>NC_091245.1:203845000-208845000 GCF_042477335.2 Ovis canadensis | reverse complement strand
CAGCACTGGCTACAAAATGTGAGGGTCCCCAGACAAAATGATGCTGTTAAAGTGCTGCACTCAGTATGCTGGCAAATTTGGAAAACTGAGCAGTGGCCACAGACTGGAAAAGGTCAGTTTTCATTCCAATACCAAAGAAGGCCAGTGCCAAAGAATGTTCAAACTACTGCACAGTTGCACTCATTTTTCATGCTAGCAAGGTCATGCTCTAAATCCTGCAAGCTAGGCTTCAACAGTACATGAACTGAGAACTTCCAGATGTGCAAGCTGAATTTAGAAAAAGGCAGAGGACCCAGAGATCAAATTGCCAACATCCATTAGATCATAGAAAAAGCTAGAACATTCCAGAAAAACATCTACTTCTGCTTCATTGACTACACTAAAGCTTTTGACTGTGTGAATCACAACAAACTGTGGAAATTTTTTAAAGAGATGGGAATACCAGACCACCTTACCTGCTTCCTGAGAAACCTGTATGCAGGTCAAGAAGCAACAGTTAGAAGTGGATATGGAACATCAGACTAGTTCCAAATTGGGAAAGGAGTACATCAAGGCTGTATATGGTCACCCACTTATTTAACTTATATGCAGAGTACATCATGTAAAATGCTGGGTTGGATGAATCATAAATTGGAATCAAGATTGCAGGAAGAAATATTAGTAACCTCAGATACACAGATGACACCAGCCTTATGGCAGAAAGTAAAGCAGCATTTAAAAGCCTCTAGATAAAAGGTGAAAGAGGAGAGTGAAAAAGCTGACTTGAAACTCAACATTCAAAAAACAAAAATCATAGCATCTGGTCCCATCACTTCATGGCAAATAGATGGGGAAAAATGGAAACAGTGAGAGACTTGATTTTGGGGGGCTCCAATGTCACTGCAGATGGTGACTACAGCCATGAAATTAAAAGACACTTGCTCCTTGGAAGAAAAGCAGTGGCAAACATAAACAGCATATTAAAAAGCAGAGACCTCACTTTGCCAACAAAGATCCATATAGTCAAAGTCATGGTTTTTCCAGTAGTCATGTGTGGATGTGAGAACTGGACAATAAAAAAGAGCTGAGTGCTGAAGAACTGATGCCTTCGAACTGTGGTGTTGGAGAAGACTCTTGAGAGTCCCTTGGACTGCAAGGAGATCAAAGCAGTTAATCCTAAAGAAAATCAATCTTGAATATTCATCGGAAGGACTGATACTGAAGCTCCAATATTTTGGCCACCTGACGTGAAGAGCTGACTCACTGGAAAAGGCCCTGAGGCTGGGAAAGATTGAGGGCAGGAGGAGAAGGGGACAACAGAGGAAAAGATGATTGGATGGCATCACTGACTCAATAGACATCAGTTTGAGCAAACTCTGGGAGATAGTGGACAGGGAAGCCTGGCGTGCTGCAGTCCATGGGATCACAAAGAGTTGGACATGACTGAATGACAGACAAGATGAAAATGCAGGGATATAAAATACTTTTAAGAATTTTAAGACAAGAACAGCATAACACTGAACCAGACACACAGCCTTCCTGAACCAGTATCCTATGTAATTGGTCACACATGAGGTCCTGCATACAACCAGTGTGGTGACACAAATTGATAGTCTTGTTCACTTTACATCCTAATCATGAACTTCATATTTTAAAATAGGTACATACCTTCGATAATCTCTGTAAATAGGTTCTTACTAGATAAGAAACTCTTAATCCATTTGTCAACTTTTAGTAACTCAGTTATTTCACTTTTATGTGAATTTTCTGACACCCTTTAGTTTAGTCAATGCCTACCTTAGCTTTGGATTGTAAGACTAATTGGAACATTTCAGGGAAATTGAATTCTCAGATAGCCATACTTCAATAATGGCATTAAACCATAAATTGCATTTATTGCAGTTTCATTTGTTAACACAAGTACATTTATGGTGCTGAGAGCTTTTAAAGTCCAAAAAACACTAGAAAGGCATAAACACGAAAGAGTATGCAGTCTGGTAAAACCCTGGAAGCATTTCACACATGTTTGGGGGCAACCTACTGTATCTGAATTGATTGTTAAATATATTTAATGCTAAATTTGATGGCATCATTACAGTGCCTTGTGTTCTTACATGCATATTTTCAGACCTTCTCCTCCTCCACCTGGGCTAGCCACCACTTAGCCCTGCAGGAAGCTGAGTTTCTATGCTTATCTCCAAGGCTAGGGGAGAGCGAGTGGTGTTGATTTTGCTGTATGTGGCCAATTATCTTGACCTTTATGATGGATCAAGCCGTGGCAGGACTAGGAAGCCAAGTCTCCCTCCCATTTACATCTCCTTCGAGGGAGCATAGCACATTGCAGTCATGTCAGTTTGTGGTCTTATATTTCACTCCCCAGCAATGCACATCTTGAGACACTGTGATTAGCATCCCTAATTCCTAAAAATTGACTTGCCTTGTTATAACTGGAGAGCTGTCGCCTAAAAATGCTTCGCCTACTGTTCAAAAGGGTATTATTTTAGTGCCCTGGGGATAGGAAAAGTTTTCAACCCACCAGTGCAGGGATTAGTTTTATTTTAAAGTATTTGAAGTGTTTTAGATAACTTAGCTAAGAATGATCCAAGTTCAGTGGCCTCCCAAGAGTCTTTAAAAATGTGCTTCAAGTCCTTATCTGACAACGGTGTGTAAAAAAATGCTTGCATTCTGTATAGCATATTTGGACATCAAGCTCTCCCTCCCCTATGTCAGAGAAATTAAGGTACCTTCTGCATCAACCAAACACAAAGGGTGATTTGTTGGGATAAATAGCTTTCTCTTTGAATAGAATTTCTGACTGAATCATCTAGATTTAATCATATGTCTATTGAATAGCATGTGCACTTTTCCTTTTTTTCATATCCCTGTCCACTGAGCAAATAAAGGCATTTCTCTTTTTATTAATTGGGGTATTCATAATTGCCTGTATAATTTTAGAGAAATACATAATTTTGTGATTCACTTAGAGTCAGGTTAAAGTTATATCTCTGAGACACTGAAAGAACATCATCTCTTCAAATGATCTCTATTCACCAGCTTCATGAACCACTGACTGACTTAAACCAGTCGGATCAGTGTATATGTGCAGACAGTTTGAGTCTGACAGCTAGTGTGAATAGGTTTTTTTTCCCCAAACCATTGAATTAACTGACTAAACTAGCTGGACTTTTCAGTGGTAATTTGGAAGTGGTATATTTTCTGTTTTGTTTATGAATCTGTGCAATAAAACCATATGTCCAGGGCATATGAAGAAAGCATCTATTTTCGTTTTTTTCATGGATCTTCACCTGGGTAGGAAAGGATGACATGCTGCCCTGTCCCCTCAGTAGCAACAGGATTGATGAGAGCTGCTATCAAAGAGCTTCCATCCTCATTCATGATTATGACTCTCCTTCCTAAGTCTCATTTTTCAGAGGGAGAATCTGAGACAGCCACACTAAGTCAAACAGATTAATCGAATAGGTGTTTTGCTTCTGTGAATTTCTAAGGTATTCTCCGACTGTGTTAATGATTGCTCACAGCTGCACAGGTATTCAGTGTAGTTCAACAAAGTTATTTTGCCAGGTATTGCTTGAATGCCAGGCTTGAATGCCAGGCTACTGTCCTCCTGTTGGTCCCTACAACTCTTCATCATTTCATGTAGAGCTCATCATGTAAGTAGAGCTCTTAGATGATACAGTTAAAGAAGTCATGTGTCTAGAGTTTAGCATGTTCAAGCCATAGGTTACTACTCTTTCTCTATAGACATGTGATTGGTGCATGTTGGTTAGAGAAGAATGATAAACTAGTTAAAACCATGTATTCATATTTTTTACGTATTTTTTGAATTTATTTTTTAATTGGAGGAAAACTGCTTTATAATGCTGTGTTGGTTTCTGCATACAACAACACAAATCAACCATAATTATATGTATATTGCCCTCCTCCTCTCCCCTGATCCCACCCCTCTAGGTATCACAGAGTGCCAGACTGGGTTCTCTGTGTTATATAGCGGCTTCTCACCAGCTATCTATTTTGCACATGATAGTGTATTTATGTCTATGCTGCTGCTGCTGCTGCTGCTGCTGCTGCTGCTAAGTCGCTTCAGTCGTGTCCGACTCTGTGAGACCCCATACACGGCAGACCACCAGGCTCCCCCATCCCTGGGATTCTCCAGGCAAGAACACTGGAATGGGTTGCTATTGCCTTCTCCAGTGCATGAAAGTGAAAAGTGAAAGCGAAGTCGCTCAGTCGTGTCCGACTCTTAGCGACCCCATGGACTGCAGCCCACCAGGCTCCTCCATCCATGGGATTTTCCAGGCAAGAGTACTGGAGTGGGGTGCCATTGCCTTCTCTGTATGTCTATGCTACTTTCTCCATTCATGCCACTCTCTCCTTCTCCTACTGTGTCCACAAATCTCTTCTCTATATCTGCATCTCCATTCTTCCTTGCATATAGGTTCCTCAGTACCATTTTTCTAGATTCCATATATATGTATCAATATACAGTATTTTTCTCTTTCTGACTTACTTCATTCTGTATAACAGACTCTAGGTTCATCTGCCTCACTAGAACTGACTCAAATTTTTTTCCTTTTTTATGGCTAATATTGCATTGTATATATGTCGCACATCTTCTTTATCCATTCATCTGTCAATGGACATCTGGCTTGCTTTCATGCCCTAGCTATTGTAAACAGTGCTGCAGTGAACATTGGGGTACATGTGTCTTTTTCAATTGTGGTTTCGTCAGGGCATATATGCCCAGTAGCAGGATTGTTGGGTCTATTGGTAGTTTTAGAGAGGGAAATGACAACCCACTCCAGTATTCTTGCCTGGGAAATCCCATGGACAGAGGAGCCTGGCAGGCTACGGTCAATGGTGTCGCAAAGAGGAGGCCACAGCTGAGTGACTGGACAGCAACAACAATGGTAGTTTTATTCCTAGTTTTTTAAGGAATCTCCATGCTGTTCTCCATAGTGGCCGTATCAATTTACATTCCTACCAACAGTGTAAAAGGTTTCCCTTTTCTTCACACCCTCTCTAAAATTTATTTGTAGATTTTTTGATTGTGACCATTCTGACTGGTGTGAGGTGATACCTCATTATAGTTTTGATTTGCATTTCTCTAATAATTAGTGATGTTGAGCATCTTCTCATATAAAACCATGTATTTAAAGAGGCAGTTACCATGATTATATTACTTGGGGCTCGGTTGAAGAAGAAACTTCTTAGTAAGACCCTGAAATGTTGACTGAAAGAAGTCAAAGGCACTGGTAGCTCATTGCATAAAAGTAAATAATGATATAGAGCAACATTTCTCAGCCTCAGGAATATTGATGTTTTAGATTGGATAGTTCTTTGTTGTGAGGGGCTGATCTGTGCATAATGGGATGTTTAGCAGCATCCCTGCTCTCTACCCAATAGTTCAGTAGTTCACCCTCTCCCAGTTGTGACAATTAAAAATGTCTCTAGATATTGCCAGTTGTCTTCTCAGGGCAAAATTCCTTTCACTTGAGAACTGTTGGTATAGAGCTTTCCAATATGGAAAGCACGTTGATCTTGTCAGTAATTCTGTTAGAGATTCTTTTAAACCCTTATTTTACAAGAGGAAACTGACGTTCAGAAAAGTAAACTTTCTTGCCTAAAGGCTCACAAGTAGTATGTGATGGAGATGGAATTCAAACTCAGACAGGCCTTCTGAAATCATATTGGATGTTCTTTTATTTCACAAGTGAAAAAAGATATAGTATCATTCTGAATTAGACTACCTCCACTTTCTTCTTCTGTTTCTTCTTCTTTTAGTTGAGTTTCTCAGGCTTTACATTACTTGAATTGAATCAAAATTACTCTCAATGTCCCAAGGGTCATTTAATGTTCAGTCTTTTAGTAGAACATTAATTTCTTATTTCAATAGTCCAACATTCAATATGTTGACAAGAGTGCATCAGGTTAGTGTTAAGAGCTGTACAACTTTTCTTAGAAATTATCTTAGATTTTATAAGATGAAGAAACATTTTTTTACTTCAGTAAAGTTGTAGATCTAGATTTCTCTTCAACTTAAAATGTGTTAATGTTTCAAGTCCACATTAACAATTCACATGCAAAGGTTGGTTGATTAAAAAATAGATTCACTTTTTTACGTCAAAATCTCTAAGCAATCAAGAAGAGAAAAATTGTTTGAGATATCCTCATGTGCAAATAAAGAACTGTCTTTAAGAACCAACTTCAGATCAATCTGTGTTGGCACATTGAGACATATTCCATGGCTACTGAGTACCAAGGCTAGTATTCAAATATTTATTCTTTACCACAATGAAACCTTTCTTACAATGCCAGAAATAAAATACAGCATATCTTTGTCATAAGACAAAGTCATTTAGTCAAATAAATAAATGGACAGTAACCTCTAAGATTTATTTAACTTTCAAGGTTCATTCATGATAGAACCTGTACATAGGCCTACAGTTCAGCAAGACAACTCCGTAATGGCAGAATTTTAATCTACTCAATAAATAGTTCCATAAAGAGACCAAGCAGACTGTTCTAATTTCCTCTTAAAATGTTCCTCTGTTAAAAAGGAAGAAGAATGGTATGAACCTGCCAGTATTGCTAAGGAGGCATATAGTTTCTGCTATTAGATGATAGTGGCATTTCTAAGGCATACAGAGTAACAGTAGTTTAGTGCTTTCTCCAAATGTCAAAAATACACTTGATGTATGGCTAGGCAATTCCATTTCTAGATATATACCCAAAAGAATTGAAAATAGAGGTTCAAACAAATACTACCAAAAGTTCATAGCAGCGTTATTCATCAGCATCCATCAACAGATGAATGGGTAAACAAAATATGGCATATATAAACAATGGAATATTATTTAGCCATAAAAAAGGAATGATGTCCTGGTACATGCTACAACATGAATGTATCTTAGAAACATGCTTAGTGAAAATAAGGCAGACACAAGAAAGCAAATATTATATAATTCCATGTGTATCTATAAATATCTGGAATAGGTAAATTCATAGAGACAGAAAGTAGATTAGAGGTTATCAGAGACTAGGAGAGGAAAAAAAGGAGGGCAGTTATGGCTATAAAGCTTATTTTGGGGATGATGAAAAAGTTTTGGAACTAAGTAGTAGTGATGATTACACAACATTCTGAACATGATTAATGCCAATGAGAGAAACACATAAAATGGTGAATGTGGCAAATTTAATGTTATGGGTGTGTATATTTACCACAAAAAGTGAAATATTTTAATTTATGTGATAAATTAAAGGCTGAAATTCCTAATGCACAAACCAACTTGAAAACCATAAGGAAAAGCTCAATACTCATTAAAAACTGGACAAAAAAAATAAGTAGGCAATTTATAGAAGAAATCTTATGATAATAAATATATAAAAATATGATAATATGATCCTCCTGGCTTGTAGTAAAATAAAGAAAAATAAGATATTACTTTTATTCCTAAGGGAAAAGGAGTTAAAGGACACCATGCAATCAAAAGAGAGTGGCTGAGTGGATTAATAGACAGTACCCAGCTCATGCTGCCTACAACAGACTCACTTCAGAAAGAAGGACACAGAGGGAAAATGAAAAATGAAGGGATGGAAAAAGATATTTTGTGCAAATGGAAATAAAAAGTAAGGTGGTCTAATTATACTCATATTAGACAAAATAGACTTTTAAGCAAAAACTGTAATGAAAAACAAGGGTGTTAACAAATGATAAAGAATTCAATCCAGCAAGAAGAAATGACATTTATAAATAAATATGCACCTAACATAGGAACACCAAAACATATAAAACAAATATTAAAAGACCTAAAGGGAGAAATTGACAGCAATACATTATCGTTGGGGACTTGTACACCCCATTTACGTAAATGGCTAGATCAACAAAAAAACATAGAGCATATGTTAGGCCATAAAATAAGTCTTAATAAATTTTAAAGGATTGAAATTCTTTATACCACAGTGGTATGAAACTAGAAGTCAATTACAAGAAGAAAACTGGAAAAATTACAAATGTGTAGAGATTAAACAATATGCTACTGAATGACCAATATATCATTGAATAATAAAAAAATTAAAAATACAGATAGACATATGGGAACAGAAATACAATATACCAAAATTGACAGGTACAGCAAAAATGGCTCTAAAAAATAAGTGTATAGTCTAACAGGTCTAACTCAAGAAACAAGAAAAATCTCAAACAGTCTAACTTCACACCTAGAGGAACTAGAAAAAGAAGAACAAATGAAGCCCCAAAATAGTGGAAGGAAGGAAATACTAAAGATTAGAGTAGGAAAAAAAATGAAATAGAGACTTCAAGAGAAAGCAATCAATGGGAAACTAAGAGCTGGTTCTTTGAAGAGATAACCCAAATTGACCAACTTTTAGCTAAACAAGCCAAAATAAAAACAGGGCTCAAATAAACAAAATAAAAAGGAAAGATGAGCAATTACAGCTGACACCACAGAAATATGAAAGATCATGATACTACTGTGAACAATCTTATGCTAACAAACTGGACAACCAGTCAAAGCCATTAGGGGGACAAAAGTATTCAAACTGGAAAGAAAGCTATTCAGATCATAAAAAAAGAAGTACAACTCACTATTTGCAAATGACAAGACTCTATACAGAAAACCCCAAAGATTCCACCCCAAAACTGTTAAAATTAATAAACAAATTCAGTAATGTTACAGGATGCAAAATCAATACAAAATGTGTTTCATTTTTATACACTAATAATGAACTAGCCAAAAGAAAAATTAACATGATCCTATTTACAACTGCATCAGAAAGAATAAAATACCTAGAAATAAGTTTAACCAATGATGTGAAAGACTTGTACACTGAAAACTAAGACACTCGATGAAAAAAAAAACTGAAGAGGTACAGCTGCAAGTAAGGTAAAGCTGAGGTGAAACAAACAGAAAACTGTGGAGGTTTTGTTGGGATGGAAGTGGGATCAAGATGGTGGGATAGGAATACTCTGAGCTCACCTTCCCCTATGAACGTGTCAAACTGTATGTAGAGCAACTCTCTCTGAGAATGACATGAAGACCGGCAGAACAGCTCTTCTACAACCAAGATTATAAAGAAAGAACCACAAGGAGTCTGGTAGGAGGGGAGAAGAGATTTTCAAGTCAGGACCACACCCCAGTGTGTAACCCAGAAAAGCAGAGGGATATCACAGACTCTGAGGTCTTCCCTGAGGGTTGAGGGGCTCAAGCCCTGTATTGGTATCTCAGTCATGGAATCCAGCACTGGGAAGATTAATCACCATGGCTGGTTTAAAAATAAAACAAATGAAGAAAACAAAATAAAACTCCTTGATACAGAGAACAAAATAGTGATAGCCAGAAGGGAGGCAGTTGGAGGTGGGGGTGGGGAAAATTGGTGACAGAGGTCAAGTACAGTCTTTCATTCATAAAATAAAAATGCCATGGGAAAATGAATTGAACATTAAAAAGGTCATGGAGATGTAATGTACAGCATGGTGACTATAGTCAATAATATTATATTGAATATTTTGTAACTTTAGTGACAGAGGATAACTTACCTGTGATCATTTCACAGTGTATTCAAATATGGAAACATTGTGTTCTATACTTGAAACTAATATAATGGTATACGTCAATTATACTTCAATTTTTTTTTTTTAAAAAGGGATATTATATGTATGCCTAGTTTTTCTTTTCCAATGAGTCAACTCTTCACATGAAGTGGCCAAAGTACTGGAGTTTCAGCTTCAGCATCATTCCTTCCAAAGAAATCCCAGGGTTGATCTCCTTCAGAATGGACTGGTTGGATCTCCTTGCAGTCCAAGAGACTCTCAAGAGTCTTCTCCAACACCACACTTCAAAAGCATCAATTCTTCAGTGCTCAGCCTTCTTCACAGTCCAACTCTCACATCCATACATGACCACAGGAAAAACCATAGCCTTGACTAGACGGACCTTAGTTGGCAAAGTAATGTCTCTGCTTTTGAATATGCTATCTAGGTTGGTCATAACTTTTCTTCCAAGGAGTAAGCATCTTTTAATTTCATGGCTGCAATCACCATCTGCAGTGATTCTGAAGCCCAGAAAAATAAAGTCTGACACTGTTTCCACTGTTTCCCCATCTATTTCCCATGAAGTGATGGGACGGGATGCCATGATCTTCGTTTTCTGAATGTTGAGCTTTAAGCCAACTTTTTCACTCTCCTCTTTCACTTTCATCAAGAGGCTTTCGGGATTGGGGGCAGGAGGAGAAGGGGACAACATAGGATGAGACAGCTGCATGGCATCACTGACTCAATGGACGTGAGTCTGAGTGAACTCCGGTAGTTGGTGATGGACAGGGAGGCCTGGCGTGCTGCGATTCATGGGGTCGCAAAGAATTGGATGCGACTGAACTGAACTGAACTAGTTTTTCTATTTTCTATCTTTTACAATAATATAATAAAGAGGTAGGCAAATGGGAATATTTCTTTACAGGAGAACTTTGTGCTATGTCTGTGATTAAATCAATCACATGTATTCCTTAGGTTAAAATAATATGTAAATCACAGTATTTCTGTTTACTGTCCTTCAGTTCAAGAACTGAATATGATAATTTCAGGGTTCCAGAGGGTAAAAATAGCCCAAGACTCATAGAAGAAATTTAGAAAAATTAGTTGCTTACTTAAAAAAAAAAAGGTGGAGTTGGGAAAATTCACTTTTAAAATTCAAAGAGACATAATCACTAATCTTCATTGAGGTAAGGTTGAGGAGAGAAGAAAGATGTGGTTTAGAGAACACTTTTGAAGAGGATGAATGATTTAAATACTGAGGGGCTTCCCAGGTGGCACTAGTGGTAAAGAAGCTGCCTGCCAGTGCAGGAGACTTAGAGGCATGGGTTCAGTCCTTGGGTCGGGAAGATCCCCTGAAGAAGGAAATGGCTACCCACTCCAGTATTCTTGCCTGAAGAATCCCATGGACAAGGAGCCTGGTGGGCTATGGTCCATAGGGTTGCAAAGAGTCAGACATGACTGAAGTAACTTAGTATGTACCAGGTATGGTTAAGCCCAATGGGGATGAGTGAGGACAGTGGGTCCCCAAGCCCCATGCTCACCAAAGGCCTCCTGTGGGCTAACCAGTTTCATCACAGAGATATCCTGACAGTTCAGGCAGAAGGAAACTCTCTTGCCCTGGTACCAGTCATACCAACTGGGGTA
Source organism: Ovis canadensis (assembly GCF_042477335.2). Taxonomy (NCBI): domain Eukaryota; kingdom Metazoa; phylum Chordata; class Mammalia; order Artiodactyla; family Bovidae; genus Ovis; species Ovis canadensis. The sequence goes on along the minus strand of NC_091245.1, from coordinate 208,833,806 downwards.
CACTGAAAATCAATTTTTGTAATTTTTATATTGACAATCATATAGCATTGTATTTTACATATATTTATAGCACTAACATATTAGGCATTCATGCTATAAATATAGCATTTTAAACTTTAAATATAAAATACTTTTGCTAACTCTTCTTTAAAATATTTTAATAAACCAGGAGTTTCAAAATATGAAAGGGCCTGTGCTTTGTCCAACCTCTGAGAGGCATTTATCATGGATTAACAAATTGGAAATGCTGAAAATCCCCTTATAGGGTTTGTCAATTTGCAGATTATTTACCTGGATATGTAATTGAGCAATACTGTGACTGGTCTGCTAGTTGTGATTATGGGGGCCTCTCAGGGGGTCATATTAATACCAAAATTACTTAGCTTTTTATTAATCAATTATGGGCTGCTTTATTTAAGAGATGCAGGGAGTTTGCAGTGGTGGAAAATCCACTGGGCTTTTAAAGTTTCTTCTTAAATCTTCTGCAGGTTTTTTCCAACATGTGATACATAACAGAGTTCTATGACATGATAAGAAAGCAAAGTATACTATTTGTAATTCTAAAAGAAAATTACAGGTAACTGAACTCCAAAAGCAGTAATAATTAGAATAGCAAGAGGTGCTGAGATAACAGCAAATAAAATCCTATGGGCATCTTGTGGTTATTTTGGAGAAATCATTACCTACTTTAATCATTTGGATTATGTGTACTGGGAATGCACTCATCATTAGGGGTTTGATAGATGTGTAATTTGACTCTGGATGTCAATAGGATCACAACTCTAGATAGTAAATATTGTAAAACAGTAAATATTGCCAGTTGCTTATGATGCCTGCATAACAAGTGGAAAAAAACCTCACAAATTGTAACTTGGATCTCATTAGTATATTTGCTCTATTTATTAGTTTATGGCTAATAAACTTCTTTGTGAGAAGGAACATGACATTTCTCTTGGGAAGTTTTATTTTCTCTTTCATTTTTTTCAACTTAAAAAAATGTTTCTGGTCCAAATGGACTGATAGACAGAACATTCAAACTGATATTTTTGTTTGTTTGCTTGTTTCCCTTAAAAAGACTAGTCTTTCCTATTGGTAATAAGAAATAGTACATTGGTCCAGTGGTTAACACAACTATATTAAATTGACAGTATAACTGCATACTGATCACTATCCAAGACACAGAGGTAAAGCCTGGTACTAGGGAGAAAATCAGAGGGACTCATTCATATAGGAGGTATGCTCTGAACTGAATATGTGCCAGATATGATACCAGATGCCCTGGGTATGTCCTCTTCCTTATTATGTGGCCAACACCAAAAATTGCTAAATTCAACTCTGAATCTTTACTGGGAAGCCACAAATTAAGGAATGCCTTTGTTGGGTTTGAAGTTAATTATTAATAAGTGGATGACCAAAACATCCTTTTCTCTTATGAATTTCCAAAACCTTACACCCTATCATAAAAACAATGTTAAACCTTGTAGAGGGTGAAACTACCTTAAAGTAAATCAGTATTTTCGAAAGTTTTGCTATTTATAGTACATATTTGAGCGTTTTTCAGTAGAAAGGTGATTTGCTCTTTACTTCCTAGAAAAATGACCAAAGTGGAAAGATGTGATGATACATCTTTCTGGAGAAAGTTAAATTGTGGATTTATCAGAAATTTGGAGAAATGAAGATAAGGATTGAGGGACTGTACTTGGTTACCTATTACAGTGATCAAAAACATGATGCTGGTACAGCAGCGATACCAAAGAAACAGGTAATTTCTGACCCAGCATTTGCATGACTCAGCTTCACTCACCTCACCCTAATTCAGGCCTAAGCACCATGTTACCAGCCCAATGGCCTCTCACAACCATTCTGTCCCTCTCCTTTGACAGATGACAGGTTGGTGAGGTCTCACGAACCTAAGCTAGATGGGGACTTATTACCTGCAGATACAATTGCCCCCAGGGAAATATTAATGGCAGGGTCCTAAAAGAAAGGTAGGTAAGAGGCAGAATAAATAGCCCACACTGTTTGGGGTTGCGGGGAGTGGTTCCAAATGGTAGAAAGGCAGCAAAGGACAAAGTTAGAGATAAAGGTAAATGTTGCTGCTGAATGAGGATGTGGGGAGATGAAGTGTACATCCGTGTTGGTTGCTTAGTTGTGTCTGACTCTTTGCAACCTCATGGGCTGTAGCGCACCAGTCTCCTTTGTCCATGGAATTCTCTAGGCAAGAATACTGGAGTGGGTAGCCATTCCCTTTTCCAGGGGATCTTCCTCACCCAGGGATCAAACCTGGGTCTCCTGCATTGTAGGCGGATTCTTTACCACCTGAGCTACCAGGGAAGCTGGAACCTGTAATAGTTCCTGAGTCATCTGTGGACATCTGCGTGGTCTTTTGTTATCCACTTTCCATAGCTTTTATGAGAGCTCCCAGAGCTTTGAAAGTGAAGGCCAGAGACAAACCATTTATCTGTTTTGGTATTTCTAATCATCTGATAGGTACACCCTGCTGAATTTATGTGCTTTCCCCATTATACCAACCTTATACTACTTTTATTTCAGTCTTGAGAGAAGGGAGCTCAAGATACTGGACATGTGCTCTCCTTTCCGGAAGACCGATAACATGAGGACACTCTCAATTGGGTTGAATGTGGCCTCTTAGTAGTCCTACAGTGGACCAGGCAGCTGCATACCTGAGGCTCAAAAAGGCTGAATGAATTATCCGAGAAACGGTAGAACTTGAATGAGCCCAATCCAGGAAGGCTGCTAAGGAAAGTTTGAAAGCTTGAAGTGTCAACAAATTTAGCAGCTTCTCAAACAGGGAGAAGGCAATGGTACCCCACTCCAGTACTCTTGCCTGGAAAATCCTATGAATGAAGGAGCCTGGTAGGCTGCAGTCCATGGGGTTGCTGAGTCGGATACAACTGAGCGACTTCCCTTTCTTTCACTTTTCACTTTCATACATTGGAGAAGGAAATGGTGACCCACTCCAGTGTTCTTGCCTGGAGAATCCCAGAGACGGGGGAGCCTGGTGGGCTGCCGTCTATGGGGTCGCACAGAGTCGGACACGACTGAAGTGACTTAGCAGCAAACAACCAAGAAGCATTTCTAATACGCACTTTCTTCTACCACCATCATCACCACCAAATTCACAGGGGCACATTTCCTGAGGATAGTTTGTCTAATGAGCTAGTCAATCTGAAAACAAAAGCCCCTTCTGGGAGTTTCCATCGTGAGGAAGTTTTCTGCTCTTTGTGATGAAAACGGAGGAAACTGATGCCCCAGAATCTAAATCTGCCTTGCTCAATTTCTGCATAATAGGTTAGAAGGTACAAATGAGAGAGAGAAGAAAAATGAATATTTTTAATACTTGCATTTGTTTAATTTCTTAGGAGAGTGTATTAATAGACTATTCTTTTAGAAGAAGTAAATTAACTTTATACAATGTTTAAGGAATACTGTATATGTAAGATCAAATGAGGGGAAAGGATAGTTTTGCCAAAGCCAACTGTTATCAAGGTTCTAAAATTAATTGGATGCTTTAATTGAGGTAGATTACTAGCTAATGCTTGCTTGAATACAGTAATTCTCCTATTAAATTATCTTTGAATAATTACCTGAAATTTCTCAGCTGCAGGGACTGATGGCTATTTAATTGCACAGTGATGTTGCTATATAATTACTTAACAAGGTGTCCTGTAATAGTTTAATTCCCTTTTTACTGAAAAAAGTGGATGATAAAGTAACTACAAATACCTCTTTCATAAAAAATAAATTGCTATAGATTTTTTCCTTCAGATTATTTGATATTTCAAGGTAAATGAAATTATTTCTAAATTTTTTATTTAAAATTCAAGTATTGATAATTTTTAAAATAGACTAGAGCCTCTCTAACACATAATACATTAGATAACATTTCAAAGGGTTGGAATTGTAATTTTTAATTTTTACTTATCATGAGTATTTTATGTTATTAAATGCCCAGGAAGCCATTCTTCTCATTTTTACTGCATAGTTTATCTAAGATTTTCAAATTAGGTATGCAATCATTAAATGAATAATTAAATATTATTTAAATGTGGCCATATGTCATGTGACAGTAGTATGACAGAAAATTAAATTAATTTCCTTAAATTATTTTGCAGACAATCTCCAAAGCAGGTAGTTTCTACCAAGACATCAATTTATTAGCATTTAGAATATTACTACAAACATTACTGGAATATCAATAGCAAATATCATCTTATCAGGTTAACCTAATTGACCTCTATAACAATCTTGACACTAAAGTCAAAAAGCAAAAGACACAATATAGTTTGACAACTTTTCTTTCTTATATAATTTGGTGATATAGAAACTAGTAAAATCTTAAGAAGGTACCGCTGATTGGGATGTTGACTGAAAAAGCAAATTAACAGTATATTTCCAGTCTTGCACATTAAATATATTTCCAAGATTTGTCCTAATGATTTAACATTGTATAAATGATCTTGCTCCTAGAATAACATGTTTGTTGAGCCTGACAAACTAGAATTGAACACTGTTTAAATAAATTAGGAGGATAGGTCACAATAACAAGATGAAGTTTGACACATTCAAGGCAATTTCATTCCCATACAAAAGATAGACAAGAATGGTCTTTTCCATATGTCAGAGATAGTACTGAGTCACTGTGGAAAATAACTAAATCTGAGACTTTCTGTTAGACCTTTCTTTAAGCAAACTTAATACTGAAACTGCAAGGAGATCCAACCAGTCCATTCTAAAGGAGATCAGCCCTGGGTGTTCTTTGGAAGGAGTGATGCTAAAGCTGAAACTCCAGTACTTTGGCCACCTCATGAGAAGAGTTGACTCATTGGAAAAGACCCTGATGCTGGGAGGGATTGGGGGCAGGAGGAGAAGGGGACGATGGAGGATGAGATGGCTGGATGGCATCACTGACTCGATGGACGTGAGTCTGAGTGAACTCCGGGAGTTGGTGATGGACAGGGAGGCCTGGCGTTCTGCAATTCATGGGGCCGCAAAGAGTCGGACATGACTGAGTGACGGAACTGAATACTGAAATATATAGATAAGAATGCAGGATGCACATCTAACCATCTTAAACACTGGTTTATAAAGAACTGGTGATACCAAAGTTAATTTCCATTTTTTTTAAAAATCAAAGTTCATAGGTATAATATATGCATCACACATATTACTAAACCCTTCAGTATCTGCAAGGTATTTGTCCTGGCTCCATTATGAACAGTTTAATTCTACTTGTGATAAAATTTTTAAATCGGGTGAAAATATGGCAGAGAATACCTCTTGTGATTATTAGCTAGAAGTATAAACAATGCAGATGAAATCATTCTCATACATTATAGCTATAGCTGGATCCGCAGCCTGAGAAGTACAGCACACAGGGAAATGTATACTGTGATTTGTGCAAGGTTGCATAATCTAACAACCTGGCCCCATGGAAGTAGGGATAATGAACTCTGATTCTGCAGCTAGGGAAAACTATAGCAGCCACTGTATCTTTGAGATCTTTAAGATTAAAATGGAGTTTTAAGATTATGTTAAATGAGAAAGCAGAGCCAAGGTTTTGGGCCATTTTGATCTTTTGGCTCCTAACAATATCTAAAACCAAAGTCAAACAGAAACCGCTTGCTACAGTCTGTGAGGAAGAAGGAATGAGGTGATGCAGAGTCAAGGGGGAATTTGGTGGGGTGGGAATGGTGGAGACGGAAGGGAGGAAGATACAGAACATGAAGCAATATTGTTAGTGATTCCCAAAAGGTTGTGTGTCCCAAGATGAAATTCTGTGGTTGCGTATGAACACTGCAATTGTGATCACTCTTTTATGGCCCATGTCACTCTCATATTCTTCTAGCATCATGGTTATCATTTAGTCGCTCAGCTGTGTCCGACGCTTTGCAACCCCATGAAAGGCAGCACGCCAGACTTCCCTGTCCTTCACCATCTCTGTCCCTCACTAGTATTGTGGACAGGATGCCAAAAAGCAGCAGGATTCTGTCTCAAACCTGTGACTAAAAGGAAAATCGGTAAAATACTGTTTTTGGAAACCTTCTCCACAATGCAGACACCTGGCCAAGCCTGTGATGAGCATGTACGTATGGCACTCCTTCCCAAGAACCTGTCCCATTGGTGTGTGGGGACAAGGCAACCAGGGCACAAGACATTGGGCCCATTTGCCTGTGTATACTCTGGTAGTTAATTTTTCTCTTTAATAATAATACTACGGCAAGCATAAAAAATAGCCCCAGAGGTTTCCTGTAGATGCTACAGTTTTTTATTTCTGCAAGTAACAATTGTGGATAAGTCTCTCTTTTCATTTAGGAAATATGTTCTTTACCAGAAAACTCAGTACCATTATATTTTTAAAAAAGGTCTTAATTTTGTTTATTTAAAATTGGAGCTCTATTCTAATCACATGATTTAATCAGTGGGAGTGGTAGTCTCATACCACTGTTGTGTTTGACTTCAGAGTCAACTATGTTTGCTTTCAAAAATAGAAATGGTCCTTGAATAAAATGAATAGTCTGATTTATTAAGAATGGACTTCATTTTCTTGTATGGCTTTTTCTCAAATGGAAATATGTATCTCAGAAGTAATTATACAGGAAATTGTCCCTCAACTCACACATCCGCTCACCCCTAAAATAAAATGAAACTTCTTCATGTGGTTCCAAAAGGAAGGAGACATCATCTCTATTCCTTGTCTCAGTAATGCATCTTCTGCCAAAAGACAAATGTCAAATTAAATAGACAAGACAAAATAGAACTGTCTTCATCGGGAGCAAGCTGCTTTGTCTTGCATGGTGTAGATGTGTGTTTACAGTTGTGTCACTCACTGTTCAGTGATTGAGATCAATTCTTCATTGGGATTCATGTTTTCACCATAAATGAAAGACCACAATTAGGTCGAACTTTGATCAATCTTTCTGCCAACAGATCTGAAATCAAATTTTAAGCCTGACCAGAGCTCATGTTCTTCCTTTATTCCAGTACAAAAGCTTGGAACCACAGCATCATTGAAGCATCCTTGAAATCATTTGTGTTTCACTGGTGATGTGAGATACAGCAGTTCTTTCATTCCACAAACTAGATGGCTTTTTTTTTACTTTCTTTGGAGGAGAATTATTTAAGCTTTTATGGCCTTGTCCTCTCACTGGCAGACCTATGATTTCAGACTATGATGAGTATTTCCCAAACTTTATCATGCTTCATAATCACCTGGAGCTTGATAAAAATGCACTTTTCACCAGAGATTCTGGTTTAATAGAACTGGTGTGGGCCTCAGGCATCTGCATTTTTAACACATTCCCCAAGTGTCTCTTCAAACTTTGAACATGCACTTAGATATCTCTGTGGTCCCTTTAAGATTCTAACAACTGCCATCAATTTATGAAATCCTAGAGCTGGCAGTCTTCTAAGAACGTGTGCAATTATGTATAAACTGGTTGCATAACACAGATGACGGACTGTGTCAGGTAACAATAATTAAACAACTAACATTTGTTGAGTATTTCTTAAATTTAGGCAAATGTTATTTTAAGGATTTTGTATTAGCTCATTGATCCTCAAACAATCTTACTAGGAAAGTAATATTACTATTGTCTGTGTCAAAGGTGTGGGATCTGAGGCCCACAGAGGTTAAGTTGTTTACTCAAGATTGGACAGGACTTGCGGGATGGGCAGTCACCTGCCTGTGTTGAAAAGAACATTCTAAGTGGGGAGAGCAGAAGGAGCAAAAGCCCAGATCTATTAAGTTTAGGAATTATTCAATGATAGCAAGTGCTACTATGCCTGGGGCTCAAGGGGCTTTGGGAAGAGTATGAGAAGGGAGGAGGGAGGGGAGAAAGGAGAGAAATTAGACTTACTAAAACTGAAAAAGTAGCTCAGGATCTTGTTTATGGAGGGACTTAGGTGGTATGGAATTTGGGCTCTTTTACCTTTTTACTTTCTATTATAGAGTTAAACTGGCAAAAGAAAGGTCAGCTGTATTATAATATCCATATCCTTTATAATCCAAATAATTTCACTCCTAGACTTTTAAATTCATAAACAGAAATGCATGTTAGGAGTTATGTACAAGACTATTTTTATCACAGTTTATAAGTAACTTAAATTTTAACTAAAATTTTGGCAACAATGTAAATGTTTGACAATAGGAAATTCCTGCAATCAATCTTTATATATGCATATGATGGAACTTCATTTAGCCATTCAAATAATTTTGGCAAATATTTAAGGTCAAAAAAATGTTCAGAATATAATATTACTCTTAAAAGCAAATTTATGAAACAAGTACATAGAACAGTATAATTCCAATTTTATGAAAATTGTGTAAAGATGTAGAATTATACTATTATGTATGCTTAATACTAGTACTATGTATGCTTAATACTAGTACGATGTATGCTTAATATATGTGTATTAAAAATACTGAAACATTGACAGGTTCTCACATCAAACAGTGATTATGCATGGTTTTCATATTTTTAATATTTGTCCATGTTTTATAGATTTTTCTCTATTAATTCAAAGTTTTATTTTGTAAAATAACTGCAATAAAACATATCATTTAGAAATATTATTGATATGAATTGAAGCAAAAAAAATTTTCTAGTAACCAAAGCATTTAATCAGGAAAGCCTAATTCTATGCATTCCAATAAAATTTGTTTCCATTTTCCTAGCAGAAATCTTTAGCATCATCCCAAAGTTTTTTTTGCTGCTTTTGTATCTATTTTTTCTGTGAACTCACCTGCATGGAAATTCAGAAGCTTTGCAGCTTAGCAGTGTTTCCTCACTGCTCTGCAAATTCACAGCGAGGCATAATGCCATAACATAACAGTGTCCATGCCGTGGCTCAGGGATCCTCTGTGTGGAGGGTAGAGATGGCGGGGGGAACTAGATTATTTCTTCTTTCTCTTCTGGCCAAGCAATGTGGAAAGTGACTGTGGCAGTGGTAGCTGGCTATTTCCAAAACTTCCAAAGCTTCCTGAGGCTAACCACAATCAATGCTCACTGAAAAAAGAGATTAAAAATTGTTTACAATTCTCCCCTTAGAGTCTAAGAGGCTTTGCTGAAGAGTGACTAGCGCATGAAGTCTAGCTAGCACATGAAATTTTTAAGGCATATGGCAGTTGTTTGGACAAAAGAGTAATGGTCTTAGTTACAGACAATAGAGTCTTTGGAGGTGGAGAGCCTAATGTTTTTCATTCCATGGACAGCATTCTAGGTGTACTCTCTAGAGCTGCCACCATGGGGTTAGCCAGCTGTAGGGAAATAATAATAAATATAGTGCTCCCTATGTGCTCTATGTGTTAGCTTGACATATAATATTCACAATCACCCTATGATATAGGTGACATTGTTATCCCCTTTTTACAAGTGAAGAAACTAAGACACTAAAGAAACTAAGAGATTTAAAAAATTGTCCAAGGTGATATTATCACCATATCTTGGGGATTTATACATGTCATTCACCAGTGCCTCAGGATGACAAAGCAGTATACTATAAGCACTTTATGTGGTCGACCGGAGAAGAGAATGGCAAACCACTTCAGTATTCCTGCCTTGAGAACCCCATGAACAGTAATGAAAAGGCAAAAAGATAGGACACTGAAAGATGGACTCCCCAGGTCTGTGGTGCCCAATATGCTACTGGAGATCAGTGGAGAAATAACTCCAGAAAGAAAGAAGAAACGGAGCCAAAGCAACAATAATACCGAGTTGTGGATGTGACTGGTGATAGTAGCAAAGTATGAAGCTGTAAAGAGCAGTATTGCATAGGAACCTGGAATGTTAGGTCAATGAATCAAGGTAAATTGGAAGTGGTCAAACAGGAGCTGGCAAGAGTGAACATTGATATTTTAGGAATCAGTGAACTAAAATGGACTGGAATGGGTGAATTTAACTCAGACGACCATTATATCTACTACTGTGGCAAGAATCCCGTCAAAGAAATGGAGTAGCCATCGTGGTCAACAGAAGAGTCCAAAATGCAGTACTTGGATGCAGTCTCAAAAATGACAGAATGATCTCTGTTTGTTTCCAAGGCAAACCATTCAATACCATAGAAATCCAAGTCTATGCCCCAACCACTAATGCTGAAGAAGCTGAAGTTGAATGGTTCTATGAAGACCTACAAGACCTTCTAGAACTAACACCCCCAAAAGATATCCTTTTCATTATAGAGGACTAGAATGCAAAGTAGGAAGTCAAGAAATACCTAGAGTAACAGGCAAATTTGACCTTGGAGTACAGAATGAAGCAGGGCAAAGGCTAATGGAGTTTTGCCAAGAGGATGCACTAGTCATAGCAAACACCCTCTTCCAATAACATAAGAGAAGACTCTACACATGGACATCACCAGATGGTCAATACTGAAATCAGATTGATTATATTCTTTGCAGCCAAAGATGGAGAAGCTCTATACAGTCAGCAAAAACAAGACTGGGAGCTGACTGTGGCTCAGATCATGAACTCCTTATTGCCAAATTCAGACTGAAATTGAAGAAAGTAGGGAAAACCACTAGACCATTCAGGTATGACCTAAATCAAATCCCTTATGATTATACAGTGGAAAAGAGAAATAGATTCAAGGGATTAGATCTGATAGATGAGTGCCTGAAGAACTATGGATGGAGGTTTGTGACACTGTACAGGAGACAGGGAGCAAGACCATCCCCCAAAAAAAGAAATGCAAAAAAAGCAAAATGGCTGTCTGAGTAGGCCTTACAAATAGCTGAGAAGTGAAAAGTAAAGGAGAAAAGGAAAGATATACCCATCTGAATGCAGAGTTCCAAGGAATAGCAAAGAGAGATAAGCAAAGCCTTCCTCATTGATCAATGCATAGAAATAGAGGAAAACAATAGAATGAGAAAGACTAGAGATCTCTTCAAGAAAATTAGAGATACCCAGGGAATATTTCATGAAAAGATGCATACAATAAAGGACAGAAATGGTATGGACCTAACAGAAGCAGAAGATATTAAGAAGAGGTGGCAAAAATACACAGAAGAACCATACAAAAAAGATCTTCATGACCCAGATAATCACAATGGTGTGATCACTCACCTAGAGCCAGACATCCTAGAATGTGAAGTCAAGTGGGCCTTAGGAAGCATCCCTATGAACAAAGCTAGTGGAGGTGATGGAATTCCAGTTGAGCTGTTTCAAATCCTGAAAGATGATGCTGTGAAAGTGCTGCACTCAATATGCCAGCAAATTTGGAAAACTCAGCAGTGGCCACAGGACTGGAAAAGGTCAGTTTTCATTCCAATGCCAAAGAAAGGCAATGCCAAAGAATGCTAAAACTACCACACAACTGTACTCATCTCACATGCTAGCAAAGTAATGCTTAAAATTCTCCAAGCCAGGTCAACAGTATGTGAACCGGGAACTTCCAGATGTTCAGGCTGGATTTAGAAAAGGCAGAGGAACTGGAGATCAAATTTCCAACATCTGCTGGATCACTGAAAAAGCTAGAGAGTTCTGGAAAAACATCTATTTCTGCTTTATTGACTATGCCAAAGCCTTTGATTGTGTGGATCACAACAAACTGTGGAAAATTCTTCAAGAGTTGGCAATACCAGAGCCCCTGACCTGCCTTTTGAGAAATCTGTATGCAGGTCAAGAAGCAACAGTTAGAACCAGACATGGAACAACAGACTGGTTCCAAATAGGGAAAGGAATACATCAAGGATGTTTATTGTCACTCTGCTTATTTAATTTATAGGCAGAGTACATCATGAGAAATGCTGGGCTGGGTGAAGCACAAGCTGGAATCAAGATTGCTGGGAGAAATATCAATAACCTCAGATATGCAGATAACACCACCCTTGTGTCAGAGAGTGAAGAAGAACTAAAGAGCTTCTTGATAAAAGTGAAAGAGGAGAGTGAAAAAGTTGGCTTAAAGCTCAACATTCAGAAAACGAAGATCATGGCATCTAGTCCCATCACTTCTTGGCAAACGGATGGGGGAACAGTGGAAACAGTGTCAGACTTTATTTTTGGGGGCTCCCAAATCACTGCAGATGGTGATTGCAGCCATGAAATTAAAAGACACTTACTCCTTGACTATGGAGTAAAAAGTTAGACTAACCTAGACAGCACATTAAAAAGCAGAGACAATACTTCGCCAACAAAGGTCCATCTAGTCAAAGCTTTGGTTTTTCCAGTAGTCATGTATAGATGTGAGAGTTGGACTCTATAGAAAGCTGAGCACTGAAGAATTGATGCTTTTGAACTGTAGTGTTGAAGAAGACTCTTGAGAGTCCCTTGGACAGCAAGGAGATCCAACCAGTCCATCCTAAAGGAATTCAGTCCTGAATATTCATTGGAAGGACTGATGCTGAAGCTGAAACTCCAATCCTCTGGCTGCCTGATGTGAAGAACTGACTCATTTGAAAAGATCCTGATGCTGGGAAAGATTGAAGGTGCGAGGAGAAGGGGACAACAGAGGATGAGATGGTTGGATGGCATCATAGACTCAATGGACATGAGTTTGGGTAAACTCCGGGAGTTGGTGATGGACTAGGAGGCCTGGCATGCTGCAGTCCATTGGGTCGCAAAGAGTCAGACACAACTGAGTGACTGAACTGAACTGAACTGAACTGATAAGCACTTATAGATTTTTAACTTAGAGCCTTGTAACAATCCCGAGAAATATCAGTATGTCCATTTTTCAGATGAGGAAACCAAAGCCCATTTTGAGAGACCATAAAGTAACTAAAGGGAGAATTGGCAGGTGGGGAGGAGCTGCCATGCCAGGGCCCCTGTTTTTCCTGCCCTGTATTTCCCCTTCCCTCTTCTGCTGTCACCTCCCAGGCCTCCACTCCTTAGAAATCAGATCCAAGTATGGAGTCAGACACCATCAAGAAAGACTCTTATAAGTCCCTGAGAAGAGGAACACAGGTCTCCAGAATCAGACAGAGACAACTGAATCCCGACTGTGCCATTTAATGGTGGTTTGATTTTGAGGAATTTTTTTTTAATTTTCTCAAGGCCTCCTTTTCCTCATCTGTCAAGTGGATGGTGCTTATGTCATAGAGTTATGGTGAGGATTAAACAAGGTTATTCTTATCAGGAACTTAACAAAATGTGCTCAGTAAATAATAACAAAAATAATATTGGGGAGAATGTTGATTTTTAAGGGAATTGATTATATCAGTATTAAACTATGAATCACTAGTTCATGATATAATAATGGAACTCTATTAAAAGGAAGAGGAAGGTAAAAAGCATAACAAATATAGGAAATTTTGATATAAAAGGTTTTATCATAGAACTCTACCTAGCCTTTAATAACCACCATTATTGGTGAAGCTGTTTTAGGGCAATATAGGAGGTAAGTTTTCCTAACCCATTTGATCATCATTATTTTTCTATAGTCCTGTTAATTTCTAAGGAATCTTTGGGAAACTCTCAAACAGACAAACTCTGGTTGTAACTTAAATTATTCAGAGAAGCAGGGAATTGTTTTATTGCCAAACAACATGCTTCCACATCAGAGACTTTGAAAATATATATTCTAACATTTTCAAATTCACATAGCATCCCATAGGCTAGAAAACCTAGGGCTTTAGGAAAAGTGAGTTATGATTCCAGTATTATTTGATATTAACTAACATAAGATTGAATCTCTCAATACAGAAAGCAAAGCCAGGCTTGGGGAAGGGCAGAGAGGAAGGGAAGAGAGACTCCCCCCCCCCCCACCACCACCTAGGAGAAGGGGGAAGGGAGAAGATGTGGAGGGGGGACCTGCTGGAAAGATGCATGTTGGTGGGCTGCAGGTTTCAGAGAAAGACAGGAAAGGCAGAAAGGAAAATATCTTTGTAACCCTGGGGAATCAACAAGGAGGGGCATCCTGAAGATGCCAAGCTCAGGGTCCCGACTTTGCTAAGCACCACCGTGTTTGCCCTCAGCTGTTTCTGTGTAACCAGAGGCAGTGTGTGTAGGAATTTTTGTCCTACATAAGTGCACTTATTTACAAGTCAATGGGAACAATACCAGTGAAAGTCAACACTGCTTTGAATGATTTGTCAGTTTCTTTGGAACTCATGGTTGACTGTGTCCTAAGGGCAGCTCCCAGGTGATTCCATAGTGGAAGTATGACTGCATGTTCTTCATGGTGGAATTGGTATAGAGTGGTTACTGAAGCCCAGAAAGATTTCCTAGGGCACCCTAAGGCCAGCTCACAGCATAAACCTGGAGGAACACGGAACAGTGAGACGCACTACCTGCCTTCTCATTCGCCTCCTCAATTCAAGTCTTCCCAACAACATCCACTTAATTTTCCAAGTCAGAAATCTCAGAACTACCCTTGATTTTTCCCTCTCCTAAACCACACATCCAAAAAGTCGACACATCCAACAGCTAAGTCCAATGTTCTGTTTTGTAGTAAAATTATTAAATAAATGCTTCCTCATGGAAAAATTGACAAGCAGATGAAAGGAAAAAGGGGGAAATCACTCTTGATCCCATGGTTAGTATTTACTAGTATTTTTTCATTAAATTTTCTATCAATTCTAAATGCAACTTTGAATCCAGATTCTTTTCACATATATATATATTCAGATCTTTTTTCCATTTTATTATAAGGTATTGAATATTGTTCCCTGTGCTATAGAGTAAATCCTTGTTGTTTATTTTATATATAGTAGCGTATATCTGTTAATCCCACACTCCTAATTTATCCCTTCCCTCTTTCCCCTTTGATAACCATAAATTTGTTTGCTTTGTCTGTGAGTCAGTTTCTGCTTTGTAAACAAATTCATTTGTATTATGTTTTAGATTCCACATGTAAATGATACCATACTTATCTTTGTCTGACTGACTTAGTATCCAGGTTTGTTTGTTTGTTTTCCCCCCAAACCTGTTGTTGACTCTCTTGCTCTCCCTCATTTACTGCAACTTTATTTCAGACCTTTTCTCACTTGAAAGTATTTCCCATCCTTAAGGACACAGGGGTGACTGAAGAAAGCAAGAGCCCTACTCTCATACAGCCTGAAAGCAATATCAATCAATCTTTTCCCTTCTTTAACAGAAGTCTCATATAGTTCGTCGGAGAAGGCCATGGCACCCCACTCCAGTACTCTTGCCTGGCAAATCCCATGGATGGAGGAGCCTGGTGGGCTGCAGTCCATGGGATCACGAAGAGTCGGATATGACTGAGCGACTTCACTTTCACTTTTCACTTTCATGCATTGGAGAAGGAAATGGCAACCCACTCCAATATTCTTGCCTAGAGAATCCCAGGGATGGGGGAGCCTGGTGGGCTGCCGTCTGCACAGAGTCGGACACAACTGAAGCAACTTAGCTGCAGCAGCAGCAGCATATAGTTAATATTCTTCTATGGCTTGCTTTTCCCTCTTAACGTTACGTCTTGAAGATCATCCTATGTTAGTTCCTCACTCTTTCTTATCAATACATTGTCTATTATTTCCTTGTATCCTTGCATCATAATGTAACCAATCCATGTTGATGGGCCTTTAAGGTGTTACCAGTCTTTACTATTGCAAATAGTACTACAATAAACAACCTGGTATATGTGTCATTTCACACATGTGGGAACAGAGCTATAGGATAGAAACCTGGGAGTTGGCTTGGGTAGACTTGCCAGACTGCCCGCCATACAGGTTTACCAAGTAACATTTCCTCAGCAGCCTGTCAGAGGGCCAGTTTCCCCACCACCTTAAAAAGCTCTTCTTATTCTCCTCTGAAACCCATTTCGTGGCTCTGGGAAATCCCATAGCAGAGAGAACTGAAGGAGATGGGAAGGGAAAGGGCAAGCTTTCTTTCTCCCTCAGGCCACCAAGGAACTTTTCTTCATGGAGGTCTGGGCTGATTTTTAAGGTTCCTTTATTCCTTAAAGAAAGAAAATGCTACAGCGCTACTATGTAGGGGCCCTTTGAGGGGACGGATTTCTCTCCTGTGTTTCCATCTAAGCCAACCACTTAAAAAGATAAGGGGCACTGTTCAGGGTTGTTGGAGCAGTAGGGGAACACATGGCTGATCAGCAATCAAATGGCCACTCAGGAGAGCAATCTGTGTGCTCTCCCCACCGAGCAGCCAGTTTCAACTGGAACCTAGGCAGAGCCCATTTGCCAGCTTCTTTGTGCTGTGGCTATGCTCCCCGTCTTAGAGGCTGGGGCAGGTTAGGAGAGAGCGCCCATGTTGTACGACGGGATATCCGAGCCGCCCTTTATGCCTACCTATTTCTTTCCCTGTTTTCACCCTTTTGTGTGTTTTTAATGGGGATAAGTGTGAGATGTACTGGAGTGCAATCACATTGTGGTCTTAAAAGGATCTCTGATGACAGAAAATATGTCAATTTATTATTTCCCTCGGGACAGAGGGAAAAAGTACAAAGGTTCAATGGATGTTGAAGATAATACTTGTGCGCTGTATAGCATTTTCCAACAAAAGATTTTAAGGTGATTTTCCTTCAAAAAAAAAATTTTTAGTCCCATTTTGTAGGTGGGGAGACAAGATTTCGTAGTGACTGAAACGTCCTAGTGGTGGGACCCTGCCTAGAGTCAGCATCTCTATGATCCTTTCTGGGCTCTTTTCACTCCCTCTAGTGGAATTTGGTCCTTCACATCAGAGTTTCGTACAGCAAATAGCAAGCACTGTGCTATTGTGTGTGATCTTTTGGGTACCAGGGCCACAGTTTCATCAAATCTTCAACCCAATGGCTCTGTCTGTGATCAGAACCGTCTCCTGTACCTATAGCTCCATTTTCCTTAAATAACAATTAGCCCAGCAGATCCTAGGCTGCTCTCAAATGCAGGCAGCATTGTGGTGAGGCTCAAGCAAGGAGGTAGCCGCTTGTTATTTGTCACGCAGGGTCATTCATAATGAATCAACAAAGCATTGACAATAGTTTTCTTGTAAACTGAACAAACCTTATAAATGGTGTGTGGTCTCCCCTCCCCCATGAATTAGTTCCTTTGTCCTGAAATGTGTGGTTAGCACAGATATTCATTCTGCTCTGCTGGGAGAGTGGCGGGAGTCTAGGGAGGCACCCGGAATGTGCAAGACAAGTCGACATTTTATCTTTTGGTTTTCTGTATCAGAACTGGAAATATCTCATGTGTACCTTGAAAAGTCAGAGAAAAAAACCTAGGTGGAAAGCATAGAAAACTTTCTGGACTGAGTGATCAATTTTAGGACATGAACGTGATGGCTACTTCCTCTCTTTTATGTGTACAAGGATGAAAGGAAATTAAGACTGTAGAAACAGTTTTTTAAGCGCTTTGTATGGCTGCTTGAAATTCATTGTATGATTGCTTGTTTTTTAAAAACCTAAATAAGGGGGCCGAAGGTACTTAGAAGGAAACTAATTGCTTTAAGCTTTTCCTCCTCAGTGTATGCTATTCTCTGCTATTATATAATCTTGGATACTGAGCAACTGAATGAAAGAAGCAGTGTCTTACTTAAAGTAAATAGACAAACATTTGCTGCTGGCATCTTCTTTGGCTCCTGGGATAGGGGTGAGAGGGTATATTTTGTAGTTAAAGTCACCATGACTTAGAGTTCATAATATGAATCTTATTATCGAAAAACTAAAACAAAATTTCACAGAATTGAAAAGAGCAAATTTATGTGGAAGGAGGTTTTTAAAATCTTGAAATGTTCATGTATTGCTGCTTGTCTTTGTAAAAGGCAAATTATGATGGCATAATTTCTGATGTGTTGTTACCAGATAGTGTGTTGGAATGTATATTAGATCAAATTGATAGACTGCCACATGAAAGAACTGCAATATTCAAATGACTTCACATATAAAATTATTTACAGAATTATACCACATTAATAGCATTTATTTCATGTCAGATATAATTTTACTTAATGGTAAATTTTTATTAAGGCCTATGAATGTGTTTTCACCTCTTTAAAAGAATTGCCAAAATCACTGTTCACACATGAAAACAAGTCAATGATTAAGATCACATAAACCCATGTAATATGTATATTCAATCCAGAGTTGTTTTAGGGTCATTGTAGCCATAGAGTTTTCAAATAAATTATTTGAATATAAAAGTAGATTATGTATTTCCCCTGTGGCTGGCCAAATGTCTTTTCAACAAAGGGTAAAATAAGAAGGCTATTTTTTTGTGTAAAAGAGTGATCTTTTTAGTCATGCTTGGCTGCCTTTTCAGGACTGTCTCCATTTATAATGAGATATTCTTGAACTCATTTGAACCAGAAAGTTTAGTAAATTTGTGACACATTTTTACATGAAATATCATGATTTGTTTAAAATGATCAGGGTAGAGCAAAGGGAGGGTAGATTAATGGTTGTTTTGATTTCTAGATTATAATTTTGAGCTGACATTTAAATTGGACAAAATCTAGAATATTGAAAATGTGTATGTATTTACTTTATTTCAAACTTCTTGGCAGTTGTCATTTCATCTTATTGCCTGCTGAAAGGTATACTTGCCATTCGGATCTCAGTTAAATCTCAATTGAAGCTGTCATAAAGACTATCATAACAATAGTTTTTATAGTAGTATTTTTCAGGGTTCCTGACACTGAAAGGTGGTGATGGCCCTTCCAAAATATTAAAGAAAAGTGTTTTTCTATAATTTCATGGCTCTGATTTGTAGTAGATTTGACTTATATGCAAATTTATAAATACTGAGTTTTTCCTTTTCTTTATAAACATAGTAAAAAAAAAAAAAATCCTGAAAATAAAAACATACACACACCAATGATGAAAGGGATCTTTGGAAAACTGAAAGTAAATTTTGACATGTTCATTAACATATGAAAACACATTTATGTTATTCTCTTACATTTTAACTTTCTCTGCATTTGATTAACTTTCCTCACATACCTGAAGGTCATTGAAAAAACTCTTAGTTATATATATTTTGAGATTTCAAACAGAAAAATCAGTTAATAGACCTTAACCTGGTATCAGAAATCAATTCTATATTGTACTCATTCCCAATCTTATTTCTTTAATTGTGCTTTGCAATGGACCCATTACTTGTTTTACATTTGTGTTTCTCTCAAACCCCCTATTTTCTCTATAACTGCTCTACAACAAATGCCATCTTTTCTATTCTTTTTCTTTCCCTGATTTTTACAGCAAACAGTGTGTCATATCTCTCCTGAAATTGGCCATTCTTTTCAGAAAAGATTTTTTTTTTTTTTGGCCTGTGGTGTTACACTGAAAAAGTCACCCAGCTAAAATGAGTTACTTCATTTCCAAATAAAAACAATGGTGTTTTCATGCCTGCACTTATTATTATTCTGAGAATGTACTAATTTGTTACATCCAAGATGACGGTTCGTTGGGTCTGTGAAAAGGGCAGTGTGCCAACTATAGCAGGGAAGTGAAAGGCCTTCTTTCATGGGAAGTAGTGGGACAGAAAGTAGCCCGCAGTTCAGTGGGTATCAGAAGGCACGCTGCCAGTGGAGTCATCCCAGTGTCAGGGTTTCCTGTGCTGGGTTCTGAATCAAGCAAAAACTATGATTTCACTTAATGTCAGCCCGGGCAGCCAAATTTTCAAACCCACTATTGCTCTAAGGAGCAACTGATAAATGTTTTATCCCTGCAGGCACTAGCTGATGTGGCACAAGGGTTTTGAATGTGTGCAGTGCATTATTACTTTTGGCATTAAGCTTAGATAATTGTCTACTTACCCTGAGCCGGTAATAGCAAAATACAAGTGGAGGTTACTCTTATAAAGTAAAACTACAAAATACATTTATCTGTATTATGATGAATTTTTTTATTCCTGTTCTCCCCTCTATTAAATTTAAATGATAATGAAGTTTGATTCTATACCTTTATTTGGCTCGAAACCAGGGTGGTCTCATAATTTTGCTTTACATGCATGACATTGCTTAAGGTCATTAGCTGTAAATCATAGTATAAAAAGGCTGAAAATATATTCAGTACTTTGTAGTTTCCGAATACACATTTAAGAGCTGCTATGAAAAGTCGAGACCTACATGGCAGATTTTCTGGCACTGAATGGTCAATTTAGTGATGTAGATTAGTGAATCCACACAGTAAGTGGAGAGAAACGATAATAATGCTTTGATATGTCCCTCTGTTGAAGCATATCCTGGCTGATCTATTTTCTGTTGTAATATTTTTCCTTGTCCTGTGGCATAATGCTCTTTTTCTTATTTTTTAAAAATATAAGCCAGATAAAATGATCAGTTTTTAAAAATTATTTTCATCTGCTTTGGGACCACTGAAATAATAAATGAAAGGCATTTGGATGAATGAATTTTATTTTGTTGGAGTAAAAAACTTCCCTTTGAGAATGTTTGCTTTTTGTTCAACATGTATTTGTTGAGTTTTCTTTTCACATAAAGTTTTAATTCCTGGTCGTTTTTTATTTTAAAGGTGAGTGTTCTTTAACATTTAAACAACTCTTTTAGTAATAATGATGATGACGATGATATTTTATCTAAATCTTGAAATTGGTCTTGCTTAAAATATGACTGACCTCAACATGGTGCTTTAGTCTTATTTCATTTTTTGTAACTGTTCATGTTCCTGGAAAATGACAATGAGTTCTACGTTTTGTAATTTTTCTTAGGTTACAAATTTGATTTTCTTGACAACTTCAAAATTAAGGACGTAAGCATTATTATTTTTCATTTCAAATGGAAACTAGCTGAATTTATAATAAAGGCAACTGAAAATTGGGATTGTTTAAAAATTAAAACAAAAATACACCGTTGTAACAGATTTTAAATGAAGTAGATTATCAAGTGGACTGCTAATTTTGCCTTTCCAAAATGTTGGATATTTAACCCTCAGAATAATTAAATATTTGTAATAAAGCAGTTAATTCAAGCAGTTTATTGCTGTAATTTGCAAAAGTACATTGAGCTGCTTTCTTTTCAGCTCATTGATGGAGGAACAAACATTTCTTTAATAAGACTACAGCACATTCTAATTTTGTTGCAAAAGCTTAGATAAGGATCAGGCCCCCTCTGAATCACTGCATTGACCTATGACATTGAAAGTGCTGAAGCTCTTTGGCAAAAGAAGAGTTAGACAGTCATTATTATGCACAGGACTTTCCAGTTCTAAAGGGGCTCTGTGCTTTCTCTCAGATAGACTTTGTTTGTTGGAAATGAGAACTGTATTTTGGCAGCAAAGGACCAGAACTGAAGCTACTCTGCAGGCAGACTCATTATGACATAATCCTTCATTAATCCTCATTCTCTATTAATAGATCATGCAGCAGTTTTGCTTTAGTTGATCATCTTCATCAAGGAGCTATGAAAAAGCATTACTGGTGAAATGCCCACCTCTGGTTTTAAGGCTGCTGGTTTATATTCATCTTTATTAGCTGCAAAGATTAATGGTGAAAATAATCTCTTGGACTTTGCTTAGTATACAAATGACATATGAGCACCTAAAAAATCTAAAGTAACTGGCTCTTGGTGTTTGAGTGGGGGAGAAGTTGGTAAAACTTACCTGGGAAGAAAATATACCGTTTAACAATTTAAAAAAGAAAGGTTTATCAGGCTGAAATTTCCTCTGGAGAGATGAAGGGGTTCTAGTTGTAGAAGTATGGGAATAGTGGCTGAACGTCCAAGTTCCCATAGTGCTTCAGAAAATTAGTGATCATAAAATATACATCTGTTACTGTGTAGACTGGAACAATCTTGAGAAGCTGAACTTTTCGAAATGAGTGGGTAGGGGTGCATTTCCCTTAGAAATATGTATGTGTGCTTGTTTTCATCCAAATTATCTGCCCCAAAGATGATAGCTGTAGCATTCTGTTAGATTTTCATGTTACCCTAATGCATTTTGGAGCCCATGTAAAAATGTAGAAACAATAAATAAATGTGCTTTGCTGGGGTGTTTTGTCATTTTTTAAATTGAATTCTGTAACACTCTTGGGGTCACTGCTGAGCCAGAAGTTCCCACAGCAAGTCTGCTCCTCGGCTCAGCCTGAAATTCCCCGAGTCCCGTGACCTCCTACTTTCCCTGACTCTATGAACCAAGACTTTGATGTACATTTGTTGATAGACCCAAAACCTTATCAAAAGGTATAATTTAGGAGCAATAGGAGGATGTTCTAATGATATTTCTTTCATCTTAAGTCCACAGAGTGTGAATATTACAAAACAAAATACTATCAATGGGGAGATTATTTGGCTAAGAGTATGAACATTTTCCTAGAGGAATATACTGGAAAACCTTTTTCTGTGGTTGACAGGTGATTGTTCTGGTAGGTATGTACTCATAGTGTTGAATCATTAATGGAGATTGTGCCTCTTTGGAACTGGTGACAGCCCTACATTGATCCCTGATAGTAATGTCACTAATTCTTAAAATATTAGAAAATATGCAGGCTGCAACAAAACTGTGGGGATGTATTTTTTATATTGTCTTGCACATATTTGTGAGTTGAACAAACCTCAAGGAAGGTAATGAAGCTGTCCCTAAGCACCCAATTGTAATGGTTTAATTTGGTTTCTATCCAGGCCTTCTCATCTCTTACTGTTTTTATTTATATTCTATAGTAAGAGAATTAAGGTTTACTGAACAGCTCTTATAAATGTACCACCTCCCTAGGCACTTATATAAGTTATCAAAATTAATTTTAGAGTTAATAGTCTAAGCTAACTGAGGGAGAATTGTTGTTGAACTGCATTTTCTAGGTTCTTGACATTTAAACTATGTTGGAACCTGGGTTGACACCATGGTCAGAGGACAGTCCAGTCAAAGCCTGAGAGATCAAAATATGACTGATGCTTGAGATCTAGTGGCTGTCTTTCTTCACAAGAAGTGGCTGGTGGTGGATGGAAAGGCAACATAGACTCTGTGTAGAGAATATTCAGCCCTCAAATGGGTATCTTTACAATAGCAAATAAGAAGCTGCTAAATAAGAACTTTGAAATTACCATGACCAAGCTAGGACCTGCAAACCTGAAAAACCAGTCAATCTCCCCATGGTGGACAGCTTCTTAGAAATGTTTGACCATATCTTCATCGACTTGATTTAATCGGAGGCTTTGCTTGGGGCTTCCCTGGTGGCTCAGATGGTAAAGAATCTGCCTGCAATGTGGGAGACCCAGATTCGATCCCTGGGTTGGGACGATCCCCTGGAGAAGGGCATGGCAACCCACACCAATATTCTTGCCTGAAGAATGTCATGGTCAGAGGAGCCTGGCAGGCTACAGTCCCTGAGGTCGCAAAGAGTCAGACACCACTGAGTGACTAAGCACAGCACAGCAGAGGCTTTGCTTCGCAGTAATAGCATGGCATTTAGTTAGTTTCTATTTAAGGAGATTCAACACAGCGAAAGTATTGTTGCATATAAAAAAATAAGGACCAGACAATGTCTAAGAAATGTATTTAACATTAAAACATAGATCATAGCAATTTGGTCTCGGGTTTTCTTTGCTGAGTTTTCTGGTGTTTGGATATTAAAGAGCCTCAGAGTTCCCCATAAAACCATTGCAAATTGCTCCTGGACAGAATTCATCCTCCCCTATGTTATTCTCCTATTGTTGTGGTAATAAATTAACCACAAACTTAGTGGCCTAAAACAACGCAAATTCATTATCTTACAATTCTGGAAGTCAGATGTCTAAAATGGGTCCACAACACTGCATTCTTTTTGGAGACTCAAGAGAGAATCTATTTCCATGACTGTTCAGCTTCCAAAGGCCTCATACATCCTTTGGCTTGTGGCCCCTTGTCTCCATCTTCAAAGGCAGCTAAAAAGCATAGTATGTTCACATTCCCTTCTTTCTATCCCTTTCCTTCTGGGGTCACATACCATTCTGACTCATTCTGCCTCCCTCTCATAAAACCCCTGTGGTGACATCTCAGGCCCACCTGGACAATCCAGGATAAACTCCCCATCTCAAGATCTTTACCCTGATCACCTCTGCAGAGTTTCTTTGCCATTCCAGGTAACATTGACAGGTTCCAGAGACTAAGGTGTGAACATCTTCAAGGACCATTTTTCAGCCTAACATATCCCCTGACCCACAGGAAAGAATAGGGCTTGTTTTCTTTTTCTTCAGGCATGAAATGGTGCTGAGATCAGCAGTTCCCCACCTTGGCTGGGGATTTTTTTTTTTTTTTTTAACCCTAACGCCTGCAATGTACGCCAGATAGATTACATCAAATCTGTGGGGGTGGCTCACAAGGCATAGGATATTTTATGCTCCCCAGATGATTCCAAAGTGCAGCCAAGGTTGAGAGCTAATCATTAAGAATTTTTCCTTTTCTTTCTGAAGGCTGTCTTGGGGCATGACCTGGATATGTGAGAGTGCCTCAACTTTACCAAACTAATTTCAAATTTTGTTAAGAGGTACATGAAAATGTCTAGAAGAATGCATATTTTTGTTCATTTTTATTGAAGTATAGTTGATTTACAGTGTTTCAGGTGTACAGCAAAGTGATTCAGTTAGACACTGATATATACACATATATGGAGAAGGCAATGGCAACCCACTCCAGTACTCTTGCCTGGCATATCCCATGGATGGAGGAGCCTGGTAGGCTGCAATCCATGGGGTCACTAGGAGTCGGACATAACTGAGTGACTTCACTTTCACTTTTCACTTTCATGCATTGGAGAAGGAAATGGCAACCCACTCCAGTATTCTTGCCTGGAGGATCCCAGGGACTGGGGAGCCTGGTGGGCTGCCATCTATGGGGTTGCACAGTCAGACACGACTGAAGCAACTCAGCAGCAGCAGCAGCATACACATATATACACACACATCAGTTATGGTTTTCTCTGGATATACACCCAGGAGTGAAAGTGCTAGATCATATGGTAGCTCTATTTTTAGTTTTTTAAGGAACCTCCATCCTGTTCTCCATAGTGGCTGTACTAATTTACATTCCTACCAACAGTGTAGGAGAGTTCTTTTTTCTCCACACCCTCTCCAGCACTTATTACTTACAGACTTTTTGATGGTGGTCATTCTGACTGGTATGAGGTGGTAGCTCATTGTAGTTTTGATTTGAGAATGCATATTTTAATGGTTCAGAATTTGTTAGATTAGTCTCAGGATGCTACAGTCAAGAGAGTGGGATGAAGACAATCTATTCTGTAATTACCAAGTTCAAGCAATAATGATTTAAACTATATAAACCTACAGATAAATCTTCTATGTGCTGAATATATAAGTTAAGCACTTTTTAAAAAAAATTTTTCCCTTAATAGTAAGAATTCAAAGCAATCTCTTCCATAATGTTATCAGCTGTAAATCAATGATACTGAATGTAACGCAATATTCTGAAACTGAATTAACAGTGAGTCATATGGCTTCAAATATGAAATAATTCCTTCCTTTTCATAATTACACTGTATTTCTTCAGTTAAAGTCTACCCTTCTACATGGCTAGAAGGCTTGGTGATTTAGAAGGGCTTATGTTGGTTGACATTTGAATAATTGGTTAACTTACTGTCACTGAATCATCAAGACCTTTAAGTCATCACATAATCTTGACTCTCTTCCAGTGTGAAAATATACATATTATATCTCTAGATAATTACTACTAAAAAAGAGAGACAAAGGAGTTGAGATATTTTCCTCCCTTGACTATTTGAATTGTTTTTGGGCTTTACTGGTCAATTCTGTTTCCTAGGATCAGAAAAGGTCAGCTCTGTATTGGGCTCCATTGAGAAGGGTTTAGGAGACCGTTACAAGATGTCATTAACATAAAATGGTCTTTTGGTATTTATGCTTTGATACTACAAGGACAAGGAATACAGTGGCTACATTTTTTTGAATTAGGACATAAAGTCTAAGAAGCAACATTTGCCCTATTTCCACATACAAGAGGAAGTGTGGAAAATGTTGCATCCATACTAAATGATGGGAGATTGCTCAGGACATTTTCATATATCATGGGGCAATGAATAAAACATTTAAAATCAAACTGATTATTTTCAAAAGTCGGTTTGGTTGTAGGTAATTTATTAGATTCTTATTAGTAATTTAAATAATGGGACCTATTCATTAAGAATAAATAAATACTAATATAATAAATAGTATTGTGTAATATATCAATTTGTTCAATTACATTTGAGAAAGGAATGTGTTCCATTAACATTTTTGACAAACACTAAAAGCACACAAAAAGCCTAAACTGAAGGTACTATATCAATGCCTATGTAATCAATAATAGCTACTACTTAAAATACTTTATTTAAATTTATTTAATACACTTTAAATAAATTAGCTCATTCAATAGTCACAGTAACTTATATAAATGCAAATGCCCCATTTTACAGATGAGAAAACTGAGAACTAGAGAAGTTTAGTAACTCCATCAAAATCATACAACTAGTAAGTGGTAGAACCAGCAGGCACACCTAAATGTGAGTCTCAGCTCTCCCCAGAGAGTGAAGGCTTTAACTAACTTTCAAATGCTCTGAATTCACAGTTGTTAAGTACTGTAATCCCAGATCAAGAGATAAACACAGGCCAAAGCTTTGTAGCCAGGGTGGTTTTCAGGGCATGATGAGATTAGAATGAGAACTTTACTACAAAGAAGAGGTCTCCAGGAAGCTTGATTTTTCATTTGAAATTGTATCATAGGCATGTTTAAACTATCCTCAAGATGATATTGATTCCTCTATCTGTGTGTGTTTCATTTTGAAAATCCTGATCATTTAGAGGTAAATAAATTTGCCTCATTTTATTTTAACCTATATATAAAATATCTAGTTTTATTTTTATGAATCAGTGTTTCTTAACCTGATCCTTAAATCACAAGGATTAAAATTACCTGCTTGTTAAAAACATACTTCCTGGATCCCATTTTAGATCATCTGACTCACAGTCTCTAAGGTCAGGGCTTGGAGAAGATGTTGTTTGTTTTATAAACTAATCAGGTGATTTGTTGTAGAAATTAATTTCACTCGCCCAAAATTTAGATTCTAAAATCAATGCTCATTATAGTGATTTAGAGACAGTGCAAAGCTTCTGAGAAGGACAAAGCTAATAATATACTTCATATACTATTTTCCTCTCTCTTCATTCCTCATGTTAACTTCTTCCTTCCTTTTTCTTTATTCATCAAACACTAGCTGATGCTCCCACAATGTGTGGCCACTCAGCTAGCCTGGATGCATGACTATTGCCACAGTTTGGGAGATTTCACTGTCCCTGCTCTTTCATATTAGATAATTCCTGCTCTAAAGAAACCTGTTTGATATTGTTAAGTCCACCATTTTTCAATCATATTTACCCACATATGTATCCTTTCTTCAAAGAGTATCTGTTATCCTGGAGGGCAACTTTAGAAAAAGGGGATTTGACAATGATATTTTAAAGCATACTAACATATAATCAATAATTGGTAGGATTTGCTGGTAGTACATTATTGCCTTTTTAAAATAACTATTGTCAGGATAAAAGACTTCTGGTAGATTACCCATGCCCTGAAGTTTCTCTTGGAAGACTTGACCTGTACTAAAGAAAATAGAGGCAATCCTAAGTGTTCTTGATTATACCAGACTTCACGTAAGAATCCTAATATATATTTCTACTCCTTTTAGAAAAGTGCAAACTCAACCAATTCACCTATTTTGTTATAAATTTGGGTAAATGATTTAGTATTATCATCTTGGTCTCTAACTGTTAATTTTCAGTTTGTCTTTACTTGTTTTTAGATGATTAAAGCAACATGTATATTTTAAAAACACACAAATAAAACAGAAGAATATAAAGTACACAGTAAGAACCAAAAATGATTTCCCATTCCTATTATGTCAGTCTCATTCCCTAGGCATGCTTCTGCATCTCTTTCTGTTTTTTCCTATACTGTATTTACACACATACACATGCAATGTATAAGGAAATAAGTATGTATAATATGCAACCCTGGAATTCTCTTGCTTTTCTATGATCCAAAATATGTTGGCAATTTGATCTCTGGTTCCTCTGCCTTTTCTAAATCCAGCTTGAACATCTGGAAGTTCACTTCACATACTATTGAAGCCTGGCTTAGAGAATCTTGAGCATTATTTTGCTAGTGTGTGAGATGAGCGCAATTGTGCGGTAGTTTGAACATTTTTTGGCATTGCCCTTCTCTGGGCTTGGAATGAAAACTGACCTTTTCCAGTCCCTGTGGCCACTGCTGAGTTTTCCAAATTTGCTGGCATATTGAGTGCAGCACTTTCACAGCAATATCTTTTAAGATTTGAAATAGCTCAACTGGAATTCCATCACCTCCGCTAGCTTTTCTCGTAGTGATGCTTCCTAAGGCCCACTTGGCTTCGCATTCCAGGATGTCTGGCTCTAGGTGAGTGATCACACTATCGTGGTTATCTGGGTCATGAAGATCTTTTTTGTATAGGTCTTCTGTGTATTCTTGCCACCTCTTCTTAATATCTTCTGCTTCTGTTAGGTCTATACCATTTCTGTCCTTTATTGTGCCCATCTTTTCATGAAATGTTCACTGGGTATCTCTAATTTTCTTGAAGAGATCTCTAGTCTTTCCTATTCTATTGTTTTCCTCTATTTCTTTGCACTGATCATTGATCTTTCTTATCTCTCCTTGTTACTCTTTGGAACTCTGCATTCAAATGGGTATATCTTTCCTTTTCTCCTTTGCTTTTCACTTCTTCTCTTTTCTCAGCTATTTGTAAGGCCTCCTCAGACAGCCATTTTGTCTTTTTGCATTTCTTTTTCTTGGGGATGGTCTTGATCACTGCCTCCTATATAATGTCACGAACCTCTGTCAGGCACTCTCTATCAGATCTAATCCCTTGTTTGCTCAGAATCTATTTGTCACTTCCACTGTAAAATTGAAAGGGATTTGATTTAGGTCATACCCAAATGGTCTAGTGGTTTTCCCTACTTTCTTCAATTTAAGTCTGAATTTGGCAACAAGGAGTTCATCATCTGATCCACAGTCAGCTCCTGGGTTATTTTTGCTGTCTGTATAGAGCTTCTCCATCTTTAGCTGCAAAGTATATAATCAATCCAATTTCAGTACTGACCATCTGGTGATGTCCATGTGTAGAGTCTTCTCTTGTGTTGTTGGAAGAGGGTGTTTGCTGTGACCAGTGCGTTCTCTTGGCAAAACCCTGTTAGCCTTTGCCCTACTTCATTTTGTACTCCAAGGCCAAATTTGGAGTTACTCCAGGTGTCTCTTGACTTCCTACATTTGCATTCCAGTCCCCTATGATGAAAAGGACATCTTTTTTCCTGCCTGGAAAATCCCATGGATGGAAGAGCCTCGTAGGCTGCAGTCCATGGGGTTTCGAAGAGTCGGACATGACTGAGTGACTTCACTTTCACTTTTCACTTTCATGCACTGGAGAAAGAAATGGCAACCCAGTCCAGAGTTCTTGCCTGAAGAATCCCAGGGACAGCAGATCCTGATGGGCTGCCATCTATGGGGTTGCACAAAGTCAGACACGACTGAAGCACCTTAGCAGCAGCAGCAGCAACAACTAGAAGGTCTTGTAGGTCTTCATAGAACCATTCAACTTCAGCTTCTTCAGCATTAGTGGTTGGGGCATAGACTTTTATTACTGTAATATTGAATAGTTTGCCTTAGAAATGAACAGAGATCATTCTGTCATTTTTGAGATTGTACCCAAGTATTGCATTTGGGGCTCTCTTGTTGATCGTGAGGGCTACTCCATTTTTTCTAAGGGATTCTTGCCCACAGTAGTAGACATAATGGTCATTTGAATTAAATTCATCCATTCCAGTCCATTTTAGTTCACTGATTCCTAAAATGTCAATGTTCACCCTTGCCATCTCCTGTATGACCTCTCTAATTTACCTTGATTCATGGACCTAACATTCCAGGTTCCTATTCAATATTGGTCTTTACAGCATTGGACTTTACTTCCATTACCAGTCACATCCACAACTGGGCATTGTTTTCAAGTTGGTTCCATCTCTCCATTCGTTCTGGAGTTATTTCTATACTCTTCTCCAGTAGCATATTGGGCACCTACCAACCTGGGGAGTTCATCTTTCAGTGTCCTATCTTTTTGCTTTTTCATACTGTTCAGGGGGTTCTCAAGGCAAGAATACTGAAGTGGTCTCCCCTTCTCCAGTGGACCATGTTTTGTCAGAACTCTCCACCATGACCCATCTGTCTTGGGTGGCCCTACATGGCATGGGTCATAATTTCATTGAGTCAGACAAGGCCGTGGTCCATGTGATCAGATTGGTTAGTTTTCTGTGATTGTGGTTTTCCTTCTGGCTTCCCTCTGATGGATAAGGATAAGAGACTTGTGGAAGCTTCCTGATGGGAGAGATTGACTGTGGGGTAAACTGTGTCTTATTCTTATGGGCAGGGCCATGCTCAGTAAAGCATTAGTCCAATTTTCTGTTGATGGGTGGGGCTGAGTTCCCTCCCTGTTGTTTGACCTGAGACCAAACTATGATGGAGGTAATGAAGATAGTGGCCACCTCCTTCAAAAGGTCCCATGCACACACTGTTGCACTCAGTGTCCCCGACCCTGCAGCAGGCCACCGCTGACCCAAGCCTCCGCCAGAGACTCTTGGACACTCACAGGCAAGTCTGGGTCAGTCACTGTGGGGTCACTGCTTTCTCCTGGGTCCTGGTGCACAGAATGTTTTGTTTGTGCCCTCTAAGAGTCTGTTCCTCAGTCCTGTGTAAGTTCTGTAGTCAAATCCCACTGGCCTCCAAAGTCAGATTTTCTGGGGGTTCTCAGTCTCTTTGCCAGATCCTCAGGTTGGGAAATCTGTTGTGGTTCCTAGAACTTTCTTAACAGTACAAGAATTTCTTTGGTATAATTGATCTGCAGTTTGTGGGTTGTAGAAAAAGCAAGAATTCTAGAAAAACATCTACTTCTGTTTTATTGATTATGTCAAAGTCTTTGACTGTGTAGTTCACAATAAGCTGTGGAAAATTCTTAAAGAGATGGGAATACCAGACCACCTTACCTAGCTCCTGAGAAATCTGTATGCAGTTTCCCCCACAGCAACAGTTAGAAATGGACATGGAACAGCAGACTGGTTCCAAATTGAGAAAGCAGTAGGTCAAGGCTATATATGGTCACCCTGCTTATTTAACTTATATGCAGAGTACATCATGTGAAATGCTGGGCTGGATGAAGCACAAGCTGGAATCAAGATTGCTGGGAGAAATATCAATAACCTCTGATGTTCATATGACACCACCCTTATGGCAGAAAGTGAAGAGGAACTGAAGAGCCTCTTGATGAAAGTGAAAGAGGAGAGTGAAAAAGCTGGCTTAATATTCAGCATTCAAAAAACTAACATCATGGCATCTGGTCCCATCACTTCATGGAAGATAGATGGGGAAACAGTGGAAACAGTGACAGACTTAATTTTCTTGGGCTCCAAAATCACTGCAGAGGTGACTGCAGCCATGAAATTAAAAGACTCTTACTCCTTGGAAGAAAAGCTGTGACAAACCTAGGCAGTATATTAAAAAGCAGAGACATTACTTTGCAGACAAGGGTCCATCTAGTCAAAGCTATGGTTTTTTCCAGTAGCCATGTGTGGATGTGAGAGTTGTAGTATAAAGCTGAGCGCCAAAGAATTGATGCTTTTGAACTGTGGTGTTGGAGAAGACTCTTGAGAGTGCCTTGGACTGCAAGGAGATCAAACCAGTCCATCCTAATGGAAATCAGTCCTGAATATTCATTGTAAGGACTGATGCTGAAGGTGAAACTCCAGTACTTTGGCCACCTGATGCAAAGAACTGATACATTGGAAAAGGCTCTGATGCTGGGAATGATTGAAGGCAGGAAGAGAAGGGAATGACAGAGGATGAGATGGTTGGATGGCATCACCGACTCTATGGACATGAGTTTGAGCAAGCTCTGGTAATTGTGATGGATCGGGAAATCTGGCGTACTGCAGTTCATGGGGTTGCAAAGAGTTAGACACAACTGAGCTACTGAACTAAATATGCAACACTGGAATAGAAATAGGAGCTCACCTAAGTATTCTTGCCTAGAAAATGCTATGGATAGAGGAGCCTGGCAGACTATAGACCATGTGATTGCAAAAGCTGGACATGACTGAGCATGTATGTATGCATCATGTAATATATATAGTAAGTACCCCTCATCCAAGGTAAGGAGCAGGGACTGTGCTTTGCTGCAGCAGCCGTGAAGAGATACCCCACATCCAAGGAAAGAGAAACCCAAGTAAGACGGTAGGTGTGGCAAGAGGGCAAACACACTGAAACCATAATCACAGAAAACTAGTCAATGTAATCACACTAGGACCACAGCCTTGTCTAACTCAGTGAAACTAAGCAATGCCTGTGGGGCCACCCAAGATGGGCAGGCATGGTGGAGAGGTCTGACACAATGTGGTCCACTGGAGAAGGGAATGGCAAACCACTTCAGTATTCTTGCCTTGAGAACCCCATGAACAGTATGAAAAGGCAATATGATAGGATACTGAAAGAGGAGCTCCCCAGGTCAGTTGGTGCCCAATATGCTACTGGAGGTCAGTGGAGAAATAACTCCAGAAAGAATGAAGGAATGGAGCCAAAGCAAAAACAATACCCAGTTGTGGATGTGACTGGTGATGGAAGCAAGGTCTGATGCTGTAAAGAGCAATATTGCATAGGAATCTGGAATGTTAGGTCCATGAATCAAGGTAAGTTGGAAGTGGTCAAACAGGAGATGGCAAGAGTGAATGTCAACATTCTAGGAATCAGCGAACTAAAATGGACTGGAATGGGTGAATTTAATTCAGATGACCATTATATCTACTACTACAGGCAGGAATCCCTTAGAAGAAATGGAGTAGCCATCATGGTCAACAGAAGAGTCCGAAATGCAGTACTTAGATGCAATCTCAAAAACGACAGAATGATCTCCGTTCGTTTCCAAGGCAAACCATTCAATATCACTGTAATTCAAGTCTATGCCCCAACCAGTAACGCTGAAGAAGATGAAGTCGAACAGTTCTATGAAGACCTACAAGACCTTTTAGAACTAACACCCTAAAAAGATGTCCTTTTCATTCTAGGGGACTGGAATGCAAAAGTAGGAAATCAAGAAACACCTGGAGTAACAGGCAAATTTGGCCTTGGAATACAGAATGAAGCAGGGCAAAGACTAATAGAGTTTTGCCAAGAAAATGCACTGGTCATAGCAAACACCCTCTTCCAACAATACAAGAGAAGACTCTATACATGGACATCACCAGATGGTCAACACCGAAATCAGATTGATTATATTCTCTGCAGGAAAAGATGGAGAAGCTCTATACAGTCAACAAAAACAAGACCAGGAGCTGACTGTGGCTCAGATCATGAACTCCTTATTGCCAAATTCAGACTTAAATTGAAGAAAGTAGGGAAAACCACTAGACCATTCAGGTATGACCTAAATCAAATCCCTTATGATTATACAGTGGAAGTAAGAAATAGATTTAAGGGACTAGATCTGATAGACAGAGTGCCTGAACAACTATGGACTGAGGTTCATGACATTGTACAGGAGACAGGGATCAAGACCATCCTCATGGAAAAAAATGCAAAAAAGCAAAATGGCTGTCTGAGGAGGTCTTACAAATAGCTGTGAAAAGAAGAGAAGCCAGAAGGAAAGGGGAAAAGGAAAGATACAAGCGTCTGAATGCAGAGTTCCAAAGAATAGCAAGGAGAGATAAGAAAGCCTTCCTCAGTGATCGATGCAAAGAAATAGAGGAAAGCAACAGAATGGGAAAGACTAGAGATCTCTTCAAGAAAATTAGAGACACCAAGGCAACATTTCATGCAATGATGGGCTCAATAAAGACAGAAATGGTCTGGACCTAACAGAAGCAGAAGATATTAAGAAAAGGTGGCAAGAATACATAGAAAAACTATACAAAAAAGATCTTCATGATCAATATAATCACGATGGTGTGATCACTCACCTAGAGCCAGACATCCTGGAATGTGAAGTCAAGTGGGCCTTAGAAAGCATCGCTACGAACAAAGCTAGTGGAGGTGATGGAATTCCAGTTGAGCTGTTTCAAATCCTGAAAGATGATGCTTTGAAAGTGCTGCACTCAATATGCCAGCAAGTTTGGAAAACTAAGCAGTGGCCACTGCCGGCGACGGAATAAAACACCAACACTGCAGAGTGGTTTAAATCTTTATATTTTAACACTTGCTTCTTACAGCTGCTTTATTTTATATCCCTTGTACAACAACCTACAGGGCAAGCTGCCAAGCACTACGATTTAGAGACTATACAGTGCGCAGGCGCAGGGCGAGATAACCTTTTCCTTGGCTTATTTACTGCAGCTAAGACTTTGTTTTGGGGAACTTCTTTATCAACTTAGAATCCGTTTTGTCCCAGGGTCTGTTCCTTTTGAGGAATCAGAGAAACATCTTTGTGTGCAAGCAATGTTCTTTTCCCATGGGAACAAACAGGATTCTTAGCTGAACATCTCATTTGCAAGAATGTTCAGCCCTGGTTGAGAGTCTCGTTTGCAAGCACTTTTCAACCTTTTTTAAACCTAGTTCCCTACACTGGGCAGAACATCTCGTTTGTAAGAATGTTCAGCCCTGGTTGAGAGTCTCGTTTGCAAGCACTTCTCAACCTTTTTTAAATCTAGTTCCCTACAGGCCACAGGACTGGAAAAGGTCAGTTTTCATTCCAATCCCAAAGAAAGGCAATGCAAAAGAATGCTCAAACTACTGCACAATTGCACTCATCTCACACTTTTTGAGTAAAGTAATGCTCAAAATTCTCCAAGCCAGACTTCAGCAATACGTGAACCGTGAACTCCCAGATGTTCAAGCTGGTTTTAGAAAAGGCAGAGGAACCAGAGATCAAATTGCCAACATCCGCTGGATCATGGAAAAAGCAAGAGAGTTCCAGAAAAACATCTATTTCTGCTTTATTGACTATGCCAAAGCATTTGACTGTGTGGATCACAATAAACTGTGGAAAATTCTGAAAGAAATGGGCATACCAGATCACTTGACCTGCCTCTTGAGAAACCTATATGCAGGTCAGGAAGCAACAGTTAGAACTGGACATGGAACAGTAGACTGGTCCCAAATAGGAAAAGGAGTATGTCAAGGCTGTATATTGTCACCCTGCTTATTTAACTTCTATGCAGAGTACATCATGAGAAACGCTGGGCTGGAAGAAGCACAAGCTGGAATCAAGATTGCCAGGAGAAATATCAATAACCTCAGATATGCAGATGACACCACCCTTATGGCAGAAAGTGAAGAGGAGCTAAAATACCTCTTGATGAAAGTGAAAGAGGAGAGTGAAAAAGTTGGCTTAAAGCTCAACATTCAGAAAATGAAGATCATGGTATCTGGTCCCATCACTTCATGGGAAAT
The DNA here is from genome assembly GCF_042477335.2 of Ovis canadensis. NCBI lineage: Eukaryota > Metazoa > Chordata > Mammalia > Artiodactyla > Bovidae > Ovis > Ovis canadensis. The sequence continues at coordinate 208,798,508 of NC_091245.1, read as the reverse complement.
AGATAGGGAAACAGTGGAAACAGTGTCAGGCTTTATTTTGGGGGGCTCCAAAATCACTGCAGATGGTGACTGCAGCCATAGATGCTTATTCCTTGGAAGGAAAGTTACGACCAACCTAGAAATCATATTGAAAAGCAGAGACATTACTTTGCCAACAAAGGTCTGTCTAGTCCAGGCTATGGTTTTTCCTGTGGTCTTGTATGGATGTGAGAGTTGGTCTGTAAGAAAGCTGAGAGCCGAAGAATTGATGCTTTTGAACTGTGGTGTTGGAGAAGACTCTTGAGAATCCCTTGGATGGCAAGGAGATCCAACAAGTCCATCTTGAAGGAGATCAGCCCTGAGATTTCTTTGGAGGGAATGATGCTGAAGCTGAAACTCCAGTACTTTGGCCACCTCATGCGAAGAGCTGACTCATTGGAAAAGCCTCTGATGCTAGGAGGGTTTAGGGGCAGGAGGAGAAAGGGACGACAGAGGATGAGATGGCTGGATGGCATCACAGACTCGATGGACGAGAGTCTGAGTGAACTCCAGGAGTTGGTGATGGACAAGGAGGCCTGGTGTGCTGCGATTCATGGGGTCGCACAGAGTCGGACACGACTGAGCAACTGAACTGAACTGATATATTTTTGCAAAGATAATATCATACATTTTTCTAAAATCCACTGCTGCTGCTGCTGCTAAGTCGCTTCAGTCGTGTCCGACTCTGTGCGACCCCATAGACAGTACCCTACCAGGCTCCCCTGTCCCTGGGATTCTCCAGGCAAGAACACTGGAGTGGGTTGCCATTTCCTTCTCCATTGCATGAAAGTGAAAAGTGAAAGTGAAGTCGCTCAGTTGTGTCCAACTCAGCGACCCCATGGACATCAGCCCACCAGGCTCCTCTGTCCATGGGATTTTCCAGGCAAGATTACTGGAGTGCGGTGCCACTGCCTTCTCCGTAAAATCCACTATTCTGTATTAACTATGTTGTCTCAGGTTTCTGAAGTTCCCTCAAAATAGGGCTCTTAGGTTCCTGTGTACCTTTCACAGTTTTTGAGTACACCACCATGAGGTTTATGTAAGCAATAACACCTGGATCTAGAGTTTTAAGGAATTTATATGTGTATTGCTTTCTGAAATATCCAGGTATCATGTGGTTAGTTTAATGCCTCAGCACGTTATTAAACAAGGATGTATTCTCATGCATCAGTTGTAAGTGTGTCACATGACTTTCACAACCACATTCTATACACACATTTTTGCAAAACAAATACTCTTTAAATATGCTAGAAGACATTTACTATTTAAAGCAAAGCTGGCACAAATTCTATTTTACATCTAAGAATTCCACTGAAAAATAATTCCTCCCTAATTCATGAATCTGAGAAATCTGGGCTTTTATAAATCAAACATTGGGAAGACTTTACAACCTTCCAAAACAACAAGATAACAAGAACTTACTATTACAAGGTCTATGTCGTTTCCAAATCATGAACCATAAGAAAGATAAACATAACTCTTTGAATAAAGAAGAATGTTCTTTCCACAGTGTCATTTCTGTCTTCAGTCTTTTCCCTTCTGGTGGGATATCAAATGGAAGATAGTTTTAATTTATCTATATTGAACTATTGATGAAATATTTAAAACAAAATATTCATTTGAAGAGATTAGCCATCATTATATTTAAAAATTATATTTACAGTGTTTTGTAAAATAAAGCAAACCATGTACTTGATAAAAATGCTCAGGCGGTTTAAAAAAGATACTCAAAGTGAAATCCCCCTTTTCAAATCTCATCCCCAACAAGTAGTACCACTCCCCAAGATAACTGTGGTTAATACTATGTTGTGTTTATTCTTTCTGAAGAAAAGTCTGTTATACTCCAGACCTATATATTTTTTTATTATTCTCAGATAGGATCATACCATTTACTTTTTTATTCTCAGATAGGATCATACCATATGCAATTCTGAACCTTACCTTTTTCATTTAATAATATATGTTAGAACTCATCATATTGACATGAACAGATTTATTTCATTGTTTTTTAACAACACTGTATTCCTCCTTATCACTTCACTATGATTCATTTAACTTAGCCTTTGTTTGGGATCACTTAGATTATTTCTTTCTTCTTGCTAGTATAAACGTTGCTACAGTGAACATCCTTATGCTTACCTTGGCACAGTTTTCAAGAATATCAACGGATAATTTTTAGCAGTGATGTTACTCACAGAGGTTAAGATGCATGATAATATCCAACATTCAAAAGCATGTCAAATCAAAAGCTTTCTAATACTGTAGCGGTAGTGCAAATTGATGCATACTCCTGGGAGGGCAATTTGATGATGACCCAACAAAATCTGAAACTCACTTAGTTTTATCTAGAAATTTTGCTGTCAGAAACTAACATAATGATATATGTCAGTAATATATCAATGAAAACAAAAAGAGAAATTGACTCTATCAATGAGTGCTAAGTTGCTTCAGTCATGTCTGACTCTTTACAACCCTATGAACTGTAGCCCCCCAGACTCCTCCATCCATAGGATTCTCCAGGCAAGAATACTAGCAATTCATAGTATATTAGCTTTTTTGCATAGAAAGATTTTGTTATTGAAGTATAATTGATTTACCGTATTAGTTTCAGATGTACAGTATTGTGATTCAGTACTTAAAAAACTATGCTCCATTTAAAGTAATTATAACATAATGGTTATATTTCCCTATCTTGTTTACTTATTTTACACTTGGTAGTTTGTGTCTCTTAATCTCATACCCCTATCTTGCCCCTCCCTCCTTTCCTCTTCCCACCGGTAACTGCTCGTTTGTTCTCTATATTGGTCAGTCTGTTTCTATTTCATGCATTCATTTGTGTTATTTTTTAGGTTTCACATATAAGTGATAAGGGTATTTGTCTTTCTCTGACTTATTTCACTAATCTTAATGTACTGTAGGTCCACCCACATTGTTGCAAATGGCACAATTTCATTTTTTATGGCTGATTAATAGTCCATATTCTTTATCCATTTTTATGTTGAAGGACATGGGTTACTTCCATATCTTGGCTATTGTAAATAGTGCTGCTATGAACACTGGAGTGCATGTATCTTTTTGAAAGGTGTTGGCTCTCTTTTCTGGATAAACACCCAGGAGTAGAAGTGCTGGATCATATGGTAGTTCTGATTTCAGTGTTTTGAGGAACCTCCATGCTGTTTTCCATACTGGCTGCATGAATTTGCATTCCCACCAACAGTGTACATGAGTTCCCTTTTCTCCACATCCTTGCCAACATTTGCTATTTGTAGACTTTTTGATGTTAGCCACTCTGACAGGTGTGAGGTGATGTCTCATTGTGGTTTTGATTTGCATTTCTCTAATAATTAGCAATGCTGAGCATCTTTTCATGTGCCTGCTAGCCATCTGTATGTGTTCTTTGGGAAAATGTCTATCCAGGTCTTCTACCCATTTTTTGATTGTGTTGTTTGGCTTTTTGATAATGAGTTTTATGAGGTGTTAACCCCTTATCTGTCATATCATTGGCAAATATTTTCTCCCGCTCAGTAGCTTGTCTTTCTATTTGTCAGTGATTTCTTTTCCTGTGCAAAAGCTTTTAAGTTTAATTAGGTGCCATTTATTTATTTTTTATCTTATTTCTTTTGCCTTAGGAGACAAATCCAAAAAAAGAAAATATTGCTACAATTTATGTCAAAGAGTGTTCTGCTTTCTTCTAGGAGTTTTATGGTTTGGGGTTGTACATTGAAATCTTTAATCCATTTTGTTTATTTTTGTGTATGGCTTAGGAAATGTTACATAGTATCATTTCTTATGGACACAACCTCTTATATTAATATTATGTAATATAAGAGGAAAGGAATTTGGAACTTATCTACTCCAATTTCTGAGATCTAAGAGGGAAAGTTACAAAGCAAACAGATGCCCTGTAAAAACTATTACACAAGTTCAGGACTACCAGCTAGCTATGCTAAAAGAGATGGACAATTAGACACATCCTTTTCCTCGCAGACCTCCATCTCATTGATCATAGTCACTGTATTGCTCTCTCTTTGCCTTGCCGTGTCTATTCTTACGTTATGTCAGATCTTTATCAAAGGGATAGCTAAGGAACACTGTTCTAGAAAATAGGTCCACTTCGTATGGTGGAGGGCAGGAGAGAATAGGAGAGAAACCAGAGAAGGGGCTTGAAATTTGTTCCATTAATAGGTAGAAATTAAAAAGAGTCAGGGGTCAGGGTGGTGTCCTTAGTTCCCAGAACCAGTCCTCATCTACCATGACCTCAGTCATTTCAAAGAGGAAAAGCATCTACTAGTTATAGGTTTGTAGAACCCACAGTGTGAGACATAGATTGCTGCTGCTGCTGCTGCTGCTTAGTCGCTAAGTCACGTCTAACTATTTGCAACCCCATGGACTGTGGCCTACCAGGCTTCTCTGTCCATGAGAGAAGGCAAGAGTACTGGAGTAGGTTGCCATTTCCTTCTCCAGGGGATCTTCCCCACCCAAGGATCGAACCCATGTCTCCTGTTTGGCAGGTAGATTCTTTACCACCTGGGAAGTCCCATAGATTTCTGCAGCTGTCATCAATTGACTGGTGAATTAGCAGGTGTTTATCAAATGATGATTTTACCTGTAGATTTTTAATACTCAACATCTCACTATATTGTATGTATGGCAAACAGGTATACATACATATATGTAGTAGGACACCACCAGGCAATTGAAACAAACAAAAAAGGGAATTACTCACCAGAAATGGAGGAAAATGTTCATTTTAATTAGAAACAAAATAAAAACAATCATAAGGTACTATTTCCTGTTCAACAAGTTAACAAAAAATGTATTTTTCAAAAAATACTTATACTAAGGTTTCCTTGCAATGGGTGCTTGTTGGAGTAGGATGGGGACCTTGGGAAAATACAGCTGATGGTACAAACCTAAACACTGAAACATCTGGGGCCAGTCATCCTACTACTAGGAATTTAGCCTGAGAACATCATTTAGGAAATGAAGTTGCTTGCTATAAGCTGTAGGATATTCCCATCAACTTTATTTTTTAACTAGAAACACTGTAAACAGCCTTTAGTCCTATCAGTGAGGAATGGTGGGTGAAATTGTGGCGTGCCAAATAGATGAAACATTAAACAGATGATGATTACCAAAGCCATTTAACTCTATGAGCAGATACTATGATAGAGCCATAAAAGCGAGACGTGAAATTGCACACAGTGATTGGCACACTGAGCGTATGTCTGTGCTTGGATAAATTTTGGAGAAATACCCACACATACAACATACAAAATAGACTATATTAGAACAAGAACATGCTGGTTTCCCTCCTTTTGTAATTTTTTGATTAACAATAATAACAAAATGAAACAATAAAAATAACAAATCTAAAAAGGTCAATAAATATTTTCACTTATAAAATTTTCTCCTGCTCAATCTATATGTATTCTTGGTTGTTCCCACCTAGGATGTCAAGAAGGGATATATTTTGGTCAGTATATATAATTTCACGTAGATTCTTTCAGAGTTTAAGCACAATTCCAGTGTGCTCTCTTAATTCATTTTGGAATAAGAAGACTCTAACAATGTAATAGAATAAAATCAAGCAAGACTTTAAAAGTGGTTTTTTTTTTTTAATTCAAAAACATGTATACTGACAGTATTTCAACATTTCCAGTGTTAAGAAGTCACTAGCTCGTAAAGCAGCATATTCAATTTATAAATTTCCATTCACTCATGATAAATGTATGAAGCTGATTCTCTGTTTAGAATGACAGTAACAAGACCGAAAGTGGGGAGACCAGTTTAGAGTCTTTCTCATTAGTGTTGATGAGAAATGATGAAAACTGAACAAAATCAGCACCAAAAAAATGGAAGAACAACTTTAATACATATTTAGAAAACAGATCAATCAGACTTAATGACTAACTCCAGTCCAAATTCAAGGAGAGAGTATTAGTTTTCACTTCTTAATAAGAGGAATAGAAAAGAATTTATGGCTATCTTTTGCCTGACACATCCTCCTTCCATATTCTATGCATTTGTTTTAAAAATCTGAGCTCATCAGAAACCTCAGACATCTACAACGTTTCCTCTTCTAATTTTAAAATCTTACTTTTCTTCCTCCACTAAGAGATAATTTTCTTTTTATGGTTTTAAGGATTTTTAAAATTAACTTCTGTTAGGATTCGTGTCCACAGAATAATCTAGATCTTATATCTTAACTTTTAAAAATCAATTTTTCAGAATTCTAAACAGTGCTTCTCAGCTGTGAATGTACACATACATCACTAGGAGATCTTGTTAAAATGCAGTCTATGATTCTGTAGGTTTAGGTGGGGCCTGAAATTCTGCACTTCTCACAGGCTCCCCAGATTATGCCCTGTTGCTAATCCTCACACCATACTTTGTGTTGAGTCTAGAGAATCCTATCTAATTCCAACAGTGCTTAGCTCATGTGGCTCCATGACACTCTATCAATCAGTTCTGCCTATGGGGACAGAGTAAATTTCAGAATGATATTATTTCCTAGACTTTTTCAAGTGATGTAATTGGAGACACGTCAAACCAATAATTTATCAAAGACTCTGCTTAGTGAAATAAAAATCCAGATAGCTATAGATACATCCTGTCACTGCACCTATTCTATACTCTGTAAGGTACTCATAACATTTTTATGGAGTCACATAGCAGTCATATGAAGCATTTATGATTCTCTTCTCTAGATGAAGAAACAGGCTCAAAGAGGACAGATCCAACAGCTGGTATGCAGTTAAGTACTGCCTCCCTAACTTGGATCATCAGACATTATATAAACCTGAAAGAAAAAAAGTCTGATGAGGGTTCCTAAGGTCAGCATTGATTATCTACTAATCATATACCAGTATCCCAAACCCAGAGTACCCCTAAAATATGGGAGAATAAAACTCAAGTTGGGTATCTGGGTATTTGGAAACCATATATTTTCACATGAGATCATTCTTGATCCATTTTTCATCACAAGGCATAGATGAAGAGATACTCTCACTATCTCCAGACCCCCAAACATTAGTTTGCCATAATGACATGAACAGCTACAAGTCTCCCCACTCCCCAGGCCCCTAAGAACACGCTTAGATGTGATGCTGGCACTGTCATGTTGAAGTTGTATTGAGAGCTTTTCTTCTTTTTTGAACACCAAGAATCAGGTCTGGGGAAAAAAATCTGTAAGTACTATAATTAACTTCAATTTAACTTCTGGGTGTCTTTTTTTCCTCCCAGCTGCTGCCAAGGTTCTCCTTCTGCCACATCAGTTACAGCAGTATACATGAAGCTCAGGTCAGACATCCTGGAGCAATTTTTGTGAGGTTTCAGGGTGAGGTACTCAAGCCCTTCTAAGAAACTGGGAGTCAAACTAAAATCAGGATTGATTGTTTAAAAAGAAAAAAAGCATACCAGTTTCAAAAAGCCAGTTTATTTTTCTCAGTTTGGGGAAAAACTTTTAGGAGTTGAAATTTTAATACTTCATGGTTTTCAAATTGTTTTGGTATAATACATTAAATCTTCAGTTCATTTTCTTTGTCATTTGTTAATATTTTTATTATTCCTTCCTTACCTATTACTATTACTTTTCTCTACATCTGTTCATTGCTTCCCTGGTGGCTCAGAGGTAAAGAATCCACTTGCAACGCAGGAGACTTGAGTTCGATCCCTGGGTTGGGAAGATCCCCTGGAGGAGGAAATGGCAACCCACTCCAATATTCTTGCCTGGAAAATCCCACAGAGGAGCCTGGTGGGCTATAGTCCATGGGGTCACAAGAGTTGGACACAATTTAGCGTCTAAATCACCACCATATATATTCATACATAGCTCTATGTGCATTTATTCCGCTAAGAATGAAGATCACTAAAATTCTCAGAAAATGTATCCCTCTATTCTACTCCAGGGCTGTTTAAATCAAGGTCCTCACTTCTTTTAAAATCCAATTTATGTTACTTGGAAGCCAAATTTCATATTATCCATTATAATGCCTGTTTACCCACAAATTAATAGTGTACCAGACAGAACAAATGGAATAAAAATAGGATCTATTTGAGAAGTTAGGCTTCAGGCATAAAAAAGGCCTACTGTGTAATAAACCATAGAGAGAGGGCAGGATGAGGGCACTTGTGACTGACCCAAAGGCTAGAAGACATCCAGTAGTATTCTGGCATTAACTGAGGAGTAAGACCATGCATGGTATACTAATTGTGGGTTTAAAACATGCACATGATTTCAGTCTTCAAGATGCTCACAGTGTAGACAGGGAAACAGATGAAAAGATAGAAAGTGAATAGAAAGAGTTTAGTTCAGTTCAGTTCAGTTCGGTTGCTCAGTCATGTCAAACTCTTTGCGACGCCATGAATCGCAGCACGCCAGGCCTCCCTGTCCATCACCATCTCCTGCAGTTCACTCAGACTCACGTCCATCAAGTCCGTGATGCCATCCAGCCATCTCACCCTCTGTCGTCCCCTTCTCCTCCTGCCCCCAATCTCTCCCAGCATCAGAGTCTTTTCCAATGAGTCAACTCTTCACATGAGGTGGCCAAAGTACTGGAGCTTCAGCTTTAGCATTATTCCTTCCAAAGAACACCCAGGGCTGATCTCCTTCAGAATGGATTGGTTGGATCTCCTTGCAGTCCAAGGGACTCTCAAGAGTCTTTTCCAACACCACAGTTCAAAAGCATCAATTCTTCAGTGCTCAGCCTTCTTCACAGTCCAACTCTCACATTCTTACATGACCACAGGAAAAACCATAGCCTTGACTAGATGGAACTTAGTTGGCAAAGTAATGTCTCTGCTTTTGAATATACTATCTAGGTTGGTCATAACTTTTCTTCCAAGGAGTAAGCGTCTTTTAATTTCATGGCTACAGTCACCATCTTCAGTGATTCTGGAGCCCAAAAAAATAAAGTCAGACACCGTTTCCACTGTTTCCCCATCTATTTCCCATGAAGTGATGGGACCTGATGCCATGATCTTCATTTTCTGAATGTTGAGCTTTAAGCCAACTTTTTTGCTCTCCTCTTTCACTTTCATCAAGAGGCTTTTTAGCTCCTCTTCACTTTCCGCCATAAGGGTGGTGTCATCTGCATATCTGAGGTTATTGATATTTCTCCTGGCAACCTTGATTCCAGCTTGTGTTTCTTCCAGTCCAGCGTTTCTCATAATGTACTCTGCATAGAAGTTAAATAAGCAGGGTGACAATATACAGCCTTGACGTACTCCTTTTCCTATTTGGAACCAGTCTGTTGTTCCATGTCCAGTTCTAACTGTTGCTTCTGCAGGAATAGTGTAGGAAAGAGATTCCTTTCAATGGAGGTAGAGGAAACCGGGTTAAGTTCATAGAGGTTATTGCATTTGAACCAAAACTTACAGAATAGATAAAAATTAAATAAACAGGAATGAATGGTAAGGATAGGTACAGAAAATAGATTATGCTGTTATAAGAGAAAAGGAAAGATATAAGCATCTGAATGCAGAGTTCCAAAGAATAGCAAGAAGAGATAAAGCCTTTTTCAGCGATCAATGCAAAGAAATAGAGGAAAACAACAGAATGGGAAAGACTAGAGATCTCTTCAAGAAAATTAGAGACACCAAGGCAACATTTCATGCAAAGATGGGCTCGATAAAGGACAGAAATGGTATGGACCTAACAGAAGCAGAAGATATTAAGGAGAGGTGGCAAGAATACACAGAAGAACTGTACAAAAAAGATCTTCACGACCCAGATAATCATGATGATGTGATCACTAATCTAGAGCCAGACATCTTGGAATGTGAAGTCAAGTGGGCCTTAGAAAGCATCACTACGAATAAAGCTAGTGGAGGTGATGGAATTCCAGTTGAGTTGTTTCAAATCCTGAAAGATGATGCTGTGAAAGTGCTGCACTCAATATGCCAGCAAGTTTGGAAAACTCAGCAGTGGCCACAGGACTGGAAAAGGTGTTTTCATTCCAATTCCAAAGAAAGGCAATGCAAAAGAATGCTCAAACTACCGCACAATTGCACTCATCTCACATGCTAGTAAAGTAATACTCAAAATTCTCCAAGCCAGACTTCAGCAATACGTGAACTGTGAACTCCCAGATGTTCAAGCTGGTTTTAGAAAAGGCAGAGGAACCAGAGATCAAATTGCCAACATCCACTGGATCATGGAAAAAGCAAGAGAGTTCCAGAAAAACATCTATTTCTGCTTTATTAACTATGCCAAAGCCTTTGACTGTGTGGATCACAATGAACTGTGGAAAATTCTGAAAGGGATGGGAATACCAGACCAACTAACCTGCCTCTTGAGAAATCTGTATGCAGGTCAGGAAGCAACAGTTAGAACTGGACATGGAACAACAGACTCGTTCCAAATAGGAAAAGGAGTAAGTCAAGGCTGTATATCGTCACCCTGCTTATTTAACTTATATGCAGAGTACATCATGAGAAATGCTGGGCTGGAAGAAACACAAGCTGGAATCAAGATTGCCAGGAGAAATATCAATAACCTCAGATATGCAGATGACACCACCCTTATGGCAGAAAGTGAAGAGGAGCTAAAAAGCCTCTTGATGAAAGTGAAAGAGGAGAGCGAAAAAGTTGACTTAAAGCTCAACATTCAGAAAACGAAGATCATGGCATCTGGTCCCATCACTTCATGGCTAATAGATGGGGAAACAGTAGAGACAGTGTCAGACTTTATTTTTGGGGGCTCCAGAATCACTGAAGATGGTGACTGTAGCCATGAAATTGAAAGACACTTTACTCCTTGGAAGAAAAGTTATGACCAACCTAGATAGTATATTCAAAAGCAGAGACGCTACTTTGCTGACTAAGGTCCAAGTCAAGGCTATGGTTTTTCCTGTGGTCATGTAAGGATGTGAGAGTTGGACTGTGAAGAAGGCTGAGCACTGAAGAATTGATGCTTTTGAACTGTGGTGTTGGAGAAGACTGTTGAGGTTCCCTTGGACTGCAAGGAGATCCAACCAGTCCATTCTGAAGATCAACCCTGGAATTTCTTTGGAGGGAATGATGCTAAAGCTGAAACTCCAGTACTTTGGCCACCTCATGTGAAGAGTTGACTCATTGGAAAAGACTCTGATGCTGGGAGAGATTGAGGGCAGGAGGAGAAGGGGACGACAGAGGATGAGATGGCTGGATGGCATCACGGACTCGATGGACGTGAGTCTGAGTGAACTGCGGGAGATGGTGATGGACAGGGTGGCCTGGCGTGCTGCGATTCATGGGGTTGCAAAGAGTCGGACACGACTGAGCAACTGAACTGAAATAATCAGTATGTAATTAATACTGAACTAATTTGACTTGATCCTAAATTGCCATATTCTGACCTTCCTCTTGGCTCAAGTGTGAATGTCTGTTTTTTTAATATTCTTAAGTTCAAATTCAGTGTCATACTTTCCCAATAATTCTGACTAAAACACACCTAAATTTTATCCATTCTCTGGGCTTCAATTACTTCCAGAGTAACATGGATATTACAAAATTTTAGGAATGCCATTTCTTTCTCCAGGGAATATTCCTGATCCAGAGATCGAACCAAGGTCTCCTGCATTGCAGGCAGATTCTTTACTGTCTCAAACACCAGAGAAGCCCCTTTAGGAATGTCAGTCATTCTAAATGTATGCAAACTGCCTTATTCTTTAAATTTGTCCCCTTATAGAGCGTAGCTTAATTATTTAATCCATTAAAAAGTTCTGAAAAAGACTTCTGACAGGACAGGAATTGAGGGCCATCCTCCACGTCTGGAATCTTCTTTTCGACTCTCCCACTTCAAAATCCTACTTTGGCCAGCAAGAAAATTCTGCATTGTGCAAGGTTATTTGATTTTTTATAGGTTTCCCTAGGCTTACATCTATCTATTATCTTAGGAGCCAGAAATTCTCTTTTTTTAGGAAAGTGTTTCATCATTATTTTGTTAGACTTATAAAAATCACAGTATTTCAAATGACTATATTGTTTAAAGTGACTATTCATGTGCATATTGAACATATCGCAGGTCACAGATAACTCTTCATCCAAATGTTTACTGATAAGGGTAGCTGGGTTCTGTTTTCACTTTCATTTATCTCTTTTTCAAGATGTGAAGGCAATACATTTTTTCTTGCCTCCATCTGCTTCCCTCACCCCCTCTTCTTTTGCTCACAGCATGGAAACTAGAGTTACAGCTTAGCCTGTTTTGTTTATGGAACTGTGCCAGAAGCAGTTTTGAAGGTGTTTTAAAAATGAAGACATCTGGCAGCTGGCATACTTACAATTCATTTGCCAAAGACAAGTTGCACGCTGCTGGAATTTTTAACTGAAGGTCACACACCAGGTAAGATGCAGTCAGGTGGAGCTGGTGTGTAGGAAGCCACACTGAAAATTTGTTAGCCCTGTGAAGCTGGGTGAACTAAAGCAAGAAGCATGCCTGCCTCCTTGTCCACCATCTCCCCCATGTCACCAGGCCCCCTTAGAAGAAGTAAGAGGAAAATAACTCCAAACCAGGAAAGCTGACAGTGAATCATAAAGCTCTGACATGTCCGCAGAAGCCCTGGAAAATAGGCAAGAGGAAAGTGTTAAGAAAATAGAGATGAAAAAAGTATTTAGCATAGTGTTGGATACACATGGTTCTGTAAGTTGAATGGTTCAGTTTTTCGGAAAGAAATAGCCTAAGAGATTATTGGGTTTATGACTCACCTCACTAGTGAATTTCTAACAGCTAACCAACAACCCACTCCAGTATTCTTTCCTGGAGAATCCCATGAACAGAAGAACCTGGCAGGTTACAGTCCATGGGGTCACAAAGAGTCAGACATGCCTGAAGCGACTTAGTACGCACACACACAAACCAATTAATGCTCTGATTGAAAGTTGACTTGGTGTCTGATAGCTTTAGAGTAGTTTTTTGGGGTTATCTGTTTTAAAATCTTTTATTGTAACTGGAAATAACTAAACACTAGTTCCAGATCATTTTGTTTTGTAGTTTTACAATGGGGTTAAATTAATCTGTGTTTTATACTTTTGTTTTTCTGCAACAGGAATTTAACATATAAACATGGGCATTTCATTATGAGATTAACACTTGACCTAGTAGAGGAAGGGAGGGAAATTATCCCACCACACTGACAATTTCTCTCTGACAAATTTCATCACTTTAAAAGTAGTGTGGGACATATTTGACATATAGGCAATGAGATACACGTTTATAAATCAAGAACTAGAGATTACTTCTGTTAGACCTTGATATATTTCCATGTAAAAAGTCTGAGGTTTTTTTCCTTCTGTTCTAAGTCCAGGCCTGTTGTCTCGAGTGCTCTTATTCAAAATATTATGCCTCAGGCTATTGGTTAGTGGAGAAGGAAGGAGATAGTGTTGCTCTTATGATTCTGTTGGACCCTTACTTCACTGCAGATGGAGATAGAATTGTTGCCCTTGCAGAGCCTGCAAACCTGCAATCTAAGTGCAGGATCTAGTCCAAATATATGTGTATTTGACTCACTCACTGTCCATTTGCAGAGTGTTCATAATTTTTTAAGTAAGTTGACAGGAGAATTCAGTTTTAAAAATTTTGATTTCTGGTTTCCTTTTCAAAATCAGATCAGGCATCACCACCAATAATCTCTCATGAGAGTGGTCTGTCAGCCCTGGCCCCCACGATGCAATGGTGCAGGGCTCCTAAGTCACCAGGCCCTGACACCCCTATTCTCTCCGCAGGGCTGAACGCAGATTGCTATTTCTCTTTGTTTTTGCTGTTACTTTTCCAAACTCAGAGTCAAGAAGAAAGTGAAATGTTTCTTATATCTTTGTCTCTGCCAAAAATGTGGAAATAGAAACAAGTCAGAGAGACGTGTTTTTCTAATACCAGGCCCATTGCCCACAGTGATATTATCTCTCTTGTCCCAGTCCATTTCCTTCCTTACATGAAGCACCTCCTCTGTTCACCTCAAATTCTGGGGCTGGACACTCCAGGAGTTCAAGCTGCTTCCTGGCCTAGCCAAGATCACAAAACCTGTAACCCACATCAGAACTGCTGCAATATCACAAGTGGAGTCTTCTATTTTAAAAACTGAATTTATTTATTTTAATTGGAAGATAATTACTTTACAATATTGTGATGGTTTTTGCCATCCATCAGCATGAATTTGCCATAGGTATACATGTGTCATCATCCCTCCTTCAGTTCAGTTCAGTCACTCAGTCGTCACCAACTCTTTGCGACCCCATGGACTGCAGCACACCAGGCCTCCCTGTCCATCACCAATTCCCAGAGTTTACTCAAACTCATGTCCATTGAGTCAGTGATGCCATCCAACCATCTCATCCTCTGTAGTCCCCTTCTCCTCCCACCTTCAATCTTTCCCAGCATCAGGGTCTTTTCCAGTGAATCACTTCTTTGCATCAGGTGGCCTGAGGATTGGAGTTTCAGCTTCAACATCAGTCCTTCCAATGAATATTCAGGACTGATCTCCTTTAGAATGGACTGGTTGGATCTCCTTGCAGTTCAAGGGACTCTCAAGAGTCTTCTCCAACACCACAGTTCAAAAGCATCAATTCTTCAGCACTCAGCTTTCTTAATAGTCCAACTCTCACATCCATACATGACTACTGGAAAAATCATAGCCTTCACTAGATGGACCTTTGTTGGCAAAGTAATGTCTCTGCTTTTGAATATGCTGTCTAAGTTGGTCATAGCTTTTCTTCCAAGGAGTAAGTGTCTTTTAATTTCATGGCTACAGTCACCATCTTCAGTGATTTGGGAGCACAAAAATTAAAGTCTGATACTGTCTCTACTGTTTCCCCATCTATTAGCCATGAAGTGATGGGACCAGATGCCATGATCTTCGTTTTCTGAATGTTGAACTTTAAGCCAACTTTTTCACTCTCCTCTTTCACTTTCATCAAGAGGCTCCTTAGTCCTTCTTCACTCTCTGCCATAAGGGTGGTGTTATCTGCATATCTGAGGTGATTGATAGTTCTCCCAGCAATCTTGATTCCAGCTTGTGCTTCATCCAGCCCAACGTTTCTCATGATGTACTCTGCATATAAGTTAAATAAGCAGGGTGACCATACACAGCCTTGCTGTACTCCTTTCCCTATTTGGAACCAGTCTTTTGTTCCATGTCCAGTTCTAACTGTTGCTTCCTGACCTGCATACAGATTTTTCAAGAGGTAGGCCAGGTGGTCTGGTATTCCCATCTCTTTCAGAATTTTCCAGTTTGTGATGATCCACACAGTCAAAGGCTTTGGCATAGTCAATAAATCAGAAATAGATGTTTTTCTGGAACTCTCCTGCTTTTCGATAATCCAACAGATGTTGGCAATTTGATCTCTGGTTCCTCTGCCTTTTCTAAAACCAGCTTGAACATCTGAAAGTTCCCGGTTCACGTACTGTTGAAGCCTGGCTTGCAGAATTTTGAGCATTACTTTACTAGCGTGTGAGATGAGTGCAATTGTGCGGTAGTTTGAGCATTGTTTGGCATTGCCTTTCTTTGGGACTGGAATGAAACTTGACTTTTTCCAGTCCTTGTAGCCACTGCTGTTTTCCAAATTTCCTGGTATTTTGAGTGTAGCACTTTCACAACATCATTTTTTAGGATTCAAGTGGAATTCCATCACCTCCACTCAAGTGGAATTCCATCACCTCCGCTAGCTTTGTTCGTAGTGATGCTTCCTAAGGCCCACTTGACTTCGCATTCCAGAATGTCTGACTCTAGTTGAGTGATCATACCATTGTGATTATCTGGGTCATGAAGATCTGAAGATCTTTCTTGTATAGTTCTTCTGTGTATTCTTGCCACCTCTTCTTAATATCTTCTGCTTCTGTTAGGTCCATAATATTTCTGTCCTTTATTGAGCCCATCTTTGCATGAATGTTCCCTTGGGATCTCTAATTTCTGCCCCCCACCCCAATCACAAATGGAGCCTTCCTAAAAATACACAACATATGGACCATCCCCGGTTTCAAAGGCTGTCAAGGGATTGGAGGATGGAAGGTAGGAGACCTGGGAGAGGGGGACAGTGAACTCTTTGATATTGTTAGTTAAAAATGTACTTTTTTTCAGTGTCGTTTAGTTGCTAAGTCATGTCCAACTCTTGTGACTCCATGAACTGTAGCCCGCCTGGTCCTCTGTCCATGGGATTTCCCAGGCAAGAATACTGGAGTGGATGTCCACTTCCTTCTCCAGGGGATCTTCCCCACCCAGGGATTGAACCCAAGTCTCCTGCATTGGCAGGGAGATTTTTTACCACTGGGCCACCAGGGAAGCCCTTTGTTCATAAATTTACTCATAAATTGGTATTGTCTGTGAGGGATTTTTCTACAATCAGGCTCTACTGCTTTTATTGAAACTGACTAGTTACAAAACCTGGGAATGTTTCTCTTTCTTTTTCTTAAGAGAAACCACCATAAACACATACAGGGAAAATGGTACGTGGTAGAAATGAAGACATTTGCCTGGTGATTTTAGTGATTGGTTATGAAAGCAATGATGCAGTAACTACTCTTTTCACCGGTCCATCCATTTAGAGTAATTGCTCCCTAAGGAGAATTTTATAGTGCTTGGAATTGTCACTCTGTGAAGTACTAGCAAACTCTACCTCATGTAATCTATACTAAAGTCTCAAGAGATGAATTATAAATGCTTAGAAATGGGTTTCAAAAAGAAAATTGATGATTTGTTAACTCTCCATCTTTCCTTTAAAACTTGTTTGTTATTGACAGTCAAGTGCCTATCAGATGAGGCCAGTCTAAAATCCCTGCTATGTTTTTTATTCATCACATAAAGCTATTTATTCAGACTTTATAATATATAAAGCTAAACCTAAGGAGTACTGTTTCATTACAGGATCTCAGATCTCTAAAATGACCATGGATATTAATTTCTACAACATTAGTTCTCATTCTCCCTGTGAATGATTTTAGGTCTTTTCTTACTTATATAGAATTTTATTATTGGGTTAAACAGAACCAAAGTGTACTTTATAGACAGCAAATATCATCTTTAATAAGATCTCTAATCAAAAGGGAGTTGGAAAAGTGAAAAATGTAGATTATTGGAAGTAGGTGCATTTTAAAAAATGATTTTTGGTTGTGTGTGTATGTGTGTTGGTAGTAGAGTGGCAGACACACAATTTATTCTGTTCAACATTCAATTTTAAAAGGTAAAGGAGATGGTTATATTCTCGTTGTTGTTACTATTGATTTTAAAATATAAGAGTTTGCTCAGATGTCATGATCTGGAGGTTTTGTTTTAAATTTCAGGTTGGTCATTCACTCAACCAACACTGAACAAATGTTATATGATAGATGGGCTTCCCAGATGACACAGTGGTAAAGAATCTGCCTGCAAATGCAGGAGACATTAGAGATGTGAGTTCAGTCCCTGGGTTGGGAAGATCCCCTGGAGTAGGATATGGTGACCCACTCCAGTATTTTTGTCTGGAAAATTCCATGGTTAGAGGAGCCTAATGGGCTACAGTTCCATGGGGTCACAAAGAGTTGGACGTGACTGAGCTATTAAGCATATATGCTAAATACTTTAAAAGGTTCTGGGGCTACAGCTGAAAATAAAACAGACATGACCAGAAAGTTTACAGGCTGATTGGAAAGAGTATCATTACATGAAATACCACACTTATGTGTATTCCAGGAACGTTCCACGCCTGCTCCTGCTTTGGGCCACTTGCATTCACTATTGCCTTTGCTCACACTTCTCTTCCCGCAGATAACTACATAGCACCCTCCTTCACTATTTTCAAGTCTTTACTCAAATGTCACTTTCCCAGTTGAACAATGCAGAATTCTAAGTCTAACTAAATGAGCGCCAAATATTAAGACACAATGAAGGTATTTTTTAGGAAATCCATTCAGAAGGAAATGTTCAAGGAAGTAGTCAAAGAAAACAAAAAAGATTTCAGGAGAAAGAAACACATTAAATACAAAAAACAGAGAAAGAGAAACCAGTGAGACATTTGACTGAGTGTAGATGCTAACTAACAATCATGTGAACTTTTAAAAATACTAATAATTTGGAACAGAACTCCAAATGAGTTCAATATGAAAGCTGAAGGTGAAGCCAATGTCATTGAAGGGAGAAATGACAGCATGCTGTGGTTCACTTTCTTTTATTTTGGAAAAGGTTATATACATTTGGGCTTCCCTTGTGGCTCAGCTGGTAAAGAATCCGCCTGCAATGTGGGAGACCTGGGTTCAATCCCTGGGTTGGGAAGATCCCCTGGAGAAGGGAAAGGCTACTCTCTCCAGTATTCCGGCCTGGAGAATTCTATGGACTATACAGTCCATGGGGTCGCAAAGAGTCGGACACAACTGAGCAACTTTCACTTATATACATTTAAACACGTGAGTTTAAAAATTCATGGCTAACCAATGCAGGAATAGACACAGATATGTAATTCTTAAATCTCTAGAGAAGAAAAAAGTGGAGAAAATGAAATTAAACCCCTCCCCCAAAAGACAGAGAAAGTAAAGAAAAAAAAATTTTTTTAAGGTACATATTAAATATTTACTAGTGGTAATATGGCCAAATATTTTAATAATTATAATGAATGTAAAATGTTAATTATCCTATTAAAAAGCAAAGATTGTCAGATTTTATTGTTATCTAACTACATACTAATTTGCTGCTGCTGCTAAGTCACTTCAGTCATATTCGACTCTGTGCAACCCCAGACGGCAGCCCACCAGGCTCCCCCATCCCTGGGATTCTCCAGGCAAGAACACCGGAGTTGGTTGCCATTTCCTTCTCCAATGCATGAAAGTGAAAAGTGTAAGTGAAGTCACTCAGTCGTGTCCGACTCTTAGCGACCCCATGGACTGAAGCCTTCCAGGCTCCTCCATCCATGGGATTTTCCAGGCAAGAGTACTGGAGTGGACTGCCATTGCCTTCTCTGACTAATTCGCTGAGACACTTCCAAAACAAAATGACACAGCATAATTAAAGAGATGGACACAGGTATATCAGAAAGATGCTAATTAACCAAGAAAAAGATTAGTTAAAATAATATTAACATGATTTAAGACGTCAAACTCATTTATTTGGACAAAGAGGAAGATTTCACACTATAAACAGAATAATCTGTCAAGATACAAAAATCAATAAAATACAAAAATTTTATGTACCTAACCATCCAGCTTTCACATATATAAAACAAAAACCAGTAAAAATGCAAGCAGATATAGGTAAATCCATAATCTTAGTAGGAGTATTTAGTGTAGCTCTCTTAGAATTTGATGATTAAAGTAATAAAATAATAATAAAGGTACATAGGGTTTTAATAATACATATAACTAATTGCATATGTATACACATACATGCCCAGTAAAAAAAAAGAATACACATTTATTTCAAATGCAAGTCCATTATTTATTTTTAAAAATTTATCATATATTATGCTTCAGTAAATAATCTCAACAAATTTCAAAGAAAAACAAACTACACATACATGTACTGACTTCAGTTCAATAAAATCAGAAATCAATAACAAACTGATGACTAGACACAATCTAACTACTTAGGTAAAGTTTTTAAAACTATTAAAATAATTCATGAGCTAAGAAGGATATTTACAAGTGAATGATAATAAAAACACTATAAAAAAACATGGGGCTTCCCAGGTGGGCATAGTGGTAAAGAATCCACCTGATAATGCAGAAGATGCAGGCTCAATCCCTGGGTCGGGAAGATCCCCTGGAGAAGGAAATGGCAACCCACTCCAGTGTTCTTGCCTGGGAAATCCTATGAACAGAGGAGCTGGTGGGCTACAGTCCATGGGGTCACAGAGTTGGACATGACTTAGCACACATACAAATACATATAAAAACATGTGATAAAATTCTAGGTAAATATATAGCAAAATATTAAAAGAATAATATGTCAAGAAAATATAATTTAACATTTAGAAATGTATTTATGTCATTCACTCTAGTAACAATAATAAAGAAGGATAAAAATATGGTTGTCTCAATATATTTCAAATTAAAAAAATAAAATTCAATAACTTTTTTTTGTTAAAACTCTTAGTAAACTAGGGAAAAGAGATAAGCCTCCATACTTTAACAAGAAATATTTATGTCTGCATCTCATAATATACCAAAATCAATAATGAAACATTATAAAGATCTCCATTAAAGTCAGGAATAAGTCTCCATATTCAAGATTGTACTCTCTGTCCTAAGCAATGCAATAATAAAGAATAATAAATTATATCAATTATAGGACTAATAATATTAAATGAGTTATAAATGTTAGGAAGAGAAAATTCATGATTTATAAATAATATAATCTTATATCTTGAAAATCCAAACAAAATAATTAAAATTACTAGAACTGAGAAAATTTAATATAGTAAATAACAATTTTTAAATGCACAGCTTTCATATAGACCAATTAAAAACAATTAGAAAAATTTTGAATATTGTCTTTAATTGCAAAAAGAGGAAAAATCCACAAAATAAATAGGATATTAATATAATAATATACAAGATTTACATGAAGAAAGTAGTAAAATATGGCCTCAGTGATGCATAGAATTACTCAGTATAGTAAAGCTCACAATTCTTTTCAAATTAATCTGCAATTCAATGCAATACCAAATAAAACTTAAAAGCTAATTCATTTTAATATATATGTGTAGGTGAGAATAGTGAATAGTGTAAAGAAAAATGGAGGTAGAGTATATTTTTAAACCTTCTAAAATATCAGGACATGTTAAAAATTAAAAGAGATTGATACTGGGGGCAGAAAAACAGATAAATAAATGGAATATTAGATGGGAAGTCCATAAAAGCAAATTTAAGATATCATCAAAATTGCATTTTAAACCATTAAATACAGGAAAATATTTTTATAATAGTGGAGTAGGACATGCACTGTTAAGAGAAAAACTAAAAGCTAAGAATCAAATTATTGATAGATTTGATAAAATTTAAAACCTATGTATGATCCAAAAAATATCCACAAACAAATTTTTGTATTTGGAGAAACATACAGTATATTTGGAGAAAATATCTGCTATATATATATATATAAATTTGGAGTATATTTGGAGAAAATATTTGCTACATTTGGAGTATATTTGGAATATATATACTTTGGAGTATATTTGGAGAAAATATTTGCTATATATATAAAACAAAGGATTCCATATAGGATATGTAATAAAGGATTATATATAAGACATATGAAGAACTCCAAATAATTAACAAGAAAAAGATAACCACCCCACAGGAAAAAAAAATCAGAATATGATCAAGCAATCTTAAAAAGCAGAAGCATACATGATTAATTAACAAATAAAAATGTATTCCACTTCAGTAGTACTCAGAGAAATGGAAATTAAATCAGAAGTTAGATATAATTTCTCAGTCATCAGACTAGTAATTTATTTTTAATGGCAGATTTCCAGCGTAATGTAGTATCATTAGAGCCAGCACTTCTACTCCGACGTGTCTGTGGTGGACACTGTTAGCTGCCTATCTAGCATTTCATCCTTCCAGAGCACTGATTTCTGCAGTATTGCTTTCCCCTCCCACCCCAGAGATGAGTCTGATTGAACCAAAAGGTAATCTTAAGCCCTGCCCTCTCATCAGTGATTGGTCAAAATTTTTGAGCGGCACAAGAGAGACAGAGAATTTTGCAGTAAGTGTTTAGAAAAAGTTCTTCCTTACTCGTATGGAGAATATCAAGAAGCAGAACTTACTTTCTCTCACAAGACATGAAAAACGAAAAATGGCACACAAGTCCAAGTCCGCCTGGCATGTTTAAGGAAGAACAAGAAACCTTGAGAAGAGAAACTGTTTTACGGTGGTGGAGGGGAGACATCAGGGGTTTGGTTCAGTTTTTCTGCTTGAGATAGTGCATTTCAACGTGGAAATGTCAAGTAGACATTTGGATACTCAAGGCTGGCTTTCAGTGAAAATACTGGTTTGGAGGTAAAACTGTGGGAGTTGTCAGAATTCACAAGTCATTTGATCATGAGAAATGTTACCAGATCACCAAGGAAGTGAATAAAGAGAGGACACTGAAGGACGTGGCTCTAGTGTACTCGTGTTGATATTTAGGAAAGCCAGAAAGAGGAACAGGCAAGAAGAATGGGAAGGAGAGGTCAAGAAGATAGGGAAAAAGTTCAGGAAAGCATACTGTCCTGAAAGTCAAACAAAGAAAGTGACTTGAGGAGGAGGCACCAATCAACTGAGACAAATACTAGTGAGTCAGTATAATGTAAAGTCTAAGATAAAGGCTCTAAGGCCATATGCCAGGTTCAAATCCAACACTCACATTTATTTGCTGTGTGACCATGAAAAAGTCACTATACCTCTCTGTGTCCACTCCTCATGTAAAAAAGGTATTATAATGGCTCTGATGTCATATGTTATTGTGAGGCTTAAGGGTCTAAATATGTTTAACACACTTAGAATAGTGCCTGGATATGGTAAGTGCTCAATAAATGGCATCTAGGATTACTTTATTGTTGGATATTTTTAATTTTTCTCTTCCAGTTTTATTGAGGTATAATTGACACACAGCACTCTAAGGTCTACAGTGTAATGACCTGACTTCCCTATCCATATATACATATTTGTGCTGTGCTTACTCACTCAGTTATGTCTGACTCTTTGTGACTCCAGGGACGGTAGCCCTCCTGGCTCCTCTGTCCATGGGACAGTTCTCCAGGCAAGAACACTGGAGTGGGTTGCCATGCCTCCTCATATACATATATATACACAGACATATATACATATACTCTTTCTCAGATTCTTTTCCATTATAGGTTATTATAAGATTAAATATAAGTCCCTGTGCTATAGTAGGTCCTTGCTGTTTTTCTGTTTTATATATAGTAGTGTGTATCTGTTAATCGCAAACTCCTCATTTATCCCTCCCCCCAACCTTTCCCCTTTAAACCTTAAGTTTGTTTTCAGTGGGTCTATTTCTGTTTTATATATAATTTCATTTCTATCATTTTTTTTAGATTCCACTGTAAGTGATATCATATGATATCATCGTATTTGTCTTCGTGTTATTTCAATTAGTATGATGATCTCTAGATCCATCCATGTTGCTGCAAATGGCATCATTTCATTCTTTTTACGGCTGAATAATACTGCATTTTATGTATATATCACATCTTTTTTATCCATTTATCTGTTAATGAACATCTAGGTTGCTTCCATGTCTTGGCTATTGTAGATAGTGCTGCAAAGAACTTTAGGATGCATGTACTTTTTTAAATTAGAGTTTTCATCTTTTCTGGAAATATGCTAAGAGTGGGACTGTTAGGTCTATTTTTAGTTTTTTAAGAAACCTCCATACTGTTCTCCATAGTGGCTACACCATTTCACATTCCCACCAATGAGTGTGAGCAGGCTCCCATTTCTCCACACCCTTCCCAGCACTTATTATTTATACAATTTTTGATGATGGCCATTCTGACCAGTGTGAGATGGTACCTTATCGTAGTTTTGATTTGCCTTTCTCTAATAATTAGCAGTGTTAAGCATCTTTTCATGTGTCTGATGGTTATCCATATGTCTTTGGAGAAATGTCAATTTAGGTTTTCTGCCCATTTTTTAATTGTATTGTATATTTTTTGGATATTAAGCTGAATACACTCTTTGTATATTTTGGAAATTAAGCCCTTGTGAGTTACATAATTTGCAAATATTCCCTTCCATTCCATAGGTTTTCATTTTGTTTAAGTTTAATTAGTTCCCATTTATTCATTTTTGCTTTTGTTTCCACTACTCTAGAATGCAGATCCAAAAAATTACTGCTGCAAATATATGTCAGTGTTCTGCCTGTTTTCCTCTAGGAGTTTTAAAATATCTGGTCTTACATTTAGGTCTTTAATCCATTTTGAGTTTATTTTGTGTATGGCATTAGAAAATGTTCTAATTTCATTCTTTTACATGTAGCTGTCCAGTTTTCCCAGCACCATTTATTGAAGAGACTGTCTTTTCTCTATTGTATATTCTTGTTCCTTCTGTCATAGATTAACTGACTATAAGTGTGTAGGTCTATTTCTGGGGTTTCTGTCTGCTTCCATTGATCTATATTTCTGTTTTTGTGTCAGTACCATACTGATTTGATTACTATACCGATTTGAATAGTCTGAAGTCAAGGAGCATGATTCCTCCAGCTCTGTTCTTTCTCCAGAGTATTTTGCTATTCAGGGTCTTTTGTGTTTCCATACAAATTTAAAAATTTTTGTTCCAGTTCTGTTAAAAATGCCATTGGTAATTTGAAATGGGATTGTACTGAATCTGTAAGAATACTCATTTTAACAATTTATTGATTCTTCTGATCCAATCTTTCCATCTGTTATCTTTTATTTCTTTCATCAGTATCTTATAGTTTTTTGAGTACGGGTCTTTTGCCTCCTGAGGTAAGGTTATTCCTAGATACTTTCCTTTTTGATGGTAAATGTGATTGATTCCTTAATTTCTTTTTGTTATTTCATTGTTAGTGTATAAAAATGCAACAGAATTTCCATATTTTCCATGTATTTTGCATCCTGCAACCTTATCAAATTCACTGATGCGCTCTAATAGTTTTCTGGTAGCATTTTAAGGATTTTGTATGTTTGGTATCATGTCATCTATAAACAGTGACAGCTTTACATCTTCTTTTCCAATTCAGATTCCTTTTATTTCCTTTCCTTCTCTGATTGCTGTGGCAAAGACTTGAACAAAAATGACAAGAGTGTATATGCAAATCAATCAATGTGATATACCATATTAACAAATTGAAATATAAAAACCATATGATAATCTCAATAGATGCAGAAAAAGCTTTTGACAACATTCAGCACCCATTTATTATAAAAACTCTTTAGAAACTGGGCATAGGGCATGGAAGGAACCTATCTTAGCATAATAAAGACGATATGTGATAAGCCCACAGCAAACATAAGCCTCGATGGTGAAAAACTGAAAGCATTTCCTCTAAGATCAGGAACAAGACAAAGGAGCCCACTCTTGCCAGTTATTCAACATAGTTTTGGAAGTCCTAGCTATGGCAATCAGAGAAGAAAAAAAAAAAGGAATTAAGATTGGAAAAGAAGAAGTAAAATGCTCACTGCTTGCAGATGACCTGATACTATACATAAAAACCCAGAGATACCATTAGAAAACTACTAGAACTAATCAATGAGTTTAGTTAAGTTGCAGGATACAAAATCAGTACACAGAAATCACTTGAATTCCAATATAGTAACAACAAAAAAATAAGAAATAGGAATTAAGGAATCAATCCCAAATACCATTGCAACAAAAATAAGATATCTAGGACTAAACCTACCTAAGGAGAAAAAAGAGCTGTATACGGAAAACTTAGACACTGATGAAAGAAATCAAAGATGACATAAACAAATGGAGATATTCCATGTTCCTGGGTTGGAAGAATCGATACTGTGAAAATGACTATACTACCAAATATAATTTACAGATTTAGTACAATCCCTATCAAATAACCAATGGCATTTTTCACAGAACTAAAACAAAAAATTTCACAATTTTTATGAAAACACGAAAGACCCTAAATAGCCAACCTTGAGAAAGAAGAATGGAGCCAGAGGACTCAACCTTCCTGACTTCAGACTATACTGTAAAGTTACAGTCATTGAGACAGTTTGGTACTGGCACAAAAACAGAAATCTAGACCAATAGAACAAGATAGAAAGGCCAGAGATAAACCCACACACCAATGGGCACCTAATCTTTGACAAAAGAGGCAAAAATATACAGTGGAGAAAAGATAGTCTCTTCAATAAGTGGTGCTGGGAAAACTGGACAGCTACGTGTAAAAGAATTAGATTAGAACACTTTCCAATACCATACACAAAGATAAACTCAAAATGGATTAAAGATTAAATGTAAGACTGGAAACTATAAAACTGTTAAAGGAAAACATAGGCAAACACTCTACAATGTAAATCACAGCCAGATCTTCTAAGACCCACCTCTTAGAGTAATGGAAATTAAAAATAAACAAGTGGGACCAAAGTAAACTTAGAAATTTTTGCACAGCAAAGAAAACTATTAAACAAGGTAAAAATGCAACCCTCAGAATGAGAGAAAATAATAGTAAATGAAACAACTGACAAAGGATTAATTTCCAAAATATACAAGCTGTACAACCAGCTTATGCAACTCTATACCAGAAAAACAAGTGACCCAATCAAAAAGTGGGCAGAAGACCTAAACAGACAATTCTCCAGTGAATACATACAGATGGTAATAAACACATAAAAAGATGTTCAACATTGCTCATTATTAAAGAAATACAAATCAAAACTACAATGATATATCATCTCATACCAGTCAGAATGGCCATCATCAAAAAATCTACAAACAACAAATGCTGGAGAGGGTGTGGAGAGAAGGGAACCCTCTTGCACTGTCAGTAGGAATGCAAATTGAAACAGCTACTATGGAAGACAGTATGGAGCTTCCTTAAAAACCTAGGAATAAAACTACCATATGGCCCAATAATCCCACTACTGGACATATACCCTGAGGAAACCATGATTGAAAAAGACACATGTACCCCAACGTTTGCTACAGCACTATTTACACAGCTATGACATGGAAGCAACCTAGATGTCCATTGACAGATAAATGGATAAAGAAGCTGTGGCACATATACACACTGGAATATTACTCGGCCATTAAAAGGTATACATTTGAATCACTTCTGATGATGTGGATGAATCTAGAGCCTGTTACAGAGAGTGAAGTAAGTCAGGAAGGAAAAAACAAATATTGTATATTAATGCACTTATGTGGAATCTAGAAAGATGGCACAGATGAACCTATCTGCAGGGCAGCAGTGGAGACACTGACATACAGAGCAGACATGTAGACATAGAGGGCAGGGGGAAGGAGAGGGTGGGACAGATGGCGAGGAGCATGCAAACATATACACTACCGTATGTGAAACAGAGAGCCAGTGCGATTCTGCTGTATGACTTAGAACTCAACCCGGGGCTCTGTGACAATCTAGAGGTGTGGGATGGGGTTGGGGGTGGGAGGGAGGTTTAAGAGGGAGGGGAAATATGTATACCTGTGGCTGATTCATGTTGATATATGGCAGAAACAAGCGTAATATTGGAAAGTAATTATCCTTCAGTTAAAAATACTTTTTTTTAAAATGGCAAGAGTAGTCATCCTCATCTTGTTCCTGATCTTAGAGGGAATGCTTTCAGCTTTTCACTGTTGAGTATGATGTTAGCTGTAGGTTTGTGATATATGGCCTTCCCTGGTGGCTCAGAGGTTAAAGTGTCTGCCTGGAATGCGGGAGACCCAGGTTTGATCCCTGGGTTGGGAAGATCCCCTGGAGAAGGAAATGACAACCCACTCCCAGTACTCTTGCCTGGAGAATCCCATGGAGGGAGGAGCCTGGTAGGCTACACAGCCCATGGGGTCCCAAAGAGTTGGACATGACTGAGCAACTTGACTTTACTCATGTTCCCTCCACACCCACTTTCTGGAGAGTTTTTATTATAAATGAATACTGAATTTTATCAAAAGCTTTTTCTGTATCTGTTGAGATGATCATATAGTTTTTATTCTTTAATTTGTTAATGTCATGTATCACCCTGATTGATTTGTGGATATTGAAAAATCCTTGCCTTCTTGGGATAAATTTCACTGGATCATTGTGTATGATCCTTTTAATGCATTGTTGGATTCAATTTGTTAGTATTTTGTTGAGGATTTTTACATTATGTTCATTAGTGTTATTGGCCTATAATTTTCTTTTTGTAATATCTTTATCTAGTTTTGGTATCAGGGTGATGGTGACCACAAAGAGTAAGTTCAGAAGTATTACTTCCTCTACAAATTTTCAGAATAGTTTCAGAAGGATAGCTCTAAATGTTTTGTAGAATTCACCTGTGAAGTCCTCCAGTCCTGGATTTTGTTTGTTGGGAGTTTTAAAATCATTGATTCAATTTCAGAACTTGTAATTAGTCTATTCATATTTTCAAATATACCTTTAATCAGAGGTTGACCTTAGAGAAGTCTTTCTGAGGACTTGCTGGTGGAGGACAGAGAAGATGGAGGGATGTGGAGCTCCAGGCACCTCATGTTAAATGTACTTATTTGTTATTATATCTCTCTCACATACTACAATGTAAACTCTGTAAGAGAGGGCCCTTATTTTATTCCCTACTATATCTCCATCACCTTTAACAGTTCCCAGCACACAGGAGGTACCCAGGAAATATTTGTTAAATGAATGACTACTTTCAGTAGAAATCTGAGGCCCAGAAAAGTTAAATAAAATGCTTTCCCACCTTATTAGGTCAGAGTTTGATCTAAAACCTGAGTCTCCTGGTTCCCATTACAAGGACTATTCCAGTAATAGGAAAATCTGGGTTTCAGAATTTATATCCCACCTTTCAAAATGGTATCAAAGTTGTAACAATTTCAAAGGCAGAAATGAGAGAGAACAGAGTAGAATGACTTCCCACTTCTTTTCAAGATTATCCGAAGTCATTGCATACACAGTTTTTATTTTGCTGAAAAGTTAAAACTTTTGTTGATGATGTGGCTGCTAAATAATTAAAATAAAAGTCTTTAAAAATCCATAAATGATCTAACAAAATTAGTCATTTATCGAACAATACAAATAAAAATGAAATTTTAAAAATTACCACAATTTTACCTCCTCCTTGTTGCACACACTTTATGTATTTTTCAAGGACTACAATTCAAAATTTGAGAATATAATTCCTCATAGTAAAAACTTAAATTGTGTATAAATATAACAGATACTTATTTCCACAAAACTCACCAGTAATATGACATTTATGCAATTAGAAATAACCTTGAATCTCTTATCCCTCAGTTTAATAATCTATATATAGCATAAGACTGAAAGGTTAAGAGAATTATATTTCTCTGTAGTATTTAGATATTTAAGTCGCAATATTAAGTAGCGATGAATCACTTCATCCATATGTAAAACTTCATAGTCTGTAAATAACTAGCTAGAACTGAGGAAATATTTTTAGAATAGCCAGGGACTATAAAATGAAGCTAATTCATAGAAGTCTCCAGTTAATTATAGAGAGATTACTAGACGATTTCTATAAAAATATACAAAGTAGGTCTAAATCAACACAGATGGCAACATGTAACATGTCTGTATAAAGAAATTGAAAATTGTGTCTCCAATCATGTAGTCATAAAAATGTCCCTCTTGCTAGGTCTCTAAAAACCATAACATTGTAAAATGAAACAAATAGTTTGCCAGAGTTTAAAAAAAAATTTTTTTATCTTAAAAATGGCCTTAATTTTTGATCTAGAAAAACTCACTTTTAGAAGATTACTCTAGGGAAATAATCAAAAGGAAGGAAAATGCTATATGTTTTGAAGATGTTCACTGTGGTATTATGTATATAACTGGAGAATCTAAAAAGATGTCCAACAATAGGGAGATAGTTAATTAAACTGGAGTTGATCTACTTAATATATAATTATTAAACACAGTATAAAATGCTCCTTGTAAAAAAATGTTTAATCTGTATGTGTATCATTAAAGAGTTCAATCCAAATCAACTCAGCTACTGTCATATGTGTGTGTGTGTGTGTATACACACACATACATAACTGTGTGAATGCTACTTAGGCTTAAGGGTAGGGAAAACAAAACTAGAGAAGTAGCACCCCTTATACAATTCTTAAGAATGTTTAATTCTGACTGGTTAAGCCACAGGCATGCGGCACAGTGATAAAGACTTTTAGGTTCCAAGGGTAATTATAAGTCACACCTAAGCAACCACCATTTAGACTTTCTGATTCATTGCAGCTAGCCTGAAGCAGAGAAATTTAGTGTATTTATTCTGGGTATTTTGCTAGCCTCTTCAAGTCATTTTGGAATCCTTTATAGGCGATATGAAGTAACTGTATATTTCAGTGCACATCTTTGCTATAGAAACATGATTTTCAGCTTTGCAGCCCAAGGATGCATTCCATGTATGAATAGGGTCTTTGTGAAACAAGAGTAAAGTCATCAGCTTTTATGCTATGAAGAAGAAATGTTCATCTTCTAATGTGCATATATGTAAGCCACCTCTTTAAAATCAGCCCCTTAAATGGCAATGAGTATGCTTGTGTGTATGACACATCAATGTCCATTAATTGCATGAAGAGAACTGAGATTCCAATGGCAAAATCTGTAAAAGTAGATATACAAAGAAAAGTGGAAGCATCTGTTTAGTATATACGACATTAGAATTTAATTTTACCTCTGTGCTGCTTTTGTGTGACTGCAGTGTTACAGCAGAGCACATAAGCATAGCCGTGCAGTGTCAGCAGGTGCATGCCACCAAATTACTGCTTTTAATTTGCATATTCATCTGCTAAGAAGCATGTCATTATCATATCAAAGGGATACTAAGCAACATCTAGCTTGGAGAGATGTGGCATAGTTTCAATAGGAGCAATTAATGCAAGATGAGGACTCTCTTTCTGTCATGTCTCCCAGGGCTAGCTGTAATCGGGCTGATTATTGGATACCAATAAGACTGAGGGCCCAGTTGGCACAGAATAAGAGAAGAACTGGAAAGAGAGCCTGCTAGTCCTCTCCACTGTACGCTTGATGGCAACATGATGCTCTGGTCACTCAAAAGAGTCCTGTCCTTATTATAGATGCTATCTCTCTGCACTCCTCTATTTCAGTTGTCATTAAATGACCAAATGCATTCCAAAAGTAATTATGTATTAAAAGGAAAATGATCTTGACTTTAGAGAGCATGGGAAAATTTTTTGAAAAAGACATTGAAATTGTATTTTAATAGAGGTTTTAGTACTTTAGGTAAATTTCATTCAAGCAAACATTTTTCTTCCTCCTTCAAGCATTTATTGAGCACCTAAGTAATGCAAACTAGTCACAGTCCCTAATCTCAGCTTGCAGTTGAACAGGGGGAGACAAACATGTAAACCAAGCAAAACTTGAATAACATTTCTTACTTACTGTTTATTAACTTAGGAAAGGTCACAAACATGCAGAACCATCTTTTCGATATAATAGTAAGGACATGTGGTGTCATTTCTTTGTGGAAAGACTTTAAGAACAGAATTTTAAATTTTAGTTTCGTTTTAGAAATGATCTCACTTTCTCTTTCCTAATGGTAGTAGCTAAAAGTAGTGTATGAATATGAATACTTGAACAGTAGAAGTAGAGACAATTGTTTCAATTATTCTGTTGTTTTTTAATCTTTCATTGGATATATTGGTATAAGCAAGTGCTTTTTAAAAACAGGAACCATTAATAGCTTGCTTCCTATGGTGTATAAAATGGGATGGTATACACTTTCATTAATTTATTCAACAAATATTTTTTGAGCACTCACTATGTGGTGAGCACTGCTCTAAGCACTGAGGGTACAGCTTTGAACAAAATGGGCCAAGTGCCTGTCCCTGAGTTTATACTCACACATGCTCCTCTTTGTGAATATATGCACTGAGCATATGCCTAATGAAAAGTTCAATGACATTCATTCAACAAGCACTTAATAACCACCTTATGTGTCAGACTAGGGAAATGAAAGGAACATGAAGTTTACCTTGGAAACTACAAGCCAAGAATGAATACAAGAGAGCTACCAAATGATCAGTAGACCAAAAACCACATATCTTATGTGAGACAAAAATAAAACGGTGTTCTTTTATGGTTGTCCAACCTTATAAGTAATTTCAGATATCAACCAATCATCTCAGTATAACCCCAGAAAGTTTGTCAACCACCTTCTTATCAATTGCTATTAAAATTTTAGAGGTGAAGGGTTGAACCTTATTGAGCATCAGAGCTAGGCACTTTGGGAACATCATCTTTCTTAATACTCAGATGAACACTCTGATAAATGCTAATATACCCAATTTGCTAGTAAGGAAACTAAAGCTCAGAGAGTTTTATATCTCCTAAGGTCACTCAGTTAGTAAGTGCCAGGTAGAATCAGAACTCGGAATTTGCTAATGCCTAATGCTAAAGCTGAAACTCCAGGACTTTGGCCACCTCATGTGAAGAGTTGACTCATTGGAAAAGACTCTGATGCTGGGAGAGATTGGGGGCAGGAGAAGGGGACGGCAGAGGATGAGATGGCTGGACGGCATCACTGACTCGATGGACGTGAGTCTGAGTGAACTCTGGGAGTTGGTGATGGACAGGGAGGCCTGGCGTGCTGCGATTCATGGGGCCGCAAAGGGTCGGACACGACTGAGCAACTGAACTGAACATGTGTTCTAACCACAGTTCTTTGGGCTTCACTGGTAGCTCAGCTGGTAAATAATCCACCTGCAATGCAGGAGACCCCTGTTCAATTCCTGGGTCGGGACGATTCCCTGGAGAAGGGATAGGCTACCCTCTCCAGTATTCTTGGGCTTCCCTGGTGGCTCAGTTGTTAAAGAATCCACCCTGCAATGCAGGAGACCTGGGTTCAATCCCAGGGTTGGGAAGATCCCTTGGAGAAGTGAATGGTTACCCACTCTAGTATTCTGGCTTGGAGACTTCCACGGACAGAGGAGCCTGGCAGGCTACAGTCCATAGGATCTCAAAGGGTTAGACACAACTCTTTTGCTTTATTATAGTGGAAATTATGGGTTAAGCGATATATATCTATCTCATTAGAACTACTGATTGAAAATTTAAACAAATGAACAAAAACATAATCTCTTTAACTGTATGTTACTACTCTGGCTGACTTTTTCACCAAACGAAGAGGATCTTTTTTCTTTTTAATTAACCTTATGCTGGGAATTGTAGGCTCATTTTGTCTTGTTTAAATTGGTTGTTTCATAGAGCTGAGCTACTGACTTGGAGTCAGAAAGTCTGAGTTTAAATCCTAGTTGCCTGTGGAAGATCCTTAGCTGGTAAGAGCTTCAGTCTTCTCATCTACAAAATGAGGAATTTAATCTATATGCTACATTAGGTTTCTTCCAGGTCTGGCTTTCTATGAGTCTATGAAAAACAGCTAGAGAGGATCATAAAATGTTTAAACATCCTATACTTCCTGTATCCTACTTTCCTGCAAAAAGAAAAATAAAATTCTGTTATGTTTTTAAATAATACCTTTAGGTAAAACATCAGTACATACTAATTATTGATTAAATGTTTTCTTCTCACAAAAGTTGGCTTCATTACAGCACTGAATGTTCATTTATTTCTTTTTTACCAAGAAGAAAGGAATGAAGGGAGGAAGGAAATAGAAAAGGAAAGAGAAAGAAAGCCACATATGGGTATATGTACGTTATATATTCACTCATGTAACAACAGTTGTGTATGCATGCCTACATGTATGTATGTTATATGTACACAAATGAACATATTGAAAACCTCAAGTTCTATAAGAGAAGGCAATGGCAACCCACTCCAGTACGCTTGCCTGGAAAATCCCATGGACGGAGGAACCTGGAAGGCTGCAGTCCATGTGATCGCTGAGGGTTGGACAGGACTGAGCGACTTCACTTTCACTTTTCACTTTCATGCATTGGAGAAGGAAATGGCAACCCACTCCAGTGTTCTTGCCTGGAGAATCTCAGGGACAGGGGAGCCTGGTGGGCTGCCATCTATGGGGTCGCACAGAGTCAGACACAAATGAAGTGACTTAGCAGCAAGTTCTATGATTCTGTTTCTGCCATAGCAGGAGGAAAATGTTGCCCTTTAACAAGTTCATATTTCAAGGAGCTTATGGCTTCCTTCCTCTAAGTGAAACGGTGGGTTCCACAAATGGTGGCGTTTCACAGAAGTTTATTTAGTTCTCCTGTTTTATCAACAGAAGTCAGCTTTATGAATCAATCATGAATTGGTTGAATTTACATGTATTTATAACTATTCATAGTTTTACCACTATTAAGTTAAATATTATTCAATTATCATCTACTCTGGGCATCTGGGCATTTTCTAATTGGTTTGTTTAAGTCTGCATTCACACAAGGAGGTCTTCAAAGATCACTCTGTTCTTTTCAAGAGACTCTAATTCATATCAAAACCTTAACTGATCTCAAACAGAAAAACTTTAATCACATACACAACTCAGTTGATACTCAAACGACAGAATCTTTCACAAATAAATCACATCTTCACCTATCAGTCCGTCTTGTGTCCTTCTGTCAGTACAAATTCCCAAACTTCTTTACAGTAATTGTAGGCCTCAAATAAATGCTAAAACTTTTCAAACTATGAATAGGCTTTAAAGCATAATTCATGAAGGAAATTTTGTGTCAGTTCCTATCTTCATGGCTTATATGAAATTTCTCAGCAAATTCACTCACAAACCTGTCTGCTCCATGTTTGTCTGCTATGGTAGAAAATGAGAACCTCAGTGCTCTTACAGGGATGATTCAAAGTACTGCATACACCTTAGGTAAACATAAGTTTATTAGTATTTGTTTAACATATTGCCACCCTGCTTATTAACTTATATGCAGAGTACATCATGAGAAACACTGGGCTGGAGGAAGCACAAGCTGGAATCAAGATTGCCGGGTGAAATATCAATAACCTCAGATATGCAGATATATCACCCTTACGCAGAAAGTGAAGAGGAACTAAAAAGCCCCTTGATGAAAGTGAGAGTGAAAAAGTTGGCTTAAAGCTCAGCATTCAGGAAACTTAAGATCATGGCATCTGGTCCCATCGCTTCATGGCAAATAGATGGGGAAAGAGTGGAAACAGTATCAGACTTTATTTTTGGGAGCTCCAAAATCACTGCAGATGGTGACTGCAGCCATGAAATTAAAAGACGCTTACTCCTTGGAAGAAAAATTATGACCAACCTAGATAGCATATTCAAAAGCAGGGACATTACTTTGTCAACAAAGGTCCATCTAGTCAAGGCTATGGATTTTCCAGTAGTCATGTATGGATGTGAGAGTTGGACTGTGAAGAAAGCTGAGCGCCGAAGAATTGATGCTTTTGAACTGTGGTGTTGGAGAAGACTCTTGGGAGTCCCTTGGACTGCAAGCAAATCTAACCAGTCAATCCTAAAGGAGATCAGTTCTGGGTGTTCATTGGAAGGACTGATGCTGAAGCCAAAACTCCAGTACTTTGGCTACCTCATGCAAAGAGTTGACTCATTGGAAAAGACCCTGATGCTGGGAGGGATTGGGGGCAGGAGAAGGGGACAACAGAGGATGAGATGGCTGGATGGCATTACCGACTCAATAGACATGAGTTTGGGTAAACTCCAGGAGTTGGTGATGGACAGGGAGGCCTGGCATGCTGGGATTCATGGGGTGGCAAAGAGTCAGACACGACTGAGCAACTGAACTGAATTGAACTGAATGGAAAGATAAAGAAGCTGCTTTCATTCGTGTATGGTTTTATGTATTAGCAACAGTAAAGCCAAGTGGTGTTACTGGATGTGGTAGAATAAGAAAATGTGTTCTTTAGGAAACAGACTAAACTTTATTGATACAGTTCAAATGGCCAGAGATAACATTTATTTGTCCCCAAAAGGAAAAACTACAAATGAAAAATAATAAGTGATGTCTATAACAAATTATTGCAGTTGAAACTTAAGAAAGAATTCTAGTATCACACATCAGATTTTCTATTGGTACAGGAGGAGAGATATGAATAGAAAGAGATAAAATTATGCCATTAATAACATCAGAAATAGTGAATCATAGACAAATCTATTATTTTAACTATGTAAGATATAAAGAGTAGTAGATTCATCATATGCTTCTGTTATGCAAAGTCATAGCTAGAAAGCCTTGGTCCATTTCTATAGCTATATGTTGATGGATATTAACTAGACTTGTGATCATTTCACAGTATATACAAATACCAGAACTTTATATTGCACACCTGAAACTAATATAATGTTGCATGGCAATTATGCCTCAATAAAAAAATTAAACAAATAATTAAACAAATAATTGTTTAGCAAAAAATAATTAAACAAATAATTCAATAATTTAAAAAATTAAACAAATCCTTGATCTAGTTAGGAAGAAATACTAGGTAGAAAGATAAATGAATAATTGTTTACTTAATTAAAATGCAGCTAAAACAAGAACAAATTTTGAAACCATCCACAACCATTTAACAGTAATATATTTACAAGGCAAAAGAGAATTAAAGCAGAACAGAAAATTGGTGACACCCAGATATGGCTGGCTGCTTTAAAAGAAGGGAAAGATTACCATAAAAATATCTAGAATTTCTTTCTTTTTAAAGAAAAACAAACGATCTGAAAGTACTGCCTGTATTCTTTCCCAGCATCAGAGTCTTTTCCAATGAGTTGGCTCTTTTCATCAGGTGACCAAAGTATTGGAGCTTCAGCTTCAGCATCAGTCCTTCCAATGAATATTCTGGGTTGATTTCCTTTAGGATTGACTGGATTGACTCGAAGGGACTCTCGAGTCTTCTCTAGCACCGCAGTTCAAAAGCATTAGTGCTCAGCCTTCTTTATGGTCCAAGTCTCACATCTTTACATGACTACTGGAAAAACCATAGGTTAGACTATACAGACCTTTGTCAGCAAAGTGACATCTCTCCATTTTAATACGCTATCTAGGTTTGTCATAGTTTTCCTTCCAAGGAGCAAGGGTCTTTTAATTTCATGGCTGAAACCACTGTCTGCAGTGATTTTGGAGCCCAAGAAAATAAAATCTCTCATTGTTCCCATTATTTCCCCATATATTTGCCATGAAGTGATGAGACTGGATGCCATGATCTTAGTTTTTTGAATGTTGACTTTTAAGCCAGGTTTTCACTCTCCTCTTTCACCTTCATCAAGAGGCTCTTTAGTTTCTCTTCATTTTCTGCCATTAGGGTGGTGTCATCTGCATATCTGAGGTTATTGATATTTCTCCCAGCAATCTTGATTCCAGCTTGTGCTTCCTCCAGCTCAGCATTTTACATGATGTACTCTGCATATAAGTTAAATAAGCAGGGTGACAATATACAGCCTTGGTGCACTCCTTTTCCTATTTGGAACCAGTCTGTTCCATGTCCAGTTCTAACTGTTGCTTCCTGACCTGCATACAGGTTTCTCAAGAGTCAGGTCAGGTGGTCTGGTATTCCCATCTCTTTCAGAATCTTCCACAGTTTATTGTGATCCACACAGTCAAAGGCTTTGGCATAGTCAATAAAGCAGAAATAGATGTTTTTCTGGAACTCTCTTGCTTTTTCGATGATCCAGCGAATGTTGGCAATTTGATCTCTGGTTCTTCTGCCTTTTCTGAAACCAGCTTGAATATCTGGAATTTCATGGTTCATGTATTGCTGAAGCCTGGCTTGGAGAATTTAAGGTTAGTTTTCATTCCAATGCCAAAGAATGCTCAAACTACTGCACAATTGCACTCATCTCACATGCTAGTAAAGTAATGCTTAAAATTCTCCAAGCCAGGCTTCAGCAAAATGTGAACTGTGAACCTCCAGATGTCATCTGCCTATCTAAGGTTATTGAGTTTCTTCTGGCAATCTTGATTCCAGCTTGAGCTTCATCCAGCCTGGCATTTCTCATGATGTACTATGCATATAAGTTAAATAAGCAGGGTGACAATAAACAGCCTTTATGTACTCCTTTCCCAGTTTTGAACCAGTCTATTGTTCCATGTCTGGTTCTAACTGTTGCTTCTTGACTTGCACACAGGTTTCTCAGGAGGAGGTAAGGTGGTCTGATAAATTTTAATCTCTTTAAGAATTTTCCAGTTTGTTTTGATCCACACAATAAAAGGCTTTCATGTAGTCAATGAAGCAGAAGTAGATGTTTTTCTGGCATTCTCTTGCTTTTTCTATGATCCAACAGATATTGGCAATTTGATCTCTGGTTCCTCTGCCTTTTCTAAATCCAGCTTGTACATCTGAAAATTCCGTGTTCAGGTACTGTTGAAGACTAGCACAAAGGATTTTGAGCATTACCTTGCTAGCATGTGAAATGAGCACAATTGTACAGTAGTTTGAAAATTCTGTGTCATTGCCCTTCTTTGGGATTGGAATGAAAACTGACTTTTTCCAGTTCTGTGACCACTGCTGAGTTTTCCATATTTGCTGGCATATTGAGTGCAGTACTTCAACAGAATCATCTTTTAGGATTTGAAATAGTTTAGCTGTAATTCCATCACCTCCATTAGCCTTGTTCATAGTAATGCTTCTAAAGGCCCACTTGACTTCACTCCAGGATTTCTGGCTTTAGGTGAGTGATCACACCATCATGGTTATCCAGGTCATTAAGACCTTTTTTGTACAGTTCTCCTGTGTATTCTTGCTACCTCTTCTTAATATCTTCTGCTTGTTACTGTATTATATAGACAAAGAATTAACAAACCTCCTAAACTGAGTTTGTTTTGACCCAATTCTACGTGGAGTTTGTAGAGCCTGGTTTGTTAAAGTACCGAAACAAAGCAAACCTTTGAATATTGGTGCCTGTTTGCTGTAGGGATCAAATATCTTCACCAGACTAACATTCACCTTCACATGTATTAGGCCCAACCAGGCCTCTAGCTACTTTGAATAGTTAAGTTTTAGCACAGGTCATGGCAAAGCTTGCATCTTTTCTGATGCTGATTATCAGGCCTGTTCTTGGTACTATATGGAAAGCTCAGTTTGATCAATCAGTCAAAAAATGATATTGGTTGTTAACTTTTTTAAAATAAGAAATTAGACTAATTTAACTCATCAAATCTACTAAGGTAGATTAGTTTGTATGTGTAGACCATCTACAATATTAACACCCTTACTGTATTTTATTAAATTGTTGAAAAAATTCAATGTAATTTTTATGTGGATCAATTCAAATATTACTAGATCTGGAGAGAAGGAAGAAGAAAGTAGAAAATATAATTATTTAGTCATAGCAAAATGTGACACAATTTTTGCTTTAAAATAAACTCCATGCATTATAGATGAGTATTTGTTTTTAGAGTCTTGTTCAGTCAGGGAAAAAAAAAAAAAAAACTTGCAAATTACTTCCTTCTTTTGGAATATGTCTTTACCAGTAAGTGTACTGGAAATTATTCTACATTAGAGTGGTTTCTAAAGTAGTCCTAAAATTAGAAAATTTACTTCAGACATAACTTATTTTGATACATCATAAAATTTTGTGAAGAATAATTTTGAAGCGAGGTTTAAGATTGCAGTGTTCTCTATTTTAGTGAATAGAGAGCTGGATAGTAAATTTCAGAATTTGGATATTCATCCAAAATTAGAAGCTAAAGAAGCACTGGAGTTTGCACAATTAAGGC
Organism: Ovis canadensis; assembly: GCF_042477335.2. Lineage (NCBI taxonomy): Eukaryota > Metazoa > Chordata > Mammalia > Artiodactyla > Bovidae > Ovis > Ovis canadensis. The sequence goes on along the minus strand of NC_091245.1, from coordinate 208,759,282 downwards.
ATGGATGTGTGGAGGCCTCATAAGCCTACTTTCTCAGGTCACCAGTATATGTTAAATAATCACTCAGCATCTGTTAAAACCCCCATCTCAGTTAATTTTAGCTCTTTTATTCTCAAAGCATCTTCATCAGTAAGAATACTGATAAAAATCTATTTTACATACAGAATATAGTAGTAGTAGTTTAGTCATTAAGTCAAGTCCGACTCTTTGTGACCCCATGAACTGTAGCCTGCTAGACTCCTCTGCCCATGGGATTCTCCAGGCAAGAATACTGGAGTGGGTTGCCGTTTAGAGACAAACTTTGCTAAAGATGAGGTTGAAATTGCATAAAGTTTAAATTGCGAACCAAGTACGATATTGTAGCCTGTATAACATGTGGTGGGTAAGAGGAGGGAGGGTATGTATGCCTAGGCATGTATGTACATATACATACATATACACAAATATCAAATATATATAATACTTATAACAGACTTTGATATGAAGGTCATAATATCAAAATTTAAAAAAAATTTTTATTATAGTTGCTTTACAACATTGTGTTAATTTCTAAAGTGAAACAGTAGAAATATATACTTATGTCCCCACTTTTTGGATTTCCTTCCCATTTAGGTTACCACAGAGCATTGAGTAGAGTTCCCTCTGCCATAGAGTAGGTTCTCACTAGTTATGTATTTCATACATGGTATCAATAGTGTATACATGTCAATAAAAATCTCCCAGTTCATCCTGCCCCCCTTCCTTCCTTCTTGATATCCGTATTTGTCTTCTACTTCTATGTTTCTATTTCTGCTTTGCAGTTATTTACAATACATTGCTATTGTCTATATCAATTTCTTCAGATTCCACATATATGCATTAATATACAGTACTTGATTTTCTTTTTGACTTCAGTCTATACAACAGTCTTTAGGTCCAGACACATTTCTACAAATGATCCAATTTTGTTCCTTTTTATGAGTGAGTTGCAAAGAGTCGGACACGACTGAGCAACTGAACTGAACTGAGTATTCTATTGCACCTATGTACTACATCTCCTTTGTCCATTCCTCTGCTGATGGGCGTTTAGGTTGCTGCCATGTCCTGGCTCTTGTAAATAATGCTACAGTAAACACTGGGGTGCTTGTGTCTTTTTGAATTACATTTTTCCCTGGATATACACCCAGTAGCAGAATTGCTGGATCACATGGTGGTTCTATTTTTTAAGGAATCTCCATACTAACTGTATCAATTTACATTCCCACTAACAATGCAAGAGGGCTCCCTTTTCTCTACACCCTCTCCAGCATTTATTGTTTGTAGATTTTGTGATGATGAACATTCTGCCTGGTGTGAGGTGAAATCTCATTGTATTGTTAGTTTTGGTTTGCATTTCTCTAGTAATTAGAGATGTTGAGCATCTTTTCATGTATTTGTTGGCCATCTGTATACTTTCTTTGGAGAAATGTCTATTTAGGTCCTGCACCCATTTTTTGATTGGGTTGTTTTTTTGAATGATATCAAATTCCTTATGATAACATAACTTTGTTAGTTAAAAACAACAAAACCCAATTCAAACTAACTAAAAAATAAATGGTATTTATTAGCTGACATAGACCTGGCTTCATTCAGTGGCAACTGGTGCCATCAGGGGATCTCTATCTTGGATTTTTTCTCAGACTGTCTCCACTTGGCATCAAGATGTACTGAGAAGCCTCCTTCTCCGCAAACCTCCCTTCTGTTGTGGACATTCTAGCTACCCCTCCTGAAAGAATTGTTCTTCAATAGCTCTAACAGAAAAGCCCAGTTCAGCACCCTGCTTAGCCTGGCTTGGGTCACCAGCCTGCCCTGTACCAATCACTATGGCCTGAGGGAAAGTGTCCCCTTACTGCCTAGGGCTTAGGTCATGTGTCCACCCTTGTATCTGGGTGAAGAATGAAGGAGCTTGGGTCATTCTGCCTCTCCAAGCCACATGCAGAGGGTCCTCTTCCTAAAAAAGAGAGCTCAGTTACCAGGAGGGTGTGGAGAAGCACAGCAGTTAAACAAAAACAACATATGCTCCACTTGAACATACAAGGCTCATTGCATTTGGCCCCTGCCTTCCAGCATAGCCGTATTAGTTCTCATTTCCCATAAATACATCAGTTACTACAGTTTCCTGAATTTGATATGTTTGCTCGATGAATTAATGAACAACTGTATCAGCAGAGGTGAAAGTGAAGTCACTTAGTCGTGTCCGACTCTTTGCAAACCCATGGACTGTAGCCCACCAGGCTCCTCTGTCCATGGGATTCTCCAGGCAAGAATACTGGAGGGGGTTGCCATTTCCTTCTCCAAGGGAATCTTCCCAACTCGGGGATCGAACCCAGGTCTGCTGCATTGCAGGCAGACGCTTCAACCTCTGAGCTACCAGGAAACCATTGAGCTACCAGTAGAGGTACCTCCTGATTAGGTATCTACTGATCAGTAGATACAGGTATCTACTGATGGAGCTATCAATAGAGGTACCTCTATGCTATTACTGGCTATATGGAAAACTTGAAGCCTACCTAAACTAACTGAAGATTCCAGATAACTTAAAGATAACCAATCTTGTTCCTAAATGATCATTATTATTCCATAGAATGCTGCATAAATATGAAAGTGGGTTTATTAATAATGATTTTGTACGATAAAAGTATTTCTATCTACGCATGTATCTAAGTATCAGGCTCCTCTCCCAGATTGAAGGCAGGAATCCCACTGCATTTGCATCTTTCAAAGCACCCCTATGATGCCATGTACATACTATCTGCTTAGTAAAAGTTTTTGAACTGAAATGGATAGTGGACTCGAGTTTTGAGGCAGAGCACTTTCTGTTTTCTGAAAATAGGAGGACTATTTTCCTTCAAGCAGCTATCAAATGGTATAAAATTTACATATGTGTATTTAATAGAGACTCTGTTCTAAGTATAAACATTCTGACTTCATAGTAGTTGTCCAGATCACCCTGTATAATAAAAATTGTATTGTCTTGTTTTTAGGTTGACATTGAGTACTGGATTGTTTTATTTTTTATTTTTTAATTTTTTTTTGTCTTATGAGCTGCATTGTTTTTATTTATTTATCATGAAATACTTTATTTTTTAATTAATTTATTGTTTTAAATTTTAAAATATTTAATTCTTACATGCGTTCCCAAACATGAACCCCCCTCCCACCTCCCTCCCCATAACATCTCTCTGGGTCATCACCTTCACCAGCCCCAAGCATGCTGTATCCTGTGACAGACATAGACTGGTGATTCGATTCTTACATGATAGTATACATGTTAGAATGCCATTCTCCCAAATCATCCCACCCTCTCCCTCTCCCTCTGAGTCCAAAAGTCCGTTATACAAATCTGTGTCTTTTTTGCTGTCTTGCATACAGGGTCGCCATTGCCATCTTTCTAAATTCCATATATATGTCTTAGTATACTGTATTGGTGTTTTTCTTTCTGGCTTACTTCACTCTGTATAATCGGCTCCAATTTCATCCATCTCACCAGAACTGATTCAAATGAATTCTTTTTAATGGCTGAGTAATACTCCATTGTGTATATGTACCACAGCTTTCTTATCCATTCATCTGCTGATGGACATCTAGGTTGCTTCCATGTCCTGGCTATTATAAACAGTGCTGCGATGAACATTGGGGTACATGTGTCTCTTTCAATTCTGGATTCCTTGGTGTGTATGCCCAGAAGTGGAATTGCTGGGTCATAAGGTAGTTCTATTTGCAATTTTTTAAGGAATCTCCACACTGTTCTCCATAGTGGCTGTACTAGTTTGCATTCCCACCAACAGTGTAGGAGGGTTCCCTTTTCTCCACACCCTCTCCAGTATTTATTGCTTGCAGATTTTTGGATCGCAGCCATTCTGACTGGTGTGAAGTGGTACCTCATTGTGGTTTTGATTTGCATTTCTCTAATAATGAGTGATGTTGAGCATCTTTTCATGTGTTTGTTAGCCATCCATATGTCTTCTTTGGAGAAATGTCTATTTAGTTCTTTGGCCCATATTTTGATTGGGTCATTTAAATCCACACACATATGGACACCTTATCTTTGACAAAGGAGGCAAGAATATACAATGGAGTAAAGACAATCTCTTTAACAAGTGGTGCTGGGAAAACTGGTTAACCACTTGCAAAAGAATGAAACTAGATCACTTTCTAACACCGCACACAAAAATAAACTCAAAATGGATTAAAGATCTAAATGTACGACCAGAAACTATAAAACTCCTAGAGGAGAACATAGGCAAAACACTCTCAGACATAAATCACAGCAGGATCCTCTATGATCCACCTCCCAGAATCTGGAAATAAAAGCAAAAATAAACAAATGGGATCTAATTAAAATTAAAAACTTCTCCACAACAAAGGAAAATATAAGCAAGGTGAAAAGACAGCCTTCTGAATGGGAGAAAATAATAGCAAATGAAGCAACTGACAAACAACTAATCTCAAAAATATACAAGCAACTTATGGATTGTTTTAGAAATATTAGAGTCTATGGGTGACAGATTTCCCTCTACTATTTGCAGCCAGATTAGTGTAACCTGTTTTGTTTTTGTTTTTTTTTTAACAATATGGAGATTTTTAGAAGGCAGTAAGAATATCCACAAATTATAATTTATTCTGTGAACTTTTTCACTTTAAATATAGGTCAAATCTTCCATTTATGCTATTATCAATAAATAATATTAGCATAGTAGTTTACAGTCTATAAATTGCTTTCCTGTTCATAAATTTCCCAAGGTCATAAATTTCATAAGTCACATAAAAAAACACTTAGGGTTTTAGCTGACAGCAAGTGAACCAATAAGTGTTTAGTTGCCAAGAAATGTAACACAATTTCAGACTGCATTAATAGAAGTAAAGTATCTGAACTAAGGAGGTGATAGTTTCACTGCAGTTTGTGCTAGTTAGAAAACATCCGGGCCATTGTGCTCAGTTCTAGGCTTCAGTGAGTCTTAAGACAGGCAAAGATTGACTCAACTGGAGCTTGTCCAAAGGAGAGCAACTAGGAGGATGTGAGATCTGGGAAGGCCAAGTCACATGAGGAACACCTGACAGAGCTGATGCTATTGGGTCTAAAAACATAACTGAGAAAACAGCAACTGCCTTTATTAATAGGGCTATCATAAGGAGGAAGAATTAGACCTTCCCACATGTCTATTTAGAATACAGAACTGTGACCAAGAGCTGAAAGCTACATAATTCAGTTCAATATTTTTTAAAGCCCTATCCCTCAAAAAGTTGTTTTCAATGACATAATGATCTACCTGTCACTGGAAGTAACAACTCAAAATCTACATGATCATTTACCAGGAATATCAGCTCCACCATCTGTTAGTATGTAACTTGGGACAAGTTACTTTCCCTCTCTAAGCCTCAGAGTTTTTTTTATCTTGAAAACAGATTATTAGGATTGCTGTAAGGAACACATGATGTGATGCAAGTTAAGCCATCAACACAGTCAAGCATTATTATCAGAACAGCTTGAGAAGGGCACCTCTAAACAATGCAAGAATAACAAGTAAGGTAAATATCAGAGTTTAATGACATAGGCTCTTATACACAACCAAAGGCTGACAAAGGTTTGCCCTCATTATGTCATACATTGATTGATTTTAATGATTCTCTTGTCTTGAATTTTACTGTAAGCCTTAGCCAAGGGAATTACCATTTTTCTTAATAATCAAAAACTTTTTACGGAATATCTCACTGATTTTATGGAATGCCATAGAGTATTAATGTTAAGCATTTGGGGATGAGAGTTACTCAAGAGGCAGCAGAAATGAAAGAGTACTGTTGTTGAGACAAGCAAAGGTCAACAAATGCATCCGAAATAACTCAGGACACTTAAAATGGAATACTGAGAACAGAAATATATCATTTATGGGAATTTATCCCATTCACATTGCAAACATTTATTAAACACCACATGTCAGCATTTAAAGAATAAAAGCTGAATACAGGAAATATAGAAATAACCATAGGAAATGATTCCTGTCCTGAGGATTTCATACAGTCTGAGACAGAGAAATATATAGAACTCAGCATAAATCTAAACAAAACAGTTTTAACCAAATGCTGTCAGAAAACAGAGTAGGAAGCAATGAATATAAAAGAACCATAATTCTAGTGCAGGGAGCTGGGCAGGTTTTGCAGAAGTGAAATTTGTAGGTCCCATCTTTGTTTCCATGATGAAAGGAGGACAAACATTCAAGACCTTGGGGATAGCATTAATCAAGGTGAGGAGATATGGAAGAGCACAAGCCTTGCAGGGATGGCAAGCTGTCTGGAGTAACTTGAATACAGGAGGTTGTGGGGAAGGAAGGAGTGACAGATGAGCCTGGAAAGGCAAGTGTAGTCAGATGTTGAGAAGTGGAAAACCATGCTAAGTAAATAAATCAAGAAAGGATAATGGGGGGATAAGTTTCACGAAGTATATTCACTGTTATGTATTCCACATGGGGATGTTAATAACTTCTTTAGACCAGAAGGCATCAAAACATCCCAGAAAGGTTCCTGAACTTAGATTGAGATAATAGGTAGATAACGGTTCCTGTAGTCAACCACTGTCCTGAGTTTAAAACAATAAAAACATAAACAAACCAAAGAAAAAAAATGAACACACTATCTTGTTAAAAGTCTGCTTATTTTCCAATTTTAGTTCTATCCGATCTCAAAAACCTCTTAAGCAGAAATATAGTTCCTGAACTAAGGAAGGAAATTCCTGCATATGATACCTAATTATTATTAATTTCCACCAGTAATACTTGTAAGGAGTAACCAGCAAATAGGCTTTTTACTCTTTGAAGTTTTCATGAACAAATCTACAATGTAATTTCTGCTATTTGCAAACTGGAGTATTCTAAAGATGACAGTAGAGCAAGCTTTGACATGTGTGTGCATGACAATTCCGGGCTAATTCTAAGCTCAACCTGTGAATTAGGGATGCAATTTCCTCTCAGTTTATTGTCTTAAACTAAAAACATATCAAAAATATCAAAGATCATAATACTTCCAATACCCTTTGACTCAGCTTTCTAAGAATTTATCATTGAAATTCTTCATACATATATTCAAAGATTTTATTGCATGGATATTTTTGCCTTCAATAGCAAAAGGAGGGCAATCTAAATGTCCCATAAAATGGAATTAATTAAATTATGACACAGCCATATGACAGTGAAATATTTTACAGCCTAATAAAAATGTAGTATCCATTATGCTCACAATTGTGAAAAAGCATATCACAAAATAATCTATACTATATAATCTTATTTTTATAAAAATAATGCACATGCATAGAAAATGAATGATATTTATTTTTACATTATTCTTTGGCCTTTCTGTATCTTATTGAATAAATACATAGAAAACAATATTTCATAAATAAAGGGAAAGAACTTGAAAGTTATAATTTTAATGGCATGTCAGTAGACTTTTATTTTGAAGCTTAAAACATCAATGCATTTGTAACATTTAATTGGTGGTTAAGGCATTTTTCAAAACAACTTCAATTCTTCACTTCTGTGAAACTCATAACAACAGTGAGAATGACATCGTCTAGGACCCCCAAAAGAAAAAAGATGAATAGTTTAATTGTAGTTGAGAAGTGATTTTTTTCCCCCTATAACTGTATAGTCAGAATGATTCTTTTGGTCTTTTGGTTCAATCTGACAGTCCCAAGCTCTACATCTGTTGGTTGTACATGTGTGAATCACATGGAGTGAGTTTGGAAGAAGTCAAGGGTATAAAAGTGATGAAAAGGGACTTTCTGCTTGGATGGGTCTGCTTTGAATGCTAGTACAACTGTGACAAGAAGGGAAATACCTTTGAAAGAAAGAATCAGGAAGCTACTTGGAAGAGAGAGAGAAGGATCTCTGTGGTTAGAAGGAAACCTTTATAGCAGCACGTTTTCATGATAGAGATGAAAAAAATGGTTTTCCAAAGAGCATAACTGAGATTATGAAATGACTGATGTGACTTTCAGTGTCCTGGGCTATGTGATGATCAGATGCAGGATGGCCAGTGTGTGGCACTGTGCTCAACAGAACTTGAACTGGTCACCCACCCCTTGGCCAGGTGACTCAGATAAGAAACCTGAGACCTCTCTTGCAAAAATGATGGGGGAGATAGGGGAAGAAAGAGAAAGGCAAATCTTGAGATATGTGTACAAAAACAATGGCATAAGAAAAAAGCACAGAAACATAATTTGATATGGTGTGATAATCAAACTAAAGCCCTTAGTGAAAAGAGATGTAGTTTCTCCATCAGTCAGCCCAATAAAAGATGAAATAATACCGATGAAAGATTAAGAAAGTCATGGCTATCATCATGACCTACTTTTAAAGAAAGCTACTTTTAAAGAAAGATACTGCAACCAGAGAAAGTGGGAGTCCTCTTGCGTGGTATGCCTGATTTAATGTCCAAATGCACAATTCTGACAGTTTTCAAGACTCCGTCCTCAGAAACCTTCCATGTCCCACCTACTCCCCCAGTGCCTATGAGAGGAAGCTCAGATTTCTTGGCCTGGCTTTGGAAGTGTTCCCTGAACTAGATTCAGCCTCCTCCACACCTTTACCTCCCACTGTTCTTTTTAACACACTCTATGCTCCAGCCAGGAGGCTTCCCTGATGGCTCAGTGGGTAAAGAAACTTCCTCCAATCCAGGAGATGCAGGAGACACAGGTTCAATCCCTGGGTCAGGAAGATCCCCTGGAGAAGGAAATAGGAATCCCCTCCAGTACTTTTGCCTGAAAAATACCATGGACAGAGAAGCCTGGTGGGCTACAGTCCAAAGGATCGCAGAGAGTCAGATACAACTGAGCTACTAAGCACACACATACATGCTCCATCCAGCCAAACAGGATTATGCACTGACCACACTCTGCCTTTCCCTGTTTCCCACTTTCACGTACACTGTTTTCTCTTCTTCTTCCTCACTGTTAGACAGCTACTCTCAACTATGCTTCAGGGTCTCATCTCAAGTGCCATCTGATCCTTTCCACTGTCACAAATAACTTCTTCCAACGCCAAATTTCCTCTTAGTTCAGTTCAGTTCAGTTGCTCAGTTGTGTCCAACTCTTTTCGACTCCATGGACTGCAGCACGCCAGGCTTCCCTGTCCAACACCAACTCCCAGAGTTTACTCAAACTCATGTCCATTGAGTCGGTGATGCCATCCAGCTATTTTATCCTCTGTCGTCCCCTTCTCCTCCCACCTTCAACCTTTACCAGCATCAGGGTCTTTTCAAATGAGTCAGTTCTTCGCATCAGGTGGCCAAATGATTGGAGCTTCAGCATCAGTCCTTCCAATGAATATTCAGGACTCATTTCCTTTACGATGGATTGGTTGGATCTTCTTGCAGTCCAAGGGACTCTTAAGAATCTTCTCCAACACCACAGTTCAAAAGCATCATTTCTTTGGCACTCAGCTTTCTTTATAGTCCAACTCTCACATCCATACATAACTACTGGAAAAACCATAGCCTTGACTAGACAGACTTTGTTGGCAAAGTAATGTCTCTGCTTTTTAATATGCTGTCTGAGTTGGTCATAACTTTTCTTCCAAGAAGCAAGTGTCTTTTAATTTCATGCCTTCAGTCACCATCAGCAGTGATTTGGGAGCCCCCCCACAAATTAAGTCTGTCACTGTTTCCACTGTTTCCCTATCTATTTGCCAAGAAGTGATGGGACCAGATGCCATGATCTTAGTTTTCTGAATGTTAAGTTTTAAGCCAACGTTTTCACTCTCCTCTTTTACTTTCATAATGAGGCTCTCTAGTTTTTGTTTTTTGCCATAAGTGTGGTGTTATCTGCATATCTGAGGTTATTGATATTTCTCCCAGCAATCTTGATTCCAGTTTGTGTTTCATCCAGTCCAGCATTCCTCTCAGGCTCTTTCTATTCAATTTAACCAGAATTTATTGATTACACATGTATGAGATACTCTACCAAATACCAGAAATACCTCTACACATGCACACAAATTTCATGTCCTTAAGAAACTAACAGTATAAATGAAATAATGGGACTAGATAATAATTAATTGTGTATCAGTGTGAAAAATTCAAAAAGAGAATCATGTACTAAATATACCACCAGGGTCCCAAAGGAGAAATAAGCCCTCATCTCAGTAAATGGCCCCAGCATTTACCCAATTGCTTAAGCCCAAAACTGTGGTGGTCATCTCAGAGTCCTTTTATCCCCACAGCCTCCACATCCAGTCTGCCAGCAAGCCTGTAAACCCCCATTTCAATGCATATCCCAAATGCATTCACTTTGCTCCTTTTCTACTACCACCATCATTTTTCCCCCTATCAGTCTCCTTGTGAGTCTCTCTAGGGTGAGCTTTCTACAACACTGATTGAATCATAGCCCTTGTAGTGGTTCTTAGCTACACATAAAATCAAAACTTCTTTCCATGGCTTATGAAGTCTACATGATCCAACCTCTGTTCCCCTCACTACCTTTCTCATCGTCTCCACTTTTTTCCCATTCATTCTGTCCCCATTCCTGTCCTCAGATACAAATTTGTTCTAATTTTGACATCTTCACATTGTTCCTCCTGCCTGGAGCACTTTTCCTTCAGATCCCCTCATAGCTCTTCACATTATTCATTACTAGTAATGAAGACTTATATTCCCCCATCACTTAAAGGTCACTTCCTTGATCATCCTACTTTAAACAGATGACAATGATGACTAATATTACTACTCTCTATTATCTCTCTGTTTGTGTCTTTTATAAAAATTTTGAAATTCAAAATTATCTTTATTTACTTATTTATGATCTGTCTCTCTCACTACAAGGCAAGAAACTATTTCACTTCTGCCTCTCCACAAAGGTTAGCATAGTCCCTGGCATCTTGTAGGTGCACAATAACTACTTTTGAATAATATTAACTCCAGTTAACATTTATATTATACCTACTGTGTCCTAGGTACTGTTCTAACACTTTATAGAAATTAACTTAATCTTTGCAACCATGTTATAAGATAGATTAGATACTATCATCTTTATATTATAGGCAAGAAACAGAGACTCCAAGGAGCTAAGTAACTTGTCCAAAGTTATACAACTCCTTAAGTGTCAGAACTAGGAGGCCAAACCTGAGTCTAACTTTAGAGCATTTGTTCCTAATGTCTACACAGTATCAATTCTGCAAATGAACTCAGTGTTGAACTTTGCTTATGTGGAAAGGATAATGACTCTGAGAAGAAAATGCTCTGGTGGAGTTTTGAAGGACAACTAAAAGTTTGCCAGAGAATAAAAGACAGAAAGGCATTCTAGGTTGAGGGAAGAGTGCATTCAAATGTTTGTATTTTGTAAAATCATTTGTATATATCTTTTCATGTCTGCATATACATTTCAAGTAATACTTATTATGCACCTACATGCCCTGAGTGATGCACATATATATTAGTGTTTGTTTATTTGTTTATGGCTGTGCTGGATGTTCATTGCTGCATATGAGCTTTCTCTAGCTGAGGCAAGTGGGAGCTACTCTTTGTTGCAGAGTGTGGGCTTCTCATGGTGGTGGCTTCTCTTGTTGCAAGCATGAGCTCTAGGTACACAGGATTCAGTAGTTAATGGCGTGTGGGCTCAGCAGTTGCAGCAATACACTCTGGAGTGCAGGCTCAGTAGTTCTGGCACACAGACTTAGTTGCTTCATGCATATGGAATCTTCCTGGACCAGGGATTGAACCCATGTCCCCTGCACTGGCAGGAGGATTCTTAACCACTGGACCACCACTAAAGCTGCAGATGTTTTTAACATTTTTTTTTTTTGGAAGGGGCTTTGGACAAGAACCTAGAAAAACTGTGTTCTATCCCCTAGCATTCTAGCATTTAAAATTTCTATGACCTCTTAAATGCACTCTCAAACTCAGTTTCCTTACTAGTAGAATGGGAATGATAATCCTACATTTGGAGATGCTGGGAGTCCTGAAGGAGATCATGGATATAAAAGATGAGTGAAGACCATAACAGGCAAAGAGAAACTTTATGTTCTCTCCCTCACGTAACTTAGTTTAATAATTACAATAGTTTTCACACATCTGTGAGATCTTTAGTCTTGTTCTGACATTTATATCTTTTCTATTCTATTTTTCCCTTCATCAGTCATACTTCCTCTATAAATTTTTCTTTTCTAGTTTTAGAGGTAAATGTCTATATCTGTTATGTCTAGTTTGGCTCTACATGACCCTCGAAGCATAGCTTTAACTGTATTCCACAAATTTTGATATGTAGCTTTTTCCTTATCATTAAATTCAAATATTTTCTAATGTGCAGAATAGTTTTTTTCTTTGACACACCCTTGCACATTTAAAAGTTTATTATTTAATTCCTAAATCTGTGGGGTTTTTAGCATTGTTGCTATTGGTTTCTAATACATTTCCACTGGGTTTCCCAGGTGGCGCTAGTGGGCAAGGACCCACCTACCAATGCAGGAGACATAGAGGCACAGGTTCAATCGCTGGGTCAGGAAGATCCCCTGGAGGAGGGCATGGCAACCCACTCTCATATTCTTGCCTAGAGGATTCTTGGACAGAGGAGCCTGGCAGGCTATAGTCCATGGAGTCACAGAGTTGGACACAGCTGAAGTGACTTAGCACACACGCACATATTTCCACTATGGCCACAGAAAATGCTCTTAATTATTTTAATCTTTTGAAATTTTTTGTGACTTGTTTTATAGCTTGGCTCATATAAATTTGGATAAATATTCCACATTCACTAAAAAGAAAGCAGGTAGGGTGAAGTTTAAATCTTGTGCTGTTTAAATCTTCCATATTCATATCATTTTTTGGTCTGCTTGTTTCATCAGTTATTGGGAGAGGTGTATTAATACTTCCAACATGATTGTGGACTTGTCTCTATCTTCTTTTAATTCTGTCCATTTTTCCTTTGTATATTTTAAATCTCTGTCATTTGGTGCCTACAGTCAGAAATTTTAATCTTCTTGTTGAGTTGAAACTTTTCTCATTATGAAATATATAAATGTACCAATGTGCTATCTTTTAATTTTGTCTGAGAATGCCTTCATTTTTGAAAGATGTACTCACTGAGTATAGAATTCTAGGTTGACAATTATGCTCTTTCAATGCCTTGAAAACATTATTCCTTTGTACTTTGATTTACATTTTCTTTTGAGAAAATATATTATTCCTGCTTCTTTGGAAGTAATGTTTCTTTTTTTCTCTCTGCCTTTAAGATCTTTCTCCTTGATTTTGGTTTTCAGTTGTTTCAGTATTACGTGCTTAGCAAAGATTGTCTGTAGTTGTTCTGTGTAGGGTCTGCCATGCTTCTTTAAAATATGGTTTGGTATCTTTTAGCTGTTTGGGAAGTTCTCTCCCATCATCTCTCCAACTAGTGCTTCTTTCTATCTACAAATATACCTGATATGCCTCTGCTACTTTTTTTCTGTATCTTCATTGTTTTGTCTATGCTTGTCTGATGCGTCTTCCTGAACTGTGCTCTGCTTCATAAATTCTTTCTTAAACTGTGTCTAACTGGCTGTTGAATCCAGTTATTCTATTTTTCATTTCTAGAATTTGTATTTCATTCTTTTTATAACTTTTAATTTCCTGTTGCAGTTCTCTTCCTTGCCTTGCCTTTTAATTCCTTGCTGCTGCTGCTGCTGCTGCGTCGCTTCAGTCATGTCCGACTCTGTGAGACCCCTTGGACGGCAGCCCACCAGGGTCCCCTGTCCCTGGGATTCTCCAGGCAAGAACACTGGAGTGGGTTGCCATTTCCTTCTCCAATGCATGAAAGTGAAAAGTGAAAGTGATGTCACTCAGTTGTGTCCAACTCTTAGTGACCCCATGGACTGCAGCCTACCAGGCTCCTCCATCCATGGGATTTTCCAGGCAAGAGTACTAGAGTGGGGTGTCATCGCCTTCTCCGTTAATTCCTTGGACATATGAAATAGTTATTTTTAAGCCTATGTCTGATAATTCCATTATCTCCTGTGTATTATTTTCTAGTATCTGCTTTCCCTTTTTCTTCCATTTTATTATTTTACAGATATGTTGAGGCTTCAGATAATAGTATTTTTCTCTAAAGAGGATTTACATTGTGTGCATGCTAAGTTGCTTCAATCGTGTCTGCCTCTTTGCAACCCAACCCTATGGACTGTAGCCCACCAGGCTCCTCTGTACACGGAATTCTCCATCCCCTCCTCCGGGAGATCTTCCTGACCCAGGGAATGAACCAACATCTTGTGTCTCCTGCATTGGGAGGCACATTCTTTACCACTAGTGCTACCTGGGAAGCCCCAGTAACAATTTCCCAATCCTGAACTTGATACATTCCTATGTATATATCACATTTGTATGGCTTTGTATATTTTTAAAAAGTTACTTTAGAATATTGCAATTTTCACTAAAAATTATATTTTGATATATGTCTACATTGCTACATGTAGGACCAAATTACTTTATATAAAACTGCTTTGTAAGTATATTTTATCGATCTATTCCACTAACGTTGGACGTTTCTTTCCAGTTCTTTAATAATACACTGTGGGAAGGAGCAGTCTTAGACCTCTCTCCTACTTGGTTTGAGTGTGCTCTTACTCCCCCTTGCTGTGGTGCTGCTCAGTGAGTACTCTTGTGTACCCACTGGGGCTCACACCCAGTGAATTTCAGACATACTTCCCCCTGATACGAAGGTGACTTCTGGCAAGTAGAGCAGCTGCCCCAGCAAGCAGGTTCCTGCTGAGTTCCCAGGCAGTCTGGCCAGCTTCTCGGAAAGTTCAGTAGCATTCCTTATAGGAAGATAACTTGCAAGGTTCATGAGCACCCTACCACCCTGCCCAAGCTCATGGGTAGCCTAGGCTTACTGCAGACCTTAACAGAATTAAAGCCCAGATTTGAATAAATTCATTTTCTAATTGGATTAAGATAATCTGAAGATTGGCAGTGGTCCAAGCCTGTCTTTTTACCAGAAATCAATGTTAACCCGGGGCTTCCCAGGTAGCACTAGTGGTAAAGAATGTGCCTGCCAATGCAGGAGACACAAGATGTTGGTTCATTCCCTGGGTCAGGAAGATCTCCCGGAGGAGGGGATGGTAATCCACTCCATCATTCTTGCCTGGAGAACTCCTTGTACAGAGGAGCCTGGTGGGCTACAGTCCATAGGGTTGGGTTGCAAAGAGGCAGACACGATTGAAGTGATTTAGCATGCACATACTTTTGGGAAAAGTAAGGAGAGAATAGGATTGGAAAGAGACACACAGGAGAATTTAATTATTTTAGTAATATTTTATTATATCTTAAAAGATCTTATCAAATGGAAAATGACTAAATAGGGTAATATGTACCCATGGTTTTATAATATTCTTGGTTTTCTATATGTTTGCCATTTTATAGTAAGATATTTTTTATAAGACAGGATGGGTGGAGTGTCTATTATCTGTCTGTCACAGAAGATATTTCATAAGTAGTCATGAGCATTACTGTTTCAAGAAGGCCGTTCCATAGAGATGATTGAAATTTGAGACTTTCCCAATCTGTGCTCTTTGTTGTTGTTGTTCAGTCGCTCAGTCATGTCCAACTCTTTGTGACCCCATGGGCTGCAGCACATCAGGCTTCCTTGTCCTTGACTATCTCCCAGAGTTTGCTTAAACTCATGTCCATTGAGTCTGTGATGCCATCCAACTATCTCATCCTCTGTCACCCCCTTTACCTCCTGCCCTCAATTTTTCGCAGCATCAGGGTCTCTTCCAGTGAGTCAGCTCTTCTCATCAGGTGGCCAAAGTACTGGAGCTTCAGCATCAGTCCAAACTGTGCTCTGGATGATTCTAATAGACATTCCGTGAGAAAAAAAAAAAAAAACTTACTAATTAAATAAGATGACTCTTTACTGGTTATAATATATATTGGCATATTCTGAAGGACAGGGGAACATTTTTTTTAATCCATTTAACCCAAACTTTCTTGGCCCCAGATTTTTCTTCTGTGTGATACTCATTGATATCTTACTGAACCCTCTTCTATGCAGCACAGACAAGTGCTGATCTGCTAAAATAAACTGTGGTTATAACATACATAATTCAAGCTGTAAATTTAAGAGACAAAATCATGCTATGAAAGAAATCATCCTTTTGTTTAAGTTGAGTATGATTTCTCAATGATAAACACAGTTCTCCCAGTATTTGATTTTACAGCCATACCTTATCAAACCATTTGTGATACCTTAGTTCAAGGCTTCATTTTCAACTCTAGCATCAGTTATAGTAGAAAACATTACAAAGGAAAAGTGGTGTGACCTATATGTCCATTCCAATCCCACCAATTTTCCTGATTCTACACAAGCTCAATCAGTTGTAACACCCTTTAATTATCCACTAAAATAGTCGTTTTCCAGTTCAAAGCATTCAAAACCTACAAAAGCTTATGTTTGGGGCAGTGATTGACAGTACTCTTTGGGGGTGGGACCAGAGAAATGCAGCTAATTCTTCACTATTTCTTCTTATGGATGTTCTCATTATTGAAAAGCACAAACTCAGATTTTGTAAATACTACTTGTCTAGTCAAAGTGTTTGATTCTTAAGTGAATCAAGGAATGCATAAAAGCAATCTAAATGAAAATATACCATCAGGTCACTTGCTGGAACCATTTTATGTAATTTGCAGACCTCACTATTTGTCAGTTTTTCTATAAACACATAAATTTCAGGATAATCTTAATTTGTAAATAGTAAGAAAGGCTTGCCAGGGATGACTTATTCAACAGTTGAAAATTGGCACTACATTTAAGCATTGAGAAAGGATTATTCTCCTTTAAAGTTCTTTCCTATAAGCAGTTGACTCTCTCTGGTATCACAAAAATGTTTATTTCCTCATTCACTTACTCAACAAAGGTTTGCTTTTTTAACATGCTAGGCATTAAACAGCTTTAAGCTAATTTTGGCCAAATCAGCTCCTCTATAAAAATGATCAGTGAGATAACAGAAAAAGCTTTATGACCTTGGAATGGCATTATCCCTTTATTCAATGAGTTTTTGAGTACCTACTATGTGCCATACATTTTTCAAGGCACTGAGATTATAATAGAGATGAACAAAAAAGACAAAGTTTTCTACCAGTCTAGTGATTAAGAGAGATACTAGTCAAGTAATCATGATAAAGTATGATGATTATGACTACATGGGAAATACAGGCTGATCTTTCAGAAGTTCATTTACTGACCCTTGTTCATTTATTTAGCAAATACTTTTATTATTTAATATGTACTAGTCATTGTTCTAGGAACTGCTAGTCAGCAAGAAACAAATCAAAATACCTGTTTTCACAGAGCTTCTTTTCTCATGGAGGTCAAATCTACAATGCTGGTCTTGATCAGCACCACACACCAAACCAGTACTTTCTAAAGTGTAGCATTCTGACATTCTAACATGTATACTATCATGTGAATTGAATCGCCAGTCTATGTCTGACGCAGGATGCAGCATGCTTGGGGCTGGTGCATGGGGATGACCCAGAAAGATGTTATGGGGAGGGAGGTGGGAGGGGGGTTCATGTTTGGGAATGCATGTAAGAATTAAAGATTTTAAAATTAAAAAAAAATAAATAAAATAAAATGTTAATACTCATAAAGAAAAAAAAAAATAAATAAAGTGTAGCATTCATAACACATGTGAAATCTGAAATTATGTAGGTGGTACACAGACTAATACATTAGTAGTTTTACATTTATATGTTATTATATTTTATTCATGATATAGGCTGTTTGTGACAGTTTAAGCAATGACTTCTTCCTAATTGAATTTAATTTTAAAAAGCTGAGTTCAGGCAAAGAAAAGTATTTAGTAAATAAGTATAGACTGTATATTGACTTGGGAAAATGTTATGGTGATACGTATATTACCAAAAAACAAAACAAAACAAAACAAAAAAAGGTGGAACACAGCTTTCACCTGAAATAAAATGTTGTCCAGATGTCAACAGTATCATTACATTGCCCAAATTCTCAGGATAAACTTTTCATTATTTTAATTTATAGCTATATGACATAAACTCAGTGGAGTGGGGATGAGGGAGGTAGGGGCAGAGAAAACAGATTTACATTTTTTTCTTCCACTCTTCTGTAAACTGTTTGAAAGTAGGAAAATTCTTATTCATAATTTTCAACATAGTATATAGCAAGTAATAGATGCTAAATAAATGCTAGGTGAAGGAATGAAACAATCAATTAATGAAATGGGAAACACCCTATTGTATCATTCAATCTATAGTGAATGCTCTGACCTGACTGAATGTAATTAGCCACAGGGCACGAGAAGGAACAGTCTCTCTGAACCAGTCTACAAGAACAATTTAGGACTCTGCCCTGAAGATTCAAGAGCTGTTTTTCTAATAGAAGAAACATAAAAGAGATTAACCTTTCTGCTGTGTAACTACAGACCAAGTGGTACAGCTTGCCTCTATCACTGCCATGGAAGAACAGAGATAATGAAAAACCCTCACCAAGTTTGTTATATGCATTTTTTTTAAGGACTGATTAAATTATCAATAAGACCCTATTAGGTAATCTTTTGTCATCACCAGGATCTCTGTATTATGCTAACAATCATAGAGAAATAATAGAAACTGCAAATTATAGACGGTTCTCTTTGAACCTATAAAAACTAAAAAAAGGGGGGGGGTGGCAAGGGGTAAGTAACCTTTGAAAAGTAGCATCCTGACCAAAAAAATACTAAAATATGGTTACTTTCCATATTTTCTGCAGCTTAAGAATAAAATTTTACATCCCTTATTTCAAAATGTTAATTCTTTCCATCTTTAACTGCTGAGGAAACCATATTTTCTATTTTGAGAGTTTCAAGAATTAAAAGGTCATTAAACTTTTGCTAATAGAAAATCCTAATAGCTAAATTTCAAGGAACTAAGGATTCAATTATGATGAATAACCCATGTTCTTATTTTTTACTGTGACAATTTAAATAATGATTCTGTAAGAGGCAATCTTTCTCAGTCATATCAGTTCAACCAGGAATTATCTCCCTTCCTGTCCAAACTCTGATTGTCTCACAGTTATCAACACACAAATGAAGTAAATATCCTAGTCCTGTTGATGTTATGCTTGGGTTTTCTTGTCAACTGTCATGAGAATTGCTGTCATTAGGCAGGTTTGGTAGATGCCCACCGCCAAGTCCTCTTGCCTCATTAGACCAATTTCATAAGGCTTTCTGAATCTATTTGGTAGCAATGGGATCCAGACATCCACGTCTGAAATTAAATTCTCCCAGCAGTTACCTCTCAAAGAGCGGTCCATCTCTCTGCTGTCTTTTCATTGGCTATGGTATGAGTTGAGTAGCATAGGATGAAGATGGACTGCTTGGCTTTTAAACTTGCTATTCTCCAAGGAACATGCTGGCAGCAGGATTCAGTCCCTGATCTTGCCTAAGTTCACTGTAAATAGCTTGACAAGGGGGGCAAGTGGCTTTCTTCTTGCTAATACACTGATATACACTGTCTAGATCCACTTACAAGTACTTGCTAGCCAGTCCTTTGACTGCCTTTGCAAATCAGTCAAAGGATCTACCATTTCTCTGTAACAAAACAAATGATTTCTTAGTGCTAACCGACAGATACTTCCACGATAAAAGAGCCTTTACAAGCCTGCATTTTGTAAATCAAAACTATGGTAAATACAACATACAGGGCATACTTTCTTTTCAGGGACTAAATAAGCAGGGATCATTTATTCATTTATTTATCCACATATTTACACTCACATTTTTGTTTGAGGACATGTCAAGTAAGAGATTAGAAGGCAATTTTCACACACAAGCCCCAAAGAAACATGATGTTATTCTGTGGAAGTTATTTGATTGTTCTTCATAGTCTTTTCCTTTCGATTGGCATTTAGAGAACTAGCCACACAAGCTGCTACATACCTTCCTGCATGATACCATTCCTTCCTGTTCTCCTTATCTGTACCTGCAAGGATGCACAGCTTTCTCTTTTTTCTTTCTTGTGGGTTTGTGCAGTTTCTTGATGTTTGTGACAGGCCACGATAGGGGAAGCTTTTATCACCGTGGGGTTTGGAGGCCTCAGTAAATTGAAAATTGCAAATGAAATCCACTGGGCTTGAATTCATCAGCTATTATGTCAGATGACCTTTGGCAGCTGCTGATAAAAATGAGAGAATGTTAGCTCTGATCCAATTTTCAGCACTAACCATTCCTTTTCAAATCCATTCACAGTCAGGCAGCAGACACATGGGAAGTGAAAATGATAGGGTTTCAAGAGAACGGCATTGTGTTGCAGATTAAGATTTTCTCCCCCTATTTCTAGAGGTCGGCCCCCAGGCCTCTGTCTGGTATCTACCTATTGTCCAATCAGTTTCAATATCTGCTTCAGAGGACATGTTAGCCATCCTTACAGATAAGTGCTTACAGGAAAGAATGTTGGACTTAATAGTTTTGCTTAGGAGGCATCAAGGGTCGCAGTGTAGCAATATTGACTGGCACATGTTAGTTTAATCTGACATTCTAAGGAATGTGACACTAGATTCTTTCAGAGTTGTTGATATCTAGGTGATTTTTTTGTTACCAGCTCTGGTTTTATAAAATTTGTTTTTGCACAACTATTTATATTCATGAGTCAGAGATATTCTAAAATGTCTATCATAGCCAAGCAAAGCAGCCTAAGCTTGTCTAAATAATGTACAGATGCCAAAACTATGAAACTGGGAACCAAATGACATGTGCGCTGTTCCTGCAATCCAGCTGAAGGTAAATGTCATCAACAGTATTTCAGCAGCTGGACTATCCTGAACTAAATGAGTTCCTATAGCTGGTAGGCTCCCCAATAAATGTAGATTTTTACTTTGCAGGGGGATAAATTAGACTTAGTATTTTCCACACAGGTAGCATAAACAAGCAAAATAACAATATGGATAGTTGAGTCATCAGTATGATTTCCCTACCTATGAAACTTTTAGAGGCCTTCAAAAAGCAAAGAAAATTGAAGTTAATCACTTTTTCCTTCACTTGACTGTTCAGAAAGGAGGGAAAAAAAGGTCTTTCCTTCAGTTCTTTGAAAATGCTGAGTTCATTGTGGGAATAGTCTCAAATAAATATGAAGTTAACAAGCATCAAATAATTGAAATCCATGTATCATCATAAGCATTTTCAAGAGAATCTAACAAACTGAAAAATATTTATTTAGGTTTTCTCGGTATGCAGACTTAACTTTTCTATTTGCCCTTGACACTGTTAGTTAACAGTACATTGAAAATAGGTGTTTATATGTAAATAGGGTTATAAAAATACTTTTCATGGCATAGCAATTGCTTTCTTCACACATATGATTATAGAACTATAAAGACATTTAGATGACTCCTCTAAATGTCAGTATTTGGGTGGGAAGAATATGGTTCTATACACTACTTCTAAAAAAAAATTAAATGCATATAGGATGTGTTATATGCATACAGTATATCTTACTTTTGAAAAGTAAGTGGGCTTCCCAGTTGATGCAGTGGTAAGGAATCTGCTTGCCAGCGTAGGAGATGCAAGAGACATGGGTTTGATCCCTGAATTAGGAAGATCATCTGGAGTAGGAAATGGTAGCCTGTTCTAGTATTCCCACCTGGGAAATCCCATGGACAGAGGAAGCTGGAGGGCTGCAGTCCATGGGGTCGCAGAGTCAGATGTGACTAAGCACGCACAGTTATTTAAAATTAGTATGTTTTTCCCCCTGCCTTTTTCTGGTACTCTTAAGCCCTTTTAAGAGAAGACAATGATCTGTTGTCCAATGAGCTTGTATAAATAAAATGCCTAATGATGGTGTCTAAAAGATTCCAACCCTCCCCAAAATATGCAAATTAAAGTCAATTATTGTTGAACAATATTTAAAGGAATCAAAGTCATGTAAGCACTTATTGGATCTAAAACCAAGAGGCATCAAATAACCAAAAAAGTATGGATTCAGTATATTCAGGGCTGCCTTTAATTTCTCCGGGTGATTGATTTTCTAGGTTTTTTTTAAAAAAAACTAATGAAGACACATTTAGACTCAGATTTAGAAAACTTTGATGCATGGTATTTCTGTCCTACATACCTCTGTCCATTTGAATCCCAGACAAATGATGACCTGGCTGGCTCTGTAAAAACACCACCCAGTTGTTTGGCTGAACCACCCTTCTGACAGTGTGGACAGCAATTCCTACCAAAAGGATGAAGTCTTTACCTTCACAAATTTATCAGTGACTAAGGTCACACATGGCTCAATTCATCCATACGCATATAGCAGGACTTGTTTCTCTGAGTTATAGTTTCCTCAAACTTCTACCTGCCTTTAGATTTTGCCATTGGATACTAGCACTATTTCTAAAGAAGCAAATGACAGTAGTGAGCATGTTCTTAGGGAACTGCAACTGTGCCAGGCCTAAGCCATTCAGCTTGGACCCACTCAGCTAACAGGTCCCTGCCAGAAGAAACAGCGGCAACACACTTGGCTGGGCCCCGAGCCTGGCTTTCAGCCACTGTGATCTGCATACTCAGATAGATGGAGCAATTAGATAGGCCTGTTAGGTTTTATGTCTTCATTATTGATTTATAGTATGAACTCAGCATGACAATTGAACCAGAGCAGCCAATAAAACAACTAAGTCATTGAGCTTTACATAGGCACATATTTCCAATCTATATTTGGGGAGGAAATACATGGATATACCATTATTTCTGGTATTTTGTCCAAGGACTTGAACAGAGATTTGGGTGACTCATTATTCCCACTTCCTGCTCTTTCATTGCTGTTCCTACTATAGAACAGTAGTCCTGTTCCTACTTTCCATTATGATGGATGTGTTGTACTCTATCCTGTTCAGTATGGTAGCCACTAGCCACATGTGGCTATTAAACATTCAAATGTAATTAGCTGGACTGAGGAAGAATTAAAATTTTAAATTATTTAATTTTCATTGGAATTTAAATAGCCACATATAGCTAGTGACTACTGTATTGGACAGTGCAGCAGCTTTACAGTGTACTAAATATCTCCTCCCTCCACCACTAGCTTTTTCACCTTTTCAAGACTGTTTGAAAGCTATGCCTTTGAGAAAGTCTTTATTGACTCCTCTCCCATCTCAACATTCCCTTAACTCTTTCTGAATATATTTCATTTGCTATCTTTGATCATTTTCTGCCGTGTATTACAATTACCTGTTCTACAATGCTACAAACTGCTTGAGGACAAGGACTGTATCTACCCAGTGATGTGCTCAAATATTTGAGAAATTAAACTGAGTTGTAGGTGTTATAGGGAGAGAGGATATAATTGTTTTAATATATGCTAATTAAGAGAAGAAGTGACACTTTGTCATCCTTCTTGTCATGAACTCTTTTTAAATTTACAAAAAGGCCTATTATTTCCCTCTCCTGATCTATTAGGTAGAAGTATAAAACAAAAGTATTACATTTGTTCTTTTGAAGGCAGTAAACTTGGGGATACTTCTTCCTCTCTTTATAAATGATAACAATGCTATACATGTAGAAAAAACTCAGTACATACTTGAGTCAATCAGTAAATGAAAGAGAATTATTACCCAAGTTTCAAGTGTATTTGAAGTCCCTTAATCAAGGAGATGTACTTACATTGGCTTCTAATGTTAGAAAAATTCTTTCTAAATATTAATGTAAACAAACTCTAAGAACTGTCCTATACAGTAGTTATACAACTCTATCTATTTGGTAGAACTCAGAACTATACACTTGAGGGTGAATTTTATTACAGTGTATTAGTTTTTTAAAAGTGAGGGAAAATACCACGTATTTTAGTGTATGCTCATAATTTTAAAGTAGCTACTTAGCATTTTAGTACTAAATTAATTATATTTATATAATACTAATTTTATTCAGTTATGTGTTCCTGTGATGCCATATGACACCTAGGTGACTTTTGAGGAATAGTGAAGAAATCTGAGACAGCTGTAGAAACTAAATTCTTCCACTTACTAATTAGGAATACTACTACTAATTGCCACATTATATTATAGTAGCTTATGATTACTGAACATATGCTATGTGCCAGACACTGTTCTCAGGCATCTATTTAGGATAACTCATTTAATCTCTTGCAACCCCATAAAGTTAGTATTATTATCCCCACTTTAAAGATGAGGGAAGTAACGCACAGAAAGATTCAGTGACTTGGCAAAGGTCACACGGCAGTTGAAGTGGCACTTGGCCACAGTAGGTTCTCCATTATTTTGGGTCCATGTGAATATTAGCAGGTAGAGTCAGGGGACAGGTTTTAGCAGCACACACTGGTTCTATTGGCTCTTACAATTTTATAACAGCTCTGACCTTGTATTTTCTTTAATAAAAGAATGATTATTTTTTAAGCATTTCATGGAGAATGCTACAATGAGGGCTGAGTGAGATATTAATATGAAAATACAATTATCCATTTATTAGCTGTGCTTGTTAGCTGTGTTTAGTGTTTAAAATTACAGTTGATGTGCCTTTTTGTGTTTGCATGAAAGCCATATATACCTCATTTCTGATAGATGTCCTCCTCACTCCCAAGTTCATAGTTAATTAGTCATGGCTACCCTTGAAAAAATCCAGGGAAAGGAACAATAAAGATTTCAGTTTTTTGACACCTAATTATACAGCAGGACCCTTTAACTGTTTTTCCTTTGTGAAAAATCTGGGGAAGAGGAACAGGAAGAACAGATGAGAAAGCAAGGGACAGGAGGTTGAAAGGAAAAGCAGGAGAATCCCCCAGAGCTCACTGTGAAAAAACTCAATTAATTCAACCAAGATGAGCCTTTCTAGCACTTTCCTCTGCCCTCTTCCATTCACCTCAGCTGGGTAGTGTCAGATTCCCAAAATGCTGGACACTGAAAGGATTCCTAGAATAAAACTTTTAAAAAGAGAAATAAAACAGTCCATATCAGAACACGAATTGTTTCTCATTCCCAGAAATATATACATGGACTATATGAGGGATGGAGGGTGTTAATGAGGTTAATTGTTCTACTTAGTGTTACTTAAGACATTTTATAGCTAATCATTGTGAAAATGTCCCTTCATTTAACTTTCTTAGCCTATCAGTCAGTTCAGTCATTCAGTCGCTCAGTCGTGTCTGACTCTTTGCAACCCCATGGACTGCAGATGACAGGCCTCCCTGTCCATCACCAACTCCCAAAGTTTACTCAAACTCATGTCCATTGAGTCAATGATGCCATCCAACCATCTCATCCTCTGTCGTCCCCTTCTGCTCCTACCTTCAACCTTTACAAGCATCAGGGTCTTTTCAAATGAGTCAGTTCTTTGCATCAGGTGGCCAAAGGATTGGAGCTTCAGCATCAGTCCTTCCAATGAATATTCAGGACTGATTTCCTTTAGGACAGACTGGTTGGATCTCCTTGCTGTTCAAGGGGCTCTCAAGAGTCTTCTCCAACACCACAGTTCAAAAGCATCAATTCTTCAGTGCTCAGCTTTCTTTAGAGTCCAACTCTCACATCCATACATGACTACTGGAAAGACCATAGCTTTGACTAGACGGACCTTTGTTGACAAAGTAATGTCTCTGCTTTTTAATAAGCTGTCTAGATTGGTCATAACTTTTCTTTCAAGGAGCAAGCATCTTAATTTCATGTCGCAGTCACCATCTTCAGTGATTTGGGAGCAAAAAAAATAGTCTGTCACTGTTTCCCCATCTATTTGCCATGAAGTGATGGGACCAGATGCCATGACCTTAGTTTTCCAGATGTTCAGTTTTAAGCCAACTTTTTCACCCTCCTCTTTCACTTTTATCAAGAGGCTCTTTAGTTCTTCGCTTTCTGTCATAAGGGTGGTATCTTCGGCATAGCTGAGGTTATTGATATGTTTCCCTGCAATCTTGATTCCAGCTTGTGCTTTATCCAGCCCAGCGTTTCTCATGATGTACTCTGCATAGAAGTTAAATAAGCAGGGTAACAATATACACTCTTGATGTACTCCTTTCCTAATTTGGAACCAGTCTATTGTTCCATGTCCAGTTCTAACTGTTGCTTCTTGACCTGCAAAAAGATTCTTAAGAGGCAGGTCAGGTAGTCTTGTATTCCCATCTCTTAAAGAATGTTCCACAGTTTGTTGTGATAGACATAGTCAAAGGCTTTGGCATAGTTAGTCAGTTAAGCATAAGTAGCTGTTTTTCTGGAACTCTTTTGCTTTTTCTTAGCCTACAAATACACAAAATTATGTCCAAAGATTTCCAACTAAAGACCAAACTTTACTAATCAATACCTTCCATCAACATATTGTATTAATTTCCTTTTTGTGAAATCAATCATTCATTCAGATGAATAAGAAATAGTGGCATTAAGAAGTTCAAGTTAAGTGGAGACCTTAAATAAATAAATATAAAATACTTACTACACTTCTTCAAACTTCTTGTGAAAACAGCCTCCTGAGAATATACATTTTTTTTAAGTAAGGTTAGAGAGAAGTTTTCAGAGTCAGAAGGAAATTGTTTCAATCTATCTGGCCAATGAATATTAAGTACCACTGAAGTCTAAGGCTACCACTAGCCATTCCTTTTGATGGTAAACAACAATAATAATGGTCATAGCTTCTATTCCTTGTTTCCCACCTGCATACATCAGTTCAGTTCAGTCGCTCAGTCGTGTCCGACTCTTTGCGACCCCATGAATCGCAGCACACCAGGCCTCCCTGTCCATCACCAACTCCCGGAGTTCACTCAGATTCATGTCCATCGAGTAAGTGATGCCATCCAGCCATCTCATCCCCTGTCGTCCCC
The DNA here is from genome assembly GCF_042477335.2 of Ovis canadensis. Lineage (NCBI taxonomy): Eukaryota > Metazoa > Chordata > Mammalia > Artiodactyla > Bovidae > Ovis > Ovis canadensis. Next base: position 208,732,501 of record NC_091245.1, on the reverse strand, counting down.
TTCTCCTCCTGCCCCCAATCGCTCCCAGCATCAGAGTCTTTTCCAATGAGTCAACTCTTCACATGAGGTGGCCAAAGTACTGGAGTTTCAGCTTTAGCATCATTCTTTCCAAAGAAATCCCAGGGTTGATCTCCTTCAGAATGGACTGGTTGGATCTCCTTGCAGTCCAAGGGACTCTCAAGAGTCTTCTCCAACACCACAGTTCAAAAGCATCAAGTCTTCGGTGCTCAGCCTTCTTCACAGTCCAACTCTCACATCCATACACGACTACTGGAAAAACCATAGCCTTGACTAGATGGACCTTAGTCGGCAAAGTAATGTCTCTGCTTTTGAATATGCTATCTAGGTTGGTCATAACTTTTCTTCCAAGGAGTAAGCATAAGGAAAGGTAAATAACTGTAGCTGCTACAATCAGTAAACCCCCAAATCCAAGTTCTTAAAAATATCTGCTAGATATCAGGAGAATCTGATATGGGTCAGGTGGCTCTTCTTTGCAGTTTTCCTCTTCTTTGCAGTTCTCCTCTAAGAAAACACTTTCCTTCCATTCTGGAACTCTGCAATCTCTGAGTCTCTCTAGCAGTGATGATGGAATAGAGAGGACTCCTTCCTGCCTCAACCTATAAATGATATAACACTTCCCTTTAAATCCCATTGGTGAGATTTAATCATACTACTTTACCTAGGTCTTGGGGAGCTGAGAAATAAAGTTTAGCTTCATGCCAAGGAAAATGAAATGGATGGTGAACCCATATGTTATAATCTGCCATTGCCAGACACTTTACATATGGAAGGTATATGATATTAATCTCACTTCACAGAAGGGAAGCCAGAGATGCTTTATACAAGTTTAAATAAATTGCCAGACACACAGTGAGTTGTCGGACCAAGATACAAACACAATCTGTCTTCAATGGATTTAAAAAAATAAGATTTTATAAATGAACATGCAAAAATATATGTGAATGGCCAAAGGATATAGAAAGAAACAAGAGCTAGTAACTAAATTATGAGAAATGGTCAGGCTCAAAAATAGAGAACTATTCTAAGCTATCAGAACATTAATGGAGAGAGAGTACTATCACATAATAAAATGGAAACTATCATGTGCTACCTAACAGTAATTTCAATCATATAGAAAGCAATGTAAAGACTGTAAATGCAGAATAAAGTGGTTTTAAAAGACCAGATCCTGACAAATTGGTCAGAGTAATATTAGGGGATAGTGGGTGCAGGTGGGGGTGGGGACAGGACAGAAGGATGAAATGTTTCATAGTGCTTATGTTTCTTGCCATTTGCAGAAATCCATTTTCAATTGATCGGCCAATTCAGACATGCCTCTTTTAGCCAAAAAGGGAGACTCTAACCACCTCTCACCTCTCATTAAGATACCATGTCAGCAATACAGACATCAAACGTATTTAAAGACAAGTCATTGCTCATATTTCCTGTATTAAGAACAAACTTTCATGAAAATCAAATGATAACAAGACTTGAATCTTTAAGTAAATTTTGAGAGATTCCATTAGAGTCTAAAAATAATCTATAGATAGTAAAAGAAATTCTGAAATAAGATAGTAACTAAAGCCAATTTAGACCAGCATAGGACTAGAAGAATACAGCAAAAGCAAAAATCATAGGAAAAAAGATCTCTATAACCTGGAAAAAAGAATAGTTGAATATGGAAAATATTTCCTTGATCTTTTACTTATAGGTCCATTTCACTAAATCCAAATAGTGGGTTTGCCTTGCTAACTAATGCCATCACCTTCTCCACAACTAATGACATAGAGTTGTCAGAAACAGTTAGTGACAGCTATTTTGTAATATGGCCAATTATTAAAGCATTTTAATGCAAATTTCTCAGGTGTAGTGTACACAGTGCCTCTTCTGAGATACAGGAATAGATATTCTATAAATGAAGATTTTGTGCTGGGTGAAACAAATCATGAAAAGATTTACAATAAAACTTACCAAAACCTTTAATACTAATACTTACTATGTATCTGAGATGGGAAGAGGGATATACAATATTCAGTGTTTCACCAGTGGACCCTTTTATCTTGCCTTGAAGCATACACTGATGCTAGTGGTAAAGAACTCACCTGCCAATGCAGGAATGTAAGAAATAACGGGTTCGATCCCTGGGTTGGGAAGATCCCCTGCAGAAGAGAATGGCAACTCCATTCCAGTGTTCTTGCCTGGAGAATCCCATGGCTAAAGAAGCCTGGTGGGCTACAGTCCTAGGCTAACAAAGGGCTGGACATGACTGAAGTGACTTAGTACATACTGAGGGACAAATGTCTTTTGGATCATTCTTTGGAAGTACTGATTTGGCACCACTCCTCTCCATCAACAGAGGCCTTTCTTTTCATTTGTGAAAGAGGGGATAATGCAGTTAGGAGTTGTAAAAAGCAATTGGGAAAGGGGGGATAATGGTTAGGAGTATGGACTCTGGAGTCAGACTGCTGGCATTCAAACTCTGACTTGCTGCAGGCTCTTGGGCAAGTTGTTTGAGCTCTCCTTTTTCTTTATTTCTAGGATGGGCATGAGAGTAGTAACTAGCTAAGAGAAAGTTACAAGTGTTAAATAACTGGACACATTTAAAGTAGCTGGAACAGTTCCTAGCATATGGTAAACTCCCAATATTAGCTCTTGGCTACCAAGGCAAGGAACAGTTGCTCCAAATAAATATCTTTACTAGGACAACTCCAAATCTAGTTTGGGTTATGCTATGTGTGTGTGTGTGTGTATTAGTCGTCCAGTTGTGTCTGACTCTTTGTAACACCAGGGACTGTAGCCCACCAGGTTCTTCTGTCCATGGGATTCACCTGGCAAGAATACTGAAGGGGGTTGCCATTACCTTCTCCAGGATATCTTCCCAACCCAGGGATCAAACCTGGGTCTTCAGCATGGCAGGCAGATTCTTTACCATCTAAGCCACCAGGGAAACCCAGGTTATGCTATACAGAACATCTTTATTTTGTAGGGAGGTTTTTTCCTAAGACTACTTCTAAAAATCATATTTTGAAATTTAAAATTTGTTATTTAACTTAGGAAAAATTTGTCATTTTCCCCCCTAGATTAAGAACATGACCATTTAAACCCTCATTTCTTTCACTTAAGACCCTAATTTTCAGTAGGTTGCAGTGATATGTTAATAGATGAGGCTATTTTCATCTTTGTTTTACTATCAGGACTCCAAAGATGACCAGATCCTTCTACTAAGGAATAGCTCTTAAATTCTGCATCCATGAGTAACCAGATAACTAACGCTTGATGAGCACTTAATCACTGACAGTATGTTTTCACATACATTAGAGCACTTACAGTTCTTCCTGAACCATTTTCCTTTAACCCAGGCTGTCTCCTTGCCCCTACCGGTAGTTTCAGCCATATGTATATTCACCTCCAAGCAGGAAGTATGAATTACTTATTACTCGTAAATCCATTTCACTTAAGAAGGATTTCAGACAAATAACAAAAGATTGACTCAGGATCAACATTAGCTCTCCTCTTATCACCTACCTCCCCAGCAAGTGACCAGCTGCTCAGATACCCAGTAACTGACTCTGATTCCATTGCTCCAGCTCTCTTGTACAGAGCTCACATACTACCATCACCTGGAGCCTATCTTATTGGCCCCAAAGGCTCTTTATTCCAACCCTCAGATTCCAGATAACCAGGTCTCCTATATCACAGTCTGTTCTGAGGAACAGAGAATTCTTGTGGGAAATCTATCCAAAAGTTTCTCAGTTTTCTGTTTAATTTTTCAATCAAAAAACCAATGGGACCTGTCCAATAAATCCTACTAATGAAGTAATGGATTGTCAAGCACAACTGGCCAGAGTGCCTCCTATGTCTTTGAAGCTGATGTCCAGATTCCTTAACAACCTAAAGAATGTAGGTGTAAGCATTGGTGGTTCAGTGCTAGAATTCTCACCTGCCGTGCAGGAGGCCTGGGTTCGATTCCCAGCCAATGCAAGAGCACTGCTGTTGGGTTTCCATGGTGGCTCTGATGGTAAAGAATCACTTGTAAAGCAGGAGACCTGGGTTCGATCCCTGGGTTGGGAAGATCTCATGGAGGAAGGCATGGCAACCCACTCCAGTAATCTTGCCTAAAGAATCCTCATGAACAGAGGAGCCTGTCAGGCTACAGCCCATGGAGTCCCAAAGAGCCGGACATGACTGAGCAACCAAGCACAGCATGAAGAGTGTAGATATGCTCAGACTGAGGAAAAAGAAAAAAGCAGGGATCCCAAACTAGTGTTTCACATCTGAATGGTATGTACTAACGGATTTTTTTGGACTGATTTATTCCGATTTTTCCATTAGAGAATTCCAAAATACAGCTTAATTCTGATATTTACTTGCTCCTTGAGCTTCTCTAAATAATACTGCCCCAATCTGGGGTTACATTTTTATTGTGGTAAAATCTATGTAACATTAAATTTTTTTAATGTACAATGCATTGGTATTAATTACATTCGCAAAGTTGTGTGGCCATCACCACTATGAATTTACAAAACTTTTTCATCACCCAAATAGAAACTCTGTACTCATTTTAAGCAGTAGCTCCCCATTCTTCCTCCACCCAGCCACTGATAACTTCTGTTCTACTTTTTGTCTCTATTAATTGGTCTGTTTAGATATTTCATGTAGGTGGAATCATATGGTATTTGTCCTTTTATGTCTGGTATATTTCACTTGTTCTCAAGGTTCATCATTGTTGTAGCATGTATCAGAATTTCAATCTTTTTATGGCTGAATAATATTGTACTTATATACCACATTTTATTTATTTGATGGTGCTTGGGTTGTTTCAACTTTCTGGCTAATGTGAATAACTCTACAGTGTGTACAAGTATCTGTTTGAATTCCTGTTTTCAATTATTTGGGGGTATATACCTAGATATCTAGGAGTTTAATTACTGGGTCATGTAGTTAATTCTATTTTTAGCTTTTAAAGGAGCCTCCAAACTAGGTTACACAGCCACTATATATTGCCACTAGCAATGTATGAGAGTTCAAATTTCTCCACATTCTCAGCAGTATTTGTTATTTTGTTTTTGTTAATTTATTATATCCATCCTAGTAGTTGTGAAATGGTATCTTGTTGTGGTTTTTATTTGCAGTTGCCTATTGGCTGATAATGTTAAGCTTCCTTTATGAGCTTATTGATAATTTGTATATATTCTTCAGAGAAATGCCTATTTAATTCCTTTGCCTATTTTTTAATTGGGTTGTCTTTTTGTTATTGCATTTTAGGAGTTCTTCATATATTCTGGATATTAAACCCTTACCAGATAAATGACTGTAAATAATGTTTCCCAATCTGTAGGTTGTTTTTTTAAAATAATATCTTTTGATTCAAAAAACTTTTCCATTTTAATGAAGTCAAATTTATTTTTTCTTTTGTTGCTTATGTGTTGTGTGTCATTGATCCGCTTTGAGTTAATTTTTATATATAGTATGAGGTAGGAATCCAACTTCATTGTTTTGCATAGGGAAATCTAGTTGGCCCATTATTTTCTTTGAGGAAACTATTCTTTCTCCATTGAATGGACCTAGCACACTTGTCAAAAATCAGCTGACCACAGATGTTTACTTCTGGACTGTCAGTCCTATTCTATATGCTTATATATCTATCCTAACGTCAGTATCACACTGTTTTATTTTGTACTAAGTTTTCAAAATAAAGAAATGGAAGTTCTCCAACTTTGTTCTTGTTCTTCGAGATTACTCTAGCTACTATGGGTCCTTTATAATTCCATATGAATTTGAGGATTGGCTTTTCCATTCTGAAAAAAAAACAAACTTGGAATTTTTATAGTAATTATACTAAATTTCTAAATAGCTCTGAATAATATTGATATCTTAAAAACTGCATTTTCAGGCTTAAGCACTTGAGCTATATGTAGAGTTTAGTAAGGTTAGGAATATCACATACTATATTCCATATAATTTTTATTCTTAAAGATTCAATCTGCACTGGCATAGTAAATACTCAGAGAAATTCTGTAAGATAGAAGTTTTCAAAATTTGGTTTAATTCTGCATTTCCAAATCCACTGACCCCAAAATCCTTTTTCATCTAACAGCTATGCTGTATTATTGAGCTCTGGAGTCAAAAGGCCCAGTTCAAATTCCAGCTCAACTGCTTACCAATGACATTTATCTAATCCTCACATCCCTTATCCATAAAATGGAAATAATAACTAATATTACTTCAAAGACTTGTGAGCAGTGGATGATAAAATGCATAGAGATCACATACTAAGTACTAAACAAATTAAGCTAAAACTGTTGTTAACAGTTCTCAAAATGAGAATCTGTAGAACATAATTTGAAAATGGAATCATAATTATTCAGTAACAGCATAAAATGCATACACAAATAATTGCTGCAGATTATATACCACTGGGAATGTAAAACTTATTGGAAGGCTTTCAAATAGCACATATTTGTGAGAAGGTTTGCAATCCTGGCAATATATGGCATTTTCATTCAGGGATGAAGGACCATGTAGCGTCATGCGATTGCTGAGATTTGCTGATGTCTCTATAGATGTTTTGTCCATGAAAGGATAAAGATTGTCCATGAAAGGATAAAGGTAAAGCTGGTGAGACTGTCCATGAAGGGATAAAGATAAAGCTGGTGCTCAGAGGCAGATAAAGAAAGGGCAAATGAGACCGGAGTGCTAACTCATGCCACTTCTCTTATTCCAATCAGTAGTATCTATCTTCCCATTAATATAACCCTGTTTCTCAAATACAAACAACAAAAAAGATACTCTTCATAGTGGCTACTTTTCCCAAAAAAAGATGAATCATGTTCTTTTCCTTTGAAACAGAAAGTGGAGAATTAAGAGAAAATACTACCAACTGTTTTTCTTTTAAAATGGAGGGTTTGTTGAAACCATACTCTGTAAAAGAAGATGTGTGTGTGCTTAGTTGCTAAATCATGTCTGACTCTTTGTGACTCCATGGACTAAAGCCCGCCAGGCTCCTTCTGTCCATGGGATTTTCCAGGCAAGAATAATGAAGTGGGTTGCCATTTCCTTCTCCAGGGGCTCTTCTTAACTCAAGGACTGAACCCGTGTGTGTCTCCTGCATTGCAGATTCATTACCTGCTGAGCCATTTGGGAAGCCCCATAAAAGAAGATAAAACAGAGTAAATACAGCAGACTTTATTTAGATTGATGAGCTAGAAAATTCATAGGGAGACAATCAACAACTAATATTGCCATTGTCTCTATATTTATAGAGCTATTTTTCTATACAGCAAAGTATAGCTGAGCTATTGAAAATCCTAAAGATGATGCTGTTAAAGTGTTGCATGCAATATGTCAGCAAACTTTGAAAATGCAGCAGTGGCCACAGGACTGGAAAAGGTCAGTTTTCATTCCAATTCCAAGGAAAGGCAATGTTAAGGAATGTTCAAACTACCACACAACTGCACTCATTTCATTTGGTTAATAAGGTAATCCTCAAAATCCTTCAGCTAGGCTTCAGCAGTATGTGAACTGAGAACTTCTGGATGTACAAGTTGGATTTAGAAAAGGCAGAGGAACCAGAGATCAAATTGCCAACATCCATTGGGTCAGAAAAAGAGTAAGGGGATTCCAGAAAAACATCTACTGCTTCACTGACTACACTAAAGCCTTTGATTTTGTGGATCACACAAACTGGAAAATTCTTAAAGAGATGGGAATACCAGACCACCTTTTCTGTCTCCTGGGAAACATGTATGTAGGTCAAGAAACAATAGTTAGAACTGGACAAGGAATAACAGGTTCAAAATTAGGAAAGGAGTATGTCAAGGCTGTATTTGTCTCCCTGATTATTTAACTTATGTGCAGAGTACATCATGTGAAATATTGAGCTAGATGAGTCACAAACTGGAATCAAGATTGCTGGGAGAAATAACAACAACCTCAGATATGCGAGATACTACTCTAATGGCAGAAAGTGAAGAGGAACTAAAGGGCCTCTTGATGAGAGTGAAAGAGGAGAGTGAAAAAGCTGGCTTAAAACTCAACATTCAGAAAACTAAGATCATGGCATCTGGTCCCAACACTTCATGGCAAATAGATGAGGAAAAAGTGGAAACACTGACAGATTTGATTTTCTTGGGCTCTGAAATTACTGCAGAGGGTGACTGGAGACATGAAATTAAAAGATGCTTACTCCTTGGAAGGAAAGCTGTGACAAACCTAGACAGTGTATTATAAAGTCAAGACATCACTTTGCTGACAAACATCTGTCTAGTCAAAGCTATGGTTTTTCCAGTAGTCATGTACATAGATGTGTGAGTTGAACCATAAAGAAGGCTGAGTGTTGAAGAATTGATGCTTTTGAATTGTAATGCTGGAGAAGACCCTTGAAAGTCCCTTGGACTGCAAGGAGATCAAATCAGTTAATCCTAAAAGATAGCAACCTTAGATATTCATTGGAAGGACTGATGCTAAAGCTGAAGCTCCAATATTTTAGCCACTCAATGCAAAGAGATGACTCATTGGAGAAAACACTGATGCTGGGGAAGACTTGAGGGCAGAGGAAAAGGAGGCAACAGAGGATGAGATGGTTGGATGGCATCACAGACTCAGTAGACATGGGTTTGAGCAAACTCCAGGTGATGGTAAAGGACAGGAAAGCCTGATGTGCTGCAGTCCATGCGGTTGCAAAGAGACAGACATGACTTAGCAAATGAACAACAACAAAGTATATTACATAATATCGAAGAAATTTTATCTAAATATCACTTTGACGTTGTCAGTAATAATTTCATCACATTAACACAAGAGAAAATGGAAGTTTTATTAATATTAATGTATAGTTGTGAAACAAATAGACTAAACTCTAACAGCTGAATAGCTCTGTTTCTGTTTTGCAATAAAAATAAATAAATATGTTTTCTATAGGGTACCTTGTCCCACGCTTTTCTGTGATAAGCTGCCTCTTCAATGCATTAGTCACTCAATTTATAGGATACCATTTATGGCTCATCAAGAAATATTTATTCAATCCAGCATTACATAAGTAGGTTACCCAATGCATTATTCCTTGTAAAAATGTTTATCCTTCCTGAATATGATGATGAGCAGTTGATTATCTGTTCATGTCTCTTTAAGAATGATTTATCAATGTCAATGATACTTAAGAGTTCTGAGAGCAATTAATGTTGCTTCAGGAAAAGTTAATATGGCAGCTCCACTGAAGGTAGCCAGGGAAAACAATACTTCTTGAATGGTTAAGATCATGGACTTTCTGACTGAAACTCTAACAAATCAACCTCAAGAGCTCATTGTATTTTTGTGGGCAAGTTGGAGAAAGAATAGGGGGTATCCACAAAAAAGTGTTCCCCTAGTTCAAATGTTACGTTTATATAAACTTAACAGAGCCAAGATAATCACTGTAAACCTGGCTTCTTTGCTTTTCCTTTCACAGCATGCAATAGTTTAATGTTTTGATATTACAGAAATTTTAAAGTAAAAGAATTATTTGTTGTACAAATTAAAATATCTGAATTGAACTATGACATGTTTATGAATCCATCAAAATCCAAGATCCATTCAAGCTGCTATCTTCTGATAATCTCTTTGATCAGATAAATCTCAAAACTCTACTCTTGCAAGGTAGCTGTAGAAGTCAACTCTTTCAACAGGATTTGTCTGGCTGCCCAACCCTGGTGATGTAAGGGAGGTGAAATGCAGTTGGTAGGTAAAGAAGCCTCTCCTAGTGGGAGGAGTTGGGAAGTATAAAATGGTGCTGGTGCCAGGTACAACCTCACTTAATCAGAAATTGGAATCTGAGGGTTGAGACAAGAAAGAGAGTGGAGAAAAAAATGACATGAGCTTGTCTCTGTTCATGAAAACACCAAAATCACAACTGAATCACCACAGATTTAAAAAAAAAAATGCTAGAACCTACCAAAAAAGATATCCTACATCCAAAGACATAGCCATGAGAAGACAGGAGTGGTGCAACTGTGTTGAAATCAGATCCCATATCTACTAGATGGGTGACCCACAAATGTAAAAATAATTATATCAGAGAGGTTCTCTCATAGGACTGGAAGTTCTGAGCACCATGTAAGGCTTCCCAGTTTGAGTGTCTGGCATCAGGAAGAGGAGCCCCCAGACCACATGGTTTTGAACACCAGTGGGGTTTGATTACAAGAATTACACAGGAAATAGAAATTGTACTCTTGGAATTTCCACAAGACATTATATGCACTGGGACCCATGAGGAAAAGCACCGACCTCATAAAGAGCCTGGACCAGAATCATCTGCTTGTGTCAGAGAGTCTCCTATGGAGACAAGGAGCAGCTGTGTCTCAATGCAGGGACAAAGACATTGGTGGCGATAGTTCTGGAGAATAGCCCTTGGCATGAGCTCTCCTGAGGCTCACTATTTTCTCACCAAGACCTGGCCCCACCCAGCAGCCTGTAGGTTCCAGTGCTGGGATGCCTCAGGCCAAACAACCAACAGGGCAGACACACAGTCCCACCCATCTGCACAAAGGATACCTGAAGTCTTTCTAAACCCACAGCTTCCTGCTAAACACACACCTTGACATGGTCCTGCTCACCAGAGACACAAGACCCAGATCCACATGCCAGTGGGCAGGAACCAGTTCCTCCCATCAGGAAGCCTGCACAGTCCTCTTAGGCCAGCCTCATCCACCAGGGGTCAGACAGCAGAAGCAAGGAGAATACAAGCCTGCAACCTGTGGAATGGAAACCATAATCACAAACAGACAAAATGAGATGGCAAAGGACTATGTCCCAGACAAAGGAACAAGATAAAACCCCAGAAGAACAACCAAGTGAAATGGAGATAGGCAATCTACCCCTAAAAGAATTCAGAGTAATGACAGTAAAGATGATCCAAGATCTTGGAAAACAATGGAGACACTGACCAAGAAGATACAAGAAATGTTTAACAGCATGTAGCTAGAAGAACTAACAAACAAACAGATGGGGACTGTCACACCCCACTTTCACCAGACAAATAATCCAGATGGATAGATAATCCAGACAGAAAATCAATAAGGAAACACAGGCCTTAAATGATGCATTAGGCTAGATGGATTGATTGATATTTATAGAGCATTCCATCCAAAAGCAGCAAAATACTCATTCTTTTCAAGTGCATATGGAACATTCTCCAGGACTGATCACATAGTGATTGGCTACAAAGTGAAACTCAGTCAATTTAATAAAACTGAAATTATATCAAGCAAGTTTTCTGACCACAATGAAATGGAATTAGAAAACAACTACAAGAAAAAACTTTTTAAACATAAACACCTGGAGGCTAAACAGTATGCCACTAAAAAACCAATTGATCACTGAAGAAATAAAAGGGAATAAAAAGAATACCTAGGGACAAATGAAAACACAATAATCCAAAACCTATGGGAGGAAGTAAAGAGGTTCTAAGAGGGAAGTTTATAATCTTACCTCAGGAAGCAAGAAAAATTTCAAATAAACAACCTAACCTTACACCAAAAACAACTAGAAAAGGAAGACCAACAAAACCCAAAGTTAGAAGAAATTACAAAGATCAAAGCAGAAATAAATGAAATAAAGGTAAAGAAAACAATAGCAAAGATCAATGAAACTATTATAAAAGCTGGTTCTCTGAAAAGATAAACAAAATTAGCCAGACTCATCAAGGGTAAAAAGGAAGACAGCTCAAACCAATAAAATTAGAAATTTAAAAAAAAAAAGAAGGTACAGTAGACACCACAGAGGATCATAAGAGAGTTTACAAGCAACTACATGCCAATAAAATGAAAACCAGGCAGAAATGGACAAATTCTTAGAAAGGTACAATTTCACAAGACTGAACCAGAAAGAAATAGACAAGATGAAAAAACTCGGTTTTGGGCTTCCCTGGTGGCTTAGATGGTAAAGAACCTGCTTGCACTGCAGGAGACCTGGGTTCGATCCCTGGGTTGGGAAGATCGCCTGGAGAATCCCATGGGCAGAGGAGCCTGGAAGGCTACAGTCCATAGGGTCGAAAATAGTCAGAGTCACTTTCACTTACCATTACTGAAAGTGAAACTGTAATTTTAAACTCACACAAACAAAAGTCCAGGACCAGATAGCTAAACAGGCAAATTCTATCAAATGTTTAGAGTAGAGTTAAAAGCTATCATTCTGAAACTATTCCAAAAAGCTTCAGAGGAAGGAATGCTCCCAAACTCGTTTTATGAGGCTACTATCACCTGATATCAAAACCAAAGATATCACAAAGAAAGAAAATTACAGGCCAGTATCACAGGTGAATGTAGACACAAACATCTTCAACAAAACACTAGCAAATGGAATCCAACAGGACATTAAAAAGATCAAACATCATGTTCAAATGGGGTTTATCTCAGGGATGCAAGGATTTGTCAATATCCACAACAAATCAATCAGCATGACACACCAATCAACAAATTGAAGAATAAAAACCATATGATCTCATTCCAACAGGTGCAGAACTTTTGACAGAATTCAACATCCATTTATGATAAAAAACTCTTCAGAAACTGGGTGTAGAGGTGTACCTCAAAATAATAAAGGCCACATATGTATGGCAAACCTACAGCTAAAATTATACTCAACACTGAAAAGCTCAAAGCATTGCCTCTCAGGGCCTCCATGGTGGCTCTGTGGTAAAGAAGCTGCCTGCCAGTGTGGGGGACACAGAGATGTGGGTTCAGTCCCTGGGTCAGGAAGATTCCCCTGGAGTAGGAAATGGCAACCCACTCCAGTATTCTTACCAGGAAAATTCCATGGGCAGAGGAGCCTGGTGGGTCCCAAGGTTGCAAAAAGTCAGACACGACTAAGCATGCATGCACACTCCCTCTAAGATCAGGAACAAGACAAGGATGTCCACTGCTGCCACTTTTATTCAACATAGTTTCGGAAGTCCTGGCCACAACAATCAGAGAAGAAAAGGAAATAAAAGGAATCCAAATTGGAAAGGAAGAAGTAAAACTGTCACTGTTTGCAGATGACATGCTACTACACAAAGAAAATCGTAAAGATGCTGCCAGAATACTAAGAGCTCATCAATGAATTTGGTAACATTGCAGGATACGAAATTAATATACAGAAATATTGAATTTTTACACCCTAACAACGAAATATCAGAAAGAGAAATTAAGGAATCCCATTTACCACTGCATCAGAAAAAATAAATACCTAGGCGTAAACCCACCAAGGAGGCAAAAGACTTGTACTTTGAAAACTATGACATGATGAAAGAAATGGAAGATAATACAAACAGATGAAAAGATATACCATATTCTTAGAGTGGATTGGAAGAATCAATATTGTCAAAATGACCATACTACCCAAGGAAATTTACAGATTCAATGCAACCCCTATCAAATTACCAATGGCATTTTTCACTAGAACAAACTGGAACAAAACATTTTTAAAGTTATGTGGAAATACAAAATACCCCAAATAATCAAAGCAATCTTAAGAAAAACAGTGATGGAAGAATCAGACTCCCTGTCTTCAGACTGTACTATAAAACTCCAATAATCAAAAAGGTATAGAACAGACACAAAAACAGAAATACATATCAGCGGACAGGGTAGAAAGCCAGGGAATAAATTCGTGCACTGTAAGACAATGAAACAGAATTTTTCAAACAGAACATTGTGATATCCAGTGGATCCATTGGAGGCTTTTTGCTAGGCCTTGCATCTTAAGAATATAAATGTTCTATCACAGTGGAGTTACCTCTGAGAAGAGAAGTAGTAATGACAAGATGCTCTCAACATTACACACTGGCAGAATCTCCAGGATGACAAGAAACAACTAGCTGACAATACCGAAGTTACTGCTTAGCATTCTGCCATCTGAAATTTGTCAGACTAGTATCTGCTATAAAATAACCTATATGGTATATGTGTAATAGTATTCCTGAGCAAAATATGGCTTTCATTATTTTTAAAAATTTGTGTTTAAATTTTGCCTATAAAACACTAGATGTGGAGAGAGAAAAATCTGTTGGATATACTCCCCAGTGAAATATTATCCTCATTTTATTTAAATAAGATGTTCTCCACTGTGCTTTTTAGTATAGTGTCAATAACTAAACATTTGTATTATAGCTTCAACCATACAGCTGACATTTTTTTTAAAGATGAGATATTAAACAAATTTAATACCAATTTTTCGGTTGTTTTTTCCTGCAAGTCTTACTTTGCATATGTAGTAACTGTAGTAAACAGTTTCAAGAAATGCTCTAGGGAAATACTACATATCTAAAGCTCTTTTTAGTTTTTTGATGTCTGTAGTTGTAAAAATAATTTCCTGTATATAAACTTTAATTTTTTCATTCATTTGTTTATCCTGGCAGCCTGGGTAGAATTAATTATTTTGAAAGTAAATAGAGTTGGGTCATGATTCATTTTATTAACTTTGAGTGATCTCATTTTTCATTTTTAAAAATTCTGATTATTTTTTTTGACCCCTTCTTTACAAAGAGGTAAAAATCACTTTAAAATAGTATAGTATGAATTTATTGTCTGAAGGATTAGTTGATTTTTCTATACAATCATGAAATTGTAGCTTAAAGAGAACCGTTTCTTTGATCTAGTCTGAGATGGAAATGCTAAATAAGACTTTCAGGTTTTTCACTAGCATTATGTTGGCTGAACACTAGGCCAGTAGACTTGTTTCTCAAGACGATATCACAGGCAGCTCAGTGTTAAAGAATCCACTTGCAGTGCATGAGACGCAAGAGACTTGGGTTTGATGTCTGAGTTTGGAAGATCCTCTGGAGAAGGAAATGGCAAACCACTCCAGTACTGTTGCCTGGGAAATCCAAAGACAGATGAGCCTGGTGGGCTACAGCTCATGGGGTCGCAAAGAGTCAGATACAACTTAGCAACTAAACAGCAACATGATCAACTAATCTATGAACGAGGAGGGAAGAATACACAATGGAGAAAATACAATCTTTGCAATAAGTGGTGCTGGGAAAAACAGACAAGTACATGTGAAAGAATGAAATTAGAACACAGAACATTCTCTAATACCATATGCAAAGATAAACTCGAAACATATCAAAGACCTAAATGTAAGGCCAAACACTATAAAACATAGGGAAAAAAGGCAGACCATCCTTCGGTATAAATTGTGGCAATATCTTTTTTGATCCACCTCTTATAGTAATGAAAATAAAAACAAAAATAAACAAACATAATTAAGCAAAGGAAACCATTAAAAATTTTTTTTCAAATGAGGTAATCAACAGTGATCAATCTCCAAAATACACAAACAGCTCATGCAACTCAATATGAAAAAAACAAACCTCCCAATCAAAAAAAAAAATGGACAGAAGATCTAAATAGATATTTTTCCAAAGAGGACATACAGATGGCCAAAGAGCATATGCAAAGATGCTCACCATCACTGATTATTAGAGAAATGCAAATCAAAACTACAGTGAGATATCACCTCACACTGCTTAGAATGGCCATCATCAGAAAAATCTACAAACAATAAACATTAGAGAGGAGGACATGGAGAAAAGGGAACCCTCTTACACTGTTGGTGAGAATGCAAATTGGTACAGCCAATTATGGAGAACAGTATGCAAGTTTCTTTAAAAACTAAAACTAGAGCTACTATATGATTCTTCAATCCCATTCCTGGGCAGACAGAGAAAGACAAATATAATATTACTTATATGTGGAATCTAAAAATATGGTACAAAGAACTTATTTACAAAATAAAAATAGAGTCACAGATGTAAAAAATCAAGTTGTGATTACCAAGGGGGAAAGCCGAGGACAGGGTGGAGAGGGGTAAATGCAGAGATTGGGACTGACATTATACACACAACTATATATAACTAATAAGGACCTACTGTATAGCAAGGAAGTGTCTCAATTCTATGCAATGACTGATATGGGAAAAAATGTAAAAAAGAGTGGATATAGGTATATGTATAACTGATTCCCTTTCTGTACATCTGAAACACATTGTAAATCAAATATACCCTAATAAATACTTCTTTTTAAAAGTATACAAACAATAAATGCTGGAGAGGATTTGGAGAAAAGGGAACCCTCCTACACTGTTGCTGGGAATGTAAATTGGTACAACCACTATGGACAACAGTATGGATATTAATTTAAAAACTAAATAGAGCTTGCATATGATCCTGAAATCCCACTCCTGGACATATATCTGGAGAAAACCATAATCTGTAAAGATATACACACCTCAGTGTTCCTTACAGCACCAACACATGGAAGTGTTCATTACAGCCAACACATGGAAGCAACCTAAAATGTCAATCGACAAAGGAATGGATAAAGGTGCAATACATATATACAATGGAATATGAGCCATAAAAAAGAATGAAATAATGTCATTTGAGGCAACATGGATAGACCAAAAGGTTATCCCACTAAGTGAAATTAGACACAGATAGAAAAATATCATATGCTATCACTCATATGTGGAATCTAATTTTTAAAAAGGTATTTACAAAACAGAAAGACTTACAGATGTGGAAAACAAACTTATGTTTACCAAAGTGGAAATGTTGTGGGGGAGGGATAAATCAGGAGCTTGGGATAAACAAATACACACTACTACATAAGAGACAGATAACCAACAAGGACTTACTGTTTATTACAGGAAACTCTACTCAATATTCTGTGATGACCTATATGAGAAAAGAATCTAAAAAGAATCAATATATGCATCTGTATAACTGAATCACATTGCTATACACTGGAAACTAACAACACTGTAAATCATTGATACTCCAATAAAACTAAAATTTTAAAGGACAAAAAGTAATAAGTATTAGCAAGGATGTGGAAAAAGGAGAATCCTTATACACAGCTGATGAGAATAGTAAATGGGTCAGCCATTATGGAAAACAGTATAAAGATTCCTCAAAATATCAAAAATAGAACAACCATATGATCCAGCAATTTCACTTCTGGGTCTATATCTCCAAAGGAAATGAAATCAGCACCTGAAAGAGATATATGCACTCCCATATTTGTTTCAACATATGTGCACAGTTAAGATATAGAAACAACCTAAGTGTCTACCAGTGGATAAAGAGATAAAAAAGAGATGGTGTATATATCATTGCCAATAAATATGAAAATCCTGCCATCTGCAACAACATGAAGGAACCTGGAGGATATTATGCTAAGCAAAGTAAGTGAGAAACAAAAAGACATATACTGCATATGCTAACTTATACGTGGAATCTAAAAAGTCAAACTCATAGAAACAAAGAATGGAAGGATGGCTGTCAGAGGCCAGGAATGGGGAAAATGGGAAAATAGTGGTCAAGGGGTATAAACTTTCAGTTATATGATGAACAAATTCTGGGAATCTAATGTACAGCATGGTGACTATAGTTAACAATACTGTATTTTATACTTTGAATGTGTAAGAATAGTTCATTAGCTTAATTGTGGAAATCATTTCCAGTTTGTCCATATATTAAATCATCACATTGCACATCTTAAATATATATGTATTTGTTAATTATTTCTCAAAAACTGGAAAAAATAAACTGAAAATGACAAAGAGATAGGCAATATTTTTGAATTGGAAGAATCGATATTGTCAAAATTTTATACTACCCAAGGCAAGCTACAGATTCGATGCGATCCCTATCAAATTACCAATGACATATTCCACAGAAGCAGAACAATAAAAATTTTAAATTTGTAATGGAAACACACAAAAACCCTGAATAGCTAAAACAATCTTGGTAAAGAAAAATGGAGCTGGAGGAGTTAGGCTCCCTGACTTCAGACAATACTACAAAGCTTCAGGAATCAAAATAGTACCATAGTGGCACAAAAACAGAAATATAGATCAATGGAACAGCACGGAAAGTCCAGAAATAAACCCATGCACCTATGATCAATTAATCTACAACAAAGGAGACAAGAATATACAATGGAGAAAAGACAGTCTCTTCAATAAGCAGTGCTGGGAAAACTGGACAACTATGTGTAAAAGAAGAAAATTACAGCATTCTTAAACACCATACACAAAAATAAACTCAAAATGGATTAAGGATCTAAATGTCAGACTGGATACTATAAAACTCAGAGAAAACATAGGAAGAACGCTCTTTGACATAGATTGCAGCAACGTCTTTTTAAATCTGTCTCCTAGAGACATAATAAAAGCAATAAAAATAAACGAAAACAAAAAACAAATGAGACCTAATTAAACTTAAACGCTTTTGCACAAAGAAAACCATAAAAAAAAAAAAAGCAAAAGGACAACTCACAGAATGGGAGAAAATATTTGCAAATGATGTGACTGACAAGGGATTAATCTCCAAAATATACAAACAGCTCATGCAGCTCAATATCCAAAAAAAAACAAACAACCCAATCAAAATGGGCAGAGGACCTAAACAGATGTTTCTCCAAGGAAGACACACAGATGGCCAAGAGGCACCTGAAAAGATGTTCAACATCACTAACAGAGAAATGCAAATCAAAAATACAATGAGGCATCACCTAACACCAGTCAAAATGGCCATTATCAAAAAGTCTACAAACAATAACTGTTGGAGAGAGCATGGACAAAAGGGAACCCTTCTATACTGTTGGTGGGAAGGTAAATTGGTACAACCATTATGGAGAACAGTATGGAGGGGTTCCTTAAAAAACTAAAAATAGAGCTGCCATATGATCCAACCATATATCTGGAGAAATCCATAATTTGAAAAGATACATGCACCCCAGTGTTGACAGCAGCACCATTTACAATAGCCAAGATAAGGAGGCAACCTAAATGTCCATCAACAGAGGAATGAATGGATAAAAGGAGACGTGATACATACATACAATGGAATATTATTCAATCGTAAAAAAGACTGAAATAATGCTATTTGCAACAACATGGATGGACATGTAGATTATCATACTAATTGAAGTAAGTCAGAGGAAAATTGGAGAAGGCGATGACACCCCACTCCAGTACTCTTGCCTGGAAAATCCCATGGACGGAGGAGCCTGGTAGGCTGCAGTCCATGGGGTCATGAAGAGTCGGACACAACTGAGCACCTTCACTTTCACGCATTGGAGAAGGAAATGGTAACCCACTCCAGTGTTCTTGCCTGGAGAATCCCAGGGATGGGGGAGCCTGGTGGGCTGCCCTCTATGGGGTCGCACAGAGTCGGACACGACTAAAGTGACTTAGCAGCAGCAGCAGAGACAAATATCATATACTATCACCTATATGTGGAATCTTAAAAAATGATAGAAATGAACTTATTTACAAAGCAGAAACAGATTCACAGACTTAGAAAATAAACTTATGGTTTCCAAAGAGGAAAGGTTGGGGGGAATGATAAATTCAGAGTCTGGATTAACATATATTCAAAACTATATTTAAAATAGATAACTAACAAGGACCTACTGTATAACACAGGGAACTCTATATTCTATAATAACCTAAATGGGAAAATAATTTGAAAAGAAGAGATATATCTGTATACATAACAGAGTCACTTTGCTGTACATCTGAAAGTAACACAACATTGTAAATCAATTATACTCCAATATAAAATTTTAAAAATTTTAAGAAAAGAAATTGTAACGCAATGAGATTACAAGGTAAAGAGAGAGTGCTCATGTTGATTTTTTTTTCCTTCTGGTAAACTAGCCTTACATGCAAACTATCAGGGAAGAATAATGACAACTATTCAATTTTCATAGAAAAAATGTGCTTATTGCATTTTTTGATCAGCAGGGAGATTTTTGAAGCATGCACTTTGCATATGAACAATTGCCCTCTCCCAAAGAGTTCAGTATATTTTTTCTTTTTTTTGCTTGTATGTTTGGAGCTGCCAGAACTTTAAAGCTCTCAAGGTATTTCTAGCTTGTAAAGTTCGATCCATACAGAAATAAAAATGTTATCCTCTTAATTTTCAAAGCAATTTCATTTGAAAGTGAAAGTGAAAGTCTCTTAGTCGTGTCCAACTCTTTGTGGCCCCATGGACTATACAGTCCATGGAATTTTCCAGACCAGAATACTAGAGTGGGTAGCCTTTCCCTTCTCCAGGGGATCTTCCCAATCCAGGGATCGAACCCAGGTCTCCCTCATTGCAGGCAGATTCTTTACCAGCTAAGCCACAAGGGAAGCCCTTTCACCTATGTGTGAAATCTAAAAAACGAAAGAACATATATAACAGAACAGAAACACTCATAAGCACTCTGGTTGCCAGAGGGGAGGGAAGTGGGAAGATAGGCAAATCAGGTGAAGGGAATCAAAAGGTACAAATTACCAGTTATAAAATAAATAAGTCACATGAATGTAATGTATAGCACTATATATTGTCAATAATACCGGAATACAGTCAATAATATTGAAATAACTTTATATGGTACATAATCTATGAAAATAATGAATCACTATACTATACACCTGAAACTAACGTAATATTGTAAGTTAACTATACTACAGTTTAAAAAAAAAGGCATTCAAATAGTACACCATTGTTGCAGCATGTTAATACAGAACTCTTCAGAGTCTTAATTTACTTGAGCAAACCCAGTATAAACCCATGCCAGAGTGGGAAAGACGGTTGGCAGCCAGAGAACTAGAAGCCAAATGGTTCCTCACTGGCAGTGGCATCTGGATGGGAGGTTGGCTTGCCTCCGGGACTCTTGGCCAAAGCACTGTTGTCTATACAGACGGCTGTGTATCTGTTCAGGAGTCCAACAACTGTGTGTATGTATTTTGGTAAGCTTTTATTTCTGGGCCAAAGATTTCCATGGCATTTTTACATCTGTTGGCACCAATTCTATATTCAGCTCCCCCCTTCCTCACCCACAGTTACATTTTAGCTTTAGATGAAAAACACTGCACATAAATGGAAATGCATTACGAAAATAAATTTCTTGAGATTTTTTTTCTTAAATTCAATAAAACATGTTTAGGTATGGCTGACATTATTCTAGATGGTCAATCTTCCTCTCTCAAGCCTTGAATAATGTGGAAACTCCCAAACACAAAGCAAAAATATCCTTGATCGTCACAAGATTTACATAGAACCTAACTATAAAACTATCACAGGTTACTTTCATCATCAAAAGTATAATGGACCATAAAGAAATTTATTTATTAAATATAAATTTATTTATTTTAATTGGAGGTTAATTACTTTACAATATTGTATTGGTTTTGCCATACATCAACATGTATCCGCCACAGGTATACACGTGTTCCCCATCCTGAAGCCCCCTCCGTCCTCCCTCCCTGTACCATCCCTCTGGGTCGTCCCAGTGCACCAGCCCCAAGCATTCAGTATCATGCATTGAACCTGGGCTGGCAACATGTTTCATATATGATATTATACATGTTTCAATGCCATTCTCCCAAATCATCCCACTCTCTCCATCTCTCACAGAGTCCAAAAGACTGTTCTGTACATCTGTGTCTCTTTTGCTGTCTCGCATGCAGGGTCATCGTTACCATCTTTCTAAATTCCATATATATGTGTTAGTATACTGTATTCGTGTTTTTCTTTCTGGCTTACTTCAGTGTGTATAATAGGTTCCAGTTTCATCCACCTCATTAGAACTGATTCAAATGTATTCTTTTTAATGGCTGAGTAATACTCCATTGTGTATATGTACCACAGCTTTCTTATCCATTCATCTGCTGATGGACATCTAGGTTGCTTCCATGTCCTGGCTATTATAAACAGTGCTGCAATGAACATTGGGGTAGATGTGTCTCTTTCAATTCTGGTTTCCTCCGTGTGTATGCCCAGAAGTGGGATTGCTGGGTCATAAGGCAATTCTATTTCCAGTTTTTTAAGGAATCTCCACACTGTTCTCCATAGTGGCTGTACTAGTTTGCATTCCCACCAACAGTATAAGAGGGTTCCCTTTTCTCCACATCCTCTCCAGCATTTATTGCTTGTAGACTTTTGGATCACAGCCATTCTGACTGGTGTGAAATGGTACCTCATTGTGGTTTTGACTTGCATTTCTCTGATAATGAGTGATGTTGAGCATCTTTTCATGTGTTTGTTAGCCATCTGTATGTCTTCTTTGGAGAAATGTCTATTTAGTTCTTTGGCCCATTTTTTGATTGGGTCGTTTATTTTTCTGGAATTCAGCTGTAGGAGTTGCTTGTATATTTTTGAGATTAGTTTTTTGTCAGTTGCTTCATTTGCTATTATTTTCTCCTATTCTGAAGCCTGTCTTATCACATTGCTTATATTTTCCTTTGTTGTGCAGAAGCTTTTAAGTTTAAGTAGGTCCCATTTGTTTATTTTTGCTTTTATTTCCAATATTCTGGGAGGTGGGTCATAGAGGATCCTGCTGTGATTTATGTTGGAGAGTGTTTTGCCTATGTTTTCCTCTAGGAGTTTTATAGTTTCTGATCTTACATTTAGATCTTTAACCCATTTTGAGTTTATTTTTGTGTATGGTGTTAGAAAGTGTTCTAGTTTCATTCTTTTACAAGTGGTTGACCAGTTTTCCCAGCAGCATTTGTTAAAGAGATTGTCTTTAATCCATTGTATATTCTTGCCTCCTTTGTCAAAGATAAGGTGTCCATAGGTGTGTGGATTTATCTCTGGGCTTTCTATTTTGTTCCATTGATCTGTATTTCTGTCTTTGTGCCAGTACCATACTGTCTTGATGACTGTGGCTTTGTAGTAGAGCCTGAAGTCAGGCAGGTTGATTCCTCCAGTTCCATTCTTCTTTCTCAAGATTGCTTTGGCTATTTGAGGTTTTTCGTATTTCCATACAAATTATGAAATTATTTGTTCTAGCTCTGTGAAAAATACCATTGGTAGCTTCATAGGAATTGCACTGAATCTATAAATTGCTTTGGGTAGTATAAAGTCAGGTTACTCTTTCAATGTTCTAGAGAAACAAAATCAATTTATAATTTTATAAATGTAGTTCCTGCAGTATAACCACAGGAACTGCTACACATCCAATCAACTAGCTTGTCAAAGTCCTGTTTTGCAGGGTTTCAACTTCTCAACCTTTTAAGACTCTGTTACCCCCAAATTACTTGTTTCAAGGCCACTCACTCTCACACTAATATAATTCAACCAATATCTATCAATCAAATAGCCCCTTTATACAAAATGATAGGGGATACAGAGATATCTACCCCCAAACGTTTGTAACTTCTTTTTGATGAAGAAAGTTGGAACAGACTTTTAAACAAGTGACAAGAACACCAGGACAAAAAAAGTAAAAGCTAAGTGGAGGTCCAAAGTACCATATAGCATATTCCAGGAACAGGATAACCCCATTTTTATGTGAAACATTTCAGTTGAGCTTAGTGCTTTAAAGCTAGAAGGGTCTGTGGAAATCATGTAATCCAAAATTATTCTTCTATACTTTTGATGAGGAAACTGATGGTCAAAGAGAAGTAATCTGGGGGCTTATGTAGTGGTCCAGTGGCTAAGGGCTTCCCAGGGGCTCAGTGGTAAAGGATCTGCTTGCCAATGCACGAGATGCAGGTTCAATCCCTGGGTCAGGAAGATCCCCTGGAGAAGGAAATGGCAATCTACTTCAATATTCTTGCCTGAAAATTTTCAAGGACAGAGAAGCCTGGAGGGCCATAGTCCACAAGGTTGCGAAGAGTTGGACATGACTGAGCACACATGTACCAATGGTTAAGAATCTGCCTTTCAATGCAGGGGATGTGGGTTCAATCCCTGGTTAGTGAACTAAGACCCCACATGCTAGCAGGGCTACTAAACCCAAGCACCACATCTAGGGAGAAGCCTGAGCACCCAAATGAAAGATCCCACATACCACATCTTGACACAGCCAAATAAATAAGAAGTGATTTGGTCACAATCACAGAGTAATAAGTATGAGGACTCAAATCCAGTTCTCTCTCAATGCTACTCCTCATGATTTGAGGGTTAGGGCATACTTAAAGGAAGTTTGCATAGAAATCCTTTAAAATATCATGGCTAAATTTCCAAAATAATAATAAACAGTGAACCAAGAATAGGTAATTACTGTGTGACGTAAATGAGAGGTGGGATGGAGTTACTACAATTACAAGCAATCCTCTTTGGCTAGAGTGTTGGGATAGGACCCCAGAAATATCACTCAGTTCCAGCCTACAGATGTTGCAATTGATGATGAAAAAGGCATCTGCCACTTTTCTCTCCCTATGGCTTATAGACATCTCTGTGGAGAAAGGAGGTGTATCCAGAAGCTTATAGATGACTGCAATGTTACCTCCATCCTCTAGGTGACCATGTTATCATTTTTTAGTTGCTAAAACATGTCCAACTCTTTTGTGACTCCACAGACTGTAGCCTGCCAAGCTCCTCTGTCCATGGGATTCTCCAGGTAGAATACTGCAGCAGGTTGCCATTTCCTTCTCCAGGGTATCTTCTTAACCCAGGGATTGAACCCATGTCTCATGCATTGGCAGATGGATTCTTTACCACTGAGTCACCAGGGAAGTCTCTTAGTGACAACAGTGTCATAAAAATTGGCTCCCCATGGATATACTACTTAAGTGTCACTCATCAGCAGCCCTCTGAAAAAGACTGAGGGCTCCATAGTTTGAAATAGGCTGTTACACGTGTTTAAATAGTCTTACTGTATTAAGCTGAAGTTACTGGTCATAGCAAACACCCTCTTCCAACACAAGAGAAGACTCTACACATGGACATCACCAGATGGTTAACACTGAAATCAGATTGATTATATTTTTTGCAGCCAAAGATGGAGAAGCTCTATACAGTCAGCAAAAACAAGACCAGGAGCTGACTGTGGCTCAGATCATGAGCTCCTTATTGCCAAATTCAGAATGAAATTGAAGAAAGTAGGGAAAACCACTAGACCATTCAGGTATGACCTAAATCAAATCCCTTATGATTATACAGTGGAAGTGAGAAATAAGGGACTAGATCTGATAGAGTGCCTGATGAACTATGGACTGAGGTTTATGACATTGTACAGGAGACAGGGATCAAGACCATCCCCATGGAAAAGAAATGCAAAAAAGCAAAATGGCTGTCTGGGGAGGCCTTACAAATAGCTGTGAAAAGAAGAGAAGCAAAAAGCAAAGGAGAAAAGGAAAGATATAAACATCTGAATGCAGAGTTCCAAAGAATAGCAAGGAGAGATAAGAAAGCCTTCCTCAGCAATCAATGAAAAGAAATAGAGGCAAACAACAGAATGGGAAAGACTAGAGATCTCTTCAAGAAAATTAGAGATCCCAAGGGAACATTTCATGCAAAGATGGGTGCAATAAAGGACAGAAATGGTATGGATCTAACAGAAGCAGAAGATATTAAGAAGAGGTGGCAAGAATACACAGAAGAACTGTCCAAAAAAGATCTTCACGACCCAGATAATCACAATGGTGTGATCACTCACCTAGAGCCAGATATCCTGGAATGTGAAGTCTAGAGGGCCTTAGAAAGCATCACTACGAACAAAGCTAGTGGAGGTGATGGAATTCCAGTGGAGCTATTTCAAATCCTGAAAGATGATGCTGTGAAAGTGCTGCACTCAATACGCCAGCAAATTTGGAAAACTCAGCAGTGGCCACAGGACTGGAAAAGGTCAGTTTTCATTCCAATGCCAAAGAAAGGAAATGCCAAAGAATGCTCAAACTACCGCACAATTGCACTCATCTCACATGCTAGTAAAGTAATGCTCAAAATTCTCCAAGCCAGGCTTCAGCAATACGTGAACCGTGAACTTCCAGATGTTCAAGATGGTTTTAGAAAAGGCAAAGGAACCAGAGATCAAATTGCCAACATCCTCTGGATCATGGAAAAAGCAAGAGAGTTCCAGAAAAACATCTATTTGTGCTTTATTGACTATGCCAAAGCCTTTGACTGTGTGGATCACAACAAACTGTGGAAAATTCTGAAAGACATGGGAATACCAGATCACCTGACCTGCCTCCTGAGAAACCTGTATGCAGGTCAGGAAACAACAGTTAGAACTGGACATGGAACCATAGACTGGTTCCAAATAGGAAAAGGAGTACGTCAAGGCTGTATATTGTCACCCTGCTTATTTAACTTCTATGCAGAGTACATCATGAGAAACGCTGGGCTGGAAGAAACACAAGCTGGAATCAAGATTGCCAGGAGAAATATCAATAACCTCAGATATGCAGATGACACCACCCTTATGGCAGAGAGTGAAGAGGAACTAAAAAGCCTCTTGATGAAAGTGAAAGAGGAGAGTGAAAAAGTTGGCTTAAAGCTCAACATTCAGAAAACGAAGATCATGGCATCTGGTTCCATCACTTCATGGGAAATAGATGGAGAAACAGTGGAAACAGTGTCAGGCTTTATTATTCTGGGCTCCAAAATCACTGCAGATGGTGACTGCAGCCATGAAATTAAAAGACACTTACTCCTTGGAAGGAAAGTTATGACCAACCTAGATAGCATATTGAAAAGCAGAGACATTACTTTGCCAACAAAGGTCTGTCTAGTCAAAGCTATGGTTTTTCCTGTGGTCATGTATGGATGTGAGAGTTGGACTGTGAAGAAAGATGAATGCAGAAGAATTGATGCTTTTGAACTGTGGTGTTGGAGAAGACTCTTGAGAGTCCCTTGGACTGCCAGGAGATCCAACCAGTCCATTCTAAAGGAGATCAGCCCTGGGTGTTCTTTGGAAGTAGTGATGCTAAAGCAGAAACTCCAATACTTTTGCCACCTCATGCGAAGAGTTGGCTCATTGTTCGACTCTGATGCTGGGAGGGATTGAGGGCAGGAGGAAGAGGGGATGACCGAGGATGAGATGGCTGGATGGCATCACCGACTCGATGGACATGAGTTTGAGTGAACTCCGGGAGATGGTGATGGACAGGGCGGCCTGGCATGCTGCGATTCATGGGGTCGCAAAGAATCAGACATGACTGAGCAACTGAACTGAACTGTATTAAGCTGAAGTTACTGTACACAGTAAATACAGTGTAGTCTGTATTGAACACTACCAAGAAAAGCTCTTATCTAACTTGGTCTGAGCAAAATAAGATTGTTTTCTGAATTAAACTAGGTAACCAGCACTTGATGGACTAGAGCCCTGCTGAACTGATAATCAATATACAAAACCAATTTAAAGAGGCTGAAGGATGCCCAGACCAGAAGGACCTCTTCATAACCTTAAAAGAATTAGCAAATCTGAAGGAATAAAACATCACTTAGAAGGGAGGTTAATGTACTACAAAGAAACACAGAAAAAAAAAAGAAAATGTGTGTATGGGAAGTGTCCATCTCATAATCATTGTAGGCAAGAGTGCTCTGGGCAAGGACCCACCTATATTAATCATGCTTTTTTAATTTTCTGTATTTTCTAGTATTTTGACATCTAGGGCCTTAAGGAAACTGGAGAGACCTCCCTTCCTAGTGCTAATTCCAAGAGAGAGCAAACAACTTAAAATGACTACACTTTCACAAGCAAACCACCCAATACTCAAAGCCCATACCCTCAACTCCCTTCTTTACCTACTTTTTACACTGGGCCCATTATCCACCCACCCTAATTACCCCAGGGTCAGGTACTAGAAAAACAGAGACAGTCCCTAACCCCTGAGCCTGCTAAATTTATTCAAACTAGCCCACCCTAAACCTGCTCGTCCTCCTCACCTACTTCTCTCAGAATAAAGGCTCTCCCGCATGTTTTCACCTTGCTCCTTCCTCCTGAGCTACCCTGGTGCCTCCCTGTAAAGGTATATAGTGTGTCTCTTATTTCTAGGGATTCGTGCATATGAAACTTCTTCCCTCATTTAAGTCATTTCCATGTCTGTATGACTGCGTATCACTAACTATAAACTGATTAAAACAAATCCCCCGTACATTTTAAAACCACCATTCTGATGCAGTGACAATAAGCTCACAAATCTCTCTTAGCCTGAAGACTTTGAACAATCTAAACAGACAAATATCTTTCACTGTTTCCAGTCCATTCCAATTCATTGCTCTAATTTGGCATCTCAGGTGGCATGTCTTAGGAACAGAAGATTCTGGATCAGTCCCTACCAGTTTCTTAATTTAACATATTAAGTAGATATTTATAAAATGAGCAATAACAAATTAGATTTCTAGGTATTTACATCAGTCTTATAAGCCTGGTTCAGTTCAGTTCAGTCACTTCCGACTCTTTGCGACCCCATGAACCGCAGCACGCCAGGCCTCCCTGTCCATCACCAACTCCCGGAGTTCACCCAAACTCATGTCCATTGAGTTGGTGATGCCATCCAGCCATCTCACCCTCTGTCATCCCCTTCTCCTCCTGCCCCCAATCCCTCCCAGAATCAGGGTCTTTTCCAATGAGTCAACTCTTCGAATGAGGTGGCCCTCATTCCTTCCGAAGAACACCCAGGACTGATCTTTAGAATGGACTGGTTGGATCTCCTTACAGTGCAAGGGACTCGCAAGAGTCTTCTCCAACACCATAGTTCAAAAGCATCAGTTCTTCAGTGCTCAGCCTTCTTCACAGTCCAACTCTCACAGTCATACATGACCACCGGAAAAACCATAGCCTTGACTAGATGGACCTTTGTTGGCAAAGTAATGTCTCTGCTTTTCAATATGCTATCTAGGTTGGTCATAACTTTCCTTCCAAGGAGTAAGGGTCTTTTAATTTCATGGCTGCAGTCACCATCTGCAGTGATTTTGGAGCCCAAGAAAATAAAGTCTGACCCTGTTTCCCCATCTATTTCCCATGAAGTGATGGGACCAGATGCCATGATCTTAGTTTACTATGACTCTATTCCTAAAAGATCTCCTGATCAGACTTATCAGTCTTGGAAGCTGAGGACCAAAATCTAGAGGCTTGTTTCTCAAAATGTGGTCCTCAAACTAGTAGCAGCAGCATTACTACGGGCCAGTTAGAAACGCAGAATCAAATCTCAGGCCCCACTCTACACCTACTGCATCCGACCTGTATTTTAAAGATTCCAGATTTGTATGCAAATTAAGACTTTGAGAAATACTATTTTAGAGCAAAAAGAAGCAAACTTCTTCCAGAAAGGACTAAATAGTCAAAATTTTAGGTTTTGTAAGATACATGAACTTTGTTGCAACTTCTAATCTCTGCCATTTTAGACCAAAAGAAGCCTTAGACAGTATGGAAACAAAAAAGCATAGCTATGTTCCAAAGGACTTTATGTATGTACACTAAAATTTGAATTTCATATGTCTTTCACATGTCACAAAACATTAAAAAGATTGTTAACCATTTAAAAATGTGAAAACCAGTCTTAGCTTTCAAAGACTTACAATCGTAAGTGGCAGGCCAAATTATCCTACTGGTGATAGTTTGCTCACCCCCAGTCTAGACCATGGAAAAGTCAATAGGATACAGTTATTCTTTCAAGTGAGGCATTGCCTATTCATCCACCCTAAAACCCCATGTGCCAAGTGACTCTTCCTCTTTACCTTTCCAGAGCCAGATTACATTTTTTGTTTTGATAATTAACATTTCAAATTAAGATCTTATAGAAACACAAAGATTCTAGAACACAGATACAGAAGCTAACAGAGAAAGGACTCCCTTCCTAGTGGAAGAGCACTGTAATCTGAAATATTGGGACGTTAGCCAAACATACCATTTCCAACTTATTTCATATGGTTTCCTGAAATGACTGAGAAGCAATGAGGAAGTGATAGACCATTAGCCTTACTACAACCACGCACTCACAAGCAACAAGAATCATCAAAGCTTACTTAATGTAAGTGCAGACAGAAGCAGGCGTGGAGTACCTATTACCTGATTTTCAATCCCTATTTATAACAAGGGACAAATGACAACAACATTCTGGTGTCTTGATTTTCTTCCAGCATTTGTGCAGCAGACTATCTATTTGGAGGTATGCCACAAGTACCCATCAGCCCTAACACCATCTAGTTCATCTGTCAACCACAGAAATGGTCTGGCCATCTCCAGTGGTTTTATTTTTCCCCAATGAGATAAGGCAATTGACCCTACAATTCCAGTTAGTGACATGCAATGAGTTGCTGAATTTGGAATATCATTTTTACTGTTCAATTATTAGCTATTTCTCTAATTGGATTAACTAAGAAAAAAAAGGTATTTCCATTGTAATACTTGAAATGGAAACTTCAAATAACTCCTACGATGATGCGCTTAAGTTTCCTGACATCCATTTCACCATAATATTCTGTAATGTGAATTTTTACTTTTTATATTAAATATTATATGTTTCTAATTGTATATATTTATTCTCCATTCTAAAGCTTGAAGACACACACACACATGCATATGAATCATCTAGGGACATTTTTAAACATGCCAGTGCCCAAGGGGCTCCTAGTGGTGGGTCCTGAAATATTCACTAAAAAAAAAACACACAAAAAAACTCCCAGGTTATTCTAAAATATGGTAATTGGAACCACTGCTTTTGTGATTCCCCAAATTATCAAATATCACCATTTTTTTCTGCAAGTTTTGTAAGTCACCTTTTGTTACAATTATAAAAATTTAGAAACAATATTTTAAAAAATTAGGATTTCTTCATGAAAATGACTTCCAGAATGTTCTTAGGATCAATATCGACACAAGTGAAGCTATAAACCTCCTTTATTTTTGTCTTTTTATCTAGATAAACTGGTTTCAAATGCTGATTAACTATAACCCAGTAGGTACATATTCCCTAATGTCCTAGAAATATGGTAGTATTATTACTGCTCAACATGGTTTCAAAACTATAATTGCAGTACAGTTGCTTCTCTGGGTACTTTCATAATTTTCATTCTCTGTTAGATGGTTAATATTAAAGTAGATATATACTAAATTATCAAAATGAACTTACTTAGATATTATTTTTATTGTTCATGTTTGGTTTTCCTACTATCTCAATTCCACCAGAATATGGGATTGTGATAAATAAACATTACTCAGATTTGTCTCTACCATCACCTTAGAAGTTTCTGAAGACATTCTAGCCTATGTACTATCTCATCAGTTTCAACTTTTGTGCTTCTGAGAAACATCTCAATAAATCAAAGTAGCACCTTGGGATATCTACTGCCCAGGGATATTAGTAATCTTTCCTCAATTTTCCATCAGGGATAAGTAAGCATACTGTTTTTAAAAATTATTTTCCTTATTATTTTGGGCATATGGAGGGAAAAAAGAATTAGTTGTTCTTAACATTTTCATCATATGAAATGGAAACTGAAGTAATTTGATTATTCTAATTACAAACAGTTGTGTTAAAAATAATTAAATGTTAATTTTTAAGTGCTTTCTATTCTAGGTACTGTGCTAGGATGCTTTACACATATTATATCACTTAATCCTCACAGTAACACTGTAACATAGGTTGAAAATGCTCCCATTTTACAGCTGTGAAGCTGAAAAAATCAGGAAGATTACATAATTTACCCAAACTCACACAACTAGTTAGCAGGATCAAAGTTTGAAACTAGGTCTTTAGGATTCCAAAACCCACAATCCTAACCACTCTGTATACAATTCAAAACTATACAATATTCAAACACACAATTCAAAACTACTACTTATCATAGTAAATGACCTTAAAAAAAAAAAAAAAAGACTGGGTTCCTTCTCTCACACTTTGCTTTCCTCTGCACAAAACTTGACTCTTGGTTAATAATTAATCAGCTCAAACAGGTTAATGACCTCATGACCGGTCTGTTTCTAACTGTTCAATTCAATAGAAGCAATCAGGCTGGCAGCAGTTTTGAATAGCTGCTTTAAGAAGATGGTTCCTTCAGTTTGAGACTGAAACAGGATTGAGAGAACTCAGACTGCCATTGTTTTCAGAGAAAATATCCAACTCTAGAAAAAAAAAAAACCAAAAAAATTTTTAAATGGCCATCACACACCCTAAGTTTGTGTCTGTGTTCTTTAGCATGAATATTCCTTAATAGTTACTGTACATACATGTAAATGGATAATAATGAGCATGTGTATGTATGCATATGTGTATATGTACACATACACAGATTACTAGCAGGTGAGCATAAATTAAACCAAGTGTGCATCCTTTTATTTTTTTTTAGTCTTTTCTTCCACACCTGATAGATTTAAACCCCTACAGGTCATCTTGTCAAAATACAATTTCAGCTCTGAAATAAAATTACAGAACAGAAACAAACACAATCTATTACAACTCACTGCCAGTGTTGCCGGATAACTACAAAAAAAGTGTCTCAGACAGAAATATCAATAACTTTAATGCGTACGATTGGTTAACAGGGAAGAAAACAAGCAAAGTTGCTCTCCGCTGACTGTCACTAATATTTATTCGTCCAGTGACTGTTAATCAAACCAAGTTTACAGTCCCGTACAGCACCTGTCACAGGTGCTGATCATTAATCAGCTATTACAGCAGTTTATTCTGCTGCTGACAACTCGCAATTTTCCACTGATTCAGCTAGTTTGTCAGGTGGGAATTATGGCATAGCGCATGTGACAAAACACATCACCCTTTTTTTTTTTTTTTTGCATTTCAGGCTTCTCTCTCCTGCTTTCTCCCCCTTTTTAGACAAACAATATCTGGGAACTCAGAAGTAATAAGGCGGAATGCATAATTAATTACCCAGCTTGCTCTAATTAGGGATGAATAAGTTGTGTCCCTCTCATCATCACAAATGTGGTGATGGGTAATACCAGTTTATGCTGTATTAACTGCAAATATGCAATCCTTCTGAGAGCACTTTTGTTGATGAATTTGATGAATGTGACAATAATTAGCAGAGACAGATGAGAGCTAAATTACTACTGACAATGTAATGCTATCCTGCTCGAGGGCCTGGGAACGTGGCAGGATAACATGGCAGGGACCTGGGCCTCGTTTCTAATTAATAGTCTTTTTTTTTTCCCTTTTCCTTTTTTTTTTTTTTTTTTTTTGCCAGTGGGGGGGAAAAAAGGAGTAACGGTAATTGTTTTCGTCAAAGGCTGCAGGGAGTTATCAGGGTAATAAAGTTAATTAGCAGAACAAACATCCTTTCACTGACTTACCAGTCTGAGGAAAAGAGGGTAATTCAAACTGCAGAAAGATATGACTAGATGGGATGATAAGGAAAGAAATTTTACACAGGAGGCCAACAGAGAAGAATGGTTTTTCTCCTTTCACTTCTCTGACTTGATACATAGAAAGAAATTAGACTGTCCCTGCTTTCAGTTCACAAAGTTGCTCATATAAAGAACTTTATTGTTATGGTTTTGAGTTTAGGAAATAAAGTTGGCTTAGACTGTTTATTTTTTTTCTAGGTAGTGATAGGTTTGTTCAGTTTCATCTTTATTCAAGTGACATTTTCTTAACGTCTCAGGCATAGAGGTTCAAATACTAGCCAAGGAGAACATTTAGCTGCATTCTGTCCTACAGAAACCTGTTTCATTCTCTGAATCTTTGGGGAAAAGTAAGAAGTTGTTAAGCAATTTCCACCAAGTAGAATTTATTCTACTGTAATTTACTCTACTGTATTTACTCTCCTGTGTAAATTAAAAATTAAAATGGGATTTTAAAAATACATATAATTCTATTTTTGTAGCCTCAAAAAATCACCTGTGTTTTTTATGGCAACATTGTTTTTCACTTCCACCGTCTCTTTTACAAATACAATTAACCAATTTTTAAAAAGGTGAACATTTTAATGAATCTCGGTTTCAGACTTTATTCAGTCCATAAACACTGCTTACCATAAGTAAATACAACATAAAGAGAAAAGATCCAAACATTCTGAAGCCTTTCCAAATTCATTTTCTCCCTTTAAATATCATTAGTGGTTGGCCACTTTAAAATATCAAACACTTGAAACGTGTCTAAAATAAATAATACTAGAAGCGAAGGAAGTCTGATGCCCCCATAAAAAAAGTATCTATGGATTTTTATTCCATTTAGGTACTGGATGCAAAAAAGTTTTGTTTTTTCAAATCATTAAATATCTCACATTTATTATGTACATAAATGTGCACACATTTGTTTGCTGTCAGAGTCAAATAATAAATATAGCCTGCCATAATGTTCTGTTTGATTCTAAGTTAAGAATGTAAAAAGTAAATGGTAAACCTGACTTCTGAGTTTGACTGCACAACACCAAGGTGACCTCCTAGCAGACTTCTGCATGCATAGACTTTCACTAAGAATAGGGAAAACATACCAAAATGGCCTTAACTCCTAATATCTACATTTAAAAAGTGCTATGCTTGTCCCAAAGACATGAGCAGCAAGACAGTTGGAGGGCTTAACATTGAACTACACACAGACACACACACACACAAAAAAAAACACACCTGAGTTCTTTATTCACTTTTCTATCAACATCTATATGATTATAAGCATTTCTGTCATGCCTCTGATCCTCAATTTGCTCATCAACGAAACTGGGAGCCTTTCCTACTAACTTGATGCTATTGCTGTTAACACAAAAGAAATCATTTTTGTACTTTAGAGACCAAGAGATAATCTATGAATATACTGTTAACATTACTATAGTATAGAAAAATCATGAGAAATAATATTGAGAAAATCCATCTCCTTTTAATAATCTTCCCATGTGTGTTAGTCAGAAGCCAGAGCTAAAAGACTTAACAAAAAGTTTTTGTAATAAGAAGAACTGAAATCTAGCTTTACTTTGTGCTTTTGCTGCTAAATTTACCAGAGAAATTCTCATTGAAAAAATACCCCCTCGGGGGTTCCCCAGGGGCTCAGTGGTAAAGAATCCATCTGCAGTGAAGGAGATGCAGGAGATGTGGGTTCAATCCCTGGTTTGGGAAGATCTCCTGGAGGAGGAAATAGCAACCCACTCCAGTATTCTTGCCTGGAAAATCCCAGGACAGAGGAGCCTGGCAGACTAGAGCTCATGGGGTCGCAAAGAGTTAGACACGACTGATTGAGCACACAGCCCAGATAGATGTTTATCTTACACACAGATGAAATAATACAGAATAAAAGTGAGCACAAACGATAATGCCACAGAGGTAAACTTGAATCCAGATTATTTATTAAAATTCATTAAATGCTAAAAAAGAAAAAATACCCTCTAAGTTCACTGGTCAAAGCTACCTACCTTTTCAAAATTTTCTTAATCTCTTGTTAGAAGAACGTATTAAGGTCATGACTAAAGAAAACTAATAACTGGTCAATATAGCAAGATCTCTTAGACTTGCCAAGCAAAATTTCCATTTGAAAATAGTCAAATTATCACAGACAGGTAGGAGCACACACACACATACACACAACAGATTTAGACTGCTATTCTTTGCCTTGTATCCTTGGGAACATTCTGAAGTTTTTACCATATAATCAAACTTTATGTAGCAAAACTCTACAAATGAAAGAAACATTGTAATGCTACTTTCAACAACTTGTAATAGTTCTTATTTAACAACAGCTACCATATGAGAGAATAAGTTTTAATAGAAGGTCCTTTTACAGAGAGGGAGGGAGGGAGAGGGAGAGAGACAGAAAAGATGTTAAGCAGCAACACAAAAATCCAAATGTGAAATTGTTTCTTTCTAGGAATGGGTTGGAATTTTTTATTGTGAGACAGGGAGTAACAGGGAACATGTTTGTTTCTTCTGGGACCAACATTGAGTTTATCAAATATTTTGGTCTTTTCCCCTCTAGCTACCACCTCTTCTACTTTAGGTCACAAGGTATGTCCTTTTGGAAAAGTAATGCAGAGTCTAATCAACCTAACTTTACTGACCTCCAAGGACTACTGAAAATTATAAAACTTGCTATGGTATTCTGATATGCCAGAAACCACTAGAAAAAGAAATTTGGTATCTCAGAGGTTCTCCTCATCTTGGGATGGAGACCAAAGTGATACTTCAAAGTAAGTAATAATTTCCAATACTAGCTAGGCTGTTGGGTGAGCTAAAAATGCTTAGTGAAAAAAAAATTGTTAAGAGATTCACCAATCAGATACTGCAGGCACTGGGAGCATGTACTGTTGGTATTATTATGAATGTTCAGGAACTTTAATTTTTTCTTTTCCTTTTTGCTCAGAATTCCTTGGCCATTGTTTTTAGAGAGTTTTTTGACAGATTCTCAGTTCTTGAAAGCTCTAGGGCATTTTTGCTTCTTATTTGAGTGTAGAGAAGTGTTATGTAGTTAAATAATTGCAAAGGACTAAAAATAAACCATAGTTTACTTTTTCAGATTTTGAATTACAAAATTATTTAAATGTTGTGTATAATCGAAGTGCTACATTACTACGTAATGAAATTACAATACTGCTTAATGACATTAGGGAACTGCATGCAAAAAAATATTTGTACACAAGGTGGTGATGTTAGCAACCAACTACAGTACTTTTATTCTGCTAAAAATCACAATAAATAACAACAAATTATTTTCCCTGAGTGATCTCCAAAGGGTATGTTTAGGTATTCATACAGTGACAGTATGCAAGGGCACAAAGCCCATAAGAAATTTGTCATCACATCTTACAGAAGTAGCAAGGAAGAAAGAGAAAAAGGACAGATCACACCACACAAAGAGTAACTTCTAAGGAATAAGATTACATTGCATGTAGTAATGACTCAAGTATTCAGCTTTTAACACTTATGTCTCTACTAACATGTATTTGGATATTTAAGTCCAAAAATTAAATCCAAAATGTAAAGTTGTTTCTAAAACTAGCTCTAGCAAAATATTCCCACTTCCCAGAAAGGTTTCTTTAGAAAGCCTCTGCCTTACCACTCTCCCTGCCCTTTGTGAACAAGTTGCCTTATCCTGGTGACTCAAATGGTAAAGAACCTGCCTGCAATGCAGGAGACCCAGGTTCAATCCCTGGATGGGAAAGATCTCCTGGAGAAGGAAATGGCAACCCACTCCAGTATTCTTGCCTGGAGAATTCCATGAACAGAGGAGCCTGCTGGGCTGTAGTTCATGGGGTCACAGAGTCAGACACAACTGAATGACTGACACTTTTACTTCCTTACTTTCCTTATCCCAATCCTAACTACAGCGGTGATTAATGGAGGGCAATGTCGTGCTCTCTATTCTTGTTTCTTGTGAAGAAACTGAAGTTCTTAGATTTATATTAGCATAATTCAGAGCAATTAAAAAGTGAAGCTGATAAATAGTAAGTCACAATCTTATTCCTCATGAAATTCTGGACTCATTAACATTATCAATACTAAAATATAAGTTAACTAATATATACAGAGCTATATGCTAGCTCATATGTGTCCACAAAGAGTCGGACATGACTGAACAACTGAACTGAATATATGCTAACACAAATCAATTCATATTTTTTGAGTACTGGTACACTAATAATGACATATAAGGCAAGTAAATAATTTTATCATCAAGCCCCAAGTCCAATTATTTGTTACAGTGAAATATATTTCTACTGATAGTTTTTCTTTAAAAAAAAATTAAATGATGACACTAGCAGGAATGCAGAACTTATTGGTTACAAAGTGAAAAGCTGGTGTGCCATGAATCAAAAAGGTAGACAGAAAAAAAAAAAAGGTAGACAGATGTGTTTCAATTTTAAGATTCTTCTCCCAAGATGAAAAGAGCAGCAATTGTTATTTGCAAGCTAGAAAGCAAAATATCTGTTCATGAATTATCTAAGGATGAGTGAGAAACTTAAACCCATAGAAAAGTAATAAATAATGACAACAGATGTTTGTAAACCTGTGCTCCCCTGTTCAGTGTTTCTACGTGTTGTTGTTGCTTTGATGTGCTGTCAGCCGCCTCTCACCTGGGAGTAGTGATATCTTATCAAAGCCCAAACAGTTCCTCTTCACAACAGACAGATAATAGTGCTTTTCAATTTATCATCCTGGAAGTCTAAAAGAACCATGGGAACGATTGGTCAGGTGACAGCTTGATGGACAGTTTGACAGCACTTAAAGCATCATGGGAAATGGCTGTCACCTGATTTTCAGAGCGACCAGGGAGATAACCTTCAGGATGATGAGGAAAACAAAAATCTGAATATTTGTATAAGATCCACAAGCAGCATCAATGTTCACTTCAGGGATAATAGGTATGAATTTAGATGACTCAAAATGTTATTATCAAACCTGAGAGGTTTCCCCAAGTCCACAAGTGCCCTTCATCACTTTTGATGCCTTCTACAATTTTATTCAAATGTCATTTGAAAAAAATATATATAATATAGGAATTTTGACTCTAAAAAGATACAATAAAACATATTAAGTATTTAACCACATGCTAAATATATTGGATGACCACTAATATTCTCCAGTTTTGAAGTCACCTTTTCTTTTTTTACAAACTCCTCATATACTTTTTCTTAAATTTAATTTGCA
Organism: Ovis canadensis; assembly: GCF_042477335.2. Lineage (NCBI taxonomy): Eukaryota > Metazoa > Chordata > Mammalia > Artiodactyla > Bovidae > Ovis > Ovis canadensis. The sequence continues at coordinate 208,694,222 of NC_091245.1, read as the reverse complement.
CATTACAGTTCTAATTAAAAACACTATCATAAAGAATCATATGGATCAAATGTCACACTCTGGGCTAACTCGGCTTTATGATCAGTGTAATCTTGGTGTGAGAAACAAAATAAGCACATCAATTTGAAGATCTTTTGCACAAAAATGTTTGAATCTGTATTCATTAATTTATACAGCCAATGAATAAGAACTGAGTACTTACTACATCAAGAGTCTCTGCTAGATATATAAAGATGAGAAAGAAAACACTTCAGCTTACAACTTGCCTACAGTTTGAATGTGAGAATGGATAGAGTTTTAATTAATAGTAGTTGGCAAGTGAGACCAAGTGATCAGTCTAAATTTATTGCCTTTTAGTTCATGAAGCTGATACACAATCATTTGTCTCTTGAATATTTTCTCTTATGAGAAAACTGTATATACAGTTTACACTAGCTTTATGGTCTGATCTGAGGAATTCTGCCTGAAAATTAGGATCCCAAAGGAAAAAATAAGCACTCAGTGTTTATACATTTACTGAGTGCCTCACACGCAAGTTTAAAGAATGATTCCAGAAGTAATAGAAAGGTAAGAGAGACTTAAGATACAATTTCCACAATCAAGGACTCTAGACATCAAAAACCCTCAGTCCCTTAGATATTTCAGCTACCTTTTTTTTCAGAACATACACGTGATAATTTATTTTAAACTAATACCTAACAAGAAAAGTTATAAGAATAGTACAAAGAACTCCATTATACTCATCCAAAATTCACCAGTTGTTAACATTTTGGTATATTTGTTTTTATCACTCCAATGCTCACTCTTTTTCTCTCTCACCCACACATAACCCTCTCTTCCTCCTCCTTCCCTCTTTTATTTAGTTATCTATATGCTGTATTTTATATTTTTATATAATTTTAATAGAGGGAAATGAGATTAGTGTCTAATTCATCTTTATAGTCCTTTACAAAACTTAGCAACTGCCTTTTATATACTTAAGAATATACAAAAACGAATGAATGACAAATAATATTCAACCTAAATATAGTCTCTGATCTTTTAGATTTGTGTTTATACATAAATATAAAAGGAATTATATTATTCATCTAAAACGCATGTAATATTTTACAAAATGTGAATCTTCCTTCTAACTATGTCTTATCACTAAGTGATTTAGTAAAAATTTAATAAATAAAATAATGAAATCACAGCAGGAATGGCAAATAACTTTCCAAAGGAAGTAAAAGATAAAAGCTTCAGGTGCTGCTGGCTCTTTGTCTTTCTCTGGGACAAACAGACTAACTATAGATGCCAGACAAAAAGCTGAGATTTAAACAAAAACTGTTTTTCTGAAAAACATTCTGGCACTATTATTGAAACTGGTACCACTTGGCTGCTTGACACTTATGGGATAACACTTTGCTTTCATAAAATGTGATGCTTTGGATTCACATTCCAACATGATTTTCCAAATCCAGTTGTGCCAAAGCCAGGCAAGCCAAACAAATTGTGAGAGTACCCTTAGTGTTTTCCAGAGACCTGAAAAAAGCCAATAAATAATTTAAATGACTATTAACAACAAAATGTTCTCCAAGTATTCTTCATAAGACACATTATTTGAAAAAAAAATGAAGCTGAAGTTTGCAAATGCAAAACAAAATGCTTTTGAGTGCTGTATGTAAAATGAAATACTTAGACTGATAAGAACACATTTTGCTTGTTTCAAATTGGGAGGGCAAGATGCAGAAGGAAGATTTATAATAACTGATATTTGGATTGTTCAAGTGCTACTGAACAACTGAATTCAGAGGCATTTCTGAATCACGTGCTTAGTCATTGTCGTGTCCGAATCTTTTCGACCCCATGGACTGTAGCCCACCAGGCTCCTCTGTCCATGGGATTCCCCAGGCAAGAATAATGGAGTGGGTTGCCATGCCCTTCTCCAGGGGATATTCCCAACCCAGGGATCAAACCCAGGTCTCCCGCAGTGCAGGCAGCTTCTTTTACCATCTGAGCCACCAAGGAAGCCCAGAATGCTTTTCCTTTCCTTGCTGAAATAAACCCATGCAACATCAGGTCCTAACAGGTCTCAGGTGTAGTCCCTAGCTCACCTGAAATGAATTGTTTCATTTTTAACAATTAATGAAGTCAAACCAACTAAAGTTAAATATAAAGCCAAAACTAAAGTCTTATAACATATTTCATAGTAATGCCAAAATTTGTGGTCTGGAAACTTAGAATAAGTTTCAGTGTTGAGCTTTCAGTCAGACTAAATTTTCACAAAGAAATTTTCAAATTAAAAATTCTACAAAAATAAAAAATGATTAAAACCATTTAAAAAATAAGATATGCACTGTCCCATTATAAATTTCAACATATAAAATTAGCTTTTGGGGGGACTGTTAGGCAACATTTTGAAGAATATAAAAGTGTTAAAGTATTGGTTAATGTAGGTTGTATAAAACATGGACTTTTAAAAACACCATGCTTACTTGAAAAAGTGTATAAAATTGGTGATCTTTTGATTCAAAAATGTATGCACCACTATTTGGACTCTGCTTTGGTATGAGATACAAAGAGAGCCTTGTCTTATGACCCAAATTTGAGCACTGAAGTTATTTTTGTTAGTTCTTTTTTCTTTCAAGGTATCTACAGAATGCTTTCAATGTGGGATATTCTGAATTCATTTTCCTTTACTTTTCTGACTGCATCTTTTTCAGATTTGGTAGATTTTCATATTCAAAACACAGAAAGCTTTCCTTTAGATGCCTTCTCTTATAGAGGCTTTTACGTATTTATTACTGATGATTAAAAAGCAGGTGGTGATGGAGAGGGAAGCCTGGCATGCTGCAGTCCATGGGGTCAGAGAGTCAGATTGAGCAACTAAACTGAACTGAACTGAAAAAGCAGGATAGCTTGCACATTTAGAACACAGGTTTAAGGTTTTAAAATTTGAGCTCATCGAACTTCTGTACCTTTCCAGTACACTGGAGACTTGCCACAGAAAAGAATCAGTGAAAAAAAGCTGTTTAATTTTCTTAATGCCAGAAAGCAATCACTGAAGAATCTTACCTAAAGTTACCCTGTTGTTATGGCTTATACAATGTCTTTACAGATAAAAAGGCTTAATTTTTCTTTTTTTCTCAATAAAAATATGAAAATGCTGGAAAAGAGGGGAATTTGATAGCATATCTCACTTACACTATTTGAAAAGTGACAGTCGCTCAGTTGTGTCTGACTCTTTGCAACCCCATGAACTAGACAGTCCATGGAATTCTCCAGGCAAGAATACTAGAGTAGGCAGCTTTTCCCTTCTCCAGGGGATCTTCCCAAACCAGGGATCAAATCCATGTCTCCCACATGCAGACGGATTCTTTGCCAGCTGAGCCACAAGGGAAGCCCTATACTATTTAAACATTTACTATGAAAGCTGCATATTTACATTTATAAGACCATGTTTTCAGTGTGGAAAAGGAACTGATTCTCAACTTTCTGTCCAACTATTTCTCAGAATTCTGATTTGTGGTTATTCAGAAATTTATGACAAATTTTCTAAATCTCACATATACTGTATAAAGCTAGGATTATAAAAATGGCACCTTACATGGCTCAACTTTCACATCTACCAAAAGTATTTTAATAAATTCTTCTGGAGGATATAAGAAGAAAATACATGAAGCTAGGTTAAGCCAATTCTTAGTATCCAAGTGATATTAGTACCTACATTATTTACCTACATTAGTACCCACCAAAGTGAAAAGTCAAATTGTTGCTCAAGTAAGTGATTTTTTATCTACATTACATCAAATTAACACTTAGGTTTTTTCCATTAAGATGCTTAACTGGCAGTTGTGTTGGAATTTCATAGGTGCAGCTGTAGTGTTTTAAAAATCGAGCAGCAACCTCCCTATTATTCATTCTATATGGCATTTTAAACCCATCATTTTCTTTCTAACTTTATAGTTAACAGAGAGCAAATGAACATCATACTTTCCACCCCTGCAATGTTCCTTATCTATTATGTTGGAAATGTGCTCTCTCTTCTCTCAGTCAAAAAAGGCTTATTCTTTTGTTATTTCATTTCCCTCACCATCTTAGGAAAGTTACAGCTCTCTGAGACTCAGTTTCCTCACCTGTAAAGTGGAAATAATTATGCCCACCTCTCAGATTTGTTATGGAGATTAGAGACTACTACAAGTAACTGCATAGGACCTCCTGTAACAGTCTGTTCCCAATAAAAGCTAATTCCCTTCTCTTTGATTAGTATTGAAATCCTTATTGATCGACTTGTGTACAAAGACAGGTTATTCAATGTCTTAAATTAACCTCTTTTCAACTACACTGAAGCATAAACCAATGCATCAGCAGATACTAATCTTTCTTGCTGGGCTGATTCATTAAAAGGGATTCAGCACACACACAAAAAAATCCTAAATTGTTAAGGCTGACATTGACAACGCTCAGACAACACAATCTTTCCCAAAGACAGAAAAAAAGATTCTTTGCCTACCTTACTAAAAGCCAATGGGGGACTGGGGCAAACTGAGAGACTGGGATTGACACATACACATTACTTTATGTAAAATAGGTGATTAAGGCAACTAATAAGGACCTACTGTATAGTGCAGAAAACTACTCAGTACTCTGTATGGCCTATATGGGAAAAGAACCTAAAAAAGTGTGGATATGTGTATTGGCATAAAACACACTCACCTGCTGCACACCTGAAACTGACACAACACTGTAAATCAATTAGACCCCAATAAAAACGTTCAGAAAAGAAAAGGCCAATACCAATCTCCCCTTAAATATTTTCCCTACGATTCCATGAGGCAATAATAGAATAATCAGATTATAGTCACAAGGATGTTTATACAGATATTAGAAAACTAAAAAAGATATACAAGGTATTATTCACATTTTGTTACTATGAAATCAAAGAGCTATCCTATCCTCAAAACAATAATAGAAGAAATACCAGTGACAGGCATTGTGGTCAAGTACTTAACACGGATTATCTCATTTAATCCTCACACGACTACTGAAGTAGGAATTACCATTATCATTCATAGATGAAAAGCATGGTCATGGAGGTAATAAGCAATCTGGTGAAGGCTATATAGTTTGTAAGTGGTAGGACTGAAATTCCAAATGATCTACAGAAAACTCTTTATATTCATTTGGACATAAGCTTTAAAAGAATAGCAGTCTTTTTATTCTTTAAAAAAAGAAAATTATATAACTATTTCATTATCTTTTGTCTCTCAGGCAATAACAAATCTAATTTTAAATATGTAAGCATTCATAGCATTCATTTATTGTGGTTTCCAAATTTTGTTGGCCTCAGATAGCCTTTACATTCTTAAAAATTACTGAAGACCCCAAAAAGCTTTTGTTTATGTAATCTAGATCAAAGAATATCATATTAGAAATTAAAAATTAGCAACTTTAAAAACACTTAAAATTTATTTAAAAATAACAAAGAATTCATTACATGTGAACATAATTAACATATGAAATATAACTAGAGTTATTTCATCAAAAAAGTGGCATTACTTGACATTTTTTTCAAATCCTATACTATCAGGCTGAATGTAAGACAGCTGAAGAATCTGAAATAAAAAACTTCCAACAAACAAAAATCCAAGGCCAGATGGTTTCAAAGGTGAATTACACTCAACATATAAAGAAGAACTTAAACTAATCCTTTCCAAACTCTTCCAAAAAAACTGAAGAGGAAGGAACACTCTCAAAGACACTGTATGAATCCAGCATCACTCTGATACCAAAATGAAACACACCACCAAAAAAAGAAAATTACAGGTCAATGTCTTCATTGAATATAGATGCAGAAATTCTCAACAAAACATTAGCAAACTGAATCCAACAATATATAAAAAAAGATCATACATTATAACCAAGTAGGATTCATCCCAAGTTCAAAAGGATGATTCAACATACACAAGTCAATCACTGTGATATACCACATAAACAAAGACAAGACAAAAACCACATGATCATCTTCACAGATGCAGAAAAGGCATTTGACAAAATTCAACATCCATTCATGATAAAGTCTTACAAAGGTTGGTATAGAGGGGAACATATCTCAATATAAGAAAAGCTATTTATGACAAACCCACAGCCAATATAATGCTCAATGGTGAAAAGCTTAAATCTTTCCCACTAAAATCTGGAACAAGACACAGACTCCCACTATCACCTCTTCTTTTCAAAATAGTATTGGATGTCCTAGCCACAGCAATCAGATAAGAAAAAGAAATAAAAGGTATCCAAATTGGAAGCAAAGAGCTAAAATTATATACAGAGGTCATTATATGCAGGTGATATGATACTATATATAGAAAACCCTAAAGACTCCACACAAAAACTACTAGAACTGATAAACGAATTCAGGAAAGTAGCAGGATACAAGATTAGTGTATAGATATCAGCTGTATTTCTTCAACAACGAAATGTCAGAAAAGGAATGTAAAAAAAATGATATATTTTAAAATTGTACTCCTCAAAATAAAATACTTAGGAGTAAACCTGACCAAGGAGGTGAAAGACTTATATGCTGAGAACTATACAACATTAATAAAGAAAACTGAAGATGATTCAAAGAAACTGAACATATGCCATGGTCTTGCATTGAAGAATTAATATTGTTAAAATGGCCAAAGCAAACCGAAAGCAATCTACAGATGTAATGCAATCACTATCAAATTATCCATAACATTTTTTTCACAGAACTAGAAAAAATAATCCTAAAATTCATATGGAACCATAAAGGACCCAGAATTACCAAGTGAAAGTGCAAGTCACTCACTCAGTCATGTCTGACTCTTTGCAACTATACAGTCCATGGAATTCTCCAGGCCAGAATACTGAAGAGGGTAGCCTTTCTCTTCTTTAGGGGATCTTCCCAACCCAGGGATCGAACCCGGGTCTCCTGCATTGCAGGCGGATTCTTTACCAGCTGAGTCACAAGGGAAGCCCAAAAATTGCCAAAGTAATCCCAAAGAAAAGGAACAGAGCATGAGGCGTAACACTCCCAGACTTCAGACAGGGTAGCTACAAAGCTATAATAATCCAAAGAACATGGTACTGGCACAAAAACAGACATGTAAGTCAGTGGAATACAGAGCCCAGAAATAAGCCCACACACCTGTGGTCAATTAACCTTAACAAGGCGGCAAGGCTTTACAATAGGAAAAAGACAGTTTCTTCAGCAAGCTGCATGTAAGTCAATGAAGTTAGAACACACCTTCACACCATACACAAAAATGAACTTAAAATGGCTTAAAGACTTAAACAGAAGACATAAAAGTCCTAGAAGAGACATTGGCAAAACATTCTCTGACATAAATTGTACCAATGTTTTCTTAGGTCAGTCTCCCAAGGCTACAGAAATAAAAAAAAATAAAAGAAAGAAATGGGACCTAATTAAACTCGAAAGCTTTTGCACAGCAAAGGAAACCATAAACAAAATGAAAAGACAACCTGCAGAATGAGAGAAAATATTAGCATATGATGTGACCAACAAAGGCTTTACAAAACATATGAGAGGTCACACAACAACAAAAAACAACTCAATTGAAAAATGGACAGAAGACCTAAATAGACATTTCTCCAAATAGGAAACATAGATGGCCAATAGGCACATGAAAAGATGCTCAAGATCACTAATTATTGAACATCCCTGGGGGCTCAAGATGGTAAAGCGTCTGCCTGCAATGCGGGAGAAGAGAAATGCAAATCAAAACTGCAATGAGGTACCAGCTCACAACAGTCAGAATAGCCATCATTAAGTCTATAAATAACAAATGCCAGAGAGGGTGTGGAGAAAAGGGAACCTTCCTACACTGTTGGTGGGTATGTAAGTTGGTGTAGCCACTGTGGAAAACAGTATGGAAGTTCCTCAGAAAACTAAAAATAGAATTACCATATGAACCAGCAATCTCACTCCTGGGCATATATCCAGATAAAACTATAATTCAAAAAGATACATGCACCCCCATATTCACAGCAACACTATTCACAATAGCCAAGACACAGAAACAACCTAGAGGTCCACTGATAGATGAATGAATACAGAAGATATGGTGCATACATACAATGGTGTATCAGTCAACTACAAAAAAAAAAAGAATGAAATAATGCCATCTGCAGCAACATGGATACAATTAGAAATTATTACACTAAGTGAGCTAAGCCAGAAAGAGAAAGACAAATATCATATGACATCACTTATATGTGGAATCTAAAATATGACACAAATGAACCTATCTATGAAACGGAAACAGAATCATGGACATAAAGAACAGACTGGGGGTTGCCAATAGGGATGTATGGAGTGGGACACTGTGATTAGCAGATCTAAGTTTTTAAATAGAGAATGGATAAACAAGAAGGTCCTACTGTATAGCACAGAGAACTATATTCAATATCCTATGATAAACCATAATAGAAAAGAACATTTTTAAAAAGGAATATATATGTGTATACCTGAATCACTTTGTTGCACACAACAGTGTGGGGAGTTCTCTGGTAGCCTAGTGGTTAGGATTCCAGGCTTTCTCTGCCATGGTCCAGGTTCAATCTCTGCTCAGGAACTGAGATCCTACAAGCCGCATGATGTGGCCAAACCAGTGGGGGGGGGGGGGGGGAAGAAATTAACAACATTGTAAATCAATTTTCAAAATAGACTGAAAAACTTAAAAAAGAAGACAGCTAAATGCTCAGATCTGTTTCTTCACTCAATCTGCTGTGATTTTGAAGTATATTGAGAAATTCTGATCTCTTACAAATGTGCAGTTAGAAAGCGGAGGAGTGTCTAAATAGCCTTTATAGATAGTTATGAGTATCATCCTTTTCTGCAACACCAAAACTTGATGAACATGGTTTCTTTAACGGTTAGTTTCAATATGGAATCTGAAACATCAGTGAACTTTCTATACTCTGTTATACTCAAACCCATTGGCTTATTTGGTACTTTGAGCGGATCTTTTACTAGTGCGTGGCTTTCAAATCAGGCTTCCCAGGTAGTTCAGTGGTAAAGAATCTGTCTGCCAGTACAGGAGACCCAGGAGACACAGGTTCCATCCCTGGGTCAAGAAGATCCCCTGGAATGGGAAACGGCAACTCACTCCAGTATGCTTGCCTGGAAAATTCCACGGACAGAGAAGCTTGGAGGGCTGCAGTCCACAGGGTCACAAAGAGTCGGACATGACTGAGCATCCACATACACACTAGTTTTGAAATATTATATTAGTCCTTTGGAAAATATCCGTCTACTTAAAATCTTCTACATGTCGATATATTTCATTATGTATTATTTAAAATCAAGTCATATTAATTAAAATTACCACTAATTTTATCAGAGAGTCATCTTGCATCTCAATCATGATAGTGCTATCCTTGAAACAACTGCTACTTCAGTATACAGCAGAAATGCTTTATGTGTGTTTCCCATTTAGTTACACAGACTATTAAAAAAGACATGTACTCAAGGGACAGCATTTAATAAAATTAAAAACTTTTATTGTTGAATCAAGGAAATTCTTAAGTGCAAGTGGCTTTTTATTGGAAGTGTGGAGGTGAAGAATATATTGACTATTAGAGTTTAATACCACTACCTTATATCATCAACAGTTTGTCCATCATAGTTTGTGTACAATTAGTGCAAAATACCAACACAATGAGAAAATAAGTAACATCTTAGTAGTATCATGGGCTTCCCAGGTGGCTCAATGGTCCCAGGTGGCTCAGTGGTAAAGAATACACCTGCAATTCAGGAGATGCAAAAAACATGGGTTCAATCTCTGGGACAGCAAGATTCCTGGAATAGGAAATGGCAACCCACTCCAGTATTCTTGCTTGGAAAATTCCATGGACAGAGGAGTCTGGCGGGCTACAGTCAATGGGGATACAAAAAGTTGAACATGGCTGAGCATGCACGTGTGTGGGTATGTGCGTCCACACACATACACACACAGTAGTATCATAAAAATAGTTTTGATTTCACGGACTCCTTGAAAGGTTCTCAAACAAGGGTCTGAAGACTACACTTTCAAAACCATTGATTTAAGGTTATACTCTCCTTTGTCAACCAAATCTTCCCTAGGCAATTCTGGCAGAGGAATTAAAATGGTATGGAAAAGATGCATACAGAATTTTTTTTATTCCTTTGATTCTTGGGTCTCCCTGTTGTATTACAACAACTAAAATTCGGCCTCTTCACATACTGTAAAACACTGAATTCATTTATTTGTAACTGCTTGTCTATATTATTATGGTGTCAGTCAACGTCTACAAGTTATTACACTGTCTGGAAAGGTTTTCTTTGAACATATTAGGAGAAAGATAGAATAAACAAGTAATAATATTTTCCCAGCATATAAATTATTTACTATGTATAAACTGCTCAGCAGGTAAAGTTATTCAGTCAATAGGGTCTCTCTCTCACTAATCAACCTCTACATTAATTTATTAATTTATCTGTACCTCCCAAAGTGAGAACTCTGTTTCCTAATTTGAACAGATTATGAATATATTATGATTGAAGATACACAGATTGTGCATATTAGATCTTTTCTGTATTGAGTTCAAGGATGAAATAAAACATGTTTTTAGAAGTCAGTTATCATGGGTAAAAGATACAAGCTGGCCCTAAACTAAACCTCAGAGGAATTCTTTTACTCTGGGCTATTGTAAACTACTTAATTCTGAAAATACCTCCTTAAAATAAATTTTAAAATTTATTCCATTTAATCCTTTATGAATAAGGGTTAAAGACTTAATCCTATGAGTTTATAAATCCATGGTGTCTAACAAATTTCATGTTTATTTAACTCTATTGTCCAAATCAGTTCATACAAGTTCTTAAACAAGAAGGATTGATGCTGAACTATAACATACCTTGTGATCTATGAACCTTTTATCTTAGAGTCATTTTAGACTCTGAATATGTAACTATTTTTTTTCTTACTTTTTCTGGTTGTAATTAATAGTAAGACACAATAAAGGACTTTTACCAAATTTTCATTCTTCATATAACATTTTAAATAACTTTATTTAGAGTAAAAAATTGAAATATTTATCATAGGAGTAGTACAAGTGAGCATAGAGTGGAGCACCTGCCATTTCTCTAGTAAGGCAATGCTAACCAGTGGCCCACTTCTGGGCTTTTAGATATCCCTTTCCTGGTATGTCAACATCTCACATACCTCCTATCTTCCTTCTTAAATGTTACTCATTCTTCAAGGTCCTCTTCAATAAAGCCTGGTGATTCCTGGTTCCATGCTTGTCCCTGTTGTATATTTATAATCTAGGGGCATTTCTTCTATTCCTTCAGCATTTTTCCCAGCTTATTACCATAGTGTTAGTTATTAATCAGCACCTAAGAAAAACTATCATGCCCAAATATAAACTGCTGCTGCTAAGTTACTTCAGTTGTGTCTGACTCTGTGCAACCCCACAGATGGCAGGCTCACCAGGCTCCCCGTCCCTGGGATTCTCCAGGCAAGAACACTGGAGTGGGTTGCCATTTCCTTCTCCAATGCATGAAAGTGAAAAGTGAAAGTGAAGTTGCTCAGTTGGGTCCGACTCTTAGCGACCCCATGGACTGCAGCCTACCAGGCTTCGCCATCCATGGGATTTTCCAGGCAAGAGTACTGGAGTGGGTTGCCACTGCCTTCTCCACAAATATAAACTATCAGGGAAAAAAAAAGAGTTATTTCACTGAAAAATTATTTAAATGTTTTGCCACATATTATGACTTTGAAAAAATACAAAATTCCAGTTAGAGACAACAAAAAAATCAGAAAAACAATTTCGCTGTTTTACAAATGTTTAACCTCTAAGAACGAATAAATTTTGAGCACTGGGTTTTCTGCAAGAGTAAAATCTTGGTTATAAAACTGGCTATAGACTGAAAAATACATACAATAAAGAGAAAAATAATGATCTTTTGAGAAAACAAGCTAGACATGTATTTAGTGAGAAGAATAAAGCAAGTTTGACAGGTTCAGAGAAGCAAATAAAATCAGAACTCAGCTCAGTCCAGTTCTCTGGCTTGAGATCCACAAAGGAGTTTGGACTTAAACCTATAACAACAATTCAAAATAGCTGTTTCCGTTGAAACATAAGCCTCAATAAATCTGCCAGAGTATTATGACTTTCTCAACTGTGTGATTAAATTTTTAACAAAAATGTGAAATATAAATATTGGAAGAGACAGTTTCCATTTTTGTAGTGTATAATTTCCATTTTGTAGATATACTATAAACTATTTGCATTTATGTATTAAATATCCACATATGTATTATGTATCTTAATTTCCACTCCATTTAGTTTCTACTATATATAGCAATTTAATATATGAAAAACAATGTTTATTATAACTAATGAAAAAGAAAAGGATTATGCAGTAAACAGGAGTGGGAAATGAATGCAGGACTTGGAAAATTGCCAATTATTGCCAATTAAGGTAGCCACTTCATATTACATACTACACACACAAATAAAATGTGCATGTTTTGAAACAAAATGAAAGGAAAAAGTTACTATGGGAATTCTGTAATTTGGCAGTGGGAAGATTCTAGATACTAGTCGTTTATCCAAAGGGTATTCATTTGATTTTAATTACCAATGGTTTTTGCAATATATGCATATTTGTCCTCCTTACAACTAGCACTGAGCTTTTCATACTCTAGCTATACAATGTATTTTTGATAGGTAGTTGATAGATTATTCATTCATCTACTCATTCAACTCTATTATTTAAAAATATTTGACTACATTCACCTTTTAAAGGTTTATTTTTTTCCTCTAAATAGAGTACATTTTGATACATCTTTTATCTTTATATACACATAGCTATACCTATTATACTTGGACTGTACTTTCCAAGTAAAATAAAAATAAAATGAAAACAACAGCTAAGCTAAAAACAACCTTGTACCTATAGATTTTGGATCATAACATGTTTTCCAGGAATGGAGCAGTTGGGTATACCCGACTTTAAGATACTAGAAACCTGAAAAGTGGGACCCTTCAATGACTGTCTTCACACCATAATTCAAACATACTAGTCTGGACTTCATTTTCCCAGTATAATGATTTTGGTCATGGATAATCTGTAGTGGAGGTCTCCATGCTGGAATTGGTCTCATTTCAGGATAAAAGATTTATATAAGAACAGCAAGATGATGGTCAAAATAATCTTTCAAAAGTCAGGAGATAACCTTATCTCAAGAGAAAAATACTGTCCAGTGACCACACATTCTAAAATAAAAGCCTTGCTACTGGTGTGACTTTCCTATCAGGGAAACTGTAAAAATATAATAAAATAGAAGCTATTATTTGAGTTCAGGGAAAATTGAAGGTATTTTATTTAAATATTGCTCTTTCCCCCAGTGTGCTCCTTGTTGTTGATTTTTTTGCATGATATAATTTCATGGTATTTTGATAGAATTTTGTACCTAAAAGAAATCTTAATGCGTATTATTGACCTGAAAGTTCAGAGGCAACATTATCAAATAGTAAGCAATGTCTGAGTTAAATTTTATTATTTATGACAATGGCATCTCTATCTTGTCTGGATATGTTAGTCAGTTGTGCTTAAAGTGCAGTCCTCAGTGCTTTATAGACTGTTTATTTCTTCACGTCAGTTTCCTGTTTTTTTAAGAAACCTTAAATCTAAATAACTGTGGGTTTTTTTTCCCTACTTGAATAAAAGTTGCTTTCTTTTCCTCCTCCTTCTATATGGTTGCACAAGTGACTGCTTAGTGAAGTTGAATATAATTCTTAATGGATGCTCATGCAATACTTTGAATATCCAAAGACATTTATGGAAAAACACCTGATCATATGTTCTACCATATCTTGCAGGGGCCACTTGCTATCATACAGTCTATTTTGCTGAGCACTTCAGTGCCTATAGTGCTCTATTAAAACTGGTGATTTTGGCAGGAACAGACTCACAGACTTAGGCAACGAACTTCCAGTTATCGGGGTGAGGGCGGAAAGGATGGTGGGGAGAAGTAGACTGGGAATTTGGGATTGATTGCTATATTTAAAACAAATGATCAACAAGAAACTACTGTATAGCACAGGGAACTCTGAAATAACCTAAATGGGAAAAGAATTTGAAAAAGAATAGATACATGTATTTGTATAACTGAATCGCTTTGCTGTACATCTGAAACTAACACAACATTGTTAATCTACTCCAATATAAAATAAAATTTAAAAATTAAAATAAAGCTGGTGATTTGGGGATAAAGTGACAGACTGACAGATACGGTACATAGGTGGAGAGATGGATAGATGGATGGATGGTCAGGAGGTGAAGATATATATATATTATATATATATATACACACACACATTAATATATATATACATTAATATATACTTTGATCTCTTCCTGATGAGGTCAAAGGTTTAAACTGTTTTCTTTCCAAGGCCTTTGGATCACAGACATCATCTATCTTGCTGCAGTAATGCTTTGGCAGCAGCCTGTCCAATACTATTCTTTTATGAATGGCATATAGGGATCTTCTGAAAAAGTGCCCAAGTTTCAGCCAATGCAGATTATCATCCATGAAGATCTTTCCAGGATACAGTAATTTGCATGATTGCTGAATCAAACATTTCTTCTCCCTCAGAGCAGAGGTAGACTGACCAAATAATATAATTCCTGGTCTTTCTGAAATGAGTTAAATAACATTTTCCTATGTCATATTTTGAAAATTAGTTAAGGAATAAGTGAGTATTTTAAAATAAATATTGATGGTTAATTTTTAAAGGAATTTACCATGTGTAATCCAAAAACTGAGCACACGAATGATCTATAAGAATGGATTTCTTATTCTGTGTAAAAACTTTATAAGCATTCAAGCATTCTTTTTAAAAGAAAATCTAAAATCAAGAGGTAGCACTACGGAAGACTTACATGCGTACATATTCTGACAAACACTCCCCCTACTAGATTAGAACAAATTATTTTACCTCTACTTTTTCTCTGAAAAATAGGCATAATCTTAGCTTCTGTCATGAAAGTTTTTCAAAGTGACATTTATGATCATTCTAAAGAATTTTGAGTATGGTGTTAGAAAGTGTTCTAGTTTCATTCTTTTACAAGTGGTTGACCAGTTTTCCCAGCACCACTTGTTAAAGAGATTGTCTTTAATCCATTGTATATTCTTGCCTCCTTTGTCAAAGATAAGGTGTCCATAGGTGCATGGATTTATCTCTGGGCTTTCTATTTTGTTCCATTGATCTATATTTCTGTCTTTGTGCCAGTACCATACTGTCTTGATGACTGTGGCTTTGTAGTAGAGCCTGAAGTCAGGCAGGTTGATTCCTCCAGTTCCATTCTTCTTTCTCAAGATTGCTTTGGCTATTCGAGGTTTTTTGTATTTCCATACAAACTGTGGAATTATTTGTTCTAGCTCTGTGAAAAATACCACTGGTAGCTTGATAGGGATTGCACTGAATCTATAGATTGCTTTGGGTAGTATACTCATTTTCACTATATTGATTCTTCCCATCCATGAACATGGTATATTTCTCCATCTATTAGTGTCCTCTTTGATTTCTTTCACCAGTGTTTTATAGTTTTCTATATATAGGTATTTAGTTTCTTTGCTGCTACTGCTGCTAAGTTGCTTCAGTCGTGTCCAACTCTGTGCGACCCCATAAATGGCAGCCCACCAGGCTCCGCCGTCCCTGGGATTCTCCAGGCAAGAACACTGGAGTGGGTAGCCATTTCCTTCTCCAAGGAAATGGTTTCTTTAGGAAGATATATTCCTAAGTATTTTATTCTTTTTGTTGCAATGGTGAATAGAATTGTTTCCTTAATTTCTCTATTTTCTCATTATTAGTGTATAGGAATGCAAGGGATTTCTGTGTGTTGATTTTATATCCTGCAACTTTACTATATTGCTGGGCATACACACTGAGAAAACCAGAACTGAAAGAGACACGTGTACCCCATGTTCATCGCAGCACTGTTTATAATAGCCAGGACATGGAAGCAACCTAGATGTCCATCAGCAGATGAATGGATAAGAAAGCTGTGGTACATATACACAATGGAGTATTACTCAGCCATTAAAAAGAATACATTTGAATCAATTCTAATGAGGTAGATGAAACTGGAGCCGATTATACAGAGTGAAGTAAGCCAGAAAGAAAAACACGAATACAGTATACTAATGCATATATATGGAATTTAGAAAGATGGTAACGATAACCCTGTATGCGAGACAGCAAAAGAGACACAGATGTATAGAACAGTCTTTTGGACTCTGTGGGAGAGGGAGAGGGTGGGATGATTTGAGAGAATGACACTGAAACATGTATAATATCATATATGAAATGAATCACCAGTCCAGGTTCGATGCATGATACTGGATGCTTGGGGCTGGTGCACTGGGACAACCCAGAGGGATGGTACAGGGAGGAAGTAGGGAGGGGTGTTCAGGATGGGGAACACGTGTATACCTGTGGTGGATTCATGTTGATGTATGGCAAAACCAATACATATTGTAAAGTAATTAGCCTCTAATTAAAATAAATAAATTTATATTAAAAAAAGAATTTTGAGAACCAGTCAGGATATGCCAGCTAATACGCACACTGGCATTAAGTGGGTTGTGGTTTGCCTTTCTCAGAGATGGGATATCAACTAATCTTGGATAAAGAATATTTAGGAAAAGAAAAGAATATTTAGGTTGATATTAGATACTGAAAGATAAGGATAGAATAAAGACACGGCCATTTTCACAATAATCTAGGATTTATGTCTAAAATTAATTTCTAAGTTGTGACCATCCACATGAGCAATATCGCCAATCAGAAGTCTCCTTGGTGTGCATTGTTATAGAGGAACTATAAGATGCATGCAAAATATATTCATCCAACAATAATTTCAACAGAAAGAGAGTATCATATAAGGCTGAATAATGAGAATAGTTTGGCCATTAAGAGATTGAAAGACCAAAATCTATCTCAATTTAAGATAGTTTTTAATACCAATGATATTCAGTAAAGACCATTCCTGAGAATACTATGGAAGTAGCAAGTTAGAAAAACATGTTGATATTCATCCTACCCATCTGGAAAAAAGTAGTTATTAAGAATACAACAGTATGCAGGTCAAGAAGCAACACTCAGAACTGCACATGGAAAAACAAACTGGTTCAAAATTAGCAATGGAATATGTCAAGGCTGTATATTGTCACCTTGCTTATTTAACTTATATGCAGAGTATATCATGCAAAATGCTAGACTGGATGAAGCACAAGCTGGTATCAAGATTGCTGGGAGAAATATCAATAACCTCAGATATGCAAATGACACCACTCTTATGGCAGAAAGCAAAGAGGAACTAAAGAGCCTCTTGATGAAAATGAAAGAGGAGAGTGAAAAGGCTGGCTTAAAACTCAACATTAAAAAAGTGAAGATCATGGCATCCGGTCCCATCACTTCATGGCAAATAGATGGGGAAACAATGGAAAGAGTGACAGACTATTTTCTTGGCTCCAAAATCACTGCAGATGGTGACTGCACTTATGAAATTAAAAGACACTTGCTCCTTGGAAGAAAAGCTGTGACCAACCTAGACAGCATATTAAAAAGCAGAGACATTACTGTACTGGCAAAGGTCCATACAGTCAAGGGTATGGTTTTTCCAGTAGTCATGTATGGATGTGAGAGTTGGACTATAAAGAAAGCTGAGCACCGAAGAACTGATGCTTTTGAACTGTGGTGTTGGAAAAGACTCTTGAGAATCCCTTGGACTCAATGGACATGAATTTGAGCAAGTTCCGGGAGTTGGTGATGGACAGGGAAGCCTGGGTGCTGCATCCCATGGGGTCTCAAAGAGTCGGACATGACTGAACTGAATGAATACAACAGCAGAAACTGGACACCCCAATTGAACAGACTTGTGTGATAGGGATATTTGGAGTGTTCTGGTAGTGAGAAAATATGGGCCTGACATTTGTGGAACAGCTACAATAAACAAGCACTTTGAAGAAGATTTTGATCACATGAATTCAGTAACTGCTTAAAATATTTCTCACACAATAGGTTTATTCCCATTTCAAGCTGAGAAACTGACTTTCAGACAAGCTGACTTTCTTAAGCTGATAAATACCAAGATGTGTGAAGGATGTGTTCTTTTGGTTCTATTTGGTGTATTCTAGAAGCTCTACAAGACAACAGAGATAGAACATTTTCATCAAATAATTTGCAAGTTGGTGAGGTATATACAGACATACATACAAATGTGACAACACTAGGAGAAAAAGAAAAGAATGAGAAACACAAAACTCAGAAGAATGGTTACTCTTTTCTAAGGAAAGACAGGAATTATGGAAGGAGACTTCCACTTTTTAAGTACAGGGTACAAGGGTTTTTAAAATTATTATTATATATCATTTTTGCATACAAAACAATATAATATGAATTTTCCTGTTTGTATGTATAAAATAAAGAGCTTCATGTTTTAAAAAACATGATTACAAGTAGCTAATGGGAATACCAGACCACCTGACCTGCCTCTTGAGAAACCTGCATGCAGGTCAGGAAGCAACAGTTAGAACTGGACATGGAACAACAGACTGGTTCCAAATAGGGAAAGGAGTAGGTCAAGGCTGTATATTGTCACCCTGCTTATTTAACTTATATGCAGAGTACATCATGAGAAATGCTGGGATGGAGGAAGCACAAGCTAGAATCAAGATTGCTGGGAGAAATATCAATAACATCAGATATGCAGATGACACCGCCCTTATGGCAGAAAGTGAAGAAGAACTAAAGAGCCTCTTGATGAAAGTGGAAGAGGAAAGTGAAAAAGTTGGCTTAAAGCTCAATATTCTGCAAACAAAGATCACGGCATCCGGTCCCATCACTTCATGGGAAATAGATGGGGAAACAGTGGAAACAGTGTCAGACCTTATTTTTTGGGGCTGATTTCCTTTAGGATGGACTGGTTGGATCTCCTTGCAGTCCAAGGGACTCGCAAGAGTCTTCTTTAACACTACAGTTCAAAAATATCAATTCTTCAGCACTCAGCCTTCTTTATAGTCCAACTCTCACATCCATACATGACCACAGGAAAAACCATAGCCTTGACTAGAGAGATCTTTGTTGACAAAGTAATATCTCTGCTGTTTAATATGCTATCTAGGTTGGTCCAGCAATCTTGATTCCAGCTTGTGATTCATCCAGCCAAACGTTTCTCATGATGTACTCTGCATATAAGTTAAATAAGGCAAGGTAGACAATATACATTCTTGATATACTCCTTTTCTTATTTGGAACCAGTCTGTTGTTTCATGTCCAGTTCTCACTGTTGCTTCCTGACCTGTATACAGATTTCTCAGGAGGCAGGTCAGGTGGTCTGGTATTCCCATGTCTTTCAGAATTTTCCACAGTTTGTTGTGATCCACACAGTCAAAGGCTTTGGCATGGTCAATAAAGCAGAAATAGCCTTCTTAATAATCTGAAATATTTACCAGGCACACTGGAAATCCACATGTTCCTTACAGTAAGTATCACAGGGCCTTGTACACAACAGACACACAAATCAGGGCTTTATTTAAAATTACTAACAGAAATATACTTAGCATGTACTAGGTAATTTTCATACATTATTTTCCTCACAGCCACCCTGAAAGATAGGTGACCATTTGTCATTGCAGTGTACAGAAAATGTGACTCAGAGAGATTCATTATTTTGCCCAAGGTCACAGGAGTAGTATATAGCAAGAAAAGTATTTGAACCCAGATCTGTTCCCCCATACAATCACAGGTAATATTAATCCTAACAACCACCCTGTAAGATACATTCTATTGTGCTCTGCAAAGTCCCTCCAACTCTTTGCGACCCTGCGGACTGTAGCCCACCAGGTTCCTCTGTCCAGGCAAGAATACTGGAGTGGGCTGCCATTGTCTTCTCCAGGGATCAAATCTGCATCTCTTCCATTCACTGCTTTGGCAGGCAGATTCTTTACCATCTGAGCTACCTGGGAAGCCCATCCTAAATTTACAGATAAGGAAACTGAGGCATGAAGGGACTGTCATATGTCCACAGTCACACACTTGACTTGGACTCAGGGAGGCTTAAGTGGGAGGGAGATTGGATTAGATCTCATGTCCTCAGGTCTGCGTTCATGGGCACCACTGTGGTGGAAGAGAAGGACACCATCTCATACATGAACTTTCCCGAGGCAAACCAGGAAGAACCCTCATTGTAAATAACCTTACTTCTGGATTTAAGTGGCTTAAAACTGGCAAAAATGCCCCCTGCCCTTTGGCCTCCTAAGATCTGTCCTAAGAGTGGACAAAATCTCCCAGGTAGCCCAGAAAACCAAAATCCACAGAAATATAGACTTAACACTTGAGTTCAGTTTCCCATTAAACTGGAGCAAGACAAGAATCCCCCCAAAGCTCTATTTATTCCTCCTCCTTCTCCTCACAACCAGGCTTCTGACATCAAAGTTTACCATTAAAGCATCATTAATAGGAATGTTACTGTATATATTTTCACTAGAGAGAAGAATGTCATGGAAATTTTTCATGACAGGTGTTTACCGTAAGTTTGGCATGCATTATGTTAGCACATTCTGCTCTCCTCCTATAATTTTTCTATGCAACTTATTTATGTGCATATTTAAATGGTGTGCCACTTAATTGAAATTATAGTGTGTTTAAGCCAGATCTGACACTCACTGGCAGTTGCTGTTAAGGAATATTTGGAACTTATGAACAGGTCATTTTCCAAATAGTACAGATATAACCATATTATCTAGCAGAATGTTTCAGGAATCAAACAACTGATATTGCCTAACCTAAGTACCCCATTCATTCCAGGCAGGATTATGTCTTATTAACCTTTACAATCCACAACCCCAGATCCACATATGACCTAACAGTGGTACCACTAACTTCTCATATAAAGACTCTGCATACAAACCCTGGTGACTCAGACAGTAAAGCATCTGCCTGCAATGCGGGAGACCCGGGTTCAATTCCTGGGTTGGGAAGTTCCCCTGGAGAAGGAAATGGCAATCCACTCCAACACTCTTGCCTGGAAAATCCCGTGGACGGAGGAGCCTGATAGGCTGTAGTCCATGAGGTCGCAAAGAGTCAGACACGACTGAGCGACTTCACTTTATATAAACCCAAGGATCTGGGAAATAACTAAGAAAAAATTGTTCAATTATTGGAGTACTTCTTTAAAAATGTAAGTATTTGTATTGCATACAAAAAACAGTATTTTTATCCAGTTTTCTGTAGTTTTCATCAGGATATTTATTATAAACAGTCTGTGACAAAGAAAACAAATCCAAGCTATCACAGGAAGAAGGTCCTTGATAGGGCAACAGTCCAAATAGTTCAAGGAACTAACAAAAACACCAAATAGCCTCCAATTTTGGTTGTGAATTTTTTTATTTTATTTTATTTATTTATTTGGCTGCTCTGGGTCCCAGTTGTAGCATGTGGGATCCAGCTCCCCGACCAGGGATTGAATCTGGGCCCCTTGCACTGGGAGCTCAGAGCCTTAGCCACTGGACCACCAGGGAAGTCCCTGGTTGTGAATTTAGAAAGGCTAAATTTTATAATAAGCAACAGATTTTCTCCCCCCCCCCCATTATGTTTCCTACTATACATATCCACTTTAGTTCTCAGGTACTTAGTCACTCTGTGTCTGCTTCTCATCTGTCAAACAGGATAATAATAATACCTTCTCTCTGGGTTGTTGTATTAAATGAGGTAAAGCAGTTAAATGCACATATCAGATACCTGCATGTGGTAAGTGCTATATTTTAGATAATATATTATTTATAATTATTGTTCTATTATTATCATTCCATGATTGTTATACACTATACCTTACATTAGCTTTTAAAAAGTAAATTAACAAAACATTTGTGGTACCTCTACGAATATAAAAGATAAATTATGAACATAATGAAATAAGAATTGGTATATGATCAAAGACCACTTTGATGATAATACTCATAAAAATTATACAATGGAGCCACTCTTGAAATGTCCTTTATTTCTCTACAGACTAGATTACATGACATCCTAATGTGTTCTGCAAAGAAATTTCAACCCTGTATCAAAGGTGTCTATAATGCAAATTTCACTGTAAGAAATATATGACAACCTTGATCTCTTTAAGATTTGGCTTTCCCCTGTAACTTTGTTTGAATTAGAAATCAAGTAAATAGGTAAGTGATCAGTATGTTTTAACTATGAGGGATGCAAAAGGGGAAAAGAATTAATATTTGTTGAATACTTTCTAAGTGCCAGAAAGTTTGCTATGTGTTTTACACTGGTCATTACTTTATTTAATCCCCATAACTGTTCCTCTGAGATAGATATTATCCCTACTTTAACAAATGTGGATATTGTTTCTCAGAGACTTCTTTATTTGATATGATTAGTCAATTAATAAGGGATGGATCAGAGTTTAGAACCTAGATCTCTCAAGCCTATTCTCCTTAGACTGTAAAATGTTTGAGAAACTGCTTTTTAAATGGAAGTATAATTGATGTACAATATCATACTAATTTTAGGTGCACCTCATAGTAATTCGATATTTATATTTTCTTTTTTAATTGAAATATAATTGCTTTACAATGCTGTGTTAGTTTCTGCTGTACAACAAAGGGAACCAGCTCTATGTATACGTATCATATATCCCCTCCCTCCTGAACCTCCCTCCCACTCATCTCACCCATGTAGGTCATCATACAGTACTCAATTGAACTCCCTGTGTTTTACAGCAGCTTCCCACTAGCTATCCATTTTACACATGGTAGTGTATACATGTCAATCCTACTCTCCCAGTTCATCCCACCCTTCTCTCCCTCTGCGATGTCCACGTCTCTTCTCTACATCTATGTCTCCATTTCTGCCCTGCACATTGATTCATCTTTACCATTTTTCTAGACTCCATATATATGCGTTAATATAAGACATTTGTTTTTCTGACTTACTTCACTCTGTATGACAGACCCTAGGTCCACCCACATCACTACAAATGAGCCCATTTTTATGGCCAAGTAATATTCCATTGTAATACTTATATATATGTTTTGAAATGACCATCACAGTAAGTCCAGTAACAACCTGTCACAGTACAAGATTGTTACAATCTTACTTTTTCCTATTCTGTACATTACATCCCCATGACTTCTTTTATAAAGGCAATTCTGATCTTTTAGTCCCCTTTTTTGCACCCCCAACTCCCTCGCCTCTGGCAACTACCAGTTTGTTTCTGTATCTATGAGTCTGTTTCTGCTTTGTTTTGCTGGTTCCCTTGTTTTCTAGATTTCATGTGTAAGTGAAATCATATGGTGACTATCTTTCTCTGTCTGACTTATTTCACTTAGCATAATGCCCTCAAGTTCCATCCATGTTGCTGCAAATGGCAAGATTCAGTTCTTTTTTATGGGCTTCCCTACTCAAACAGTAAAGTATTTGCCCGCAATGTAGGAGACCCGGCTTTGATCCCTGGGTCAGGAAGATCCCCTGGAGAAAGAAATGGCAACTCACTCCAATATTCTTGCCTGGAAAACTCCACTGACAGAGGAGTCTGGCAGGGTACAGTCCATGGGATCACAAAGAGTCAGAGTTCTTTTTTATAGCTGATAATATTCCATTGTGTGTGTGTATGTATATGTATATATGCCACAGCTGCTTTATCCATTCATCCACTGATGGACACTTCGGTTGTTTCCATATTTAGGTTGTAAATAATGTTGCAATGAACATAGGGTGCATATACCTTTTCTAGTTAGTGTTTTTGTTTTATTTGGATAAACAGTCAAAAGCGGAATTGCTGGATCATATTTTTAATTTTTTGAAAAACCTCCAAACAGTTTTCCACAGTGGCGGTACCAACTTACATTTCTACCAGCAGTACACAAGGGTTCCTTTTTTTCCACATCCTCACTGAGTAACTACCTTTGACTGACTACTGTTTTATAGAACCAGATAACTTGTTTCTCAAAATTATCTGAGAATCACCTTTAGAATAGCACATTGTGACCTTCTGGGAAATGCTAACAAATTTTTTTTTTCTTTTGCTAACTCTAATTAGGATATTTCTCTTTAATTTTGGGGAATCCTGGCAACAAATTTCTACAAAGAATTTCTGTAGCAGCTTAGAAACATTTCATTTGATATTCTCATATTTTACATTAGTGCAAGTGTTCTCTACACCCCAGGGAAGTGAGCTGCCAGTCAAGGCCCCACAGGGGGATTTATGAAATGAAATCCTGCATATGCTGTTTGTTTCTTTTCAGCCCAGACTGCATGAATTATTTGAACTAAATGGGAGGGACGGGTGAAGGGGTGCAGGAAGCTAATACAGAGCTCTGCACCCCCATGGATGATAAATAAATATTTATGGCCTGAATGACAGACTACTTATTACAAAAGTCTAAAACTTTTTATTTTGAGATACTGGTCTTTTGTAACTCCTGCAGCTTTGTTTTAAAAAACAAACAAACAAACAATTTACCCCAATTATCATCACCATCCTTCTTAAGCAAAAGCCAGACTCAGCTCCTTGAACTGCTCTCCTCCCTCCTGCCAGGAGAGGGACTGCATGTGAGATGCAGGTGCTTTATTCTGACCAGGTTTACCTTCTGAGACAGAAGAAGGGTTAGTCTTAGGATTTGGAAGGAGCTAGACTGATGGGGAAAGCACCATGCTGTCATGGTTAGCGCTTGATCTTTTAACGGCCTGAAAGTGAATGTATAGTTGCTCAGTTGTGTCCAGCTCTTTTCGACTCCATGGACCGTAGCCTACCACGCTCCTCTGTCCATCGAATTCTTCAGGCAAGAATACTGGAGTGGGCTGCCATTCCTTTCTCCAGGGGATCTTCCTGATCCAGGGATCAAATCCGGGTCTCCTGCATTGCAGGCAAGTTCATTACCACCTGAGCCACTGTAATGAATCCAAAGAGGCCAGATTCATGGAATTCTCCAGGCCAGAATACTAAAGTGGGTAGCTGTTCCCCTCTCCAGGGAATCTTCCAACCCAGGGATTGAACCCAGGTCTCCTGCATTGCAGGTAGATTCTTTACCATCTGAGTCACTTGGGAAGCCCAAGAATACTGGAGTGAGTAGCCTATCCCTTCTCCAGGGAATCTTCTCCTCTCAGCAATCAAACCGGGATCTCCTGCATTGCAGAATTCTTTACCAGCTGAGCTACCAGGGAAGCCTGAGTTTTACTCAAAGTTTTTCTACTTTCTAATTGTTTGACTTGGGCAAGATTACTTCCCAGAGACTTTGGTTTCTCATCTCTGATATAGAGGAAATATCATGAGCATTAAATGAGATATAATTTTTAAGACACCTGGTACATAGTAAGCATATCATTTACTAAATACTAGCAACATTTGTTTTCATTTTTGATGAGGCAGTAACACAAAATAGTATCATGCCCTGAATATACACTATTAGATATCTGGGAGATTTTACATGATTAATTGCCACTTAAAGACCTTCCCCCACCCCCGCCGAAACTGTAGTTATCACTGAACAACCCAGCAGAACTCCTTGTTCAGTTAGTGGCTGTACATATAGTCTGACTGAAAACTAACATCCTCTTCTTCAGCAACCTTCTCTAGGAATCTATGTACTATATGTACTATTATAGTCCTCAGATTATCTCACTATTACTTAAATCCTATTGTCTAAACATAAGTTGTCAAATCATTATCTACTTGTAGATATAGAGTAATATACAACATACATATATGGTCAAAAGGATTTATCTTCACGAGATAAATTTTTATATTTATTTATTTATTTTATTCTATATGTCTAGGGACTCAGCTGGACTCAAGTAGGGTTATTATTATCATTCTCAAGCCTGTGAGTGAAACTTGCTCAGTCATGTCCCACTCTTTGTGACCCCATGGGCTACACAGTCCATAGAATTCTCCAGGCCAGAATACTCGAGTAGGTATTCTTCTCCAGGGGATCTTCCCAAGCCAGAGATCAAACCCAGGTCTCCCACACTGCAGGCAGATTCTTTACCAGATGAGCCACAAGGGAAGCCCATTCTCAAAAAGCCTGTACTACCTGGAATTAATGTGGAAGCTATCCATTTTCAAAAACTAGGCAAAATGAAATACTCTATGGGTCATCCTGCTGCATTCTTTTTGATATAGTGGTACATGTTTTAATCTGCAGAGAGCTAAACTTAAACAGTGGGATGTGCTTCTTTACAGTTATAGAGACTATTTCATCCAGAGACGCAGACTGAGCTTTTCTATTCACTTTTGTTTTAGTGAAAAACTGTGTGTATATGTGTGTATGTGTACAGTATTTGCCTGACCAGTTACACTTTAAGTGTAAAAATTCAGGGGCTTTCCTGGTGGCTCAGTGGTAAAGACTCTGCCTGCCAATGCAGGAGACATAATTTTGACCCCTGGTCTGGGAAGATCCCAAATGCCATGCAGCAATTAAGCCCATGTGCCACAACTATTGAGCCTGTGCTCTAGAGCTGGGGAGCTACGACTTCTGAAGCCCGTGTGCACTGGAGACCATGCTCTACAAGAGAAGCCACAATAAAAAGCCCATGCACCACAATTAGAGAGTAGCCCCCTGCTTACCGCAACTAGAGAAAAGCCTGCACAGCGGTGAAGACCCAGTACAGCCAAAATTAAATAAATAAATAAAATTATTTTTTAAAATTCAAAATTTCTGTCATTCATCCCAATATTTCGTTTTAGGGAGCTCCTAACTTCTATATTTAACTAGATCACCATTTTCTCCAGCATGGAGACATCAGTGTATATAGGTAAAAATGTATTTTAATATTTATTTATTTTAGTGTGCTTTCAGAAATTTCACTAAAATACTAAATTATGATATAAAATTTCCTTTTTCAATAAAATTACTAACATAAAAAGAGGTAATTTAAAGTATTAAGAAAATAATATTATAGGAGTTAATGTGGAATTGTCAAATATTACAGAGTAGGGCTTTCCTGGTGGCTCAGTAGTAACGAATCCATCTGCCAGTGCAGGAGACATGGTTTTCATCCCTGGTGCAGGAGGAGCCCACATCCTGTGGAGCAACTGAGCCCATGTACCACAACTACTGAGTCTGTGGTTCTAGAGCTCAGGACCACAACTAGCGAGCCCACGTGTCACAACTGCTAAAGCCTGTGCATCTGAGAGTCTATGCTCTGCAACAAGGGAAGCACCAAAATGAGAGGTCCACGTATCACAACTAGAGAGTAGTCCCTGCTTGCTTCAATTAGAGGAAAGCCTGCACAGCAATGAACACCCAGCACAACCAAAAATAAATAAATAAAAAATTTTAAAAATTACAGAGGTAGTATTTGAATGAAGTTCAGAAAACAACTGCTCTAAATAACTCATTCCAAGCATCTTGTTACATGTTAATAATAAGTTACTTTGTTGTACGGTTTTACAGAGTATTTTGAGTGGTAAATACCTGACAGTTTAAAGAAACCAAGTTGTATCATTCGGTAATCAGAGACTCTTGCCTGACTAAATTAGCAGGAGAATGTGGTACGTACTTTTCTATCACTCCTTACTATAAAATAAATCCCAGATAAAGCAGAGATCTAAGGGGAAAAATGAGAGAAGGAGGCAACACAGGATAAGATGGTTGGATGATATCACCAACTCAATGGACATGAGTTTGAGTCAACTCTGGGAGATAGTCAAGGACAGGGAAGCCTGGCATATTGCAGTTCATGGGGAAACAAAGAGTCAGACACAACTTAGTGACTGAACAACAAAAATAATCTTGGAGCAGAACAGATATTTCAAAGCATGATTTAAATTTCAGAATACTTCAAAGATCTAAGAATTTGACCATTAATTTTTTTTAAATTTCTCCATTGCAAAGTAAGTAAATAAATAAAATCAAAAAAACAAAATAGTAAACTTATTTGCAGCATATATGACAGACAAAAGCGAATTTCCATAACATAGTAAAAGTCCTACAATACACACACACACACACACAAAAAGACAACTAAAGGATAACAGAAAATCTAAGGTCATGAAACTAGTAAACATAAACGGCTTTTAAACATACTAGAATGTACTTAAATTTCTCATAATAAAAGAAATACAACATAAAACCAGACATTCCTTTTACTTGCTTCATAAGAATTTTACAAGTTTGATAGATATATGTATATATTCATATAGATATATGATAGATATATGTATATATTCATACAGATATATGATAGATATATGTATATATCTATATGAATCTAAGCCTCTGCACCAGAATTAATGAGCCCATGCTCTAGAGACAGCAAACAGCAACTACTGAGCCCACACGCTCCAGAGCCCAGTGTTCCACACCCAGAGAAGCCCCCAATCACAACTAGAGAAGGTGTACATGCAGCAATGAGGACCTAGTGCAGCCTAAATTAATTAATTTTTAAAAATTATCCATTGTGCTTTATAAAATTTTAGCTATTCTAAGTTTAAAAATAAAATCTGAGGCTAGCTGGTATTTTAGTTGACTCCTTTAAATTTGTGTGGACTGGATGAAAAATAAAGAAAACTAATAAAATATTAGACTATTTTGTGAATGCAATTAAAAATACCAGGTTTTTAAAAAGAATTTAGAAGCCTGAGTAATTTTTTTCAGTCATTTCCAGGACTCTTGGATTTGCAGGCAGTCTTCTTACGACGCTAACAGTCTGTTTATTAAAGTCTGCATTAAATGCTCAGTCCCAGTTTCCCATATCAACACAAGCATTACTGGAGCAAGTGACCAAGTGAGAGAGTGGTAAGACATGAACTGGGAGATAGAGCGAGAGGTCAGGTCTTTTTGGGCTTTAGAGCCTACATGAAATATTTTGGACTTTATTCTAAGTGTACCATGCAATGACTGGAGGCTTTCATTTTTAAGCATGTCATTTCTGATGTTGATCTGATATGAATTTTTATATCACAGAAGTCTATAATAGCCATTTTCTAACAATCTATATGAGCCATGCCATGTAGGGCCACCCAAGACAGACGGGTCACGGTGCACAGCTCTGACAAAACATGGTCCACTCACTGCAGAAGCGAATGGCAAGCCACTTCAGTATTCTTGCCTTGAGAACCCCATAAACAGTATGAAATGGCAAAAAGATAGGACACTGAAAGATGAACTCCCCAGGTCGGCTGGTGCCCAGAAAGAATGAAGACATGGAACCAAAGCAACACCACCACCCACCTGTGGATATGACTGGTGATGGAAGTAAAGTCTGATACTATAAAGAGCAATACTGCATAGGAACCTGGAATGTTAGGTCCATGAATCAAGGCAAATTGGAAGTAGTCAAACCAGGGGTGGCAAGAGTGAACAATGACATTTTAGGAATTAGCGAACTAAAATTGACTGGAATGGGTGGATTTAACTCAGATGACCATTATATCTATTACTGTGGGCAAAAATACCTTAGAGGAAATGGAGTAGCCATCATAGTCAACAAAAGAGTCCAAATGCAGTACTTGGATGCAATCTCAAAAACGACAGAATGATCTCTATTCGTTTCCAAGGCAAACCATTCAATAACACATTAATCCAAGTCTATGCCCCGACCAGTAATGCTGAAGAAGGTGAAGTTGAACAGTTCTATGAAGATCTACAAGATCTTCTAGAACTAACACCCAAAAAAGATGTCCTCTTCATTATAGGGGACTGGAATGCAAAAGTAGGAAGTCAAGAAATACCTAGAGAAACAGGCAAATTTGGCCTTGGAGTACAGAATGAAGTAGGGCAGAGGCTAATAAGAGTTTTGCCAAGAGAACACACTGATCATAGCAAACACCCTCTTCCAACAACACAAGAGAAGACTCTACACATGGAAATCATCAAATGGTCAATACCGAAATCAGACTGATTATATTCTTTGCAGCCAAAGTTGAAGAGGCTCTATACAGTCAGCAAAAACAAGACCCGGAGCTGACTGTGGCTCAGATCATGAACACCTTATTGCCAAATTCAGACTTAAATTGAAGAAAGTAGGGAAAACCACTAGACCATTCAGATATGACCTAAATCAATCCCTTACGATTACACAATGGAAGTGAAAAATAGATTCAAGGGATTAGATCTGAGAGAGTGCCTGAAGAACTATGGACGGAGGTTCATGACATTGTACACGAGGCAGTGAGCAAGATCATCCCCAAGAAAAAGAAATGCAAAAAGGCAAAATGGCTGTCTGAGGAGGCCTTACAAATAGAACTGTGAAAAGAAGAGAAGTGAAGGCAAAAGAGAAAAGGAAAGATACACTCATTTGAATGCAGAGTTCCAAAGAATAGCAAGGAGAGATAAGAAAGCCTTCCTCAGTGATCAATGCAAAGAAATAGAGGAAAACAATAGAATGCGAAAGACTAGATATTTATTCAAGAAAATTAGAGATACCAAGGCAACATTTCATGCAAAGATGGGCACAATAAAAGACAGAAATGATATGGACCTAAAAGAAGCAGAAGATATTAAGAGGTGGCAAGAATACACAGAACTATACAAAAAAGATCTTCACAACCCAGATAATCACGATGGTGTGATCACTCACCTAGAGCCAGACATCCTGGAATGTGAAGTCAAGTGGGCCTTAGGAAGCATCACTACGAACAAAGCTAGTGGAGGGATGGAATTCCAGCTGAGCTATTTCAGTTCCTAAAAGATGATGTTGTAAAAGTGCTACACTCAATATGCCAGCAAATTTGGAAAACTCAGCAGCGGCCACAAGACTGGAGAAGGTGAGTTTCCATTCCAATCCCAAAGAAAGGCAATGCCAAGGAATGTTCAAACTACCATGCAATTGCACTCATTTCACACGCTAGCAAAGCAATGCTAAAAATTAGGCAAGCAAGGCTTCAACAGTACTTGAACCGAGAACTTCCAGATGTTCAAGCTGGATTTAGAAAAAGCAGAGGAACCAGAGATCAAATTGCCAACATCCACTGGATCATCAAAAAAGTAAAAGAGTTCCAGAAAAGCTTCTACTTCTTCTGTATTGACTATGCCAAGCCTTTGACTGTGTGGATCACAACAAACTGTTGAAAATTCTTCAAGAGATGGGAATACCAGACCACCTGACCTGCCTCCTGAGAAATCTGCATGCAGGTCAAGAAGCAACAGTTAGAACTGGACATGGAAAAACAGACTGATTCCAAATAGGAAAAGGAGTACATCAAGGCTGTATATTGTCACCCTGCTTATTTAACTTACAGGCAGAGTACATCATGAGAAATGCGGGGCTGGATGAAGCACAAGCTGGAATCAAGATTGCTGGGAGACATATCAGTAACCTCAAATACGCAGATGATAACCACCCTTATGGCAGAAAGCAAAGAAGAACTAAAGAGCCTTTTGATGAAAATAAAAGAGAAGAATGAAAAAGCTGGCTTAAAACTCAACATTCAGAAAATTAAGATTATGGCATCTGGTCCCATCACTTCATGGCAAATAGATGGGGAAACAATGGAAATGTGGCTGACTTTATTTTGGGGGGCTCCGCTCCCAAATCACTGTAGATGATGACTGCAGCCATGAAATTAAAGATGCTTGCTCCTTGGAAGAAAAGTTATGACCAACCTAGACAGTATATTTAAAAGCAGAGACATTACTTTGCCAACAAAGGCCCATCTAGTCAAAGTTATGGTTTTTCCAGTAGTCATGTGTGCATGTGAGAGTTTGACTATAGAGAAAGCTGAGTTCCGAAGAACTGATGCTTTTGAACTGTGGTATTGGAGAAAACTCTTGAGAATCTCTTGGACTGCAAGGAGATCAAACCAGTTCAATCTAAATGAAATCAGTTCTGAATATTTACTGGAAGGACTGATACTGAAGCTGCAACTCCAATACTTTGGCCACCTGATGTGAAGAACTGACTCATTTGAAAAGACCTTGATGCTGGGAAAGATTGAAGACAGGAGGCGAAGGGGATAACAGAGGATAAGATGGTTGGATGGCATTATTGACTCAATGTACGTGAGTTTGAGTAGGCTCCAGAAGTTGGTGATGGACCGAGGCCTGGCATGCTGCAATCCATGGAGTTGCAAAGAGTCAGACAGGACTGAGTGACTGAACTGAACTGATGGTATCTCTTATTCTTTACAGCAGAGGATACTTTGCTTTATAACACATTGTTTTAGTTTTTTACTATGAAAGTAATTTATCCTTTTCTCACTGTAGAAAATTGAGAAAAATATTTAAAAAGGAAATAAATGCATCTGCTAATCTAACCCAGAGGTTGACAAATTATGGCCAGCAAGCCTATTTTTTGTAAATTAAGTTTTATTGGAACACAGCACCCCCACCCCCACATCTGTTGACTGTTAATTATGGCTGCTTTCCATACCACCACAGCACAGTCTAGTAGTTATGACAGAAACTCTATGGTCTACAACACCTAAAATGTTTACATCAGCCAGTACTTTACAGAAAAGGTTTGATGACCTTTGTTCTAACCCTCTGAAACAATGTTAATATATTAACTACCTTTTCAAAGGTATGTTCTGGACATATTTTTAAAGTGAGGATCAGACTCTAAATACAACTATATATTTTGCTGAGCTCTCTTACCACTATACCATCAGCATTTGTGCATGTAATTAACATTCATTATGAAAGATAGTCAGAGGCTAACATTTTTTAAGCTAGCATATATTGTACCTTTTAAATATGTCACCATCTATGTAAAGAATCCTTATTTATTTCCCTATTTTCTGACATTTAGTTTTAATTTTTATTCCTAGATATGCTGTGGTGAATATCTGTTAATACTTTTTTTCATTTTTATTATTTCCTTCGACTAGGTTCCTTAAGGCGAAATTATTGTATCAACATTTTATGCCCCCTGATAAATATACTGAGATTTAAAATCATTGTTTACCAAAACTCTGGGCCTCTGCCAAGATTATATAACAACATATGGATAAACTAAACAATGGGGAGACTGCTTGCAGAAATTACTAATTTTTCATATTTTAAATATTTGTGAGGATATTTATAAATATAACTAATCTTTATTTTGGATAGAATATTGTTCTAAGTGATTTACATATAATAACTCATTTAGTCCCTACAACAACCTTTTGGGATAGGTTTTACTACCCCTATTTCAGAGGCAGAGCGAAGACTAAAACCTAGATAGTGTGACACCAGAGTTCTTGCATTTAACCACTTTGCTAAACAGTTTGAGTATTCCTGCTTCTTGTTCATTTTTCTTTTCATATACACTATCATATTACTACTACTATTAAGAATTATGTTCTATGTGAACCTTCTAGGAAGTGTGCTTTGACTCTAAAGATCTGTGACTTCAAAAAAGTTGGAGACCCATTTATCTCAAGGACTGCATCCTGTTGGCAATAAGATTATTAATTTATATTACATATTTCTCCTTACATTCCCTTTGCCTTTCTGTATTTGTTCTCTCATTTTTTCATCTCTTAGTACTTTGTCTTGTCGACATTTATCTCCAAAGTTTAAAGTTTTCATGTCTTGCTGTTATTAAAAATTTGTTTAGTATTACTCCTAATTATTATTACCACCATGAACAGAGGCAGGCAGAATCAGCTTCCAGAAACTCAAGGAAAATTTTATCTACTATAGTTTTTTTAAAAGATAGATGCAGACATAACTTTGATGTTATAATTACTTCTTTTGGGTTTCCAGCTATTTTAAAACAAATTTACACCATTTCATGCTTGTGTGAAACCTCAAGGATAATGTTTAAGAGTTTCTCCAATTATTCTTCCAAAGCATAAGGCCTACATCTTAATTGTTTTAATTAGCAAACCTATGAAAATTAATTAAAATTGGCATCATACTTCCAAAATTATATACCACTGAGTACTGAACATAAAAATCTTAATTAAAACACTGAAAAGCTTGAAACCAACTTGTTTTAATTGTCTAATATGTTTGCTTGAGGAATAAAATAATGAAAACAGTTAGTAAAAAGATGATGCCTTTTTCAGAGAGTCTGTAAGACCTTTTAAACTAGTGCTTCAAAAAGCAGTAACAATGATGATGTGGCCAGTTTCTTTTTCATTCTACCAAGATACAGAGTTTGCCTTCACTAGAGGTGCCCACCCTGATGATGGGGAAGCAATTCAGTTGCAGTGAGTCCCTGACAGCTTTGCATGGAGATGAAATGTGAGCAGCCTAAGGAAGTGGCATCAACTAGTGTCCAGGCAGAGCAAGGAAGGGAAAAGAAAGAGATGCATATGGTCTGGCTGTCAGGAGAGTAAACTGTTGCTCCTAGTAAGTGCCAGGAACTGGGTTAGAAGCTTTCCCAGAGGCTTTTTTCTTCCTGAAAAAGAACAGGCCAAATTGTAGTTTTATTAACCTCATTTTACAGCTAATGAAATCAGATTAAAAGGGATTAAGTAATCTGTGAAAAGCCACACAGAATGCACATGGCAGGAGATGGTTTCTTCACCATTTGCTCTTTCTTCCTTGGTGGATCTGTCTCCCCTTCAAGCTCTAATCCAAATTCCATCCCTGCTATGACCACTTCAAGGAGGGAGGCAGTTCATACATGACAAATCTACAGCTAACATCATACTCAACAGTGAAAAGCTGAAAGCATTCCTTCTAAGATTAGGAACAAAACAAAGATGTCCACTCTGGCTACTTTTATTCTACATGGTTTTGGAAGTCCTAGCCACAGCAATCAAAGAAGAAAAGGAAATATGAAAATAAAAGGAATCCAAATTGGACAGGAAGAAGTAAAACTGTCATTACGGGCAGATGACATGATACTATACATAGAAAATCTAACATTGCTATCAGAAAACTATTAGAGCTTATCAGTGAATTCAGTAAAGAGGCAGGATACAAAGTCAATTTACAAAAATCTGTTTAGTGTCTATATACTAATAATGTACTATAAGAAAGAGAAATTAAGGAAACAATACACATACCATTACATCAAAAAGAAGAAAATACCTAGGAACAAGCCTGCCCAAGAAAGCAAAAGAACTATATTCCAAAAACTATTAGATGCTAATGAAAGAAATTAAAGACGACACAAACAGATGGAAAGATATACCACTCATCCTGGGATTGGAAGAATCAATATTTTAAAATGATCACACTACCCATAGCAATCTACAGATTCAAAGCAATCCCCATCAAGTTACCAATGACATTTTTCACAAAACTGGAACAAAAATTTTTTAATTTGCATAGAAACACAAAAGACCCCCAGTAGCCAAAACAATTCTGAGAAAGAATAGAGCTGGGAGAATCAAGCTCCCTGACTTCAAACAATACTACAAATCTACAGTAATCAAAACAGTAAGATCCTGGCACAAAAACAGCCACTAGATCAATGGAACAGAATAGAAAGCTCAGAAATAGGTGGGACTGTAAACTGATACAGCCACTATGGAAAACAGTATGCAGGTTCCTTAAGAAACTAAAAATAGAACTACTATATGACCCAGCAACCCCACTACTGAGCCTATACCCAGAGAAAACCATAATTCAAAAAGACACATGCACTGCGGTGTTCGCAGCAGCACTATTTACAATACCCAGGACATGGAATCTACCTCAATGTCCATCAACAGAGGAATAAATAGTGAAGGTGCAGCACGTATATACACGGAAATATTGTGTATATGCATGTTAGTCACTCAGTTGTGTCCAACTCTTTGTGACCCCATGGACTATAGCCTGCCATGCTTCTCTGACCAGGGAATTTTCCAGACAAGAACACTGGAGTGAGCGGCCATTCTCTTCTCCGGGGGATCTTCCTGACCCAGGGATCAAACCCAGGTATCCTGCATTGCAGGCAGATTCTTCACCATCTGAGCCACCAAGGAAGCCCAAAGGAATATTACTCAACTATAAAAAGGAACAAAATTGTATCATTTGTAGAGATGTGGATGGATCTAGAGAGTGTCATACAGAGTGAAATAAGTCAGAAAGAGAAAAACAAATATTGTATATTAATACAGATAGGTGGAATATAAAAAAAAAGAAAAGGTCAGATGATCCTATGTGCAAAGTTGAAACAGAGACACAGAGGTAGAGAACAAACATATGGATACCAAGGGGGGAAGGGAGCAAGAGGAACTGGAGACTGGGTTTGCCACATATACACTATTGATACTATGTATAAAATAGATAACTAATGAGAAATACTGTATAGTACAGGGAACTCTACTTAATGCAGTTTGGTGACCTGAATAGAAAGGAAGTCCAAAAGGGAGGGGATATACATATAAGTATGGCTGACTCATTTTGCTATATAATAGAAATGAACATGGGCTTCCCTCGTGGCTCAGATGGTACAGAATCTGCCTGCAATGCAGGAGACCAGGGCTTGATCCCTGGGTCAGGAAGATCCCCTGGAGTAGGAAAGGGCAACCCACTCTAGTATTCTTGCCTGGAGAATTCCATGGACAGAGGAGCCTGGCAGGCTACAGACCATGGGGTTGCAAAGAGTCAGACACTACTGGGCAACTAATACTTTCACTCTTCAAAAACTAACACAACATTGTAAAGCAACTATATTCCAATTAAAATTAATTTAAAAAAAGAAAGCTCAGAAATAAACCCACACACTTACAGTCAATTAACCTACGACAAAGAAGGCAAGAATGCACAATGCAGAAAAGATTCTCTCTTCAATAAGTCACATTGGGAGAACTAGGCAGCTACATGTAAAAGAATTAAATTAGAACATTCTCTAACACTATATACAAAAATAAACTGAAGATGTATTAAAGACCCAAATGTAAGATCAGATACTATAAAACCCCTAGAGGAAATCACAGGCAGAACACTCTGACATAAATTGCTGCAGTATTTTTTTTGATCCATCTCCTACAGTAATAAAAACAAAAACAAAACAAATGAATGGGATCTAATTAAACTTAGCTTTAGCAAGCAAAGGAAATCATAAACAAAACAAAAATCTATGGAATGGGAGAAAATATTTGCAAATTATGTGACAGATAAGGGATTAATTTCCAAAAACACAAACAGCTTATACAGCTTGATATAAAAAAAAAAACTTAAAACAAAAACAACCCAACAGAAAAATGAGCAGAAGACCTAAATAAACATTTACCCAAAGAAGACACACAGATGGTCATCAGGCACATGAAATGACACTTCATATCACCAATTCTCAGAGAAATGCAAATTAAAATCAGATATCACCTCACACTGGTCAGAATGGCCATCAACATGAAGTATACAAATAATAAGTGCTAGAGAGGGTACAGAGAATAAAAACATTCTTACATGTTGGTGGGAATGTAACCAGTGCAGCCACCATGGAGAACAGTATAGAGGTTCCTTTAAAAACTAAAAATAGAGTTACCATAGTATTCATCAATCTCATTCCTCAGTGTAAATCCAGAAAAGATGAAAACTCTCATTCAAAAAGATACATGCACCCTGTGTTCAGGGCGGCATTATTTCCAATAGCCAATAGCTAGAAGCAACCTAGATGTCCATCAATAGATGAATGGATAAAGAAGATGTGATATATATGTGGATTATTATTCAGCCATGAAAAAGAATAAATAACATCATTTACTGCAACACAGATGGACATACAGATTATCATACTTCATGAAGCCAAAGACAAACATTATATCACTTACATGTGGAATCTAAAAAAATGATACAAATGAACTTGAATACAAAACAGAAATAGACTCACAGATACAGAAAACAAGTTTAGGGTCTACCAAAGGGGAGAAAGGGGAAGGGATAAATTAGGAATTTGGGATTAGCAGATACACACAACTATATATAAAACAGATAAACAACAAGGATTTACTGCATAGCACAGGGAACTGTATTCAATATCTTACAATAACCAATAAAGTGATGGCATCACCAACTCGATGGACATGAGTCTGAGCAAGCTCCAAGAGCTGGTGATGGACAGGAAAGCCTGGCGTGCTGCAGTCCATGGGGTCGCAAAGAGTTGGACATGACTGAGTGACTGAACTGACTGAATAACCTATAATGGAAAAGAATATGAAAAAGCAAATATATTTATATATATATGAATCACTTTACTGTACACCTGAAACATTATAAATCAAGTAGACCTCAATAAAAATAATATGATGGATTCCATTTCTCTGCATCCAAATAAAATAAAAATTGGTGATCTGAATAGAATAAACTAAAACTGCTCTGAAAAGAAAACATTTTCTTAAGAGTTAATATGTATCTATGCAAGGTGGATGATTCCTCAAACATTTTCAGTAATCACTTTTATAAAAAATCACTACTCTTGTATTTTTGCTATTATCACTTTTATTCAAGAAGTACAGATACATCTTTCCACATTCTTCTCATCTTATTTGATGTTTCAGAAGTAAGCACTTCCTCCTGTTATGTATGTGTTACGTAGTTTATTTGTAATAAACCTCTCTTATTGCATGCAAAGACATGCAAAATAAAGAAAATGGCAATATTTGCACTTTGCCCATTTGGTTTGGAAAGTTTCCTCGCCATATCAGTTTTCACACTTATTATTCTTCAAACATAATGGATGCGTATTCTTGGATTTTTCTCTGGATTCTCCAGAGATCTAATAGTACATTTAGAACACTTTTCACCACAGACATGTGCATCTGTACCATGTATGCTACAGTAATAGATTTTCATCAGGGATACAATATCATATTTATAATTTGATTCTGGAGTTGTTAAAAAACTCTCCATGGAACCCTTGGTTCCAGAAAACACTATGAAAATCACAGTAGGGCAATGGAGAGTCATTAAAGTTGAGACACAAACAGATCTGCATTTTATAATAACATCTCTGGTCATAAAATGGAGGATGGTTAAAAAGGGAATATATGATTAGAACCTAAGAGATCTATTAGAAGCTTATTGTAAGACACAATGGAGGGCTGAACTTCAAATTAGGAATTAGAAAAGATGCAATATTTGAAAAGTAAAATTTTAAAAATTAGACAATTATCAGTTATCAGAATTGAGAAATAAACCATTGATAGCTTCCTGCTTTGGAGTCCACCATAATTAAGTGTGGTAAAGACAGACAGGATGTTGAAGACAGAGGAACATATTTTCGTTGGTTCACAGTGAAGCAAATAAAGAATCAGATTGATTTAAAATACTGTGCAGCTGAGGTACTAAATGTCCAGTGGACGGCTAAATACCGATGTAGAATTCAAGAGAAAGACTAGGGCTGCCTTTGAATTTGGTAACCAATTTGATAAAGCCATGGGAGTGATGGCCAAGGAAAAAGTGCAGACTGAGTTGAGAAGATGGTTAAGGGCCAATTCTGGGGACTGCGGACCATTATGGAGAGTGTGGAGAAAGAGCTACTGAAAAGTCAAGTTACTCTAAGTCAAGCAGGCAAGAGTTAACGTTATAGAAGTATGCAAACTAGAAACGTGGAAGTAAGGAGAAAGCTACTGCTAAGTCACTTAAGTCGTGTCCGACTCTGTGCGACCCCATAGATGGCAGCCCACTAGGCTCCCCTGTCCCCGGGATTCTCCAGGCAAGAACACTGGAGTGGGTTGCCATTTCCTTCTCCAATGCACGAAAGTGAAAAGTGAAAGGGAAGTCGCTCAGTCTGTCCGACTCTTAGCGACCCCATGGACTGCAGCCTACCAGGCTCCAGTTCATAGGATTTTCCAGGCAAGAGTACTGGAGTGGGGTGCCATTGCCTTCTCCAAAGCCAGTGCTAAGACTCTGAGAAATGCATTTTTTTCCCTCAATCCTTTTTTTCCTCTTCTAAATCTCTGTGCACCTTTACCCTCTGCTCTTATTCAAAAAAGAAAAAAAGAAATTAAAGCCTTAGTGAATGATTTTACTCTTGATTCAAAAAGAAGCTTGGTGCCATCTGGTATGACCTATTTCACTCTCTTTACCTTCACAAACCATTTTTCCATATAAATCCTTCTATTTTTCTTTTCTTTTTCCACTCCTAAGGCAACTCTGAGTCTCTTCCCCAAATACAGTTGAAAATACTTCAACAAATACAGTCTCCTGAAGGCTTATTTATTTTTCTGGGCTCCAAAATGACTGTAGATGGTGACTGCAGCCATGAAATTAAAAGATGCTTACTCCTTGGAAGGAAAGTTATGACCAACCTAGACAGCATATTAAAGAGCAGAGACATTACTTTGCCAACAAAGGTCTACCTCGTCAAAGCTATGGTTTTTCCAATGGTCATGTATAGATGTGAGAATTGCACTATAAAGAAAGCCGAGCGCCGAAGAATTGATGCTTTTCAATTGTGGTGTTGGAGAAGACTCTTGAGAGTCCCTTGGACTGCAAGGAGATCCAACCAGTCCATCCTAAAGGAGATCAGTCCTGGGTGTTCATTGGAAGGACTGATTTTGAAGCTGAAACTCCAATTCTTTGGCCACCTGATATGGAGAGTTGACTCATTGGAAAAGACCCTGATGCTGTGAGGGGTTGGGGGCAGGAGGAGAAGGGGACATCAGAGGATGAGGTGGCTGGATGGCATCATTGACTCGATGGACATGGGTTTGGGCGGACTCCGGGAGTAGGTGATGGACAGGGAGGCCTGGTGTGCTGCAGTTCCTGGGGTCGCAGAGTCGGACAGGACTGAGCAACTGAACTGAACTGAAGGCTTCTTCCTTTAGTTCTTAAAATATGAAAACTTCTTTCCTAACACTGGTTTCTTGGAGCCTGCTGCTCCCAATAACTGCCCTCTTTCCTCCTTTCCCAACCAGTGTTGAAAAAATATTTTTTATACCTATTGCACCTCATTCTTCTCCTCCCATTCTCTTCTGAATCTCCACAATCTGACTTTTCCTTCACCCCAATATTAAATTCCTTGGTCAAAGGTTAGCAATGACTTTCTTCCAGCCAACACTTTTGTCCTTTTCTTAGATCAACCTAATCAATTGCCTGCCTCATCTGACATTGCTGATTGGTCAGCCTGTCTTCGAAGCCACTGGGGTGTCCATGGTCTCTTCCGGTCTCTGTGCCAGGTCTCTCCTCTAGCAGTGTTTCTTCCTCCTCCTAACTCAAATTGTGGGTATTCCCTGAGTTGCAAACCTTGTAGTTATTTTCTCACTGTACATGCTAGGTTCCTTCAGACCATTCATCTATTCTGCTGGTTTCCACTGCCATTTCTATTCCAGTGGCTCTCAAGTCCGTAACTCCTGTCTTGACAGAATGATTATGTTGGTACTCCCATCTCTCTCAAGCCATTTGTGAATTAAAAGTGAAGACAGTAGGCTGAAGACAGAGGATGGAGCTGGTCGAGGGCAATACTTTGAGAATCACTGGTTTAGAACAGTCACTCTCAAAACTTGGCTTCACATTAGAATCACTAGGATAGCTTTTTAAAACTCTGAATGCCCAATTCTTTCAACCATCACTCACAGAGTCCAGCTCACCTGAGCTAATATTACCTGTCAACCGCTGATTTGAAGTATCCTTCTCAAAACTTAGGACCCAGAAATAAGTATGACCCTCCAGAGGTTCACCCAGTGTAAGCAGGATACAGGAAGGCTGCTCCTTGCTGGTCGCTGCAGCACCGCTCAGTACCTGTCAGCAAGCAGAGGATCACCTCTGTGAGCCAGGTCCTTGCTTCCCTTACACCACTAATGATGCCCAGGAACCACACAGAAGAAAGGAAAGAGTTAGTAGCTCAGTTCAGTTCAGTCACTCAGTTGTGTTGCTCAGTCCTGTCCAACTCTTTCTGACCCCCATGGACTGTAGGCCACCAGGCTTCTATCTCCATGGAATTCTCCAGGCAGGAATACTGGAATGGGTAGCCATTCCCTTCTCCAGGGGATCTTCCTGACCCAGGGATCAAACCCAGGTCTCCTGTATTGCAGGCAGATTCTTTATCCACCAAACCTATGTTGTATCATATTATTCTACTTTTCTTGACTCACTATATATTCATATATATATATATATATATACACAAAAAAAAAGAGAGAGAGAGAAGTATTATACA
Organism: Ovis canadensis; assembly: GCF_042477335.2. Lineage (NCBI taxonomy): Eukaryota > Metazoa > Chordata > Mammalia > Artiodactyla > Bovidae > Ovis > Ovis canadensis. The sequence continues at coordinate 208,652,231 of NC_091245.1, read as the reverse complement.
TTTTAAAACCAAGGTGTATGTAACATGGCAAAAACAGAGTCAGAGAGAAGTTATTCCAACAGTGATGTTGTGGGTTAAGATGGAAGATCAGATCATCTTGAAAGCAGTTTTATTAATGCTTGTATGACCTGCTATAGATCTAGACAGTACATAGATCTTTGGAGAGCAAATGTAAAGATATAAAAGTGACGTTTCATGAATTTTATCTGGGATATTTTGAATAATAATATCACTGCCATAGCAAGTACAGCAAAGTTAATAGGGAAGACAATAACTTGTTTAAGTAAACAAAACTTATTTAGTGCTGTCAATATGCCAGTATCGTGTGACAGTATCTAACGCTGTCATATACATATATTTATAGAATATACGGGGCTCCTAGGTGATGCAATGGTAAAGAATTCACCTGCCAATGCAGGAGACGCAAGAAACAAGAAAGTTCAATCTCTGGGTCAGGAAGATCCCCTGGAAAAGGAAATGGCAACCCTCTCCAGTATTCTTGCCTGGAAAATACTATGGACAGAGGAGCCTAACATTGAGAGAGAAAAAGTTACAAACACTGTCAAGTCATTCTAGACAATAAAACCGTAGTTCAGTTTACGTTGTTGACATTCAATAAAACAAATTTTATGGATTTAGGACATCAAGGGAAAATAGTGAGAAGTCATGTTTCTTGTCTGTTTGGGTGTGTTTTTTCACTTTTAAACAAGATCTTATAGAGGGGTGGGAGTGGAATAAGAGAGTAAATCAGTTCAATCTCTCATAGCATATTTACATCACCAAAAATAGTAATCATGACTTTAATTGTACAGGGATAGAAAAAAATGTTTGAATATCCTTTTTTGACAAGATTCAGGACTTTGATGTGAGGAAAAAAAATACACATTTACAGTAAGTTTAGATTTGGTGGTGGAATTTAAACCTCATGGCCATCAACATATCATAATGAATGTGGCACTTACATAATAGCACTTGTTTGAGCACTTTTAGAAAGAGCAGGGGGAGTCTTTGCAGTACAGTAAAGGAGTTTAAATTTTTAAGGATGTTTTCTTTTCAATGAGAAACAATACCTACTCAAAATAAGTTGGAGATTCATGTATAGAATTTATGTTGTCAGTCTGATGTTCAGGAATGGTTATGGAAGGAAAGAGAATCTCAAGGTCACTGGGAATGATCTTTAGAGTATTCTTATAGGGCTTATCTGTGCTCACATGCCTAATTTTTTTCCAAGTGCAAAGAATGGCCACTTGCTTGAGACAGGCCCAGTGCCATCCTTTATTCAAGTTCCTTTATACTCCTCTTTTTAAAGAAGCTGTCAAGTTCTTTTTTTGCAGCTGACAGAAAAGGCCAAATCTGTGGTACAGGAAAGGAGGCGCAAAAAGAAACTTTTTTGTGTTGATGTTTTACTAAGTGAGCTAAGGAGAATTTTAGAATCATGTAATTTACTCTGGAGGCATTTACTGTACATAGCTATAGTGATGGTAATTTCTTTCATTGTTGAAGTGAAAAGATAACCATCAATCAGTTGTCAATTGGTCAATTGCAGAAGTGATGAAAAGAAACTGGTAGGAACAATCACTTCTGTGGCTACCTAGACCATTTGCAGGCTTAAGAAAAGTATGGGAACTGGATTGCATCTTAAAAAGGGATTGGACCAGATTTCTAAAAGGTTAATAGGCATAACTTCCTCGCATAGAATGGCTTTGCAGTTAAACATGATCAGGAAATGCATTTAAAAACAATGAACAATTTAAATGACAGGGGGTCAAAAAAGTTTTAAAAACGTATTAAACTAGATATCAGGAAAGTAAGCCCCCAAATTTTGCAGTTCAGTGTGTTCTTAATGGAGGAAATAAATATAGTATATTAATAATCCAACAAAAGTATTTTAATACAAATTAATGAAAATTATTTTGTACTCAGCCCTTAGCATCAATATGGGTTCTTTGAAACGAACTTTCCAGGTATTTATCATAAGAAATTGAAAGTCCAAGTTAATTTTAAACACTGTGATTAAGCAAATTTCTACAAATATTTTAATGTTTTAAACCTATGGAAGCTCATATAAAGGTTAAGATAAATTTAAAAATCATTAACTTGCATAAAAGGCAAGTGGCACTTTGGGATTTAGTGTTACAAGCAAGATTTCATTTTAATTTATCCTATTTACCTAAGAATAGCAATGTTACTGATTTATTCTGAAAGAGTTTCCCCCACACACACAGTGATTTTTTTTTTTTTTTACTGTGGTAGGTAATAAAAAGGATTACAGGCCCCCAGAAGGATGAGATATCATCAGTTTGTAATCCAGCCCATGGTTTCCTAGATACCGTATTGTCTATTCTGTTCCGCTATGTGAAAAATGTTGAATATCAACAATGGGTTTCAGTGCTGTATTGTTGAGTTTTGTATGAACTAATCTAGCTTCACTAAGGAAAAAAAAAAAGAAAAGAAAAGAAAGAAAGAAGAAAAAAAGAGGAAAAAAAAAAAGAACCACAGCTTTGGACAAAAGTCTATAGCCAGTGCATTTGAAACTCCCCTTGCACAAGGACTGACTGTAGCTGGGGAAAGACAGTTTACTCATTTGCTCTCTCCTTTCATACAGTCAGCTGGCCCTCTTCTCAGGTGTAGATCACCTATTATCATTTCACCTGTTTTGATTCTCTGATGAGGCAAGTCCCAGGACTTATCAGCAGGGATAGGCCTCATTGCCAAGACAGCTCTGTTCAGTATTTGGAAGGTAAGCCATTTGCGCAACTTCTCTGCTGTAGTGTGCTGGCCTAGCTCTAGAAGTTTTGCAGCATTTCACTTATTTTTAACTTTCACTTTTTTCTTCTCTTTTCTTCTTTTGGAGAAAGCAAGCCTGACAGGTTTCTCCGGGAAAGTGACCATCCATGGAATGAATGAAATGTTCCCTTTCTATTCCTGTAAGTAATTGACTTGTAACTAAAAATTGAACTGGCTGCTATGTCAACTGCAATGTGAGCTGCTGCTGGCACAGGTGTTGCTTACTCTTTAGCCTGGAAAGAAAAGGGGCTTAACCTGTGATTAAATTTCAAGTCAATTGACCTCAACAAGATAGTACATAATTCTCACTTGCCTACTGAATGGCCTGAGTCTCATTTTGACCCTGATTCTGGCACCTGCTTTTTTAATATTTGGTGTAGCTAAAGCTAGAGGTTGCTCTTTTGGTTACAAATAAAGTGGGAGAGAACAGTTCTAAGCAAATAACAAATGATGGTCAGTCGATCAAGTCTTTAATCTAGTGCTCAATGTGTTCTATTTCTTTAATGAATTAACTGTAAGTAATGTAAATTATTATTCAAACTTTTGTTTTAAAACGTATGGGTTCATGGGCAACCATTTTATTACTAAAGACATACAGTAAATCCAAATCAGTGAATTACAAACAAGCAAAAGAGGTGAGAATTATGACGCTTTCAAATCCTTAAGTTTGATTACGTAACCTATCACAGGCTCTCTAAATAAGACTTGCACTTTAATGATTTTTTTAGCCCTAGGAACTAAATAGCAGCATTGTTTTTCCTAGAATTACTACAGTTATCCAAGTAGGAGAGGAGCGAGTTTCTGTAAATAAACAAAAGACTGTTGAACTTTAGCAAAATGACCCTATTTGAGTTCTTGGAGAAAAACCTCTATTTCCAAAAAGCAAAATAAAAATTAATGACATCTAAAATTACCATTTACACTTGAAGCTATTCTCCATTTTTTGGAAAATGGTTGCACGCTAAGAACTGGTCTGTAAGAGGAGAACAGCCTGGACTGTTGTTTTTTCTTCCTCATTTCATTTTTAACCTGAGAGTTAGAAGAAAGTGCTGATGATGCTTGCTTAACCCTGCTTTTAGTGCCAGGCTGTGACCAGTTCTCTGTGAAACCATTTCTGACCCTCTGCTTGCAGTGTTGAGCCTGAATTTTTCCCCTTCCTTGCCCATCACTGTCAGTCAATTATAGGATTGAACTGAACCAGAAAATCTGGTACAGTCTGGTAATTAGTACAAAGGGTTTCCAGTCTAGTGTAAAGACGGGGATGCAAGAGCCCCAGCAGCCTCAGAAATCGTTTTGATTGGCCGTGGACATTGCCTTTTAGTGCTGCTCGGTGACTTCCTAAAGATACTGCCTCCTACCCTACAGGTCTTCTCCTTTAAGTACATTATGGACCTTTTTTAAAGTCGTGTGTCTGTGTATGTGTGTGTGTTTCTTTTTTTAGATCCAACTTCTCCCATTTTTAGTCTGTCATTTTTGCCTATCAAACAGACACATTTTGACTTGCCCAACAAAGAACCAAGTTATCAACACTCACAGAAACTGACATTTTTAATTCAGGCTTCATTATGTCTTTGAATTATGACAGTGAAGTACAAAGACATTTTAAGAGTTTTTTCATTATTTTTTTTTAATCCAGCATTGGGATGTTTATCTTTCTTTAGTATTCATATTTCCTTTTCTACTTTTATTCTCAGTAATATATAATTAGCATTATCAAAACCATCAGCTATTATCCTTTATGACTTTTGACCTTTATTTTTTTAATATGTGTCAAGCTAGAGCACTCTAAAATAAGTTAAAATGCTTTCAGACATTTTAATGAAATATTTTAGGGTTATAAAAACAATGAAATAATTTAAAACATGAATCTCTTTTAAATATCAATGTTACATGATAAACAAATAACATTATATGATAAAACTATAGTGACACAATAAATTTCAGAAAAAAATTATTTTGTAAAACAAACCTGTATTTGATGGTAAGTAAAATTTTATAATCTATATTTCATCACATTTTTAAACTGCTACCATGGAGTTCTTGGCTTAATATCAATGCTATGTTTAGGTAAATCATGTATTTTTTTGCAGAAGCAAACATCCTCTTTGATTATAAATGACAAAAACTCATTAGTCACATATTAAATGCAGCAAAAGTGTTTGGTAGCTTGTCAGTGTAAACAAATGCCTGCCTTCAAAAGATAGATATATGTATATTTAAGGGCAAATTTAATGTCTGACACCCTGTACAAAACTGCAAAAGCAACAGTCCCTAATATAACAGAAGCAAAAGAAAAAACAAGGCTTTTCATTTCCGAGAATGCTATCCTTAGCACAATCTGCATCATGATTTTATTCGTGATGCATGTGTGCTGTGAATCTTCTAAAGGCCCATTTACTTACCCACATCTTAATGTAGCTTTAAGTATCTGTTTTATCCTACATACAATCTTAACAAAAGTAGTTATGTTACCACGTCTGGTACTGATTTTTACATGTCTGGCTTTGCTATTAAATTTCAAGAAGGTTAATATTGCTTTTATAACCCCTGTCACAAGTAATGTATTTTCCCAGTAAACATGTCATAATTTTAAAGGCTGTTCAAGAAGCAGCTTCTGTTGAACTAGTTTTGCATTCATTTTTCTATTGTTTTTTTACCCATAATATAGTGTATGCTTTGAAAAGAATACGCATATTTATGTAATTAACACTTTTTGTTTTTAGTAAAACCTTGCTCATTAAAAATAAGAGAGTCTTAGAAACCGTACAAATGGGCAACTTCTCAGTGACAATATTTGCATTCAAATTTAATCCACCATCATGTTAGTATCTTGAAATGTATCCATAAAGTGACTGAGGGAAGTATACATTCTGGTAATATTTTTCTTATTTTTTAATCTAAAATATATGTTGAAATTCAAAAGGTGCTTGCCACATGTGGTATGGCAGTATTCTACATTCTGCAATAGCTAAATGCTGTATGAGTCTGTATAACATTACAAGGGTTCACAGGCTTTAATATGGACACAAATATTCTTTTCTGCTTCAGTCTGACTTCAAGTGATAGGAATAAGGCTTGGGTAAAACTTAAAGATTATCTAACCTCATGATTTTCAAACTATGTTCCCTTGAGCTCTTGGGCTCCCTGGGGATACTTAGGGCCATGGAGGAAGGGAGGACAAGTAGCATCTTACCTCTTGCCTTTATCTGCTGTGACTATTAGAGTTCCATGTAAGATGGGATAACCATGCTGGAAGGAAGAAGTAAATATCTTACAGATAAAGAAACGTTATCCATAAGATAACCAGGGTTTACTTAATGTACCACTCTGAGTCAGTAACAGTGCCAATGTTTTGGCCCAATTTCTTGTGCCTTAGTCTTAAACTCACTCTACTAAACCACAATAAACTTTCCCTACACATCTATAGGTCTTTTTGCATAGTCATCCTAAACAATATTACTAAAAACACACACTAAGAGATCCATAAGTCAATGTTCAAAACCAAGATACTTACTGAGAATACAGCATCTGGGTAGGTAATACAATTGAGTAAAGGTTGTAGCCCCAAATCATGCCCTTTATTTGGCAATAACATTAAATTTTTGGTTCATTATTATAGCCCTTAGGTAAAGTATTGATTCATCTATTTTTAGTAAAGTAATATTTGGGGAGTATTTTTAAACTTTTAATTGTGATTTTAAAAAACAGAACATAAAATTAACCATCTTAACTATTTTTATGTGTAAAATTCAGTACTGTTAACTGTATTCACATTCTGTGCTTAAGGGTTCGTGTACAGTGAAAGAAATTAGAACTTAAATTCAAAAGAGAATTAAAGAAAGTAAAGCTGAATGAAGATGCTACTTTTCCCAAACTGTGTTTTATGGAATAGTCTTTCTATAAGATGTGCCAAATAAAAGAGGAACATGGTCAAATAATCTTTAAAATGTAGCATGTTATATCCTGCTCTAAGTTTACAGTGACAATTTGGACCTGAAAAACTCTGAGAAATCATATTGTAAAGATCTCTTTGAACTTTGTATAATAGAGTATCCTAAACAATTTTTTCATAGACTTTCCTCACCTATTTTGCATTTTAAAAATCTATTCTTCAGAGCTAATGTTTTGTTAAATACATTTTGGGAAATTCTCTAGTAGAACTTTCGCAGATTAAAGAAAAAGACCTACAAGGTAATGTTTATGTTATTTATGTTAACTGGGTTCTGTATTTACCCATCCTTTATCCTCGATTTTTTGGACAGGATATTAATAGACATCACATTAATTCAATCACTCAACAAATATTTAGGCACAATACTAAATGCCAGGAGTACAGTAGTGAGGAAATCAATCAGGGCCCATGATCTTACAGAGCTTCAGGAAAAAAATCACAAGTGCTCTAGTGTCTGAAAAAGAGAGAAAAGGAAATAGAAGAAGCACAAGCAATTTTAGCTGTCTCTGGCACTCACATCTGGTTATTTTTGCTTTCCCTAATTCTAAAATGAGAGAAGAGGGAAAGGAAAAAAGAAAAGCAGAATATCAATCCAGAAGTTTACAGTCTGTTCTTTGAGTAGAGATATGCCATATTCTCCTGAGGTCTACTTATGCATCAATGAGATCTATGGTAATTCTCTAATAACCCAAAGATGGGCTTCCATTGCTTATAACGAGGGAGATGGGTAGGAATGGAAAGAAAGAAAAGAAAGCAAAGGAGGAAGGAGGGAAGGACTGCTGAAAGGAAGGGAGGGAAGAGGATAGGGGGGAGAAAGAAAATGCAACACAGTGTTTTCTGCTCTTTCTTCCTATTGTAACTGCTTAGTTATTAATGTTACCTTCTATATAATTCTTTTTCAAGTGCAAGCTAAAGACCTTGCTTGTTCAACAACAGTCTGCATGTCATCACTGTCTTTCTAATAATTCGAGAATATCCCTCCATCAGATTTAAGCCCTACTTCTGTTAGGAAATATTTTCTTTAACTAGCCAACCTACTAGCTCAGGCTCTGACCACTATACTGGGGAATCTGTGTCTTCATCTGAGCAGATATCTCCTAAGCAAAGGAAAAAACAGGCCCGTGGGTTCAGCTAGTACATGATTCTCTAGAACTATCCCAGACCGAGAATGCCTACACAAAAATGTTAGACGTAGTCCTACCAAAAGATGTTCTTGAAAGGTTTAGGAAGAGCCTTGCCGTCTTACTGGACGGTCTCCTCAGGTCCTGTTTTCTTGAGTAGAAGTCAATGACCTGAGGGGTAACTCCTGAATATGCTACTTGAAAGTAAATATTGTAGGTTACTGGTCTTTGATCATAGAAATTTAGGAAGAAGGAAAGACTGCAAAATTTAAAAGAGAAAAATAGAAAAGCTTACAACTAAGAGAGAAAAAAGGAAGACCTATGGTTTCTTGGCTACATTTGCTATCAACTGATATGCCACAGGTGATTCTGTAAATTGGTTCTGACCTGCATTCTCTAGGAAATCACAACTTCATTTTGTTCTTTCCCTCCAACTCCTCCCAGCAGTTCCTTCCATGGAAATAATGTGAGATAATATCACTGTCAGAATACTATGAGGAAAGGACATAGTAAAGAATTTGGGATTTTCAAGGTTAAAGGAAGAGCTGTGTTGGTCTGGTTTCTTGCTCTAGTTAGCTGGGAATCAATTTTCTAATTCACTCTCCTCTCTGTCATCTGCCTGTTGATAATACGATAGGCCGCTGCACTACTTGTCCTGTTTTATTCCTTTTAATTAACTTTTAAAAATCAATTATGATTACTTGCATGGATTTCTATTCTCTCTTCTCATCAAATTTGTTTGGCTTATTTTTTATTTACACACCACTACCCACTGCTGTGAATTTACAATAACAAAAAATCTGCACTCCTCCCTTCTACCTCTTGAACTGGAGAAACAGTTAGCTAATAAGAGGCTAAATGAGCCTTAGAGTATAGAGAAGCAGGAATCCTTAAATTATTTAAATTGAAAAATGGCTGGTTTTACAATCAGAAAAACTCAAGTGGACTGTAAGCCCTACTTGATTGCCCCCCCCCTTATCTGGATGATCTTGTAATGACAGCTGGAGTTATCTACCATCAGCATCACTGTCCACAAAAGCGTCTCCTCTCTCTGCTCCACTCTGCAGCAGCCCTGGGGAGCTGGAGTTATTTCAGGGGAGAGGGTCCTAGAGGACTGGAAACTGTATTAAAATGCAAAGCTGTTTCTAGTGACAATAAAAGCTCAGTAAACAGTGACAGATCTGCAGACTAGAAAACTGAGATTTCATACAGTGCCACCAATAGCTAGGGTCAGTGTAAAATAAAAGCAATGTGAAATAAAGAGCAGTGTAAAATAGACTAAAAGCTGGAAGGAAAGGAAAATATCATGTTTCAATGTTAGCAGTGCAACAAATGCCGTGTGTCAGACCAGGCCTTGCAGATTTCCATCTCAGGAAGCAACCCAGTCAAATGTGTTGTGGGAAGTCAGGATAGTGTCTGCTTTGAAAGATTAGGGAAGTACCCCCCAATCATTCCTGATTTTCTCTCCATAAGCAAGTTTTTCTTGAGCTGTATCCATGAATTTTCCGAAACTTTTTGTTGCTAATAGTATTAGTAGTAATAAGATGGTAACAGCAATCTATCACACTTTTTGGAAGTCCTTCACTTCATTTGCCATACTGCCACGAGGAATCAAATCTTCAACATATATTTTACGTTACTTGCCCAATTTAATCGATTGCATTGTAAAATAAAATCAAATTTATTTGACATTGTGTCCATTTAACTCAAAGGACTCCACATGTATTACTCACTAATAAGTTGAGAAGCTGAAAATTAAGACGCCAAAGTATAATTAAGTCATTTGTTACAAACAAGGAAAATTAAAAACATGATTCAAGTGATTTCAATTTGCGAATGCTAAGCTCTTCATAAATCCCTCTTCCTTTATCTTGCATTCAAATTCCTTACCAGAAAAAAAATTAAGCACAAAAGTAATAAATAATACTTTAAATAGCTCAGTACTCATAAAAATCAAAGTAGTATGTTCCCTGTGATTTGAAAACTTTCTCAGGAGAGATTTATTAATATTATCATCACCACCATGACAACTACCTATAGCCACTTATTGAGTGCTTACCATATTTCTCCCCAGCCCTTCTTTCTCCTCCAAGCCTCATCTTTAAGTTCATTTTCCCTTCTGCTCAGGAACCTTGAAAAGCAAAAAAAAAAAAAAGGCAAAACAAAAACAAAAACCCAACAACAAAGTGTTGATCTAAATTACCTAACTGACAATTTCTCTTTTTATTCAACTAGCAAGTTCAGCTAGTAAATGAAAAAGCTGAACGGAGTACCCCATTCCTTCATGTTCAGCAGAAAATATTAAAATTACTGGTCAGATCACAATTACTCAAATTATCAGAAGAACACTCTAAGTATGTGATACTTTTGTCCTTATTTTTCCTAAAAATATTTTGTTTACATTTGACCTGTTTATAAACTGATTTTTGTGATGATAAAGACTGGTAGAGTTACTTAAGATGTTTTTTCCATTTTCAGTTCAGAGATGCCTTAAGGTGTGACCTTGCACACCAGCTTCCTTCCCCAATGTAAGAAAACAAGATCCTCTCTGTCCCCAAAAACAAGACTGGGCACTGGAACACAGAGAGGCCCCTTTGTCCAGCTCCCTCCACCACCTCTATTAATATGCACTACTGCAAATGAGGCCCAGTGAGGAACTCTTTTGACTTAGGAGATTGGATTTTTTGCAAAACCCCAATCTTTGTTCCACAGGGACACATGTCAAATGACAGTCCCCCATAGTAATTGTAACTCCACCATGTTCTCCCATTCAGGACAGTGTCCTGATGTACAAGTGAGTGAAAACAACGCTGTTACAAGGATAACCTTGAGTTTTCTGGAATTCTTAAACCCAAAAACGTATCATTTCATGTTTCTTGTAACATATCTCAATCACAGCAGATCATGACACACACACCAAAGTCTTGTGGACAGTGGGGTTGAAAATATCCATTCAGCACAGCTAACAGCCAAACAGGAAGAGCTAATAAATGAGGAGATCCTTTATCCCTAGAGCTAACCAGAGATGCAAGAGAGCACTCTGAACTACCACTGCCTCTTAAGAATCTTTCAGTAAATGACAGGATCAAATCCTACCGCTCTGCTCCTTCCAGCCTGGTACCCTTCATACCAAGTTGGCTCAACAGCCTTAAATTTATGAGGCAGGGCAGGACAGAGGGTGTTTACATTAAACTAGATTTTAAATAACCTTGTGTGTGTGTGTGTGTGTGTGTGTGTTAGCTGCTTAGTCGTGTCTGACTCTTTGTGATCCCATGGACAGTAGCTCATTAGGCTCCTCTATCCATAGAATGCTCCAGGTAAGAATAGTGGAGTGGGTTGCCATTTACTTTTACAGCAAATAACCTTAAGATACCAAAATATTCTTAACAGTATGAAATTAATCATATGCCCTGTGACTCAATTTCTTTTTATTAACTGCATTTTTGCCATGGGTTAACTTGGACTTTACATTGAAAAAAAAATTAATTTTCAAATTTTCAGTGCTCAAAAGTGCAATGACTTTCTGGAGAGCTTTTAAAAAGACAAAATCAGACTCTCTGAGAATGGGACCAAGTTATCAGTAGTTTTTAAAGCTCCACAGATGATTCCAAGGTGTAACCAAGATTAAGACCCACCGGTCTAAGGAGGGGAAAAGGGCAGGAGAGGGAGGTTAGTACACGGCGATATTGGAAAACTGTGGTCATGCAATTATAATTGGTGTTATTTAGATTTGTCAACCTGATATTCTTAGAGCTGCCAATGACACTGGAGACGGGCCTAAGATGTTCCCCAATGGCAATCATTTGCTGTCTTCCTATGTCTCTATCCTTGGAGCCTCATATCCCTGGGAGCCAGGACAAAAAGGAAGCGCTGACTTCTGCATAGCTGCAGGATTCTCTTAAAACGGATTCATTAAAATCTTTCTCTACTTCTTTCTCTTTAGAGGCAGGTAGAGGTAGATAGTCCCATACCTACTACAGACTTCCTCAGAATACACAGATTCAGACTAGAGTGAAAGAAATATATATATGATGTATCTATTGCAAGCAAGGTGCTAACTTAATCCTTACTACCACCTCATCAGTCAGGTATTAGATGTGCCTCCATTTTACAGGTGAAGATACTGAGAAAAAGCAACATAAGAAGGCTGCTCAAGGTCATACAGCTAAAACATGTCTAAATCTGGACTTTTTACTCTAAGACAGATGGAAAACTGACCAAGGGTCACCCCAGCCATTCATGGACAGCTGTCTGTGTCAAAGCAATTCTTCATTCTTTAGGTAGAGAATCAAATTAGTATGTTAATTGTGTTCTTTGCTAGTATGTGTAAGCAAGCATTATACTCACAGACATAGAAAAAAATCTTAGTATTCAGACACCACTATGGTATATTTGTCCTCTTTTGAAACATCATCACTAGTTCTCATAACCAATTTAAGTCTACTGGAGTTTCTTTGATTAAAAAAATGTTTGAAATAGCTAAGAGAACCCAGCAGATGCATCTAAGCTCAAGCTTACATGGAACCTTTGAAAACAGTGTATGACTCCTTTATATAACCTTTCTTTTTTTTCTTTTTTTTTTTGATTTGTGCTTAGTCGCTCAGTCATGTTTGACTCTGCAACACCATGGACTGAAGCCTTCCAGGCTCCTCTGTCCATAGGATTTTCCAAGTAAGAATACTGGAGTCAGTTGGCATTTCCTCTTCTGAGGGGATCTTCCTGACCCAGGGATCGAACCCAAGTCTCTTGTCTTTCCTGCATTGGCAGGTGGATTCTTTACCAACGTGCTAACTTTTTTTTGATACTGAACTTTTACATTTTTATTGGGGTATAGCTAACTTACAATGCTATGTTAGTTTCAGGTGTACAGCAAAGTGAATCAGTTATACATATACAAATATCCACTGTTTTTTAAGATTCTTTTCCCATATAGGCCATTACAGAGTTCAGTTCCCTGTGCTATACTGAAGGTCCTTATTAGTTAACTGTTTTATATACAGTAGTACAGACATGTTAATTCCAATCTCCCAATTTATCACCCCACCACCCCAGAGTAAATGGAAATCTTCTTGAACTTGTGGTGCTAGAAGAGGAAAAAAAAAAAAAAACATCTTATATGGTCTCCGTGTGAAGTCCTACTTTGTGAGCATAACTGGGATTTGGCGTCAACCCCAAACAGCTGGAGCCATCTGTTTCCTATTTTGTAAACTTTTACTCAACCAGAAATCACTAGCTACCTAAAAAACAGCCTAAGGTAAAACTTGCCCTTTACTCAAGCACTACCTTGAGTAAATTGTGTCTACTATGTGCTGGGCACTGTTGCTCTAGCTATTTCATTTTTACCCCTTTCCCAACTTACTGGCTCTCCTGTCCCTCTTCTTCTCACACTCCCAAAGGCCTTTTCTCTGTCCTTCTACACCTCAGAGCCAAAACCTGCTCCTCGATTTTTCATTTATCTGAAGGCAAAAGTACTTGATAACAGCTAACAATAATTATGATTTCCAAGGTGATGTGCATTTTCACAGTGATCAAATTCTTTATGCTAAAAGGGCAATGGTCTTATAATTCCAAGCAATGGTTCCCTGGAGATTGATGAAGCTTGCTCTGATCTTGTCACTTCATGGCGGCCTATGGCTCTCCTGAGGTCAAGTCCATGCCTTTCCAAGTTTTTATCCCACGTACTTGGCATAGTGACAAACATATCTGGTGCTCAATAATGAAGGAAGCTCTGGCCTGAGGCAAGCAAGTTACAATAACAAGTTGCTGACACGGATGAACGAGAAGGTGCTGGGTTAGTTTTGAGCCAAAATACCATCAGGAGAGGCCAGGTGGAACAATAAGAGGAGATAACCCAGAGCCATCATTTGAACTCTCCTAGAAGCCTGGGTCAGTTTTGAGAGATTCCTAGGAGTTCCCGTTAGCTCTAGGATGTACAGATCTGGTTTTACTTAGAAGCTCTGCTACTTTTCAATTTGTTGAATGGAACTGGGATAACAAGTAACTGAATCATTTTCAAAAAATCCATACTGAGCACCTACTGTGAGCCAGGAATGCTGCTAGGCATTGCAGATACAGCAGCATAAAATCTAGCTCCTGCCCTCATAAAGCTAATATTCTACTTAAAGAGTCTGGTGTGAAAGCATTAATTACATAATTTAGTATTTAACTGGAGTCATATTCAGTGCTACAAAGGAAAATTGCAGGGTGCTAAGAAAGCATATAACAGAGGGACATGATCTAATACAGAAGATGAGACAAAGCTTCTCAGAAAAAAAGGTCATTTAAGCTGATTCCTGAAAGATAAGGAATTAGGAAAGGAATTAGGTGGGCAGAGATTTCTAATAAGTACCTTTACCGTGTGATACACTAGAGCCAATCCTGAGAACTGTCTCAATTCCTTTTCTTGATGTTCATGAAGTAAAACTTTTGAGACCTTTGCAACAAGTTAGCCTATTCAAGGCTCTGAATCCAGACAAAAGGAAACACTGGCATAGGAAAAAAAATCACTTCCATAGAGTCAAAAACTTGCTGAGGCACATACAAGTATACTGGGATCCCATCCATGACCGCTCTTCTGTGCTCTCACCTAGGTTATTAGCATGAACGCCCATTTGACTTACCCCATTAGCAGGCCAGCAGCTTTCAAATTCCAAAATTACCACAGACCAGACTTTCGATATGGTTCTATCCAAAAACCTTGGGCAACAGAAAAGGAATTAGGAAAAAGGAAATGAGACAAGGCCCTGAAGACCTCAGAGAGAGTCTGATCTGTGTAAGGGGTATTTTAACCATTCCACCCACCCTTCTTTTAATACGGAGCCAATTCTTTGTAAGTTTGCAAAAAGACATTTCCAAGCTCATCATGCTGTTTTATACATCACCTTTCCTTGGGCCTTGGTGCCCTTCTTCAGCTAATTAAATTCTTGTTCCTAAACTTTAACCTCTGGTATTTTATCTTCTTACCTTACTGTCCCAATCGAGATCTCTCTTTTTTGTGCTTTCATAGAATGCTGTACTTTTATACCTCATCAGTTATAATAACTGATTTACTTATCTGACTCATCTATTTCTTGTGGGAGTTAGTTCCTTAAGGGCAAAGCTCATTTTTAATCATTTTTATATCCCTAGTTTCTAGCAGAGTACTAGTTTAAAAATCCACTGAATGAATTAATGCTCACATATGATACTTTTCTTAGCCTCTAGACAGACACGGAGATTTAGATTTTGTATATCTAGTAAATGGACACGGAAGCCTGGTATGCTGCAGTCCATGGGGTCTCAGAGTCGGACACGACTGAGTGACTGTGAAATGAACTGAACTATCTAGTAAATAAGTCTCATTTTGTACATAGGAAATTTTTGACTCACACCAGCCTGAAATTCTCCGTTTAAAGATAAGTCTGCTGTGATTATCTTAACAAGGTTGTTGCTCTATAGTCTTCCTTTGAAAACATCTTAAGAACTAAGTAGACCAGTATACATGGCCCCACTGACTAATAGATCAGTCAAGAACATGATTAGTTTCGATGTTCAACACTGAATAAGATTCAACCATATGCATAAGTCTGATCTTGTAGATAGTGCATTTTAAATAACTTCCATGTTTCAAATTCCAAGCTAGAAGGAAAGAATAAACTATGCCTAGCAAGATACTCTTCAAGTAGTAAATACTTAAATATTTATTTAATGAGAAAAAGAAAAGATATATTAATAAAGGAATAACTAGGTACAAGTATAAATATAGCACAATCCACAGGAATCAAGTTAGAATAAGCAACTTATCATTGCCAAAAATGACTAAGCCATGAAACATAAAAAAATAAAAGCTATTGGAGAGTCACATGGAATCAAAATAGAATCAAAACATCATTCAAATATTGAAAAAGAGTGTGTCTGAAAAAAAAAATACTAACCTGGAGGAGGCAAAATTTGGTAAATGAGGAGAATATATTATAAACTCTAAAGAAATTCCCATACCACCCAATCTTTCTTCTCACGCCCATCCTCCTCCCATCCACCCCAACATACACAATCACCATCCTCATGTACACACATCATGGTTGTCTTGTCTATCTTCTCTTCCTAAAATAACTTTGATCTGCAAAAGAGGAAGTCAGAGATGATAGCAGGATTAAAAAAAGTTTCCTCCAGCTAAAATTCTCCTCTTCCAGTTCTGCCTATTATTCTTCAAGAAATGTGAAAGTAAAAGTTTCTCAGTCATGTCCAACTCTTTGGGACCCCATGAACTATAGTCCATGGAATTCTCCAAGCCAGAATACTGGAGTGGGTAGCCATTCCCTTCTCCAGGAGGATCTTCCCAACTCAGGGATCGAACCCAGGTCTCCCACATTGCAGGCAGATTCTTTATCAGCTGAGCCATCAGGGAAGCCCAAGAATACTGGAGTGGGTAGCCTATTCCTTCTCCAGTGGCTCTTCCTAACCCAGGAATCAAACTGGGGCCTCCTGAATTGCAGGCAGTTTCTTTACCAACTGAGCCACTAGGGAAGCACCATTATTCTTCAAAGACTGGCATAATTGCCACCTCTTCTATGAAAACCTTTTTTGATCTACTATATAGCCCCCTAACTAATTGCCTCCTTCCTCTGCACTATCACCACAACTTACCTCTTCCCCTCTTTTGCAATTATTTTATTACAATCTTTTATTGCAGCTGTGTACATCTGTCCTTCCTCTAGGACAGCAGCTTTGAAAGAGGCGCTGGGTCTCTTTTACCTTTATATTCTGTGCTCCCTCCCTCTGTTCTTCATTCCTAACCCAGAATCTGGCAAAAAGTAGGGACGCGGAAAATGTTGTGTGGAAAGGAAGAAAAAAAAAGAGAAGTTTATTTCTGATGAAAAAAGCCATTTGTCTTTCTTCAAAATATTTTCTTTTCAAATTCAGGGGCAGCCTTTTATCCCCGAGGTGTTAGGGCGTGTGCCCTTAAACACCTTACTTTGGCAAAGAGCCCAAATTCCATTTCCAACCAGCTGAGTCATTTTCAGTTTCTTTGTAGTTCATTCATGCTTTCCGCCTTCACTGACACGTTAACATTTCATGGTGAGTGGGTCCCGTTCAGCTGGCAGCCCCTCAGCCCCACACCTCTAAGCTGTACTCACTTCACTAGTTCCCAATTGCCCGCCTCTTGGGACGCTCTCTGTCATCAGCATCATCTAGCTGGCAGAGTTGTCTGTCTGCTGTTGTCACACCTAAGTTTTGATATTGAACAACATGAAGCAAACTCAGAGACTGAGAGACCTCTGTTAGAGGCTATTTTCTCTCATATGTTTTTTTCAAAAGCACCTAGTTTAAGAAAATAAGAGAAATACAAATAACGAAAGAACTGGATAGGTCTAATATCGGCTTAATTTGGCATCTTGTTAAAACCTCTCATGTTTATTCTTCTCAAACACCTATACTCTGTACCTCCATGTCGTCTGCAACAGTGACAGTGAGTGTCTAGCTTGATCTTGTTTTGTAGGTAATGAATTTAATATCTTAACCTCAAAAACAGTAATACTGCATGAACAAATTTAGTAGCTGAAAATCTAGCATCTCTGAAGCATGGCATACAAAGGTTTCTGCTCATTGGCCTCCAAAAGGAAATCATGCATGCATACACAATATAAATATCTGTTACAAGGTTAGCATTTCAGGATTGACTTTCATGCCTTAGGCCCTTAGTAGGTGTTCAATAACTCCCCACAGAGACACTGATTCGTTTTAGTAGCTTCCTGTTATTTCCAAAGAGACAGTATTTTCCAGACTTTTCTGATCAACAAATGAAATGTACATTTTTTTTAAAAAGCTGTAGAAATAGAATAATTCATATTGCAAGGTTATTTATTACCAGCCAGACCCTCATCTTGCTCTACGGGGCTCTGATAATCACATATTTCAGAACCCATTAGCCTTCTGTGTGTTGTAAAGCATGCTTCACTGTAACGTGTCTATGCCTTTGTATTCTAGGGGGAGGAATGGTGTGTACTGAAGTAACAGACCTCTGTTGACCAAGTAAGAAAGTCTTTGATGCACAAATAGTGCATTAAACTGCTTTTATTTGTTACTGTTGAAATTAAACAGTTTGTAGAATCCCTGCCCAAGTATGGGAACTTACAAAACCTTTGAGAATATGTACATTAATTCAAATTTTAATGTTACTCAAACACAGACTTATAAGGAAAATGCACATTGAAAGGAGGTAACAGTCAAAGCTTAGGCACTTATAGGAGGACAGCAGGAGCTGGATTTAACAATGATTTTAGAACCACTGTTTTTTAAAAAGGAGGCGAAATATTGCTTTTACTGTTTTCAGATAATAATGACTGTTGTTGCAAATTATAAAATTTAATTAGCTATATAAATGCCAGAGGAACAAATAGTGTGCTATTGTCTTGATATCTTTCCAGAAATTAGTCTTTTAAAATAAATTTGCCATATTAATCATCTAAAAATATTTTTGATCACTGAATTAATAGTTTGCAGCCTGTTTTCAGGTACTCATTGCCATAGGTGATTGCTTCTTAATTACTACATGGGTTCTTTCTATTCACTCATATTAATTCATGTTTTCTGGCACAGTCCCAAAAGGCAGCCTTGCCCTATATCTTCTAATTACTTCTATAATTGAATTTGCCCACTTTTTCTAACCTATTTTTTAAACTGACTGTGTGTGTTCATGGTTTATTGTGTCTTTTTTGTGTCAGTTCTCTGCAAGCAGAATGTACATTGATTCTTTCCTCGTTTCTCATTAATTTTCAAGAGCTTTGCTGCATGTCTGTTTTTTCAGTCTGTCAGACCTATTGCTGAACCAAAAAAAATAAAAAGACTCTTATTATTAAAGGTTAGGTAAAATAGACTGAAGTTAATTAATTCATTAGTAACTCTGAGCCAATTACTGAAGCCTTCTCTTATTTATATACTTGTTAACAAGACAGAAATGAGAAAGGCCAATTACAGACACATGTCCTTCAGAAGTTCAGCAAACCCAGAGCTTATGCATTTATCAACAGTCATCCAAAAAATATTCAGTTCATCAATTAGATATGTGAAACTACATTAAAAAATTTTTGACTAACATTCTATTCCATTCTGTTGATAAATTCTAACATGTTTTTGCCCCCATCCAGATAGATATCTTTAATCTGTCTAAATTCTTCTAAAATTATCTCAGTGTATTACTTAGCCTTACAGCAATTACAAAAATAGAAGAAAAAATATTTTCTGGTTTGCAGCATTTTCTTCTTTATAAGCTTTTAACTGATAAAAGCTCAGATAACCAATTAGCAGATGTAATAGACTACAACTCTTTAAATAGATTCCACTCGATTTTTATTAAGTCAAAACTTTACAACATGCAGAAAGGCAGTTTTTCCCAGATTTTTCCTGGTGACCAATATAAAAAAATTTAACTTGTTCATCCATACAAACTACCTTCACAGTACATACTATAACCATTACTTCCCCTTCCCTACCTCAGAAATATTTTAATTTAAATGGGTTTGGAGGGAAGGAGGGTGATCAGTGATTGATTAGTTTTTTTAGACATTTATATTCTCTTTATAGGTTTGTGTCACCATGGGACCAACAAATCAACAGAATGAATTGACACTAATGTCTCAATAAACTGGTTGTTGGTGGAATTAAACTTTGAGGGTTTTCTTTTACTTTTGAAATATTGTATAGACATGGTTTTCCACAGTCAAGTGATGCCAGGGTTACTGCTCCCTTAGTTTTCCCGGTTCCAAATGTATTCAAACTTAATCTATTATTTGATAACATGATAAAAACAGTGACACCGTTACAAAATAAGAAAGAATCTCAGCAGATGGTTAGTTCAGGTCTTTGATTCTTAGAAGACCAAAGAATAAAATTTTATAAAAGGTAGTATGCCTTTCTTGATACTTTCTACATCTGAAGTTAATACTTTCTTGCCTCTAAATTTTCCTACCCTCTTATTTATAACCATTTTATGAAGTTTCTCACTTTTTATGGTGCATTACAATAACTTGTATCTTTTTTTCTGCTGAATTGTTACTTGATTGAGGAAGAAACTGTGTCTTATGCACTTTGCAGCCCTAATACTTAGCACAAAGCCTGGCAAATAGTAGGCCTTCAATAAATACATACCAAAAGAATTAGGAACGAGGAGTCCATAATCTCCTTTTAACATGCTGGTTGTCTAACCTCCCTCACTGTCTGGGCTAATTAAAGAGTCTCCTGCTTGAAATCAGTTAGTGTATCTTGGTTTTATGTGGTAACTGCAGTAAATGGATAACAAATGTTCCATTATTAATTCAATATGTAGGCTTCTCTGCTCAAGATTAAAAATCTATAGTAATTTTTCCTCAGATGAACTGTTTCTCATTCCTTTAATTACTATATGACTAATTTTTTATGACTTTACCCGGCCTCGAGTTTGTTACTTTGGGCCAAGACCACACAGGCCCTTGTTACCACCCTTCCCAATCCATGTGCAGTGTGGTCTCGGTATCTTCATCAACACCTGTGTGGAACACAAATTAGATTTCCCAGATTGCTTTACCTTCTTCTACCCATAAGTTCTTCAAACCCCTGAAGCAGTGACCGGTTTTCCTCCTGTTTGTTTCTTTAAATATTGTCCTTGCCTCTCTTTTCTTTTTACCCTTTCTTCCTTCCTTCCTCTCTTTCCTTGACCTCCCTCCTTTTCTTTGCTATTTTTTTTAATAAGGTATCTCATTGCTCTATCTCCTAGTAACAGCACTTTGTTTATAATGAGTTTCCAGTGTATGAGCTCTTTTCACAGGTATCACCTTGTTTAATTCTTACAGGCTATTATGTAGATGAGGAAACTAAAATTCAAAGAGGTGAAGTGACTTGCTCAAGGCCACACAGCTAGTTAGAACTTTGGGATTTAAATTCCTGATTTGTCTGCCAGTGAGTACAAAATCCTGAAGGCCCCTTTCCTTAGATAGTTCTTTATGTGAGGAAACTATCAAACAATTGGATTTGCAGCCAACTAAATGATTTTTCCAGTAGTTATACAGATCACTCTAAGGGGATAAAATGTCGCCTAGTAGTTTAGGGTGCGTATATTATGTGAAAACACATATTCTGACTCAGTAGGTCTGCATTCCTAATGAGTTGTCAGGTGGCCTGGGGGCTGAGACTTCAGTCCATGGACCTCACTTGAAGTAGTTAGGCTAGTGACAGAATGAGGCTCTGGAGTTGGAGGGACTTGATTCAAGTCCTGGCTCTTCTATTTACTATAATCTGGGGCAAGCTACTTAGTCCCTCTGACCCTCAATTTCTTCATCCTTAAATGAGGATAGTATTATGTATCTTGCTGAAAGCCAAGGGAACTGACTTTCAATGAACTGGTCTGCTTCCTCTCTATACTACCACCTGATCAATCTTCCTAAGGTCTCCCTCCAATCAGACACTTCCCAGTGAGCCTCACTGCCTGGTGAATTACATACAAACTTCTCCCCTTGAGGCTCAAACCTTCAAAAATATTATAGCCAAAGTTGCCTTTCTAACTTTATCCCTCCTTACTTTTTACTCACACCTTGTATGTCACCAACACATCAGATTTCTATTTTTTCTTCTTGATTCAATTTTGTTCCACTCAGCCTTCATCACATTTCTTTCATTCTTCCTTTTAGTCCCTGTTCCCATCCAGGCTCTTAATGGGAGTGCTTTCCTGCTCTCCATCTCCTCTCATTCCCAACTCCCGCACAGAGCTAGATAGGCATGTCTGGATCTGAATTCTCCTAACACTCTGTTTATATCTTGGTTGGTTTGTTTTGTATCCTTTCTTATGTCTTAGTTATCCCTACAATTATATCATATCCTATTAGACTCTAAGTTCCTTGAGGATGGGATCCAGTATTGTTCAAACATCAAGGAACATAACTTTGGGGTGCACAGAACTGGGTGCATATCTCATGAGGCTCCACCATTTACCAGAATAAGTCCCCTAACCTGTCTTAGCTCCATTTTTCTCATCTTTAACTGAAGTCACTCAGTCGTGTCCGACTCTCTGCAACCCCATGGACTGTAGCCTACCATGCTCCTCCATCCATGGGATTTTCCAGGCAAGAATACTGGAGTGGGTTGCCATTTCCTTCTCCAGAGGGTCTTCCCAACCCAGGGATCGAACCCCAGTCTCCTGCATTGTAGGCAGATGCTTTACCGTCTGAGCCACCAGGGAAGCTCCTATAGCACATGCCATAATAACTAACTTGCAGAGTTACTGGGGAGAAATGCTGTATGTGTAAAATACCTCACAGAGTATCCAGCACATAATAAGAGCTCATGTCAGTGAAACTGAATAGATTAGAACTGACCATGTAATCCCAACAGAACTCAGACATTTATCCTAGCGTATGAGCAACTGGATCCAAGCCCAGGCTTCCAATCTGTGTGACCATTTTAACATTTCCTTTTCTGGCTATGTTTACGTACGTGTTAAGTCTTATCCGAATGTTCCATATTCAGCCTTCTTTGAATGAAAGTACATTTGTTGATCTAGCACCCAGTGAGTATAGTTTAAAGTGATATTAGAAGGTAACATAGTATAGTTTTAAAAAAGCATATGGTTTCTAGTTAAACCTGAGTTTGAATCTAAACTGCTACTCTTCCAACTTTCTAATCTCTCAGAACTATAACAGTCTCAGAAGTTGGATCTAGGATGTTTTCATTTTCTTCTTTGTATTTGTCTATATTTTTAGATTTTTTAAAAGCATATTATTTCTATAGCCTAGATACAATAATAATACTATCATGAGTTACAGCAATAACTTTGAATGTTCCAAACCTCACTTTTGTAAATTACATTTATATTTTTACATATGTGTGTGTGTGTATATATATATATATCTTTTTTTTTTTTTGCTTCACTGTTCAGGGCCTTTGTGGATTTAAATGTTTTACTTATTTCAGTAATTGCTAAGGAGTAGTACATTCTTTTCATAATCTTATAAACTAATTTTAAAAACAATTAAATCTATCAATAAACTATATCGCCATTCAGTTTAGGATTTGGGGGAGGACAAATATTATTACATTTTGTCAATGCAACCAGATTTCATTCAATGCCTGGATACAATATGAGAGAGAGAAATCAAGTTCGATCTAAACTTGAAGGCAGTCAAACAAATAGACTCACAGACATATGGAGGACAGATCTATAGTTCTTAAAGGCTAGGGGCTGGGGTGTAGGAGGTGGTCAGGGAGGGATGAATTGGGAGTTTGGAACTAGTAGATGCAAACTATTATATAGAGAATGGATAAACAGAAAGGTCTCACTGTATAGTACAGACAACTATTCAATATCTTGTGATAAATCATAATGGAAAAAAGAATGCATATACGTATAACTGAGTCACTTGGTGTACAGCAGAAATTAAACAATACTAAAAATCAACTATTCCTTGATAAAATAAATTTTAAAAATAAGTAAATTTAAGACAGTCAAAGCCAAAGTCACAGCCACAGTCAGTATGCTGTTTGGTTAATGTGAGTAGAGATGGCTTAAAAAAAAAAATAGAACATGGCGCAAACCTTGTTTTAATCATAGAGTATATGGAAAGAAAATTAAATGTCTATATTAAAACCTATTCTTTCAGACCACCAATAACATTTCCCTCGGCCTCAAGAGACAATCACAAAACAATGGCTCGTAGTGCTTTTAGGACAAGAGCTGCACTTGCGTACTGTGCACGTATAGTCCTACACAGGAGGAAGGCAATGTTTAAAGCTGCTGTCGCCTCCTGGGAAAAAAAAAAAAGAAAAACTGGGACTCTGAGTCAAGTACGTATGCATTTTCTATCTTTCTGTCCTGTGGGTCTTTATTGCTAAAAATATTTTTATGAAATTGTTCTGTGCTTCTTTAAGCTTCGTGTGGTCTTGTTTGCTTACTCTCAAATCGCAAACCATGACATAGTTATGAAACATCTTGAGTTATTAAAAGTGGAGAAACTGTACTTTGTTTGTGAACTGAACAGCAGGCCAAGCAACGGCTTCATAAAGTAAAATCTTATATGAAAAAATGTTTTTTCATTATAAGCTAAAATGACAAACTGAGACATACTCCATCAAACAGTTAAGAGCATGGGCTTCAATTTAGACCCACCTGAATGTGAGCCCTGGGTCTACCGCTGGCTAACCATGTGATCTCTGACAACTTAACCTCATTAAGTCTATCTCCTCTTCTGTAGTGTGGGGAGTATATCATATTCCTCAGTGTTAAGGTGCATATTCTTTCACATTTTAACATCTCTGATATAAGAATGCATCTTAGAACTGATGATATGTCTTGGTTTAAATAGTAAAGCTTTTTTCTTACTAGTAAATAAATTGTGGAATTTACAATCTATGACATGTCAGACTTGGTTAAGTAATACACACTTTATGGAGTTGTTCTGAGATAGAAGTAAAATAATGATATAAAACCTAGACCCTGACCCATAGAAAACTCTCAGTAAGTAATATCTATTAATGTTGTTCAGTATGGTTTTTCATAAACTCAGGCATTACCCTGTCCTTTTAATCATAACTTTTGTCTGCCAAAACTGGAAGTTCTTTTCAAAATCCTTGTGCTGGAATAGTCTGCTTACTGAATTGTTCATTTAATTTCCTCTAATTTCTCTGGCAGCAAGATATTGACCCTAAGGGCATAAGTCTGAAACATGATCAAAATAAAGGTTTGGGCAAGTCCACACTGATTTGTCAGATTAAGCTCTCTGCAGACAAAAAGAGGAGTAAACAGTGAGCATGCTTCACCAGTGCCCGGCCCATAGGTAGCACTATCACAGTGCTGTTGAGAGGCAGCAGCATGCACAGCATGGTGAAAGACCACAGATTCTGAACTGGACTGGCCGAGTTCAAATCTTGGCTCTTCCCTTTACAAGCTGTGCAACACTGGAGAAGTTACTCAGCCTCTCTGTGGCGTCCATTTCTTCCTAGGGTTATTGTGAAAATTAAATGAGAGCTGTCTATGTCTAGAGAGGATGCTTTGTAAGTTTGCTATTATTGAAAATACACCCTTCTGTGTTTACGTTCCTTTAAAAAAGGTCTGAGTTTTCTTTCTTTTAAAAAAAAAAAAATCTTTTTTTTTTTTTTTTGGAGCCGAGGGGGCTGTGCTGGATCTTCCTTGTTGTGTGCAGGCTTTCTCTAGTTACAGTGAGCATGGGCTACTCTTTGTTGCAGTACACAGGATTCTCTTGTTGTGGAGCACGGGCTCTAGCACCAGGGCTCAGCAGTTGCGGCGTAGCGGCTTAGTTGACCCATGGCACACCGGATCTTCTGGGACCAGGGATCAAACCCTGTCTCCTGCACTGGCAGGCAGATTCTTACCCACTGGACCACCAGGGAACTCTCAGGTCTGAGTTTTCTGATACTAAAAGGGAATATTCTAATCAATTGACTGTTTAAGAAAGTAACTGTTATAATTCTATTAGAGCTTTGTATATATGTTTAAATGTTATATAAAACCTATAATATACAAACAGTGCCTCTGAGGTATTTTTAATTATGTGGCCCAACTGATAAAACTAATCTACTTATAAGTAAATACATGACTAAAAAAAAAAATCAAAAAAGTTTGAGGTTCTTCCAACAGCCTCTGGAGTATCTGTATAATATCTTGTTGTAGCTTAAAATTCACTATGATACAGGTCAGCCTGTAACCACTATGTTTAAGAATTTTAAAATGGATGGCCTTCTTCCAACATTTGTTCACTTGTAACCCATATTATTCTAACTTTTTACAGCTGTGAACATGACTATTATGCCTAGAACAACTATGGCCATCAAACATGTATCTCTAAGCACTGAGACTTTACCAGACAGGCTTTTAACTTACTGTTCACATATTTAAATATAGAGAATCAACTCTGAAATGAAATAATGCTTACCAATAGTCATTTTTTCAGTGCTAATCATGTGTTAATTCACTTGAATAATTGTAATCAATATTATTTTTTCAAAAGCAAAGCACATTTTTAGCTTTTCTCTTTCTTTATTCAAATTTTGTTCACTCTCTAATGTCTGTCATTAGTGTCAATATCAAGACACTACAGCAGTGTTTAGAATGTTGGGGCCCCAACAACTTGCTCTAAAACCCAGTCTGTCACTCAACTAAGCCCCAAAATCTTCAATAAGATTTATTCTTGTTCATGTCATAAGTCTGATAAGGGATGATAATTCCTCTATCCTGTATCTCTGCTATCCTGGAAGGGAAAGCAGAACCTAGAGACAATCAGTCCTGGAAATGACTTATGTCACTTCCATCCAGATGCATCAGCTAAAAAACAATCACACAACCCGAACCGAATTACAAGACAGGCTGGTAAATACTACTTGCCTAGTTAGAAAAAACAGTGTGTTTCCCTGGTGGCTCAGTGGTAAAGAACCTGCCTGCCAATGCAGGAGACGTGGTTTTGATCCCTGGGTTGGGAAGATCCCCTGGAGGATGAAATGGCAACCTACTTCAGTATTCTTGCTGGGAAAAATCCCATGGACAGAGGACCCTGGTAAGCTACAGTCCATGGGGTCACAAAGAGTCAGACATGACTGAGCATGCAGAAATAGCCTTTTCTCCACCACAGCCACTTACTAACTGTATTACTTTAAGCAAGTTACTTAAATTCTCAGAGTCTATCTTCTCACTGGCAAAGTGGCAATAATAATATCTATCTTGCAAAGCTGCTATGAGGATAAGTGAAGAAAAGAACATAAAGCACGTGGCATATGATAAGTAATCTATAAAACTGTTATGTTTTAGTACTAATAATAGTTTCTCCCTAAAACACATACATGCATAGAACCAAAGCCACTAGAAACCCAAGTGCTTTGGTCCAGTTTAGTTCTCTACTGAGCCTCTAGCTCCTGCCCAGCCTGCTGGGAGTGCAAGACTCAAGGTAGCTGAGACTCTTGGCCATGGGGCTGATATCAGTTATAAGGGGCATACTATAGGAGCGAGACTAAGGAGAAACCAAAGCCAAGGCAGGATACTGAAAATGGCTTTATGTTCTCCAGGAGTCTTGGAGGGGAAGACTTTACGGGGATGAATTAAAGGGGTAGAGGACAGACGGCAGAACTCACCACTTGTATGAACTTATGCTCAAAGTTGACCCCAATATGTACAGCTGATTCACTTTGCTGTACAGCAGACACTAACACAACATTGTAAAGCATGTGTGTGTGTGTGTGTGTGTGTGTGTGTGTGTGTGTCCTCAGTCATGTCTGATTGTTTGCCGCTCTATGGACTGTACTCCACCAGGCTCTTCTGTCCATGGAATTTTCCAGGCAAGAATACTGGAGGGGGTTGCCCTTTCCTCCTCCAGGGGATCTTCTCATCCCAGGGATCGAACCAGAGTCTCATGTGTCTCCTGCACTGGCAGGAAGATTCTTTACCACTGTGCCA
Source organism: Ovis canadensis (assembly GCF_042477335.2). Taxonomy (NCBI): domain Eukaryota; kingdom Metazoa; phylum Chordata; class Mammalia; order Artiodactyla; family Bovidae; genus Ovis; species Ovis canadensis. The sequence continues at coordinate 208,624,966 of NC_091245.1, read as the reverse complement.
CCTTACTCCAATTTAAAACAAAAAGTTTCAGGTACATAAGAAAAAATTAGTTTCTATCAAGACAGATGGGGGTGGGAAGGGAAGGACTGGGAGTTTGGGATTAATAGATGCAAACTATTATATATAGGATGGATAAACAACAATATCTTACTGTATACACAGTGAACTATATTCAATATCCTTTGATAAACCATAATAGAAAAGAATAAGAATATATATATATATAAAACTGAGTCCCTTTGCTGTATAGCAAAAATTAAACACAACATTGTAAATCAACTATACTTCAATAAAATTATAACAACAAAAAACACAAAGTGGACCCCAAGTCCCAAGATGGCAGCTACAAGAAAGGGGGGGAAAAAATGAACAGGTACTGAATACTTACAACGTAGCAGGCATCATGCTGGGACCTTCACACAAGTGACCTCATTTAATTCTCATGAAGATCCTTTAGGTAAGAATCACAAACCCCTGTTTCCAGTATGGTCAAAGTAACTCACCCAAGTTTACATAGCTGGTAAATTAGGATTGGGTCTTCAAAATCCTAATGCAGTACTCGTTGTAGTACACCACCACTTTACATCTCCCAGTGATGCTTAATTGTGCTGAGGACCAGTAGATCTCAGAAAGTAGACAGGAAGTTCATCCTCCTCAGTGGAGCAGGAAGTAGATCCATTAACCTCCTCAAGTAATCCCCTCTACCCCTACTTCTCACATGACCAAAATAGCTTAGAGTACAACAGTAGACCCTGCCAAAGACATACAAATATATCCCTATCTGCTTGCTAGTATTTGAAATTTATTTCACTGAGAGAGGTAATTAGTGTGTGGATGGGTTTCCATTAACATGTATGTGATATCATTTCTTTTGTGGGGGCATGTGGAAGGTGGAATCATTTTATGAACAGAGCAAGGATTTGGATGGAGAAAATGGATTAAACCAAGGCCACAGCTCCTTGATTTCACCAGAAAATGGCTCAGAAGAACTTCTGAGTCCTCTGTAGCCATGTAAGTCTAGAATATGGTGAGAATTAATCCCATAGAACAGTCTCACAGAATGAACCCTGAGTACCATGCCATGAAGTGCCCTCAGGGTATCCAAACATATTCAGAAAAACCAAGGGATTTGGGGCTTGGCATCTTACAGGAACAATATAAAGGCAGAACTACATTTGCAGCAGCAGACCTGAAATGAATATAAGACCAGGTTTTTCCAATCTATCAAATTTACTTGGAATTGTGAGCAGCGTAAACTCTAAAAGTTCTAGCCTCTGCCTCTATTTTTAACTTATGCTAGGATTCTACCTACTCATTTGGGCAAGTATAAGAAAGAGTACATAAGATGCTGAACCTCGCTAAGATTAGAGAAATGCAAATCAAAACTACAGTGACTTACTAACTCATGCCGTCAGAATGGCCATCATTAAAAAGTCTACAAATAAATGCTGGAGAGTGAGTGGAGAAAAAGGATCCCCTCCTACTCCGTTGGTGGGAATGTAAGTTGGTATAGCCACTGTGAAAAACAGTTATGGAAGTTTTCTCAGAAAACTGAAATAAGAATTACCATGTGATCCAGCAATGCTACTCCCTGGCATATATCCAGACAAAACTATAATTCAAAAAAATACATGCACCCCTATGTTCATAGCAGCACTATTCACAATAGTCAAGGCATGGAAACAACCTAATGTCCATCAACAGATGAATGGATAAAGAAGCAGTGGTACATATACACAATGGAATGCTACTCAGCCATAAAAAAAGAAAAAAGGAATGTTTTTTGCAGCAACATGGATACAGCTAGAGATTATTATACTAAGTGAAGTAAGTCAGAAAAAGAAAGACAAATACCATCTGATATCACTTAAATGTGAAATCTAAAATATGGCACAAAGGAACATATCTATTAAATAGAAACACGGTCACAGACATAGGGAACAAGCTGGTGGTTGCCAAGGGGGAGGGGATTCAGGGAAGGATGGAGTGGGAGGTCGAGGCTAGCAGATATAAGCCATTATATACAGAATGGATAAACAAGGTCCTATCAAATAGCACAGAGAACTGTATTCAATATCCTATGATAAACCATAGTGGAAAAGAATATTAAAAGAAGAATGTATACATATATAACTGACTCACTGCTGTACAGCAAAATTGGCACAACACTGTAAATCAACTTTAATTTTAAAAAAATAATAAAGGGAAAAAATACATATAGCAGGACAAAAATACTACAAATAACTATAAGTTCAAAAAAAGAAATAGTTCATGACCCAAGATGTCTCTCTTACTTGCAGTATACTTTGGGACTCCTCTGTCATTTCTATGAAATGGTATCTTCCTTACTATTACTTTTCATGGATACTGTAATACTTAGAACAGGGTTTCCATAATATATATCGTACTGAGATACAATTCAGTGTAGTGGTTAGTGGTTTTGTTTGTACAGGTTGGTACAGGTTTCATCGTGTACAAGCTGTCCAACTTTGGGCAAGATTTTCCTATGTGCCTAGGTTTCCTCATCTGTCATAATCTAGAGATTAACAGTGCTACTTCATAAGTTTGTTTCAAGGACTAAATAATATATGTAAAACAGTTAGAAAAGTTACTGACACAAAGTAAAAGCCGAATTCTCTAACAAGGTCCTCAAGGATGATGGAAAGAAGCTGGCAAAGAGAAGATTCGAGCTCTAAATACTTTTAGGTCATGCAAAAGAATGGAGACAAGCCAGCATAAAGTGACTAAAATTTGTCTCACTGGTCCATGTAACAGTTCAGAAACAAAGACCAGTGCTTCTGAAATTTTAATGTGCTTATGAATCACCTGGAGATCTTGTTAAAATGAGGACTGTTAGGTCCAAGGTGCAGGTTAAGACTCTGAATTTCTAACTGGCTTCCAGGTGGCATTGATGCTGCTGGTCTGCAGAGCCCACTTGGAGGAAACCAGTGTCAAGAGAACACCTATTCTAACTGCCACAAAGGCTCTTTCTCTAGAACAAGAAAATTCTCCAGGGATCTTCCTTTAACTCAGTCTCTTTCATCACTTTGGTCATGGATCAATAAAATGTTGGAAAATAAGTATTGATTCAGAGGAAAATGGCACAGATACTATATCTTGAGTTACATAAAATATTTTTAATCCTTGAGCATGTGATGATTTTTTACCCTTGGATCCAAAACTGGTTTCTCTCTTCTGCTCATCAATTACAAACTAAAAGACTGAGACGTTTTTGGAGGTAGGCAAAAATGTCTCCGTCTGTTTTCCAAATAGGGATGGTATTAGCAAAACTAAGCATCCTCTTAACAAATGGTGACCTTTGCCAAGGAACCAGTTTTTTAATTCTAACCTCATGCACATTTCAAGGGAAATGTAAGCCATATGTTTGTGTTCCACTAATACATAAAGCATTGACATTTCTCATAAAAAGAGTTCTGATTGTTTAGGATCTTCAAACTGCCAGACACTGTTTTGCTAAGACCAAAGTTGGGCCTTGGCAAAGAGCTAAATTGAACAGCATTCAGATCTGAAAAGCCTAAGTCCAGTCAAATGACTGTTTTGACCTTGCCATTTTTGACCTCACAGATTCAGATTAAACTAATTTTTAATCATTTAGCCAATTTTTTTCACTATTATCTATTCACACTTCTTCATAGAAAGGTACAGTATGCAGAGACTTGAACTTGTGAGTGTATATATATTTTAAAACATGCCTGCAAGCAAAATCAGCAAGCATCGTGTCTAAACTTTTCTGAAGCCAGAAAAAAGACCTAAGGAAAAACGATCCATAACCCACCATCAAATCATGCTCGGGCTCAGTAGCTCAGCTGTGACTGACTGTGACCCCATGGATTGTAGCCTGCCAGGCTACTCTGTCCATGGGATTTCCCAGGAAAGGATACTGGAGTGGGTTGCTGTTTCCTTTTCCAGGGTATCTTCCTGACTCAGGGATCAAACCTACGTCTCCTGCATTGGCAGTTTTCTTTACTGCTGAGCCACCAGGGCAACCCAACCATTAAGTCACTTATGACTAGTTCTTACTTCTAATTCCACCAAGATTAAGCCAGAGCCCTACAGCAGAGTTGGCAAACTTTTTCTGTAAAAAGCCATTACTAAATTCTATAGGCTTTGTGAGTTATACAGTATATTAGTTTGCGAGAGCAACTGTAACAAAGGACTACACACTGAGTGGCTTAAACAACAGGAGAGTATTGTCTCACAGTTGTGGAGGTTAGAAGTTAAGATGAGGGTGTCGGCAGGGCTGGTTTCTTCTGATGGCTGCAAGCCATCTGTCTCATGCCTTACCCCTGGTGGTTTGCTGGCAATCTTTAGCTTTCCTTGGCTGCATCACCCTGATGTCTGCTGTCAGCTTCACATGGCGCTTTTCCTGTGTACGTGCTTGTGTCCAAATTTCTCATTTTTATAAGGATACCAGTCATACTGGATCAGGATCACATTCTCCTCCAATATGACTTCATCCTAACCTAACTGATTAAATATGCAATGACCCTATTTCCCCAAATAAGATCATATTCATAAATACTGGGGTCAGGACTTCAACAAACAGATCTGGTGGGGAGGGAAACACACATTTCAACCTATAACATACAGTATCTGTCCCAGCTATGCAACTCAGCTCTTGTAAAACAAAATCAGTCACAGAAAATTCAGTTTAAAAATGGGTATGGCTGTGTTATAAGGAAGTTTCATGTAGGAAAACAGGCAGCAGGCAGGCAATAGTTAGATGAGCATAGTCTTAGAGCATTTCTGATCCTTTCTGAATATGAGAGAAACCAGGAAGAGATTTGGCACTTGGCAAAAAAAGAGAAGAAAAAACTTCTCAAGCTTGGAGAAAATCTACTTTATATTTTATATTCTAGCCACAGTGTTTTACATTAGACTTAATATTCTATGTTTGTTTTCAGATAGAACCTGAGTTAGTATACACAGTTTCAATTAAGCAAACTGATACAAATTTTACCAAGATGATTCTAGTCATCATCATATACTTTGGGCTGTTATTAAGTTCCAAAATGATACTATGTAACTACGAACAAAGCTAGGGAGGTGATGGAATTCCAGTTGAGCTATTTCAAATCCTTAAAGATGATGCTGTGGAAGTGCTGCACTCAATATGCCAACAAATTTGGAAAACTCAGCAGTGGCCACAGGACTGGAAAAGGTTAGTTTTCATTCCAATCCCAAGGAAAGGCAATGCCAAAGAATGTTCAAACTACCACACAACTGCACTCATCTCACACACTAGCAAAGTAATGCTCAAAATTCTACAAGCAAGGCTTCAATACATGAATCCTGAACTTCCAGATGTTCAAGCTGGATTCAGAAAAAGCAGAGGAACCAGAAATCAAATTGCCAACATCCGTTGGGTCACTAAAAAGGCAAGAGAGTTCTAGAAAAACATCTACTTCTGCTTTATTGACTATGCCAAAGCCTTTGACTGTGTGGATCACAACAAACTGTGGAAAATTCTTCAAGAGATGGGAATACCAGACCACCTGACCTGCTTCCTGAGAAATCTGCGTGCAGGTCAAGAAGCAACAGTTAGAACTGGATGTGGAATAACAGACTGGTTCCAAATCGGGAAAGGAGTACATCAATGCTGTATATTGTTACCCTACTTATTTAACTTATATAAAGAGTACATCATGCGAAATGCCAGGCTGGATGAAGCACAAGCTGGAATCAAGATTGCTGGGAGAAATATCAATAACCTCAGATATGCAAATGACACCACACATATGGCAGAAAGGGAACAACTTAAGAGCCTCTTGAAGAAAGTGAAAGAGGAGAGTGGAAAAGTTGGCTTAAAACTCAACATCCAGGAAATTAGGATCATGGGATCTGGTCCCATCACTTCATAGCAAATCAATGGGGAAACAACTGAAACAGTGACTGTGTTTTCCTGGGCTCCAAATCACTGCAGATGGTGACTGCAGTCATGAAATTAAGACGCTTGCTCCTTGGAAGAAAAGCTATGACCAACCTGTCTGAGTTCCTACACATACATATATATGTGAACCTTGTTTCTTCACTTACAGATCCTTCAGTTCAGTTCAGTCACTTAGTCATGTCCGACTCTTTGCGACCCCATGAACTGCAGCACACCAGGCCTCCCTGTCCATCACCAACTCCCGGAGTTCACTCAGACTCGCATCCATCGAGTCAGTGATGCCATCCAGCCATCTCATCCTCTGTCATCCCCTTCTCCTCCTGCCCCCAATCCCTCCCAGCATCAGAGTCCTTTCCAATGAGTCAACTCTTCACATGAGGTGGCCAAAGTACTGGAGTTTCAGCTTCAGCATCATTCCTTCCAAAGAAATCCCAGGGCTGATCTCCTTCAGAATGGACTGGTTGGATCTCCTTGCAGTCCAAGGGACTCTCAAGAGTCTTCTCCAACACCACACTTCAAAAGCATCAGCCTTCTTCAGCACTCAGCCTTCTTCACAGTCCAACTCTCACAGATCCTTAAATGGAACCAAATTAGAGAGTTCTGTATAAGGTCATAGATGGAAGTGTTTTAAAAAGCTTTTACAGAAAGCTTGAAATTTGACTATGTAGGAAAAAAAAGCTATCAGTCAGCCACATACTATATATTTTGTAATAGTAGCATAGGTCATGCTCCCATTTACATTAAAACACAGACTGGGCTTATTAATGATCTTTTATATTAAAATGCTGGGCCTCTGAAAAACCCTGGAACTCTTCCTCCGTATAGTGTAAAGGTGGCTAGAGTCAGAGGCCAGTATTGGCTTTAAAGGTTAAGGGAACATATGTGGAAGCAATGAGTGGTCTCATTGAAGATGAAACAAATCTAGTCACAGGTATCAGAATTGGATGTTGGGGCTCATTCATCTTCAGCAGAAGTGCCCCACAAAATCACTTACTTGGAGTGCCCCCAAGATTGGCCTTGTATTAGGATCTTAAAGAAAATACCCACTGGATCATACCAATTATAAAATAGGTCAAATTTGGGGTCCAAAAAAAGTGGACCATATGCCTTTAATCAAGCTTGTTACCTAAAAGGTTTTCAGTTCAGACAGAAATTTTCAGATAAAGTGTTAGCTATGATGATATATATATTTATATAATTGCTATATGACCTGAAATGTCAGATATATGTGGCTTTAACAATTTTAACTATTTCAGGTCCAAAGAAAACTTCTAAAATCATAATTAAAATGCAGTTAGTCTCTTTATAATTATAAACACCACCACATTTCCTGACTACTATACCCATGACCTTCAATATATTCAATAACATAAGCCAAAATCTGCCTTTACACATACAGAGGATCTCATAACCACATATAATTGACATTTACTGCCTGAAATAAGACTTGAGCTCAAGGAATGCAACTAGAATTTATTCTATGAATAAGATAGCAGAAAATCCTTAAAATTTTTTTTATTCTAGAAATTCTTTTAATCTCTTGGATTCCCCAGCCTACAGCTTAGAAGCAACTGACAACTATCCTAAGGATTTTGTACACAGTTGTTTAGATACGGATCAGTTTCTCTCTTTTCCTTCTACTTTCTCTAAAATAAAGAGAACGGGCATCCATCTTCCCACAGAACTAGAAAAAGAGAATGGAACTAACTGGCTTTTTTCTTCTCAACACTTGGCAAACTTTAAGAAAATGAAGCCCTACAGCATGTCAATGCAGAATAATGATAATATTAATAATGATGGTGACATTGATGATAATGATGAATTAGACAATATCATTCTCTTCTTATTCTAAGTGTGAAAACTGAAGTAAAATGATGAAGTGCCTTTCCTAAGATCAGTGGCTCCACAATTAGAACTTGGGCTTTTCCTCCCTTCACACCTCTTCTTCTGAACAAATATCACTAATGTTCATCCTCACTAGGAGAAAACCATACTGGCCCACTCAATGGCCAATTAGAATAAATTGTAAATTAGGATAAATATGATAGGTAATACAAAAATCAAAAGCTCTCTAAAGAAAAGGAACAAAAAACCTGAATAAATAAGCTTAACGGTCCATTGTTTGTGGGGAAAATGATGAAATTATCATCAAAATATTCTATGAATTGAGAATGAAGGTACATTTTTATGTGGAAAGACTTTACAAAAAAAAAAAAATCTACCTAAAAAAGTAAGACTCGTCTAGGACAGGTATTAGTTTTCATAAAGGGGGCATCAGTCTGTGTCTGGTAAGGGAAAATATATGTTTTATGTAAATCTTAATAAATTGGTTAATTAATATTCTTCATACTAACCCATATTTAAGGGAATATTTGTGACGAGGCTAAGCATCTGGACATTAAAACTCTATCCACACAGGAGAGTTCCAATTATCCCTGAAGCAGCCACACAGTCTGAATCATTCAGGTGAAAACATCCCTTTTCTTTAAGAGCAGTTTTAGGGACACAGGTTAACAGTAAATTCTATAATGCTTCTTTTGCCCTGAAGAAAAAAAAAAACCTAGTCTAAATATCAATCCTCAGATATCAAACTTGTGTTTAAACAAAGTACCAATCTGCTCCCCCACCAAAATTCTGGGTGAGGTATTGTCTCCACATTCAGGGACATTAGTCCAGCAGTGTGGGAAAAAAAAAATCTTCATTTGGACAGTACATCTTCCAGACATTCCCTTCTATTATTGATTTGTTTTCTCCTGTCCCTTTTCTCCTTCTTTTGTTTCCTTATCATAGCTTCAGGTTATTACGTGCGAAGTATTGATGGGAATGGATGGTTTTGGTCGATGGAGAGCTAATGCATCCCTAATCCCACTATTGTTACAGAGTTATGCTTTACTCTGGTCTCTGATGGGGGAAAAGGTGCAAAGCTGTTGATCCTAGTTTTATTTGTCACAAACCCATCCATCAATCAAGCGCAAGCATGTCTGAATGCTGAATGACATGTGGGTCTCAGCTGAAAAAATTCGATAACACTGTATTGTCAGGTCTCTCACTCTTTTTTTGATAAGAAATACATTTGACTGAAATAGATAAGCATGCAACTACTAAAGACTTGAAGAGAGAAAGTGACGCATTGGCACCAAAGGTTATATATCTTTGGTATTAATGATACTTATGAGTAAATAAAATGGGAGAGGGCAGCCACAGCTAGAGACATGCAACATCCCTAAGGCTTGGTTATGTTTAAGTATTGTCACTCTACCACTATTCAGGTTTTCAAATATTAATCTGACCATATTTCACAGTTGGCTACACTGGTTAAAATGTAAGCAAATGTGCATTTCGTGAAGGTGGTGAGGTGGAGGGAATCAAATATCACTTGTTTACACTGCTCTGAACAATACAGATAGATCTTTTTTTTGTTATGTATGGTACATGAAGCCATGCAGTATTTTTGTGTATATATGAACTCATAAGTTCACAACTGTCTCCTCTTGTGAGTGAAAGCATTTGGGGGGAAAAAAGCTTTAATTATTTTAAACTGGAAATATATATACACGTCATTTTAATAGTGACTTAACTTATAATTACAGTCTCAAAAATGGTTTGTGTGTGTCCTTTTTATTCTTAGTTACTAAATTAGGTACTTTAATACATTATGAAAGCCTGTCTTTTCAGTTATACACAATTTTCTATTCATAGTTATTTCAAGATAATTGCATTTGGAAATAGTTAAAGCATTAAAAACAACACTAGTATAATATAATTTTAGAGGCAAAATTAATCAACAAATCAGAACATTTTAAAAACCATTTGATTTTCTTGTCATAACATTTTAGAGAAGACAAGAATTTTTTAAATGACCTAAAAAAGCCTATCAAGAAAGGTAACAAAAAGACAGTCCTGAATTAGAGGGCATGACAGATGAACATTTTATAGCCGTAAGTATCACCATGCTATGAAAGTAAGCCATCTTTTCTCTGTTCAGTGACTGGGGGCTAGAAAACTGCAAAAAAAAAAAAAAAATCAATGTGGAAGTGCTTTAGATTTGTGGGGTAAATTACATGTGCTTGGTCGCTCCATTGTATCTGCCCTATATTCTATACAAGATAAAACTTTAGATGGAACTGTCACATAATACATATACTTAATATTGATTTTTAGAGATTTAACAGAACTTAAATTGAACTCAATAGCAAAGCAAAAGAAACTATCTTCTTCAAATCCCTAATACTTGAAATATTCTTGAAATTAACTAAATAGTAACTGCCAATTTTAAAAATCAAGTTTGATTTCTAATTCTCCTCACTTTGTTTTGCTTCTCTTGCTAACATTTTAATCTTACTTTTCCACTTCTTTAAAACCATGTTAATTCTTGAAGAGTTCCCAGGAGGGTCCATGAATCAGCAAATGGGAGCCAACTGGAACCTTTGAGAGTTGCTAGAAGTTCCAAACAATGACCTTTCTGTTGACTATTCTTTGGGGTTTTCAACTTGCTTTAGTTTGGCCTCAGTTTGTAGTGATTTCAATTTGCAGGGCTTCCCTGGTGTCTGCAGTGAAGGAGACATGGGATCAATTCCTGGGTTGGAAAGATCCCCTGGAGCAGGGAATGGGTACCCACTCCAGTATTCTTGTCTGGAGAATTCCATGGACAGAGAAGACTGGTGGAGTATAGTTCATGGAGTCACAAAGGGTTGGACACAACTGAACAACTAACACTAATGTTGTGAATTCTAATCCCATTTAAATAAAGTATCTGAAGCCACCAGGGTCAGGGACTCCATGGTTTTCCAAGGGCAGCCTCTCCTAGCTAGATACTATCTATGAGGCTCCAAACAGCTCTAGTTGAGAGAGAAGCCAATTCAGTCCCTGGTAAGAAAAATACTATGAGGTTATTCCAGTCAACTCTGAATATCCAGGTCCTGGACTTTGGACAGAAATATAACCTAGTCTCTACATACTCTTGAATAAGAATTTATTGCATCTAGGGTGACCTCAGTTCCACAGTGGGCCTCCAGAAAGAATATGGACTTTGTAATTTTACTCATCATGATGAGAAGCAATAGCAACGTCAACAAAACAGGGAACCATCTTGAGATCAGTTGGTATTAGAGACTCATTCCATCCAGAAATGCCTTGGGAAGAAGGATGAAATGTGAAATAAAGGGGATTTATGTTCAGGTGGTATTTTGACATCTTTTTGAAATATTTTAGAAAATAGTTAATTTTATAAAGAAGAAAATGAAATCACATACAAAATGCCATAACCCACAAATAGCATCTGTAGCTTTTCTATAATATATGTGTGATACAATGAAATATTGAGATTAATCAATTGGTCTGGTGGGAATATTTTAATGTGGCTAATTACACACTAATAACCCTATTCCAGAACTCCTCTGATAAAAGAAACATCATTAAGAGAAGATCTGTTACTTCCAAGTGACCAATATTTTCACATAAATGAATGTTAAAGATAGCCAAGATTATTAAACAGTATCTATTTTCCCATGGGACACAGAATTTTGAACTCTACTCCAATGATCAAAGAATTTAGAAACAGCTTTTCTCTAATGACTATGAGATAAAGTTCTAATGACTTCTGCTAGCCCTACTTAGTATAACAACCGTGTGTGTGTATGTATGTGTGTATGTGTGTGTGTGTGTGTAAAACCATTTGACTCTGGGAATGTCTGTTATAGTTAATATTGCAATCAAACCGTTTTTTAAATGGGAACAAAGTAAAATTAGGAAAAAATATATCTATGAAAACAACTCAAACTCTACTAAAGAATACAAAAGATTTTGAGAAGTGAAAAGATATACCATTTTTCTGACTGAGAAGACTCAATGATAAACAGATTAATTCGTTCCAACTAAGTGTACAGATGTAATATAAACAAAATAAAAGCCCTAATGCCATTTTTAACCTTAGAGACTAATTCTAAATTCTATTTGGAAGAATAAATGTGTGATGACAGTCTACAAAATGTTAAGAAAGAAACAGGAGAAATGACTTTTTCTACCAGGTGGCAAAGCATCCTGTAAAGCTTCCGTAATTAAACAGTGTGTGTTCTGTTTGTATCTCCTGAGTAGATAATTTGTATCTCTTTGGCCCCCAGTTATGATGATGTTCATTATTAAATTATAGTGTCATGGAGTCTAAATCACTCTCCAAACCCAAAGGGGAGAAAACAGGCAAAACAGTAGCAGCAATGGTGAGAGACCTTTTCTTCCTATCAGTATTCCTAGGGTTTGACCCCTAGCAGAAGGCAAAGGGGGACGTGACAGCTATCACAGAAGCACGTTAAGAACTGGGAAACCTTGTTACTCTGTTTATTTTCCCATCTCACAGACAGGTAGAATTTTAAAAGGGCACACAGAGAAATATTTTACACTGTCCCTAATTCCTGTCTCCTTGCATTAGTCAAAGTTATATAGTATTAACAGCTATGCCTTTAAATAGTTTTATAGTGAAACTGAAAGTGCTACTTGCTCAGTCGTGTCTGACTCTTTTGTGACCCCATGGACTATAGCCTCTGTCCACGGGATTCTCCAGGCAAGAATACTGGAGTGGGTTGCCATTCCCTTCTCCAGGGGAATGTTCCCCCAAATTGTTACTTTAAAACTCTAACACCTTTGTAGGAAAGAAGGGAAGGCAATCTTACACCTAAGCTCACTCCAAGCACTCTTGGTGCTGATTATAGGGAAAAGTTGTCCTATATGATTTGAAAAAGTAGAAACTATCTATGGCTTTTAGGCCTGGCTCTGGTTCACAGATCTCCCAAATTCTACGAAAAAAGCGAGATGTTAGTGAAACAGACAAAGCATTATAATAAACAGAATCTGGGAATTTGGTAGTGGTAAAAATGACATTTTAAACAGAGAGGGTTGCTCTCAGGCACTACTGGTATGAATGTAGAATTGGTAAGCCAATTTAGAAGCCAATTTTTGCAGGATCTGTTAAGATGAAAGACATGCATAGCCCAAGACCCAGCAATTCCACTTTTCCATGACAAACACTGGCACATGTGCACAAGCACACGGTCACAGCACTAGTGGAGCAGCGAAAAATCGGAAACTACAAATGACTGGAGTGGGTTGCCATTTCCTTCTCCAGGGGATCTTCCCAACCCAGGGCTCGAACCCAGGTCTCCCGCATTGTAGACAGACGCTTTACCGTCTGAGCCACCAGGGAAGTCACAACGACCATACAGGATTGGCCAAACACTATGAATATAACACAGAAGTAGGAAAGGGGGAGATCAATCCCTCTATAATGGCACAGAAGAGATTCCTAAAACGGATCACTGAGTGAGAAAAAAACAAGCTTCAGAATATTACTACACGAAGTATTTTATGCTTGAGGTATATATACATGTATAGTGCACCAATCACCATGAAAAAAAAATGACAGATTTTCATTAATCCTTATCTACCTCAAATCATATACAAAAATATACTTCTTATGTATTACCTTACCTGTGACTTTAAGCTATAAAGTTAGTTACTAAAAGGAATTATATGAAACTATTTATTTAACCTTATTATGGCTAAATAAAAGCCAGGAGCTATAAAAGAAAACAACAGCAACAAACTTCTGTATAACAAACAGCACTAAGAAAAACTGAAAGAAAAACTGTCAGAGGAGTTCAGACGGTACAGCATCTCTTAGGGAGAAATCCATTAATACACACATTCAAAATGCAGATACCCTGTATCCCAGCAATCCCATTTACAAGAGTTTATGCCAAGGAAATAACTGTATATATGTCAATTATGTGTGTAAAAGGATGTTCAGCACGGCATTTTGTGTTTATAACTGCACATAAAAGGGGGGAAACTAAATGTCCATCAGTAAGTAAATGGGTCAATAGATCATGGTGCTTCCATATAATGGAATACTATAAAGTCATTAAGATGAATAGTATTAACTTTGTCAACTTCCACTGACCAAACTCTGAACTAAATGCAGTATCTCATTCAATCCTTTCAACAATGCTTTGAGGTAGCTATAATTAGGGCCAAACTCTGAGTTAAATGCAGTATCTCCTTCAATCCTTTCAACAATGTTTTGAGGCAGCTGTAGTTAGAATTGTCATTTTAAAGATGACAGGGCTGAGACTTAGGTTAAGCAGCCCAAAAACATATCACTGTCTCACTCTGAATCTGGAGCTTTTTGAAGATCCACGTGTACACAGACATAGGAGGATATTGGCAAAATACTAATATGAAAGAAAGGAAACCGAAGAGTAGTGTGTATAGTGCAGTCACATTTATACACATAAATGTAAAAGTCTGACAGGCAGAGGGAAACATGTTAAAGTGGCCTCTATATGGATGGGTCGTTTCTACTTTCTTTTTACTTGATTATATTTTCTAATTTTTTCCAGGAAGAAACACATACTGTACTTTTTAAAATAAACTAAGCAATTCTAAGATAAAAACCAATAGTGTTTCAGAGCAGTGAAGATTATTATTCTAGCAAATGTAATTATTTAAATGAAGATTCTTAAGAAGTTCAACGATTTTGCCTAGAAAACACATTTCCATGTGTAAGTAAATGCTGTGTAAGTTAGAATATGAAAATTCAGCTGGCTTTAAAGCACACTGGAATAACAGCTTTTAAGCAAGCAACTAATAATATGAATTGGGGTTTTTGACAAAAAGGATGAAAAAAGCAAGTTACTTTAAACCTACTATCTCCAATGCAGTTCTACTTTTTCAACTGGAAGATGTACCAAGTAAGACCCAAAGTATAAAATTAGCCCCTTCTTCCTAAAGCTAGAATCATAACCCAAGTCTCCTTTGTGGCACAGAATTCTTTGACTGGACAACTCTATGTAATATATAGTCTGAGTGGGCTGGTGTATAATGAAACACAGTTTTTGCCTTAGGGACAGAGTCAGGCAGAGGTGAAGATGGGGTAAGTTTCTGGGATGTGGGCTGATTGTAGACATGTACGTTTGAACACCAGCAATCAGAGCCACTTTTCCTTTTGCCATAATTCCTGAGAATGATGACCCAACAGTTCCAAAGCTCTAGATTCCAAAATACCACACCCTAAGGAATGTTCACATCCATTCGTGAGAAGGCAAGGACTGGGAGAGAAGAGAGCAACAGCTGTTTTCTCTCTTCCTCTAGTCTGCAATTTGGCTGAAAGATATCTAAGATTGGAGAAAGGCATAGATAACCACCTTCTAGTATGATCTGAGAAAAAGTCCTCCCACCTCTAAAACAAGTCCTCTAGGGACTTGCTAAAGTGCTTGACACATCCACATTAAAGAGTCATTCCTTTGGGACAAAGAATTATTTACATATTCAATACTGAAGAAATATTTACCAAGAGTCTATGTGCCCAACACATGCTCTTTATGCTTCCCTCCTTAAAAAGTGACAAATGAATAATAACTGGGCTCTATCCTAAAGCCATTTAAAGTCTAGATGGGAACGAGAGCAGAAATAAGACAATTTAAGTAGAAAACGATGTGTTAGCACAGGGTTAGGATGTGTGCCAAGTACTCAGGAGACCTGAAGGCAAGCTGCAACAAAGTGAGGTGAGACTTTCAGGTGGCAGGCGTAGCCTGGGGGCCCAGAGCTGCAAGGAAGTGTGAGAGATAAAGACAGAAAGTGAACACACGCTGAGCACGAAGGGCCCACTTCATCCTGAGGAGGAGGAGAGCCACTGAAGAGGGTTGAACTAGCAAGGAAGGGTGGGGAGAAGGT
Organism: Ovis canadensis; assembly: GCF_042477335.2. NCBI lineage: Eukaryota > Metazoa > Chordata > Mammalia > Artiodactyla > Bovidae > Ovis > Ovis canadensis. Next base: position 208,609,332 of record NC_091245.1, on the reverse strand, counting down.
GATATATAACATGTTATATTGATGCTTATGTATCATTAGTGGAGAAAAGAATGCATCAGGTGATTAAGTCATTAACACTTACGAAAAATTTGTTCCAGGAAATAAAAAGGGGAGAAGAATTAATCTCAGAATTACATTCTTGCTCTAAAACTGTGGGAAAACAGTCTTGCCAGAATTTGTAATCCTGTGGAACAAAAAAAATATCTGGCAAACAAAATCTTGCCAGAACTTGTAATCCTGTGGAAGGTTGAAATCTTTGCATGCAAAAATATTAGAGTGCGTATGTTAACCTACAGAGTGGAGATTTCAGTGCATTAGGGGTTCAGGGAAAGGCCTGCTCCAGAGAAGACTGAAGCAGCCTCAAAAGACCTTATAAAGGAGAGAGGAAAATACTTGCTGGGAAGAGTGACAGCAAGTATCTGTCTGCGGATGACAGAACCTAGTGACATTCATTCAAAAACATCAACCAAGCCCTGTGCAGGTGCTTTCGGTGGATGAACAATAGGTAGAAACGACCTGTCCTCAAAGGCCTTCAGTTTCGTGTTCACTGGGGGTGACAGAAATAAACAAGGTCTTTACATACAGCACAGGGAACATATTCACTATTCTCTAATAAACCGTAATGGAAAAACATGAAAAAGAATATATGTCTATAACTGAGTCACTTTGCTGTACAGCAGAAACTAACACAACATTGTAAACCAACTATACTTCAATAAAAGAAAAGATACGAGTCTGATTGGAATAGAAGCTTTGCTGAAAGAACGATTCAGAGGAGGTGTGTGTGTGTGTACTGGGCTAGGGACTGGGAGTCAAAGGACTTGCACAGCCAGGGTACAACTCTGAGTTCTTGAGGAGAAGATGGATAGGAGCCAGTGAGAACTCTGAAGGTAAACTTGATCGCTTCACAGTACATCCTTCTGACTTTAACATACACACATGCACAAACACACACATGCACATGTATCTATTCACATGCATATTTAATACATACTGACCGAAGTGCACTTTAGAAGTATACATAAGCTGCCCCTAGATGAAAGATTTGCTGTAGAATACTTAATTAAAATGTGTCTCTATTTTAGTTAGAGCTGCCTTCCAAAGACATAATTGCTAAAAAACAATCAAAACGACAGCCCTTCTTTGGTGTGAATAGATATGCTTGAAAAAAGGTAACTTTGGTTCATGTGTTACTTTTTTGACTACTTTACCTATTTATTCCATTTATATAATTTTACTGCTTTTGTGGGTTTTTAAACTTTTTATTTTATATCAAAGTATAGTTGATAATAATGTGATTCATGTATCATTTAGTTGAAGGATGTTTTTATAGAAAAAGTATACATGAAGGTCATAGCAGGGACCCTGGACCTCGGCTTAAAAACAAAAGTTTGCTTTCTACTTAGAAAACTTTTCTATCCATTATTAAAAATGTATAATGTACATAAAAATAGGAACAATCATCCATAAGTGACCAAAGCTGACATTCATTGTAGCTCCTTCCAACTGTGTATCTTTTAACCAACTGTCTCATTAAAGCTGAGCTTGCTGTTTATATTAGTAGACACCCTCAGGTGCTCCCACTGCCTACAAAGCACAGGTGACTGTGTTAACTGACCCAGGTCTCTGGCCAGCTAACCTAAAGCTTTGTATTTATTAATATGTTCAGGGTAAACATCAATTTCAGGTTTTGCACTAAAAGGAACCTCAGGGAGTAAGTTCACTGCCCCGGAGCAGTGATTCTCAAAGTGTAGACCTCACAACAGCAGTTTTGGCTTCACCTGTGAGATGGTTAGAAATGCAAAATCATGGGCCCCACTCCCACCTGCTCCATATAAACCTCTGAGAAATAAGCCCAGGAAAGAGCATTTTAACGAGCTCTCCAGGTGACTCTAGTGCACACATGAATTTGAGAACCCGTGCTCATGGGGAACATATAGCTAGTTAGCAACAGTCCCCAATCCACTACAACCTGGGAATAACATGTTTGATGGTGCCTCGTGTGACTTACACAGAGTAGTAACTTACTAAATGCTTGTTGACTCAAACAGCTGACTCCTAAATTCTCCCAAATTTCTAACCCTTTTCCCATACTTTTTTCTTAGAACAATGTCTGGCATTTTATTATCTAGTTACTGTTTACAGACTCATCACGTTCCACTGCTCACACATGCATGCACCATTTTTGAACATATACCACTGCAATCTGCCTCTGAAGTAAACACTCCTTTTATTTGCTGAGAGTTCCCCTTGGTGTCAACAGGGAAAAAAAAAAAAAAAACCTAAGTACCGCAGCGTTTTCTTCACTTTCCTCATTCTAGGGCCTTACTACCCAAAGTGTGAACAGCAGGTTAGCAGCATGGGCATCACCTGTCAGCTTGTTAGAACTGTAGAAGCTCAGGCCCCACTCCAGACCTAATGAACCAGAACCTGTATTTTAACTCAATTCCCAAGTGATGCATATACAGTTAACATCTGAGGAGTAAACTTCTAGGGAGCCAGTTGCTACTCTTAATCGTGCTCAGACAGGTTTTGAAGTAAGTGTATCTCAGTATTAACACTATGTGACACTCATTCACTCATTCTTTCAGCAAGCGTTTCCTGAGTAGCTACTGTGTGCAAGGATTGATTGTGCTTGCTAAGTTGCTTCAGTAATGTCTGGCTCTTTGCGGGCTCCTCTGTCCATGGTATTCTCCAGGCAAGAATACTGCAGTGGGGAGCCATTCTCTTCTTCAGCAGATATTCCCCACTCAGGGACTGAACCCAGGTCTCACATCTCCTGCATTGGCAGGTGGATTCTTTACCACCAGCGCCACCTGGGAAACCCATGTGTAAGGATGGGTGGTATGGAAATACAAAGATGAAAATGACTCTTTTAGGAACACAGTATAGCTAACAAGGGAGACAGACAGTGTGTGCCAATAGCTACAGTGCCAAGCAGGATATGGTTAAGAGTCTTCTGAGTGGTCGAAGAATGCTGGCATTCAGAGAGGGCAGAGTACTGTCTCCTAGGGTAGAAGAGGATAAATAAGTCACTCAATTTGAAAACTTGATTGAAGTATGAAAATAAGAAGTTTGTTGTCTTAGCAATGCATGGTCAACTACAATAGAAAGAGCATCTTTGGAAACAGAGGCCTGAGTTCAACCCCAGCCAAGTGATCTTGGGAATATTACCTAACTCTCTGAGGCTAATTTCCTCATCCTTGAAAGAACATAATACTCTATTTCAGGATTGTTAAGAGGCTTAGTGAGAGTGAGTGCACAGTTCCTAGAACAGCACCTGTCACACAGCAGGCCCTCAACAGTGATGTTATTGCTGCTACTCCTGTTGCTGAGGTTTCTTTGTGAGATGTCCTCTGTCTCCTTTGATCTCAGAAACATGGCAGGAGCTGCTTGAATGTGACACCGCTGGAGTAGCCCAACAGATTCTAAGAAACAAAAGGGCAAGAAAAAAGTCTTGACAATTAAGACTTGAAAACTCCCAAAGTCTTGAATATCAAGATGTTAAAGCTCAGTGTCTGGCTTTCCAAAGAACAGACCCACACAGAAGGGGTGCCACACAGTCAGCACTGCCATGAAAATAGGATGATCATACACCTTATCACTTCTAACTCTTTTAATAAAGAGGTGCTATTAATACTTATATAATCATAAAAATTATCAATCCAGGATAGTCCTGGAAAACAGATGTATAGGCACCCTACCTAAAGGCAAGAAAGGAAAGGACAAGATTTGGACAGAGGTAATGGTAGGTAGGGCTTCCCGATGGCTCAAACGGTCAAGAATCTACCTATAATGCAGGAGCCGTGGGTTTGATCCCTGGGCTGGGAAGATCCCCTGGAGAAGGGAATGGCAGTACACTCCAATATTCTTGCCTGGAAAATCCCATGAGCAGAGAAGCCTGGTAGGCTACAGTTCATGGGGTTGCAAAGACTCGGACATGACTGAGCAACCTAGCAACGGTAGGTAAGGAGACATGGACAAATATTATTTTTCTGCAGTTGATAAGTTTATTTATAAAATCTGTCCATGGGGCTACAGATTGATAGGACTTTGGTAAAGTACTTAAAAACATACCTCATCTGACTTAGTCAGCAAGCTCAGCCATACGGACTAGCCCAGAACTGAGTCTGAGTGGCAAAGCATACCCATTAACATTCATGTGCCTACGAAGAGACAAAAGAGAAGCCCCTCAAACCTTCCCTCAAAGCTTACTGTATCTTCCATGAAATGCAGTCCATTAAGATATTCATTTAACTAATGCCAGCCATGGTCTATAAAAATAAAAAGTTGTGTATCAGAAAATATAATGGACCTGGAACACTCATAAGCAGCACGGGACCTGATAGCCTCATTGTTAGAGGATAGAAAACTCCCAAAGCAAAGTTTCTATGACCTATAAACCTATAGCCTCTACAGCTGCCACTGCTGCAACAGCACAGTACAATAACTGATGTTCACCATCATGATCCTGAGTTAAGAAAAGAGTTGTCATTTAAGAACAGAAGCAGTACAGTGACACTGAAAGAACACTAACAATGGAACGGCCTAGGATACAGTCCCAACTCTCCCATTCCCTAGCTTCGTGATCGTGGGTTAATTATTTAATCTCTAAACATTATCAGCATTAGCATCATCTCCAAAGTAGGAAGACTACATAGGCTTTGGAAGTTCTCAGAGTAAAAAGATCTTTATAAATGAATTGTACTGCCTTGAGAAGTAGTGAATTTTCCATCAACAAATGAGTATTCAAATTTAACTTTAAAAGTCTCTTGGTATGGGTTTTGTCGAATGGATTTAAACATTGGCTGGAAGACAATTAAATCACCTCAAGATGGTAGTTTACAAAACTAAAACAATATTTCATTTATGTGGAATACTGTCACTTCAATTCACTCAGTCATGTCCGACTCTTTGTGACCCCATGGACTGCAGCACACCAGGCTTCCCTGTCCATCACCAACTCCTGGAGCTTGCTCAAACTCATGTCCACCAAGCCGGTGATGCCATCCAAACATCTCATCCTCTGTCATCCCCTTCTCCTGCCTTCAATCCTTCCGGGTATCAGGGTCTTTTCAAATGAGTCAGTTCTTCACATCAGGTGGCCAAAGTATTGAAGTTTCAGCTTCAGCATCAGTCCTTCCAATGAATATTCAGGACTGATTTCCTGTAGGATTGACTAGTTTGATCTCCTTGCAGTTTAAGGGACTCTCAAGAGTCTTCTCCAACACCATAGTTCAAAAGCATCAATTCTTCAGCACTCAGCTTTCTTTATTAGAGATTCATAAAAATGCTATTGTAAATAGTTTATTTTTTCTGAATATAAAGAGAATGTATATCAACTGAAAAGATTAATATAGTACCAAAACACATATGTTGGGCTGGCCAAAAAATTCATTTGGGTTTTTCTGTAACATCTTATGTAACAACTTTTTGGCCAAACCCAACACAAGAGAAAATAATCTTAATTCTACCCTTCTACAGACGACCATCATAAACATTTTCTTTCAGTCTTTCTTCCACAGAATTTTTTCCAAAGTTGAGAATTTATTGCTCATACAATTTTTATGGTTCTGAAAACTGCTTTCGTTTTTTAATTTACAATGCATCATAAACATTTTTCCATGCAATGAGTGAAAATCTGCCACTGAAACACAGAGGGCTGCAGTTGGCTAACAAGAGTGACACCTAAAGCACAGGATTAGCGTAAGGTTAAATAAAGCACAAGGCCTGGTAAACGCCTGCCAGAGGCACTACACAAAAGGAATGTCTTCGAAGCCCCTTTGTGGGACCCTGCAGCCACCCCTGAGTTCCCCTGGGCCCCTCGGGTAGAAGGGGTCCTGTAAAGTTGTTTGCATCCACATAAACCCCCTCAATTTCTGTCTGGTTTTCTTCACCTCCTCCTCCACCCTGGCCATCTCGTCCAATTCTCTTCTCTTCGTTGCTCAATTGCATATCGTGCACAGGCTCCTCATATTCCTTAAGACACTTAGAGCCAGCCCTTTCGTTGCTTTTTCTTTTGGCCTTCCTGGGTACATCCTCCCCCGCTGAGTGCTTTCTGGTGGCCCTTCGTTCGCTGGCTGGCTTGTCTTCTTTTAGTTTTCCCTTGTTTTCTGCTTTTCCTTTTTTTGCTTTCCTCACTCACTGGCACTCCCTGGCTCTCTGGGTTTCCTTCTTTTCATCTCATCTCACTCTCCGACCTTTCCTTATCCTCTAGAATCCCCTCATCTTCCATCTTTCCCTTGTGGTCCCTCCCCTGTCTTCTAACTTTTCCTCGTCTTCCACAGCACACACTGCTCCTGGCTTTGCCACATTCAGTGGCTCTTCTCTGTTTTCCATCTTGCCTTGGTTCTCAGGCATGCCTTCATTTTCACTGCAGAGTTTCCTTGTTGAGTGTCCCCTCCTTTTCCTGTTCTGTAGAGATTCTGGATAGGTTCCTCCTCTTTCTCTAGCCCTACAGAGCTCTGGGAACAACAGACACGTAGACCTGAAAGAACCTGTAGCAACAATTAGGGATTTGCAGATGGCTCTGGGTCCAAGAACACAGAGGGAGGATGGGTACCTGGCCTGGTGCCCAGTTTGGAGCCCAGCAGTCACCACACATACAATTTTTATCCTACTTTTATTTTTGCTTTGTTATACCATAATCATTTTTGTGTCATCAAAAAAATGTTTTAGGCAGTGTTTTAATGTTGCAAAATATTACATTATCTGAATATCTTAAATTTGGGCACAAATTCACATGCCTAGGTAGGAATCCTGCTCTGCCATTTACCAGCAGTGTGAATCTGTGCCATTTACTAACACCTCTGGGCCTCCTCTGTAAATGTGAATAACAGTACTACCTACTTCATAGTTTTATTATTAGGATTAAATGAGTTAATACATATAAAATACTTAAAGTGTCTGGTACATGAAAAAGGAAAATGTTAGTCACTCAGTCATGTCCGACTCCTTGTGACCCCATGGACTGGAGCCCACCAGGCTCCTCTGTCCATGGTAGTCTCTGGGCAAGAATACCAGAGCAGGTTGCCATTTCCTTCTCCAGGAGATCTTCCCAAACCAGGGATGGAACCTGGGTCTCCTGCATTGCAGGCAAACTCTTTACTGAGTGAGCCACCAGGGAAGCCTTAATACTTGAAGTGTCTGGTACGTACTTAGTGTCTGGTACACAGTAAGTGTTTAATAAGCTTTAATTATTACTGTTGCTACTCATTTTAATCAAATATAAGTCATTTAGATTGCTTTCAATCTTTTCATTATTATAAACAATTATGTGATAAACATCTTTGTAATGAATGAGTTTCTAAAGATATTCTTCACAATCTAAAATCTTCAGCCATTTTTTAAAAACTTGTTTCAGCTATATGCTTCAGCTATAAAGCAGTGGATGAAAAGATGCTATTTATCTGGAACCACTGGCTTTGGCAATATTTTTTAAGTTAGAACTATTTCCATTGTTCTATTTCCTCTGTTTTTAACTGTGATACAACACACATAAAATTTACCATTACTGACATCTAGTACACTGTTGTGCAATTTGCCAATATGCTGCTAGACTACTTATCCTAAAAATCGTCAACTATAATGCACAGAATGGAAGGAAAAAAAGGTAAAGGTTATTAACCTTAAAATGTCTCCCAAGAAAAAGGAAAAATAACTTCTTCATTCTCAAATTTTATTAGGAAATCATTAGGTCCAATCACCAAATTATAACCACCTTAAAAACTTTCTAAAGACATACCATACATATATATTTATTAAAATTTCAACTGTTTGTATCTCTGAAGTCAGGATGAAGATAGCTGAGGGAAGACTATCACTTAGAGTCCCATTACTTAAGGAGTCCTATTATAGTTCAGGCATTGTGGAAGCTGGTTAGCATAAAGTATCCTGTTTAGTCCTTATAAAGACTTCAAGTTACAACTATTGTCCTCCATATTACCAGTCAGGAAACTGAGGTTTGGCAATGTAAAGTAATTTGTCTAAATTTACACAGCTAAAAAGTGGCAGACGTGGGACTCAATCTCAGATCTACCTGGTTCCCAAGTTCCATTCTTCCCTTTATACTATGCTGCCTTGTTGATATAAGTATTCGTTGTTATCCCAAGAGAAAGCTATTCTCTTAAAGTTGTAACAGAAATTCCAATAATCATCTAGATAGAAAACTGCAAGTCTATAAACCAGCAAATTCAGTTTTTGCAACTTTTCCTAATGGATGATATAGTTCTCCTAACATTTCATCCTCCTCTATCGCCATCAATTGGTTGCCTGGATATCTCAACATCCCTGAAAGGGTTATTCTAAAAGGATTAGGCATTAGCATTGTCAGTTCTATGCCAAAACACACAAGGCTTGTTGACTCAACAAGAAACTGCTTGTAGAGCAGCTTTATATAAACCAAAACCACAGATCTCCAAAGCTTCTCTCTTTTCTATCACAGTTATTTTTTTTTCCACATTTGACAACAAACATACACAGACCATCAACAAGAAAATGTTTTTCACTGATTTACTAGATTTTAGTGATAGAAATTAGCAGTGAAAAGTAGTCTTCTGTTAATAATCTCATTCGATCAAAGCCTTTTTTTATTTGCTTATGTTCTCCCGTTTTCCATGATGCTTAATTTCTCATTTATAACACAAGAATGACTTAAAAACTGTGCCTAACATTGTTATATGGAGATCCCCTTCTGCTTCACCTGCTCTTGGCTTACTTTTCTTGTACCCCCCATTCCATCCCACTGATACCCTCCTGAGGTGGTTTTCCTGGGGTATTACTAACCTCCAAAAAGAAAGAAAAAGAACAAGCAAATACTGTAAATCTTATGGGAAAAAAATTTCTTCCTAGATGACTACAATTTACAACCATACTATTTAGTCTAAACAGAAATTATCGATTTTAAGTTAACCTTCAATGTTTTAAGATTTTTTTTTGATATAGATCATTTTTAAAGTCTTTATTGAATTTGTTACAATATTGTTTCTTTTTTATGTTTTAGTTTTTTAGCCATGAGGCATGTGGGATCTTAGCTCCCTGACCAGGGACTGAACCCACACCCCCTGCACTGGAAGGCAAAGTCCTAACCCCTAGACCACAGGGAAGCTCCTGAAGCTACCAACCTTCAACTCTTTACCGGGGCCAGAGCTCCCCTCTCCTGTTAATGTTCAGTGTTTTGGGGTGGGGGATCAGTAAGTGTCCACAGATTACAGCACTCTTTTTCCAGAATGACATTCATCTGCCCAGACAAAATTAACTCCATCAGCAGAAACAAGTTCATAAACAATGACTGTGCAGATGTACAATGCAATCTCCATCAAAATCTAGAACTTTCCAAGGCATTTTAACCAAAGGGAAAAAAAAGCCTGAAGAATTAAATTTCTCTTTCCTTTCTTTCCTCCTGTGCTCCCCGCCATCCATCACAGTAATATCAACATTCTGTGTAACTTGGATATTTCAGAGGTTATTTTAGTAAAAAGGCCATGGTCTGTCATTTCGCTTTCAGTAAATAAGCTGTAAATGTACACAGAGAAACCAAAAGTTTTGGAGATACATTTTATAGTTTATCAAGATATGAATATAAATAATTATAACCAAAAAAATTAATTATTGGGTATGATTATCATACAGAATCAACGGATTGCCTCAAATGACATTATGACACACTGCTGACTTACAGATACTTGGGCTGTAGGACACTCAATGCTCCTTAAGTCACACCATCAACATGGCTGCTTTTCACCTAACCACTATAGGATTCAATTTTATGTGGAGTGATTGCAGAATATTAAAAAATCAGCTGGTAGAATAGTTTGAGTCAAGCAAATTGTTAAGAAAAAAAATCACTGAAACCTATCCTCTAAGCAATTTGGAAAATATTTATCAAAATTATAAATACATATACTTTAATACAATTTTACATCTAGGAATTTATTCTAATGAAAAACCTCTGTAAAGAATGACTTTTACAAAGTTATTCATGTCATCATTGTATCAGTAAAATATTGGCAATAACTTAAATGTTCATTAACAAGGAATTATTTACATAAATTGTAGTAGATTCATGCAGCAGAGAATGAAGCCACAAAAAAGAATGAATACACTCTATATGAAATGATACAGAAAGTTCTATAATAGATTTAAATTAGCCAAATTTTAAAAAATAATTATTTCTGAAAATTATGCAAAAAACTAACAACATCAACTGTGAGGAGGGGGATTAGGTGGCTGGGGTCAAAGATGGGGGAGAAAACTTTCTGTTTTGAATTTTGGACTAGAGTTGACCCTTGAACAACACTGGTTGTTCTACTACATGGGTCTAGAGACTGCATGGGTCTACTTAACAGGATGATTTTTTTCAATAGTAATGCTCAAATTTGGAACCATGAATACCAAGGAACCACAGAGATGAAGGAACCAGGTACAGAAGGGCCCACTGTACGTTACACCTGGATTTTTGACTGCATGAGGAGGTTAATATCCCTAACCCCACAGGGTTCAAGAGTCAACTATAGAGGAAATAGTCTGGTTAGTTAGGTCAAAACAACTGATACAGACAAGGCCTCAAAAAATAAAACATAATACTCATGTATGTTTCAAACTGCCCCACAACAGGAAAAAACTGCTATAAGTATTCCTCTTATAAATTTTCTCAGATTCTAAAATTTTAAAATTTAGTTTAAAAAAACAAATACTAATGCTTGTTGTTATTGTTTATTTGCAAAGTCATATCCTACTTTGCACCCTCATGGACCGTATCCTGCCTGGCTCCTCTGTCCATGGGATTTACCAGGCAAGAATACCGAAGTGTGCTGCCATTTCCTCCTCCAGGGGATCTTCCTGATTAACATCTCCAGAATTAGCAGGTTCTCAACCGCTGAGCCACCAGGGAAAGCAAATAATAATGAGCAAATCAACAGTTAAATGGGGACCTGCCTGGTGGTACAGGGGTTAAGAATCCACTTGCCAGTGCAGGGGAATGGGTTCAATCCTGGGTTCAGGAAGATTCCAATGCTGAGGGGCAACTAAGCCCATGTGCCACAACCTGTGCTCTACAGCCAGCAAGCTATAACTAGAGAAGGCCCACATGAAGCACCAAAGACTCAGCACAGCCAAAAATAAAGTTAATTTTTAAAAAACTACTAAAAGGCTTTAATTATACAGTTTACAATACATGTACCTATGCAAACATAATGAAAGGCAATTTAATCTTTTGACTTTCACAAAGTTATAAACTTTTAATGTAGGCATCATTATGTATTTTATCAACTAGGACAACAATAATCATTCCTCATTCTCTTAAATATATATTGAGCACCTACAAGATATCAAGTACCAGGTTGGCCTCTGGAAATTCAGTGTTGGATAAGATAGCCTTGGTCTCTGACCTCTTGTACAATTCTGATACTCTAACAATTAAGGAAAGAAAAGGATCCTTTTTTCACAATGATACATGCAACACTCAATAGCTGCTTTCCACTTTCAGTAAAACTGTAAATATTCGAATGTGAAACAAAAACAGCTGGAGCAGATGGATACAATTTAACCTTACATTAAAAAATCCTCAAACATATATTACTTATTCTCTCCACATTCATGAGTTCAGACGGCTCAGTGTGCAAGGAGAGTTGGAAAAGACTCCCCTCTTCCTCATGTCTCTATCTTCTTCCTGTACATGCATACTTTCGTTGGCCCACAAAGAGGAAAATACAGGAGTGCTTTTAATATAAAGGTTCCATAAGTTATGGCTGGACTAAATGATAGTTTCCTAGGTATAAACTGTTGCGTTATATTTACTCTCTTTTTAGAAAGTCTGGAAAACACATTGCTTAAAACCTGTGGGAAAATTATTGGATGGTCCCTATTAGAATTCACTTCCATACTCTCTCCATTTGAATTGAGATAAACAATCATCAGTTCAGTTCAGCCGCTCAGTCATGTCTGACTCTTTGCGACCCCATGAATCGCAGCACGCAAGGCCTCCCTGTCCATCACCAACTCCTGGAGTTCACTCAGACTCACATCCATCGAGTCAGTGATGCCATCCAGCCATCTCATCCTCTGTTGTCCCCTTCTCCTCCTGCCCCCAATCCCTCCCAGCATCAGAGTCTTTTCCAATGAGTCAGCTCTTCACAGGAGGTGGCCAAAGTACTGGAGTTTCAGCTTCAGCATCATTCCTTCCAAAGAAATCCCAGGGCTGATCTCCTTCAGAATGGACTGGTTGGATCTCCTTGCAGTCCAAGGGACTCTCGAGAGTCTTCTCCAGCACCACACAGTTCAAAAGGATCAATTCTTCGGCGCTCAGCCTTCTTCACAGTCCAACTCTCACATCTATACATGACCACAGGAAAAACCATAGCCTTGACTAGACGGACCTTAGTCGGCAAAGTAATGTCCTCTGCTTTTGAATATGCTATCTAGGTTGGTCATAACTTTTCTTTCAATGAGTAAGCGTCTTTTAATTTCATGGCTGTAATCACAATCTGCAGTGATTTTGGAGCCCAAAAAAATAAAGTCTGACACTGTTTCCACTGTTTCCCCATCTATTTCCCATGAAGTGATGGGACCAGATGCCATGATCTTCGTTTTCTGAATGTTGAGCTTTAAGCCAACTTTTTCACTCTTCTCTTTCACTTTCATCAAGAGGCCTTTTAGTTCCTCTTCACTTTCTGCCATAAGGGTGGCATCATCTGCATATCTGAGGTTATTGATATTTCTCCCGGCAATCTTGATTCCAGCTTGTGTTTCTTCCAGTCCAGCATTTCTCATGATGTACTCTGCATAGAAGTTAAATAAGCAGGGTGACAATATACAGCCTTACGTACTCCTTTTCCTATTTGGAACCAGTCTGTTGTTCCATGTCCAGTTCTAACTGTTGCTTCCTGACCTGCATACCGATTTCTCAAGAGGCAGGTCAGGTGGTCTGGTATTCCCATCTCTCTCAGAATTTTCCAGTTTATTGTGATCCACACAGACAAAGGCTTTGGCATAGTCAATAATGCAGAAATAGATGTTCTTCTGGAATTCTCTTGCTTTTTCCATGATCCAGCGGATGACCTCCCCAAACGAGCAAAGCATACTTTGGTGAAAGGTGATGAAGGGGATGGTTTTCAAAAAGCAACAGCAGTGAGAGGAGAATAAGGGCAATGAGGTGAGAGTAACTTCTGCCTCGAGTGCTTCCTTCACATGTGACAGACATTAATCATACTTCAGAAATAAGATGCTCTCCCTCCTGAGACAACCAGAGTCTGGGGCAAAGAGCAGTCCCCAGATGAGAAAACAGAAAACATGAATGGCTGTTAAGGCATATTCCATTCGAGCCTGAGTAAATCACAGGGAGGAGACACTGTTGAGGCCTACTTCCTGGGGAATACCTGGACTGCAAAGATGGACAAATACTACAGTCACAATAGAAGATTAGGAAGATGTTCAATAAACTGATCTCAACACTGCTAACCTGATGAAGTGAATCTCTGTCTTTGCTTCCATGATTGTTTTTAACAATTAACACACATATGCTCTTACGCAGGTAAATGACACATTTCACAAGCAAGAGCCTTCAGGAAAACAATATGCATTTTGCAAACCCAAGTTCTGCTAAATGAGAGAAATTATTTTCTAATAATAATTAGAAATGTTTTGGGAGAACCTTTAATTATTCATAAATAAGGAAACCTTTACTACATCATTGCATTTCTTTTGGCTACCAGAAGAGTGGATATGAGTTAAAGCAACTACATGTCACTAACTTTATACTATAAAGAACTTCAATATGCCTCACAGTTTTGCAAGACCACACACTTTCAAATGTCTAACACACACAATAATCAGTGAGTGCTATGCCCCATGTGTTGAGACAGGGTTGGGGGAGGAGTTAGGAAAAGGAACATAAATACGCTAACATGAGATGAACCAGTGAGAGCAAATCTACTGTTGAAAATTGTAATATCTCACAGAAACAGTCCTCTGTTGTTTACTTATTACATATATAGGACACCAAAATTTTATTTATTACAGCTATATGGACTCTTATATATTTGAAAATCAATTTACCAAGATGCAATTCTCTTAAAATGTTAGCCTATAGTGGTATCCCTTTTGGTTTACAGAGAAATGAAGTACTATAAAACGAAGATAAATGAAACATAGATCTTATATTTAATCATACTTCAAAAAGTTATTTGGACAAAAAGATGAATTTTCATGAGTCTCATTCATACTTATCCCTTACCAAATTTTGACTGTTTGGCCAAATAACTTGTAAGAAACAACTATAAGCAGTTTGTTGGAAAACTGGACAGCCACATGCTAAAGAATGAAACTAGACTACTATCTTATAACAGATATGAAAATTAACTCAAAACGAATTAAAGACTTGAATATAAGACCTGAAACCATAAAATTCCTAGGAAAAACAGTGGCAGTAATTTTAATGACGTGGGCTTAGTGATGTTTCTGTGGACCTGAGTCCAAAAATAAGAGCAACAAAAGCAAAAATTAACAAACTAAAAAGTTTCTGCCCAGCAAAGGAAACCATCATCCAAATGAAAAGTCAAACTAATAAAGGAAAAAGAACTTGCAATGATATATCACATAAAAGGCTAATATCCAAAATATATAAAGAACTCATACAATTCAGCAACAACAACAAATTTTTAATGGGCAGAGGCTCTCAAAAGACATTTTTTACAAAGAAGACATACAGATGGCCAATAGGCACAAGAAAAGATGCTCAACATCACTGATTATTAGGGAAGCAAAAGTTAAAACCATAATGAGATATCACCCTGCACCTGTTAGAATGGCTATTATCAAATAATAATAATAATAAATACTGAAAAGAATGTGAAGAAAAGGGAACCTTCATACAGTGTTGGTGGGACTGGAAGTCGGTGCAGTCATTATGGAGAACAGTATTGAGATTCTTCAAAAAATTAAGAATAGAACTACCTTTTCTTTTCCCGCTCAGTAGTGCTCAATTCTTTGCGACCCCATGGACTATACAGCCAACGAATTCTCTAGTCCAGAATACTGGAGTGGGTAGCCTTTCCCTTCTCCAGGGGATCTTCCCAACCCAGGGATCAAACCCAGGTCTCCCACATTGCACACGTATTCTTTACCAGCTGAGACACAAGGGAATGACTCAGCTATTTCACTTCTGAGTATTTATCCAAAGAACACAAAAACATTAATTCAAAAGATACAGGCATCCCTGTTTACTGCAGCATTATTTACAATAGCCAAGACAGAGAAACTACCTAGGTCTCCATGGATCACTGAATGGATAAAGATAACGTACACAAATACATAACAAACTAGTACTCAGTCATAAAAAAGAACGAAATCCTATTATCATCCTATGACAACACGAAGGATTTTGAAGGTATTATGCTAGCAATAAGTGAAATAAGTCACATAAGGACAAATACTGTATGATTTCATTCATAAGTTTAAAATTTAGTCACTTAGTCGTGTCCAACTCTTTGTGACCCCATGGACTGTAGCCTACCAGGCTCCTCTGTCCATGGGATCTTCCAGGCAAGAGTACTGGAGTGGGTTGCCATTTCCTTCTCCAGGGGATCTTCCCAACCAGGGATAGGACCCAGGGATCGAACCCAGGTCTCCTGCATTGCAGGCAGACACTTGACCGTCTGAACCACCAGGGAAGTCTATGGAATCTAAAACACAAAACAAATGAATAGGGAATTCCTTCATGGCCCAATGGTTAGAGCTCTGCACTTCCACTGCAGAGAGCATGGGTTCAATTCCTGGTCAGGAAACCAAGATCCCACATACCATGTGGTACAGCTAAAAACAAATCAATGAACAAAACAAAAACACTGAGAAAAAGACGAGATTAGTGGATAACAGAGGGGAAAAGGGTTTGGGGGTGGGAGAACAGAGTTAACTGTATGATAATGGATGGTAACTAGACTTGCGGTAATCACTTTGTCATGTATACAGATGTTGAATTATATTTTTTTCAAAAATAAATTTAAAGTAGGCCTGATTCAATATGGTACAGAATATCAATAAAATCTCTGAAAATTAGTTTTTCAGGAAAGATGATAGAAATAATCTCCAGAATCATTTTCCAATGCTATTACTTGGTAATTTTAAGAGTTGATAATGATTTTAGGCCCATAAATATGTAACTAGAAGTAAAGTTCTTTGCTTAAAGTTCACTAAAATTTTAGGATTACTAATGAATTTAAGGACCATCTTAGCTATGGTTTTTCCAGTGGTCATGTATAGATGTGAGAGTTGTACTGTGAAGAAAGCTGAGTGCTGAAGAATTGATGCTTTTGAACTGCGGTGTTAGAGAAGACTCTTGAGAGTCCCTTGGACTGCAAGGAGATCCAACCAGTCCATTCTGAAGGAGATCAGCCCTGGGATTTCTTTGGAAGGAATGATGCTGAAGCTGAAACTCCAGTACTTTGGCCACCTCCTGTGAAGAGCTGACTCATTGGAAAAGACTCTGATGCTGGGAGGGATTGGGGGCAGGAGGAGAAGGGGATGACAGAGGATGAGATGGCTGGATGGCATCGACTCAACGGACGTGAGTTTGAGTGAGCTCTGGGAGTTGGTATGGACAGGGAGGCCTGGCGTGCTGCAATTCATGGGGTCGCAGAGAGTCGGACAAGACTAAGCGACTGAACTGAACTGAAACCATAGATTCTGTTATCTTCTAGCTATCATGTAAATTCCAGTAGTAGTAGCTGACCTTAAACAGATGGGAATACCAGACCACCTTACCTGCCTCCTGTGAAACCTATATGCAGGTCAAAAAGCAACAGTTAGAACCAGACATGGAACAACAGACTGGTTCAAAATTAGGAAAAGGGCACATAAAGGCTGCTTATTTAACTTATATGCAGAGTACATCATGCGAAATGCCAGGCTGGATGAAGCACAAGCTGGAATCAAGATTGCCAGGAGAAATATCAATAACCTTAGATATGCAGATGATACCACCCTAATGGCAAAAGTGAAGAGGAACTAAAGAGCCTCTTGATGAAAGTGAAAGAGGAGAGTGAAAAAGCTGGCTTAAAATGCAACACTCAAAAAACAAAGATCATGACACCCAGTCCCATCACTTCATGGCAAATAGATGAGGAAACAATGGAAACAGTGAGAGACTGTGTTTTCTTGGGCTCCAAAATCACTGCAGATGGTGACTGCAGCCATGAAATTAAAAGACACTTGCTCCTTGGACGAAAAGCTATGGCAAACCTAGACAGTGTATTAAAAAGCAAAGACATACACTAATGTATGTAAATAGACAGCCAATGGGAATTTGCTGCATGACTCAGGGAACTCAAACAGGAGTCTATAATAACCTAGAGGGGTGGGAATAGGCATGTGGTGAGAGGGAGATTCAACCACAGATACACCTATGGTTATTTCATGTTGATGTATGACAGAAATCAAACCAATAATGTAAGCCAATCATCAATCAGTTAAAAATAAATACTTTTTTTAAAGTAAAAAAAAAAAGAAAAGCAAAGGCATCACTTTGTCAACAAAGGTCCATACAGTCAAAACAATGGTTTTTCCAGTACTCATGTAAGGATATCAGAATTGGACCATAAAGAAAGCTGAGCACCAAAGAACTGATCCTTTCGAACTGCGGTGACGGAGAAGATTCTTCAGAGTCCCCTGGAGAGCAAAGAGATCAAACCAGTCAATCCTAAAGAAAATCAGTCCTGAATACTCATTGGAAGAACTGATGCTAAAGCTCCAATACTTTGGCCACATGATGCAGAGAGTCAACTCACTGGAAAAGACTGATGTTGGGAAAGATTGAGGGCAGGAGGAGAAGGGGATGACAGAAGATGAGATAGTTGGATGGCATCACCAACCCAATGAACGTGAGTTTGAACAAACTCCTGGAGATAGTGAAGGACGGGGAAACCTGGCATGCTGCAGTCCATGGGGTCACAAAGAGTCGGACACAACTGAGCGACTAAACAACAACAGTAGCTGATAATCAATACAAAATCTTTTCACCATCCATACTTTCAGTTAGTAGAGCAGAGCAATTAACAATAAGATTATGTTGCCTGGGTTAAAAGAGGCCTTCAAAAAACTCTAAAATGTCTTAGCTACTCTTAAAATTCATCTTCCTGGTGTTCTTCACAGTTCTCTGCTACTACTTCCCCAGCAGCTACCTTCTCTTTCTTCTTTCATGTTCTTCATTCACCATGTATCTATGGAACATCTATTAGGTACCAGTGTGTGCCTGCTCAGTCGCTCAGCCATGTCAAACTCTTTGCAACCCCATGGACTCAGCCCACCAGGCTCCTCTGTCCATGGAATTTTCCAGGCAAGAATACTGGAGTGAGCTGCCATTTCCTCCCCTGGGGGATCTTTCTGACCCATGGATTGAACCTGCGTCTCCTGCATTGGCAGGTGGATTCTTTACCACTGTGCCACCTGGCAAACCCACTAGGAACCAGTACCAGAGCAGCAAATAAGACAGGCAAAGATTTTGTACTCCAGGTTTAATTACCTTTGAGCCTTCATTAATCACCAACTGCTTATATCATTCTTAATCCAAAGTTACAAAAGTGATCATTCTCCTTTTTAATCTAGATTTACCTAACTACATTTAAAATCCCATTTCTTTAAGCCAAATCTCCATCCCCTGGAGAAAAGAATGGCAACCCACTCCAGTATTCTTGCCTGGAGAATTCCATGGACAGAGGAGCCTTTTGTACTACAGTCCCTGGAGTCACGAAGAGTCGGACACGACTGAGCAAGTTAACACCTTCACACTTTCCTAGTGGTTCAAAGGTAGAGAATCTACCAGCCCATGCAGGAGACAGAGACTTGAGTTCCCACATGCCACAGAGCAACCAAGACTCTGCCCCTCAACCACTGAGCCCATGTTCTAGATCCCTTGGAGTCGAAACTACTGAGTCCATGAACCGCAGCTACTGAAGCCCCCTGCACACCCCAGAGCCCATGCTCATCAACAAGAGAAGCCACCACAATGAGGAACCTGCACCACACCTAGGGAAAAGCCTGGGCAGCAATGAGAGTCCAGAATAGCCAAAAATAAATGCAACAAGTTTTTAAAGTAGGAAATGACATCTCAGTATAAAGGACAGTCCTAATATAAACTGGATAAATTTAATGAAAAACTTTCTATGTTCTTCTAATATTTCTATTTTACCACAGACAGGTGTAAATTTAATCATGAATCACTACTTAGGAACCAATAATATAGATTATGCCAAGTCTAGATCTATCAATTAGTGTAAGAATTGTATTTGAAAAGTATCTGTAAAAATCTAGCTGCCCTAATTTTAAATTTTAGATAAATTATCATTAGTCTTCACCAACCAAAACAACTAAGTTTTTAAGACAAAAAAAAAATCCTATCTCTACTTCTAGGTGAGATTTTAATAAAGCCATTTTAGAAATGAGAGAATCTACCCTATTTTAAAAAAGCAATTTCTAAGAGTTTCCAAGAGTTCTTAGGATAAACCATCTTGGAGTTTTCAAACATGTTGGAGAACTTTGAAGATGTGTTATAGTTGTACATAAGCCCACAAGTTGTGTCTGTAGGGGAGCAAAATATCTGTTACCTATTCAATAGTTTGATTTGCATGCACTCTCAGAAATGAATTCCAGATGCAGAAATCACAAGTTTCCATAAACATTCTCAGGCAGGCAGACAATATAACTTGTCTGCTAATAATGAGAAAAATCTTTGACAGACTATTCCATAGCTGTATTCTTGCTCTTCCCATGTGGGAAGAGGAGGCAGTTTCTGCAAGGAAATTCTCATTCCAACCACATGTGAAAATAGAACAGTGATGCCTCCAAGCTGGAAATGATGCCATCCCCAGAAATTTCTGTGCAACACAGAACAAGATTAAAAAATTTATTCAGCCCCCATTTGAGTAATTTCTGATTTTTCTTCTAAACATAAAGATTTATCTATTTTTCCAAAAATAAAACTTAATTTGAAATAAAAATGATGTAGTTTGATCTCCCCATGTAGAACAAATTTAAGAAAATTTTGACCTTAATTTTGTTAGTTATTAAAGTTGAGTCTGTTAGAAAATAATTATTACTTGGAAAAATAATTAATAATTTAATGATGAAGATGCTGTATCAAAAATGAATGCTACAATTATGTCAGTTATAAATATGCATTTTTCATTAATGAAAGCTTTTTAAAAAGTGGTAAATGGATTATTTTGTATGAACATATGTGTATGTCCATAAAGACATGTAAAACTGTAAAATGCTTCAAACAAACTGAATTGCATCTTTCCTCTGTTTTCCAATTATATGTCAGAAATTTGACACCATGTAAGTGTATTCTGTTGCCCAGAGTAAAAGAAAAAAAATAGTAAGAGAAAACTTATGGCAATTACAGTATATGCATAAGGAGCTTACAATAATAATTTATTTATTATGTATGGTGATTCATGAGTTTGAGGAAACAGTAAGAGGTTATTATGTTATTATTCACTTACACTAAATATGTATTACATTTATAAATGTATAAATTTATAAATGTAAATTTATGCCTTTGATTTACTGGATTTTCAGTTCTTATGGGGTATGTTCTATCTGACCAAGTGATTGACTGATGTAAGAAAAGTATGAAAATTCAGCAATCAATTGATCAGTTACAAAATTTCAAGCGCTGTGACTAGTCCCAGAACTCAACAATCTGGTTTCTACCTGTACACAAAAAGGTAAATAAATTTTTCAATTTTAATCAGTTTATTTGGTACAATATGGACCCTTCTTTATTGTTTGTTTAAAAAAAAAGGGGGGGGCATAATTCAGAACCACCAGCTCTCATATAGACATTTGCCCATTCACATGGAGTAGTCTTCATTCAAACATTTTTTATTCAGGTCTGGGAAGTGGAGCATGACTGGAAGGTCATGTTTATAAAAACAAAAAGAGAGAGAGAGAAAGAAGGTGTAGGAAATAAGATACTGTCCCAAGGAAGAAAGACCACAGAACTAAAAGTGAGTTTTATCTCATGTGTAACATTATCATAACTAATAGCACTGCAATGTCACTGTCCATTTTTTTCACTCAATAATTCAATATGTATTAAGTGACTACTGAAAATACTAGGTACATAATTTCAATTTCATGTATCAGAAAATATATGGATTCTTTTTCTTCCCATTTTCTATCTTTGCAACCATAGAGAGAAATTTAGTACCTACCAGATGGTATAAGAACTTCTGGGAAACTTCCCTGGTGGATTAGACGGTAAAGCATCTGCCTGCAATGCAGGAGACCTGGGTTCAATCCCTGGGTCAGGAAGATCCCCTGGAGAAGGAAATGGCAACCCACTCCAGTACTCTTGCCTGGAAAATTCCATGGATGGAGGAGCCTGGTGGACTACAGTCCATTGAGTCGCAAAGGGTCGGACACGACTGAGTGACTTCACTTATTCACTTACTTCACTTAGGTGGTATAAACCATTTTTTAAAACCTGTTAAATATAATGGGTAACATGTTCAGTTTTTTTTTCAAAACAAAATACATGGTGATACCAATACAGTATACTAACACATATATATGGAATTTAGGAAGATGGCAATGACGACCCTGTATGCAAGACAGGGAAAGAGACACAGATGTGTATAACGGACTTTTGGACTCAGAGGGAGAGGGAGAGGGTGGGATGATTTGGAAGAATGACATTCTAACATGTATACTATCATGTGAATTGAATCGCCAGTCTATGTCTGACGCAGGATGCAGCATGCTTGGGGCTGGTGCATGGGGATGACCCAGAAAGATGTTATGGGGAGGGAGGTGGGAGGGGGGTTCATGTTTGGGAATGCATGTAAGAATTAAAGATTTTAAAATTTAAAAAATAAAAAACTAAAAATAAAAAAAAAAAAAACAAATACATGGTGATAGATATACAGACAATGTATGACTAGGAGAAAATATTTGCAAATGATGTGACCAAGAAGGAATAACTTCCAAAATAAACAGACAGCTCATGCAACTCAATAACAGGAAAACAAACAACCCAATCAAAATATGGGCAGAAGACCTAAACAGACATTTCCACAAAGAAGACAAACAGTTGATCAACAGGCATGGGAAAAGATGCTCCACATCACCAATTATTAAAGAAATGCAAATCAAAACTACAATGAGGTATCTATCACCTCAAACCTATCAGAATGGCCATCATCAAATATTCTGCAAATGATAAATGCTGGAGAGGGTGTGGAGAAAAGATAACCTTCCTACACTGTTGGTGAGAAATCTAAATTGGTTGTACCCACCACAGAAAACCATCTGGAGGTTCCTTTAAAAACTTAAAATAGAGTTACCATATGATCCAGCAATCCCATTCCTGGGCAAATATCAGAAAAGAACAAAACTCAAAAAATAATTTGAAAGGATAACTGCATGCCAGTGTTCACAGCAGCACTGTTCACAATAGCCAAGACACCTGGAATGTCCATTAACAGACGAACAGATAAAGAAGAGGTGGTACATATATACAGAGGACTATTACTCAGTCATAAAAAAAAGAATGAAATATTGCCATCTGCAGAAACATCAATTTTGATAGAAATTATCCAACTAAGTGAAGTAAGTCAGAAAGAGAAAGACAAATACCAAATTATACCACTCATACATGGAATCTAAAAAAAATAACACAAATCAACTTAGTAATAAAACAAAAACAGATCCACAGACATAGAAAATAAACTTATTATCAAAGGGGAAAGAGGAGGGGAAGATATAAATTAAGAGCAGGAGATTAATAAATACACAGCACTATATATAAAATAAATAAGGATTTACTGTATAGCACACTTCTGTGCTATATTCAATTATCTCATAATAACCTAAATGGAAAAGAATCTGAAGCTGTACACCTGAAACTAACACAAATTAGAAATCAAGTATAGTTTAATAAATAAAATAACATAATCCACATCACAATGATATATTAAAAAAAAAAGGATAGTGGCACAAAACCATTCTATCATTATCATTCAGCACCATGCTAGGAGGAAAGACAGATTCATTTAAGAATGTCCTCAATGAGTCAATAGAAATTATTAGTTTTATTAAATCTCAACCCTTCCGTACAAGCCTTTTTAATATTCTGTTATAAAATGGGAAGTATACACAAAACACTTCTGCTGCACTCCAAAGAAAGGCCTATGTATATCTCATGATACTGTGGATTGTACCTGAGTTGCAAGCTGAACTACTAGTATCTTTTTTCATGGAACACCATTTTCATCTGAAAGAAAAGATTGCAAACAAACTAGTTTATTCAGACTCAGGTATTTGGTATTTTCTCAGAAGTAGAGTGAGTCTATAACCTGAAGGGGAAAAACTGACAGTTACCAATGATAACTTGCAATGAAAACTAAAATTTTGGAAAACCTGTATGCAACTGCTGGAAACTTCAAAGTTTCCAATACTTAAGCACTTTTCTGATGAGATCAGTGTTATAATTAACAAATGTCATTTTTTAAAATTGTATATGGTCCCTCATGTCTCATTGGTAAGGAATCCACCTGCCAATACGGAGACTTGGGTTCAATCCCTGGCTCAGAAAGATCCCCTGGAGAAGGAAATGGCAACCCACTCTATGTATTGTTGCCTGGGAAATCCCACAGACAGAGGAGTTTAGCGGGCTACAGTCCATTGCATCGCAAGAGTTGGACACGACTGAGTAACTAAACAACAAAATAGTGATACGCATAACTCAGTAAAGCAGAATTTTCCAACTGACCAATGCATGAAATTACAAAATCATGCATGGTTAAAGATTTATCAAAGTATAAGATACACCAGTAAGTTTAATATAATGAACTACAAAATGTTCATTGAGAATAGTTTCAGATCTCAGAAGGTGATTGAAAATCACCTTCAAGAAACTACCACTTGTCGAGCTTTGGTGCAATATCAAAGACAAATATCCACAATTAACTGAAAAGGCTGTTAAGATACCACTCATTTTTCTAACTACATATCTGTGATGCTGGATTTTCTAGATATATTTCAATCAAAACAACATTTTACAAGAGATGAATACAGAACAAATATGAGAATCCAGCTGTCTTCTATTAAGTCAAACATTAGAGATTTGTACACATGTAAAATGATGCCACTCTTCTCACTAAATGTTTGCACTGCAAAATATTTTTCATTTAAAAATATTAACATTTTATGTTTTATGATTATTTTTAAAATTATTAAATATTTAACATTTTTATTTCTAATGTGGTAAATAACAAGGGCTCTTAGGATCCTCAATAATAAGAATATAAAGAGATGCCAAGACCAAAATCTTTGAAAGTTGCTTAAATAGTGTTTTTCTCTCAGGATCAGTCAAGCAGTTCATGTGAATACCCTCAATGCTTGCCAGGCACATAACTATGATTTTACTTTTGCCTAAAGTACTTCAGAAAAGAACAGGACTAGAGAAGACATCTAAGAAATGCATAGTACAAGAAAAATATTTCAGTTTTTAATTACAAAGTAATGTATGATAAAGATAGCCACTGTTGCAAAAGACTAAAAACCACCTAAGTGTTTGATCTGTTGTTAGATTTTGAGCTTCAGACACACAGACAGCATCTAATTGTGGCCTTAATTTCTCAACATGTTGTCATCACTAGTCCATGCAAGATCCCTTTCCTTTGCTTTACTCTTTCTTCACTTTGATCTTTACTTTTCACTCTTTATTCAGTTTGCACCTCAATTCCCTCCTCTGAGTATTAACCCATTTTAAAGAGATTAGCATGTATCTTTAATTATGTGTAGTATTATAAAATACTACTATAAATTATTATAAAATAGCTATATCTTTATAAATATGTGTAGCATTATAAAATAGATATATCTTTAATATGTGTAGCATTATAAAAATAGATATATCTTTAAATATGTATAGCATTATAAAACAGATATAGTTGTTATGTAAAGAATTGTGTGTGTTCTGTTTAAATAAATAGCATTTGTGCTATAACTCATTATGCTTTCTATTTTTTCTTTCATTATGTTTTTAAAATTCTTCCATGATCAATGGGTTCATTGCTTATTACTGCTGCATAGCACTTCATAGTATGCATCCACTCTATTTTACTTATTAAAATTATTTATTGGATGCATCTCTCTACCAACACTAGTGATATTATAACATCCATGCATATAATCTCAGATGCATCTAACTCTCTACTTCCATTTGCAGTAATATAATATCCATGAACATGTCCTCACTAAAACTTTTGCTAGTTCTCTGGAAAAACAGACCCATGAGTAGTACTGCTATGCATATGATTGTGCAATTTATATCCCCATCACTGCTGTGTTCAGTTGTGTCTGACTCTGAACAACCCCATAGGCTGTAGCCTTCCAGGCTTCTCAGTCCATGGAATTCTCCAGGCAAGAATCCTGGAGTGGGTGGCCAATCCCTTCTCCAGGAGATCTTCCAACCGAGGGATCAAACCCAGGTCTCCTGCACTGCAGGCAGATTCTTTACCATGTGAGCCACCAAGGAAAACCTCATCAGCAGTACAAAAATCTCCCCTATCCATATCCTCTCCAATACTTGGTATTATCTACCTTTCTAAGGCTTCGCTGGTGGCTCAGATGGTAAAGTGTCTGTCTTCAGTGCAGGAGACCTGGGTTTGATCCCTGGGTTGGGAAGATCCCCTGGAGAAGGAAATGGCAGCCCACTCCAGTACTCTCGCCTGGAAAATCCCATGGATGAAGAAGCATGGTAGGCTATCAGTCCACAGGGTCACAAAGAGTCGGACATGACTGAGTGACTTCACTTTCACTTTTCTTTCACCCTCTAACTGCTGCCATTCAAATGCCAATACTTGTAAAGTGATATTTTATCATTGCTTTAATTTGCACTTCACCTCCTTAGAAATGAACCGTAGCAGCTCTTCATACCTTTGCTATTTACTCAGACATCTTCTCTGAATTACCTGTTCATTCTGTTATAGAGTTTTTTGCTTGGGTTCTCCATATTTTTCATGTTAATTTAAGAGGTTCCTCCACTTTGGGGATATTATCCCTTGCTGGTTTTAAATACAGCAAATATCCTTTCCCAATCTAACATCTATTCATTAACTTCATCTATGGAACACTGCATTGAACAAAATCCTCAACTGTGGTGTAACCAAATCCAGCCACTCTTTTTTGACTTAACAATTGGAGCTTCTAAGAAAAAGTCTTTTCTAGGGTCAGGAAGGGATAAATTAGGAGGTTGGGATTAATATATACATGCTACCATATATAAAATAGATAACCAAGAAGTAACTATTGCATAGCACAGGGATATTAATATTTTATAATAACTTATAAGGAAAAAGAACCTGAAAAAGTATACATACACATGACTGAATCACAACTACACTTCAATAAAATTAAAATATTTTTACTATCCTTTGGCCACAAAGATTTTATTTCACATTTTCTTCTATTATCTTCTACTAGCATTATATCTTGATCTCTCACTTTATTAGGGGCCAATCTTTATATAAGTTAGAGGTTTATATTTTTCTCTATATAATGAGATAGTTATCCTCACATCATCTACTAAATGATTTGTCTTTTTTCAACTGTTTCATGATACAAACATTTATCACATGAGTCTTTATATATACCTAGATCTATTTTTGAGCTCTCACTTCTGTTTTATTTATACATTGCTGGAACAACAGCAGCAGCATCACCATCACTATTTATAACATATCTTATCCGATGACTAAGGGTGACTATCAATTTGGCTTATCTTTTTCTATGCACAGTTTTATTTTTTTTTTTAATTTTAAAATCTTTAATTCTTACATGCGTTCCCAAACATGAACCCCCCTCCCACCTCCCTCCCCATAACATCTCTCTGTGTTGGAGCCATCAGCCATCCAAATAAATTTTAGAATTTGTTGGGTTCCTCAAAAATCCTCAAGAATTTTGACTAGAATTTCACTTACACTGCATGTATACCTGGAAAGAATTAATAACTTTATTAGGTTAAATAATACCAACAGTGCACATAGTATCTCTCCCCATTTATTAAAATCTTATGTACTTTTCTATTTTTCTACTAAAGGAAACAAAAAAATTATGTTTGTTAAAATAATATCTTATTTTTGTTATAATAATAATTTGTCTAAAAGGAGTACTTTTTTGAGTTGATAAGCAAATACAGAAGTATACAAATTCTATTCATCTCATTAAACTTTTGTTACTACTCACAGTATGTTCATTCAATTGAACTTTCTACACAGATTATCATATCTGCTCTTCCATTCCTAACATACCTTTATCCTGCCTTAAAAGACAGGTGGGACCTTTAATATTATGTTTAAGTGATAGTGAAAATTGTAAACATCTTTCTCTTGCTTTGTTTCAGTGGAAATGCTTCTAATTTATTCCAGTTAGTTCTCTGTAAATTGTCTGAGAAGTCCTTTGATATTCCTAATATGCTGTTAATA
The DNA here is from genome assembly GCF_042477335.2 of Ovis canadensis. NCBI lineage: Eukaryota > Metazoa > Chordata > Mammalia > Artiodactyla > Bovidae > Ovis > Ovis canadensis. The sequence continues at coordinate 208,581,850 of NC_091245.1, read as the reverse complement.
TTTCATAAATAAGTATTAATACTTTATTCTGCAACTTTTATCACAGATAAGATGCTTTTTATGTGTCTCATGAAATCATCATATATTTCTTCTTTGATCTAATACTAAAGTGAAATACATAGATACAATTTTTCTGACACTGAACTATCCTTTCATTCTTGGCATAAATACTACTTAATCAATATGTACTTTTTAGCGAAATCCCTGGCAGTCCAGTGGCCAGGAGTTGGTGGTTTCACTGGCAGGGCCCAGGTTCAATCCCTGATCAGGGAACCAGCCCCCCCCAAAAAAAAAAAACTTTTTAAAACATACTATTGGATTTGGCTAGCTAATACCGTATTTAGAATTAGTGCACCAACATCCATAATGAAACAGATATATGCTTTTCTTATCTTGTATCTTCCTTATCTGTCTATCTTCATTTCCCTTATCTTGACTTGATAACCAAGATTATAAAGCTTTGTATAAAATGAGCTGGGCAACTGGGCAGCTCTTCTCTTGCTCTTTTTTTTTTTTTTTTTCATTTTCTGGAGCAACGTATATAAAATAAATACTGTCTGTCCCTTGAAAGTTTTGTAAAATTCCATTGGAAAACCATCTAAGTGAGGGAGCCTATTTTGATAGAGAGGTTATAATTTCTTTTTCTTTTAATCATTATATATACACTCACATACTTTATAAAACTTGTATTATGTGAATGTGTAAGTTATACAGAAAATTATACACACACCTTTTAAACAAACAGAGAAGTAAGACACCATCATGTTTTTAAATTCATGCAATGCAGTCTGTGCCGAGTATCTTCCACTTGCCCATCCAGACCCTTTCCCACCCTGCTCTGCCTCAGGAGGCTGCCCCATATAGACAAGTTGCCTAGACTCTAGCTCCCTGACTATTAGGCAGTCTGCAGTGAGAAATCCAAGAGAGGGAGGAGAGCATTCACACCCCTGGTGGGCTTGTTGCCTTCTTGACCAAAGTCACAGCCCTTCCCAAGGTAGCTGTCCCTTTTCCACTCTTTGTCTCTGAATTCCAGGAATTGCTCCTTCTCTTCATTCTTGTGGGCCTCAAGGTGTTAACAGCCCCTGCTGCTGCTAGCCCTGGGATACTACACTAATTTTTGTGGTTTCCCAACACCTCATCCACATGTTTGTAAACAGTCTCTTTAGTAACTGTTTTGATTATCCTAATTTGAAAGTACCATCTGTTTTCTCCCAATACCCTGATACAGGCATGAAAAGAGAAAATCCAACTCCAACTCCGACAGATTAACAATTATTAACAGTTTGGTGTGTATCCTTCCAAACACAGAACATACTTGTGACATATATAACAAAGACAATGAGAACTTATTTGGAAACGTGAACATTCTGGTTGCTATTGATCTCATCTCAGTTTTTTAAACTCTTTCCTTTCTTGGTCTCTATAATGCGTCACAATTCTAATATTTGTTTAATCTGTTTGACAACTCTACCTGTTTCCCCTATGGGCTTATCTTTTCTGGTGGATAAGTAGTAAAGAACCCAACCAACAATGCAGGAGACTTGGATTTGATCCCAGGCTCAAAAAGATCCCCTGGAAAAGGAAATGACAACCCACTCATTTGTATTCTTGCCTGGGAAATTCCATGGACAGAGGAGCCTGGCGGGCTACAGATCATGGGGTTGAAAAAGAGTCAGATACGACTGAGTGGCTAAACAACAAAATCTTCAAGTGTTTGGATTTTGTCTGAATGGAGAGTTCCAAAGAATTCCAAGGAGAAATAAGAAAGTCTTCCTAAGTGAACAATGCAAAGAAATAGAAGAAAACAACAGAATGGGCAAGACAACAGATTTCTTCAAGAAAATTAGAGCTACCAAGGGAACACTTCATGCAAAGATGGGAAAAATTAAGGACAAAAATGGTATGGACCTAACAGAAGCAAAAGATATTAAGAAGAGGTGGCAAGAATACACAGAAGAACCATACAAAAAAAGATCTTCACGACCCATATAATCACGATGGTGTGATCACTCACCTAGAGCCAGACATCTTGGAGTGCAAAGTCAAGTGGGCCTTCGAAGCATCACTACGAAAAAAGCTAGCGGAGGGATGGAATTCCAGTTGAGCTATTTCAAATCCTAAAAGATGATGCCGTGAAGGTGCTGCACTCTATATGCCAGCAAATTTGGAAAACTCAACTCCAGGCCACAGGACTGGAAAAGGTCAGTTTTCATTCCAATCCCAAAGAAAGACAATGCAAAAGAATGTTCAAACTACTGCATAACTGCACTCATCTCACACGCTAGCAAAGTAATGCTCAAAATTCTCCAAGCAAGGTTTCAACAGTACGTGAACCCAGAACTTCCAGATGTTCAAGCTGGATTTAGAAAAAGCAGAGGAACCAGAGATCAAATTGCCAACGTCCACTGGATCACAGAAAAAGCAAGAGAATTCCAGAAAAACATCTACCTCTGCTTCATTGACTATGCCAAGCCTTTGACTGTGTGGATCACAACAAACTGTGGAAAATTCTTCAAGAGATGGGGATACCACAACACCTGACCTGCCTCCTGTGAAACCGGTATTCAGGTCAAGAAGCAACAGTTAGAACCTGACATGGAACAACAGACCAGTTTCAAATCAGGAAAGGAATATGTCAAGGCTGTATATTGTCACCCTGCTTATTTAACTTACATGCAGAGTACATCATGAGAAATGCTGGGCTGGAGGAAGCACAAGCTGGAATCAAGATTGCTGGGAGAAATATCAATAACCTCAGATATGCAGATGACACCACCCTCATGGCAGAAAGCTAAGAGGAACTAAAGAGCCTCTTGACGAAAGTGAAAGAGGAAAGTGAAAAAGTTGGCTTAAAACACAACATTCAAGAAACAAAGATCACGATATCCAGTCCCATTGCTTCATGGCAAATAGATGAGGAAACAATGGAAACAGTGAGAGACTGCGTTTTCCTGGGCTCCAAAATCACTGCAGATGGTGACTGCAGCCATGAAATTAAAAGACACTTGCTCCGTGGAAGAAAAGCTACAACAAACCTGGACAGTATATTAAAAAGCAGAGACCTTTGCCAACAAAGATCCACGTAGTCAAAGCTATGGTTTTTCTGGTAGTCATGTATGGATGTGAGTGTTGGACCATAAAGAAGGCTGAGCACAAAAGAATTGATGCTTTTGAACTGTGGTGTTGGAGAAGACTCTTGAGAGTCCCTTGGACTGCAAGGAGATCCAACCAGTCCATCCTAAAAGAAATCAACCTTAAATATTAATTGGAAGGACTGATGCTGAAGCTGCAATACTTGACCCACCTGATGTGAAGAGCTGACTCATTAGAAAAGACCCTGATGGTGGGAAAGATTGAAGACAGGAGGAGAAGGGGACAACAGAGGATGAGATGGTTGAACAGCATCACTGGCTCAATGGACATGAGTTTGTGCAAGCTCCGGGAGATGGCGAAGGTCAGGGAAGCCTGGTATGCTGCAGGCCATTGGATTGCAGAATCGAACACAACTGAGCAACTGAACAACTCTTCTCTCACCATCTTAACTCTCTGAGACTGTATTCCCCACAAAGGTTCTATAATTACAAGGCAAATGATTCCTAGATCTTTGTCTCTAGTCCTGATTTCTCTCAAGTCCCTCCATTTTCATCACTCTCTGATGCTATTGCTAAGTCACTTCAGTCGTGTCCGACTCTGTGCGACCCCATAGAGGGCAGCCCACCACCAGGCTCCCCCGTCCCTGGGATTCTCCAGGCAAGAACACTGGAGTGGGTTGCCATGTCCTTCTCCAATGCATGAAAGTGAAGTCACTCAGTCGTGTCCGACTCTTAGCAACCCCATGGACTGCAGCCTACCAGGCTCCTCCATCCATGGGACTCTCCAGGAAAGAGTACTGGAGTGGGCTGCCATTGCCTTCTCTGCACTCTCTGATAGCTATCTTCATTCCACCTGAGGAAACTAACAATTCCGATACAACAGGATCAAAACTAAATTCACATCTTTTCCACTAATTCAGTTCCTCCACCTGACTTTGCTCTTTCTACTCCTAATACCATCATTCTTGTCATCCCAGCCCAAAACTTGGTGACATACTTGGTTCTTTTTTATTGCTTTCCATCACTTCTACTTTGACAAATTTTAGCAGCTCCTACAGCCATACTATTCATGCAATATTAATCTCATCGTTTACAGTCACGACAGCCAAATTCCAGTATGAGCCTCTTATCCTGGAATCTCATCACAGACTTCTAACTTAGCTACCCACTGATAGTTTTTCCTTCCTTCATACCTAGCCTTCCAAAAGACTGACAATCTAATCCTCCTTAAAAAAACAGAACATTTCTATTTTCTAAATTAAAAAATAACTGCCCAGTATTCCCCAAATTTAAGTCTGTATTTCACAGTTTATATTCAAGTGTCTCTACTATATGACCTTAAACTGATACAAGCCTTCATTTCAACACTTCCCCTATACTCCTATCATGGAGCTTTAATATGCTCTATTCTCTGCCTCACATCCTCTGCTGTTTTAAATCCTTCAAGGTCCAGCTCAAACACTACTTTCCTAATGCGCCTCCCTTGGAACATTAATTAATCATATTTTGCTTTACACTGCATGTGCACTGTCTTCTTGTTCACCAGATTAAAAGTTTCCTGAGAACAGGGGTTATTTCTTAATCATTTCTGTTTGCCTCATAGCACCTGTATAACCCCTTTACAGTATTGGCAGTCAATAAATAGCAATTCTTATGTTAAATCAATGAAACCAAATCATCAGAAACAGAGTTTTCTTTCCTTTAATGAAGATTTAGAAACCACTTGCTTTTTGGTTTTTTGGCTGCTGTTTATAATAGTTTTTCTCTTTAAATTTTATTTATTTTTGGCTGTGCTGGGTCTTCATTGCTGCATGGGCTTCTGTCTCGTCGTGGTGCCCAGGGGCTACTCTCTAATTGTGGTACTCTGGCTTCTCACTGCAGCGGCTTCTCTTACTGTGGAGCACGGGCTCTAGAACGCAAGAGCTCAGTAACTGAGTTCCCCAGGCTCTGGAGCACAGGTTCAATAGTTGTGCAGCACCAGCTTAGTTGCTCCACAGCATGTGAGATCATCTCAGATCAGGAACTGAACCCATGTCTCTTGCATTGGCAGACAGTTTCTTTACCACTGAGCCACCAGGGCAGTCCAGTAGTTTTTCTTTTCAGATGCATACATACCTATACTCTGTATGTTGTCTATTCTGAATCTTCAGAAGATTATAAATTCTACAAACCACATACGAGAGAAGAAATCCAACATAAGGTATGACTGATCGCAACATGATCCACTTGTTGCATGTGTGTCTGCGCTTAGTCGCTCAGTCTTTGCGACTCCACAGACTGTAGCCCTCCAGGTTTCTCTGTCCATGGGGATTCTCCAGGCTAGAATACTGGAGTGGTTTGCCAGGCCCTCCTCCCAGTGATCTTCCCAACCCAGAAACTGAACCCAGGTCTCCTGCATTGCAGGTGGATTCTTTACCATCTGAGCCACCAGGGAAGCCCAAAACTGTTGCATGGTCTCTAACCAAAAAATAAGTGTGACTTTGGCACAAGTCAATCTTTCTTTAAAGAAAGAGTAGAATAAGAACTTTGGGCCTTTTACTGAAAGACTATGTGGTTACTTCCTCTTTAGTGACACTACCGTCCAAACCTACTTGAATGGAATTATTCTAATTGTATTTTTGTAGATAACCAGTGCAAACAAAAAATAAATATGGTACTTGTGGCTGTCAGAAAGTGAATGTGCTGAGTGACCAGCTCATCTTAAAAGCTACATTATGAAGTGTTATATAGTATATACTTAAAAGAATAACTTGCAGCTTCAAAGATGGAGTGGCACAGGTAGCTGAAAAATCTGTTTATTACTTCAGGGTGAATAAAAGATTGAACATTTTCCTGCCTTCATTCCTTCCTTCCTTCCTAAATTCATCCTACATGCTGATCATTATGGTAGGCACTAAGGGTATCAAGTAGGATAAAGACATGAGCCCTTCTTTAAAAGAGAGACACAATTAGAAACAAATGATGAGAAAATAATCTAAATGTAAAGTTTGTGCCAGGTATAGCAGCAACACAGAAAAAGAAAAAAAAATTGTTAACAGTTTTATCCTTTAGAGCCTTTGCTAGTCTAGTTTTTCTATAAATTACTATAAAAGATCATTCACCAGACAAAACCAAGAAAAAAAAAAACTGAAGAAAAGCATACAGCATTGTAGGAGAAGGCAATGGCAACCGATTCCAGTACTCTTGCCTGGAAAATCCCATGGACGGCGGAGCCTGTTGGGCTGCAGTCCGTGGGGTTGTTAAGAGTCAGACATGACTGAGCAACTTCACTTTCACTTTTCACTTCAATGCACTGGAGAAGGAAATGGCACCCCACTCCAGTGTTCTTGCCTAGAGAATCCTAGGGACAGGGGAGCCTAGTGGGCTGCCATCTCTGGGGTCGCACAGAGTTGGACACTACTGAAGTGACTTAGCAGCAGCAGCATATAGCATTGTAGGGCCTAAAAACAACATACAATTGCAAGTATTTAAAAGTGATGGCTAAACTAGTAAGGACCTACTTACACCACAGGTAATTCTACTCTGTAATGGTCTATATGAAAAAAGAACCTTAAAAAGAGGGGATATATGTATAACTGATTCACTTTGCTGTACACCTAAAACTAACAAAACGCTTAAAAAAAAAAAAAATCAACCTTGGGCGCATGCTCAATCATGTCCAACTCTTTTGTGACCCCATGGACAGTAGCCCGCCAGGCTCCTCTGTTTATGGGATTTTCCCAGGAAGAATACAAACAATCCTCCTCCAGGGAATCTTCCAAACCCAGGAATCAAACCCCTCTCTCCCATGTCTCCTGCACTGGCAGGCGGATTCTCTACCACTGAGCCATCTGGGAATCCCTGTAAATCCACTAGATGCCAAGAAAAATTTGTTTAATAATTGTACTTTTACTATTAAAAAAACAGGGAGGGGGGGCTAGTCATAATTATTTTCTGTAGTCAGGAGGGAAAAGGCCTGTTTACTTCATATTTTAACAGAATGCTTACCTGCCTGAGATTTCTTATCTCTGAACTAAACAAATCATTTTAATTTCAAGCAAAGTCACAAAGCATTATTTCTCAAAATATGTATTTAATTAACTGCTTATTTACTGGGCTTTTTCCTCTCTAAACTGTGAGCTTCTTCTAGGACAAAGACTATTTCCTATTCATCTTTATATCTAGGGCCCAAGCACAATTCCTGGCACATAACAGGCAATAAATACTTATTAAATGAAAAATGTAAATACAGACCTTTAGACCCTTTCCAGCTCACAATATTCACGTTTTTAATGCTCATCATTTGCATACTTTTTCTTATTCTCCTTCTACTGATAAAAACAAGGGGGATATTTCTAAACAGTCTAATTTGTGGTTTACTGGTGATCCAACAAACTAAAGCTCCAAGAATTACTGTGTGTGCCCTCAAGCTGTGTGCAACTCTTTGCAACCCCATGGACTACAGCCCTCCAGGCTCCCCTGTCTATGGGATTTTCCAGGCAAGAATACTGGAGTAGGTTGCCATTTCCTCCTCCAGGGAACTATCCTGACCCAGCGACTTTAATTCTCAAAAAAAGAAAAAAAATTAAAAAGGAGAAAGTAAGGATTGGAGAGAGGGAGAAAAGAAATCTATTTATATTTCAACTCAAAATTGTATGCTTCCTGAAGATGTTCCTCTTGCCAGGTAACTGAGACACCTTGAGCAAATAGAAAATGGCATACATGGCCCTAAACTTCACTTAAAATGATTGTATTTATTATTTATATTTTTATCCTCACTTTTGCTGTAGCTGCTATGAATGGCTTAGAAAATGCAAAATATGCTAAGCAAGAAACACAGCCCATACCTGAAGAGTTAGCAGTTGAAAGGCACAAAGAGGTAGAATGGATTTAAAAGCCTCTTGAAGAACAGCCTTTTGCTGCATAGATGCCAGGCAAGACAGTATGTGGCAGGAAAAGAGTTGGGGCAACTGCTTTAAAAACCTATTAACTAGGAATGTGAAAAAGCAGGGAACAATTGGGAAAGGAGGGAGGTGCTCACTGCTTAAAAGGCTTTTAAATGTGACTATATTTTTGTTGGCTTTTTGCCTGCAACATAAAATGAGGATGGTATACGGAATAGCTAGATGGCTGCTGAAGGTGGAATGAATGGAAGCTAGGCTAGGGAGTCAAGGCCAAATTTTGAGATGCCACTATGGACTGTGTGCAGCTGTCAAGACCACTGTCAGCAATGGCTTAGTGAAGTAAACACAAAATTCAGTCAGCTGGTTCAATCACCCTTTCATTCTTGTGGTTTTCTTGATCCCATAAATATTTCCCTATGCAGTCTTTGCAGCAGATAACAAGGAGTTAACAAATTAGCCAGCCAAACAGGCAGGAATGGAGAAAAGCCACAGAACTTAGAATTGAACAGCTGACAGCAGATTCTGCAGGTGTGAGATGAGAATCAGCTCTGCATTTTCCATGTAGCACAATTTCCTCTGTCTGGGCTGTGGCCTGATTTTCTGGCCCCTTCAGGACAAGCTGAGTTATAAAGGGGAGAATTCCAGAGGGCTTTGTTCTATGATCTTATGAACTCTAACTTACTTTAGAAAGGAAGCAATCTCCTATGTTTAGACTGATAATATTACACGTTGTAAGATTTTAGTTTTATATTAGGAAGGAAAATACTCTAGCTGCCATCCTACTTAAATAAGAAATAGTGGATTAAACTGCATAGCACGATGAATCATTCTCTGCAACTGGGAGTCAAGGAGCAGCGCACACACACACACATGCACACGCACGTGTAAGAAAGGGGATCACTACTTGCAATGAATATGTAAACATCACAACAAATAGTAAGGTCATAACAAAGTAGGTGGAAAGGAAAGAAATGGACTGCATTAAAGTGTATCTTTCTAATGTACTACTTTCTAATATTCTCCTAATCATTCCATTTGCTGGTAATGAACATTCAAGGCTCAACTCCACACTGCAGCAGTTCTAAATCTTTTTGACTAATAGTGGTAAAATACACACACACACATATACATATATACGCTAATGACATAACACATTAAAGTGTTCAATATGATGCCTTGCTTAACAAAACATTGCACTGTTTCTTTCTGGCCAGAAAACACCTTCTACAAAAGTGATTGTGACTGATCAGATTGATAATTAAAGAACTAATTTCTCTTTACACTGATGAATATGGCCTACCAATCCAAACCCTTTTGACAAAACTCTGCTTTTGGAATAAGGATAGAAAAACTCAGCAAGCTCAGGTTTTTTTCCAGATAGACTCTGGGAAGGACAGGTAAATACCTTCAGTTATCAACATTCAGAAGTTGATACCTACTATTAAATCTCATTTTGGATCTTCTCTTTCTCTAAAACTTACTTTATGTCCCTAAAATCGTATGTTTCTAATTTCTTCTTCTAAAACATAAGATCCTATGATTTACACCATAAAAGATTAGCTGCTTTCAGATACACTGCCCTTACTGAGCTCTGAAAGTCTCCCCAATCCAAAAATACATTCCTTTTTTTGTGAAGGTATAAAATTTTATCATTAGAGATTTTAATATTTAGGTAAGTCATTGTCCCTTCCCTAAATGACAGATTCAATTTCAAAAAACAAAAAATAAAGCAAACATAAAAATAAAAAACCATGTGTACTACAAACGTAATTTTTAATTATCTATGGGCCAAAGATCAGAAAGGAATACAGAAATTTTAAGTTATTTACATTGTTAGGTTGGTTGTATTATAGAGGACAGTTTCCTTTTAAACTTTCCTTTTAATGTGTTTTTAATAAATCAGTAAGGAAAAATTAATATCACTTTTAAAGACCAGTTCTGCTTGATTGCTGCACCTAACTGTTGGAGCCTAAAAAATAAATACATAAAATTTAAAAATAAAAAACATAAGATTAGTCTCAATTATATACAACTAGATGTGGGGAGAAAAACATAAAGCAACAAATATTCATTTAGGATTTAATGTATATTTATTACGGGGAAGACATCAATGAGTGATAACAGAGATACAAAAATGACTCTAAGATCTCTGCCCACCTTCTCCTTCAGTAACCAGCAACTTTGAAGAAAGAACACAATATTATTACCAGTCATTAGTATATTAGGTTGAATCTATTGGCCATTTGTTTCAGATTTTGAAAAGCGGAATGGTAGGGTAAAGCTGGGATATTACCTAGGAAAGATCAGCCAGGATTAAGATACTTAATGAAGGAAGATGAGGGCAGTGGGCTCAAACAGAGGAAGCGATAGCAACAAAAGAGGGAAGATGAGAGCATGCTGACAGCCTAGTCTCTATTTCAGAGGGTTGATCAGAGTTAGCTGTGACTTTGAGCAAATAATTTTCAACATATAAAATGGACCCTGAAAATGTATTATTCCTATCATTCAAGGAGCACCAAGTAATTAAGGAGGGATGTTTAAACACAAATATACGTTTATATTCACAATATAAACTCTGAAATCATGTGTATTTCACTTAAACCACCACTGTAGTGAAGACTCTTTTAATCCAATCATTTTGAAGCTCATTCTGATATCGGATGTTGCAGATATCCTTGTTCTACTATTCTGTCCCAAATGTTCAAAACATGATAGGAAAAAAAGTAATATCCTTAAGGAGTGGAATTCATCATTAAAAATAAAGTATTTTCCAAGTTGTTTGGGAAATGGGTTACTTTCTCTCTTTCTCTCATTCCAGGCATCAAACTATATTGACTTTTCCTCAATGATAAAGAAATACGGCATTAAGAAGGGTCAAGTGAACTCACCTTTAGAGACCTCAAAACAATACTACTAACCAATTGTTTCTAAATGTTTCTCTCTCCAAGACTAAGTTCTTACAGCTGATAACTCTCTTTAGGAAGTGCTGACACTCACAAGGCCCTAAATTTTCATTTGGTCCCTAATACTCTATTTGGTAATCAATATCCTCTTTCACTCTTCCCAGAAACTCCATAAGCCTTATTCTTCATCAGTATCACATTTTTCTTTTCATGGTCTTTTATTTTTAATCCTTCCTTTTGGGCCAACTTGTCTGCCTTTTATATCTATATTTATTTTCCCTTTTCTCATTTGACCCTTTTCAGACCTTTAGATTATAAACGCTGACATTTGTGACTCATTTTTGCCAAGGCAGCCTTTCATGAATAAAATTTCCCTCCTCCACAAGACTAAGTAAGCATAATTTTAAGCATCCACAACTACTGTCCAAATAGAGATTCACTTCATTTGATTCATGTGCTAAATCAAACGTATTTAAGAATATGATTTTCTACTCCTGTTCCTTTTCAATATTTTCTCTGTGTCTCCTTTATTAAACCTTTTTATTGCCATGTGGAAACTTTAGCTATCCATGGTCTAGTGTGAACTGTACATAGGACAGTGATAATGACCTTCTGACCCTACAGTTCTTCCTGGCTGTGGGTAGAATTGATAGCACTTTTTCAATTTCTCCCTTGTCTTTGCTTGAACATACTGGAATTACAGCCTCTGACAGAGGCAACATCCCTTTTGTAGTGGAAACAAAAGGAGTGTGTAATGAATTGGTTAAGATTACATTGCATGTTTAGATGATGAAATCCAACTGCAGCTCAATTCCTTCATTTTCTCTAGCTGGGCCCGGTCTTTCAATAAGACATTATTGACTGGCATCTTCCCCAGAACAGGTGACTCGGAATACAGTCTTGCTGTTTCGAGTTCTTTAGACTGAACACAACCACTGCGCAGGTCAAGGGAATCAGATATGAGACAATAATTCCCAGTATCTTAGGATGAGCACTGTAGATGATCCACACCCAGGTGGCATTAAAAGAATGAATAGTCCTTGAATTTATATGATGTGCCAACCCTTCCAAATTAACTTTAGTTACCAAGATGGCAAGATGCGAATTTTAATTTTATATGCCATTTCTCTGCAAAATTCTAGGACAGAGAAGAAGTTCTAGAGCAAGAAGAGTGGAGGAAGGCAATTTTTATAATTTATCAATACAGATTTTGCTATACTGACATTATAAAACAAATTATTAATCTTTATGACTATGGAATCAATATCACAATTATGTGGTATTAAAATCTATCTTTTTATCACAAGACATGTAACACCTTTGGTTGCTCTGAATAGCAATTACTGGCCTCCTTCTGCCCTCCCTCGTATTTAACTTATACTTTTCTTTTTTTAAAAAAAAAGCACTTAGAATTTTTCTTTTCAAAATGGCATAATACCAATATTGGCTACAGAAAATATTTAAAATGTGTGTTTTTCAAAGAATGATCAGATCACTTATTCATCTGATAAAAATGACTATATTCATCTCAATTATTTTTGCCAAGGACTGTAACACTAATTTTACTCTTTCTAAAAATTAAAATGGCAAACAGTTTATATAAGGTGTTGATAATTACCTATATTATTGTACTGCTGTGACAGATGTTGGCAAAAAAGCCTAAAATGCCTACAGCTGTGCACTCCATGACATCTAGTTTATACTCAGACAGAAGGCTAACAGATGTTCTGAACTGTCACTTTGCCTAAATGTTTTTAAAGTCTAAGGACCTACTTTATAATTCACCAGGGTCTGGTTTGGTTTCACACAAGTCCTCAGAATTCCCATCTGTGACAATTAGTTTTAAAGACATTGACAAATCAACCTTTGTGTCTTCCCTCTTCTTTAACAAACAGGCATCCATTTATATATGGACTGTGGATTGTAAAAGCTGTTTTTATATACATCCTAGTTGTTAAGTTCTTTCCTTAAACACAGATTTTATTGGGCTACCAGAATTCATGAAGCTCTGTTTTGAGCTGAGTGGAGAGAAAGAGCCAGGAAATCACCTATTCTTTTCTTTTTGCTAAATTTTATGCACCATGAAAGTAAAACATTAACTATTTCCAAAGACAGTTTTATTTTTTCTAGTGAATGAAAGTGTTTTGTTATTTTTTATTTCAGTATTTTAATAACTCTGCTCATAACAATAACTATTAATTGCACAGCCTGTTAGGATAATGAAAGAATAAAATAAATGGCATTCACAAAGCATACAGCACATCTTCCCCTGCCTGACACCCTAATACTTCCTCTTCCCAAACATACCTTCAGATCCTTCATACAGAATTACTGCCCCGTGCAAAGGCCATCAATGCCTTATTTGCTGTTGCTCTTAATTTTAACAAGCTGGATTCCTGTAGTACACTTGCTTAATAGTTTAAACATTCTGTTAACAATCAGGTGTTTGGCCTATCCTGTTTCTCTCCCATTCTGTATCGAAATATAACTCCAAATAGTACATCTTTCTGGGTTTGTTTCTAAATTAGTCCCCACACTTAATTATGAGGATGAGAGGGATGCCTTATTCCTCTTTGTTATAGGCTAAGCTCTCAGTAATCCCAAACAAAAGAGCCAGTTCTGGAAGATATAGGATTTGCTAGCAGGATTATGGTCTCATAGATAATGATGTGCAGTCAGCAGAAGCGAAGCTTTATTTTAATTCAAATAAGCTAGTAAACAAACCACTGACAAGTCTGCTGGTGAGAGTAACTGGCTGCTGTTGCCACATTGGCAGCTAAATTATAGAAAATCTATTATACCCTGTTCACCATATGTTTAATTTAATACAAGATACAAATTAAACTATCCACAGTGCCTATTAAAATAACAATACTTTTTTATATTTGAATGTCTTAAAATAATTTCTACTGACCTTTTAAAGGGTGGTTTTGATATAGGTGATTATCGGGGGGGAAAGGTAGTTAATAGAAGGCAAAAAAAAAATAATTGCCTTTGAGAAAATAAAAATATAAATGTTCACTGGCTTGCAGTTGTTAATAAGGTTAATTAGCAGTCATGTGTTCTGTTATTACTATATTTCCCTCCCACCCTTTTCATTTCTGAGGCTGGAGTTTTAAAAGTGATACTTAGTTTGACCTGAGTCTATCCTCATGAAATCATACCTTGACCAAGCCAGCCTATGGGTAGCCTTACACCTGATGCCAATTGAGACCCAAATGCAGAAGACTTGAGTTTAAACTCTAGGTTCAACTTTGGTATGGCACAGGAAAAACACACAGAATTTTATATCCCTGCTTAAAATCAGTCTCTTCATAGCCAAAGATCCTAAGGAGAGCCAGAACTAAGACTTTGCCTTCTAGAAAAAGGAGAGAAAAACAAAAAAAAAGATAAATGACACACTGTTCACAAACAGTTTCCACCTGAACCTGCAATAATAATCAGTAACCAATGGTGCTTGCTTGAGTCTATTTAGACTCAGTTAACCAGATTCTAAACACCGAGCTGGATTTTAGAATTATAGAGCTAGATTTCAAACCTAGATTAACTATTGCCACCTGTGTGACCACAGATATTTAAACCAGCTGGATCTTTCCCTTACTTTTTTAAAGAGGATAATCCAATTTTATAAGATTATGAAAATTAAATATGAGAAAGTTTCTGGTACATAATAGATGTCCATTAAAGGTTAGGTCCTTTCCTCTTATTACCCTCAAGCAAATAGAATGTTGCTCTTTTTTCAACAGTGAAGAAAGAATGTTAGAAAAATGGATTGGAAGGGAAGATATAAGTAGGAATTCTCCCTAGAATCAGTTTCCTTGAATCATTAACTATTTTCCACAGGCAAAACGTCAAATGGGATGGTCCTTTTCTCCTAAAATTCACAATTTTACTCTCTTTAAGAATGTATCAGCAAATGAACTTATTTATAAAACAGAAACAAACTCACAGATGGAAAACAAACTTATGGTTACCAAAGGGAAAGGGATGCGGGATAAATTAGGAGTTTGGGTTTAGCAGATATGCACTACTATATATAAAATAAACAAGGACCTACTGTAGAGCACACAGAACTATGTTCAATTATCATATAATAAACTATAATGGAAAGGAATATGAAAAAGTATATTAATATATAATGGAATTAATTTACTGTATATCAGAAACACACCACTGTAAAGGAACCCATTAAAATATATATATATAAAGAAGAATGTATCAGTAATCTACCCGTACCAACTGCCCACCCTTGGGCCTCTGAAATAGAGAAGCTAAGAATAATCACCACATTCTGAGGTACCTTTTCAAACATTTATGTACATACAGCTTTTGCACTGGGTCTTCAAGGGTGTATGGAGCCGCACTCTACCATTTCAGTTCAGTTACAAGCCTATCAAATCCAACTGCGTACTGGTAGTTACATTACTGAATAAGGTATATGTGTGGAGAATATCCTCAGTTTATGTCATTCTTGAAGTCCAGTAGATGATGATAATATTTGAACTAAAACGCAAGTTACTTTATCTTGGGAGCATAGTAGTAGTATGACTATGCCAAAGGGACACAAACAAATATTCCACTACCCTCAGAGGTTGAAACACCAGAGACATTTCCATTTACTCAAACTCTAAAACTGATAAACACATTTTTTTCAAGCACAGATGTGTGACATATCTTAAATGTTCAACACTTTTAAATGCTAACACATAAGCACAAAACATACGATTACATGAATAATTTCATTTCATGTATCTCAAGAAAGTTTAAGGAGGCCATTGATGAATGCTACTCACAGGCCTTACTCAACTACCTCCAAAGTGCCTCTTAATTACAAAAACACATCTTTCTTAGTCCCTTCTTAACGTAAAACAAAGAGGGATCCTCAGAGAGTTCCAGAAGTTTGAACACAAGTGGGGAGGAAGACCACTCCTGGCATGTGACCAGTGAAGAAGGAGGCCGCCTGGAGCCTGCAGCCTCTGCTTCTCACCTGGGCCTCCCAGGTCGTGGCGGCGGATCGGCGAGCTGCCTCCCCTGGGAGGGTCTGCCCTCCGCTCCCGACTAAGCGTCCCTGAATCCCTCGAGCCGTCGAGATGCCCACAGTCTAGCCCCGGGGAGGTCACCCCGCTCTCCACTCTTCCTGGGCTGTGCCGGGCTCGGCCTCCACACGCGGTGTAGTGGGAACTGAACCAAACCCGCCATACAGTGCGCTCGAGTATTCGAGCGAGTCCCAACACGCTTGAGTCTAGAGTCCGGGAGGCAGGCACGCCCGCCCGCGCCTCGGGGCGCCAAGTGTGGGAAAGGGTGGCCTGGAAAGCAGGCCTGCAGGCGACCCAGGACTCAAGCTTCCACTTACTCGGTCGGCGCCGCTTGTCCCTCGGCGGATAACCTCCGCCTTCCCTCTCGCAGCCGAAGACCGAGCGGGACCCGGAGGCGGGGCCGCGCGGGGCCTTGTAGGCCGCGCCGGGAAGTACGGGCAGAGCGCGGGAAACGCGGCGGCGCGCGAGGGACGCCGCTGCTGCGGGGCGGGGGTTATGCAGCCCGGCAGGCCGATCGAGCCTCGGCTCTCCAATGCGAGCGCGGTCGGGTCAGGCAGACCGGTCCCGCAGGGCCCCGCCAACTTAGAAGGCCGACGCGACCCGATGAGACTCGTTCACCCACAATCCCGGCTGTCCTCGAGAGGAGAGGGGGGCGAGTTTATTCTAGAGTCTCTGAAAACCGAGGTTCCCAGCCTCTTCACACACTCGCGCGCGCTCCCGGGTTAGAAGCTCAAGATCTTGGATTTTAAAACACGTTTCTCCCCGAGTCGTGTCCGGCGGAGGGTCTGCCTGGCCGCGCTCCCCTCTCCTTTTAAGTGCGCATCAAGTGGCAGGTTGGTGTGGTGGTGGTGGTTTATCTAAGTGAATAACTGAATCATGTTGGCGAGTTGACGGGAGCAACACGTTCAGAGTGCCCTAGTGATTTGGAGGCACTCGCGGCCGTACCCTCCGCAGGCTGGGGAGGCAATCGCCCTCCGATCTGGCGCGGGCCGCTCCCATCCGAGCCCCGCTTGGCCGGCACTCGTTCGCCCGCCCGCGCGCCCGCGCCCGCAGAGGGTTCCCAGACCCAGCCCGCGCCGGAGGCCGTCCGAGTTCGACTTCTTTCCGTGTGGAGTGGTGGAGCGGCCAGTTAGTGAATGATGGATTGCCTACGAGAGGGAGGCTAATTTTCACGATAGCTGATGGCTAAAGCATGACACTGTGCCATCCCTGTGAAACTCGTGATTTGTATGGTCATCGGTTCGCTGGAACACCCAGACCCTGATCATGCGTACAGTGTTTCCTTCTAAAAAGCACTCGCCAATTTAAAACCAGGTCCCGAGTGCCCCTCTTGCTAATCCCCTCTGCCACTAAGTCCAATTAAATCCTCTCTTTTTTCAAATCTCTTCTCTTTCCTCCTTTCTTCCTTCCCTTCCTTCTTTTTCTTCTTTCCTTCCCTCCCTCACTCCCTCAATCTGAGTCGTTCTTACTGAATGCAGCCTGGTCTGGTGGTGGGGGTGGAATATCCCCCCTCCACATCTCTCCAGTAGGGCTTTCTGCTTGTAGAGTTGGAGAGTTCATTTGGCCCCAAAGCACTTTTGAATAGTTAAGTTTCCAATTCAGAGGCACCTATAAACGCCCCTAAATAGTGCACACGTATTCCCCACCCCACCCCCACCCCCATCAGAAAGCCGGTCCTGTAACTTAGAGTCGTTTTTGTGGTGTGTGCTTGCTCCAACGAGGGGAGCTGACCAGTCAAATTAGTTTGTGGATACAGAAAGGTTATTTTGCTTTTTTTTTTTTTTTAAGCAGTTTTCCAATTGAAGGCAACTGGTTCTTGATTCCCTCACCTACTAAGGCAGTCAGTCACTTTCCCTTCATCGTCACCCACTCCACATTTTAGTCAGTCTGAAGTCTCCCCGCATGTCAGATAGAATGGATTGCATTACAGCTTTTTAGACAAATTTTGGAGGCTTACCTACAAAACTGTCCTCCTGTCCTTAACCAGAGAGAGAGTGAGGCCACCTGAGAGACTTTAAACTTCCTTTTGACTGGGATTGAATAGATTCAGTTGATAAAATGTGTAAGGTTTACTCACCTTTAGACACCTCAGGGTACTCACTGATGCCTTCCTAGCTTACAGACACATTCAGTCCCAAACCCCTCCCTTGGTGGAAAAAGGACAAGCAGTTCAGATTCATCTTTCAGTTCATTATGAAAAGGAAAATAGCTTTCAGCAGGTTGGGAGCTCCTTTATAAATTTTGACATTCAAAAAAATATGGCAAGGGACGCAGGAAGAGGCCATTCCCTTATTTCAGTGGATGACTTTTGTAGTGCAAAGTCATGAAACCCTGGAATAAACATTTTACATTTGCCCTCTCCCACTCCACCTTAGTTGGAGGAGGTGTTTCTACTACTGACTTTCAGTTTTGCATAATGCCCCCTACACACACCTTTCCCTTGGTGAGGAAAGTAACACTCCTCAGCCTATTCTCTTAAAGGTTGCTCTTGATTTACACTCTCCACTTGCTTGCTTCACCAAAATGCACTTATACAGGCATATTTTTCTTGATCCAGAGCATGCAGAGATGTACCATAACTTTTTTAGTATTGCCTTGACTTTCATTCCTTTCAAACTGATATTAAGGTGTTCATCCTGAGACATAAAATGAATTTTTGAGAAACAGCCATGTGGAATACTGTTAAATTTTCTGTTTTATTGTTTGTGTTTTTCAAGTTTTGCAGGAAAGGCTTTAATTAGTGTCTAAGTAATAGTCCCCAAGAATTCCTTATTAGATTATTTCAGACCATTTGTAAACAAATAACATTACAGTTTCCAAAAGGGAAAGTAGAAGCTAAGATCAGTTCTGTCAAGAGAGATTCATTTGAGTATTCATCTTTTATTTTGAATGGTTTGTAGGAAGAAAGGGAGGACTGAATGAAGCAGGGGGCAAGAGAACCCAATGAAAACTTGTTTTTAAAACTAAAGCCATTTCCCCAGACTATTGTCTTGCCACAAGTGACAATACACAGAACAGAAGTCATGAAAGTGGCTACTGTCACTTTGGACTACTGGAGGCCCAGAGAGCCCTGGCATTAATTCCTATAGAAAGGTAGAGGAATCTAGCCATCTTCTACACTTCTGCAGCCCCCTCATTGCCTTAGGGTTCAGGGCTCAAAGTTGATACAGACCTCAGCAGAGTCTAGGTGTCAGGGCTCCCCCTGTGAGGGAAAGCAGATGTTCTCTGTGGAAGCAGGGTGGTTATAAGAACCCTGAGGGCATGGGGCACTGTAGCAGGAGGGCTGTAGCCAACAGTCCCCTTGCAGGATAGCAATCCATGAGTCAAAGCTAACTAATAGTAAATGAAAGAGAGCCTAGAGTAGGACCCTTTGGGTGCTAAAGACTACCCTCTAATTTGTTCTAGTCCTCCCCCTGGGATCCCATCCTAGGTTTTCTGTGATTGGAGATCTACCTAGAGAAGAAGGGAAGCATAGTAGGAAAACATGCCTAACCCCTGTCCAACATGCACGCACGGGTGGAGCTTGCAGAGATCAGCAGACACATCTCAAGTCCTCAGTGATCTGTGTGACTGGCTTGTGCAGTTATGCATGGCCAACAGAGGGTGGGGGTTCGCAGGGAGGAAAGCCTGTTTACCCCCCACCCCCCGCAGTTACTCTGTCTGGGGCTGGTGTGTTTCCTCTTCCCCCAACCCTCCACCTCACCCCATCAGAACGAAAGAGAATTGAAACTCCATTGCCTTTGCCTGCACTGAGCCTAAAAACTCAGAATTTGATAAGGTTACTGCACCATTGATACAATTGCAGATTTTTTTTAAAGCTTCCTCAAAGAGACAGATGTTTGGGCTGATTAAGAATCGAGGAGGAAACCTGCAGCTGCACCAAGGAATAATCTATTGGACAAATATTTTAATAAAAAATATGAAGAGATCAGCCCGACCTTGCAAGGTCTTCTGCTTTAAAAAAATCTTTATCAAACCCCTATTCTATGGCTTCAATAAACAGAACCCATTACCTCACGGCATCTTTTGTTGGCCCCATACAAGAGAGAACAAAATGGTTATTCAGGGGAACGCTTTCGATTTTTATTGTGGGTAGCCTGCACAAAGAGCCGTGTTATTGTATTTAAAAGAACCATCTGTAGCAGAAACAATGGCATCAAATTATCTTTGAATACCCACTGAAAAAACATAAAGCTTTTTTTTTTATTCTTCTTCTGTACGGTGGGGGGATAGAGCAGTGTTAGGATAACTGACTTTTTTGTTGTTCTCTGGGTGCATTCTTCTCGCTCCCCCTCTCTCTCCCCCTCACCCTCTCTCTCCACTCTCTCTCCCTCTCCCTCTCTCTCTCTCTCTTTTAAAAAATCAGCCATTTGGGGTTTTAAGCCATAAACGATTTTTCTTGTTGCAGGGGATTGCAGTGGCAAAGCTAGGCTAGGTCTTGGACGCTGGTGTAAGGCAAAGCGGGTGAAGGCAGGAGGCTGATGGAGAGACTGGGGGGAAGAAAAGCCGAAATGGATTCATGGTGCCTTGGATGGAGGACGAGAGGAGAATTGCAAGCTCCTTCAACTCGTTCTGTCCGGTGAGAAGTGATCAAGCTTGGGCTGACAAGAGGCTCAGGGAACCCTCACGTTCTTTTGCTTTTTTACCTGCCAATCAAACTGCTACAAGACAACACCCTGATCTGGCATGGACATGTAAGTAGCTTGCAACCCAACTTTGACATTCACTGCTAGCTCACTCCTCTCCGCCCACCCCCCCCCAACTCACTCTTCCTCTCATTCTATTTTTTTTTTCTTTTGACCTTTAAGAGATCTGGAAATACACTCTGTGTGGCAGTCATTTCACACAGATTTAAGTCTGAAAGCGTTAACTTTTGGAATTAAACACTGATTTTGATTTCTTTAACAAATGCAGAAATGAAATTACATTATTTTATTCTCTTCTGAGCAGTTTTAGCATTGAACATAATCAGTTGCCTTGCCTGGTGTGTGTGTTTCCTTTTCTATGAAAATGAAGAAATCTGTGAGCCCCCAGAGAGAAATGCAGAAATGAAAAATTCAGGCTTCCATTTCAAAAATATTAAATTCTAACATTTCATCTCTGCAAAGAACCTTCTCCATACCTAGATTACACAGAGTAGAAAGAGTGATTTGAGTCAAAAGGTATGTATCATTAAGGGGCTGCTACTGTTTTATCTGGCATCTTACTATTTTGGTGGTGGCTGAGGGGAAGGGTGTGAAAAGAGAAGGAAAGGGACATGGCGACACCTTGTTCTTTGTGAGAGATTGACACTGAGGAGGCTAGAAAAGCAAGAGGGCAGGATAAGCCGGAAATATTACCTGAGAGAAGGAATTACAGAGCATGGCGAAGCTGAAAGCTAGGAGGGCTTCTGTGGGAAGTTGTGCGAAGGGGAGATAGGGCCTGCTCTCTGGTGCCCTCTAATGGCAATTTAAACCAACGTTTACTTTCTCAATTCTACACAGAAAAGCAGCTGGGTTTTTGTCGTTGCTGTTGGTGGGCTCCCCCCCTCCCCCGCAGACTTAGAAACTGTAACTATTTGTGTAAATTAATTGTTTTCATCCCGGAAACTTATGTACGTGCCTTAAAATTATCAATATATTCTCCTCAAACATTTGTCCTCTTCCAAAATTTTGTGAAGAGTAATAGAAAAGGAGAGGCTAATGGCAAACTGACTTATGGAGGGTGGCCCATGCCCAATTAGTAATTCGGGGGAAAAGATTTCTTTCCCACCTGAACAACATTCTGACTCTCTTACCACAGTTGAGAAATGCAGCGGGCTGGGGTGAGGAGGGAAGATTTGGAAATTGCAGATTCTGACACAGGTTCATTATAATACAATTTTAAGGGGTCTCTCTTAGGAACCTCTGTTATTTCGACATGCGGTGGTAAAGGGGCTTTCCTTCCCGCCTCCTTTTTCTTTTTCTTCTTTCTTTCGTTCCTTTTTTACCTTTTTTTTTTCCTTCTAAATTTGGTAGATAAAGGTTAATCTTGGGCTGAATGATAGAACTATGATTGACAAGAGAAAAGGTGTTGAGGGCAGGTCGCGCTGTCTTATTTACAGCCCACTGCTTGCTGTACAGTCTTTGTTAGGACTGGAAAGCTAATTTAGTGCTGATCAAAAGCACCACAGAGTTAAAGGACTGGTAATGACTGCTAATTTCATTTCAGCCTCATGCATCCCCAACTGCTGTAATTAAAGACACGCTATTTAAATACAGGTGAAGGGTTTTGTTTTTTTTTTTAAGTTAGGGTGGGGGTGGGTGGATTACAATTTTATTTAGATTTCATTTTACACTTGGGCGTTATGTAGTCCAACATCAAAAAAAATTTTTTAGAATCGCTTCTTGTCATTTATATCTGGCTTTGCAGAATAGGCAACGTGAAATGTGTCAATCACATAAAAGTCCCTATTTAAAGAAAGAAAATGGGTAAAAAAGGATGCAGAAGAGTAACTGTTTTGGGGGATTTAAATATTTGGGTCTCTTTTTTCCCCTTCAAATTAATAGAAGGGCCTTCGAAATAGCTAGAGTATTTGAAACTTGGGGCAGGGTGAACAGGCCAAAGGGATCAGTGTCAGCTTTTTAAGTACTTCTAAAAAGATCATGTGAACAGATGGAAAAATATATTTTTAATTAAATAATTTCCCTCACACTGTAGCTGCAGTGTTGGCTCAGAAACCATGTAATTCCCCCACCGATAGGAGTCTCTTTATATAGAACATCAAAGGATAAAAAGCTCTACATTTTCGTAGTTGGTTAAAATTGATAAACCCCCGCCACACACACACACATACACACACACACACACACACACACACACGTGCGCGCGCACACACACTCACACCCCAAAAAAGAATTTAGCCTTTAATCTCTTTTTATCCACGAAGACTAAAGCTCTGTACTCGACCCCGTGAGCGGCTCTCGCCTTCAGGGGCTAGAACCCGGCTCTGATATGAAGCGGCCGCTGAGCCGCCGCGCAGGTTCGAGCCCAGCGCCCCCTGTTGGACACAGTCGGAGCTGCGCAGTGCCAGTCCTGGAAATCGCTAGAACCTTGCTCTGGGGTTAAAGATAACATGCTTTATTACCGTCCAAAAAGGAGATGGGACCAGGAAACAAGTTCTTGTATCTTTGAAAGATAATATAAGTTTAATTCAAAAAAAAAAGCTAAAAGGAGATAGCACAATTTTAATTCAATAAAAAATGAAGACGAATCTATTCTCCCTCCTCACATCCCGGTAGCCACATCCTATCCCCCGTCTGGGTTTGAAACTCTCTTTAAAGATTCAGCGAGAGTAAAACAGGTACAGAAGCATGATTTTAAAGAGAGACAAAGAGGATTTTCCTCTGTAGCAGTGGAGAACCAACCAAAAGTTACCTCTCCCGTTCTGTACACATTTAAAAAAAAAAAAAAGAAGAAGATGCTGTTGCGTGCTGTACTGACGTTGTCAACAGCATCTTGTTGCCCTAAGAGGTTCTTCACATGTAGTAACAGAGTCTCTGACTAAACGAAATAACTTGCCCCTTTAAAAATTTATTTTCAGAGTGTAATCAAAAGGCCAATCTCTTCTTTGAATGTTTCCATTCCCCCAGACCAATCTTGATCAAACTTTTCCTTTTCCGGCTCGCACTTAAATTCCAGGTATTCTCTAAGAAACAGGTGCCTGATACCTCTCCCTCTCTCTTCACCACCCCCCACCCCCACCCCGACCTGTAGGATTCCAGGAAAGCTGTGCCGGCGGTAAAGAGTATTTTCTTTTGAAATTCAGCATTTTCATTGACTAGGAATCCAAATCATCCTAGGGGAAGAGGAGTATTTTTTTACCCTTTCAAAAACTACCTGTCTACATAAGAAAGAGCTTTGACTTTTTCTTTGGTTTGGGAGTGAGGGCAAAGGTACACTTTGAAATCTTTCAGAAAGATAACTGTAAAAATGACACATCCTCTGAATTTAAAACAGTGGGGAAACATGGGTTTGTTTAGGTGTTAGATCAAACTGAAACGATGTGTGTGCTAAATGAACACACATGATCTCAGCAAGGTGTTTGGTGATATGGTTCTTGAGGATTGTACTTACAATTCTAACTTTTAGATAAAAACCTTAAGAAGTTTAACGCTTGCTTGCTTGCTGTAAGTTTGCCTATTGAAGGAAACTAGCTTAATTTTCATAATAGAATTACTTTTAAAAATATTTAATACTGTGGCTACACAAGTTGTTTTTAACGTTGATCTTACCTTTGTTCTCACCTCCCAGTCAGCAGATCTGAGATTGTGTTTTCAGGGAAATTGCTGTTGGGCGAGATGAGAGATACTTTCTCTCCCTGATTCCAGAATCAAATCTTGGTTTATGTTTCTCAATACGTGAGTTCAGAAACAGTGGCAGAAAGAGATTCAAGGCTTTTATTCAGTTTTTACCTGGAATTCTATGGAAATGACAGGCAAGCAGCCTTTTCCCTCCCCACTTTCCCCGCCCCACACTTTGCTTCACTGAAAGTCTAGTCCCCATTACAGAAATATTAAGCCTGGGCAAACTCTCATGCCAACCTCGTTAAGGTGACAAACTGTGCTCTGACAGCCGCGGTCCAAGGCTGCCTAAGGAGTAGGGAGGCCAAAACCAGCAGAATCTTGGAGGTGACCAGAATCTTGGAGGTGACCAGCTAAAGGGGCTAGATATATGCTTGCTGTTCATAAGTGATGTAGAATTTGCAAAAGCAGAGGCCAAGATTTCTCTCTCTCTCTCTCTCACACACACACACACACACACACACACACACAAATGCCCGCTGGGGGGGGGGGGCGGCCCACCACCACCACTTCTGCCCCGCAGGGATCCCAGCCTACTGGGAGAAGTCTAGGGAAGGAGCTGCACCTGGCTGCAAGAGAGCAAGCAGTGAGCCCCCAAATTCCCAGGACCCAGGGAGAAAGCACAGCCCCAAGTTTAGGAAAAAGAACTGAACAAGTGGGTGGCCTAGGCCTGGAAATACCACCCAGCTCTCCCAGCACAGTGTCATTGCTGTGGTTTCAGGCAGCCTCAGCCCCTGCAGGAATCTCACGCCCCACGCTGGCAAGCAGGAAAGCAGCCTCGCATCTTTGGGGCCTGGGGAGAAGGCAGCGACTGACTCCTTAGTAGCAGGCAAAGCCGCAACGCTGGCAACCCGCTGCGTTTTCTCTGCAGGAGCAAAGTGCCCTTTAGGGGCGGGGCGGGCATTTTTGGTCTCTTGTCCCAGTGTCCAGGCCAGAGCCTGCATCTGTTGGCTGAGCCCCCTGCTTTGTAAGTAGTCAATCTTGTCCGTTTCTGAGGGCGATCCAGGAGGATGGGCTGGCCTAGCTTTGGGCCCACTGGGTGCCAAATCCTCAGACCCCTCTCCCCTCCATCCCTCACACCTTTCCTGGTGAATACAAACCCTCTTTCTGAAAGCCATTATATGAGGCTCGGAGTTTGGTAGCTATTTGGGAGTGTAGAAAATGATTATTAAAACCAAGATTATAAGGATGAACCTTCATTTATTATTGTTTGCTCTTTTATTTTGTCTTTAAACTTTGAAGATCTCTAAGTTCACTTGATCCAACCCTGAGACAGACAGGGAACCAGGGAGAAAGAACAGCCCAGCTTGGACAGGAGCTGAGGTATAGACAGATACTCACCTCCACCACTCAGTGGGCAGATAAGTGCTGCCAGACTGTGGGTCCTAATCCAGGGCCCAGCTGCTATGTGGGTTGCTGAAGGGTGTTGAAACTACAAGTACAGCTTGACACCACTGAGCCCACAGTGCTTGTCAATAATCTGTGAATTAGGTGCAGAGATTGTCACCATAGATCATAACAGTTTCTGAAGGACTCATTACAGCCTATCGTGTCAATGATCTTCAAATTAAGGAGGGGGGTGGGGCGGGAGGCAAAAGGAGTAAGGAGAGCCTGCAAAAAGGAAAGAAGTGTGGAAAGGGAGATAAAAGTCAGAGCCCCAGCTCCGAAGGAGCCTTTAAAGATTATCAGGCTAGCGATCTGAGAATTCCGTGGGGATGGATTTGGAAGCCCAACTTCATCTGAGCCTAAGCCAGGTCTGGAAGCAGGGGCGCTAGGGCTTGAGGAGAAGTGGGCCCCTGGGAAGGCAGACTCTTCAGACATTTCTTTTGAGAGGAGAAGAGCTTTGGGGAGAGTACTCCAGATGTAGAGGGGAGGCCTTAAAGATGCCAGTCCATCCAGTATGGGTGTGCACTTTCATCTACAGTGCTTCCCAGGGCTAGATGTTGCTGCAAATCTTGGAGCAAAAGTGGATAACAGTTTTGTTTAGAGCTGATGGTGATTGTACGGTGTTTGTTTTTTCCAATGGTTTGCTTTCATTGTATTTTCATGGAAACAGGTGAAAGTCTTAATTCCTTTTCCTTTGCTAGTACTCCTGTCCCTCACACATACCTTAATTAAGCAGATCTTTCTTCCCCCAACTTGCTTTTTGGGGTGTCAGACACCTCTGCCTTGTGAGGTTGTTGAGTTGTCACTCTTGGGGAATTTGTATTATGCCTGACTGTACTTCTGGAAAGGGGATTTTGCAGGTAACACAGGAGCAGTGTGCACCATGAGATCTCCAAACGGAAGGAAATTAAACACCACTGCTATAGCTTGGAAGGGACCAGGCTAAGGGAAAGATGTTCTCTCCGCTTGGTGGGCTGCCGGTGAAGGCTGTGAGGAGCCCAGCCCACACTTTGGTGTCATTTATGAGTCATTTAATATGGTCTAGAGAAACTTTAAGGAGGACTTAGATTTGTTTTTCACATAAAAGTTGTGGTCACAGTCAACTGAAATAATCACATTTGGAGAATTTGAGACAATCATCTTTTTCCCAAAATGGGGGCAACAATCCTAGTCACTGGAAAATTAGGATTCTAAGGAAACCCTGTTCCTTTGGTATGATTAATTGCATGAGATAGTATGGTCAATCAGGGAGATACATATTTAGACTCAGAAGCAATGATTTAGAGGTGGGAAAAGGCCCATGTGTTTTCTGGGCCATTTGCGGTTCTTGGTGATCTATATGCTGATTTTTATTTTTCATTTGCTTCTCCTAAATTTAATATCAAAATCAGAGGTTCGTTTTTTTTTTCAGTGCAAATGAAAACCACTGGAGGCAGCTGTTTACCTATTTTTAATTAAACTTTTTATGTTGAATTGGAATATAGCTGATTTACAATGTCGCAATAGTGTCAGGTGCACAGCAAAGGGATTCAGCCACACACATACCTGTATCCATTCTCCCCTAGAATGGCAGCCTTTAAATTTTCAGTTTGTCTTTTTTAAAAGAGAATTTCTATTTTAATAATTAGATTATTTAATGGCCACACTGAATTTTTCCCTGAACAATAGCTGCAGTACAGAGACTGAATCCTACGTTAAAATTGCTTGATAATTCAGGAATAGAAATGAAACTGTGAAATTGTGTTAAATATTTTAATATTTAAGCTGGAATGTACAGGGATGTGTGTGTGTGTGTGTGTGTGTGTACTATAAGCAATATATTATTATATACAACCCTAAAGACATACATAAGTGATTATATATAACTCTGTTGCTGTAATTTGAAAGGGGAAATATATTTAGTTTTATAACAATTGGGTTCTTTTTAAAATGTATTTATTTCATCAGTGGGAATTAGATGAAAGAAATGAGTATAAAAAGGAACTGAATGCAGAGTAGCCCTGCATTCCTTAGGTTTCAAGGGTCCTTACAGCTCTTGAGTGAAATTATTTGGTGAAATTGGGTCTGGACTGAAATAGCATTTGTTATCCCCTTATTCATTTGTTATGTGTAATACCACTTCTGAAAATTAAATGCAAGGTGCTGAAGGGACAGACAAGAAGAAAAAAATATGATTAAGCAATTTAAAATTGTCACTCTATCATGCATCTACATGCATATCTATGTCTTAGTAAATAAAAAGAGGTAGAGGTATATGCTAGTCCTCTGTATCAGCTATAAACATTTATTGTTTCTGTTGCTGTCAGTAATCCTCCACACTTCCAAAACCTGACAAGTTTGCCAATAGGAAGAAAATGGGGGAAATACAGGTGAAAGTTTTTATCATTTTGAAAATTGCTTTATTAAAATTGAAGTATCCCCCTCTTGGATTTCCTTCCTGTGAGGGACCCTTTCACAACCTAAAGCAAATGAAGTTTGGTAACAGGACAATTCTATTCTAATTTTTGCTCTTCCTTTCAGCATTCTAACTTTTTCCAGACTATTCTTTATCGATGTTCTGGGGAAATATATGGTGCTTTTTTTAAGGAAAAAAAAAATCCTCTAATAACGTTTCTTTCTTTACCTTCATTTTGTTTGATAAATCTTGGAGAATCAAGTGTTGATCATTTTGAAAGTCTTGTGGCATAATCCAGTTTGGAGTGACTGAGGTTTTTTGCAGTTTGGAAGGGTGAAGGAAGCATTTTAAAAATTGACTTATACCAGCTTCCTTACTTTATAATTCTCAGTTTTCTTTTTTCTTGCGTTGGGAGCTAAATGTCAATAAAATCTCATCTTACCAGACTGCACCAACGTTGTCCCAAACACTGAAAATCTTCCTTTATTTTTGGTTTTTAAAGTCAGGAACTTTCCTTGGGTTGCCGTACTTCTCTTTTTAGTTGTATTCGCTTCTTACTTCCCACACTGCTGGTATGATCTCTTTCACTCCAGTATGATCACTGCTATGGTCACTTTCCCTGGAGCTGGTTAGAAGGTTAGGATTCGAAGAAAACATGATTTAAAAGAAGAAGAAGAAGAAAAAAAACCCCTTCATTTGGCCAAATCTAGTTCCTAATATATTTAACCAGTTCCAGAATTAGAAATCCTTTCTGTACATTTTCTTCTATTTTTCTCTCTTTTTTTCCCTTACGTAATGAAATTAAAACTTTTGGAACCCACAGTTGACATTTTTCAGAAAATTGAGTTATCAAGGCAGTAATTATTTCACGGGGAGATAAAACTCTCATAGCCCTAACTGTCAAATAGGGCCCTTTTCAGATTTTAATTACAAAATAAAATTAGTCTGCTCTTCCTCGGAATGGTTTGTGAGTGGTTAAACAGAGCTTTCCCCCCAATACTGGTGGTCGTCAAACTCTGCTAATTAGCAATGCTGAGAAATTCCAGTTAACAAGGACATTCTCCAAGACTCTGCAGGTTCCCTGCCGTTTGCCTTCATTTCCATAAGAAGATTAAGAGAGGAGGGGAACACACTCAAATGCAGATGCAGAAAAGAAGCGTTTTTTAACAAGCATCATAATAGTAAGATGCCTGGCTAGTTCTCACCTAATTACTGCAAGTTAAACCTCTATTTGCCACTAAGGAGAAAAAATAAGTCTACAGTCCCCCATCTCCACAAAATTGTTAGTTGGCTTCAGATATAACACTTGAAGGAGGGATGCGGGAGTTCAGGAGGGAAATATGAATGCAAAAGATTTAAAAAGAAAACTGAGTTACACTTAATCAGTTAAGGATTTGGAGTTGGGGCCTATAATAAAACAAAATCGAATCAAAATATCCTGGGCATTAAGGATTCTTAATTTTTAAGCTTACTCTGCAAGTGTGCAGCTTTTTGGTACCCAAGGAAGGGAAATGTTACACTATCTTTAGATTAAGCACTTTTACATTTTCATAAACTGTGCCAGTGGCAACATTTTAAATTCTCAGAGGATGAAGCACCCTCTTCCAAGTCTTATTTTGATTCCTCAGTAGTCAATGGTGTATTGTTATTAGTACTGTAGCCGTCTGTTAGAAGCCTAAAGCCGGGCTGCTTCTGTCATCTATTATGATTGTTATAGTTATTATTATATTTAGGGCCCAGTGATGGTGCTAGATTGAAATAGAGTGGCCGGTGATCTGATTTTTTTAATGTGTATGTTCTAAAAAATCTAATGAGAAAATTGTTTCTGCTATCACCATCTTCTTTAATCTTATTTTCATAGCACATTATTATGCATAAACGCCAGCCACAGTTAGTTTATTGCCTTGATAAGTACAGCAGGCTTAATTAAAATAAAGCTGTAAATAAATGCAACCAATGATAACACAATTGTAAAGTATTTCCATAGCTTATTTATATGATAAAAGCAATTAACAAAAGACCTAGCTAGCCCCTTTAACCTCTTAAATGCGTTATTATAGAGTTCAGGCACAAACACATGCATCTGAGAATGTATAAAAGCTTTTATATATCATACCAAGGAAAAATTTGTGCCTCTTACTACTACCCTTGAGAGAGATTAATAACATTTGCTTCTATAACCATCCATTATTAGTATTTATTTTAATACATATACACCATTATCCACATCAACCCCTTGTATTTTTTTTCTTCAAACTTAATTATCCATAACCTTTTTTTTTTTTTTTTTTTAGTTTTCCAATAATGCTATTAAGCGCAGACCAATGCATACACAATCATAAAGTGAATGCTTGGTCTGCCCTGCATGGCGTCTGGACAATCACAATTCATTCATATGTTGAATCTCATAATTTGTACCTATTTTTTTCCCTGGTTTAACCTCCCACTTATCTCGAGGTTATATGTACATTTCTAAGCTAAGCAAATTAAATCCGATTCTTGTGATTTGGTTCCATAGCTTATACGACATGTTAACTTTTCTTTTGTTTAGATTACGTGCAATTAGTTTGCTCTCACTCCCATCCCCCTCATTTTTTTTTTTTCTTTATTTCCAAACACCTTATTTTAAAGGTAAAAGCAATAGTCTTGGAAAAGCGAATCCACCAGTAGGGGGCGCACCAGCCACATCCCTGAAACCAGACGCGCTGAAAAGCCGGTGGCCGCCTTCTGTTACCCAGATCCTCTCAACCTTTTCTCTTTCCTAATTCCAGGTCTCTGTTTAGCTTAATATTACACCTCGAATAAACAGAAAATCTTTAAAGACTTTAAAACAGAAGGTTCTTCTTTGTTTTGAAGAGTTAGTGTGTATGTTTTCGAACTAGCATCATCCTTCCCGGATTCCTGATAACTAAAACTAATCATAACTTAAGTGCTAATAAGATAAACTGCAAGGGTAGGAGAGGCTGATTGGAATAATAATTTACTAAGAAAAGTCTGCAACTTTTCCACAACTTTTCTGGGTTTCCAGTGAGCAGACTTGAGTTTGACTAGAACAGAAAAGCCTGGGAAGGCAGGGATCGGGAAGCTGGAGCGGGGGGTGGGGGTGGGGGGTAGGTTATGGGAAGAAGGTTAGTAAGGAACAAAACAATGCACAGTTTTGTAAAGATAATAAATGGAACGTGGCCGACAGATACTATTCAGTACATTTTCTTTGGGTGAGTAAGGGTAGATCAGGGGAGGAGGGAGGCGGAGAGAGTGTTATAGAAGAAAGAAAATAAGTAACCCTGATGGTTTAAGCCCTTTATAAAAAAGAAATGGCATCAGGTTTTTTTTTTTTGTTTTTTTTTTTTCATCTCCTCCCGCCGCCCCCCCCGCCCCCCCGCTTTGTAGTCAAGTGCATTTTAGCCACAAAGATCCCAACAAGAGAGTGGAAGGAAACTTAGACGGGGCTTTGTTTGACTCCGTGTAGCGACAACAAGAGAAACAAAACTACCTATTTGTAACGGACGTGCTGCCATTGCTCTGCGCATTGAGCGCCTACCTATTGAAATCTTTACGTCGGGACAATGGGAGAGCGGCTAAAATTACCCTCTTGGGTCCTGGGAGGGCAGGATTCCTGAGCCCCTACTCCCGCCCCCAATCCCATCCTCCTCCAGCCCGGGCCTGGCCGGGTTCGCTCCCTTCTCCAGACCAGGTCGCCTTCCTCTTGCCTTGCCTGGCCTGCACCTGTGCCTGGACAGCACCACCCCCGCCTCCCAGGCCCAGAACCCCCTTCGAGGGCAGCCCAGACCTAGGCTGCCGGGGCGATGCGGCCACCGCGGTAGAAGTCAGTGGGGGAAATGCCAGGGCTTGTTCTGCGGGAGTCCTGGGAACTCTGCGTGGGAGGGAATTTGTGAGTGCGGTTCAAAAGCCACCTCCAAGCAGTGCCGGGGGATGCCAGGAAGTTGAGACTACCCTCCCCCATAGGCTGCACTTCTCAGGGCCCTTCTGTTGATCTTTTTCTTCCCCCCAGCCCCCCTTTGGAACCCGGCTCCACTGAGATCCCTCTTTGGGGCAGGGGAGGGGTGGGGGCGGGGAGCTCAGGAGAATGGGGAGAGAGGACGAGCGTCCCCCTTTGCACGGACTGAGTGGAGGAAGATGGGTGGGAGCTGTGGCTAGGGTGAGGACCAGCCTGTGGTTTCCTGCCCCGCGGGCTGAGCTGGGCCGGGAAGAGGGTGGATTCGGCTGCTCACACAGGCCTGGTCTGACCTCAGCTCTGGAGGCAGCCGCACAGTCGGAGCAGGCTTTATTTTAAAAAAAAAGAGAGAGAGAGAGCACATTACGTGGAAGCAAGAAGATTTTGAGGACAGAACTTCTTGTCGGGACAGTGTGAGAAGGGGGCGAGCGAGTGTCGGTGCCCGTGGAGCGAGCAGGGCGAGCGGAGAAGCCAGCTTAGGGAGAAGCGCTGGAGCGGCTGGAGTTGGGGGAAGTGTGCGGAGGAGCGGGAGAACAATGACACACCAACTCCAGCACGGCTGATTTCCCGAAATATTACTGGGACAGTCTCACTGAGCCACCTTCTCTGCCTTGCCCCCACCCCCACCTCAGCTTCTCGCGCCCTTCTCCTCATTTCAGCAGCCCGCACCAAAAGAGTAAATTCAAGATTAAGTTTGAAGAAGAAAATATCGTAGTCTTAGGGCTGTTTACCCACTTCCTCCGAAAAGGCGTGTGGTGTGACCTGTTGCTGCGAGAGGGGATACAAAGGTTTCTCAGTGGCTGGCAGGCAGGCTGTGGGAGCCGCCTCCCCCTCCCTCCCCCCCGCGCCTTCCCCCCGCCTCCCCCGCGCGGCCGGCGGCGCGGCAGGCCCCGCCCCCTTTCATGCAAAACCCGCCGGCAAGGCTGGGCTCGAGTGGAGGAGCCGCCGCGCGCTGATTGGTCGCTGGAAACCCATTTATTCCCTGACAGCCCCCGTCACATGGATGGTTGTCTATTAACTTGTTCAAAAAAGTATCAGGAGTTGTCAAGGCAGAGAAGAGAGTGTTTGCAAAAGGGGGAAAGTAGTTTGCTGCCTCTTTAAGACTAGGACTGAGAGAAAGAAGAAGAGAGAGAAAGAAAGGGAGAGAAGTTTGAGCCCCAGGCTTAAGCCTTTCCAAAAAATAATAACAATCATCGGCGGCGGCTGGATCGGCCAGAAGAGGAGGGAAGCGCTTTTTGATCCTGATTCCAGTTTGCCTCTCTCTTTCTTTTCTTCCCCCAAATTATTCTTCGCCTGATTTTCCTCGCGGAGCCCTGCGCTCCCGGCACCCCCGCCCGCCTCCCCTCCTCCTCTCCCCCCCGCCCGCGGGCCCCCCAAAGTCCCGGCCGGGCCGAGGGTCGGCGGCCGCCGGCGGGCCGGGCCCGCGCACAGCGCCCGCATGTACAACATGATGGAGACGGAGCTGAAGCCGCCGGGCCCGCAGCAAACTTCGGGGGGCGGCGGCGGCGGCGGCGGCAACTCCACCGCGGCGGCGGCGGGCGGCAACCAGAAGAACAGCCCGGACCGAGTCAAGCGGCCCATGAACGCCTTCATGGTGTGGTCCCGCGGGCAGCGGCGCAAGATGGCCCAAGAGAATCCTAAGATGCACAACTCGGAGATCAGCAAGCGCTTGGGGGCCGAGTGGAAACTTTTGTCCGAGACAGAGAAGCGGCCGTTCATCGACGAGGCCAAGCGGCTGCGAGCGCTGCACATGAAGGAGCACCCGGATTATAAATACCGGCCCCGGCGGAAAACCAAGACGCTCATGAAGAAGGATAAGTACACACTGCCGGGAGGGCTGCTCGCCCCGGGCGGCAACAGCATGGCGAGCGGGGTCGGGGTGGGCGCCGGCCTCGGCGCGGGCGTGAACCAGCGCATGGACAGCTACGCGCACATGAACGGCTGGAGCAACGGCAGCTACAGCATGATGCAGGACCAGCTGGGCTACCCGCAGCACCCGGGCCTCAACGCGCACGGCGCCGCTCAGATGCAGCCCATGCACCGCTACGACGTGAGCGCCCTGCAGTACAACTCTATGACCAGCTCGCAGACCTACATGAACGGCTCGCCCACCTACAGCATGTCCTATTCTCAGCAGGGCACCCCTGGCATGGCGCTTGGCTCCATGGGCTCGGTGGTGAAGTCCGAGGCCAGCTCCAGCCCCCCTGTGGTTACCTCTTCTTCCCACTCCAGGGCGCCCTGCCAAGCCGGGGACCTCCGGGACATGATCAGCATGTACCTCCCCGGCGCCGAGGTGCCGGAGCCCGCCGCCCCCAGCAGACTTCACATGTCCCAGCACTACCAGAGCGGCCCGGTGCCCGGCACGGCCATTAACGGCACACTGCCCCTCTCGCACATGTGAGGGCCGGACGGTGAACTGGAAGGGGCGGGGGAGACATTTTCAAAGAAAAAGAGGGAAATGGAGGACAGCAAGAAACAGCATGGAGAAAAACCCGGTACGCTCAAAAAAAAAAAAAATCATCCACAGCAAATGACAGCTGCAAAAGAAAACGCCAATCCCATCTACACTCACGCAAAAACCGCGATGCCGGCAAGAAAACTTTTATGAGAGATCCTGGACTTCTTTTGGGGGGACTATTTTTGTACAGAGAAAACCTGGGGTGGGCAGGTGGGGAGGGCGAGGGAATGGACCTTGTATAGATCTGGAGGAAAGAAAACTACGCAAAACTTTTTAAAAGTTCTAGTGATACGGTAGGAGCTTTGCAGAAAGTTTGCAAAAGTCTTTACCAATAATATTTAGAGCTAGTCTCCAAGCGACGAAAAAAAATGTTTTAATATTTGCAAGCAACTTTTGTACAGTATTTATCGAGATAAACATGGCAATCAAAATGTCCATTGTTTATAAGCTGAGAATTTGCCAATATTTTTCAAGGAGAGGCTTCTTGCTGAATTTTGATTCTGCAGCTGAAATTTAGGACAGTTGCAAACGTGCAAAGAAGAAAATTAATCAGATTGGGCATTTTAATTGTTTAAAAATTGTACAAAAGGAAAAAAATTAGAATAAGTACTGGCAAAACCATCTCCGTGGTCTCTAAAGGGGCAAAAGTTTTAGATTGTACTAAATTTTTTTAACTTAACTGTTAAAAGCAAAAATGGCCATGCAGGTTGACATCGTTGGTAATTTATAATAGCTTTTTTTGTTTCCCAACTTTCCATTTTGTTCAGATAAAAAACCAACATGAAATTACTGTGTTTGAAATATTTTCTTATGGTTTGTAATATTTCTGTAAATTTATTGTGATATTTTAAGGTTTTCCCACTTTTAGTTTCCGTAGTTGTATTTTAAAGATTCGGCTCTGTATTATTGAATCAGTCTGCCGAGAATCCATGTATATATTTGAACTAATACCATCCTTATAACAGGTACATTTTCAACTTAAGTTTTTACTCCATTATGCACAGTTTGAGATAAATAAATTTTTGAAATATGGACACTGAAATTATGCTTGAGTCTTTCATTTATTTGGATAACATTGTGATTATAACCCAGCTCCTCGGGGAATATACTGTGCTCAGCCAAGAACGGCAGAGTACCTAAAACCTTGGTATTCTAGTCCAGTAGCATGTGCTAATGTTAACAGCAACAAATAAATGGCTGGATGATTAATTGAATAAGTACTCTCGAAAAAATGGAAATGCTTATGTCATTTCCAAAACAGAAACTAGGGACATATATTGTAAACCCACCCCCTCCTTTTCTAAGCAGCATGAATAAGCATGATGGGGACTTAAACTGATTTATGCCACTTGTTGCCAGAAAGGAGTCAATTCTGAAAAATTTCATGTAGCTTAGCAGATGGGGTATTGAGCCAAATCAGAACCAGGTTGGCTGGTTTTGTTTTCGTTTTCTTCACAGCACAATGGCCCTTTGGAAACGTGGTTATAGGGGGAAATGATGCTTCTTGTATAGGAATAATTGCAAACTAGACAAGCAAAGTGCTCATCTGCTGGGTGGGTGTTTAGATTACTCTGGCCCTGCTATTGTCTGAGAAGAAACAAGTGGTTTGCTTCTTTGTTCCATCACTTCATAAACTTTTTTCTCTACATTTTCCTGTTTAGGGGCGAGGGAAAGCAGAGCGCGGCTTGCAAAAACTCCCCGACTTATCACAGCTATTTATTATTATTATTATTATTTATTTTCTTTTTTCCTCTCTCTCCCTCCACGAATTCCATTTCTTAAATTGACAGCGCGGGTCCAAGCCTGTAGCCCCAAATCGGATAATCTCTGCAGCTGATAACAAGCAAAAGAGAAGCCAGGCAACAGCCATATTAAAGAAGAAAACAATCAACTCTGAGGTAGATATTTTACTTTGTCCGGTCTAATCACATTTAGAGATGATTGTGCTTTTGATCTGTTAACCATGTTTTACTACAGTAGTAGAGAAGTAGGGGGAGGGGAAAGGGGGTGGAGAAACAAGATTGGATTTGTTGTTTTCTTTTGCCTCTAGGAAAGGTAAAGAAAGACTGTAGTTATCCTCAGTGAGAGCGGAAAAGTTAGGGAATCGCCACGGTCTTTGAATTAGCGATGTTTCTGGTTCGCAGCGAACCCGCGCGCTTCGGCGCAGGCAGAGAATCTGTAAGACCGACTCGGGGACTTTTCTTTTATTCACTACTTACGTCGTTCATCTTCCCTTACCGAAGGGGACCAGGAACCTAGAGTCCTGCTTTTGGAGCGTGGGTTTCCTTCCTACAATTTCAAGGGCTTGTTGTGTGAACTTGCCACAACTTTGGAGAAGTTGGAATCCAGCTGCGCCTTTCACCCCTTGAGTAAAGTATCGGCTGCAGCCACTAAATTAGTTCATCCCGTTGGTTTGCATCTTCTCGTTTTCCCAAAAAGTATTTCTCTCTCGTGGTGTTGTTATATTAGTTCTGGGCTCAGCTGGGGATATCCTCATATTCTCTTTTTATTTCATATGGATTGCTTTGTGTGTTGGTTTTTTATTTTATTCCCTTTTTTATCCTCATTTTTAGGGTAATATTGTACTGGGAAAGACAATTATTATGCCAGTTCCCAATTCTAAGTGAGGCATTTCCCCCCCTAATTAATGCAGAGACTCTAAAAGAATTTCCCCTGGCCTGGCCAGCCATTGTAATGCATATACAGATTATTCACGTGGTAATGAGCACATTCGCCAGTTCTTGCTCACACACACGAATAAAAGAAACTTTGAATAAAGATCCAAATGATCTTGCTGGGGGGTGGGTAGAATATTCCCGGAATTTGAGCCAATCAACTATATAGAGTGTATATATTTGGGGGAAAAAAAAACCAGATATATTAGAAATATGTATTGGGGTTTGGAGTAATTGCACTGCACTAACCTCCTGTTTAAAAAGCCCCACAGGATCAGACTAAAAAAGAAAAAAACTTACTGGCAAAATGCTCAGATTCAAATATTTTGCAAGAGGGAAGAGAGTGATATTGTGGGAAGTTGAACTAGTTTTGAATGACTGTTACTGTCTGCATGAAAGGAGAGTACTCGCGTTCTCCCTCCTAACCCTCCATATGTCCTAACCAATGAATGGAAAAACATTTTGTTTGCAAATACAAATGCTTTTGATAAATTGCATTTGAGGAAAATGATCCATATTTCATCACTCATTGGATTGGGTTAAACGGTTCCCCAAGATGTGTAGTTTCATGGCTAGATCAATATTGAACATATGATATTTTAATTATAACATGATTTCCAAGAAAGGGGTAAACCCATTAGCTTGCCTAGAGATGATTATCTCCCAGTACTAAAGTTGTTGAGTGTTCAGTTCCTTCCTTGGGATATTATCCTGCTCACTAAAACTATTCAATTTGCAGTGAAAGGGGTGAATTTAATGTTTTGCTAACCTTATACACAGAATAGAAATGGGCAGAAGGATGAGATTATAGTTTGTTCCCTCTGCAATTTTTTTCTCTCCCTGCATCCCCTCCCATACTTTAAATAAAGAGTGTTAAAATATTTTGCTGAGCTGTAGTAGATTAGCAAGGTTTCTTGCCAATGCTGGGAAGCCGGTATTACAGATGGTCCCAGGGGAAAATGGCTCACATTAACCACTAAATGAATATTTGACAAGGGCTCATTCGGAGGTATTATTACTATAAACGTGTCCCTACTGGACTTTTCAAGGGTCAAAGAGCAACGCTTCAATTAATTATTTAGTCTGCTAGTAGATTTGGTTGTAATAGCTGTACTTATTTCTAGAACCGACACATTCTTACAGTAGGAAATCTCAGGAGAATCTTCTCCATCAGCAGTGCCTTGAATTGAAATACACACAGAGCCCTGGCATTCTAAAGCTGACTTTTTCATAAAACCTTTCCCTGGACTGGGGGTATGTGTATGTGTATTAAGGGGGAGAGGGGTTATAGTCTCTTTTTCTATTTTATTTACTGGTTTGGGGTTTCAAAGGAAGAAAATAAGAACATAATAAGTTGTCTTAATTTCTGTATCATGTCTGGCATAGTCTTTCAGGGCCTTGCAATTTGGAGAGAGAGGGGAGGAGATTTATTTATAACCTTTGCCTTTCCTAAGTGGAGATGTCACAGAATTTCAGAAATTCAAGCAGGCTCTGAATTTAGAAAGGATACAGATTCCCATTTGCCAGTAAAATTCAGGTTTTAAAATGGAAGACTCTGTAGATTGAGTACTGAGTTCTAGTAGTCTCACAGTAAACTGGGGTACAAGATAATCCTTCCTCCCCTCTCTACCTATTGGGTATGAACATTTCCAGGTGTAGTAGGGGGTGAATGTTCCATTTCTGCCCTGTCATAAGTTCCTCTGACACCCCAGGTAAAAAGGGAAGAGAATGATTTTGAGAGTAAGATTCTTTGACAATAATATAAGGTGAATGAATAAGAGATAAGCTGCAAGGGGTGGGGGAACGGGGAACGGGATGCAGTAATTACAAACCCAATTCATTCAGCTTTTCAGAACTTTTGTTGTGGGCGCTCCATTGACGGGTTTTGAGCTGCCACTTTTCTCACATTATAAAGAACTGATCAGCACCTCAGGAGGACAAGAAATACCGTTTAACTGCATAGTGATGGGGTCTTCATTTAGAACCCTTACAAGAAGAAAATTAAACAGTGCCTTTGTGTGCACAAGGTTTACTTTTCAACTGCTGACAGTTTATAGCTAACTGCCCTGAGATTGAAGTTTGATTGTGGTTTGATTGCCTGATATCTGGCATTGTTCATTAATTTATTTGTTGTAATTAAAAGATTCTAAAATATCCTTCCCCCCTGCTTTTATTTCTTGCTTTTGGAGGATTTTGCAAAACAGGTTCTTTCTTATATTTTTCTTTGTGGAATGAATTTCCTTTGCATGAGCTTTAGCAGAGGCCTGAGTTAACAGTTTCTTGAACTTCCTTTCCACCACCCCCCCCCCAATATTGCCTTAAAATAATTTGCATCTCACTGTTTTTTTATACTGCCTTTCCTTGCTCTCAGAGCAAAGGCTGTTTTCGGGACAACTACAAGTGAGATTGGGGGTAGGGTTGATTGATCGATTTTCGTTGCTTTTTTTTTTTTTTTTTTTTTGACCAAATTTGGAAGATGGCTGGATGGATTTCCTTAGGGACCTCCTCGATGAGGTAAATCCCTTTAAGACAGGAGAAGAGGGAGAAACTCTTGACCTTTACTATGAAAATATGGATTAAAGTCCAAAGGGACACGGCTTCCAGAGTTCTAGAGTAAGCAAATGTGGAAAGAGCTTTCCAGAGATAAGGAAATTGCCCAAACCAGAGAACTTGTTTAGTGTCTTTCATAGTTATTTTCTATTTAAAAACTTTCCTGGAAATATGACCTCTGATATCACCCAGAGAGACGTTGTAACATCACTCCCTTCTGACGATGCTGTCCAGTTTTACAATTTTTGTTTTTAATTTTTTATGTTTTGCTTATGTGGCCTTTTGGAAATTATAGATTTGACTTTATTATTTTAACTAAGAGACTTCTCTTTGGGAGAGTGGACTCCTAAGACAAGGCCAAGATTTCCCATGGCGGAGAGCTCTCTTTCTGTATGCGGGTCTAAGAGATTTTATTTTATATTTTGGTGTAACGGTAGTATTTCTTATTCCATGAGCGGTGCACTCAGTTTCTGTTAAAAGCAAATAGGAAGTCCTCTCTTTTCAGGATGCAAAGATATTTGTTACTTTTGGGATTTTGGACTTGAGAGGCTTCCTCTACTTTGCAAAGAAGTGCCAGGTGATGTAAAAGCTCCCAGGAGTCACTCGTTTCATTACCCTCGTCTGTCTTTATGTACAGATGAAATGTGCAGTATTAGTAAAGATTTCAGCGCTTTGAACTATCTTCTGCCTCCCTCCTCGTGCTTCCGAGCGGGGCGCGACTCAGGGCTATGAGCGCGCGGGCCTCCCACCTTCTGCCCCAGGGAGCGCGCCGCGCCCAGCGCTGGGAGCGGATGCGCCGGCAGATGGAAGCTGAGGCGGCCAAGCGCCGGGCCGGGGCCCTGACGTCACCGCGGCCGTGGCCACGGCCCTCATCGGGCTCCCTGAGATGGTGCTGCGTGGGGCTCGAGTTCTCTCCGCGCGGACCCTGCCCAAACTGCCCGATTTCCTCTCTAGGCCCTGGGCCGTGCCCGCGTCGGGCAAGTTTGCAGTCTCCCGAGGTGTTGAGAGCTCTCGCCCCTCCAGAGTGCTCTAGCTCCTGTAGCCCTCTCCACGTTGACATCGTGACTCCAAAGACGGCTCTAGACTCTAGACTTCCCAAATCAGGGGCCCACTGACTCAAGTTCTGCCTTCCTTTTGCTTCTTAACCCAGACCCTTATTTTTAAGGGGTTGTTTGTCCCTGTTTGGCTCCGAGGCTCAGCATGAGTTATCTTGATCTTAGTCCTTCCCAGTGCCAGAGGTTGCGGATAGACATGGCTGTGGGATGCTACAGGAGCTATGTGGGCTCCCGGGAATATTGCTCCCCCTCTAGGATCAGACTAGGTGGGGATGGGAGGATGCAGATCTCTCTTTCCCGTTTATAAAATAGGGATAATATATAGTTACCCCGCAGAAGATGAGTACAAAGTCACTGACGCTAAACAGGATTAATAGCTATTACTTTTCTTACTGCCCAATGGTGATAGGGAAGGCAAAAGAGTCTCATTTAGACCCCAGAGTTCATTACAGACATTTGGGTTCTTCCTCTGCTTGCTGGTCTTTGGCCATGAAATTAGCCTTGTTCGGACCACCCTGCTCCCTTTTCCAGGGCCCTTCCTGGCTTTAGGGTTAGCCTAGGAAGTTATCCTGCAAACTTGCCACCCCTGGGCATCTTTCTGAAGGAAGGGATACAGACATTCCTGGCAGGAGCCGCCCCCACCCATAAAAGGCAGAAAAAATAATTACTGTATTAAAAGGAGCAGCAAATTCTTCCCGAGGGTTCTTATCGCTGGCGGCCAGACCAGTAACAGGACTGCGCCCCCACCCCCACCTCGTGACGTCAGGGTCTGCAGGGCCTCCGGGATGAGATGATTCGTTTGAGCGTCCCAGAAAGGACCATCCGAACACTTGCAGGGCGAGGCCAGGGAAGCTGGGCCCCCTTCCCCAGCACCCAGCTCCAGCTTTTGAAGTCTCAGAGGCTCTCCCCCTCTACACAACCAAACACAGCAATAGCAAGAGTCTTCACTACACATACAGTCAGGCACAGGACAACTATCTCCATCACCCTGGCACTCTATATATATTTATATATTTATCCATCTACATATATGTAAAGAATAATATTTATAGTTTTTTGATTTGATAATTAGAGTTTGTTGTGAAGTCTGAATGAGTTGATTTTGATTTACGTGTGTTTTGAGATGGATCAAAAAATTACACTAAACACCTTTACAACCTACACCACACCCTTATTTTATTTGGCGCTGCATAAGTTTCACTGGTGGCTGGAGAACTGGACTCCCGGTTCCAATATGGAGAGGTGATTAGGACAGTTGCTTCTGGCTTGCCATTGCTATGCTATTTCGATTTTCTCTTTCCTTCTCCATTCCTAATATTTTGTGTAGCTTGTAATAATCTTTTTTTAGAATCAAAAAAGTATTGCTGAGAGAACTCCTTGAAACAGTGATTTAAACTGTAGATAAGAATGACATTTCGTCTGTGCACTCCATATGTAATGGATAAAATTATGTGTTAGGTGAAAGCACCTCTGTATTTCTCAAGTTTTATTTACGACCCAATGTAATTCATTGAATGCCCTTGCAACAGGAAGGATTTCAGGGCCTTATATTGGCTAGACTAATGATTTGCTGAGAATTAGCCAATATTTCACATACAGCCAGTTT
Source organism: Ovis canadensis (assembly GCF_042477335.2). NCBI lineage: Eukaryota > Metazoa > Chordata > Mammalia > Artiodactyla > Bovidae > Ovis > Ovis canadensis. Next base: position 208,539,535 of record NC_091245.1, on the reverse strand, counting down.
AGTATCAACTTACACCCAGATTGATTTGACTATCACATGTAACTCAATTCTGGGTTATTGCATAATATTACAGTTTAATCAGTCTGAAATACTAACTGGAAAAGTTGTGTTTCCTTCTGCTCAAAGTCCTCTTCCCTTTCTTTGTTTCCCCCTTACTCCTACCTCCAAGGAAAATCTCATAAACTCAAGTTTGCCTTGTGAGAGTTTGTTTACTCCAACTTTTGTTAAACTAGACTAACACTCTCTCATCAGCTTTCTAAACACTCTCTCATCAGCTTTGTAAAATGGTGCAAAAACATCTTGGAGTCTAAGATGGCAAAATAAACCTGAGCATATGGGAGGAAGACTTCATTGTTAGAAAATTGATTTAAATGTTTAACTCACACTTCAGCCTGGATGCCTCCCTTACTACCCTCTCTCACTTTGCTCACTGCCCACCCCTGGCTCTTGGGTACCTCACCTCTATTAGCAAGTTGGTTCACCAGCATAAATTATGAATGCATTTCCAGCCACCGTTCTGTAAGATAAATCAGGGGCTTTTCTCTTTTGCAAATTTCTACTTTCGTTCCCATTAAAACTTCTCCGTGAGCCATGCTGCAGTGTCTTTTTGCAAATTTACTATGCCGGTGTATAATATGGAGGTATGTTTTCAATAGGAAAAATCAGGTAATCTTTTCTCAAGAAGCCTTACACGTTAAGGATACAAAATATTTCATGGTTAGTTGTGTGAGCTTCCAAATCAGCTGCATATAAAGTATTTTAAGATTTTTTTGGCTGTCACTGGCTGGCAATACTCATTTTGTGTGTGTGTGTTGGTTTGAAAAGCAGGAAGAAATGTAATGAATTGAGTGCTGTCAGAGATGTCTTCTGTTTGAACAATCTGCGATGGGCTGAATGGCAGAGACTCCCTCATCCAGTGCAGGTGCAGTAGAGCTGGGGAAGGGGGAGAGGGGGGGCTCCCTCTGTTCAGTCAAAAAGCACCATTCTCCACAATAGACCACACACTGACAGCCAGCGTGACATCAACTCACACTTTCATACTTTTCCCCCCATCCATAGTTCTGAGTTCACAAAGTGGCCATACAGTAGCCTTGGTTAGGTTCCTTTAATGAACATTTTTGTGGCTCCATGACCAACATTGAAATCTGCTGAGCCCTGGGAGGAACAAATAGATTTTTAATCGAGAGTTCCAAATCAAAACGTATAGCCATAGATTTTTAAAGTTAAGCTGGTCTCTCCACTCTCTCCCAATACCCATGCCCACAACAGCCACCCTCTCCCCTCCGCCCCCAGATGATCTGAAAACTCTGAGTTAAAAGTTCTTCTAAGATTCACTAGGTTCCAAGACGCTGTTTTCTGATGTCTGGAGAGAGAGACCAAACAGGAAGGGAGAGAAGGCACGAATTTGGGGTGTTTATTTAAATTTAAAAGAACCTCTAGTATTTTATTATGCTTCGTAAGAGGGTTAATCCTGCAAATGAACGGACATTAATCTGGTGGAGTGGAGTCTGTCCCCTTTTGAATTGGTTTTACTGGGAGATAGAGAAGGGGGTTAGGAAAGGCAGCAACTGTTCCAAAACTCTCGACAAAGATGCGACCACCCTTTGGCTGCCCCGCAGCTGAAGGGCCGGACCTTCTGCAGATTTCATTTTTACATTTGTTTAAACTCAGTCCTCGGTGCCTCAAGTTTTAAATGGAATTATTCAAGGAGGGTTCGCTACTAGAGAAATTCTTGTCGTCCATCCCTTCTTGCCACCACCCCCACGCGGTTCCTACTCTTCTCCGCCCCCAACCTCAACCCCCCCACCCCGCCGCACTGCTTAATCTGGGATCCGAGCGTTTGGTGGAAAGAGGGAGGGGCAAGAAAAGGACTGTGCGGACCAGGAAGGTTCCCCCAGCGCCGCCGCCGCGCGGGGCCAGATTCCATGGCCCTGCTCCTGGCTGATTTCCCTCTGTGCCCGGACTTGCTGAAGCATCGCGCCGAGGAAAATTGCTCCCCTGTTTGCTTATTTAAAAACCATGTAACCGTATACATTTTTAATCGCGGCAACAAAAATATCAACTTTCTAGTCCTTGGAGCAAAACCTTTATCATTCGCTTGAACATTGTTCAGTGGGGTGGGGGCGGGAATAGGCAGACCTCCCAGGGCCGAAGTCACAGCCTTACCCAACACTCGCCTACGGCGTGGAGGCAAGGAGTCTGGAGTCCGAGGATTTGGTGAGCAGGGTAAATAAGGACTAAGTTCTCTAAAACCTCAAATAACACAGAAGAGATGTATCTTACCATCTCCGTGGCGCCCTTTGCTTGGGACTGCAACGAGTTGCCGATGACCTGCGATAAGTATGCCTACGGCGCCTACTAAAGTCTGGGCCTTGGAGGAGAGGCGTCTCCCTCCCCTCGACCCGCTGCCCGCCACCACTTGATAACTGCCGCGTCTTCTGGCAGGTACACACCCACAATTAATCTTTCTTATTAAAGCCTCCATTCTGTACCCAAGGGGCGACTCAAACCTATTTAGATTTCCTTGGTTGGCTGCACAAATTTAAGTGGGCAAAGAGTTATAAACCTAATAACAGAGGGCAAGAGAGAGTGATTTGAGTAGAGAAGACGCAAAGATCCACTAGGAGTGTAAGGATGCTGCGGGCCTTGCCCGCCCCAGGCCCCCGCCTTCGGTTGCACTCTAGGCTCTGGGAAAGGCAGCGAACCTCCCGCGCACACATCGCGCGCAACCTCCGTACACACACCTTCATCGCTCACAGGTACACTTGCCCTGAGATTGCCTCTTCCGGATTTCTTATAAACCCCTCCCAGAAAGGAGGAATTTTCAGAGCATCCCAAACCAGGGAACTCCCAGAGAACCAGGGAAGGTCTGCACTGTTTGGGATTAATTGAGAATAATTAACACTGGAGACCGTTAATCACCACTTTGCTGCTCTCTCCCTCCTTTCGGGTCTGTGGCGACTGCCTCTATCGCTCCCGCTGCTGGCGCGGGTGGGTTCGCTGGTGAAAGTGAAGACGTCGCGGTAGCTGTCACCCAGTTCGGCTGTACTTTTTTAAACCCTCGCATATTGTTTGATTACTAATTCGAGTTAATATGATCTTTATGGCAACATAACAGTGGATAATTGGCCTTTTTTTCTGAACAACAATGTAAATCACAATCGCTTTATTATTTAATAACGTCAAACGCTTCGTTGGATTGGCCCCGACCGAGAAGACCTTTTCTTTCTAGACAGTGTTGTGGAGGAAGAACAATGAAGATCTAATTGTGGAGATTTCATAAGTTGGCTCCCGTAAATGAACAGCTTAGATATGGAAGTTCCAGCAGATGTGGGCACTACTCGCCTAGACACTCTACCCCCCCCCCACCCCCAATGTACTCAGCCCAAACACTCTATTGGAGGTTTTTTGTGGTGGTGGTGGTGGTGGTGGTCCTCAGATCCTAGCAACCACCCAAATCTTCCAGTAGCAATTAGAGCTTTTATCGGGCTTGCTCTTCAGCCCTTTATGTTGCCGATTTAGCATTAAGGCATTGAGTCCACATACCAAATTAGCGCAACTCCCCAAGAGCCACAACCACCAATGCGCCCCTTCGGTTACTTTGGTTGTTGGACACGGAGAGCACTGACTCGGGGCTTTTAAAAAGTCTTATTTTGTTTTGATTTGATTTTTAAAACGGCTTCACCAACGCAGTGTCTTGGAATATACTTTTTCAGGTAGGGTTTTGCAGGAGGCACGAGTCATTATTTTGCTAATGCCTGCAAGAGCAGATGAAAGCCAGAGACCCCTCAAATGCAGATGGCAACGCTTGGAAGGATGGGCCCTCGAGGCCCGAATGAGAGATGAGTCACATTTGCCCCCAAAGCCCCAATTCTAACGGTTCTCTGTCGCGGCTCTTGCAGACTCTGGAGGACCGCTGTCTCTGGGGGTCTTAAGACTTTGGAGTTTTTTTGCAAATGGGGAACCCTCAGTATTTGCAATTCGGGTCAAGGAGAGAGACTCCGAGTCTACAGCAGGTTTTGTTTTTTTTCCGTGCGCCCGCCTCTCCATTTTATTCAACTTCTACTGCCTGTCGGGAGGAAGAACAATTCGCCCCCCTCCTGCCCACCCGCCTCGCTTCTAAGATAAACAAGAGGTGCGAAATGCTTCGCCCGCACACGCGCCCTCGGGGCCCCTCTCCCCTTTCCCCCGGCGTACCGACTGTGCAGCTGTCCTCCGCCCAGACCTGAGTGGAGACACCCCACCCTTCTCTTCCCACCCGTATTTTAAAACCGTCACATCGACGGTTCTAGAGTCACGTTCACATTTTCGGCTCCTCTTCCAATTTTTTTCCGGTCCACTCTCCCCCTTTCTGAGAACCGAAAAAGTGACAGAGGAAAGAGTTGATAAAATGAGAGAAGGCCATGGATTTTTAAAAAGTTATTCCCCCACCCCACCCCGCCCTGTTAAAAAGTGTATTTTACCACAAGGAGTGCATTAGGAAACTTTCCCTAACAGGACTTGGGCGCAGTGTTATTCTTCTCCAGGGGCCCGCTGGCCTCCCCGCCCCCGCCGGACAATGCCCGCTTTGAGGCTCGGTGGCCTGCAGGCAGCGGGAGACGAGGGGACTGGGCGGCCTTCCTCCAAGGGGCCCGCAGCTGGGGGAGCGCCGGGCAGAGAACATGGCCGGGGAGGCGGGCCAGGCAGAAAGAAAAACCATAAAAGCACAAGTTTCCTCCCCCCCCCCCGCCCCCCCCCCCAACTCCCCAGCCCTCCACAGAAGTCGGCTTTGAGGACGTGGGGGAAGGGCGGCTGGGGAGGGGGATGTAAGAGGTTTTGCATTTTGTTTCTTTCTTATCCTGCCCCCACCCCCTCCCCCAAACATTTTATTTCGACACAGAATTGTGCAGCCTAGGGTTTCCAACCCCCTCGCCTTCACTCTTGGGTACCTGGTCTCTGGTTAATATCTCAACCCGGGTCTTTAACGCTCGAATCGACCCGACGCCCAAGCCTGGCCCCAGCCTTTCTCAACGCCGACTCCCCCTTCCACCCCCACTCCCCACCTCAAGCCTCCCCGCTCGGGATGCCGGGCCACAATGGAAGCCTCCAAGGCCAGGTACTCTGGGATGCTACTTTCTAGTTTGGGGTCTGTTTTCTCCCAAAGAGAACACCACCACACTCCCCTCCATGCAGCATCAGGGCAGGACCACTGAGATCAGCAGAAACCCTTGAAGGGTTACCATATTGGTGCAAGCGTTTGTCTGATGTTTTAAAAGTTATACCAAACGGGGCGCCAAGGCCACGTGCTGTGCCTTCGAAACGCCGCCGCGGGCCCTGGCTTTCAGAGCCGCGGACGCCTGGCTGGCGCGGAGCGGGCGCAGAAGCCCCGCGAGGGCGTTAGGGGCCCGCGCTGTGCCGTAGTTCTGGCCGCAGCGCTGAGTGAAGCGTATTATCTGGAGCGTGTTTGATCTGGGACTGCGTAGTCAGCTTCTGCTTTATTTGTTTGTTTGTAATCTCATATTTAGCAAGCCGGGACGGTGGCAGCAAGGGAGAAAAGGAAGGGATGGAGGAGGGGGCTTCGCAGTAACCACACCCCTTCCTAATGAGTTAATTTCCATATTTGCGCCTCCCGTGTCTAGCGCCCTCTTTTTCGCGACGCTACCGTGCTGTTGCGTCTTGCGCTGCGCAGACGCCTCCTCTCAGGGTTGAAATGAAAAAGCTCGCGGTGGGAGCAGAAAATTGGTCTATTGATACGTTCGCTCCGAGTCTTGGTTGATTTTTTGGCATCACCGGCAACCGGTTATTCCCCACGCCCCAAATGGTGCGCACACGGATTGCAGAGGTCGCAGACACCCAGGCAGGCAGCAAACAGAAACCGACCTTCCTGCCTTTTCCCGTGCTCCAACTGGCCGATCCCCACGTCCCTTTCTTTTTACCCAACTCCAGATTTTTTTTTCTCTCTCTCTCTATCTCCAGGTGAGGACAAGAGAGGGCAGGGTCACAAAGAAAGGGAGGATATAATCCCAAACGAATGAATCAAAAGTGAAAGTTTCAAAGTAGATCCCCGGTCCTAATCGAGAAAAATGTTATCTTGCACTCAAGAGAGTGTGCTGGCCCCGAGTCCTGTGAATGTCAGAGAGGAAAGGAGAGAAACTGAGGTTGTGAGATTTGTCTCTTCTCTGAGTCGGTTAAAAGTTGTGGCAAAGATAGTAAAGTTTTGGAAGACCCTCAGTCGAAAACTCGAGGCAGGTTTCAGGTGCTTCTCACCTGGTTTCCTATACATTTTTGTGGCAAGCCTGCTCAGGAAATTGGATAAACAGACTTTTACAATGTGCTCACAACCCCCCTTACCTGCACTACATCACCCTCCTTACTTTGCCGCGCGCTAACTAGGGTGTGGGCTCGGGTTTGAGCTCCAAAATAGCGTGCTTGTCAATTGCGAGCTGTAGCAATATCAAAGTGAACTGTCCCAAGTAACTCTTGTCGAGAAGCTGGGAAGAAGCTTAAGCAGCTCGCTTTAATGATGATTTGTAGCTCGGCGAGGGGCACGGACAGCAAACACCCCGCAGGTGTGTGCCGTAACACCACCATCCGGACTTGAATGTAGATTACTCTGGCGATCGTTTGATCAGCCCTTTGAAACCCTTCACAATTGCCTGTGACGAACGGCCAGTCTCAGTTTTTCTCGGAATAATGCCTAGAGGGTAAGTCCTTCGGGCTTTTAAAGAGCTCCAGTTTTTTCTGTTTTTTTTTTTTTTTTTTTTTTGAAGAAGAAGAAGAAAAAAAACCGTTCGATTTTGGTTTAGATAGACGTTGTCAACTTTGAGTCGCTAACAGGCATCACTCAAGCTATTCAATACTTAATGGCCGTTACCTTTGCTGCTTTTATATATATACTATATATGTGAACGAAGTCATTAATTTTGTTACAAACTGCCCTGCCTGTTCGTGTGGGTGTTTATTATAGACATACATTATTATCATTAATGGCATTGTTAATCTTGTCTTAGTATGTTCTCTGTATTCTCTCTGTTATATCTCTTTGAGCAAGTGGGAGTTTAGCTTAAACATTAAAGCGTTCCAAAAGTAAAACTGTAGTTTAACCTGCCACCAACACCTTCACACCATCCCCCATCACCAAAATGAAAAAGGTAGTGCCTGTTCAGCCTTTAATATTTACTTTGAGTGTTTATATAAGGGGAGGAAAATGAACTTTTGTCTGAAACGTGCAACAAGCGGCACTTTGATTCCATAAAATAAATGTCAACAGTTGCAAGAGCTTATCAAACTAGGGTAGGGGGTGGAGGGTGGGAGTTGCAGTTGAATTAAAGGCCCATTCCTGCCATTTCAGACTACAAAGGGTTACACATAAATAAGTGCCACATTTGCCTATTGCAAAAGTTTTCTCGGTGCTTTCTAAGTCACAACAGGGGAGGAGGAAAGCTGTCGTTTATTATCTGCTCTGGGCAGGAGCAGACCCCAGTACCACGAGGCTCTTAGCTTTGGCCGGCAGAAGAGGGGTAGCCTTTCAACAGCAGCCCTCTTTGTTCTCCCGATCTCTTTCCCAATTTCAAGCTTCACTTGCACATCCCAAGTTTGTGTGTTAATGACGCTATTACCATCTGGCTCGCCCTACTTTCCAAAAGATATAAATCTCCTAGCTCCATTGCCCGCATTATCATTTAAGTGCCACCATAGCCAGAAGAAAAAGATGCTTTCAAGACTCCAGATTCTCTTGCACGGACTACCCCTGGCATGACTCTTCCACGATATTTATAGGCTATACATTGGGTTCGGGAGAGCTCCCTGAGAGCCCTGATTTCTCAAAAGCTGTCCCTCCAAGCCAAGGAAGACATGCTACTGGGTGAAAGGAGGATTTCAAATAAATTTCCCCTTAATATATTTTTGGTTGTTTATAGCAAGCAGATCGTTTGCCCCAGCACAGTTTTATGTGCCTGTGTCTCCCTTTCTCCTGGTTCAGGTTTGTAAAAAGTCGAGGTACAACTCCTAGACATTCAAGATGTGCCACACTCTTCAAACCCTATTTTGAGTGGGAGAATAGACTGACCTCTTTATGGGAGTGCGGGCAGGGGTGAAGGGAGGAAAACAGTCCTGTGAGGCAACTTTTGGGAGCTGGGACAACTGCATCCACTCTCTTAAAACCTCCCTTTTATAGTGCCTGCGTAGATGTGTAGAGTGATTTGCGTGTTTTGAGCGCAAAAGCTGAGAAACTACAACAAAAAGAGTTGGGCTGGCTTGCGAGTGACTCCACAATGACTTCATTTATCTGACCAGGTCTGAGTGACCAGAGCAGAGTAGAGTCTGCCTCCAAGCGCACGGAGTTTAGACTCAGGCCACTAACTGATTTGAACAGCTCATTTCCCTCTGAGAGCTTCTCCTGTCTGTGGCCCTAGATGGCCATATCCAGGGGCATCTCTCTCCTTTTCAACGCCATCTTCACGGAGGTGAGTTCCACTAAGATCAGCCAACCCCACAGGTGGGAAGTGGAATTGGAAAGGTGAACTTCTCAGGTTCCTAAGAAAAGGTTTTAAAATCATCAGGATTTGAGCAGACCCCTCTCTCTGGGTCTTAAAAAAAAAAAAATCTTGTCAGACAGAGAAAGAAGAAATTGCATTCTTCTGGAGGGATGAAAAAACTCACCTGAATATATTCCTAATACTTTGAACTGAGCACAGAAGATACCCAAAACAGTGATTAATTTATATCACACCCGTGTCGCTGTTTGCATGCAAAACCCACTTTTTTTTTCCAGTTCACTTTCCTGCTTTCCCCCCCGCCCCAAACTCAAAAAAGATCTTGTTTAGAAATGTGTATCCCTATTTTTTCCTTTTGAGAATATTATCAAGTTGATATGAACAAATTGCAGAGGATATACCATTTAAGTAAGATGCACTTTTAATCACTGATCATTAAAATGGTTATGTTAAATATACTCAATTACATGCATGACTTAACTCTAACAGTACTTTCTATTCTCCCAGCTGCTCACGTATTCCTTAACGATAGTCTGCAGTAGAAACTTGATTATGCTGAATTCATACATTTCGATGAATTTCATCAGCCTAATTAATGCCTCAGTTTGGTCCTGGGGTCTGAATGAACCCTTTACTATGTTTGAGGTTAAAGGCAGTATTGGAATGTAGTCGGTTTTTCTTTTTTTCAAAGTACTCATGAAGTACTTTGGAATTCCACTAAGAAAGGTAGGTAGCAGTTGTTAAACAGAAAGACAGCAAAACAAGGACACCCATCCTGACGACAGAAGAGAGACGAGACTACTCTCTCATCCTTCCTTCCATATCAGTGTTTCTGGATTTGATAGACAATCTCCAAATATTTAGTGAACAGGAAATTACCACCTGCCCCCTTATACCTTAAAACTATGCTAAAAAGGAAAAGTTGAACATAGAGTTATACTGCTGCTAAGTCGCTTCAGTCGTGTCCGACTCTGTGCGACCCCATATACAGCAGCCCACCAGGCTCCGCCATCCCTGGGAGTCTCCAGGCAAGAACACTGGAGTGGGTTGCCATTTCCTTCTCCAATGCATGAAAGTGAAAAGTGAAAGTGAAGTTGCTCAGTCGTGTCCGACTCTTCGCGACCCCATGGACTGCACCCTACCAGGCTCCTCCATCCATGGGATTTTCCAGGCAAGAGTACTGGAGTGGGGTGCCATTGGCTGGTGGATAAATAAATTCCCTTTAATTCATCAAGACTGTCCCTACTCCCCACCCTTCTTCCTGCTCCCATAACTTTTAGACGGCTTTCCCCTCCATTTCAACTTTTCACGTTTCCCAAGGAAGCACTCAAGGCCAGCATTCATGAGAAACTCCAGTCACCCCCCATGTGGGTAACTGCATTCAGCCTTTTCAGGTGTAAATTAACATCTGAATACATCTCAACCTTGCTGACCCTTGCCACCACTGCTGCCATCCGGGCCTCAGCAGAGTCTCAGCTAATCTACAAGGCCACAATTGGCAGGGCAGACTGAGGTCGGGTTTCCCAAACCCCGCCCCCAACAAAAGGACCGAATAGTGCTCATGTTGCTGGTGAGAGCAGGACCGGTATCTGCCCATGTCCAGTGAGACACCTGTGGAAGAATATCATTTAAGACATTTTTTTGGTGGTCAAGGAAAGAAGTGTATGGAAAGAGGAAGGTAAAAAGATATGGAGGCATCTGTAAGAAATGTCCCAACCAGGGCAGCTGACACTTGAAACTTTTACCTCACTTTGAGTTCCGGAGGACAAACGGTTCAGGTCAGAAGAACCTCCCTCCAGCAGGGGATCCACTGCCTCAGATCCTAGTGGCCGCAGGGCAACCTCATACCTCAACACCAATCTGATGGAAGCAGAAGGATTTGAGATCTATAACTAAATTACCACTTGGAACTTTGTGCTTGTTATGCTAATGTAATGACTTCTGTAGTAAGAGTATATTTTTCAGAGTTGAAAATGAGCTTTTTAGAATGCTTTGTGTAATGACAGACATTAGACAGAAGAGACGAAAGTGCCAGCTATGGTGGCACAATACTCCTGGCAAACACCCTGAACCATTTTAACAGATAAGTGGAGACCCAGATAGTGCGTTTGTAAAATTGAGCTTAGAGTGAGTTCAGGGAACTGCCTGAGAAAACAGGTGCAGCCAGAGTACTGCAATGGTGAAGATGCTCTTCAACCCCCACCTTTTCTCTCAGACCTAGTTGAGGAGTACCATGCATCACTCAGTCCCTTGGTGTGGATGCCTGGGTAGGAAAAGAGAAAAGTGAAAGTGAAGTCACTCAGTCGTGTCTGACTCTTTGGGACCTTGTAGACTGTAGCCTACCAGGCTTCTCCGTCCATGGGATTCTCCAGGCAAGAATACTGGAGTGGGTTACCATTTTCTTCTCCAGAGGAATCTTCCCGACCCAGGGATCGAACCCAGGTCTCCCACATTGGAGGCAGACGCTTTAACCTCTGAGCCATCAGGGAAGATCTGTTACCTCCAGCTCATGATTTGTGTGCTCTTAAATTTAGATTGTAGACAGTAAAGGAAAGAAATATTTTCTGTGTGGTGGTGGGGGTGAAGGGGGTGTGTATGAAATTATATAGAGAAAAATGAACAACTTAAAAATTTCAGAGCCATATACACGCTGAGGTTGTCCAGTACATCTGTATCCAGTTTGTCATATCTCTGCACTGTCTGATTAAAGAATTCAGGCAAATTCTCAAATTTGTGATATTGACCTCATGTGATTTATGTCTCAAGAATCAAGGACAAGATGATTTAATGATTTAATGCACCACATTTCTAAATAGCCTGGGATGGGATCAGTCATTTCTCATAATCGTAAGTAAGATAAATTCACACAATGAGCAAGTATCCAAGAAGAGATCTTGTTTCATCAGTTACCTGAATGTCCTTGATCAGAACTCAGTTACTCCCAGCCTGGTTATTTTGTGCCTATTTCTTCCCCGCTCCCCGCCTTGCTCTGGCCTTGCCCCCACTTACCCATGGCAGTTACTTCGGAAATAAGGGACCTGGTTGCTGGATGGATTTTCATCCCGTCTACATGTCACAGGTTCCAAATGTCAACTTGCAGCTATGGAGAAGCCTGTGAACTATGATAATGGATAAACTCTGCTGTGTTAACAGTCCTGTTTGGGGCTGGAGCAAGTTTGCCAAGACATAGTCTGAATGAGTAGGGGGTTTCTGAGAACTTGTAAAATGAAGCCAATTTGAAATGTTGGCACTGAATGCTGAGCTTTTTATAATAGCCCACGTTGTCCCATTTTCTTCTAGAGTTGAATAGGAGCAAAATACCTGGCTTGATGCAGTGGTTCTCTGACAAATGAACTAATTAGAGGTGGTGTTTCTTAGTTTACCGCAAAGATCTTAACCGTGGTAGATGTGGGAAATGCAGATTCCAGTAGCTTTAGTTTTAGAAAAGACAAATTTTACGCCTTCATGCTTTGAATTTATAAACTGAATTTGTTTAACCTAGCTTGCTACTGTCTGATCTAGTACTTTGCTTTGTACAAGTGGGTCTAGGTAGGCTAAGGGTAGCTGTACTATTTAATACATCATTTCATTGACAGAGCAAATCTATGAATGAAATTACCTTTCACCTTTGGTGTGTAAAGGATTCCAAGTACAGAATGGTATGCAAATAGTATGTCAAGGTCATGAGGCTTCTTAGCAAGGTTCTTGTGAGATAAATTAACCTTTTAATCACATAATTTAATCTACTGAGTGGCGTAGATTCCACAGTAGGTCCACCCAGTACCACTTTAAAAACACTGCCAGTGGTAAAAGAAGTCATTGAGTTGAAAGTACTTTATCTAAGATAAAAGGGGAGAAAATATAGATAAGGATTACATCTTCTTCATGTTCTCATATGATATGGCAGCATTTGTACATGGCAGATTGTAGAGAGAAAGCCAAAAATGCAACTAGAGACAGCAACTTTGAGGCAGAGAAAGAGAGATTATGGGTTCCTGCTACTTATGATCAGATGCCATTCAGTTACTTTTGAGCCGAAAGATTTATATACTGCAGAAATCCTGATCACATTGATGGAATGATGTAGGACTTCAAAGGATGGGTGTTGAAGTTGTTGAACATTTAGTTTCAGATTTCAACTCCAAAATCCACATCTGAATTGCTCATTGGCTCAGGGAGGAAAATGGCTGATTTAAAATTCTCTCTTAAACTCTATGAGAGGAGACAAACTTAGATGAGGTTAGAAATAGCTTTGAATCCTAGATCCCAATGTTTTTATACTACTGGATAACAGAAGAAAAAAAGGAGCACCTGGTCTCTAACCAGGAGAGAAGCCTATTTGAAATATCCCAGCAGGTCCGTCCATGGCCAATCATAGAGACCATGACATTTAAACCGTCTAGGTAGTTCTGGTCTCATGTCATCCAAACAGCATATTTTTCAAACTCACAAATGCCAGATCGTGTTATTTCTGTGGCAAGGAGTTGCTTAGGATCTGTGACAGCTGAGTTTTTCCTATCGATTATGTGACAATGCAGTTCATTTATAGAGCTCAAGGAAATGGGAAATGCCTTCAGTTTAACAAGAAGACCCTAAATTCAAATGCTGTGTGGTATTTACTTGCAGAAATCAGAATTCAACTTGGAGAAAGTGAAAGAGTGGCTTCAACTGTGAACTCAAACTTTAATAGCTAAATCAGCCACCTAGGTGGGCTATGATTGATAATGGAAACCGAAGCCTTAAGTTTACAGATAAATCACATAAGAAATCATATCTTACATAGAGAATTCATGTTTAGATCGATGTGTGTGTTTGAAGTTACTCTTAAATTTGAAACACAAGTGAATCCAAAATGTAAAAAACAAATCAAAGGGCACTCTAGTGAATTTGGGGTGTGTGTGTGTGTGTGTGTGTGAGTGGGAGAATGTGTGATGATATGTGTGTGGTGGGGTGGAGGCACTAACTTGCAAACACTTTGAAAGAGCTTTTTCAGATTTATCTTAAATTCTGAAACGATTTAACGTGCACACCTTCTTCCACTGCATCCACAAGTAAAAATATTATTATTTCTCTTGAGCCTCAATTCCTAATCATTTTCTCTGTCGCAGGAAACAGACAGGCATGCAGAAGTAACTAGACGTCCAACACATGCCAAAGTCTTGCGGGCCCAGGATTTCAAACAAAAGAAAACTCGGGTAACGTGACTGTAAATCAAGGGCGCTTGAGACCATAGACATGCGCACCCAGAAGGGTTAATCGGCGGAGAGGGAGGAGAGAGGCTCCTCCCGCGGTCTGTGTTGAGTCAGACTGCAGAAAGAGAACCAGAGCTCCAGCCGGCGAGTGGGAGCCCGGCGGTCCTGCACCGGGCCCGGTCCCCCTGCTGGGGGGGTTGGGGTGGCGCCGGGCTGGGGCAGGGCGCCACCTGGGAACCGCGGACCCGGCTGCGACCTGCGCGCCCCCTGCCCACCTCTTGGTGCGTCTGCTTTTTTATTGCCTGCAAGTCATCTTGCACGTTGAAGGCGCGATTATCGACAATTTGTCAGCCCCAATTTGTCGCTGGCAATAACTTTTGGTGACGTTTCACTGGCAGGCATTTGAGTTTGGGGATGAGGAAGCTGGTGGTGGGAGGGCATTGTCGTGTGTGCTGCTTCTCATTTTGACGTGGCCCCGGGCAGGCAGAAGAAGGGAAAGGAGCGTTAATCCGACCACAGTCACTCCAGCATACAAGTCATGGGGATCCAGGAGAGAAAACTGGTTCCTTCTCCTACGAACTTTCCCTTTTCCCCCAGGTTCCTCACAAAAGGGCCTCATCTCTCTCTCTCTCTCTCACACACACACACACATACACACATAATGTGTGTCCTTGGGCCTACAAGTCATTTCAGCAACCTGGGACTGAGTGATAGCCCAGATAGTTCATTTGTTTTGCTCACCTTTTCCTTGGTGTTTGTGGCTATGGATGTCTCTCCAACACTCAGGGCCAGGGACCTCTCTCTAAACTTGACCCCTTCAATTCGTGCCCCTCTTCTTGCCTCCTTCTGGGACTAGCGGGTGTGGTGCCCAAGAGGCTGGCCTTTCTCAAGGCTGGAGCAGCTGGGGCAGCTGCTTGGGAGCAGCTGCCGGTGCCTCACCCCTCTTTTCTCAGTCTTTACAATTCAATTTCAAAATTTCTGTCTTCAACAATTTCCTAAGGAGCCTTTGAAGGATGCCAAAAGAGTGAGCCCCTTTTCTAGTGGTCCTGTCTCAGCAGAAGGCAGGCACTGGCCAGGTTGCCTTAGCTAGCACTCCCCAACCTTTTTGCCACCAGGGACCAGGTTCCGTGAAAGACAATTTTTCCACGGACCGGGTCGGTTGGGGTTGGTGGGGGTGGGGATGTTTCAGGATGATTCAAACACATTTATTGTGCACATTATTTCTATTATTATTATATCAGCTCCACCTCGAATCATTAGGCATTTAATTAGATCCCAGAGGTTGGGGACCCCTGCCCTAGACTGTGCCCTTCTAGGAGTATTGCAGTGGATTGTTATAGGAAAGGAGGCTGGTGTTTGGGAAGACAGTTATGTGTGATTAAGAGGTGAAGGCAATGAGTCATGTAGTCCTTAAATGCCATCTAGAATTTCAAAGAAGTGCTATATCCTTTCCATGGTGTTTTAGACAGGAGTGCTGTGCCCACCTGGACTGAGGGAACAGCCCCGGCAAAGTCTCAACACAGGTCAAGAAGCTGGCGAAGGCAGTCAGCTCTTGCATCGTCCACATTGTTTCTGGAGCACAGCCTGGCTAATCCTGGGGCTAGAGCTCAGAACCAAGTGGGAAGTTCTCACTCTTCAATCTCACAATTCCCCACTGACTTTCTTGGCTGGCTTCTCATCCTTGATTCCAAAAAGAAAATATGTGTGTATATAGCAAAGTTTCCTCCCGCAAAGGAGTTTCCCTTAACGGCTCTTTCTCCTTTGGCTGAAGTCTGCTTCTGGGAAAAGGGGAGACGACTGAAGTATTTTTGAGAAACAGAACGATAAATAGTCTCACACACATAACTGTAGGATAGGTTGCTGATTGTCATCAGGAGCCTTGAGTAGCCAAGCAAACATTCTTCTGACCCTCAACCTCAGAGTTATTTTTCATTCCGGTCCCCCAACCACCACCACCTCCAAAACTTTAACAAGTAATTAGTACCCAAAATTCCTCCCTTAACCAACACGAATTAGAATCTATGGAAAAGATAGAGCATTTCTTTGAAATTCTAGATGGCAGTTAAGGGACTACCCAATTCTTGCTGCCTTCGCCTCTTAATCACACATAACTATCTTCCTAAACACCAGCCTCTTTCCATATTAAAATCCCTCAGCATACCTAGTACTTTTCCTCCTCCCCTTAAATTCTTATCCTTTACTCTTTTTTCCCCTCTGGAGCCCTGAACCAGATTCTCAGGATTCAATCATGGTCTTCTCCCAAACACCATGACAAGTTAAAACAGAACTTTGATGATTGCACTGAAAATACATGATATAGAAAATAAATGTTATAGTTGAATGCAGTTGACAAATGGCAGTTTGGGGCATGAGCAATGAATTCCATATTTTTCTAGGGGCTTCCTTTTACTTCATTTTTAGGATCCACTGATCCTAATAGAAACAAGTTAAAACTAAAGCTAGTTAGAGAAATATTAAAGAAAAACCACATTAAGCCCTTTCTGGACTGGCAGCCGTCAAATCTTACATAGCTGATGGTTATTTGGACAGACCTTCATACCACTGGAAACTTAGACTAACACCAAGAGCCCTTCTTCTCAGTATTTAATTATAAACCTGCAGAGTGAAGACTCCATACTGATTAAAAGAAAATCAATCGGTGCCTGTTAGCCATAACAAATCAATAAAAACAATTAGCTAAAGAAATAATATTAACAGCCTACCCTTGTTACCAAAGTTCCTGAAAATTTTGAAGCTTCCTACAGCACACATTATTGTCTTGTTTCCTACCTGATTTTATGGAATTTTTGCTTATGTTGTTAAAGTTGTTTCCTGGAAGTGTAACTTGAATGAGTTTTACAATCATTTTATACCATGGTTCCAGAATAACTCTGTCACCAAGGCTCTGAATAGGTCTACTGGTATGGGGTTTTAACATCCTTTCTACCCAGTAAAGTGACCACACATTATAGTGGAAAATCCACCAAGCTAGAAGTGCTGAGCAGGATCTAAGTAAAGAGATAGGACCAGATGATCTCTTAAATCCCTCCCAGTCCCTGAATTCTGTAGTTCTAGAACCAACTGATGAATTTTCAACATAAGAGAAGACCCAGGTTTATGAATCTTCTAAATATCTATTTATTTCATTGTTTTTTTTAGTAGAAATTTGTGTAGAAAACTGATAAGTGATTTTTGTTTTTTTCCTGGAAGAGGCCCTAACTTTGACTTGAGGAAACCAAACTAAGACTTGGCACTGTTTTCTTATGTACAAATGAACCATTGTCTCATACTTTAACTTCTTTTCCTTTTCAGATCCAGCTTAGAAATAATGTTTCACTCAAGATAAGGCTTGTGGTTTAGGAGATTCTGGTCTGGCCTGCCTCACTTTAAGACTTCTATCATCTCTTTTCAAAACCTGAGGAGGACCTCATTTCCTGTTTGATAGTTCTTCATGCTGTGCCAGCCTCCGGGTCTTTAACGAAGCTTGCCAAGAGTTCCCGGCTGGGAAGGACAGTCTGAGTTCATCATAGAGAATGAGCTGGCACCACAGTTGTAGTGACTCAACAACCTCATTGCCCACTTTGCAGTGGCAAGAACCACACTATCGAATTGAAAGACCTGTGTTTTAACAAAGTGCAATTGGATCACATGGCAAAATCTTCTCAAAATATGTCTCCAGTCTTTGCTTTCACTGGATGTTTTGAACCCAAAGGAAATTATATTCTGAATTATATTTGGTTTTTTTGTTTTTAATTGAGATTAATTAACAGATACTTGGTTTTATGTCCATTCTGTTCTAGGAATTTAGTGGTGATTACAAAGCAGTGAAAATAGGTCACAGCAAAATGAACATTCAAGATTAGGTTAAAGCATTCCTCTGAAATTTCAGTATTCATTTTTGGAGTGTCAGTTACTACATTTCTGTAATTCATCATTTTTTTCTTTCTTGGCTTACAGTCAAGATGAGAAATGATATCGAGACCAAAGACATTGTTTTGTTACATAGCCAGTGCTTTTTAAAATGCAAAACCACCCTCCCCTCACCAATGCTTAATCGTTTGTGTGTGTCCCACACACACATATGCTAGAGGAAAACCTTTCAAGACTTCCAGGATCTGGGTCGTGTAAGAGGCAGATGAGAAAATTAAAGGAGGACCAGAAGGAGGCCAGAACAGTAGCAACACTAATAGTCAATGATTTCACTTTACAAAAAGTCCTTATATACTACACAGGCATTTTTAAAAAGCAAGTATTATTATAATTAAATAATATACTTCTAAAGTATTATGATTCTCATCTAATATCAAGATGTATATAGGAGGCGTTTAAAAGTATTTTGTATTATAATCTGTCACCAAAAATCAACTGGCAGAGTTTTATAATGTGTGTAGATTTTCCCAATGGGAATTAAATTTTAATTTATAAGTCTTTCTATCACTGTAGAAATTTAGGACAAGATAGCGTTTGGTATTAACATAGAAGAATATTCTATAGCTGGTTTTTTTTAGCTTCAAATTGATCTAAAAGAAAGTACACCTTGAATTTTTCCTCGTAGTGTTCTTGTGTTATATTAGAGTATTTTCATGACATTGTTTTTAATGTAAATATTATTTTATTAAGTCATTAGTTAAAAAAATATTTTTAATATAGAATAATGGTCACTTGCTTTTCTCTTAATTTTACTATTTCAAGTCAAGCAAAAATGGACATTTTTCTCTCAGAAAAAAAATTGAATGTGTTTTTGACACAAAAATGAATATCTAGTTACAGTATTTTCCCCCAACTAAATTAGCATTTATGGTGGATTTTATTTAAAAGCTGATTAGTCTCAAAGAAAAGCAGAGAGATAATAGAATTTCCAAGTAAATTATGCTGTTTTAAAAGTATTTTAATACATTATTCAAATTGTTTTCAGTTATTGGTTTAGGAAAAAAAAGCAATATCTGTTACAAATGTGAAATTTGGTTTTGAGAGACCTTACAAGTTCCAATTTCTTTAGGACAACAGTGAAAATTAAAGTCATAGACAATTTAGAACTCCTTCAGTTTTTTCCCTTAAAAAAAAAAAAGAAAAAACTTGTGATAGGCATCTCTGCAAGGTAGGTTTTAACATATTTTTTTCCTAATTTTTTTTCCCTTCTTTCAGTAAGAAGGATAAGCTTTTAGAGTACCCAGTCACCGTGGTAACTGCCAAAAAAATTCTCCTGAAGTTTGAAGAGGTCAGCTAGCAGGGTCAACAACTCTAGCCTCTCTCTGAGCTCGGTCTAGCATGCCCCAGCCTGCGGTTGGAGTGTCAGGCCAGATCTGACCCTGGGAGGTGGACTATTCCGGCTCTGATATAAATTTTTTGAGTCAGTTCATGGCCTGGACTCTCCAGGTGGCCTCCAAAATCGATTTTGACCCCCTGACCCTGTCTCACGGAGGCATAGCATCCACCCTAAGTAAGGATTTAGCCAGGAATGACAGCTTTCCACTGAGTGTTATTGGGGACAGTATAAACAGTTTGGAAAGCAAGTAAGGAGGTGTGAGTGCTAGAAATCATTAAAAGCACATTAAAAAACAATTAAAATTTTTTTCTTAGCTTAAAAAAGTTTAAAATGTTTATTGTTGTGTAATTCTTACATGATTTTTAAGATTTTTTAGTCAAAAAAGTTTTGAATATAAATACTCAATGAACCACACACCTTCATCCTTTTATATACTTTGTTACAAATATACAAATAAGATAGTCTCACAACAAAATCAGTACAGCAGGGATGTAAAACTAGGGAAAAGAAAAGCTAGTTATTAAAATACATAAATAGATAAAGAGTTTCAGGTATTTTATCTTATTTGCTCAAGTATTTTAAATATTATATTTCATGTGCTTGTGTCTTGAAATGTTTAAAATGTGAAAATATGGAACCTTAAAAAGAAGCAACCACCATCTGAAGAAGATAAACTTGTATTTCACTTCAAGTGCCTTGGTACTTTGTAAAATAACTAGCTGATATACTCATTTGGATACAAATGAGGTAAAAATTATAAATAGGGAAAGTTAGATCTTTAGAGTCAAAGAGGGAAAAAGAACAAATTTATAAATGTATAGTGTCTTAGAATTAATTTTATGTATTTTCAATAGTTGAAGATATCAGCAGCTTGGGAAATAAATATAACATGTGTAAATCATCAGTGATTCTTTTTCCTTCTTCTTCTTCATTTTTTTTTTTCTCCCAGATGCCACCCTGAATATTTTATTTTCTCCAAGAAAGTGGACTACTCTTTGAGAGTTCTAGCCTGTGAACTCATTATGTAAATGTGGTCATCAAGCAAGACAAAACTGCCAAGAGAGAAGATTTTATCCGACGAACATTCCTTCTTCCAGTGGTACTTTGCTCAAAGTTTCCCCCATTTTCCAGTGATGTTGAAATGGCTCCAGAGCAACTCTACGGGTAGCTAAACTGAGATGCCATTTCATCTGAATCCTTTGTAAAAATTAGATTTTAAGTAGGGGTGAATGTCCTTTCCGGAGAATAAACCAGGAAGAGTGGAAGCAGAGGGGGAGGAGACTGAGCAGTTTATACACATATATACTCTTTGTGTTTGAAGGCCTCTGTGTCTTGGCTTCTCACTATGTTAAATCCCTATTATAAAACTTATCTTCACAAAGCCTATTATAGTATTCTGAGAACAAATTGGACCATGAATAACTTAGTTGGAAGTGTAGATTATTTTCTACTTAGGGAAAGTTAGAGATGACAACAGCTTAACTAAAAGAATAGTGATTAATCTTAAATAGATGGATTTCAAAGTTTCACTCTTGATAAAGAGTACCTTTGATAGTTCCCCTCTTCAGACTCATGTTTCCACTTTCTTTGCATTAAGAGTTGTCCTAGTGATTACGCTGTCCACCTAATACAGCATGGCTCTGATTGTGGATCCTTTTCTTACAGTTTGTTAATCTGTCTGAGAGGTGGCCAAAAAGACATTCTACTTCCTATTGGTAAATGTATGATTTCAAAGTGGTACCCATGCCTAGATATCAAACTCACTGTTAGGAAAGATATGTTGTATAAATCATAATTTCTCAACTAGATAAAAATTATTACTTAAAAAATCTTAAATTTGTTTTAATGCCCTATAACTTACAAAGCACTTCTCAGTTCATAATTTTGTTTGATCCTTAGAATAACGTCATGAAATAATATCATTAATCCCATTTTACCAAGGAGGTAGCTGAGTCGTTGGCACACTGTGATCCAGCTGATAAATGGAACACCTCGGATACCAACTCAGATTTTATAGCTTCTGCTTCAAGCCTATAGCACTAGGCTTTTTAATTGTTTTTATGTTCTATATCCCTGAAAACCAAGATTTTATATTAAGGAGCAAAGTTTTTTATATTTCACAAAAAAGTTATGACACAATTTGAAAACTTTTTTTCATTTAGAAATGAATTTTACTAATTATTATTTTCTTTTGTGTGTATCTATCTATGTATCAATGGTCTTTCAGAATTAGTCTCTAGAAGTCAAACATGGGCAGCCCTACATAAATTAAATAACTACCTGGAATTTTTTAAATGAACACGAAAACCATTGATAATACTATAGATGAGGTTTCTTGTCTAGTGTTTTTTGTTTTTGTTTTTTTAGCTCTGTTGAGATATAAATGACAAATAGAATTGTTAGATATTTAAAATGCACATCATGATGATTTGATATAGGCATACATTGTGAGGGGATTCCCCCAGTCAATTAATACATCCATCACCTATGCATTTATTTATATATTTTTCAAGGAAAATATTTACGTTCTACTGTCTCTCTTTTCTTTTGGCCGTGCCAAGTGGCATGCAGGACCCCAGTTCCCTGAACCAGGAATCGAACCCATGCCCCCCACAGTGGAAGCTTGGAGTCCCAACCACTGGACCTCCAAGGAAATTCCATTAAGTTCTACTCTTATTAACAAATTTCAGTTATTCAATACAGTCTTATAAACTATAGTCACCATGTTACACATTAAATTTTCAGACTTTATTCATCTTATAGCTGAAAGTTTGTACTCTTTTATTAACCTCTAATTCCCTCACTCTCCAGCTCTGCCTTCTAGTGTTTATAAACTGGTACTTTTAACATCTTATCAAGTTTGGATAAACAAAGTTGTGAAGGGCTACTTCCTGTTTCTCTTGGATTTTTTATTCTATGTGTATAAAAAAAAGTTTGCAAACTACTTTATGAATGATAAATAAAAGGTGTAGTTCACCTGATGTTGATGTAACCTATCTAAACACAGAAATAAAAAAATACAAAAGGATTACAACATGTGATTCTAATTAGGCTTTTGATTATATTGTTTTAATTATGTAATATAGGTATGTGGAATGTTATTGATAATATGAAAAAATCCTTTTTTTAATTTCTTAATTTATATGCTTAGTCACTTTATATATACTTAAATCAAGGTTTTTGCTCCTGAATTTTGCTAGCAGCTAGACAAATCCAATCAAAGTTTTTAGGATTAGGAAAAAATGAAAAGGTGTCTGGGAAAGGGAAAACAAGTGTTCTGGTTGAATGTGTATTAATAATGAAATACATATATTATAAGCTTTCTTGGGCCAAGGTTTTTCGCTTATAATATGACATTAGACTGAGAATTGTTAATTGTGATTTCTAGTAGATGTTAAAGCCCCCAAGTTCAAACTTCTAATGTCTTCTCTAGAATTTGCAAATTAAGAAATGTAAAAATAAAGACTCTCATATTCACATTGATATGTTTGCTTAGATGCCCTTTTTGTTTGGTACATACCAGTCTCATTAACCTTATTCATATCTGCCTTTGACAGCTACCATTGTCCTAAACAGGCTTTTTTCCCCGTCTTCCTCCCTTCCTTCCCCACTTCTTCCCTTCCTGCTTCCTTTCCTTCTTTCTTCCTTGTCTTCTCTTCCCTCCTTCCCTTCCCTCTTTTCCTCCCTTCCTCCTTCTTATGTTACTCATCAGTTTTTAAGTAGTTTTGTTTTAAACCCAGCTTGGGTTAAGAGGCTTATCTAAGGCAGTGCCTTATGCCAGACAAATATTCAGCACAACACAACACTCACTGCCGCTGAACCTGCAAGTAAGAGAAGCTAAGTACAATACCAAGAGTTTTCTGACAGCCAAACCCTACTTCTAGGGTAAACTTTTAATGTTATAGAGTCTCGCAATGTCCCTGCCTCTTGCTGTCTTCATAGTATTTCTAAGTCAACTAAGTTATTGGTTAGTTTCCATGTAAACTTCTCATGTTGCAAAAGAAGATAATGAAGAAGGAGGAGGAGAAGAATTATTTTAGGAATCCAAAAAGAAATATTGTCAATTGCTACATAAAACTTGCGTATAAGTACATAGAAGCACCACAGTAACATTGGGAAGCATAAATAAAGATTAAAGGTTTCTCGTTTTTCTTTTAAGTTACTCCTGCCCAATATACTGAGGTATCAAAGATATGTTTTCGTTCTTTCCTTCTTTCTCTACCCTCCTCTTTGTCTCCTGAAGCTGTTATCAATCTAAAAAACTTAATATAATTTTGCAAAATAGGATTTTCTTTTCAGTGATACAAACATTTTCCCCAATGAGGTTTTTAAGCAATTCAACCAGGCATAAAAATGTTTTATATTCTTCTGAAAGGAATATTATTTATCTATGTAGTAGAAGATCACAGTATATAGTGAAAATTCAGTCAATTATTTGTGTATTAGTTTCTATAATATCAGATTTTTTTCTATCTCTCAATATTGTAAATATATCTTATATAATTGACTGCTGATAGATGCAGTTTCTGATTATGGAACTTAATTTGCTAGAGTAACCTGTGTATGTTCAGTATTGTTGGGTGCCTACTATCCGTTGAATAAGCATAACTGATTACCTCTAAGTAAGTATAAGGTATTCCTTTAAGTTATTCAAAGATGAAAAGTATAAATCCCTGCCATCATGGAATTTTGTGGAAGTAAGGATTAGAATTTAAAAATATTTAAAAAGCTCAGGATTTGGGTCCAGCTATCTGGGAAAGAGAAATGGGCATGTATAGAAGTCTCTTCAGAATAAGTTTTTGGTAAAGGTTTGAACAAATGACTGAAAATATGGAGTAGCCTGGATAAGTTTGATAGAGAACATGGGCCTTAAAGTGTAGGTAGAGCTCTGATAGACAGACATGGGACCATATTCTATATGGAAGGGGAAGGTAGAGAATTGAAATTGTACAGTGTACCATAGAAAATGGTTTAATAGATTTAAAACATTCCTAGAATAACACAGAGTGAGGCTGAATATTCTGTTTTAATGGGCCATCCTATACTTTATTCATTTAGTAAATACTGTCATTTAACATTTTATTAATAATAAAAACATTTATCTTAAAGGGAGTTAAAATTCAGTGATAAATAGAATTAAGTGTGAGAAATCTAGTGCTTTTCATATTGGTTTATTCCTGGATCTGGGTGCCTCTGTGATCCTCAGTATCTCCATCTGGATATCTCTTTCTCATATTTGTGAAATAACATCAATTATTAAATAGAAGATCTTTATGAAAAATCAATTATACTTTTTCAAAGATATTTTGTGGGTCACTTCCTATGTGCCACTTGCACTCAGAGTTCCAATATAGGATTACAAATAAATACTGCATCTTAAAATGTATTGTTATTACTTTTAATATTTATTTATTTATTTGGCCGCACCAGGTCTTAGTTGTGGCTTTTGGGATATTTAGTTGCAGCATGTGGGATCTAGTTCCCTGACCAGGCATCAAACCCAGGCTCCTGCATTGGGAGCTTGGAGTCTTAGCCACTGGGCCACCAGGGAAGTGCCCAAATGTATTATTTTTAAGTCAGTGAATCTTCAGCTTGAGAGGAAAAAAATCGTTTTTTGAATTCTCCATTCAGAAGTTCTACATTCATGCTTGTATAAGTGAATGAAAGTTTAGAAATACATTTAAATATGTTTAAAAGGCTACTGTCGCCGCTGCCGCTAAGTCTCTTCAGTCGTGTCGGACTCTGTGCAACCCCATAGATGGCAGCCCACCATGCTCTCCCGTCCCTGGGATTCTCCAGGCAAGAACACTGGAGATATTTTGAAATCAGGAAGTCTCAGCCAGTTGTATAAACAAACTCAAAATCTCTGATAAAAAGATACTAAAAGACACAGAAGCAAGGAATAAAAGCTCAGTGAATACATTCTAGCAACCTCATACTCATCCTGCAATAATCAAAATAATACACTAATACAAATGTTTTTGGTGATGTAGTGCACAACAGTCCAAGAATGGAATGTTTGTTGTGTCAATCTTCCTAACATGAAACCTCAAGTCAAGTGGAAATTAAATCTCAGCTCCAAAGCTTAGAAATATTTTAAGAAGAAAATGTAAACACCAAACTCGAGTAAAATATGAGGTAAATAATGAGGACGGGTGTGAGGTTTTGTGAGGGCAAAGTGAAAGTCATTCAGTCGTGTCTGATTATTTGTGATCCCATAGACTGTATAGTCCATGGAATTCTCCAGGCCAGAATACTGGAATGGGTAGCCATTCCCTTCTCAGGGGATTTTCCCAACCTCGGGATGGAACCCAGGTCTTCTGCACTGCAGGCAGATTCTTTACCAGCTGAGCCAGCAGGGAAGCCAGTGAGGGCAAAGTGAAGTGAAGTCGCTCAGTCGTGTCCGGCTCTTTGCCACCCCATGGACTGTAGCCTACCAGGCTCCTCCGTCCATGGGATTTTCCAGGCAAGAGTACTGGAGTGGGTTGCCATTTCCTTCTCCAGGAGATCTTCGCAACCCAGGGACTGAACCCGGGTCTCCTGCATGGTAAACAGATGCTTTACCATCTGAGCCACCAGGGAAGTACCTGGTGAGGGCGAAAGAGTGGGCAAAAGAAACTTTTATTCTTATCTGTGGCTGTTTAATCAAGTTGGATAAAGCGCTGGTTAATTGTCCAGAATCATCTATTTAATTTCAATTTAACTTTGCCCTTCTACATACCCCCAAATTATAGTCCTGCTCTAACAGAAATCCTTCACATATAGTCTCCTTTTGGTCAGGAAACAAAACTTTTGAGTGCTCAGAGGGGACAAGGCATTATGTAGGTGCTATAGAAATAAAAAAGATGTTGCAATTAAAAGGAAAAGTGTCATACCCACCCCCCATCTCAAAGATACAAACAATATTCATATTTAAGGCCCCACCCAAAGTAAATTATTGACATTGCTTTTAGTGCCCACTTAAGGACCACTTGCTTTAAAGCTTTTCCTTTATATCAGATCTCCCCAGTACTGTACTTCTAAACTTGGCTATGGAATGGCAAACAATACACAGGTTTATAGAAGTGAAAGTGTTGTGTAGGATAAAAAGTGAAAGTGTCCCTTGTCACTTCTCCAAAAGTATATAACCTTCCAGATCTCAGATAGAAAGATAGATGGATGATAGCTGGATGGGTGAAAGGATGGGCGGAAAGATAGGCAGAAAGATGATAGGGAGTTGATAGATTGATAGGCAAACAGAAAATGAAGAACATAGATTCTATATCTAGAGAGTCAAGGTTTTGGTTCAAACTCTACTAGTCACCCCATATCTGATCTCACCTGAGTTTTCTCATCTATTAAATTGAAGATGACAATAGTACAATTGCATTGGGTTATTGCAAGGACTAAGCGAGTTTATATATGAACTGCTTAGAGCAGTGCTTGGCACACAGTAACCATTTTATGTGTAGTTAACTACTCTTCTTCTTATGACTACACATATACTAATTTTTTAAAAACGAATGAGACTTTGTGATGTTTTTCTCACTTCATAATATGTCAGGGAAAACATTCTTATAACACAGGTCAATCTAGTTCACTCTTTGTAACTGCTGCCTAATATCCCACAGGGGTGTTGAATCAGAATTTCTTTCACCATTGTCCTATTGATGGCCATTTAGGTTGTTTCCAGGTATTTCTGCTTCAAAGTCACTACTCATATTTTGTCCTTAAGTATAAAACCAGAGATGCAGAAAGGGCAGGCATATAGGCATTTCCATTTTATACATGATCAAAATGAGGCTCAGAGAAATTTAGTCAACTGCATAAGGTCAAACAGCTAATAAGTAACAGAGTTCAGAGAACTAGTTTAACACAGTTTCACACTGTTGTATCTCAAATTTTCCCATTTGACTTAAAATAGTTTCACAGACATTGTGGCCCTTATGTCATAATAAGACAGTTCTGCTTTCTGGAATAAGCACAAAGCATAAGTTAATGTGCTGCAAAGCGGGTATGAACAGAGAGATATAAGAGAATGTATTAAAAGACTGAATGAAATATAAACCTGGTGAGGTCCTAAGTACTACAGATAATACTGAATTTATGACCCTAATCTTAAAAGCATAAATGGCTTGAAATCAGGATAAATAAAACATAGTGGTGGAAGAGGGAGTATAAAGGATGACTTGCTATTTGACTATTTGGAAAAATATTATTTGAAAAAACAGCCATATTGACCTCTCGTCTTCTGAGATGGGACACATTTGATTAACTCTGATCTGGCATTAGTATGACTGATATTAATACTTTATACCTCCCATACCCCAAATCTATAACCTATCACACTCTATTAAAAAAGATAATCAAACCTTCATTAATTACAAATATGAAACTGACTTTAAATTATTGTACTCTTAGAACATATAG
The DNA here is from genome assembly GCF_042477335.2 of Ovis canadensis. Lineage (NCBI taxonomy): Eukaryota > Metazoa > Chordata > Mammalia > Artiodactyla > Bovidae > Ovis > Ovis canadensis. The sequence continues at coordinate 208,512,194 of NC_091245.1, read as the reverse complement.
TCCATTAATAATACAATGAAGCATTAGCCAAGTATATTCCTCTCTCAGACAAGAAACTATTGTACAATGACTTCAAAGTGTATAGAGCTCATTGTGGAAATACCCTTCTCATAAGTCGCCTTTCTAATTCCAACAGTATTTAACTTCAGAATTTTATTCTCAACTAGGTCATTCACTGTCTTTAAGCCTGGGACAATGACTTCTCCAAGTTGAAGTTTTCCTCCTATATAAAACATGGTTTGTGTGTTAATTTTGTTGGGCAATAGGTGAATTCATCTTATTGGTGTTTATCTGAAAGTTTGAGAAAGCCTCGGAGATGCTAAATGTGTCCTTTTACTGCAATGCCAGCATTTAGAAATGTGAAGGACATAGTGTGACTTATAGTAGAGAGCGGATAAAAAATGAAGCACCGTGGCCTTTTCCAGATATATTTCTTAGCATGAAGTATGTTTATTTATCCATCTGTTGTTTACGTTCTGCCTCTGTTTCTGAATTATGATAAGGTATAAGCAGCTTACAAAAATACTTATCAAACTCAGTAGGATACAAGGGAACAATTTAACCACTAATGACAGCCACCGCTAACTATGAATGACATATAATAAATTATGTTTGAACTGGATTTTCAGCTGCAGATCCTTATTCTGCCACCCAGACAGCCCTATAAAGTTGCACTTGTGGCCTTAATCCCACTTGGATGTGTGCCCTACTGCCTCTACTTTCCATCATTCTAGTGCTTTAGTCTTCTTGAATAAGTGAACAATCTTTGTTTCTGTACCTTATTAGGCCAAAGACCATAACAGCTAGTGATGGCATCGGCAGGCCCTGCGGGCAGGATTCTCTGCAGATCCAGCCAACCTCCAACAAACCCCTTTTTATACTCCTGTTTCTAGGAAGAATTATGATGGCGGTGCCCTGCTGTTGATCAGTCAAATCTGTGGTAGGCCTAGAGATAAGTCCTGTAAGTGTGGTGTACTGTAAAACAGCGGCTCCCATTCATTAGTAGCTTGTGTGTAATAAACCACCAAAAAGGGGGGTGGGGTGGGGAGGCAGCTGCAGTGTGCAAGAGCAAACAACGCATCTCATTCTTGGGAGCCAAAACTTTGTAATTTGCTACTGGGCAGCCTGCTCTCGCTGACATTCTTTCTGATAACAGAGTAGTGCCCTCTCTCTATTTATAGCTGGACTACTAACCCAAGAGATCTATTTGGTAACTAGGTATACATATTATAACAGACTGTTATTAAGGAAGAAATGAAAAATACTATCAAATTGCCTCTGACAAACAAAATTACTGGGTCAAGGGACATTTTCCTCTACCAGCTGATAACCTTAAAGATATTTCTATTAGCCACGGTTTCACAGTACTAGTTTCATAAGGATGCCGTTTCACAAGACACCAACTGAAACACACAGAAGAAATACTCTCTGGGGATGAGTTTTTTTGGTAACATAGTTTTTAGACATAAAAGTGTTCATTGAATAGAGAAATGTTTGGAGGATGCTTGTCTTTAAAGTTAAAGAAAAATCTATAAAAATGTAAAACTAAATTTTATGTTTTGGTTGTTAAGTGTCTAAGAAATTATCTTTTGCAACAGTACTACAAATGACTCATCGGCCTAAACCAAAATGTAGGAGGCAATTTAATTGTGAAAGGAAGACAATATACTTGTTGGGGAAGAAAAGGGAAAAAATTCTCAAGAAGCCCTTTTAATTCAGGATGGGTTAACCTAATAAAAAGGAGACACACTTGAATTTGCTCACGGCTACTTAATGAGAAGATGAAAAATGCTGCAGTTTCTGTAATAAACCCTTTCTTTTTACATCCAAAGCAGGTGCACAGCATTGTGATATCAACACTGTACTAGCTCCTCATCAGCCCCCCACTGCTCTTCCAAACAGGAATGGAAGACTGTACATTCTAGGCATTTTTGTCTTTACCACTCCGAACTCAGGGTCAGGAAAGTGGCTATAGCAGAGTGGAAGGCTTGCCAGTTGTTTTGGAATTCTTGCAGGTGTTTTAAAAGCAAAGGATTCTTTTCAGAGGCACATCTGCATTTGTCATATGCCATTTGTGCTAAAGCCTGTGGTGTTTTTGTTTGTTGGTTTGACAGATTGACATGTAATGGCCAGGACCGTTGGGCGGCTGCTCCCAACAAAGTCATTCTGATGGCTGGAGTCCTCTAGAAATCAGCTCGCCCGAATTACCCATGATTTTTCTCTGCCCTTCAAAGGAAAATGCGGAGTTCTAATGCTCTTTTGGCTTTTTGTTTGCTTTCGCAATTCTTTTTCTTTTTTTGTTTCATTGTTTTAAATTCTAAATTAAGATGAAATATGGATTTTGATGGGATAATAATATCTACAAAGAGTTTTTAAAACCAACCAGTTCTTACCATTTATTTGGAAGTAATTAAAGAGATTTGCACATTTTAAATAAATATTGGGATATCATAAAATTATTATAAAAATTAAGAGAACATATCTGTGTCAGTGGTGGATAAGGGAACTTAACAGAGGTAAAAACTGCCACTTTTGAACTTTTTAACATTTTTAAACAGTAAAATAAAATTACTTTTGAAACCATTTTTCTTTTTACATGTTAGTGAACAATATACCTGAATTTATATGTAAGCATGCATCTTATCAACCATGTTACCACAAAGCCAAGTATATATGTGTGAAAGCAAATTTTAGCATGGTGTCTTTTGTTGACAAAGTTAAATCAGATATTAATATTCTCCATACATAGGTAGTATCTCACAAAATTAAGAGCTCAAAGCTCAAGCTTCAAGTATTAACTTCATTGTTAATGTAAGTTTCTGATTTCATTAAACTGTGGGAGGCTATCACCCTGTCACCCTATTTGGAAAATATAAACCAACGAAGGAATACCAAGAGTTAATCAAGCAAATGCAAAATGTCATAAACATGTTCACTGCACCCCTTTACACTTACTTGGTTGACCTGAACATTTCCTGGACATACATCTTGCCTTACTACACAATACCACTTTACTGGAAAGGACCATTCTTTTTGACAAAGCATCTCAATTTGGGTGTCTTATTTGTCAGTTTACTCTCAGTTCCACAGGTCTGTCTGCGTAATCAAGTTTCCATGGAGCCCTGCACTGGAGAAAGAGGAAAGGCAAAACAAAACAAAATTCAGAACTGGCCAAGGGAGCCTGGAAACTGCACATTGCCATGGTTTGTGTGAGAGATTATTAAAAACCAAAAGCCAATGGCTACACTATAAAATGAAAAAAAAAAAAAGGCAGCTGTTTTTTCCTCTTATATTGAAAAGCTAAAGTTCTGGATATTTGAAAACTTCTAATAATGTTAATTTATTAATCTCTTGATTTATTTTAAACTTTTTGAAATAAAGATTTCTTTCCTGTTAGCAGAGTAGGGACCTGGGCTAAAGGAAGTGGGAATTAAATAAACTCAGGTCTCTACTGTTTGCAGTTAGGTTGTCTGATGTGGTAAATAAAAAAGAGGACAATCAGTTAAATTTGAATTTTAGATGAGCAACAAATTATTTTTTAAGTACAATATTGCATGGGACATCTTATAATACTAAAAATATTTGTTGTTCATCTGATATTAAAATTTAAGTAGTGTCTTTTTAAAAAAATCTGTCAATGGTATTTGTAGCAGAGCTTGATTAATGATAATTCATGATCAGAAACTTTATGGTTTGAAGGGTTTGCTGCTGCTGAGTCACTTCAGTCATGTCTGACTGTGCGACCCCATAGACGGCAGCCCACCAGGCTCCCGCATCCCTGGGAATCTCTAAGCAAGAATACTGGAGTAGGTTGCCATTTCCTTCTCCAATGCATGAAAGTGAAAAGTCAAAGTGAAGTCGCTCAGTCGTGTCCGGCTCTTCGCGACCCCATGGACTGCAGCCTCCTCCATCCATGGGATTTTCCAGGCAAGAGTACTGGAGTGGGGTTCCATTGCCTTCTCCATTGAAGGGTTTAGGTTTTTCTTTTTTTTAAATTAGGTTTATTTTTTCTGGGGTTCCTAATTTCGTTAAGACTTTCTGTTACCTTTTTAGAGTAATGGGATGAATGATAATAGCTACTTTGATTGGGCACCTGCCCAAATACAACCAGGTGCCTTCCATTTATTATCTTATTTAACCTTCACAGCAATCTCAGGAGTCAGATGATATTGTGCCCATTTTACAGATTAGAAAACCAAGGCCTAGAGACAATTTTTCTTGAACTAGACAACTAATAAGTGGGAGAACTAGGATTGAAAACCAGGTTTGTCAGAGTCCATAGTTGAGACTTCTCCTCTTAGCTGCAATAGCTTATTAAACGTGAATGTTCACTAAAGTTACAAATGATGGAATCAGCTAATTAGAACTCATTAAACAACATCAGGGGTTTCCCTGGTGGCTCAGTGGTAAATTCGTGCATAATTCAGGAGTTGTGGGTTCGATTCCTGGGTGGGGAAGATCCCCTGAAGAAGGCAATGGCACCCCACTCCAGTACTCTTGCCTGGAAAATCCCATGGACGGAGAAGCCTGGTGGGCTGCAGTCCATGGGGTCTTGAAGAGTTGGACACGACTGAGAGACTTTACTTTCACTTTTCACTTTCATGCATTGGAGAAGGCAATAGCAACCCACTCCAGTGTTCTTGCCTGGAGAATCCCAGGGACAGGGGAGCCTGGTGGGCTACCGTCTATGGGGTCGCACAGAGTCTGACACTACTGAAGCGACTTAGCAGCAGCAGCAGTTCTCATCCTATGACTCAGTTTGTCCATTGATGGTATATTCTGTGTTATTGCATTTCTGAAGCTTTACTTGCTGTTCAAACTACTCACAACTGCTCCCCCCAACCAAAAAAAAAAAAAAAATCAACCTTTTCCTTGCTAAAATACAAAATAGAAACAGTTATTGCTTCAATAACTTAGATGGATCAGGGCTGTAAAGTATTGAATTTAGGCTCTTGTTTCCCTGGAAATTCTTCAACCCTGTTTGCCTTTGCCTATGGTACACTGTATGATGTAAATATTATTCTACAATGATGCCCCTCCTCCTTGTCCTTTTATGGTCCTTTGATATTACTTAGAAGGTCATTACATAGCTTCATTTATCTCTCTGAATGCACAGGTTTCATGGTCATTTAAATAATCACAGACTCATCAGTTCTCCCCATACTTAAATAAGATCAATACAAACCAGAACAAGAGGCTTCACTCCTCTATTCACCAAGACTTCTCTTTTCCTTCTCCTTTCTTTCACTCTCCATCTTCCCTCTACTTCTCTAATCCCTTCCCTTCTTTCCCACCTTCAAACATGTTGTATACAACACAACGGTTTTTTAATAGTTTTTTCTGTAACGACTCAAAACATCTATTCAGCTGTTATCCAAGACATGGTGAAGTGTTGCCTTTATACAAATGACTAGAGGCAGCTGTAGCAATTTTGGTGTTTGCTAGAGAGAGAGAGAGAGAGAGAGAGAGAGGAAAAAAAAACAACAACCCTGCTCGTCTGGCCTTAGAAATTAGTTCAGCAATGAAATGGTTAATAGGATGAGTAAAGGCTATTTTTAAGTCTGGCTCCCCTCTCTGACACACTCTTGAAAATTCACCCTGTACTGCAGAAATCCTAAATTGCAGTGCCCTGCACCCCACTGAAACTCTTCAGCCTGCTGTAAGTAAGCCTCAGCATGGGCAAGATTGGGGGTGAACAGCTGGAGGAGGGGCTCAAGCCCTGGGCCTTTGTGATGGAGGGGCGCAACACTGAGATCCTGTGGAGAAGGAACACAGAAACCCTCAAGGCCTAGAGAAATAGACCCGGACAAAAGCCCCGTTACATGGTTGCAAATCACCCCACTGCTGTTATTTTATTTACTGTGGTCTGCAGGAGGATTGTTTTCTCCTTGCAAAATTTTTAAGCTTCATGGGCTTTTCTCCTCCACAACAGCAGTCACTTATACCACAGTGCCACATAGAGACAGCCCTCACCTTCAGCTTTCTTAAGGAAAATGGGAAGAAAAAAAAAAATCTTGTGTAGTCAGGATGCAGTGTTCCCTATCTTCCAGTTCTTTTCCAGGGATTGAAGTATGTGTATTTAGAATAGTGACTTATACTGGTTTTATTGGTTTGGTTATGTTCCGTGTTTTTCTGGCTTTACTTATTTTTCTTGAAGATGACACCTACATTCATGCTTTTGGACATAAATTTATTTAGATGTGGAAGGGAAAGAAAAGGCAACACAATTTTGTACTGAATCAATTAGAGATAATAAATGAACATTTTCCCCAGTAAAATAAATTTTTTTTATTCAGTTTCAAAATTGATAGAAATGTTATCCTATCACAATGGTAAGACAAATGCTATGAGTTTGACATGTTTCCTCCCCCCCACCCCCACCCCCCCTACCTTCTGAGGGTTAGGAGAGGAGGTAGGCTGACAGAAACAGTTATTTTAAAATCTAAAGAGAAAAAACTGTCTGTGAGGGCAAGTCTATTTTGTACAGGGTTCTTTGGTTATTTGCAGGAGGGGGCTCTTGCCTCCTTGCAGAGAGAGGGAGAGAAGCCTGAGGAGGGAAAAGGAGTTTACTTCTCTGTATAAAAATATGTGGCTGACTTCGGTAAACATTTCTCCACAGATGAGTCAGAGCTGCAAGCTATGCCTTAGGGTAACTGAGGAGGTAGGAGGGTCCCTTCACAGTAACCAAAGTAGCAGAAGTCTCTTCTGTGTAGGCGGTGGTAGTGTCATGACTAGGAAGTTGAAAGGGGAACTTGGAATAAGTGTGCTCTATTTAAGAAAAATTTTAAAAAGTGAAATTTTCCTATGACAAATACACAGAGATATTTGCAAGGTGTTTGGGCAGGTAATTAGCACCCAAACCAGGTTTCAGGAAATAGTTCTGGTCACCTCAAATGAAGAATATATAATGAGCTGAGGAGCTTGATTTTCAATGGATGATTTACCCAGGACAATAGCCCAAACAGAACTGGGTAAAGGGTTTACAAATGGTAACTTGAGAGGCAGTGGGCTCCCTTCCCAGCAGCTTAATTCTGTCCCCTTCCCCTACTACTCTGTCCCTTCTCTTCAAGCTCTCTCCTCTCTTCTTCCATCATTTTACAAAATACATGACTAATATAACTTTCCATAAGAAGTTGAACACAGTCCTTAAACTTTTTTTTTTTTTTTGGTCAAAGAAACATAGGTAGGGTGCAAAAAAAAATCAGAGTAAATTTGCCTATTGGCATCTAGACCTAACTAGTTCTGGATTATTTCAGGCTGAAACTTTTTTTGCTTACTTGCTGAGGCTCATTGTGAAGTCTTTCCTTATCAGAATTTCTTGCACTGGATAACAAGCAATGCTGAAAAGATTAACCATTCTTTTCAAAGCCAATTCCAGAAGACATGGAGAACTGAAGATGACTATATAAAAAATAGCTCAACATTTCTTAACTGACAATGTTACATGATTTTGTTGATTTAAGAAAGGCTCCTTACCCATAGACAGTCTGATTTGCTCTGCTGCAAGCATTAATATTTCTAGTAAAATAATATTCTCTGCCATAATAACTATGATAAGCAAAATAAACAATAATTGTAAACTTCCACCTACTGTAGTCTCTTTGTATATTGAGAGATGAATTTTACTTCATTGTAATCTAAAGTGTTTTTGTGATTCCTGTTTTGCTTTTTTATGGTAAATCCTTCCTATTCCCTGATTAGTTTGGGTTCACATTTAAAGCTAAGAGAAGGCAACTCATGTCATTTTACAGACAAGGAAATAGGTTCAGAAAGTTCAAATTAGTACCCAAGGTCACCCAGTGTCAGAGCCCAAACTAAGATTTCTTAATTCCTAATTTTGATTGTTTTTCCCAGGGCTTTAGACTATCTTCCTATGTGGTTAATAACACATGATCGATGCCTAAGAATACCAATTTCTACTGAGGCATGCTCTCTGTCATTAAGTGCTCCAGCAAACTGTTAATTAAGATTGTTTTGAGCTGTTTACCAATTTAAGTGATGTCAGATACTTCTCTTGGATTCTGTTAGCCTCTTGGGAATGACAGAAAATTCTGTTGATTCTGTTGCCTGTGGTTTGACCATCTGTTCTAAATCATGGTTGTGGCTGCCATTTGGAAATCCATAATCTGATACTGTTACCAGAGCTGTACATTTAAAACACATTAAGCTCTTTTCAGGCCCTTCTTAAGCTCTCCTTAATTTTTATAGGATATACACAGAGAATGCTAAATTTTGAAGCTGAAAGATGTAGACTGAAAGAATGAAGTTCCATCCTCGTTCTCTTCCCCAGCCCCGTGGAAGCTGTTTCTGTCGAAGAGGTCAGAAATAGAAGATAAAACACTTGAAGGTGCATCTGCTGATCAAGCACAAAGCAGTCAGGAAGTGGGGATGAGGTTGTAGATATTTCCCTGCCATCCTCACGAAGTCCCCCTCAAGCTACATTGGATGTTCACCTAGGAAATGATCAACACTCTTCAGTGTGCACAGGCCTATAGAAGACTTTCAGAGGTATTCTGTCTTTAAATGTTTACTGAAAAGATTAATTTGGATGTCACACTCCATACTCTCCAGAGTTAATTTTTAGTAACTTAATGTCCCTAATACCCTTTGTCATTCAGGCTATTATAATGCTAAGGGTTAAATTTTTTTTCTGAAATAATGAGTTAACACACAAAAAACACAGAATAGCGCCTGGTCCATAGTAGGGGCTCTGTAAACGGTTGCCACTATTATTCATGTGTTAATGTATCCTTGATCAAGTGCCCATTCCAGTCAATGGAGACACACTAGAGGTGAGGGTCATAGGTCCTGCCCTCAAGGAATTAATAGTGAAGGAAACAGATAGGTAAATTGGTGATAACAGGGATACCTGTGGAAATATGCAGAGATGAGGTGGGAACAGTTAGGCGGGGCAAACTGATTTCCTGGGCCCCACCCCTCCTGGCATTAGGTGGTCTAGAAATCTGTATTTCCAAAAGCTCCTCAGGCAATTCCAAAGTAGCTCTGGCTGTGTGGGTTGCCTAATCTTTATTAGGCAGGAGGAAAATTCTGGGAAAGCCTTTCTGGAGGAGCTGATATTAGAGCTGGTATCTGGAAGAATGAAGGATATCCTAGGCTGAGGGAAAATTGCTCAAAGGAAGATATGAAAGAGTCTGCCATTTGGATACCTGCTGGTAGATGGGTCTGGTTGGAGTGAAAGTGTTAGTTGCTCAATTGTGTTCAATCCTTTATGACCCCATGGACTGTAGCCTGCCAGGCTCCTCCGTCTGTGGAATTCTCCAGGCAAGAATACTGGATTGGGTAGCCATTTTCTTCTCCAGATGATCTTCCTGACTTGGGGGTTTAACCCAGGTCTTGCGCACTGCAGGCAGATTCTTTACCATCTGAACCACCAGGGAAGCCCGATTGGAGTGGAGCCCCTGCAGGAAAGGAGTATGTACGTAGGATGAGCGTATATATCATTACTCAAACCAGGACACTTTTAAGAGTGAAAGGAGCTATGATGGGGAACAGGAGATGGCAAGAGCTCTGAAGAGATTCTGAGGGTCCTTCAGAGTGGAACTCTTTTAAGTATCACCTGGGCAATGGCAGCCATTGAAGAATAGGGCTGACTGGTGACAAGATCAGGTTTACATTTTAAAGTTTTCTCAGCAGTCTTGGAAAGTTATTCTAAGCAAAATTTTAAAGAATGGTTCATGTTTCTACAGTTTCTTTGAATATGTCATTTAGCTTTAATCTTTATAAGAATCCTAACGTAATGCTGAAAATGTTCTTAGTGATTAAAATCAATATAAGGATGGCAGTCTAAGGAATGCACAGTGTTAATAACTGTGGCCCTAGTATCATTATTTCACATATATATATTATTCATTCATTTGCTTATTATTTATTAAACATCTGAGATTAAACATTTTCTCCTCTAGGTGCTGGGGAAGCAGAATGAATGAGGTCCCTGTCTTTATGGAGCTTACTTTCTAGCAAGAAGGGTTTCCCTGGTAGCTCAGATGTAAAGAATCTGCCCACAAAGCAGAAGACCTGAGTTCAATCTGTCCTCAATACAGAAGAACCGAGTTTAGTCCCTGAGTTGGAAAGATCCTCTGGAGAAGGGAATTGCTATCCATGCCAGTATTTTTGCCTGGAGAATTCCATGGACAGAGGAACCTGGCAGGGTTCACAAAGAGTTGGACATGACTGAGTGACTAACACTTTCACACTTTTCCAGCAGAAGAAATAGACGACAATTAAATAAACATGGAATAGAATTTCAGGTATTGGTAAGTGTTGAGGAAAAATTCAGTCAAGATAAAGGGTTGAGGGCAGGTGAGAAGACTGTGCTTAGTCACTCAGTCATGTTTGACTCGTTGTGACCCCATGGACTGTACCCCACTACGCTCCTCAGTCCATGGGGATTCTTAGGCAAGAATACTGGAGTGGGTTGCCATGCCCTCCTCCAAGGGGTCCTCTCAAACCAGGAATTGAACCCAGGTCTCCTGCATTGCAGGCAAATTCTTTACCATCTGAGCCACCAGGGTAGGAAGACAGTATTGTAATAAACTCTGATGGAGATACCCTCCTTGAAGGATGGCATTGAATGCAGCGAGGGAATGAGCATCTTAAGTTCAAATGAGGAAACAGAAAGTGCAAAGGCTGTGAAGCAGGCACAAGCTTGGTGACTTGGAGGAACAGAAAGAAGAGCCTCAACCTGTTTTTGCATCCCAACTCCATGAATTCTTCCCTGGTGGCTCAGACAGTAAAGAATCTGCCTGCAATGCAGGAGACCTGGGTTTGATCCTTGGGTCAGAAAGATGCCCTGGAGAAGGGAATGGCTACCCACTCCTGTATTCTTGCTTGGAGAATTCCGTGGACAGTGGAGTCTGGTGAGCTATATAGTCCATGGGGTCACAAAGAAGTGGACAAGACTGAGTGACTAACATTTTCACCTTCATTCCTAATTCTATACTGAGGCCTTCAGGGCATCACATGACTGGCCTTTACCTATCTATCCTTCCTCCTGTCTAAGCTTTACAGTTTGGGTGGGAGAGGTGGTCTGCAAGTGGCGTGTCTTTGAGGAGGGTGAGGGAATCCTAGCACATCAACTTTTCATTTTTATTTTCTTCTTTTAGTTTGTTTGGTCGTACAGTTTATGGGATCTTAGTTCCCCAACCATGGGATAAGACCTACGCTCCTGCAGTGAAAGTAAAGAATCTTAACCATTGGACCACTAGGGAAGTCCAACATCAGCTTTTCTTAACCATATTCTGTAGTCTCCTCGCTCTGTTATTCTAACAGCACTTTTTCAAGAGAAAGAATTCTGCCACCACAATCTACTGCCGGAGTGCTGTACGAATGTCATTTATTTAAGCCTTATACCAGTTCTGTGAGATTGGCAATGCTGCCATTTTGCAGGTAAAGAAACTGACTCAAAGAGGTAAAGAACTTTTCCATAGTTACATTGTATTAAATGGTGATTTCAGGTCTTTTCTCTACAAACTGTCTTTCAATGTCTTGGAGCCATAAGTCATATTAATAGGGTATGCCAATAGTACATTCTACATAAAAGTCAGTAGAACGTACATAAAAATTAGCTCCTGACAGAAGCTCCAAGGCACAAACTGTGGAACAGTACTTTCTTTTTCCCAGGAGGAAATCTCAAAGGCTATGCTATAAACTTTTTGTGTGTATATATATATATATATATAACAACAATGTAAAGAAAGCCAGAATTCTAATACTGATGCTGCAACTAATTAGCTCTGTGACCCTGGCATGTCCCTTAGTCCATCTGAGTCAAGTTTCCTGATCTGAAGAATGGGTGTTATAATTTAACTCCAGCTTAGGTACATGTGAAAGTGCTTTGAAAAGGAAAATGATGTACACATAAAAGAAATGATTAAATTCCCAGAAATTTACTGTAAGTATGTATCTATTTGGTTATTAACAAAACTATGGGTTCAATTTCTGAGGTTTGGAATATTAAAACACACACACAAACATGCACAGCTGTTGGAGTGATAAATAATTATAAACTCTCTTAGTTAAATGGTGTTTTCACCCTTCAGCCTTTTTCATCCTTGTACTTTAAAGACTATATTGAGAGAATAAGAAGCTGTTTAGGCTACTGCCAAGTAAGATGAACTGTGGGGTGCCTTCTTTTTGGGCACTAGAAAAAGAACAATTATTTCTGGAAACTAAAAAAAGAGACAGAGAAGGAAAGGAAGGAAGACTGCAGGGCAGGTAAGAAAGAGAAATTTCTATTTATGCATGGCCATTTGACCTTCTTTGGGGTGACTTAGTTTAATTAGCTGGTTGTGACCAAGTGTGGTCTAGCCGTGCTATAGTTGGGGGTAGGCATGAAATATAAGAACCCAACTCCTTAACACCCTTAAAATCCCTAGGAGCTGTCCATTGAGGCCCGCCTAGCAGAGGAGTCTGTAGCCTCTGTAGGCCCTTGTCCTCCTGGGTTGAGCTTCGTATAGGCAATCACTGTTGTTTCTGCAGTCCGTGGAGGAAGGCTGGCTGACAGCTTGAAAAGTTCATTTAGGAAGAGTGGATACAGAGCTGATGTGGAAAGATCAGTTAACCTAGGGGGTGGCTGTAGTCTTTCAAAACAGGGTCAGTATGGTATAACCTTCTTCCCTAACTTTTCCATTCATATTTTTAAACTTTTGTATGGTTTCCTTCCCCAGAAAAGCATTAAGTGTTACTGAAAGAAAGGAAAGGAGAATCAAAGTCTTCAAACATGTCCCTGTCAACAGTAATCTTTTAGAACTGAAAAAGGAAGTTTCTACCTTGAAGAGTTTAAATGGAAGGGAAGGACACTCACTATAATACTACTGTTCAGAAGCTTGAGCAGGAAATTAATTATTGCAATATTTTTCTTCTTTGATATTTCCCCTTCTACTTTAAGCAGATCCCAAATATCTCTAGTGTTTTCAGATAAGGACTCAAAGTCTTTCCCCCGGGACCTAGGGTGGATGGGGGCAGCTGGTAATTTGACCAAGAGCATGGGCTCTGAAATTCCATCAGTTCAGTTCAGTCACTCAGTCATATCTGACTCTGCAACGCTACAGACTGCACACCAGGCTTCCCTGTCAATTACCAATTCCATTGATTTGGTGATGCTATCCAACCATTTGATCCTCTATCATCCCCATTCTCCTCCTGCCTTCAATCTTTCCCAGTATCAAGGTCTTCTCTAATGAGTCACTTCGCACCAGGTGGCCAAAGTATTGGAGCTTAAGCTTCAGCACCAACCCTTTTAATGTATATTCAGGACTGATTTCCCTTAGGATTGACTATTTCCAAGGGACTCTCAAGAATCTTCTCCAACACCACTGTTCAAAAACATCAATTCTGTGGCACTCAGCTTTCTTTATGGTCTAACTCTCACATCCATACATGACTACTGGAAAAACCACAGCTTTGACTATATGGACCTTTGTCAGCAAAGTAACTTCTCTGCTTTTTAATATGCTGTCTAGTTTTGTCATAGCTTTTCTTCCAAGGAGCAAGCATCTTTTAATTTCATGGCTGCAGTCACCATCTGCAGTGATTTTGGAGCCCAAGAAAAGAAAGTCTGTCACTGTTTCCATTGAGTGCATTTGTGCCGTAGTATGAACATTCTTTGACATTGTCTTTCTTTGAGATTGGAATGAAAACCAATCTTTTCCAGTCCTGTGGCCACTGCTGAGTTTTCCAAATTTGCTGGCATGTTGAGCACAACACTTGAACAGTGTCATCTTTTAGGATTTGAAATAGTTTAACTGGAATCCCATCACCTCTACTGGATTTGTTCATAGTGATACTTCCTAAGGCCCACTTGACTTCACACTCCAGGATGTCTGGCTCTAGGTGGGTGATCACACTATTGTGGTTATCTGGGTCATGAAGATCTTTTTTGTATAGTTCTTCTGTGTGTTCTTGTCCACTCTTCTTATTATCTTCTACTTCTGTTAGGTCAATATCATTTCTGTCCTTTATTGTGCCCATCTTTGCATGAAATGTTCCCTTGGTATCTTTACTTTTCCTGAAGAGATCTCTAATCTTTCACATTCTATTGTCTTCCTCTATTTCTTTGCTTTGATCACTTAGGAAAGCTTTCTTATCTCTTTGCTATCTTTGGAACTCTGCATTCAGATGGATATATCTTTCCCTTCCTCCTTTGCATTTAGCTTCTCTTCTTTTCTCAGCTATTTGTAAGGCCTCCTCTGACAACCATTTTGCCTTTTTGCATTTCTTTTTCTTGGGGATGGTTTGGTCATCGCCTCCTGTACAATGTCATGAACCTCCGTCCATAGTTCTTCAGGCACTCTGTCTATCAGATCTAATAATCCCTTGAATCTACTTGTCACTTCCCCTGTATAATTGCAAGCGATTTGATTTAGGTCATATCTGAATGATCTAGTGGTTTTCCCTACTTTCTTCAATTTAAGTCTGAATTTTGCAAAAAGGAGTTCATGATCTGAGCTACCGTCAGCTCCTGGTCTTGTTTTTGCTGACTGTACAGAGCTTCTCCATCTTTGGCTGCAAAGAATATAATCAATCTGATTTTGGTCTTGACATCTAGTGATGTCCATGTGTAGAGTTGTCTCTTGTGTTGTTGGAAGAGGGTGTTTGCTATGAAATTCCATCACCTAGTTTGTATTCAGTCTTCTCCCTCCTAGCTCTGTGACCACGGGGAGGTTACTGATTCTCTTTGGTATCCCCATCTAGGACATGAGACTATTCATCCCTATCTATTAATTAAGATCTAATAAGATTTCAATTAAAAAAGATAAAAAATCATTGAGATCTCACGTTTAGTGGGTGTTAATCCATTTTCCTTTCTTCCATATTTGGTAAAGCACACACAATTTTTAATAAATCTTTCTAAAGTGCAGTCAGTAGGAAAGTATTTTGTTCTGAGATTTGCATGGCTAAATCTTCAAAGTTTCCCAAATTTCAGGGTCAAAGGTAACAAGCTTTTAAATAATAATTGAAGTTTTGAATAATAATTCATTTGGCTGTAAATCCCTTAGCATTTGGAACTGCCTCTCTCATATTTTTATATATGGCCATTCATTCAACTTTTGTTATGTGCTAAGAACTGTTTTCAGGTGATTTATATTAATTCTTTCACTTGATTATCACACTTTTCATTTTAGAGTGAGAAAACTAAGGCTCAAGCTCTTAAACACTGTACAGCCTCCATGGAACCTGATGCATAGTAAATACTCAATAACTAAGTGATGGTCGAATGAATAAATTGACCCATTGCACTTGTAGAGTTCTTTCAACTTATGCATCCTGTTCACATACTGGATCTTGTTTTATTCTTTTTTCAGGCAATCAGATCATTCTTCCCTTCTCTTCTGAAGTGGGAGGGACCTCTAGCTTTTAGATACAACTGAAGTGCCTTAAAATACTAATGGAGTATTAGTATTTTACATAGGAAGAAGGGTTTTCTAGTTCAGTCATTCTGATTGGTGAACACTTCCAAAGAGAGGAGGAAGAAATTGTCAGGAGCATGCCCAACACTTAATAGCCCAAATCTACTGCTTACTATTCTCTATTCCTTGCTAAGAGTAGAAAGACAAATGACAAGACAGAAGATGAAAGTCAGTTTTGATGTTCAAGTCAGCTTCTGTGTCCTTGTAATCTTGTCATAGATCATTTATATTAACTTAACATAATTACTTTAATAGTGATGTGTATTATAAATAGACTAATCATCCTGAATGCAAACTGTAGAAATTAAACAAATTAAGTGTTTAGCTCAAAGGTTTTTTTTTTTCCCCCCTCTCTCTCACTCTCTCTTCTTCTTCTCCTTCTGTGTCTCTTCCTGAACACAGGCAGCCAGAGATTCAGGCCCCAGATTTCTCTCTGCAGAGTGTACTTTACCTTTTGGATGGGACTTTAAAGACTTTAAACAGCTTGAGACTTATAGTTTGCCACAGGAGCATGTAGCAAATTCCTGTTTCTACTTTTTGAACCAGGAGCTGGAGTATAAGAGCTCCGCGCAGGAAGTCGCAGGTGGTGGGAAAGGGGAAACAAGGTCATTTTCAACCATGTACATTGAGGTTGTACCTTTAAAGTCAATTCTAAATTTAATTGAAAGCCGAGGGCAGAGAAGCCAAGATCGGAGCAATGTGGTGATTTATTCTGAAGCCTGTAAGAAGTCATGCGGCTGAATGTAGGATGAGCTGGAGCTTTAATAAAAATGGCACTGGGGAAGCCAGCGGGAAGAGGCACAAGAATGGAACTGGGTTAGATGAAGGATCTCCAGGCCTAAAAGGGAGCAGGGGTCTGAGAGAGCAGTGTTTGCCCAAACTCTGCTGTTTTTACCATGATGGATGCACGTAAGTAATCCGCATCAAAAGGGAAAACCAGGATCAGACAGAAGCCACCAAGACTCTTTAGACAGTGAGTTTTGCATGAAATCATTAAGGTGTCCAAATTGCAGAAAGGCTATGGAATGAATGGCAAGGAAAACTCATCTAGTATTATTCCTAGCTGAAATTTAGCTGAAGAAAATTGACATGTTCCTTTATTAAAACACTATGGGACTTGACAGCAAGGCTCCCACACATTTCTAGGGGTGTTATTGTCTACTAAATGATATTGGACCATTTCTACAGAAAATCCATGACATATTCTCAGAATCAAATCTTCTCTGTTGATAAATGGTTTAGGAACAAAAACAAACAAAAACAATAACAAATGCAAACCAAAAAACAACAACAACAAAAAGAACAGGCTTGTTAGCAGATGTTGGAAAGAGAATTGGACTAGAAATCCTACATAATTCCTGGGTTCTAGTGGGTTCTAGGCTCTCTGATCTGAGGGAGGCACTGGTTATAGGCACTCCAATTGTAGGGACTATATGATCTATATTCTTGACTCTAATTTTTCTAGACTCTTTTCTTTAGATCAACTTCATATTTTATTCAGCATTGGTATTCATTTTAATCTTACTAAAAACGTTGTACATGTTCATTGCAAAAACTTCAGAAAATGTAAAAGAGAATCAGAAAGAAAATAAACATCACTGTAATCTCACTGCCCAGAAATAACTGCTGTTAACATTTTGGTCAATATCACTCTGATTAAGATAATATTCAAAGGACCAGGAAGGTCCTTCCTACTGAGAAATGATTGTCATAATCAGAATTTGGATGTGGTAGTGATGGCTCTTTTAAAAATCTTTAGATGAATGGTCACTAACTTTGAGTAAGTCCAAGAGCAAAATGTTCTAGCTCTCTGGCTTGTGATATCAAGATCCATGCCATCTCAGAGGAAACTATGTGCAAGGCTCTGTCTGGATTCTGTGAATCAAGAGCTTGCAACCACCAACTTTCAATCATCACCAGGTCTTCTAGAGGGGCTTAGTTATTTGTGTGTGTGTGTGTGTGTGAGCACTTTTTTGGTAATATTTGGATAAGGACAGGTGGCTCAGTGGTCAAGAATCCACCCGCCAATGCAGGAGATGTGGGTTCGATCCCTGGGTCCTGAAGATCCCCTAGAGGAGAAAATGGCAACCCATGCTGCATTCTTGCCTGGAAATCCCATGGAGAGAGGAGCCTGGTGGGCTAGTCTATGGGGTCGCACAGAGTCTGACACAACTGAGTCAGTAACAGAAACCTAAAAATAACTGATATGTTGGGGTACTGAAATTATGAACAACTTTCTTCTAACTGTTTTCCGTATTCTTGTCATAATATCTGTGCAACTGGGAATTCCCTGGTGGACCAGTTGTTAGGACTCCATGTTCTCACTGCAGAGGAGGGCCTGGGTTTGATCCCTGGTTGGGGAAATAAAATCCCACAAGCAGCATGGAGCAGCAAAATAAATAAATAAATAAATAATGTTGTGTAGTCAGTGAAAATAGTACGGAAAAAAGGTGACAGTGGAGAGATGAGAAAGTATGATACCATGTGTGTTTGGAACATCTTGGACAAGTTACTTAGGCTCATTGAGCCTCAGTTTCCTGTTCTGTAAAATAGGAATAGTAAGACCTACCTTGCAGGGCTGCTAAAACATTAGGAATAGTGTATGTAAAGCAACAAGCATTGAATTGGCCGCGCAATAAGTATCCAATCCATGGTGGCTGTTATTGTTATAACAGGATTGATTTTCAAAAAACATTCTCCTTCAGCTCCCACTCTCACATGCATATGTGCTGACTTTCTTCACTCATGTCCAACTCTTTGTCAAGGCATGGACTGTAGACTACCAGACTCCTCTGTCCAGGAAATTCTCCAGACAAGAATACTGGAGTGAGTTGCTTTGTCCTCCTCTAGAGGATCTTCTAAACCCAGAGACTGAACCCATGTCTCTTCCATTTCTTGCATTGGCAGGCAGGTTCTTTACCACTAGCACCACCTGGGAAGCCCCCCACTCTCACAGTTCATATGTAAAAATATAAGGAGATGTTGCTTAGAAGTTCCTGATACACAGCTGTTCCAGTTCTTGGGAAAATTTTCTAACTCAGTCCAGGAGAAAAAACCAATACCTTAGTCTTCTAAGGGATTCAGTTTGCTGGTGATTCTGTTCTGAAAAACCACTTAAACATAGTCAAGACAATGTTTACCAGCAACAGGGGACTTGACTGTAAACCATCAGCCTAGAGAAAGACAAAAGAAATTCAAGAGTGTGGGCCAGCTCGAATCAGGAGAAAACAATACACACACAGTCAAAAGATTTCTGTTAGCACATCACGCTTCTGGTTGTTTATTCAAAAACATATCTTAGACACTAACCATGTATCATCCAGACCTGGGCCATCTCTAGGGATGCAAAGCTGAGGGGCAATGTTCACTGTGATTGTTTTCAGTTTTAATTTCCAGGTTGGGAGTTGGAGGTAGATGGGTTTGAATCTCAGTTTAGCAGTCCAAGTGACAACAGCTTACTGGCTGAGTGATGTTCTGCAAGCTGACCAATCTGCTGAAAATCAGTGTTTACACTGGTATCTCAGATACCAGTGCTTTTTAGATAAAAGAATGAGCTGAGAACATGAATTAAAGTGCCTGGGCCAGGCACTTAATAGGTCCTCAGAAAACAATGATAGTGGTTGTTGCTGGTAATGATGAGATGCAGGCTTCATCTTTGAGGCATGCTCAACATAGCAGCAGGGAAAATATATGTGAATAAAGTCCTGAATAAAAGTGGGCTTCCCAGCTGGCACTAGTGGTAAAGAACCTGCCTGCCAATGCAGGAGACATAAGAGACATGGGTTCGACTCCTGTGTTGGGAAGATGCCCTGGAGAAGGGAATGGCAACCCATTCCAGTATTCTTGCCTGGAGAATCCCATGGACCGAGGAGCCTGGGGGGTTATAGTCCATGGGGTCACAAGGAGTAGGACCTGACTAAGTGACTAACACACACAGTGCCTCAGTGTTAGGAAGGTATATGTGAGCAATGAAGCCGATGTGAAGAGGCTGCAATCGGGGTGGGGTAGGGGGGCTTCAAAGAGAAACGTGGGAGCCTCACCGCGAAAGATGTGTAGACATTCTCCAAAAGGAAAGCGAAGCAGGGCAGTCCAGGCAGAGAAGCACAAGGCAACCATAAGGGTACAAAGTTTGAGACTTGGGCAGGGATGTCATTCCGTGTCTTGAACCTAGTGCCGCCACGTGGCTAAGAATGATGGGAGAGGAGGAAGAGAGAGGGCTGAACTGCTCCAGGTGGGAAACCACCCAAAAGCCATGGGTCTTAGTGTCTTGAACAAGAGGCAGATTTGATATGGAAGTTGTGCTGGACACCCTTCATCAGCCCCTCGAGAGTCACCCTCCACTCATTTCCATCTGCTCATGATGCAGGGGCTGACAGACTGTGGACCCATCAGCTGGCTTCCTTGCCCTCCAGCTTCCAGTAGGCTTCAGCCAAGGAGACATGGGGAAGAAATGAAAGGAAGAAGACTAAGATTGGGTCTTTATTGGAGTATTTATTGCCTTGATGGAAGATCCAGCACCTGTTGGGTGACTTTCTCACAGAGATCTGTGTGCCCTTCCGTTCCCAGGATGAAAGCACTGAGGTATGGAAACCATCTCTTACTGTTTATATAGTCCTTTCATGAACTTTCCCTGAATTACCCAATTTGAGGTACCAAATGTTTCCTGCCAGCCCCTTGACTGATACCTATCTTGAATAAGTAATTCAATCAATGTGTCTGTTGGGGAGGGTTACAGCAGCAAGCTGATGGCACTGACGCCAAAAGACATGAGATTCCAGAGCATACGATCTGTAAAAAGAACAATGGTTTGTCCGTTTTGTTGGGGTTGCTAGTCTGGAACCACATGGAGACATGGCGTGACTTCTTGGAGAGTGTCCTCAGCCTTGCCTCTAAGTGAGCCACTCACAGCAGACTTGAAGGGTGACACTATCCAAAGATGTTCCCCATCTCTGTAGATGGACTGACTTCAAAAGGAAAGCCTTGAAATAAGCTGTCTCATGTCAAGATTTTTCTTATTAGGAGAGCTAAGGGGATCGTAAGCGGGAGTGGTTGTTGGGAATTCTCTGGCAGTCCAGTGGTTAGGACTCCATGTTCTCACTGCCGAGGGTATGGATTCAGTTGATTGGGGAACTGGGATCCCACAAGCCATGTGGTAGAAAAAGGAAAAAATAAGGTGGGAGTGGTGGTGGGTAACTGATGTAGCAGACTTATGAAGAGAGCTCCCCTCTCCCCCTTTTGATCTGTTTTTCCTTTGTAAAGAAGAGAGTTTCTATTCCCCACCCCTGCCCCTCACCTTTTCCCAGGTCTGTAGGAACTGTCTACTCTCTCTCCACCCACTCCTGCCCATCCCGTGCTCTGGGAAGGATGGGATGCAACCATTTAACTTTTACAGCTCTCCCCAGGGGAGCTGAATTTTGAAACTCAGCTTTAATTATATAATGAAAGCATATGTTTCCTATTGCAAGGATTGTAGACAGCAGTGAGGAGGAGGGAAGAGTTGGGGTGAGAATGTGTGAGGAGAGAGAACTGAGTGACTTCCAGGGAGCAGTAGTTACAGTGGCGAGTAGAAGGCCATGCTCAGACCTCCTAGGTGGAGCTGGGAGCATCTCCTTCAATAATCAGTAAGTACTGAGAGCTAGGCATGCAGGCCACTGCTGGGCTTGGGGAAATTTGGAGTACATGTATATGTAAGTAGAGGAAAGAACTGGGGTGGGGTTTAGAAGAGAAGAGGTGAATTCAGGTTGGTGGGACCTAGAGACAGTGTATGAGTTGAATCTCAAGATAGGCAGATGTGGAAGTAGCAGGGAATTTCTGGGTACTTCTTCCCCATCTTTGCCACCTCCCTTGCCCTGGCCCCTCTGAGCCCTGAACCAGCTTCAGTGTATGTAGAGAACAGCTTCGAATATTTGAGGATATAATATACTCAGAATATGCTCCAGGGTGTATGCTCTAAGACAAACCATATTTTGCACGGCCTACCTTCATCACCTTAGTCACACCAGCAGTAGATAAATACGTGCTTCTAATTACAGAATTAATACACAAATACTTTTTTTTAAATTTGGTTGAGCCAGGTCTTTGGTTGCAACATGTGGGATCTAGTTTCCTGACCAGGGATCAAGCCTGAGGCCCCTGCACTGGGAATGTAGAGTCTTAGCCACTGGACTACCAGGGAAGTCCCCGCACATACTTTTTTTGTCATAAAAAAGTCCAAGCATTACAGACGTTCCCTTTGAAATCAGCACACGCAAACCCATATTTACTTCTAGAAACATGTTGTTCTGTGTGTGGGTCTATGGTTGCATAATGGTATCATACTGCGTGTTCATTCTATACCTTGCATTTGTCACTCAATATATCCTGGAGCTTGTTGTGAGGTATTTCACAGAGAGCTACCCTCATTCTTTTTTAATCCTGCCTAGCATTTGTTTGTTTCTAGATACAGTTTTGAAAACACTTTTCATAACTCTTTTGTAAACTTTCCTTGTGGTAAAAAAATATACCCCAGAAATATTCAGGGCCCTCCCCAAGAGAGTCTATTGCCATAGGAGGACTGGAAAGGGGGTTGAAGAAACGATTTTCAATCAATATCCCAGGTGATTTTATTACTCGGCAAGTCTGGAAACATTATTCTGGTTTATTTTTCTGTTTCCCTATCAAAGGCTATTTAAGTAACTTGAATTTTTTATATTACAATACAGCAAGGCACAGTCTTCCTAGTGAGGCTGATACCGAGGCTGTACATTTTTCCTAGTGAGGCTGATACTGAGAAATGCAATTGTTGGGTCACGCAGTGTGTGCATTTTAATATTATATGAGATACTGCCAAATTGCCTCATAATGTGGCTGTAGCAATGTACAGTCCCCTCACTATCTCAGTATGTCTTCTTGTATCAAAAAAATGAATTACATCCAATCTGTCTTCATGTCTTAATATCAAATTTTACCAGAACTCATCATCATAACCCATCTCTCTCAATATGTTTCATACTATTCTAGTAAAGGGAACTGAAGCTCACTCAGATACTCAAGCAAGAAATCTGACTCCTCTCACTTCTTCTCACTCCCTAGCACTAATTGGTCATAAAGCTTATCAATTTTACCACTTTAATATCTGTGCATTCCTGCATGTCTGCCATTACTACCTAATTCATTTTTGTCTTTTTTTTTTTTTGTCTTAGGCAATGACATAGACCCCTCATCCACCTCCTGGCTTTTCCTTCCACACCCCACCCACTAAAATTTATATATATTAACTGTATCAGCTTACTGATTACAACTCTTCAATGGCTACCAGTTGCCATGAAAACCAACTCCAGACTTAAGATTTTACAAAGATTTTGAAATCAACCACTTTTTGCCCATTTCTATCCCACTTGATAGAAATGTTACCTATGAAGAAACCATCTGAAGGACATGCGGTCTCTCCATTCTAGCCATTCTAGATTTTATTCGTTGAAAAACTGTAAGCATTACTTGGCCAGTTCTATTGTGGTTCCTATAGAATTACTTCCTATGAGTTATTGTTTGCTCTGTGTATCCTTCTTTCAAGAAGCACTGCAAAAATTTCCCTCCATCCCCCAAATCTAGAACAATGCTTTATTTACAGAAATATTGTCATATATGTATCTTGTCTATCTATATGAATGACACCTAGAAATGCACACACATCAAATGAAAACCAATAGGAAAAATCCAAATGTAATCTACTCCAGGATGTCTTTTCTGGTTATTTTTATCTACTATACATTATGTAACCTCAGACCTACCTACTCTTCCCTGCATGCTCTGAGCTTTATTATGTCTCATGCAATATTCTCTGCCTAGACTCCTTCCTTCACCCACTCTTGTTAAGCTGAAGAACTCCAATGCAACCTGAAGACCAACTCAAAGTCATTCCCAGTAAGTCGAGGGGCTCCTTCCTGTGCTCCCATAGCATATCATATATCAGTCTTAGAATTTCTCACATTGCTTTGCTACATGGCTCGTGGAATCTTACTTCCTGGATCAGGGATTGAACTCTGGCCCTCAGCAGTGACAGTGTGGAGTCCTAACCACTGGACTGCCAGGGAATTCCTTCCATGATGATTTCAAACTTAGGGTTTTCCTCATTTTTTTGAACCTGGGTTTCTGTTTATGATTAAATTGGTGCCAAATTGTGTTACATTTCATTGTACCTGACTAATAAGAAAGATCACATAAGAAATACACTAGTACCAAGCTAAGACTGAAGAGTTCCCCAGCCATCTAGGGAAGGATTCACAGAAAAGCAGGGAGAAATTGGGTCACCACCTAGCATCCAGTAGCCTGGTCATGAAGACCCATAAGACCCTTCGATAGTGTGTTCTCTCAAAGAGCTGTGATTCGGTTTCAGCACGTCACCTGTGTCACATTATGTTAATATTCATTTGGATTCTATTGGTTTTGTGATTTGGCTTTCATTTAAATTTATTTTTACTTTATTGTTGCTTAAGTTCTATGTATAGACAGAATTAAACACCTAAACATTATTTAAATAACATTATAATAAATATAGTCTAAAAAATAAATAAAAATAATCTAAGTCAATGCTAGATCTACTTTTCTGTTTGATGGTTTGGGCTGTGGGGAATGTAGGATCTTAGTTCCTCAGCTGAGGACTTCAGCAGTGGGAGTGTGGAGTCCTAACCACTAAATCACCATTGAAACGAGCACTGATCTAAAGTTTTTCTTGAAACAACTGGGCACTGGTGTGATTAGAACTCTGCTTTAAAGGGCAGAAAGACTCCGGCTTCTAGGCTCCTACAATGACCACATGAAGGGTGGGAGCCTTGGCCATTTGACCAGGAGCTGACATTAACTGTCCAATGTAGGCAAAGGGCCATAAAACCTCACTCAGTCTTCACAATCACCAGTGTCCTGATTTTACAGATGAAACAAATTGGCTCAGAGAGGTTAAGGAATTTAAGCATGGTCAGATGCAGAGAAGTGCTACAACCCAAGATTTAACGTAGAGCTCTAAAACCCAGTTCTACCGTTCCCATTTACATTTTTAGTTTTTTGTTTTTATTCTTGTATCAGGGTTACATCACGAACCTCATTCCATAGTTCATCAGGCACTCTATCTATCAGATCTAGTCCCTTAAATCTATTTCTCACTTCCACTGTATAATCATAAGGGATTTGATTTAGGTCATACCTGAATGGTCTAGCAGTTTTCCCTACTTTCTTCAATTTGAGTCTGAATTTGGTAATAAGGAGTTCATGATCTGAGCCACAGTCAGCTCCTGGTCTTGTTTTTGTTGACTGTATAGAGCTTCTTCATCTTTGGCTGCAAAGAATATAATCAGTCTGATTTCAGTGTTGACCATCTGGTGATGTCCATGTGTAGAGTCTTCTCTTGTGTTGTTGGAAGAGGGTGTTTGCTATGACCAGTGCATTTTCTTGGCAACACTCTATTAGTCTTTGCCCAGCTTCATTCCACATTCCAAGGCCAAATTTGCCTGTTACTTCAGGTGTTTCTTGACTTCCTACTTTTGCATTCCAGTCCCCTACAATGAAAAGGACATCTTTTTTGGGTGTTAGTTCTAAAAGGTCTTGTAGGTCTTCATAAAACCATTCAGCTTCTGCTTCTTCAGTGTTACTGGTTGGGGCATAGACTTGGATAACTGTGATATTGAATGGTTTGCCTTGGAGACGAACAGAGATCATTCTGTTTTTTTGAGATTGCATCCAAGTACTGCATTTCGGACTCTTTTGTTGACCATAATGGCTACTCCATTTCTTCTGAGGGATTCCTGCCCGCAGTAGTAGATATAATGGTCATCTGAGTTAAATTCACCCATTCCAGTCCATTTTAGTTTGCTGACTCCTAGAATCTTGATGTTCACTCTTGCCATCTCTTGTTTGACCACTTCCAATTTGCCTTGATTCATGGACCTGACATTCCAGGTTCCTATGCAATACTGCTCTTTACAGCATTGGATCTTGCTTTTGTCACCAGTCACATCCACAGCTGGGTATTGTTTTTGCTTTGGCTTCATCCCTTCATTCTTTCTGGAGTTAGTTCTCCACTGATCTCCAGTAGCATATTGGGCACCTACTGATCTGGGGAGTTCCTCTTTCAGTATCCTATCATTTTGCCTTTTCATACTGTTCATGGGGTTCTCAAGGCAAGAATACTGAAGTGGTTTGCCATTCCCTTCTCCAGTGGACCACATTCTGTCAGAGCTCTCCACCATGACTAGCCCGTCTTGGGTTGCCCCGCAGGCATGGCTTGGTTTCATTGAGTTAGACAAGGCTGTGGTCCTAGTGTGATTAGATTGACTAGTTTTCTATGAGTGTGGTTTCAGTGTGTCTGCCCTCTGATGCCCTCTCGCAACACCTGCCATCTTACTTGGATTTCTCTTACCTTGGGTGTGGGGTATCTCTTCACAGCTGCTCCAGCAAAGCACAGCTGCTGCTCCTTACCTAGATTTAAGGGCCTAGATCTGGTAGATAGAGTGCCTGATGAACTATGGACTGAGGTTTATGACATTGTATAGGAGACAGGGATCAAGACCATCCCCATGGAAAAGAAATGCAAAAAAGCAAAATGGCTGTCTGGGGAGGCCTTACAAAGAGCTATGAAAAGAAGAGAGGTGGAAAGCAAAGGAGAAAAGGAAAGATATAATCATCTGAATGCAGACTTCGAGAGAATAGCAAGAAGGGATAAGAAAGCCGTCTTCAGCAATCAATGCAAAGAAATAGAGGAAAAGAACAGAATGGGAAAGACTAGAGATCTCTTCAAGAAAATTAGAGATACCAAGGGAACATTTCATGCAAAGATGGGCTCGATAAGGACAGAAATTGTCTGGACCTAAAAGAAGCAGAAGATATTAAGAATACACAGAATTCTGCAAGAATACAGGGAAGAACTGTACAAAAAAGATCTTCACGACCCAGATAATCATGATGATGTGATCACTAATCTAGAGACAGACATCTTGGAATGTGAAGTCAAGTGGGCCTTCGAAAGCATCACTATGAACAAAGCTAGTAGAGGTGATGGCATTCCAGTTGAACTGTTTCAAATCCTGAAAGATGATGCTGTGAAAGTGCTATACTCTATATGCCAGCAAATCTGGAAAACTCAGCAGTGGCCACAGGACTGGAAAAGGTCAGTTTTCATTCCAATCCCAAAGAAAGGCAATGCCAAAGAATGCTCAAACTACCGCACAATTGCACTCATCTCACATGCTAATAAAGTAATACTCAAAATTCTCCAAGCCACACTTCAGCAATACGTGAACCGTGAACTCCCTGATGTTCAAGCTGGTTTCAGAAAAGGCAGAGGAACCAGAGATCAAATTGCCAACATCTGCTGGAACATCAACAAAGCAAGAGAGTTTTAGAAAGACATCTATTTCTGCTTTATTGGGTATGCCAAAGCCTTTGACTGTGTGGATCACAATAAACTGTAGGAAATTCTGAAAGAGACGGGAATATCAGACCACCTAACCTGCCTCTTGAGAAATCTGTATGCAGGTCAGGAAGCAACAGTTAGAACTGGACATGGAACAACAGACTGGTTCCAAATAGGAAAAGGAGTACGTCAAGGCTGTATATTGTCACCCTGCTTATTTAACTTCTATGCAGAGTACATCATGAGAAATGCTGGACTGGAAGAAACACAAGCTGGAATCAAGATTGCTGGGAGAAATATCAATAACCTCAGATATGCAGATGACACCATCCTTATGGCAGAAAGTGAAGAGGAGCTAAAAAGCCTCTTGATGAAAGTGAAAGAGGAGAGTGAAAAAGTTGGCTTAAAGCTCACATTCAGAAAACGAAGATCATGACATCCGGTCCCATCACTTCATGGGAAATAGATGGAGAAACAGTGGAAACAGTGTCAGACTTTACTTTTTGGGGCTCCAAAATCACTGCAGATTGTGATAGCAGCCATGAAATTAAAAGACACTTCCTCCTTGGAAGAAAAGTTATGATCAACCTAGATAGCATATTCAAAAGCAGAGACATTACCTTGCTGACTAAGGTCTGTCTAGTCAAGGCTATGGTTTTTCCTGTGGTCATGTATGGAAGTGAGTGTTGGACTGTGAAGAAGGCTGAGTGCCGAAGAATTGATGCGTTTGAACTGTGGTGTTGGAGAAGACTCTTGAGAGTCCCTTGGACTGCAAGGAGATCCAACCAGTCCATTCTGAAGGAGATCGGCCCTGGGATTTCTTTGGAAGGAATGATGCTAAAGCTGAAACTCAAGTACTTTGGCCGCCTCATGGGAAGAGTTGACTCATTGGAAAAGACTCTGATGGTGGGAGGGATTGGGGGCAGGAGGAGAAGGGGATGACAGAGGATGAGATGGCTGGATGGCATCACTGACTCGATGGACGTGAGTCTGGGTGAATTCCGGGAGTTGGTGATGGACAGGCATGCTGCGATTCATGGGGTCGCAAAGAGTCAGACACTACTGAGCGACTGAACTGAACTGATCAAGGTTATACATGCCCTTAGCTTAAAGAATAGAATGGTTCCATATGGTTTGTAAGGAAAAGCAATAGTTTCTTACCTCCTAGACCCTTAGTTCCCTCTCCCTGGAGAGAACCACTTTCATGTGTCAGCTGTTGCTGTTTGTATTTACCTCCACATTTCCATGTA
This sequence comes from Ovis canadensis, assembly GCF_042477335.2. Taxonomy (NCBI): domain Eukaryota; kingdom Metazoa; phylum Chordata; class Mammalia; order Artiodactyla; family Bovidae; genus Ovis; species Ovis canadensis. Next base: position 208,484,133 of record NC_091245.1, on the reverse strand, counting down.
ACATGCTTAATTGCTAGCTTCTTGCTTTTTCAGTTGTAGGTGCCAACTAACAACTTTTCACTCTTAGTAGAAGGTGAGGTTAAGCTTTATCTCTCTTTGCCCCTACTCCACTCACTCACATACCACCCTTCTCATCTCCCTCTTCTCCCAATTTAATTATATTCTAATTTTTGTTTGCTTAGCATTAGGGTTTACACTACAATGACTTTTCACAGCTGAGTCATCTCACAAACCATGATTTTTTTTTTCTTGTGTAACTTTTGTTTTCCCTGAAAATTATCTTATCTTCCCATTTGCTTTATCTTCCTATGTGTTTTGCTTTGTTTTCTTTTCAATTCAGTTCAGTTCAGTCACTCGTGTCTGACTCTTTGCAACCCCGTGGACTGCAGCACGCCAGGCCTCCCTGGCCATCACAAACTCCCAGAGCTTACTCAAACTCATGTCTATCGAGTCGGTGATGCCATCCAACCATCTCATCCTCTGTCATTCCCTTCTCCTCCAGCCTTCAATCTTTCCCAGCATCAGGGTCTTTTCCAATGAGCCAGTTCTTCACATTAGGTGGCCAAGTGTTGGAGTTTCACTTCAACATCAGTCCTTCCAATTAATATTCAGGGCTGATTTCCTTTAGGATAGACTGGTTTGATCTTCTTGCTGTCCAAGGGACTCTCAAGAGTCTTCTCTAACATCACAGTTCAAAAGCATTGGCCCTCAGTTTTCTTTATAGTCCAAGTCTCACATCCATACATGACGACTGGAAATTGCTTTTTTAATATGCTGTCTAGGTTGGTCATAGCTTTTCTTCCAAGGAGAAATCATCTTTTAATTTCATGTCTACAGTCACCATCTGTAGTGATTTTGGAGCCCCCCAAAATAAAGTCTGTCACTGTTTTCCCATCTATTTGCCATGAAGTGATGAGACCAGATGCCATGATCTTCGTTTTCTGAATATTGAGTCTTAAGCCAACTTTTTCACTCTGCTCTTTCACTTTCATCAAGAGGCTCTTTAGTTCTTTGCTTCTGGCCATAAGGGTTGTGTTATCTGCGTGTCTGAAGTTATTGATATTTCTCCTGGCAATCTTGATTCCAGCTTGTACTTCATCTTGCCTGGCATTTCGCATGATATACTCTGCATATAAGTTAAATAAGCAGGGTGACAATATACAGCCTTGGTGTACTCCTTTCCCGATTTGGAACCAGTCTGTTGTTCCATGTCCAGTTCTCTTGCTTCTTAACTGTTGTTTTCTTTAATCAATTCAATCTTTGGTATTTGTCTTCATTCAAGATGTGTAGACATCACATGTTCTACCAATTATCTCCCTGCACATTCTCCCCAGGGGCGTTATGATTTGCACGAACTTGGACTGGCTATCCTCATAGATTCCCATCATGAGCACCCTGCTGATTCCTGTCACCACTCCCATGGGTGAAATACTGCTTCCTGTATCCATGGCTTCCTCTCTTTGGTTTACTGACCAAACTCTAGCTTCCTGAGAAAGCATGGAGGAGAGGTAACTGTTTTGAAAACTTGTAATTCTGAAAGTTTTTCTACTATCATACATGGTGAAGGTTTGGTTAGGTATAAAACTCCACAGTAAAAATCATTTTCCTTTAGAATTTTGAAGACTTTTCTCCATTGCTTTCTAGTTGCTATCAAGAAATCTGAAGCTGTTTTATTGTGACATGGTCTTTTTTTTCTCTTTAGAATCTTATAAGATTTTTTTTTTTTTTTAACCTCAGTGATAGTCCACTTTTCTCTAACGTGCTTTAGTGTTGGGAACTTCCCTGGCGGTCCTTTGATTAAGACATGGTGCTTCCACTGCAGAGGGCCTGGGTTCCATCCCTAGTTGGAGAACTAGGATCCTGCATGCCAATACAGGGAAAAATAGCTTTAGTGGGGGATTGTTTTCATCCTTTTTGCTGGATAGTCAGTAGGTCCTTTTGAATCTGAAAACTCATGTTCTCTCTACTAGAAAAAAATTTGAAAATTATTTTACTGTAAGTTCCTACCTTCGATTAATATTTTACCTGTTCTTTCTGGAACTCCTATTCTTTGGATATTGTATCTCTATCTTTTCTATTTTCTATTTATTTTATCTTTAGGTCTTTTTGCTTTATTTTCTGGACTAGCCTTAGCTTCCAATCCTACCTTTGTGTCTTCCACATTTTTGATTTCCAGTCATACTTTTTTTGTTTGTTTGTTTTCTGGATGTTCATGAAAAAAATCTTATTCTGTTTCGTAACTGCAATGTTTTATCTGATAGTATTAATTTTTCTTTTTTTAGTTTTCTTCTCATTGTATAATCATTGTTTGATTCATATTTCTCTTTTCCACCCATTTGTTTTACATTATTTTAACATTAGAGGCTTTTCTGAGCAGTCTGTCAGTCTTGCCCACCTGCTCGTATCTAAGCTGTCGGGAGCTTGTAGATTGAGGTTCACTGGGAAGCCATGTCACTAAACCTTCCAGCTGGGGAAACTCTAGAATGAGTGTCTTTAGATTTTTCCCTTTGGGGTAGTCAGAGGAAATGCTTCCATCTTTTGGTTAGTGGGTGAAGGTGTGACAGGAGCTGAGGATAGAGAGGGTACTGGCAGGACGTGTGTTGGTGTGGTGTGCCTGCAGGGTGTCTCCAAATCTTCACCCTTTGACTCACTGCAGCACTTCTGTCTTCAGCTGACCCTCTGTTTTACTCTCAGAGAACAAATCTTTAGCAAGGATGGCGAGGAGTTGTCACCCAGCTATGCAGGAATGAATCTGGAGGTCTCTAGGATAAACAAAATAGCTTAAAATTTTTTTAAACACTCTTTTTCCTAATAAAAGACAAATATTTATTACAAGCAGAAAAATTGCAAAGGAGACTCAGGCAACAAAGAAGAAAATAAAAGTCAACATCCAAAGCTAACCACTGCTAACTTTTTTGTATATTTCCTCCTAATCTTTTTACTTGTATATGCATTTACGTGTGTTTGCTTGTTTTATTTTTTTAAGCAAAATTCTGGTGATAAAATGAATATTTCTAATTGTTTTCTACTTATGAATATATCACAGGCGATGTTTCAGGAATGGCTTTTAAAGAACGTTATCAGCTTTCTGTTAGCAAATACCTCTTGGAATCTAATAGCAAACATGACTGAATTCGTAAGCCAGCCCCTGAATTTAGAGGTCAAATCCTGCCCACATCCCCATGTACACATTTCATCCTTTTAAGTTAGTTAGTGAGAAAAGGAAATGTTCAATGAAAAGAAGTAAGATGTCCTTAAACCCACCAAAGAGTTTTAGGAAATGCACTTGGTTACATCTTTTAACTCAGGCCTTTTCACTGGCAACACCAATAGTTGAAAGTGTCAGGAACTCACTGTGAGAGGTGGGGGGCGAAATTTGTTATCAAAAGGTAATAGGATGAAGCCTGGCTAACTCAATTCCATTGTTCTGTAGAATTAACTTTGGCAGGTCACATGCTATCAATACTTGCACTGACCTAAAGTCAAACAGGTTCAGGACAGATTGGGTATAAAAGAAGTGCACATTTCCTGATACAAGGGATGGGGCTGACAAGCTCTGTCTTCTTTAAAAAAAAAAAAAAAAAATTTATGGCTGCCACTGGGTCTTGTGTTGCTGTGGTTTTTTATAGTTGCCCAAATTGGAAGTTACTCTCTAGTTTCTAGGCAGGGGCTCTAAAGCGTGGGCTTAGTTTCTCTGCGGCATGTGGAATCTTCCTGGACTTGGGATGGAGCCCATGTCTCCTGCATTGGCAGGATGACTCCTAACCACTGGACCACCAGGGAAGCCCTTGACTTCTTTTCTGATTTGGTGAATCCCTCTTCTTTCCCTTACCCCTTTCCCCCAACCGTGCACATGTTCAAAAGAATGAAACCTTCTTCTGGTAATATGTCAGTGAAAGAAAAGTGAAAGTGAAGTCGCTCAGTCGTGTCTGACTCTTTGCGACCCCATGGACTGAAGCCTACCAGGCTCCTCCCTCCATGGAATTCTCCAGGCAAGAATACTGCAGTGGGTTGCCATTTCCTTCTCCAGGGGATCTTCCCGAGCCAGAGATCAAACCCAGGTCTCCCGCATTCCAGGCAGACGCTTTAACCTCTGAGCCACCTATGTCAGTAAGAAGAACTAAAACAGACACTGCAGGTTAAATATCCTCTTGGGTGTTAGTCACATGAAGCACAACTACCTATTTGGGTGATTCTGTGGGAGGAACTCACTTAGGAGTTTTGGTGGGCCGGTTGGCAGGGCATTCAAACATTCTTTGTCGCTGGGCCTTTTTCTTGCCACAGGCTCAGCCCTCTCTCCATCTTGAGGTTAGAAAGGTGGAGCTGCCCCCTGTCCTGCTCCCTTTTCCTGGACTGTGCATTGCATATGGCGGCACACCATGGCCTCCCTCAGTGACCACACGCTCCACGCACGGAGGACCGTTTACATCCTGGCTGCTAGGCTGTTTTCCCATTGTCTCGGTTGGGCCAACCACCTTCTTACCCTGGCATTTGAGTTTCCTCCTCCCTTGGGAGATTCCAAGCCTAATTGTGGGCAATTATCTTGGCTCTGAAGGAAGGAATAAGTAGGAGGATATGAAGTAAAAGGGCTGCAGGTGACCAGAAGGGGAAGGATGAGGGATAACAGTGGCAGGAAGGCAATGGTACACAGCTTCCACCAGTTCACACAGAAAAGTTAAAACAATGTCAGGAACTTTTCATAAAGTTAAATGTATTTAATGATTTTATTCTGAGATTATGAACTCTCCATGATGTATTCGAGTGTTCTTTCTTTTATGAGCTGATGGAATTGAAATAAAGAGTTGGTAAGTTGGTTTGTAATTTTATTATTATTGTTTTATGAAATTGTATTTGTCCAGAAAATTCCAATGCCTGGCAGAGAGGTTAAGGACCCTTAATGGCTTTGGTGTCTACGCTTAAACACTATTTTGTGTCCTTGGACAAGTGACTTAACTTTCCGGGTTTCAGTTTTCTCATCTGAAAATAATAATCACTGCTTCACAGAGATTGGTGGTTTAGTTGCTAGGTCATGTCTGACTCTTTGCAACCCCATGGACTCCCGTGAGGGTAGTAGCCCACCAGGCTCCTCTGTCCATGAGAACCAGGGAAGAATTACTGGAGTGGGTTGCTGTTTCCTTCTCCAGGGGATCTTCCCCATCCAAGGACTGAACCTGGGAATCCTGCATTGCAGGCAGGATTCTTTATCAACTGAGGCATCAGGGAAGCCCACAGAGGTTAAAGAAGACAATGAAAGACATGTGTTTAGCACAACATAGAGCTCAATAGTGCTAGCTTTTATTTTTATTAATATTGGATAATGATAAAAGAAATTTACTTGTAGTTGGAGACTTGTTAAGATGAATAGGGCTCACTTAATATGTGAAGCAGATTTTAAGTATTGGTAATCTGGCAAATATTTGGGAAGACTGGGTTGAATTTCCCCTAGGATAATTGGAAAAGCAATGGGCTTGGTGGCAGATTCGTGTTCATGTCCCACTTCTGTGATGTACTAGCAGAGAGACCTTGGGCAGTTGACATCAGAGTCTCATGGGTCCCTCATCTATCATTCAGATGGGGATAATACTGCTTACACTTAAGGGTTCTTGGAGGCCACCCTCTTCAATTATTACTAACAGTAATGGCCCAGCACAGTAGGTAGTTCTTGGCATAATTAATCCTCATGACAAGCCTTTAAGGCAGGTTCTATTATTACCCCCAGTTTAAATACTGTAAGAAAACTTGGACATCACCAGATGGTCAACACCGAAATCAGATTGATTATATTCTTTGCAGCCAAAGATGGAGAAGCTCTATACAGTCAGCAAAAACAAGATCGGGAGCTGACTGTGGCTCAGATCATGAACTCCTTACTGTCAAATTCAAACTCAAATTGAAGAAAGTAGGGAAAACCGCTAGACCATTCAGGTATGACCTAAATCAAATCCCTTACGATTATACAATGGAAGTGAGAAATAGACTTAAGGGCCTAGATCTGATAGGCTGCCTGATGAACTATGGAATGAGGTTCGTGACATTGTATAGAGACAGGGATCAAGACCATCCCCATGGAAAAGAAATGCAAAAAAGCAAAATGGCTGTCTGGGGAGGCCTTAGAAATAGCTGTGAAAAGAAGAGAGGCGAAAAGCAAAGGAGAAAAGGAAAGATATAAGCATCTGAATGCAGAGTTCCAAAGAATAGTAAGAAGAGATTAAAAAAGCCTTCTTCAGTGATCAATGCAAAGAAATAGAGGAAAAGAACAGAATGGGAAAGACTAGAGATCCCTTCAAGAAAATTAGAGTTACCAAGGGAACATTTCATGCAAAGATGGGCTCGATGAAAGAAAGAAATTGAATGGCCTAACAGAAGCAGATGATATTAAAAGAGGTGGCAAGAATACAGGGAAGAACTGTACAAAAAAGATCTTCACGACACAGATAATCATGATGATGTGATCACTAATCTAGAGACAGACATCTTGGAATGTGAAGTCAAGTGGGCCTTCGAAAGCATCACTATGAACAAAGCTAGTGGAGGTGATGGAATTCCAGTTGAGCTGTTTCAAATCCTGAAAGATGATGCTGTGAAAGTGCTATACTCTATATGCCAGCAAATCTGGAAAACTCAGCAGTGGCCACAGGACTGGAAAAGGTCAGTTTTCATTCCAATCCCAAAGAAAGGTAATGCCAAAGAATGCTCAAACTACCGCACAATTGCACTCATCTCACATGCTAGTAAAGTAATGTTCAAAATTCTCCAAGCCAGACTTCAACAGTACGTGAACCGTGAACTCCCTGATGTTCAAGCTGGTTTCAGAAAAGGCAGAGGAACCAGAGATCAAATTGCCAACATCTGTTGGCTCATCAAAAAAGCAAGAGAGTTCCAGAAAAACATCTATTTCTGCTTTATTGGGTATGCCAAAGCCTTTGACTGTGTGGATCACAATAAACTGTGGAAAATTCTGAAAGAGATGGAAATACCAGACCACCTAACCTGCCTCTTGAGAAATCTGTATGCAGGTCAGGAAGCAACAGTTAGAACTGGACATGGAACAACAGACTGGTTCCAAATAGGAAAAGGAGTACGTCAAGGCTGTATATTGTCACCCTGCTTATTTAACTTCTATGCAGAGTACATCATGAGAAATGCTGGACTAGAAGAAACACAAGCTGGAATCAAGATTGCTGGGAGAAATATCAATAACCTCAGATATGCAGATGACACCACCCTTATGACAGAAAGTGAAGAAGAACTAAAAAGCCTCTTGATGAAAGTGAAAGAGGAGAGTGAAAAAGTTGGCTTAAAGCTCAACATTCAGAAAACGAAGATCATGGCATCCGGTCCCATCACTTCATGGGAAATAGATGGGGAAACAGTAGAAACAGTGTCAGACTTTATTTTTTGGGGGCTCCAAAATCACTGCAGATTGTGATAGCAGCCATGAAATTAAAAGACACTTTCTTATTGGAAGAAAAGTTATGATCAACCTAGATACTATATTCAAAAGCAGAGACATTACTTTGCTGACTAAGGTCCATCTAGTCAAGGCTATGGTTTTTCCTGTGGTCATGTATGGATGTGAGAGTTGGACTGTGAAGAAGGCTGAGTGCCGAAGAATTGATGCGTTTGAACTGTGGTGTTGGAGAAGACTCTTGAGAGTCCCTTGGACTGCAAGGAGATCCAACCAGTCCATTCTGAAGGAGATCAGCCCTGGGATTTCTTTGGAGGGAATGATGCTAAAGCTGAAGCTCCAGTACTTTGGCCACCTCATGCGAAGAGTTGACTCATTGGAAAAAGACTCTGATGGTGGGAGGGATTGGGGGCAGGAGGAGAAGGGGATGACAGAGGATGAGATGGTTGGATGGCATCACTGACTTGATGGATGTGAGTCTGAGTGAACTCTGGGAGATGGTAATGGACAGGGAGGCCTGGCGTGCTGCAATTCATGGGGTCTCAAAGAGTCGGACACAACTGAGCGACTGAACTGAACTGAAGAAAACTTAGAATAAGAAGGTCAAGTAACTTACCCAAGTCACCCAGGTGGTAGAGCCCAAATTTGAACCCATACTGGCTTCCAAGGCCAACTACTAAGCAACACTAAGGATAAAAGTGCCATATGGAGATGTTTCCAGTATGCTCACAAAGGAATTAGATCTGGGAGGAAATGCAAATCAAAAAGTTAAAGGTATGAATTTGGAGAAACATGCATTTTTTTCCTACTGTGTATTTTCTTTGCTTATATTTCGAGGGGACCATAATTTGAATTTGTTAAATTTTTATATATACACATTGTAAACATTTAATAAGTTAGTTTGCTGAATCAGAATCCAATTTGGGATTAACATATTAAAGTTAACTCCTAAAATAAAGACTAAGGCACTATCTCTGCCCTTAGGGTGGATAGTTACTAGGGGAGGGAGATAAGCAATAACTTTGGAGGTGTGTTTGAATGCCCAAAGTTGTAGCACTAGACTGGTGGTAAAGGAGAGGTGGGGATGGGGGCATTTTGAAAGAACTGTCACCAGAAGAGAGTATTGAAAGCTGATATGAACTAGCCTCATGAAATTGAGACGGTGAGATGAAGAAGAGCCTTCCAGATTGGAGGTTGCAAACTGGCAGGTTGATTTTGGTTAGCAGATGTGTTTTGATTATTCACAATTTAATTATTTGCCAACATTTAGAAATTGGAAGATTCCACATAATTGCAAAGATCTCTGGGTTCTTTTGAAAAATGGGATTATCTGGAGACCTTGGGCCCACATTCTGGCCAGACAACAATTGCTGGACCTGGCTAAAGGCAACCCTATGAAAAGGACAGCTCACTAGTATTGTACTAGAAACTTAGTTCTCTATTCCTCTCTTGCAGAAGGCCTGAGAAGCAAAGAAGCAGGATGTTTGTACTGACAGCTGTTCGCAGTTGCTTAGATGTAAAGTTTCTGACACAGCTTCTGAAGAAGGGCTAAGTAAACTGATTAACAATCTTCATGGATTTATAGATGTCCATGACAACAGAATAATCGTGAGGAACACGGTAGTAAGAACTGTTTTCTCTCTTTTTTTCCTGGATACATTTTCCAGCTTAGATGAGGGGCAGTTTTTTTGTTTTTTAAGCTTAGCTTATCTAAGGCCTAAATGTGAAATTTGCATACTTCAAAACAATTATCCTCATGCTTTGCTGCTTTTAAAAATACCTAGGCCAAGTATATAGAATCCAGGCATTGGAATAGTTTTTAATACTTTCCAGGTAGCTCTGCTGAGTAGCTACTTTTGAGAATCAGAGTGTCTGCCTTTTCCTCTCATTTAGTCTCTCTGAACCCCTGGCTCACCTCCTGGGAGAGGTGAGTCAGTGACATTGTTGTCTTTCAGAACATCTATTTCCAGGCAGCAGGGAAGAAGCTCCAGCTCAATGTCTAAGTGTGTTTGTCCCTCGGATTCAGAGGAAAGCCCAGCTCTCAACCCTGGGGAGAAACAACTTCTCCACAGGCTGAAGAGACTTGCTGCTTTTTGGCACCTGAAGAATTTTAACCTGAGGGTTCTGACAATTTAAATAATTGGTATGCTATAACTATTCTGGCTGACAGAAGTGTGGTTTAATGCCGATGAGTCTGAGTTGTAAAAACATGTAACAAACAGGCTTCAGGCTAAAGATATCTGGATTTAAAAAAAAAAGGAAAAGAGAGCGAGGAGGGGGAAAGAAGGGAGGGAGGAAGTAAAAACTAGCAAGTAAGCTAGTTTCCTCATTTTATTCCACTGACTTAACCTTTAAATCAGGTTTCTTCCTTCAGGATAGCAACTTAGTGACCTTGACCATGTTTCCGGATGTTCTGGTTCTTTGAGATGACTGACTTATATAACAGCTAGTGTGCTCAATAACTTGTTTCAGCATAAATGAAAACAATTTTTCATAGCAGTACTTCCCTGAAAAAGAATTGTTGAAAAATATCCACAACTGTCTAAACTCAATCTGTACTTTTGACCAAAGCACTGAATTCTCTGTTCCCCAAGAGGAAATATCAGTGAAGACTGTGGCCTCTGCCTGCATATAGTAATTTATTGTAACAGTACTTTTTGGCCAACATACAAGTGGATCATTGACTAAAAATGATGAAGGGTGAAGACTTTCTGAACTTTTTTTCTGATGGTAAAGCTGAAGCTCCAATACTTGGCCACCTCATGTGAACAGCTGACTTGTTTGAAAAGACCCTGAAGCTGGGAAAGATTGAAGGCAGGAGAAAGGGATGACAAAGGACTAGATGGTTGGATGGCATCACCGACTCAATGTATATGAGTTTGAGCAAGCTTCAGAAGATGGTGAAGGACAGGGAAGCCTGGTGTGCTTAGGTCTTCCACAGGGTCACAGAGTCAGACACGACTGAGCAAATGAACAACAATGACAAAACATCTCGTGTCTTGGAGCTAAAGTATCTTTCTGTGAGTTTAAAATGAAAAATACATGCATTAAAAATTTAGCAGTTCTGATTTCTTTGCTAAGACAGAATGTTTAGATGCAACCTTTATTTGTAGGACAGATCACACACTCTTGTCTGATCCTTGAAGAAAATGAGTCAGGATAATGGCTTACATTGGGAAAACTTGGCAGTCACCAGTTGACTGCAGAACTTTTGGGGCTAATCAGAAATGTTGAATTGTCTTCAGCTTTAAAAATGATTTTGCTTTAACATAGGTTAGCTGAAGCAAAAAATAATACAGTAGGAGCTATGCGTCTATCAGAGTGACTGACAGACTGAAATTCTCTAGAAAAATAGATTATTTTCCCTCAAAGAGAGTAAAGTTTTGGTTTTCAAAGTCAATCAGAAAACTAACAATTTGGACAGGAGAGGAATCAGCTTCTCTTTTTGAGACAGTATATTTCTAATGATTTTTATGGAGACTATAATAAGGATCAGGAAACAAAAGCTTGATATGGACATGTTTTTAGCTAGCAGATTGAAAAGAAATAATGGCATGAATAAAGTTTTTTTTTTAAATACTGACAAAGTTCTCTTTCTTTTATATTGTCTGAAATAAAATTGATAAATGAAAAAAAACAGTAATAGCTAAGTTCTCTAATACTAGCTATGTTTTCTCATGGCTAAAACTTTATCATAGATACTTTCCTGTGTATTTTTTCTAAATTTGGGGGAAGATTCAAATTTACACAGCAATCCCCTGGATACTAAGTATATTTGATAAATGTATATAGTATTAAAAATTAAATTTTAACAATAAGAAACCTTCCTAATGTTCAGATGTCAACACAAAATTTAAAATGTGATGGTTTATGTATCTTAGCAACACTGTGTCTAAGACTACAGGGACAAATACACTTAAGACACTTTAAAAACTGTATATTTGTAGAAATATCAGCATTTTTCAATAAGGAAAGAAAAAACTCCCTTCCATATCTGCCTGCCTCATAGTCTTTAATTCCCTTTCTATAAAAAGGCATTTATGGGCTTGAATCAAAACTAGGTCAGCGTGTGGAAAGAAAGTTTCAAATGCAAACAGCACTGTTTCTCATTCTTCCTCTAAGTGTGGCATCTCACCTGGATGTTCCCTGAAACACCAGCATCCTTTTTGTGTAGTTTCTATAGTATATTTCCTTAAAGTTCTTGGGATACCTCTGCCTTCTCCCCCATCCCTAAGAGGAACGGGACTTTTCTAAGCAGTGGTGGCACTTCCCCCACTTGCAGTGTTCTTGTCCTATTAAGCCTTAAGCCCTCCCTTCCCTTCTCCAGCTGCTAACTCCAGGCTCAGTTCAGGTGTCATGGACTCCTTCTCAGGGTGCCCTCCCTGACCACCCTTCCCCAAAGATGGGGTCAGTACTTCCTCCCCTGGTTTCCTGGCACCTACGTCTGGTTGGTGTTGCAGTCTGCACTCCTGTTAATTCTTCTTTCCTGGCCTTTCTTTCTAGACTGTCCATGAAAGCTCTTTTGTTCACTGCTGTGTTCACAGTGCCCCAAACAGTGCCTGGCAATAGTAGTGCTCAATTAACATTAGCAGAATGAGTAAAAAATGACAGTTTAAAATAGAATTCTCAAATGATAGAGGTACAACAGAGAGCCAGAGATCAGGAAAACCTTGGTGGAATCTGATTAGCAGATTGGTTAGCAGTGCTGATTGACCACACAGCTCTCTTTCCTGGGAAATGAGACAGTAGACATCAGTGGTCGGCACGTATAGCTTTGGAAGCGACTTCCTTTAAATCTGTCTCTCCCTTTTATCTCCATTAAAGAGCCTCGCTGGATCTATAATAGACAAGAATATAAAAGCATCATTCTCTTTCTCATCCCATCCTGTTTACTCAGCAACCCCAGCCCCCGCCTTTGCCTCAGCCCACATGTTCTCTATTAATAAGCGTTAGGAGAGGCCAACCTCACCCAGCACAGTTTTCCCCCTTTCTTTTTTCCGCAGGGAGACCTCAGCCAACTGCCAGAACTCATGAGTGAAAGGCCTCGCCGGCTCTTGGGAGCTTTGAGAGGAGGGTGGAGACAAAGGTGACGTCTGGGCCTCCAGTGACTCTGAGACCCAAGTGGCCTCAAGTGTTTTCAATCCAGTGAGCAGGTCTCTTAGAATTTGGTGATAAGCCATGGCTTTCATTTGGGGGAAATTTAGAGGCACATTTTAAGGAGTAAACATATTAACTATAACTAGAAATAGGGCCAAATTCTGTGCCTTCGGAAAAGTCAGTAAAGCAGACACACCCTTGTGCCTTCTAAGTGAATTAACGTACTGTGTTCTGTTGGAGAGCCATTTCTCTCTTCATCTTTAATTTCTGCCCTGAGGAGCCATCTGTACTTGGAGGGTATGTGTTCAGGATGAAACACACTGTGGACGGAGGACTTTCATGCCCAGCTCTCGATGAATGACTCTTTCATACTTGAGGTGGGGGCTCCCTCTGATTTTCTTACTAGCCAGAACTTAGCTGGGCCTAGACATTTCTAGTGGCAGAAAGGTTCACACAAATGTAAAAACAAAAGGCAGTGACTGAATATCCTACTTTTGATTTGGTGGTTGTTTTTAACCTGTATTATACTAACCCATAATGCAATATTATTCTCCTCAGGGATCTCATGATTATCCTTGATAAAAATAGATGAAAACTTCAAGTTATTTTAGGGCTTCTGGGGAAGAGGTGGTGCATGAATTCTTCTTTCAGTAAAGCACAGTCCTAGAGTCCAGGAAGAGTTAATACCTTCAAAAGGTGAATGGTATACTTCCTTCTTACCAAAGGCTGAGGCCCAATGCTTGATTTAGAAAAAACAATTCCTTAAGTAGCTGGAGTCATGCTGTCCATCAATATGATTGGCAGTCAACTATACCAATCAATGGACTTATCTACATTTGAATCTCTTCCTCGCTTTGTATAGTTTTTTGGAAACTCCTTTTCTTTTAAGATTTTACTTTATTATTTTCTGTTTATGCGTTATATATGCCTATTGTGGAAAAAAATTAGAAAGTATAAAAAAAGCATAATGAAGGGAAAAAAAACCCACAATGTTACCACCCAGAGACAAACAGACCATTAACATAATGGCCTGTTTCCTTGGAGAATTTCTTCAAGCCTACTTTTTTTGATTCCTGCCTGCCCCTGCTTCGGAAATGCTTTCCCTAGTAGTTTTGCCAACAAAAGAGAATCCTTGTTGTGCCCTGTCTGAATGTGAATAAAACTGTCCAGCTGTTGGTTCTCATGTGGCACATAGTAGGCACACAGGGCACATTTACCAATATAGCTGATTATTTCCAGAGTCCCAGTGAACTAATTCTTCAGCTGGACCATGTGAGATGAAATTGAATGCCCGTTAGAAAGAACATGCTATAGAAATGTTAATAGGTATGGGTTTTAATAGTTGCTCAGCAGTTGGGATGAAGAAATGAAATTAAAGAAGAGGAAACATTATTGAGCTCTTTTTCACCAGAGCATTTGTAAAGGGTAAACTCTGGGAAGCCATGGGACTCCAGACTATCCTGAAATCCAAGTCTTTGCATTTGGTTTCCACATTATATGTCACCTAAACCTACTCAAAGTCTCCATTAAAGACTGAGAAAATAGCCCTTATTTTATACAGAATAAAATTTGGGGTTCTGAATTTCTAATTCATTCCCACACAAAACCTAGCATTCAGTGTTTGCAGCACCTCCACTGTGTTTCAGTATATCCTTTTCAGATCATTCACCAGACAGCATCCTACAGCTCTCATTCATAAAGTCCAATTATAAGACAAGAAATGTCAGGAATATACACTTTGAGAGTGGGAGGCAAACAGAACAGTACATTGTGACTTTGTAAGAACAGCCATGCATTTCCTCTGGGCTTGTTTTCAGTTCCTTTGTCAGCTGATTACATGGTCTTTTATAATTTCTCATCTAGAGAATGGAGCTATTTGCTTGTGGATTATTTGAAAGACACAGGCTTATGCAAAAGAAAAACGAAGTCATCGTGAGGTAGAATGATATTTCTGGGTAGATGTTTTTGCTTTTCTGTTTCTTTTTTAACATAATTATGAGAATATAATTTGTAATAGTGACTCTTTAGGTGTATGAAACAAGTAAATATTCTATTAATTCAATCTTAATGCATATGTAATGCTATCTAGGCATTCATTATTTTTGTAATTGTGTTTATCAATAATTTCATTTATTTTCGTATAAAGAATGTTATCTTACATGTAGTTTGTTTTCAAAGTACACAAATTTTCAAAGTATATAGATTATTCTTTTTGATTCCTACAACAATCTTTTTAATTTAGATAGTACTTTATAGATTACAAAGTGTTTTCACTATATATTGTGTTACTTAATTCTCATGACACTCCTGAAATTTAAAACTGGTCAAAGTGCTTTGGATTTTAAACCCTCATCTGTGGCTTTACTCTTCTGTCCATCACCATAGATAAGTTTCCTTTTTATCTCTGTCTTATATCCCTTTACTTGCTAACATTTGAGACAGCTCAGGGCTGCCTCTTCTATGAGAACTTTCTCCAATAAATTAAATCGAAATGACTTCATCTCTTCACTGTGTTCTTTCACTACTTTATACATTTCATTTTCATTGGAAAAATATTTTAATTGGTTCTTTACAAAAATTCACATCTGATATGACTACATTCTTATAAAATTATAAAAATCTCAAGGTCCTATGAGTCAATATCACTTACATAAAAAGTTAAAAACAAATTTTAAAAAATTGTACCTTCTCATGTCAGTATATATAGGTCTTCTGAATTCTTTTGAAATACTATATAGTATATAGTATTTCATAGTATGAGTGTTCTATATCAGCACCATTTAATAACAGTTTTCTGTGTTGATGGAGATATTCTGTATCTGCCCTATCCAATATGGTCATCATTAGTTCCACATGGCATCTGAGCCCTTAAAATATGGCTAGTGAAGCTGAGGTTCTGAAATTTAAATTTTATTTAGTTTAAATTTAAATAGTCACGTGTGGCTGGTGGTTGCCATATTTGACAGTGCAGATTTCTACTTTATATTAAAATCATTTGCTAGTCTCTTAGATTGTTTCCAGTTTCCCCTTAAAACAAAGTGTTGTCAACCAAGTAAAACTTTAGAACAAAAAGGAACTACTTTTGGTATATTACATGTATTAATTCTTGAGAAGTTTACATTCATTTTAATGCGGGCTTCTTTGAGGTTCTACAAGAAATTATTGCATGAAGTAGGCAATACTAAAGATATTTTCTATATGAGAGAATGCTTTAAAATGTGCAGCAAATAAAAATATTTATGTCTGTTATTACTATAATAGTAAAAATATTGGAATCAATCCTGTATCTAACACTGACAAACTGGCATCAATATTTTATGATCCTCTCTATATAATGATGGACAAGGCAATCATTAGAAATGATAACAAGAGAATTCCTTGGATGTCCAGTGGATAGGAGTCGGCACTTACACTGCCATGACCCCAATTTGATCCTTAGCTTGGGAACTAAGATCCCTCAAGCTGTGTAATATGACCAAAAAAAGAAATGATGATGAAAATGTAATTTATTGTGATAAAAATAAGTCTGTATTATCAAGTGAAAAAAAGGTTACCAAATAATATGTATAGTACGGTTCCCTTTTCATACATGTATTAATACATACACGTGTTTGAGAACATGGTCTTTGGGGATTGATGTGGGTTTGAATTCAAGCTGTGTCACATATCATTATGTGACTTTGGACAAGTCTCTCACTTCTTTGAAGTTTGGTTTCCTCATTGCTAAAATGGAAAGCTAAAATTGTTATCTTATGTTGAATAGCATATGTAAAGCACTTAGTACATACGTAGTATTTAATAAATGGTAGTTGTTTTTCTAATACTAGTAGGTATTGGCATAGAAGGAAATCAGAAATGATATAACAAAATGATTTTCCAAAATGTCGAAAGTGCTCTTTTCTCAGTTTTAAAGTTATGGCTGATACTGTTTTCACTCAATTAATTGGATGGAGCATTGATTTCTTGAATATGAAAAAGTCCATTAAAATTATGTATATATGAGACAAAAAATGAATAAATTATATGTATAATATCAAAATATGGTAAGATAATAAATTATGGAGCAGTATAGTTAATATAATCCCATTTGTGTTTGAAAATTTTTTTTAAGAAATATAAAGTGACTATGGATGACCTAGCAAGGAAAAGCAGAAAAATCTTTTAACTTATAGTGTATGACTTTGATTCTAAGTTTTCACATGATTTTATTTAAAAATTTTTATTAATTGTTAAAATAACAAGTGTTCCAAGAGCTTTCAACAAAAAGAAAGATAAAAAGAGAGAGGGAGAAAAATCCTGCTTTTCATTCAAGTCTACCTTTGCTAGTTTGAAGAAACATGCTTTTCAAAGGCGTAAAAAGGACTTTGAAATTATTTCAATATTAGTAACTTTCTAATTCAGATGAAAATTGTGAGAATTCTGCCACTATATCATATTTGAGTAATGTTTTACTTTTTCTGCTAAAATACTACTAATATTTATTGAGCATTTATAAGATAGAAATGAGAAAGATGAGAGAAGTAATTTTCTTTTTAAAGAGAACTAATCTTTCATCACTTTCTTATTTTAAAAATCCTTACAGAAAAAAGAACAATTATGGCACTTCATATGTATCTTTTTGGCCTCTTCCCATAATTTTCTGCCTTTTTCTTTTAATATGACATTCTACAGACTAGACCCAATAGACTTTAAAAAAAAACAACAAACAAAAACCTATGGAGTTCCCTGCTGGCCTAATGGTTAGAATCCTGGGCTTTCACTGCCATGGCCTGGGTTCAATCCCTGCCTGGGGAACTGAGCTCCCACAAGCTGTGAGAAGTGGGCAAAACAAAACAATACTCATAGTTTTCTTAATACAGGAAATAGGTGTTCACTATAGAAGAGAAAAATAAAACGCTTCTAAGGCCACTCCAGATGCAATCGTTGTTATTCTTAACATACTGGTATGAAATCACAGTGGTATTTTCACATGTATACTGTGTTCTTTTATCCATCATCCTTGATGGCTGCATGGTATTGCCTTTCATGAATTTACAAGCATTTACATAACGAATCCCCCTTTGCTAAACATCTAGGTCATTTCTGCCTTTTTGTCTTTATGGTAAACATTCTTATATTATAGTTGAGTATTCGTATTCAACTATAACTATTTCCCTGGAATAAATACCTAATCATGTAACTGCTGAGTCAAAGTTCAAACAAGAATTAAGATTTTAATATGTCTTAATAAATAATTGTTAAAAAGAATCAGTGAATGATTGTGAGCTTGTGGCAAGAAGATGTGTGGAGGAGGCATCTGCAGTCAAGGCTCAGAAGCTGAGTTGGTGGATGGCATAATTAGAAACATTCTTAAGCCATTTTTGGGTCAGGAGAGTAAAAAGGGTGGAAGAATCTCCACATTCTTACAAATACAGTGCACTAACTACTCAAGAAAGGAGGCTTAACCTTCTTATTACAGCCAGTTCCTGGTGCTGCTCTACAGTATGTCTTGTAAAAGAATATTTAAAACACAGCAAAAGAGCAAGTCTCTATCCAGCCTCTCTCCTACAATTGTGACTATTCAGAATCTACTCATGTTTCAAGGAGTAATTTAAGTCTTACCTTCTTCACGAAGCATCCCTGACTCTCAAGTATTTCTTCCTTTATTAATGCATAGCATTTCTCATCCTCATTCCTATATTCCAGAATCATTTTTGAAAAGACTTTGCACCAACACTCTGCTTGTTTATCACTCTTATTTTCACAGATATCATGTGAGGTGGTTATTATTTTTCTCGGTTTGTAGATGGGGCCCTGAAGCTGGGATAGACCAAGCAACCTTCCACCGCACTACAAAGAAGAGGCTAACTCAGAATGAACCCAAGGTCCTTCCCTGTCTTGAAATTTTGAAGTCTACTGACATTTTTTCGAAGAGGTAGGAAACAGCAGAAGGGAAAGCAGATACAAAAGCAGAAGGAGAGTGAATGTGAAAAGAAGAGCAGTGGGTTAGGGCGTCGCTGGGAGGGGTCAGGGTGTCTGGCACAGAGGGTCATGGATGAAGTGGCAGGAGATGCTACTGGGAAGGAGAGCTGGGGCTGGCATCTTACTGGACGCTGAAGCACATAGCACAGCTCCGGAAACAGTGAAATTCAATAAAGGGAGCTGAATCTTACAGTACGTTGAAGATTCAGGCTGTCTTTGTTAAAAGATTTGTCTTCCTAATTAGACTGTGAGCACTACAAGGTTAGTGATTGTTTTCCACATTTGGAGGGTCCTGCACAGTACCTGGCATATGGCAATGGTATATAAACCTCTGGTGAATAAATTAATTAATTCATAAACATTTTCTTGGGAACCAGCAAAGACAAAACAAACCAAAAACAAAGCAAAACACTGCTTTTAGAATCTGAAGACCTCGTTTCAAGTATCTTCTCTCTAGCTTACAGGTGGTGTGACTTTCCGTAAGTTACATAACCTCTTTGAATAGTTTACTCATCTGATGATAATACACACCTCAAAGTTTTATTGTGAGGATCAAATCAGAACATACTTTTGAATCAATTCACAGTACTTGACAAAATTGTGAGCATCCATAAATGTCAGTTTT
Source organism: Ovis canadensis (assembly GCF_042477335.2). Lineage (NCBI taxonomy): Eukaryota > Metazoa > Chordata > Mammalia > Artiodactyla > Bovidae > Ovis > Ovis canadensis. The sequence continues at coordinate 208,465,042 of NC_091245.1, read as the reverse complement.
CTGCTTCCAGCTTCCCGCTATCCAGAATTGAATTGTACACTAGGAGAGCTTATAGTCATATTTAAAGAATAGTCTCCATTCCTATTCAATATTCAATGCTATTGTCAGACTGTGAGTCTTGATTTAATATTTTTAAAAAGGTGACTACTGTTTTTTTTAAGTTTCAGTAGATTTATTTTTTAATTAATTAATTAATTTTAATTGGAGGCTATTTACTTTACAATATTATAGTGGTTTTTGCCATATATTGACATGAATCAGCCATGGAGTGTACATATGTTCCCCATCCTGAACCCCCCTTCCACCTCCCTCCCCATCCCATCCCTCAGGGTCATTGATTTAATATTTTTAAAAAGGTGACTACTGTTTAAAGCATGAATGATTAAGTACCACACACAGGTTCTCAGTAAACAGATGAATGAATGAATGATTTGAATCCTCAGAGTTTTATCATAGTATCTACAGCATTCTCAGGATGCTAGATGTAAAAATACATCTGTCACTAGTTGATTATGTTGTTTTTAGCTGATTTGAGAGACCTCACTCAAAATCATTAAATTCCTTTTGTTTTGATTCTCTCTGTACCCCACAAACTTCTGATGGCCAATTTCCAAGCTATCTTGATATCTTGAATAAGAGGACCTTGGAATCAATGAATAGGAATTACATGTATTTAAAAATAGCTAATTGGGCTTCCCTGGTGGCTCAGAGGGTAAAGCATCTGCCTGCAATGCGGGATACCTGGGTTCGATCCCTGAGTCGGGAAGATCCCCTGGAGAAGGAAATGGCAACCCACTCCAGTATTCTGGCCTGGAGAATCCCATGGACAGAGGAGCCTGGCGGGCTAAAGTCCACAGGGTCGCAAAGAGTTGGACACGACTGAATGACTTCACTTATTGTTATCTGGACTAAAGCCCTTTTTCTTTTTTTTCCTTTTTGAAAACAGGTTTACTGAGGTAAATTCATATACTATACATTTCATCCATTTTAAAGTATATGTCTCAGGGAGTTCCCTGGTGGTTTAGTGGTTAGGACTTGGTGCTTTCCCTGCCATGGCCTGGGTTTAATCCCTGGTCCGGGAAATGAGATCCTACAAGCCCAGCAGTGTGTGGGCAAAAACAATATAAATAAAATAAAATAGTTAAGTAAAGTGTACAAAATTGTAGACATCAAGGGTTTCAACGATTTGTAATATATTCACAAAGCTGTACCACTATCACCGTAATTTAATTTTTATATCTTTTTCTAATCTCCAAAAGAAACCATTTACCTGTTAGCAGTCATTGGCCATCCCCCACTCGCTTCCTCAGACCAGGCAAATACTAACCTACTTTCTGTCTATAGTTCTATCTATTCTGGATATTTTATAGTTATAAAATCATAATATATATACATTTTTAAGACTGGTTTCTTTCCATGAGCATAGTGTTTTCAAAGTTCATCCATGCTATAGCATATATCAGTTCTGATTGCTTTTTTATAGATGAAAATACTGCATTGTATGGATATGTCACGTTACATTTACCCATTCATCAATTGATAAACATTTTGGATTATTTCCATTTTTGCCTGTTATAAAAGACACCTCCATTTCCACCAGACACTTTAAAACTGCCCCACACCTTCCCACTGATTTTTAAGATAATATTCAAAACATTGTATATAGTTTTCAATACTCAGCAAGTTTTGGTCCCAGTGATTGCTTCAGTTCGATCTTGAACTCTGCTTGTTCCATTCATATCATCTCCAAAATTGCTGCCTCAAGATTTTTGCATGTGTTCTTCTCTCTTCCTGGAGACCACCACCTCTTTATCCACCCACCTCTTCCCTCCCCAGCTTAGTTAATTCCAAATTCTTATCTGAATGCAAATGTTTTCTCAGAAAAAAATGTTCTGAAATTGATTTCCTTGTTCCCTTTCCCACTCCACCCCTCATCTAGGGTAGATTCTCTGTTTTCTTAGTTCTTGATTCCTTTTTCTCAAAACACTTGTCTCAGTTTATAATTATGCATATATTTTTATGATTGCTTAATCAATGTTTATTTCTCCAGATAAATTTGCCCCTATTGCATGTCTAACAATAAACACAGCACCCAGCCATTAGTAGAAAATAAATCAATCTTGGCTGACAATACGAATAAAGACCATCAGAATTTTGGTTTGGATAACTGATGGATCATGAGGCCATTAATTAAGCTAAGGAATGCAAGATGAGGAATATTCTTGAATAGGGCCAGAAAAAGGGGAGAAGTTAAAGTACTAAGAAAGTTGCACTTTAGGAAGTCCCAAGGAGGAAGGCTAGCAGATAGTTGGACTAAGACTTTCGGAGAAGGCAGGAGTAAGACTTGAGAGAGGTGGAAAGAGATGTGGGATGGAAACAGGTTCAAAGGATCTTGGGAGTGGCTGAACTCACCCTGGAAGAACTTTTAAGAGGAAAAAGGAAAGAGGGAACAAGACTGAACTCTAGAGACACATATATTGAGAAATAGGCAAAAGAAGACAGAATAAAGTTTGAAATGAAATATCAAAGATATGGGAGAAGAGTCTTGTCAAATGCTCAGAGGAAAGCTCTGAGTTTGATCATTTGGGTTAAGTGATGATCATTACATTTTTCCATTTTAAGGGATTTTTGAGCATCCCATTTCTCAGTGTTTCACCTAATGATGTTAGCATCCATTTATGATTCTTCAGTGAATCAATTATTTCAGTCTGGATTGCTGAGTAGTGAGTAATGTTTTTGTTTCTTTGTGCACATGTACTAAGTTACTTCTGTCCAACTCTTTGTGACCCCATAAACTGTAGCCCATCAGGCTCCTCTGTCCATGGATTTCCCAGGCAAGACTACTGGAATGAGTTGTCATTTCCACCTTCAGCTGATCTTTCCGACCCAGGGATCGAACCCACATATCTTTCTTATGTCTCTTGCATTGGCAGGCAGGTTCTTTACCACTAGTGCCACCTGGGAAGCCCCTTGAGCCCTCACCAGACCTCAGGTATGGTTCCATAGTTGTATTACCAACATTTAATCCAAGGCCTCACTCACAGGAGGGACTCAAAAAATAGAAAAGAAAAAATGTACTGAGTGAATGAAGGATTGAAAGATCTCCAGAATTAGGCTTCTATAACTGGCAAATGGGAGAGCCTGGGTGAATTGGGCTGGGCAGGCTTCCCAAAGGGATTAGATTTTACCAGGAAGGCACAGGAGAGCCCTTGGAGCCTTCAAGCAGTAAATCAGGCTTCTACTGGATTTTTGATTCAGCAAGGTCTCATTTAATCCTCTTAAAAACCTGATGAGATAATTATTCCTATCTCTGTTTTACTGATAAGGAAAAGGGCCTCAGAGAAATTAAGCAAACTATTCAAGGATACTAGGAAGTAAGTGAATTTGACTTAAATTGAAGAAAGTAAGGAAAACCACTAGACCATTCAGGTATGACCGAAATCAAATCCCTTATGATTATACAGTGGAAGTGAGAAATAGATTTAAGGGACTAGATCTGAGAAACAGAGTGCCTGATGAACTATGGATGGAGGTTTGTGACATTGTACAGGAGTCAGGGATCAAGACCATCCCCAAGAAAAAGAAATGCAAAAAAGCAAAATGGCTGTCTGGGGAGGCCTTCCAAATAGCTATGAAAAGAAAAGTGAAAAGCACAGGAGAAAAGGAAAGATATAAGCATCTGAATGCGGAGTTCCAAAGAATAGCAAGGAGAGATAAGAAAGCCTTCCTCAGTGATCAATGCAAAGAAATAGAGGAAAAGAACAGAATGGGAAAGGCTAGAGATCTCCTCAAGAAAATTAGAGATACCAAGGGAACATTTCATGCAAAGATGGGCTCGATGAAAGAAAGAAATTGTATGGCCTAACAGAAGCAGATGATATTAAAAGAGGTGGCAAGAATACACAGAAGAACTGTACAAAAAAGATCTTCATGACCAAGATAATCACGATGGTGTGATCACTCACCTAGAGCCAGACATCCTGGAATGTGAAGTCAAGTGGGCCTTGGAAAGCATCACTACGAACAAAGCTAGTAGAGGTGATGGAATTGCAGTGGAGCTATTTCAAATCCTGAACGATGATGCTGTGAAAGTGCTGCACTCAATATGCCAGCAAATTTGGAAAACTCAGCAGTGGCCACAGGACTGGAAAAGGTCAGTCTTCATTCCAATCCCAAAGAAAGGCAATGCCAAAGAATGCTCAAACTACCGCACAATTGCACTCATCTCACATGCTAGTAAAGTAGATATTCAAGCTGGTTTTAGAAAAGGCATAGGAACCAGAGATCAAATTGCCAACATCCACTGGATCATGGAAAAAGCAAGAGAGTTCCAGAAAAACATCTATTTCTGCTTTATTGACTATGCCAAAGCCTTTGACTATGTGGATCAGAACAAACTGTGGAAAATTCTGAAAGAAATGAGAATACCAGACCACCTGACCTGCCTCCTGAGAAACCTATATGCAGGTCAGGAAGCAACAGTTAGAACTGAACATGGAACAACAGACTGGTTCCAAATAGGAAAAGGAGTACTTCAAGGCTGTATATTGTCACCCTGCTTATTTAACTTCTATGCAGAGTACATCATGAGAAACACTGGGCTGGAGGAAGCACAAGCTGGAATCAAGATTGCCAGGAGAAATATCAATAACCTCAGATATACAGATGACACCACCCTTATGACAGAAAGTGAAGAGGAACTGAAAAGCCTCTTGATGGAAGTGAATGTAGAGAGTGAAAAAGTTGGTTTAAAGCTCAACATTCAGAAAACGAAGATCATGGCATCTGGTCCCATCACTTCATGGCAAATAGATGGGGAAACAGTGGAAACAGTGTCAGACTTATTTTGGGGGGTTCCAAAATTACTGCAGATGGTGACTGCAGCCATGAAATTAAAAGACGCTTACTCCTTGGAAGGAAAGTTATGACCAACTTAGATAGCCTATTAAAAAGCAGAGACATTACTTTGCCAACAAAGGTCTGTCTAGTCAAGGCTACGGTTTTTCCAGTAGCCATGTATGGATGTGAGAGCTGGACTGTGAAGAAAGTTGAGCACCAAAGAATTAATGCTTTTGAACTGCGGTGTTGGAGAAGACTCTCGAGAGTCCCCTGGACTGCAAGGAGATCCAACCAGTCCATCTTAAAGGAGACCAGTCCTGGGTGTTCATTGGAAGGACTGATGCTGAAGCTGAAACTCCAGTACTTTGGCCACCTCATGTGAAGAGTTGACTCATTGGAAAAGACTCTGATGCTGGGAGGGATTAGGGGCAGGAGGAGAAAGGGATGACAGAGGATGAGATGGCTGGATGGCATCACCAACTTGATGGATATGAGTTTGAGTAAACTCTGGGAGTTGGTGATGGACAGGGAAGCCTGGCAGTGCTGCAATTCATGGGGTCACAAAGAGTTGGACATGACTGAGAAACTGAACTGAATTGACGAAGTAAGTGAAATCAAGAAATGTGAGGTCCATGAGATGGCCGAGATGGTTGAATGGCACCATTGACTCAATGGACATGAATCTGAGCAATCTCTGGGTGATAGTGAAGGACAGAGAAGCCTGGCATGCTGAAGTCCACGGGGTCACAAAGAGTTGGACATGATTGAAGGACTGGACAACAATCCTTTTTCTACCTCACTGGCCTGCCTCTCACCTTTTGTAGGAGTGGGGATATATTCCATAGAAGACTAGGATATAGACTAAATTGGTCAGGACTTTGCCAGGCTAATACCTTGGCTCTCTGTTACTCACTTCCTTCAGTGAATCAGAGATGAAACCAGACACGTATATTTCCTTCACATGATACATTAGGTTGGCCAAAAATTTCGTTTAGGTTTCCCATACCATCATACAGAAAAACCCAAGGGAACTTTTTGGCCAGTCTAATTCTTGCTTGGTGAGTTGGCTGCTATTTAAATTTTTTTCAATATTTGCATCTTGCTGCACCTTCTCTGTCTGAGATCACAGAACGTAAATAAGGTTTACCTTGGCACAAGGTCAGAGGCAGAGGTCTGTGTGTCACCTTTGCTGGTCCAATAAAAGATTTAAAAGATTCTTGATAAATGTTAAGATATATAAATATATATTACTGAACATAAATCAGTTGGATATTAGTTCTATAAGAAAGGGACATTTTGTAGACAGAATTTGTTTAAAAAAATACTAAATAATACTTAAAAAGTTGGTGTAAATATGTTTGTCTTCATGTGAGAAAATGTATGTGCATCTGTATTTTTTTTTTTTAAGAAAAAAGCATTGTTTTGACTTTCCTATCAGTCCAGTGGTTAGAACCCTGAACTTCCACTACAGGGGGCACAGGTTTGATACGTGCTCAGTGAAACTAAGATCCCCTAAACAGAGTGGCAGAGCTTAAAAAAAAAAAAAAAGGAAGAAAGAAAACAAACAAAAAAGCATTGCATAGACAAATATGTTTTGAATAATTCCATGTTGGAATTATTATAAATATACATAAAAGATAAGTCTGGAAAGATAAATGCTAAAATATAAACATGGTATTATTTCTAGATATAATAATATAGTCAAGATAACTTAAAATTTTCCCAGTTTTGCCTTCTGGTGAGTTTTTGTTTTAAAATAAACAATCACTAATTTTCCAACCAGGAAAAAATGGTGTAAAAGTAGATTGGACATCAATCACAGTAAATCCTCTATTTATCTGGCTTCTGCTAGGTGCTGTGAATTGGGCTGGTAAAGAGAAGGGGATCTGCACCTGGCTCTGTTGGAAACAGCAGGACACACAGGAAAAACTTTAAAAAATAGTCCGTCTTCTAATTTATTTCTTGCCTATGAGATTCTATTCCAGTTTCTATTCAGTTTTCATTCCAGTCCCAAAGGCAATGCCAAAGAATGCTCCAACTACTGCACAATTGCACTCATCTCAAACACTAGTAAAGTGATGCTCAAAATTCTCCAAGCCAGGCTTCAATAGTACATCAACCGTGAACTTCCAGATGTTCAAGCTGGTTTTAGAAAAGGCAGAGGAACCAGAGATCAAATTGCCAACATCTGTTGGCTCATCAAAAAAGCAAGAGAGTTCCAGAAAAACATCTATTTCTGCTTTATTGACTATGCCAAAGCCTTTGACTGTGTGGATCAGAACAAACTGTGGAAAATTCTTAAAGAGCTGGGAATACTAGACCACCTGACCTGCCTTTTGAGAAATCTGTATGCAGGTCAGGAAGCAACAGTTAGAACTGGACATGGAACAACAGACTGGCTCCAAATAGGAAAATGAGTACATCAAGGCTGTATATTGTCACCCTGTTTATTTAACTTCTATGCAGAGTACATCATGAGAAACGCTGGCCTGGAAGAAGCACAAGCTGGAATCAAGATTGCCAGGAGAAATATCAATAACCTCAGATATGCAGATGACACCACCCTTATGGCAGAAAGTGAAGAGCTAACGAGCCTCTTGATGAAAGTGAAAGAGGAGAGTGAAAAAGTTGGTTTAAAGCTCAACATTCAGAAAACTAAGATCATGGCATCTGGTCCCATCACTTCATGGCAAATAGAAACAGTGACAGGCTTTATTTTGGGGGGCTCTAAAGTCAGACAGTGCAGATGGTGACTGCAGCCATGAAATTGAAAGATACTTGATCCTTGGAAGAAAAGTTGTGACCAAACTAGACAGCATATTAAAAAGCAGAGACTTTAAAACAAAGGTCCATCTAGTCAAGGCTATGGTTTTTCCAGTGGTCATGTATGGATGTGAGGGTTGGACTGTGAAGAAAGCTGAGCACCGAAGAATTGATGCATTTGAACTGCAGTGTTGGAGAAGACTCTTGAGAGTCCCTTGGACTGCAAGGAGATCCAACCAGTCCGTCCTGAAGGAAATCAGTCTTGAATATTCATTGGAAGGACTGATGATGAAGTGGAAACACCAATCCTCTGGCCACCCGATGTGAAGAAGTGATTCATTGGAAAATAGCCTGTTGCTGGGAAAGATTGAAGGTGGGAGGTGAAGGGGACAACGGAGGATGAGATGGTTGGATGGCATCACTGACTCAATGGACATGAGTTTGAGTAAACTCCAGGAGTTGGTGATGGACAGGGAGGCCTGGTGTGCTACAGTCCATGGGGTCCCAAAGAGTTGAACACAACTGAGTGACTGAACTAAACTGATGATGTTCTCTCTCTTGTGCTAAATAGAGTTTTATATGGACTTCCCTGGTGGCTCAGAGGTAAAAAAATTCACCTACCTGTGTTCAGGCCTTGGGTTGGGAAGATCCCGGGAGGAGGGCATGGCAACCACTCCAGTATTCTTGTGTGGGAAATCCCTGGTCCATGGGGTTGCAAAGAGTTGGACACAACTTGGTGACTGAACAACAGAGCTTTATATAGTTTATTTTGTATATTTATAGCACCCTTGCCAAGTAGGTCTGTCAACACCTATTTTAAAGAAAAAGTACACGGGGCTTCCCTGATGGCACAGTGGTAAAGAATCCACCTGTTAATGCAGGAAAATGGGTTCAATCCCTGAGCCAGGACGATCCCACATGCTACAGAGCAAGTAAGCCAGTGTGCCCTAACTATTGAGCCTGTGCTAGAGAGCCCAGGAGTCACAGCTACTGAAGCCTTTGCACCCCAGAACCTGTGCTTTGCAATAAGAAGCCACTGCAAGGAGAAGCCTGCAGACCACAGCGAGAGAGGAGCCCCTGCTCACTGCAACTAGAGAAAAGCCTGCACAACAGCGAAGACCCAGCACAGCCAAAAATAAATAAAATTTAAAAAGAAAGAAAGAAAGAAAAAGGACATAAACAAGTCACGTGTGGAACGCATGCCTATATTACTCCAAAAAGAGGCATTCAAGGCCAAGAGAAGGAGAAAAGACATTGTCCTGACAGAGGTTGCAGACTGGTAACTTGTGTGGCTAATGCAAGTTTAATAACAAGATTAACCAGCACCTAAATTATTATTTTTTTAATTAAAACCTGAATGTCTTTACTTTGGGTTATGTTGTGGTTATGAATATAATCTATAACTAGACCCTTTAGATTTAAATCCTAGGTTTGTGCCTCCATTTTTTAATATGTAAAATGGGAGGTAATAACTATATATAGGTTTTTTTTATAAAGATGAAATAAGTTTATACATGTAAATGGTGTTTGCACAGTACCTGACATGTGGTAAGAGATCAATATTCAGCTCTATTCCTATTTGGGATATTTTGTGTAAATGGAAATATACAATGTGGTTTTTTGTATCCAGCTTCTTTCACTTAGCATGATGTGTTCAAGGTTTATCATGTTGCAGCACGCAACAGTTGCTGATCGTGGCTGAACAGTATTTTACATCATGGAATTAACACATTTTGTTTACCTATTCATCAGCTGATAGACATTTGAATTATTCCAGTCATCATAACTAGAGATGCTATGAACATTTGTGTACAAGTTTGTGTTTTCAATGTTTTATTTTTTTGACATATACTTTGAAATGGAATTTGATTTAGGTCATACTTAAATGGTCTAGTGGTTTTCCCTACTTTCTTCAATTTAAGTCTGAATTTGGCAATAAGGGGTTCATGATCTGAGCCACAGTCAGCTCCCAGTCTTGTTTTTGTTGACTGTATAGAGTCTCTCCATCTTTGACTGCAAAGAATATAATCAATCTGATTTCAGTGTTGACCATCTGGTGATGTCCATGAGTAGTCTTCTCTGGTGTTGTTGGAAGACGGTGTTCACTATGACCAGTGTGTTCTCTTGGCAAAATTCTATTAGTCTTTGCCCTGCTTCATTCCGTATTCCAAGGCCAAATTTGCCTGTCACCCCAGGTGTTTCTTGACTTCCTACTTTTGAATTCCAGTCCCCTATAATGAAAAGCACATCTTTTTGGGGTGTTAGTTCTAAAAGGTCTTGTAGGTCTTCATAGAACCATTCAACTTCAGCTTCTTCAGCATTACTGGTTGGGGCATAGACTTAGATTACTGTGATATTGAATGGTTTACCTTGGAAACGAATAGAGATCATTCTGTCGTTTTTGAGATTTCATCCAAGTACTGCATTTTGGACTCTTTTGTTGACCATGATGGCTACTCCATTTTTTCTAAGGGATTCCTGCTCACAGTAGTAGATGTAATGGTCATCTGAGTTAAATTCACCCATTCCAGTCCATTTTAGTTTGCTGATTCCTAGAATGCCAACGTTCACTCTTGCCATCTCCTATTTGACCACTTCCAGTTTGCGTTGATTCATGGACCTAACATTCCAGGTTCCTATGCAATATTGCTCTTTACAGCACCTAGAGAGCATATTCAAAAGCAGAGACATTACTTTGCCAACTAAGGTCCATCTAGTCAAGGCTGTGGTTTTTCCAGTGGTCACGTATGGATGTGAGAGTTGGACTGTGAAGAAAGCCGAGCGCCAAAGAATTGAAGCTTTTGAACTGTGGTGTTGAAGAAGACTCTTGAGAGTCCCTTGGACTGCAAGGAGATCGAACCAATCCATTCTGAAGGAGATCAGCCCTGGGATTTCTTTGGAAGGAATGATGCTAAAGCTGAAACTCCCGTACTTTGGCCACCTCATGTGAAGAGTTGACTCATTGGAAAAGACTCTGATGCTGGGAGGGATTGGGGGCAGGAGGAGAAGGGGATGACAGAGGATGAGATGGCTGGATGGCATCACTGACTCGATGGACGTGAGTCTGGGTGAACTCCGGGATTTGGTGATGCACGGGGAGGCCTGGCGTGCTGCGATTCATGGGGTCGCAAAGAGTCAGACACGACTGAGCGACTGAACTGAACTGAATGACTAATGAGAGTGAGCATCTTTTAATATACCTGTTTATCATTTGTATCTCTTCTTTGGAGAAATGTCTACTCAAGTCCTCAGCCTGTTTTTAAATTGGATTGTTTGCCTTTCTGTTGTTGAGTTGTAAATGTTCTCTATCTATTCTGGTTACTGGACCCTTATCAGGTATATGATTTGCAAATAACTCCTTCCATTCTGTGGGTTCTTTTTTCACTCTTTTGATAGTGCTCTTTGAGGTACAAACTTTAAAAACGTGTCATGGAAGATATCTTCCCATAAGCCTTGTGGCTTTTATTGCACATTTTTTCATAGCATGGTGGTTTTTAAGGACACCTGTCTAATTGGGGGAAGACCCAGTGGAGAGAAAGCTTGGCTTTTCTGATGACTGGAAATTGTTCGGCATTGCTGGGGCTTCTTGCAGAAGCTAAGATTAGAGTTAAGTGTCTGCGACCTCTTGTGTGTCAGGCAGTGCCAGAAGCACTTGTAAATCCTCGTGATAACATTTGGAGGTAGGTCCCATTTTAAAATGTTTTATACAAAGTGCTTCCCTGGTGGCTCAGATGGTAAAGAATCCACCTGCAATGCTGAAGAGCTTGGTTAGATCCCTGAGTCAGGAAGATCCTCTGGAGGAGGGCATGGCAACACATTCCTGTACTCTTGCCTGGAGAATCCCCAAGGACAGAGGAGCTACAGTCCAGGGGATTGCAAAGAGTCTGACACAAGTGAGAGAGGAAGCACATACGTCAAGAACCAAGGAGTAAAGTCTTGAGGAAACTTTTTCAAGGTCACATAGGGATAACTGGTAGATATTGTATCTGAATCCAAGCTGCTGCAGAGTGCATGTTCTGAACTAGACCCCATGAGAGAAGCTTTGTTGTACTTGTCTTTCTTTTTCTAAAGATTATGCTGGGAAAAAGCAAACAGTCTCCCCTCCCCAAATTTAACAAAAACTGTCATTTGGCCATTTCTTTGACCTTTCTCTTCCCAAATCTTTTGTACTTATATTCTAATCATGGCTGGAAGAAATAATTGATAATTTTTCCATATAGTGGAGACAGCTTCCCAGGTGGCACTAGTGATAGAGAACCCACATGCCAAAGCAGGAGACATGAGACTCAAGTTCGATCCCCATGTTGAGAAGATCCCCTGGAGGAGGGCATGGCAACCCACTCCAGTATTCTTGTCTGGAGAATCCCATGGACAGAGGAGTCTGTCAGGCTACAGTCCAAAAAGTCAGACATGACTGACGTAACTTAGCAAGCATGTATAGTTAAGAGGTTGCTTAGCTTAGTGGATTTCTAACACTTGGCACCTGTATACCTGTTTTTCAGCCTCAGTTTCCTTTTACATCAATTGTTTCTTAATCCTTGATAGCTCCTCTTGGTTGTCTAATATTCACCTCCTACCAAAGCAGAACTCTTAATTCCTAGTCTCTCCCACAGCCCACTGAACAGAACTCAGTCCCTAAATTTCCTTACCAATTCAATTCAATTGAATAAATTCAGTCCAATACAATTCAGTCCACACCACCAATCTCTTCCTTGACACTCAAGCCAAAACCTCAGGGTCATCCTTGATTACCACATTCCCACTAGTTCTCTCTCAGTTCAGTTCAGTTCAGTCACTCAGTCGTGCCCGACTCTTTGCGACCCCATGAATTGCAGCATACCAGGCTTCCCTATCCATCACCAACTCCCTAAGTTCACTCAGACTCACGTCCATCGAGTCAGTGATGCCATCCAGCCATCTCATCCTCTGTCGTCCCCTTCTCCTCCTTCCCCCAATCCCTCCCAGCATCAGAGTCTTTTCCAATGAGTCAACTCTTCGCATGAGGTGGCCAAAGTACTGGAGTTTCAGCTTCAGCATCATTTCTTCCAAAGAATACCCAGGACTGATCTCCTTCAGAATGGACTGGTTGGATCTCCTTGCAGTCCAAGGGACTCTCAAGAGTCTTCTCCAACACCACTGTTCAAAAGCATCAGTTCTTCGGTGCTCAGCTTTCTTTACAGTCCAACTCTCACATCCATACATGACCACTGGAAAATCCATAGCCTTGACTAGATGGACCTTTGTTGACAAAGTAATGTCCCTGCTTTTCAATATGCTCTCTAGGTTGGTCATAACTTTTCTTCCAAGGAGTAAGCGTCTTTTAATTTCATGGCTGCAGTCACCATCTGCAGTAATTTGGGAGCCCCCCAAAATAAGTCTGACACTGTTTCCACTGTTTCCCCATCTATTTCCCATGAAGTGATGGGACCAGATGCTCTAGCCCCATACATATTCAATCTATCACCAACTCTTCTAATTTGAACTCCAAATGCCATCTCTGATAGGCCCATTTTCCCCCACCCCCAACCTTCGTTGTCTTACCCAGTCTAAGCAAGCATCACCTCTGCTCTGGAATCACCTCTTCATCTGTTTCCTGATCTCTTTCTCTTCTTTGCATGCTCAGTCACTTGGTTGTGTACTACTCTTTGTGACCCAATGGACCATAGCTTGCAAGGCTCCTCCATCCATGGAATTCTCCAGGCAAGAATACTGGAGTGGGTTGCCATTCCCTTCTCCAGGGGATCTTCCTGACCCAGGGATCGAACCCATGTCTCTTATGCCTCCTGCATTGTCAGGTGGATTCTTTACCACTAACACCACCTGGGATGTATGGATGTGAGAACTAGACCATAAAGAAAGCTGAACACTGAAGAATTGATGCTTTTAAACTGTGGTGTTGCAGAAGACTCTTGAGAGTTCCTTGGACTGCAAGGAGATCAAACAAGTCAATCCTAAACGAAATCAGTCCTCAATATTCACTGGAAGGATGAATGCTGAAGCTGAAGCTCCAATACTTTGGCCACTTGATGCAAAGAACTGACTCATTTGAAAAGACCCCAGTGCTGGGAAAGATTGAAGGCAGGAGGAGAAGGAGACGATAGAGGATGAGATGGTTGGATAGCATTACCGACTCGATGGACATGAATTTGAGAAAGCTCCGGGAGTTAGTGATGGACAAGGAGGCCTGATGTGCTGCAGTTCATGGGGTCACAAAGAGTCGGACATGACTGAGCAACTGAACTGAACAGAACCACGTGGGAAGTCCCTGCTCCTCTTTAATGCAATCTTTATAGAACCAGAGTAAGTTTCTTAAGATTTCATTCTGCCCAAGGCAACCCCCATGCTTAAAACCTTTCAAAGACTTTTAGCCCAGAGTAAAATCTGAACTCCTTACTACACCCTCGTGAGGTCCTACGTACTGGGGCCCATTTTTCCAACTTCATTTCATATGACTCAACCGTGATCGTTGTGTAAAAAATCAGCCTTCTCTTTGTTCCTTGAACAGGCTGGGCCCTTTCCCTCTCTGCTCTTCTTGTCTTCAGGTCTCAGTTCAAGGGTTATTTTCTCTAAGAGGATTTTTCCTGATGTGCCTCCCCAGGCAGGCTCTATCTCATCAGTCTGTTTAGATTCTTCATAGCAATAATCTCAGTGATCCTTTCTAATTATCTGACTTGTTTATTTGTTTTTGTTTATCACCCTATTTGTTTGTTTTCTGTCTCCTACATTGTAATGTAAGCTCCATGATGGCTGTGACCTTGTGTATCTTAGTCATCATTAAATCTTGACAGCTTGGCACATGGTGGTCCACAAGGAATGAATAAAGTGTCTCAACCTATAATAAGGACATAAACAACTGTCTCCTGTAGGTGGGGTACTATACTAGTTGCTGGCATAATTAAGAGTCATAAGGAAATTGTGGGACTGGACTGGCACTCCAGTGGTAAGGATTTCACACTTAAACTTTGGGAGCATGGGTTTGATCCCTGGTCAGGGGAACTAAGATTCTGCATGCCATGTGGCAAAGCAAAAAAAAAAAAAAAAAATTCATAAGGAATCTTGGTTTTGAAAGGGAAAACAGAAACAAAACAGGTAAACTAATAGCTATATGGAATATTTACATAAATATAAAGTCAGAAGAAAGATTTACATATAGGAGTAATAATATCTGGTAGAAGAAGAGCAATGCTAAAGAAAATCCATAGAGATAGAGATGTGAGATGAGCTTTGAAGGATGAAATTACCAGATGGACATGGAAGAGGAGGAACGGGGAACAGTGTGAACCAAGGCATGGAGTTGAGGTGTAACAAGGGTTCTGAGGAATAGGAAGGAGCCTGGAATGGTTGGGGCTTAGGGTGGTTTAGGAGGGTATTTGGAGATGAGGCCAGAAGTGTAGTCCGGAGTCAGTTAATGACAGCGTTGGAGATTCAGCGAAGTTTGGAATGTGTTATATATGGCAACAAGGCACTCCTCTGTAAGCTGCTTCAGTCATATCCAGCTCTGTTCGAACCTATGGAATGCAGCCTGCCAGGCTCCTCTGTCCATGAGATTCTCCAGGTGAGAATACTGGAGTGGGTTGCCACGGCCTCCTCCAGGGGATCTTCCTGTCTGTTAACATCTAACCTGCATTGGCAAGCGGGTTATTTACCACTAGTGCCACCTGGGAAGCCCTGTAAGCAGAGGAACGCATCTTATTTCATTAAGGTCCCTCTAACAACAATATGATGTGAACCAAACCTGGAGACAGGAGGCTCAATTTGGAGGAGACCTAATGTGGCTGAAGGTAGGGTGAGGAGGTATGATGTGCATTTCAGGGATAAAATCCACAGGACTTTGTCCAGTTGGATACGTTTAAAGGGGAAAAAAATTAAAGAACTATCTGTACATTTTATCCAGGGTAGACAGTAGTGTTGTTAGGCAAGAAGGTAGGTATGGTTAAAGTCCAATCTTCATCGTCCCCTTGCCTTTATAGACATAAGTTTTTACCCTCTTGGGACAAAGTGAATTGTCTATTCATATAGCTAATGAAAGAATGAAGGCAGGAGGAAAAGAGAGTGTCAGAGGATGAGATGTTTGGATGGCATCATCAATGCAATAGACATGGACTTGGGCAAACTCTGGGAGGTGGTGAGGGACAGAGAGGTCTGGCGTGCTGCAGTCCATGGGGTTGCAGAGTCGGATACGACTTGGCAACTGAACAACAACAGCAACATAGTTGATGAAACAGCAAAGTGTAGAGCCCAGGACACCTGAATTCTGTCTGGAGCTCTTTATTTATCAGGACTTCTCTATCAATCTGTGGAAATCCAGATCTTCTTTAAAATTTTTTCTAAACCTTGGCTAATTTATACTTTTATAAAATAAAAGTGAATTCTGAGAAAATGATATTTAAAAGGACAAACCTAATTTTTAAGTTATTAGGTACCAAACTACCATTTAGATGAGTAGCTTCAGTTGTGTCTGACATTGACTGTAGCCCACCAGCCTCCTCTGTCCATGGAGTTTTCCAGGCAAGAATACTGGTGTGGGTTGCCATTTCCTTCTCCAGGGGATCTTCCTGACCCAGAGGTCGAACCTGCATCTCCTTTGTCTCCTGCATTGGCAGGCAGGTAAAGAACCACCAGTGCCACCTGGATCTAGGTAAACTACCCTGTTGAACTGCTATAAATATTTCTAAAGACTTACTCCCAATTTTTATGCTTATGGCTAACACACAGATCAATCAGATGGCATATAAGCACTTGTCCCCAGACCGAATTTGAGCTCTCTGGTCCACACAGATCTGAAGGAGCAGTGGGATCTGAGTTTGTAAGAATGATGAGACTAAGCAAAGTTGAGATGAGACTAAGCAAAGTTGAGATGAGATCTGCTGGGCTACCACAGAGAAAGATACCACTTGTCCAGTTTGCCAATTACTGTTCTCTAGTAAAAGTGTTCTTTGCACTGCTCCCTCTAGTGCAAGGGAGGTCTTACTGTCACAACTTCACTGAAAGTGCCACGCCGCAGCCCCTCCCCCCCAAAAAAAGGATTTTCCTCCTGAAGAAATCATTTCCAGTAAACCCGTCAGAAGAGTTAGTAGCCATTCTGAATTTCAGTCCCTGGGTCATTGGACACGTTCCATATGTGGGCTGGCAGTTTGGCAGGCTTCTCAGTTCACTACTCCTGCCTGCCAAGGGAAAGAAAGGCATGACTCTTTGCTTGCTCATTCTATTCCTCTGCAAGGAAGAAGAAGAAGAAAAAAAAAAAAAACCCTCAAACACTGCTTGCTGTATTAACGTTTCAGGGAAAGAGCTAATATTCACTTACACAATCCAACTTACTTGCACAATCTACTGAAGGAAACGGCAGAGTGACATTTGCACCTAATCCTTCCATGGAGCTGTGACTAAGACTGCAAACAGCAGAGGGAAAGCACAGAGCTGCTTGGTGCATGTGGGCAAATGAGTTATTTGATAGGTAAGGGGCACCTGCAGTAAGAGGAACAGATTTTTTTTTTTAAGGGAGTTTTGCTTCTGTAATCCTCAAACAGAAACACAATAAACAACCCAATTGGTGACAGAGTTGTGGCAAGAGGAAAAAGGTCCAGTGATCTAAGGGAGATGGAGAGTGTGGGAGGAGGGAGAAGTTAGGGGGCAGAAAGTCACAAGGGCTTTGAGACCATGTGGACTCGGTAGTATTGGGTCGTGTTTATTTTACACAAGCGACTCTGAGGTTCCTCTGCTGGCACTCTGTCACAGCATATATGTGGCATTTCCTTGTTCCTTATTCAGATGGTACAGTAGGAGGGCAGTGGCCTGTGTGTAACTGCTCTGGGCTCTGTGAGGAGTAGATGTGAGGTGCAAGCACACCAACCACACTGGTGTCCTGATTCTGCTTTGGGCCATTTTAAGTTGGAGTCGTCACAGTTTTCTTTTTGCTGGTCTCTTGAATGTTTATGTGTTTGGATGGTAGAATGATAGTATTCTGGGGGCAAGCATAGAGATTTTTTACTTTCTTGGTATTTATCATCACTGTGTGAATTCTAGTATTTGAGCATTTCTTGTATAAACCCAAACTAGCTGTCATTCACTAGCTATTCTGATAGGAAGAAACCTCCGAGGGACTCCTCTTGTTTACTTGTCTCCTTTACCATCCAAGGCTCACCTGAATGGAAGCATCATGGCCATTTCCCTGTCCCATTCTACTCCTCCAAATGCAAGTGCTCTCAAATGAACCCCCCACTTCTACCCTCACCTTACCTACCTGATTATCCAAGACAGAAACTTAGAGGGCACTATGGACTACTTCTGCAGATGGTGATTGCAGCCATGAAATTAAGACACTTACTCCTTGGAAGGAAAGTTATGACCAACCTAGATAGCATACTCAAAAGCAGAGACATTACTTTGCCAACTAAGGTCCATTTAGTCAAGGCTTTGGTTTTTCTAGTGGTCGTGTATGAATGTTAGAGTTGGACTGTGAAGAAGGCTGAGCCCGAAGAATTGATGCTTTTGAACTGTGGTGTTGGAGAAGACTCTTGAGAGTCCCTTGGACTGCAAGGAGATCCAAGCAGTCCAATCTGAAGGAGATCAGCCCTGGGTGTTCATTGGAAGGACTGATGCTGAAGCTGAAACTCCAATACTTTGGCCACCTCATGCGAAGAGTTGACTCATTGGAAAAGACCCTGATGCTGGAAGGGATTGGGGGAGGAGGAGAAGGGGATGACAGAGGATGAGATGGCTGGATGGCATCACCAACTCAATGGACATGAGTTTGGGTGAACCCCGGGAGTTGGTGATGGACAGGGAGGCCTGGCGTGCTGCAGTTCATGGGGTCGCAAAGAGCTGGACACGGCTGAGCGACTGGACTGGACTGAACTGAACTGATGGACTACTTCCTTTTTCTCCATTTCTGCCTCCATCCCCATGTTCAGTCGATCACAGTCTTATCAGTTTTATCCTTCCTATATTTCTGACTGCCATTGCCTGATTCTTTCCTCCCTTATCTCTTGCCTGGGTGATTACACTTCCTGCCCACCTCCCAACCCACACCCCTGTCCTTCTACCTCTGTTCTTCTCCCCTTCAGGTCTTTTATTTTCACTGTCACTAGGAAATCTATCTAGAGCACCAACTCTGACCATGTTGCTCTTGGGGTTAAAAGCTCTCCAATGGCTTCTCACGGTTAAGAGAGTGAAGTCTGTGCTTTCAGCACAACACACCTTTCTTTGACCTGTTTTCTATCCACCTCCATAGGGTCTTCTCTTTAAGAGCATATTTACCGATACTTAGTGACATAGGGGACCTGAAATCACCTGTGCACCCTGCTCCTTTCCTGGTCCCTTCTCACTGTGCTCAGCTCAGGTGTCCTCCTTGACATACCAAGGAATTGCTGAGGGATTTTTGTGTTTCTCCACACTTTTTTTTTTTTTTTGCTGAGCAACTTGTAGGATCTTAGTTCCCCAACCAGGGATTGAACCCATTGTGCTGTGTGCTCAGTAGCTTCAGTCATGTCCTACTTTTGGTGACCCTATGGACTCCAGGTTCTTCTGTTTATGGGATTTTCCAGGCAAGAACACTGGAGTGGGTTGCCATGTCCTCCTCCAAGGGATCATCCCGATCCAGAGATCGGACTCTTGTCTCCTGTGTCTTCTGAATTGCAGGTGGATTCTTTACTGCTGGCCACTGGGGAAGCCCACTAACAGTGGACTGTCAGGTAATTTCCTCTCTATAACATTTTATAGATTATTTTTACACTGTTCTGTCTGCTCTCCTAGGCTGTGAAGTCCTTGAGGGCAGGGACTGTGTTTTCTTCAGCTGTGTGTTCTTAGAGCACTGTGTGTGTTAGACTCTGCAACCCCATAGACTGTAGACCACCAAGCTCCTCTGTCCATGGAATTTTTTGGTTAAGAATACTGGAGTGGGTTGCCGTTTCCTCCTCCAGGGGATCTTCCCAACCCAGGGATCAAACCCACATCTCTTGAGTCTCCTGCACTAACAGGCAGATTCTTTACCACTGCACCACCTGGGAAGCCCTCTTAGAGCATTGTATAAATGCCTACTAGACACGCAATTAGTATTCACTGAAGCGAAGGGAGTACACATCCCTCAGTTCTTCCTTGTTTCCTTATTTTACATTTATCCCCGTGTATGAACCAAGTGGTTGGATAACATCACCTAATCAATGGACATGAGTCTGAACAAATTCTGGGAGCTAGGGGAGGACAGGTAAGCCTGGCATGCTGCAGTCCATGGGGTCACAAAGAGTCAGACACAACTTAGTGACGGAACAACAGGAGCCAAGAAAACCTAGACTTGTTTTCATCTACTAAAAGATCATTTTTTTCTTTTTTGGTAAGAACTGATGGTAAAGAAGGGAAGCAGTAGCAGTGAAACTAATGTGTGTTGAGTGGTGTGTGTGTGTGTGTGCCTGAGCGAGAGAGAAGAAATGCCAACAGAATGAGATTCCATGGAGTCTTGTGCCCTTAACAAACTTAGACGTCACCAGAGCCTTTAATTATTCTGTTTTGTTATTTTTTATTTATTAATAACAAATAACAATTATATAAATTTTAAGCAGTACTTTTCCCTTTATTATTTCATTTGAGCTTTACAATACTTTTGTAATGTCAGTCTCCTCATTTTAGAGATGAGGAAACAGAAAGATTGAATGATTTGCCCTCAGCTAGTTGGCTGAGTATTCTAACACGGTCACTTCAGTCATGTCCAACTCTTTGTGACTCCATGGACTCTAGCCTGCCAGCTCCTCTGTCCATGGGATTCTCCAGACAAGAATACTGGAGTGTCCATTTCCCTCTCCAGGGGATTTTCCCAATCCAGGGGTCAAACCTGCATCTCTTATGTCTCCTGCATTGTCGGGTGGGTTCTTCACCACTGGTGCCCCCTGGGAAGTCCCTTCTAATGCAAGCTCCAGTGCTTTTACTGATGCTGACCCCTCTTACAATTAGGGGCAGGGGTGATAGACTTCTGCTACTTGGTATGTACAGAAGTCACAGGGAGTCAGAGTGAGTAAATATTTTTGTCTTTTTTTTGGTGGGGGAGATTTGTATTAACAAAGGGAAGCCATGACAGCGTGCATTCATAGACTGTCTTGCACAGTGTATGGCACACAGTAACTGTCTAGCAAATTGCCTCTCTTTATCAATTCTAGAGCAATCTTGATAACATTTATAAAAATATCTTGCTGGGATTTTGATAGGAATTGTGTTAAGCCTGTAAACCAATTTGAGGAGAATAAATATCTTTACTGTGTTGAGTCTTTTCACTTCATCAGCACCATATGTCTCTTCATTTATTTAGAGCATCTTCAGTTTGTTTTATCAGTGTTTGTAATCCTCATTATAAAAGTCTTATACATATTTTGTTAGATCGACATATAATTTTTGTTTTAGTGTCCATGTGTCTGTTGCTGGAATTAAAAAGTACCATTTTTGTAGTTTATCTTATATCTTGTGATCTTGCTGAACTCAGTTATTAGTTCTAGGAGGGTTTTAGGGGTGGGTTTTTTTTTTTTTTTTGTATCTTCAGTGAAGAAGGTTGACTCTCTTCAGAGATGGTTTTACCTTTTCCTTTCTTATCGCTATGCCTTATATTTACATTTCTTGACTCTTTGCTCTGGCTAAAACTTCCAGCACTATGTTTAATAAGAGTGGCGAGAATAAGCGTCCTTCTCTTGTCCCCATCTCAGAAGAGAAGCATTTAGTCTTTCCCCGGTAAGTATAACATTGCCTTGTAGATGTTCTTCCTCAAGGGGAGGATGCTCTCCTCTAATCTCCTTTTGAAAGGTTTTTTGTTTTTTAAACCAAAAACTGAGTGTTGAATTTTGTCAAATTATTCCATACCCATTGGTACAATCATGTGATTGTTGACATTTTGTTCCCTCAAAATAAGTATTCTGGGAATTCTGGCAGGTCAATTGTTAGGACTCAGTGATTTCACTGCCAGGGCTAAGATTTGATTCCTGGTGGAGGAACTAGATACCACAAAAAGATTAGTATTCTTTCCGCAAATTGTATGTCTCCTCTCAACATCTTCTACCGAAACAATTCAAGGTTGCATCAAAGGCTTTAGCACGTTCCGAAATCAGATCTGCTTTCAGACCCAGGCTGATATCAACAAGGAATGGGGTTCCCTGTATTACTCATGTGGAAAATGTGTACAGAAATTTTACCTTAAATCATGTTGTTTTGGCTTCTTTCGTGCCGCTGTTACTGTGGGTCACCTGGAGAAAATCCTTTGCTCCATGACAAAGGAGTCAATTGCATATCTCTTCTATGTTTGTCTACAGTGCCTACAGTTATTTATTTGAACAATTTCCTGTCTTCTACAATAGACAGATTTTCAGTTCTCAATAAGAAACAGAGTCAAAAGAAAAATGAACAATTCCTGAGGTCCTACTTTGTGACAAGGACCCTCACATAAATCATTTATTGACTCCACAAAAAATATATGTACAATCTAATGAAATGAATGGAAGATACACAGATAATGAGGACAAAGTTCATGTTTAAGATGAGTTCTTAGTCTACTGAGAGAGACAGATAATGTCTAAGGAGAAAGAGCAGAAGTAATATGTAATATTAACACTCCTTGGAGGTAAGTATATTTATTCCCAGTTTATAAATTCAGTAAATGAGGCCACCAGAGGTTAAGTGATGAATTCATGAATTCATCAGAGTTATAACCAGATTTTCAAGTCAGATCCAAATCACAACAAAACATCTCTCATTAGAAAAAAAATATAAAAAAACAAACAAAAAAATCTGCTAGAAAAACACATTGTAAAATTTTTTCAAATGTTAGGCTTAAAAATAAGGTACAATTAACATATAAGTAAATTAATGGCAGAAAAAAATCATTGGCTTTGATTTGACCCATCTTTGAAAGACATAGGAGTTAAAGTCTTGTAAAATGAGCCCTAAGACTGAATCAGGCAGAAAGTCACTGAAATTCACTCCTGGTTTCTGGACATTCTAGCTGTGTGAACCTGGACTTGTCATATAATGTTTTCTAGACTTGAGATCTCACATCTTTAAGGCACAGGTAGATAATACCTACTCCAAGGTGAGGATTATACAAGATAGGGAATGTAGACACATATTAAATGTTGGATAATTTTGAATCAAACACTTTCATTGTTCTGGCTTTCCCCCAGGGTTTTATTTTACTTAATTTGGTTTGTTTACTTGTTTAAAAAAAAAAAGTTAAGAGGATTGGTAGAGAGATGAAGTGAATATGGGAAACAAACGAGGTACTTTCACATTATCAGGGCGATTATGGCTTATAATCTATAAAACCAAAGTTTTAACTTTAGGACAGCAAAGTGGATGCTGCTCAAGGGTAAAGCTCAATGGTGCTTCATATCCTGGCCCTGGGATTGACTTCCCAAGGATTTATAGACTCAACAAATTAAAACCACTGTTACCTCTAATGAAATTTCTAACCAATGTATCTTACATGGTAACATGAGGCCTTTATGCTTGGAACAACTGAATGGGCTACAAACCGAGGTAAATTAGTTGACACAGAGCAATTCTGGATGAACCAAATTGACCTAGGGAAATGCCAACTCCGGAAGTGGGTTTCTTTGTTCTTTTCCCTTCAGTCTAATTAGACATTACACTGTCTATTGGCATCTCTGGTTATGCTGCTCCCCAGATTAGTGCTTCCCTGAATGATAAACAGCACTAAAAAGTACTGAAAGACCAACTGTCGGAAGCCATTCTGCAAATTACTGACTCCAGAAAGCGAAGGCTTCTCAAGATGCCAAATCATAGCAAAGACACTAGGGGGCCTGCCTACAGATCTTTAGGCAACTTGAGAGCCCGAGAGTCTTCCCAAAGGCCTTAGAAGAGGGCCAACCTCCCATATTCTATCGTCGTTTGGGCGCAGGTAAGCATGGCCTTGAGTGGAATTCACACCTTCTCCATCCTGATACTGGGATGACTTGTGTGCTGGGAACTTGCGTCCATAGCAATGCCCTGTGTGGGACCTGATCTCTCCATCCCAGACTATGGAGGGAAACCAAAGAAGGGGGTGGGGGGCGCGTCAGTGCATTTATTTGCATTTGCCATTTTTATTTGCCTCAGGGACATTAGACTGCAGGTCTCCTTAAGCATGGACTGTTTGCTAAAGTCTGGTGTTGGCTTTTGTGGACTGGTCTAGCCAAGAGTTGTTTTAGCCCAAATGGGGAGATGGGGGTGGGGCTGGGGTGGGGTAAGACATCTGCAGAGCCCGACAACCGTTACCAAGGCCTACCTCAGCTCTGCCTCTACCTGCCAAACGGTAAACAAAGCCCCTGGGAGAACTCCGGTGAGCTGAACACCTTGGTCAAACACTAAGCAAACCACCACCAGGTGTGCTTGCTGAACAGACTCTCCATCAGCGTCCTGTCATGCAGAAAATGTTTATCCAATTTGTCAAGATAATCTTTCCTCAAATAAGCCTTGGGCCTACTCCTTGGAACAGCCTGAATTTAGTCGGTATAATGTAACTCTATTTTTTTCACCCATTTTCCTTTAATCGCTGTGTCAACTTTTCCCTGGCTTTAAGCAAACTGAAAGTAATTATATCATTCTTAAGTGAGTAATCTTTTGACTGGGTTAGCTGATTCGTGAGTTACTCTAAAATTCTTCTAAACGGTGCAGACCTTTTCCAAACACATTTTCTTAGATGTTTCACAGAGTTAGGCTCATCGATGACCCGCGGATGTGTTTATCCTGTCACGTTTGGTGGCTACGCCACGACTATATTAGGACATTTGAAAAGAAGTCGAGTGTAGGAATTTGAGAGCAGGAAAAAAAAGGTAACTTCACCTACTAATTTAGGTGTTCCTTGGAAATTTTACAGTCACTGTAAATAACTTGTAGCTTCAAGCATGAAGCATGTTTGATTAGTGCTTTGAATCACGATGTAATATTAAAGGCTGGGCTTCGCAAACTTAAAAGCATTCACTGCTTTCATTTCATTATATAATTTCTTTGCTATTTGACACCCTGTGTGATATTGTTTTGTTTAAAAAATAGAAACATTCAAGGTTACCACATTTTTCTTAGTGCTGCTCATTGACATACTCCCACAGAACTCATGATATATTTAAAAATAGAAAGCTCAGCCATCTGGCTATTTGATGGTTTCTATTTTTGTTTCTCTTTGCATTCACAAACTCTGTTGAGTCTGAAATTTCCTATGTTCTGCCCTATATGTAATTGTGTATATGTACACACACAGTTTCTCATTTAAATTTAGCCATTATCAATCTGGGTTTGTTTTACCGACCACAGTGGCACTTTTGTGGGGACACTAACCTTGTTTCATCTATGCATTAGTCAAATCTGTGTTAAATCCTGACTTTGAAGACTGTTACCCACAGTCTAGGGGATGTGAAGTCAAAGGCATTTCTTATTAATATGTACCCACCTATGTTTACTCAGAAGTTTCATTGGTAGTAATATGCACCTTGCTTTGGCTTTGATGAAAAACCTAGAACCACAGGGCCAGAGGGAAATTTAAAGCTCATCTAATTTACCCCGTTCATTTTACACTTGAGGAAAAAGATCTAGAGATGGACAGAGACTTGTGCAAGGTCACAAAGCTAATTAGCAAGCAGATTTTTTTAGAACCCAGATCTCTTGACTTTTTCTAATGCTCTGTCCATATTCATAAAACTGGATTAAAAAGATTAAAGATACTTTTGGGCATGTTTGCAAGTGTACATTTGAATTATATTCATTATATACTTATAACTTCGAGTGTTTATAGGATTGTGCTTAAAAACAAAATTAAAGTGCATTGTTACACTTTGGTGAATGAAGGAGAGATTTCTTCACTCTTTAGTTTGAGCAGAAAGCACAAGCACGAACTTTATCTCATACAGCGAATAAAAAGAGAGGACAAGCCACAAACTGGAGAAAGAAAATGCTTACAAAAGATACATCTGTTAAAGGACTGTTATCCAAAAATATACAAAAAACTCTTAAAAGTCAACAATAAGAAAATGGAAAACTAAATTAAAAAGTAGGCAAAAGACCTGGACAGATAGCTCATCAAAGAAAATCAACAGATTTTAAGTAAGCTTATGAAAAGGTGCTCCACATCATATGCCATTAGAGAACTGCAAATTAAAACAATGAGATACCTCTATATACATATTAGAATGGTCAAAATCCAAAACACTAACACCACTAAATGTTGGCAAGGAGCAACAGAACTCTTGTTCACTGCTGGTAGGAATGCAAAATGGTATAGCTACTTTGGAAGACAACTTGGCAGTTTTTTGTTTTTTCTTTTTTGTTTTGTTTTTTAACAAAGCTTAACATACTTCTCCCGTACAATCTAGCAATTATGCTCCTTGGTATTTACCTAAATGAGTTGAGAACTTTGTTCACACAAATACATACTCAGAGGTGTTTATTATTGCCAAAACCTGGAAGTGACCAAGACACTCTTCAGTAGGTGAATGGATAAACAAACTGTGGTATATCCAGACAATGGTACACTATTCAGTACTAAAAAAGAAGTGAGCTATCAAGCCATGAAAAGACATGGAGGAATCTTAAATGCATATTAGTAAGTGGAAGAGGTCAATCTGAAAAGACTACGTACTGTATGATTCCAACTATATGACATTCTGGAGAAGGCAGAACTATGGAGACTATGATATAGAAGTTTCATTGGTTCTTAGAGGTTAGAGGGGAGGGAGGGATGAATAGGTGGGGCCCAGAGGACTTTTAAGGCAGTGAAACTACTCTATATGATACTATGATGGTGGACATCATTACATATTCTTCCAAACTCATAGAATGCATGGTACCAAGAGTGAACCCTAAAGTGAACTATGAACTCTGGGTGATATTGATGTGTCAAGGTAGGGTCATTAATTGTAACAAATGGACTACTGTGGTGGGGGATGTTGATAGTGGGAGAGGTTGTGAGTGTGTGGAGGGACAGAAAGTATCTGTGAACTCTGTACTTTCTGCTCAATTTTGCTGTGAACCTACAACTGGTCTAACAAAATAAAGTTCATTAATTAATTTTAAAAATGCAGATTCCTGCTCAGCTACACCTCTCCACCCCACTCCTCCATCTCCCCTCATCTCCATTTCACCCCCTCACCACTTCCAGCTTCCCCTCCCCAACCAATGCTGATTTAGCTGTCTGAAGTGAGGCCCTGGAATCTGCATTTTCAGCAGTTTTGATGAGGGATGGGAAACTGTTATGTCAGAAATCCTAATTTCTGCCTTCAATCTCTGAAGACGGAGCTCATCTTTAAAAGACTCACTATTTATTCAACTCTTGTTTTCAATATGCAATTGTTAACTACAACCTCCTAAAGTAGCCTACTGCCTGGAAATCCCTACTTGACAGTTAAATTGCTTAATCCAGAGGTCAAAATGTTTTGGAAGGAGGCAGCACATGAGGCAGGGCTACTGTGTGGTTTTCTCCCTCTTTCTGCTGGAGGTGAGGCCTGGGGGGAGCTTCTCCTTCAGTCACTGTTGAGCCTGCCCTGGTTGGCTGCACCTGCTTCTGGCCTTTGCTTTCCTGTCCTGTGATAAGAGCACAAAGCTTCCAACTGAGGAACTGCCTGCCAGGAGTCAGTAGGAGCAAAGTATTCTTTAAAGAGATTTGTCCTACCCAGGGTCTCAGCCAGCTACAGGCAATGGCAAGCCAAACAGGAAAACTGTACATCAGCTGGAAAGTTCAAGGCTCATTCTGATTTCTTAGCATTTCTGAGTTGTTTCTTGGGGGTATCATTGTTTACTATGCGCAGGACTCTCTTCTAGGCAGTTGTATGTCGGGGAGCAAAATCTTTATCCTCATGGAGCTTACATTTTATCTGTAAGAGTTAACATTTATACAGTGCCTGCTCTGTGCCATGTACTCTCATGTGTTAATTCATTTAACCGTCACAACACTACAGGTTAGGTGATATTGTCATCCCTGTTAACAGATGCAGAGACTGATGTCCAGAGAGGTTAAGAGGTTAAGAAGTCTGCCCAAGGTCCCACACATT
This sequence comes from Ovis canadensis, assembly GCF_042477335.2. Lineage (NCBI taxonomy): Eukaryota > Metazoa > Chordata > Mammalia > Artiodactyla > Bovidae > Ovis > Ovis canadensis. Next base: position 208,437,434 of record NC_091245.1, on the reverse strand, counting down.
TTCATTGCAACAAAGACTGGCTGAGTGACTGTCATAGGGCGAAGTTTTCCTTTGGATCCTTGGGCACAGATTATTCTATGTCAGTAGCCTTAAATTATTCATCAGGAGGGAAAGGGGACTAGCATTGATTAAATACAGACCATATGTCAGGGACTCAGGGAGGAGCTCTCTGTTCTGATCTCATTTAATGCTCACAGCAACCTGGGTTAAAAAGTTAAAGCTGGCAAGAGGTGGAGTTTTTCTTATTTTAATGTCAACCTAGTGCTAGGAACATATGTGTGATTCACCTTATGCAAACCCACTGCCCCTGCTAGAGAAAAACAGTAAACACATCACTTGTGTTCTTAACTTAGAATGCACAGATGGCCCTCAGAGAGGAATGCCTTCAAGCTATTCTGAAAGTAAATTTGATGGAGAACAGAATCTTTGCATTGTCTTAAAGTGTGCCCTCACAGATTGTTATAGTTGCAAGAGAGAAAAAAGCACAGCAAATATACAGTGGAGGAACTGACCTTTTCTGGATGGTCAGAATGAACCTTACTGATGAGGAGTGGATGGACGGTGAAGGGCACAGCATCCCCTCGATAGTTTGCCAACCAAGAATGCAGAGCCTCAGTCTAACCAGGAGGAAACCTCAAATGAACGCAAAAAGAAGAATATTTTATTTAATTAAAAAAAAGATGAGAGATCTTTATTCTTCAATAATGTTAATATCAAAAAAAGACAAAAGCTATGGAAATCTCCTAGATAAAAGAGGCTATTGAGACATGGCAATTAAATGCAGTACATGACCCTAGACTGGATCCTGTCATGGAGGGAAAAACAATGCTATAAACGATAGTATTAGTGCACAATCAAAACAGGGAGGGTGAATTAGATAAAAACATACAAATTTATAAAGTGGAAACTACTGTGATTACATAAATTGTTTATAAAAACTGTTAACTTGTATACACATACACACAGAGCAGAAATGAATGAGCTGGATGAATCAAATGATAAAACAAATGGGGGAGGTTGGGTAAAGAGTATATGGATATTTCTATAACACATTTATTTTTTTCAACTTTTTATAAATTGTCTTTTTGAAATGATCACCAAATAAGAAATGGTACATGGATATTTGTCTGGAAGTGTACATGTACCTTTTCATGGGGAGAAGATCCATCAGTTTCCTTAGATTTTGTAAGAATCTGTGACAGAAAAAAGTGACTGAGATATAGCATCTTGATTTGTGAAGAACACTTTATTCTCCATTGGAAAGAAGTGTATTCTTTAAGAGAAAGAAGCACGCATAGTAGTCTCCCTTATCAGCGGTTTGCCATTCCTGTTTCCGTTACTTGTGAGCATCTGCAGTCCAAAATATTAGGTGGAAAATTCCAAAAATTCACAATTCCTAGATTTCAAATTGTGCACTGTTCTGAGTAGCATGATGAAATTTCTTACTAGCCTGCTCTGTCTCCCCTGGGACATGAACTGTTCCTTTGCTCAGTGTATACTGCCCGTTAGTCACTTAGTAGCCATCTTGGTTATCAGATTGACTGTTGAGTTATCACAGTGCTTGTGTTCAAGTTACCCTTATTTTACTTATTGGTGGCCCTAAAGTGAAAGAGTTGCGATGCTGGCAATTGGGTTCTGCCAGAGAAGTCATAAAATATTTGCTGTAGGTGAAAAGGTGAAATTCTTGACTTAATAAGAAAAGAAAGAAATTGTATGTTGAAGTTGCTAAGATCTACAGTAAAAACAAATCTTCTGCCTGTGAAATTATGAAAAAGGAAAAAGGAATTCATGATTGTTTTGCTGTTGTGCCTCAAATTGCAAAACTTATAGTCACAGCGTGTGGTAAGTGCTTAGTTAAGATGGAACAGACATTAAATTTGTTCAATAAGGTGTTTTGAGAAAGAATTTTATGTATGATTACATATATAATATATATAATTTTCATTACAGTATATTGTTATACTATTTCACTATTAGTTATTAATCTCTTTCTGTGCCTAATTTATAAATTAAACTTTATTACAGGTATGTATTTATAGAAAAACATAGAGTATGCAGGAATCAGTACTATCTGCAGTTTCCGGCATCCTTTGGAGGTTTGGGGACATATCCCCTGTGGATAAGGATTGCAGGGTATGTGGGGAGGCAGGCAACTGTATTTCCAAATTATGGATTCCAATTTCTGGTACTCACATCTGCTTTGCAGCTTAATCTTTCACCTTTCTGAGGTGTATAATAACTACCTGCAGTATCTGGGTGGCCTCTTGGTTCATTGAGCATTCACTGAGAACCCCCAATGTAGCATGTATTCTGCTACAGACATACAAAGATTAAAAGGTTGTAATTGTTAGCAATTCTTTGTTCCTTAAAAAGCATACTGTGATTTTAGCTAGAAAATGCTGAATGTCTCCAAACAGATGTGAATCAGAATTAAGGGAGTTTAGAAGATTTTAGGCAGAAAGATGGTAGGTAGTCTTCCCTAAAGAAGAATCATTTAAGCTAGACTTAGCAGGATGAATGAGCTCTGTAAAGGGGTGTGTGTAGACTGGGCAAAATGTGCAGAAGTCTGGGCTGCTTTGGGGGGATTTTCCATTTGAGTTGGAATGCCTGGCATATGATAGAATTTCGTAATATAACATTGAAGGTTGGATTAAGACATTTGGATTCATTTGCTAGGAAATAGTTGATACTGGATTTTTGAACTGGCAAGTGATATCATGTGATGCTTTGGGCTGACTGACTCAGTATTGCGGAGGTGAGACCAGATGGTGGGGAGGAGGAGGCGAAACAGGGCCAGACTCCAGGGTTTCCCTCAGTTCTGAGGTACCTGCAGAGCACAGAAGGCAGGGAGTCAAGGCTTCCAAGAAAGGCTGAGGGAGGGTTGTAGGCCCTCCTTCATCCCACCAAAGGTGGGATGGGTAGAGATGAGGGCTAAGCAGGCCTTAAAAAGCCATCTTCAGCCTGGAGACCAAGGCAGGCCATCAAGTGGTTCCTGGGCAAGGAGTTGGGGGAGAAAGCTGCTTCAGCAGGGCTCCCTCCTCCCCTGCCACAGATCTGTGCCACCCGCTGTGAACACACCTGGCAGAGGACTGAGGTTTGGGTGGGGTTAAGCCAAGGCAATGCCGGGGCTTGTAGCTGGCCCCAGGCGCTGGATGACTTTACAGCAGCTCTAGACTGGGTCTCTGTGTGGAGGGTTCTCAAGGCTGCCCAAATCCAAGGGCTCACAGTACAATCCTTTTGGTGTTCCACTGTCACTGCCCCCTAATTATTCATGAACACTTCTGCATGGCACAGCTATGATCTTGTTTCTTTGCCATGGAAATAAAAACACAGCTCTAGCCATCCAGGAGAAAGACAAATGCCAACTCACCTGATGCATCCAGATTTTTTATTCCAAGGAGCCTTAAGGAGAGTTGAATCTAACACTCTTACTTCCTAGTTTTCCAAGAGTAGAGCTGCATGGGAATACCTCATGTTCCCCTGAGATGTAGACCCTGTGTTAAGGTCTCATTTCTCTTACTGTGAGGTAGGGCCCATCAGTCCACCTTGGGTCTTCCTGCCACTGACCATCAAGGGCGATTTCTTCTGAGTCAGAGAATTATAGAACTGAAACAGACTTAAGAGGTTATCTACTTCAATCCTGTCCTTGCACAAATAGGAAATGGAGGTTCTAAAAGTTGGGAAACTCATCCAATGTCATACAGACAGGGTAAAGTGCAACCAGAATCCAGGTGTACTGGCTTCCTTGTCTGGGGTTTACCAGTTGTGGGTTCCCCCAAAGTTCCTTAAGAACTCTTAGAGCTCATTCATCTTTTTTTTTTTTTTTGGAACTTTCTATAAAAGGGATCTCATGGATAGTAGACCCCAGGGGAGATTCTTGAAAGTGTTGCCCCGGGGAGATTGGAAAAGGAACTGGGGTGGGGTGTTTATGTGTGATGACATGGCCCATGTCTCCAAAAGCCTTAAAGGAACTGGAAGGATTTGGTATTTTACAAAACCTGAAACAGGTGTCTTGTTTGTTCACAGTATCTTTTCAGAGAAAGTGATAGAGCATCCTGAAAGAGATGAGAAAATCATAAACTTTTAAGTAGATTGGATAGTTGAGATTAGCTTTTTGTGATCTTGCAAAGGTCTCATTTCTTCCCAAATCATATAACACTGAGCAAGTTGAGCAATCAGGTGAAAATCACATGCAAACAGAGTCTAAGTCCTGATAAGAATCCTAAAGGTAAACAGTGAATTCCTACTAATGGCTAAGTCACTAAGGTAAGATCCAGTCTAAATACACACCCTTGGTTAAATAGGGTTTCATTAGCTCAGGTTACAGTGGTTCAGGAAAAGTTTTCTTTTATGCTTGTCAAGTGAAATTAATTATATATCATCCATCAATCATTCTTGCCATAGAAGGTCTATGGGAATATTAAGGATTCCACAGAGCCTCCCCAACCTGGCCCCACCTCCATTCCCCACCCTACCAGCAGCACTCTGGGCATATTTTGGTGCCCATAGCTAAAAGTTCCTAGGATTTTCTGGGAAGTCACAACTATGGTTTTTACTGATAACCTGTAAAAGTTTCCTTTTTCCAAATTTGACACTCAGTATATGCTTCAAGTTACTGACAAATATTTGATTTTGCAGAGTATATCTCAGACTGCACAGCAAATCAGATTCTTGCAAGTTTCTAGTAATAATTTTGTTTTTGTTGAAAAGTTCAAAAATGTTTAAAGAAAGAGAAAATAATTTTTAAAAGTATAATCCATTTTTTCACTGCCACATGAAACCATTGTTAGAAATTTTAATACATTTTCTGCCATCTTTTCTTTTGTTTTCTCCTTATTAAAAAAACAATGCATATGTAGTATAGATAATTAAAAAATATGGATAAGAAAAGAAAATAAAAATTAGCCATTAACTCATTTATCTTGACATAAACTTCCCAGTCTTTTTTAACATTTATGTATTTTACTTAGTTCTAATCATATTGTAAAGCCGCCTTTTCACTTACCTTGCGAAAAAAACAGGCATATAATTAAAAAAAATTTTTTTTTTAATCAAAGAAATACATTGTTGTTGTTCAGTTGGACTGAATCCCATGGACTGCAGCATGCTAGGCTTCCCTGTCCTTCACTATCTTAGATTCATGCCCATTGAGTCAGTGATGCCATCCAACCATCTCATCCTCTATCGTCTCCTTCTCTTGCCCTCAATCCTTCCCAGCATCAGGGTCTTTTCCAACGAGCCAGCTCTTTGCATCAGGTAGTCAAAGTATTGGAACTTCAGCTTCAGAATTAGTTCCTCTACTGAGTATTTTTTTTTGTTTTTTTTTGGAGGTGCTTCCCTGGTGGCTCAGATGGTAAAGAATCTGTCAGCAATGTAGGAGATCTGGGTTTGATCCCTGGGTTGGGAAGATCCCCTGGAGAAAAGAATGGTTACCCACTCCAGTATTTTTGCCTAGAGAATCCCATGGACAGAGGAACCTGGCAGTCCATGGGGTAGCAAAGAGTCAGACACAACTGAGTGACTAACACTGAAAGAAATAAGTATATATGTTTAAAAATTAAACAGCACATAATCATTTTATTGATGTTTTAGTAGTCCCTAGTGGATATTTACTTAATAATTGTTCTTAATAATACTTAATAATTATAGATGAAAAAAATTTATCTTTTTGGCTTTAATATTTAAGGTTTTTTCCTCTTATAGTATTTTATTCATCACATACTTAGTAAGCTTATATCTGGTCTAAGCAGTAAGTTAGGCATCACAGATAAAATGTATTTTTTTATTAAAAAAAATTACTGAGTGTCTAGCATGTGCAGACAGTGTTCTAGACATTTGGGATATAGTAATCAACAAACCAGACAAAAATCTCTGCCTTCTCAGAGTTAAGTTCTGGTTGAGATCAACAAGAGATAGTCTTTGTTGAGATCAAAATATAGCATCTTTAAGAAATAAGAGTAGCAAAAATTAGTATTTATATTTGATTCTTATGAATATCTACTCTTTTGTGAGTAGATATATGTGAGTGTTATCTATTCCAGCTGATTAGAATACAACAGTGAACAAGATATCCTCCTCTATTCTCTATGGGCATGTATTCCAGTGTCTCTAAAAGGCATTTGGGAGCCCTGGGAAATTAGCATGCCCAAATGGGTATAGTGATACTTGTCCTGCTACCTCACTGGATGAGTGTGAATCAAATAAAATGAATCTGCAAGTGTTTTGAAAGCTTCAAAGTGAGATAAACATTGGAAGAGTTATATTAATATTTTCAGCAATGGAGAGACCTATAAATACAAGTGAAGTAAGGAAACAATAGCACCTAAGAGTGATGACTAAGGGCCAGATGGGCAAACCATCTACTGGGATGGGTTTACCCGATGCAGGAGACACTTTTACTGGTTAACGAAGACCTGACCACAATTTAAAATTTATCCTTCCCAGAAGTAAAGTCATTCAATGAATAGAGCCCCTATGATAAAAAATATTTTAACATCACTTAAACACCTTACTGTATCACCCCACTAATTCTCACAATAGCTACATGTTTTCAAAAAACTCTACTCTCATCCTTTCCCTAACTCAGTGGTTCTCAAACTTGGTGAGTATAAGAATCCCCCGGGAACTTTACAAAGCTCGCAGGGCCAGGTACTACCCTCAGTGCTCTTTACTGGCTCTCCAGGCCAATCTGATACACACCAGCTCTGAGAATTAGTAACTTTTAGTTTACCTACAATCTGGCAGTTTACAGAGCTAAAAAATACCTTGGAAAGCATCCTATAAATGCCTTCACTTTATAAGGAAGGGGACAGACGTTTTGCTATGTTAAGTGGCTTGTACAGGGTTGCGCAGTCAGCCAGTATCTGAGCTGTCACCCAAGTCACAGGCTTTTCCACTTGATTGACCAACGTGTTGCACCCTCCTCTCTGCTCTTTTGGGGCCTCTAGGTGCAGGAACGTCCATGTGACTATGGAGTGTTGGTGGCACAAAGCCACCAGCTCTTGTGTTTGAAGAAAGTGTGATTTCCCAGAGAAAAGCTGCCCTTCAGAGTTTCTAGCACTGCCTTACTTAACCACAAAAGTACTTATTTTGTCTGATAACAATGTATTCTATGTAGTGGCCCCCAAGATAAGTTTTTAAAGCGCTGTAAAATTTCCAGCTGAACACTAGAGATTTCCAAATTAATCTTTCCAAACTAGAACATTATCACTTGCCACAGAAAAGCATTTCTCGATCCACCATGGTCTCTTGCTTCTTCAATCTCCTGCCTAAAACTAAAGCCCTTTACCAATCCAGATGCCTGGATCTGACTAATATTTCCATAGTGAAACTATGCACTGTAAATGATACAGTTGCTCCTGTCTTCATTTTTCCTAACAGACAAAAAGATTAAGCAGTGATGTGCCACTGGGATATTCATATACAACATCAGTTCAGTTCAGTCGCTCAGTTGTGTCTGACTCTTTGCAACCCCATGAACCACAGCATGCCAAGCCTCCCTGTCAATCACCAACTCCCGGAGTTTACCCAAATTCGTGTCCATTGAGTTGGTGATGCCACCCAACCATCTCATCCTCTGTCGTCCTCTTCTCCTCCTGCCCCCAATCTTTCCCAGCATCAGGTCTTTTCCAGTGGGTCAGCTCTTCACATCAGGTGGCCAAAGTATTGGAGTTTCAGCTTCAGCATAAGTCCTTCCAATGAATACCCAGGACTCATCTCCTTTAGGATGGACTGGTTGGATCTCCTTGCAGTCCAAGGGACTCTCAAGAGTCTTCTCCAACACCACAGTTCAAAAGCACCAATTCTTCAGTGCTCAGCTTTCTTTATAGTCCAACTCTCGCATACATACATGACTACTGGAAAAACCATAGCCTTGACTAGATGGACCTTTGTTGACAAAGTAATGTCTCTGCTTTTGAATATGCTGTCTAGGTTGGTCATAACCTTCCTTCCAAGGAGTAAGCGTCTTTTAATTTCATGGCTGCAATCACCATCTGCAGTGATTTTGGAGCTCCCAAAAATAAAGTCAGACACTGTTTGCACTGTTTCCCCATAAAAGTCAATAAGTTTATAATAACTGACAACAGAGAGTTGCTAAATTTATCATTGTGATATTGATATCATTTATCATTCATAACATATTTAAATGTTGAAACACTATGTTGATACACCTGAAGCTAATTTAATATTGTATATCATCTATACTTCAATCAATAAAAAAAGAAAATCCCACAAAATATGCAAAACAGCATATATTGCTTATTTATTTATGTATATGTGGATTAATATTATATATCTGCCTATCTATTTCCTATCTAGTCTAATTTGGAGGTGATATATACCACAGTTGCAGGTGGGGTTATGAAAGATGTAGTCTCTGTTAAACTGCTTTAATTGTTCATTGCATGTATAACCTGTCAGGTAGTTAGAATAGGGAAAAGGAGTCCAAAATGGCAGTGGCCAAAAGACAAGGAAGGGAAAAGCCCGTGAAAATAGAACAAAGGACCGTCAAAGGAAGGTCCTTTGAACAAAGCAAGGACAAGAGTGAAGACCTCAGGTGGAACAAACAGCACTTCTGGCTAAGCCCAATTTGCATAGGGCAGGCCCAGGGGGAGGAAAAAACATATAAAAGGAGGAGCCAAAGCGCTTTCTCTCTCTCTCTCTCTCCCATGTGCGAGCGCTCTTTCTCTCTCTCCCCCCCTCCACCCTCCTCCACTCTCTTTTCGCGTCTTTGGGTTGGCATGCACTCATGCTTCCAGGATGCATTCTCCTACTATCTTCTAAATGAAACAGAGCTGTAACACTGATTTGTCTAAGAGCTATAACACAGTTTGTCCAAGACCCGAGAGATGCCCTGAGGGCTTTAATGTCCGTCACTCCAAATCTTTGTTGTGACGAGACAGAACCGAGGAGCATACACTCGCCTGACGTAAACTTTGTAATCAGGTGAAATCAGGAAAAGATTGAAATCAAAAAGAGAAGGGGTCAGCAGAGGATGGGATAGTTAGATAGTATCACTGATTCAATGGACAAGAATTTGAGCAAACTCTGGGAGATTGTGAAGGACAGGGAAGCCTGGAGTGCTGCAGCCCTCGGAGTCGTAAAGAGTTGGACACGACTTAGCAAGTGAACAACAAATCAGGTGAGAAATAAAACTAGTGAAGCATATGTTCTTCTTATGGTTTTCTTATTTTTCTATATATATATATATATATATATATATATATGAAATTCCTTGGTGGTCCAGTGCTTAGGACTTGGCACTTCACTGCTGAGGCCTGGGTTCAACCCCCCTAGTTGAGGAACTAAAAACCTGCAAGCCAAGTGGCACAGCCAAAAAAAAAAGCCATTTCTCCTGTCCAGGTTTTAACCCAGGCAATTCCATGGAGGTTTCGTTTCTCTTCAACATTTTGCAGATGACAAATTACATTAGAGCAGCCAGAATCTAGGGGAGGCCAGCTTGAGGTAGGTAGGGTTCCATGCACCATGCTTCCATACTCAGTTGTGTCTGACTCTTTGTGACCCCGTGGACTGCAGCCCATGGAATGCAAACGACCTGGCTCCTCCATCCGTGGGATTTTCCGGGCAAGAATACTGGCGTGGGTGGCCATACCTTCCTCCAGGGGAATCTCCCTGCTCCAGGGGTTAAACCCACGTCTCTTATGTTTTCCCCCATTCACAGGTGGGATCTTTACCACTAGCGCCACCTGGGGAGCCTGGGAAGCCCTTTACTTTAATGCAAAAGGCTAGATTGGTCTGAGGGGAATATTTTTAACTAGAGATTTCTGGTTCCAGGGAAAAGTTCATATGAACAAGAATGCAGATTTCTGGTGAGGAAGTGATAAAGGTCTTCCTTATCTTCAATTCATTTCAGTTCAGTTCAGTCGCTCAGTCATGTCTGACTCTTTACAACCCCATGAATCGCAGCACGCCAGGCCTCCTTGTCCATCACCAACTCCTGGAATTGGCTCAGATTCATGTCCATCGAGTCAGTGATGCCATCCAGCCATCTCATCCTCTGTCGTCCCCTTCTCCGCCTGCCCCCAATCCCTCCCAGCATCAAAGTCTTTTCCAATGAGTCAACTCTTTGCATGAGGTGGCCAAAGTACTGGAGTTTCAGCTTTAGCATCATTCCTTCCAAAGAAATCCCAGGACTGATCTCCTTCAGAATGGACTGGTTAGATCTCCTTGCAGTCCGAGGGACTCTCAAGAGTCTTCTTCAACACCACAGTTCAAACGCATCAATTCTTTGGCGCTCAGCCTTCTTCACAGTCTAACTCTCACATCAATATATGACTACTGGAAAAACCATAGCCTTGACTAGTTGGACCTTAGTCGTCAAAGTAATGTCTCTGCTTTTGAATATGCTATCTAGGTTGGTCATAACTTTTCTTCCAAGGAGTAAGCGTCTTTTAATTTCATGGCTGCAATCACCATCTGCAGTGATTTCGGAGCCCCCCAAAATAAAGTCTGGCACTGTTTCCACTGTTTCCCCGTCTATTTCCCATGAAGTGATGGGACCGGATGCCATGATCTTTGTTTTCTGAATGTTGAGCTTTAAGCCAACATTTTCACTCTCCACTTTCACTTTCATCAAGAGGCTTTTTAGTTCCTCTTCACTTTCTGCCATAAGGGTGGTGTCATCTGCATTAGTACTTAGCAAAGGGATGGAAAGGATAGCAAGAGGAGCCTGTAGGCTGGGAACTGAACTTTAGCTCCTGGCCTTCAAGCCCTTCACCTTTCTGTCTACTAACATGGCACCTTTCTGTGAGGCTGGTCTAGGGTTTGTCAGACTCTCCTCACTTTGTGCCTAAGTATATGTGTGCTTTACCTTCCTCGCTAGACCATAAACTTTCTGCCGGTATGACTAATCACATTTAGCCATGTGTGTGCTTAGTCGCTCAGCCGTGTCTGCGACCCCATGGACTGAAGGCTCCTTTGTCCATGGGGATTCTCCAGGCAAGAATACTGGAGAGGGTTGCCATGCCCTCCTCCAAGTGATCTTCTCATAAACAACTCATATTGCCAAACACCTGGAGCAATGCTTTCCCAGAGGTGCCATACAAATACTTAACTATTTGCATAATTTTCTTGCTCAAATTCCCTTTGGTTCTCTGTTTCTTACCAAGTAAAAGACAATTTCCTGGCATCACGTTCCAACCAGCTTTCCTGTTTTTTTTTGTTTTGTTTTGTTTTTGTTTTTGACTTGTCTCCTTAAATGTACCTTGGGCTCTGGAAAAATGTGGCTGGGAACCAGTCCCTGAATACAGCCTGGATCCTTCTTCCAAGCTACAATCTGATTCAGAATAAAATTCAGATTTTGGATTCACTGCCTTTCCTTGAAACCCTGAAGCCAGAACAGAGAAAATGGTTGAGTGGTTTATCACATGACCCCTTGTTGTTGTTCAGTTGCTCAGTCATGTTTGACTCTTTGTGACCCCATGGACTGCAGCATGCCAGGCTTCCCTGTCCTTCATCATCTCCCAGAGTTTGCTCAAACTCACATCCATTGAGTCAGTGATGCCATCCAACCGTCTCATCCTCTGTCCTCTCTCCTGCCTTCAGTCTTTCCCAGCATCAGGGTCTTTTCCAATGAGTCGGCTCTTCGCATCAGGAGGCTAAAGTATTGGAGCTCCAGCTTCAGCCTCTGTCCTTCCAATAAATATTCAAGGTTGATTTCATTTAGAATCGACTGGCTTGATATCCTTGCTGTCCACGGGACTCTCAAGAGTCTTCTACAACACCACAGTTCTAAAGCATCAATTCTTTGGTGCTCAGTCTTCTTTATGGTCCAACTCTCACATCCATACATGACCACTGGAAAAGCCATAGCTTTGACTATACAGACCTTTGTTGGCAAAGTGATGTCTCTGCTTTTTAATATGCTATCTAGGTTTGTCATAGCTTTTCTTCCAAGGAGCAAGTGTCTTTTAATTTCATGGCTGCAATCACCATCTGCATCTGCAGTGATTTCGGAGCCCAGGAAAATAAAGCCTGTTAAGTTTTAAGCCAGTTTTTCTCTCTCCTCTTTCACCTTCATCAACCGGCTTTCTAGTTCCTCTTTGTGATACCTGGGGCTGTTCAAGGCCAAGCTCCTCTCCTAGGAACTCTGACCTTGGGAAAATTACTCACCCAGGCGAGGGGGAATAAGAATAATACCTACCTGTAAGTTGTTAATGAGTAATTTGTTTTAGCATAGTTCTGGGGAATGGGTTAATGCTGGATATTGTTATTACTATTTATTTAATGCCTTTATGTTAATATCCATCTCTCCACCACCAACCACCACCCAAGGCTTTTGAATTTGCCACATGAACTAAGAGGAAGGAAACTTTGGCTATATTGGGGGTAGGGATTTGGGAAGAACAGCGTGTAACGAATGGACCTTGAACTTCTTAGAAGTTAGTTTGGAATTAAAGATTTTAAGTTTACAGTATAGTCCATGATTTTTGAGAAGTAATGAAATATTTAAAGAATATTTTGACAAGATAATTGGTGAACTTCCTCAACCCAGTTGGAAGAATTAAATTTTCTTACAATTCTCCCCAATATGTGGTGAGGATAATAACTGTTATTATGAATAATAGTTATGATTTGGGCTTCCCTGGTGGCTCAGACAATAAGGAACCTACCTGCAATTCAGGAGACCAAGGTTCCACCCCTGGGCCGGGAAGATTCCCCTGGAGAAGAGAATGAATACCCACTCCAGTATTCTTGCCTGAGAATCCCATGGACAGAGGAGCCAGGTTACATACAGTCTATGGGGTTGCAAAGAGCCAGACACGACCGAACAACTTTCACGTTCACTTTTTCACTTTCACTTTTTCAAGAGTTTATGCCATCTCTTGTACTAAGTGCTTTATATTTTATATTTTAATTCGCTCATTCATGTGCTCATTCAACAAATACTTGTTGAGCACTTACTTGAAGCCAGTCGCTGGGGGATAGTGGTAAAGGTGACTGACAGGTCCTACCCTTATGGAACTTTCACACTAGCGCAGATTCAGATGATAGGAGAGGAAACATGTACGTGTTAAGCCAACTATTATGAAACACAGAGCTTTGCACACATGTCAATCCTGTGAGCTATTAACAGGATCAGATCCCAACTCACTTTTCCATCTTGCTTTCCCATGACAAGCACCAATGTCCTCCAACTCCACGGAATTTCTTTCTAGACTCTTCTATCTTTATGTCTGTGTCCACACAGTTCCCTCTAACAAAATATGCTACTGTGTATGTTTGCCTCTTGAAAGCTCTAGGCTTTCTTCATCACCCATTTCAAATACCACCTCTGCCAGGAGCCTTTTTGGTCCTTCCATTCAGGATCAGCTACTTCTTCCTCCATGCTCCAGGGTTAGGGTTTAGACTTCTAGAATTACCTCACCCTGAATATTTAATATGATTATTTGTACATACTGGTTATCAGCCTAACTTCTCTACCAGACTGTCAGCCACTTGTTTCCCACCTCTGTTACTTGCGTCTCTTGCCTGTGTTAATTCAACTGGTCTAGAGTAGCCAGACTTGCTCTTCCACAGTCTCTTTTTTAAACCAGGGATCCTGAATCTTCTACCTTTTTCCCCTCCAACTGATCCCACTTATATATGTCTGAGTACACAACTGAGAACAGCTGCTGACAGAGTGATCTTTCTGAAAGGCAAATCTGCAGATTTCACTGCCTTGCTTAAAATGTGTCAGTGGTTCACACAGTGAAGATAAAATCCAATTTCTATGGCCTGACACACACTAACTCTTTCATAACCTAGACCTGCTTAAACCCCCAGCCTCAGGTCTCACCCTGTTCTCTCACTAGGTTCCAGCTCTGCCCAGCTGCTCACCATCAATCTCTTCAGTTCAGTGACCTCTGCAGTATCCTCAGCTGGAAACTCTCCCTCCTAACTCCTGCTAATCTTCCAGGTCTTAGTTTAGATGTCACCCCCTCCAGAAAGCCATCCTTGATTTCTTCTAGGGCTCCCATGTGCCTCAGTAGGACCTAATCATTCTTGGTCAAGGTGTTGTCATTCCTTATTATTGATATGGGCTTCCCAGGTGGCACTAGTAGAGTTAACAACCCACCTGCCAATGCAGGAGACATAAGAGATACAGGTTTGATCCCTGGGTTGGAAAGATCTCCTGGAGAAGGGCACGGCAGCCCGCTCCAGTTTTCTTGCCTGAAGAATCCCAATGGCAGGGGAGCTTGGTGGGCTATGGTCCATAGGGTCACAAAGAGTCAGATATGACTGAAGCAACTTAGCACAATACACAGCACAGCACATTAGTGATATAATCCCATATTTAATGATCTGCCTTCACTGCTAGACTATAAGGTTTGTGAGGGAAGCACCCCTGCTATTGTTATTCACTGCAGTATCTGTAGCATCTAATTAGTGGTTGATGCACAGTAGAATCTGAAACAAAGTTTATTGAATGAGTCCTCTTTGCATCTCCCAAAGTCCTCCTCCAACTTTTGGATGGTTTAAAAAAATACACATGTAATGTGAAGACATGCTGTTTGTAAAAGAAACCAAAACAGAACATGTGAATGCAATTACAGGTTTCCTTTTATCCTACCCCTAACCTTCTCTCCTCTTTTACTCTCTTGCCTGAGATGTTAACTGTTCAATGTATATCTTTTCATTTCTTTATACTGCACGTACCCACAAGCACACAAACCTAATACAGTCCTGACTCCCAAATCCATGTGGGTGTTTTAGCAAACAGAAATGGGGTAATATTAGAGATGGTGTCCTACTGCTTGTGTCTGCTTGTTTTTCAATCCATTTCAGAGATTTTTCCATTTCCCAGGTAGATTCACCCCTACTACGTCATTCTTTTAATAGCTATTTGTATTCCATAATAAGGTTGTATCATAGTTGATTTATTAATTCCCCATTGGAAGACTTTGCATGTTCATCTTGTGCTCACAAATGCCAGTAGAGTTGCAGGACAGGTTTCTAAAAGTGGAATTGCTGGCTCGTAGAGTGTATGCATCTTAAAATTTTTTCAGTTGTCAGCTATTTCTTCGCATAGTTCTTAGTGGGAGGATTACAAGTTCTCAAAATGTTTAATTTGTCAACGGCCCTTGGCAAAACTGTGAGAAGGGGGAACTTTATCTCTGTATCACATTTGACCCTTTTAGATTCTACTCTCCCGCCCCACCTTCTCTCTATCTCTCCCATCCCACCCAGATGCACCCTCGCCCCTCCCCACTACTCCCACTGAGTAAATTTCCCACTTAGCAATTTCTAGTAGCAGAAGAACATTCCTCATCTGTGTGTCTACCACCTTCCAGATAGTTCCTGTTTACATTAATGGAGCCACCATCCAGCCAAGGAAATATCCCCCATGACCTAGAAACCCAGGTTTTCCTAAACTCCTCCCTCTTCTAAACTACCCTGAGGCAAGTACCAAATCCTGTTATGCTCTCTCCAGATTCTCCAGAATCTAGTGGAGCTCCTACAACCATCATCTCCAGTCAGCAGCCTTGGTTTTAGAGGAGTGGGTTGCAGTCAGCATGATTTTTCATCTGTCCTCTGCTCATAATCATTTGAAAGTTTCTTCCTGACAAACCCCAGCTCCCCAGTATGGAGGATCTTTCTGTGGCTCTAAACTTGCTGTTTCACCTCATCCCCAGCAAGCATGTCTCACTACACATTGTCTCCCGCATTCCTGGCACCTCAGTTGATACATACCTGGGCTGCTGATTGCTGAAAGGCTCTGCAATCTCTCTCTCATTTTCTGCTTCCACTGACAGGAATGTCCTTCTCTTTGACCCACCTTAGCCTACCAGACTCCTACCCATGCTCCAGGTCTCAGCCGAGATAGCACCTCTTCCTTGGCGCCCTCGTTCTCACCCAGTGCTAAGCCCCCTCTCAAACGGGCCATTCACATCCCTGGTCACGCTTGTAGTGTGATTATCCATTTACCTGCTGGTTTCCCCTGGAAGGTAAATCCTCTGAAGGAGGGAATTGTCATTTGCATTGCTGGACACCCTGTGCCTGGCACAGCTCTTGTTGAAATACAAGCTTGTGGATTTGAGTGAAGGGGCAAATGAATGAATGAGTGAATATGTTTTCTGGCAGCCTGTACTTTCATGGCATGTATTTGTGACAGGACTTCCCTGGTGGCTCAGCTGGTAAGCAATCTGCCTGCAATGTGGGAGACCTGTGTTCAACCCCTGGGTTGGGAAGATCCCCTGAAGAACGGAATGGCCACCCACTCCAGTATTCTGGCCTGGAGAATTCCAGGGACTGTATAGTTCATGGGTCACAAAGAGTTGGACACTGAGCAACTTTCACTTCACTTTACTTAGAGGTTTTTATGCACTGTGTAATCTAATCCTTACTATCACTCTGTGAAGTAGATATTCTTAGCAACATTTACTGGACATGCTGAGATGCAGAGAAGTTGAGCTCCTTGTCTTCAGTGAGCGGCAAAGTGAGGACTGTAAGCTTGTCAGATCCCAGGGCTTGTGCCTAAAAACTAACTCAGCTGCTTCAGGACTCTGTCTCTGCTGTTTCCAATTGATTCTGACACGAATGGAGAGCTTGGATGACTCAGTGACTCAGCATTCTGTCTCATGGAAACTGTGTCCTGCAAACAGTGCTAAGTAGGGGCTTGTCACCTTCCCCTTCCGAGCAGGCCCAGTCTAGATGGAGTCATAAAGAACTTTTGCTCCCTGGGCCATAATAAATATACAGGATATCTACTTTTGAAATATTTTTGAGCCTTTTGAAAGAATTTCAACTTACAGAAGAGTCACAAGACTTGTAGGAAGAATGCCTGTATATCCTCCTCCCAGATTCACCAATTGTTAATATTTTGCCAAATTTGTTTCATTTCTTTCTGTCTAAAAAATGTGTTTTTTTTATGACCATTCAAGAATAAGCTCCATCCACCATGTGCCACTTTACTGCTAAATACTTCAGGGAGTATCTCCTAAGAAAAATGACATTTTCTTATATAACCACAGGGTTTATCAAATTAGGAAATGTAACATTTATTCAATACTATTATTGATAATCAGATTTCAGAAGTTACCTCAATAATGTGCTTTATAGAATTTGCCTCCAATACACGATACTTGTACTTTTTTTTTTTTTTTTTAAATCCTAGTAGTTGTCCCTGAATCCTTTGAGAATGGCCTTTGTAACAGGGTCAGGGGATGGTGAGGCATGTGTTTGCTCACTGGGATCAGAGGCACTGGAGTTTCAGACTGAGACCCCAGGTTTTGTTCTGCTCTTCACTTTGAAAACTCCTTAGGCCTCAGTTTCTTCACCTGTCAGTGGGGAAAAGGCAGAGTTGAGCTTTAGTATGTCCCAAATCCTCTCTAGCCCTTAAGCCACCAAATAATTGACAACAAAACATTATTATTTTAAAAGCTTTTTTTCTTATTATTATTATTTTTTTTAGGTAGGAAGAAACCTGTCTCTTTCAAAACCTGTCAGCTCTGAAAACCCACTAAATGATTTTTATTTTCCGGATGTCTTACTTCTACAACGTTGTCTTTTCTTTGCCATTGTCTTCTTCAAATGCTCGGCTGACAGTCTTTTTCATCTTAGAAGTATTTTGAACATAATATGACTGTTTATTTAATGTCTCATGCACTTCAGAAGATAATGACCAGAAGAAGGGCTTGTTTACCTATTTTTTTTTTTTTTTCAAGCACTAGAGCTTACTCAGCCCAGACTTTCCAGAAAGCCTACATTAATTTGTCTTTATTTTGTCAGCTTGGAGTTCGATGAGCACTTTTGAGCTTTCATTCTTTCTCTCCTGCAATCTGATTTGGAGATATTACCCAGATTTCTTGGCATTTACATTTTCATCCCGTGGGTTTCACCACCCAGATACAAATACTTTGCAGGGGAAATCCATAAGGAGGTGGCAAAGTTGTAAAATAGTGGGAATGACATTTGAGTCTTGAGATTTCAAAATAGTTTTCGTTTTCTCCTCTCCCCAATCCTTAACGACTCTTTCAAAACAGTCGGTGGGAGATTTCAAAGTGGGGTATTTGTTAGTTTAAAACTGGTTTTCCTTGTGGCAATCACATACAGATGAAAACATCTGTACCTTCTGTGAGCGTTTGTTCACAGTCTACTTTGTTCAGTACTGCGCTGGTATTGGGCATGCAGCGAGGAATTGAGGCATGGCGTTTGGTGGGAGAGACAGGTTTGTAAATAGTAAGTCCGAAGGTAAGCTAAGTGCTCTGCTGGGTATTGCCACTCCAGTACAAAAGAGCCGGGTGATCAGCTCAGTGAAGATGGCTGGTGTCGTGAGGCTATTTGTATCATTATCTCTGAAACTTTAAAATTTGCTTTCTAGACAATCTGTAAATTACTGTCTGAGGAATGTTTCTTCCCTATCTTCTCATCTGATGCAAACCCATTGAACTCTGAGCTCTTTGGAGGAAGCTTTTTTTTTTTTTTTGCATCTTAAGTGAATGAGGGTGTCTCAGCTTGAATCTGGGCGTATAGTAAGCCCATAATAAATATTTGCTGAACTCAGAAATTGCAATACCATTAATAGTTGCCTAACAGGGACCACCGCATTCAGTACTGCCAGAAGCAGAGCTCATTCCTCTGATGATTCCACACTAAGGAGGCAGCTAGACATGAAATATAGGCTTGGAATGGACCTAAGGAAGTGGGGTGTGAGGCATCCCCCAAAGGCTGTGAACCTTTTGAATTGGGAGAAAGCCAGGAAGCTGTAGAGTAGGCAAGGCTGATCGTGTCCAGGCATTTGGAGTGAGTCATGGAGTGAGTCTTACTTTGTGAGGCAGAGGAGCGGGTGGGAGATGTGGGGGAGGAGAGATCTCCACAGAGCCTCCTTCTATATGGTGTGGGTCCCAAGCAAGAATAAAAATTATGTGGTCTTAATTCTATGAAAAAAAATTGGGGGGGTTGTGGACTAGCAAAAAGAATTTTTTGTATGTATCTACTAATTCATGTATTTAAAAATTTTTATATGTGTGTTCAGTCGTGTTCAACTCTATGTGACCCCATGGACTGTTAGTCTCCCAGGCTCCTCTGTCCATGTGATTTTTCAGGCGAAAATACTGGAGTGGGTTGCCATTTCCTCCTCCAGGGGATCTTGTGTTCCATGGGTTGAACCCGAGTCTCCTGTGGCTCCTCCAGCTCTTGCATTAGCAGGCAGATTCTTTACCACTAATTTATTTCCCCTCCCCACACTCTCCACCTCTTGCCCAGCCTTTGGTAACTATACATTTGTTGGGCTTATTGTTGTTTTATTATTTATGTATCTATATTTTGGCCATATCACAGCACAGCATGTGGGATCTTAGTTTCCTAACCAGGGATGGAACCCGTGCCCCCTGAATTGGAAGCCAGGAGTCTTAATGGCTGGACCACCAGGAAAATTCCTCTATAAATTTGTTTTCTATGCCAGTGGCAAATATTGTTTTTATTTGTATCTGTGAGCCTGTCTGTTTTTTCTCCTTTCCTCCATTCAACTTGTACTGCTTTTGAAACTAAGAAATAAAAACTTAAAATAATCTTGATAGGCTCTGAATGTTGGGTTGGTAACAAAATGTGTCGGGCTCTGGGTAGAGGAGATGTGGTTAAACAGGAGCAAGTGTGGGAAGAGGGCACTTTGGGTTGATTGAAAGCTTGATATGAATAAGCAGTTTGTTCAGGCTGCTGCCCCAAATGCTGATGTCATCTAGGGAATGAGAACATGGTCTTCCAGACGTGTGGCCTAGTATCTAGAGGAAATAATCAGAAACGAACCCACAAATTTATCAACAAATGTTCACTGGCATTTTATTCACTTTTCATGAGTGAAAAGTGAAAGTAACTTAAGTGTCCAACAGGGACTCAGAGGCAAATCATGATGCAGTATGAAGCTGTGCAAACTTACATGAAGAATTTATATGAAGAATAAAGAGTAACATGATATTTTTAAATTAATAAATTACACTTATAAAAGCAGGAGGCTTTGAATAGAAAAATTTCCTTCACATAGCAGAAACAAAAGAGAATTAACAGATGTAAAGTGTTCTGAAAAGGGGGGAGTGTGTCTTAGTCTATTCAGGTGGCTAGAAAAAAATACCAATAAATGACAAAAATAAATGGCAATAAATGACAAATTTTCCGTCTCATAATTCTGGAGGCTGGGAAGTCCAGGTTCATGGTGCGAGCATAATTGCCTAAAGGCCTTCTTCCAGGTTACAGACTTGGCATTCTGATGATATCCTCACACGGTGGAGGGGACTTTGGATCTCTCTGGAGCCTTATAAGGCTCTAATCCCCTTCACGGGGCTTCCCTGGTGGCTGAAATGCAGGAGGACAGGAAGATCCTCTGGAGAAGAGAATGGCTGCTACCCACTCCAGTATTCCTGCCTGTAGAATTCCATGGACAAGGCAGCCTGGCAGGCTATAGTCCATAGGGTAGCAAAATAGTTCAACACAACTGGATGACTAAAGCAACAACAATCCCCTTCATTAAAGCTCCTCCTTCATGACCAGAGCACCTCCCAAAAGCCATATTTACCAATTTCAGCATCTTTGAAAGTTAGGATTTCAAGTGCTTTTGGAGGACAGAAGACATAAATATTCAGACCACAGCAGAGAGGATATTAGGCTTGGTTTTTAGGGCTCCAGAGAACCTCAGTGGATATTGCAGATGGAATTTATAATCCAAAATAAGGGTGGGCTTTTAGAGTTTGACTTTATTTCAATCTTTCTTATAACATTGTGACAGGAGCAAAAATATTTTAAAGGGGGGAAAAATTTGACCACAATTAGATTGTCTTTAATACCTCAGCTGTTAAATTATCTTATTCTCTTCAGGTCCCTATCAATTTTCAGGCATGCTTTTGAAGAATCTGCCTTCAATGCAGGAGACCCAGGTTTAATCTCTGGGTCAGGAAAATCCCCTGAAGAAGGGATGGGCAGAGGAGCCTGGTGGGCTATGGTCCATGGGGTCACAGAGTCAGACATGACTAAATGACTAATACTTTCCCTTTTCACTTTTGGGCTATAACCACTGTATTTGCAAATCATTCGTAGTCATGTGCACCCGTGTCCTCCTACTCTGTGACCAGTTCCACTGACTTTTATGACCTAATAAGATGATATGGAGTGAGAAGAAGCTTTCATGAAAGGAAAGCAAGGAAAAAGGAAAGTCAAAGCCTCCCAAGAGAAATTTCACTGTTTAGCAGTCTGGCCTAGAACCATTCCTATCAGGCTCCTGCACCGCTTCTCTTATTTGATTCTGATCTAACTGGCCTGAGGTCTGTTCTGGACATTAAGTTTTAAAAAGTTTCTCAGCTGATTCCAATAGTCAGCCAAATTTGAGAACCGTTGTCTTCAATCCAGACGTATATGTGTATGTGTGTGTGTGTTTAAATTTTATTTTTTGGCTCTGGCGGGTCTTTGTTGCTGCACGAAGGCTTTCTTTAGTTGTGGTGAGCAGGGTCTATTCTTCTTGCAGTGTGTGGGCTTACTGTTGTCGTGGCTTCTCTTGTAGCGGAGGACAGGTTCTAGGTGCATAGCCCATTTTCCCTATTCATCAAAATAGATTATATACTGAACAAATAAAGCAAGTTTCAACAAATATAAAAGATTTGAATTTGAAATAATGCAGAATATTATTCTCTGACCAAAAGAGAATTAAATGTAAATAACAGTAAGATGCTTGGAATATCCTCCAATGTTTGGAAATTAAACAATTACTCCTAAATAATCCTAGGGTCAAAGAAAATATAAAAGTTCGTAGACTGATGCTGAAGCAATACTTAGAGGGAAATAAATCTGATGTCTTCCTAGAAAAAGAAAAAAGGTCTAAAATCAATAATCCAAGCCACTCTACCAAGAAAAAGAAGAGCAAATTAAACTCCTAGTAAGTTAAAAAAAAAAAAAGACATTGAAAATAAGAACAGAAGTCAGTGAAATGTACAATGAAAAAAGGGGTGCTCTGAGTACTGCCTGCTGCACACAGATTCAGTAAACACTTTCCTTCTGACCCACCCAGCTGACCTTACTAGAATCTGCTGTGGGTGATGGGCTGGGACACAAAGAACCATCTTGAAAATAAAGTAAAAGTGATGGATCATGTTTACAAAGTAAGGTTGCTATGAGAGGGCAACTTTTGAAAATTAAAAACTTCTTCAAAAATGTCTATATGATTCAAAAAGCTAGCTAGATTCAGCAAGGAAAAAAAGTACCAATATTAGGAATAAAAGAGGTGACATCACCTATACAGACATTAAAAAGATAATAGAATAGAAAGAAATGGTATGGATATCTTCATGTCAATAATTTGAAAAGAAATGAACATCTTCCTTTAGAGATCACTTACCAAAACTGGCATGAGAAGAAATAGAAAATATGAATAGTCCTATATCTATTAAAGACATTACATTTGCAATGAAAAATCTTCTTCTCACAAGAAATACCACTCCCCACCCCCGACAAAGCTACTTTGGGTTAAAGCCATTTGAATAAAATTTTGCTTTTAATTCATTCCTTCTCTCATTCCCCCCTGAATCCAGCAATTGGCTTCCTTAATATGAGATTTTATTGTGTGTCTTTGCTAAACTGGTAATATCCTTCATTTCTAGTGCAAGATGGTTTATTTTATTTAAGTGATCATTTGCTTGATGATGGTGATTATTTTGCATTAACAGAATGTACTTTTCTGAGCATTACCATAAATAAAGTTACAGAAAATATAACAAGACAAAGTGAAAACATCAACAAATATTACTTAAGGGAAAAGGCAAGGGCCCTTGGTTGTCAGACAGCCTAACCCTTCTGACTGCAACTGCCCTCTTGAGTAGGTTTTCTATGCCTGCTTTATGTTGATGAATGCACCTCAGCATATGGCTGCCAAGACCTGGACCTTTAAAAAATAATTCCATTCAACTTCCTTCTTTTTTTACAACAGAAGGTAGTGACTGCCCTGGGAATATATGTCATTTCAGCACTCCAGTTGGCTCTGTATCCTGAATTGTCGCAGCCTGTTTGACTGGTAATCTCCTTGTCTGTGTGAGTTGTTAGGGGTAACCAAAGGCAGCTGATTACTTAATTGCTGAAGGCCGGAAACCAGGCCTCTTTCATTAGTTCCCATCAGGAGCTTGAGAGCAGTCAGTGTTTGGCCTGGCCAGGTTTTCCACCCTTTCTAATTCAAAAGGTGTATTTTTTTCCTGAGGTGATCACTGAGGCTTTGGCCGGCTGAATTATACACAGAATGCATATTAAAAACAAATAGAAAAATTTCTATAGTTAATACAGATAATTGATTTAAGGCAGATAAATGAAAACAGCCTGGTGTCATTGAGATACAATTCCATTTTTCTTTGAAGGTGCATCAAAGTGTTTCATATTTCCTATTTTATTTTTGTTAGATCATCAAGGATACTTGAATACATGGAATTTGTGAGTACCTAGTATTCTTATCAAGTAGATTGACCTCTCAATGGATGTTTTCTTCTGTAGTCTAGAGTGTTAGTTGTTACTGGCAAGCGCAGTTAAATCTAAGGTACAAATTCAGTTATTTAAAAAAACAAAAAAACCCAAATTCAGCTATTTATATGAGTAATAGGGTTTTGAGAACTTTAATTTGCCTTTAGAAAATAAGATTTTCCTTCCTTTCCCTCCCACCACCCACCATGTTTGGTTATTCTAATACTGAGGCTATGAGAACCCAATGCCAAAGCAACCAGTTGAAAAGGGAAACATCCACGTAATTACTGGTTGTTTTGTCTATACAATGTGAAACAAGAAGTTGGCATGATTTTATTTTTCACCTCTTTGACAGTTTTGTTTTGTTAGATTTCTTTGGACTGAAATGATTTGTTGATTCGGTATTGTATAAATCAATCTCAATTCTACGATACCTCTGTGATTGTTAGGCAGAAAAAAGAAAGAAAGAAAGAAAGAAGTAAAGCAAGTGAGAGTGAAAAGCATAATTAAACTGAAAGCTAGGGGACTTTGTGATTTTGTTCCCTCTTTGTCACCTACCAGTTACATGAACTTGTGCTTAGTCGCTCAGTTGTGTCCGACTCTTTGCAACCCCATGCCTGCCAGGCTCCTCAGT
Source organism: Ovis canadensis (assembly GCF_042477335.2). NCBI lineage: Eukaryota > Metazoa > Chordata > Mammalia > Artiodactyla > Bovidae > Ovis > Ovis canadensis. Next base: position 208,413,376 of record NC_091245.1, on the reverse strand, counting down.
CCATGGGGAGTCTCCAAGAAAGAATGCAGGAGTGGGTTGCCATGCCCTACCTCCAGAGGATCTTCCCAACCCAGGGATCAAAACCAGGTCTCCCACATTGCAGGCAGATTCTTCACTGTCTGAGCCACCAAGGAAGTGTGAACTTGGGCAGGTCATTTCTCCTTCTAGGGCCTCCATTTCCTTAAATGTAAAATGAAGAGATTGGGCAAGACAAGTGTTCAGCAGTCTGGAATTTCACCTTTTGATTCTTTGACTTGGAAGATGCAAAATGAGGTTCTAGTGTGATCCCCAGAGACCCACTGGTGACTAACATTTTCAACTGGTTCAGGGAGAGAATCCATTTTGTAACTGGTTTTTAGGACCAGATCACAACCTTTGGCTGGATTTTTAAACTTAGAAACATTTTCTTCAATTTCTTATTAGAAATTAATACATGTTGCTCAAAGGAAATTTAGCAAATATAAATTAGCAGAAAGAAGAAAATTTAAACCACTTATAATCCTACATGGAGATAGAACTAATACATGGTATACATATTTCCAGATTTATAAAGATCATCTAAATACAGTTGGTTCTGGTAATGTTTGTTTTGAAAACATAAATTTGTTCCAAGATGATTAATATTACTAGGAAGCAATTGAGCAGATCTGTGTATGTTTAGTTTCTTCCAGGAGAATGCAGAAAACTGCTGGCTCCTTGCGTGCGTGCGTGCACACACACACACACACACACTAACACCCTCCCAAGGAAAATGAGCCACAGCCACCAACATCTGGTGTTACAACCTGTTTGAAAAAATTAAATGGAAATTTAAGAATATGATGTACTTTTGACGGCTCTGGGTCCTTGCTGCTGCCCGTGGGCTTTCCCCAGTTGTGGAGCGTGAAGGCTCCTCTCTAGTTGTGGTTGGCAAGCTTCTTGTCGCAGTGGTTTCTCTTGCTGCAGAGCAACGGCTCTAGGGTGCATGGGCTCCAGCAGCTGAGGTTCCTGCCTCTAGAGCTCCGCTCAGCAGTCCTGGTACTCAGGCTTAGTTGCCCTGAGGCATGCAGAATCTTCTCAGACAAGGGATTGAACCCTTGTCCCCTGCGTTGGCAGGTGGATTGTTCATCGCTGGACCACCAGGGGAGTCCTGATGTTACAACTTTTGTCCCAGTTCTGATAACCCTCCTGCCAGCACTTCTGCATAACAGGCAGCCTGTAACCCTTCCCTCCCCTGGCACTGGGGTACCCTCCCTGCCTTTAGCTTCTCTCTTTCTTCTCAGCCTATTTTGTACTGTTTCTCCCTGTGCTCTGCTCATTTTCCTCCTTTCTTCTCGCTGATCTCTCACCCCTTTTCTCCCTGTGGTACTTTGCCTCTCCCACACAGGATGCTGGGCTTTGGGACCCCAGTGGGCACCCTGGGAGTCAGGCAGACATCTGCTTCCACAACAAATTCCTGGTTTCTTTCAATGTAAATTACCACCATATTTATAAAATTCACGTTTAACTTAAGTAAACCTGTGCTTTTCTTTTTGTTAAATTAAGTTCCTATACCTTTTACTGTTTCACTGACAAAGATTTTCATATAGTGTCCCGAACCCATTTTCCTGTAAGTATTACAGTTGTTTTTTTTTTTTGAGTCTTGCAATTTTTATTGCCTGATTTTGCATAGATGCAGTAATAACTAATACTTAGCAAATAAATAATAATTAATAACTGAGTAATAATTAGGTAATGAAAGAATAAACTATAATTTATTTAACTAATCATTTAAGTAATGGTTTAATTAGATAACAGATTACTAAGTTTATGAAATTTTAACCCACGTGTTCATATCCTTTTAATATGCTATGTGATGAAATCAGAAGTACTCCTAAGGCACTCTTGCTGCAGGCTGAAGTCACGGTGAGCATCTGGAGGAAAAGCCCTTGAGCGATTGTTTGAGTTTCTAATTCAGTTTCTCAGTTTAAATTTCTAATATAGTAAATATTAATAGATTCAACTCAAATAAATGCTTTGTGGTGTACTCAATAGCTTTCAAGAGTGTAATGGGGTCTTGAGACTAAAATATTTGAGAACACCTGCTAAATCTAGTCTCCTATAGCTTTTCATTCCTGCAGTGAAAATATCACATTTCCTTGGTATAAACTGAGAGATCTTAGACTTCATAGTCTAAGAATGAATACAGACAGCTGATGTGTGTTCTCACTTATATGTGCAATCTAAAAAAACAAACTAGTGAATGTAACCAAAACGAGAAGCATACTCACAGATAATAGAGAACAATCTGGTAGTACTGGTGAGGGAGGGAAGGGGGAGGAGCAAGACTGGGGATTAAAAGTTATAAAGTAAATAAGCTACAAAGATATGTTTGTTATAGAGCACAGGTGGCATAACATTTAATAATAACCATAAATGGAGCATAAAAATTGTGAATCACTATGTTGTTCATCTGAAACTAATATAATATTGTAAATCAAACATACCTCAATTTGAAAAAAAGCAGGTATTGATTGAACAGTTTGTCTCTATAATGCTTAATTGCCCTCCAAAAGTGTGGTGCCAGTTTATAATCTTTCTTAAGATCAACATTTGATTATGCTCATTTAATTTTGGCTAAATTTAGTTAACATCCCAGGTCATGAACACCAGCTAGAGTACAAAGTTAGAGATTGTGTTAAAGTTCTCCCAACTTTTTGGAAATTTTTGAAACATTTTTATTTTGAGGTTTAAAATGGCTTTGAAACGTACTTGTTGATGTATTAGTAGGTTTTAAGCCAAAGATGGAACCTCTTGTTTTGACTTCTTCTGAGAGGAAAACCCTGGAAAGTGGACATTATAGATACCTGTATGACTCAACAGTTCAAGGGTTGGTTAAAAAACAAAGGGACATAGCTTTACATACTATTGTGGCTGAAGACATTGAGTTATGAGGTAAAAATTTCCCTTTTGTAAAATCACAACATAGAGGAAAACACTACCATGAAAAAACTACTTAGGAAACGGTTTGGCTTCTTAGAATGAAAACAGATGGAAATGGCTCTCCTTGTTTCCCTTCTGGCCTTCCCTTTACCTAGTTTCTTCTCTTCCCTCCTAATTAGGCCATTTGGGCCCATGTTCTCAAGGAGGCTTTGCAAATAAGCCTTGGTCTCTCCAAGAACTGAGAGGAGTTTAACAAAGCTGAAAGAGAGTTACAGAAACAAAACTGGTCTTCTGTCTCTCTTGTTTTCCCTTTTTTAACCTTAATTAACCCTGATTTGGGTTCACGCTCTGTTCTAATTTCTCTCAGATGCTTTATGCCTGCTCTTACTGTAAAATATGATATAGTAAATAACCTTCTGTAATTATGTGGAACAGAGTATATTTCTCAAGTCAAAGCTATCTGAGCATCTCCAGAAATTTCACCTGTACAACACTGCCAATCCTCGTGGTGTTCCTGGCCTTGTTTCGTTTTTAAGTGTCTGAAACAAATTGATTTATTTCACTGTGGATAAAATAGACTGAAAATATAGTTTCATCACAAATTGGTCACCTTATGATAGGATACTATGCAGCTAGGTGTGTGTGTGTGTTAATCGCTCAGTTGTGTCCAACTCTTTGCAACCGCATGGACTATAGCCTGCCAGGCTCCTCTGTCCATGGAACTCTCCAGGCAAGAAACTGGAGTGGGTTGCCATTCCCTTCTCCAGAGGATGTTCCCAACCCAGGGACTGAACCCAGGTCTCCTGCATTGCAGGCGAACTCCTTACCATCTGAGCCACCAAGGAAGCACTATTTCACTGTGAAAAAAACAGACTGAAAACATAGTTTCATCACAAATTGTTGCACCTTATGATAGAATACTATGCAGCTGTAAACAAGAACAGAGCTACTCTTTTTGCACACGTGTGGAAAGAGTGCTAAGGTCTGTTTGTTGGGTGAGAAAAAGCAAGGGAAAATATGTATATTAGTGTTTGTTTTTGCATCAATTCTAGAGGACTGTACAAGGAACTACATGCAGTGGTAGTGTTTGGGCTGGAGGAAGGAAATGAGGCAAATGGAAGACAAAGGTAGAAATGAGACTTTTCATCTTGTTTGTTTTGAGCAAATGAAAGTGCGTGTGTGCATGCTAAGTCGCTTTAGTTGTGTCCGACTCTTTGCAACCCTATGGGCTGCAGCCGGCCAGACTCCTCTGTCCGTGGATTTCCAGGCAAGAGTACTGGGGTGGGTTGCCGTGCCCTCTTCCAGGGGATCTTCCTGACTCCAGGATCGAACCACATCTCCTGTATTGCAGGTGGATTCTTTACCGCTGAAGCACTGGGGAAGCCCAAACATGTGAACATATCATCTTAAAAATTAATACAATAATGATAATAATAATAAAGCTTTACACTTGCATTGAGGAAACAAAACCATGACATGTTACTAGCATGTGAGAGAGCCCAGGGTCTGATAGTAAGGAGGCATTTTCTCACAGGCTTATATTTAATTCATAATCCTGGGATTCTTCCCACCATTCATGTGTGTAATGAGCTTGACCTTGGGATCTTGGCAGCTCTTCTTAGTTGGAGGGTATCCCTGGAGAGGAGGAAGTAGGTCTTTTCCTTCTCTTCAGCAGCAACAGGACCCTTCTTTGCATTTTTCAGCTGTCTGGGTCATGCTGGAACTGGCAGACAAGGGGAGGAGGCAGCCAGGGGTTCTGGCACGGTCCCCAAGGTGAGCTGTTTCTGACTGCAGGTATCACAGACAAAGCTTTGAAGAGCTGGCAAAACCAATGCCTTGCTTTCTTTGCAGGATGATGAAGATGCTAATACTGGGGCAGTTGAAAGCAAATTTTGAAGGTTTTCATTCAAAGAATATGCTCACAGGACAATGCTATTAATGATCTTTGGCTGGGTCCAAGTTTGCTAATATTCCAAATGCCTTAGGTTAGTTCAGCAGCACATGTCTAATTTGGAGTAATTTATTCTGTTAATATTTTGGTTTTCTGCTGCCAGGATCTCTGGGCATATGGCATTCCCCTAAGACATGAAGAAGGAAACCATTATGGGTGATGATAAGGAATGCACATTCACTGATATGTTTAACATCTTGGCTTGAAGATGAAATTCTAAGCCATGAGTCTCAGTGGGTTCCCAGTTGTGCACAGGTTAAAGTACATTTCCCCATGACTGCTGTATTGATTCCAGTAATGGGATGGCTCTGAGGGCCACTCTGAACCTAGGCTTTGTGATAAGAATCACCTGGGATGCTTACTAAAAACAGATTCCTGGACTCCACCTAAGCCCTGGATATCTGCTCAGTTCCCTCAGATAATTCTTATCTGGCAAGTTTGGGAAACATTGTAGAATCTTGAGAGGAAAGTGATGTTTTACTGAATCATCCTGTCATTAGGCTGACCTCTTCTACCTGGAAGATAAACGTCTTTCCCTGGAAAGAAAGGGGCCAGTGCTCTCAATTCCCAGGGTATCATTTTGCATGGGCCTGTGAGAGAACCTTCAGGATCTCCATTAGACTTTACTAGTGACTCACACTTAAAGTATTTGATTTTTCCATTTTTGCTTACAGGAAGAAGGCCGTGAAATACCTGCAGTTTCCTCTCAGAGGTTTCTATTTTAAATGCAGAGCTCAGAAATCTTTGGAGCCATATGTAAAAGTTCAGGGTTGCACCCAGCAGAGGCATCTGGTAACAGCTGTGTGCTTAGTCACTCAGTTGTGTCCGATTCTTTGAGACCCCATGGACTGTAGCCCGCCAGGCTCCTCTGACCATGGGGATTCTCCAGGCAAGAATACTGAAGTGAGTTGCCATGCCCGCCTCCAGGGGATCTTCCCAACCCAGGGATCAAACCCAGGTCTCTGGCATTGCAGGTGGATTCTTTACTATCTGAGCCACCAGGGAAACTTGATTTAATTGCATTTCAGTGCAGTTCAGTCGCTCAGTCGTGTCCGACTCTTTGTGACCCCATGTATCGCAGCACACCAGGCCTCCCTGTCCATCACCATCTCCCGGAGTTCACTCAGATTCACGTCCATCGAGTCCGTGATGCCATCCAGCCATCTCATCCTCTGTCGTCCCCTTCTCCTCCTGCCCCCAATCCCTCCCAGCACCAGAGTCTTTTCCAATGAGTCAACTCTTCGCATGAGGTGGCCAAAGTACTGGAGTTTCAGCTTTAGCATCATTCCTTCCAAAGAAATCCCAGGGTTGATCTCCTTCAGAATGGACTGGTTGGATCTCCTTCAGAATGGACTGGTTGGATCTCCTTGCAGGCCAAGGGACTCTCAAGAGTCTTCTCCAACACCACAGTTCAAAAGCATCACTTCTTTGGCACTCAGCCTTCTTCACAGTCCAACTCTCACATCCATACATGACCACAGGAAAAACAATAGCTTTGACTAGACGGACCTTAGTCGGCAAAGTAATGTCTCTGCTTTTGAATATGCTATCTAGGTTGGTCATAACTTTCCTTCCAAGAAGTAAGCGTCTTTTAATTATATGGCTGCAGTCACCATTTGCAGTGATTTTTGGTGAAGTTGCTCAGTCGTGTCTGACTCTTTGCAGCCCCGTGGACTGTAACCTACTACGCTTCTCCATCCATGGGATTCTCCAGGCAGGAATACTGGAGTGGATTGCCATTTCCTTCTCCAGGGGATCTTCCTGACCCAGGGATCGAACCCGGGTCTCCCACATTGGAGGCAGACGCTTTAACCTCTGAGCCACCAGGGAAGCCCCCCAAAAAATAAAGTCTGACACTGTTTCCACTGTTTTCCCATCTATTTCCCATGAAGTGATGGGACCAGATGCCATGATCTTTGTTTTCTGAATGTTGAGCTTTAAGCCAACTTTTTCACTCTCCTCTTTCACTTTCATCAAGAGGCTTTTTAGTTCCTCTTCACTTTCTGCCATAAGGGTGGTGTCATCTGCATGTCTGAGGTTATTGATATTTCTCCCGGCAATCTTGATTCCAGCTTGTGTTTCTTCCAGCCCAGCATTTCTCATGATGTCCTCTGCATGTAGTTAGATATGTGGGTGTCTCAGGAGGACAGACTAGCCACAGCAGAGGATGTTTCTGTGGCATACCTATGGAACACAACCAAATGCCCTTCCTGTAAAAAAAATCTTCACCCACTACAAAGTAACAGTCCCCAACTGGTGGCTTCTATTCAACGAAGCCGAGAAGTTGGAACTGGCCTTTTTGTTCCATGGTAGAAGAGGTCAGAAGTTAAATGAATCCTCCTCTGGGGTTCTTCTAGTGATGACTCTCAGAATCTCACTCACAAATGAATTTGTGAACCAGGTCAGCAAATGGATTTGTTTTTATTTGACTTCACTGATGAGGAGAATAGACAAGTTGGTAAAAAAGTTTAAAAACTGGCCCAACAGGTTGCTGGACAAACTTTTGTTTTTGATCTGTCACCGTTGTGTCAAATCAGTTCAAGGACCGATACTTCTGGGAGATGAAAGGCAGTCGGGGTTTCAAACTCAATACATTTTCAGCAAACGTCTCAACACTGACAGTAGAACTTGCCCGACCTGTCCTATTCCAGGGGACTGTGATGATTTCACTCAGAGTTTGCTTTTTATACCTTCTTAGTTTTAATTACTCCGACTTGATCTTAAGTTGTATTAACACATTCATGTGTTTCTTTTCACTAATAAAACCACACACTTTTCCATTGTCCAGTCCTAGAAAAAAAGGAAGGAGGAGAGAAGAGCAGAGAAGGGAAGGAATTCAGCCCTGAAGACAGGAGTGGATATAGGTTTCGCAGGACCTGAAGCTCATTGTCTTTTTTATGAACAATTATTCAAAAATATCTCGCTTCTGAAAACTTTATACACTCATATGGCCATGTGAACCCACTGCTAGGACCCTTCCAGCATCTTGGAAAGAGACCCTGCTAGTAAAGAACTCAGAGCTGAAGTTTTATCAGCTTTAACACAGCCTCTGTCTACGTACACCTTTTCATCTTCTAACTTCACTATTAGATTTATGCCCCTTCAAAAACTGCACATTTCTGAGTAAGTAAATGAGTAAAAGTCTTTCCATGCCCAGGTAAACAGTATTTTGAGAAACACAGAAACCACTTCTCAGATGAGTCTCCTGGGGGTACTAACGGGCTTCATGACAAGCTGGTTTCTACCTCTCCTCATCTTCCCAGAACTTTGCCATTGGGTGCATTTTTGTGGCATCCGTATTTCTTTTTGGTGGGACAGGGCAGAGGATCAGGAGACCTGGATTCCAATCTCAATGTCACAACTGTCGAGAGGGTTAGGAAGGAGGAAGCAGTAGTTGAGATGCAGTTACCCAGAAGGAGAGACTGAGGCCTGGAAAGATGCGGCCACTGACCCCGAGTGGCACAATTAGCTCCTTGTGCAGCAAGGATTCTCAGTCCAGTGCTCCTTCCATCTGTACTTCTTGCATCTTCCTCTAGCTGTTCATCCTTGGGAAGAAAGACTTCTGATTCAGTGATGCTTGGTTTCCTTCTCTATACAGGAGAGAGCTAATTCCTTTTAGATTTAAGATTACCTGATTTTCTGATTCTCTGGCTGTTTTATTTTTGGTTGTCCCAATGGGTATTCAGTTTCCAGCTGACCTGTGTCTAGCTCTTAGTGCCCAGTACAGGGTTTGCTGAATGCTTTGAGAATGGAGGCTTTCTAACGTAGGACCTCAAGGTGGAACTGTGAGCAGAACGGCTTTCCCCTTGGGTTATTACTGACCTCTTGAACTTTGTTGATTTGAGAGTTGTCAGAGACGCACAGGGCTGAAAGGGTCCTGAGAAGGCAATGGTGGCTTTGTTTCATTATACAATTGAAGAAGCAGAGGCCCAGAGACCCTCCCAAGGCTGCTTCACAAATATTAACAGGGAAACAAAGGGAACTTGGCTCCCCTGATTCTCCATCTGATGTTTTCCCCATTACTTTATTCTTTATTCCCTTTGGACTGATTTTAAGTCATTAATACTGGTCCACAAGAACCCAACTTCACTTCTAAAAACACAGCTTCTGAGAGACCATCTGTCTTGTCCACAGAACAGACTAAAGATTCTGGTGGAGTCCATGTCGGGGTTATTCTTGTTTATCTGAAGTCAAGTCTCTATTGTTTATATATTCAAATTAAAATATGACTTAGTTCACTAACAGGGTTTCCAGGTGACTCCAGTCACCAGTGCAGGAAATGTAAGAGACAGCAGCTTGATCCCTGAGTTGGGAAGATCCCCTGGAAGAAAGCATGGCAACCCACTCCAGTATTCTTGCTTGGGGAAACCCATGCACAGAGGAGCCTGGCAGGCTACAGTCTGTAGGGTCTCAATGAGTCAAACATGACTGAAGCACCTTAGCCCCTACACACAGTTTATTAACACTTATCACTAGACTTTTCTCAGGTCTGTAATTCTTTCTGACCACTGTCAATGGCACCCCATTCCAGTACTCTTGCCTGGAAAATCCTATGAACAAAGGAGCCTGGTAGGCTGCAGTCCATGGGGTCGCTAAGAGTTGGATACGACTGAGCGACTTCCCTTTCACTTTTCACTTTCATGCATTGGAGAAGGAAATGGCAACCCACTCCAGTGTTCTTGCCTGGAGAATCCCGGAGACGGGGGAGACTGGTGGGCTGCCATCTATGGGGTCGCACAGAGTTGGACATGACTGAAGCGACTTAGCAGTAGTGGTCATAAACATAAGGGACATCAGTTATTTTGATTTTACTTCTACCACTAGAAGATCACAGATACGTTAAGTATTCCCTCTGTGGATCTTTTTATCAGTCTTTCCTCCTCTTCTTCAAAACTAGATTTTTCCCTTTGAAGCCATCTTTTTTTTTAAAAAATCTTTTGGCCACATTGCATGGCATGTAGAATCTTTGTTCCTTGATCAGGGATGGAACTCGCGTCCCCTGCGCTGGAGTATTAACCGCTGGACCGCCTGCAAAGTCCAGAAACCATCTTTGAGGAAATGCATGTGCTACACTTTCCTGCTAGGTTCAGTTTTGTGTGGCTCTTGCAGTTGGCTCTTTACTATCATAAACTTACTCATTGAAATCTCCTGGTTTCCCTTTGAAGTGGACACAATTTCTCTATTTGTTGAAATGGGAGATTATGACTTTCCTACTGTTAGCCTGTTCGTTGGCAGTAAAATCTGAGTACCAACTCAGGCTTTCTGAATCAATTTCTGATATTCTTTTTGTTACCTCATAGCCACCTGCAGGACAAAATGTGAGGAATCCAATAAGGCCTCTGAGACAACATATGCAGGAATTTGGAAGAGGAAAGATACCTTCTGTTAGCTGACGGCAGGTAGAGCTTATCACAGACACACTGTTTGGTCTGGGCTGAGAAGGCAGGGTAGGATGTTAGAGGGGAAGAAAAGCACGCCTGGGTGGAGGGTGGTCTGTCTGTGAGGGTGGGGTGTGGGCTAGTGCAGACTCTTGTCATCAGCCTCAGCCTGTCCAGCACTGGCTTGATTTGGGAGTCACTGAATTATGCCTGTTGATTTTGCTCATCGCTGTGAGGACAAATGGCCTTTGCCAGCAGCTTCTCCTGCCATTTCTTTATCTATAAATAAATTATGCTTTTGTTCCCCTATGTATGCATTCCTCTTTTCATAGAAATAGTCTTTGAAAAGTATGTATCTTAAAAGCTAGCATGTGTTACCTATGCCATTTGAAAGGTATAATCCCACCATTTAGCAGCTAGTCTTGATCTACAGTTTAGAACCCTTTTAATGGGCAAGAACATTTTCTCCTCATTATCACTTCCTTAAATTGAATAGAACTGGGAGGCCTGGACTTGGCCTTGGGGGTTTCTCAAGGTGATAATGAGATGGCATTTTGTCCAACTTGTGCCTTATTTTAGATCTTGGTGTATTTGCCTTATTATCACTACTAGGTTTTAAGTTGTTTCAGCAGGGACCATGTCATTTCAGTGTTGAATTCCTCACTGTGTCTGGCACAAAGTCAGCGCTCAGGCAGTCAAAGATACAAGGTGGGGTTTCCAAAATTTTCTTGATGATAGAATCAAAAGGGTGTTAAAAGAATAAGGGTTATTCTACCTTCTGGACAGCAAAGCTCTTAATTTCTATGAAGTTGATTTCTATATGTTTATGACGGTGATTTTTTTCCCCTTAAGGGCCAGAAGATTTCTGTGCAGTTTACCTGGACACTCTTTTGGGGATCTAGGTATTCATCAGAAGGTTGCTTGGTGAATATTGAATCCAAGCTGTAAAGGATTGAGAATCATGAGGGTTACTTCATTCGGGTTTTGGTGATTCCTGGACAAGCACACTGCTTTAAGGACAGACTTGCCATCACCTACCACATGCACCAGCTTCCCCCTCCCCTGACCCTTCCTTCCCCTACAAAGGGCTGCCTTGATCTCAGCCCCAGCAGACCTTCCCAGCAGCTTGGTGTCAACGGTGCCGGGTGCAACCTATTTGCTGACTAAACCTAAGACAGGCCCATATAATTTTTACTTCATTTTGGCCTCGCTGGGTCTTTGTTGCAGTGTGCAGCCTTCTCTCGTTGGTGAGCAGGGGTTCCAGGGCCCATGGGCTCAGTAGCTGCAGCACCCAGGCTTAGTTCCACCCCTCCCCTCTACCCCGGAAAATGAGATCTTAGTTCCCCGACCAGGGATCAAACCTGAGTCCCCTGCATTGAAAGGCAGATTTTTTGAACACTGGACCACCAGGGAAATCTCTGTATATATATATTTTTTTTCTTTAATTTATTTATTTGGCTGCTCCAGGTCATACTTGTGGCATGTGGGATCTAGTTCCCTGACCAGAGCTGGAACCCGGGGCCCCTATATTGGGAACGTGGAGTCTTAGCCACTGGACCACCAGGCTAGTCCCAGGACTATATATTTCTAAAAGTTTTCACCCTGAGGTTAGTCTTATTTCTATTTAGGCAGCTGGACAGGTCCAACTGTGTGAGTGTGAATGAATTTAAGAGAAGGTACGATGAGTGTCATTTTCACCGTATCTCATTTAATCCTCCCAACTACCCTATAAGGTAGGCAGAGCTGGGATCCAAACCCAGGTCCTTTACCCTACATTGCACTGCCTCCCTCTGGACACTCAAAGCCCTCCATGACTACACTCCCATCCATCAGAACAGCCTCACCTCTCTCTGCTCAGGCTTCCCTCTAGGAATGAGAAAGGCTGTGATAAGCTGTGTCTGATCCAGAGGCAGAATGGTCTGTTTGGCTGAGATCTGAGTCCCCAGGACTGGGAAGATGACAATTTCACAGGAGTAGGTGGGCCTCCCACGTGGCGCCAGTGGTAAAGGATCCACCTGCCAAAGTAGGAGACGAAAGAGATGCGGGTTCAATTCCTGGGTCAGGAAGGTCCCCTAGAATAGGAAATGGAAACCCACTCCAGTATTCTTGCCTGGGAAATCCCATGGACAGAGGAGCCTGGTGGGTCCTAGTCCATGGAGTCACAAACAGCTGGACACAACTGAGCACACATACACCAAGAGTGGGTAGAAGGGAATATAAATTTATGTGTCCTGTGTCCTGCACATTGTGTAATAGATTCTTAGTATAAGTTGTTTCACTTACTCATAATTATTCTGTGGAGTGTCAGCAGTGTTAGTGAGAGCACGTGTATGTAAGGATTAAGAAATTAGAATAGGGAGCCATTTCCCCCAGTATTCAATCCCAATTTTGCTACTCACTAGCTGCATGACCTTGGGCAGGCCACTTACCCTACCTGTGGCTTAGTTTGTTTCTCTGTAAAATGGAAATGATAATAATCGAACTTGTCTCATAAGGTTGTAATGAGGATCAGTTTAACAGTGTCTGGCACATGGTAACCTCTTTCCAAGGGTTAACTCTTCATAGTGTTACTCACTGAGTCATGTCTGACTCTTTGCAACCCCATGGACTGTAGCCCACCATGCTTCTCTGTCCATGGAATTCTCCAGGCAAGAATACTGGAGTGGGTTGCCATTTTCTTCTCCAGGGGATCTTCCCTACCCAGGGATCAAACCCAGGTCTCCCTCCCTTACCATTTGAGCCATCAGAGAAGCCCTAGTTCTTCATAATGTCCTGATTTTAGAGGGGAGGAATTTGGACATGAAAAGGTTATGTAACTTGTTTGCCATTTAATCAGCAAATGGTTGCACTGATTTAAAAACATTTTTTAAAAATTAACTAATTAGTTTGGCTACACAAGGTCTTAGCTGTGGCATGTAGCATCTTTAGTTAGGGCATGTGGGATCTAATTCCCTGACCAGGAATCAAACCCAGGCACCTGCATTGGAAGCACGGAGTCTTAACCCCTGGACCACTAGAGAAGTCCCAGTTGCACTGAGTTTTTAAACCTAGGTATGTCTGCTTCCAAAGACCATATTATTTTTTAGTGCATATTACTGCATTCAGTGAGATAAAGACAATGAGCTTTTCAGAATAAGAGGTTGTCTCTTAAATATATACTTTTAATAAGAACATAGTGACACATTAAGGAGTTAAAAAGAGAGTGGGTTTTGAGATGAATGACAGAAAATTGCCCTCAGTTTACATACTTTTCATAGTCTAGCATTACACTGGGGCTTCCCTAGTAGCTCAGATGGTAAAGCATCTGCCTCCAAGGCAGGAGACCCAGGTTCGATCCCTGGTTCGGGAAGATCCCTGGAGAAGGAAATGGCAACCCACTCCAGTATTCTTGCCTAGAGAATTCCATGGACAGAGGAGCCTGGTGGGCTATCGTCCATGGGCTGCAAAGAGTTGGACACAACTGAGCTACTAACACACACACACACCCAGCATCACATTCTGGGGTCGTGGAAATATAGCATGGTCACCTGCGAGCAACTAATGGTTGTAAACCCTATGTAATGGTTAACTTTCATCATTAGAGTGTGCCAGTTTTACAGTGAGGAACTTAGCCATACAGAATCTAAGCATGGGTCCCAGATGGCATGGAATACAGACAAGTGAGATATGCATGATCAGTATACACACAGAAAAAAGGAGTTTGGGTGGGAGGTGGATTGTATGAATCAGTCTAGAGCCAAGAAAACAACTTGGGACTGGAGGCTGACTGCTTAGATTGCTTGCACTGGAAGGGAGCAAACAAACTGAGGGCAACCACCAAGATTTGGGGGAATGTCAGAGGGGAGAGAGCAGACACAGTAAACATAAGATGGGAACTTTCGGGAGATAGCAGACACAGTAAACATAAGATGGGAACTTTCGTGGCTGAAGGGAGTCTCAATAACTGCATCCTTTCTGATCAGGAATACAGCACCAGGTATTAAACACCTCAAATGTGCCTGTCATACATATCTTAAATACTCTCTCCTAGCACAGAATGAATGATAGTCAAAGATTTGTATTCATCACAGTATTATTTAAAATAAGAAAAATTTGTAGATGATTTGTTCCAAAATAAATTGATAAAATTGAATACTATGCAGCCATGAATAGTAATTTTAGGAATGGTTTTTAAACTGCATAGGAGCAAGGATCTTGCATGCTTGCTCATATCTGTAATAGGCTTTGCTTAAGACAATTCCTGGCACATGATAAGAGCACAATTAATATTTGTTAAAGGGACTTCCCTTCCCTAGTGGTCCAGTGGTTAAAACTCTAGTTCCCAATGCAGAGATGCAAGGTGTGTGGGTTTGCTCCCTGGTGGGGGAACTAAGGTCCCACATTCTGCGTGACATGGCCAAAACCCAGTATTTGCTAGAGAAAGAAATATAACGCTAAGTATAAAAAAATTACCAAAGGACACTAAACTGAATCTCTTGCTTTGAAAAGAATTCTGACCATACAAAAAGGAGTGTTAAAAAATGCTTCCATACTAAATACTAAGTACTCTGTATTGGATGGATCCTGAAACAGAAAAAGGACGTTAATCAAGCCATGAAAAGACACGGAATAGTCTTAAGCGCACATTGCTCAAAGAAGCAAACCAATCTAGAAAGGCTGCATGTATTGCATGATTCCTACTATGCTGGTTTCGTTGCCAGGTCATGTCCGACTCTTGCGCTCATGGACTTTTTTTAAAAGCCCTCCAAGCTGTCAGTGTACGGGATTCTCCAGGCAAGAATACTGAAGTGGGTTGCCGTTTCCTTCTCCAGGGGATCGTCCTGACCCAGGGATCGATGTCACCGGTTTCTGTTACATCCACCTGCACTGGCAGGCAGGTTCTTTACCACTAGCGCCACCTGGGAAGCCCAATTCCAACTATAGGAGATTTCAGAAAAGCCAAAACTAAAGAGACAGTAAAAAGATCAGTGGCTGTCAGGAGTTTCAGGAGAGAGAGGGGAAGGATGAATAGTGAGACACAGGGTGTCTTTAGAGCAGTGAAATTATTCTGCATGATACCATATTGGTAGATAAATGTCATTCATCATCTGTCAAAACCCATAGACCCATACAACACAAAGAGTGAGCCTTCATGCAAACTTTAATTGGTAATAGCGTATCGATATTAGCCCTTTACTTTAACAGATGTACTACACTAATACAAGGTGTTAATAACAAGAGAAACTGTGGGCAGGTGTGGAGAGGCTGGAATAGAATGGGTGTGTAGGACTGATACTACCCGCTCAAATTTTCTATAATTCTAAAATTCAATCAAAAAAACAAATTTTATTAATCTTTTTAAAATAGAACATTAATGGAAAAGCTTGTGAAATCTGAATAAATTCTGGATTTTAGCTAATAGTAATGTACTAATGTTAACATATTAGTGTTAATACAGTTACCATAGTTATGCAAGTTAACCTTATGGGAAACATAGTAAGGAATATATGAGAACTCTATACTATTTCTGTTACTTTTCTGGAAATCTAAAATTACTCCAAAATGAAAAACATGTTTTAAAAAAAATGCCTTACAGCAAATAACAGAGCCTCCTGGCTGACATCTAGTAGGGCTGTGTTCCAGTAGGGCTGCCAGGACTCAGGGGAACAGGAGAAGGGAAAGCAGATGATGAAGGGAAAGGTAAATGCTGACACTTCAGTTCTGGACTTCAGGTGACAGCAAGGGTACCTAAGAGATGAAATTAACCACTTTATGTGTTTTAAAACGCTCAAGTACATCTTAACAAAGAATTTACACAAATGCCATAAACTATTTTGGAAATAGAGTGACAAAGGAAGGACAAAGGAAGTTGGACCTTTTAAACTTGTCTCATCTTTCCTTTTGGAACATTTTTCTTTACTTCTATCCTCCCACATTTATTGAATGACTGCATTAGATCCTGGGGACTCCTCAAAGAACAGGGCAGAGGTGAACCCTGCCTTCAAGGACACAAAAATGTGGCCATCAACAGTCAAGGAGTAAACGTTTGCCCCTAATTTGATGCTCATCTCACCCTGAATGACCTCAATGTTTCGTTTATTATTTGTTGGTCTTTAGCACTCTCCTGGGTCCCAAGCAGAGTTGCCATTACCACCTTGTGCTGTTCCACAAGTTTTCAAAGACTTTCTTGTCCCTGCTTTATGGTATTTTATCAATGGCTGCTGCTGCTGCTAAGTCACTTCAGTCGTGTCCAACTCTGTGTGACCCCATAGATGGCAGCCCACCAGGCTTCCCCGTCCCTGGGATTCTCCAGGCAAGAACACTGGAGTGGGTTGCCATTTCCACCACCTCTGAAATGGGTGTCTTAAGGATTTCTTTAAATAGCCATCAGTGTGTCATTATCTTTCCTTTGAAAAGAATAGTAGCCATGGGGAGATGGCCTTAGGGGTGGGAAGGGCAGTCATTTAGCTTGTGGCTGTATGAAGTTGAGTTTCACACTAGGGCTCCTTAGACTTAGCTCACACTGGCCCTGATACTGGTTCATGGAATTTCAAAGAAAGGATCCTTTCTGGATATCACAGTCAGTTCCAGCTCTCAGGAGCTCAAGTACTGGACTGTTACCCTTTACTTTTCATGGTTCTCATCTCCCATCTGGCTCTTCCTTACCTGCTGACGTATTAAATCTGTTTCAGCAAAGTAGCAAGGGCAGGATACCTATTCTTAGGGACTTTATTTGGTTGGGCAGTAAGAAATTGCAGAGCAAAGTGTAATCTTTTCCTAGTTCCCATTGCCATCCCTGATCAGGGTAATTGATGGCGTTGGTGGTGACAGACATGCAGAATATGCTAGAAACATATTTTGAGGTGATCCTTGCCCATGGCCATCCCCAATCTATTTTAGGATGTATATCTAACTTTTAACCACAAGTGTCTGAACCAGGTTCAAGTTTCCTGTGTGTAGCTGGGGTGCAGCTGGTGTACTTCTGCCTCAGACAGGGGGGCTGGATGGCAGCCTGGGGGTGAGGGCCCCCAGAAACTGGGCTGGTTTCATGGGTGTCTGGCTATGAAGCCCCACAAATTCCATGCCTAAAAGGGCTCCAGCTGAAGTTTAAGGCTCTTCTGTCACTGTCTTGAAATTATTAATAATTTTTGAATGTTTATACATTTTAATTTTTCACAGGGCCCCCATCTTAGTCTGTTGAGGCTTCTATAACAAAATGCAATTGACTGGGTAGCTTAGAAACAACAGAAACTTATTTCTCACAGTCCTGGAGGTTGGAAGTCAGAGATCAGGAAGCCAACATGGTCAGAGGTGGGCCCTCTTTGGGGGCTGCAGACTTGGTGTTGTATTCTCATGTCGGGGGAAAGGGTGAGGGGGTCTCCCAATGTCTTTCTCACTCACAAGAGTAGCTCTGCTCTCATGCCCTAAACACCTACCAGAGTTTCCAACCCCTGATGCTGTCCTGATACTTAGGGCATTAGGGTTTCAACACATGAATTTGGGGGAGACACATTCATACCATAGCAGTCCCACATTTATGCAGCCAGTCTTGCCCAAGAATAGTCAGAAAAATTGGGGTTCTAATTTGGGCTCAGCTACTTGTTAGCCATGAAATCATGAGTAAAACCTTACCTGAACTTCTGGGCCTCAGTGTCTTCATCAATTAAATGGGACTATCTCCTCATTATGAGAAACATTTATGTGAGAAAACATAGTTTAAAGGACAAGCATGGTGCCAGGCACACAGATGAGATCTTGTTGTCCATGACTCCATCCATCTATTAATCCACTTATCCAGACTGTCTGTTTATGTAAATATTATGCTAGGTAGACCCTGTTTGGGATGCAGAATCGAGAAAAAATGTGTTCTCAAAAAGTTGACAACATAATGGGAGAGATAAGACCCCTTGGGCCACAATGGTCCCTTTCAATATAATTTAGACATAGCAATCACTTTGGGAACTGGTTATTATTCGGAGGGAGGTAGGGAGAAGGTAAGAGAAAAGTGAAGTGTAAAACTTAAGGATGAGAAGGTAAATTTGTAATTTGGGAGAGCCTGTGTCTTGGAGAAAAGTTGACAAGTGTAATCTTATTTTAGCCAATATCCTAGGGAGGGAGAGCATTGGTTATGTGGTTGAAGGGAGAGAGAGGAAGAAGGTTAGGGAGGGAGGTGGCCAAGTCACAGACTGAGGAGAAAGAAAAGAGCAAAACTGGACTTAATAATGGGCTCGACTACAAAATGTTGTCTTAAAGCTCAACATTCAGAAAACTAAAATCATGGCATCTGGTCCCATCACTTCATGGGAAATAGATGAGGAAACAGTGGAAACAGTGGCAGACTTAATTTTTTTGGGCTCCAAAATCACTGCAGATGGTGATTGCAGCCATGAAATTAAAAGACACTTACTCCTTGGAAGGAAAGTTATGACCAACCTAGACAGCATATTGAAAAGCAGAGATGTTACTCTGCCAAGGAAGGTCCGTTAAGTCAAGGGTATGGTTTTTCCAGTGGTCATATATGGATGTGAGAGTTGGACTGTGAAGAAAGCTAAGCACCGAAGAATTGATGCTTTTGAACTGTGGTGTTGGAGAAGACTCTTGAGAGTCCCTTGGACTGCAAGGAGATCCAACCAGTCCATCCTAAAGGAGATCAGTCCTGGGTGTTCTTTGGAAGGAATGATGCTAAAGCTGAAACTCCAGTACTTTGGCCACCTCATGCGAAGAGTTGACTCATTGGAAAAGACTCTGATGCTGGGAGGGATTGGGGGCAGGAGGAGAAGGGGACGACAGAGGATGAGATGGCTGGATGGCATCACTGACTCGATGGACATGAGTTTGAGTAAGCTCTGGGAGTTGGTGATGAACAAAGAAGGCCTGGTGTGCTGTGATTCGTGGGGTCGCAAAGAGTCGGACATGACTGAGGAACTGAACTGAACTGAACAAAATGTACCATTCCCATTGTCAAACCAAGCGATGGGCTTTAAATGATAACAGAGTTCTGGTTTTAACCAAAGCAGCTTTTATCCGGTTAAACATGAAAGCAGACTAGCAAGGCACATACATGGGGAAATTTACTGTCTTGGTTTAATAAATGCGTTTATGTGCTGTGTTGAAACAGTGCAACTTCCTTAATCCAATATCTGATGAAGGAGCAAGGAGAGAAGAATTAATTTGCCACACACTAATTAAAGAGGGGTATGCACTGTATATACGGTGAAAGTCTCTGAAATGAATATTTGATAAACAATATCTGGTAAATTAAAAACCTGAAATGTTAAATTAAATGCAAATTAAAAATCTGGAATGTTAAATTAATTAAATACAGAAAACTGCATCAAATAACATTACAGGTCTCAGTTAAATCAGGGAGAAAAAAAAAGCCAAGTTACCCAGCATCACATTTTGTCAGTGTGTGCTTCTGATTCACCTGTTGGGAATAAATGAGGGCTGACAGGAGTGCCGGCTTTATTTGTGAATTACATGTGGCATGCAGGAACACTTTTACTTGTGAAGCTAAGTCAGGAATAAATTGGACTTTTTACTTTGACATGGAAAAAATGCTAGGAGATTTATTCAAGTCATTGGGTTTTCTTCTAGCTTGAGATAAGGGCAAATTGTTACTACATAGAAGGACCTCTCTAAGGCAGTGATTCACACTGCGTGGAGGCCGAGCTTATGTTTGATGTGCAGCAGAGGAGTGAGCTTGGAGAAGCAGGCTCGGAATGTTCCTGGAGACCTGCCTCTTGCTGTGGCTTTTCTCTGGAAAAAGGACTAAAATGTCTCGGTTGTCCTATGGACATGAGCCACATGGCCCTGTAAAGACATCTAATAGGTGAGGCCAGACATACTCTCTTCTTTTTTGAAAAGAGGAGATGTCTCTAAACCATCACCTATTGTCATCTGACAGTTTCAACACAATCAATTTCAGCAGGTCCTTTGGATTTGAAATTCTGCTCCTGCCATTGACTACTGGATGATTCTGGGCAGGACACTCCTTTTCCCTTTCCTATTTTCCCATCTGTTAGCTAAGGTTCAGGATACTGACACCACAGAGAGTCACTGGTAGGAATAACTAATAAGCCTGAGTGCTTTATAATTTTGGTTCTAACTTTCGTAAATTAATGAGCATTCTAAAGATGTCACAGACTGCCAAAGTAGTTTCGCTTAGTCTAAGTCTCTGGGTGTGTATGAACACTTGAGGTATATAATTTATTTTTTTAAATGAATAAAGGTATGTTTAGTGGATTGGAAAATTCACAAAATAGATTATTTTCACCTTCTGTTGGGTTACATAATGCCTTGTTCATATCTCTGTTTTGGCACTTTTCAGGGGCACTTATTTTGCATTGCCATGTTTTCAAACCTCTTAAATTGCATTCATTTAAAATAACACCAGTAAAATATGAAGGGATTCTCTTTAAAATATTTAAAAAATACAGATAAAGATAAAGACTCTTGGACCAAAACCTACAAGTGACATATATCCCCATCATTGGTTTGGTGTGTATTCTTTTAGACCTTTTACTTTACATGTGTTTACAAATATATAAACCTAGAGAAATACATAATTTTTAAGTTGAAAAAGTGTTTATGTAAGTATTTTTTGTGCTGTATCCATTATTTGATATTGTAGTGCTCAAATCTATAGCTATGCTATCACAAGTACATTTTTGTTTTGCAATGATATACTTTTATACAGAGTGAAGTAAGCCAGAAAGAAAAACACCAATACAGTATACTAACGCATATATACGGAATTTAGAAAGATGGTAACGATAACCCTGTATGCGAGACAGCAAAAGAGACACAGATGTATAGAACAGTCTTTTGAACTCTGTGGGAGAGGGAGAAGGTGGGATGATTTGGGAGAATGGCATTGAAACATGTATAATATCATATAAGAAATGAATCGCCAGTCCAGGTTCGATGCAGGATACAGGATGCTTGGGGCTGGTGGACTGGGATGACCCAGAGGGATGGTATGGGGAGGGAGGTGGGAGGGGGGTTCAGGATGGGGAACATGTGTATACCCGTGGCGGATTCATGTTTATGTATGGCAAAACCAATATGATACTGTAAAGTAATTAGCCTCCAATTAAAATAAATAAATTTAAATTAAAAAAGAAAAGAAAGTGGATGAGCCACTTTATGGTCTCACTAGTAACATATAAGAATATTTGCTTTCCCACAGCCTCAAGACTGAATACTACCAGATGCGTTAACTTTTGAATATGGATGCAACCAAGAAGCTTTTATATTTTTATTGGTCATTTGTAGCTGATATAATCTTAACTAGTGCATATGGGTGCTATTCCAGGTGAAGGGTTCAAGGGAAGCTTTTTGGAAAAAGAAGTCATTTGAACTGAGTTTCTAAGGAAAGAAGAGATAGCACATGAAAGAAAAAGTATATCACTGGAGACAGGAAAAGAGGGGACCCAAGTAACTCCTGCTGAGCTTTCCCTCAGCAGCTGAGAACAGGGTGAGGAAGAAGTAGGGAGAAAGTTGGACTGTCCTTGCCTTGGAGTCTGGCTTGTCTGCCATACCTTTCCCAATATACTGTGAACAGCAAAGGCTGTGCTTGCAGCCAGGAGTCAATGGATCCAGAGATGCGGGTGACTTAGTCACTGGGGAGAAATAAACTGTTGAAGGCTCATTCGCTTACATATCTGGTGAGTGATGCTGGCTATAGCCTGGGAACCCAGCTGGGTCTATTGGCCAGAGCTTCTTCTTAGGGCTTCTTTGTCTGGCTGCTTCGATGTCTTCACAGCATGGTAGTTAGGTCCTAGGAGTGAATATTTCAGAAGAACCAGAGAAAAGCTATATCATCTTTTTGATTTGAGGGAATGGAACATAAACTCCACATCTTTTAATATTTATTTATTTATTTGGTGGTGCCAGGTCTTGGTTGAGGCACTTGGAATCTTTCTTCTTTGTTGCTGCATGTGAGATCTAGTTCCCTGACCAAAAATTGAACCGAGCGCCTCTGCATTGGGAATGTGGAGTCTTAGCCACTGGACCAGCAGGGAAATTCCATAAATCCCTCATTTTGATGGGAGAAGCTTCAGTATATTATAGTAAGAGCATGTAGGATGGCAGATAGTGTTGCAGCCATTTTTGGAAAAGTATCATCCCTCGGAATTCTGTGGTTGTTGTTTAGTCACTAAGTCATGTCCGATTCCCTTGTGGCCCCATGGACTGCAGCCTGCCAGGCTCCTCTGTCCCGTGGACTTCGCTAGGTAAGCATACCGGAGTGGGTTGCCATTTCCTTCTCCAGAGGATCTCTCTGACCCCGGGACTGAACCCTCGTCTCCTGTACTGCGGGTGGATTCTTTCCTGCTGAGACACCAAGGGAGTCCATCTCCCAGAATATATTTCCCTTAAAGAGACACTGAAATCCTTATGAGAAACCCATTGCTGAAAAGAGTGATAACCTTCCACAGGGAGCTTGATGTATGAAACATTCTGTCATAGAAGATAATGTGATAATTGATTTGACATTGAGGAGGCTTGAGTTATGGTCTCAGTTTTACCATTATGTTATCCTTTAAAATTGGGACCATTATGTAACATCTTCAGGCTTCAGTTTTCTCGCCTGTAACTAAGAAGGTGGAACAAGATGACTTCTAGTTCTAAACATAGATAAAGCAAATCACAATTAGCCTATATATTTCAGATGGCTTGCTAGTTTTCTGCATTAACCTGAGGCAGCTTGTGATCTTTTTTCTAAACAACGCATACATCAGATGGTGCTTGATAGCAAGAGATTTGAACATGTCCAGTATCACAGTGATATATTTGTAACTGAGATAGAGTTGGAATTTCCTTTGAGAAAGTTTACAAGTTGAAGGCTCAGATTTACTGAATTTTTTGAAAAGTCCACTAAAAATCCATCAAATGTTGCCATGGAGATATTCTGGATTAAAAAATTAGACCAGAGTCTAAAGTGATAGTTTAAAATAATTCCCCTGGTTACAAATAATATCAGATCAGTTTTTAAATTAACTCAATTAGCAAGACTATGTACTAGATTTTAAGGATCATTCCTGTATGATAAAATCAGACCATTTATAAGAGAAGAGGAGCAGGCAACTGAGTTAGCCTTAATTGCATTTACAAAGTTTTTTCTTTCTTTTTTTTAAGTACTTGGTTTATCCCAGGCAGGAAGCAACACCAGTTCGGTTTAGTCACTGTTGTATCTGACTCTTTGTGACCTCATGGACTGTAGCACGCCAAGCTTCTCTGTTCATTACCAACTCCCAAAGCTTGCTCAAACACATGTCGATCAAATCAGTGATGATGTCAATCAAATCAGGGATGTCATCCAACCATCTCATCCTCTGTCATCCCTTTCATCTCTTTCCTTCAATCGTGCCCAGCCTCAGGGTCTTTTCCAGTGAGTCAGTTTTTCCCATCAGGTGGCCAAACTATTGGAGTTTCAGCTTCAGCATCAGTCTTTCCAGTGAATATTCAGAACTGATCTCCTTTAGGATTGACTGGTTGGATCTCCTTGCAATCCAAGGGGCTCTCAAGAGTCTTCTCCAACACCATAGTTCAGAAGTATCAGTTCTTTGGTTCTCAGCTTTATTTATGGTCTAACTGTCACATCAATACATGACTACTGGAAAAACCATAGCTTTGACTATACAGACCTTTGTCGGCAAAGTGATGTCTCTACTTTTTAATATACCGTCTAGGTTTGTCATAGCTTTTGTTCCAAGGAGCAAGTGTCTTTTAATTTCATGGCTTCAGTCACCATCTGCAGTGATTTTGGAGCCCGAGAAAATAAAGTCTGTCACTGTTTACACTGTTTCCCCATTTATTTGACATGAAATGATGCGACCAGATGCCATGATCTTCATTTTTTTGAATGCTGAGTTTTAAGCCAGCTTTTTCACTCTCCTCTTTCACCTTCATCAAGAGGCTCTTTTGTTCTTCTTCACTTTCTGCCATAAGGGTGGTGTCATCTGCCTATCTGAGGTTATTGATATTTTTCTCTGCAATCTTGATTCCAGCTAGTGCTTCATACAGCCTGGCATTTCCCATGATATACTCTGCATGTAAGTTAAATAAGCAGGGTGACAACATATAGCCTTGACATACTCCTTTTCCTATTTGGAACCAGTCTGTTGTTTCTTGTCCAGTGCTAACTGTTGCTTCTTGACCTGCATACAGATTTCTCAGAAGGCCGGTAAGGTGGCCTAGTATTCCCATTTCTTTAAGAATTTTCCACAGTTTGTTGTGATCTACACAGTCAAAGACTTTGACATAGTCAATGAAGCAGAAGCGGATGTTTTTCTGGAACTCTCTTGCTTTTTAGATGATCCAGCGAATGTTGGCAATTTGATCTCTGATTCTCTGCTGTTTCTAAATGCAGCTGGAACATCTGGAAGTTCACAGTTCATATACTATTGAAGCCTCACTTGGAGAATTTTGAGCATCACTTTGCTAGGGTGTGAGATGAGTGCAATTGTGCAGTAGTTTGAATATTACTTGGCATTGCCTTTCTTTGGGATTGGAATGAAAACTGACCTTTTCCAGTCCTGTGGCCACTGCTGAGTTTTCAAATTTGCTGTTATATTAGGTGCAGCACTTTCACAGCCTCATCTTTTAGGATTTGAAATAGTTCAGCTGAAATTCCATCACCTCCACTAGCTTTGTTCGTAGTGATGCTTTCTAAGGCCCACTTGACTTCACATTCCAGGATGTCTGGCTCTAGATGAGTGATCTATCATGATTATCTGGGTCACGAAGATCTTTTTTGTAGAGTTCTTCTGTGTATTCTTGCCACTTCTTAATATCTTCTGCTTCTGTTAGGTCCATACCATTTCTGTCCTTTATTGAGCCCATCTTTGCATGAAATATTCCCTTGGAATCTCTAATTTTCTTGAAGAGATCTCTAGTCTTTCACATTCTATTGTTTTCCTCTATTTCTTTACATTGATCACTGAGGAAGGCTTTCTTATCTCTCCTTGGTATTCTTTGGAACTCTGCATTCAGATGGGTTTATCTTTCCTTTTCTCCTTTATGTTTAGTTTTTCTTCTTTCTCAGCTATTTGTAAGGCCTCCTCAGACCTTTTTGCATTTTGCCTTTTTGAATTTCTTTTCTTGGGGATGGTCTTGATCACCACCTCCTGTACAATGTCATAGTTCCTCAGGCACTCTATCAAATCTAATCCCTTGAATATATTTGTCACTTTCACTGTAAGGGATTTGATTTAGGTCATACCTGAAATTTAGGTCTAGTGGTTTTCCCTATTTTCTTCAATTTAAGTTTAAATTTTGCTTAGTTTTAAATAAGCAACATAGACTAATATTTTTAAAGTAATACATCCCCTGAGACTAATGTTGAAATTGAGAAGAACCCATTAATAATTAAAGTTGCTTCACTCCTTCAATGAAAAATGAAGAGTGTAGATAGGACTCTGCCTAAATAAAAATATTTTATATGTGTGCATATACTTGTGGGTGTGCACATTGACGTGTCTTTTTTATGTAAACACGTGTGTGTGATAACATTCTAGGGTATATGAGGTAGAAAGTAGAGCATGATGCAAAGGAGCAAAACCTCAAATGGATGAAGATACTTATCAAAGTCTCAGATTAAATGCGACTCAAGGAACAACTACAAGGCTACGATCCGTTTAATAAACTATTTTGTCTATGGAAATAAAACATATAGAAGGACTTAAGACACAAACCTCTCCCAGAACATGCAAGTGCATGCATATTCACAATTAAAGAATTACTGGAATTAATGTCAATCCTTTGCTTTCCTTTTCTCTTTAGTACTAACCCAATTCTATCTTGAGATTTTTTTACTCATGAAGAAAAAAAAGTCTCCATGTTTGTGGGCCATACTCCCCCCACCCAAGCACAACATGAGATTGGTCCAAAAATAAAGTTGCATTATTTGCTTTCTGTAGTAATTAAAAAGGAAACTTCCTATACACGAGTAGCTTTTCCCTGTAGGTATAGTCAATTTCCCACAGCAGTAGAAGATATAATTATACTGATGTAAATCACAGCCAGATGCCTGGGAGGGATTGGCCTTTCACCTTCTTTAATTCATTAAAAGATCTTATCTTTTTGACAGGTACTGTCAGGCAGAGTAAGAGGCTGGGAGGCAGTATATTTTTCTGGTAACTAATTTGCTTGGAGGGAAAAAGTATTCATTGCAAACACTCAAAAGCAGTGAAATAATCCAGGTTTAGCAGAAAATTCTCTACCTCTTTTTTTGGGGAGGGGGCACCTTAATAATTGTCCTTATGTTCCCTGTCCTGGCTCCCTCTCTGTCCTCTCATTCTTTCTCTCCTCCATAAAACACTAACCATTCTTTTGGACCTCATGTTTCCAAAATATTTGTAAAGAAATGTGTATATATTTACATACACATATTTTTTTCTTCTTCTTTAGGATGAATCCTATTGCCAGCTTTTCAGTTTATATTGTTTGTACAGAAAAATCAACACTGGAAAAAGCCACATTCTGAGAAGGACTTTCTACCCCAACCACATCTGACTTCTTTTCACAGTTGCTTCTGGGTTTGCTTCTTCTGTTCGAGTCATCCATTTCTTTTTGGGTGAAACCACCCAGAGTATAAAGTTGGATGTCTAGGATTGCATGAGAGTCAAAGCAGCTCCAGTGACTGATGGGAGTTGGTGCTGAGAACCCAAGAAGCGGGAGGAGATGTAGCATCAGCCACCCAACTGGCAATGAAAACATGCTTGAAGTTTGGTAGTTTCTCTTACCCATCCCCCCATTCCTTTTATTTCTGTGGCAAAACTTAAAACAAAGCTACAGTAAAAATGCTTTTCACATGGTGGGTGGTGGAGGTTCTGACTCAGTCTTTGCAAACATGACATTGCTTGAACCCTGAGATGAATGCTCCCATGGGATTCTGGAGAAACAAAGCTGCCTGCTCTGTTGCATGGCATGGGTCCTTTTGGGAATTCCAGCCGAGCTGGGGCGGTAGCCCCACAGGTGCAGGTCTTCTGAGGCACCTGAATGGAAGCGCCAAAGTTCAAAGAGGTTTTGAACTTTAGATTCAGGCTTTCTTGGTTGCATTTACGCCATTTAGATATCCGGTTTAAGTCTGGATCTACTAAAGCAGAATTTCCCAACTCTCTCACTAATAAACTAGATTATGTTAGTAGAGAAAGTACCCAATACAAGCTTTTTTCATTTGGCCTCATCCTGAGGCATGTGGGATATTAGTTCTCCTACCAGGGATGGAACCCATACTTTCTGCAGTGGAAGTGTGGAGTATTAACCTCTGAACTGCCAGGGGAGTCCCCAGTATAGGGAATTATTAAATAAATTATAGTATGTCCATATGATGGGATAGTACATAGCTATTAAAAATGGAGCAATAGAAGATAATGTAAAAGTTTCATGATATGTTGTTATGTGACCAAAAAAAATTATAAACCTGTGATGCAATATTATCCCAGTTTGGGGAAAAATGGAAAGGTAAAGAAGGGAAAAAGGTAAATCCATATAGAAAAATTGGAAGATGAATTCCAAAAGGTTAAAATGCTAGCCTGGCATTAGTTATCTATGCACTGTGGGACAGCGGGGAATTTAATTTTTTCTTTTTGTTTATCTGAATTTGAAGATGCAGATAATATGTATTACTTTGGTAGTAATAATAATTATAATACTATAATTTAGGAAAAGAAACATTATATGGTACTCTTAGAGGTTCTCACTTTTGTGTTTGGCAGTTGGCATCTTGTGGCATAATTATGGAAAGATCAAATGGCAGAAAGTACCCAGAAATTCTCTTAAAAAGCCGTAGCCTTTACTATGTTGCACATTCATGCTCATTCCCAGTTCCAAGTCCACATGATGGTAGATAAAGACATTGGCTGGGTCCTGGTTTATACAGGGGGGTTTGAGGTTTCATAAGCCAGGGTGACACTGTCTTTGTCACAGAAAGGAAATATTTTATCCAAGTATTTGTTGCTGATGAATGTTCTGAGGATGAAAAAATTCTTGTCCAAATGTTTGAGGTTAAATAGTTCATTTATTCCCAGTCAACGTAGTAGTCTATTTTAGTGTTCAGAAATACTGAGTAGAGACTTTGCCAACTCTTTGCCTTAGAGATATACAGTAGGTGAATGGACAGTTGGGCTGCAGGCCTCATCGCTGAGTGGCAGCGTTTTAGGTGAGCCATGGAACCGTGAATTCAGGACTCCCTCATGCCCATTGGCTAAGTGAGCTCTCATCTGACATTTTTGGTCAACAAAGCCTTTGGCTTCACTAGACTAAGAGGCAGACTGTTATGTACTCATGGTCCTCTGTGGACCAGGCATTCCACATGCTTTGTCTCATCTCTACACAAACTCTGCAAGGTGGATGTGATTATCCTTCCCCTTACAGACAAGGAAACTGAGGCTCAGAGAACTTAAGTCATTAGTCCTGAAACTTGCAGTGCTTAGAATCCAAATCTGTCTGGCTGAAAACCTGATGCCAATATAATCACTAATATCATGATTTCATTGTATTCACAATCCCCCAGCCTTCCTTGATTATTTTCAAGTGGCCTATTCAAATCCATACTAGTTTATACTGTTATGCTGGTCCTTTCACTTTCTTTCCTCCTTCCTTTTATCCACTCTGTTTTATTTCTCCCTCTCTCTTTTTTAATATTTTAAACAAAGAAAAACATTTAAATTGAAGAAAATGTATCAAGCAATTTCATTCCTTGTGCTCTACTCTGTAGCCTACCAAAGATATCGTTTGCTCTATTTAAAAAGGTAAGGGACTTCCTTGGTGGTCCAGTAATTAAGAATCCACCTTGCAATGTGGGGGATGCGGGTTAAATCCTTGATCAGGGAATTAAGCCCCCACATGCCTTGGAGCAGCTAAACCTGAGAGCCCTAAGAGAGCCTGTGCACCACAGCACAGACCCTGTGTGCAGCAACGAAGACCTGATGCAGCCAAATAAATAAATGTTAAAAAAAAAAATGAAAAGTTATGCAGCTGTAGCTTCTCATTTTCAACCCAGGTTATTGTATTAAACTTTTACTTTACTAATGGGAGAAGGGTAAGATGAAAATTAATGAATATTGATACCATTTATTTTCAAAAACCCCTTATTATTAGGACTTCCCTGGTGGCTCAGAGGTTAAAGCATCTGCCTACAATGTGGTAGACCCGGGTTCAATCCCTGGGTTGGGAAGATCCCCTGGAGAAGGAAATGGCAACCCACTCCAATACTCTTGCCTGGAAAATCCCGTGGACGGAGGAGCCTGGTAGGCTACAGTCCATGGGGTTGTGAAGAGTAGGTCACTACTGAGCGACTTCACTAAGATTTTTAAACAAATATAAATAGAAAAATAGTATAATGAAACCCCATGTACCCATCACACTCAGCTTCAACTCAGGAACACTCTTATTTCACCTAAATCCTTCATTCCCACTTTCCACATTATTTTGAAGCAAACCCCAGACATCATACTATTTCATCCATAGGTAATTAAGCACATGTCTCAGAAAATAAAGCCTCTAAATAAAAACACAGACTACTATTATCATATCTCAAAAAATTAACAATAATTCTTTAATATCATCAAATACCTAGTCAGTATTTTAATTTGCAATTGTCTCACAAATTTCTTTTTTTTTTAAATAGTTTATTGAAATCAGTGGTCACATGCAGTTCACACATGATTTGTTGATGTTTTTTGTCTCTTTAATCTATACGTCTCTCTCCCTTTTCCCCCTCTCTCTCTTTATTTGCTGAAGAAATGAGACTGTTTGCCTGTAGAACTGTTCATTTCTGGATTTTGTAGATTGTATCCCTGCATTGTACCTAACATATTCCTCTACCTTCCATCTGTGTTTCTTATAAATTCGCATGTGGGTCTAGAGGCTTGGTCAGATTCAGGCACTTTGGGGACAGGTCACTGGACTAAGGGGTCAGGAGACACTATTGGTTCAAGGCATGGCTCAGTTACTTTCCAAGAGGGAATCTAGACAAAATTGGATCTCTCTAGAAGCACAAGCTGGGATCAAGATTGCTGGGAGAAATATAAATAACCTCAGATATGTAGATGATGCCACCCTTATGGCAGAAAGTGAAGAGGAACTAAAAAGCCTCTTGATGAAAGTGAAAGTGGAGAGTGAAAAAGTTGGCTTAAATTTCAACATTCAGAAAATGAAGATCATGGCATCTGGTCCCATCACTTCATGGGAAATAGATGGGGAAACAGTGGAAACAGTGTCAGACTTTATTTTTTGGGGCTCCAAAATCACTGCAGATGGTGACTGCAGCCATGAAATTAAAAGACGCTTACTCCTTGGAAGAAAAGTTATGACCAACCTAGATAGCATATTCAAAAGCAGAGTCATTACTTTGCCAACAAAGGTCTGTCTAGTCAAGGCTACGGTTTTTCCAGTAGCCATGTATGGATGTGAGAGCTGGACTGTGAAGAAAGTTGAGCACCAAAGAATTAATGCTTTTGAACTGTGGTGTTGGAGAAGACTCTTGAGAGTCCCCTGGACTGCAAGGAGATCCAACCAGACCATCTTAAAGGAGATCAGTCCTGGGTGTTCTTTGGAAGGACTGATGTTGAAGCTGAAACTCCAATACTTTGGCTACCTCATGGAAAGAGTTGACTCATTGGAAAAGACCCTGATGCTGGGAGGGATTGGGGGCAGGAGGAGAAGGGGATGACAGAGGATGAGATGCCTGGATGGCATCACTGACTCGATGGTCATGGGTATGGGTAAACTCTGGGAGTTGGTGATGGACGGGAAGGCCTGGCGTGCTGCGATTCATGGGGTCGCAAAGAGTCGGACACGACTGAGAGACTGAACTGAACTAAAGTCTCAGATACTCCATTTGTCAAATGATGATGGATACACCTTTGCCATCTCTCCAGGATTGTGTTGAAAATCAAATAAGATCATGTCAGCTGATCTCCTTACAGCTCTATTCAAATGAAAAACATTTCAACTGATATTCATTTTTTTAATTGTGAAAAATAGCATAGTTAAGAAAAAAATCTAAATTATGTATCATATCTTAACACCTTATTTTTTATTTTTGCATATTTTTCTGGTTATTATTCACATATCAAAATTTTATAGACCTGAAATCATGTTAGGATACCATTTTATACTTAATATTTGTAGCTTAATAATTTTTAATTAATATGGTTCTGGGTTGCTACATTATCTTTATAATTATTGTTTGTTACAACCATGGTTGAACATTTAAGTGATTTCACTTTTACATATGAAACTGCCACAAACATCTTTGTGCATGATTTATTTCTTTAGAATAAACCCCCAAGGATGTGATGACTGGGTGAAACGATATGGGCATTTTTATGGCTCTTAATAGATTTTGCCATATTGCTTTCTGAAGGCTAGTAACAATGAACCTGACACCAGCAATGAATGTGTGTCATTTAAAGTGATTATTTTAAATCAATTATTCACCAGCCATGTGTGAAGGCATGTCCCAGGATCCTCGTCTGCCAGGACCTTCCATTTCTGACTCATTCATTCATAAGAAATAAGTAAATAAAACAAAGAGACTGTGTATTATGAATAAACAAGAGTTCCATTAGTTAAGATTCTAGAAAAAAAAAAGTAGGTTGTTGTTGCATGTAATGCTCGTTTGCCTGTTTGGCTTTATAGATTTGTTGATATTTTTGCAAATTTTCTGGAACATACAGAGAATCAATACATACCGCATTATCTGAATGTTTTGTAAAAGTATATATAGCAATAAGATTTTTTTCTCATCCTAGTTTTCAGGAGATTTCTTTTTTATACTAAGCAAAATCTTTTTTTTCTTTTGGTTTTGTTTTAGGGCTGCTAGTTAGGTAGATTATGTTTCAAAAGCATGACCAAACTCTGAGTAGATACTATTATGTATGTATACTTTTAAATTATGGAATTATAGTAACATCTATCTTCTGTGCCTATAGATCTTTTAGCTTTCAAAGCTCTTTCCCGTGCTTTTCTTATGACCCTCACAGCATTGCCTGGGGTAGGTATGATGAGGAGACTGAGGTACAAGGAAACTTGCCTAAGATTGTTTTCCTTCTAGGACTGCCAAGGCCTCCTGGCTTTTCCCACTGAATTGTACAGTCTTTATAAATACTCTCTGATGGGAATTTCCTGGTGGTCCAGTGGTTAGGACTCTAGGCTCTTATTGCAGAAGGCCTGGCTGAGTTCTGTTCCTGGTCAGGGAACTGAAACCCCACTAGCAGTGCCACCAAAAAAAAAAAAAAAAGATTAAAAAAATACCCTTTCGTATCAGTTCTGTGCTTTTCAATTAGCATTTTAAAAACTTATGGTTATGTAGAATTGACTTGTTTTTTACAAATGCTTTTTTGGCAAAATGGCATTGGCTTTTTCCTCACAACAGCTGTGGGCTGAAGGGAGCTCTTCAGTCATGGCCATCCATAGCTGTCATATGCTGAGTGACTAGTAAGTCTGAGGTGCTTTTTTCTGTTTCAATCCCCATTACAACTCTGTGAAGAGGTTGATGTTATCACTCACTATGCCACAGGTAAGAAAATGGCAATTCACACAGAAGTAAAGAAATTTTCCAATTTCATGGAGCTAGGAGGTAACAGAGCTGGAACTTGAACCCAGACCCTTTCAACTGGAATCAAATCTTTCATCCGTTCTCTTGTTTTCCTGAGGGATCACTTTTCAAATAGTGAATACATTAATGTTTTCTTATTATAAAAGAAATATATCTTTACTAAACAGCATTTGGAAACATAGAAAATTCTATTTACACAATGCCAGGTCATGCTTTGTCATGCAGAGTATCGAGTCTAAGATACTGTAAAGACATATTTAATTAGCTGTCATCCCAGAGATGAAAGCATGCAGTTTAAGCCTCTAGTCAGCAACTTTTTGTCCCCTAGAAGTCTAGCTTTCTGTAAAGCTTAAAGGTTTAACTCGTTAAATCCCACCTACCTGTCTTCAGTACTCTTTAGTTTCCGGTCTTGTACTTCTTTAATTCGTTCACTTGGGAAGAAAGCAAACACAACAAAAAAGAAATCAAGCCCTAACTTGGTACAGTAGCTAACAGAGCATCTTAAATCAACACACCAGCGTAACTTGTACTGATTCAAGTAATTATTTTTGTCTCTAGCATTTCGCATTGTCTCTGCTACCAAAACTTCCTGATACTCAGACACAGAACAATGGGAGGCCCAGATGTTTATTGGTATAAGGCTCATCTTCAGCTTATGAAAAGAAGACACAATTTACAGTGCTGTCTCTTAGACCTCCAGTATCACATCCTTTCTTTTGACTACATTAAAGTGGTAGCAGAAAGCAGAAAGAGACACAATAGAGCAAGTTACCAGCCACCCCAGAGCTGGCATTGGTATTAGGTTACCATTCAGCATTTCTTTCCCCATCTCCTACCTGTTTACAGGAAAGTTGGGACAAGGTCAGGGAAAGTGCGGAATTGTTATCAGCTTTGCTGAGGCCACACCTGAATCAAAAGTTTGGTGCTGAAACAAGATTGAACTTGAGTGTCATTTGGAACTTAAAACAGCGAACGTCACAGTAGAAATCAGACTGCCTCGTAGAGTTGTTTTAAAGGGGACCAAAGCCCAATCTGAGCAATTAATTTTGGCTTGGCTGACATCACTTGCCGGCCTAGATTGCACAGTTTTTGTGCTGCACCCTCCAGGGTGTGCGTGCAGAGCTGGGACTGGCCACACATACTCTGGCAGAATCCTACTTATTATCACCCTGATTCCCATCTGAAACAGATTGCTCCTGTTCTAGGAAACAAATTCCATACAGCAAAAGCTTGAGAGAGCATAATTAACCCATATCCTGTTCTGTCCCCTGACCCTGGCGATATACAGATCTTCTTTAACATTTTGCTCATATTCTAGCTGCTGGCATGCTGACTCGTTTAATGAAATTCATATCGGGTCTAAGGAGCTGTCATTAGATGAAAATTATTACTGAGCCTGCAAGCAACTCTCAGATGACTTTGAGAATCTCCAGAATTAATTATGTTTAGAGACACTGCCAGCTACATTGGGTTAATCTGTTTCTTCTCATTTCAATTAAATCAAATTTAGCAAATATTCATTGCATTCCTACTGTGTGCCAAGCACCGTGGTTACAGAAATGAATGGGATGCGGTTTATGCCCAAAGGAGTTCTAGACCTAGCAAGTTTTGGAATCTCTCATTTTCCCTGGCTTTCTTGCAGCCGTACTCCATTCCCTCCCCCACCACCCACCCCTTCTTGCTTTTTGGGGGAAGGGGTGATGGTTCTGTTTCTCTTTATACCACGTGCCAGTGGGTCTTCTTCCTTCTTCTGTGGATGAACTCTGTCAGGGCCTGTTCCTAACTCTGCTGTCGTCTTCCTAGTTTGAGGGCTATAACTACCTCAGAAGGATGAGCCTGTGCGTCTGGACTGGAAAATGAGGTCAGTTGTCATTATCAGAGAAGCGGAGCCAGTATCTTGGTGAACCATAGATTTGTCAGGGGAGATCATCGTTATGCTGGGTTTTTCTGAGTTATGGAAAAAAGATGGCTGTGATTTGAATTCCCCTCAAGCACTTGTAGGAAAGGAAGAAAATCTGCAGAAGACTCCAGTCTTTGCATTTCTGTCTCCCATTTAGAAGATTCCCCAACTCAGTCCAGACCATTCACAGGCCTGGCTAAAGATGGCTGTTTAGAAGTTATAATGGAAAATTTGCTTGGGGGTTTTTAGTTTAGGCCTACAGAGGAGAGGCTCCATTTTGAGGCATAATTCAAAATGAGCAATTTGCCTTGAAAACAGGCATATTTTCCAGCTTCATATGACTAATGGTACATGAAGGAGTCTAGTAATCACATAATTAGTTCCCCATTACTAAGAAACCATTTTTGGAGTCCATGAGATGTGGTTTACAATAACTTCAGTGGTTCTGCATCAACAACCTAAACTCTGGAGGCCCACATTGGAAGACAAAGGCCCAAT
This sequence comes from Ovis canadensis, assembly GCF_042477335.2. Classification (NCBI taxonomy): domain Eukaryota; kingdom Metazoa; phylum Chordata; class Mammalia; order Artiodactyla; family Bovidae; genus Ovis; species Ovis canadensis. The sequence goes on along the minus strand of NC_091245.1, from coordinate 208,378,199 downwards.
TTTCAATGATAGAGCTATGGGGAATTCCTCTAACTAGGGGACAAAGCTTGGTTTAACTCAATTTCTTCGTATTTGTTTAGAATCCAACACTTGGATCAGATTCAGGAAAAAAATTCACTGGAGGATTTGTAAACTTTTCACAGATCTTAGACTCTTGTCGAGTTCATATTCTTTTCTTGATTCCATGCTGAGATTTCAGAATTTGTTGGATCATATATAATTTGTAAAGTTTTCTTAGCTTGTTATACTGTATACTGTGATTCCAAAAGGACTGGGCTCTTTTTTTTTTTTTTTTTTAATGAGCAAAGAGGGAAATAACTGTGAGCAGTATTTACATTGGGTTGGCCAAAAAGTTTGTTCAGATTTTTCCAAAAGATGTTAAGGAAATGAACTTTTTGGCCAACCCAATATATTTGAAAATAATTTCTGGAATGTTTGGCGTTTTAATGAGAGAAACTCAAGTGATTCTATATAACAAGTAAATTGAAGAGGATTTTTCCTACTGGTGTTAACCTTTAGACTGTTAATAGTCAACCTTTAGACAAGTTGATAATTGTTGAAGCTGAATGATGTATATTGGAGTTTCTAATCTCTAATTTGTGTTTGAAATTTTCTATAAGAAAAAGTTAAATATAAAGTTTCAAAGAAAAAAGACGCTGACATTAATAAAAAGTTAAAAGTAGATTAGAAAGAGAGGAGGAGAGAATGTTATTAACCCATTGCAATGATTAAATAAAAACACCATATCTCTGGAGTCATTATTTCAGTGGAAAATTATAATAGTTAATAATAATGGTCTCTTATAAAATACTTACTATGTACTCAGACCTTTAGAACATTATCACATCTAATCTCCACACCATCCTTTGACATAGATTTTATAATCATATAAAATATTTATATTTTAAAAATATGATTTATGAGGCTTAAAGAATTTATTCAACTTGCTCCAGATCATACATTAATAAATGCAAATTATCTGTCATGAGAGCCCAGGCCCCAAAGCACAGGGCAATTTGATAATTGCCTCCTAAAGGGTGAAGAAGCTTGGGTGGGAGAGAACTTTATTATTTAGAATTGTGAAGGTACATTTCTGTAAGGCTGTCTACCACAGTGCAGTGGAAACACTTTGGAGTTGGATGACCTCACCTTGAACTTTGCTTATAACTGTGTGACCTCAGGCAATGTTGAGTATCTTTGGGCCCTTGTTTCCCCATCTTTAAAAAGAGCACATAGTAGTCACTCAATGCAGCAGAGCTCTCATTTTCTCTTGCCTCCTGTCTTCATGTATGGGTGGCTCTGTTCCAGTGAGTATTCACACTGTTCCAGCTTTTCTTAGAAGATGTTGTACTATAGGGACTTTGAAACAGTGTTTAGGAATAAGAAGAGGCTGAAAAGCTGACTTTGCTTTATATTAATAGAATATGGTATATAGGTCTACATGAAATTTACTTCATTAGCTTGATCTCTGAACTTTTTTTTTAAACCACACACACAGGGATATTTTTATAATTGCTTGCAAGACAATGATGAATCATCTTATTACTACTGAGTCATCTCACCAGAACTGGAAGAAAGATGAGTAAGGGCTCATCAGGGCTGATCCCAGCATACCTCAGAAGTCTGGAAGTTCTTTGGATTGATTTATTTTCCTATTCTCCCTGTGAGCCAGAGATAGTCTTGGGGACAGAACTTAATAGTCTGGGTTACCTACTCAGAGGCTAAGTGTGCTTAGGCTTACTCGTCCAAAGTGTAAAAAAATAAAAAATTACTTAAGTCAGTGAAAAACTAGATTAGCGACACAAGTTGTTTGAAAGAATTGCTAATTTAGTCAAAACAATTAGCAAACAATTATCCAGTACCCCCTATAGACCACACCAAGGATAGTAAAAATTAACTTAATATTCTGAATTGATAAAAACACACAAAAAAAGAGCATACGAAAGACAAAGATTGAAAAGTTTTTAAGTGCACCCTGCCTTTATTTACAACATGATGATTCACTGAACTTTTCTTCCTCTACCACTATCTCCTTTCTCTCCCAATTAAGACTGTGTTACTTGACTATGAGTTCTTAAAATCTAACTATACAAGGATTCTCCTCCAACTTATCCTTAGGGGCATGGGAGAATTCAGTGCTATGAAAAAAAAAAAAAAATCCATGCACTTTGTTGGACAAGTTTTCTTCCCTTATAAAGAAGCAAGACCATTTCTAAGTGCTGCAGTTAATTTCAACTCCAAAAGTTGGTTTAGCACACTGTAGACATAGCTGATGGTAATAGGCCAAGTACTTAATTAACTTTGGGATGACTCAGGAAAAGAAAAGCTGGTGAAAGAAGGTTTTCCTTTAAAACTTTTTTTTCCCTATAGGAAGTCTTTCCTATCCTGTCATTATATTATAAAACAGCTACTTATGTACACCTACAGTGTTAGACATTGACAGTGTAGGAAAGGAGACAAAACATTATCAAGTAAAAGCAAATGGTACCTCTTAAATATTATTAAGCAATTTTAAAAGTTCAATCTTTCTGAGAAGGGAGATTTTAGCTACTTTACAGAAAACTCTCCAGTTTATAAATTAACAATCTAATATACCTTGTATTTGCAACATGATTTAGTAGGGTTTTTTTTCCCCTTGGTCAAATTCCCTTTAAGTCACTGGGACTTATATCTGAATAATTACTTTAGAATTGGACCCAACATAGATTTCTGAATTGGCAAATTCTAGATACTGGGTGAATAGTTTCGTTGTCTCTGTATCAGGTGGGGAAGGGAGAGGTGAAACCTCATTGCTTCGGAAACTAACATATATTTTGGTTCTGTCTGACAGGCAGTTGGACTTGCACATAACACAGGGAACTACCTTGTGGGGGCTACACGTTGTTACTTGGAAAAGTGACTCTGACATGCACAAAATCCCGAGAATTACCCTGAAGATCTGTTTTCAGAAAAAACAACCCTTTAGTCAGCTGCCTTACCAATACAGGTGGTCTCCAGGCAGCTTTTTCTGTGTGAACAAATGAAGAAGTGGTGGAATCTGACTGTTCCATTAGCGAATAAGCTGCTTTTGCGGAAAAAATGCAAACCGGATTAAGGCTGGATTTTCTAAGAAAGAGGATAGGATCTAAGACCGGGAGATTGGTATTTGGTTTTGACGTCCCCAATCCCCTTTTAGCAATTGGTCCAGTAGATGACAGTAGATCTGGAAAGGACGTCTAGCCAACTCTCATCTCCCTGAGAGAAGGCCCTGAACCTGGTGCCAAGGGAAGCCTGGATAGGCTTGAGGGTTAAAGGGTTTGGCAGGGCTGGACCAGGGCAAAATTGTGAGAAGGGAGAGCTTGACTTTTTGTGTGCTCTATCACTCCCAACACAGGCATCAAGGAATGTAGGGGAACCACAACTGTCATTTCCTACCTGAGCCTGAAGTACTTGGTTGAGATCCAGATTTCAAAAGACACAAGAAAAGAGCAAAAAAACGAAGCTCAACAATTTATGTGCTTACTTGTTATTATGAAGATAGTAGAATTGCAGACAACTTGGAATATTTGTTAAAGAATAAAGAATTAATTAGTCTCTATATGTCACTCAGAGATAAATTACTTATTAGCTTTTTTGATTATTGTATTTCTATTATATGACACACACATTTCGGGTCAGGGGCGGGGGAGCATTACAGTTGACCATTATTTTCTACCCTTCTCTCCATCAAGATTTATTCATTCTAATCTTATTCCTTGAAGATCTTGTTGAATGCCAGAGGTACAGTCAGTTCTTTTGTAATGTGATCTATATACACCCCTGAGAATATCCATGATCTGCATAAATACACAATAAAAAGCATAGAACTTATGGGATAATGAGATTAAAGGGACAGGACTCAAAAGCTTTGTCAGTAAAGATAAGGACTTACAAAGATAAGAACTTAATAAAAGTTCAGTTCAATTCAGTCACTCAGTCATGTCCAACTCTTTGGAACCCCATGAACCACAGCACGCCAGGCTGCCCTGTCCATCACCAACTCCCAGAGTCCACTCAAACCCATGTCCATTGAGTTGGTGATGCCATCCATCCATCTCATCCTCTGTTGTCCCCTTCTCCTCCTGCCCTCAGTCTTTCCTAGCATCAGGGTCTTCAAATGAGTCAGCTCTTCGCATCAGGTGGCCAAAGGATTGGAGTTTCAGCTTTAACGTCAGTCCTTCCAATGAACACCCAGGACTGATCTCCATTAGGATAGACTGGTTGGATCTCCTTGCAGTCCAAGGGACTCTCAAGAGTCTTCTCCAACACCACAGTTCAAAAGCATCAATTCTTCGGCTCTCAGCTTTCTTTATAGTCCAACTTTCACATCCATACATTTCCACTGGAAAAACCATAGCCTTGGGGTTGTACCATGTCAAATGGTGATGACATTCGTAAATATTAAAATATATATGGCACTTTAGTTTGAAAAAGAATTGGTGTTTACCTGAAGTGGGCATTGGGAGGGTTGCCTCTTGCGAGTTATTGTGAAGTGCCAGAAGGAGGTTTTTCTGAAATCAATAAAAAGTTGTAATACTAGGATGTGAATGGCTGCAACTCATTGTCCTCAGTTTGTGATCCAAAGATTGCCGTTAAGTGATCATTCACAGCTTTAAGTCATGGAGCATGGTTTTCTGTCTTTGACATGCAGATCTTTCCAAACATTTGTTTACAAAAAACTTCCATCAAAATTAAGAAAATGAACCTAATGTACAACTTTCTTCGATTAAATTTGTATGATGGTTAGAAATTCTTTTGTAGTTCTCTCATTTTCTTGCAGTTTCACTGGGCAGCTGAAAGCTTTGGAAAATTGTACTGACATTTGAAGCAAATGAAGCAGCCACTACTAGCATAAAGTGGAGCCACTTTTGCAGGGTTTGGGGTTTTTCGTTTGAGGTCCTCAAGTGTATTTGCTACTTTCCTTTGTGTGTGCACTGCTTGGTGTTTTGAATCAGGATTCTTAGGTTTGGGATGTTGAATGAGTATTTGTACAGAAAACCTCACAAGTGTGAAAGAACAGAAAGCACAGCCTCATAGAATAGCACATGTGATGAATTCAGGTAGTTAATAGTTTGAGATATGTGTGTTTTGCATATTCCTATCATGGGAAATAGATGGGGAAACAGTGTAAACAGTGTCAGACTTTATTTTTTTGGCTCCAAAATCACTGCAGATGGTGACTGCAGCCATGAAATTAAAAGATGCTTACTCTTTGGAAGGAAAGTTATGACCAACCTAGACAGCATATTGAAAAGCAGAGACATTATTTTGCCAACAAAGGTCCGTCTAGTCAAGGCTGTGGTTTTTCCAGTAGTCATGCATGGATGTGAGAGTTGGACTATAAGGAAAGCTGAGTGCCAAAGAATTGATGCTTTTGAACTGTGGTGTTGGAGAAGACTCCAGAGTCCCTTGGACTACAAGGAGATCCAACCGGTCCATTCTAAAGAAGATCAGCCCTGGGTGTCCTTTGGAAGGAATGATGCTAAAGCTGAAACTCCAGTACTTTGGCCACCTCATGCAAAGAGTTGACTCATTAGAAAAGACTCTGATGCTGGGAGGGATTGGGGGCAGGAGGAGAAGGGGACAGCAGAGGATGAGATAGCTGGATGGCATCACTGACTCGATGGACGTGAATTTGAGTGAACTCTGGGAGTTGGTGATGGACCGGGAGGCCTGGCATGCTGCGATTCATGGGGTCGCAAAGAGTCGGACATGACTGAGCAACTGAACTGAACTGAACCTTGTTGGTTCAGCTGGATGCAGTTTTCTATGTTCACCTAAGTATGTGCAAAAATAAATGTGAAATTTGAGTTATGCTCAGACTGTTCCTTAATATATCACGGTATTAAAATAAATTGGTGTTGTCAAAACAAATGTTATAGCAAAAATAACTATGGTCTGACAAACACATTCCATAGAAGGCATGACCAGGTGGCAGAGATCTATGAACTTTTATCTACAGTTTTGAAATCCATAAAGCTCTGAGAACTAAAAGATAGTTTTATTTTATTTTTTGCGTGGTTTGCTTGTTGTTGTAACTCAGCTTAGGGTAAAACTTAATCCAATTTAGCTTCATTTGTCACCTGGCTTAAACTGATATGAGACTCTTTTCTTCACTTGTATTGCTCAGTATAAATATTTATACATTTTGTTGCAGAAGTATTTTTGTATCTGGCAATTAGATATTATCTCAAACTCTGTTGGAGATTTAAATAATATATGGAATAAGCAGGCTTCTAATATCCTCCAAATACTTTTGTTTGTTTGTTTGTTTCTGTTTTTTGACTGCACGCCCTGCATCATGCGGGATCTTAGTTCCTCACCAGGAGTCAAACTCGAGCCCTCTGCAGAGGTAGTGCAGTGGCCTAAACACTGGACTGCCAGGGAATTCCAGTATCTCCCAAATTTTGAATTCTAAAACACATATGGACCCAAGACTGTGGATCTGCAAGGACCAAAAATGTATGACTCATTTTAGGTGACATATTCCCATTTTGACAGGACCTTCTGGGGTGTTACATTTAGGGGTGCCCTGCGCAAGCAGGTTGATGGAGAGATGGTGGACAGGCCCCTCCCTCTCTTGTTGGAGCTGTCTTCTTGGCTCCACAACTAGTCCTTCTCCTTCCACTCCCGCTGCTCTTTCTTGGATCTCCCTGAGCATTTCTCTTCTCCTTCCCTTCTCTGAAATCAGTTTTTTTCACAGTTCATCCACCTTAGAATCGTCCAATGCAATAAAAGGCCCCGGCTTCCCTGGTGGCTCATGGGTAAAGAATTCACCTGCCAATGTAGGAAACACAGGCTCCATTTCTGATCCAGGAAGATCTCCCTATCATGGAACCACCAATTCCGTGAGCCACAACTACTGAGCCTGTGCTGTAGAGCCAGCGAGCCACAACTAGTGAAGCCTGAGCGTTACAGAGCCTGTGCTCTTCAACAAGAGGGGCCACCGCAATGAGAAGCCTGCACACCACATCTGGAGGGTAGCCCTGGCTTACAGCAACTCAAGAAAAGCCTGAGTAGAAATGAAGACCCAGCACAGCCAAAAATAAATACTAATAAAAACCAAGGCCTCTGGTTAGACTTTCTAAATGAGAAACTCACAGGATGGGGCCCTGTATATTTTAACAGTTTTCTCCACGATTCAAATACACTATTAAGTTTGGAGTCAGCCGCCTGAAATAAATGTATTCCTCAATATCCTTCACTATATTCACCTCTTAGTCTCGCTTTGGTCTCACTCAATCAATGGTCACGCATGTGCTGACAACTTTACTGCATTATCACAGGGCAGTACATACTGTCTTTACTTCTACTTTTGGGCTTCTGTCAGTATTCAGCTGCTCACTCAGGTGTCCCCAGGGCATTACAAAATAAACATATTAAAAACTGGGCTCATCCTTTTACACTTCAATGAATGGAATCACAGTCATCTCAGTTTCCCTGTCAAAACCCATGGCTCCTCTCTGATTGTTCTCTCACTCTCATCTTCCACATCTGACCTCCCCTTTCGAAATAGATGTCCAGTCTTTCCACTTTTCTCCTTCCCCTAGCCCAGCCACCATTCTTTCTCACCTAGACTATTGCAGCTGTGTGAACTCCTCCAATCTGTTCTCCATAACAGAGCCGGATGGAACTTTTTAAAATGCAAACTAATCATGTCACTTCCAGTTGAAAACACTGAAGGTCGTCCCATTATCACTCACCAGAACCCAGACTCTTTATCCAGGCCTGCAAGGCCCTCAACTTCGTCTCAAAGTGCCCTGTACTCTGTGATACCGTCTCCCCACTCTTTTATTTAGGTCTCCCTGACACGTGCTCCTGGGGTTACCTCCTACTTTGCTCCCTGAGCACTCTTCCTGCTGTATGTAATTACTTCCTTAATTATCCATTTCCTCCATCATCAGACTCTAAGCTCCATGATAGCAGGACCCTGGCTGTCTTGCTTATTATGGAGCACTCCCATGGAAAGCACTGATGAACCAGTGAATAAATGGGTTATTTCAGCATGTGTGGTTTTGGGGTTGGGGGTGGAGGCTTTCATGCTTCTCAAGTAATACCAGTGAGGATGGCTGGCCAGTTCAATTTAGTTCAAGACAACTCAATTTAACAAACAGTTATTATTGAGTATTTATTATGCTCTATTGGGCATGTCACAGGAGTTGGAGAAGACAAGGCCTCTGCCCTCAAAGACGGCTGCCTTAACCTAACCTGTCACTTGCTGGCATCCTGCTGTTCCTGGGCAGATGGCTCAGAATCAGAATGCCACTGATGCCCTGACTTCAGGAACTGCCTGATGCCTCTGCTCCTCCCCTGGTCTCCCGTCTGCCCCCACTTCAGGTGTTTGCCTAGACTAGGCCTGAATTTGCCTCATTCATTAGCATGAGAAAAGAACTGTGTAATGACTGAGTTCTCTAAAGGAATTCCAATCCCCCACTGCTACATGCCCTTGGTCATGGGGAGACAAGCAATTTCCACATAAGATTACATTTTATAACAGAAGTTACCGCAGACGCAGAAGTTGGGCAGAAATCTCAATTCCATCATTTGCCAGTTGATCTTGGACAAATCTTGATTTTTTTCATGCATAAACAGATAATAGAGACACCTTACAGGTTTTTGTGATTATTAATGTTTTTAACAAAAAATAATAATGTCTCAGACTGAGTGCTGGCTACGTGCTGGCTACTGTCCTAAGGGCTGACCTCATTTAATCTTTGCAACAATCCTAAGAGGTAGATATTAATATATTCATGTTACAGGTGAGGGTGGTGAGGCTTAAGTAACTTTCCTGTGCTAAGAGTGAGCAAGCGGAAGGGTTAGAATTTCATCCAGGCAGCCTGGCTCCAGGGTTCATGCCCTCACTCACTACACCACCTTCTCAAGGCTGAGGTTAATTGAAGATACGGATAAAATTTCTATTCTCTTATTGTAAAAAAGAAATAACAAAATGTTTTAAAGGGATTTATTTAATTTATCTTTAATTCTCTTGTTTTCCAGGGTCTTGAGAGAATGCCATAAAAAACACATTTTCTTGTTCCATGGAATAAATAGGTACTATTAAAAAAAAATGCCATCCTGCATGTTATTTTTCACTTTAGCTTTTTCTCCCTGATTCTCTGATACATTAACAGTTGTGTGTATTTGGACCACATGTGGCCTGGTCTCACAGATGTCCAGCCCTTTTGACAGTTGGGTGGTGTAATGGGCATATTGGGGAGGGGCGGGGGGCAAACGAACTCCCTCTAGTTACTTATTAAAGAAGCTGGCTAGTTTAACAGTCAAGATAGTTCTAAAGTCTAGTGGCTGTTTTCAATCCAAACTTTTTCTACTTAATATATTACCATTTTATAATATATTATTTATATATATTTAAAATGATTATAATATATCATTTCATAATATATTATCATGGTATAACTGAAGCAATTTTAAGCCATGATAGCAGTTTTTTTCTAAGTTCTTGCAGGCAGTGACTACAAAGGAATATGATAATTTAGAGGGTGGTCAAAAGGGAATTATATTGTTTTTTAAAAAAAATCATTTTATTCACAAACACACAGTATTTACTAGTTGCTAATAATATCTAGAGTCTAAGAATTTTAGGATAAAGAGAGTATATTACTGACTGAATATGGCTAACATCCATTATCCTAAGATGTTCCTGTCGCCTTACTTCTGTGGGCTTTGAGCTTTTTGGCACAAGTATAGGGTCCACTGTGGTGAAACACATCTGCTGTTGTTCTTTAGTCAGTCAGTCATGTCTGACTCTCTGTGATCCCATGGACTGTCCTCCAAGGGGATCTTCTCCACCCAGGGATCAACCCAAGTCTCCTACATTGGCAGGCGGATTCTTTACTGCTGAGCCACCAGGAAAGCCCAAGGCACATTTAAGGGAGAAAAATATTTGGTCCAGAGGTTTATCTATAGACTTTGTTTGACCTCACTGGAGGTCAAATAACCCAATTTCCTTAGTAACGCTTGGGTCAAGGCAACTGAGGTTCAGTTCAGTTCAGTTCAGTTCAGTCACTCAGTTGTGTCTGACTCTTTGCGACCCCATAAATTGCAGCACGCCAGGCCTCCCGGTCCATCACCAACTCCCAGAGTTCATCCAAACTCACTTCCATCGAGTCAGTGATGCCATCCAGCCATCTCATCCTCTGTCGTCCCCTTCTCCTCCTGCCCTCAATCCCTCCCAGCATCAGAGTCTTTTCCAATGAGTCGACTCTTTGCACGAGGTGGTCAAAGTACTGGAGTTTCAGCTTTAGCATCATTCCTTCCAAAGAAATCCCAGGGCTGATCTCCTTTAGAATGGACTGGTTGGAACTCCTTGCAGTCCAAGGGACTCTCAAGAGTCTTCTCCAACACCACAGTTCAAAAGCATCAATTCTTCGGCACTCAGCTTTCTTCACAGTCCAACTCTCACATCCATACATGACCACTGGAAAAACCATAGCCTTGACTAGATGGACCTTTGTTGGCAAAGTAATATCTCTGCTTTTCAATATGCTGTCTAGGTTGGTTATAACTTTCCTTCCAAAGAGTAAGTGTCTTTTAATTTCATGGCTGCAGTCACCATCTGCAATGATTTTGGAGCCCCCCATAATAAAGTCTGACACTGTTGCCATTGTTTCCCCATCTATTTCCCATGAAGTGATGGGACCAGATGCCATGATCTTCGTTTTCCAAATGTTGAGCTTTAAGCCAACTTTTTTACTCTCCTCTTTCACTTTCATCAAGAGGCTTTTTAGTTCCTCTTCACTTTCTGCCATAAGGGTGGTGTCATCTGCATATCTGAGGTTATTGATATTTCTCCTGGCAGTCTTGATTCCAGCTTGTGCTTCTTCTAGCCCAGCGTTTCTCATGGTGTACACTGCATAGAAGTTAAATAAGCAGGGTGACAATATACAGCCTTGACGTACTCCTTTTCCTATTTGGAACCAATCTGTTGTTCCATGTCCAGTTCTAACTGTTGCTTCCTGACCTGCATGTAGATTTCTCAAGAGGCAGGTCAGGTGCTCTGGTATTCCCATCTCTTGAAGAATTTTCCACAGTTTCTTGTGATCCACACAGTCAAAGGCTTTGGCATAGTCAATAAAACAGAAATAGATGTTTTTCTGGAACTCTCTTGCTTTTTCCATGATCCAGCGGATGTTGGCAACTTGATCTCTGGTTCTCTGCCTTTTCTAAAACCAGCTTGAACATCTGGAAGTTCACGGTTCACGTATTGCTGAAGCCCAGCTTAGAGAATTTTGAGCATTACTTTACTAGCGTGGGAGATGAGTGCAATTGTGCGGTAGTTTGAGCATTCTTTGGCCTTGCCTTTCTTTGGAATTGGAGTGAAAACTGACCTTTTCCAGTCCTGTGGCTACTGCTGAGTTTTCCAAATTTTCTGGCATATTGAGAAATGGTATGGTCCTAACAGAAGCGGAAGATATTAAGAAGAGGTGGTAAGAATACACAGAAGAACTATACAGAAAAATCTTCACGACCAAGATAATCATGATGGTGTGATCACTCACCTAGAGCCAGACATCCTGGAATGTGAAGTCAAGTGGGCCTTAGAAAGCATCACTACAAACAAAGCTAGTGGAGGTGATGGAATTCCAGTTGAACTATTTTAAATCCTGAAAGATGGTGCTGTGAAAGTGCTGCACTCAATATGCCAGCAATTGAGGTTATTTACCTACGTATTCACATTGTATGCTCTCAAGGAAAGATTGGGTGGAGTGGCAGAAATATAAGTAAATATGCTGTGAACTTTTAAATTTTGTATATTTATATATTAATGCTCATTTAAGCGTAGATTAAAATATGATTTACGTAGTAAATAGGTCCATCAGCGAAAGGTAACTTTTGTGAAATAACTGCCGAATTTAAAGAGTTTAAATACTTTAAGATTCACATTGGCACATTAGCCCATTTGAAGACAGATTCTAAAGTATAGATAGTAGTTTGTCACTCAGTCGTGTCTGATTCTTTGCGACCCCATGGACTGTAGCCCACCAGGCTCCTCCCTCCATGGCATTCTCCAGGCAAGAGTACTGGAGTGGGTTGCCATTTCCTTCTCCAGGGGATCTTCCCGACCCAGGGATCGAACCTGAGTCTCCCGCATTCCAGGCAGACACTTTAACCTCTGAGCCACCACAGAAGCCCAAAGTATAGATAGAAGTCCTTAAAAAAGGGAATGTGAAAACACATGTGCATTAAATAAATAAGATTGCAAATCTGGTGAGATTAGAACTGAGCATTTAGAGAAACTGACATTAAAGGAACACAGGCAATCTATAACTCGGAATACAGATAGAAATGTCTCAGCTGGCATTGCGGGCTGATTGTTGTCAGCATGACAAGTGTCCTCATATGAAGAGGAGATTATAATACAGACATGTACAGAGGAGAGAGCATGGGAAGACAAAGAGAGGAGGCCATCGATAAGCCAAGGAAAGAGGCCTCAGAAGACATCAACCCTTGACCTCAGATTTCTAGCCTCCAGAATTCTGAGAAACAAATATCTAGTTTTTAAGCTACCCAGTCTGTGGTACTTTGCTATGGCAGCCCTAGCAAATTATTACGATTATACCCTTTGACACTCTTGCCTTTGTGTTGGAAAACACGAGTATTGTTTCAACTTCTTGTAGTTGATTTGGCTCTGCCAATGACATGACTCAGAATAACTGACAAGCCACAAGAGCCTCATTTCTGTCTTTCAGTGTGAGCTGAGTCAGGTTTGATGCTGAGAGACCTGCATATATCTTGAAGTTTATCCTTGAGTGGGAAAAAAGAAAGGATGCTTATTATATTTAGATAGCAAGAGACCAGAGACCACAGTCAATCCAAATCATCTTGATTAGTTGAACAAAGAGCTAAACTGAAGTAGAGGAAAATTCAAAAGATTTAACTATAAGTTCTTAAACTTGGACTTTAAAATGTCAATTGCACAAGTACAAGGGAGGCGAGAAGTTGTTAAACAGTGGTGTGTATTGAAAGCTCATAATGAGTCAACTGAATGGTGAGAATGTCCCCAAACTCAGAGTGTTTAAGCCATCATTTATGGGATCCCTATTTTCAGGGGTTCCTGACAAGATAAAGAGCTGCCTCATGAAGTAGTGAGTCTCCCATTGCTGAAGGTATCCAAGGAATGACCCAGTGACCAGTTTTCAGTTATGTGGCAGAAGGCACATAGTTAACTTGAAGACATACCAGTGGTTGAAGTTAAAATCACAAATGGTTGCCCGAGGAATTGAAGACCACATGCCCCCACATAATTCTGAGTTTTTACTGTAACTATCTTTTAAATATTAGTGCTTAGGAAGACTCATGGAAGGAAATAGAGATCACCCTGAAAGCCAATGATGCCAATATTAATTTCTTTTTTCTTTTTATCTCCATTTGTTTACATCTTCCTTTGGGAGAAATCATTTCTTTAGAGGGGGTTTGGAAACAGTGGTCTTTGGCTGTATTGAGAATCTGTCCAGCTTGACAACTCCAGATATTGATTGAGTTTGCTTTATTCTGAAGTTAGTATCTTGAATGGGGAAATGTTGATCTTGGTTTTATCTCTAACCTCTGTTGCTTTCAAGATAACCAGAAAGAGATCAGTCTATAAAACATGTGTTTACCTGTGTAGACTAGTGAAATCTTATGCTGGGAAAAGTCCCCATTTTAATAAGCTTTAAACAAAAAATTCCACCTTAGGTGCTAATTAGAATCTAAATTCAGGTGTTAACCTCTTTGACTGAAAGTGCATGTTGAGTAATTGCAGGAAAGGGGCCAATTTCAGGCACAGCAGTAATTACTGAATTAGTAGAAAAGTTCAAGTAGGGCTTCAGATTTCAGATCATTACTGAGCTTTTTGAGGAACAGCTAATCCTGGAGTGATTGGGCTTCTCACACCTGTGTGTGTGTGCTTGTGTGTGTGTGAGTGTGAATGAGTGTGAAGGGAGCCCACTTAAATTTCAAAGAAATAACCTTACAAATGACCACAGAATTAAGTACTAATATTTCTTGATATTTAAAAATATAATTTTCAAAACCTCTGAAAAATCTTTAATACCTTTCATTTTTACTTCAAATAAAGGGGGTGGGGGAAAGCAGAACCTGTCTTATCTGACAAAACAGCTTCATCTTTGAAATTTAGTTTCTTGCATTATTTACTTCTTACTGTCTTGGGAATTAGCCTTTAATGTGCCGGGGGTGTGCTGGGTTTAGTCGTGTCTGACTCTTTGCAACTCCATGGATCATAGCCTGCCAGTCTCCTCTGTCCATGGGATTCTCCAGGCAAGAATACTGGAATGGGTGGCCATGCCCTCCTCCAGGAGTTGTTCCCTACCTAGGGATCAAACCCAGGTCTTCCTCATTGCAGGTGGATTCTTTACTGTCTGAGCCACCAGGGAAGCTTATGAATACTGGAGTGGGTGGCCTATCAGGGTCTTCCCGACTAAGGAATTGAACCGGGGTCTCCTGCATTGCAGGTGAATTCTTTACTGGCTGGACTACCAGGGAAGCCTGTGCCAGGGAGTATTCACCTCTAATATATATATACCACCTTCAGGGTCTCCTTGAACCTGGTAGTTGTTGAGGGTTTGCCAAGCTGTTAAACCAACTGCAGTGACAATCTCCAATGACATAGAAGAGGAAAACATATGGGAGACTGCAGCTGCCTTGTTTGTTGATACCTGGTGTAACTGTTCAATCATGATGTTGTCTTCCTAACAAAGTCTAACGGCCCTAAGGAGAAACAAAATCTATAGAGACAAAATCGACCCAAATCCTCAGGGTGTAAAGTAACTTATGTCCTCTTCATTATGGCAACTGTTTCTTCACCTCTGAGTGTAATTTCAAGTGTTAACTCTGATTTATAAAGCGCTAAATGGTCTGTCTTGTAAAGAGCTTCTTGCTTCCTCTAGGAACAAAGATGAATTATTAAGCATCTGGTCACTGACCTCAAAAGTAAAGCTGTGGAAATTTAGAGTACTGAAACTCATTGTGGGCATTTTTCAAGGAGGCTTTCAAATGGAGGGCCAAGTAGATACCATTGTTGAAGCACTAGTGCTTACAGTGTATAAGAAACATTCAATAAAGAAATATTCAATAGGCTTTATATCTTAATAAAGCGTTCACAATCAATTAAGTTATAAATGTATAAAGTGAAATAGGAACACCAAATAGAAAAGATCATACAAAACTTCAATAAGCTTAGCTATTCATCAGTGTAGAACTGGATAAACCTATTATGGATACTGTGTGCCCATTCAGAAGAATTAGGGAATCTGGATATATTGGGATATTAGAGCCTCAAAATACAGTTTTAAGATTTTTTAAAATGCAAAATAATAGATATAGAATTAGTTTATTCATAATTTCTTTTAGAAGAGATGATATCTATAAATATATGTGTAAACTTAGATAAGCATACTTTTAAAAAATGCCCTACAAGGAATAGGATGAGTTCATGCTAAGTTGCTTCAGCTGTGTCTGGCTCCTTGCAACCCTATGGACTATAGCCCGACAGGCTTCTTTGTCCATGGGATCTTTAGGCATGAATCCTGGAGTGGGTTACCATGCCCTCCTCCAGGGCTTTTTCCCAGGGATCAAACCTGTGTCTCCTGCATTGCAGATGGACTCTTTACTTCTGAGCTACCTGGGAAGCCCACTGTCCTTACTGAAGATCAATGTATCCAGTCTTCAGCCAGTAGAAGCCTCCTGAAGTTGGCTTCGGAGTCCAACTGATACAACCTCAGTAATCCTTGATAGCATCTTTGCTTTCTGTTATGACAAGATATTTCAAGATCATCTTGTATATTTTCTGCCCCAGACCAAGAACTGAGAATCTCTAGAGAGCACTGATCCATTTTAGCGGGAAATAGTATTTAGAGAGCATGGTCTGGACACTAGTGGTGCTTATTGCTGCTGGGTTGGTCATTTTTTCTAGGCTTTTCCAGGAGATATATATATATATATTTGAGGTAAAATATACATGTGTTGCAATTCAGATGTTTTTCTTAACCTCTTTGATCTTACATATTTATCTCTTTTTATTGATACTGAAAATTTCAGTTTTCAAAACACTAGCATGATAATATAATAGTCTTGGAACAAAAATACCAACAGTACTATTATACTGTTATACTGTAATATATGCTTACTATAATTAGTGAAAACTGCTGTCCTTAGAGTATATCCTGCTAAGAACATATAGTCAAGCAACTGTGTTGTAAGAATCATTTGAAATAGATCATCTCTGTAAGGTTATGCCATCAATTGGCTATATACTGAGGTTCATTTGTTTCATTTAAATTTTGAGTTTTTTAGATTGTATTTTAAATTTTAATTTTGCTCGGTGATTGTGTAAAATGTTAACTTGGCTCCAAAGTGAAGTCTATACAACAATGCCTGCGTGCATGCTCAGTCGCTTTGGTTGTGTCTATTTGCGACCCTGTGGACTGTAGCCTGCCAGGCTCCTCTGTCTATGAGGATTCTCTAGGCTACGATACTGAAGTGGGTTGCCATGCCCACCTCCAGGGGATCTTCCTGACCCAGGGATTGAACCCGAATCTCTTATGTCTTCTGCATTGGCAGGTGGGTTCTTAACCACTAGAGCCACCTGGGAAGCCCATAAATTCAAAAATGTCTAGCTATTATGTCACTTGCCCTACAGGTAATCTTAAAATTTTTATGTTATGATTTTTCTTTCCCTTTTTTGACTTTTAGTATAATCAAATGTGTATTCTTAGAGAAATGGAAGCATTTAACTTAATATATTATGGAGATCACAAGTAGTAAGATCCTAGTAGTGAGTAAAGATATTCTTTATTTCTTTTCGTAGCATCTTTCATACCTTTTTGTCTTCTCTGAAGCTGATAATAATTGCTTTTCATTTAGCTTTTTTTTTTTTTTTGAAGTTTGGGTTACTTTTCTAGATTTTTAATACTAATTTATCTTCACATGCTCCCTGCTTGTCTAAATCTTTTGTCAGTATATTTAAGCGTATTGGGTACTCAATCAAGTTCATATTCTTGGATTCATTCTTCTGGAGTCTGCTGCCTGCTCTAATCTGGATGAATGATTCCCCTGTCCTACTGCACAATGCCATCCCATTCTCTACAATCTCCCTTCTCCAGCATCCGAGAAATTTCCCTTTTTATGGAGCAAAATCACCTGCTTACTAAATCTCTTGTCACCTTCTTTCTTGCTTTACTCCCTCATTTTAACTCAGCTGAACTCCTTTAGCTTATACTGTGATGAGATTCATAATTCTTATTCATTCTGCTGCTGCTGCTGCTGCTAAGTCACTTCCGTTGTGTCCGACTCTGTGTGACCCCAGAGACGGCAGCCCACCAGGCTCCCCTGTCCCTGTGTTTCTCCAGGCAAGAACACTGGAGTGGGTTGCCATTTCCTTCTCCAATGCATGAAAGTGAAAAGTGAAATTGAAGTCACTCAGTCGTGTCTGACTCCTAGCAACCCCATGGACTGCAGCCTACCAGGCTCCTTCATCCATGGGATTTTCCAGGCAAGAGTACTGGAGTGGGGTGCCATTGCCTTCTCCCTTATTCACTCTACCATCATCCAAAGATGAGATTTCACTGGAGCATCATTTGAATGACTTCTTCCCCAGCGTGTCCTGTGATATGCTTTCACATGGCTCTAAGTCATGTAATTTATAAATGCTCCACAACCTGATTTAGATTCCACCCTTAGTCAAAAAGGGCATGGCTTAAGGCTGTCTTCATGACAATTAATTGGAGAATCATTTGCTCCACGTTCAGATAGCTCTTTGCCTACTGTGGGCTTCCCTGATATCCCAGTTGGTAAAGAATCCACCCCAATGTAGGAGACCCTGGTTCAATTCCTGGGTTGGGAAAATCCCCTGGAGAAGGGAAAGGCTACGCATTCCAGTATTCTGGCCTGGAGAATTCCATGGATTGTATAGTTCCCTGGGGTGGCAAAAAGTCGGATAGGACAGAGCGACTTTCACTTTCACATTGCCTACTGCACAGTAGTTTCTGATAAACAGAAGCAAAGCCTTGCGACAGACTGGAAAAACTTGGAAGTTGTTTTATGTACATAGTAGAGGCATGAGATGCAGCCTAAACAAAGGCTTGACTATGTCCGAAGACCTCAGAGCATGATTGTTTGCATCAGGTTATCAGTGGGCTTGTGGGGAAGATGGGAGTCATGAAAGTTATGATATCGATATCTTGATGCTGATGGAACAGGATTCTCTCATATAGTAAATAAAATTCCCTGGATGAGTTTAAGATAATGAGGGGTATAAGCTACTTGCAATTATAGCAAGCAAGCAAGCAAGCAAACAAACAAACAAGTAACACTAACAAAATCATTGTTAAATGAGAGATGCATACATGCATGGATGCAGCAGGAAAAAGAGAAAAGCAATTCTCTGGCAGGCTTTTGGTTATGTATTTCAGTAACATATAGGGTTTGTGGTTTATAACATCATCAGAGTTGTACAATAGCATTATATCCCTGAGAGTCGTGCAGTTATCTCTCCCTTTCTCTTTCTTTTCTTTGCATACAATGGGGGATCTAAGTCTGGATCCATGCCCTACCCAGGACATTTCCTCTTTGTGGCATGTGAGCCGTTACCAAGGCTAAGATTTACTGCTTTGGGGATCGGTTCAGAACAAATGTTCCAAACAGCCTTCCGCCTCAGGCAAGGTAATTTTGGACCAATTCAACAAGACTTCAAAGGAAGCCACCTACTACAATGCCTAAGGAGGATAAAGACCTGATTTAAATGAATGTATTGCAATTAGTGGGTATTTACTTTATATGTTGCCAAGTTTTGATAGCTTTCTTTAACCCTCAGGGAAATAATATATATGTCTACTTCTGGTGAGCTGAAGAAACGGGATATGTGCTTCCCAGAGAGACAGGTGTTGAGAATATACACAGATCTAAAGCAGAGAAAAGACAAAAAGTTCATGAAAGCTGGGGACAAAGAATAGATTCAATGCTTGTTTTGGGGAAAAAAAAGTTAGTGTAAGGGGTGTTCTCCCAGCATCTCCTTCCCTGAAAAAGAGACAGACCTTCTTCAGCAAAATTCTGTCTTCTTTGCAAATAGCTTGTATTAACTAAGGAAAATAAGAAGGAGGCAACATTTAACATAGATAAATATGGAAAAGGCACTTATCAATTAAAGGAGTCTTAGACCACCAAGCTGATTGAGTACATCCTGAAGTGTTGTGAGTTTAATCCAATCATTCAGCACGAAGCATTCCAGCAGAAGAGGAAATTAAGGATTAAATGGCAGTGGAAGAATGTGAAAGTAAGACTCTGGATGTACAGTCTGAGTGGACTTTAATCAAATCAAGCCAGAAACAGGCCAGAATGGAAATCTGATCACCCAATGTTCTCATAACCATGCCTAGAGTTTCATTGGAGATCTTACACTTGAAAGTGAGGTTTAGTGTAAGAATTGTTACAGGGAAAGACTAGAGTGTTCTCTTAGCATTTCTCATAGGAAGAATGAATGCTGAGAGAGACAGCCCCAAATTTAGTCAAGAAGTGCTGTCTGGAGAACTCTACGGAGGTAAGGGGCAGGCAGAAGGAGCTACATGGCAAATTAAAAAGATCTCAAAGAAAGGAAAAGCAAAATATACTCACTCTAATCTGTGTTCCTATGTATTTCCACAGTATCAGTTCAGTTCAGTTCAGTTCAGTCGCTCAGCTGTATCTCTTTGCAACCCCATGAATTGCAGCACACCAGGCCTCCCTGTCCATCACCAACTCCCAGAGTTCACCCAAACTCACGTCCATTGAGTCGGGGATGCCATTCAGCCATTTCATCCTCTGTCGTCTCCTCCTGCCCCCAATCCCTCCCAGCATCAGAGTCTTTTCCAATGAGTCAACTCTTCGCACGAGGTGGCCAAAGTACTGGAGTTTTAGCTTCAGCATCATTCCTTCCAAAGAACACCCAGGACTGATCTCCTTCAGAATGGACTGATTGTATCTCCTTGCAGTCCAAGGGACTCTCAAAATATACAACTGAGCAAATAATCATTCACAGCAAAATGGAATCAAAGACACTGGTAAAAAACAGATCAAAGTTAGTAGAAATCTGTTAATAACACTTTACTCAAAATTTTTTTAAACTAACTTTTTTTTATGTGACTTTTTAATTAAAATATTCTTTCTACTGTAGTAGTCTGAAGCAAAACCCACAATCTCTTTGAGATATGCCTGTTCCAAACTCCAATCTAATCTAGCAATCCTGTTTCACCTGAGGGGTGAGAAAAACTGACTTTATTTTTTAAAAAGTGTTTACTTAAATATCTGACTGCACTGGGTCTTAGTTGTGGCATGCAAGATCTTAAATTACTTGCATGTACTCTCAGTTGCAGCATGTGGAATCTCATTCCCTGACCAGGGATTGAACCTGGGCCCCCTGCATTAGGAGTGCAGAGTCTTAACCACTGGACTACCAGGGAAGTTCTCCTTCTTCAGATTTAAAAATCTGATTTGTTTGGATAATTGGCAACCTTCCCTTCCATTGAAGTCAGAGCCATATACCACCATCATGTATAAAAAACAACCTCTTCCTGAATTTTGGACTCAAACAAAATCATATTTTGATGTTTAAAATTTATCTGACAGATGAAAACACTTTCTAAAACTAGCCTGTACAAAAAACTGCTCAAATCTCTTTTTGATAATGTTACTATCTTTTGCTATCTAAAACGCATTTCCCCAGCTTTATGGCTATGTTAGATATTCTGTGAAGCAGTTGATTGCTTTATGTTTGGTGACATGTTTTCTCCTTGCTGTCCTGCAGCATTCTAGTTGGGACACTTTGCCATTGCCCCTGGATTTCTGAGATTTCTAAGACAATTGCTCTCTGGTTACCGGTATTTTGAGGAAGTGGGGAAAAGAAAGAGAAACTCATTCAGGGGATGGTGAATGAGGCTTCTGATGGCATTGAGACTATTTTAATCGATCTTAAACCATCTTGACATGTGCTAATGTTTGAAAAGTAGGTGTCTTTTTGGTGTGTGGCCTGGCCTGTTCTCCCCTGCTGTTTACTTTAGCAGC
Source organism: Ovis canadensis (assembly GCF_042477335.2). Classification (NCBI taxonomy): domain Eukaryota; kingdom Metazoa; phylum Chordata; class Mammalia; order Artiodactyla; family Bovidae; genus Ovis; species Ovis canadensis. The sequence continues at coordinate 208,357,130 of NC_091245.1, read as the reverse complement.
TTGTCTGTCTGAAAGTTGTGATACCACAAAGCCTCCTCAGGGTCTCAGGGCAAGATGCAGCACGCAGACTATGAGAAACAGCCCCCGGGGCCGGCCCTCTAAGCCACTGCAGGTAGAACCACCACAGTGCTGGCAGGTAAGCCTTCAAGGGAACAATGAAAGGGGTGGCTCAGGTGAATAGAGCCTGGCTTCACCTGGATGTCCTGGAACAATTAGACAACTTCCACCCTAGAATGCTGTCCTTAGGAAAGATAAAGGGACCTCTGTTGTTAAGTGACTACTGTCATGTTCCGAAATGCTGTGTGATGCAAAATTTTCATTTCCTGGACCTGCCATTCCACCTAAATCAAATTTTGCTCAGTATACTTGTTAGTGTCAATCCTGGTGATTGGTGGCTTTTAAGTAAGGAAACCTTCTAATTTTTAAAAACACATTAGCCATGGAATTTATTCTCAGATAAGGCAGAATGAAGTGGCAGTGTAAACAGAATGACCTAAAGGAAATCAGCTTTTAAAACACACACATACATACACACAGAGGAAAATAAAGAATGTGAAATAATTTCTTTACTCTGTTGGTCATACTTTAGCAAATATGTTTTTGCCTGAATCATGTCTAAAATTACTTCTAACAAAATTTAAATTGCTTATTCCCCTTTGACAGTATATTTTTTATTATATAGATAATATACTACTATTGTATTATTGTGAAAGGTTAAATGAATATTTTCATTCCCACCCGTTTCAGCTCTTTCACTTCACATACAATCATGCACTCTGTCTTCCCCTCCCTAAAAGGTAAGTGGCGACTGACTGTCAGAAGTTTTCTCTGTATTTTTTGAATTTCCTTTCACATCTACATACAAATGTAAATTCTTTGGAGATTTAAAAAATAAATAGAAATAGAAATATCTCTTTCTGAAACTTTTTTTTTTTTTTAGTTTTAAAATGTTTCTTGGAGATTGTTCCAAGTTAGTGCATATTTGAGTCTGCATAGTATTTCTTTGTGTGGGGTTATTCCAGCTCACTTACTCATTTCTCCATTGATAGACATTGAGGTCTATCTCTTTTTTTTCCTATCCCAGTTAAACTTCAAAAAGGGGAATGTATTTCTAGCTGAAATTTCTATTCAGTCAAAGATGCCAATTTTGCCATCCCTTTCAAATTAATTAATTAATGATAAATGACTTTTAATGCTTAAATAAATTTCTAGCATATGTTGTTTACCATAGGCTTCCCAGGTGGTGCAGTGGTAAAGAATCTGCCTGCCAATGCAGGGGGTGCAAGAGATGTATGTTTCATCCCTGGGTTGGGAAGATCGCCTGGAGTTGGGAATGGCAACCCACTCCAGTGTTCTTGCCTGGAAAATTCCATGGACCGAGGAGCCTGGTGGGCTACAGTCTATGGGGTGACAAAGATTGGACATGACTGAGCACATATATACCTACTGTGTGCATGAGGCTTTAGGCAAGACATAAACTTTAGGCAAGTCTTAGTAGGAGATAGAATAAATCCCATTTGGAACCTAAGCCTTTTCAGACAAAACTTGTAACCAGTCATGCTTTCTTTGTCACCAAAGTGTTGTCTGAAGTACTTAAAGGCCATGGGCCTTTATCATGGAGGCAAAGCTGATGGAGGCAAAGCTGATGGAGGCTACTTCATTATAACACAGTAATTTTCAGTTTAGGACTTTGTGCTACAATGGCACTGCAAGTTTGTGATTGACTTTTGGCGACGTGATTTCAAAGGACTGGTGGTTGTTTTTGCCTGGGAATTTCCAGCCTCTAAATATCTAACTATCCCTGATAAACCCTAGGCAGCCCCATCTCGAAAATGCCTAGCGATGCATCTCAGGGCTGGGGGACAGGACTCTGACAGCCCTGCCACAATGCCCAGCAGACTTTAGGGTGAGGGTGGCAGGCATGTCTGCTGGCTTCTCTCCAGGTCAGCCCAAAGTGACAGGACACCAACTCTGGGAGATGAAACTTGCTTGCACTGGTGAGCAGTAGAGCAGGGACTTGAATTCAGGTTCTTTGACACCTGAGCCTGAGGATTTTAGTCGCTAGGTTGTCCTGCAACTCTCACTACAACATTGCTGTCAGTACAAAAGGGATTCAGAGGAGGGAGTGTTTCCTACGGGCTAGGATTGCCTGTAGGGCTTTCAGCTAGGACCTGGGAATTAAACGATTTAGGTTTGGGCTATGAGGAAGAGGAAGAAAAAGGTGTAAATAAAGATACGGGAAGGGAAAAGCAAAAAACAAAAGACTAACAACAGTCACAACCATAATAATAGCAATAAATTAACATTACAGATCATTTTACTCTGGGCTGGGACCTTGCACAGTGCTCCATAGGAAACATTTTATTTAATTCTTAATAAATTCTGATGAGATAGGGACTTCCCTGGTGGTCCAGTGGTTAAGAACTCATCCTGCACTCCGTGGATATGAAGACACTCAAAATGAGACAGATTCTTCTGAAATTTCTTTGTGAAAAGAGGAATTGTGCAGCCAGATCCTAAGCTCTATTATAAATAAATACCAGATAAATAAATAAACCTATAAATAAATCTCTTTCTTAAAAAAGAAAATAATTCAATTTGCAGGGGATGGGGTTCCATTCCTGGTCAGGGAACTAAGATCCCATATGCCATGGAGCAACTAAACTTGGGAGTAGCAACTACTGAGGCCAGAGACCACAACTAGAGAGTCTGTGTGCTTCATGGAAAGGATCCCATGTGATACAACGAAGATCCAGCATACAACAACTCAGACCCAACACAGCCAAATACATAAATAAATAAATATTTTAAAAATCCGGATGAGATACAATTCCTAGAGGGGTGGGATGGGGTGGGAGGTGGGAGGGAGGTTCAAGAGGGAGGAGACATACATATACATATGGCTGATTCATATTAACGTATGGCAGGAACCAACAGGATATTATAAAGCAATTATCCTCCAATTAAACACAAATTAATTAAAAAGGCATTTTATAATGGGGAAATGGAATTTAATGATATTAAGTAGGATGTCCAAAGCCATGGAGCTGATAAAGAGGTGTAGCTCAGTAAGTGGACTGATGCAGGGACGTACTGGATGGGAGGGGGACTCATGGATGGGATGGGTGGGAGGAGGACAGGGACAGTCAGGGGAGGGCCTTGAATGACCGTGCCTGTAGGCAATGGGCAACCCTTGAACAAATTTTGAGTATTAGAGTCACATGATGAAAATGGATGTATAGAAAAATTCTTTCAATTTTATTCATTCACTCTCCCCACCTCTGATGAAAGATGGAAACCCTGGGTGCAACGATGGTGGGTGGTGATTGCAAAGGATGAGTTAAAGATAAGAAAGCCTGAACAGTGTGGCCATACACCTTCCATGCCTGTTTTTGGGGTCCTAAAATAGTATAATGTATCTTGAATCTGTGCTTAGGAAACCCAGGGCTCTGTTGAAAAGAATCTGAGTCCTGAAAGCAGAAGGACGTGGGTCCACATCCTGGCTCTGCCACTCTTCAGCTTTGAGCAAATCTGCCTGTTGAATGACCAGTCTGTGGGATCCTGACTGGGAGAGCAGAGACCTGGCTCTCTATGACTGACTGACTCATGGGTGCCGCAAGGATCTTTTGAATAACAGGTGAATGGATTTTTCTAAGACTTCCTCTCCATCTACACAATGAGGATCATGAAACCTATTTCATAAAGTCCTGCCTCCTGTAAACCAAGGACTTGCAAACACGTAAGGCCTACATTGGAGAAAGAGGCCAGTGTTTTTGCTGCCATAGTATTCTGCTTTCCTGTGAGTTTTGCCACTGGGAAGGGATAATAATTCCTTGTTTGTTGTTTCAAAAGGTAATTTATTTTTCTATTAAAGCAATGTGTGTTCATTTATAGAGAATTTTGAAAAATTCAGGGAAGTTAAACCACCTCATGTGAAGAGTTGACTCATTGGAAAAGACTCTGATGCTGGGAGGGATTGAAGGCAGGAGGACAAGGGGACAACCCAGGATGAGATGGTTGGATGGCATCACCGACTCGAGGCACGTGAGTCTGAGTGAACTCCGGGAGTTGGTGATGGACAGGGAGGCCTGGTGTGCTGCAATTTATGGGGTCACAAAGAGTCGGACACGACTGAGCAACTGAACTGAAAAATAGAAAATATTAATAGATTTTATAAGATAATGGATATTGGTGTTCCTGTTTTCACCAGTTTTCTTCTAGTCATATATTTTTTTCTTTCCATGTATATTTTATTAATAAAATTGTGATTATACTAAATATAAAATTTGCTAACCTGTTTTTTTCAAGTCCCATTTAATTATATGAACTTCCATAGCCCTTCAGTTCAGTTCACTCAGTCGTGTCCAACTCTTTGTGACCCCATGGAGTGCAGCATACCAGGCCTCCCTGTCCATCACTGACTCCCAGAGTTTACCCAAACTCACGTCCATTGAGTTGGTGATGCCACCCAACTGTCTCATCCTCTGTCATCCTCTTCTTCTCCTGCCTTCAATCTTTCCCAGCATCAGGGTCGAAGTGAGCTCTTTGCATGAGGTGGCCAAAGTATTGGAGTTTCAGCTTCAGCATCAGTCCTTCTAATGAACACCCAGGACTGATCTCCTTTAGGATGGACTGGTTGGATCTCCTTGCAGTCCAAGGGACTCTCAAGAGTCTTCTCCAACACCACAGTTCAAAAGCATCAATTTTCTGCTCTCAGCTTTCTTTATAGTTAGTTTGCAGTTTTTCAGTATTCAAAGGACATGGCCATGAACCACCTCACTAATAGTGCCCTGAGGCTAGTTCCAGGCTGACAATATCAGCCACCCATGCAGTTTTTAAGCCAGAGGTTTCTGTCTTCCACCCTGGGGATCCTGAGCAGTAGGTTTAAGTGGAGGGAGGTAGCTTTTAAGAAATTTTAAAAAGGCCCTCTAGATGATCCTGATGGAAATGACGGATCTCTATATAAAATTTGCTAACCTGTTTTTTTGAGTTTCCTGAGGCCTGGCCTTGTGTATGGCTGGGGTCCCATGCCTGGGTGCCTGGCACATAGTGGGCGATCATTCAACATGTTTTAATCCTGGTTTCTGTGTCTGTAACACTAGTTCTTGGGAGAAAAATTATTGGGCTAAAATTTTAATTTAAAAAATCTTGATGGATATGTTTATAGTGCCTTCTTAAGAAATCAATGCACATTTCTTTTTCATTAAAACAAATAATTTTTCTGAAGAGCAATATAGATCCATAATAGAATAATGATAAAATGCTGATAAATTAAAAAGCCCTCCATGCTTCATTCCTTTTTATGAATGAATAATATTCTGTTGTATATATAAACCAGATCATTCATTGCTATGTTGCTTCCTCTGAGGAAGGGTCCAATCCTCTACCTGCTGAACTCTTCTTCCTGTTTGAAAGCCTAGTTCAAATGTCCTTTCTTTCACAGAACCTTTTCCTCTTTCCCCTTCAATATTTCCAAATTGGCCAGGATTAGTTATTCTCATCTTTGTGCTCCCAAAATGTTTTGTTTATACCTCTGCTTTAATGCATCTTTGTGGGTTTGTTTTTTGTTTTTTGGCCACACCATATGGCTTGCCAGATTTTAGTTCCCTGACCAGGGACTGAACCCAGGCCCTGGCAGTGAAAGGGCTGAGTCCTAACCATTAGACCACCAAAGCATTCCTCATCATTGTGCTTTTTCAGTGAAATGCATGTCAAACCATCTGGGCTCCTATAACAAAATACCACAGACTGGGTCACTTGTAAACAATGGACATTCATTTCTCACAGTTCTGGAGGCTGGAACATCAGGGTGCCACCATGGTTGAGTGAGGGCCTTCTCCCCGGTGACTTCTCATTGTATCTTCACATGGTGGCAGGGACGAAGGCAGCTCTCTGGGGCTTTTTTTTTAAGGACACCAATCCCATTCATAAGGGTTCCACCATCATGACCTAATTACTTCTCAAATACCCTACTTCCTAATGCCATCAGTTTGAGGGTTAGAATTCAATATATGAATTTTGGGGGGGACACAAGCGTTAAAACTATAGCAGTGTATATGGGTCTATCTTCACTGCAAGGTGGAGTTTCCCAGGGGCTGGGGAAGCTTATTATTTACCTTTTCATCCTTAGTATCTGGTATAATACATGCTGTAGGGTAAGGACTCCTGATATTTGACATCTTCAGGGGCCTTCTATTCAGCATCACCAGCTGTAAATACACTTAACATCTTTTTTGTTCTCCACGGATGCTAAGCTGCATCTGTGATGACACATAGCAAACTCAGGTTGTCCTTTGTGAATGGGCTCTATTGGCTGGGTGGTTCCCAGGCCTCCTCAGCCCATTGTCAAACTCACGAGAAGGCACTGTGGGTGGGGTGGGATGGGACTATGTAGGCAGATGCAGTACTCAAACTCTCTCACTCCACACTGTTACTAAGCTGAGTGGCTTTCTTCTCACCCCATTGGTCTTCCAAACCCAAATATACTTAATCACCTATAAGTACCACTTATTAACTGCCCCTAAAAACAATAATTAGGTACCTCATTTTAACGTGAAGTGATCCATGTTACTATTGTTTCCTTCTCACAGTGACTCTCCCACTGCTGGTATTGTGGCAGCTAAATAAAAAGGCCAGTAGCATGTGGGTTTCTGTTTTTTGTTTTTTTACCTTGAGGAAACAAAGACTCCCCTGATGTAATGAGATACTAAGAATCTCAAAAGAGCCAAACAGAACAATATGGATTCTTTTTTTAAAAAAAATATTATTATTATTATAAAGCCACTGAGAAAGAATTATTCAGCAATAATAAATGGGAGACTGGTTATTGTTAGAGCTTATATCCCATCACAGGGGGAGAAACAAAGCTATTCAAGGCAACCTGTAAGGGGTGGGTGACCACAAATGCACACAAATTGTTAGAGTCAACACTGTCTCCCAATGAAGACAGACATTAAAAAAACAACAGAAATGCTAATAAGAATTGGCCAATGCACCTTTTCAACAAAGCTGTCTAGTATTAAAACAAATTTTAAAAAACTTTTCCTTACTATGGCTTTCTTTTTTGAGCTACTTTAACTTTTTTTAATTTTTATGTAATTTTTAAAGGTTAATGTCCACTTACAGTTATTATGAAATATGTTGGCTATATTCTCCATGTTGTAGAATATGTCCCTGAACCTATTTTATGCCCAATAGCTTGTACCTCCTACTACCCCACCCCAGCGCTATATTGCCCACCCCCTCTGGTAACCACTAGTCTGTTCTTTCCATCTGTGAGTCTGCTTCTTTTATGTTAAATTCAGTTTGTTGTATTTTTTAGATTTCACATATAAGTGATATAATTTATAGTGTTTATATACTTTTGCCTGACTTATTTCACTTAGCATAATGCTCTTCAAGTCCATCCATGTAGCTGCAAATGACAAAATTTCATTCTTTTTTATGGCTGAGTAGTTTTCCATTATATATTTATATTCATTCTATATATTCTTTATCCATTTATCTGTTGGTGAACACTTAGGCTGTTTCCATGTCTTCAGTCAGTTCAGTTCATCGCTCAGTTGTGTCTGACTCTTTGCGATGCCATGCATTGCAGCACTCCAGGCATCCCTGTCCATTACCAACTCCCAGAGTTCACTCAAACTCATGTCCATCGAGTCGGTGATGCCATCCAGCCATCTCATCCTCTGTCGTCCCCTTGTCCTCCTGCCCCCAATCCCTCCCAGTATCAGAGTCTTTTCCAATGAGTCAATGCTTTGCATGAGGTGGCCAAAGTACTGGAGTTTCAGCTTTAGCTTCATTCCTTCCAAAGAACACCCAGGGCTGATCTCCTTTAGCATGGACTGGTTGGATCTCCTTGCAGTCCAAGGGACTCTCAAGAGTCTTCTCCAACACCATCAAAAGCATCAGTTCTTTGGCACTCAGCTTTCTTCACAGTCCAACTCTCACATCCATACATGACCACTGGAAAAACCATAGCCTTGACTAGATGGACCTTTGTTGACAAACTAATGTCTCTGCTTTTCAATATGCTATCTAGGTTGGTCATAACTTTTCTTCCAAGTAAGAGTCTTTTAATTTCATGGCTGCAGTCACCATCTGCAGTGATTAGCTACTGTAAATAGAGCTTCACTGAACATTGGGATGCATGTGTCTTTTTGAATAAGTGTTGTTTTCTTTCAGATATATATTGGGTCACATGATCGTTTTCATTGTGCCAAATTTTTTAAAAGTAGCAAACCGCTTATTAAAAAAGTATTCTGTCAAGTATTGCTCAGTACAATGTGACTTTAGGAACCCCCACTGAAAACCGGTCTACCCTAATTTCCCAGGAACTTCATTCCTTGGTTGGAAGGTTTGGACTAGGTCAGCACCAAGATTCTAATTCATTGGCCTGAGGGGTACCCTCCCCTCCTCAAAGGGTCCTCCCTGTGCTATAGGTGGAAAAGCCCTCTTCCTAATTGCCATGGAATTCTCAGGGTTACACAATGACCATCTGATTGGCCTGGTGCCCAGGTGCTCCATGAGAAAGAATTTGAATGCTCTTGGCAGTTGAAATTGAGACCTTGACTATCATAACTGATGGACTGCTGGGGCACTGTTGAAGAATATCACAGTCCTGAGAGAAAAATCACCCAAAGTAAGGAGCTTTGCATGATAGATTGCACTGAACTTTAAGAAATGTCACTGGAAAGATGGTGTTTCCAAGGACAGGCCTTTGAACCCACCTGGTCCCTATCCCCTAAGAGAGTTCTCTTGCCTTGTGAATGAGAGGATTATGAAATAAAACTGAAAAACATGACAAAACAAATATCATTTGGGGTTCCTGCTGCCTGAGAGAATTGGGAACTAGTAAAGGAAATGTTTGGGTAGAGAGAGGTATTAGGGCTGGAGATTAAGAGGCAGGTGATGAAGTAGAGGCAGGGGTGAGAACTGACCAAGCAGGGTCAGTAGAGGTCACAGGTGGGTCGGTGCTCCCCCATGGGGCTCTGAGTTGGTTCTGAGCATCACATTGTCATACCCTGCTCTGAGAGTTGTGGGGATTTTTCAGAATCAAAAGAAGCTTTTTAATTTTAAAGAGAGAATAACCCATGTGAAAGATGGGACATACCAACAATTCAGTTGACATTTTGAAACTGTAGCAACAATAAGAGCACTAGGAGTTCAGGGGAAGAAGGGATTTCTGGGAAGGTGATTAGAAGAGCCTTAATAGAAAAGCTTATATGCAGAGTACATCATGAGAAACGCTGGGCTGGAGGAAACACAAGCTGGAATCAAGATTGCTGGAAGAAATATCAATAACCTCAGATATGCAGATGACACCACCCTTATGGCAGAAAGTGAAGAGGAACTAAAAAGCCTCTTGATGAAAGTGAAAGAGGAGAGTGAAAAAGTTGGCTTAAAGCTCAACATTCAGAAAACAAAGATCATGGCATCTGGTCCCATCACTTCATGGGAAATAGATGGGGAAACAGTGGCAACAGTGTCAGACTTTATTTTTTGGGCTCCAAAATCACTGCAGATGGTGACTGGAGCCATGAAATTAAAAGATGCTTACTCCTTGGAAGAAAAGTTTTAACCAAATTAGACAGCATATTGAAAAGCAGAGACATTACTTTGTCAACAAAGGTCCATCTAGTCAAGGCTATGATTTTTCCAGTAGTCATGTATGGATGTGAGAGTTGGACTGTGAAGAAAGCTGAGTGCCGAAGAATTGATGCTTTTGAACTGTGGTGTTGGAGAAGACTCTTGAGAGTCCCTTGGACTGCAAGGAGATCCAACCAGTCCATGCTAAAGGAGATCAGCCCTGGGTGTTCTTTGGAAGGCATGAAGCTAAAGCTGAAACTCTAGTACTTTGGCCACCTCATGCAAAGCGTTGACTCATTGGAAAAGACTCTGATACTGGGAGGGATTGGGGGCAAGAGGACAAGGGGACAACAGAGGATGAGATGGCTGGATGGCATCACTGACTCAATGGACATGAGTTTGAGTGAACTCTGGGAGTTGGTGATGGACAGGGATGCCTGGTGTGCTGCGACGCATGGGGTTGCAAAGAGTTGGACACGACTGAGCGACTGAACTGAACTGAACTGAACTGAATAGAAAAGCTTTAAAAGAGAGACATCACTTAGGTAAGTTGGAGGAAGAAATAACTGGGAGCAAGAAACCTTCCTAAGAGCTGAGATGTACCTTGAGTCTGTAAGCATCTTTGAGTAACTTTGATTTCCCACCTATTATAACTATACATTGTATTTTCAGTTCAGTTGCTCAGTCACGTCTAACTCTTTGCAACCCCATGGACTGCAGCATGCCAGGCTTCCCTGTCCGTCACCAAGTCCTGGAGCTTGCTCAAATTCATGTCCATCACATTGGTGATGCCATCCAACTGTCTTATTCTCTGTCATCCCCTTCTCCTCCCACCTTCAATCTTTCCCAGCATCAGGGTCTTTTCCAGTGAGTCGGTTCTTTGCATTAGGTGGCCAAAGTATTGGAGTTTCGCTTCAGCATCAATTCTTCCAATGAATAGTCAGGATTGATTTCCTTTAGGATGGACTGGTTAGATCTCTTGGCAGTCCAAGGGACTCTCAAGAGTCTTCTCCAACACCACAGTCCCAAAGCATCACTTCTTTGGTGCTCAGCCTTCTTTATACTCCAACTCCCACATTCATAGATGACTACTGGGAAAACCATAGTTTTGAGTAGACGGACCTTTGTTGATAAAGTAATGTCTCTGCTTTCTAATATGCTGTCTAGGTTGGTTATAGCTTTTCTTCCAAGGAGCAAGCGTCTTCTAGTTTCATGGCTGCAGTCACCATCTGCAGTGATTTTGGAGTCCCCCTCCCCCCCGCCAAAATATAAAGTCTGTCACTGTTTCCATTGTTTCCCCATCTATTTGCCATGAAGTGATGGGACCAGATGCCATGATCTTCGTTTTCCGAATGTTGAGTTTTAAGCCAACTTTTTCACTCTCCTCTTTCACTTTCATCAAAAGGCTCTTTAGTTCTTCTTCACTTTCTGCCATAAGAGTGGATTTACCTAGTTTGGATTTTTCAGTATCTTCTCCATTGTTGTAAATGTTATTACTATGGGTCCTGACTAACTGGAGAGACTCATAATTCACAAGAGTGCACTTTACTATCTGAGATGAATACTTTTACTTGGTTCATGTTTGGTTCTTAGTATAGGTACAGAATCCTGTAAAATGGAATATACAAAATAGTTAACAAGGTTAAGAGAATTTTCAGATAGGTGCTCACCCCCACACTAGCCCCACTGGAAAATTAACATCAATACAAGGTGCACTAGAGAACGGATACTGTAGGCAGGCTAACTCTGTTCTGTTCAACCCAGGAGAAGTGTTTACTATGCAATGAAAATAACTTTCCCCCAATGCCATCATTGCCCTTTGGCACCAAGTGAAGTTGGGTAAGAAGGAGGGGCCAGGTACATCACCTGACAGATGCTCTGTTTGCATTCAGCTCCTCTGGGTAGCCATGTTGTCCTGTGCTGGAAGTTTATTTTCTCCTGAATTATCCCCAGTGGCTCTCAGTGCAACATGAACTCACTGTTCTTTGCCAATCTTTCAGTTCCCTTGAAGGAGCAGATGGACAGAAACCTGCTCCCTACTGCAAGCTCTGACTTAGAACAGTGCGCCCCTCTTGGCTATGCTTCTGAATCTGGAGTTTTAGCAACTAAACACCAGAGATGCTGTTGGTGGATAGTTTTGAATTTTGGCTTCATGCTTGGTTCAAATGTCATTTTTGAAAAGAAAGTAATTCTTTGGTGTTACAATACCACTACTACCATTTCATCTACCATTCCCTATTAATGATCAGTCCTAAGCTGATACTGTTAGTTTATTAACACCAGTGATACTGCCAGTATTCAAATTATGTTCACTTACTTCATACTCTTCTTTCCTTCTTTTCCTCTTCGTTTCTTTTTTATTTTTAACTTTAACTTTTTTTTTGTTTTTAAACAGTCCACAGGAACATCGTAACTGCATTCTCCTGGGCATTTTCCTATGATCACCCAGCCAGAGGGGAGTACATCTCTATGACGTCAGGACTTTTAGAGGTAGGTGTGGTCTGTCAGCTGGACTTCCTAGCCCTAGCTCAATGATAAAGAATCTGTGTCTGCAGGAGACATGAGTTCAATTCCTGGGTCAGGAAGATTCCCTGGAGTAGGAAATGACAGTCTACTATAGTATTCTTGCCTGGGAAATCCCATGGACAGTGGAGCCTGGCAGGCTATAGTCCACAGAGTCACAGAAGCATCGGACATGACTTAGTGACTAAACAAAACCAACCATATGAACTGTAGGTGATAGGAGGATCTTTGCTTTTTGACTCTAGTTGCTTGTGACCTAACTTTTCACTTCCCCCCCAGACTCTACCGCCCTTCAGACTTCTACATCCATTGTCCGATGGTCAGACGTAGAACCTCAGGGGTCAGAGAAGAATTAAACCCTTTTCTCTCCAATGTCTTTCTTCTTCAGGGAGACCATCAAAAAAGCCAACGGAGAACTGTGTCCTAGGAATAACTTCAGACTTTATGAAAATCATGGGGATCAAGGACTTTAAAGAGGGAGACTGCTGATTTCTCTGGCACTCTTTTTCCTTCAGGACTTTTAGGAGATGGACTGAGGAGTATCTGTGGTTTTGTCTGCCAGGACATAGAGGCTACAGCCACAAGCCACAAGCTCTGTAGAGAACCATTGACTGGGGAACTGGTTGTTAAAATATTAAGTGAAACAGGCAGTTGAACATGCAGTGAGTTCACTTACAAAAGGAGGAGTATGTGTAGGTAAAAGATCTGAAATAAAATGAAGTATTCACAGCTGCATGTGAAATTATAGTTGATAGTTTTCTTCTTTGTTTTTTAACATTTGCCAACCCACAAAGAGCATGGTAATTTTTATCAATAGAGGGTTAAAGAAAGAGCCTTTAAGAAGAAATAATGTAGAGGTAGGAATTGTGCTTCTTTCATTTCATCCTTGTGGTTAATGAATCCTACAGTGGACACCTGGTCTTGCACCTGGGTTCTGATTTATCAGTGTGGAGTCTGGAGCCTGCTCTAGTGCTCCTGGGGCAGCAGAAACCAGGATGTCTTGGAGACCTGGAAATGAATCCCTAACTTATGGAGTCCAGGGGCTTCTCATGGTAATCAAGTTAGTTAAGCCCTCTTGCTCATTTTAGTAACAGGATCATAAAGTTTCAGACCTAGGAGGATCTTGAGGAATCACCTATTTTTTTTTGTGTGTGTGTGTGGCAGAACCAGGATGAGAGTTTGATAGTAATAAGGTCTACGTTTTAGTAATCATGTGCCAGGAATGATACTAAGTACTTTATGTAGACTAATCTTTAATCACAGCATCTAAGTAAACATTATCCCTACCTTGATTTATAGACAAAGAAGCTGAGGCATATAGATTACTCCAAATTATCCAATTAGAGTCCATGGCTGGTTTTGAACTCAAGTTTGTCTGGTTCTAAAATGGGCTCTTACTAGGCACAGTTCTGTCTCTTTATTTCTAGGATGGGCTACCGGATTCCCAGTCTTAGGTCTTTACTTCTTGTCTCTACATAGAAAATGCAAGGTCTGTTTTAACCTGTGTGGACTGAGCAGATCAACCCTCAAAAGGACATTGCCCTTGCTGCGGTAGCCTGTATGGTCACCAAGAAGCTCACTCTGTAGTTTAAAGGCCCATATTTGCTATTCTTCAAAGCAGTGTGGCCTCAGGCCTTCAGCCTGAGCTCAGACTTGCTTTCCTTTACTCACACACTCCCTTTCATTGTGAGCGCTCCCGTTCACACGTGGTGGCAATGCCCAGCCAGAGTGAGGGTGTGGTGACCAGGAGGTTGTCACCAGTGCCCCAGCTGGTAGGAGGGGGCTGGGAGAGAAGTCTTAAGGCTGTAGCACCCTGAGGCCTCTGCTGGTGGTGGCTCAGGCCACCCCTCCTAACCCCTTCTGTTCTCTGACTGTGGGAAGACTAGACTGACCCAGTCTTTGAGAGAAGAGAGACTTAAGGGGGGAGAAATATCTTCTCTTTTAGAGGAAAGTAAAATAGTCTCAGCTCATGAATGGGATCAACCTGAGAGTAAGTTCTCTATTTCACATATGGTAATATATACGTTTCAGTGTTAGGAGGGATAGGGTGGGGAGGGAGAGAGGAGGGGATTCAGGATGGAGGGGAACACGCATACCTATGGCCGATTCAAACTGATGTATGGCTAAAACCATCACAATATTGTAATTATCCTCCAATTAAAATAAATAAATTTATTTAAAAAGAACCCCAATAAGTTCTCTGTTTTTCAGCCTGGCCAGAGGGGTCCTATCAGCCACAGTCTTCAAACTAAGGGTGACGGTGTGTGTTGTAGCGGCTGAAGACTTTTCCAGAGATTGAAACACAATAACATATGGGTAAAACTCCAACTGCGCTATAACTAAACCTTTCTTTGATGATTCAGAAGGCATTTAGGATACTGTAGTGCCTGAGGGTCACCATTGTGCTGATCATCATCCTTGATGAGGCAGGCAGCTGAATAAAAAGGCCAGATTTAAAGTTAAGAGGCCTCATTCCCACTCTGCCTACCTGGGTGAGCTTGGGCAGATGACTCCTTGAGCCTCAAAACAGGGATGGCAGCATTGCATGGTCGTGCCGTCATAGTAGAAACCTTGAGCACAGAGAATCTTGCTGTCACTGTTATCATTTCTAGTAAACTACCAGGACATCCAACTGCTTGCCAATAAGTGATATTTAGTCAAGGGCCAGTAAAAAGCATTTAGTGTTTTTAAACTGTAAAAGTGGTACGTATTTTGAAATTAAAAATGAAAAAGTTATAATATCACAGAAGAGAACTTAACTTATTAAATGTAAAAGTCCCCTTCTACCCTCATTGTCTCAGTCTTCCCTGGGGTTCAGCCTAATGTAACTTTGTGTGTGTGCATTAGGTTTAAATTACACTAGTCATTATTGTTCTATGCCTTTTTTTTTTTTTTGTCACTTAGCATATTTTGGAGATTTTTTAATTCTTTGTTACAACTGCATACCCATGGCCTTTCATAACGTAGATGAGGTTTTTTTGTTTGTTTGTTTGTTTGTACGTTTAACCATTACCCGGTTGAGGAACATTAGGTTATTTCTAGTTTTTCTATGGCCAACAATGGGGCAGTGAGCACAAGATGACAAGTTTATGGACCATTTCAGTTGTGGCCACCCAGTAATTTTTTATTGTCTCAGAGTGTTTTAACCCATACTTCCTAAAACATATTCTTCTTGATCTATACGTGCCCCAAAAGAGACAGCATCAAATATGAATGAAGCAAGTGACCTTTTCTAATGGTTTGGTGATTTCTAAGTAAATTCATACACTTGTGCAGCTGTCACCGAAACCGAGATTTACAGCATTTATGTTACCCCCAAAGTTTCCTTTTGTACCTCCCTGAGATACACATCTGCTCCAGCTCTAGAACTGATCTGATTTCTAGCTCTAAAATTTTGTCTTTATCTAGAAATTTCATATAAATAAAATCACAGCGTGTCACCTTTTGTGTCTGGCGTCTTTTACATAGCAAACTTTTTTTGTGAGGTTCAACCATGTTGATGGACCTATCAGTTAATACTGAGTAGTGTTCCATTACCCATAGATGGACTCATTTCGTTTGTTCATTTGAACTGTTTCCAGCTGGAAGCTCTTTTCAGTATTTGCCTGTCACAAAAAATGATACTATGAATATTTGCATATAAGTTTTTGTAGGGACATACATTTTTATTTCTCTTGGGTAAATGCCTATGAGTGGAATCATAGGGTCTTATTTATGATAGGTATAAGTTTAACTTAAAAAAAAAAACAACTGCCAAATTATTCCTCAAAGTGCTTATTTCATTTGACATTTCTACCAGCAATATATGAGGGTTCCTGTTTCTCCACCTCCTCATTAACACACGGTATTGTTAGTCTTTTTTATTATAGCTCGTCTAATGGTTGTGCAGTGGTAGCACAGTGTCATTTTAACTTGCATTTTCCTAATAATTAATGATGCTGGGCACAACTAATGATGTTGGGCACAGTAAAGTCATTCTTGTATGTTCCACGGTAAAATGTTTAATTAAATCTTTTGTCCATTTTTAAAAAAGCCAGGCCATTTGCTTTTTATTATTGCAATCTTTTATAGATTCTGACTATAAACCATGTATATATTTATATATGATATGATTTACAAATATTTTCTCCCAACTATGACTTATCTTTTCATGGTTTTTAGCTGTAACTTTTTTCTAGATATGACTTTCGAAGAACAAAAGTATTTAATGTTGATGAAGTCTGAATTAGTCAACTTTTTCTATCATGAATTATGCTTTGGATGTCATATCTAAGATATCTTTGCTTAACTCCCACTCACATAGATTTTATCTTCTGTTTTCTTCTAGAAGTTTGGTTAAAAAACAAAGAAACAAACAAACAAGGTGATTTTGTAAGTTATTTAAAAGATAAGATGAAGCTAACGTTCTATAAGTCCTTCCTAGGGTGAAGTCAATGGGTTGATGGAGTTAAGTCCATATAGGGATCTTTCCTACATCTTCAGGGTTGCTTTCACAGGTTGGTTATATTGTGTACCCACAGAAGCAGCTAAGTGTTCCTAATTACTGATCCCTCAAAATCTTTTCCCAAGGAGAAAATGAGATCATGCTCATTTAAAGGGATATGGAAAGGTTTTACTTTGAGGAGGTCATATTTATTTCCTATACCATAACTAAAATGCTCTTGGTGTGTTATTTCATTTAGCAAGTATAGGCCAATATCTTTCAAAACCAAAGCAGGAAAGAGTCATTTCCTATTACTAATGGTTTTGACATGGGCTTAGTTTCACTTGCTTCTCTTTATTCCTGCGCTGTGCTTAGTTGCTAAGTTGTGTCTGACTCTTTGCGACCCCATGCACTACAGCCCGCCAGGGTTCTCTGTCCATGGGGATTCTCCAGGCAAGAATACTGGGCTGGGTTGCCATGCCCTCCTTCACCTCTTTATTCCTTTGTTTCTCTAATAATGAGGCAATTATGTATTAGACATTGAAAAGTTATTTGAACTTGTGTGTGTGTGTTTGTGTGTACATGTGCACAATCAAGGGTTACATTGCTCTTGATTATCGGGGGAACGTACACCTCATTTTTTTCAAACCTTCATTGATCATAGCATATACAGGTCCTCATTCCTTATTTGAAACACTCAAAGTCAAAAATGGTTTCGAATGTGTAGTTTTTTAAACTTTAGAGAGATACTACAATGAATATTCTGAATGAATATAATTTTTCCAGAGTCAAGATGACTAGTGTTTCCTAATATGGACATATTCATATTTTGAAACATACTGAATATTTACAATATGTGAAATAATAAAGCCCATAAGAAGTGTCAGTCAGTTCAGATTTTCTACCATTTGAGTTCAGTTCTGGGGGCAAATGAGTTGTAAAGCCTTTCCATTTAGAGCATTTTTGGATCCTGAACTAAGAGTAAGGGCTAGTGGATTCATTCTGCCTTTCTTGCGAGCACACTACAAGCTGCTTCTTGTGGACTGCTGAGATCCTTGGTCTCAGTTGCCGCGTTCCTTGTTCTCAGTTGATCACTGCTGGCTCTGCATTTTCAGCTGCTGTGAGTGGCTGTCACATTCCAGGAGACACAGTGAAGCATGGACTTTGGCGAGTCTTAGTGAGGCTTTCAGCTTGAAAGAGTTTTCTAAATGAATATTTTAGAGAGAGATCATTTCCACCATATACAATGCTACGGTTTAGATTGCTTTCTAGGGAGAAGGTGTTTTGCCATTTAAAATCAATATACGCTTAAAAAACTACTTCCTCATCCTCACTAATTTTAGGCACTAATTCTATCTGCCTCATGGCACAGGCTCTCAGAGGCAGATGCCCAATAAAGATCTGTTATCTAGGGGGCCTGGATTCCTGGCTTGGGGTGAAATTATATCCTATAAAATGGAATTGAATCAAGCTGTGATATATTTGAATCCCATTGAGAGCTAGATTATATGGTCAATGGCAGCTCAGAGGCACGTTTTAATCACTGAGCACTGTGGTGCTGACCTGACAGCACTTGTGGAAACCATTGGCCCACGTTCCTGGGGAAAGAGAGAGCCTCCTTGGTACCCACAACTTCTTTTTCATGAAAAAAGGAAGCAGCTTAGCAATTTGTCTAATGGTGCTTTATGAAAAAATTACAAAAGTAGTACACACTCGTCTTAAAATATTTACACAAGTAATTACATAGAAAGGTTTCCTAAGCATATAGAATGAAAATGCAAAAGCCCTTCCGTGCTGCACTCCTATCCCATTCCTGCCACCCTCTTTAAGTGGTTGCCACTGATCATAATCAAGTGTGCATCGCTCTAGGCATTTTCCTTTCTAGCCCATGTATGGGCACACACAAATACACTTGCACAGTCACATTTAGAAACAAATGTACTCTTCCAATTGTCTTGTCACTTGCTTTTCTTAATTATCTATCAAGACATCTTTCCATGACACTACTATCCTTTTGATGGCTGCAGAGCATTACCAAGAATTTATTTAACTGGTCCAATAGTGAAAAGTGTGTAAGCAATCTTTTGGGGATGTTGCAAACTGTTATAGTGAAATTTCTTATTCATATATTTTTGTGCACACTTATATTTTTATAAAGTAGATGGTTATGGTTCTTGGTTTATCTCCAAGGTCTCCCTCTTTGCTTTAAGCCTGAATTTCAGCATTCTCCCCTGTCCATCTACTGTTTATCTAGAAATTCACTGGAGCACTGCTTTGCTATTGGGCAAAGTTGTCTTTGCTGGACACATGGGTGTCTCTAGGAGGGAGAATGGAGAGTTTCAAAGAGGAGGATGATTTATGTTACAACTTTTGATTCTTCTGATTTTGCCTCCTAGCTTAAAGACATTTTAAAAAATTTCCTCCCAAGTATAGTTCAGGTTAGATAAAATAAAAGCTTGCCTTCAACTGTGTCAATTGTTATAAACTAATCATGGAACTCTTGATAATGTCTCCTGAAATATAAAATTTTTCGAAGTAAAAATATTTTCTCCCAGCATTTCCTCTAGTCACCTCTTGTCTCAGTTCAGCTCAGTTCAGTCACTCAGTTGTGTCTGACTCTTTGAGACCCCATGGACTGCAGTACATAGTCCTCCCTGTCCATTACCAACTTCCAGAGTTTACTCAAACTCATGTCCGTTCAGTCAGTGATACCATCCAACCATCTCATCCTCTGTCATCCCCTTCTCCTCTTGCCCTCAATCTTTCCCAGCTTCAGGGTCTTTTTAAATGAGTCAGCTCTTTGTATCAGATGGCCAAAGTATTGGAGTTTCAGCTTCAACATCAGTCCTTTCAATGAATATTCAGGACTGATTTCCTTTAGGATGGATTGGTTGGATCTCCTTGCAGTCCAAGGGACTCTCAAGAGTCTTCTCCAACACCACAGTTCAAAAGCATCATTCTTCGGCACTCAGCTTTCTTTATAGTCCAACTCTCACATCCATACATGACTACTGGAAAAACCATAGCTTTGACTAGATGGACCTTTGTTGGTAAAGTAATGTCTCTGCTTTTTAATATGCTGTCTAGTTTGGTCATAACTTTCCTTCCAAGGAGTAAGCATCTTTTAATTTCATGGCTGCACTCACCATCTGCAGTGTTTGGGAGCTCCCCAAATAAAGTCTGCCGCTGTTTCCATTGTTTCCCCATCTCTTTGCCATGAAGTGATGGGACCAGATGCCATGATCTTCGTTTTCCAAATGTTGAGGTTTAAGCCAACTTTTTTACTCTCCTCTTTCACTTTCATCAAGAAGCTCTTCAGTTCTTCTTCACTTTCTGTCATAAGGTTCGTGTCATCTGTATATCTGAGGTAATTGATATTTCTCCTGGCAATCTTGATTCTAGCTTGTGCTTCATCTAGCCCAGCATTTCTCATGATGTACTCTGCATAGAAGTTAAATAAGCAGGGTGACAATATACAGCCTTGACGTACTCCTTTTCCTATTTGGAACCAGGCTGTTGTTCCATGTCCAGTTCTAACTGTTTCTTCCTGACCTGCATACAGGTTTCTCAAGAGGCAGGTCAGATGGTCTGGTATTCCCATCTCTTTCAGAATTTTCCACAGTTTATTGTGATCCACACAATCAAAGGCTTTGGCATAGTCAAGAAAGCAGAAATAGATGTTTTTCTGGAACTCTTTTGCTTTTTTGATGATCCAACAGATGTTGGCAATTTGATCTCTGGTTCCTCTGCCTTTTCTAAAACCAGCTGGAACATCTGGAAGTTCACGGTTCATGTATTATTGAAGCCTGGCTTGGAGAATTTTGAGCATTACTTTACTAGTGTGTGAGATGAGTGCAATTGTGCGGTAGTTTGAGCATTCTTTGGCATTGCCTTTCTTTGGGATTGGAATGAAAACTGACCTTTTCCAGGCCTGTGGCCACTGCTGAGTTTTCCAAATTTGCTGGCATATAGAGTATAGCACTTTCACAGCATCATCTTTTAGGATTGGAAATAGCTCCACTGGAATTCCATCACCTCCGCTAGCTTTGTTCATAGTGATGCTTCCTAAGGCCCACTTGACTTCACATTCCAGAATGTCTGGCTCTAGGTGAATGCTTCACTATGGTTTGAATTTGATCCCTCAAACCATTGTGATTATCTGGGTCATGAAGATCTTTTTCTGTACAGCTCTTCTGTGTTTTCTTGCCACCTTTTCTTAATATCTTCTGCTTCTGTTAGATCCATGCCATTTCTGTCCTTTATTGAGCCCACCTTTGCATGAAATGTTCCCTTGGTTTCTCTAATTTTCTTGAAGAGATCTCTAGTCTTTCCCATTCTGTTCTTTTCCTCTATTTCTTTGCATTGATCACTGAGGAAGGCTTTCTTATCTCTCCTTGCTATTCTTTGGAACTCTGCATTCAGATGCTTGTATCTTTCCTTTTCTCCTTTGCTTTTCACTTTTCTTTTCACAGCTATTTGGAAGGCCTCTTCAGATAGCCATTTTGCTTTTTTGCACTTCTTTTTCTTGAGGATGATCTTGATCCCTGTCTCCTGTACAATGTCATGAACCTCAGTCCATAGTTCATCAGGCACTCTATCAGATCTAGTCCCTTAAATCTATTTCTCACTTCCACTGTATAATCATAAGGGATTTAATTTAGGTCATACCTGAATGGTCTAGTGGTTTTCCCTACTTTTTCAATTTAAGTCTGAATTTGGCAATAAGGAGTTCATGATCTGAGCCACAGTCAGCTCCCGGTCTTGTTTTTGCTGACTGTATAGAGCTTCTCCATCTTTGGCTGCAAAGAATATAATCAATCTGATTTCAGTGTTGACCATCTGGTGATGTCTATGTGTAGTCTTCTCTTGTGTTGTTGGAAGAGGGTGTTTGTTATGACCAGTGTGTTTTCTTTGCAAAACCCTATTAGCATTTGCCCTACTTCATTCTGTACTCCAAGGCCAAATTTGCCTGTTACTTCAGGTGTTTCTTGACTTCCTACTTTTGCATTCCAGTCCCTATAATGAAAAGAACATCTTTTTGGGGAGTTAGTTCTTAAAGGTCTTGTAGGTCTTCCTAGAACTGTTCAACTTCAGCTTCTTCAGCATTATTGGTCAGGACATAGACTGGGATTACTGTGAAACTGAATGGTTTGCTTGGAAACGAACAGAGATCATTCCATCATTTTTGAGATTGCATCCAAGTACTGCATTTCAAACTCTTTTGTTGACTGTGATAGCTACTCCTGTTCTTCTAAGTGATTTTTGCCCACAATAGTAGATATAATGGTCATCTGAGTTAAATTCACCTGTTCCAGTCCATTTTAGTTCCCTGATTCCTAAAATGTTGATGTTCACTCTTGCCATCTCTTGTTTTACCACTTCCAATTCGCCTTGATTCATGGACCTGACATTCCAGGTTCTGATGCAATATTGCTCTTTACAGCACTGGACCTTGCTTCCATCACCAGTCTCATCCACAACTAGGTGTTGTTTTTGCTTTGGCTCCATCTCTTCATTCTTTCTGGAGTTATTTTTCCACTGATCTCCATTAGCATATTGGGCACCTACAGATCCGGATGAGGAGCTACTCTGTGCCCAAGGTCAGAGGTGGCAGCAGAGAGAAGCTACCCCATGCCTTTGACTGTGCAGATCACAATAAACTGTGGAAAATTCTGAAAGGGATGGGAATACCAGGCCACCTGACCTGCCCCTTGAGAAACCTATATGCAGGTCAGGAAGCAACAGTTAGAACTGGACATGGAACAACAGACTGGTTCCAAATAGGAAAAGGAAGTACATCAAGGCTGTATATTGTCACCCTGCTTCTTTAACTTATATGCAGAGTACATCATGGAGAAACGTTGGGCTGGAAGAAGCACAAGCTGGAATCAAGATTGCTGGGAGAAATATCAATAACCTCAGATATGCAGATGACACCACCCTTCTGGCAGAAAGTGAAGAACTGAAGAGCTTCTTGATGAAAGTGAAAGAGGAGAGTGAAAGGGAGGAGAGTGAAAGGGAGGAGAGTGAGGCTGAAAGCTCAACATTCAGAAAACGAAGATCATGGTATCCGGTCCCATCACTTCATGGGAAATAGATGGGGAAACAGCGGAAACAGTGGCTGATTTTATTTTTCTGGGCTCCAAAATCACTGTAGATGGTGATTGCAGTCATGAAATTAAAAGATGCTTACTCCTTGGAAGGAAAGTTATGACCAACCTAGACAGCATATTGAAAAGCAGAGACATTACTTTGTCAACAAAGGTCCGTCTAGTCAAGGCTATGGTTTTTCCAGTGGTCACGTATGGATGTGTGAGTTGGACTATAAAGAAAGCTGAGCACTGAAGAATTGATGCTTTTGAACTGTGGTGTTGGAGAAGACTCTTGAGAGTCCCTTGGACTGCAAGGAGATCCAACCAGTCCATTCTAAAGGAGGTGAGTCCTGGGTGTTCATTGAAAGGAGTGATATTGAAGCTGAAACTCCAAGACTTTGGCCACCTGATGGGAAGAGCTGACTCATTTAAAAAGACCCTGATGCTGGGAAAGATTGAGGGCAGGAGGAGAAAGGGATGACAGAGAATGAGATGGTTGGATGGCATCACTGACTCAATGGACATGGGTTTGGGTGAACTCCAGAAGTTGGTGATAAACAGGGAGGCCTGGTGTGCTGCGGTTCATGGGGTCTCAAAGAGTTGGACACGACTGAGTGACTGAACTGAACTGAACTGAACCGACCTGGGGAGTTCATCTTTCAGTGTCCTATCTTTTTGCCTTTTCATACTGTTCATGGGGGTCTCAAGGCAAGGATACTGAAGTGGTTTGCCATTCCCTCCTCCAATGGACCACATTTTGTCAGAACTGTCCACCACATCCCATCTGTCTTGGTTGGCCCTACATGGCATGGCTCATAGTTTCATTGAGTTAGACAAGGCTGTGGTCCATGTGACTAGGTTCGTTAGTTTTCTGAGATTGTGGTTTTCAGTCTACACTTGGCTGGAGTAGCCGTGAAGAGATATCCCATGTCTAAGGTCAGAGGAATCGCAGTAAGATGGTAAGCATTGGAGCAGCTGTGAGGAGATACCCCACATCCAAGGGCAAAGGAGAAGCTCTAGCAAGATGGTAGGAGGGGCAAATATCTAGACAGACATTTTATATCTGTCAACACAAATTTACTTCAGATTATAGTCAAAGACAGCATATAGATAAACTTAAAAAGTTTTTAGTGCTTTCAATTCGGTTCAGTTGCTCAGTCATGTCTGACTCTTTGCGACCCCATGAATCGCAGCACGCCAGGCCTCCCTGTTCATCACCAACTCCCGTAGTTTGCTCAGACTCACGTCCATCAAGTCAGTGATGCCATCCAGCCATCTCATCCTCTGTTGTCCCCTTCTCCTCCTGCCCCCAATCCCTCCCAGCATCAGAGTCTTTTCCAACGAGTCAACTCTTCGCACGAGGTGGCCAAAGTACTGGAGTTTCAGCTTTAGCATCATTCCTTCCAAAGAAATCCCAGGGCTGACCTCCTTCAGAATGGACTGGTTGGATCTCCTTGCAGTCCAAGGGACTCTCAAGAGTCTTCTCCAACACTACAGTTCAAAAGCATCAATTCTTCGGCGCTCAGCCTTCTTCACAGTCCAACTCTCACGTCCATACATGACTACTGGAAAAACCATAGCCTTGACTAGACGGACCTTAGTCGGCAAAGTAATGTCTCTGCTTTTCAATATGCTGTCTAGGTTGGTCATGACTTTTCTTCCAAGGAGTAAGCGTCTTTTTATTTCATGGCTGCAGTCACCATCTGCAGTGATTTTGGAGCCCCCCAAAATAAAGTCTGACACTTTTTCCACTGTTTCCCCATCTATTTCCCATGAAGTGATGGGACCGGATACCATGATCTTCGTTTTCTGAATGTTGAGCTTTAAGCCAACTTTTTCACTCTCCTCTTTCACTTTCATCAAGAGGCTTTTTAGTTCCTCTTCACTTTCTGCCATAAGGGTGGTGTCATCTGCATATCTGAGGTTATTGATATTTCTCCCAGCAATCTTGATTCCAGCTTGTGAAAGTGCTGCACTCAATATGCCAATGAATTTGGAAAACACAGCAGTGGCCACAGGACTGGAAAAGGTCAGTTTTCATTCCAATCCCAAAGAAAGGCAATGCCAAAGAATGCTCAAACTACCGCATCATTCCTTCCAAAGAAATCCCAGGGCTGATCTCCTTCAGAATGGACTGGTTGGATCTCCTTGCAGTCCAAGGGACTCTCAAGAGTCTTCTCCAACACCACAGTTCAAAAGCATCAATTCTTCGGCGCTCAGCCTTCTTCACAGTCCAACTCTCACGTCCATACATGACTACTGGAAAAACCATAGCCATAGTAGTACTACTACTACTACTACTTCCTCCAGTCCAGCGTTTCTCATGATGTACTCTGCATATAAGTTAAATAAGCAGGGTGACAATATACAGCCTTGACGCACTCCTTTTCCTTTTGGAACCAGCCTGTTGTTCCATGTCCAGTTCTAACTGTTGCTTCCTGACCTGTGTACAGATTTCTCAAGAGGCAGTCAGGTGGTCTGGTAGTCCCATCTCTCTCAGAAATTTCCACAGTTTATTGTGATCCACACAATCAAAGGCTTTGGCATAGTCAAGAAAGCAGAAATAGATGTTTTTCTGGAACTTTCTTGCTTTTCCCATAATCCCGCAGATGTTGGCAATTTGATCTCTGGTTCCTCTGCCTTTTCTAAAACCAGCTTGAACATCAGGAAGTTCACGGTTCACGTATTGTTGAAGTCTGGCTTGGAGAATTTTGAGCATTACTTTACTAGTGTGTGAGATAAGTGCAATTGTGCGGTAGTTTGAGCATTCTTTGGCATTGCCTTTCTTTGGGATTGGAATGAAAACTGACCTTTTCCAGTCCTGTGGCCACTGCTGTGTTTTCCAAATTCATTGGCATATTGAGTGCAGCACTTTCACAGCATCATCTTTTAGGATTTGAAAGAGCTCCACTGGAATTCCATCACTTCCCCTAGCTTTGTTCGTAGTGATGCTTTCTAAGGCCCACTTGACTTCACATTCCAGGATGTCTGGCTCTAGGCAAGGTCAAAGCCGACTGATTTGTTTAGGAGAAAACCTGTAATCTTGGTCTCATTAGTCTTATGTTCTAAATACTGAGTTTATTATCCTGGACAAGCGTTCCTGATTGTTTACAAACCAGCCAGCCTTCAGAGCTCTGCCTAAAATATTTTAGCAGTATTTGAATCTGGTGGTTGGGTTCTTAGGGTGCTGTGATTATGCTGGGGACCTCCCCATGATGGTCCAGAAGTGAGTCAGAGCCAATGGCCAGGAGGTAGAGGTGGGGGTGAGGGGCTGAAGCACTAGGAAACCAAGCGCAAACACCCCATGCTCCAGGCAGGTAAGCAATATGTGTCCATGTCCAGATTAGCTTAAAGGATCAAAGGTTGATGGGAAAAATAGACTCCCAACATTTAACTCAATCAGTGAAACAGCGAAGAGAACTCAAGTCCCTCTCAAGCAATAGAAAATCTGGGTACTTCTGTGTGACCAAAAAAACCTTTCAGGTTTTACTAACGCTTCTAGCTGATTTTATGTCATAGTGTTAGAAAAACGATCCATAAGAAGAAGGATTGAGTGCAAAAAGTAAATGATATTCACGGTTTTCTTTCAGTGAACATTTTGTTATTACTCTTTATACATGATGTGATATTTTATTAATTGATGATTTCCCGGAGTTTTTTGATATACAATGAAAGTCTCTCAATCATGTCTCTTTGCGACCCCATGGTCTGTAGCCCACTAGGTTCCCCTGTTGAGATTCTCCCGGAAGAATACTGGAGGCAGTTGCAATTTCCTGCTCCAGGGGATCTTTCCAGCCCAGGGATCAAACCGGCGTCTCTTGCATCTTCTGCATTGGCAGGCAGGCTTTTCACTGCTACCACCACCTGAGAAGCCTGGGCCAGAGTCTAGAAGAGAGAAAAGGAATACTGGAAGTGGCCACTCATTTGACACTGGCATGAATTGTGCAGCTTCCTGCAGTGAGTGGGGAAACATGGCGGGTGCTGTGAGCAAGACTGTGGTCCAGGGACCTATGTGCCCAGGGGGTGGCGCTTGCTTGATGGTGGGGATCCTGGGGTTGCTGTGGCAACAGAATGAAGTTCAGATTGAGGCAGGGTGAGAAGGGATAGGGACACTGCTTAGGGGACCAGAGCCATCATCGGACACTCTCTTTTAACTTCGAATCTCTTTCCCTTGTCCCACTGCCCCTCTAACCAGCACTTCTCAAAGGCATGCTCTGGCCCCTCACAGTCTCCTCTTTTATCCTTCTG
The DNA here is from genome assembly GCF_042477335.2 of Ovis canadensis. Lineage (NCBI taxonomy): Eukaryota > Metazoa > Chordata > Mammalia > Artiodactyla > Bovidae > Ovis > Ovis canadensis. The sequence goes on along the minus strand of NC_091245.1, from coordinate 208,330,256 downwards.
GTCACCTCTTAACCTGTTCACGAAGGCTCCCAACACCTCCCATTCCAGGCCCTCAATACAGGGTTTTATTTAAAATTTTTTTTCCAATGAAAGGTAGAGTACATGGTCTCTGCAGAATATTAAGACAGGACAGGAGGTATTAAAAAGCAAAGATGATCATTCATAATCCCACCACTCTATTTCAAACACTGCTACCATTTTTCACTATTCCCTTCCAGTCTTCTCCATGTATTTTAACTGAGTTGAGAAGAGACCAAATGAGTCATTATAGGCTCTGTTCTTGCACATACAGAGAATTGGCTCCAGCATCTGTCCCTGCATTAATCACCAGGGTTGATTTGGCTGATCTAATTGGCTAGACCCCTTCCTCCCTCACTGCTCCCTGGGTGTTTCTCCATATGGAGTAATTTAATTAGACAGAGATAAAACTTCTCATTCATTCATTCAACAAATATTTATTAGTTGTCTGCCACGTGCACTGTGTTAGTTGCTGAAGGATGGAGCAGTGAAGCAGACAGACATTTATCATCTCCTCATATCTGAACAGTGTCATCTGCAGAGGGACTTGACTTCCTCCTATGATAACAGGTACTGCACTCACCTGCTAGATCTTCAGACAAGCTTTCAATTCCATTTGAATAACTTTCTCACTTGATAACTCCTCCAACATTAAAAACTCTTCAGAATTGTTACTCTCAATGGCTGATGTTAAATATTCAGTTTTTCTTTTCTTCTTTTCCCCATAACAATGCTGCTAGAAATATTTTTGAAACTAAGCTTGGTCCATATTTATTTTGTACTATTTTCCTGGAACTGATTCCTAGAGGAGGAATGTATCTGGTAAAAGATCTGAACCTTTTTAAGGCACTTACATACCTTTTGCCAAATTGCTTTTCAGAAAGCACCTACTAATTCACCTGAGAGAGGGTTCATTTGTTTATATGAGTTGGCTGAACAAATATGAAATGTTGAAGACAAGATGGAACAAGGTCCCTGAGATGCAGTGTTGGTGAGATCTGGAGAAGGTGCTAGGAGGTAGTTCCTAAAGGAAGAGAGAAAACTGTCCTGTTGGGACAGGAGTTAAGGAGGGTGCAGCTACAAGGAGTGTTTATGTATGTATTGAGAGAGTGGGATCTGATAGCCTCCATCTTCTTCACATGCCAGGAGGCAAGATCATCTTGGGGAAGATGACTAATGTCTTAGGGGGTTCGGATGGGCCATGTAGCAAAGGGAACACCAGCTAAAAGGTACAAATGACCAGATAATATAATGTCACATTTTGTTTATGATTGTAAGTGAAAACTTGATCATTGATACTAAGACCCAGTTTACCAGAGTATAGTGAAATTGAGGATTGGCAATTATTTGATTAATTGATGAATGTTCCAAATTAGAAACACCAGGTCGGAGTATGTTTCCGACCTAAATTATACAGTGCAGTTGTCTGCAGTGATCAAATTAACCAGCTGATTGCCAAATCACTATTTCTCCCTGTCCCCTGTGGACATAGCTTAAAGAACTAATAAGTGAACTGGACTCTGCCCCAATCTATTTTGGGATAATTGATGTCTTTGTATTCGTATCCCAGCAGCTTGGTATTAAACACTGAAGCTTTGTGGAGATGATGTCAGGGGGCGATTTACTACTTCAGAAAGTATTCTTTCGTTTGTAAAGCTTATCAATCAGAAGTTTGAAGGAAATTTTCCAAACTCCCTAAGGAAAATTATATTTTATTGCTATGGAAAAATATTTGATTCTGTACATTTTGCTTTACAAAATGAATCTGTTTCTGATTCTGAATACTTTATGATTTTTGTTTCTGTTTTCATAAATTACTTTAAAGCAATTTCAGTTTTACATCTAAATGGTTTTGGTTCTTAAAACACTTACATTGACTGAACGTTGGATTTTTTTTCCTAAATGAAAAGTATTGGTGATTTTAACTTCTTAAAGCGTAAGGAAAATCAATTATGATAAAGAAATATTTCATTCCTTACTATTTAAATATTTCCATCCTAAATTGATGGTTGATGTAATGTAGTCTGTGAAATGGAGGTAGTTACTGGGGTAAATTGGACTCTGAAACCTGTTTTGTGAAATAGCAATGTAACTGGAATAATTTAGGAACTGACCTCAGTGCTTTGAGCTTCCTTTGTATGCTCTTGAACAATGCCCTGACATGTCATTTACTTAAATGTGAAAGCAAAGGTAACCACTGTGTACTCCAGTTTTGACTTCTTTTTAATTTGTTTTTTTTTTTTTTTTTAATTGAAGGATAATCGAGTTTCGACTCTTGCCTTCAGAGACTCAGCCCACCTTACTCATCAACCTGCAGGGCTGTGATGGGGTAAGATGATGGCATGAGGGGGCCTGACAAGAGCTCCCTCTTCTCAAAGAACTTATACACTGTTGAGGTTTACTAGCAGACCAGACTCTAACAAACAATAACCCAGTTTCAGTCTGAATATTATTCAAACACTAATGCAGATTAAAATGGTAAGAATGACTTTTGGCATTAAAGATTTGATTGTCATGTGCTTTTACCAATTGTAAAATGGATAAACAAGCCAAAGTTCAAAATGGCAGAATTATATTCTTTGCATCTAGATTTCAGTCTGTTCCAGATCTCTGAATTGGCAAGAAAGCCAAGTTGGATTCAGCCTACTTACTTCCAAGCAGCTCCAAGGGGAGGATCCCTGGGGTCACTGTGGCTTTTTCAGCTCCCACCTCCCACCCATAGAGGGGAACCTCTTAAATCAGAGGATCCCAGAACCCAGGTTTTTGGAGAAAGTAGAAACCTAGATTTTTACACAACATTCATGATTTTTTAAATGTCAGTATTTCAGATATGCATGCTTGTCTGTGGCACTGCACCAGATTCAGCCTGAGGCTGTTGGTCTGTGACCTCTGACTGAAAGGTTTCCGAGCTCTGATTTCTAGGTGAAAAAGCCAGACTTCACCACTTGTTTTAGAAGTCGTTGCTTATTTGTTTTTGAGCCTTAACCTGCTCAGCCTTCTTTTCACATTTGAAGAAATAAGAAGAAACTTGTATTAGAATAAACGATAGCAGAACTAAAATTAGACTGACTACCTTGTTTTCCTTGAAAGCTTCCATTTCAACTTTTCTGGCTAGATTATGCTTTAGGAAAGCTTTTACTGCACATTCTATGGAATTTTCTTTCCCAAAAAATATGTTGTGATTTTTATTTGCTAATTTTAAGAGTCAGATTTTGTCTGTTGGTTTAATTAAAAAAGGAAAGGAAGTATCTTATTTTGGCTAGTCTCTATCTAAGGAGTTGACTTTGTGAAATGCCACAAGGTGAGGTCTTGATTTATCCTGGAAAGTGTAACACCTGCTAAGAAGGAAATGCTCTCCGATTTAGGTGTGAATAAAATGATTTTAGCAGTAGGATCAAGTCGTGCTGGAAGGAGTTTGACGTGATTCTTCTCTCTGAACCATTCAGTTTCATAACTGATCTTGTCAGGGACACATCAATATACATATTTGTTTTAGGTGGTGAATATCTTGTAATGTTTGTTTCTTATTTCATGAAGTAATACCAAATAATGATGGTGTGAGTAATAAATTTCCATTTATGTTAGAATGATATGAGATTAGATCTACTGATAAATGAAATCTGCTTTACTGACTTTCATTCATCCATAAAATAAACATTTATTGTGAATCTATTATTATATAGAGATGCAAAGATAAATCAACAAAATACTTTAAAGTTGTTCAATTTATAGCACATAGGTAGCAATTAAAATAACATTCTCTCTCTCCCCTCTTGCTGATAGCAAACTTTATCTTTGAGTTGCAGAACTGGGGAGTAAGAGAGATAGAAAAAGCATTTTTTCCAGGAAGCTCGTCTTTCCTTTCTAAACCTGCCAAGGTCTTTAAATAATGTTTTCCACCATCAGATAGGGCTCATTACAGGCTTGCAAAGTGTCCTGAGGAAGCTTCATGAGAGTTAAGAGAGGATTATTGCAGAGTGTCAAATGAGTTCATTCTAGGTGCAGAAATTCGCATTACATGGATAACAGGGAAAAACATTGAATAAAGTCTTATAATTAAGGTTAATAAAACCTTAATGTTCTATTGATTGAATTTTGAATATTTGTCTAGAGTACTATGTGCTTTTTGATTGTCCAGTTAGCATTTCAGTGTGAATACAGAAGACAAGATTAATGGTGATCAAATACATGGAAGGAGAAAAAGGAGACAATGCTAAATGACACAGGGGAAGACAGCAGGAGGAGAAATCCATGTTATAGATTTTGTCCAGGAGTCAAAAGCCATGTTATTCAAAGGGCACTGTAAGTCTTGCCTGTGATTCTGTGTTAAAATGAATGTGAATGCTTACATGGCACTTAGTATGTGCCAAGCAGTTCTAAACCTTTACATATCATAAATCACAGATGATGTATAGAAAACAGATGCACAGATAGACAAGAGAAATTAATTTTATAAGGGTGTTTCTTTTTTTTTTTCTGTAAACTCCATTTTAGGCGTGGGTTGCTGCTGCTACTGCTAAGTCACTTCAGTTGTGTACGACTCTGTGTAATCCCATTGATGGCAGCCTACCAGGCTCCCCTGTCCCTGGGATTCTCCAGGCAAGAACACTGGAGTGGGTTGCTGTTTCCTTCTCCAATGCATGAAAGTGAAAAGTGAAAGTGAATTTGCTCAGTCGTGTCTGACTCTTAGCGACCCCATGGACTGCAGCCTACCAGGCTCTTCTGTCCATAGGATTTTCCAGGCAAGAGTACTAGAGCGGGTTGCCATTGCCTTCTCCAAGCATGGGTTAGAGACCCCAGTTAAGTTTCACTGAGAAGAGAAACCTCAGGCCTTAGGGACCAATGGACATTTGGTCTCAAAGAGATGGCTTTGATGGAGTTAGCCAAGAAAGCACCCTTCAGGCAGGAGTTGCAGACTTTGACCTTGTTCAAATTGGCTCATCATGAAAACTATCCAGAAATGATTAATCTTTGCTATATATCATAAGAGACATTAATATTTTGCAATATCTTAGGATCATTAATATGAATAATAATGAGCACAATTCTGTGCCATGAGAAAATGATCATTTAAGATTTTTAGACATCTGATACTAGAGACATGTTTCATTATCAGCTTTTATTACGTGGGTATGCAAGGTGTAGGTGTGTGTGTTTCTTTATGTGTATGTGTGTGTTAGCATGTACACTCATGCATATGCCCACATGTACATGTTTGCATGTAGTTGATGACTTTGCCAAAGAGACAAAGATGAGAAAACTGCTTTGTGGTCTTGAAGACTTGCTGCTGGCTTGTAGACAGAGCACTGAGAAGAGAGCTTCTGGAATTTGTTTAAGATCCCTGAGACAGAAGGAGGGAGCCAAGTTTGCATGTAGGGATCTAGGTGGGGTGGAAGGCGAAATGAAGAGACAAAAAAGCAAGGCGTGACACCTTGGGTGTAATAGTGAATGACAGTAGCAGAAGTTGGCAAAGAGTCTGAAAGGTGGAGGGGTAATATTGGGCAAGGAGAGGAAAAGAGGCTGTTGATAGCATGATCTTCCCATGAGTCAGATTTGCTTTCTGTTCCTGGGCCTTCTCTCATCCTATTCCTGGTCTTGTTGGGGCTTGATTAGGTAGATACTGGCCCAAGTGATCCTAAGAACTCTCAAGTGTACATTTTGAAACTAAACATTATTAGGCAGATGACTTTTATTAAGTAGACATTCACTACACATTGGATTAAACTTTTGGACATTTTGGACATAGGATATTCAACAATCCACTTTTCCTCTTTACTTTTACTTATGGGCTGCTTTTTTTTTTAAGAATTTTACTTTTTTTAATTTAATTTTTTGATTATTGAAGATCTTTTTATTCAGGATTTATGCCATCAAACAGTTGAACAGTATTCAGGTGTAATAAGCCTGACATGAGAAACTTAAAGTAGAGCAAAGAAACAAAAACACTTTTACAGGCAGACCATGAAAACTTGGAAAATAGATAAGAGGCAAAAAACATCCCACCAAATTATTATAATAGTGGGGGCTGAGGCAATAGGGAGGACAAATATCATTTACATATGAGTCAATGTGTTCCCACATTGGTAAATAATCCACCTGCCAATGCAGGAGATGCAATAGACATTAGTTTGAGTCTTGGTTCAGGAAGGGTCCCTGACGGAGGAAATGGCAACCCACTCCAGTATTCTTGTCTGGAAAAGTCCATGGACAGAGAAGCCTGGTGAGCTACACAGTCCATGGGGTCACAAGGAGTTGGACGTGACTTATTGAGTAAGCAATAACAAGAAAAAATATAGCAGTTTCTGAAATCAAAGACTTTCTTGTCTCCAGCTAGCCATTCTCTATCCAAATCCTTATTTTTAAAAATCTTAGAGGAAGACACTGCTGCTGCTGCTAAGACACTTCAGTAGTGTCTGACTCTGTGCGACCCCACAGACAGCAGCCCACCAGGCTCCCCCGTCCTTGGGATTCTCCAGGCAAGAACACTGGAGTGGGTTGCCATTCCTTCTCCAATGCATGAAAGTGAAAAGTGAAAGTGAAGTCGCTCAGTTGTGTCCAAGTCTTCGCGACCCCATGGACTGCAGCCTACCAGGCTCCTCTGTCCATGGGATTTTCCAGGCATAATTTGTATGAATTATTGGAAGGCTGTTTCTATCTTCACTCAGTTAAAAATCTACATGTAATTATTACTGATTTTTAATCACAAGGTGTTTTCTGATAGTTCAAGGCACTTTTGAGACAGATAATTTTCCAATCTTTGGAAGCCCCTTAATAGAAAAGGTTATAAGAGACCAGCCTGCGTTACCCTAATTGTACCACACTTTCTCTTTATGTTCATGCCTGATTTTTAATGGCACATCTTTAAGGACCCTAAACATAATATACATTATCATGATTTTTTAAACTGCGTTATAAGCTGTGGAATCTATTCTAGATTTCTAGATTTCATTAGTTACTCTTAAAATTTTAACATCAATTTATATGCTTTTAGTTTTCTTTTTCTCATCCCGTTTCTTCCATCTACGTTAATTTCTTTTCTTTAAGTAGTTCTTTCCGATTCCTCTAGAAATTTCTTTCAGTGATTACTTCTGCATATTATGATCTCTCTAATCTTTATTTGTCTTTCATTTTCACATGACATTTTAGTTGATTATAGAATTCTAGAGTGATATCTATATTCTTTCAATATTTTGAAGATATTATTCAATGATTTTCTGGTCTCTTTTGCTACTGATGAGAAATCTATGTAGTTCTTTGTAGAAAAGATGTCTGTTTTCTCTGATTGCTTTTGCTATTTGATCTTTTTCTCTGAGATCCTGCCCTTTTACTCTGAACTGTTCTGGGTGGATTTGATAATGTATTTATATTTTCAATAAAGTGTTATTCCATATTAACTGTTTTGACATTTACTTCATCAATACATATTGATATGGGATATATTTCCATGTCAATAAATATGCATCCATTATGTCAATTTAAATGATGTATATCTATATAGTTGGAGATTAGAGCATTTAATCTCACATTTTATTTGATCAAAATCATGAACACACATGCAAAGAAAAGGGGTCATAACCTACATGTAAGTATTAGACACTGCTGATGTGCTCACTGGTGCTCTCTAGCTGATCATAGCATTTCAGAGGGAGTTGGCTGTGTTCATCTCTTCCCAACTCCACACTCAGTGATGCCACTTTGGCCATAGTGGGAGTATTTACACTATGAAAACAGACTAAGGTTACAAATCAGGAATTTTTATTTCCTTCCAAATTGGTTCTTAAACATTTACTAGCATATTACCAGTTATCTTTCTTCTTTTGGACACTTGCTACCTCTTTCCAGCATCAACGATACCCATCTTCTGTATGCTCAGCTTCACCTGGGTCCAGAATCACTCTTGACTTTAGCAGTAAGTCTCTGGACAATCTCAAGTCCACTAACTAGTGGGCCATAGAGTAATTCATTCATTAGTACATTTCCTTTTTTAAAGAATAATTTATTTATTTATTTCTTTATGGCTCTGCTGGATCTTTATTACCAGCTTTCTCTAGTTGCAGCGTGCAGGGGCTACTCTTTGTTGTGGTGCATGAGCTCCTCATTGCAGTGACTTCTCTTGTTGCATAGCGCAGGCTCTAGGACACACTGGCTTCAACAGCTGTGGTTGCCGGGCTCTAGGGCGTAGGCTCAATAGCTGAGGCACACTGGCTTAGTTGCTCTGTGGCACGTGGACTATCCCCAGATCAGGGATCAAACTCATGTCTCCTGCATCGGCAGATGGATTCTCAACCACTGAGCCACAAGGGAAGCCCTATTAGGACATTTCTATAAGGAATGTTTATGAAGATCTTATATGGGCCAAGCATGAACGCATATTGGGCAGCCAAGAACACACAGATGACCAAGGACAGGATACCTACCAAGCCAAATGTCAGCTTTAGTTCCCATTCTACCTTCTTCCTACTACTTTGAATAATCATTATTTGGGATATATTCCTGAGGCCCAGCATATGTCAGTTTAATTTTTCTGTATTATGATATCCATGTTAACTTAATGGGGAGATGTAGTCAGAAGCATGGTATGAGTTGATTGCTTTTGTTTATAGACATGAACTTTTAGCAAATACTGCTTTAGGCTTCTAAAGAGTAGCAGAACCCATTGTTTATCTGTAAGTTCTTAAACTCACCAAGTATCTTTAAGTAAGCAATTTTAGTTAAGTTTTCATCTCTAAAATTGCACATTTTGAAATAAATCCTAGATGTTCGGGAATTGATTTCTACTTATTATAGTTCTTAGAAAATGGCTTATAATTTAAATTCTGGAGACATCAAGTAGTTCTCCCAATACTGTATTTTGATGAATTCAGGATAAATTAACAAAAAACAAATGAATGAAATCATTTTTAGAGTTCACATGGATTTAAAAATTAAGGCTAGATATATTGAGAAAACATGTTTTGGTTTTGCCAAGCTCTCAAATTTTTCAAGAGCTTGAAACATTTTGAGTTGAAAATGTTACTGAAACTACTAATGTACTATTTAATCAGTATAGTGTCTGTTAAAACAATATGAACATTTTAAATGAATTGATTATTCTCTCTTTATGTAAATATGATAGTATTTTTAAATTTTGCTCAATTAAAAATGATTATAAAGAATATATATTCATAGATTAATTAAAAGTATCTGATAAGTAAAGCCATGTGTTAGGACCATGAACACATTTAAAACTAAGATCCAAATTCAGTTATTGATGAGATCTTATATACTCTTTAAAACAATTCAGCACTTAAGTAAACTATGCAAATTAAGAAAGCATGCAAATTCTAGTATATGTGTTACAATAGTTCCCAAACATCCACCAGCCTGTGAGGCAAATACATACTTTGTATCCACTGAGAGCTGAGACAAAAACAGAAGATTTTGCTCTAGAATCCTGAAGGAATCATTCAAAATATTAGAGGAAGTATCTGAAGAGAGAGATGTGATTGCCCAGGGAGTCCTTTGATGAACTCAAATGTTAAGGAGCACGGGACAATGGCCACATAAATGCAGATTCATGCAAAAGAATGATACAATCTTGTTTAAAGGGTGTAAGAGAGTTAATTTTAATGTTCAACAGTCCGCATGAAGCACCAAAGACCTCAAAAAGGACATTCAGAGCAAGAAGAAAAAGATGTACAAATTTGGAAAAGAAAATGTAATAATAATAAAAGTTGGAAAGAAGCAAGATATATTCAACTTTTCATCTATTAAGGAACATAATCCCCAGACTCTGAAATGTACAGTTAACATTGTAGACAAAGGTATGTTTAAAAGTAGGCTAGAATAAGAACTTTAAGTCCATAGCTTCAAATAGATTCCTGCCTCCATTTTTGAATGACATATGCAGGAAGCTTACAGAGTCTACAGATATGACCACCAAACCACTGCTGATAATGAGTGAGGCATCAAACTTAATGAAACATTGCTGACAATGTGAGCAGAGTCAGAAGACAGGAAATGGACATATGCTATTGCTGTTAACAAAGGGAAAACAGTTGGACTACTAAACTGTAATGCTGAGCCTGGGCAATAATTGAAAACAAATTATAAAGTTAATGATTTCTAAGTACCTAAAAGAAAATGAGAGCTATTCATTGTTATTGGTTTGGTTGGAAAACCAAATGCATTGAGAAACTGTATCTTCTTTTCAGCAGGATGACAGCTCTCATGAAAATTTAGATGTTAGGAGAGTTGGATGGATTAACAGATGCCTCTGTGACCAGAGACAAGGATTCTTTAGAAGAAAGAAGAGTCCTAATCTTAATCTTGTTCTGTTCAGTATCTTTATTAATGACTTAAATGGGGCATATATAATGTTCATCAAATTTGCAGAGAGGTTCAGATTGTGATGGAGTGAGTTAATAGAAAAGGTATAAAAAGATAACTGACACCTGGAATAATGGGCTTAAACTGACATGATGAAAACTACAGAGATTACTATTACGGTCTGGATTGAGGTAAACAAAATAAAAATCAAAGCATACAGGAAGGGGCTGGAAGTCCAGCAAGGCAAAAGTTTATATGAAACAACTGATAGAGCACCTCAGCTGCTCCATTTTCTGTCTCATGAGAAATAAAAAGTCATACTAGACTATGTTGGTCAGAAAGCACATTTTGATTAGAGTATTCACTTTGGGAGCAAAGTAGTGAGGATGATTCTTACAGTTAACTAAAACTGCTGCCTGGTTGAATGGTTCGACCTAAATCTAACAGGCCAGCTTACCTGTGAAGTGTGGAACAGGCAAAGGTTTTTGAACACTGCAGTAAGATCCAGAAACAAATCCTTGCCACACTGTTGGGTGTCTGTGTTTTCAAAGAAGTTTCATAAATTCCATGAGACTCAGTTTCCTTGCCTGAAAATTAAGGATAAAAATACCTCCTTTGCAGAGTTTTCTTGAAGACTATAGATGTTTAAGGGACTTAGCCCAGGACCTGTCACCTAGTATCTGCTTGGTAAGTGGTAGCTGTTAGTGTGATAATGACCATCTAAACAGTGCTTGCAGACAGAAGCATGTGTGTATTTTGCCCATTAAGATACTGGTCTCCAGGAACTGGATATCCACAACAAAATTAGGGAGAGTGTGAGGACACTGTCTTTATGAAAACTATGCTCAAAATTAGATGATTGCATTTTGATGAAAATGGTCTCTAATAGAAGCAAATGTTATTTGATATGTACATCTTGAAGGAAAATTACTCCCAAGCTCTGAGATTTAAGACTGCAAATCAGAGAGACTGATTTGAGGCTAGGTGCTAATGCCAACAGGATTGCTTAAGGACTGTTAATGTTTTTATTAATGTTCTATTCCAAAGGTCTACAGCTGTGGAGTGGCCTGCCTTACCCCATTTCCCCTATAAATTTCTTAAAAAAAATCTTTAGTTATTTTATTATTTTTGGTTGTGCTGGATCTTCCTTTGTTCACAGGCTTTTCTCTGGTTGCAGCAAGCAGGGGCTACTGTCTAGCTACAGTGTGCAGGCTTTTCACTGTGGTGGCTTTTCTTGTTGTGGAGCACAGGCTCTAGAATGCACGGGTTTCAGGAGTTGTAGCACGTGGGCTCGGTAGTTACCGTTCCCAGGCTCTAGCACGCAGGCTCAAGAGCTGTGGTATAGCAGCTTAATTGCTGCAAAACATGTAGGATCTTCCCCAGTCAGGGATCAAAGCCATGTCTCCTTCATTGGCAGGTGGATTCTTTACCACTGAGCCACCAGGGAAGCTCTCCCCATAAACTCTTATTTTTCATGTGCAATTTTGCAGAAGACAAGGAATTTTTCAATAACGCATATGTTGTAGTATAGCAGAAATGCTGTAGATGGAACATAAGAGTATAAATGAAACCTTATATTTACTTGATAATCTTATCTTAAAATAATTCCATGAGCAACATGTAGCTAGGTATAAACCTGGACAGAAAGTTGCAATGGACAGGAGCCTCGGATCAGGCCTTTGGGGCTGCTGGACTCTAGTCCAAGTCCTTCACTCAGTAACTGTGTATTATGGGCTGAATTGTGTGCACTAAACTGTAGTCCTAACCACCTACCCAGTGATTTATTTGTGACTATATGTGGAGATAGGGTCTTTAAAGGCTCTTTAGCCTCATTTAAGGCTAAATGAGGTCATTGTGTGCGTATGTCTGCGTGTGTGTTAAGTTACTTCAGCTGTGTCCAACTCCTTGCAGTGCTATGGACTGGATCCTGCCAGGCTCCTCTGTCCATAGGACTCTTTAGACAAGAATACTGGAGTGGGTTGCCGTGTCCTGTTCCGAGGAATCTTTCTGACCCAGGGTTCGAACCTGCATTTCTTAGGTGTTCTGCATTGGCAGGTGGGTTCTTTACTACTGGCACCACCTGGGAAGCCCAGGTCACTGGGAGGCCCTAATTCAATATGATTGATGTCCTCAGAAGAGATTAGTACAGATAGGCACAAGGAAACAAGAAGATGGCCATCTGCAAACTCAGGAGAGAGGCCTCAGAAGAAGTCAACCCTGCCAACACCTCTGTCTTAGACTTCCAGCCTCCAAAGCTGTAAGAAAATAAATGTCTGAAAAGAAAAGAAAAGAAAAGAAATGTCTGTTCTTTAAGCTACCCAGCCTGTGGTACTCTGTGATGGCTGCCCCAGCAAATTAATACATGATTTAACTCTGATATATCATCCCTCTGAATTTTCACTTCCTTACATGTAAAATGGAGATTCTGATATAAAAGTGGATGGTATTTTAATGTAAACAGATAAAATAACCTATTTTGTATTGAGGAAAAGATGGCAAGAAAGTACTATTGGACTATAGTAACTTGAATTTTTTTTAACTTTAAATTTTTATTTATTTCTCTAGAAGTCAGAGAGAGAAAATATAGATATATCCTGCTTTGAAAAGATAAAAAACTCTATTTTAAAACTAACTAAATAAATGGATAATTATTTACAGGAAAAATCCCCAGTAGCCTAATGCCATTGACTAGAGAGTGTTCAAAGGGATTTTCAACTATAATTTGACCTCCTCTCCCCTAAAATTTCAGTTTATACCACCTTTCCATGGACATGAGTTTGAGCAAGCTCTGGGAGTTGAGGATGGACAGACATGCTGCAGTCCATGGGGTCACAAAGAATCAGACGCAATTGAGCAACTGAACTGAACTTCCAGAAACATACCTGTTTCATAAATTAGGACATATCTGTACATGTTAGATACTTAAGGTTTGATTTAGTAAAAGATTTCAGGTTACTGAGAGCAGCTTAGCCCTTATTATTGTAATGAATGCATAGGCTGCAGATAATAATCAGAGCTGTGTTGGGCATTCCACTTTGCACCTCCTAGGGCACCAATTTTCAGAAACTGTTAGAACCCAATAGAAAAATCTCACCTAAGATTCATCTGTGAGCTAAATTACAGGGGAAGCCATTATCATTCATTTTACATGCACTATTGGTCCAGGGTGTCAGCCAAGCACCTCTGGATCCCAAGGAAGGATTTTGCTAGATTTAAGAATCCTGAGAATTGAAATGGTTAACTGAAGTATTTCATTGTTCTTCTGATCCAGAAATAATTCTTAACTGAGCCAAAAAGATATATTGAGTTTCCACTAGATGCTCTGGATGCCTATGTTCTGGAGTGAAAATGGAGGAGTAGAAATTTAAAATCTGGTTTGAAGAGACCAAACAAATACTAAACAATTAGAAATCAATGGAATATTAAGCTAAGACAGAATTAAGTGAAAAGGAATCTCAGCGAAGGGCAAGAAGTGAAAGTGAGTTTGAGGAAATGGATAAAGCTCAGGTAGGAGGTGGGAAGGATTTGGAAATGGGAATTGAAAACAGAGGATACATTGGAAGTTATTCTGAGATGGGTGCCCTTTGACAGGAATGCTGTGTGTGTTCTTTGTGCATGCATGTTCAGCACCCCTTTCTTGGGGGTAGGGGTGAGAAGAGAGATGGCATGAGCAAAGACTTGAGTGGAAGGACCTAGATGCTATGTGTGCATAATGCATGGAGAGATGTCAGCCTGTGAGGAAAAGATGTGTTACTCCTTCACAGGTACTACCCCGATTACGAATGTGTTATTTTTCAATACTGAGAACAACTTACAAGATTAAATATAACCAACCTCATTTTGCAGATAAAGGAACTGAGGTTTAGAAAAGTTAAGTGACTCTTCTTCAGTCACGCACGGTAAATGCACAAACCTCCAAAGTCTTCATGAGGTTGTTCAGGCATAGTGGGAGGTACAGATGTTCCTACGAGCACCACAAATTAGTGAGTATCACTTTCTCTCTTCAGTTTCATTCAGACCCCAGGGGGTACACCCTCCAGACCTTGGCCAATGACCATTATGCATGGAATGTAAAAAGCCAGCCCTCTTGCTCAAGTGGGGGCTCACTTTGTGTTACGTTTTGTTCTCCAGAGCTTCTCCCTGGGATCAGATCGAAGTTTCTCTGAAGCTGAGCTTACACTCCTGCTTCACTTCTCCTCCCTCTCCATATACTCCCTCCTGAGAGCACTCCCCAAATAAATCAAGTCCTACCTAAGACACAAACCGTCCCTAGATACACCTCCAAATTGTGGTCCATGTGTACAGAGCATCGTTGCTACAAGTGAGGATGCTGTGTTGGGGAACGACCTGTTCGCCAGCATTGTGCCGCACCAGCCATGGGAGCGGATTGTGATGGCCTCTGCCATTAGCCGTCTGGTGGATGCCAACCCCTTTTCCTTCATCTTCTTATCCAGAGTCAGGGCAGTAAATAGCTCTACTCAGTGTTGAAGGGAGAAACAAGTTATAATGGTGGATCCAACTTACTTTCTTAAATGGGTCACCATGAACACAAAACGATTTGAGAACTACTGAGCATGAAAGACTAACAACTTGGGCAGAGGAATTTGAAGTAGGTAGGAGATAAGGTGACCACATAATTATCCAAATTGGAACACTGTTGAGGATAATAGGAGATGCCATCAGTAATTACACAAGGATAACAAGTGTAAGGCATACTATCTAGCAAACCAGGATGTACGATCACCGTAACATTAGGGGGCAATGAGGAGCTACAGTAGGTTCTTGAGCAGGGGTGTGAAATAATTCTGTCAAGGGCATGCAACATGATTTAGAAGAAACCTTAGAGCTGAGGGAACAGCAGACAGGAGATTGTGATAGAGATATTAGCATGATTTGTTTGGGTTTCTGTCTTGGCTCCTGGTTTTTTCTCTAGTTCACTAGTTGAAATGGTTGTCATTTCTGGACATTAGCATGCTTACTGGAGACTAATTACAGTTCACAGTAACTGTACTTTTGTGCATTGCCACCAACAGTGTAGGAGGGTTCCCTTTTCTCCATATCCTTGTGAACATTTATTATTTGTGTTCTTTTTTTTTTTATGATAGCCATTTTAACAGATGTGAGGTAGTATCTCATTGATTTGCATTTCCCTGATGGTTACAGTGTTGAGCATCCTTCATGTGCCTCTTGGCCATCTACCTTTCAGAGGACCTGTTATTATTGATGGAGAGCGCCTTTGTAAAAAGAAGACTGTGGACTTGCAGTGTTGAAAGAAGTGGAAGAGAAAGAATATTGTCTCCAGTAAATTTCCAGGGTCTGGAGACATCCAAAAAAAAAATTAAATGTGTCGTCTGTGTCTTTTGGAATTGAAACACAGGTACTTTCTTGAAGCTTTCTGTGCCCTGGTTCTCTGGAAAATACTGCTTGTATGAGGGAATGAAGAAAACAAAAAGCTGGGGAGTTAGTGAAATTTAGGGAAGAAACGAAACATTCACCATATGAATGTGGGAATTCATTTCTGAATTCAGGTTGAGTATCCTGTTGTAGTAAAGAACTGAAACCTATAAGATGGGCATAGAGTATATTTTTGCGACTTACAATGCAGTGAAAACCAGCCAGACTTTGGAATCACACAGACCTGGGCTCAAATCCTAGAGCGATCATGAACTAATTGTGGAGCATCAGGTAAACTCCCTACCACTGACCTCTGTCTTCTGCATCTATATAATGGCAGGGGGAAATAGCACCCACACCCTGAGGCTGTCATGGGATATAAATGAAGCATGTATGTATATCAAAGCCTTAAGCATGGAGCTTGGCATTCAGTGAGGTGAGCGGTTGCTACAACGGTTCTCTTTCAGACAAGGTTGCCTATGGGTTGACTTCTGCCTCCTCTGTGCTCCTGTATCTCTTAGCATAGCCCACTCTTTTTTAATTCAAGTATAGATGATTGACAATGATGTGTCAATTTTTGCTGTACAGAAAAGTTATTCGATTATATATTTGTACACATTCTTTTTTATATTCTTTTCCATTATGGTTTATCATAGGATATTGCATATTTAACATAGCCCACTCTTACGGCATGTGTTTATTGCTCAGTTGTGTCTGACTCTTTGCAACACCATGGACTATAGCCCACCTGTAGACTCCTCTGTGCATGGGATTCTCCAGGCAAGAATACTGGAGTAGGTTCCCATTGCCTTCTTCAGGGGATCTTCCAGACCCAGTGATTGAACCCAGGTCTCCCTCATTGTACACAGATTCTTACTGATTGAGCTACCAGGGAAACCCATCCTCTTAAGGCATGTATCACACCATCTTACACTCTTTCGTCTGTGGGCCTCCCCCAGCAGATCACCTGCTTCTCCTTATATTCCACAGCTTGGTACACAAGTGCTCAGAATATGGTCAAAGGATATAATTTCATTTTTTAAAAATTTTTTGGTATTAGCAGTAACAGCCTCCTGTCAATATTCTCTTTAAAATGTTGAACTGACAGTTTGTGCTCACTCTCTCTCTCTCTTTTTTTTTTAAGAAGGGACTACCTGAAGCTATAATTGTGCTTATAAATTTCTTAAAGACATACACTTCCAACTCTGTTTTTTTTTTTTAATCAAGAAAATGGGGAAACTCATAGAATTCCTTTCTTCTGGGGTTGCTGTGAGAACATAAATGACTCAGGGCTTTGCACACGCAGGTGTTCAGTAAGCACTTGTGATGATGATGATCAACTTGCTATGTGTTTGCTGTTATGGAAACATAGCATTTCAGGTCATTTATTTTGTAATTTCTATATTTTAAAGTATGTTTATATTACTAAACCTAACATACTCACTGCTGAAAAAAATGTAAAATAATGAAAATACCAACTGCTCAGCCTAATGACTGACTCCTTTCTTACATTTTTGTGGAATGAGTTTGTGGAGGGTGATACTCTTCTTGGAAGATGTGACAGCATAGGAGACCAGAACTGGAATCCTCAGACAGACCTGTAGATGTAGAAATCCTGACCCTGGGCCTTGGCCCAGGCCTGGAGCACATTTCCTGCTGGAGTTCCCAAATGGGTTTGGAGAGTGTTATCAATGATCGGCCTGGCTACACGGCTTCTTTTATTCTAGTCTGTGTTTCTGAAGCCCTCTTAATGGCACTAGAGTCTGGAACCTCTTGCGTAATCCTGCTTGACCCATCACTGCTAGAGTCCCCATCTGGACTCAGACTGCCCTGGCTTGCCTGTCCAGCCTTCCAGAGCCTGATCCCTGGATTTGGAGAGGTTCATTTAATATTGGCTTGTAAGAGCTTGTAGGGTCAAGTAGGCTATGAGTATATTCGTGACCACATATTTGTCTCATCAGGGGCTTGAAATACATTCTCTCAATTTAAACCTCTCAACCACACAGGGATGCTAGCCTTTCTCCCACTCATCGAACTGACCCTTTAGTAGTGGATCCAGTGACTGCACATGGAAATGGTCCATATTGGCTGTGTGGCTGCAACACACACTCTCTGTCTTCCCATTCTTTCCACAAATGAGAAGCATCACCAGGGATATATCAACAATTACATTCTCTTGATTCAAGCTCAGGAAGAGCTTTTACATTGGCCCTTCCTGTCCATCCCCTTTTTCTTAAAGTTCTGAAAATGTGTTCATGCCATGCTACAAAGTTCTGTCAACCTAGTCCCAAGCCATATTTCCAGTCCCATTTCCTGGAAGAAGATGTGACCAAGACCCAGCTGCTCCAGACATTTTGCTGTTGCCCAGGAGTCCATCACAAGTGCCCAGAAGTCTGTTTTTTTAATGCTGTTCTCTTTGCTTAGACTATTCTCCTATGTTGGAAAAGTCCTGCCTATTCTTTTTTTTTGACTAACCTGAATGTCATTGCACTGACATCCTTTGCTTTCTTTTTAAAGTAAAAAAAAAAAATTTTTTTTAACTTTTTGTCTTGTATTGGGGTATCACAATTAACAAACAATGTTGTGGTTGTTTCAGGTGAATAGTGATGGGACAAAGCCATACATATACATGTATTCATTCTCCTCCAAACCCCCCTCCCATCCAGGTTGCCACATAACATTGAGAAGAGTTCCATGTGCTGTACAGTAGATTGTTGTTGGTTATCCATTTTACATATAGCAGCATGTACATTGTTGTCATTCAATTGTTAAGTCATGTCTGACTCTTTACGACCCCGTGGACTACAGCACACCAGGCCTCCCTGTCCCTCACTATCTCCTGGAGCTTGCCCAAGTTCATGTGCATTGAGTTGGTGATGCTATCCAACCAAATATACTGTCCATCTCAAACTCCCTAACTATCCCCTCCCCTCGTTCTTCCCTCCTGGCAACCATAAGTTTGTTCTCTAAGTCTGTTTCTTTCTGTTTTGACATCTTTTGTTGATTCTGGAAAATAGACAGCTGTCCACTTCCTTCCAGTGCTCTCAGCTCTCTCTGCATTCTCTCCTTCATGGCCCTTATGGTGCAATTACCTATTTACGCATCCATCTCCTCCCACTGGATCTGAGATTGTGGAAGACAGAGAGAGCTCATGTTCAGCAGTATGTCCCTAAAGCCTAATGCACAGTAGGTGTGCAAAGCTGGTAGAAGGAATAGCTAGTAACTGGATTAAAGTTCTCCTGCTCTTGTGAAATGGCGTTTAGGCTGCTGTGTTATTGTGATCCAATGTAAAATGATAAAGTTTAAAGGGGAAAACTTTCCTGACCTGTTGCAACATACAGCAAGAGATTTTATAGCTTATTTCTGTTCTCATCTGCCATATGGCTTTCCATTCACAAACTGCTCTAGTGAGAATTACTTTTGCAGGTAATTTTCTAATGATTGTCTTGGGATAAACAAATTTATCAGACTTGTTTGGCTAATGTATTCAAGGAGGTTCACAGGGGAAAAGATTAATCATCTAAGAAGCAAGCCGGTGTCTGTCATTAGGCGGAAGGGTCCAGAGATGATCAGAGCTGAGCGGGTGGTTGCTATGACTGCAGATACTTTCTCTCCCTTTGTGAGGTCAACAGCAGCTCCCAAGCTGATTGGCTAAAATTAGATTATCCCGCTGACCAACCATGGGGAGTTAATTTCATCAGAAAGAGAAAAGTGGTGGGAAATCCTGTCGTGATGCTACAAAGGAATTTTCTTTAGAAACCCACAGAGTCCAAGTTTGCTTTTATTATAATTAGTATGTTCCTTCTAATAAAATAATCTAAGGGAAACAGACAATAGCATTAGTCTATTATTTTATATATCCACATAAGTTTAATCTGGTTTGTCCTCAAACCAACTCTCAAAGTTAAAGTAACCTTTATTTTCTAGCAATAGCTCCATAACTGAAGAATGTCATTGTGTACCACATGTTTATATAATTGGAGATAAGCTAATTGTGAAAAATACAAAAAGAACTGGTGCAATTAAATGTATTTGCTGGCAGGGCTCCTATTCCAGGGAAATAGTGGGTACAAAAAACTTTGAGTAGAACCACTTACCTTCGGATTGGGAGCATCATTTGTATTGAATTTGAAACATTTCCTGCCTTCCAAAGCATTCTTTCACAGAAGTCTTATATGGCCTATCCTCTGGCATTCTGGCATTGTACCTAGTACACCATCCCTCCCCTGCCCCAGGAGTTAATTATCACTGACCTCAATTATTGCATTTATTTCTGTATAGGAAAGATACAGAATTAGTTAATCTGCAAGCTCTGCTGAGTTGTAAAATTAAGTTGATGTGAAATAAAAAGCCAAGGAAAACCAGGATTTGTTTCTTTAGCATGCATGTGACTATAGAAATAAAATATGATTGAGGAAGAAATGGACAAAAAAGAGCTAATGTTCATTAATTATGGACAAAACCCACTCCTGTATTCTTGCCTGGAAAATCCTATGGACAGAGGAACCTCTTAGGCTGCAATCCACGGGGTTGCAAAGAGTAGGACATGACTGAGCGACTTCACTTTCACTTTACGTAACATCTTCTATCTATCTGATCACCAAATAAATGTGTTTTAAAAATCAAAATAATTTGTGGTAATGCCTTTGGTTGGATGCTTACTCCTTGGCAGGAAAGTTATGACCAACCTAGATAGCATATTTGAAAGCAGAGACATTCCTTTGCCAACAAAGGTCCCTCTAGTCAAGGCTATGGTTTTTTCAGTAGTCATGTATGGATGTGAGAGTTGGACTATAAAGAAAGATGAGCACTGAAGAATTGATGCTTTTGAACTCTGGTGTTGGTGAAGACTCTTGAGTGTCCCTTGGACTGCAAGGAGATCCAACCAGTCCATCCTAAAGGAGATGAGTCCTGGGTGTTCATTGGAAGGACTGATGTTGAAACTGAAACTCCAATCCTTTGGTCACCTGATGCAAAGAGCTGACTTGTTTAAAAAGACCATGATGTTGGGAAAGATTGAAGGCAGGAGGAGAAGGGGACAACAGAGGATGAGATGGTTGGATGGCATCACCAACTCAATGGACATGAGTTTGGATAAGCTCTGGGAGTTGGTGACGGACAGGAAGGCCTGGCATGCATAGCCCACGGGGTTGCAAAGAGTCGGACACGACTGAGTGACTGAACTGAACTGAACGGATGAAGGGCCTTGAAGAAGGATCCCAAGTGCCACTTACCTGAGAGCCATGTAGGGTAATTCAAGGATCAGTATGCTCACAAAACAGTAATGATGAACTCCAGGCCACATGAAAGCACTGTCCAGCAGTAATGTCCAGCAGGAAGCATCACAGGAGGTCCTAGGAGGAAGGAAACAGGAGCACCATGGGTGGAAGTGACCCCGCCCCAGGCATTTCTCCCAGAGGAGGGGGAGAAAGATGAGAGCACGTCATGACTTATGTACCATTAGCCCATCACTGAGGATTTAGGGATTCTGCCTACAATGCCCACCCTGGGTTTGACTCCTGGGTCGGAAAGATCCCCTGGAGGAGTAAATGGCAATCCACTCCAGTATTCTTGCCTGGGAAATGTCATGGACAGAGGACCCTGGTGGGCTATAGTCCATGGGGGTCAAAAAAGAGTCAGACGTGACTAAGCACGC
Source organism: Ovis canadensis (assembly GCF_042477335.2). NCBI lineage: Eukaryota > Metazoa > Chordata > Mammalia > Artiodactyla > Bovidae > Ovis > Ovis canadensis. The sequence goes on along the minus strand of NC_091245.1, from coordinate 208,308,880 downwards.
ACGCATGCACGAGAATTTTGGAGATGAAGACAAAACTCCATAGTTTCATCACCCTTGTAGTTACACTGGAGTCAGCACATCTGCTGAGTGCTTACCCTCTTCAGTCACAGCACTCATTTCTCTCGTACACTCCTAAGAAGTCAGTGATTTAATTATTATTATTATTATTATCACTTTATAGTTAATGTGAGGAAATTGGACCACAGAAATGAACCCACCTAAATTAATGCCAGACCACCTGACCTGCCTCTTGAGAAATCTATATGCAGGTCAGGAAGCAACAGTTAGAACTGGACATGGAACAACAGACTGGTTCCAAATAGGAAAAGGAGTACGTCAAGGCTGTATATTGTCACCCTGCTTATTTATCTTATATGCAGAGTACAGCATGAGAAATGCTGGGCTGGAGGAAGCACAAGCTGGAATCAAGATTGCTGGGAGAAATATCAATCACCTCAGATATGCAGATGACACCACCCTTATGGCAGAAAGTGAAGAGGAACTAAAAAGCCTCTTGATGAAAGTGAAAGAGGAGAGTGAAAAAGTTGGCTTAAAGCTCAACATTCAGAAAACGAAGATCATGGCATCTGGTCCCATCACTTCATGGGAAATAGATGGGGAAACAGTGGAAACAGTGTCAGACTTTATTATGGGGGGGCTCCAAAATCACTGCAGATGGTGACTGCAGCCATGAAATTAAAAGACACTTACTCCTTGGAAGAAAAGTTATGACCAACCTAGATAGCATATTCAAAAGCAGAGACATTACTTTGCCGGCTAAGGTCTGTCTAGTCAAGGCTATGGTTTTTCCAGTAGTCATGTATGGATGTGATAGTTGGACCATGAAGAAAGCTGAGTGCTGAACAATTGATGCTTTTGAACTGTGGTGTTGGAGAAGACTCTTGAGAGTCCCTTGGACTGCAAGGAGATCCAACCAGTGCATTCTGAAGGAGATCAGCCCTGGGATTTCTTTGGAAGGAATGATGCTAAAGCTGAAACTCCAGTACTTTGGCCACCTCATGCGAAGAGTTGACTTATTGGAAAAGACTCTGATGCTGGGAGGGATTGGGGGTAGGAGGAGAAGGGGACGACAGAGGATGAGATGGCTGGATGGCATTACTGACTTGATGGACATGAGTCTGAGTGAACTCCAGTAGTTGGTGATGAACAGGGAGGCCTGGCGTGCTGCAATTCATGGGGTTGCAAAGAGTCGGACATGACTGAGCAACTGAACTGAACTGAACTGAAATTAATGCGATCTGTTAACTGGGCAGACAGAGTTTAAATTTAGTTCCCCTTGGTAGCATTTTCTGCATGAATCTCTGTGTATTTTATATAGGTATTATCACAGTGCAGGGTTTGTTACTTTTGCCCTATTATGTTACATAAATTTAATAATCAGTTTTGATAACTACATAGTGTTTCATGAGTGGTTACATCACCATTTGCTTAACATTTTATTATTGCTAAACTTTAAACATTTTCAAATTTTGGAAACATTTCTTATATGAACTTCCCCTTATTCTTATGAGTCAATCCATAGAAGAAAAAGGATATGGAATCTCTTAAAAGCTATGTTATTAAATTCTCTTTTGTCAAAGATATGAGGATACTTAATTTATCTCATTCCTGCCAGCACAGGGGAAGAATTATTAAAACAAACAACCAAATTAAAAAACCCAAACCAAAATAATGTAGATTGGTACGCAACAGTAAGCTTCCTGTTTTAACATGTTTTGATCTTAAATTAATGCATTTGTTTGTTAAAAATAAGTTTATTGAGTGCCTATTAGTTTTGGGATGTATCAGTGGGCAAAATAGACAGTGATTATCTGTTTGACAACTTTACTCAAAGATTTTTATTATAGATCCCACTATAGCAACCTGTGGAAGGCAGATTGATTAGAGGAGAGAAAGATTTGAGGAAGGGAGACCAGTTTCAGATGATACACTAATAATAGAATAAATAAAACAAGTATTTAGCAACTTAGCCATTAAAAAAAGACAAAAAGGTGCATAGGATATGTACTATCACAAGCTCCATGAGTTGTTTAGATCTTTAGTTCTAGTGTAATCTCCTTATAATGAAGATGTTATATAAAGTGCCCATCCCAGGGAATTCCCTGGCAGTCCAGTGATTAGGACTTGGTGTTCTCACTGCCAAGGCCCCACGTTCAACCTCTGGTCAGGGAAGGAAGGTCCCTTAAGTCTTTCGATGTGGCCAAAAAGAAAAAAAAAGGTGCCCATCCCAAATAGTGAAATTTAATAAGAAACTTGTAGGTTGAAGGGAGAGATTGTCAAAAGTCACTTTCACATGTATTTCTCTTCCAAACTTTTAATCCTGTGGCTATTTGGTTGTCACGTTTTATAGCTTCAAGTGAAGGTAGCATTTCAAGCAGGAGGGATTTGGTGGTGGTGAGAGCTGCTGAAATTTGAGTTTGGTAGCCTAACAATAAAACTGAGACAGTATTGTTCCATGGCACCCCGAGGTAGGAGGGAAGGTGGTTATTCATCCACCCATTTCTGGCTACAGTGTAGCATCCTATAGCCAGAGTTGGTTCTTCGTTTTATTTTTTGGCCATGTGATATGTAGGATCCTAATTCCCTGACCAGGTATGGAACCTGTGCCCCCTGAATTGGGAAGCTTGGAGTTGGCAGAGAGGTGGTTCTTGATTGTAACTGTCACACAGTTAAAGTCTGCTTGAAAGTGGTCATATGGTAACACAATCCATTATTGTCATCTTAGAGGGTGGGCTGCGAAAAAATCAACCATAGCCTGTGTTTCCACAGACCACTTATTATTTGAGACAAAAATAGCTTGCAAAACAGAAAAAGTGTTTATTCAGAGGTCATGCATCCTAGGTATTTAGCTTGGTCCTGGGTACAAAGTAAGTGCTCAATAAATATTTGCCACTTTTGTTACTTACTGTACATCATCACTATTTTATTATTAAATTTGCCGAATGCGATTTTTTTTCTCTCTTATTCCAAAGGCACCTAGAAGCGAGAGGGAAAAAGGAATAACACCACAGATGAAAGAGCAGGCAGGATCAAGGGGGAAGCTACTTTTAGGACCAGGCCGTGGCTAGGAAGTGCGGAGGAAGGAGCAGGAAGAATAAAGAGGCTGATGAGGAGGGCAGAGGGGAGCTGAACAGTTAACTGTGTGGAGTTGCGGGAGCAAATGAAAGGTCCTGAATGGGAAGAGCAGTTCATCGGAAAAACTAAAGAAGTGTTAGCAAGTCAGGGCTCTGAAATCCCTGAGGAATTTAGCTGCCTTGGGCTAAGCCCTGTTCTATTTCTAAAAGCCGTGTAAGTACTGCAGACCTGGCTCACTGCTGCAGGCAGGGGAGTGGGGATTTGCAAATGAGAACAAACCGATCTGTTGCTACAGAGAAATTAAAGGCTGAAGTGCTCTCACTGGTGATGGGTGGATGGACCTTTGTTTTGTTTCAAGCGACATTAATAACTAAATGTTGAGATTTCAGTTGGTTAACTCCACAGAAGGCCCACACTGTTCTGCATGAGAACCAGACTGAAAGTTCAAAGATGGGGATCCTGGTCTGAGGAGGTGGCCAGGACCAAGTGGACTCAGTGACTGCTGAGCACATCCTCAGGTGTTTGCTGGGTTTTGCCTCAGCTGAGAAGGGAGGAGGCGGCATCTAAATGGTTCTTGAGCACACGGCTTGTTCAGGGATTGCAAAGAGGACTGGCTCAGTGGCATCTCCACAGCCAGTCCTGAGCACCGCTGAAGTGACTGGGTTTGTGCCAGTGGGAGGGACACCATGGTGAGTTCAGACTTGGGGCACTGCCATCCACTTGTGTGCTTGCTTGCTATGTCGCTCAGTCACGTCTGACTCTTTGCGATCCTATAGACTGTGGCCCCCCAGGCTCCTATGTTCTTGGGATTCTCCAGGCAAGAATACTGGAGTGGGTTGCCATCCCCTCCTCCAAGGGATCTTCCCAACCCAGGGATCGAACTCGCGTCTGTTATGTTTCCTGCATTGGCAAGTGGGTTCTTTACACTAACGCCACCTGGAAGCTTGAGGCAAATCCCTTCACCTGCTGCACCTCAGTTCCTCAGTTGCCGCCTCAGTTCCTCAGTGTGTAAAGCAAGGGGAAGAGCCCCCTGGGTGCTGGATCATGAGTTAAATACAGCCTGCAGAGCAGGGGCCTGAAGAATCATATTGGGTCCACGGATATGTGGGCTGTTGTCGGAGGAATAACATCCAAGTCCTGTCTTCTCTGACCCAAGACCAAGGCTTTAACCCCTTCCTTGCCTTGGTGCTATAGCCTGTAAGATAGCTGTAATGAGCTCTTGCCCATGGTAGGTGTCTTCACCTGTGTTGGCTGTGAGCTAGTCAAGGACAGGGACTACCTTTACATAGACTGAAGCCTGCTTCTCCCAGCCACCCATTTTCCCTCTCCCACTGGCAACCAAATATTATTGTTCTCTTGGGTCTCTCTCCAGAGTTCTTTTATGCCTGTCCTAACAAATACATACATATTTCCCTTCCCCTGATCCCCATATCATTTGTTTCAAAATGGTAGTATAGTATAGTCCCTGTTCTGCATTTTCCACTTACTACTGTATCCTTTTTAACTTATTTTATAATGTGTTTTCCCAGGCTTTGAAAAATAGCTTTATGGTATTTCATTTTATAATATGCCATCATTGACTTAAACAGCCCCACACTGATAAATATTTAGGTTATTTTCAGTTTCATCGTATGATAAATATTGCTGCATTGAATAATCTTACCTATAAGTGATTCTGCAGGTGTGTGGGTGTGTGATCTTGTGCTAATGAGACCAGCAGTGGATGTCATTTAGTGTGATTTGGAAAATTCTAATGAGGTGTATCCCACTCAGATATCTATTCCACCAACTTAATTTGATTCTTCCAAATTCTACATCCAGAGTCATTTCTTTGCTTGTCTGTTATCAAAACGCCAACTGATTAAATCTTATCAGTCCTTTGCACTCTATCATGACTGCTTAACCCCCTGAGCCGTCTGGCTGAGGAAGAAGTCAGGGAGGAGATGGCAAGGAAAAGACTGTGAAAAGAGAGAGACCAGAGGGAAATAGTCAAATGTCACCTGTTTATTATTTTTGCATGGACTGCAGCCCACCAGGCTCCTCCGTCCATGGAATTTTCCAGGCAAGAGTACTGGAGTGGGGTGCCATTGCCTTCTCCGTATTAATTTTGCCTACTTCAGCTCTATTATCAGAGAGACCCCCTCTAAAGCCCAGAGTTGGTCATAGCACGCACCCACTTAGTGTATTTCTGTGTCCTCTCCACCATCAGGATCAAAGGCACATTTGGCAGAGTGCCCATGCTCCAGTTGAGAGCGTCTTCTCTCTCAGCCTTCGCTCTGCAAATGACAGCCGTTCTCCACCTCTGTGTCTTCTCATGTGGGCGATGCTTTCTCGTCTGCAGGCCGCTGCTCACAATGCCTCTGTGCTGTGCACTCCCTCTGGACCTGGGGTGCCTCAGCTCTACTAGGTGACCCAGGTGTCACATGCCTCTGATGTCCTTTGCCGTCTTGCCCTCTGAGGACCGGGCTGTGCACTTGTGCTTAACTTTCACCAAGCTGAAGTTCCATAACATGGCAATTGCCCTTAAAACTTCTTGGGTTTTTGAACTTACGGTCACCAGGGAGGAGGAACAGGGTTAGGGGTAGAGGTAGAGACAGAGCATTCAGGATTGACATGTACACACTGCTGTATTTAAAATGGATAACCAATAGTTTCCTACTGTATAGCATAGGGAACTCTGCTCATTGTTATGTGGCAGCCTGGATGGGAGGGGACTTTGGGGAAGGATAGATCCACGTATACATGTGACTGAGTCCCTTTCTGTCTACCTGAAACTATTATAGTGTTGTTAATCAGCTATATCCTGATACAAAATAAAGAGCTTTATTAACAAATAAAAAGTTTTTTTTAAATTCCTATATCTTAATAGACCATAGCTCCTTAGAGATAGGAATTCTTTCTTTTTCAGTCTTTTTGATCTCTAGTGTCCATAGAACAAGAGGGACTCAGAATAAGTTTTTGCAGTGATAAATAAATGGAATGTCCTTCAGCCCAAGGGATGAATTTTTTAAAATTAATGTTTATTAGAATAAAGTTGCTTTACAATGTTTGATTACTTTCTGCTGTACAGGAAAATGAATCAGCCATACATATACATATATTCCCTCCCTTTTGGACTTCCTTCCCATTCAAGTCACCACAATGCATTAAGTACCAAGGGATGAATTAATAGTCAACTGATCAAAATGGAATATTGGGTAGAAGGAACTAAAAATCGAATTAGATCACCATCTGGATTATTACACAGAGTATTCAAAATCTGACTTTGTTTTTAAAAATAGATGCTGGCTGGAATCCCTTACAAAGCTAGTGCAAGGAGGTTCTGTTTTGCCAGTTCTTGCAAAGAATCACCCGGTCACGATGGTCTCTGGTTTTCAAACCCTTTAGTCACAGCTGTTTTGGTTTGCATTGATGTGATGAAGATGCAGCCTGATCATTTTTTCCTTTGTAGTCATCTAGGGAATAAGATGGAGAAGGCATTGGCACCCCACTCCAGTACTCTTGCCTGGAAAATCCCATGGATGGAGGAGCCTGGTAGGCTACAGTCCATGGGGTCGCTAAGAGTCAGACACGACTGAGTGACTTCACTTTCACTTTTCATTTTCATGTATTGGAGAAGGAAATGGCAACCCACTCCAGTGTTCTTGCCTGGAGAATCCCAGGGATGGGGGAGCCTGGTGGGCTGCCGTCTCTGGGTCGCACAGAGTCGGACACGACTGAAGTGACTTAGCAGCAGCAGCAACAGCAGCAGGGAATAAGAAGGGAGTGGAGAGCAGACCCAAGCCTGACTCATCTGGCCTGGCGGAGACATGGCTGAATCAGTGATTCTGGTGTCTAGCTCAGCATATTTGGCTTTGAGAGGTGGGTTTGAATTCAGTCAGTTCAGTTCAGTTCAGTCGCTCAGTCATGTCCGACTCTTTGCCACCCCATGGACTACAGCATGCCAGGTCTCCCTGTCTGTCACCAACTCCTGGAGTTTACCCAAACTCATCTCCATTGAGTCCGTGATGCCATCCAGCCATCTCATCCTCTGTCGTCCCCTTCTCCTCCTGCCTTCAGTCTCTCCCAGCATCAGGGTCTTTTATAATGAGCCAGCTCTTCATATCAGGTGGTCATACTATTGGAGTTTCAGCTTCAACATCAGTCCTTCCAATGAACACTCAGGACTGATCTCCTTTAGGATGGACTGGTTGGATCTCCTTGTAGTCCAAGGGACTCTCAAGAGTCTTATCCAGTACCACAGTTTAAAAGCATCAATTGTTCGGTGCTCAGCTTTCTTTATAGTCCAACTCTCACATCCATACATGACTACTGGAAAAACCATAGCCTTGACTAGATGGATCTTTGTTGGCAAGGAATGTCTCTGCTTTTTAATATGCTCTCTGGGTTGGTCATAACTTTCCTGCCAAGGAGTAAGCATCTTTTAATTTCATGGCTTCAATCACCTTTTGCAGTGATTTTGGAGCCTTCAAAAATAAGTCTGCCACTGTTTCAACTGTTTTCCCATCTATTTGCCATGAAGTGATAGGAGTGGATGCCATAATCTTAGTTTTCTATTTTTTTTTAATTTTTAGTTTTTTATTTTTTAAATTTTAAAATCTTTAATTCTTACATGCATTCCCAAACATGAACCCCCCTCCCACCTCCCTCCCCATAACATCTTTCTGGGTCATCCCCATGCACCAGCCCCAAGCATGCTGCATCCTGCGTCAGACATAGACTGGCGATTCAATTCACATGATAGTATACATGTTAGAATGTCATTCTCCCAAATCATCCCACCCTCTCCCTCTCCCTCTGAGTCCAAAAGTCCGTTATACACATCTGTGTCTCTTTCCCTGTCTTGCATACAGGGTCGTCATTGCCATCTTCCTAAATTCCATATATATGTGTTAGTATACTGTATTGGTGTTTTTCTTTCTGGCTTACTTCACTCTGTATAATCGGCTCCAGTTTCATCCATCTCATCAGAACTGATTCAAATGAATTCTTTTTAACAGCTGAGTAATACTCCATTGTGTATATGTACCACAGCTTTCTTATCCATTCATCTGCTGATGGACATCTAGGTTGTTTCCATGTCCTGGCTATTATAAACAGTGCTGCGATGAACATTGGGGTACATGTGTCTCTTTCAATTCTGGTTTCCTCGGTGTGTATGCCCAGAAGTGGGATTGCTGGGTCATAAGGTAGTTCTATTTGCAATTTTTTAAGGAATCTCCACACTGTTCTCCATAGTGGCTGTTCTTAGTTTTCTAAATGTGAGCTTTAAGCCTACTTTTTCACTCTCCTCTTTCACTTTCATCAAGAGGCTCTTTAGTTCTTCTTCATTTTCTGCCAGGAGGGTCATGTCATCTGCATATCTGAGGTTGTTGATATTTCTCTCAGCAATCTTGATTCCAGCTTGTGCTTCATCCAGCCCAGCATTTCTCATGATGTACTCTGCATAGAGGTTAAATAAGCAGGGTGACAATATACAGCCTTGACGTACTCCTTTTCCTACTTGGAACCAATCTGTTGTTCCATGTCCAGTTTTAACTGTTTCTTCCTGACCTGCATACAGATTTCTCGAGAGGCAGGTCAGGTGATGTGGTATTCCCATCTCTTTCAGAATTTTCCACAGTTTATTGTGATCCACACAGTGAAAGGTTTTGGCATAGCCAATAAAGCAGAAATAGATGTTTTTCTGGAACTCTCTTGTTTTTTTGATGATCCAGCAGATGTTAGCAATGTGATCTCTGGTTCCTCTGCCTTTTCTAAAACCAGCTTGAACATCTGGAAGTTCATGGTTCATGTATTGTTAAAGCCTGGCTTGGAGAATTTTGAACTGTACTTTGCTAGAGTGTGAGATGAGTGCAACTGTGTGATAGTTGAGCATTCTTCGGCATTGCCTTTCTTTGGGATTGGAATGAAAACTGACCTTTTCCAGTTCTGTGGCCACTGCTGAGTATTCCCAATTTGCTGGCATATTGAGTGCAGCACTTTCACAGCATCATCATTTAGGATTTGAAATAGCTCAACTGGAATTCCATCACCTCCACTAGCTCTGTTTGTAACGATGCTTCCTAAGGCCCACTTGACTTCACATCACAGGACATCTGGCTCTAGCTGAGTGACTGCACCATCGTGATTATCTGGGTTGTGAAGATCTTTGTTGTACAGCTCTTCTGTGTATTCTAGCCACCTCTTTTTAATATCTTCTGCTTCTGTTAGGTCCAGAACATTTCTGTTCTTTATTGAGCCCATCTGTGCATGAAATGTTCCCTTGGTATCTCTAATTTTCTTGAAGAGATCTCTAGTCTTTCCCATTCTGTTGTTTTCCTCTATAACTTTGCACTGATCGCTGAAGAAGGCTTTCTTATCTCTTCTTGCTATTCTTTGGAACTCTGCATTCAGATGCTTATATCTTTCCTTTTCTCCTTTGCTTTTCACTTCTCTTCTTTTCACAGCTATTTGGAAGGCCTCTTCAGACAGCCATTTTCCTTTTTTGCATTTCCTTTCTTGGGGATGGTCTTGATCCCTGTATTCTATACAATGTCACGAACCTCCATTTATAGTTCATCAGGCACTCTATCAGATCTAGTCCCTTAAATCTATTTCTCACTTCCACTGTATAATCATAAGGGATTTGATTTAGGTCATACCTGAATGGTCTAGTGGTTTTCCCTACTTTTTCGATTTAAGTCTGAATTTGGCAATAAGGAGTTCATGATCTGAGCCACAGTCAGCTCCCGGTCTTGTTTTTGCTGACTGTATAGAGCTTCTCCATTTTTGGCTGCAAAGAATATAATCAATCTGATTTCAGTGTTGACCATCTGATGATGTCTATGTGTAGTCTTCTCTTGTATTGTTGGAAGAGGGTGTTTGTTATGACCAGTGTGTTTTCTTTGCAAAACCCTGTTAGCCTTTGCCCTACTTCATTCTGTACTCCAAGGCCAAATTTGCCTGTTACTTCAGGTGTTTCTTGACTTCCTGCTTTTGCATTCCTGTCCCCTATAATGAAAAGAACATCTTTTTGGGGAGTTAGTTCTTAAAGGTCTTGTAGGTCTTCCTAGAACTGTTCAACTTCAGCTTCTTCAGCATTATTGGTCAGGGCATAGAGTTGGATTACCGTCATATTGAATGGTTTGCCTTGGAAAGGAACAGAGATCATTCCATCATTTTTGAGATTGCATCCAAGTACTGCATTTTGGAACTTTTTGTTGACTATGATGGTGACTGTATTCATTCTAAGGGATTCTTGCCCACAGTAGTAGATATAATCATCATCTGAGTTAAATTCACCCATTCCAGTCCATTTTAGTTCGCTGATTCCTAAAATGTCAACATTCACTCTTGCCAACTCCTGTTTGACTACTTCCAATTTGCCTTGATTCATGGACCTAACTAACATTCTAGGTTCCTATGCAATATTGCTCTTTACAGCATCAGGCTTTACTTCGATAAAGTTTGAATTGAGGATGTTTAACTATAGACCTAGGCTATAAGACACAAATAAGTGTCCCTAAATCACTCTTTGTTGTAATATTTGTCATATATATATGCTCATAGTTGGGATGCATTTCTGCTGGGGATATGAGAGTGGTGTAAGTTTAAGTAACAAAGTGTTGCTTCCAAATACATCCATGGGACCATCCCATGTTACAGTTCTCTGGCCATCTTTTCCTAGATAGTATTTCCTTTATTCTTTGAAAGTAATGGATCATTCCACAGACTTACATGCAACTAATTTGGCTTTCAGTTAAAACTAGGCAAGGTAAAGACCAAGGCATTTTAAATTTGCAGTATCATAGTTTATTTAAGTGCCATAAGACCACCAACCATATCATGTTGGTACTAGGATATGTTTCCCTTAATATCATAAAATATTCATGAAATTTATCTATATACAAATTTCTCTTTATTTCTCTAAATACAGTGTGTGTATTTGTGTGTATGTTCATGTGATATCTGTGACTTGAGTGGTGGCTAGAGTTCCTGATGAAGTTTACAGTCAGAGCATATTTAGCTTGACATATAGTCCAGAATGCTTGGCTTTCAATCCTGGCTTCATACCAGCCTTACTTCCTTTGCAAATCATTTAACATTTTCATCACTTGTGTTGTCATCTGTAGAATAGGTTGATGATAATTCATGAAATATTTTGGGGATAAGTGAATTAATATATGTAAAGTACTTTGGCTGAGGCTTGGCACATAGTAAATGTTTGATACATGATAGTGATTATTACCAAGCCCCTCTACATGACATTGGGAGTGCTCAGTGGATGAAAAATAGTGGTTTGTACGAACCCTGGGTTGGGGTTTAGTGTTGAAAATATGCACCAGTTCTCATTTTTCTCCTCACCTCTTTACCTCCTCAGGGGAGCCTGAGGATAGACTAGCTAGATTGGGGTAACTTAGTTGCCTTTTGGAGGAGAGCAGATTGTAGGGGATGAACCCAGCCTGTGGAAGGAAGCTTGGCCAGGCAGCGAGTAGGTTTCATAAGAGTTCAGGTATGGATGGAGCTTTCCAGGTGGCTCAGTGGCAAAGAATACACCTGCCAATATAGGAGCCACTGGGGATGTGGTTTAGGAAGATCCTTTTGAGAAGGAAATGGCAATCTACTCCAGTATTTCCCACAGGGATAATCTCACAGAGAGAATACCCTGGAGGGCCACAGTCTGTGGGTTGCAAAGAGTCTGACACGACTGAGCAATTGAGCATGCACCCATGCATACACGTACGCATGCACGCACGCATGCAGGTACGGTTGGGTCACCATGGCGATGGCTAGGCTGCTGGTGCTGGTGTCACCATTGCGGGCTAGGCCTCTCAGTGGACACTGACAAGAGAAGGCAGATTGTCCAGCATGGAGAAACTGTGCAACTCCGGTCTCAGACAAAAGTATAGTTTCCATACTCTACAAATCAGTAAAAAAATAAATAAATAAATAAAAATCCCAAGCCCTACAAAAAAAGTGAGCAAAGGATAGTTTGCAGAAAATAGAAATGCAATACCTTAAGTACACGAAAAGCTATTTAGCCATGCTCATAGGAAGAGAAATGTAAATTGCAATGACAGTGAAATTTCATTTCTCACCTATCATAATGGCAAACAAAAAGAGTTTGATAACATTGAGAGATCATTCTCTGCCAATTGATAAGACTTCTAGAGATAGATTTGTTTATATCTATTAAAATGAAATGCAATTTCATTGACTGAGCAATTCCACTTGTAGCAGTGAAACCCACATATATATTCTCAGATGTCTGAAATGATCCATGTAGAAGATTGCTCACTGAGATATTGTTTATAGTAGTACAGTTTTCAGAACATCCTGAAAGTCCAGTAATAGGATTGGTTAAATAAATAATAATGCATCAATTTCATGAAATATTAACAGCAGTAAACAAAATGATGGAGGACTTTATTTACAGATGTGAACTCCAAGATTTCTTGTTAAATGGGAGGGAGCAAAGTGTAGAAAAGCGCTTCTAGTGGGCTACTATTTGTGTCTAAAAAAGGAAAAAAAGACTATATACGTATATATTATTGTTGTTCAGTCAATAAGTCATGTCTGACTTTGCACAAAATAGACAATAATTTGCGTATTGAAAAGGGAATTAGGCATTGAGGCTTGGAGGTTAAGTGAGAGAAAAACTTTCCACTTTATGCCATTTTGTAGTGTTGAAATTCTGAATCATATTGATTCATTACCTATTCAGTCTTTTCAAAAATAAGAATATGGCCTCTGGCTCTCCGATATAACCATTGACTTTAACATGAAAAAGTGTGTTTTAACATACTAATCAATACAATTACTTAACCCTATTCCACCCTACTTCTGATGTAGGGTGACACCAACCAATGTTTGAGTAAATCTGATGCCCAGGAAACTATGACAGATCTCTCCCATAGCTCCCTGGTGTCCACAGTCAAGTGGTACTGGACATGCACCGCCCAGAGGTGAGATTGTTGTAGTGGCAGGAACAAGACTGCTGAGTTGGAATACTGCCTCCAGCACTCATTGGCCTTGTTAACCTGGTTGAGTTGCCTTACCTCTGTAAACCTCAGTTTCTTGAACTGCAAAATGGAAATAATAACTGCTTCCTGTTGCATCATGAAGTCAGCCTTGGCTACCCTGATATACCGTAGGATTTCAAGTATTCAAGGCTCAAATTCATGAATAACAACATCTCTATTATGGCCCACCACATCGATGTCCCAGATGACCTCTGTCAGAGTCACAGGAGAGCCGGCCAAACTCACCTCTGCACTTTGTTTCACTCACTCACTTGGAAATCCCTTGGGACCACAGTTTTCTGGCCCCTGCTGTGTCCCTGGACATAGTCTCTGTTCTTTCCAGGGCAGCCAGCTTTCCCTCAAAGGTACCCTCGACTTATCCCTAAGGAAGCATCTCTTATTCTCTTTCAAATCTAGACTCTGGAAGCTTTTTGGACAGTCTTCTCATTTTCTTATGCTGGAGAGAAAGGGCATTCCTTCAGTATTGAGGTGGGGGCCAGTCTATGGTGTCTGAAGCCCCAGGAACATGGCAACAATGACACGTATCTTGTGGGTACTTGTGCCAGGACTACAGGATAGGCCAATCTCTTCTCTCTTCTCCTCCAGCTCACCCCTCATCTGGGGCAAATGTCAGACCCCCTATGCCACCTCTGCATCAGCTTGAGTTTGGCTTGGAGTGATTTGTAATCAACTGTATGTAAAATGCGTATGTGTCTTGCCAACTGTTGACTTAAGCAACTACTGGAACCTGTTACGAAGTGACATCAAAGGCTCTGAGGTGGTGGTTTTATAGTCTGCCTAAGAAATGGTAGAAGGTTCAGGTTTATATGCGTTCATATGCTTTACTGGGAGAAAAAAATGCATATATGGTGAATAGCTTCGTTGCTATGGCAAGACAGAATGCTTTTTGAAAAAGTTTCTCTTTAAAGTCAACGATTAATCACTTTCAAGGCAGAGGGAAAACAGGAGGAGGAAAAAAACCCAGACTGTGGTAGGCTAGATTTCCCCCAGATATTATTGCCGCTTCTGTCTCTGCAGCCGAACATAACAGCTGGTGAGTAGGGAGAAACTGGAGAAAGATCTTTTTTGCCTTTAATCCAGTATGCTGTTTTCCTGTGCCCGTTTTACTGTAATTCTCAGCGGCCACGGGACAAAAGCTGTTGACTGATACATGCAATTACCTCCTCTAATATTGCTCTCAACTGTCGGCCCTGACTGACAAAAGTGGATGAGGTTTAGTTAAGGTCTGGGAAAACACTCTTAATAAAAGCCAGTCTCATCTCTATGATCACCTCCCCCCGTCAGACCTTTTCATCTGTTTTCGGGAAAGATAAGGCCTGGTGATGGAAAGTTAAAAAGTGGTGCTGAACTTGGATGTTCTGGACGCCAGTATTTACCTCACAAAAAGACGCCACAGTGTGTGTGTGTGTGTGTGTGTGTGTGTGTCTATGTGTGCGCTATTTGCATTGGAAATGAGGAGAATCAGTTTGGGTCATTGGGTAGGGTTTTCCTAGAAAGAATAAGAAGTTATTTTAGAAAGTTGTAAACCAGCTCCTTGTTGATTTCAGCCCATGTTTGGTTTTGGTGGGCACGGGAAGCCTTAAGGAGGTGACCCCTTGAGTCCTTCTCTGGGTTGCTGGACTTGGGTGGCCCCATTCCTATGGAAGATATACACAGCGACAGTGGTAAGGAGCTGGAGATGGAAACCTTTCCCCCCGAACCCCGCACTGGCACGGTGCTATGTGTGCACACTCGGGGTGGCAAGAAAGGGGCTAAAATCCTAGTGGAGAGCCCTTTAGGCATACCTAGTAAGAAGATCACCACCACCCCGGCCCCTGCTCCATGCCTTTGCTTTGAAGAACTCCCAGTTCACACAGAATAGGACAGGATCACAGAAGTGAGGACGATGGCCTATTTACAAGCATGGTTTGGAAGACTGAAGTGGAAACTGTAGGGAGATGTCCTTATAACAGCCCCAAACTGTATGGATTGGACTGTGTCCCTGTCTGCTGAGAAGCCTGCCGGCTGCTGTGAGTGCAATTGCTGGCCCTGATGCTGTCGGAGCCAGTTCTTCGGGTCAGCTGGGAACACTTGGCAGTCGGTCCTCTGATGGGGGCAAATTTGCAGAGGGGGCTGGGCCTGAAGAGGTCACAGTTTATTCACAGGCCCAGGAGGGAGCTAGCTTAGGTCTGAAGGAAGTCAGCTCTCTTATCCACAGTGCAGGTAGCTGAGTCTATCAGTTTTCCCCTGTGTTGGCACTCAATTTTCATAACACAATTTGTAATGTGATAAGGTCTGCACGGTATTAATAGTGGCAATAGCGTGGCAAGGTTATTCTTGCGCAGTTTTCATAAAAAAGCAAGGGGCTACTCTGTTGATGGAGTGTATTATCTAGGATTTTAGAACCAGGACACAATCTCTCTCTCAAGTGTGTGCAGACTCTACTAAAAAAACTTCTTCCTGCAGAGATAAGCCTGCCTTCCAACCTCCACCCCCAGCTCTCCACTGATGTGGAGACCAAGTTAACATCTCCCTTGCTTCTGCAGGGGTTTCACAGCATGTCACCTGTGGAAAGGAATGGACTGGAATCTGGGAATGTGTCACATGGGAGAAGAGTCATCGCCAAGGAGTCCTCCACCTGGGAGGAGAGACCGAATTTCAGCCGAAGGTGACAAAGCGCTGAAGGGTCCAAAGGAGGTGAGTGCATAAGGCCGTGAGGAAGAGGAGAGAGTCAGTCATGGCTGCATGAGGAAGAAAGAGCTGCCCCAGCTGAACCATATGAAAGGACATCTGACTTCTGGGAGGGGACTGCAGGGGAGATTTCGACATGAGGCATACTGGGAAGGAGGACTATTTCTTTTTTTTTTCAACTGTGGAATTCTGCCTCCACTGCCATGCACAACCACATATGCACTCACACCTACGCAAACCACACACACACACTCATATGCACACTTCTTTCCCCTAGTCCCAACTCTGTATTTGCATCAAAATCACCCAGAGCTTTAAATAAAATACAGATCCTGAGGCTTCTCAGATATACTAAATAATCATTTCTGGGAGCAGAGTCTGAAGTTTTTCATTTTTTAAAAATTTAGTCACCTGCATGCCCAAAGTGAAAATTCATAGTACGGAAAAGAAAATCTCTTTCACCTAACTCGCAGTCCTATTCCCCAAAGGCAGACATTTTTTTTTAAAGACCACAGCATGCAGCATGTGGGATCTGAATTCTCCATGTCCCCTCTATTGGGAGCACAGAGTCTTAACCACTGGACTACCAGGGAGGTCCTAAGGCAGACATTTCCAACAGTTCCTTGAAATTTGTTTTCTTCCAAAAACTATGTTCATACATAGCCATCTGTTATTACTTTTAACCTCTCTCAATGATTGTAATGAATAGTCAGGTGAGAATTTCCTCTTTGGGTCCTGCTCTGTGCCCCAAGAGATACATCTTTTGTGGGAAAGGAGGGCTGGAAGAGGGGAGCTTAGGAAGTGGGGAGCTTTCTGAGTGGATAAGCAGACAGGAGAGCCAAAGGACAGAGCCTAGAGAGAGGCTGCTCAAGGAGGCAGGGTGCTTAAGAGTAAAAAGAGGCAGCAATTCCTGTTAATGCACAAGTCCCCAAGAGCTGAGAAGGGCAGAGTGGCAAGAGACAGAATCCAGTGGGGCTCAGTGGAGAATGCCTTCCAGAAGAGACTAGTCTCCAAGATGAGAGAATGGGTATTCAGGGTGGAAAGACTGGCATGGGATGTGAATGCTCCTTCACTCTTTCTTCCAGGCGTCTTTCTCTTCAGTTCTTTAGGAGGCAGGGGCAATTGTAAGAGTGTCACTTTAGTGTCCAGCTGCCCTGGTTTCCAGAGGTTGAATGAATAGTAGGCGTGTGGTGACAGACATACAGGAGGCACTGGGGAGAGAAGGGGGAAGGAGACATGCCCTGGCATTCAGGCTTGCAGGTAGATAGACATGCAGAACCCCCAGAGCAATGTGGTGAATGTCTTCCTAACAGCAGGTCAGTGCAAGGTATATTGGGTAGAACAGGACTAGCACTCATATTATTTCTTTTAAGAACTAAATAAGGACCTCATTAGCCAGAGTCTTCAAATAGGTCGTATGTTTTTATTGCCGGATTCCAGAAGAGTCCGTATTCATCTGTTTCAGACAAAATTGCAGGACAGCTGAGGTTGGGTTGACTTTGGCCAACCCTTGGTTATAGTTCGGTGGTCTGTTGGCTTTCCAGGGTCTCCACAAGTCACACAAGGGCACAAGTGGTTCCCCTATCCCTGTTTGATAGCTCTTGTTCTTCGAAATGCCGGTGAAGTCAGAGGTAGAAATCAAAGGCTTACTTGAGTTTTATTGCTTTCAGGACTTTTACAATTGCTTTACTGTCTTCCCAATAATACAATTACATTTTCTGTAGACAACATGTATCTGGAAAGGATCAGTATGTACTGAAGTCAGTCTTTTTTTTTTTTGAAAAATGGGCAGAAAGAAATATTCATATTGTATCACAGACTAGCCCTGGGTTGAGTTCCAGAGTTTTTTTTGTTTGTTTTTTGCTGGTCATTTCTGTCATATAAAGGCCTGTGAATCTGTCTTTTTTTTGAACTTGAAGGACTTTTGCCAGTGACAGTTTTTATTTTTCTGTTAGAATTCCTACCATGTGTCAGGCGTGGCTGTTGGCATGGTGTCTCTGCAGCAGCATCGCAAAGGGAGGTTTTTGCTCTTGTCATCTTACAGATGAGGGAAATGAAGAGACCAATACATGCAGAATCTTACCTGAGCTCCTGTTTTGTTGTGGCCAGGCTGGTATTTGAACTTGGATGACTCCACATGAAAATTAAGTCTCTCAGTTTACAGATGAATCAACTGAAGTCCCAAGGTCACCTGCCTCATCAGTTGCAGAGTTTGGAACCCAGGGCTTCTGAATTTGTGACCAGTGTGCTTCTCATGACAAGAAGATCCGCCGTAAAGAGCAGACTCTGCCTTTGGTCTCTTCCCTTCTGAGGGCATCCTGCGTACTGTCACTCTATAACCTGCTCAAACTCCCAAGCCCTCAACACACACACATCCATGCTTTGGCTTCCCCCTAACCACTGATGATGGTCCCAGACTCTGCCCATCCTGACCGCTAATATCTCTGGCGTGGATCCCGCAGTCCAGCCGGACAGCCCCTCTGACGCCTGCAGGAACAAGATACATGCTTTCCTCCCACCATCTTTATTCACCATTTCCCACTAGTTGGCCTCCTCTCTTCCTGCCAGAGATACAGATCTAAATGATACCTGTCTTTCAGACCCATCGGAAATGCCCCACTTTCATGAAGCTTGTGAAGTTGTGTAGGATCTGTTGCTCTTGAGGGTTAAGGGACAGGGGGGAAAGAAAATGGGGTGGAACTCAGGAAAATAGTTCTGAAGCTTGGAAATGGGTGTAGCATTGCATAACCCAAGGCCAGTCAAGACCTGTGGCTTTTTGAGTTCTTACTGTGTCTTGAAACAGTGAGGGCCATGACACCTTCTGAAGTCTCCACAGCAAGTCATCATGTTGCTAGAGCTGGAATTCCAGCCAATCCCGCCTGAAGTCAAAGCCTGTGCTCTCCTTTACCATTGTACGGTCTCCCAAGACAACTGGTCATGTGGCAAGAAAAGAACACAGCCGTCCTTACGTGGAGGATTAAAGAGATGAAACAAAATTGGGGTCATGGATGGAGACAAAGCAGCGAGGGGGCCTGGAGTTAGAAGAGATGAAGGAACGGCCTGGAGCAGAACTCTTCAGGCTGTGGCCTTTGGGTCTCTGGAGCCTCTATCATTAACAGTGATCATCTGGACACCAGGAATTGCACTCACAGCTTGTGTCTTTTGCTTTGTGTCTTAGGGCTTTGAGGCCCAAGCTCCCTGAAGGCAGAGACTACATCTATACCTTTGTGGGGTGGAGACATAGTCTGGCCAAGCAGCCACATGGGAAGTGCCGAGGGGCAGGCATCTTGGTCTGTCCTGGGATGCGGGGAGGCTTCACAGAGAGATGAAGTTCCAGGCAGAGAAGGGAAGAGGGTGAGGGAATCAAGGTGGAGGGCGGGGCACACATTCAGGCAGGAAGGCCAGGAGAGGCAGCAGGCTGCACTGAGGGACGTGCCCAGCCTATTAGTCAAGGCTGGAGAAGCAGCTCAAGGCTGGGCATAGATGTAAAAGCTGAAACCTCCCACCCCCACTTCTATGCTTTCAGTGCCCCCTGCAACAGACATGCCCAGCACCCTACCACTTGAAACGTTGCCTTGTTCCTGAGAGGGCCCAGGGTATCCATCCTTACTCATCTAGAGAATTCTATTCATCTTTTAAGACACTTTAAACATGTGTCCTGTGAGGCTTGCCTTACAGTCTCAAGTAGAATTCCCTGTTTCCTCAGAAGTATCTTTTCTACCTCTCAGTTCTAGCACTCGTCACCCTGTTTTGTCTCTCTTCCCTGTTATCGCAGGAGCTCCTCCCAGGGGAGAAACTGTGTCCTGTCTTTTGGTCCCCAGAACTAGCAAATAGTCGGTACTCAGTACATTTTGATGATGGGGCAGCTTCAGCCCAGCGTTTGTGTGTTTTTCAGGGAGACAGAGTTAGCAGCCAGTGGGGACTTGTGAGGCTGGGAAGAGGAGATGGAATTTGCAAGTTTGCTCTGTAAAGTCTGCTGGGGACTTCTCACTGTGATGGCTGGTGGCACCTGCTCACCCTGACTCCTGTTAGCCTCTGCTAACTGCCAACCAGGCCCTGTGATGTCTCTGCATTTTTCCCCTTTGTCACTTTTTTTTTCTTTTCTGTGAGGAGTTTAGCAGCCCCTCAGGAGTTTGATTATATTGCAAGATGAATAAGATATTTGAATTGCGCTATTTAAATGAGTCATCTCAGGCCTAGTGTAATTGTTCACCCCCTGTCACACTCAACGTGACTACATTTTCAAACGAGTGCTTTGGCCTGAATAGGGCATTGCTGAAATTGTTTGGTTCCAGTTCTCAACGGCTTTATCATTTGCATCCCAGGGTGTGTCTTTTGTTTCACATCTGGGCAGATGTGGACTTTTACAGAGTCACCCACCAGAGCTATTGGAACAACCAGCGTATCCTTACAGAAGAAAATTGAACTGATTTTCTAGATGTTTGCACATGTGCGTGGTATGTGTTGGGGGCAGGGAGGGGGCTAGGGAGGGGTGGCAGTGTGCAGAGTGTCACAGAAGGCGATGTCTGATTGCGACTGAGCAGCTTCTCAACATAGAATAGGACTCAGGCTGAATAGATTTAGATTTTGGATTTGTGGTCTGAAATCTCCTTGATTCATATTTCTGTTTTGAGGGTTTTTGTCACTTTCATAACTAAGCCTTCACTGATGGTCTCAGGATGGATGGCCCAGGGGCCCAGAGTGCCTTAGCATTTCTTCATCTTGGAACTGAGCCAGAGAACAGGACGGTGACCACTGCCCACAGGCAGTTGGGCACCTCTCTCTTCCTTGTTCATTTCTTCTAATGAAGAGAACATGATTGAAGGTCAGACTGTCAAACACAACTAACTCCAAAGCTGCCTCTCCACATCTGGGAAGGTCTCAGTTAGGAACTGGTGGAGAAGTTGCCACAGTGTGGCAAGGCCCACACTGAGATAAAAAAGATTTAAACTTTCCAAATTAGGGGTATGCAGCATTCCTAAAGTGATAAAGTCAGGTGCTAAGATTCATTCAGTAGATGTTGCTTGTGTGCCCATGAATCTAGCCCATGCTCAGGGGATGGTGGTACAAGAGAAAGGGGCCCTTGAGACCCTGTCTTCAAGAAGTTCACAGCCTAGTGTGGTTGATGGGCATGCAAGTGATCATGACAGAGTAGAGGCGTGTCAGAGTGCTGTGGAAAATCAGGACAGCAGGGTCTGCCCAAGGAGATCGGCCAAAGTTTTTGAAAAGTAGGAGGTACTTTTGTTAGAACTTGAAGGACGAGTAGTGGCATTTATTATTAATAAGTTGGACAATTTGGGAGACAGTATTTTAGGCAAAGTTTAAGGTGGCTAGAAACTCATGTATGGTGTTGGAGATGAGATGGTTAAAACATGAGGAAGAGAGTGTCTGTTAATTTTACACTGTAGTTGTATTAGTATGTGTTCAGCTGCAAGGTACAGAAATCCCTAACACAAAGGGGTTAAACTCTAAAGAAGATTCATCAGCATATATAATATGCTCAAAGGCAGGGATATTTCAAGAAGGCTGAATTCAGTAGCTCAACGCTATCATTAAGGACCTAGGTTCCTTCCAACTTTCTGCTCTGCCATCCTTGGTATGATGGTTCATCCTCAGACTTGCTCTTCTCCTGAGCAGAAGATGACTGAAAAGAAGGAGAGGTTTGTTTGTTTGCTTTCTTTCTTGTTCTGTATCTTTTTAATCAGTGAGGAAAAGCTTTCTTAAGAAGCTCCCATCAACTCATCCTCATGGCTCAGCGGCCAGAACTGCATGACATGCCCGATCCTAAACCATTCACTGGCAAGGGGAATGCGACCACCATGACTGGCTCACACTAACCTTGACTTTCCCCCTGGAGGGGGACAGACTCACTTTTTCTGAAATATATGGCCAGATAGAGGATAGTGGAGCAAAATCAGGCCTGAGAGAAAGTAGGGGAAAGGGGACAAATGACTGCAGAGTTGGCAATCAACAGTGTTTGCTACAGTAGGTGATAAACAGTTATGATAGGTGTTTGAGCAGGAGTTGGCATGATTAGCTCTTCATGTTAAAAAAAAATCCTGTCATTAGTGTAGAGTTTATTTTTGTAGGCAGAACAAATGGAATAATTCTATGAGAAGTCAAGCTACCAATCTATACATATATATGTGTGTGTGTGTATATATATATATATACACACACACACATATGGAATTGGAGCTAAATTTTTCCTTGGGCCATGCTCTCCTCTCTACCTTCAGGGATAAAGGGGAGCTGAGGGGTGGGGACATTCCAGAACAGAGTAGAAGGTTTTCACTCAGGATTTGCCTGGAAGTCTTTCATGGTACTGTGACAAGCATGCAGAGTCTTCAAAATCCAGATGATCATACGGTCCACTCCGAAGGCTTGCTGTCATCACAGAATCCCAGCTTGCTGGAGCTGGATGTGCCTTTGAAGTCAGTTCAAAACTTTTATTTTACAAATGAGGAAACTGGGGCCCAGACAAGAGAAGTGACTTGTTAAGTTCCTATGTTTGTACATGGCTGAGTGGCAACCAAACCAGACCTTCACTACTGGCCCTGTGCTCTTTATAATGGGTTCTCTGGGTCAGCTTTTTAGGAGGCTTATGTGTGCATTCAGGGGTACTGGAAAGGTTCTGTAGGCCCTCTTCCTATGTTTCTATTATCCTTGACAATAAATCTATTGTTGGAATTGAAAAGCAATAATGCTTTGGTTTCTTTAAAAGGTAAACAATACTGACAGGTATAATGCCTCAGCTCTCTTATTCATTTTTAATATAATCCTTAGGTTTTTTTCTTTGAAGCAGTTTAGTGGGGGATGAGGATGAGATCTCAAGGGCACTGGGAGCCTGAGAGAGTTGAAAGAAGGCCCTAAGCTGTGGAATCGGAGACTTGAAGCCTCTTTGCTTTGTTGAGATCTTTTCCTATCTCACCAAGTCAAAAATAAACTAAATAAGAGCCTTGGTGACTGAGGCATTAATGAGTGGCAACTGGTGTGCTTCTGTGAGGTGAAACCTCTGACCCATTTTTCCTGGGGACTCAAACATCCTTCAGAGTGACTCACACACTCTGTCTCCACTCTTTCCTTTGACTTTTGCTGTCTGTATATGTGCCTGGTCCCCTTAGAACATACACACATCTTGGCCAAAACTTTTACCCAGAAACTTCTGAAAGTTTGCCACTGTTGATGAGCAGTGCTTCAAACAGCAGCCACCAAAAAGAAAAAGAAAGAAAGAAAGAAAAAAGCTTTCTAAATACTAAAAATGGTTTTAAAATCAGAATTGAATTTTACTTGCAAATCACCAAGTTAACTACAGAGTGCTCTGTAAAATCCATTTATTTCATCTTTACTTTTGAAAATATCTTTAAAGCATGTTAGTTGATTTTTCTGGTAGTAGGCCAAACATTATAAAGCTGCTAGTTTTAGATGTGGAATGTAGATAAAGATTGGGCTGAATCTGAATAACCATTCTTGGAGGTTGTGTAAAGATGGTTCCATTTCTGTAAAACAAACGAACAAAAACAGCCCTATGTATGTGTGTGTCTGTCATAGGGTTACCTCATCCTAGAGAAACATAAATGGATATATATGAAGTTGTTAACAAGGGTTACTTTACTGGGCAGTGCTGATATGGGTGAGTGAGGATGGCTGGGGCAAGTCAAACAAAATGTAAGAGGAAAAAGGGCATTGAAGGGGCATGTATATAAATTTACATAAATGTATCTTTATTTATAGATAGAGGCACAACAATTTAAGTAAGATGCTTTCAAAAAGTGATCTGAGAAACGAGAAAATGGAAGTGACTCTAATTCTCACGTACACCAAAAGGTAGAACATGCTTTGGCTCTCTGGCTAGACTGCATGTTCGCTGAGGGGCCTTCAAACTTGAAATTTTAAGGTTCTCTACAGTTCTCAAAGAGTCGGACACGACTGAGCAACTGAACTGAACTGAACTACAGTTCTGTTAAAGAATCTGTCTGCCAGTGCAGGAGATGCAATAGACTTGGGTTTGATCCCTGGGTTGGGAAGATCCCCTGGAGGAAGAAATGGCAATCCATTCCAGTAGTCTTACTTAGAAAATTCTGAGGACAGACGAGCCTGGTGGGCTACAGTCTATGGGGATGCACAGAGTTGGATACCGCTGAGAGTACACACACACACACACACACACACACGCATACACACAGAGTTCTGTAAATTAAATCTGTCTGGGAATGCTGTTCTACTTTAATTAGCATTTTGTTCTACTATCATCCACTTGTTATGTATTGATAGTTTTTCATTTCATTTCATTTTTGCCATCTTTTATCAGTAAAGGCTGATTATAATTGAAAAATATGTATTATACATTATTATATAGATAATTAGATCTAAGTTTATTTCACTATTGCATACAGTTTGCTCTACAGTAGGAATTTGGTCCATCTTAAAAAATCCTCTGATGTCCCATTTTAAAGGAAGCCCTCAAGGTATTAGGAAGCAATCCCTGAATAAGCTGGTATCTCCTGAGATTTTCAATCGAGATCTTGTATCTCCTTTCAGAAAGTGTGCCTAAAGTGGACTGTAACTGCTTTGGGGGTCACCCAGCACATTCATGTGGCATTCTTCCCATGCCGAGGCTAGATGCATGCATCCGCCTCTTTTGGTACACACACACATAGCACATGCAGGATGGCAGACAGCTTTTCCTAAGCACTTACCATTTGTCAGATACTTTCCTCACAGTAAATCAGCAAGGGCAAATATTTCACATCCATTTAATAGATCAGGAGCCTGAGGCCCACAGGGCTCAAGAAATCTATTCAAGAACGAGTAAACTGAGCCAATTCTGAAATTCTGGTTTCTTTGATTCAGTAGGACAGGGTGTTGCTTGGGTTTTGTTTTGTTTGGTTTTTTTTTTTCTCTTCCACTACACAAACTCAGCCACATCAGAAGGAAAACTGGAAGGGTTTTCTTAACTCTGAGGACTTTCCTCCCTTTGATTCTTTCCCCCCTTTGATTCTTTCCCCAGCCACTTCTTTTGAGCGTGGGACAGGGGATGGAAGAGAAAGATCAGGAGAGGAAAGACAAGGATAGTCTCTATTCATTCAAATGCCAGGTTTCCCAGGAGAAAGGACTGTTGGGGAATAGTTCAGATTTGGGAAAACCTGTTTCTAAGAATATCATCTACCCACTCACTTGGCTATCAGAGTATTCTGATCTTCTTAAGATAGGAGGAACTGAGCTTGGGAATGTTTACAGATATAAAAAGTGAGGAGAACAGGTCGGGGAGGGGATCAATGATGTGAGCAGACTAAACTTCTTTCCCAAATCTTGAACTCCCCAAGGGTAAGCTTCCTTTTGTTAAGTTAAGTAGCAAGGGTTGAAAGAAACTTCCAGTAAAAGAAACTGTAATGGCCCATGGCCTACAATAAAACGGAAACAATGCAATGTGGATTTGTTTTCTCCATTACTTTGGACTCTCCACTGGCTCTCAGATTCAATTCAGTGCAAATGTATTTGTTGTGTTTATTCCCCTCTGACATGCACTTTCCAACTGAACTACTGTTTGAGTCTGTTAAGGGGGAGAATCTAGGGTGCCTATTTGACATGTGAAGTCATTAATTATTGTGTAGGTTTCATCAGTTGTTTTAGCAGAAGGCTTTTGTTTGCTTCCCTTAAGTTTTCTTTTTTTAACTTTCTAATAGGACAAAATAGCAGAGGACTGATTTTTGCTTCTTGTTGGCTCAAGCAGGAAATATGAGCCAGCCTTTGATTCCTCCATGTTTGATTGATAATTTTGAGAGTGTCTAGCCAGGTATTCTGAGTGTGATCCAGCAGGTAACAGCTGGAGAGCGTGTGGCAAGAGAAACCACACAGCAAGGGGCCAAATCACATTTTTCATTTATTACTGAACAGTTTTAGAATAAGCTGATGCTTAACACACGGCAATCTGATGTTTGATACAGTGTGTAACGTATGTTACTGTGTGTGCAGTCATACAATTATGTTCTGCATAATTGCTCATACAGTCTATTATAAGCTTGGAATATATATTTTAAAAATGTATTTCTCTTGAAATTTTTAGCAGAAAAATTATATTTTGCATAGGTTAATACAGATTATACGTAAGATTAAGCTACATGTAGTTGTTTGGTGTATACAACCCTCAGGGTCCTGCACCCCTCTCTGAATTGTGGGTTCCCGTCCCCCGACACCGAGCAGTGCTCCGACAACAGCTGGGTATCCTGCAATTCAACTCAATACATTTCTGATGCTGTCTACCTGGAGACAGCATCAGATTTTACAGATTAAAGGTTCAGTCCCACAACACTGCCCTCCACTTCTGAGAGCGGCCAGTGAGTCCAGATGATCCTTCCTATGATCTCCTTGGGTTCAATTAATTTGCTAAATGTGCTCGAAGAACTCAGAGAAACCTTTTTCTTATTAGATTTCCAGTTTATTGTAAAAGGATAGAACTCAGGAACAGCCAGATGGAAGAGACATATAGGATAAAATAGGGGGAAAGAGGCACAGAGCTTCCAAGCCCCTTTCAGAGCAGGCTACCTCCCCAAATCTCCACGTGTTCACTGGGAAGCTCCCTGAACCTGTCTTTTGGATTTGCACAGAGGCTTGCTTTCATAAGCATGACTGACTAAGTCATTTGTCATTGATTCTTGAACTCAATCTCCAGCCTTCTCTCTTCACAGGACAGGGAGTGGAACTAAAAGCTCCAACCCCTCTAATCTTGTGGTTCCTTCCCCCAACCAAAGATCTCCCTCCTCAACTTCCATGGAACCCCATCCCATCCTTAGGTGTGGTCCAAAAGTCACTAACAAAACACAAACAGCACTTTTATTGCTCTTACCACATAGTAAATTCCAAGGGCTTAAGGAACTCTGTGCTTAAAACTGGACAAAGATCAAATACGTATTTTTTAATTATAAATCACAATATGACAGATACTGTACCCACTATATGCCCACTTCATACTGAAATAAATAAATTCTGTAGAAATACTCAGGCATTTTGAAGAACAAGAGAAAAATCATCTAAGACATTTCAAAGGGAAGCACCAGAAGAAACAAGAGACAGTCAATATGTAACTGGTGGTGTTTCCTCTTGTAGTTGCCTTCTTTTGCCTTTTGACTGGTTGGTTAGGGGATCCTAAAAGGCATCTCTGCTGTCTTTGCCCAGGGAATCATCAGCCCTCCTGTGAGTAATAACTAGGCTTTGTGATCTGCTGCTCGCTAGTTATAAATATGCTCTCAACAGCTTTTTAGACACTGTTAAACATTAAACAGACCCAGGATAATTGAAAACAGTAATTCTTATACCATTTAAATTCAAGGAAACTAATAGCTAATTTAGGATAGGAAAGAATAACAAGAGATGTTCACATTTTCTTCTTGATGAAGGGGGCCACTGGT
Organism: Ovis canadensis; assembly: GCF_042477335.2. Lineage (NCBI taxonomy): Eukaryota > Metazoa > Chordata > Mammalia > Artiodactyla > Bovidae > Ovis > Ovis canadensis. Next base: position 208,281,681 of record NC_091245.1, on the reverse strand, counting down.
ACCAAAGTTTATTCCACCAAGCCCATAATTTCTGAATTTGGGGCTCAATTACATGCAAAAATGGAAAATTGGAGACTTTGAATGAATTTCCTATTTAATCTTGCTTCAGAATTTCCTTAATTGGCATGGATTCTAAATTAAGAACCACAGAAAATAACATAGGTCCTATTTTGAGCTTCCCTGGTAGCTCAGTGGTAAAGAATCTGCCTGCCAATGCAAGAGATTTGGGTTCGATCCCTGGGTCAGGAAGATCCTCTGGAGAAGGAAATGGCTACCCATTTCAGTATTCTTGCCTGATAAATCCCATGGACAGAGAAGTCTGGTGGGCTATAGTCCATAGGATCACAAAAGAGTAGGACATGACTTAGCAACTAAACAATGAAACAAATGCATACAGCATAAAATTCACCTTTTAAAATATACAATTTAGTGGTGGTTAGTATATTTACAAAGTAGTACAACCATTACCAGTGTCAAATTTTAAGAATATTTTTATCACCCCCAAAGAAACCCCATACCCATTAGCAGTTACTTCCATTTCCTCCCTTCCTCAAGCCATGGCAATAGCTGACATACTTTCTTTCTCTATAGGTTTCTGGCTTATTCACTCCTGCCTTAATCAGATAAACTAAGTCATAATGTTTATTTTTGTCCCATGTCTTCTGTCACGAGTCCTTTGCATTCTCCTTGTACGTACTATTTCTACACTGAAGGCTTCCCATGTGTAAATACCAATATAAAGAACTTACTACAATTTTATCATGTCTTTTTGTCTCATCCTGGTTATTAATTCCAGGAGATCAGGGAGATCTTAAAATTTGCCATTTATTGAGCACTTCTTATGTTATTGGGACTTGATTGAGGTATTTATTGGGTGCCTACTCCTTACTAGGCACTGTGCTACGTACTGGGGGTGCATTTCTATTTCTGAATTATTTGATTTTTCTACTGCCTTGGATGCTTTATATCGTTATTACAATTGCATAGACATTGAATGTAAGGTCCAGATTTTTCTAGCTAGTAAGTGGAGAGGAAGGATATGAACCCAAAGTTGGACAGACTTTCCAAGTCATAGTACACTCATTATGATCCCTATCATAACCTTCACAGAAATATTCGCGCGTATACCTAATTCAATACTCAACACTCACAGTGTGCTTTGTCCATATTTTGTTTTGGACTGATGCTCTTCACATACCCCTATTGTACAAAATTTAGAGTAGTAAGTGTGTTTTATTTATTTATTTTTTTTTTAGATTTATTTATTTTTATTTATTTATTTATTTATTTTTTATTTATTTTTTTTTTAATTTTTTAAATTTTAAAATCTTTAATTCTTACATGCATTCTCAAACATGAACCCCCCTCCCACCTCCCTCCCCATAACATCTTTCTGGGTAATCCCCATGCACCAGCCCCAAGCATGCTGCATACTGCGTCAGACTTAGACTGGCGATTCAATTCACATGATAGTATACATGTTAGAATGTCATTCTCCCAAATCATCCCACCCTCTCCCTCTCCCTCTGAGTCCAAAAGTCCGTTATACACATCTGTGTCTCTTTCCCTGTCTTGCATACAGGGTCGTCATTGCCATCTTCCTAAATTCCATATATATGTGTTAGTATACTGTATTGGTGTTTTTCTTTCTGGCTTACTTCACTCTGTATAATCGGCTCCAGTTTCATCCATCTCAACAGAACTGATTCAAATGAATTTTTTTTAACGGCTGAGTAATACTCCATTGTGTGTATGTACCACAGCTTTCTTATCCATTCATCTGCTGATGGACATCTAGGTTGTTTCCATGTCCTGGCTATTATAAACAGTGCTGCGATGAACATTGGGGTACATGTGTCTCTTTCAATTCTGGTTTCCTCAGTGTGTATGCCCAGAAGTGGGATTGCTGGGTCATAAGGCAGTTCTATTTGCAATTTTTTAAGGAATCTCCACACTGTTCTCCATAGTGGCTGTACGAGTTTGCATTCCCACCAACAGTGTAGGAGGGTTCCCTTTTCTCCACACCCTCTCCAGCATTTATTGCTTGCAGATTTTTGGATCGCAGCCATTCTGACTGGTGTGAAGTGGTACCTCATTGTGGTTTTGATTTGCATTTCTCTAATAATGAGTGATGTTGAGCATCTTTTCATGTGTTTGTTAGCCATCCGTATGTCTTCTTTGGAGAAATGTCTATTTAGTTCTTTGGCCCATTTTTTGATTGGGTCGTTTATTTTTCTGGAGTTGAGCTGCATAAGTTGCTTGTATATTTTTGAGATGAGTTGTTTGTCAGTTGCTTCATTTGCTATTATTTTCTCCCATTCAGAAGGCTGTCTTTTCACCTTGCTTATATTTTCCTTTGTTGTGCAGAAGCTTTTAATTTTAATTAGATCCCATTTGTTTATTTTTGCTTTTATTTCCAGAATTCTGGGAGGTGGATCATAGAGGATCCTGCTGTGATTTATGTCTGAGAGTGTTTTGCCTATGTTCTCCTCTAGGAGTTTTATAGTTTCTGATCTTACATTTAGATCTTTAATCCATTTTGAGTTTATTTGTGTGTGCGGTGTTAGAAAGTGATCTAGTTTCATTCTTTTACAAGTGGTTGACCAGTTTTCCCAGCACCACTTGTTAAAGAGATTGTCTTTACTCCATTGTATATTCTTGCCTCCTTTGTCAAAGATAAGGTGTCCATATGTGTGTGGATTTATCTCTGGGCTTTCTATTTTGTTCCATTGATCTATATGTCTGTCTTTGTGCCAGTACCATACTGTCTTGATGACTGTGGCTTTGTAGTAGAGCCTGAAGTCAGGCAAGTTGATTCCTCCAGTTCCATTCTTCTTTCTCAAAATTGCTTTGGCTATTCGAGGTTTTTTGTATTTCCATACAAATCTTGAAATTATTTGTTCTAGTTCTGTGAAAAATGTGGCTGGTAGCTTGATAGGGATTGCATTGAATTTGTAAATTGCTTTGGGTAGTATACTCATTTTCACTATATTGATTCTTCCAATCCATGAACATGGTATATTTCTCCATCTATTAGTGTCCTCTTTGATTTCTTTCATCAGTGTTTTATAGTTTTCCATATATAGGTCTTTAGTTTCTTTAGGAAGATATATTCCTAAGTATTTTATTCTTTTCGTTGCAATGGTGAATGGAATTGTTTCCTTAATTTCTTTTTCTACTTTCTCATTATTAGTGTATAGGAATGCAAGGGATTTCTGTGTGTTGATTTTATATCCTGCAACTTTACTATATTCATTGATGAGCTCTAGTAATTTTCTGGTGGAGTCTTTAGGGTTTTCCATGTAGAGGATCATGTCATCTGCAAACAGTGAGAGTTTTACTTCTTCTTTTCCAGTTTGGATTCCTTTTATTTCTTTTTCTGCTCTGATTGCTGTGGCCAGAACTTCCAGAACTATGTTGAATAGTAGCGGTGAAAGTGGACACCCTTGTCTTGTTCCTGACTTTAGGGGAAATGCTTTCAATTTTTCACCATTGAGGATAATGTTTGCTGTGGGTTTGTCATATATAGCTTTTATTATGTTGAGGTATGTTCCTTCTATTCCTGCTTTCTGGAGAGTTTTTATCATAAATGGATGTTGAATTTTGTCAAAGGCCTTCTCTGCATCTATTGAGATAATCATATGGTTTTTATTTTTCAATTTGTTAATGTGGTGAATTACATTGATTGATTTGCGGATATTGAAGAATCCTTGCATCCCTGGGATAAAGCCCACTTGGTCATGGTGTATGATCTTTTTAATGTGTTGTACTTGGTCATGGTGTATGATCTTTTTAATGTGTTGTTGGATTCTGATTGCAAAAGAAACAAAAGAGACCATAGCAAAAATCAACAAAGCCAAAAGCTGGTTCTTTGAAAGGATAAATAAAATTGACAAACCATTAGCCAGACTCATCAAGAAGCAAAGAGAGAAAAATCAAATCAATAAAATTAGAAATGAAAATGGAGAGATCACAACAGACAACACAGAAATACAAAGGATCATAAGAGACTACTATCAGCAGTTGTATGCCAATAAAATGGACAACGTGGAAGAAATGGACAAATTCTTAGAAAAGTACAATTTTCCAAAACTGAACCAGGAAGAAATAGAAAATCTTAACAGACCCATCACAAGCATGGAAATTGATACTGTAATCAGAAATCTTCCAGCAAACAAAAGCCCAGGTCCAGATGGCTTCACAGCTGAATTCTACCAAAAATTTCGAGAAGAGCTAACACCTATCCTCCTCAAACTCTTCCAGAAAATTGCAGAGGAAGGTAAACTTCCAAACTCATTCTATGAGGCCACCATCACCCTAATACCAAAACCTGACAAAGATGTCACAAAAAAAGAAAACTACAGGCCAATATCTCTGATGAACATAGATGCAAAAATCCTCAACAAAATTCTAATAAGTGTGTTTTAAAAAGTATGAGAAAATGTTTAACCTCACAAGTTATCAGAGGAATGCAAAGCTGAAAGAAAAAGGAGGCTTTTTTTTTTTTTTTAATCTTCTGGCCACATCGCACAGCATGTGGGATCTTGTTCCTCACCCAAGGATTGAACCTGTGTCCCCTGCATTGGAACTGCAGAATCTAAACCACTAGACCACCAGGGAAGTTCTGAGGCATTATTTTATATTTGCTAACAGGCATTTATAAAGTGATAATATTTAAGTGTTTGCAAAATTTTGGTGTATCCTTAAATTTCAGATGAAAGTATGGAATGTAAGAACTGTCCAAAAAAAGTTCAATTCCCCAGACTTATTGAAGGAATTTAACATAAAGAAATAATCCAAAGAAAGAGAAGAGCATTTTCTGTAGAAAAATGTTCAATTACAACATTATTTCTACTGCCAATGAATTATTTAAATGCCCAAGAACAGTTTAATGTTACAGTGCGGTAGATATTCTTAAATAGAACATTATGCAGCAACCAAAAGTGGTAATTATGAAGACCTAAAAAATGTTTGAAAACAATGAAAAAATTTGAATGTGGACTTATATTTAAGCCTTGGGTATAACCATGTAACGATTACATGTGAAAACAAGTTTTAAAAACTTACAACACTTGGCACCGAGTAAACAGTAATGGTTGAATGAAGGGGTGACTGAACAGAAATAGAAAACATCCTGCTTGGTATGTAATCTCATCCCCAGACGTTACAGGATTTAAATAATATACTATGGTTGAAGCAAGATATTTTTAATCATGCTAAAGCTTTTATTGTGACCCAGGAAATGTCAATTGTTATGAGATCATTGCAGGTCTAGAAAAATTTAACATTTTTGATGATACATGCATGTGAATGATGTATAACAAAACCTTAGAACATTTAGAGAATGGTAGTGATTATATCAACAATCATAATAGCCTTATTAGGGCTCAGGAGCTTAAGCTTCCTTAGCTTCAGGACTAATGAGCCTTTGAGTATTGCATTTCCAATGGAAAGTTTCCACTTTCTACCTTCTGATTACATACCCAAGGCTTAAACATGATGGGTATATTACAATGTAAAAAAGCTTACATATATATTAATATTTACCTAGGAATTATATACAAGACATATAAAGTAATACCTGTAACTCTGAATGGTATAATCTAGATTTTATTATACCTGTAAGAAGACATGTGCATGTGCATGTCATTTTCATGGGACTGGAATGGTGTTATAGCACATTAACTAGCTCTGGCAGAAGGAGACATTTATTAATCATCACAGCCTCTGTTTCTTCTTCTTTTCTAAAAATTTTTATTTATTTAATTTTGCCTGCACTGGGTCTTCATTGTTGAGCTTGGGTTCTCTCCAGTTGTGGCGAGTGGGAGCCGTTCTCCAGTCGCAGATGGACTTCTCAAGGCGGTGGCTTCCCTTGTTGCGGAGCATGGGCTCTAAGTTATTCGGGCTTCCATAGCGGTAGGGCATGGGCTCAGTTCCTACGGCACATGGGCTTTAGTTGCCCCGCGGCATGTGGAGTCTTCCCACATCAGGGATCAAACTCCTGTCCCCTGCATTGGCAGGCGGGCTCCCAACCACTGGACCACAGAGGAAATCTTGGTTCTTCTTTTATGTGTTGGAGGCCCACTCCTGAGCCCCTCCCCACTGTCACCATTGAGGAACATGTCTCCAGGTCTCTCCTATTCTTCATCTGCCTCTGCCTGAATGCTCAGCACCCAGCGATGCCTTGGTCACTGGAAACAGCCACTGACAGGTTCTGCCTTGCTTAGCCATCCCTCTTTTACTTGCCCAATTCTATCTCAATCCATGGCTTTACCCAGGCTCCTTTGCTCCTTTTTTTTTCTGAGTAGAAATTAACTCAAGTTGTTAGAGGGGGAAGAACTGTAAATTGTAGCACAAAAATCTGCTGTTAAAGAAAAAGGAAGCTGTTCTAATTTTGGGCACTGCAAATACATTAAACCACTTATTGAAGTCTTCTTGGTGCCTCAATATTACATGGCCTTATGGCCTTCACTCCAGGCACCTGAGATTAATCAGCTTTTAAGGAAGACAGTCTTAAACAACTAAACAGGAAATAGGACATCCCAAATCTGAGGATAGTCACTGTGGGACTAGAACATAACAGAGCATATCTGAATTTTGTAAGGTCACAGAAGAGATGGTTTCTATTCAGGAATCCTTTAGTGAGAAAAGAAGGCTGTTCGTGGCAAGTGGAGGGGGAGGATAAAGTGGGTACGACTCTTGGCTTACATTAATTGGCAAGATACATGGACTCTGGAGTAGGATACAGCTGCAGGAGCATTTGAAGGGGATAGTTACCTCTCTGTAGTTATGGCTTTGGGAAGAGATCAGCAGGAAGTTTTGGCTAAGTTATTGATGACCAAGTGGCAATTAATTATGGCATTTCTAACATCCAGATAGTTGCTTTTAGACTGGATAGTCTAACATCTGAACAGTCACTTTAGACTGAATTTTATTTGTGCTGAGTTATTCTTAAATGTATATATCCTTATGCTCTTCTCAGTCTTGGAGGTAGAATGAAAAATTAGATATCAACTTCTTCTTTTAAATTTTAATCACATATTTGAAAATTCTGCATGAAAATGTCACTCATCAAAATAATGAGGTTTTCTGATCACAGTGTAACATTTCACCCCAGCTCTCACCACCCTCAGGATTTTACTGCTGTATGAGAGCTCAGGATTTGGGGAAAACAAACAGAAGGTTCTCATAGCAGAGCTAAGGCAGGGGTTGCTGTATTGACAAAGAAGAAACCATGTGTGGGAATATGGCGAAAGGAGGACAGTTATCCCACTGATGTGTGGTCAAAACCTTGGGAGAAAACACATAGTTCCTATTTGGTCCTAAATTTATACCATGTTTAGTTGAAAGAACATAGGCTCTTAAATCAGAGTGAATCTTTATTTCATTACTTAAAAGCTATATAACATTGAGCAAGTTGATTTATCTAGTTGTACACAAGCTTTGGGCTTCCCTGGTGGCTCAGTGGTGAAAGAGTCACTTGCAACTCAAGAGATACGGGTTTGATCTCTAGGCTGGGAAGATCCCCTGGAGGAGGAAATGGCTACCCACTCCAGTATGCCTGTCCAGGAAATCCCACAGTCCATGGAGTCACAAAGAGTTGGACACAAATTAGTGACTAAGCACTCACTCAAATTTCAGCATGCATCATTAGAATCCCCTAGAGGGCTATATTTACACAGATTGCAGTGGTCTATCCCAAAGTTTCAGATTCAGTAGTGCTGGGTAAGCCTCGAGAATTTGCATTTCCAACAAGTTTGCAGGGACCAGACTTCAAGAACCATCAGATTAACCCAATATGAGTCTCAATCTTTTCACCTATAAAATGGTGCTAATCTTACCTATGTCACAGAATTGTGTGACAATAATATCCAGCTTGTATTGAGCACTTAAGTGGTGTGCCAGCCAAACACTATCCTAAGCATGTTACAATCATTTAATTCTCACAGATGGGACTTCCCTGGAGGTCCAATGGCTAAGACTCCACACTTCCAGGGGTGGTAACGGGTTCCAACCCTGGTCAGGGGACTAAGATCCCGCATCCTGCATGCTGCGTGGCACAGCCAAAATAGGGGGGAAAGTTCTCAGAAACCTCTTGAGAAAGGATTTTCTATCACAGAAGAGGTAACTGAGACAAGGAAAGTTGCTTAAGGTCAAACAGCTAAGAAGCAGAATTTTGATCCAGGCAGTCTTGGGACCAGAGCCATGCTCTTAACCATGCCCTGATGCCATCTTTTGAAGTTAAAGGAGATCATGTGTAAGGTATTGTTATGGTGTCTGGCACATGGCTAATTAATATATGTAGCAACTGGTAGTAATTTTGAGTTGTTCTTTCTCAAAAGGACCCAGGGCAGAAAAAAAAAGAGAAAGAAGATACAGGAAGGTGATGTGCATGCATTCTCGGTGGCTCCATCTGTCAAATGGTGTCAGGCTGGTGGTTTGCCCCCTTGAGCCTCTTTGCTTCCTCATCTTAATAAAAAGATATATGGAGAAAGGCGATAGTGATGGGAGCATCAGTCTTCAGAATTTCACCCAGCCACTTTGTCTAGTGTTAAGCCCTAGATTTCACTCTCTCAGGGTGAGATGAACCTCAACCCCAAAGCACATTTACACATCATCCAGGTTGGCTCAGGGCTTGGCCAAAAGGGAGAGTGTTTTCTAGAGCCAAGCTTTAGCATTCTCATTGGAACTTGAATCCACTCAAGTTCAAATATGTCCCTGGAGCCAACTTTGACTATCTGCCTAATATGATGATGATACTACACATATAACACTAGATAGAGTATATGACTTCTCTGAAGAGAAAAATAGGATAAGGACATGAGAAGACCCTAGTTATTCATTGCATCATTCTGTCTTTAATGAAAGTCTGTGGAATGATTTTCTTGGGGAGTGGAAGTCACTTCCAGGACAGTTGCCTAGAGTTGCCACTAACTTGTCCTGAGAAGAAGTCACAGCCTTAATGTTTATAAGCTCATCAAGCCACAAACTAAATCTTGAATTAGAAAAACAAAATTCTCCTGGTTCAATGCTTTAATAAGTAGCAGCAGGAAAAATGGTGACTTATTATGTAAGATATTGTGATGGATATCTTTTATATTTAGCTCTATTTGGAAAATAATGTCTTTAAACTTAACACCTTCAATTCTGTCCTTTGGATATTTCTTCTTTTACACCTTGAAAAACAGTCATATACCTTGAACAAATTCAGTGACATTTCTGTTGCGAAAGTCTGACACTTAGAAAAGTCAGAGGGAATTTTTCCCCAAAGAAGGAAATTAACCAAAATCCAATTATTTATGGTTGTAGCCGGAATTATTCCAGTTGCTCAGGATTTAGCTATTATTCCGTTGAGAAAGCAGAATACCAAAAGTACTAAGGATGAGGGTAATGTGATAAATGGGGATATGGCTTTTACTTCTGTGAGTACTATCATTAATAAAACAAATATGTACATATATACCTTCATACATATATTTATAAATATCTACACCATTCCTTTCTGATTAGTTACTACATATTGAAAACTAACACATGGTAGAAATTCAGAACAGAAAACATAATTGACAAAGTTGGACCCTTTTCATCAAGAAGAGCAGATGTATTTTCCTGGTCTTGCTATAATACTCTGAGCAAGTTGTCCTATCCTTGCATACACTGTATTTTTCCATCCACACCCCTTACCTCCAGAAGGGAATGCCATGAGGATTATCAGGACAATGTTAGCAAATGTGTCTAGAATTTGCTGGTAGGAGGCAACACTGAAAATCAAAGCACAATAATGTTTGGCGCTTTTGATAATCTAGGCTCTAACTTCTCTGACTAAAGCTTACTCTGCGTAGAAACACAAATATCAAATCCTGGCCTCTAACAATTCCATCGCCAGTTACTTACTCATTAGCTGGGGACCTTTGATGTTTTCCATCTACGAAGTTTCTAATCTTTCCGAAAAGTAGAGGAAGCACTCATTGGTTTATGTTTACATTTGGTGTTTTAATTTTGTAATTCCACCTTTCCCTTCCCCCTTTCTTTCCACTTTGCGGATCTCACAGGTGTCTGGTCCGACCTGTCAGGTGGGTCTCTGTTTGCCTGTCATTTGGGAAGCTGATGGTCTTACCTGGGCATGGCTGATTGCACAAAGCGGAACAGGGGTTAGTTTGAATTGCAGGTGTGAGCAATCAGTGTAGATCAGCACTAATCCATCAGATATTAGAACTGCCAAGCTGCAGCAGACATGGCAGAGAGAGCCAAAAGCTGAGAGTGACGGTAACTCTGTGTGTGTGTGTGTGTAACCAGTAGTTCCAGTGCCAAAGGATTTTATATTTGCAGAACGTGGTCTCCCTGATGCTGACCATGACATTTCCTTATTGAGGACCCACGCTGACTGTGGCTGTATAAAACCTCATGGAGATAAGAGGCAAATAAGAAACTGATCACATCTTCAGGTAGCTTATACCCCAGAGGAGACATTGATGGTAGCCTAAGGTATGCTTAGCTCACATTATGCAACGATATATACCTCAGCCTATAGAATTCTAAGTTCAAGTAGCCATTCTGTCATTTACTGTCTATTTGATCTTGGGAAAGTTTCTTATTTTCACTGAACTTCACATTCCCTCATGTATAAAATAGGGGTAATCCCTACTTGGAAAAATTATTGTCCCTGGCATATAGTAGGTGCTAAATACATGTTTTTTTTTTCTTCTTTTTTTGAACTATTATCTTTAGACAGTAGTATTGTCTGAGTGGTAATGTGAGTCATGAATACCCTGAGTGGTCCATGTGGAGTGAGAACCATGAGACCACACTTGTGATCCAGGAGGTCAACAAAGCTTTCAGGATGGGCAGGATGTGATGAACCTGAGCCTCGAAGATTCAGATGGGTTCACAGGGAGGTGGCATACACACAGGCTGGCAGGTGGGCTCTGGGACAGCAGCAAGTCCATTTGGGTTAAACCATTCAGACCTAAAAGTCTGAAGGATCCAGGTTGTCAAGGGCAGTGCTCTTAATAGGTTTGTCCTTCCAAAACAAATTCTGAGATCTGAAGCCCTATCCGCCGTTTGTCAAGGTTCTGGTGTAAATACATCACTGTCATCCACTTGTACAAGAAGCCCAGGCAATACAGGAGGCACACTTTTCCTTCTTGCCAGAGAGTCTGATTGACTGAATGTACCTTCCTCAGTCAAAGAATGTCTTGGCAGTATATGTTACATCAGGGAGCGCTGACCTTTGATTAACTTGAGTACCACAAACATGAGGGACGAGCCACCTCCTCACATGAGGAGAATCCCTTACTGCGTTGATGCTTTGGATCTAAATGTGGGTCCATAAGCCTGTGAGGCCCAAGAGGCTGCAGCAGGACTGAGGTACACTATAAGAGATTGTGGGCGTTCGCTTCATATGGCGATCATTTCACAATTCAGATAAGTCAAGTTGTTATGCTGGCCAGCTTGCACTTATACAGTGCTGCAGGTCAACTTATCTCAATAAAAGTGGGAAAAAATTAAAATCTTAAAAAGGCTGAAATACACAAAAAAGTGACTTGTGAGCAAAACACTCGGTCATATAGGCAGGTGGAAAGTAATAGATGAAGTCAGGAAACCTCTGTCATTTATTAATGGGGAGACCCCGGAACATACCACTTCGTCTTCTAGGGTCTCAGTCGCCCCAGGTATAAAATTAGGGTGTCACACTAATCATGAGTGCAAATCAATTTTTTTTAAAAATTCTAAGTCTCTCTTGTGTGTGCTCAGCCCCTCAGGCGTGTCTGACTTTTTGCCACCCCATGGACTGTAGCTGGGCAGGCTCCTCTATCCATTAAATTTTCCAGGCAAGAATACTGGAGTGGGTAGTTCTTCAGGGGATCTTCCCCACCTAGGAATCAAATCTGGGTCTCCTGCATTAAAGGAGGATTCTTTACCATGTGAGCCACCAGTTTCTTAGGTGACAACAAAAGCTCTTTTATGCCAATAAATCTAGTGTAGAATCACAACCTGTAAATAAAAGCAGAGCAGCTCCGGCCAGTGGGCATAGGTCCTGCCAAGGCCTCAATGTCTTCTCTCTCCTCCCCATCCTCAGAGTTGGGTGGAGAAGGTCACCTTGTCCTCTTCAGGGCATGATGTCGAAGCTGATAGACTACAAAGTTGCTGAGATTTCTCATACTTCCACAAGTTCCAGTCCTATCACAGCTTAAATTAATGTAGTTTTCAATTTTTTCTTTAAGTTGACTGAAACATTTTAGAAAATAAACTCATCTCCCTAGGACTCTCTTTTAGCGGATTGCATAATTTTTCTCTCTGCAATGTTTTTTATTCTCAAGACAAATTTCATTTCACTAATAATTGTCAGAGCTCCAATACTAAGATCCCTGATAGAAAGGGCATTGAAAGATTATATCTCATTCTGAGTCAGAGGTATTCTTATTCATACAGGAAGCCAGCTTTGTTAGGAAAGATACCCAAGTGTTCACAGTAAAAAATGTTGTTTGGCATTGAAACAGAGGTGAGGAAACTTACAGAGAATTTTCTCAGCAGCAGAAGAGGCTTCCCCTGGAATCGGTTGATGCTTGTCTATTGATGTCTAGCCCAAGCGAGAGCAGCACAGTCATACTGAAAGGCAAATGCCCTGGCCCTGAGAAATTTGAGCAAAAGGAAAACAGCTGAAAGAGGCTGAGATCTTAACCCTTCAAACGTTTCCCAGTCCACTTCTACCCTTGTTAGAACGGTCAGTGCAAAGCTGGAGAAGATACCTTAAAACATGGGCTTTCTGTGCTTCCTAGCACTGTCATTCTCCTGCAGCAGACTCAGTAGAGAAGAAAGTTAGGCCTTGATTATCTAAGGATACAAAAACTCAGACCACACTGTGAGCAGAATGATTATGCACATGTTGTTGTTCAGTGGCCCAATCGTGTCCTACTCTCTGCGACTCCATGGACTGCAGCACGCCAGGCCTCTCTGTCCTTCACCATCTCCCGGAGTTTGCCCAAGTTCATGTCCATTGCATTGGTGATGCCATCCAGCCATCTTATCCTCTGATGGCCTCTTCTCCTTCTGCCCTCAATCTTTCCCAGCATCAGGGGTTTTTCCAACGAGTCAGCTCTTCACATCAGGTGACCAGAATACTGGAGCTTCAGCATCAATCCTTCTGGTCAATATTCAGGGTTGATTTCCTTTAAGATTGACTGGTTTCATCTCCTTGCTGTTCAGGAGACTTTCAGGAGTCTTCTCCAGCACCACAGTTTGAAGGCATCAATTCTTTGGAGTTCTGCTTTCTTTACAGTCCAGCTTTCACTACTGTACATGACCACTAAGAAGATCATATGGGATTATGCACATACCCCAGGATGAATGCATTGTAAACTTAGAAATCATATCCTATATACAGTCACCGTTTGCTGTCATGAAATACCTGTGGCCAGTTGACACACTTCATCTCAGAGGAGCAGCTGCACAGACCAAAGGATTCTCATGACCTTGTTGAGCCGCTCAAACTTCACCTTTGCAGCTAGTGAGCCCCATGACTAGCCAAGGGGTGTGTATTCTCTTCTGTGCCTCATTTCTGTCCTGCATTCGATGAAAGGGTTCTGTCCTGGAACTGTAATCTGAAGAAAGTCCCAGGTTCATCAATAATTCTTGAGAGTTGTGCTTGAAATTCTATGCTAATTTAAAATTCTATGCTAATATTGAATTACTATGCTAATTTTTTCACACACATAAATGTACATTATTATACGCATTATAATAAAAGAAAAACAAAGAAGCAAATCCTGGCAAACAGAAAAGCCAATAGCAAGCTAAATGTTGTATATTGGCCCAACCAGTAGGAGAGCTGTGTTAATTAAATGTTATTCTATGTTATTCCTGTTAGTTGCTCAGTCCTGTCCGACTCTTTGCAGCCCCAGGGACAGCGGTGCCAGGCTGCTCTGTTCATGGAATTCTCCAGGCAAGAGTACTAGAATAGGTTGCCATTCCCTTCTCCAGGTCAGGATCTTCTTGACCCACAGTTTGAACCTGGGTCTCCTGCTTTGCAGGCAGATTCTTTCCTATCTGAGCACCCAGGGAAGCCCCTGCTGTATAAGGATAGTCTAATTCAAAGCTTAATATTTGGAAAGTCCCTTCACCTCTCCAATCCTCAATTTCTTCTTCTGTAAAATCAGTTTAGTAAAACTTACTTTGCAGAGTGGTTATGAGAAATAGTACTTTTTTTTTTTTTTTAACCTTCTTAGCATAGTGTCTGGCCCATAGTGAAAGTGAAGTCACCCAATTGTGTCTGACTCTTTGCGACCCCATGGCCTGTAGCCTACCAGACTTCTCCATCCACAGGATTTCCTAGGCAAGAGTACTGGAGTGGGTTGCTATTTCCTTCTCCAGTGTCTGGCTCATAGGAAGGGATAAATAGTAACTGCATTATTGTCATTTTTAGTCTCTATTTGTTAGTTGGTTAACCTTGTTGATGTCTGAGTCTGAACCATGAACTCATTGCACACAAACTACTTATTTGAAATTCTCTAAAAGATTTCTCCTGTTTAAGACTGGATATTAAACAGCAGTGTTCATACCAAAAGGACACATGAGCAATGGCCCATGTTCAACCATCCAATGATATATTAACATCCTATAAATTTGGAATTACAAATTCATTATAAATCAACTCATTATAAGTCTTAAAAACTAAATAAATTATTATAATAAATAGTTTAAGATGCTCCTGAGGTGTGACTTAGCCTTTCCGGATCAATTCCAATGCAATTTGGTTCAGACCAATTCCTAAAACACATGGGATTAATATTAAGCAAACAAATTGGCAGAGTGATATGAATTAAGTCACTCTCCAGCCTCGCTAGCTTAATGCTAATGTGGACAAAGCTTAAATGGCTAATTCTACCTAGAAAGGAAGGTTTGAAGAGATATCTCCTTTCTATTCTTTGACCCCTTTGCTGGTTAAGGTGTTTTTGTTAGCTTGTGTGGAAACAAAAAAATACCCAGAAAAAGACTGCTAGGCATTTTTTTCCTTTGGTTTATTTTTTTCAGCCAAAGTATAAGACCTGACTTAGATGAATAGCAATTAAGGAATTTTTGTGGTTTATTTCCTGATCTAACTGCTTAGTACTGAAGAAAGCAATTCTGACAAGCCTGTGTTAACCTGGGTCTTACAAAAACTGTAGAGCCAGAAACATTTTTGAAAGATTTAGATAGGATAGTCAGGCTGGAATTTTAACAATAAGTGCCACTTAGGGTAGTTTTTCCTAGATCACATGGACTTAATATTTTTCCCCTTGGATACTGATTTTGTAGAAAATAAACCACTTTTCTATGCATTAGCTTCATATTTCAACAACATTGCAGACCTGCAGCTGAACAAGAAGGAAGATGAGTAATCAAGTCAATGCTGATAATTCCACTTACAGTAATACTTTGAATTAATAAAACTCTTCACTTATAAAGATATTGACATTTGTTTTCATAAATTTGATCTGTAAGCATTAATTGAATATGGATTTAAATTTTATTTTTCAAAGCATTATTGTGATGAAGAAAAGAACTTTTAAAGATCTATTTTCTGGGAGGAGAAGCCCAGATATGTCACACTAATTGTCAAGATGCCCAAATACCTCTTCCTGATTATCATTACTGCTGGGTAGTGCTAGTGTCAAGCGAGGCATGACTCAGCAGCTAGAGAATGCCCCAAGGACAAGACATTTTCATGTCTCTCTTTGCTGTGGATTTGTTGGCTTCATCTTACCAGACTTTGCTTATTGTTGCAATATGACTGCTAGCACCTCCTGCAGTGGTTTGCTGCCTGGTTGACCCAGCAGAGGAGCATGGGCATTTTTGCTCTACTCCTCCCTGAGGAAGTCCTGAAGTTCACTCTGATTAGACTGGCTGAGTCATGGCTTGGGGAGGCCCAGGGACCATGTCCATTGGCCGGGAGAATGCAGGGTGCTCGCTGGCTTATTAGGCTTCCTTCCTATTTGAGTTCCTAGGCCAGAATCTGCTTCACCCAAAGGATGAGATCCAAGATTGGAGAGAGAAGAACTTCTCCCAGAGTGAAATTAGAGTGGCTGCCAGGCAAAAAAACCCCAATTGAGACACGGAAATGTCCATGAGACTGATCATCAATTCGCATAGCCATTTTCTAGGAAGCATTGTTGAAGGCGGAAGAGTGGGTGACAGTGTGGAGGTTCTGGGGACTTTTGAGCAGGAATATAACAAAGTGGTGATTTAGGCATTTAATAATAACAGTAATACTAATATCTTGCATAATGAGTTCCTTATACTTTCACAGGTGCTTTCACTTAACTGAGCCCTTTGGATCTATCCTATTGCAAAATAGGAAGGTTAGGTGTTATACCTATTTTGCAAATAAATTGGGGTGCAGAGAAATTACTTATAGCTAATGACAGAGCTAGGATGATGATAATCCAGGCCTCTTTTGGTGCATTTCTTTTTTCACTATTATCATTTATAATATAAATTATTACTAGATCAACTTTATCAAAGCAGATTGCTCAGTTTTTGAAGGTTTTCCTAATTCATTCACAGAGTATTTATTTAATGATAGCTGTGTGCCAAGCATCATGTTAGGTGTTGGGAACTCAAGGAATTTTTAAAGAGGTAATAACAAAAAAACCATGATTTTGAGTCATTAAGTGAAAGCATATGACATGAATCTAGTCTGAAGAGAGGAGGAGGGGCTGTCAGAGAAGGCTCCTGGAGTAGACAATGTCTCAGACAAAACCATAAAGACAAGTGTGAGTAAGTTAGATGAAAGGATAGAAGGCCAAGAGCTGGCAGGAAGTAAAGCTTTCTAATAGAGGGGACAGCATGTGCAAAGGCTCTGGGGTGAGAGCATGGCTTGCAGAAAAGTTGCAGAGTTGAATACGGCTGGAGCACTAAGTGCCAGAAGTTGCGTTGTGGAGATGGAGGAGGTTGGAAAGACTGGCTGTGGGCACACAATGAAGTATTCTGGATGCTTTGGGCTTTATCCTGAGGGGGCGAGGGGGTACAGAAGGTCTTAGAAAGGTCAGCTTATAGAATGGAAAAAGAATGGGAGCAGGAGTGGGGCAGTGGCGGGGGGAGGTTGGTTGGGCAGAAATGGGGCAGGAAGCCCATTATGCATGTTTCAGTCACTGAGAAGTGAGGTGAAGATGGCCTGAATTAAAAGTGTAAGAGGAAAGAAGAAATAAGCATTTGGATTTGCATGATATTAAAATTGCACATTTATAAAACATTATTTTGCCCCCCCCCCAAATAATAACATAGGTGATATTAATTTTATGTCTTCATCCAAGTTTTACTTTAAAAAAATTCCACTAGGCTTGTTTCATTCAGCAAGCATTTATTGAGGGCCTATTACAAATCAGATGTTCTAATACTGCCCAGATGTTGGCATTCTCTCAGTTTAAATTACTTAAAATATATATGTTTGCATCTTTCAGATATACCACAAAGTCATTTATTTTACTTCATTTGGAGCTATTCTGAATTCATATAAGTTTGAGTGTAAGAGAAGAGGTTTTCCGAGAGAGGTGTGGGATAACTTGTTTTTCCCAGCCAAAAAGGATCTTGTTTATTTTTCTGATAGTATCTGGGAAAAAGGTCAAGAAGTGTATTGAACGTATCACTTTACTGAATTATGTAGCTATTTAAAATTTACCGAGATCACTCCCAATGCATTTTGTGGGCTTGCTCAAAATTAGGACAATTCAATATTCTCACAGATGCAAACGGGGAAAGGTATTTAGCTTCTGCAGGGAATAAAGCATTTGGGCAAACATGCAGCATGTGTTTACTAATTAATTCAGCTAAATTTTCATGAAGTCTGATGCTTAAAAACATTCTATTTATTTATGGAATTAAAAGTCAGTACACTCCTTCATTATCAGCAGACTGGGTATATTCTTCACTCAGGTATCAGCTTTTCCAGTAATCTCTAGGCTGTTACAGTGCTTTACAACTCTGACTGATAAAGGAATTCTAATTTAGTGCTCACATTAATTATCAGTAATATTAAATGAATATATTGGAGCTATTTACATGTGTCATTCATAGTTGTATTCTAAAGAAAATGATTATAATTGTTCTTATTAGTTATCATATTTCATGCTTCTGCATTGAAATACATTTTTTCCCCTTTGGTTTTATTTTGGGAATATCTTAATGAAGAAAAAGGCTTACAGTATTTTGAAATGTTCACAAGGCACCGGATAGCACTTTCTAATTCATTAGTCATATTTTATTGGAAAATGCTTTTGTGTTACTTTATTTGTTTCTGAGCACGAATAAACCAGATGAAGAAGCAAAAATGGGGCAGCCAATCTTCTTTAATAGCTAGCAAGAATTATAATACAGAACAAAAAACGGAATGCCTCTGAGATTTGAAAAAGTTTACATTTCTCTGCATCTTAGTTCGGTTAGGGACTGAAATATGAAAACATGAAGTATACCTTTTGTTGCCTAAATAACATCCAATAGAATCCTGACTCATTGTAAATCTTGACTCACTGTACGATAACCTGTTTTTATAGTACCTTTTCCCTTAACTTAAAACATCTCCACTTACCCTAAGTTGAATAAAAATTTACATTCCTAATATGTGGATTATCTGCCCACTGTGGATACCTGATTAAGCTTCAGAATTGATTCAAAATTCAAAACTTTGCTAAGACAATGAAAGCTGCCAGATGTCCACTTAAATTGACTTCTACAGAATAATGTCTGTTACTTAGTATAACAAAGGCTCAAGGTGTTTCAAAAAGTGGATTGCTTTGTAAATAGGTGAAATTTAAATAGGTGAAAATTAAATCATTTTCACTCAGAACATTCCTCCTCTTCAGCATCCAGGGCTCAACTCAACACTGACTTTTCGAAAATCTTTCCCTGATCTCTGTGTCAGTCCTGGTCAGATTTTATGCTATTCCCCCCACCCTTTTTTTTTTTCCTTTTGTGTTTTGTATTATAAGCATCTGTTTTACTCATTTGTTCTCATCAGCATTACAGCCAGCCCCCCAACTGTTGAGGAGTTGGGACTGCCATGCTCACCTTTGTACTTTCAATGTCTTAACTAACTTCATGTCTCATACATAGTAGATAAGGGTCCCACCATGTAACTGTCTGCAATGCAGGAGATCTAGATTCAATCCCTGGGTCAGGAAGATCCCCTGGAGCAGGAAATGGCAACCCACTCCAGTATTCTTGCCTGGAGAATCCCATGGACAGAGGAGCCTGGCAGGCTACAGTCCATGGGGTCGCAAAGAGTTGGACACGACTGAGCAACTGACATTCATTCATTGACCATGAAATAACACCTATTTGAAAACAGGCCATATGCTTCCCTACCTTTTTAAATAAAATTCACCAAAAAATAATAAAAATATTGATCATTTAGACTTGTCACTGTGAGCCACAGAGTTTTTAAAACTCTCTGAATTGGTTCATCTCCTTGTACATGGCTGAGCCACCTAGGGTTTGTGTGCATTTTAATAAGCTCCTGGAAGGAGGTGGGCTCTTGGCATTTGATTCTAGAACTGTTGTAGAATCCTGTGGGATTCACTGAGCTGACTCCCAAATCAGGTGTCTGCTCCTTGGTACTTTAATTGACGTTAATCTCTGTGTTGTCTCAGTTTATTAATAGTGATGCCATCAGCAAGAAATGTCTGGGGCATTCCCCAATACCATATTACTTGTAGTGAGCCTTGCAAACATTTCCACAATGGGTCAATATTGTGGCTGGACTGACCCATGATTCCTATTACGACTGCATGAAGTTCAGCAAAATCCATCAGGGAATTTTGAGCAACAAGGTTTATTATTTACAGATCCTGGAGGTAACAAGGCATACCCAAGGGCCAAAGAGCCAGGTTGTGGGTAGAGAGAGAGAAATATCAGCTCTGGGGCTCTGTGTATATGGTCAGAGGGTGGGGTGTCTAGGGTTTCACGGTTTACTTTTTATGGTTAGTTTAAAGCATAAGAGCGGAATTAGGGCACAGGAAGGGAGAAGAGTGGTCACTTAAGTCATCTATTATCTAGGTTACCCAGATGAAAGAGGCATCCTCATGGGTGGGGGCAGTTGAACGCCTTATCTGGTTCCTTTGCTAGTAGCTGGCACTTGCACTAAACTCTGCCACTTCCAATGGTCCCCAGCCCTTTGCTCTTCTCTTTCCCTTTTAGTTTAAGCAACTTAAACCAAATGCCTGATTTTCTGAGCTATTAACATCCTTCTCTCCCAATACATAAGCCAACTGCTCCCAACACATATTACAGCATCTTTTTGACTAGTTGCATTACTGTTTGTTTTTTTTTCCTGTTCAATTACTTCCTTCCTTTTTTCTCTCTACTGACAGGAAAGTCTTAATTTAAAAAACAAACAAATAAACAAAAGAGAAAAGCCATAGACTCAATTTCACTCTGAATGTTTAATGTTTTCTAAAAACCACTTTCTAGAAGATAGACATGTTGCTCTAATTGATTCTCACGTCAAATGATTCCTTAATATTTAATTTTGAGAAACGTTGGGCTGGAGGAAGCACAAGCTGGAATCAAGGTTGCTGGGAGAAATATCAATAACCTCAGATATGCAGATGACACCACCCTTATGGCAGAAAGGGAAGAAGACCTAAAGAGCCTCTTGATGACAGTGAAAGAGGAGAGTGAAAAGTTGGCTTCAAGCTCAACATTCAGAAAACAAAGATCATGGCATCTAGGCCCATCACTTCATGGCAAATAGATGGGGAAACAGTGGAAACAGTGGCTGACTTTATTTCTTTGGGCTCCAAAATCACTGCAGATGGTGACTGAAGCCATGAAATTAAAGATGCTCACTCCTTGGGATGAAAGTTATGACCAACCTAGACAGCATATTAACAAGCAGAGACATTACTTGGCCAACAAAGGTCCATCTAGTCAAGGCTATTTTCCAGTGGTCATGTATGGATGTGATAGTTGGACTATAAGGAAATCTGAGCACTGAAGAATTGATGCTTTTGAACTGTGATGTAGGAGAAGATTTTTGAGCATCCCTTGGACTGTAAGGAGATCCAACCAGTCCATCCTAAAGGAGATCAGTCCTGGGTGTTCATTGGAAGGACTGATGTTGAAGCTGAAACTCTAGTACTTTGGCCACTTGATGTGAAGAGCTGACTCATTGGAAAAGACCCTGATGCTGGGAAAGATTGAGGGCGGGAGGAGAAGGGGATGACAGAGGATGAGATGGTTGAATGGCGTCACTGACTCGATGGACATGGGTTGGGTGGACTCCGGGAGTTGGTGATGGACAGGGAGGCCTGGCATGCTATGGTTCATGGGGTCTCAAAGAGCCAGACATGACTAAGCAACTGAACTGAACCAAAAAGGAAAACTAAATATAGTTCAATTTTGCAAAGGGAAAAATACAATGTTGTAAAGGTATGAGATTCTATGAACTAAGTATTTCTATAATTTTTTTTGCTTTAAATAATCCTAGGATGAGATCTTTGTCCATTTCCTTTAAGTTCTTCCAAGACTCTCAGTGATTTTTATTTTAATTTCTCATGACTCTTACATTAGAACATGCTTCTGAAAGTTAACACAGATATTTCCTATTTTTGCCTCTTCTTAATTGCACAATTTGAAGTGAAAAATGAAGATTCCTCATTAATACCAACTATAGTTCATCACCTTAAAAACTTGGTGACTCCTGTAGTCTATTCTTCTTTGAGCCAAAAAAAAAACCTCATTAGTGTTTTAACTTTCACATTTGGAACTTACATACTAACCTGCTATTTTTTTCCCTTTAATAGTTGCTCCTTTCCAAGATACACATTAGAGAAGCCTTTCTTATAGAAAGATTCTTGGACCACATGCATCAGAACTGACTTATCCAGTATTTACTGAAAAAGAGAAGTGCCTCAAAATTGTACTTCATATATTCATTATATAGTATCTCACTTTGTATAACAAATAAAAGTAACATCAATAATAAGGTGTTCAGTTCAGTTCAGTCACTCAGTCATGTCTGACTCTTTGAGACCCCATGAACCACAACATGTCAGGCCTCCCTGTCCATCACCAACTCCCAGAGTCCACCCAAACCCATGTCCATCGAGTTGGTGATGCCATTCAACCATCTCATCCTCTGTCATCCCCTTCTCCTCCTGCCCTCAATCTTTCCCAGCATCAGGGTCTTTTCCAATGAGTCAGCTCTTTGCATCAAGTGGCCAAAGTACTGGAGTTTCAGCTTCAACATCAGTCCTTCCAATGAACACCCAGGACTGATCTCCTTTAGGATGGACTGGTTGGATCTCCTTACAGTCCAAGGGATGCTCAAAAATCTTCTCCTACATCACAGTTCAAAAGCATCCATTCTTCAGTGCTCAGCTTTCTTTGTAGTCCAACTCTCACATCCATAGATGACCACTGGAAAAACCAAGACAGACCTTTGTTGAAAAAGGAAAGGAAAGGAAAGGAAAGTGAAGTCGCTCAGTCATGTCTGACTCTTTGCGACCCCCTGGACTGTAGCCTACCAGGCTCCTCTCTCCATGGGATTTTCCAGGCAATAGTACTGAATTGGATTGCTATTTCCTTCTCCAGCAGCGGATCTTCCCAACCCAGGGATGGAACCCAGGTCTCCCGCATTGTAGACAGACGCTTTACTGTCTGAGCCAAATGTCTCTGCTTGTTAATATGCTGTCTAGGTTGGTCATAACTTTCCTTCCAAGGAGTAAGCGTCTTTTAATTTCATGACTGCAATCACCATCTGCAGTGATTTTGGAGCGCAGAAAAATAAAGTCAGCCACTGTTTCCACTGTTTCCCCATCTATTTGCCATGAAGTGATGGGACCAGATGCCATGATCTTCGTTTTCTGAATGTTGAGCTTGAAGCCAACTTTTTCACTCTCCTCTTTCACTTTCAAGAGGCTCTTTAGTTCTTCTTCCCTTTCTGCCATATCTGAGATTATTGATATTTCTCCTGGCAATCTTGATTCCAGCTTGTGCTTCTTCCAGCCCAGCGTTTCTCCATGATGTACTCTGCATATAAGTTAAATAAGCAGGGTGACAGTATACAGCCTTGACGTACTCCTTTTCCTATTTGGAACCAGTATGTTGTTCCATGTCCAGTTCTAACTGTTGCTCCCTGACCTACATACAGGTTTCTCAAGAGGCAGGTCAGGTGGTCTGGTATTCTCATCTCTTTCAGAATTTTCCACCGTTTATTGTGATCCACACAGTCAAAGGCTTTGGCATGGTCAATAAAGCAGAAATAGATGTTTTTCTGGAACTCTCCTGCTTTTTCCATGATCCAGCGGATGTTGGCAATTTGATTTCTGGTTCCTCTACCTTTTCTAAAACCAGCTTGAACATCTGGAAGTTCACGGTTCATGTATTGCTGAAGCCTGGCTTGGAGAATTTTAAGGATTACTTTAGTAGCGTGTGAGATGAGTGCAACTGTGTGGTCATTTGAGCATTATTTGGCATTTCCTTTGTTTGGGATTGGAATGAAAACTGGGCTTTTCCAGTCCTGTGGCCACTGCTGAGTATTCCAAATTTGCTGGCATGTTGAGTGCAACCCTTTCGCAGCATCATCTATCAGGATTTGAAATAGCTCAACTGGAATTCCATCACCTCCACTATCTTTGTTTATAGTGATGCTTTCTAAGGCCCACTTGACTTCACATCCCAGGCTGTCTGGCTCTAGGTGAGTGACCACACCATAGTGATTATCTGAGTCATGAAGATCTTTTTTCTACAGTTCTTCTGTGTATTCTTGCCACCTCTTCTTAATATCTTCTGCTTCTGTTAGGTCCATACCATTTCTGTTCTTTATTGAGCCCATCTTTGTATGAAATGTTCCCTTGATATCTCTGATTTTCTTGAAAAGATCTCTAGTCTTTCCCATTCTATTATTTTCCTCTATTTCTTTGCATTGATTGCTGAGGAAGTCTTTCTTATCTTTCCTTGCTATTCTTGGAACTCTGCATTCAGATGCTTATATCTTTCCTTTTCTCCTTTGCTTTTTACTTCCCTTCTTTTCACAGCTATTTGTAAGGCCTCTTCAGAGAGCCATTTTGCTTTTTTCATTTCTTTTTCTTGGGGATGGTCTTGATTCCTGTCTTCTGTACAATGTCACAAACCTCAATCCATAGTTCATCAGGCACTCTGTCTGTCAGATCTAGTCCCTTAAATCAATCTGTTACTTCCACTATATAGTCATAAGGGATTTGATTTAGGTCGTACCTGGATGGTCTAGTGGTTTTCCCTACTTTCTTCAATTTCAGTCTGAATTTGGCAATAAGAAGTTCATGATCTGAGCTACAGTCAGCTCCCAGTCTTGTGTTTGCTGACTGTATAGAGCTTCTCCATCTTTGGCTGCAAAGGATATAATCAATCTGATTTCAGTGTCAACCATCTGGTGATGTCCATGTGTAGAGTCTTGTCTTGTGTTGTTGGAAGAGGGTGTTTGCTATGACCAGTACATTCTCTTGGCAGAACTCTATTAGCCTCTGCCCTGCTTCATTCTGTACTCCAAGGCCAAATTTGCTTGTTACTCCAGGTGTTTCTTGACTTTCTATTTTTGCATTCCAGTCCCCTATAATGGAAAAGACATCTTTTTAGGGTGTTAGTTCTAGAAGGTCTTGTAGGTCTTCATAGTACCGTTCAACTTCAGCTTCTTCATCGTTACTGGTTGGGGCATAGGCTTGGATTACTGTGATATTGAATGGTTTGCCTTGGAAATGAATAGAGATCATTCTGTTGTTTTTGAGATTGCATCCAAGTACTGCATTTTGGACTCTTTTGTTGACTATGATGGCTACTCCATTTCTTCTAAGGGATTCCTGCCCACTGTAGTAGACACATTGGTCATCTGAGTTAAATTCCCAGTCTATCTTAGTTCACTGATTTCTAGAATGTCAATGTTTACTCTTGTCATTTCCTGTTTGACCACTTCCAATTTGCCTTGATTCATGGACCTAACATTCCGAGTTCTTATGCAATATTGCTCTCTACAGCATCGAACCCTGCTTCCATCACCAGTCCCATTCACAACTGGGTGTTGTTTTTGCTTTGGCTCCATCCCTTCATTCTTTCTGGAGTTACTTCTCCACTGAGATCCAGTAGCATATTAGCTGCGATTCATGGGGTCGCAAAGATTCGGACACAACTGAGCGACTGAACTGAACTGAATACTAATATGCTACTGGATCTCAGTGGAGAAATAACTCCAGAAAGAATGAAGGGGTGGAGCCAAAGCAAAAGAACTGATGCTTTTGAATTGTGGTGTTGGAGAAGACTCTTGAGGGTCCCTTGGACTGCAAGGAGATCCAACCAGTCTATTCTAGAGGAGATCAGCCCTGGGTGTTCTTTGGAAGAAATGATGCTGAAGCTGAAACTCCAGTACTTTGGCCATCTTATCTGAAGAGTTGACTCATTAGAAAAGACTCTGATGCTGGGAGAGATTTGGAGCAGGAGGAGAAGGGGACGACAGAGGATGAGATGGCTGGATGGTATCACTGACTCGATGGACGTGAGTTTGAGTGAACTCTGGGAGGTGGTGATGGACAGGGAGGCCTGGCGTGCTGTGATTCATGGGGTCACGAAGAGTCAGACACGACTGAGCGACTGAACTGAACTGAATAATTAAATTTAGACTGTGGTCTGCTCTAAGCCCCTGATTTTACCCTCTTACCTGTCCAAAGTCAGTTTGTTTGACTAGCAGTTGTTGTATTGAAACAGCCTTATAGAGGTCAAGTAATATTTCTCAGTTACTTTTGAAGAATTCTGCTTTTCAAATCTCAGTTTGGATTCTCTTTTCTCTCCATATTTTCTCTGGATAGATTCACCTAGTCCCATGGGTTTATTTAAGTTGGTGCCTTCCAAATTAAAAATTACAACTCTGGCCTGACCTCTCCTTTGGATTCAGATCTGTTATCCAACTACCTTTTTGTCTTCCCCATTTGAACATCTAATGGGCATCTCAAATTCAGCATGACTGAAATTTAATTTTTGATTTCCATCCCAACATCCAAAACACATACTTCTTCAAGTCTTCTCCATTCCAGTGAGTGGTGTTACATTCATTCATTCTCTCAGCCAGAAGCCTAAGAGTCATTTCATATTCTTCTCTTTCTGTCTTCCATTATATCTAATCCCTTGACAAGTCCTGTTGATACCCCATCAATATATATCTTGAATCTGACCACTTTTCATTCCCTTCACTACTACCAGTGGTCCAGGCCACAATTATCTCTCAGTTAGTTCTATACCAGCCTCATCCCTCTTTTGTGGTTTTGCTCCTACCCTCCACCCAATAGCAGAGTCACTTTTTTGTAACTTTAGTCAGGTTGCATTATGCCTCTACTCAACCTCCCTCTCCCTACCCACCAAGGGCTCCTGGTCACACTTAGAACAAAATCTAAGATTTCTACCATAGCCTACAAGGCCTGCTTCCTTTTCCCACCTTACCTCCTTCCGCTCTGTCCTAGAATGTTCCTAACTTCGGATCTATGATTGATGCAATTTCTGTCTGGAATGAAATATCCCACGTATCCACCTGAATTTCGCCATCACTTCTTTCAGGTCTCTGCCCACATGCCATCTTAATTGAGGGGCATTCACATCCAAACAGACACCTTTCCATCCGCTCCTATTTCTTTACTCTGTGTGACTCTTCTTCAAAGTGTACATACTGCCTGGCATTATTGTATTACTGAATTATTTTTGACGTGTTTGTTATCTGCATTCTTCCTGTCTGTGTTCTTCTACTGGATGTACCACTTCTGTTCACTACTGTTCTCCACTGCCTAGAACAGCACAGCACATAGCATCTGTTGAATGAATAAATTTAATCTAGGCCCCTTCTTCATTTGATCCTTCAGTTGAGCAAATGTCGAGACTATTAGCCATTCTTCTCTTGTTGGAAAGTACTTCCTTAAGTCTGATGAGCTTTATTCTCTTTTGGAGACTCCTTTCCTCATACTGACTGAGTCTTTCTACAGTCTCTGAGCTGGGCTCTCTGCCAATCTAACCCCAAAGCTAAAGTATGACCCAGTCATAATTGTTTTCATTATTTGATATCATTGTGAATCTGTGGGTAAAAGTTATCTACAGAATTTCCTCTAAGGCATTTTTTGATCTCTCTTTCTGATTTATGGGTTAGACATATTTTAGTCATGTTTTGTCATAGTTTTACTCCCTGAGTAGCAAGGAAATATTTTAACTTGGATATCAGGAGGAATATAAAAGCTCCTTTTTTTCTTAGTTCAGCATTATCAGCCATGCTTATATAGGTAGTTGAATATATTATGCCCAGAATTTAGTATATGCATTAAATATGATAGAGTTCACCAGGAAATGTAAAAATAGAATAAAATACAACACTTTACTTGCAGATTGGAGGTGAGGTGATTGGTATGTTAATTAAAGGTGACCTCAGCACTCTTAATATTAACCTCCTGATTTTCTTCAGTGTTTCAGGTAGGAAAAAAAAAATTATTCTTCAATATTCCTAAGAAAGAGATTGGATAAAGGACACAAATGAAGTCCAGACCAAGTACAAAAACATGAGCTCCTTCTCCTGGCTGCTCAACTAATGCAGACTTAGTCTGGGGTTGAGATAACTATCTCAGCCATTCCATCGCTCAGACTTCAAATTATAGTAATTATGACAATTTGTACCAATAGCCATGAGGTGGGATTTTTGATGTGGTTAAAAATAACATCTGTAAAATCCAATAAAAATTACATTTTGCTAATTTTCTGATAAGATACTGTTTTAACTATACTGTGTCTTCTGCCGCTGCCAGTTTTCAATTAGAGCATTCCTTTAAGGAAAAAAAGTTTAACCCATTTTGTCTCCTGGATCCAGTTCCACCCTCAGCAATGCATTTGTTTTAATGCTCTTAATTAATTGTTTTGTGTGAATTTTGCCTTTCAAACCGATGCTAATCTTTGAGACATTATTAATTTGCTGATTGCTAAATCTTGATACAAAAGGACCAATAGTAGTACTCAGTTTGTTCTTTCTGGCTTAAAAACCAGAGTTCCCAGAGAGGCCTGCTCAGCCAAATCAGTGCAGAAAAGGACAATGATGAAACAAATAATGGGGCTACTAAGAGAAGTTGGGTCTGTGATTCTATCCAGCTTGGTAATTGCTTGCTCACCCTAGGGACACAGTCACTGGTGATAGCTCACAAAAGTTTCTCTAAGTCTGTTTTAACAGAGCCTCCTGTGTCTTCCAATGCTGTGTTTTCTTAAAGCTCTTTCATCTTGTTTAATTTTTGATGAAAAAAACCCCACATATTTTCATATATTTTTACTGCAGAGATGGTAAAATTGATGTTCGAAGCACTCAAGCCACCTCCTCAAGCTCACTGAGGACCAAAGGCAGGGCAAGCACCTTTGACTCTCTCTCTCTGTATTGCTTTCAGTCAAATCACGTGGCCTCTAAGCCAATCCAACTGTGTGCGGATAGGACCCACCCCTAGCTCCTCAGGAATCCTTCTCCTTTATTTTCACCCTTTTCTCTACTCCCATTTTCCCTTGAAACAAAGTCTCCCTTGATCCAGCAGCCCCCTCCAGCCACCACCTCAGCTTTTTCCTTTTCTTTCCTTCAAATCTATAGTTTTTAGAAGAATTGACTACTCGCGTTGAGTACATATTCTCACATTCACTCCGCAACACACCCCTTCTCAGCGAAGACTAGTTGCTGATGATGTTTCTCAATTCCCATCTTTCCTCTTCATCCTTATCTTCACTGCATCATTTCTTGCTCTTGCCATCTATCCTCTGGAAAAGCGAACATTATGGTGAGATGGGAAAGGATTTATATTCATCAACTGCTGAGGGCATGAAAGTTATCAAGACAAACATGGCTCCTGTCCTCACAGAACTTACAGTCTCTTGTGCCTGCTTGTGTGAGGTGAATGATTAAATCTCCTTCTCACTTTCTGGATTTTCCCTGTCTCTCTCCCTCAGTTATGAGTACATAATCATCTCACACAAAAATAAAATTCTATTTTACTATACAGACTATAGGTCAATAATTGTATCCTTTTACTCACATGAACTTCTAAAACACAACAGTTGAAGCAATAGCCTTGCTTTTAAGTATCAAAATACAATTCGTATAATTCTCTAACAGCATTTTTTGACCTCTCAGTGCACATGCATGATCAGTGTTTATATTTATATTACCATGGTCATATTTTATATGATGTTTCTCTGATTGATCTTTATCTATGAAGACATTTTCTTACTTTGCCATTATCAACTATTTCAAACACTCATAAACTTGTTTTTAAAAAGTCAGCATTCAAGGATTCAACTTTTGATCCATTTTCTCTCATTCACAATAAAGAATCTCTCCCTGGCTGGGCAAAACATTGATTTTAATATGTAACATTATCGTCTAATTCCTCAGCATTGCTTTTCTGTCAACTAATCCATTCTTCTAATTATCTTAAACTTTCTAGTTGGAAATGGCCTAGACATTTCCAGTTTATTTTAGTTTAAGTCAAAAATTCAAACATTTCCACTAGAGTCTTTTTTTTTTTTTTAGTTTTATTTCATTTATGCTTTTGCTCACTCTTCTTAGAGCTTGAAGACTCAGACATGCTAAGGAATCAGCACTTCCTGAACATTTGAATGACTTGTCAGGAAACCTGGCTCTGTCTGTGCCTGCAACATGAATAAACATGACACGAATAGTTCTGGGAAGCATAGGAACCCCCAGAGTCCTAAGTGATCCTTCCATATCAGTCATTAAGAGATCTGAAAAAAAAAAATAGCCATTTTCAGTTATTATCTCAATGACCTGTCAGAGGTTTCATTTCAGGAAGAACAGTGGACAAGGCCCATGTTTTTCAACCTCATTCAAGCCATGGCTCACCTGTCCTTGCAGGAACAGAGCTGAGTGAATCAAGAAGACAGTGATGGGCAGCAGGAAGAGAGTGCTGAGTCTCTCACTCTCCTCCCCCATATCCAGCCAGGAGATCAGACTTTCGGTCTCAGAGCTGTGAGGGCAGGGCCATGCCTGTTTTGCTTCCCATCATGATCGCTTCACTTGATGAATGTTCATTAGTGAGAGTGGTTTTAGACAAACATTTTTGCTCCACTTGCTTTGAGTTGCAAAGTAAATGGGAATTGAAAAGATGAAGACAAATGTGGACTTTTTTTTCAAGAACTTGGGTTGAGTGAGAATGGGGTGATGGCTAGAGAAACTGTGGAATTAGATGAGGTGGGTGTTTTGGCAGTGTCCTAAATGTGTTTATAAGAATAGCAAAGAGGTGGGAGAGAGCTTGAAGATAAGGAAAGAGTGTTGATAGACTGGGATCCAATAGGAACAACATAGGACACACACACACACTTTCCCACCACCTCAACAGACATATGAGTCTCTACCATGTAATGGAAGAGCATTAGACTCCTTTTGACCCTCACAGGAAAGTCTTATCTCTTGCTTTTGTTTCTCAAAACTTCCTTGTATAAAATTATTAATTCTGAAAAAGAAAAAAAAAGATTTCCATTAAAAGCACCAAGCAGAACAGATAAATAGATATATGTACATATATAAAATATATGAATACTTATGGTTATATATGTGATTCATAAATAAATATACATTATATATTATATATATATATATAATATGTATCTATAGGCATGAATCTCTATGGGCCAAGATACATACTAAAATATGATTTGTGTTGATTAAAAAAATAATAACCAAGTTGTGAGAGATTGAAAAGAACACAGATGAAACAAGATTGATCAGGAGTCCTTTTCACATTTGCATATATTTGAAATCTTAATTTTATAAAGCACCAAAGAGTTGCTAAAGTTGTCCATTATTTACTCATTCCTTGAGTTTTATTTTTAACATATCCATATTTTTCTGAAGAAAATAAAATGTGTTAGATGGTAAGACTTTGGCCAGGCTGCAATGATGGTTGACTGGGGACCTTAATGTCTTCAATGAAAATTGCAACAAGGGTCTTTAAAAAAATTCTCAGTCTCTTTAATTTCTGTGATCTGATCGGCAACAAATAAGGTAACTACTTTTTAAAATTGACAGTTTTTAAAATTATTACTAACATTGAACATCTTTCATGTGCTTATTGGCTACTTACATTTCTTCTTCTGTCATTGATGCTTTTATATTCTCTGACAATTGCATCAGTTTCCTGTGGCTGCTGTAACAAATGACCATAAACTTGGTGGTTTAGAACAACAGAAATTTATTCTCTCACATTCTGGAGGCCAGAAGTTAAAAATCAGTGTCATTGGACAGAAATCAAGGAGTCAGCAGGGATGCCCTCCCTCTGGAGATTTTAAGGGTAAAAATATTCCTTGCCTCTTGAAGTTTCTATGGCAGCAGGTGGATCATTCCGACCTTCAGGACCATCTTCTTCAGATATCTCTCTGCTCTATCTTCATATTATCTTATTTTCTCTCTGCCTGTAAAATTCCTTTGCCTTCTTTTTGTAAAGATACATGTGAGTGCATCTAGGGACCATTCAGATAGTCCTGAATAACCTCCCCATCTCAATATCCTTAAATTTATTCTTGCCTTCCAAGAAGTCCCCCCCCCCCCCTTCAAAAAAAAAAAAGTAATATTCACAAATTTCAACGATTAGGCTGTGGATATCTTTTGGAGAGCCATTTTTCAGTCTACGACACTCATTCTTTATTGCTTTTTTCTTTTAAGAGTGTTTTACTTTGGAATACTTTTAGATTTAGGACATGATTCAGAAGTAGTACAGAATGTTTCCATATACTCTTCTCCAAGTTTCCCTAGGATGACTTTTTTACATGCTTTTTTTTTCTCAGCAATTTTATTTCAGTTGTGAATAAGGTTGGATATAATGTTTATTTCTAGAACAAAATGTGTTGAAAAAAGCCTATGCTGTATTTTTTGTTGTTGTTATTTAAAACAAGATCTCCATTATCTATATACTACTTTTCTAAAGCAAGGAGGGAGAAGAGGACTGTGATTGTGGATAACAAATGAACTGACTGATAACAAGCATGGATTCACACGGTTCCAGTTGAAACAACACCTGGAAAGAATAAAGACTGATGAATATGGGTAAGATTCTAGTAATTTTTGATAATTCTCCAAATTTACTTTTTACCTTGCCAATATACTTCCATAGACTAGATTTTTTTTCATGTATACTTAACAGCTTGGGTTACAACAGAAATTAACACAATATTGTAGGTACTTCAATAATGATTTAGAAAAAAGAACAGCTCAGGATACTTTAGGATTTTCATCAGAAGAGATTAAAAGCAATGAATTCATTTTGTGAGTCAGTGTACAATGAGAAATGTGACAGCTTGGGTATCGCATTTACTAAGCCCATGATGTGCCATAAAATTACACATCAAACATACTGAATTGTTTACATATTGTTTATTGAAAATTATCCAATGTGATTGGATCCAAACTCTAAACAATGTCAGTACATCTATGGGTTCAGATAAGTAAGCCTAAAGTCCATTCAATTTCAGGCATTTGGTGGTGTGGGCAAATGATCAATAGGTCTGACATTCATTTTCATTTGATTTCTGAGATCAAAACTCATCACCATGTCCAACGCAGGATACAGCATGCTTGGGGCTGGTGCACGGTGATGACCCAGAGAGATGTTATCGGGAGGGAGGTGGGAGGGGGGTTCATGTTTGGGAATGCATGTACACCCGTGGTGGATTCATGTCAATGTATGGCAAAACCAAAACAGTATTGTAAAGTAAAATAAAGTAAAAATAAAAATTAAAAAAAAATACAAAAAACTCATCACCATATAGATCTGGTTTCCCTGGTAGCTCAGTGGTGAAGAATCCACTTGCCAATGCAGGAAATGCATTTGATCTCTGGGTCTGGAAGATCCCCTGGAGAAGGAAATGGCAACCTACTACAGTATTTTTGCCTGGAAAATCCCATGGACAGAGGAAACTGGTGGACCACTGTCCATGGGATTGCAGAGAGTCTGACAAGACTTAGCAACTAAGCAACAACAACAACATAGAGATCTGTGGCCTGATTTGATAGAATCAGGTAACAGAAGGTAGCATGCTACCTGAAGACTGAAATTTGGGGGTGATAAAATACTTTTCGCTTCTTTAAAACTATGGAGAATCATGCTGGTGCTCTTAGTGTAGGTAGCAGAACAAGCATATTTCCCACTGGGCTATTGGTTAAATGGTTTTATATATGATATAAATAGTAGTGTTAGTCACTCAGTCATATTCAGCTCTTTGCAATCCCAGGGACTGTGGCCTGCCAGGCTCCTCTGTCCATAGGATTTTCCAGGCAAGAATACTGGAGTGGGTTGCCATTTCCTCCTCTAGGGGATCTTCCTGACTCATGGATCAAACCCACATCTCTTACTTCTTCTGCATTGGCAGGCAAGTTCTTTACCACTAGCCCATGATGTACAAGAGACAAATGGAAAAGCAAATGTTTTATTCAAGTTTGAAATCTCAGAGCTCCTCGGGTCACCACCATCTTCAAATATTGTTTTCTCAATGACTTTGGGCCAATTACTTAGTCTCTATACCTCAGCTTCTCGATTGGTGAAAAGGAAACTGTTACAGTGTGATTAATTTATCTCCTGAGGGGGTTGTTTATATTAATTAACTGCTATTAAGAGCTTTGAAGATGAAAAGTGCTAACTGCTTATGCCATGATTAGCCATGGAATAGTGGAATATGATAACTACTTCACTAGATAAATGACTAAACCTGATATGCACAAACTGTGAAATCTGGGGGAGGAGAAAAGACCTAGGGCAACAAGACAGCTGAGAAATCAGTCTCATCAAAAACTATATTAGTTACACTTGAGTCTTGGTTTAACGTTTCAACTGCCTTCTGAAATGTATGTTTGAAATGTCACAGCACTAGCACCACATTTTGCTTTGTCACTACCCATAGTGACATTTTTTTCCTGGACATATTTTCCCCATAAACCCAGCTAATCTACCTTGACTCATATTCTAAAAAATTATCAATTATTCTCAGTTACCCTTTGCATGTGCATTTACATACACCTACAGACAGCACACGAACGATCGTGGTTAACAGGGCAGAACATTCTGCTTTTTATCTGTATTATTTGAAGCAAACCAAACACATTAGTGGAATATAGATGGCCACTGCTTTGAGCCAGTGAATATTTAAGG
Organism: Ovis canadensis; assembly: GCF_042477335.2. Classification (NCBI taxonomy): domain Eukaryota; kingdom Metazoa; phylum Chordata; class Mammalia; order Artiodactyla; family Bovidae; genus Ovis; species Ovis canadensis. The sequence goes on along the minus strand of NC_091245.1, from coordinate 208,247,524 downwards.
ATATTAATTTACTTCCTCTAATAGTCTTTAAGACACTTAAAAAAAATAAACATATAGAAGAGAATAAAATATCAGACTTTAAGTTTGAGCTCTTGTTGACGGCTGTTTTACCGTTGAGGGTATCATTATTTATCTAGCTATGAGGTCATATTTTTGCAGAGTTCATTAGAATTTACCTTTAATTTTATAGCAAACTATAACTGCAAAGCCAGCATGTCTTGGTCAGCATTTATTGCACTGGCATATTTATTTCACATGTTAAAACTAAAGCGACAAGGTCTCTCCAAAGTTTTTTGAATTAGGATTCTTGGTAAAGCTTTAATGTGATATTTCATTCATGATACCATTCTGGGAACCTCTGCTATCATTCTTATGATTCACAGATAATGTGCAGTTCCATTTTGTTTTGACACTTCACAGACTTAAACTTTTTTTTTTCAGTTTTTGTTTCTATGTTTTTTATGTATGTGCATTTTTATTTTTTTAAAAAAGTTTTAGGGCAGACTCCTTTAAGAAGGAAAATACATACTTTATATTGCAATTTGGTCCTTAACACTTTTATTTGCAGTGGAATATGAGAAAGAACAAATTTAAATTAATTCTCATTTCAAAAACAACCACTGAATAGTTAATATTCAAGCTTAAGAGGTGCTAAGTAGTGAAAAGAATGCCAGATTTAGAGGTAGAAAGCCTGATTTTACATCCTCTGAAACTTTCATGGCAGTGCAACTCTGACAAATCATTCAACCTCAGTATTTCCATTTATAAACTGAGAATAATAATACCTTCCTTATAGATTTACTCTAAGGATTAAATGACCAGTGTTTATGACAGAGTCCCTGTTATCTGGTAGCCACTACACACCTAGTTTTTATAGCAAACAATTTTATAGTTTGCTGTAAAATTAAAGGTAAATTCTAATGAACTGTGAAGAAATATGACCTTTATTTATCCTCTTTGGTCAGTAGAATCCACTAGAGATCCCTGCTAAAGTGCCGTTACAGAGTTTCTAAAAGCTCAGGTTTGCATCACTTCTATGTTTCTAAGAATAGTTCATTCCTGAATAATTTCCACAACTATAACATGCTTATAGTTTTTTGTGCTGTGAATCATAACATTCATATTAAAAGTGAATTTGTTTTTAAAGAGTTTAATCTTAAGGGGAAAAAAGGTCATTGCAGATGTTCCTCTGGCTGAGAAAGATTTCAGTGATACAAAATCTGATTGGGTATTTTATTATTGCTTTTTTAACAATGGTAAGTTTTTTTAAAAAAGATAAGGTTGCAGAATGGTGAGCTGAGGGTATGACTGTATGATGTGGGTTTGTTTCATGACTTAAACTTTTACATTTAATTTGTGTTTCTCTGAATCCATCATTTTCAGGCTCCAGCTACTATTTCAAGGAAGAAAACACCAGCCCTTTAGAACAAATGACAAGGAAATCCTCCTCTAACCTTCAAAAGAGAGAGAAAGGAATGGGGAAGTGCATAAACCTAACAGAGGAATAAGTCTTTCTGGAATACAAGCTCAAATAAATATTTGAACAGGAATGGTATCCTCGTGTGTGTGGTGAAAAGTCAGTCCGTTTCAGGCAGCACATTTTGGCAGCCTGACCTGTTGACTTTATCACCTTGGGATCACTGGGCTTTCAGACGCCTTCCAGCGGGCATCACCCCATGCATGCGCACACTCCTACCCCAGTGGGGAGGCGGCAGGCCAAGGCCTGTGAATGACGCTCAGGAGCATCCCGGAGCCCAGCCCTCCCTTGCCCAGACACATTTCTTGAACCTCCCTCTTCGACTCTCCAACCTGGTTTTGAATCACTCTCCATCAAATGCCATTTTAGATGCCTCTATTATTAATATTGTTTTTTGGTAGCTCAGATGTTAAAGAATCTTTCTGCAATACAGAAGACCTGGACTTGATCCTGGTTGGGAAGATCCCCTGGAGGAGAAAATGGCAACTCACTCCAGTATTCTTTCCTGGAGAATCCCATGGACAGAGGAGCCTGGCTCTATAGTCCATGGGGTCGCAAGAGTCAGACACGACAGAACAACTAACACACCTACATTATTAATCCATCCCTGGAAGTCAGAATTCTCTTCAGAGAGAATTGACAATATTTCTTCACCAGATTGAATTCTGCTTTCCTCATTTTAGTTTTATGTTAAAACTCCACACATATGGATTGAGAGAAAAGGAAAGAGGCCAATTCAAGTTTTTGAGAGTTTGGATTGCAGGCTATATGGAAAAGAAGAGTGGACTGACTGCCTGGTAAGTATAGATCTTTAGCAAGTTCCATCATATTCTTCATGGGGCAGGTTAAAATGCCATTTTAGAGATACCTTAACGATCACAAGAGCCTCTTGATGAAAGTGAAAGAGGAGAGTGAAAATGTTGGCTTAAAGCTCAACATTCAGAAAACGAAGATCATGGCATCTGGTCCCATCACTTCATGGCAAATAGATGGGAAAATAGTGGAAACAGTGACAGACTTTGTTTTTTGGGGCTCCAAAATCACTGCAGATGGTGACTGCAGCCATGAAATTAAAAGACACTTGCTCCTTGGAAGAAAAGTTATGACCAACCTAGACAGCATATTAAAAAGCAGATATATTACTTTGCCAACAAAGGGTGGCTCAGACAGTAAAGTGTCTGCCTGCAATGTGGGAGACATGGGTTCGACCTCTGGGTAGGGAAGATCCCCTGGAGAAGGAAATGGCAGCCCACTCCAATACTCTGGCCTGGAAAATCCCATGGACAGAGGAGCTTGGTAGGCTACAGTCCATGGGGTCGCAAAGAGTCAGACACGACTGAGTGACTTCACTTTCCTTTCAACAAAGGTCCATCTAGTCAAAGCTATGATTTTTCCAGTGGTCATGTATGGTTGTGAGAGTTGGACTATAAAGAAAGCTGAGCACTGAAGAACTGCTGATTTTGAACTGTGGTGTTGGAGAAAACTCTTGAGAGTCCCTTGGACTGCAAGGAGATCCAAGGACTGCAAGAAGTCCATCCTAAAGGAAATCAGTCCTGAATATTCATTGGAAGGACTGATGGTGAAGCTGAAACTCCAATACCTTGGTCACCTGATGCAAAGAGCTGACTCATTTGAAAAGACCCTGATGCTGGGAAAGATTGAAGGCAGGAGGAGAAGGGGACAACAGAGGATGAGATGGTTGGATGGCATCATCAACTCAATGGACATGAGTTTGAGTGAACTCCAAGAGTTGGTGATGGACAGTGAGGCCTGGCATGCTGCAGTCCATGGGGTCACAAAGGGTCAGACATGACTGAGTGACTGAACTGAACTAACAGTCACAAAGGTGGACACTGCCAATCAGGTTGCCCTCTGATTGGTTGGTGAGTTTAAGAAGGAAGGAGGTAGTTTCAGGAGATGATTTCTGAAGGCAGAAGATTCTGCTTGGTACCCAGGATGAAGAGTCCCACGACCAGTGGCCCCACTACCATGATCTGATATGACAAATGCCCAAAAATTACCTTAAAAAATGTCATTATACTCTCATGTAAAATAAAAATGCCAGAAACAAATTACTGTCTAAATGGGAACCATCTGCTGTTTATAGGTACTTTTAGATATTTGCAATGTTTTCAGAAAATAGTTTTGGCTGCTTTTTGAAAGTCACTCTACAATGAAAATGTTTATGTTGTATGTCTCTCTTTAGCTCACCTCTCTCAGCCTTTTAACTTTTAATAATTCTAATTATTATTTTTTTAAATAAAAGTAACAAATCACTGTGTATTATTCACACTTTGATCTGTGTGCCTTCCTGAGCTGAATCGCTATACTCAACATATACTTTATTCTTCTAGGTTAACTTTGGGAGAGTTTATTTTCAATGGTCAAGAGTTTTAAAAATAGTGAGTACAGTGTTTATACTAATAACCAGTACTCAGGTAATTAGTCAGAGTAAAGGTTGGATAAATAACCAATTTTAATATGAGAAGAATAGTTTTATTCTTGCAAGGCATTCACCCAAATTTGCAAAACTAGGATCTAATGAATCTGTCCTTGACTTCATGGATGAATTGTGAACTTTCTATCGGGTTGATGGGATTATATGAGATAACATCTGTAAAGTGCTGAACTAGAGTCTGGCACACAGGAAACACAAAAGGCTTCCCAGGTGTCTCAGTGGTAAAGAATCCCCCTGCCAGGTAGGAGATGTGGGTTCAATCCCTGGGTCGGGAAGATCCCCTGGTGGAAGAAATGGCAACCCACTCCAGTATTCTTGCCTGGGAAATGCCATGGACAGAGAAACCTGGCAGGATATAGTCACACAAAGAGTCACACAAATCGGGTCACAAAGAGTTGGGCACAACAACAACAAATAAAAACAGTTATAACAGTGTTAAAACAATCCTCTGGGTTTCATTCTGATCAAAAAGAGGGAGAAGTTGAAGACGGTGTCAACCACTGCCTCTGTAGCTTTTTGGCTGTGTTCCAGCGTGTGATGCATATTACTCTGGAACTGCTTGGATCACTATGGAAAGTTCTCCCTCCTTACTACTCACATTTACTGTGGAGGGATGGTCCAACGCAGTACTTCTCAGAGGCCATTGACTTGCCTTGTTCACCAACCATATGACAGTAAGAATAATGTGAGCTTAAAGGCTTCCCTGGTGGCTCAGTGGTAAAGAATCTGCCTGGCAATGCAGGAGACATGGCAGATTCAGGTTCAATCCCTGGGTAGGTAAGATCCCCTAGAGGAGGAAATGGCAACCCATTCCAGTATTCTCCCCTGGAGAATCCCATGGACAGAGGAGCTTGGTGGGCTGCTGTCCACCAAGCTTGGTGGGTTGCAAATGACTGAGCAACTGAGCATGCACGCACTGACAGAAGGGTGAATTCTGGGGGTATGCCATCACTTTGGTCCCCCCCCAAATCCAGAGCAGTCTTGCTGACGTCTTCCCTCCATCCAGGCTTAAGGGTTTCCCAGGATATTGTCATGGTTCACAACTCACTTCACTTCCCTGACTCTCCTCTTAAGAACCACAGCTTCCAGTGGTTGCCCTAGACTGGCAGATGGGCTGAACTCTGAAATGATGTTTTACAAGAAGGCAGTTCTTGCTGTGGCTGGGTTTATATTACAGAAGCTTCACTGGGGAGGCACATTGTTCAAACGTGTGTTGGAAGGAATAGGGAGGGGAGGCAGTAATATGGCTGCCCAGCCTGAAGCTGGCCCATATCCTAGACTGTCAATAACTTTTCCAAAAGTGGGCTGCAATAGCCAACAACCTCAAGCTGACCTTGAGGACTTAGCAGCAATGTCAGGTCCCATCAGGGTCTGAAACATCTCCAGAGGCATTTGGTCTGCAAACTCAGTACACTTTACATCCACCTTACATTTGCGGCCATTCTGATTTTAGGAAACAGCAAACTGTGAAATTCCACGACCCCTATGTCAAGGTCTTTGGAAGCCAGATGCCCCCAACAGTCTCTTTTCAGAGAAGAGCAGCAAGAGAACCAACTGTCATCTTATGTTTAGTTTCTGTCTTCATGGGTTGCTACAGGGCAGGCGTAGGTGATTGTGTGTGGAATGGGGTTGCAAACGGGGAGTAGGGGTGGGAGAACGGAGATTAGACATGGAGAAAATGAGCTTAAATGGAGAGCATGGATTTCATGACTATAAACTAAGACCAGTGACCTAGGGGAGACTGATATTGCAGCCTTCCAGAGGAGTATTCAGCATCCTGGCTACAGCCTCAGGCTGAGGCTGAGAGCATGTTGGAAGGTATGACTTTCCCACCCTCGTCCTGAACCTTCTTTCCTTCCTGCCTCACTTCCTCCATTTCCACCATTCTATTTCTTTTGTGACTTTAAAAAGACGAAAGATATGTACCAGGCTGTTAATACTGGCTAGTCTAGGAGAGAGTGGGCAGGATATTATTCACTTTAAAATCTCTGTATATTTTTGGATTATATTGCTTGTTGCTATAAGCACTTTTTACTTTTGAAATGAAAAATAAAATGTTGATAAACACATTTTCTTTCCCCTACTGCTCCTCTCCCCCAAGTCTTCTGGTTCCTTCCATTCCAGCCCAGTAAAAATTTCTATTTCCCAAATACTTGCCTCCTCAGCAAGATAATGATCAAATGAGTTGGTTAAAATAATTCCACTAATACATGTGTGAGAAGTATTGTTGGGTGATGTTGACATTGATGATTACCCAAAAAGTGGCTGCAGGGCATTTGAAGAGCAGTTGGCCTGGGTGGTAATCCTGCTATCACTGTTAGCTTCATTCAGAACTTTGAGCATGTCATTTCAAATGCCTGTGTCTTGGCCCCAATTCTTTATCTTACATGCAAAACTGAGAAAATAATACTACCGCTCTTGCTAACCTCATAAGACTCTGAAAATTTTCGAAACTTTCAAAATCTACTTAGAATATAATTGCTCACTACATTTTCTCCTAGATCTGATGGCAATGGTGGTGGTGGCAATGATGTGCAGGAAGATGGTGAGAAGGGAATACAATTTTTCCCCCCAAAGGGGCAAAGATATGTCCCCATTGACCTAGATATCATGACTATTTTTTCTTAAATGGATATGCATGTTCAAGAAGTACCTTGTAGTTTGTACCCACTAAAACCTAAAACACAAATTACTTTGCTTTGTATTCTTTATAGACTGATATGACCTAAAGATGGTTCTTTTAGTATAATTCCACTTTCTGTAGAACACTATGATGGAGAATTGGCCTCCTCAAGAACACTCTTTCTTTGTCAAACCAAGTACCTACTTTGTCCTTTGACTCTACTGTTCTTGTACTGGGCTCTTAAAATGAGAGAAAATCAATTGCTCATTTAAAACGTGAAATGAGAATAAAATTTCAGTCACAAGCAAAGTCTTTATTATTTTTAAAAGCAATGGATAAAACAAGGGAAATTAAATCATAACCTTTACCTGAACCAGTTCCTTTTTTTTTTTTTTTAAACTTTATTCCCCTCATAGGAAAATAATTCATCCAGCCTGACTGTGTTCATTACCACATAGCTGGCATGGTTGTCTCACGCAAGCACCAAGAAGATATGAAACTAAATCAACAGACCCTGATTTGTTGGCTCAACCAAGTATAAACTAGCCACTGGAAAATCAAGTTGAAAACCTAGGACAAATATATGAAAGGGACAAGCCACAGCTTGCAGGAAAGAAAATGTTTGCAGAAAACTCCAGTGCTACAGGTTTATCTAAGGTGTGGTCTCAAGTAAGCTGTAGTAATTACCCAGGATACCACATTTAGTGGCTGAAAACTGATGTGTTTCATGGACTTAACCCTTTCATCCCACCCCCAGACAAATTCTTAGAAGAAATTACAGTTTAGCCAGGTTAGATTAAACTAGAGAAATTGTTTTCATTGTAACCAAAATTGTTTTTAATTTATTTCTACCACTGTCTACCAAAGATATCTCTTAACCATGGCTTTTAGGGTCTTCTTTCTAAATATAGAATTATGAATGGATAGGCCTTCTTGTAGGAGAAGGCAATGGCACCCCACTCCAGTACTCTTGCCTGGAAAATCACATGGACGGAAGAACCTGGTGGGCTGCAGTCCATGGGGTCCCTAAGAGTCAGACACGACTGAGCGACTTCACTTTCACTTTTCACTTTCATGCATTGGAGAAGGAAATGGCAACCCACTCCAGTGTTCTTGCCTGGAGAATCCCAGGGACGGGGGAGCCTGGTGGGCTGCCGTCTATGGGGTCGCACAGAGTCGGACACGACTGAAGCGACTTAGCAGCAGCAGCAGGCCTTCTTGTATGTTTGTGTTATTTCCTGTCCTAGTCCTAAAATCAATCATTTCTCCAAGGAGCCCTGGTTCCTTTAATGGAAAAGTGGTATCACAACTCAAGATCTGGGGACTTCCCTGGTGGTCCAGTGACTGAGACTCCATGTTCCCAATGCAGGGAGCCCAGGTTCAATCCCTGGTCAGGGAACTAGATACCACGTGCTGCAACTAAAGATCTCACATGATTCAACTAAGACCCAACACAGCCAAATAAATATTTAAAAAGAAAAAAAATCAAGATATGAGTACTAGTGTTCTCATTGCTTCTGGAGTGTAATTGCTTCTAGGTCCTCTCAGTGGATAGAATGAGGAAATGTGTCTATACTAACCTATGGATACATGTGTCTGTAATTATTTCTGTATATATCCATCTATATCTTTGTGTGCTGAAGATAAGTTTATACTGATGTCTCTGAATCTTACCAGTACCACATGATTCTTTCTATCTTTTCCTGTTTGTTTATTTGTAACTTCCTACTCCATCTGTGAGAAATCTGGTCCCCATCATGCACTAAGCATTTACTTATTTATTCAGTCTTAGTATACAAGTATAGCAATTTCAGAATTAACAAACATTCCCATGGTTATTGCAACAGAGTCTACCATTTATTCATGAATACTTCTTGCTGAGAACTTCACTGAGACATGCAACTGCTATGATATACTTCATACATCTACCTCTCATAAAAAAATTCTTTCACATGTACAGCCTTATTTTAATCTCCCAAGACCCTGTGATGTGGTCATGAGATAATGCTGGTGGTGAGAAATTGAGGTTCAGAGAAATTAAATAATGTGTATCAGATAACACAGTTTACCAGTGGTAGATGGGATTCTTCTCTTAGCCACTAGATCTCCCTGGGGATGAGCAAAGGTATCTGGAATTCATGGGGTACCAGTAAGAATGGCACCGATAGAGTGAAGCCAGACACAGTAACCAGGGCCCGGAGGCACCCTCTCCCCTCAACACTCACAGAGACAACCTCACCCACTCATCTGGAAGAACCCTTGTCACTAGGACAGAATGAGCATGACTATAAGGAGTAAATTCATGTCTTTGATACAATTCATCTCTCAATAGTGGCAAATATGTTTATGATCAGAAAAGAAATAACTATAAAAAATTCCGCATCTCTTAGCCATTATCACTGGGAATCACTCCAGAGCAATTCTCCATAAATGCACACAACTTAGCCATCTTCTCTTCTAGGCAGATGAGAGAGTATAAGCTGGGCCCGGATGATCACTTAAGGGGGCTGTCACAAGGGAGATTTGTGCAGAAAGGGCATAGAGAGATCAAGTGATCTCAAGGGGGCTTTACTTTCAAGGACTGTATGTGAGCTCTTTTGTCTGGAGAGCAGCATCAGGGAGTAGTAACTGGTGGGATGTTGCCTGGAGGTATATATTCAGATACGTGTCATGATAGATTATCTTGTCAAGCACATTGATTAATAAATATGACTTTGTTCAGACTCCCAATATGTAAGTAGTTGAATGATATTTTATCAACTCCATTATGCATGCGTTTTCTTTAAAAGCTTTGTTTGCAAATTAAAATGGTATTCTTCTAACTTACACAACACCCATTGCCCTCCACCATCAATGCCTTTAAATACATTTTAAAATATTATATGTTAATACATTTAGGATTCCCTGGGGCATCTAGGCTTGGTTCAGAGTTGTTGAGGTCTTGACGAAGGTTGGATAGTTGACTTTGACTGAAATAAGCTGCCTAGTTTCTTGAGTAGCCTTCTTTGGTTTTCTTCTCTTCAAGTGATATGAATGGTCATTATTTACCTGCTAGAAGTGGCTGTAATGAGAGAAACTGGAATAATATAACTACATATTGTATTCTATTAACTACGCATATATCCCAAATTTCTTTGGTAGAGGCAGGAAGGTTGGGATTGGAGTTAAAGGAGAAAGATGAGAAAGAAGATGAAGAATTGCTGTTTGTCTCTGAGTCTTGAAATATTAGCTATCTATTGCTGCAAAACAAGTTGCTCCCCACCCAAACTTAGCAGTTTGAAATGATACATATTTATATCAGATTATCTATGAGTCCAGAATTCAGAAACAGTTTATCTGGTTGGTCTCTTATGAGGTTGTAGCCAAGATGTTGGCCAGGACTGCTGTCATCTGAAGGACTGATTGGGGCTGGAGAATCTGCTTTGAAGACTGCTCACTTCCATGGCTTATATGTTGGACTGGGCTGGTGGCAGATGGCCTCAATTCCTCCCATGCAATTCATAGGCTCAAGTGTCCTTACTAAGCTGCAATTGGTTTCCTTCAGTGTGGGTAATTCAAGAATGTGAGGCAGAACCTAAATATCTTTATGATCTGGCCTCACAAGTTACACTCATCATTTTTCCATCATTCCATTGGTTATACATATCAGTACTCGGTAGTGGTGGAGGAGACTACACCAGGAGGGGATTCTAGGAGCCTTATCTCACTTCGTTTCTCTATTTATAAGTGTAAGGTAACATTTGCCCAGTTTGCCTCATGATGTTATTGTGAGACTCACATGGCACAGTGTATATAAAAACCAGACATGAAAGAACATAGAAATATCATTCGTGTCATTTTAAAATTATTTTGAGGAAAATATTTCCTGGACACCTGCCATATCCCATGCCCTGAGAAACAGTAGTGAGCAAGATGGATATGGTCCTGCCTTTAGACTTTATTTTCTAGTAGAAAAAAAAATGAAAAGAGGCCATAAAAAGTAGAACAAACAACAAATAATTATGAAATTGTTTTGTTTCCATGTGAGAAGAAACAGCATCTTCTGATGGAAAGAAATAGGTGCTGAAGCTAATAGGAGGATTATGAAATGCCCTCTCAGCATTCAACTTATCAGGGGAGATTTGAAGAACAAGATGGACAGTCACATGATGAGACTCAGACCACACTGGACCAGGGATCCCTGCTGAACAGTTTGGTGGAGCTCCTAGGCTGAACTCCACAAAACACCAAACTGTAAAAGCCCGAAGGAGCACGGCCAGCCTGTGATGCCTACTGTTAGTCATTGTCTCAGGCATTATAATTCTAAAGTGCGTTCACTGTGCTTCCCATTCAGGGGAAATTATCTACTGACCGTCAGCTAGAGGTGTGGCACCTGAAAGAAGCAACTGGAGAGATAGTATTTGCAGGGCTTAAGATGCATCTGAGGATCCAAAAAGCCTCCCCTCAACCCCCTCTCACTGCCCCAGACCCCCCAACTCCTCCCCACCTCCCGCTCCACAATGTGGTAGCCTTGGAGTTTGCCAAAAAAATAAATCAAGCCCTGAGCAGGGGTATTGAAGAGAAAACAATGGAGGATTATCTGCTCCTCTCACTTCTGTTCCAGGTCTTCATCGAACCAGCTGAGGACTGGGTGAAGGAGATTAGAAGATGGGAAATGGAAATTAAACTTGATGGCCAGCTTCCTGGCTCTCTATTCCAGGTCAGCCTCTTTCCTAGATTTTTGTGTCACTCTGTACCTTTAAAAACTCTTTCAGATCCAACAGAATCACTGGACACAGGGCAGGCTTACCCTAATTGTGTTGGTTTCTTGGTTTGTTTTTAGTTAATCAAAAAAAAAAACAAAAAAACAAAAAACATGCTCTTACTTTAATTATTTCATTATTTTTGGCTCAGAGCAATAGAAACCATTCTTCCAATATTCAGTCTCTCTAAGTAAGCATAGACCTGAATGGAGAGAGGTAAGCTACCCTTAGTTTGTGGGAGAGTAAAAGATACAGTAAAGTATCTCCATCAAATCCTAGCTCAGAATCCTTTTGTCTGAAGTCTAGCAGAAGTGTCCTTTACACGAGAGGGCTTTACAAACAGATCGCTGAAAGCAGAGACATTTTGGGGTCCCCTGTGAATGTGTATCCCTTCCCATTCACCCCACCTGTATCAGAACAAGCAGAAGGATAATACAATACAACACCTGAGCAGCTGGCACAGGCACGTTTAGGCCCACAGAGGCTTTAAAAGGAAACCCAGAAGCCCACAAACTCCCCCAAACAATTTTGCTTTAAATATGGTTTTTATGTTAATCTCCATCACAATAGATGATCAGAATCAAAGGAGCGCCCTATGGAAAATTACTGTAAAGCACAACGCGTGCGACAGGGTGCTTCTTGGCCAAGAAACATACTTGACAAATTGCTGCAGGATCATGCTGGATGAAGCCTCATTGTGGTTATTAGATGTATGACTTAGGGCCACGTACCTCTTTTGATCTAGCCCACTGCTGCCAGTGTTTGCAAACAGAAACCCAGGTTACTACTGCATCCATCCTGGAGCTCACTCTCTCCAGAACCCTGGCAGTCCAGCATCGTGGTTCTAGCCATGGACATTGATGTCAAATGGATCGGAATCTTAGCTTTGCTGTTTCCTGTCTTTAGAATCTTGGGCAATTTGTATCTGTCTGAGACTCTGGTTTTTTTAAGACTGATTTTTAAATTAGGTGATATACATAGTCATTCTTTAAATTCAGAGTATATATGTAGACAGAAATAAGATAGCAATGTATCTCAGTCGATACAAAGCACATATTTCTCTTTTTTAATTTTTATTTTATATTTGAGTATAGTTGATTAAAAGTGCTGTGTTTAGGCCTACAGCAAAGTGGTTCAGTTATATATATACATATATCTATTCTTTTTCAAATTCCATTCCCATTTAGGTTATTACAGAATATTAAGCAGAGTTCCTTCAGCTATACAGTAGGTCCTTGTTTAATTATTTTCAATATAGCAATGTGTACATGTCAGAGACTATCTTTCCAATGGGAATAAAAATAATGTGTACTTTCTAAGCTCATTGAGGATTCAATAAGATACTGTTAAGAAAACATCTTTCATCGTAAGTGCTCAGAAAATATTTGTTATTTTTATTGTTTGTTATGTAATGTTATTAATCAGACTTCCCAGGCAGTGCAGTGGTAAAGAATCTGCCTGTGAATTCACGAGACTCAGAGATGCAGTTTTGATTTCTGGATGGGGGCGATTCCCTGGAGAAGAAAATGTCAACTCACTCCAGTATTCTTGCCTGAGAAAATCTCATGAACAGAGGAGCCTGGTAGGCTACAGTCCAAATGATTGCAAAGAGTCAGGCACAACTGAGTGACTGAGCACAGTAATGCTCACCTTTCTACATTTCAGAGTCAGTTATGGCTTATGGGCAAGGTCTTCCCTGTAGCTCAAATGGTAAAGAATCTGCCTGCAATGCAGGAGACCTGGGTTTGACCCCTGGGTCAGGAAGTTCATCTGGAGAAGGGAATGGCAATCCACTCCAATATTCTTGCCTGGAGAATCTCCTGGACAGAGGAGCCTGGAGGGCTTCTGTCCATGGGACCACAAAGAGCTGGACACAACTGAGCGACTAACAATACCACTACTACTATGGCTTGTGGGCAGGTAGAGGCTACATCCATTATCAGTTGCATCTCTAACATTCTTTCTCTATATGGGTTTCATGGTTTTCTTTTTGCAGCTATTAATAACAAATCTAGCCAGCATGAGACTCTAGTATGGCCTCAAACCTGTTCTCTATAAGCCAGAGTTCTGGGATCATACTGCTACTGTGCATTTAGGCCTCAAAAATGCTGTTAATGCATGAACATGGATCAATGCTGAAGTTAAGTTCCAAGAGTTCCAGTTTAGTGAAATGTTTTTCAGGCAACTAGTATACACTTTGGAGAAGTCATTTCAGCCATATAACAATCTTCCTATGAGCCATTGTACTGGTTTGGGTATCCCTTTTAGTAACATTAGCTAAAGGTTTTGTATTATTTAAAATTCACTATAGAAGATCTGGGAATAGTTGAACTGATTGGAAAAAGGCAGTGGGCACTTCAAGTTCAACGTAAATTTTCAATGTGGTTTAAACAAATTAAAGTCCTCTTTAACTCACAGTGCTTAATATGAAAAGCATCCAGACTAACACAATAGGTCACACTTAAATGATTCTCTCCTTAAGAATTAAACTGTCTTTGCACCATGCATTGGTGGCAGAAGATAATAAGATGCAGCTCCCTTAACCGAATCTTTCTTAAAGGAACTGACCAGGTAAAAGAATGGAGTTACTGTGCATGAAAAAAGAAAAATACAAAAATAATTTGGCCTGTTAAAAGAATCAATTTTTCTGTGTACTGGAGCAAGACGCTAACAAGCATGACAGTGAGCCCTTAGGCTATTGAAACACTGTAAAGTCTTTGCTTCAGCATGGAAGGCATCTGTGGACGAGGTTTCAGCGCGTGGTGAGTCTAGCTGCCCAGGTCTGAATTCATAAAGAGTTTCAGATAGGATATGTCTGTGACTACCAGGCGATGGGATTAGTTACAAGATTGTATGCATGGGGGAGGTGAGATTAATAGGATATTGAGGATTTAACCCTCAGAGAAACAGAATATTACTTCTGTCTGAGTCTGCCAACCACCACTGAACCCTTCCATATGGCTCAACTTTGGTGTTTGTATAAAGTGGTCACTTTTGTTAGTACTGGCATAGAAAGGGCAGAAGACTAAATGAGGTTAAGACATTCAATTTCTTCTGAATAAGACAGTAGCAGGTGAAGATGGAGTTGGGAAGAGGCTTCATTTTTATAGTGAGATTGCATAAAGCTGCCTGAAAAGTTCTGTCATATTCTTTTCGAATAGGCCTTTTAAGTTCTTCATAAATTTGAAATTCTTTCATCCCAGTAAGTGAAATACAGCTCTAAGTTTCCACTGACTGTGTGAGAGACACTGTTCTTTACATCTATTTTCTTATTCAGTGTTCATAGTAACCCCCTGAGGCATGGGTAGGTATTTCCAATTAAGAAACCCACAAACTAAGGCTCAGAGAGTAAGTAACAAGGCCAAGTTCACAGAGTGGAACTATGTGGAACTTGTAAGTGGAAAAGTGGGGATTTGAACCCAGGTCTTCCTGTCCAATTCTAAGATGTTTTTATGATGCCCCTAAGTGTTATGTGATCATCTTTGCTTCCATTTGGGCTTCCTTGTCCCATGGGGAACAGCAGGACCCCCACCCCCACACACAGAAGGCCAGGGGACAAGTCCTAAGTCACTCTTCTAGGGAGAGGGCTTTTTCATGTTAGAACTCTATTCAATTTCAAGAGCTAAAGGGTCCCTATTTTTTGTGTTTTGAAATATTAATCATAAATGTACTTATGGAGACACAGAATAAAATATTTTAAATTGGAACTATTAGACAGTACTGAATGCTGGTCACCCTAGTTACAAGACACACAACACAAAAAAATGGCACTGCAGTCCCTGGGCCCTGACACAGCTGCCTAGCTGGGATGGGTGATTAAAGGTATTCTGACCATTTAGATGACTCTCTCCTTTTATACAGCAAAAGAATGTAAGCATCACTTAAAACACCAATATGAGAACAAGTGACTCTGATCTTTAGTCAATCTCCATCTACCCTCTGGGCTTCCCAGGTGGCGTTAGTGGGAACCTACCTGCCAATGCAGAAAACATAAAAGATGTGGGTTGGATCACTGGGTCGAGAAGATCCCCTGGAGGAGGGCACAGCAACCCACTCCAGTATTCTTTTCAGGGTGATCCCACGAATAAAGGAGCCTGGGCTACAGTCCATAGGGTCCCACAGAGCTGGACATGACTGAAGTGACTTAGCAGGCATGCATGTACATCTGCCCTCCAAGACCTTTTGACAGGTTGAGGTAATCCTCTGGCTTCTTGAAGAATGTTGAGATTGGTTTTAATGGCAATGTGTGAGAGAAACCTGGTAATGGGAAAATGCTAACACACACACACACACACATACACACACACACACGCACGCGTGCACACACAATGAACAATGTGAGCAGAACAGAGAAAGTGCTAGAGCCACAAGGTGACTACAGTTGCTGAAAATGTGCTGTCTCTAGCTCCTCTGCATCACCACCTATGGACTCTCTGCTCTCTGGGCCAAGTTCTCCCATTCCCCATTCCTGGATGAAACATCCTGGAAACCCGTTCTACTTGATCTGGTTAGCTAGCTCCATCTGAAAAAATAAATTCATGCCAAGGCTATTTTATTTTCTGCTTTTACTTCTAGTTTTATTGACATACAACTGACATAACAAGGCTGTATAAATTTGAGACGTACAGCATAATGATTTGTCTACATACATCACGAAATGATTATCACAATAAGATTAGTGAACATTCATCATCTCATAGAGAGACAAAGGCCAAGAAATAGAATTTTTCCTTGTGAATAGAACTCTCTTAATAACTTTCATATGTAACATCACATACAACAGTATTAATTATATTTATCATGCTGTACATCACATCCCTAGTACTTCCTCATCTTATAACTGGAAGTTTGTGTCTTTTGACTGCCCTCATTTCTTCACTCCTGCTTCTGATGAACACAAATTAGATCTCCTTTTCTATGAGTTTGTTTTTGAGACATCAATGACCTACCACACTATGTTAGTTCCTGTTAAACTATATAATGATTTGATATTTCTAGACATTTCAAAATGATTACCACAGTAAGCTTAGTTACAATATGTCAGGATGCTAAGATATTGCACAGTTATTGACTATATTCCCCACACTGTACATTTCATATCTGTGACTCATTTATTTTGCAACTGGAAGTTTGTGCTTAATCTTCCTTACCTATGTCTTTCCTCCCTCCACCCCCTTCCCTCTCTGCCAAAGATATTTTAAATCCAAGTTCAAGTGGCCCCAAAGTCACCTCACAAAAAGAATGTATGAAAGCATATGTTTATTTTAAAATCTTTCACATACAGGCTGAGTGCCACAAAGCAGAGAAATCAGAGACCAAAGTGAACATGGTTGGGCACAGTTCTTCAACATAACATTTGTTCTGAAAAGCACAGATAATTATGAGAAGAGTCTAGACAGGGATAATGACCTTTTACTTAGACTCGCAAAAAAAGGAGGAGGGAGGGAGGAGAGGAAGGAAGGAGGAAAGAAAGGAAGGGAGGGAAGAAGGAGAAGAAAAATGTTAACATGATAGGTGCCTGGGCCAAGTACTTTCAGCCAATCTACACAAAATGTGTTCTCAGTTAAGTCTAGGTTGGCAGCTAAAAATGTGATATCACAGTACATTCAAATGCCTTCAGAATTTGTGAGCTTCATGGCAGAATCTTGGGAGGGAGAAGGAAATTAACCAAAGTTGTTATTGTCATTTACAGAAAGTCAGATGTTAGAGCCCAGCACAAATCTCTCAAAATAGACTGGATTTGCTTAAAAGCAAATGGTTTTTGTTAGGGGTTTATTTTTCTTGTGTCAAAAACATAAAGTTACACTGTAAAAGGAAGTGGTAAAACCTACATCACTCAAAGCATTGAAGATGTATCCACGTGTTCCCACATGCTCAACAGCTATTTAAAGTGTGATTCTCATTTTACCTGTTAATCCAATACTTGGAAGTATTCAACAAGGAGCTTAGCCTTTTTCTCAGTTCTGATTTCTGAGCAATTGCAGAGAACACATTCTACTGGGGAGAAAACCCTGAAATGTTTACATCCCAGAATCCATTTTAAGATCAACAGTATTTTATGAGGTTTATTAAAGGTGTTTACCATCAGAATGAAGCACCAACTTCAGTATAAGAACTATGTTCTTTTCAACATAAGAACTACAGATGGAGGTTTGTGACATTGTACAGGAGGCAGTGATCAAGACCATTCGCAAGAAAAAGAAGTGCAAAAAGGCAAAATGGCTGTCTGAGGAGGCCATACAAATAGCTGAAAAGAACAGAAGCAAAAAGCAAAGGAGAAAAGGAACAATATACCCATTTGAATGCAGAGTTTCAAAGAATAGCAAGGAGAGATAAGAAAGCCTTCCCAAGAGATCAATGCAAAGAAATAGAGGAAAACAATAGAATGGGAAAGACTAGAGATCTCTTCAGGAAAATTAGAGACACTGAGGGAACATTTCATGCAAAGATGGGCACAACAGAAGCAGAAGATATTAAAAAGAAGTGGCAAGAATACACAGAACTGTGCAAAAAAGATCTTCATGACCCAGATAATCACAATGGTGTGATCACTCAGCTAGAGCCAGACATCCTGGAATGTGAAGTCAAGTGGGCCTTGGGAAGCATCACTACGAACAAAGCTAGTGGAGGTGATGGAATTCCAGTTGAGCTATTTCAAATCCTGAAAGATGCTGCTATGAAAGTGCTTCACTCAATACGCCAGCAAATTTGGAAAACTCAGCAGTGGCCACAGAACTGGAAAAGGTCAGTTTTCATTCCAATCCCAAAGAAAGGAAATGCCAAAGAATGCTCAAACTATCGCACAATCATGCTAGCAAAGTAATGCTCAAAATTCTCCAAGCCAGTCTTCAACAGTATGTGAACCATGAACTTCCAGATGTTCAAGCTGGATTTAGAAAAGGCAAAGGAACCAGAGATCAAATTGCCAACATCCATTGGATCGTTGAAAAAGGAAGAGAGTTCCAGAAAAATATCTACTTCTGCTCTATTGATGATGCCAAAGCCTTTGACTGTGTGGATCACAACAAACTGTGGAAAATTCTTGAAGAGATGGGAATACCAGAACATCTGACCTGCCTCCTGCAAAATCTGTATGCATGTCAGGACGCAACAGTTAGAACTGGACATGGAATAACAGACTGATTCCAAGTCGGGAAAGGAGTATGTCAAGGCTGTATATCATCACTCTGCTTATTTAACTTATATGCAAAGAACACCATGAGAAATGCTAGGCTGGAGGAAGCACAAGCTGGAATCAAGATTGCAGGGAGAAATATCAATCACCTCAGATATGCAGATGATACCACTTTTATGGCAGAAAGTGAAGAACTAAAGAGCCTCATGATGAAAGTGAAAGAGGAGAGTGAAAAAGTTGGCTTCAAGCTCAACATTCAGAAAACTAAGATCATGGCATCCGGTTCCATCACTTCATGGCAAATAGATGGGGAAACAATGGAAACAGTGACAGAGCAGACTTTATTTTGGGGGGCTCCAAAATCACTGAAGATGGTGGCTGCAGCTGTGAAATTAAAAGACATTTGCTCCTTGGAAGAAAAGTTATGACCAACCTAGACAGCATATTAAAAAGCAGAGACATTACTTTGGCAACAAAGGTCCATCTAGTCAAAGCTATGGTTTTTCCAGCAGTCATGTATGGCTGTAAAAGTTGGACTATAGAAAAAGCTGAGCACCAAAGAGTTGATGCTTTTGAACTGTGGTGTTGGAGAAGACTCTTGAGAGTCCCTTGGACAGCAAGGAGATCCAACCAGTGCATCCTAAAGGGAATCAGTCCTGAATATTCATTGGAAGGACTGATGCCAAAGCTGAAATTCCAATACTTTGGCCACCTGATGCAAAGACCTGACTCATTTGAAAAGACCCTGATGCTGGGAAAGGTTGAGAGCAGGAGGAGAAGGGGACAACAGTGATGGTTGGACGGCATCACTAACTCAATGGACATGAGTTAGAGTAAACTCCAGAAGCTGTTGATGGACAGGGAGGCCTGGTGTGCTGCAGTCCACGATGTCGCAAAGAGTCGGACATGAGTGAATGACTGAACTGCACCGAACTTAAGATTTTTCTGAATGACATTCAGGAAATACCTAATGAATGTATATATTTTATCTATATATTTATGAGAGGCTCTGTGACATATATTAATAAGGAAAGCAGGTTTTTCTAGATTGAACATATGCATAATGGGAAGAGTTCCAAGAATTGAGAGAAAAGCAACTTTGGCCTGAACTTTTCAAGATAACTGGTTCAATTATGTCATTCTTCTCCTGCTGTAGTCTCATACAGCTTTAAATTTGAGGGGATAAACAGGTACCTTTTCATTGCAGTATGAATAATCTCAAAAGAGAAGTTGAAATCTAATTTTTATGATACCCTTTAAAAAGTTTAAATGTCTTAGAATTTTTAGAATATTTAAACATAAAATACAATATTAATAACCTCTGAGTATAAGAAGAGGAATAACATTAAGTCACTTTTTATTAAGCCACTTTTAACATTGTATATACACACATACACGGGCTTCCCTGGTGGCTCAGCTAGTGAAGAATCCGCTTGCAAAGAGGGAGACCTGGGTTCGATCCCTGGGTTTAGAAGCCCTTGAGGAAGGGAATGGCTACCCACTCCAGTGTTCTGGCCTGGAGAATTCCATGGACTGTATAGTCCAGGGGGTCTCAAAGAGTTGGACACGACTATGCAACTTTCACTTTCATACACACACATACATGTAATATTTAAGGCAGTATCAGGAGCAGTTATCCTCCAAAATTTGTATACAGGTGAAATTTACTGATATTGAAGGTCATGGCTGTTCCTTACGTTCTGACTTCCTGAAGCCAAGATTTTAGGACTAGGTGGAGCAAGGGATCATTCCACCTGAAGAAATGGAGGTACCAGGAGGACAGGGCTGAGCTGGCTCTTACATGCTCTTCTACTGACCTGAAAGTGTACATCAGGTCTGTTGAGAGATATCAGTGATACTAAACAAACTGTTAGTCATAATAAAAGGCATTAATTATGCTCCACACAGATGTAGCTCTTAGCATTTCTGTGGGCTTACATTTGTGTTACCTAATTTCTGAATTCAAGTGGCAGTACTCCGCCTTAAATTGTCTACATAGCTACACAACTAAAACATAAAGGAAAAAAATACACTGCCAATTTTCTTGAACCAAATAAACCATCCTAATTGAATTTGAGTATTCTTCTGGTACCATGAAGCACTGGTAAATGGATCATGCTTTTTGCATATCATTTCCTTAAGAGATAAAATAAAGATGGTCATTTCTTCCTATTTAGAGATTTTGTCATGGAAACATACTAAAAAAATCAGCCCTAACCACTTGGGACCAATCTTCCCAAATGGATGTACTGTGCACACTGTTGATTCAGACTGAAGCATTCACTCAGCTTAGCGATTATCTAGCATTATCTCAGTGGATAATGATTTTAATACTTCATAACACTCATTATGGCATTAGTGGTTTCATATTAATAAGATATTAGTTTTGTTATTCAGGGACTCTAATACACGAGAGTAGAAAAAAAAAGAAAAACAAACCCAAATCAACCTTAAAGCCTTTGTTACCCAACAGAGTTTTTGTCTGTTATTTATCAAAATGACTTTCCTTATTGAAACAATTATTTAAGTTTTCCATGATTCTATCTCACTATGCTTAGTGTTAAAAATATGTTAATACTAAGAGAGTTAACATATTGAGATTTAAAATTTTAATTGAGGTTTTGATCCTGGGACTGCCATACTTTGCATTTGGCTAATAGTTGATCCAAAGAAAAATGTTAGATTATCTTATTTCAACTTACTTAGTTTTTTAATATGCAAAAATGATTTGATTTTAATGCTCATCTTTCATTCTGTGCAAATTCATGATAAATGTACTGTAGATCTAAAAACAAAAGTTTAGAGGTAATATCATTATCCTTGGGACCCAACGGCTTTCAAAGCTTATGAATTAACAGAAAGTCCTTTAATAACATCACCCATCCTGTTCTCATGATGAAGCATGAAAATTGACACAGGAGAGTGTCATGTCAGGGTTTTAAAAGGTCTGGTAATGTCTGGATGAAAACTCTTACTCTAAAGACTTGGGAAATTGCCTGAGGAGAAGTCTTCCCTTAAAACCATAATATTTTCTAACAATTTTTAGACTTTTGAATTTAATCCCAAGCCAAGAAAATGTGAAATCTGTGTAAAATGTTGAAGGAAAAATATATCCATATATCCTCAAGTAAGAGGGTAGCTCTAATAATTAGGTTTAGATGTCTGATATACAGTTATAAATAAAAACAAGACTGATTCATTCACTCAACAAATAGCTATTGAGGGCCTGCTCTGAGTCTGGTCTTGGATTAGAAGTTAAGGATAGGGATACAGTTATGAATAAAGCACAGTTCTTGCTCCACGGAGATGTTTATTCTTAAAGCTACTTGTCAGATCTCACAAATATAGACCTAATTTTCCAATATAAGTGGTTAACTGCAGATTCTAAGTCTTCTTCATTCAAGATATACCATCATCCCACAATGAACACAAAGTAAAGAATTTGGATGGCAGAAAGTCTGCCTTAGTAAACAGTATTGTTAATAACACCTTCAAATCGTAAAGACTATATTAGATTTACTCTTTCTCATTAAATTGAAAAGTGGTGAAGAATTGATGTTTCTTGCAAAGTTCTTGGAAATGCATTCTAAAAATTATGGTTTCATAAAGCTAATTTTAGTTATTTTGATTTCCCCCTTCAATTTCTTATTTCATCCATTTCTCCCTAAAACAATGGGAAAATGCACTCTCAGGGAAATCTGACTCTGTTTCGAGAGACTCATAATGGAGCCTAACGGGACTTATAAAAAGGATTTATTTTTTCAATGCATTTTTGGGCAATTGAACCGAAAGCTTTGCAAATGCAGGGTAAGCAACAAATTCAAAACTTTGAGAGCTGAAGGGAATGCCACCAGTTCAGAAATTTTGGCTTTCAGTCTTGCATTTGGGGAAATACTGATTTTTAGGAGACTTTAATGTGTGTAAGTGACAAAACCATTTTGGATAGTAGTGTTTTTACTGAAGAATAGAAGATTTTTAAAGTTTTGAACTTTGTAAAAAGCAGTGGCTTAAGATTTAAATTTTAAGTATTGGATATGTGGAAAGAGAGATGGGGTTCAGAAAAATCTGGTAAGAAGAGCTCAAGTCATGAAAGCTTTAAATAAGAAGTGAGGATTCTAAATGTATCAGACAGCTTTTAACATATATTAAATGCATTTCAGAGTTCATACTGTGGCACACTAAATAAAGTAAAAAGGTGAGTGTTAAATATTTTCTGTAGCATTTTTGGTGGGTTTCTCAGTCTAGTCACCGAAAACTTTGTAAAATCATGCTGATTCAAGAACATAGGAGAACATTTATATATCCTAAGGTGAGCCCCAGAATGAACACATTTCATTTCTTTTGCAAGTTTAAAGTTACAAATATCAGAGGTTGACTTCTGGACCTTTTGCTACTAGACACAAGTGATCTTCGAGATGAACCGATGTTGCTCAGTACTTCAAAGAATACTGAACAAATTCTCAGAATCCTCAAACAAAGCAGCCTAGTAACACCAACAAAAGTGCATCATGTTCTCCAGTGTTTCGTGGACCAAACAACACAATATGACAATTCTGTGTGAGTCCTGGAGATCACAACTTGACTTCATTTCTGTTTGTAACAGCCTCTAGTTTTAAGTTTATTTTTTTTCCAGATGTTAATGTAAATCTGCTGGCAGAGATGTATATATATTTCAGCAACGTTAACTCATTCAGTGATCTCTAGACTTTCATACAGTCATGCATGTGGTCACGTGCGCATGTGTGCACACACACACACACACACAATAATGCCCCATAACTCTTGCCACCTAGAAGTCTTCCCAGAGTTTCTCTCTTAATACCAAAGTAAATGGTAAGTTTGAAAAATAGCACCCTTTTACTGCAATTTAACAACAGCCATCTTTACAAATATTATAATGGGCTCTGGTCTCTGGCACTTAATACAAAAGTTTTCTGTATATCACAGGATGATGTAATGGTATTTTGAAACTCAATGTTACTGCCAAATCATCTCTCTGCCTAAAATTATCACACCAAAGCCTCAGAATGAAATATATGGGGATTCGTATAGTTTTCCCGTTTTGGGAAGAAGCAAATACATCCCAAGGGACAATTTGGATGACATATGGATGAACAAATATTCGCTTGCTCCTCTGTAGTCATTTTTCAAACAAGTCTTTCACATTAGGTATAATAAAATATGTAAGTGAGCTCTAAAATCTAAAAATTAGGTTGCCCTTTGTGATTGGAAATCAGTGATGATAATGTGGGAATTATGCCACAGGAAGGCATCGTTCCAGTGAGCAACCCTGGCTGTCGAATTTCTGATCTCGTTGCAACCTGAGCTCAATAGCCTGGAAAATAGCAAACCAGTAATTGTGTGAATCCAATCAGGGAACAAAATCACAGAATTTTTCAGTAAGTAAGAAAATGGAATTATAAATATCAGCCTTGTTTATTTCCCATTACCACAGCTGGAGGCAAGAAAAGAACATGGTTTAGTACAATACAGTCAGGTAGGAATTATCACATACAATGAGGTTGAAAATTCTCGAGAAATATTGGAAAAAAGAAAGCAGAGCACCTTCACAAAATCTACTTGGGTGTGGCTGCCTGGTTCCATTCCCCCATTTAAGATCACATGTGATTTAAGACAAAACTATTTTGAAGTTTTAGCAGTAGCAAACCTGTTCCCTTTTGCCAAGAGTAAATTATCAGAGCATTTCTGTGAGCTATTATTTTTTAAAGAAGGGCATTTTTTTCACAGTATATGTCTTGATAATTTTTTCAGAACAGTCTAATGACTGATTTATTATTAACAAATGGCAATAGCTGTTGCTCAGAGGAGTACTTTTATATTACTCCACGAGTACCTTGGAAAAGAATTTGTGTAATGACCCATTATGTGTGTGCCACTCACAAATGCTGACTTGAGGTAGGCTGCCTCAGCCAGTACTGGCAACTAGACATTGTTTGTAAAGGTAATGAGCATCCCCTCTGTGATTTCAGAACTTCAGGCCTCTCAACATACCTGTGAACTTCACTTTCCCAAAAACCTCCCCCAAAATCCTCTGTTTCTTGTACCCTTCTTCCTTATTTCTCCCAATGAACTGACTCTCTCATTTCTTTTGTGACTCTCCCAACATTATCTTACACTTCTTATGAGGAAAAAAAAAAACAACTTTCATCTTCCTATAAACAATGGCAATTAAAAGCCAGATCTTAAGATATTTAAAAATCTTAATTAGTCTAGCACCAAGTGGTATAATCTTTTACCTAAAAATAAGTAAGGATATGACTGGTTTGCATTGTTGAATGGTAGAAACCAATACAATATTGTAAAACAATTATCCTCTAGTTTAAAACTTAAAAATATAAGTAAGGATAACAAATGGAGGAATAATAGGGTCATGTGAAAAGGACACTAGGACATTTGCTATAGAGAATCCAAATGCATCTTATGAAAAGCTTAGTGAAAAGTTTCACACATATTTCACCTATACCAGAATTCCTGGTATTATCTATTCATGAAAGTAAAGACTAGAAATCCAAGGAAAGACTGACCACATAAAAGGGGTAGTTTGTTCATGGTTTTATTACAGTCTTTTTATTCCAGAGGATATAAACTGGCTCACAGTTACATGGAATGCAACTGCTAATTGCTAAGTCACTTCAGTCGTGTCCAACTCTGTGAGACCCCATAGAGGGCAGCCCACCAGGCTCCCCCGTCCCTGGGATTCTCCAAACAAAAACACTGGAGTGGGTTGCCGTTTCCTTCTCTGATGCATGAAAGTGAAGGTGAAAGTGAAGTCGCTCAGTTATGTCTGACTTAGCGACCCCATGGACTGCAGCCTACCAGGCTGCTCCATCCATGGGGTTCTCCAGGCAAGAGTACCAGAGTGGGGTGCCATTGCCTTCTCCCATGGAATGCAATAAGTTATATTAAATATAGATGAGAAAAAATAAAAATTTGGGCATATCAAAAACACAAAAGAGAAATCAGGCCAGGTTAAAACTATAGATCTCCATATTTGTAGGGTGTATCAGTCAAGTGTCTCCAGAAAAAAAGAACCAAAGAAGGTGAGTGTGTGTGTGTGTGCGCGTGTGTGTGTGTGTGTGTGTGTCTATTGGCTAACAGACTATGTTATGGCAAATATGGAGACTGGCAAGTACAAGATCTGCAGGGTGGGCTAGCCAGAGACCTAGGGAAGTGTTGATGTTGTAGTTCAGTTCCAACAGCCTTCTTTCATGTTGCCCCATCTCTGTCACCTTTTGTATGAGCTGGTAATGTTTCTCTGTGCATTCCATCTCTGTTTCTGGCTTCTGCTGAGATGCACTGAGTGGATACATGAATCACACCTTTGTCTCTCATTGTTTTAGTGATTTTATTTAAAAAATATTTTTCTTTTTTAAAATTTATTTTAATTGAAGGATAATTGCTTTACAATATTGTGTTGGTTCTGTCATACACCAACATGAATCAGCCATGGGTATACATATGTCCCCTCCCTCTTGAATCTCCCTCCCACCCCCCACCCCATCCATCCCATCGGTTGTCATAGCACCCTGGTTTGAGTTCCCTGAGTCATATAGCAAATTCCCACTGGTGATCTTTTTTGCTTATGGTAGTGTATATGTTTCCATGTTACTCTCTCCATTTGTTTCACTCTCTCCTTCCCCCGCTCCCACCCTCCATATCCAAGTCTGTTCTCTATGTCTGCATCTCCACTGTAGTACATATATACAATTTAATACTGCTGCTAAGTAGTTTCAGTCGTGTCCGACTCTGTGTGACCCATAGAGGGCAGCCCACTAGGCTCCCCTGTCCCTGGGATTCTCCAGGCAAGAACACTGGAGTGGGTTGCCATTTCCTTCTCCAAATTTAATTTAATACTACTCAGCCATAAAAAGGAACACATTTGAGTCAGTGTTAATGAGGTGGATCGACCTAGAGCCTATTATACAGAGTGAAGTAAGTCAGAAAGAGAAAAACAAATATTGTATACTAACACATATATATGGAATCTAGAAAGATGATACTGATGAACCTAGTTGCATAGCAGCAATGGAGATGAATACATAATTTATTTTTTGCAATGTTGTGTTGATCTCTGCTGTACAACAACTTTAATCTGCCATAAATTATAACCTAGACGAGTGGGATTGGGGGATGAGAAGGAGGCTCAAAAGGGAGGGATTGTGTGTATAATTATGGCTGACCCTTGATCTCTTTGGGGAGTGATTGTCCAGTAACACCCTTCCTATTCATTTGAGTAGGCTCTGGGAGTTGCTGATGGACAGGGAAGCCTGTCATGCTGCAGTCCATGGGGTCACAAAGAGTCAGACACAACTGACTGACGGAACTGAACTGATTCTCTTCAACACACATTTTCTCAGATTTTTGCAATAGAGATAGGCTAGTTTTCCAAATCTTCAAGTTCTGGTTCTTTTGTGCTTAATAATTCCTTCAATCTGTCTCTCCCCTTTTGCATTTTCCTGTAAAAAGGAGCTACAAAGCAGGTCATACCTTCAATACTTTGCTTAGAGATGTCCCCAGCTAAATATCCAAGTTCATCACTCACAAATCCTACATTCCACACTAGATCACAATTCAGCCAAGTTCTCTGCCACTGTATGATAAAAAATTGCCTTTCTTCCAGAGTCTAATAGCACATCTCTCATTTCTGTCTGAGACCTCACCACAATCACCTTTAATGTCCATGTCTGCCAACAATCTCTTCCAGGCAATCTTGACTTTTTCTCACATTCACCTCAAAACTTTTCCAGTTTCTACCCATGAATCATTTATAAAACCACTTCCACATTTTTAGGTATTTGTTACAGCAGTGCCTCACTTTTTGCAATCAAAATTTATATTAATTTGCTAGAGCTGACCTAACAAAGTACAACTGACTGAATGGCATAAACAAATGTTTTATAATTCTGGAAGCCGGAAGTCAAAGATCAAGGTGTCAGCAAAGTCGGTTTCCTCTGAGGCCTTTTTTGTTGTTGTGTAGACGGTACCCTCTTGCTGTGTCTTCACATGCTCTTTCCTCTGCCCCCACACATCCTGGGTGTTTCCCTATATGTCCCAATCTTTTCTTGAAAGAACAGCAGCCAGATTGGATTGGGGCCAATCCCAAAGGTCTTATTTGAACTTAATCATCTCTTTAGCAGCTCTATCTCCAAATATGTGGGCTTCCCTTGTGGCTCAGCTAGTGAAGACTCCACCTATAATGCGGGAGACCTGGGTTTGATCCCTGGGTTGGGAAGATGCCCTGGAGAAGAGAAAGGCTACCCACTCCAACATTCTGGCCTGGAGAATTCCATGAGCTATACAGTCCATGGGGTCACAAAGAGTTGGACATGAATGAGCAAGGGTTAGGCTTTAACATATAATTTTTTTGTGGGGGATACAATTCAGTCCATAGCATGGGGATTAGGAGAAAATTTGGTCTAAGTTTTCTTGCCACTAAAATGAATAGGAAACATTGATTAATGGCAAAATTCATGAATCTTTTGAAGCACCCAAAAAACACAAGAGGCAAATGCAGTGCTAGAAACTTGACTGCATTTAATCTGGAAACAAAGGCGCTACAAGGGATATTTGGGGGATAACATAGGAGATTTGAATTATAAACAGCATGTAGGATGATAGTACTGTTCAGTCACTCAGTTGTGTCTGACTGTTTGCGATCCCATGGACTGCAGCACGCCAGGCTTCCCTGTCCATCATCAACTCCCAGAGCCTACTCAAACTCATATCCATTGAATCAGTGATGCCATCCAGCCATCTCATCCTCTGTTGTCTCCTTCTCCTCCAGCCTTAAATCTTTCCCAGCATCAGGGTCTTTTCCAAGGAGTCAGTTCCTTGCATCACGTGACCGAAGTATTGGCGTTTCAGCTTCAGCATCAGTCCTTCCAATGAATATTCAGGATTTATTTCCTTTAGAATGGACTGGTTGGATTTCCTTATAGTCCAAGGGACTCTCAAGAGTCTTCTCCAACACCACAGTTCAAAATCATCAATTCTTCGGTGCTCAGCATTTTTTATACTCCAACTCTCACATCCATACATGACTACTGGAAAAAACATAGCTTTGACTAGATGGACCTTTGTTGGCAAAGAAATGTCTCTGCTTTTTAATATGCTGTCTAGGTTGGTCATAACTTTTCTTCCAAAGAGCAAGTGTCTTTTAATTTCATGGCAGCAGTCACCATCTGCAGTGATTTCAGAGCCCAGAAAAGGAAGTCTGTCACTGTTTCCATTGTTTTCCCATCTATTTCCCATGAAGTGATGGGACTGGATGCCATGATCTTTGTTTTCTGAATGTTGAGCTTTAAGCCAACTTTTTCGCTCTTCTTTTTCACTTTTATCAAGAGACTCTTTAGTTCTTCTTTGCCTTCTGCCATAAGGGTGGTGTCATCTGCATATCTGGGGTTGTTGATATTTCTCCCAACAATCCTGATTCCAGCTTGTGCTTTATCCAGCCTGGCATTTTGCATGATGTACTCTGCATGTGAGTTAAATAAGCAGGTTACTATATACAGCCTTGACATAACTCCTTTCCCAACTTGGAACCAGCCTGTTGTTCTATGTCTGGTTCTAACTGTTGCTTCTTGACCTGCATACAGATTTCTCAAGAGGCAGATCAGGTAGTTTGGTATTCCCATCTCTTTAAGAATTTTCCACAGTTTGTTGTGAACCACACAGTCAAAGACTTTGGTGTAGTCAATGAAGCAGAATTAGATGCTTTTCTGGAACTCTCTTCCTTTTTCAATTATCCAACTGTTGTTGGCAATTTGATCTCTGGTTTCTTTTTGCCTTTTCTAAATCTAGCTTGAACATCTGGAAGTTCATGGTTCATGTACTGTTGAAGCCTGGCTTGGAGAATTTTGAGCATTACTTTGCTAGCATATGAGACGAGTGCAATTGTGCAGCAGTTTGAATATTCTTTGGCATTGCCTTTTTTTGGGATTGGAAGGAAAACTGATATTTTTCATTCCAATGAAATGAAATGAAATTTTATTCCAATTTCAAAAATTGGATAGTACCGAGTTATTGTTGATTTCTCAGCAGTGCTCAATAGTACTGAGTTACTATTGATTTCTCAGTTACAATAATGGTACATGATTATACTAGAGAGTGTCCTTATACTGAGGAAATACATACTTGAGAGGTATTTACAGGTAAAATATCATGAAATCTGCAACATACTTTTGGCTCATTTGGCAAAGGAGAATGTGTGGCCAGGAGAGGGGGAGAGAGATTATCTGTGGTATGATAACAGCTGATGAATTTAAATGAAGAATATACAAGTGTTCATGTAAAGAAAAAGCTTGTCAACTAGCAATCTAGGGGGCTGCCTCAGTGGCAGAAGATGGGAGCAAACTGGGACAATATTACAAAGGGTATTTACTTGCAGCAAACTCTGCAAAAATCACTGTGGTGTCTGGGTGTGTTCAGGAAACTTGAGGCAGAGAAAAGTGGACTTTTAATTAGATGCAAATGTGCTGATATTCTAGCTAGTGTCCTCTGAGAAGAAATTCTGGAGAAGAAGTGGGTCTCTGTGAGAGAGGGGGCACAGAGGAGACCTCCCCACGGGACCAGCACCTCTCCCTCAAGGAGGGGAGACATTTCAAAGACAAAGGCTTTCAGCGCATGAGTGAGGAGTCTTGGATGTGCTGACTGAGACCAGAGATTCAGCTCAGAGGGCTAATGGAGATGGAGATGGAGTCTGGGGCCAACCATGAGGTGGTGGTTCTGGAGACTGGAGGGCAAGTAAGTGTGGCTGATGTTGAAGGGACCATCCTTTAAGTCAGAAAAATGTTCTTAATAGGCTTCTTTCTCTCCATCTCCAGGGAAATGGTGTGTGTGTGTGTGTGTGTGTGTGTGTGTGTGAGAGAGAGAGAGAGAGAGAGAGGCACTGAATGATTGGTTGGATCTGAAGTCATCTTTCAGACCACAGAGTTCAGAATATTGGATTGTGTGGGTGTGTGCTACTGCTCAGTCTTGTCCAACTCTTTGCAGCCCCAGGAACTGTAGGACTGTAGTTCACCAGGCTCCTCTGTCCATGGAATTCTCCAGACAAGAACACTGGAGTGAGTAGCCGTTCCCTTCTCCAGGGGATCTGCCTGACCCTGGGATCCAACCTTTGTCTCCTGCATTGCAGGTGAATTCTTTACCGCTCAACCACCAGGGAGATTGATTAAAATACTTCAGATTAGAATTCCTAAATGAAACCCTGGAAATGATGACAAGAGTACACTGATTTTAACAATCTTGAGTGTGCAGAATGCATATTAGCTCATTTGAATCTTGTCAAAGTTATTTATTTTTAATTGGAGGCTAATTACTTTACAATATTGTAGTGGTTTTGCCATACATTGACATGAATCAGTACATGAGTGTACATGTGTCCCCCATTCTGAACCCTGCTCCCACCTCCCTTCCCATCTCATCCCTAAAACCTGGGTTGGCGATCTATTTCACATATGGTAACATACATGTTTCAATGCTATTCTCTCAAACCATCCCACCCTCGCCTTCTCCCACAGAGTCCAAAACTCCATTCTTTACATCTGTCTTTTTTGCTGTCTTGCATATAGGGTCATCGTTACCATCTTTCTAAATTCCATATATGTGCATTAATATACAGTATTGGTGTTTTTCTTTCTGACTTACTTCACTCTGTATAATAGGCTCCAGTTTCATCCACCTCATTAGAAATTATTCAAATGAATCTTGCCAAAGTTTTTGACAACCACCTGGCAGAGTGTTCTCTTTAACTCACAACGGAAGATACTGAAACTCAGAGGAGCAATGACTTGCTCAAGATCACTAGGTTGATTGCCACACAGAGAAGGTCTTCCAATACCACAGCCAGAGCTCTCTCCCCTTCAGCGCTCATCGCCAATGGACCAAAGGACTGTGGGCCGTTGTCTTGTGACTTATGTCAGTAGCGCGCAGGAGAGTGGGTGTGGCTTTTTGGAGGAGAATCAGCTACTTTACCATGGATTTTCCCCAACCTTCTATCAATATGTTCTTTTTAAAAAACTTGGTAGCAGAAGAAAATAATCCAAAGTGAGTGGCAGTTGGAGAATGGCTTGAGGGTGATTGAGGAGGCCTTGCCATACCACAAACAGCACTGGAAAGGAAAGGAAACTAATAATTTTTTTTTTTTTTCCTAAAGAAAGGCAGAAGTAAGGAGAAGCTTATTCAGCTGTCCAGTAGTGATTTACAGTAGATGTATATAACAGTAAATTTCCCTCTTGCCTTAACAATAACAATTAAGTAGAAATTAACAACCTTAGGGATATTTCCCGTTCAGGGTTCTATTTTCAAATGGAACTCTTCTCAGGGCTCAAGACTCAGCTCTATCATGAGAAAACTTTAATGTCAAGCAATAAGGAGACAGTATCAAAAGTACAGAGATTTTTTTCTTATTAGAACCTTTAAAACCCATAACCATAATTATCTGTGTCTTTGGCAAACAGAAAAGAAAAAAAAAGGACAGATTTTAAAACTATTAACTAATTTAGTCCAGACTCAGAGAAAGTTATTCTCCTTTAAAAGATAAGTAAAGATAAGGAGTAGTAAAAATCACCCAGAATGGCAGAAATAGAGCATAGACAAGATTAATTTCATGGAATTAACCCTAGGTTCTACTGTTCCTCTTAAAGGATTTTTCTTTATCCATTCAGTGAAGATTTAACAAAACAGAAAAGAAATGAAATATGTGAATGAAGAACGTACCATCTTCAGTGCCCATTCTTGTTGACATGAAGGAAAATTACAGCACTAATTATATACAAAATTCTAATGGCATTAAATAAATTTAGAAAGGTATACGCTTCATCAGATAGTCATATTTTACCTCACATTCTGCTACAAAATCATGGCAGGTTATGTAAATCAGGGGGCATGAGACTGTGTCCAAGCTGGTTGCCTTCTATCTGATGTTAACACAAATTGCTGTGCATTACTTAGATTTGTTATTTAATTAGGGATTGCAAAGTGTGTATTATAATTATTTTATTCCTTCTCCATTTAATAACTGAAATCATTTCATACAGAGAAATTTGTTCTCATTTTGTTATTCAGTGGCACAGTTCATTTAAGAAAGGCAGAAATCTACTCAATACATTATTCTTCCCAGCCTTTGAAAATGAGTAAGCCAAAATCTTTTCTATTTACTTGTTCAGATCAGAAGTATGCCATATTTGTTTTGTTCGAATCATTTGCTTAAAAAAATTAGTCACATAAATGTTTCCCTCTGACTGACATTCACTAAGACACTTACCAATCCTACTTATTAAAAGAACATGCCCAGCTTTGAAGTGTGCCAGATGACATGCAAAAGAGAACTGTGGAATTTCAGTAAAGACTCCAATGTTAAATTGCTTATATAAAACCTATGAAAATCATTTGGTTAGAAAACTAGAAGCTATATGAAAACAGAGGAGAAATTTTTAATTAATTTAAACAGTTTTATTAATATTACAAATATCCAGCAAGTAGTAAAGAGACTATTATTGTTTGTCAAATCACAAAGTATCTTTCTGGCATTTTCGTATGTACTTGTGTATAACTTTTCTTTTTCTTTCCTTCTTTCTTTTTAAGTTTTTAAGTTTCTTAATCTTGCCAGTCTGCTTAGTCTAAGGAACGGTAGACACCTTAAAATGTGTCAGACCTTTTAAGTCCATGGAGACCAGTACCATTTATATAAACCTTTAAAAGACCTATAGCCCTCAGGTAAAGAAGCTTTACATGCTAATAAGAAAGATATTTGAGCTTTGTAAACTCAGTTTTGACACAGAATAAATGCTCAATAAATATTTATTGATTAAATACAATTTAGAACTTATCAATTTCTTGTATAACATTTGGAGCAAATACAGTGGCAGCAGTGTCATCATAGACATTTAGTTCTCAAGTAAACAATTCCCTCTGTATTTTTCCCTCTCCACTAACCCCTGCCCACCCTGTTCCTCCATTGCAATTTTATCTTTCTCTCTTAATAAAAGATACACACTTAGGAAAGAGGAAAAAAAACCATGACCAAATGCAATTTGAGTCCTTTCCAACTTCCTACTTTCAGTTGGTATTTTATTAAATGTTACAACTTGTCATTTTCAAGAAGGTTTAGCCCACAGTATTCAATCTACTTTCTACCAGGTAAACCTTGCCCATTCCTTAACCTTTCGATCGTGTTATTTCTCCTATAATGCTAGAAGTAATGGAGTAGGCAGGAAGTGAAAGTAGAAGTTATATAGCTCTGTTTGCCTGTCTTTTGTTTGCTTGTCTCTAACTACCTTAAACTATTTCCTTATAATCTTTATAACAATATGGCCAAATGGTTTCCTCTAAATGATCCCAAAGCCAGCCCAGATTTCTGCAAACCTGTTATGACCTTTCTCTCATCAGTTGTTGCTCATCAGTTTGTATCTGAAGAAGGCTTGTGGCCTACATGCCCACTTAAGATATAGTGAAAATAACTTGGAGGATAGTTGTAGCCGTTATCACGTATCAGGATGCTACAGGTTACCCAGAAGCTTTTACTTAAGGTATTTCAACATATTTGAAGTGAAGTGTTTAGCACATTTTTAGAGTAATATTTTAATTTTATTTTAATATGTATCTTCTCATGTATTCCTGGTCTCAGTTTTGTATCTATTATAAAGATGTCTTTTTTGGTGAAAAAGCCCAAGTAAGAGGCTTTATGTATGTTTGGCAGGATGTGAGAAATAGCCATTCTAATAAATAAATAAAAGATGGATAAGAAGAAAGCAAATGAAAGAAGAGAAGAGGTGGAGGAGGAAACTCCAACACAAAACACATATTTGTGTTCATCAGCTGATTATAAATCACGTCCTGTCATTTGCCAGGTGTAGTGACAATGAAGAGCAGGCACCAGTGAGCAGCAAATACAGCAGTTACAAAAGAAATGATTTATTCTATATCTTTATGTGCTTTGAGCATCTCTTCTGTATTATTCCCTTCCCACATACCCTTTATTGCCATTGCATTCTCTCATAGTTAGAATTTTAATAATCATTATGCCTGGAGTAGTTTTGTGAACTGAGTGTTCAATTTGTGATTGTCATGTACCAGGTATTATGGATTGTTGTGCTTTTCTTGGCTCACAACCCATTAGTCTGATCTGAGCCATAGCAACCTTATAAAAAGACACAATGTTACTAATGACAGCAAGTCTTTAAAGAATTGCTTTTGGTTTCATGATAATGAACACTTAGGAGAATTCCCATGTAGTAGTGAAAACTTGAAAGCATTTGGTAGGAGAAGGTGAAAGGAATTAAAAGAGTGAGTGGTAGGGATGTCTTCTAAGGTCCACTTCTGGATGAATTTGGGATTATTCTTTGGTTTAAAACTACATACTCTGCCACCTTCCACTATTCCCCAATGTTTTTTGCAAGCTCTTTTAAATTTGTGTTTGTCACTTATGATTATTTATCCTCAAGTAGTAAAAAAGGCAAAGGAAGAAAAGAAGCCAGAAAAGTCTCTTTGAGTCTGTCAAACTTTATCCACCAGTAACTGCTTGGACTGCAAGGACATCCAACCAGTCCATTTTGAAGGAGATCAGCCCTGGGATTTCTTTGGAAGGACTGATGCTAAAGCTGAAACTCCAGTACTTTAGCCACCTCATGCGAAGAGTTGACTCATTGGAAAAGACTGTGATGCTGGGAGGGACTGGGGGCATTAGGAGAAGGGGACGACCGAGGATGAGATGGCTGGATGGCATCACGGACTCGTTGGACGTGAGTCTGAGTGAACTCTGGGAGTTGGTGATGGACAGGGAGGCCTGGCATGCTGCGATTCATGGGGTCGCAAAGAGTCGGACACGACTGAGTGACTGAACAGAACTGAACTGAACTGCTAAATGGAGACCTAGTCTGCAGCAGTCCATGGGGTCTCAGAGTCGGACTCGACTTAGCGAACAAACAACAACTGCTAAAGTAGGCCATGCACCAGAAATGTGCCAAATAATAAAGTAGTGGCCCTTCAACTTTTATTTTATTTATTGTTTTATTGTTTTTTAAATTGAAGTGTAGTTGATATCCAATATTGTGTTAATTTCAAGTGTACAGCACAGTGATTCATTTATAACTTCTAGGTATTTTAGTTAATATTTTAGTCATTTTAACTTTCAGTTATAACTTTATTCTTTATATCTACCTTTTGTGTATGTTTTCATTTGCATCTAATATGTTACCAATGAATCTTGATTTATTATCAAGAAATCAATCAATAGACAAAATGATTATGAGACTTCAGGGCACAGCAGCATGATGTGATGGAAACTGAATCTTTGTCCAAATTAACGATGATGAGATTCAGGAGATCATAAGTTTATTATGTTCAGAATAAATAACCCTTGTTCTCTTGAAATCCAAGAGTAACTTACATTGCATTTATACTCATGAAAAGAGGGGAAAAGAGGCAGCTGATTGGGGGGACAGTCTTCTTGTTCTGATTTTGGCTAGTTTTGCACTGGTTTTTCTGCTTTCTTCAGAGATTGGAATGGCAGGGAGTACATACTCTTTACAAGCTAAAAAACAGTCTTCAGCAATTGGGTTTGGCTAAGGTGGGTGCATTCTATCAATAAACGCAATTTTTCACAGATTCTCAGAACTTTTTGAATATGTAGAAAGTGCTTTCCTTAAAAATTTCCAATCTAAAAGCATTCACAAACAGGAACTATACCAGGCTTCGTATGTGAGGATTTCGACTTCGATGGCATTAATGGTCTTGTAAAAGCAGGACACTTTATCTTAGTCTGTTATTCCCAATGTTTGTGCATAACTCTGAGATGTTTTACCGGAATTATTTACCCCATCATGTCCAGCTAACTGTAAGAGCAATGGGATTGCTGAAAGCACTCCTAAGATGAGGT
The DNA here is from genome assembly GCF_042477335.2 of Ovis canadensis. Lineage (NCBI taxonomy): Eukaryota > Metazoa > Chordata > Mammalia > Artiodactyla > Bovidae > Ovis > Ovis canadensis. The sequence goes on along the minus strand of NC_091245.1, from coordinate 208,211,193 downwards.
AAAAAAGTTTTGAAAATAAAGTAGAGCTCATCAAATAGTTGAAAGTGGGTAGAGAGTGGTGATCACTGCACGTGAACATGGACTGACTCTCTGTCCAAATAAATCATTATAAAGGATAACAGTGAATCAGTTAAAGAGCAGTGCCTGTGTAAGGTACAATGATTAGAAAATAATTATGTAGGGGTGTGTGTGTGTGTGTGGAATTCTTGAAGAGATGCCTAGAGAGTAAGTTTCAAACATTCCAAACAATAAGCAATGTTAAGTATGTATCCTAATACATTTGTACTTATTTATTTTATTAATATGTAACATAAAAATACAACTATCTTTAGTTTATGTCTCAGAAAAATACACTTAAGGCAAGATTATTATTAATAAGGGCTTCCCAGGTGGGTTAGTGGTAAAGAATCCACCTGCCAAGGCAGGAGACATTGGGTTCAATCTCTGAGTGGGAAGATCCCCTGTGAAAGGAAATGGCAACCCACTCCAGTATTCTTGCCTAGGAAATCCCATGCACAGAGGAGCCTAACAGGCTACAGTCAACGCAATCACCAAAGAGTTAGACACAACTTAGAGACTAAACAACAATGTCAAATTTATTAATAACAATGAGTGCAAATTCAGATTTCAAAAAGCCTTCCTGACAATACTTTCTTTTGCTGGAGAAAGAAAATGTCTTGTTAGATCTCATAAGATCATCATTAATTTCTTTCTTTGTGATATAGTCAGCAAAGAGTTTATACTAGGAGTAGAAATATCATCTCTGTCATTTCCTTATTGTCTACATGTACTTAAACAATTAATATTCTTTTTGATCCACAGTTTATTTACAGAAAAACTTTAAAAGCTACTTTAGAACTTTGTAGCTTTAGTAGCTTTGAGATGGTTAACTTAAACCAGAAATTATAGTCTGGAAATGTACTGAACTGTGTATATATATACTGTAGTAAATTGCAGTGTCCAGTCAGGGAGAAAGAGAGAGGGCGCCGCTGCCAATTCTCCATACTTTGAATTGTTTTCTCTTTCTTTAGGGTATCCAGATTTGTTACTGATATGTGTCCATTTTTATACTAAACACTGCTGCTGCTGCTGCTGCTGCTAAGTCGTTTCAGTCATGTCCGACTCTGTGTGACCCCATAGACGGCAGCCCACCAGGCTCCCCCGTCCCTGGGATCCTCCAGGCAAGAACACTTGAGTGGGTTGCCATTTCCTTCTCCACTGCATGAAAGTGAAAATTCAAAGTGAAGTCACTCAGTTGTCTCCGACTCTTTGCGACCCCATGGACTGCAGCCCACCAGGCTCCTCCATCCATGGGATTTTCCAGGCAAGAATACTGGAGTGGGGTGCCATTGCCTTCTCCATACTAAACACTAGTAAATATTAATTCCTTTTGATTTTTAAGATAAAAATATTTGTCAATGAAAGTTCTAATAATTTCTTCCTGTATCTCAGGGGATAAATTTTGCACTCTTCAGAGGTGTGTGCATCTCATTTAGAGAGCCTAGACTTAAAATATCAACACAAATATCACACATCTATCAACGTAATATTAATTCTAAAGAGGGCTAAGTTTGTACAAAATATTAAAAGGCCATGATGATGATAAAGCCTTTGGTAAGCCTTTATTCCAGAGGTTCAAAGCTTGTTTTACTTTGTGCAACATCAAAGTGTTTGGATACTGAATTATAAAGCTACTATGGGATTTTCTATAACAAAAATGATACCCGCCTTAATATATTTTGATATATTTAGATCTAAAACATTTCTGACAACAAAAATAAAGGAAGAAAATATATGACAGATCTTCAAGTGTTGAAGGACAGATTTCATCTCCTGCTTACTGGAAATTCATTATAGCTTCCACATCTAGTAGGATTGCCACCTAGAGATCTTGGCTGACTCTCTTGTTAAACTAAATAAATGCTGTACAAAATATATTAAAAATATTTTTAAAGGTGCTGATGAGATAGTAAGAAGGTAAAGATTCCTAAAAGATCAAACACTAAGTGAAAGAAGAAACTCAGAGGGGCAAGCAGAACACCCTGAAGCCAGTTGAACCTCAGTGACTTTGAGTTTTAATTTTCACACTGTGGACAGGAGACAAAACATAGGACCTACTCAAAGAGGGGAATTTAATTAGGAGACCTCTGACATAAAGCCAAAGTATCAAAGAGTCATAGCTTCAGATTAAGAGTAAAAATATAAAAACCTGAATTCCCTGGAAATGGTATGAAAAATGACCTCTTTCAAGTCTTGGGGATGAGAGGAGGAGAAAAAAAATCTGAGTATTCTTGGAAAGCACTCAGCTTTCTTTATGGTCCAACTCTTACATCCATACATAACTACTGGAAAAAAATATAGCTTTGACTATATGGAACTTTGTTGGCAAAGTAATGGCTCTGCTTTTTATTATTTATTTATTTATTTATTTTTAAATTTTTATTTTTACTTTATTTTACTTTACAATACTGTATTGGTTTTGCCATACATTGACATGAATCCACCACGGGTGTACATGCATTCCCAAACATGAACACCCCTCCCACCTCCCTCCCCATAACATCTCTCTGGGTCATCACTGTGCACCAGCCCCAAGCATGCTGTATCCTGCGTCGGACATAGACTGGCGATTCGATTCTTACACGATAGTATACATGTTACAATGCCATTCTCCCAAATCATCCCACCCTCTCCCTCTGAGTCCAAAAGTCTGCTCTACACATCTGTGTCTTTTTTGCTGTCTTGCATACAGGGTCGTCATTACCATCTTTCTAAATTCCATATATATATATGTGTTAGTATACTGTATTGGTGTTTTTCTTTCTGGCTTACTTCACTCTGTATAATCGGCTCCAGTTTCATCCATCTCAACAGAACTGATCCAAATGTATTCTTTTTAACGGCTGAGTAATACTCCATTGTGTATATGTACCACAGCTTTCTTATCCATTCATCTGCTGATGGACATCTAGGTTGTTTCCATGTCCTGGCTATTATAAACAGTGCTGTGATGAACATTGGGGTACATGTGTCTCTTTCAATTCTGGTTTCCTCCGTGTGTATGCCCAGCAGTGGGATTGCTGGGTCATATGGCAGTTCTATTTGCAATTTTTTAAGGAATCTCCACACTGTTCTCCTTAGTGGTTGTACTAGTTAGCATTCCCACCAACAGTGTAGGAGGGTTCCCTTTTCTCCACACCCTCTCCAGCATTTATTGCTTGCAGACTTTTGGATCGCAGCCATTCTGACTGGTGTGAAATGGTACCTCATTGTGGTTTTGATTTGCATTTCTCTGATAATGAGTGATGTTGAGCATCTTTTCATGTGTTTGTTAGCCATCCGTATGTCTTCTTTGGAGAAATGTCTATTTAGTTCTTTGGTGCATTTTTTGATTGGGTCGTTTATTTTTCTGGAATTGAGCTGCATAAGTTGCTTGTATATTTTTGAGATTAGTTGTTTGTCAGTTGCTTCATTTGCTATTATTTTCTCCCATTCAGAAGGCTGTCTTTTCACCTTGCTTATATTTTCCTTTGTTGTGCAGAAGCTTTTAATTTTAATTAGATCCCATTTGTTTATTTTTGCTTTTATTTCCAGAATTCTGGGAGGTGGATCATAGAGGATCCTGCTGTGATTTATGTCAGAGAGTGTTTTGCCTATGTTCTCCTCTAGGAGTTTTATAGTTTCTGGTCTTACATTTAGATCTTTAATCCATTTTGAGTTTATTTTTGTGTGCGGTGTTAGAAAGTGATCTAGTTTCATTCTTTTACAAGTGGTTGACCAATTTTCCCAGTACCACTTGTTAAAGAGATTGTCTTTACTTCATTGTATATTCTTGCTTCTTTTGTCAAAGATAAGGTGTCCATATGTGTGTGGATTTATCTCTGGGCTTTCTATTTTGTTCCATTGATCTATATTTCTGTCTTTGTGCCAGTACCATACTGTCCTGATGACTGTGGCTTTGTAGTAGAGCCTGAAGTCAGGCAAGTTGATTCCTCCAGTTCCATTCTTCTTTCTCAAGATTGCTTTGGCTATTCAAGGTTTTTTGTATTTCCATACAAATCTTGAGATTATTTGTTCTAGTTCTGTGAAAAATATGGCTGGTAGCTTGATAGGGATTGCATTGAATTTGTAAATTGCTTTGGGTAGTATACTCATTTTCACTATATTGATTCTTCCAATCCATGAACATGGTATGTTTCTCCATCTATTAGTGTCCTCTTTGATTTCTTTCATCAGTGTTTTATAGTTTTCTATATATAGGTCTTTAGTTTCTTTAGGTAGATATATTCCTAAGTATTTTATTCTTTTCATTGCAATGGTGAATGGAATTGTTTCCTTAATTTCTTTTTCTATTTTCTCATTATTAGTGTATAGGAACGCAAGGGATTTCTGTGTGTTGATTTTATATCCTGCAACTTTACTATATTCATTGATTAGCTCTAGTAATTTTCTGGTGGAGTCTTTAGGGTTTTCCATGTAGAGGATCATGTCATCTGCAAACAGTGAAAGTTTTACTTCTTCTTTTCCAATTTGGATTCCTTTTATTTCTTTTTCTGCTCTGATTGCTGTGGCCAAAACTTCCAGAACTATGTTGAATAGTAGTGGTGAAAGTGGGCACCCTTGTCTTGTTCCTGACTTTAGGGGAAATGCTTTCAATTTTTCACCATTGAGGATAATGTTTGCTGTGGGTTTGTCATATATAGCTTTTATTATGTTGAGGTATGTTCCTTCTATTCCTGCTTTCTGGAGAGTTTTTATCATAAATGGATGTTGAATTTTATCAAAGGCTTTCTCTGCATCTATTGAGATAATCATATGGCTTTTATTTTTCAATTTGTTAATGTGGTGAATTACATTGATTGATTTGCGGATATTGAAGAATCCTTGCATCCCTGGGATAAAGCCCACTTGGTCATGATGTATGATCTTTTTAATGTGTTGTTGGATTCTGATTGCTAGAATTTTGTTGAGGATTTTTGCATCTATGTTCATCAGTGATATTGGCCTGTAGTTTTCTTTTTTTGTAGTATTTTTGTCAGGTTTTGATATTAGGGTGATGGTGGCCTCATAGAATGAGTTTGGAAGTTTCCCTTCCTCTGCAATTTTCTGGAAGAGGTTGAGTAGGATAGGTGTTAGCTCTTCTCGAAATTTTTGGTAGAATTCAGCTGTGAAACCATCTGGACCTGGGCTTTTGTTTGCTGGAAGATTTCTGATTACAGTTTCAATTTCTGTGCTTGTGATGGGTCTGTTAAGATTTTCTATTTCTTCCTGGTTCAGTTTTGGAAAGTTATACTTTTTTAAGAATTTGTCCATTTCTTCCACGTTGTCCATTTTATTGGCATATAACTGCTGATAGTAGTCTCTTATGATCCTTTGTATTTCTGTGTTGTCTGTTGTGATCTCTCCATTTTCATTTCTAATTTTATTGATTTGATTTTTCTCTCTTTGCTTCTTGATGAGTCTGGCTAATGGTTTGTCAATTTTATTTATCCTTTCAAAGAACCAGCTTTTGGCTTTGTTGATTTTTGCTATGGTCTCTTTTGGCTCTGCTTTTTAATATGTTGTCTAGGTTTGCCATGGCTTTTCTTCCAAGGAGCTGAGTAACCTCAGCTACTTGTCTAAGTGTGAAGTCCTACCCATACTATCTGGGTTGACTGCAAGCCTAAAGCCAATAATTAGGTGTAGAGAGGTACCAGGTAAGCCAGCTCACATATCTGGGACAAGCAAATATTTGGAAAAACCTGCCTCACCTACTTAGACCCAAATAATCCCCAAAGATTGAACTTCTGATAAACATGAACTCAGAGTCAAAAATGATATACTATGTGTGAAAACAAGATACCAACAGAATCAGATCAGCAAAAGCTTCAGATTCAATTAGAAATGTCTGAAACAAATGTAAAATAAATATATTTATATATTTAAAGGAATAAAAGAAAAGGCTATAGTTAGGAGTAAAGATCAAGAATCTAAAACATTTCCAAACAGCGGTTTTAAAAGAGGATGCATGCTAAGTCGCTTCAGTCATGTCTGAGTCTTTGTGACCCTATGTACTGTAGACCACCAAAGCTCCTCTGTCCATGGACTTCTCCAGGCAAGAATACTGGAGTGGTTGCCATGCCCTCCTCCAGGGAAACTTCCCAACCCAGAGATCGACCATGCATGTCTTATATCTCTTGCACTGGCAGGCCGGCTGTTTACCACTGGTGCCACCTGGGAAGCCCCTTTAAAAGAGCAAGATATAGTAATTAAAATTAGAAACTCAATGGATGGAATTAAGAGAAGATTATACATAGCTGAAAAGTGAATAATGAACTGGAAGAAAGATCTAATGGAATGACGTAGGATGCAGCACAGAGAGCTCCAAGTACTGAGCAGTTAAGTAATATGTAGGTAGAGTTTCAGGAAAGAGAAGAGAGAGAATGTGTGCATGAGGCAATACATGAAAAACTGATGGCTGAAATTATGAGAAACACACTTCTTAGATATGAGAGGCCCAGAGAAGCCTAAAAATAATAGTCAAAAATAAATAATATTTAAAACAGCCTTAGTGAAAATGCAGAACAATGAAGACAGAAAAAAAAAGTATCTTAATGGTTCAGTTCAATTGCTCAGTCGTGTTCAACTCTTTGCCATCCCATGGACTGTAACTTGCCAGGCTTCCCTGTTTATCACCAACTCCCAGAGCTTGCTCAAACTCATGCCTATTGAGTCAGTGATGCCATCCAACCATCTCATCCTCTGTTGTCCCCTTCTCCTCCCGCCTTCAATCTTTCCCAGCATCAGGGTCTTTTCTAAGGAGTCAGTTCTTCACATCAGGTGGCCAAAGTATTGGAGTTTCATCTTCAGCATCAGTCCTTCCAATGAATATTCAGCACTGATTTCCTTTAGGATTAACTGGTTTGATCTCTTTGCAGTCTAAGGAACTCTCAAGGGTCTTCTCCAACACCACAGTTCAAAAGAATCAATTCTTCAGCACTCAGCTTTCTTTATAGTACAACTCTCACATCCATACATGATTACTAGAAAAAAAACAACAACATAGCTTTGGCTAGACGTACATTTGTTGGCAAAGTAATGTCTCTGCTCTTTAATATACTGTCTAGGTTTGTCATAGCTTTTCTTCAAGGAGCAAGTGTCTTTTAATTTCATGGCTTCAGTCACCATCTGCAGTGATTTTGGAGGCTGAGAAAATAAAGTCTGTCATTGTTTCCATTGTTTCCTCATCTATTTGCCATGAAGTGATGGGACTGAATGCCATGATCTTAGTTGTTTGAAAGTTGAGTTTTAAGCCAGCTTTTCACTTTCCTCTTCCACTTTCATCAAGAGACTTTTTAGGTTCCTCTTGGCTTTCTGCCATAAGGGTGGTGTCATCTGCATATCTGAGGTTATTGATATTTCTCCCGGCAATCTTGATTCCAGCTTGTGCTTTATCCAGTCCAGCATTTCACATGATGTACTTTGCATATAAGTTAAATAAGCAGGGTGACGATATACAGCCTTGACATACTCCTTTTCCTATTTGGAACCAGTCCGTTGTTCCATGTCTGATTCTAACTCTTGCTTCTTGACCTGCATACAGATTCTGCATACAGGAGGCAGGTCAGGTATTCTGGTATTCCCATTTCCTTCAGAAGTTTCCACAGTTTGTTGTAATTCACACAGTCAAAGGCTTTTGCATAATCAATAAAGCAGAAATAGATGTTTTTCTGGAATTCTCTTGCTTTTACTATTATCCAATGGATGTTGGCAATTTGATCTCTGGTTCCTCTGCCTTTTCCAAATCCAGCTTTGAACACCTGGAAGTTCTCAGTTCATGTACTGTTCAAGCCTAGCTTGGAGAATTTTGAGTATTACTTGGTGGCATGTGAGATGAGTGCAATTGTACAGTAATTTGAACTTTCTTTGGGATTGGAATGAAAACTGACATTTTCCAGTCCTATGGCCACTGCTGAGTTTTCCAAATTTGCTGGGATATTGAGTGTAGCACTTTCACAGCAGCATCTTTTAGGATTTGAAATACTCAGCTGGAACTCCTTCACTTTCACTAGCTTTGTTCATAGTGATGCTTCCTAAGGCCCACTTGACTTCATGCTCCAGGATGGCTCTAGCTGAGTGATCACACCATCACAGTCATCTGGGTCTTTAAGATCTTTTTTAGTGTTAGCTGGAGACAAAAGAAGGGTTACTTATAAAGGCATAATTAGACTGTCAGCCAACTTCTTAACAGCAACAATGGAAGTTGGACAACTGTGGAGTGATGCTGTGTAAGTGCTGAGAAAACCTGGAATCATATTCCTTACGAAAATATTCTCCAGAAACAAGGGTGAAAAAATTATTTTCAGACAAATATATATATATATATATAGAGTGAATATACCATCTAAAGAATATACCTCAGTCAGGAAGAAAGTGATCCCATGTAGGAATTTTTAGATGCCATAGGGAAGAATATTTTCAAAGCGGTAAATAGTAAGTAAATTTAAGCAAACATTGGCTGTACAACAATAACCACCAATTTATGAGGTTAAAAGGTAGAAGTAAAACGTAGGACAATAAGAAACTATAATGTGGAAAGTTGTTGGAGTTAATGTTCTATGTTTTGCATAATTATGGTTTAAGAGAAGCAATAACTATATGGTTATATAGTTTAAGAGAAGGCTAAACTTATTATTAATAACTGTAAGCTTTATAAAGTAAAAACACATATTTAAAATACTAGGATAATCACTGAAAGAATAGAAATAAAATATACATCTAAATTAGAAGAGGGAAAAATGGAAAGAGAAAAATACTTACTCTAAAAGAAGTCAAGAAGAGAGAAACAAAAAGGAAAGGCAAATAGAAAGCACCATTTATACAGAATAGATAAATCCAAATATATTAGCAATATGAATGAAATATGCCTATTTTAAGATTGCTGGATTTGATTTTTTTAGAACCCAATTCCCAGGTGACTCAGTGGTAAAGAACTCTCCTGTCAATGCAGGAGACCCAGGAGACTCGAGTTCAATCCTTGGGTTAAGAAGATCCTGTTGGGGAGGAAATGACAACCCACTCCAGTATTCTTGCCTGAAAATCTCATGGAGCCCGGTGGGCTATAGCCCAAGGGGTCACAAAGAGTCAGATACAACCGGGCACATACACACAAAACATGTGATGCTTATGAGACCCTTAAAAAGCTTGAGATATAGAACTGAAAGTAAAGGGACTCAAAATGAAACTCCCTACAAAATTATCTAGGCAAAATATTCCAAAATCCAGCCAAATGAACTTTAAGGAAACTTAAGATTGAGGACAACTTCTTTATGCAAAAATGTTCAGTTTAACTAAGAAAATATAACATTTTAAAATTTGTCTATCTATAATACCATGGCCTCAAAATACATAAAGTAAAATAGATAAAGCTGCAAGAATCAATGTACCATCATAGTTGGAGAAATAATGCACTGTTCTACGTAATAGACCAGACAGACAAAAATTAAGTAAGGCTATAGAAGTTTGCTGCTGCTGCTAAGTCATTTCAGTCATGTCTGGCTCTGGGTAACCCCATAGATTGCAGCCCACCAGGCTCCCCCGTCCCTGGGATTCTCCAGGCAAGAACACTGGAGTGGGTTGCCATTTCCTTCTCCAATGCATGAAAGTGAAAAGTGAAAGTAAAGTCGCTCAGTCGTGTCTGACTCTTAGCGACCCCATGGACTGCAGCCCACCAGGCTCCTCCGTCCATGGGATTTTCCAGGTAAATAACACTTGTTCCCAATGGATATACTATACAGAACATGACACCCAACAAATGAGAAATACATGGTTTTTTCAACCACTTACACTCATATTATCTAAGGAAACAAACATCTCAGAGAAACTCAAAACAGGAGACAGGTACAAAAACACAGGAGTATAACTTGTGATGGTAGAAAATACAACAATAAAATAAAAACTCAACTGTACATCAAGAGAAGATATTGGATAATACATTGTGGAATAGTCATATAGGAGAATATTATATAACAATCAAAATAGATGGCCTGTAACATGAATTTTAAAATGTAATAAGCTAAAAGCTAATGAACCAAAAACACAGTATGAATCCATTTATTTCAAGTATGAAAACTTGCCAAATGAAATAACATATTATTTAAGGCTACAAAATATCAGGTAAGAGTTTAAAGACAAGCAGGAGTTATAAATGTATAATTCAGTGGGGTTTACTTCTAAGTGGGGAGGAGAGACAGGTGTGCCCAGATTATGCTGGTGGGTACACAGACACTCCGTCTACGGATAGTCTTTTACTTCACACTCTATGCACATATGTAATTAAGTCAACAAGTGCACTGGAGCCTGTAAGCTTCCACCAGGCTTGGTTAAGCTGGAGGTTTTTAAAAAATGGATTTTACTCACAAGTCTTATGACTTATGTTTTTGGAATAGAATCGCTTCTGAACTATGTGAACGTTCTTTACTGAATCAAGCAACTTCTAAATATAGAATGGCCATCAGGTTATTTCTTTGGCATCTCCACAATCTCTGGATCTTCAGACTTCCTAAAATCTGATGCACTCTGAAGTCTAAAGCCCCAAATAATTCAAGTCCTAGCTCTAGCACTAACCAGTTAGTATTATGTTGGTAGGAGGTACCTTCTATTGCACTGAGCTTAGTCTCTCAATCCTGTCTGACACTTTACAACCCCATGGACTGTAGCCCACCAGGCTCCTCTGTCCGTGATGATTCTCCAGGCAAGAATACTGGAGTGGGTTTCCATGCCCTTCTCCAAGGGAACATCCTGACCCAGGAATCAAACCCCAGTCTCTTGCATTGCAGATGGATTCTTCACCACCTGAGCTACCAGGGAAGCCTAGGAGGTACCTTACATAAGGTGAAAGCTAAAGTCGCTCAGTTGTTTCCACCTCTTTGTGACTCCATAGACTGTAGCCCACCAGGCTCCTCTGTCCACAGAATTCCCAAAGCAGGAATTCCGTAGTGGGTAGCCATTCCCTTTTCCAAGGGATCTTCCTGACCCAGGGATCAAATCCAGGTCTCCTGCATTGCAGGCAGATTCTTTATTATCTGAGCCACCAGGGAAGCCTGCCTTACATAAAAAAAGACCTGTTAAGTCCTACAGTGATCCTATTCTGAGATAATTCTGCTATGTCCATTTTACAGATGAGAAAACTGAGACAAAGAGAAACTGAGACTCTTAACAGCTATCCACAGCTGTTAAGTTGTAAAACTGAAAGTTTTGCCAAGTTCCATCTGATTCTAGCCATGTTTTCCCCCATATTACTCTATGCCCTCTTAACCCCCTGAGTCTTTGCTCTTTCCATTGATATCTTCCTTCTGTATCTCTTAGTAGCTTTCCACATATAAAGGGTTTTGTGAATGCAATCCCAAGCAAGAAATTGGGTGGAGAGGAAATTCACTGTTCCCACTGGAGATGGGCTGCAGCACACACCCATCTGTTGTTTACTGAGGCTGAGAGTGCTGAACGGTTCCCAGCAAGCAGTGTCTGCCTCCTGCATTTTGCCTCTTTGGAAGATGTTTCTTGTCCTGCCCCTCACCACCCACTCGCTTCTGTCTGCTTTCTCTTTTGCTGGCCCTTTTCCCATAGCAGTTAATGTTTGCCCTGCAAGTGCCAGAGCATTCATCCTTTCTTCCTTGAATGATGTGCTCATTTGCATATCATGCAAACAGCCCAGCTGCTGGAGTCCCAGTTAGAGTAAATAACGGTCACAGTGTTTATACTGATTCCTCCTAGGGCCTTCTGGAACCTGCTGCACAACTCCAGGGAGAAAACAGTTTAGTTGGAATCTCTGCTTAGATCTTCTGACATCATGAATGAACGCTCATGCTAAAAATGCACACATAACCCTCTCCATGTCAATATGTGCTTTAGAGTCTAGTGGCTGAGGGAGGTTTGAGGATGGAAAGAAATGTTCACTGTTAATTTTGTCTTGTCTAACTCCATTTATTAATCTTTGGAGTTCGAAATGTTTTCTAGGTAGACATCCACTTAACAAAAATTCAATGAATAACTCAAGAATTTAACATATTTCCAAGAACATGTATTGTTTTCAAATGTAATAAATTACACTCTATAAATTTATCAGTTTTATAACATCTTAAGTAGAGAATTGGCATTGAATAGAGTTGATCCATAAGTTACACTGAAACAGACTACAAGTATTCTAAATTTATGGACTTATTTTTTTTTCATTTTCTCTATTTTTATTCTTTTAATTTTTTTAAAAAATATTTTTTCCCTATTTCATCTTAGGAATACAATTTACCCCCCAAACCCAGAGTCAGACTTACCTTTTCTGAACCAGGTGAGGCTGATTTTCCAGGGAAACACAGCCCCTTGAGTAATTACACTTTGTTCAGCACAACAAAACCATTCAATTTATTGGTTCTGAGCCAATCAAATAGATTTTGATTTTTGTGACCCCAGTTGGTACTCCTTAAATGATGCTTGCTTTGAGGTTGTAATTTCTGTATTATTTTTCAGGTCTTTCATGTCCCAATTAAAGTTTAGAGTTTCTTAGTACTCACCTATATGTGAATACCTGAATATTTCTATACTATTTCAGGTCATGTGTGCTCTTTTAAAACTGTTATAATTCATTTAAACACTTCTAAAATGTGATCATTAGTCATTTAGGGTCAGCCTAGGCTAAACCCTCTTTAAAAATAGTCAACATTTAGATTGTAGCAGCTCCTAAAATCCTGGACAGCTTAATGAAAATATCTAATTGTTTTACACTTTAACGCTCTGGTTTAGAGAAATGTCTTTGCACTAAAATGATTTTACCAGCAACTGGTTTGAATGTTAAGACTTGAAATGTAGGAATTGCAGGTAGAAAAAGTGAAGCTAAATCTTAAATGTATATAATACTTATTCCAGCCAATTCAACTCTTTCTTTCATGCTTACTAGTAGTGTCTCTCTGCTAGGCCCCATGGAGGACATAGGTGAGTCAGATCGCTCACCTGCACCCAGCCCCTCTAAGAAACATTTTAACATGGTACACATGCCAGCTAACAAACCCACATGCACAAGAAAAGTACCTTTTATTTTAAAAAAACAACTTAGTTTCTGATTTCACTGTAACACTGGTATGTTCTCCTTGGTCATCTTTTCCATATAAACACATCTTTGTGAGATTCTTATCAAGTCCAACAGCTTTACACAGTTTCCATATACTGGTGGCTCCCATCCCCATCTCTTCCATCTTGACCACACTCCTGAATTCCATACCTGACTGTTCAACTGCCTGATTGACGTCTACACTCAGATGGTTAACAGACATCTCACGCCAAACTAGTACACAGAGTTCCCACCCAACATTACAAATTGCCTCATCTTATAGATTTCATCTCAGCTAATAGCACACTATTCAAGACAAGAACTGCAGGGTCATCCTTGATGCCTCTCTTTTTCTCCCATCCCAAATCTGCTCAATCAGCAGATTCTCTTGGCCCCATCTTTACAACAGATCCAACATTTATCCACTTCTCAACACCTCTACTTCCACAATATTATACAAATACCATCCCCTCTCACCTGGTATTATTGCACATAATCTTTCAAGCAGTTTCTCTGTCTGCCACCCTTCTTCATCTTTTGATCTCCCTTCTTCCTATCCCCCATGCCCATCAAGTTTTCTCAAGGCAAAAGTGTACTTGTCTCAGTATACGTCAAATGATGTTACTCTTCCACTCAAAATCTTAACAACTGCTCCACCAAAAAATCCTGCTATGGTTCCCTATTTCTTTCAGAGTAGAAACCAAAACCTCATTCTGATGATCCAGAAAACTACTCCTCACCCCATACCTTTCTGACCCCAACTCCCTCTGCCTCAGTGGCCTGGCAATTCTTTGAGTACCCCAGGCTCCATCCTGCCCCAGGACCTTTGCTCTTCCTATGGTCTCTACTGGAAATATTCTTCCCCCAGATAGCTAGCTCCTACATTGCTAGCTCCTCTCCTACATGTGTTTACTCAAAACTCACTTTCTCAGTGGATCTTCCCAGGAAGCCCTAACTAGAATTTAAACCCCAACTTTTCATATTCTTCTTCCTTGTTTAATTTTTTTTCTCCTTAACACTTATTACTAATATCTTAAATATTTTACTTATTTATCTTGTTTACAGTCTATCTCCCCTATTAGAATGTAGTCTCTAGGATGTCAGTGATTTTTGTTTTGTTCATTATTTTATTTTCATTACCTTGAACAGTAATATTACTCAATAAATATATATGTATTTTTATGGAGGTATAATTGATATAGGGCTTCCCTGATAGCTCAGTTAGTAAAGAATCTGCCTGCAATTCAGGAGACCCCAGTTCAATTCCTGGGTTGGGAAGATCCCCTGGAGAAGGGATAAGCTACCCACTCCAGTATTCTTGTGCTTCCCTTGTGGTTTAGCTGGTGAAGAATCCACCTGCAATGCAGGAGACCTAGGTTCCATCCCTGGGCTGGGAAGATCCCCTGGAGAAAGGAAAGGCTATCCACTCCAGTATTCTGGCCTGGAGAATTCCATGGGCTGTATAGTCCATGAGGTCACAAAGAGACGGATACAACTGAGCAACTCTCATAATTGATATACAACATTACTTTAGTCTAAGGAGTATGACAATGATTTGATATTTATATATATTGCAAACTGATGATACTCAATAAATGTTTGTAGAAAGACAAAGTGAATGAATAGTGAATGACTAATTGATCACATCCTTATTATAATCTTGGTGACTGCAACTACTTAAAAGTGGATCTTCCTCCAACCTAGATGTCCATCGGCAGATAAATGGATAAGAAAGCTTGGTACATATGCACAATGGAATATTCAGTTCAGTTCAGTTACTCAGTCGTGTCCAACTCTTTGTGACCCATGAATCGCAGCATGCCAGGCCTCCCTGTCCATCACTGACTCCCGGAGTTTACCCAAACTCATGTCCATCGAGTTGGTGAAGAAAGCTGAGTGCCGAAGAATTGATGCTTTTGAACTGCAGTGTTGGAGAAGACTCTTGAGAGTCCCTTGGACTGGAAGGAGATCCAATCAGTCCATCCAAAAGATCAGTCCTGGGTGTTCATTGGAAGGACTGATGCTGAAGCTGAAACTCAACCATTAAAAAGAATACATTTGAATCAGTTCTACTGAGGTAGATGAAACTGGAGCCTATTATACAGAGTGAAGTAAGTCAGAAAGAAAAATACCAATACAGTGTATTAATGCATATATATGGAATTTAGAAAGATGGTAATGATGACCCTATATGCAAGATAGCAAAAGAGACACAGATATAATGAACAGAGTTTTGGACTCTGTGGGAGAAGGCAAGGGTGGGTTGATTTGATAAAGTAGCATTGAAACATGTATATTATCATATGTGAAACAGATCACCAGTCCAGGTTTGATTCATGAGACAGGGTGCTCAGGGTCGGTGTACTGGGATGACCTTGAGGGATGGGATGGGGAGGGAGGTGGGAGGGGGGTTCAGGATGGGGAACACATGTACACCCACGGCTGATTCATGTCAATGTATGGCAAAAACCACTACAATATTATAAAGTAATTAGCCTCCAAGTAAAATAAATAAAAATTTTAACGTGGGTCTTCCTTTTATTAACTGGTTGCAGGAAGCACCATGTCTCTTTAACCTTCACTTTATTTTCTTAATTCTGAGTGTCACCTCATCTTAAATTTTCCATGACCGTGGAATGGTCCATGGCTCAGTATCAGGCAGCAATTCAGGCACCTAACTGTTGTTTTAAAGGCAAGACTGATGTTTTGGTTGTCCTAGATTTTAGCCGAAATGCTTGCATCTCCTCTTAATCAGTCATACATTCTTAGGCATGGCCATGAGAGTTTTGCAGGTTATTCCATTATTTTGTCCTGAATTCTTTGTAACATTAACATTGCAACATTTGAAGAAAAGGGGCGGGTTCTCTTGAGGAAGTAAAGTGGCTTTAAAATATCATAGTTATCTTTTAGGACTCTAAAGAAATAATGACTGAAGATCCATGAATGGAGATATTAATCACATTTACAGTTATCATACTGAAAATAAAAAAGCTAATTGCTTATAATAGGTGAATGTTAAGTGGAAGCTTTTCTAGCAATGAAAATGCAATTTTTGCAGAACTTTTTGTGACAGAGTGTTTAGAAGATCTCTTGAAATTTGTTTTATCTTCCTGGGAGTAATCAGGAAAAAAGAGCACATCTTAACTGGTTTATGAACTGCAAGTGTCTTAAAAAAAGTCAAAATAATAACTTTCACTGGCCAGGAAGGGCTAATCACGAGAATGGTTTGGTTTCCAGTCTTATTAAATATTGTCCTTTCATACAAGAGAGCAGTTGATTCATTAATAAGATCTCAACTCGGAAGAAAAAAATCTTAGATATGAAGGAGCCAGTACAGAGTAAACCTCATTTCTAGTACACGGATTAGAGAGGAGGGTGGCGGTAACTCTACAGGTTAGTGTCATATAAATTATTGCCCAAATTGGGACACTATTAGTGAGTGAGAGAAGGCATTATACTGTTAATAACATATGCCAGAATAGCAGGTACAGGTTGGGAGTGAACAGGCCAACTAGCACATATGGCTTCCTTCTGACCTAAGAGACTTTTTCCAAGAGATTTCATGGAAGGTCTCTGGAATCTGGTTTCCAGGGATATAATCGACCAACATTATCTGTAGTCCATCCTACCTCATGGGGCTTGTCTGGATTTCACTCCCTTTGAGGCCAGGGCTGGGATGTTAAGAAGAGTTGGGTCATCAGAGTCACTTTATTATTTGCTCAGTGCACTCAGTTTTCCTTAGCACTTACTGTCCTTGGCTTAAAGGGTTGGGACGATTAGGTTGAACAGTATTCTTCTGTTCAGAAATCATCTAAATACCTGGGGATGTGCCTACTAAATCAGTATTTCTGATTACTGATTTACTGTCTGAACATAAAAATCGTGTAGCAGGAAGAACCTGTTAAAAATACCAACTCGAGGCCCCAACTCAGACTGAATGAATTGGTTCTTATGTGGAGAATTCTGAAAGATCTGTATTTAAAATAAGTTCTTCAGGTTATTTTAGTCAATAGGTAAGTTTGAGAAATGCTGTTTTACATATTGTAAAGTTTTAAGAAGTTCTTGGCTGGAGAATCCCAGGGATGGCGGAGCCTGGTGGGCTGCCATCTCTGGGGTCGCACAGGGTCGGACACGACTGAAGTGACTTAGCAGCAGCAGCAGCAGCAGAGAGAGTATAGGATACAAATATATATATATATATATATATATACAAATATTTCATATGTGCATATAGATGGGCCAGAAGGAAATGCAATAAAAAGGTTAATATGAATGGAGTGATAATCTCTAAAATAAGGAATTGTGATTTACTCATTTGTCTGTACTTTGCAACCCCATGCACTGTAGCCCTCCAGGCTCTTCTGTCCATGGGATTCTCTAGTTAAGAATACTGGAGTGGATTGCCATTTCCTCCTCCAGGCAATCTTCCCTAGCTAAGAATCAAATCTGTGTCTCTTGTGTCTCCTGCATTGGCAGGCGGATTCTTTACCACTGGCGTCACCTGGGAAGCTCCATAGTGAGTTGTAATCAAACATAATAAAAAAATTATTTTAAAATTATGAAACTATTTCTCAAACATAATAAGACTGGTTTATTCATTTTCCTTGATGTAAGTGTGAAAATCAGTCAGTTCAGTCGCTCAGCTGTGTCTGACTCTTTGAAACCCCATGGACCACAGCACGCCAGGCCTCCCTGTCCATCACCAGCTCCTGGAGTTTTTACTCAAACTCATGTCCATTGAGTTGGTGATGCCATCCAACCATCTCATCCTCCGTCGTCCCCTTCTCCTCCTGCCTTCAATCTTTCCCAGCATCAGGGTTTTTTCAAATGAGTTAGCTCTTCGCATCAGGTGGCCAAAGTATTAGAGTTTCAGCTTCAGCATCAGTCCTTCCAATGAATATTCAGGACTGATTTCCTTTAGGATGGACAGGTTGGATCTCCTTTCAGTCCAAGGGACTCTCAAGAGTCTTCTCCAACACCACAGTTCAAAAGCATCAGTTCTTTGGCACTCAGTTTTCTTTATAGTTCAACTCTTACATCCATACATGACCACTGGAAAAACCATAGCTTTGACTAAACATACCTTTGTTGGCAAAGGAATGTCTCTGCTTTTTAACATGCTGTCTAGGTTGGTCATAACTTTCCTTCCAAGGAGTAGTGTCTTTTAATGTCATGGCTGCAGTCACTATCTGCAGTGATTTTGGAGCCCCCCAAAATAAAGTCTGATACTGTTTCCACTGTTTCCCCATCTATTTGCCATGAAGTGATGGGACCAGATGCCATGATCTTCGTTTTCTGAATATTGAGCTTTAAGCCAACTTTTTCACTCTCCTCTTTCACTTTCATCAAGAGGCTCTTTAGTTCTTCTTCACTTTCTGCCATAAGGGTGGTGTCATCTGCATACCTAAGGTTATTGATATTTCTCCTGGCAATCTTGATTCCAGCTTGTTCTTCCTCCAGCCCAGCATTTCTCATGATGTACTCTGTGTATAAGTTAAATAAGTAGGGTGACAGTATACAGCCTTGACGCACTCCTTTTCCTATTTGAAACCAGTCTGTTGTTCCATGTCCAGTTCTAACTGTTGCTTCCTGACCTGCATGTAGATTTCTCAAGAGGCAGGTCAGGTGGTCTGATATTCCCATCTCTTTCAGAATTTTCTACAGTTTGTTGTGATCCACACAGTCAAAGGCTTTGGCATAGTCAATAAATGTTTTTCTGGAACTCTCTTGCTTTTTCTATGATCCAACAGATGTTGACAATTTGATCTCTGGTTCCTCTGCTTTTTCTAAAACCAGCTTGAACATCTGGAAGTTCCCAGTTCATTTACTGTTGAAGCCTGGCTTGGAGAATTTTGAGCATTACTTTACTAGCGTGTGAGATGGGTGCAATTTTGTGGTAGTTTGAGCATTCTTTGGCATTGCCTTTTTTGGGGATTGGAATACAAACTGACCTTTTCCAGTTCTGTGGCCACTGCTGAGTTTTCCAAATTTGCTGGCATATTGAGTGCAGCATTTTCACAGCATCATCGTTTAGGATTTGAAATAGTAAAGAGTGAAAACACTTTGTATTACATAAACTATGGTTGTTTCTCTGAAGTTTTCGCAACTTGGAGAACTTCAAGCAGCCACACAGGCTGTGGGTTGCACCATGCCAGGGTGCCATTTACATTGTGCTCTGATGAGTGGCACCTCATAGGGTGTGCCATGGGCACCTCTGCCTCATTGCCTGAAAAGCTGCTTACCTGGAATTGATTCTTGACTTAGAGATTATATGTAGAAAAGCAAGGTGATTTGTTAAGGCTTATGCATATTTAGCTACTTTTATAGGAGGAATTAGCAAAGATATCACCGATGTGAATGAGTCTTCATAATCATATGGGGAAAATTCTTTTCTGATAGATTTCAAGTTAAAACACCTTGATTACTTTAATAATGGAATTGGTTAAAGCACATACAATGCTGCAAACCAATTTCCAAGTAGCCCAGGGCCTAGAGAAGAAATGAGGTTGATGTAAAAAAAGTATCTAAAGCCCCATTGTTTAAATCACCACCATGTTCAATATAAACCTTTCCTTCTCCTGGACATATTGTGTGATTTTAGTTTCATCCATTCACGCATGGGCAGCTTAAATATCTGAAGTGTGAAGAGATGAGAAGAATTCATTCATTCAAATAACGAAGAAATATGGAGAGTATCTACTACTTGCTAAGTTCTATACAGAAAACAGAAACAAATCTGGCCTGAATTCTACTACCAAGGATTTGACAACACAGGGAAAAAAGAAGCTTGTATATAACTAATTAAAAAGCATGGAAGAAAATAATTAGTGCCATATTAGGAAGAATTCAAAAGAGGGAGAAATTTACCCACCGCCTGGGATGAGAGTAGTGAAATCTTTCTGAAGGGGAGCTTCTGCAAGAGGGTCCTTGAAGAATGGATGGAGTTTTCTGACTTTGGTCATTTAGAGACATGAAAGAAGCAGAGCATCAGGCTCAGGCCACAGATAAAGGCTTAGAGGAGGGGAAGTGTAAAGGATCACACACATGGTCCTAGTAATGGAGGTGAAGGGCAGAGGCATTGAATGAGAAGCTAGGCTAGCAGGTTCAAGTGATCTGAGCATAGTAATGAAAAAGCCAAGGCTCTCTTCTTATGCTCTCAAAAAGGGACCTGTTAATTCTAGAAAGCAAGCCTGCGGTCACAGCTCAGCTGCCCATCTAGTCTCTCAGAGGGCAAAGCCCCAATACCTTCTTAGGAAGTGAGGGCTAAACACTTCATGTTTCACGTGCCATGAGGTAACCAGACAAGGTTGTGTTGCATAGTGTTGGGTTATTTTTATTATTCATGTAAAACGGTAACAGTAAGATTTTTAAAGAAAGTATTGTTGATATAGGCCATAGACAGAATCCTCTTTTGTGGCCTGTTAATCATAAAAGGATCTTACCTGCCTATCAGAGGAAAGGTTCTTTCTTTATCTTCCTCATAGCTTCAAAGAACAAGATGATCTAAGTTTGATGTGCATTTGTGTTGGTGGTGGTGGTGGTGGTGGTTTTGTGGTGAGTGCTACTGCCTCAGTTTATTCATCTTTATTAGGGGCCAAGGAATATGGAATGAGCAATGAAGTATGAGTAAGTGGTGATTGGTGGGTATACGCTCAGTCATGTCTGATTCTTTGTGACCCCATGGATTATAGCCCACCAGGCTCCTCTGTCCATGGAATTTCCCGGGCAAGAATACTGGAGTGGGTTGCCGTTTCCTCCTCCAGGGGATCTTCCTGACTCAGGGATTGAACCTACATCTCTTGCATTTCCTGCACTGGCAGGCAGATTGTTTACCACTGAGCTAACTGGGAAACCTGGTGATTATAACTGTGAGGGACAGAGACCTCTGAAGACATCAAATTTTCAGATCTGGATGAAAAAAATAAATAAAGAGGCTTTCAGTTGTTTGGTTACCTGGCCAAGAGGCAGTGGAAATGGCTGAGTATCACTCTGGTCCCAGAGCTGAAAAAACAGCAACCTAACCAAACCTCAGTAACTCCATTCCCACTGACCCTCTGCTTAACTACTCTGAGCACCATAATTTCCTTGGAAAAGCGGTCATCATTATTTTATTTCAAAGAATTAGTAATAAAATAAGATAATTAGTCCAAAATAAAAGTGTTCTATAATGCAAACTAGTAATAATAATTCTTGCTATGATATGTAAAATATTCAGTATATATTATGAATTGCTCTGTGCTTCAAATTGCCTCAAATCAACACTTATGCAGGTATTATCAACTCATGCAGACAAAGAAAAATGTTCAGAAAGGTTAAGTGACTTGCCCAAGGTCCAAACAAGGATTTAAACCCAGGCCTGTTTGGCTCCCAAGCGTTTGTTCTTTGGTGTTTGAAGTTTTGGATTTCTTTTCTTGTTTTCATTAATCACTAAAGGGCTTCCTTGGAAATGAGCCTATAATAATAATAATAATAATATGTATTGGTTGCTTACTGTGTGATGTACCAGGTACTGTTGTACACACTTGAAATGCAATAACCCATTTAATCCTTATAACCCTATGAGGGAAATTATCTAATTTCCATTTTATAGATGAGAAAATTGAGGCCCAGAGAGGTTGACTAACTTACCCAAACTAGTAAGTGGCTGAGCTAAAGTTCAAACCGAGTCAGTCATATGATTAAGTTATTTAGAGGATAAATAAATTATTAGAAATTTACAAGGGACTTTCTAATTTTGTATTGATATAATACCTGGTGTAAAAGCCTTCTTAGCTTTACACAGAGATTTACACAGAGATTAAAATACATCATGCATTTATGTTCTAAAGCCTTGTCAAAACTGTTTGTATTTTGGGCCTACTTTGTCTATCATAAAATGAGGTTAAAGAATAAGCCATATCTATGAGCATCTGTATACATCTAACTCGAAGCATTACTTTCCTGATGATCAGTATAAATGTCTAGTTATAGAAATGGTAAATTGATGAAATGTTTCCATTCTTTTTTGGTTTCAACTTAACAAGCTGTACTAATAAGTTATTTTGCTTTTTTAATTTTCCCAAAGAGGTTATGATTTGGTGGCTTGTTGAAACAAGTCTTTTTAGCAAGATTCACTTTAAAGTTAGACATTATGAGTTTCAAATTAAGCTGTCAGCCTGTGAAGTGATATGGAGAGAGACGTGTTACACCACCCTCTTCCCTTAACCCCCGCTCCTCCTGCCCAACCTCTGTGGAGACTGGGAAGTACCAACAGGAATACCAGAGGCCAGGAATCACATTTTCGTAATTCTTTTCTAGTTATGTCAGATTTCTAGCATGCTATTAGAGACACATGTGTCATCCTCACCATCAACCAACATATCATTGCTGTTTCAAACTGTTACTAGAGCTGTTGACACAGAATATTGTGTCTGTCGACAGCTCCAATTAGCTGGCGTGTCTGACTGGTGACAGCATGGTCTACTTTTGTTTACGGGGACGGTGGGAGCTGTATCTTGCCTCCCAACCTCCAGAGTCAGACAGATGGATAGAGCTATATAATCATCAATGGAAGCGTGTGATATGCTGTCTTCACAAACCATCGTGCGGAGCAGAACCAACGGCCTTTTGTCTGCTTTTAGAAATGACTGCAAGATCCCTCCCTACTGTCAAGTTATGAGGGTGAAAATGTATAAAATGCGTCACATACATGTACATGTAGCACACACTGGATTATGATATGAGGAGGAAATAGAGCAAGCTTTTAAAAAAACAAGTGATATTTAATTTGTATCACGTCAGTACTTAAGATGTTTTTGCCTCAGCACTAAGCTGATGAAAGTATCTTTCATGGAAAAAATTTTAAAAATAAACCAATCATCCTTCTATTATTGTTGATATCATATTAGAAAGGATTGTTAAATCACATTTTGTAACATTTGACACTCTCTACTGTAAATGACCTTTCTCCTGACATGTGGTAGAATCATCAGCTTGGAATTCCCTTTGATAAGTCATCTTCTCCACTAGTTCCCAACTTTTGGTCATAGAGACACATGGCAGAAACGATATTCACAGGCCAAAAAACCCACCTTAATAAGTATCTTCAAGGATGTGTACAGTTCATAGTACACAGCTCATAACTCCATATTTTCCAACAGAAAGAAGAATGCAAAGCTAGTGACTAAGAATGATGCAACTATAGAACTAGTCTGGGATTAGTCTGGATTCCATTTTTTTTTTTTAGTTAAAAAAATTACTGACCTAGTTCATGAGTTCATCTCCTATCTTCAGTTAACTGCAATTCATCCCTCAGGTTTCAGCTGAAATGCCACTTGCCTAAGTAAACCTTCCCAGGATTTTCATTATACACACAGCACTCCATTTTTCTCCTTTCTAGCATCTGTTGCAGTTTGGAATATCCTTTTGTGTAATTATCTGACTAATTACTAATGTCCACATCTGTGCAAAGTCCCATGAAGGTAGAGAACAGATCATCATTCTCAGCATCGAATCTCTGGTGCCCAGGACAGGAGTTGGTACCCAGCAGGGCTCCAAAGAGATATGTTGGATAAATGCTATTCAGGAAGACTCATACTAGAACTTTCCAGCTAAAAGGAGCACTACTCTTCTGGTTTTCTAAGACTAGAATTTCTTTTAAGAAAGTACTCCTTTGTGTCCAATTTATGCTACCAACTTAGCCCAGTACTAGATTTAGTTATGCAGTGGTGTGGCTGTGGGAGTCGGGGGCTATATTCTGGGCAGAAAGAGTAGCCTGATTGAGACTTCGAAGAGCCCAGTTCTACACATGGCAGGATGGAAGGAGAGGTCTGAGAAGAGTCAGATGGAGAAGGAGGCCTTCAACAATGGACCTTCTGTAGCTCTAGGAGGTCACCCTGAAACTCTGACTTGGAAACATTAAAGGTGATTTCTTTTCATCCTTCGTTCATGGACAGTAAACATATTAATATTGGTCCTATCCATGTTGTATATTGGCAACCATGGGAATGAGATGCAGTCTTCTGAAATGGTTTGATGGTGATATCCTCCATATTCAGAAGATAAGTGGCATGAAGGAGAAATTATTTTATGTGATCAAAATTTGGGAGTTGCTTTTTATGACAGCATAGCTCAGCCCATCCTGACTGATGTAGAAGCTTTTACATTATACTGTTATTTACATATTTCTATATGATACACAAAAATCATGTTTTTATCTTAACTGCTCCATACTCAGCAAGTTAGATGTTGATGTTTCTTTAGTAGATACTTGAAACCATTTTCTGAGTAAATGTTTGGAATATGAAAATAAGTATTTACTCAATGGATAACTCATTGAGGGCAGAGATCATCCTTTTACATTTTTACTCCTCCTCTGAAGCCCTACACACTTAGTAACTATTTGTTGAAAAAAATGGGTCACCTTTTTTTTTAAAATATATTTATTCATATATACATTCACTTTACATTATTACATTTTAACATTCATCAAAAACTAAAGAGTTTTTAAGAATTTCTCGAAGTCTTGTACTGATGCCTTGGCCGTCCCTTCACAAAATATTCCATCAGGCACAGATACCAATTTGTCTAAAGAGATGTAGTTAGGTTTTGTCGGGTCATACTGTGCTCTTCCTAAATAGGCAAGAAACAAATGTCTTTCTTTGACTTTAAACAACCTTGTATTAAATACCTGCGGGAACCTGACCATGAGGTGGTGGGGCACGCGCATCACGTTGTGCACGTAGTCGAAAGTCTCGGTCAGTTTCCTTTTATTTGCAGTTAGCATCTTCGGGATCTTGGTGATCATGTGTTGAATTTCATTCTGCTGAAAACCTAGTTCCAGCCGAAAAACCTTCATATTTTCCTTCACAGGCTCCAGACTTCCAGTTAGTAGCCTTGGGAGACGAATTACCAGATCTCTAGTCTTCTTCACACTAAGTTCAAGCTCTTTCTGAAGAAATCCCAGTCTGTTATCCAATCTCTCCACTGAAAAACTCAGAAGGAATGGTGCATTTCTGACCATCTGTGCAATATTCGCCTTACTGAAATTTTTTGACTGTAGATAAGCCACCCTGGTCTTCAGATTTTCAAGGTCTTCAGAGAAAATAGCATAGTTTTTTGTCAGGAATGGTCCCAGTTGGGTGTCCTCTATGCCCAAATCTTTAAGAAACAGGAGCATTTGCTTAATGTCTTTTTCAAAATCCAGTCGCAGGAGGAGGTTGGCTGCATCGGGATGTTTTTCTATCTTGGACAAATCCACTCCTAGAAGCACTAACCTCCTCAGAGTCTCGGAATGATCCACACAGTCTCGAAGTGTGACTGAAGATGGGGGCAATGGGCCTGCGGTAACCTGAACAGCCTCCTCACCGGAGATCGGCTGCAATGGGGACAACGGAGGCACATCGTCCAGTCCTTCCTGGACAGCTCAGGATCAAGGCCAGGCAGCTTCTGCGTCTTCTGTGGCGGCTCACTCACGGAAGGAAGCAAAGTGCTTTGGGCACAATTAATCTCTCGCCTACTTGAGTTGGCAGACTGGGAACTATTCCCGTGGAGGAAGTCCTGTAAGTCCTAAAACCCCACTGGAAAAAGCAATCCTCAGAGGACGCACGGGGCTGAGCAAAACTGCCACACGACAATGTTTTTCCTGGTCTCTGAAAACCTTTTCTGAGTTGCAGAGCAGTCATTGAAGCTACTCAACTTAATTGAGTTGAGCCATCTGGGTATCTGTTGGGCTGACAGCGCCATTTTTCTTAAAGTTGCCCTCCGCGGGGCCGCGAAGGCCTACGGGGCCACGCGGTTCAGGGGCGCGGCCTAGAGCCGAGGAGGAGTAGGGTGGTGGGGGCCGGACCTGGAGCCCCCGGGCAGGGAGCGCGCCCCCTTTACCTATGGCAAGGCCTTTGCTGCCCGCCCAGCCGGACCCCGCGGGCCGCCCCTCGGCGCCGCTCTGCCAGCCGGCACTAGCTCGCCCGTCGGCCCACGTGGGCTGCGGCCGGAGTGGGCCAGACCATCGGCGCGGCTGCGCGGGTGGGGAGCGGGCGGCGCGCGGCGGAGTGGACAGAGCCGGCCGCGGGGGGCACACGGTCTCCCTCCCCTGTGGGCGCCGAAGACTCTTGCGATGGGCTTGGGAAGGCGCCGCACGGACGCCCCTCCCTGGGGCCGGGGCCGGGCGAGCCGCCTCCACCCACAGCCCGAGGCCGTGTGGACCCTGGGTCACCTTTTAAAAGGTTTTTTTCCCTGGTTGAGGCCTGTCAGTTTCATTTTTCTGCATAGATCTTACTTCGCAACACTTGTATCCCTTTCCCCAAGTTCTGCTTATTCTTTCCGAATTGTAAGCACACAGAAGAGCATGGTATGAATCAGTCCAGTTCAGTCCAGTTCCTCAGTCGTGTCCGACTCTTGTGACCCCATGAATCGCAGCACACCAGGCCTCCCTGTCCATCACCATCTCCCAGAGTTCACTCAGACTCACATCCATCAAGTCAGTGATGCCATCCAGCCATCTCATCCTCGGTCGTCCCCTTCTCCTCCTGCCCCCAATCCCTCCCAGCATCAGAGTCTTTTCCAATGAGTCAACTCTTCACATGAGGTGGCCAAAGTATTGGAATTTCAGCTTTAGCATCAGTCCTTCCAAAGAACACCCAGGGCTGATCTCCTTCAGAATGGACTGGTTGGATCTCCTTGCAGTCCAAGGGACTCTCAAGAGTCTTCTCCAACACCACAATTAAAAAGCATAAATTCTTTGGCGCTCAGCTTTCTTCACAGTCCAACTCTCACATCCATACATGACCACTGGAAAAACCATAGCCTTGACTAGATGGACCTTTGTTGGCAAAGTAATGTCTCTGCTTTTTAACATGCTGTCTAGGTTGGTCATAACTTTTCTTCCAAAGAGTAAGCGTCTTTTAATTTCATGGCTGCAGTCACCATCTGCAGTGATTTTGGAGCCCCCCAAAATAAAGTCTGACATTGTTTCCACTGTTTCCACATCTATTTCCCATGAAGTGATGAGACCAGATGCCATGATCTTAGTTTTCTGAATGTTGAGCTTTAAGCCAACTTTTTCACTCTCCACTTTCACTTTCATCAAGAGGCTTTTTAGTTCCTTTTCAGTTTCTGCCATAAGGGTGGTGTCATCTGCATATCTGAGGTTATTGATATTTCTCCCGGCAATCTTGATTCCAGCTTGTGTTTCTTCCAGCCCAGCGTTTCTCATGATGTACTCTGCATAGAAGTTAAATAAGCAGGGTGACAATATACAGCCTTGACGTACTCCTTTTCCTATTTGGAACCAGTCTGTTGTTCCATGTCCAGTTCTAACTGTTGCTTCCTGATCTGCATACAAACACCTGCAAGCAATAACTCTGCGTTTCTGTATTGTCAGGCACTTGGATCCAGTTCTACTGCCTTTTCTCAGACAGGCAGCTCCTGTATAATATTTCTGCAGTTCTTTCCTCACATACTTTGGACCTTGGGAAAAACAAATAAGAACTGTTTATTTAACTTTCCCTTTCCAAGACATTTTTACACTTTTTTTTTTTTTCATTTGATCCTCCCTGGAACGCCTAAGAGAACTAATAAGGTAGATATTTCCTCTATTTGATAGATGGGCAAAGTAAGGTTCAGAAAGATTACAAAATTAGAAAATGGGACATGTACCATCAAACTATTGGCAGGCAGTTTTATTGTGTTAAAATCAAGAAATCAGATAAATACTTACCTGGCTGTGCTTTTCCATCAGTTTGATCTTCCAGAAGGCAGAGGTTACTGCTGCTCTGAACATAATTTTTGTTAGGAAAGGGTAGCTTGTGAAGGGGGTGGGGATTATGAGAGGAAATAAGTACAGTTTTTGGAATTAAAAATAGTTGAAGGAGGGAAGACTGAGCACAGTCAAGTGTGTTCTCTAGGCAATCGATGCATTTTTCTTCCCCTAAATCAAAGAAATGGCATCATTCTATAGACAGAGATTTTAAAAGGGAACATAGCTCAAAGGAGAGAAGGGAGTCTGAAAAATGTAATTCTGATCATATATGCATGAATAATCTCAATGTGAATAAAGGCAGGCACATCTAAAGAATCTTTTGTGACTGCCAAGGGGGGCTCTCTGATGAGCTTGTTTTTAAAAGGGCTTCTAGGAGAGAAGGGAGAAGGAAAGCATGAGGATGGAAGACACTAGCTGGGCAGTGCCATGGACCAGCCCTTACAGTGGCAGGATTAGACCATAGCCTGCTCAGCCACACGGGACCTGAGATGGACCATTCCTTGCGTATGAGGGCTTGGAGTTGATCTTCGTGCTCCCATGTTTAAGATTCACAAATACCAAACATACCAAAGAGAGATCCTAAAGAGTGTATTCAAATGAAATCTGAAGGAGTTGAAACTGGCAAAAAGAAAGCGGTAAAGAAATATAGAGTTGCTTTCACGCAAGAAAAATAAGACAGAGAAATGAAAGTGGAGGGCATGGGTAAACATGTCCTCTAAACCATGGGGAATTCAGAATGTGATGAGGTCTGACTCTGATTAATGTCAAGTATCCTTGCTTGGAGAATCTTCTGCTTTGTTAACAGGACTCACTTCTCTTTGCCTGTGGACAGATCTAAGAAGAATCATCTTCAAACTGAGTGGGCCGATCAAGCGATGCAAAGAGGAAACAAAGCCACGACAGATGAAGAGAGTGTGTAAGTGTCCTTAATGAGAAAACTATGTTTAGAAGAACTGCATCCTGGGATGCTGAAACACCTTAAAGATATGATCAAAGCACCGGACTCACTGGTCTTAAGAAACCACAGAGAACGAGAGAAGTCAGACGACTGAGGGGCAAACACCATCCCTGTTTTCTAAAGAGTTAGAAGGATGAAGCATTGATATGATAAACCTAGTGTTGTTGTCTAGCAAAAATATATTTTTATGTTAGAGAGTTTGTGCGGAGAAGGCAATGGCACCCCACTCCAGTACTCTTGCCTGGAAAACCCCATGGGCGGAGGAGCCTGGTAGGCTGCAGTCCATTGGGTCGCTAAGAGTCGACATGACTGAGCGACTTGACTTTCACTTTTCACTTTCATGCATTGGAGAAGGAAATGGCAACCCATTCCAGTACTCTTGCCTGGAGAATCCCAGGGACGGGGAAGCCTGGTGGGCTGCCGTCTATGGGGTCGCGCAGAGTCGGACATGACTGAAGCGACTTAGCAGCAGCAGAGAGTTTGTGAGCACGTTGTAATGAGAGAGGGCTTCCCTGGTAGCTCAGAGAGTAAAGAATCTTCCTGAAATGTGGGAGACCTGGGTTCAATCCCTGTGATGAGAGAAGCACACATTGAGTTAACATGATTCTCCAAGAACAACTTCTGGTTACTGAAAAGAGACACCCATGCACACACCACATTATGGATTGGCAGGTACAGGCAGACTGTGTGTGCTAAGTCACTTCAGCTGTCTCCAGCTCTTTGCCGTTCCATGAACTGTAGTCCACCAGACTCCTCTGTCCATGGGATTCTCCAGACAAGAATACTGGAGTACGTTGCCAGGCCCTCCTTCAGGGGATCTTCCTGACCCGGAATGGAACCTGCACCTCTTACGTCTCCTGCATTGACAGGCAGGCTCTTCACCACTAGCGCCACCTGGGAAGCCCATAGGCAGAATAATAGCCCCCAAAGATAACCTCATTCTTGAACCTGTGAATAAATCAGATTATACAGCAAAGAGAAATAAAGATTGTAGACAGGCTAAAAGTTGCTAATCAATTGAATTTGAATGGGGGAGATGACCCTGGATTATCTGGATGGGCCCAGCATAGTCACAGGGCTTCTGAAATGTGGAAGAGGGAGGCAGAAGAGTCAGTGTCAGAGTGATGCTCTATATAAAAGACTCTACTGGCCATTGCTGCCTTTGAAGATGAAAGGGTGCTATGAGCCTAGGAATGCCAGCAGCCTCTAAAAGCTGGAAAAGGCAAGAAAGCGATTCTCCTCTAGAGCTTCCAGAAGGATCGTGGCCTTACAGATACCTTGATTTTTATCTCAGTGAGACCCATTTTGGACTTCTGATCTCCAAAACTGTAAGGTAATAAATCAATGTGGTTTTAAGTCACTAAATTTGTGGTTATTTGTTATAGCAGCAATAGGAAACTGACACAGTAGGCAAGGGGAGTATCTTGATTCCCCAAGATCTTTGAGAAATTTTCTTACAAACCTGATTAGAAAATTGATTAGTAATATTATTTAGATGGATTTCCAGTTGCTTAAACAATCAGCCCATGTCACGCTGAGAGAAGTTGCCCTGCGTCCTGCCACAGGACTCTGCCCTGGGTTCATTCACTCATTCACCTACTCAACAAATATTTATTGAGCATCTTTTATGTCACAGGCACTGCTGTTAAGAACTGAAAATTCAACAGGGAGCAAGAAAGCAAGGTCCCCACACTCAGAGTTTATATTCCAGTGGAACAAACAGACAAAAAACATAGTTTCCAGTAGTGATATGTGCTTTGAAGGAAAATCAAGCAGATTAAGGGAATAAAAGGATGCAGAGGAGGTCTTTTTGGGGATAGGAATGTGTCTTGGGGGTGATATTTGAGCAGACAACTGAAAGCCGTGAGAAGGTCTGATGAAAGAAACTTTCTAGGAGAGAGGAACAGACAGCGCAAAGACTATGACAGGAGAAAGCGTCTGTCATGTTCTGAAGACAGCAAGAAGGTCACAGGGGCCAAAATGAAACCAGCACGGGTGAAAGTGATAGGGACCAGGCAGGAGAGGAAGTAGATCACACAGGGTTTGAGTAGCAGCCGAGTGGCAACCTGGGAGGCATGGTTGGTCTCCATCTTTGATTCCCAATCTCAGATGCTTAGACAAGAGAGGAAAAGGTGCACTGCTTTGAACCCAGTTCCTCCTCTATCTGTGGCCTTTGTGGCTGTGGCTTGGTACCTCTTACTCCAATACTGCTCACTCCTCTCTCCCTGACTTGAGGGGTCAAGACCTCCTCTTGACAGGAAGAAGATAAAGAATGATTCACTCCTCTGTAGTATAATTTTAGTTGAGTCACTTGGCCATACAACTTCTGAAGCCTCTTTAGTCTCTAGGATTGTATGATTATGTAATTAGTACTCTCACAGGGCCACATGGCTACTGGGCTTTAGCATCTCGTGGGTGAGAATAATATCCACTCTCTCTCAAAAGGTTAGTGTGGGGAAAATACTGCGATAATATATCTTAGAGTGCTTTACAAAGATTAGAGCTATGCAAATATAATTTGCTATTAATAATTTATAGTTTTTATCACTCTTTACAAATCATAATCATTTTAAATTCTTATCTAATCATCTTAGTGGACACTTCGACTCAATAACATGAATTCAAATAAATCTTGAGGAATCAAAGGAAAAAATAGGACAACTACAAATGATTTCAGAGAAATTCCCACTGAATATCTTGTATTATTTCTTGGGTCCATTAACATCTCCAACCTCAGCTTTCTAAATAGTTACAACTAGTGTAAAAAGAGGCAGACTGGGAGGTGCCATGTGTAGTGTAGTGGTTAAAAATGTAGACTTTGGGTTTGGATCCCAACTCTTTCCCCTACTAGGTACATAGCCTTGGGCAAGTAACTGAGCTGCTCTGTGCCTCAGCTTTCTCATCTGTAAATGATAGTAATTATTAAATGATTTCATTTATGTAAAGTATTTAAAACATCACTTAGTTGAGGGAAAACACTCAACTAACATAAGCTATTATTACCTATATTAATTATTTATTATGGCATAACAATATTACCACAAACTTGGTGCTAAAAACAACACATTTATTATTGCATAGTCTCTGTGAGTTAGGAAACCAGACATGGCTTAGCTAGGTCCTTTGCTTCAGTGAATAATAGGCTACAATTAAGGTATCTGATGGGGCTGCAGTCTCACCAGAGGCTCAGTTGAGGAAGTATGGGGTTCTAAGCTCACAAAGTTACTGCAGCAGTCAGTTCCTTGCAGGTTGCTGAACTGAGGACCTCAGTCTCTCTCCAGCTGTTGGCCCAAGGCCACCCTTAGCTCCTTATTGCATGGATCTCTCCATATAGAACCTCACACCATGGCAGCCTGCTCAAAACCACCAAAGGAGGGTCACATACATGCAGTCATACACATCCTGTCACCTTTGCCAAATTCTATTAGTCAGAAGCAGATCACAGGTCCTGCCCACACTCAAGGAGAGGAAACCACACAAGGCTATGAATGCTAGGATCATGCGAGTCCCAATAGAGTCTGTCTGCCATATTATCTTATTTTCTCAATCCACTAATGAATATATCTCGAATAGGGGAGACAGATCATATGTGAAGCTGCTTCTCCAAAAAGCACCGAGAACTTGATCCAATTCTTTCATTGAAATTACCAAAGATGCACGCTGCTAAACTTTTGTCCCAACAGTTTGTGAGTTCCTCAAGAACAATAAACCTTCAGTTGTAACAATTTTGCTGAAATATTGATCACAAATTTGCCATATATTATATATGATATAAACTCATGGCAAGAGAATTCTAAATGCTACTTTAAACATGAATCAGATTAAAACAAACCCATTCAGTCATATAAATTTGGTTTTTATTACATATACGAGTAAGCAGGTCAGTGAAGAGAGAAATAAAGGCTTACGTTTAGAGGGAATCTTCATCTTTCTTTTAAGTAAAGAGAATTTCATGGTGTTAAGTCCTAAATGATCTGTTCTTCTTGCTACACACTCTTTGTAGTTGTTTCTTCTCTCTAGACACTTACCAACCATCTGCTTCACACCCTTCTCTGCCTGCCTCTTCAGCGTGGTCTCAGGCCTCTTTCCTCATGATGCTCCAGCCACACTGGCCTTCTTTCTACGTCTCACACTCACTGAACTTTTCTGCCTCAAGGTCTTCGTCATGTTGTATGAAAAATGCCTCTCCAAGTCGCTTTCTCGACTGGCCCCTTCTTTATATTCAGACCTCAGTCCCCAGTCCTCAGGGAGGCATTTCCTGAATTCTCTATCTTAAGCTCCCTCTTGTCCTGCCACAAATCCTTCTAACAGAGAGGTTCTTCAGCTTTGTTGTGCATCACATTCCCTGGACAACTAGTTAAAACACAGATTGTTACATCAGTTTCTCATTCAGTAGGACCCAGAAATTTTCATTTCTAGCAAGTTCTGAAGTGGTGGTCTAAAGACCACACTTTGAGAACCACTGGTTTATCACATCATCTTATTTTATTTTCCTTGTTACACTCATCTCTTTCTATGCATGTGTTTACTTATTTGTTAGACTTTAGGTCCCATGAACATCAAGGGCAGTGTAATAAGTTACTAGTGCAGTGCCAGATGCTTGGCATACAGTTTCTATTGAATAAGTGGACAAATAATGAATAGGTTGAAATATAGAAGGAAATTCTACTAGAATCACATTAGTTTTTGGAGCTAAATTAAAGGATCCATTTTTACTGTGGTTTCACAAATAGAAATTAAAGATTGCTTAGAAAATCTATATTTTAAGCTTTACAGTAATTAAAAAGTAAGCTTTTGTGGCTCTATCCACATAAAACACTGGATTGCCATAATTCTCATATGATGGCAAATATAACTATATTATATTAACGTAATATAAGAGCAAGTAAGATAAGACAAGTGTAACATTAAACAGGTTAATTTTGTAAGTAGTTTGTACTAGTGAGCATATTTCAATGAAAATAAAAGCTCAACATATTTTAAACTAAACAGTATTGCTTTTAATTTTATCTGGGTACATTTTTTTCTCTCATCTTCATTTTTTCCTCTTTTGTATCTCACAAGAATACCAAAAATTATGTTTTTGCCTCAACTATAGATTCACTGTACATCTAACCTTCCACCCTGGAGTGTTTCCATCATTTTCTTTCATTATAACCATAAACATTTTTGATAACATACATTGATCATCAATTACCTGTATCACTTACTTGCAACACTGTGGATACCACATGCAGAGTGGATATCTTTTAAAATGAGCAACCTGATTAAACAAAGTTGGTATGTACTAATTGTGAGGCATATGTCTTTTGGAAAAAAAGAAGTCTAGGAAAATGCATAATTAAAAACAAAAACAGAGGCCCAAAATGACTGCGTCTTGGCTTTTGACAAAGAGTATGTTATGGGGGTCGTGTGTGTACATATATATGTCATCAAATAAAGTCTAGATTTGGCACTTATGTTTCCCCAGTTTCAACCCTAACTACCCAGATACCAAGTCATAACTTCGGTGGCCCAAAGTGTCTGGTGACCAGAGGAACCTGATACCTGTCAGACTTCACTTCTGTCTTCTACTGAAGTGACGTTGCTGTTGGGCAAAATGCAAATACTTATGCTCAGGTGTAAGCAGTTTCAGCAAGTGGACACTACCTGTAGCCTCCTTCATCTCTGAATGAGTAGCCTTTGATTGACAACATTGTAAAGCAAAGTCACAAATTCATAAATATTGTGGTTAGATATGACCCTAGAGATTATTATTTTTTTTTAAGACTCTCCTTTAAGAGATAAGGATATTGACACATAGATAAGTCAAGTGATTTTCCCAAGGTCACATGGAAAGTCGAGGACCACACTCATGTATCCACAGTGCTCTTCGCCTCAGGCACACTTTTCTCCCCTCACCCTACATTCCTTTCACTGTTAGGTGGCTTGAAGAAAATCCACTAGACATATGCTATTACAATTCAAAGTAATGTGAGAAATTAATTAATAATGATATACATGTATGCAAGCTTTCCATACTTCTATATTTCCATTTAAATTGTACTAGGTTTGTTACGCACTGAATCATGCCCTCCCCCAAAGTTTATATGTTGAATCCCTAACCCCTAGTGTGACTATATTTGGAGATAAGGTCTTTAAGGAGATTATTAAGATTAAATGAGGCCGAACTTACTTACAAAACCCAAATAGAGTCACGAATGTAGAAAACAAACTTATGGTTACCAATGAGGAAAGAGCAGGGGGGCGATAAATTGGGAGATTGGGATTGACTTATACACACTACTATTTATAAAATAGATAACTAATTAGTACCTACGGTAAAACATAGGCAACTCGACTCTAATGACCTATATGGGAAAAGAATCTAAAAAAAGAGTGAGTGCATGTATAACCTGTTCACTTTGCCTTACAGCACCAGCTAACACAACATTGTAAATCAACTACAGGAGGAGCCCGGCAGGCAACAGTCCACAGAGTCACAAAGAGTCGGACGCGACTTAGGGAAAACTTTGGCATACTGGAACAGCAAAGAAAAAGAAAAAATTAAATGAGGTTGTAAAGGTGGGGCCCTAATCCAACAGGAGTAAAGTTTTTATAAGAGGAGAAACATACAACAGGTGTGTGTATCCAGAGAGGAAACACCATGAAAAGACACAGTGAAAAAGCAGCCATCTGCAAGCTAAAGAGAGAGGTCTCAGGAAAAAACAAACCTACCTCCAAAACAGTAAGAGACTGTGGTATTTTTCTATGGCAACCGTACAACTTTAATAAGGGCTGATTCAAGATCGAGCATTCTTCCTAGTGAGAGCTTTATAAATGAGTTCAACCTTTTCCTCATTTCTGCCACTAAATGCTAGAAGTAAAGCTATCACAGTTAGCCCATAGTAAGATTGTTCCTTTGGTAAATAATGAGAACTCTCAAACAGTCTTTTTGAACAAGAAATGTGATTCCATTTGGCTGGACTCACATATCACAAGTGAATTGCTGCCACTTTGGGAGGAAGGCCAACCCAACAGTTCATCTCGTGGGACCAGTCCCTTCTGGCTTCATCCTTTCTCTCTGTTCTCCACCACTCTCCACCACACTGCATTCATTTTTACAGTCATGTTTTTGTTTGAGAGGAAAAGAATATAGAAACAGATAAATAAGTAGAAGTCCATGTTTGTCAAATAAAAATTGTAGTTATGGGTAAAAATGGGAGAGCAGAGTTCTGTTGCAAGTCTGGTTTGGAAGATGCCAACCAATTTCAGCAACTTAGTGTGTGGAATATTGGATGTGTAACATTATCCCTTTCACATCCTCATCATCATGCGCATAGCTCATACCTTAATTTCATGAGTGATTCACCATAATGAATGTGGTGGGAGAAAGTTTTGAGATGGGGCACCAGCTGGCTGCAGCCTTCCCTCTTGGCTGTGAGTAAAAAGAAACATTATAATGACTGAGGCTGCTTTGAGTTAGAGTCTCCATGTGATTCTGGCTCCCTACTTCCTACCCCATGATGTCTAACTCTTTGGCCTGGTTTCTGATGTTCCTATGCTTGTCTGTCCCATACAATTCAACCAAACTGATGTCACAGGCCTTCTCAACACCATTTTCCCCCATTGGGCTCACCCCTGCTGATTCTCTTCCCAGAAATACTCTCCCCTCATCTAAATTCTGCCAATTTTCAAAGCTCACCTTAAGTCCCATCCCCTCTAAGAAACCCATGAAGATACTCAATCATCTCTGTCTTTGGCTCTTCCCAAACTGCTTTTGCAATTTGTCATTACCACATAGTTAGTATCTTATTATATATTCTTTGACCCATAAGTTTTCTGTTTTTAACTTTATGCAATACTGGTGGCTATGTAGAGGCAGTCCTGTATGGAAGAAAAATTATGGGCTTTAGAAATAGACAGATCTAGGTTGAAATTCCAGATCTGTCATTTATGAGTTGAGTGACTTGGGTAAGTTACTCAACCTCCCTGAGCCTTATTGGCTCTGTCTGTAAATAAGAATATAGTAACTATATTCCAATATTCTTGTAAGAATTAAGTGATCGTGTATGTGGTATACTTCTTTCATGTATATTGGTCTCTCCTTCTCCACCGTTAATAATACTAAGTTACATAGAATTGTTCAATTTACAAAGTGCTTTTCTTTAATATATCCTATCATTTATGAGTTCTTTCTTTGTGGAATGACTCTAAGACTCTCTATGAAATTGTTATTCATGCTTCCCTGGTGGCTCAGACAGTAAAGATTCTGCCTGCAATGCAGGAGACCCAGGTTTTATCCTTGAGTCAGGAAGATGCCCTGGAGAAGGGAATGGCTACCCACTCCAGGATTCTCTTGCCTGGAGAATTCCATGCTTTTCATACTGGCAGAGCTGGAGGCATACATAAAATACCACCCTAACTGGAGCAGTTTCAAGCACAAGATGGACTGAGACTTCAACTACCCCCTTCAGAAGAGAGAAGGAAGAACCCGGCAGCAGTGGAGAGAAGCTAGGAAAGCTAATGGGCTATAAGACCGGCTCCATCAGGACCTCAGTTATCCAGCACATAGTGTACATAGAGTCACTATTTGATCCAAGACCCTAGCAGGTCTAATCTGGTGGATAGAAATCAGAAGTTAGAATCTTAAGGACAGTTGTTAATCAAAGTCATTCAGGTGATAGCACTCAGGTCATCAGCCCACTTAAAACATATGCCATGAAGAGAAGACCAAAGCAGTAGGGTCCTTGGAGCCAAGAGCTGGAAGATTTTTTAAAATTAATTTCTGTCTAATTGAAGGATAATTGCTTTACAATATTGGGTTTGTTTCTCCTGGAAAATTTAAGAAGGGCATCATCTGGGCACCAGACAAAAGCTCTGGGATCTAGAGTCCCATTTTCAAGATAACAGCAGCAGAAAGCATGGCCAAGGTGATGAAGACCAGAAAAGGCTCAGAAAGACTCAGAGGCCAGATGTGCCCCTAGGCTCATGGTAGGCAGACCAGACAGTAAATTCATGGTAACAAGACTAATTTCAGGTCCTGCCAGCTGGTCACCTGGGCCCTGTTCTCTTTCTTCTGCCTGTGTCCTTTTGCAAGCAGCTGACCACCTGGTAACCTTGGCTTAAAGTACCAGCCAAGGTAATACGCAATAGTCTTTAACTCAGGAATGTCCCAGACTTCTCTCTCATTTACCTTTTTTTCCTCCCTGTCTCTATATGCCTGAGAGTTCCAACTCTGCATATCTATTTCTGCCCCATCTTTGGATAGCCCTTTTAAACTGCCTTTTCAGGCTTAGCCCTTCCATACATATGCACATTTAAACACAACCTTTGACTCTGCATACATGCACTTAGTTTAAAGCAGTACCTGCCACTCTTGGAAAAGGTGTCTGCAGCATTTACTTCCAGCCTGGCCATGGTGTCCTCACCCTCTAATTAGAGCCAGCCATCTGGACAGGCCGAGGCTTGCCCTGCTCTGGTTTGGCCCAGGGACTGGACAGGGGGTGGGATGGGGACTGGCTGAGCCTGCTGTAGAGAACATTAATGACTCCAGCTGGGAGAGCTAGGGCAAGGTCACAACTGACAGACACATAAAAGCCTGTCTTGATCCATTTGTTGGGAGACAACCATGAACTTAGGAACAATTCTGCCCTTGAGAATGGAGTGATTCAATTTTCAACTTCAGGCTCTTGCCTTG
Source organism: Ovis canadensis (assembly GCF_042477335.2). Lineage (NCBI taxonomy): Eukaryota > Metazoa > Chordata > Mammalia > Artiodactyla > Bovidae > Ovis > Ovis canadensis. The sequence continues at coordinate 208,172,741 of NC_091245.1, read as the reverse complement.
GCTAGCTTCCTTAGCAGCTAAAATACACCATCTGCTTAACTTCCTATGCCCACTTGCTTGCTAGAGAAATTGTTTGTCTAGCCTCCCACCTGGCTAAAGCTCACAGAGGAAACAACTAAAGATGCCTGGGGGCCTTTCCCAATCTCTCCTGTAAGAATCAAAAGATTTTACTATTTGGAAATGTATTTCCTGTCTTATTCCTTAGTCACTTTTGGAAAGCATTTCACTGGCTTAATTGTCCACTCAGTAACAAGGAAATTGTCTCCTCAGTACCACAGTATAGTAAAAAATACACTTGTAGCTACCTTGACATCAAATTAACAGCATAACTGAGGAGTTTATATCTTTACAGATAAGAAGACTTTCAAAGTAATAACTCCAGACTAGAACACTTAAAGAACTGCTCCTCTACTGATCTGCACTACAAATAACTACTCCTGGGCTGCCTAGAATGCTAACCAGATTTCCATTTCATAGAGAGTACTTCTGGCACATTTGAACTATATCCCAAGTCTTTAAATCTGCAGATTCTAACTAAAAGCCAGGATGTTAAAATGGTACAGCTGGGGTAGGGCAAGGAAAATGACTGCAACACAAAAATCTTCAATGCCTCCCCCCATTCCCTACAGCAAAAAATCAAAATTTCCACATCAAGCACATGGTAGCTTCCCAGATTTATCCCATCCACTCTCTTCTAAGTGATTTTTGTATCAACATAACATACCAATACCCCGAAAGGTGGCTCCCTGACCCTAAATCACACATTTGAGTGTAGTAGTCCATTTCTCATTAAGGAGAGCTTAAATTATCTTTACAAATTGTCTTTAAATTAACTTGGTTTCACTCTGAAACTAAGCAGGAAACTTCAAAGTGGGAAGTTCTGATGTGGAGAACATTCTAAAACATTCTACATTGAGGAAAGGACTTACCCTTGAGCAGAAAGGCAGTTAATCATGAAACCCTGAAAAAACACTTCATTTTCACAGGGGAATTTCTACCAATATCTCTTTCTAGAATTTTATTGGAATCCTATAAGAATGGAATATAGGGCTGCTCATATACCTGCTCCTTCTGACACCAACCTCCTCTTCATCCCCAAGCTCCAGACTCAGGACTAAAGCAACCTAAAGTATTTAATGAGTTTTTAAGGCCTTTATAATATTTGATTCTAGGAGTCTAAGTCCCCCTACCTAAGGGTACAGTCACAAGTGTGTGTGTACCTGTGTGTGTGTGCCCACCTGTGCACATGTGTTTGAACAGCTATGTGTGTATATGGATGGTTGGTAGGTACATTTTCATGTTTTGGGCCAGATCATCATGATCTGTATATGCCATATTGCCTGCTATTACTAATCCTGGGACCTACCCTAATTCTTGGAGTTCTTGTCCCATTTTTCATTGTAGGATAACAAGTATCTTGACTGTAATCTATTAATTGAATAATTGAATAAACTTGTTTCCCTCCAGCGTGAGCATATTGTTTGCACACAGTGTCATCCTGGGCCCTCCAGCTATGGAAGGCCTGCCAGATATGTTTATTAAACCCCCTGTGCTTGGAAAGAACACAGAAAACTGTCATCTAGAGCAATACAAAAGTGCCTATCTCAGCTGGAGATCTCGCTGTTATGAATAAAGGAAGAGTTTGTGGTACAGTTTTGAGATGTAAAGAGAAAAAGCTTCCCCATGGTGCAAATGTGTTGTAACCCTCCGGCGAGAAAAAAATATTGAATTGTTGCTGGCAGGACAATGTAATTATTGAGTTAGCAGCAGCTATGTTTCTAAGCTTCTTAAGGTAAAAAAATCACATTAATTTGGCCTTCTCCAAAGGACATTCCAGGTTGTTAAATGGAGCTGTTGAAACATTTTTCACTAATGAACCTAGCCAACAAACAGCCATTTCCACTGAAGTCAAATACTGGGCAAGTTGGCAGTGAAAGAGGAGACGTGCTACCTCAGAGGCTGTCTTTGTCTGCTTGAGGCCATACTATCTTGAGATGTGTTTTCCAAGCTCCCGAGGTGCAGGCATTTGACCTAGGCGGTAACTGAGTTGGGGGCAGGATGGAAGTCACAGTGCTGTACTCAGAAGACCAAGTGCATCAGACATTGGCCTCTTTCCGAAGAACAGAACTCATGGCACACCCCCTGGGATGATGGGCCTGAGGCCAAGAGCTTTCCAAGATGCCAAATGCTCTCTTCCAGACGAACAAAACACTCAGCTTCTGCAAAATGGGGGCTTTCATCCCTTTGCGCTGATCCCGCAGGGCTTGAGTAGTTTCTGACACACTGTAGGCCCTGCCCCTGAATAGCACCACCTCTTCCAGGAAGGGGAAAGAGCCAGTGGTGCTCTGGGATTCAAACTTGGATTTGAGATCATCCAGTGATGGTCAGGTATCACAGTACATCATGCAGGAACCTATATTCCTTCACTGAGGCCGTTGTTGAAATGTCAATGGGGGGAAAAAATAAATCTATGCTTCCTGTTACTAAGACAGGGCTGGGCTACTGGGCCTGCCAGGTTCCCTGGGTGTGCTTCTGTTGAATACTACTGAGAGGGTGATTTTCTTGGCAACCAGGTCAAACTTCTTTGTTGCTTCCCTCCCTTACTCTACTGGGTGGGATCAGGGCACTGCTCAACAAAGGGGATTAATGAGTAAGGAAGTTAGGTTGAGGATTCCTTGACCTATGTTTCAGTGTTAACATATAACGAATGGATTCAAGGGGCTTGCCTGGTGGCTCAGCGGTCAAGAATCAGCCTACCAATGCGGGAGACGTGGGTTTGAATCCTGGGTGGGGAAGATCCCCTGGAGGAGGAAATGTACCTCCACTCTAGTTTTCTTGCCTGGGAAATCCCATAGAACAGAGGAGCGTGTCAGGTGACAGTTCATACGATCCCAGAGAGTCAAACATGACTTAGTGACTAAATAACAACAACTGATTCAAGGAGGCAGTGTGGAGTCTTGGAAAGTGCTGGTTTTGAAGCCACACTGGACTAGATTCGTATTCTTTAGATTTGTAGACACAGGCAAGTCATTTATCCTCACTACTATCAAGTTCAATGTCTATAAACTGAGTTAAAAAAAAAAAAGCCTCATTTGTGAGAATCAGATATAATGCCTTTAAAGAAAATAGAATCATATCTGACAAATAGCAGAACCAATAAACTTAACTGTTATTGGTTTTTTTAAATTTATTTATTTTTAATTGAAGAATAATTGCTTTACAAAAGTTTGTTGTTTTCTGTCAAACCTCAACATGAATCATCCACAGGTATACATATATCCCCTCCCTTTTGAATCTCTCAAAACATAGGAAAAGACTCTACACATGGACATCATCAGATGGTCAACACCAAGATCAGATTGATTATATCATTTTCAGACAAAGATGGAGAAGCTCTAAACACTCAGCAAAAACAAGACTGGGAGAGGAATGTGGCTCAAACCATGAGCGCCTTATTGCCAAATTCAGACTTAAATTGAAGAAAGTGGGGAAACCCACTAGACCATTCAGGTATGACCTAAATCAAATCCCTTATGACTATACAGTGGAAGTGAGAAATAGATTTAAGGGACTAGATCTGATAGACAGAGTGCCTGAACTATGGATGGAGGTTCATGACATTGTACAGGAGACAGGGAGTAAGACCATCCCCAAGAAAAAGAAATACAAAACAGGAAAATGGCTCTCTGAGGAGGCCTTCCAAATAGCTGTCAAAAGAAGAGAAGCAAAAAGCAAAGGAGAAAAGGAAAGATATACCCATTTGAATGCAGAGTTCCAAAGAATACCAAGGAGAGATAAGAAAGCCTTCCTCCGTGATCAGTGCAAAGAAATAGAGGAAAACAATAGAATGGGAAAGACTAGAGATCTCTTCAAGAAAATTAGAGATACCAAGGGAACATTTTATGCAAAGATGGGCTCAATAAAGGACAGAAATGGTAGGGACCTAACAGAAGCAGAAGATATTAAGAAGAGGTGGCAAGAATACACAGAACTGTACGAAAAAGATCTTCATGACCCAGATAATCATGAAGGTGTGATCACTCACACTCACCTAGAGCCGGACATCCTGGAATGTGAAGTCAAGTGGGCCTTAGGAAGCATCACTACGAACAAAGCTAGTGAAGGTGATGGAATTCCAGTTGAGCTATTTCAAATCCTAAAAGATGATGCTGTGAAAGTGCTGCACTCAATATGAGAGCAAATTTGGAAAACTCAGCAGTGGCCACAGGACTGGAAAAGGTCAGTTTTCATTCCAATCCCAAAGAAAGGTAATGCCAAAGAATGCTCAAGCTACTGCACAATTGCACTCATCTCACATGCTAGTAAAATAATGCTCAAAATTCTCCAAGACAGGCTTCAACAGTACGTGAACCGTGAACTTCCAGATGTTTGAGTTGGTTTTAGGAAAGGCAGAGGAACCAGAGATCAAATTGCCAACATCCGCTGGATCATCAAAAAAGCAAGAGAGTTCCAGAAAAATATCTATTTCTGCTTTATTGACTATGCCAAAGCCTTTGACTGTGTGGATCACAATAAACTGTGGAAAATTCTGAAAGAGATGGGAATACCAGACCACCTGACCTGCCTCTTGAGAAACCTGTATACAGGTCAGGAAGCAACAGTTAGAACTGGACAAGGAACAACAGACTGGTTCCAAATAGGAAAAGGAGTATGTCAAGGTTGTATGTTGTCACCCTGCTTATGTAACTTATATACAGAGTACATCATGAGAAACGCTGGTCTGGAAGAAGCACAAGCTGGAATCAAGATTGCCGGGAGAAATATCAATAACCTCAGATATACAGATGACACCACCTGTATGTGGTGTTATGGCAGAAAGGGAAGAACTAAAGAGCCTCTTGCTGAAAGTGAAAGAAGAGAGTGAAAAAGTTGGCTTAAAGCTCAACATTCAGAAAACTAAGATCATGGCATCTGGTCCCATCACTTCATGGGAAATAGATGGGGAAACAGTGGTAACAGTGTCAGACTTTATTTTTGGGGCTCCAAAATCACTGCAGATAGTGATTGCTGCCATGAAATTAAAAGATGCTTGATCCTTGGAAGGAACGTTATGACCAACCTAGACAGCATATTCAAAAGCAGAGACATTACTTTGCCAACAAAGGTGCTTCTAGTCAAGGCTATGGTTTTTCCAGAAGTCATGTATGGATGTAAGAGTTGGACTATAAAGAAAGCTGAGCACCGAAGAATTGATGCTTCTGAACTGTGGTGTTGGAGAAGACTCTTGAGAGTCCCTTGGACTGCAAGGAGATCCAACCAGTCCATCCTAAAGGAGATTAGTCCCTGGTGTTCATTGGAGGGACTGATGTTGAAGCTGAAACTCCAATCCTTTGGCCACCTGATGCGAAGAGCTGACTCATTGGAAAAGATCCTGATGCCGGGAAATATTGAGGGCAGGAGCAGAAGGGGACAACAGAGGATGAGATGGTTGGGTGGCATCACTGACACGATGGACATGGGTTTGGGTGGACTCTGGGAGTTGGTGATGGACAGGGAGGCCTGGTGTGCTGCGGTTCATGGGGTCGCAAAGAGTTGGATACGATTGAGCGAGTGAATTGAAGTGTACCCATCTCCCTCCCCATCCCACCCCTCTAAGTTGATACAGAGCTCCTGTTTGAGCTTCCTGAGCCATACAGAAAAGCCCCGTTGGCTATGTATTTTACTTATGGTAATGTAAGTTTCCATGTTACTCTTTCCATACATCTCACCCTTTCCTCCCCATCTGCCCATGTCCATAAATCTATTCTCTATGTCTGTTTCTCCATTGCTGCCCTTAAATAAATTCTTAGTACTATTTTTCTAGATCCCATGTATAGCATTAGAATATGATATTTATCTTTCTCTTTCTGACTTACTTCACTCTGCATAATAGATTCTAGGTTCATCCACCTCATTCGAACTGACTCAAATGCCTTTCTTTTTATAGCTGAGTAATATTCCGTTGCATGTATGTACCATGTATGTACCACAACTTCTTTATCCATTCATCTGTTGATGGAAATCTAGGTTGTTTCCATGTTCTAGCTATTGTAAATAGTGCTGCAATGAACAAGGGGATACTTGTGTCTTTTTCAATTTTTGTTTCCTTAGGGTATATGCCTAGGAGTTGGATTGCTGGGTCATATGGTGGTTTTATTCCTAGTTTTTTAAGGAATCTCCATACTGTCTTCCATAGTAGCTGTATCAGTTTACATTCCCACCAACAATGCAAGAGGGTTCCCTTTTCTCCACACCCTCTCCAGCATTTATTATTTGTAGAGTTTTTGATGATGGCCATTCTAACTGGTGTGAAGTGATACCTGATTGTAGTTTTGATTTGCATTTCTCTAATAATGAGCGACATTGAGCATCTTTTCATGTGTTTGTTAGCCATCTGTATGTCTTTTTTGGAGAAATGTCTGTTTAGGTCTTTTCCCCACTTTTTGATTGGGTTGTTTGTTTTTTTGGTATTGAGTTGTATGAGCTGCTTGTATTTTTTGGAAACTAATCCTTTGTCAGTTGTTTCATTTGCTATTATTTTCTCCTGTTCTGAGGGTTGTGTTTTAACTTTGCTTATAGTTTCCTTTGCTGTGCAAAATATTTTAAGTTTAATCAGGTCCCACTTGTTTACTTTTGTTTTTATTTCCATTACTCTAGAAGGTGGGTCTTAGAGGATGCTGCTTTGATTTATGTCATCGAGTGTTCTGCCTATGTTTTCCTCTAAGAGTTTTATACTTTCTGATCCTATATTTAGGGCTTTAATCCATTTTGAGTTTATCTTTGTGTATTTTGTTAGGAAGTGTTCTAATTCTATTCTTTTACATGTAGCTCTCCAGTTTTCCCAGCACCATTTATTGAAGAGGCTATCTTTGCCCCATTGTATATTCTTGCCTCCTTTGTCAAAAATAAGGTACCCATAGGTGCATGAGTTTATTTCTGGTTTTTCTATCTTGTTCCTTTGGTCTATATTTCTGTTTTTGTGCCAGTACCATACTGTCTTGATGACTGTAGCTTTGTAGTATAATCTGAAGCCAGGAAGGTTGATTCCTCCAGCTCCATTCTTCTTTCTCAAGACTGCTTTGGCTATTCGGGGTCGTTTGTGTTTCCATATGAATTGTGAAATTTTTTATTCTAGTTCTGTGAAAAATGCCATTGGTAATTTGATAGGGATCACATCGAATCTGTAGATTGCATTTGGTAGTATAGTCATTTTCACAATATTGATTCTTCCTACCCAGGAACATGGAATATCTCTCCATCTGTTTATGTCATCTTTGATTTCTTTCATTAGTGTCTTATAATTTTCTGTGTACAGTTCTTTTGTCTCCTTAGGTAAGTTTATTCCTAGATATTTAATTCTTTTTATTGCAATGGTGAATGGGATTGATTCCTTAATTTCTCTTTCTGATTTTTCATTGTTATTATATAGAAATGCAAGTGATTTCTGTGTATTGATTTTGTATCCTGAAACTTTGCTAAATTCACTGATTAGCTCTAGTAGTTTTCTGATACTATCTTTCATCTGCAAACAATGAGGACTTTACTTCTTTTCCAATCTGGATTCCTTTTATTTTTTTTCTTCTCTGATTGCCGTAGCTAGGACTTCCAGAACTATGTTGAATAATAGTGGTGAAAGTGGATACCCTTGTCTTGTTCCTGATCTTAGGGAGAAAGCTTTCAGTTTTTCACCACTGAGAATAATGTTTGTTGTAGGCTTTTCATATATGGCCTTTACTATGTTGTGGTAGGTTCCTTCTATGCCCATTTTTGGATGAGTTTTCATCATAAATGGGTGCTGAATTTTGTCAAAGTCTTTTTTCTGCATCAATTGAGATTATCATATGGTTCTTATCTTTCAATTTGTTAATATGGTATATCACATTGATTGATTCGCATATGCAGAAGAATCCTTGTATCCCTAAAATAAACCCAACTTGATCATGGTATATGGGCTTCTTGATGTGTTGCTGAATTTTGTCTGCTAGAATTTTGTTGAGGATTTTTACATCTATGTTCATCAGTGATATTGACCTATAGTCTTCTTTTTTTGTGTGTTGTGTATGTCTGGTTTTTGGTATCAAGATGATGGTGGCCTCATAGAATGAGTTAAGAAGTGTTCCTTCCTCTGAAAAATTTTAAGAGTTTTAGGAGAGTAAGCATTAGCTCTTGTCTAAATGTTTGGTAGAATTCTCCTGTGAAGCCATCCGGTCCTGGGCTTTTGCTTTGGGGGAGATTTTTGATTACAGCTTCAGTTTCAGTGGTTGTAATTGGGTTGTTCATAATTTTTATTTCTTCCTGGTTTATCTTGGAAGATTGAACTTTTCTAAGAATCTGTCCATTTCTTCCAGGTTATCCATTTTATTGCTGTATAGTTGTTCCTAAGAGTCTCATATAATCCTTTGTATTTATGCATTGTCTGTTGGACCTCTCCTTTTTCATTTTTAATTTTGTTGATTTGATTCTTCCCTCTTGTTCTTGATGAGTCTGGCTAAAAGTTTGTCAAAAACCAGCTTTTAGTTTTATTAATCTTTACTATTTTTCTTTACATTTCTTTTTCAGTTATTTCTACTCTGATCTTTATGATTCTTTCCTTCTACTAATTTGTGATTTTGGTTTTTTTCCCTCTTTTTCCAGTTGCTTTAGGTGTAAAGTTAGGTTATCTATCTGATGTTTTTCTTGTTTCTTGAGGTAGGATTGTATTGTTATAAACTTCCCTCTTAGAACTGCTTTTGCTGCATCCTATGGGTTTTGAGTTATCGTGTTTTCATTGTCTTTTGTTTCTAAAATTTTTTTGATTTCCCTTTTGATTTCTTCAATAACCTGTTGGTTATTTAGAAACATATTGTTTAATCTCCATGTGTTTGTGTTTTTTACAGTTTTTCCCTTGTAATTGATATCAAGTCTGACAGCGTTGTGGTCAGAGAAGATGCTTGATACAATTCCAATTCACTTAAATTTACTGAGGTTTGATTTGTGACCCAAGATGTGGTCTATGCTGGAGAATGTTCCATGTGCACTTGAGAAGAAGGTATATTTGTCTGCATTTGGATGGAATGTCCTGAATATATCAATGAGATCCATCCCATCTAATGTATCATTTAAGATTTGTGTTTCCTTATTAATTTTCTGTTTTAATCATCTATCCATTGGTGTAAATGGGGTGTTGAACTCTCCTACTATTATTGTGTTACTTTCAATTTCTCCTTTTATGTATGTTAGTGTTTGTCTTATGTATTGAGGTGCTCCTATGTTGGGTGCACAGATATTTACAATTGCTATGTCTTCCTCTTGGGTTGACCCCTTGATCGTTATGTGGTGTCCTTCCTTATCTCTTGTAATCTTCTTTATTTTAAGATATATTCTATCTGATATGAGGATTGCTACTCCAGCTTTCTATTGCTTCCCATTTGCATAGAATATAGTTTTCCATCCTCTCACTTTCAGTCTATATGTGTCTTTAGGTCTGAATTGGGTTTCTTGTAGACAGCAATTCAGCCAGTCTGTGTCTTTTGGTTGGAGCATTTAATCTGTTTCAGTTCAGTTCAGTTCAGTTCAGTCTCTCAGTCGTGTCCGACTCTTTGCAACCCCATGAATTACAGCACACCAGGCCTCCCTGTCCATCACCAACTCTCAGAGTCTACCCAAACCCATGTCCAGCAAGTCAGTGATGCCATCCAGCCATCTCATCCTTTGTTGTCCCTTTCTCCTCCTGCCCCCAATCCTTCCCAGGGGGAAGACCTTAAGGTCTTTTCCAATGAGTCAACTCTTTGCATGAGGTGGCCAAAGGATTGGAGTTTCAGCTTCAGCATCAGTCCTTCCAATGAACACCCAGGACTGATCTCCTTTAGGATGGACTGGTTGGATCTCCTTGCAGTCCAAGGGCCTCTCAAGAGTCTTCTCCAACACCACAGTTCAAAAGCATCAATTCTTCGGTACTCAGTTTTCTTCACTGTCCAACTCTCACATCCATACATGACTACTGGAAAAACCATAGCCTTGACATTTAAAGTAATTATTGAAATATATATTTCTATTGCCATTTTCTTAATTGTTTGTGGTTGGTTTTATAGATCTTTTTCTTCTCTTGTATTTCTTGACTATATAAGTCCCTTTAAAGGAACTATATAAGTCCCTCGTATAGCTGGTTTGGTGGTACTGAATTCTCTTAACTTTAGCTTCTCTGAAAAGTTTTTTATTTCTTCATCAATTTTGAATGTACAGTAATCTTGGTTGTAGATTTTTCCCTTTCAGTACTTTAAATATATCCTGCCATTCCCTTCTGGCCTGCAGGATTTCTGCTGAAAGATCTGTTAAACATTTGGGGTTTCCCTTGTATGTCACTTGTTGCTTTTCCCTTGCTGCTTTTAATATTCTTTCTTTGTGTTTAGTCTTTGTTAGTTTGATTAGTATGTGTCTTGATGTGTTTCTCCTTGGGTTTATCCTTTATAGGACTCTTTGCACCTCTTAAACTTGATTGACTGTTTTCTTTTCCTTGTGGGGAGATTTTCAACTATAATCTCTTCAAAAATTTTCTCATACCCTCTTTTTCTCTTCTTCTTCTGGGGCCTCTGAATGTTTGTGTATCTAATATTGTCCTAGAGATCTCTGAGGCTATCCTCAGTTCTTTTTATTCTCTTTACTTTATTCTGCTTTTCAGAAGTTCTTTCCACTATTTTTTCTTCCAGCTCACTGATTCGTTCTGCTTCAGATGTTCTGCTATTGATTCCTTCTGCTGCTGCTGCTGCTGCTGCTTCATCACTTCAGTCGTGTCCGACTCTATGTGACCCCATAGACGGCAGCCCACCAGGCTCCACCATCCCTGGGCTTCTCCAGGCAAGAACACTGGAGTGGGTTGCCATTTCCTTCTCCAGGGGATCTTCCCAACCTAGGAATCAAACCCGGGTCTCCTTCATTGCAGGCAGATTCTTTACTGACTGAGCTATAAGGGAAGCCCAATTCCTTCTAGAGTATTTTTAATTTCAGTAATTGTGTTTTTTGTCTCTGTATGTTTATTCTTTAATCTTTCTATGTCTTTGTTAATTGATTCTTGCATTTTCTGCATTCTGTTTTCAAGGTTTGTGATCATCTTTACCATCAATGGGGCTTCCCTGGTGGCTCAGAGGTTAAAGCATCTGCCTGAAATGCTGGAGACCCGGGTTCAATCCCTGGATTGGGAAGATCCCCTGGAGAAGGAAATGGTAACCCACTCCAGTACTCTTGCCTGGAGAATCCTATGGAGGGAGGAGCCTGGTAGGCTACAGTCCATGGGGTTGCAAAGAGTTGAACACGACTGAGCGACTTCACTTCACTTTCACTTTACCATCATTATTCTGAATTCTTTTTCAGTAGTTTGCCTATTTCCTCTTCATTTATTTGGACTTCTGTGTTTCTAGTTTGTTTCTTCATTTGTATAGTATTTATCTGCCTTTTCATTGTTATTATTTTCTTAACTTATTGTGTTTGAGGTCTCCTTTTCTCAGGCTTCAAGGTTGAATTCTTTCTTCCTTTTGGTTTCTGCCCTCCTAAGGTTGGTCCAGTAGTTTGTGTAAGCTTTGTATAGGGTGAGATTTGTGCTGAGCTTTTTGTGTTTGTTTTTCCTTGATGGCAAAACTGAGTGAGGTGGTAATCCTGTCTGCTGATGATTGGGTTTGTATTTTTGTTTTGTTTGTTGTTTAGATAAGGCATCCTGCATGGAGTGCTACTGGTAGTTGGGTGATGCCAGGTCTCATATTCAAGTGGTTTCCTTTGTGTGAGTTCTCATTATTTGGTACTCCCTAGGGTTAGTACTCTGGAGAAGGCAATGGCACCCCACTCCAGTACTCTTGCCTGGAAAATCCCATGGACACAGGAGCCTGGTGGGCTTCAGTCCATGGGGTCGCTAAGAGTCAGACACGACTTCACTTTCACTTTTCACTTTCATGCATTGGAGAAGGAAATGGCAACCCATTCCAGTGTTCTTGCTTGGAGAATCCCAGGGATGGGAGAGCCTGGTGGGCTGCCGTCTATGGGGTCGCACAGAGTCAGACATGACTGAAGTGACTTAGCAGCAATAGCAGTAGCAGGGTTAGTTCTCTGGTAGTCTTGGAGTCAGTTCTGGCACTCCAAAGGCTCAGGACTTGATCTCTTCAAAGATCTACTGGGCCAGGAACCTCCCCAAAACTTCCTTGCTTCTGGAAGCCGTTCTTTTCCCAGGATGCCAACTCCTGAGAGCAGCTTTGGTTAAAGTCTTCAGCACACAAGTGTGGAGTATCACAAAGATTCCTTTCTCCTGGAATTTGCGCTCTCTAGTTTCCAGAGTTCAAATCCTAGGGCACTTGAAGGCCCATCTACATTTCTTTTCCTTCCAGAAAGCCTCCCTATTATTGAGTTTTTTTCATTAATTTTTTTAAGTAGCTAAAAGATCAAAAGTGAATCTAGTTTGCAAAAATGCTCACTTTGCAAGGAGTCTCACAGGCATGTGTTTTGGCCTGGGGATGTGTGGAGGTGGCATCCAAGAGATTCTACCTCAGTTTGGAGCAATTGGAACCTTGTTTTTAAAGTTCCCCCTGCAGGCTGGCACACTGCTGACACTGAACCTGAGCATGAGTTGGCAGGATGACTATTCAACAGAGCTGAGACACAAAGCCAAGCATGAACCCCGTGCTGTCTACCAGATTCTTCTGCGGCCTTTGGTGTGAGTCACCCCACTTGTTCTTATAACATATTTTTTTTTTAATGGAAAAAGAGTTTAGTGATACAGTTTTTAAAGTACTTTCAAAATACAAAGTCTTTAACATCAATACTGGACTAGATTGCTAGTGGTTTTATTGGAATATTCAGCATATTCCTCTGGGCAGGAATGAAATTGTCAGAGATCCAAGAAAGGATAGGATAAAGGGGGTGAGAATGACAAAGGAAGAAATCTTCCATTTATGAAATCAACTTCTTCAGAACTCTAGAAAATTGAATTTCTACCCTCAGCTAATTTTCCTAAGGAGAGAGAGAAGCTCTCTAGGACTTGTGATAAATGCAATTTCGGTGTTTCAATACAATGTGATACATTGTTAGAAGGTAGCACCTGAATTATATTAACTGACTGTCCATGTTGTGGCAGACCATTTAGAGACATTGTCTATTTATTGATCTCAATGACCATGTGAGGACATAGAGAAACATCCTTATTTTAATGATGGCAACCTGTGTTTCAGAGAGGTGAAATAATCTGGTCACTTTCACACAGCTTCTGATGTTTGACCACAAATTATGACCTGTCCCTAACATTATACTGCCTCTATTAGAGCACAAAGGCAAGTATTTCTCCTCCTTACCTCTTGGTTGGAACTTCCCAGCTTGCTTTGCAGCACGGAGTGTAACAATAGTCCACTCTCAAGGGAACAAAAGCTGGGATAACTATGTTATGTACCTTGGTATTATTTGCATGGCAAAATAAAGCGTTCTTGCTACAGATGTAACCTTCGATAATTTATTGATGTAAAAGTGGCCTCAGGTACCAGGTTTTTGGCAGCTGTTACACTGTCAGAGTACACTGTAGAACATGCCAGCTATGAATATTTTATGTGGAGAAGAAACGGAAAAATATACCTTTCAATATATCAGTTCCCAGTCCTGATCTTCATTACTGAAATATGAATCGAATCTAATCTCTTAATTTGATCAACCCAAACTGTGCAAACCAAGTGCTCCTGAAACTGGGTTTGAGTAGTGAATTGATTTGAGCCCTAATTTTTGTTGAGTACATCAGCTGTTTATGTCAGCCCATCCTGTAGTGGTGGGTTAGTGACCTCAGTGATATGTTGAAAACTGCAGACTTAACTGTCAATAGGATTGGCTTGGCCCTTTATTCTTCAGCGGCAGATAAATAGAGCCCCATTCAGTTGGTTCATTGTGTAGGGATTTGTTGGAGTTTTATTTATGCAGATTTTGAAGCAGTTGGAGATCATCAACATCCAATACACCCTCTGTCAAATATTTCTCTCCCATTGTTGGGTTATTAAAATATGGTCTGGAGGGTTGGGGGATCCTGTCCTTTTTAGAAGCAAATACTTCTAAAAAATAATCAAAAGGGAATTTTTTTATTTGTATTTTTTTTGTATCCAGGGTACCTCTGAGTAGTAGATTTTTGATCTCTAGCCCATCCTCAAAACTGAAAACCAATCCTCCATTTCTCCAGGGCTTACCTTTTCATCACTTGAAGACCAGTGGTTACATGATTTGGACCCACTGAGGAAGGTAGAATGATATCAGTTCAAAAGTATCGGATACCTGTGGAGCACTTTGCAAGATATTGCAGGATTTTCTGTGCTTTCTATAGAACTACACAGAAGTATTGCTGAGTACTTTGCAATATGAATTCCTGCAATTTGCAGGAATTTGCCGCGCTTTTCAGGTGATCATACTAGGTAAGTGCTTCATTTTTATCTCAATTGGTTTGATTTTGGGCTTTCATTATATTATTGCATTTAGGTTTTACATACTTGGGGGTTTGCTTTTTTTAAAAAACCAGTCTTTAATCCTATCTCTGATGAGCACCTGACTAAGCTTAGCTATATCTTTAATTGATGCTCTCTTCAACTCTATATGCTAAATTGCAATTCCATGATCTACCTAAAGAGATAGACAGTTTAATCAATGTATAAGTTACTCTACTTATTTTAAATAAATGCCTTTCAGACTTAGTAAACACCATTAGGGGAAACATGGGTGGTTTAAAATCAGGTAAGTGATTTATGTTTCCTCAAATGAAGCCCTTAAATTCATTTAAGTAATGAAAAACTCATATGGCCCTTAGAAAACTGATTTTGTATAAAGTCTTTTGTTTGCAAAATTCTGTAATTGAGCAGGATTCCTTTAAGATAGATTGAAAGGTACACCTTTGTTGGCAGCTGTTAAATCTTCCAGTAATATTCTAGGGTTCTAAGTTTAGGATGCTAAGATAGACCTTCCCCATAATATTTGTTATATCCCAAAATGTATTTATCAAAGGGGAAGAGGTTAATTAATATTATAATTAGCATTATAAAATTGAAGCTCTCTAGAATTTTTAAACATATGAGTATAGTGAGTGACAAATAATTACTGGGTTTTATGGATAAGCCTAAATGCTTTAGTTAAACTTCCTGAGCTACCTAACTTTTAGCCATAAATGATTGCAGATACTGAGTGAGTAAGTTTCATCACACTTGATTTCTGCATGATAACCACCCTGATGATTATCACCACTTCATCCCAATGAGAAGGTGGTAACTTTGTGTTTTCCTTGTTTGTGTGTGTGCCTAAGTTCTTATTCCTAGCTGGTAAAGAGTCAGAATTAAAACTCAGATCTTCTGATTCCTAGCCCAGAAATCCTTCCAAAACTGTGCTTTTCTTGAATGCTCTCCTTCAGCACAGATGCTAAATAAATCAAACATGAATATCTAATCTATTCAATTTTAGAAGAAAAGTAAAAACACATCCTCTTTCCTACCAATTGGCAAGTTTGGTTTTTCACGTTAGAGTACTAGAGCACTTGGTTGATCAGAAGCAATAAAGCTTCAAAGTGTTACAGAAATTATAAATCACCAGAATCTCTTTTCATGAAGGAATCATGAACTTACTTTCCTGGGAGTTTCAACTTCAATATTTTTGTCTCTTATTCCCATAAATGTACTGGTACCAGTTAGATATTGGTGTAAATTTCTTATTTTAGAACATAGTTACTTAACTACAGGATTCCTTTAAATGGCAAAAATCCCTAGTGAGTTTAAATTATCATTTGATTCAGAAAATCATCAATACTTACAAAAATATTTATCTCCAGCAGCCCTAAACTCCCACCACTAGTCAAAATTTGAGTTAAGTCTCTGAAAATCTCTCCTTTAAATGTCAATATAATCATAATAATAATTACCATTTGTTGAATGCCTACAGAGGGGCAGACTAGATGCTTTACATACATTACATCTTTAATCCCCGCGTCTGTCATTGAAAGTCTGCATTATTATCCTCATTCTAAAGATAAGGATAAGCAACTTGCCCAAGGCCACACAGCTAGTAAGTCCTAGGGCCAAGGCTTGAATCCAGGTCTCTGTGTTTCTGAAGTCTTTTCATTTCTCCCTGTAAGATGGAGAAATGAATGCATGAAATTGTGCTGATCAATGACACTGAGTCCACATCACTTTAAACTAATGAAAGTCTTGAAATAATTGCCCTAGGGAAGATGCCACAAGACAGATACTTATGATAAAGACTTGTCTTCATTTCCTTCATGACTTCACCTCAAATCCAATGGCTTCGCCTTCCCAGCTCCATATTTTGCATCCTCTGGCCTGCCAGGGTAAAATTGGCTCTTTTTGGTCACTCAGTCTATTTCCCTTCATTCAAACGCATGCTTTGATGTAGAACCAAAGTCTGAGAATTCCAGCACCATCTGGTGACAAAGAAGGAACAGCCAGTCACCACCTGTCAGGCAGTCACAGATAGAAGAGTGACCGCGGCTGAGCCTGCATTGGCCATGTGTCAGCGTGCTCTCCTCCCAGGCTGCACTGCCCCGAGGTGGCCAGGGCTCCAGACCTCTGTGCAGTGATTCATTGTAGGGTGTAGGGTTTCCCACTAAACTCATATCAGATTTGCAAGCATGACCAGAATACTCACGTGCCCTCATGCTGCAACCCAGTAAGGGTGAGGTCATTTATTTGAAAGCATTTTTGCAATACATGCCACATGATGGCTGGGTGGTTACTGATGATCCTGGTCTCGGTACTTGCATTTCCCCTGGAACTGCCTCTGGATCTTTGCACGCACTGTTTCCTCTTCCTTGCTTCCTCCTACTCTTTATGAAGTTACTGCCTGCACATCCTTCAAGACTTGGCTTAGATGCCACCTCTTCTGACCCTCAAAGCTGAATTTAATGATTTTTCATATGTCACCATAGTAACCCAATGCCTGCTTTTCTTGCAACAGCTATACCTAATCTCAAAATGGTATTTTAAATTGTCTTTCTCTCCTAGAAGCCTAAGATCAGTGAAGGCAGAGGCTTAGAGACACTGTTGCATCTAATTAAGATGGACTTTGAAATCAGACAAAACTAGTTTCAAATCCTGACTTCAGGATTTATGTACCTATCTTACTTTGGGTTAGGTTAACCCTGGACTAAAGAACCACCCAGAGCTTCATCTTCCTTGTCATCAAGACTGTGATAATAATATAAACTATCTTATTGAGTTGTTTTGAGGATCAATTGCAATAATGAATATAAAGTACTTAAGACAGTGCTTGGTGTATATACTTGGTATATAATATTGATACATGTGTAATAAAGGTACATATATTCTATAAATTGTTGTACCACATTTTCTATCATAGTGCCTACTTAATAAAAAAATATTTGGTATTCAGATTGTATTAGAGAGCTTGAAAAAGACAGAACAGTTGAGTACATTAACATGAAGCTCCCCTATTGGGTATTAGAGGGTCTCTGGTCGTTTGTTTTCTTTTTCTGTGCTACTGTGAATAGCTGATAATTGCTTGTTTAGTGCTAAATCCTCCCATTCAACACCAACAGTTCCCTGCTTTTCTGCTCCAAATTAGCAGGAGAGGGAAGAGCAAAAGATACCGAAGCTGCAATTGAAGATCAAACCTGAGGTCTGTCCAGGACCCACAAGACATAGCCATGAGTCCATCATCCTCACGTATGTGAGTCAGACTGCAAGTTCCAGGAGACGGAGAACTGCCATTTTTGTACAATGGAGCATTGCTAGCATATTGTATAGGTCTGACACATCCTACACACTCAATAAATGTTTGCTGAATGAAGCAGTAAACATATGTGAAATGTTTGAATCAACCCAATTTCTGCTGGGAACCATGGAGCCCTATGATTGACCAGGTCTGCCAACTTTTGAAACATTTTGCTTACATTTGCATTAGTAGTATCTGATGTGATACAGAGAGGACTTCTTACAGAGCCTGTATTCATCTTATTTAACTTCTAGGAGCTTTCTTCGTGTTCTGTTAACTTCAGGATTTTGTGGACATGTTTACATTAACCATGCTGTTTGCTATTTATAGATTTGTTCCTCTACCTTTTTGTTTTGGCCTTTCTGGACTGGAAAGACTAAAACATTTAGGTCTGTCCATGCATAGCATCCCTGTACTCATTTCAATTTTGTTGTCATTGTGGAGTCTCTCAGTCTTGTTTAACCCTTTGCAACACTATGGACTGTATCCCGCCAGGTTCCTCTCTCCATGAGGTTTTCCAGGCAAGAATATTGGAGTGAGTTACCGTTTCCTTCTTCAGGGGATCTTCCTAACCCAGGGATTGAATACACATCTCCTGCACTGGCAGGCAGATTCTTTACCCTTGAGCTACCTGGGAAGCCCTCATTTCAATTACATTAGTTTAATTCTATACTAGAAGTTGCCTCCAGTATCTCCAATGACAGGCATTGGGAATGCTGAGACCATTCTCTAGTCCAGTGGCAGTCCTCCTTGGGGTCAGGTAGTGATCCAAACTTCCCTCCAGGTACAACACATTTTAGGATAAGGTCATAGCTTGTTTAACGTTTTCTTTCTAATTGCTTTCTCAGAGATGTTGGTTTTGTACTGACCTCTTGGATGCTTCTGGGTTGCTTTTTTTTTTCCTGATACTCTCCCTACAAGCATGATCCGCTTTATTATTCAAGACTTTTCTCTTATTCCCAAAATTCTTACAAAGGGAGGCAGCGTTATCTCCAGAGTCTCAATATGTTTTCAACCTGTGTGGTTGTGCAGACCTTGCTTTTCTTTTTCTATGCAGAGGGACCCAGCCTTGCTCTATTTCTGTGTTATGCAATGCAGAGCACTGGATTTGGAGTCAAAACACTTGGGCTCTAGACTTAATTCTGCTGTATGCTCTCTGCATGACCTTTCAAAAGACATTAAACTCACGAGTTCTTTACCTGCAAATGAGGTTAGAACCTACCTCACAAGTTTTCTGTGAAGATTAGGGAACTCTATGGGCACCCCTTGTGGCTCAGCTGGTAAAGAATCTGCCCACAATGCAGGAGACCCAGGTTTGGTCCCTGGGTTGAGAAGATCCCCTGGAGAAGGGAAAGGCTACACACTTCAGTATTCTGGCCTGGAGAATTCCACGGACTACAGTCCATGGGGTCACAAAGAGTCGGACACGACTGAGTGACTTTCACTTTCAGAGAATACTATATGTGAAAACACCTTGCAAACGACAAAGTACTCATAAATGTGGGCTTCCCAGGTGGCTCAGTGGTAAAGAATCCCCCTGCCAATTCAGGAGAAGTGGGTTCGATTCCTGGGTCAGGGAGATCACCCGAAGAAGGAAATAGCAACACCCTCCAATATTCTTGCCTGGGAAATCCCATAGACAGAGGAGCCAGGCAGGCTATAGTCCATGGGGTGGCAAAAGAATCAACTACAACTTAGCAACTAAACAACTCATAAATGTAAGTTACTAATTCATTGTCATCTGCAATGATGTATAGAGGATGGACAGGGAGGCCTGGCGTGCTGCAATTCATGGGGTCGCAAAGAGTCGGACACGACTGAGCAACTGAACTGAACTGAACTGAGCTTCTTCTAAAGAGTTTAGTTGCCAGAGCATGAATTTCCCAATCTCTCAATAAGAACTTGACTTAATAATGTGCATTTATTTAAAGATTAATAAAACTGTATACACTAACCCAGTGTCAGTTTTTTGAAGGGGAAAAAAAATCCCTTTTCATGGGTTTATAGTTGGCACTGAAGAAAATATTAAAGAAACAAAAGAAGAGAACTTAATCAACAATTTCATTTGTTCTTCATCAGCTTGTGCTGTAGCTAAACTAGGATAGAATAGAGAATGTTCTGCCTCAACAATTCATTCTATAAATGTGTGATTCAGTCAATATTCCAATCAACATTTATTGGATGTTTGCTTTGTGAGTACTATGCAGTTTATGTAGATATAGTTTTTCAGTTGCTAAATTAAGACTTTTGTATTTATTATTGCAAAAGCATCAGATTCTCAGTCTAAAGCCAAACTGCAGAATTAAAATACAATTCTGCATATGAAAAAGATGAGTAATGCATGATCCCTGTTTTAAGGCACTTAAAATTTCATTGGAGAAAGAAAAAAAATAAACAACTCACTCTAATGCCAGCCAGAATAAAATGAAAAGATGCAGAAAAATTTGAAAGTCACACTATGGTGTCTTCTGTCATATCATAAAGAAGTGATAGCGGTTGGAGATTTCAGGAGATGGGAAAAGAGTGTAAAAAGAATATGGAAGAAAAGACTGTCCTGTGAGAATTAGACAAAGCAATTTCCTATTTTAGTAAACTCTCCTTCAGTTCAGTTCAGTCGCTCAGTCGTCTCTGACTCTTTGTGACCCCATGAACCGCAGCACACTAGGCCTCCCTGTCCATCACCAACTCCAGGAGTCCACCCAAACCCATGTCCATTGAGTCGGTGATGGCATCCAACCATCTCATCCTCTGTCATCCCCTTCTCCCACCCTCAGTCTTTCCCAGCATCAGGGTCTTTTCAAATGAGTCAGCCCTTTACATCAGGTGGCCAAAGTACTGGAGTTTCAGCTTCAACATCAGTCCTTCCAATGAACACCCAGGACTGGTCTCCTTTAGGATGGACTGGTTGGATCTCCTTGCAGTCCAAGGGACTCTCAAGAGTCTTCTCCAACACCACAGTTCAAAAGCATCAATTCTTTGGTGCTCAGACTCCTTTATAGTCCAACTCTCACATCCATACATGACTACTGGAAAAACCATAGCCTTGACTAGATGGACCTTTGTTGACAAAGTAATGTCTCTGCTGTTTAATATGCTGTCTAGGTTGGCCATAACTTTCCTTCCAAGGATCAAGCATCTTTTAATTTCATGGCTGCAGTCACCATCTGCAGTGATTTTGGAGCTCAAGAAAATAAAGTTAGCCACTGTTTCCACTGTTTCCCCATCTATTTGCCATGAAGTGATGGGACCGGATGCCATGATCTTTGTTTTCTGAATGTTGAGCTTTAAGTCAACTTTTTCACTCTCCTTGAAAAAGGAGAAACTCTCCTTGATTAATGATTTTTTCCAGTTTTATCTTTTAGAAAAAAATAGGATTCTTCTATTCCAAACAGAGTGAGGAAGAACATGCTTGGCTAAGAGAGAGGCTCTGCCCAGTTGGCCGAAAGGATGTGTTTGGTGGCAGGGCTGGGGACCCTTGAAGGAAGCAGTGAGGGTGGTTCTGAGGCAACTTGAGTTTCATTTGTGCTATGCTCCCTCTAGGCAAAAAGGAGAGATAGATTTTATTTCATGGATGATGGGAACCTAAAGAGGCTTAGAGGAACAGCTGTGACATAATTCAGGAAAAGGCAATTTGAAGACTGGATCTAACAGGCAGGATGAGATATGAGTGATGTGAAATTATGAAAGATGAGGAACTTGGTTAGAGAGCAGCAGAGCAAGAGGAATGATGGGCAGTTTGAGATTCTCAGATTAACGAACCTGATAGGTTTACCAGATTGATGGGCATCCCCTTAGCATTTGCTTCCTATGCCTCAGTTTTGAACTGAATCAGACATACTGCTTCGTGAAGAGGGATGGAAAATGTGAACCATTGATTTCAATAGTCTTATCTTAAAGACAGTGACTTTAAATGAAAAATGTTAAAATCTAAGCAATATAAATGGTAAGGGGACTATTTTGAGGAAGCGGGAGAGCAACTGGTGCATGTGTATTTCTGTGTGGTATGTGGTATGTGTGTATGTGTGTGATGTGATATGTATGTGTGTGTGTGTAGCCCATATTCTTTGCTAGAGATACTGATTATAAGAATGCCAATTATGACAGAATAAGACTCAGTAGTTAGGACTCTAGAGAATATCATGCCTTAATCACCCACTATTGATACTTAATGTGGAATAAAGTCTATTTTTATCTTTCTGTAATACTCTGTACATTAGAAATAGCCCTACAGTAAGTATATAATTAAACTCTGTATTTCTTTAACATTCATTTCAAGTACTAAGGCAGAGAAAGAATTGAGTCATAGCAATCAATAAACATAGCCCCCGAAGTCTTTTTAATTGTTTTTATTTTACTTTTTGACAGTCTGTAACTTATGGATGAAAATAAATACCTCCAAATAGCTGGCTTGACATAATTAAAATATTTAAATGGAATATCTGATAGTTCAATTGTTTAACTATAATTCTTCACCTATAAATGTCAAGAATGTGTTTTCTTACATCTATCCATTTTCTGCACTTCAAATCTCCCTCACTCTAGGAAGCATCTCCCAAGAATGAACTTCCCTGTCCTCTAAGCCTTCAGAGGAAAGCTCTGGGCTTCAACCTTATTGTGGCCACAGCTAATTTTAGGCAGAGTAGAAGACACAACAGTCTATAATTAGGTCCTATTACAACAATGCCCTGGGTGAATGGAACATACTCAAATAACATCACAGGCAAGATAGGACCATCCACAAGAAATCAGGTAGGCCATCTAACATCAAGTCTTGGCCAGCCCTAAATGCTAGAAAAGTATGCAATATGTATGATAGGATATTGAAATATCTTTTTTTCTTTGAATGACAAAGACAAGATTGTAGATGTTGATAAATGTTGTTTTAAAATGCTCCAAGGCTATTCACTGTTGCTTTATAATAATGATAGTGGTTACTAGTACAGAGTGCATAGGATTAGATAACCAAGGTGGTGTGATCACTCACCTAGAGCCAGACATCCTGGAATGAGAGGTCAAGTGGGCCTTAGGAAGCATCACCATGAACAAAGCTAGTGGAGGTGATGGAATCCCAGTTGAGCTATTTCGAACCCTAAACGATGATATTATAAAAGTGCTGCACTCAATATGCCAGCACATCTGGAAAACTGAGCAGTGGCCACAGGACTGGAAAAGGTCAATTTGCACTCCAATCCCAAAGAAAGGCAATGCCAAAGAATGCTCAAACTATTGCACAATTGCACTCATCTTACATGCTAGCGAAATAATGCTCAAAATTCTCCATGCCAGGTTTCAACAGTATGTGAACTGTGAACTTCCATATGTTTAAACTGGATTTCAAAAAGGCAGAGGAACCAGAGATCAAATTGCCAACGTCTGTTGGATCATTGAAAAAGGAAGAGAGTTTCAGAAAAACATCTTCTGCTTTATTGATTACACTAAAGCCTTTGACTGTGTAGATCACAACAAACCATGGAAAATTCTTAAAGAGATGGGACTACCAGACCACTTTACCTGCCTCCTGAGAAATCTGTATGCAGGTCAAGAAGCAACAGTTAGAATTGGACATGGAACAACAGACTGGTTCCATATAGGAAAAGGAGTACATCAAGGCTGTATGTATATTGTCACCCTGCTTATTTAACTTATATGCAGAGTACATCATGCGAAATGCCAGCCTGGATGAAACACAAGCTGGAATCAAGATTGCTGGGAGAAATATCAATAACCTCAGATATGCAGATGATACTACCCTTATGGCAGAAAGTGAAGAAGAACTAAAGAGCCTCTAGAGGAAAGTGAAAGAGGAGAGTGAAGAAGTTGGCTTAAAACTCAGCATTCAGAAAACGAAGATCATGGCATCCGGTCCCATCACTTCATGGCAAATAGATGGGAAACAATGGAAACAGTGACAGACTTTATTTTCTTGAGCTGCAAAATCACTGGGGATGGTGCCTACATCCATGAAATTAAAAGACACTTGCTCCTTGTAAGAAAAGTTATGACCAACCTAGATAGCATATTCAAAAGCAGAGACATTACTTTGCCAACAAAGGTCTATCTAGTCAAAGCTATGGTTTTTCCAGTAGCCATATATGGATGTGAGAGTTGGACTATAAAGAAAACTGAGTGCCGAAGAATTGATGCTTTTGAACTGTGGTGTTGGAGAAGACTCTTGAGAGTCCCTTGGACTGCAAGGAGATCCAACCAGTCCGTCCTGAAGGAAATCAGTCTTGAATATTCATTGGAAGGACTGATGCTGAAGCTGAAACTCCAATACTTTGGCCACCTGATGCAAAGAGCTGACTCCTTGAAAAAGACCCTGATGCTGGGAAAGATTGAAGGTGACAGAAGGGTATGACAGATAATGAGATGGTTGGATGGCATCATTGACTCAATAGACATGAGCTTGAGTAAGCTCCAGGAGTTGGTGATGGATAGGGAAGCCTGACATGCTGCAGTCCATGGAGTCACAAAGAGTCGGACACGACTAAGTGAACTGAACTGAACTGCACAGGAATAGAACAGAAGAAGAGAGCCACAGGTCTGCAGTTACTGCTCTTTGACCTTGAGAAAGTTACCTGAACCTTAGTTTTTCCATCTACGAAATGGAGATTATGATGTCTCACAAAGCTGTGAAGGATCCAATGGAATAACCCATGTGAAGCTTTAAGGATGCTCCTGGCACATAATAAACTCCAAAATCTTTAACAAATATTAGTTATGAAAAAGTGCTTTGAAAATAGTATAGAACATTATGTATCAAATCATTATCATTATTAAATGTGATAACTATTCACTATAAAATGCTAGTACCATATCCGAGTAGGGTAGCTCAAGATAAAACCTTATATGTATCCATCTCCCTCAAACCCCACTCCCATCCAGGCTGCCACATAACACTGTGCAAAGTTCCACATGTTATACAGTAGATCCTTGTTGGTACTTTTTCTTTTTTTATTAGGGATGTCACAGGTGTTAAATACTTAACAAATTATAAAATTCATAAATTGTTTTTTAATGTATCCTCTAGATAAGGATTTTCTCCCCAAAATGTTTAATAGTTTTGTTTAGTTCTTTTTTTAAACACTACATGGAAGATGTTGCCTTTACTACTCCTCCACATACTACTCATTTGAAGTGTCTGAGATGTCAGAATAGAGACTTGCAGCCCCCTCAGCCACACTATGGCTCAGCACTAAAGCATCCACCTGCCAGCGCAGAAGGCCTGGACTCGATCCCTGGGTTGGGAAGATCCCCTGGAAGAGGAAATGGCAACTCACTCCTGGGTTTTACCTGGAAAACCCCATGGACAGAGGAGCCTGGTGGGCTAAAGTCCTTGGGTTCTCAAAGAGTTGAACATGACTGAGCAGCTAACCAAGTCACATGCCACTTCTACTTGATTTACCTGTCAGCATCCACTCTCTCTGGGCTGAATGTTTCTTTGGTCTTGTTGGGGGGACCTTGCGCTCCTGGCTATCATAATCTGGTGTAGCCTCTAGGCCAAGTGAGTCTAACTCACTTTCAGGTTTTATTTCTTCTTTGAGAAAAATGTAAACAGGGAAAGAGGATAAGTACGTGGAAATTTGGGAGAGGGCAAAGTGAAAGTGTTAGTCTCTCAGTAGTTTCTGACTCTTTGCGACCCTATGGACTGTAGCCCACCAGGCTCCCCTCTCCATGGGATTTCCCAGGCAAAAATACTGGAATGGGTTGCCATTTCCATCTCCAGGGGATTTTCCCAACCCAGAGATTGAAACTGGCTCTCCTGGGGGAGGGCAAGTAAGGATAATAAGAGACATCAGCCAAGTAATTGCCCTAAATTACACCCTGTCTGTTAAATGGCCATGAGCAAGGACTGAGGTGAAAGCTGAGTGTGGAGCACTGGGTGCTTTCTGGGTGCTAACTCTGCTAACTGCTGGACAGAAATACTCTCCTAAAATTTCTAGGAGTTCTTTCTCAAAAGATATATTGTTTGAGGGGCTATAGATTGAGACCCTTGGGGTGCAGAGAAGAAGGGTAATTAATTTGGCAAACCAATTCCTTCTATCCTCCATTAATTAAGGGAAACTTGTCAGTATTTGGGGTATACTCCTTCACGTATTTGGGGTATGCATGTTAACACAGAGAGATACAGTTCAAAATAATCTAAATTTGTACTAAATCCCATTAAGTTTCTTTCCCCTTATTGTGTCTATAATAAGAAGCAATGAAACAAGCATCTTTAACAAAATAACTCCTTTTGTTTTTGTTACAAGATCGCAATACCTGCTAAAACCATGAACTTGTGGTGTAACAAAGGTAAAATGTGGCTAGTCTTCACCTAAGGCAGTTCTGAGATAGGCACTTCAGTTTTATTATGAAGTGAAGCTGCTTAATCCCAATGAAGTCCTCAGTCTGAGAAGAAGCAAGAAATCCTAAAGGTGGCAGGGGTCATCATACTGACCAGACCTGGGTTTGAATCTTTACTCATTCACTGGCTGTCTGTGTGACCTTGTGTTCCAAGCCTCTCTCTGACTTTAAAATGGGCATAATTGTACTACTAACTTTAAGGATTAGCTACTGCAAAGCCCTAAACCCTCTGTCTTATCTGGCCCCTAGGAGGCATCTGATAAATAATCTTTGCTATCTAAAGAGTTGAGCTGGCCTGAATTCAGTGGAAATAAATATGTCACCATCATTAGACTCTCAAACATCAGGCAGATATTTTTTTAAATGTGGAAATCCTATGCTGCAGTAGACTTGGAAGAGCTTTGAACACACAGGTCATGAGGTCTTTACAACCTGTTTAGTTTTTTTAAAGTTTGCTTTAATTGGGATTTATTTGTATCTGGATGATAAGAGGGATGTATTTGGGCAAATGTGACAATGCGAGAAGCAAGAGTCCTTTGTTTCAGCTCCCCACTTTGGATCCCTGAAGAGATCATCCCAGTCAAAACCTTCTGAATGCAGCACAAAGAAGGTTCTGATTCTGAAGAAACCGTGCAGTCCCTTTAACCTGCACAAAAATATTTCAAGGGTAACTAGAAAGTACGTAAGAGGATTCAGACATTCCGTGACATACATTTAAAATTCTTCCCTTTCCAAATGAGAGCACCATAATATGCAGAAGAGAAGTGCATCAAAAAGATGAGGGTCCTTTGAGGCAGGCGCTTGGAGAGCTGTGTAAGTATTATTTGAAAAATAATCCTCAAAGAAGGATCAGGAGAAGAAAGCTTGTAAGTGAGGAGCATAGAGCCTGAGGCTCTGTATTTGCAAATGAGACTCGGAATATGAACTTGGTCTGCTCAGGTAATTTTACGAAGTTCGAAACCCTGGGCAGAGTAGCCAGTTACCCAAAGCCTCTTACTAAATGTCTGAGAAAATACGCTCACCCTCATGCTGCATGAACACCGGGGAACTGTGGACTGCTCTCCGTCTGCCTGAGCTGAGGACATGGAGTTAGGAGCTGAGCGCATGTGTTGCTCTCATGGGGCATTCTGTAGAAAGCCTCACTCAGTCCACCCAGAAAAAGTAAAATACCAGCCAGATTGCAGCTGAATCAATAGCAGCAGCACTACCAGGCTACTAATCAAAAAGGATAACAATAATAGTCCTTATTCAAGGAGAACTCACTAGGTACCAAGCACCATTAGAGAATATATGTTATTTTGATTTTTACAAGAATTCTGTATGGAACATTCTATTTGTGTTCCCCTTTTATACGTGGAAAAACTGAGGCTTGGTGATTTGGTAACTTGCTGCATGTCACCTCTGGTCAGTGGCAAAATAATAACTTGAACTCAGTGTTGCCAAGCTTCTGTTTACCATACAGGCAGAAGAATCTAATAACAAAAGGGGAACAAAATAAGATGCTTGATCAGAGGTTCTTATCTCCGACATTCAAGTTTTCTTTGCATTCTAAGGCTCAGCTGGCCCGGGAGTCACCCTTGACTTTTCAAAGATCCTTAAACGGGATTCATCATTTTTTTCCTAATTTGTCTGACACTACTCCCCTCTACACCCTTCAGAATATACTTGAAAATCAGTATAATCTATCATCATTTTACCTTCCTCCCTAAATGTTATAATTAAAATATTTAATATTTGTAACTCCTTCTGAGGTTATTTTCCTTTGTTAGGTACAGAACTAAGGATGTGTTAGTGAAGGTATGGGCTAAGCTGCTGTAACAAAGTATCTGTGACAGACAATGGCATCAATAATCTGGTGCTGTGTATGTTTAGTTGCTCAGTCTTGTCCGCCTCTTGCAACTCCATAGACTGTAACCTGCCAGACTCCTTTGTCCATGGGATTACTCCAGGCAAGAATACTGGAGTGGGTTGCCATTTACTTCTCTAGGGTATCTTCCCCACTCAGGAATCAAACCCAATTGCAGGCAGATTCTTTACTGCCTGAGCTACAAGGGAAGCCCAGCTAGAAGCTAGAAGTTTATTTACTTCTAAATAAGCTAGAAATTTATTTACCTCTTTCTACTGTCTAACGGTTCCTGCCTGGTAGGCCACACTGGCATTCTCAATGTTTCCAGGGTTGTTCGTTTGAGCCATCAGCACTTCGCAGACAGCAGGAAGGATGCAAGGAATAATGGATGGCAAATGGGTTCGACTTTGAGGAGATGACCCAGAATGACAGACAGCTCCAGCTCCCATCTCACTGGCTCAGATGCAGCTTCACAGGTATACCTAGTTACAAGGGAGTCCAAAAAATGCAGACTTTTATTGTCTGTGCTTATCTGCAACTCAGGTCTCTTACTATTAAAGGGAAAATCAAGAGGGTGGACACTGCGGACAGGTGGCTGCCTATGCCACAGTCTTTCTGTCTAGTCCCAGTCTAGTTCTATTACTGAGGCAATGGAAGTATTAAGTACTAAGTCTCAAATGTTATACTTCATGGACTCGGTGCTAGAGACCTTAAAAATAATAAGCAAATAACACCAAAATAATCAGAGAATCATTTGTGGACTTTTAGGACATGTCAACCACTTCACTAGCAAAAATCTGTGGTCAGACCTGCATCAAGCTAGTTGGTTGGGTTGCCAGTACCAAAAATACAGTTAGTAGGGAGAGTTGTCTTTAACAAGCTGCAAAATATTATACTTACTTCTTGGCTTGGATGAGTGATGTATCAATATAAAAGTCTGTGTTATGGGTTGGGGATTTGTTTAGAAGTAATAGGATAAAACTGCTGAAAGAGATTCTGTCCAATTCTATGTTTTAACCGAAGAGGAAACTGAAGCTCAGAGTAGTTAAATGACTTCTCCAAAAGTAACAGAGCTGGCTGATAGAAAAGTATTTTGTGGAAGTGCTGTATTTGCAGGGTTAATGGAATGAGTGAGTGAATGAATGAATGAATGAATGTTTGAATATTAAATAAATATGAAAGGTAAAGCAAGAAGTCATTGAAGAGACTGAAAGTAAACAAAAACATTGTCACGGACAGGTAAACAGAGAGATGGCAGCTTTAAAAGGTCACATGGCACTCATACTTAAATTTTATGAGATTTAAGCTTTAAATGGGCCACCCTGAACTAGACATTTATATTTAATTTTCCCTGGGAACTGTTTTGGCTTTGCCTATAAACACATCATGATGACAGCATGTAGGTTCCCTCTTCTAAAGCTGCTTATTCCAGAATTCAATCAGGTTAGGTCAGATACCTTGACAACCAGGAGCAGAATCTTCAAAAGAAACCTAGAGCAACTCTTTGAAAATGTATTTTTCCTATTATTAAGACAGGGTACTGTCTTGCTGTGCTGTTTTTTCCTATACCTTGACACTGTTTCATGAGTCACCTTTGCTCAGCCTGACAGCGGAATGGTTCAGAAGGTCACAGCCTTCTTCCTGGCTCAAAAAACCTGCACATTCCTGGGAGGAAAGGCATTGTTTCACAGGAAGAAAGCTTATTAGGTTAAGAGATACATTAATGAGTTCTGCAGCCATTTATGTGCTGTAAATAAAGAAGAAGACAAAGGATACTATGGAAAAGGAAGCCAAAACACACAATGAAAGCCTTAGAAAGTTGAGTTTTCATACAAAAAACCATCTGAAGAAAATCAGAAAGAAAAATTAATTTGCTTCTTTGCTCCTTAGAACACTGATTCCAACCTTGGTTTTGTGACACTCCAGGATGTCCCCAATTATCTCAATGACTGTCATGAAACGTTCCAAAGCATTCTTGAAATGAAATTAGTTTTATTTCATTTAAAAATAGATGGCCAGACTCTCTTCAAAGAGTAAGGGAATCAAATGAGCAATTGGCTGCCACCTGCTCAAAAGGTTTCCAGGCACCAGGTTAGGTCTGATGAAAGGTGCAGAGCCATTTTAGAATGGAAATTTTTAATACTTATCTAGACATTTATATCCTCCCAATCCACCTGAGACTTCTTTT
The DNA here is from genome assembly GCF_042477335.2 of Ovis canadensis. Taxonomy (NCBI): domain Eukaryota; kingdom Metazoa; phylum Chordata; class Mammalia; order Artiodactyla; family Bovidae; genus Ovis; species Ovis canadensis. The sequence goes on along the minus strand of NC_091245.1, from coordinate 208,142,646 downwards.
TTTAAAAAAATAGAATACTAATAATAGTGAGAATGATGTTGTTGAGATGTTTCCTTCACAAATCACCCATGGTGAGGTGAGGCTGCAGAAAACACTAGAAAGAGCAAAAGGTTGAGAATCAGATGATTCTGCCTTGGAAATTGTCTGGGTCACTTAACTGTGGAAGGATCTTAGTTTGTTCTTCTAAGCAATGGGGATAATAGCAAGTACTGACTTCCTAGGAGTGTCGTGGCATGAAATGAGATAATGTGTGTAGAGCGTGTGGCGCAGTAGCTGCCTCACAGCAGCTACAATAATGGAAATGCTTTTCTTACTATCTTCTGACTTTTGAGATGGAAGAGCAAGCTGATGAAAACCTCCCTGGTGGGGGTGCTGGGGGTGGCCCTGCGTGATGGTGCTGACCCAAGTGTGGAGGAAGGAGTGTGCCTGCTACCCTTCGGGATGACCAGAGTCCCCACCTTTTTCTCCACGGAACTGCACCTCACCCAATGGCTGAGCTGTTTTCTACTCCTTTCCCATTAACGCCTCTGGGAGGGCAGTCCCCCATGCCTCAGAGATAGTTCCACTGCACTATTTAAAAAGTGGAGAAAAGCACGTGAAGCCAGTGATCTATAAGCATATACTGAGGTTAAAGCAGCCAAGGGGGTAGGCGGAGAGCGGAAGTGCTTTCTCTTGCGCAGGAAGTTCTTAGAACATGAGAGCGGTGAAAGGGAGTTCGAGATCTGTCTTATCAACACCCTCCCTTAAGGAACAAGGAAACTGAGACCAGGAGAAGGGGGGTGGCTTCCTGCAAACCACACAGCAAGTTAGGGACCAGGCTTTCCTATCAACCATGCTGCTTCTCCTCTGTCTTGTGGCATGTGTGATACTCAGAATTAGGGGAAGAATTGAGTTTTACCAGCCTCAGCGGGTATCTCTACTTTTATTTTCACTGAGATAGATGTCTCAAATATTATCCCAATGTTCAAACAGAAAAACTAAGTTCTAGGTAAGTTAAGTCTTTTGCCTAATGACACAGGACTTTTAAGAAATGGATTTTGTTTTCATGCGAGCCTTGAAATCAAGGTGAGGGAAGGGCTGTAATGAGACATGATCATAAAGAGGAGTCATAAATATGAGTCAAGACTTAAGGCATGAATGAGCAATCAGACATATGTGTAACAAAGTAACCTGAACACATACCCATTGCTAATGGAAAACAATGCACAGGAACAGAGCTTAGGAAAAGAAAGCGTGCATGAACACCTTAAAAATGTGTTTTGCTAAATCGGGGTCTTTTGAACAGTCAGAGAAATAACGCTGCCACTTCGGGTCTACACACTGGGTAGCACTCTTGAGGATTCCCCCTCCCAGGTGCTGTTTCGGTGTCAGGCTAGAGGCTGTGCTGGTGGTGCAGTTTTAACCTGTGTTCAGTGCAAACACAGCAGTGTGGGCAAAACAAACAACGGGATAACAGAGGAGAGCACAAACAAACAGCACCGGCTGTACACTTCAGAGCAAAATGCCCCAGGTATGGAAGTGCCGGGGAGGTTAAAAGGTCACCTGTCAGCCACGTTTGTCCACTCCCCTTAAAAGGGTAATTGTGAGTAAATTTACTTTCCAAGGAAGAAGCTATAACCTTTCTTAATGTATATGCTGTGTTAATCAAGATGTAGCTGAGCAATTCAAATGGCTGAAACAAAACATTTGGTGAAATTAAACATCTTACCAGGCCACAGTCACCAATGTGACCCCACCATATTGCCCTTGGGTATCATTGAGGAGCCCCCTGAAAATCTAGCAGTTTGATCGTCTTGCAGCTTGTATGTTAAGGAGACATTAAGAATCGGCAACCAAAGGAAGTACTCAGATTTGTATTTTAAAAAATATTCTTTTTCTTACTTAATTTACCCTTCAACAGGCCAAGTTATATTTGATTTTTTAGCAGTATCATTCTTGGATTGTGTTTAGAGCCAGTTCACAATTCATGACATAGCCTAGTTATGAGAATCCTTATTATGTTCCAAGGGCTAGCATATAAAGATAAGTAAAAATGATCTCTGCTCTCAAAGAGTAGAGAGGGTGGAAATCAAGAGAAGAAAATAAAATTACATTTCTTCCACTTTTCCCTTAAAAAAATCATACGATCACAAGTAGATTATAATAGCCACTAACAATCCATATTTCTAACACTAAATCGTTTATGTATTATATTAACTGCATTTGTAAAGGAAAACAAATGGGTTTAAGATGTAGCTTTATAGTTTACTAGCAGTGGCTCTGAACAAGCTCTCTAACATCCTTGAATCTATAAAATGGAGTTCCTAACATTAACCTTAGAGGCTGGCAAGGCTCCAAAGTGCACGGAGCACCTAGGGTGGCATGGGACATGAAGTAGGTGTTCAATAAATGGTGACATTATTATTTCTAGCTTACTCTCTGTCTTCAGAGTTCTAAGACTTGTCTAATTTCAATTACAAAGCATTTAGACAATGTTTCAGATAACTTTCAGTCTTAAAAATCTGTCTGTAGAGAATTTTCCCAATGTTTTTCTATGTTACCACTTTATGGTTTTTATTCATGTAAACATATAAACCGACATGGATAACATATGTTATAAAACCTGAGAAACATGGGGACCAATCATTTAAGTTAGAGGATAAAACATCACTAATATTATTAAGTCTTCTCTGAGAGCTCTTAAATATTGACATTTACTATAGATTTTTTTACTTATTTTATTGCTACATTCTTATTTCTCAGAATTTCAGATGATGGTTTTAATACAGTGTTTGTCAGAATGGTAAAGGAAGTGGCAGGGAAGGTAGAAAACCTGGGAGTGGAGTAGGAGAATTACAAGGAGGGAGCCTACTGATTTTCCACAAGATTAACATTAAATATGCCCTGAACACCAGGTAGGGGGAATTTAGGCTGAATCCCATTGTCTATGTGGGAGCTATTTTTTGCTCTATGGTTTCAAAAAAATATAACAAAACTGCATTTTATTAGCACTTTATAAATTTAAGTACACCAGGGAAAATTGCCTTATTTAACATTACTTAGTTACCTGAAAGGCACAATGTTAGAAACTAATATTTTTACAGAAGACTGACATTAATAATCGGTTATACTTCCCTTAAGAGCTTAGTAATCTTTGATGAATAAAAAAATTCTCTTCTGAAGAGGAAAATAAGAAAATGTTTTAGAAAGTAAACAACAGTTGACAGAGGGCTCTTTCCCTGTCTAGTAACCCCAAATGACCATCATAATCACTGATTAATGTCTATACAAGTATCTGTCACAGGAGAATTCTAAGTAATGCTACAGACTTGCTATGTTCAAAGAAAACAAAAATTTCCTGCCAGTGGTACACAAATCAGACTTCTCATATAAGGTCAACAAATGCTGAAGTAAAAAACATGAGAAAAAATGCCATGGGGGAGGGAAGGATTGGGAGTTTGGGATTAGCAGGTACAAACACTTATACATAGAACAGATTAACAATACGGTCCTACTGTATAGCACTGGGAACAAGAGTCAATATTCCATGATAAACCAAACTGGAAAAGAATATGAAAAAGATTATATATATGTAAAAGTGAGTCACTTTGCTTTACAGCAGAAATTAGCACAACATTGTAAATCAACTATACTTAAATTAAAAACATTTTTTTAATGCCAAAGTAAAAAGTGTAAACATTGGAAAGGAGGCTTATATCTTATTCAATTTTAATGTTAAAAATGGAGAGAAACATTAGCTTTGAGTATAACACAATGTGCATGTTTCCTTTTTGGTTACCTATTGTGGCCACTAATTAAAAACTTCTGTATTTTACAAAAGTTCTCTGGCTGACTTCCTATAAAACTTTCCTGAAAAGATCTTTTGGGTTTGTTTTTGGCTTGATTGTGTTCTTTTTTTTTTACGATTCCAACACACTTACAAATAGGCCTAAAGTACTCTTTCTTAAACCATAAGCGTAGGAAACAATAAAAGGAAGGTATTCTGTGCAGTCTAGGAGATAATAGTGTCCGGTGCCTGGTCAGCAGTAATAACCAGCTGTTCAAATCATGCGTTTGGTGCTAATATCATCCAAAGTGATTCCCTGTAGAAATCCATGCTCTGTGAAGGGGTAACAGAGCTTTGCAATGATAGGGTAATATTTGCGTTTCTTATCTTTAAAGCATTAGCATTTTATTGTTTTCATAAGGAGTTGTAGCTATAGTAGATGTTGTTAAAGAAAGCCCTGAGAAGTAGATAGAGAAATCCTTTTGCTTTCAATTTTTCTTAGAAACCCTTCATGTGCTGCCTCTCCAGGCCATTGCCTGGCACCCCCACCTCCATCAGACACACACACACACACACACACACACACACACACACACACACACACACACACACACAGAGCACTGGTGCGTCTCTAGTCTGGCCTATGCTGCCTGGGGGGTTTCTGCGGCAGCTGTGATATCCTGAAGGGTGTGTGAAATTGAAGACAAACATTTTTACTAGGAGTTTACAGCCTTAACAAAGTAAACTGCAAGCCCTCCAGGTGTCCTTGATGGTGGGAACAAAGGCCTGTGGTGCAGCAAAAAGAGACCTGGGTTTTGAATTAGAAGGAGCTGCGTTTGTATTCCTGCTCCAAGTTCATGGGCTGGGTGAACTTGGGCAATCACTTTCTCTCTGAGAGTCTAGGCTTCATCACAAGTCAAATGGGGGTGCAGACTAGATTGTTTCTAAAAGCCTTTATCCAGTCCTAGGAGTCTACAGTTCTAATGTTTGCATTACCTTTTATATTTTATTAGTTACTTTCCCATAATTTTTTTTTAATCTTAAATGCCTAGGAACCAAAGAATAAAATTACATTTCTGTCGTACTTTTTACTTTGAGTGATGTTTTTTCCTCCTTATTTTTAAAAATTGAACATGGCCTTTAAAAACAAGCAACAAAAATGAGACAGAAGTTGCTGTTAGGTATCTCTTCTCAAGAAGCCAAAAGACAGTGGTGGTATTTTGGTACTGCTTCAGAGCAAAGGAATTCTTATTTACTTATTACTCTAAGATAATTTACTTTTCAAATATTCCAAAAAAGTCATCTTAAATCCTAGAGGTTTCATATATGAATCATTATTAATTACGAAATTTTGTATCATGCATTTTAGTTTACAAAACCTGCAGTTTACCTGCAGGATCTCATGACCTCACCTAGCACTGGTCCCACTCTATTAGACTGATGTTGTTAAGACAGATACTAAGTCGTGTCCAACACCTTGGAACCCCCATGGACTGCAGTACATCAGGCTTCCCTGTCCTCCGCTATTTTCTGGAGCTTGCTCAAACTCATGTCCATTGAGTCAGTGATGCTATCTAACCATTTCATCCTCTGCCAACCCCTTCTCCTCTTGACTTCAATCTTTCCCAGCATCAGAGTCTTTTCCAAGAGAGGTACTAACCTCTCCATCTGATTGGTGGGAAGTTGAGGCTCAGAGAGTTGCTGAGGCTCTGCAGATACCCCTAGAGCCAGGGTCTGAATGCACATACCTCCTAGTGTAGGGTGTCATGTAAATGTTCATGTGATTAAACTAAAATTATTCATTTCAAGGCTACTACATACATCAAGTGGCATTTCACCTGGATTAGGTCAAGGAGTTTAGCTCATTTCTAGTTTGAAGTTTAGATTCCTTGAATGCATAAAATGGCTCAAAAATTGGCCAGGGTTCAGATCGGAAAAAAAAAAAAACAGGTGAATCAATTCAAAGATAATGTCCTTTGATGATCAGTATAGAATATAAAAAATAATTCATGGGGAAAATAGGGAAAAAGAATAAAGCACATTTCTTCAGAGTCTTGGAGCCTTTGTCTTTTATTGAAGAATCTGGATGCCAGGCGTGATCGGGGAATGAACTTGGACTTCATTGCCGTGCAGGTCCGAGTTGAAATCCTGGATCTGCCTCTTCCTGACTCTTACACATTCGACGATTCATTCCTTGGAGACTCCACTGAGTCATATACTAAAATAGAATTAGTAGGAATATTTAACTTCAAAGTTGTTTGTAAGCACTAGAAATAATTATATATATAAAGCACCTGTAATATAGTGCTTGATAAAATAAACGTCTCATAAACCATGGCTATTGTTATTAGGATTCATTTTCTTTCAAATTGTTGTTGGGTCCATTTTATGACACGTTAAACTATTTGGTGTATGAAATCTAAGTATAGGAGGAGTTCTATCAATGGAAGGGCAGTTGATCTAGATAATCCACAAGATCCCTTGCAACTCTGAGCTAGTGTTATTATAAACTATATTTTCCAAGGTGTTCTCCCTATCAGAGATCCTGATTATGGTAGTGAAATAGATACTTTTGTCTTCATACATGGGATCTTTTATCTGAATATCTATATTAATGTGTTATGCTGTGCTTAGTCATTCAGTTGTGTCTGACTCTTTGTGACTCCATGGACTGTAGCCCTCCAGATTCCTCTGTCCATGGGGATTCTTCAGGCAAGAATACTGGAGTGGGTTGCCGTGCCCTCCTCCAGGGAGATCTTCCCAACCCAGGGATCGAACCCAGGTCTCCTGCATTGCAAGTGGATTCTTTACCATCTGAGCCACCAGGAAAGCCCTTATATATTAATGTGTATATATATATGTGTATATATATATATATATATATACACATGCTACAATTTTCAAAATGGAACCTGCCCACATGCATAAAGGAAGATACTGGTCTTCAACTAAAAATAGTGCCAGAAGGGGACCCACACGATACCAATGGTAACACTAGTAATAATAGCAGCAATCATTTCTAAAGAATCTAGTGTATTTCAGGCATTGTAAATCACCATGCAGAAACGTGTCTGTATCCTTAGGATGCTGGAGTTCATGGCCTGTGCTTATGCCGGGGTTGGGTGAGACTTACTGTGCAGTCTTGTCTGTGTGTGCTAATGAAGTGCCCATGAAAGTCTACAAAACTTTTCTAAGCAGCAAGGATGTCATGGAAAATATGTTGCGGTTGGTATCGTAGGACCAGAATATATCTTTCATTAGTCCAGAGTGACTTTGCACAAGTCACAATCTTTCTAAGCCTCAGTGTCCTCAACTATTAAAAATAATAATAATCTTTCAAGTCCAGCATTCTATGGTTGGATGTGTTATTTAGTTAGTTTTTACAATTTGCTTGAAATCTTTGTATTCTTATTAAGTATGTATAGTCCTATAGGTGTTTACAGTTCATTAATTCTTTTTCTTTTTACCTCTTTAAATAACATTAATATCTCTTGCTCAGCCTGAATGAGCTAGAACAGGAATATCTGAACTGACTCACAAATATGTTTCCTAATTAAGTTTTAATTATTAGTACAGTTGCAGAATCAGTTGTTCCATCTTCAGATATTTAAACAGTTTTAGAAAATTAAAGCTTTCTACAAAGGAGTGACATTGCAACAAGGTTTCTTTTTGTTAACTGTACATTAATTTCTTAATGTACAGTTAATCAACATCGTAGTTTTCACAAATTTCAGAGTGACCAGACGCAGAGGATTGGCAGTGAAGTGGGTGTCAGAGATCCAATTACTAATAGTTAAAATGTCTACGTGAGATTTTGACTTGACTCAGTCTTTTTCCTTCTTCCTAAATGGCTCCTAAGGAGAGTGACATATTAAGGAAAAATCCAGATATTAGACTGACATAAGAAAGGTGGAAAAAACAGTACCATGCATCAGGGGTGAAAAAAGAAGTCTCTACGAATGTGTCAGACATAAAAGAAAGTGAAGGAAAGTTAAAAATTACCATAGGGCAGGCAGGACACCTGCTAAAGAACCTACCGCTGCCAGTCACAGCTGGAAAGAAAATGAAAGAGATGCAAACAACTGTCCTGGAAACATGGAATCATCCTTTTGTCTTTTTGTCCCCTTATGAACAATTACAGTATGCAAAAATGGAGGGGGATCTCAAAGTATTGGGATGAAAATTTCAGCAGGCTCTGCATATAAATAGCAGAGGCATGGAAGTGTGCCTCTTTGAAAACAGGCCGTGTTTGGGAGCTCCCAGTGCATTGAAGAGAATGGTAATTAATGTATAGTGAATGACTTTGAATGAAGGATGAATAGGGGGGCCTAACAATGGGTAGGTTTTCTCTTTCTTTCCTTTTTTTTCTTTTTCTTTCTTTTCTCTTCTTTTTCTTTCTTTCTTTCTTTTTTTTTTTTTAGGTTAAAGCATTGAAGAAAGAAAGCTGTTAAAAGATGGCTACTGTGAGGCTACAACTTCAATGTCTGTCTTGTGTGGCTTTCCTTTCGAGGCTGTGGTGGGAGTTTGTTTTGTATTGCTCTCCAATCACAATGGAGTTAATTTGCACCAATTTCATTTTTTGTGCGTGCTCCTCAATGTTTTCCTTTCTGCTGGATTTTTTTAAAAAAATATTATTTTGGCAGGGCTTGGTCCTTTGATGATCCTTTTGAGCAAATGGTTTGCCCAAAGTTCAGATGGTGCTGGCTCCGTCTTCTTTTTCATTTACAACATCAAGAGGATTACAGAGAATAACTTTGTTGCCCAACATCAATGATATATCTTCAGGCTACTAGAAAGGTAGTTCTCAGAAAGTGTGTCTTCTAATAGTTTAGAACCTCCACAGGCTTCAGATAAAACAAGTATTAAATACAGAAAGCTCACAAGGATACCAAGGAAGGTTAAACTCACGCAACCTCCTTCATCTCAAACACCTGAAATATATCGTTTTTTTTTTTTTGACTGTCGAAGTGTGATCATGGTGAAGACAGCAGTAAGATCTTATATAACAGCAGACAGAAAAAGGCAGAGGAGTCACGTGGAGATGCACACACATATTAGTGAGAGAACACAAAAACAATCTTGTCAAAGAGCAGGTAATTTATAATAGGTCCAAAACCAAATATATGTGTCAGTTCAAACGAAGATGGCATAAACAGGGGTGATTTCTCTCTTGGTGGAACTATCTGACATAACCTAAAATTTTATATTAGGGGAATTTTAGGAATTCTCACCATTTTAACAATTATGGGTGTGCAGAGGAAATCCCAAATAGGGCAGACAACTTGAACCTCTCCCCTGGGTTCCAGTCATCATTTCAGCTGTGGCTGGACATTCGAATGCGGATGGCTCACTAGCTCTTTCAAAACCTTTCCTTTCCTCTGCCCCTTCCTGGGGAACTAGCGTCTCTCATCTGGTTGCAAATTCTGTGCACAGCTGTAAGGGTCCATGGGGACTGGTATTCTGGTTGTGGTAACTAAACACCCCAGAGTTTGGCCACAGTCTTACTGCCAGGCAATTGTGTTCTTTTTAATAGATTCAGTTTTAGACTGCATAACTAAATATGATTTTGACTTTACATCTCTATATGGCTTCTCATATGAATAAATTCAAACTCAGAATAATTTCTTGGTGAGATTATGAAGGATTTTTGAGTCGACTTTAAAAATAACAGTATATTTCAAATGCCACAAAGAGCCTTTGCTTAAAGGCTTGTCACATTACTTGAAATTCCACAGTGGGAAATACTTTCCTTTTTGTCCAAGGTCCTCAAAGCCCCCATATTAAAACAATAATCCCTGAGCTGGGAATTTCTGCCATCTGGGGATGTGCTCCCAACCATTGGACATTGTGGAGAAGCCAAAACTATTGAGTCAGTAGGAAGATTAGTGGTGGCCAGGGGCTTGGAAAATGGGAGGGAGGTGTGAATAGGTGGTGTACAGGAGATTTTTTAGGGACTGAAACTCTCTGTATCACATTATAATGATGGACATCACACTATACAATTATCAAAACCCATGGAACTGTAGAACCTAAACAGAGAACCCTGGTGTAAACTGTGACCTTTACAGTTAATAATAATAATAAATTTAAGTTGGTTCATCAATTATAACAAATGTACTTATTATTGCAAGATGTTAATAATAGGAAAAACTGTAGGGTGGCGGAGGCGGGGGGAAGGAGGAGGTATACGGGAACTCTTTGTGCTATCTGTTCAATTTTCTGTAAACCTGAAACTGCTCCAAAAACAATTCTATTGATTTTTTTTAAATGATATGTTTCATTATAAAAAGGAAAGCACTTTCAAAGTAATTTCTAATATTCCTCAGAGATCACTTGGAGTGCCCACTCCTCGAGTTTTCTATCATCTCTCAGGCCATATGCCGTCTCCATAGCTGATGCCTCTTAAGGCTTCCTTAGCCCACACACAGGTCACTGCAGTTTTGGGAATGGTGGTCAGCCTGGGGCAGGAACCATGCACAGTGTCTGTTGTACAGAGCACTGCCCAGAAACTTGTAGGCACAGGTGCAGACACACACGGGAACATGAAAAGAAAGGCAAAACTGATCAAAAGTATCTAACAAAATAGGTATGCAATGTACCTTACACATGTTGACTTATATTTTTAGAAATTTTGGTTGGAGTATAATTGTTTCACAATGATATGTTAGTTTGTGCTGTGAATCAGCAATATGTATACCTATATTCCCTCTTGAACCTCCGTCTCGCCGCCCACCCATCCCACCCCTCTAGGGCATCACAGAGCAGAGCTGAGCTCCCTGTGTTGCACTCCAGGTTTGCCCCAGCTATCTGTTTTACACATTTGAAAATAGTAACTCAGCTTTGGAAAGAGCTACTACTCTACTTATGTTATGTTAACAATGATTTAGGCTATTTTAGGGGGGAAAAAAGTACTCACAGAATCTGTCTTTCTCATACTCGCATAATTGGTCTTTCTCACAGGGTCTCTACTAGGTACTATCAGTTGAAAATGTTAGTGTGTTAGAGCTTAGATAATCATCAATATCTTTCCCAATATAGTATATAGCTCTTTTTTTATTAGTATGATCTTGCAATAATCATCTTGAATATTTTTCCCCAGTTTTCTCCTAGATACATAATCTAGTACTTTCAACATGCATAAAAGTAATAAGAAATCACGTAACTTCTTAGAATACTTTGAACTGTTGCAATTTAACAGATTCAGAAGTTTCATCTTTATTTAATCTTTAGATTCCAATGGCACTTTGTAAATACAATTTGACCCACCCACATCACTTCTAGAAGTTATACACATAAAGCATCTAAAATGTATAGGAGGGAGTAGCAATATAAAATAGAACAAAAGAAATAACTTTATGTTGTGCTTTTAAAAAAAGAATGTATAATATATACTATGATCTTTAAGTAACCTGTTGTGTTTCAAGAAGAAAAGACATATTGTTAATGGATTATTCCTTTGGTTCTTTCCATCTCAATTAATGTAGATGCTCTTAAACATAAGGGATATAGTGTTGGCTGCAAAGATGATCCAGCATTTTGGACTCTTTTCATTATTTTGCTTCTAGTAGCACTTTAAGTCTCTGGTGTCTTACCTCTACTGAGACCTGGCATTTCTTTGTGTTGGAGAGGCAATTTAATCCATTTTTACTGTCTGCAAACAGACTTTCAAACAAAACCTCAGACTCTTTGACTGTGCCCCAAGGATTCCACCAAACCTATAATCCTCCACTCTCTTCTGGGGCCGTGGAGGGTGACAAGAATAGAGCTGGGCTCAACGAGGAAGCCTCATTAGTGTTAGTGATTTTGATTTCTGTTACATTTCTGCTCTGCGGCCATTTCAAAGTTGGAGTGATAACTATCTTTGCATCTCCTGCACCCCAGCCCCAGCTGCCCTGAAGTCAAGCCCTGGAATGATCTGGTGGAGCATCTTAAGACCACGGAGGAGGCCAGCAGACATGCTTTCTCTCAAGGAGTCAGGGGGCCTGATAATAAACAGATGAGTATTCAGCTTCTAGATGTTGACAGTTTGCAACAGAAAGTCAACTCTGACAAGCACCATCCGAAGTTCTGTGTGATCATGACCACCACTGGGTGACATGTGTGTGCCAGGCCACATAGGCAAAGCTTGGGGAAAGATAAATTAGAAAAAAATGATCCTGGTTGTCCCTTTCTCTGTGGGAAATCACACTTAATGCCTGGGAAAATAGTACATTCTGAAGGTAGTCTTTTGAAAAAAAAAGAAAAAAAAATGGAGCCCAGTGGAGTAAACTGCAGGCAAACAACATTTAACAAGTGACTGCCATGTGTCAGGCAAGGGATATCATTTAACTCTCACAACCATCTAGGCATTATTATTCCATTTTATAGATATAGGAACTAACATCAGAAAGATTAAGCCTCTTCCACATTCTGTGTTTAAATTGCTCCTGTCTAAGCCAGGATGACTGCTCTTGATTGCTGCAGACTGCCTTCTGATGGAAGTTTGTAGGTACTTATTGCTATAAACCCTAAGAGGTATTTCCCATCTCACCAAAGCTCTTGTACACCCTCCCCTTCTCTGTGAAATGTGATTAACTGTTAATTTTAAACTTTGGTAAAGTTTGTAAAGTACCTAAACATAAACATTTAATATTTATGGTTTAGCCACTAAATCATGTTCAACTCTTTGCAATCCCATGGACCCACCTGGCTCTTCTGTCCATGGAATTTTCCAGGCAAGAATACTGGATTGGGTTGCCATTTCCTTCTCCAGGGGATCTTCCTGATCTGATCCAGGGATCAAACCCAGGTCTCCTCCTTTTCAGGTGGTCTCTTGCATTGCAGGCATGTTCATTACTGATTGAGCCAGAGGGGTACAATCTAATCCTTAAATTTGTGGAAACAGTCTTTGTAATGTACGGTTGAATTTATGTATTGAGAAATATATCTTGGGACAAATATGTCTCTATTTATGAAACAGTAACAAAAACAATACTCAAGTAATTCCTTTCAGTCTAACTGCAACTTCTGGTAGAAAAACATTATATACCTATTTGTCAATGCATAGGCTTGGTTGGCTAATATTAACTTTACTGTTGCTATGCCTATTACAGGCATATTGCCCAGGAAACCAGAAGAGTATAAATAACCAAAAAGAAAAGGGTCCATAATATCATGGAAAGATCAGGGAGTTCACACCAACTCCTGGTTTGAACCCTAGTTTCTCTGCTGCTGAGTGTGTAATCAGTTACATATCTCTCGAGCTTCACTCAGGCACATTAATGTGAAAATACAATGACACCTTTTATCTGCACTTTATTTATTTATCAGTAGAGAGATCATCTGAGTGGATTTAAGCACTGGCACAAAAAAACATGTCTTTCACATGGACACTCACAACTTTTAGCAGATGTAGTAATGTGGACCTGAGCCAACATTTCACTTTTTGTGTGTCAACCTCCACATTGGTTAAATAAGAAATATGTGCGTTATAGGGATACAGGGTTAGGAGACATAAATAGGTACAATTGTTTTGCTGTCGTTCATAATTCAAATTGGAGGAGCTCATCTGAGCATCTCTAATTCCCTCCCCATCTCATTGAGAATCAAATCATATAGTAGCTTGTAGACCACACACATTGCATTACTCCTATTATTATCAAGCTGAAATGGTAAAGGTCAGAGCAGTTAGAGCTTTAGCTTTTATTCCTTCTCTTTTGGTATTATTATCCATGTGTATGGATTATTGATCATGCTGCTGGCTTTTATAAACTCTGTGGGAAGGAGGAGTGCTGCCTCTGCCTTTGCAAACGGCAATGTAGCCCTGCTTTAAAATAAAAGAGAGAAGCACCGCCCCCCCCTAAAAAAATTCAGATGGGTAGAAGTAAATAATGTCAGATTCTAATCTTTTGAAAAGAATAAGACCAGATCTATGTAAATAATAGCACGACCATGAAATAGACTGTCTAGTCAGTCAAATACGTATCTGTTTGTAATTCGAATACATTTTCTCAACTTTTAAGTCCTTTCTCATTTCACATCAGCTCCTTTCAGGAGATTTAAGTGTATTTATTTTTCACATATATTAGATGTGCACATATAAAGTTTCTTTAGGGCAGAGATATGTTATTGTAATTTTTAGAATTTTACCTCCTACATAAATAATGATAATTTACCCCATAAATAATAATCTTACCAGTTAATCAGTGCTTACTAAGCCCCAAGCATTGTCTTAGCCACTTAATACAGATTTTCCCAATTAATATACAACCCCATTTTACAGATGGGGCAGATGAGGCATGAGGAAGCTAAATTGTGTCTTAGCCTTGCTACCTAAGGTCACAGAACAGCAGAGTGGTGGAGCTGAAATCTGACCCAAGAGGTGTGAACCCAAGTCAATACTTTTAGCCACTTCACTGTGTAGTCTCCTTGGAAAGTGCTCAGTAAATATTGACAAATAAATGAATTAATGGGTACAATAGTGGGTATCTAGGACAAGGAGCCTATTCCTTAAACTCTCCCTTCCTTTCTTTTTCTCCTTTTAAAAATTTGTTTTATTTAGACTCTCCCTTTCTTTCTGAGGAGGCATTTCCCTTCGGGAAGGCAGGAGGGTGATAGGCCAGCTAGGTGTGAAGCTCAGGGATCCAGAAGAAGCACTCAGTGTCTGCTGACAATGCGAGCAGGGTGGTGCCCTCCATCGGGAACTGCCAGCTCCACTCCCCTGCTCTGTTCCTGCCTTATTATTGATTCTCAAGAGAACAAACCAGGGCTGGGGCTGGGGCCTCCTGACAAGAGATGGGGCTGCATCTGGTCTTCATGATATTTGAAATTATTAACAATGTCATTATTTTTACATTCAAAAACCTTTTACTAACAGCTTTCCATCTAGAACCAGAACATTTTACCACTTTTGAATAAGAAAAAGCTTCTGTTCCCAAAGATTCCCACAAGACACTCAACATTTGGAGTCCCCTTGGCCCCTGGACTTTTCAGCCACCCCTTGTTTCCCTCTCTGCCTAGGTCTTGAATCCGGTCACAATTTATGCTTAAGACTCAAAGAATCAGAATGAAATTATGCTTGTCACGTAATTGGAGCAAGACGATCATTTAATATGCTGGTGGCTGGTGCTTAACACAATTTCTTAAAAATATGGGTGACACCATGAATTGGTGTTTTTCATGGTTTTACTAAACTATCTTGGAATATTTAGCGCATTCAACAAGAAAAGTTAGGCAGGCCGTTTCAGACCAGGTTACAAGCGGGAAGACATTTGTCAGGGCTGCTTTCACTGGCAATATACTTTAATGAGATGGCATTGAGAGAAGATGGTTTAAAGAACAAAGTCAGGTTTGTTGGGAGGCCATCAGTAACCCAAGAAGCCACACCGCTCGGGGGCAGAGGCTGTGGAAAGGGTAATTGCAGAGAGTGTCAATCACACATACACGCTACACAGAAACAACTGGCCATTGATGGTCCACACCAGAGGAAGGGCACAGAGGCAAGGAGGCTGGAAAACAGCAGATTCTTCAGAATTTCTTTCCACTTGCCTTTCAACTTCATCACATACATTCCATCATTAGGAGAAAAAAAGACAGAAAATGGTGGCCAGGAGCAAGAAAAATACAGCAAGGGACACCGCCCAGCTGAGACCATGAAATTAAAAAGAAAAAAATGCAAGCCCCCATTTCAGTTTGGTTGAGTTCATGCAAGCCACAGAAAATTTGTGATTTGCTCTAGATACTCCTATTGGAAATATTTAGAAGACTTGTGAGTTTAGGGAAGACCTATCAACCACAATAATCTGATGACAGGTTATCCATGGATACAGATGAAGAATCCCTGCATCAGACTAGATCACAAATCTGCTCAGACTTTTCAAGTGCTGGCTTTACAATTTAAGCCAGTACCTATGAGGTCATGGGAACTATGGACTCCTCTGCATCGTCCATGGTGGACTTTTCACTTCCTCCTAGAGACCTGGGAAGGACTGCAGTACAATTCGAAAGTCATATTGCTTTACAAGAGAGACTAAGATGAAACACTGGAAGTTTAGGAGCTAAAAGGCAGATAAGCGAGGTGAAGCAACCATCTTTCAGGTAGATGCCATTAGTATGCTTGATTCAAAGGAAGAGAAAAAAGAGGGAGAAACTGAAGAAGTGCTTTCAAGCAGCACTGGGACTGGAGTCATTAAAGCCTCCTCTGTATCAAGCCATTGAGCAGGAAGAGTTGGAAGCTGTTCTGGTGGCAAGAACACTCCAGAAATACGATAAAGTTGCATTACTTATTAGGGTTTAAATGGAGATAACGAAGAATAATTTTGATGAGCACAATCATACATGATTGATTTTTTTTTTAAACTGAATCCTCTGATCTTGATTACACACTTTGGTATATAAACCACCTTCCCTTTTTAGAAAGCTTAACCCCTCTGAATAAATTCAGCTCATGTTTCAAATTAAGTTATATGCCAGATTGAATTCAAATTAAACATAAAGTAATGAATTTATATCCTTGATGCTCAGAGACAGCAGACTGATTTTGATCCTTGTTTCTCCATCACTTGGCCTGGGGTCTTTCACCTAGCAGTTGATCAATAAACAGGTTGATTTGCTTGATTTAATCGGTGCTTGTGATTATTTTCAGCATTGATTGTTGAAGCTGTGGATTCCACCATTGCCCTGGCTTGAGAGTGACCTTTTTATTTGCTATGTCCTATGAACATTCTCCATCTCTTCTTTTTGACTCACTTCACCTATAATTTTATACTTTTCCTCCTCTTTCTTTCTTGGTTTTGTGGTGACTGTCTTAGTTCTTCCTGTGCCTCTCTGACCGCCCTTTTGATTTCCTTTTGCTGATCTTCCCTGTTGTCTTCCAAAACCTTTAAATGCTATTGGGTGGCCCATATGGTCTGATGAGCTCCACATCCATATCTCCAGCCCACAGTGGTTTTCTGAGCACCAGACGAATGTATCCAACAGCCTACTAGAAATCAGCACCTGAATGTTGCAGTGGTAATTCAGAATCAGTTTTATCCATCTTTCCGCATGAAACCTCTTATATTTCTATCTTAATGAAAAGCCCAACTTTTCTCCAATTGCCCAAGGCGGGAACTTAAAAATCATTTTAGGTTTCTCCCTCCATGCACCCCTGATATTCAATCACTAGACCACCTAAATGTCTTTTTTGTACCTACTACCTCTGCCAGAGTCCCGCCCCTCATCATTTCTTTCCTGAACTAAAGCAGCGGTTGCCTTTTCGAATAGCTAAACTTATGATTTTCTTATCTCCAGTCCAGTCTTCAGTCTGCCTCCAAGATGACTTTACCGAAACAAACTTAGAGGCTTAACCAACAAGAGGGCAATCTGCATTGCTAGGGGAGAATCCTTGGGCACTATGCCAACCCCAGACAAAGTTACTGTGAGGATTTTTCAGTTATGTGAACCAGTGACACACCCCAATCTTTGCTATCCCCTGCCCCCTATTTAAACCAGTTTCAAATGAGTTTCTGTTGCAACTTTCAACAAAACAGACTTAACCTGTACATCACTGTGCATATAGTATAAAAATTAAGCTTTCTCTTTCTAAAGGTTGATCTTCTTCCTTTCCTTTTGCTCCCAATTCGAGTTTCCCCAGCTCAGCACACCCTCATGCCTTGACAATTCAGATGGCTCCCTTCATTCAAAGTCCCACTCTTCTTCAAGCCTCCTCCGTACCTCCTTCTCTGACTCTTTCATGCTGAAACAGGCATTATTAGGATGTTCTGTACTCAGTAGGACCACCTACAAAGGAACCCCAATCAATGGATGATACCATCCATGGAGTCAATTGTTGAATACCTTCAGCAGCATTTGAGTGAAAAGCATGGCCAGAGTGAATTGAGAAGAAACTTCTAGTTGTCAGGAGACCCTCTGAACTCTTAGAACCTCAATGCTACCTTTCAAGAAAAAGATGAATGGGACAGTGTTTTGAAGTGAGAAGACTCTTGATAAATATCTCGTCAGGTCAAATAAAAAGAAATCTCAGTGTCTGCATGTCTCCATAACAAAGGGAACCACAAAAAGGTACGTAGGAGTAAGAAGTTCCAGCCCTCATACAGGGCAAGATCAGTGAACTTCTGGCTTTAGATTATTACCATAGAGTACATTTTCCATGTATAGTACTCCGCTAAATTTTCCTAAAAAATGAACGATTTCTCTTCATTTTCCATATTGTTCAAATCACTGGTTGTGTTCATTTATAGGATTTCTACACCAGTGATTTTAATAGCAATTTATTTCAGAATTCAGTATTAAAATATTTTTTGTGTTCAGAGAACATGTATCCTTGATTTTCCTCTGGACTCATGTATTTGCAGTCTTCTTTATAGGGAAAGGCTGAACAGAAAACAGGAGCTTGGTTTAAACACCCATTCAGTGTGTCAGATCCTTTGCATATATTATGTAATTTGATCCTCACAGCATTATTGCTCTGGTATGGGTAATATTGGTTGAAGGCAACCTCTCTTTGTTTTTGTTTTTTTTTTCCAAGAATGCACAGCAGACGGTTCAGGCCTTGTAGATTTTCTACAAGTTAAATAGGGCAAAGGGCATAGTGGTTAAGAGTTTCATCCAAGGGAGGAATGATAGATTTAATCCCTGCTCCACCCTTGACCAGCTGTGTGACTGTGGGTAAGTTCCTTAACCACCCTGAGTCTTGGTTTCATCACCCATAAGATGAGGGTATTAATAGTACCTACATCATAGAGCTATTGTGCTGAGTAAATGAATTAATATTTGAAATGTACTTTGAAGAAAGAATGGCACTTGGTAAATGCTAATTTTTATTAACAAAATTAATAAAATATTCACCAAACATTATATCTCTTCTTTGCAATAAAATAGCAAGGCAATTCCCTCCATCCAACCAGCATTTAAAGACAAGATTTTCAGGTCAATTTTATAAAAGTATCAATTAAACCTATCAAAACCTCTGATATCTGACTCTCCCTGCAAATCTCACTAGAATAACTGGCACAAGCCATTTTTGCTAAGCCATTAGGGAAAAAATTTATGAGTATCAATTATTTGTACACCCTTTATTCCCCTCTATAAATCTGAAATCTGTAATCCAGATATACTATAAAAGAGTCTAACTTGGATAGAGAGATTTTGAGAAAGAAAGTATCCCCAAAAGTTATTTAAAGGATGTATCATCTACACGTGTATATCAAGAATGTTGTTTTAAGGATCTTGTAGCCATTTCCAGTCTCATCAAGGAAAGAGCTTGGTGTTCAACTAGTGATGTCTTCCTTGAGCATAAGAAGGGGAGTGACATGAAGCATACTAAGAGAGACCTGCACCCTCATCTTATGGAGAAGGAAACAGAGACAGAGGCTAGAGAGAGGGAGTGCCTTGCTGAACATCACACATGGGCTAGGACAATATGAACCTAGGACCAGAAGGGGAATATGTGTGTGTTGGGAGTGATGGGTGGAGGTGGACTTAAAGACCACATGTAAGTTTTGTCAACCATTTCCCCAAAGTTAGGATTTTCCTACAGGCCAGGCATTATGAAAATGAAAACATAATTTGCATCCTGACTTTGGGCTAACATACCTGGGTATCTGCAAAACAAAACATTACTAAAGGTAAACTCATGCAATAGGACTATCTGGGATGACAGAGAAAGAGACCCAGAGTTTCACCCCATAAAGCTTCAGTGACAAGTATGGCAATGACTCACCCAAAATGCAAGGCAAGAATGAAGAATGACAAGCAAGAAATGCTGGCCCAAATCTCGACAACAAGAGAAGCCAAGCATAACTGCAAGCTCGTCATGGCGCTGCAGAGAATGAACTGGTCATGCAGGATTTGGTACCCAATGATCCTTCTGTTATGACAGATGCTCTCCAAACACTGAGAAGCTGGAAGACACACACACACACACACACACACACACACACACACATTCATCTCCCTCTGGTGGATCTCAGTCTTGGAAATGGACGGCTAGGTTTACGCCAATATTCAAATATTAACAACACTCTTATCTGATAATGATGTGTCCCTTCATCTGGAAGAATTAGGGAAGAATTTCTGCTTGAGTTACTGAAGTGTCACCACTTTTCAAAGGATATCAAGTATAAATAAGTTCTATTACTTACAACAAGATGCAGGCTTTGTTTAGCTACAAAGAAGCGCAGTGAATTTCTCATTTAAGTCAAAGAGCTTACTGAAGAGGACATGGCAGACATTGTTGTCTCCAAGTTGTCATTAACCAGTTTTATCCTGGCTGTGGTGACACAGGAGAAAGCTTTCAGCAATAACTGGATGATTTTGGTTTTCTGAATTCTATGGGGTTGCTGCAGATGAATGCAAATATAGGTGTTTGGTAAGGAAGGGTATGTTGATAGTAGACAAAGGCTGTAATGCCACAGTTATACCCGTGAGAAAAAGTGTGCTAGTTGATTTTGGGAGCCTTTTTGGTTCCCTTGTGCGCTCCTGGGAAGCTGTGAGTTAGTCACAACTTCTCTGTGATGCCAAGGGGAGATCACAAATCTGTTAGTCAAAGGAGTGGGTTTTCTGTCTTGACTTGGATGCCATCAGCTGAATGACCATGGGCAAGTCATTCCTGGCCTCTCAACTAAGCCTCAGTTTCTTACCTGCAAATGAGGCTAGCATAATCTATTTCATCAGATTGTTTTGAGACCTAAATAAGAAAAATATACGTACATATGCACTGTACAACAGAGGATGTTTGGTTCAGTTCAGTTCAGTTCAGTCACTCAGTCGTGTCTGACTCTTGGCAACCCCATGAATCGCAGCACGCCAGGCCTCCCTGTCCATCACCAACTCCTGGAGTTCACACAGATTCACGTCCATCGAGTCAATGATACCATCCAGCCATCTCATCCTCTGTCGTCTCCTTCTCCTCCTGCCCCCAATCCCTCCCAGCATCAGAGTCTTTTCCAATGAGTCAACTGTTCACATGAGGTGGCCAAAGTATTGGAGTTTCAGCTTCAGCATCATTCCCTCCAAAGAAATCCCAGGGTTGATCTCCTTCAGAATGGACTGGTTGGATCTCCTTGAAGTCCAAGGGACTCTCAACAGTCTTCTCCAACAGCACAGTTCAAAAGCATCAATTCTTTGGTGCTCAGCTTTCTTCACAGTCCAACTCTCACATCCATACATGACTACTGGAAAAATCATAGCCTCGACTAGATGGACCTTGGTCGGCAAAGTAATGTCTCTGCTTTTGAATATGCTATCTAGGTTGGTCATAACTTTCCTTCCAAGGAGTAAGTGTCTTTTAATCACCAGCTGCAATTACCATCTGCAGGATGTGTGGTATGTGCTTGTAAAAATTCACTGGATACAAATCTAGAGATGTTTTATTTCTATTTTGAACTTGATGCCTTATAGTAAATACTAGAAGAGGACCCCACCCCCAACTTGAATTCAGTTTCCATCATGACATATATAATAAGCTCATATAGATTAAAAAATAGGAGCATCCACTTAAGGAGGAGAAGGGAGCATAAAGCTGGCAGACTGGGAATAGGTTGGGCTTCCTGGGCAACGAGGATCCCAAGCTGTGCCAGGCCTGGACAGGAAAAGGAAATTGAAGCCAGATTGACTGGGGGAATCTCTGGAACAATGTGGAAAGAAGCAGTTTAAAAGAAAATGGGAAGGGAAATCAAGAGGATTCATGTTCTCTACTTAACTGCCAGGTACCAGGCACAGGGCCAGGCCCTCATATAACCCCATGTGTAGTTATCAACACAGTTCAGAGAGGGAGTGTTATTACCCCTGGTTCCCTGGAGCACAGACAGACCACTCACTCACAGCACACCTAATATACATCAGGGCTGGGATCTAAGCCTTGGTCTCTAAATCCCATTCCCCAGTTCCTTCTGTGGAATCATCCAGTGGCGGGTGGGAGAGGATTAAGTCAAACAATACACACAAAGCATGAATTTCAATGCCTAACAAACAGGAGTTGTTGAGGGAAATCCAGTCTCTCTTCCCCAGTACAGAAATCTGTTTTGGAACGTTTGTGTATCTGAACTTAGGTACATACAGCAGGAGGGAAATTTTGCCTTCCTACAAAATATGCTATCATATGCATGTGTGCTGAGTTGTTTCAGTCATGTCTGACTCTGACTCTCTGCTACCCCATGGACTGTAGCCCGTCAGGTTCCTCTGTTCATGGGATTCTCCATGCAAGAATACTGGAGTGGGCTGTCATGCTGTCCTCCAGGGGATCTTCCCTACCCAGGAGTCCAACACGAGTCTTCTGCGTCTCCTGTATTGGCAGGTTCTTTACCACTAGCACCACTTGGGCAGCCCTTGCCATTGTAGAATACGAATAGTACCCCAATCAATCTTTGTGAAACAGGAGGACCAAATCTGTACTGCTAAAACATGCTGTGCTTGAATTTGAAAAACAGAAAAAAGAATCAATTGTGATTCTATCAAATTATTGGTAGAATGTCATGGTCTTTACCCTTTCAAGCCATAGCCATGACAGAAGAATCTTGGATATCCAGTCCTCCTGTCACAATAGCCCAACACATACTTAAACTCCCGGTGAGTCAGAAACATGCGAGTTCAAACTCCCCTGAAATCTATGGTGAGAAAATACTTAGGTCAGCTCTTGTTAAGCTCCCACTAAGCACTCCATGATGGTAATTAATCAGGGAAGGTTGCTCACCAATGTGTCCTGCAGGTCAGTCAGGTTCTTGTGCAATGATCTGGGCAACAGCTCTTGACCCACAGTTATGACAATGTGATCAGCAGTGACACTCACACAGGAGTGTGGTCGGCTTCATTTCTGCCTGTGTTTCAGAAAGGCAGAGGGAGCCTGGGACCCAGGGGACCCTCCATGAGTATTTGATGAATGAATGAGTGAACAAACTCAAAGCCAATATGGAGATTTGAGTGCTGGTCTCATTTCAAGGAACACATTAGTCACGAACTGCATTCTGCACATATTAGACGATACATTTATAGGTGCTTGGGTCTGGATATAATTTTTAAATTAGTTTTCTTATTATAGAAATAATACTTATATACATATGTGTGTGTATGTGTATATAGATGAAAGTGAAAGTAAGTGAAAGTGAAGTCGCTCAGTCGTGTCCGACTCTTTGTGACCCCGTGGACTGTAGCCCACCAGGCTCCTCCATCCATGGGATTCTCCAGGCAAAAATACTGGAGTGGGTTGCCATTTCCTTCTCCAGGGGATCTTCCTGACCCAGGAATTGAACGCAGGCCTCCCACATTGCGAGCAGATGCTTTAACCTCTGAGCCACCAGGGAATATTATACCTTATTCTTGTTAATTGTTGTAAAATAATATACTATAACATGAATGTACCCCAGTTTGATTAACAATTCATTTTGATTGTTATAGTAAATTTAGTGATATTCTGTAGATAAACATAAAGGTTTTGTCTCGTTTTTTATTGCAATAAATATTTCTGATTATTCATTGTGCATTCATAAAAGAATATAAACAGTTTGAATCCCTACAGTTGGTGTTACGGGGTCAAAGGGCACATGAATGTTTGTTGTTCTTCTTCCTATTAATAATTTCCAAATTGCCCCTCTGGAATTGTCTATTTAGCCACCCCTTCACCAGCTCTAGCTATTTTCATAATTTAAGATATTTCATAGGTGGAAAATGGTATCTTACTTTTTTTAAGGATTTTTTTTTAATGTGGACCATTTTTAAAGTCTTTATTGAATTTGTTACAATATTGCTTTTGTTTTTAGTTTGGTTTTTTGGACACAAGGCATGTGGGATCTTAGCTCCCTGACGAGGGATTGATCTGCATCCCCTACATTGGAAGGCAAAGTCATAACCGCTGGGCAGCCAAGGAAGTCTCTTATTATTGTTGTACTTTGCATTTCTTGTTTTATGAGTGAGGTTGAGCATTAATTCTGTATGTGTTGGGAACTGGTATGCCTTTTTCTATGAATTCCCTGCTTATATATTTCACCTGGTTTTTCAGTTCAATTATTGGTCTTTGTCTTGAATTGATCCCTGAGTTATTTGCATATTAAGAAACTTAGCCCTTTGTCATATATATAACAACAAATATTATTTTCTAGATTATAGTTTGTCTTTTGACTTTGTTTATGGGATATTTTCACATAGTAGTCATTTATTTCATTAAGTTTGTTTTTTAATTTTATATTTTAATTAAATTTTTATTCAGTTAAATTTAATCCATTTCTTTCTGAGTTTTGTGTCATACTTTTGCTATGCCAAAACCATATATTTTTGAAATTTCCCATTTAAAAATATTTTTATGGCATTTTCTATGCTTAAATGTTTGATCCATCTAGAATTTATTTTGCTTTAAAGAAAGAGTAGAGCAGAGATCAAAATTCACAGTCCTCCAAACAAGTAGACTTGTATCTTAATGTCTTTATTTATTAACCCATCTTTACTGATTTAAAAGGCTACTTTCGTCATACACGACTTCAGATGTGTTATGCTCTATTTCTGGATTTTCTTTCTCATTTTTAAATAGTAGCAAACATTTTAATTTCTGCCTGATTTCATACCCCCACCACTATTCTCTTTTCACATTTTCTGGTTCCTTAGGCATGTTTATTATTCCAGATAAAATTATATTAACTCATGTGATCAAGTCAAAAGGAGATCATCCCTCCATCAGGAACACCAGTCTGCACCTTACACCTGGCCTTTCCTTCTGCACAGCGGAGGATTCCTGTCCCTGTCAGGAGCCTCTCTCCACCTGCAGTCCTCATCTGCATCCCTTTTTGCTCTTGCGGTTCTTCATATTCACTCATCATTAGCTCTTGCTAACTATGCAACTAAATATACCTTTAACATCACCATTCAAGAAAAAAGAAAAGGAAAAACCCTTGGGTCTGTTTCCCAGTCTTTTTTTTTTTTTTCGCTCCATTTGTTTGCTCATCTTTTCAGCAGAAATCCTTAAGTTGTGTTTGCTCTCACACCCCATCCTCTCCTCAACCACTGCATTAGGCCTTCCTTTCCACCACATCCCTGAAGCAGCTTTTACCTTCCATTTGGCAACTGCATGGTCAGATCTCTGCTTGCATTCTACTTGACTTTCAATATCATTTGACACAGGTGATTTCTCTTCCTTTACTTGTTTATTTTCTCCTGAGTCTTTGAGGCCACCACATTCTCCTGCTTTTACTCCATCCTCATTGGTCTTTCCTTCTATGTTTTAAATCTACTCTCTAAGCGCTAGAGCACCTCCCCTCTCCCCCAGCATCCCCTGTTCTTGCTGTTTCTCCTCTCCTCATCTTCCCTCCTCCCCTGTTCTACTCTTCTCTCCTGTCCTCCATCTAGTTGATCTTCTCTAATGCTACGCATTCCAATACTCTATGCCTCCAATCTTGATCTCTCCCCTGGACTCTGAGCTCTACACACATCTCCAATAGTCTACAGACATCTCTGCTTTGGGGGTTTGGTGGACACACTTAATATGCTCAAGACAAAAACCTTGTTTTTTGTCCCCTATATCCATTTGCTGCCCCCTTAATCTTAACCAGAGGTACAAATTGCAGTGCTACTCCTCCCTCACGCTGAGGCCAAAACTTTGGCATTGTCCTTGGCTCCTCTCTTCCCCTCACACTCCTGATTCCATCTATTAGCAAAATCTGTCAGTACGACTTCTGAAATACAACACAAAGTCTCTTCTCCTCCCTCCCATCTCCTCTACTACTGCTGTAACTTAAGCCTTTGTTTTCTCAGTCCTGGACCTCGAACTGGTCTCTTCGTTTCCACTCTTGCCTCCCTATTCCTCTGCAGTTGATTCTTTGCACAGTAGGCGAGTGATCTTCTCAAATAAGACCTTATCACTACCCAACTTCAATTTCTCTGATGAAATCCAGCTTCTCACCATGAGTTGCAGGCTCTAAAGAACCTGAGTGCTTGTTGACTGACCACCCCACTCATCATCCTCACCCTCATCTACTCCGCTCCAGCAACACTGGCCTCCTTGCAGTCCCTTGAACACAAGAGTTGTCTCAGGGTCTTTACTTCTGCTGTTCCCTCTGTTGGGAAGATCCCTTTCCCTGTAGGTTATTGGACGGATGCTCTCAGGGTTTTAGCTCAAATGTCATCTCTGCCAGAGGCTCCCCCACCTATCCTAGCTAAATACACCACTCACACATCAACCCTAGTCATTCTCTACACTACTGCCCTGTTGTATTCTCTTCATTTCACCTAAAGCTTTCTTAAATGATATTTTCTATCTTTCTGCACTAGAATGTAAGCCTTATGAGTAAGCAATTTTATCTGCCTTATTATACACAGTAGCTGGAATAGTGCCTTATACATAGTAAGCCTATAGTAAGTTGAATGAGTTTTAACAGCTCTAGGGAAAAAAAAAACCCTACATTGTTTATAATTTATATATTTATTGACTGGGACCATATGGAATATATAGATTACTATAGGGAAGTATAGGTCTTCCCCAGTGGTTTAGTAGTAAAGAACCCACTTGCAGTGCAGTGGACGTAGGAGATGCAGGTTTGATCCCTGGGTCGAAAAGGTCCCCTGGAGAAGGAAATGGCAACCCACTCCAGTATTCTCACCTGGGAAAATGCCATGGACAGAGGAGCTGGGTGGGCTACCGTCCATGGGGTCACAAAGCGTCGGGCATGACTGTGGCGACTGAGCACGCGTGTGTAAATAGAAAAATATGTAACACCTTTAATATATTAAATCTTGGCCAAGAACATTGACTGTCTCTGCTATCTTGTTGTTGTTTAGTCTTCAAGTCAAGGCTGACTCTTTGCAACCCCATGGACTGTAGCACACCAGGCTTCTCTGTCTATGGGATTCTCCAGGTAAGAATACTGGAGTGGGTTGCCATTTCCTTCTCCAGAGGATCTTCCCCACCCAGGGATCAAACCCACATCTCTTGTATTGGCAGGTGGATTCTTTACCACAAAGCCACCTAGGACGTCCATCTCTGCCATCTCAAATGTTTATTTTTAAAATCAAAGTTCTGGTAGTCTAGGGGACAATTTTTTTTATTTCAGAGGGATACTTATTTCAGGGAAACAAGTATTCAAGTTTATAATCACATTTGTCTCCAAGTGTGACATCAAGTGGAAGAGGAAATTTATTTATTCACCATATTCCAAAGACCAGAAGTATATGGGAATTAAAAGGTGAGAAAGTTCTAGCTCAAGGAAGAAATCTCCAAAAATGAAAACTGTTCAACATGGGGTAAGCTGCCTAGTGAAGGCATGAGCTCTCCATCACTGGGGATGTCCAAGCAGAGTCTGTATCGTCATTGGGGAGATTCCTGTATTGTAGGGGAGTTTGGACTAAAAGGTACCAAAGCTCCTCTGAACTCTAAGGGACTGTGATTCATATTCCTATTACAAGTCTCTACCAGTTTGATGCATTCCAAGAAATTGAACCAATCCAAATTTTCCCTAGTCAAAGATACTTGAGGGATTCTGAAACAGTGATTTCATGCTAGAGCCCAGACACCATTCATGTGCTTTTAGCTCTGCCCTATGAATTATATCTCCTTTCATTAAATAAATCTCTAATACTGACTTCTCCTAGGACATAACTTTTCTGAAATATTTGACTTTCCTAAGGCACCATGAAACAGAGGGTGTTAAAATCTAAAAGTACTTGGTATTCTCCTTAAGAAATCAGATGACAAAGCTGAACGGCCAACAGGTTTTGCAAGATGTTACTTGTCTCTGCAAGTTATTGCTTTCAAATCAGTTGAATCAAATAGTGTGAAGCTTTATTGAAGAAGTTTTGTCCAAAGTTGTTACTACTGACCTGCAAACCTGGACTTTTTTTCCCCCCTGCTTCCAAAACCTTGAAATGCTCATGAAGGAAAAAAAAAAAAAAAAGACTGAAAGAGAAAGTAATAATGATAGTAGCCTCACTTGCTATTATCGTCTTTTGAAAGAAACGATATTGTTTGCCAAAAGTTCAAGGCTGTGGAGCTTAAACCACAATTCTAGATAGCTCAGCAAGGCTTACCAGACAGCAGAGTGAACTTCTTTGTTCCAGGGCTTCATGGAAAGGAATCATTTCACAGCTTGCCTGGCTTGTGCAAAGGCCTCAAGCTAGGAAGTGGACGGTGACCCACAGGAGGTGTGCAGGGGTCACTCCAATGATGCGAGATGGCTCTTCAGGCTGTTGGCTTACACTTGTGAACTCTTATAATGTGACTGCCACCGTGACCTTGATGCTCAAGTCCAGGGATGTTAGAGATAGGAAAAATATTCCAAACCAAACCACACGCTTGCAGCACGATGTCACTCATTTGTCAATCTAAAATTCACACAGAAAAGGCAACCCATTCTTGAAGAAGTGTTTAGACATCTGAGTGCATCAAAGCTGTATTTTATACAATAACTTTTTCTCTGAGGAAGTACACAATGATTTTAGTCACTGTCAGTAGCCTAGAAAATCCTCCAGGCTGGCTGCGTGGAATTTCTCGAAGCACATTCAGAGCTTTGGGTGTCATTTCCCTACATGTCTACCACAAGCTGTGGTTATTAGACACAGTCAGGATTTTTTTAAAAAATTCCCTGCAAAATGCTTTGAACAGAGGGACCACGGATGCTTGACACTATGCAAGAGACACAAGCCATCTGAGACCCAAGGAGCTTGCCTTTTAGATTTGTTTGATGGCTTTTCATTTCAGGAAAAGCAAGATTAATGCAATGCTCCCTAAATGCTAAAGTCTGTTGGGAAAGAAATCCAGTTTAATGGAACGCCAAGATTCCAGGGCCCATGTCTTTTTTCTCTAGTAAGTTTTGCTGCCGAGATTTTGCTTCTTGCCTTATTAAATGCAGATAACTTTACTTCCTCTGCACTTCACAAGGGTAATGGCAGAAGCTAATAAAATAATTTACGTGAAAATGCTTTGAAGAATTTTAAAGTACCATTCAAATATAAAATAATATTATTACTGAAGACCTGAATATATTTGTAGAAGTTTTTTGGTTTTGTTTATTTGTTTCTTACTTGCTTTCTCTGTCAATGACAAAAGAGCAGGGGTATTAAATTCTTTATCCCTAAAATGTGACTTTCCCATGGAAAGGAAGACATGAAGTATGTGACACACGACGACTTCTTTGGGTGTGGCTTTTAGAAACTAATCTCACTGCTTTTTAGGCATGATGAGATATGAGAAACATATACATAAAAGCAAGTACATTTCTCAGAATTTGTTATAAAGCCTGCGAAGTGCATAGGTTGCTTCAGAATATTTCCTGAGTTGCTTCCAACCACAAAAAAGTACTTTGTTTACATAAAAAATATGGCTTGAAGTCCTGCCACCTCCCTAACATTTCAACTGAACAGGGAAAATTAAGAATTACCTTGTAGAGGAAAACTCAATAGATCATCATCAACTGATTTTAACTACCCTCACTTAGTATGTGGGCTTCCCTAGTGGCTCAGAGGGTAAAGAATCTGCCTGAAGTGCAGGAGACCCATGTTTGATCACTGGGTTGGGAATATCCCCTGGAGAACAGAATGGCAAGTCACTCCATTATTCTTGCATGGAAAATTCCATGGACAGAGGAGTCTGGCAGGCTACAGTCCATGGGGACTCCAAGGGATTAACACTTCACTTCACTTAGTACTATTTTTTTTTAAATCCTGCTTTTAAGTATAAATTATAGTCACAGAATTAAAAAAAAATTCAGTCCCCAAAGGAATTTCAGATATAATCTAGCCTATCTTCTGATTTTATAGGAGAAAACATCAAACCTCAGAGATGGTAAGTGGAAGAGAGATTAAGACTCACCTCTTCTGGCTTGCAGCCCATGGCTTGTTCCACCCTGTGCTACTTTAGCCCAGGGTAAGAAATATTTAATTGAGGGCTAATGACAAAAGACAATGAAGACATATTGTATTTCTTCTTTAGATTTCTTCACGTATCACTGCAGCACCTAGGAACTCAGATAATTATACAGTGAGGAGACAAGTGACAGGAGAGCAAAACACCTCCTCTAATTCCTAGCCCTCTGTCAAATGCAGAGGCTACGACAAATTGCTACCCAGAGGCTTCTGGAGGCAGGTGGGAGAGGCGCACTACTTGTGCAAAGTAGTCTTGGCATCTCCCTTTGTGAGACGTAAATCTAAGATTTGGGCAGATTTCGTGGATGGAAGTTTAGAGAGGGCCTCAGGTCTTGGACTCAAAATATTCTTTCCCCAGGTCGTATCGAATTAATTTGAGCCATGAACAACTGCCTGGGCTGGGGAGCAGAGCCGGATGGGGGATGTGAGGTTGATCCTCTGCTACTTAAACTCTTCAGGTCTCCTATTATCTGATGCAGCTTCCCTCTCCATAATGAAGATCAAATTATATCCAGGACTCTGGTTTGCTGAAAAGAGAGAGCGATCATAGGGTCATATCATTTTACAGAGGACAATACCAGCAATTTCTGAATGAATCTGGCAGCTAAGCCCAGCAATTATTTGGACCAGCAATCACGGGTTCTTTGGGGATAGACTGCTCGTGGGGCTTTAGGAAAGGGTAGAGCTGTGGTGGCATCCAGTCTCCAGGTGGCAGAGACTGTTGACTCTCACTGTTCAGCTCATCCTAAGTCACAATATTTTCCTAAGATTCCATGAAAAGTAAAAAAAAAATCAAATCACTATGTTCAGAAAAATGTTTATTTTCTCTTTAAAGCCTTTAGAAGGAAAACTGCCTCCCTAGAACAAGAAAACATTGGGACATTTTCCACGTGAAGTTGTTTGGATATCTTTGTTTGTAAGGTGAAAACATGTTTTCTTTTTAATTATAAAGAAATTTGGTGCCAGTTATGAGAAAAGGATTTGTGAAATAGCTAATTCAAACCAGATGCCTAGAGAAATTGAGTTCACTGTTCTTTCCTCAACAACATTTCAGTGGAGAAAGTGTCTCTGCTGCCCTGTGCAGAGTAGAGTGCAGCCAGTGGGTAGAAAATAAAGGTGGATGCTAGTTCCATGTGAGGAAGAATTTCCTAATGATCTGAGCTGTCCAAAGATGTATTGGGCTGCAACAGAAGGTCTTCCAGGGCTGAAGGTGTTTATAAAGAGGAGGGACTGAAGCTGAGATATAGTGAGGGGATACTTCACTATATCACCTGTCAGTGCCATTGTAGAATTTTCTGAAAGCCCTTCCTTTATTGCTAAGAAACACTTCTCCATGTTCATGGCTTTTGTAATTTAAAAATCATGGATTCTTAGAAGTGCATATTTAACATCTAACTCAAATACAATAAGGGAAAAAAATGAGTCCTCAAACAATGGCGTTACAGAAGGAAATTTTTATGAAAAAAAAAAGTCTCATGTATCCATCCATTCTTTCTAGGGAATTTTCTAAAATGATTCAAAATTGTGAAAAACAACTGAGCATTTAGCCACCCTGGGTTGGTTATGGCCTTGAGGTGGGGGTGCCACCCCTTGGCCTGAGAGCCAGCACCATCACATTTTCCTGCGATGGAAAAAGTTGATGTAGGCAACCAACCCTTTCCTCATGTTTCTGCGAAGCAGTGTAAATGTTAGTAGGTCATAACAGAACAAAGAGAATTTGACAAGCAATCTGTTTATTCTTCAGATTATAAAACTGTTTTCAGGGCTACATTAAAGTAACACGCACTTGGCCAAGAGAAAGAAGCCATCACTTGATACAGACAGAATAGGAGCTTTCAGACAATCAGGAGAGCGATGGAGAGCCGTCCCCTCTCGAGGTGGTGACAGGGGTAGAAGTTCTGTTTCAAAGGCTAGCACTGCAAATACAAAGCGCAAAATTGGTCTAGCGTAAGAACAAAGATAGGCCACAGGTGGGGAAAGCAGCCCTCAACATTTAAGCCACTTTATAAAGGGGAGCAAAACCAAATAAAAGGAAACACTCTGATTGTGGCAGTACCTTAGGCCATTGTAAAGACATCATCTATGAAACTGCATCCACCCAAAGAAACTTGAAAAATATACAAAGTGTACCTTCGTCCTGGAATTAAGATATTTAGTTCGCATTTGATTTAGGCTTTTGTAAAATATCACCAATAACTGCCTTTTCAGATGCGTTTTACATCTGTCTGTCTCTCTGTCCCTCTCTTTTTTGTGCCTCTCTTTATGTGCTCTTCCCTCTGCCTGGAAAGCTTGCCCTCTTTCAACTTACCTGTGTGAACTCGGTCTCAATCTTAACATCTCAGCTCAACTGTCACTTTCTGCTCTGAGAGAACTTACTTCAGGCTCATTTTAGTTTTTCTCTGGGTAACTGTCTCTTTTCCTCATAGAACTTCCACATTTTGCCAATAGATTTTCATTCTTGTGTTTGCTTATTGCCTGACTCCAATAAGCTCCAGGAACCAGGGATCTTATCCATCATGTTTCCTACCTTGTCTCCAGTGTCTGGCATGGTGCCCAGAGGAACGTTTTTGGATACATAAACAAATGTCAGAGTTAAGATCAGCATGGTAATAAGCAA
Organism: Ovis canadensis; assembly: GCF_042477335.2. Lineage (NCBI taxonomy): Eukaryota > Metazoa > Chordata > Mammalia > Artiodactyla > Bovidae > Ovis > Ovis canadensis. The sequence goes on along the minus strand of NC_091245.1, from coordinate 208,110,448 downwards.
GGGGCATCCTCAGCAACCAGTGTAATACTGCTGGGTGCCCACTCTTCCCTTCTGGACCCCAGCAAGTGGGTGGGTACTGTGGGCCATGATGCTCTGGATCAAGAGTGCAAGGTTAAGATGGCCAACTTTTATGAAGGTAAGTGATTCCCAAGGATCAAAACAGTACAATATTTCTCAATTCTCTGCTACCCAGCTAGACCGTCATAACTCAGATTGCTCCACTATAGCTTACCCCTGTGGCAAAGCATCAGCATTGAGAATGGCCAAAGGTAAAGAAGACTCTAAAGTTGTTAATATCTACTCAATGAAACAAACTGTGTTGTGCTTAGCGAGCTAAAGTATCACATAAACAGACAAATAAATCAAAGTTTGCAAACATAGAGTGGCATCTTGCTTTTATCAAAGAAGCAGCTTGATTGAGGAACCTTTTGACTAGTCAGAACTTGACTCTGAGTGCTTCTTCCCAGCATTTGCCACAATTGAAAATTCACTTTTATTGTTGTGATTATTGTTTAACATCTGTGTTTCCCAAATAGACTCTAAGGTGCCTGAATGTGAGGGCAATGTCTGCTTTTATTACCACTGTGACCCCAGCACAAAGCCTGGTAGAGATTCAGTGAACTAATGAATGAATTAATAAGTGGATAGGACACAGTCTCACTACACATAGCTTATCACCAGCTTGCTGAGTATTCTTGAATAAGTCACTTTATCTTGCTAATATTCATTCTCTCATTTGAAAAAATGGTGATATCATTCTAACTCCTTTTTAGTAGAGTTTCAAAGATCAAATGGCACAAAAATGATATGAATGTTCTGAAAAAGATGAGATCCTATTAAAATTTAAGCTATCATGCAAGGATGTATTCTTTCTACCAGAGCCTTAGATACAGGCGATAGAACAAAAGCAGATCTGAGATCAAGTGAGACCTGAAAGCAGCTGTGGAGCTAGGACAGGAAAGAGACTGAACCTAAAACGTAACTTCAGGAACTTCGAAGTCACTCATTAGGAGCTCTGTTTGCAGAAGGACTCCTTATTAGCGGTAAGGAATCTGCCTGCAATGCAGGAGACCCAGGTTCAATCCCTGGGTTGGAAAGATTCCCTGGAGGAGGGCATGGCAACTAACTCCAGTTTTCTTCCCTGGAGAATCCCCATGGACAGAGGAGCCTGGTGGGCTATAGTCCATGGGGTCATAGAGTCAGACATGACTGAGGTGACTGAGAAAGCAAGCTCCCTATCACCTCGGGGAGGAAGGAAAGGAAACATGGAAGCTTCATGTAACCCCAGGTAACACTCCAGAAAAACTAGGTAGAGAAAGATCACCCCAGCCTTCCTGTAGAGGATGTTAAGGAGACGTGCTGAGTCTAGATTCAGGGTGGCATGAGATGATACTAGATGCTGACCTGGACACCATCCAGCCTGGGCATTAGAGTAAACTAATTTCAGTTTCCTTAATTGAGTGAAAGGTAAACTGTAAGAGCAAGATTATATTTGAGGGGAGAGATGTCTTACAGCTATCATTATTCAATAATAATGATGATGATAGTATTATTTATTATCTAATGCATATTAGAAACCCACTCCAGTGTTCTTGCCTGGAGAATCCCAGGGATGGGGGAGCCTGCTGTCTATGGGGTCGCACAGAGTCAGACACGACTGAAGCGACTTAGCAGTAGCAGCAGCAATGCGTATTAGAAGCTTTGCCTATGTTCATTTCTACATCAGCTTTGTAAAGCAGATATCTCTATACTTGTTTTACAGATGGGGAAACTAAGACTCAGAGATCAAGCAACTTGATCACACAGCTAGGTGGCAGAGCTGGGATTCAAACATGGAACTGCCTGATTTTAAATATCATGGTCTTTCCACTCTGTCTCTCCAAACAAGAGTCCAGCTGGAGATAAAACCATCAGGACCAGCTACATAATTGGCAGAGCCCTCTGTAAAATGAAAATGCAGGGTCCCTTGTTCAAAACTCATTAAGAATTTTAAGACAGCAAAGAGTCAGGAACATGGCCCTCCTGCATGTGGGGCCCTGTGTGTACAGATCATAGGCCCATGAAGCTGGTTCTGCAAACCATTTAAGGTTGGCTGAAAAGAATCAAGCAACCAAGAAATGCCCACCTCTTTTTTTTTTTTTTTACAACTTCCCACCTCTTGCCAGTTCTTAGGACCCCTCAGAACTCCCTGTATTTGGAGATTTAATCAGAGAAATAGTGACAATCATGGTGAGGTAAGACAAAGGTGAGCCTAGGAAGAGGTGAGGGAGAGGCCACAGCAGTGAAGCAGGTCACCACTGCTATGTATTCCAGGAACCAGAGCTACCTGGAACCCTCACCAATGGATGAACCCTGGGAACCCACCTTCCTGGGAGCAGCCCTGGGCCAAGGCTCCCGTCAGGCACCATGGTTATCCCCACCATTGCCATCCACACCCTGGTTATCCCCAGGACAGGTGCCCCAGGGAAACAAGAGAGGCAAGTATGACATAAACATGCAAATATTTAGACAGAGAGAAGAGAAAAAAAATTCCCATGAGAAACCAAATAAGAAATAGTCACCAGTAAAAACTCAAGTTACATGGTGGCAAAACCAACAAAACAGGGCTTTTCCAGTTTGGTTTTAGTGACTGTCATATCCAAGAGAACAGGACAATCCAAAGAGAGGAAGTTGTCTCGAGAACAAATGAAAGCAATCTAGTGGAATGCTATTAATAGTATTGACTGCCCAGCTGGTGGGCTCTAAGTATGTAGTTTTTGGAAAGGATGGATATAAGGACTTTTATTAAAATTTGTTTGTAAAACTAACACAAAAGTCATACACACTAGCTCAGAAAACCTGGAAAACATAAGAATCACAGTGAAAAAAAATCACTCATAATTCTACCACTAAGTGATAACAGTGGTTAATTTCACCTCCTGTGCTTTCAAACTTTTGTTATATACCAACATACACACACACACGATCATTTTCAGGCATGAAAATGGTAGTAATATACCATGATTTTCTTCTTGCCAAATATTATTTCATGTGATTTTTTAATAGCTGAAGAGTAGCTCATCAAATAAATCCTCTATATAGTTCCTTTTATTTATAATTAATGCTACTGTAAATAACTTTTGCACACACTTTAACTTTCACATTATTTATTCTTGGTTTTGCTCAGAAAACATCTTCGCCTGGTGCAACATCTTCTGTTTTCACTCTTAGGGAAAGCCGCAGAAGAACAGGGATGATGGCAGCACACCACCGCCTGCACCACAGCCGATCACCTGCTCTGGGCTCGTAATCTCCCCTAGCATTTCACCGGCACATCGTTGATGGCACTTAACACCGCCGCTTATTGTAATTTATGCTGTAACTGGATCCTCCTGGAGGGAAAGGGCATGAGAGACTCATCGCTACATCCCCCAGAGCCTTGTCCACATTAGGTCTGTCATAAATGTTTATGCAATAGCTGAACAAGTTCCTCAAGTACCGTAGCCTAGTCCCAATTCCAGTGTCTTTCCAACTTTCTTCCGTAATTGATGTGACATTTCCTTCTCAGCTGAGGGATTGATGTTTGAGGATATGTCCTAAGGGGGTCAATTAGTCCCTTTGATGCATCTACCACAAGATGACCGGAGGTGAATCTTTTGAGAAATTTAGCAGGAAAAGTGGTTTTGAATTTCCTAGATAGGTATAGGAGAATTAAGTAGTGGAGGATTATGCTAGAGTCTATGCTTTCCAAAAGTGCCTTCATGTTTCCCATTCAAAATTAATTATAGTCAGAAAAGCACTGTTGCCTTACATCTACAGACCATTCAGTGTCTTATAAAGGAAAAAGGCAATCCAGTACAGATGACATACTGCCTCTTCTTAAATGAGATGAACCTCTAGTTCTAAACGTGTGCTTGGCTTATTCTGCTCCTCTCCAAAGGATGCCCCAGGCTTTTCTCTACTTTAGCCTTGAAATATTCTAGTTGTTCTAATCTAGTAAACCAATAAAACAGGGCTTTTCAAGTCTGATTAAACCACATTCTCTTATCAGTAATAATAATTTATTTTATTAACTTTTATAATGTTCTGCACTGATTAATTTAAATAATACTTCTTCCCCTATACTGGCCTTCTACTAGAGCTACTCTATGCCTTCCTACTATGTGCTAAGCTAGGTTAGGAGATGGGTGTAAACATGACTGAAGCAGGGTTCCTGCTTCCTACCAAGTATTAGGAGAAACAGGTTCAGAACAAAGGCCAGAGCCTTTGAGGGAATCCCAAGGGGTAGAAAGTCTAATGAGTCAAAGCCGCATTCCCAGGCCCCTTATCACTTCCCTTGAACTAGACATTCCCTTCCCTCAAACTCCTACACTGAATAGACATCACAGTACAAGGGAAGCAGGGAAGATTTAGCTTTGAATTTTGGCTCGTTTCTTTAGCAGCCATGGGTCTTGGGTAAATCACTTCAACTCTGAACATCTCCAAATTAGTATGGAGTAATAATAATGTGATCACAACAGTGATTGGTGAAGAGCATATAGTTTGCAGTCAGACAGTTTGAGGTCAAATCTCTTTTAGCATTATAAGTTGCATGACCTTGTGCAAGTCATTTCAGTTCTCTGGGCTTCAATTCCATCAGCTGTAAAATGGGAATAAAGATAAGACCTACCTCATTGGATTGTAATGGTTGAATATGGTGATATAGATATATATATATATATATAAAGCGCTTATAATAATGTTAAGTTTTATTACAATGATTAGATGGTTGCTGCTAGTAGAAGTCATTAATAGTGGTGGTAGCGGGGTAACAGTTTTAACAATCTATGCCTAATCACAGCCCCAGACTCAGTCTGGTTGTATGCAGTTACCTCCAGTTAATTCTATTAGGATTTGAAGAACCTAAGTTATATGCATCTTTCCTAACTTAGTAATGACATTGACATTTCATATGTCAGACAGATTCGAAGAACATTGGAAGCATTGGCTCACTTAATACTCACAATATTGCTGCTGCTGCTGCTGCTGCTGCTAAGTAGCTTCAGTTGTGTCCGACTCTGTGCGACCCCATAGATGGTAGCCCATGAGGCTCCCCCATCCCTGGGATTCTCCAGGCAAGAACACTGGAGTGGGTTGCCATTTCCTTCTCCAATGCATGAAAGTGAAAAGTGAAAGTGAAGTCTTTCAATTATGTCGGACTCTTAGCTTCCCCATGGACTGTGGCCCACCAGGCTCCTCCATCCATGGGATTTTCCAGGCAAGAGTGCTGGAGTGGGGTGCCATTGCCTTCTCCACACAATAATGCTAAGCACTATTATTAGCACCATTTTACAGAGAGAGCAACTGCGTTACAGGGAACATAAGTATCTTGTTCGAGACTAAATAGCTAATAAGGAGGCTGGCTCCAGGTGCGCAAACTGTCAACTGATAAGACAAATCCCACCATGCTCCTTGCTGAATCCTACTGGGGTTTGACTTCCTGTAAAGAGCCAATGTGTACTCCATCACTAAGTCATGTCTGACTTTTTTGCAACACCATGGACCATAGCCCACCAGGCTCCTCTGTCCATGGGATTTCTCAGGCAAGGATACTGGAGCGGGTTGCCATTTCCTATTCCGGGGATCATCCTGATCCAGGGATTGAACTGGTGTCTCCTGGGTCTCTGGCATTGGCCAGCGAATTCTTTACCTCTGAGCTACCCGGGAAACCCCATAGATAGCCAATAGTTCTCCAGTATTATTTGGGCTTCCAAGTGCCAGGTGTTCTGTATAGCTGCAAAGTGCTATTCTGAAAAGTATTCACAAAAATGACCGATTTTGACCAGCAGAGATCACAGTATTTTGAGAATTTGGCTGAGCTTTTCTCCCCAGCCTCTGTGTTGGGATAAGAGGGAGTGCTCCTGTTTGCATTAGCCAGAGGAGGACTGTGAACTATTATCTTACCTTGTTATCTGAGCTGCTGGTGCACAAGGAAGTTTCCTTTGCTAATGGTTGAACTGCTCTTCAGATAAAGGCCTGCCCAGGATCTCCGCAGCACTAATTAATCAGCTGTTAAAACAGTAGTTGATAAAGACAGGCTTACTTAAAGTTCGAATTGCCTGCAATCAGAGATAACCAGCAGTCCCTTTTGGCAGTGAGATATACAAACAGGAGAATGATCTCTTATCAAAGTGAACATGGCACTCAAATGAAAAATGTGATTCAGAAAAAAACTATGGTTCCTCACATCAGATTGGGAAACAAACAAACAAACATATAATTATTTCTTTTAACCTGTGTGGACAAAGTGGAAATGGCACCAAATATGCACACACACACACATAAGGACTAAAACATGGTCCACACGAATGTTTCAGTGTAAGCTGGGTGAGCAGAGCCAGAGCAGATTTCACTGTTACGAATGTGGTTACACAGCAGCGTGTGACATGTGGCCACCATTTATTTCCCTTTGATGGTGCCTTATTTGCTGACATTAGTCACTTAAAAAAAAAATTTTAAAGCACTGATTTCCTCAGAGGCAAAGGGTATGATTTTAAAATATATTTATTAAAGAAATCACTTTAAAAAATGAGCATCTGGTGGATAAATGGAAATAGACTTCCCTGAGAAAAGGTTTGGATGAAACAGAGAAATAAAACATGAAGATTGGTTTGGATATTAGTAACAGCTTTCCAGCAGGCTTAAAGGAGAGAAAGGCTCTGTTTGGCACAGATGTGAAGGAAAGAACAACTCTACTTTCTGGGAGTGAGGCTTAGGGAGGCTCAGACAGGTGGGAATATAAAGCTTGGGGCATGGGACCATCAGTGATCCTAATACTTGCAGAAACACAAAAGTGAAGGTGTGTAGAAGTATGATGTAGAGTTGAAAGATCTTCAGTAAAACTTAAATTCCATTTTCTGGGAGAATCAAAAGCAAATGTAATTGTCAGAAAGGTTGAGTTAAGAGAACATTTATAATTGAATAATCTATACAATTTTGAATTGATCACAAACATGTAGTGAATGAATATGCAAAGCCTCCCAGATAAGTTATAAACTGGGAAAATAAATTGTAATACAGAGGTGAACTTTCCTAAGTGAAGCTGTCATTAGCACTGTTTGCTAACATTTTAATTTTCTCGATTTCATAAACTCAGTATAAAGAAGTGGAAGAATCATTGGTTTTGGAATCTGGCAACTTGACTGTATAACAAATATTATTAAAACTAAAAATCAATGCAAATCTAAATAAATAATCTCTCTCCACCCCAGTTTTCTCACTTGTAAAAATGAGTGGGGAGATCACCAAACTAGACTATACCAGTAACTCTTTTAAGTTTCATAGCCTATAATTCTAGATTTTATCACGTATCATTTTTATCTAAATGCTCTACATTTTATTGGCAATTTCAAGTCACAAAAGAGCATCTCAAAAGTTTCTAAATGCTTGGGTTCCAAGAAAATATTACTAGCTGTAAAACACAATTACTAATGTGCAAGTCTTTCCCAAAACTTTCTTGGAAACATTGGCCTTAAAAATGCAATGGTAATTGGTAATAATTAAGAAATATTTCAGCAAAATTCCACCTACTTATGTATTTACATAATGCTGGCACAATGGGAATTAGATGTCACTGAGTTTCCATGTCAGTAACCCCATTTTGCATGCTTCAAATTGCCTTCTGCCTTCCGGATGCTGATTTTGCCTTTCTACTTGACATGTATGTAACATTATCACCACAGTGCTCAAGTGCTTTACAAAACAGGATAGAAATCAGTCACAGATTATTACTGTTTCAGGGTGTGGGGATTCAGGGAGTGGCGAGTGTGGACAGCTAGTGGGGTTTGCACCCGTTTGGTGGTGAGCTGGGTTCTGAGGTCAGAACACCCCCTGTGCCCTGCACCACCTTGGGTCCTGCATTCCGCCTGCCCTCTGTGAGTCATCATCGTCGTCTCACACGAAACATAGATGATAATAACTGGCCATTGTCCCCATGTGCTGCTGGCTGTGGTTCAGCCGTGGTTCACCTGATCTAAAAAGCCACAGGGACATGGGAAAAACTGCTGTATAAATTTGGTGAACTATTATTATTCCACAGGATGATTTCTTTGCTACCTGAGAAAGAACCAACCATAGCAAAAAATAAATGAGAAGGTATATAAATACACTTTAGCTAGTTACCAAGAAGTGGCTTTTGGGTAGCGGGGAGACGTGCTCAAAATTACTTCTCAAAGATTGATGACAACGAATCTGTCAAGCAGGGTTAACATGCTTAAAAATAAAGAAAAAAATCTTCGAATACTTATTCTATGTCAGGCACTGACCTGCCAGTTTACTCCCAGTATCTTCTCTAACCCTCACAAGCAAAAGATACTGTCATCCCTATTGTTATTGATGAGGAAACGAGGCAAACATGGTTGAATAACTTGCCCAAGGTCACCCAGCCAAAAAATGGCAGAGCCTAGATTTAAATATACCTAGGTGGGCTGGCTCAAGAACCTGTGCTTTTAAGCACTACATATATGGCACCCCACTCCAGTACTCTTGCCTGGAGAATCCCATGGGTGGAGGAGCCTGATAGGCTGCAGTCCATGGGGTCGCAAAGAGTCGGACACGACTGAGAGACTTCACTTTCACTTTTCACTTTCATGCATTGGAGAAGGAAATGGCAACCCACTCCAGTGTTCTTGCATCGAGAATCCCAGGGACGGGGGAGCCTGATGGGCTGCCATCTATGGGGTTGCACAGAGTTGGACACGACTGAAGCGACGCAGCAGCAGCAGCAGCAAAGTTCAAAGGAAAAATACAGTAATTTACCCAAGATCCCATGGCCTGTAAATGGCAGACCCACAACCCGAAGCAGGTCTTCCTCAAGCAGAGCCTGTAGGTTCCCAGCATTCTCACCTCAGTGTCCACGCCCCTGACAGGCTGGGGTTTTCCTCCCACCCTCAGGGGATAGGTGAGGCATGCCTTCCTCAGCTTCCATCCTCACGGTAAGGAGGAGCCTGAGAGAGATGTGATGAGCCAACTCCAGATGACATCCAGAGAGAGGGAAAGAAGAAAAGTGGAGGAGGACAGGAATAGTTCCAGGCCAAGAAAGTAGGAATAGGAACTCAGTTCTGTCAAAAGCCCCATTAACTCTACCTCCCTTCTCTCATTCACCTCTTTTCAGCCAGGGCCCTGCCAGCACCCACGGCCATGACTGGCACGTAGCAAGTGCTCAGTAAAGGTCAGTGGCTCGTCTTTCCCTCTTTCTTTCCTTCCTCCTGTCCTTCTCTCTCTCTCTTTGGGCATAAGGACTGCATATTCACAGGTGGACTCATCTAGTTTGTTAGAAAATTACCTATTTATTGCCTGTGCTGGGTCTTTGTTGCTGCACAGGCTTTTCTCTAGCCGTGGCGAGTGGGGACTACTCTCTGTTCCAGTGCTCAGGCTTCTCACCTGCAGTGGCTTCTCTTGATGTGGAGCATGGGCTCTAGGGCTCGTGGGCTTCAGCGGTTCTGGCACGTGCGGCTCCCAGGCTCTAGAGCACAGGCTCAATAGTCGTGGCACAGAGGCTTAATTGCTCTGAGGCATGTGAGATCTTCTCAGGTCAGGGACTGAACCCTTGTCTCTGAGCCATCAAGGAGGTCCTCATGTAGATATTTAATATGACCAGTAGTGGTGGTGGACAGGCACCCTCTGCCAGTAAATTGAAAGACTAAAGCCAAATAATACCCATCTCCTTTCCTATTCCAGCCACACACCTGTTGAGATGGATAATCCCCACCAAGGAGCACCCATCTACTCCCAGTTTATTTTTAATTCTCACTCATACTTGCAAATAGAAGTCTCCTCCAAATGCCATGCTCCACTTTGGCATATTGTGATGCATGCTAGTATTCAAGAAATGCCATCCATGTTGTTGTGATAGCCGTGAAAAATTCAATATCCTTCCTGGACTGCTCGTGACTTTTCAGGGACTCAAAAGGGAAATACTTTCTTCTTAAATTCACCCATTCACTAATTAAATACCAAAGCAATCTTCCCTTATGAAACTACAGAGACACAAGTCATACTTGCCGGGATTAGTTTCTGGGCCCAGATCTCTTAGTAGGATTTTCTTTCCATTATTGACTACATTTTTGCTCCCGGTGCTCAACAACAAGCGATGACTGAAGCCAGACCTTCACACAAGGCCCCAAGTCTGGCTGATGTCTCCTTGTTTCCCAAGAACCTGCTTAAACAAAAGGCCTGGGTGCCTCTGGCCTTCCTGCAAATTGATGGCACTGTGCTTTCCTAATTGGTTTGGGGATGGGGATGTGTGCACGTGTGTATGTGCTCATATTCAACAAAATATTTGCTTGATTCCTGTTTGTTTGTTTGTTTTTTAAACTTCCATCTAAATGCTTAACTCAGAAAGAAAGGAGAACCAAGGTGCATTTCTATGTCAAGGTAGAGAGGAAAGAGGACTTAGAAAGATTCTATGGGGAACAAAAGCTTTTTGTTTAGTAGGTGTCTTAATATTAGTGTAATGACTTCAGAGGCCAAGATAAGGTAAGGAAAGGTAAGATGGGGTGAGATAAGATAAGAACAGGTGGCAACATCAGTAAGTAATACAGTTTTAAGAGCATAAAAGGTGAACACACTAAAAATGTTTGAGTCTGAAGAGAAACTGTAAATTTAACCCTGGTTCTCAATGGACTCAATGTTACTCTAATCTATGTTATAGAAATTCAATAAATGGCTCTATAATCTCCAGAAAGACTTGTTCTTCAGAGTTGTGATTGAGGAAGTATGGGTTTGGAACCACCAATTTTGCAGACACTATTGTAAATGGGGCTGCTCCTACTGGTAAGAAAGGCACCAATTCCCACTTTGAGGGGGTGTATTCATCCTTTCAAACACTGTCCTCTTAGTAAATACCTTCTCCTGGTTAGGCTTAAAAGATCAGTGACACATGGCAAAAGTAAAATCAAATCACATTAGTGTTTTCTTTTCCCTACCCTGGTGAAAGAGTATACGTGACATGATAAAATGTCTTTTGAAGCATATTGATATAATCACGTCCATTTTTTTTTATTACAGTGTTCATCTTAGACACAACACTTTAGAGCTGGGTTATCTAGTCCAACCCCCTCACCATAAAGCTGAGGCACTGAGATCCAGCGAGAGGCCTGACTTCCTGGAGGCTGTAAGATGCTGTCAGAACTGGAACCCAGTTCCCAGGCCAGTGAGGGTTCTTTCACCACACCATACTGCATACCATGTCTGTGGGTTGTTATTGTCAATGGTGAAAGTTCTGCCTTTTGAATAAGTTATATTCCAAAGAGCTGAATGGAAAATTTAGGATGCAGTTCTCTTCTATTCTATGTAAAACACTTCATCATAAAAGAGCATGAATTTGCATAAGATTGGAAGAGGGGACTCATTGCAGCAGTTATTGGTCAAATGCCTCTCGTGGTGGGAGAAACAGTCTGGGAGTCTTGTGAACTTGATTCTAAATCCAGATTTGCTTTCAGCTCAGTTCAGTCGTTTGGTTGTGTCTGACTCATCAACCGCATGGACTGCATCAAACCAGGCTTCCCTGTCCATCACCAGTTCCTGGAGCTTGCTCAAACTCATATCCATTGAGTCGGTGATGCCATCCAACCATCTTATCCTCTGTGGTCCCCTTCTCCTCCTGCGTTCAATCTTTCCCATCAGGGTCTTTTCCAACGAGTCAGTTCTTTGCATCAGGTGGTCAAAGTATTGGAGCTTCAGCTTCAGCATCAGTCCTTCCAGTGAATATTCAGGACTGATTTCCTTTAGGATTGACTGGTTTGATCTTTATGCCTTGCTTTATGCTTCCACTGTTCCAATGAAGTCTAAACATTCAGTGACTAAGAATCTAGCTATGCTCTAAAAAACCCACCAAGTTTCCAGGTGGAGGGTGGGAGAGGTGGTAAGGTAGGAGATGAGCAAGAAGCAAAGAAAATCTCCCCAAATGATTTTTTTTTTAATCCCTTAACAAGCTCACCTAATACAAATGTCCTTTTACTCCCTGTCCATTTTGTGGCCCTCTTTCTTTGTCTGTAACTGGAGGAAAGAGAGGTCTAATGGAAGCAAAACAACACTTTTACAGAAAAAAGAATTCCTGTTCTCTTTCCTTTGCAACCAGCAACACCGTGGATTAATAACATTTACATCTCCAAGTCTTGCTTAGGCTAGTTTTATAGCTTGTCTGGCTTTATAAAATACAATTGTGGTTTTATAAATCCTTAAAAAAAGCAAAGCTGCCCATTTCCAAATCTGCATTTAAGTGCAAAAAACATGAAGGCATAGTATTCAATCAAAGGATAATTAAATTATTGAGAATTTAGGAATATATTTAATTGGGAAAAAACCTTTATTCAGCTACATATGGTCAAAAGAAAAGCTACAAGTTCATATGCAAGCAATAAGTATAGACTGATATTCTTAGCTACATTTACAGCAATGTGTTAAGTGGGAAAGTGGCAAACCACAGCTATCAGTAAAGGGCATGAGATTTGTTATCAGATAGGCATGGATTCTACTCCTGGCTCTTCCAGTTAAAACCTACAGATCTTAGAAAGATTCTTTAGCTCTCTGTTTTCTCATCTGTAAAATTTAGATGACAATAACATTTTGTAAACAGGTTTGTTGTAGAGACTACATTTTCAATCATATATGTCAAATCCTTTGTAAACTCTAATTCACCATGAAATCATTATTTACTAATTATCATCATCATCATCCTCTTCATTGTTAGTAAATAAAACACGGTCCTTTCAGAAGGCTGCCATTGCACACCTAAGTGTTCTCCCAGACATGCTGACAACTGGGGAAGCGTAACAGCCAAATTGGTTTCTCATCCAGAAGTAACTCAGGTGTGGCTGCATCAGGGAACAGGAATTGGGGCTTTGGGATTCCAGGGAATTATAGTGTGACATCCCAAGATGTGAGTTTGCAGGCCATTACTTTCAAGAAAATTAATTACAGGGAAAGGTAAACTAACACCTATGGAGAATCCATAGTGGGTCTGATTCTACAAAAAAAAGATTCACAATTCAAAGGACTGGAGTTTAGATCTAACGTGTCAACTTGGTCAACTGCAGATGACCTTGGATAGGTTCCTTAGGCTCTCTGAACCAGTATATTCAGAGTCACAATTTGCAATCCCATCATCAGTGTTTCAGAGTAGAATTCAGTAAATACTTGTTTAATGTATTTGTGAATGAGCACCCATTTCTCCAGGTTTTTGTCGACAATAGCATTGTTGAAGTTTCAAAATCTTTACCTGGTAGATGAAAAGTGGTACATAAGCACTTTAATTTGCACTTTTATAATTATTGAGTGATGATGAACACTCACTAATTTACTAGCTATTTATATTTTATTTTCTAATATTTGCCTGTTTGTGTCCTTTGTCCATTTTATATCGAACGATTCATATTTTTCTTATTAATTTTACAACGGCTATTTGTGTATTTATTAAATTAGTCTTGTTTCACATATATTAGACAAATTTCTTTCCAATGTGTTTTTAATATTTTAATCTTATTTTTTTGTCCATATAAACCCTGATTATTTTAATAGGGTCAGAGTTATCACCCTTTTCCTTTATAACTTCTAGATGCCTGATGCCATGTATATTCTTTACACATGAACCACTTATAGAGATATATTTCTAGAGTTTTTGTTTTTAATATTAAAAAGATCATTCAAAATATATTAGCTACTTAATTAGCCAAATTAAGTTAGGGTGGGTTTTGTTGACTAGATTTTCTTAATCTGAAATGTTGAGATGATTCAAGATAATAAATGCTGCTATTACTATCATATAAATAGGGAAAGTACAAAACTGAAAAATAACTTGACCAAGGTGAGAGACAGAAAGAGCTAGGTGGTGACGGACTCTCAGACTCACTTGCTAAAGAACATTAAAATAATATGTGAAAGTAGAAAAAGTTTGTGAAGGGAAAAGAAATGATAGGGACAAGTGAGGAATAAAAGAAGATAAGCCAATGGAGCAGGGAAGCACAGTGAGCGGGAAATGGGAGTGCTGAAAAGAAAGCTTCAGAGACTGAGGAAGGTATTTAGTGAGGCTTACAAATGGGAGTGAAGGTTCAGAAGACGTTGAAGAGGGCTGTTCCCAGGCAAATATCTCCCATCCATTTGGTTTCTGAGATATCTCTTATCACCTACCACTAGAGCTCTACAGGCCTCGAGATGAAAATCAACTCCAGTCGGCATTACCTGTCTCCATTCACAGATGCATGTCCTTTTCTTTTCTTTTCTTTTTATAAATAAGAAAAACAAAGTCCCATATAGCCCCCAGAAAGCCATCTTCAGGGAGGTAACACTCAGGCTAGATATTTATTTTTTCAAATTTTCTTTTTCTGGGTAAGAAAAATTGGAGGAAAGGAAGGTGAATGACTTTCTATGGGCTATTCAGAACCATAAGAAAAATGTTAGTCTTCCTCTATTCTTCTGTACCTCACTGGGCTCAGTTTCCATTTGTAAAATGAATCAACATAAATCAGCATTTTCCTATGAAACACTTTTATAAAGGATTCTAGGAATAGACTCTGATACGGAAAATCTAAGGCCAAGAAATTGACCATACAAATCGTTTTATTCTTTGAAAGCTACAATTAAATATTTTATCACTTTGAGCAAGGTTCTCATTCGCCAATGTCATCCAATCATATATTCAAAGTGAAAGAAAAAATCTCACTATTTCTGTGTTTAAAAATGACTGTGCGTATTTGGGATTTGGCTGGACCTTTGTTATAACTGCATAGGCTCTCTCTTTTTAAAATGGAAATACAGTCTGTTCCTCCAATTATTCCCATCCTCCCTCATCCTCTTCTTTCCTAGTTTTTTAAACTCTGGATATTAGACACTACAAATACATCAATTTCTCCATTTCTCTGGGATTCAGGATTTATGCAGTTGAGTCTTTCAATGTTAGGTGATTTTTGAGATTCTATTTTATTCTTGTCCTCTTTGCATGTCCAATTATGTCTATTTCTTAGCTAGTGATACCTACAAAATATGACTAGTTTCAGAACTATTTCCAACTTCTTTGTTTTCTCTTGTATTTCTATTGTGGCACTAATTACTAGCAATATGATTAATGCACTACTTACCCGTGGCTTTGTTCCCTTTGTTTTTCCAATAATGCTAATTAATCCAATTTCGAAAAAAAAAAATTTTTTTTTTCAGTTCTGCTCACACACGTCAGATTGTAGGTGCCTTTGAAATCACTTTTTCCCCTTTGGTTTTACGTTAAAGCAAAGAGTAAGAGTAGACCAATTAGCGATACGGCTGAAAATACTCCTATCAAAGTTGTTCATCAGGGAATGTCCAGGACCGGTAGTGTTGGGGATGGCTCTGAAGTAAGAAAGTTTCCATTTACTAAAAAGTTATTTTGCCCTTTGCTTATCTTAGTTACTGTGCTTGTGTGGGCATTGGGGTCGGGGTGGGGGATGGGTATGTTACCTAGGTTTGGGTGCAACAGACTTTTAATATTTCCAAGGGGAGGCACAGCTGAGGATGGCTGCCAAAGACATGGTCATTAGTCAGATTCAAGCAGAATTCATGGGGCCCCCGCCTCTGAGTGCGTCGTCATCCCGCAGTTCTGTCTTCGCCTTGCCTTTGGGAGACCATTTTAAGCCTGTAGTTGGTACTCGCTGTGCAGTTTGGTTTACCTTCACAGCATTCATTTTCTTTGATAGATCAATCAATAATACTCAATGGTACTCCCCCATTAAACTGAGCACTTTTTAGGGCTTTGCTAAATTACACTATATATACTAAAATTGGAGTGGTACCTAGTTTCCCAGATACCAATGATGCAGTGATTTTGGTCCTAAGAAATATTACTTTAAAATCCACTCCATTGTTCCTCTTAAAAATATTTTATAGGGTTAATTTTGTTAACAGTATAATTTTATAGAGTTAATTTACATTTTTATAGATTAGGGGGAAAAAGGCTCACAATTTATGAATCATTGCATAAATAATTACATTATTATTTATACTTTTGATTCAAATTATAGAATTATGTAGTGTGTATGTAATTTCAAAAGGTTTAACATGTTAGATGTTTATACTCAATATGGAATAGAAAAATTGCTGACTTCCTCTTACATTGATCATTTACTACACAGTACATCTCATTTTGATCATGCATACTCTAGTCTATCATTTGTGTATCTAATAGTATGCCAGAGAGGGTTTTCAGAATACCTCTGAAACTCAGAATACCTCTGAGAACTGCAGTGGGATGCCAACCTTTGTTTGTTTCATTTCTTTCTTTTCCTAAATAAAATGGCAGAGGAAATCTGTCTAAACTCTCTCATTCACTCAGCAAGGGTAGGTAAAAATAGTTAAATATTTTTGTTGCAATTCAAGGTTTTGCTTTTAATTTTTAAAATTAACTTTGAAATCAAATTCATTTTGACAAAAGGCAAGGGTCTGGGTGAAGTCCCCACCCCGTACAAAACTGCATTAAAGTGCTAATTGTTTTATTTGAAATATCACTTTCAACTAATTAATTCGTTTTGCCCTTGACTGAATTGATTGGAAACCACATAAGATCTTTAGGGAGAGAAAGAGAGAGCTGTGCGCCTTGACCTTCCCTCATTCCCAATCACATCTTTATTTACTATATTGAAACATGAAGCTCTGCCACAGAACAAAAGGTGGAGAAATTATGTATTGAGGGAATAGTTTTCCCTTATGGAAAGCAAGCAGGCTAGGAGATTTTCTTCTTTAATAAGATGAAATTTATGTGTTTAGATCACTTTAAAGAAACTACAGTCACTCTAATCTAGGTTTTCAGTTTGTTTTCCAATCTGCCTTGGCTCACATTTCGAGGCATTATGTTGACAGATTCCATGTCACTCAGTAGTCACCAAATAAATTTGACTGTTTTTGGTATAAAAATTTGGAGTTGAACAACAGAATTATTGCTGGGGGTTTTTGGTTTGAGTGTTGTTTTTTTTTTTTTCCACCTGTTAGAGTGGAGCAGCATTTCTTGCCTCTCTTATCATAACTTTAAGTTCCAGTACAAGACTGTTCTAATATCTGCTCTCTATTGTGCATAAGTGCCGAAGAATTGATCCTTTCAAACTGTAGTGCTGGAGAAAACTCGTGAGAGTCCTTTGGACAGCAAGATCAAACCAGTCAATACTTAAGGAAATCAATTTTGAATATTCATTGGAAGGACTGTTATTGAAGCTGAAGTTCTAATACTTTAGCCACCTGATGAGAAGAGGTGACTCATTGGAGAAGACCCTGATGCTGGGAAAGACTGAGGGCAGGAGAAGGGGGCAATTAGAGAATGAGATGGTTGGATGGCATCACTGACTCAATGGACATGAGTTTGAGCAAACTCTGGGGGATAGTGAAAGACAGGGAAGCCTGGCATGCTGCAGTTCATGGGGTCACAAAGAGTTGGGCATGACTGAGCTACTGAACAACACTTGTGCATGAGGCCCTTAACTGATTTTCAAAAGTGGTTAAATACAGCAAATGTAATGCTTTCTTTTAGACATATATATGAAATTCTGTTAGGTCAGTAGAATACCTTTGAAGCGTATTAAAAATCTCAGATGCTATCATGCCAGGCTCAGAATATTCAAAAAAGTGTTTTGGGAGAGTTTGTATAGGTTTTTTTAAAACTCCTTTTAATTTTCATAATCTTTTATCAGAACTTTGATTCCTTTTTAGTTCCTGACCACAATCAACACATAAAAATGTGTTTTATAAATTGTCTTTATTGTAAGTTCTAGTATTTCTAGGGATAATTGCTTGTCTTTCTGTTTCCACAATTTATATATAATGACTAATGTCAACAAATATGCCATCTGAGAATTATATGTACTTACCCTGAGTTCTATAACAGTCCTTAGGTTACCTGGAACAAAATAACTGAACATTTGGGCATGTAGCATGAGTTCAGGACTGTTTGTATCGCTCATACAAGGAAATGACATATTAAATAACTGAGCGCTACTGTTTATTGAGCACTTGCTATGTGCCAGGCATTCTGCCAAGGAGGGTACACAAATGCCTTTTCACTTCAAATGTACAGCATCCCTCTAAGGAGAGTGCTGGTGGTGAAACTGAGGCTCAGTGAGATTACTCCAGGGTTCCAACTGTTTGTCAGATATACCTGAGAATTCTGGAGCAAGAACACTATCCTTTCTGAGATTCAAAGTTTATTTTGACTAAGAAGTGATTTTTTTTTTTAAGTTACCAATTCAGTGAAAAATATTCAAAGAGCTTGCCTTGGAATCTGTGTTAAGTATACTTAAAGGAATTTCCAGAAAATAAAAGGATTAACAAATTAGATTGTTTATAGTTTGACTACAAGGCCATAGTGTGTTAAAGAAACTCCATGAAATCAGTTAAAAACAAAAGGAAGGAAGGAAGAGAGGAAGAAAGCAAGGGGAAGAAAGAAATGAAAGAAACATCTGGTTGATGAAATTCTTCACTTTTTTCAGTGCTTAAAATGGGGCTGTCCAGGACTGAAATAACTTAAGCACCTTCACAGCCACAGAGGATTTTAGATCTTAATATATTCTATGGTCAAAACACAGAGGACTGGTTTTATTCAAGAGCCGGGGCCATTTAAAAACTTTCTTAAGTGCTGGAGAAGGTGTGGAGAAATGGAAACCCTCCTACACTGTTGGTAGGAATGTAAGTTGGTGTAGCCACTACAGAAAATAGTACAGATGTTTCTCAGAAAATTAAAAATAGAATTACTATATGATCCAGCAATCCTACTCCTGGGCATGTGTCCAGACAAAACTATAATTCAAAAAGGTACATACACTGCTATGTTCATAGCAGTACTATTGACAATAGCCAAGGCATAGAAACAACCTAAATGGCCATCAACAGATGAATGGATAAAGAAGGTGCAGTACATATATACAATGGACTATTACTTAGACAAGAAAAAAAGCCTCTTGAAAGTGAAAGAGGAGAGTGAAAAAGTTGGCTTAAAGCTCAACGTTCAGAAAACTAAGATCATGGCATCTGGTTCCATCACTTCAGGGGAAATAGATGGGGAAACAGTAGAAACAGTGTCAGACTCTATTTTGGGGGGCTCCAAAATCACTGCAGATGGTGACTGCAGCTATGAAATTAAAAGACGCTTACTCCTTGAAGGGAAAGTTATGACGAACCTAGATAGCATACTAAAAAGTAGAGACATTACTTTGCCAACAAAGGTCCATCTAGTCAAGGCTATGGTTTTTCCAATGGTCATGTATAGATGTGAGAGTTGGACTGCGAAGAAAGCTTAGCACCGAAGAATTGATGCTTTTAAACTGTGGTGTTGGAGAAGACTCTTGAGAGTCCCTTGGACTGCAAGGAGATCCAACCAGTCCATTCTAAAGGAAATCAGTCCTGGGTGTTCTTTGGAAGGACTGATGTTGAAGCTGAAACTCTAATACTTTTGCCACCTCATGCAAAGAGTTGACTCATTGGAAAACACCCTGATGTTGGGAGGGACTGGGGGCAGGAGGAGAAGGGGACGACAGAGGATGAGATGGCTGGATGGCATCACCAACACGATGGACATGAGTTTGGGTAAACTCCGGGAGTTGGTGATGGACAGGGAGGCCTGGCGTGCTGCAATTAATGGGGTCGCAAAGAGTCGTACACAACTGAGCGACTGAACTGAACTGAACTGAAAAAAGAATGAAATAAAGTCATTTGCAGCAACATGGATGCAACTAGAGATGATCATACTGAGAAAAGTAGGTGAGAAAGAGAGAGACAAATACCATCTGGTATCACTTATATGTGGAATCTAATATGCAGCATAAATGAACCTATCTAAAAAACAGAAACAGACTCACTGACAAAGAGCAGAATTGTGCTTGCTATGGGGGAGGCAGGGTGAAGGAGGGAAGAACTAGGAATTTGGAATTAGTAGATGCAACTATCACACATAGGATGAATAAACAAGCTCCTACTATATTGCACAGGGAACCATAACTATATCCAACATCTTGGGATAAACCATAACGGAAAAGAATATAAAAAAGAATGTGTATATGTGTATACCTGAGTCACTTCGCTGTATAGATATTAACACAACATTGTAAAACAACTACATGCCAATAAAAATATGTATCTGTAAGAAAACAAACAAAAAAGCTTCACTTTTTTTCTGGAAAAAGTTTAAACAAATGCAGTAGAATTAGTTGTAGAATGCTATAAAATAATCCAAATATTTTTGTCTAAATTGAACTATATATTCATAAATATATTGACTAAATTTTCAAAGAATTTTTGTTAATTTTATTTCCACAGTACCTGTATGTATATATATTGCCTATATATATATATGTGTGTGTGTGTGTGTGCGTATGTGTGTGTGTGTGTATAGCCTGTATAAGGTAATCAAATTTGGTTTATATGAATTAAATATCGAAAAAAATATATATGTATATATGTATGTATGCATATATATCCATGTATATGTATATATACATACACACATGGATATATGCATAGGAAAACACTTCTTAATTTGTCCCTTTATTTGATTTAAAATAATTATAACTGTACCATAAAGCAAGCATCTTTATTGAAAATGGTGCTTATGAGAAGACAGAATTGACATTAGCAATATTCTTTTCATCATACCAGTTTCTTATGAAGTTATTCTCCATGTAGCAGCTTATATTCAGGGAGAGTTTCATAAAAACTTTGTTTTTCTTCTTTCATTATATACAGTTCTTACTATTTTAAGGAATGAAAATTGTTATGTAAAGGTTAGCTTTTTGCTTTTTAAGATAATCTTTGCTGGTGAAGAAATATATTTATAAAATAGCGGCTAACTTTCATGTCTGTAATCCACACTAAAATTATTAGAAGCAATAAGAAACTGTACCTTGAAAATGATTTATTAAAATATTATACACACAATGACCTTTTATTAATATTTTATTTAATACTTAGTACAATATAAAGTATGAATAATATTTATGCATTATCTGTAATTTTTTTAAAAAATGGTTTCCCTTTGCCAGTTACTGTATTCTCAGGTTACTTTCTCTTTCCTGTATGAAGACAAGTGTTAGAAAAATACAAAATATCTTTCATCCACTTAGCAAAATTCAGAAAGATGAATTAGTCACCAAAAGAAAGGAAAATGTAATTAATTAACTATTCAGTCTATTCATATGTCCCACTGGAGGTAGAATCCACAGTTAACTATACATCAGTTCAGTTCAGTTGCTCAGTCGTGTCTGACTCTTTGCGACCCCATTAATCGCAGCACGCCAGGCCTCCATGTCCATCACCAACTTCCAGAGTTCACTCAAACTCATGTCCATCGAGTCGGTGATGCCATCCAGGCATCTCATTCTCTGTCGTCCCCTTCTCCTCCTGCCCCCAATCCTTTCCAGCATCAGAGTCTTTGCCAATGAGCCAACTCTTGGCATCAGGTGGCCAAAGTATTGGAGTTTCAGCTTCAACATCAGTCCTTCCAAAGAACAACCAGGACTGATCTCCTTTAGAATGGACTGGTTGGATCTCCTTGCAGTCCAAGGGACTCTCAAGAGTCTTCTCCAACACCACAGTTTAAAAGCATCAATTCTTCAGTGCTCAGCTTTCTTCACAGTCCAACTCTCACATCTATACATGACCATTGGAAAAACCATAGCCTTGACTAGACGGACCTTTGTTGGCAAAGTAATATCTCTGCTTTTGAGTATGCTGCCTAGGTTGGTCATAACTTTCCTTCCAAGGAGTAAGCATCTTTTAATTTCATGGCTGCAGTCGCCATCTGCAGTGATTTTGGAGCCCCCCAAAATAAAGTCTGACACTGTTTCCACTGGCTCCCCATCTATTTCCAAATACCTACATAATATTTATTCTCTTACCTCAAGGATTTTTGTGCATATAAAAGTATGCTTCCACAGGAACTTATACTTAGGAAATACTTATAATAAGAATTAGTAAACATGAATGATGTTTATCATATTTATATAAAGGCAAAAAACAGTAGGGTATAAAGTTATGTATGCAATATGATCACAACTATGCAAAAGAAAACTATGAATAATATTAGAAGATAATATACCAAAATGTTAATTTTGATCATATTGGGTTATGAGTGATTTTTCTTCTCCCTTTTTTCTATATTCTCCAAATTTTATATATAACAAGTGTATATTATTTTTATAATATTAACAGTATCACATAAAATGAATGAGGTGAGCTTGAGTTATATTTCCAAGCAACATTTAAAATCATCCCTCCATTTTACTGGAGTTATTTTACATGTAAACATGAAAATTCTGAGTCTGTGCCATAAAAGAAGCTGACCCCTAGTTGGTAGATGTGCTGGTGCAAAGGATGATCTGGAGACAAAACTGGTGGATGAGAAGGAGAAAAATGGAGGGATGGTTAGAATAATCAGATAACAGAAATGATGCAACATTGATTATTAATATCAGGGTACAATTGAGCCAATTCTGGGTTAGATCCCACTCAGTTTTACTGATCATTATTAGTAATTGGTTTGCAAGTATTTTTTCCCCATATACTATCACGCGAAAATGTTTCCTCCCTAAAACAGATCTTAGAGAAACAGAAACAGTGTTGACTAAACTACTTGATGTTTTTATTTTATTTTTCTCCAAGTAGTTATGGAAAAACATGGCTCTTCCCTGGTGGCTAAGACGGTAAAGCGTCTGCCTACAATGCGGGAGGGAAGATCCCCTGGAGAAGGAAATGGCAAACCACTCCAGTACTCTTGCCTGGAAAATCCCTGGGGAATGCCATGGACGGAGGAGCCTGGGAGGCTACAGTCCATGGGGTCGCAGAGTCGGACACGACTGAGCGACTTCACTTTCACTTTCCTAAGACTATGGAAAAACACAGTTCAGTTCAGTTCAGTCGCTCAGTCGTGTCCGACTCTTTGTGACCTCATGAATCGCAGCACGCCAGGCCTCCATGTCCATCACCAACTTCCAGAGTTCACTCAAACTCATGTCCATCGAGTCAGTGATGCCATCCAGCCATCTCATCCTCTGTCGTCCCCTTCTTCTCCTGCCTCCAATCCCTTCCAGCATCAGAGTCTTTTCCAATGAGTCAACTCTTCGCAGGAGGTGGCCAAAGTACTGGAGTTTCAGCTTTAGCATCATTCCTTCCAAAGAAATCCCTTTAGATCTCCTCTTGCAAGGAGTCAAGGGACTCTCAAGAGTCTTCTCCAACTCTACAGTTTAAAAGCATCAATTCTTCGGTACTCAGCTTTCTTCACAGTCCAACCCTCACATCCATACATGACCATTGGAAAAACCATAGCCTTGACTAGACAGACATTTGTGGGCAAAGTAATGTCTCTGCTTTTGAATATGCTGTCTAGGTTGGTCATAACCTTTCTTCCAAGGAGTAAGCATCTTTTAATTTCATGGCTGCAGTCACCATCTGCAGTGATTTTGGAGCCCTCCAAAATAAAGCCTGACACTGTTTCCACTGTTTCCCCATCTATTTCCCATGAAGTGATAGGACCAGATGCCATGATCTTCGTATTCTGAATGTTCAGCTTTAAACCAACTTTTTCACTCTCCGCTTTCACTTTCATCAAGAGGATCTTTAGTTCCTCTTCACTTTCTGCCATAAGGGTGGTGTCAGCTGCATATCTGAGGTTATTGATATTTCTTCCCGCAATCTTGATTCCAGCTTGTGCTTCTTCCAGCCTAGCATTTCTCACGATGTATTCAGCATAGAAGTTAAATAAGCAGGGTGACAATGTACAGCCTTGACATACTCCTTTTCCTATTTGGAACCAGTCTCTTGTTCCATGTCCAGTTCTAACTGTTGCTTCCTGACCTGCATATAGGTTTCTCAAGAGGCAGGTCAGGTGGTCTGGTATTCCCATCTCTTTCAGAATTTTTCAGTTTATTGTGATCCACACAGTCAAAGGCTTTGGCATAGTCAATAAAGCAGAAATAGATGTTTTTCTGGAATTCTCCTGCTTTTTCGATGATCCAGCGGATGTTGGCAATTTGATCTCTGGTTCCTCTGCCTTTTCTAAAACCAGCTTGAACATCTGGAAGTTCACAGTTCACATATTGCTGAAGCTTGGCTTGGAGAATTTTGAGCATTACTTTACTAGCATGTGAGATGAGTGCAATTGTGTGGTAGTTTGAGCATTCTTTGGCATTGCCTTTCTTTGGGATTGGAACGAAAACGGACCTTTTCCAGTCCTGTGGCCATTGCTGAGTTTTCCAAATTTGCTGGCATATTGAGTGCAGCACTTTCACAGCATCATCTTTCAGGATTTGAAATAGCTCCACCGCAATTCCATCACTTCCACTAGCTTTGTCCGTAGTGATGCTTTCTAAGGCCCACTTGACTTCACATTCCAAGATGTCTGGCTCTAGGTGAGTGATCACACCATCGTGATTATCTTGGTCTTGAAGATCTTTTTTTGTACAGTTCTTCTGTGTATTCTTGCCACCTCTTCTTAGTATCTTCTGCTTCTGTTAGGCCCATACCATTTCTGTCCTTTATCGAGCCCATTTTTGCCTGAAATGTTCCCTTGGTATCTCTAATTTTCTTGAAGAGATCTCTAGTCTTTCCCATTCTGTTGCTTTCCTCTATTTCTTTGCATCAATCACTGAGGAAGGCTTTCTTATCTCTTCTTGCTATTCTTTGGAACTCTGCATTCAGATGCTTATATCTTTCCTTTTCTCCTTTGCTTTTGGCTTCTCTTCTTTTCACAGCTATTTGTATGGCCTCCCCAGACAGCCATTTTGCTTTTTTGCATTTCTTTTCCATGGGGGTGGTCTTGATTCCTGTCTCCTGTACAATGTCACAAACCTCAGTCCATAGTTCATCAGGCACTCTATGTATCAGACCTAGTCCCTTAAATCTATTTCTCACTTCCGCTGTATCATCATAAGGGATTTGATTTAGGTCATACCTGAATGGGCTGGTGGTTTCCCTACTTTCTTCAATTTAAGTCTGAATTTGGCAATAAGGAGTTCATGATCTGAGCCACAGTCAGCTCCTGGTCTTGTTTTTGTTGACTGTATAGAGCTTCTCCATCTTTGGCTGCAAAGAATATAATCAATCTGATTTTGGTGTTGACCATCTGGTGATGTCCATGTGTAGAGTCTTCTCTTGTGTTGTTGGAAGAGGGTGTTTGACCAGTGCATTTTCTTGGCAAAACTCTATTAGTCTTTGCCCTGTTTCATTCCATATTCCAAGGCCAAATTTGCCTGTTACTCCAGGTGTTTCTTGACTTCCTACTTTTGCATTCCAGTCCCCTATAATGAAAAGGACATCTTTTTTGGGTGTTAGTTCTAAAAGGTCTTGTAGGTCTTCATAGAGCTGGTCAACTTTAGCTTCTTCAGTGTTACTGGTTGGGGCATAGACTTGGATTACTGTGATATTGAATGGTTTGCCTTGGAAACGAACAGAAATCATTCTGTCGTTTTTGAGATTGCATCCAAGTACTGCATTTCAGACTCTTTCGTTGACCATGATGGCTACTCCATTTCTTCTAAGGGATTCCTGTCCGCAGTAATAGATATAATAGTCATCTGAGTTAAATTCACCCATTCCCATCCATTTTAGTTCACTGATTCCTAGAATGTTGACGTTCACTCTTGCCATCTCTTGTTTGACCACTTCCAATTTGCCTTGATTCATGGACTTGACATTCCAGGTTCCTATGCAATATTGCTCTTCACAGTATTGGGCCTTACTTCTATCACCAGTCACATCCACAACTGGATATTGTTTTTGCTTTGGCTCCATCCCTTCCTTCTTTCTGGAGTTAGTTCTCCACTGATTTCCAGTAGCATATTGGGCACCTACTGACCTGGGGAGTTCCTCTTTCAGTAGGCTACCAAAAAAAGGAAAATTGCTAACTGTGACCCTCAGCAACTTAATTTTCCTTATCAGTAAAATGAAGATAACAATATGTATTTTATCTTTATGTAAATAACCTCAAGAAGTGACCTCAAAATCAGATTAAGCTTATACTTACAGGTGAAAGTAGAAAAAAAAATGGTTCACTTTTATTATATATGTGTGTGCATGTTATGTATTATAATTTTATAAGCAAATATATTGATTTATATACACTGACATATATTCTGACCTCAATGCCCAGTGTAGGGGCTGACCCTGAGGCCTTGGCTTTATCCCACGTGTTGGATGAGTATAGTCTTATATAGAGCAGGAGGGATCCTGGTAGAGGGATCATGGACCAGGGAGCTGACCAGACACCCTCAACTCTTAGGCTGTTTTCAGTACATTGTCAGGCATTACAATCTTCCTTCACTTGGCTAAAGGGAATTGTGAATTACATTATCTAGTTTTAGCTACAGTGTCCCGCATAACGTGGATTAACGGCTTTAAAACATTCATACAACGAAACCACGTGTTGAAGGTAATATTAATCATGTGAATACAAATGAACAAGAAATGGCAAAGCTGACATCCCTCCCACCCCTAGCAGAGCTCACTGATAGCCACACTAAGCTAAGCACAATGACAGTCTGTTTATGCTTTGGCATAACCATGCTTCGATAAGCCAAGGCTTATCTAAGAAATTTGGATCTGAGCAATAAAAAAATTTAACTCAATATAACAATACAAGCAAAAATTTTTTCCCCTCAGCATTAATTAAAAGTTATTTAATTAATGATTATATTAATTATTGATCCTACATCTTCTCAGGCAGAGTAGTAAAAGTTATGGGATAAAATTAATAATAATAGCTATTTTGTCCTTCATTTTTAGATAGTTAATATCAACATAGGATTAGAAAATTTAACATAGTATTTACAGCTGACAAAGAGTTTTCCATAGATTTTTCACAGAGTTCTTTCTCAGAGTTTTACTTATAGGGGGATAGATAGTTGTAAGAAAGAGAGAGTGAATGTGTGTGTCTAATAGCCACATTTCAATGTGATTCTTGAAATGTTATCTCACTTGAATCTTTTCTTGTGTTAGGCATTCAAATTTGTAATGTACAAGAATCAGTAACCTATTTCTTTCTCCCCTATCCCTTCCCTATTGTTTCCTCAACATAAATAAATACATTTAACACAATAATAAAAGACAAAAAGAAAAATATCTGCTTGGAAAGTTATTTTGACCCTGACTCTTATTCTTGAGGGATCAAATTATAAACAAGAGAGAGGGAAAAGCTAGCCAGTGCTTCCTTCCTCTTTTCTTGCTTTCTGTCTTCCCTGGATTCTCCTCTCTGTCTACTGGAATGTAAAAGACAGAAAGTTCGTTGGACCATACATAGTGGACTCATTCAAATTCCATATGCATTCAGCTGTGCAACTAGAAAAGGCCCCTATTTCCTTGGTGCTTTGGGGAAGCCAACATAATTTGATCAGCAAAATTAGTAAAAATGATATTTAAAACAAACAAAGAACTGGAGAGTTGGGACCTAGAACAAAACAGTGGTTTTCTTCTCACAGTTTTTTGAGAGGTATGTATTCAAAATCATAATTCACCCAGGGTTTCTAAACACAGCAGAGGGAAAGGGCAGCCCCTCTCCCTGTCCAAATGCCTGAGCAGCCATGTGACTAAATTCAGCCCTGCTGCTTTTCCAGTTCTGATTTCCTAGCCCTGTGAGAACATCCAGCCATTTAAGGGAGTGTCACTCAAGCTTATCCTTTTAATCGGAGCCCTTAGAAGAAATGCCAGTTTGTTTTTGGAGACAGTTAATCTGACGGAAGTAAATTCAAGTTTTGGCAAAGATCTGTGGTAAGATAGAGTGTAAAGCTGCCAAACAGTATTATTAGCAGAAGAAGAAAAGGCACGACCTCCTCAAGTCAGATGCCAAGCACACCTACATCAGTTTCAATCAAGCTGTAGAAAAATAAGATATTTTTAGGTGTATTAAGCCTATGTGCTTCTGTGCCCCAAGGGCTGTTTTATTACTGCAAAAAGAGTTTATAATCACTTTTCCATATGGTTTTTATGATTTAATATGAAATAAACTTTTAAAATACTTTAGTGCCAAACAAACCTAAACTGTTACTCCTCTGCCTCATTTCAGACGCTCCTGTGGATGCTCACTTTGTCTATCACAAGGTTCTTCTATGACGCTCTTCAGACATCTGTGCAGTTCTACAGCTGCATCTTCAAACTTGGATTCCATGAACTGCACTACACGGGGTGAGTTACTGTTACAATGCTGAGCTGATCCCTAAACTGAGACCTACAATGACACTGTGGCCTGCCCAGTGCAGAGCAGAGGAGCAAACCAAAGTCTCCATGGTCAAGGTTACCCATGGATGAGATTTTGGAGATGCTCTGTTCTAACATCCCCTTCCTACAGAAGAGGGGATTGAGGTTCAGGGTGGTTGCAATGGGTGCAAGTGAAACCAGCAATTAAGTGTTAAGTACAGAACATGGATTTGAACCTAGGTCTACCCCCAGTACTTGGATGGAATCTCAAAAATGACAGAATGATCTCTGTTCATTTCCAAAACAAAACATTCAGTATCACAGTAATCCAAGTCTATGACCCAACCAGTAATGCTGAAGAAGCTGAAGTTGAACAGTTCTATGAAGACCTACAAACCTTCTAGAGCTAACACCCTAAAAAGATGTCCTTTTCATTATAGGGGACTGGAATGCAAAAGTAGGAAGTCAAGAAACACCTGGAGTAACAGGCAAATTTGGCCTTGGAATGCGGAATGAAGCAGGGCAAAGACTAATAGAGTTCTGCCAAGAGAATGCACTTGTAATAGCAACAACACAAGAGAAGACTCTACACATGGACATTACCAGATGGTCAACACCAAAATCAGATTGATTATATTCTTTGCAGCCAAAGATGGAGAAGCTCTATACAGTCAGCAAAAACAAGACCAGGAGCTGACTGTGGCTCAGATCACGAACTCCTTATTGCCAAATTCAGATTGAAATTGAAGAAAGTGGAGAAAACCACTAGACCATTCAAGTATGACCTAAATCAAATCCCTTATGACTATACAGTGGAAGTGAAAAATAGATTTAAGGGACTAGATTTGACAGAGAGAGTGCCTGATGAACTATGGATGGAGGTTTGTGACATTGTACAGGAGACAGGAATCAAGACCATCCCCAAGAAAAGGAAATGCAAAAAAGCAAAATGGGTCTCTGAGGAGGCCATACAAATAGCTGTGAAAAGAAGGGAAGCCAAAAGCAAAGGAGAAAGGGAAAGATATACCCATCTGAATGCAGAGTTCCAAAGAATAGCAAGAAGAGATAAGAAAGCCTTCCTCAGTGATCAATGCAAAGAAATAGAGGAAAACAATAGAATGGGAAAGTCTAGAGATCTCTTGAAGATAATTAGAGAAACCAAGGGAACATTTCATGCAAAGATGGGCTTAATAAAGGACAGAAATGATAGGGACCTAACAGAAGCAGAAGATATTAAGAAGAGGTGGCAAGAATACACAGAAAAACTGTACAAAAAAGATCTTCACGACCCAGATAATCATAATAGTGTGATCACTCACCTAGAGCCAGACATCCTGGAATGTGAAGTCAAGGGGGCCTTAGGAAGCATCACTATGAACAAAGCTAGTGGAAGTGATGGAATTCCAGTTGAGCTATTTCAAATGCTGAAAGATGATGCTGTGAAAGTGCTGCACTCAATATGCCAGCAAATTTGGAAAACTCAGCAGTGGCCACAGGACTGGAAAAGGTCAGTTTTCATTCTAATCCCAAAGAAAGGCAATGCCAAAGAATGCTCAAACTACCACACAATTGCACTCATCTCACATGCTAGTAAAATAATGCTCAAAATTCTCCAAGCCAGGCTTCAGCAATATGTGAACCGTGAACTTCCAGATGTTCAAGCTGGTTTTAGAAAAGGCAGAGGAACCAGAGATCAAATTGCCAACATCCGCTGGATCATCGAAAAAGCAAGAAAATTCCGGAAAAACATCTATTTCTGCTTTATTGACTATGCCAAAGCCTTTGACTGTGTGGATCACAATAAACTGAAAAATTCTGAAAGAGATGGGAATACCAGACCACCTGACCTGCCTCTTGAGAAACCTATATGCAGGTCAGGAAGCAACAGTTAGAACTGGACATGGAACAAGAGACTGGTTCCAAATAGGAAAAGGAGTATGTCAAGGCTGTACATTGTCACCCTGCTTATTTAACTTCTATGCAGAGTACATCATAAGAAACACCTGGCTGAAGGAAGCACAAGCTGGAATCAAGATTGCGGGAAGAAATATCAATAACCTCAGATATGCAGATGACACCACCCTTATGGCAGAAAGTGAAGAGGAACTAAAGAACCTCTTGTTGAAAGTGAAAGAGGAGAGTGAAAAAGTTGGCTTAAAGCTCAACATTCATAAAGCAGAGATCATGGCATCTGGTCCCATCCCTTCATGGCAAATAGATGGAGAAACAGTGGAAACAGTGGCTGACTTTATTTTGGGGGGCTCCAAAATCACTGCAGATGGTAATTGTAGCCATGAAATTAAAAGATGCTTACTCCTTGGAAGAAAAGTTATGACCAACCCAAACGGCATATTCAAAAGCAGAGACATTTCTTTGCCCACAAATGTCTGTCTAATCAAGGCTATGGTTTTTTCAGTAGTCATGTATGGATGTGAGAGTTGGACTATAAAGAAAGCTGGGTGTCAAAGAGTTGATGCTTTTGAACTGTGGTGTTGGAGAAGACTCTTGAGAGTCCCTTGGACTGCAAGGAGATCCAACCAGTCCATCCTAAAGGAGATCAGTCCTGGTTGTTCATTGGAAGGACTGATGTTGAAGCTGAAACTCCAATACTTTGGCCACCTGACTCATTTGAAAAGACCCTGATGCTGGGAAAGATTGAGGACAGGAGGAGAAGGGGAGGACCGAGAATGAGATGGTTGGATGGCATCATTGACTCAATGGACATGGGTTTGGGTGGACTCTGGGAGTTGACGATGGACAGGGAGGCCTGGCATGCTGTGGTTCATGGAGTCACAAAGAGTCGGACACGACTGAGTGACTGAACTGAACTGCCCATAGGGTTTTCCAGTCCCCACTCTGGGCTTTTATTTGCTCAGAAAAGTATGAATAAGAGAACTGGTCAAAGGAATGTAGTAAGGTCCTTTCTCCTCCTGCATCTGCCTCTTCTTCGCTGACAGATCACAGGAGTCCATACTGTGCCTTAGTGTGATCTGTGATTTATCAGTCCCTGGAATGCCAAAGAGAAAACTGCCAGAGCATCCCTTTATAGAATTTACTCTGGCATGGGAAGAAGGTGAGGAAGAAAGTTTTCAGGAACACCCCTCAAACACAGGAGATGGGGTAGGAATATGGGTGACTGAATGCCGTTAGTTCCATGTACATCCAATCCCACCAGATGGAGCTGAGTATGCTCTCAGCAGCTTCCCTTGTTTTCCAAGAACTGTAATTGAAATCATGAAACTAACCATATCCAACTGTTCTTGACCTTCAGAAACATCAGTCTCATATAGTTCAGCCTAATTGTATTGAGCAACAACCATGTGCCAAGTGCTCTGCCAAGTGCCGATCAGTGTGTTAACCCTTCAAAGGGCCTGTGAGTTCAGTGTTTCAGTTCCTCCCACGTAGATAAGGCAGTGGGGATTTGGAGATGGAATGTGATTTACCTAAGGCTGTAGGGCTGGAAAGTGAGGACAATTAGTTTTGGACAATATGGTTTTACTTCCTATTCCCATTCTTCTGTGCTATCTCTAGTGGAGGAAAAGGAGAGTATTCTGCCTCCCCCTCTCCCCTGCTCTTTATCTTGCCTCAGCTGAGCTCTGCTCCTCAGTCTTCTAGGTACTCACTGTGTGCAAGATCTGGCTGCAGTCCCTGGCCCTCCTCTCCCCACCCCTCTACCACCCATCTTCCATCACTGAGAGCCCCTGCCCCTATCTCTCTCCTGTGTTTACCTTTACAGCCCTTTGATCAGCTTCCAGCCCTGTAAGATCCATCAGCACAGTTTTCTACCCCACAGAGATTGATTGCTTTGCCCTAGGAGGTGTTTTAAAGCTCCCATCACCAATCAAGGTGGCGCTGGGGCTGCAGGAAGGGTTGGGCTGCAAAAACTCTGTCCATCAAGATCCTGACCACTGTCTAGCCTGGCCCAGGAGTCCCTAGCCTCAGGTTACTGAAGAGAATTCAGGAGACTTGTAAACTGGAATGGAAACAACAGCTTTTTAATTTTCACTAGCTTTTTACTGAAATTTAGCATTTTCTCCTATTTTGAGTGAATGAAACAATAGTATTACTGGCACCCATGATTTTGTCATCAGCAGAAATCACAGATATTTTCATTACAGTTGTTGCTTTTATCTCAAAATCTTGTTGACATTCATCAGGACTTCCAAATCATGAGCTGCTACCAGCTCTAATTATTTAACTAATTAACAAAGAAGCACTTATATTGCTATATACAAAATTTGCTTTCTAATATTTTAGCAATTAAAATTTTAATATAATTGGTTTTCTTCATAAGACCTACACATCTTACCCATTTAAAAACATTTTTCTCAGAAGGGGTCTGCGGGCTTTATCAGATGTCCAAAGGAGTCTGTGGCACACATGTGGTTATGAACCCCTAGCTCACTGGTAAAGACACACCCACTTACTGTTGCATCTGAATGCTGACTCTACCCCTTACCAGTTGAGAACCTGAGAAGGGTTTCCTCACTTTTCTAAGCTTCCATTTCTCCAGCCTCTAAACAAGGGATGAGAACCTACCTCATAGTTTTGGTGTGAGGATCAAGTGAAAGAATCCAGGTAATATACAGAACACAGTGCCAAGCTCATAGCAAGGGTGTAGTGACCCTAACCTCCACCATAATTCGAGGCTTCCCCTCCCCTATGATGGCACACACCTTAGACAGTCCTCCATTGTGCAGAGCTGACCCAGAAGCGTGTCTGTGATCAGCGTCCACTCCAGCATCCAGGGCTTTCATAGTTCTTCCAGGTACCCACAGAGCTTCTTAGATTGCTGCCTCCCAGACACAAGAGGTATATCATTTGAATGCACCTAAGCCATTGGTCATCAGTTTAGCAAGAATGAATCATTTCTACAGATGCCATCACTCTGTCCGAAGAGGGAGTTTTCACTTGTGGACCTGGAGTCAGACCTCAGTTCCAGGGACAGCTGTGTCCTAGTTCAACGCCAGTTTGGGTGAGCCCCTTAGCCTCTCTTTATTTCTGTGAGTGTAGCCCGGGAACCTCTGCCTTGTCTTCCTCACTGGCTGCTATGCAGAAACAAATGAAAACAGAGTGTGGTGCCCTTTAAGAACTGTAAAACACGATATAAATACCCACCGTGTACACCTGCCACCCTCCCTTTCCCATGTCTTTGCACAGGTTTTCTCGTCTGCCAGCAGTGCTTTTCCTAGGTTATTTCCAGGACTCAGATGGCACCTCCTCCGACAGCTCACCCTGCTGGTGACATCTGCCAGGTGTGATGGGGACTTTCCCTTTCTCCCATCATCCCTTCACCACGTCAGTCTTTCCGCACTCTTCACTTCCTGCACTGTAGCTTTAGGTCTTACCTTTCCTGCCACGTAAACTTTCTGAAGGCAGGACCATCTGTCTAATTTCACTTTGTATAAGTAATCCTGTTGTATATGGTTTCCCACCTAAATACATCAAAACCTCATTTTATTTATTTATTTATTTTCTGGGACTGAATTTATTTATTTATTTTTAATTTTTATTTTTACTTTATTTTACTTTATAATACTGTATTGGTTTTGCCATACATTGACATGAATCCACCATGGGTGTACATGAGTTCCCAAACATGAACCCCCCTCCCACCTCCCACCCCATATCATCTCTCTGGATCATCCCCATGCACCAGCTCCAAACATCAAACTTAGACTGGCGATTCATTTCTTACATGATAGTATACATGTTTCAATGCCATTCTCCCAAATCATCCCACCCTCTCCCTCTCCCTCAGAGTCCAAAATCCGCTCTACACATCTGTGTCTCTTTTGCTGTCTCGCATACAGGGTCATCATTACCATCTTTCTAAATTCCATATATATGTGTTAGTATACTGTATTGGTGTTTTTCTTTCTGGCTTACTTCACTCTGTATAATCGGCTCCAGTTTCATCCATCTCATTAGAACTGATTCAAATGTATTCTTTTTAATGGCTGAGTAATAGTCCATTGTGTATATGTACCACAGCTTTCTTATCCATTCATCTGCTGATGGACATCTAGGTTGTTTCCATGTCCTGGCTATTATAAACACTGCTGTGATGAACATTGGGGTACATGTGACAATATTTTTCAAATCATTAAAGACAATTCCTGCCCTAGATGGAGCTGATAGAAAAATACTAGATAAAAATATGGGGCAACTCCAGGGCAAAAGCATTATCCAAAAGCCATATTAACTCTGAAGAAAGATCAAGCACTAGACTCTGTGGCTGGGATTGGGGGTATGACAGATCAAGGGAGGCTTCCTGGAGGAGGTGAGTGTTGCCAAGAGATAAGTAAAAGGCAGGACTGATAGCCTGAAAGAAGCAGGAAAGCTAGGTGGGGAACTATGCATGGAGAATGACAAAAAGAGGACAGGAACGGGAGCTCATCCATATATTTCTCTGGTTCCTCCTTCTGTCAGCAAACCTTTGGAGAAGACCTGCTTTGTGCCAGGTATAGTGCTGAACACTAGGTACACACAAATGATGGAGGGTGCAGATGTACAATGAGAATTATTGAGACTGTAAGGCTATAGTTGCATCTCTCACCCATAGCAAGGACATTACTGATGCAGGAATTCTGGCTTGACAAAGTCTTGAAAATGGTATTTTTAGGGGAGATCTTCCTGAGCAGATCACACATCTACACCACTGCTAGACGGTCACCATGGCACTGTTAGGCCTTTCATTTCTTGTGAGTCCCAGGACACAAGGAGATTATGGAGGTTAATGGTCACTGAAGCTCAGACTTCAACACCCATGGCAGGAAGCTTGAGGTTTCTTCAAAGAAGGAAAGATCCTTTCTTATAAATTTTTTGGCTTTTTATCCAATTTTGAACCAAGGTTTTTGTGTTCCAACTCTTCCAACTATATTCCAGACATTTTCTGTTTATTATCTCATTTAAAGTGTTCAATGATCCCAAGGGAAGTGGGTATTTTACCCCACATTTTACTATTGAGGAAATGAGATGGAGAAGTTAGTAACTTTCCTAGGATCATGCAGCGTGTAAGCAGTGAAGCCAGATGTAGGTTGTAAAGTCAGTGGTTTTTGTTTTTGTTCTTTCTTTTAAACCACATAATTCTATATCTATGATTTTTCACGATACATGCCTTCTGGTGAACTTTCTGGGCATACAAGATGGACTGGAGATACTCTTTACTGTGTATGTTCTTGTCACTCCCAGAGAAAATGTTCCAGAAGTGAAGAAGAAAAATGCTGATCAGGTCTGAGCTGGGAAATGTAATATGAGCCTAATATTTTAGAACAGATCTTTTAGAATTGCAAAGAACTCATCATAAATAGGATGTGGCCATTATTTTTGGTGAGCAATTAGAATAGCATTATCTTGACAGAATTGAATTCCCATTAGTGGAAGTAGGAAGAGCACTTCAGAATTTGGCACATCCTCGCTTTCATGTTTGAAGTAGGCACTGGAAACAATATTCTCCTAAAACTTCAAAAGCCTGCTTAAAGTTGGAAATTTGTCCATGAATATATGCAGCTATTCTTTGGCACTTCTTTTGCAGAAACGCTTTAATATCCAATTTCAGAGCATCCATTCTTTCACACATTTAAAAAATTGATTTAAGTTAGTGCAGAGAATTGTTTGAAATCCATAGGACTGTGGCTCGGCTCATTGAGTCAGGAATACGCCGGTATGGCTTTCACAAGGGTGTTTGTTGAGTTGCCCATGTATGCTCGAAGAAGAATGTCATCTGTAGGGTTCTGTCTGTGCTCATGTGTGCATTTACACACCTACTTCCGCATTCACATGTACACAGGCTATGGAATTGCCTTGAAAGTTTGGTTGATTCATTCACTGAATAAATATTGCCTAGTATAAACCCCTGTGCATCTTTTCTAGATATCTGTATGAGATTCAAAGAATCCTCAGATTCAGCCTAGAAAGAGGAAGAAGCTGAGAAAAATGAAATGCTAAACACCTAAATGAAAAGTCCCAACAGTGACTCTGTGGCAAATGGTGGCTGTGGTTATAGAGAGGAAAATGCTATCGCTCATGGCCTTGTACAAGAGGGTGTGTCTTTAGCTTCCAGGAATAACTCCCATTGGATGACTTCTATCAAGTGTGAGATAGTTCACAGGCATCTTCTCTGGGTCACATCCCTATTTCTGAGATGGGAAAACAGACTTTAAGGGATTGACCCAAGGACACATGGCAGCCAAAGGGTGGAAGCCGATTCAACTCCAGTTTCACAGCCTGCAAAGTCCACACACCTCTCCCTCCACCCCACGGCCTCTCTTCCTCCCTCATTTGTGTTTGGGGGAACAGACAAACCTTTCCTGTACTGGGAAAGACTGAGGCTCATTGCCAGGGCAGCATCTCCACAGTGCGCACACCACTCACGCCGAGACATGGCCCAGGCACGGGAAGGATGCAGCAGGGTGGGTGGGGAATCAGCGAGCAGGCATCACAGAGCAGCTCCACCCATGCCAGGGGCTTTGCCCTGGGCAGGCAAGTTTGGTGGCTACCAGGCACCCCCTTGGCCTTGGACCCTCCTTGCGTCTCAGTCCCAGTAGAGACTGGAGCTCAATACAAAATAGAGTGAAATGTGGGGCCTTCACTGGACCTCAGGGACTGTGAGGATGGCCCAGAGGCTTGTACACCAAAAGGTGGTTCTCCTATATCCCTGTGCACACGCCTCGTGGACAATGTGTAATCTGTGCTGTGGTGTATATCAACGTACACACATATGTCCTATATACATATATGTTCTGTGCTGTGCTAAGTTGCTTCAATTGTGCCCAGCTCTTCACAACCCTGTGGACTGTAGCCCACCAGGCTCCTCCATCCATGGGATGCTCCAGGCAAGAATACTGGAGTGGGTTTCCATGCCCCCCTCCAAGGGATCTTTCTGATCCAGGGATCAAATCCATGCCTCCTGTGACTCCTGCATCACAGGCAGATTCTTTGCTGCTGAGCCACTGGGGAAACACACACACACACACACACACACACACACACACACACACATATGTTAGAGGTATGAGTGGTGGTTGGCATCACTACTCAAGTGTTAGTCGCTCAGTCACGTCCGACCCCACGGGCTGTAGCTTTGTGACCTCATGGACTGTAGCTCTCCAGGCTCCTTTGTCCATGGCATCACTATGGGCCAGTTTATTTCCAAAACAACACTCTTCTGGTAAATTTTTGGTATTAAAAACTGGCTTTCAGAGTAGAATTCATTATTTCTATTATTAATATTATTTATATTAAATTTTTGTATTGCTACAATATTGGCTAAAGTGCCCTTTTTATTTTTACCAGGCACATCACCTTTTTCTTCCTTTCTTTTTTTTGTTTTGTTCTGTTTTGCCTTTTTTTTTTTTTTTTAAGCAAGCGGCATTGGTTTTTTAAGAGAAGTATTATTGATGCCCTTCATATTAAGTGACTACTGTTTGGTGTCCTGTGGCCTCAGATGATTTATAGCTCAGTTATCTAATATAAAACTTCACATCATAAGGGGAGAACGTTTAAGCATTAGCTTGAGGTACCCAGGCAAAAGAGGCAGGAATTCCTGATGGCCACAATGCTGGCTGGACATTACCACCAAATAACAGCCAAGAAGGGGAAACTCAGAAGAGTTTTTTGCCTTACTCCTCCTATTCATTCTTATTCTCCAACTAATGGAATTCTCTGGGCCAGAATACTGGAGTGGGTAGCCTTTCTCCTCTCCAGGGGACCTTCCCAACCCAGGGATCGAACCCAGGTCTCCCGCATTGCAGGCAGATTCTTTACCAGCTGAGCCACAAGGGAAGCCCAAGAATTCCAGGCCAGAATACTGGAGTGGGTAGCCTATCCCTTCTCCAGAGGATCTTCCAGACTCAGGAATTGAACCGGGGTCTCTTGCATTGCAGGTGGATTCTTTACCAACTGAGCTATCAGGGAAGCCCAAAAGGCTAAGCACTAGATTTTTATTCTTTTACATAAAATTTTTATTTAAAAATATCTTTAGATTTACAGAGAAGTTGAGAAGGATAGTACAGAGTTCCTGCATACTCAGTACCCAGTATATTATTGTTACTATTCCCTACTAATATCTTACATTTGTATGATACAGTTGTCACAATTAATGAACCAATGTTGATACATTATAATGACCATCATTATACATTATTATAAACTAAACACATTCTGTGCAGATTTCCATCATTTTTACCTAATGTCCTTTGTCTCTTCCAGGATCCCACTCAGGATACCATGCTCCATTTATTGATCATGTCTCCTTAGGCTCCTCCTGGAAGTGATGGTTTCTCAGACTTCTGTGTGTTTGAAGACCTTGATATATTTGAGAAGCACTGCTTAGATATTTTGTAGAATGTCCCTTGACTGATGTTTTTCTCACAATTAGCCTGTAGGTACGGGTTTGGGGGAGGAAGAGTGTGGAGGTAAAGGGACACCATCTTCACATAATGAATCTTCTTTTTTAACATATGAAAAACAATGAGCACATGTAGCAGCTAGTCCATAGACGGCAGATTCTTCCTCTCCTCCCACCTCCAGGCCAGTTTAGACACCAGAAAGTAAGGTGGATAGGAAACATCTTTACTATATCCTTGTTCCTCTCTCCTAGGAAAGGTATGATCCAGCTAGAAAGCAGGCTTGAGAAGAAAGTAGAAATTCAGATTCTCGATAATCACATGCAGGGGTGGTCCCCTGAACACAGCGTCCCTGTGCTTTTATTTGCTGTTCTGGGACATCTCTCACCCTCCCCTGTGCCCCAGATAGGCGATCTCTAGGGTCTGTCTCATGGATAGTCTCTGCTGTCTGGACTCTTGTGGGTTTGGTCAATGGGTCACCAGTAGGAGGAGAGGGAGCAGTGGACACCTACTCAGTGGGCCCCAGAGGCAGCTCTCCATAGCCCATCCTCTTTACCTTGCCCATCCCTTCCTGCTGAAGGGTGTGATGGCGCCCCCTGCTGCTCCTCCAGGATCTGCACTTTGTTTTTCACAAACTGCTCATATCACTGTCAATTGTGGCTTGCTTTACCCATTTTGAGTTACCATCTCTTTCTTGGCATGATCTTGAGTACACACACACACACACACACACACACACACACATTTATATACATACACATGCATATTTATATACAGAAGACAGTCGAAGGTATTCTCCCAGTTCAGGTGGCCAAAAGGCATCTGTTGAACTGTGGCCTAATACTGTGGTTTCATATGTTTAGAGAATGAATCACTGTAAAGATGTGGTACATATGTACAATAGAATACAACTCAGCCATGAAAGAGAACGAAATAATCTCTAGTTGCAACATGGATGCAACTAGAGATTATCATACTAAGTGAAGTAAGTCAAGAAGAGAAAGACAAATGGCATCTGGTATCACTTAAGTGTGGCATCGACACTATGGCACAAATGAATCTACTTGCAAAGCAGAAACAGACATAGACATACATTCTCACAGACTCAGAGAATAGACCTGTGATTGCCAGCGGGGAGGGGGAAAGGGGGAGGGATGGACTGGGAGTTGGGAGTTCATCTATATAATATACCAACCCTGGTGGCTCAATCTATAAAGAATCTGCCTGCAATGCAGAAGACCTGGTTTTGATCGTTGGGTTAGGAAGATCCCCTGGAGAAGAAACTGGCAACCCACTGCAGAATTCTGGCCTGGAAAATCCCATGGACAGATGAGCCTGGAGGGCTACAGTCCATGAGGTTGCAGAGTTGGACACAACTTAGCAACTAAACCATCACCAGATGCCAGCTATTACATTTAGAATGGATAAACAACAAGATCTTACTGTATAGCACAGGGAACTATATTCAATATCCCATGATAAACCATAATGGAAAAGAACATCAAAAAAAGAATGTATACATGTGCATAACTGAGTCACTTTGCTATATAGCAGAGATTAGCACAACAGTGCAAATCCATTATAGTTCAATTAAAAAAGTGGAAAAAAGAGAATGAATCACTGTATCAGATACATCTATTGCTATTACTACTACTCTCTCTAATGTTCACCAGAATGACCTCTGCAAGCTTATACCTTTATTTTAATGGTGTTGCCATTTCACAAAACATTGTTGGTATTTTAGAACCCTTGTTTGAAAATTATCTTTGGCAACAGTTTAGGGTATAGTGATCTTATCAAACTTTACTTCTCTCTTCACCAACAGGAGTTCTGAATTACTATTGATTGTTTCCAAAAATCAAATCCAACCTCAACAAGTAAAGCTTTTACTGGTGACATTCAGAGCAACAAACCCTAGTTTCCGAGGAAATTTTTAAAAGGAAAAAAAAATTTAAGAGAGAGAAAGTTCTAGATTTGTTGAGCCATGAGAACATTTCGAATAAGCATGGAGTATTTCCTGGTGGTTTAGACAGTAAAGAATCTGCCTGCAATCCAGGAGACCCAGGTTCAATCCTTGTGTCGGGAAGATCTCCTGGAGAAGGGAATGGCTACTCACTCTAGCATTCTTTGCTGGAAAAATTCCATGGACAGAGGAGCCTGGCGGTCTACAGTCCATGGGGTCTCAAAGAGTCGGGCAAGACTGAGCAACTAACACTAACACATAGCAGCGTGTACATGTCAAAAAAACAACTAACATAACTATACATGAATGACTATTTGGAGTGGGAAGGATTCCTTTGGATGTATACATTCTGCTGTATTTATTTAAAAATCTGTCACTAGAACACAATAATGTGGTATTCTGTAATGTAAGCTCTAGGGTCTGACTGGGTTTAAATTCTGGCTTCATCACTTATTATCTGTGTGTGACCTTGGGCAACTTACTTAATCTTTCTCTGCCTAGAGTTTCTCGTCTGTAAAATGGAGACACTAATAGTACCAACATTAGTTATAGGGTTGTTCTGATAATTAAACAACATATGTAAAGTGCTTTAAATGGTGGGGAACATAAGAAGAAACCAAATGTTAGCAATTACCATTGTGTACAATGTTGTGTTATGGATCTTGATTAAAGACTATCAATTTTTAGCCAATTTATACAATGTGGCTGTATTGCAATCTTCAATTCTTATTTCTTTATTTAATTGATGGCTGTTATCTTTATTAGACACTGCTACCATGTAAGAGGGGATCTTCCTGGTGGCTCAGTAGTAAAAGAATCTGCCTCTCTGTAGGCAATGTGGGTTCAATCCCTGGAGAAGAGCCCCTGGAGAAGGAAATGGCAACCCACTCCAGGATTCTTGCTTGGGGAATCTTACGGACAGAGGAGCTTGGCAGGCTACAGACCATGGGGTCACGAGAGTTGGACACAACTTAGCAACTAAACCACCACCACCATATAAAAGTAAGGTTTGTTCAGAGATTAACAAAGTAAAGAAATACATTTATCTTTATATTTATATTAGTCCTTTTGCTTCCACAGAAAAATTGAGGGTTCTTTAAAAAGAAAAACTCTGATGTGCCAGCATTTTTGAACATACTCAAATAAACTCCAAGGATGAGAAAGGAATTATTAATAGAATTTGCTAATTCTTGGTCCCTCACATGGGCCAGATAGAGAGAAGAGAGGAATCCCATTACCAGGAGTGGGTTTTGCAAGAAAAATGATACACATAGTAATTATTTTTCTTTCCAAAGATTTCAAATGAACTCAGTTTCTAATTATTCAGTGATAGATTTTACTTTTCAATTTCTAAGTTGCAGTGCACTCCTGGAATATAAATATATACATAAATATATAAACATACACAGACACTCATTTCTAAGCTACTGTACGGTCAGATTAAGTAAGCTGGATCTACTGAGTAACCCCGTGAACTAATGAAGTAAACATTTGCCCCTGCTGGGCTGTGGAAGGCTTCCAGAACTCTCGAGCATACACCTGCAGAGATGGGTGATTCACCTCTGAGTCACTCGGCAAGCACTAGCAGGGGGAAGCCAGCCCGGGCGCGGAGGGTGCGCTCGGCTGCCGGTTCTCTCCTGCTCTCCCAGAATAATGACATTAATGACACTTCCAAACAGCGCACCCAGTCACAAAGTGGGAGATTTCAAAGTCCATGTGGCAGCTGATTTCCTAATAGGACGCATTAAACAGGACATTGCATGTTTTATGGGCTGGGGTTGATTAGACCATAAGACTTAAAATATGTAGCTAAAGTGGTTGAAAAATAGGCCTTGGAAGTTCAGATCAAAGCATTACAGGGGGGTGATTAGATAAATAAAAAGTTTAAGCCTAACTGAGCAAATAATTGCACATCCCCTGAAAAGCTCAGTTCACAGGGATTGATCAAATGTGAGTCACCCCAGGCACAGATGTCTTTCTAAGAATATTCCTTTTAATTTTTTTAATATACATCAAAAGAAAAAAATCTGGGTACTGACCAGCAAATACTCCTGTTTATATAAGAAAAGCCTCTTTAAGATACTGACAAAAAAAAAAAAAAATCCCTCATTGTTTAAAGAGGCCAACTTTTTCCTTTCTCTTGCTTCTCAGTCTGTAGTAAAAGGTTTTTGCTTCTTTAACACCGACTAATATAACTCACCTAAAAAAATTCTAAAAGACTTCTGGTGCCTTATCTTGCCCATAATTATACAGAAGTCAGATACAGGTTTATGCTAAAAGCATGTACTGTTATCTTTCTGGAGAAAAATATGTCAGTGGGGAAGATTCATCTTTGTCTAGTTAAAAAACAACAAAAAAAGCATTTGCAAAGCGTCCTTGTGAATTGGTATGTGCCAGACACAAGTTATCTCATTTAATCCTCGTGACAGTGCTAACAGACATGTTTTCATATTCCTGGGTTATATGCGACGAAATTGAGGCACACGTGCGGATTAGGTAACTTGCCCCAAGTAACAGGGCTTGAAAGTGACAGAGTGGAGTATGAGGCCAGGTTTTAGGTGGAACTCTTCCCACCTGCCAGCACTCTTCTATCTGACAGTCGTTTTTCAGCGGCCACAGAACTCTGCAACTACATCTAGATCGCAGTTATTTTTATAAGTTGATCTTGGCCGTTTCCTTGAGGCAGAATGCCAGTATTATTTCTTATTTTGAAAATAAGAACGTATCTGCATCCCCATGTTCATTGCAACATTACTTGCAGTAGTCAAGATATGGAAACAACCTAAGTATCCACTGACAGATGAATGGATAAGCTGTCCGACTTGTGGACATAGCAGGGAAGAAGAGGGTGGGGTGAATGGAGAGGGTAGCATGGAAACACATACCGTACCATATATAAAACACACAGCCAGTGGGAATTTGCTGTGTGACTCAGGGAGCTCAAACCAGTTCTCTGTGATAACCTAGAGGGGTGGGATGGGGTGAGAGGTGGGAGGGAGGTCCAAGAGGGAAGGGACATATGTATACCTAGGGGTAACTCATGTTGATGTATGGCAGAAACCACACAATATCGTAAACCAATTATCTTTCAACTAAAACTAATCAAATTAAAAATTCAAAAAAAAAAAAAGGAAAACAAAACAGGAAAAAAGGAAAAGAAAATGTGGTCTACTCATACAATGGAATATTATTCAGCCATATGAAATAATGAAAACTTACCATTTGTGACAGCATGAATGGACCTTGAGGGCTAAATGAAATAAGTCAAAGACAAATACTGTATGATTTTCAGTGTGAAAGCTCAGAAAAAAACAAACCTGTCATAGATAGAACAGATTG
Organism: Ovis canadensis; assembly: GCF_042477335.2. Taxonomy (NCBI): domain Eukaryota; kingdom Metazoa; phylum Chordata; class Mammalia; order Artiodactyla; family Bovidae; genus Ovis; species Ovis canadensis. Next base: position 208,066,657 of record NC_091245.1, on the reverse strand, counting down.
GTGGTCGCCAGAAATAGGGAGGGATGAAGTGGGTGAAGGGAGTCAAAAGGCTCAAAATTCCAATTACAAAATACATAAGTCATGGGGATGCAATGTATAGCATGGTGACTATAGTTAATTCTGTATTGCATATTTGAAATTTGCTAAGAATAATTCTTACAAGTTCTCATCACAAGAAAAAAAAATTTGTGTGTATGGTGGAATAGACATATTGTATTCATTTTGTAGTAAATATGTATAAATACCAAATCATTATGTAATATACCCAAAACTAATATAATGCTATATGTCATTATACCTCAGTTTTTAAAATTAGTGTATTTCTTATTATTGCATCAAAGAAATGGTGCTCATCTTGCACCTCTGAGAGTTCCAGGAGGAGAAAAGGCAACAGCAGAATGTTGGGGTTTCAGCCCTTGGAGTGAATGGGTATCACTATTATCATAGTGATATATCATAGAATGTAACAACAATAGCCTTAGTTGCAGGTGCTGTGAGAACTATACGAAATATATGCAAAGTCAACTAGCTGTAGTCATCATATACAAGTATCCAATAAATATTCTCAAAGCAAACAAAACAAAACCAAGCACAGTCTCCCCTTGTCAGGATCGTGTGTGAGAAGAAAGGCAGAGTGCTATCAACATGTTTATCTGCAACAACAGGCCAGCACTCCACAAATAGGTGTAATACAGTTAGGATGTAGCTGCGTGTGAGAACAAACAAACTTAGAAACAGAAGGGCTAAGGGCCATAAAAGTCTGCCATCATCCTCAGGAGTCCATTGGTTGTGGGTCTTGCAAATGTCAGTGTTAAAATTGACATGCTCCAGCATCCAAGACAAAGTGGACAATGAAGGAAGGACTTTCTCTGCCGTCCTACTTGGGTTTTCACTGATTAGTTTGGTAGTGGTGATTTAGTAGCTAAGTCTGACTCTTGCAACTCCAAAAACAGAACAAATCCTTCATGTTTCAAACAGGGCTGGTCACTTCTCCCTAGAGCAGTTTTCCACATTTACTTCGTCTCAAGGAAAGGCAGAACCAAAGGGGAATTATGAGTGATATATGCTCATTCCCCCTCTCCCAAATTTGTATTAAAACCTCAAAGAATATTCATGGAGAGAGTGAGACAGTACAGAACAGTGGTTTTCAAAGTCAGAGCATCCTTCTCAGAATCAGTTGAGGTCCTTGTTAAAAATGCAGACTCTGGACCAGTTATCTCGATCTTTTGTGGGTGAGGCTCTAGAATCCACATGTTTAACAAGCTTCCCAGGGATTCTAGGACACAGATACTGGAGAACCTAACAGATAATGGGGATAAAATTCTCTGGATTTACTTTGCCTTCAGACAACACCAGCCTATTTTAAAAACAAGCAAAATAATAACAGGTTGGATTTAAATGGACACACAAGAAGATAGGGTACCTAGGAACATTTCTGATTTTAAGGGATAGCAAACCCTGATATTAAAACTCAGCAAAAGACCCTTTTTGCTAAGTTCAATGCTGAGACTTTTCTAAGCTTACCAAAATACTAGGAATCCTCTAATAAATTAAAGAAAAAACCCTCTAAGAAATTAAAGAAAAACATTTTGTTTTGAAGCTGGGTAGATAAAATATTAATAACCATGACAGAGTAGGGTCACAGAATCACTGATTACCTCTCATACCAAAAAAATGTCAAAAATAATAAGCTTTAGTACTCAGAAAGACTCACTGCAAATCAACCAGGATTATGTGCCCACTCTGTGGGCACAGCCCTAGCCCCAGATAAACAAAGACGAATCAAACAGTGCAGTTCTTCTTGAATAGTTCAGGCTCTCAGAACCCTTTGAGAGTCTGACCCCCTGAAAAATGTCCTTATGCAGAAACACTTGATTTTGAGTTCAGATTCAGGGGACTAGTTAAGACTTCACTTAAGAAGTCTTTAAGTCATTAAGACCAGACACAGTAAGAATTTAGCAGGTCCTAAATCTTGGATGGTTTGTGGTGTTTCCTTCCCACATGCAATTCAAAATACAATTTAAATGTTCTAAAGACTCACAAGTGAGATGTTCTAAAATAAAACTGCTCCTTTTCAGAATTTCTAATTGCTGTTTGTTTTGTAGTTTCTATAGTATTTTTGGTGTTGGTGTTTTTAGTAGTTTGTTTGGTTTAATGCTTCTGCTTTCCCAGAGCCCTAAGTGTATATTTAATTTGTCTCTGGATAATCCAGCATTAATAGAGAGGGAGGCACAGCTCCCCAAATACGTTTATTACAGTATTGGGTGCTATGAGTTCAGTAATGATCTGAGAGTAGAGAGAAAATATTGTGGAGAAGAAAGTTTCATCTAAACACACTAGCCAAATATAAGTTCTGGGCTCAAATAGAATGTTCCTTTAGTGATGCTAAGGAGAGGAAATGACACCAAGTTAACAGGTAGTGTACTCCATGGTGCCCTTGACAACCCCATCTGATTAAGCAATCAGGAAGGGCTTATGTAAGGCTGGTGTGGAGAGCAGAAATGGAAGGCATTTGGGTAGCGTCAGATGCTCTGTGTCTATTTTCCAACAAAAGATGGCATTGAACATCTACTCACGGTGACAATTAGGGGCAAGGTAATGTAAGAACCAACATGAAGGACACTGGGGACAAAAGGAAGGGGAGAGGGTAGACTGTGGCAGAAAAACACTAATCAGGTGAGAGAAAAATCCTGATGCATGACACAAAGGGAAATAGATAAGAGAACAGAGAATGTAGCCAACCACGCCAAGAAGACTGTGCTTTGCAACTTACTCTAATACTGAACAGAACAGAGAGGCTCCCAGAGTAAAGACACTCAAGTGACCTGGGTTCCTGTTTAAGAAAGATCTCTATTCTTATTGTTCAAGTTATTCACCTCACAAGACATTTGTTTTTAACTACCCCCCCCCCCACACACACACAACACATTGACCCCTGTCTTCTCAATCAGCACCTGCTTTCACCCAAACAACCAGGGGAGAGTTGACTATTTATGCTCAGCCTGTTTCCACAATGGATTTAGGGCAGTGGAATACAAGAGGCAAGTCAAATTTCAATGTTAAAAATTCATCACAGGAAGATTTTTCCATATCTTTAGCCAGACAATACTTGATCATTAGAATGTGATGTTAGTACTGCTGACACTATTTATATTCAGGTGTTTCTTTCCACTTATGTAATAGAGGAAAAAGATCGCTTCCCCTCATCTCTGTACAGGTACTCCTTCACCAATACAGTATACTAACGCATTATATATGGAATTTAGAAAGATGGTAACGATAACCCTGTATGCGAGACAGCAAAAGAGACACAGATGTATAGAACAGTCTTTTGGACTCTGTGGGAAAGGGAGAGGGTGGGATGATTTGGGAGAATGACATTGAAACATGTATAATATCATATAAGAAACAAATCGCCAGTCTAGGTTCAATGCAGGATACAGGATGCTTGGGGCTGGTGCACTGGGATGACCCAGAGGGATGGTACGGGGAGGGAGGGGGGTTCAGGATTGGGAACACCTGTACATCCGTGGCGGATTCATGTTGATGTATGGCAAAACCAATACAATATTGTAAAGTAAAAAAATAAAATAAATAAAATAAAATCTGAAAAAAAAAAAAAATAAACATTTCAGGGCAGGGTACCAGGATTCATATTTTCAAATGAAGACTCAGTCCACGAGTGAGAAGGTCATATTGATAATCACCATCATTTCAAGGGTGCCTGCTATTTTATACAGAGCCACATTGAGTCCTCACAATTGTAGCCTTTGAAGGAATTTTACTATTCCTCATTCTACAGATGAGGGAAACTGAGGCCCTCAAAGGGACTTATTCACTTGCCTGAGGTCACATGGCTCATGGTGGCAGGTTGCAACCACAGTTGTGGCTGACATCAAAGCTCTCCTCTCTTAGGGGACCTCCCTGGTGGCCCAGTGGTTGAGCGTCCACCTTGTAGTGCAGAGGATGTGGGTTCCTCTCCTGGTCAGGGAAATAAGACCCCACATGCTGCAGAGCAGCTAAGTTGGTGCGCCGCAACTACTGAGCCCGTGTGCTTTGGAGCCCACATGCCACAACGAAAAGATCCCACATGATGCGACGAAGGTTCTGAGTGCCACAATTAAGACCCAATGTAGCTAAATAATTTTTTTTTTTTAAAGCTCTCCTGTTTTCCTTTAGTCTGTTCTGCCTTCTTGAAACAGGGAGGAGGCAGGAAAGGGGCAAAGCATGAGAGGCCTCCCTGGGCTGTCTGTGGGAGAAAACTCAGGACCAGTAGCATTAACATGGAGAGGAATACTTGGCCTTCGCCCTCACTTCTGAAACACACCCTTGCTATTAATCTGTCTCAAGGGTTTTACTCATGTTTTTCCACCTAAATGAACAGGATTTGCTTTAGCATCACTTATGTAATGTAAATATCACCTTTCCCCATGGGAATCCTTTTCCTGTTTGGGACTGTGGGTTTGGACCTGGATTTGTGCATGTTTTGCCCGGCTGATCATTGCCATGAGCAACCTAAGTGACTGCTTAAGAGAAAAAGTGAACATGTTATTTTCAGACACCAATGCAGAAGTAAGATTAGGTAATTAAGACCCTCGGCTACCATTTTGGTTTTTTATACAGTATTTATGATTTTTTAGGGGGTAGAGGAAAAGGCTGGATGAAATTCAAAAGGAAATGGGGATTTAATAGGATCCAATCAGGAGTTAATTAGCCATTTATGTGCCAAAGAGTCTTAAAATATCCTTCCACTAATCCCAGCTTCTGTGACTAATGTCTATGAGAGTACTGAGGCCAAGGTAAAAGTCAGAGATGACACCAAGGTTCTGAGACAGGTACTCAGACCTGCATTAGCAATGAGCTCTTTTGTGGAATGTTCTCCTGTCTCCGGATGAATTTATCTGCTGTGTTTTTCATCAGCCTAGAGCTGTGCTCTTCTATGAGGCAATGCTTCTCCAACTGTTTCTGAAAAATGAATGAGAAGTTTCCCTCCCTCGTAAGCCTGATTTGAATCTTGCTTATTATCTGTTAAAGGTTATCTTTCTGTCAATAAAAATAGTCGTATTCCCAACAAAAGATTTATTTTTGCTTCTAACCATAGCCAACCTCAATTCAGGGTCCACTCCCACAGCTGTGGGCCTGGATCAAAGCTGCTCTTTTTCAAAAACAGATCACCAAAGCCTGTAACACACACAGGCTGAAAGTGCTGTAAACTTGAAGGAAAGCAGGCAGCACACACAGACCTACAGTCCAGACATGGTTTTGATGATAAATAACCAAGACCGATTGAAATGGACTGATTGTCATTTTCTTATGCCACTTTTTATTTACTCGTGGAAGAACCTTAATACAAAAAGCAATATATGTTTCTTAGAGAAAATGTAAAGAAGAAAAATATGAAAATCATATGTAAACTTATCACACAAGAAATAGCCACAATTCACATTTTGGTATATAACCTTTCAGTCTCTTCAAAAAGCATACTATTTATTTTCTTTAAAAACGGATCACGTTATAGGTGACATCTTTTAATCTCATTTTTTCACTTCACAAAATATCATGAGCATCTTTATGTCATTAAATCTTTTCTAATCTTATCTTTCTGTCTTTATAGTATTCTGTTGTGATTATCTCTTTTTAAATAGTTTCCAAAAATCCTAATTTTAAATATAATACATGCTCATTGTTTAAAAAATTCAGACCCACAATAAAGAAGATTTTTTTTTTTTAATCTATAGTCAGCTCCATAACACAAGGTGGAGTTTCTACCTCAAAGATTGGTGTATTTTTAAAGTTTTATTTATGTGTTGATAAATTATCAAAAAGTTGTATCAATTTATATTCTAACAAGAATATATGAGACTATGTATTCTTTTCATAACCTCAAAGAAGTATCTTTATTATCTTTTCTTAATATTTACTAATTAGATAGGCTGAAAAAGGGGGGACAGATTTTATTTTTCACAACTTTGATTCTTAGTAAGATTGATTATTCTTATGCATCTATTTGTATTTCTCACTATAAATTGCTTATTTATCTTTTATGCCCACTTTTCAATGGGTTTATAAAAGCCCCTTTGTAAGGCTGTCAATCATTTTTCTGCCAACTATACTAAGTATTTTCCTCAGTTTGTTCTTTGTCTTTCAATCATTTGTTTTTAACTTTTTATATTTGAATAATTTTATATTTATAGAAGATTTGCCAAAGTACTACAGAGAATTCTTATATACCTCCCATCCAGCTTCCACTTTTAACTTAACCACAATACAATCACCAAAATGAAGAAATCATCTTTGGTACAGTACTATTGACTGAACTACAGACTATCCAGATTTTGCTAGTTTTTCCACTAATGTTATTTCTCTGTTACAGGGCCTAAATTAAGATCCTGCATCGCATTTAGCTGTCACATCTCCTTAGCTTCCTCCAATCCCTGATGGGCTCTGTCTTTCTCTGATTTTCATGACCCCTACACTTCTAAGCAGTACCACTCAGATATTTTATAGAATGTTGATCAATTTGTATTTCTCCCTTCTAAAGTTATCATTTTTCTCTTTCCATATTCAACTGGAAAGGGATTCATTAAGCCCAGTCCACACTTCAATGGGAGGTAGGCTAGTCTATATCTCCTAGAGAAAGAAGTATCAAAGGATTTGTGGACATATGAACTATCACATTACTTAATAAATATTTTGAGGTAGAGATACTTTAAAACTATGCAAATATCCAACTTCTTAATGTTTCATCAACTAATTTTAGCATTCATCACTACATCTTCTTGGGAGCAATTACTACTATGGTCTTATAAATGTGGGTTTCTATTCCCTTCATGCTTCTTCATTTATTATTTGGGATCCTTCTGTAAGAATATTTCTTCCTTCTCCCCCAGAGATATGGTGGGTGTCTGTGGCTAAACTACATCACCAAGGGCCTAATTTCTTTATCTCTGCTCTTCTTTCTGTTTTGTTAGCTTTGTCTAGTGACTAGAAAGCTGTCAGTTGCTCCCAGGGTGTATTTGTTTCCTATGACTGCTATAGCAAATCACTAAAAATTTGGTGGTTTAAAAACAACACATTTTTTTTTTCCTGGAAGTCCGAAGTCAAAAATGGGTTTCGTTAGGCGAAAATCAAGGTGATGGAAGGCTATATTTTTCCTGCAGTTTCTAGGGGACAACCTGTTGTTGTTTGTTTGTTTTAACATTTTTCGGCTTCTAGAGATCATCCACATTCCTTGGCTCGTGGTCTTCCTTCTCCATCTTCAAAGTCATCAGTGTTAGGTCAAGACCTCATAGTGCAATCAAACTGATTCTCTCTCTCCTACATCTCTCTTCCATCTAAGAACCCTTGTGATTACACTGGGCCCATGTGGATAATGCAGGATAATCTTTCCATCTCAAAGTCAGTTGAATAGCAACTTTAATTACATCTGCAACCTTAATTCTCTTTGCCATGTAATGTAACATAATTACAGTTTGGGGGATTAGGTTATGGACCACTTTGAAGACTATTATATGTCTACCATACAGGGCCATAAGCTTTTTGATCTATGGACACACTAATGATGAGACAGAGATAGAAGGAGAGGTAGAGAAGCAGAGATAGAGATAGCGATTAATATAGAGTGAGGGAGAGAGAGGGAAAAAAGGGGGAAGGGGAGAGGAGAGGAGAGAAGAAGAGAAGAAAAGGAAAAGAGAGAGAACAATTCCACCAGCTCAAGCAGGTGTAACACATCTGAATTAGTTTTTACGTGGATCCCAGATATACAGCATAATGTTCTTTTTATCTTGGGAGCCAAATAAGTGTCTCAAATAATGAGACCTTATTGAGAATGGCCAGAATTCTCAATAATTCAGGCCTAAGCTCTTTAAGTAAAAGTAACCTTGAGCCAAAATTTAAGCTATTACAATATCATCAGTCTTTATACTTAAGGTCTACAGACTTCAAATAAAGTTTCATTCCAGATTGACCATTAAAAGGTTTTTTGAAAGGAAATTTTATTTATTCATAAACCTGTTCTTGATTGAGTACAAGCCATTCTCAAGATCTCCTGAACTTGGAGGGAGGGCTTCAAATACCGGCTTCCTCTAGGAGTAGTGATTTTGACCTTGTTAGAGACTGAGCGACTTCACTTTCACGCATTTGGAGAATGAAATGGCAACCCACTCCAGTGTTCTTGCCTGGAGAATCCCAGGGACTGGGGAGCCTGGTGGGCTGCCATCTATGGCGTTGCACAGAGACATGACTGAAGTGATTTAGCAGTAGCAGTAGCAGAGCCTGTAATCTCTTATTCTCTCTTGGACTAGGGATGCCCTGCCTTCTCTGCTAGGTTTAGTGAGCAATGAGGTGACAGTAATTTCATTTTTTTTTTAATATTGTGAGATTGTATTATCTGTATAAAGGCCCATTTCTCTTAGGTCGATTTTCTTCTGTATATATTACCCCTGTTGGGGGTGCTTCCTCCACTCTGCTCTGCTTAGAACTAAGGGGAGTGTTCTATTATTCCTGAAAAAACAACACAGAACAACTGGCCTCCCCTTCTCTATTACCTAGAGCCCTTTTCAGCAGTACAACTCTTCCAGTATTTGAAAAAGATGAGCCTTTGGAGCCATCTAGATCTGATTTCAAATCCCATTTTTGCTTTTAACAACCATGTGCTTTTTGAGAAATTAAATCCTTTGGAACTCTACGAGTCATTGTCTTTGCCATGAGGGCTACTTGTCACCAATGGCTGGTGGACATTTTATCTCCTATTCACTTATTAACACCTACAATGTGCTTCCCTGGTGGCTCAGCAGTAAAGAATCCACCTGCCGATGCATGAGAGACACAGGTTTAATCCCTGGGTTGGGAAGATCCCCTGGAGAAGGAGATGGCAACCCCCTCCAGTATTCTTGCCTGGGAAACCCCATGGATAGAGGTGCCTGGTGGGCTACAGTCTAGAGGGTTGCAAATGGTCAGACACGACTTAGTGACTAAACAACAGCAAATCACATGTGCTACACATATGTGTGATATGAACACAGAGGTGAACACAGTCAGTACAGTATTTGCCATGTTGCCCTGTCTAGAGTGGAAGACATACTAAAGAGCTAAGGACAGTGTAGTGAGCACGATGGAAAGTTGTGTAAAGGGTAATAGACAAGAGGTCAGGTAGGGAATCAAAGATTCTTATAACTCTATTAAAATTTTTCTGCAGCTATAAGTACACATGTCTACCTCTGATGGATGATAAATTCTTTGAGAGTGAGGACTGAGTCCTTTCTATCTGTGCAAACTTTTAAGACATGCAAAGCAAAAGTGTAATAAAAACTCTGATAAGCTCAAGTCTTGGTGGACACTTTAAAAGTTATTGCTAAATGAAATGGACTCAGTTGATCACCATAGAAAAATGAGATAGTAGGCTCCTTTGGAACAGTCACTACCTCCCTATTAATCTTGGTACCCTTAATATTTTGTCTAGAGGCAGGTGCAGGGCAGATATGCAAAACATTATTGTTTAATAAATGACTAAACAAACCTAGAATCTAAACCTAGAATCTGAAAGTGCCTCTCTCCATCATGAAAATTCTCAAAGAAAAGAAAAGAAACATCCTTTATGAATGTTTGTTCTACCTGAACACTTAAAACTCATCATGAGTAAACATAATCCTATCCTAGTATCTCTTAAGTATGCCCTGCATAAATAAGGTGTGAGCTTTACAATCTCATTTGCTCTATCTATGTAAAAGCTTTTTATTTGGCTTCAAAGTCTTCAACTTCACAGCAAAATTTCATTATGTCCCAGCTGAGTTCTGTTTAATGGAATTAAATTTCACCCTTTTTAATTATCTTTTGGAACAGACAATCTTTACAGAATAATTAGTAATAGAAGAACATAATGGATCATTGTCTTTATTACTGCAAAGAAATCCTAGATGCTGCTCTAAATCTTAAAAAAAGATCTCATGAAATATAAAATGTATTGAATCCTTCCTCTTAAATTATGTAACATTTAAACTTTGTCAACATAGCTTAAAGATGATGGGAGGTAATTATTTTCCTGCTTCACTTTAAATTATTTTATGAAACTAATGATCCCATTCAAATTAATAATGCTTACATTTCACTTTCAAGATTTTTATTGGTAGAACATTCTATTATCAAACACAAATTAAATGTATATTTTTCTCACACATCTGAAAATCTATTTTGCTTCCTTGAACAATTTTTTTCTAGACCCTAACTTCATTAAATTGTACATACAAAATGTAAAAGAGGGTTAAAAATATAGCTATTCACTATTTTAAAAAATAAAGCCTAATTAAAAATCATTTCACTTACTCGTTTAAGAAAGCATAGTGCCTTTGGGAAAATTTTATAAAATAGTTCAATGAAAAAGACATATCCAAACATGGGTAGTTAAAAAAAAATCACCAATACCAGAAAATCTTTTTCCTCTCTAAACATTTAAGCAATTAAAACTTACCTTTATAAATGGAAGATAGGAAATGTAGAAAAATGAGTAGGGTCCTTCTTGGACTTCTAGTCTTTATAGTTTAATTTGTTGAGAATTTAAAATTACAGTAATTGCCCTTAAATAACTGACATTATTTGACACTACAACAACAGAGGAGTGGAAATGACTGACAAACACACAAAAGACTTTTGTTATCTTTGTTTGTCTGCCTGAATAAATCTCAACAAGTATTTCAAAGATTTAAATTTATAGCATACTTAATCGCCATTAGATGGCCAATCCTATTGGCTTTCAGCTACATTTCACTGACACTCAACATTTTTGGTATCAAGTTCTTTAACATATCTAGTTTGTCTAAACAGCTATCTTTAAACTAAATTATTACCTCTAAATTAAACATTTTGATAAAATATGTGGAATTAAACAGAATTAACTTGAGTTAAGTAGAGCCCCTTCTTTTTTGTTCCCCTATATTGAGGACTGGATTGTGGGAGAGAGGGGAGGTTTGAAACAGTGATTTTGAAAAATGTAACTGAGTACTCACCCACCATAAATGATGGTGAGTTGGTTAATATTTGGATTAATGATTTATTTCTTAGCAAAGAAGGTGCATTTAAGAAACTGATATTCAAAAGCCATTTATTACGACTTCAATATCAAACAGAGGTCACTCAAAAAAATCAGGCCTGCCATATAATTTAGAATTCCTGCAAAGAATTTAGAATCCAAATGATATCGGTGGAAGGTTTTTAAGAAACTGTTTTTATTTAAGTATTTAGTTCTTATGTATTACCACTGTGGAAATAAAGCATAAACTACAAATGAAACATAATGAAATGAAACATAAACTACAAATTCCTTCTTGAAGGCCCCATTTTATTTCCTAGTGAAAATAAACACTGAAAGGAAACAATCGAGTTGTGATAATCCCTTAATTGGTATCACACTTTCCATTTTGCAAACTGTTTTACCTAACATTCACTTGGCATTTACCTGACTTGTAAAAACTCTGTTCCCTTTTGTGTTTTAATTTTAATATCAAGTTCCATTTATACCCAAAGAAGAGACATGACTCATTCTAGGTACATGATAATATATTGACTTTCTGTTGGTGTAGTAAAGTAAGGAAATGCTACATACCGCATAAAGAAGAGACTTCTGGGGGTGTGAGTACTAGTAAAACAGGAAATGTATTAAGTTTCTGAGAGGTCAAGGGGTTAGGTAATGAGGATGAATGGGGCACAGGGGGCTTTAAGTTCAGTAGTGCAGGGTTTACTTCAGAAGAAAGATTATCTGTTTTTCCTTATAGATGTGTACTCTTTGCCCTTTATTACTTATCTTAGTGGATTAAAAAAAAGCTAGATTTTTAAAAATCAGAAAACACATTTATTATTTGTACTGCTTGGAGCTAAGTACACAAAATTATGAATACTTGATTTTTCCTTTAGTTCTTTTCTAGTACTTTTATGAAGTTAAGGAAAGCACACTTATTTTGGTTCTAAGGACTTTGCCTCGGGAGCTGTTTGGTCCATCTGAGATGTTTATGCTAACTGCTTAATTAACTAGCAGAAACTAGGATTTCATTCTTCCAACCAAATAGTGGAATTACCTTCTCTTATGGTTACACAGTACAGGTGTAAAGCTCCCATAGCTTTATATCTGATACTGTCATTGCAATGGCACTCTTCCCCTATTCTTTCCAAATGGTAAAACCTGGGATCATCTTTTTCTTGATGGTTAATGAGCATTTCACCCAATTTCACAGGAAACAAATCTATTTTCAAATCTGAAGTATTTCACCAACTCCTAAGTGTGAAATCATTGATGTTCTTTAGCTATGTCAAATTGAGCAACCCCAACCTTTGAGCTGAGGATGTTCAAAATTAGGATGTTGAACTCAAAATTAGGTATTGGTCTCCTCTCTAAGACCAGAAAACTTTGCCTTAATCCATAGTTACTCTGATATTTGAGCCAGCATTTAAAGAGAGGTGATTAGTACAAGGTGAAAATTATTTTAGGTACTTAAGGGTGAAATCCTAACTGATCAATCAGTTCCAGGTACCCAGTTATTAATGTTTAATCTTAGTCATACACCAGTAGCAAGCAGAGAGTCTGATGTCTTCACCCAGTTTCAGACAGTGAGCCTGGGTACTGGGCCTTCCTGTGAATGTAGCTTAAGCTGATAGGATCAGCAAACTTCCTAAAGCCTACTGGGGGGCCGGGGGGGTTGATGTTTTTCAAAGAGTCTCTAGGAAAACAAGGGAAGCAGAAGTCCCTAGTCTTTGGAGGTAGAAGGAAAGAGTGGGGAGGATGTAAAAAAAAACAAAAACAAAAAACAAACCTGCAACAAGGGATTAATCCCTTGTTGATTCTATTCTGACAGGAAAGGAGAATGTGTACTTACATTGTTTTTCTCTTTAGAGATTCATTTGAGATAAATCTGTGTTCAAAATGGGGCTTAACACAAGTGGAGAGGGGATATTAGTCATGTGAGTTCAAACACAGAAACATCACCTGAGGAATTATAAATTGATCAAATTATATACCAGACTAACTTTGCATTTAATTTTACATCTCTGTGGGCAATTATTTGGCTATTGTTGTTATAGATAATTCTTAAATTTTAATATTATTATTATATGTGTAGCAGAGATAGAATAGCTTTACCGCTTATTCTGGTAGCCTCTAGTAGCAACATTAATTTGGAAAGCAATGTGCAAATGGACTGCCTTGCCTGTGTTTTGACTTATAAAAGCTCTACTCATTTATTTGTATTCTACTCAATGCGGGTTATGGTTTGCCGCTTTTTACCAGTAAGGTGTCACTAAATACCTTGACTCTGGATTGAGGTTATTTGAAAGATCACTTTTTACCAAACTTGAGCAGGTATTAGTGAGGTCACTTTGTTCTTATCACACTTAAGAAATAAAACCAGCTTCTTTCTATAGTTACAGTTCAGAAGGACTGACCTGTCATCATTAATTATCTTCTTTATGTTATTACAGATTCTCAGGATGAAAACAGAAAAGTTTATTCATAGTTTGCTTGCTATCAGAGCTCATGTAAATTGATTAATTTTTCCTGGCTTAAGATAGTTTTTTAACACTAAATGGGAGAAAAAGCAATTAGTATCTGTGTTATTTTTTTGCATGATGCAATACTAGATGGGAGATATGTCAAGACTTCTCAGTGCATATATATACACATTAAGAAGCACAGTCATTTGTAATAATTTTAGTTAAAAGTACATTTTTTAGCAACAAAATGATCTGCTTGGAGACATATTTTAATGTTTTATCAAATCTCATGTCCACGTGGATCCCATTACTACCAAATAAATTGTTTTGTTAGAGCAATACATTAAGAATCATAAATATCTTTTTGCAACTGAAAACATTTAAGAGTTGAACTTAATAAAATGTTACAATGATAAAACTTAGGGGGAAAACACAAACACAAATAAAATTTAAATTGAGTGCATATTCTATTATTGCCTGTCAAGGGGAATAAACATTTTCATATTTATTTCCTCTTTTTAAGTATAACTAATAACTGTTTAATTTTTCCCTCCTTACTTCTATTTGACTCTTATTAATTAACTGTTTTACCTAGCTAGAGGGTCAAACAAACATACTAGTATTTTGCTAAGTTGGAAACAGCAACATTAGAGGGAAATAATATTTGATCTGCCAGCTCCTGGATATCTAGCTGTTGATCTCAGTCATACACAGAGATTCCCAGTCATACCCAGGAAACAAAAGGTCCAGAACAGTGGGGCTTTCTTTTGAAAGTAGCTGTGTGCTGGCTATTAAATGTTAAGGCTGGTTCTATGCAAGGAAATAGTTTTATTTGCTCCTCCTAGAAAACCCCTTGTATTTGGAGCACTCCTACACTGAGAAAAGCATTCTGGTGCTTTTTGAGATAATCATATGTTTCTCAGGGTTTTGTTTTGATTTCCTATTAAACCAAACTACACATAATGTTGGTAGGGATGGCTCAGATGTGACCAACCTCGTGGTAAAGCACAATAATATCTAAACCCTTTTCATGCCCTCCTGTAACACCAGCGATGGCAAACAGCATTTAGTGAAAACTTGCACCAGTAACAGGCAATGAATATATAGCAGATACTGCAAATGTTACATGAATGACACATTGCAATGAACTCATGAGAAACATATTATTGTGCTTCCCATTTTATGGATGAAGAAACTGAGACTCAGAAGTAGTAACTTGCCAGAAGTTTTAGAATTAAGACAATACACAGATCTATAAGCTTCCCAACGGATACCTAATAATGAAAGCTTTACCTAATAATGGAAAAGCTTTGCAGAGCATTTCTATTCAGGACAGCTCCACAAACTACTGTAACCAAAGAATTTTCCAGTTTGAATTAGTCACTTGTTTAAAACGTGGGCTGATTCCTGACCTTGCTTAAAGCATTAACAGAGCAGCTGCCTGTGTTTTAGGCTGCTGCGTCAGGTGAGTGGAAGGTTCCTCACCACTTATTGTGCACATCCATCTGTTTTTCTGTGTAGTTTTTATGTTGATGCTTTTCTAATACTATATTTCAGAGTGTGAACCAGATGAAAAATTTAAAAATAAAAGGATACAATGATGTTTTAAGAAGCACCCTTTTTGCTGAATGTCAAATTTTTCCATGGATAACAAATGTGATATCTTTTGCTAAATCTTCAAGAAACTTCAAATACTGGATTACTTACATAGGAAGATTGATTATACAAGCATGTATTTCTCACTAGATTCACCAGTCAATAAACAAAATCTTTCTTCTTCCATATGCGCAAGTCTTCTGGTATGCAATTCAGGATTATTATACTCTCTTCTTCTCAAATTTTCTTTTTTCCCTCTGTTAAATCATATGCACAAAAGACTGAGGAGGGATTGCCACAGTCCAAATAAATATGTAATATAATTTAGCAATGCAAACTGTATTAAAAATGGCACCACAAAAAGTCAAGACCCCTGGAAGCAGATCAGTCAAGCAAATTACTTGTATTTGTGTTACAGTTGTTTTTTTTTTTAAGGTTTTACTTCTTTTTTGTCTGCCCACAAGATTTTCCTGTGCCTTAAAGTTTTTATTTTTATTACTATTATTATTTAATCTAGTTGACACATTATTTTTGGAAAAACACAATGAGATGGACAAGTTGGCCTCTGACTTTGGAGGGAGTTATTAATCAGTCATTTAAAGCAAATAGACTGGGAAATAATTTGTGGCTCATTTAAGTGACAAAATATCTTGAATTTGAAGACGTTTCTAGCATATGTTTAGGAGTTGAAAATTGACATGACTTTGATTATTAATGATAGTGAATCCAAATGCAACAGCAGCAAATGATCCCTTTTACAGCTCTTATAATGATAGTAGCTCACATTTATTGAGGACTTACTATGCATGAGGTACTGTTTAAGTACTTACATGCATTATCTCGTTTAATCTTCACAAAAATCCCTATGTGGGAAGTACAATTATTGACCTCATCTTACAGATGATAAAACTGAGAGTCTGAACAAGCCATAAGGTCGCTTGCTCAAAGCTGTACACTAAACTGTTAAACCAAGATTTAAACCTAGATCAGTTCAACCCAAAACTTGGGAGTCTAACCTTCAGTACATCCCTGCCTCCTACACTCAGAGTCCTAAAACATTCCAACTAAATTTACTGTATGAGATTCCAGGCTAGCCCTTTTTTTCCTACAGACGAAGAAACTGAAGTTTTAAAAAATTAACTATTTTGTCCATCCTCCTAGTAACAAATTAGTGACTGAGCAGGACTAGAACTCAGATCTCCTGCCTTCAATGCCACACAAGACACCACTCTATCATTTAGTGAAATCTGCATTACCCAGGAGACTAGAACACCAGCTTTGTAGTTTAACACACCAGATAAAACAGCACAGAGCTAAATTCAGGTTGCTTCTGTGTTTTCTAACTTGCAGCTGCTTCATTGCAGGATCATACAACACATGATGCGACAGGGACTTAAAGCCACACATAAAACATATTAAATGTAGTCGGCAGTGATGAGATTTGGTACCAAATAAGAAGCTTTAATTAATTTTAAATGGTGCTTTTCATAGTGTCAAAAGCTCAGTCCACTGAAGTGGAAAAGGGGGTTGGAATGGCGAGATCCTAGCAACCCAGCTAATCTGGGCCCTTCTGAGCAAGCTCATTTGGAATTCTTACATCAGTGCATCGGCACGCCGAGGTGGGGCTCATGGGGACAAACAAAATAGCAACCCCAACTCGGGCACCACTCAGAATCCCACATCCCAGGGAGGCCTGAGAGCTCAGCTGTATTAAGGGGCCGTTGGAGTTTCCCTGTTATTTGTCTACTTTTTGAGGATTAGAACTTCCGCTGGGCTGTGTTCATCTGTGCTGAGAATTTAAACTCGGTGCATGCAACAACAAGAACAGTGAGATCTCCTAGAAATGTTCAGAAAGAAGCCTGTCTTGACTTTTAAAAGCTTTCAGATGCACAAAGAGAAGTAAATTGAGGGGTTTCCGATTTCTTCTGGGAGTCAACATTGGGTGGTGGTTTCTTTTTTTGTATTCCCCCCACTTCATGAGTCTTTGTTTTTAAAACTTTTGATAATGCCGATATTCACCATGTGGATCCAGTTGAGTGGTATCATGATAGAAAGGCCCCAATAGTCATGTGGTTCTTAAACATTTTCACACACATGCATATGAAACTTTTTTTTCTCCATGACACAGAAACAGGAATTATCACTGAGGCCCTTCCTCACAGAGGCTGTAGAACAGATAGTAAGGATTCTTTGAAAACTATTAGGAAACTACATGACTCTTCGCTGGCTACACAGCTTAAGAAACTGAAGCTCAGGTATTATGACAAGGATAAGGACACATATCCAGATTTCCCCATTTTTTACTCATTTCTGTAAGTTGCAACTTACGGAAATGCCTCAGTATTTATAGGCATCATTTATAAAAGCAGCGTATAAACAATAGCAAGTTGCCAGTTGGGTGTGGGACATATTTACTACTTTTAATACAACTACGCTTTGCACACACATCAACGATAATAATAATAGTACAAATCATGGTGAGTTCTTTGCTAACAAAGCACTCATTTGGGTCAACAACCATGAACCAAAATTTTTTTCTCCCTGTTCTTTTAACTTACATAAATGTACACCCTGTCACCATGAAAATAACTAACTATAATATAATTCTAAGTTTCTGATGGTCATCCATTTATGACCAATAAGCCTTTCTTTTTCCATACTCAAGCTTGATTCTCTTTTGTCCTCTACAGAGAAAAGGAGTGAAACACCACCTATTCCCTACTCATGTTCTCTGTTCTTTTCAAATATACAAGGGTCTGTAGAATCAGAGGACAGTTCTGCAGCCTAGGTGAGTAGTTAGTGGTGGGAATTGCAGACAAAACAATTTAGGCAAGCATCCAAAAATACAGGCCTATCCAGTGGTCTACACTCTGAAAAAGAACTAGAAATGATCAGGTTTCCATCACAGGATTTTTAGAAACTTGATATTTGCAAGACTGAAAATATTTTAAGGAAATTCTTTCTTAAGGTGCTCCTAGTTTGTTTGTTTGTTTGTTTTTTTAATTTTCTAGCTTAGATTCAATTAGAGTGAGGAAGTAGAGAGTAAATAGAATAATAACTGTATTTTGCATTAAATTAGAGGAAGAGTGCAATATTGATTTTTATTTTTTTGAATATTAATGAAAAAACCACAAAAACTCAGGTAAACTCTTTATTGGGGGTTTTGACTTTTTTTTTGGTAAGGATGTTTGAGATATTCTACACAGTTATTTAAGTCATTCCACTCACTCTGTCTTGAGTATCCAAATGTCACTCCCACTGCCCGCTTCCCCGACTAGTTCCCTGCAAACAATTGGATTTTCTTTTCCACTTGACCCTCTGCCTCCTTAATCACAGCCCAAATGTGAGATGCTGGCACTGGTGCAGTTATACTGTATTTTTATATTGAATTTTATCTTCTTGGTCTGATCTACCAATCATGCAATTCAGAAGGAAAAAATAAAATTGAAGGGAGTCTGCTTATCTTGTTTTAGTAGCTCTTACCATAGAAATATTTTATATAGCACTCGTTCAATATCTACTGGGTTTAATATATATATATATATATCATGCAGTTTTCAAAAACCAGAATGTTCTTGGCACACATGAAGTATAAAGCTATCAAATATTACAATAACTGAATCAATAGAATGTATAAATAGATATCTACTTTGCCCATCTGCACAGCTAAAATGCAAATAACATATTAATTACAACTCTGAACAGAAGAAAAACGAAGCTTCACACTAATCTGAAAGCATTCTTTTTTGGCATGTAGGAATGTACAGTATGAAACTGTCTCCCTTAACTACTTAGTAACTAAGTAAGTAATCACGGAGCAGGCAGCAGACATTGCAAGTATGGAAAATGGAGGATGATGTGGGGGTGAGCGTATGGGGAGGAATCCAAAAAGGTGTTAGTGGAAAAGCAGTAACTTTGTATACATTTTTAATCATTGCTGAAAAAAGGGTAAAGAACTTTTGTTAGCCTAATATAAGTTCAACAACAAGAGAGTAAAGGTTAAGAATCCTACTTTCAGCTCCAGTGTGGAATTAGAAGTCCATTCGCTCATCAATACACAGGGGATTTGCACATGAGAATGGGAGTTACATGAGCAAAGTTTTCAGGGATCTGTGAGAAAATAAACTCTAACACGAATATTTGAACTACGTTTTACAATAGACTGATCATCAAAAAAGACATGGGTGTGGAGATTGTAATATTTTAAGAGCCATCTACAAATATACGTCTAACTGTATAGACAGGTATGTAAATACATATATAAACTGTATACATGTATACTTGAAATCTGCATGTATCGGTATAGGCGCTAACTCTAGTCAGTACAACTAACTAGCTCATTAAATTCTCCCACTGTTTTTTGTTACTGAACACAATCACAGCACTTGAAATTTCATTCAAATGACTGAAGTAATACTATGGAAAATTTCAAATGCACTTCATATGAATTTTTCTTTTACTTTCTTTTCTTTCCTTCTACTTTCTTTTTTTTTCTTCTTTTTTGATTCTCCTCAACCACAAAACACACATATACATGCTCATTGCAATTTTTCTCACTTGAGCCTTTCCAAACAATGGATGTAAGCATCTCTATTTTTCTTTAAAAAAGACCCAAAGAGGCAAATCTTCCATTTTCTTCTGCAGTAGCAGTTTGAATTTTAGCATGCAGATTTTAGCATAAAACGTTCTTCACTGTGGGAAAAGGGGTGTGTTACAGCAAAATTAAAGCAGACAGATCTACTAGCAGACACATTATAATAGTAAAACCTGTAAGGACACAGGTGACAGGCTCTCTTTTATGAGATGATTTCAGTCCTTCACTGAATCTGTTTGCTCAGTCCTAGAGCAACTTGTTGATAAGAGGAAGTCTTTGGTGAGAAACGGCATGAAAAACAATGAAAAGCATCAGATTTAATAAAGTATCTAAGCAAAGTCTTAAAATGACACCCACACTATGAAGGGAAAGCCAAATTTGCTTTTTCTGAGGGGAATTTGTGTTTGTCAGGAAGGGTTCCTGGAGGCTTTGTTTGGAGGCCTTGATGTGTGACCAGGGCGCCACAGGCCGCGCTTCACCCTTGCCCTCCTCTACCCCGCTCTGCCCACCCATACCGACACCGCAGGGGGAAGGGTTTCAGAGCAGAAAGAATCAAAAGCTGAGGGACGGGGGAAAAAAAAAGTGCTTTTCAGGGTCTGATGTGTGGGAATCAAATGAGAGGCCTAGCTCAAATCCGGTCGCCAGGCAACCAAAGTGATATGCTGAGGGAATATCATTAAAGTTGGAAAGTAAGCAGTCTCTCTGAATTAGTAAACCAACCACAGGATGGACGACACACCCGAACTCTATCAGGGCTGGAGTGCCATTCCTCCAAGGAGGACGAGCGGGGGCTTTGCTAAGTTAAAGGGGGAATCGAGAGGGAGAGGGAGAGAGAGAACGCAGCTGATTTGTAGAGTTTTTTCATAAAAAAAAGACAATGGCTGTCCAGACATGGAGTTGGTGGTGAAATATGGTAACTGCCACGGCTGCAGCTGGCTCTCTGACACAAGATTAATAAGTTGCCGTTTCCTAGCCGACCAGAACCTAGTGGGAACTATCCAGCATTTTATCTTGAATTGTGGGTAACAGCCTTACTGCAAGCTGGCCTAGTTTACTGCTCTGTTTTTTCCAGATCTCCCAAAGTGCAGCAAACATCTGTGACTCTAATGAGGTCATCATTGAGGGTGTCCAGAGAGCCAGGCCCTGAGAACTGACCTCACCTCTGCCTGAACATAAAGTACAAGTGCTGCGGGGAAGCAGGACAGATTAAATAGGGGAGCCGGCACTTGGCTGTAAGCTAAGCTCTTAAGAAACTTTTTGCTGTCATTAAAAAAAAGAGAAGGAGTGGGAGAGAGAGAGAAAGGGAGAGAAGATTGAGGTTCAAAAATGACAGTACAACAAAGCAATAGCGAGCCTACAGAATTAGATGCAGGCCTCACTGATGAATATTATCACTGACGTGAACAAGGAAAACTTATCTGGCCTTCCTTCTTGAAAGGCAGAATAAAATTGAATTGCCAACTTCTGCATTTTACCACATTTTGGTGGAAATGGCTCAGAGACCTACATGATTTAAAATGAAGTCTTGGTGAATTCAACCCCACAGCACATATATGTGTTTCTGACCCAAAAAATTGCAAACATTATGTAACATGGCATATCATTCATAGGTAATTTGACTATAGACACGGAAAACAAATGAAACTTCTCTGAATAGGTCTTTACCCCTCTCCAGCCCCTAGTTATTCCAACAATCATAGTTTTTATAAATAACATCACCAAATATGCAAACACAACCCAGAACTGCGTTTAAATCAATGAAAAATAATAATTTTTTTAGTCCTCTAAGGCAAGGATATCTAACAGATGACTCTACCTACTGCTTCCTTTAAAAACTCCATTCTTTTAGGATGATCTATATAAGTTTCAAAAGGCAGGAAAATGTTTTAGGGGGAAAAAAATTTCCTGAAATTGTCCCTATCATTTTATTTATAAATACATTGGCCACATGTTGATTATTTATTGTCCATTTCAGCCACATCTGCCCACAGAGGACAATCAAGGCAATGGTGACATCTTTCATGTGTAAGGAAACACTGATGTGAATAAAGTCCAGAAGGAGAAAAAAAAAAGATGGAGGTCATCTTCAGAACTCATCTAGGAACCTTAATTTGCTTGTGTTAACTCATTCTGTAAGCAGATATATTTTTCCCTGAGATGAAATCAGTGAGACCCAAAAGGCTATATCCTGGTACTTTTATAATGAGTTTTTATTTTGGAAAAGTGGGAATATTATGATGAGATTAAATTTGCCAAGTTTATATTTTATTTGCATATTATTATCATTTTGTAGACTGGATCTAATGCAAGAGATACAGAAGACTAGTAATAGAGAAGCAACCACTTTCTCCAAACCCAGTAAATGGTGCACAAAACTCTCAGCTGACCATGTGATGTAGGAGTTCAGGAATGAGAGGGCAGGAGTGGATTGGCTGGCCAGAGAAAGTGGTAGCCACTTCTGATTGATACTGAGTCGTTTCATTGAGATAGCAAGAAGGGAATCAAGGTGTTGTCCTAAGCTTAATTCTAGTGATGGACATTATGGAGTGGGGATGGTTATAAACATGTGCTTACAATGTAGGACATGTAAGATGAAGGGTCTAAAATAGTAGTGCTAGAGAGAAGTTCTAGTACTACCTGCAAGTCCCTCGAAAAGGCCGTTTCACCACAGAAGAAAGGCACCTGCTCCTTGTTCAAGGCCTCAAGCTAGAGTTGAGACAGAAAGAGAGGCTTATGAAACAAACCCACCTGTGCTTGTATGTGGACTGGGGAGAGGAGCTTTTGGGGGGCTGAGGTCTATTGCATTACACTTTCGCTCAACTTTCAGGAAGGGCTTGGCTAATGCCCATTTGCAGGCTGAGTTTATTTTTTAAATGCAAATGAAGGAAGTGTTGCAGTTCAGCTTTGCAAACAGTTTTCAGAAATCCTGTTGGCCTACATTTAGCTGGAAAGCAGCACCCGGTACCAAGAGTAGGGGCTCAAACAATCAAGCAGTTGTTTGCTTCACTCACATTCCTGAGGCAATCTGGTTCCAGCTGAACTCCTTGGGAACAGTCTGGGCTATGTACCCCTAGGGCATCTGCCCCAATTAGCACTGACCCTTGGGAGCCTCCTTACTGGCCCTAGGTCACTCCCAGCCTCTTGGATTCTGGGTAAACCAGATTACTGTAGGAGCCTCTAGGCTTTCCACAGCCCCAGGGAAAAACTGGACATCCAGGATTGCCAACAGGAACTCGGTAACCTTGGCCACCTCTGGCTCTCTGAACCAGAGACACACATAGTGGTGGGATCTTTCTAGTGACTGAGGAACAACAGGAAAGAAGGCTCAGAGAGAGTTTGGCCAGGCTAAACTTTGTAATGCACAGAGCGAGTCCAGGCTGTGGAATTTCACAAAACTGGGTTTGGCTCTTGGATCTTTTCTGTCTAACTGGGTGACCTTGGGCAAGTCAACAAACCCTACAAAACTTCCATTTCTTTAAGTGTAAAATGGGGACAAAATTATCTGATCTGTCCTGCAGTGTCTTCATGACTTTAACATGGTCAATAAAATGCCTGGCTCATAAAATGTTTCCAGTAAATGAAACTTAGTTGCAATGACTAAAACTCACCATGTTTGACCAGGACACTACCACTCCTGAGAAAATCAGAGGCCGCATAATTATTCAAATCCCTCTGTTTTGCTGTGGTTCATGATCAGTTTGTGATCAGCCCTTCCTTTCTGAGAAAGAATAATTTACAATTGACGATTACTTTTTATGCCTCTCTCCACCCAGCACCTCTAGGCACACTGGGGGTGACAGAAGGCATATATGATGTGGTCTCCAGCTTTGAGAATCTAACTGTAAGAACAAAACTAACAGAGCATGAACCAATTCAAGAACAGTTATAGGCATCAAACTACACAGTCCTGAGTAGCGTGAACAGAGCCGGAAGGAGGAAGGAATTGGCATGGGCTGCCACGGTCAGGGAAAGCACCACAGAACCATTGAGTTGGCCTGTATTTACTGAGTGTCTACCATGAGCTGGGTCCTGAGAGAGATACCGATAAGGAGGGAACTTTCTCTAAGAAGCTTAGAACCTAGTCTGGAGAAAGACCCATTAATATCCCACTTCAACATAATGCAGTGAGTGCTAAGAATGGGCTTGGAGGAGGAAAGTACTGTAAGAATCTTCATGATCAGTCTACTGGAAGAAGACTGGCTTAGATTGATTTTGAAAGAGAAGTTGGGTTTAGATAAATATCAATGCTAGGCAGGTAGATCAGCATAAACAAAGATATGTCAATGGAAAACAATCAAGGTACTCGTGTGTGCGTGCATGTGTGTGTGTGTGTGTATGAGAGAGAGAGAAAAGGGGAAGAGAGCAGAGCAAGTTCAAGAGAGGAACAGGGCATGTAATTGGAAAGAAAAATAGAAATTCTAAAATTAGATACAAGATTTAAAGAAGTTGCTGTTCAGTCACTCAGTCATGTCCAGCTCTTTGTGACCCTATAGACTACAGCATGCCAGGCTTCCCTGTCCTTCACAGTCTCCTGGAGTTTGTTCAGACTCATATCCAACAAATTGGTGATGCCATCCACCCATCTCATTCTCTGTTGTCCCCGTCTCCTCCTGCCTTCAATCTTTCCCAGCATCAGGGTCTTTTCTAATGAGTTGGCTCTTTGCATTAGGCACCCAAGATTTAAAGAAGAACCTTTTCTAAATTCTATTTATCTTTATGAATGAGGCAGATGATCATGCTAAGAGGCAAGCATAGGTTATAAAGTCTAAGAGGATTCTCAGATATGGCTTTTGTGAGTGACCCAACAGGATAGAGGTCAGCTATGAGGGCTTCCCTGATAGCTCATTTGGTAAAGAATCCACCTGCAATGCAGGAGACCCTGGTTTGATTCCTGGGTCAGGAAGATCCCACTAGAAAAGGGATAGGATACCCACTTCAGTTTTCTTGAGTTTCCCTTGTGACCCAGCTGGTAAAGAGTCTGCCTGCAATGCAGGAGACCTGGGTTCGATCCCTGGGTTTGGAAGACCCCTGGAGAAGGGAAAGGCTAACCACTCCAGTATTCTGACCTGGAGAATTCCATGGACTGTATAGCCCCTGGGGTCGCAAAGAGTCCACGGCTGAGTGACTTTCATTTTCACATGAGGATATTCACAGTTGAATACACTCCTCTTTCCCATAGAAAAAAACTTCCCAGGCTGATGAGGTCAACCACAGTGGGGCTAGAACTAAGGGTGATTTTGTGAGTTGTTTTTCTGGTCAAGGTCTTCTCTTGGAAATTAATTAGGAAAGTAGATATCTGGGCCCAAGCTCCCCCAGGAGAAAGAACTGGCCAGGCACTGGTCCTGGGAGTGGAGGGACTGTGGAAGCTGGGACACAGAAAGTATTTCTGGAGTTGACTGAGACAAAGAAGGTAGAACTAAAGACTTCTTTAGTTTCAAAGCTTTCTGAAGACCTCAGTATCCCAACCCAATTCCCAGCAAGTCCTCCCTGCTTCTCTGCCTTGAGTCGCCTACTGTCCTGGTGGATCCCCACTGGCTTTGCTGTCTGCACTGCATACTGGGGCCAAATCAGAATGGTGTTGAGCTTCTGAGTTATTCCTGACTGGGTTATTCAAGACTCTGTCTTATGGAATTACACTTGATGATAATCACTGAACCAGAGTAGCCCAGAAGGTCTCCACTATTAGAATAAATGCTCCTTTGAAGAGAAGTATGAGCAATTACAGGCTTCTTTCCTTAGTACAAGAGACCTGGAGATATTTACTTGCTGCCACCATGAGGACTGGACATAAACAGACAGTAGTTCTGCTGTGTGATTATGTAGGGGCTTGGGAAGATCAAACTGTTGAAATATAATCACTCTATACAGCCTAAGAATCATTTGGGTTTTCCCCTTCCTCTTTCAAACAACAAACATTCATTAAGCACCCATATTGGGAGCTGGTGGCTCAGACAGTAAAGAATCTGGCTGCAATGCAGGAGACCCTGGGTCAGGAAGATCCCTTGGAGAAGGGCAGGGCAACCCACTCCAGTATTCTTGCCTGGAGAATCCCCATGGAAAGAGGAGCCTGGTGGGCTACAGTCCATGGGGTAACAAAGAGTCAGCACATAAGCTAGACCCTGTGTGAGTCACAGTCATCATTCCCCAAAACTCACAGTCAAGTGGAAGAGACAAATGGAGTGAGAAGAGCTGTTAAACATAGGCCCAGTCACGGAGGGAACCCAAAGGAGTGAGCTTTCCCGGTGGCTCAGGCAATAAAGAATTTGCCTGCAGTACAGAAGACACAGGTTTGATCCCTGGGTCTGGAAGATACCCTTCCTGATCTACCTGGAGAATTCCATGGACAGAGGAGTCTGGCTATAGTCCATGAGGTTGCAAAGAGTTGGACATGACTAAGTGACTAACACTTTCACTTTAGGGACTGGAAAAGGTTACAGGGAGAGGAGACAGAAAACACAAAATGAAATAGTTGGCCTGGTTGTGTGCGGAGACATGTGGGACAGAAAGAGCTGAAGCAAGATGGGCAGGTAGATGTCAAGCTATGAAGAGACTTACACAGCAGTCTAAGTCAAGGTTTTGCCTCTCTGGTGATAGAGCATCACTGAAAGCCTCAAACCAGGAAGCGGCACATTCAGTACTGTGTTCTACAATAATCTGCTGGCAGGCAGACACCTTCAGGGATAGAGGTGGGAAATGGAGAGACTACCAATCTGTGTATCAGACAATGAAAATATTAATTACCCTTCTATCAAACCAGTCAGTTCTAAAGGGAGTCAATCCTGAATATTCATTGCACAGACTGATGCTGAAGCTCCAATACTTTGGCCACCTGATCCAAAATGATGAATCACTGGAAAAGACCCTGATGCTGGGAAAGATGGAATGCAGGAGGAAAAGGGGATGACAGAGGACAAGGTGGTTGGATGGCATCACTGACTCAATGGCCATAAGTCTGAGCAAGCTCTGAGAGATGGTGAAGGACAGGGAAGCCGGGTATGCTGCAGTCCATGAGGTTGGAGAGTCGCACTTGACTGAGCCACTGAGCAACAATAACAAGTTAGCTGATCTAATTTTCATGGCTCCCCATTGGAGTTTCTCAAGGTCAGGCACCCATATTTCTTATTTGGGTGTGCTTCCCTTTGTCTAGATAACCACCTGGTCTATTGTAGGCACTTGCAAAATACCTCTGAATCCATGGCAAATAGAGGGTAAGAAACTAGGCATCAATCCTCTGATCTGAAGGTTTTCCTACACACTGGTTCTCTGAGAGACTTTCATTTGGGAGATGAGGATAGGCTGGAGTAACAGTTCGATGTAATATTCAGCCAGGCATTATGGAGTATGCTGTGTGAATGCTAAGCGAGCAGACTAGTCTGGACAGAGCAGAGCTCAGCAGAGGTTAAAGAGGAAGTGTCTCCTTCAGTCTCGGCATTGTTCAAGCGAGAACCACTTTGTCAGTAGCTGCAGCCATTAGATTACTGAAGAGGTGAACTTTGGGTCATGCTGAGTCAGGAAGAGTTCCTGGGGTGGAGGAGAGGCCAGGGAGACAGAGCAGTTTCTTAGAGAGAGGAGAGACTCAGGAAGGAGAAGAGAGGAGCCTCACTTTGACATTTAATTGCTGATCTGCCTCTACCTCATTCTTCCATTCCCAGACAAAGTGAGGAGCTTTTTCTCTCTTACCTCCGGTCAGGCGAGTTCAGTTTACAATTGGCACCTAACAGATCCTGTCCACTCAGAGAGTGAAACCAAGGTGTGAGAATATGCATGCGGGCTGCAGAGCACAGTGACTACATGGGCTCGGGGGTCTGAACTATGTGGTCTTTTGGCCTTAGTTTCCTCATCTGTAAAATGGAAATAATAATAGTAACGTTTCATAAAGTTGCTATGTGATAGATGATATTTGTAAGGAGTTTAGCACAGTTTCTGACACAAGTACTGAAAAGAGGATGAATATTGATTATTTTTAGGAGCTGGGGAGGAGAGAAGGTGATACAACAATCATGGGTGTTTCCAAAGACATATCTAACTCTCATCAACTACATTAAACTCACTGGACAGTGGTTCTTCAAGGGCCTGAGGGCTCTGGCTCCACTGGGACTTGTACAGCCATCTGAGGCAATGTAGGAGGAAAAGCCCTGGTGACTGGTGAGGGTGTGGAGACAAGACGCTGCTCAAGGGGCCTTGGGGTTCTCATCCACGAACTCAAGAACCAGTAGCTTGAGGGAGTGCTAAGAAATCTGTCTACATACTTTTTGAAAAATATCAGATTAGCTAAAATGGGAAAGGAAAAGAAATATGGTCATTTCCTCAGTTCACCAACCTTAATATTGAACCAACGCTGGTTCTTAGTTTTTCCAGCAGTCACATATGGATGTGAGAGTTGGACCATAGAGAAGGCTGAGTGCCCAAGAATTTGATGCTTCTGAACTGTGGTGCTGGAGATGACTCTTGAGAGTCCCTTCAACAGCAAGGAGATCAAACCAGACACTCCTAAGGGAAATCAACCCTGAATATTCGTTGGAAGGACTGATGCTGAATCTGAAGCTCCAATACTTTAGCCACCTGATGCAAAGAGTTGACTCATTGGAAAAGACCCTGATGCTGGGAAAGATTGAAGGCAGGAGGAGAAGGGGATGACAGAGGATGAGATGGTTGGATGGCATCACTGATTTGATGGACAGGAGCTTGAGCAAACTCTGGGGGTTGGTGATGGACAGGGAAGCCTGGTATGCTGCAGCCCATGGGGTTACAAAGAGTCAGACATGACTTAGTTGACTGAACAACTGAACAACAACAAATGTCTGAAGAGTTAAAATACAAAGGAGACTGTACTTCTTCCTATTTATTCTTTTGAGCATAATGTAGAAAAAAAAACACAAAGCATTAGAAAAAACAGGCAAACAATAACTCTTAATAACTCAAAGAATCTTTAAAGAAAAAAATAAAGCATTTGACATCATCAGAAAAAATCTGATTGAAATATCTAGTATTAGCATTTTCACTGATACATTTTCCCAATTGTTATAATCTTGGCATTGCTTCAGTTCAGTTTAGTCATTCAGTTGTTCAGTCAACTAAGTCATTTCTGACTCTTTGTAACCCCATGGACCGTAGCACTAAAAAGCCTCTTGATGAAAGTGAAAGTGGCGAGTGAAAAAGTTGGCTTAAAGCTCAACATTCAGAAAACGAAGATCATGGCATCCAGTCCCACCACTTCATGGGAAATAGATGGGGAAACAGTGGAAACAGTGTCAGACTTTATTTTTCTGGGCTCCAAAATCACTGGAGATGGTGATTGCAGCCATGAAATTAAAAGATGCTTTCTCCTTAGAAGGAAAGTTATGACAAACCTAGATAGTATATTAAAAAGTAGAGACATTACTTTGCCAACAAAGGTCTGTCTAGTCAAGGCTATGCTTTTTCCTGTGGTCATGTATGGATGTGAGAGTTGGACTGTGAAGAAGGCTGAGTGGCAAAGAATTGATGCTTTTGAACTCTGGTGTTGGAGAAGACTCTTGAGAGTCCCCTGGACTGCAAGGAGATTCAACCAGTCCATTCTGAAGGAGATCAGCCCTGGGATTTCTTTGGAAGGAATGATGCTAAAGCTGAAACTCCAGTACTTTGGCCACCTCATGAGAAGAGTTGACTCATTGGAAAAGATTCTGATGCTGGGAGGGATTGGGGGCAGGAGGAGAAGGGGACGACAGAGGATGAGATGGCTGGATGGCATCACTGACTCGATGGGCGTGGGTGTGAGTGAACTCCGGGAGTTGGTGATAGACAGGGAGGCCTGGCATGTTGTGATTCATGGGGTCGCAAAGAGTCGGACACGACTGAGTGACTGAACTGAACTGAACTGAACTGGACTGTAGCACACCAGGCTTCCCTGTCCATCACCAACTCCCAGAGTTTGCTCAAACTCATGTCCATCAAATTAGTGATGGACTGGTTGGATCTCCTTGCAGTCCAAGGGACTCTCAAGGGTCTTCTCCAACACCACAGTTCAAAAGCATCAATTCTTCGGCACTCAGCTTTCTTTATAGTCCAACTCTCACATCCATACATGACCACTGGAAAACCATAGCCTTGACTAGACGGACATTTGTTGGCAAAGTAATGTCTCTGCTTTTTAATATGCTGTCTAGGTTGGTCATAACTTTCCTCCCAAGGAGTAAGCATCTTTTAATTTCATGGCTGCAATCACCATCTGCAGTGGCATTGCTAATAGACACTAAATCAGCAGGGAGATCAGTATAAAGCATATATAGCAAAGCGAGAAACAGCATGTGTTGCATCTTAAAAAAAGTAAAACAGAGCTAAAACTTCAAAACTAAAAAAAAAAATATTTCCACTTTTAGAAATCTATCCTAAGCCAAAGGACAGAAATTCAGTGAATAAAATATGTAGAAATATATTTATTACAGAATTTCCATAATGGCAATAAGTAAAAATGAATTTCATGTCCAACAAAAGGGGACTTGTTAAATCCACAGGTGGAATATTATGCAGTTATTACAAATGATATGTGTGCTATACTGAGCCAACTAGCTTCAGTCATGTCCAGCTCTTGGTGACCCCACAAACTGAAGCTTGCCAGGCTTCTCTGTCCATGGAATTCTCCAGGCGAGAATACCGGAGTGGGTTGCCACGCCTTTCTCCAGGGGACCTTCCCAACCCAGGGACTGAACCCACATCTCTTATGTCTCCTACATTGGCAGATGGGTCCTTTACCACTAGTACCACCTGGGAAGCCCTATAAATGATATATCTTAATATTATAAAAAATATAAGGGAAATATTCAATATAAAGGGAAATACTTAATATACTATTAAGTTAAAAAGAAACAGAACTGCAAATGGAGTATGATATCACATAGATAGTAATAAGACTGAAAGGAAATATTCTAAAGTGCTAACAATGGCTGTCTCTGGGTGGCAAGATTATGGGTGATTTTCATTTTCTTCTCTGTTGTAATATGTTCTAACTTTATAAACTATGTGCATGTAATACTTTTATAATTAGTTTAAAAAACAATAAAATTATCTTGCACAGTTATAGTTGTTTTAGACCTCATAAAAGGAGCTAATTATTTCTGTCCATAACAAATTCCATTTAACTATTATGGGAAGATTTAAAACTGGTTCTGAATTAAGAGTTTTAAACACTTTCCTCTCCCACACCCAGATCTCCCAGTCCCAATCGTTTAAGTCAGAGTTTCTGATTTCTGAGGCTTTTCACAACTGGTCCCCTCAGTTGTTCCCTCTTTTCATCCACTGGTGAGTTTCTATCTCATATCCCTCTTATTCTTTCTCTTGTATATTAACGAGGGAAAAAGTGAAGAAAATAGTCATTTTGAGCAAGAAGGCATATGTATGCCTTCAGTAAAAAACCCAGCAGATTCTTTGCTGTGTGAGCCACCAGGGAAGCCCCGAAACCAGTATATAAAATCAAATATATGATGTAAACAAAGTGACCCCTTGCTTTAAAATAATTCACATTAATAAATTCACCTTTAGAATCTACCCTAGTGCATCTGAAATGCAATTTTATTGCTAAAGGCGTGAGTTTTCCCAACTTCTCAGGGCCCACCTATTGTTTTCTCCATGTCACTTCATTCTCCAGGGTCTCCTAAGGCAGATTCATCTGACCCTGAAGTATAAAGAAACCCCACCAAGGCTGCAAGGAAGCAATGTGGAAGAGGCTGTCCTGTTTTTTAAATACTCATTCTACTTGTTTGTTTTTGGCTGTGTTGGGTCTTCGTTGCTACTCACAGGCTTTCTCTAGTTGCGGCTAGCTGGGGGTACTCTCTAGTTATGGTATGTGGACTTCCGATTGCAGTGGCTTCTCTTGTTGCAGAGCGCCAGCTGTAGGGCGCAGGTTTCAGTAGTTGCAGCTTGATGGTTCTAGTGCACAGACTCAGTAGTTGTGGGCCAAGGGCTTATATTGCCTGGGACATGCAGAATCTTCCTGCAGCAAGGATGGAACCAGTGTCCCCTGCAATGGCAGGTGGATTTTTGGCCACTGGACCATCAGGAAAATCCAAGGGGTTATTCTTCAGGTTAGGGTTATCTTAAGGCAAGCTAGACACTGGCTTTGGGCACAAAACTTAAGGAGCGGGGGAGCAAAAATTTCATAATAGAAATAAATACAATATTAATGCAATGTTTTTAAAAATTGAAATTAATGCAAAAAAAAATCTGTGATGAACAAAATATTGAAAACTGAAAAGACTAGCACCATGCCAAGCCGTAATGGAGCCCAAGTTGAAAGGGAAAAATGTGCAGCCTTATAAATATGTTCTTACATTTTTTTAAATATCCAGCTTTTTCAGAACATGAAAGTTGTTTAAAAATATTGAAACAGTAAAAAATTGGCATCTGTTCATTCCTCAAGGAATAAACTCACTTAAGAATCACTCCTCAAATTCTGTCACTTCCTCAAAACCAGCCATAATGAGAAGGCCCGAAGCTCTGGATCAAACATTTGACATGTATGCCATCTCAAGTCCACTTAATTATGGTTTAAATTCCCACCCCAGGATAGGCGCTGAGGACTCGTGTTCTAGGAGTGCACATCCTACACCTATACCGTTCAGTTTACAAATGTTCGTTGAACACTCACTGTCTGCCGGGCCATTTCCTAGGCATTGATGCTACGCTGGTGCATAAGACAGACCAGAGCTTGATAGCACGGAAACTGCATTTTACTGAGCCCTTAATTAACAGATTTTCCTTGCTTATTTGTTTGACTGTTTTTAATGGATGTTTATTTCTCACCTAGCTTTTCATTTTCCAGCTGCCTCAAATTTACTGTCAGTCATCTATATCATTCTTTGGGTTACTGAAATGGGCTGTCTTGCTCTAACTCTTGCGTTTTGCACTGGACCTTTACACTTCAGTGACGATTTATTTTCCACGTGTGTTAAGTCTTCTCTGCCATTCGACCTTTGCTTTTCCTATTTGCTGCTTTCTCAAGCCCAGTGCTTTGCATACAGTAGATGTATACTAAATATTTGAGGATCACTTAATCTTTGAATGAATGTATCAGTAAAAGAATCAACAAAGAAAGGAATAATGAATGGATGTACCTGGTCCCTGGAGGCAGAGAGGAAAGATCATCACAGGCCCCCTTGTTGTTTCTGTGTGTTTGATATATGAATATGTGATCACATATGCATTTGTGTATGCTGACACATATTTGCTGGTAGAATAGGAACAACTGGATAAGGCTTCACAGCTGTGGTGTTTCAGAAAGAAGAAGATGTGTGCTGGGTTGGGCAAGCCACTCCTCCTCATTGAAAGGGTCTCTGTTTCCTCATCTATAAAATGAGGGAGCTGAACTGTAAAGTCTAAAGTACTTTTCGGCTCTAACATGAGTTGAATCCAATGCTCCTGATGCTGTAGGAATTAGCTAGTGTGGGTACCAATGAGCACTGCCTTGGCCTCTTTTGTGCTTTGGGGTTCTCTAAGAAAAGGAATGTGCTCTAAATATGCAATACAAACATCAGTCAGGAGAAGGGGATAATTGTGGTGTTTCTGATTGATGAAGATTCCAGGAAATAACTGTGTGATTCCAAGATGTCCCTCCTGATATTCAGTTATTTTAATGTTATAATGAGTAAAATCCAAAGAATCACTGCAGGTTCCTTAGAACAAAATTTACCTGTTTAGGACGTTCTTTGAGAATTTCTGTGTTCATGTGAGGGGTGGTGGGATGTTATTTTCAATTCAACCCTTGAAGAGAACCGGTAAGTCAAATGCCAGCTCCTGAATAGTATTACCAGTAACCAATATTTGTAGAGTGTTTTATAGTTTACACAGACGTTTCCTCATTTATATTCCTATTTAATCCTCAATACAGTCCTGTGATGGGAACGTCTTCTTATAATCCTCTTTTTATGTGTGAAGAAAATGAGCTGAGCCTGTGGTGCCCATCTCTGGACCCCAAACCTCCGGCTCTTTGCAGACACAGATTTTTAAAAACTCTTTCAAGGAGAAAGGGCCTGAAATGGAGCAGGCATCCAGCAGAGTGTATGCTATTGTCTCTCTGAGATTAGGGGAAAGGGTCCTTCTTTGGAGGATAGGGTAGAATAAATCAGTGGTTCTCCCAAA
Source organism: Ovis canadensis (assembly GCF_042477335.2). Lineage (NCBI taxonomy): Eukaryota > Metazoa > Chordata > Mammalia > Artiodactyla > Bovidae > Ovis > Ovis canadensis. The sequence goes on along the minus strand of NC_091245.1, from coordinate 208,032,882 downwards.
CCTGGCCTCAACCTCGACCTGTGGAATCAGAATCTCCAGGGAGTAATTTAAATTTCAGTTTTGAAAAAATTTCAGAATTTCATAACTTTTTCTGTATTAAAAAAGTCTCATATAAAACTTGAATAAATATTTATTCAGTGGCTATTAGGTGTCCATTTGCTTTTCTTTCTCTAGTCAATAAAAGAAAAAAAGGATGAAACACTGTATTTGTCTCCTCCGTCTTTAGTTTCATGTATGTGTGCGTATCAGGAGGTCTATGAGTTTCTCAGAACTTTTTTAGACTGTGAAATTCAAAACTCTAGAAAACAGTGATGCACACCCATGACTTTTATCATATTCAGTTCAGTTCAGTTCAATCACTCAGTCAAGTTCAACTCTTTGCGACCCCATGGACTGCTGCACACTAGGCTTCCCTGTCCATCACCAACTCCCGGAGCTTGCTCAAACTCATGTCCATCAAGTTGGTGATGCCATCCAACAATCTCATCTTTTGTCATCCCCTTCTCCTCCTTCCTTTAATTTTTCCCAGCATCAGGGTCTTTTCCAATGAGTCAATTCTTTGCATACTTTCCTACATAAACATCTTCAATGGTCTTTCATTACTATTAGATCAGGTACTAGTTCCTAAGTCCAAGTTGATTACAAACTGTTTGATCTCAACTGCTCTAGGTTTTCATTTTTAAGCTGTAAAATGAAGTTGTTTGACCAAATAGTTTCCAAAATAATGGATTTATAAGTGTCATAGATAAGAGTCCTGTGGCATTCAAAGAGCTATAAGCAAAGGTTCCCAGGGAAGGCTCCTCCCGAAGACAGAGCAAAGTTGGCTCAGGGAACCCCTGCTGTCCTGGGTGGTACTGGCCCAGTGAGTGTGGTTTGGGTGTCCATTCTTAGAAGCAAGAGCTCCACCCATTTCCATCAAGGAAACTAACTAAATTCAAGTCTAGTGCATGTTTATAAAAATATTATAGTTAAATAGAATATAATGTAGTAAAAGATGAAAAGCATTTAATATGAACTGTCCAAATGACAATTCACTGCTCACTTTCCTTAGTGCTTGTGTCTTTAAGTGTTAAGAACCTATTGCACTTCTTGAATAAACTAAGTTTTTCTCTTCTTCTCTTTCCTTCCTTCTTTGGTCCTTCCTTCCTTCCTTCTTTCATCTTTCCATCCTGCTGTCCTTCCTTTTTCTTTCTCATTCCATTAGCACCTTTAACAGAAAATGATTACCTTCCTGACTTATTTTATCCCAGATCCTATCACATGCATGGAAAGAATTAAATCAGAATAATGAATGTTGTGAAAATGGGTAATAAAGTGATGATAGATGACTATTATTGTGGTTGTTATGATATTGTCAAGTTAAACCCATGTACAATATGTCCATTCAGAAATCTAGTAGAACACAAAAACTATTTTTCTTTTTTTTTTTTTTTCTTTTTTTTTAAAGCTTTGTTTTAAAAAGACACCTTCCTGTCACGAGTGCTTGTAAGTGAATAAAATGAAATTGATGCCTAGCAAGGGAAAAAAAGGAAAATACTTCTTTACTTTGTATTAAGAATACATGACATCTTTGCTGTCAGCGACAGTGAAGTGAAATACATACCAAATATGTCTTGACATAACTTGACAGGAATGTATGTCTTCTTTTCTCTCATTTATTTTTGTGATAAGAATATGTGATTTTGCTGCCAAGGAAACTTGTAATGTCGTAGAGAAATGGAAATGAAATTGTGTTGGGTATGTCCAATTTCTCCTGACAGAGTGGCATAAGCTATAGCATGCGTGTAGTCTTGGGAAGTTAACAACAGGCCTCAGCCAGCAAGACCCAGGCACTGACATTTGTCAAAACAACCTTCCTCAACACATCAAAATGTGCCTTTCTCTTTTGTGTTGTTCAGATGTGTTCGGGTAACTACGTTTTAGAAAATGGTGACTGTCAGAGAATCATTGCCATCCACATGTGAACGATATCAAGAGAGGGGAAAAAAAAAACTTATCTTTCCCTCTCAAATATGAACCTATTCCATTTTGATTATCCATGAGGGCCCTTTGAAAAATATCAAAATCTAATATAAGTGTTGCATTTTTGCTTTGTGGGTGATTTTTCCCCCATAACCTGACAAATATAAATGTCACAGATTGTTTCTTTTTCCTTTTCAAAGCATTGCACAGATGGATGTTGTGTGTTGGTGTAAGTCTGGTCTATTGTTCTTGAGTTCATTGCTTTTTAAAATTGTTGCCTTTCTTGGAAGGACTCAAATCATCGAGGTATCACTGGCTCTTTAGAAAACATTCTAAATTTCTTACTCTTGCTACAGAGCAATGGATGTTAAGTGAGGTGAGTATTAAGCACAACAAAATTGTATTTTAAGTGAAAATCCAATCTGCCTTTTGGGGTCTCTTTTATAGATACACACACAATTTCTAGAACCCTAGCAACAGTTTCTATAATAAGTTGTGTCTGAAGCAAGAATTCCTTACCTAAGGCAGACAGAAAGAGAATCAGCCAGCAGTGTAATCATTGCTCTGCTGTTTGAAGGAATATTGAGCTCAGATGCCTCCAGAAAGCCCACCAGGCCCAGAGGCACTGGACAATAAAAGGGGAAAAATAATAGACACCAACGCTTTATTAAGTATATTTTTTCTCACTTAGGTGCCCATTCCCTGGTCAGACAATTAGTTGAGGTTCTTTCCAGAGAAAGTGTTACCCACCAAGAAAAACTCTTTTAACCTTTCAAAATAACAAATATCTTTAATGACTTTTATCCCCTTTCCATTGACATCACAGATACAATGTGACCTGTCTTGAAGTCAAGCCCAAATTGAAATCACTGCTGGCAGGGAAAGGAAAAATAGAACATTTGACAATAAGAGTGACAGATGAAGCTTTGGGGACCTTGAAAGGGAGAATAACTCAAGCTATGACCTGGGACAGAAATACTGCACCTTAGCAAAATACCTGCCCAGTCTGTAAGTTAGCAGGCAGGTACATTTGCACATGATAGTGGGCTAAATCCGATGCTTGATAGAGGTCGGAATTATTTTCCATGTACATGTTTAAAAGGAAAGCCAGACATGCTTTCTAGGAAGAACCTTTTGATTATAGACCAACTGTTCAATAACACACTCCCTGGGGAAAACATTCTTATTTGGTTGTATGAAAGCTAAGATTTATTAGAAATATTTCTGAAGAAAGAACTTCTTAAATTTGCTTTATCTTACTACAAATGTTTATTAAACACTTCATAGGGTAAAGATATATAGTGATATTTTTATATATTCTACACATATTTTTCCAAAGATAAAGGCAACCATCTGTAATATCCCTTGATTTATTTTTAGGAGGGAGAAACTATTATTTTATGACTTGTAAAATCTCTTAGTTATATCCTAACTTTTAATTGTGCTACATTTCTAAGTGATTACTTGAACTACAGGTGTAAGTTCAGTAGGATCTATCAATTTCTAGTGTTTTCTGTCTTCATCTCTTAATTATCTGTGCTTGCTTTGCTATTCACCTTAGTTTTCTTTAAAACATGATTTGTTCAAGGCTTCTTCACTCTTGGCTGGTTTGGCAGTTAATAGTAACATTGTTGTAATATTACCCATTACAGTGAGAAAATTTCCCAATGATGGTCATTGCAGATCTTTTCCATCAGGTGTATTTTACTTCTAGAGCTGTCAGAGAAAAATTTAATTCCAGTAACTCTTTATTTGAGATAAATTTCCCAAAGAGTCTTCAGTTTAGGCTTTGGAGGCACTGCCTTCTATTCAAACATTGTGAAACGTTTTAGGTCATATGAATAATCAAGTTTGCATCATTGTGAAATAAATACATAAGGCTACATTTTCACTGAAGTTTATAAGTCCATGGTTGAAACAAATGCGTGTTTCTCTCTTTCCCTCTGTGGATAATAATGGCAGAAAGTCATAATGTTTATTTTGCCCTTGATATAAATTTAAATTGAATAAGGATGGTTCAAGTGGACCAAAGAAAAATCTGGTTACTTCCCTGGGTCCATCAGCATCTTAACTCACTTTCTGAATGTTTTGGGGCTTTGTAAAGCCTAAAACATATTTTACCATGCCCCTTTCCCCTTATTTAATAAACCAGTGTAATTTAAAAGAAAACCTTAATCCATATGTTTCTGATTAATCTGCACTAAACTCATCAAAATGGTGTTTTTAAAGAGTGATCTGGTGTCCAAGAAGTCTTTTGAATGTCTCTTCAACAGGGCAGAATGCTATTTCTCTTTGAAGCAGGAAGTTGTGTTTTGCCAACAGTAAAGAAATTTAAACCCCCAAAGGGTTGAGATCAGTTTAAAACTTCAAGCCTGAAGGCTCTGTGGGGCTCTACACTTGGCAAATCAGCTGCTTTCCTTCTGACTTTGAAATACCTTATTTCCCTCCCACAAAAATGCTCAATTTATTGTTTTGCTAAAATACATGTTAAAATCTGAACTGTCTTCAAACTCTTTGATACATAAAAGTGTATGAACTAGAAAGCAGAACCTAATGTCCAATTTACTCTAAAGCAATTTCATTTGATTGTCCATTTGCATCTTTCTTTAATTTCCTAGTTTCCTGACCCCACACATCTTTATAATTTGGGTTCACCCAAAAGTTTACCAGAAGAGGTGACCATAAAGATCTTACAAGCTGGAAATAAGTGCTACGCAACCAGTGGCTTTCCTCCTCGGGTTGCCCAATAAGGACATATTTCTTGGTGTACTAAGCTAACATTTCACACTACAGTTTGTAGTCATTTATGTTGACAACCAAAAATTCAATGCTGAAGATTTTGAATAGTGTGTTCTATGGCACAAGGTGAACCATAATTCACAGTTGGAGTGTTCGCTAGTTTTTAACATAGTTCACTTCTATTCATATGTTTAAAGGAAGACCTGTATGATTGCACTTTGTTTTTTGTACAATGGATGAGAAAGAGGAAGAGACAGTGAGAAAGAAAACAAAATAGTATGCACAACCAGTTAAGCACCCAGACCACTATGGTCCTTTGTCCTTCCTGCCTCCAGGCCATGAAGTGGGAGTGCCCTCTAGTGAAACTTTAAAATCATTGGAAGACATTGGGTGTAACGTGATCAAGAATTCCTCCTAAATTCTTGTTTCAAAAATCTGTGGGCATTAAAACTTTGCCTAAATCTTCAATGAGGCTTAGAGAAAAACACGAAATTCTGTCAAGTAACACTGTTTCTTTAGGGAACAAATAGAAATGGATATTTAAAAAGTCATGTCTCTAATCTCTATTTGGTATCTCTCTCTCCTATCTAATGAGAGATCCCAAGGACATGTAAGTAACATATAACTAAAGCTATGATTATATAAATGAAACTTATATAAAAACATAATTACCTTCCTCTCAAGAAGAAACATATCAAATAAATCATTTTGAAGTGTAAAAGTAAAGCAGCAGTAGCAATACACACAAGTAAACAGAACTGAAAACCACCTTTTGTCATCTATATTATTTCAAAGTGCTTTGCAGAGAGCTGCATATGCTTACTGTGATAAAATCTGATGTGCTCTGGAAAAAGTACAAGCCTGGGAGTCCGTGTCTTGCCCCAGACTTCATTTACCAGCTGTGCATTTGGGCAAAACACTTAACCTCTCTGAGCCTCAGGGTCATCACCATCTGCAAAATGGGCTGAAGAACCGGCCCTGCCACTTCATAGGATAGTGCTGCTGGATGAGATAAAGTGTGGGAAAGGGCTTTGAAGGTCAAGTGCTATATGGTGAAGATATAAATTTTCTGACTTTTCTGTCTTCCTATTGGAAATATTTCAAGCAAAGTCCACTTTTATGATGAAGTAAGAGAGAAAGAAGACTCCTCTAAAATCCTATGGAGTCAGGAATCATTGACCAAGCAGTTTCCTTCCCAAACAAGGAGAGCAGTAGAGAAAGAAACAGGTGGCTTGGAGGAAGGAGGCGGGGCGAGGCTTTACTACCGTGGACCTGCCGGCTCCCCTGTGCTAGGCTGAGCCTGGACCGGCTGCTTGGGCCAGAGCGGGCTGGGCGGCAGCTGGTGGAGCGTCAGGAAACGCGTCTTCTTGGGTTTATAACAGCAAGTGTCAGTGAGTCTAATTTCCACCTTGAACGGAGACGAGCCCGACAGCATGGATGCTCTGTGTTTCTGTGTTTTTAATCCCCTTGTTGATTACCATCCACACAACATAGTTCCTAGTTTTTGTTGTCTTTTTAAAATTGAAAATATTTTAGCTTTGTTTATGCCAACAGTAATAAACTCTTCATTTTAGTGAACAATCTGCTTCTTCCTTTTAGTTGCAGTTTGTTTGTGCTTTGAACATTCTTTTCTCTACATATGGCTTGTTTTTCGTGAGGACATGATTTCTCGTTAGCTATGTTTGCTATAAAGAGAGCTTAATTTTTTCTAAGTCAACTTGTATAGGTACTTCAAACCCATATATTTCAAATTTCAGATTTCTCAATATTTTTCCTTCTCTTTCTTCTCCTTCCACTTCCTCTTCTTATTTTTTAACAACACAAGTATCTTCTATGTCCTTACTGCCTGGTTTTCCACCTTTCCTCTTTTGGATGTGTGTCTTCTTTCTTTTGTCCAGAGTGAGAAACTGTTTCTACTCTCTGTACCCAGAGGTACTTCACATTGTCAGATATGCACAATCAATCTTGCACTTAAACCTTTGTGAAGAAACACAACAGATGGATAATGGGAGCATGGTTGCCATTCGGGCTCTGGTCCATTCATGAGTGGCCTCCACAGCCATGACTCTAGTGGTAAAGGAGGGAAATTATAAAGCTAATTTCGAAGGCTCTCTGACAGTTCCATGCCTGCTGTTTCTGTCTTCCTCCCCATTTGACCTAAACAGTTGGCATGGAGGGGAGTGGCGTGGAGGAATGGTATTTCTTCCTTATAATAAAATAAAACAAGACACTCAGCAGGTTTTAAACTGCTCAGGGATTTATCCAAATTAAGTGACTAGTTCCAGTTGAACAACTAGGGCTTCCATGTCACAAAACAGCTCTTGGCTATACCTAGAGTTCACTCTGTCTAGGCTACGTGCTCACACATTAGTGGAATACCACTTACTCCTCATTGAAACTTTGGGTTCCTTCTGTATTAGAACCTTCCCTGACCTTTGCTGAACATCACAAAGAAACCAAATGCTAACCTCTGTTTGTCTCAAATTTTCTCCTATTAATGCTTGGTCCAAGTCCACATTTCCAGCCAGTCTTTCATTTAAAAACACAATCTCATTCAAAACCTGCCTGGTAACTTTATCACTGGGGTAACTGTTACCCATGAGGCAGGGCTGACCTGGGTCCTTGTAGCACTTGACATCATCTTTTGGACGGGTTACAGAGCCTTTTGAGGGAGTTGTTAGAAGCAGGCTCACCCTGCAATGCAGAACCGGTCACAGAAGAAAATTAGTGCATTTATCTGTCAGCATTAGACTAGATTTTCAATCCAGTTCACTAGTCACAGGGTCTGGTTTTCTCTTCCTCTGGGAGATGAAACCGATATGCTGGTAGGTAGTAAAGGTGTCAGTTATAAATTGAACCGTTGGAGCACGCACACACAAAAAATAGACGAGAAGACTTTAAGGCCATAAATTTAGTTCAAGGCAAAGAATTTCCCTAAAAATAGTCCAGCTTGTTAAAACACTGTAGGAAGAATGTATGTCAGGTAGCCGTTGGTGTTATCAGAATCAGTTCACATATCCTTTTATAAGGAACCGGTGTTTGCAATTCTTGCTCTGCTGTGCTATTCACTTTAATTGCTTAAGAGGGAAAAAAAATCTTGCTGATTCTGGTGATAAACAAGTAAATAACTTGATTGTTCCCTCTTCACTGTCTCATGCATGTGTGAGGCTGCAGCAAATCTAAGTTGCAAAAAGAAGGGACAGGTTTGGCAGACACCATCAAGCTTTGCCTCGTGCCCCACTTACTGTTTACCTACCATTTAACTAAGTGGGGCTCCACCCCGGACTCGGAAGAAGCGTGTGGCCCTTTTCTGAACTCAGTGAGTGATCTTGTCCTAAACGGGTTGTTTCCTAACCTCAATTCTACAGTAAAAGAATCCAGGTGGAAGCCCCAAAGTCCAACCTGCTAATGACCCATTACTGAGACACGACATAAATGAGAACTTAAAGCAAAAACAGTTAGTGTCACATGACTCCCATACTGTCTACCAACAGGGCCCACGTGCCCACTCAGTTCAATAAATACTGAGTGTCTCTTGACCCTGAAGCACTGCACTGAGTTGTGTGGATTACAGATCCAACCCCCTGACTCAGAGAGCTCATAATTTAGGTTGAGAGGTCATATCCAACAACTCACCACAGAATAAACCAGAGTCAAATAAGAATTTGATGGGAGCAAGCATCAATGCCATATCATGTGAGGTACAAGAGAAATAATTGATACTATGTCATGGGAGGTACATAGTTTAATTCATTTATTATGTAAACCTTTATATATATGAACTACTATATGTCACATATCAATACTATACTACACATCAAAGATTTTTTTTAATCTTGTCTTCATGGAGTTATTTCCTCTTTAGGATAACAGAAATAGCTATACTCTATATCCAGGCTCTTTTCTTGTCACTACGTTATGTCTTCTCAGAGGATGGCCTCATCTTAGTCATCTTTGTGTCGCTAGAAAAGCACCTGATAGAGAGTGGGTGCTCACTCAATACATGTGGTTTAAAGGAAAGGATGAATATTAAATTGTGATAAAATGTGTGATAGCTTTTCTAAAAGGCTCTATAGTTTTCTGGATGATGGGAAAGATGTTGAAAACAGAGATGTGAAAAATGTCTCCTAAGTTTTCAAGCAGGCACATAATGGATAGGGGTGCTGTAAAAAGATGCAGAGAATACAGAAGAGAACTAATCTGGGGAAAGGGAAAGGTGATAATGCTAAACTGGATATGGGACAAATTGCGTTGGAGTTACCAGCTGCAAGACTCAGTTGATGTCTCATGGGCACTTTAAAGAACTGGTTGGGAGTTCAGGAAATAACTTGGAGCTAATTCATCTGTATGTTGAGAACATGCAGATTATGAGGAGCATCAAGGACTAAATTTAATAAGGATTTACTGAGCACCTACTATCTTTGAAGAACTGTAAGATTACACATTTGCTTAAGGAAATAATCCTTAGACTCAAAATATTTAAAGTTTAGCAGAAGGCACAGATCCGCTAACGCCTAAGTGTGTTGAAGACTAGTATGTAAGAGCTGGTGGAGGATGAAAAACCAACATAAAGCAATAGCATAAAAAAGCGGCTAACAATGGGGCTCAGACTCAGACTCTCTGGGCTTGAATCTGGGAGTCTGGCACTTATGAAATGTGTGCCCTTTGGTAAATTATATAACGTCCCTAGATTATTTGTTAAATGCAAAATAGTAGTATCTCCTTTTAGGATTCATATGAAGATTATATAAAATAACATAAAAAGTAATTACTTAGTAGAGGTTAATTGCTCAACTATTAGTTATTAGGGGAAGCAACATTATTAATGGGTGATTCAGTTTTCAATCTTCCCTTTTCATATGTCCTCAGCTAAGATTAAGACTTGCTTTCCACATTAAAAGGATAGTGATGTCACAACTAAAGAAATAAATACCAGTCACATCAGAGAAATTTATGATATCAGCTGTATTTTTGCAAATTGCTTCTGATTTCGGATTCAAAATTTAATAAAGAGGGCTTTCCTGGTGGCTCAGTGGTAAAGAATCTGCCTGCCAATGCAGGAGACACGGGTTCAGTCTCTCGGTCTGGGAAGATCCCACATGCCACAGGGCAACTAAGCAAACCAGTATGCCACAACTACTGGGCCTATCCTCTACAGCCTGGGAGCCACAGGAGAAGCAAGAACAAGAACTGTGATGAGAAGCCTGTGCTGCAACGAAAACTCAGTACAGCCAAAATAAATGAATAAAACTGTTTTTAAAAATTCAGTAAACAAAAACATCCAAGACATTTCAAAATTTGGTATGAACGCACTAGAGTCCCAAACCATTAGCAACTGGAAAAAACAAAACAAATAACACAAAGCACATCAAACTATAATATTGTTGCCACAAAACAAACAGCCCTAACAATCACTACAAAGCGCTACAAACATCAAAAGATAATTTTAACTTGGTGATAGGTGAGCATGCCACCCCATAACCTCTGTGTTTTATATCATTTTCTGCTTTGAACTTTGGTTGAACCTCATCCCTCTATTATGTGTAAATTCAATATTTATTAAACAAACCAAGTCAAATCACTGGAGACAACAGCAAAATTTTCTTGCTATTTTCCTAACTATTTTTTCCAGCTGGGAGGAGCACTGAAAGGTCTTTGGCACAGAGGACAAGGCCTGGAATTCTCGTAAGTGAATGTGTATGTGCAAAATGATGAACTTGGCTGAAGTATTCTCATTTCAATGGGCTACCACATACAGGAAAAGGAAAGTATACACATTTGTTAACAAGCACATTCTCCCATGTTATAGAGAGCTTTTGAAACAGGATCAAGCTCTAACAAAAGAACGTCTAGTTTTCATGAGACGCCTTGGGAATTCTAGTTCCATCCCAAGTGGTGCCTAAACAGCCTCATCCTTCACAAGGAGCTGCCAAGGAGCTGGTGACCACCTCCTTGCTGAGTCTGAGCTGACACACAGGCTAGTAAGGCTCTTCTGTCTGGTAACCACTACATCAGCCAGCTTAGCCAAACTGGTTCTGACTATAGTTACAGCTAAGAGAAAGAAGGAAATACAGGCATTACTGGAGGAGAGGAAATATTGTTTCCCAGGAGTGAATCAAATTGTTCAGAAGGAGGCATGGGATTCTAGAACACGGAGGAACCCTTAAACTCTAGAGTAAGGGGATTTTGGGGGAGACAGTTTGTCTTTTTCTTGTTTTCAATTAAAGTTTTCATTTGAATGGCTTTCTGAATCAAGAGAGTAAGAGTTAAATGAGGTGGAAAATTCTTGTAAGAGAAATTCCTTCTAGTGTTCTTTTCCAGGGATCAATCTACAGTTCCCTTCTTCCTCCCATATCTAACTGATCAATGAAGCCAAAGACTTAGTTTGTTGGGAAACTGATCTACAAGCTGAACGTTCTGCTACATGCTTGACAAGATACAACAAAATAAAGTGAGCTTTTCACATCATTACACTAGGCAACAATTCTATTAAAAATAAAAATTATTTTAGCATTTAAAATGTTTAAAATCTCTATTCTTCCTTTGAGAATGAACAGTAGGAACATTCTTACATTTCCTTTCCCCCAGCAAGTCAGAGTTTAGATCGTGTGGCTAGACTTCCGCAGAGGCTTGCTGGGAATGAAATAATGGCCAAACTCCTTTGTTTAATGTAGTTGCCTCTCCCATGAAGTCTTCCAGGATGCTGTTGGAATTTCCCTTCTGTCAGCATAGCTCCAACTAATTGTTGACCTATTCTGTTATCTCACTCGGTTTGCCCGATGTCATTTACCCACAATCTAGTATATGCAACTCTTTGACAAGTGCTTGAGGTACAAAGCAAAGTAAGAGTTCAGACTAGTCCTCAAGAGGCTGAAAACATAAGCAGTCTCTACAGCATTTGCTGCTTTTCTTCCCAGCTCAGAAAATAATTCAGACTCAAATTTGGCAGGAAAAATGAAATCCCTAACAGAGATCTAGACTTTCAATTATATAGTGAAAAAGAAAAGTGAAAGTGAAGTCATTCAGTCGTGTCCAACTCTTTGTGACCCCATGGACTGTAACCTACCAGGCTCCTCTGTCCATGGGATTTTTCAGGCAAGAATACTAGAGTGGGTTGCCATTTCCTTCTCCAGGGGATCTTCCCAACCCAGGGATCGAACTGAGGTCTCCCTCATTGCAGGCAGATGCCTTACTGTCTGAGCCCCCAGGGAAGCTTGTGGTTATATAGTATAATTGTATACAATTATATAGTATAACTCGCTTATCACTGACTCATTTGGTTTAATGTTATTTCGTTTGTATATGTATTTACTTTTGTGAAATTGCATTTGATTATTTACTCGTGGAGACAAAGATGAATTCTAGGAGATTTTTCACTTTTGGACAGTTGTGTGTGTGTGTACGTGTATGAATTTTATTTTTAAGCATGCCCCTATAGGCAATTTTTTTCTTAATAAACAATTCATGATGATGATAAAAATGCATGTGAAAAACCACTCCTTGAGAAGGCTGTGCTGCAATATTCTTGCTTACATCTTTCTGGTAGAATCTGAGATAACTTAAGAGTGAAATGACCCTTAAGAAAACGAGTTGCTACTGCAGAATGAGAATTATGTTTTTTCCAAATCATTTCCAATTAAACATCTTCTGGTCTAAGATCACTACCTGTACAAGGAAATCAGAGTGATGCTATTTGGCTTCTTCTGATAATGAATTACATCAGCATCCCTAGATTTCTTTCCTTCCATTTTCTTTGCTCAGAAAATCCGATTATTATTTTCTTTCCATATTGTGTTTTCCTTGCAAATATAGAACACATTGTACTTAGATAAAAATTGAGATTGTCTCAGTCACATCATATATTAGCTATTGATAGGTGCATTTGGGAAGCCATTCGCCATTCCGTGGCTCAGCTTCCCAACCTGAGAAATGAGGAGAGTATATTGTTGCTGTCTATCTTGCAAGACTGCTGGGGGTAAACCACAGAGTATTACACATGTACAATGCCGCCTTATTATTATTATAGTTAAGCTTTAAAGATTATTTTCTAGAGAACACAGTATATAGAGAAGCAAGCGATACACAGAATGAAAAGTAGCATACTTAAAGTCTCTTTTAAATTGTTTCTGCTTCTACATATAACATACCCGCACTATTATTTGGAGTTGCAGAAGTAATGATAATAATAGTAATCAGTTTTTGAGCTCTTCTTATGAAGGAGACACAGTACTAAGTTCTTTGCATAGATTATTTCATTTAAGTTTTACCCTAGTACCAACTTCATAGCACTATTAGTATCTATTTTACAGAGGTGAAGACCATGACTGGGAGTGATTGAATCCTTTGTTCATGGACACACAGTGGATGTCAGCCCTGACAGTCTGAGTCTTAGTCCAGAGTCCAGAGTCTTAAGCACATTTTTAGGCAGTGAGGAAGCTGTAAGTCCAAGTTCTACCCTGAATCTGAAGTCGAGTTTCCCAAATGTATAGCACCGAGATGCTAAGGGAGGAGTCAGAGCTCACATCTTTAGGTCTCGTTTAATTGTTGGTGCACAAGAGTGCGTGGAAAGAACAGAAACATAAGGGGTGCTCAGACCAGCACAAACTTCAGAAGGGACATGCAACAGTGGCCAAGCACAGAAACAATGCATCAGCTGAGTCCTGGTGTCAGAGGAGCTACCAGGTCCCAACATCATGAAGAGTGCAATAGTCAGCATGCTGTGGTTCCTGAATGGGCAAGAGCAAATCAAGCTGCTCTGAAAGACACTATTAAATTAAAGTAGCTATGAGTTTTAGAGAAAACTATGTAACAGTTCAGGACCTTCAGCAGTAATCTCTGCCACCCTCCAAAGTGCGTATGTGGCACACCGTGTTAGAGAAGGATGAGCGGCGTGTGTTGCAGTGGGTTCATCTCCTCTCCCTGGGCACTTGACTGGCCTGTGTCTTCTCAGGACTGGACTCCACTGTGCCCTGAGCCCCCAGGCAGGTGGTTCCAGGGGCTCCCCCATCGTACTGGGGATTCACTCACTTTTTCGCACTTCTGTATGGAACACAACAAAATTCACCTTTGAAGATGAGCATGTATCTACCCTGAAAGCAGCACCCAGGGGATCGTTGACTTTCTTAGAACCACTATAGCTTCAAATAAAGCCACTCTAAATCCACACTTTCCTTCAGCAGTCAAGACACCTCTGAGCCTCCTCACTTTGACGGGGGATTAAGACTCAGTGCTGAGTTCAGGCTGGCACTAATAAGCCCACAAACATCCTCAGAACAGAACAGAGGAAGACACAGGTGAAGCAAATCAAACAGAACAATCAGGGGTGAATTTTCAGTGTGGCCCAGATGGAGATTTCCTGGCGGGATTTCCATTAACGTGAATGGGAGTTGTACCACTAAATCCTTACACACTGTGCGGAAAATGTGCCTCTAAGTGCTCGGCAGCATTATGCCTGATGGAACAAAAACACAAACTAACCAGACCAGGCAAAGTGCTCCTGGGGTCAAGGTACCAAGATTCATGGCAGAAGGTGTCTCAAGTCCTAACTGTCCAGGGTGAGACAAAATGGACCCCCCACTCACCTGGATACTGGGCGCTGGAAATAGGAGGGCCCTCCACAACATGCCCGGCAATGCTTCTCGCTCTCCTTGACACAGACTGTGTTTGTGAGTTGATCTAGCATTTCACACAAATGGCCTGTGTTTGCTAAAATGGTTTTCCTCCCGCTCTGATTACCTGAAATTTCAGTAAACCGAAGCATTGCATCAGGCCCACTGGAACCAGAAACTTAGAGGACGATAGTGCATGATTCGTTTTGATGTGGTTTTATGGCCTCCGCAAAGTAAATGTTGCAAAGAACTCTTACCCTAGGATCAAAGAAAATAGTCAAGAAATCACTTAGCTGCCTGCTTTCACAGAGCAATTTCCTTTCCATATCATCTACAGGGTAGCTCTGAAACTCAAGTCTGATCATGTTGCTTTCCTTCTCAAAAATCTTCACTGGTTCCTCTCTTCCTCTAAAATAAGGTTTAGGCTCTCCATAAACTCATTTTCCTTCCCATCTGCCACTACATTTCTCCATGTGTTCTATCTTCCAAGTGTATTTCTTTATTTGCCAATCCTCTAAACAAAGCCACCTCTGATTAAACTTTCTTCTGTCATCCAGGCTTCCCTTGTAGCTCAGGTGGTAAAGAATGTGCCTGCAATGTGGAGACCTGGGTTCCATCCCTGGGTTGAGAAGACTCCCTGGAGGAGGGCATGGCAACCCACTCCAGTATTCTTGCCTAGAGAATCACCATGGATGGAGGAGCCTGGTGGGCTACAGTCCATGGAGTTGCAAAGAGTCAGACATGACTGAGTGATTAACACTTTCACTTTTTCTGTTGACCGGAATAGTAATCCTTGTCCTCTGTCTACTTATCCTTCAAAGTCAAGGTCATATATTTCATTTTCTCTATTAAACATTTCTCATACCAACAAGTTTCTCCACTATGGTATCACTAAAACTGCATTATAGAATTCATTGAATTCTGCTTTTAGGTGCATTAATTTCTAATATACTTTGTTCTCAATTTTTCTGTTTCCTTAACTACATTGCAAATGCCACTGAAGAGTTCTCCAAATCTTTGTATCTCTCACAATACTTTGCTTATACTCATATATTAATAAACATCTAAGGCTTACATTTGGTGGAGAAGGCAATGGCACCCCACTCCAGTACTCTTGCCTGGAAAATCCCATGGATGGAGGAGCCTGGTGGACTGCAGTCCATGCAGTCGCTAAGAGTCGGACACGACTGAGTGACTTCGTTCACTTTTCACTTTCATGCATTGGAGAAGGAAATGGCAACCCACTCCAGTGCTCTTGCCTGGAGATTCCCAGGGACAGGGGAGCCTGGTGGGCTGCCGTCTATGGGGTCACACAGAGTCAGACACAACTGAAGTGACTTAGCAGCAGCAGCTTACATTTGGAGATAAGGTCCCATTATTCCATCTTGCCTCAACACCAAATTTTCATCTCCTATTGGCCATGGTGATAAAGACAGCAAATAAACTGAAGTCATTACCAACACTTCTCTAACTGTTTTTCCATATGAACATTTATGTGTTTCAAGACACTGTCTTGGTAGCTCGGACATAAATGTGATACAGGCCTTGCTGCCCTGGAGCAACTCGCAGTCTACTTGGATAAGGAGCCACTAAGAAGGGATGTGAAGGAGCATCCAACTGTGTAATGAGGTTGGTTATCATTGTGTCCGCCAGCGTAGAAGTGCTGTGGTGAGGAGGATGTGATGTATAAGGAGTTCTCTTCTGAGGAAGCAGGTGCCTGAGGAGCTGAGTGGCAGCACAGGGCTGTGGCACATTCACCTGCCAGGAGACCCGACAGGGCACAGCTCTGAATGAGGCAAAGTGCACCTCACAGTTTAGGCCAGCTCCCCTTCTCTCCTGCACTCAGCTTCCTAAAACCCACCACCTGTCTCTCTCCCTTTTTCTCAGTCTCGCTCCAGTTTGCAAGGTGATTAGTCTATTAATCTTTGATAAACTTATCAAGGAAAGGTGCAGCCAGCTTAAGTTCTCCCTAGAATAGGTTAACGGAGAAGGCAATGGCACCCCACTCCAGTGTTCTTGCTTAGAGAATCCCACGAACAGGGGAGCCTGGTGGGCTGCCATCTATGGGGTCGCACAGAGTTGGACATGACTGAAGCGACGTAGCAGCAGCAGCAGCAGAATAGGTTAAAAGAAGAAGCATGGCTCCACAAAAGAGTACAGGCTTTGGGACTTGGCATCCTTCAATTTGGGGCTTCAGTGTTTCTTATCTGTGTGAACTAGCGCAAGTTATTTAAATCCTCAGAACTTCATTTTCCTCCTTGGGCAGGTTCCTTGAACTCTACTGACCCTCAGTTGCTTCTTAATTTTACACCAATATATTACTACTTACCTGGCAGGGCTATTTTAAGGATTAGAAATATTGTATTAAAAAGTACTTGGGCAACACATTGTAGACACTTGAAGCATGGTGGTTATCAATAGATTCCTTAAAGGGCTTTCTTGTAGAGATACAATAACCTGTTCAAACACTTGTCTTGCTGGTGGTGGAAATTCAAGGCATGCTAACAAGCAAATAGTGGAAACGCTTAAGGGCTGAGAGCCATGAGCTCTTACAGGGTCCTGCAAGCTCCTGTGAGGTGGCCATCCATCCAACTCACTGGTCATGGGATAAAAGGGACGTTGTGAGTTCTCAGCTCTGTCAGTGGTATTAAGCATGGGGATCTGGGCAAGCTGCTAATCTTGCCTCAATTTCCTCCTGCTTATTATGTATCCTGAGATCACCTCCCTTGACTGGGTGATTTTGACTAATGTACAATCGAGCTTCCAGCCCCTGGGTTATATATATAAAAGCCAAAGGTATTACAATTCATTTCAAGGCTCCTGTATCTGCCAGGAGACTCAAAGAAGTGGTGTTCCTTCCCTCTGTCACCCACTCTCCTTGTAATATTTAGTTTCTTTCAGTTGCTTCATCAGAAGAAATACTGAGTTCTCCATTACCCTGGCTCACTTTCCCACTGACGAGGGTGATGTTAACATCGAATCCTGAATCACAGCTAGATCAATATTATAGCAGCTGTGAGAGAAGGGCGCTAGCCCTGGAACACAAACACACTTTCTTTTCCAAGAAAGACTGCAGTTCCCCCAGTGTTAACTTCCCCTTGTTCCCCTCCATGCCCCCCACCCCCGCCCCTCCTGCCACCAGCACGACCCAGATCACATTAGAGTCCCAGAGCACAGGGAACAGTTCTCGTCTATCCGTCACCAAGGAGGCAGACGGGACAGGGGGAACAACAAGTCATTTGTACCTGATGAGGAGGACACTCCTGGGAAACAAACAGATGAGCCACCCCATGAATCTGAGCCTTTCTGCGAGGTAAACAGAACTGCATGAGAAACCACCAATTATCTCCAGCATCGCCCTTGCCTCTCTCACTGCCCTTCTGGCAGCCGGGTGGGGGACGTGAAACTGTAGCTTAGACCAATATCTGATTCTGAGAAAGTTAACCCTCGCAAAGGTGATTTTCTTTTCCCTTCGTCTCTTGCAGTTGAATAACCATCCATTTCTCTTAGCTTTTGTCACTTATAATCTAATTTGAGAAGTATATGTTCATAGGAAAGTGACAGGACGAGTTTTCAGAGTTTGACCTAGTGTTTAGGTAGGGAGTGTCAATTATTAAATTTCCAAATTAGTGCAGAGTCAAGTGGAGGTAGAATATATACTTCAAAACATTTTTAGGATACTTCTAAACAATATCAAAACAAAACAAACAGCTGCTTTCACAAAGTATTGCAAGGCAGTTGGAATATTGTCTCCGTCTCCCAAAAGTATTCTATGACATTCGGTGGGGAATCAGATTAAGTTACCACAAACCTCTGCAGTTTATTGTGAATAATTTTATTACCTCCTAATTCCACAGATTGTAATGGTGAATATTAAGTAATACTGATGATGACTGAAGAACTGCGTTTGCAGGTCAGGCACTCTTCCCTAATGGTTAGGAAACATACACTGGGCACTGTTATGTTATAGAGAAATGATATCCATGATATCGCAAAACAAAAGTCAGAAGGTAAGTGAAGCGATAGGTGAGGATTCATAGACAGACTTTTAGAAAAGGCAAAGTTGGTATACCAATGTAGCATAAAGCTCAATTTCTGACATTTTAAAATATGTTGTTGTTTAGTCACTAAGTTGTGTCCCACTTTTTTGCAACTCTATAGACTGTAATCCATGAGGCGCCTCTGTCCATGGGATTTCCCAGGCAAGAATACTGGAGTGAGTTGCCATTTCCTTCTTCAGGGCATATTCCCAACCCAGGGATCGAACCTGGGTCTCCTGCATTAAAGGCAGATTCTTTTCTGTCTGAACCACCAGGGAAGCCTTTAAAATATGTATTCTTTTCAAAAATATGAAATCCATGCTTGAATTTTGCAGAACTTGGGAAACCATAATGCAATTCAAGGGACTATTTTTATCCTCCATTGCACTAGTGTTCACCCATACCATTGGAAAATCATGTTATTAAATTTTTTTATTCCATGTCAACCTGAATTACTGGTCTAAAATTTACTGATGTACCCCAAAAGCATAACACAGAGTCCATCCCTTTATGCCCACTCTCCTGAAGCCAAACAGATGACATGTTTTTCTTCATTAGGGCTTGTCATCTGGTTTTCCCTATTCCAGGAAAGAAGATGATGATGGAAAGGTTAGGGCATATGAGTCCAATTAATACAAAACAGGGAAAATCCCTTAGGACAACCACAGAGAAAGATGAAAAATAGACATCAGCCAGCCACTTCTTATGGAAGAAGGTAAACTGCTCCTGTTTGTCTTTCTTTTTAAAATGTCTCCTTTATATGTGAATGTATCTGAAATTGATCTTTCCACGTGTGTGCATGCTAAGTTGCTTCAGTCATGTCCCACTCTTTGCGACCTACGCACTGCAGCCCATGAAGATCCTCTGTCCATGGGATTCTTCAGGCAAGAACACTGGAGTGGGTTGCCATTTCCTTCTCCAGGGGATCTTCCCAACCCAGGGATCAAACCTGCATCTTTCATGTCTCCTGCATTGGCAGGCAGGTTCTTTTTTGTCTTTGAAAAGCCATTAATAATTACATGATACCTCCAATCACCTATCGGATATTAAGACCAACAAAATGAGGAAGAAAGGGAGAATGAACTAACAGTTATTAGGCATCTACCTTATGTGAGGTCCTGAGCTTGGTGTATATCATTTACCTAATTTGCCTAACATTTCTTTAAGTGAAGCATTGTTTTATGCAAGGAAACTGAGGCACAGGAAAGTTAAGTAACTTGTCTTCTCAGGTTTCTCTGTTTTTAAAAGTTTTAGAAAATTCACGGAAATTAGAAACCTTAATGAAAAGGCATCATTTAGGATTTTTGCATTCCTGATGATCCTTCTAACCAATGATTTGAAAGCTCATCTTGGGGTCTGTCAGAAAATCGAATATAAGCTCTTCTTAAGCTTTCAAAAACATGAGTGTCAGGAGTTCTAAAGAGGACTTCACTGGGTTGGAGCACATTCAATATACTCAGAACAGGATGACATGAGGAAGTGAATCATCTACACCTTCTTAGGTGTGTCTAGTGTCCAGATGAGAAACATTCAGGGGAATGAATTTGACAACCAATTTTATAAGGTTCTTCCCATGGAGACACTGCAGAAAAGAGCGAGAGAAAAATCACCACTGAAGAACAAAGAAGAATTGGTGCCAGAAGAAAAATTTCAGACATGGAGTCAAGAAAATTGGGCTCAAGCCCAAATTGCCATGTGATCTCAGGCAAATCACTCTACTTCCCTGAGCCTCAGTTTTCTCATCTATGAGAAAGGGAATTGGTTCTGGGAGGTCACTGCCAAGGTTCCTTCCAATTCCAACATAGTATTACCTCTTGGCAGAAAGTGAAGCAGAACTAAAGAGTCTCTTGATGAGGGTGAAAGAGGAGAGTGAAAAAGCTGGCTTAAAAATCAACATTCAGAAAATTAAGATCATGGCATCCGGTCCCATCACTTCACAGTAAATAGATGGGGAAATAAGTGGAAACAGTGACAGATTTTCTTTTCTTGGACTCCTAAGTCACTGTGGATGGTGACTGCAGCCATGAAATTAAAAGATGCTTGCTCCTTGGAAAGAAAGCTGTGACAGACCTAAACAGCATATTAAAAAGCAGAGACATCACTTTGCCAACAAAGTCCATATAGTCAAAGCTATGATTTTTCCAATAGTCATGTATGGATGTGAGAGTTGGACTATAAAGAAGGCTGAGCACTGAAGAACTGGTTCTTTTGAATTGTGGTGCTAGAGAAGACTCTTGAGAGTCCCTTGGACTGCAAGGAGATTCAACCAGTTCATCCTAAGGAAACTGACCCTGAATATTCATTAAAAGGACTGATGCTGAAGCTCCAATATATTGGTCACCTGATGTGAAGAGCCAATTCACTGGAAAAGACCTTGATGCTAGAAAAAAACTGAGGGCAGAAGAAGGGGGCAACTGAGGATGAGATGGTTGGATGGCCTCCCCAGCTCAATGGACATGAGTGTAAGCAAACTTTGGGAGAGAGTGACAGACAGGGAAGCCTGGTGTGCTGAGGTCCTTGGGGTTACATAGTATCAGACAAGGCTTAGCAACTGAACAGAAACAACAACAATTACCTCCGGAGAGGTAAAAACCATATCCTGCTTAGCTGTTTCTGCCACAATGATTTAGGGCAGCTGTTCTCAATATTTAGGGTACATCAGAATCACCTGGAGGACATTTTCAAACTTAGATTGCTGGGCCCTGCCCCCAGAATTTCTGAAACAGTAGGTCCATGTGGGGCCTCAGAATTTATATGTCCAGTCTCTTCTCAGGATATGTTGATGCTACCAGTCCAGGGACCATACTTTGAGAACCTCTGGCTGATGAATTTAAAGCTTTTCAATGAACTAAACATAAGTGTAAAGCACTTATATATATCAAGATCAATTCACTTTAGTAGGCTTCTAACTGCGCTTTTAGGTTAACATAAAATGTTCTAAAACATATGAGACTGGATGAGAGACCTGGGGAGACTCCTCTGACTGGACAAGAGACGTGTTTTCCTATGTCCTAGAAAGGTATCCTATGAAAGGTAGGTGGCTTTCTCTTGTGCATATCTTTTTGGAACTATACTATTATTCTGAGATTATTGAAAACAGACAAAATCACATTCTCGCAGAGTCAGATGGACATCTTCAGACAGTTGATCAGGTCAGGTTTCCAAAATGTGGAAGATGTAAACCAAATCTTTCCTTCTCCAGGCTCTGACCTATGCCAGTGAGCCATCAGAGCTATATTCCTGAAATCAGTATAACACAGTGGAGTCAGACTGCTCAGTTTTTATTCCCTAAACTTAGCTCAACTTTTACCTTCCCATGCCTCTTTAAAATGAGAATGTTAAAAATGAGAATGCTAGTCTCATAGCATCATCCTGAGGATTAAATATTATATGTCAAGTGCTTAGAATGTATGGCACATATTAGGTGCTCAATAAAAAGCTCCATTGTTATTTCACTTGTTCCAGAGGTATAACCTTAACCTCTCTACTCGCCTTTTCTTAAAAATTACACAAGCAAGAAATATTGTATTCAAGGCAGACAACTTGAAGAATGTGCTGCCCATACATTTCTCTAAATCAAGCCGCTGTTACAAAGGCTACATGCTTAGATCACACTTTGGTTTCTGGGATGTGCTGGTTCTTTGGACAATTGCTTTGATTAAATTTTACTTTGGCCTTAGCCATGTACTGAGAGGCACCATGAGAAGTAATTAAGCGAAACTTACTATCGAGGAGGAGATGGGAAAAGTCTTTATCATCACATCTTTCCCTTTATGAAGACCTACTGGAGGAATTTCTCCTGTATAAAGTCTTATTATTATACCTGAGTCTAGTAAGCTCAGAGCTAAATCTATTCTTGCCTCTAGTACTAGACAGGACATCATGGCATATGTTAACCTTTGCCTTGGTTTTATTTCCATATCCATATCTTCTTTCTATCTTGATTTGCCCATTTTTTTTTGTTTGTTTTACCCTTTGGAATTACATGTATTTTGTAAACATTTTCAAATATACATTGGAAAGAGGGTAAAATGAATAAATAAAAATCAGAGGAGGCTACAAAGCATTATCATATTTCAATAATACAGTCTGGTGAGACAATATCCTTTTAACTTGATTTATAGTTTATCCTTAAGACAGAACATGTTTTCATTCAATACATGTTTTAATAATTATTCTTCCATACCTTTCCTTAAGGAGAACTTGTGGAAGATTATAGATTTAAAGCTCTGAAATACTTAGCAGAAAGAAGATTTCATAATACAGCACACACATCACAAAGAAAACATAAATCCCTTCCCGTCTCCGGAAAGTCGCCTATGGCTTGGTGATGCATGGCCTGTGTTCTCGCCAGCTGGGAGAGAAGGAATGGCTATGAGTCCTGGGACCAATGTGGGAGGGGGAGACGATCTAAGGAAACCTGAGTGGTAACCATTTTTATAAAGTGAAACATTCTTTTGCAATGTGAATGTAAACCTTCCCTACAGACTGCCATGTTAAAATAGCTTTTAGTGTCTAGGATTTTGTACCTCAGCTTTTCTTAAAGTCAGACTCACCATTATAAGTAAGTCAAATACAGAAGCCCCAGCCCTCTGGGTGATGGCAAAATTTCTTTCTGCATGGATGTTGAATCATGACATGGTATGATTAAACACCATCGGTGAAGCAATAAACCCTCTGGGAATTATGAGGACAAAACCTTTTAGTGAGCTCCCAGATTCTCCCATTTAACCTGGATATACGCAGGCCCCTCTGCTGAGTAGTGCTGAGCCCCATGCAGCTGCTAAGAACTGGGCAGTCCTGTCCCCTCTTCAGGCTCAGTCCCTGGCCCTGAAGTCCAGAGTGCGACATAAGCCGGTATTCACTGAGGACCCTGCACTGGAAGACTCTGCAGAGATCAAGCAGGGGCCTGGCTCCTGAGCCCTCCTCTCTCCGAAAAGTACATTTTACTGCCTTCTGATTTTGTAGGTGGGTGGCTTCCTGGGAACTTTTCCCCCTCCCTCTTTGCTAAATTTCTCATCTTTCTGGATCAGTATCTCCCAACTCGTTAGTTTTACATAAGCTTTACTTTCCAGTTCATCCACTACACTACCCTTGTTTCTCACAAAAGAGCAAGACTGACCTTTTCATTTTCAGAGGGCTCAGTCTGATTTTGAGGGAAAAAATTGGACTATCTCCAAAAGATGACTCTGATCTTTAAATTCTCATTGTGCTCTGAGATTTTTTTTAAATTAAAAAGTACAACTGAAATGTTTATGTTTTCTAGGGATCAGTCCTAGTTTCACTAATACTAACCACGTGTGTCTTGAAAATTGCAACATGAAGTGTCTAGAGCCACTTATTTTTTTCCTTTTACTGGGCTATTACTTATATGCTGTAAAACTCAAGGTAGTTCAAAGAGTTTTGAAAACTCTGAGCACCCAGGTTATCAAGCCAAGATATAGAACTTTTCCATCATCCAGAAAATTCCATCCTGCCCCTTTATAGTCAGCCAGTGTCCCCGTGCCCACAGTTCAGCATCACAGATGAATTTTGTAGGTTCTTGAACTTCAAATAAATGAGATCATAAGATATGTACCCTTAAGTGAATGATTTCTTTCACTCAGAAAAATGCCTTTAAGGTGTATCTGTACTAATGTATGGATTTTTTATTTCTTTTTAATTCCTTTTTAAGTGCTCTATTGTATGAATATCTTGCATTTTGTTTCTTCACTCTTCTGTTAACAGATACTCCTAATTTGGAGTGATTCTAAGCAATGCTATTATGAACATTCTTATAATGACTTTTTTGGTGGCCATGTGCTCTCATTTTTCTAAGATGTATATGTAGGAGTGGAAAAATTGAGTTTCTATGAAATATTCTTGCTGAAAAATATTTCAGTTAAGTTTAATCAGACCTATAAGTAAAACTTTCCTTTCACAGGAAACAGAGAATAGAAGAAAAAGTTAAACCATCACCAAAAATAATATGACATTCTACAGGACAATTAGCCTGTAATCATGTGAAAAAAGTTGTATGTTGGTAGAGGGAGTAGACAAGTGCTATTGGTTTGGATTACAAGGAATTTAAGAGTCATAACAGCTAAACGTAATGTAGTCTTGATTGGACCCTGGTTTAACAAATCCAGCTAAAAACTATATGTGGTAAATTGAGTATGAATTGTGTTTTAGGCACTATTAGGAAATATTTGTTAATTATATTAGTAGAGATATTGTTGTTGTGGTTATCCTAAAATATTCATATTTTTATAAATGCATATTAAATGTTTAGAAGTGAAATGTCATGGTGTCTGAAATTTACTTCAAAAGAATTCATAAATAAAATGTATGAAGCAAATATGGCAAATGTTAAAAGTTTAAATCTAAGTGATGCATAGGTGGATGTGTATTATATGGTTCTCTCATTTATCTCTGAAAATCATAATAAAAAGACAAAATTATTCTTGATGAGTAATAATGACTTAATTTCTTATTTCCATCTTGCTTTAATTCATAGAACATAGGTCCTTTTACATCTTCACTACATTGCTCCAAGTTTAACTTTGGATAGCAAAATAGAGAGCCACTGGGGCTACAATAACGTCTTAAAGTAAGTTTGCATTTAACAAATGCACAATTTAAAATATTATCAGCAAAACTGACAGTTCCTTAGACTAGATCATTATCCAGTGTGCTGGAGCACAGACATGATGATAAATTTAGATTTCAGTTCATATAGCTAGCCCTTTGCAAACGCTGCAGGAATTTCAACCATTAAGGATTTTCAAGCCATCTCTATCTGTCTCTCCAACATGTTGCAACACAACTGAAAGTTTATTTTACATGAGCAATTTCTGTTCACAGTTTTATAATTATGAGTATCAAACAGAGTTTCACCTTCTACCACGCCAGTGATTCATGGCGTTCTTGGGGCTAAGTTAAACTTTGCTTTGTCTGGTTAAATGATTTGAAGTTTTGTACAAACAGATCACAACTTCTTTCTTCCTCATTTACAAATGAAGTCCCTCTTGATCCCCTTAGAATGGTGTTAATGCAGGTCAGAGTTCTGCTGTCTTCATCATCTGATTTGCCCTCTTCTCAAATGTTTTATCACTGTTTCACTATCTTCTACTATTGATATTTTAAATTCAGAGAACCTCATGGCTAAATACAGAATAACTCTTTTCCATACAGTGCCTTTCTAATGTTTGTTGAAGAAAGGCCCTTATTAAGAATTAAAACAATGGGGACGTGGAGTAAGAGCATGGTTTCAAGTAAACATTTGTTAGGGTTCAGACTTTATGCATATGTCTCTGGTGAAGACAGCAGGGTATGGAAGAGGAATATGTAGTAGAAAGGATGAAGCCAGGATTCAAAGGACACAAAGTACTACATGACTTTTTCATTAGCTGCTGTGTGACCTTGGCCAAGCCATTTAACATTTCCAAGCCTCAGTTTCCTCATCTGCTCAGTGAGAAGTTTGGAGCAAATGATCTCCAAGAACATAAAAGTTCTAACATTTAATATTTAACAGCTCAAAGTGAGCAGGTCTGTTGGATTTCTCTGAACAGCAAAAGGTCCATTAACAATGTGGGGAACTTAGGGAGCAAGACTATATCAAGTCAGATACTTTTTTGCTGAAGCACAAGTGGTAAGAATGGGATCAATGAAATTCACATTTAGATGTATCATCAGAGCTGCAACAGTGTTTCCTCCATAAGACTGCTTTTATCTCTCTTCTATTTGTTTTCAGTAATACTCTTTCATTGTCTTTAATTTCCCCCAATTATTATTCTTTTTTTTTTACTAGAAACAGACACAACAGATTAAGGATGTAAAGTTGAATAGCACAGAGCATTAGTCAAAACAGACTTTTGAAATGGCACACAATAGTCCCCCAAGGTGGTTTGTTTTATCCCCTTTCAGAGCTGGGCTTCTCCCTCACTCCACCTTTCCTGTCTTAGTCAGGTTTTGTACAGACCAACTCCCCTGGCTTGGACCAGGTAAGTTCAGCTGGAGGTGAAGCCCTCGTAAGATGATGGGAACAGAAGGGTCCACCCAGCCATGTGATAGGCTCCTTTGTAGTATCATTTAGAGTTCACAGTTTTCACCCCAGCAGATTTTCATATGTTCCTTTATTAAAAACTGAGATTCAACTACATTGCAAAACATATTGGCAGGATGCTGGAAATTGCTATAAATAATTTATTAGTTCATCCATTCTGATTTCTTCCAAATACTCTCTTTGTTATTTTTAGCACAAAAGAAATCATATCTAACTATTGATTTCAGTAGAGTTGGAGTAAAAATGGGACCAAGTATAGCACTTAACCAAATTAAAAGAAAATATATTAATTATCTTTGTATCACTATGTTGATGAATTATAGACAATATATGATAGAGCTCACTCCAGTGTTCTTGCCTGGAGAATCCCAGGGACGGGGGAGCCTGGTGGGCTGCTGTCTATGGGGTCACACAGAGTCAGACACGACTGAAGCGACTTAGCAGCAGCAGTGCTGTGGGCCATATACTTAACAGGAAAATGTTATTTGAATTAGGAGAAAGCAGACCAGTGAAGACCTGAGGATGAGAAAATGTTTTCTCTATTCCAAGGCTGTACTGGCTAAAATAGATGATCCCTAAATTATCTCATTCAATTCAACCAATATGAAGCGAGTCCCTCTTATGAAGTGATATATTATATTTTATAATATAAAATAAGTGAGTCAAGTTCATATAGACTTCTCAGTCTGGAAGACATGGCTGAAGAAATTGGTTGCTTGGAATGTGAATTGCATAGTCCCATGAGGATGTTATAATCAATGTGAGAAAGGTTAGATCACAGCAAAACCTCCTAGTCTAGAATTCCCAGAGCTCTTTGGAAGCCGCACACTACAAACAACTTCATTTCCATAGGAAAGGGGATTCCTTGTTTCAGCTCAGGACAAAAGCGTGACGCACCACTGTTGTTGCACCCCGTCTATGAACTCCATTCTCTTGGCTGATGGAGTTTCTTCCCAGGAAGTTCCTCACTGTCTCCTACAAAGAGATCAGCAATGGCCTGTCCTGAATTTGTGGTGGTATACAGCTGAAGTCGCTGTCCTAGGACCCTTGCCAAATATGAACTGTTCATGAGTTGGTGTTTATAAGTCAGGGACTTTCTTTACACAATATTTCATACTGAATAATGATGTTCAGAGCATGAATTGAATTAGAAATGTTTTGACTGTTAATGTATAGTCATGTTACAAATGCTCCAGAGTACAACTTTATGAAGGTGTTCTGGTTTTCTGTTCTTCCAACTGTATCTCTCAAAATCCTACTCAAGAGGATAGAATAGGTCATTCTGGGGACAGCTGGGAGGGATTGAAAGATAAAGAGTCCTTCTAGAATGTCATAAAGTGTGACAGGGAGATAGGCAGGGTGCCAAGCTGAAACTGCTGAAGTAATTTACCACCTAGTAATACAACTGACTGACATTAAGGGCAACTCTGAGGGTTTGTGTAGGTACAATTCTTTAGTACCAATCATCATAATAACTAACATTGCCACAGTGCTTACAAGCTAATGAAATACTAGCACATTTGTTATCTCATTTAATCCTCATAATAGCCCAGTGAAGTGACTTCTTCTTATTATTCTCAGCTGACAGATGAAAAATTGAGGCTTAGAAAGACTAAGCAATTTGTCCCAGATTTTCCCAAGAAGGAAGGAAAGCTGAGATCCAAACCCAGGTTTCTAAGTTTAAATCCCATTTACATGCACTGCCTCAGTGTTCACTCAGATATTTACCCCACAGTCTTCGTCGAGGGTCTACTGCTGAGGGCACATCACTCTCCTAGATCTCTGGGTAGAAATGTAGAAAGAAGACTATCTTTGGGGAATTTTTTTTAACTTTTTATTTTGAAAAATTACAGATTTGTGGGAAGTTGCAAAAAAAGAAAACACACAGCCCAGGGAACTTTTGCTCAAATTGACAAAATAAAGCTCACCCATCCATGTCTAGGGTACTTCCCAGGTGGCTCAGTGGTAAAGAATCTGCCTGCCAATGCAGGAGAATTTTGCTCAATCCCTGCGTCAGGAAGATCCCCTGGAGTAGAAAATGGCAACCCACTCCAGTATCCTTGCCTGGGAAATTTCATGGAGAGAGGAGCCTGGAGGGTTGCAGTCTATGGGGTCACATAGAGTTGGACATGGCTGAGCAAATGAGCACATACACGCATACATAGGTGTCTAAGGTACGGTGCAGAATGTGCTCTTGTTCTATGTTAATCAACAAACTCTGGGAGATTTTATTGGGGGTGATCACAGTTGGGTAAACAGGCAAGTCTTCTGGGAAGAAGTGGCATTTGGAATGACCTAGCAAAGATGTATGATTTTTACAAGCTGCCAAGACCCAGATGTGGGAAGCGAAAAGCATTCCAGAGGCAGACACTAACTAGGGCAAAGGTGCAGAGATGGGAAAGTGTAGAGCAGGTTTGGAAAAACAAAAAATGTCCAAGGGGGAGGAAAAAATTTATTTATTTTTAATAAGTTCAAGTTCCAGGTTATTCTCTATGGTGCATTCTGTTTAAAGGTCAACATGAATGGAGAGACATGGGCTTAGCTCCTTTTTTTGGACATCCACAGGATGGGCCCAGAACTGTCAGGGTGAAGAAAGTCATAGCTTTTTATTTCTCTGGTGCAATAACCCAAAAGAACTTTTTATTTGTAGAGTGATGAAAGTATTCTCAAAGTTTTCCTGAGAAAATTAATGCAGTAAGACCAAATAGATACTCAAAAAACTAAGAGAAAATGGGCCTCCAGAAGGGTGGGTTTCCATTTCCTAATTCAAACAGGTGTATTTTTCTCTTTTGACTTATCTCAGCCTTGTTGTAAACAGATTTAAATTTTTATAATAATTTATACAATTCAGCAAGATAAATTAAAAATAAAAAATTTGACCAAAGGATATTTATTATAAGGACTATATAGATTTTTTTTCTGTTGCTTAGAATTCTAAGAGCAGTTACATGACACATTTCTCTCTAATCTCAATATCCATTTTTTGTTCTTTGTTTGAAAAAGTTGGTTTGTTGTTTTGCTTTCATGTATTAAATATATACTGGATCTTGTAGCTGGCAGTGTTTCCCTCTTTTCATTGGTTGCTAGAAATTGTAAAGCCAAATTTGTGCCTCACGTTTTAGAAACACATAAAATTTTCATGGCTCATATTTGTGCATCTTCTGGCTCTGTAGTCATGACAAACATTTCTCTCTGATTAATCTAAACTTAAGAAATACAGAAATGGTTCTAACTTACTTTTGAAGTTTTTCCCTTAAGAAAATTTGTAAGAGTGTTTTCAAGCAGGACAAATATAATTTCACTAAAAAAATAGAATTTGGATTTTTCCTCTATGAAAAGCTCTGCATGAATCAGAAAATGGCAAATTTCATTGTGTCCCTTTATAAAAAGAATCAGTCTTTTGAATATTCAACATTTCCCCACCCACAGTTTTACCCCATCCCCAAATAAACTTCAATAAGTATTTGAGAAACGTGTTAATAATAAAGCCTGTCTTTTCAGGCATTTTTACACATACAGCATCACCACTGGGTTGACTGTCTTTAATAAAATATATTTAATATGTGTGTTATAGAACACTGGTGCTTAATAAATATGTGTTAGTTGAATTTAGTGGGCCTCCCTGATGGCTCAGAGGTAAAGAATCTGACTGCAATGCAGGAGATGCCAGTTAGATCCCTGGGTCAGGAAGATCCCCTGGAGAAGAGAACAGCTACCCACTTTAGTATTCTTGCCTGGGAAATCCCATGGACAGAGGAGCCTGGCCGGCTATAGTTCATGTGGTTGCAAAAGAGTCCCACACTACTCAATAACAACAACAGTTGTATTTAATATGTGTGTCCACTTACACTGACTTTTCACTTTCATGCATTGGAGAAGGAAATGGCAACCCACTCCAGTATTCTTACCTGGAGGATCCCAGGGATGGGGGACCCTGGTGGGCTGCCATCTATGGGGATGCGACTTAACAACAACAACAACTTACATTGAAGCCTCCCAAAGAAAGGATTTTTGTATTGCAAACAAATTACAAATATTTATTGATAAGCACTCTTATTGTCATCCTTACCTGTAATGTGGCTATAGCTGAACCTAGTTACACAGCAGGAGCAGAAACTTTCTTTTAATCCAGTGAACATTATAGGCTTGATAAGTTTCAGTCCACCCTTCCTGCTGCTTGTTTGCTGTAACCATTGCCTTTTCTAATGGGCCCTTCATAATAAAGTATTCATTGATCTTCCAACAGGGAAAGAGAGAACGGGGTCACAGACACAGCTCTCCTGGTTGCTCTCGCACCCTAGCTGTTTCAGGGTGGGGAGGAGAAGGAGCTGGTACCCACAAAGGCTTCAGCCCAACCGCTTTCCTTCAGCTGTTCAGCAGGTGGGCCCCAGGTGAGCACCAGACTTCTAGGTTCGGCAGAGTCACTCTGCTCCTTTGTTTGATCACCAGTTGCTTTCTCTGCCTGTTTATTTTTCTGGTTTGGTTTCCTGTCCTGTTCATTAGTCAGTTAGCTCTTCCTTGTTTGTTCTGTGTCTCCTGTGTGTTTCTGCAGGCTACCTCCCTCCTAAGCACCGAAAGGCTAATGTCTTTTGTTCCTTGTAACTTGCTTTACAGTGGTGGCAGGGAGCTGCTAGACACAGGTTTGGTGTACAAGGGAGAAGGTTAAAGGCTCACCTGTAGAGAACCATCAGTTTGTTGGAACAGCCAAATCCCTGAAAAAGAAGTCATTCTCAATTTTTCCCTTGATGAGATGCCTTTAAAGTTTCACTGTCTCTTTTTGAAATTGTGTTTAACTCGAACAGGCCCAAGGCTAATCAAGTCAGAAAATCTGGTTCACAAAGGAATCCTGATTATTATGGACTTCTACTAATTGGAATTTTTTTAGTATTTGGAATCATTCAGATGCACTAAGCTAGAATGCACCTTGTATAAAGGGTAAAGCAAATTTATCATTTTGAATATAAAATGTGGCTATCAGAGCACTCAGGTAAAACTGATTTTAAGACCATAGTATCCCAAACCTCTGGAGTCATAGGCAAATACCAGTTCTGGAGATTTTAACGTAGTAGGTCTGCAATGGGAACAAGGGAGCTATATTTTTCTGAATGGCCCTCGGATGATTCTTACTATCAGATAAATTTTGGAAACCTTGCTCTAGAAGCATCAACCAACAATTTCTATAAAAATTACAAACTAGTATTCTCTGTTGAGAAACCAACTTCCTCCTGCCCCAATTTTTACTAACTAGGAAATATCAAGGACCTTGTTATAGCTATTGGTTATATCTGAAAGTAACAATTCAGTCCCTGCGGCAATCATTTCTTTCAACACATCAGTGTGCAAAAGACTGAGGTCGGCACCGAAGATTATTCATAAATAAGCCAGATATAGTTTTCACCCTTGAAGAGTTAATAATCTAATGATAAAACTGCTTGTATTTATTCAATAACTGTGAAGAATTTTTGAATAAAATTTTATCAACTATCTACTCATTAAACCAATACACAGAGAGTTTCCATTCAGTGCCAGGCACTGGACTAGGTGCTGGCATTTTATGTAGATTAAAACATCTCCCTGTCCTCAAGGAGCAAGTGTGAAGAAAATCAAGTAAGGTGACAAGTGACGAAATAGATTTCACCTGCTGTGAAAGAGGCCAAGTTCAGAGTGCTGTGAGCACACTGAGACAGAAAGGGTCCCTGACCTAGTGAGACGCAGGAGTGTGTGGAGGGTGCTGGGGTGTATGGAGGCTAATCAGGACCTAATGGATAAATAGACATTATCGAGGTGAGACCGGCAGGGAAGAGTTTTTCTAGCAATTAAGCATGATATGTGCAAAGGCACAAAATGAGAGACTGCGCACTGAGTGGTGCCATGTAGTTGAATAAGACAAGAGCCACGGTATTCCTCCTACTTAGGAATATTGATATACAACCTCATTCTAATATTCAGATGTTAGCCTACTGGAGAGGGGCCCAAAACAAACCGATGTGAGTGCACTTGTACGCCAGGATTTAATTCCATATTGGAATTCTCTTGTAAAGCATCTTGTTTTCAGTAAGAAGTTAGATCTAATATAATCAGATGAATTCGGGAGTAATAGGGAGATAGCAGCGGGGCAGGAGGTGACAGAGAGAACGAAAGAGAGGAAGGGAATGTTCAAATCATTTTACCATACTTCTGTGATTTAAATACAGGACTAAGAGTAAATTTTCCCCACAGTCATCAATAATATTATAACATTATATTTCTACACCCGCCTATATTTTGCTAAACAAAGTTGTCTTTTATGTTTAACAATTTCTGCATAAACATGCTTTACTGATAAAACCAGTATCACTTTGGCTTCATAAATGTCCATCCTTTCTCAATCTTTTCCCTTTAAATCATTCATGATTTTAGTTGGAACAAAAGAAAATAAATAAATTTGGGGTTTGTAAATGACTCTAATACAATTTTAATACATAGTCCAAAAATTACAAAAGAATCCTATTGTTTAAATAATTGCTTTTACGGTTTTATAACATATTGAGGTAATACAGTTTTTCAAGATTGGGGTAAGAGTGTCTATGAATCAAACGTTTTAACATAGGAGGACTTTGGAATTATTAACTTGTAATTATTAAGCATAATTTATAGCTATAAGATATACCTAGAGATATCTGTCCAGAGTTGCCCTGTTCTCATTAGCCATGTATAATATACTATAAATCACTCTTCAGAAATTAACCAGATACTCAGGTTTCTCCCAAAAAGCTGCCTGAGGCAAACAATTAGAATGATGTATTTTTTTCCAAAGTCAATCACTCCATGTTGTAAACAACATCTTATTATTTCCTTTATACAGACAGAATATCTGCTACAATGAATTTGTAACAAAAGAATAGAAGGAATACATCACTTTGGTCTCTCTTTTTAATCAGGAAATCAATCAAACATTTATTGAAACACTGCAATCAAGAAACAAGATCAACAAATATTTATTGAACCCAGTAACTTTTAAGAAGGCCCCTATCCTCAGGAGTCTTATCAATTAGTACCTGCTTTCATTGCAATCAATGCATTGAGAAGTTCATAAGACATGTAAGATGTAACTCTATTTTTTAAAAGCAAATAATCTCGTTGGGAAGATCAAACCAACAAACATAGGACTATAATCAAGAAAAATAAGCTGGGTACTGTGCAGCTTTGGGATGCTCTGGAGTGGACTATCACTGTTGGTGAGTTGTAAAAAATTAGTCTAGAAACATAGGGTGTGGAGTTGGCTTATAGAATATCTTAAAAGTTAAAAAGATATGCTTATTAGCAATAGGGAGCCACTGTGGCCTCCTGAGTAGGGAATGACACAATGTAATAGTACTTAAGAAAGATTTTTATGACTTTATTTCTTCCCTCCTCTCACTAATTTGGGAGCTAAGTAATAGCATAAATTGCGTATCTCAAAAATTGTCACCGATCTAACTAATGGACTGTGAAATGTAAAACATCGACCCTGTTTCCTGCCTTCAAATAGGGCAGGATTTTACACCTTAGAGTCATTTACCAATGGTGAAGCCAATGGTCATGGGATTAAAGTCTAAATAAAATAGGCATGTGGTGATTTTAGACCTCACACAGATAAACTTTAATCTACTGAAGATGGCTGTAACTAGCAATAGCAGCCCCCAATAAGAAACCTGCTTATTTCTGTAATCAACTTGTGTTTTAAAAAGAAGTTGATAAATACATAAATGTACATCAACCCTTTCTAACGCCAGTCCCCTTGGCAGGCATCACCAATTGATCACAGAGTTTTACTTGCTGTGTTCTGATAGGCCTTATAATATTTCTCAAAATCTCTATAGGGACTTAATACCACTTACAGCTGGGCTTGGAGATACAAACTGTTACCCTGCACTAGCAGGCAACTTTGCCTAAGATAATGCCAATAAATTCACCTCATTAGCTGTGCCCACTTACTGCAATGCCATTTTTTAAAAGCCACAATATCATTATATCCTTTGGTTTGTTGTTTAACACTAGAAGAAAGAGCTGGGTGGTTCTCAAAATGTTGTTATATTTAAAAGCAGTCTAATATATATAGAAAAAGTGGTCATCCAGTTCAGTTCATAGTTCAAGTAAACAAGCAAAAGAAATCCAAATGCACCTCACTGGAGAATTCTGGAATGGAGCCTGAGTGACAAGGAGACCACAGCCAAGACTCATTTTATCCATACAGCTTCTGCTGAATAGAAATAGAAAAGCATAAAATGCTTCTATGATCAAGAGGATGTTCTGAAGATGATGATGATAGTCCAGAACTGTTGAGTGTTTTACCATATAGTAATTACTTACCTAATGAAGCACAAGCTGGAATTCAGATTGCAGGGAGAAATGTCAATATATACAGATGACACCACCTTTATGACAGAAAGTGAAGAGGAACTAAAGAGCCTCTTGATGAAAGTGAAAGAGGAGAGTAAAAAAGCTGGTTTAAAACTCAACATCCAAAAAACTAAGATCATGGCATCTGTTCCCATCACTTCATGGGAAATAGATGAGGAAACAGTGGGAACAGTGACAGACTTTATTTTCTTGGGCTCCAAAATCACTGCAGATGGTGACTGCAGCCATGAAATTAAAAGACACTTGCTACTTGGAAGAAAAGCTATGACAAATATAGACAGCATATTAAAAAGCAGAGACATTACTTTGCCAACAAAGGTCCGTCTAGTCAAAGCTACGGTTTTTCCAGTAGTCGTATGGATGTGAGAGTTGGACCATAAAGAAAGTTGAGTGCTGAAAAATAGATGCTTTTGAACTGTGGTGTTGGAGAAGACTCTTGAAAGTCCCTTGGACAGCAAGGAGATCCAACCAGTCCATCCTAAAGGAAATCAGTCCTGAATATTCACTGGAAGGCTGATGCTAAAGCTGAAACTCCAACTTTGGCCACCTGATGTGAAGAGCTGACTCGTTAGAAATGACCCTGATGCTGGGAAAGACTTAGGCGGGAGAAGGGGATGACAAATGAGGTTGGTTGGATGGCATCACTGACTCAATGGACATGAGTCTGAGCAAGCTCCAAGAGATGGCAAAGGGCAGGGAAGCCAGATGTGCTTCAGTCCATGGGGTCGCAAAGACTCAGACACGACTGAGTGACTGACCTGAACTGAGTTTTTATCTCAACATTATCTCATGTCATCTTCAAGGCATTTCTGAGCTAGATAAGTCTGGAAGCCTGCCCTACCTCCAGTCTTTCCTGATGTGTTAAGTCAATAAATTCTCCCACTGTTTTAAACAGTTTAAGTTTTCTGTTATTTGAAACATAAAAACCTAATTTATACAATCTGCCATTTTAGATTTTATACACCTTTCTTTTCCTTAGCTTTGATCTCCGTGTCTCCATGATATTTTCTTATTCCTTTTCCAGCACTGCTTTAAGCATTATGTAAGACAGAGATAAATGTCTTAAGTTCCTGCCTCTCATTTACCCTCACTACACAATTGCTACTAAGTCCCTTACTAGTCCTCTTCTTTGCCTGCCACTTTCTCTTCCCACTAGAACTGAACCACTAGATATATAAGTACTTTTACCCCCTGGCAAAAAAGGGCTATTAAAGACCCTTAGGCTGATTTAAAGAAGTCCATTTCTTTACATCCCTGCTTGAATCACAGCCTTGTCGTGACAAAGAGGCTTGCATAACTCAGTAAAGCTATGAGCCATGCCACACAGGGCCATCCAAGGTGGACAGGTCACAGTAGAGAGCTCTAAC
The DNA here is from genome assembly GCF_042477335.2 of Ovis canadensis. Lineage (NCBI taxonomy): Eukaryota > Metazoa > Chordata > Mammalia > Artiodactyla > Bovidae > Ovis > Ovis canadensis. Next base: position 207,996,740 of record NC_091245.1, on the reverse strand, counting down.
AAAACATGGTCCACTGGAGGAGGGAATGGCAAACTACTCCAGTATTCTTGCCATGAGAACCCCATGAGCAGTATGAAAAGGCAAAAAGATATGACACCAGAAGATAAGGCCCCCAGGTAGGAAGGTGTCCAATATGCTACTGGGGAAGAGCAAAGGACAATTACCAATAACTCCAGAAAGAATGAAGCAGCTGGGCCAAAGTGGGAATGATGCTCAGCTGTTGATGTGTTTAGTGGTGAAAGTGAAGTCCAATGCTGTAAAGGACAATATTGCATAGGAACCTGGAGTGTTAGGTTGATGAATCAGGGTAAATTGGACATGGTCAAGCAGGGTATAGCAAGAATGAACATCAACATCTTTTGGAATCAGTGAACTAAAATGGACTGGGATGGACAAATTTAATTCAGATGGCCATCATGTCTGCTACTGTGGGCAAGAATCCCTTAGAAGAAATGCAGTAGCCCTCATAGTCAATAAAAAAAAGTCTGAAATGCAGTACTTGGATACGGTCTCAAAAATGATGAATGATCTTGGTTCATTTCCAAGGCAAAGCATTCAATATAACAGTAATCCAAGTCTATGCCCCAACCACTGATGCCGAAGAAACTGAAGTTGACCAGTTCTATAAAGACCTACAAGATCTTCTAGAACTAACACCCAAAAAGATACACTTTTCATCTTAGGGGACTGGAATGCAAAAGTAGGAGTAACAAGCAAGTTTGGCCTTGAAGTACAAAATAAAGGAGGGCAAAGCCTAACAGAGTTAAGAGAGGCTAACAATGTCAAGAAAACTCATTGGTCATAGCAAACAGCCTTTTCCAGCAACACAAAAGATGACTCTACATGTGGACACCACCAAATGGTCAATACTGAAATCACATTGATTACATTCTTTGCAGCTGAAGATGGAGAAACTCTATGCAGTCAGTAAAAAGAAGACCTGCTATTGACTGTGATCATGGGATTCTTGTAGCAAAATTCAGGCTTAAATTGAAGAAAGTAGGGAAAACCGCTAGGCCATTTAGGTATGACCTAAAAGTGAAGGTGACAAGTAGATTCAAGGGATCGGTTCTTGCAGACAGAGTCCCTGAAGAACTATGGACAGAGGTTCATAACATTGTATAGGAGGTATTGACCAAAACCATCCCAAAGAAAAACAATGCAAGAAGGTAAAGTGGTTGTCTGAGGAGGCTTTACAAATAGGTGAGGAAATAAAAGAAGCAAAAAGTAATGGAGAAAGGGGAAGATATACCCAAATGAATGCAGAGTTCCAGAGAATGGCAAGGAGAGATAAGAATGCCTTCTTCAATGAGCAATGCCAAGTAAGGAAAACAATAGAATGGGAAAGAGTAGACACCTCTTCTAGAAAATTAGAGATATCAAAAGAACATTCCACACAGGAATGGGCATGATAAAGGACAAAAGTGGTAAGGACCTAACCGAGGCAGAAAAGATTAAGAGAAGGTGGCAAGAATACTATTCAAAAAAGGTCTTAATGATTTGGTGTGGTCATTAACTTAGAGTCAGACAGCCTGGAGTGTGAAGTCAACTGGGCCTTGGAAAGCATTACTAAAAATGAAGCTAGCGGAGGTGATGGGATTCCACCTGAGCTATTTCAAATCCTGAAGATGATGCTGTTAAAGTGCTGCATTCAATATGCCAGAGAATTTGGAAAACTCAGCAGTGGCCACAGGACTGGAAAAGGTCAGTTTGCATTCCAATCACAAAGAAGGACAGTGCCAAAGAATGTTCAAACTATCAGACAGTTGAGCTCATTTCACACGCTAGCAAGATTATGCTCAAAATCCTTCAAGCTAGGCTTTGGCAGTATGTGAACCGAGAACTTCTAGATGTACAAACTGGATTTAGAAAAGGCAGAAGAACCAGGGATCAAATTGCCAACATTCATTGGATCATAGAGAAAGCAAGGGAATTCCAGAAAAACATCTACTTCTGCTTCTTTGACTACAGTACAGCCTTTGACTGTGTGGATCACAACAAATTGGAAAATTATTAAAGAGATGGGGATACCAGACCACCTCACCTGTCTCCTAAGAAATATGTATGGGGCAAGAAGCAACAGTTAGAACCTTACGTGGAACAACTGACTGGTTCAAAATTGGGAAAGGAGTATGACAAGGCTGTATATTATCACCCTGTTTATTTAATTTACATACACAGGGAGTGAGTGAGTGAAAGCTGCTCAGTTGTGTCCAACTCTTTGAGACTCCATGGACTATACAGTCCATGGAAATCTCCAGGCCAGAATACGGGAGTGGGTAGCCGTTCCCTTCTCCAGGGGATCTTCCCAACCCAGGGATCAAACTCAGGTCTCCCACATTGTACATGGACTTTTTATTTTTTTATGAGCTGAGCTACCAGGGAAGCCCATATGCAGAGTACATCATGTGAAATGCCAGGCTGGATGACTCATAAGCTGGAATCAAGATTTTTGGGAGAAATATCAACAGCCTCAGATATTCAGATGATTTCATTATAATGGCAGAATGTGAAGTGGAACTAAATAACCTCTTGATGAAGATGAAAGAGGCAAGTAAAAAAGCTGACTTAAAACTCAACATTCAAAAAACTAAGATCTTGGCATCTGGTCCCATCACTTCATGGCAAATAGAAGAGGGAAAATTAGACTCAAAGACAGATTTCATTTTCTTGGACTACAAAATCATCGTGAATGGTGACTGCAGCCATCAAATTAAAAGATGCATGCTTCTTGGAAGGAAAGCTATGAACAACCTAGACAGCATATTAAAAAGCAGAGACATTACTTTGCCAACAAAAGGTCTGTATAGTCAAAGCTATGGTTTTTCCAGTAGTCATGTACAGATGTGAGAGTTGGACCATAAAGAAGGCTGAGCACTCGAGAATTGATGTTTTTGAACTGTGGTGCTGGAGAAGACTCTTGAGAGTCCCTTGGACAGCAAGGAGATCAAACCAGTCAACTCTAATGGAATTCAACCCTGAATATTTATTAGAAGGACTGATGCTGAAGCTGAAGCTCCAATACTTTGGCCACCCTATAAGAAGAGCCAACTCATTGGAAAAGACTCTGATGGTGGAAAAGATTGAGGGCAGGAGAAGAAGGGGAACAGAGGATGAGATGGTTTGGTAGCATCATCAACTCAATGGACATGAATTTGAACAAACTTCAGGAGATAGTGAAGGACAAGGGAGGCCTGGAATCCTGCAGTCCATAGGGTAGCAAAGAATCGGACACAAGTTAGTGACTGACCAGCAACATAGCTTTATAAGAGACTGCCTTTTGAAAGGCTTGATGGGTGCATTAGCTTCCTCTCAGTACCCTCTGTGCACTTTTTTTCTGGCTGCTCTAGATAGAATTTTAGGTGCATTTCAAAAGTATTTAGATATTCTTCATCCTTCAGTTCTTTCATTCACGATCTGTTCATATTTTGTCTCATCACAGTAGAACGAGATGAAGATGCAGAGGAAACCACAGTGGACTTCCAGCAGGTTAGACAGCCTCTTGTAGGAACTCAAAGGCAATAAACTAGATGAGACTACCAAAGAAAAGCCCTGGGCTGTCAATGCATCTGTGCAAGAAATAGCAGCTGTGGGGTTCTGTGCTCTGAAGACAGACAGCAGAAAAATCCACATTCGTTTTTTCCCCCCTTCACTTATGGAGATGAGAGCATGTGAAATTAAACAGTTAATAGTAGAAATTGAATCCAGGAGGTATGCAAGACAGAAAGAAAAAAAGTTAAACAGAATGCCAAACATTTTTTGCCACAGCTTTGAAAATATAGATGTAAGAGCCTTTACAAAACACTTCCTTCTAATTACTTCAGGGGCCAAAGTGGGATTGAAACCAGTAGAGACTACAGAATATTTTCACCAATCTCTTGTTTCCAAAGGAAAGACCAAAGAAATCAACTATTCACCTAAACTTATTTGTTTGTCTGTTTATTTAGTTGTTGCTGTCTGCTTTATCACTTATATAATGTTAACATTCTTTCAAAATGGGCAGATGGACCTCATTCAAGTTCTGACAGTAACTCTTTGTTAGTGGTACAAATGGCTTCAGAGGTATTTAATTACCATTAGTAGTCATTCGTTTGCTCCTAGCTGGTGACATTTGGAATAGTAAGCAGGCAGCATTCTTTGTGTCCAGTGAGTTCATAGAAAGTTAAACCTACTTTTGACAACAGACTCAAGCTTAGCTACCATTAACTCCTCTTCAGTTACTGGATGATGTGCTTGAACAGTATGAATGATTAATGAAGGCTAAATAGTTCAGCTTCTATCTTAAAACCTTTTTGTTAACTTCTAGGGAGCTGAGTGGCTGCAAGGTGAGTTCAGCTCATGCAAGTATTCATGCAATCTGTTGCTTGTACTTTGGGGGAAAAAAACCATTAATTTATCAACTATTTATTTTTAAGAGATATAATAAATTAGAAACTTTAATCCTGATGCCTTTTCCCTTTCACAGATCAATACCAGGGACTGTGCTTTTTTGCCAGCTTGGCATCAGAAAGTGAAATCTGCTTGTATGTCGAAGTATATGATTGCTTCCTCTCAAGGAAACCAAAATAAGATGTTGTCACCTGGTAGCAATCCATCACAAAGCTCCTAAAAGCAGCCTATGAATTTCCCTGCAACAAATTCCAGGATACTTCTTAGGGAAAGGGGGCCAGACTATTCATTAAATTGAGAAAACCCTTATGTCTGGCTTCTTGTTAGCAATGGGTAGATGTGTAAAGATGCACAGGGCATTTGCTGGTTGATATGTAAGAGGCATCCCTACTGTTAACTCCTCCAGAAATATCTTATGCAAAAGAGATTATAGAAGAGGCCAGGTAAGGCTGAAAGCTAGAAAGAGGCAGAGATTGAGAGTGTGTACAGGGACTGAAAATTGAAGATGACAACTGAGTCCAAGAAAGGGAAGCACACAGGACAAAGAAGCAAGATTTGTGAGGAGATAAGGCAGTGTGAGGACATAGCATAAGCATATCTTTATTTCCATACCTTAAGAATAGCAAGAAGAGATAAGAAAGCCTTCTTCAGCGATCAATGCAAAAAAAAATAGAGAAAAAGAACAGAATGGGAAAGACTAGAGATCTCTTCAAGAAAATTAGAGATACCAAGGGAATATTTCATGCAAAGATGGGCTCGATAAAGGACAGAAATGGTATGTACCTAACAGAAGCAGAAGATATTAAGAAGAGATGGCAAGAATACACAGAAGAACTGTACAAAAAGGATCTTCATGACCCAGATAATCATGATGGTGTGATCACTCATCTAGAGCCAGACATCCTGGAATGTGAAGTCAAGTGGGCCTTAGAAAGCATCACTATAAACAAAGCTAGTGGAGGTGATGGAATTCCAGTAGAGCTATTTCAAATCCTAAAAGATGATACTGTGAAAGTGCTGCGCTCAATATGTCAGCAGATTTGGAAAACTCAGCAGTGGCCACAGGACTGGAAAAGGTCAGTTTTCATTCCAATCCCAAAGAAAGGCAATGCCAAAGAATGCTCAAACTACTGCACAATTGCACTTATCTCACACGCTAGTAAAGTAATGCTCAAAATTCTCCAAGCCAGGCTTCAGCAATACGTGAACCGTGAATTCCCTGATGTTCAAGCTGGTTTTAGAAAAGGCAGAGGAACCAGAGATCAAATTGCCAACATCTGCTGGATCATCGAAAAAGCAAGAGAGTTCCAGAAAAACATCTACTTCTGCTTTATTGATTATGCCAAAGCCTTTGACTGTGTGGATCACAATAAACTGTGGAAAATTCTGAAAGAGATGGGAATACCAGACCACCTGACCTGCCTCTTGAGAAATCTGTATGCAGGCCAGGAAGCAACAGTTAGAACTGGACATGGGACAACAGACTGGTTCCAAATAGGAAAAGGAGTACGTCAAGGCTGTATATGGTCACCCTGCTTATTTAACTTCTATGCAGAGTACATCATGAGAAACGCTGGACTGGAAGAAACACAAGCTGGAATCAAGATTGCTGGGAGAAATATCAATAACCTCAGATATGCAGATGACACCACCCTTACGGAAGAAAGTGAAGAGGAGCTAAAAAGCCTCTTGATGAAAGTGAAAGAGGAGAGTGAAAAAGTTGGCTTAAAGCTCAACATTCAGAAAACGAAGATCATGGCATCTGGTCCTATCACTTCATGGGAAATAGATGGAGAAAGAGTGGAAACAGTGTCAGACTTTATTTTTTGGGGCTCCAAAATCACTGCAGATGTTGACTGCAGCCACGAAATTAAAAGACGCTTACTCCTTGGAAGAAAAGTTATGAGCAACCTAGATAGCATATTCAAAAGCAGAGACATTACTTTGCCGACTAAGGTCTGTCTAGTCTAGGCTATGGTTTTTCCAGTAGTCATGTATAGATGTGAGAGTTGGACTGTGAAGAAGGCTGAGCGCCAAAGAATTGATGCTTTTGACCTGTGGTGTTGGAGAAGACTCTAGAGAGTCCCTTGGACTGTAAGGAGATCCAACCAGTCCATTCTGAAGGAGATCAGTCCTGGGATTTCTTTGGAAGGAATGATGCTAAAGCTGAAACTCCAGTACTTTGGCCACCTCATGTGAAGAGTTGACTCATCAGAGAAGACTCTGCTGGGAGGGATTAGGGGCAGGAGGAGAAGGGGACTACAAAGGATGAGATGGCTGGATGGCATCACTGACTCGATGGACATGAGTCTGAGTGAACTCTGGGAGTTGGTGATGAACAGGGAGGCCTGGCGTGCTGCGATTCATGGGATTGCAAAGAGTCAGACACGACTGAGTGACTGAACTGAACTGAAGCAGATCTTTACGTTTTATTTTAGGGGTTCCTTTGGCTCTGCCTTAAATTTCCTCCTTTTCACTTTGATAACTTTGTAGCACTTAACGGCATTACTTATAATACACTCGATCACCCCAACAGCCCAGAACTTGAGATTCATTAATAAGTGATACAGATGCATCTATCCAATGACCTTTGACAAAAATTCTGTTATTCCTTGTTTGATGGTCTATTGGGCATGTATTCCTTTACCAGCTTCCAAATGAAATACCTTGGGGTATTTTAAATTAATTAAATATCTTTTATTTAGGGGATGTGCTTTGTCCATCATTTTTATCCATTATATATTCATATAGCCTGGGTATTTATTCCCAAAGAGAAGAAAGTAAAGTAAATTTGAACCAGTGTTTTCCAAAGAGAATTCACAGGCCTACTTCATTCATTTATTGAGCCAACAACCATTTTATTTGGCACTTATTAATTTGCTAGACAATGTGCCAGGCATTTGGGCTACAGACACGTTTGATATCCAGCTTTTCCTGCAAGGATCTCGCTATTTGGAAAAACAGACATGTAAGGGTAACAGCAATGGAAAAGGTGCTGTGGGAGAACAGAGGAAGGATTCTTTTTTTTTTTTTTTTTAAGCCAGCCTGGAATGTGGATTTCAGGTTTAGAGAAGGCTTCTAAGAGAAAGCAATATTGAACTGGGTCATATAGTATAACCCACCCTAAGCTGTGTGTCACAGCTTCTGGGACTCCCTGGGTTACACCCATGTACCTAGAAATCAGCCTTTCCTGGAGGACCTAGAGTCCCCTGTTGTGTAGCTGACATGGGAAAGGGTCATCAAAGGAAACCAGGAACCACCATCACGCATTATTAACATCTACAAGCCTTGCTCATGATTGATACCAGGTCTTCCATATTGCAGGCAGACGCTTTACCCTCCGCACCACCAGGGAAGCCCAACAGTCATGCCTAGGACCTCAAGAAACCCTATTCTGATGTCAGGCTATCTTTAAATACCAAGCATAATAGCAGTGGAAACTAGTAACAGATATATGAGTAGGATAAAATGCAAGACAGGAAGGAAGGAGAGAGGGAGAGAGGGGAGAATGAAAGACTGAAGCAAAAAAAAAAATCCATTTGGATGGAGTGATGTGAAAGTGAAAACCATCTGGATGATCAAAAATATCAATCTTGAGCAAAGCTTGTAGATGTTAATAATGCTTGACACTGCTCAGGGCATGCACAGCATCCAGGAACAGCACATTGTAAATGTGTGGTCAGTTAGAAAGAGGATTCTGCAGAACCAGCAAATCTTATAAATTCTGATGAAGGCATGATTAGCCTTCAGTGTGGGAATCTTCACCCCGAGTGGATTTGTGGCCGACTGGGACAGCTCATAAGGTAAGCTAGAGGGGAGGAATTCCCTGGGGTCAATCCTCTTAAACCAAACCCTACGCAACAACTAAAAGGGACGTCTAGATACCACCCAGACTCTGTTCTTGTCTCCAGGCAGACTCTTCACAGGTCATTCTGGGCCAAGAAATCCCACCCTGTTCACCATCGCCCAGGGAAGGAGGCAGCCAAGCGCCTGCATGTAGTCGGCTGTGCTAACAGCACTTTCTAGCTTCCTGTTGCATCACTGAGCTGAATGGAGCAAGTCATCTTAATTCTGGCTCCTCTCAGGCTCATTTGGCTCAAATGGCCAGCCACAAAGGCTGCTGATTGGAATGTATCAAGTTTGGGGGTAGATGTGGGTGGGAGAGTGGTGATGTCAAACAGCAATGGGCATCCCCCCTACACCCCAACAGCCACTAACTGCCAATGTAGGCAGGCAGGAGGGAAAAGAACAAGATGGGGTAAATCGGTGAAGTGGTGGGGAGTGGGGAGGGTGTGGGGGCCACCCAGAAAGCCAAAAAAGACACACCCATCCCAGCACATTGATGACCTCTGGACAATTCTGCTTTTGGCAGACGCCTTTGTCTCAGTGGCTTCTTCTATTAAGACCTCAGCATCAGCTCTTAAAACAGCAGATGATGTCACCAGAAAAGAGAAACCCCTTTAAAATCAAAGGAGAGCCAAATATGGATGCAAAAGTTTACCCAATACTATTCACTTTAGCATGAGGCCAGATGATGAAAAGGAAAAAATTCTGGTAGGAACAAGTGAATGAGTGATAACTGGAATGGGTCAGTGCTCAGAAATCCTACAAGTGAAACAGGTGATGAGGCTCAGGAAAGAAGAGCTCTATGATCTGGGCAAGCACACCATGGAATGTGCAGACAGGAAGGGATAGTAAGACGTGTTTCTGGCTTGGCCAATTTTTACTCCTTTCTACAAGGTTGGACCCGTTCCAAAAGGATGCTACCGTCTGTTAAGAGAACTAAAGGACCAAAGAGAATACATTCATCAGAGGCTATCCCAAACAAAGGACTCCCTCTGCCCTAAGTCCCTTAAGCTTCTCAGAAGAAAGGTGTCATTAAAGGTGAAACCTGCAGCTGGATTAAGCCCTTGGCCCACTACAGTCATTGTAAACACATTCATCACTTTCCTGTCTGACTGGCCTCTACTATTTTCTTTGAGAACCTTATTTCCTCACATGCTTTGGACAATTTCAGCTTGCCTAAAATCTCTCTTAGACAACAGTGTTTTTATTTCATTTGTAATTCAATCTCAGTTTTGTTGAAAGGACATAGAATTTGGATCTGGGAGTAGATTTTGGCCTGCAAAACTAAATGTAGACTAAGCAAAAAGGAAAATATATGATTCCACATAACAAGAAGCCTGGAGCTAGGGCCATCTTAGATCGTGAATCCAGCAATTCAAATGTACAATTATCGACCCAGGTACTTCACAGCTTTCCTCCCTCTTAATGTCAACAGGTCAATTGTAGCCTTCTTGGTTACAAATTACAACAGTTTCCACGGGCTAAAGTCTCTCTTCTGTGGCCCCATTTTTATAAGCAAGAAGAGTATTCCCAGAAGCCTCCAGAGCAGACAGGTCCTCATGTTCCATTGACCAGGGATGGGTCACTGTAAACCACAGACCAATCACTGGCAAGAGGTCACTAGACACGTCAAGATTTACTGTGTGGGGTTGGTAAGGAGCCCAGGTGCTATGGATACAGAGAGTTGCTCAATACCTTTGTCTTGTGAACAAAGAGTGGCCATGGATATTGCGTGGGACATCGACAATGTCCACCATGATATCTGAAGTCACACAGTACTGGGTTTGAATCCAGGCTCACCATTTACAAACACAGACAACATCACCTCTTGAAATCTTATTATCCTCACTTAGAAAATAGGGCTGAAAATATCTTCTGCAAGGTGGTTGGTGAGGGTTAAACTAGGCCATGTTTGTGATACAGTGCTGAGCATAGCACAGAATAGTAATTTAATACCTGTTGTGTCTTCCTTTTTACTTTATTTTTGGAAAGCTTTCAGCATATATGTTTCCATGAAAACAAGAGGACTTTCTCATCACTACGTGTCTGTGTGGTCTGTCACTCATTCTCCTGCCTCTTGTGATTTCTGGTTTCACAACACTATTAGTACTGCTTTTAAGAGTGTCATTATTACTGGTTATTAATACTACTATTGCGATAATTGATAAATGTGTAGTACAAAGTGATATTCGCCCAAGGTTCACATCTGCTGTCCTATTTGACCCTGATAATGTAGTCAATTGGGGATGCTCCAATTAAAGGTAATGAACCAATTTATTTCCTTGTAATTTGTTATGTTTAATAAGTAAGAGCCTTCCATGCACTTTTTCCAGTGAATATACCCACACATTAATCTTGATCAGTTGCCAGCAAGTGTTTAATGAAGCCTTTGTTGGCATGGTTTAAGATGTTCCTTTGCTCTATTTACCATTTGTAGACAACCTTAAGAAAGGAAAATTCATATATTTTGTCACTAGATAAGTTTCCTACTGCCCAGAGAAAGAGATAAGTATTCTGTTTGCATAACAGAACACAAAAAGGGCTAATGAGGATGCATTGGTTTAGATTATTATTAAAATGCACATTTATTTTTAAAAATTGAAGAGACTCTCTAGTCTGTGAGAGTTGTAACTGCTCTTAGGTAAGTGCTACAGAAAATATTCTGCATTAGAGCAGAGCTTATGATCTCTCTTTTTAACTTTCTTTACTATTTCTAAGCATGTTTTTACCCAAAGAGAACATTCATTAGTTCTTAATCTGCCAATCATTTTTTGAGCATCTACTATGTGCTACATTGTGCTAAGTGAAGTGGACAACACAAAAGTCAAGGAAGACCTGCTCCTGGTTCAGGAGTGCGGCAGTCCAGGTAGTGAGAGGAGACATGTGAATCGGCTTACAGATCCAGGGCAGTAACACGCAGTGGAAGGAGACCTGGGGTGACTTTCAACACTGTCACAGCTGTGGTGACCCTAGTCAAACTATTTACCTTCTATGGGCCTCAGTTTCCCTCTTTTGTAAAATGAGCAGTTTGAACCAGAGAATGCCTTGTCGTCATTGTGGTTCAGTCACCAAGTGGTGTCCGACTCTTTGCGACCCTATGGATGGCAGCTCACCAGGCCTCCCTACGCCTCACCATCTTTTGGAATTTGCCCAAGTTCATGTCCATTCATACTGCACAGGAACCTGGAATGTCAGGTCCAATGAGTCAAGGTAAATTGGATGTGCTTAAACGGAGAACACCTAAAGCTGGGCAAACTAAAATTCTGTGGTTTTTCTCTCGAAGTGTTCTAAAACTCACTAAAAACTGGTCAGCAAAAGTTGGCCTGGCTGAGCTAGACTTGAAGTGGTTTTGAAGGATGGAGAAGGTGGGCATGTGGGGAGGGAATCTGAGAGAGGGGAAGAGAAAACATTCAGGGCAGCAGAATTGGGAGGAACAAGTAATGGCTTTGCAGTCATTGTGTTATCCTGGCTGGAATGAAGGAATGTGGTGGATGTTCACTGTAGGGAACTCCGCTGGACTATAAGCATGGAGCCAGTTAGCCTTGATGTTGCCACTATAGAGAAGGTGTCTCCCTCTCTTCTCCTTTTGACTTTCATCCATTTTCTCTTCCTCCTTTTTTTTCTCTCCTATGTCTTCCTCTTTTACTTCCTTTCTTATCTTAATATTTTTTTCTCCAACTCCCCTTTTCTTCTCCATGCTTTCTACCTTTTATTGGGATGGTGTTCTTAGTTTTTACCAAGCACTTTGTCCTACATGACACTTAATCAGAAAATAATGTTAAAAAAAAAAAGAAAGCATATCATTCTAAAAATTCTGGGGATTCAGACTCTGAAGCTAGAGAACCCAGGTTTGAATCCTGGGTTATGCCATTTATCAGCTATATGGTCTTGAATTTGCTAGGCTTCCCAGGTGGCTCAGTGGTAAAGAATCTTCATGCCAATGCAGGAGACACAGGAGATGTGGGTTCAGTCCCTGGGTTGGGAAGATCCCCTGGATAGGAAATGGCAACCCACTCCAGTATTCTTGACTGGGAAGTTCCATGGTCAGAGGAGCCTGGTAAGCTGCAATCCGTGGGGTCACAGAGTAGGACCCGACTGAGTACCCACACAAAATGGCCTTGGATAAGTCCCTAACTCCCTGTTCTTTAATCTCCTATCTTGCAAAATGAGGATAATAATGAAACCTAACTCATAGGGTTGTTATAATAATCAAATGAATAACTAAAGCACTTACAACAGTGGAGGGCGCCTAGGAGGTTCTATGGATGTTAATTATTATTTGGAAAAGACTGGTCAAGTCATTTTCAGTTCTGCCTGTGAGAGTCATATGGTGAATGTTTTCTAAGCTTTTGTCCCTAACATCCATATTGTGACCTATTGACAAATTTTACTTGGGAAAGTTGGAACACCATGTGAGCTAATCATTTAAATGTGCTAACTAAAATTTCAAGAACGTTTTGAAGTCTTCTGAGTAAGGCCATGGCCTAAAGTTGCAGCCATTTTAATTAATTTCACCTTCTCTGCCCCATGATCCAGAAATCTCTAATTGCACCCTGGCAGCCTCCTGCTCCCTGTCACAGATCTGACTTTACCTGCTACTATTTAAATTTTATGAATCATGCTCCCTCTGCTTGAACTCCTGAAACCTCTGAAACTAAGTGAATAATTATCAGGATGCAATTGTCACAGTTTTTAAAAGATGCTGTAAAAAGATTTTTTCTTTTCCTATGAACCTTTTTTCCCTAGTTGTCTCCAATTTACAGTCATGATCATGAAGAAAATGTCAGCTATTCCTCCAATGAACAGAGAAGAAGATTCTCAGAATCAAGAAGCCTGACACCCAGTAAGGAAACCCCTCCTCCTTCAAAAGGTGGTAGGAGTGTGCCATGGCAACCCCTTCTGGGCACTAAAAATAATGTTTGCCTTAGTGCTCTCCTACATACAGTGACTCAGTGGGAGTCTCTGGCATGAAAGTCAATGGGAAGATATCTAGTACCAGGAGTCCCCAGTAACACAGTGAGGCTGTCCCTCAATGCAAAAGCATCATACTCTTAGGTGATGGACTCTTTCCAGTTGGGCAAATATTAAGGTCTAATCCTACAGGCTATAGAGCCATTAGACTTAATAGTAAAAAAAAAAAAATTCAGGACACATGTATCCAAAGGACCATTTTACAACAGGAACAGATAAATCTTAATCATTTGTAATTTTATCTTCCATTTATATACCCTTATACTCCATCCTTACTTTCAAAATTTTTTCTTCTAATATCTATATTCAAAAATATAAGAAGCCCTTCTTATGTATTAGGCTGTCTCACTTCCTTTCTCTATAGCATCAGCTCCTCCTCTTCTTCCTACTCTTCCTGATGTTTCCCAAGGAGTTTCATCCTCAACGTACTGTTCTCCTCAGTCTTAAAGCTCTCCTGTGAAAGATCTCATCCATGCTATTGAGGCTTTACCCACTACATTTCCAAGACTTCCTGAAACTGATACTCTTAAGTTCTATACTCACATTAACAACTGTCTTTTAAACATCATCTCTTCCACATCTCACAAGTTAATGTTTCCAAAAGATGACCTGCTACCTTCTCCCTGACACCTGCTCTTTTCCTCATAATCCTGAAGTTGATTGATGTCTTTAATTTCTACCTAGAAATTCAAGTTACAAATTTTGTGTCAATCCCTGCTCTGCCTACTGCCTTGGTAAGCACCAAATCCCATCGAACTCCTAGATATCTCTTGAAGACAGCACTGCCCCTTACCCTCACACCCCTGAGCTTCCAAGGGCCAGTGCATTCTTTGTCTGTTCACCCCTGCCTATTTATTACTCAACTCTCTCTAACTTCCCGGGGAGATGTAACGGATTCCACATAGCTATGTGTGTGTATTCATATCAGCATTTTCAAATCTCTCACTTTTAATGTGAATAATTCATTCAAATATCCGTATCTCTCTCAAAGGTTGGAAACTTCTTGAGGACTGAGATCACATCTCAGTCATCTTTGTGTCCAGAGAGCTGTGCAGAGAGCCTGGAACACAGCAAGTTCCCATTAGATATTAGCTGCATAAATGGATGAGTGAATGAATGGACAAAGGGATGGATGGTTTCTAGTGCCTCTTTAGTAGGAATGGAATTAACAATATAGTTTTAACTTATGACTAAGACTGGATTCTTTCTGTTACTGATGAAAAGAGATCCAACTCAAGCTGCTGCTGCTGCTGCTGCTGCTGCTGCTAAGTCGCTTCAGTCATGTCTGACTCTGTGTGACCCCATAGACCGCAGCCCACCAGGCTCCCCCGTCCTAGCTTAAACAAATACTTGGTTCACATGGTTGAGAAATTTGGGGATGAAGCAAGGCACAGAGACTGAAGGAGACTCAGAAGGTCTCACCAGCTGATTTTCCCTCACATGTATGCATGCTCACACTAACTCTTTTCTCTTCATCTCTTGTCTCTGTTTTTTTTTTTTTTTCTTTCTTTCTCTTTCTCTTGATTATTGGACTCATCTTTCCTACAGCTGATAAGCATTCTTCTACAACTGGAGCCAGGGACACCAGACAGCCTCATGATTGTATCACACCCTAATGATCTCAGGAGAAAAGATTGAACTCCTTTTCCTAGAATTTATCTATAAAATCCCAGCGAAGAATTCTAGTAGACCATTCAATATGACCTGCTCAGATAGACCAGGCCGGACCAGTTTCTCACTCGTTAAGCCTGGAGAGGCCAAAGTCATGTCCTTTGATTAGTAGGCCCACAGGACCACACACAATGAGGGCAAGACAACTCCTCAGGGTATAGTAATATAATTTTGTAAAGAGGGAATGGATGCTAGGAGGCAAAAGAAATAGACTTCTACCACACCTTGAAGTTTCTTTATGCATGTAAGCTGTAACTTGGCACACTGAAAAATGTGATGAAGATATCTAATTTTTAAAAGATAGGCATTTAAATACTTGCCAAATAAATTATACAAATAAAAGTAAGAAAAAGATTTAAGTGTTAGAGAACTTTTGTACATTTGAATCCAGTCCTTTGTTTTAGAATACATCTAACGTCAAGTGTCAAAACGAAGAGAATTTGTCCTGAATTTTCTTCGCTTCATCAGAAATTAAGTTGACCCAGGACTTTCACCAGAGGTCTCCATCCCTGTGAATATCAGACTTGTTTTCCCACATGGCATGTTACTAGAAACATCTGAAATCAAAGCTTCTTCACAGTTCTCTCTCATGCTTGGTGATTTTAAAATCTCACCTTCAGCTGCGTTTTCTTGACTTACTTCTCTGCTACATACTTGGTAGCCCTTCCGTTTGTCTATTGTTGGCAGAACAGCGTAAAGTCTACTTGCCAAAACAATGGTTTCTGAAGACCCAGATTCTTGCCATTTCAAGGTGAGGAGTCCTGGGATCAAAATGGAACCACAGCTTCTACTTGGCATCATCCAATCAAGCGTATCAGCAGAGGACAAAGATATTTTGCTCTGAAATCAGGTCTTCATCAAGACCGCAGAGCACAGCACATCCTGCAGTCTCCGTCTGCAACATCTGCGACCTGGAAACCAGCCCCAGGCAGGCAGGGAGGATGACCCTTGCCACTGCTCCTGTTGCTTGATACTTCCTTGATCTCCCCTGACATTTCTTGAAAATGGATTATGCTTTCTGTTCTTGAAATGTTTGTACTTAAATCACATCTTCCAATTTAGCCCCTAAGTTACTTCAGAGCAGGAAACTTGCCATGTCTTTTTGTGTCTTGCACAGTGTTCATGGATCTTTAGGAAAATACTTGCTGAATGAGCTGAAATCTTTTTACGTCCTTTCAATTCTGTCAGCCCACGTAAGACAGGTTAAGAGCAAAACAGTTGGGGAATTTATCCAGTCCATGTTCTTTATTCCAGAATCCTTGATCCCAGCTGACACATTCAGAGGTATAGTGGACAGTTCTCTGGAGCTCCTCCACAGCACTGAATGCTTTTACTTTGAGATCCTGACCTTCTAACAGTAACAGAGCTTGGATGGTGACCTAATTGCTGGGAAGATATACCTTTGGAATGATGGGTAAGTGACAACCAATCATCATTGCAAATTCTCTGCATAATCATTCTTATGAAAAATGAGTTGTCTATATTAAACTTCTGGAATATGGGCTGAGGTGTCTCACATAATTGTAGTTAGCCACTGTCTGGTCAACTGTGCAGATAAAGAGTGTATTTGGCTATACTTCAGTGAGGTGCTAAAAGGCAATGCTTATTTTCAAACTTTTTATCAATTATATCTTATCAATTCCTTTCTCAAGATATCAATAAGATTCTTCAGTTTAGACATCCTAAATTTGGTCCAATTTACCTTAATTGGACATTTTTAATATATAAGCTTTCAGAAATAATTAAAATTCACATGTTTTCTTCCTAATCAGAATTTTTAAAATTACGCTATATAATTACAATGTACTGCGAGAAACTGTTGAGTGGATAACCTTGTTGCATTGAAATGTTTTTGCTGTAAACAAGTCTATCCTTTAATGGAATATTTGTCAGCGCGTGCATTCATAGTAGCACTCTCAAGGCATGTACTCAGAAGTTAGGAAATAATTATATTTCTAAACATAATCTTTTCTAATCATACCATTTTGTTTTACTTGAAAATAACCTGGGGGTTTCTAAGACAGGCATGATTATCTTTGATCTCTGCTCTGAGGTATCATCCTTATAGAAAACGATCTGGAGTGGGAGAAACAAACAAACTCATAGGTTGACTTTCCTTTTCCTTTCCCTGAAAATCCTCAGTCTAATTACAAATAAATATGTAAGCAAGGAACTGTCTAAATTTAGCCTCTAACTTGTTAAAGAAGATAAGACAGTAATTTTAATGCCTCATCCATGCAGTTTTAACACATAGTGATGTTCACCTATATTTAGACACAACTCAGTTCAGTTCCACAAAGTTTAACTGAGCTCCGTAAATTATTCCAAGAATGCTGAGTTTGGGCGGGGGGCACCAGGGTGAAGATCAGAAGGTTCTTGACTTACAGGGCTTACTATTTGGGAGAGGCAAAAACCAAATAAGTTAATTCCAATTCAGTGACGTAAGTTATGCCCACATTGATGCAGGAACACAGAAGAGGTGGGGGTGTTCTTAGGGGTGCTTCTGCCATGCAGAGCACCTGGGCTGAGGCTTGAAGAAGTACTTTGCAGGTGGGAAAGGTGACAGGGCAAAGGAAACAACAAAAACAGTTGGTCCAGTGTTGCAGGGAACAACCTGGTGTTTCTCCAACAAAATATCTTAAATTGGCGTGAGGCACGGAATAAAGCCAGTGGGTAGCAAGTCCCTAGGCATTTGTGTGCCACAGTTGAATAAGAATCTTGGATTGCTCTGAATAAGAACCAGTATCTGGCAAGGACCTGGTCTTCCAGGATGTGAGAGCCGTGGTGCCAATCCCAAGCTAACGTGTTGCATGCACCTTAAGAACTCCCTTGTAATGCCTCCTTCAACACTCAGAATCCTATTCCACCCTGTGTGTAATTCTCAATCTGTGCCTGCAGCCATGGTCTTTCTTGCCACCATAGTATTTAAGGAAAGTTTTTGAACGCCTGCCACTTTTCCGTAAATGCAGAAAAAAAATGATAAACAAGCAGACCCTGGCCTCAAGAAACTCACAGGCAAATATTTATCCTGAGTCCCATCCCCTCAGGACTCTGGGGGCACTCCCAGGGGGCAGTTAGCCAAGATGGCAAACAAAGCCACTCAGTGTTAAGGGGAGAAGACCATGTTCTTGGTCCTCCGTCCCTTTGCAAATAACATGCATACATTGTGTTGGGGGCCTTCCTAAAAACACTGCCCCAAATGCAAGTTTCCAATTATTTATGTTTTCATATTAACTTCTTTCTTCAGAAGCTTTCATAGTGTTTTGATTCATTTTATATTGGTGACATTGGTTCACTTTATATTAAGATACAATGAGGTAGAGAGAGACACAAATATGTAAGCTTTTGGCAAAAAGAAAATTGCTGTTCTGTAAGCTCTTTACATCAGCTGGAAGGGGAGAATGGCACTGGCACCAAAAAGTGGTGGATATGGTTTGTTAATGAAAATTGGCATCATCAGCAAACAGTTTCTGAGCATCTTTCAGATTTAAGGTACTGGGGATCCAAAGAATTTGGGTAAGTCTTGCAGCCATGAAATTAAAAGACGCTTACTCCTTGGTAGGAAAGTTATGACCAACCTAGATAGCATATTCAAAAGCAGAGACATTACTTTGCCAACAAAGGTTCATCTAGTCAAGGCTATGGTTTTTCCTGTGGTCATGTATGGATGTGAGAGTTGGACTGTGAAGAAAGCTGAGCACCGAAGAATTGATGCTTTTGAACTGTGGTGTTGGAGAAGACTCTTGAGAGTCCCTTGGACTGCAAGGAGATCCAACCAGTCCATTCTGAAGGAAATCAGTCCTGGGATTTCTTTGGAAGGAATGATGCTAAAGCAGAAACTCCAGTACTTTGGCCACCTCATGTGAAGAGTTGACTCATCAGAGAAGACTCTGCTGGGAGGGATTAGGGGCAGGAGGAGAAGGGGACGACAGAGGATGAGATGGCTGGATGGCATCACTGACTCGATGGACATGAGTCTGAGTGAACTCTGGGAGTTGGTGATGAACAGGGAGGCCTGGCGTGCTGCAATTTATGGGGTCGCAAAGAGTCGGACATGACTGAGCGACTGAACTGTCTGCCCTCAATGGGCTGACCATGCCACTGGGAGAAAGGTCAGCCTGAGGGCAGGAGCTCGCGAGATTAGATGGAGAAGAGGAAGCATGGGGAAAGGAGTGGTGTGAAAAGGCTTAGATTACAAGAGGGTTTCTAGAATAGTGAGCAGCAACAGCCAGTGTGAGAGACGTAGGGGGATGAAGAGGATACTATGTCACCCAGAGGATGCGTCCACCCACCTTGTTGTCTATAATGTAAAGCCTGAGACCTCGCAGGAACCGGCCATCACCAAACAAGTGTGAGCCTTCAGGAGGGGAAAACTCTGCCAATTCTGGCAATAGTGGCCTACTCTGACTGGTCTGTTCTGCTGTGAGAAGGGGATTATGGCTCCAGTGCTGGTGGGCAGCTCCTCACCAAGAGGCTGTGGTCTGAGCCAAGGTCCAAGATTGGCCGTTAAAGCTCCTGCTAGTTGGAGGCCTGGTCTCCAGGGCATGACAAACTCTCACAACTCAACCCAAGTACTGCAAAGTTATATTAGCTATGGTTGAGGCAATCTTATAATTCATTGAGCAAACCTGAAAACCTCTGAAAGGAAAAAAGGGTGCCATTAATAACTCACACAAACTGCAGACTTAAATGGGGACTTTCTCGGCTTGGGATATAGATTCACCCTAGCTGTCGACTCTGAAAATTCCTGATGAGTAGCTAGGCATGCTGCCTGCTGTGCCTTTCTGTCTAATACTCCTTAATAATTCGAAGAATGACCAGTATATGCTGAGATGTGGAAGCCAAGTTTTGCATCTAGAGAGAACCCAAACTGAGGCTTATTATTTTATTAATCCAAGATATTATAGAATTACTAACCATCCTTACATAAACAAACCCCAGCTGCAACTCACCACAAACCATGGCACACTGAGCTATCCATGTGAGAAGCCGCTCTAGCATGGGGCAGTGTTCTTTTGTAACTTCTGAACTGGGGATCTACAGGACACCTGCTGTTTTCTTTGTCCTCTGTGTTTTCTCTGCCCCTCATATCTGCCAGCTGGCAGTCATATAGGTTTTTCCTGGGTGCCCTAGTTCCAATTAAACCAGATGACTATTATCTATATCTTTTGGGATCCCTTCCCAAAATAAATTTCTTATATACTCTAGCCTGTGATTCAAGTCAGAGAAGCTCAAACACATTCTTCAAGTTTGGTAAAAATCTTCCTAGCCATTTTCATCTGATGTGATGATCAGTAAACAGAATGCAATTTAATATAATTTACAGAGATTATTGAGAAGTAGAAAAAAGGACTCTTCCCAAGATCACTGATTTGTGAAGAAAATGTCTGCTTTAGGGGCAGAACTCAAGTATTACAAAATTAAAGCTTTACATAGAAGTCAGGCCCCCTTTTATATGAGAGATGACCTAGTGTGATAGAAAACCTCAGATTCTGAAACCTGAAAGATCTGAGTTCGACCTAGCTATGTGACCTTGAAAACGTTTTTACTTATGAAAGGGACTACCAACTTATTTTATAATTACTCAAAAGAAGTTCTTTACTGAAAAATATGACTTGAAGTCACACAATTTAAATTTATGACATGGCTTCAATTGCCAAAGTTTGTTCAGATGAGCTAATCAGAGGATTAGTGAGCCACCTTCACTGTGACATGAGTTACCATAAACTTTCTCTGTTATGGAGCTAGACATTTACTGTCACCCAACTCAACAAAAATAAAGAGTATTCTTAAACTCAGTGCGCCATGTCACTTCCTGCATGATGGAACCCATTTGTGGACAAGGCAGATACAATGGGGACTGTTAGAGAAATAGAGGGATGAAAGGCATACATTGTTTTCCCGTCTATGGCAGCAATTGAATAATGGCATTTTCTTATAGGTAGGAACAGGTTTGCTTTCAGAGCATTTCTATTTTCCTTGGATCCAGGACTTGTCAGCGAGGACACAGTAAAACCCAAGGATAAGACTCAATCAGCAATAACTCAACACTCATAGGAAGGGTGGTTTTCAAAGACAATTAGGAAGCTATTTGTAATTTGAGCTTCTAAAACCACCTAGGGAAGTTCACAATTCACCGAGTTGGAGAAAAACATGAGTGTCTCCCTTTGTGACCAGGATACATAACGCAAGGGAAGGCCCCACAGAGGGAGGGCCTCTTTCATGATACTTTTTGTTTGGCCCTTATGTTTAAGACCCAGGATGGTTTCAATAAAAAGGACTCCAGAGAAGGTTTGTAGTTTATAGGATTAGCACTCACAGAGTAGATGTCTACACATGTGGAATAATATCAGAAAAACCATCTAGTCTTCCCAAGAAACCTCCCCTGATGTTCTAGTCCCAAATTTCTAGAGGGTCAAGGCCTTTTACTTGATTCTAAGTAGTAAAGTTTGTTACTACCTATCCTGACTTATTACAATTTAATTTATACTAGATTTTATTTAAGTATTTTAGAATTAACATAGGCTTCTCACTAACAGTATTGGTTCTTCACAAAATTCTAAGAAATGATTGGTAGAATGATATTATTATTACATAAAATTATCACTGTAGATAATTTAGATTAGTTCTTTTGACAGGGTTGGGATAGGGAGATCAATGGTGGAACTGGAGTTGCAGGGAGCAGGGAACCACAGAAAAGATTCAAAGTAACAATAGATGTGACTTTCAACCCAGCAACTATAATTCCAGAAATGTACCCCACACAAATACCTATCCAGATGGATCAGTTCAGTTCAGTTCAGTCGCTCAGTTGTGTCTGACTCTTTGCGGCCCCATGAATCGCCAGGCCTCCCTGTCCATCACCAACTCCCGGAGTTCACTCAGACTCACGTCCATCGAGTCAGTGATGCCATCCAGCCATCTCATCCTCTGTCGTCCCCTTCTCCTCCTGCCCCCAATCCCTCCCAGCATCAAAGTCTTCTCCAATGAGTCAACTCTTCGCATGAGGTGGCCAAAGTACTGGAGTTTCAGCTTTAGCATCATTCCTTCCAAAGCACACCCAGGACTAATCTCCTTTAGAATGGACTGGTTGGATCCCCTTGCAGTCCAAGGGATTCCCAAGAGTCTTCTCCAACACCACAGTTCAAAAGCATCAATTCTTCGGCGCTCAGCCTTCTTCACAGTCCAACTCTCACATCCATACATGACTACTGGAAAAACCATAGCCTTGACTAGATGGACCTTTGTTGGCAAAGTAATGTCTCTGCTTTTGAATATGCTATCTAGGTTGGTCATAACTTTCCTACCAAGGAGTAAGCGTCTTTTAATTTCATGGCTGCAGTCACCATCTGCAGTGATTTTGGAGCCCCCCCAAAATAAAGTCTGACACTGTTTCCACTGTTCCCCCATCTATTTCCCATGAAGTGATGGGACCGGATGCCATGATCTTCGTTTTCTGAATGCTGAGCTTTAAGCCAACTTTTTCACTCTCCTCTTTCACTTTCATCAAGAGGCTTTTTAGTTCCTCTTCACTTTCTGCCATAATGGTGGTGTCATTGATAAGGATATGCATATAATGATACTCACTGTCTGGGATCACACACAAAAAAATGGAAACAAACCAAGAATCAATTAAAAATAAATTGTGGAGCATCCACAAAGTAGGATAGTATGGAGTAGTTAAAGAGAATTGAACTGTGAACTGTAGGCTACTATGTAAAGATGTTAAGAATAAACTGCTCATCAGCATGATCTCATTTTTTTTAATAAAAAATGAGGAGTTACTAGATAAATAATAGATCTTTACATATACCAGGAGAATTTCGGAAAGTTATTCTATGGTTACCAAAGGAAGAGCCCTAACATAGTAGGACATACAAGAACACGTTTTTGAAATTTTTATATAGGTAAAAATTTTACTTCTTTAAAAAAATAGGAAGTTTATTTTTAAGCATGTGCAGTTTTATAATGAAGGAAAAAGGAAAATAAAAAAAAGAAATCATAGAATGCTAGCATGAATCAGAAACCCAACTCTCCATAAGACATCTAATCTTTATTAGCTACTCTATAAGCAGGGTTTTTCTTCATTTTGTGAATGAGAAGTATTGGCCCCAAAAGGCTAATTTGTATGGTCACAAGCTATAGGAATAGATTCAACCCAATTTTCTGAGACCCCCTTCCTCCAAGTTCTCATGTATGCATTTCACTAAATTATTTCCACAGATATGATGACATACAAAGGTAATGAGGATAATGCCAAACACAAGCAAACAGATTCTAGCTTCTGAAATTGGAACCTGAAACCTAAGACTTGTCCCATAGGTGAGCCCCATGACAGGTAAGGCCACCCCTTGACCTCAGATGCTAGCAAGTAATAACTGTGCTGGTGCACTTGTCCTTATAACTGGCTTTGCAAATATGCTCTTAGGATTGTTGCATGAAAAAATAAGTAAATAAAGGTGAGTCAGAATGGAGCAGATCCAAAGAACAAAATGGGAAAAAAGGATTAACAAGAGGCAAAAATGAGCATGAGCTTTGTCATATTTCAAAAATCTTCTGTTGTTCCTTTAAGGATTCTAAAATAAAAGGAAATATTTTCCTTCTTTCAAGGCTAAGGGGTAAAATGGAAAACTATTTTAATGTTGCCTTTGTATTACCTTCAAAATAAAATTAAAGTCACTCTTTTATAGAAACGGTTTGCCTTACCAAGGTTAAGAAACCACTGAACAAAATCCTATAAGTTATTCACTTCTCTGTGATTTTTTTCTCTTTTGTTCTTCTACAGTTGAGAAAGCTTATTGACTTGTAAGTGACTCTTCATGCTAATATGCACAATATTTATACATCTATAAGTAATACCCACTGCCCAGTGGCACTCCAAACAGAAAAAATAGAATTTTATGTATCATTAAGCAGTTTCCAAGGTGCCAGCAATTTCATGCAAAGCATTAGGGTAATGACTAGTAGCACTACTTGCTAAATAGCAGAGTGTTCGGAAATTTTTAAACTACTGCACTGGATACACCTGGACTTCATGATTGAGCTAAACTTTCCCTCTCCCATCCATATGGCTTCAGCAAATATGAGCAACTCACAGCCTCTTCAGGATAATTTTATGTGGCACTAGTGGTAAAGAATCTGCTTGCCAAAGCAGGAGATGTAAGAGACACAGATTCAATCCCTGGGTCAGGAAGATCCCCTGGAGGAGTAAATGAAAACCCACTCCAGTATTCTTGCCTGGGAAATCCCATGGACAGAGGAGCCTGGCGGGCTACAGTCAATGGTGTCGCAAAGAGTCAGACATGACTGAGCATCTGACCATGACTGAGCACTCTCTAGGGAAGAGGGTTTGGGAAAGGGAGTGGAGGTCAGAGGTTCCAGCAGTCCTGGTGGTTGTTAGCAGAGAGACCAGCTGTGACCAGAGCTGGCATGTTTGCAGGACTCATTGCAAAATGAAAATGTGTGGCCTCTTGCTTGAAAAGCAAGAAAAATGTGTCACTAAAGGTATTAAGACAGAGACTTCTTTGGTGGTCCAGTGGTTTAGACTCTGTATGCCCAGTGCAGGGGGTGTGGGTTTGATCCCTGGTTGGAGAACTAAGATGCCACATGTAGCATGGTGAGGGCGAAAAAAGGTATTTTTAAAGTGTATTTCTTTTTCTCTGTGGTTTCTTTCTCTTAACTTCTGATGTGGGGTGTGTTGTTTTTTTTTTTTTGCTTTTAAATGTTTTCTAAGCAGAGGATGATATAAAAATTTTAAATTATTGACATGAATTTTAACACTCATCTTTTTCTTAGACAATGCAAGTTTTATTAAAGAGCATTTAACTCAAATGCAGATTCAAATACAGACTCGTTGAAATCACACAGTTCATTTTTCATAATACATAAAAGCATATGTGTTTTGTTCTTGGCAGAACAGTGAAAACATTGCACAGTTCAGTTAAGTCGCTCAGTCGTGTTTAACTCTTTGCGACCCGATGAACTGCAGCACGCCACGCCTCCCTGTCCATCACCAACTCCCAGAGTTCACCCAGACTCACGTCTTCCAGCCAGTGATGCCATCCAGCCATCTCATCCTCTGTCAACCTTTTCTCCTCCTGCCCTCAATCCCTCCCAGCATCATGGTCTTTTCAAATGGGTCAACTCTTTGCATCAGGTGGCCAAAGTATTGAAGTTTCAGAACACCCAGGACTGATCTCCTTTAGGATGGACTGGTTGGATCCCCTTGCAGTTCAAGGAACTCTCGAGTCTTCTCCAACACCACAGTTCAAAAGCATCAAGTTTTCAGCTCTTAGCTTCCTTTATAGTCCAATTCTCATGTCCATACATGACCACTGGAAAAACAATAGCCTTGACTAGATGGACCTTTGTTGGCAAAGTAATTTCTCTGCTTTTAAATATGCTGTCTACGTTGGTCATAACTTTCCTTCCAAGGAGTAAGCGTCTTTTAATTTCATGGCTGCAATCACCATCTGCAGTGATTTTGGAGCCCCTCCCAAAATAAAGTCTGACACTGTTTCCACTGTTTCCCCATCTATTTCCCATGAAGTGATGGGACCGGATGCCATGATCTTCGTTTTCTGAATGTTGAGCTTTAAGCCAACTTTTTCACTCTCCACTTTCACTTTCATCAAGAGGCTCTCTAGTTCCTCTTCACTTTCTGCTATAAGGGTGGTGTCAGCTGCATATCTGAGGTTATTGATATTTCTCCTGACGATCTTGATTCCAGCTTGTGCTTCTTCCAGCCCAGCATTTCTCCTGTTGTACTCTGCATATAAGTTAAATAAGCAGGGTGACAATATACAGCCTTGACGTACTCCTTTTCCTATTTGGAACCAGTCTGTTGTTCCGTGTCCAGCTCTAACTGTTGCTTCCTGACCTGCATACAGGTTTCTCAAGAGGGAGGTTAGGTGGTCTGGTATTCCCATCTCTTTCAGAATTTCCACAGTTTATTGTGATCCACACAGTCAAAGGCTTTGGCATAGTCAATAAAGCAGAAATAGATGTTTTTCGGGAACTCTCTTGCTTTCTTGATGATCCAGCAGATATTGGCAACTTGATCTCTGGTTCCTCTGCCTTTTCTAAATCCAGCTTGAACATGTGGAAGCTCACAGTTCACATATTGCTGTAGCCTGGCTTGGAGAATTTTGAGCATTACTTTACTAGCGTGTGAGATGAGTGCAATTGTGTGGTAGTTTGAGCATTCTTTGGCATTGCCTTTCTTTGGGAATGGAATGAAAACTGACCTTTTCCAGTCCTGTGGCCACTGCTGAGTTTTCCAAATTTGCTGGCATGTTGAGTGCAGCTCTTTCACAGCATCATCTTTCAGGAATTGAAATAGCTCAACTGGAATTCCATCACCTCCACTAGCTTTGTTCGTAGTGATGCTTTCTAAGGCCCATTTGACTTCACATTCCAGGATGTCTGGCTTTTGGTGAGTGATCACACCACTGTGGTTATCTTGGTCATGAAGATCTTTTTTGTACAGTTCTGTGTATTCTTGCCACCTCTTCTTAATATCATCTGCTTCTGTTAGGTCCATACCATTTCTGTCCTTTATTGTGCCCATGTTTGCATGAAATGTTCTCTTGGTATCTCTAATTTTCTTGAAGAGATCTCTAGTTTCCCATTCTAAGGTTTTCCTCTATTTCTTTGCACTGATCACTGAGGAAGGCTTTCTTATCTCTCCTTGCTATTCTTTGGAATTCTGCATTCAAATGGGTATACCTTTCCTTTTATCCTTTGCTTTTCACTTCCTTTCTTTTCACAGCTATTTGTAAGGTCTCCTCCGACAGCCATTTTGCTTTTTTGCTTTTCTTTTTCTTGGGGATGGTCTTGATTCCTGTCTCCTGTACAACATCACAAACTTCTATCTATAGTTCATCAGGCACTCTGTCTATCAGATCTAGTCCTTTAAATCTATTTCTTACTTCCACTGTATAGTCATGTGAAGTGAAGTCGCTCAGTTGTGTCCAACTCTTTGCGACCCCATGGACTGTAGCCCACCAGTCTCCTCCGTCCATGGGGTTCTCCAGGCAAGAATACTGGAGTGGGTTGCCATTTCCTTCTCCAGGGGATCTTCCCGACCCAGGGATCGAACCCAGGTCTCCCGCATTGCAGGCAGATGCTTTAACCTCTGAGCCACCAGGGAAGCCGTATAGTCATAAGAGATTTGATTCAGGTCATACCTGAATGGTCTAGCGGTTTTCTTCACTTCTTCAATTTCAGTCTGAATTTGGCAATAAGCAGTTCATGATCCAAGCCACAGTCAGCTCCCAGTCTTCTTTTTGCTGACTGTATAGAGCTCCTCCATTTGTGGCTGCAAAGAATATAATCATATGATTTTGGTGTCGACCATCTGATGACATCCGTGTGTAGAGTCTTCTCTTGCGTTGTTGGAAGAGGGTGTTTGCTCTGACCAGTGTGTTCTCTTGGCAAAACTCTATTAGCCTTTGCCCTGCTTCATTCTGTACTCCAAGGTCAAATTTGCCTGTTACTCCAGGTGTTTCTTGACTTCCTGCTTTTGCATTCCAGTTCCCTATAATGAAAAGGGCATCGTTTTTGGGTGTTAGTTCTAGACGGTCTTGTCGATCTTCATAGAACTGTTCAATTTCAGCTTCTTCAGCATTACTGGTCAGGGCATAGACTTGGATTACCTTGATACTGAATGGTTTGCCTTGGAAACGAACAGTGATCCTTCTGTCATTTTTGAGATTGTATCCAACTACTGCATTTCAGACTCTTTTGTTGACCATCATGGCTATTCCATTTCTTCTAAGGGACTCCATTTCTTCCATGGTCATCTGAGTTAAATTCACCCATTCCAGTCCACCTTAGTTCACTGACTCCTAGAATGTCGATGTTCACTCTTGTCATCTCCTGTTTGACCGCTTCCGATTTGCGTTGATTCATGGACCTAACATTTCAGGTTCCTGTGCAATATTGCTCTTTACAGCATTGAACTCTGCTTCCATCACCAGTCCCATTCACAATTGGTTGTTGTTTTTGCTTTGGCTCCATCCCTTCATTCTTTCTGGAGTCTTTTCTCCACTGATCTCCAGTAATATATTGGGCACCTACTGACCTGGGGAGTTCATCTTTCAGTGTCCTATCTTTTTGCCTTTTCATAATGTACATGGGGTTCTTAAGGCAAGAATACTGAAGTGGTTTGCCATTTCCTTCTCCAGTGGACCACATTCTGTCAGACCTCTCCACCATGGCCCAGCCATCTTGGGTGGCCCTATACAGGATGGCTCATAGTTTCATTGAGTTAGACAAGGTTGTGGTCCCTGTGATCAGATTGGCTAGTTGTCTGTTATTAATTCTTAGAGAAATGCAAATCAAAACTGCCACCTCACACTGCTCAGAATGGCCATCATTAAAAAGTGAAAATAATAAATTCTGGGGATGGTGTAGAAATAGGGAACCCTCCTACACTGTTGGTAGGAATGTAAATTGGTACAGCCACTATGAAAAACAGTAAGGAGATTCCTCAAAACAGCTGAAAAGAGAATTGTCATATGGCCCAGCAAGCCTACTCTTGGATATACAACTAGAGAAAATCATCATTCAAACAGATACATGCACCCTTATGTTCGTAGCAGCACTAATTACAATAGCCAAGACATAGAAACAACAAAAATGTCCTCAACAAATGAGTGTGGAGAGTGCGTGTAAAAGATGTAGTGCATATACACGATGGAATATATGCAGCCATGAAAAGGATGAAATGATGCCAGCTGCAGCAACATGGATGGGCCTAGAGACCATCATAACAGGGCCATGAGGCTAATACTATTTGATGAATGATTTCTAAGCAAAACTGTTTTTCTCTTCTCCCTCAGTTTCTGGGAACTAAACTCAGCATTTTTTGTTACTGATTAATGTGGGCAGGCCTTCATGCTGTTTTGCTTGTTCCACTTATCTTAACCCCAGTCACAAGACTTTTCTTTATGCTTGCTTCTTTCCAGAATGGTTGATTTCAAGACGCTAGTTGGCTACCCAGTTCATTTATTGGCAAATCAATAGATTTTTTTCCTTTATTCTCAATATCTTGTTCTCCTTATTCTCATCAGCATCAGGGACAAGGACAGAATTCTTAGTAACAATGTGTTAAGCACAGGGAACTCTCCCCAATGTACTCTGGTGACCTACTGTTGCCACTTTATCATCAGGAGAACAGGGTGCTCGTGTGCTGCTGATCCACGAGTGAAACATTGCACAAAACTAAGTAAATGTTTTTATTTCACTTCTTGCTATATGCTGCTGCTGCTGCTAAGCCGCTTCAGTCGTGTCCGACTCTGTGCGACCCCAGAAATGGCAGCCCACCAGGCTCCGCTGTCCCTGGGATTCTCCAGGCAAGAACACTGGAGTGGGTAGCCATTTCCTTCTCCAATGCATGAAAGTGAAAAGTGAAAGTGAAGCCACCCAGTCGTGTCCAACTCTTAGCGACCCCATGGACTGCAGCCTTCCAGGCTCCTCCGTCCATGGGATTTTCCAGGCAAGAGTACTGGAGTGGGGTGCCATCGCCTTCTCCGTGCTATATGCACATTGCATCAATACTTTGGCTTAGTGATAAGTAAGGGAAGACTGAACTATGGGTTGCCCTGTATTTCCCGTTTCCTCTATGTCATCATTTCAGCCTATGCAGGTGGCTAATACGAGGAAGTATTAATAACAGACATTAAGTTAGAATTTCATGGATTCCTTGGGCTTTCATGTTTAGAACATTACTGCTTTGTTTTATAATTAGCAGCAAGTTCTGTACTCAATTTGAGTCTCACTGAAGTCCCACACATTGTGGGTCTACCAAAATTCTGTGCTTATTGGGCATTGTGGATACTGTATGAAAATGAAGAAGAAACGTATGGTGACACTCAGATTGTGTATATTTCCTTTGTGCAAGCTCATGCCCCATAGCCCCACTGGACATACAGAAAACCCAAGTTTGAAGATAAAATGATTAAAAATTTAAAGATAGCAACAGGAAAGTAGACCCTTCTGAGTGGGGGTCCCTGTGTGACTGCACAGGTCACATGTCCATGAACCTATCCAGTTTTTGGATAACCAAAAACTGTACCTTCCCGTAATGGAGCAACACCCAGAGATGTTAGCTCTGCAAAGGGAAAGACAGGGGCTGGGGGAAGAGTTAGAGAAGGGAAAATCCCCACATCCCAGAAGAACTGGATAATAATATAGCAAAAAATAATTCTGGTCCACCCCCAGCCTAAACAAATTAAGATGGTCAAATTGGCCAATATTTTGCCAGAGCATTCAAATGCTTTCTGGTCCTTCACAAAATAATGGTTTGTTGTCAATGCTATTTTCAGCCAATATACATTTAAATATAGTTTCCAAACACAGGAAACTTTTCCAGCGCTTTATAATATAACCAGTGGCAGCAACTCTCTTCTATCCTGGGTTGACAGCTACACTGTGCTAAAATGTCAAATGCATAAACAAGACCCTCAACATTTATGAGGGATATACCCCAAGTCCCTAATAACCCTAACTAGAGAAAATGAAATGATCCTGGATGTTCCATAAATTATGTTCTGTGCGTATCTTCACACTACAAATTTATTGCCTTTTCAATTTTCACTGTCTATTTCTCATTCATTGGTTATTGTTGCATAAATAAAGTTTATTTTTAATTCTTAAAGAGTTACTACATTAAATAATGAGTAGAAAAACAAAACTGATTTATATTCACAATCAAGATGCATTGATCATGTGATTAAATTTTGGGCCTCAGAAAAACTGTAAATGACTACATTCCCTAGGCTGAATAAAATGTGCTATGTGCTAAGTCGCTTCAGTTGTGTCCAACTCTGCGATTCTAGGGACTGTAGCCCTCCAGGCTCCTCTGTCGACGGGATTCTCTATATTGGAATGCTGGAGTGGGTTTCTATCTCCTCCTCTAGGGGATCTTCCTGACCCAGGGATCAAACCCACATCTCTTACATCTATCTACACTGTCAGGCAGGTTCTTTACCACTAGCCACCTGGGAAGCTAACTAAAATGGCAATTGTTAAATCTTCAGATGCTGAGGACATACTTTTCTATGGCCATCAGACCTAAAATGTTTATAAACTCTTCCTAAGCAACTTGCAAAAAGTAAAGAATATTTGCCACTGATAGGATTTGAGGCCTTTATAATAATTTTTGTAGAATCTACATTCTTTTTAAGTATGAGGACTTTGATTCTGCAGGAATCCTAACTGATGCCTATAAGCTATTTTTTTTAATTCTTTAAACTTTCATACTATTAAATTTTTAACTAAGGTAAAGAAAAGCCCCAATAATAGAGCTATCAGTAAAATCACTGTTATGAACACTGTAAACATCATAGTGACACTCTCTATTGATTTGCTTATTCCTTAGTTGAGCAACTATTTTCCTAGCACTGTGGTAGATGTGAGGAATGCACAATGAATAAGAGAGATGTGATGTGTGCTTTAAGGAGCTTAGGGATTGGTGAGGAAGATAAACATTAAGCAATATACCGCCAGCAGAAGTACTTACCTCTGTGTGTCTGCATATGAATGTGAGCACATGGGCACATGTTGCATCAGATAGGTGAGGAATGGTAGCTAAAATTAAGGGGTGCAAGTGGTGGCCTAGAGGGAAAGGCCTAGAGGGAAAAGAAGGAGTCACAGGATGGGTCGGGAATCAGAGTTGGAGATTTTTTCAGGTCAAGGTAACAGTGTGTCTAAAGCTACAGGTAGAAGGCCTTTTAAGGCACACTAAGAATGTTGGACTTCACTGCAGGCCGTGGGAACTCAGAAAGTCATCTCCAAGGAGGTGGTACCATAAACATACTAGGTCTTAAAAAATGGTGACATAACAAGTATATCTTTGTAGTTCAACATAACGAATTGGGCCAAAGCTCACAAAGCCAGGAGTCTATCCTAGAAGAACTTCCAAAACCTGTGTCCCTTGACGTCTTGCTTTTTCTTTCTAAACTAGAGCAAATATCAACTGCTTGTTCTTAAGAAAGCTCTTTATACCACATGTTAAGTCTAATTACCTGAGACCTATAAAAATGTTTAGACTGAAGAAGAAAATACTTAATCAGATTACATTACTAATGTATTGCGAGTTACAAGCTACAGATGTAAAGTGAAACAGTAAATTGGCTTAATTAATATTCTCCCAGATAATAGACATTAAAATTAACTGAATAAAGGCCAAACAACAAGCCACAATTCTTAAGATCTAATCTCCTAGAGAAGGTTGCACTAAAAGGAAGATCTGCGAAGAGTCACTGGGATGTCAAATGTCTGCGTCTTGGCTCCTGGGGGTATAATGCCATCTTCAATAGGGTTTATTAAGTTCTTTCACTTTATAGTCTTTTTCAGTATACCTGTTATTTAGTTATTATTCTCAACCAGGTTCTGATGGATGTTAATGTAAGAAAGGTGGGCATCAGCTCTCTCAGTTAAAATCAGTAGGATCTTTCAGTTACAGTACCACTCAAATTTGGAGAAGGAAATGGCAACCCACTCCGTTATTCTTGCCTGGAGAACCTGCGAACAGAGGAGCATGGAGGGCTACAGTCTATAGGGTCGCAAAGAGTCAGATATGACTGAAGCAACTTAGCACTCATGCGTGCACCGCTCTATTTAGCTCCAAATTGGTCTCTCTATGCTCTGCTGGTGTTGCTTTTGACTATTTAAGCATATCTTTCTCATAACTGCTATAAGTCTGGACACAAAACAATGCCCAGAGTGACATACATGGATTAATTTAAGAGACCCTGCCCAACCACTGCAGCCACTTCTGAATAATGTAGTCTGTTTACAGTTGCTTCTTGATCACATGACCATGGAAAGTAAGCAGAACTGGATCAGGTTCACTATTTCCAGGCCCAGGTGAAAGTATGACAGTAAAGTACTGTAGTAACCATAACAGTGGGTCTTCAGAAATCATTTCCAGCAAAAAAAACTTTGATATTGATTTTAGCTAATTAAAATGTCACAGTATAAATTTTAGTTCATAGTAGAAAAAATTGGTAAATGAATTCTTTTATTGGACTCCAACAAATTAATTGACTATTTAACAATAGATTCTGAAATAAAATTTGATATGTGAATTCTTTATTTCACATCAGGATGATAAGCATAGTCAACATTTTGTTAAGATTACAATAGAAAGTATGTTTAAATGCTGTCTTAATGATGATCAGTTTGAAAAAGACAATTCAAGCTTTGCTAATCGTTCTTACTTGCTACAAGGTTTAGCCTTTTTAAAGAGTCAGTAAAAAGTCTATCTACTTTATTATCTGTTATGATTTCTACTGAACTCTTTTGCAAGATTTTATTACTCCAATCTCAGGAGATGCTGTTGGAAAAACATTTCCATGAAAACAGAATTCCTTGGCCAGATACTAATAAGTCAGGGAAAGACTATTAATAAAGTTATGTCAGTCTTTAGATAGTCACAACGGA
This sequence comes from Ovis canadensis, assembly GCF_042477335.2. NCBI lineage: Eukaryota > Metazoa > Chordata > Mammalia > Artiodactyla > Bovidae > Ovis > Ovis canadensis. Next base: position 207,963,413 of record NC_091245.1, on the reverse strand, counting down.
TAGTAGCATGGTAAAACCACTGAGAAGCCCTACAGTGAAGGTATTTATGTCATTCCATTTCACCCATCATTTCAGTTCAGTTTAGTCTCTCAGTCGTGTCCGACTCTTTGCAACCCCATGAATCGCAGCATGCCAGGCCTCCCTGTCCATCACCAACACCCAGAGTTCACTCAAACTCACGTCCATCGAGTCGGCGATGCCATCCAGCCATCTCATCCTCTGTCATCCCCTTCTCTTCCTGCCCCCAATCCCTCCCAGCATCAGAGTCTTTTCCAGTGAGTCAACTCTTCTCATGAGGTGGCCAAAGTACTGGAGTTTCAGCTTTAGCATCATTCCTTCCAAAGCACACCTAGGGCTGATCTCCTTTAGCATGGACTGGTTGGATCTCCTTGCAGTCCAGGGGACTCTCAAGAGTCTTCTCCAACACCACAGTTCAAAAGCATCAATTCTTCGGCACTCAGCTTTCTTCACAGTCCAACTCTCACATCCATACATGACCACTGGAAAAACCATAGCTTTGACTAGACAGACCTCTGTTGGCAAAGTAATGTCTCTGCTTTTGAATATGCTATCTAGGTTGGTCATAACTTTCCTTCCAAGGAGTAAGCGTCTTTTAATTTCATGGCTGCAATCACCATCTGCAGTGATTTTGGAGCCCCTCCCAAAATAAAGTCTGACACTGTTTCCACTGTTTCCCCACCTATCTCCCATGAAGTGATGGGAGCAGATGCCATGATCTTCGTTTTCTGAATGTTGAGCTTTAAGCCAACTTTTTCACTCTCTTCTTTCACTTTCATCAAGAGGCTTTTTAGTTCCTCTTCACTTTCTGCCATAAGGGTGGTGTCATCTGCATATCTGAGGTTATTGATATTTCTCCCGGCAATCTTGATTCCAGCTTGTGCTTCTTCCAGTCCAGCATTTCTCATGATGTACTCTGCATATATGTTAAATAAGCAGGGTGACAATATACGACCGTGACATACTCCTTTTCCTATTTGGAACCAGTCTGTGGTTCCATGTCCAGTTCTTACTGTTGCTTCCTGACCTGCATATAGGTTTCTCAAGAGACAGGTCAGGTGGTCAGGTATTCCCATCTCTTTCAGAATTTTCCACAGCTTATTGTGATCCATAGATGCCCCAAAACCCTGTGACCATAAAACCCTGTTTTCAAATACCTGCTGTTAGCATCCTGTGAAACAGTGGTCCATGGAATGTCCTTTGGAAGGGATGTGTCTGAGCAAGGAGACATCCAACAAAGCCAAGGTACTTTCTGTCAGCTTTAAATATCACACTCCAATTGCACCCATTCAATGACTTAAATATTAAGTCATTCTAAAGGTATACATTCTTAACATTCACTACAGTTCTAGTTACTCAATATAAGAGCTATTATCAACACTATATCTACCATTAGGAGCTTCTAGTATTCTTGGAAGTAGAGATCTATCTTCCTGAAGGAAGTTGCACAGAAAGGTCACATGTGATTATGTAAAAATTAGTGAGGCAGAAATAAGCCCTATGGGAGTTGAAAGGGGGAGGGCAACAGAATGCACATTATCCACTTTTAGAGACAATGGCAAAACATACACATGCTTTGTTCCCTTCTGCCTGTCATTTCTTTCTTCCTTTCCCAGAGACACTGAGAATACAAAATGTGTTATTTGTTCTGTGCCCACAGCTTTGGCAGGCTGGGATCCCTCTATTGTAAAGTCAAAATACATTCACTGTCAGAGTTTATTGTCAAGAAGTCACAGATCTTAGAGGCAGAGTAGAAGAAAACTTCTAAGCCTGGTGCTCCCTTACCAGCCCCCCAAAAGTCTCCTTGTTTCCATCCTGGCCCCCTTGCTCACAGTTTCCAGACAGAAGCCAGAGTCATTCTTTTCAGATGTAAATTTGACCAAGTCTCTTCCCATTTGCTTCCCATCACTGGCTATCAAACCCTGGTGACAACCTCCAGATACCTCCCCTCTGTGCCTCTGACCACTCTCCTGGCTCCCAGAACTCCAGCCCCAAGGGATCTCCATGCCCTTCCCTCCTCAGGGCCTTTGTACTTGCTGTCCCTTTTCCCATGTAATTTCCCCTCATGTCTCATGTCTTTGCTCATCTGCTATCTCCTATGAGAGGCTGCCCAGGCCTTTATCTAAGATAGCAGCAGCATCTCCCACCTCACACCCACTGCATCCCTCATTCCCTTCACCGTCTTCCCTTTGTTCTTCAACAGACTTATTGCTATTTTTATTCATTTATTTATTTTCAGCTGCACCCCATGGCATGAGGGACCTTAGTTTTCCCACCACGGATCAAACAGTTTGGACCCTCTGCACCAGAAGGCAGAATCTTAACCACTGGACCACCAGGGAAATTCCAGCTTATTGCTATCTTTTAAAATATTTATATATCTACTTGTTTACCTCTGTATGAGCAAGGGCATTATTCTGTATTTCTGCTGGGCATATTTTAGGCACCCCATAAAAGTTTATTGAATGAATGAGTCAATCACTGAGTGATTGGATGATAAATTTACAGAAGAATAAACCTGCAGAGCACAATAAATTTACAGTAGAATTTATGTTAAAGAATAGCTAAGTGAATTAGAAAATATACACTTTCTCATCAAAATCCAGCAGTTGACTAACTTTTGTTGTGGCATGAAAACTTGGAGAATTTGTTCTCGATAGAGTCTGGCACGTTATAGTTGGATGGCCTTGCATAAGTTGCTCAGTCTCTATGTGTCTCAGGTTTTTTTTCTGTAAAAAGGGAACATTGATAACTACCTTGCAGTTTATTGTGAGGATTAAATGAGATAATGTCTATGAAACCCATATGCCAAGTACTTTTCACAATGGATCATAAGTACTATTAATTTCCAAAAGCCTGTTTTATAGTTTCTTTAAATAGAAAGATATCTTTTACTAGTTCTTAGTGAAGATCCTTTGGCCTGCTAGCACATGAGAAAAATAATCAGCTATTCATGAAAGGCATGGTAATTACCATGCTAATAAATATTTTAGATTATTGTTTTGAACTATCTAGACAAAAAAATCCTCAGCATTCTGAACATATAAATATATGACACATCCCTTTTCCATGGATGTTTTTGACTTCTTGGAGATTTCTTAATTTTCTAGGAGAAAGCGATATGAAGAGTTGGGTTGTTCTTGATAACTTCAATTTTGAAATAGTTTAAGACTGAAGAACTTGAAAAATAGTACAGTTTCCATGTAACCGTCATTGCACTTCCATCAATGATTATATCTTTATAACCATAGTGTAGTCTCAAAAATGAAGACATTAACACTAATGTGTCTGAGTTATGGTGCAATTCCATTACCTCAGATACAAACCTTATTTGAATTCACATGAAGGATGTTTTAAACTAGGGTTAGGAGCTAATTAGGATCATATCTTGGCTCCATTAATCAAGCAAATGAGATACACACATTAGTGTATGAAAACCATAAATTATAAAATGCCTTTCATTTTCAAAGAATTTCAGAATTTAAAAAGCTCTAAGTTCCAGCCTACCTAGAAGTCTGGTCTACTAGTCTGTAGAAGCAAAACACAAAAGCCCTTCGCAATTTCAAAGGGATGTAGACAAGAGAATCCTTGATTTTAATCTCTAAGGTCAAAGCCCTTCTTTCCTTGAAAAATGAATTCCTCCTTTTCTATCAGTTCTGGATATTGCTATTCATTAGTATTAGAGGGGAAATAAAGCTGAAAGCAGGCCCAGAGTTCAAGAAGCATTTCAACTCCAGCTAGATGATTATTAGGGCAGAGCTGTACAGGATAGCCCAAATATGGATGGAGGGAAGCCATTCCTTGTGCCTAGGGAGGGCCTGCCTGTTTCAGGTGAAGCATGGTCACAAGTGCTTCCTCAGCCTGTGCAAATGCAGAATCCACCTACATCCAGCTGGACACACACAAGGGAGCTCATCCCAGCTCGCCTTCACCCAGACTGAATTCCCTTTGACCCATAGCCTCCCTGCCCATGATCTCTGCTTTTGGAAAGGCTGCATTAGAGCAACAAGACATCTCCCAGATCTGAATGTGAACAAATTAACAGCAAGTTAAATCAGTTAATTTGATGGAGCAGAAAGAGGTACAAAAGTTTTTTAAAGGAAAACTTTTTTTTTTTTTACTTTATTTTACTTTACAATACTGTATTGGTTTTGCCATACATTGACATGAATCCACCACGGGTGTACATGCGTTCCCAAACATGAACCCCCCTCCCACCTCCCTCCCCATAACGTCTCTCTGGATCATCCCCGTGCACCAGCCTCAAGCATCCTGTATCCTGCATCAGACATAGACCGGAGATTTGTTTCTTACATGATAGTATACATGTTTCAATGCCATTCTCCCAAATCATCCCACCCTCTCCCTCTCCCTCAGAGTCCAAAAGTCCGCTCTACACATCTGTGTCTCTTTTGCTGTCTCGCATACAGGGTCATTGTTGCCATCTTTCTAAATTCCATATATATGTGTTAGTATACTGTATTGGTGTTTTTCTTTCTGGCTTACTTCACTCTGTATAATCGTCTCCAGTTTCATCCACCTCATTAGAACTGATTCAAATGTATTCTTTAATGGCTGAGTAATACTCCATTGTGTATATGTACCACAGCTTTCTTATCCATTCATCTGCTGATGGACATCTAGGTTGTTTCCATGTCCTGGCTATTATAAACAGTGCTGCGATGAACACTGGGGTACATGTGTCTCTTTCAATTCTGATTTCCTTGGTGTGTATACCCAGCAGTGGGATTGCTGGGTCATAAGGCAGTTCTATTTGCAATTTTTTAAGAAATCTGTTTAAAAAATTAAAAACACAAAATGAGCTATAGGTGAAGCACTGACATGTTTTTGTTTATTAACTAAATGCTTCCTGCTTTTCTCTTTTGTATAATACTACAGAGGATGAGATGGATGGATGGCATCGCCAACTCGATGGACATGAGTTTGAGTGAACTCCGGGAGTTGGTGATGGACAGGGAGGCCTGGCATGCTGCAATTCATAGGGTTGCAAAGAGTTGGACACAACTGAGCGACTGAACTGAACTGAACTGAACTGAACCCTGCAGAGTAGTCCACTTGGAATATCAAATGTGGCTTGAAATATGCCAGGACTGAGATCCCATTCTGTAATTAGAGTGTCTGGGGACTGAGAGCATAGCTTTTTGTTTCGATCTACCATGGCTGAAATTTTAATTGTTTATTAGATTTTCCCAAAGTGTGATAATCTTTTTCCAGAGAATAAAATAGATTGAACATGGGAAATTATGTCCAAGTATTTCCTTCTTTCCTTAACACATACAGTAGACAAAGAAAGAGCACAGATTTTGGAATCAAAAGACATGGGTTTAATCCTAGACCCATAATTTACCAAATGTATAAGCTTGGGCAAATCTTACCCTGTTTTCTCATCCATAAAATGGGTGATATGATAATAACAGGATTTTATAAATAGCTAGGGTTGTTTGGAGAATCAAATAAGATTATATGTGTGAAAATCCTTTGCAAATGAAAGAGTACTACAGGTATGCTGCTGTTGCTGTGTCACCTGGAAGAAATATCTGGACAAAAATCCTATTTAAATCCATCAGTGTATTTTTATAGCAGAATTTTGACTTAATAGATAATATTCTCTTTTTTCTCCTTTTTATATAAAAAATGGATGGAATTCATTTTTCATCATAAAGTTCTACTTAAATCTTAATAGAGTTTCAGTTCACAAAATCTGTAGTGTTATTTTTATCTTCATGAATATTCTTTATAAAGCTATTCCCCGAATTTTACCATTGTGGAAAATCTGGAGGGAAAACCTAAAGCCATCCTGCAAGAGAGTCTTCATAAGTCTTCATGGTAATGAGAAAAATAACCACAACTTAGTGAGCTAAATTAATTAAATTTACGTGACTGTCATTTATCCTGAGATTATGTCCTTCTTACATTATTTAGTGTAAAAATCCTCTTTCTCTTGTGAAATGATGGTGATAGTGGATGGCAACTGTTTTGTTTGTTTTCAATGTCCTTACTCTGCAAAATAAAAAGTTGGCTACCCTACGTCAGGCCCCAATTATTTTTTGAAACTGGACTGGCCCCTGACACACCAGTCTCTGGGAGCCCTTGGCCTGGAAGGTTAATTGGAGATGGCAGGGATGGCGGTGGGGAAGCCAGTTCAGCTGCTTGTGTTTTGCTCCCTTCCCCAGAGCCCGCGGGGTCCACTGCCCCACATCCGGGCTGTCGCCAGTCCCTGGCTGTGTATCTATGCCCCAGCCCCCCTGGCTCCTCATCCCTGTCCGCTTCACTCTTGCAGCCCCTCCTAGCTGGCGTCATCCTTCCAGACACAGCTCCCTAAGTTTGCCATGTGCAGTGACCCTGTGTTGACCCCGAGCCATGATACAAACTATGGGATTGTAATGAATCTCTAATTACCCGCAGTACCTCCATGAGTCGTCAGCCCTGCTGCTTAGCTATATTCCTCACCAATTTGGTCATTACCAAGCGTTCAGAATGCAGCCAAAGTCTGTGCCCGGAAGCTGGGAGCCCCACAGTCTCTGCCAAATGAGGCTGGCTCTGCAGGCTTCTGGGAATGACAGGATGATTTCCTTCCTTGTTATGAATCAGAGAGGGTGTTTGCACATGAATCATTTGGCTCTACGTGAGGACCTTGTCCTGACTTTTATTTATTCCAGTAGGTTAGACTGAGTGAATGTTCAGGAACTTGGGGAGAGGTTTAATCTCATGTGATAATTCCAAAACTCCACCTCTTATCTTCAAGCCTAAAAGAGATATTGTCTAGTCTTAATAAAGTGACAGCAGCAGGTCTTGATTGATTTTCCTGCAGAAAATGTCATATCTTCGTTGTGGGGCAAATAGCTTCATAATAAGACAGTAATAGTAGCTCCTCCATGTATGTGCCAGGCATTGTGCTAGAGGTTTATATATTTTATGTCTAATAACAAGAACAAAAACAACAACAACAACAAAGACATTTTACTAACAAGGAAACTGAGGCTAGAGTGGTTAAGTAAAGGTTAAGTTTCCAAGTCATATGGCTAGAAAGCAACAACTTGCTTTGCTCCAAACCACATGATGTTTAGGAGCATCTAATAGTTGGAACTGAAGAGAAATGACTAGTCTTAAAAGGACAGATGGGCTTCCCTGGTGGCTCAGACGATAAAGAAGCTGCTTGCAATACGGAAGACCTGGGTTTGATCCCTGGGTTAAGAAGATACCTTGGAGGAAGGCATAGCAACCCACTCTAGTATTCTTACCTAGAGAATCCCACAGAGGAGCCTGGCAGGCTACAGTCCATGGAGTTGAAAAGAGTCAGACACGACTGAGTGACTAAGCACAAAGGGTAGATGGATTTTTGATTCACTATTAGATTCCATGTGAAGAATTACTCCTATTTTTCCAAATAACTCATAGAACTTTTTTTTTAAGATTAAATGATAAAATATGCAGGAAAATAAAATGAGAAAAATTAGCACAACACGTGAGAAATTGTTGTACTAACTCAAGAAATCAACTCAAAATATCCATGGTACAAATGTCAAATATTCTCTTCAATATTTACATTTCCTTTCGCCTGTGTCAGGTACTGGGAAAATAAAGATGAGTTAGATAGTTCCTGCCTTCAAGAGGCTCAGAGATAATTATGGTTGATGTTCTTACTTCCTACTTAATATAGTGTTAAATGTTATATTTATTTTATTTATTTATTTGTTTTTGGTTGCACTGCACAGTTTGCTGGATCTTAGTTCCTTGACCAAGGATGGAACCTGTGCTCACAGCAATGAAATCATGCAGTCTTAACCAATGGATTGCCAGGGAATTCCCTTTTATTTTTTTAATTAATTAATTTTTAACATTATATTCATAAAGTACCATAATCAACAAAGTTTTAGAGTAAGTCACTAATATTTCTCTGGCTTTCTAAATGCAAGACTTGTCATAGCATAAATGACATCACACTGTTCAACTTGTGTGGGTGGAGAATGTTTATTAACAGTTGATAACCCAGGTTATGTCCAATAAACTGTGCAGAAATAAATGTTTGTGTTTGAGGGTTGTATCTTAAAAAAATGGAAATGAATAAGCCATTGGAAATGGTTATAGACAACATTCCTGAGGCCAGCCTGTTTTCCTAGCTTCAGGAGATGTTTTTAATACACTGTGCCTTACAGCCCAATTAATTTCTTGACTCTGCATTATTGTTGTACAGGGAAGCTTTGTGGTCAAGATAGTAATATTCTGTTCTTAGGGGCTACAGAATGTAACTTTCATTTTGGGGAGCATTTTCTTAATTTAAACACATTGTTTCTAAACTCAGAATCTCTGACTCATGCTATCTCTCACCTGGCCAATAAGCCAACAGAAGTTTTGAGCTAGTAGGAAATTTGCAGATAGCTAACATTCTAACTTTGCAGGTGAAGAAAATGACATACAGAGGATTGAAGTGGTTTTAAAGACACACTGACATACTGTACTCAGGGTAAGCAGTTTGCATTACCCTATTTTTGAAGGTTTGTGCTGGCTGTGGTATTTCCATATATCTCTGCAAAGTTGACTATAGTCTCATCTATTGAAAGGAAAACTATTTTTTCATGAAGTCTCTTAGTATTTTGGCAATATGGGTCCAAACAAAAGGATAAGTTAGGACATGTCTTCATAGATTGAATACAGAGTCCCTAAAACTTGTTAAGTATTACAATTAATAATAATGCCATTTACTGAGTGTATTTTATGTCATATATTTTATATACATATATATGCCTTTTTTATGTCATGTATCACTCATCTAGAGTGTATTATGAATCCCATTTTACAAAATAAACAAGTAATGTGTTGAGAGTCTCAGCAGCTTGTAAATAAAATCAGCTTCTTTTCCCACTTGCCTCTAAAGCTCACACTCCTCTATCACCCCAATATATGAACACAAGTGCCAAAATCAGAAGGGGAAGAGTAGTCTCACCCCATTTTCAAAGTATGATAAAATGTATCATGAGTTTAAGGTTGGAAGTTTAGTCAAAACATCCTTAATCAAGTCTCTACAGGGAAGGGGCTTCACCATGGATCATGGTCCCCTCGGTCTCATCACAGTCCCTGAGTCACCCAGGAGTGGATGGTACCACGGTATTCCACTGGTCACCCAGGGCCAATCTTCCACTGCCACTGGCTCCATGCTGGGAACTGGGGGTGCTGGTCATTATCCTGCTCCCACCTCCATCTCCAGGGTAATCTTTGCAAAGCTGTTTCCCAGGCCACCAAAGCCTCTTCGGGCTGCTGTGGCTGTATTATCCCATGGCCATGTTTTTACTCCGAGGCCAAACTTGCCTGTTAGTCCAGATATCTCTTGACTTCCTACTTTTGCATTCTAGTCCCCTATGATGAAAAGGACATCTTTTTTTGGTGTTAGTTCTAGGAGGTCTTATAGGTCTTAAGTAGAGACATCACTTTGCTAACAAAGATTAGCATAGTCAAAGCTATGGTTTTTCCAGAGTCATGTAAGGATGTGAGAGTTGGACTATAAAGAAAGCTGAGTGCTGAAGAATTGATGCTTTCAAACTGTGGTGCTGGGGAAGACTCTTGAGTCCTTGGACAGGAAGGAGATCAAATCAGTCAATCCAAAAGGGAATCAGCCCTGAATATTCATTAGAAGGACTGATGATGAAGCTGAAGATCCAATACTTTGGCCACCTGATATGAAGAGCTGACTCACTGGAAAAGACCCTGATGCTGGGAAAGATTGAAGGCAGGAGAAGGGGGTGACAGAGGTTGAGATGGTTGGGTGGCATCACTGATTCAATGGACATGAGTTTGAGCAAACTCAGGGAGATAGTAAAGGACAGGGAAGCCTAGAATGGTACAGTCCATGCAGTTGCAAAGAGTCAGACGTGACTTAGCTACTGAACAACAACAACCAGTTCTAGAAGGAAGAAACACCTCCAATCTCACAAGCAGATCAGCCTCAAGGAATAAGGAGTAAGTACTTAGTAGGGGGACATTTCTGGCAATTATTTGCTTTAGGAAGATTCTTGACTGCTATTATTTCATTTCTACTTGACAGCTGGAACCTAACTACAGAATGCATTTATTAAAATTCACACATATGGCAAAGAGAGCTAATGAGGATTGGCTATTCCATTTTTAGTCCCTCCAGCACTGACATGGAGCTGAAGGAAAGAGACAATGGGCCTTCCTACAACTCTGCTGGAAAAGCCAAAGAATACAACTACATTGTTAAATAAGTCAGGTAACTGTCTCAAACAAGGCAGCTGACAAGAATGAGCCAACGGAATAGACATGGGTAAATTTGGTCCTAGTCACACAGTTGTGTGCAAAGTTCTATAAGGCTTCTAAGGATTCTCCTGGTCCAGTACCTTGCACTCTTCCTTAAATACCTTTAAAAAGAGAAATGGACAAATCTCCATATGTAGAGGAGATCTAATTGTGATAATAATAGTAGTGATAACCAAAACGTGCACAAAATTTGCCTGCTTAAAAACTTTCCCAGACAATATTGTGGTGTGCTTAAGCTTCTGGCCTCTGAAGTCAGATTTCGCATTCTGGAGTCCCAGCTCCATCATTTCCAATTGTGTGACTGTGGATACATTCCTAAACCTCTTGAAGCTGTTTAAGTTTCTCCTGTAACATCAGGATAATAATAATACCTATTTCATGAAATAATTGTGAGGATTAAATGAATTTACATGTGAAATACTTTGGAAGGTGAATGGCTAGTGTGCAGTAAATGTTGTTCTTACAGGTTTTGTGTTTTGTTTCAAATAACCTTTTATCAAAGCTAATACAAACTGGAGCCAAGACTTGGACAAGAAGGAAAATAGACACTTTTCACTGAATGTTTACTTTTTTTAACAAGTGCCCTATGAAGTCTCCGGTGTGCTGGTATTAGTCTGAGTGTGACCTGGAAGTCACTCTGCAAAGCCAGGAGATCATGGTTGCATTAGTAATGCCCTCATTTTACTCCAGCATTTGGGAGTTGGATTGTCAGCTAATATCTCCTCTATGAGGTCCCACTGTAACTATCGTTCACAGTCCAGCTGCAAAATTAGGAGGAATTAATTTTGACATGCTTCCTGCCATTTTATATTTGCAGCGTGTTTTGTAACCTTCTTGTTACCCTCTACCCACCTGCTGGGACCTAGATAGATGACAAGCTTTTCTTCCGCTGAACAAGTTTTCCCAAATTAAAGGAGTAACAGATTAAGTGATAAGAAAAGAACTCAAAGAAATTTTTCACCTTTTCCTCAATCCATCCCTGTGATAAAACTACAGTAGTTGCTTTGATCTTTGAAAGACTAACAGAAATGAGGGAATAATGATAATTATTTTCATAATTTAGCAATACTTATTTGTTGAGTGCTTATAATGTAGTAGACACTATTCTAAGCTTTGTGTATGTGCTGACAATAATCCTGTAATGTATATACTCTTTTTCCTTCAACTTAACAGAAGAAGAAATAAAGTAATAGAAAGATTAAATATTTTGCCCCAAATCACATGACAGCTGAGTGGTAGAAAACTCAAACCTAGTTTCAGTCCAGAGCTATGCTCTTCACCACCACCATGTAATAAATGCAACCCATTCTGAGCCCATGATCCAATGTACTCATTTCATATCTTCCATGATCCAATGTATTCATTTCATATCTTCCAGCACCTGCTCTTTTGTATGAAAAAAAAAAAAACAACTAGTAAAGTTTTGCATGAAAACATTACAAACACACAAAAAGTGCAGATGAAGTCACTAAAATAAGGTGGCTTTCTGACAACCTCCCCATCCATTTCTTTCGTAAATTGACCGTTGTCTCAGATCTCCCTTATTAGGTTAGGAACCTGATTTTTTCAGCACACTAAAAAGGAAACTGTTTCTGAAGGGTGAATGCATATGAGCTAAATTTTAAAGGACTAGAGGAAAAACCAAAATGTCAAAATAATCTATTCCACACAAGTGCATGTTTAATGAATGCCTAGGTATTGATGATACAATGGTGATTCTAAGAGCTCCAAATAAAATTTCTGTCCTCACAAATCTTATATTCCAAATGAAGGAGACAGATAACAAAAATATATGTCTATAAATTGAACGAAAATAGTGTTACAAAGAAAAAATAAAGCAGGGAAAAAACAAAGGGTTGAAATCTACTTAAGAGAGCTCTACTTAAATTGAGTGCACAGTGACGAGGTTTCCAAGGGGATGATATTTGAACAAAGACTATAATGAAATAAGAAAGCAAGCCAAATGGACACGAGACTAGTGTTCAAACAAAGGAAAGGCCTTGTGAAGGGAACATGCTTGACATGTTTGAGAAACAGGAGACCAACATGACTCGAGTTCAATGGCAAGGAGGACAATAGTAAGATGATTTGGGAAAGCCAGTCAAGGGCAAGATCACAAGGGTTCTTATAAGGTTATAAGGACATGATAATGAATTTTGGACCTTATACTACTAATGTGATAGAAGCTATTAGTGTATTTTGAAGAGGCAAGTGATATGCTCCTATTTTCTTCTTTAAAAGATCACTGTAGCTGAGAACATGGAGTTCTTAGCCATAGTGAAGAACTGACTAAAGAGGGACATAAGTGCCAATAGGGAAGCAAGATAGGTACCTACTGCAGGGCCAAGTTAGAGATGACGGTACTTTGAAGCAGAGCAGAAAAAGCTAAAGCGAAAGTGAAGTCACTCAGTTGTGTCCGACTCTTTGCGACCCATGGACTGTAGCCTACCAGGCTCCTCCCTCCGTGGGATTCTCCGGGCAAGAGTACTGGAGTGGGTTGCCATTTTCTTCTCCAGGGGATCTTCCCAACCCAGGGATCGAACCCAGGTCTCCTGCATTCCAGGCAGACGCTTTAACCTCTGAGCCACCAGGGAAGCAAAAGCTAACAAAGTAATAAATGGGGAGGGGGGTGGGGGGTGGATATGGAATGTATTTTGAAGAATGCACTCAAACACTGGCCTGATCAATAAGTGAATAGAGATGCATATTTGGCTAAAAACAGACAATCAAGATGTTGGTTTTGGACATGATGAGTTTAGCATTCGTATCAGACTTCAAAAGCAGATTTTGAGTAGGCAGTTGTATAAATAGTCTGTAGTCTCCCTGCCAAAATGGTAACCCATTCCAGTATTCTTGCCTGGGAAATCCCACAGACAGAGGAGCCTGTCAGGCTACAATCCATAGAGTCACAAAAAAGCCAGACATGATTTAGTGACTACACAACAACAACAAAGTCTCTTATCAAGAGAGGAGAGGCTGGGTTTGAAGATAAAAACTTGAGGGTCATCAGTAAATAGGTTGGTTTTTAAAGCCAAGGACTTGAATTTAACCCCCCAGGATACTGAATGAAGACAGAGGTGGGGAAAGACCCCAAGTTCAAGGTCTGAAGCAACTCCAATTTAGAAGCAGGAATACAGAGAGTACAACACAGGAGACTGAGGAAGGGTAACCAATGAGACAGGGGGAAAAACCAGCAGCACATGTTCCTGAGACCAAAAGAAGAAACTGCTTCAAGATGGTGGGAGCACTAATTGTAAGAAAAGATTTCTGAGGAGTTGAGTTCATACTCTAAGGATCAGGATTTGGTCAGTGGATTAGGCAACATGGAGGATATTTGTGACTTTGGCAAGAGAGAATTCAGTGAAGTGGTGGGAAAAAAGCTTGGCTGAGGCAGTGGGAAAGTGATAAGGTGAGGAAGCAGGTAAGGTGAGGATGAATCTAGTAGATGATACCATCTAATCCACTTGGGTAGCTGGTATGACCTAAGTCCAGATATGACCTAAATCAAATCCCTTATGATTACACAGAGGAGGTGACCAATAAATTCACAGGATTAGATCTGGTAGACAGAGTGCCTGAAGAGCTATGGATGAAGGTTCATAACATTTTACAGGAAGTGGTACCCAAAAACCATCTCTAAGAAAAAAAACGCAAGAAGGCCAAGTGGTTGTCTGAGGCCTTACAAACAACTGAAACAGAAGACAAGTGAAAGGCAAAGGAGAAAGTGAAAGATATACCCAACTGAATGCAGAGTTTCAGAGAGAGAAGAAAGCAAACAGAGATAAGAAAGCCTAAGTGAATAATGCAAAGAAACAGAGGAAAACAATAGAATGGGAAAGACTAAAGATCCCTTCAAGAAAATTGGAGATACCAAGGGAACATTTCATGCAAACACAGGCACAATAAAGGACAGGAATGGTAAGAACTTAGCAGAAGCATAAGAGATTAAGAAGAGGTGACAAGAATACAGAGAACTGTACAGAAAAGGTCTTACTGAGCCAGGTAACTACAATGGTGTGGTCACCAACCTACAGCCAGATGTCCTGGAGTATTAAGTCAAGTGGGCCTTAAGAAGCATTACTATGGGCAAAGCTACTGGAGGTAATGAACTTCCAACTGAGCTATTTCAAATCCTAAAAGATGATGCTTTAAAGTGCTGCACTCAATATGCCAACAAATTTGGAAAACTCAGCAATGGCTACAGAACTGGAAAAGATCAATTTTCACTTCAATCTCAAAGAAAGGCAATGTCAAAGAATGCTCAAACTACTGTACAATTGCACTCATTTTACATGCTAGCAAAGTGAAAGTGAAGTCGCTCAGTCATGTCTGACTCTTAGTGACCCCAACGACTGCAGCCTACCAGGCTCTTCCGTCAATGGGATTTTCTAGGCAAGAGTACTGGAGTGGGTTGCCATTTCCTTCTCCAAGGTAATGCTCAAAATCCTTCAAGATAGCCTTCAACAGTACATGAACTGAGAACTTCCAGATGTATAAACTGGATTTAGAAAAGGCAGAGGAGCCAGAGATCAAATTGCCAACATCTGTTGGATCACAGAAAAAGCAAGGAAATTCCAAAAAACCATCTACTTCTGCTCCATTGACTGTGCTAAAGCCTTTGACTGTGTGGATCACAACAAACTATGGAAAATTCTTCAAGAGATGGGAATACCAGACCACCTTACCTGTTTCCTGCAAAACCTGTATGGAGGTCAAGAAGCAACAGTTAGAACTGGACATGGAACAATGGAGTGGTTCAAAATTAGGAAAGGAGTATCTCAAGCTATATATTGTCCCCCTGCTTATTTAACTTACATGCAGTGTACATCATGCAGAAGGCTGAGGTGGAAAGACTCACAAGCTGGAATAAAGATTTCTGGGAGTAAAATCAACAACCTCAGATATGCAGATGATACCACTCTAAAGGCAGAAAGCAAGGAGGAACTAAAGAGCTTCTTGATGAGGGTGAAAGAAGAGAGTGAAAAAGCTGGATTAAAACTCAACATTCAAAAAACTAAGATCATGGCATTCAGTCCCATCACTTCATGGCAAATACATGGTGAAAAATTGGAGATAGTGACAGATTTGAGCAACAACAACAATCAACTTCAAGTCTTTCTGGCCTAGAAGTCTATTTTACATCACTGTGTGGTGAAAGTGAAAGAAGAGTGTGAAAAAGTTGGCTTAAAGCTCAACATTCAGAAAACGAAGATCGCAGCATCCGGTCCCATCACTTCATGGGAAATAGATGGGGAAACAGTGGAAACAGTGTCAGACTTTATTTTTTTCAGTTCCAAAATCACTGCAGATGGTGATTGCAGCCATGAAATTAAAAGACGCTTACTCCTTGGTAGAAAAGTTATGACTAAGCTAGATAGCATATTCAAAAGCAGAGATATTACTTTGCCAAATAAGGTCTGTCTAGTCAAGGCTATGGTTTTTCCTATGGTCATGTATGGAGCTGAGAGTTGGACTGTGAAGAAGGCTGAGTGCCAAAGAATTGATGCTTTTGAACTGTGGTGTTGGAGAAGACTCCTGAGAGTCCCTTGGACTGCAAGGAGATCCAAACAGTCCAATCTGAAGATCAGCCCTGGGATTTCTTTGGAAGGAATGACACTAAAGCTGAAACTCTAGTACTTTGGCCACCTCATGAGAAGAGTTGACTCATTGGAAAAGACTCTGATGCTGGGAGGGATTGGGGGCAGGAGGAGAAGGGGACGACAGAGGATGAGATGGCTGGATGGCATCACCGACTCAATGGACGTGAGTCTGAGTGAACTCCAGGAGTTGGTGATGGACAGGGAGGCCTGGCGTGCTGCGATTCCTGGGGTCGCAAAGAGTCTGACACAACTGAGCGACTGAACAGAATTGAACTGATGGCAATTTTGAGGTTTAATTTCTAAGAGCAATTTATTTCTCCTAATTCCAGTTCTCTTTAGGGCACCTTAATGTTTCCTTTAGGAATTAACTACTTCAAAATTACCTTGTTAGTCTGATAGATGTAAAATATCAAATAAAATGTGTAAGAATAAAGAATCACTGTCATAGATGAAAGGTCAGGAAAAGAAGCTGAATTATATAGTATTTTAAAGAGCTATCATTTAATTCTCCTGGATAAAAAACTTCATGATAAGAAACACTTCTATGAATTATATAAATCCGTGTAAAACCTTAGTACCCCAAACTCAGTATATGTTCACTGATATTGCTAGTAATCAATGACCATGATGATAATGGTGGCTGTGATTCTTAAAAAAGTAATTAAAGCAAATAAAGATGGCGCATCTTTCATATGATGAACAGGCAATTCTGCCAATAGACTATCAATTTCCTCTAAAAATTTTAGGAAAAGGTAAATAGAACTTACTGAGCAACTAAACAGACTGGCAAATCTTGCAAGGAAAGGTGCCAGACTTACTGATTAATGAATTTTCTGGAGATAGATTTTTTTAAAGAAATTTTTCTTTTATATTAGAGTTGATGATGTGGCTTTAGTAGCAAAGAATCCTCCTGCCAAAGCAGGAGATGAAAGAGACACAGGTTCAGTTCCTGAGTCAAGAAGATCCCCTGGAACTCCAGTATTCTTGCCAGGAAAATTCCAGGGACAGAGGAGCCTGGCGGGCTGGGGTCACAAAGAGTTGGACACAACAGCACACACACACACACAACAATTGATTAACAATGTTATGTCAGTTTCAGGTGTATGCCAATTGATTCAGTTATACATATTCAAGTATCGATTCTTTTTCAAATTCTTTTCCCGTTTAAGTTATTACAGAATATTGAGCAAGGTTCTGTGTGCTATGTAGTAAGTTCTTGTTGATTATTCATTTTAAATATAGCAGTGTGCACCTGTTAAACTCAAACTCTCTAACTATTCCATCCCCTCAACCTTCCCCTTGGTAACCAAAAATAAATTCTAAGTCAAAAGTAAATTCTAAGTCTGTGATTCTGTTTTGTAAAGAAGTTAATTTGTATCATGCCCTTTTAGATTCCACGTATAGTGGGTATTATACCATATTTTTCTTTCTGTCTGACTTACTTCACTCAGTATGACAATCTCTAGGTCCATCCATGTTGCTGCAAATGGCATTATTTCCACTGCCAGTGGATATTTAGGTTGCTTCCACGTCTTTGTTATTGTAAAGAGTGCTGCAGCAAATGCTGGTGTAACATGTATCTCTTTGGACCATGTTTTTCTCCAGATATAAGCCCAGGAATGGGATTCTAGGTTCATTTTTAGTGTTTTAAGGAACCTCCATGGAGAAGGCAATGGCACCCCACTCCAGAAAATCCCATGGATGGAGGAGCCTGGTAGGCTGCAGTCCATGGGGTCGCTAGGAATTGGACACGACTGAGTGACTTCACTTTCACTTTTCACTTTCATGCATTGGAGAAGGAAATGGCAACCCACCTCAGTGTTCTTGCCTGGAGAATCTCAGGGATGGGGGAGCCTGGTGGGCTGCCATCTTTAGGGCTGCGCAGAGTCGGACATGACTGAAGCTACTTAGTAGCAGCAGCAGCAGCAAGGAACCTCCATACTGTTCACAGTGGTTGTACAAATTTACATTCCCAACACAGTATAGGACAATTCCATTCTCTCCACACCATCTCCAGCACTGATTGTATGTGGATTTCTTGATAATAGCCATTTTGACTGTTGTGAGGTGATACATCATTGTAGTTTTGATTGTATTTCTCTATTAATTAGTGATGTTAAACATCTGTTCATGTGCCTCTTGGCCATCTGTATATTCTCTTTGGAGAAACGTCTAGATTTTCTGCCCATTTTTGGACTGGGATTTTTTTTTTTTTTTTCCATATTGAGTTGTATGAGAAGCATGGAGAAAATCCAGAATGCTGACAATGTTAAATGCTGAAAAGAATGTGGAGCAACAGGAATTCTTGCATATTGCTACTGGAAATAAAAAATAGTACAGTCACTTTAGAAGACAGTTTGACAGTTTCTTACAAAATTGAATAAATGATACAATACCATACAATTTAGCAATTGCACTTTTTGGTATTTACTGAAATGCACCCTGCACATAGATGTTTATAGCAGCTTTATTCTTAATAGTCAAAATGAGGAAGCAACCAAGATGTTCTTCAGTAGGTAAATGGATTAATAAAATGTGATAAATCCAGACTATGAAATATTATTCAGCTCTAAAAAGAAACACATTATCAACTCATGAAAACAGAAAGAAGAGTCATGTGTATATTTACTAATGAAAGAAGCCAACTTAAAAAGACTGCAGACTGTATGATTCTATTTATATAACAGTCTTAAAGAGGCAAGACTATCAAGACAGCAAAAAAGATAGATGGCTGTGGGGGCTCAGGAGAGACTGATGAATAGGCAGGGAACAGAGGATTTTTAGGGCAATTAAACTATTCTGTATGATATTATATTTGACACTTGTCATAATACATTTGTCAAATACATTGAATGCTCAATACCAAGAGGGTTCTCTAAATTGTAGACTTTGGGCTTTAATGATGTGTCAGTTTAGGTCCAACAATAGTAAAAAACAAAACAAAACAAAACTGTACTTTGTAGCATAGGATGTTGATAGTAGGGGAAGATGTGAGTGTGGGGAGAGGATATAGGAACTCTCCCCACAATTTTCTTGCTATGAATCTAAAACTACTTTTTAAAATAAAATCTACCTAAAAGGAAGAATAAAGGTTGAATTGTAGATACAGATACATAAAAATCATTAGTGTGTTTTTTTAATGTGAAAAAAAATATGAAAACTTGGCTTGATGTCCCAAATATCTGGAAATAAGCTTTTAAATAAGCATGGGCAAAGTAGAAACTCACAAAAATTTAGAAAATTTCTTCAACTAAATGATAATTTTTAAAAAATCTAAGCAATTTACTGAGAAAAAATGTGTAGCTTATATTAGAAAATAAAAGAATTTTAAAATCTGTGATCTAAATTTTTACTCTAAGAAACAGAAAAAAAAGTCAAATTAAGCCCAAAGTAAAAATAAGAAAGGAAATAATGATGATAATAGAAATAGATAAAATATAAAATAAAGCATAGAGAAAAATGACAAAAAACTTGATTCTCTGTAAAGATTAATAAGATTGATAAACCTATAGCAAGATTGATCAAGGGAAAGGGTACATAAAAAGAAAACATCCATCCAGGACCTAAAAACATTAAAAGATCAATAAAGTAATGCTAAGAACAATTTTATGCCAATATATTCAACAATTTAGATGAAATGGACAATTTTGGACAAATACAAATTACCAAACTGATACGAGAAGAAATGGAAAACCTGAAGAGCTCCTTATCTACTTTTAAGACTTGAATTTGGAATTGAAAAATATTCTCAGAAAGAAAACTACATACCCAGAGCTTATTTCTACAGAAAATATAGTTCTAATTTTACACAAATTCTTCCAAGAAATGGAGGAGGCTATGTGACCCATCTTATTTTATGAAGTCAACATAACCATAAAAATAATAAAATTTAATAAGGACTTTAGAAACAAAAAAATACCTTTTTTTTTCTTTTTGTGGCACCATGTAGCATGTGAGATCTTGGTTTCCCCAACCAGGGATCAAACCTGTGCCCTCTGCAGTAGAAGGGCAGAGTCTTAACCACTGATTACCAGGGAAGTCCCTAAAATTGTCTTTATTTGCATACAGCAAATTTGTATGTAGAAAAATTTAATTAAATCATATATGGACACTAATAAGGGAATTTAACAAGCTTATGGAATATAGATCCATGTCTAAAAGCAACCTGTACTTTTATGCTCTAGCAACAAAAAATTGAAAGTGACAATTTTAAAATACCATTTGCTATAACATCAATATTTTAATAGTTTTAAGAATAAATATAGCAAAATTTGCAAGGACTTTACACTGGAAACTATACAATTTTGCTGAGAAAAGTAACTCAAATAAAGGAGAGATGCCATGTTCAAAGATTAGAAGCCAAATATCGACAGATTACAATAGAGATCATAATCCTAGTAGCTTTAGATGGAAATACTGAAAACAAAGCAGAATATCCATGACAATAACAAAAATAGGACAACAAAGGCTGAGGGCTTCCCATAATGGTAATTTAACACAGTGTTGTTTTGGCTTAAGGATATATATATATATATATATATATATATATATATATATATATATATCAATGGAGTATAATAGGAAGTCCAAAAACAGATTCCCATTAAATGTGGTCAATTGATTTTCATCAAAGACAGCAAAGTAATTCAATACAGAAAGAAAAGTGTTTTCAATAGATAGTGCTGGAATAACATGATGTCCATGTGGAAAAAAACTGGATCCTCTATCTCACACCATAAAATTTTTTTTTCAAGATAATTCATACATCTAGATGTAAACGCCCAAATTATACATGTGCTAGAACACACAGGGGAATATCCTGACAACTGTGGAGTAGATGCAAAGATTTCTCAGTACACAAAAAGCACTAATTCAAACTCTGGATAAATTACATCACCAAAATTAAAAACCTCTGTGTATCAAAAGACACAATTAAGAAAATAAAAAGACAAACTCCATGCTGAGAAAATATGTTTACCACTTATACTTTTGACAAAGGACCTATATCCAGAAAATATAAAGAACTAAAAGAGAATAGAAAAAAAAGAGAACTGAATTTTAAAGCAGTCAAAAAACATCAACAGATCTTTATTAAAATATATATATGAATGGCAGGCATGCTCATGAAAAGATGCTTAAAATCAATAATTGTTCAATTCAGTTCAGTTCAGTTCAGTCACTCAGTCGTGTCCGACTCTTTGCGACCCCAGGAATCGCAGTACGCCAGGCCTCCCTGTCCATCACCAACTCCCAGAGTTCACTCAGACTCACGTCCATCGAGTCCGTGATGCCATCCAGCCATCTCATCCTCTGTTGTCCCCTTCTCCTCCTGCCCCCAATCCCTCCCAGCATCAGAGTCTTTTCCAATGAGTCAACTCTTCACATGAGGTGGCCAAAGTACTGGAGTTTCAGCTTTAGCATCATTCCTTCCAAAGAAATCCCAGGACTGATCTCCTTCAGAATGGACTGTTTGGATCTCCTTGCAGTCCAAGGTTCTCCCAAGAGTCTTCTCCAACACCACAGTTCAAAAGCATCAATTCTGTGGCGCTCAGCCTTCTTCACAGTCCAACTCTCACCTCCACACATGACCATAGGAAAAACCATAGCCTTGACTAGACGGATCTTTGTTGGCAAAGTAATGTCTCTGCTTTTGAATATGCTATCTAGGTTGGTCATAACTTTTCTTCCAAGGAGTAAGCATCTTTAAATTTCATGGCTGCAATCACCATCTGCAGTGATTTTGGAACAGAAAAAAATAAAGTCTGACACTGTTTCCACTGTTTCCCCATCTATTTCCCATGAAGTGATGGGACCAAATGCCATGATCTTCATTTTCTGAATGTTGAGCTTTAAGCCAACTTTTTCACTCTCCTCTTTCACTTTCCTCCAGAGGCTTTTTAGTTCCTCTTCACTTTCTGCCATAAGGATGGTGTCAGCTGCATATCTGAGGTTATCGATGTTTCTCCAGGCAATCTTGATTCCAGCTTATGTTAGAGAGGTACAAGTTAAAACCATAGTGAGAAATCACTATACACCCACTTGAGTGACTAAGATTGAAAAACCTGATAATATCAAATATTAGCAAAAAAGCTGATAAACCAGAACCCTCCTATTTTGCTGGTAGGATGTAAAATCCTAAAACCACTCTGAAAAATGGTAAGGTAATTTCTTACCAAGTTTACCATTCATTTATTCAATAACCCAGGAATTCTGCTCTCACCTACTTACCTGAGAGAAATGAAAGCATGTCCATAAAAGACTTGCATAAAAATGTTCAGAACAGCTCTATTTGTAATAGCCAAAAGTATAAAAAGTGAAAATGCCCATTAGTAGGAGAACAGATAAACAAACTGTGGAATATTTATATAATAGAACGTTATTCAGCAACTAAAACTAACAAACAATTGATACTGCAACAACATGAAGAAATCTCAATTTAAAAAAAAGAGAGAGAGAAAGAATTCAAACTCAAAAGACTACACATGATATAATTCCCTTTCTATGGCATTCAAGAACAAACAAGACTTATCTATGGTAGAAATCAGAACCAACAATGTTTTTCAGAGATAGTGAGAGTGTCGATTCCTAGGCAGGTTCATCTAGGGTCCCCGAGAAGGAGAAAGGGGCCTGGGGCTTTAGAGGAGATAAGGGTCTGGAGTTCTCAAGGAGGAGGAAAGGACAAATGTCTTTTCCCCCCCCCCCCCTACATTCCTTAGTCTTTTTAAATATACATATAAATTTATTTATTTTAATTGGAGGTTAATTACTTTACAATATTGTATTGGTTTCGCCATACATCAGCATGAATCCACCACAGGTATACACGTGATCCCCATCCTGAATCTCCCTCCCTCCTCCCTCCCCATACCATCTCCCTGGGTCATCTCAGTGCACCAGCCCCAAGCATCCAGTATCATGGATGAAACCTGGACTGGTGATTCATTTCATATATGATATTATACATGTTTCAATGCCAGTCTCCCAAATCATCCCACCCTCTCCCTCTCCCACAGAGTCCAAGAGACTGTTCTATACATCTGTGTCTCTTTTGCTGTCTCGCATACAGGGTTATCGTTACCATCTTTCTAACTTCCATATATATGCGTTAGTATACTGTATTGGTATTTTTCTTTCTGGCTTACTTCACTCTGTAAAATAGGCTGCAGTTTCATCCACCTCATTAGAACTGATTCAAATGTATTCTTTTTAATGGCTGAGTAATACTCCATTGTGTATGTGTACCACAGCTTTCTTATCCATTCATCTGCTGATGGACATTTAGGTTGCTTCCTTGTCCTGGCTATTATAAACAGTGCTGCGATGAACATTGGGGTACATGTGTCTCTTTCAATTCTGGTTTCCTCAGTGTGTATGCCCAGCAGTGGGATTGCTGGGTCATAAGGCAGTTCTATTTCCAGTTTTTTAAGGAATCTCCACTCTGTTCTTCATAGTGGCTGTACTAGTCGCTCAGTTGTGTCTGACTCTTTGCGACCCCATGGACTGTAGCCTACCATGCTCCTCCATCCACGGGATTTTCCAGGCAAGAGTACTGGAGTGGGTTGCCATTTCCTTCTCCAAGTCTTAGTCACATAAAAGTTTTTTTCTTTAAGCCTGAAACTGATGATTACGCAACAAACTACTCAGTTTAAACTCTGTACTAAGGATTATATAACAACAATGTATCCTGCTTGAGGACAGTTTCTCCTTCCTGAAAACCTTCTGACTAATCCTGATATTTTAGAATGTATATTATGGGAGTGGGTCTGGTAGGATCTTTCTGTTGTTAGGTTCTGATCCTGTTATTCTAAACTGTAAATTGTGAGAGTGGGTCTGGTAAAATTTTCACAAACTTGAGACATTCTTTTGATTTATTGTAATAATTAATTAAAAAGTATGTAACTCCCTTGCTAACACTAGTGAAGGAGGGCATTTTCCATCCCCCTTCTGATGTCTCTGTCAGAAGCTTTCTCTGTCCCTTTTTCACTTTAATCAAAGTCTGATACACAAAAGCTTTTGAGTGATCAAACCTGGTCCCTGGTCCCGAAGCTAAATCTTCTTTGGAGATCACAAATCTGACATCGTTCACCATAAGCTATCAATAGAAAGCAAGATTCCTTGAAAAAGAGCATGAAAAAACTTTCTGCAGTGATGAAAATACTCTACATCTTTAGGGGTGTTGGTTATAAAAGTGTATATATTTGTCAAAATTCTTCCATATGCATCTACTACATATAAATCATAGCCCAGTAAAATTTTTTCTAATTTAAAACAAGTTAAAACTCACAAACCCTAGGAAAAAATGATCAAACTTGACCCAACAGTTACTGGAAACTTGAATTGTTCTAAAATAATGAGGGGACTAAATTAACAGTTCAAAATTTTCTCAAAAAAAGAAAAACTACCAGTCTTTTTCCGAATACAGAAAAACTGATCTGAGAAGGAGATGTTGTGACTAGGACTCATCAGGCCTGACAATAAGAAAACACTCAACTGATAAGCCAAGCTCACCTTTGAACCCAAATGCAAAAAATCCTAAATCAAATATAAATAAACTAATTCAGCACTTTTTAAAAAGATACTCTCTCATAACAACTTGAATCCAGTGTGAGTTAAACATGGGAAAATGTCCTATTGAAATTCACTGTATTAACTGGTTAAAGAAAAATGTGTGTGGTCATTTCAACAGATAAACATAAGAGGCATGGCCAAGGAACAAATAAAAAGCTCAATTTTACTAATAACAGAGAAATATTAGTTAAAAGCACAATCAAGATATCATTTTACAAATATTTGCCAAAACTTAAAATACCAAGAGCTGGGTAGAATGTGGAACAAAGGAAAGTATACATGGATGTTTTGGTTGTTTGGTCACTAAGTCATGTCCGACTCTTTGAGACCCCGTGAACTGAAGCCCTCCAGGCTCCTCTGTCCATGGGGATTTCCCAGGCAAGCACACTGGAGTAGGTTGCCATTTCCTTCTCCAGATGATCTTACCTACCCAGGGATCGAACCTGTATCTCATCCATTGGCAAAGCAGATTCTGTACTGCTGAGCTACCTGGGAAGAGCAAAATATCAAGCAAACTTGGCTTATACAAGGATTGAAATCAAACCTGGTGTTTTTAGCACCACTGTCTAACCAACTAAGTTAACCAGCCAGGAAAACAGAGTGTATATTGATAGACCCGTTGTGGAAACCAATCTGACATTACCTACAGAAACATGCTCATCCTCTGACTCAGCAGTTAGTTCTTTTCCTAAGTGCATATTAAGAAATGAAAGAATGAACATGGCAATTAGAAGTGGGCGTGTGTTTTGAGGGGCCTTTCCAGTTGGTGCTAGTGGTAAAGAACACGCCTTAAGAGATGTGGGTTTGCTCCCTGGGTTCAGAGAAACCCCTGGAGGAGGGTATGGCAACCCATTCCAGTATCCTTGCCTGAAGAAGCCAATGGACAGAGGAGCCTGAAGAGCTATAGCCCATAGTGTCACAAAGAGTTAGACACAACTGAAGCAACTTAGCACACAGGCACGCACGTGTGTTTTGAGATTAGTGGGGAAAAGTGGGCGCTTCACAGGAAGAGGAAGTCATAACTATAGGGTTTGGGAATATTCATGGTCCCATGTTTAGAGATCAATGTAAGCGGTCAAAGCAACTAGCAAGATTATTGCTTATATTGGATAAATATCCTAAGTTGTTTTGTCCTGATTCTCTCACACTTTTCCATTGATATAAAAATCCCTGTTCTGTCTATGTTCATCAGCAATCTCTCACTTCCCAAGTATATCTGCCTATTAGAAGGTAAAGCAACAATCACTTAGGTTTTGACTGTTTCTGATTAAGGATACTTTCTGGATTTTTTTTTAAAAAGCCTCTGATTATGATTTGGCTTCTCATATACTTTGACTACAGGAAGAGAATTTTATGGCAACCTGAATGATCTAGTGATATTTCTCAATGAATTCATAAAATAGGGTTTCTAATTTGAATGACTTTGGATGCCCTTGAGTTAGTGTGAATGCCTTTCTCTGGGGCTGAGCATCCTGGGGCTAATTCACAAGCATGATTTCTGGATCTTCAACAGAATCCAGATCCAGCTGTTCTTATGTTAGGTGACATTACCATCTCACATCCACTTTCCAGTCCTTTTTTTGTTGATTCCTGCACTGATCACATCAACACTCAACTAGTAATGAAAATTAAGTTACAAATTCAAGTATGAAGCCATCCCTGAAACTCCACAAATTCTGAACTCAACTAGTTCTCTTTTATCAGTATATTCAAATATTTATATGAAAAAATGCTGAAAACAGACATAAGCATATGTACACATAACACGTATATTTTGAAGTCAGAATTATGGAAACGTATGACTTTTTAAGAAAGCTGAGAACCTAACGAAGATCAGCATATCATAATTAAACACTGAGCATTGGGCAAGCTAGCTGTATGCAAGTTTACTCAGTGATGACTTGGTTATAAGGTGGTGAGTGGCAACATATATAGCCATGTAAAACCAGCTGAGCCTGCTAGAACTTGAATATGATTCTCAACAATCACACCTTACACCTCGTTTGGTTGGCTTTTCTTCTCATCTTTTACCTGTCAATGAATAATGCCCACTTAGTGCTCTCTTTGGTCTAGTAACTGTGCTTGGCCCTCTTTGAAATTTTGGATAACATGCTTCTCAGGTGATTGCAACATGAGTCAAGTAGAAAAGGAGGTTGTCAACAGTCCCAGTGAGGTGGTAAGACTTGGCAGCGGGTTTCATGCAAGCACGGTGCTGTCACAGCATCAACCAACCCTGGAGCACACTGTTATTATCACAACCAGTCATTCCCCACTGCAATCACAACAGGAAGGAGGACACCCTGCTCTTCACCACTGACTGCGAGCAGTCTGTTCCCTGTAACCTCGGGAAGTACTGAATGTCACAGGTCAGAGTTCCCGGTGGCATATCGTCTACATAGCCTTTTCTCCCACTGTACTGCCCCGTCTATTTCCAGATCTTCATTCTTCATGTTCTTCTCCAACTAGAAGAGAGTCACAAATGAGACTGAGCACAAGGATTTGGCTATAAGCCGAAAGGACAAACCGAAGGTATCACAGCACTGAAGTAGTAGTAGTAGTGTTCATCGCCCAGTCAGGTCTGACTCTTTGCCGTCCCACTGACTGAAGCCCACCAGGCTCCTCTGCCCACGGGGTTCTCCGGGAAAGAATACTGGAGTGGGTTGCCATGCCCTCCTCCAGGGGATCTTCCTGACCCAGGGATCGAACTTGGGTCTCCTGCACTGCAGGCAGATTCTTTTACCATCTGAGCTACAGAGACATTCCTTCATTACAGAGGTGAAGGAAAGGTATAATTTTGGACTGACTGCCGTAAAAAAGAATGCAAAATCCCTAGCAGAGGCTTCAGTCTCTGGGAGCACTGGACAGTATTCATTGTGAGTGAAAACTGATCACTGGCTTCAAATAGTGGCCTTACTTAGCAAGGCCCATTTCTGCACACAGTAATGAAGAAAGTAAAGCTTATTATCTTTGGTTGCCTCTTTCATTTCCCACCTTTCTTCCCTCTCCTGTTATAAGGACCTTTTCCCCCTGACTAGAATCTATTTCCTGGTGACCAGACTGGCCCTTAATTCATGTTGATGTTGCAAAGAATCATCTTTATTACAATTCACACAAATGTTTAAGGGCCGGCTATACTTTACTGAGATGCTTTTTCTAGGTGATTTGGATATGAATGAGGAATAATATGTCAATTTAGAGAAATGAAGCTTGATTAGTGAATGTCTGCTCTCTCAATCCAGGCTCAATTGCCGCTTAGTCGCTCTGCAACTAGATGTCATTTTCTCTCTCACCCTGTTCTACCTAGGTGAGAACAGCATGTTGGACTAAGCTTATTTAAACTAGTGACAACCACAGCAACAGCTGTTATCTATTTAACACCTATGTGTCCTACTTACAAGATGCTTTACATTAGTCATCTCATAAATAACATTAAATGTATGTTATTATTTCTATTTTACAGATGAGGAAACCAATATGAGTAATTCTAAGTAACTAAACTTCAGGGCTAATGAAGAGCAGAGCTAGACTTTGAAAGCCCTTGACCTCTCCACTACACAACAACATTCCAGTAAAACAAAAACTTCAGGTAATTCTAAAGTTAAGCCAATTTAAACCAGATTTCCAGTGTAGCAATAGAATACAACTGTGACGCTGAAAGAGGTGATTAGAGCATTTCGACCTGCTTTACCCACCGACCTCAAAGGTTAAAGAGCTTCTCCAAAAACCTTTCTTCCAAGAAAACCAAACCACTAGAGTAAACCTCTGTTTCATTCTTAAAAAAAATTATATTCCTATACCTGAACCACAAAGATAATCTCAATGTATTTTAAAAACAAGAAAAAGCATGAGCAACCATATATGACAAAAATGCAATAAAACTAAAAGTAGCGACAAAATTAAAAACTAAAAGGAAATTTCACCTAGAAATTAAAGATACATTGTTAAATAACGCCTGAGTGAAAAATATATTGAGTAGAAGAATCCAGACACTAAAAGTACATACTGTATGATTTTATTTATATGACCTTAACAAGCAAAACTGATCCATGATGATAAAGATTAGAATAGTGAGTATCTCTGAGTATTAACTTAGAATGGACACAAAGAAATTTTCTGGTGGGTAAAGACAGTCTAAATCTTAACCTAAATGGTAGTTACTTTACACAAGTAAAATTCATCAAGTAGTACACTTAAAATCTATCCATTTTAATAAACATAAATTATATCTCAATTCAAATAAAGCAATATAATTCACATTAAAAATCAGAATAAAAATTATATTATCACTCCATAGTTACAGAAAAAGAATTTGATAAAATTAATCACCCATTTACTTTTTAAAAAATATTAGAAAAACTAGGACTAGAAAGAAACTCCCTTAATCTGATAAAAGCTGTAAAACAAAATCCTACTAAAAATATAATACTTAATGTTGAAGTACCAATACTCTTCTCTGAGATTAGAAATGACAGAAAGATGCCATTTTCACCACTTTTATTTAATATGATACTGGAGGTCCTAGCCAGGGTAACAAAGTACTGTCATTATTGCAAATTGACATGACTGTTCACACAAAAATTCAAGTTATTTAGAGAAAAATTATTATATACAGTGAATCAGCAAGGTCTCAATATCCAATCAAATTACAAAAAATTATTGTATTTTTATATGTAAACAAATATTATTAGAAAAATAACATTTACGATAGCATCAACTTTAAATACCTTAGAATAAATCATAAAATATGCACAAAACTTCCACACAGAGAATTTTAAGAAATATTATTGAAAGACATTATAAAACCCCTAAATAAATAAAAAGATATATTTCATTCATAAATTAGAAGACTTGGCAAGTAAATATGTTCAGTTCAGTTTAGTAACTCAAACTTATGTGACACTTTGCTACCCCATGGACAGCAGCATGCCAAGGCTTTCCTGTCCATCACTAACTCCCAGAGCTTGCTCACTCATGTCCATCAAGTCGTTGATACCATCCAACCATCTCATCCTCTGTCACCTCCTTCTCCTCCTGCCTTCAATCTTTCCCCAGATCCACGTCCAGTTCTAACTGTTGCTTCTTGATCTGCATTCTCAGGAGGCAGGTAAGGTAGCCTGGTATTCCCATCTCTTTCAGAATTTTCCATGGTTTGTTGTGATCCACACAGTCAAAAGCTTTGGCATAGTCAATAAAGCAGAAATAGATGTTTTTCCGGAACTCTCTTGCTTTTTCAATGATCCATCGGATGTTGGCAATTTGATCTCTGGTTCCTCTGCCTTTTCTAAATCCAGCTTGAACATCTGGAAGTTCATGGTTCACATACTGTTGAAGCCTGGCTTGGAGAATTTTGAGCATTACTTTGCTAGCATGAAAGATGAGTGCAATTATGCAGTAGTTTGAACATTCTTTGATCAAACTGCCTTGTTAATCTGCCTATCTTTGGGATTGGAATGAAAACTGACCATTTCCAGTCCTGTGACCACTGCTGAGTTTTCCAAATTTGCTGACATATTGAGCACAGCACTTTCACAGCATCATCCTTTAGGACTTGAAATAGCTCAACTGGGATTCCATCACCCTCACTAGCTTTGCTTTGTAGTGATGCTTCCTAAAGCCCACTTGACTTCACATTCCAGGATGTCTGGCTCTAGGTGAGTGATCACACCATCGTGATTAGCTGGGTCATTAAGATCTTTTTGTATAGTTCTTCTGTGTGTTATTGCCACCTCTTCTTAATATCTTCTGCTTCTGTTAGGTCCATACCATTTCTGTCCTTTATTGAGCCCATCTTTGCATGAAATGTTCCCTTGATATCTCGAATTTTCTTAAAGAGATCTCTAGTCTTTCCCATTCTCTTGTTTTCCTCTATTTCTTTGCATTGACCACTGAAGAAGGCTTTCCTATCTCTCCTTGCTGTTCTTTGGAACTCTGCATTCAGATGGGTATATCTTTCCTTTTCATCTTAGTTAGTTATGCTAGTTCTCCCCAGATCAATTAATAGAGTCAATGCCACAACAATCAAAATCCCAGCAAGTGCTTTTGGAGGGAGAAATTAACAAGTTTCTAAAATTTATTTTTTTAAATACAAAGAACAAGAACAGACAAAGTAGATTTGAAGGAGAATATATTTGGAGAACCTATACCACTAGATGTCAGCTTCATTAAGTCAGTATAACACTAGTTCAAGCTTAGGCAAATGGACCAGTGAAACAAAAGAACAACTGATTTATGGCAGAGGCCACATTACAGTTACAAGTAGAGGAGGATTCTCTATGAATTGTGGTCAGCCAATTGGATAGTCATACAAAAATATCAATCTTGATTCTAGCATTGTACCATATAACATTCAGTTCTAGATGGCTTGTAGATTTAAATGTGATGGGAGAAGCAATTCAGCTTTTAGAATGTGAGGTAGGACTCCCTCAAAGACTTTTCAAAAACGAACAAAAAAGAAAACAAAAAAACACACACAGCACTAACCCTAAAGGAAAAAATGTTAAATTGGACTAAATTAAAATGTAAAACTTCTGCTCATCAAAAGACTCATTTCAGGACTTAAAAGGTAAGATGCAGATTGAGTTCGTGTTTGTGATTCTTAAATCTGACATAGATTCTGTATCCAGAATATAAAGAACCACTTTAAATAAAAAGACAGACAATCCAATAGAAACGTGGGCAAAAGAACTGAACAGGTATTTTATAAAGATCATAACCAAATGGATAATAAAACACAGGAAAGATACTCCTTGGTTATGGGAAATGCAAATCCAAAACCAGAATAGTTACATTTAAGATGATTGATAATACCAAGTTTAATAAGGATGTGGAGCAACAGGAAGTCTTACATACTTCTTTGGGGAGTGTAAGTGGGAACAACTATTTAAAAAAACTTTTTGGAAGTATTTACCAAAGCGGAACACACGGCAAGATTCATGAGCCATATCACCTCATAAATATTAATATCTACCACATGAAAATGTTATATATGTACCAGAAGACGTGTAATACAAATGCTCACAATATCATTATTCTCAGCTAGCCACCAAATAGAAACAATCTACATGTTCATCAACAGTAGAGTAGATATTAAATTGTGGTATATTAGTAAATAGAGTATTATTCAGTAATTAAAATGAATGAACTCTTGCTACATGCAGCAACATGGAGTAATCTCACAAATGTAAGGCTGAGTGAAAGGAGCTAGACCCAAAGGAGAAGTAAGTCTTTATAATTCCATCAATATAGAATTGACAAACAAGTAAAATGAGTCTACAATATTGGCATTCAGACAGTAGTTACCTACTTGAGGAGTAGGGAAGTTGTAGTGAATGGGAGGAGACACAGCAGCATGTCAGGATCTTCTAGTTCCAGTAATGTTCTGTATCTTGATATGGATCAGCGCTATGCAGCCATGTACACTGTGACAGTCCATTGAGATGTACACTTATGATTTATTCCCTTTTTGCACATTATACGTCAGTGAGAAAATAATGTATTTTTTTAAAGTAAGACAGTGAAAATACATGAAATTAAAATAAAAAATGAGAGCGAGTCATCAAAATGAAGGAAACAACTTTTTTAAAACACATGAGAGTAATTTGCACAACTCAATGCAAATAAATTAGAAACCTAAGTAAAGCATATTATTTTCAAGAAAAACACAATATACCGTAATAGAGACAGGAAATCTAAACAACTTAATTATCATAAAAGAAATAGTTATAAGAAAATAACACAATTATATCTGTGGAAAATGCAAAAGAAGGAGGAAATGATGTATATAATACCCACATTTTTAATTGAATATCAAAAATAAACACCATAAGCAAATAAATCAAATGGCAAACTGAATAAAATACTTGCAACTTATATCACAGAGTTAATAGTCCAAAATAAAAAGCTTTTAAAAACTGAGAGGCACTCCTATAGGTAAATGGACTAGAGATAAGAGTAGACACTTTAATCAAAAAGAAATACAAATGACCCTTAGTCATATGTAAAAATGTTCAACCTTCTTCTTAATAAGAGAAATGTCCATTAAATCTACTTTGAGATGTTTGACAACATAATCTTTGGTTGAAGCGGGGTGAGTCCATGCTTTACTCATGGAAATGAAAAAAATGGTATAAACCCTATGGAAAAGGGTTTGACAATAAACATCCTAATACATCTATTCTTTGACACAAAAATCCTCTTTGTAAAAATCTATCACAAATATACACTGGCAAAATACGAAAAGACGTTCAAATACATCAAATGCACAAAACCATTCATTATAACACTATTTGGGAAAACTAAATACTATAAACACCCTAAACCAATAGGGAAGACAGGTCAATTTTGGCACATGCACACAATTCCTGTAAAAAGGAATGCAGGGTATCTCTATTCACTATGCTATGCTAGGAAAAAAAAAAGGCAAAGTGGAGAAGAGGATTACAGTGATATAATTGTGTGAACACGTGTATACTAGCTCTGCACCCAGTTTGGCAGCAAAACCGCACAGAAGGAAAAGATGCTAGGTAACTTTAAAACGCAGTGTTTAGAATATTCACCCCAGTAGAATACATTGTAAGGACCAAAGAACTGCAAACACAACTTAAATTGTTTCAGTAACCACACTGTTGATGTTAGTCTTCATATTATTAGTCTAATTTTTTTATTTGCTTATTGTAGGATAAAACAAATAAATAATTATTTTGGTGCCAAAATTAGGAATGTTGGTCTAGAACAAAAGGAATGCAGATGTAAGTAGAGTTTAATCTTCTTAGTTTAATATTAGACAAAATATTCTTATTAAACAAGAGTAAAACCTGAATCTGATTTATCCTCTGTATCAAGCTATCAATGAATGGGGAAAAGAGGGAAGAGAAAAAATTTGGAGCAATACCAACGGGATATGAACAGAAAAGTAAATGAAAAACTCCACAAGACAAACAACCTTAACAGATAAGTTGTAAGGAAAAAAAAAGACAGGAAAGAAGTTACTAATTAAGTAAGTGTTGAGATATATTAATTAATTACAGTTTGTGGACTCTATTTGTATCCTATTTTAAACAAACTATATATGTGCAAAGCAGCCAGGAAATCTTCAACTGACCATATTTCAAGGATTTTAATTTTTGGTATGCTCTTATGAGACTGTTTTACATATTGAAATTCCCTAGTGGCTCAGGCGGTAAAGAATCTGCCTACAATGCAGGAGACCAGGGTTCAACTCCTGGTTCTGGAAGATCCCCTGGAAAAGGAAATGGCAATCCACTCCAGCATTCTTGCCTGGAAAAGTCCATGGGCAGAGGATCCTGGCAGGCTACAGTCCATACCGTCCATGGGGGTCGCATCGACACGAGTAAATGACTAACACACACTTGAAATTATATGACATCTGAATTTGCTTTAAAAGAACCAAGCAAGGAAACAAGTGGAGATGAAAAGATTGACCATAACTATTGAATCTGAATAGGGAGGGGTTCATAGGAATTCACTATACTATTCTCTCAACTTTCTCATTTTGAAATTTCTATAATGCATTTTTAATGTTTAAAACATCACTGCTCATTTTCATTCATTCACCCATTCATACAAAACTTACTGTGCAACTACTAGTATTAGAAAGAAGCAACAACCACAAAACAAATTTGAATTTAACTACATTTGGAGGAAAATGGAGTATAATAATACAAAATAGAGAAAAATAAGGGCAGAATCCTTGTCAATAAAGATGTTCTCTCCTTCTCCATCCAGGTCACAATGAGAACATTCTATTTTATCCGAGCCAAAATAGGCACCTTTGGAATGGCTACTTAACCATTCCTCACCAAAAAAACACAATTGCCCCCAAACTCTTATAGGTCTCTACAAGGTGAACCTCACTCCATCCACAGGTAAATTAGT
This sequence comes from Ovis canadensis, assembly GCF_042477335.2. Classification (NCBI taxonomy): domain Eukaryota; kingdom Metazoa; phylum Chordata; class Mammalia; order Artiodactyla; family Bovidae; genus Ovis; species Ovis canadensis. The sequence continues at coordinate 207,929,040 of NC_091245.1, read as the reverse complement.
GAAGTAGGTAAGCTGGTTTTCATTAGTCTCAGAATACCCTTTACAAGACTTTTTTTTTTTTAACCTTACACAATGCCTTTTAGACCTACCAGAGTTCTACATTCACATTTGGTAAACCTGCTTGTTAGTATGATATGCTATCTTTATAGGAGATTGTAATCTTTATGATAATCGAGAGATATGTTATCATTCTCATTCTTTAGATGAGGAAATGAAGGCTTAAATTTAGGTTCATGACAGATTATCAGAAACATAGTGCAAACTTTGACTTGCAATCCCATCAGTTCAGTTCAGTTCAGTCGGTCAGTCATGTCCGACTCTTTGCGACCCCAGGAATCGCAGTACGCCAGGCCTCCCTGTCCATCACCAACTCCCAGAGTTCACTCAGACTTACGTCCATCGAGTCAGTGATGCCATCCAGCCATCTCATCCTCTGTCATCCCCTTCTCCTCCTGCCCCCAATCCCTCCCAGCATCAGAGTCTTTTCCAATGAGTCAACTCTTCTCATGAGGTGGCCAAAGTACTGGAGTTTCAGCTTTAGCATCATTCCCTCCAAAGAAATCCCAGGGCTGATCTGAGTACAATTGTGCAATTCCATAGAGGTGATAAAAAAAAAAAAGTCTTCTAAATGGTTTTCAAGAAAAAAGAGTTGAGAGAGTTCAAGAAAGAGAGAATTCCAGTTGAGCTATTTCAAATCCTGAAAGATGATGCTGTGAAAGTGCTGCACTCAATATGCCAGCAATCTTGGAAAACTCAGCAGTGGCCACAGGACTGGAAAAGGTCAGTTTTCATTCCAATCCCAAAGAAAGGCAATGCCAAAGAATGCTCAAACTACCACACAATGGCACTCATCTCACATGCTAGTAAAGTAATGCTAAAAATTCTCCAAGCCAGGCTCCAGCAATACGGGAACCATGAACTTCCAGATGTTCAAGGTGGATTTAGAAAAGGCAGAGGAACCAGAGATCAAATTGCCAACATTTGCTGGATCATTGAAAAAGCAAGAGAGTTCCAGAAAAACATCTATTTCTGCTTTATTGACTATGCCAAAGCCTTTGACTGTGTGGATCACAATAAACTGTGGAAAATTCTGAAAGAGATAAGAATACCAGACCTCCTGACCTGCCTCTTGAGAAACCTGTATGCAGGTCAGGAAGCAACAGTTAGAACTGGACATGGAACCACAGACTGGTTCCAAATAGGGAAAGGAGTACGTCAAGGCTGTATATTGTCACCCTGCTTATTTAACTTCTATGCAGAGTACATCATGAGAAACGCTGGGCTGGAAGAAGCACAAGCTGGAATCAAGATTGCTGGGAGAAATATCAATAACCTCAGATATGCAGATGACACCACCCTTATGGCAGAAAGTAAAGAGGAACTAAAGAGCCTCTTGAGGAAAGTGAAAGAGGAGAGTGAAAAAGTTGGCTTAAAACTCAACATTCAGAAAACGAAGATCATGGCACCTGGTCCCATCACTTCATGGGAAATAGATGGGAAACAGTGTCAGACTTTATTTTTGGGGGCTCCAAAATCACTGCAGATGGTGACTGCAGCCATGAAATTAAAAGACGCTTACTCCTTGGAAGGAAAGTTACGACGAACCTAGATAGCATATTCAAAAGCAGACATTACTTTGCCAACAAAAGTCCGTCTAGTCAAGGTTATGGTTTTTCCAATGGTCAAGTATGGATGTGAGAGTTGGACTGTGAAGAAAGCTGAGTATCAAAGAATTGATGCTTTTGAACTGTGGTGTTGGAGAAGACTCTTGAGAGTCCCATGGACTGCAAGGAGATCCAACTAGTCCATCCTAAAGGAGATTAGTCCTGGGTGTTCATTGGAAGGACTGATTCTGAAGCTGAAACTCCAGTACTTTGGCCACCTCATGAGAAGAGTTGACTCATTGGAAAAGACCCTGATGTTGGGAGGGATTGGGGGCAGGAGGAGAAGGGGACGACAGAGGATGAGATGGCTGGATGGCATCATTGACTCGATGGACGTGAGTCTGAGTGAACTCTGGGAGTTGGTGATGGACAGGGAGGCCTGGCGTGCTGCAATTCATGGGGTCACAAAGAGTCAGATGTGACTGAGTGACTGAAAAAACTGAAGTGAAGAAAGAGAGTTCAAGAAAGAGTTATATTTCAAAACATGGGGGGGGGGCGGGGAGGGTATGTCTGTGTTCTCCCCTGGAATAAGGCTGACTATGGGAGACCAGGGATAGATTCAAAGCCAACTATTGGAGAAGGCAGGTAATGAGGATGCATCCTGAGAGGTAGCCAAACTAAATAGATCCCATGATACCCAAAGTATTTGACAGCAGATCAAAGATGATTGGAGTAGTAAAAGACAACCCCCTCCAGTATTGTTGCCTGGAAAATCCCATGGACAGTGGAGCCTCAGTCAATTCAGTCATTCAGTCATAACCAACTCTTTGTGACCTCATGGACTGAAGGACGCCAGGCTTCTCTGTCCATTACCAACTCCCGACTTTACTCAAACTTACATTGGATGGTGATGCCATCCAGCCATCTCATCCTCTGTCGTCCCCTTCTCCTCCCACCTTCAGTCTTCCTCAGCATCAGGGTCTTTTCCAATGAGTCAGTTGTTCGCATCAGGTGGCCATAGTATTGGAGTTTCAGCTTCGGCATCAGTCCTTCCAATGAATATTCAGGACTGATTTCTTTTGGGATGGACTGGTTGGATCTCCTTGCAGTCCAAGAGACTCAAGAGTCTTCTCCAACACCACAGTTCAAAAGCATCAGTTCTTTGGTGCTGAGCTTTCTTTATAGTCCAACTCTCACATCTATACTTGTCTAGTGGAAAAACTGTAGCTTTGACTAGACAGACTGTTGTCAGCAAAGTAATGTCTCTGCTTTTTAATATTCTGTCTAGGTTGGTCAATGCTATTCTTCCAAGGAGAAAGTGTCTTTCAATTTCGTGGCTGCAATCACCATCTGCAGTGATTTTGGAGCCCCCAAAAATAAAGTCTGTCATCGTTTCCATTGTTTCCAGATCTATTTGCCATGAAGAGATGGGAATGGATGCCATGATCTTAGTTTTCTGAATGTTGAGTTTTAAGCCAACTTTTTCACTCTCCTCTTTCACTTTCATCAAGAGGCTCTTTAGTTCTTCTTCACTTTCTGCCATAAAGGTGGTGTCAACTGAATATCTGAGGTTCTTGATATTTTCCCAGCAATCTTGATTACAGCTTGTGCTTCAACCAGCCCAGCCTTTCGCATGATGTACTCTGCATATAAGTTAAATAAGCAGGGTGACAATATACAGCCTTGACATACTCCTTCCCATTTTTGGAATCAGTCTGCTGTTCCATGTCCAGTTCTAACTGTTGCCTCTTGACCTGCATACAGATTTCTCAAGAGGTAGGTAAGGTGATCTGGTATTCCCACCTCTTTAAGAATTTCCCATGGTTTGTTGTGATCCACACAGTCAAAGGATTTGGCATAGTCAATAAAGCAGAAATAGATGTTTTTCTTGAACTCTGTTGCTTTTTCGATGATCCATCAGATGTTGGCAATTTGATCTCTGGTTCCTCTGCCTTTTCTAAATCCAACTTGAACATCTGGAAGTTCATGGTTCACATACTGTTGAAGACTGGCTTGGAGAATGTTGAGCATTACTTTGCTAGGATGAAAGATGAGTGCAATTGTGCAGTAGTTTGAACATTCTTTGATCAAACTGCTTTGTTAATCTGCTTTTCGTTGGGATTGGAATGAAAACTGACTTTTTCCGGTCCTGTGGCCACTGAGTTTTTCAAATTTGCTGGCATATTGAGTGCAGCACTTTCACAGCATCATCCTTTAGGATTTGAAATAGCTCAACTGGAATTCCATCACCTCCACTAGCTTTGTTAGTAGTGAAGATACGGTGAAGGTGAAGTCGCTCAGTCATGTCTGATTCCTTGCGACTCTGTGGACTGTAGCCTAGCAGGCTCCTCCGTCCATGGGATTCTCCAGGCAAGAATACAGAGTGGGTTGCCATTTCCTTCTCCAGAGGATCTTCCCAACCCAGGGATCAAACCCAGGTCTCCCACATTGGAGGCAGACACTTTAACCTCTGAGCCATCAGGGAAGCCCTTAGTGAAGATAAGGCCCACTTATCTTCTTCACATTCCAGGATGTATGGCTCCGGGTGAATGATGACATCATCATGGCTACCTGGGTCACAAAGCTCTTTTTCTGTATAGTTATACAGAGGAGGCTGCGGGCTACGATCCAGGGCACCCAAAGGGTGGAGCAGGACGGAAAGACTGAGCACATATGCACGCACACATACACACACGAAAGACAGTAGTTCTGGCGAGTAGTTGACAAAATTAAGAGGCAACATATGTCAAAGGCTTAGCACTTAGTGGTCAATGAAGAGAAAGTAAATTATTATTCCTGGAGGTAGAACCACTAAAGTAATACAGATTCTCATTCTGGAAAAACCATGAGACAAACCGATTGTCAACACTGGGATTTCTTGCAGGGAAAATGACAGAGGTCCAGAGGCCATCATCAAGGCACAAGGTAAAAGTAGAGGGGCTACAAGAATGGTTTGTTGCAGCATCACTCAATGTTTGAGCTAGGAGTACTTAAAATCTCTCCTTAGTTAGCCTGAAAGTGAGTGTCTGTGTGTGTGTGTAAGGGGGAAGAGGGAGGGACTGACACCACTGGACAAAAAGGAATAAAATTCTGAACTATTATAACCATACAATGCAATCACTCTTAATGGGGGCATATTTAGCTTCAGGAGCGCATTGATTAAGCAATTTTGAGATCACTTTTCTGAGGCCAAGAGCACCTCCTTTGGAGCTCAGAGCCAAAGTGTGAGTTTTAACTCTTTTGCTTACTAGCTTTGGGACTCTCACAAGTTATTTAACCTACCTGAGTCCAGGATTTACAGGATTCTGCAAAGTTTCACTTTGGGCTTTCATCAAAGCATACAATTTTTGTCCTCCTAATTTAAAATGTTCATGGTTATGTTGCCAGAATTTCACAGTTGAAAGCTTCTTATTAGTAAAAGGGTACCTGTGACATGATACGAAACTCAAGAAAAATTGTACCGAAATGGACAAATGAATTAATGCCAGATTAGATAAATGTAGCATCACATAATTTCCTCATATAGATCTTAGACTTTGGTCAGGGAAGGGTCATACGTATACCTTTCTTTAACATTTTGAAATCTAGTTCCCTAACTTTAGATCTTATTTGGCATTCCTTTCCTTGACTAGCAGGAATACAATCTACACATCTCTCCCAAAGATCCATCACTTCCGTTTCATCAAATTTTTCCTTGTTCCTTCATTCTCTCATTTAATTTAAGAAGTAATTAGCCTGGAGAATATTTGAAATGACCTCTACTTCTTATAATTATAAGAAAAAAATCACTTTACAGATTTTAAAAGATATATTAGAAAAGCATTATTATTACTGGGATTAAATGGCTATGTTTTCTGTTTCAGCACAGAGTTCAGAGAAATTCCCAGTGTGGGAATAAAGTGGTGGCTCAGACGGTAAAGCGTCTGTCTACAATGTGGGAGATCCGGGTTCGATCCCTGGGTCAGGAAGATCCCCTGGAGAAGGCAATGGCAATTCACTCCAGTACTATTGCCCGGAAAATCCCATGGACAGAGGAGCTTGGTAGGCTACAGTCCATGGGGTCGCAAAGAGTCGGACACGACTGAGCGACTTCACTTCACTAATCACAGGAAAGATACTCAGAGCACTGTAGCTCATCAATAGCACTGGGCAAGCCTTAAGTACTATTCTGATCCTAACTTACTCGTAATATCCTAACTTACTTCAACAGATTTCTTGTCATCACAGGCAGTCTTTTGCACAATTCATGTTTCTGCGTGTCACACAGTATAATGAAACAAAGACCAGTCAAATGCCGCAAACCACCCAGAAATCTCTTTGCTGTTTTAAGCAGGCCAACAAATCTATTCTTATTGGTATTCCTGTAAACCGTTATAAATACTGGTTAGTCTTCCATGGCCATTTAAGAGACTTTCATATGGTTTTAGAAATGCTCTCCAGCCATATTGCTTTTATCTTTTTTTTCCTTTATTGATTTTTCTCCTTAAGACTTTAATTCACTCTTCTGAGGTTGCTATAGTCAAGAGAGAAATTCTGCAGATCACATAGAGATAACATTCTAACCCAGACTGGGTCACATGCATCTCACATAAGAATACCAGCTTCCTGCAGATAACTGGCCCTTTCCTGCGTTTCAAGCCCTTTCGGTCCCGCTTTTCATTTTTTTCTGTCCCTTAGTATTTGAGACTTAATCTTTCTTCAGTCTTATTCTTCATGCTGAGCTCATCTGAAATGGACCAATAATTGCTACCAGCTAAATCTGGTTTCATCATTCTGAAAATTCCTCATTGAAACCATCCCTGTGGAATAGGAATCTATTCCAAGAATGATCATTTCTTGCAGATTAACGTGACATTTGGGATGTAGCTCTGCCAATACACAATAGTGTAAGCATAAATAATTGTTGGATGAATGTGATTAAATCTCTAAGAGGTATGGGTATATAACATTTGGCTAAATGCTTTAACAAAACACCATTTGATACCTAAGTGGAAGTATTTTTTAGATCATGTGGTGACTAAATCTTTATAAAGTTTAATATTCTGCTGAAATATATCTTTAATTTTGAATGCTAAGTAAACCAAGTCCTCAATGCATTGGGAGAATAATAACTGAATCTGTATTATCTTCCAGAAGTTATAACTATTAAATTCGTAAATATCTCCCAAGTTCCTACATTGTGCTAGGCATTGTGTGAGGCATTATTGAATATGGGCTTAAAAGAGTCACAAGTCACAGTAAATATGTATACATTGCAAATAAGCAAATAGGTCAATGACATTGTGAGAAAAACTTATCTGAAGTATATGCTATGATAGAGTCTATTTGGGAAATCAAGGAAGGCTTCATTGGGGAGGACACAGTTGATGTTTTAGATTAAAATATCTTCAAGGGAGACTACTAATTTATTCTTTTACAAGTTCTGCCTGCATGTCTTAGCCTGAGGTCATCATTATTAATGTCACATTAAACCATTTACTGTTCTGTCATTTACAGGATATTGGCAACATTTCACAACTTACTCCAAGTTCCCTCCCAATATCACTATTAGACATAAGAGGGACACAAGACACTCTGCAAAGAAGGTGAAGTTGATTGGAAGGCTTTCTTTCCTTGTTCTGGTGCCATATTTCTTTCCCTAGCCCATTAGCATCAACCATGTATCTTAATCCAGTTTAAAACAACCTGTTAAAGTGCCTACTGCTAAGTAAGAGGCTTTTATCCTTCTGTATGTTTGCATTTTAATAAGCAATAGGAAGAGGAAAATGACTGGAAAACGCAAAACAGTAAAGTTATAACAGTGGAATGATTGGCAGTAGGGTGATGTTTAGAGAGTAGAGAGCCACTGGGGCCAGTTTCACAGAATTAAATAATGTAGGAAGCTATGGTACAGTATACTCATACAGTTAGTGATGGGACAAACATCTCGACTCCGGCTTAATGGGAACGTTCGTTTTTCTGAAAATCGCAGAACAGAAAATGGAGTTGGCAGGCTCTGAGTGTCTTAACATCTCTGGTCCTAGTCCTTCCTATCAGACCAACTTACATTACCTCTCAGTATGGATTACTTAATTGTATTAATTTAAATAGTTCAATTAATAATATCCATTTGCATAGTTAATTTATAACTTAAACAGTCTTATTCTCGTGTTAGCTCATTTAATCCCCTAAACAACCAACTGACGAAACCGAGACTCTGAGGAGTTAAAAGATTTGCCCAGGGTTACATAGTTAGTAGCAGAGTTGGCACATAAAGGGAAGGGTTTGTGTCACTGCCACCTCTCCTCTGCCAGCGTGGTTGCTGCTGATCTGTTTGGCCTCAGCACTCTCCTACCACTGCCCACTGTGTGCCCAGTTGAAGAAACCAATTCCTCATTCAAAGGCAGCTCTTCCATAGTCAAAGATACAAAGCGTAGATGTCTTCTCTGCTATATTTTAAATGGATAACCAACAAGAACTTAACTGTATAGCACATGAAATGCTGCTCAATATTATGGGGCAGCCTGGGTGGGAGGGGAGTTTGGGGGAGAATGGATACATGTATATGTAAGGCTGACTTCCTTGGCTGTTCACCTGACTGTTTCTCAACAATGTTTGTTAATCTGCTCAACCCCAGTACAAAATTAAAAGTTTCGGGTTTTCTGCTTTGATTTTTTTTTTTTTAAAGTAGAAGGCATTCTGAAGCCAGAACTTTTGTTCAAATTTTCCCAAGGTTAATTCAAAGAATATTTCTGAAGCCCAGGCATTCTAACTTTTACTATTTTTGTATTTATTTTTTTTATTATAGAGCACCGAACATGTTACATATTTACAACACCAAAGAGAAAGCTGCAACGACCGCAGCAACCAGTAAGTTCCAAGACACAAAGGTCCCGGAAACCCTGGGTACAAGAAATCTTCACCCTGCCATCCCTTCTTGAGTGGTATGAGTGAACTTCCTGTGCAGTTCTGAGGCGGAGTCAGCTGAAGTCATAAGAGTTGGCAACCAGTTCCCCTCCCTAGTCGGCATTCATTTAGGAAGCTTGACTGGTGGCTTCATAGGACTGGAGAAAGGGGAAGGGGGAGCCAGAGAGAGGAGGAGGATCCCTGGGCAGAAGTCCAAGTTCCGTGGCACTGGCCCCGCGGAACTTTGGAAACAAGAATCAGGCATGGGCTGCATGGGTTCCAAGTCACAAGGCTTCCATGGCTGGCAAGCGTCGAGCCGGAAATTCAGCTGAATAGAGCCCTAAATGTTTTTTTGTTTGACATTCATGCTTAACAGAAAATGATGAATCCATTAGCAACTCCTTCCGTTGCCAAAAGAAACAGACTTGCACTTGTAGATTGCTTTCACTCTGCGCTATCAAGCCACTGCATGCGCTGCTTTCACAAAGCTGACAGTCATCTATCATTTTTAAATGGGTTTAGAGGTACAGTCGTCTTTGTCTGAAGTGCGTGGATGTGTCAGCATGAATGCGACTCATTAAAACAGACTGACCCAAACAGTTTAAATAGGATTCACAGTAGGGGGAAAATGTTTTATTTGAGGTTTGTTTGGAATTATTTTGAAGTTTGTCACTAATTTTGAAAAACAATGGGCTCATTTTCCCAACTTCTTTTTCTTCCCTGAGAAGTGTTCAAGAAAACAAATAGCTATATTATACGCTGCCTCAAAAACATGTTCTCTTGGAAATGAAGAAAGATTCTATGATTATGAAAATTCAAGAGTTCCCTTGTGCTCTAGAACATTCCACATACTTAAATAACTTCATGAAACTCCCCCAAGTTTCTCTCTCTTTCCTGAGTCTCTGACCTCTAGGCCATAAATGACATCTTTGAACAAGATCTTTAGACCCGTTTTTCATCATTTAGATTAGCCTTAAGGAAGACCTTTTGAAGTCAGTGATTTAACATGTGGATTAAATCTTCCATAAAATGGTTTAAATATTAAGAGGAAAGCACCTGGAGATATGCATCTGGGTTCCATAGGACATCATTTTATTTTAAATACTTCAAGATGTTCAATAAAAATTGAATATGGCCAAACACATCTCCAGTGGGCCTTCGACTTGTTTCCCAATGGCTTTCTTCTCTCCCTGTCTCCTCTCATCCAACACTGATTTTAAGTTCCTAAAGCAGTAATAGAAGTGTAAATTGTAGAAATTAATATCCAAAAAGATTTTCACACATCAATGATGATGAAAGTAATTTGTAGAGTTTCAGTGTGTCTAGTATGGTTGATCTTTTGAGTTTTACATGTGGTTACAGAGTGAGATATTCAAAATATTTAACACATATGAGTCCTGGGTACAGTCAATCAGTACAATCCCCAGAGCAGGGTCCTGGAAGCCCCATGCTAAAGCAAATATTAACCCCTGAGGTTGCTGGATGCAGGAAATTCAAGGAGTCTTGACATCAAGGAAGTTGGGGCAGTGGGTGAAGGTAGGTTGGAAGTAATGAGAGTAACTATCAACCAAAGGAGAAAGATTTCATTGCCTCGCTATACCAGTGTATATTGGCTGAATTCCAGCCCTAGTTTTACCATCTCTTGTTCATCATGACATAGATTCCTAGCACTTGAGAAAACAAAAGCGAGAATACCCCATTAGTGTTTTGGCATTGCTCTATAGTCTATCGCTTCTTCCTGTGCAACCTCAGATCAACTGAGTACTTGCCAAGGCCCCAGGAGCTGTGCAAACAGCTCCCACAGGAATGAACAGCTGTTGAAAGTGCGGTGAGGGATGAGGGAAAACCCCTAAGATAATGGTGAACTAGTAATTACGATATAAACAACAGTTTAAAATGGGAGTCGTTTCTTATTCTTCACCGTTGTTTACATATATATATATATATATATACATATATATATATATATGAATTAACCCAAGAGGCTTCTAGATTTTTAGCCACTCACAAGGCCTGTTCATAGAATAAAACATGTAGAACACATATTTAACTTACATCACATGTTTCCTTTAAGGAACTATAATGATTCAACATATTAACCAATTCAATCATTTCTTCCCACCACCACTCCCCAAAAAAGGTAATTCAAAGCAATTATTATGATATCCATTTTTCAGATAAAGAAATTAAAGCAATTTTTAAGGGCCTAAGACTCAAACCAACCAAGGTCCAGTCCAAGTAAACTCTCTTGCATCCAACCCTTATCTGATGGAGTTGCCAAGTGGGCCGACCACAAGTAACATTCATGTAGAAAGAGGATGGAGGAATGTAACAATTCTGTGACCTCATTCTTTACAGAAGTATAGTTAGACATTGCTAGTGTAACTTAAGACACATCAGAACTTGAAACACACATCAAATATAAGGAGGAATGTATTGCTTTTATAGAAAAAGCAATGACATTAAAAAAAACAGTTACTACTTAAGACTATGAAAATATAATTAAAAGCATTTGATACTTTTTTTAAAAAGGGCAGAAAGATCAAAGAGATGCAAAGTTACATTCCTTATAAAGAATTTGAGCTAGAATGTGGCAGTTCGCATCTGATTTTCCCAGGCAACATTCTGTAACAGGAGAGATTGCATTTCTGACCAAAACCTCAAAACTCAAGTCCAAAATATTTTAGCTAATCTATTAGTTTATCCACAATATACAGTTATAAACTCAATAATGTTTATGTAAATGAATATATACTCTATAAAGTTCCAAAGAACAGAAACTGTAACAACCTCATGCCTTGTATTTAATAACAGGAGATTAAATGCAGGCTTCAGAGTAAGAATGCCTAAATTTGTATTCCAGTGTTACTACTTTGTGGCTGTGCAATCTTGGGCAAATTACTCCCTCTGGCTCCCTCTTATGAAATGGACATATTAATACATGGTGAAGTGGTGAGGATTAAGTAAGATATGCTTCCCGAGTTTCAGCAGAATGATTAGCAGAGTGTAGATACTTGGGTACACCTCTCTTTCACTGACATTTTTCATTCCACTTTTTCACTGAACACTTCCCTTTAGCATTCAAAGACATTAATGATTGAGTTACTGGTCTTTCTGCTGCAAGTTTGGAATTTCCTCAAAAACAATGCCAATGCAGCTTTTAGAATACTTGGCCCCTCCTTCTGGTCCTCACCATCCCATCTTTCTCCAACCTGGACTGCCTGCCTAGTTAGCAATGTCATATTTTCTGATGGCCCCAGATCTTGGATCATCATTTTCTGGCATGCTATTACCATCTCCTTGGTCACTTGGTTCTCTTTCAAGTAAGTAGAAGAGGGACTTCCAGAAGCAGGTGTAAGTTATCGAACTCTCCCCCCTTTATTTATTGTGCTTCCTCTTTTAAAAGTGCAATACATTTTTGAGTTTACAGTGAGCAAATACAAAGAAAAAAAGGAAGAAAACTATCAAATAAAGGAAATTTTCATAAATTATTTATATAATCACATTCATTAAGAGTTGATTCTGCTCTTGACTGAATTGCTAGTGGAGCTAAAATCTTTCTTGGTTCCTATATTATATTTTGTTTCTTTATTAGGCAGGGCTTTCATCATCTCTATCAATTTATTCAGCAAATATGCATCAAGTACCTGCTCCATGCCTGGTGCAGAGTAATTTAGATACAGTACCTGAACTTGAAATATGTCAAATCTAGTCATCCAGCCTCCAGACTACTGCTTCTCAAGCTTGACTGTGAAACAGAACTGACTGGGAAAGCTGGTTCCTGGGCTACTTCCTCAGGCTGGAAGTCTGGGCAGGGGTCTGAGCAGGGGAATTTGCATTTTTAATCTCCAGGTGCTGGTACAGGAAACACTTTGAGACCACTGCTGTAGGATCTAATCCCTGTCTTCACCATCACATGTGTAAACTTCCTAAAATATAATTAAATCACTCTACAGAGTGAAACCCTGTTTGGTTCTCCAACAGAACTAGTCGTTCAGACTTTCAAGATCTGCTTCAGGCTTTCAAGATCCTTTTTTGGCCTCTGCTTTATAAGGACCGAGCTTGAGGATGCACTTCCCATTCTAACTTCCTTAGTTCAGTCTAACTCTGTCTCTACCAAAAATTGTATCTCTCTTTAGTGGCTCAGTTGTGTCCAACTCTTGCAACCCCATGGACTGTAGCCTGCTAGGCTCCTCTGTCCATGGGATTCTCTAGGCAAGAATACTGGAGTGGGTTGCCATTTCCTTCCCCAGGAAACATCGTGTAGGCCCCTTTGAATAATTAGCTTCTGTGGAAACTAAAAGTCTTGGACTTCCCATTTATTAAAAAATTGGAAAGAGTGGTAGTCTTCCTTTTATCGGAGAAGGCAATGGCAATCCACTCCAGTACTCTTGCCTGGAGAATCCTGTGGACGGAGGAGACTGGTAGGCTGCAGTTCATGGGTCGCTAAGAGTCAGACATGACTGAGCAACTTCACTTTCACTTTTTACTTTCATGCATTGGAGAAGGAAATGGCAACTCACTCCAGTGCTCTTGCCTGGAGAATCCCAGGGATGGAGGAGCGTGGTGGGCTGCCATCCATGGGGTCGCTACGAGTCGGACATAACTGAGCGACTTCACTTTCACTTTTCACTTTCGTGCATTGGAGAAGGAAATGGCAACCCACTCCAGTGTTATTGCCTGGAGAGTCCCAGGGATGGGGGAGCCTGGTGAGCTGCCGTCTCTGGGGTCGCACAGAGTTGGACACGACTGAAGCGACTTAGCAGCAGCAACAGCAGCAATCAAACAGAACATCTGTATGATTAGTAAACAAATCCCAGTGAATGACACATGATGGTCTCTATGTCTTCAAACCACTGGAAAGACAGCCTGAAAAGACAAGTCTAGAATTAAGCTTTTTTTTTTCATCATTATCCATATTAAACAGATACACAGAAAGAGCATCAACAGAAACCAAGGCCTTTTAGCAGTAGCCTGGTGTGCGCAAAGAGCATTGGATTTGAATTAGGCACACCTGGGTGTGAATCACAGCCTCAGAGCTGTGGCCTTAGTCTTGTTCTCCAGTTCTGTTCATTGTAAAATAGAAACAGGATTATGTGGTGAGCAATTTAATGTCCTAACATATATAAAGCATCTGAACTGTGCAAGCACACAGTAGGCACACAGTAAATTATAGCAGTAGTGGGTGAACAAGAAGTGAATCACTCACACTGTTACATGCAGCTCTCCTTAGAAGGCAGACCTCCACAAAACTTTTTTTTTAAATCAAAGCTGCTTAATGTGTGTGTGCTGTATAAAGAAAGAAATGAATGAGACTAAAATAATCATGCTTCCCTAAAGATGATCAGATTGACAGAAGGAAAGATTTCCCAATAGCTTCCATGCCAGACATTTTTAAATACCCACTAAGTTCCTGGCATTGTTCTCAAAGCAGCGAAAGATAAAGAATATCTCAACATTCTAATGATAATGGTTTAACCTTTTCAATTGCGACTGCAGGTAGAACCACCTGGGAAGATTTCAAAAATCTTGATGCCCAGGCTGAACCTCATACCAATCAAATCAGAATCTTTGCAGGTGGGATTCACCCCCCTGATGATTCCAGTGCATAGCCAAGATTAAGAAGTGATGATGTAGGAGACAGGTGGAAAAACAACATGAATATAGGTAAATAACCACCATGTGACAATGATAAAGAAATACTTGTGAAAAATATTAATGTAGCAGGAATTGAAAAACATCTATAAGGAGAGGCAAGTTTCAGAGAAGGATCAGTGTTTGAGCAAAATCTTCAAAGATGCTACATTCACACAGAAGACATCAGCAAGGCATGAGTCCTACAGCAGAGGGATGACAATTTCATGCGAAAGACAGGAGATGCAGGTGGTGTTCTGTGCACATACAGAATAATGATGCACTTGGCTTTTTTCATAAACTTATATATTAACCCAACAACCCTGCCCCATTTGACTTTGGTTTTTCAATTATTTGCACAATCCTAGTGGTCCAAATTGCTTTCTTAAAAATAATTTTATTGGGATATTGTTGATTATTAAACAGATACACACAAAGAGCATGTTGTGTTAGTTTCAGGTGTAGAGCAAAATGAATCTTTTACTGTACATATACGTATATCCACTCTTTTTTAGTTTCTTTTCCTATATAGACCCTAATGGCCCAAATTTCTATATTTATCTTGAGATCTTAAGGTCAAAATACATAAGAAATTATTTTAACAATGCTTACATATTTTACTTTATATAGAAATTAGACCCTTCATATTCTCACAAAGCGTTTCAGGTAACACATTTTGCAGCACTCACAAGGTAGCAATTTTTAAAGCAGAGCAGAAATCATCTAGGAAAAAAATCATTATGCCAAAAAGTTAGGATGACAATGTTTCTGAAAATGAGTACTAAATATAATCCTGATATTCCTGGCAGTCAATGCAATAAGGGGAATATGAAACCATTGTTTGACAAAAGAAAGTATGTAGTTTATTTGAAAAGGCAAATACTGCGCATTGCAAGAGTCTGGGAAGAATGTGTTCCATGTGGGAAGCACATTGGATGATGTAATGAGAAATGCCTTCAACTCACTTTATCCACAACATGGTCCTTGGATGCTTGGAGAACTTAGTTGACTTCAACTCACTCTAAAATCAAGTTCTTCCTCAGTTCAGTTCAGTTCAGTCACTCAGTCGTGTCTGACTCTTTCAGACCCCATGAATAGTAACACGCCAGGCCTCCCTGTCCATCACCAACTCCCAGAGTTCACTCAGACTCACTTCTATCGAGTCAGTGATGCCATCCAGCCATCTCATCCTCTGTCGTCCCCTTCTTCTCCTGCCCCTAATCCCTCCAAGCATCAGAGTCCTTTCCAATGAGTCAACTCTTCACATGAGGTGGCCAAAGTACGGGAGTTTCAGCTTCAGCATCAGTCCTTCCAAAGAAATCCCAGGGCTGATCTCCTTCAGAATGGACTGGTTGGCTCTCCTTGCAGTCCAAGGGACCCTCAAGAGTCTTCTCCAACACCACAAGTCAAAAGCATCAATTCATCAGCACTCAGCTTTCTTCACAGTCCAACTCTCACATCCATACATGACCACTGGAAAAACCATAGCCTTGACTAGATGGACCTTTGTTAGCAAAGTAATGTCTCTGCTTTTGAATATGCTATCTAGGTTGGTCATAGCTTTTCTTCCAAGTTCTTCCTACTCATGTTTAAATCACCTCCTCTAAGATTATTCAGATTGAATTGATGTGCCCATTCTATTTAGAGAAATGTATTTGCTCTCCCATCCCTCAACTTGGGAGAAAAAACCTACAATGATCTTTTTGCTTCCTTGCTTTGTTGACATATTAGCATATACAATTTATAAACCTTACATTTTAATTCCTCTGTGGAGACAAGAGTAATTCTTAAGGAATCATTTGCCCACCAATACTGCTCCAAATGCATCATGTTCTTAAAAGAAAACATAAGTAGTAAAACCCTCTTGAAATTTAAGGCATTTGAAGGAGTTATATTCTTAAGGCATAAAGTCACCGTATTAAGGTATATAAGCAAATTCTCATAAGCTTTCACATGCCCAATTTGGCAAGGGATCATCCATGTGAATAGCCCTTTGTTTTCACTGCCATGAAATGTACAGGTTTTTACAGAACTCAAATTGATTCTAGCAATTATTTAAAATTCCTCAGAAATACCTTAAATCTCACATCTTCATTTCTTAGTAGGGACAATGCCAAAATGCCAGCAGTTGAGTACTTTTAGATTAAAGGTAACATCCCTTTCGACAGCCTTTCACAGACACAGGTGAACAGCAGTTCATATAAATCAGGTACATCCAATATCCTACCTTATGTATCTTGATGGGGGAGTCCTGTGGTTGACTCATCTAAGACATGAACCTTGGCCATAATTTCTCGAGACTGATTTATTATCAGTCCTGCTTAAAACCTATGCTACCCTCAACAGGTCATGTTTTAAGTGAAGGTTGTACATTTTTGTCTATTATTGCATTGCCTTGCAAGATCACATATCAGCTCTTTTTGTCACTTTTAATTATAGCTGTAGCAGCAAATTATTTCATACTGATCTAAATGTCTACATTTTTAAAGCATTGCCTTTTATTTAAGAGATGCTGATGACAAATATAACTTAGCTATTTTCTAAGACTGTGCCTTATGCTGAACCATGCTCTCTTGTTCTTCTCTCCTTCAGAATAACAGCTTGTCATGCAAAATAGCTGGATGTTTTTGAGATTTAATCAGTGAACATGAACAGAAAACTATGGAAACAGTTTCACAGGGAAATGCAGGTCAGAATCACCTCTCATTGAATTTTTTAGGACAGAGATGGAAAACAGAGTCATAAATGGTTAACACTCCTTTGTAGAAAGGTAGACACTAACTTATAGATCACAAACATTTCTCCTGAAGAACTTGGACATGGCTTCAGAATTCTTTCCAGTCAAGGGCATTGTGTAGACATTATTAACTGATTAAAAATGTACTTTGCTGACCTTATTTGCCACCCCTTTCCTAGGACCTCAGATTGGCACAGCTGTTGAAGGTAATTTAACTCAGCCAGTAGTATTTTCAGTAGTCATGTTTGGTTGTGAGACCTGGACAGTAAAGAATGCAGAGCACTGAAGAACTGATGCTTTTGAATTGTGGCGCTTGGAGAAGACTCTTGAGAGTCCCTTTGACAGCAAGGAGATCCAACCAGTTAGTCCTCAAGGAAATCAACCCTGAATATTCACTCATTGGGAGGACTGTTGCTGAAGCTGAAGCTCCAATATTTTGGTCACCTGATGTGAACAGCCAACTCATTGGAAAAGACCCAGATGCTGGGAAAGATTGAAGGCAGAAGGAGAAAAGGGCATCAGAGGATGAGATGGCTGGATAACATCACTGATGCAATGGACATGAACTTGAGCAAACTTTGGGAGATGGTGAGGGACAAGGAGGCCTGACATGAAGAGTCAGACATAACTGGGCCACTGAACAGCAACAACAACAACTGGTACTTACACCCTCTCTCCAAAATCTCCACCAAGTGACCACGCAGCTCCATCTTGAACACTTTCATTAAACTGAGTGAACCAACTCCAGGCGAAAGGACCTACAAACTCATGTACAAGAGACTGAGCAATTAGATTATTTGTATATATGTAAAAACAGATTGGGAGTTCATAAATTGTCTTCTAAGTAGCCCTGCTACTTGCCATGCTCTACTACTGACTCTTACCACAGCTCTTTGAAAATAAAATGGGAAAGATGAATTTCTTTTGTTCTTTATTTCCTAAGAAGAGCATTTCATACCCAAGAGTAAACTCTCTGATATTTAGAAGACTTTGCCTTCCAAGAAAAAGTTTGTAGAGGTCTTCTGAACAGGATAGTCTGAAAATTCATGTGATCAATGAAAAGAGAGATGAACTGGGGAGAAGCCAGGAATAGAGAAATCTGGGGGAGGGACAGGAATCTGATCCCTTGTGGCCCAGATTTCACTGTCATTGTTCTTACCATTCACTCTCTTTATCTAACTTCCATGTAGTCAAAATCTTCACTTCCTCTCCTCTCCATTTAAAATACTCAGTTTGACTGAGCTGATTAATGAAATTTATACTAAAATATAACTAGCCCTTTCATAAAATATTTGAATCCAAAAGAAAGACCTGTTAGTGCAAATTAATCTCTAATCTTTGAAGCTATTTATCATATAGCTTGGTATCCCTTACTTCCCCCATATAAATTGATTAGAATTGCAGGAAATAAAACCCATGTTATTTGTTATCATTTGATAAAATGCAGTCAAATGATTAGCTTTTCTTGAATTTTATGTTATTGTACTTTCCAGAATTCTGATCAAGAACACCTGAAAATCTTGGAAATACTTATATTAAAATATTCTAACCTATAAACTCCAGCAAATCATTAACATTGGAGAAAAAAAATGTTAAATAACAATTTGCTATGTGAGGGTTCTATTATTTTTTTAAGTCTTTATTGAATTTGTTACAATATTATTAATAATTCTGTTTTGTTTTGCTTTATTACTTTCTGATTATGTTTCAGCTTTTGGGCCGCAAGACATGTGGAATCTTAGTTCCCTGACAAGGGACCGAACATACACCCTCTGCTTTGGATGGAGATGTCTTAATCACTGGACTGCCAGGGAAGTCCCTCTAACTATTCTTCATTCACTGTTGATCTTAACTAAGGTTAGTCTTAAACTGCAATGCATACACATGCAAAAACAAACAATCTCAAAAGAAAGAATGTACTTCTAAGACCTAAATGATGTCACAGAAATCATTCTGACTATAGTGTGGGCCGAAAAGGCCACAGTGACTACTCTAGTGTCCAGTGTAAACTTTATTGGCTGAATCATGCTCTTTTGTAAGCCAAGGGATATTTGGAAATTGTTGCTATAAAGATCTACAGAGGGTTTTCATAAATTTGGTATATATACTATCTCATCTGGTAGCTGTTTCAGATATTAATAAGAGCACTCCTTTCTTAAGTGATTTGGTGAAGCATAATCACTGATGTTCTTTAAGATTAATATAAAGCAGGCAAAATGAAACAAAAGCTAAATAGTACATTCAATATTAAATCTGGAATTGATCTGTTTTATGCCTAGAACTTCATTCAGCTCCTTAGATTGACAATAATAATTAATGGAATGCCTCAGAAGATTAGAAAATCAGCTCGTCTGCATCACAAATAAGCCAAGTCTTACAGAAGTTCAAAGTATGAACAGGTAATTTTCATCATGAAAACATTCATATTTTTCTTTTACACAAATGTAAAATTATCACATCTCATGTTGAGTTGATTAGAACTTATCAATCTCTGATCAGCTAATACTTTAAGAGCTGATTCTAGAGGACTTATACAGTCAACAAGTTTGTAAGTATAGTATATAACTTTATTCTTCTCCTGAACCCTGGGGCAAAATATCACCTTCTCCTACTATGCTAATTCAAAAGTAAGAACTGGATAGTTATCCCTGTGGTAACAGAAGCTCATTTTCCCCCTAGCCCATTTCCAACCTGTTACTAAATTACTAAGCATTGGAGCGATGCATCAGAGCACAGAGAGATGCTGTTAAGGTAATGAAACCAAACACTATCCACTTAAAACATGTTGTGTCAGCTTGGAAATAAGGATGGATAAGCCCCTTACTTTCTACTCCCTTCCCTATAGCTGACCACCTAGCAACTGTTACATTTTCTAAAGTTATAAAACCAGGACTCCTCTCTACAAAACAAAAACTACTTCCCAGAAGAACTGACTTTCTAGAGTTTCTGTATTTAGGACAGAGAAGTTTTTTTTATTATGCTCCAAAACATGTATTTTGACTTTTTTTGCATCTCCATATTTCTACATTAATGAACAATGAGGTGTGTTTTCTTTGGAAGCCATTTTTAAGTGTCTATTAGCTGCAAAACACAATTACATTTCTTTAGTGCTTCCAAGAGTCCAGGAGGCCAAGAATGAGATTTTCCGTCAGTCAAGGTTTTCAAAGGTTTGACCCAGAGAATTGGGACAGGCTGTATTCCTTGCTAATGGTGCACTACCAGGATACTCTAATATCCTGCCGAGAAGAATCTTTTACTTGGAAATTTAAAGTCTCATCTGACAGAACCTATGCCGGCAGGAGCCTCAATTTATCTGCTCTAGAGGAAGAGCATCGAAATCCAATCTGAGGGAATCCAAACCTTTGTTTCCATGGTGAGGTTTCCGAAAAGCTACTGAACATTTGATTCTATCCATTTTAGTTGTGGGGTGTGGGTATATTTAAGAGTCTACCTTAAGTTAACACAAAGGCACACAAAGCATCAGTCATTTCTACAATGAGGAGCCAGGTCATTGTGAGAAGACATTGTAGGCATTTACCTTGAAAGGTATTGGGATTGTGTGCACCTGTTAGGTTAACTTGTCCAAAAACTGAGGGGGCTGAATTGGATGATCTCTGGAGCCCATCTTAGGTCTGCACATTAAGAGGTGAGATGGCTCTGTGATCTTGATCAAGTCACTCAGCATCACTAATATGTTTCCTTCCAGCTCTAAAACAAGTCCACGTATCCCTAATATAATTTCAGGGATTATATTTTTCCCTTAAAATTAACAGATAATCATAGAAATAAGATTTGTGTTCTATATGCTACCTGGGATTAAGGGGGGAGGTGAAAAGTAGGGAGTAAATGTTCGTTCCAGGAGTTCATTCTTTTGCACAATCAGGTGGGTAAATAACCAAAAAGTATACTCACTAAGAGTCAGACATGACTGAGCGACTTCACTTTCACGCATTGGAGAAGGAAATGGCAACCCACTCCAGTGTTCTTGCCTGGAGAATCCCAGGGGCGGGGGAGCCTGGTGGGCTGCCGTCTGTGGGGTTGCACAGAGTCGGACATGACTGAAGTGACTTAGCAGCAGCAGCAGCAGCATACTTAAGTAAAAAGTACTTAAGAATGTAAAGTTTTAATAATGAAATCAAAGAATAACAATTGATGAAGAGCAATATTTGCCACTGAAACTAATGTTAATAGGCCTATTTGCCTTTTTCATGTCAATGTCCTAAATTTTTCAGTGAATATACAACAGGCTTTTTCAAGAGTTATTCCTTGAAATGGCTCTCCATCAAGTTTAGGATCCAGTGTGAGAGTCCTCTATTGACTTGGAAATATATGAATTGACCTAAGACCCATCCCACAAAATAAAATTCCTGAAAGCAAAGCAGTATAAAATTAAATGAAAAAGGTGTGAGATTTGGATTTAGAAGATTCAAGCAAAATGGACTTGGTATTCTGTCTCTGTTCCTTTCTAGCTGTGAAGCTGGACACTGCTGTTAATATCTCTGGTTTTCAGTTTCATCATCTGTAATATCATGATAACATTACCATCTTCAAATGATTGTCACAAAGATTAAATGGGATAATGGGGGGAAAGCAGTAAGCCTCGATAAACACTAGACCTACATGTTGAATTTATGCAACCTTGGATCAATAGTTGTTTACAGATGGCCTACTATGTACCAGGCATGCATAAAATGCTACATATTAAATGATGGAAAAGATTCATTCCTACTGTGATGATAACACTTTGATTAGAAACAATCCAACCCTGAAGAACCCACTTGCCTTGAAATTAGAGCTCACCTTTTCCATGGCAAAATCCTTGAGGGGAAAAAAAACCTGTTGTTGAAACTAATCACTCTCTCTCTTTTCCAGAACATGATATTTTTATTTGCTAAATATGTGTGTGTGTGTGTGTGTGTGTGTGTGTGTCAACTGATTTGTATGAGACACAGAAGTCTTAGCTAAAGTTTTTGCTAAGATGTTTATAAATCCATAGGGAAAGAAGACATAAATATTTGACAGACAAAGAAGTAATTAATTTCAGAAAATATTCATTATAGCTTCATAAACCTACTGGACTTTTAGAGATGAGAAAAGAAATATACACGGCTCCTTCTCTCAAGATATTCACAATCTACTTGGGGAAAAAAAAAAAACGAAAAGACATAAATTTCATGCTTTTGAATTGTGGTGTTGGAGAAGACTCGAGAGTCCCTTGGACTGCAAGGAAATCCAACCAGTCCATCCTAAAGGAAATCAGTCCTGAATATTCATTGGAAGGACTGATGCTGAAGCTGAAACTCTAATAATTTGGCCACCTGATGCAAAGAACTGACTCATTTGAAAAGACCCTGATGCTGAGAAATATTGAAGGTGGGAGGAGAAGGGGACAACAGAGGGTGAGATGGCTGGATGGCATCACCAACTCAATGAACATGAGTTTGAGTAAACTCTGGGAGTTGGTGATGGACAGGGAAGCCTGGTGTGCTGCAGTCCATGGGTCTGCAAAGAGTTGGACACGACTGCGTGACTGGGAAATGAATTGATAAGTCAGCTGAGTCAACTGAGATGTCCAGGCAGACGTTCTAATGTAACTTTGTAGCAATGGTGAATGGCCCTCCTTAAGGAATGGGCCAAGGAAAAGGTGGGGTCCAACTTAACTTTGAAGAATGGGTAAGATTTAAGTGGATATGAGAGGGACAAAAGTTCAGATTATCAGAACTTGTATTAAAGGTCTTGGTGCTAAGAGAAAAATGAACAAAACATGTCTGGGGATTAAAAAACAATATGAGATGGGGATGGAAAGACAGGGCATCTTACAGTGGTGCAGCATCTATTCAAACAATTGTTTTCCGTTGGCCTGATAGCAGATGCCCAGAAGACCTGCTGTTACCTTTTTCCTGTCCGTTGTTCTCTTAGACCACAAGTGAAAGTTCTACCAAAACCATCAAACTTTCAGTTACTGACAGCATATCAGAGTCACAACTACTCAGCCCATCAGAGAGGTTTAGTAAAGGATCTGTGTCCCAGGAGTGAGGTGGTTATTATGTTACTTTTTCTACTTCAAAGCAGGAAATGTCTTACTTACATTTAGTAGACATTACCAAGTCTACTCTGGCTTTCTTTCTTATATCAGAGAGCTGAGCATATGTCCCAGATGCAGATCCATATTGTAATATGAGACTTATTAAAGGGTTTTAAATTTTATCACTGGAGTTCAAAATTATGATACACATCTTTTGGATTAGAAAGCCCTGCTACACTGGCAATATATAATCATACTGAACACTACTTACCCTCAACCCAGCAATTGTAATCCATGGTGTATTTCTAGAAAAATCTTCATACCTAAGTGCAAAGAGACAAAACAGTTTAAGATAGTATAAACAATGCTGTGATGAAAATTTAGAAACAATATAAATGTTCATTATTAATAGAAGAATGGATGTATCACATCATAATTCATGTAACTGATGAAGTGAAATGAATTAACTACAGGTGTGTGAATGAACACAGGAAAAAAATCTCACTTCAAATATAATTTGAAGCAAAACAACACTTGTACAAGGATATAGTCAATATATTACTATATACATAAACTTTAAAATCCTGCCAAACAATATTATCTAGTGGTTATTGATACATTCATATTTAATAAAAGCATTAAATTACTATAGTGTTTTGAATGCAGTAACAGAGGGGCTCACAACAGACTTTATCTGTATCTGTAATGGTATATTTCTTTAAAAATATTTCAAAGCAAATATGATAAAATCTTTAGAATGCTAAACAGTGATTTCTTAGACATTAGTAACATTGTACTTTTCAACAGGGTTCTAATATTTCATTTTAAAAGAAAACTGAAGAACAAAAGCTGACCGTCTTCAGTAAAATGGTTTTTGGTTAATTTTATTTTTATTTTTAATTGGAGGATAATTGCTTTAGAATGTTGTGTTGGTTTGTGCCATACAACAACTCAAATCAGCCATGAGTGTGTGTGTGTGTGTGTGTGTGTATATATATATATACATATATATATACATATATATATACATATATATATATATATATATCCCCTCCCTCTTAAATCTCCCTCCCACTACCCCCATCCTGCCCCCTCATCCCATTTCTCTAGGTCATCCAGAGCATCAGGCTGGGCTCCCTGTGTGTTATACAGCAGCTTCCCACTGCTGCTGCTAAGTCGCTTCAGTCGTGTCCGACTCTGTGCCACCCCATAGATGGCAGCCCACCAGCCTCCCCTGTCCCTGGGATTCTCCAGGCAAGAACACTGGAGTGGGTTTTCATTTCCTTCTCCAGTGCATGAAAGTGAAAAGTGAAGGTGAAGTCACTCAGTCGTGTCTGACTCCCAGCGACCCCATGGACTGCAGCCCACCATGCTCCTCTGTCCGTGGGATTTCCCAGGCAAGAGTGCTGGAGTGGGTGCCACTGCCTTCTCCAGCACAGCTTCCCACTAGCTATCTGTTTTACGCATGGTAGTGTATATATGTCAGTGCCATTCTCTCAATTCGTCCCACACTCTCCTTCCCCTGCTGTGTCCACAAGTCCTGGCTTTTAGTTTTGGTTTCTTAAGTGGTGAGAAATTTTGTATACCACTTTTCTTTCCTTCTCTCTTTCTTTCTTCTATGCAGGTTTTAATGTCTCCACAAGGATATGCAGGAACTTTAGAAAAAGATTTCATAACAATTCTTTATAGAAATTAAGTAGTGGAGCACAGAAAAAAGGATCTTCTATACTTCTAACCAGATTATTTTTCTCTGCACTTAATTTTTTAAAATAAGAGGCCGCTAATTACAAATCATGGAGTTGGAGAATTTTCAGTCTCCCCAAAATATAAGAGCTCAGAAACCTCTGAGACTGGTCTCAGCATTTGATAGTGGGTGTCTATTTTCCCCATAGTCACCCATAGAAGCTTTAACTTCTTGAGCTTGGCTAAATCCACTCCAGTATCACATCTCCCATAAATGTCACTCTGGATCAAGACAGTCTCTGTGAGCAAGTGTGTACTGTTTGCTTTCAACTGCGTCGACTCAAAGAGTTTTCAACAATTGCTCTTGGAGCTACAAGGTAAAGTTGCTATTCTTGTGAAATATGAATGGAAGCTTACCTCTTTTTACCTGCAAACTGAATCCAAGTAAAACAACTTATAAGTGGTCAGTGTGAAGTCTTCCCCTCACCATGAAGGTTCACCACATTTGTAGACGAATGCTTTCTACCTAATCAATATAAACTTTGGAAATAATCCAAACAGGCCACCAGTCTAGAAATTTCCTTATATTAAGTATGTATTTGCCATGTTTACATTACTCTTTTATTTTTATTTCTGAGGATTTCAGGGTCATGTAATCTGTAATGGAACTGAAAATACTCCAACCAGCAATGATCCAGGAAGACATCAAAAACACCCAGACAGAATAAGGCTAATATTTCCTCACCAGGTGTCTAGCCTCTTAATCTAGTGATAATATCACATTCCAAAGGGAAAGGCACCGAGACCCTCCCAACTAGTGCTCTAAGCACTTACTTCTCCACCTAGGATTACCAGCTTGTTGAGCAGCAAACATTCTCACCTGCATCAGAGGTGGGGGTTGCTGAGAACAGCAGCATCTGAGGAGTAAATAGAGCCCAGGAAAAACTTTTTTTAGAAACCAAAACCCAGCAACAAACTTGTTGGTTTCAGATGCAGGTGCCAAATTATTTGGGGTTTTATTTGTGCTTCCTGAGGTGGTGGCCCATCTTTTGAATTTGGAATTAAAAAATGATCTTTTTTATAGGTATGTTTTAGGTTCTGTGATGAGAGGGGATGGCCCATCTTCCTTGAAACAGGATAAATATGCATATTTCTCTAGGGTTGATTTGACCCAGACTCTGAGCAGGGTCAGGGATCTTATCTGACAGAATGCTTATGATGAGTGGTGTAGGGGGAAAAAAGGCAAACGAAATTTTTTGGATCTGATTTATCATCCAGTTGCTAGAACTCCTCTTAGACAATTCAGTGTTGAGAAAATGGAGTTTGGCTATTAACATGTCATTTATCAGGTTTCTAAGTGATAACTCAGAGACTGTTGGTATGGGGGAAAGGACACAGGACTAGAATAAGTAAACATGAGTTCTAATCACAATTTGGCCACCAAATTGCTGTCTACAGCATCCTTATCAATACATCAGAAAAGGAAGAGCCCAAGTCACGGATTTCTAACCTTGGATATTACACTTTGAATCATTTGGGTAGTTAAAAAGTAGCAGCAACAGCAATGTCCTGCCTGACCCTTTCCCAAACCAACAGAATCAGAAACTCTGGAATGTGGGACCTAGCACTGATATTTGTAAAACGCTCCCAGGGTGATTTTAATAGAGAGCCAGTTTGGAAATTAGAACAGTGTTTCTCCCACTTTCATGTGCAAGAGAATCATCTGGGAGCTCATTAAAATCCAGGTTTGGATTCAGTTGGTCATGGCTGAGGCCTTGCTGACAAGCTCACAGGTGAGGCAATGCTGTTGATCCACTGAGCACACTTTGAGTAGCAAGAAACTAGATGATTTCCAAGAGCCTTTCTAGCACCGATTCTGTGAACCTGCATTTTTCACTTTCAACAGAACTGTCAGTTTCCCATCTAAGATCACCCATCTCAGAGGAATGCCTTTATAATGTCATGCACTGTGCTAGGGCCTATGACATAATTTAATGTTCCTTAGAAGTCAGGAGATACTTCAGAATCTCCTCTTGTGGTGCCTGATGCAACACCATGAACATTATCACTGACTGGTATGATAGAAAAACTACAGGGGATTTGGCAGAATTCACATAAGTAGGGAGGCATCACTTGGTGTGTAGAATTGAGGGTATATAAAAGGGTATGTATACAGGGACATCGCACTCAGAAATCTGTGCATGTGTGTGCGTGTGTGTGTATGCGTGTGCCTGGGGTGCAGTGCAGGCTGGAAATTGGAGCAATTTAGGGAAAGCTTCCTGAAGAAAATTATTTTTGATCTGAGTTCTAAAGATGAATGAAATTCAGGAATTGGTAGGGGTATCCAGACAGAAGGAGCTGAGTGTATAAATACTTATATGGATGTGAAGAAGAGACTGAGAAATCAGATGACCAAAGTAGCTTGATTTGCCTAAAGCATAAAAAATCCGTGAGACTTAAAGAGGTCTGTTCTATATTTATTTTTTCTTCAAATAACCAGCTCTTCATTTTGCTTATCCATTAAGTAATTTTCCCCTTTATTTTTTAATTTCTGAATTTACTATTCCTTCATATTTATTTGGTTCATTATTATTTTGCTATACCTTTTTGTTAGATGCTTAACTCATTTATTTCACTATTTTTACTTATTTAAAAGTAGCTAATTCTGTAAATTTTCCTGTAGGAGTTACCTTGACTAAATCCCATAGGTTTATGACAGGATACCGTAACTGTGGTTCAGTTACAATTTTATTTCCATGTTTGGCTCCAGATTTATTTGAATGTCTGGGTGCTTAGAGTTGTTGGCTCTTCTTTGATTATTAATTTCTGGTTTTATTACACTGTAGTTTGAGAAGTAATCTGAAGGATTTTCTTTTTTAGTTCCTAAGGATATATTATTTTAACTTAAAGAAAAATTTGTTTTTTGGTTTTGCTGTACAACAATGTGAATCAGGTATAAGTATACATATATCCCCTCCCTCTTGAGCCTTCCTCCTACCTCCCCATATCCCACCCCTCTAGGTCGTCATAAAGCACTGGGTTGAGCTTCCTGTGTTATACAACAACTTCCCACTAGCCATCTATTTTACACACTAGCCATCTATTTTATACACTAGCCATCTAGTTTACACACTAGCCATCTATTTTACACACAGCAATGTATATATTTCAATGCTATTCACTCAATTCGTCCCACCCTCTCCTTTGATTTTTAAATAAAGAGTACAATGATAAAAAAATATGAATAATA
This sequence comes from Ovis canadensis, assembly GCF_042477335.2. Lineage (NCBI taxonomy): Eukaryota > Metazoa > Chordata > Mammalia > Artiodactyla > Bovidae > Ovis > Ovis canadensis. The sequence goes on along the minus strand of NC_091245.1, from coordinate 207,901,222 downwards.
AAGGGGTAAGCATTGGTCAGACAGGACTTGAAAAATCTTACCAAGCAGTTGAGTCATTTTCCTAAAGCAAGAGAAGGACTTCAAAGTGTTTTAAGCTGAAAGCAACATGGCTTGAAAATTTTAGAAATAACTTTTGTGTGCTGTATGAGCAATTGAATCACAAAGGCAGGCATATATGTTAGGGGGTATTTAGTTGAGAATGAATGAGGCCAGCTATTCCACTTCTGGGAAATTCTTCTACAGATACTCACAGATGCCCGCAGGTATTTGTGCAAATGCATTCATTGCCCTACTGCTTATAATAACAAAATTTGTAAACATAGATGATGCCTGTCAATTGGACACTAGTTGTATAGCTTCTGGTGCATTCATGCTACGAAATATTGTATGACCCTTAAAAAGAATGTAGTAGACCTATATGTGTTAAGATGTTTAAGATTTCCAAGACATATTATAAAAAGAAAAAAGCAAATCACAAATAATTTTTATAATATGGATCCCAATTACATAAAATCAAAAATATATTCTCTATACCTGTATAGTATATGTGTATGTAAATTAACAGGAATAGGACAGAAAAGATACATTTCAAACTGATGACAGCGTCTTCCTTTAAGGAAAGGAATGGAAGACAAACAGCAACTTTCAGTCTATAAGCTCCTGTTTTATTGAAGATACTAAGAGAAAAAGTATTTGTGTATCACTCGTGTAATTTTTAAAAAAGGGAATAATTGGGATTTTTTTTATTCTTCAATAGCATGAGTTTTGCCTTCATCTAGTCTAATAATTTCTACAATTTTAAATTCTAAATTTCTGAAAAAATTAAAACTTAAGTATCTTTTAGGAATTTAAAAGCCTAAAAATTTCTCTTTTCCCCCCTCCAAGACTGTGCCCTGAAGGTCACTTCTTCTTTCCCCCAACCAAGAATTAAACTTCCTTTAATTCTCATTATGCAGCTACCCTAAACCTAAGATGATTCAGGATACAATCTAAACTTCCAATGATCGAAAATCATTAAAAAGATTAAGTAACAAGCAGAAATCAACAGGGTTTTTAAAAAAGGAATTTGTTCTCTTTACCCTTCTAGGCGCTGAGAGTTTTTAGTGCTGCCATAATTTTCTAGAAAGATCCTGTGATGACCTCTGAAAACAATCCTGGACCCCCCACAGCTGCTCTTGGATCCCAGTAGAACCAATTCAGCCGTGCACTGAAGGGAAAGTTATAAATTGCTTAGAGGAGGAGGTTACAAAAGGGAGCGACCAGCGTGGCTTTTGTTAGGGTAAATCTGGGCTCCCCAACCTGTTAAGATGCTTTGAAAGAGGTAACAAAATGATCTATAAAGGCAAACCAGTGGGTGTCATTTCTTTAGATATTCAAAAACCTTTTGATTGGGGAATACACAAAAGGCTGAGGAAGGTTAGTAACCCTGGGATAAAAGAAAAATTTCCTGCATCAATTAAAAAACAGTTATGGAAAAATGAAGACTAGAATTCCAATTTCCCAAATGGAGAAAGATTAAAATGTTGACATTGTTCAGCATTTATTATTCAATGTGAGATTGAATAGAGAGCTCCTGGAAGAAATCAATTATCTAAAATTGATTTTAAATGGTATAAGTAAAATTACAAAATGTAAAGACAAACTTTTAAAATAACAAATATTTAATTTCCTTTCTTGTACATGCTTTCTGGTATAGTACCTAAGAAACATTCACCAGCACTGATAATGCTGTTTCTTCTTTCCTCATCGATCCTTAATTTTTCACTTGAATTTTATTTTAAATATTGTGAAGACTTTCTTGATACTTAACCTGAGGGCCTTTTTTTCTTGTTCTTTCACCTAATTCAAATTCACTAGGCATTAGTCCTATCTAAACAAAGTCAACATAGAAACAATAGCAACGCTAAGCTTATTAATAGTTATAACATTTGGAGCTTTTCTCTGGGAAAACTAAAAAATGTTAAAGACACACCATTTAATAATCATCAACTATGAATGATGTGATGACATGTTATACATACTAGAAAGAGAATAACAACATCTATATGATACCAACTTAATCCCACAGTCTCTAGGAAACCTCCAAATTGATGAAGCATCAAGCCAGGGAGGGACTGCATTTGCACTGGGAGCTCAGATCTATTCAGCTGGCAAAAGAGAGCAGAGCAAAAAGATGCCAACTGTATATAAAAGCAGAGTTGACACAGTGGCAGCCAAACAGCACGTCCATCTCATCAGCCTGCTCCCAAGATACAAAGCCAGTGCAATGGAGCCAGCTTCTTAAAGGCCAACGACTCTACCTCAATGCTTTACCTCCTTGTAGAGCAATCAAGATGGAAAAAAACAACTATCTCCAAAGCTGAATGATAAAAAATCCAGGGACAAGGCTGCCCCAAACAGATCAGGTATAATAAAGTAACTGTGGAGTGAAGAATGTTACACTGACCAGGACAACGATAACGAGGGTCAGCACTTCTAAACAGCGTAGCAAGAACTTGCAGAAGAACCCAGCAATCTGAACCTGATCATGGATCAGCCTCTGATTTAAATGCGCTGAGTTTCTCCTACTGAGCTGCACACCAGCCCCAGTTCCAATGCCTGTCTTTGTCCCTGTTTTCATCACTCCATGGTAAACTGAAAAATATGGGCAATAAAGGGAGGTTTTTTAAAAAATAAAATTATATGTATTCAATTGTTTTTATTTTTAATAATCTTACCTTTACGAAATGATGGTTATAAGGAATAGTGGTAGAAGTAGTATTATTGTTGTTTTAATGATAAAATGTGAGCAATCCCGTGGTTTTTCCATTTAAAAAATTGTTAATTTGTTCAATCAAAAAATCTGGGGACTGCTGGTACAATAGTTGTAATTCTGACTGAAAACTTTAAAAGATTTGGTTCAAGTCCCATCTCTGGCATTTATTGGCTGTGTGACCTCCTTTAAGCCTGTTTCTTTGTTTGTTGAACAGAAATAACAATATTGCCTACTTAATGGGTTGTCAGGAAGACTATGGAGGTAATGCAGAAGATGCTTAGCACAAAGTGTGCTACACTCTGATATCTGGGTGTTAGCTTTATAAACAGAGCCAAAAGAGAAATCACCACTGACCACCTCTGGCCCTCAGGTGGCTCATCTCTCAAAATGGGCCTCTGACCTCCGAGACTTCTTTGTTGTTCTTTAGTCACTAAGTCATATCTGACTCTTTTGCAATCCCAGGGACTGTGCCCCTCCAAGCTCCTCTGTCCATTGGATTTTCCAGGCAAAAATATTGGAGATGGTTGCCATTTCCTTCTCAAGGCGATCTTTCTCACCCAGAGATCAAACCTGTATGTCCTGCAGTGGCAGGTGGCTTCTTTACCACTAAGCCACCAGGGAAACCCTCAGAGGCATCTACATCTCCTCTAACTGTGACATCCTACATCCCACTCCATAATTCTAGGGACTTCCCTGATGACTCAGGTGGGAAAGAATCTGCCTGCAATGCAAGAGACACGGGTTTGATCCCTGAGTCAGGAAGATACCCTTGAGAAGGAAATGGCAACCCACTCCAATATTCTTGCCTGGGAAATCCCATGGACAGAGGAACCTGGTGACCTATGGCCCATGGGGTCACAAAGAGTCAGACACGACTCAAGTGACTGACCACCACCATAGTTCTTGTTGTCCTACTCTTTCTAAGCTGTTCAAGTCCACAACTGTTCACAGCTCCAAGTTGAAGAGATGATGCTCCATCTATATAATGAACTACCCTCCTGACACAGAAAGACATCCCATTATATCATTAGTGGTAAATGCATAGTTATCAATACAAACCGGTTATTAATTGCATGATCCAATTTTTGTAAAATGAAATACATACAAACACTAATTTCTAACTCATCTGCCAAAACTTTCTAATTACTCAAGCCAGGGGTGTCCAGAAGTAATACAATATGAGCCCCAATGTGAGCCATATATGGAAAATTAAATTTTCTAGTAGCCACATTAAAAGAAACAGGTGAAATTTAGATTGACATTTTACAAAATATTTTCATATGTAAACATTACAAAAATTATTACTATTTTACATTATTTTTTGAATGTAGTCTTTGAAATCAATGAGTATTTAATACTTTCTTATATCTTACTGTGGACCAGAAGCATTTCAAGTGCTTGGTGACCACATGCAATACACAGCTACCATCTCAGACAGTACCAGCCTAGGCAGTTAGTCCCTCCTCTTACATCAAATTAGAATTATCGAAACTTGTCTTATTCATCTTATATGTCCATAGCCTAAAATAGTTCCTGATGCCTGTTGGGTACTCAAAAAATACCAAGTTTGAATGAATATATTTAATTCAAAGTATTACTGGGGGACTTTGCATTTTTAAACCTTATATTGATCATGGGATAAAAGACATTACACTGACTCTGAGAAAGAGCTTAACAATTTTGAAAAGTATCTATCTGTACTCATACTTCATAAGGAGCCTCCTGCTTTGTCCAGAGGTAAAGCCAGCCATTTAGAAATGCAAGTTACCCCAAGAAACTAACTAAACATATTTATAGAACTAAAGATAGCACCAAAATTTATATTATAGATAAATGTTCAAAGATAGCGGGGCTAAAAGAATGGATAATATTAATAATAAAACCTTCATTAAGTGCCAGCTATGTCAAAATACATAAAACATTTGTCAGTTCAGTTCAGTACTCAGTTATGTCCAACTCTTTGTAACCTCATGGACTGCAGCATGCCAGGCTTCTCTGTCCATCACCAACTTCCGGAGCTTACTCAAGCTCATGTCCATTGAGTCGGTGATGCCATCCAATCATCCCATTCCCTGTTGATCCCTTCTCCTCTTGTCTTTAATCTTTCCCAGGATCAGGGTCTTTTCCAGTTAGCCAGTTCTCCACATCAGTTGGCCAAAGTATTGGAGCTTCAGCTTCAGCATCAGTCCTTCCAAAGAACATTCAGAACTGATTTCCTTCAGGATGGACCAGTTGGATCTCCTTGCTGTCCAAGAGACTCTCAAGAGTCTGCTCCAACACCACAGTTCAAAAGCATCAGTTCTTCAGTGCTCAACTTTCTTTATAGTCCAACTCTCACTTCCACACATGACTGCTGGAAAAACCATAGTTTTGAGTAGATGGACCTTTGTTAGCAAAGTAATATCTCTGCTTTTTAATATGCTGTCTAAGTTGGTCAAAACTTTTCTTCCAAGGAGGAAGCACCTTTTAATTTCATAGCTGCAGTCACCATCTGCAGTGATTTTGGAGCCCCCAAAATAGTCTCTGTTTCCATTGTTCCCCCATCTATTTGCCATGAAGTGATGGGACTGCATACCATCCATGATCTTAGTTTTCTGAATGTTGAGTTTTAAGCCAACTTTTTCACTCTTCTGTTTTACTTTCATCAAGAGGCTCTTTAGTTCTTCGCTTTCTACCATAAGGATAGTATCATTAGCATATCTGAGTCTGTTGATATTTCTCCTGGCAATCTTGATTCCAGCTTGTGCTTCATCCAGCCTGGCATTTCACATGACATACTTTGCATATAAGTTAAATAAGCAGGGTGACAATATACAGCCTTGACATACTCCTGTCCTGATTTGGAACCAGTCTGTTGTTCCATGTCCAGTTCTAACTGTTGCTTCTTGACCTGTATACAGATTTCTCAGGAGGCAGATCAGATGGCATGGTATTCCCATCCCTTCAAGAATTTTCCACAGTTTATTGTGATCCACATAAAGGCTTTGGCATATTCAATAAAGTGGAAGCGGATGTTTTTCTGGAACTCTCTCACTTTTTTGATGATCCGACAGATGTTGGCAATTTGATCTTTGGCTCCTCTGGCTTTTCTGAATCTAAATTGGACATCTGGAAGTTCATGGTTCATGTACTGTTGAAGCCTGGCTTGGAGAATTTTGAGCATTACTTTGCTGGGGTGTGATATGAGTGCAATGGTGCAGTAGTTTGAGCATTCTTTGGCATTGTCTTTCTTTGAGATTGGAATGAAAACTGACCTTTTCCAGTCCTGTGGCCACTGCTGAGTTTTCCAAGTTTGCTGGCATACTAAGTGCAACCGTTTCACAGCATCATCTTTTAGGATACAAAATAGCTCAACTGGGATTCCATCTCCTCCACTAGTTTTGTTTGTAGTGATCCTTCCTAAGGACCACTTGGCTTTGCATTCCAGGATGTCTGGCTCTAGGTAAATGATCACACCATTCTGATTATCTGGGTAATGCAGATCTTTCTTGTATAGTTCTTCTGTGTATTCTTGACACCTCTTCTTAATATCTTATGCTTCTGTTAGGTCCATACAATTTCTGTCCTTTATTGTACCCATCTTTGCATGAAATGTTCCCTTGGTATCTCTAATTTTCTTGAAGAGATCTCTAGTCTTTCCTATTCTGTTGTTTTCCTCTATTTCTTTGCATTGATCACTGAGGAAGGCTTTCTTACCTCTCCTCACTGTTCTCTGGAACTCTGCATTCAAATGGGTGTATCTTTCTTTTTCTCCTTTGCTTTTCACTTCTCTTCTTTTCACAGTTATTTGTAAGGCCTCCTCAGACAACTATTTGGCCTTGTTGCATTTCTTTTTCTTGAGGATGGTCTTAATCACTGCCTCCTGTACAATGTCATGAACCTCTATCCATAGTTCTTTAGACACTCTGTGTATCAGGTCTAACCCTTTGAATCTATTTGTCAGTTCCACTGTATAATTGTAAGGGATTTGATTTAGGTAATACCTGAATGGTCTAGTGGTTTTCCCTACTTTCTTCAGTTTGAGTCTGAATTTGGCAATAATTCATGATCTAAGCCACAGTCCACTCCCGGTCTTGTTTTTGCTTGTATAGAGCTTCTCCATCTTTGGCTGCAAAGAATATAATCAATCTGATTTCAGTGTTGATTATGCATAGCATCCATGTGTAGGGTCTTCTCTTGTGTTGTTGGAAGAGGGTGTTTGCTGTGACCAGAGTGTTCTCTTGGCAAAATTCTGTTAGACTTTGCCCTGCTTCATTCTGTACTGCATTAATCTTTACTAAAATTCTGTAAGGTAAGCTGGTGGAATAACATCACAGAGGGAAAATTATTGCATATAGAATCAATAAAACAAACAAAAACTCTTCAGATTTGAATTCTATCTCTGCCAATTTCTACCTATGTGACCTAAGGTAAGTCTCTTAATCTCTCTAGCCTCATCTGTAAAATGGGCATTAAATTAACTTGCTCTTGTTTAGTCACTAAGTCATGTGTGACTCTTTGTGACCCCATGAACTGCAGCACTCCAGGCTTCCCTGTCCTTCACTATCTCCCTGAGTTTGCTCAAACTCATGCTCATTGAGTTGGCGATGCCATCCAACCATGTCATCCTCTGTTGCCCACTTCTGCTCTTGCCCTCAGTCTTTCCCAGCATCAGGGTCTTTTCTTCAGTGAGTAGGCTCTTCGCTTCAGGTGGCCAAAGTATCAGAGCTTCAGCTTCAGGCTCAGTCCTTCCAATGAATATTCAGGGTTGATTTTCTTTAGGATTGACTGGTTTGACCTCCTTGCTGTCCTACCGACTCTCAAGAGTCTTCTCCAGCACCACATTTCAAAAGCATCAATTCTTGGTGCTCAGCCTTCTTTACGGTCCAGCTCTCACATCGCTATATAACTACTAGAAAAATCGTAGCTTTGACAGTATGGACCTTTGTGGGAAAAATGATGTCACTGCTTTTTAATACACTGTCTAGGTTACCAAATAAAATAGGAGTAATCATTGTTGTCATCCTTGGTTTATAGAAGGGAAGACTGAGGTTCAGAGAAACTAAGCAGCCTCGATGTCATGTAGCAGATAAATAGATGGGCCAGGATTCAAACCCAGATCTGTCTAGCTTAGAAGGACCCTGCATTTTACACCATTTAATGCCTAGAAAGGTCCCTTGGCAGATGCCACAGTGTTTGGAGTCATAGAAGATATCCTGAGTGTACCCACAGAGCAAAAGATGCAAATAAACACAACTTGAGGAGAAAGGCATCTCACTCAACTGGATCAGATCAGAATAAGGAACTGGAGAACTTAAATTTGAGTCATTACAGACTTTGGCTTATGGAAGGCTTGAGCCATTTGGAGAAGTTGAGACTTGACTACCACCTAAATCTCATCATAAATCTATGAAACTGATCAATCTCGTGTAATTATGAAGCTCTTCTTTTTTTAACTGAATTCTTTAGGCTGATAGGGACATTCCTTTATTTTAGTAAAGGCTGAACATATGCTTTTCTACACTCTTCAAATCCTACCTTAAATTTGTCTTAATCCTTTGAGTCTATATGAGGAGTATTGTTCACATCCCCATATATTAACTAGGCTGTGAAAGGAAAACCAACCAAACTCTTATCTGTGGTTGGAGCACTGCAACAACTTTACTTAAGTTAGATCCTCTTGTAGGCCCATTAAACCAACACAGCTGCTCACCATTAGTTACCCTCTCTCATTTGGCTATTTGCCTGAACCACCTCATCAATGAGCTATGAGCCACCACACCTGGCATGCTTATGTTTGAGTTATGTGAAATACGTTATCAAAACCATTTTTTAAAAAATGAACAAAATGTATGTATGTTATTAGAATCTGTATATAAACATGCATATTTGTACACACATGCAATTAATATAAGTATTCAAGCGACATATACAACTAGGGATTCTCTCCAACTGAAAATGGACACAAAAGATTTATTTATGAAAGAATTTCCCCTGGTTATTTTATTTCTCTAGGAAAGACTGAGGGCAGGAGGAGAAGGGGCCAACAGAGGATGAGATGGCTGGATGACATCACTGACTCGATGGACATGGGTTTGGGTGAACTCTGGGATTTGGTGATGGACAGGGAGGCCTGGCATGCTGTGATTCATGGAGTCCTAAAGAGGTCGGACACAACTAAGTGACTGAACTGAACTGAGCGACTGCACTCTCCTTTTAAAAATGTGCATTCTTTTTCTTAAATTATTTTGACACATATTATCTACTTTATACACAAAATAAAACAGAAAATCTACTAGCAAAAATGACCAGAAAAAGATTAGTGGATGAAGTTTTAGGGAAATTATCATGAATACTGATAATGAATAGTTACTCCCTATGGTACATTCACTGGCAATTATTTCCCATATTTTTCTAAAACAGAAATATATATATATATTCAAATAATTTTTAAAAACTGTATGGAAGATTAAAATTGGCATCTTGAATTCTTTTAAAATTTTCCATTTTTTTCAACAAGAAAACAAACCAGAAAAGACTGATAAATAGAATCATTGACTGAACACTGAAAAGTGTTGTAATTACTCAAGACATGCTCTCTTTTCCTGGCCTGTTAGAGTCCCATGGTTTCATTATATGACATTTTCCAGCACTTTTAGCTGATATGTGCCACAACCTCCCCAAAGAAATATGAAGAGTAATTTTCAAAAGGAACTTTTATTTTTAATATGGATTGATTTTTTTAAAGGCAGCTCCAAGCAGCTCAGTATATCGTACAGGAGCCATCAAGCCAATCCCAACACATCAAGGAGCAGTTTTAGCACGTGAGGTTTGTTGTTTCTAGCAGGTATCCATGTAGCCAGAGAGGTCACCACTCAGGGAGGTGCTTTCTTTCTGGTATACAAGAAAAGAAATTACCAGGAGTAAGGGGGGAAATGGGCTTGGGAAACAGGAGGGGACCTTGTCAATCTCCAAGATGCTAGAAAATGATTGTGGAAATCTTTTGTTAGGGAATCCTATAATGGTATTGCAGCTCATCTCTTGTGGACATGAACAGCAATGAGGCTAAGATGGTTAGGGCGACAGAGGATTAGACAAATCGTGAAAAGGCCCTGGAAAGGACATTACTGGTGTTTGGAATCATAAAGGCCAAAACTGTATCATTATTTACCTTAAACAGCAGTGTCCTTATAAACAGGATTTCTTGGGGGAGAAAACCTGAAGGCATATAGGAAATTTTTATTATGAGGGTATGTATATAAATTATTTTATAAATGGGGAAAGATAAAGGCCCTACAGAACTACTCTCATATATTCTTATGAGTCATGCACTGATATTTTTAATGTTAAGAATTTATACTACTTCCAAGAGGAGGACATTAAGCTTGTTCTCAATCTTTTTTATTTTAAACATATGGATCACTGAGTTTAGCATTATGCTGGAAATGATTTTGATGCATATAACACAGCTATAAAAAGAACAATAGGAAGAGATGTATAAATTTGTGAGGTTTCAAGATAGCTAGTAGGATTGTAAGATCACATGGCAGGATCTCTGGCATTATCCACCAGGCAGGATAACAGAATATTCCTGACTCTTGAATTTTAGAAAACTACACTCTAAAGAGCTAAAGTTTTTCGACACATGAGTCAGTTTCTGTACATATCTTTGTCAATCCTTCCATAGACACTTTGCTGAAAAGGAAAATCTTTAATCAATATTTATACAGGTGTTAGAATCCAAATTTTATTGTTTAATAAAGGTGAGTGTGTTTTTGAGTAAGATCATACTATATCTTATAATTAATTATATTCCTTTTTCCCAGGGTATTTTCTCTAAATTGATTGTTATGAGCAATTAAAATTCATGGCTTACTAGTAAGTTAGACAGTTGTTCCTTCAGATAATAATAGTAAAGACAAAAGCAGCAATGGTTACAGAAATTATCATGAACATTTGTCTAATGATGTAGATGTGCCAGGCACTGTACTTGAGCAGATGGGGGTGAAGGGTCAGGGGGTGGTGTTGCAGAGAGGAACCGATCTCTGGTCTCAGATTGCAGGCTAGAGGAAGAGGTAAACATGGACATAAATGATTATAGTTAGATAAGCAGTCACAGAGTTAGCTGTAGAGCATTATGTGCAGGAAATTCTTAATAAGTGCTTACTAAATGAATGGGTTTCTGCCTGTCCAACCTGCAACTTGCACACTATTCTGACAATCTCTTCCTCGGCTTGGTTGGACTCAGCTTATAGCCCATTTGACCTGTTTCCCTGGCCAGACTCTTGGCTGGTCTCCCAGACCTAACCCATTCCAGCCACTAATTCCCTATTGTATCAAAGTGTCCAGAATTACTTCTGAGGAGAGCCAAATCAAAGATATCCCTAATAGCAATTAAATATTTCAGAAAGCACATTAACACCTTCTATATGTTGGGAAGCAGTGAAATATTATTAGACACTTTAAAAGAGTCTGGGACTGGGACAAGGGACCAACCCATGGTGTGATCATAAGCAAGCCATTTCATGAAAATCTGCCTGAGATTTATATCAGTACTGCACTTAACTGGGTTTAAAAGGCTCTTTATTCCCATATATTTATTTTGCATTTGGGATGAGAAATCATAAGGTTGACTCCTGAACCTTTATTATATCCTTATGGTCCAAACACCTATGTTTCTAACAGGTATGATTCACAAAGAAATATCAATTTTTATTTTCCCCCACAAAAACAGAATTTTTATTAGAACAGTTAAGTGAAAAAATTTTAAATACAAGAACTCTATAACCAGAAAGAATACACAACATACAGCAAGACTTGGGAGAAGAGCAACACCATAGATTTTTAAAATTGGAAAATATCTTTTTCCAATTTAAGCTCAGAAATGGTAGCCCAGGATGGCTAAATGACTTACCAAGACTACTCTGCCAATCCTGTAAAGAGCTAGGAGCAGACCCCTAACCTGCACTCTCCCTGTTAGAGTTTCCTTCCATTAAACATGCTAAAGTTCTATGCTTAATTTTTGATGGTGACTCTCTGCAATCCGCCAAAGTTTCTCCTACACCTCAGATGGTAGGGAGTGTGGGATGGTTAGATATGTTCTTAAATTCACCTTGAATCTCTTCATTCTAAGTCTGTACACTACTTTGGGACTTTGCAAGACATTCCAAGCCCTTGAACATACATCTCTAGGTTTTAACTTACTCACATCACCACTTCAAGCTTCTTACTTATAACTTCTTCAGAACTACCTACCAAACTTCTTCAGTTGCCTATAAATGTTCTCTGCTCTTAGGCTTTGTTTCTTTTCTTAGATACTGCTGCTGCTGCTGCTGCTGCTGCTGCTGCTGCTGCTGCTGCTGCTGCTGCTGCTGCTGCTGCTAAGTCTCTTCAATCGCGTCCGACTCTGTACGACCCCATAGACGGCAGCCCACCAGGCTCCCCCATCCCTCGGATTCTCTAGGCAAGAATACTGGAGTGGGTTGCCATTTCCCTCCCCATCTTAGATACTAGAAAAGTCAAAAAATAAATAGAAAGATCTGATTATTATTATTATTCATTCACACAGCTATAATTGTCTCCAGCAAATTGGATAAGCTTTCTTTCTTTTCTATCTGAATTAATTCACCCCAACTTCTCTCTATTCTTGCTTTTTTTGATGCTTTCAAAAAATAAACATGTGGTTTATGTTTGCTCACTGTGCATTTGTTCCTTGAAGAGAAATTTATCCCAGATGGCGATCAATCTGTCTGCCAATGCAGGAGACACAGGAGATGCAGGTTCAGTTCCTGGTTCAGGAAGATCCTGTGGTGAAGGAAATGGCAACCCACTTCAGTATTTCTGCCTGGAAAATTCCACGGATAGAGGAGCCTATGGGCTACAGTCCACAGGGTTGCAAAGAGTCAGACATGACTGAGGACACTTACATTCTATTATGTGCCAAGCAGGAATGCTGGGCACTGAGGATACAGTAAAAACGCAGTGCTTGGCCTCATGGAATTGACAGTCTGAAGGAACAAAGCAAATCACGCCAATAAGTATGTACGTCTACATTAGAGCAGGCAATAAAGGAAAAAAACCAGAGGGCAATGAGGATAAGCATTATGGAGAGCCAGTTTAGACTGAGGAAAGGGGAAATTACAGCTTCTTTCCTACAGTTCTATAATCTGTCTTTTGCTAAGAAATAAACTTCTTGAAAGGAATGATATTCGTTTTCTCAGAACAAAGCTTTCAGCAAAAGAAACGTAAGATCACATCTCTCTATTGCCTCAAATTCCTCCTCTATAAAATAGATGATCGTCATGACCCTCACACTACTTTCCTCAAACAGGCAATTTGTGAATAAAATAAGATCATAAATGTGAAGTTGCCTCCAATATTTGACATATTATTTGGAGCAACACTAATAGAGTTTACATTAAACATATTTTTCAAAGAAGGTAAGAATAACAGCAATATATTGGAAACACACTGACAAACTGAAACTTTAACATCATTTCTCACCACAGGTTGATAGCAGTAACTGATGCCTACTTTTTAAAAATGTAACAAAACTTAGGATTTCCAAGTAGTCCAGCAAATAAGCCTTCTTTAGCTTCTGTGCCAGGATTATAGAATCTGCTTTTAATTTTGCTTAACAGTAAAAGAAGCTTATCACGCAGCCAAATCCCTACTGCAATGTTCTCAGAGGTTCTGCATGTGGAAGCCTGCTGCCTTTCAGCTTCCCCATTAAACACCTGCTCAGGCTTGGACCGTGCTTTTGGTTTCTCACTCAGGTGGAGAGTCTCACTTAAGCGAACAGGCAGGTATTTTTGCTGTCACCAAAGACAGCTAATTTGGGAAGCCTAATCTTGCAAAGGGGGCCAAGTTTCAGTTCAGTCTTGGGTTTATAGTAGAACGGACTCCACCCAGAAATGCAACCTGAATACTTCCCCCTTTGCCCCTCTCTTGTCTCTGCTGAGAATCCCCTAAATAACTGACATGTTTTATGGATTTCAGGCAACAAGGTCTACAGTGTGCAGCTCCCCATTCTTTCCTGTCACCTGGCTAATTTAATACTTTTCTCCTCCAATGGGTATAGCAACTCCTGACAAGCAATTGCCTTGTGGTTTATTTTAGTTGATTCAAACACAGTTATAAGTTGAGAAATTAGTTATGGGGATTGAATGAAGGAGTTATATTACAGGTGTGAATTCATAGCCATTTCTGATCCAAATATTTCCCAAGGAATTGTGTGCTACAAAAATACCATCTCCCAATTTTCAAGGCCACCTATATCTGTTAAAAAAATTTTAGGCAAAAATTCTGTACTTTCCTTTAACCCTAAGGACTAATCTTTGTTTATACTTCTTACAGAAGCACTATACTATGTGAAAAACAACTTTAATTCAATAGTTGCTTACATAATAAAGGTATTGGTGATGCCAGTCAATGATTTCATTTCAAAACTTTGACTGAAAATGCATAAAGTGCTTGTAGCTGCTGATCATCTTAAGAGTGGTCTAAAACAAAAGTAGCTACTCTGTCCCAGAAGCATTTTATTTTTAAAAATTAATTTATTTTAATTGGAGGATAATCACTTTACAATATTATGGTGGTTTTTTTGCCATACATCAACATGAATTGGCCATGAGTATACATGTGTCTCCCCCATCCTGAACCCCATCTCCCACCACCCTCCCCACTCTGTCCTCTGGGTTGTCCCAGAGCATCGGCTTTGGGTGCTCTGCTTCATGCATCAAACTTGCACTGGTCATCTATTTCACATCATATGGTAATGTACGTGTTTCAATGCTACTCTCTCAGATTATCCACACTCACCTTCTCCAACTGAGTCCAAAGTTTGTTCATTACTTCTGTGTCTCCTTTGCTGCATTTTGATTTTTAGAATGAGGAACTGTGCACATAGAACACTAGTTTTGAAGATTTTGTCATTAACGTTTTCAACAAAGAACGGGTATTAATAATTTCTGCTTCAGTTCAGTTCAGTTGCTCAGTCGTGTCTGACGCTTTCTGACCCCATGGACTGCAGCACACCAGGCTTCCCTGTCCATCACCAACTCCCAGAGCTTTCTCAAACTCCTGTCGACTGAGTCAGTGAGGCCATCCAACCATCTCATCCTCTGTCAAACCATTCTCCTCCTGCTTTCAATATTTCGCAGCATCAAGGTCTTTTCCAATGAGTCAGTTCTTCGCATCAGGTGGCCAAAGGATTGGAGCTTCAGCTTCAGCATCAGTCCTTCCAATATTCAGGACCGATTTCTTTTAGAATGGACTGGTTGGATCTCCTTGCAGTCCAAGGGACTCAAGAGTCTTCTCCAACACCACAGTTCAAAAGCATCAATTCTTCGGTGCTCAGCTTTCTTTATAGCCCCACTCTCACATCTACACATGACTACTGGAAAAACCATAGCTTTAACTAGATGGACCTTTGTTGGCAAAGTAATGTCTCTGCTTTTTAATATGTTGTCTAGGTTGGTCAAAACTTTCCTTCCAAGGAGGAAGCATCTTTTAATTTCATGGCTGCAGTCACCATCAGAAGTGATTTTGGGGCCCAAAAAAATAAAGTCTCTCACTGTTTCCATTGTTTCCCCATCTATTTGCCATGAAGTGATGGGTCTGGATACCATCCACGATCTTAGTTTTTTGAATGTTGAATCTTTGCTTTCTGTCATAAGGGTGGTGTCATCTGTGTATCAGAGGTTATTGATATTTCTCCCTGCAATCTTAATCCCAGCTTGTACTACATCCAGCCTGGCATTTCACATGATATACTCTGTATATAAGTTAAATAAGTAGGGTGACAATATAGAGCCTTGATGTACTCCTTTCCCGATTTGAAACCAGTCTGTTGTTCCATGTCTGGTTCTAACTGTTACTGCTTGACCTGAATATAGATTTCTCAGGAGGCAGATAAGGTGGTATGGTATTCCCATCTCTTTAAGAATTTTCCACAGTTTGTTGTGATCCATATAGTCAAAGACTTTGTCAAAATCAATAAAGCAGTAGATGTTTTTCTGGAACTCTCTTGCTTTTTCAATGATCCAACAGATGTTGGCAATTTGATCTCTGGTTCCTCTGCCTATTCTTAATCCAACTTGAACATCTGGAAGTTCACGGTTCATGTATTGCTGAAGCCTGGCTTGGAGAATTTTGAGCATTACTTTGCTAGCGTGTAAGATGAGTGCAATTGTGCAGAAGTTTGAACATTCTTTGGCATTTCCTTTCTTTTGGGATTGGAATGAAAACTAACCTTTTCCAATCCTGCAGCCACTGCTGAGTTTTCCAAATTTGCTGGCATATTGAGTGCAGCCCTTTTACAGCATCATCTTTTAAGATTTGAAATAGCTCAACTGGAATTCCATCACTGGAATTTCTACACTAGCTTTGTTTGTAGTGATGCTTCCTAAGGCCCACTTGACTTCCCATACCAGGATATCTGGCTCTAGATGAGTGATCACACCATCACAATTATCTGGGTCAAGAAGATCTTTTTTGCATAGTTCTTCTTTTTTTTTTTTTAATTTTAGTTTTTTATTTTTTAAATTTTAAAATCTTTAATTCTTACATGCATTCCCAAACATGAACCCCCCTCCCACCTCCCTCCCCATAACAACTTTCTGGGTCATCCCCATGCACCAGCCCCAAGCATGCTGCATCCTGCGTCAGACATAGACTGGCGATTCAATTCACATGATAGTATACATGTTAGAATGTCATTCTCCCAAATCATCCCACCCTCTCCCTCTCCCTCTGAGTCCAAAAGTCCGTTATACACATCTGTGTCTCTTTCCCTGTCTTGCATACAGGGTCGTCATTGCCATCTTCCTAAATTCCATATATATGTGTTAGTATACTGTATTGGTGTTTTTCTTTCTGGCTTACTTCACTCTGTATAATCGGCTCCAGTTTCATCCATCTCATCAGAACTGATTCAAATGAATTCTTTTTAACAGCTGAGTAATACTCCATCGTGTATATGTACCACAGCTTTCTTATCCATTCATCTGCTGATGGACATCTAGGTTGTTTCCATGTCCTGGCTATTATAAACAGTGCTGCAATGAACATTGGGGTACATGTGTCTCTTTCAATTCTGGTTTCCTCAGTGTGTATGACCAGCAGTGGGATTGCTGGGTCATAAGGTAGTTCTATTTGCAATTTTTTAAGGAATCTCCACACCGTTCTCCATAGTGGCTGTACTAGTTTGCATTCCCACCAACAGTGTAGGAGGGTTCCCTTTTCTCCACACCCTCTCCAGCATTTATTGCTTGCAGATTTTTGGATCGCAGCCATTCTGACTGGTGTGAAGTGGTACCTCATTGTGGTTTTGATTTGCATTTCTCTAATAATGAGTGATGTTGAGCATCTTTTCATGTGTTTGTTAGCCATCCGTATGTCTTCTTTGGAGAAATGTCTATTTAGTTCTTTGGCCCATTTTTTGATTGGGTCGTTTATTTTTCTGGAATTGAGCTGCAGGAGTTGCTTGTATATTTTTGAGATTAGTTGTTTGTCAGTTGCTTCATTTGCTATTATTTTCTCCCATTCAGAAGGCTGTCTTTTCACCTTGCTTATAGTTTCCTTTGTTGTGCAGAAGCTTTTAATTTTAATTAGATCCCATTTGTTTATTTTTGCTTTTATTTCCAGAATTCTGGGAGGTGGATCATAGAGGATCCTGCTGTGATTTATGTCTGAGAGTGTTTAGCCTATGTTCTCCTCTAGGAGTTTTATAGTTTCTGATCTTACATTTAGATCTTTAATCCATTTTGAGTTTATTTTTGTGTGCGGTGTTAGAAAGTGATCTAGTTTCATTCTTTTACAAGTGGTTGACCAGTTTTCCCAGCACCACTTGTTAAAGAGATTGTCTTTACTCCATTGTATATTCTTGCCTCCTTTGTCAAAGATAAGGTGTCCATATGTGTGTGGATTTATCTCTGGGCTTTCTATTTTGTTCCATTGATCTATATGTCTGTCTTTGTGCCAGTACCATACTGTCTTGATGACTGTGGCTTTGTAGTAGAGCCTGAAGTCAGGCAAGTTGATTCCTCCAGTTCCATTCTTCTTTCTCAAGATTGCTTTGGCTATTCGAGGTTTTTTGTATTTCCATACAAATCTTGAAATGATTTGTTCTAGTTCTGTGAAAAATGTGGCTGGTAGCTTGATAGGGATTGCATTGAATTTGTAAATTGCTTTGGGTAGTATACTCATTTTCACTATATTGATTCTTCCAATCCATGAACATGGTATATTTCTCCATCTATTAGTGTCCTCTTTGATTTCTTTCATCAGTGTTTTATAGTTTTCTATATACAGGTCTTTAGTTTCTTTAGGTAGATATATTCCTAAGTATTTTATTCTTTTCGTTGCAATGGTGAATGGAATTGTTTCCTTAATTTCTTTTTCTACTTTCTCATTATTCGTGTATAGGAATGCAAGGGATTTCTGTGTGTTGATTTTATATCCTGCAACTTTACTATATTCATTGATTAGCTCTAGTAATTTTCTGGTGGAGTCTTTAGGGTTTTCCATGTAGAGGATCATGTCATCTGCAAACAGTGAGAGTTTTACTTCTTCTTTTCCAATTTGGATTCCTTTTATTTCTTTTTCTGCTCTGATTGCTGTGGCCAAAACTTCCAGAACTATGTTGAATAGTAGCGGTGAAAGTGGACACCCTTGTCTTGTTCCTGACTTTAGGGGAAATGTTTTCAATTTTTCACCATTGAGGATAATGTTTGCTGTGGGTTTGTCATAGATAGCTTTTATTATGTTGAGGTATGTTCCTTCTATTCCTGCTTT
This sequence comes from Ovis canadensis, assembly GCF_042477335.2. NCBI lineage: Eukaryota > Metazoa > Chordata > Mammalia > Artiodactyla > Bovidae > Ovis > Ovis canadensis. The sequence continues at coordinate 207,882,693 of NC_091245.1, read as the reverse complement.
CTGGAGAGTTTTTATCATAAATGGATGTTGAATTTTGTCAAAGGCCTTCTCTGCATCTATTGAGATAATCATATGGTTTTTATTTTTCAATTTGTTAATGTGGTGAATTACATTGATTGATTTGCGGATATTGAAGAATCCTTGCATCCCTGGGATAAAGCCCACTTGGTCATGGTGTATGATCTTTTTAATGTGTTGTTGGATTCTGATTGCTAGAATTTTGTTGAGGATTTTTGCATCTATGTTCATCAGAGATATTGGCCTGTAGTTTTCCTTTTTTGTGACATCTTTGTCAGGTTTTGGTATTAGGGTGATGGTGGCCTCATAGAATGAGTTTGGAAGTTTACCTTCCTCTGCAATTTTCTGGAAGAGTTTGAGGAGGATAGGTGTTAGCTCTTCTCGAAATTTTTGGTAGAATTCAGCTGTGAAGCCATCTGGACCTGGGCTTTTGTTTGCTGGAAGATTTCTGATTACAGTATCAATTTCCGTGCTTGTGATGGGTCTGTTAAGATTTTCTATTTCTTCCTGGTTCAGTTTTGGAAAATTGTACTTTTCTAAGAATTTGTCCATTTCTTCCACGTTGTCCATTTTATTGGCATACAACTGCTGATAGTAGTCTCTTATGATCCTTTGTATTTCTGTGTTGTCTGTTGTGATCTCTCCATTTTCATTTCTGATTTTATTGATTTGATTTTTCTCTCTTTGCTTCTTGATGAGTCTGGCTAATGGTTTGTCAATTTTATTTATCCTTTCAAAGAACCAGCTTTTGGCTTTGTTGATTTTTGCTATGGTCTCTTTTGTTTCTTTTGCATTTATTTCTGCCCTAATTTTTAAGATTTCTTTCCTTCTACTAACTCTGGGGTTCTCCAATTCTTCCTTTTCTAGTTGCTTTAGTTGTAGAGTTAGGTTATTTATTTGACTTTTTTCTTGTTTCTTGAGGTATGCCTGTATTGCTATGAACTTTCCTCTTAGCACTGCTTTTATAGTGTCCCACAGGTTTTGGGTTGTTGTGTTTTCATTTTCATTAGTTTCTATGCATATTTTGATTTCTTTTTTGATTTCTTCTGTGATTTGTTGGTTATTCAGAAGTGTGTTGTTCAACCTCCATATGTTGGAATTTTTAATAGTTTTTCTCCTGTAATTGAGATCTAATCTTAATGCATTATGGTCAGAAAAGATGCTTGGAATGATTTCGATTTTCTTGAATTTATCAAGTTTAGATTTATGGCCCAGGATGTGATCTATCCTGGAGAAGGTTCCATGAGCACTTGAAAAAAAGGTGAAATTCGTTGTTTTGGGGTGAAATGTCCTATAGATATCAATTAGGTCTAACTGATCTAATGTATCATTTAAAGTTTGCGTTTCTTTGTTAATTTTATGTTTAGTTGATCTGTCCATAGGTGTGAGTGGGGTATTAAAGTCTCCCACTATTATTGTGTTATTGTTGATTTCCCCTTTCATACTTGTTAGCATTTGTCTTACATATTGTGGTGCTCCTATATTGGGTGCATATATATTTATAATTGTTATATCTTCTTCTTGGATTGTTCCTTTGATCATTATGTAGTGGCCTTCTTTGTCTCTTTTCACAGCCTTTGTTTTAAAGTCTATTTTATCGGATATGAGTATTGCCACTCCTGCTTTCTTTTGGTCTCTATTCGCGTGGTATATCTTTTTCCAGCCCTTCACTTTCAGTCTGTATGTGTCCCTTGTTTTGAGGTGGGTCTCTTGTAAGCAGCATATAGAGGGGTCTTGTTTTTGTATCCATTCGGCCAGTCTTTGTCTTTTGGTTGGGGCGTTGAACCCATTTACGTTTAAGGTAATTATTGATAAGTATGATCCCGTTGCCATTTACTTTATTGTTTTGGGTTCGGGTTTATACACCCTTTTCGTGTTTCCTGTCTAGAGGATATCCTTTAGAATTTGTTGGAGAGCTGGTTTGGTGGTGCTGAATTCTCTCAGCTTTTGCTTGTCTGTAAAGCTTTTGATTTCTCCTTCGTATTTGAATGAGATCCTTGCTGGGTACAGTAATCTGGGCTGTAGATTATTGTCTTTCATCACTTTAAGTATGTCTTGCCATTCCCTCCTGGCCTGAAGAGTTTCTATTGACAGATCAGCTGTTATCCTTATGGGAATCCCCTTGTGTGTTATTTGTTGTTTTTCCCTTGCTGCTTTTAATATTTGTTCTTTGTGTTTGATCTTTGTTAATTTGATTAATATGTGTCTTGGGGTGTTTCGCCTTGGGTTTATCCTATTTGGGACTCTCTGTGTTTCTTGGACTTGGGTGATTATTTCCTTCCCCATTTTAGGGAAGTTTTCAACTATTATCTCCTCAAGGATTTTCTCATGGTCTTTCTTTCTGTCTTCTTCTTCTGGGACTCCTATAATTCGAATGTTGGAGCGTTTCATATTGTCCTGGAGGTCTCTGAGATTGTCCTCGTTTCTTTTAATTCGTTTTTCTTGTTTCCTCTCTGATTCATTTATTTCTACCATTCTATCTTCTATTTCACTAATCCTATCTTCTGCCTCCGTTATTCTACTATTTGTTGCCTCCAGAGAGTTTCTGATCTCATTTATTGTGTTATTCATTATATTTTGACTCTTTTTTATTTCTTCTAGGTCCTTGTTAAACCTTTCTTGCATCTTCTCAATCCTTGTCTCTAGGCTATTTATCTGTGTTTCCATTTTGATTTCAAGATTTTGGATCATTTTCACTATCAATATTCAGAATTCCTTCTCCGGTAGGTTCCCTACTTCTTCCTCTTTTGTTTGGTTTGGTGGGCAACTTTCCTGTTCCTTTACCTGCTGAGTATTCCTCTGTCTCTTCATCTTGGTTATATTGCTGTGTTTGGGGTGGCCTTTTTATATTCTGATAATTTGTGGAGTTCTCTTTATTATGGAGCTTCCTCACTTTGGGTGGGGTTCTATCAGTGGCTTGTCAAGGTTTCCTGGTTAGGGAGGCTTGTGTTGGAGTTTTGGTGGGTGGAGCTGGGTTTCTTCTCTCTGGAGTGCAGTGGAGTGACCCGTAATGGGTTATGAGACATCAAAGGTTTTGGGATAATTTTGAGCTGCCTGTATATTGAGGCTCAGGGGAGTGTTCCTGTGTTGCTGGAGAATTTGGGTGGTATGTCTTGTTTTGGAACTTTTTGGCCCTTGGGTGGAGCTTGGTTTCAGTGTAGGTATGAAGGCATTTGATGAGCTCCTATTGCTTAATGTTCCCTGAATTCAAGAGTTCTCTAATGTTTTCAGGCTTTGGGTTTAAGCTTCCTGCTTCTGGTTTTCAGTTTTATTTTTACAGTAGCCTCTAGACTTCTCCATCTATACAGCACCGATGATAAAACATCTAGGTTAAAGATGAAAAGTTTCTCCACATTGAAGGACACTCAGAGAGGTTCACTGAGTTACAAGGAGAAGAGAAGATGGAGGAGGTAGTTAGAGGTAACTGGAATGAGATGCGGTGAGATCAAGAGAGGAGAGAGCAAGCTAGCCAGTAGTCACTTCCTTATGTGCGCTCTATAGTCTGGACCGCTCAGAGGTATTTACAGAGTTATACGGGGAAGAGGAGAGGGAGGAAGTAGACAGAGGTGACCAGGAGGATAAGAGAGAGGAATGAGTAGGAGAGAGACAAATCCTGCCAGTAACCAGTTCCTTAGGTGTTCTCTACCGTCTGGAACACACAGAGATTCACAGAGTTGGATAGAGAAGAGATGGGGGAGAAAAGAGACAGAGGCCACCTGGTGGAGAAAAAGGAGAGTCCAGAGGAGGAGAGAGTGGTCAAGCCAGTAATCTCGCTCTCAGGTAAACTTGGGTAGTGAAGTTTGGGTTTTTAAATGTACAAAATTGACAACAAAAACCTAAGAGCAAAGATTAAAAATCTGGAGTAGAGGTTGGATTTTCAAAGATACAATATTAAAGAAAAGCAGAAGGAAAAAGGAAGAAAGAAAAAAAAAGAATTATTAAAAAACAAACAAACAAACAAAAAAAAAACAAAACAAAACACCAACAACCATCCAAAGAGTATATATGGTGTTTGCCTTAAAAAAAAAAAAAAGTCTTTTTTTTTTTTTTAAATAGTAATACTAGGTTATAGAAATAAAAATTAGAGGAGAAATAGAAGACTTAACAATTAAAAAAAAGCTCAGAAAAAAAAGGAGAAAAAAAAAGCAAAAAGCAAAAAAAAAGAATGATTTTAAAAATATTAAAAAATTAAAAATATATCTGGCTCTTCTCTGATGTTATGGGCCGTGTGGGCTCACTTCCAAGGTGGTTCCCTCTGTTTAACTTCTTCTGTTTGCTGGTTTTTAGGCTCACTAGTTCAGTCGCGCTGTGGGGAGGGGGGATGCTGTTTTTGAAGACAATGGTCTGCTTTTCTGGTTGCCTGATGTCCTCTGCCAGCCTACAGAAGTTGTTTTGTGGAGTTTGCTCGGCGTTGAAATGTTCTTTTGAGGAATTTGTGAGGGAGAACGTGATCTTCCCGTCCTATTCCTCCGCCATCTTTCCCTCTCTGCATAGTTCTCCTGTGTATTCTTGCTGCCTCTTCTTAATATCTTCTGCTTCTGTTAGGTCCATACCATTTCTGTCCTTTATTATACCCATCTTTACATGAAATATTCCCTTGGTATCTCTAATTTTCTTGAAGAGATCTCTAGTCTTTTCCATTCTATTGTTTTCCTCTATTTCTTTGCACTGATCACTGAGAAAGGCTTTCTTATCTCTCCTTGCTATTCTTTGGAATTCTGCATTCAAATGGGTATATCTTTCCTTTTCTCCTTTGCCTTTCACTTCTCTTCTTTTCTCAGCCATTTGTAAGGCCTCCTCAGGCAAACATTTTGTCTTTTTGCATTTATTTTTCTTGAGAATGGTCTTGATCACTCCCTCTGTTCAGTGTCATGAACCTCCATCCATAGTTCTTTAGGGACTCTATCAGATCTAATCCCTTAAATCTATTTGTCACTTCCACCCTACAATCATAAGGGATTAGATTTAGGTCAAACCTGAATGGTCTAGTGATTTTTCCTACTCTCTTCAATTTATGTCTGAATTTGACAATAAGGAGTTCACGATCTGAGCCACAGTCAGCTCACGGTCTTGTTTTTTTGCTAACTATATAAAGCTTTTCCATCTTTGGCTGCAAAGAATATAATCAATCTGATTTTGGTATTGACCATCTGGTGATGTCCATGTGTAGAGTCTTCTCTTGTGTTGTGTGAAAAGGGTATTTGCTATGATCAGTGCATTCTCTTGACAAAACTATATTGGCCTTTTCCCTGCTTCATTTTGTACTCCAAGGCCAAAATGCGTGTTACTCCAGGTATCTCTTGACTTCCTACTTTTGCATGCCAGTCCCCTGTGATGAGAAGGACATCTTTTGGGGTTGTTATTTCTAGAAGATCTTGTACGTATTCATCCTACCATTCAACTTCAGCTTCTTCGGCATTACTGGTTGGGGCATAGATTTGGATTACTGTGATATTGAATGGTTTGCCTTGGAAACAAACAGAGATCCTTCTGTCATTTTTGAGATTGCACCCATGTGCTGCATTTTGGACCCTTTTGTTGACCATGATGGCTACTCCATCTTCTAAGGTATTCTTGCCCACAGTAGTAGATACAGTTGTCATCTGAATTAAATTCGCCTATTCCAGTCCATTTTAGCTCACTGATTCCTAAAATGTCTATGTTCTCCCTTGCCATCTCCTGTTTGACCACTTCCAATTTACCTTGATTTATGGACCTAACATTCCAGATTCCTATGCAATATTGTTCTTTACCGCGTCAGACTTTACTTCCATCACCAGTCACATCCACAACTGGTTGTTGTTTTTGCTTTGGCTCCATCCTTCATTCTTTCTGGAGTTATTTCTGCACTCTTCTCCAGTAGCATACTGGGCACCTACCACCCTGTGGAGTTCATCTTTCAATGTCATATCTTTTTGCCTTTTCATACTGTTCATGGGGTTCTCAAGACAAGAATACTGAAGTGCCTTCTCCAGTGGACCACATTTTGTCAGAACCCTTCACCATGTCCAGTCCATCTTGGGTGGCCCTACATGGTATGGCTCATAATTTCACTGAGTTAGACAAGGCTGTGGTCCATGTGATCAAATTGATTAGTTTTCTGTGATTGTGGTTTTCGTTCTTTCTACCCTCTAATGGATAAGGATAAGAGGCTTATGGAAGTTTCCTGATGGGAGAGACTGACTGTGGGGGAAACTAGTCTTGTTCTGATAGGTGGGGCCATGCTCACTAAATCTTTAACCTAATTTTCTGTTGATGGGCAGGGCTGGGTTCCCTCCCTGTTGTTTGACCTGAGACCAAACTATGGTGGAGGTAATGAAGATAATGGTGGCCTCCTTCAAAAGGTCCCATGCATGCACTGCCCCACTCAGTGCCCCCGATCCTGCAGCAGGGCACCACCAACACATACCTCTGCCAGAGACTCCTGGACACACACAGGCAAGTCTGGGTCACTCTCTTGTGTGGTCACTGCTCCTTTCTTCTGGGTCCTGGTGTACACAAGGTTTTGTTTGTGCCCCCTAAGAGTCTGTTTCCCCTGTCCTGTGCAAGAATCCCACTGGTCTCCAAAGTCAAATTCCCTGGGGGTTCTCAGTCCCTTTACCAGATCCCCCGGTTGGGAAATCTTTTGTGGGTCCTAGAACTTACTTAACAGTGCAAGAATTTGTTTGGTATAATTGTTCTGCAGTTTGTGAGTCATCTGCTTGGCAACTCTATGGTGGAGTTAATGGCGACCTCTTCCAAGAGGGCGTATGCCACATACTATATGACCCAGGTCTGCTGCACCCAGAGCCCTTGCCCCTGCACAGGCCACTGCTGACCAGTGCCTCTGAAGGAGACACTAAAACACTCAAAGGTAGGTCTGGCTCAGTCTCTGTGGGGTCTCTGGGTCCTGGAGTGCACAAGTTTTTGTTTGAGCCCTCTGAGCATCTCTAGCGGGTATTGGATTTGATTCTAAATGCAATTTACCCCTCCTACCATCTTGCCGGGGCTCTTCCTTTACCCTCGGACATGAGATATCATTTTTTGGTGGGAGCCAACATTCTCCTCTCGATGCTTGTTCAGCAGCAAGCTGTAATTTTGGAGTTCTTGCAGAAGATGTACACAGATCCTATTCCACCATCTTGTGTGACTTACTACTTACTTGAATTTCCTGAATTATGTAAATTTCTGCTTCCTTGATCATAATCACCATTTCACAAATTGGGAAATGAAGGGTCAAGAGGTTACACATGGGGAACTTCCCTGGAGGCTGAGTGATAAAGACTCCACCTGCTGATGCAGGGACACAGCCACCTCATTAGAAAAGCCCCGATACCATGAAAGATTGAAGGCAGAAGGAGAAGAGGGCCACAAAGGATGAGATGGTTGGATGGCATCACCAATTCAATGGATATGAACTTGGGCAAACTCTGAGAGATGGTAAAGGGACAGGGAGGCATGGCATGCTGCACTCCATGGGGTTGCAAACAGTCAGACACAACCTGGCAACTGAACAACAAAAATATATTGATACACCACAAGATGCCATATATGGGTAACTTTCAAGAAAGAAATGCTTTCCCCAAAAGAACATACATGGATGAAACCATAAATTAAGGGCTCAACAAATTGTTTTTGTGAAACTACAGAACTTTTCTAAAAAGAGTTAACAAGTATCTGTTGTCTTCTAGCATTAGAACTTGTATTCTGATTATCTCATTTATCAAGCTGAAAAAGATTTAATGTGTGAAGTAAATATTCAAGGGGTGAAGTACATTTGTTATATGGACAACACAAAAGTTGGTTTGATGAAATATATTTGGGATTCATGTCACCAGATGGACACTTTGAAATTGGTGAATTATAGAAGGTACCTCTAAAGTCCATTGTGATTTCTTTCCAGGGGCCCATTGGCCCTAATGATTATGATCAAGGAAGCAGGTGTTTTAAAAATATCTGATTTCCAGTGTTTCCAATATGCAAACACCTTTTAACACTAAAATGTATCACCCCAAATGGTAGTCATTCTTTCCTTATTCACTATGCAGACAGTACTTGATGCTTATACACATTCCAGGCCCCCATGATACTGAGGTAGAGTCCAGAACCCCACTTTTTTTGATGCTGGTCTCTCACTTATCCCACCCCTCTGGTTGTCACATCAACACAATGACATATCCAAATTAAACTCTTCTGTGTATTTATTCTATATTTCTTTTGTATTTATTCTGCTCACTACTAACACATGAGGAACTCAAAGTAAACATTCATTGACACAAATTTGACTCTCTCACCCCCAATTATATAAACATCTCTTGAATAAGATAAAGGAGAATCTGTTCCTGACCCAAGTTTTATCTTTTAAAATAATATTACACAGGAACTCAGATTGATTTATTCATTCTAAAAATATATATGAAGGACCTTTGTGTTTCCTGTATATGTGTAATTATAATTGGTTTTACAAGTTTATCTCAGTCATGCCTACAAATTTCTATCAAGTTTTCAAAAAGGCTACAAAGCCATCCAATCAGATTTTCATTTGATATTTCCCAGAAAGCTGAGCAACCCATGGAATGCCCATTAATGATTTAAAAAGTGTGTGTGTGTGTGTGTGTGTGTGTGTGTGTGCTAAGTCACTTCAGTCGTGTCCAACTCTGCAACCCTATGGCTACTCTGTCCATGGAATTCTCTAGGCAAGAGTACTGGAGTGTGTTGCATGCCCTCCTCCAGGGGATCTTCCCAACCCAAGGATCAAACCCGCACTCCTTACTTCTCCTGCCCTGGCAGGCAGGTTCTTTACCACGAGTGCCACCTCTAACATGTTCCACTGTACTCATTCTCTTCACTGTGAAAGGGAGCACCTAAAGCTGAAAGCAAGACTGTGGTCTGACTCCCAGAGCTAATGCCACTATTTATGCAGACACTGTTCTCTCTCTCTTTCTCTCTTATCACTTTTTCAAATAGTACCATAGTGAATTTAATTTGAAGCTCTTTCCATCCCTGCTGCATATAGCTTCAGGGTACATCTGTCCCTGGGTGGTGGGATGGAGGCTGATGATTTCTACCTCTGGCTGCATTATTGCTGGCTCTGTGCCTGAGAGGCAGAAGACCCATCAAAATGGGAGGAAGGATTTACCTGCCTAATCCTCACTCCATAATTTGGAAATGGAAAGTCTAATAGAAAAAAACTAAAAGAAATGACGCTACAAGTAATGACTTATCTTTCTAGTGTTTAATTCTCAAAGCAAAGTAACCTACATTGCACTGAACCCCTAAATTATTTTCATGGATTTAGCTTTGCAATTGTTGCAGGCAAGCAACTCTCCTCACACCACTGAGCATTCCTCAGCCTCAGCTTTGGGGACCATGTAGGAAAGAGGACACATGAATAGACGGGCATGGGCACTTCCACTGGGAAACCTTTGCTGAGTCCCCATAATTACATTACAGTAACCTCACCACTCCAGCTCACTACTAAACTGCCAGGTGACAGAGGTGTCATTCACTGAAGAGGGAAGGGAAATCAGGCAGTTCTCCTAGTCAAGTAAAGAGACTGTTCAATACTTCTTCAAAATACAACTGAAGGGGCGTAATGGAGCACCAGCTCCTTAAGAAAGGAGATGAGCATAGGCCAGTGTCACAGATTGGTTTAGCTGGGTGTTTGGAAGCCACTGTGTTCATGGGAATTTAAGACAAGGCCCAGCCAAGTGCTCGTTTTTATGTTAAATTAAACTGAAAAAAATTTTAATAATGTTTTTGTCCCAATTCCATTTATATTGGTGAGGAAAACTCACCATGACCAGGTTAGAAGCTATAATGCCATTTAGGTATCTTTTTAGAAAGATCTGGACCTCTCCTTCCCATGTATTTAACTAAGCCTGAATTTTGAGTGAAGCCCATCCTTGACCTTCCTCTTGCTTCAGGACATCCTTGAAAGAAGTGGTTACACCTCAAAAGAAGAGGCCCCTTGGCAAAGCAGTAGCCCAAGGACCAACATTTCACTTTCCTTTCTCTTGTGTCAAGTTCTTCCGGAATAAGGAGGGCTGTTCTTTGGGCCACTGGAATTTTTACACCACCACTGACTTGTCAAGGGACCTCTACCTCTTTTTCCTCCCACAAAACAAAACATCAAAACACAGGCAGCTACTGTGACTGCCCCAGGATTTGTCCCACCAGAGTGAGGAAAGAGTTACCAGGGCCTCACAGTTTTTGTACAATCTATTAGAGATCCCACAGCCCTCACAGGGCAGAGAATGGAGGCTGGAGAAGGGATATATCATTTTGCCCACCGTAGAGCCCCAAATAGGACACTCCATTCCCAGCCCAGATTTTCAGACTGGGGATTTTCTTTAGTTTTGCCTTAACCAAGATTTCCTACTTCTAAGAAAAAAAAAGGATGAAAAATACTGAAAGTACAAAAGGCTCTTACAAAACAACTATCTTATGGGTAGAATTGAAAGAGACACGTGTACCCCAATGTTCATTTCTGCACTGTTTATAATAGCCAGGACATGGAAACAACCTAGATGTCCATCAGCAGATGAATGGATAAGAAAGCTGTGGTACATATACACAATGGACTATTACTCAGCCATTAAAGAATACATTTGAATCAGTTCTAATGAGGTGGATGAAACTGGAGCTTATTATACAGAGTGAAGTAAGCCAGAAAGAAAAACACCAATACAGTATACTAACACATATATATGGAATGTAGAAAGATGGTAACAATAACCCTCTATGTGAGACAGCAAAACAGACACAGATGTATAGAACGGACTTTTGGACTCTGTGGGAGAGGGAGAGGGTGGGATGCTTTGGGAGAATGGCATTGAAACACGTATACTATCAGGTAAGAAACGAATTGCCAGTCTATGTTCGATACAGGATACAGGATGCTTGGGGCTGGTGCATGGGGATGATCCAGAGAGATGATATGGGCTAGGAGGTGGGAGGGGGGTTCAGGATTGGGAACTCGTGTACACCTGTGGCTGATTCATGTCAATGTATGTCAAAACCAATACAGTATTGTAAAGCAAAATAAAGTAAAAATAAAAAATTTTTTAAAGAAAATAAAAAAAAAACAATAAAACATGTGGGTTGAATTTTCCTTAAAATACAGAGGGATTTTACAATTAAGTGGAAAATTCTAGAAAATGCATTTCGAATTTGGGGATTTCCATTTTGTTTTGGTTTTGTCATGGGTCAAATATTTGAAATAGAGCAAAGGTCTCAAAACATCGTTTAAAACTAGACTTCTTTTTGGCATCCAGGTGTTAATAATTCTGTTATCACTCTACACCATGACTCTGAAGTGACATTGAAAAGAGTCTTGCTATAGTTCATGATGAACTTGAATTTTTCTGTTCATTTAACAAACTTTTACCAAACACCTGGTTCTGCACTAAGCTTTTCCTTCCAGATTAGATGATGCTTTCTAACAGTAGTTTGGTATTAGAATTAGCTCTGAAAAGGATGAGTCCAAAAGAGGTGCATTAAAATACTAAACTACATTCCATAGGGATGGAGGTTGTTGCTTTGAAAAACTTTTAGTGTATTTGGTAAATATAAGCATTAAGTCAGAGTTAAGGAAATAGCTTAGTTAAGGAGATAGCAAGAGTGAACGTCAACGTTCTAGGAATCAGTGAACTAAAATGGACTGGAATCGGTGAATTTAATTCAGACGACCATTTTATCCACTACTGTGAGCAGGAATCCCTTAGAAGAAATGGAGTAGCCATCATAGTCAACAAAAGAGTCTGAAATGCAATACTGGGATTCAGTCTCAAAAACGACAGAATGATATCTGTTCGTTTTCAACACAAACCATTCAATGTCACAGTAATCCAAGTCTATGCCCCAACCAGTAACACTGAAGAAGCTGAAGTTAAACAGTTCTATGAAGACCTACAAGACCTTTTAGAACTAACACCCAAAAAAGATGTCCCTTTCATTACAGGGGACTGGAATGCAAAAGTAGGAAGTCAGGAAACACCTGGAGTAACAGGCAAATTTGGCCTTGGAGTATGGAATGAAGTAGGGCAAAGGCTAATAGAGTTTTGCCAAGAGAACACACTGGTCTTGGCAAACACCCTCTTCCAACAACACAAGAGAAGTCTCTACACATGGACATCACCAGATGGCCAACACCAAAATCAGATTAATTATATTCTTTGCAGCCAAAGATAGAGAAGCTCTATACACTCAGCAAAAACAAGACCAGGAGCTGACTATGCCTCGGATCATGCACTCCTTCTTGCCAAATTCAGAGTTAAATTGAAGAAAGTAGGGAAAACCACTAGATTATTCAGGTATGACCTAAATCAAATCCCTTATGATTATACATTGGAAGTGACAAATCGATTTAAGGGACTAGATCTGATAGAATGCCTGATGAACTATGGACAGAGGTTCATAATATTGTATAGGAAACAGAGATCAAGACCATCCTTAGGAAAAAGAAATGCAAAAAAGCAAAATGGCTGTCTGAGGAAGCCTTACAAATAGCTGTGAAAAGAAGAGAATGAAAAGCAAAGGAGAAAAGGAAAGATATACACATTTGAATTCAGAGTTCCAGAGAATGGCAAGAAGAGATAAGAAAGCCTTTCTCAGTGATCAATGCAAAGAAATAGAGGAAAACAATAGAATGGGAAAGACTAGAGATCTCTTCAAGAAAATCAGAGATACAAAGGGAACATTTCATGCAAAGATGGGCTCGATAAAGGACAGAATGGTATGGACCTGACAGAAGCAGAAGATATTAAGAAGAGGTGGCAAGAATACACAGAGGAACTGTACAAAAAGATCATCATTATCCAGATAATCAGAATGATGTGATCATTCACCTAGAGCCAGATATCCTGGAATGTGAAGTCAAGTGGGCTTTAGGAAGCATCACTACAAAAAAAGCTAGTGGAGGTGATGGAATTCCAGTTGAGCTATTTCAAATTCTAAAAGATGATGTTGTGAAAATGCTGCACTCAACATGCCAGCAAATTTGGAAAACTCAGCAGTGGCCACAGGACTGGAAACGGTCAGTTTTCATTCCATTCCCAAAGAAAGGCAATGCCAAAGAATGCTCAAAATATCACACAATTGCACTTATCTCACATACTAGTAAAGTAATGCTCAAAATTCTTCAAACCAGGTTTCAGCAATACATGAACTGTGAACTTCCAGATGTTCAAGCTGGTTTTAGAAAAGGCAGAAGAACCAGAGATCAGATTGCCAACATCTGTTGGATCATTGAAAAAGCAAGAGAGATCCAGAAAAGCATCTATTTCTGCTTTATTGACTATGCCAAAGCCTTTGACTGTGTGGATCACAATAAACTGTGGAAAATTCTGAAACAGATGGGAATACCAGACCACCTGACCTGCCTCTTGAAAAAAGTGTATGCAGATCAGGAAGCAACAGTTGGAACTGGACATGGAACAACAGACTGGTTCCAAATCGAGACAGGAGTATGTCAAGGCTGTATATTGTCACCCTGCTTATTTAACTTCTATGCAGAGTACATCAGAAGAAACACTGGGGTGGAAGAAGCACAAGCTGAAATCAAGATTTCTGGGAGAAATATCAATAACCTCAGATATGCAGATGACACCACCCTTATGGCAGAAAGTGAAGAGGAACTAAACAGCCTCTTGATGAAAGTGAAAGAGGAGAGCGAAAAAGTTGGCTTAAAGCTCACCATTCAGAAAACTAAGATCATGGCACCTGGTCCCATCACTTCATGGGAAATAGATGGGGAAACAGTGGAAACAGTGAGAGACTTTATTTTCTTGGGCTCCAAAATCACTGCAGATGATGATTGCAGCCATGAAATTAAAAGACGCTTACTCCTTGGAAGGAAAGTTATGACCAAACTAGACAGCATATTACGGAGAAGGCAATGGCAACCCAATCCAGTACTCTTGCCTGGAAAATCCCATGGATGGAGGAGCCTGGTAGGCTGCAGTCCATGGGGTCTCTAAGACTCGGCCACGACTGAGTGACTTCACTTTCACTTTTCACTTTCATGCATTGGAGTAGGAAATGGCAACCCACTCCAGTGTTCTTACCTGGAGAATCCTTGGGATGGCAGAGCCTGGTGGGCTGCTGTCTATAGGGTCACACAGAGTCAGACACAACTGAAGTGACTTAGCAGCAGCAGCACACAGCATATTAAAAAAACAAAGACATTACTTTGCCAACAATGGTCCTTATAGTCAAGGCTATGGTTTTTCCAGTGGTCATGTATGGATGTGTAGTTGGACTATAAAGAAAGCTGAGCACCGAAGAATGGATGCTTTTGAGCTGTTGTGTTGGAGAAGACTGTTGAGAGTCCCTTGGACTGCAAGGAGATCCAACCAGTCCATCCTAAAGGAGATCAGTCCTGGGTGTTCTTTGAAAGGTCTGATGTTGAAGCTGAAACTCCAATACTTTGGCCACCTCATGCAAAGAGCTGACTCATTTGAAAAGACTCTGATGCTGAGAAAGATTGAGGGCAGGAGGAGAAGGGGATAGCAGAGGATGAGATGGTTGGATGACATCATTGACTCAATGGACAGGAGTTTGGGTAGGCTCCAGGAGTTGGTGTTAGATAGGGAGGCCTGGTGTGCTGCGGTTCATGGGGTCGCAGAGTCAGACATGACTTAGCAACTGAACTGAACTGAACTGAACTGAAGGAAATAGCTAATGTGCATTTCTTTTTCTTCTTAACTGTAATTATTCATGTGAGCCTTAAGTGAGCAGACAACTTTCTGTGGTGAACACAAAGATGCACCAGTTAGAACCCCCTTCAAGAAAGTGGTCACTACCCAGCTGCAAGCAGAGTAGGGAATGGACAGCTTCCAGACGTAGTTTCTTTGGGACCAGCCTCAGTGTTAGACCCAAGATCACACTTTATTCTGGGGTCCCTCAGACCGCAACTGAACAAGAAAGTGACACAAGGGCTTGGGCCAGTGGGACAAAAGCCAACCCAGGACTCTGATGGGCAATCTTTGCTCCAGAGCTCCCTTTTGAGTTGGCAGGGACTCTGTTAGGCTTATGGTACAATCTGATGAGTCCCTCTGCCCACCCCTGCTTCTACACTTTCTTTTCCCGGGTGTTACTCAGGATTGGCCTATGGGAGAACCCAATAAACAGCACTTTCAGACAGCAAAGATAATGACAGTTAAGGCTGAAATTCTAATGAAACTGTTTCATTCAAAAAAATGTCATTCCCTGACATTCTAACATGTATACTATCATGTGAATTGAATCGCCAGTCTATGTCTGACGCAGGATGCAGCATGCTTGGGGCTGGTGCATGGGGATGACCCAGAAAGATGTTATGGGGAGGTAGGTGGGAGGGGGGTTCATGTTTGGGAATGCATGTAAGAATTAAAGATTTTAAAATTTAAAAAATAAAAAACTAAAAAAAATAAAAATAAATAAATAAATAAAAATACAAAAAAAAAAAAAAATGTCATTCCCAACACTGTAAGTACTACTTTCCCATGTTGGAAAATGAACAGTAGATATCTAGATATCTGCTACCTGTTTGGTGCATTTCTTTCTTTTTTATTTCCCTGACATGAAAATTTCAGGATAGGCATTTCAAAAATTTAACACTAAAATAAACTGACAATGATGACCACAGAACATAAGAATCAGATAAATGTATTCTTTTCCACATATTTTGGTTTACAGGAGAAAGAGGGAAAGAGAAGGGAGGGTATGAGGAGGGATAGAAACACGGAGACAAAGGAAGAGAATGAGAAAGAAAACAATGGTGGCCAGGGATAAAAGTAATTTGTATTTTTTCTTCTTAATTCAACAGTCAACCATGGCACTCAGGCCAATTAATTTCCTTTGATTATCATAATTTCTTAAAATAAAAAAAAATCTGCACCCTAATTATAAAATATAACAAGAGAGTTAAATCTTTTGGCCTCTCTGAAACAGGTGTTCTATACATGTAAGATTATTTTAATATTAAAACATGAGATTGTTGTTGTCCCTTAGTCACTAAGTTGTGTCCAACTCTTTTGTGACCCCATGAACTGTAGCCCATCAGGCTCTTCTGTCCATGGGATTTCACAGGCAAGAATACTGGAGTGGATTTCCATTTTCTTCTTCAGGGGATCTTCCCAACCCAGGGATCGAACTCCTGTCTCTTACATCTCCTGCATTGCAGGCAGATTCTTTACTGCTGAACCAACTGGGAAGCCCCTATAAATGGTACCTACTATTGATTTTGTTTTTATTTTATTTTTTACTAATACTGCTACTAATACTATCCAGGGGAGGATAAACTTTGACCCATTAGCCATCTCTTTTCATATTGAGCAGTAAATGTCATCAGTCCTGGGTACCAATCACCCTATTTATTTTCCTCTGGGCAGCCTAATACTATTGTTCTCTTCTATTGTTCTATTCAAATGCTAATTTTTGAAGCACTTAAAAAATTTAAATAGAATTTACTGGCGCAAGTTGATCATAAATTCAACAGACAGAGACACTAAAGAAATGTGTCTATTTTAGGGATAAACAAGCTAATTCTAATCTAATTTTCCTCATCCTTATAAGCATACTTTATGGTGAAATGAACAGATGAATTTTACTGTAGGACTCAGACTTTTTCTTACTAAAGTTTTTTTTTTTTCTCTCTCTCTCTCTTTTGAGGTGTGTTAAAGGACAGATTCCAAGAAGCAAGAGTGTAATTATAGATTGAGCATCTCCTGTATGGCCTGACAGAAGTCTACCATCACTTAAGAAGCCATTACAGCATATATTTAATGTCAGCTTGACAGAAAAAAACACTTTCATAGGTTCTCTTTGATTGACACATTTGAAATGACATCAGTTTCCAGCTTTAAAACCTACTGTTATTAGGTCTCTGTTGCTATTTATGTTAGAAATATGTGCACGTGTGTCAAAACAATATATCAACTTTGTTGATTGGCTGCATCTAGATTCTGTTGCCAAGGGTAACAGAACAATTGCTTTTAATCCTTCCTAAATTGCTTCTTGTTTTTTTTCCCCCTTAAATACTTGGGGTTTTCAGGGATTTTTTTTCACCCCAGAGCAAAAATAAAGAAATTTTATGTAAGGAGAAAACAACACATATTGTCTGTGTGTTAAAAGGAAAATTAAATTCAAAGGTTGTAGTTGGTATATATACTAATTTGTATTGCAGTCTAGCACAGATATAGTGGTCATTTGGATTATTAGAGCTGAGTTGATTAGGGAAAAAACATCTCCACTTCCAAATGATGTAGAACTCAATCATTTGCTCTTCGGGATCACAATCTTCTCTCTTTTGTCAGAAAGCCAGCTTCACAGATTCTTTATTGTAAGACAAAAGTGCATATGAAAGAAAATGTTTTTTTCACAACTTTGCACAATCTTTCCTGCCTTATTTACTGAGCAAAAGGTGAGGGTCATGAGCAAGTCCTTATTGATTACGAATTTCAACTCCAGTCTCTGAACTTTGGAAAGATTGGAAAACTGATCAACATGGTCACATACATATATAGTATGCCTGTAAATTAACCAGATTCTTTTGTACAATCTGTCTTGTTTTGTGGTGTTAACAGCTCTCAAACTTCATTGGAATACTTATTAGAAAGGTCCTGGACCACACCTTCAGAAACTTTGGTTCCTTAGGCCTAGGCTGGGCCCAATAATTTGCAACTTAAAAGACTATTTTAAAGCAGGTAGTCCAAGGTCCACATGTTAAGAAATACTGCTTTGTACTTTCCAATGTACTTTTCCAAATGTACTTTCTAATCACTGCTATTCCTTTAAAATAGTTGAGGAAAGTTTCCTATTATGAATAGTCCAGTGCCTGGGTGAAATAGGCAAGTGACCACCGAATAAGATTCTCCCAAATTTACAACATTCCCTATACCTTACACTTGACCCCTTCCCTACAAAAATAAGCAATTATTCAATTAATTAATAAAAAATAATAATTTGAACTAAACCCTGCCTCATGTCCTCTTCTACCAGGTTTATTAAAATGTAAGACTTCAAGAGAATGTAAGTATTCTTCAAGATGTAACACCTCAAGCTATGATTGATCACCTCCTGAATGTATTGGAGATTTTGGTGTGATGAGGAAGGAAGAGAATAAATAAGGAAAACTGATGCTATGTGTTGAATTGTGTACCCTCCACCCCCTCAATTCATATGGTCGAGTCCTGATCCCAGTACCTCAGAATGTCACCCCATTTGGAAATAGGGTTACTGCAGGCATAATCAGTTAAGGTGGTGTCATTAGCGTGGACCCTAATCTAATATAGCTGGTGTTCTTATAAAAGGAGAAATCTGAATAGAGACAGACACATACAGAGTGAGGATGAAGTGAAGACACAGGGAGAACTCTGTCTCCAGCTAAGGAGAGAGGCTTGGAACAGAATCTTCTCTCATGATCCTCAGAAGGAAACAATCCCCACCTTGATTTTGTAACTCGAGGCTCCAGAACTGTGACATGATAAATTTCTGTTGTTTAAGCCACAGAAGTTTGTGACACATTGTTATGGAAGCCCTGGGAAACTAACATACTTGAAATAAAGAAGGAGTCACCAGAAGAACATGATCAAAGATCAGTGTCTCCAAAACAGATTCCTCCTACTTATGTTTTTGCCTCTGTCTGTAGCTATCTGTCTGTAGCTAAAGCAAAATGGCTGTCTGAGGAGGCCTTACAAATAGCTGTGAAAAGAAGAGAAGCCAAAAGCAAAGGAGAAAAGGAAAGATATAAGCATCTGAATGCAGAATTCCAAAGAATAGCAAGAAGAGATAAGAAAGCCTTCCTTAGCAATCAGTGCAAAGAAATAGAGGAAAAGAACAGAATGGGAAAGACTAGAGATCTCTTCAAGAAAATTACAGATACCAAGGGAACATTTCATGCAAAGATGGGCTCGATAAAGGACAGAAATGGTATGGACCTAACAGAAGCAGAAGATATTAAGAAGAGGTGGCAAGAATACACAGAAGAACTGTACAAAAAAGATCTTCACAACCCAGATAATCACGATGGTGTGATCACTCACCTAGAGCCAGACATCCTGGAATGTGAAGTCAAGTGAGCCTTAGCAAGTATCACTATGAACAAAGCTAGTGGAGGTCATGGAATTCCAGTTGAGCTGTTTCAAATCCTGAAAGATGATGCTGTGAAAGTGCTGCACTCAATATGCCAGCAAATTTGGAAAACTCAGCAGTGGCCACAGGACTGGAAAAGGTCAGTTTTCATTCCAATCCCAAAGAAAGGCAATGCCAAAGAATGCTCAAACTACCGCACAGTTGCACTCATCTCACACACTAGTAAAGTAATGCTCAAAATTCTCCAAGCCAGGCTTCAGCAATACGTGAACTGTGAACTTCCTGATGTTCAAGCTGGTTTTAGAAAAGGCAGAGGAACCAGAGATCAAACTGCCAACATCTGTTGGATCATGGAAAAAGCAAGAGAGTTCCAGAAAAACATCTATTTCTGCTTTATTGACTATGCCAAAGCCTTTGGCTGTGTGGATCACAATAAACTGTGGAAAATTCTTGAAGAGATGGGAATACCAGACCATCTGACCTGCCTCTTGAGAAATCTGTATGTAGGTCAGGAAGCAACAGTTAGAACTGGACATGGAACAACAGACTGGTTCCAACTAGGAAAAGGAGTCCATCAAGGCTGTATATTGTCACCCTGCTTATTTAACTTCTATGCAGAGTACATCATGAGAAACGCTGGACTGGAAGAAACACAAGCTGGAATCAAGATTGCTGGGAGAAATATCAATAACCTCAGATATGCAGCTGACACCACCCTTATGGCAGAAAGTGAAGAGGAGCTAAAAAGCCTCTTGATGAAAGTGAAAGAGGAGAGTGAAAAAGTTGGCTTAAAGCTCAACATTCAGAAAACGAAGATCATGGCATCTGGTCCCATCACTTCATGGCAAATAGATGGGGGAACAGTGGAAACAGTGTCAGACTTTATTTTGGGGGGCTCCAAAATCACTGCAGATGGTGATTGCAGCCATGAAATTAAAAAACGCTCACTCCTTAGAAGAAAAGTTATGCTCAACCTAGATAGCATATTCAAAAGCAGAGACATTACTTTGCTGACTAAGGTCCATCTAGTCAAGGCTATGGTTTTTCCAGTAGTCATGTATGGATGTGAGACTTGACTGTGAAGAAGGCTGAGTGCCGAAGAATTGATACTTTTGAACTGTGGTGTTGGAGAAGACTCTTGAGAGTCCCCTGGACTGCAAGGAGATCCAACCAGTCCATTCTGAAGGAGATCAGCCCTGGGATTTCTTTGGAAGGAATGATGCTAAAGCTGAAACTCCAGTACTTTGGCCACCTCATGCAAAGAGTTGACTCATTGGAAAAGACTCTGATGCTGGGAGGGATTGGAGGCAGGAGGAGAAGGGGATGACAGAGGATGAGATGGCTGGATGGCATCACTGACTTGATGGACATGAGTATGAGTGAACTCCGGGAGTTGGTGATGGGTAGGGAGGCCTGGCGTGCTGTGATTCATGGGGTCGCAAAGAGTAGGACACGACTGAGCGAATGAACTGAACTGAACTGTAGCTATCTTGCTTAATAGAGTAAAACAAAATCAATTGTCTATTTAAATACAACCTGATAATCATAGAAATGAAGAAGGCCCTTATTGTACAGAAGCAGTTCAAAAATCATAACTTTTATAAGTTATACACTTTCTAGAAGCCAATAACTGTCCAGCAATACCACCCAAAACAGCATTCTGAGATACTGCTTGGCAAAATGTCATATAAAAACTATAATAAAACAAGTAATGGTTTTAAATTTGGTGAAGGGATATACTTTACAAAAGAGAAACAACTACATATATACTGGCTGTGGGAACCAGCATTTCATGGCAAACATTTCATTTCAGCAAGCAATGAAAGAAATCATTTGGAACTAGCTTTCCAGGGTAGCTCCACAGGAATCAAATTTCTCTGAAATTGTTTGCGTTGCCAAGTCTGTCTTTAATGTTGCCTCACCACTGCTTCTACTTTTACCCAAAGATGTCTGTCATGGTACAATATTTAGCCAAGAGCGATATGATCTCAATCACCAAATTCAGACTGCAATCTATCTGCATAAACCTGCAGACAGAGAGTTTCAGGAAAAGCTTATTAGGAGGGGAGAGAAAAAAAAAAAAAAAACAAGGAAACAAGGGACTGAGTTGTAAACTTAAAAACAAGAGAAAATAAAAGGTATACTACATGATGAGGAACTCATGAACTCTTGATGAAAGTGAAAGAGGAGAATGAAAAAGCTGGCTTAAAGCACAACATTTAAAAAACTTAAGATCATGGCATCTGGTCCTATCACTTCATGGCAAATAGACAGGGAAACAATGGAAACAGTGATAGACTTTAGTTTCTTGGGCTCCAAAATCACTGCAGATGGTGACTGCAGCTATGAAATTAAAAAATGCTTTCTCCTTAGAAGAAAAGCTATGACCAACCTAGACAACATATTAAAAGGCAGAGACATTATGGACAAAGGTCTGTCTGGTCAAACGTGTGGTTTTTCCAGTAGTTGTGATGGATGTGAGAATTGGACCATAAAGAAAGTTGAGCGCTTAAGAACAGATGCTTTTGAACTTTGGTGTTTGAGAAGATTCTTGGACTACAAGGAGGTCCAAGCAGTCCATCCTAAAGGAAATCAATTCTGAATACTCATTGGAAGGACTCATGCTGAAGCTCCAATACTTTGGCCACTCATTGGAAAGAACTTACTCATTGGAAAAGACCCTGATACTGGGAAAGATTGAAGGTGGGAGGAGAAGGGGAGGACAGAGGGCAAGATGGTTGGATGGCATCACTGACTCCATTTGAGCAAGCTCCGAGAGTTGATGATGGCAGGGAAGCCTGGCAGTCCATGGGGTCGCAAAGAGTCAGACATGACTGAGCGACTGAACTGAACTGAAGGTATGCTATCACAAATTTCACCAGTAAAATAATCGAAGTGAAAAGCCAGAGGGAAAGCCCTTTGTATACAATAAAACCAAGCAGAACTACTGTGATAGACTTTAAGTGATTTAGTAAAGTGAAGAAAACAATATACTCAGATCAACATGCAAAGAACAAGAATTAAAATGTAATAACACCATCTTCTTTATTTATAATGTGAAGAGCTGAGTGGAATAGAGAACTGGTTATATATTCAGTTCCCTATAGTGTGTGTGCTCAGGTGTGTCAGATTGTTTGTGGCCCCATGAACTGTAGCCCATCAAGATTCTCTATCCATGGAATTTTCCAGGCAAGAATACTGGAGTGGGTTGTCATTTCCTACTCTAGTGGATCTTCCCAACCCAGGGAGTGAAACCCCATCTCTTGCATCTCCTGCATTGGTAGGTGGATTCTTCACCACTAGGGCCACCAGGGAAGCCCATATGTTCAATCAGTTCAGTTCAGTCGCTCAGTCGTGTCCGACTCTTTGCAACCCCATGAATCGCAGCATGCCAGGCCTCCCTGTCCATCACCAACTCCCAGAGTTCACTCAGTCTTACATCCATCAAGTCAGTGATGCCATCCAGCCATCTCATCCTCTGTCTTCCCCTTTTCCTCCTGCACTCAATCTCTCCCAACATCGGAGTCTTTTCATGAGGTGGCCAAAGTACTGGAGTTTCAGCTTTAGCATCATTCCTTCCAAAGCACACCCAGGACTGATCTCCTTTAGAATGGACTGGTTGGATCTCCTTGCAGTCCAAGGGACTCTCAAGAGTCTTCTCCAACACCACTGTTCAAAAGCATCAGTTCTTCGGCACTCAGCCTTCTTCACAGTCAAGTCTCACATCCATACATGACCACTGGAAAAACCATAGCCTTGACTAGATGGACCTTTGTTGGCAAAGTAATGTCTCTGCTTTTGAATATGCTACCTAGGTTGAGCATAACTTTCCTTCCAAGGAGTAACATATATTCAATAATGTGGTTAAAAAAAATAAATGGCAAACTTGAAAGGAAAAGATAATTTTTTTAGAAAATTAAAAAGATAATTTTTAAAAATTGAAAAGATGAAAGAAGTAGTGAGAAGTGAGAAATATACTGAAATATCTGTCTAATTTCATAAACTTAAAGCAGTCTGTAACCTTTTTATCATACCTACCTATGTAATTTGGTGTTTGGGGTTCAGGAAAGTAAGTTATTTTCAATGTTCAATATATTTATACCATTGACTCCATATGCCACAGTGTCCATTTCAGTAGAAGGATTAAGCCCAGTATTTAGTTTTTATGTCCACTGTTGAAATGCAAACAAGAAGAATTTTCTTAACTCTTTCCCACTATAGAATTAATCCTAATCAATTGAATGCAAGTCTTTTTCCCCCTTTTAGCTATTACATAAAGAACAACATTTAAAAACCAACAACAACAACAAAAAAAACACCTGGAGACTCTTCCTGTTATAATCAATTGGACTTTGTTGCTCACTGTAGAACAAGATCTTAATTACCTTTTGTCAAAACAAGAAGCCAACCCTGTTTTTTTACTTTTTTCCCTTTTTCTACCTGGCAGTCTCACTTTCTCTTCCTCTCTTTCTCTCTCTCTCTCTCACCCATTCCCCAAATTCACTTTCATATTTTATGTTTACCAAAGTTCCTAGCATCATGAAGGACACTTTATTCAATCTCTAGACAGCACAAGAGAGGGTTGTTATGAGAATTAAAATAGATAGCCAAGTAACTCACCCAGAAATAGACCTGCACTATTGTCATTTGATTTTTTAAAAAGTCACAAAGCAACCCAATAGGGAAAGGACATTCTTTTCATAAACGGTGCTGGAAAAAACAGACATTCATATAAAAAAATCAACTTTATCCACTATTTCATAGCATAAGAAAAATAAATTCATGATGGATCATAGGTCATAATGTAAAAGTTAAAACCACAAAGCTTTTAAAAGAAAATATAGCAGAGTATCTTCATGATCTTTGGTGACTCAGATGGCAAAAAATCTGCCTGCAATGGAGGAGACCCAGGTCCAATCCCTGGGTCAGGAAGATCCCCTGGAGAAGAGAATGGCTTCCCACTCCAGTATTCTTGCCTGGATAATCCCATGGACAGAGGAGCCTGGTGGGCTACACTCCATGGGGGTCCCACAGAGTTGAACATGGCTGAGTGATTAACACTTTTCCCAGTCAGGTTTAAAAAATAATCAATAATCATAAAAGGGGGGAAAAAGGTAAGTTAGGTTTAATCAAAATTTAAAACTTCTCATCAAAAGATACTATTAAGAAAAGGAAAAGAAAAGCTACAAACAGGAAGAAAATAGTCACAGAAAACATATCTGGCAAAGGGTATATAAAGAAGTCGTACAATTCAGTAATAAATAGAACTGCCATATAACCTAGCAATCCCACTGCTGGGCATACACACTGAAGAAACCAGAACTGAAAGAGATACGTGCACCCCAATATTCATCGCAGCACTGTTTATAATAGCCAGAACATGGAAGCAACCTAGATGTCCATCATCAGACAAATGGATAAGAAAGCTGTGGTACATATAGACAATGGAGTATTACTCAGCCATTAAAAAGAATACATTTGAATCAGTTCTAACGAGGTGGACGAAACTGCAGCCTATTATACAGAGTGAAGTAAGCCAGAAAGAAAAACACCAATACAGTATACTAGCACATATATATGGAATTTAGAAAGATGGTAACGACAACCCTGTATGCAAGATAGCAAAAGAGACATAGATGTATAGAACAGTCTTTTGGACTCTGTTGGAGAGGGCGAGGATGGGATGGTTTGAGAGAATGGCATTGAAACATGTATATTATCATATGTGAAATGGATCACCAGTCCCGGTTCGATGCATGAGACAAGGTGCTCAGGGCTGGTGCACTGGGATGACCCAGAGGGATGGGATGGGGAGGGAGGTGGGAGGGGGGCTCAGGATGGGGAGCACATGTACAACTGTGGCAGATTCATGTCAATGTATGGCAAAACCAATACAATGTTTTAAAGTAATTAGCCTCCAAAAATAAATAAATAAAAAAGAAAGAAAACAAAACAAAAAGACAACCTCATTTTAAAAAATAGACAAAAGATTTGAACAGACATTTCAAAAGAGAGATATATGAAAGGGCAATAAGAATATGAAAGGTGTTCAAACATCATTAGTCATGAAGCAAAAGAAAATTCCAATCAAAATGAGACAGTCTTACATACCTACAAGAATGATAAAAGACCAATAACAACAAATGTTAGTGAGGTTGTGCAGCAGTAGTGCTTCTTACACATTCTTTGTGAGAGTGTAAAATGGTACAACTTCTTTGGAAAAAAACTCCACAATTTCACTTCTAGGAAGTTACTCAAAAGAAGTGAAAACTTACGTCCATAAATCACTCGTATAAGAATAATCATAGCAGCATTATTCAAAATAATCAGGTGAAGCCTGTAGCACAATGCTCTACAGTAGTCAGTTCTCAAGAATTACCATTATTTTTGCAAGTTCTGCTCCTCCAGTTTCTCCAATTCTCAAGTTTATTTCTTCAGATCCATGTTTTATTATGACTGCTTAGAGTCTGTCCAAAAGGAGATGCTTTTAAGTTAGTCATAAGCTCAGGGAAGACTGGGCTGAATAATTAGGAATCTCAAATATGTAGAAAGAAACAGCCAGTTAGGAGTAATATAACTTCATGCTTGGGTTAGATTGTCCGTGTAAATAGAAATAGTCTTCTTTCAGAAAGAGTGGTGGAAGGAACTTCCCTGGTGGTTCAGTGGTTAAGACTCCACACTGCAGGAGCCTTGGATTCAATCCCTAGTCAGGGAACTAAAATCCCACATGCCACACAGTGTGATACACACACACACACACACACACACACACACACGCAGACCAGTATAAAAACTGTATATCTACTCAATTATCCTAATTAATTTAAAACATGAAAGTAGAAATTGTGTGTACAGTATATATGTATGTGAGTTTGTCTGATGTCTGAAGTAAGTACACATCAAAAAATAGTATTTTCTGGGCAGGAATATAGACACTTTTAAATTCTTTTTAAATTTCTTGTATTTTTCTGATTCTAAAATACATTGTGTTCTGTTCAGTTGCTCAGCCCTGTTCGACTTTTCACAACCCTATAGACGGCAGCACGCCAGGTGTCTCTGTCCCTTTCCATCTCCTGAATTCTGCCCAAGTTTATGTGCATTGTATTGGTGATGCCATCCAACCATCTCATCCTCTGACGCCCTCTTCTCCTTCTGCCCTCAATCTTTCCCAGCATCAGGGACTTTTCCAATGAATTGTCTGTTCCCATCAGTTCAGTTCAGTTCATTTCAGTTGCTCAGTCGTGTCCAACTCTTTGCAATCCCATGGACTGCAGCACACCAGGCTTCCCTGTCCATCACCAACTCCCAGAGCTTACTCAAACTCATGTCCATTGAGTCGGCGATACCATCCAACCATCTCATCCTCTGTTCGTCCCCTTCTCCTCCCACTTTCAATCTTTCCCAGCATCAGGGTCTTTTCCAATAAGTCAGTTCTTCACATCAAGTGGCCAAAGTATTGGAGTTTCAGCTTTAGCATCAGTTCTTCCAATGAATATTCAGGAATTATTTCCTTCAGGATAGACTGGTTGGATCTCCTTACAGTCCAAGGGACTCTCAAGAGTCTTCTCCAACACCACAGTTCAAAAGCATCAATTCTTCGGTACTCAGCTTTCTTTATAGTCCAACTCTCACATCCGTACATGACCACTGGAAAAACCATAGCCTTGACTAGATGGACCTTTGTTGGCAAAGTAATGTCTCTGCTTTTCAATACGCTGTCTAGGTTGGTCAAAACTTTCCTTCCAAGGAGTAAGCATCTTTTAATTTCATGACTGCAAGTCACCAACTATGGTGATTTTGGAGCCCCCCAAAAATAATGTCTGACACTGTTTCTACTGTTCCCCCATCTATTTGTCATGAAGTGATGGGACTGGATGCCATGATCTTAGCTTTCTGAATGTTGAGCTTTAAGCCAACTTTTTCCTCTCCTCTTTCACTTTGATCAAGAGGCATTTTAGTTCTTCACTTTCTGCCATAAGGGTGATGTCATCTGCATATCTGAGGTTATTGATATTTCTCCCAGCAATCTTGATTCCAGCTTGGGCTTCTTCCAGCCCAGCATTTCTCCTGATGTAATCTGCATATAAGTTAAATAAGCAGGGTGACAATATACAGCCTTGACGTACTCCTTTTCCTATTTGGATCCAGTCTGTTGTTCCATGTCCAGTTCTAACTGTTGCTTCCTGACCTGCATACAGATTTCTCAGGAGGCAGATCAGGTGGTCTGGTATTCCCATCTCTTTCAGAATTTTCCACAGCTTATTGTGATCCACATAGTCAAAGGCCTTGGCATAATCAATAAAGCAGATGTAGATGCTTTTTCTGGAGCTCTCTTGCTTTTTCAATGATCCAGTGGATGTTGGCAATTTGATCTCTGGTTCCTCTGCCTTTTCTAAATCCAGCTTGAACATCTGGAAGTTCACAGTTCATGTATTGCTGAAGCCTGGCTTGGAGAATTTTGATCATTACTTTACTAGTGTATGAGGTGTGTGCAATTGTGCAGTAGTTTGAGCATTCTTTGGCATTGCCTTTCTTTGGGATTAGAATGAAAACTGACTTTTCCAATACTGTTCCCATCAGATGACCAAAATACTGGAGTTTCAGCTTCATCATCAGTCCTTCCAATGAGTATTCAGCATTGACATCCCTTAAGATTGACTGGTTTGATTTCCTTGCTTTCCAAGGGACTTTCAGGTGTCTTATCCACCACTACATTTCAAAGGCATCAATTCTTTAGTATTCTGCCTTCTTTACAGTCCAGCTCTCACAACCATACATGACTACTGGAAAGGCCATAGCCTTGACCGTATGGACCTTTGTCAACAGAGAATTGTCTCGCTTTTCAACACAGTCTAGCTTTGTCATAGCTTTCCTGCCAAAGATCAATCATCTTCTGATTTCATGGCTGCAGTCACCATCCACAAATGGTTTTAGAGCCCAAGAAAACAAAGTCTGTCACTACTTCCACCTTTTCTCCTTCTATTTGCCATGAATTAATGTGGCCAGATGCCATGATCTTAGTGTTTTTAATATTTAGTTTAAGCCAAAATTTTCACTCTCCTCCTTCAGCCTCATCAAGAGGCTCTCGAGTTCCTCTTCACTTTCTGCATTAGAGTGGTACCATCTGCATATCTGAGGTTGTTGATGTTTCTCCTGCCTATCTTGATTCCAGCTTGTAACTCATCTAACCTGGCATTTCTCATGATGTGCTCAGCATTTAGATTAAACAAACAGGGTGACAGCAGACAGCCACGTCCTACTTCTTTCTCAATCCTGAACCAATCAGTTGTTCCATATAAGGTTTTAACTGTTGCTTTTTGACCCACATAAAGGTTTCTCAGGAGACAGGTAAGCTGATTCAGTATTCCCATCTCTTTAAAGCTTTCCACAGATTTTACGATCCACACAGTCAAAGGCTTTAGCATAGTCAATAAAACAGAGGTAAGTGTTTTTTTTGTTATTCCGTAGCTTTATCTATGATCCAGCAAATGTTGGCAATTTGATCTCTGATTCCTTTTCTAAACACACTTGGACAGCTGTAAGTTCTTGGTTCACATAATGCTGAAGCCTAGCATGCAAGATTTTAAGCATGACCTTACTAAATAGGAGGTGAGTGCAATCGTCCAATGGCTAGCACATTCTTTAGTACTATCTTTCTTGGGAATTGAGAGGATTGAGCTTTTCCAGTCCTGTGGCCACCACTGGGTCTTCCAGATTTGCTGACATATTGAATGCAACATCTTGATGCCATCATCCTTTAGAGTTTTGAAAAGTTTTACTGGGATTCCATTGCATCCACTAGCTTTATTAACAGCAGTGCTTCCTATGGCCCACTTGACTTCACTCTCCAGAATGTCTGGCTCTGGGTGACTGACCACACCATTGTAGTAATCTGATTCATTCAGATCTTTTTTGCACAGTTCTTCAGTGTGTTGTTTCCATCTCTTCTTGATCTCTTCAGCATCTACTAGGTTTCTACTGTTTCTGTCCTTCATTGTGCCCACCTTTGAGCAAAATGTTCCATTGATATCTCCAATTTTCCTAAAAAGATCTCTAGTCTTTCCCCTTCTATTGCTTTCTTCTATTTTATAACTTAAAATATATTAGGTTAGCCAAAAAAAATCATTAGAGTTTTTCCATAAGCTGTTACAGAAAAACCCAAATGAGTTCTTTGGCCAATCCAAATATGCATAATAAAAAAGTCCCCTATAACAACAACAAAAAAATGATGGGTATTTCAGGCTCGTAAGCTCCAGATGATAGACCTCAATAAAATGGAGCCAGCACAGGAGGACAGGAGGAAACCCTACCAAAAAACCTATCTATCTATCCATCTAGCATTAGGTCATTTCCTGAAACTGATGATATATATGTATTTGTTGTTGTTTAGTCATTAAGTCATGTCCAACCCCTTTGGGACCCCATAGACTGTAGCCCACCAGTTCATGGGATTTTCCCACCCAAGAATATTAGAGTGAGTTGCTATTTCCTTCTTGAGGGGATCTTTCCAACCTGGGAATCAAACCCACGTCTCCTGCATTGGCAGGTGGATTCTTTACTGCTGAGCCACCAGGGACACCCATATATATACATATACACATGCATAGAAACTATGATAGGAATTGGCTTATGAGATTATAGAGGCTGAGAAGTTCCATGATCTGCCACGTGCAAGCTGGAGAACCAGAAAAGCCAGTGGCATCATTCAGGCTTGAGCTCCAGGAGCATCAGTAATCAAGGGCAAGAGAGGATAGATGTTCCAGTTGAAGCAAAAAGGAAATTCTCCCACTCTCTGCGTTTTTGTTCTAGTTGGGCACTCAGTGGACTGGAAGATGCTCACCTGCATTGGTGGGGATGATCATCTATACTCAATCTCCCAATTCAAAAGCTAATCTTTTGGTAAACATCCTTCCACACATATCCAGATATAATGTTTGGCCAGCTATCTGGGCATCCTTTGAAAGAAAGGGAAAAGTTAAAGTATTAGTTGCTCAGTCATGTCTAACTCTTGTGCACATGTCTAAGTCATGTGCAACCCTGTAGACTGTAGCTCTCCAGACTCCCCTGTCCATGGGATTTTCCAGGCAACAATTTTGGAGTCGTTCCCATTTCCTTCTTCATGGGATCTTCCCAACACAGGAATCGAACCCAGGTCTCCTGCATTGCAGCAGATTCTTTACCATCTGAGCCACCAGGGAAACCCCTAGACTAGCCAAATTGACCCATAAGATTAGCCCCATTATCTATTTGTCAAATAAGCAATCCTCCATGCGGTTCCAAGAAGAAAGGAAAATAGAAAAATTGATATGAAACAGACTAAAAAAGCCAAAAGAAGACAAACAAACAAAAAAATGCAAGGGGATGGAACCCAGGCCTCCTGGAATCACCTCCCCTAGGCATAGAGGTCTATGTTTATTTTCACACCCTTTTGGAAATCTGCTTCTGTGGTGGTAAAGACTCAGGCATTTTCCAATCTGAAGTTCTTCACCTCTACACTAAGGATTGACACTATTTCCACAAGGTAAAGCAGAGCCTCTGCTGGAGGCAAATGAAGACAGTGTCAATTGTCCACCATCCCCCCCACCTCAAGCCCTAGACCATAATCACTTTCCTCACTAAATGCTCACAGTGTCTTCTCAAAACCTAACTCATATAGGGTGCTAATAAACGCTGTTTGAATATGTAAAGGCATGAATATTTGTGAGGTCTATTACAATAATTCTCTGTCAGTTTTATTCCTCTCTCTTCTGAAAATCTAACACAACCTCCAAAATCTGCTAAGTTTCAACCCAAAGAAAGATGAATTCTTTCCAAGCCCTCCTCTGAGTCCCTGAAAGGAAAACTGTTTGCGTGAATAAAGTGAGCAGATTGAAGCTCACTATTTGGTGTTGCTCAAATCTTGCGTTAAATTCTAATTCCACTCCTTGGAATTTCTCTGAGCTTTGTGGTTTTTCATTGACATAATGGGAATAAAAACTTCCAAAAGACCACTTTAAGAACTAAATATATTTAAATTCTTAGTACAGTGCCTGAAATATAGTAAGTATTCAGTAAAGAATAACTCTCATCTCAAGCTCTGATAGTTAATCCTTGTACTAGCTCTCTAATATTTAGGATTGCCCCCCACTTTTACATCTGGGAAAATGCAAGGAAAAAAGAAAGTAAGTATATTTCATGATAGAACCTTTGGGAAGTAAAGTGATTAGGCTAATAAAATATATTGTTGAAATATATTACTGAAGATCATATTTTAGAAACAGACAATCAGGGGAGGAAAGAGCTTGCACCAAAAAACAGAACCAATATTACAAGGACAATAAAGCAAATAAAATAACAAGAACAACCAAACAGGTTAGTTTAAAATGAATCTAGACGCTGACCTCACACTTTTCACAAAAATTAACTCAAAATTAATCATAGACCTAAAATGTAAAATGCAAAAGTATAAAATTCCTAGCAAATAACATGAGAAAATCTAGGTGACTTTGGTATGCTGATGAGTTTTCTGGTACAATGCAAAAGCACAACTGATGAAAGAAAAAAAATTGATGTTAGATTTCATTAAACTAAAAAACTTGTACTCTGCAAAAGACCATTAAAATAATGAAAAGACAAGCCATTGGCTGTCTTACAAAGCACATAGCTGATAAAGGACATGTGCCCAAAATATACAAAGAACTCTTAAAACTCATCAAGTATATATATATATATATATATATATATATATATATATATACTCTCCAATAAAACGTGCGAAAGATATGAATAAACATGTCACCAAAGGTGATATACAGAAGGCAAGTAAGCATGTGAAAAGATGCTCCACATCATATGCCATTTATGGAATTGCAAATTAAAACACAAGATACTACTACAAACCTATCAGAATGGGGAAAATCCAAAACAGAGGCATCATCGAAAACTGGCAAGGATGTGGAGCAACATGTACAGTCACTTTGAAAGACAGTTTCTTACACAGCTAAACCTAGTCTTATCATATGATCCAGCAGTCACACTCCTAGATATTCACCCAAATGAATAAAAAACTTACATTCACACCAAAACCTGTACAAGATCTTTATAGCAGTGTTATTTGTAATTGCCAAAATCTGGAAGCAACGTACATGTGCTTTAACAATAAACAACCCATGGCATTTCCATATATTAGAATATTATTCATGAATATAAAGAAATGAGTCATCAAGCAATGACAAGACATTGTTGCTGTTCAGTCACTAAGCCATGTGGGGTTCTTAGTGACTTCATGTGATCTGCAGAACGCTAGGCCTCCATGTACTTCACTATCTCCAGGAGTTGCTCAAACTCATGTCCGTTGATCTGGTGATGCTATCCAACCATCTTATCCTCTGTCGTACCCTTTTCCTCCTGCCTTCAGTCTTTGCCAGCATCGGGTCTTTTCCAGTGAGTTGGCTCTTCATATCAGGTGGCCAAAGTACTGGAGCTTCAGCATCAGCATCAGTCCTTCTAATGAATATTCAGGGTTGATTTCTTTTAGGACTGGCTGGATTGATCTCCTTGCTGTCTAAGGGACTCTCAAGTCTTCTCCAGCACCACAGTTTGAAAGCATCAGTGCTTTGGCACTCAGCCTTCTCATTTGAGGGAATCTTAGATACACATTGTTAAGTAATGGAAGCCTGTCTGAGAAGGATACACACTGCATGATTCCAACCATATGACATTCTGGAAAAAGCAAAATTATAGGAACAGTTTTTAAAAATCAGTGGTTTCTGGGGTTTAGGGGGAAGGGGGAAGGGTGAATAGATGGAGCACAGGAGATTTTTAGGGCAGTGAAACTATTCTGTATGACACTGTACTGGTGGATACATGACATTATGTTTTTGGCAAAACCCCTAAAACTGCACAATGCAAAAAGTGCATTCCAGTGTAAACTCTAGATTTTAGTTAATAATAATGTATCAATATTGGTTCATAAGTCATAACAAATATACTACAGCAACACAAGACGTTACTAATGGGGAAACTGAGGGAGGTTATGGGAACTCTCAGTACTTTCTTCTTAATTTTTATGTAAATTTAAAACTGCTCCCCAAAATAGAGCCTAAAAATTTTTTTAAGGAGAGAGATAAAGATAAACCAACAGGGGACTATAAAATCTAATTGTTTATCTGTTTTGGCATTATTTTAACTGTTTTGTGTAAGCTTCCTCTGTCCTCAACCCTCTATGTTTCTCTCTAAACAATTCCCAACCTATACGAATAAGGCTCACATCTCTCTGCACTTCTCCATTGGGGTTTTTTTTTTTTAATTTAACACTCACTTATTGAGTAATAACTTTGTGCCAAGTACTATGATAATTGTTAGAGATATGAAAAGAGGAATAAGACCAGACTTGAGGATCTCACAGTCGAGTGATAGAGACATGTTAATTACAGTGGAACAAGATATTAAGTGCCATAAATAAAGGTAAGAAAAAAATCTCTTGGAACCACAACTCAGTACTTTGAAGGCATTATTAAACTATAATAAAGTCACATCATCTGCTTTTATACTGCCCTATCTTACTTTTGCCAATATGTCACATCTAAAATTTGTTTTAAGCCTCTCCCTCCTGTTCTTATTCATCAGCCTTTTGCTTCTTCCTCAAAATGGCTAATTTTTGCCGATTTTCCAATTCAGTCAAACTACCAGGCCAATGAATATGTATATTCATCTTACATAATTACAGTGATTCTTCCACCAGCCAAAAAAAAAAAAAAAGTGAAAAAATGAACTTTACTGAAAGTTTCAGGGTCATTAAGCAAGGGGATCACCACTATGCAATCTCAAGACTATATTCCAGGAGGAGGGTGTTATGGAGAGAAGTGAAACGTTGATGTGGAAGAAGCCAGCCATTCCCCTCCCACTACACAGCCCTGCATCAGGGACCAAGCTCCAAGGTGAGACAAAGAGAGGGGAAGAGTTTTGAGTAGTGAGCACCTGGTCATAAGCCCCACAGGCTGTGTCTTCCCTCTGGTAGCAGACAAGATGAAGAAGCAGGTGCTGACAGCTTCATGTTTTCCATATTGCCAAGGGCAGGCCATATTGAACACTCTTGTATTGACCTTGGAGACAACTGCTCATCAAGTACCTCCCACTAAACTCCATACTACCTCTCTACGTTCATCTTCTGCCGTCGTACAGATTCCCAGTTTATAGTCTAGTGACACCACATGTGGGGACTCCTCACATCTGCACTATGGGATCCTGACTTTCTGCCTCAAATCACGTTCTTCCTCACTCCTGAATCACCTGCTGGGCTTCTGCTCAGTCCTCAGCTAGCCAGGTTTCTATCTCCAGAGATCTTTCCTCAACCAGTCTCCATCCCCACATAGCCTTCCTCTATATTCTTTTCGTATTAAATTAACCTGTTTCCAATTCTGCTGCTGCTGCTGCTAAGTCACTTCAGTCGTGTCCGACTCTGTGAGACCCCAGAGATGGCAGCCCACCAGGCTCCCCCGTCCCTGGGATTCTCCAGGCAAGAACACTGGAATGGGTTGCCATTTCCTTCTCCAATGCATGAAAGTGAAAAGTGAAAGTGAAATCACTCAGTCGTGTCCGACTCAGTGACCCCATGGACTGTTGCCCACCAGGCTTCTCTGTCCATGGGGTTTTCCAGGCAAGAGTACTGGAGTGGGGTGCCATTGCCTTCTCCAGGTTCCAGTTTTAATCCTCTACTAATCTGAGCAATTTAGAGTCAGGGATGATAACAACAGTACGTCTGTGCTACTGTCTCCCTCTTTGATTGTGTAAATACATGTAAATGTAGCATGTGGTTAAAAGTAAAAGAATTTAGAGCTACCCTGTCTAGATTTGATTTATTAACCATTTATTCTGAATTTGGGGGCTGTACTTAAAGTAATTGTAACCTCAGTTTCCTCAGATATGAAATGGGATAATACTTACCTTACAGTTTTGTTGAGATATTTAAGCGACTAGATAGATGAAAGGTAGATGGGTATTTTGAATGACACTTGACACACAGCAAGTGCTGGTTAAGTGTTAACTACCATCATCATCAGATTCGTAGTCTTGGCAGGAGGTGCTTGATTCCCAACAATGCCGAGGATTACCATAATACTTGTTTGGATTTATCTGATTTTCAGGTTATTCAGATTCAGTGGTTACTATTGATGTTTTGTGATCTGGTCTACTGACACACACTCTAGTCCAAAGTGGGTTCTGGTGATTTAACCAGAACAATCCTTCAACAGCATTCTGGACAAAAACCACACAATATTCTCTCAAAGCATCTGTCACTTAAAAAGAACCAGCTATTTATAAGGAATGGGGGGAGAGGACCCACCAAGATATAAAGACAAAAAAAGAAAGGGAATTGTGGTATCATTGATAACAACCTTGGAAACATAAGAAATGTTTCTCAAAAGAATTTGTGAGCTGTTAATTTTAGAAGACTGTTCAAAATGCTGAATTTCTTTAGAATGACACATTTGTTGAGAAGAAAAGTGCTAAGAAGAACGAAAAAAAAAAAAACTCAGGGGGAAAAAAAAGCTAGCCAGGGAACTGCAAGAAACTCAAGCCAATATGTAGCTTGCATCTGCTGGCAATACCCTCATCAAAGAAGGAAATAAGATACAAA
The DNA here is from genome assembly GCF_042477335.2 of Ovis canadensis. Taxonomy (NCBI): domain Eukaryota; kingdom Metazoa; phylum Chordata; class Mammalia; order Artiodactyla; family Bovidae; genus Ovis; species Ovis canadensis. The sequence goes on along the minus strand of NC_091245.1, from coordinate 207,847,004 downwards.
ACTGAAATTGCTATTCAAAGAAACTTGATAAACAAAATAATCCATTCAATTTAACAGATGGCTGTACAATAGTGTGTGCCATGACTAAAATATCTGACCCACCCACCTACCCACTGGTAGTGCTACCAAAAACATTAATTTAAACTGGGCAACCTGAAATGTACCAAATAAAACTGGCTATAACTACAACATCAGCAAAATTATATTCATGCTGAAAAAAACTGGACATATTCCAAGTACATCATCTAAACAGCATACTTCCAGATGCTTTATTCTCGCTGCTTGGTCCAGGTATATATTCTGTCCTTATGACATTTTTACCCCTAGTTTAGTTCACTGGTTCTGTAATTCTAATAACATAATCAAAGCTATGCTCAATCTAGTTCATCTCAAGAGATATTCCCATTACCTCTATTGTGTTCCAAGCCCTGTGGTAGTTGCTAGAGATATAAGGTAAATGACGCATTGTCGTAGATCTTGATGTTTACATTCCAGGGCCGTTTATTTGCTTAGTTATAAACTGAAGCACCACTTTGGATATATTTGAGTCTCTATAAATCTGACATTGCTAAATGAATGATTCATGTTGACCTGTCACTCAGCACTTTCTGGACTAGCATGCTTCTATCAAGAATGTACATGTCACCTAGTTTAAGGTTGCCAGTATTGATGATCTGAAAGATTTGTTATAAAGCAAAAGAAACTTTATCACTTTGTAACCCAAGTCTGATCAATAAGAAAGTTATTTATTATCTTTAATGCTTCTATGTCCATAACTAAATGTTTGAGCAATGGCTTTTTACACTCATAGTACTTCTCATGGGTACTGTGACTACTACCTGGGGAAGCCGTGTTGTACTTCAGGACACACAAAACTCGAAGCACAAATGAAAAGTGTCAAAAAATTAATCACCACATTTCCCTGTTTCCTAATTTCTTTATTAACTTCTAATGAGCCTTGAGGCGATGAATAAAAATGCTCAAACATAAAGGATTTTTAAAGGAGGGGAACTTCTATTGCACAGTGTTTCTGACAGCTTGTTTCTAAGCAAAGCAACTGTTGTCTCTGGGGACTCATTCAACATTCATGCCAACCGTGGAGAGAGAGACCCAGTTTGGAAGACGTTTTTCTGGAGTACAGAGGGGGACTTTGATCCTAGCTCAGATAACAGCTGCCCTCCATGAGAGGGTTTTCTGGTTGCTCTATCCCTCAGGCCAGGTGAATCTCAGGGGAGGTGTCTAGTTGACCTCAAAGCTCAGCCAAGCAACTGATACCTGAGGGAGGGTCTTTGAGTGGGCAAGCGAGCCTGGCATCGAGTGTTATCATTCTGTCAGTCTCTCTCCTGGCTAGACACAGAGCACACAGGAAAGGGACTCCTAAAGGGAATCAAGTCTCACCTTGATTTTCCCCCCATTGTAAAACTAAAGGAAGGCAGGAAGCCAAAATACCGTGGTAGATTTTAGTCTCTACCATTGCATTTCTCACTGTTCTGGAATTGTAACGAAGTGTTTCCTTTGAAATTCCTGACTCTTGGCTTTAAATACAAAGGAAAGGTGAAAAATGTATGATTAATATCTTGGAAGGAAATAAAATGTACCGTATAGTTAATTAAGTAGAAGTGGAAGAAGACAAGACTACATTACTTTGTAGAAAGCCACTTTTCTTTTAGAGTGAGAGGAATTTGCAAAAGAATTGGAGTATCCCCTTTAAAATGTAAGAGGTAAACTTAAATATTGACACTGTGAGGTAATATTATGTTTGTGTCATTATTTGTTGTATTTCTAATATGGAACATCAAGGGAATCACTGAACAAAGACATAAAAAATCATTTTAATATTACAAATTTTATTGAAAATATAAATATCAAATAGACCTCTGCTGCTGCTGCTGCTGCTGCTGCTGCTGCTGCTGCTGCTGCTGCTGCTAAGTCGCTTCAGTCGTGTCCGACCTTGTTCAACCCCACAGATGGCAGCCCACCAGGCTCTCCTGTCCCTGAGATTCTCAAGGCAAGAACACTGGAGTGGGTTGCCATTAATAGACCTCTAGTCATTGCAAAATTATCCTGCCATTCATAATTAGATGTACCTTTGTCCTTCACTCAAGTACTCATTTAATAAATATTTATTGAGCTTTTATTACATGCAAGGCATTGTTTTAGACACTATAGGGCATAAAGATCTCAATGACAGCTTCTATACATAATGGAATGAATTAAGACTGTACATGGTAGAAAATGATAAATGCCAAAGAGATATATAAACTAGAGGACTTAACAGACTTCTCATTGACCACAAGACTCACGAGACGTTTTGGTTCCAACTACACATACTAATTCAACTAAAAGATAACTTAAACATGGTAGTATATGGTAGCACTTTTCTCCTCTGCCACCAAGGGAAAAATGGGCTGCTATTGGCCCACAGAGAGACAATAGCATCCCTCACACCAGTCAGAATGGCCATTATCAAACAGTTTACAAACAATAAATGCTGAAGAGGATGTGGAGAAAAGGGAATCCTACTATACTGTTGGTGGGAAGTAAACTGGTACCACTACTATGGAGAACAGTGTAGATGTTTCTTAAAAAAACTAAAAATAGAGCTGCCAAATGATTCAGCAAGCCCACTCCTGGACACATATCCACAGAAAACCATAATTTGAAAGACACATGCATCCCAGTGTTCATTGCAGTACTACTCACAATAGCCAAGATGTGGTAGCAACCTAAAAGTCCCTCAGCAGAGGACTGGACCAAAAAGATGTGGTACATATCTGCAATGGGACATTACTCAGCCATAAAAAATAATGAAATGATGCCATTTGCAGCAACATGGATGGACCTAGAGATTATCATACACTTATACACTTATATCAAGTGAAGTAAGTCAGACAGAAAAAGACAAATATCATATGACATCATTTATGTGTGGAATCTAAGAAAAATGATAAAATGAACTTATTTACAAAACAAACAGGCCACAGCATAGAAAACAAACTTACAGTTGCCAAAGGGAAAAGAGGGAGGGAGGGATGAATTAGGAGTTTGGGATTAGCATATAGACACTACTGTATATAAAACAGATAATCAACAAGGATCTACTGTGTAGCACAGAGAACTCTACTTAATATTCTGTAATAACTTATATGGGGAAAGAATCTGAAAAAGAATGGATACATGTAGATGTTTACCTGAATCACTTTGTTATACACCTGAAGCGAACGCAACATTGTAAATCAACTAGAAGCCAATATAAGATAAAAATTAAATTCTAAAAAGCTAATTTCAGGATGGTAGGATATATCTAGCCAATCTCCTCCTCTGTCACAAGGAGGAAAATTGGCTGCTCTGGATCCGCAGAGAGATGATGAAGGTGAGTAAAGGCAACCTGACCTCACCTGTCTGCTCTCTTCTTCCAGTCCTTATCCTCTGATGTGAATCATGAGTCTGGCTGCAGCAAGACAACTCAGACAAGAAGAGAAAGAAACCACTTCTCCAGTTTTCTTTCAGCCATATTACATTCTTGGATAGACCTCCCTGCCTTGCCTGGAAATACGTGCTGAGAGACCCATCACCTAAAGGGAAGTCTGGTGTTACAGCTTGAGCTGACACTCCTCAAAGACAGCAAGAGCCAGAGGCGATATGAGGGGAAAGCAGGGAGACATTTGTCTTTCCCTGTGAGGAAGCCTCCTTCCTTGGAAGCCTCCTTCCTTTGAAGCTTTCAAAGCTAAAAATGTTGTTAATAAGAACTACAGACAAGTATTCAGCAGCAATTTGTGTCTAAGCCACAAACTTCACATGATGGTTTTGTGTCATAAATCAATAAACCAGTGAAACACACTGCCATGTGTGCTGGGCACCTGCTCAATGATTCTGTGTTTCTTTAAAGGAGACTTTTAATACTTAAAATAACAAGTCTAGTGTAAGAAACCCAATTTTTCACCCTAGTATTAGGGCTTCCCACGTGGCACTAGTGGTAAAGAAACTGCCTGCCAATGCAGGAGAGATGAGGGTTCAACCCCTGAGTAGGGAAGATACCTCGGAGGACGGCATGGCAACCCACTCCAGTGTTCTTGCCTGGAGAACCCCATGGACAGAGGAGCCTAGCGGGCTACAGTTCATGGGGTCACAGAGCATTAGATACAATTGAGGTGACAGCATGCGTGTACACATACCCAGATGTGTCCATGCTTTCTCCTTTTTCCTTACTCTTTTTAATACTTCAGATTGCCCACGGAAATCTGCTTTCTGCCTTGACTTGTTCATCCTTGTGACTTCACTTGGACTCTCAATCTTTTTTATTTTTATCCTCTTGTGAGGATTTTACTTCTTGCTCCCTTTCTGATATTACCCTTCTGGAGACTTTGAGTGTGAATATCTTTTAAAATCATCCCTACATCAGAGTGCTTTTTTTTTTTCCACATATATCCATATACCTATATCTTCATCTACATATGCAAGCATATCTGTATAAATATGGATATAGGTATTCATATAGATATACATCTATCTCCCATGCTGGGGCTGCAGTACCAGCATTACCACATATTCTGCATGGACTCTTCTTTTAAACCATTAACCAAATTATCTTCGACAATTTTCAAGATGTATCCCTGCCCTTTCATTATTTTCCTGTGGCAGTGGAAAGAAGCTCAGAATCCACGTCTGGGTAGCAAAAAGTAACTCAAATGCCATCTTATGCCATAAAGACTTGGAGCTGAACTATTTGAACAAGAAATCCCCCAAAATTCTTCTATACGATGTCTTCACTCATTCTTCCCTTGCCTTTTTTCATTGTATAATTACTTTCTAATACTGACTAGATGAATGTTTGCTATTGGTTAACTATACGTTTTAACACTGATCTGTCAAAATACAATATATATCTGTTTAACCAACCAGTATACTAGCTGCACATTGCATCAAGCATCAAATTAGACCACAAGTATCCCAAATTCTGTGTCTCCCAAACTAAATGTTCCTTGAAGTTTCTTCTCCTCTATTTCCCATCATAGTCAAAGGTACCAGTCACCCAGTCACTCCAGTCATGAACCTAGGAGTTGTCCTTAATTCTTTGTTTTTCTGAGCTTCCCTCACAAGTTCCATGTCCATTTACCCTCAGAAGTCTAATCAGTCCTTAAGGCCTGTTGATTCCTACCTCCCTAAATAACTCTCAAATCCGCCCATCCTTCTACTCTCACGTCCTGAGTTCAAAACGCAGGATTCCTGTTTTGGACTGCTGCCGCAGCTCCACCATATGTCACTGTGCTTCTGTTCTTGCTTTATTCCGTCCACACAATACATCAGAAGCATCTTTGGAAAGTGAAAATCTGAACATATCAGTTGCCCGATTAAAACCGTTTATGACTCCCCCTGCTTCAGAATAAAATGAAAACTTTTAGGCACAGCAAGGATTCTGCACGACAGACTTACCTTTATGGCCTCATCTCTCTACTCCTCCATCCCCAACACACACACCCTACCTTCCAGCCGCAGCAGTTATTTATAGTTACTTTTGTTATATGAACCTCTTTAACCTCTAAATTTACCACATCAGTATGTACAATTTATAGACGGACTGACTAAAGAAAAGTAAATCATTATTTAAGGCATACCACACTTCCTCTGGAAGCCTATTTCTACATCTGTGCTCCTCTTTTTCTAGAGCCCCACAAAGGAGATTGAACCATTCTTGCCTTTGTACTCCTAATTATATTCTGCACATACTTGTAACATAATTCATACGATATTTACTTGTTTATCTCTCTGCCCTCCCTTCCTCCTCTTAATCCTGCCATCACTTGCTGGTTCTCTTTAAAGATACAAAACACCTTTTATTCTTTTTATATTTTCATCACATCACACATTGCCAGGCTCATAGTAGGTATTCCACAATGACTAGGAACATGTTTCAAATAAGGTGAATACTGTAAATTCAGATGCAACCATAAACTGCCTCAAGCATAACTTAAACTTGCTTCTTGATCTGTTACTTTGTTAGCATCATTCAAGTTAAGTTATAAAAGTGTTCAAAATTTGGATAAATGAGAATTTGCTTTGTCTCTTTCCTAGTTGACATAATAACCATATATTCATATAATAAACAATTTAGTGCTTCTGTAGAATAGTAAATTCACAAGTCAATACATTTTGAGTATTTAGAAATAATCTACTAACACAAATTGACAACCACTGGGCAATGAACAACAAAATGTCTCAAAATTCTTGCACTAAAACATATACATAAGAAAACCCATCCCTTGGAACTTTGTGTTCCAAGTCTGTAATGGATTATAAGCAGAAAATTAAAATGAGAGACAGGAACTGCTATAAGCAAATCTATAAGCTACAGCAAAAAAAAAAAAAAAAAAGACAGCTGTTAGCCAGGGAAAAGACATAAAATCTTAAAAAGTAGATCTAAGACCTCAAAAGGGGAAATTACCCAGGGCCAGTAACAGTAGAAAAATAGTGATTTGTATCTTAACTAGCCTGTGAATATTGCTGAATTATTCTATACAGGGAGTATACCGCATATCGTTGTTATTGTTTAGTTGCTAAGTGGTAAACTTACTCTTTCGCAACCCCATAGACTATAGCCCATCAGCTCCTCTGTCCATGGGATTTCCCAGGCAAGAATATTGGAGTGGGTTGCCATTACTTTCTGCAGGGGATCTTCCTGACCCATGTCTCCTGCGTTGCAGATGGATTCTTTACCACTGAGCCACCTGGGAAGTCCATACAGCATATAGTGTATGGTTATTTATGTTGATAACCATACTTTTTCAATTAAAATTATGTTCAGTGTATTCTGAATTATAAAATTAAAAGGTTAAAAGAATGGTGTAAAACACTTTAGAATTTTTTCCAAATTATTAATTTTTAAAAACAATTTAAATCTTACTTACCTATTTGGAATAATCCATTTTTAAATGTTTATTCAATTTGAATAACAAATAGAGGTATAATTTTTTTCAATATATAAATGCTACACATGCTGCACTTTAACTAAAATCTATAGGATAAGTACTATTATTTCTGTTTTACATTGGCACACATTAAATGATTTTATACATAGCTTCCAGGGGTGGGTTAAGAGTGGCTTGTGAAGCAACTGGAAGCAAATGGTGGCTCAGAGACTACTCAGGGAAGACTTGGTGATAAGGGTCCCTCATAAAGAGAGCAAGCGAGAGAGACTGTGTAACAGTTATTATTATAGATTTACTGCACAGAAAAATATTTCCCAGAATTATGAATTAATTAACAGCCTAGAATTCTTTTTTCATACTTATGAACTATATAAAGAAGGACTGCAATGCATTTTGCATAGCTTTCATTTCTTTAAAATTGTTGCTTTCTAAAATTCTTTTGTTCTCACATTTTGTTGGATAACCCAACTACTGATCAGTAGAGTTTCACCCAAGAAATAGCAATAGTTGAACATTTCTGAATCTTCACATATTGCTTTTTTTCTTGTTATATTTATACTTGATTTTGAAGGATTGCTTATGCTTGTGTCTCTGCGAGCAGTCAGTACCCAGTCTTTGTATAACACATAATGATACTTATTGTACAACAAAGCCTGAGATTTTTTGTAAACCCCTAGAGTTAGGTGTCTCCCTCCTAATCCATTCATCTATACCATGGCCTTTTCACTTCACACTCAGCAGATTCATAAGGTTATTTGCCTTTAGTGATCTCACTTTCTTACAGTATGAAATGATGAAGGCTGATAAAAGGAGAGATTACATTAAAAAAATAAATAAATAATAAAGAACAGGAAAGCAAAGCTTAAAGAAACAGCAGCTCTAATTTATTTCTCCTCTTAATCCTGCCATCACTTGCTGGTTTATTTCTTAAGGAGTCTCAGGTCTCCTTAAGTGTTTTCCTGTTTTGTCTCTTCAAATCCAGCCTAAGCAAAAATGAAGAGGTATGGTAGATGCTGTTACACACACGCACAGTTCCCAAAGGCCCCAGTAGGGTCAAGACCAAAAGGAAGCAAAACTAAAAGAAAATAGAACAGGAGAGCTGGGTTCAAATCCTGGTTTGGGAAGATCCCCTGGAGAAGGGAACAGCAACCCTCTCCAGTATTCTTGCCTAGAGAATCCTATAGACAGAGGAAAGCCTGATGGGCTATAGTCCGTGGGGTCGCAAAGAGTCAGACATGACTGAGTGACTTTCACTCACTCACTCACTCACAGATGAATAAACCAAGACCCAGAAAGTTCAGATAAATCACCTATGGTCACCCAGCTAGTAAGCAGTCAGGTAGAGACTTGACATGAGATACTTTCATTCTTATCATTGCTGAAATTTGAAAGACTAAGAGTTCATAAGATGATTTATTAATAAATCAGTCTGTAGAAGTTCAACTTGAGTGTCTGCCTTCAATTTACATTGTGCCACAATTGAGTTTTCTTTCACAGAAAAAATACTGAAAATAATTGTATCACCAAGATAACCTCAGCAAAAGCAGAAATCACCCAGGATGAAGTGTTTCTTATGTAATGCCATGTATAGTTGTTAATAGAGATGTAAGCACTTACTGAAGTAAGCTGTTAGGAAGGAGCAAATGAATTTATTGCTATTTCTCACAGACAGTCAAGAGTTGAGCAGCTTTTTAGTTAGGATATAATAAAGTCATAATCATCTGCAAGCAACATTGGTTCTTGTAAATGAAGACATACAAAACACATCAGCAAGAAACTGAAAAGCCACACGACTGCTAGAATTGATATCTTAAGGAAAACAATATGAACAAAAATTTGAGGCGTTTTTAATCTAAAACATAAATTAGTATTAACCTTTTAAACTGTTAGCATAATCATTAAAACAGTAGACATGTCCCTAAGAGTTATTTATTTAAGGGCTTTGTTCTTGAAAGTCATTACATTATTCCAATAAAGACTAAAGAGGTTATTTTCTCTAAATTATTTAGGTGTAAGAGTTAGCCTTCAGCCAGGTGTTCTGTTTATGCAGATGGCAAAATAAATTATTCAGAAATAGAAACAGGTAAAACAGATGGAAAAGCAGAGTAAACCAAGAAAGCCATGAGCAGCTGTCTAACAGGCCCCCAGTAAAACACCCACTTCTACATTATGGTCCAAGTTACCTGGTTAGGAAGAGTTCTAGATATATACACTGTTGCCCACTTCTCAAAAACATGTCTGGAACCTTGAATTCACTTCAGGTATACTATACTTAAAATACATCAACTGAAATTCTTTATGGAAACAAATATCTTAATTGAAACTGTGAAATATTCCTGAGAGCAGTTTTCCTACCAGATCAGAGAGTGAATTGTGTTTCCAAATCACCAGACTGTTTTAAGAAAGTAATTCTTATATTTATGCAACAAGAACTGTATTAGGTTTCCTCCTAGCACCTAACACAAATTGATAGAGTTACCCACTAAGACCCCTTATGACAGCAAATTTCTGCCTCTTACTTCACTGACTCATTGATTTAATCTCTGTGATAAAGTTGCCAGAAAGACCTTTTTGATAAATTCTGCACTAGGCAAGTTTTTTCGTGACATACCATTAGTAAACGTGGTGAAATGCTAAAGAAATTCTGGAAAGTACCCTATTTACAGAAACAGATCACTAAGGGAAAAAATGTTCAGAGCTCTATGTATACCCATTTTTGTTCACCTCACTTAATAAGGCAAACACAGACTACCCACTTAAGGGAGGAGGTGAATTCGGGCATAGGAATTACAGGGACAGAGAAAGGAATGCTAAAGAAAGGAGTGGCAGTATTCCCTAGAATGAAGCCCTCTAGCCTAGACTCCAGGAGATTTGCTTTCTATTCTTGACTCTGCCTTAACCTGGCCTTAAGACCAGGGTGTGTTGACTTCTCTCAGCACCAGTGTTTTTACTGTCCAAATGAGAATATCAGACTATCACCAAGATCCTTTGAGCTCTTGTACTGTACAAGTCTATATGAATTTGGAGAAGGGAAAAAGATAGTAGTGAAAGCAAATGAAATCTATAAGCAAAAGCACCTTGAAAAACATCTTGTCTACATCTCGTGCATTCCCTTTTAATCTTTTTTGCTAGAATTTAAAACTATTATTTCATAGAACAGTTTTTAGTTAGAAAGAGCCAGCAGTATATGTGTCCCACAAATAGAGACTAAAAGAGGGAAGCTATGGTATAAGCTAAAGATTCAGTCTTCATTAAACAGTTTCTGATTTGGATATTTGGTATGTGGTGTGAAAGCTAACCATTCAAATGGTTCATTTTCTTCTGAAACAATTTGGTATGTCGTATATACTACCTAAAAAAGTTGTCCTGAACCAGTTTCAAAACAATATGTCTAAATGGTCATTGAAATATTCCAAAGGTTGGATATTGAAGATGCTGTCTTTACTGACATTGCCATTTGTCTAAATATTATTCAAACAATTATCATTAATTCAAGTTCTTGTCCTGGCACTATCCAAATTGAGTTTCTTTGACTTCATTCACTCAAAAATATAATTTACTTTTCCCAATGGTCACATTGTGAAAGGGCCATCACTGCTCTACAAGAACTCATAGTCTAGCAAGGGAGACAAATATGTAAGCAAATAATTATAATTCAGTGGAATGGGCTATGATTGCTGTGCTGGCTCCTCAGTATTGAACTTAGCCCCATTTCACCTATCATATTCTTTATATAATATTCTTTCTTTAAGTGAACTTGCTATTATAACCTAAGGTGTTTATGTCAAAAGTATATTTTATATCCTCTCTATAAATGGAAAATCAGCAACCTTTGTCAGTAACAGATAGCAATTCATAAAAATAAATGCATAACCATTAAAGTAGATATATTTGTTAGTGAACTACCTATCAGTAAAAACCCCCTTGTATACCATTGGTAGAAACCATAGTATAGAAGTGGTAGTTTTATCAGTCATGCTAAGAATCCTGGGTTTTATCTCAAAGGATTGTTTTTTCATTTAACAAGTATGTTCTGAACACCTATTAGAAGCTATTCTCTGGTGGTGATCAAAAGCTATGTAGAGACTTTACATAGTACAATGACAGAAAGAGTTTTGCACTTTAGAAAGTTTAATATTTAATTTAGCTTGGAAGATTAACTGAAAGGGCACTAAGACTATGAGAGTAGAGGTTATGACCCAAATGATGACTACAGTAACTGATACAGAGATGATGAGAATCACTACAGTGTATTTGCAGGAAGACAAGCCAATAGGACTTGGGGATTATTTGGTTGTGGGGAGTTAAGGAGAGGCGGCATCAAGGATGATAGCTGGGTTTCTGTTCTGAGTAACCGAGTACAGTTGAGTATCATGTTTCCTGGATTCATTGGTACCTGGCATGTTTAGTGGATCATTAAACGTCCTTATCGCCACCTTAGAGATTTATTGATGAGACATTATGGTATCAGTTTCACTGTGTGCTACTGTAAGGGTAAGTTTACCAAAATAATTGTATAGATATTGACATGTTTGGGGCAGGGAGATAAATGGAACCAAGTGACTGAAGACATGAAATAGACCCCAAGTTGCATTTTGCCTTTCTGAAAATTGAATTTGCTCTCAGACTTTGTACAAGGATGATCTAAGATAGCCTCAGAAAATAAAAATCCAAGGCTCTGAAAAAATAATGTGGTCCTTGAGTTGCTCGTTCCCCTTTAAAAACAAACAGATGAGAACTGTCGTAAATGATGAGGAATAAATGGCAAAATTGTTGATACCCTGATGCAATGCAGGAGACCTCAGTTTGATTCCTGGGTCAGGAAGTTCCCCTGGAGAAGGGATAGGCTACCCACTGCAGTATTCTTGGGCTTCCCTGGTGGCTCAGTTGATAAAATAAAATCCACCTGCAATGCAGGAAACCTGGATTTGATCCCTGGGTTGGGAAGATCCCTGGTGGAGGGCATGGCAGCCCACTCCAGTATTCTTGCCTGGAGACTCCCCAAGGACAGATGAGCCTGGCAGGCTGCAGTCCATGGGGTTGCAGAGAGTCAGACATGACCAAGCGACTAAGCACATAAACAATGTCACTGGAACCATGCTCCCATTCTTCAGGTGTGGCCTCCACTTCTGCTGCTTCAGTCAAAATTAATGTTTCTGATGAAGCAAGCAAAAGTACAAAGATACCTAACTATTACTCAGAACAGAGATGTCCGTCAGCACAGTCAGAACAGCCACGTTGACCTTTTGTCAGTAGGAAGAGGATCCTGTTACAATTGTTCTTTGCTGCATGACCCAACAGGTTGTTACCTAGCCATTTTTTTAGAGCAAAAGCAAACAAGTCAAATACACACTCACTGTCAATAAACTAATATATAAATTATGGAACATCCCATGCATACTCTTAAGGTAATTACTTTTATCATTACAAAACTATTATTTAATCTTCTAGGACGGGCATATTGAAAGTTGGAAATTTATGCATATGATTGATAAAGTTGGTTTGGAGAGTCAGAAACCCCAAACACTTAGATGTTTAACTGTTTATGATCTTGGAATTTTTTAAACACTTTTTCTGTAAAGATAAAATCCAGGAAGAATAAATGATAGACATAACTAGAAAGTGGCAAGAGTTAGGAGGAAAACCCAGACGTGCTGATTTATAATCCATTCTATACTAAAAAGAAGCAGTTTTCCTGAATGTCTCCCAGGCATGCATTCAAATTTTAGCAATTAAATTCATATATACATAAAGAAGGCTGAACACCAAAGAATTGCTGCTTTCGAATTGTGGTGCTGGAGATGACTCTTGAGAGTCCCTTGGACAGCAAGGAGATTAAACCAGTCAATCCTAAGGGAAATCAACCCTGAAAACTCATTGGAAGGACTGATGCTGAAGCTGAAGCTCCAATACTTCAGCCACCTGATGCCAATAGTCAACTCATTGGAAGACTCTGATGCTGGGAAAGATTAAAGGCAAAAAAAGAAGAGGGTGGCAGAGGATGACATGGTTGAATGGCATCACCAATGCAATGGACATGAACTTGGGTGAACTCCAGGAGATGGTGAGGGACAGGGACGCCTGGCATGCAGCAATCCATGGGGTCACAAAGAGTCAGACACAACTTAGTGACTGAACAACCACAGCGATACATCTACTCTTTAGGAAGACTAGCAACTATACCCCACCCAGGCAGCCATTTTTCACAGGTGGCTTCAATGTCATTGCTGAGAAAACAGCTCAAAGTGCCAAATACATTGATGCCATCTCCAAAGCATCATTTTTACATAGAAAGCACAATACATTCAGGGTTGTAGTTTTTTTTAATGTATCTATTAATTCCTACAGCGAGTTCTTAGGATTTCACTGTAACAAAATAGACCCTTCACCATTAATAAAATAATGATTTTCAAGCAATCTTTGATCTGGGAAAATCATTCTTATTCTATGAAAGAGCTACTGTGCATACATTTACAAAAATAAGACTAACATTTAAACACTTCAGAGAATCTCAGTTGAGAAAGGGTGGTTCATAATGGCTCATCAAAGAAATGTTGCCTCTCAGAATTGCTTTTTAAAGAAAGCTAAACACAGATCCCACCAACTTTTCAATGCTAATATAATTCAGAAATTTATCTTCTGCAGGAGACTCAGAAGCTCTAGCTTTACAGTGCCTCAGGCTGAGGAGGAGGAGTTTGGAAATGTAGTATATTTAGGTATTACTGTGAGCAAGAAGAGAAACACTCTGAAGCACTCCACTTGTATTTTTTTTAATCCTTGAAAGTATGTATGGTGCATATATAACATGGTGGTGTGGTTGGGAGCATGCATAGTCATGTCCAACTCTTTGCTATCCCATGGACTGTAGTCTTCCAGGTTCCTCTGTCTGTGGAATTCTCCAGGCAAGAATATTGGAGGGGGGTTGCCATTTCCTACTCCAGGGGACTTTCCCGACCCAGGGATCAAACCTATAACTCTGGCATCTCCTGCATTGGCAGGCAGTTTCTTTTAGCACTAGTGCAATCTGGAAAGCCCTGTATATAGATAGCATAACCATCTCAAATTTAATGGCACAGCCCTGTGACACTCCTTGACTAGTTTAGATAACAAAAGAAGCTATTCTGGACTGTGTCAGTTTGTTCTGTTTAATGGAAATACGAGCATCCACTACATGCTACCTAGCACTGAGAGAATGAGTGGAGGATGAAAGGAAATTACATGGAAATATATAGAACAAGGTCACCAACTCCCAAAGACTCTAAAATGTAATAGAAAAAGACAGATGTAAAAACAAATAATAGAAAGAGATGCTGAGCTTGAAAGAATTTGCATTCTGTCCTAGAAATGTTAGTGAGTCCTTTCTCAGCCTGAAGTAAAGGAGGAAGCCATTTTGAAATCCTCTCTATGTGCACTAATTCACCTGTTCAATCATTTAACCATCCATTCAGCAAATGTTTACTAAAGGTCAACTGTGAGAACAAAGCAAATCCATTGCCCAGCAAAGTTTCATTCTAGTAAAGGGAGACAGATAATAAGCAAAAATAAACAAATATATGCTTTGGTAATAGTACTATGAAAAAGCTAATAGGTTATGTAAAATTGAACTTGCGAGGGAGCAGTATGCTACTATATAAAGGATGCAAAAGCAGACCTTGCTGATGAGATCTGAGCTAAAGGAGAAAGTATTGTGAGAAAGAGCTGTGTAGGTATCTAGGGAAAGGGTGTTCAACACAACAAGCACAAAGACTCAGAGACACACCAGGCAGGCTTATTCGGTTGGAGCAAAGTGAGCAGAGAGCAGAGCAGTAGAGGATGAGGTCGAATAAGTAACTGAAAAATAGATGCAAGTTTTGTACATCATCTCCAGCAAGAGTCACTAACTTAATATTGGACTGTGCATACTTATATGAAGTACTGGATGCAATACGTGGCTGCAATCTCAAAAATGACAGAAGGATCTCTGTTCATTTCCAAGGCAAGCCATTCAACATCACAGTAGTCCAAGTCTATGCCCTGACCAGAAATGCTGAAGAAGCTGAAGTTGAAAAGTTCTGTGAAGACCTACAAGACGTTCTAGAAATAACACCCCCAAAAGACATCCTTTTCATTATAGGGGACTGGAATGCAAAAGAAGAAAGTCAAGAAATGCTTAGAACAATAGGCAAATTTGGCCTTGGAGTATAGAATGAAGCAGAGCAAAGGTTAATAGAGTTTTGCCAAGAGAATGCACTCGTCATAGCAAATACCCTCTTCCAACAATGCAAGAGAAAACTCTATATATGGACATCACCAGGTAGTCAATACCAAAATCAGATTGATTATATTCTTTGCAGCCCGAGATAGAGAAGCTCTATACAGTCAGGGGAAAAAAAAAAAAAGACCAGGAGCTGACTATGGCTCAGATCATAAACTCCTTATTGCCAAATTCAGACTTAAATTAAAGAAAGTAGGGAAAACCAGTAGACCATTCAGGTATGACCTAAATCAAAACCCTTACCATTATACACTGGAAGTGACAAATAGATCCAAGGGATTAGCTCTCATAGAGTGTCTGAAGAACTATAGACGGAGGTTTGAGACATTGTACAGGAGGCAAGGATTAAGACCATCCCCAAGAAAAAGAAATTCGAAAGTCAAAATGGTTGTCTGAGGAGGCCTTGCAATAGCTGTAAAAAGAAGAGAAGCAAAAGGAAAAAGGAGAAAAGGAAAGATATACCCATTTGAATGCAGAGTTCCAAAGAATAGCAAGGAGAGATAAGAAAGCCTTCCTCAGTGATCAGTGAAAAGAAATAGAGGAAAACAATAGAATGGGAAAGACTAGAGATCTCTTCAAGAACACTAGAGATATCAAGGGAACATCTCATGCAAAGATGGGCTCAATAAAGGACAGAAATGGTATGGACCTACCAGAAGCAGAAGATATTAAGAAGAGGCGGCAAGAATACACAGAAGAACTGTACAAAAAAGATCTTCAGGACCCAGATAATCAGAATGGTGTGATCACTCACCTAGAGCCAGACAACTTGGAAAGCAAAGTCAAGTGGGCCTTAGAAAGCATTACTATAAACAAAGCAAGTGGAGGTGATAGAATCCAGTTGAGCTATTTCAAATCCTGAAAGATGATGCTGTGAAAGAGTTGCACTTAGTATGCCAGCAAACTTGGAAAACTCAGCAGTGGCCACGGGACTGGAAAAGGTCAGTTTTCATTCCAATCCCAAAGAAAGGCAATGTCAAAGAATGCTTAAACTACCACACAGTTGCACTCATCTCACACACTAGTAAAGTAATGCTCAAAATTCTCCAAGCCTGGCTTCAACAGTACCTGAACCATGACCTTCCAGGTGTTCAAGCTGGATTTAGAAAAGGCAGAGGAACCAGAGATCAAATTGCCAATATCCGTTGGCAACATCAAAAAAGCAAGAGAGTTCCAGAAAACACAACTTCTGCTTTATTGACTTTGCCAAACCCTTTGACTGTGTGGATCACAACTGTGGAAAATTCTGAAAGAGATGGGAATACCAGACCACCTGACCTGCCTCTTGAGAAATCTGTATGCAGGTCAGGAAGCAACAGTTTGAACTGGACATGAAACAACAGACTGGTTCCAAATTGGAGAAAGAGAACGTCAAGGCTATATATTGTCACCCTGATTATTTAACATATATTCAGAGTACATCATGAGAAACACTGGGCTGGAGGAAGCACAAGCTGGAATCAAGATTGCAGGGAGAAATATCAATAACCTCAGATATGCCGATGACACCACCCTTATGGCAGAAAGTGAAGAAGAACTAAAGAGCCTCTTGATGAAAGTGAAAGAGGAGAGTGAAAAGTTGGCTGAAAGCTCAACATTCAGAAAACTAAGATCATGGCATCTGATCCCATCACTTCATGGTAAATAGATGCGGAAACAATGGAAACAGTGACAGACTTAATTGGGGGGGGGGCTCCAAAATCACTTCCAATGGTGACTGCAGCCATGTAATTAAAAGACACTTGCTCCTTGGAAGAAAAGCTATGACCAACCTAGACAGCATATTAAAAAGCAGAGACATTACTTTGCCAACAAAGGTCTGTCTAGCCAAAGCTATGGCTTTTCCAGTGGTCATGTATGGATGTGAAAGTTGGACTATAAACAAAGCTGAGCACCAAAGAATTGATGCTTTTGAACTGTGGTGTTGGAGAAGACTCTTGAGAGTCCCTTAAAATGCAAGGAGATCTAACTAGTCCATATTAAAAGAAATCAGTCCTGAATATTCATTGGAAGGACTGATGCTGAAGCTGAAACTTCAATACTTTGGCCACCTGATGCAAAGAACTAACTCATTTGAAAAGACCCTGATGCTGGGAAAGATTGAAAGCAGGAGGAAAAGGGTACGACAGAAGATGAGAAGATTAGATGACATCACCAACTCAATGGACATGAGTTTGAGTAAATTCCAGGAGTTGGTGATGGACAGGGATGCCTGGCATGCTGCAGTCCATGGGGTTGCAAAGAGTCTGAAATGACAGAGCAACTGAACTGAACTTAACTGACTTATATGAACCTCTTATGTCTAATAAGAAAACAGCAGATGATAAAATAACAGAAACTAATTTCTTACAACTACTATCACTGCAAGGCTAAAATATATGGAAGGTTGAAATTCACCTTCTCCTAAGTGTATCTCCATTCATTCTGATGCAGCAGAGTTGCCTCTGGGAGAAGGGAATGAAAAAAAAAAGAAATAATAACAACAAAAAAAACAAGCTTTGTATGTGTCCACTCACAGCTATTACATTACTAGCTCCTTCCTTGAAGAGCTGAAATTTTTTCTGCAGTTAAAAGATGTTTCTGTCTTCTTTATCATTCTTTGTAGTCAGTAAACAAGATCCTTACTTTGTAATAAGTAAGAGCACAAGTGTCACGTCCCAACCCTGGAACTGTAAAAGAGTAAGCAAAAAGGCAGCTTTCTTTGCTCTTGTTTGCCATGTGCATTTTCACATCATGAAGTTCTTTACTGTTTGAACACTGGTGAATCCCCCTAATTGGCCTGACTGGCTGAACTCGGGAAAGGTGCCGATTATAGTCTTCTTGATTTCCAAGGTTTATAGAGTACACATTGTCTGGGAGACAGTGACACTATTTCCTGATTTGCTTTTAAATGTTTATACCACTAAGCAGTAAAACTTATAAGTATTTTAATTAACAAATCTCTTGACTCATTAAGCTGTTATGGTTCTGTGAACTTGGTCATGATGACAATGATGCTGAAAAATTATCTACAAGGATTCCTCCAGTTACAAGATTCCAAAAGATGTGCTAACCACTGGGAAATTTTTCTCAGATGTCCAGGTCTGCTCTTTGTCTACAGCTTTCTCATTAAACAATGCTGAACTGTTTTGCTGAGTTCCTGTTATAGCATTTCTGAAGAATATTCCAGTTCCATGGTAGTGTCATTTATCAGGGAAAAAATATAGTAAGTTGTCATTATCTACCTAGAGACTTTTCTTTCATTCAAATTATTTCTTGAAATGGGTATGTGCTTCTCTTTATCTTTGGGAGGGGCACAGAAAGAAAAAGGCTAATATTTTAATTTTTTATTCATCCAAATGGAAATAGAAGCATATTTATGTCTCTACAACCATTCTCTAAACCACTTTCATTATTTTGACAATTTAATTTCAACATGTGTTTGGCTACAACTGTGCCAAGTTCTCAGTGTCCTGTTCTCTGACATTTCCCACAGCTTAGCCTTATTGAAATAAATGTGTACAACCAGAGGAAGATTTAAGTTTGGTAATACTCCTTGAAACCACAGCTATAGCCAACAAGTTTTCAACCCGGTTGGTTTCACAGTGTACCAGTCCAGTGAAGTCAACTCTGTAATGCCATTAAAATGTCAGATTTTTTGCCATTTTTTAAAATAGACTTTGAAGAATAGTTTGTATGTTACAGTGGATAGCTATGCTTTTTTTTTTCTATTCTTAATAGTTTCTCACTGTATTGTTTTGTGCTCAGGGAATACAGTCTGTTTTCAGTTTTCTGCAATTACTTGAGATCTTCTTTATAGACTAATAATACATAGTTAATTTTCTGTGCTATATGTGTTTGACAAGACAAACACATTGTTTTTCAGACGTAAAATTAAATATTAAACATGTTAATAATGTTATTTACAACTCTAGCTCCTTTCTTGTTTTTGTCTAATTGTTCTGTTATTTTCTCGGGAGCTGTCTCCCACTGTGATTGCAGACTGATCATTTTTCCTTTGTACTTCTGTTTTTGATTTATATAATTTAAAGCTATGTTGCTAGATATATAACATTCATGACTGTTGTATATTATTGTTGATTTTTCCTTTTCTCAATGTGAAATTTATCTTTATTTATTCTTTTTGATCTTTTGTTCTGAGACTCTATTTTATCTCATATTGATTTAATAATGCAAAATATCAATAACCTCAGATATGCAGATGACACCACCCTTATGGCAGAAAGGGAAGAGGAACTAAAAAGCCTCTTGATGAAAGTAAAAGAGGAGAGTGAAAAAGTTGGCTTAAAGCTCAACATTCAGAAAACAAAGATCATGGCATCTGGTCCCATCATCACTTCATGGGAAATAGACTGGAAACAGTGTCAGACTTTATTTTTGGGGGCTCCAAAATCACTGTAGATGGTGACTGCAGCCATGAAATTAAAAGACACTTACTCCTTGGAAGAAAAGTTATGGCCAACCTAGATAGCATATTCAAAAGCAGAGACATTACCTGCCAACAAAGGTCCGTCTGGTAGTCAAGGCTATGGTTTTTCCAGTAGTCATGTATGGATGTGAGAGTTGGACTGTGAAGAAGGCTGAGCACTGAAGAGTTGATGCTTTTGAACTGTGGTGTTAGAGAAGACTCTTGAGAGTCCCCTGGACTGCAAGGAGATCCAACCAGTCCATTCTGAAGGAGATCAGCCCTGGGATTTCTTTGGAAGGAATAATGCTGAAGCTGAAACTCCAGTACTTTGGCCACCTCATGCAAAGAGTTGACTCATTGGAAAAGACTCTGATGCTGGGAGGGATTGGGGGCGGGAAGAGAAGGGGATGACAGAGGATGAGATGGCTGGATGACATCACTGACTCAATGGACGTGAATCTGAGTGAACTCCAGGAGTTGGTGATGGACAGGGAGGCCTGGCGTGCTGCAATTCATGGGGTCACAAAGAGTCGGACATAACTAAGCAACTAAACTGAACTGAACTGAACTGAAGTCTTTTTTTAGTTAGTATTAATCTGACATGTAATTCTTGCCCTGATTTTAAATTTATCTAAGTAATTCATTTTTAATATCTCTTATAAGTAAAATATAGTTGCTTTTTTTTTAACCCAAGAGGAGAGTCTTAGTAGTAGAGATATATTTATTGTGATTACCTATACACTAGAATTTCTTCTTGCCATCATAACTTCAAATTTTTTGCCACTGATTGTGTTTTTTGTCATATTCTCCTTTTATTCTGTTGATTAAAGGTGGAATGGGATTATTGTACTAATTTGGGGACAGAAAGAATTGTTCTGTTGATTTTTGTATATGGTTTGAAGATTATGCATTCTATTTCGATTTTTCCAGTTGTTATCCTTATATGACCAACACATATTTTGAAGGGATATTTTCTACCAGTGAGAAGATTCAACTAGAAATTAAATCCTTTGACATACTTTCATGATGCTATTCATCTGATTTGTTGAGTTTTTGACTACAATATCAATTTTAAAAAACTATTTTATTTTTTGAATTGGTGATACATACACATAAAAAAGAATCAGAAAGTACAAAAAGGGATACCATGAATTACAAATCTCTCTTACATCCCCTAGTCCCCTGGTCTTCCAAATCACTTCCACAGAGACAATTATTGGTCCAAATTTCTTGCGTATCCTCCCAGAGGTAGACCATGCACATGCAGCCTTGGAGTCAGGTTTTTGGTTTTTTTAAATAATAATAATAATAATAATACTCCAGACACTATTCTGCTTTTGTGTTACATTCACTTAGTTTGCTTTTGTTTCACTTAGCAGGATATTCTTTTTATGTCTTTCAATACAAATACATAGGGAGCCATTTCATTTCTCCACTAATTTATCTTGATTTAAAAAAAAATAGAGATATTCATTGAAGAAGCAATATGTTAATATTATTCATGTTTTAAAATTAAGAAATACAGTGTAAACACTCTAGCTCTTATTCCCTTTTGGCCGTTTTCAGCACCAAACCAGGAACAACTATTTCCTCACAATGTTCCAGAGTTTTTCTATATAGTGAAGTGAAAGTTGCTCAGTCGTGTCCGACTCTTTGCAACCCATGGACTATATAGTCCATGGAATTCTCCAGGCCAGAATACTGGAGTGGGTAGCCTTTTCCTTCTCCAGGGGATCCTCCCAACCCAGGGCTCGAACCCAGGTCTCCATCACTGCAGGCAGATTCTTCACCAGCTGAGCCACCAGGGAATCCCTCACTTTATTTATCAGTGAGAAGTGAGCAGTTATGGATGTATCTTACCCACAGTGTTTCTACATTTCATTTTTACACTGGAATGGTACTTCATCATTTGGCATACCACAATTTACTTATTCAATCTGCTGTTATAGGACATTTGGTTTAATTCTAACTCTTGACAATCACAGGAAATGCTTCAATAAATGACCTCTTTCATATATTATTTCATTCACTTTGCAAGTCTGTCTATGCAAGTACATAATTTATATGCAAGAATATTTGTAGGATATATTCCCAAATGTAGAATTATACTCGCTTCTAAAAACACACTTTTTCCCTTGTATGAATTACTATAACTCATTTAACCAGTTTCCTATTAGTAGATATTTTGATTGTTCCCAATAGTGTGCTAATCAAAACAATTCTGCAATTGATCTTTACATACACACAAGGAAAATCTTTTTGTGTACATGCATATCTGTAAGCTGACTTGCTAGAAATGCAACTGCTGAGTCAAGTCATTTTATGACTCGACACGTATTGCCTAATTATTTTAACTGTTCTTCATACAGATTGGGCTGATACTACTCTTATCAGCAATGTAGAGGGATTTATTTTCTCATACTGTCACTAAGTCAGTGTATTAGCAGAGCATTCAAACTTTACTAATTCATAGGCAAAAATGTTATCTAATTGTAATTTTACTTTGCATTTTTCTTATCATCAGTGGGGTTGAATATATTGTCAAATATTTAAGAACCGTTTATATTCTCTTATTCTTGTCCTTTGTCCTATTGTATTATTTGGGTTTTTATTGATATATATGAACTCTCCATATATTGAGGACATTAATCTTTTGTGATGAATATTTAATCTCCAAAATCTCTAAAAGTTTATTTTTCATGGTTGCAATAATCTCTTAGAATTCTCTGATACTAATTGTACTTATTTTAAATTCTTCTCCTGTCTGTTCTATTACTCCAAGAATATGGGCTGATCTTTGAAAATCCCTGTACATCTGCTTGCTGTGTTTATCCTAACCCAGCCTCAGTGATTGTGGGAGAAAGACAGGGCCTACTGTTATCCTGTTTTCTAGGTATGGAGACTCCCCAGGCTTCCTGGGGAAAAGAAGGGTAATACTCTGCCCCTTCTGGCTCCAGAGCCCTCCCACTCTATCCTGTGGACAGCTCAGCTGCTGCCCACAGTCTGCACAGGTGAGAGAGAAAAGAGGGAGGGACAGCTCTGCAGCAGCAGCAGGGGCTGCTGATTATACACCCTTGAGCGGTGCTTGGGGACCTTCCCCTCCATTTAACAACTGACTCTGAGCTTGGTTTCCCTCAGAATTGCTCCTACCTGGCATAAGTACTCTTTTGTGCATATTTGGGGGCATATTCTCTGCCAAATATTTCTCCTATGATCTGATCTTATCCAACTGGTTTGGTTGTTTATTTGTTGATTTGTTTTGTTGTTCAGTCCCTAAGTCATCGTGTTCAACTCTTTGCGACCCCACGAACTGTAGCTCTTTGTTTTAGTATTTAGGAATTCCTCCAGATTTCTGGTTTGCTGTTAGCACTCTTTCTATACATAGTGTGAACTGAAGTGAAGTGAAGTGAAGTCGCTCAGTCGTGTCCGACTCTTTGCTACCCCATGGACTGTAGTCTACCAGGCTTCTCCATCCATGGGATTTTCCAGGCAAGGGTACTGGAGTGGGTTGCCATTTCCTTCTCCAGGGGATCTTCCTGACCCAGGAATCGAACCCAGGTCTCCTGCATTGCAGGCAGACACTTTACCCTCTGAGCCACCATAGTATAGTTACTGATTTTTGACTCTCAAATACTGTTTCTGTTATTTTTCAGCATTTTTGGCAGCAAGAAAGGTATATGCTTAGGAGACTATCTTGATTTAATCTTCCCAAGTTGCTTTGAAAACCCAAAAGGTAGGAACAGTACCAACCTTTTCAATTGCACAGCTTTGCTCACTGTGGACCTCTTGAAGTCAAGCATGAAAAAAACATGTCACTTGCTAGTTTGTCTAGCATGGTGTCTGGCTCATAAGATAATTCAATGTGTTTATTGTATGAGGAAAGAAGGAAAGAAAGGGGAAAAAGAAATTTAAGAATTATTTCTATTAGGACCAACTCCATATGTTTTTATCAAATATACTACTATGTATACCACTATGCACAGTGTTATAGAAGTGAATAAAAGACTCTCTTTGCCCCCGTAAAGTGTGCATGTGTGGACAAGAGAGACAGAAAAGAATGAAAGTGTGCCTCCTGAAGTCCAATATTTAATATACTAAGAGAAAACCTAATATATTGGTGCTAAGTCTACAGGCTTTAGAGGAGAACAGAGAATCACCTGTTAACGTTGACAAATAGAGAAGGCTATTTCAAGGTGACTAAAACTAGAGGTGGAGGTGGAGAAGACAGTGGTCTAAACCAATGTTTTATTAGCCACACAGAAAAGCTTTCGCAGATGTGTCTCCAACCTTTCAATATACTCACAGTCATAAAAACAAGCAATAACTGAATATTTTTAAAAGATGGCCTAAACGTAAGTTTCTTGGAAATTCAAGTGACAGATAAATTATTGCTTGCAAAACTCATTTCAAATATTAAAATAAATTATCTTTAGAAATTTGTTAACTGTACAGTAAATTTTTCTTTCAGAATTCATTAAGCTTGATGCATTGAAGTTGCTGGGAAAGTGGCTTAATATTAGTAGCAAAGAGGTTTGTGTCTCTGATGGGTCCTCAACTCTAATAAACCCAATAGCTCACTTCTGCCCTGCAGCATGAATATTCCAAAGCAAACAGCTCTGATCGCTTAGCATGATACAAAATCAGGGCCAGGATCCCCATAACCAGGATCCTCGGGAGAGAGCAGAGAGGCTAAGGAGAAAGAGACTAGTCAGTGCTTCCATCTGAAACAGACCCTATGATCTGAAAGGTGACATAATACACTAAACCCTAAAATGAATGTTCTCCAACATCCTTTGATTTTTGCCTTTTCATATTCTATGGCATGTAAGTTTGGGTTCTTTAGACTAATAAGCGTGCCCACATGCTTGAACTCACATAAAGCCAGACATCCTGGAATATGAAGTCAAGTGGGCTTTTGGAAGCAACACTATGAACAAAGCTAGTGGAGGTGATGGAATTCCAGTTGAGCTATTTCAAATCCTGAAAGGTGATGCTGTGAAAGTGTTGCACTCAATATGCCAGCAAATTGGGAAAACTCAGCAGCTGCCACAGGACTGGAAAAGGTCAGTTTTCATTCCAATCCCAAAGAAAGGCAATGCCAAAGAATGCTCAAACTACCTCACAATTGTACTCATCTCATACACTAGTAAATTAATGCTTAAAATTCTCCAAGCCAGGCTTCAGCAATACGTGAACCGTGAACTTCCTGATGTTCAAGCAGGTTTTAGAAAAGACAGAGGAACCAGAGATCAAATTGCCAGCTTTCACTGGATCATGCAAAAAGCAAGAGAATTCCAGAAAAACATCTATTTCTGCTTTATTGACTATGCCAAAGCCTTTGACTGTGTGGATCACAACAAACTGTGGAAAATTCTGAAAGAGATGGAAATACCAGACCACCTGACCTGCCTCTTGAGAAACCTGTATGCAGGTCAGGAAGCAACAGTTTGAACTGGACACGGAACAACAGACTGGTTCCAAATTGGGAAAGGAGCACATCAAGGCTGTATATTGTCACCCTGCTTATTTAACTTCTATGCAAAGTACATCATGAGAAATTCTGAGCTGGAGGAAGCACAAGCTGGAATCAAGATTGCTGGGAGAAATATCAATAACCTCATATATGCAGCTGACACCACCCTTATGGCAGAAAGTGAAGAACTAAAGCGCCTCTTGAAGAAAATGAAAGAGAAGAGTGAAAAACTTGGCTTAAAGCTCCACATTCAGAAAACTAAGATCATGGCATCTGGTCTCATCACTTCATGGCAAATAGATGAGGAGACAGTGGAAACAGTGTCAGACTTTATTTTGGGGGGCTCCAAAATCACTGCAGATGGTGATTGCAGCCATGACATTTACTCCTTGGAAGAAAAGTTATGACCAACCTAGACAGCATATTAAAAAGCAGAGACATTACTTTGCCAACAAATTTCCATCTAGTCAAGGCTGTGGTTTTTCCAGTGGTCATGTATGGATGTGAGAGTTGGACTGTGAAGAAAGCTGAGCGCTGAAGAATTAATGCTTTTGAACTGTGGTGTTGGAGAAGATTCTTGAGGGTCCCTTGGACTGCAAGGAGATCCAACCAGTCCATCCTAAAGATCAGTCCTGGGTGTTCACTGGAAGGATTGATGTTGAAGCTGAAACTCCAATACTTTGGCCACCTGATGCAAAGAACTGACTCATTGGAAAAGACCCTGATGCTGGGAAAGATTGAGGGCAGGAAGAGTAGGGGATGACAGAGGATGAGATGGTTGGATGGCATCACCGACTCGATGGACATGGATTTTGGTGGACTCCGGGAACTGATGATGGACAGGGAGGCCTGGCGTGCTGCAGTTCACAGGGTCACAAAGAGTAGGACACGTCTGAGCAACTGAACTGAACTGAACATGCCTGAACAGATACAGTAGAGCCCAGTGGTGAGAAAGTATTACAGTTACCAAGCACATCACCATCTTTTTGTAGGACAGTATAAGATGAGAACACAGAGGTGCCATTGGTAGGTAGTGGTCAAGACGGCCAGACCTAGAGACAAATGCCTTGGAGAGTATAATCAGGTTGCTTGAACTCTTTCTGCCTCAGCTTCCTAGCCTACAACATGAAGGTAACAAATGCAATTTAGCTCTTATCATTGTATCAGGAACAATGATACAATGGTACAACAATGATACAAAGTCCAACAATGATACAAAGTCCAACAAAACTATATACTTAAACCTCTCAGCATAGTTCTTAACATACAATGTACACTCAAAATTATTATCTTTTTGTTATGATTAATCTCTTCATACTACCTAGCTGCAATACCTTAAATCAACCATTGTTAAAGTATGGTCTTGGGAGATATCAGAAGGTTCTAAAACCCCCTTAGAGGGTTCATAAGGTCAAAATGATTTTCACACAAACAGTATTATCATAATGGTAATAAATGCATGATTTATCTATTTACTCTCATTCTTTCACAAGAGTACAGGGGGGTTTTCCAGAGGTTATGAGGCTTGAGATTAGTAAATTAAATGCAAAAGTAAATGTGAAAACCCAGCTCTATGCTGTGAAGTCAGACATTAAAGATGTTGGCAAAAATGTGGAAAGATGGAGCTCTTCTCACTGAATGTTTTTGTTTTAAAAAAAATAGTAATTTTTTCATAAAAATGTGTTAGCATGCAATGGGTTTACTATGTTATTTTTAAATAAATTAATACATAGATATTTTATAAATCTCTTAGTTTAAATTTCTAACTTAGTAAAGATAAAGAACTCATTAAACAAAAAGTGCTTTAGATTCACAATAATTTTTAAGAGAATATAAAGGGGTCCTTGGACCAAATTATTTTAAAATTTCTGTCTTAAATTACATGGGTAATCACTAAGACAAATTTTTATCTATTTATAATTTTAATATGTATTTTTATTTTTATTTAAAAAGGTGTTAAGAAAATTTAAAGTATAAAAATAACTAAAGAGAAGGGTTAAATGTGCCATAATTAAACCTTTCAGTGGTAGCCATTATCAATATTTTAGTGTATTTCCCTCTGCTGCTTCAGTTCAGTTCAGTTCAGTCGCTCAGTCGTGTCTGACTCTTTGCGACCCCAAGAATTGCAGCACGCCAGGCCTCCTTGTCCATCACCAATTCCCAGAGTTCACTCAGACTCGCATCCATCAAGTCAGTGATGCCATCCAGCCATCTCTTTCTCGGTTGCCCCCTTCTTCTCCTGCCCCCAATCCCTCGCAGCATCAAAGTCTTTTCCAATGAGTCAATTCTTCACATGAGGTGGCCAAAGTACTGGAGTTTCAGCTTTAGCATCAGTCCTTCCAAAGAAATCCCAGGGTTGACCTCCTTCAGAATGGACTGGTTGAATCTCCTTGCAGTCCAGGGGACTCTCAAGAGTCTTCTCCAACACCACACTTCAAAAGCATCAATTCTGTGGCGCTCAGCCTTCTTCACAGTCCAACTCTCACATCCATACATGACTACTGGAAAAACCATAGCTTTGACTAGACGGACATTTGTTGGCAAAGCAATGTCTCTGCTTTTGAATATGCTATCTAGGTTGGTCATAACTTTTCTTTCAAGGACCAAGCGTCTTTTAATTTCATGGCTGCAATCATCATCTGCAGTGATTTTAGAGCCCAAAAAATTAAAGTCTGACACTGTTTCCGCATCTATTTCCATGAAGTGATGGGACTGGATGCCATGATCTTTCTTTTCTGAATGTTGAGCTTTAAGCCAACTTTTTTGCTCTCCTCTTTCACTTTCATCAAGAGGCTTTTTAGTTCCTCTTCACTTTCTGCCATAAGGGTGGTGTCATCTGCAAATCTGAGGTTATTGATATTTCTCCTGACAGTCTTGATTCCAGCTTGTGTTTCTCCCAGTCCAGTATGTCTCATGATGTATTCTGCATATAAGTTAAATAAGCAGGGTGACAATATACAGCCTTGATGTACTTCTTTTCCTATTTGGAACCAGTCTGTTGTTCCATGTCCAGTTCTAACTGTTGCTTCCTGACCTGCATACAGATTTCTCAGGAGACAGGTCAGGTGGTCTGGTATTCCCATGTCTTTCAGAATTTTCCACAGTTTATTGTGATCCACACAGTCAAAGGCTTTGGCATAGTCAATAAAGCAGAAATAGATGTTTTTCTGGAATTCTCTTGCTTTTTCCATGATCCAGAAGATGTTGGCAATCTGATCTCTGGTTCATCTGCCTTTTTAAATCTAGCTTGAACCTCAGGAAGTTCACGGTTCACATATTGTTGAAGCCTGGCTTGGAGAATTTTGAGCATTACTTTACTAGCGTGTGAGATGACTGCAATTGTGCGGTAGTTTGAGCATTCTTTGGCATTGCCTTTCTTTGGGATTGGAATGAAAACTGACCTTTTCCAGCCCTGTGGCCACTGCTGAGTTTTCCCAATTTGCTGACATATTGAGTGCAGCACTTTCACAGCATCATCTTTCAGGATTTGAAATAGCTCAACTGGAATTCCATCACCTCCACTAGCTTGGTTCATAGTGATGCTTTCTAAGGCCCACTTGACTTCACATTCCAGGATGCCTGGCTCTAGGTGAGTGATCACACCATCATGATTATCTGGGTCATGAAGATCTTCTTTGTACAGTTCTTCCATGTATTCTTGCCACCTCTTCTTAATATCTTCTGCTTCTGTTAGGTCCATACCATTTCTGTCCTTTATTGAGCCCATCTTTGCATGAGATGTTCCCTTGGTATCTCTAATTTTCTTGAAGAGATCTGTAGTCTTTCCCATTCTGTTGTTTTCCTCTATTTCTTTGCATTGATCCCTGAAGAAGGCTTTCTTATCTCTCCTTAATATTCTTTGGATCTCTGCATTCAGATGCTTATATCTTTCCTTTTCTCCTTTGCTTTTTGCTTCTCTTCATTTCACAGCTATTTGTAAGGCCTCCTCAGAGAGCCATTTTGCTTTTTTGCATTTCTTTTCCATGGGAATGGTCTTGATCCCTGTCTCCTGTAGAATGTCACAAACCTCCATCCATCTTTCATCAGGTACTCTACTCTATCTATCAGATCTAGTCCCTTAAATCTATTCCTCACTTCCACTGTATAATCATAAGGAATTTGATTTAGGTAATACCTGAATGGTCTCGTGGTTTTCCCTACTTTCTTCTATTTAAGTCTGAATTTGGCAATAAGGAGTTCACGATCTTAGCCACAGTCAACTCCCGGTCTTGTTTTTGCTGACTGTATAGAGCTTCTCCATCTTTGGCTCCATAGAATATAATCAATCTGATTTCGGTGTTGACCATCTGGTGATGTCCATGTGTAGAGTCTTCTCTTCTGTTGTTGGAAGAGGGTGTTTGCTATGATCAGTGAATTTTCTTGGCAAAACTCTATTAGTCTTTGCCCTGCTTCATTCCGTGTTCCAAGGCCAAATTTGCCTGTTACTCCAGGTGTTTCTTGACTTCCTACTTTTGCATTCCAGCCCCCTATAATGAAAAAGACAGGTTTTTTGGGTGTTAGTTCTAAAAGGTCTTGTAGGTCTTCATAGAAGCATTCAACTTCAGCTTCTTCAGCTTTACTGGCTGGGGCATAGGCTTGGATTACTGTGATATTGAATGGTTTGCCTTGGAAATGAACAGAAATCATTCTGTTGTTTTTGAGATTGCATCCAGCTCAGTTCATATATTGGAGGCAAAAGAATTCTGTGGAGCTAGCCTCACAGTTCATACCAAGTCAGCAAGACCAAGCTCCAAAATTTTTCCTGTCCCTATGAGAAACAATAAGGAAGTAGGTTAGACCAAGGCTGTAGCTGAAAGGATCTGGAGAAGGAACAGGCTAACTGAATACCAGCTGTTTCTAATGACTTTTTAATCTTATTCTGCCCCCGAAACCTCAGGAAGAGTCCTGCACACAGTGTGGCAAGTATTAGCTGAATGAAAAAAAAAAAAGTGAATAAATGAATGCATGAAATGCAAAACCCCTGAAACAAGTAACAAATGATCAGTATTCTTAAGGATTTTTGCTAACTCTTCAAAATAAAAGATTCTTTTTAACTAAAAATAATAGGAAAAATAAAATCTTTACCTCCATTTATGTCAACAGTCACTGTATATATTTAAAGTTTCCTACCAGGAATCTTAGCAAATATTTAAGCCGTTCTGATCTACCTTGCCAGTTGGTACTTAAAGGGAATTAGGCAGTGGATTAAAAGTATGGTTACTTGGGAAGCTTTGAAGTCTACTGTTTTAGGCTGTATGATCACAGGAATGTCTCATCCACTTCCCTTTCTCCTTTCTTTTCTAATCTTTTGTTAAAGAAAAGTAGCATATAAACACACCAACCTATGCTGCTATAATGATTTTCTTAGTTAACACTGTAGTTAAGGTTATATACAGACTTTCATTGTAATCCCTTATCCTTACTAGGTTCCAAGGTTTTTAAACACTGCCTCCACCCTAAAGCTCTCCAGGCTTTGTTCCTTATTCAGATAAACTTTAAACTCCGTTCTGTTCAGCTGCTTCAGAGAAAAAAGAAAACAAGAGATGTAATGTTTTGCCCATGAGTGTTAGAAAGGCCAACTTACAAAAGTTGACATATTCACCATAGTAACTTGTTAACTTGAGAAAGACGTCATCATCCAGGGAATTATCAAGAAATCAAAAGACCAGGAGAAAATAATCAGGTGATGTCTAAAAGTCAACTTGGCTCTTTTAATTAAACCTATTTAGATATCTTCACAATTTCAATATGTCTGAAAAACAGCCTATTATCTGGTGGGTATCCCATATACTAGAATTTTCTACCTGAAGGATGAATATTGTTAAATATGAGCTTTTTTATGCACTTGAAGGTTTAACTTTTGTGGACAGATAATACTATTTTGTAGTTTGTTGTGCTGTGCTTAGTCACTCAGTCATGTCTGACTCTTTGAAACCCCTTGACTGTAGCCCTCCAGGCTCCTCTGTCCACGGGGATTCTCCGGACAAGAATAATGGAGTGGGTTGCCATGCCCTCCTCCAGGGAAACTTCCTGACCCAGGAATCAAAGGAGGGTCTCCTATATTGCAAGCAGATTCTTTACCAGCTGAGCTACCAGGGAAGCCCATTTTGCAGTCTACTTTGGTTTAAAAATTAATATTCGATTCATTATGGCTACAAAAATAAAGCTTCCTCAAGGTTTTAAATTTGCTACACAAAAAATCTTCAGATTAATATTTGATACCTTTATAGACTTAATTAAATATCTTAAAATATCCACAACTGTATTTATAAATTTGATATAATAAATTTCCTTTCAAATATAATTTTTGACACAATAAACTCTTCCAAATTATTTAAATCATGTAAATGTTATAAACTAAATTTTTACATTAAAAATGTAATCTAAACCAATTATTCAATTCTTACGTTTAAATCAGAATCACAAGCCTGGCATTTATTCTAATAAGTCAAAATGTCTTTAAAAAGTTACAAATGCCTAAAATACTAAACATGCAGAGTTTGATCATAAGAAGTTCACACTCATATGGAAAGAATAGCAGTACACATTTATGGTCTCATCTAGGGCTATATGTTAACCTTCCTCTTCTCTATGATAATACAGTTCAGAATAACTTTGATCATCTTGATATTCCATAAGACACACTAGCTCACTTTCTTAATGAGGTCATACTAATTGGACTGGTGAGCTGGCAGTGGCAAGTACACTGGATATCCAAATTAGACACAGGCATATCACAGGTAGGATAGAAGCCCTATAAAGAAAAACCCTATATGTTGATGTGTCCGTATATCAATATCAATAAATTTTTTATGAAAAATAAAAAGTTTTTCCAATGTTTCTTTTTTTTTTATGAATAATATTTTATTTGCCAAGAAATTCCACATAACAGAACTTAACAATACCCAAAGGGAATGACAGAAACATTCCTCTCTTTTATGCAGTCAGAAAGTGGGTTTTACGAACCAAATTGTATATAATAAATGAGTACATTTTGTTAGCTTACAAAGGAAAATGAGTAGCCTTTAAGTAAATCACACAGCACATTGCAAATCACTGGCTCTCCAATTATTAGGCATGTGTAAGGCTAGGTATGCTATTCCTTTGACTCTTTAAATTAATCATGTTCCTCTATTAACTCAGACTCACCCGGCCCCTGCCCCAAAGATACCAGTTTTAAAGGAGAGAGTATCATCCTTTCAAATTTATGACCAGGGAAAAAGATGTCTGACTTTGATCCATCACAGGTATGCAAAATGCATACTTATAGATAATTCTCTATATGCCTTCTGTAGGCCCACTAAATGTAAAGATTACTAAATGTTAAGATTTATGTTATATCAAAGCAAATATTGACCTTACCTCTGCCTGCATCAATATTTACTGCTTTGTACAATAAATCTTGATGTTCAAACTGCATCAATATCAGTGCATTAATTTCTGCATGGCTCATATCAGCATCTTATAAAATTTGAAATGCCAGTGAAAATATTTCACTTGAAAAATGCAGATATAGCCAATTAAAGAGACAAAAAAGGCTTTTCCTTTCCTTCTGGCTAAAGATCTAAATGTAAGATCAGAAACTATAAAACTCCTAGAGGAGAACATAGGCAAAACACTCTCAGACATAAATCACAGCAGGATCCTCTATGATCCACCTCCCAGAATGCTGGAAATAAAAGCAAAAATAAACAAATGGGATCTAATTAAAATTAAAAGCTTCTGCACAACAAAGGAAAATATAAGCAAGGTGAAAAGACAGCCTTCTGAATGGGAGAAAATAATAGCAAATGAAGCAACTGACAAACAACTAATCTCAAAAATATACAAGCAACTTCTGCAGCTCAACTCCAGAAAAATAAACGACCCAATCAAAAAATGGGCCAAAGAACTAAACAGACATTTCTCCAAAGAAGACATACGGATGGCTAACAAACACATGAAAAGATGCTCAACATCACTCATTATTAGAGAAATGCAAATCAAAACCACAATGAGGTACCACTTCACACCAGTCAGAATGGCTGCGATCCAAAAATCTGCAAGCAATAAATGCTGGAGAGGGTGTGGAGAAAAGGGAACCCTCCTACACTGTTGGTGGGAATGCAAACTAGTACAGCCACTATGGAGAACAGTGTGGAGATTCCTTAAAAAATTGCAAATAGAACTACCTTATGACCCAGCAATCCCACTTCTGGGCATACACACCGAGGAAACCAGAATTGAAAGAGACACATGTACCCCAATGTTCATCGCAGCACTGTTTATAATAGCCAGGACATGGAAACAACCTAGATGTCCATCAGCAGATGAATGGATAAGAAAGCTGTGGTACATATACACAATGGAATATTACTCAGCCATTAAAAAGAATTCATTTGAATCAGTTCTGATGAGATGGATGAAACTGGAGCCGATTATACAGAGTGAAGTAAGCCAGAAAGAAAAACACCAATACAGTATACTAACACATATATATGGAATTTAGGAAGATGGCAATGACGACCCTGTATGCAAGACAGGGAAAGAGACACAGATGTGTATAACGGACTTTTGGACTCAGAGGGAGAGGGAGAGGGTGGGATGATTTGGGAGAATGACATTCTAACATGTATACTATCATGTGAATTGAATCGCCAGTCTATGTCTGACGCAGGATGCAGCATGCTTGGGGCTGGTGCATGGGGATGACCCAGAAAGATGTTATGGGGAGGGAGGTGGGAGGGGGGTTCATGTTTGGGAATGCATGTAAGAATTAAAGATTTTAAAATTTAAAAAATAAAAAACTAAAAAAAAAAAGAAGATAAAGTTTTATTCAGGGTTGGGTTGGTATCAAGTGCTGTGTAACAGTGATAAAAGTTTCAATTGTTGCTATGATGAGATGTTTAAAACATGGGTAAATGGAAGGCTGAAAGTTTGGGTTTTAAATCGGCCTTGAAGGTAGCAGGTTGATGGAGCCTTTTTTTAAGGACTCTGGCGTAATCTATGAAGATATTGAATGTTGATAGGCTTTGATCTAGTGCCTCTGCTTCTAGGAATTTGTCTTTCAGAAACACTTGTATGTATCCCCAGTGTGCCATTGTGAGTGTAACAGTCTAAATAACCATCAGTGGGGACTTGGGTAGTTTTAGTACATCCTTATCATGAAATGCTTAGTAAACATGTACCAATATGAATGAGGTTGAGCTACAAGATGTATAAAATAATTTGGGTAATAAGGTCTCATCAATAAATAGAACTGAGAAGTTGAGAGACTATACACAAAGGTTGATTGTGATTATCAGTGAGAAATGATGGATACTGCCTTTTTATATTTATAAGTATATAATATTATAGGGTTATATCTGAAATATTTTATTATGCCAATACATCCATAATATTTCCTAAGATAATTCTTTTATAATAGATGGCTGAGTTTCATCAAATTTGGGCAGTTTTCTTTGTAACTATTAATATTTCGAGGGGAGAAGAAGAAGAAAAAACTGCAAAGAAAGCCAGAAGGAAAAGAAAAGCCTTTTTTGTCTCCAATGTTTCATTATGAAAATTTTCAAGCATATAGAAAACCTGAAATAATTTCACAGCAAACTCCTGAATATCCAGCATCTAGATTCTATAATTAACAGTTGGACTGTGAAGAAAGCTGAGTGCTGAAGAATTGATGCTTTTGAAGTGTGGTGTTGGAGAAGACTCTTGAGAGTCCCTTGGACTGCAGGGAGATCCAACCAGTCCATTCTGAAGGAGATCAGTCCTGGGATTTCTTTGGAAGGAATGATGCTAAAGCTGAAACTCCAGTACTTTGGCCACCTCATGCGAAGAGTTGACTCATTGGAAAAGACTCTGATGCTGGGAGGGATTTGGGGCAGGAGGAGAAGGGGATGACAGAGGATGAGATGGCTGGATGGCATCACTGACTCGATGGACATGAGTCTGAATGAACTCCAAAAGTCGGTGATGAACAGGGAGGCCTGGTGTGCTGCAATTCATGGGGTCACAAAGAGTTGGACATGACTGAGCAACTGAACTGATATACTTGCTTAATCATATTTAATAAAGTATTTAGAAGTTCAATAAGGGCAATTGTTACATCTTGCATCCTCTACCACTAATAATAAACAAGAATATTTAGTGACCCATTTTGAATTTAGGTGGCAGCATATACTGTTCTTAAGAATATCACTCTGATTTAGTTGTTGGACAACTCAAAAGCTGACTTTTCTGATGGAGCCTGGAGGAGAAAGAAGACAGATGCAGATCCAGTCTGAACTGCGAGCTTCCCTGCCTTCCAGGTTAATAGCCCAACAAATTCAACAGCAGTAGGGGTATTCATGATGAATACATGGATCCACAGTGAATACAGGTGTGGGGTCCCTGGAAAATGACAATTCAAAAGCTATAGTAGAGAGGCTGCAGATTTTGGAGCAAGACTGTCTTCTATGGCAGAAACTACATGCTTTTTGCAAAGTAGTCCCTGGCTACTACTGAGGCCTAGTAGCGGTCCTATTCAATGCCTAACACAATGACTCTGCAAATGTTGCAGCCCTTCATGAATTGGTATTTTCAGATTTCCATACTGTAAGGTCAGATGTGTAGGAGCCCTCTATTGCACTACACAAATGGTACAAAATCAGGATCAAGCAAAATCAGAGGATACAAAAGCTACATGAATAGGACTTCTGACTTCCACACCACTTAATTCTGCTAAACCAATGCCTAACTCTTCAATTCACACCTAACATCTTATTGAAGAGATGGGAAATATTCTGAAAGCCAGCTGATGGAGGTGAAAAAATCTTGGGCCTAGTGCACAACTGGGTCAGCACAATACATAAAAACAAACTAAAACTGGGCTGTTTCTGCATTATAGTCCCACTTTGGGGATAGCTCTGAATATCAACTGTGAGGGCCAATCCTTCCAATGAATAGAACTGGGAGTTCAGTTCAGTTCAGTCGCTCAGTTGTATCCGACTCTTTGCAACCACATGGACAGCAACATGCCAGGCTTCCCTGTCCATCACCAACTCCCAGAGCATGCTCAAACTCATGGCCATCAAATCGGTGATGCCATTCAACCATCTCATCCTCTGTCATCCCCTTCTCCTCCCACCTTCAATCTTTCCCAACATCAGGGTCTTTTCAAATGAATCAGTTCTTTGCATCAGGTGGCCAAAGAATTGAAGTTTCAGCTTCAGCATCAGTCCTTCCAATGAATATTCAGGACTGATTTCTTTTAATATGGACTAGTTGGATCTCCTTGCAGTCCAAGGGACTCTCAAGAGTTTTCTCCAACACCACAGTTCAAAAGCATCAATTCTTCGGTGCTCAGCTTTCTTTATAGTCCAACTCTCACATCCATACATGACTACCGGAAAAGCCATAGCTTTGGCTGGATGGACCTTTGTTGGCAAAGTAATGCCTCTGCTTTTTAATATGCTATCTAAGTTGGTCATAGCTTTTCTTCCAAGGAGCAAGTGTCTTTTAATTTCATGGCTACAGTCACCATTTGCATTTTGGAGCCCCCCAAAATTTAATCTGTCACTATTTCCCCTGTTTCCCCATCTATTTGTCATGAAGTGATGGGACCAGATACCATGATCTTAGTTTTTTGAATGTTGAATTTAAAGCCAACTTTTTCACTCTCCTCTTTCAACAAGAGGCTCTTTAGTTCTTTTTCGCTTTCTGCCATAAGGATGGTGTCATCTGCATATCTGAGGTTATTGGTATTTCTCTTGATTCCAGCTAGTACTTCATCCAGCCTGGCATTTCTCATGATGAACTCTGCATATAAGTTAATAAGCAGGGTGACAATATACAGCCTTGATGTACTCCTTTCCCAGTTTGGAACCAGTCTGTTGTTCCATGTCTGGTTCTAACTGTTCCTTCTTGATCTGCATGCAGATTTCTCAGGAGGCAGGCCAGGTGGTCTGGTATTTCCATCTCTTTAAGAATTTTCCACAGTTTGTTGTGATCCACACAGTCAAAGGCTTTGGCATAGTCAATAAAGCAGAAGTAGATGTTTTTCTGGAATTCTCTTGCTTTCCTGATAATCCAAAAGATGTTGGCAGTTTGATCTCTGGTTCCTCTGCCTTTTCTAAATCCAGCTTGAACATCTAGAAGGTGAACATCACTGTTCACGTACTGTTGAAGCCTGGCTTGGAGAATTTTGAGCATCACTTTGCTAGGGTGTGAGATGAATGCAATTGTGCAGTAGTTTGAGCATTCTTGGGCATTGCCTTTCATTGGGATTGGAATGAAAACTGACCTTTTCCAGTTCTGTGGCCTTGAACTGGGAGTAGTATATTTGATTTTCTTCCTTTATATTCAGAAGTAGCTTGAGAAGAACATGCATGTACTCCTGATTATTGGCAACCAATTTGGCTGGTTGATCAGGGTCTGGAAGCAAGTTTGAAATATCAAAGAGGGACTTCCCTGGTTGTCCAGTGGCTAAAACTCCATGCTGTCAATGCAGGGGCTCAGGTTCTATCCCTGGTCAGGGAACTAGATCACACATGTTGCAGCTAAAGAGCCCACATGCTGCAAAGAAGATCAAAGACCCCATGAGCCACAACTAAGACCCGGCCCAACCAGAAAAATAAATAAATAAATATTTTTTAAAAAAGAAAGAAAGATTAAAGAGGAAACAAAAGTCTATGAAAGAAAAATATAATGGACCCATTAGAGCAGGTACCAAGTAGGTACAGATATTCTACTGCCTACCAAGTCAGGGGAGACAATAACAACAGCTTCCCTCCTCTACCAGCCTCGTGTTTGCCCAAGGAGGCCAAGAGTGGAGTCACCACGGTGGCAGGAATAGAGGTTATGCATTGGCTCAATAGTATGGACTCCCACTAACAAAGGCAGATTTAGCTGCTGCTTCCGAACACCCAACCTGCCAAAGTGCTAACAACCTGATACAAAGACCGTGATAAGCAGCCAAGCTTGAGATCAGCCAGATCCCTGGCAGCAGAATGATTACCTCAGACCCCTTCCACCCTGGAGGAGACACTGTGATTCAACATCACTGCAATTGTTACTTACTCACATATGGTTTTGATTTACCTGTCGGTCATGTCTCTGCCAACACCACTATTCCTGAGCACATAGAATGCTCACTTTACTGTCATGGAATTCCTACATAACATCACATCAAACCAAGGGACCTATTTTACAGGGAAGGGTGTGCAAAAAGTCAACGCATGACCAAGGGATCTATTATTTCCACCACACATTAGTTCACCTGGAAGCAGCCAGCCTGCTAGAACAATAGGTTTATTTACTAAAGGCTTACCTGAGGTGCTAACTCAAGTCAAAAATCTCAGTAGATTCAGGACACTGCCCTACAAAACAAAGACAAACCATTGTGATGTGCCCCCCAGTGAGAATAAACAATTCTAGACACCAAGGGATAAAAGTAGGATGTGTCCCTCTCACCATCATTCACAGTGGTTTACTTACAGAATGTGTGCTTCCTGGCCCCATGTCTTTATGTTTTACAGGATTACAGGTCCTGATACCTAGGGAGAATACTACTTCCATTGACAGAAAGAGTGAGAGTTTCATTAAACTGGAAGCTACGAAACTTTGGGTTCCTCATGCCAGTGACCCCGCAGACAAAGAAAGGAGTTAATACTAGCAGAGGGAGGAGTGTAATTGAATAGGATTATCCTGAGTAGTGGGGAGCAGATGGGAGCAGAGAGACTGTCTGGAACACAGGGATTCACTGGGTGTCTGTAGGTACCTCCGTGCAAGGTGATATTGATAAATAGTCAATTGTAGCAATGGCAGCCCAATGAGGAAAAGGGGGGAAAGGGCTCAGATCCCTCAAAGATGAAGTTACTGGTACACTACCCAGAAAGCAATCTAGAGGAACTGAAGTGCTGGGGATGAGTGAGGGAAATCCAGAACAGGTATTGAAGTAGTTAGAGGATGAATACCAATTATGACCTCAGGCCCAGTTGTAGGAGCATGGATAGTAACTTGTTACACTAGCCCAATGTACTAAGATCCACTGGGGAGTGATTGCAGCTAACAGAATCTTGAAGAATCAGCAACAAATTGGTCTTAATATGTAGTGCACACAAGGGATGGACTATATACTTATGCCATGCTTCATTTTCTCTTGGTGTTCTTCTGATTCTATTTGCAACTGCAGCAAAGGGGCGAAGTGTTCCGATACTGACCACATCTTGCCTCAAGCATGTCTTTGGCTTGCCATGGTGTTTGTCTGATTCTGAAGGAGTGGGATACTCACAGGCATTTAATGGACATGATGCTTGCACAGGCCTTGTGCTAGTACAGCGGAGTTAACAAGGCAACCCTCAACTCATAGGAGATGGGAGCCAAGGGACAAGTGCTTCCACTTGCTAATCCTGGGATCAGTTCCCAAATAAGCTACCTGAATGCAAGTTCTTTTCTCAAGATCTGCCCTCCAGGGTCACCCAGACTAAGAAAGAAACTAATGAGAGTCAACAATAGCTCTCTTACAAATATGATATAAAATGCTGCAGAACAACAATAAAAGCTTTCATTCTCCAGACACATCAGCTTTAAGAACAACAGAAAATATCAGTTTTGACT
This sequence comes from Ovis canadensis, assembly GCF_042477335.2. NCBI lineage: Eukaryota > Metazoa > Chordata > Mammalia > Artiodactyla > Bovidae > Ovis > Ovis canadensis. Next base: position 207,807,369 of record NC_091245.1, on the reverse strand, counting down.
CATTCCAGATGATCCCTTCTTTTATTGTGTCTGACATTAGGGCAAATATATTCCTTTACAAATTCTTCAACAGCAAAACTTAATAACAAAGAGAAATTATTATGGAAAGAAAAAGTATATTTGTATTTGTTATCTATTGCTCCTGCAAATTACCACAAACTTAGTGGCTTAAAACAATAAAAATGTAGTATCTTTAGGGTCTCACTGGGCTAAAATCAGGTGTGAGCTGGGCGAAATCCCCTTCTGAGGTTCTAGGGGAAAATTAGTTACCTTGCCTTTTCCAGCTTCTAAAGACTTTCCACATTCCTTGATTCATAGTCCTTTTCCTCCACCTTCAAAGCCAGCAATATGTTGTGTCCTTTTTATATCAGATCATTTGACCTCCTCTTCATTATTCCTCTTCTACTTTTAAAGACTTTTGTGATTATACTGGGTCCATCCAGATAATGCAGGATAATTTCCTTATCACAAAATCACCAGATTAACAAACAATTCTATGTACAACCTTAATTCCCCTTTGCAGTATAATGTAATATATTCAAGGGTTCCAGGGATTACAATTTAGACATCTTTGGAAGTTAGGTAGAGGGCATTATTCTGCCTACCACAATATTGTTGGTGGTGGTGGTGGTGGTGGTGCTGCTGCTGCTGCTGCTAAGTCGTGTCCAACTCTTTTGTAACCCCATGGGCTATAGCCTGCCAGGCTCCTCTGTCCATGGGATTTCCCAGGCAAGAATATTGGAATGGGTTGCCATTTCCTTCTCTAAAGGATCTTCCCAACTCGGGAATTTAAATTTACATCTCCTGCATTGAGGCAGATGGATTCTTTACCACTGAGCCCCCAGGGAAGCCACAATATTAGAGGAAATAGAGAGTTTATCAATTTCCTTTAACATCTACCCTCCTATTTACTTTAGAATCAAATTCTCATTCAATTTAATTCAATTCCAATCTCTTGGTTGTAATTATATTGATTTATATCAGGCTGGTAGGTGCGTTTTCATTTTATGGGTGAACAGAATGAAATGTGAAAAGTGAAAAAGAAAAAAAGGCTATAAAAATAAGAGGGAGAGAGGAAGGACAGAAGTGATGAAGGAGGGAAGGGAGGAAGGAAGGAAGGAAGAGACAACTTCAATTTTCTTTTCGTATATGGAAGGTATGCTTAGCTACTGAACCCTGAGGTTACTCAGTTGGTGTGATGGTTAATTTTGTGTGTCAACTTGCCTAGGCTAAGAGATGGTCAGATAGGTGGTAAAACATTACTTATGGGTGTGTCTGTGAGGATGTTTCTGGAAAAAAATTCAGTAGACTGAGCTATGTAGCAGGTATCATCTAATCAGTTAGGGACCCAAATGGAACAAAAAGACCCAATAAGGACAAATTCTCTTTCTTCTTGAGCTAGGACACAGGAGCTCCCGGTTCTCCGGTCTTTGGACTTCAGCTGGAACTATACCTCTGGCTTTCCTGGCTCTCGAGTTTGTGAGACTTCTTGACCTCCATAATAGTATAAGCCAATTCATGTAAGAAATCTCATCATAAATATTTCTCTATATATCTTAATAATTCTCTGAAGAATCCTGACTAATATAGTTGGAAAAAGCTTATCTAAGGAGAAAGAACCCATCCGCTAGAAGTTAACAATTTTATTCAAACTCAAAATTCTAAGGAAAAATTCTGGTCATCAGAGAGAGTAAAAAAAAAAATCCAGTCAAGTATAAATTTTCACCAGTATTATTTGTTAAAACTATATTTTTATTTGTTATAACTTTAATTACACATTACATTTTTTAAGCTAAACTTTTCTTGAAACAAATCGTATTCTTGATTCTGATAATATGGACAATATTGAAGAGTCATGGCTCAGTGAAGAAATGGTTGGATGGCATCATCAACTCAATGAACATGAGTCTGAGCAAATTCTGGGAGACACTGAAGGACAGGGAAGACTGGTGTGCTGCAGTCCGTGGGGTTGCAAAGAATCGGACACAGCTGAGTGACGGAACAACAACAATACGTACCATCAACAGCAAACCATACATGGTTTGGAAAACAAATGTGCATTTAACTGATAAAATTTATCATACATCCAGCTTCTATAATTACCATTACCAAATTATTATTTGCTCTCATGTGAATTGTTCACATTTTACAACCTCCAAATTTGATCTGCAAGATTAAATATGATGAAATGTTTCAACTGACAACATGTTATGTTTCATTTTATTATTGATCTCAATCCATGTGATTTAGGTTAATTCTGCAAAACATATTTCTTTTGAACCAGTAAATCCAACAAAAGTGATAAAGAAATGGCAAGGAGGCAACATCCTGAACATGCATTTGGCACTTCAAAACAAGTGGATTGTTAAACAGTTATTTGAGATTAGTTGAGCATGAGTAGGTATTTATTGCTTTCTCTTGGCCAGAAAATTGTTAGAGAAATAAGATAATGATAGAAATATTCTCCCTTGTAAAGCATAATCATTTTTAGAAGATTGACTTGAAAATATCCCAGTGCTTTTAGATATTGTGTCCTTCTGGTTATACCAATTATCAGTTTACTTTGGGAAGCCAGCATATGAACTCTGCTGTATTTAGTACAGGGAATTGAAGAGAATACTGGGACCAGAAAAATGTTTCAGGACGGAAAAGTAGCCCTTGTCTGTTTAACTATGACATTTCCCAATCTAACTAGATACTTTGAATTCCTTTTGACATTATATTTCCACTTCTGAAAGGAGTTATTCCTAAAGAATTCTTCCCTCTTCCTGGCTCTCAAATTATTTCCTTTTTTTTTATGAGCCAGATTTATAATTAATCATAGTTATAAATGGAAATTGAGCAAGATTTCCTGTAAGAGAAAGTATTTAAATTGAATAATTTGTGATTTCTTTTTTTTTTTTATGATTTGGATGTGGGGAAGGTCACCATTGGAATTACACACATGAACTGTATGAATGGTTTAGAGAGCCTATATTTATTATTCCATCCTTAAAGGGCATTCCATCCTCAAGGCCATTATTCAGTTCAGTTCAGTTCAGTCACTCAGACGTGTCTGACTCTTTGCGACCCCATGAATGACAGCACGCCAGGCCTCCCTGTCCATCACCAACTCCCAGAGTTCACTCAGACTCATATCCATCGAGTCAGTGATGCCATCCAGCCATCTCATCCTCTGTCGTCCCCTTCTCCTCCTGCCCCCAATCCCTCCCAGCATCAGAGTCTTTTCCAATGAGTCAACTCTTCGCATGAGGTGGCCAAAGTACTGGGGTTTCAGCTTTACCATCATTCCTTCCAAAGAAATCCCAGGGTTGATCTCCTTCAGAATGGATTGGTTGGATCTCCTTGCAGTCCAAGGGACTCTCAAGAGTCTTCTCCAACACCACAGCTCAAAAGCATCAATTCTTCAGCGCTCAGCTTTCTTCACAGTCCAACTCTCACATTCATACATGACCATAGCCTTGACTAGACGAACCTTAGTCAGCAAAGTAATGTCTCCACTTTTGAATATGCTATCTAGGTTGGTCATAACTTTTCTTCCAAGATTAAGCAAACTTAAAAATCAAGTAAAGCTATTTCTTATTTACTCAAGGGTTAACTTCTTGGAAAATGGAAAGCAAATTACAATTAATTTTCTCAGAAGAAATGAAAGTAAAACAGACAATGTACTCCAATATGTTGAAAATAATACAAGTTGTCCTTTTTCCATTGTTCCCTTGATGTAAGCAATGATTTAAAGGTTTTGGAGAAAGTAAAATTAATATATGAAAAAATTAATCATAAATTACATTTTAAAAGTCACTGACAATGTCTTGTCAATCTGTAGACTCTCTTTAAGTGTTTCATTTTTCATCATATTCATTAATTAAATTCTTTCATATAAAGGCTTTGACATATATTTGTTCACCAAATTTTAGTGAGTAACTCAAAGGAAAAATATCTAGGGCACAACAATTAGAAAATGGTAATGAGACAATTTATTTTACCCAGAACGACAACAACCTAAGTAAATTTCTTCCATCTGTAGAGTGCTCCATCCATAGAATTATTTAATAGCCACAATCTCATTTGACTTTCACAAACTCTCTATGAACTTGATATTTCTGGGTAGGCACCTCAAACTCATATTTGCAAAAAAAAGAAAGTGAGCTTAAGATGTCTTTGTCACTCACCAAGTAAGTATGCATTTGAGTGTGAAACTTTCATCCAACTCATTAGGTAACTGCTCAGAGAATTCATTACCTAAAGCCATAATAGAAGTTGAAAATATAAATACTCAGAAGAGCTTAGATAAAATGGATATATAACAAATATCTAATGGGTTATAACGTGTTGTTTTACATACAAGTATTTAGTTTCCTTTTTAAGATAAAAACAACTCCCTTTATTAAATACTTTTTTATATTGCATGTTTTTGGTAAAAAAAAAAAACAGACTATATATATTCACCATATTACATCTAGAATGAGTTTTATCAGGAAAGTTCTCATACACACATTCTTTTGGTGATGAGTAAGGAAATTATACTACTGTGTATTCTTGTTTTACTTTCTTGTGTTAATCATGTGCTTAGTCACTCAGCGTGTCTGACTCTTTGTGACCCCAAGGACTGAAAAGCCCACCAGGTTCCTCTGTCCATGGGATTTTCCAAACAAGAATACTGGAGTGGGTAGCCATTTCCTTCACCTGAGTTAATCATAGTTAATTATTAATGAAAACATGAAGCATGTTTTAATACCTATACTGATGCCTATCATAGCTTTGCATTGTATAAAGGGGTTTGTTTTTATGTAAAGATTTACTATAACTATCTTCATGTATTCCCATTACTATTAGAATGATCAGATCAATTGGTTGGCTGGTTTCCATTTCTAAACATTTCCATGCCAAAAATATTTGTACACTAAGACTGGGCCTTTTGTAGTTTTGAGAGTTTTCATTTTAGAATAATATCACCAGTCCCAGCTAGTCAAAACACTAAAAAATGAGCACTGCTCTCTGGGAATTATATTAATAATTCCATCTAATGAGTGTCTGTCCTCAGCGATCAATGCAAAGAAATAGAGGAAAACAATAGAATGGGAAAGACTAGAGATCTCTTGAAGATAATTAGAGATACCGAGGGAACATTTCATGCAAAGATGGGCTCAATAAAGGACAGAAATGATATGGACCTAACAGAAGCAGAAGATATTAAGAAGAGGTGGCAAGAATACACAGAAAAACTGTACAAAAAAGATCTTCACAACCCAGATAATCATGATGGTGTGATCAGTCACACTCACCTAGAGCCAGACATCCCGGAATGTGAAGTCACATGGGCCTTAGAAAGCATCACTGCTGGAGGTGATGGAATTCCAGTTGAGCTATTTCAAATCCTGAAAGATGATGCTGTGAAAGTGCTGCACTCAATATGCCAGCAAATTTGGAAAACTCAGCAGTGGCCACAGGACTGGAAAAAGTCAGTTTTCATTCCAATTCCAAAGAAAAGCAACGCCAAAGAATCCTCAAACTACCACACAATTGCACTTGTCTCACACGCTAGTAAAGTAATGCTCAAAATTCTCCAAGCCAGGCTACAGCAATACATGAACCATGAACTTCCTGATGTTCAAGCTGGATTTAGAAAAGGCAGAGGAACCAGAGATCAAATTGCCAACATCCACTGGATCATGGGAAAAGTAAGAGAGTTCTAGAAACAACCTATTTCTGCTTTATTGACTCTGCCAAAGCCTTTGACTATGTGGGTCACAATAAACTGTGGAAAATTCTGAAAGAGATGGGAATACCAGACTACCTGACCTGCCTCTTGAGAAACCTATATGCAGGTCAGGAAGCAACAGTTAGAACTGGACATGGAACAACAGACTGGTTCCAAATAGGAAAAGGAGTACGTCAAGGCTATATATTGTCATCCTGCTTATTTAACTTATATGCAGAGTACATCATGAGAAATTCTGGGCTGGAGGAAGCACAAGCTGGAATCAAGATTGCTGGGAGAAATATCAATAACCTCAGATATGCAGATGACACCACCCTTACGGCAGAAAGTGAAGAGGAACTAAAAAGCCTCTTGATGAAACTGAAAGAGGAGAGTGAAAAAGTTGGCTTAAAGCTCAACATTCAGAAAACGAAGACCATGGCATCCAGTCCCATCACTTCATGGGAAATAGATGGGGAAACAGTGGAAACAGTGACAGACTTTATTTTTCTGGGCTCTAAAATCACTGCAGATGGTGATTGCAGCCATGAAATTAAAAGACACTTATTCCTTGGAAGAAAAGTTATGACCAATCTAGATCAGTTCAGTTCAGTCGCTCAGTCGTGTCCGACTCTTTGCAACCCCATGAATCGCAGCACGCCAGGCCTCCCTGTCCATCACCAACTACTGGAGTTCACTCAGACTCACATCCATCGAGTCCGTGATGCCATCCAACCATCTCATCCTCTGTCGTCCCCTTCTCCTCCTGCCCCCAATCCCTCCAAGCATCAGAGTCTTTTCCAATGAGTCAGCTCTTCGCATGAGGTGGCCAAAGTACTGGAGTTTCAGCTTTAGCATCATTCCTTCCAAAGAAATCCCAGGGTTGATCTCCTTCAGAATGGATTGGTTGGATCTCCTTGCAGTCCAAGGGACTCTCAAGAGTCTTCTCCAACACCACAGTTCAAAAGCATCAATTCTTCGGTGCTCAGCCTTCTTCACAGTCCAACTCTCACATCCATACATGACCATAGGAAAAACCATAGCCTTGATTAGACAGACCTCAGTTGGCAAAGTAATGTCTCTGCTTTTGAATATACTATCTAGGTTGGTCATAACTTTTCTTCCAAGGAGTAAGCGTCTTTTAATTTCATGGCTGCAGTCACCATCTGCAGTGATCATATTGAAAAGCAGAAACATTACTTTGCCAACAAAGGTCTGTCTAGTCAAGGCTATGGTTTTTCCTGTGCTCATGTATAGATGTGAGAGTTGGATTGTGAAGAAAGCTGAGCACTGAAGAATTGATGCTTTTGAACTGTGGTGTTGGAGAAGACTCTTGAGAGTCCCATGGATGGCAAGGAGATCCAGCCAGTCCATCCTAAAGGAGACCAGTCCTGGGTGTTCATTGGAAGGACTGATGCTGAGGCTGAAACTCCAATACTTTGGCCACCTCATGCGAAGAGTTGACTCATTGGAAAAGACCCTGATGCTGGGAGGGATTGGGGGCAGGAGGAGAAGGAGAGGACAGAGGATGAGATGGCTGGATGGCATCACTGACCCAATGCACATGAGTTTGAGTGAACTCTGGGAGTTGGTGATGGACAGGGAGGGCTGGCGTGCTGCAATTCATGGGGTCGCAGAGTCGGACACAACTGAGTGACTGAACTGAACTGACTGAATGAGTGTCTGTCAAGTACCAGATGCATATTCCAGTCAGTTTACTTCATTTAACTCTTACCCCTTCCCCAAATCTTGATAAGTAGGTATCATTGCCCCATTTTACAGATGAGAAATATGAGACTTAGAGAACACATGTAACCTGTCCAAAAATATACAGCTAATAAACAATGGAACTGTAATTTGACCAGGATGAGATAGCTCAAAATTTTAGATACTATTTAAATAATGAAAAGATACTGTCATTTCAACAATTATCACTAAAGCTTTAATAAGGAAGAGCTTTGCTTATCATGATATTAAAATGCCATTATTACAGAAAAACCCAGTCACAATGAATGTCTCTGCAAGTGTCTCTTACACACATTGAAGCTCTCTTCTTTTCCTAGTAGACAGCCTGTTCTGGTAATATTTTCTTAAACAACAAAACATAACACACTTTCAAACAATATATTCAAAACTATAGAATAGGAGGCAAGAAATATTTTGGCACACAGGTATTTTACACAATATTGGCAGATAACATTCAACTGCATCTTGTTGTAGTGAACCGCACAAACATTAGACAGGAATATAAGTTGAAAAGAGACATAACTCTTCTTTCAAGTCATGGTAGACCAATCAAATGACATCATGAAATTCCATAGCTATTTAATCTAAGCAAGAAAAAACATGACTAATGCACAAAGCCATTAAATTTTAAAATTAAAATAATTTTAGGACACATTTGTAGAAGGCATGAATATACTATTTAGCTTAACAGAAGGAATAACTAGAAGTCTTCTCATCCAAAGATTATTTTTTCAGATTTAGAAACAGAGAAATATCTGATGGTCTTTTGATTCACAGTGAATTGTTGGCGCAGTATTGTGGCTGATAGTGCCCCCAAGACAGGGACATGGACTACAGGAGCAACAGCTCTACCCTGAAACAGTCATACAGCACTTGTACTTTCCTCCTGGCAGATACAAGTGGCTCCTCTCCTGCCCAGCTCTGAAGGCAAGACATTAACTGGCCTTGCCTTGAGTTCTGCCCTGTTGGGAGGGCACAAGGCCCCCACATACTGAACTCTTGCCTGGTGTTATTTGGAGATCCTGGAATCAATGCTAAACCCCAGATTACCTGAAAGGGATGAGAGGAAAGATTGATGGGAAAGACAACCTAGGTTCAAATCTTATTTCTGCTCCTTACTTCAACATCACTAGAGAAATTACCCAACGCCTGGAAGTATGTTTGCTGATCGGCAAAACTGAGATTGAATAATGAAAATATAAATAGCATTATGATGATTAGTTGATATAATGCCAAAATCCTGATACAGTACCTTGATATAGAGGGTTCTCTCTTCTTTTCCTTTCTTTCTTCTTTGTCTCCTTCCTACATATCTACAGATTTAGATATCCAGTACTCCTCCTATCTCCTGGGACTGGGAAACTTTAGAGAGAGCACTTGCCTGTCATTTAAGGCTTGCACCCTTCAACCTCCTCATTTGGCTCCATGTCCATTTTTGAAGTTTCCCTTACGAAGGGTTCTGAATGGGGAAGTAAGAACCAGTAACCCTCCTGCTCAGTCTTTTTGCAGAGCCCTGGGGTCACTGAGAGCAGGCCTGGGGAGGATTTTTTCACTAATGTCGAACTAAATGATGCATTAAATTGGGTGAGGGCTGCCTTCAGGTGAAGATGAAAAGGACCCTGGCTGCCCTAGGAAAGAACATTTCTTCTAGGATGTTTTCAACTGCACTTTTCCATTCCACTTTAAATAGCACAGGTGACAAGGACTTTATGTGCATAACCCCCTGAACCAGCCGGCAGCCCCATGTCACTTTCTGCTACAGAGAAAGAGAGAAGGGAAGGTTTGCAAAAAGAGATGCTTTAGCTTTCCTTTCAGTTTTTTTTCCTTCCTCATTCCCGCTTTGGAAGGAAAGAACATACAAGCACAAAGAAGGTACCACTTATTTTACCAAAACTTCAAAAGACACCAAATTCAGGTCTCCAGGTAAGTTTCTGGAGCATTCCAGTTACCTTTGATTATAGTTCCAATTAGGATAAGCTTTGCTAAAATGAGTGAGGTATTTCTCTGTGTCTGCCATGGCCACAGAATGGAGACAATCAGTCATTGACTGTACACAAGAGTGGAGGGCTTAGGGAAGACTTTTAGAAGATGTGGATTCCAGGCTCTCCAAAATGTCAAAGGGCAGATAATTTCACAGTAAAGGGCAGTGAGATTTGGACCTCAAGGTTATGGGAGAAACTGTGCTATCTGATCAGAGCACAAATTGCTCTAAGGGTTGGTTGTTAATCACAGTGGAGTAAGTAGACCATTATATTTTACTGTCTGATGCTTGCATTGACTAAACGAGGGAATTTTGTATATTTCTGATCACTTTCTTTGTACTTTGTGCTGTTGAAAAATGAATATGGCATGTATTTAGTTTGGTCATCAGAGCTTCAAATATAAGAAAAATTAACAGAATACTTTTTAAATTTTTTAACATTTCCTTAGCCATAGAGGAGATAAGGCAGTTTTTTGAACCATACAAATATGGATACTGCCTACCTCCAAGCTTACATATTTCTACAAATAAATGGTAAAGCAGGGTTTCAGTATAGGTCCTGTCCAAACTCCTACCTCACAGAGCTGCTGTGAAAATTAAATGTAACAAACTCTAAAAACTAAGTGAGAGCAATGCCTGGCATATAATAAGCCCTTAATACCAAGGCTTCCCTGGTAGCTCAGCTGGTAAAGAACCCGCCTCCAATTCAGGAGACCCTGGTTCAATTCCTGGGTCAGGAGGGTCTGCTGGAGAAGGGATAGGCTACCCACTCCAGTATTCTTGGGCTTCCTCGGTGGCTCAGTTGGTAAAGAATCTACCTGCAATGCGGGAAACCTGGGTTCGATCCCTGGGTTGGGAAGATCCCCTGGAGAAGGGAAAGGCTACCCATTCCAGTATTCTGGCCTGGAGAATTCCATGGGCTATCTGGTCCACAGGGTCGCTAAGATTTGGACACGACTGTGCAACTTTTACTTTCAAAGGACTCTCCCCCAACACACACATATATACACACGCATTCACTTTTACATCCACCCACAGAGCCCTACTCACTCCATACTCCATAGCCAGCCGAGACACAAGAGTCCAGCAGCTGGTAAATCCATCTGGTCTCAAGAGATGGTTTTTGCAATAAGTGATATTTGTTGGTTGCAATGGTAAACCGTTACAAGTAGAAATGACACCAGTGAACAAAGCTGAGGCTATCGAGAAAGGAAGAAGTAATTTTTAAGGTATGCTGCCTGAAGGCACAACAGGCTCTATGGTAACCTAAATGAGAATTTTTTAAACACATGGAGAAAGACACCAGATAAGGGAAATAATACTGGCTCAGTGGCAAGTAGGTAAGTTATACCTGGATAAGAGCCTATCTCCGAGTTTCCTTTTCTGCAAATGGAGGTTGCAGGTAAAAAGATAAGTCAAGACCCTGAGTGGGTATCTCACAGGAACAGAAACAATGTCTCCTCTTTGTTTGCCCTGTGATGTAGCCATATTTCCTTATGACCATGAGCCCTGTCTGGCTTGCAGACTATATAATTTTCCTATTTTTTTCCTCTTAGAAATGACTCACAAATGCTATATTATTTTACCCTACACAAATTGGTTTCCATAAACCAGAGGAGAAAAAAGTGCTTGGAGCCATCATTATAAACATGACACATCTGTTTTTAATAACTGGGGAAGTATAATAAAAACCTTTATTTGGGGGGAATATCCAGAATTTTATCCTGAAGAAAAATTGTATCCATCTGGTCCCAAGAGAGCTGGTTTTTGCATTAAGTGATATTTGTTGGTTAGGTGATTGGAGAGTGGGAGTGAGGAAAAGGGGGAAGTTGTTAGATCCAACACTTATCGTTAAGTGGAGTTAGTTTCTAAAAATGCAGCATCCAGAAACTGGTGAGTAATCCTTCTTCGTTGTGCAATATTATGTCACCAGATCTGCTGATCCAACGCACAATAAAATTAATCCTCCATTCTGCAAATGCTGGTGATATGGCAATCACAGATGTGCTGAAACAGAAGTGTTCGTGCCAGGCAGAGTTCACGAGCCATAGACCAGGCCAGTTTTTGAGTTTCCTATCTATGCTAAGCTCCAAGCCTATGGCATCTGAAGAGGGGAGGAGCAGGCTGAGAATTCACTAGACGACCTTCCAATCTTTTCTATTTCCTCTCTTTTCCAAGAGTTTTTATTGCACATTATCTTAAATTTCCTGCCCATCTGGCAACATAGTAAGGATGAAGACAGCGTGGAAGAGGAGGATGGCTGTAGAGTAGAATTAGGTGAGGGAAAGGAGCTGACATTTGTTGTCATATACATATTAGGCCCTCTAGATTTAAACCTTACAATAACCCCTAGAGTTGCTGTTACACAACCATCCTTTGACAAAGCTTTATTTGGGACCCAAATCTGTGCAATTTCCAAACTCTCTCCATTAAACAATTCTGACTTAATCATCCCACAATCTATGCTTAAATTCTTCTTTCAGTGATCCCTACTGATTTCCATAAAGGGGGAACCAGATAAAGGGAATTTAGGGCCAATAAAATTTAATAAGTCAGAACTACCATAGGTGAACTAAAGCAAGACTTACCCTTAATTCAGGAGAAGTCCATTACGGCTATTCATTACACCATGATATCAATGGTGGCCGTTCTTCAGAATCTGACCACATGCCCATGTGGCCACATGCCTCAAATCTCCAGAAAAGACTTTGACTAGTCAGATTTGGGTCACACGCCCACTCTGAGGCTACAGAAATGTGGGATACCTTGACAGACTATCTGCCAAAGCCCTGTGTTGGGGAAAATTAGGTTGCTGTTACCAAAAAGCCAAAATAAAAGATCCTCTGTCCATGGATTTCCCAGGGAAGAATACTGGAATGGGTTGCCATGCCCTTCTCCAGGGGATCTTCCCTACCCAGGGATCACACCCAGGTCTCCTGCGTTGCAGGCAGATTCTTTACCATCTAAGCCACCAGGGAAGCCCATCCTCTGACACAGTACTAGAGAAACCTGCAGTTACAGTAGTCATTTTTCTTAATCTATCACTCTCTAACTAGAATGGAAACCCCACGAGGGGGGGTGAGTAGTCTGTTTTGTTCTTTTCAGAAGAAGAGGCATAGAGCCTCATATGCAGCAGAGGCTCAGTGAATGTCTGTTACATGAATGGGCCAGGCAAGATCCATATTGCCTGAAGTCTCGTTATGAGACCTAATAGATCTGAACTGAGCAGACCTGGGTGCTTACTTAAAGCCCAATGATTCAGACAGCCCCATTAAAACTTCTTCTTCTATCAGCTGAATCTCAAAATTGAACATGAATCCTAGCAGGTCCAACAACAGCAAGGAGAAAACAGCCAGCTGTGACTTTAGCCCCTTCACAGAAACAACACTCACCGATTCTTTGAGCTTGGATGGTCAATTACCACAGTTAGGTGAGCTAAGCCATTCCCATCAAACCTCCTTTTAATTTTCATTAAACATCCTTTATTTTTAAATAGCTCAAAATGTTAACTACCAAATGCAATGCTGTATCTCCATTTCATGTGTTTATGACTTATTTAACTTCTATCTCAATGCCACAGAAGAAAATCTGTGTTAATTAGGAGGTTGACACATTTTTCAAACTGAAATCAGGGATTATTTCTTTCACCTTATTTTTACTAACCCTCTACACCTTGAAAACATCTTTTTTTTTTTTTTTGGTGTTTCTTCTCATTGCTTATTTCCCATTGTATCCCTAACACTGAGTACAGTCAATACCTGACACATAGTTGCTGCTGTTGTTGTTTGTCACTCAGTCATGTCTGACGCTTTGTGACCCCGTGGAGCGCAGCACACCCGGCTTCCCTGTCCTTGTCATCTCCCAGAGCTTGCTCAAACTCAGGTCCATTGAGTCGGTGATGCCACCCAACCATCACATCCTTTGTTGTCCCCTTCTCCTTCTGCCTTCAATCTTTCCCAGCATCAGGATCTTTTCTAATGAGTTGGCCTCTTCCAAACAGGTGGCCAAAGTATTGGAGCTTCATCTTCAGCATCAGTCCTTCTAATGAATATTCAGGACTGATTTCCTTTAGGATTGACTGGTTTGACCTCCTTGCAGTCCAAGGGACTCTCAAAAGTCTTCTCCAATGCCGCAGTTTAAAAGCATCAATTCTTCATCGTTCATCCTTCTTTATGGTCCAGCTCTCACATCCATACAGGACTACTGGAAAAACCATAGGTTTGATTAGACAGACCTTTGTTGGCATAGTAATGTCTCTGCTTTTTAATATGCTGTCTAGGTTGGTCATAGCTTTTCTTCAAAGGAGCAAGCGTGTTTTAATTTTGAGGCTGCAGTCACCATCTGCAGTGATTTTGGAGACCAAGAAAATAATGTCTGTCACTGTTTCCATTGTTTCACCATATATTTGCCACGAAGTGTTTCCGTTGTTTCCCCATCTATTTGACACACAGTTGGCACTATATAAATAGCTATTACACTTGATGTATAAATACATCAATGTGATTTTTCTTTAAATCAATTTCAATTATATGCAACTGTTGAATACTAACTCTATGTCAGGCAGGGCACTGTTGTGAACCCAGAGGAAAGGAGATATTAATGTTCTTGTTAACCCATATAGTTAAATTTTCCCCTCAAAGACTCACTTTCAATAGGATTTATAGTGAAAAAAAACAATAGCAAAGAAGAACAATTTGTCTTATGAAGTTATTCAACACTTTTAACACCTCCCCTCACACACACACCCAGAGCCACTGGTATGTGGCCTCTTTGGGCCCGCCCTCCTGACTCCCTTCCTCCATGAGAATGATTAAAGTTAACCTTTATGACTGTGCTGGTGTAAAGATGAATATAAACCAAGTTAGATTCATCATTATATTCATTATGATGTTCATTTTTTTCTTCTTGCTTTAAACAGAATTCAAGTGAAAACATTTACATGAGCCACTAAGAGCCCCATGGCCCCACGGACACTACGCCTAGTGAGTAAGTGGACCCTGCTCTGGGGGCCCCTAGTAGGGGACCATTTCCTCACCAAAGCAAGACCTCCTCACTTCTTTCTGATGGATGCAGTTTCAAAGCCAGGAGCTGGTCCAAACTTTCTGATTGGAATCCAACTCAGGAGGCCTCTCCTTTTCTTGTCTGACTTAAGAATAAGCTGAGACCCAAGGGTGGAAATCCCTACCTGCAAAACCTTCCACCAGGTCTTAATCAAGCTGACTCTTACCCTTCCTGTTGCTAAGCTGTGGGAAAATTATGCCTCCCACGGCCTCTACAGAGCCCTCCTCTTGTTTACGTAAAGACCCCAATTAAGCTAGAAATAGAATTTAGCACTGCAAACATTGTTTAAAAAATGTTAAGACATCCAGTCCAGTGCTCCTGTTCATTATTCTCTGCTGAAACCTAATATTAGTAACAGCATGTACTGAGTACCTGGACCATGAATTAATAATGAACCACTTGTACTGGAAAATACGTGAGCACCTAGTTACTTTATTTGGCAGGCCCCCGTGGGGATGGGAGTTTGTTCTGTCTTACACAGCACTTTCAGTGATAGTTTTCCAGGATAAAGGTAGTTATCAATTATTGTTGCGGGGTTACCTGCAGGGGAAAAGATAATCAAGTATTCATCTATCACCCACTCTGTTCCTGGCTCTGCTTGCTGTAGATACAAGGTTCCTCAAACACTCTTTTCACTTGAATCATTTCTTCCACAAAACTTTCACTTTCCTCAAGTACTTAGTCCTGTTAATGTTTTAACACATGTAACTTCAATTATTGCCTCCTTCAGTTTATTATACCTCGATAACAAAAGCTCCACAAAGACAAAGAGTTTTACAGGGAATGTAAAATTTACAATGTGGACTAGTGGTTAAGGACAGAGATCCCAGTTTAAATCAGCTGTAGGTTGGAATCCTATTTCTATGGACCACCACAAAAGAGTTGAAACAGTTGCACAATCTTGAGTAAATCATTGAGCTTGAGCTTTTCTGATCCTCAGTTTCTCCTCTGCAAAGGGGTAGGAGGGGTGGTGATAATAATTACCTTTCTGGATTAATGTAAGGATTAGGATGAATGTGGTGGAGAAGCTAGTACATGTGTATATAGGGGGCACTTCATAAATAACAGTTGTTCTCATCATTATCGTCATTATTTTCCCCATTGCCTTCTTTGTGTCCCGACAATCTAGTATCATATTTGGTGAGTACTAATGTCTGTCATATAAATCATGAAATGTATTTTATATGTAATCCTTTGATCCAAGAAGAATGGCTCAAGAGAGCAATTTGTTTTGTTTGGCTTGGTTTTTAACAAAACTAATTTTCACCTGAATTTCCTCCTTCTTGAGTGCGTCATCCCTGCCTCTAGGAGGCACCTTTGAATACCTGATAACGATATATCAAGGACATTTTCCAGTGGATTTTCCATCTGATTTTACTTCAAGAAAATACAGAACAAATTCTCAGCCAGAAGCGATCACAGCACCTATTGTAGCAATCCAGAGAAATGTAAACCTGCACATAAAAATGCGTTTGTATACACGTGTGTCAGGCTTTGGGTTCTGTATATGTTACTACAACTTTAAAGATTATTTGGTTTATTTCTTGCAAGGCAAGTCACTCACCTGTCCCCTAAGACCAGGTTTTCTGTTGCTTCCTGCACATGTAAAAAAAATGCCTTTCTACATCTGCAGAAAACAAGTAGTTGTTGTCATCACTATACTTGCCCTGTGAAACCTTAGCAAGGTGATAGGGTTACGCATTCCGTTCCTTTAAGAGAAGCACAGCATTTCAGCTCCATCGCTGGGAGTTGCATCCAGTGGACCTGATAAACTTGGCTTTGGAGTTTTGTGGATTTAGACATTCAAATATTTTTAAAGACAAAATAAAACCCAAAACACTTTTCAAAAACAAACCAAAAAAACAAAGATGAAAAGAAACAGAAGGTGTTAGAATGCTCTCTGCTGATGAAAACCAATTCATAGGGAAACGTTGCATTGATTGTTTTTCTTTTAAGCTATTACATAACTGAGTGTAGTATGTGGTACAGGAAATAATTTTGCCCACACACCTGCACAGAAAAACCCACATCAACAAGTTTGCTTTGGCCATCAATCTGTGGGACCAAGAGCTAAGCCTGAAAGCAAAGGTGAAATAAAATACGAAAATTGCACAGCAGCCACAGAGGAGTCAGCTATCCAGAGGCCCCTGCTGAAACCCCATCTTTAGGGTAAAGTTTCAGACACATTTTGATGTTTTGGTCACCTGACCCAAATTCTGGAGCCCAATTGGCCTCTGAGTTTACAGGCTAAGTAATGATGTAACCAGAGTGTGTGGGAACCAGAAGGATGAGACAGATACAATTTTTCCCAGTCATTTATTAGACTTGGCTACTAATTCTGCTTGTTCTTCGATTTGACTGCTGGTTATCAGGAAATTCGAACTACTTGAAGGACATAATGAGTTTATCTATACTTGGGGTAGAACTTAGTCACATTCATGTAAGATTAAACCACAATTACAGAGAATAGTAATTTATGAAATTCAATTATTTATGTTTGAATTCGGTAGCAGATCTATTTTAATACATCTAAATTTTATTTTACCTGTACTTTTTTTAACTAAACATCTCTTACAATATCATTCTTATGTTTCCTGAAAAACAAAATTCATCAAAATAAATGTGTTGTTTTAGCCATGATTTCTCTATTCCTTTTCTCAATCTTATAGAGTTTTTATCTAAAAAGAATAAATGTTTATACTCCTATAATTTGTCACTATGGCAACTTTTGGCCTTTAAAAATGCTGACACTGTATCAGAGAACCAAGAGAAGAAATTATCCTTGTTTGACAAGAATAAGCAGAACCAGTTTGGCAAACTTCAGGTAAACCAAACACAGCAGGGCAAGGATGCCTAAGGATAAAAAGCATTTGTTGTTCTACTCATATGACTTACTGTCAAGGAAAACTAGAGCATGTTCAGGTTTCATGGCAAAAATGGGAGATCTAATGCTCACAGCAAAAGTGAAGGGAATTTTTTTCCTCTAAATTTCCCATAACTATCCCCCTGTGCCTCCTCCACCAAATAAATCATTCAAGTAATTTCTAACACACACTATATTATCTTTCTGATGTGTTGGCATGAGTTTGTAAAAAGTTTGCTAACTCTTATTTCTGAATCTCTTGAGGAGAGTCTGGCAGTCGTACTTCACAAGATCTTATCAACAGTTTCACAACAGAGAGAAACTATCATAGGTTTCAAAACTGATGATATAATAAACCCCCTGCGTGATTTTTAAAATTTATTGATATTGTATGTTGGTGGCATTTATACTCATAGAAAGTACTTCACATTCTCAAAATACTTAGTCTGATTAGCAAAAATGTCTTCAGGAAAGAAATCTCTAAAAACACTTCTTTATCATTCTTCTTGTGCATATCATGCCCAACACATAAGCAACAGATATGGTGTCTGACATCTACTTAAACCTGTTGAGAACTATATCAAACATTAATGGGGATTAGTGTTAGAACCGGTGTAAACATAGCAAACAATCTGCTGGCAAGTACATACTCACATTTCCATATGTTATGCAGTAAGCAGGGTCATTTAAGAAGTGAGACACCAAGGGAGATGGTGTTCAGGTAGTGAGTGTACAACCGGTCAGAATTGAACATATCCTGGATGTATTTACTTTGTAACACCAGCATATATACATACCTATCCAACTCTGGCCCTTACCTTTCTCAAGAGACAGGTTAAGTTCAAGATATGCAATTTTATTATGAAAAGCTTCTAAAACATAGATAAAAATGATTTAGTACTTCCAGGTGCACTGTAATTCTTGGCAGAAGAAGTTAATTCCAGGTGTGTAATCTCCTAAAGAAATCTGTTGTCAAAGCTGGATAAAACCATCACATTAGAAAAATAGAAGTTCACCCATGAACAAAGTACAAAGTATGGCTAGGAAAACTCTTTGCTCCATGCAGAAATTACAGCATAAAAGTGAAACTCCCTTTTACTTATGTAAATACTGCTTGGTTTTGGGCATCATTTCAAAAGAGGTAGAACTGAACATGCACAAGCATATAGAAATATGACATACTCTCGGTGGGAGGTTTGGGGTGGGGCCCCAGTGCCAAGCCAGACTCTAATATATAGACAAAGGAAAAAAGAAGTTGCATTTTATAGCTTACAGATTTTTTTCTCCATTTTTTTAAGCAGTCAAACCAAGCAAATAATCAACAACAACAAAACAGAGATGTGCCACACAGTGGAAAATGTTATAACAGCTTGAATAACAACGGGGCCCTGACGGGGGTGGGAATATGGGTGGAGGGGGTGGGGAGAGATCCCATATTATGGAATATTTAAACTTGGTAATTCAATGCACATTTATTAATTGGTTTCTTTTTAAGAGGCACTTATTTATGACAGGTTTATGAACAATATAGCATGTACAGAGCACTGAAGTTCTCCCATGGCTTGTTTTTATTTCCATATGTTCAGATAAAATGAACATCACATTTAATAGTAGTACTAGCTGCTCTTGAAGTGTTTGCCAGTGCTGCATCCCTTAGGAGTTATTACCACCAGATTAATATCCTGTGGGTCACTTAATTTAAAAAGCCACATTATAGAAGCATTATGTGATTAGATGTACTGCATTTACAAGCCAGTTGGGGTGTGTACTTTGCATCTGGTTCAAAAAGGCTGATGAGGCAAACTTATGAAGACCTCCAACCTGGAGTCTCTGAAAGACCGATCGATGACTGTACAGACACATGGACCAGCGGAGAAAAACGTGTGCTCCATCTACCATCAGAGATCGCCTTGAAAACAGGATCTAAAAGGAACAGCTCGCTTAGTCAGAAACAGGCCTGAACAGCTGTTCGGAACTGACTGCTTCAGAAAGGGAAGGAAGGTGCTATCAATATCCCCCATCAGGCCTGCTTGTCACCAAACGCGCACAGTAAACAGAGAATCATGCTATTTCCACATTATGCTATCAACACTAAGTTCTATCAGCACTACAGTATTTTACTTGTGAATTTCTAAATGTTTTTTATTCTCCCTTTAAACATTTTCAAATCTGGGCTTTGGACAGACCACTCAAAACAACAGGAAGTGTGCCTTTTGAGCGAGCAAGAGGAATTTGCCATTGGCTCCAAGGACACCCTGGAATAGGATGCCCAGCATTTCCTGCAGGAGTTTCAAATGGCATCAGGTGCAGAGGCTCCAGGCAACACAGAAGCATCGATCATCATTTGTAGTCCACCACTGATTATCTGTTAGGGAGATAATACATTTAGGATTCCTCAGACCAGGCCCAAGAGGCCTCAGGAAAGAAACCTTAAAAGGCATCCAGATGGGTCACTGTGAGCTAAGAACCTATGTGTGAGGTGCATCGTGGATATCCTGGTTACTTTCCTTCATTAGCACAAATCTGCAAGCATGACTCTTCTTTTTAACTGCCCTGGATTTTTACAAATACTAGAGACTGAAATAACTATTTTAAAAACAAATGCATTTTGTTCAGCATTTCAGATTGGAGATGGGTATATTCTTAGAAAAATTTTCATCAAATATAAATTGAACTGATCAACAGTGAAATTCACTGCACTATGTAGAGGATAAGTAATTTATTAGAAGTTAGGGTCATAAGAGATGAACTGGAGATTAGAAATGATGTGCCTATGGATTTGCCAAAGCAGAAAGTTCCTGACAACATCCCTATAAGTACAACTGATTCTTATTTTCTGGAGGAAGATGAAGTCTTAGAGAAAAGAGGCATTTCCAGTGGTTGCTTTTGAAGCCCTGATTATAGGTTTAGGCAGTGAGGATCACAAGTCTTTCAGCCCAACTGCAACCATCCAGATTTGTCCATTACTTTATATTTTAGCCCAACTCAACAAGCAAAACATGGAGGTGAGAGTGGGGCATGTGTGTGAAAAGATGAACCACACTCTTGGCATTCTGTTCTGCCATGTCACATTTCTAAAATATCAGTATTTCCAGTCTTGAGAGGTTACGTGAATCTTTTGCTCTATTTGTCTTTTGACAAAAAACTAACAATTCCCAATGGCTAAAAAAATTGCTGCAGAGGATTTCTTGTTTCTTGCTTTGGTATCTTTAACTAACAACAGGTAGAGATCACTGACCCAGACACTCGGATGTTGTCGCAAACTGTGCCACCCTGAGTGGGTCACAGAACTTCTCAGTGTCTGTTTCCTTATCTGTAGAATCATAATATTATCTCACCTGGTTTTTATGTCACAAGGTTGTTGAGAAGAATTAAGTTAGTTCGTGACTATGAAAATGCCTTCAAAATAGGAAGCACCACAGCAAAATAAGGGACAGTGGCGACTGTGAAGATAATGATCAGAGAGAGTGCAGGTAGAAATTGTGTACATTTATGAAATTATGGCTTAATTTTGTCATATGGGTATTTTAATATTGGGAGTCATCAAGGATTCAGATGCCAATAAGTTTATGAACACAGTGATGATCCTTAAACAAAATATTTTAAATATACAATGTATGCATTTCAAAAGAAAATTCAGGACATGCAGATTTCTATATTATCTAGCACTACCAAACGTAATAAGGTAAGAAGATGCTAATCAAAGTGCTCAATATTTTGAAGGTTTTGGAAATTTTCTTTCCTTGCTTTGCCTGCATGATCACCTCCTCTTAAATACTTGGGAAAACCTAGTGAGGATAATTTTTAGACAAATAGTCTGAATGAAATACAGTCCTGTTCTATTCAAGTCCTGCAGTTTATGCCAGAGGGTGAAATAAACATATGTGTTGGTATGATCACCCAAGAGAGTCTACTTTTGACCCTCTGGGTCTGCCTTAGGTGGCTACTAAGTGATGGAAGTATGAAAAAGAGGAAAAGTGTATACAGTGAAAGCTAAAAATATGTCACAATGGAAACTATAGCCTTCCTAGGATGAGGATAAAGATTTAACTTTTGAAATATTAATTGCTAACCTATTAAGCAACTGCACTATAAAAACTTTGTCTTTCTGGATATCTACACAAATCTCTATACCCTCTCATCACTGTCTAAGGTAAAGGAAAACGATATACTTCCATATTTCTAAGTTGGTTAGCTGGAAATCTGCTATTTAAACAGGAAGCTATGTACAGCTTAGGCAGCTGAAGTTGCCAGCAGAGCTTTGGGAACAAGACATTCAAGGACTAAAATCAATGCCATTTGCCACATTTCTAAAATACTAAGATTCCTAGCCTCAAGAGGATGCATGAATATTTTCCATCTCCCAAATCAAACACAGTGAGCATCTTCTTGGTGCAGCTGAGATGAATGACAATTATTTATACTCCACCTTACTACTTAAACACTTGAAATGAGGCTGGAGCAAGAAGACCAATGCTATTCACAGAGAAATGAAAATCATAGCATTCTGGATGTAGGAATATTTACAACCCTATATTCAGATAATTAAACAGAACCAGAGTGCATGGCTTACTCTGAGGATGGAGGGGAGTAGAAAGCTTGTATCCAAGTTTTCTTGCCCAGTCTCAATATCCTGTGCTAGGATTTCCAGTGTTCTTGCTTTCCTCCTCTTGCCCGTTATATTCCCTATCTAAAGGGGGCATTTTCAAGTCTCCCAATAGTGTCTGTGAAATCTGTGCTCTGGATATCAGGACCCTGTTGAAGAGGTTTGCTAATTATCCTAACTCCCCCTGCTGGAGGGTTTAAGTTCAACCAAACTCAAAATCCTCATTTGAACACAGTA
Source organism: Ovis canadensis (assembly GCF_042477335.2). Classification (NCBI taxonomy): domain Eukaryota; kingdom Metazoa; phylum Chordata; class Mammalia; order Artiodactyla; family Bovidae; genus Ovis; species Ovis canadensis. The sequence continues at coordinate 207,785,174 of NC_091245.1, read as the reverse complement.
ACTGTTCAAAGTAGTTTTCAAGTTAATCCACATAGTAAAAGAAGAAGCATGAACTTTACGTGAGAATGTAACTCACTATATTATAAATAAATTGGAGGTTTGATATTATTTTCTAGCCTTTGTGATTAGGTATCTAGAATATAAAATACATTGGTCTGATTTTTCCTTATTCTTTCTGTTCCCACACTTATTTTTCAGTTTGCAATATTTCCTTTATGTCTAAGCTCTAGACTTCTACTTAATAAGTACCAATAAAGATTGGATGTTATCCTTAAACAGAGGTAGCATTCCCCACCTGCTAATTGCTTTATTTGTACTTACTGTTTCCGCCCTCTCATCAACAGGGGCTTTAGCATAAAGGGCAATGAAGTAGAACGTGATGAAGTCAACAGGAGCCAGCTGAGTGAATGCTTCTATAATTACACAGTAGCCTGGAGTAGCTCTTCTCAAATCAAATTATGAGCCTGGATTACCTAAAACTCTCAAGACACAGCCCAGGTTTTCATTTGTCTGCAGCCCTCTTTTCTCTTGCCTTTATTCTTCAGACATTATCAAAGCTCCAATTCCAATGCAATAGCCCCAAAGCAATGAGACATTACAGAGAATGCCAGTTTCTTAAACGGTTTGCCTGACTCTGTGTTTTATAACTGATTTAAATTTTTTTAAAGAAAGAAAGTTCTTTCTATGTTTTCAACCACCCTCTGTCATTTGCATATCAAAGTTTATTCCAAACTGAGCTTATTCATGATACTTCGGCAAATATTTGTTCTTTGTCACCCTCCCAATCACCCATAAGACAACTAGAACAAGAGTCACTGGGCCTTGGCAATGTTTGGATTCTTGTTTGAACATCTGACCATCCCCTTGGAGATGTACATTGCACTGGAAATAATACAGAATAAGAGAACTAGACTTGAGGTTAGGTCATCAAGAACAGGAACTCAAATCTGCTGTTGACTAGCTGGGTGGCCTTGAATCAGTCTCTTGACTTTTCGTGTTCTCCACCTGAAACCTAAGGAAACTGAACTGGATAATCTCTAAGGTCCCTACTAGCTCTGCGGTTCCATATATTCATGGATGCTTCCATTCATACATGGATGAGATACACAAGAATCTTCAAACATATTTGACTGCAGTAGTCCAGCAAAGCAAGATAATCTATTTCTCAAATGGTTTAAATGTTTATTAAATGGAAATCTGGAGTACCCAAGGTCAAATCAAAAAGTGAAAAAAATGTGGTAGGAGTTGGCTGGTTGATGGCTTCGGGAGAAAGAGCGCTGAGGTTCAAGGCTTAGCTCTGCCAGACTCTATGAGGTACTGGGTCAATCCACCAAAACTTCTGAGAGCAGCGGGGTAGGGTAGATAACCTCTAAGTGTTTTCCAACAGTGAAACTATGGCTCAAACAGAAAAAAATAGTCAAATTGCCACAGTCCTATACATAATATTTAGTTTATTTCACTATACGTTCTTGAGGAAAATGGATATTGGTCTCAATAATTATGAAACATTCTCTGCTCCTTATTACTCTATATTGAAGAATTTACAGTTGATTTACAAATATGTATTTATAGCAGGCATCCTAATGGCATAGAAAGGTAAGAGTATAACCACCACAAAAGTAAGGGAATTTTTAGATATGGTCATCATAGCAATATGTTCTCAAATCACTTACCAATTTGTTGACCCTTAGCTACCATCAAAAAGAAAATGAGATTTTTATTTTCATGGCTAACATCTTAATTTAGAAAAGTCAAACCAAACTAAACTGGAAATATTAATTGTGCATCCACTTTTTAAAGCTATAAGTTTCCCATAGTAAAGCCTTTATAAAGCTACTCATTAGCTAAAATATTACAAAATAAGCTGAGTTTTAAACTGATTCCACTTGAGAAGTAAAGTATTTAATGATGCAAATTTAATTTACTTTTCCATATTATATTCTTAATTGTAAAATTATAAACATAAGTGCCAGCACCTTCCAAGTCCGTTACATATTTACTTAAAATACAAGCTATATTCACAAGGCTAAAACACCCAACCAGTAAGATATCATAGAGTCACTCAATGCATGAAATGGCAAAGGCCCCAATATGGATAAGGTTCTTGTTCTGGACCATTATTATCTACTGCAAGTTTGACTAAGATGGAAAGTAAAAGAATGCCATTAGGGAATGCACTAAATACATGGATTATGAAATAATTTAAAGCTTTCAAGGACCCAAATTATACACAGGGATAATAGGAATTTGATTTATGTACTGCAAGTCAAAGCTGAAGCCCTCATTCCAGAATTTTCCGGAAACATGTTAAGAACTTTTAAACCTTCTTTGCAAACTTGGTAAATCTAGTTTACAAAAATATTAGGGTTAGTCTATTTGGGGTTTGCTCTTAACCACTGTTTCTCTCTTTTACTTGTTGTTAAAGCAGTTAAGGAATTTTACCAAGAGTTAATTATATAGTATTTGTCACTCTCCAATTATAATAGCCTCTCCTTTCTATCTCATTTACTTGCCATGAACAACATTACATCTGCCTGAGTGGCTTCATAAAGGTGGAAATTAACATGTGTGTAAGTATGTACATATAACATGTATTTTATACATATGTAATACATTTATTGCACATACATATAAACACACAGCACACAAAAGGAAGTATCACTTGGTTCAGGGTGTTCTTTCTTATTAATTTTTATTGGAGTATATTTGCTTTACAATGTTGTGTTAGTTTCTGCTGTATAGCAAAGTGAATCAGCTTTACATATACATATCGGCTATATGTATACATATATTCTGTATACTATTTAGAATAGTGCCTACCACATAAGAAGTTTTAAGCAATTATATATTATTACTACTATTGGCTTAGTTTATACTACGGAAACATATCTATAAGTAAATTGCTCTTCTCATTAAAAATCTTCCAGGTCTTCAGAATATAAAATCTCATATTCTATCTTCCCCTTTATCCCTATTATTCTCCATTAAAGTAGAAGTTTTATTACTGTTATTTTTCACAAATACTCATGTCAAGGAAAATTTCAACTTAATTATAGGCAGACACTGTCCAATAGAACTTTCCTTGATAATTAAAATATTATACATCTGCCCTATCTACTACAGTAGTTATTAGCCCCATACAGCTAATGAATATTTGAAAAGTGGCTAGTTTGACTAAGAAACTAAAATTTTAATTATATTGAATTTGAATTTGAATCAAAAGAACCATAATGGCTAATAGGGCACTATTATGAGCCATTTTGGAGTCACACCTAGACTTGAATGCATGGTCCTGACACTTCCTACCTCTATAACATTTAATCTCCTGGAGCTTCAGTTTCTCGATATGTAAAACAGAAGAGTAACATCTATCACCTACAATAAATGCAATAATATTTGTAAAGGTCTTGTGTAATACAGTTTATAAATATTAGTTTTCCTGACTCTCTGCCCTTCTTTAGATTGGTATTATTTTAAATAGCTCTTAACAGGACCAGGCACAAAGCAGAGAGAATGTTTTAGCTCTTTTTAGATTTCAAAATGAAAAACAGCAATCCTTCAATGTTCTCACTTGCTCCATTGTAACTGCTCATCTTAAGTAAAGATATGATGTTCCGTTTTGACAGAGATCCCTGAAAATCTTTTGAGAGATGCCTGGGCATTGCCTCAGCGATCAATGCAAAGAAACAAAGGAAAACAACAGAATGGGAAAGACTAGAGATCTCTTCAAGAAAATTAGAGATACCAAGGGAACATTTCAGGCAAAGATGGGCTTGATAAAGGACAGAATGGTATGGACCTAACAGAAGCAGAAGATATTAAGAAGAGGTGGCAAAAAAAACACAGAACTGTACCAAAAAGATCTTCATGACCCAGATAATGACGATGGTGTATCACTCACCTAGAGCCAGACAGCCTGGAATGTGAAGTCATGCGGGCCTTTGAAAGCATCACTACGAACAAAGCTAGTGGAAGTGATGGAATTCCAGTTGAGTTATTTCAAATCCTGAAAGATGATGCTGTGAAATATGCCAGCAATTTTGGAAAACTCAGCAGTGGCCACAGGACTGGAAAAGGTCCGTTTTCATTCCAATCCCAGAGAAAGGCAATGCCAAAGAATGCTCAAACTACCACACAATTGCACTCATCTCACATGCTAGTAAAGTAATGCTCAAAATTCTCCAAGCCAGGCTTCAGCAATACTTGAACCGTGAACTTCCAGATGTTCAAGCTGGTTTTAGAAAAGGCAGAGGAACCAGAGGTCAAATTGCCAACATCCGCTGGATCATCAAAAAGCAAGAGAGTTCCAGAAAAACATCTATTTCTGCTTTTTGACTATGCCAAAGCCTTTCACTGGTCGATCACAATAAACTGTGGAAAATTCGGAAAGAGACGGCATACCAGACCACCTGAACTGCCTCTTGAGAACCTGCTTCCTGCAGGTCAGGAAGCAACTGTTAGAACTGGACATGGAATAACGGACTGGTTCTAAATAGGAAAAGGAGTACATCAAGGCGGTATATTGTCATCCTGCTTATTTAACTTATATGCAGAGTACATCATGAGAAACGCTGGGCTGGAGGAAGCACAAGCTGGAATCAAGATTGCTGGGAGAAATATCAATAACCTCAGATATGCAGCTAACACCAAATTTATGGCAGAAAGTGAAGAGGAACTGAAAAGCCTCTTGTTGGAAGTGAAAGAGGAGAGTGAAAAAGTTAGCTTAAAACTCAACATTCAGAAAACGAAGATCATGGCACCTGGTCCCATCACTTCATGGGAAATAGATATAGAAACAGTGAAAGCAGTGTCAGACTTTATTTTTGGGGGCTCCAAAATCACTGCAGATGGTGACTGCAGCTATGAAATTAAAAAATGCTTACTTCTTGGAAGGAAAGTTATGAGCAACCTAGATAGCATGTGAAAAGCAGAGACATTACTTTGCCATCAAAGGTCCATCTAGTCAAGTCTGTGGTTTTTCCAGTGGTCATGTATGGATAAGAGTTGGACTGTGAAGAAAGCTGAACACCAAAGAATTGATGCTTTTGAACAGTGGAATTGGAGAAGATTCTTGAGAGTCCCTTGGACTGCAAGGAGATCCAACCAGTCCATTCTGAAGGAGATCAGTCCTGGGTATTCATTGGAAGGACTGATGTTGAAGCTGAAACTCCAATACTTTGACCACCTCATGCATAGAGTTGACTCGTTGGAAAAGACCCTGATGCTGGGAAAGATTGAGGGCAGGAGGAGAAGGGACAACAGAAGATGAGATGGTTGGATGGCATCACCGACACGATGGACATGAGTTTGGGTAAGCTCCAGGAGTTGGTGATGGACAGGAAGGCCTGGCGTGCTGCGATTCATGGTGTCTCAAATAGTCGGACACGACTGAGCAACTGAAATGAACTGAACTGAACTGGATCAGCGGTAAAGAATCTGCTTGTAATGCAGGAGACACAAGAGATGCAGGTTCATTCCCTGGGTTGGGAAGATTCCCTGGAGAAGGAAATGGCAACCCAATTCAGTATTCTTGTCTGGGAAATCTCATGGACAGAGGAGCCTGGCGGGCTATAGACCATGGGATTGCAAAGAGTAGGAAATGACTGAAGTGACTGAGCACGCATACATTTGATTTTTCAAGCCTTGATGTCTGTAATGTAGGAATAATGCTACTTTATTTTGAGGATTATAAAGATCTATTAGACAATTTTTAGAAGACTTAGTACAAAACAACCATAGGATTGATAGTCAAGAGAGATTTGTCTTCTTCCCTCATTCAATATTTGAAAATATTATAATCATTCCATATAGCAGCTACAGTTAGCCCAGTCTATCCAAAAGTATTTACTTAACCTTTTACCCAGATTTCAAAAATGAGCTAATTGAACACTAAACCAGGATACAAATTTCAGCAAACTTTGATGAAGATTTAGGATTTTTTACTCCTAGGTCTCAAATAAAGTTCAGGTAATAAGGATTTGATTTCACCCTAATACACCAATTAGAGTAACTAGACATCCATAATATAGGCCTTGGGCATAACCCATCTCAGTTCAATTCAGTTGCTCAGTCATGTCCAACTCTTTGCAACCCCATGGACTGCAGCATGCCAGGCATCCAATTCCCAGAGTTTACTCAAACTTAGGTCCACTGAGTCAGTGATGCCATCCAACCATCTCATCCTCTGTCGTCCCCTTCTCCTCCTGCCCTCAATCTTTCCCAGCATCAGGGTCTTTTCCAATAAGTCAGTTCTTTGCATCAGGTGGCCAAAGTATTGGAGTTTCAGCTTCAACATCAATCCTTTCAATGAATATTCAGGACTGATTTCCTTTAGGATGGACTGGTTGCATCTCCTTGCTGTCCAAGGGACTCTCAAGAGTCTTCTCCAACCCCACAGTTCAAAAACATCAGTTCTTTGGTGCTCAGCTTTCTTTATAGTCCAACTCTCACAGCTGGGAGAAATATCAATAACCTCAGATACACAGATGACACCACCCTTATGGCAGAAAGTGAAGAACTAAAGAGCCTCTTGAAGAAAGTGAAGCAGGAGAGTTAAAAAGTTGGCTTAAAACTCAACATTCAGAAAACTAAGATCATGGCATCTGGTCCCATCACTTCATGGCAAACAGATGGGGAAACAGTGTCAGACTTTATTTTTGGGGGCCCCCAAATCACTGCAGATGGTGATTGCAACCATGAAATTAAAATACACTTGCTCTGTGAAAGAAAAGTTATGACCAACCTGCTGCTGCTTCTGCTGCTAAGTCGCTACAGTCATGTCTGACTCTGTGTGACCCCATAGACGGCAGCCCACCAGGCTCACCTGTCCCTGGGATCCTCCAGGCAAGAATGCTGGAGTGGGTTGCCATTTCCTCCACAGCATATTAAAAAGAAGAGACAATACTTTGCCAACAAAGGTCCGTCTAGTCAAAGCTATGGTTTTTCCAGTAGTCATGTATGGATTCCAGCTTGTGCTTCTTCCACCCCAGCATTTCTCATGATGTATTCTGTATATAAGTTAAATAAGCAGGGTGACAATATACAGCCTTGATGTACGCCTTTCCCTGTTTGGAACCAGTCTGTTGTTCCATGTCCATTTCTTACTGTTGCTTCCTGACCTGCATACAGATTTCTCAGAAGGCAGGTCCGGTGGTCTGGTATGCCGTCTCTTTCAGAATTTTCCACAGTTTGTTGTGATCTACACAGTCAAAGACTTTGGCATAGTCAATAAAGCAGAAGTAGATATTTTTCTGGAATTTGCTCACTTTTTCTATGATCCAACAGCTGTTGGCAGTTTGATCTCTGGTTCCTCTGACTTTTCTAAAATCAGCCTGAACATCCGGAAGTTCATGGTTCACATACTGTTGAAGCCTGGCTTGGAGAATTTTGAGCATTACTTTGCTAGCATGTGAGATGAGTATAATTGTGCAGTAGTTTGAACACTCTTTGGTATTGCCCTTCTCTGGGATTGGAAAGACAATTGACTTTTTCCAATCCTGTGGCCACTGCTGAGTTTTTCCAATTTGCTGGCGTATTGAGTGCAGCCCTTTCATGACATCATCTTTTAGGATTTGAAATAGCTCAACTGGAATTCCATCACTTCCACTAGCTTTGTTTGTAGTGATGCTTCCTAAGGCCCACTTGACTTCACATTCCAGGCTGTCTGGCTCTAGATGAGTGATCACACCATCATGATTATCTGAATCATGACTGGATTACTACAGTTTCTTCCTCACTGAACAACTTTTTATTATTATTACGAAGAGTTGTCATATTTTTTATTACAAAATATTATTATTGTTGTTTTCTATTCTTTTATTATTGTTACAAAGAGTTCTTCTCCTCTATGGATTTTGACTACCTTAACTCTTTTCTCCTCTAAGACTTACTGTAAGTAAGAAACAAGACACTTGTGAGCAGCTTCTAAAAGCTATTTGGATCACAGTTAATACCCAAGAAGACCTCACTTTCATTGTTTTCATCTGCATCCCTTGACTGGCTCGTCTCATGCCAGCTTAACCATCATCTTATTTCTCTATCACACAAAGGCACCTCTAAGCAGGCCTCAATATTTAGACAGAATTAAATATTGGATGGAAAGAATTGAAAAAAATCTGTTTTTCAGGCCTATTTCAACTTTGCAGTGTTTGATTTAAAATATATTAAACTCAGCTTTCTAAATAATCACATCCTCCCATCCCATCACGGCCATTCTATTCCTTTCAACAGGCGCCAGATGAGAATGCACACCCTCCTTCCCCCATACACTTGCCTGCACAAAATCTTAACAGAATAGAAAGTAAGCCTCTTTAGTTTCTCTTTACTTAAAACTGCAATTTATAAGTATTCCTGATCTTTACACACTTCACTTGTAGCGTACACTACCCCAGTGATGAACATGTAATTAGCACAATATAAACACCTGTTAATTGACTGACAATGCTAATATTATTTATTCTTTTCATTTCACATACTTGCTTAGTGTCTTACCTGTTGTCTATTTATCCTCTGTTCCTACTTCTATTGTTGTTTTCTCTAAAACTACAAGCTGCAAAGTGTAGGAGCCACGTTTCGTTGACGCACTGTGGATAATGGGCTGAAGAGAGATGCTTAACCAGGCTTTTCAACTGATTGATTAATAGAACGATTGATGGATGGATGGAGGAAAGGGTGAATGCATTACAGCATTCTCCATTTGCTATTCCAACAGGCTAAATTTACCAAAGGGGTCCCCCCTGCCCCTGCTTTCTAAACAAAGCACCAGAGGTAGGTGAGTGAGAGGGGTCAAGGAACAGCCGTCCCTACTGCACACAATAGACAAGGGCGTCTTACAGAGGATAGGGCTGCTTCTTTGGCTAGCTACTGCAAAACATCTTTTGAGGCAAGGTGGTTATTTTCCACTTTTCTTTGGTCATTTTCTTAGGATAACTTGTATTTTTTCAGTTCTAAAAGGAAAGAAATCCAACTAACAAGCACCACACTTTTCCTAATCCCACACTTTTGAACTCTGAGTCTCACTAAATGCAACTGCTTCCCCTGCCATCTTTTATTTATTCATCTTATTTATTCATTTTCCAGGCCAGTACACTTTCAATCTGCAAATGAACTTTGCTTCATAAACTTAAAAATGGACAAAAGAGGTACACAAAAATATTTAAATCTTTATATTGCCATATTTAATTTAGAACGCATGCTGATTTCAAGTCGAAACTAATGATCTTTGGGCTTAAAAGTATAATTTTGGGGGCAAGATTGTTTTAGCCAGATAGAAGAGCAGGCAGGATTATACACATGGAAGCAAGCAACAGATCTCAGGATTTTCATTAATTCTGGCTAGAATAGAGCCACGTCTCTACTCATGTTTATTTTTACTGATACTGCATGTGAATATAAGAAGAAAGCATTCCCTCAAGAACTATGTCATGTGATTACTTATAGAATACTAAAAATCCATCACTCTCTCTGCTACTAAAGAAAACACATTAGAATCTAATATGTGACTAAAATATAGTCAAATTACCTTTTAATTGTTCATTCATTCGTTCAAAAATACATACTGAGTACCTATTACATGCTAGGTATGGTTCTGGATGCTACAGATATATGGATGAGAAGATATACAAGTTCTCTGCTCTCGTGAAGCTTAGGTTCACATAATTTTGTCCCTTCTTTGTTAATAATTAATTAATTGGATATAGTGCACCACTGATATATTCATTCTGTTCTAAGGACCACATATAGAACAAACAGAAGGAGAACCAGAGGTAATGAAAGTATATAACTCAATCCTCAACAAATCCTCAATATCCACTACACAGGAAAGACTGGCCAGGATGGTGCCTGTGCCATTCCCTTTAGCACTGGGGCCATCACAGTAATACAGCTCTATTATAACTCTAGAAACCTGCATTAACCATGAATGGTTAATGGAGACCTGTGGCTCTTAGTAGAAACTGTCATACCATTGTAGAAGAATATTTCACAGTAGATTTTTGTTAGGTTGGTAATTTTAAAAAGCAGTTTATAAAACACATGTAGTACAATACAATTTTGTTACGAGAAAGAGTAACTATGCAGGAAAATGTGGCTAGAATATATAGCAACATGTTGGCCATCAACAGCTCTGGTTAGGATCATGTGTACTCTATGCGTGTGAATGCATGCAAATGTATGTGTGCTGCTGCTTTTCAATGCTTTCTAAATGTTCTACAGTGAAAGAGTTTAGTAAATTCTCTACACAGGGAGAAAATTTTTACATCTCCTTCCCAAAACTAAGTCAAATATTACTATAATAGAAGGTAGGCTCTAGTGACAGAGAAGCCAGCCTGCTGTCTAGGTGGCCTCCTTTCACACCTTATGAGGTGATGTGTTTGGCCTTGTACACACTTGGAATAAAGCTCTGAAGTTTTTCTGGTCAAATTTCATTTGGGTCTATTGGCCAGCAAAAAATCTAGTGACCATAATTTTTTTTAAACCCTGCTATTAGGTGCAGGACATGAGCAGTATTTTATCACCTATGAATAGTCAGTAATTTTTACAGTGGAACTTATTCTACTGAAATAAATTGCACATTCTTCACATGCATGTAAGAATTAAAGATTTTAAAATTTAAAAAATAAAAAACTAAAAATTGAAAAAAAAAAAAAAAGAAACATCATACTGGTATCAAGCAAAAAACATTGCAACAAGTAGAAACTTTTTTAAAGGTAAGGGAAAAGATGTCTAAGTTAACCAAGGTGTTATCCTCACTTTAGGTAGGTAGATGGATAGACAGGTAGGTAGGCAGGTAGATAGATTTGTTGTTGTTGTTTAGTCACTAAGTCATCTCCAACTTTTTTGCAAACCCATGGACTGTAGCCTACCAGTTTCCTGACCATGGGATTTCCCAGGCAAGAGTGAGTTGCCATTTCCTTTCCCAGGGCATCTTCCTGACCCAGGGATTGAACCCACGTCTCCTGCACTGGCAGGCAAATTCTTTATTGCTGAGCCACCAGGGAAGCCCTGATAGATAGATATTAAGGTAGACAGACAGATAGCTATAAAAAGCTTGCTATATATATGTGTGTGGCCTGTTAAAAGCAATGACATGACATACCTTTTTTCATCTTAATTTGTCTCTTCCAAACTGAATCATTCCCCTAACCCCCCCTCAAAGCCCTCCCCCATCCCCGGGAGAAAGTACAAAGCCATTCACCAGTGGAGAGAAAATAAACGTGTAAACTCAGAGAATCAGCTTGTCACAAATTGGCAAATACAGTTGATAGTTAATTATCTGCAAAGACTTCAATCTTGTCACTTTTCAATTTTCTGGTTAGTATTTAAAAAAAGGAATCAACTCCTATTAGTAAAATAATTTTTTAGGTCTCTGTAGAGTTGATTCTCTAGAAAGCTCTTGGAAAAGCTTGCTTTTGTTTTATACTGTTTTCTTTTAAAGTAATATAATTCCCTTATTTCTAAATGAGAGCAAGAGCACATGTATGCTCAACCCATCTCCTAACCAGGATAATATTTGTTAAAAGATAACTAATTTTTTTAAGCACAGACCTAGGTGCTCTGAGTTTCTGCTGCCACTCATCTGTGCTGAATGATAGAAAGAAAGCATAAACCCCTCCAGATAGAAAGTTGTATTTGAGAGTTAGTGTGAGATTTGCTTCATCCATGTGAATGATCTCAGGATAGTAATAGAATCAGAGAAGATGGTATGTATAGCTAACAGAGTCAAAATTATAACTCTACATGTAGACAGTTCAAACTAACTACTGGTTCCATTTAGGAAAAAATCTCCTCCCAAGATAAGAGGGGCTGAGTTCATCTCGCTGCTACTAAACTCCCTTACCTTTGAGCTTTTGGGGGCCAGAAATGCTAACCTTAATTAATGGATGATCCACTAGACCCCAGGCAGGAGCTTGGGTCCCAGGCCCGGGTCTCCTCCTGAGCCTCACCCGGGAGTAACGAGCAAGCGGCCTTCATTACTGGCAGCTGAGGGGAAGGGTCACTGGGAATGGATTTGCAGGGCCCTCATTGAGCGATCACTCCATGCTGAGAGGAGCTGGCCGTGCTCTCGGACACCTGGTCATTAACATTGCTAATTAGCAGCCATTAATCAGGGCGCTTGCTTTTTTTTGTTGTTGTTGCATGTCACCGGCTCAGAGGAACCAAGTGAATAAGAAGATTGTTTCATTACCTCCACAAGAGGTGGAATGAAAGCAGTTCCCATCAGCTCAAGATGAGATGGATTAAGGGAAAGGTTAGACAACAGTTTGAGATGAGCTGGGGGTGGGGGGCGGTGGGGAGGGGGTGCGAGACCTGAGTTGTCTGCTCAGGGAAAATCAGTCACCTATAATTAATGAAATCTTCTGCAACCTAATTCTAATCACCGTGTGAGCGTTCCTCCAACAACCAAATTTTTGAACTTTAAGAGTTTTATTCTCTTCTGTTAGTGTAGGGAATTATCTTTAAGTCATTTTAATTCCATTTGGATCTCAGTAAGTTTGATGTTTCTGCCTTCCCATTTTCAAGTCATTTTTTCCTTCTAAAAGATTATGGCATAATTTAAAATTTTAAGTAGTTAAAACTAAAGCACTTTTAGACTCTCTCCATTATCTTACCCAAATGGATACGTTCCAACCAGGAGTCATAGGGTAATAAGAAAATAATAATTCTAGAGCTTTTAGAATGCAAATAATAAAAATAAGTTGTTTACTCCTAAGTACCCTAAAAACCAAGAGGGAATGAAGACTCTATATTGACTTGTATATAATGACACTGAGGAGAATAACACATCATTGAAAAGGGCTAAAGATTGTATGTGCCTGGGTGTGTGTGTGTGTGTAAATTGTTTTCTGTTTTTGTTAATTCAAATGCAATGTGATGAACATGCTTTAATGGAGTACTTTCTCTTCTGGAATGTGGGGCATCGTGTGTGTATAGCACATTATCTTAATTTCTGAAAAAGGAAAACCTTGGTAACAGGTTGTATGTCCCACTGTTGTAAGTTATCATAATCATTTTTTATCTAGGAAAAAAATATTGTGAGGCTACATATTTAATTAGCAGTGAGTTAGCTACTATGAATTCATAATTTATTATGTTCTCATTGGAGAGCTGCAAAGCAGATTTCCTCGACTTACAGAAGTTCTCTTTATTAAACAGTGAATATTCATCCAGTTTTTTGCTGTGTTTCTGCTCTGAGTCTCTCTGTGGTGGTTTACAGAATGTGGTTTTCAGAGGCACTAAGTGACTACGAAGCAGAAATTGCCTAAGTATTCATTAGCACTGTGGCCTCATTTGGACATGTGTAATAAATATACATTTGCACATATAATATGTATCCCTGCACTTTCAAAGCACAAATATTTATTTAACATGTCCTACTTTTCCAACAATAAAAGGCGAAAACTGGTGGGGTTTTTTGCGGGGTGGGGGGGGGCTACTAATTTGCTCTGTTTATGAAGAACTATGAAGTTGTTGAGGGAAGGTAGCAAGTATGTAAAACTAATCTGAGGAGCATTTCAATTGGGTTGGAAATCCGTAATATGATTTCTAGGACTTCATGGGAAAGTTGAATGCTCAAGGGGAAATTACACAAAGAACAGCTGAGAAAAAGTTGCATTCTGGCACAGAATCATGCAAATGGGGCACATTCTTCAGTTTTCTCATGACGGATTGCCTCTGAAACCTCTGAGCCAAGCTGCAGCAATGCTAATGAGGGAGATGCATCAATGAACAGTGTCATCCCAGGGGCTTCCAAAAGGGACACGGTTGGGTTGGGGTAGGGGGGTTGTCAGTGGGGAGGGGACCCAAGAGGGAGCTGGAGGAGGAAGAAGGAAGAAAGAAAGCAGAAAACGGGGTGGGCGGAGGGGGGAAAAAGAAAAAGAAGGGAGAGCAGTTGAACTTTGAAGTATCCATGCTAAAACATTAAAAATCAAAACTTAGCAGGTAGAGCTGGAAGGTACAGAATGAACAGCATTACAAGTATATCCCTTTAAGATTTGAGAGAGTTTAAGAAACAAACTAGGATACATAGAAAACTTTTAAAAATATCTGCCTGTTGGACTAAAACCAAAATTAAAGTTGGGAGCTAAAATGCTGTACCAGAGAATAGCTTGTGGTTTCTTTATTAGAGACTCTAGACTACAACAGAAAAGACTGGGGACCATCTATGCCAGAAAAAAAAAAAAAAGCAGCACTTTTAAGACTTAACTTCTTTGTGGTTGCAGAGCCCTCATTTGAATAGTGAAGAAATTGTAAATGCATACATTTATAGCTCATTTACCACAAATGAAAGACAGTTTGCTTGTCATTCCAATTGTTTTGAAAGAATTTTTTTCTTTAAATGCATATACACAATTTTTTAAAGAATATTTCTTGTGACGATAACAATTACTTTCATCTCAGAGATCTGTGAGCAGATTTCTCTTTCTTCAGTTATTAAATTCATATATGCCACTTGCTTCCATCCCCACCTAGTGAATACAAAATTATTACTAATTTACCTTGCATTTTCCTTTCATTCTGGGCTTCCAGTGCACTATATTTCTAATGGAAATCAAATCAATAGCTATTTATTAAGCACTTATTATATTTAAGGCTCTTTAAATTATTTTATAATAAACTTACTATATATATACATACATGTATATATATATATAATACTGTTAAGGTTCAGCCCTTTAAAGTGGTGTTAAGTTTCCAAACACGATGAATAACTCCCTTTATAATGACCCCACAATAAACACAGCCAATTTTGTATTGATGTCAATTATGTGTCACACTTTCAAAATGTCCCACTAAAATTTATCCAGTGCTGGGTTAATCAAAGTATGGTTAAAGTCTATTATATTTTCCCTTTCATTAATTTATTTTATTAGCATATGGTTTTAAAAATATAAACATCTGACAGTGCCCCTGTTTGCTAGCACTGTCATTTCAGTTCCTTTAGTTAAGTAAGTAAACAACTCAAATAGAAAAGAAATAACTGCAGTAAGTTCAAACTCGCTAATCAATGAGTATATAAGGAGCTATGCATCAATATAGATTGATGCTAAAATCATGTTCCTTTTATTCTTTTACTCAATTTCAACCAATAGCAACGGCAAGATTCAGAATTAAAGCTGAAAAAAAAAATCCCTAACTCTATTGTGTATTACAGTTCATATGGTATAGTTTCCAAGACCACCCACAGTTCTGAGACCGCTTAATGGAAGATTGTATCAGCTGCTGTACCTAATGACAACTAGATGAGCTAAGAATGAAGTGTTAGTATTCACAGTACTTGTGGGCATAAAACAGATTATTCACATCATTTCAAAGATAACCTTTGTAGCAAAATGCTTTCATTCATGTAACATATTTCTAACTAACCAAGAACAATTTCTATGAAATTAGCTTTAAAAATTAAATTTCTCAGAGAAAATTTTAAATCTATTGCATTATAGGATCTGTTAACATGTATTTAGACAATTTTAAATTATACATTAATGGAAAGAGCAAAGTGTTTCTGGCATCCCACAGTGTCATTTAACAGCATAATTATGAACTATTAATTGGTAGTTCACTATTGTCTGTGACACACCTAAGAGATGGCAGAGTGTCTCAAAAAATTTTCCCTCTGAAAATCTAAAGGCAGAGAGAATACATTTGAACCACAAGACATCTGGGAGTAGAGACTAAGATAGCCCCTCTACTTGTTCCCTACCTTCTCTTCTAAAAAAGGATATTTCTTTGAAGTCTGCTGTTCTATGTATTAAATCTTGACTTTTACTCCACAATATGGCCATGTTCATTTTACTATAACAAGGATATAAATTATGAACTATTTAGTTTGCCTGCTTGTTTTTAAATCTTAGCATAAAACTGATACTTCAGGAAGATTAACCTACCCAAATACTGTTATCCAGGGTAAGATGGTACAGCAATCCATAAGCCTTCCTTGGGGCTAAGGGACTCTGGTCGTAAGCCTACTGCAGACTCACTGTGTGGCTTTGAGCAAGTAAGCGCTTCAGTCCTTTGTTTCCTCTTGTGAAATGAGGAGGGTACTCTAGGTGTTGATCTTTAAACTCTTTCTACTTTGGGAAGGCTATAATAATTCTGGTATTGCAATTTGTTCTTTCAGTGGAGACTATGACTACGTAAAGATTAGTATAGATTAATCCTGTGAATCTTTTCCAGTGTAAGAATTTTAGGAGAGTATGGCCTGTGTATGTAAAATATAAATTTTTGAAGAGTATGGCCTCTGTATGTAAAATATAAAAGGAAAAACCTACTTACTATTTGGACAAATTTACTCTAAAACTTTAATATATCAAAACCTTCTCCAGCGGATCTTCCCAACCCGGGGATCGAACCCAGGTCTCCCACATTGTAGACAGACGCTTTACCGTCTGAGCCAGCAGGGAAGCCCTTATATCAAAACCGGGGGGGGGGGGGGGGGGTGGGGGGAGTGCCCTGTTCTTCCCTTTGTTTTTGTTTGTTCAATAAGACCATGCTTAACTGAGAACGAGTAATCATTAACCCTTTACTAATCAACACTTTTTTCTTAGAGCATAATTCCAAAAGAAAGATGCAGAAAGAAACCAAAAAACCTTGTAACAAAATCTCCTTTCATTAAAAAATGTCAACATTTTGTACACCGCCATTCACTAGATTCAGTGCTTAACACACTCTACATCCTTAACTATGGCATTTGGGTTTTGAACTCAGGCTCTGGAATCAACCCTGGGTTGAAATCCTACCTCCACCATTTAGTTCTGGCTTTACTTGTCCCCTATCAGTGCTCTCATCTGTAAGATGAAGATAATAATAATATGTCATGGAGTTTGTGGGGCAGGGATTAAATGAGATAATATATGTCATGGGATATATATCAAGGGCTCAGCACAATATTTGGCCCAAAGTAAGTACTCCATTAATGTGATCATTTATTAATACTATTACCAGATGATTAGAATCAATGTTTCCCTTCACATAAGGCCTCTGTCAAAGTAAGTCAAGTATATAAAGCACACTAGAAACAAAAAAGTAATTCTAACTTAGCCAAATGGAGTCCAGGTTATCTTCCAAAAATATGGAGTCCAAGTTATCTTCCAAAAATATCTTCATCCATCAAAAACAGACTTTTATGCTTGCTACCTACCCTTCTCCTCTGCTTACTCCCACTCCCAAGCCACTATTATGGTGTTCAGGCAACATGAACAGTCTCTGCTGGCCTGATCTCTATGTGTGCATTCTGAATCAGCTGCTATAGCTCTTGCAAGGTTACCTCCTGTCCTAGGTGACAAATGTAACCCACCTCCAGGCCAGCCTGGCCCAGTACACCCTCACCTCTGTACCATGAGCTCATGAGTTGATGAGCCATGAGCTTATGTGCTCACTCCATCCCAGCACAATTTATTTCTTTCCAGGTTTCAGTTTGTGTTTTCACTCCTTCAGTAGCTCCCTATTTCGTTTAGCTCCAAGCCTAAATTTCATGTAACCTTCCAAACTCTTCTTTACTTCTTTAGTCTCAGTTTCCATTTCTGCCCTCCACCCAGTCTCTAGCTATGCTGAACTGCTGAAAGATCTCAAAACTGCCCCTATTCATCTTCATCTCCAGATCTTCAGGGGTTCTCTTATTTTTCTTATATACTCTTTCTCCCAGAACCTCTCCCTTCAGATTCCCCACAGCTAATTATCATTTAGTCTTAAGGTTCTCAGCTTATATGGAAGCCTTTCCTGACTCAGGAAAATTTGGATAGGGGCTGTTCATGTTTCTACGGCATTTCAGTCCTTACTTTATCAGAATTTTTGTCAAATATCATTGCAATGATATTGCAATGAAAGTCCTTAGAAAATACTTGTCAAAGAGATTTCTTTTATATACATCATAATACTTTATATAATCATCTGCAGTGTCCAGCTATAAGCTGTATTGATTGATTATAAAAGTAATTTTTAATAAATTGCATCAATGTTAGAAATTGTCATTAACTAGCCAACCACTGAATGGACAGGGCCGTAATGAAACCCATCAACACTTATCTTCTCACCATACTGTTCTAGAGAATAAATAACAGGGATAGTACAGAGAGGTCCTTGAAGGTCTACTAAGCTTAGATTGAAGAAATATTTACTAGATTATTTGTGCATCTTCAAAATTGTCCTTCCCATCCTAAAGGTGGAGAATGGAGTGGGGGAGGGACAGAGTGTTGTGGGGACAAAAACAGCATAGAACCATTAGGAATACCTGGGAAGATTTAAATATCTAAACCATAACTGGCTGTGTGGAAGAGTTTGAGACACAAACCCTCTAAACATATTTTGCTTATGACTAAGAAAAACTATGAGGTTTTCCAACCCTGTATCTCTGTAGAGTCTGGGTGGGTGTGTGAAGATGAGATAGGCAATTCTCTTCATTTATTTATTTAAGAAGTTTAAGAAGTGTTTTTCTTTATAGCCTCAACTCTGATTTTTACCCACAGTTTTTATCCTGCCACACCATCTTGTGTATCACATTCCAGTAAGGTAAAATCTCAGATACCTCAGCTCTAATCACAAATACTTTTTTCTAGAACATCCATCTCACTTCATTTATGACATTATGCCCATTCTACTACATCCAGACTTTTGATCCTATTTTGGCTTCCATTTTTGGCTCCCATTACGAATCCTGAAACTTGATTTTTCCTAAGTTTTCCCCTTGATGTTCTTTTACAACTTTAGTTCCTTATGCTCAATGTTTCATTAAATCCACTAGTAGATTTAAATTCCTCTTAAAGAGTAGGTGTTCTTATCACTCTTTTACTAGAAATATATATTTCATATACATCAAGAATCAACTTAAATAATAGTCACCCTAGAATTAATTATCCATAATGGGTTACGGGCCATCTGAGCCCTCAGTGACACAATGGGCTGGTATTTCCTGAAGTGGAGAACGTATGTCACGTGTGGGCATGCTGCTGGAGATGAACAGATGCAGGCAGGATACTGGCCTGACACTGAATACCAGTAGTCCACACAGTGAGTGGGACACTTATTCTCTGGTTTGTTCTCTTTCAATCCTTCTGATCACAGTGGGAATAAGAAGTCCTATTGCTAATCTTCAACACTGTTCCTATAATTTGCAATACCTCTAACAAATGAACTTTATAGTTTTCATTTGTTACTTTAACAGTTATGTTTGTATGGTTTATCACCTTTGTTTCCGATTTATAGTAGTGATATATTATAGTTTCCCTTGCAAGTAAACTACATTTAAAAGGTAAGCCCGTATAAAAAAAAATATTATTTAAGTAATAGTACAAGTAGAGTGTGGCCATAATTCTAAAATGACAGCAGTTGCTGAATTTGGTAAAAAAAAAAAAAAAAAAAAATGAGCCAAAGTTGTAGATCAAAATATTTAAGCATCAGTAACAGTCTGTATATTTTCTGACCCTCAGAATACCAGGTTTTCTTTAAACTGCAATCAAAACATTTTTCATTAATTCTCTAAGCATTTCTTAAGAGAATTTTTAAAAATAAAATCTCCATATTTTCATTCCTGGCCCTTTCTTCCACAAAACCATGAAACAATTGTTCCACAGACTACAGGGCTCACGGGTCAACCAAAAAAAAAAAAAAGAAAAAGGATCCTTTAGCACCATAATTACCAAAGGAATAAGCCGAACCTTGAGAAAACAAGCTGGTGTTCAAGAAAATAATTTTCATTGCCAGCACCTAACTACTGGCTTCTTTCTTAAGAAGAGGATGAGGCCCACAGGCTAATAAAAGGCCCTATAGAATCACATAAAAGTTCCACATGTGTTACTCCCTAAGTGGCCTCTAAGGGGGTGAGGCCTGAAGAGGGCAGGGGAACAAGGCTAAGAGCAAGACAAAAAGAAAAATCTTCTAGAGAAGCAGCTCATCTTACACACACACATACACAAAACCTAATTAACATGACAGGTTCCTGTTTGCAGAGGAGCTTGTTATCAGTGAAAAACAACAACAACAACAATAATAATCGTAATAATAATAATAAGATGAGCCCCAGCAGTCGGGGTTTCTGCAATTACAGTGTGAATTGCATGAGAGGATTATATGAAGTGCTCTTGGCTTAGAGGGGAAAGTAAGAAGCTTCAGCTTGCAAGGCGCAAGCAGCTGCTTGGGGCCGTGCACCTGCCGGTTCCAAGGCTGTTTTCACCTCGAGAGGAAAACAGGCCCCTTCTCTTTTCTTTTCGCAGGCCCCAATCCAAAAACCACCTCTAAGAAAGGGGTTGAAATGGGGAGGAAAAATGGAGAGAAAAGAAAGGAGGAAGAAAATAAAACTAAAAAAGTTCGTCCACAGCGGCAAGAGAGGCTCCCCCATTTAGTGAGAAAACCGCGGAACTGGAAAGCAGAGGGAAAGGTAGGGGTGGGAGCGAGGAGGGCGACAAGTGGGAGGGAATGACTTCATTTTAATGCAGCAACAGACAGCGCGCGATCCGATGTTGGCAAAGTTTCAAGGAAAATGGGGAGGGGGTGCGCGAGGGGGCGGGAGGAGAAGAAAGGACTCTTTTACTGTTTCAGGCGGCTAAGTCTTCCCGAGGAGCATAAGCTCAGCTCGACACTCTGGGAATAGCAATGAGGCACACACAACAATCAAAACACACTATAAATCTGTTTGATGATTCAAACACATCATGCATCTGCACCCACAAAATAGGACTTCAATTAAATAACCTTGCAGATTTGAACAGGAAAGAAGGGAGAGCGTGAGGATTTTTAATTAGTAACTCCCAAGACCAGCAGTTCTGCAAAAAGTAGGTGTTTGCACCACACTTTCTTCTAAACTGAGCTGTAAGCGTGTGTGCTGCTGGAGAGCACCGGACAGCTCCTCCCTAATTTTGGCTCAAAGCTGTGTTTTCTTTCCTTAGCAAGAAGACTGGAGGAACTGGCGTCAAGAAGGCCTTTGCCAAAGGAGTGAAAGGAGCCTACATGAGGCTTTTTCATACACATTTACACAGATACATGCATAGCCACAGAACCTTTTCCAGGACTTCAGGAAAACTCCATATGGTTTCTTAAAACAAAACACACTAACAAAAAAAGTAATAGTTTTTCACTAATAGTAAAAACCACCAATAGAAAAGGAATAAAAAACTCATGACTCACATCAGGTCATTGTATGAACTATAATTTCTGTTCCCCAGAATTTTTACTTACAGGATTTCTATTTCTATGATAGGGATAAATTACTCCCCTACCAAGCATTACTTGGTTTTTGAGTGTGTGATCTATCATATATGTTTTTATCCACACTATAGAATAACACAGTTAGCAGTGAATGATGTGCTTGAGTGCTCCAGAAAAGGCCTTTTTTTGTTATTAGAGAGACCCAGATTCACTTATTTCAGACTGACTTCCAAATAAGTTTGGCCTGGACTCTGCTTGTTTTAAGAAAATCAAAAGGAAATAATTCATACTGAAAACTGGGAAAGCATTTGTGAGGCTCTCTTTTTGGAATCTTAAAAACACTTTTCTCTTTTCTTGAAAATTTATTCTACCTGTTAACCTAAGCAGAGATTTGGAGGGATGGGAAGAAGTTTTTGAAAATTCCCAGACTATACTGCCCACTCCCACAAAGGGTCCAAATATATCAGTTTTCTGACAAAATATAAATAAAATCTATTTGAAATACAAGCATTTTTCTCAGCATAAATCTCTGAGATCAATATGAAGGCTAGTAAAAGAAAGCCAAATGTGCAAATTAATAAAACATGAAAATTAAATCATTCTTTAGGGTCTGAAAATGTAAATGAATCATTGAAAGGGACACTAGAGTCCAAGAGTAGGAACACAAAGCTAAAAATGTCTCACCACATTTATATTTTCAAAGAGTGATTTGATCAGTTTGTGGGAGGTTGAACCATGGCAGCAGTTATACTGCTTAGAAAGCATCCAACTTTGGGTCAAAAACAGAGTTAGAAAGGAATGCAAGCCAAGGACACAGTATACCCATCAGTCCCAGTGAACACAATGCCTCTTTTAAACTTCAGGTAAAATATGAATAAAGGATGGACAGTTTTGTTCATCATGGAAGTTTGAGTTACCTGTATGTAACCTGTAGAATCAGCAAAGGACAGAGACTCTACACACTACCGCCTGTCAGTTTCCCCTCAGTAAATGGGTAAAGCTTTGCCTCCCACTTAGAGTGAGGTGAGATTTGGGGTGAGTTCTTCCCTAGCAGAAATGAGGAAGTGACTGGGAGGTGAGAGTCTCAACCCCAACTCATTGTGGCCTTGAGGACATAATTTGCTCTCTGACCTCAGTCTTTTTATCTATGACACAAGAAAGCTGACTCATTAGTCTCAAAGATGTCATCTGATTCCAAACTCCTTTGATTTAATGGGTAGAACCAGACAAGACTGATAGTACATTTTGCACCAAGTAGTAGTTAGTTAGGGTTAGTGTTAGTTGCTCAGTCATGTCTGACTCTTTACAACCCCACAGTGTAGCCTGGCAGGGTCCTCTGTCCATGGGATTCTCCAGGTAAGAATACTGGAGTAGGTTGCCATTTCCTTCTCCAGGGGATCTTCCCAACCCAGGGATCAAGCCCAGTTCTCCTGCATTGCAGGCAGGCACTTTGCAATTCCCTTCTCCAGAGGGTCTTCCTGACCTAGGGATCGAACCTAGGTCTCCTGCATTGCAGGCAGATTCTTTTCCATCCGAACTCCAGGGAAGTCCTAAGTAGTAGACAAGGAGATTTATGTTCCCCTTCCACTGCCAAGATTAAAATCCCCAAAGAGGTGAATCCGCAAAACTCACAACTTTGATGGAAGCTTTTCAGTTAGGCTGAGAAACCTCAAAGGAGTCTAAAAGAATAAAAGGAAATTGCTTGTTATGAAGTTCCTGGAAGTTCTGAATATTCACCCATCTTTAAAGCCCCAGTATCTTCAAGGTGGATCATGTTAGTCTGTGGTCTAAATCACAGTGGAAAATGAGTGAGAGCCAAGTTTTTAGACTGTTCATAATCCCCTTCTCCAGACTCAAACTCACACCCAACAGTGAAACACTGCTCTTAGTGGGAATGTATCATATCAGGTGCTAGGAGGTAAAACAATTAGCAAGCTACAGTGTTACCTTACCTCTCACCAAGCCAGATTCCATCTATCTCTCAAGCTTCTGTTTTCCTTCATGAAGATTTTGCAGATCATCTCATATTAATCTTTCTCCTTTACGAACTGGTACCATAAACAGTATAGGATTCATCTGACATTAATTAAGCTTTGCGGCATCTCATATTTTTATTTTAACTTTTAAAGCAGCACATCCTCGAAGATGATATTACTTCAGTGTTCCTCATGTTGATTTTGTGGTCAGAATCTGGTAGATGCTGGATAAAACAAAGCAAATTTTACAGCAAAATGTCTCAGGGCAATTAATTAATTAACCAGTGTGCACTGTGATACTCCAATTGACAGCTGTCTATACAACATCACTTTGTCTTCCCAACCATACTTTTAAAAAAGCCTTTATCAGAACCTTTCTACACTTTTGGTAGGAAAGTAAATTGGTGCAACCACTATGGGAAATAGTATGGAGGTTTCCTAAAAATCTAAAAATAGAACTGCCATATAATTCAGTGATTTCACTCCTGGGCATGTATTTGAAAAAGACAAAACTCTAATTCAAAAAGATTCATGAGCCACAATGCTTATGTTAGCACTACTTACAATAGCCAAGATATGGAAACAACCTAGGTGACCATCAACAAGTGAATGGATATACACTATTAGCCATAAAAAAGAATGAAATATTGCTATTTGCAGCAACATAGATGGACCTACAGATTATCATACTAAGTAAAGTAAGTCAGAGAAAGATAAATATCATGTGGCATCATTTATATGTGAAATCCAAACAAATAATAGAAATGAACTTATTTGCAAAGCAGGAACAGACTTCCAGACAGAGAAAACAAATTTATGGTTACCAAAAGGGAAGTTGGGGGTGAAAAATCAGGAGTATGGGATTAACAGAAACTAAAGATACTAAAATAATCAACATGGACTTACTGTATAGCAGAGGGAACTAGAGTCAATATCTTGTAATAACCTATAATGAAGAAGAATCTGAAAAAGCATTTATATATATATATATAAACGGAATCACTTTTCTGTATACCTGAAACTAACACAATATTGTACATCAACTATACTTGAAATTTTTATCAGAAATATTTTCTAGTCTGTATAACAAGATTTCATGTAAGAAGTTCACTTATTCAGTTGATCATTAATGCCACAAATATTTACTGAGAATTCAAGTGGGCCTTAGGAAAAACTGTTGCCAAAAAAGCTAGTGGAGGTGATGGAATTCCAGCAGAGTTATTTAAAATCCTAAAAGATGATGCTATTAAAGTGCTGGTCTCAGTATGTCAGCAAATTTGGAAAACCCAGCAGTGGCCACAAGACTGGAAAAGGTCAATCTTCATCCCAGTTCTCAAGAACAGCAGTACAAAAGAATGTTCAAACTACCAGACAATCGCAGTCTTTTCCCATGTTAGTAAGTGTGCACATAAGTCTAAAGGTTATGCTCAAAATCATTCAAGCTAGGCTTCATCAGTATTTGAGTCGAGAATTTCCAGATGTACAGGCTGGATTTAGAAAAGGCATAGGAAACAGAGATCAAATTGCCAACATTCGCTGGATCATAGAGAAAGCAAAGGAATTCCAGAAAAACATCCACTTCTGTTTCATTGACTACACTAAAGCCTTTGACTGGGCGAATCATAACAAACTGTGGAAAACTCTTGAAGAGATGGGAATACCAGACCCCCTTACCTGTCTCTTGAAAAACCTGCATGCAGGTCAAGAAGCAACAATTAGAACCTTATATGAAACAACTGACTGAGAAAGGAGTTCAAAATTGAGAAAGGAGTACCCCAAAGCTGTATATTGTCACCCTGTTCATTTAATTTATATGCAGAGCATGCGTGCATGCTGACTCACTTCAGTCATGTCCAACTCTTTGAGACCCTATGGTCTGTAGCCCACCAGTCTCCTCTGTCAATGGGATTCTCCAGGCAAGAGTACTGGAGTGGATTGCCATGCCCTCCTCCAGGGTATCTTCCCGACCCAGGGATTGAACCGCTGTCTCCTGAGTCTCCTGCATTGCAGATGGATTCTTTACCCACTGAGCCACCTGGGAAGCCCTATATGCAGAGTACATGATGTAAAATGCCAGGCTGAATGAGGACAAGCTAGATTCTTGGGAGAAATATCAATAACCTCAGATATGCAGATGATACCACTCTAATGGCAGAAAGTGAAAAAGAGCAAAGAGCCTCTTGATGAGGGTAAAAGGGAACAGTGAAAAAGCTGGCTTAAAACTCAATATTAAAAAAACTAAGATTATGCCATCTAGCCTCATCACTTCATGGCAAACAGAAGGGGAAAAGTTGGAAGTAGTGACAGATTTCAACTTCTTGGACTCTAAAGTCACTGCAGATGTTGACTGCAGCCATGGAATTAGAAGAGGATTGCTTCTTAGAAGGAAAGCTTTGACAAACCTAGAAGGCATATTAATGCAAAGACATCACTTTGCTGACAAAGGTCCAATAGTCAAGGCTATAGTCTTTCCACTAGTCATGTACAGATGTGAGAGTTGGATGTAAAGAAGGGGAACACCAAAGAGTTAATGTTTTCAAACTGTGGTGCCTGAAAAGACTCTTGAGAATCCCTTGGACAGCAGGGAGATCAATCCAGTCAGTCCTAAAAGAAATCAACCCTGAATATTCATTAGAAGGACTGATGCTGACGCTGAAGCTCCAATACTCTGGCCACCTAATATGAAGAACTGACTCACTGGAAAAAACCCTGATGCTGGGAAAGATTGAGGGCAGGAGGAGAAGGGGACAACAGAGGATGAGATGGTTGGATGGCATCACCAACTCATTGGACATGGGTTTAGGCAAACTCCGAGAGATGGTGAGGGGCAGGGAGGCCTGGCATGCTGCAGTCTATGGGGTCACAAAGAATTGGACACAATTTGGCAACCAAACAACAACCCACTGGGTTGGAGAAGAATGGTTAGGAAGTTAGAACCCTTTCTCCATGGGGTGACATCAGAAGTGAAGATGGGAGAGTGCTATCAAATTATCGACATATGTATAATGATTCACAATTTATAGTTTTTGTCACTTATTATATATATATATAACATTATATATATTTTTCATATACATTTTTATGCCCCCTTGAGAACTGCCACATAGTAGATATCTTGTATTTATTTCTGCTTTAATTTGCATCTTCTGAGAAAATACATTTTCTTTAGAGTTTTCCTGTACATTTTTCCTGTAAAATACTTCTAAACTCAGATGATAGTGAAAGGCAAATTAAGTTTGGGCCTCCTCTATAAGTCTTTTTTACATATAAACTTCAGGGTAAAACTGATTAAGTAATATCTATGAAATTCTAAAATTGAGAACAGGTCATCTTTTCCAGATTAGTGAGATTTAAACTTTGGAAGACCTGTGATCAGTACAAATCACATGAAGGAACTTTTTGTTTGTGGCTGGTAAAGATTCGGGCTTCCTAGTTGGCACAGCTGGTAAAGAATACTCCTGCCAATACAGGAGACCAAAGAAGCATGGGTTCAGCCCCTGGGTTGGGAAGATCCCCTGGAGGAGAAAATGGCAACCCACTCCAGTATTCTTGCTTATAGAATTCCATAGGCAGAGGAGCTCAGCTGGCTGTAGTCCAGGGGGTTGCAAAGAGTCAGACATAACTGAGCACACACATATACACACATATAAAGATTTGAATTGGGATTCCATGGTAGAATAACTATGGAGAGACCTTGGGCCCTGGAAGGAAGCCAGCTTGACAAAGACCAGTAGTTTTGCCTGATGAAGGCCCTTAAAGAGGCTGCCACAGGGTTGAAGGCTCGCCTTGTTGGCTAGTGGGTAGTCCTAATCTTTCAACCTACATGATAAGACAATTTACCACTTATTTTGAACATAGACCATCCAAATCCATTTGATAAAAACCTGTGGTTTATTGGGATTCTAACATATTTGAACCATTATCAGTTCCCACTCATATGTAACTATGATGGGTCACCTACATGGGACACACCTCTGATCGTTTGAAACAGAAATAAAATAGCCTACATTCTCCCTTTCTAGTATAATTTATGAGGAAGAATATAAGGTAGGTCTTTCCTGTCCCTACCAGCATAGGAAAGAAGGATCCTTCTTTCACTCCCACTCTTTCCTATCTAGCTGTGTAGAGAAATTTTCTTTGGATTTAAAAAATCAAGCATAGGAAACCTGGTGGCAGCAGCTGGTAGGAGGATGGGATGGTGGAAAAGAGGGCAGGGTGTGGGAAACCAAGCTGCTATGCATGTGACCGACTCTGGCAGTCATTCTCCAATGAAAACAGCGCTAAACTATAGTCAGACAGCCCGAGTCCTGGCCCAGCTCTACCTCTTACTAACTGTGTGATATTTTCCCTGTCTCCAAATGGAATAATAATGTCCTTCCAGTGTCATCCCAAGGGTGCTTAAGAGGCTCAAGTAAATTGATACAGAGGAAAGCACTGTGAAAAGCCTAAAACACCAAGAGCAGTATCCACGGCCTCTCTTCACTGGGTATGCTGTTTAGTCAAGAGCTTGGGCCCAGAGTCAGAGTTAGAATCCTACATCTCCCTCAGAGCAACTGTATGACCCTGGGCAAGATCCACTCTCTGAGCCTCATGTTCTTCATCTATATAGTAGAGAGTACGAACCCTCAAAGGATTGTGAGGATTTAATGAGATCATACATGTCGCACCCTGACAGTGTCTGGAATAGAAGTCTCTTCAGGAAACACAGGCTCATATCATTAGTAAAGAGCCACTGCCTTGTGGATCACCTTATTGCTACAGTGTGGGAGAATGAGACTCATCAAGTGTTACTTGGCACCACCATTAGATATAAAATTCATGTCACTTCCTCATTAGAGCCTTTCCTCGCTTCCCCACATCTGTCCAAGTTCATTTAGTCTCTCTCCCACATCACCTATTTCAAATATTCTATTTTGCCTTCTAGGCACCATTTTGTAATTTCTTTTCTTGCATGTGTCCTCTATTAGTGGAGGAAGAAATAAAAACCCACTCCAGTATTCTTGACTGGGAAATCTTCTCATGGAGGAGGAACCTGGCGGGCCACAGTCCACAGGGCCGCAGAGTCAGACATGACAGAGTGACTGAGCACAATGTACATCCCTTGTTAGATTATAAGAAACTTGATGGCAGGACTCTGCCTTATTCATTTCAGCATCCCCTGTGCCTAAGATAGTGCCTACCTCATATACAGTAGGCACTTACTAAGTGCTTATAGTTTCAGAAATGAATATATAAAGTTCTGCTGCAAGTCAACTTTCAAGTGATGGAGACATAAACACAGAGCGGACATGATACAGGGTAAGGAGAGCAACATACAGGGGGGCCTAGGATAGCCTTAACTATTGCATTCTCCCGCATTCACGCTATTGTATTAACTTACCAGATCTGGTACTTTCGCTACTCAGTCCAAGCAAATATTCATAACTCAATTGTTTTACTGAGCTTGTGAGGTTAATAAAAATGAAATGAGAGAGTTTGGGAA
The DNA here is from genome assembly GCF_042477335.2 of Ovis canadensis. NCBI lineage: Eukaryota > Metazoa > Chordata > Mammalia > Artiodactyla > Bovidae > Ovis > Ovis canadensis. The sequence continues at coordinate 207,756,584 of NC_091245.1, read as the reverse complement.
GTAAATTTTTAAAATTCAGGTAACTCCACCTTTCTCCAATTTTTGCATCTTTAATATAATGTCACAAAATCCTGAACTCCAGACCAATAAGAACAAACATAAACTGTCTCAGAATCAGGAGATTAAAGCAGGGACTAGGACTAGCTGAAGTTGATGGCTTCCTGCCAACAAATAGTATGATTTCCGGACAGAACTGCAAGACCCTCAAAGATTTTGACCCATAAATCTTTCCCTCCTTCCAAACTAGCTTGAAATTCTCACCGTTGTAAGTTTATGCACACAGTGGTAGGTGTCAGGGTGGGCTGGATATCTTCAGAACCCTTGCAAAAAATGCCTGTCATCTTTCACTCACCTTTTCTCATTAGCATATTAGCATAATGCATGGAAATATGCCTTGTAAGTCATAAAAATTATCATTATAACTTTTTTATAATGGGACCAGCTTTTTGGTCCCACAGAAAATAACTTGGCCTCAGGGAAAGAGATATTGGAAAGGACTGATAGGTTTTATTCATGGGCATCCAAATGCTGTGATATTAGAACCAGGTGCAGCCTAGAGAAGGTAAACCAGGGAGAGGTGACTTAATGAGAGTCTGGGCACTGGGCAGCTGAGGAGGAATGGTAATAATGGAAATCAAGGTCAGCATTCAATCCTGGTGTCCTGGACTCTACTGTTTGTTGCTGTTTTTAAGTAAGGCTTAGCGAGTACTGAGAATGTCCTAGCACAGGTCTTGGTGTACAGTGGCATGAATGCAGATAAAGTACCTCTCCTTATGATGCGCACAATCTAATGTGAGAGATAAACATGAAACAAGCAAGTATACTGACACTTCAGTTTAAAACATGCTAAGAGTTAAAAGGGAAAAGAGCAGTAGATTGTGAGAGAATGATGTGGTCTACCTTTTAGACTGAATGCAAAAGTAAATTTACCCTGAAACTAATGCAGTTTAAGCTGGAAACCTCTTATTTACATGGGCTCCCCCCAAAGCTTTGGAAACAGAGGGAAGCCTACAGTGGTTTCATATAGCTATATGTTTTTTTAAATTTTGCAAATATGAGATACTTTAACTGCAATTAGTTAAGACTTCTGTCTCTTCCCATTCTGTCATATTTCCCCTTACGTTGTATGAAAATGGGCATTTGGGGAATGTAGTTAGGGGAAAATTGAGATGGGAATACATCTCAATTGGGTTTGATGAGACATATTACAGAGTGTAGGCATCCCAGTATAAGAAATGTTTCCAGCAACAGTCCTCCCAGCCTTTTTACCAATTCATACAACAGGATGACACAAGGATGCAGGGCTGAGGGTGTCCACTGAGATGACCTTGTCTCCACAACCTGGCGTCAGACCTAGATGGGTGGTGACAGAGAAACCGATCTGAGCTGCAGGGGACAAGGTAGACCTTTTTCCCTGTGTGAAAATATTACTGCTAAACATTCGCATGGGCTTCACCGGTGGCTCAGCAGTAAAGAATCCGACTGCGATGCAGGAGACCACCTGTAATGTAGGGAACGTGGGTTCAGTCCCTGGGTTGGGAATATTCCCTGGAGAAGGAAATGGCCTCCTGCTCCAGTATTCTTGCCTGGGAAATTCCATTGACAGGGAGCCTGGCAGGCCACAGTCCATGGACTCATAAAAAAGTTGGGCACGATTTAGCAACTAAACCACCACCACCACCAAGCATCTGCATAGTATGGCTAATAAAAATGTTATGAAGCTGAAATAAACTTTCCTAGGCTGTCAATAATAAAAGGCAAATTTTGATTACTATAGAGGAAAACAATCTTTCTATTCTCACCATGTAATATATTATAATATCATTGTCATATGAAAGGACAATCAAAAGACATGTAGCCATGTCAATTAAATCTCAGTTTAAAAAAAAAAATATGTAACCAAAGAATACAGGGAAAAAACAATTAATGCATTATTTATGGTACTGCTTACATTTTTAAATTTATCATATTTTGTGATGTTTTTTCTTATCAATTTAGACATTCAGTTTTGAGTATAAATTTATATTCATTATTTTTTTCCTTAAGGAAAATCCCCAAATTACATAAGTTTCAGGCCCTACAAAATCTGCTCCTGGTCACAGCTTCTTAGTGGAGATGACATTTCGGCTAAAACCCAAGGAAAGCAAATAAAATAATCCACAAGAAAAGAAAATCCAGGGCTATGGAAAGAGTAATGTAGAAAGCCCTGGAGGTAGGCTAAGCTTAGAGAGTTCACATGTCAGACCACAAATCTTATTTATTTCCAACAACACTTGTTTTATTATAAAAATAATATGAGTTCATTAAATTTGAAAAACTCAGAGAAACACAAAGAAGAAAATAAGCACCATATGCATGACAATCTTTTTACTGGGGAAAAAAAAAATCACTCCAGTTACATCACAGAATTCTGAAGCAGATAGGATGTCTCTAGAATGATCTGGAACCTGACAGAGTTTTAGAGCATTATGCAAATATAAAAAATCTAGTCATTCTCATCATCATCATCATTATCAATGACAAGTCAGGGAAATAAATTAAAAATACCCTCTCTTAAATTTTTTGCCAAGGTTCTCTGGCTATGGAAATAAACATAGCATCTTTGCGGCCGTAGGGCTTCCCTGGTGACTCAGTGGTAAAGAATCTGCTTGCCAGTGCAGGAGGTGTGAGTTTGATCCCTGGCTGAGGGAGATCCCCTGGAGAAGAAAATGACAGCCCGCTCAGTATTCCTCCCTGGGAAATCCCATGGACAGAGAAGCTTGGTGGGCTACAGTCCATGGGGTCACAAAAGAATTGGGCATGACTTAGCAACTAAACAACTCTGTAGCAGTAAAGGCTGAGATGAAGAGGGGTCCTTTGGGATTTCTAATTAAGTGAATACTCTTTGGTCTGCTGTCCAGCACCCTCCCTTATTCTAGAAACAGCCTCTCTACTTTTAGGGAACTAACCCTACCACTGCTTCAATCATATGACTCTGATAGAAAGCGATGGTCACTGTTTCTCCTCCCAAATCCCAACCTCAATTAATGAATTTGGGAATGAGCACAAATTTGGGCCAATCTGAATTTGAACCCATGTTCTAGCTGGAGTTGAACTGGCCCTCTCTGTGACGGTAAAGATGAGAGATGTGGGCCTGGAGGAACAGAAGGCTATGTTTCAAGGCAAACAGAAATTGGTCTAAGAAAAAGCTAAGGATCTGAGAGAGGAGCAGAGGAGGATGAAAAATGTTCTGGTGACTGTACCCAAAGAGTTTCTATTTCAAAGCATGTCTGAGACCAAGCTGCCCTCACCTGCTAATTAGGTAGGCAAAACGGTAAATCTCCATTTTGCTCAAGTTAAAGTTGTGTGCCTGCCATTTGGAACCAAATTATCCCCATAGGCTAAAAGTGAATTTCCCATGGATCATTATCATTATAAGGCACTAGGCTGGATTTAGGGGTACTAATAAGTAGAAAGGAACAATAATTAACATATACTGTGTGCCCAGTGCATTTCAGGGACTATGTGCAAATTACTTAATTTCATCCTTATAGCAACTCTAGTAAATAGATATTGCTTTTATGAAATTGAGTTTTAGTGTGGTTGGCAACTTGTCCACATTCTCACAAGAAGTAACAGAGGCAAAGTTTGAATTTAGACCTGATTGCATATCCCATATATTCATCAGCTACATGTTGCCCATTATGGGATCTTATAATGTAATATAGAAGAGAGATATTTATAGACATAACATAACAAGATGAGAGCTGATACAAATAAGGAGTGGCAAAAGAGAGAAGAAGGATTGAGTATGGATTGACACACTGCCACAGGACCACCCAGTTTTAGGTACCAAATTGGAATCGTGAAGCCCTGTTATTCATTTAAATCCTGTCCTTGCCATGAACCTAAAACAGGCATTGTTACTAGATAAGTGCTCCTCACTTAAATATGTTCAGATCTGTAAGCTAGAAGTAGCAAATAAAATCTTCAAAGACTTAGCAATTTACTAGAATAATGTTTAACCAAGTCTATAATAAAATGTGGAAGGATTGGCAAAATACAGCCATCCAAAGACAGGGCAGGGAAAATGGGTCTAAACCACAGCAGAACTTAGTTAAGTTCTTTATATGGGAAAACTGTTGACTGATAGTGAGGGCTGTTAAACAATGAAATGGGTTTCCAGGGCAAGCTCAGGAATCTCCTCATCCACAGGCCTTTAAAATAGTAAAATTTTCTTGGTCTGAATGGCTTTACGTGTGGTCTTCCTGGAAGCGGAGTGGGCTTAGGGAGTTACAGAGAGAGGGATGACCTTCCAATTCCCTTCCCAAAGCCTGGGATTCTCCCTACCTGTCATCACCTGGAGAAAGGGGCTTTGCCATTTGATAACCTGCCCCCTCTCTCCTAGTTCTTGTCTTCCTTAGTAATACATTCATTCACAACTGCTGTAGAAATGATTGAAATATTTAGACATAATGGAGGAAGTTTAATAGGGTCCAGTGGGAAACCCAGGTGTTTAGATCAGCTTAAAAATAATAACCACCTCCCCTGCCGGGGTCTTTCTATTCACAATCAGCTCTGCTTTTATTCTTAACCATAAAGGCTACCTCAGACAGGAAATTATTCACGTGATTGGTCTTTACAAGTGCTGTTGGGTTTAAACTGAGGGCTGTAGAGGTCATTAGTGGGCAGCCATGTGATTAACCTTTGCTAGCCCGTTGCTTTCACACTTTGTTAACAGCTTCCATTATTGCCCCTCTGAGTCTTGAGGAAGCTGTTTATTGACAGTATTAAAAATACATAGCTACAAATTCTTAAGAGCCATGTGTTAAAGAAAAAAAAAAAAAAAAGCCCTCCTGACATCTTATAGCTAGCCTACTGGGGAAATGGGAAACCTCTAATTTGCCATAAAGGTTTATCAAGAACTGCATTAAGTAACACTACACTTAGCTCAATGGTAGTCACTGATGTTGCTCCTTTCTTTCATTTTTATACATGTGACGGTGACACCAGAGAATTTTAAAATTTGAGACGAGAGGTATAAAATCTCTGGATGTATTTGAGGCTTGATCTCTGTTATTTCTGAGGATATTAGGTTACATATGTTTGGGGAGGAGAGAAGGCAAGGTGTTGATAAGAAAAAGTCTCTCCCAAGCAAAGTCAAGCCCTCATCCATGTAAAATGACCAAGAGTTTCAGAAAGGATTTTTGTGTGTGATTCTGTACTTATTCTGATGGGAATAAATAATGGTTGTTTCAGTTTTTGCCCCTCTCCTCAACCCCACCCTGGGCTATAAAATGTCTTGGGAGGCATTTCCTAGAATTGTTTGTGCAAGAAAGACCATATTGATGTCTCTCAACCAATAATATGCCTAAACCCTACTTAAAGGATGGCATTCTTCAAATGATCCTCAGTCTATGATCCCTCCCACTGCCCCTATGACCTTCCTGCAAGAATTGAATGGCCTTTCTATGACCCCCCTGCCACCTCAGCATAAGATTTCTTCCCAAGCACTTTCCTTTTACTTTCTGAATTCCAGTGAAGAATTTAACTCCTCTATTCAGAAATATCTAAAGCTTTCCCTCTCCTAAGTCAGAATTCACATTCAAGCCAGAAAAGGCCCAGAAGACGATTCTTCCAGAGATTTATCTCTTGGTTATATATATGCATATGTATAGTACATTATATATATGTGTGTGTGTATGCATGCTAACTTGCTTCAGTCGTGTCCAACTCTGTGCTCCCTATGAACTGTAGCCTGCTACCAGGCTCCTCTGTCCATGGGATTCTCCAGGCAAGAATACTGGAGTGGATTACCATGCCCTCCTCCAGGGGAATCTTCCCAACCCAGAGATTGAACCTGCATCTCTTCATTCTCCTGCATTGGCAGGCAGGTTCTTTACCACTAGTGCCACCTGGGAAGCCTATATATATATATATTTATATACACATACAATGAATAATACAGATGACATATATTTGTGTATATATAAAATAAATGAGTAGGAAAGGAAATCATTAGAATTCATACAAAATTTCTGTGCTCGAGAGATTAAGGGAAAGGGACAATGTACAAAAGAGAGATGATTCACCTTCAGTTGCCTTGACTTTTTGTTTCTATTTTGATTCTATTGCTCTAACATTCATATGCTGTTTAAAATGTGCAACTATAGACCCAAACTCTTTTTCCTGAGAATAATCACAGGGCAAGTATTATTTCTCTCAAAGAAAAATATGAATTAATTAACATTCGGATTAAAAGCAGACAAGCATAGTAAGTGGGACTACTGCCTTCTTCCAGAACTGTTACATGCTATAATGATCTCTGATGTTTGTGTGAATTGTTCTAAAGTCAGATTTTAGTTCACACATATACACTCTGGTCAAAAAATCCAAACAAGTGTAAAAGGTTTGATTTCCTTTTTTTAAATACATTTATAGCTTTTAAAACTAAAAGACCACATATTCCTATATTTCATGATGGAAGGGTAGAAGGGAAATTGTTGCTAGGATAAGACTCCGTATTTTATGTCAAATTGTATCTGGAAACTCATTTTTAAAAGTGGAATTATAACCCGCCCACCCCTCACCCCTCCCCACCCTGCCAAAAGCAGAGATTTGAGATGAAAATGCCAAAATGACTTTAATTATAGGTTTGTTGGGGGGTGTGACATTAAAATATCAGTCAGTGGAAAACTTTACATTGTTAATGTGTCACTCAAAGAATTTGAAATTTGTGTTATACCATTACTAGTTATTTGTACATTCTTGGTCTCATGTATCTTTTGCTAGATAAGAGTCCAAGTCACTATAACAGTGGTCCAACATTTTCAAATTTCTTTTACAATCAGAGCTAAATATAAATTACTATAAGCTTCTTAATGTAAAACCTTGGTTATGCTTTTGCAGATTTTCAAAATTGGGCTGATAACAATATATAATTTTTCACATAGAAAAATAACAAAATTCAATTTGACCTATAATCTTTCTATTTTTTTCCACAAAATTCAAAATAATATTGCGGCACTAGGGAAAAAACATACAGTAGCCTCTAACATCAAGCTAGTATTTCTTAACCTAGACTTATTATAGACAATAATTGGTTTTCTCTGTTCCCTTTCCCAAGCTGCATGAAAAAGGAAACCATGGAAACTGGGACACCATAAAGCAATGCTTTCTAACCTTAGCCGAGCTCTCACTGATCCTCAGGAATGGTTTTACACATCCCTTGTTGACTAATTATTATAGGAAACCACGGTGACTGTTTGAAACATCCATCCTCAAGGGCCCACCCCTTGACTTCCTTCAACTTAATCTCACTCACAGGGGATGACCTTCACATTTGCTTCACTGAGGAAATTCAGGCAGCATGAGCCCCTTACACTGGTCCTTGACTAAACTAGACCTGGGCCTTGACCTGCCTGATTGGCTTAGCTGGACCTAGTCTGTGCCATTCTTTTAAGTTCTCTCCTGCTATGCCCCCCACCCTCACAAGGCAACCCCAACTTGACTGTTCATCTTTCTTTAAGGTGTATACATCGTTACCTGGTCCCAGCTAACCTTGATCTGGAGTATAATACAACTCTTAACAGCATCTTCTATCTCTTCTGCCAATGGCCCCATCCCTATGTCTGAGAATACGCCCAGCTCTCCCTTATTCTTACATATTTCCTTTAAGATCTCTCTATCACCATTTCCACTTCTCCAAGACTTTCTCCTTGTCCCTCTTCCTTACTTTTCTGTCTTATAATCTCTGTCTTCACTGTCTTTGGTAATCTCATCAAATCAAGAACTTCTACTCTGATCTCTAAGTAATGAATTCCTCAATCCCCACTCATATTTTTAATTTTCAGAGCCATTGACCAAATACTCAAACTAAAATCCACCTTCCCCATCCAACTGGCCCTTCTTCTCAGCTTCTTCATTTCAATAGATATGTCATAACTGTCCCAGAGCCACAAGTATTTGTTCTCTCTCTCCATGGCAAACGAATTGTCATGACACTTACAATGAAATTATAAGTACGCCATCCTTTCCATGGTCAAAAATGTTCTGTGTAATCTCTGTGACATCGTACCCTTATATTCTCCATGATTTATTATGATTTGGCCATTCTGGCTTGCTTTCTGCTTCTCACCCACCGTGTTCGTTCTCTCCTTGGAGTTTTTGTGCATTATCTGGTCTACTCTTGGCACTTTTCTACTCCCTAGATCATTCCAGGGTGGCTCCTGGTCATCAGACCAAAATGTCGCTTCATCAAAGAGATGGTCCCAGAAGCTCTGTCATATCACACTATTTCTATTATTTCCATGACAACTTTCATGCTGATTAACCAGGTAGGGTTAAAAAATGAGTAACTAAGCTACAATAGAGGCAACAGACAAAGGAAAATATAGGCTTGAGAAATGATTAAGAAGCAGAACCAAGAGAATTTGATGACATTTATAGAAGTAGCAAGGGTGAAGGTATAATGAATTATTCCCAAATTTCTGTCACAGAGGACCAGATATATGGAGTTATTAAGCAGAATCAAAAGTACAAGATAAAGAACTAATTTTGGAAGAGAGACAGTTCAGTTTAAGATGTGCTTAAATTGTAGTTGTTTATAGTACAAATTGGAAGATTTCATACTGGCAATTGGAAATATGGGTCCAGAACTCATGGGAAAGCACTGAAAACTATATAAATAGAAGACACATGGCGTGAAGGTTAAAAGAAGAGGGACCCAAAGAAGACCACTGGAGAGTACCAGCGTGAAAGGGAAGAGACTCATGAAATCACAGGACAGCAAGGTGAGAAGGGAATTGTCGAAGCCAAGCAGGTGTTTCAAGAATAAGGGAGAAATCAACAAGGTAAGACCATAGGTATGTTGCCTAATATAACAAGTTTACCATGCTATTGGATTTGGCAGGTATCTCATTAATGAATTTAGTCAGAGCCATTTCAGAGGCAAGGTAGATGCACATGTCAGGCCAATAGTAAGTTGAGGAGGAGTGTAGTAGCCAACGTAACAGGAAGAAAGAGACTTCAAATAAGTCTCAAGCTACTGAAGGAGAAAAGATAAGATGCAATACTTACAGGGGAATACAAATGGTGATTTTCTTCCTTTTTGGTGATTAGAAAATGTTAGTTGTGGTGGTATTGAGGGGAAAAATGGCATCTTGAGAGACAAAGAAATCTTCAGTCCCCCTAATTGACACTGGCTTATTATCTTACCCATAATGCCTCCAAATTGGAGCTTCAAGGTGAGAGGAAGACACTGGAAGGGGAGGAGGTAGATAAGAAGCCTAGGATCCCTGCCTCATCATTATACCCCCAGCCAGCTCCAAATACCTGAATAGCAACTGATGGATAATTCAGCACTTCTTTATACGTCGTGCCATATTTTCTACCCCACCCAGACTGAATGTTGCTTGGGACCCAGAGGGTTTTTAAGGAATACTGCATGTATCTTGGAAGAGAAAATACTCCCTGTGTCATTAAATTAAAATGATGAACTTTCATCCTTCCCCAAAACTCTCTGCATTCTAAACAAACATATATCTATTCATCAAAATGCACTGAAGATTCTTAGTACACTGTAAATAAATTTTAGACTTTCAGCTATAAAATTACTTAATGCCCATTAATATCATTCTCAATTAGAGAATAAAAATAAAGGAATGCTAGTATTTACAAATAATTCAATATTCATCTTACTCTCTTGACACCCATGCTTGTCAGAAAAGCAATGTAATCTTTTTTATAATCCTCTTTCATCTTGAGATTTCTTGATCTGAGCCTGTTTAATAAGCTCTTAGATAATAGCTACTGGCTTAGCACCTGAAGCAGGTCACCTGGCTGTGTGACTCTGAGCAAGTCATTGTACTTCTCAGAATGTAAATATCTTACCCCATCTACTTTCAGCTCAGTTACTTCATGAAATCAAAATTTACATTACACCATTATCATTCACTCTATTGTAGGTGAGATAAGCTGCAAACCTATTGGAAAAATCTGAGATAGCTAGCAGAAAGTTGGAACTTACAGCTACGGTGGAGCGTACAAAGTCATTCATAAGGGAAAGATCATTTAATGTTACTGTAAACTGCTATTGTAATTCATTCTTCCATAAAGATTACCTCTGTTGTACTAGCAATGCTGTTCAGCAAGACCTTGGGTTATCAGCCAAATAAATGCCACTTCAGTAAATTATTGCTGCCTGGGGCCAGCTTTAACTTGCATCGTCAAAATTTTTCCTGTCTAAAATTCTACTGTAGGTTTTGCATTCATAAACCCTGCTCCCCCTGGCTTTACTGCTTGCCCTCTTACAACTTTCCCCCTCTTTGTCGTTGGTAAAGAGAGCCCCATTGTGTATAGTAACACCAGAGAGCTTCACTAGTGATGTAAAAGAGTCACATTCAAACAGTGTTTTAGGTAGAACAAAATACAAAAGCCCACTGAACATTTCCTTACTGTGTGAAAATTATTGCCTGCATCTTTGCACCACAGTTCTGGGAATTCAGTGCAAAAGAGATGTGTTCGAAAGTATATGGCTTGCTCCCATGTATGATCATGAGACAATAGAGGAGCACTGAAATTTGTGACAATTTTTCAATTCGTGGTTCTATGCAAAATTTCACCAACTTTCCATCACTTGAACTGAATTCAAAATGGATTCAGAAAATGTGGTACTTGTCTTAATGAAAATAAATGTTGTTTCAACAGTCTTTTTTCCCCTTTAAGTTGATGGTTACATGTATAACAAAAGGAGAAAACAACGAACAATGTATATACATCCTTGTCTGAGAAAGCCAAAAAAATGCCACCCACATACGCAGACTACCACACACAGTCACTTTATGAAGAAAAGTCAGATGCCATATAGGGTAACTATTGAGTATTGATGACATCTTTTCTACTCCATACAAATTACTCCTGCTAAAGTGCACCCAGCTTGTTTTTTTGCCAGTGTTTCCCTCCATTATGTTGTCAAGTGTAGATTAAGGACACATTCTAGGAGCATTCTTCATAAGAACATTTCTCTCAGTGCTACTTAAACATGGCCTCTCATGTACATCCTCTGTGTCGCTGGCCTTTGATAATCAGTAAAGTATTTTTGCCTGAAGAAAATGAGTAGAATAAAGCTCTTCCAGGAAAAATCAACAAATATAAGTAGGTAATGGAGGCTGAGGGTACAAAGCTCGGAAACCTAATACAAACTCTCCTTAAGGACATACCATTCCCTTGTGACATGAGAATGACTGGCAAGGCCCTGAAATATTCCTCTTGAATCTTAAGCGATTCTAGAGCAACTTTCCCCAAGTTGTTGGAACTGATGCCTTTAAAAGCATTATCCTGGTCCCTCATAAAGAAAAACCTGGTTAATCCCACAAGGCAGACTGTACTGATTTGAGGTGGAGATTCTTGTATTTACATCAAGTAAGAATGTACCCCAATGTTTGAGAACTGGTAACCCAGCAGAGAAGTAAAATAACACTGTGAAGTTCTAAGTTCTCCATGTTGCCTCCTTTGTTTAACTCATTCTCTCCCTCTGATTCCATGCTAAGCATTTATTCATTAATTTAACAAATATTTGTTGAATACCTCACATTTGCCAGACACTTTAGTTCAGTAATGAACAAAATATACAAATTTCTTATATTTTTCATCTTTCTCTCAGGCTTATGTATCAAACTAAAGTAGAGCTGTCTTCTTTTCCCCAAATCTTGCTGATCTGCACTTTCACTTAGGAAGGGGGATCACTTGTCAGAAAGAAAACCATCTCATTTATTAGAGTAAACAAAGGTCATCAACAATCATTCACTCATTCACTCACCAATTACTGATGCTCATATCCTAGATGCCAGGATGTAGGCTTCAAACTGGCAACAGCAAGATGAAAATCACATAGTCCTTGGTTTGACAGGGATTATGTATTTTTGCAATGTCTTTTATGTGAACAAACTAACAATTAGTCGTTTTCAAATTGAATTTGAATTTTTGAAGTCTGCATAGCTGAAAGTTACTTGCTGCTCTTTTTGCCTAAGCCAAGTACTTCTTTTTCACTTAGGTATAGACTCTAGGGATAATGATCATTTTCAAACATATGCTACTGCCCAACTTGAAATGGGTAAGCTAGACTTGGACGTGCATCTGAGTGTTCTCACTCTATTTTCCATAGTCACAACTCCTATTATGGTTTCAATTAGCTACAGTAACTAAAATTAATATTTCATTACACTTTTTTGATCATGCTTTAATTCACCTAACAATAATGACCAGGGCATAAAATAGCCCAAGTCTTTTGTTTAAGGTCTGGTGAACAGAACCATATGCCTAACCTCAACCCTCTGGGGAATGGACATTCAGAAAGTATTTACATGGCTCCTCAATTTTATTTATTATTTTCCTGTTGCTTTTTTTGGTCTTTGTGGTTTTGTTTACTCACTACATGTGGGGGGTGAGGCTAGAGTCAGGAGTTTTGCTTTACTTCTGGAATTATGACATTTGAGAATGTTGCCCCATTTGTCATCCATTATGCCTCTTTTCTGTTAAGTATTTATTCTGGTCAAAATCTACACAAAAATTAACAATTTTTTCTTTTCTTTTTCTGGTTGAGTGTGTGTGTGTACACTCAACCAGAGGAGAGTGAAAAAGCTGGCTTAAAACTCAACATTCAAAAAACTAAGATCATGGCATCCAGTCCCATCACTCATGGCAAATAGATGGGAGAACAATGGAAACAGTGACAGACTTTATTTTCTTGGGCTCCGAAATCACTGCAGACAGTGATTGCAGTCATGAAATTACTTGCTCCTTGGAAGAAAAACTATGACAAACCTAGACAGCATATTAAAAAGCAGAGACATCACTTTGCTCACAAAGGTCTGTATAGTCAAATCTATGGTTTTTCCAGTAGTCATGTATGAAAGTGAGAGTTGGACCATAAAGAAGGCTGAGTGCCAAAGAATAGATAGTTTCAAATTGTGGTTCTGGAGAGGACTCTTGAGACTTCCTTGGACTGCAAGAAGATCAAATCAGTCAATCCAAAAGGAAATCAACCCTGAATATTCATTGGAAGGACTGATGCTGAAGTTCTAATATTTTAGCCACCTAATGTGAACAGCCAGCTCATTGAAAAAGATCCTGATGCTGGGAATGGTTGAGGGCAGGAGGAGAAGGGGGCAACAGAGGATGAGACAGTTGGATGGCATCACTGATTCAATGGACATGAGTTTGACCAAACTCTGGGAGACAGTGAAGGATGGGGAAGCCTGGCTTGCTGCAGTCCATGAGGTCACAAAGAGTCAGACACAGCTAGGGAATGAACAACAGTGTGTGTTGAAAGGCACATAGAATCTCTAGAAAAGGCATTTAATAACTGGCAGGTATCACTAGGATTATCACCATTATTTCTTCCAAATTCTCCTGCATTCTTTTTTAATTTTTGTTTTTACTTTATTTTGCTTTACAATACTGTATTGGTTTTGCCATACATTGACATGAATCCACCATGGGTGTACATGAGTTCCCAATCCTGAACTCCCCTCCCACCTCCCACCTCATATCATCTCTCTGGATCATCCCCGTGCACCAGCCCCAAGCATCCTATATCCTGTATCAAACATAGACTGGCGATTCATTTCTTACATGATAGTATACATGTTTCAATGCCATTCTCCCAAATCATCCCACCCTCTCCCTCTCCTACAGAGTCCAAAAGTCTGTTCTATACATCTGTGTCTCTTTTGCTGTCTCGCATACAGGGTTATCTACCATCTTTCTAAATTCCATATATATGTGTTAGTATATTGTATTGGTGTTTTTCTTTCTGGCTTACTTCACTCTGTATAATAGGCTGCAGTTTCATTCACCTCATTAGAACTGATTCAAATGTATTCTTTTTGAATTGATGCTTTTGAACTGTGGTGTTGGAGAAGACTCTTGAGAGTCCCTTGGACTGCAAGGAGATCCAACCAGTCCATTCTGAAGGAGATCAATCCTGGGATTTCTTTGGAAGGAATGATGCTAAAGCTGAAGCTTCAGTACTTTGGCCACCTCATGCGAAGAGTTGACTCATTGGAAAAGACTCTGATGCTGGGAGGGATTGGGGACAGGAGGAGAAGGGGATGACAGAGGATGAGATGGCTGGATGGCATCACTGACTTGATGAACGTGAGTCTGAGTGAACTCTGGGAGTTGGTGATGGACAGGGAGGCCTGGCGTGCTGCAATTCATGGGGTTGCAAAGAGTCAGACACGACTGAGCAACTGAACTGAACTGAACTGAATATTCCATTGTGTATATGTACCACTGCTTTCTTATCCATTCATCTGCTGATGGACATCTAGGTTGTTTCCATGTCCTGGCTATTATAAACACTGCTGCAATGAACTTTGGGGTACACGTGTCTCTTTCAATTCTGGTTTCCTCGGTGTGTATGCCCAGCAGTGGGATTGCTGGGTCATAAGGCAGTTCTATTTGCAATTTTTTAAGGAATCTCAACACTGTTCTCCATAGTGACTGTACTAGTTTGCATTCCCACCAACAGTGTAAGAGGGTTCCCTTTTCTCCACACCCTCTCCAGCATTTATTGCTTGCAGACTTTTAGATCACAGCCATTCTGACTGGTGTGAAATGGTACCTCATTGTGGTTCTGATTTGCATTTCTCTGATAATGAGTGATATTGAGCATCTTTTCATGTGTTTGTTAGCTTCTTCTGTTGTTTTCTTTGGAGAAATGTCTATTTAGTTCTTTGGCCCATTTTTTGATTGGGCCGTTTATTTTTCTGGGATTGAGCTGCATAAGTTGCTTGTATATTTTTGAGATTAGTTGTTTGTCAGTTGCTTCATTTGCTATTATTTTCTCCCATTCAGAAGGCTGTCTTTTCACTTTGCTTATAGTTTCCTTTGTTGTGCAGAAGATTTTAATTTTAATTAGATCCCATTTGTTTATTTTTGCTTTTATTTCCAGTATTCTGGGAGGTGGATCATAGAGGATCCTGCTGTGATTTATGTTGGAGAATGTTTTGCCTATGTTCTTCTCTAGGAGTTTTATAGTTTCTGGTCTTATGTTTAGATCTTTAATCCATTTTGAGTTTATTCTTGTGTATGGTGTTAGAAAGTGATCTAGTTTCATTCTTTTACAAGTGGTTGACCAGTTTTCCCAGCAACACTTGTTAAAGAGATTGTCTTTAATCCATTGTATATTCTTGCCTCCTTTGTTGAAGATAAGGGGTCCATATGTGTGTGGATTTATCTCTGGGCTTTCTATTTTGTTCCATTGATCTATATTTCTGTCTTTGTGCCAGTACCACACTATCTTGATGACTGTGGCTTTGTAGTAGAGCCTGAAGTCAGGCAGGTTGATTCTTCCAGTTCCATTCTTCTTTCTCAAGATTGCTTTGGATATTTGAGGGTTTTTGTATTTCCATACAAATTGTGAAATTATTTGTTCTAGCTCTGTGAAAACTACTGCTGGTAGCTTGATAGGGATTGCATTGAATCTATAGATTGCTTTGGGTAGTATACTCATTTGCACTATATTGATTCTTCTGATCCATTAACATGGTATATTTCTCCATCTATTAGTGTCCTCTTTGATTTCTTTCATCAGTGTTTTATAGTTTTCTATATATAGGTCTTTAGTTTCTTTAGGTAGATATATTCCTAAGTATTTTATCCTTTTCGTTGCAATGGTGAATGGAGTTGTTTCCTTAATTTCTTTTTCTGCTTTCTCATTATTAGTGTATAGGAATGCAAGGGATTTCTGTGTGTTGATTTTATATCCTGCAACTTTACTATATTCATTGATTAGCTCTAGTAATTTTCTGGTGGAGTCTTTAGGGTTTTCTATGTAGAGGATCATGTCATCTGCAAACAGTGACAGTTTTATTTCTTATTTTCCAATTTGGATTCCTTTTGTTGCTTTTTCTGCTGTGATTGCTATGGCCAAAACTTCCAGAACTATGTTGAATAGTAGCGGTGAAAGTGGGCACCCTTGTCTTGTTCCTGACCTTAAGGGAAATGCTTTCAATTTTTCACCATTGAGGATAATGTTTCCTGTGGGTTTGTCATATATGGCTTTTATTATGTTGAGGTATGTTCCTTCTATTCCTGCTTTCTGGAGAGTTTTTATCATAAATGGATGTTGAATTTTGTCAAAGACCTTCTCTGCATCTATTGAGATAATCATATGGCTTTTATTTTTCAATTTGTTAATATGGTGAATTACATTGATTGATTTGCATATATTGAAGAATCCTTGCATCCCTGGGATAAAGCCCACTTGGTCATGGTGTATGATCTTTTTAATGTGTTGTTGGATTCTGATTGCTAGAATCTTGTTAAGGATTTTTGCATCTATGTTCACCAGTGATATCGGCCTGTAGTTTTCTTTTTTTGTGGCATTTTTGTCAGGTTTTGGTATTAGAGTGATGGTGGCCTCATAGAATGAGTTTGGAAGTTTACCTTCCTCTGCTATTTTCTGGAAGGGTTTGAGTAGAATAGGTGTAAGCTCTTCTCGAAATTTTTGGTAGAATTCAGCTGTGAAGCCATCTGGACCTAGGCTTTTGTTTGCTGGAAGATTTCTGATTACAGTTTCAATTTCCGTGCTTGTGATGGGTCTGTTAAGGTTTTCTATTTCTTCCTGGTTCAGTTATGGAAAGTTGTACTTTTCTAAGAATTTGTCCATTTCTTCCATGTTGTCCATTTTATTGGCATATAATTGCTGATAGTAATCTCTTATGATCCTTTGTATTTCTGTGTTGTCTGTTGTGATCTCTCCATTTTCATTTCTAATTTTATTGATTTGATTCTTCTCCCTTTGTTTCTTGATGAGTCTGGCTAATGGTTTGTCAATTTTATTTATCCTTTCAAAGAACCAGCTTTTGGCTTTGTTGATTTTTGCTATGGTCTCTTTTGTTTCTTTTGCATTTATTTCTGCCCTAATTTGTAAGATTTGTAAGATTTCTTTCCTTCTACTAACTCTGGGGTTCTCCATTTCTTTCTTTTCTAGTTGCTTTAGGTGTAGAGTTAGGTTATTTATTTGACATTTTTCTTGTTTCTTGAGGTATGCCTGTATTGCTATGATATTTCCTCTTAGCACTGCTTTTATAGTGTCCCATGGGTTTTGAGTTGTTGTGTTTTCATTTTCATTCATTTCTATGCACATTTTGATTTCTTTTTTGATTTCTTCTGTGATTTGTTGGTTATTCGAAGCGTGTTGTTCAGCCTCCATATGTTGGAATTTTTAATAGTTTTTCTCCTGTAATTGAGATCTAATCTTAATGCATTATGGTCAGAAAAGATGCTTGGAATGATTTCAATTTTTTTTTAATTTATCAAGGTTAGATTTATGGCCCAGGATGTGATCTATCCTGGATAAGTTTCCGTGAGCACTTGAGAAAAAGGTGAAATTCATTGTTTTGGGGTGAAATGTCCTATAGATATCAATTAGGTCTAACTGGTCTATTGTATCATTTAAAGTTTGCATTTCTTTGTTAATTTTCTGTTTAGTTGCTCTGTCCATAGGTGTGAGTGGGGTATTAAAGTCTCCCACTATTATTGTGTTATTGTTAATTTCCCCTTTCATACTTGTTAGCATTTGTCTGACATATTGTGGTGCTCCTATGTTGGGTGCATATATATTTATAATTGTTATATCTTCTTCTTGGATTGATCCTTTGATCATTATGTAGTGTCCTTCTTTGTTTCTTTTCAAAGCCTTTGTTTTAAAGTCTATTTTATCAGATATGATATTGCTACTCCTGCTTTCTTTGGTCTCTACTTGTGTGGAATATCTTTTTCCAGCCCTTCACTTTCAGTCTGTATATGTCCCTTGTTTCGAGGTGGGTCTGTTGTAGGCAGCATATATAGGGGTCTTGTTTTTGTATCCATTCAGCCAGTCTTTGCCTTTTGGTTGGGGCGTTCAACCCATTTACGTTTAAGGTAATTATTGATAAGTATGATCCCATTGCCATTTACTTTATTGTTTTGGGTTTGGGTTTATATGCCCTTTTTGTGTTTCCTGTCTAGAGAATATCCTTTAGCATTCGTTGAAGAGCTGGTTTGGTGGTGCTGAATTCTCTCAGCTTTTGCTTGTCTGTAAAGCTTTTGATTTCTCCTTCATATCTGAATGAGATCCTTGCTGGGTACAGTAATCTGGGCTGTAGGTTATTTTCTTTCATCACTTTAAGAATGTCTTGCCATTCCCTCCTGGCCTGAAGAGTTTCTATTGAAAGATCTGCAGTTATCCTTATGGGAATCCCCTTGTGTGTTATTTGTTGTTTTTCCCTTGCTGCTTTTAATATTTTTCTTTGTGTTTGATCTTTGTTAATCTGATTAATATGTGTCTTGGGGTGTTTCATCTTGGACTTATCCTGTTTGGAACTCTCTGGGTTTCTTGGACTTGGGTGATTATTTCCTTCCCCATTTTAGGGAAGTTTTCAACTATTATCTCCTCAAGTATTTTCTCATGGTCTTTCTTTTTGTCTTCTTTTTCTGGGATTCCTATAATTTGAATGTTGGACCATTTCATATTGTCCTGGAGGTCTCTGAGACTGTCCTCATTTCTTTTAATTTGTTTTTCTTTTTTCCTCTCTGATTCATTTATTTCTACCATTCTATCTTCTATTTCACTAATCCTATCTTCTGCCTCCGTTATTCTACTATTTGTTGCCTCCAGAGTGTTTCTGATCTCATTCATTGCATTATTCATTATATATTGACTCTTTTTTATTTCTTCTAGGTCCTTGTTAAACCTTTCTTGCATCTTCTCAATCCTTGTCTCCTGGCTATTTATCTGTGATTCCATTTTGATTTCAAGATTTTGGATCATTTTCACCATCATTATTTGGAATTCTTTCTCAGGTAGATTCCCTATTTCTTCCTCTTTTGTTTGGTTTTGTGGGCATTTCTCCTGTTCCTTTACCTGCTGGGTATTCCTCTGTCTCTTCATCTTGGTTATATTGCTGCGTTTGGGGTGGCCTTTCTGTAATCTGGGAATTTGTGGTGTTCTCTTTATTATGGAGTTTCCTCGCTGTGGGTGGGGTTGTATCAGTGGCTTGTCAAGGTTTCTTGGTTAGGGAAGCTTGTGTTTGTGTTCTGGTGGGTGAAGCTGGATTTCTTCTCTCTGCAGTGCAATGAAGTGTCCAGTAATGAGTTATGAGATGTCAATTGTTTTGGAGTAACTTTGAGCTGCGTGTATATTGAAGCTCAGAGGTGTGTTCCTGTGTTGCTAGAGAATTTGTGTGGTATGTCTTGCTCTGGAACTTGTTGGCCCTTGGGTGGTGCTTGGTTTCAGTGTAGCTATGGAGGTGTTTGATGAACTCCTATCGATTAAGGTTCCCTGGATTCAAGAGTTCTCTGATTTTCTCAGGATTTGGACTTAAGCCTCCTACTTCTGGTTTACACTTTTATTTTTACAGTAGCCTCAGGACTTCTCCATCTATACAGCACTGATGATAAAACATCTAGGTTAAAGATGAAAAGTTTCTCCACACTGACGGACACCCAGAGAGGTTCACTGAGTTACATGGAGAAGAGAAAAGGGAGCGGGTAGCTAGAGGTGACTGGAATGAGATGAGGTGGGATCAAAAGAGGAGAGAGCAAGCTAGCCAGTAATCACTTCCTTATGTGCACTCCACAGTCTGGACCTCTCAGAGATGTTCACGGAGTTATACAGGGAAGAGGAGAGGTAGGAAGTAGACAGAGGTGGCCAGGAGGATAAAAGAGGGAAATGAAAAGGAGAGAGATAGATCCAGCCAGTAACCAGTCCTCCACCGTCTGGAACACACAGAGATTCACAGAGTTGAGTAGAGAAGAGAAGGGGGAGGGAAGAGACAGAGACAACCTGGTGGAGAAAAAGCAGAGTCCAAAGGAGAAGAGAGTGGTCAAGCCAGTAATCTCACTCTCAGGTAAAATTGGGTACTGAAGATTGGGTTTTTAAATGTACAAAATTGACAACAAATACCAAAAAACAAAGATTAAAAATCTAGAGTAGAGGTTGGATTTTCAAAAATACAATATTAAAGAAAAGAAGAAGAAGGAGAAGGAAGAAAAAGAAAAACAAAGCCACAAGAATTATTAAAAAACAACAACAACCACAAAAAGAGCATATACGGAGTTTGCTTTAAAAATAGGTCTTTTTTGTTTGAAAGATAATAGTAGGTTATAAAAATAAAAATTGAAGGAGAAATAGAGGACTTAAAATTTTTTTAAGTTAAGAAGAAGAAAAAGAAAAGAAGAAAAAACAAACAACATCAACAAAAATAAAGAGAGAGAGAGAAGGATCAAAAAAATAGTAAAGATATATCTGGGACTTTCTCTGGTGTTGTGGGCAGTGTGGGGTCACTTCCAAGGAAGTTCCCTCTGTTTAGCTTCTTCTGTTTGCTGGTCTCTTCAGTGTCTGATTTCCACCCTGACACAAGGGGGGCAGTGGTGGACACTTTTTTTTTTTTTTTTAGGCTCTCTTGTTCAGTCACACTGTGGGGAGGGAGGGATGCTGCAAACAAATAACACTGGTGTGTGCTCGCAGTGTCTCAGCCACGCTGGGCCTGCCCCTGCTCACAGCGCACACCGTTCAGGCTCTACGTTGCTCTGCCGGGAACAATCTGAGGCCTGCCCTAGGCTGCATGCACCTCCCCAGTCTAAGCCACTCAGGCTCAGCTCTCAGGTAGCCCTCAGAGGTGGAGATTAGCTTGGGCCTATGTTTTGTGCCCTTCCCAGGTCTCAGTAACTCAGGTGTTTGGCGAGCGCGGTCACTGCGACTTATCGCCTTTCCTGGCCCTGCTGCTCAGTTTTCTGGGTGTACCGCTGGCTCCCCTTCTCAGGCAGATGGTGACTGCCCAGAACCCCAAGAAGTCTTAGCAAAGAAGTCTGCTTGCAGTTTGGTAGGTAATGCCTCTCTGGGTCTGCAATTGCCCCCTTCCAGCCCTTACAGCTCTGGCTGCCTGTCACCGGAGGTGGGTGGTCGGCAGCCGGCTATTTCTGTTCCATCCTTTGTTCTGTGCCCAGTCCTGGCAGTGTCTTATGTTAGAGCTTTTCATGTGGTAGCTATCCCACAGTCTGGTATGCTAGCTCAAGTTAGTTCACTCTGGTTACACTCAGGGCATTCTGGCCCAATTCTTAAAAAGCACTGCAGCCCGCGCCTCCCTGCACAGCCCCCACTTGTTAGTGGTGGATGCAAGTGTTTGCACTGCTTCTCCCCTGGGGGAGTTACTGTTGGGCTCATAATCTGTTGGTTTTAATTATTTATTTATTTTTCTTCCCTGTTATGTTGCCCTCTGTGCTTCCAAGGCTCGCCACAGACTCGGCAGCAAGAGTGTTTCCTGGTGTTTGGAAACCTCTCTTTTTAAGACTCCCTTCCCGGGACAGGACTCCCTTCCCAGGACGGAGCTCCCTCCCTACCTCCTTTGTGTCTTTTTTCATCTTTTATATTTTTACCTACCTGTTTTTGAAGACAATGATCTGCTTTTCTGGATGCCTGATATTCTCTGCCAATATTCAGAAGTTGTTTTGTGGAATTTACTCAGCGTTGAAATGTTCTTTTGATAAATTTGTGAGGGAGAAAGTGGTCTCCCCATCCTATTCCTCCACCATCTTAGGACCGCCCCCCACCCCCACATGTCTAACTTCTAACAACAAAGGAAACTAGAATGGGTTAGACTGGAGGTCTGGATCTCATTGCCAGCAACACGATCAGTGTTCTTAGAGAACTGAGAGTCACTGCTTCTCTGTGTTTCCTGTCACTGCTCTCAACACTGATCCTCTTAATTTCCAGTTTCCTGGCCCCTTCCTTCCTTGGTCTTCCTAATGGCAAATGGCTTATTCCCACTTAAAGGTTCCTGGTCTCTCTCTCCTCCATTCTTTACCTCATTCCCATCCCCTGACCTCTCTCATTTCCCTTTTTTCTGTTCCTTTGAGTGCCTCGGCTCTGTTAGTTGTGCCCAAAGGCCCTCTAGTAATACTCAGAGACAAAGATGTTGCTGATTCTTGTTCTCCATGACCAGCCAGACAAGAAATACCAGAGTGAATGCCATCTAAGGAATACTGTCTTGTGTAGAAAGATGTTCAGTGCAGCTAATCAATGCAGTGTAACTGAAGTTAATTACCCTATTGTCTGAAAATGCTGAGTTTCTTTCCTACAAGTAATATTAAGACCCACAAATTTAACATTCCTTCATCCATTTACTTATTCCTCTAGAAAGTGTATTCCTCTAGAAAGTGTATTAAAGATATATAATGTGCTAGATCTTCTGCTAAAATTGAAGCTATGAAAGATTTCTTTCTTATCTTTGTATCAACCCACTCTACAGATATTTGTTGAATAAACAGCAAGTGAAGGATGAACAACCCAAAATTTCCAGTTATGAAGACCCTGAAAAGAAAAAAAATAAAATTTATATTCATGAATGTAGGTCATGGACACATACTATAGCTTTTTTTCAATTAAAATGAGTCTGCAACTTCTATGTGTAAGGTTCTGAACCAGATGCTAAGATACAAAGATGAAAAGACAAGACATAGTCCCTGCTTATCATTCATTCATTCACCTGGTAAACATTTTCAAATATCTACTTTGTGCCAGAAATGGAGTAAAGGTTACAGACACAGCCCTGATCAGGGTAGACATGGAGCCTGATTCATGAAACTTATTTCTTAGTATGGAAAATATAAAAGAAAACAAACATAACCTACCTCTAAATAAGACTATAATTACAAATTATGAGGAGAGCCATACATAAGACAATAACAGACTGAAATGGACAGGACAGCTACTTTTTTTTTTTTTTTAGATTTTACTTTATTTTTTTTAATTTTTATTTTTACTTTATTTTACTTTACAGTACTGTATTGGTTTTGCCATACATTGACATGAATCCACCAAGGGTGTACATGCATTCCCAAACATGAACCCCCCTCCCACCTCCCTCCCCATAACATCTCTCTGGGTCATCCCCGTGCACCAGCCCCAAGCATGCTGTATCTTGCATTGGACATAGACTGGCGATTCGATTCTTACATGATAGTATACATGTTGCAATGCCATTCTCCCAAATCATCCCACCCTCTCCCTCTCCCTCTGAGTCCAAAAGTCCATTATACACATCTGTTTCTTTTTTGCTGTCTTGCATACAGGGTTGTCATTGCCATCTTTCTAAATTCCATATATATGTGTTAGTATACTGTATTGGTGTTTTTCTTTCTGGCTTACTTCACTCTGTATAATCGGCTCCAGTTTCATCCATCTCATCAGAACTGATTCAAATGCATTCTTTTTAACGGCTGAGTAATACTCCATTGTGTATATGTACCACAGCTTTCTTATCCATTCATCTGCTGATGGACATCTAGGTTGTTTCCATGTCCTGGCTATTATAAACACTGCTGCGATGAACAGTGCTGTGATTGGGGTACATGTGTCTCTTTCAATTCTGGTTTCCTCAGTGTGTATGCCCAGCAGTGGGATTGCTGGGTCATAAGGTAGTTCTGTTTGCAATTTTTTAAGGAATCTCCACACTGTTCTCCATAGTGGCTGTACTAGTTTGCATTCCCACCAACAGTGTAGGAGGGTTCCCTTTTCTCCACACCCTCTCCAGCATTTATTGCTTGCAGACTTTTAGATCACAGCCATTCTGACTGGTGTGAAATGGTACCTCATTGTGGTTTTGATTTGCATTTCTCTAATAATGAGTGATGTTGAGCATCTTTTCATGTGTTTGTTAGCCATCTGTATGTCTTCTTTGGAGAAATGTCTATTTAGTTCTTTGGCCCATTTTTTGAAGCAACTGACAAACAACTAATCTCAAAAATATACAAGCAACTTATGCAGGACAGCTACTTTAGATAGTTTAGTGTGAGACAGAAAAGTAATCTGATAGTTATAATTCACTATTTACATATTTGCCTGTCAACCTATAGGTCTGTTATTCTCTCCTTCATTCCCCCCGAAAAACTGAAGAAGCAATAAAATATTCTAAGAACAATAAAGGAACACACAATACAATGTGAACACAGATGAATAAGCAGCCCAAACTCTGTGGGATCACAATATTAGCACAGAAAGTAATACACTTAGGAAAAAAGCCAAAAAGAAAAACACAGGAAGAGGCAACTAATTGGATGGGATTGATGGGGAGCCACCTACTTCGCCACCTACTTCCAGCTCAAGCCAGTAGGGACCATGTTACTTACTTGGCAATGTGGTCAGTGTGCCACTATGGCAGCGAGACCTTGGACCTGCATGTGTGGTTTTCAGTACTATCTTAAAAGCACTCCCTGAGTCTGCTGCTTGTCCTACTGCTGAAGAGCCTTGACTTAGCATCCAAGGACCTAAGCTCACTGTCCATTTCTGCTACTCATTAACTGTGCAACCAGGAGCAGGTCACTTCCCAGCTCCAGTCTCAGCTTCCTCTGGTATACAATGGGTGCATCTGTCAGAGCACAACTATAGACAGAAAAATACACTCTAACTTGCTAAACCACAAAGAAACTTATTACCAAGTATGAGTAGCTTCCTAAATCACTGGAGGGCTTAGACTAGGCTCCAGACTGAGTTTCCAGATACAGCTTCCAGCCCCTTTTAACCTGTGGCACCTTCCTTGCTAGCAATATAGCTGCCTCACACCTAATTTCTCCCCCTATATTTAACCCTATGACTAACAAGTATCATGGGAGTACAAGTGATAACACTAAAACTTCATCCAAAATCATAGGTGCAAGGGTATGTAGAAAATGCCATTTTTAATTGCACAGCCACTATAGACCAGGAAGGCATACCAGAGGGGGTTGGAACAGGTGCAGCAAGCCAATCCCCACAATTTGCCGCAAATGACAATAATACATCCCTCACAGGGCTCTTACAAGAAGTGGTGTTTGTGAAGATGTTTCCACTTAATAAACACTGGCTTGATCTGGCCAAAATTCCATGTGCCCTAACACTAGGTTCCCAAGATAGAGTCCACCCTGGGAGTCTAGCCCTACAACCCCAGAGATCTACCAACACTCTGGCTGGAACCTGCTTCCAGTAAACCACCCCTCTGTGTGATGGACCTTGCTGGCTTACAGCATGACTCCACCCAGAAACAGAAAGGTCTCTGCTGATGCTGCTGCTGCTAAGTCGCTTCAGTCGTGTCCGACCCTGTGCGACCCCATAGACAGCAGCCCACCAGGCTCCCCCATCCCTGGGATTCTCTAGGCAAGAATACTGGAATGGGTTGCCATCTGTCTCTGACCCCTGGCAAATCAAAGTCTACAAGGTAGAGTGGTGAGTACTGGCTTTGAGCCAGTACTCTGCTAGAGTAATGTCAAAATCCACAAGAGGGACAACTAATTTTGCCTGGAAGGCTTTAGCATTTACCACTGTTAACCATTTGGAACCATTTCCCTCCAAGCAAATACTAACCAAAAGAAAGCCAGCATAGCAAAATCATCACACAGAACTGACTTGAAGGTAAAAAGCATTATTAGAAATAAAAACGGTCACTACATAATAATAAAAGCTTCAACTCACAGGAACACATAATAATTTGAAACTCTTAGGTATGTGTTATACCTTCAAAATATATGAATACAAAATTGAGGTATCTGTTAAGAGAAATTTATATGTTCACACACTTTAATACGCTTCTCTCAGTAATTGATAGATCAAATGAATAAAGAACAAGCAGCAAGGATATAGATTCAAACACACATGACAAGCCTAATCCAAAGGACATATTATAGAACACTGCATCTAACTACTTGTTGAACATGTAAGGGCTATTACAAAAATTAACTATGCACTAGGCTATAGAGTAAGTCCAATAAATTTCAAAGGCTCTCTGTAGGCCACATCTTCTGGCAACAATGTAATAAACACAACTTTTCAAGAAAAAAACAAAATTAAAATCTGTTTTATTAGAAACTTTTTTTTTTGAGTTTAAATGTGTTTTATTTTTAGACAACCTACATGACACGTTTTCTCAAAAACAATGCCTCCGCTCCAAATAAATCAACGTTCAAAACAAATGAAGAGCTCGAGATGACATCAGTCCCATCTGTCTAAGTCCTGGTGTTGTGTGGATGAAAAGCAGTGGCCAGCCAGTTTTGACGACAGGTGATTGATCCAAAGTAACTGCCAACTTTGTTAACATTTTTCCATCTCTAAACCATCCTTAAAGAAAATCATATATGGGGTTACACCATCCTCACGGTAGTCCAGCAGAGCAACCATGCCATCTGGATTCATGTTTTCACCAATAAAGAACTGATAGTTTTTGAAATTAGCAAGGATGTGCTTGATTTGTTCTGCAGCCCCTGTCATAAAAGGTTTTACTCTTTCTGGTCTCTGTTCTTCAAGTTTCCCTTTGATTGACTTCATGTAATCTTTGATGTACTTCTTGTAGGCTTCTTTTGTGAAGCTGGTTTCCTGCAAGTGATGGTTCATGACAATATCGACACCAGTGATTACTGTGCTTTCGGTACCTTCGCCCTCGGGGCCTTCAGCGGAGGCATTTCCACCAATGAGCGAGTCATCGATGTTACCCTCTGTCCTACTGACCATCTTCCCCTCCACCTCCAGACACAGCCCGTCCGTGACCTCCCGGATCTTGTAGATGTCGGAGAACATCTCGTCATGGCTGATGAGGTCCCGGTAGATGATCATGATGGCGACTGGAGGGAGGCGACAGCGGCGCTGGCTTAGCAGGAGCCCGGAGCTCAGAGCGAGCGCAGTGCGGCCAGAGCGGCGCTCGGGGGGAGGGGGGAGCGGGCGGAAAAGCAGAAACTTTTTAATACATTTAAAATAATTCAAGACCAAAAAAGGGAAATCATAATGGAACTTGGACTATTATGTAACACTTCAAAAGAATGACATATGAAAAATTAACATATCAAAACTTGAGGGATATAATTAAAGTATTTCTTGGGAAAAAATAGCTTTAAATGTTTAGAGTAGGAAAAAAGGCTCAAAATTAATGAGTAGAATATACAACATGAAATTAGAAAATATTTGGAATTAAACAAAGCCAAAGTGGGGGTCATTGAAAAAACTAATAAAATTAAAAGTTTTCTGGTAATGGTAATAAAGAAAAAGAAGAGTAAGTAAACAATATTAATTAAGAGACCATAACTATAGATGCTATGTTATTCAACAATTTCAGTTCAGTTCAGTTCAGTTCAGTTGCTCAGTCATGTCCAGCTCTTTGTGACCCCATGAACCATAGCACGCCAGGCCTCCCTGTCCATCACAAATTCCCAGAGTTCACTCAAACCCATGTCCATTGAGTTGGTGATGCCATCCAACCATCTCATCCTCTGTTGTCCCCTTCTTCTCCTGCCCTCAATCTTTCCCAGCATCAGGGTCTTTTCAAATGAGTCAGCTCTTCGCATCAGGTGGCCAAAGTATTAGAGTTTCAGCTTCAACATCAGTCCTTCCAATGAACACCCAGGACTGATCTCAAATTGATAGTATGAATAATTCTACTCTAATAAATTTTAATATATAGATACAGTCTACAAATATGCAATTTAGTAAGTGTGAATGAAGAATTTTTTTAATTTAAATCAAAGAAAATACGAATCGGTCTATAAAAGTATAAAAAGCATGTTTTACCCTAAAAATGCAAGGTTGGGGAAAAAAAGAAAAAAATGCAAGGTTGGTTTACTGTTAGGAAACATTCATAACAGACAGTGGTTAGATATTCACATTAATAAGTAAGAGAAGATAAATAATCTCCACAGATATAGAAAATTCATCTGAATAGATGCAGGAAAAACATTTGAAATAAATGCAGATCCACTTATGATTTTTTTAAACCCTTAGCAAATTAAGAATAAAAGGACTCTTTCTAATTTAATAGAAAGCAACCATAAGCACCTACTGCAAAGTCCATACTTAATAGTGAAATGTTGGAAATATGAAAGATCTAAAACATATTTCCTTTGAAATACATCCACACTTCTACTACAGCTCTTATTATGAACTGCAATGATCTATCGACATGTTTGTCTCCCAGCTGCACCCGCCCTGCCCCTAGTGCTCTGGACAGTTCCTAGTACACAGCAGGCATACCATTCAAGTTTTTTGAATGGATGGATAAATGAATAAACCAGAGTCCCTTAGTCCTAAAACTCAGGTTGCTTAAAGGTCACCAGGTAAGTTCTGAGTCTCCAGCTATATTTAGTCTCAAGCCATTTAGTACTCAAGGACTCTCTGAACAGAATTTGAGTAGTGCAAATGCATTGCCCTGTGATATTCAAGACATTCCAGATGGCTCTTATACCTTCCCAACTCTATATGTAAACATCATATCCCTAACTTGTTTTCATAATAATAATAGTATGCTTGCCTCACAGGGCTGTTGTGAGAACTAAATGAATGTTCATAGAACAGTTAACAGTGTTTTTCATCTAGTAAGTATGCAATAAATGTTGCCTATGGTTGTAATTATTAACACTAAGGCTATTCAGATTTCCAGAGTATCTAATACAGTGCTTTGTACACAAAACCAATTTCTCACAAGCTGTTTGCTAAATAAATGATGATCAGTCTCTGATACTGAAATATACTGGTGGCCTTTATGCAATTTGCATTCACTTATTCATTCATTCATTCATTCAAATTGAATTGCAAGCCTGCTGCATGTCAGATGTTATGCTTAGCACTGGGAATACAGAGATGATTAATGATTAAGATATGATTCTAGATGTTGAAGAACTCATAGCATAATGGAAATCACTGGACAGAATAAACAAAGTCATTTTACTTTGAAAAATCTGCATTGGCAACTCTCTACTTTTCTATTTTTTACAAGCAAGGTATACTGACCCTTGTCAAGATGGAGTCAGCAGGGAGAAAAATCAAGCTATATTGGAGCTAAGATATTCTCACAAACACTTGAGCTCAGGACTAAGGTGAACTGAATTGGCTCTAGTAGTTGGTCTTAAAAGGCAACCCAGAGAATCAAGGATATTGTGTTCAGAGTTATAAGCTGAAGCTTAACTCAGAAAATTATTGGCAACTGAAGGTCCCATCTCAAAGCTGGGCCATGTCCATGGTATGTAGAGTTTCCAGCAGAAGACATGTGCCCTGCATCAAGGTCACTAATACCAACACGTGGGAGAATGAATCCGGGAGAAGAAACAATATGAGGAAGGTAATGAAGAGCAAAGACCTTCTTTAGGAAGAGGGATATGAGGAATGGGAAAGATGATCTAAGCCTCAAACTCCAGAAAAAAGCTTCACACACCACTAAGTTATCAGACAGACTAAGGAAATTAGTATAATAATGTCAGATGGTTTTATATTGGTTAAAATAAAAATATTAATACCCTACAGGATATAATAGATCTTTGTCATATTTTATAGTTGCTCAGCACCTTTTGAGAACCCTGAAATATTTGGAAAACATTTTCACTTATGAGTTTCAACTCCTCAAGGTAGAAACTAGAAAACAAGTCTCCCCAACAACTTAGCTGCTAAGACATATGCATGAGACCCAGGATCCACCTATCAAATGCAACCATGAGAGACTTTTTCTCAAAAGAATACAACATAAAGAAAAAGGCCTGTGAAAGCCACCTTCTAGAGACCATGTGGCAAATGTGTCCAAGCCTTGGAAGGCAGAAAAGGTGAAGGTCCTGGTGTCTAGTCTCTATGGGGTAGAAGCATGGGATGTTAGGAGTAGTACTTTTGTGAGTAAAGGGCCTTATAGCATAACTTCCCATTGTTCTTAGCTGTATAGCATTCAAGCCAGAGTTTCTAGCCACCAGAAGGTTAGGTAGCTTTCCTTCTTATACCAGCTTTACTGGATTCTTACAATCAACAATCCTGACAGCTACAGTGAGTTAGATCAGTATCTGAGAAACTCACCTCCGAGGAGGGACAGACAGTGCTGCCATTTGGAGCTAATATGGATACCCAGAACCACCCTGGGTTACTAAATGCCAGATGTCATTGATGGTAAAGGAGACAGAGCCAGAAGTTGCTCTACCAACTGCGCTCGGATCACCAAGTGCTGTTTCTGCAGAACTTAGGGGTCAACATGTCGTATACTGTTTTCTCTTTCAAGAAATCTCAGGAATCAGAGCTGGCCTGCAGTCTTCTGGGTGGAAGACCTAGGAAGGGAGAAGAAAATGAGAAGCCAGGGAAATGAAACCAAGTTTAACGGCCTCCACTCCACCTTTAGAGTCACCTCCATTTCTCTCCATCTGAACTCAGTGTTAGCATCCTAAGAGTTCTCCTTGCAACCAGATATTTCTAAGAACTGACAACACAAAAAAAAGAAAGAAAAAGGGAAGCAGAATTTTTCTCATTTATTGCCAGAGAGCTGATTCTAGAGAATGAGTTTTTTGCTTTCTGCTTATTCCTATGGCTACTATGAACTCTCAAGATAGATTTGCTGTAAGAAATATCACTTCATTTCTTCACCTTGATATCAAAGGCCTAACTGCTCATACTCCTGTGACAGGATGGCTAAAGACTCCTCTTCTTAGAGTAATCCCTGAGCTAAGCACTGGGGTACAAAGATGAAGAAGAACCAGCTTCTGCCCTCAGGGAGTTGGGTTGAGTGGGAGATAGAGATACACCACAATAGAATATCCAAGTATAATAGACGCATAGACATAATGTTACAGAAGGCATGCTTGCCTTTGACACAGGTGAGAGGAGAGAAGCCTTTTGAAGGGTTTTCAGAAAAGAGTGACATTTTGGCCTTTCTGCATGAATAGAACTTTCATGAGAAAATGAAGACATTCCAGGAAAAGGAAGCAACATAAACATTGGCATGGAAGTACAGAATTGCAAGTTGTGTTCAGGAAACATTGACTCCTTCCTGGTGGAGAGCACAGTGTGTGTGTGATAAAGGAATGGGGGACTGGGAGGATAGACTGTTCTCAGAGCTTCTTTCCAAGTTAGAAGGAGACAGATATTATACATGCTGATTGAATGATTATGGCATGGAGTCACTAAAAAGTTGACATAGAGTAAAAATAAAACAAAAATACAGAAACTTCACCTCAATATTCCATCCACTGAACTCTTCAAAAGTCTCTGCCAGAATTACTAATATTGCTTGGTAAAATGTGATTTTTTAAACAGGGGTAAGATTCTTTGATAAGAAGTAACAAAAGTACTTTAATTCAGTTAAGAGTCAGCAAAATGATGATGATGATGAACTCACTGGAGACTGACGTGCTACTAAATTATGAAGAGAAAGAAGCTATAGAAGGGAAATAGCCAAATTTGGAACACTGAGTTTATGATCTGGACCCTGAAATGGTTTAATTTTCAAGATACTCCAATTTCCTCTTGACTAGTTCACACACTTCTAGTTCCTCCTCTATCTCACCCTAAGCCCTCTTTGCCTCCCAGAAAGTGGGAAATGCCCCTCTTTAAACAGATCAAATGAAACAGGGAGAGAAACTATATATTTTAGTCTGAATCCCCCATCAGCTCAGAAAGAAGGCAGCATTGACTAAGCACCATATACCTTACCTTTCAGCTGGTACCATTGTGTACCCTTGGCTGATGCCAGCAACTCAGCCCCATGTCTCCCACTCAGCTCTCCCAGGCTTCTTAGAACTCAGGTTCCCAAGACAAAGCACAATTGAGGCCCAGCTAGTGCTCAGGTTTACTGAGAATTAAGCCATAGATAGATACCATCAAAACACATTTCACTTGTGACCTTTCACAGCCAACGAATTGGAAGGATTTTCCTTTGCCGGGATTGAATTTAAAACGACTTCCCAGGAGCGAAAGGTCAGTCCATGGAATCATGATATCCAGTTAAATACACCTAAATAGAACATTTTAGCATGACAATAAATGGAGTTATATTTAGCTGATTTGGGAAACTCTCTGGCAAGGGAAAAGGAGGACTACAGAGATTCTTCATCTACCACCCCTCCTCCCCCAGATGGAAAAAGTAATGGAATAGGGCAGACAGCACAAAGGTGAGGAATTTTACTAAAACTGTCCAGTGAGACCATTTTTGCTTTCCTAACATTTACCATGTTCTGAGTAGGACGTGTTGGTTGAATTGCATAAAGGCTATATTGTCCTCTTGACACACACATGAAATTCCTATTAGCATGACTGGAGCAAGATGGGCTCCAAAGGGAGAACATACCCTCAAATAACTTTCTAGGCAGCTTTGATTTCTAGATATGTATGAGGTGAAAGCACATTAGCCAAACTGGCTTTGATAACAAATGCACTCTTTTTTAACAAGGAAAGACTGAAGGGAAAAAATAGTTGGCACCCATCTGCCCTTAACTTGAAATGCCCTGAGCTATTTAGAAATAGCCTCATATTTGCTGTTGTTAACTAACCGATGGTTTTGTTAGCTGATGACTGTTTCTCTAAATAACTCCCAACAATAAAAGGCTGTGACATATGAGAGCAAAATGGAGACCATAAGTGGTAGCCTTTTACCTCCAGAATCTTACCTTGTCGTCCATCCTGAAATTTGATGTGTGTAATTGCAGCCACTGGGAAGGTGTGGAGTGCTATAGCATCACAGATCTGCCAATAGTTAGAAGAGATTATAGGTATACGTTGTTTTCTTCTAAGGGAAAAAAAATATTTAACTGAAACCAACTTAGAAATCAGAATTCCTGTGAGTTTAGAGTGAGAATGTTTTCAATGAAATGCTGTTTCATTCTGGCTATGAGAGACCCACAACATTCCTCTGCCAGGCTAAGAGTGCTATTTGAGAGAATCCACTATTTGTTCTTGTTCCCAAGACTCTACCTACTACACAATAAGTGGGTACCCTAGCTGATATAATCCACAGTGATTTAGCAACAACTATCACCCACAGCCTTGTGGAATCCACCTAACATTGTTTGTTTGTTTGTTTTACTTAGGGTGAATGATCTGTCTGCTTATAAAGTTTTTTTGATATGAAGCTGCCTTCTTTAACTTTATCTTTTTAAAAATATCACCTGAACTTTTAACATATCTTTTATTCTGCCTTTGGACAGTCCAAAATGGGCATGATCTGCTTGGGCATAATATTGGCCACTTCCCAATCTCTAGCTGAGAAAAAGGTATGACCAAAGGGCATTACTAAACTCAAAGAACTTACACTTAGACCTCAAGGCCTTGGCTCCTAAAGGTCTATTTGTCCCAGCCACTTTGAATCTACCCTCAACCTGGGAAGACCTTTATACAATACACATAAGAATATGGCCTTTGTAGACAGGTCCTCCATAGAATATGATAAATGTTAGGAAAGTAACCATCCTACCTCTCCAACTTTATCTTGCTCCTTTTTCCTAATATATTGCTGATTTTTTATTGTTCTCTTAACACCTTCACTTAGCCTCTAAATTGTAGCACACTGATCTTTTATGCCCAAATCCAAAAACAGCTCCATTTCCTGCTTACTGACTTAATCTCTCACCCTTGGTTCAAAAGGTTCCAAAATTATTTTAGCCTACTACTAAAATGAATCAACCCATCTGTATTCTTTCCCCATAGATGATCTCTCATCCAAGTCTGTGACCACCCATTATCACCCAACCGCACTCTGCTCTATACACCTCTAGGACCATAACTCATTCCAAACAGTCCATGTCTCCAGGAGGCCTGGATAAGAAAAATTACCTGACATTTCCTTTTAGGTACAGACAGAATTCCATTATTGAGATGACCAAGTATGGGTAATAAAGTATGGCAGTGACAATAGGAAGAAAAAATAGTCATATTCAAAACATGTTTTTGATAAGATGATAAGTGATTAACAAAAAGGAAGAAAAAGAGGAAAAGATCAAGGGTGACTTCAGATTTCTGACTTGAAAAGGAGTTGAATGCTGTATGTGATCAAAGAATAGGGGTAGAGAGTTTGAGCTCTGAAAATCATTGAAACATGGACTACATGGGCACATATTGTGTTTATCCCCTTATTTATGAACACTCTTACGTAAAATATGCAGGACTAGGATATCTGTCATTTGAATAAATCATCAAAACTTAGAATAGGAAATCTTTATAAAATCATAGAACTCTGAATCCCAGTTCCCTTGTGTATAAAATGATGACAGTATTTACCCAAGATATTGGTAAAAATATAACACAATTTTTACAAACCACCCAATACAGTACCTAGCATAGTATATTCAATAAATCATAGCCACTATTATACCTATGATTTGGAATAGCTTACTATAGGATCTGAAGATTGAATTAGCAACTTGAAAACTGAAAACCGAACCAACGATGAAATGTTGAAAAATGCCAACAGAACCCTACTTAGATTGTGATCTCATGGAATCACTGCTATTATTTATTGCTTGCCAAGCACTTGAGTCCTGCAAAATTCAAGGTCAGCCATTATCATTTACTGAACACAAGAAATGAGAAAAGCACTTCACAGATGGGGAAAACACAGCATCCTTGCTGGTAGAAATCATGTAGTTAACTCAAATGAGTTCAAATATTTGATGGCCTAAAGTCATTGTCTATGAACAAATCTATACACTAAGACATCAAAGAAAACAATGCAAAGGTGTCTCTGGCCTTCTTCCTTGTGAAGACAGAGCCTGTGTTGTACACACAAAATATACAACCTCAGATAACATTAGGGGCAGAGTGGCTAAGACAGGCAAGCCTTTCCCTCAAAAAATGTCTTATATGCTCGCTTTCTGAAAATGACAAATTGTGAGTACTCTTTTTCACATAAAAATAAATAACTCTGAAAATGATTATACCTATAAACAAAACAAATAGAAAAACAAAATGTGAGTTTTAAAAAAAAAACAGCCTGTTTTGTGAATAAAAAAGACCCAAGTTTTTCCCACATTCCTTGTTACTGACTGACATCTTCTCTAAGTAAACTGATTATGTCAACATGTGAATAATTTTCAGAATCACCTACCATGGTTTACCATAGAAGTTACTGGCAACCCACATATCCACCCACAAAGAAAAATGCATTACTTAGGATTATTTGGTTGCAGATGACAGAAGCAGACTCTGGTTAACTTAGGCAATGTAACAATAACAATTAATTATAAAAAATAAATTACAGACTCTAATGAAAAAGTGAACAATCAGGCCTTGGGAAGAACAGGATCGAAGATGCTCCAAGAAATTAGGAAAGAGGCATTAACAAATTATCTTTTCAAGGGATAGCCTGTGGAAGGGCCCATTTCAATGCTCACTGAAGATTCAGAGAAGGTACGATTAGTCTTAACCTCAGACATGTGTCTAATCAGTGCACGTGACTCTCACTAGAACAGCATGGAAGTTTTCCTTTTCCCCAGAAGGAAAACTAGAATGTTAGTAACAAAAAAAAAAAAAAGGGAAGGGCTGCTGAGTGATCAAAACCATAGATTCCGACGTAGCCCATCTCAGAGAATATTGGTTCTGAAGAGAAGCAAGCCTTGGCTTATGAAATCCATTTGTGCAATTCGATCCATATTGCCACTGCAGCAAAACAACTTACATTATTAAAATATTTTCATTTAGAAAGAAATCTGATGTAAGAGTGCACACTTTTAAAAATGGTATTTCCCAGCCTTTCTATTAAAAGCATTTCACCTACTCAGGTAGCTGCACCTGTACACATCTTACCATCATAAATCCTCATAAAGCACAGATTATGGTTTCAAATCACACTCAAAGGAACCAGGACTCCTTGGAAGGTTCATGTTTTAGAACAGAAACAAATAGGATGGTGACAGAACGTCCTATGGTTATAGAAGAACAAGACTTTTCTACGATGATAGCCTGTGGTGAAATGACAACAGATCCCAATGAAAGAACTGCTACTCAATACTGTGAAGATTCAAACTTCCAAGCCAAAATACAATAACAATTGTGGTTCATTAGAACAGTTGAGAGTATGGAGGGCAGAGTTCATTATGGCATGGAAACAGAACATTTAGAAGGCATCCGGGGAGACCGAGGGGTTCAGCGAGCAGACACGTCTAAGGTTGGCTGCAGGCGCGTGCCCGCCGGTCTCATCAGGGGGGTGATCAGCTGAGCGCGTGGCCTCAGCTGAGCCTGCCCAGCTGTGCAGTCCGCTAGCACGGAGAGAGTCTTTTCAGCCCTTGGTTCTTTCTTCTGTCGTGTTAAGGAATAACTCTGTCTTGAAAGCAACTGGCCTGCTACCAGAAAGGGGACCGCCATCTAAGACCAGTGGACACGGAGCCTGGCATCGGTGGCATCCGCGAGTTGCGGTTTTTTCAGGTGTTGGTCACCCTGAAAAATGTCTGAGGGACAGGACCATTGCTCGGGTCGACATAGACTCTTTTTTTTCTGTTCATGTGGAGCAATGACACAATCCTGTTTTGAGGACTAAACCGCATGTGGTTGTACAGTATAAATCATGGAAGTCTGGGTGGAGCAATTGTAGGACATTATAAAGCTCGTGCGCTTGGGGTACTAGAAATATGTGGGCAGATGATGCTAAGAAGGTTTATGTCCAGATGGTCTACTGGCACGAGTCTGTGAGCCCAGTGGGAATGCTGACCTCACCGAGTACCGGGAAGCCATTGTAGAAATGAGGTCTCCTTTTGCACTGATTGAACGTGCCAAATTGACGAGGCTTACGGAGACCTGACCAGTGCCGTAGGGGAGAGACTGCAAAAGCTCTGGGATCAGCCTGTCTTAGCCGACTTATTGCAGAGCACCAACACTGAAAGGCTGCCCCAAGGCCCTCCAGCAACAGAAGGGACTGTGCAGAAAGGAACTTCCAGAGCATCACATTGTTTCTGCTTCCAGCCTTTGGAACTTGCTTTGTTTGGTCACTCTGATCCTCCTTGGATTGATTAAAAGGAAGCTTACCCTACAATCTGAATAAATCACAAGGGCTCACATGGAAGGATATACAGATTCTCTCATCTTTCCAGGTAAGTAGATGTTGATAAGCTGTGAAAGAAGTCATCCGTTAACTTTGTTTATGCTGTGATTTGTTGAACAAATTCTTAGTCCATAGTTTTTCATCTTGTGGTTTGTGCACTTTGAATCATTTTTCTTCAGTTTGCCTTTTTAGTATTTCAACTGTATGGAATTTACGTTTTGATTTGATTTAAGGTAGTGAGCCACCTTAATTATTAGTCTTATTAAAAAAGGTTCAGTTTTCCCAGAAATTATTTATTAAATAATCCATTCTTTCTTAACTTATATGTGTGGGTCTGCTTCTGTAGTATCCCATTAGTCTGCTTCTGTCACAGAAACACATTTTGTAGTATTTCATTGTATTTGATAAGGACTCTTCTCTACTTTTGTTTTTCAAAATTGTCTTGGCTGTTTATTCACCTTTATTTTCAGTATATGTTTTAGAATATTAGTTGAATTCCTCAAAAATCATTATGAAATTACATTGAATTTACATATTTAGAGAGGACAATTATCTTAATGTTAAATTATCTCAACCATGAACATTTTTTCACCAGTTTTTTAGATTTTCATTTATGTCCCTTTTAGTGATTTTTAAGTTAAAAATTTTCATTTATAGTTCTGCTTCTTTTGAGATCTAGAATCCAGTATGTTTTCCATTTTCTTTCTCATCTAAACTTTTTGTTGATATAATAGACTTAAAGTGTACAGATTGTAAGTGTACACTTTGACTAATTTTAACAAAGCAAACCCACTAATTTTAACAAAGTAAACCTACAGTGTACGTGTGTGCTCAGTTGCTCAGTCATGTCCAGCTCTTTGCGACCCCAGCACTGTAGCCTGCCAGGCCCCTCCCATCCATGGGATTTCCCAGGCAGGAATACTGGAGTGGGTTGCCATGCCTGCTTCCAGGGATCTTCGTGGCCCAGAAGTGGAACCCACATCTTCTGCACTAGAAGGTGGATTCTTTACCACTGAGCCACCTGGAAACCCCTATGTAAGCAGCACCCAGATAAAAAAACATGAGAACTCTAGAAGCCACCCTTAGCTACCCTCCTAGTCATTATCTAAGCCTACATTATCCCTTCTCTCCTCCATTACCACTGTCCTGATTTCTATTTAGCTTATTTTCAAGCTTTATAAAATTGAAATCATGCAGTATATACTTGAGTCTGGCATCATTCACTCAACATTGTCTTTGTGAGATTCACCTATTCTGTGGTATGTAGTTGAGTTTGTTTACTCCCATTTCTCTGTAGTATTCCATTTGTGAATATACCACAATTTACCCATTGTGATATATATTTGGGTTGTTTCCAGTTTGGGACTACTAAGAATAGTGCTGCTATGAACATTCTTGTAAATATCTTTTGGTGAACAAATGTATGTATTTCTGTTGGGTCTATGACTCAAAGTGCTCAGTTGTGGAGTTTGCCTTTGCTTTAGTTTGCTTGTAGTCAGCTTCACTAGATACTGCCAGAAGTTTTCCAAAATAGCGGTTTGTTGTTGTTTCATCCCTAAGTTGTATCATAGTTGTTCCCATTTACCATTCCAGCATGAGGGTTCTAGTTGTTCCACATCTTCATCAACACTAATTTTTGCATTTTAGCCATTTTAATAAGTGTATAGTGAATCATATGATGGTTTTATTTTGCATGTTCCTGGTATTAGTGAAATTGAGCACTTTCTTGTCAGTTTGATGACCATTCTTCTTTCATAAAGTGCCTATTTAAGTATTTAACCCTTTTTAGAGTTGAATTGTCTTGCCTCATTAAACTGTAGGACTTTATATATTCTGGGTATGCATCATTATCAAATATATGTATTACAACCTTCTGATTTGTGGCTTTTCACTCTTTTAATGGTGGCCTTTGATGTAGAAAAGGTTATTAATTTTAATTTGGTCCAATTTATCATTTTTTCCTTTATGGATAGTATCTTTCAAGCTCTTCAAAAAACCCTCCTATATTATTTTAGAAGCTTCATTGTGGTGCCTTTTATACTTAGATTTATAATTCATTGTGTGTGTGTGTGTGTGTGTGTGTGTGTAAGGTGTGAGGTGGGGTCAAGATTCCTTTTTTTTATTAAGAGCATCCAATTATAATATCTTTATTATTAAAAGCTTTACTTTTTAAGGGTCTTGTGCATTCAATATATTAGTTCCTAGATGTTTTAATATTTTATTGCTATTGTGATTTTGCATTTTTTCTATTATATCTTTTTGGTTAATGATATGAAGGAAAATAATAAATGATTTAATTATAAGTTCATATTTAATTACTTTATCTCCCTGACAAAAACTTGAAATATAATCTGCATGAAAGTGCTTTAACAAATAAAATGTACTAGATGGTTAAAAAATATTGTCTTAGAAGAGAATAAATTAGAACAATAAAAACTTACTTTTGTGGTAATATTAGATTATGACAGTTCTAAGTATCAGCTATAAGAGAATCTGGGTCTTGTTTTTAATCAAATAATCAATTCAGTTCAGTTGCTCAGTTGTGTCCAACTCTTTGTGACCCCATGGACTGCAGCATGCCAGGCTTCCCTGTCCTTCATTATCTCCTGGAGCCTTCTCAAACTCATGTCCATGGAGTTGGTGATGCCATCCAAACATCTCATCCTCTGTTGTCCCCTTCTCCTCCTGCCTTTAATCTTTCTAAGTAGTCAGTTCTTCACATCAGGTGGCCAAAGTATTGGAGCTTCAACTTCAGCATCAGTCTTTCCAATGAATATTCAGGACTTATTTCCTCTAGGATTGACTGGTTTGATCTCCTGGCCATCCAAGGGACTCTCAAGAGTCTTCACTGATACCACAGTTCAAAAGCATCAGTTCTGACCAGTTTTCCCAGCACCACTTGTTAAAGAGATTGTCTTTACTCCATTGTATATTCTTGCCTCCTTTGTCAAAGATAAGGTGTCCATATGTGTGTGGATTTATCTCTGGGCTTTCTATTTTTTTCCATTGATCTATATGTCTGTCTTTGTGCCAGTACCATACTGTCTTGATGACTGTGGCTTTGTAGTAGAGCCTGAAGTCAGGCAAGTTGATTCCTCCAGTTCCATTCTTCTTTCTCAAGATTGCTTTGGCTATTCGAGGTTTTTTGTATTTCCATACAAATCTTGAAATTGTTTGTTCTAGTTCTGTGAAAAATGTGGCTGGTAGCTTGATAGGGATTGCATTGAATTTGTAAATTGCTTTGGGTAGTATACTCATTTTCACTATATTGATTCTTCCGATCCATGAACATGGTGTATTTCTCCATCTATTAGTGTCCTCTTTGATTTCTTTCATCAGTGTTTTATAGTTTTCTATATATAGGTCTTTAGTTTCTTTAGGTAGATATATTCCTAAGTATTTTATTCTTTTCGCTGCAATGGTGAATGGAATTGTTTCCTTAATTTCTTTTTCTACTTTCTTATTATTCGTGTATAGGAATGCAAGGGATTTCTGTGTGTTGATTTTATATCCTGCAACTTTACTATATTCATTGATTAGCTCTAGTAATTTTCTGGTGGAGTCTTTAGGGTTTTCCATGTAGAGGATCATGTCATCTGCAAACAGTGAGAGTTTTATTTCTTATTTTCCAATTTGGATTCCTTTTATTTCTTTTTCTGCTCTGATTGCTATGGCCAAAACTTCCAGAACTATGTTGAATAGTAGCGGTGAAAGTGGACACCCTTGTCTTGTTCCTGACTTTAGGGGAAATGCTTTCAATTTTTCACCATTGAGGATAATGTTTGCTGTGTGTTTGTCATATATAGCTTTTATTATGTTGAGGTATGTTCCTTCTATTCCTGCTTTCTGGAGAGTTTTTATCATAAATGGATGTTGAATTTTGTCAAAGGCCTTCTCTGCATCTATTGAGATAATCATATGGTTTTTATTTTTCAATTTGTTAATGTGGTGAATTACATTGATTGATTTGCAGATGTTA
This sequence comes from Ovis canadensis, assembly GCF_042477335.2. NCBI lineage: Eukaryota > Metazoa > Chordata > Mammalia > Artiodactyla > Bovidae > Ovis > Ovis canadensis. The sequence goes on along the minus strand of NC_091245.1, from coordinate 207,715,853 downwards.
AAGAATCCTTGCATCCCTGGGATAAAGCCCACTTGGTCATGGTGTATGATCTTTTTAATGTGTTGTTGGATTCTGATTGCTAGAATTTTGTTGAGGATTTTTGCATCTATGTTCATCAGTGATATTGGCCTGTAGTTTTCTTTTTTTGTGACATCTTTGTCAGGTTTTGGTATTAGGGTGATGGTGGCCTCATAGAATGAGTTTGGAAGTTTACCTTCCTCTGCAATTTTCTGGAAGAGTTTGAGGAGGATAGGTGTTAGCTCTTCTCGAAATTTTTGGTAGAATTCAGCTGTGAAGCCATCTGGTCTTAGGCTTTTGTTTGCTGGAAGATTTCTGATTACAGTTTCAATTCCTGTGCTTGTGATGGGTCTGTTAAGATTTTCTATTTCTTCCTGGTTCAGTTTTGGAAAATTGTACTTTTCTAAGAATCTGTCCATTTCTTCCACGTTGTCCATTTTATTGGCATACAACTGCTGATAGTAGTCTCTTATGATCCTTTGTATTTCTGTGTTGTCTGTTGTGATCTCTCCATTTTCATTTCTAATTTTATTGATTTGATTTTTCTCTCTTTGCTTCTTGATGAGTCTGGCTAGTGGTTTGTCAATTTTATTTATCCTTTCAAAGAACCAGCTTTTGGCTTTGTTGATTTTTGCTATGGTCTCTTTTGTTTCTTTTGCATATTTCTGCCCTAATTTTTAAGATTTCTTTCCTTCTACTAACTCTGGGGTTCTCCAATTCTTCCTTTTCTAGTTGCTTTAGTTGTAGAGTTAGGTTATTTATTTGACTTTTTTCTTGTTTCTTGAGGTATGCCTGTATTGCTATGAACTTTCCTCTTAGCACTGCTTTTATAGTGTCCCACAGGTTTTGGGTTGTTGTGTTTTCATTTTCATTAGTTTCTATGCATATTTTGATTTCTTTATTTCTTCTGTGATTTGTTGGTTATTCAGAAGTGTGTTGTTCAATCTCCATATGTTGGAATTTTTAATAGTTTTTCTCCTGTAATTGAGATCTAATCTTAATGCATTATGGTCAGAAAAGATGCTTGGAATGATTTCGATTTTTTTGAATTTATCAAGTTTAGATTTATGGCCCAGGATGAAACTAGATCACTTTCTAACACCGCACACAAAAATAAACTCAAAATGGATTAAAGATCTAAATGTAAGATCAGAAACTATAAAACTCCTAGAGGAGAACATAGGCAAAACACTCTCAGACATAAATCACAGCAGGATCCTCTATGATCCACCTCCCAGAATTCTGGAAATAAAAGCAAAAATAAACAAATGGGACCTAATTAAAATTAAAAGCTTCTGCACAACAAAGAAAACTATAAGCAAGGTGAAAAGACAGCCTTCTGAATGGGAGAAAATAATAGCAAATGAAGCAACTGACAAACAACTAATCTCAAAAATATACAAGCAACTTATGCAGCTCAATTCCAGAAAAATAAACGACCCAATCAAAAAATGGGCCAAAGAACTAAATAGACATTTCTCCAAAGAAGACATACGAATGGCTAACAAACACATGAAAAGATGCTCAACATCACTCATTATTAGAGAAATGCAAATCAAAACCACAATGAGGTACCACTTCACACCAGTCAGAATGTCTGCAATCCAAAAATCTGCAAGCAATAAATGCTGGACAGGGTGTGGAGAAAAGGGAACCCTCCTACACTGTTGGTGGGAATGCAAACTAGTACAGCCACTATGGAGAACAGTGTGGAGATTCCTTAAAAAATTGCAAATAGAACTACCTTATGACCCAGCAATCCCACTGCTGGGCATACACACCAAGGGAACCAGAATGGAAAGAGACACATGTACCCCAATGTTCATCGCAGCACTGTTTATAATAGCCAGGACATGAAAACAACCTAGATGTCCATCAGCAGATGAATGGATAAGAAAGCTGTGGTACATATACACAATGGAGTATTACTCAGCCATAAAAAAGAATACATTTGAATCAGTTCTGATGAGATGGATGAAACTGGAGCCGATTATACAGAGTGAAGTAAGCCAGAAAGAAAAACACCAATACAGTATACTAACACATATATATGGAATTTAGAAAGATGACAATGACGACCCTGTATGCAAGACAGGAAAAAAGACACAGATGTGTATAACGGACTTTTGGACTCAGAGGGAGAGGGAGAGGGTGGGATGATTTGGGAGAATGGCATTCTAACATGTATACTATCATGTAAGAACTGAATCGCCAGTCTATGTCTGACGCAGGATACAGCATGCTTGGGGCTGGTGCATGGGGATGACCCAGAGAGATGTTATGGGGAGGGAGGTGGGAAGGGGGTTCATGTTTGGGAATGCATGTAAGAATTAAAGATTTTAAAATTTAAAAAATAAAAAACTAAAAAATAAAAATAAAAGCATCAGTTCTTTGGCACTCAGCTTCCGTTATAGTCTAATTCTCACATCTATACATGACTACTGGAAAAACTATAGCTTTGACTAGAAGGACCTTGGTCAACAGGGTAATATGATGTCTATGGTGGTCATAGCTTTTCTTCCAAAGAGCAGGCATCTTTTAATTTCATGGCTGCAGTCACCATCAGAAGTGATTATGGAGTCCAGGAAAATAGTCTGTCACTGTTTCCATTGTTTCCTCATCTATTTGCCATGAAGTGATGGGACCAGATGCCATTATCTTAGGTTTCTGAATGTTGAGTTTTAAGCCAAATTTTTTATTCTCTTCTTTCACTTTTATCAAGAGGCTCTTTAGTATCTTCTTTGATTTCTGCCATAAGGATGGTGTCATATGCACATCTGAGGTTATTGATATTTCTCCTGGAAATCTTGATTCCAGCTTATGCTTCATCCAGTCAAGCATTTTGCATGATGTACTCTGCATATAAATTAAATAAGCAGGGTAACAATATGCAGCCTTGATGTACTCTTTTCCCAGCTTGGGAAAGTCTGTTATTCTATGTCCAGTTATAAATGTTGCTTCTTGACCTGCATACAGTTTTCTCAGGAGGCAGGTAAGGTAGTCTGATATTCCCATCTCTTAAAGAATTTTCCACAGTTTGTTGTGATCTACATAGTTCAAGACTTTGGCATAATCAATAAAGTAGAAGTAGATTTTTTCTGGAATTCTCTTGCTTTTTCTATGATCCAACAGATGTTGGCAATTTGATCTCTGGTTCCTCTGCCTTTTCTAAATCTAGCTTGAACATCTGGAAGTTCATGGTTCACATACTATTTAAGCCTGGCTTGGAGAATTTTGAGCATTACTTTGCTAGTGTTTAAGATGAGTATAATTGTGTGGTAGTTTGAACATTCTTTGGTATTGCCCTTCTCTCGGATTGGAATAACTGACCTTTTCCAGTCCTGTGGCCACTCCTGAGTTTTCCCAGTTTTCTGGCATAATGAATGTAGTAGCCCTTTCACAGCATCATCTTTTAGGATTTGAAATAGCGCAACTGGAATTCCATCACCTCCACCAGCTTTGTTCATAGTGATGCTTCCTAAGACCCACTTGACTTTGCATTCCAGAATGTCTGGGTCTAGGTGAGTGATCACACCATCATGGTTATCTGGGTCATGAAGATCTTTTTTTGTATAGTTCTGTGTATTCTTGCCACCTCTTCTTAATATCTTCTGCTTCTGTTAGGTCCATGCCATTTCTGTCCTTTATTGTGCCCATCTTTGCATGAAATGTTCCCTTGGTATCTCTAATTTTCTTGAAGATTTCTTTAGTCTTTCCCATTCTCTTGTTTTCCTCTATTCCTTTGCATTGATCACTAAGGAAGGTTTTCTTACCTCTCCTTGCTATTCTTTGGAACTCTGCATTCAAATGGGTATATCTTTCCTTTTCTCCTTTGCCTTTCACTTTTCTTCTTTTCTCAACTGTTTGTAAGGCCTCCTCAGACAACCATTTTGCCTTTTTGCATTTCTTTTTCTTGGGGTCTTGATCACTGACTCCTGTACGATATCATGAACCTCCATCCATAGTTCTTCAGGCATTCTATCAGATCTAATCCCTTGAATCTATTTGTCATTTCTACTGTATAATCATAAGGGATTTGATTTAGTTCATACCTGAATGGTCTAGTGGTTTTCCCTGCTTTCTTCAATTTAACTCTGAATTTGGCAAGAAGGAGTGCATAATCTGAGCCACAGTCAGCTCCCAGTCTTGTTTTTGTTGACTGTATAGAAATTCTCCATCTTTAGCTGCAAAGAATATAATCAATCAGATTTCAATGTTGACCATCTGGTGATGTCCATGTGTAGAGTCTTCTCTTGTGTTGTTGGAAGAGGGTGTTTGATATGACCAGTGCATTCTCTTGGCAAAACTCTGTTAACCTTTGCCCTGCTTCATTCTGTACTCCAAGGCTAAATTTGCCCATTACTCCAAGTGTTTCTTGACTTCCTACTTTTGCATTCTCGTCCCCTATGATGAAAAGGACATCTTTTGGGGGTGTTAGTTCTAGAAGGTCTTGTAGGTCTTCATAGAACTGTTCAATTTCAGCTTCTTTAGCATTACTGATTGGGGCATAGACTTGGATTACTGTGATATTGAATGGTTTGCCTTGGAAATGAACAGAGATCATTCTGTTAGGGGAAGCACACTTACTGATACCACCCACCCTGACCAGGCACCATAGTAACCATTTGCATGTGTTGCTTTATGACAGGAGGTCCCGGTAAGGAACACAGAACTAATAAGCCACCACCAACTGGAAGAGTTCAGGACAGGTCAAAAGGAGACACCACATGTCCAACCACCTCCCAGAATCCTTCTCTCCAGCATCCATCTTGGCTGAACAAGGCATACACCACCAGGAAGAACTCTGAGTCAGAATGACTGGCTAAAGACAACCCAGAAACTAACCCCATCACCATAAAACCTGAGACTGTGAGCTCTGTGGCAGAGTTGTTGTTGGTACTGTAATTACTTTTTTTGGATCTCTTTGACTTAAGTTTCCTGAGCTCTCTCTTGTTTTGTACACAGAAAAACAAGTACATAGCTGAACATTAAAAATACATAAAAATACATAAAAATACCTGGGTTTCCTTACCCTACTGCTCTCCACCCAGGTACCCTTTCCCAATAAAGTCTCTTGCTTTGTCAGCACATGTGTGTCCTTGGACAATTCATTTCCAACTGTTAGACAAGAGCTCAGTTTCAGTCCCTGGAAGGGGTCCCCCTTCCTGCAACAATTCTGTCATTTTTTAGATTGCATCCAAGTACTGCATTTTGGACACTTTTGTTGACTATGAGGGCTCCTTCATTTCTTCTAAGGGAGTCTTGCCCACAGTAGTAGGTAGTAGTCATCTGAATTAAATCAGATTTCATAATCAAATATTATGAAAGTGGAATTCCGCTGGATATCCCAGAGCAAAGAATTCTGCATCTAGAGGCTCTTCAACAGGATGTCTACACCTTTTTGTAGACCTTTTCTAGTACTTTTGACAATGGCGATATTCAAAGCAATGTATCTATTTGCCCCTTAATTTGTAATGAGTATTTTTAGAACTATTATTTTGTAACATTATTCTTATTTAAAAGAGCTCTTTCAGTTTAAAAAAAAAAAACTTTGAATGTTGGATATTAACCAAAAGAATAGTAATGTATAGTAAGTTAACAGCATGGGGGAACTTGTAAGGGCAATCTATTATTACTTTTAGAAGTGATATAGATTCACACAGAAAATATTCCAAGAGAGTTTAGTTTATTTCTAATTATAGTGGTGAATTTTCCAGTGGGCTTCATGTTTTAAAGTAAGAATAGATAAATAAATGGTGTACAAAAGTAGTTGTAATGCAAAGATGGTATTTTATTTATGTTAATAAGTAGTGAAATATAGGTGCAAGTGAATATTTTTTCTTCTGTAAGTTTGTATTTTTAATGTTCAGCTATGTACTTGTTTTTCTGTGTACAAAACAAGAGAGAGCTCAGGAAACTTAAGTCAAAGAGATCCAAAAAAAGTAATTACAGTACCAACAACAAGGAAAAACCCCAGTGGCCACAGATAATAACCAACTAGAAAAAGAGTTTATCAGTTCATCAGTCCTCATGACAATACAAATTTGGCAATTAAAAAAAATGACACAGATGTGTGGAGTGTATTTTTACATGCAAAATTCCCTGGAATATAAAAGAAACCAAATACTCCAATATCAACTCAAACCTGCAGCCATCCAATATTTCAATAGCCCAGATTTTTCCCTTCTTTTCCTCAGTGCTGTGTTGATAATGGAGCCTTAATCCTGTCCAAGTTGAAATATGGTTTGCCTGCATTGAGATTAAGGTGTGGCCTCCAAATCTACTACCATCTATAGGTTTTCTTTCATTAGCAACATATATTAATAATTATTCTGATGGAAGGAAGGAGGGAAGAAAAATTTAAAGGAAAGAGAGAAGGGGAATAAAGCAAAGAAAGAGACAGGGAGGAAGGGAGAGAGGAAGGAAGGAAGGAAGGAAAGAAAAGGGAGGGAGGAAGTAAAGGAAGGAGGGAGAGGGTACAGGAGGGACAGAAAGAGAGGAAGGACATAAAGAAGCCTTCTGAGACACCAAGTTGCTAAGAATTGGGAAATACTCATGAGCTACATAGCCTTATGAAATAACACATAAGTGAGAAACAATAATCATTTAATTGCTTTCCTTATAAATGTAGATTCTATTCAAAGCATGTCTTGTCCACCTTGTTCATTCCTATATGACTAGTATCTAGAACAAAAGTGCTTGGCACATGGTTAATGCTCAAAAATATTTTTAAAATAAGTTGAATAGATGAATGAATTCGAGTCTTGTGGTTACTCAAGTCCAATTTTGCCATGATGGTTGCTCAACATGATAGTGTGAAGCTGTTTAGGTTCAGGTACTCCTGGAAGCAAATACAGGGATGGACTTAGAAATGCAAGGAATGCATTAGGGGAAATAAATTGCTGTGAAGAATAGGAAGGAAAAGCCTTTGTATCACAATGCTGTTTTGTCACTTGTGAATGGAGAGAAGAAAGGAAGAAGGGTTGTGTAGGAAAAGCCTCAAGTTGCAGTAGCTCAAAAAAGTCCCAGCCAAGGCAATGGGGAAGCCCAGAGCAAAGATTAGAAGAGGTCCATATGGGGCCAAAATGACCTGGCTCTGCAGTACTTGGTGAACCCCTCCTGGGCTGTTACTGGCTGTGAGCAGGCCTAGAAGAGCATGAGCTTGAAGCTAAAGACTGTAGAGGATCCCAAAGGTGCAACATCTGGAGGCTTCCTGCTCGTTATACTCTCAAGCAGATTCTTTCTTGATGGGGGAGTGAGTGGCGTAACTCCATAGCCGTAGAACCCAAAAGGCTCCCTGTTTCTAATGATGAGTAGATCAGATCTGATATCAACACTAAATTTTCTCTCCTTATATCTACCATGAACTCTGAACTTCTTCTCCTTGAATACAGGAGATTATTCCTTTCTTCCCATTCAAATATATGCACAGATTTGAAACCTTTCACTTATGTAAATATTTCTTTTACCGAGAGAGTTAATATATGCCAACTTTTAAAATTACATATAGAAAGGGCAACTCTATTACCAGCCATCAAAGACCACAAAATCTTCCCATTGTTTCACAAATAACCCCCACTTACGTGATAAACTTTCAGTAAATGCCTATATATAGCTTGTAAACCAAAGCTGGCATCGCTTTTCTTCCATACCTAATTCTGGGACACTTCTTCCCTCTGTTAGTGCAAAATAAGGGACAAATAAGTATAACATATATTTTATAGACATACAATTTTAAAGTATGTAGAATATGTAACAGTTGCATAACACTATACTGTAAATAGTGAAAAGTGCTAATGAAGTACAAACACATATAGTGGAAGTTCAGAGAAAGGAAAGGGTACTTCAGACTAGGAAGACTGGAGGGGATTTCATGGAGAAGATGTCATTTATCTTGGCCTTTAAAGAAGAGTAAAATTTGTACATGTGTAGATGAGGTAAATGACTTTGATAGCTGGAATCACATGCACAACCTTGTAAAAAATAAAACCTTGTAAAAGACAAAGACTCATCAGTGATATTGGCTTGTAATTTCCTTTTTTGTGGTATCTTTATCTGGTTTTGGTATCAGAGTGATGTGGCATCACTATCACTGTTGAACATGAGATGCAAAAATCCTGAACAAAATACTAGCAAACTAAATCCAACAACACATTAAAAGGGTCATACTCTATGATCAGTGGGATTTATCCCAGCGATGCAAGGGTTCTTCAACATCTACAAATCAATCAATGTGATATACCATATAATGAAAACTATATGATCATCTCAATAGATCCAGGAAAAGCTTTTGACAATATTCAAGACACATTTATGATAAAAAGGTCTTCAGAAAGTGGAAAGAGAGGGAACATACCCCAACATAATAAAGTCCATTTATGACAAATCACAGCAAACATCATTCTCAGTGGTGAAAACCTGAAAGCATTTCCTCTAAGATCAGGAACAAGCCAAGGGTGTCTATCCTTGTCACTATTATTCAACATAGTTTTGGAAGTTCTGGACATGGCAATCAGAGAAGAAAAAGAAATAAAAGGAATCAAAATTGGAAAAGAAATAAAATTGTCTCTGTTTGCAGATGACATGTTACTATACATAGAAAATCCTAAACATGCCACCAGAAAAATTCTAGAGCTCATCAGTGAATTTAAATAAAGTTGCAGGACACAAAATTAATACACAGAGATCTCTTGCATTTCTATACATTAACAATGAAAGATCAGAAAGAGAAATTAAGGAAACAATCTCATCTACCAAGGTGACAAAAAGAATATGTAGTAATAAGCAAAAGACCTGTATGCAGAAAACTATAAGATAACAATGAAAGACATCAAAGACAACACAGATAGAGAGATATACCATGTTCTTGGATTGAAAGAATCAATATTGTGAAAATGACTATACTACCCAAAACAATCTACAGATTCAAGGAATTCCCTATCAAATTACCAATGGCATTTTTCATAGAATTCAAACAAAAAATACATAATTTTTATGGAAACAGAAAAGAATTCAAATACCCAAAGCAATCTTGAGAAAGAAAAATGGAGCTGAAGGAATCAGGGTCCCTGACTTCAAACGATACTACAAAGCTATAGTAATCAAGACAGTATGGTACTGGCACAAAAAACAGATATATAGGTCATTGGAACAGAATAGAAAGCCCAGAGATATACCAATGCCCCTGTGGTCACCTAATCTATGGCAAAGGAGGCAAGAATATACTAAGAAGAAAAGACAGTCTCTTCAATAAGTGATGCTGGGAAACTGGATATTGTTGTTGTTCAGTCACTAAGTTGTGTTTTGTGTCTCTTTGCAAGCCCATAGACTATAGCCTGCAAGGCTCCTCTGTCCATGGAATTTTTCAGGTAATAATACTGGAGTGAGTTGCCATTTCCTTGTCCAGGGAAACTTATAGCTACTTGTAAAAGCATGAAATTACAACACTCTCTAAAAAACAAAAATAAACTCAAAATGGATTAAAGACCTAAATGTAAGGCCAGAAAATATAAAATTCTTAGAGGAAAAATATAAAACTCTGACATAAATTACAGCAAGATCTTTTTTGGCCCACCTCCTAGGGTAATGAAAATAAAAACAAAAATTAACAAATGGGACTTTATTAAACTTAAAAGCTTTGCACAGCAAAGGAAACCGTAAACAAGACATAAAGACAATCTCAGAATGGAAGAAGATATTTGCAAACAAAGGAACTGACAAAGGATTAATCTCCAAAATATACAAACAGCTCATGCAGTTCAACGTAAAAAAAAAAAAAAAAAATCAAGTAGAAGACCTAAATAGACATTTTTCCAAAGAAGATATACAGATGGCTAATAAACACATGAAACTATGCTCCACATCACTAATTATCAGAGAAAAGCAACTCAAAACCACAGTGAGTGATCACCTCACACTGGTCAAAATGGCCACCATCAAAAAATCTATGAACAATAAATCCTAAAAATGGTGTGGAGAAAAGGAAACCCTCTTGCACTGTTTGGTGGGAATGTAAATTGACACAACCAACCACTATGGTGAAAACAGTATGAAGTTTCCTTTAAAAACTAAAAATAAAACTACTGTATGACCCAGCAATCCCACTCCAGAGCGTATACCCAGAGAAAACCATAATTCAGAAAGATACATGCACCCTATTGTTCACTGCAGCACTATTTACAATAGGTAGGACATGGAAGCAACCTAAATGTCCATCAGCAGAGGAGTGGATAAAGAAGATGTGATACATAAATACAATGGAATATTACTCTGCCATGAAAAAGGGTGAACTAATACCATTTGCAGCAACATGGATGGACCTAGATATTGTCTTACTGAGTGAAATAAGTCAGAGAAAGACAAATATTGTATATTAATGCATGTATGTGGAATTTAGAAGAATAGTATAGATGATCTTATTTGCAAAGCAAATAAGATGTAAAGAGCAGACATGGATACCAAGTGGAGAAAGGTGAGGTGGGATGAACTGGAAAGATTGGGGTTAACAAATATAACTATGTATTAAACAGGTAACTAATGAGAACCTACAGTATAGTGCAAGGAACTCTACTCTGTGCTCTGTGGTGACCTAAATGGGAAGGAAATCCAGAAAAGAGGAGATACATGTTTATATATGACTGATTTACTTAGCTGTACAGCAGAAACTGACATAGCAGTGTAAAGCAACTTTACTCCAATTTTTAAAAAGTCCAAAAACTTGTGTTCAAATTCAGGCTCTACTGTATAGTACAGCCTTGTACTCGTTATTTAACCCCCTACATCCCCTCATAGGTAATATATGAACTAATAATAATCATCTTCCAGTGTGTTGTTAGGCCTGAATAGTGCTGAAATAGTAGTAAGATGCTGTGAACTGATTCCTTTGGTTATTTTAGTGTTATCTTCTTAGATAGGCAATGCTTTTTCTGGAATGAATACTTAACATCACTAGGGAAAAATATAAATCCCACTGCTATTTCCTTGCTATGGATATTAATCAAGTTACTTAATCTTTCTGAGACTCAGTTTCTTTGTCTGTAGAGAGTCCCTACTTCATTTGGTTATGGTGATGATTAAATAAAATCAAATGTGTAAGTCATCTCAGAGTAGATGCCTAGTAAAGGACAGTTCTTTCCCTCTTTCTTATTAGTTGATTTTTTGAAGTTTATTCCCTCATTTCAGTACAAAACAGAAATATCTATTGCACTAATCAATATTCACATTAACAAACAGCATTTTAGTCAATTTAAGTAACCTCAGAACTTCAATCTGCTTTGAAGATCATCAGTATTTATATTATTTTTCTTTTAAGATAATTAATTAAAAGCACTTATCAGATTTTTTATCAGAAAATTACATCAAGGTGACTTCTCTGGCTTTTTTTAACTGACTATAACAATTACACTTTGATTTAAAGAACAGAAAACATACTTCAAACTCAAATTTGATAAAATAATTAAGAATTTAAAAAAGCTTTCATGGCAGAAGGATCAATTAACTGGCAAGTTTCAGGCATTTTTTTAGTTCCTATGTTTGAAATCTAAGATGTTAGCCTGCTAATCACTTGGAGATGTACTATTATTATTACTGTTCATAAATTTGACATCAGAAAAATTCACTTGAGCATATATATGACAATTACTTCTTGGTCATTAGGACCATCCTGCCTTGAGAACATATTAGCATGTACAACATATGCTAAAAGACTGAACTGAAAAAACTCATGAAGTGTAGCTATTGCATGACAGAATGTTTAAAAATAAGTTTAAGGTGTCATTAGTTCAAATGGTGGCTCTGACACCAAATAGCTGCTCTTTGACTAATCTAAGAATGAGTACATTCTCTCTATATAGTGTTCAGTTACTGATTAATTGCATGCTAAGCTTTATAATTTGTTGCTGTCATTTAGGTTCATGCACTGTACTAATATTTATTCTGCATTTTAATATAACACCTTATTAAGTTTATTGCCCGCTTTCTGTAAATTTTTTATCAGACTTCATGTGAGAAGCTAAGTTACATATCTATTAAAAGTTTCACTTGAATTACAGTTTCTCTTAGTATTCTGAAGAGAGTTTTTCAGTTAAGTCTATGGAAGGAAAAGAGAGATGGTTTGCTTCCCAAATGGGGAAAAAAAAAAAAGGTGTATATACATTTGATTACATGATATATATGCCCTGTGGGTCATGAATAATATAAATGGTAATTACTTCGTTTGTCTTTTCCATGCCCTTCGTGGGGTTGTTTCTGACAAATGGGACCAGAATATGTACTCTCCTTTAAATTCACATTCAATAAGTGAAGGAAGATTCACTTTAAGTGCCTAGTACAATGTCTTAGACATCAAAGCTTAATGAAAATGTCTAATGAAATTATGAAAATATTTTACTGTATGCAAGACAGTAAAAAAGACACAGATGTGTATAACGGACTTTTGGACTCAGAGGGAGAGGGAGAGGGTGGGATGATTTGGGAGAATGGCATTGTAACAGGTATACTATCATGTAAGAATCGAATCGCCAGTCTATGTCTGACGCAGGATACAGCATGCTTGGGGCTGGTGCACGGTGATGACCCAGAGAGATGTTATGGGGAGGGAGGTGGGAGGGGGGTTCATGTTTGGGAATGCATGTACACCCGTGGTGGATTCATGTCAATGTATGGCAAAACCAATACAGTATTTAAAAAATAATAAAATAAAATAAAATCAGGAGGCAGCAAGCCTCCAGTTTTGTTCTTCTTTCTCAAGAAAAAAAAATGTCTAATGAAATTAATATGTAATAATTAAGGTTTACTTTCTAAACAATTCCCTCTATCACATTATATCACATAGTATATGCTCAATAAATCAGAATGATGGTAGAGAACACAAATTCAGAATAGAATTGTAAAACAACAGCAAAATCCTCATAACCATCTCACCACATATCTTTGCCTCTTTTCATTCTTTCTCTTCCTTTCTAAACTTAAGTCTTTGGACTGCTCAAGCTTAAAATGGTGGAGTAGAAGGTTATGAACTCACCCCTCCTTATAGAAACACCAAAATCATAGGTAACTGCTGAACAACCATCCACCAAAAAACATTGAAACCTACCAAAAAATACCCTACAGCCAAAGACAAAGAAGCCACAATGACAGTAGGGGGGACAAATTGTGATAAGTACAAATCCTATATTCACGAATTAGACAGCAACTGTACCATGGAGTCCCTCCCATAGGAGTGAAAGTTCAGAGCCCCATGTCATGTTTCCAAGCCTGAGTATCTAGCAAAAGAAAGGAGGGCACTCCAAAGAGTATGGGCTCTGATAACCAGTGGGGTTTCATTGCAGGAAATCTACGGGACCTGGGAAACAGAGACTCCACTCTTGGTGGGCACACACAAGGTCCTCTGTGCACCAGAACCCAAGGGTGGAAAAAAACAGTGGCTTCATAAGAGACTTAGTCAGGCCTACCTGCTAGTATTGGAGGGTCTCCTGTGGAGGCAAGGGAGGAGGAGGAGTTGTGACTCACTGCAGTGACAAAGACACTGGCAGCAGCAGTTCTGGAAGTACTCATTGTTGTAAACTCTCCTGGAGGCCACTGTTAGCTTCACCCAACAGCCTATAGGCTACAGTGCTGGGCTGCCACAGGCCAAACAACCAACAGGGCAGAAACACAGCCCCACCCATCAATGGACAGGCTACATCAAGTTTTCCTGAGCACAGCCTTGCTCACCAGAGAAACAAGAACTAGTTCCACCAATTAGTGGAGTCCCTCCCATCAGGAAGCCTGCACAAGCATCTTAATAGCCTCATTCACCAGAGGGCAGACAGCAGAAGCAAAAAAAACTACAGTCCTGCAGCCTATGGAACATAAAGTGAAATCACAGGAAGTTAGACAAAAAGAGACAGCAGAGGAATATGTCCCAGATGAAGGAACAAGATAAAAGCCCAGAAGAACAATTAAGTGAAGTGAAGATAGACAACCTGCTAGAAAAAGAATTCAGAATAATGATAGTGAAGATGATCCAAGACCTCAGAAAAAGAATGGAGGCAAGGATTGAGAAGATGCAAAATATGTTTAACAAAGACCTATGAGAAATAAAGAACAAACATAGATGAACAATATAATAAGTGAAATGAAAAATACACTAGAAGGAATCAATAGCAGAATAACTGAGACAGAAGAATGGGTAAGGGACCTGAAAGACAGAATGGTGGAAATCACTGCCATGGAACAGAATAAAGAAAGAAGAATGATAAGAAATGAAAACAGTCTAAGAGAACCTTGAGACATCATATGCAGCAATATTTGCATTATAGGGGTCCTAGAAGGAGAAGAGAGAGAGATGGGACCTAAGAAAATATTTGAAGACATAATAGCTGAAAACTTGTCCAACATGGGAAAGGAAAACAGTCACCGAAGTCCAGGAAGTACAGAGTCTAAGGCAGGATAAACCCAAGAAGAGACATGGTGAGACACATAAGGCTCCGTTGTCTCAGTACAGCAAGTCCCCTACACACAAATGAGTTCCATTCTGACAGCACATTCATAAGTGCAATTTGTAAGTCCAACAGAGTTAGCCTAGGTACAGAACTAACACAATCAGCTATAAAGTACTGTACTCTAATGGGTTTATAATACTTTTCACACAAATAATACATAAAAAACAAACACAAAAAATAAAACATTTTTAATCTTACCGTACAGTACCTTGAAAAGTACAATAGTACAGAACAACATATGGCAGATAGGGGCTGGCATTGAGTGAACAAGAGTTACTGACTGGAGGAGGGAGAGGAGGTGGGAGATGGTAGAGCTGAAGGATCATCAGCAATAGGAGACAGAGGGCAAGTTACAGTTTTCCTTATACTGATATTGATGGAACACACGTTTGTATCTTTGAAAGTTCACAACTTAAAGGTTCATATGTAGGGGACTTACAGTAATCAAAGTGAAAAAAACTAAAGACAAAAAAAAATACTAAAAACAACAAAGGAAGAGCAACAAATAAAATACAAGGAAACTCCCATAAGATTATCAGCTGATTTCTCAGCAGAAACTCTGTAGACCAAAAGGGAGTGGCACAGCATATTTAAGTGGTGAAAGGGAATAACCTACAGCCAAGAATATTCTACCTAGCAAGGCTCTCATTCAGTTTTGCTGAAGAAATCAAAAACTTTACAAACAAGCAAAAGCTAAGAGAATTCAACACCATCAGACCAGCTTTGCAACAAATATTAAGGGAACTTCTCTAAACAGGAAACAAAAAGCCACAACTATAAAGAAGAAAATTATGAATGGAAAAGCTCCCCAGTAAAGGCAAACATACAGTAAAGGTAGGAAATCATGTGCACACAAATGTGATATTAAAACCAGCAATTGTAAAAATAAAGCACAAATGGAGGATATTAGAAATACATATGAAATTAAAAGACCAGCAACTTAAAATATTCTTGTTTATATTAGACTGCTATATCAAAATCTCATGGTAACAAATCAAAACTATATCATCGCAAATCAAAAATCTACGATAGACGCACACACAAAAAGAAAAAAGAATCCAAACATATCGCTAAATTTAGCCATCAAATTACAAAAAAAAAGAGGACAAAAGAGGAAGGGAAGAAAAAAAAAGCCTATGAAAACAAATCCAAAACAATTAACAAAATGGCAGTAAGAATATACATATTGATAATTACCTTAAATGTAAATGGATTAACTGTTGCAACCAAAAGACATAGACTGGAAAGTGGATACCAAAAAGGACCCATATATGTCTACAAGAGACCCACTTCAGATCTAGGGACACATACAGATTGAAAATGACAGAATGGAAAAAGATATTCTGTGCAAATGGAAATCAAAAGAAAGCTGGAGTAGCAGTACTCATATCAGACAAACTAGACTTTAAAATAAAGACTGTTATAAGAGACAAAGAAAGACACTACATAATGGTCAAAAGTGAAAGTGAAGTGCCTCAGTTTTGTCTGGCTCTTTGCGACCCCATGTACTGTAGCCCACCAGGCTCCTCTGTCCATGGGATTCTCCAGGCAATAGTACTGGAGTGGATTGCCATTCCCTTCTCCAACATAATGGTCAAGGGATAAGTCAAAGAAGAAGAAGATATAACAATGAAAAGTATATACGCAGCCAACATAGGAGCACCTCAATATGTAAGGCAAATACCAACAGCCATAAAGGGGAAAACTGACAATAACACAGTAATAGTGAGGGACTTTAAATCCCACTTTCATCAATTAATCATCCAGATAGAAAATTAATAAGAATGCATAAGCCTTAAATAACACTTTATACTGGATAGACCCAACCCAAGGATCAAACCCAGTTCTCCCACAATGCAGGTGGATTCTTTATCATCTGAGCCACCAGGGAAGTTCAGACAGACATAACTGATATTTACAGAGCATTCCATCCAAATGCAGCAGAATACACATTCTTCTCAGGTGCACACTGAACATTCTCCAGGATTGATTACATGCTGGGCCATAAAGCAAGCTTCAGTAAATTTAAGAATATTGAAATCATGTTAAACATTTTTCTGACCACAACACTATGAGATTAGAAATCAATTACAAAAAAACCTAAAAAACACAAACACTTGGAGGCAAAACAATATGCTATTAAATAACCAATGGATCACTGAAGAAATCAAAGAGGAAATTAAAAAAAAAAAACTAGAAACAAAATGAAAGCACAATGATCCAAAACCTATGAAATGTAGCAAAAGCAGTTCTAAGGATAAAGTTCATAGCAAACCAGTCTTAACTCAGAAAACAAACAAAAAAATCAATCACAAATACACAATGGAAACTTACATCTAAAGCAACTAAAGAAAAACAAACAAAACCCAAAGTTAGCAGAAGGAAAGAAATCATAAAGATCAGAGCAGAAATAAATGGCATAGAGACCAAGAAGACAATAGAAAAGATTAGTGTAAGTAAAAGTTTGTTCTTTGAAAAGATAAGCAAAATTAATAAGCCATTAGGAGGACTCATCAAGAAAAAATAGAGAAGGCTCAAATCAATAAAATTATAAATGAAAAAGCAGAAGTTACAACAGACACAATGGAAATACAAGAGATTACTACAAGCAACTATATTCCAATACAATGTACAATCTGGAACAAATGGAAAATTTCTTAGAAAAGTACAGTATCCCAAAGCTGAATCAGGAAGAAATAGAAAATATGAACAGACCAATCATAAGTATTGAAACAAAAACTGTGATTAAAAACTCCCAGCAAGCAAAAGTATAGATGGCTTCACAGGTAACTTCTATCAAACGTTTACAGAGGAATTAACACCTATCCTTCTAAAACTACTTGAAAAAATTGCAGAGAAAGAAATACTTCAAAATTATTGATATGAGGCAATCATCACTTCGATACCAAAACCAGACGAATATACCACCAAAAGAAAAGATAATTACAGGCCAATATCACTGATGAACACAGATGCAAAAAATCCTCAATGAAATACTAGCAATCCAAGTTAAACAATACATTAAAAGGATCATACACCATGGTCAAGTGGGATTTATCCCAGGGATGTAAGGATTCTTCAATATCCACAAATCAGTCACTGTGATATGCCACCTCAACAAATTGGAGAGTAAGAAACAAATCACCAGTCTAGGTTCGATGCAGGATACAGGATGCTTGGGACTGGTGCACTGGGATGACCCAGAGGGATGGTATGGGGAAGGAGGTGGGAGGGGGTTTCAGGATTGGGAACTCATGTACACCCGTGGTGGATTCATGTTGAGGTATGGCAAAACCAATACAGTGTTGTAAAGTAAAATAAAGTAAAATTAAAAAAAAAAAGAAGTAAAAAAAAAAAACATAATCATCTCAATAGGTGCAAAAGCTTTTGACAACAGTCAACACCCATTTATGATAAAAAAAAAAAAAACCTCTCCAGACAGTGAACATAGAGGGAACATACCTAAACATAATAAAGTCCATACATGGCAGACCTTGCCTCCCTGGTGGCTCAGTTGGTAGAGTCCACCTGCAATGCAGGAGACCCAGGTTTAATCCCTGGGTGGGGAAGATCCCCTGGAGAAGGAAATAGCAACCCACTCCAGTATTCTTGCCTCGAAAAACCCATGGACGGAAGCCCATGGGCTATAGTCCATGGGGTCACAAAGAGTCAGACATGACTTAGTGGCTAAACCATCATCACCATCATGGCAGACCTGCAGCTAACATCATACTCGATGGTGAAAAACTGAAAGGATTTTCTCTAAGATCAAGGACAAGACAACAGTGTCAACTCATCACTTTTATTCAACATAGTTTTGGAAGTCCTGGGCATGGCAGTCAGAGAAGAAAAAGAAAAGGAATCAAAATTGGAAAAGAAAAAGTAAAACTCACTGTTTGCAGGTGATGTGATACTATACACAGAAAATCCTAAAGATGCAACCAGAAAATTATTGGATATCATCCATGGATTTGGTAAAGTAGCAGGATACAAAATTTATACATAGAAATCTCTTGCATTTCTATACACTAATAGCAAAAGATGAGAAAAAGAAAGTAAAGAAACAATTCCATTTACCACCTCATCAAAAAGAATACCCAGAAATAATCCTATCTAAGAAGACAAAAGACCTGTACTTTTAAAACTATAAGATACTGATAAAGGATGACACAAATAGATGGAAACATATACCACATTCTTATATTGGGAGAATCAATATTGTTAAAATGACTATACTATGCAAGACATCCACACATTTAATGCAATCTCTATCAAGTTACCAATGGCATATTTCACAGAACTAGATCCAAAAATCTTAAAATTTATATGGAGATACAAAAGACCCCAAATAGCCAAAGAAATCTTGAGAAAGAAAAGAGGAGCTGCAGGAATCAGTTTCCCTGACTTCAAACTACACTCCAAAGCTACATCAAAACAGTATGAGACTCCCCTGGCACTCCAGTGAATAAGACTTTACTGTTGCACTACAAGGGGCACTGCTTCAGTCCCTAGATGGGAAACTAAGATTTTGCATGCCATGTAGTGTAGGGAAAAAACAGTATGGTACTGGCACAAAAGTAGAAATACAGATCAGTCAAACACTCCAGAAAGCCCAGAGATAAACCCATGCACTGATGGTCAATTAATCTATGGCAAAGGAGGCAAGACTATAACGATGAATAAGACAGTCTCTTCAATAAATGGTGCTGGGAAAACTGGACAGACACATTGAAAAATGAAGCTAGATCATTCTTTAACATCATTATTGTTTTTGTTGTTCAGTCGCTCAGTCACGTCCTACTCTTTGCAACCCCATGGACTGCAGCACACCAGGCTTCCCTGTCCTTCACCATCTCCTGAAGCTTGCTCAAACTCATGTCCACTGAGTCAGTGATGCCATCCAACCACCTCATCTTCTGCCATCCCCTTATCCTCCTGCCTTTCATCTTTCCCAGCATCAGGGCCTTTTCCAGTGAGTCAATTCTTCATACCAAATAGCCAAAGTATTGTAGCTTTAGCTCCAGCATCAGTCCTTCCAATGAACATTCAAGGCTGATTTCTTTTAGGATTGACTGATTTGATCTCCTTGCCTTCCAAGGAACTCTCAGGAGTCTTCTCCAAAAAAAAAAACAGTTCGAAACAATCAGTTCTTGGTGTCCAGCCTTCTTTGTGGTCCAATTCTCACATCTATACATGACTACCAGAAAAACCATATAGCGAGTGCTGGCACAGCAACCCATTCTTCAAAATCAGGCTGATCTACTCAAATTATTATTCCTATCCTTGCTGATTTATTTGTAAGAAGCAGGGGCCAATGACAGAGAATGGGTTGATGCACACGACTTTTCTACTGATAAAAATAAAATGTGTCACGGCTTTCCTATCTGTTACATGGAATAAGTCTGAGCTCCAGAGTCAGTCACGGCCCATCCTCTGGGCCATGAACTGATACTCCTGTCAAATTGACAGCAGCATTAGATTAGAAATAAAGTGCACAATAAATATAATGTGCTTGAATCATCCTGAAACCATCCCCCCCATTCCTGGCCCATGGAAAAATTGTCTTCCACAAAGTAGGTCCCTGGTACCAAAGACGTTGGAGACTATTGCATGTGTTATTCAACCTCTCTGTACCTCTGATTCTTGAGCTGTGAAATAAGGTATTGATACATACTTTGTAAGGTCATTTAAATGGAAAATGTTTATTAAGTATCTTGTACAAAGTAGGTGCTCAATAAATTGTTTTTATTTCTAAATTATTTAATTTCTTTTTCTTATTTTCACTCATTATCTTTAAAAATTGCCCTAGAATAATCTGTTACATACACTTGCAGCAACAGCATTCCAGCTCTTGTCATGTCATTTCATCATGGGTATGTGTAGCAACCTTCAAATCAGTCAAAGAAGGGAGGGCCAATTAAAACAAATGTAGGTTTTTTAGAACACAGCTTAGGAAAGTGACATATCTGTCATGCACTCTGTGTATCATATGGTGAGTTTTACATTTTAAAAGAATCCAGAATCTGAACTGTAAATAAATTACTGCTACTTTAAAATGCCTTTTTTAAATCTTGCATTTGTTATCCCACTTCCAATGAATAAAAATACTACACAAGTGGCAAGGTAACTGGGAAGAAATTGATTTGATGGTGTTATGACCTTGTTTCATCTGTTGTCACAGAGCAAACAACATAGAAGGGGTAAGAGGGTACAAAAGGGAATGAGAGATGCATATTATACATCAAGGTATCGGTATCTATAGTTCATTTTTTTAAATCACTGAAAATACACAATTTTAGATAAATGCAGAACTTCTCATCAAGAAGCTTGTGCCAAATAAATTAATCAAAATATTAAAGATATATTCAGAGGAGAAGCATAGGTTAATTTCCCACCCCAGATACCAAACATATGGTCAGAGTCAAGAGAGGAGCCCAAAGAGAAGAAAATTTCAAGCCTGAATATACTGTCATAATAAACCTAGAAGTCTTTTGAACATGACATATAATCCAAAATAATTTATCCAAGATATAGATAAAGATCTATATAAAGCAGCAGAGAGAAACAAATTATTGGTGTATTCAAATCACTGTAAGTTGGTTGATTTCCCTACTTTGCCTCCTTGAAGTAAAGAAAAATTAGATGATTTCTGAAAACTTAAACCACAGTTACTAAAATTTGCAAAATAAATCTTGCTTTATAGGTTTGTTTTTGTTGTGGTTACTTTATGATACTATTGTTTAAAAGGAAATCTATTTTTTGAAAGATGTCCAGGATGATCTGAGAATGAGTGCAATAGATCCAATTAAGACCTCATTACAATGGAACATAATATCTTCAAAGAAAATCTCCCAGACACACCTAGTCAAACATTAGGGGTTCATTTTCCCAGAGGGTGAAACTGACTATGAAGGTAAAGGAAAAAGACCTATATTCTCAAGGCCAATGAACCAGAGGTGCAAATATAGTTAACGATGATGTGCTTTTACAACAAGTCCCTGTTTTTCCTTTCATCCTTACTGAGACCGTGGTCATTTTGACATTTCCATATTTGATGCTAACCTAACAGCTAATGTGTGTTTTTAAATGAAATAGCCAAAGAACTTTAGAATAGAAGTTTTACCACAATGCAGCTTTTAAATATACTTTCAACTATTGTTTGATCTTTTTGCAAGGAAAACTTCTTATGAACTCTAAGTACTCTTTCATCTGTTGACTTTAGGTGACCTATTCATTTTATTTTTACCTTCATCATGCATATCCATTATCAGGAAATATATGCTTTATTTTTTTATCCAGTCAACAGTATTTAATTTTCAATTTGATCTTATATACTCCCTGATTGTACATAATGTCTAAAAGAGATTTGCATGTCTTCCTTATTTGTGATTAGGGTAATTAGCAATGATATATTCAGGAAAGATTTTGTGTAAGCTAGGTTCTGGGCCCCTTAGCAACAGGTTAAAAAAAAATCCAGGACATTTCCTTCATAACAATCACCTTCCATCTTATAGTCTTTTGTTGGCTCTTTTCATTTTAGATTTTTCTTCCCAAGAAAGTAGGTAGATACAACTACCAGCATCCATAGAGCCTTTTGTTAATACTGTAATGACAGAAGTAGACCATTGAAAGATGTGCTTGAAGTATGCAATTTCAAGTTTCTTTTAAATGATTCAATATACACTCTTTGCTTTCATTCAGACTACACACAATGAAGAGTACACCTCTAGAAATTATGGATTTTATGCTTTCCAATGCCATGTTCTCCATTTTTGTAGAACTGGAAATCAGAAGGTTATCAATATTTTTCACCAAGGAAGATGTGTGAAGGAGGGGGTCTCCATTCTTTTTAATAATCCCTAAGAACTCTATTATATTCATGGTGGTTTTCTTAATCCCATTTTACCATGATACCAAACCACTATGACACTACTTCATTGTATAATGTAGCTAAAGTATTGGATAAAGCAATCAAGAGACATGCTCTATCCACGCTGCTAGAGTAATTTTTCAGTTCAGTCACTCAGTCATGTCTGACTTTTTGCAACTCCATGTACTGCAGCATGCCAGGCTTCCCTGTCCAAAACCAACTCCCAGAGCTTCCTCAAACTCATGCTCATTGATGCCATCCAACCATCTCATTCCCTGTTGTCCCCTTCTCCTCCTGCCTTCAATCTTTTCTAGCATCAGGGTCTTTTCCAAGGAGTCAGTTCTTTGCATCAGCTGGCCAAAGTATTGGAATTTCAGCTTTAACATCAGTACTTCCAATGAACACCCATGGCTGATCTCCTTTAGAATGGACTGGTTGGATCTCCTTGCAGTCCAAGGGACTCTCAGGAGTCTTCTCCAACACCACAATTCAAAAGCATCAATTCTTCAGCACTTAACTTTCTTTATAGTTCGACTCTCACATCCATACATGACTACTGGAAAAACCATATCTTTGACTAGACGGACCTTTGCTGGCAAAGTAATGTCTCCACTTCTCAATATACTGTCTAGGTTGATCATAACTTTTCTTCTAAGGAGCAAGCATCTTTTTGTTTCATGCCTACAGTCACTATCTGCCATGATTTTGGAGCCCCAAAACATAAAGTCTGTCAGTTTCCATTGTTTCCCCATCTATTTGCCATGAAGTGGTGGGACCAGATGCCATGATCTTAGTTTTCTGCATGTTAAGTTTTAAGCCAACATTTTCACTCTCCTCTTTCACTTTCATCAAGAGCCTCTTTAGTTCTTTGTTTTCTGCCATAAGGGTGATGTCATCTGCCTATCTGAGGTTATTGATATTTCTCCCTGCAATCTTGATTCCATCTTGTGCTTCATCCAGCCTGGCATTTTGTATGATGTACTCTGCATATAAGTTAAATAAGCAGGGTGACAATATGCAACCTGATGTACTCCTTTCCCAGTTTGGAACCAGTCTGTTGTTCCATGTCCGGTTCTAACTGTTGCTTCTTTAATATCCACATTTAATGATGTGACTATTTGGAAGAAAAGTGGAGATTGACATATTGATTCCAAAATGGATTTTCCTGCATATTTCCAAGTACTTTAAAGCCTAATGCTTAATTCTGGAAATTAATGTGCTAATCATTTTTTCAGTGATTAGAAAAAAATGCCTAATAAATGGACATGTGGTCAATGTTTTTAACCTCTGATTTTATTTTTTGTTGACCACCTGATTCTCACATTGAAGAGGAAATCAATACTGATTACTGGCATCTAGAGAAAGCCCTCTATTCCCTTTTAAGTTGATGCTTAACATTTTATCATTTAAGGATCCTCCCAGCTACTCAGTGGTTACTATTAATAACAACCATTTACAATGGAATGTGTTTTAGAGGATTTTACAGAAGATTTTGGCAAAGAGTTGGGATAGAAAGCATGGAACTAGGAAATTCAGGAGGCCTGGGAATATGGTGTTGAAAGTGTAGAAGCTTCTAAATTTTCACCTCCAGTCATATATTTTTTTAATGTACATTGTTCACCCATCATAAAACAGAAATCTCTGGGGTGGTATAATGGCTAATCAGATCTTCTCTTTGAATGATGAAGCTTTAGGAAAATTATCAGAGCCTAGTGAATTTTGGATTAGTGCACATGGGAAGGTTGGGCACTGGAGATTATTATCTATTTAAGTCTTTAAGAGTTAGTGAATTACTTAGTTTTCCATTTATACTTGAATCAATTCTGGTAATTAATGTTTTTCTAAAAACTCATTCACTTCATTTAAAATTTCAATTATTGATTTAAGGCTATTTGTATTAGGACATTTTTTTTAATCTCTATAATTGTATTTCTTTTGATTTCAGTATTATTTCAATTTGTACTTCAACCTTTTAATTTTCTTGATCAGAAAATTTTTCTAGATTAGTCTATTTTTAAAGTATTATAAAACATTTATAAAATTTACCATCCCATGGGTTACATAGGATAATCAAAATAGAAAAAAGATCTCATAAAGATGAGTCTTTGGAAAATAATGTATTCTTTATATATATTTTTAACTGAAGTATAGTCGCTATGATTTTATTTTCTTGGGCTCCAAAATCACTGCAGATGGTGACTGCAGTCATGAAATTAAAAGATGCTTGCTCTTTGGAAGAAAAGCTAGGACCAACCTAGACACCATATTAAAAAGCAGAGACATTACTTTGCCGACAAATGCCCGTGTAGTCAAAGCTATGGTTTTACTAGTAGTTATGTATGGATGTGAGAGTTGGACCATAAAGAAGGCTGAACACCAAAGAAATAATGCTATTGAACTGAGGTGTTGGAGATGGTGCTTGAGAGTCCCTTGGATGATAAGGAGATCAAACCAGTCATCCTAAAGGAAATCAACCTTGAATATTCCTTGGAAGGACTGATGCTGAAGCTGAAGCTCCAATACTTTGGGCACCTGATACGAAAAGCCAACTCATTCAAAAAGTCCCTGATGTTCGGATAGATTGAAGGCAACAGGAGAAGGGGACAACAGAGGATGAGATGGTTGGATGGCATCACCTACTCAATGGACATGAGTTTGAGCAAGCTCTGGGAGATGGTGAAGGACACGGAAGCCTAACGTGCTGCAGTCCCTGGGGCTGCAAAGAGTTGGACATGACTGAGCAACTGAGCAACAACAAATAGTTGCCATGCAATATTGTATGCTATTAATACAAGTTAATAATACAGTAGTTCATAACTTTTAAAGGTTACACTTCATTTATAGTTATCATAAAACATTGACTGTATTCCCCATGTTGTTCAATACATTCATTTTTCAGTTTGATAGTTGATGCATTTCTTCTTCTTCAGCCAATTTTTTAAGTTAATTTTCAGATGTACAGCAAAGTAATTTAGACACATATATGCATATATACATCTATATATGAGTCTTTGTTGTTTATCTGCTTTATATGTAGTGCATGTATTTGTCCTCAACCATGTTCAACTCTTTGTGACCCCATGAACTGTAGCCCACCAGGCTCCTCTGTCCATTGGATTTTGCAGGGAAGAATATTGGAGTATACTCATTCTGTATTGGCTCAGAGGTTAAAACGTCTGCCTCCAATGCGGGAGACCTGGGTTCGATCCCTGGGTCGGGAAGATCCCCTGGAGAAGGAAATGGCAATCCACTCCAGTATTCTTGCCTGGAGAATCCCATGGATGGAGAAGCCCAGTAGGTTACAGTCCATGGGGTCGCAAAGAGTCGGACACGACTGAACGACTTCACCTTCACCTTCACCTTCAGTATTGGAGTGGGTTGCCATTTCCTCCTCCAGGATATATAGTAATGTATATATTAGTACTATATATAAATTAGGAGAGATAAATTAAGATTCTGGGATTAACATATATACATTACATGACTACTGGAAAAAACATAGCTTTGACTAGACGGACCTTTATTGGCAAAGTAATGTCTCTGTTTTTTAACATGCTGTGTAGGTTTGTCATAGTTTTTCTTCCAAGGAGCAAGCATCTTTTAATTTCATGGTTATAGTCACCATCTGCAATTATTTTGGATCCCAAGAAAATAAGGTCTCTCACTGTTTCCATTGTTTCCCCATCTATTTTCCTTGAAGGGATCCCCAAATTAGGGGTTTTAAAGTTGTTTGCAGTTTTTTAATAATGTAAACAACCAGCATCACTGTATATACATCTTTATATACAAATGTGTTTTTCTGTAGGATAGATTACTAGAAGTATAATTGTTATGTTAGAGAGTATGAATATTTTCTAAGCTACATCTATTTACATTAATACCAGTATATATTTGCCAACAATGAATATTAATATTCTTAATTTTTACCAAATTGATAATAAAAAATTGATACATTAATTTGTATTTCCTTGATTACTAGTGAGATTGATCATCATTTCACCTGTTTGTTGCCCATTTATGTTTGTAATAATTAGAAGAAGCACTAATTATGGGAATCTAAAGACTAGATTTCAGTTCTAGGTTTGTAATTAGCTTTTCAGACTTTGATGAATGAAATCCACCTTTCTGAACCTCAGTTTCTTAATCTGACAGATAGAAATAACAATCCCAGTCCTGCCTTTCTCCACAAAGTTAATATGACAGTTTGGTAGATAATAGATGAAAAAGCAAGTGGAAAACCCCAAAATGCTAGACAAATGATGGGATTTCTTTTAGTTTTAAAAAATATGTGTAATATTGAATAATTCTGTAATTGGGACTCTTTTCTAAACAGAATAAAGCTAGTATGTTCAACAGCTAATTTACCTACAAACTTCAGGATCTCCCCAGACAAGCTGTGAGGAAGGTGGAAGGCTCAGTTATTGGTTCAGCTCCAGCACTTTTTCCCATTGCACCCTAGCTGGTGACCACAAAAGAAAGCCTACTCCTTGTGAAATTCCTAATCCAAGATTGTTATTTCAAGGAGTTAGGATAGGGGGTGGATCCACTCCCACAACTTCTCTGGTTCATCCATCAACAACAACAGACCATCTGGTTACCGGGGACCAGTGAGGCATAAAATGCCTAGAAAAGCAGCTGTCTTTCCCTTTACCTGTGTCAGAATTACTAATTAAGTAACAAACTTGCCTTTAGCTATAAGTGAAATTTTGTGCTGCTGAAACTAGTGCAGCTTTTTTACATGTTATTAACTCCTTTTTGTAACTACAACTCTTTCTATAAAAGAAACTTATACTTCATGAAACGAGGATAAAAATTCTCATCTGGTCTTCTGAGTTTTTAGGGTGATGTATGCAACCGTTCATAGAAGCCTCTAATTGTTATCTTACCTCTTGCTTTTTACCTTGAAGTGAGGCCAATCTGCTTGTTTGTGCTTAGTTTCTCTCTCCCAGTATGGGTTCCTAACATGTACATGACAAAATTTTCATCTCTAATTTTTCCACTACCAATTCAAATTGCTAATATATCATATAAACGTAGATGTGAGAGCACCGTGACTGAGTTGTATTGCCCCTCACAGACTTTGTAAAACTTTGTAGAAATATAAATAAGCCATTCTATACTCCTAAAGGAGAAGGCAATGGCACCCCACTCCAGTACTCTTGCCTGGAAAATCCCATGGACGGAGGAGCCTGGTGGGCTGCAGTCCATGGGGTCGCAAAGAGTCGGACACGACTGAGCAACTTCACTTTCACTTTTCACTTTCATGCATTGGAGAAGGAAATGGCAACCCACTCCAGTGTTCTTGCCTGGAGAATCCCAGGGAAAGGGGAGCCTGGTGGGCTGCCGTCTATGGGGTCGCACAGAGTTGGACATAACTGAAGCGACTTAGCAGCAGCATACTCCAAAAATGTTAGCGCTTCATCTGTATAATCTATTGGATAAATCAGGAATTGGAAAATGAATTGGATTAAATTTTAGAAGTTTTCTACACTCAACAAGTCTACTGAAAGATCTACACATTTGTGGTAACTAATATTGAAAGAAGCGTAAAACATTCTTCAATGTTCAATGCAAATAAAATTATTTTACAAGTGTTAGTCTTATCCATGTGTGGCAGACCCCTTCCCCTCATACTCCTGGACTACAATTCTGGTTTTTCTCACCTCTTAACAGAAGGATTAATAAATTCATAAAACTCTTAAGATAATATTTCCTCCACTCTTAGAGGTTCTTCATTCTTTGCAATCATTTTGGATGAATATGTAGGTCCCAAATCAAAATGATGCCTCTAAATTATGCTAGCTTTCATAACTGACTTGAAGGCCTGGCCTTTTTGGTACTTGACTGATTAATTTCAACCAGACTGTACCAGTTGTAATAAGATCCAAAAGCCTAGAGTCACTAAGGCACACTTTCTTCTCAGTGTTTCGTGTTAGGCCATTATTGAGCTCCTATGCATTTTTCCTAGAAAGAGCAGCATTGTAACCCATTTAAACATACTGTATCTACTGGAAATGTTACCAGTTTAATGCAGCCATCATTTGTTGAGCTCTTGGGCTAGGGATGTGAAAGGGGGTAAGTATGTGTAATTATGTTTAAGCATATAAACATACACTGCCTCAAGAAATGTTTCATCTGGAAGGAGAATTGCCATATAACTACCATGAAAAATAACTACAATGTGAGACAAAATGTAGAATTTTCCCTAAAATGGGTAACAGCAAGACATACAGAGCAAAGAAAACTATCTGATTGTCTTCTGGGTCATGTGGATTGGTTTATGCTATATATGCCAGTTAGCATGTGGGCAGTCTCTACATGTTTGTTCACATTTCTTTGTTACTCCTCATATGGCTCAGCCTCTAATTTTACCTCAGTCCAAATGAGAATATGGGGTGCTTAATGCTGTTTTAGAGGCAATATCGAAAGGAAGATCTATTTTCAGCTAGTACTTCTGGCAGGAAGCAAATCATTGACTCAAAAAGATTGCAATCTTCCTCAAACTTCAGTGTGTGTGTGAATCATCTGTGCAACTTCTTACAATGCAGGTTCTAATTCAATAGTTCTTAGGTAGAGCCTGAGATTCTGTGTGTGTATATATATATGAGAAGTCCCCAGGTACTGATGCACTAGTCTTCAGACCATACTTTGCCTTGTGTAACAAGGATTGCTCCCATAGCCACAGAAGGGCTGATTGTGACAAGAGAGAAAATTGTCAAAGAGAGTTCAGCCTAAAGAGAGATGGACAAATAAAGCAGACAGCCAATATTTCACAGAGCATAATGGGGGAAAGCAAAGCCTTTTACACAAATCAACTGGAAAGAACTCAGTACTTAACAACTCCATTTTGTGCAAGGATATGAACAAATGTATATATTAGTAACAATTCTGTCATTAGCACTAGTGGACAGAAAGCTGAGTTAGTACCTTGGACAATAACCAAACTAGTGGATACAAAGAATAGACTCTAAATGGGATCAGTTTCCCCACAAATTACTAATCTCACTAGTTCCTCAGCAATAAAAAGCTGAAGCCCGATATGAGAATATACTCTGTATCCTCCATTGTATGTTTGTGGAATAAGCTTTGTAGAATTCTCATTGTAAAGTGAGGATTCTGTCACATTCAACAAATCCTTTTGCTGTCTGCCTGAAACACTGAGCTAAAAATCCCTCTCTGTTATCAATAGAGATATGTATTTAGAAGGCCCTGTGTGTGTGTGTGTGTGTGTTTAGTCGCTTAGTTGTATCTGACTCTTTGCGACCCCATGAAGTATAGCCCACCAAGCTCCTTTGTCCATGGGGTTTCTCCAGGCAATAATACTGGAGTGGGTAGCTATGCCCTCTCCTCCAAGGGATCTTCCCAACCCAGGGATCGAACCCAGGTCTCCCTTATTGCAGGCGGATTCTTTACCAACTGAGCCACCAGGGAAGCCCAAGAGTATCGGGGTGGATAGCCTATCCCATCTCCAGGAGATCTTCCAGACCCAGGAGTCAAAACAGGGTTTCCCGCATTGAAAGCAGATTCTTTTACCAGCTGAGCTACCAAGGAAGCCCTCAGAAAGCCCTATGTGAGTAGTAAAAATCAGATCGTTGATAGATTTGAATTTTCTCATATAGCTACTACAGAAAATAACGATTGAAATAAAATGTGTTTGCATCCAATATTTTGGTTCTAAAGTACATGACAAAGCAAAAGGATCTTGTTGTAAGGTTCTTATACTTCTAATGAAAAAGACCCACAGCATGGACCTTCAAATGGGTATTATAGCCAAGTTCCAGAGTAGCATATTTTCTTAATGATAATAGGTATTATGTCTGGCTGCTAACTCTGAATAGAAGTCAAAGCCAGACAAAGAAGATTTCCTCTCCTTCTGAAGGGGGATTTTTATCATTATTTTCAGAGACGAGGCTAAGAAATCTTCAGTTGAGTTCTGAACTTATTATCCAATAGACTTAAGGTTTCTTATACTACCCAAAGGTCCTCAGAATATTTTATCTAATAAAGGAATAGTTATATCAATCTCAGATTGCTTTATTTAAAACAACTATTTTAAAAGTTCAATTTAAATAGTTTCAATAAGAACTGGCTCATCATCAAATTCTGTTGAATCCTTCCGATCTCCTGTTTACAATGGGCATTATGGTTTATTCTTTAATGTACATTAATTTGGTTCAAACAGAATCCAGACTGCACATCTCAGCATTCTACTTGAATAAAGAGGAAAGCATTCAATTCCCCTCCATTACAAATTCAGCCTTCCACGAGTCAGTTCTGCCAGTCAGTGATGGCTGCATTGCAAAAACTGCTTTGCGAATGTTTTGCTGGGTTTTGTTGCTAGGTGATGACCAGGAAAACTTTGCAATTCCTGCTGAGAGGTTCTAAAAAATGTGCCTGTAACCAGTTTCATATTAAAGAGGAGGGGAAAAAAATAGGACAGCCTGTACCTTAGTTCCTTAAGGTTTACTGCTTGCCCTATACTCCCCCTTAGCTGGCACATAGAGAAACTGTGACCATTAAGAAATGTATATACACAACACTGAAAAAAAAAGGAAAAGAGAAAATAATATTCAATTTATCATCAACAAAACTAGAGTCAATAAAACAGAACTCGTCAAATGTATTCCTTTCAGTCTGAACTAGAATTTAAATAACTTGGGAATGGGAGAGAACAGAGAAGAGGGAGAATGAAAAGACACTAATTCATTCTCCTAACATTCTTTTCTGTTCCACATATTATTAGCAAAGATGTTCTACTTAAATCATCTTGAAGCTAGAGTCAGCTTGTACCTGAGCTGTGTTTCAGAAATCCTTGGCCTGGACCTGACTTTCCAGCCAAGCAGCAGGGATTCCTGGGAAAGCCCGGAGGCCTGTCTGAGGCCTGGTCCTATGTCAGTGATTGATGAGGACAAGTGTAAGAGGTGACACACTGTGAAATCAGACTGAGGCACAAAGAGTTAATCCTTGGGCTTCTTCCAAACTAGGTCCTTTGAGGGAAAAATAATATTTATTCCTTCTTTTGTTAATTTTGCAGCCAAAAAAGCACTCTTGATGTCTTATTCATTAGACTAAAGCCAGCCTGCAACTTCTGAAAACTTTGGGAGATAAATACCACACTAGTGGCAGTAATTACTTGTCCTTGTTGCATTATCATCCTCAAATTATTTTAAATTGCTGATTTTAAAACTATTATATTATAACCAATACAGAAGAGAGTGGTTGTTTCTGCATACAAATTTCTTTTCACAAGTTAAAGGACTGACCTATAAATCACAGGGGAAGGAAGTCTGAGAAATTACCTCTCTACCACCTTGGGCTTCTCTATTCTCAGTAAGGTAAAAACAGCTTGATAGTAAGTCCCTTTCTCTCCTTCACTAATTCATTTGCTTGTGCTCACTCCCAACTGAGTCCCTTCCTGGGAGGCTGGGCCAGGCCATGTGTGTCTTTGACTTGGCGAGGCAGGCGAATTTCTTGTACTTTCGCACCCACCATAGCAGATGCACAAACTTTAGCAGTGTCTTTTTAACACTTCATTAATTATTGAACTGTGCCAAGAGTAATTATTGGGCAATGCCAGGAGTCCTTTTCTCCCACATCAGTAAACAGTAATTTAGAGAAAGGGGGTTATAACCTTAGGGTGAGCAACGTTTTCCCCCCACAGCTGTGTGGTGAGCTCAACAATACTGCATATGCTCCAACAAATGAGGAGGTCCACAGCCAATCCTCTGTTGCACACGCAGGAAATATTATGGCCAGAGAAAAGAAATCTACCACACTTATTGTGTGGCACAAAATTTGGAGCATCTCATTCTCTTCATAGATTCAATATATCAAGATATCTGGACTTTGTGCTTTTGCCCTAATTCAGTAATAATAATAAATCCAATAAAAGGAAGGGAACTGACTTTCAGGATTTTCCTCATATGTTATAAAGGGAATATGCTAATGTTGATACAATGCTTTCTCAATTATTAAGATGTCTTTTCTTTTGCCATTATTCAGTAAGATATTAATTCCTTTCTTTTGATTAATTAGTAGATGTTGTTTTATGGTCATTTGACAATCCTAATCCTAGGAATCAGCAAAAGAGAAAGGTCTTTTCCTACATTTTGAGTGTCAAATAAGTCACAGAAAAGGCTAGCTCTGGCTCTTTGGAGCAGTTTTGCTGTTTGCATTTCAGAATAATGGAAACTTGGGGTTAGAACTCTACTTAGTATAATCTTCTTCCATTCCATGCAATGTTTAAATTCTCTCCAAATAACCCCCCTCCCCAAAGTAGTTATCCAGTCCCTGCTTCAGTGGGAGAGAACTTATTTCTGTCATGCACTCAAACTTTAAGATGGCCAACATTTGTATAGCACAATGTATAGCAAAATTTGTCTACTTTTACCCATTATTCATCAGTCCCATGGTGGAGATGCAGAACAACCTTGTAAATATTCCAAGTCAGCTACTTTTCAAACTTTAGGGTGAAGAAGAAACTCCTAATACTAAAAATGCAGATTCAGGCTTCCATGTCCCAAGAGATCTGATTTCAGGAGCTCTTCAGATGGTCCACAGTTACTCTGCTCTAAGACTTCTCTTTCCATGACTAGATGTCTTCAGGTGCTTTCAATGAATTCTCATGTGGAACAACAAACTCAAGAGCCCAAATCCAATGATCAGTTCTCTGTTCTCATCTTTATTCCTCTTCCTCTGTCCTTCTTGCAATCCTTTATCCACCTTTGTGACAGCCCAGCATCCTGCTTTTCCTCCTATATTATGTCTGCTAATATAGCACAGTGGCTTCACTGAGTTCCTTCTAGAACATAAGAAGCAAACTCCCATGTCAAGGTTTTGTGGAATTTATTTCTTCACTTTATGATGCCCTCCCTTAGTTATTCTAGGTCTCTGATCAAATCACAGTACCCCAAAGATACTGCCCTTACCAAATTATCTGAAACAGCCTCCACCATATTCTCGATCCCTTTATACTCCACTGTTTCCTTACAGGATTTATTGCAGTCTGATGCTGTTGAGATGCTCCAAGTTTGTGTCACACAATAAGTGTGGTAGATTTCTTTTCTCTGGCCATAACATTTCCTGTATGTGCAACACAAGATCGGCTGTGGGCCTCCTCGTTTGTTGGAGCATATGCAGTATTGTTGGGCTCACCACACAGCTGTGGGGGGGAAACATTTATTCATTTGCTTTTGTTTTCCTCTCCAGTAAGAATGTAAACTACAAGAGGACTGTCTTATAAACTTCGATTTCCTCAGTGCCTAACACAATGTCTGGCACATAGTAAGAACTAAAAAGAAAATACTTTTCAGGAAATTCGCACACTATTGATGAGATATTAAAATGGTGCAACCACTACGGAAAACAGTACAAAGGTCTCTCAAACAGTTAATATAGAACTGCCATGCATGTGTGTGCTAAGTCACTTTAGTCATGACTTTGCAAGCCTATGGACCATAGCCTGCCAGGTTCCTCTGTCCATGAGATTCTCCAGGCAAGAATACTGGAGTGGGTTGCCATGCCCTCCTTCAGGAGATCTTCCCAACTCAGGGATCAAACTCACATCTCTTGTCTCCTGCTTTGGCAGGTGGGTTCTTTACCACAAGTGCCACCTGTGAAGCCTAGAACTACTATATCACTTCTGGATATTTATCCAAAGAAAACAAAAATTCAAAAAGATATAGGCACCCCAATGTTCAAAATAGGTGAAGGGTATTAAGAGGTACAAACCTCCAGTTATAAAATAAATTAGCCACAAGGATGTAATTACAGCATAAGGAACATGGACAATAATATTTTAATGACTGTGTATGTGAACAGGTAATTTCTACACTTATCACAGTGATCTTTTCACAACATATGCAAATGTCAAATCACTATATAATACACCTGAAACTATTATATTAGTTGAAACTATTTTGAACTTGTCAAAAGAGTGAAAGAAAAATGATACGGAGTCCTTTCACAAGCCTGACTAACTCTATGTCCCTTCAAAGGTGTGCTGTCTAGAACTATTAGGTTCCCTAACAAAACAGAATAATCTGTCTACTTGTTTGGAATACTAGATTTATACAAATGTGGCATTTTCATTCACTTTTAGGGCCACTATGTCACACAATTAAATCATGTTGAGCTTATGCAGCTGCTAAGCCACATTGCCCTGTGCAGCTGGATATTTGGAACCAAGCTCAGGATCTCATATGCATCTCTGTTAAATGTTCTCTGATTAAATTTGCTCTAGCCTATTAAAATTCTTTGGATACTAATTCTGTCATTAAGCATGTTCCCACATCAGTCTCTCTCTTGCAATTCATTTTATATGCCTATTGATTCATTTTCTTGTTCTAATGATTAATTTTTTTAAAAAAGATAGGCAGTGGTGTCAACAGACCAAGGTTTGTATCTCGGCACTGCCACTTAGTAGTTGTGTGGCTAACCTTGCTCAGGCTAATTAAGTTTTCCATCTTTCTACGAAATAGAAATAATAATACCTATCTAACAAAGGTTATTGTGAAAATCAAATAAGATTATAAAGTGTTGAGTACAGTTCCTGGCATATGTAATCCACTGTTAATTCTAATATGCAGCACCGTGCCTAGTTCATAGCAGACTCTAAACAAACTTTTGTCGGTTATTGACAGGGACAAGGGTCCAAGGGTCTATGTGGTAGGACTCTAGAATGGTACATCAACATTATCAATGATACATAAATTAGTCCTCTTTAGGGTTCAGTTATCTCCTCAACCATTTATGAATACATCTCCTGATACTGACATCCTACTTGACACCCTTTCTCCATTTTGTTTTAAAAAAAAATCTAGGCAGGCAAATGCAATTCTGAAATAAGATATGCTGTGTTTAGTGCAGTCTCCTAACCTACCATGCTAGTATTCTTGTCAGAAAAGAAAATTTAACTTATTTGACATGAGTTAGTTGAACCCATTGCTCTCTTTTCTGTTTGTTCACAAATCATACTGTTATCTGGGATTGATGTGCGGGTTACCAAGACTGGTCACTGTAATGCCAGTAAGTCCCATGTCCCTCTTCTGGTCCTTTTTCCATTCTTCACAGATCCCTAAGGACTAAGCTCATCTAGGGTTTTTCTCAGTGCCCTGGGATAGGTAGCCCAGAACAGGAAACCAGTGCTCACTTGTTGCAGCTAAAATGATCACCTACAAATTCTTCACATATCTGAAGTTTAGAGTCTCATTCCTATACTATTCCTCATCTGACAGTTTATTCCTACCCATTTTCAGGAAAAGTATATGACTACATTGACCCTTTGAGTATACAAATTAGAGAAGCAGAGTTTGTAGTCAGTTTCTCTTTCATCTTTCTTTCAAAAACATGAAGGTGAAGACCTCCATTTTGAACAAATATTCAGGAAAACTCCTTGTTCCACTAACTGGGACCTAAATCTTAATGGAAACTACAGTGTTGAACAACCTTTCCCCAGAAGGCAGGCAGGGCCAGTTCCCATCAGCTTTGGTGATAAACCTTCTAAAGCCAGGTTTTCCAGGATTGGTTACTTACTTGGCATTCCATAAATGTTCATTCTCATTATTAAGATTAGTCTCCAAAAAATGTAGTATTGCTCTCTTCAAACTCACTACACTTCACCCATACCTAATTTAGTCTAATATTCTTAGTCTAATGTCATTCCCATATTAGGAAAGCCTCAGGTAGAGAACCTGCTGTTTATTCACCTTCACTAAAAAATTAATTCATTAATTAATGATTCCACAAAAGATAACTGAGATTTTGTTATCTTTATTGTTTATAGTAACTAAATGCTTCTAAATTGTCTTAAAGTAGTTTCTTTTCTTGATTGCTTTAAATAGCTAATCTCAGCAAATCCTTTCTTTATGTAGCATACAAAATTATGTGTTATTCCAAAATTTTCTGAATAATAGTAATTATTGAAGGTTGATGGGCTGCTGCTGGCTATATTTCCTTTATTTATTTGCTTTTTTCATGTGTACCCATTCAGCCTCAAGGTTCACCACCAAAGAATGCAAATTCTTTAGCACTTTGAAATTAATTAAATGAAGTAGAGAATAAGAATATTTTCATCACCATATGGTAACTTTATTATTATTATTAATGGGATTTATCAGTCAATAACCTCAGATATGCAGATGACACCACCCTTATGGCAGAAAGCGAAGAACTAAAGAGCCTCTTGATGAAAGTAAAAGAGAGTGAAAAAGTTGGCTTAAAGCTCAACATTCAGAAAACTAAGATCATGGCATCTGGTCCCATCACTTCATGGCAAATAGATGGGGAAACAGTGGAAACAGTGACAGACTATTTTGGGAGGCTCCAAAATCATTGCAGATGATGATTGCAGCCATGAAATTAAAAGATGTTTGCTCCTTGGAAGAAAAGTTATGACCAACCTAGACAGCATATTAAAAAGCAGAGGCATTACTTTGCCAACAAAGGTCTGTCTAATGAAGGCTATGGTTTTTCCAGTGGTCATGTATGGATGTGAGAGTTGGACTATAAAGAAAGCTGAGCACCGAAGAACTGATTCTTTTGAACTGTGGTGTTGGAGAAGTCTCCTGAGAGTCCCTTGGACTGCAAGGAGATCCAACCAGTCCATCCTAAAGGAAATCAGTCCTGAATATTCATTGGAAGGACTGATGAAGCTAAAACTCCAACTCATTGGCCACCTGATGTGAAGAACTGACTCCCTGGAAAAGACCCTGATGCTGGGAAAAATTGAAGGCAGGAGGAGAAGGGGACGACAGAAGATGAGATGGTTGGATGGCATCACCGACTCAATGCACAGGGGTTTGCATGGACTCTGGAAGTTGGTGATGGACAGGGAGGCCTGGCATGCTGCAGTCCATGGGGTCACAAAGAGTCAGACACAACTGAGTGATTGAACTGAACTGAACTGAACTGAATGAGATTTAAACTTTGATAGAGAATATTGTGAACATCTCACTGTACTTTTCCAGAGTAATTCAGAGAAATTATAAGAAATGCTCCTCTTCCTAATCATCAGTAGCTATGTAACTGCTCAGAATACCAGGGAAGCCTACATATTTCTAGTCAAGATGGACATAACCTTTGGACTGCATTTCCTGTGAATGTTTATTGGTTTGAACGTTGCTTAATTTGACTCTATAGCCACACCTTCCTATCACGCCATACTAGCACCCTCAACACAGCTGGGCCTTTGCCCACCAGGAGCTTCATTCATCTAAAATAATACAAAGAAAATTCATTAAAATGTGCCTTGTTCTTAGTGACATTTAATATGGAGAGAAAAAATAATTTAATAAACTAAACCTAAATTTCATGAAACATTTATATGGTGGTGTGTTGTCATCTGAGATCTTACAAGACAAGTATTTCATTTACAGTAGTGGAAAGAGCCATGTCTTTCTTGTTTCTCTTATGATTATAATTATGACTTAAGTGTATACTTGCATACATCAATGGGAACAAAAACCTTTATAAAAGCTTATTGAAAACATAAAGGGAAAGATGAGGAGAAGGCAATGGCACCCCAACTCCAGTACTCTTGCCTGGAAAATCCCATGGACAGAGGAGCCTGGTAGGCTGCAGTCCATGGGGTCACTATGAGTCGAACATGACTGAGTGACTTCACTTTCACTTTTCACTTTCATGCATTGGAGACGGAAATGGCAACCCACTCCAGTGTTCTTGCCTGGAGAATCCCAGTGGTGTCATCTGCATGTCTGAGGTTATTGATATTTCTCCCAGCAATCTTGATTCCAGCCTGAGCTTCTTCCAGTCCAGCATTTCTCATGATGTACTCTGTGTATAAGTTAAATAGCCAAGGTGACAATATACAGCCTTGACGTACTCCTTTTCCTATTTGGAACCAGTCTGTTGTTCCATGTCCAGTTCTAACTGTTGCTTCCTGACCTGCATACAGGTTTCTCAAGAGGCAGGTCAGGTGGTCCCATCTCTTTCAGAATTTTCCACAGTTTATTGTGATCCACACAGTCAAAGGCTTTGGCATAGTCAATGAAGCAGAAATAGATATTTCTCTGGAACTCTCTTGCTTTTTTGATGATCCAGCGGATGTTGGCAATTTGATCTCTGGTTCCTCTGCCTTTTCTAAAACCAGCTTGAACATCTGGAAATTCACGGTTCATGTATTGCTGACGCCTGGCTTGGAGAATTTTGAGCATTACTTCACTAGTGTGTAAGATGAGTGCAATTGTGCGGTAGTTTGAGCACTACAATGAGGGAGACCTGGGTTCAATCCCTGGGTTGGGAAGATCCCCTGGAGAAGGAAATGGCAACCCACTCCAGTACTCTTGCCTGGAAAAACCCATGGATGGAGAGGCCTGGTATGCTACAGTCCATGGGATCGCAAAGAGTCAGACACGACTGAGCAATTTCACTTTGAGCATTCTTTGGCATTGCCTTTCTTTGGGATTGAAATGAAAACGGACCTTTTCCAGCCCTGTGGCCACTGCTGAGTTTTCCCAATTTGCTGGCATATTGAGTGCAGCACTTTCACAGCATCGTCTTTCAGGATTTGAAATAGCTCAACTGGGATTCCATCACCTCCACTAGCTTTATTTGTAGTGATGCTTCCTAAGGCCCACTTGACTTCACATTCCAGGATGTCTGGCTCTAGGTGAGTGTGAGTGATCACACCATCATGATTATCTGGGTCGTGAAGATCTTTTTTGTACAATTCTTCTGTGTATTCTTGCCACCTCTTCTTAATATCTTCTGCTTCTGTTAGGCCCATACCATTTCTGTCCTTTATCGAGCCCATCTTTGCATGAAATGTTCCCTTGGTATCTCTAATATTCTTGAAGAGATCTCTAGTCTTTCCCATTCTGTTGTTTCCCTCTGTTTCTTAGCATTGATTGCTGAGGAAGGCTTTCTTATCTCTCCTTGCTATTCTTTGGAACTCTGCATTCAAATGGGTATATCTTTCCTTTCCTCCTTTGCTTTTCACTTCTCTTCTTTTCACAGCTATTTGTAAGGCCTCCTCAGACAGCCATTTTGCTTTTTTGCATTTCTTTTTCTTGGTCTTGATTCCTATCTCCCATACAATGTCATGAACATCTGTCCATAGTTCATCAAGCAGTCTGTCTATCAGATCTAATTCCTTAAATCTATTTCTCACTTCCACTGGGGAAATTTGGCTAAGGAATAAAATGAAAATATTATAACCATGACATAGGAAAAATTAATGTCTGGTTTCTGTTTTTAGTAATAACAGTAGTTTGTATCATACTAAAAGTTATGACCAACCTAGATAGTATATTCAAAAGCAGAGACATTACTTTGCCAACTAAGGTCCATCTAGTCAAGGCTATGGTTTTTCCTGTGGTCATGTATGGATGTGAGAGTTGGACTGTGAAGAAGGCAGAGCGATGCTTTTGAACTGTGGTGTTGGAGAAGACTCTTGAGAGTCCCTTGGACTGCAAGGCGATCCAACCAGTCCATTCTGAAGGAGATCAGCCCTGAGATTTCTTTGGAAGGAATGATGCTAAAGCTGAAACTCCTGTACTTTGGCCACCTCATGCGAAGAGCTGACTCATTGGAAAAGACTCTGATGCTGGGAGGGATTGGGGGCATGAGGAGAAGGGGACGACAGAGGATGAGGTGGCTGGATGGCATCACTGACTCGATGAACGTGAGTCTGAGTGAACCCCGGGAGTTGGTGATGGACAGGGAGGCCTGGCGTGCTGCGATTCATGGGGTCGCAAAGTGTCGGACACGACTGAGCGACTGAACTGAACCCTCCCACATATAACAATTATAAAATTGAGACAAAATATTATTGAATTAGTTTAACACATTGAACAATGAAGAAAGGCAGGCATACTGGAAAGGAGTTGACTCTATAAAAGGAAACTCTACTGGGCAATATTTGCATTTGTACAGCTTTTCGCATGTAGTCACTTTCTGTTTTATATAGCACATCACAACTTTCTAAGTAGGAAGCTGCATTCTTCCTGACTTAAGAAGTCAGAGAATGGAGCTTAGGGCTGCCAAAGCAGCTAAAAACTGAGGAAGTGAGGGGACAAATCTTTGAAAATGAAGAATCATAGAAATGTATATAAAAGAAAATCTGCATGTAAATTCTGTTCAAATCTTTGGCTAACCCTGAACTGCACATAAATGAAGGAAAATACAAGGACAAAATTAAAATGTCTGACCAGGACCCTGAGAGGTGACAGTTGAAAGGCTAAAAGAACTAACCAGAAAATGTAACTGGAGCATACCACAGTGGATACAGATTGTGGAGTTTGAGTTACAGACTGCTAGAACAGAAATCAGCATGTTTCAGAAGTGGGTAGCAGAATTCAGAATCTTTATGATGTATTAGCCACAATGTCCAGCATAGAGCCAAAACATCACTAAACATGCAAAGAAACAGAAAAATATATCCCATAGTCAAAAAATAGTCAACAGAAATTAACTCTGGTTTGATCTAGGCACTGAAATTAGCAGGCAAAAACTTAAAGCAGCCATTAAGAATATGTTCAAAAACTTTAAAAAATGATTCATCAAGGGCTTCCTTGGTGGCTCAGTGGATAGGAATCCACTTGCCAAAGCAAGAGACGTGAGTTTGATCCCTGGTCCTGGAAAATCCTGCATGCCACAGAGCAACTAAGCCCATGAGCCCCAGCTTCTGAGCCTCTGCTCTAGAGTCTGGGAGCCACAACTACTGAGCCCATGTGCCACAACTATGGAAGCCCGCATGCTTTAGAACCCATGTTCCACCATGAAAGGAGCCATCACAATGAGAAGCCTGAACACCACAACTAGAGAAAAGCAATGAAGATCCAGCACAGCCAAAAATAAGTAAATAAAAATTTTTTTGAAAAAGTGACTCATCAAAATAAATGAACAAATGGAGAAGAATCTCAAAGATATAAAACTATAAAAATGAACCAAGTGGAGCTATATTTAAAATGGATAACAAACAAGGACCTACTGTATAGCACATGGAACTGTATTCAATGTTATTTAGCAGTCTGAATGGGACAGGAGTTTGGAAGAGAATGGATGTGTGTATATTTATGACCGAGTTCCTTCACTATTCATCTGAAACTATCACAACACTGTTAAATGGGTAAACTCCAATACAAAATTAAAAGTTTTTAAAAATAAGTCTATTAAGGGAAAAAAGGGGAACCGTGTGAAAATTCTAAAATGGTAAAGTACAATATTTTATAATAAATTCAGCACATGAACTAGTGAAGGATAAATAAGCTAGTCTCTAAAATCTTGAAGCTAGATTAATAGAATTACCCAATCAGAAAAGAAGGGAGAAAAAAGGAAAATGTGAGCAGCTATTCAGTTATCTGTGGAGTAGACAAAATGGAGGGGGAACAAAAGGGAAAAGGAAAGAGCAACAAAAATTTCCCAAATTTACTGGAAAACATAAACTTACAGATCCAAATAGTTCAATAAACTTCAAGAGATAAATATAAAGAAAATCACAGTTAGATACATTGCAGTCATACAACTGAAAACTAAAAGTAAAGTCTTGAAAATGAGAGAGAAAACAACATACTACCCAATAGAGAAACAATGATAGCAATGATGGCCGATACTTCTCAGCAGAAATAGTGAAAGCCAAGATAAAACTGTGGAGGGCTGTGATAGAAAAAAGATGGCTGAAATTTCTTCGGTACTCCTCCAATTGAGAGATTCCCTTCCTTTGAATCTGAGTGAATTATGTGATAGCATAACCAAAAGAATATGGTAGAAATAATATTGTATCTACTCATGCACCTTAAGAGAATGATACCTTCTTTTCATCTTTTGAAACACTTATCCCTGAAGTCCTGAGATGACAGATAAAAGTCCAATTACACTGCCCAAAAGAATATGGATAGCCTCTGAGACTACATGAAGATGGAGAAATGTGTAGCTGAGCCCTAGCTTCCATACATTTTACCAAGATTATATGTGTTTGAATGAAATCATCTTGGACAGTGCTAACCAACCATAGCTGAATACCATAAAATAACTACCACCAATGACATGTGGAGCGAAAGAATCACTCAACCAAGCCCTGCCCAGATTTCAAAACGACAAAATCATTATATGTAATTTAACAAATTGGTGTTTTGTGGCTATTTGTCAGGCAGCGATAGTTAACCAGAACATCATTTACATGATGAAAGAAAAATAAAACACATTCAATCCAGGTTTCTATATCCAGGAAAATTATTCATTAACTATAAAGATGAATTTAACACATTGTCAAATCAAGGAAAAGTTGAAAATTTGTTTGCCAGTTGATCTACACTATAAGAAATATTTTAAAAAAAGCTCTTTAGGCTAACGAGAAATAGCACCAGATGAAAACATAGATTTACAGTAAGGACTATCAAGCATTAGAAATGATAAATATAAAACCCCCGTTCGTTCTCTCTTAATTTTTTTAAACAACATATGACTTTTTAGAGCAAAAATTATAATACTGTGTGATAGGAATATATGGACAGGAGACAGGGATCAAGACCGTCCCCATGGAAAAGAAATGGAAAAAAGCAAAATGGCTGTCTGGGGAGGCCTTGCAAAGAGCTGTGAAAAGAAGAGAAGCGAAAAGCAAAGGAGAAAAGAAAAGATTTAAGCACCTGAATGCAGAGTTCCAAAGAATAGCAAGGAGAGAGAAGAAAGCCTTCCTTAGCGATCAATGCAAAGAAATAGAGGAAAACAACAGAATGGGAAAGACTAGAGATCTCTTCAAGAATATTAGAGATACCAAGGGAACATTTCATGCAAAGATGGGCTCGATAAAGGACAGAAATGGTATGGGCCTAACAGAAGCAGAAGATATTAAGAAGAGGTGGCAAGAATACACAGAAGAATTGTACAAAAAAGATCTTCACGACCCAGATAATCACGACGGTGTGATCACTCACCTAGAGCCAG
This sequence comes from Ovis canadensis, assembly GCF_042477335.2. Lineage (NCBI taxonomy): Eukaryota > Metazoa > Chordata > Mammalia > Artiodactyla > Bovidae > Ovis > Ovis canadensis. The sequence continues at coordinate 207,672,581 of NC_091245.1, read as the reverse complement.
ACATCCTGGAATGTGAAGTCAAGTGGGCCTTAGGAAGCATCACTATGAACAAAGCTAGTGGAGGTGATGGAATTCCAGTTGAGCTGTTTCAAATCCTGAAAGATGATGCTTTGAAAGTGCTGCACTCAATATGCCAGCAAATTGGGAAAACTCAGCAGTGGCCACAGGACTGGAAAAGGTCCGTTTTCATTCCAATCCCAAAGAAAGGCAATGCCAAAGAATGCTCAAACTACGGCACAATTGCAGTCATCTCACACGCTAGCAAAATAATGCTCAAAATTCTCCAAGCCAGGCTTCAGCAATATGTGAACCGTGAACTTCCAGATGTTCAAGCTGGTTTTAGAAAAGGCAGAGGAACCAAAGATCAAATTGCCAACATCCTCTGGATCATCGAAAAAGCAAGAGAGTTCCAGAGAAATATCTATTTCTGCTTCATTGACTATGCCAAAGCCTTTGACTGTGTGGATCACAATAAACTGTGGAAAATTCTGAAAGAGATGGGAATACCAGACCACCTGACCTGCCTCTTGAAAAAAGTGTATGCAGGTCAGGAAGCAACAGTTAGAACTGGACATGGAACAACAGACTGGTTCCAAATAGGAAAAGAAGTACATCAAGGCTGTACATTGTCACCTTGCCTATTTAACTTTTACACAGAGTACATCATGAGAAACGCTGGGCTGGAGGAAGCACAAGCTGGAGTCAAGATTGCCGGGAGAAATTATCAATAATCTCAGATATGCAGATGACACCACCCTTATGGCAGAAAGTGAAGAAGAACTAAAAAGCCTCTTGAAAGTGAAAGAGGAGAGTGAAAAAGCTGGCTTAAGGATCAACATTCAGAAAACTAACATCATGGCATCTGGTCCCATCACTCATGGAAAATAAATGGGGAACAGGGAAACAGTGTCAGACTTTATTTTGGGGGGCTCCAAAATCACGGCAGATGGTGACTGCAGCCATGAAATTAAAAGACACTTACTCCTTGGAAGGAGGGTTATGACTAACCTAGATAGCATATTCAAAAGCAGAGACATTACTTTGCCAACAAAGTTCCATCTAGTCAAGGCTCTGGTTTTTCCTGTGGTCATGTATGGATGTGAGAGTTGGACTGTGAAGACAGCTGAGCACCGAAGAACTGATGCTTTCGAGCTGTGGTGTTGGAGAAGACTCTTGAGAGTCCCCTGGACTGCAAGGAGATCCAACTAGTCCATTCTAAAGGAGATCAGTCCTGGGTGTTCTTTGGAAGGAATGATGCTAAAGTTGAAACTCAAGGACTTTGGCCACCTCATGTGAAGAGTTGACTCACTGGAAAAGTGTCTGATGCTGGGAGGGATTGGGGGCATAAGGAGAAGGGGACGACAGAGGATGAGATGGCTGGATGGCATCACCAGCTCGATGGATATGAGTCTGAGTGAACTCTGGGAGTTGGTGATGGACAGGGAGGCCTGGCGTGCTGCGATTCATGAGGTCACAAACAGTCAGACACATCTGAGCAAGTGAACTGAACTGAGCTGTGCTGAAAGTTGGTCTTTGAAAAAACATCAACCAAATGGATAAATCCCTAGCTAGAAAATGGAAAAAAGGAAGGAAAGAAATTAAAATTATTAATATCAGTTACAAGAGAGAAATTACAAATCACACAGACATTAAATGGTAATTTTGTGCCAGTTAATTTTACAACATAGATGAACTGAATACATTTCTTACAAAATACACAACTTAAAATGAGACATGTGATGTAGAAAATCTAAATAATCTTGTACCTATGATAGAGGTTGAATTCACAATAAAAAACCATGTTACAAAGGAAACCCCAATCCTAGGTGATTATACCAATGAATTTTCTTAAAAAGATATGACACCAATCTTAGACAAATTATTTTAGAGAATTCTCATATCATCTAAAACCCTCATGCCAAAACATGATAAAAATATTATAAGAAACAAAAATTACACACTAATACAATCAAATAAATATATATGTATCAAATTAATGCTGTGGAAAAAAATATTGGCCAAACACAGCAACATATAACAAAGATAATACAGGATGACCAAGTGAGGTTTATCTAGGAAAAAGTTGGTTTGACAGTTGAAAATCAATCAGTGTAAAGACCACTCCATTATTCCTGCCTGGAGAATCCCAGGGGCAGAGGAGCCTGGTGGGCTGCCATCTATGGGGTCGCACAGAGTCAGACACAATTGACGTGACTTAGCAGCAGCGTCAGCAAAGACCATAATATCAGAATAAACGAGAAAACTCATAATTTCAATGAATACGGAAAATACTTGGTAAAATTCGGTACCCATTCATGATAAGTTCTTAGCAAACTAGGAAAACAAAGCAACTTCCTAAATCTGACAAAGGGTGTGTACCAAAAACCTACAGCTAACATCATATCTAATGATGAAATAGTAAATGATTTTCCCCTAAGATTGGGAACAAGGAAAGGGTTCCATCACTTTTATACAATATTGTAGTGGAGTTTCTAGCTAGTGCAACAAAGCAAGAAAAAATACATAATAGTAATGTGAATTGGAAAGGAAAAAGTAAAACTGTCTCTAATCACATATGACATGGTTTTGTATGTTAAAAACTCTAAAGAATCTACCAAGCAACTACTAAAGCTTAAAGACAATTTAGCAAAATATGAATACATATAACAACATGTACAAGTCTCAGACATTATTCACACTATGTGAAAGAAGCCAGACACAAAAACTACGTGATATATGATCCCATTTATATAAAATTCTGGAACAAGCAAGACTATACAAAGGTGAAAAAAATGGGGAAAGATATTGCTTTGAGGAAAGGGATTAACTGGTAATGGACATAAAGAAACTTTCTGGGGTGATAGAAAGATTTTGTATATTAATAGGGGTGTGGAGCACATAAGTGTATGAATTGGTCAAAACAATACATTGTATACTTAGGATTTGTGTATTCCAATGTATTTAAGTTTTACATACAAAAAAAGAAAAATTAAAACTATAAACAAATACTGAAGTCCAGTATTTCTTTTTTCAGTAGTATAGCTTAACAATTCTAAGATTAATTTGTGTGAGCTTATACAAGTGGATAAACATATTTTAGGCTTGAGCAAATGAATAAATATATTACTCAAAATATGACAGCCAGATTTCTCCTTGTAGGAGTTACAAATATGAAAGCAGGAAAACAAGAGTATACCCTGAGGTACTGGGTATATTCAAGGTACTTGAAACTGACCTTATGGAGATAAAAGATGAAAAATAGAGATGAGACCAAGATAGGGAGTGAGACAGACAAAAAGAAAGAGAAAGAAAAAAGAAAGAGAAAGAAATATCTCCTAGCTGTAGAACTGGGAGGAGGGGGGAGCGCTAGGACAGAGGAATTATAAAATGAGCCATGAATACCTTCTTATACCAAAAACTAAGGAAATGTAGAGGCTTCATAAGCCAGCTTGAAGTGGCTCCCTCTGGCAAAATCTGGGGCAATTTGTACACCAAAATAAATAATAATGGTAATTGATTATAACTTTTGAATAAAAGAAAATCCACACATGTTATATTAGTTTCCTGGGGCTGCTGTAACAAAGTTTCTTTAACTAGGTGACTTAAAACAACAGAAATTTGTTGTTTCACAGGTTTGGAGATTTGAAGTCCAAAATCAAGGTGTAGGCGGGGCTATGCTTCTTCTAAAATCTGTAGGGAAATCTTTCTTTGCCTCTTTCTAGGACATCCTCAGGCGGTTTTTCTAGCATATCTTTGTCATTTGTTGGTTTATAGAGGCATTGCTCTGATCCTCCATCTTCAAGTGGCATTCTCCATATGTGTCTCCATATTATCTTCCCTCTGCATGTATCTGTATTCATATGCCCCCTTTTTATAAGGACACCCATCATATTGGATTAAGGCCCAAGCTTATATATTCATCTGCATATTCAGAAGTGCTGGGAGTATGACTTTAGCATATCCTTAGCATAACTTTAGCATATCTTTTGTGTCTTTTGGAGGAGACAATTCAATTCACAAATGCATACTGCAATGAAAAAATAAGTAAACAATGCTAAAGTAAAATTCTTTCTTGTAATAGAAAGACAACTAATAAATACAGAAGGAATGATAGAAAATCATCAACGGGCTAAAACTACTGGGCAAAATTTTGATGAGTCTTAACCTATTAAATAGAATATGTCTTCTCTATATACATGTTAATTAAAACAGGGTAAACATTACCTTAGAGAAGAAAAACCTGGTGAACACCACTTTAATTACATGGTCAAAATTAATATCACCAGTGTTGGAACAGATATTTTATGCCTTCACTGAGAAAGATACATCACCTCAGTGATAGTCTTGCTGAAAATACATGACCTGAATTGAATCATGGAGAAGACAATGGCACCCCACTCCAGTACTCTTGCCTGGGAAATCCCATGGACAGAGGAGCCTGGTAGTCTGCAGTCCCTGGGGTTGCAAAGGTCGGACATGACTGAGCGACTTCTTTCACTTTTCACTTTCGTGCATTGGAGAAGGAAATGGCAACCCATTCCAGTGTTCTTGCCTGGAGAATCCCAGGGATGGCGTAGCCTGATGGGCTGCCATCTCTGGGGTTGCACAGGGTCAGACACGACTGAAGTGACTTAGCAACTGAAGAAACATTAGACAAATTCAGATTGAGGAACATTCTATGAAATAGCCTAAACTCCTAAAAAATGTCAAGATCAAGAAAAGTGAAAGGCTGAACAATTGCTTCTTATTAAAGGAGATAGATGTGATAGTTAAGTAATGTATTATCCTATGTTGAATCTTGTGCTAGATCCCACATGCCACAACTAAGATAAAGATCACTAAAGATCCCATGTGCTTCAAAAAATATCAAAGATCCTGTGTCCCACAACTAAGACTTGGTGCAGTCAAATAAATAAATATTTTTTAAAAAAACAAAAAGATCTATAAAAATCATATTGAGACAACTGACAAAATTTGATTATGAGCTGCTAACTAGGCAGTTTTATGTCAATGTTAAAATTTTGAAAATTGCATTGTGATTATATAGGAGAATTTCCTTACTCTTCAGAAATATATACTTAGCTATATACTAAGTGTAGCTTAGAAAAAATAATATGCCTATGGGTAAAATAGGAAGACTAATAAACATGGGGAAATACGTTTAAAAAATGATAAATCTGGGTAAAGAGTATGCAGGAATGTCTTGCACTATTCTTACAACATTGGAGTAAGTTTGAAATTAGAATAAAATTAAATAAAATCAGAACAAAACAGAGGTAGAAGGGAGAACAAGACTATTAAAGACTTCATTCTTCATAGCAGGAAATCAGTTAGTACTGCAAAATGCTGGAAACATTTCAGTCTTTTTGTAAAATATTTTTAATGGGACGATAACTGATTTACAAGGTTGTGTTGGTTTCTGCCATACATGAATCAGCCTGAGTATACATATATCCCCTCCCTCTGAAGCCTCCCTCCTATCCTTCCCATCTCACCCCTCTAGGTTGTCACGACCACTGGGTTGAGCTCCCTGTGTTATGGAGCAACATTGCACTAGCTATCTGTTTTATATATGGTACTATATATATATTTCAATGCTACTCTCTCGATTTGTCCCACCTTCTCCTTCTCCTGCTATGTCCACAGTCCATTCTCCTTGTCTGTGTCTTCTTCCTGCCCTGCAAACAGGTTCATCAGTACTATTTTTCTAGATTCCATATACGCTTTAATATATAATATATGTTTTTTCTCTTTCTGACTTACTTCACTCTGTATAATAGGCTGTACATTTCAGTCTTGAAAAGTAATGTTGCTAATGTTTTGATGGTTTTCAAAATCTTCAAACTTAGGATCTTAAGAGAATAATATCTCTTGAGAAAATCATTTATCAAAACTTTAAAATTCCTGCATTTCAAAATCTAATAAGTTAAAGTAAAATTAAATGCATTTCTAATAGTTGATATAGTATGATTTCATTCTTATAAAATTATTTCTATGTCTGTTTATCTATTATCCTGCCTGTCTGTTCATCTGTCAATCTCTATGTATGCATATAGGGTTGACTAAAGGTAATGTTCACCAAATGTTCTACTAGGTTAGAACATATAATTTAATTAAGTTAAAATAAGTAATTTTTTCTTCATTTGTACTTTTCTTTACTACTTGGAAGCTTGATAAGTTTATATTTTGTATTAAAAAAACAAAGCATATATTCTAACATGTATATAATGGCACTTATATTACATTTACATTTTTATTCTTAAAACCTAATGATATTAATTTTGATTTGATGAAATATTAACATCCTAAAGTCATTTCCAGTTCTATAAACAAACTAAAAAACCAACACAAAGTATCTGTTCCACACTTCAAGAGTAATGAGTTTAATCATGTTAAGGTTATAATTTTGTTAGTCTGCTAATTTTTTTCCTCTCAGTGCAACTAGAAATTAATTCTTTGTCAGTCTTAACAATGTGTTCTTATCTTTTTTCTGAAATAACGATGACATTAGATCAAAATCTTTTCATTTTTCTTCTTTTAAAAATTTTACTGTAATAGCCTAGTCGTGACAAGCATATGATAATATCATCTGCGCAGACAAATAAAATCCTGTGATTTCACAACCATTCTTACCAACTACTTTATTGGGTATATGGCTAAATTAAAAATCCCCTCTCATATTTATTTGAAGTTTCTCCCACAGTCACACTTTCTCTCAGAACAGCTTATTTATTCCTATACCCTATTCCTTGTTCTCCTGAAATGTTTTAAAATCTCAAGATTCTCCTCTAATACATGGAGTCTTAGGGTTTAGAAAATTGAGGACAGAAAAATAATGTGGTTGAAGTTATTTCTGTTCATCAAGACTTCCCTTCCCTGTGTGATGATTATACTTACTTAGCCTATTGAACTCAGGCATGCCCATGTGACCTGCTTTGGCTGATGAAATGTGTGAAGTGAGGAATGTCACTTCGAGGAAGAAGAACCAGTGTATGCCTCTGCCACAATGACCAGCAATGCTCTAGGTAGAAAAGATGATCTATTTAGCTTGGGTCCCTGAGTGAAGACAATGTACAGGCCAGCTATAAGGCAGCCCAAAATGGACATGTGGTGTGAGCAAACAACTGTCCTTGGGAACCACTGAGGTGAGGAGATTGTTGCCACAACATTACTAGGCTATCCTAAATAATACATATGAGTATGCTGGTAGCAAGACTACTTGCCCTTTTTGAGTTGTTATTTTCTTCTGCACCCATCTAGTACACCTGATGAACTCTCACCAGACTGTCTGAAAGGTACCATGTCTATATCCCCACAAAAATTAGCATAAGTTTTGACATTGGAAAGATCTCCTTTTCTGGTTACACAGAGGCAGTCATTTTACATAAATCAACAGATACAATGGATCTAGGTAACACAAGTATTGGGGCTGAATTTATGTATCTGCCTTCTGTATAATGACTATCACAATAGTCAGGGACTGAGTCCTACTAGACAAATGAAAGAAGTTTGAGTCCTTACTTTCTGCTCACATTGTTATTGTTGTTCAGTTGCCCACTCATGTCCAAGTCTTTGTGACCCCATGGACTATAGCACACCAGGCCTCCCTGTCCCCCACCATCTCCTGAAGTTTTCCCAAATTCATGTTCATTGCATCGGTGATGCCATCCAATCATCTCATCCTCTGATGCCTTCTTCTGTCCTCAATTTTTCCCTACATCAGGGACTTTTCCAATGAGTTGGCTGTTTGCATCAGATGACCAAAATACTGGAGCTTCAGCTTCAGCATAGTTCCTTCCAGTTGATTCAGGGTTGATCTCCCATAAGATTGACTGGTTTGATTTCCTTGCTGCCCAAAGGACTTTCAGGAGTCTTCTCCAGTGCCACAGTTCAAAGGCATCAATTCTTTGGGGTTCTGCCTTCTTTACAGTCCAGTTCTCAAAACTGTACATGACCATTGGGAAGACCATCATTTTGACTACACAGACTTTTGTTGGCAGTTTAATGTCTCTGCTTTTCAACACACTGTCTAGGTTTGCCATCACTTTCCTGCCAAGAAACAATCATATTCTGATTTCATGCCTGCAGTCTCCATCCACAGTGATTTTTGAGCCCAAGAAGAGGAAATCTGTCATTACTTCCACCTTTTCCCCTTCTATTTTTCATGCAGTAATGGGGCTAGATGCCATGATCTTCATTTCTTCAATATTTAGTCTTAAGTCAACTCTTCTCACTCTCCTCCATCACCCTCATTAAGAGTTTCTTTAGGTCCTCTTCACTTTCTGCCTTTAGAGTATTATCATTCACATATCTGAGGTTGTTGATGTTTCTCCTGCCTATCTTGATTCAAACTTGTAACCGATCCAGCCCAGCACTTCTCATGATGTGTTTAACGTACAGGTTAAACAGGGTGACAGCAAACAGCCCTGTCGTACTCCTTTCTCCATCTTGAACTAATTGGTTGTCCCATATGTTTTCTAACTGTTGCTTCTTCACCCACATACAGGTTTCTCAGAAGACAGGTAAGATGGTCTGGTATTCCCATCACTCTAAGAAATTTCCACAGTTTGTCATGATCCACATAGTCAAAGGCTTTAGTGTAATCAGTGAAAGAGAGATAGATGTTTTTCTGAAATTCCCTTGCTTTCTCTGTAATTCAACAAATGTTGGCAATTTGATCTCTAGTTCCTCTTTCTTTTCTAAACCCAGCTTGGACATCTGGAAATTCTTGGTTCACATAATGCTGAAGCCTAGCATGCAAGATTTTAAGTATGACCTTACTAGCATGGGAGATGAGTGCAATTGTCCGATGGTTAGCACATTCTTTGGTACTACCCTTCTTGGGAATTAGGATGATGATGGATCTTTTCCAGTCCTGTGGCCACTGCTGGGTCTTCCAGATTTGCTGACATAATGAATGCAAAACTTTGATGGCATCATCCTTTAGGAATTTGAATAGTTCTGCTGGAATTTGATCGCATCCATTAGCATTATTAACAGCAGTGCTTCTTAAGGCCCACTTGACTTCACACTCCAGAATATCTGGTTCTGGGTGACTAACTACACCATTGTAGTAATCTGGTTATTAAGATTGTTTTATACAATTCTTCCATGTATTCTTTCCATCTCTTCTTGATCTCTTAAGCATCTATTGTTCATGTTATCTCTTTGTAATGAACAACTCTTGCTTTTATGTTCAAGAAATAATTGAGTGCCTACTATATACCAGGCACTGTGTAAGACACTAAGAATGTAGGAATAATTATTGAATCCTTTCGTAGAGAAACTTACAGACTAGTCAGTGAGACAAACAAGTAAAATATAAGTTATCCTCATGTGGTAGTCTTAAATGGCTCCTTCGTTGCCCATAGAGGCTGTAGACAGTCTTGTATTTACCCTCTGTAGCCCAGGAAATCCTGGGAACTAGGCAAGTCCTGATAAAGTCACTCTCTCAAGAGAGTGACCTGGGATGTTCAATGAATCCAATAGAGTCTTGGCAGTTGTCTTACAGTCACTGCATTCACTCAGCTGCTGTGCTCGTTCCATTCTCTCTCTTCTGTTCCTCTCACATTCATTCTGTTTCTTTCCCACTGATACTGTATTACTTCTCTACTTAGTAACGCTGTATCTTCATCACTTTAATCCTTTCAACTTATGTTCATATTTTCATTCACCTCCAAGATTCTGTTATTAGAGAAAAGGGTACATGCTTAATTTGCCTCTGTATTCCTGACAGAGCCTACTCCAGATCTTTGTGTGCTGTAAGCATTCTATAAATTCTTGCTGAATGAAATTAAATCTTAACATAATGCATTTCTCTTTGACAATATCGATTGTGAAGCTACCTCAAAAGCATAGGTTTTGCCTAATTGGAGACACTTGGAACCTTCATAATAATCCCAAATATGATAACTGCCACAGGTACTACAGGGCAATAAAATCCAGCAAACAAGAACCATTACAGTTGTCTGACTCATAAATCATTCCATTGCATCTTTCTCTTGTTTGGTTCCTGATTCAGTTTCATCCCTGTATACCAGATTGTTGGTTCCCTTACTAAGTAACTTCAAATGTCTCCTCAACAATTCTTGCTGTGAGCCCATTGATCTACCCACTATGACACTACCATCTGAATCTTGTCCTTAGCCTGATGACAGGAAAAAATATTTATGTTCCTATTCACCATGCACTTGTATTTTATTTCTGTCATATAACAAGTCTGGCTCAGACTTCTTTTTAAGAATTGCCTCTTCTTTAATTTTAAAGGATGCTTTCAAGTGTCCATTTAAAATCTCTTTGGCAAAAATAGTGCTTAATGACATAGGACATTTGTTTTTCTATCACTTAGTAATGTCCATTGCTTTGTGACCCCATAAAATGCAGCACACTTGGCTTCCCTAGCATGAAAAGGCAGAGGAACTAGAGACCAAATTGCCAACATACGTTGGATCACAGAAAAAGCAAGAGAATTCCAGAAAAACATCTACTTCTGCTTTATTGATTACGCCAAAGCCTTTGACTGTGTTCAGTTCAGTTCAGTTCTGTCGCTCAGTCATGTCTGACTGTTCGCGACCCCATGAACTGCAGTATGCCAGGCCTCCCTGTCCATCACCAACTCCCAGAGCAAACCTCCTCTTCACTTTCTGCCATAAGGGTGGCATCATCTGCATAACTAAAGTTATTGATATTTCTCCTGGTAATCTTTATTCCAGCTTGTGCTTCATCTAGCCCAGAATTTCACATGGTATACTCTGCATATAAGTTAAATAAGCAGGGTGACAATATACAGCCTTGACGTACAACTGTTGCTTCTTGACCTGCACACAGATTTCTCAGGAGGCAGGTAAGGTAGTCTGGAATTCCCATATGTTTAAGAATTTTCCACAGTTTGTTGTGATCCACACAGTCAAAGGCTTTGGCATAGTCAGTGAAGCAAAAGTAAATCTTTTTCTGGAATTCTCTTGCTTTTTCTATGATCCAACAGATGCTGTCAATTTGATCTCTGGTTCCTCTGCCTTTTCTAAAACCAGCTTGAACATCTGGAAGTTTATGGTTCAGGTACTGTTGAAGCCTGGCTTGGAGAATTTTGAGTATTATTTTGCTAGCGTGTGAGATGACTGCAATTGTGCTGTAGTTTGAACATTCTTTGGCATTGCCTTTCTTTGGGACTGGAATGAAAACTGCCCTTTCCAGTCCTGTGGCCACTGCTGAGTCTTCCAAATTTGCTGGCATATTGAGTGCAGCACTTTCACAGCATCATCTTTTAGGATTTGAAATAACTCAGGAATTCCATCACCTCCACTTGCTTTGTTCATAGTGATGCTTCCTAAGGCCCACTTGACTTCACATTCCAGGATGTCTGGCTCTAGGTGAGTGATCACACCATTGTGGTTTTCTGGGTCATTAAGATCTTTTACGTATAATTCGTCCATGTATTCTTGCCACCTCTTCTTAATATCTTCTGCTTCTGTTAGGTCCATACTGTTTGTCCTTTATTGTGCCCATCTCTGCATGAAATGTTCCCTTGGTATCTCTAATCTTCTTGAATAGATATAGAGCATGGAATCTTCAAATTTAAAGATCTTTGATCAGAATTGAGATAATAAATTCCCTATGATATATTTTTATTAATAATGCATGATGATATGAATATCCAATTTCAGAAGTAACAGTAAATGTCTATTTTCACTTACCTTACATCCAATTCTGTTCCATCCCTATAGACAACCACTTTAACAGTTTAGTATATATTCTCCCAAACATTGTTTTATGCAGTTAAATATGTAAATGAATATACATAGCTATGCATGCAACCTCCTCCATTTAACTTGTACCTATATAGTTATTTTACATAAATGTGGCTTATCATAGAATATTAATTCAGTCATTTAGCAAGTTATATTGACCCCCACTGCTAACTATATTCTACATACTGTTACAGGCAATGAGATACAACAATGAATAAAAGAGTTCCCCTGACCTCAAGGAACTTACATTCTAGTGGACATTCTGTTCAGTATACATACTACATATATTATGCATAATAGTTGTCTACCAAAATGCAACTATACTATATAGGTTTTCTTACATCTTGCTTTCTATTAATTTGAAAATACTCCTGAAGCTCTTTCCATATCAGGACATTTACATCTAAATCACCATAGCATAAACAAATAATAGACTGGGAAAAAAAATATTTCAACATATGAAACAGACTAAGATTTAGTTGCATTGAGCAGCTTCAGCTGCATGCAACAAATTCTGGTAAATTTTAATTTCTTTTTTTTGTTGTTGTTGCAAATATTTTCTAATTTTCCTTGCTATGGCCTTTTAGAGGGCTTCCCTGATAGCTCAGTTGGTAAAGAATCCACCTGCAATGCAGGAGACCCTGGTTCAATTCCTGGGTCAGGAAGATCCCCTGGAGAAGGCATAGGCTACCCACTCCAGTATTCTTGGGCTTCCCTTGTGGCTTAGCTGGTAAAGAACCCACCTGCAATGCTGGAGACCTGGTTTAAACCCTGGGTTGGGAAGATCCCCTGGAGAAGGGAAAGGCTACCCAACTCAATATTCTGGCCTGGAGAATTCTATGAGCTGTATAGTCCATGCAGTCACAAAAAGTCAGACCTGACCAAGCCACTTTCACTTTTCACTTTCTTTCATGGCTTCTTAGATACACCCATCATTTACAAGTGGGCATGAGGTTTTTAAAGTGTCTTTGATATGAATTTCTCATTTTGATATTAATTTCTCATTTAAATGCTTTCTTCTCTGTAAGCACCCTCTGTGTTTTTTCACCTTCTAACTTTATTGAGACTTGCAATGGCTAAATCAAAGATTTCTTGGTAAAGGTCACATTTCACTTGAAAATATGTGAGCTATTTTCAAATATCTTTTGATATTGATTTCTAATATAATTCCACAGTGATAAGAAAACAGACTCTGTATAATTTCAATACCTTTAGATCATGAAATTTTTGCACCTTGTTTTATGTCCCTGGATATGTTCCAGTTTCTCCTAGTTTATAGTCTATGGGAAGTTGAAGAAAATTTGTACCCTACTGTGGTGTGAAAATTGAATAAATCTTATGTTGGATTGGCTCATGGTGCCTTTCAAGTCTACTATATCCTTCTACTTTTCTATATGCTCTTTCTATTAATTTTTGAGTTTGATATTGAAACTCCAACTAAAAATTTTAAATTTACCTACTTTAAAAAATTATAATTTATAGTGGAACTTTATGTAACTTTGTTCTGTATTTTCCAATTCTCCTGTAAATGCATTATCATACTTTCATAATTTAAAAATAAGAAAAAATATAAAGATTTTAATATCCAGAATATATATTCTTAATGCCTACAAATTAATATAAAAATATATAGATAAAACTGGAAATTATATAAATTTATATCATATTAAAAAATAAATATCTAATAAACCTCCAAAAATGTGCTTGATATCACTAGAAATAAGGAAATTTTAAATTTAAATCATATCCAAGTTCCACTTGAAACTTTTACTTCCAGCAAAGATGGAATAATAAGGACAAATTTTACCCTCTTCCCAGAATAACTAAAAACTAGAAAAAATAAATGTATTTGGAACAAAAACTTTTGGACATTGAAATGAGATAGTACAAGAAAGAATTATCTGAAAGAGGGAAAATTAAAAAGGTAAGCCCAACAATGGTCCCAGCTTACTGCCTTGAAAAAGATTCCAGATCACAATCCAGGGAGAAGCCAAGTTGTTGCCTGGCAATCTTCCTGCATTGAAAATGTTGAGGAAATGGTGTTGAAAGTCCAGGAGGCTAAATTGACTAGAGTTTTCAGGGCAGAGAACTAGAAAGGAGAAAGCTACATGAAGAAAACTGAAAATTTGCAGAGATAACCCCACCCCCAGCTTGAGTCTTCAGATCAGCATATGCTTGAGAAAATCTGAGGCCAGCAAAATAAGCACCCAAAGTATTAAAAAGAATAAGACTATGAACTCACAAGGACACTGTTTTATATTCCCATTCATCAGACTGGATAAAAAGCAAAACCTATGTCTTGCCTGAAGTAAACTCACATTAAATAGAAAGGCACAAATAGATTAAAGGAAAATAATGGAAAATTATATGTCATGCTAATACTAATTGAGAGAAACTTGCAGTCAGTCACTATACCAGTATAAAGATGTCAATACGCTAAAGAGGACATAGCACTGCCAAATGTTTATGCACCTAACAGAGCTTCAAAATACATAAAGGAAAAACTGGTTGAATTAGAAATGAAAATAAATTATTTGTAATTAATTTGTTTAAATATTTTATTTTTAAATGTATAAATAAATAAATAAATCCACAATATATCATTGACATTAAAGAAAAAAAAAAGACTTTTCTCTGGGACTATTAAAAGAAGTAGACAGAAATTCTAGAAGGATTTAAAACAGTATTAAGGGAGGCAGTCCTAAGATGGTGGAGGAATAGGATGGGGAGACCACGTTCTCCCCCACAAATTCATCGAAAGAACATTTGAATGCTGAGCAAATTCTACAAAACAACTTCTGAACACTGGCAGAGGACACCAGGCACCCAGAAAGGCAGCCCGTTGTCTTCAGAAGGAGGTAGGACAAAATATAGAAGATAGAAAGTGAGACAAAAGAGGTAGGGATGGAGCTCCATCCCTGGGAGGGAATCATAAAAGAGGAGAAGTTTCCAAATACCAGGAAACCCTCTCACTGGCAGGTCTGTGGGGAGTTTTGGAATCTCAGAGGGCAACATAACTAGGAGGAAAAATAAATAAATAAATAAAATCCACAGATTATGTGCCTAACAGCAATTCCCAGCAGAGAAGCAGCCCAGAGGCTCAGATCCACCACCAGCAAGCCGGGGCTGAACAGGGAGGCACAGGCCACATTACTTCCGTAAGAACCAGGACTGAGTGCCCTGAGGGCAATCGTGAGATAGCAACCCAACCTGTGGGATAGCCAGAGAGAGAGAAAACAGAGAGAGAACTTTTCCACGAAAAACCCTAACCTAAGGCATTGCCTGGTGCTCACAGAACAAACAACTGAAGGAATACCAGAAGAGAGCTAGCCGGCAGCGGACCGGCCCATCCCCCGCCAGAGGCAGGGAGGCAGGGAGGCTGGCAGGCGGCAGCCAGAGCCCAAAAGGGGCAAACTCGGCCCCAGAGATGGCATCCTCCACCAAACTGCGAGGAGGCTCCCAGCGGCCAACCAAGCCTTCCTGGGATCCTGGACGGATGACATCTGCCGGGAGGGTGGCAGCCAGAGATCAGCTCCCCAGAAGAGACACGTGGCACTCCTGAGACAGTGCACCCAGAAAGCTAAGTGGCTGGGACGGGGGAGGTGATAAGACTCACCACACCAAAGGAGAGTGCGCTCACCAAACACCTGGTCACCTGAGCTGCTCAGACCTGGGAAGGGCACAAAACGCAGACCCAACCAAGTCTGCACCTTTGTGGAGTACCCAAGAACCTGAACCTGGGCGGCTTAGACCTGGGAAGTGCACGCAACCCAGGGCCCACTTGAGACAGTTCCACTGCAGAGCACCCTGGACCCTAAGCAATGTAGACTGGGAAAGCACACACACAGTGAGCAGGGGAAAACCCCGTGTGGCTGAGGTACTGCAAGCACTCTTCACACACACCAGTGATATTTGTTGGCAGTATTCCTCCCTCCCCACAGCACGACTGAACAAGTGAGCCTAAATAAGTGACCACCTTCGCCCCCTTGAGTCAGGGCGGAAATTAGACACTGAAGAGACTTGCAAAAAGAAGTGAAAATAAACAGAGAGAACCACTATGAAAGTGACAGGTGCAACAGATTAAAACCCTGTAGTTAGCACTGACTACATTGGAAGGGGCCTATAGATCTTCAGAAGTATAAGCTGGAACAAGGAACTATCTGAAACTGAACTGACCCCACACTGCCCACAACAGCTCCAGAGAAATTCCTAGATATATTTTTACTATTATCATTTTTAAAAAATTTTAAGTCCTCTATTACTCCTTTAATTTTCATTTTTATAACCAACTTTTACCTTGCAAAAAAGCAAACTTCATATATATATATATATATATATATATATATATGTAATCTTTGTGATTTTGTTTTATTTGCTTTTTGTAATATTGTATTTTTTAGAATCTAACATCTATTCTAGATTTTTAATCTTTGCTTTTGGTATTTGTTATCAATTTTGTACCTTTAAGAATCCAATCGTCAGTACCCATTTTTACTTGGGAGTGTGATTACTGGCTTGATTGCCCTCTCCCCCTTTTGACTCTCCTTTTTCTCCCCTAGGTCACCTCTATCTCCTCCCTCCCCCTTCTCTTCTCTACCCAACTCTGTGAATCTCTTTGGGAATTCCAGGCTGTGGAGAACACTCAGGGAACTGATTACTGGCTAGATCTGTCTCTCTCCTTTTGACTCCCCTTCTTCTCCTCCTGGTCACCTCTATCCCCTTCTTCCCTCTTCTCTTCTCTATGTAACTTCATGAACCTCTCTGGGTGTTCCAGGCTGTGAAAGGTACATAGGGATTTGATTACTGGCTAGATTTCTCTCTCCCCTTTTGATTCCCCCTCTTCTCCTCCTGGTCACCTCTATCTCCTTCCTCCCTCTTCTCTTCCCCATGTAACTCAGCAAAACTTTCTGGGTGTCCCTCATTGTGGAGAATCTTTTCTCCATTAACCTAGATGTTTTATCATTGGTGCTGTATGGATGGAGAAGTCTTGAGGCTACTGTAAGAATAAGACTGAAAACCAGAGGCAGGAGGCTTAAGTTCAAAACCTGAGAACACCAGAGAATTCCTGACTCCAGGGAACATTAATTGATAAGAGCTCATCCAAAAGCCTACATACCTACACTGAAACCAAGCTCCACCCAAGATCCAACAAGTTCCAGAGCAAGACATACCATGCAAATTCTCCAGCAACACAGGAACATAGTCCTGAGCTTTAATATACAGGCTGCCCAAAGTCACACCAAACCCATACACATCTCAAAACTCACTACTGGACACTTCATTGCACTCCACAGAGAGGAAATCCAGCTCCACCCACCAGAACACCGGACACAAGCTTCCCTAACCAGGAAACCTTGATAAGCTACTCATCCAACTCCACAACAGAAAGGAACCTCCACAATAAAGAGGAACCACAAACTGCCAGAATACAGAAAGGCCACCCCAAACACAGCAATCTAAACAAGATGAAAAGGCAGAGAAATACTCAGCAGATAAAGGAATATGATAAATCCCCACCAAACCAAACAAAAGAGGAAGAGATAGGGAGTCTACCTGAAAAAGAATTCAGAATAATGATAGTAAAAATGATACAAAATCTTGAAAACAAAGAGTTAAGATAAATAGCCTGGAGACAAGGATTGAGAAGATGCAAGAAATGTTTAACAAGGACCTAGAAGAAATAAAAAGGAGTCAATCAATAATGAATAATGCAATAAATGAGATCAAAAACACTGTGGAGGGAACCAACAGTAGAATAATGGAGGCAGAAGATAGAATAAGTGAGATAGAAGATAGAATGGTAGAAATAAATGAAACAGAGGAGAAAAAAGAACTAAAAGAAATGAGGACAACCTCAGGGACCTCTGGGACAATGTGAAACACCCCAACATTCAAATCATAGGAGTCCCAGAAGAAGAAGACAAAAAGAAAGGCCACGAGAAAATACTTGAGGAGATAATAGTTAAAAACTTCCCTAAAATGGGGAAGGAAACAGTCACCCAAGTCCAAGAAACCCAGAGAGTCCCAAACAGGATAAACCCAAGGTGAAACATCCCAAGACACATATTAATCAAATTAACAAGTATCAAACACAAAGAACAAATATTAAAAACAGCAAAGGAAAAACAACAAATAACACACAAGGGGATTCCCATAAGGATAACAGCTAATCTTTCAGTAGAAACTCTTCAGGCCAGAAGGGATTAGCAGGACATACTTAAAGTGATGAAAGAGGAAAATCCTACAACCCAGATTACTGTACCCAGCAAGGATCTCATTCAAATATGAAGGAGAAATCAAAAGCTTTACAGACAAGCAACAGCTGAGAGAATTCAGCACCACCAAAACAGCTCTTCAACAAATGCTAAAGGATCTTCTCTGGACAGAAAACACAGAAAAGGTGTATAAACTTGAACCTAAAACAACAAAGTAAATGGCAATGGGATCATACTTGTCAATAACTACCTTAAATGTAAATGAGTTAAATGCCCCAACCAAAAGACAAAGACTGGCTGAATGGATACAAAAATAAAACCCCTATATATACTGTCTACAAGAGACCCACCTCAAAACAAGGAACACATACAGACTGAAACTGAAGGGCTAGAAAAAGATATTTCACTCAAATGAAGACCAAAAGAAAGCAGGAGTAGCAATACTCACATCAGATAAAATAGACTTTGAAATAAAGGCTGTGAAAAGAGACTTAGAAGGACACTACATCATGACCAAAGGATCACTCCAAGAAGATATAACAATTATAAATATATATGCACCCAACATAGGAGTACCACAATATGTAAGGCAAATGCTAACAAGTATGAAGGGGAAATTAACAATAACACAATAATAGTGGGAGACTTTAATACCCCACTCACACCTATGGACAGAGCAACTAAACAGAAAATTAGAAAGAAAACACAAACTTTAAATGATACAGTGGACCAGTTAGACTTAATTGATATCTATAGGACATTTCACCCCAAAACAATGAATTTCACCTCTTTCTCAAGTGGACATGGAACTTTCTGCAGGATAGATCACATCCTGGGCCATAAATCTAGCCTTGGTAAATTCAAAAAAATTGAAATCATTCCAAGCATATTGTCTGGTCACAATGCAGTAAGATTAGATGTCAATTACAGGGGAAAAGAAACTATTCAAAATTCTAGCATATGGAGGCTAAACAACATGCTTCTGAATAACCAACGAATCACAGAAGAAATCAAAATATGCATAGAAATGAATGAAAATGAAAACACAACAACCCAAAACCTACGAGACACTGTAAAAAGCAGTGCTAAGGGGAAGATTCATGGCAATACAGGCTTACCTCAAGAAACAAGAAAAAAGTCAAATAAATAACCTAACTCTACACCTAGAGCAACTAGAAACGGAATAAATGAAGAACCCCAGGGTTAGTAGAAGGAAAGAAATTATAAAAATTAGGGCAGAAATAAATGCAAAAGAAACAAAAGAGACCATAGCAAAAATCAACAAAGCTAAAAGCTGATTCTTTGAGAAGATAAATAAAATTGACAGACCATTAGCCAGACTCATCAAGAAACAAAGGGAGAAGAATCAAATCGACAAAATTAGACATGAAAATGGAGATATCACAACAGACAACACAGAAATACAAAGGATCATAAGAGACTACTATCAGCAACTACATGCCAATAAAATGGACAACTTGGAAGAAATGGACAATTCTTAGAAAAGTATCACTTTCCAAAAATGAACCAGGAAGAAATAGAAAATCTTAATAGACCCATCACAAGCATGGAAATTGAAACTGTAATCAGAAATCTTCCAGCAAACAAAAGCCCAAGACCAGATGGCTTCATAGCTGAATTCTACCAAAAATTTAGAGAAGAGCTAACACCTATTCTACTCAAACTGTTCCAGAAAATTGCAAAGGAAGGTAAACTTCCAAATTTATTCTATGAGGTCACCATCACCCTAATACTAAAACCAGACAAAGATGCCACAAAAAAGAAAACTACAGGCCAATATCACTGATGAATATAGATGTAAAAATCCTTAACAAAATCCTAGGAAACAGAACCCAACAACATATTAAAAAGATCATACATCATGACCAAGTGGGCTCTATCCCAGGGATGCAAGGATTCTTTAATACCTGCAAATCAATCAATGTAATACACCACATTAACAAATTAAATATAAAAACCATATGATTATCTCAATAGATGCAGAGAAAGCCTTTGACAAAATTCAATATCCATTTATGATAAAAACCTCCCAGAAAGCAGGAATAGAAGGAACATACCTCAACATAATAAAAGCTATATATGACAAACCCACAGCAAACATTATCCTCAATGGTGAAAAATTGAAAGCATTTCCCCTAAGGTCAGGAACAAGACAAGAGTGTCCACTCTCACCACTACTATTCAACATAGTTTTGGAAGTTTTGGCCACAGCAATCAGAGAAGAAAAAGAAATGAAAGGAATCCAGATTGGAAAAGAAGTAAAACTCTCACTGTTTGCAGTTGACATGATCCTCTACACAGAAAACCCTAAAGACTCTACCAGAAAATTACTAGAGCTAATCAATTAATATAGTAACATTGCAGGATATAAAATTGACACAAGAAATCCCTTGCATTCCTATACACTAACAATGGGAAAACAGAAAGAGAAATTAAGGAAACAATCCCATTCACCATTGCAACGAAAAGAATAAAATACTTAGGAATAAATATACCTAAAGAAACAAAAGACCCATATATAGAAAACTATAAAACACTGATGAAAGAAATCAAAGAGGACACAAATAGATGAAGAAATATACCATGTTCATGGATTGGAAGAATCAACATAGTGAAAACGAGTATACTACCTAAAGCAATCTATAGATTCAATGCAATCCCTATCAAGCTACCAACAGTATTTTTCATGGAACTAGAACAAATAATTTCACAATTTGTATGGAAATACAAAAAACCTCGAATAGCCAAAGCAATCTTGAGAAAGAAGAATGGAACTGGAGGAATCAACCTGCCTGACTTCAGGCTGTACTACAATGCTACAGTCATCAAGACAGTACTGGCACAAAGACAGAAATATAGATCAATGGAACAAAATAGAAAGCCCAGAGATAAATCCACGCTCCTATGGACACCTTATCTTTGACAAAGGAGGCAAGAATATACAATGGAGAAAAGACAATCTCTTTAACAAGTGGTGCTAAGAAAACTGGTCAACCACTTGTAAAAGAATGAAACTATAACACTTTCTAACACCATACACAAAAAATAAACTCAAAATGGATTAGAGATGTAAACATAAGACCAGGAACTATAAAACTCCTAGAAGAAAACATAGGCAAAACACTCTCTGCCATAAATCACAGCAGGATCCTCTATGACCCACCTCCCAGAGTAATGGAAATAAAAGCAAAAATAAACAAATGGGACCTAATTAAACTTAAAAGCTTTTGCACAACAAAGGAAACTATAAGCAAGGTGAAAAGACAGCCTTCAGAATGGGAGAAAATAATAGCAAATGAAGCAACTGACAAAGAATTAATCTCAAAAATATACAAGAAACTACTGCAGTTCAACTCCAGAAAAATAAATGACCCAATCAAAATATGGGCCAAAGAACTAAACAGACATTTCTCCAAAGAAGACATACAGATGGCTAACAAGCACATGAAAAGATGCTCAACATCACTCATTATCAGAGAAATGCAAATCAAAACCACAATGAGGTACCATCTCATGCCAGTCAGAATGGCTGCTATCCAAAAGTCTACAAACAATAAATCCCAGAAAGTGTGTAGAGAAAAGGGAACTCTCTTACACTGTTGGTGGGAATGCAAACTAGTACAGCCACTATGGAGAACAGTGTGGAGATTCCTTAAAAACCTGGAAATAGAACTGCCATATGACCAAGCAATCCCACTGCTGGGCATACTGAGGAACCAGAATCGAAAGAGACACGTGTACTCCAATGTTCATTGCAGCACTGTTTATAATAGCCAGGACATGGAAGCAACCTCGATGTCCATCGGCAGACAAATGGATAAGAAAGCTCTGATACATATACACAGTGGAATATTACTCAGCCTTTAAAAAAATACATTTGAATCAGTTCTAATGAGGTAGATAAAACTGGAGCCTATTATACAGAGTGAAATAAGTCAGAACAAAAAATACCCATACAGTATACTAATGCATATATATGGAATTTAGAAAGATGGTAACAATGACCCTATATGTGAGACAGCAAAAGAGACACAGATGTATAGAACAGTCTTTTAGGCTCTATGGGAGAAGGTGAGGGTGGGATGATCTGAGAGAATAGCATTGAAACATGTATATTATCATATGTGAAACAGATCGCCAGTCCAGGTTCGATGCATGAGACAAGGTGCTCAGGGCTGATGCACTGGGATGACCCTGAGGGATGGTATGGGGAGGGAGGTGGGAGAGGGGTTCAGGATGGGGAACACATGTATACCTATTGCTGATTCATGTCAATGTATGGCAAAACCCACAACAATATTGTAAAGTAATTAGCTTCCAATTAAAATAAATAAATTTTTAAAATAAAATAAAACAGTATCAACCAACTTGACCTAATTAATATTTGCAGAATACTCCCACCAGTGACAACGGACTATATTTTTTTCAAATGCGTATAGAACATTTACCAAGATGGACTATAGCAGGTATCAATACATTTTAAAAGGTTCAAATCATATAAGTATATTCACTAAAATGGTGTCAATACAACATTGTAAAGTAATTAAACTCCAATTAAAATAAATAAATTTATATTTAAAAACAAATAAATAAATAAAAATCCACAACATAAGTAGAAAATCAAAAATTTGAAACCTAAATAGTATACTTCTGAGTAATTAGTGGATCAGAAAATAAATCAGAAGGGAAATTAGAATGTGCCTTAAACTGAAATAAAATAAAATATGTCATGTCAAAATTTGGGTGATGCTACTAAAGCATGCATGCGTGCTTAGTTGTTCAGTCCTATCTGACTCTTGGCAACCCCAATGACTATAGCTCACCAGGCTCCTCTGTTCATTCTCTCCAGGCAAGAACACTAGGGAGTGAGTAGCCATTCTCCTCTCCTGACCCAGGGGTTGCATCTGGGTCTCCTGCATTACAGGTGGATTCCTTACCATCTGAGCCACCAGTGAAGCCCTACTAAAGCAGTACTTCAGTCAGTCAGATCAGTAGCTCAGTCGTGTCCAACTCTTTGCGACCCCATGGACACGCCAGGCAGTATGCCAGGCTTCCTGTCCATCACCAACTCCCAGAGCTTGCTCAGACTCATGTTGCATGTTGCTTGCTCAAAACAGTACTTAGAGGAAATGTTACAGCATTAAAACACATATTAGAAAAGTAGAAAGGTCTCAAAACTGATTTCAGTTTCCACGTTCCAAGATGAGAAAAAGAGCAAATTAAACCCAAAGTGGGCAAAAGAAAAGAAATAGTTCATGTTTGGGAACGCATGTAAGAATTAAAGATTTTAAAATTTAAAAAATAAAAAACTAATAAAAAAATAAAAATAAAAAAAGAGCATAAATAAATTAAAAAGAGGAAAAAATCAATGAGGCAGAAAGGTGATTATTTTGAAATAGCAATGAAACTGGTAACACTCTAGTCAGACTGATCAAGAGAGAAAGAGAAAAAGAACAAATTTCTAATAAGAAGATGAGATATGATATAACTATAGATCTTATAGATGATAAAGTAATAGAAAGAGAATGCTATAAATATTTTATATCAACAAATTCTACAACTTTGATGAAATGGGAAAATTGCTTTAAAAACATAAACTATCAGAGTCCACTCAAGAAGAAATAGACAATATTAGTTAAGTTCAGTCACTCAGTTGTGCCTGACTCTTTGTGATCCCATGGACTGCAACACAATTTGAGTAGGCTTAAATTTATTAAATAATTAAATTTGTTTAAAGCCTTCTTACAAAGAAAACTCCAAGCACAGAAGTTTCCACTGGTGAATTCTACTAAACATTTAAATAAGAAGTAATATCAATTCTACACAAATTGTTTCAGAAAATTTAGAAGGGGATAATACTTCCCAACTCAGTCTATGAGGTTAGCATTGCCTTGTTATCAAAACCTGACAAAAACCAGTATCCTCTGAGTCATCAGGGAAGCCCCTGCAGTAATAAAATGCAATAATTCTTTATAAAACTTAACACGTTGAACCCAATGATAAATAAAAAGTATAACATATTATAGCCAAATGTGGTTTATTCCAGAAATATAGGATTAGTTTACCATTTGATGTCAGTGTACTTCATTATTTTATCGTTCAGTCACCAAGTCTATAAAAGACTACATGATCATCTCAAAAATGCAAAAAAAAACAAGATCCAAAATCCATTTCTAATAAAAACTCAATAACTGTAAAATAGAAGGAAATTTCTCAAACTGATCATTTTTTTAAGCTTTTCATTTTGTATTGGGATATAGCCAATTGTTGTTTAGTCAGTAAGTCACGTCTGACTCTTTTGCAAGCCCATGAACCGTAGCCCATGGACAGAGGCTCCTCTGTCTGTGGCATTTTTTGGTGGGTTGCCATTTCCTTCTCCAGAGGATCTTCCTGACCCAGGAACTGAACCCATATCTCATGCGCTGGCAGGCAGATTCTCTACCACTGAGCTTTCGGGTGAACAGCAAAGGGACTCAGCCCTACACATACATGTATCCATTCTCTCCCAAACTGCCCTCCCCTCCAGGCTGCCATATGACTCTGAGCAGAGTTCCATGTGCTATATAGCAGGTCCTTGGCATCTATGAAAAATCTACAACTAACATCATATTTAGTAGTGACAGACTGAATGCTTTCCCTCTAAGGTCAGGAACAAAATAAAGATGTTCACTATTACTACTTCCAGTAGCATTGTACTAGAGGTTTGAACCAGTACAATAAAGCAAGAAAAATAAATAAAAAGCATACAGATTGGAAAGAAGTAAAAAAAAAAAAAAGTTTTTATTCATACAAAATCGCCTGATCATCTATATGAAAATTCCATGGAAGGTTAAAAAGACTTAGCACTGTTGAAGGCTACAAGGCCAATAAATAAAATTAATTTTATTTCTGCCTACTAGTAAGGAAAATCAGAAACTAAAATTAGAATAACTATGCTGTTTTAGTTTTCTGTTGCCATCGTAACAAACTACCACAAATTTTGTGCTTAAAACCACACAAATTTATTATCTTAAAGTTTTTCATGACCCAGATAATTACGATGGTGTGATCATTCACTTAGAGCCAGACATCCTGGAATGTGAAGTCAAGTGGGCCTTAGGAAGCATCACTACGAACAAAGTTAGTGGAGGTGATGGAATTCCAGTTGAGCTATTTCAAATCCTGAAAGATGATGCTGTGAAAGTGCTGCACCCCATATGCCAGCATATTTGGAAAACTCAGCAGTGGCCACAGGACTGGAAAAGATCCATTTTCATTCCAATCCCAAAGAAAGGCAATGCGAAAGAATGCTCAAACAACCACACAATTGCATTCATCTCACATGGTAGTAAAGTAATGCTCAAAGTTCTCCAAGCCAGGCTTCAGCAATACCTAGAACCATGAATTTCCAGATGCTCAAGCTGGTTTTAGAAAAGGCAGAGGAAACAAAGATCAAATTGCCAACATCTGCTGGATCATCGAAAAGGCAAGAGAGTTCCAGAAAAACATCTATTTCTGCTTTTTGACTATGCCAAAGCCTTTGGCTGTGTGGATCACAACAAACTGTGGAAAATTCTGAAAGAGATGGGAATACCAGACCACCTGACCTGCCCCTTGAGAAACCTATATGCAGGTCAGGAAACAACAGTTAGAACTGGACATGGAACAACAGACTGGTTCCAAATAGGAAAAGGAGTACATCAGGCTGTATATTGTCACCCTGCTTATTTCGCTTATATGCAGAATACATCATGAGAAATGCTGGGCTGGAAGAAGCACAAGCTGGAATCAAGATTGTCAGGAGAAATATCAATAACCTCAGACATGCAGATGACACCACCCTTATGGCAGAAAGTGAAGAAGAACTAAAAAGCCTCTTGATGAAAGTAAAAGAGGAGAGTGAAAATGTCGGCTTAAAGCTCAACATTCAGAAAACTAACATCATGGCATCCGGTCCCATCACTCCATGGGAAATAGATGGGAAAACAGTGGAAACAGTGTCAGACTTTATTTTGGGGGGCTCCAAAATCACGGCAGATGGTGACTGCAGCCATGAAATTAAAAGACGCTTACTCCTTGGAAGGAAAGTTATGACCAACTTGAAAAGCATATTGAAAAGCAGAGACATTACTTTGCCAACAAAGGTCCGTCTAGTCAAGGCTCTGGTTTTTCCTGTGGTCATGTATGGATGTGAGAGTTGGACTGAGCAGAAAGCTGAGTGCTGAAGAATTGATGATTTTGAACTGTGGTGTTGGAGAAGACTCTTGAGAGTCCCTTGGGCTGCAAGGAGATCCAAACAGTCCATTCTAAAGGAGATCAGTCCTGGGTGTTCTTTGGAAGGAATGATGCTAAGGCTGAAACTCCAGTACTTTGGCCACCTCATGCGAAGAGTTGACTCATTGGAAAAGACTCTGATGCTGGGAGGGATCAGGGGCACAAGGTAAAGGTGATGACAGAGGATGAGATGGCTGGATGACATCACCGACTCGATGGACGTGAGTTTGAGTGAACTCCGGGAGTTGGTGATGGACAAGGAGGCCTGGCATGCTGCAATTCATGGGGTCGCAAAGAGTCGGACATGACTGAGCGACTGAAATGAACTGAACTGAACTGAACTGAAAGTTCTATAGATTAGAATTCTGATGTGTGTCTCACTGGGATAAAAATCAAGGTTTGGCAAGGCTGTTTTCCTTTCTAGAAGCACTAGGGGTGAATTTATTTTCTGGACTTCAACTTGTAGAGAATACTTGATTCTTAATCAAACCCTCTTCCACTACCTTCAAAGCAAGTAATCTTGGATTTGGCAAAGATTTCTTAGCTATAACAGAAAAGCACAAATTATATTTTTAAAAAATCAGTAAAAGGGATTTAATCAAAATTTAAAACTTTTGCTCTTCATAAAATACAATTAAAGAAGGAGGAGGAAGAGAAAACAAGGCAACAAAATAGAAGAAATATTTGCGGAACATATATCTGATAGAAGACTTGTACCTAGAATATATTAAAAAAATTCTTATAACTCAATACAAACCACTGAATAAAACAATGGGCAAAAGGTTCAAACAGACACATCACCAAAAAAGATATGTATATGGAAAACAAGCACCTGAGAGGATGTTCAACATCATTAGTCATTAGAGAAATGCAAGTTAAAATGACAATATGATACCAGTACACATCCACCAAAATAATTGAGACTTGGCAGAGTGCAAAGAGGATGTGGTTCAAATGGAACTGTCACTGTGGGGATGTAAAATGTTACAACCACTTTGGAAAACCATTTGATTTTTTTCTTTAAAAGTTCAACATAAACCTAGTATATAATCTGGCCCTTTCATGCTTAGGTATCCAATAGAAGTAAAAGCATGTAAACACACAATTTGAATAACCAAGACATTTGAAAACAGCTTAAATATCCAGGAACAGGTGAATGGAAAATAAATTGTGATATATCCTATAGTATTGATATATATACTCAGCAATAAAAGGGCTTGAAGTGTTAATACAAACAACAACATGGATGAATCTTGCAGTAATATACAGAGTAGAAACCACCAGACTAAAAAGAAAACTATTTAATTCCATCTAAATAGAAGACTAGAAAATAGAATAGTGATAGCAGATCTTTGGTTTCTTGGGGACAGTGTTAGTGGGGGATGGAAAAGGCAGTGAAGAATTACAAAGGGGCACACAGCAACTTCTAGAGGCAACAGTAATGTTTATTAACTTGGCTGTGGTCATAGTTTCTCATACATGCACGCACATACAAAAACACACCAAGTCACATGTATATTATACTGTATATCAATTATACCTCAATCAATAAAATTGTAAAAAAAAAAAAAAAAAAAGAAAGAAAGAAAGAAAGAAACTATGTTCCCTCGCCAAATGAGCAAAAACTAAAATCCTGTAGTGGAGACAGTAATAGGTTATGAACATTCTCATGCAGTGTTGGTTCAAGCTTAAGTCTTACAGTATCTATCAATTAAAATGTACAATCTCTTTAAAGCAGTAATTTCACTCTAACAATTAAATTTATAGGAATATTTCCACATGGATACAAATAGAAACATTGTTTATAGTCACATAATCTTATATGCCCATCAATAGCAGAATGAGTAAATTAAGTATGAATTATCCATCTTATGGAATATATTTCTTTTTAAACAAGTTCTGTGATATAAACACCTATTCTAATTTTCTGTCCTTAAAAGCATTATATAACTGAGTTAGTTTGTCCCCAAGATGGATTTAACACGTGATATATATATATATATATGGGATCAAATTTTATTTATTTGACAGATGTAAGTCACTTAGAAGGGCTCATTTTGATTTTTTGGTTACATAATAATATGCCTTTCAAAAGAAAAACGTGCTCATATATATTTGCTTGACAGATTGAAATGCTGCAGAACTAGCACTTTGTTCTTTCAGAGAGATGAGAGACATTTATATATATATAAATAAAATATGTTCCTGGCCTAATAATCCAAGTAAATCCAAAGGAGTTATTCTAGGTTCTTGAATGAATATTACTCACTTTATAACTTCTCATTAATGTAAAATATAAATATCACCTACATTTCATATACATCATCTATAAACCAGTAATTGAAGTATATTTATATACAAATTATTCACACTAATGCACTCACACCTACTATCAAAAAAAAACAACAATAGTTAGGACATCAGAGTGGCATTTCCTTTTTAATTAGGAGGCTTCTATGACACTTCTTTTCCTATATAAGTTCTAGACTGTCTCAAGCTTGGAATCTTGTAAATTTTGCTTTCCTTGGTTTGCATCAAAATCAGATTTTCTAGCTTCAGTTCAGTTCAGTCGCTCAGTCATGTCTGACTCTTTGCAACCCCATGGATTGCAGCACACCAGGCTTCCCTGTCCATCACCAAGCCCCGGAGCTTACTCAAATTCATGCCCATTGACTCGGTGGTGCCATCCAACCATCTCATCCACTGTCGTCCTCTTCTCCTCTCGCCTTCAATCTTTCCCAACATCAGGGTCTTTTCCAATGAGTCAGGTCTTTGCAAAAGATGGCCAAAGTATTGGAGCTTCAGTTTCAGCATCAGTCATTCCAATGAATATTCAGGATTAATTTCCTTTAGGATCAACTGGTTAGATTTCCTTGCAGTCCAAGGGACTCAAGAGTCTTCTTCAACACCACAGTTCAAAAGCATCAATTCTCAGCTTTCTTTATAGTCCGATTGTCACATCCATACATGACTACTGGAAAAACCATAGCTTTAACTAGATAAACCTTTGTTGGCAAAGTAATATCTCTGCTTTTTAACATGCTGTCCAAGTTGGTCATAGTTTTTCTCCCAAGAAGCAAGTGTCTTTTAATTTCATGGCTACAGTCACCATCCGCAGTGATTTTGGAGCCCAAAAAATATAAAGTCTTTCACTGTTTCCACTGTTCCCCTGTCTATTTGCCATGAAGTGATGGGACCGGATACCATGAGCTTAGTTTTCTGAATGTTGAGCTTTAATCCAGCTTTTTCATTCTCCTCTTTCACTTTCATCAAGAGGCTCTTTAGTTCTGCCATAAGGGTGGTGTCATCTGCATAGCTGAGGTTATTGATATTTCTCCTGACAGTCTTGATTCCAGCTTGTGTTTCCTCCAGCCTGGCATTTCACATGATGTACTCTGCATATAAGTTAAATAATCAGGATGACAATATACAGCCTTGACATACTCCTTTCCCAATTTGGAACCAGTCTATTGTTCCATGTCCAGTTCTAAGTGTTGCCTCTTGACCTGCCTACAGATTTCTCAGGAGGCAGTTAAAGTGGTCTGATATTCCCATCTCTATAAGTATTTTCCACAGTTTGTTGTGATCCACACAGTCAAGGCTTTGGCATAATCAGTAAAGCAAAAGTAGATGTTTTTCTGGAATTCTCTTGCTTTTTCATTGATCCAACAGGTGTTGGCAATTTGATCTCTGTTTCCTCTGCCTTTTCTAAATCCAGCCTGAACATCTGGAAGTTCATGGTTCACATACTGTTGAAGCCTGGCTTGATGAATTTTGAGCACTATTTTGCTAGTGTGTGAGATGAGTGCAATTGTGTAATAGATTGAACATTCTTTGGCATTGCCTTTCTTTGGGATTGGAATGAAAACTGCCCTTTCCAGTCCTGTGGCCTCTCCTGAGTCTTCCAGTTTGCTGGCATATTGAGTGCAGCCCTTTCACAGCATCATCTTTCAGGATTTGAAATAGTTCAACTGGAATTCCATCACCTCTACTAGCTTTGTTCGTAGTGATGCTTCCTAAGGCCCACTTGACTTCACATCCAGGATGTCTGGCTAAAGGTGATTGATCACACCATCATGGTTATCTGAGTCATGAAGACCTTTTTTGTCAGTTCTTCTGTGTATTCTTGCCACCTCTTCTTAATATCTTCTGCTTCTGTTAGGTCCATGCCATTTCTGTCCTTTATTGTGCCCATCTTTGCATGAAATGTTCCCTTGGTATCTCTAATTTTCTTGAAGAGATCTCTAGTCTTTCCCATGCTATTGTTTCCTCTGTTTCTTTGCACTGATCACTGAGAAAGGCTTTCTTATCTCTCCTTGCTATTCTTTCAAACTCTGCATTCAAATGGGTATATCTTTCCTTTTCTCCTCTACCTTTCAGTTTCTTTTTCTCCTTTACCTTTTACTTTCCTTTTCTCCTTTACCTTAAGCTACCTTTCATAGCTTAATAGGCCTTAATACATTTAGCTATGTGATTGGTCTTCACCAGAAAGGGTCAAGGGAACCAACACACTTCCTAATTCACTAATGCCTCAGAGACCAGCAGCAAACATCCTTGGCATATGACTGCAATGGCAACTGTGCTTGAGATGAGAAATCAACCTCCCTTCTTCAGGCTCTGTTGAGGTTTAGCTTTCAACTTCTTCTTCCTGAGGAACATGAAGCAAGATTTAGTGGCTTAGGCCAGCATCAGGGTGAGAGCAAGACCTTGACAAAACCTATCTATGTGTGAGAAACACTGATAAGAGCAAACGTTCAGATAATCAGCAGTTTGGAGCACAGATGAAAGGCAAGACATTTAAATGAGAAACTGGAGGGCAAAGCTGTTGTAACTCAACTTTGTAAACTGAAGAGTGAGACATCATATTTCTCTTAGCCACACAGAGCAAGACAGGGCACAGAAAAATAAGCTAAAGAGAGCAGCTCCAAAAGTGATAGCAGATGAAGAACTAGAAAGCAGGCAGAGGTCCTGACCAAGTAAGGCAGGATCCCAGCCTCAAGACAAAGGCAGACATAAGCATTAAAATTAGGACCCTTCACCAATCTAGACAAGTGGCTGGATTTTATCTATTCAACACATATTTATTGAGCATCTGTTACATGGCAGGCATTGTTCCAGGGCACAGAGGGAGGGCAACCTGGGAAGAATCTTAACCCTGTATCCTGGGCCAATGTAAAAGGGCTGAGGAGAGTGTGTGATCAAGGAGAGAGGTATATGGGACCCAGATTCACCCTTAGAGAAGCAGTTTACAGGTCTCTTTGCCAGCCAAGGGGAGTTAGTGAGAACAGGAACCCAGGAGTTGTAACAAGACCCCCACATAATTAGTCTTGACAGCAGAACTTTGATAAAACACTGCAAGAGCAAGGTGGGGAGGACTACTTATATTCTGCCTTTATAGGCAACAGCTTAGGAACTGGGCTATATTTGAACCCACATTCCCACATTAGCAATGTGCTTTGGAGGATGGGGTACCAGCAACAGCTAATCCAATTGTCAAAATTCAAGGAAGACAATAACAGGAGAAATTAGATAGGGGATGACAAAAGGGAACCAGAAGGTCCAAGCCCTATCCAAGAGAACCCAGGAGGGTTGTAGCACGTAAAGAATATAATACAGGTGAGCAAGCCTCCAGGCAGACATCAGGAGGCAGGTAGTGCTCTGGAATAAAGGACAGTCTTATGTTGGTAATCACCCCATTGCTTTAACCTAGAGTACTGGGAATAGCCAAAGAAGAGAAGGAAACTTGCTATAAGCGTTGGGAGGGAAGGGACCACAACTGCAGACATAAAACACACAGCCTAGTGCCAGACACACAGTAGGCTTCAGTTCATGACAGGAACACTTATTAACTATCATTGTTTTAACCTGAGTAAGGTCCCAATACAAACAGGTAATCACAGATCTGCTCTCTGGCTGGTCTTCACATTCAAATCCTATAGGAGAATGGCCTGCACAGTATATGTCCATACTCTATTCAAAAGTCTGAAAAAAAAAAAAAGTCTGGATTCTCTTCTTCTGAGTGTACCTTCAACTCTGGGTCTAGCATCAAATAACGTTGCTAGAGAAGTTTAAATCAAAAGCACTGTTGAGCTTTGGGATTATCTCCAGATTTCATTCCTGCAGGTTCTATTTCCTCTGAGTTAATATCTGTAACTGAGAAATGCCTGCCCAATATGTTGTGTTTATGTTATAGGAGCCTTCCCGGCCAAGGAAAGAAACTCAGAATTTGTTGGAGTGGAATTTAATAGTCTTTAGTTCCACTAGTGTGAACCCAAGCTACACACGTGTATTTTGAAAGAATTCTTAAACAGGGTGAGCCACTAAGCTTTTCTTTGCACAGCCTCAAAAGACCTCCCCTCTCTTCACGTGGACCCACCTTCTCCACTTAATACAGACAATGTAAATATTTAATTTCAAACAGCAGATTCCTAACTTCCTCCAAAGACTACCAAAACCTAATTAATGTTGAGAATTTTTATGGCAGAACTACCAGCCTGACACCTTACCTGGATTTATATTTCATCGTGTGCCCAAAGCTGAACTTGCTGCAGAACTGGTGTCTCTCTTATTTGACACTGTCACAACACCAAGGTGCCATTTAGGTCAATGCATTAACCTATTGGTCAAGCAGAGCTGAGCAAGCCAATGGTAAAACCCTGGGTGAGCTACACATTAGTAGGCAGATGCTGATGGGGTCAAAGGCCCCATATCCGAATGCCTATATTTGACCAGTAAAATCTATGTGGCTAGTTCACACCCCAGAAAGGAGAAGTGGAAACAGCTGAGGGGAAAGTTCTATGGATAGCTATGGTATACCAACCTAGAAAATTCATGTTATGATTATAAGAAAGTTTAGAAAGAAAGAAAATTTAGGAGGTTTTGAAGTCAGCATCTGGTCTTTTCTTCTAAACCCTGTTGGTGAGCAGAGATACAGGAAATCCTAAAACAGCCACTGTTTTCTTTATCTTGGCATTAACAGGCAATATGAAGGGTTTAAGAAAACTTTGTTGGAAAATTTCCACTTTGAACAGCAAGGGATTACGTGTTTATTCCAATTTCTTTCTCACTCCCTCCTTTTCTAACAGGGGAGTTCACTCTTAAGTTGAAAAGCAAACAGCCACAAAAGCATTTCCAAGTACAAAGCCACGAGGTATATCCCAGCCTTTGGAAGAGTTTCCCAGATTTCTAACCACAGCCAGTTTTACGTTCCATGCATCAATCCACACTCGTGATTGTTACCGTACACCTGAATGTCATTCAGAGGTTCACCAAGCTCAAGCAAATTATATTTTAAAACTTCACTGATTGAGAAAAAAAAAAAAAAGTTCGGGGAAAGGGATTTCCTAGCTCTCAAATAAAAATGTGCAGTGGAGCGCTTACTAAGTAAACAGAAAACATGGGCAGCTGAGAAATCAATTTAGCTGAACAAACAATGTTCCATGTAATGAACTACTAATTATCCTTTTATGCCATGTCAGTCTGAGTGATTACAGAGCTGTGCAGTTTAATTTGACGTTTGAGCATTGCCTTGCTCCATTAGCTTCATATAAAGCTACAACACATTCAAAAAAGGAGGGTGTCTGTATTTATCTGGAACTAAGTAAGCACCTGTATTAATAATAAGAGGAGCATCTCACACTCTTTCTAAATATATGTTTTTCATATGAAAATAGATAAAGTATTGGGAACCTAAGGAGTGTGGAGATCAAATCAGGTACCTTTCGGTCAGTTGATGAAAAGCATGGAAGCAGTGACACGCCCTGGGCCCATCCAAGTAACTCCAGCTCTTGAAAATGCCACCACCATCAGCTGACGCTTACCTTGCTCCCCATTCCCAGGCTTTAGTCAGCTGCAGGACTATGGAGCCTAACAAGAAGATGCAAAGTGGTAGTGAAATGAGGGAGGAACCCTTTTTCAAACTAGGTTCATTAAATTGTAAGAATCTTTTTTTTTTCAAATGAATCTGTGTTGTAGTAAGAATACAATCAAAGGGATGATAATCTTAGATTCCCCTGCTTTTCACATCATATCACATAGTAAGTGAAATAGCTGAGGGAGGAAATGGTGTCCTGGGAATTTTTCAAAATTACATCCAGTTCAACAAGTTTGTGTTGAGTTCAGGCCGTGTACCTGTGCTAATTGTTGCAGTAAATAGAGAAAGAAAGAAAGGCACAGCCCATGTTCTTCAAGAATTAGACAATCTTTAATATTTGAGCCATCTTCTATTCAATTTGCTGAGCAAGAAAACCAGCCCTTGCAAGCAGTGGTTCTCAACTTTGGCTGCAGGTTGGTGTCACCTGGAGATCCCCAAAACAAACAGGCAAAAAAACTTGACACCTGGATCCCATCCAGGAATTCTCATTTGATAGTTTTGGACGGCAAAGCGAGAGTCATGATTTTTAAAGCTTCTCTGGTGAATTTAATTGGAAGCCAGATTACTGCTATGTTGACTAAAGTTTTATCATCAAATTGTGCCATTTACTCAATCCACAAATATTAAGTACTTGGGAGGCACTTATGTGGTGTGAGAAATATATACAGTGGTGATACAAGGATCCCCAATGAGGGAAGAATCACCCACCTTTTCAAAAAACATTACAACTAGAATTGTACAGTACTTCAGAAAAAATGATCTCAATTTGTGCCACAACAATGCTGGAGTGAGGTATCCATATTCCCACTTAACAGGTAGGAATGAAGCCTAGCAAGATTAAGTGGCTCACTTAACGAGGAACATTTAGTCAGTGACAAACTGGGACATATAAGAAACATAGAATTTTACAGCCAGATGAGACCTAAGTGGTGACCTAATTCAAATCTTTCCTTTTTCTGGTGAGCGCTCTGAGTTTTAGAGAAATTTAATGACTTGACTAGACAGTGGTCAAATGACTTTTAAAGCCCTAAGACCAAAATCTAGTTTCCCAGTTCAGTGTTTTTACCTGACCAATAGACTGCATCTCCAAATGGTCAGCTCTGATTACTGGACAACTAAAAGTAGCATATTCAATGAGGAACAGCATTCCTAACCTCTTTTGTTTTAGCCTCACATCAGACTGATGATTATGGAAACAAACTTACTGCTCGACATTTAGTTGTCAAGCTAATTTAGAAAAGTAAGTAAATAGAATAATACTGTCAGTTAAATCTGTGATGAAGACACTTTTACAGGGTCCCAAACCCTTGACCCAGAGAAGGCAATGGCAACCCACTCCAGTACTCTTGCCTGGAAAATCCCATGGACGGAGGAGCCTAGTGGGCTGCCGTCTGTGGGGTCGCACAGAGTCGGACAAGACTGAAGTGACTTAGCAGCAGCAGCAGCAAACCCTCGACCAGCTTCATGCCTGTGGCCTATTTCATTTCCATGGCTATATCTAGGATACTTAGGCAATCATGTTCTTTATTACTAAGTCTGCTGTTCTCCATCCTGGATGTGGCATTAGAATCACCTGGTGTACTGTTGAAAAATAACCAGGCCTGGAACCCTCCTGCCCTGTTGGTAGGAATGTAAACTGATACAGCCCCTACAAAGAACAATATGGAAGTTCCTTAAAAAAATAATAATAATAATAGAGCTATCATATGACCCAGCAATCCCACTCCTGGGCATGTATCTGAAGAAAAAGATAATCTGAAAAAATACATGCATCCCAGTGTTCACTGCAGCACTATTTATAATAGCCAGGAAATGGAAGCAGCATAAATGTCCATCAACAGAGGAATGGATAAAGAAGATGTAATACATATATACAATGGTATATTGCCCTACTATAAAAAGGACAAAATAATGCTATTTGCAGTAACATGGATGGACCTAGAGATTGTCATACCGAGTGAAGTAAGTCAGGCAGAGAAATACAAATATATGATATCACTTATACATAGAATCTTTTAAAAGATTACAAATGAACTTATCCACAAAACAGAAATAGAGTTACAGATGTAGAAAATAAACTTATGATTATCAGGGGGTAAGAGGCAGTGAGGGATCAATTAGAAGACTGGAATTGACACACACTACTATATATAAAATAATAACTAATAAGGACTTACTGTATAGCACAGGGAACTCTACTCAATACTCTGTAATGGCCTATATGGGAAAAAAAATCTTGAGAAGAGAGGATATATGTATATTATGACAAATCTACTTTTCTGTACACATGAAACTAATACAGCATTGTAAATCAACTATATCCTTAAAAAAATTTAAAAAAAAAAAAACAAAACAAAAACAAAAACCAAGGCCTGGACCACCTCTCCAGAAATTCTGACTCATTTGGTCTGGGATAGCGTTCTGAATATTTTTAGAAACTCCCCAAGTGATTCTGATTTGCAGTGGGTTAGACCATTGACTCCAGGAGTTGCCCTCAAATATACTGGACCACCCATGGTCCTCAGGTGCTCTTCATCCCCCAAGCAGAAAACCAGAATGGAAGGAGGCCTAGTGTCCTCCTCTATATCTTTTCTACCCCTTTTCTCCCCTAGAATCAACCATGGTTCTCTGGCCTTCCAAGATAGAAAGCAGTTTCTACCAAGAAATAGAGGATCAGACCTCATTTTAAAACACAGCACTTTTTTTTTTTTCTACATTCTGCAAAATCCCTTGCCGATAGCCCTCAAACTTTCAAGGTGGTGAAAAACAAGGAAAGACTGAGAAACTGTCACAGGCCAGAGGAGACTAAGGAAACATGACAGATAAAGGAGCATAGTATCCTAGACTGGATCCTGGAGCAGCAAAAGACATTAATGGGAAAACTGATGAAATCTAGAGTTAAGAGTCACTCACCAATTTAGTCTTTTATTTTTGACAAATGTAACAGGATACTGTAAGATCATAACATGAGGGAAAACTGAAACTGGTTGAGGGGTATAAGGGAATTCTCTGCTATCTCTGCAGCTTCTCTATAAAACTAAAACCATTCCAAAGTAAAAGTTTATTAAAACAAAACGTAATTTTTAGGTGCATTGAGTGAGAGTTTAAAGGATTGCTTACCTCCTTTAGTTTTTAATCATGATACTGTTTACTCTCTCTTCTCAAAACTTTACCCCTTGCTGGTATGGTAAATTGCCTGTATCTGAGGATTTTGTCCTTACCTATGTTGTCCTGAAACTGTTCCATAGATCGGGGATAGAGGGAGCTTGACATTCCCCCCAGAGGTTAGAGGGTACCATTAGTAATACTGTTGGTGTTATATATTGATCATGTGGGGAAGATAGAGGTTGTGGCATTAGAGCACAATGAATTGCAACTCTAGAAAGCATAGCCTGGCTGTCATGTTCTGAGACATGAAGCCACATGGTTTAGCAGCATAACAAAGTGTTTCCATTGCATTGGCAGCATCATTTTTACTGTCATGTTCTTACTACACTCACATGCATATTTTATGGTCTTCCTGAATGCAATGTGTTCTCTACGTAGAACATATGTAGTCTCTAAGCACATTAAAAACAGCTGCTGCCTGAATCCCTGTTTGTTTTCCCAGCCTATAAGCCTAGTTCCCAGGCCTGTCTTCCAAGACTATACTACTTAAAAAAAAAAAAAGAATGAACTATTAGCGAGGTATTTTGCCACCAGATCTCCATGATCCTCCATAAGAGTCACTGAAGCTGAAAGGAATCTAGTATCTACACAAAGGAGTAGAGAGCTGGCTACCCACACTTCTATTTAATCCAAAAGGAAGCCAGTTCATTGTGAGTGCAGGAATTTTGTTGCTTAGAATACAAACCCACCTGACTCTGATCTGAGGCCCACTAAAATCATACCATCTTATGCTGCTGCTGCTGCTGCTGCTGCTGCTGCTAAGTTGCATGGACCGCAGCCCACCAGGCTCCTCTGTCCATGGGATTTTCCAGGCAAGAGTACTGGAGTAGGTTGCCATTGCCTTCCCCACATACTATCTTCACCCCACAGCAAAGAATGTTCTAGGAGTCTTCTAGTCAGTGCCTCTGGGAAGTGAAACAAAATTAGGAAGTTAGGAAGAAAAGACACTGGCCTATTCTTCTCTCCCCAAACCAGTATAGAGTACCTCAGCTTTGACCACATTGCTAGGATAATGTTTTAAATCAGCCTCTTCCACTGGGTCTGCTTCTGACTTTCCATGTAGCTGGAATAGGATTTCCCTTACACTACATTCCAATTTGGAACCTAGAGCAGGGGTGGTTCTGTATTTGGCCCATGCTCAAACTTGTTCTTCCACTCAGCTTCCCACATCCTGTGTTGCTTCTGTGCCTATCTGTTTCTCTACTTGATTATAAACCCCCATGGAAGAGAAAACCATGTCTTATTAATTTTGTGTCCTTTGCTATGCCTACCACAATGCCTGTCAAATAGCAAGTGTTCAACAAATGTTGGTGGAATATGTTTTATAGTTCTTTAGTGGCAAGACTTCCTATGGAGCTTGTTTATGGCTGCAATCCCTGTGGTCACAACAATATGGGGATCAGGGCAGTGCTCAGTCAGAACTCAGCTAGGGACCCTACATTTGTTCAGCCCACCCTGGAAAGAGGAAGGGTTGATTCACTGAAGACTGAGGCAGTACTAGAAACATTTCAGAATGTTGTACAAAAGACACAAAATTTCCCTCATCTCTAGGTCAGAGGAAAGTTATAGTTGTAAATTTACTCCATGGTATAGAATTCATCAGCTGAAAAGTAAGGATAAATTTCATCTCATAAAAGGAGACACATAATACAAGGACATGTCCTGAAGTCTGAAAGGAGACAATCTCTTGGGCATGATGATATATAGATGACTTATAGATGTAAGAGGTAGGGGTGGCATAGTTCATAATCCAGTGGCCTTACAAGGTTGGCCTGATCATAAAGCACAACAACAAAACCAGGAGGAAATACTCTTTAATGTGAAGTTGGACAACATTTTCCAACCTGAGTCCACAGGAATGGAGACTAAAGAAAGGCCTCTCTAGCCTATTATCTCGGAGAAGGCAATGGCACCCACTCCAGTACTCTTGCCTGGAAAATCCCATGGACAGAGGAGCCTGGAAGTCTGCAGTCCATGGGGTCGCTGAGGGTCAGACACGACTGAGCGATTTCACTTTCACTTTTCACTTTCATGCATTGGAGAAGGAAATGGCAACCCACTCCAGTGTTCTTGCCTGGAGAATCCCAGGGACGGGGGAGCCTTGAGGGCTGCCGTCTATGGGGTCACACAGTCGGACACAACTGAAGTGACTTAGCAGCAGCAGCAGCCTATTATACCCGTCCTCTGTCCCCGAATTAGTGTTAGTTCTACACCCTAGGTCTTTCCCAGAAAGCCACCCCATCATGATCCTTTCCCGCAGAGCTGCCCACACGCTCAATCCTTTATCTCCACTTTTTTTTTTTTTTTTTTTTTTTTTTGCTTTTGTAACAGTATGTTTCCCCTCACTAAGTTTCTATCTTTGGCTAAGTATCCAGGTGGCTTGTCAATCATAAGCAATTTGCACTTATGTTTCTTGGAAGATGGAAAAGTAGAGTAGGGGATGCATGACAACCACCTGTCTGCAGGAGAGGATATTTATGAATGAATCAAATCCATCATACTGTCATGATTAACTTCTTGCTAGCATATATCCTTTATATTACTAAGCTAAAATGGTATTGGTGGAGTCCTTTATCTTAAATCCTGCTACTTTCTGGTTTACAAAAACTCTCCTTATATTCCCTGTTTGTATATCTATCTTGCTTATTAAACTGATTATAAAGTCACTGAAGGAAAGACCCATGTACCAGGTATTCATTTGATATGTGCTCAAAGGGCACAAAAGGGGTGGAGAGAGAAGGAAAAATACATAAGGCAGTCTGTGCTGTTACTCCAAATCCATAATTTTGTAGATTTTTCATAAATCCTATATAAGATCCCTATAAAAGCATCCTGGCCATTTTGGCAGCCAAAATCCAACAGAGTATGGGTCATTTTACTATTATTTTCAATGCAAGTGAAAATTCTTCTTTCACAGGCATGCATGCATA
Organism: Ovis canadensis; assembly: GCF_042477335.2. Taxonomy (NCBI): domain Eukaryota; kingdom Metazoa; phylum Chordata; class Mammalia; order Artiodactyla; family Bovidae; genus Ovis; species Ovis canadensis. The sequence goes on along the minus strand of NC_091245.1, from coordinate 207,632,374 downwards.
TTCTTCAGCCAAACTGGACAATTACCTTCTCTTCTAATTTGTCTTTTCTGACCTATCCTAATCACGTTTCTGCTGAGATTATGCTGCATAACAAACAACCCCCAAAATCTCAGGGCTTCCTAACTGACATTAAGTTTACACTCACAAGTATGCATGTCTGCCAAAGGTTGTGTGATCTCAACTGGGCTCATCTGGGCCAAGTTGGATTTAGGCCAGGTCACTTTCAGATCCGCTTCCGTGTGTCTTTATGCTCGGTCCCAGGCTGAAAGAGCAGCAGTTATCTGAGACATGCTCCTCTTAAGACAAAAGGAAGGAGCTCCAGGAGGGCTGGCCGGAACTTTATCACACCTCCTTTACGGCCTGTACTCACAATCATGATGTCACTTGCATTGGCCTAAGAAAGTCACAAGGTCAAGACCAAAGACACTGAGGGTTAGGGAAGATGCTTCACCCCAAGCAGTTTGGGGGAGTGAAATGAATAACTTCTGTTCAGTGATCTAATGTACCACAAGCCTCTGCAGCTTTGTTTTTACTACACCATTTGGCTGAAACACCTTTATTCCCCACAAACCTACCTCTTTAAATCTGGTCCATCATCCTTCAAGTCCCAGTTCAAATGTCACCTCCTCCATCAAACTCTCCCTGCTGTCACTGGGCAGATATAATCATTCCTTTTTCCAAACACTGAAATCTACGTGGCTCAAATAGTATTTATTATACATAGAATTGCATTGCAGTCATTGTCTGTGTGCAATATCTCCTGTAAAATCCTGAGAACCTTTAAAAACAGGGACTATGAACAATTCCTTTTTTTATTACCAACATTATTCAATGCCTTTAGCTTAGTAGACGCTTGGTATGTGTTGAATAAAGAAATGAATACATGCATATGTGTGTGTGCTTGTGACTGTGAGTGTATGAGTGTCTGCATTAAAGAGAAAATATAGTAATTAAGGGTTTCAAGCTCCGCATCAGATAGACCTCAGTTCAAACCCTGTCTTCCCCTCTCCTTGTCTGAGTGCCCTTTAGGAAAGTATTTAGTCCCTCTGTGCCTCAGTTACCTCAACTATAAGATGGAAATTGTAATAATCCATGTAAAAGGGTTGCATACAAGACAAACAGTCAGCACTGCTATTTTATTATTACTATATATGCTATGGTGAAACATTATTTCTCTTATTATATGCAATGTGATGAAAATATTTTTGAAATAACTACATAATGACAAGGACTAAAAGGGAACATATGTTAGAGTAATAGAATTATAAGTAAAACATCCTCTTTTTATTTCCTTCATGGATAACATGGTTTTGTTTATGCAATTTAAACAATTAAACATTTATTTTCCTTGGTGTTCAGCCAACTCCAGGGTGGTGACACCCATATGTACCTACCACTCCATACAAATGACTTTTTGAACAGATGCTGTGTGCCAGACCCATCATAAATACTTTTTTTTCTAATTCTCACAACAACCGTACAAGATCAATGATATTGAACATTATGTCCATTTTATAGATGAGAAAAGTGAGATCCTGAGAAGCTAAATTATTTGCCCAGGACTCTGCTGTTAATAAGTGGGAAATACAGGAAATGGATATGAGACTTGTCTCTGAAGCTCAGACTTCCTTCTTCACCCCTCAGCTTTTGTTCAATCACTACCCCACAGTAGTTATTTATAGTGTGAAAAACACTCCTGAGGCACAGGCAAATGTTGGTTTCTAATATCATCCTCCAATAAAAGAAACCAGGGCTCCTTAGAGAAATGGCTGAGTCTGTAACTGTAGCTGGAAACACACAAGATGAGCCTAGAGCATTTGTAGCACCAACAAGTAATGAAGCACTCCAAAAAATTTACAAGAGGAAACCACATGCACACACTATGGCGTGCATACGTCTAAGGGGCATAAAAGCCAACTGAAGGAGAGTCCAGTGAACAAAGCTGGAGCAATTGGATCAACAAAATAAAGTAGCACTGGGTTATAAAACAAAGCATAAAATAAATATCCATGTGTCCATAACTGATATAAATAAATGATTTAATAAAGAAATAAGTTGGGGAGAACAGGTAAATTTTCCATGCAGAAGTCTGCCAAATAGTTTATGTGGATACTCCACCATCAGAAAGGTGGAGCATAAATCCCCAGTCCTTAAGTTCAGACTCCACATGGTAACTTTCTTCCAAAATATACAGTATGGAAAAAGGAGGAATGAATAACCTTACAATGGAGAAACAAACACTACCTCAGCCAGATGTTCAAGGTCAACTTCAACAGTGATGTCATGGTGATAATATGTACCCTTGGTATGATGTGATGAGAATGGTACTTTAAGTCTGTAGTCCTCCTCCCCAAGACCCATGACTCTAATTAATCATAAGAAAAACTTCAGACTAGTGAAGCATCCTGCAGAATGCCTGAACAGTACTCTCTAAAACTGTTTTAGAGACTTTGATGTCAAAGTCATTAAGAACAAGGGAAATCTGGAAAGCTATCATAACCAAAAAGCCAAGGAGACATAACAGATAAATGTGGTGTGGTATCCCTGATGCAATTCTAGAGCAGAAAGAACAATAGATAAAAACTAACAGAATCTGAGTAAAAAGATGAATTTCCGTTAATAGTAATGCATCAATAGTGGTTCACTAAATGTGGCAAATGTATCATCCTAGTGTAAAAACATCCATGATAGGAGAAATTGGCTCTGGAGTAGATGGGCACTGTCTGTACTATCTTCACAACTTTTTATAAATCTAAAACTATTCTAAAATTGAAATTTTATTTTTTTTTACATTTTAGAACATATACATTTATTTGCTTATCTTTTTTTTAGTTTTTATTTTTATTTATTTATTTTTATTTTTATTTTTTTTAGTTTTTTTTTTTTTTAATTTTAAAATCTTTAATTCTTACATGCGTTCCCAAACATGAACCCCCCTCCCACAGGGACTGGATGTGAAGATAGTTCCCAACTCTAGAATTACCCTGGAAGAACCTGGAATACAGGCTAAAAGAGTTTTCTTGTTTTCCTGGAGGTACTTAAGAAAGTACAGCCTGACAACATGCTTACACACCATCACCTTGAAGCTGACTCACCCAAGCAAGTGGATAGTCTATCTGGTGATCCTAGATGAGAGACCAAATCGCCAGATCATGAAGCAGTTCATTCCATGGTTATCTGCTGACAGCTATCAAAGTCCCCACTATTACAAACTCTCATTGCTCACATTGTGAATAATTACTTGAGCAATTATCTGGTCAATGTCTGTCTTCCTCCATACACAGGGAGTTCCAAGAAGGAAAGGACTTCTTTCACCACATATTCCTAGAACTTAGGAGAATGGCACCTACTAGGTGTTTGAAAATTATCTGCTGAATGCATGAATGTCAGTGCAATCTAAAGGAACAATGATTAACACTGCTAAGTGTGCTCCACAGTAAATGACAAGCCTTGGCTTTCTGAGGTTTGAGAAGCCACCGGGACAAATGTAAACAGCTTCTCTTGTCAGTCTTCCCAGTCTCTTTGTTCACCCTCCAGCTTCCCAATACTATTATTTCTAAAGTGACGAATTTTGCCTGCTATAACCAAATCTAGTCCTAGAAAACAGTAAAGTTTTCAAAATCCAAGGAAATTATAAGGTCCACAAGTTTTCTTTTGTGTGGCCCATCTATTAGCCTAAGAATTGAGCCTATCCCAGGCATCACCAGGAAAACACAGACTCCTAAAGACCACAAAAAACACGTAGCCAACAGCACTTTGGGGAAAAACTGTAAGCATAAAACAGATTTCATTAGGGGCGCATGGTATTAAGTCTCTCTGGTACATCAATCTTCATTATTGTTATTTTATTCTATCAGTGCATTCCAGGTCACAGCAAGTTAGTAATTTTGCCATATCTTTCACTGCCTGGCTTTATGTAAGTGCTGCTAAGAATAAAATTAAGCAGTGGGAGAAAAACATCAGTTTGGTATCTAAATTTAGAAAACTTGATGAATAAATCTATTATATTCATTGTAGGGAAGAGAGTAAAGCAAATCAGTCCTTGGTGGAAAAATAAAATAAATAGAAAATAAAAGGTGATTGTCTTCATAATTCAGAAAAAGATTTAAATCTCAACCCCCCCACCCTCTTTTATTTATAAATGAGTATATTGGTTGATTGTTTATTTCATTCACATAACCTTCAGCTTGGATTTTTAAAAAGACATAATCTGAGCCAAGAAACCATGCAGAAAATAGTTATATGAGCCTTGGACTCAGTATTTATTGGGAAGAAAGTAAGACCTTTATGAGATCCTACTGAAGGAATATAAATCATCTTCCGAAGATCATGGAAAGCAGGTCCCTGACACTCAGCACTACAGACATCTGGCAGGCTTTTATCCTCACACGCTACCCTCTCGCTCAACATCTGGCAGCCCCTTCATCCCTGCACCCCACCCCTTGTCCCCACTGCCTCCCAACATCTGCCACACACTTCTCTTAACCTCAGAAGCAAATCCATTCAAAAGCTCAAAAACACAACGTCCCAAGGGTGGTGACCTGGAGTCACGTACTACGTGGGGCAAATCAGGGTTTGGGTTTTTTTGTTTTTAAATTTACACGAATATACAACTCACTTGAAAGTATGCTTTCATGTCTGTTTGGTTCTCACTGAGAAATTTGTTTAAAATTGAAATTCAGAGTTAACATTAACCTCATAAAAGGAATTAGAGGATCCTGGGAATTAGAGGATACAATCAAAAGTCATGAGAAAAGAATTTTATTCTGATGACATACATCTTATAAGGGAAGAGAATTAATTCTGATTGGGAAAAAATGGGCAAAATACCTGTGTGTTGTTGCCTAAATATACAAATCACTTAAAGTGATTTAAACCTAATCCAAAAATGTTTCAAAAACTATTTAAGGGAGTGAGTAGTATTTGTTTTGGAGGGTTTTTTCCTTTGTTTTCACTTATTTTTTAATTTTTATATATTTTTAAAGGTTACTTTTCATTTACAGTCATGACAAAATATTGGCTATATTCTCTGTGCTGTACAATATATCCTTGAGTCTGTGTTACAAGGGATTGAATGCTATTTGAATTAATTTAGAAATTCCTTCTTAGTGCCTCCAGCACGTTATTGGCACTTAATCTCACATTTACATCTTCCACAGGGTTTACCTGTGTTCAGAACAGGATAGCTTCCTAGTCAGGCTCTCCCTTAAAGACTTCTCCACACCTGGAGTAAGTCACCTGACTTCGGTTTTCTAATGCCACACTTAAATTCTGGGCCACATCACTCTGGCTTTTTGTTTTTAACCTCTTCTTGGTATTTACCTTTGGGCTACATCTAAATGAGTTAACTCCCCAACAATTTCCTCCCTCCCATCCCTACACACACACAATTCTCCATTTCCTTTCTTCTTTAGACCAATCCTTATTCCTTTCCTCCAAATAAAGAAATGTCTTTTAAAAAAAAGAGAGAGAGAAACATGGAAAAAAGCATGTAACCCAGAAAGTGCTGGGCACAGGTGAATTCCTCAGGTGATCTTGGCTTCTGAGGAAAGAGATATTCCAGACTTGAAGCCACTCTGGGCTTTGGATGGCTGCCAAGCTGCTGGATGTCTCACAGAGACTTTGCAGGCCTGAGCCCTATCAAAGCATGTCACCACTTTGCTATACACTTAAATTAGCAGTTACTTCTGGGACATTATTTAGGTTCTGTTGCTGTGTGCAATTTCTTGTTTAAAAGTTTAAATATGTTTGTTGTTTTTCAGTCGCTAAGTCTTGTGTGACTCTTTACATCCCCATGAGCTATAGCCCGCCAGGCTCCTCTCTCCATGGAATTCTCCAGGCAAGAATAGTGGAGTGGGTAGCCATTCCCTTCTCCAGGGGATCTTTCCAGTGCAGGGATCAAACCCAGGTCTCCCGCATTGCAGGTGGATTCTTTACTGTCTGAGCCACCAGGGAAACCCATTAAATATGTTTAGTGGCTATTCATCGTTTGACATCCTTGCACATATATTTGTGTGTTTCACTCTCCATTATTGTTTTTAGTCCCTAAGAATGCTATAAAACAAAGCATTATATCAACATTGTTTTCTCTTTTGATTGTTACCTGGACTGGGGAACTCTTTGTGCTCATAGGGATGGTAAATCAAGTTAGGTTGAAGTAGACTAGAATTATAAATGGTCTTTGCACGTCAGTATTATCATAAGCAGGATGACGATGACACGAATAAGTTTTACAGAGAGTGCACAACAAACTGAACTGTAATCATATGTAGTGTGGAAACAGCATGTGAGTAGGAGATAGACTTGCCTTCTGGTCTAAGTTCTGTAGTATCTGGTTTTGTGATGTTACACATGCCTCCTCACCTCTCTGGGTCTTGATTTTTCTCATCCAGACTAAGTAGGTTTGTCCACATACATTTTTCTTAACTCTTTATTATTAAAAGAAAAACTCATTCACTAAAGTAGAGAGAATAGTACAATTAATCCAGCTTCAAAATTTATCCGTATATCTAGCTTCATCTATACTGCCTTAATATCTCCCACATCCTTTCCTGCTGACTTCTTTTTAAAGCAAACCCTAGACATCATAACATTTAATCTGTAAATTAGTATTTCTATGAGATAAAGACTTTTGCCTTAGGCACATCGCATTATCATCATTACATCAAGACAAACAAACCAACAAACCAAAGACAAAAAACCAAAATCACTTGATAATAATTCCTGCAGTCACTTTCAACTCTAACATTTTAAGACCCAAAACTTCCCACAAGTTAGATCTTAGTCTTTAATAGCCACCTTTTCCTAAAACTAAAGCTTTTTACTCCAGTCTATAAATGAGGAAGAGTTTTAGCATTTTTACCTGATAACTTCACTGATCTCCAATTCTGGGCTTCAAACCAAAGGGAAACATGAAAAACTTAGAATTGACTAAAGAGCCAATCAAAGGTTCAGATGTTCAAAAGAAGGCAGATTCCTTGTGAAACATTAAAGGACTAGAATTTTTCTGACTGAAAAGGAGACACACCAATGGAGTAAATTAGAAGCAAGAATCTCATTCATTCACGCATGCATTTTTTTCATTCATTCAGTCAACAAACACTAACTGAATAGTTGCTTATGCTAAGGGGGCTTCCCTTGTGGCTCAGCTGGTACAGAATCCACCTGCAATGTGGGAGACCTGGGTAGGGAATATCCCCTGGAGAAGGGAAAGGCTACCCACTCCAGTATTCTGGCCTGGAGAATTCCATGGACTGTATAGTCCATGCAGTCCCAAAGAGTCGGACACGACTGAGCGACTTTCATTTTCACTTTCACTTTATGCTAAGGACAATGGTAAATGATGGGAATGCAAATATGAATATGATACAAAGCATCACCCAAATTGTGGCAATTTAGATAGCATCAGTTTTTAATTAGGGAAGGATTAATAGCAGTGGGATTTCATATGTAGTGGGAAGACTAGCAAAATATTGAAGTTTGTTTTCAAGGGACTCTGGGAATCTTTTTAGAAGGGGGAGAATTTCATTTTTATTTAGGATGGCTTAAATACATAGAGAGGATAAAAAGTATTTTAAGTTGTCTTTCAAGATATTATAAACCTTGATTTGATACTTGGGCAAGAATGTTATGTGCAGGTAGACACTATAATGATTACTATTACCTGTCTACTGGATACTAGGAGTTTTCCTATACATAAGGGCAAAATCACCTTGATAACTGACCTCTCCAAACAGAAGTCATAGGTATGTGAAACACAGTTGAAAGATACAGATGTTGGTTAAAACTCATTTCTATCTTCCTTCCCCTCAGTGTTCCTCCTACTGGGATATCAGGCTCTGTTATCTGGTGGCTACAAGATCTTTAAGTTGCTAAGTCACCACAGTAATTTTGATGTCAGCAGCTTGAAAGCCTAGTGACTGAGAAATACCGTGTGAGGTAACCCAAACACCTGCAAAAGGACAGCCCTAAGCCAAACAGTGATCTGAGAAGTATTTGCCTCACTGACACCTTCACCTGCACAGATGGCCTTCGCATTGATCAGCTGTTGAGACCGTTGCTTAGATGAAACTCTAATTCTGGACTTTTCGTTCTCCTTCTGTCTCCCACTCATCCAACCTAAGAAATGACCCTACCTATGCCCTATTCATCCAGAGCCATCTTTTATCATAAGACTGATTTTTAAGGTAATGTGGATATAAAAATAACTAGTTTATTCTCCCAGAATGTATATTTTCATTTTCATAAGGACCCTCTAAAAGCATCAGTTGGTCACTAATGGAGAAAAAAGATGTGTCTATAGCACTGTATTTGCTTCAAGCTTTCAGGTAATATTGTCAAATTTAGCCTAAAGTGCCACAGCACCCCAATAAGATTTGTATCATTTTACAGGATTTCCCTGGTGGCTCAGACAGTAAAAGCGTCTGCCTACAATGCGGGAGACCTGGGTTCAATCCCTGGGTCAGAAAGATCTCCTAGAGAAGGAAATGGCAACCCACTCCAGTATTCTTGCTTGGAAAATCCCGTGGATGGAGGAGCCTGGTGGGCTACTGTTCATGGGGTCACAAAGAGTCGGCCACGACTGAGCGACTTCACTCACTTCACTCACAGGAAAAGTAACTGAGGTCCAAACAGACTAAGTAGCTTTTCCATGACCAGCTGACACCTAAGAGGCAGAGTTGTTTCTGATTTCAGATCTCTCTCAATATCTGGAAGCCTGAGTACTTGTAATCTCCCAAGTAGAGTTTCAGCAGGGCCATCCTCTACTTGATTGGGAAGGAAGCAGCGCTAATCCTGAAGTCATGATCCTCTGATGCCCAGTCCTCTAGCTTTTTGATTCCAAATGCTCTGTAGTATTGTCCTGGTTATGTCGTTGTTACTGTATTGTTGTCATCCTTGTCATCCCTATTTGTTTATTTTGTTTTGTTTCTGTGATCTCAGTATGTATCACTAAGGAAGCGCCTGAACCCTGAGACCCTTCATTGTGGATATTTTAGGAACCTGTGGGTGCCAGGTAGCAGAGTAGCCCCCAAATGGCACCACACAGAAACCCAGGCCGGTTCTGCAGAGGCTGGTTCTCACACGAGAAAGCAAAGTCAGCCACAAAAGAGGGAATGTCTGCCTCTGGTACATAAATGGCCAACACTTCATCACCCTTGGTTTCTTTGGTCAAAGATTCAGAAAGATTGAGCTTCCCTAATGGCTCAGTGGTAAAGAATCCACCTGCCAATGAAGGAAATGTGGGTTCAGTCCCTGGGTCGGGAAGATCCCCTGGAAAAGGAAATGGCAACCCACTCCAGTATTCTTGCCTGAGAAATCCCAAGGGCAGAAGAGCCTGGCAGGTTACAATCCATGGGGTCCCAAAAGAGTCAGACACAACTTAACAACTAAACAACAGACCTTTAGCTTAGGATTGAGATTCTAGAGCCACTCACCATCACAAAAGAAGTGATTTGTTGAGCAGACTGAGGAGAATGTGCATTGAGCTTTGATGTAAAAGTGAATCTGAAAGTGCCATGTTCCCAGGTTACCTTCCTAAATCTGCTAATCCTGTGAACTACTGTCACTCCCCATCCCTCTGGGCTCCCCTGGCGGCTCAGACAGTTCAGAATCCGCCTGCGGTGCAGGAGACCCAGGTTTGATCCCTGGGTTGGGAAGATCCCCTGGAAGAGGGCATGGCAACCTACTCCAGTATTCTTGCCTGTAGAATTCCATGGGCAGAGGGGCTTAGCAGGCCATGAGTCGCAAAGAGTCAGACAGGACTGAACGACTACCACTTTCACTTTTCTTTCAGGAAGATTAAAGTAGATAAATCACATAGATGTCAATTGAGATGAGTACTGCTATATTACCTAATAAGCAAAAAGGGAGATAGTCCTCCCTTTACAAAGCAGACATCACTAAGACCATCTAGGGTCAGCTAAGCTGCCCCTGGCTTTCCCTGCACTTCTGTTGGGAACCTAGCTAGATTCACCCACATTCAAGCCTGTGTGAAAATACACCATTTTCTGAGGTGGGGGGCGGGGGTGCTCTCCAGACTGGAAGTCTAAGTGGTTGTTATTTAGTCTCTAAGTCGTGTCCAACTCTTTGTGACCCCACGGACTGTAATCCACCAGGCTCTCTGAACACGAGATTTCCCAGGCAAGAATACTGGAGCGGGTTGCCATTTTCATCTCCTAGGGATCTTCCTGATGAAAAAAAATTGAACCTGTGTCTCCTGCCACCTAGGAAGCCCAGAAGTCTAGATATCTGTGGTCTAATCCCAGATCTCACTAGCTCTGTGATCCTGGATAAGTCACTTAACTTCCCTAGGGCCTCAGTTCTTTCATCTGCACAACAGGGACACTGAGGAGAGAAGGTTTGGGCTAAATGAAAACTTCTATTTTTAACACTGCCTAAGGTACACTATGTTATATTCTCTTCTGTGCTGTGTGCTGTGCTTAGTCACTCAGTCCTGTCCAACTCTTTGCTACCTATGGACTGTAGCCTGCCAGGTACCTCTGTCCATGGGAATTCTCCAGGCAGGGATACTGGAATAGTTTGCCATGCCCTCCTGCAAGGGATCTTCCCAAATCAGGGATTGAACCCAGATCTCCCACATTGCAGGCGGCTTCTTTACCATCTGAGCCACCAGGGAAGCCCATATTCTCTTCTGGAAGGATGTAAATTGGCACAAAAAGGAAGAATGGGATATACACTGGAGTTAATATTGAATTTGGTTGAATTCTAGTTCTGCCACTTACTAGCTATGTATCTCTGAACAATTCACTTAACTTTTCTAAGACTCATTTTTCTTATCTATAAATGGAAATAGGCGTCCCTTGTAATTCAGCTGGTAAAGAAGCCTCCTGCAATGCAGGAGACCCCAGTTTGATTCCCTGGGGAAGGGAAAGGCTACCCACTCCAGTATTCTGGCCTGGAGAATTCCATGGACTGTATAGTCCACGCAGTTGCAAAGAGTCAGACACAACTGAGCAACTTTCACTTTTATAAAGGGAAATAATAATTGTTGGGAGACCAAATGAAGTAATACATGTAAGCTGATGAGCAAAGTGCATGGCATACAATAAGTACAGAATAACTCTTAGTTCATATCACATTTTAAAATGTTGCTCATCCTTTACTGTCAACAGTTCATAAATTCACATGCATCAAGAATGGAAATGATTCATTCTGCCTTTGAAGCTTTCTAGTTTCTGTGTAAATGTGGAAAATTTGTTCTCCAGTTCATAAATTCAAAAAAGTCTGATGAAAACTTCTCTTTGTCTTATTATAGGACCTCATTTGCTGTGATCCTGCGTTCAAGCCGCTATGAGCTGGTTGACTGAGCAACCACCACGTGTCAAACACATTTGAAAGAAAGTAACTTTGAAAAATATCAGTGGAGCAAAATCTATGTAAAGAAATGTACTCGTGATCACCTTATCTTCTGAAAATATCATTTTATAATGTTGGCCCTGAGACACAGCTACTGAAGTCAGTCCAGCAAGACTGTGTGTATGCTCTATATTATTTACTTACTCAAAAGATCTACGCCCACTTATTCTGCGCATGACGCTATGTTAGTCCCTGAGGCAGAAGCAGTTTAATACCCAGTGCCCAGGAGCTTGTAGTCTTGTGGGAAGGATGCTATGCACACAAGTACCTACCAACCAAAGCAGGACCCAAGTGACATAAAAGAGGTACAACGGTCCCCAAATGAAAAATCACTTCTGGTTGCAGGCAGAGAAGACTCAGGGAGGATGTGTTGAAAAGCTAGTATTTAAATCTTTGTGATAAGCAGAACTCTAATGAAAAGAGATGGGGTTTAATGAGGAGAGTCCCTGAGAACACCCCAGGAAGAGTGACAGGCGCAAAGACTGGGAGCCAAATCCAGAGTGCCTTCTGTTCGGTGGATGAGACATAGAGGCGTGCAAGCACAAAGACTAGAAAAGGCACTGCTAGGTTGGGAAGGCTTTTGTCCCCACTAGTTTAGGCACTAGTTAGTAAACAACAGCAAACCGCTGAAGATTTGAAGAACAATGGCGCTTTATTTAATAAGATCAATCCCACAACCAAAAGATAAACTTTGCTCCTTTCTTCTAAAAGCTAAAACGGGATCATTTAGGGCCTATGGTTCTCTTGTGTAACACCGGAATATCAAATCTTCCTCTTGGAAGCAGCACTGTTTTCACCAATAGATAGTTCACAAATACCTACCTAGAGTTTGGTAAAAGATCTATAGGCCTTTTTGATGAGAGCATCACCATCCGTGAGACGTGATCTATTTCTCATTTTTCCTGAAAAAATAAAAAAAAAACTGCAACCCACATCCCTCAAAACAATTTATTTACTGTAAATGTCCCTAGTAAGTACTATAGCCATCCCTAATAGCATATTAACTATTCAGATGAAAGCATTGTACTATAGCTTGCAGCCTTTATGTCAAGGTAGCTTTGAAGGTGCAAAGCACATGTCATAAAATTAAATAAATTCACGAAGTCTGTCCCCTCTCTAGTCCTGCCTTTCTGTTCTGATTGCATCATAAATAAAACAGGCTTGGTGGCCTCCACCTATCTCCTAGGAACACTTGTTTGATTTACGCCCCCCCCCCCAAAAAAAAAGGACATGATTTGACACACTTGGCATAATTAGTATTCTCTACTCAGGAGGATGCCCCAACAGTTAGAATTCAAATATTCTGAAGCTAGCCCTGCATTTCCCTCTGTCCCCCACCTCTCTCCCTTTTCCCTCCTCTGCTCTCTCCCTTCTTCCTTGGAAGACCATGCAAACTGGAGATGTGAATAAGCAAACCCCAGATGTCATGGGGGCTCTACACAGAATCAAGGAACAAAAAGCATGTTTCAGACGCGGCAGTTCTGCGTAGCTAGCAGAGGCTGCTGTTATCTGCTCTGCTGCCCAAACCTCTTCACGCAACTGCTGATTACACAGTGTTGGTTCCACATAAAGAATTTTCTGGAAGAAGCCCCATTTCAGAGAGGGGTGCTGAGCATTTAACAGTGCTTTGCTAACAATCATTAAAGTTATTACTGTTAGTTAAATAAAGTGGGTTTAAATATGAGGAAAACATTGTGGTAACTACTGTTCACAACATATAAAAATCCTCTCCTACCAAGCACAGAAGAGTTTGCCTGTTCGTTTTAAATCTGCCTGATTCCTGTTTTAGGGGGCTTTGTGACAGTCCTCCAAAAGTTAACTGCCAAAACTGTGACTATATTTAGTTGTTTATTACACACCAACTCAAGGTAGTACATTCTGGTAGACACACAGAAAAGCAAATTGAAGCTCATTAGCAAAGGAGGCCAGCAAAGCTTTAGGAAAATTGTGAACTGGGAAGTATTTGTTAGAGAGTTTTGGTCGCTTTTGAAGACAAAAATAATCTAAGCCCTAAACAAGCAGTATAAATGAGTTAATTTTCAAGTTGTAATGGCCAATGAAGAGGTGATGATAAATTTAAAAAGACCCCAAACTCCAAAGAAATGGCTGTAATCTTTGATGTCTTGACCCTTTGGTTTCATATGGTTGACATACTTCCCCTGGCTAATAGCCTGGAAATGCAAGGGAAGAAAATCATTTTGAATTTTGTTTCTATCCAAAAGTTACATGTGCCATTTTGGAACCATCACAACTTTCACCTGAGTGGTATTCAGAAAAATGACAGCTTATGCTGAGTATCTGGCAATACAGCAATGCAGAAATGGGATCAAAATTAACCTGGAAGATCAGGAAGGCGTCTGCAAACTCCATATCCAAATGAACACAGTGCATTTGGTCTCTTCTCTGCAGTGATTAATTTTTATGAGATTTGAAGGTCCAGCTGAAGCTTAGCCTAGAAACTGTTTAAACTGCTTATTAGTGGTCTGTGCCCTCATTAACTATCATTGAAGATAGGGAAACGGACCTTTAAGAGCACCTACTCGACATTCAGAGCCACATTTTTCTTTTATCCTTTGGTTTGGTGAAGGCCTGGGAGGGGAAGCAGGTCCTGCCTTCCTTCATTTCTTGGAATAGTAATAGAAACTAGCTGCATAATGCACTTAAAAACAGTTTAAAAAATAGTTTGGAATTTATCCCGCAAAGTCACAAAACTGTAGATGACAATTGTCTCTTAATTGTACCTCAAAGATTGGTCTTTGAGGCAGTTCATTTATATTTTCTTTACCAATACACTCCTTCCAGGCACCCATCTCCATCACCACCACCACATTACCCCAAATAAATACACTACTTTTGAATCTGAGTTCGCAGAGTTGGACTCAAGTGAGCGCCTGAGAACACACGCACTTTCGAATTAAGGTTTGTGGAAAGGCCTTGAGTAGGATACATGAGTAAACAGTGTCACCTAGTGGACAGGGAAAGAAGAAAACCAATGAATCGGCACAAATGGAAATTTGGGCCAGCTCTATGCTTTGGGCCGCATTTTCCCCTTACTTTGGCCCTCTGTTATCACCTATGAGCAAACAAAAAAAACTCCCTCTTGGAGACACCAAAAAACCACAAACAAATAAACCAAAACCCCCATAGCTTCCCTTCTCTAGTTCTCTGACTGCCTAATGAAGGTATTACCCAAATAAAAATAACAGCTAGCATTTAATGAGCATTTTCCATGAGTCAGCATTTTGTAGCATGCTTTACCTGGGACCTCTCATATTGTCATCCAAACAGTTCAGTTATTTGTTAAGGAGTTTGGGTGGCTTATTCCAAGGTGATAGAGTCTGACTGTGATAGCCCATACAGTAATGCCCCCTAGTGAGCACCGCACACACACATCCCAAGAGCAAGCAAAGAGATCTTGAAGAGAAAAATGCATGCAATAACACAGTAATTAGATACATAGTAAGTATATACTGTGCCCCCAGACTACTTAGGGGATACAAAAATGAATTTATATGTATCCTGCCCTAGAACAATTTATAGTCTAAAAAGAAAACTTAAATCTATACTTACAAGTTTACATCATTCAACCTGTCTTCACAGCCCTAAAAAGTAATCATGGCCCTGACTTTAGAAATAAAGTTTTATGATTCATCTAAGTTCACACAGATAAGCTCTTTAGATTTAAAAGCAAGTTCAAAAAAAATAAAAGCAGGTTTATCACTGCATCTCATGCTGCGTCTTTCCCAAATGCAGCTGCTACAGATCCCTGTTTTTATGACAAGGGTGGAGGATGAAAACAGCAGAGAGATGACTCAGGGACTAGTCATCATGGGATCGAGTGTGGAATGTTCTTCTTTGCCTCTACCACTCTTAAACCACCCCCACTCTGAAAAGAATGACCAAAAGATCAAATTTCTCAATAAAGTAAATTAAATCATTTACATTCTGTATACCTCAAAAAATGAGAACTATAAGAGAACTTCCATAATCCAGAAAAGGGCATACACACACAAGAAAACAGAGCTAGCGTTATAGTTAATGGTGAGAGACAGGATACCTCTCCCCTAAGATCATAATAACATGAAGACATCCTCTCTCATCACTCCTTTTCAAAGTCTTAGGTAAAGCAATAACACAAGAAAAATAAATAAAAGATACAGTAATTAGAAAGGGAGAAATACAACCGTCTTTATCTGCAGATGTCATGATTATTAACATTGAGAACTCTTAAGAATCTACAAAAAAATCTGAAACAATAGGTGATTAGCAACGGTGCAGGAAATAAGATCAATACAGAAAAGTCATTGCTTTCCTACATACTGCCATGAACAACTTGGACATGAAATTATGAAACAATACCATTTACAATACTGGCAAGAATAAGAACATCAAAAAACTTGGTGATAAATCTAACAAAATACATATAGAAATTGCATGTGAAAAATTACTTTCAAAGGGGAGGAAAAAACATTCTAGGACATAAAAATAGACTGGGGAATTCTGCCAGAGGTGAGAGTCTAACTTCCAAAATCCCAAGATTAGTAGTCTGTCAGAAGCTCTCTGGTCCCCTTCTCCCCTCTGTGCTCTTCTTACAGAATAAGGAAAACATAATCAGTTGTTGCATACTCAGAATGCCCTAACTCACTTACGAAAGCTAATGAAAATAACAAAGAAGAAAAAAGTAAAGTTTTTCATAAAAAGTCTTAATACTTTCAAATGGCAAAAAGAAGCAAGTACAGCATTTCTTCTGGCTCCAAGGACATGATATTACCTTTCCTAACTTGCCTTCATCAGTTAAGTTTCCAGATCTAAAATCCTTTAAGGATATTTTTAAATCAAAGAGGTCATTTTAACTTACTGAGTGGAGCCGAGAGGCGGAGCCAAGAGATACAGCTGAAGTTTCCTACTTACCTTCAATACAATCAGCACCATGAAGAAAATTCATCATGCCAAGTAAGAACAGGGTGAACTTTGACCTGTATATTGTGTACTCTGTGCGACTCTGTGTCAGGCCCTTTCCAAAGTGCTCTTCACATAGTAACTCATTTAATCCCAAGCAACCCTATGAAGGAGGTACTATTATTATCCCCATCTTATAGCTAAATATAAACTCTGAATTCTTTTAACATTACAAAGTTTCTCTTCAAAGTTTCACTTTGGGTTTCTTTACATAGCCAACAACCAATAATTTATGTCAACTAAAATATAATTTTGATTCCTTCACAACATTTCAAGAAGCTATTATGTGTAAAATGCAAGATACATTGGTGCTGTGGGGCCCTTGTGTGGTGGTAAGGAGGCAGAAAGGGTGATGAAGTCAAGAGGCATCTCTGTAAACTCAGTGATGTGCTGGTCAGTATTTAACAACCAGCTCTATTTAAGGGCTTCCCTTGTGGCTTAGCTGGTAAAGACTCTGCCTGCAAAGCAGGAGACCTGGGTTCAATCCCTGGGTTGGGAAGATCCCCTGGAGAAGGGAAAGGCTACCCACTCCAGTATTCTGGCCTGGAGAGTTCCATGGACTGTGTAGTCCCTGGAGTTGCAAAGAGTCGGACACAACTGAGAAACTTTCACTTTCTCTACTTAAACAAAAAGGCAATGGAAGAAAACAAATAACAAAGAAAGCCATGATTTGTAGTGTTTGCTCCTTTTTGTGTATAAATACTCTCACCATTGCCGATTATAATACTCAAAAGTTCCTGAAAGTTTAAAAATGGGCTCTCAATCAGCCAGTAGGAGGTGGCTTTAGCACACCACTGCAAAGCTTCATTGAAGACAGCATTCATAACTGTTTTATTCACTCTACCACCTAACACAGTGCCTAATGTCAGTAGACACTCAATAAATATTTGTTGAATGAATGATTTAGTGAACTGATGAGATGCAATCAAGTAATTAGGTAGAAGTAAACTATCTTCTACTGGTTGTATCATAACCAGGACCTCGCTACTTCAGTGACATCATAGTCTCTATTTGTCATGCTTATGATTAGTGCTGCAATTAATTTTGTGGAGGGAAGGGAAGTATTATCTCAACATTGTGCTTTGTTAATCTTAATGGAAGTATTAACAGAGATAAGACTCCTGATTGTGAGTTTTCAAAAGCAGTAAAAAAAGAGACATTTGACTTGTTTTTGTCTGATTTAATCAAATATTACATTACTAAATTTATAATTTTTATTTTTTAATGTTTTATTTTTATGTATTTGCTGGGTCTTTAGTTGCGGCATGCAAACTCTTAGTTGCAACATGTGGGATCCAGTTTCCTCACCAAAGATCAAACCCTGGCCCCCTGCATTGGGAGAGTGGAGTCTTAGCCAGGAACACCAGGAAGTCTCTATAATTTTTAAATTATTTTACTTAAACTTCTGTAAGAAAAAACAGCAGTGTTATATAAATCTGAAACTCTAGCCTCTAACCTTTTAAAACAATAGCTGAGACAATTATTTCAATTAGGAAATGTTCTCAGAAACTCAATTGTTTCTTTAGAACAAGACAGATAACTAGCTCTTTACTACTACTGGGCAGTTATTTCCTGCTCCTGGAAATAAATTTTTTTTTGTAACACACGTTGGACAGAATGTCAGAAAAGAGCTAGACAATTAATTATTCATAAGTAGGTGAACTGATTTCACTTTGCCTAATACCAGTTGTGTGTACCAATTTCAGAACCTGTAAGAAATGTAGGTAGACATTGTGTAAGACCATTAAGCTTTTAAATAGTGAATGAGGAGTAGTAGGACCTTGTGTGTATGTGTGTGTGCTCAGTCATATCTGACTCTTTGCAAGCCCATGGACTGTAGCTCACCAGGCTTCTCGTCCATGGGCTTATACTGGCAAGAATACTGGAGCGGGTTGTCATTTCCTCCTCCAGGAGATCTTTCCAACTCAGAAATCAAACCTGCATCTCCCACGTCTACTGCGTTGGCAGGCAGATTCTTTACCACTGAGTCACCTGGGAAGCCCTAAACACAGGATACCCAGTTAAATTTGAATTTCAGATAAACAGAGAATCATTATTAAGTATTTCCCCATTATTAAGTATCAGTATTACATGGGACATAATTGTACTAAAAAATGATTTGTTGTTAATCTGAAATTCAAATTTTATTGGGTATTTGTATTTTTATTTGGAAATCTAGCAACCTTAATCCAGGGATATGTTTGCTTGACATGGCCTAAAAGGGAGCCTGAAATTTTAAATAGATTTAGTACTTAAAATGTAAAATAAATAAAGAAGAACTTGAGATAATTATTTTATAACCTTGAGTATTAAAAGCCTTTCTATGTTACAAACTTCAGAAGTCATGGAAGAAAAAATTGATAAGATCCACTTTATAAGAATCCAAAAGCATTAAAACTATTTACCACCCAAAATGAAGACTGATGTTTTGTGCAGTGCATTATTAATTTCTTTTTGCAACTTAAACAAAATATCACACTGAAATAAGGAAAAACAAGAATCCAAAAAAATGTTCTCTAGTGAAAAAAATAACCCATGTTAAAAAAAGAAATGACAACTAGGCAAAAGTATTTGCTACTTGAAACATAGACAAGGGGCCAACCTCTCACATATACAAAGAATGTCTACAAATTCATAAGAGTAAATGAAAGATTATTTATCTGATTAAAAAGTCCACTAAGATAAACAGAATATTCACAGAAAGGAAAATAGATATAGTTCTTGAGTATGTAAAAAAGTTTAAAAAGATGCCCAACTTCACTCAGAATAATAAAAATGAAAATTAAAAGATGAAGTTGGGTTTTTTCCATCTATGTAACAGTTGGCAAAGTTCCAGAAGCATGTTGGCAAGATTGCATAAAACTACTTTTATAAGTTCCTGGTGGGAGTATGATTTTGTAGAATTCTTATAGAAGGCTATCTGACAGTATCTACTAAGGTTTCAAATGCATATCCCATTGACCCAGCAATTCTACTTCTAGGAATTTACGCTTTATATATAGAGATACAAAATGAATTAAGTTCAAAGATATTACCTGCAGCATGGTTGCAATGCAGAAAATTTGGTGGCAACCTAAATGTTCATCAACAGGAGACTGATTAAATACATTATGATACAGCCTCAGAATGGAATACTATGCCAATGTCGAAAACTAATTAAAGGATTAATGTATTGATATGGAAAAATCTCTAAGTTATCCTGATAAAAAGTAAAGGTTTATCATAATATATTAATGTTGGAGGAGAAAATGAAACAGAAAAGGAATACTTGCATTGGTCTTATTTGCGTTAAAAAAATATATCTGATAGGATAATAAATCAATAATAGTGGTTACCTCTCAGACAGATAGGGTTGGTTTTAAGAAAGGCAGGAGAGGAAAAGAGTCTTTTAATAAATATCTTTTATATTTTTTATTTTTAAAACATTAATAAAGCATGTGAATGTATCACCAATTCATATAATAATAAAAATAAATGGATTGTATTATCCAATCCTGATGGTATTCAAAAATAATAAGGCTTAATTTTTGGATTAAGTTTACAAAAATTTTGAAACTCCTTAATCTTTCTCCTGTCCCAGTGCTCACAGTATTGTTTTCACTCTCAGAAGAGAAGTGTAGCGATAGTACAGTTCCATGTCTTGATTCAATGACCCTTGGCCCTTCATACTCCTCATCACACTTTAGCCTAGGCTATCAGCAACAACAAAAATAAATAGTTGCCAAGCACTGGCTGTCAGTAAGATACCATGCTAGTTTCTTTGCTTCAGAAAACCTATTCGCCCTTGCGCTAACAGACTTAGAAGAAAGGCATTAGGGATAAATTTTAAAAGGCAAATGTTGCCATGAATGGTAGAGACAAGAACACTGGACCTAGAAGAAAATATAATGACCACTTTATATGGGCGTAACACTTCAATTTGAGCCCTGAAAGATGAAAACTCAGGGCTTCCGTGGTGGCCTAGTGGTTAAAAATCCACCTGCCAAAGCACAGAACACAAGTTCAGTCCCTGGTCCAGGAAGATCCCACAAGCCATGGAGCAGCTAAGCTTGTACACCAAGACTACTGACTCTACACTCTGGAGGCCAGGAGCTGCAACTCCTGAGCGCCCGTGCACAACCACTGAAGCCCAGGTTCCTGAGGCCTGTGCTCCACAATAAGAGAAGCCACTGCCATGAGAAGCCCTTGCTCTCCAACAAAGAGTAGCCCCTGTTCACTGCAACTAGAGGAAACCTGTGCACAGCAATAAAGATCCAGCACAACCAAAAACACTTCTTAAACATATAATTAAAAAAATAAAAAGCAGAGAAAGAAACCACTGCCATGAGAAGCCCTTGCTCTTCGAAGAGTAGCCCCTGTTTGGCGCAAGTAGAGAAACTAGCCATGCAACAACAAAGACCAGGCACAGCTAAGAATAAAAAAATTAAATTAAAAAAAAATTTTTTTAAGATGAGAAATTAGGACAAGAAAAGAAGTCTAGATGATTTCAAATATGGAAACATGATGAGTAAGGGCACAGACATGGAAAAATTCTACCATATTTAAATCCATGAGCAAACTGAGGGTTTTCCCCATAAGATATGGAAGATAGGAGAAAAAAACAGAAAAGTGGGCTAAAACCTGCAGCAGAGATTGCTGGTTGTCTGTACCAAAATGTGTTCTCTTCCTTCTGTTTTTTAACACGGAATACTTATTTTTAGCTGGATATGTCAGCACACGAATAAAAGGTCACATTCTCTCAGCCTCCCTTAGAGCTAGTTGTGGCCAGGTAATCAGGTTCTGGACTCATTCTCTGGGATTCTGAGTAGTCCCCTTAAAAGGGAGGAGGAATGCCCCAAAACAGAAACACACAAACAGGAGCCAAAGGCCCATGAGGAAGCGTTCCGTTACAGACATGTAGAGCAAGACAAGAAAAGAGGAAGAATAGATCGTGTTCATTTACCCAATCCAAAATACCTTGTGAAAAACAGACTTCAATAAGAAGACAAAAGAGTTTTTTCCTTGAGAATTTTGTGAAACACTGGAACACAGACAGTGCTTTTCTTCTTAACCAGGTAACAAAGGGTGGTGTACTGAGATAATAATTTCTCCTAATTGCCATGTGAGACTGTGTGGTTCCAGTGGAGTAGAAGCTAAGTGTGGTGCTATTTTGGCATTTCACAGGTTTTAAACATGACTTTGATGGCCACAGTCATCGAAAGAAGGATCTAGAGCAGAACTGGATAGAACTGATCATGAACTCATGGAAGCCCCCATGAAGTCACTGAGAAGTAACAGAGTAATACCAGAAGTAACTGAGAATCACTTTGAACAAAAGGCCTGAAGACTTGTGCTACTTGGGTACGTTGAAATTAGCCACTGGATTGTGAGTTATTGTGATTAATGTCAACTCATTTTCTCAAAAGTTATCGGGGTACAGTGACAGTATATATACATGTCAGTCAGTGTTCCTAAGATAAGGGTCTCCACTAAAGCAACAAAGAAAAAGCATAGCTAGAAAAATGATAAAGTGGGGCTTACATTATAGTGTTGAGATTTCCCTCCTGGGCATGAGAAGGTGATGGATTAGTAATAGTGATAGGAAGAGTGAATGATTAGCAGTGGTAGCACAACCAGAAGGCTGCTGTGCTATGAGGAAAGAGCTCTGAGCTTAACTGGAGCGCCAGAGCCCGGGAAGACTCACAGGGCATTTTTGACATCTCAGAGAACAGGAATGGTGGACCTCCACTTTAAGAAGAAGCAGTCATTTCTTTATACAAAGAAATAGTTTACCTCTTTTCATGGTGTCTAGATCAGAAATAACTTGAGATTTCAGAGCCATGCTCAAACACCAGCAGGTATGAGTCATTTTCCCCACATCCCCAGTGCAGGAGGAGCAGAGGGCTCACCTACTTATTCTAGTCTGTCATAGCATCTGATGAAATTGTGAGGATTCCTGACTACCCAAACTGTCAGCTCACAAAGACATTACTACTTGGTCTCAGAGGACTTGAGGCTGCTTCTTGTCTGCTGTTAATTTTTATTTGTTCGGTGTTTTATTTGCCAGATATAGTGATCATCTTAAATCCAAGTTTTTGCTTATCCTTAGCAATGAAAGCCACCATTGAGAAGGACCACTGCATTATAAGTTTAATTTTTAATGCTTCCATTTTTGAAGTCTGGCGTTATAAGGTTATCTATCACAAAAGGGAAGGGAGAATGGGGAAAAGGAAAAGAAATGGAGAAAGAGGGAGAACAAGAGAAGATTTAGCAGAAAGACCATGTACAATTGTACCTAGAGGCCATAGAGAAATTTATTCCCGAATACTGCAGACTGGGTTATAAACTACTTTACAAGTTTTGACATTATGCATCCGAGTATGACTATGCTTCCAAAGCAATATTTTTACATTTAAAATACCCTTATATTTGATATGGACTTTTTGTCAAACTAAAACTAGTTATTTTTTTTAATCTAGAACTCTTTTCAGTTTTTTTAAGGCACTCAGTTGACCAGCACTTCAGAATTCCTTTAAAGAAATTCAATATGCGAAAAAAAAACCCAGAATATTCGGTTTTCACTATTAACCGTGGCTTTAAAAACTAAGGTGGGAGAATGGAAGGAAGCGGGATGTCTATAGCTGCCTATTTGTAAGGTCCTGGTGAACCAGACCAGATTAAACATGAGAACTCCTTCAGTCATTCTAATCTAGCCTTTTTACATTCAGAGCAGAACCTTCAGCTAACCACAGAAACGCACATACTGTTTGTGCTTTTGTAGCACCTAGGCGCATTTAACCAATCATTTACTAATGATTCACAGAAAATGTTTTAGGTCATATCTAGGTATCTAAATGACTTGAGTTGTTCTAATAATTCATGTGGATAAACCTTCTATAACCTGATAATTGGCTTTGCCTGGTGGTAGCAATGGTTCATTTACTATCTGGTTTGCCCTGATCATTTGGACCATTTATCATTTCATTGATTCAACAACCATTTATTGAGCTCTTGTGTACTCAGATGTATGCTAGGTGCTTAAAGTCCAGATATAAATAACATGATTCCCATACTCTGAGTTTAAAGCCTGGTTGAGAAAAGATGCTAATTGCTAATCTTTATGAAGTGCTTACGCTACAGCAACCACTGTACCACGCATTTATGCAACTTATCTCATTTAATTCTCACAATAACTCCAAGAAGTAAGAATCTTTATTTGAATTGTAGTTTGAGGCATACAAAGACTTTTCATAGGTAAATAATGCAAAAAATCAACCCTGCAAGTTGAGAAACTGTATGAGCAAGGACAAGAAGGTGGCAGGTAGCTGGCAAATTTGTATGACTGTATCGTCAGGTTCATGGAGGGAAACGGGGGGAAATCAAATAATTTGCTGACCAGCATTACCCAGTTGATGGTAACTTAATCATATCTCTCATTATCATCATCATCATTGACCCTTATACATCTATTGCACTTCGTAGTTATGAGCACTTTCTTGTGCATCATCTAATTTGGTCATTTTGGCAGTTCTTTGAGGTTTGTAAGTTCTCAAAGACTCTTGAACGAGGTGAGTTCTTTGTCTCACTTTCTTAGATATGAAGGTAGTGCATCTCTGAAACCACCTATACTATTTTGCATTGAACTCTGATCTTGAGCATAGACTAAGATTACCTTTAGAATACAAGCCATGGCTTTGAATACATGGATTAGTCATTCGGCAGATTCAGGGTAATGATCTAAGAAAATATAATCCCCTCCCCACTTTTTTTGTAAACTGGCCATGTGATGGTGAAGGGAGGTGTTCTGACAAGCCTGAGGTGTCACCTTTTGGAGTCCTCCCCAGAGACCACTTTCAGCTACCTGTTATACGCAATAGGTGAACTGCTTCACCCCACCAGCCTTATCTCCATGAATACAAACATAGAACCCACTCTCTCCAGTCCTCTAAATCTGATTGTGAATGGCTATTTCAAATTGGCTGTCCTAAGCCACTCAGGACAGTGGGACGCATTTAAATGTTCACCATGTATAGTGAGCCAAAAATACAGGTGAGTGAGACTGAACTCACAGCTGGGGGAAGAGGCGAAAGTGGATGACTTTCCATCACCGGGGCCGGAGACCCTGGATGAGCTAAAGTGCATCCTGTTTCATCACATCTCCCTTCGCATCTTGGTCATCACCTCACTGTTGCACCAGACTGGAAGCCACTGTGCACTCCAGAGAGAAGAAAGGACCAGGGATAGGGTGGAGTGGAGCCTCAGAGCAAACGCTGAAACCAGGGAACATTTAAGTGTTCCAGAAGACAAGGCAAATGGTTTCTCTCTAGATTATGAGAAACTCTAACCTTAAGGAAACATATTCTATTTATTTTTATATTTCTCAGACCTAGTGAGGTACCAGACTTACAGTAGTAGCTATTCATTAATATTAGTTGAGGGAGTGATAATAAACTGTTGTGTACTTTTACTAACCTCACCTGCTGTTTCCTCCACGGATCAAGCTCCCTATCCAAACTGCTGGCCCTTCCTGATGCCACTAGAATTGCCACTTCTAATCTTGCTCCCCTTTGTGGACCCCAAGCTTTGCTTGCCTTTGGGGCCTGCTTGAGCCCCTCACCCAACCTTCTATTTCTGCTGCCTTCACTGGGGTTCTGATGGAATCCTTGTCAGGTAGCTCGTTTCAAATTTTCTCAACTTTCCATTTAGTTATAATAAACCTCAAATTGTTCTGGGAAAATTGTAGGCACATTTGGAAAACTATTTGTGAAGCAAATGATTTTCATGAGAGACTCCACGTGTGAGGCAGTGGTTTTATCAAAATTTTAGTTCTCATAAGTCCTGGCAAAAGAAATAAAAAATTTAGGTTTTAGTTTTTGGGTTTTTTTTTTATTTTTGTTGTAGTATAGTTGATTTGCAATGTTTTGCTGGTTTCTGCTACCTACCAAAGTGAATGTTACACATATATCCACTCTTTTTTAGATTCTTTTCCCTCATAGCTCAATTCAGAGCACTGAGTAGAGTTCCTACTGTGTTCTATACGTAGGTCCTTATTAGTTGTCTATTTTATATATGGTAGTGTGTACATGTCAATTTCAATCTCCCGATTTATCCCTTCCCTCCCAGGTAAATATAAGATTGTTTTTTACATCTGTGAGTTGATTTTGCTTTGTAAATAAGTTCACTTGTACCACGTTCTTAGATTCCACATGTAAGTGATATCATATGGTATTTGTCTTTGATTTACTTCACCAAGTATGACAATTTCTATGTCCATCCATGTTGCCGCAAATGGCACTATTTCATTCTTTTTTATGGCTAAAAAATTTAGTTTTTTGGAGGCAACTTGGCAGTATCTGTCCAAAAAAAGTGTAAACACTTTCATCTAGTAATTTCAATTCCAGAAATCTAATTTACAAATACACAAGTGTGCAAGGGTATAGTTATAAAATGCTTAGTTACATATTATTTGTGAATGTTACAAACAGAATCCAAGGTAAGGCCATTAACAAGAAAACTGGTAAATATATTATGATGTATCCATATTGTAGAATATTATTCATCAAGTAAAAAGAATTAGGGAAAATCGGGATATATTTTTATGTTTAATATGCGAATGGTTGAATAATTTGCTTAGTGTGATCAAACTGGTTTTTAAAAAACCTGTATATAAGTGTATATATATGCATATATATGTGAGGATGGCATGGCAACCCACTCCAGTATTCTTGGCTGGAGAATCCCCATGGACAGAGGAGCCTGGTGGAACTATAGTCCATGGGGTTGCAAAGAGTTGGAAACAACTGAGTCACTAAGCACAGCACAACAATATTTATGTTATGTATATATACACATATATAATATATATAATATATTATCATGTATGTACACACTTACATATATGTATTTTCTATTTGTCTATACTTATATATATTGATATTTGAGTATATTTGCATAGAGAGAGGTCTAGAAAGATACACACCAAATAGTTAAGAATATATATCTATGGAGAAAATAAATGGAATAGAATGATTTATGTAGTTAGCTGATTATCTACAGGTCTAAAATGTTCTCTTTTCTTCTGCCATTTTGGCCCGTGTATCTCATAGGAAGATGAAATGAAATATTGGTTACCTTAGTTTTATACTTCTTAGCATAGATTTTAAAAAAGCCTATGCCTTTTTTCTCCCCTCTGACCTGTGTGTGTGTGTGTGTGTGTGTGTGTGTGTGTGAGTAAATTGAAATTATTGGGAAACTAATGGTGAATCTGAGGAGACAGATTAGTATTAGAGTTCACGTGTCTATTTTTTTCTCATTTCCCATGATTTTATCATCTTAGATAATATGCATAGCCAGGAGTAGATTAAAGATTTTTAAAATGTGAGTGATGTATAATTTCTGAAGGTGTTACATTAGAATGCAGATGATTCCTTTCTCAGGTTCAAAGAAAGCCTTGAGCAAAATGATAAGGCATGGGTTGTTTGGTGCTTCCCCGTAGTGCCCCTGCTCTCTTCTTATCTTAAATGGCAGAGATGTTTTAGCAGACCTAGGTATGAATGTCAGCTCCATCAGTCACCAACCATGGGACTTGGGCCATTCGTTTAGTCTTTAAAAGCCTTCTACTGAGTGACACAATAGTATCCATCTGGTTGGGCTTTTGTGGGAATACATAAGGTACCATGAATGAGAATGCCTAGTCTACACTGCAGATGCAGTAACTCAACTTTAAAGTTTATTTCATTTCTTGCCCTAAGTGCCAACTTTAGTCTTAGAAATCCCAGAGGAACCCAAACACAGTGTATCACTTGCATGGGTTCAGACAGCAACATTCTGAGGAGCTAGCAGTTACACCAAAAAAACACTGGGCTTAATATATGTGCCCATAGATATGCAAAAGTAAAATTATGAAAGCTTCAAGCGGGAAAATCCTGAGGCCACACACATTGCTTAATCTTTGGGCTAAATAACTTCAATTCCCAGGGGGTGGCAAGAAGAAAAACAACTATACACTCTTGCTAGCAACCCAGTTGTCAAGGTGCATGTGAGTACATGCAAATGTCCACTTGACTAGGAAAGTGGATTGGAGCTGACCTGAGGAGATACTAAAAAATGGCTCTTTCCTGGCATTCTCATTGCCAGGACCTCTGCAGTGTTTTGTTTTTTCTTTTGTTAATTAAAAAACTAAACTCCTGTCTCAATCCTATGATTTCCACAGTAGGCCTTACAAAAAACTGCAAAAAAGCCCTGAGGCCTCCTAAAACTAAAATTTTTAGAATTGCTTACTTTCCAAAACCAATGGGGGATAGAAACAGTGGAGGGAGATGGGTTTGTGCATGGATAGAAACACAGGTATAAAAGTATTGCATAATAGAACTTTTTGCAAGATCAAAGAATCTATAGGACATAAAAGCAGTGATTCCAAATCAAAGCACTTTATTTGTCAAAGTTACTAAAACAGTTGTTTAAAGCGCACACACACACACACACACACACACACACACAAGCATGCACGCACACATACTGTTTTCTGAAGCGTGATATTTTTCCTCCTGAGCCTTTTCTTCTCACTTGGCAGCCCTGTTGTGTACACGATCTCTACAGGAATGCAGAAAAACCACCTGAGGGAGAAAATTACTAATCACTAAAAATTACTAATCACGCTCTCACACTAAACAAATCCCACCCGGAGGTTTTTAGTTACACGTTGGGATATGAGTTCTATTTTTTTTTCCTCTCAGGTGAATGATACAAAGGCATACAAAATAAAAAGAGGAAGCATGTCACATCTTAATATGCATTAGCAGGGATATTTTTACATGATAGCATCTAGGTCTCAGTCCAAAATAAAGGCAAAGTAGACTGAAAGTCTCTAATGCCCACCACCGGGTCTCTCAGAAAGAAAAGAGATTGGAGAAAGAATCATACTTCCCACAGCATTGAATACAGCACTATCATCCCCTGGCGGTGCCCCTATCATTTACCCCAACATTCAGTGACCTTATTTCACAGGATATTCAGTTCACAAGCTCATCGGGCTCCTGTCATGTATTATTAGGTTAAATAGACCAATGTGTTATTTATGGCAGTCCCCACCAATTTATATCATATTTTCATAGTTTATCTTATACTTGTTTATCTTTTACTGTTTCTTTAGTCCACTGTAAATAGCCTAGGCCCATGTACCTACTTAGCTGATCAGAAGTTGAATGTATCCGATTCAGTGGTCATATTACAAATGAGAAATTAGTAGAAGCAGTAGGATTCAGAGTTTCTTTCATTTGAGTGTCCCTTGGGTTCTTTTTGTTTCTTCTTCATTATTATTGTTCTGGCTGATTATAAAACATAACACCATTAATCATAAAAAAAAATTTTCAGCAAGTCAAAAGTGTTTAAAATACAAAGTGAAAGTCTTTCTCTACTACCCTCTCTCTTCCAAAGACCATTATACACAAATAGATCCGTCATGTTTGTAAATCTATGAATAAATATAAATATATCCATCCAGTTGGAATAATATTAAACATATAGTTCCATGATTTACTTTTCACTTAACAATATATTTCAGATTCCTTTCCATATCAACAAATACAGAGTTACATCTTCCTTTTGAACAGCCACTGACTATTTATTCCATTTGGAGGTCATTTTATAATTCATTTAAATAATTTCCTATTAATGGGCATATAGCTTTTTCCCCAGTTTTCAGTCTTTTTAATGAAGCTGAGATGAACAAGCTTATAAATATATCCTTAAATACTTTTCTAATTAACTCCTGAGAATAAATTTCTAGAAAAGGGATCACTTCACCAAAATGTATGACATTCTAATTTTGAAATATATTGAGAATGTAGCTTGTGGGAAAAGCTGATTCAACATAACTGCATTCTTACAAACACTACATAGGATCAATAATTTTTATCTTCGCCAATCTGATAGATTATGATAAAATACAATATTCTTTCAGGTGCATTTCTTAGATAGTGAAAGAGAATATTTTCAAATTACTATTTCATTAACATTATAATGAAATTAAAATTTTAAGGTTTAAATACTTCACTTGCTACTTTGCAGATTGAAACTACCCTCTTTATTATTGACTACTATTCACTTATTGTCAGAGAAGGCAATGGCAGCCTACTCCAGTACTCTTGCCTGGAAAATCCCATGAATGGAGGAGCCTGGTAGGCTGCAGTCCATGGGGTCGCTAAGAGTCAGGCACGAATGAGCGACTTCACTTTTCACTTTCATGCATTGGAGAAGGAAATGGCAACCCACTCCATTATTCTTGCCTGGAGAATCCCAGGGACAGAGGAGCCTAGTGGGCTGCCGTCTATGGGGTCGCACAGAGTCAGACACGACGGAAGCGACTTAGCAGCAGCAGCAGCATTCACTTATTGCAGCACTGGAAAATCATTTCCATTTTGTAGATAAAAAGCTGAGTCCAAAAAGAATTGTAAGTGGGTGACTAAAAGGGAATAAATAGTTGCAAGCCTCCTAATGCTAACATTCTTTCGGGGCCGGGGGGTGGGGGGGGAACAGAGCAATGAATGGGGCATACTCTGTGCTCTAAACAGAAAGTAGAAAGCAGAAATATTAAATGACTCACATTTATCCCCATTCTAAGTCATATAGAGTCCAACTGCATATACAAAAAAAAAAAAAAAACAGGGATTTCCCAGGTGGCTCTAGTGGTAAAGAACCCACCTGCCAATGCAGGAAACAACAAAAAACATTCTGATAAAATATTTGAGTTTGTGTTTCCAGACTCCAAAAACTAAACCCCTTGTTTTGCCTGCTGCACCAATACTTCAAATGCCAATTGCAACTGTACACTGTTCAGTTCTTCTTTAGTGTGTGGTGAAAATATTGAAATTGACTATATTCTGGTTTGAGAAAAAAAAAAAGTGATCAACCCCAAATAAAAATTAGCTCCATCTGGGGACAGTCTACCTCCGGCCCTTGTCTCTAAGAGTGCATGGGGGTAATTAGATGGAGTCTCTCAATCTTTCATTTTCTATCATAGTGTCAAGGAGGAAGAGCCACCTGAAAAAGAAAATGTAGAAAGGGTACGCCTCAGAGACACCGGAAGAAGGAGCGGCTTGGTATGTGTGTGTGTGCACGTGTGCACATGTTAAAATTCTGCTTCCCTATGACATTTGGATTTCTATTTTGGCCCTCAGAGTAAGCAAGCAACACCTGCTAAATACCCTGTCAGAGGCGTTCCCTTCCCTCATCCCAGCCCCCACGTCCATCTATCTGGGCTTTGTATTTTCCTCTCTTTACTTGAAGGCTCCTTAAGGCGTCCCAGTTACAACCTGTGTGGCAAAACCAGCCTTCCCTCAAGATCACCGGCTCTGCAACAGTGCACAGGTGTGTCAAGGAGCAATCTCGGCATTCTTGTTTTTCACTTAGGCAGAAACAAGACAAAAAAGCAGAAGAGTAAGTTATACCCAGGAACAAACACATGACAGAGAGAACTTAGGCTAAGCCATGTTAGCTAGAACCATATTTAGATAAATGGTGCTGGAGGGTTCCTAGTGATGTGATTGAGATCAAAATAAACTTAAAAATAAACAGCTACACAGAAATCTGACTTTTATGGGAGAATATCACTTCATTTTAGTTGCTATGGAAGTGGCAAGTCTCTGGTAAATACGATTATACTACTGGAGAGGAGGAGACTAGACTTGACATGTACTGAGGGTACCTACTATGTGCCAAATAGTATTTATGCCAAGACTTTAGGTGCTTTTCTTGGAAATCTGCACTCTGTGTCTAATGCACAGAGTTTATGAGTCTATAAAAATAAGGCTCTCTTATTTTTCCAGGATGCTCTCTCTCTCTTCCCCAGCAGTCTAGTGGTTAGGATTCTGTGCTTTCTCTTCTGTGGCCTATGTTCAATCCCTGGTCGGGGAACTGAGATTTTACAAGCTAGCAGGCACAGCCAAGGTTACAAAGAAAAAAAAAGGTCTCTCTGGTTTCTTCTCCTGTTCCTCACCAGTTTGCTGACAGTTCTTGATACTTCAAATCTGCTTTCAGTCTGGAAACATTTCTCTAATCCTGGCTCTCATATACACATGCATACACATGATGATAATAAATATGATAATACTATACTCTTAGGAGAACACTCACAAATCCAGGGATCACCGAGCCCTATAGAAGTAATGCGCAAATCTAAGGAGATAATGACTACAATATTATGTCCCACTGAAGGAAGACAAATTGAAATCCTTAAAGAGGAAAAAATTTTTTCAGTAGAGGACTTCAGGGTTCTTCCTCCCTCCCTCTTTCTCTCTCTTCCTCTCTCACTCTCTATTATTCTCTCTCACTCTTTCTTTCCTTCTGAAGGTCTGACTCCCATGTTACAATAATATTTCCACAACCTTGGGCAATTGAAACCCTTGTCCTCAGCTCCAGTGTATTACTTGTTCTGTGGGTTAAGTTTTCTCAGGCATTGGTATGACAAAACATCAAAAATCACAGAGAAAAATCCAGAGCAATTAATTTTTCTTATGTCTGCAAGAAGAAAAAAATATTTTAAGTAAATAAACTTAGCCAACTTGATTAATAGCAAAGTATTATAGAAGCTTCCCATTCAAGGGAAACTTATATTTGTTTTTGCTTCTGGATTTGTATCCCTGAATATGGAGATGCTGATAGCAAAACTGATATAAAACTGCTTCTGGTAGAAATGTTCTCTTCCTACCTGAACTTTTGTGGACTGCACACGTTAGGAAAGAGGAGGCAGCCTTAGCTCAGTGGTGGAAATTAAGTGTAAACCTACAGGTCTCCAGGATGCTGCTGCCAACTAACGACAAACAGCCTGAATGTGGTCCTGCTCAACTCTCAGAGCTGCTGCTGAACCATGACAGGCCATAGAACTGAGAAGAATCAGGGAGAGGGGAGAAGAAAGGACATAGTGTTGCGGTTAGGAGCACAAGTGCTCAAACTACTTGGGTTCAGATCCCAGCTCAGCAACTCACAAACACTTGGGCAAGTTACCCAAGGTACTCTTTAAGTTACCATCTCTTCTGAAAATGAGCACAGGAATAGGACCTTTTTCATGAGTTTGCTGCTATAATAAAATGAGACAGTGCCTGTAACACACTTAGCTGCTCAATGCCAGAGTCAGTGCCTGATGGAAGGCAGCAGTTGGCATTACCATCCAGTAGTCACCTCTTCCACCTACCAGCTCTACCATTGCCAAGCCCAACTGATTTAGGGAAAGCAGTTGGTTTCACATGCAGCCCAACCACACCAGCTCTATTTACCCTACCTTTGCTTTACCCCAGCCCTGCCCTGCCCTTCCCCGCCCTGTTCCCCAGCCACCCTGGGTAAGTCTCGGTGGAAGGCTCCAAACCAGCCAGTCCTGAACACTAGTCTAACTGGATAGTGAGGCCAAGGTTCAAAAGCAAAGCTTTGACCCACAAACCACCAAAAAAAAACTGCTTCCACTGCCAGCAAAAGTCAGGGGCTTTCAAACTAAGAAAAAGAGAAGTGGAAGAAATAATTGGTCCCCAACCAGCTCTTTCCAGGCAACTAAGTAAGAAGTTTATCGGGGTTCTATTCTCAACAAACGAAAACAAAGTTCCACACAAGGGTAGAATGGAACAAAGGCAAAGCAAAGTGTCCAGGTCATCTGCTCTAGTGTTCCTAAAACAGAGAGAGGGTGGCTGTGCTCACTGACTCTCCCCGTTTTACATGGAGGATGGAGTGGGACCTCTGCATTCAGTGCAGGGGAGGTAGCGTAGGAGCACATAAGAGAAGAGACGGAGGAATACTGGGAGGTGGCCAGGAGATGGCGAACCTTCTAATGGGGAATCTCAACACTGTTTGGGAGGAGGAACGGAGAAAAGATTTTCAGTGTTTATCCTACAAAAGAGGTATCTCAGATATGATACCAGCTTCCTCTGAACTGTTGGCATTTTCCCAGCTAGGCCAACTTTGTCTCTGTAGCTCCAAAGGGCAGAGCTAGGCTTGTGTGTAGCTTACAGACAGGCAAATTTCAGGAAAACATGAGAAAGGCATGTCCAGCCAACCTCCAACGTTGCGCTATCCTGGCAGTTGTCTAGGAGATGGTGGAAATCTTACTGGCATGATTCCTGCACTGAGTAAGGGGAGAAGTGAGGGGAGTGATAAAATGACCTCTGACTCCTGAAGTCCCTTCCCATTCTATAATACATGGCACAGTTGGGAGAGTCAGTGAGCATAGCCACAGCCACCTTTCTTCAGAATTAATTCCAATTTGTGTTTTCTCTCCTCCTCCTGCCACTTGATTATTTTCCTAAATAAGTAAATGGGACATAATTTGTTTCTAACCCTCAGATTCAATAACATTTAGAGGCTGGTTATTAACTCACTGAAAACACTGGATTACTTCTCTCTCTCTCTCTTTCTCACTCTCTCTCTAATGTGCCAGAAACAGAAAAATGAAAACATAATTTTTAAAACACATTTTTAAAAGATCAAGATTCAACTACATATATTTTTTTTAATTTTCTGTATAAGAAACAAATCTAAAAGGCACATACACTGGAAAATGATAAAGTTGGAAACATATGGAACAAAAGGATAGTGTCTTAATATATAAAGAGTTCACATAAACCAATATGGAGATAATCATAGCAATAGAAAAGAATGCAAAGGGCACAAATAGAAAATATTCAAAATAGTGTATATTTATATTGAGATATATATTAAGCTACATGTGTAGATATATATACATAAATATCCAACAAATATATGGGGAAATGTTCACATTAATAAGTAATGAAATGCCAGTTAAAACAATAATGAGATAGGATGTTATGCCTATCACACTAGTTTCTACTTTTTTTTTAATCAAATATCTAAACAGTTCTAGATCCCCATTTTGTATGTATATGAAATAGACACAATGAATTTTATATACAAGGGTGTATGCTTCAGGGGGAGAGGCTTTCTGACCTCCTTCCTAATCTCTCTTTAGACAGAAATGACTGTTAAGAGAGAAGTGCAATCATAGCATGATTACTCATTTTAGATGAGCTCAGCGGTCAGACCCTCTTCTGGTCTTTAGTTGTAGTAAAGACCAGAAGCTGGCACAATTTTTGCAGAGATATTTCTTGTAAGGAAACATTGCATATTTTATTTGCTGAAATATAAAATTTATCTTTCTGAGAAAGGTGCAGACAGATCTTGGTGAGATATACTATAAAATACTAGATAAGAGTCATGACTTGCTACTTCCATATCTTTGCAAGAAAGGTGTAAATATAATTAAATGTATGGTAACTGACAGGGCCCTTTAGGACTATAACAGGAAATCTAGCCAAGGGTCTCTGAAAACACAATTTCCAATAGCTACTTTCTCTTGTATATTGCTAATAATATAAAAAGAATTTTTTTAAAACATAAAAATTCTATTTTGATGTCTGTGAAAAATTATGTGAAACATTTTGTTTAGGAAAACTTCTAAGCTCTAACTAAAAAGGAGTCCCTGAATATCTTAAAACTTAATGTTATTGTTCTCATTGCTGAGAAAAATTCAAGAGAAACTGAGAAAAAACTTTATAATGAGGAAGGCATGGAAATAAAGGTTAACAATCTTCTCTGAAGAAGGTATAACTGGAATAGAGGAACTAAGATAAAGGTCAAAAAGGCAGATATGGCAGGTTTTTTTTTTTTAATGAAGAAAGAAATATATACAAAAAAGGCTAAAACAATCTTGAGAGAGAAAAGCAAAGCTGGAGATATCATGTTCCATGATTTCAAACTATACTACAAAGCTAAAATAATCAAAACTGTATGGGACTGGCACAAAAAACAGACACATACAGATCAGTAGAGCAGAAGTGAGAGCCCAGAAATAAACCCACAGATATGTGAAGAGTTAATTTATGACAAAGAAGCAAAGAACATACAATGGAGAAAAGATTCTCTCTTCAGTAAATGGTGTTGAGAAAATTTGACAACCATATGCAAAAAAAAAAAATGCAACTGGACCACTATCTTACACCATACACAAAAATTACTTCAAAATGGATTACAGACTTGAATATAAGACCTGGAACTATAAAATTCCTAGAAGAAAATATTGGCAGTAACCCCCATTGACATAGGTCCTAGTGATATTTTTGCAGCTCTGACTCCACAGGCAAGGGAAACAAAACCAAAAATAAATGGAATATATCAACCTAAAAATATTCTGTGCAGCAAGGGAAACCATCATCAAAATGAAAAGGCAACCTACCAAATGGAATAAGACATTTTAAAATAGTATGTCTATAAAGGATTAATATCCAAAATACTTAAAGAATGCCTACAACTCAACAATTTTTTTAAAAATCTCAATTAAAAATGGGCAGAGGATTTGAATAGACAATTTTCCAAAGAAGACATACAGATGAACAATAGGCACATGGAAAGATGTTCAACATGACTAATTATTAAGGAAATGCAAATCAAAACCGCAGTGAGAGATTACTTCACCCCTGCTGGAATGGCTACTGTTGAAAGGACAAGAAATAACAAATGTTGGAGAAGACACAGACAAAACAGAACCTTGTTTCTCACTGTTCATGAGACTGTAAATTGGTACAGCCACTACGGAAAACAGTACGGAGTTTCCTCAGGAAGTTAAAAATAAAAGTATCATATGATCAAACTGGTGGCTCAGTGGTAAAGAATCTGCCTGTCAATGCTGAAAATGTAGGTTCAATCCCTGGGTTGGGAAGATCCCCTGGAAAGGGAAATGGCAACCCACTCCAGTATGCTTGCCTGAAAAATCCCACGGACAGAGGAGTCTGGTAGGCTCCAGTCCATGGGGTCACAAAAGAGTTGGACATGACTTAGCAACTAAACAACAGCAATGTGATCAAACTATTCCATTTTAGGGTGTTTATTAAAGAACAGGAAAACACTAAATCAAAAAGCTATATGCACCCCTATGCTCAATGCAGCATTAGTTACAATAGTCATGACATGGAAAAACCTAAATGTTTATCAATGGATAAATGGGTAAAGAAGATGTGCTGTATATACACAATGGAATACTGCTTGGTCATAAAAAAGAATGACCATTTGTGACAACATAGATGGACCCTGAAAGTATTATGCTAAGTGAAATAAGTCAAACGGAGAAAGATAAATACCATGTGATTTCATTTATACATGGAATCTGAGAAAAGCAAAACAAATGAAAGAATGAAATAAAATTTAAAAAGAACTCATAGATACAGAGATCAGACTACTGCTTACCAGAGGGCAAAGGAGATGGATGTGGGAAAAATGGGCAAAGGGGATCAACTGTATGGTGATGGGTGGTATCTAGAACTGTGATGCTGATCATTTGTATATACAGATGTCAAATTATAATGCTATACATCTGCAACTTACACAATTTTAAAATGTTAAAAAGTAAAATAGAAGTAAGGGTAATCCAGAAAGATGTTATGGGGAGGGAGGTGGGAGGGGGGTTCATGTTTGGGAATGCATGTAAGAATTAAAGATTTTAAAATGTAAAAAATAAAAAACTAAAAAAAAAAAAAAAGAAGAAGTAAGGGTAAGAAAGCTAGAAAGACGAAGAGAATAGAGAGGGGTGGGATTCAGTACAGTAGCTATAGGAGCATCTTTCTTAGAGCTCCTCTCTGATCAATTAATCCTAGATGTCCATCTCCTTGAAGGGAGGGAAATGAACCACTTTTAAAAAATGTTCCTCCAATAGTCATTATTTATACAATCTGGTTGAATGGAAGGGAATTGAGAACATTAAAGCTGTCTTTGTTTTTAAGTTTTAATAACTTCTTGTTATTAATTTTAGAAAAGCGAGAGAATACAGAGGAAGCAAAGGCCCTAAAATAAAATCCACTTTTACCCACCTCTCAGCAGATAACACTATTGGGCTTCGACATAAAGCTTTCCATCTTTTTCTGTTGTTTTTGTTTACAAAACAAGGGCTGAAACCAATGAAAAATATCTGATGATTGTACAATACTATTTCAGATAAACTTTGTTAAAGGAAGGTAGAAGCCATTTGACATTTTCTAGATTATTTCAACGGTATGAAAGTTTCAATTCACTGTTTCCTTGAAAAACAAAGGGGGTGAGAGGAATAAATCCTGATTTTGTCAAGAGGTAGCTTAGAGGGATAGGTAGCCAAAACAAAAAAAGAGAAGAAAGAAGGAAATTTGCAGAAATCCAGAAATTGAGTAAATTACTTTGAATAAGCAATTAATATAATGTATAATGAATATATAATGAATAGCATATTATTTGTATAAACCAAATGTACAATTGGTTAAGCAAAGGCCATTATTTTACAGAGTTTTCAGGTAACAATCTTCATTTCAATCATTTTTAGAGACTGTACTGCATCCTAATACTTTTTTCCAAACCAGTCAAAGGGCATCAGCACAAACGTCCCCCCAAAACGATATCTAAACTGAGAGCTTAAGGATATATAGAGAGATATGAGCAAGCTCACAGGTGGGTCTGGGACTATGTAATAAAGTAGAAGTAGAAGGAACAGTGTGTTTGAGAGGGAAGAGATCACATCATATTATAAAACCTTAAAGTGTACTCTGTGGGTGGGTGAGGGGTTCCAGGATGATATGGCAGGACATGAGGCTGGAAGGTGAGTCAGATCAGGCGCATTCACACCTAGCCCCTCACAAGGCCTGCCACAGCATTGTTCCATGAGAAATGCTAGTCATAAAAGTCATTTCTTTGTGCATTTTAGGGAATATAATATTTATAGGGAAAGCCCCTGATGTGGAGCCTTCTACACTGTAACACTCAACACAAAGCTTACCATTCCACCAATGTGTGCCTCCTGCAAATTCTATCAAGTTGGTCAAAATCAATTAGCAAGCGTCATAGCCAGCCAGCACTACTACAGCACTTACTATGTTCCACTAGTGTGCTAAGAGCTGTGCATGAATTGACTCTAATCTTCACAATAACGTGAGCTAGATGCTATTATTAGCCCCATTTTACTGGGGCTAATCTTAGTGATTAGAAAACCAGGACACAGAGAAGTTAAGTAACTTGGCCAAAGACACAAAGCTGGCAAGTGGCAGAGGCAGGCAATTTGGCCCCAGCAACCTTGCTTTTAAGGATAACCCCACAAATCCTCTTCATGGGCATTAAGTGCCTTCTATATGGCACTTTGCATCAATGTATATCAAAGCCACGTAGGGAATGTGCCCAGATGACAAGAAACCTCAGTCAGCATTCTACTATAGGAGACAAAACTCCACACCAAGACCTTTAGCCAAATAGTGCAGTAAGTCAATAGGTGTGCCTTATTCAATGACAGTGAAGTAATACCATTTCCCTCTGGTATTTGTACGATGCATTGTTATTTATGAAGCAACCCCACGTTGTCTTGAGGTCATGGCTGTCACAACAACCCAGTGAAGCCAGAAAGACAAGATTCTCCTAGAATCAGACTCTGAGGAAGGAAGTGACTGCCCGTTGTACCAGCAGGGGACCCTGACTCATGGCAGAGGCACTAAGAAGGCTCACAACACCTGCCCTAGCCTTCGGTTGGAATCTTGGCTTGTTCAATTTTAGCTACTTAACTGCTAATAACATTACCTCTCTGCCTCAACTCCTCACCTCGAAAATGGGAATAATGCTATCTGCAATATACAGTTGTTGGGAAGACTCAGGTAACGGAGAACAAAGGTCACTCAGCAAATGTTATGTTTCCTTTCTTCTGTACATGCTCATGAAGAAGGTGTATGCCGCATTCACTCTTTAAATTGAATCACAATTTAGATGCAGACCCGGGTTCGATTCCTGGGTCGGGAAGATCCCCTGGAGAAGGAAATGGCAATCCACTCCAGCTCTCTTGCCTGGAAAATCCCATGGATGGAGGAGCCTTATAGGCTACAGTCCATGGGGTCGCAAAGAGTTGGACACGACTGAGCGACTTCACTTTCACTAAAGAACAAATGTGGTAGCATGAATGTTCAACACCCCCTCCTTTCTCTCCCACCATCATTTTCATAAATTCTTATTTTCTGTTTGCTGTTTTCTTAATGTAGATCACTTATAGCCTCCAGGAAGTGTGTAGGTAGGAGAGTCGAGAGCCCAGATTCCCCACCATATTTCTGAAGGCAGCAAAGTAACTGTGGCTGGCTCAAATCCCATGTCCAGAAACAGCCAGAGGAGGAAGGGGCCTCCTCCAGGACCCCTCCTCAGTGTGGCACCAGACCTTTGACTTCAGGGAGTATAGCCCATCCCAACATGCAGCCCATCAGATCACACTCTGTTCTTCCCCAGGCACCAGGGACTCTGTTGTCCCCAGAAACATAAAGGTATGCATACGGGATAGGACGATCCCCCAGCCCAAACCCCCCAGAGCAAACATAGCCATCCAGCCACTGGCCCTGGGGCTTCATTCCGGCAGCAGCAGCTGCAGAAGTGTGTGTCTATGTTCCCCTGCTGAAGTAACTGGCAGAAAATGCTGGGAATTGAGGAAATTCACTATCACCTCAAAAAATATATAAGGAAAAAAATATGTCATGCTTTTTGTGAAATAATTTCAGAAGCTGAAATGTCTGAGGGAGAAAATGAATCTCTGAATAGAAGCCTGTAGCGGGGAGAGAATGGAGGGAAAAGGCCGAATTTTGAAAATAAGTACACTTCTTTTCTTTCTTTTAAACACTGCCTGTTCAAGTAAGAATAAGCAGTCTCCAGCAGCACCCTCCCCTTGGCTCTTCCTAGGGCTTCTAAATCCTGGGAGGAAGAAATGGTGTGGTTTGTTTTGCATCTTTCTGCTGTTTTTTGTGGCATTTGATTGCCTTGGTGGTGTTTACGTCACAAATGCAGCCTAGTTCAGGTCAGAGGGGAGGAAAGCCAATGAAAAGAACTCCACAGGCTAGAAGGTGAGCAGGCTGGTTGCCAAACAGTGGTAGCCTTTTCAGAGGCAATCAATAAGAAGTAGCGGTAGCTGTAGCTGCAGAGGACGCAGTTCATTGAGGGGTGGTTAGACTTGGCACAAGGGACAGCCAACCTTGGTTAAGGACAAGGACTTCATTATCTTAGCAGGTGCGCCCAAGAATAGGTGGCCTTCTTTGCCCTTGCCTCAACTGCAGTTCAGTTCATCCTGCTTTGAAGGAGTCAGAGAAGAACATCACTTACAAAGAGACCTGGAAGATTTGTACTGGGCTACCACATTTCATTCTCCCCCACCCCACATCCACATCTTCTCTAAAGTTCTGTTCTTTAAATCCCACTCTTTCCAAGAAGCTTTTTCACATCCTCCAGGTCAGAAGCCTTTGGGGCCTCTCTTATCAAGCTGTTTCAATTCA
This sequence comes from Ovis canadensis, assembly GCF_042477335.2. NCBI lineage: Eukaryota > Metazoa > Chordata > Mammalia > Artiodactyla > Bovidae > Ovis > Ovis canadensis. The sequence continues at coordinate 207,591,761 of NC_091245.1, read as the reverse complement.
TTAGTAGCAATTCACAATGTTATATTATAAGTATCTTTTGCTTGTCTCTCTCCTCTCCTTGGCTCTCATTTCCTTAAGAGCAAGATCTGGCTTGTTCACTGTTGCATCTCTGCACCACACTAGGGACATGCAATAATTATTGGTTGAAGGTTGAAATCTGAAAAAAAGAAGAGAGAAATGTTAGACACATACTTACCAGGGTGATGTCCTCAGTAGTTACTACCCATAACCCACCCCCTTTCATTAATTTCGCTAGAATACTTTGGTTTATTCATATGGAAGGAAAATATTAACACATGAGTTTGATTATGAGCTAATTATGTGCTTTGGTGCCAGAACAGATCTGGTCTTGATTCCTGGTTTTACAAACACATTCTACCTATACAGACTCAGACAATATTTTTTAACTTCTTTGAACTAACTCTCTCATTTGCAAAATGGTAATAAGAAGCTAAAATTCATGGAACCAACAAAGAGAACAAATGAAATCATCATGTGGCACGTGATATATGAAGTGATAACCCATGCATTGCCCTGTCTGTTGGTTTTCCACTCCTGTGCTCTTCTACCCGTTCTTAAAATGAGACCCTGCTTCGACTGTACCCCAGCCTTGAATGCAGCCTCCCATTTGTCACTGCCTAGTGCACACTAAGTAAATTTTTTATTTCACTTTTCCAAAGGCTTAGCTCCTAAAAAACAATAGATTTGGGAAGATTTCAGGCTGGGTGGACCCTCTTCTAGTTCCTCCCCTTCTGCCTCCGAGCCCTTCAGAAACAAGAGCGTCTACAGGCTGGGAGAAGTGAAGAGAGCAAGTTATGTGCCGATTTAGAAGTCAAGATCCTACATCCTTAGGCTGTCTCAGTCAGGGGAGGCACTGCTGGAGGAGGGAGGGTAAGCTTCAGGATGCCTGGAGTGAGGGAACTTGAATCTCATTTACCCTGACAAAGTCTGCTATCAGAGGTCTCAAGGCTGAATTAGGACACGCTGTAAGAAACATACAGCATGTACAATTCCTTAGGGGAGCTAATGAGAAAACAATTATTTCTTAAGAGACTGCCATCCTGGAAGACATGCCCAGAGACCAAGACAAGCAGCTATATCTCATGGGAAATGGAGCAAGATTTTAACAGATCAGGATCAAGAAAAATATACCTTCCTCTCCTCCACATCTACAGCAGCATACTCACAAATCTGCACCTTTGAGGATTAGCATCAGAAAGAAAGAAAAGAAGGGAAGTCCAGATTTGCTTGAGTGTAAATATGAAATGACTGATGTAATTACTGAAGGGAATGCGTTGACATAGCTACAACTGGACTAAATTTTTTATGTCAAAAAAATGTTTCAGATAATGTTAAATTCACTTATGGGAAAACAGTTATATTCTTGCTTTTTGTGGGCCTTGAAACTCACACTCACAACGAATAAAAGCACCTAAAAATGGCACCTAGGCTATAAAGGACATTCAAGAGATTAGCTTCTGTTGCCTTCATTACCTTATTTTTCACACGAATACTCCCTTTTTCAACTCTGTGCTATTTGTAGCTTGGCTAAGGGAACCAGTTAGCTTTACTTCTAGAAGGCAAACAAATAAATCAACAATAATTACAATACCCAACAATTATAAAAGAAGAACACTGTCCTTCCAGAAAGTGATGTTGTAACTGGTAAAACAAGGTAATATCTGTCATTACCCTCGTGCGTATTAAAAAAGCAGAGACATTACTTTGCCAACAAGGTCCATCTAGTTAAAGCTATGTTTTTTCCAGGAGTCATGTATGGATGTGAGAGTTGGACCATACAGAAAGCTGAGCGCCAAAGAACTGATGCTTTGGAAGCTGGTGTTGGAGAAGACTCTTGAGAGTCCCTTGGACAGCAAGGAGATCCAACCAGTCCATCCTAAAGGAAATCAGTTCAGTTCAGTCACTCAGTCGTGTCCGACTCTTTGCGACCCCATGAACCGCAGCACGCCAGGCCTCCCTGCCATCACCAACTGCCGGAGTCTACCCAAACCCATGTCCATTGAGTTGGTGATGCCATCCAACTATCTCATCCTCTATCATCCCCTTCTCCTCCTGCCCTCAATCTTTCCCAACATCAGGGTCTTTTCAAATGAGTCAGCTCTTCGCATCAGGTAGCCAAAGTATTGGAGTTTCACCTTTAGCATCAGTCCTTCCAATGAACACTCGGGACTGATCTCTTTTAGAATGGACTGGTTGGATCTCCTTGCAGTCCAAGGGACTCTCAAGAGTCTTCTCCAACACCACACTTCAAAAGCATCAATTCTTCGGTGCTCAGCTTTCTTCACAGTCCAACTCTCACATCCATACATGACCACAGGAAAAACCGTAGCCTTGACTAGACGGACCTCTGTTGGCAAAGTAATGTCTCTGCTTTTTAATATGCTATCTAGGTTGGTCATAACTTTCCTTCCAAGGAGTAAGTGTCTTTTAATTTCATGGCTGCAGTCACCATCTTCAGTGATGTTGGAGCCCCCAAAAATAAAGTCAGCCACTGTTTCCACTGTTTCTCCATCTACTTGCCAGGAATGATGGGACCAGATGCCATGATCTTAATTTTCTGAATGTTGATCTTTAAGCCAAATTTTTCACTCTCCTCTTTCACTTTCATCAAGAAATTCTTTAGTTCTTCTTCACTTTCTGCCATAAGGGTGGTGTCATCTGCATATCTGAGGTTATTGATATTTCTCCCAGCAATCTTGATTCCAGCTTGTGCTTCCTCCAGCCCAGCATTTCTCATGATGTACTTTGCATATAAGTTAAATAAGCAGAGTGACAATATACAGTCTTGACGTACTGCTTTTCTTATTTGGAACCAGTCTGTTGTTCCATGTCCAGTTCTAACTGTTGTTTTTTGACCTGGATACAGGTTTCTCAAGAATCAGGTCAGGTGGTCTGGTATTCCCATCTCTTTCAGAATTTTCCACAGTTTTTGTGATCCACACAGTCAAAGGCTTTGGCATAGTCAATAAAGCAGAAATAGATGTTTTTCTTGAACTCTCTAGCTTCTTCCATGATCCAGAGGATGTTGGTAATTTGATCTCTGGTTCCTCTGCCTTTTCTAAAACCAGCTTGAACATCTAGAAGTTCATGGTTCACGTATTGCTGAAGCCTGGCTTGGAGAATTTTGAGCATTACTTTACTAACGTGTGAGATGAGTGCAATTGTGTGGTAGTTTGAGCATTCTTTGGCATTGTCTTTCTTTGGGACTGGAATGAAAACTGACCTTTTCCAGTCCTGTGGCCACTGCTGAGTTTTCCAAATTTGCTGACATATTGAGTGCAGCACTTTCACAACATCATCTTTTAGAATTTGAAATAGCTCAACTGGAATTCCATCACCTCCACTAGCTTTGTTTGTAGTGATGTTTCCTAAGGCCCACTTGACTTCACATTACAGGATGTCTGGTTCGAGGTGAGTGTGAGTGATCACACCATCGTGATTATCTGGGTCATGAAGATCTTTTTTGTACAGTTCTGAATATTCATTGGAAGGAATGATGATGAAGCTGAAATTCCAATACTTTGGCCACCTGATGCAAAGAACTGACTCATTGGAAAAGACTCTGATCTGGGAAAGACTGAAGGTGGGAGGAGCTGTGGACCACAGAGGATGAGATGGCTGGATGGCATCACCAACTCGATGGACATGAGTTTGAGTAAACTCCAGGAGTTGGTGATGGACAGGGAAGCCTGGAGTGCTGCAGTCCATGGGGTTGCAAAGAGTGAGACACAACTGAGTGACTGAACTGAACTGAACCCTCATGCAATGAAGGCAGAAGTGCAATATAAGACCAATGAGTCAATTCTTTGCATCAGGTAGCCAAAGTATTGGAATTTCAGCTTCATCATCATTCCTTCCAATGAATATTCAGAACTGTACAAAAAAGATCTTCATGACGCAGATAATCACGATGCTGTGATCGCTCACACTCACCTCGGTATATTCAGGTGTCAACCACTCTCATCATCTCCACAGCTCTTACCCTACTCCCAGTGGCCGTCTCTCACTTGGGTGTTGCCTAGTCTGCTTCTGCTCATGCTTCCTGCAGCCTGTTCCTTACCCTCCATGACACTTTAACAGTGAATATAGAACTGTGTTACTCCTCTGCTTAAAACACTCCAAAGAAGTTTAACTCCTACTAGTCCCCTCCCCTGAGGGTGAGTTAGATTCCAAAGAACAAAGGAGGAAAAGAGGAAAACAGTAACTGTATGGTGGAGAAACCTGGCAAACCTACCTTCACCAAAGAATGGAGGTTAATATCCCCAGTGAGGTCATATGGATATCAGATGCCCCTTGACATGATGTGATAAGAAGGGCACTTCACTTCTGTGGTATACTTTGCAAAAACGTATAAGCCCAGTCTCATCACAAGAAAAACAGCAGGCTAACCCAGTTTGAGGGGTATTCTATAGAAAACTGACCAGTACTCCACAAGACAGTCAAGGTCATGAAAAGACTAAGGAAAGACTAAGAAACTGTCACAGACCAGGGGAGTTTGGGGAGACATGAGAGCTAAATGCAGTGTGTTACTAGACATTGGATCCTAAAACAGGAGGACAGGAAAAGAAAAACTAATGAATTCAAATAAAATCTGGAGTTTAGTTAATAGTACTATACCAATGTTAATTTCCTAGTCTTCACCTTTTACCCACTACAATTTATAGATGTTAACCATAAGAGAAAATGGTCCCAATTTCTAAGTCCTAGGATGGCTTAGAAAGTCCTATATAATATGATGATCTGACTGATCCTTTCCCTCCAGCATCCTTGCCTCTTCCTCAGCCAATTCCCATCACTTTCCTATTCACGGAATCTTCAAGGACATCCTCGCCTCAGGTCCTATGTATTTGCAGTTCCCAGAAATCTACATGATTCTTTTTTCTCAGACCTCTACTCAGATGTCACTTTTTCAGAGAAACTTCTAATGATTGAACCAAAGTAACACCGTCACTCTTGTGTCCATCATCCTCTTGGTGTTTGGTCACTAAGTCATGTCCAACTATTTGCAACCCCATGAACTGCAGCACACCAGGCTTCCTTGTCCCCATCATCTCCCTGAGTTTTCTCAAACTCATGTACATTGAGTCAGTGATCCCATCCAACCATCTCATCCTCTGCCACTCCCTTCTCCTCTTGCCCTCAATCTTTCCCAGCATCAGAGTCTTTTCCAGTGAGTCAGCTCTTCACATCAGGTGGCCAAAGTATTGGAGCTTTAGCTTCAGCACCAGTCCATCCAATGAATATTCAGGGTTGATGGCCTTTAGGATTGACTGGTTGGACCTCCTTGCAGTCCAAGGGACTCTCAAGAGTCTTGCCCAACACCACAGTTCAAAAGCATCAGTTCTTCGGTGTTCAACCTTCTTTATGATCCAACACTCATTTCCCTGCAAGACTACTTGAAAAAACATAGCTTTGACTATTTGGACCTTTGTCGGCAAAGTGATGTCCCTGCTTTTTAATACACTGTCTAGGTTTGTCATAGCTTTCCTTCCAAGTACCAAGCATCTTTTAATTTCATGGCTGCAGTCACCATCCACATTAATTTTGGAGACTGAGAAAATGAAATCTAACACTGTTTCCATATTTTCCCCATCTATTTGCCACAAAATGATAGGACTGGATGCCAAGATTTTCATTTTTTGAATGTTGAGTTTTAAGCCAGCTTTTTCACTCTTTCACCTTCATCAACAGACTGTTTAGTTCTTCTTCACTTTCTGCCATTTAAATGGTGTCATCTGCAAATCTGAGGTTGTTGATATTTCTCCCAGGAATTTTGATTCCAGCTTGTGATTCATCCAGCCCAGCATTTCACATGATGTACTCTGCATAGAAGTTAAATAAGCAAAGTGACAATATACAGCCTTGACATACTCCTTTCCCAATTTTGAACCAGTCCATTGTTCCACGTCTGGTTCTAACGGTTGCTTCTTGTCCTGCATACAGGTTTCTCAGAAGGCAGGTAATGTGGCCTGGTATTTCCATCTCATTAAGAATATTCCAGTTTGTTGTGATCCACACAAAAGCTTTAGCATAGTCAATGACGAACAAGTAGATGTGTTTTTTGGAATTCCCTTCCGTTTTCCGTGATTCAGTATATGTGGCAATTTGATCTCTGGTTCCCCTGCCTTTTCTAACTCCAGCTTGTACGTCTGGAAGCTCTCAGTTCACATACTGCTGAAACCTAGCTAGAAGGATTTTGAGCATAATCTTGCTGACTTGCGAAGTGAGTGCAATTGTGCGGTAGTCTGAGCATTCTTTGTCATTGCCTTTCTTTGGGATTGGAATGAAAACTGACATTTTCCAGTCCTGTGGCCACTGCTGAGTTTTCCAAATTTGCTGACATATTGAGTGCAGCACTTTCAAAGCATCATCTTTCAGGATTTGAAGTAGCTCAAGTGAAATTCTATCACCTCCACTAGCTTTGTTCGTAGTGATACTTCCTAAGGCCCACTTGACTTCACATTGCAGGATGTCTGGCTCTAGGTGAGTGATCACACCATTGTGATTATCTGGGTTGTGAAGATCTTTTTTGTATAGCTCTTCTGTGTATTCTTGCCACCTCTTCTTAATATCTTCTGCTTCTGTTAGTTCCATACCATTTCTGTCCTTTATTGTGCCCATCTTTGCATGAAATGTTCCCTTGGTATCTCTAATTTTCTTAAAGAGATCTCCAGTCTTTCCCCTTCTATTGTTTTCCTCTATTTCTTTGCATTGTTCACTTAAGAAGGCTTTCTTGTCGCCCCTTGTTATTCTCTGGAACTCTGCATCCAAATGGGTATATCTTTCCCTTTCTCCTTTGCCTTTCGCTTGTCTTCTTTTCTGAGCTATTTGTAAGGCCTCCTCAGACAACTACTTTGCCTTCTTGCATTTCTTTTTCTTGGGGGTGGTTTTGGTCACTGCCTCCTGTACTATGGTGCAAACCTCCATCCATAGTTCTTCAGGCACTCTGTCTATCAGATCTAGTCCCTTGAGTCTATTCATCACCTCCACTGTATAATTGTAAGGGATTTGATTTAGGCCTAGTGGTTTTCCCTGCTTTCTTCAATTTAAGCCTGAATGTTATAATAAGGAGCTGATGATCTGAGCCACAGTCAGCTCCAGGTCATTTTTGCTGACTATATAGAGCTTCTCCCATCATCCCCTAGACCCCTACATTAACATTATATTATTAGACTTATTTGGGGTGGCCTTTTTTTTTTCTTTGTGAGGAGAGAGATTTTGCCTGTTTGATCCCTGTTATAAACCCAGTACCTCAAAATTCCTGGAACATAGTCAGAGGTTATCTGTTGAAGGAATGAAAATAAAATCTGTGCAGTTTGCTTCAGTCTGTGTCTCTTCAGGTGGCTCTGGTCCATTTCAACAGGAAAACTGAGATTGCTTTCTGGGCCCCAAAGATACTGATGATGGACATGTTTGATCTGAATGAAGCAAAACCTCCCAACTTCAGCTAATTATAAGAAGCCATTATAATTAGCTCATTGTTAAATTAATCAGTAAGCTTTTGCTACCTCAGGAGTAAAGTTTTCCCCAAATGATTTTGGCACCACTGATAAGCCCATGGGCAATGAGTGATATTTAACTGCCAGCAGGTGTTCAAGAAAATAGCTCATTTAGTTAAGATGTTGGTTAAGTGTATTAGTGACAGTAAGCCAGATTTCAGCCTGGAGTTATTTTTATAGCCAAATACATTCTACATACGTCACACTATGACAGTGGGGAATTTTCTGGAATAATGAAAATATTCTTAATTATAATAGTGATCACATAGCTGAATAAATTTATCAAAATTCATTGACTATTACACTTAAGACCTGTGCAATGCATATATATTTTACCTCAGTTTTTGAAGCATGGCCCTAAATTGTTTATAATCTCATTGCACATAACCTATGTTAAGAAAACATCAGTTTGGAGGAGAAATGTATGTTTATAGATGAGTCTATCAGTTATGGAAGAGATATATGTCTATCATAAGAACAACCTTTGAACTTTCTTTTTGTTTGGAAATTTCTAATTAAAAGGCACTAGACTAATATTTCCCATTGTCATCATCATCATCATCATCATTGGAACTTTTTATAATTTTTATAAAATCGACCTATTGTGTTGCCCTCATGAGATATAAAACACAAAACAATAGGTAGCAAAACTATCCCCTCAAATCTAAATATTATCCTAGCAGCACAGTCTTAATTGGAGGCAAATTTTACTTGAATACTTTCCAGTTGCAGGGAGAATTTGCATAGCAAAGAGATGAATGCTTTATTTGGGCTTCCCTGATGGCTCAGCGGTAAAAGAAGCTGCTTGCGATGCAGAAGATGCAGGAAAGGAAGGTTTGATCCCTGGGTGGGGAAGATCCCCTGGAGGAGGAAATGGCAACCTACTCCAGTATTCTTGCCTGGAAAATTCCATGGACGGAGGAGCCTGGTGGTCTACAGTCTGTGGGGTCACAAAAGACTCAGACACGACTAAGCAACTGAACACATACACAAATGCTTTAATCAGAATTAATCTGAGTTTGAAACCCGCATTCCCTAAAGGTGGAACTAAAGAAACTTGCAGGTAATTAGCATGATCATTAACGCAAAGGGGACCACAGATTGAGGTACTGAGCACAGATTGAGAGCGCTCAGCTGACTCTGGGAGGGATATTGTGAATCTCAAATTCCAACCATATGTTAGCTGTTAAAATTAGTCCAAGGCAATAACATTATAATTTATATTTCTGTATCTAAGTTGCCCGATCATAACTTACAAGGAACTGACACCAAGTTTTCCCAAGAGGAGTGCTTATGTATAAGCAGAGAAATATTTGCAATACTTCTACCTTCAGTTTCACAGAGAAATGTTCTTCCAATTGCAATATAAAAAATTGTTATTGTATTTTTATTAAAGAAATCCTCTCCAGGTAGAGATTAGGTGTGTGAGACTGAGATCCCATCCTCACAAGTCTTTGCTTTGACCCTTAAATTTCCCACCCTGACTTATTTACTTCACAGCACCTGTCACCACCTGAAATTGCATTATTTATGTTTGCTGGTTGACTTGCCTATGTGCAGTCTCCTCCATTGCCATGTGAGCTCTGTGAAGTCAGAACTTGGATCACCCAGTCTTTGTGTGTCCCAGCACCTGACGTAGCAATTGCAAGGCACATAGTCAACAGTGAAACAACCAAATTCATCCACCCTAACTGTGCATAGATATCCTGGGGAAAGGTGGCCATGGGTGCATTTCATTTGGTTGGTTGGTTGGTTTTTTCAGCACAATCTTTACAGAGAACATTAGAGCACACTTTTCCACATTGTACTCAGTCCAGCAAAGCCCAGGTAGTGAGGCTGTTGCTCTTAATCCTCAGTGGAGGCTGAGAGACCTTGGGCCCCAAGCAGGTGTGTCAGAGGCCACTGCAAAGAGACTCACACGGGGTGGGACAATAGTCAGGTGAATGGAGGACAGTGGCAGGCAGTGTGGTGGCCAGAGGGAGGGGGTAGAGACAGGGGTGAGGATGCAGAGGAGGTTGTGGTGAGGGTCACCAGCAATGAGGAGGGTGCCGAGGGGAGCAGGACACCTGGACTGGCTGAGGCCTAGGGAGTGTGATTTGTAGCAGTTCTGGAGTGAGTAGCCAGACGAAGCAGAAAAGCATGATTCGTAGGCAAACGACATCAGCAATGCAGAGGGGTCATGAAGAAGGGCCTGGAGTAGAGCAGTGACAGTGACACAGAGACAGAATGAGACACGTGGACTGAGTCCCAGGCAAGGCCAGAGGACATGCAGGTTGCACGGGAGAAATCAGAGAAAAGAAGAAAAAATTACCTATCCCATCTGTACTGCGCAACACCAGTACCATCTGAGTGTTTCTTCACACATTATATCACTGGGAGACAGTATAGCTACTCCCCCTGGCTCCTTGTGCCGCTCACACATGTGCTCCCCAGTGTCCTGACTCATGTCTGTTCTCCCCTGTTTCTTCTGCCTGAAATGTCTTTTCCTTTTCCCATTGCCTCATGACTACATTTCGCCTACTTGTTGAAGGCAAGCTCAAATGTACTAACATAAGTTATTTCTAATATCTTTTTGGCCAGAGTAACCAAATAAATAAATAATTAAATAAATGGGACTACATCAAACTAAAAAGCTTTTGCATAGAGAAGAAAACTGCCAAAAAAACAAAGGCTGTCTAGTGAACGGGAGAAGATATTTGCAAGCAATATGTCTGATAAGGGCTTAATATCCAAAATATACAAAGAACTCATAAAACTCAACATCAAAAACACAAGAAAACCCAATTTTTAAAAATGGGCAGAGGACCTGAGTAGACATTTTTCCAAACAAGACACACGGATAACCAATAAACACATGAATCGATGCTCAACATGACTAAATCATCAGGGAAATGCAAGTCAAAATCTCAAGAAATTGCTTCATACCAGTCAGAATGGCTACTATCAAAAAGACAAGCAATAAGTATTGGCAAGGATGTGGAGAAGAGGGAAACTTTGTGCACAGTTGGTGGAAATGTAAATTTGTGCAGCCACTATGGAAAATGGTATGGTGATTTCCTCAAAAAATTAAATAGTACTACCATACAATCCAGCTATTTCACTTCTAGGTATTTTTCCAGAGAAATCACAAACATTAAACTATTAAGTAGAAATATACACTCCTGTGTTCATTGCAACATTATTTATAATAGCCAAGGTATAGAAGTGACCTACATGTGCATCAATAGATGAGTGGATAAAGAAGATGTGGTATATATATATATATATATATACACACACACACACAATGGAATATATATATATAATATGTATATATATATGTATATATCAGTGGATAAAGTGAATATATATCAGTGGATAAAGAAGATGTGGTGTATATATATGTATACATATTATATTTATATTTATATTTATATTTATATATACACAATGGAATACTAGCCAGAGGAAATAATGAAATCTCATCATTCATAACAACATGGATGGACACAGATAGTGTTCTGCTAAGCAAAATTGTTAGAGGAAGACAAATGCTGTGTGATTTCACTTATATATGAAATCTAAAAAACAAAACAAATGAACACGGGGAGAGAGGATGGAGGGGTCCGGCGGGGCCGGGCCGTACAGGGCGGCGTGTGAGGGCGCGGCGGTGGGGAAAGGGCTCTGCCCCGTTCCGGGGGGACGGGTGGGGCTGGCTGTCTGGCGCCCGGCGGGGCCCTCCGGGCGGCGGTCGACCGGCGCGCGGCGGGGGCCCCCCGTGTGTCACGGGCCGGCAGCGCCGAGGCCCGCGCGCGGCCGCGGGCGGGGACGCGGGTGGTCGGCGGTCGGTGGTCGGCGTCGGGGCGGTGGCCCGTAGGGGCGCGCCGTGCCCCTCGCCCGCCTCCCCCTTTCCAGGTACCTAGCGCGTCCCGGCGCCGAGGTTTAAAGACCCCTGCGGGGCGGTGGGGGGGGGGGGGTCGCCCGTCTGCCTTGGGGTCGGGGCGGTCGGGCCCGCGGGAAAAAAAGAAGATAGACAAAAAAAAAAAAAAAAACAAATGAACAAACGTAACAAAACAAACTCAGAGATTCAGAGAACAAACAGGCGGTTGCAGAGGGGAGGCAGGTAGGGAGATTAGTGAAACAAGGTGAGGGATATTCACAGAGACAAACTTCCAGTTATAAACTATAGGGATGAAGTGTACAATATGGGGAATATAGTCAAAAATACTAGTATAACTTTGTATGCTAACGGATGATAACTAGACTTATAGTAATCATTTTGTAATGATTCGCTGGAAGAATCACTATGCTGTCACCTGGAACTAGCATGGTTTTGTAAGTCTATTATAATTCAGTTAAATCAATGAATTAATAGATAGATATTATTTCTTATGTCCTTTTAGGAGATGGGTCTCTTTGAGGTTGGGCATCGGTTGTATCCTAAGAAAAAGGAAGTGGTGTGTGACAGAGAGTTCTGGGCTTTAGAATCAGAAAGTCTGGATTCAAAGAAGCACAGATTACACTGATACAATATCAAGTGCACTATTCATGCAGTTTCCCTTCTCCCACTAACTCATGGATCAAAGAGATAATCAATCTGATTGGTAGTAAGTTAAAGTTCTTCACAGGTGGGAGATGGGCTTCTGTGATAGCTTCATTGGGTTACCTTCATCCAAGGACTGGATAGAGAAGCTGATTCCAGGATCTTTCTACATCCAACTTTTCCTATTCAACACTCCTCATACCCTGTTCAAGGTTTCTGAGACAGGTCACAAGGACACAGGTGGAAATCTGGTCCTACTGGATCAAACATTGTTCTATGTGAAGGCAGTGAAAAATAACCACAACCTCTGGTGGTCGCTATCTACCTGAAAGCTCCCCAAATGTTGGCCTCCAGCTTCATAGTGTGAAAACACTAGGGAAGGAGTTAGGCATTGCTTTGTCCTTGGATGGTGTTCTGAAGGTCCTAGTGCTAGAAAACATGCTTCAGTTCTTGGCCTTGTCAAGACCTCATGTGGGGATACATAAAATATATCAGATACTAGCCAACTGCTTGGACCCTGATAACACTGCAGGAAGAGTGCAGAGGCAAATGCCATAACTGCTCCAAATGTTGTCCTAGGCCACGTACTAGAACATGAGGTTTCTTGGCTACAGCATGAGGAGGCCATGGGGCTCACTGCCAACCTAGCATGTCACTCTGTGGCCTCTGAAGAGTTCAGAGACCTACAGTTGAGGCACCTAGTCCTGAGAACCCAGGCACTAGGGCCCAGATACATTTTCTGAACCCACCCAACAAGGGTTCCATGCTCCTCGAAAATCTGCTGTGGCTCTAACGGACTGGGTAGGTCCTTGGGAACAGAGATCCCAGAGCAGAGGCCAGAAGGAATGACCTGGAAACACCAAGATCTATGGGACTGACATTGCCTGACATTGCCTTTCTGTGGCTTCAGGATATTGGGTATTCTTCCAGGGGAAGAAGGATCTGGGCGCCAAGGCAAATACAAAGAGCTAGGTCAAGGTAAGAATATAGAAAACAGTACAGACTCCAATGTTCACAACAAATAACAGAATACCGAGGAAAGTTTCCAAAGATGGAGCCCACGTGGAGCCCAAGAGCTGATACAGAGAACCCAAGTTGTTGGTAGAGTGACTGTAGTTGAGCCCATAGGCAAGGAAGCCCAGGCAAGGGCACTGAGTCTATTTGGACAAATATTCATAAATTCCAACTCATTCTCATCCTGTTTCTGACAAAATTACATTTTCTTTCCTCCATAAAATGTGGTTAGATAATTTATGTTTGCCCATTCAATGCCAGATGGACTTAAGAATTATCTTTTTAATTGGGGGTTGTAAATATTTAGTCATGCCTGACTCTTTGCAACTCTATGGACCAAAGCCAGCAAGGCTCCTCTGTCCATGAGATTCTCCATGCAAAAATACTGGAGTGGGTGGCAATCCCTTCTCCAAGGAACCTTCCCAATCCAAGGATCAAACCTACATCTCTTATGCCTTCTGCATTGGCAGGCAGGTTCTTTACCACTAGTGCCATCTGGGAAGACCAAATATTTAGGACACTAATACATGCATATAATATACACAGATATATAAATATATATGACTTGTACAAACATGCTACATATAGTCAACAGTATCTTCAGGTACTGAGCATAAAATGTCTAGAAGACACACATAATACATCTGAAATATAAGTATTTAGTTAATGGAGAAATAAGACAGACATAGAGATAGAAAGAATAAGAGTTAGAGACTGAGAAAATGAGAGACTTACAGGTCTAGAGTTCTACATGCAGGAAGAAACCAAAGACTTGTTTGTCTTTTGAGAGGGGTGGTGCACTTTGGATTCGGAATGCTATGTCACAAAAACAATGTCCACACGTCTGGATTATGTTTGGGTTATCTGCACCCTCCGATCTTAGTGCAACAGGATTTGCCAGTGGACCATGTCCACTAGAACAAAGATGTAAAAAGGATTCACATTCCTTCACACACACCATCACACAGTGACCTCCAGGGTCCAAGGGCCACTTCTGTCTATGGTATGTCCATCTCCTGTCAGTAGGCCTCCATGCCTTCAACCATGAAGAGTTTACTAACAGGGAGGAGAAAAAGAAGCTTGACACCTTCAGCAATTTAGGAAAAGCTCCTTTACAGATACGTTTTCTTTAGTATTGCTGTTTTCCATCTTTATCACCCAAGGCTACACTTGGTCACAGGTGAGATGGGGACTAGCATGCTTGTGGTCATTATGCTTCGGGATGTCATTGTTTGTTGATGTGTATGGAGTACTAGTCACTCTCTTCCTTTGCTAGATACCAAGCATTTGAGTAAAGTGTCCTAACTGCCAGCTGATAGCCACACTGAGTGTCAGAGTGTGAGGGTATGCAGCTGCTCTTTACTGTGGGTCACTTGAAATGATAAATGTTAGAGGATGTTCGAATAGATTTTCCTGAAATTCTAGCCTTCATTTGTGTAAGTAAATGTCATCTAATTCTTAGCAAAAGCATTCAACTGAAGTGAATAAGAATCTTGGGTTTCAGACAGTAATGACCAATGGAGATAATTTGTGTCAGTAGATAAAGGATGCTAGAAATCTTCCATTTTGCTTTTTTTTAAGAAGTCTAAAGCCTGGCAAATAGTGCCTGTATTCCAAAGCAAAGACAATTAGCAGAAGAAGGGTCAATGCATTGAAAGAAAACTGAGTTTTCATTTTAATAATTTTAAGAAAATCAATTCATGAGGAAATTTGTTTAAAAAGCAAATGAATTGATTTCTATAAGTTGTCCAAAATCATAGTAGGACATTAGTTTTTAATTCATAAGGATATACAAAAGTAATCTGATGAAAAGTGTCTATCCTTCATTCCTGCAGACATTTTTCTCTGCTCTGACTTTCTCCTCTCATTTATCTTTTCTAACTAACCAAAGTTTATTCACAAAGAGAGATCTGTGACCCTAAACTATCTTCTGAGAAATTCCACAGGAAAACACAGTGCCATTGAATGCCTTTACCTATTAAATCTAGTTCTATAACACAGAATAAATCTATTTATTTTCATTCATTCCTAAAATACTTATTAACTATGTTAGCAACTATATGCCAGGCATTGTCTGTGCTGAAAATGCAATGAGGAATAATATAAAGGAGTTTCTTACCTTCAGGAAACATATAGTCTGGGAGAGAAGGCACTAATCATAGACTCACATATATAAATGTAGAGTTAAAATTGTGGTAAACTCTATGAGTGAGAATCACAAGGACCTATGAGAGCTTATGGTCAGTGAATTTGACCTAGAAATATCCGAGAATATTTCCTTAAGGAAATGACAGTTGCAATCTGTATAAGGAGAACAAAAGGACGAGTCAACTTATAAGTTAAAGGATTAGGGAAATGGGAAGTGTACATTCGAAAGACCCTACAGAAACTTCCCTGGTGGTCCAGTGGCTAAGATTTCACACTCCCAATGCAGGCTGCCCAGGTTTCTATCCCTGGTCAGGAAGCTGGACCCTCCATGCTGCAGCAAAGATCAAGATCCCACATGCTGCAACTAATACCTGACACAGTGAAATAAATAAATAATTGTTGTTAAAAAAAGACCCTGCAGCAATAGGGAATATGCTATTCCCCACAGACTCCTCTGTCCATGGGGATTCTCCAGGCAACAATACTGGAGTGGGTTGCCATGCCCTCCTCCAGAGGATCTTCCCAACCCAGAGGTCAAACCCAGGTCTCCTATATTGCAGGTGGATTCTTTACCATCTCAGCCACCAGGGAAACCCGCGAATACTGGATTGGGTAACCTATCCTTTCTCCAGGGGATCTTCCTGACCCAGGAATCAAACCAGGGTCTCCTGCATTGCAAGATGATTCTTTACCAGCTGAGCCACCGGTGGTGGTACCAGGGAACCCCCAGTGGTGATGGTTGCACAACCTTAAAAATGTACTAAAATGATTGAACTGTACACCTCAAAAGAGTGAATTTTATGATATACCATAAGTGAATACCAAAAAGAGTAAATGCTATATCAATTTCTTACAACAACAACAAAAAAACTAAGGCAAGAGAAGCAAAGAGAGTTATGAGTAGAGTAATGCAAAATGCGGCTGAAACAAGAGATAGAGGCCCAATCTCAGAGGGCCTTTGTGACTTAAGGATTTGGTCTTTGTCTAAGAGTAATGGAATCTCATAAGGAGAAAGGTGATGTTATTAGATTTGTGATAAGAACTATCACTTGGCTATAATGTGGATAATGGATTCGAGAAGACGAGTGAGTGCTACAGAGTGGATAAGCCTTTTTGTAGGCTCCCGGGTATGAAGAGTTGGATCACAAAACAAACTGAAGGAAATAAAGTTGCAGAGAAGTGGATGAATTTAAAGTTCTTAGGAAATATCATCTAGGTAATTCCTTGGCAGTCCAGTAGTTAGGACTCAGCGCTTTCACTGCTATGGTCCAGGGTCAATCCCTGTTCAGAGAAATAAGAGCCCACAAGCTCAAGGTGTGGCAAAAAAAAAAAGAAATAACATCTATCCTATTTGGTGTATGTTTGAGGGTGTGTCAAGGACATCATACATATTTGTATATGTATATGTCAGGATGATTCCAAGTTTCTGGTTTACATAATAGAATAAATTATAATACCATTTCATGAGAAAAGAAAGACTGCAAGAAGACTGGGCAAAGACAAGAAAACAATGATCTTGATTTAACACTGAGTTAGAAGTCCTTTCAGACATCCCAGAGGAGATGTCAAGTGAGCTGATGAATGAAAATGCAGGGCTGAGTTTTAGAGAAGAGGTCTAGACTGGAGCTATTTTGTGAGGTTTGTGAGACATCTTCATCAGTCAATCTTTAAAGCCTTAAGCATAGATGAGAGAAGAGAAGAATAAGGAATGAAAAGAGAGACAAGCTTAGGCCTAATCCTTGAGGAAATCTAATGTCAAATGACCAAGCAGAAAACAATGAGCCAATCAAGGAGGTAGAAGGACCCAGATAGGTAAGAGGAAAACTAAGAGTGATGTCATAGAAGTAAAGGAAGAAACTGTTTCAAGAAAGAAGATGTCAGTCTTGTTCCATGAAAAATATATCCTATGAAAAATGGAGTCTAGAGTTAAATTCAGTAGAAAATACTGAATCAACTAACATTAATAATTTCCTCTATTGCAGGACTTCTCAGATTTATTTTTAGATTGTTTAATGTATATTGTGAATCTCCTATAGTACATAAATCTATCCCAAACGTAACTGGCCTTAGAAGCCTTTCTTGGAATGGAACACTTATTAATATGGTTTGGGACACTGTTTGGGGAACCTTGTAGAAGGCAATGTGTGGGTGAAGCTCAGTTGTCAGCCCTCCCCCCTTGAAGTAAGAATCATCATCCTTACAACCAATAGATTTAAAATAAAGGTCATTTCATTTCTTCAAAGAAGACACACAGATGGCCAACAGGCCCATGGAAAGATGCTCAACATCAATAGTTATTAAAACTACAATGAAATAGACTATACCCCAATACAAAATAAAAATGTTTAAGTTTCTGCATGCATGCCAAGTCACTTCAATCATGTTCAACTCTTTGCAACCCTATGAACTGTAGCCCACCAGGCTCCTCTGTCCATGGGATTCTCCAGGCAAGAATACTGGAGTGGATTGCCATGCCCTCCTCCAGGGGATCTTCCCGACCCAGAGATCAGACCCACATCTCTTATGTCTCCTGCATTGGTGGGTGGGTTCTTTACCACTTGCTCCACCTGGGGAGTCTGTTTAAAGTTTGGAAAAATAGGAAAAGGCTATCTAGATAAACAAACAAAAACTATTATGAGATATCACCTCATACCAGTCAGAATAGCCATCATTAAAAAGTCTGAAATAACAAATACTAGAAAGGGTGCGGAGAAAAGGGAAACAACCCTCCAACACTGGTGTCAAGAATATAAATTGGTGCACCCAGTTACAGCATGGAGGTTCATTAAAAAGCTAAAAATAGTTACCGTATGATCCAGCAATCCCACTCCTGGGCATATATTCAGGAAAGACAAAAGCTCTAATTTGAACAGATGCATACACCCTAAAATTAAAACTAAATATTAAAAAATAATAATAAATATTAAGATCATGGCATCTGGCCCAATCACTTCATGGCAATTGAAAGGGGAAAAGTGGAAGCAGTTTGGGTTCTAAAATCACTGCAGATGGTGACAGCAGCCATGAAATTAGCATACTATTGCTTCTTGGCAGGAAAGCTATGAAAACCTAGACAGTGTGTTAAAAAGCAAAGACGTCGTTTTGCTGACAAAGGTCTATATAGTGAAAGCTTTGGTCTTTCCAGTAGTCACGTACAGTTCTGAGAGCTGGACCATAAAGAAGGCAGACTGCCAAAGAATTGATGCTTTCAAACTGTGATGCTGGAGAAGACTCTTGAACAGCAAGGAGATTAAACCAGTCAATCTTAAAGGAGATCAATCCTAAATACTCATTTGAAGGACTGATGCTGAAGCTGAAGCTCCAGTATTTTGGCCACCTGATGTGAACGGCCAACTCATTGGAAAAGACCCTGATGCTGGGAAAGATTGAAGGCAGAAGGAGAAGAGGGTGACAGAGGATGAGATGGCTGGATGGTGTCACCAATGCAATGTACATAAACTTGGGCAAACTCTGGGAGATGGTAAAGGACAAGGAAACCTGGCACGCAGCACTCCAAGGAGTCACGAAGAGTGGGACACGAGTTCGCAACTGAACAACAGCAACATACATCCCGAGTTCACTGGAGCACTATTTCCAAAAGCTAAGACATGGAAGCAACCCAAGTATCCATCGACAGATGAATGGATAAAGAAGATGTAGTACATATACTAATGAAATAATGCCATTTGTAGCAACAGGGATGGACCTAGAGGTTATCATACGAGATGAAGTAGTCAGACAAAGCCAAATATTGTACGTCATTTATATGTTTACTCTAAAAAATAATGCAAATAAACTTAAACATTTATAGAACAGAAACAGACCCATAGACATAGAAAGTAAACTTATGGCTATCAAAGAAGAAGTGGGGAGAAGATAAATTGGTAGTATGTGATTAAGAGAGGCACATGGTGCATGGTGGGTGCTCATCCACTCTGTTCTGTCTTGACTGTAGCCCACCAGGCTCCTCTGTCCCTGGGATTATCCCAGCAAGAATACTGGAGTGGCTTGCCATTTCCTCCTCCAGGGGATCTTTCTGACCCAGGGATCGAACCCACATCTCCTAGGTTCCTGTATTGGTAGGTTGATTCTTTACTGCTGGGCCACCTGGGAAACCCCAAGAGATGCACACTTCCATATATAAAATAGATAAACAACAAGGACCTACTGTATAGCACAGGGAACTATATTCAATATCATGTAATAAACTATAATGGAAAAGAATTTTAAATGAATATAAATACACATATATATGTACAGGTAACCAAATCACTTTGCTACACACTTGACTGACACAATATTGTAAGCTGACTTCAATTTAAAAAGAAATTTTAAGGCCGTTTGTCATTTTGCTTCATCATTTTTTGTCCTCCATAACACCAGCACACAAACCTCTTCAGTTACAACAGACTTGACAGAATGATTTGTGGTAACTAAAAATAATAAAGCATAGGGATTTCATAATGTACATAAATCAAACCATCACACAATATGCCTTAAACTTATAAAGTGATGTATGTCAATTATTTCTTGATAAAACTGGGGGAAAAACCATAGGAGGGTAGGATGGCATAGGGTTGATTGATGGATGTAAAATTTTACATGACCTTTCCCATGTTCAAGGGAAGACCATCCAAGAACATAATTTATGATGGAAAGAGGGTTCTCATAGTCACCTCCATCCCAGCTTCTAAGTTTGTCCCCACCATACTTAACAACCAGTCCTCTCTAATGGAGCATCTTTGTCATGCAATCCTCTTCCCACTCTCAGAAAATTCTATTTCTGGCCTTCTAGAAAGAATCTCACCTCAAGTATCTTTCCTCTTTCCCCCAGCAATATCTTTCCCTGAATCAGTAGTAGTCAATATAAAAAAGAAGATTCCCAGGGCTCCAGGAAACATTCTCAGTAGGATTTGACACATTGTGCCCTAAAAAAACTGTGGGGTTAGGATGGGAGTACAGATATGCCTTCAAGACTCAGAGATCACAAAAAAATCTAGAGTGAGTCTAAGCAACACACTTGGTATCACACGTCCTCTATATAGTCTGTTCAGTAGAGAACTGTCAGAACATACACACATCCAACACATACACACACACACACACACACACACACACTTCCCAAGGACCAACATTAGTTCTCAGAGGCAGTATAACTAGTAAGGAGAAAAAATTTTCCTATCTTCTTCCACATCTTGCAATACCAACCATCTCACAATGAAATCAGTAATTCATGGTTTTATAAAAAATACTTGTTTATTTTGTTCTCTGCATCCCAGCCTATTTCATATTGTGCCCATTCAGATCTGCCAAGAGCAATAAACAGTTCCATTGTTTAGCCATACTTTTTTTAAATAATTACCAAAGACTTGGATGTAAGGAGCCCCATCAAATTTGTCTTGAAATAGGAGAGAAAGTTTGTTTAATTCTATTAGGAAACCATAGCTTGGTTCTTCACATTCTTAGAAACAGAACTCTTAAATGCATCCAACAGAGCTAAATTCACACTATAGTTTTCATGCATCATTGAGTTTCTTTGTCAGAGAGCTCTTAAACTCTAAAATGTCCTAAAAACCAGTGATGGTTTTCATGCACCATTTTCAAGATTTTTAAATGTCTAAAAGAATCACATATTTGGTCACCATAAGGGAATCTGCAATACCTACAACAGGCTTCCTTGGTTTGGACAGGAATTATACAAATCCAGTGTCAAATATGTGTGTTTCACCTTCATCATAATTGTTAACTGGTAGTTAAAATTGTCTTTGCTTATTAAAATGGAAAAACCCAGGGACCTTCCCTGGTGGTCTAGCAGTTGAGTCCATGCTTCCACTGCAAGGGGAGTGGTTTCAATCTTTGGTCGGGGAACTAAGATCTTTCATTTGCAAGGCTCAGCCAAAGAATGGGGGTGGTGGGGCGGGGAGGAAAAACCCATAACTATTTACAGAATGCAAATTTATGGGAGAAAGTCTCTCTCAGTTTGCAGATGATGGGGCAGGTGGATGACAGGATTTTTCTATTGACAATGTTGGAAACCACTACCTCTGTGGTTTCATTAGAGTACTATGTCCTCTGAAACAATACATTAAATAAACAGCTGCTATCTGGCTTAGTAGTCTTATGAGCAGGGCGGTCTTCTGTTGACAAATTTTTGTTTTGATTTTCTGTGTTGGTGTTTACTGTTGAAAACATATCTTCCCCTGTAGCTACAAGGTTATAATTATTAGGTGTTCCAATTAAAGCCATGTAAGGGCTGATCTATTGTTGCATGATTTTGAAAACATGCTATCTCTTTTGATGTGTGATATTATTAATCAGCTAATTACCATCATTGGAAAAATATGTGTCCAAGTAGTTTCAAAAACACCTCTGAAAACAAACTAATTTAAAGTCTTAAAATGTGTATGCTATTTGCAGATAAGATGCATTTTTATCCATTCATCTGCTGATGGACATCTAGGTTGTTTCCATGTCCTGGCTATTATAAACAGTGCTGCAATGAACATTGGGGTACATGTGTCTCTTTCAATTCTGGTTTCCTCGGTGTGTATGCCCAGCAGTGGGATTGCTGGGTCATAAGGTAGTTCTATTTGCAATTTTTTAAGGAATCTCCACACCGTTCTCCATAGTGGCTGTACTAGTTTGCATTCCCACCAACAGTGTAGGAGGGTTCCCTTTTCTCCACACCCTCTCCAGCATTTATTGCTTGCAGATTTTTGGATCGCAGCCATTCTGACTGGTGTGAAGTGGTACCTCATTGTGGTTTTGATTTGCATTTCTCTAATAATGAGTGATGTTGAGCATCTTTTCATGTGTTTGTTAGCCATCCGTAAGCTGTGGTACATATACACAATGGAGTATTACTCAGCCGTTAAAAAGAATTCATTTGAATCAGTTCTGATGAGATGGATGAAACTGGAGCCGATTATACAGAGTGAAGTAAGCCAGAAAGAAAAACACCAATACAGTATACTAACACATATATATGGAATTTAGGAAGATGGCAATGACGACCCTGTATGCAAGACAGGGAAAGAGACACAGATGTGTATAACGGACTTTTGGACTCAGAGGGAGAGGGAGAGGGTGGGATGATTTGGGAGAATGACATTCTAACATGTATACTATCATGTGAATTGAATCGCCAGTCTATGTCTGACGCAGGATGCAGCATGCTTGGGGCTGGTGCATGGGGATGACCCAGAAAGTTGTTATGGGGAGGGAGGTGGGAGGGGGGTTCATGTTTGGGAATGCATGTAAGAATTAAAGATTTTAAAATTTAAAAAATAAAAAACTAAAATTAAAAAAAATCAAAAAAAAAAAAAAGATGCATTTTTATGTGCAGTTGCTCAGCTTCAAGCCAAGGCAAAAATAAGCATAGGACCCCACGGGAACTGTGTCACCTTGTTGGCTTCTGATGCTTTTGTGACATTCCCTCCCAGCTCAGCATGAGGTATTTGTCTGTCAGCAATGGTCAGCTAAATGATTAGCTGACACAGCTCTTCACTCTATGGGTCACTGGCAGAACAGACAGGTTCAAATATACAAGATGTTGGCTCTAGCTCTTCCTGAATGCCTTTCCTACTTCATTAAGCTTTAAACATAGCTGTTTTTGTAGAGAAATAGCACATATTGGCTCTCAAAAATAAAAAACCTACTGCTTAAATGCAACAGATACATTTATGTAGACTGATTTTTTTACAAGGCTGAGAAAAAATTTTAGCTGCGATTTATTTTGACCTGTATTTTATCCATACAGCTTTATAACTATGACACAGCAATAAGACCCAAATGTGGTCACCAATATCTGTTCTCCCTCCCTGAATCACACCCATGAATACAGACAATATTGACCACAATTAATCAAAACAAATTCTAATAACATACACTTGGCATTTTCTCAACACATCATATTGGACAAGTGTTTAATTTGGTGCCATGTCGTATCTCTCTGGGAATGGTTGAGGAAGACCAGCAAGTAGAAGAAGGATAAAAGTATGACTTGGAATAAGATTGTACGATCCAAAGGCTAACATTAAACTAAAACCCTTATTAAATGTAATTGGTAATCTTCCTTCCATAGACAGACTGTTAAATGCAAACTCTCACAATCTGATCACATGGACCACAGCTGTGTCTAATTCAATGAAACTAAACCATGCCGTGTAGGGCCACCCAAGACAGACGGGTCATGGTGGAGAGGTCTGACAAAACTGGCGAAGGGAATGGCAAACCACTTCAGTATTCTTGCCTTGAGAACCCCATTAACAGTATGAAAAGGCAAAAAGTTAGGACATTGGAAGATGAACTCCCTAGGATGGTAGGTGCCCATGCTACTGGAGATCAATGAAGGAATAACTCCAGAGAGAATGAAGAGAGGAGCCAAAGCAAAAACAACACCCAGTTGTGGATGTGACTGGTGATGGAAGTAAATTCTGATGCTGTAAAGAGCAATATTGCATAGGAACCTGGAATGTTAGGTCCATGAATCAAGGCAAATTGGAAGCGGTCAAACAGGAGACGGCAAGAGTGAATATTGACATTTTAGGAATCAGCAAACTAAAATGGACTAGAATGGGTGAATCTAACTCAGATGATCATTATATCTACTGCTGTGGACAAGAATCCCTTACAAGAAATAGAATAGCCATCATAGTCAACAAGAGTCCAAAATGCAGAACTTGGATGCAATGTCAAAAATGATAGAATGATCTCTGTTCATTTCCAAGGCAAACCATCCAATATCACAGTAATCCAAGTCTATGCCCAGACCAGTAATGCTGAAGAAGCTGAAGTTGAATGGTTCTATGAAGACCTACAAGACCTTTTAGAACTAACACACAAAACGATGTCCTTTTCATTATAGGACAAAATTAGGAAGTCAAGAAACACCTGGGGTAACAGGCTAGTTTGGCCTTGGAATATGGAATGAAGCAGGGCAAAGGCTAATAGAGTTTTGCCAAGAGAATGCACTGGTCATAGCAAACACCCTCTTCCAACAACACAAGAGAAGACTCTACACATGGACATCACCAGATGGTCAACACCGAAATCAGATTGATTATATTCTTTGCAGCCAAAGATGGAGAAGCTCTATACAATGAGCAAAAACAAGACCAGGACCTGACTATGGCTCAAATCATGAACTTCTTATTACCAAATTCAGACTTAAATTGAAGAAAGTAGGGAAAACCACTAGTCCATTGAGGTATGACCTAAATCAAATCCCTTATGACTATACAGTGTAAGAGACAAATAGATTCAAGGATTAGATCTGATAGACAGAGTGCCTGAAGAGCTATGGACAGAGGTCGTGACACTGTACAGGAGGCAGGGATCAAGACCATCCCCAAGAAAAAGAAATGCAAAAAGGCAAAATGGTTGCCTGAGGAGGCCTTACAAATAGCTGAGAAAAGAAGAGAAGTGAAAGGCAAAGGAAAAAAAGAAAGATATACCCATCTGAATACAGAGTTCCAAAGAATAGCAAGGAGAGATAAGAAAGCCTTCCTCAGTGATCAATGCAAAGGAATAGAGGAAAATAATACAATGGGAAAGACTAGAGATCTCTTCAAGAAAATTAGAGATACCAAGAGAACATTTCATGCAAAGATGAACAGAATAAAGGACAGAAATGGTATGGACCTAACAGAAGCAGAAGATATTAAGAGATGGCAACAATACACAGAACTGTACAAAAAAGATCTTCATGACGAAATAACCACAATGTTGTGATCACTTACCTAGAGCCAGACATCCTGGAATGTGAAGTCAAGTGGGCCTTGGGAAGCCATCACTAAGAACAAAGCAAGTGAAGGTGATGGAATTCCAGCTGAGCTATTTCAAATTCTAAAAGATGATTCTGTGAAAGTGCTGCACTCAGTATGCGAGCAAATTTGGAAAACTCAGCAGTGGCCACAGGACTGGAAAAGATTAGTTTTCATTCCAATCCCAAAAAAAGGCAATGCCAAAGAATGTACAAACCACCACACAATTGCTGTCATCTCACATGCTAGCAAAGTAATGCTCAAAATTCTCCAAGCCAGGCTTCAACAGTATGTGAACCATGAACTTCCCGATGTTCAAGCTGGATTTAGAAAAGGCAGAGGAACCAGAGATCACATTGCCAACATCCTTTGGATAACTGAAAAAGCAAGAGAGTTCCAGAAAAACATCTATTTCTGCTTTACTGACTATGCCAAAGCCTCTGACTGTGTGGATCACAACAAACTGTGGAAAATTCTGAAAGAGATGGGAATACCGGACCACCTTAACCTGCCTCCTAAGAAATCTGTATGCAGGTCAAGAAGCAACAGTTAGAACTGGACATTGAACAACAGACTGGTTCCAAATTGAGGAAGAAGCGCATCAAGGCTGTATATTGTCACCCTGTTCATTTAACTCATATGCAGAGTACATCATGAGAAATGCTGGGCTAGATGAAGCACAAGCTGGAATCAAGATTGCTGGGGGAAATATCAATAACCTCAGATATGCAAATGATACCACCCTTATTACAGAAAGTGAAGAAGAACTAAAGAGTCTCTTTATGAATGTGAAAGAGAGTGAAAAAGTTGGCTTAAAGCTCAACATTAAGAAAATGAAGATCATGGCATCTGGTCCCATCACTTCACGGCAAATAGATGGGAAACAATGGAAAAAGTGACAGACTTTTTTGGGGGGGCTCCAGAATCACTGCAGATGGTGACTGCAGCCATGAAATTAAAAGACACTTGCTCCTTGGAAGAAAAATTATGACCAACCTAGGCAGCATATTAAAAAGTAGAGACATTACTTTGCCAACAAAGGTCCATCTAGTCAAACTATGGTTTTTCCAGTAGTCATGTATGGATGTGAGAGTTGGACTGTGAAGAAGGCTGAGCACCGAAGAATTGATACTTTTGAACCGTGGTGTTGGAGAAGACTCGAGTGTCCCTTGGACTGCAAGGAGATCCAACCAATCCATCCTAAAGGAAATCAGTCCTGAAAACTCATTGGAAGGACTGATACTGAAGCTGAAACTCCAATACTTTGGCTACCTGATGCAAAGACTGACTCATTGGAAAAGAAAGATCCTGATGCTGGGAAAGATTGAAGGCAGGAGGAAAAGGGGATGACAGAGGATGAGCTGGTTGGAAGCCATCAGTGACTCAATGGACATGAGTTTGAGTAAGCTCCAGGAGTCGGTGATGAACAGTGAAGTCTGGTGTGCTGCAGTCCATGGGGTCACAAAGAGTCAGACACGACTGAGCAACTGAACTGAACTGAACTGATTCCTGAGTTCTGGGAAACTGGAAACTCCATCTCCATTATTTAACATTTCATCTGAAGTGCCTGAAACTCTGTAGGTTCTCATAAATATATGTTGACAAATAAGTTTAAAACCTTAGAAAATCTCCAGACAAAAGAGAGTTGGGTACTGAAACCCGCAGGAGCAAAAGGATTTTCCAAAGTCACAAGTATCTGGCAGTCCAACCATGGTGTTTCCACGGCATCTTGCTGGTGTTTCCTGGAGTAGGGCCTGATCCTTTGCCCTCAAAGGAAGGTCCTTACCTTTTATTTTAGGCTTCTATTTCCTGTGGAAGTTATAGAGTTCACAGTGGCCACCTGTTATCCAAGACATGCTTTAATTTTAAGCCACATTCCTGTGCAGCATAATAGTTTCTCAGAGAGACTCCTTTGCACTCAGACTGCCCCAGTTCATGTTTCTCTTGAAATGATAATGTTTGCTGATGAGAGCTGAGGGATGGGCTCAAGGTGGTCCTGCCAATCCAACATAAAGGAAAACATTGTGAAGATGGAAGAATTTTTTAAATCATTTTGGTATAGTAGAAAGAATAATTGAAAGCCAAGGATATATTTAGAGATAAAAGATGCTGCCTACTTTCCATGGTGTTAAAATGTAAGCTAAAATTCTTATTACATAAAGGAAGCATTTTCCTTTCTCATTTTAAATATCCTTGAGTAGCTATGGTAGAAGATTTTGTCATCAGACAAAACAGAATATTATCCTTGGTACAGGATTTTGTAATGGAAGGATACCATTTTAAAACCCAAAATTGAATGTTAGAGACATAAACCAATATACAAATTCTATAGATTGTAGAAAGGGATTTAACAACCTCAGCTAATCTGAGGAGCTGCACTTCAGCCTTTCAGGACAATACAAGTCAGACTCAAAGGTAGACCATTCATCCTATCGTCATTATGAAGTGCTCAGCTGCATATGTAGATGAGCACCATTCAGACAAGGTAGAACACACATCTAAACTCCAAGCTCTTAAAATCAGTGACAACTCTAACACAACAAAATTAAATGTCATAGGAACAATTAGCTACACATAAACCTAAGAAATGAACACATCTCCATTAATTCCAATTACAACACAGTGCAAGTGGTAAAAGAGGGGAGAAAATCATGGAGTTTCTTTGTGCAGACAGCTTGGAGCCTAAAAGAGCTTGTGACCTGTTGCAGGTCTGTTCAGGATGATATCATGACAGTATTGGGAATTCCAGCAGACCCTGACTGCAGGGTGGTTTGATGAACATGTGAGGTGAAGGCAGTGTAAACAAGAAATAATAGCCTAAGAGACTTCTCGGGGTGAGATTGAGATGATTTGACAGGTTACTAAATGCATTTGCTTGGGAGGCCTGAGGGTCTGAGGCTACAGGGAAGCAGAAGGAGACGAGAAAAAGCAGAGCAGGCCATACATGGAAGGGATTGAATCCTGTGATGTGAAGAGGTTGGTCTGACCCTATAGAGAACATCTATTGGACTCCTAGTTAACCTGCAGATGCGTTTGAGAATATAGGAGTATTTTGCAATTTTATAAGCTTGGTCCCCCCTTGAAGAACAGTAACTCCTGTTTTGTTTTCACTTATGCATATTGGGGGTAGGGAGGAAAACAAGAAACTGGATCATGTAGCTTGAACTCCTGGGACTCTAGGAAAATCAAACTCCCAGGAGCAAGGAGTTACAAGGTCTGAACTGGAAGGTCATTCCATATCCACGGAAGCTCTAGCAGTGAGGTGACCATCACACATGGGAGTCCCTTGTTCCTTTAATCTAGTGTTTAGTTACAGAGTTGTAGTCAAATGCATCTCTAAAGAAATGTTTACTTTCCCCAAAATTATGTGCATAATACCCCCCACAAGCAGGTGTTATTATTGTTTAGTCACTAAGCTGTATCTGAGTATTTTGTAACCCTATGGACTGTAGCCCACCAGGCTCCTCTGTCCATGGGATTTCCCAGGCAAGACTACTCGAGGGCCATTTCTTTATCTAGGGGATCTTCCCCACCCAGGGATCAAACCCACGTCTCCTGCATTAGCAGGCGGATTCTTCACCACTGAGCCACCAGGGAAGCCCCCACTAACACTTGAACATCCCAGAAATGTCCAAGTGCTTGTTTACATGGCTCTCCAGTGCTTGTTCTCACTCTATGATCTCCTCAATGTATGAGCCACCATGCTAGGGAATCACATGTGTGTGTCTCCCTCCCCACCTCCCACCTCCCACACTGTGGCTATAGAGTTCCTGACACTTCCTGCATGTGGCCCGCAGTACCACCAACAGCCCTAATGACCCTGGTAAGGCTCATTAATATAAATACAAAACCTGAGTTATTTTTTAAGAGAAGATATTCCATGTATGAAGATAGATTTTGGTGAAAAAAAAATCAGTGACTGAATTATCTTCTTTTCCTTCAGTTTACTACTGGTAAAAAAAAATAAGTTATTTGGATAGCTAAAAGGTACTCTAAGCAAAATGAGTGTAACAACTAGCAAACAGAATAAAAGTGAACTTTTAAAATAAATTTAGAGTTAAAGCAAGTGTGCGATATCTCAGATTCTAGATGTCATATTTTTTCCAGCCATAAATTAATTTTTTCAAAGAGAAGAACCAAATTTTACAAAGAGAAGGTTTTGCTGTACATATTTATTATAACATAGAGCTTTGTGTACTGTTGTATGCTTAGCAAGTGCTAACAGAGTTTTTTTAATTCCTGTTTTGGAAACCATGGATAGTAGAAGCAGAAGAAGAACCTGACTCCATATTAAATTTTATTTTTTATTGAAGCACAGTTGACTTACAATATTATATTGGTCCCAGGTGTACAACATACTGAGTCAATATTTTTATAGATTATATTCCATACAAGATTATTATAAAATGTTGGCTACATTCCCTGTGCTATTAATTTTAAAAGACCATGGTAATTGTTTCAGTACAGGAGGGTTTGGCTGTGAATAATTTAGTACAAGTCCACATTCCACTTAGATAATTTGTTCACAACTCTTGCTTTGACTCTCCCACTGGACTAAATACATATACTAACTTCAAGAAAAACAGATTCATGTGAAGATTAGCCTAAATTGTGGGGTAGTGTTCAAAGTGAATTAAAATACCAAACTAGAAAATACAGTACTACCCACTGAATAGTGTATTCCGTTTTTGAGTCTTGGTTGTACTATTCTTGATTTACTAGTTAATTAACCAGTTTCCACTGTAAATTTTCCTGTGTCCTTAATTAAATTGAACATTGAAAACCTCTTGGATTACAATAGGGCTCTCAAACTTACCTGAGTGTTAAATCAGCTGGCAGACTATTAAAACACAGATTGCTGGATCTCACCTTCCAGTATTTCTGATTCAGTAGTTCTGGAAGAGGACCAGAGAATGTTTATTTCTAATAAATTCTTAGTTGATACTGATGCTGCTGTTCCAGCATCAGTATCACTTTGAGAACTACAGGATTAGAGAACATTATTATTCACTATTAGCTTTAACAGATAGAATAAACTTCACATTCCAGAGCTACCAGAACCTGTAGCTTTCCAGTAAATATTTCAATGATGTTATTATTAGCATCTTCAACAACAAGTTGGTAGACCAGAGCCTAGCAAAATGCAAGTCTGCTGAGGGGTTAAGGAGTAGAAATTTGGTATTTCCTAAGGAATAGAAGAAGGAGTCCAACAGAAACTAAGAGGATCAAGTGAACTTAAGTTTAAGCTGCCCCCAACTCTGAACTCCATTAGAGGATCTAACAGCCAAAAGATCAGATCTAAACAATACCTAACTCTAAATACCTGAAATACCTGACTCTGTCAAGATATGAGTGTGGGAGTCCAGCAGCTGCGAAGCAGTAGGAGTGAGAATCAAGCCACAGAGACAGTTGCAAGAGAATAGAGTGGAAATAGCGTGAATACCACTCCCAAGACAGATTATTTCAAGAATTTCATTAGAATAGTTAAAGAAAGATAGCTTCTCCAGGTATTGGAGGTGGTTATGATGTGACATTGGAAGGAGATTAAAAAAATTCTGAATACCCAAAAATACCTATAATATAGATAAACATATATCACCTAGGGAACTTTTCAAAAATACCAATATCCAGGCCCTACTCCAGACCTCACATAAAAACTGTAGAGATGGACCCTGAATATTAATATTTTTAAAATCTCCCAGGTGATTCTGGTTAATAGAGGATTGAAGATTACTGGTATAAAATAGTAAGATTACATGTTCAGGGTGGTAAATGGGACAAAAGCAGGAGAGGGAGGAAAACAAAAGAAAGGTGGTAGAAAGCCCAAAAATAGCAATAACTTTAAAAGAAAAACTTCAGTAGAGTAAACTTACCAATTTAAAGACAAAAAATCAGAATGTAACCTACTAGAAAAAATATAAAGATCCAGATATATGTGGTTTACAAGAGAGTCACTAAAATAAAGTAGAAATCAATTCTTCCTGGAAAACAAAAATCTGAAGTTTCTATTATCAGCCAAAGTAGAATTTGACGAGCATAATTAGAAATTACGAGTTTACTACATAAAGATAAAATGCTCTGGCACTAGTGGTAAAGACCTGCCTGCCAATACAAGAGACATAGAAACATGGGTTCAGTCTCTTAGTTGGGAATATGTGGGAGTATATGGCAACACATTCCAGTATTCTTGCCTGGAGAATCCCATGGACAGAGGGGCCTGGCAGGCTACAGTCCACAGAGTCTCAAAGACTCAGACATGACTGAAGCAAGTTAACACACACACACTAAAATGCTCAATTGTTCAGAATTACATAACAATTTTAAATATATATACACTCAATCAACTAAATATATAAGCAAATACTGATAAAACTACAGGGAGTTACATGTGCTGCAACTACTGAAGCATAGAGCCTGTTCTCACAACAAGAGAAGACACTGCAATGAGAAGCCCTCACTCAGCAGTGAAGACCCAACACAACCAAAAGTAAATTAATTTTTTAAAAAACTACATGGAGAAATTAACAAATCCTTGTATATTCCCAGGTGGCACTAGTGATAAAGAACCCCCTGCCAATGCAGGAGATGTAAGAGAGGCAGGTTCGATCCCTGGATCAGGAAGATCCCTGAAGAAGGAAATGGCAACCCATTCCAGTATTCTTGCCTGGAAAGTCCCATGGACAGAGGAGCCTGGAGGGTTGCAGTCCATGGGGTTGCAAAGAGTCAGACATGACTGAAGTTAACATAGCACATGTATATTCAGAAATTATTGCCAATTCAAGAGATTCTGGGTTTTCTTTTTTTTTTTTAAACTGCCCTATGCAAATGGTCAGTATATTGGGTTGGCCAAAAAGTTCATTGAGGTTTTCCGTAAGATATATGGCAAAACTCATATGAACTTTTTGGCCAACCAGATAATTAGTTGCTCTGGAGAAGATAACTTACACTGGCTCACTATCATATAGCTATATATGATGTCAGAGAAGTGCGATACCAAGTGCCAAAACACATCCAAAATTGAGATAAAACTTTAAAACATGAATGATCTACTCCATCTTGTAAGTAAATATCTTGGATTAAAGATAATTTTCAATAGCAGTTTTGATGACTAACCTGTAATGCTGATGTAAGTAAGTAAGTGTTAGTCGCTCAGTTGTGCCCGACTCTTTGCAACCCCATGGACTGCAGCCCCCTGTCCATGAGATTTTCCAGGCAAGGATATTGGAGTGGGTTGCCATTTCCTTCTCCAGGGGATCTTCCCAAGCCAGGAATCGAACCCGGGTCTCCTGCACTACAGGCAGATTCTTTACCAACTGAGCTACAAGGGAAGCATCCTAACTGTATTCATGTCTCTCACTCTTGATCTATCATTCAGGACTTCAGAAAGCACCCTGTTATCTTTTATAACATCTTTTATAATTATATGTTGATTTCTGTGCTCATTACTTTATTCTTTCTCATAAACTTTAAGACCCATAAGGACCAGGACCAAGTCAATTTTTTTTCAGTATGACATACCTAACAGATGCCTCATGTACTTAAGAGAGAGTCTGGCATGTGAAAGGCATTCATTAAATGTTTCTTAATGAATATATTCATAGCATTCAGAACAAATGAGAGACAAAGAAGCTCAGCCCCTACTCAGTTCAGTGCAGTTCAGTCGCTCAGTTGTGTCTGACTCTTTGGGACCCCATGAATCGCAGCACGCCAGGCCTCCCTGTCCATCACCAACTCCTGGAGTTCACTCAGACTCACATCCATTGAGTCAGTGATGCCATCCAGCCATCTCATCCTCTGTCGTCCCCTTCTCCTCCTGCCCCCAGTCCCTCCCAGCATCAGAGTCTTTTCCAGTGAGTCAACTCTTCACAACAGGTGGCCAAAGTACTGGAGTTTCAGCTTTAGCATCATTCCTTCCAAAGAAATCCCAGGGCTGATCTCCTTCAGAATGGATTGGTTGGATCTCCTTGCAGTCCAAGGGACTCTCAAGAGTCTTCTCCAACACCACAGTTCAAAAGCATCAATTCTTCGGTGCTCAGCCTTCTTCACAGTCCAACTCTCACATCCATACATGACCACAGGAAAAACCATAGCCTTGACTAGACGGACCTTAGTCAGCAAAGTAATGTCTCTGCTTTTGAATATACTATCTAGGTTGGTCATAACTTTTCTTCCAAGGAGTAAGCATCTTTTAATTTCATGGCTGCAGTCACCATCTGCAGTGATTTTGGAGCCCCAAAAATCCCCTGACACTGTTTCCCCATCTACCTAACTAAAAATTTATACTACACCAGAAAATGATCATCAATTCAAGCTTTGTTTCAAAACCATGAGACAAAATGACTGCACCATCAATTCAGTAATGAAGAAAGGAAAAAAAATATATTCCTTTAATGTACATTAGAATAAAAATACTGAGACACTTTGAATTGCCACAGCAAGAGAAAGTACTGGAGACAACAGAGATATCATATTTTAGCAAAGCTTCATTCTTTGACTGAAACTTAGTCCTTAAAAAAGGTACTGGTCTTTATGAGTAGGCCAATCTATTTATAAGATTTGTGTGGCAACCAAGCAATCAGTGACAACACAACTCTAATTTGGTAAGCTGACTCTGTAATCTAAGATACTACTAAGAAATTTTGAAAATTTTATTCTTTCTTACTTATAGAGGAAGTATTTATTTTTCTAGTAAAAATATAGGAAGGGAAAAAAGAGCAGGGGGGGAGTCAAGACAGCTTTAAATAAGATAGGGTCAGCTGAGGCACTGGAAGATGGAGTTAAGTGAATTTTACACCAACTCACTCGGGTAGCTTTGGACCAGATGGATCAGTTTCACATGCTATTCTTGGTTGGGAAAAGTCTTCCTAACTGGCTGCCTCACATAGATGCATATGCGCACGTATGCTCAGTCATGTTTGACTCTGTGACCTCGTGAACTGCAGCCCTCCAGGCTCTTCTGTCCATGGAATTTTCCACACAAAATACTGGAGCGGGTTGCCATTTCCTGCTCTGGAGATCTTCCCAACCCAGGGATCGAACCTGTGTCTCCTGTGTCTCCTACAGTAGTAGGAAGATTCTTTTCCACTGAGCCACCTGGGAAGCCCACCTCATATAGAAAAAGACAGTTATTCTTCCATTCACAAATAAAAAGGAATCACAGTGATATATACTAATGTTCCTTAAGTAACGATTAAGTAGCATTTGCATACAAGAAGGGCTGAAGAGAGAGTTAAGCATAAAACTTTAAAGACGATAAAATCTCACATATCTTTCTTCAACTTTTCCACTGGTATTATTTACAGAAACAATGTTTCAGTGTTTAAGATATAAAATAGTGTCTTAGATATCTATATTTTTCTTATGATTTTGATTAATATGCTATAATATAAAATGTCAAAATTGAAAATGGGATTTATTGAACTCTTCACTCTTTTAAACCACTTTTATCCTCGCTTTCACTTTCATCTGTATGTGCTTGTTTGTTCAGTTTAGGTTCAAAAACAGAACTTGCCAACTTCCCTCCAAAGCCAGTTCTTACTTGGAATTTCTGTGGTGATTCATTCTTGAAGTTTAGAAACAGAGGGATCATTTTTTATTTGTTCAAGCTGTGTGTATGTGTGTGTGTGCGTGTAATGAAACCTGTTAATGATGCTTTAAAATGCTTTTTAAATCTAAAATCTATCTATACCATTTACTCAGTAATTCCTTTAACTAAAGTAAAATCAAAAATAAAGATAATCTGAATAAAGATAGAAAATCTCTGGCATATATATCCATCAATGGCAAATGAATATATAGATTATTACATCCATGAAAGGAAATGCTTTCATTTTTGCAAAGAATGTTTAATTGGGAGAATATTTCTTAAATATATTGATTGACATATTGAAAAAGATTGGAAAGACATAATAAAACATTAACTTTTACATTTCTGTATTTTATAAATATTCTATTATGGTATATATATTTTTTAATAAAGGGGGAAAGCAAGTTATTAGGAAGGCAGAGAATGAGAAAGGGAAGGAGGGAGAAAGGGGCAAGAGAAAGCAGGGAAATTTTCATAGATTTGCTCCTTCCTCTCTATTCTTACTTGGACAAATGAAGCTCTGCACCTGTTCATAATACCCCAGCATTGCTTTACGGCTCCAGCATCTCTTCCCCGATCCATCCACTTACTGCTGAGAAACTGCTGTTCCTCTGATCAAGAATTCCACAGATTCCAAATTTCTCTGCCAAGAGTGGAATGAAATTCACACTCTCATATCCTGGTAGTAGAAATGTATACTGAAAAAATAAAGACAGAAAGAAATGTACACTGACACAAGCTTTCAGAATGTTAAACAAAATACATCAACAACTTATAAAATATTCATATATTTTGGACCAAGATGTGTCCTTTCTAGTAATTCATTTTATGGAGGAAAAAAGTCAGCTTTTTAAAAAATTATTCTCATGGTAGTACTATATATTAGAAGAGGGAAAAAAATACAGCAAACTAAAATTCAGGAAAAAAAATAGGCTGATTAACTCATAGCAAGATCACAAAATTTGGTATTAAGTGGCCACAGAAATTATTTTTCCAAGAGATATGTAATGGCATGCAAATAGCTGAGGATGCAGTGTTAAATGTAAGTTGTAAGATTGTATATATAGTATTGTATGTTTTAAATATAAAAGTAAATATTTGCATAGGGAAAAAAGCTAGAAGCAAGTAACACAGCAATGTAGTTATCGCTAAGTGGTAGAATCACAGGATATTGTTCAGTTTCTCACTGTTTATACCCATTTTCCACTTTAAAGAAGTACATCTACTTAGTTAAACTTGACTTTTTGACCCACACTTCAGTCAGATGGTCTCGTCATCTCTCCAAACTGCCTTGATTTTTTACTCCTTCACTCATCTGCCTACCTAGAATTTTCCTTTTTCTTGAAGAGCAAGTTTAAATCTCTCCATCTCCATAAAGGTTTCCCTGTCTATGCTGATCTTCAGCCATTACTTTTACCTTCAAACCTTTGTCATTCCTCACTTAGTAGCATTATATGTCACTTATCGAGAACATCAGTTATCTCCTTTAATCTTCAAACCTCCCTAGGACTGCATTATTATACCCATTTTATTGATGAGGCTACTGTGTGATACAGAGCGAACAAGTAGCGTGTACAATAGCACTGTCTCTTTACTGTTAATTATCTCACGTTTTAATGGTTTGTCTCTCCACCAAGATTATAGGCATTTTGTGTTCAAAGATCTTATTTTATGCTATAGCACCCTACTTATCCAATATCCTATTTTTTCCATAATTACATTTTCCAAAAAATTGGTTGCTTTAAATATCAAAACAGCATTTTGTGTTAACTATGTTTGGTCATTTTAACAATTCCCCGCCTACTTAAATTGAGTATGGTGGACATAATTAACTTTTTTTCTAAGATGTATATAAATATTTGTTGTTTTCAGTTGCTCAGTCATATCCGACTCTGCAACCCCAGGGACTGCATCATGCCAGGCTTCCCTGTCCCCCACTACCTCCCGGAGTCTGCTCAAACTCATGTCCATTGAATCAGTGATGCCATCCAACCATCTCATCTTCTATTGTCCCCTTCTCCTCCTGCCTTCAATCTTTCCTTCAATCTTTCAGGGTCTTTTCCAATGAGTCTGAATTCTGCATCAGGTCAGCTTCAGCATCAGTCCTTCCAATGAATATTCAGGGTTGATTTCCTTTAGGATTGACTGATATGATCTCCTTGCAGTCCAAAGGACTCTCAAGAGTCTTCTCCAACACCACAGTTCGAAAGTATCAATTCCTTGGCTTTCAGCCTTCTTTATGGTCCAATTCTCACATTCATGCATGACTACTAGAAAAGCAATAGCTTTGATTAGATGGACCTTTGTGCGCAAAGTGATGTCTCTGCTTTTTAATATGCTGCCTACGTTTATCATAGCTATTCTTCCAATGACCAAGTGTCTTTTAATTTCCTGTCTGCAGTCTCCATCCACAGTGATTTTGGACCTCAAGAAAATAAAATCTGTCACTGTTTCCATTGTTTCCCCATCTATTTGCCATGAAGAGATGGGACCGGATGCCTTGATCTTAGTTTTTTGAATTCTGAGTTTTAAGCCAGCTTTTTCACTTGCCTCTTTCACCTTCATCAAGAGGCTCTTTAGTTCCTCTTCAGTTCAGTTCAACTGCTCAGTTGTGTCTGACTCTTTTTGACCCCATGGACTGTAGCACGCCAGGCTTCCCTGTCCATCACCAACTCCCGTAGCTTACTCAAATTCAGGTCCATCCCATTGGTGATACCATCCAAATCTCATCCTCTATCATCCCCTTCTCCTCCTGCCTTCAATCTTTCCCACCATCATGGTCTTTTCAAATGAGTCGTTTCTTCCCACCAGGTGGCCAAAGTATTGGAGCTCCAGCTTAAGGATCAGTCCTTCCAATGAATATTCAGGACTGATTTCTTTAAGGATTGACTGGTTGGATCTCCTTGCAGTCCAAGGGACTCTTAAGAGTCTTCTCCAACACCACAGTTCAAAAGCATCAATTCTTCAGCGTTCAGCTTTCTTTATAGTCCAACTCTCACATCCATACATGACTATTGGAAAAACCATAGCTTTGACTAGACAAACCTTTGTTGATAAAATAATGTCTCTGCTTTTTAACATGCTGTCTAGGTTGGTCATAGCTTTCCTTCCAAGAAGCAAGAGTCTTTTAATTTCATGACTGCAGTCACCATCTGCAGTGATTTGGGGGCCCCAAAAAATAAAGTCTGACACTGTTTCCCCACCTATTTGCCATGAAGTGATGGGACCAGATGCTATGATCTTAGTTTTCTGAATGCTGAGCTTTCAACCAACTTTTTCACTCTCCTCTTTCACTTTCATCAAGCGGCTCTTTAGTTCTTTTTCACTTTCTGCCATAAGGGTGGTGTCATCTGCATATCTGAGGTTATTGATAATTCTCCTGGCAATCTTGATTTCAGCTTGTGCTTCATCCAGTCCAGTGTTTCTCATGATGTACTCTGCATAGAAGTTAAATAAGCAGGGTGACAATATACAGCCTTGACACACCCCTTTCCCAATTTAGAACCAGTCAGTTGTTCCATGTCCAGTTCTAACTGTTGGTTCTTGACCTGCATACAGGTTTCTCAGGAGTCAGGTAAGGTGACCTGGTATTCCCATCTCTAATAATTTTCCAGTTTGTTGTGATCCACACAGTCAGAGGCTTTAGCATAGTCAATGAAGCAAAAGTAGATCTTTTTCTGGAATTCTCTTTTTCGATGATCCAATGGATGTTGGCAATCGATCTGTGGTTCCTCTACCTTTTCTAAATCCAGTTTGAACATCTGGAATTTCTCAGTTCACATACTGTTCAAGTCTAGTTTGAAGGATTTTGAGCATTACCTTGCTGGCATGTGAAATGAGCACAATTGTGCAGTAGTTTGAACATCCTTTGGCATTGCCCTTCTTTGGGATTGGAATGAAAACTGATCTTTTCCAGTCCTGTGGCCACTGCTGAGTTTTCCAAATTTGCTGACATATTGAGTGCAATACTTTCACAGGATCATCTTTTAGGATTTGAAATAGCTCAACTGGGATTCCATCACCTCCACTAACTTTGTTCTTAGTGATGCTTCCTAAGGCCCACTTGACTTCGCACTCTAGAATGTCTAGCTGTAGGTGTGATCACACCATCGTGGTTATCTGGTTCGTGAAGATCTTGTTTGTATAGCTCTTCTGTATATTCTTGCCACCTCTTCTTAATATCTTCTGCTTCTGTTAGATCTGCTTCTACCTTTTCTGCCCTTTACTGAGCCCATCTTTGCATGAAATGTTCCTTTGGTATCTCTAATTTTCTTGAAGAGATCTCTAGTCTTTCTCATTGGATTGTTTTCCTCTATTTATTTGCATTGTTCACTTAAGAAGGCTTTCTTATTACTTCTTGCTATTCTTTGGAACTCTGCATTCAGACGCGTATATTACCTTTCCTCCTATGCTTTTCACTTTCTTCTTTTCTCAGCTATTTGTAAGGTTTCATCAGACAACCGTTTTGCCTTTTTGCATTTCTTTTTCTCTTGATGGTTTTGATCACTGCCTCCTGTACAACGTTACAAATCTTTGTTCATAGTTCTTCTGGGACTTTGTTTATCAGATCTAATCCCTTGAATTTATTTGTCACTTCCACTGTATAATCATAAGAGATTTGATTATCAATATAAATATCAGTTATGATTTGGTACTATAATATAGTGATACTCTCAGAAAATATTGGAGAGTAGGATTTGTCCTTATTTCAAACATCAGACACAGAATCCTAGTGTGTCTTAAATTAAGTATTAACAGTGAGACTTGTTCTAATTCTTTTTGTTTTCTCCCCTTATTAAGATGGACAGATGGGCTCATCTTAACAAGTACAAGTATCTTTCCAACTATATCTATCTTTTGATAAAAGGAATTTAGGAACTTAAACACTACAGCTGGGCTAACTAATATAAATGATATTGAAAAATGAGCAATGTAAAGAATGGCTGAGATAAAAAATCTATTTCAACTCTCCAAAGTTTACTGCTACTGAGGTCTATTCAGATTCATTTGTTTTAAGATAGGCTCACAGAGATTTCCAAACTTCTGCTATATTCTTTATTATCAATTACATAAGGACTTTTAGAAATATTCAGTTAATAGCTTGAAATACTCAGATTCTAGATTTTTCTTAAGGAAAGAATGATTCTGATGATCTGGGACCTAAAATATACTCTTTTTTAACAGGCCTTCTGGGTGATTCCAAGATCTTTCTCAAAAATTGGTGTTTGGGGATAATCTGGCCTCTGAGTCTCTGCATATTAACAAATGTCCTTTTTTTTTTTTCTCCATGAAGAATTTCTTGCACTTTTTCCCTTCATTACACAAATGGTGGGAACTTATTAGGCCTTGTTCTAGGTTGTAACAATGAACACAAAAATCCCATCTTCATGACACACATATTCTAAAAGGAGAAAACATACAATAAACAAATACACAGGAAAGCAGATGACAAGTGCTAGGTAGGAAATAAAGCAGAATTAGGAAGATAGAGAATGACTGAGTGTTGGGGTAGGGGATTGCCATTTTATTAAAATACATGGAGTTTTCCTTGATCAAACAGTAATAGAAAGAAGAGCTGAAGGAAGGGAGGGAACCATGTGAGAATCAGGTAAAGTGAATCCCAGGCTGACAGCAAGAAGGCTGTTGTGACTGGAGAGGCATGAACAGGAGGGTGAGTCAAAGATGAAGTGAGAGTAGAAAGGGAAAGTCTGCTTTTGGAACCACTTAAGGAGTTTGTGAGCAGAAGTGGTGTGATCTGAGCAATCTTTTAAAAGAATCGTTCAGGATGTTATGTGGAGAACAGACTCGTGAGTAGGCTACTGCAGTAATCCAGGTGACAGGTCTGGGTGGCCTGGACCATTGTTTGATCAAAGGTTTACAGGTTTGTTTCTTTTTTCCTTTCACATGACTTGGATTACAATAATTTTATTGCAGCATTCTGTAGATGCTATATATTTAACAGTCTTCTGAATTTAATGTTTCAAAGGAAAAGAACAAGGCAGTCTGAGTCTTTTATCTTTTTGCATAACTTGTTTTTTCTATTTGGAAGCTTGTGGAGAGTGACAAAGTTGGCTTAAAGCTCAACATTCAGAAAACAAAGATCATGGCATCTGGTCCCATCACTTCATGGGAAATAGATGGGGAAACAGTGGAAATAGTGTCAGACTTTATTTTGGGGGGCTCCCAAATCACTGCAGATGGTGATTGCAGCCAAAAAATTAAAAGATTCTTACTCCTTGGAAGAAAAGTTATGGGCAACCTAAATAGGCAATGCCAAAGAATGCTCAAACTACCACACAACTGCACTCATCCCACATGCTAGTAAAGTAATGCTCAAAATTCTCCAAGCCAGGCTTCAGCAATACGTGAACCGTGAACTCCCTGATGTTCAAGCTGGTTTTAGAAAAGGCAGAGGAACCAGAGATCACTTTGCCAACATCCACCGGATCATGGAAAAAGCAAGAGAGTTCCAGAAAAACATCTATTTCTGCTTTATTGACTATGCCAAAGCCTTTGACTGTGTGGATCATGATAAACTGTGGAAAATTCTGAAAGAGATGGGGAATACCAGACCACCTAACCTGCCTCTTGAGAAATCTGTATGCAGGTCAGGAAGCAACAGTTAGAACTGGACATGGAACAACAGACTGGTTCCAAATAGGAAAAGGAGTACATCAGGCTGTATATTGTCACCCTGCTTATTTAACTTATATGCAGAGTACATCATGAGAAACACTGGACTGGAAGAAACACAAGCTGGAATCAAGATTGCCGGGAGAAATATCAATAACCTGAGATATGCAGATGACACCACCCTTATGGCAGAAAGTGAAGAGGAACTAAAAAGCCTCTTAATGAAAGTGAAAGAGGAGAGCGAAAAAGTTGGCTTAAAGCTCAACATTCAGAAAACGAAGATCATGGCATCCGGTCCCATCACTTCATGGCAAATAGATGGGGAAACAGTGTCAGACTTTAATTTTTTGGGCCCCCAAATCACTGCAGATGGTGACTGCAGCCATGAAATTAAAAGACACTTACTCCTTGGAAGGAAAGTTATGGTCAACCTAGATAGCATATTCAAAAGCAGAGACATTACTTTGCTGACTAAGGTCCATCTATTCAAGGTTATGGTTTTTCCTGTGGTCATGTATGGATGTGAGAGTTGGACTGTGAAGAAAGCTGAGCGCCAAAGAATTGATGCTTTTGAACTGTGGTGTTGGAGAAGACTCTTGAGAGTCCCTTGGACTGCAAGGAGATCCAACCAGTCCATTCTGAAAGAGATCAGCCCAGGGATTTCCTTGGAAGGAATGATGCTGAAGCTGAAACTCCAGTACTTTGGCCACCTCATGTGAAGATTGACTCATTGGAAAAGACTCTGATGCTGGGAGGGATTGGGGGCAGGAGGAGAAGGGGACGACCGAGGATGAGATGGCTGGATGGCATCACTGACTCAATGGACATGAGTTTGAGTGAACTCTGGGAGATGGTGATGGACAGGGAGGCTTGGCGTGCTGCGATTCATGGGGTCACAAAGAGTCGGACATGACTGAGCGACTGAACTGAACTGAGATAGTATATTCAAAAGCAGACATTACTTTGCCGACTAAGGTCCGTCTAGTCAAGGCTATGGTTTTTCCAGTAGTCATGTATGGATGTGAGAGTTGGACTGTGAAGAAGGCTGAGCACAGAAGAATTAATGCTGTGGAACTGTGGTGTTGGAGAAGACTCTTGAGAGTCCCTTGGACTACAAGGAGATCCAACCAGTCCATTCTGAAGGAGATCAGTCCTGGGTGTTCTTTGGAAGAAATGATGCTAAAGCTGAAACTCCCGTACTTTGGCCACCTCATGCGAAGAGTTGACTCATTGGAAAAGACTCTGACACTGGGAGGGATTGGGGGCAGGAGCAGAAGGGGACGACAGAGGACGAGATGGCTGGATGGCATCACTGACTTGATGGATGCGAGTCTGAGTGAACTCCGGGAGTTGGTGATGGACAGGGTGCCCTGGCGTGCTGCAATTCATGGGGTCGCAAAGAGTCGGACACGACTGAGCGACTGAACTGAACTGAACTGAAGACTTTTTTCATTATCCTTGAAGCAGGCTAAAGACACATTAAGTGGAGTGCCAAAGGACAGAGTTGGATTGTCAAATCAAGTTCAGAAAAAACACAAACCTGGGGATAGGAAAACTCTTGGAAGCCCTGGTCCTGAGCATACAGGCAAACAGGTTAAGGGCGGAAAACCAACTTTCAAATAAAGTCGTTCCTGAGGCCTTCTTTATCTGCTGCAAGGTGACTGCCCTTCCCCCACAAGCCTTAGCTCAAATCAATTAACCTTAGATCTCAACCTCCAAGCTGGATGAACATCCTTCGTCCTATGCTTTTACTATCACTTTCCTTTGTCAACAAAACAGAAGACACAAAAACAGGGTCAGAATCATATTCCAAGACAATTTC
This sequence comes from Ovis canadensis, assembly GCF_042477335.2. Classification (NCBI taxonomy): domain Eukaryota; kingdom Metazoa; phylum Chordata; class Mammalia; order Artiodactyla; family Bovidae; genus Ovis; species Ovis canadensis. Next base: position 207,548,752 of record NC_091245.1, on the reverse strand, counting down.
ACTGGCCACATATGTTGTTGACACATAATTTCTATATGCCTACTTTCATCTTTATTCATAAGCATTTGTTCTAGATACTTACTTCATACTTAGATCTAAGAATCTATTCACATATATCTGTGGCCCTGAAAGAACTTGGATATATTTATTCAAATGTATAAGTAGAAATTCTGCTTTATTTAGATGCATTTCTTGATTTTTTAAAATTTCATATTTGGCTAAAAGCTGAGTTCATATCTATAAAAAGTCAGTCTCGTTTTGGATATACGCAAGGAAGAGCCTGAAGGAAAGTATTTATGCCTCGGGCTATTTGGTGGGAGGAGAAAAGGGGATGAGTAGGAAAGCCTGATTGAATACAGGGTAAGTGAGACAAGGCTCCTCCATCTACTGGGGAGGGTGAGTCAGAGCAGAGGCTTCAGGAAAATCAAGAAATATTATATAGGAGATCACGGCAGGAAAGCAAAGGATAACATTTGATAATGATACCCAGAAAGACAAAAGTGCAATAAAGACAATTATCTCCTTAATTGATTCTGCGTGTCCTTTCCTCTTCTGACTACTCAGGTTATTGGGATATATGCTGCTTCCATTCTTTCCCTGTAGCCCACAATCACCACGTTTTCTCTTTCACCCATTCTGTACACATCTTTGACTGCTATTTCTGTGTTTTCAGATGAAGGGACATTTCAGTGCATGTAATGTGCAGCTTAGAAGGTACATATACAATTTTGGATGAAGCTAGCTGACCGAAGGATACCAGGAGGTACACCAAAACATCGAGAACTAAGTGGGCAAGATGCCCAGGCAGTGGACAGTAGACAAAACTGAACAAAATCCAAAGAGCCACCTGGAGAACAGATGGGGACTGGGGACCAAAATGCTCTTCCCAAATGAAACGGAAACAGAAAGGCTGTCCAAAGATTTGAGGGACAGGGAGAATGAGCAATGCAGAGGGAATAGTAACCAATGAGCTTTTCTCAAAGAAAATGAATCTAAAGCAGGTGCAGACAGAATGAGGGGGCTTCCATTTCCTGTTTATAATATGCTCAACAGGTTCCATGGGGTTGCAGAGAGTCAGACACGACTAAGCAACGGAACTGTACTGAACTGAACAACATGTTCAAGTGGAAAATCTCAAAGGATGACAGCATTTTTCAACCTTAAAATGCTCTTCTTCTTCAATGGAGGTGTTTGTTTTTAAGGATACAAGTACAGTAGGATATTCATGATGAAGAGTTTTTGATGGCAAAGGGGGATCCCAGAGAATATCTTTTGGTTGCTACACTGTCACTTTCTGCAGAACTTTCTCCCTGTCTCTTCATTCTTCATTAGGTTGGAATTGGGATAAAAGAGCAGAATGGGTCATAAGGTCCTGTTTCAAGTAATTAGAGAGTTTCTTCTTTTATCTAAATGTACCTTGTTAAAGTATATCTGTGTCCGCCAGGTTAATTGGAACTTTAATGCATAATTGATGTTAATTTATGGCCCTTTTTGTTCCAGGATGCTACTGCAGATCTTAAAGTCAGGATACAGTTTTCTTGTTATTAATTATATACAGAAAGCCAATATCCCCTTTGAGAAGAGACCCATGTCATCTGTAGCTTATTAAAGATGCAGTATCAGATGAAGAAACACTTCAATACATGTAATGTGCATACTAGTGTCAGCCATAGGTCACTTTTACTGTTTAGGTCCTCTCTAAATTCCATATTACTCCACAATAACATAATAAATTAATCACAGTAAGTGAAAATTGGAGTTTCAAGTTAAGGCTCATGGATGCTATTTGTTAAAATGTTTAAAAATGTATTATATTTCTGTGGACTCATTGTATTCCACAGGCCACGGAATCCTAATTTCATTTTGGAAATCAGTACACCACCCTGGAACCAAGAATGTTTCCATGAATATAAAGCAATAATACTGCCATAACTGAGACTGCCATGAGTATAGAGTATCAAATGAAGACTATAAAATTAGAATTTTCTTGCAGAGTTACTGTTTCAAGTCTGCTGCTGCTAAGTAGCTTCAGTCATGTCCGACTCTGTGTGACCCCATAGACGGCAGCCCACCAGGTTCCCCCATCCCTGGGATTCTCCAGGCAAAAACACTGGAGTGGGTTGCCATTTCCTTCTCCAATGCATGAAAGTGAAAAGTGAAAGTGAAGTCACTCAGTTGTGTCTGACTCTTAGCGACCACACGGACTGCAGCCCACCAGGCTCCTCTGCCCATGGCATTTTCCAGGCAAGAGTACTGGAGTAGGTTGTCATAATTCTCATTAATCACTTTTTTTGAGACAGAGAGAGAAAAATGGTATGTTCCAAATCCACAAAACACTCTATGTTCTAAATATCTTCCACTGTGAGAACTAACTTAAGAATTCTGTTGACAGAAATACAGGATCATGCAAGAACTGTAAGATGCATAAGTTTATATGTTGTCCAAAGTGCCACAATCAAAACCTTGAACTCAAAACTGAGGAAAGGGCTAAGTCCAGGGTGTGAATTTCTTGATGAATAGCAGTCCTAAATTTGTTGATGGTTAAAACATGCTAAATTTGCAAACTTTGCCTAGTAACTGTACCATTTTGAAGGAGTGAAGAATACGTGATTTCATATAAATCAAATGTACTGGGTAGTTTTCTGGTATGTCACCACATTTTGTTCAACTTGTCGTTACCACCATGTGATATATGACATAATGTGAGAAACAGCAGGGGTGTCTCACAATGAATGGAACATGACACAAGACGTGTCGAGTTTCTTTTGAACCTTTCTTCGGATCCAATATCAGCCAAAGGAGGTCATTTTAATTATCAGATGATTAATTAATTAGATAGTTAATTGTCAAAGGTAGATGAATCCAAAGAGAATATGGTTCTGTACACCCATGTTTGTACACAGAGGGAAACGTGACATTTTAAAGCACATCTACTAAATGAAAAACTGAAGTTGAAGAATTTCAATTTTTTTTTGAAGAAACATTCATGAATAGCTACTATGTATTGTGCTGTTGTGGAGCATGCTAGCATGCTCAGAGACAGAGGAGCTTTCCTACCCTCAAAGGGCTTGATATTCAAGTTGGAAACACAATGCCTTGCTTTAAAAAAAAAGAATCTGGACATTTAGAAAGTGCTTCATAAAAAAATTTTTAAGTTAATGAAGGAACAAGTTCTAAGACAATGAATAAAAAATATGAACTATATTATACCATATTACTTTGCCGATGTTTGCTTTTTTAGGGGAAATTAACAAATACCAGCAACAAGGGTGACTGGCATACCAAAAGTTCTTTTAAAGCATAGAATTGAAACTCTAGTATCAGCCACTCAAATTTTGAGTTAGGTATAAACCAAAAAAATAGGGTCCTATGTGAAACTTTAATAAATCAATACTTTAAAGTATTGTCTATTTTTTACTTTTCTGCTGAAAGCAGAGATTCGGGACATAAAAAATATTCAGTTTTGTTACCAAATCAAACTTGAGTCCACTTCCCAGACACACAGCGAAACCAATCTGTTGATAGCAGGTGATGAAGAAAAGTATAGCGTTTATTGCAAGTTCTCAAGCAAGGAGAATGGGCAGCTAATTCTCAAAAGACCTAAATTTCCTGATGGCTTTTAAGGGTGGGTTTTTTAAGACAAAGTGAGAATGAGGGTCATAGGGAATGTAATCAGTTCATGCAATTTTCTGATTGGTGTGTGGTGAGGTAACCAGATGAGGTCACAGAGATTGATCACAATATAAATCCTCAGGCTCCAGCCAGTCCAGGGGCTACATGCTCACGGTCATCATTCTCCATCTGGCTGGGGTTTGGTTTCTGTAAAACAACTGAGAAATGTGCATTAGACTTTACTTTTGAAACAAAACTAAGAATCTTTGAGGCTGATTTATTATTTTAAATTATGGCTATTTCTCTGCCTGACTGCCCTTTATCTTTATTTCTACATTCCTTAGCTTTTCCAATCATCCCACTTGGGCTTGTTTCTTTCTCTCTCTAATCATGAAGGGCCTAGAAGGTCACAGTATACTTTCAGTCTTTTTCTTAATCACTAAGAAGCAGGGGACACACTGGGAGTTCTCTTACCAGGAAGGCTTCTATATAGGTTGATCAGTTTCACTTTCACATTTTTATCTAATAAACAGTATTTTACCTGTGGAACATCTAAGCTCCCATCTCTCTCGCTTGCAGGAAGAGCTACCGAATCATATAACCTTAATGTAAGAGGCTGTCAATATTGTGAATTCCTTTATACATATTTAGAAGGGTTTTTAAACAATTAATGGCAATTAATGCATCATGTAGAATCATTGTCAAGTATATTTCTTAAGCATCTATTTGCCTGGGATTCTATCCTAGGTATTATACAAAACAAAATAAGCATGTAGTTAATATCTGCAACTTAAGATACAATTGCTTTTCATAATTCTAAATAAATGTTTTTGTTTAATTCTCCCCCTCAACATTTGTGATTAGCTTCATTGACCTTTCTGGCTCCCAATTTCTTCATCTGCAAAGTGAGACTGTACTACCCACTCACAGAGCCCAGTGATTACCAACAACTTCTCTAAATTATGTCTGCTATTTTTTTAACCACACTATGTTTAAAATCAAAGATTTTTACAATGTCAGGAAGGATTTTTAGAAAAGAAAAGATCTGTATTGTGCTCCAGTTGACTCAAAATACTAAGAGCTCCCAGGCCTTCATTTCCATGTAGCTTAAGCCATTGTAATTTATTGGCTTTTTAGAATGCTTTTCAAAATAGAATTATGCTTGGTATCCACCTTTCCCTCACAGCCACTTCCAGTCCATCAGTGAGTTCTGCATGTCCTATCACCAAAACATAGCTAGGATGTATGTATTCTCTCCACGTCTAGGACCACCTCCCTAACCAGGTACTCATATCTCCTGCTAAGAATAACTGCAGTGGTCTCTTCAGGTGGGCCCTGCCCCATGCAGCCTATCCCCCACACTGTTACAAGAGTGATGTATTTTCAATAGATCTCAGTGGGTCTGTCCAAGCCCCTTCATTATCAGTTGACTATTTCACTACTTATTTCACTGAGAAAATAGAAGCAAATCAAACAGAAATTCCACCAAGTTCTGCCACCACATCTAACCACATACCTATGTACACACTCACCATTCTGCCTTCCCACCTGTTACTCCAGATGAATTGTTTCGGTTGCTATCTAAAGACAACCATCTTGTCTGGAAGATCTCATTCATTCTTACCTTCGTGATGACATTGCTCCAGTGATTCTCTCCTCTCCAGAATCATCAGTTTTTCCTTCTCTGTTGGATCATCTCCATCAACAAATAAACACTATAATCTATCACTCCATTAAAAAAAAAAAAGATTCTCCCTAAACCTTACCTACTCACCTCCCTAAACCACTGCTCCCTCAGCATCAAACTTCTTCCCTGGACTTTAGATTCATGTATTCAACTCTTCGTGTAATACCTCCACACAGACATCTAAAAGGCATCTCAAAGGTAACATATCCAAACTGAGCTCCTAATCTACCCCCATACCTGTTCCTTTTGCAGTCTTCATCATCTCAGTGAATGGTAACTCCATCCTTCCAGCTGCTCAAATCAAAAACCTTGCCTCCTCTCTTTGTCTCATCAGCAAATCTCTTGTCCTTTCACTGCAGTTACTTCTGGACTTCATCCACTGTACTGCTACTACCCTGCTGCAAGCAACCAACCTTCATTTTCTAAATCAGCCTCCCTACTACTTTTATCCTTCAATCTACTGCCAACACAGCAGGCACAGTAATCCTTTAAATGTAAGTTAGATGATGGCTCGCCTCTGCTCAAAATTCTGCAGTGACTCCCTATCTCATGCAGAGTGACATTCAGAGTCCTTATAATGGTGTAATATTCCCTACATGACCTAAGCTTCAGTTACCTTTCTGACCTCATCACCTTCTATTCTCCTTATGCATTTCACTCCAGCTATACTGGTCTGCTAGTATTTCTTAAACAGGCCAAGAATGCTTCTACCTCAGGATCTTCACACTTGCTCTTCCCTCTGTATGGAAAGTTCACCCTCTAAATATCCTAATATCCTAGACACTTTCTCACCTTCAGATCTTAGCCCAAATTCACCTCTCAGTGAGAACTTCCCTGGTTCCCAGCATGAATTTACACTTCCCCCATTTCCACAAACCAGACACTGTTTTCCTGCTCTGCTTCATTTCCCACTATAGTAACTACATCATTTAACATACTCTGTGTTAGCTTCATGAGGTCAGGGAGATTTTTGTCTGTTTGGTACACTGTACCTTCATGCATAGAATAGTCCCTTAAATCATATTAGGGAAATGAGTGAAAGTTTGTTTTAAAAGTTAATGCCTGATGTTGATGCAGGTACAGGGCAAAAGTTACTGTCATATTCTGCTGATTAAAATATAAATTTCAACAACTTTCTGGTGGCCAATTAGTCACTAAAGATCCAAAATCCTAAAAACAGATACTATTCAGCTCAGCAACTACACTTTTATGATTGAACCAAGGAAATTCTCATGGATATTTTGGGGGAAAGTTTGTATAATAATGCTTATTGCAGGACTTTGCAATAGCAAAAAAAATGGAAATAATCATAACGATCAAACAAAAGAGATTTGGTAAGATAAACTACAGTACAGTACACTTGTATGGTGAAATTTTATTCACCTAGTCATGATTAAATTTTAGAAAATCATATAATGATGTGCAAAGCTGTTAACAATAGGTACAATATAATAAAATCAAATTTTGTGAGATAAAAATATATACAGAGAAAATGACTGGGAGTAGATATCTCTGTTTATCTCTGGATTATGGGATTATACATAGTTTTATTTCCTTTTGTTTGTCTATATTTTATTTCTCTTATTGAAGTATAGTTGATGATGTTGTGTGAGCTTCTGGTACATAGCAAAGTGATTCACATATACATTGGGTTGACCAGAAATGTCACGGGAGTTTGTTTAAAGATTTATGTATTTATTTTTATTTTTTGGCTGTAGTGAGTCTTCATGGCTGCATGTGGCTTCTCTCTAGTTGCAACGAAAGGGGGCTATTCCTCATTGCAGTATGTGGGCTTCTCATTGTGGCGGCTTCACTTATTTCAGAGCAGGGACTCTAACTGTGGGTTTCAGTAATTACTGCATGTGGGTTCAACAGTTGCTGCTCAGGGGTGCTAAAGCACAGGCTCAACAGCTGTGGCTCAGGGGCTTAGTTGCACCAAGGCATGTGGAATCTTCCCAGACCAGGGATCAAACAATTGTCCCTTGAACTGCAAGGCAGACTCTTTAACCACTGGACCACCAGGGAAGCCCCAGTATTCTAGTTTTCCTGTAAGATGTTACAGAAAAATCCAAATCCAAATTTTTTGGCCAAGCCAATATATATATTTTTCATATTCTTTTCCATTATAATTCATTTTAGAATATTGAATATAGTACCCTGTGCAATACAGTAGGACCTTGCAGTAGTTAGTATTTAGTTTAGTTTCTTTTTTAGTATTTACTTGTTTGTTTGGCTGTGCATGCAGGATCTTTAGTTGTAGCATGTGGAATCTTTTTTTAGTTGTGAGATGTGAACTCTTAGTTGCAGCATGTGGGGTCTAGTTCCCTAACCAGGGATTGAACCTGGGGCCCCTTCATTGGTAGTGCAGAATCTTAGTCACTGGATCACCTGGGAAGTCTCAATTTATTTTATATATCGTAGTTTGTATCTGCTAATCTCAAACTCTTCATTTATCCCTCTCATACTGCCTTTCCCCTTTGGTAACCGTTAAGTTTGTTTCCTATATCTGTTAATCTGTTTTGCAAATAAGTTTGTGTCACAACTTAAATTCGACATATAAGTGATATCATATGGTGTTTGCCTTGCTCTTTTGACTTACTTCACTTAGCATGATAATCTCTAGGTCCATCCGTGTTGCTGCAAATTGCATTATTTCATTCTTTTTATGGCACAGTAGTATTCCATTATGTATATGTACCACATCTTTACCTGTTCATCTGTTGATGGACACTTAGGTTGCTTCCATCTCTTGGCTATTTTAAATAGTGCTGCTATGAATACTGGGGAGCATGTATCTTTTAAAATTAGAGTTTTCCCCAAATACATGCCCAGGAGTGGGATTCCTAGACATATGACAGTTCTATTTTAAGTTTACTGAGGAACCTTCATACTGTTTTCCATAGTGACTGCACCAATTTATATTCCTACCAACAGTGTAGGAGGGTTTGTTTGTCTTTATTTTCTTAACTGGCTATAATGAATAGGTTCAGTTCAGTTCAGTTGCTCAGTCATGTCCAACTTTTTGCAACCCCATGGACTACATACAGCACGCCAGGCTTCCCTGTCCATCACCAACTCCTGGAGCCTACTCAAACTCATGTCCATCTCATCGGTGATGCCATCCAACCATCTCATCCTCTGTCATCCCCTTCTCCTACCTTCAATCTTTCCTAGAATCAGGGTCTTTTCAAATGAGTCTGTTCTTTGCATCAGGTGGCCCAAGTTTTAGAGTTTCAGCTTCAGCATCAGTCCTTCCAATGAATATTCAGGACTGATTTCCCTTAGGATGGACTGGTTGGATCTCCTTGCTGTCCAAGGGACTCTCAAGAGTCTTCTCCAATATATTCCACAGTTCAAAAGCATCAATTCTTTGGCACTCAGCTTTCTTTAAGGTCCAACACTCACAACACACGTGACTACTGGAAAAACCATAGCTTTGACTAGATAGACCTTTGTTGGCAAAGTAATGTCTCTGCTTTTTAATATGCTGTCTAGGTTGGTCATAGCTTTCCTTCCAAGGACTAAGAGTCTTTTAATTTCATGGCTGCTATTACCATCTGCAGTGATTTTGAAGCCCAGAAAAATAAGTCTGTCACAGTTTCCATTGTTTCCTCATCTATTTGCCATAAAGTAATGGGACCAGATGCCATGATCTTAGTTTTCTGAATGTTGAGTTTTAAGCCAACTATTTCACTCTCCTCTTTCACTTCCATCAAGAGGCTCTTTCGTTCTTCGATTTCTGCCATAAAAGTGGTGTCATCTGTGTATCTGAGGTTGTTGATATTTCTCCCAGCAATCTTAATTCCAGCTTGCCCTTCATCTACTATAGTAAGAAAATGACTTAATGACAAGTTAATATTTACTGAGCATTAACAATATGCCAAATACTTTTATATGCCATCTCATTTAATTCTCAAAGAGACATTATGAAGTATTGTCTTAGTCAGTTTGGGCTGCTGTATCAAAAATAGCATAGATTGGATGGCTTATAAACAATAGAAATTTATTTTTCACAGTTCTGGAGTCCGGGAAGTCCAAGATCAAGGCACGTATCTGGTGTCTGATGAGAGCCTTCTTCCTGGTTCATAGACACCAACTTCTCACTGTGTTCTCACATGGCTGAAGGGGAGGGAGATCTCCCTGGAGGCCCCTTTTTTAATGACATGAATCCCAACCTTCATGGGTCCATCACCTCCAAAATGCCCCACCTCCAAACTCGATGGACACGAGTCTGAGTGAACTCCAGGAGTTGGTGATGGACAGGGAGGCCTGGCATGCTGCGATTCATGGGGTTGCAAAGAGTCAGACAAGACTGAGCGACTGAACTGAACTGAACTGAGGGATTATTTCAACAGATGAATTTGGAGTGATGTGACTTCAACATCACCCCCTAGTCTTCACTTGGTGTAAGCTGGAACAGAATATCACAAATGATTACTGTAAACATCTCAGGACCTACATAATCACCTTTGTGGCTAGGGTTAATGCATTAGGAGACTCCAGAATTACAACCATATAAATAGAATATGCAAATGTGAAGAGTATTTATAGCATATCAACTAAAAATTCACTTTTTGTGAGATTTCTATCACTACCAAGTAAGATAGCAAATGTGGGTAACAAGTTTAAGGCCAAGGGTTAATCATTCCTACTGAAGAGTGCACAGTAAGGTGAAATAATCAATTTCTGTATAGCTACAAAAGACCTCCAACCTTTTTCATACTATATTAAATATGAAACAATGGCTAGTTTTAAGAAGGAGAAAATATTCGTTGTAGTTAATGCATGTTAAAAAAAAAAAAACACCACCTCGAGGGAGGGACCACGATGGTAACATAGGAGGCTCCTAAACTTCCCTCCTTCCGTGGACACACCAAACATACAACCTCACGCAATGCAATTCCTTCAGAGAGAATTCCAGAAACTAACTGAGTGACTCCTATGACACAGGGAAAATGAGAAAATAACTACAACAAAATAAGTGGGATAGGCTGAGACATATCCTTGCCATAAACTCCACCCCAGGCACAGAACCATACAATCAGGTGGGAACCCTAAACTCCCAGTTTCTCCCTGAGGAGCAAAGAACTTGAACTGTGCATCTATTGCTCTACCTTTCAAAGATCATATCAGAGGGATGGGTCCAAAAACACATATCTCTGAAAGCCAATAGAGCTTGGGTTAACAGGACCCACAAAGCTATAACAAACAAAAAAGAAGTTCTTAGCAGGAGTATTAGCACTCACCACATGTACTGTCACCAGGGCTCAGTGCAGAGAAGCAGGCAAAACTGTCCATTACCTAGTTTTTCTCTGGACATTTTTTTCCCAGCTTAAATACATGCTTTACTAGTTACTGCTGAAAGTCTGTATGCTGACCAGCCCGTGTTAAGGTGATGACTGCAGTGCTCCTCAGTATTCCTTGGGACATTGATGGGTCTTGGCACACCCTCAAAGAATAAGGATGGTTGCTGGACAATCACAGAAGTTTGAGAAACAACCAGGAACTTGGACTAGGCTGATTCACAAGGTTCATATCCTAAATGAGACCAGTCTATTAAGACTGGGGAAGGTGGCTCTTTTTTATCTAATGTAGGAAAACCAACACAGAGAGCCAAGGAAAACGAAGGAACAGGGAAATGTGTTCCAAACAAAAGAACAAAATAAATCTCCAGAAATTGATCCTATTGAAATGGAGATAAATCCTGGTAGTTCAAAATAATTGCTAAAAAAAATGCTCACCAGAATCATAAGATCAATTCATGAACAACAAAGAGATAGAAAATATTTCAAAGTACCAAACAGAAATCACACAGCTGAAGAATACAGTAACCAAACTGAAAAAAATCAGTCGGTTCAGTTCAGTTCAGTTGCTCAGTCATGTCCAGCTCTTTGTGACCCCATGGACTACAGCACACCAGGCTTCCCTGTCTACCAACTCCCAAAGCTTGTTCAGACGCATGTCCATCGAGATGGTGATGCCATCCAACCGTCTCATTCTCTGTCGGCCCCTTCTTCTCCCACCTTCAATCTTTCCCAGCATCAGGGTCTTTTCAAATGAGTCAGTTCTTCGCATCAGGTGGCCAAAGTATTGGAGTTTCAATTTAAGCATCCGTCCTTCCAATGAATATTCAGGACTGATTTCCTTTAGGACTGACTGGTTGGATCTCTTTGCAGTCTGAGGGACTCTAAAGAGTCTTCCCCAAAATGCAAGTCAAGACCACTATGAGGTACCATTTCAGACCAGTCAGAATGGCTGTGATCCAAAAGTCTACAAGAAATAAATGCTGGAGAGGGTATGGAGAAAAGGGAACCCTCTTACACTGTTGGTGGGAATGCAAACTAGTACAGTCACTATGGAGAACACTGTGGAGATTCCTTAAAAAACTGGAAAAAGAACTGCCTTATGACCCAGCAATCCCACTTCTGAGCATACACACCAAGGAAACCAGAGTTGAAAGAGACATGTGTACCCCAATGTTCATTGCAGCACTGTTTATAATTGCCAGAACATGGAAGCAACCTAGATGTCCATCAGCAGATGAATGGATAAGAAAGCTGTGGTACATATACACGATGGAGTATTACTCAGCCATTAAAAAGAATACATTTGAATCAGTTCTAATGAGGTGGATGAAACTGGAGCCAATTTTACACAGTGAAGTAAGCCAGAAAGAAAAACACCAATACAGTATACTAACACATATATATGGAATTTAGAGAGATGGCAACGATGACCCTGTATGCAAGACAGCGGGGGAGACACGGATGTAGAGAGCAGACTTTTGGACTCTGTGGGAGAGGGAGAGGGTGGGATGATTTGGGAGAATGGCATTGAAACATGTATAATATCATGTAAGAAACAAACCACCAGTCTAGGTTCGATGCAGGATACAGGATGCTTGGGGCTGGTGCACTGGGATAAGAGATGGTATGGGGAGGTAGGTGGGAGGGGGATTTAGGATTGGGAACTCATATACACCGGTGCTTGGCGGATTCGTGTTGATGTATGCCAAAACCAATACAGTATTGCAAAATAAAATAAGATAAAAAATAAAAATAATAAAAAAAAATTGGTGAGGTTAAAAACAAATAAGAGCATTAAAAAACTAAGCAATCAATTTTACATATGGTAGTGTATGTTTCCATGCTACTCTGTCCGTTCATCCCACCCTCTGCTTCTCCCTGCTCCAGCACCCCAGCTTGTGTCCGTAAGTCTGTTCTCTATGTCTACGTCTCCGTTGCTGCCCTATAAATAGGTTTATCAGTATCATCTCTCTACATAGCCAGTGGGAATTAGCTGTATGACTAAGAGAACTTGAACAAGGGCTCTGTAACATCTCTGTAACAACCTAGAGGGGTGGGAAGTGGGAGGAAGGTTCAAGAGAGAGGGAGCATATGTATACCTCCAGCTGATTCATGTTGCTGTATGGCAGAAACAAATGTAATATTGTAAAGCAATTATCCTTCAATTAAAATTAAATAAATTTTAAAAAACTAAGCAATTTTAAAAAAAAGAGTCTTCTCCAACACCACAGTTCAAAAGCATCAAATCTTTGGTACTCAGTTCAGTTCAGTTCAGTCGCTCAGTCGTGTCCAACTCTTTGCGACCCCAGGAATCGCAGCACGCCAGGCCTCCCTGTCCATCACCAACTCCCGGAGTTCACTCAGACTCACGTCCATCGAGTCAGTGATGCCATCCAGCCATCTCATCCTCCGTCGTCCCCTTCTCCTCCTACCCCCCATCCCTCCCAGCATCAGAGTCTTTTCCAATGAGTCAACTCTTCACATGAGGTGGCCAAAGTACTGGAGTTTCAGCTTTAGCATCATTCCTTCCAAAGAAATCCCAGGGCTGATCTCCTTCAGAATGGACTGGTTGGATCTCCTTGCACTCAGCTTTCTTTATAGTCCAGCTCTCACATCCATACATGACTGCTAGAAAAACCATAGCTTTGACTAGATGGACCTTTGTTGGCAAAGTAATGTCTCCACTTTTTAATATGCTATCTAGGTTGGTCATAGCTTTTCTTTCAAGGAGTAAGCATCTTTTAGTTTCATGGCTTCAGTCCCCAATCTGCAGTGATTTTGGAGCCCAAAAAAATAAATTCTGTCACTGTTTCCATTGTTTCTCCATCTATTTGCCATGAAGTGATGGGACCAGATGCCATGATCTTAGTTTTCTGAATGTTAAGTTTTAAGCCAACTTTTTCACTCTCCTCTTTCACCTCATCAAGAGGCTCTTTAGTTCTTCTTCGCTTCCTGCCGTAAGGGTGGTGTCATCTGCGTATCTGAGGTTATTAATATTTCTCATTCAATGTCCGACCAGATCATTCAGAAGAAAGGATCAGTGAATATGAAAACAGGGAAGTGGTATTCATTCAATCAGAAGAGCAAAAGGAAAGAGAACAAAGAAGAGTGAAGATAATTCAAGTGTTTTTTTTTTTTTTTGGTATAACACCAAAAAGACCTATATATGAATTACAGAGATGTGAGAGGGAAAAGGAGCAGGATGCTTTTTCAGATAAATAATGGCTTAAAGAATACTAAATAGGATGAATGAACCTAAACAGACCCACATGACAATACATTATAATTAAACCATCAAAAGTTAAGGACAAATGGGGCAAAGACAGCCTCTTCAATGGTGCTGGGAAAACTGGACAACTACACGTAAAAGAATGAAGTTAGAACACTTCCTAACACCATACACAAAGATAAACTCAAAATGGATTAAAGACTTAAATGTAGGAACAGAAACTATAAAACTTAGAGGAAAACATAGGCAGAACACTCAATGACATAAATCAAAGCAAGATCCTCTATGACCCACTTCCTAGAGTAATGGAAATGAAAACCAAAGTAAACAAGTGGGACCTGATTAAACTTAAAAGCTTTTGCACAGCAAAAGAAACTATACGCAAGGTGAAAAGACAACCCTCACAATGGGAGAAAATAATGGCAAATGAAACAACTGAGAAAGGACTAACTTCCAAAATATACAAGCAGCTCATACAGCTCAATACCAGAAAAACAAACAACCCAATCAAAAAGTGGGGAAAAGACCTAAACAGACATTTCTCCAAAGAAGACATACAGATGGCTAACAAACACATGAAAAGATGCTCAACATCGCTCTTTATTAGAGAAATGCAAATCAAAACTACAATCAGATATCACCTCATACCAGTCAGAATGGCCATCATCTAAAAGTCTACAAACAATACGTGCTAGAGAGGGTATGGAGAAAAGGGAACGCTCTTGCACTGTTGGTGGGAATGTAAATTGATACAGCCACTATGGAAGACAGTATGGAGATTCCTTTAAAAAATAACTAGGAATAAAACCACCATATGACCCAGCAATCTCACTCGTAGGCATATACCCTGAGGAACCCAAAAATGAAAAAGACACAAGTATCCCATTGTTCACTGCAGCACTATTTACAATAGCTAATACATAGAAGCAACCTAGATGTCCATTGGCAGATGAATGGATAAAGAAGTTGTGGTCCATATACACGATGGAATATTCAGTTCAGTTCAGTTCAGTCACTCAGTCGTATCCGACTCTTTGAGAGCCCATGAATCACAGCCCATAAAAGGGAATGCATTTGAGTCAGTTTTAATGAGGTGGATGAATCTAGAATCTATTATACAGAGTAAAGTAAGTCTGAAAGAGAAAGAGAAATATCGTATTCTAACACATATATGTGAAATCTAGAAAAACAGTACTGAAGAATTTATTTACAGGCAGCAATGGAGAAACAGACATAGAGAATAGACTTATGGACATGGGGAGAGGGGAGGAGAGGGTGAGGTGTATGGAAAGAGTAACATGGAAACTTACATTACCATATGTAAAATAGAGAGCCAAGTGGAATTTGCTGTACGGCTCAGAAAACTCAAACAGGGGCTCTGTTTCAACCTAGAGGGGTTGGATGGGGAGGGAGATTCAAAAGGGGATATATGTATACCTATGGCTGATTCATGTTGCGGTTTGACAGAAGACAACAAAATTCTGTAAAGCAATTATCCTTCAATAAAAAAAAATTTTTTTAAGTTGAGGACAAAAAAAGAATCTTAAAAGCAGCAAGGGAAAAACAATTCGTTATATACAAAGGAATTCTCTTAAGACTAGGCACATTTTCAGCAGAGATCTTGCTGGCTAGAGGGAGTAGGATGATTGTTTAAAGTGCTGAAATCAAAAACCAAGAATACTCTACCTGGCAAAGTTGTCCTTTACCTTAGAATTGAAGGAGAGAGAAAGAATTTTCAGACAAAAGCTGAAGGAGTTCATCAACAGTAGACCAGTCTTGCAAGAAATGTTAAAGCAAGTTATCAAGTTTAGATAAAAGCATACTAATTAATAACATGAAAATGCACAAATGTATAAAATATAAAAATGTAGTGGTAATGGAAATGTATAAATTCAGAGTATGCTAAGATTGTAACAGTTATGAGTAAGTCACTTATAACTCTAGTATAAACATTAAAAGACAAAAGCATTAAAAATAACCATAACTATAATAATTTCTTCATAGATACACAATATAAAAAGATGTAAATTGAAACATCAAAAACATGAAAGGTGGGAGAGATGTGAAAATATAGAGCTTTTGTATGCATTAGAATTTAAGTCATTATCAATTTTAAATTAACCATTTTAACTGTAAGATGTTTTATGTAAGCCTCATGGTAACCACTGGAGAAGGCAATGGCACCCCACTCCAGTACTCTTACCTGGAAAATCCCCATGGACGGAGGAGTCTGGTGGGCTGCAGTCCACGGGGTTGCTAAGAGTCGGACACAACTCACTTTCACTTTTCACTTTCATGCATTGGAGAAGGAAATGGCAACCCACTCCAGTGTTCTTGCCTGGAGAATCCCAGGGACAGGGGAGCCTGGTGAGCTGCTGTCTATGGGGTCACACAGAGTTGGACACGACTGAAGCGACTTAGCAGCAGCAGCAGCATGGTAACCACAAAGCAAAAAACTAAGGCAGAGATACAAGATAAGAAGTAAGGAATCAAAACATACCACTACATAAATACACCAAAGTACAAAGGAAGAGAGCAACAGAAGAAAAAAGTAACTACAAACAGCCAGAAAATAAGTTATAAAATGGCAATATTTATAACATAATTAAGTTAAATGTAAATGGACTAGAATATAACCAATATTTTAATGACTATAGAGTATAATCTATAAAATTTTTGAATCAAATATTGTATATCGGAAACTAATGTAATATTATAAGTCAATTATGTCTCAATAAAATTAAATAAATATATAAATAAAAATGTTTTAAATCTAAATAGACTAGATTCTCCAATCAAAAGACAAAGAGTAGCTGAATGAAATTTTTTTAAAAAATCCAACTATATCCTGCCTACAAAAGATTCACTTCTGCTTTATAGACACACAGAGACTGAAAGTGAAGGGATGGAAAAATATATTCCATGTAAATAAAAATAGAAAGAGAGGAGGGTTAGTTACCTTTAGTTAGTTAGTTAGTTAGTTAGTTAGCTCAGTCGCTCAGTCATGTCCGAGTCTTTGCGACCCCAGGAACTGCAGCACGCCAGGCCTCCCTGTCCATCACCAACTCCCAGAGTTCACTCAGACTCACATCAATTGAGTCAGTGATGCCATCCAGCCATCTCATCCTCTGTCGTCCCCTTCTCCTCCTGCCCCCAATCCCTCCCAGCATCAGAGTCTTTTCCAATGAGTCAACTCTTCGCATGACGTGGCCAAAGTACTGGAGCTTCCATCTGACAAAATACACTTTAAACGAAAAACTGTAACAAGAAGCAAAGAAGATCACTATATAATTATAAAGGAACCAGTTCATCAGAAAATATAACAATTATAAATAATGTATAATGTACATTTGGGTATATCAAAGCACCTAAATATATAAAGCAAATATTTAACAGATCTGGAAGGAGAAATAGACAGTGATACAATAATATAGGGAACTTCAATACCCCATTTTCATCAATGGATAGATTACCCAGATGGAATATCAGTAAGGAAACATTGGACTTACACACTAAGCTAACAGACATATATAGAACATTCCATCCAACAGCAACAGAATACACATTCTTCTCAAGTGCACATGGAACATTTTCCAGGATAGATCATGTGTTAGGACACAAAATATGTGTTAATGTATTTAAGAAGATTGAAATCATATCAAGCATCTTTTCTGACCACAATGGTACAAAACTGGAAATCAATTAAAAGAAAAAAACTGAAAAATTCACAAATATGTGAAGATTAAACAACATACTCCTGAGCAACTAACAGGACAAAGAAGAAATAAAAAGGAAAATTAGGAAACATCTTAAGACAAATGAATATGGAAGCAAATAACATACCAAAACTTAAAGGGTGTAGCAAAAGCAGTTTTAAGAGGGACGTTTATAGCAATAAATTCCCATACTAAGAAAAAATAAAGATCTCAAATAAACAACTTAACTTTACACCTCAAAAACTGAAAAAGAACAAACTAACCCAAAGTTAGTAGAGGAAAGGAAATGGCAAAGATCAAAGTAGAAATGAATGAAAAAGAGGCTAAAAAGACTAAAGGAAAAAATCCTTGAAACTAAGATCAAGTTCTTTGACAAGATAAATGAAATAGACATAGTGTAGCTAGACTAAGAAAAGCAGAAAAAAAGACTCAAATAGATAAAATTGAAATGAGACAGAAGACATTACAATATTACAACTAATAACACAGAAACAGTAAGGATCATAAGAAGCTACAATAAACAATTATATGTCAACAGTTAGCTAACCTAGAAAGTGAATAAATTCCTAAATACATAAAACCTACCACAACTGACTCATGAAGAAACAGAAAATCTGAAATGACCAATTACTAATGGATTGAATCAGTGTTCAAAACCTTCTCCAACACATAAAAAAGCAGATGACTGCACTAGTGAATTCTACAAAACATTTTAAGAAGAATCAATACCAACCCTTCCCAAACTCTTCCAAGAAAACAGAAGAGAAGGGAATATTTCTCAGTCTCATTTTACAAGAACAGTATTAGTCTGCTATCAAAAACCAGGGAAAGACACTGTTAAGAAAAGAAAATTATAGGCCAATGGCCCTTATGAACACATATGCAAAAATCCTCAGCAAAATATTAGCAAACCAAATTCAGTAGTACTTTGAAAGGGTCATACACCATGATCAAGTAGGAAGTGAAAAGAAGCTCATCACTAATTATCATCAAAATATAAGTCAAAAGCACAAGGAGATATCACCTCATACATATTAGGATGCAAGGTGATATCTGTTATTCAAAAGAGAAGACAGACTTCCCTGGTAGTCCAATCCAGGGGACATGGATTTGAGCCCTGTTCCAGGAATATTCCACATGCTGCAGAGCAACTAAGCCCGTGCACCTCAACTACTGAAGCCCAGATGCAGCAACAAAGACCCAGGGCAGCCAAAATTAATTAAAATTTTAAATAAATAAAAAGATAAGAGATAAAAGCTGGCAAGGATATGAAGAAAGGGAAACTTCTGTACATACTTGGTGGAAATGTAAAGTTGGTACAGCTTCCATGAAGGTTCCTCAGGAAACTAAAACTAGAACTACCATATGATCCATCAATTCCACTTCTGCATATATATCCAAAGGAAATAAAATCACCATCTAGAAAAGATGTCTGTACTTCCATGTTTGCCAGGGTCCAGTCCCGGTGGATCCAGGGTAATTCAAAGCAGGGACAGAGTCAGCGTCCTAGGAAAAAACTTACTTACTTACAGATATAGAGAGAGATTAGAAATGGATTAGTAGGAAATATTAGTGGAGAAAAAGAGGCTGAATAACTTGGTTTACGTGGGATACCAATAAAACTCCAAGACAAGGAGTTTGCACCATCTATGTTGGGCCACCGGTGCCACTTGAATATCGGAAGGTGCCCCTCCTTGGGCTCCTTCTCGCGTGGAACTTAAAAGCCGGGGCAAGTAAGTAGACATGGTGAGCACCCACGCTCCAGATGGGAATTCAGCCAGAAAAATGGGGAGCAAGAAAGAAACGACACAGGGGAATCAGTCTTTCCAGAAACTGATGCGATTTCTTTATTTTTTAGATTTGTTTATATATCTTTTGTTATACATAGGGATGAATACAGAGTCACGCGGGGGTCAGCAGACCTGACCCTTGTAAATGTAAAAAAAAAGGTCTTAGGGGTTTTACATCATCTTCTGGCCATAAGGCCTGCTGACATATTATGATCCTTTCTTTATGATAACCAAAAAACTTATTTTTTCCAAGGGTGTTTTTTCTTAAACCAGGCGCCACCCTCTGAAGGTACCAGATAAAGTTGCATTCCTATAGGGTGAGGGTGTAGTGGGTTACAACTAAGAAATGAATTTATTTAACCTAAGGTTAACATGATTAATAATTCTCTGGTGGCTCAGACGGTAAAGCGTCTGCCTGCAATACAGGAGACCCGGGTTTGATTCCTGGGTCGGGAAGATCCCCTGGAGAAGGAAATGGCAATCCACTCCAGCACTCTTGCCTGGAAAATCCCATGGACAGAGGAGCCTGATAGGCTACAGTCCATGGGGTCGCAAAAAGAGTCGGACATGACTGAGTGACTTTTCTCTTACTAACATGATTAATCTTAAAGGTTAATACTTATTTCTCCTATATGCTAGTTATATTCATTATAAGGGCAGGGAATATGGAGATTTAGCAGCAAACATCAGCCCAACAAATGAAAACCCTTCACCAATGTTCCTTCAGATCTATTTAGTCTTAAGATAGTGGTAAAGTTACATTTTTACATAGCAAGGATACAGTGATTTATAACAAAGTACAGTGATCTATAACAGAAGAGAAAATTCATTAACTCAAAAAGTCTAGTATTGCTAACATCAAAAACTACTATATTTCCTTTTCTATATTCCAAATACATTGATTAATATATTCCCAGGTGCCTAAGGATATGGAGGCCTGGTGGCAATCATTGACTCAACAATGAGAAAAGCCCTATGCTAATTAAGATTTTCAAAATACTCCAAACTCTCTGTGCTGTTTATGGTTGAGAGGTAGTAAACAATCATGTGCATAGTGGCAGGAGTATGGATAATCCTGTCACACAAACTAGTCTGCCAGCAGAGAGGTTTGACCTGAGACACCCTTGTCACGCCCAGGAATTTTTATTGACTGGAGCTGCAAGTTTACACCTTCTCTGAGAGAACTGATGGGGAACAGCCCCCCATAGAGTCAGAGGTGTAGGTGAGAGCATGAAACAGTAAAGTAGGTAGACTCTGGTTTGGGGGTAGATGCTCAGGAACAGGGGGTTTCCTGAGGCTCGATCCCACCTTTGCGTATGCCGAAGCCTCCGTCCTCATGACCTATGCCATGGGCAGAGTTTCTCACGCTGGCTCCCAGCACATGTTCATTGCAGTATTATTGAGAATAGCCTATGTACCCATTGATGAATGAATGGATATAGAAAATGGATTGAAAAAATATTATTCAGTCTTACACAAAGAAGAAAATCCTCCATACATAACAACAAGGATGAACTTGGAGGACTTTATGCTAAGTGAAATAAGCCAAACAGAGAAAGATAATACTGCACAATATCATTTATATGTGATTTTTTAAGTTAAATTCATAGAAACATAGAGTTGAATGATGATTTCCAGGGTCTGGGGTGTTGGGGAAATAGAGTCTGATCAAAGTGTACAAAATTTCAGTTTAAAGATGATTAAGGTCTGAGGAACAAATGTATAACATGGTGTCTACAGTTAATAATACTGTATTACATAATTAAAATTTGTGAAGAGAGTAGAATTTAAGTGTTCTCACCAAAAAAAGAAAAGATAAATAAATATGTGAGGCTGGAATCCTTTCACAATGTACATCTCCATCAATTCATCATGTATACTTTACATTACAATCTTTTTTGTTAATTATACCTCAGTAGGGGGCTTCCCTGGTGGCTCAGTGGTAAAGAATCCACCTGCCAATGCAGGAGACAAGGTTTGATCCATGGGTCAGGAAGATCCTTGGAGAAGGAAATGGCAACCCACACCAGTACTCTCGTCTGGAGAATTCCATGGACAGAGGAGCCTGGTGGGCTACAGTCCACAGGGTCGCAAAAGAGTTGGACACAACTTAGCGACTAAACAACAAAACACCTCAATAGAACTGAAGAAAAAGAGAAAACGCCACATCCTCATTATGCAGTTACCTTCTTCCAAGGAGCTGAAGTCACTTGATTCCACACATTCAAAGCAAATGGCAAATGCACTGGGCCAATTCTACATCCAAAAAGTTATGGCAATAACTCGCAGAAAAATTATCCAGATCACTGTAAGTGAGCCCATTATGTTGCTAACACTGTTAGAGCCTCTAGGAGTAACAGACAAAAGAGAAAGGAAGAAGGGGAATAGAAAGAAGAGAAGTAGCCTGTTCTTGTCCTAAAGGAGCTTGTAAAGCACTGGGGAGCCCCTCAGAATGTTTGTTTGAAAATGAGCAAGTGCCAAATTCTCAGTTGGTCCCTCTGCCTTCACCTCTCACTACTCTCTATCCGTTCACCATACAGCATATAGCAATCTGAATGATTGCTTAAAAACCTAAATCAGAGCTTGTACTGTGAAACTGAAAATCTTGTCATAGCTTCCTATTTCACTTACCAGGAAAAAAAGAAAAAGTGCAGTCCTCACAAAGGCTTAAATGTCCGAGACCTGCCAACTTCTGAGACCCCATCTCCTACCACACATCTTCACTTTCACTAGCCTCAGACTGACTGGTTTTCTTTCTATTCCTCAGTCATCCAAGCTCTTACTTACCTTTGGGCCTTTGTACTGACCAGTCCCTCCCCTGACACAGCTGGCTGCTGGTTTTCCGTAGGCCCTTAGATCCTGTGTTGCCCACTGAAAGAGCCTTCCCTAACCATGCAGCATAAGCCAGCCACTCATCCCACTCGCCACACTCTCTGACATGCATTTTCTTCACAGCGTTTTTCACCGTCTGAAACTGTCATATGTACTTGCGTCCTTATTTTTGCTTATTTCCTCCTACTAGAAAATCAACTGAACGAAAATACAAACCAAGCCTGTGTTGTTACTCACCATACATACTTGGCTTCAATAAATATTTCTGAATGAAAGGCAGACAGAAAGGAGCATGTTAGTGTTGACTATAAAGTTTTCCAAGAAGACTCCAAGAATTCAACGGTCCTTGAAAGACAAGATAGTGGTAAACTGCTCAGAATCTGATCAGGTTAACTCTCCTTCACTCTTTCCCACTAAAGCCTATATCCCTCAGCATTTAAAAAGTCAGAGTAACCCAGAAAGCACGTGCCAAATGCTTATTGAATTGAATAGCTATTTTTGAACAATCCCACGTGGTGTGTATCACTTGAATAGAAGACTGGTATTGGGTTCACAGAGGTTTTTCTAGTTCAGGGCAGCAGTGTCCCAGATAGAGCCTGCTCTACGTCTAGAGTAAGGACAAAATGAAGCAGAGCTACAGGTAACCCAAACCGGTGTTGCTATAACAAGGAAAAGAAATATGCTCCAAGTGAGCTCCTTTCCCTCTCTAACTCTCAAGCCTAACTCTACAAAAATACATACAATATGCAGTATCGTCAAACTTTGTGACTTAAATGCTGTACTGTTTGCCTTAGATAAGTTTTTGGCTCCTGTGTCATGCTTTTATTTCTAGGAATGCTTACTTAGCAAAGAAAAGAAATCTAAGGCTTAATGTCTCTCTCCATTAAGTATCCATACTCCCGAAGTTTTAAACTGTCACTACTGAGAATAACTGCACCCCGCTTCCATCCCATGGTCCCTAACACTCTGTCATTTCAACCACAACCAGGTGGGATACCAAAGGGGATTACATATTCATTTAGAATGAGATATCTGCCGAAAACCACTTAAGAAACTAAGGTCCTTTTTCTATTCATTAATAATAATGTACAAGAAAAGAAAAGGGCAAATGGAAGAGCAACAAGAAGCGTTTATTAGTTCTTTGGGAACTAAGGACTTGGCAGATCTTCTCTGGTATGACAACAGGTCTTGCGCCTAGTGTTTGTCAGACTAAGACTAAAATTGCAATGCCTTTTTACTTGACATATTATGTGCTAAAAAAAAATTCTGAGGAACAACTTGGTAAACATATTTTATGTCTAAAATATATAAAACTGTGTCAAATCTTAGACTGCACAGCTATAGCTGATTAACTTATGTATGTAACAAAGTGTTTAAAAATACTTACAAAATTATTTTTTTAACTTCTGGAAATCAAAAAGTACTCACACACAAATACACTTTTGATTTGGAGAGGGCACATATGATTTGCCACATAAGTGACAAAATATTAAATTCTTATGTAAAACACAGTTTAAATTAATTAGAAAAAGACAACTCACAATAATCGATAACTGAACAATATGAAAAAAGCAACTGACACAACAAGAAATTCAAATGTTCTGCTAACATTTATTCATCTTTTCCTTAATCAATCAACAAATATTTATTGAGTACCAAATATGTACCTGGTATTACCCAAGACACCAAACTGATTGATGAGCAAAAACTGGCCCTGTTTTGAAAGAACTCATAATATATTAAATCCAATTCATAATCAAAGAAATTCAAATTAAAATGGTGTCTTACCTATTAATTCCTTCAATTTACATTCTATAAATTCAGCAAGATACACTAAGTAGTTTAAATTTTTTCACATGCTTGTCTAATTCCATACCTGGGCATTTTTCCAAAGGGAATAATCAGAAAGATGCAAACAGACTTATGTGTAACTATGTTAATTGTGCTATTCTGGGATCCACCTTAATGTTCAAGGATTGGTAAAGTTTTCTGAAAATTTTTTATGTCGTTAGAAAATTCTCACAAAAAAAGTGTGGCTGAAAAAAAATCATACAAAACTGGAATACCAATAGCATAATATCGATGCACGAATATATCCATATTCTACGTTTTCTAAAGTTAAAGTCTTAGTCTAATATTAAGGAAAAAAGGTTTTTAAAATAACCAACATAAATCCTTTTGAGCCATCTTATAAGGATGCCATCTTGTTTGCCAAATAAACCGTCTAAATATACTCTTTTCAGTGTTCACAATTTGAATCTTTTTTGGAACATACAGAGGCTAAGAAAATCCTAATGTTAGAAGCAATACAAATCAACCATCTTAGTTGTCTGAGCAATAAAATGCTGCATTATTTAAATTGTTTTGAAAGGAAAGTTCAAAGTTTAGTTTGACAGTCACCTCTGCCTTTATACAAGAAACACAGCCTATAGCACCATTTAAAACCACAGACCACCGACTTGGACTCAGGACCAGGATTTTCTCCGTTTAGCCCTGACTCACAAAGGTCCCCAACGCCGCGCCGTCTGCAGATGGCACACCCCCAAAGGGAAGCGCGCGACTCCACTTCCTGCCTGGGGGCGGCACTTCGGGACCTCGCAGGGATTTCAGAAACCTATTCGAGCCGTTTCTTGTAGGGCTGAACCTTGTTATTTGGTAAATATTTATTTAGCTCTCTCAGAACTCCGAACTAATCACTGCCACTTCTCTTTAATAATAAATGGTGAACTTCAAACGCAGCAGAATCAACCAACTCATCAGCGCTCGCCGGGAGGTGCAAAACTGCAGCCGGCCAGCGGACATGAAAGACTGAACATTTCCTGTTGCAGCTCCCCGGCGGCCCAGAATAAACTTAAACCGAGTGGGAAGATGTTGGTGCGGTCGCCCCCAGCGCGCGGGCCGCGGGAGCCCGGGATCCATCTGTCCGAGGCCGGGCGCGCCGCCCCTTCCCCTTTCGCCCCAGGAGCCCTCAAAGCCCGCAGCCCTGCCGGCTCCACAATCTGGGCTGCTGCTCTTCTGGGCTTTTTATGCAGCCTTTTAAATGTGTTGTTCAGCTGCAAGCCAATTCGCCCTTTCCGTTTGCCCGGACGAGCGGTGGGAGCGCTCGGAGCGCCCCTCACCAGCGGAAACGCAACGGCTCCCTCGGCGGCGCTCCCGGACTCAGAAGGGAGTCGGCACGCCTGGCGGCGTTGACGCCAGCCTTCCAGGACTTGGTCCTCAGTCTTTTTTAATATACTAGGAAAGACAAGAGTCTCCCCTTTGATGGTTTCATTTTGTAATGTGAGAAATAAACTTTAAGGCCCATCCTATACACTCGTATTTGATTCACCAAAGCTACACGGTCTCACCTTCATCCACTGCTGATTTGGAAATGCTATCAAGCCTTTGGAAACACTGAAAGATTTTTCTCCCAGACACAGGGATAAAGATAATGAATAAGTGTTGAGACTCATATATATCTAAAATTCTGTTTATCCAAGATGTATTTTTGAATTCTGTACTGCCCATTCTGATGAAGGCATGAGTGTTTGAGGTAGAGCTGACTCTAGTTTTCTGATAAACCATGATAAAGCTTTGAATGAGAAATATTTTGCCCGCAGCGTATTCTTTATTTTGTATGATTATGTCATCTGTGTATAATGGAGACCCAAACAGATCTGAAGTCCAATTTGTTCTCAAACTTAATACTTTTCTGTTAATTTTTTTAAACATGAATTAATTTAGAAGAAGTTGCTGGAACCATAGGGGTTGATGTTAAAATAGCTTCGCATCATTCTTAAAGAGCCCTGCTAAATGTACTTTTAATTTTGCTCAATAATCCCTTCGTATGGAGAGATGAGAAGCACTTGGTCTCCAACGGCTCACAGAAGCGACCCTGCGGGCATTTTCAGTGATGAGCTTGGAGTGCCCCTCTGTGGAAGGAGGTGAGCACTACAATTTCTCTCACTGGTGAGTTTGTGGTTGCTGCTGACTTGGACGGAGAAGGCAATGGCAACCCGCTCCAGTACTCTTGCCTGGAAAATCCCATGGACGAAGGAGCCTGGTAGGCTGCAATCCATGAGGTCGCTAAGAGTCGGACACGACTGAGCAAATTCACTTTCACTTTTCACTTTCATGCATTGGAGAAGGAAATGGCAACCCACTCCAGTGTTCTTGCCTGGAGAATCCCAGGGATGGGGGAGCCTGGTGGGCTGCCGTCCATGGGGTCGCACAGAGTCGGACACGACTGAAGCGACTTAGCAGCAGCAGCAGCAGCTGACTTGGAAACCTTGTAGTTCTTCACTTCTGCACACATGAGGGCAGATGTTACTTTACTGTTAAAATCTGTGAGTTTAGTCTCACTCCTTTTCTTCCATGAATCATAAATACTTGTTGAAAAGAATGAATGAATCCTTTTGTCTCTCTTTCAAAAGCTTTGCTTTTATTTTCTTGCAAAACCAAAAGCCGTGTTAGTCCCCATTCTGACATTTAGGAGCAGATAGAATGAAATGACAAGGAGCACAAATAGGTGTTATCTTATGTCCCAGGTCTCAGAAATTGGCAGCGGCTGCCACAGAGGGAGACTGTGGCCAAGTGTTGGCTCAGAAGGAAGGGTGATGTGATGAGTGAGCAGGATGCAAAAAAGAAGTTAATCACTCTGTGTCCTAGGAGCTGAAACCTGTCTTATTGATATATAACACTTCTAGCCATTGGTTAATTGTCACTGAATTTATTTAATGCATTTCAGTCTTTGTTTTCATCTCAAAAGCAAAATAGTGTATTTACTGTTTACAAATAATAAACTCCATTTTTATTTATGTGATAATAAATTAAAAGGGGTTTTCCAGGTGGCACTAGTGGTAAAGAACCCACCTGCCAATGCAGGAGACATAAGAGACGGGTTCAGTTCCTGGGTAGGGAAGATCCCCTGGAGAAGGGCATGGCAACCCACTCCTGTATTCTTGCCTGGAGAATCCCATGAACAGAGGAGTCTGGAGGGCTACAGTCAAGAGGGTCACAAAGTGTCAGAAACAACTTCTTGGAACACTTATTGGCTAGAAGTCATATGTTCAAGTTATACTCTAAATAGAAATGTTATCATTAGGATGCTTTTAACTGCAAGTAAACAAAATCCACATCTGTCTTATACAATAAAGGCGATGCATTGGCTCATGTAACTGAATATTCTAGCTCAAGCTTTAAGCAAGGGTTGATCCAGGGGCTCCAATACTGTCACCAAAATGTTAGTTTTTTTTCCATTTTTCTGCTTTATCTTCCCAGGTACTGTCTTCACATTAAAGGTGAATTAATGAAATCACCAACATTATCATTGCTGTATGAAGGAGGTCACTCAGTGTTCTCTAAGAAGGAATAACAGATAAAGTAACAAAGTTGTTTGAATCAAGATATTTTTTCATGAAATAATCTATAGATTAAGTTATTTAAGGAAAAAAAAATTTGTTGAGAGCCTGTTGAGGCCCATCATGGAGGAAACTGTCCTCCTTTTATCTTTTTCTTTAATTGAAATATAGTTGATTTGCAATATTGTATTAGTTTAGTTCCAGGTATACAGTAATTCAGTTGCTTTTTTTCAGATTATTTTCCGTTATCAGTTCAGTTCAGTTCAGTTCAGTCACTCAGTCGTGTCCAACTCTTTGTGACCCCATGAACTGCAGCACGCCAGGCCTCCCTGTCCATCATCAACTCCTGGAGTTCACTCAGACTCACGTCCATCGAGTCAGTGATGCCATCCAGCCATCTCATCCTCTGTCGTCCTCTTCTCCTCCTGCCCCCAATACCTCCCAGCATCAGAGTCTTTTCCAATGAGTCAACTCTTCGCATGAGGTGGCCAAAGTACTGGAATTTCAGCTAGGTTATTACAATATACTGAATATAATTCCCTGTCTATACAGTAAATCTTTGTTGCTTATCTACTTTTAATTTAACAGTTTGTATCTGTAAATCTCATGTTTCTAATTTTTCCCTCCCACATCCTCTTTGGTAACTATAAGTTTGTTTTCTATGCCTATGAGTTTATTTCTGTTTTGTATATAGATTCATTTGTATTATTTTTTATTCCACATATAAGTGATGTCACATATTATTTGTCTTTCTCTGTCTGACTTACTTCACTTAGTATGATAATCTCTAGGTCCATCCATGTTGTTGCAAATGACATTATTTCATTCCTTTTTATGGCCGAGTAATATCCGATGTTGTGTGTATATATGAAAGTGGAAGTGAAGTCGCTCAGTCATGTCTGACTCTTTGCAAATCCATGGACTATAGCCTACCAGCCTCCTCCCTCCATGAGATTCTCCAGGCAAGAGTACTGGAGTGGGTTGCCATTTCCTTCTCCAGGGGATCTTCCCGACCCAGGGATCGAACCTGGGTCTCCTGCATTCCAGGCAGATGCTTTAACCTCTGAGCCACCAGGGAAGCCCATATATATATATACATATATATACATATACATATATATACATATATATATATACATACACACACACACACACACACACACACACACACATCTTCTTAAACCAATCAACAGTTGCTGGGCATTTAAGCTGTTTCCATATCTTGGCTATTGTAAGTAGTGCTGCTATGAACATTGGATGCATTATCTTTTCAAATTAGAACTTTTGTCTTTTCTGGATTTATGCCCAGGAGTGGGACTGCAGGATCATATATTAGCTCTAGTTTTAGTTTTTAAAGGAATTTCCATACTTTTTTCCTTAGTGGCTGTACCAATTTATGTTTCCAACAACAGTGTAAGAGAGTTCCCTTTTCTCCACACCCTCTCCAGCATTTATTATTTGTAGACTTTAATGATAGCCATTCTAACTGGGGTGAGGTAATACCTCATTATGATTATGATTTGCATTTCTCTAATAATTAGTGATGTTAAGCATCTTTTCATGTTGTCCATCTTTTCATATTGTCCATCTGTATCTTCTTTGGGCTTTCCTCATGTCTCAGTTGGTAAAGAATCTGCCTGCAATGTGGAAGACCTGGGTTCAATCCCCGGATTGGGAAGATCCCCGGAGAAGGGAAAAGCTACCCATTCCAGTATTCTGGCCTGGAGAATTCCATGGACTGTATAGTCCATGAAATTGCAAAGAGGTGGACACTACTGAGAGACTTTCACTTTCACTACGTCTTCTTTGGGCAAATGTCTATTTAGGTCTTCTGCCCATTTTTTGATTGGGTTATTTGTGGTTTGTTTGTTTGTTTGTTTTTTAATTGAGTCATATGAACTGTTTGTATATTTTGGATATTAATCCCTTGTCAATCACTTCATTTACAAATATTTTATCCCACTCTGTAGATCATCTTTTAGTTTTGTTGATGGCTTCCTTTTATGTGCAAAAGATTTTAAGTTTGATTAGGTCCCTTTTGTTTATTTTTGTTTTTAATTCTTTTGCCTTGGGAGGCTGACCTAAGAATACATTGATATGATTTATGTCCAAGAAAGTATTGTCTATGTTCTCTTCTAGGAATTTTATGGTGTCATGTCTTATATTTTGGTCTTTAAACCTTTTTGAGTTTATTTTTGTATACAGTATGAGGGACTGTGCTAATTTCATTGATTTGTACGTAGCTGTCCAGCTTTCCCAATGCCATGTGTTGAAGAGACTGTCTTTTCTCCATTGTACACCTTTGCCTCCTTTATTGAAGATTAATTGACAATAGGTGTGTGCGTTTATTTCTGGGCTTTTTATTCTGTTTCATTGATCTATGTGCCTGTTTTTGTGCCAATACCATGCTGCTTTGAGTACTGTCACTTTGCAGTATTGTCTGAGGTCTGAAAGAGTTATACTTTCAGCTTTGTTCTTTTTCCTCAGAATTACTTTGGCAATTCTGAGTCTTTCATGGTTGCATATAGATTTTAGGATTATTTGTACTAGTTCTGTGAAAAACATCAAGGGTATTTTGATAGGATTCACATTAAATCTGTAGATTGTTTTGGGCAGTATGGCCATTTTAACAATGGTATTTCTTCCAAAACAATAGCATGGAGTGTCTTTCCATTTTCTTGAGTTATCGACTTCCTTTATCAATGTTCTGTGGTTTTCAATCTATAGGTCTTTCACCTCCTTGATTAAGTTGATTCCTATGTTGCTGGGGTATGTTTGGGTTTTTTTTTAATTTTACACTTTTTTTTTGGTTGCATTGGGTCTTTGTTGCTGTGCACAGGCTTCTCATTGCAATGGCTTCTCTTGTTGTGGAGCACAGGCTCTAGGCTCATGGGCTTCAGTAGTTGCAGCTCACAGGCTCTAGAGCACAGTCTCAATTGTTGTGGCACACAGGCTCTGAGGCCTGTGGAATCTTCCCTGACCAGAGATCGAACCTGTGTCCCCTGTGGTGGCAAGCAGATTCCCATCCACAGTACCACCAGGGAAGTCCTTTGGCATGATATTTAATGGGATTTTGTTCTGACATTTCATTGTTAAGAAATGCAACATATTTCTGTATATTAATCTTGTATTTTGCTACCTTGTTGAATTCATTTATTAGTTCTAATAGTTTTTGTGTGGTGACTTTAGAGTTCTCTATATAGAGCATCATGTCATCTGCAAATAGTGACAGTTTTATCTCTTCCATTCCAGTTTAAATACCTTTTTTTAATTTTTCTTATCTGGATTTCTTGTCTGTGGCTAATAGCCTCCCTTTTTCTATTATACACTGTTTAATGTGGTGGTGAGAGTAGGCTGTGATGAATATTAAAATATACCCTACCTTCATATATTACACCAGACTGATAGTGCTAGGAGAAACCTTAGTGAACACTTGGTCTTGCGTCTTTGGTATACTAGGAAACTAACTAAGACCCAGAGATGGGAAGTAAACATAAAGTTCATTTTATAAGAACTGAAGAGACACTTTAAAATGTGAACAAGGGGGCTTCCCTGGTGGCTCAGTGATAAAAAAATCTGCCTGTCAATGCAGGAGACTTGGGTTCAATCCCTCGTCTGGGAAGATCCCACGTGCCACAGTGCAACTAAGCCGGTGAGCCACAACTGCTGAGCTCACGTGCCACAGCTGTTGAAGCCCATGTGCCCTGGATCCTGTGTTCCGCAACAAGAGAAGCCACTGTAATGAGAAACCCAAGCACTGCAACTAGAGAGTAGCCCCTACTCGCCACAACTAGAGAAAAACCCAAACAGCAATGAAGACCCAGCACAGCCAAAAATAAACAATAACATTTTTTTAATAAAATGTGAATGAGGATCAAGCCTCTGCATGACCACACGTGTTTATCTGTCAACAAATAGCACCTGAAAATCAGTCTTACCTAGAGATTCAACCAGTCCAGACCAATTTGCCGTGCCCTCCATGAAGACTCTATGGTGCAATTTCAGAGAGTAATATCTCTTCAGTCTGCTACTCACAGCTTCTTCTTACCTTAAGATAGTATTTTCTGAATTGAGATACACATATGTCAAAAAATACATTGTATGTTGAGAGAAATATAGCTGGTATTTGAAGCTGTTGATTTCACGACGATTATTGTTCATAAGAAAACTATAGTTGATGTATCAGTGGTGTTCTACCTTACACAGCACATTTTTAACTTTAAGTATACAATTCAGAGATACCTGCAAAACTTTAAAATAGCCAAATTTACACACTGCTGTATTCACAGGAAAAAACTTTGACTGCTTTGGATATGGGCTTTCCTGGTGGCTCAGCAGTAAAGAATCCATCTGCAGTGCAGGAGACACAGGAGACAGTAGTTTGATCCCTGGGTTGGGAAGGTCCCCTGGAGGAGGACATGGCAACCCACTGTAGTAGTCTTGCCTGGAGAATCCCATAGACAGAGCAGCCTAGCAGGCTACAGTCCATGGGGTCACAAGGAGCTGGACACAACTGAAGCAAACGCATGCTCTGGGTGTGTATGAAGATTTAAGAGAAAAATGTTGTAAAATTTTAAATCCTGTCAATCTCATTAATGCCAAGTTGTTGATCTCTTTGCTTTTTTATTTAACCTTTTAGAGAGATGGAGCTCATTGGCCTTCATTCAGTAATGTTCTCACGCTTCTATTTGCTTTGTAAGAAACTCCAAGTCTTTTCTCTATGTAATCTTCAATCTGCCAAATTGTGTACATAACTTGTGTTTGTGTTAAAAGACACTTGCTCATTTAAACATTCTAAATCTAACCCTCCATGGCAAGTTTGCATTCCATATGCAAGATAAAGTGAATGGGAAGATCATAAAACTGGGGCCATGAGGAACACTGCTTAATCATGGTGAATAAGATAGGTTTTGTTCTCTGAATTACCTTTTTTTAACTCAGCTGAAGATCTAGTTGTAATTTTTTAATCTTATTAAACAGACACTTGAGAAAAAAGTCTTCAGATTTCCTTTTCTGGAAGTAAGAGGACCTAATATTCTGAGAGGGCATCCCACCAAAAAACAAGTAGATCCTGATAAGCCATCCTTTATTGCATGTCTATAGTTGTAAGGGAAAAAAAAGGTAATTTTTCAGGATACTCTCTCCAAAAATAAATTTCAAGAATGCAGAATGATGCACAGTATTAAGAAGGGAAAAGTAGATTGGCCTAAAGGCATAAGCCAATATTAGAGCTGTGATAGCTGGACTGTCTTGGGCTAGAAGCTACTATAAGAGTTGAACTTGAGAATCCCACATTAAGCTGATCTTCTCAAAGGAAATTGAAATGTTCCAGCTCAATGGTCTCCCTGTTTCATAGCACAATCACAAATAAACGTTCTCTTGAGAAAACTATCCTCATTGTATTACAAAAAAACCCAGACTAAAAGAAAGCAAATATGGGTTCAAAACCAAAATCAGAAAATACACAGGTAAGTGAAGTGAAGTCGCTCAGTCGTGTCCGACTCTGCCACCCCGTGGACTGTAGCCCACCAGGCTCCTCCATCCATGGGATTCTCCAGGCAAAAATACTGCAGTAGGTTGCCATTTCCTTCTCCAGGGGATCTTCCTGACCCAGGAATCGAACGCAGGCCTCCCGCATTGCAGGCAGACGCTTTAACCTCTGAGCCACCGGGGAATCCCAGACACATGTAAAGAAGACACCATTATTGCAAGTCATCAGTAACTACAAATAGATTCCAGTTCCTAAGGAATTCACATTTTGGAAATTGTCAGATACAGAATATAACATTTCTATATATAAATTGTTCAAATAATTAAACATGCTTTCACAGAACAAGTAATTGTTAAGGGATTATCAAAAATATTCTGCCAACTTGAAAAAATGAAAATAAAAAGAACTTTTGGGCATAAAAAATGTAATTGTTGAAAAAGAAAATAGATGGTTTAGACTGCAGATTAAATGTAAGTGAAAAGAGAATTGGTAAACTGGAAGATATATCTGAAAGAATATCTAGGATCCCATATAGAGAAAAAAGAAGATAAAAATTAATATAGAGATTGAAAGTTATAGAGAATAAAATGAAAAACTTTAAAATACATCCATTTATAATCCTAAAGAAGAAAATAGAATGGAGGAACTGCAATATTTGGAGAGAAAATTATCAAGAAATTTCCAAAATTGATAAGATACATAAATTCAGACGTATCAGTAAAGGAAGCCAATATATAATAAACAAGATAAATAAAAAGAAACCCACAAAGATACATTGTAGTGAAATTGCAGATCACAAACGACAAAAAGATTTTAAAAGCAACCTGATAAAGAATGATGTTTTCCTCGCAACCATACCAAAAAAACAGGATCGTTGAATCATGGAGAAAGCAAGGGAGTTCCAGAAAAACATCTACTTCTGCTTCATTGACTACGCTAAAGCCTTTGTATGGATCACAACAAACCATGGAAAATTCTTAAAGAGATGGGAATACCAGACCTACCTTACCTGTCTCCTAAGAAATCTATATGTGGGTCAAGAAAAAAACAGTTAGAACAAGACATCTAATAACTGACTGATTCAAAATTGAGAAAGGAGTACATCAAGGTTATATACTGTCACCTGGCTTATTTAACTTTTATGTGGCATACATCATGTGAATGCTCGGCTGGATGAATCACAAGCTGAAATCCAGGTTGCCAGGAGAAATATCAATGATCTCAGATATGCAGATAACATCACCCTAATGGCAGAAAGTGAAGAGGAACTGAAGAACCTCGTGATGAAGATGAAAGAGGAGAGTGAAAAAGCTGGCTTACAGCTCAGCATTCAAAAAACTAAGATCATGGCAAATAGATGGGGAAAAAGTGGAAACAATGACAGAATTTATTTTCTTGG
This sequence comes from Ovis canadensis, assembly GCF_042477335.2. NCBI lineage: Eukaryota > Metazoa > Chordata > Mammalia > Artiodactyla > Bovidae > Ovis > Ovis canadensis. The sequence goes on along the minus strand of NC_091245.1, from coordinate 207,514,351 downwards.
CCTCCAAAATCGCTTCAAAAATTGCTTTTTGAAAGAAAAGTTATGACAAACCTAGAGAGCATATTAAAAGGCAGAGACATCACCTTGCCAACAAAAGTCCATATAGTCAAAGCTGTAGTTTTTCCAGTAGTCATGTATGGATATGAGAATTGGTCCATAAATAAGGTTGAGCCCTGAAAAATTGATGCTTTCGAACTGTGGTGCTGGAGAAAACTCTTGAGAGTACCTTGGACTGAACCAAAATCAATCAGTCAATCCTAAGGGAATTCAACCCTGAATATTCATTGGAAGGATTGATAGTAAAGCTGAAGCTCCAGTGCTTTGGCAACCTGATGAGAAGAGCCAACTCTTTAAAAAACACTCTGATGCTGAGAAAGCCTGAAGGCAAAAGGAGAAAGGAGCAGCAGAGGATTAGATGGTTTGAAAGCATCACCAACTCAGTAGACATGAATTTGAGCAAACTCCCAGAGGTAGTGGAGGACAGAGGAGCCTGATGTGCTGCAGTCCATGGGGTTGCAAAGAGTCAGATACAACTTAGCAACTGAACAAGGAGAGAAATTAACTGTCAGCTTATAATTATGTATTCTGCAAAATTATCTTTTCAGAAATAATGAAAAAATGAAGACATTTTCAGTTGAACAAAAATCTAAAAAGTTTGCCATCAACAGTCTTAGGAACTTGTAAAGAATGTGCATTAGTAAGAAAGAAAGCTGTTGTTAAAGAAAAGTCTAAAATGCAAATTATTAGTGAATAAATTGGTAAAGATGTAATTTTTACATCTTTAATTTTAAATGACCTCATTCAAGGAGGAAGAAGATTAGAACAAAAGAAGGAAGGAGAGGTGGGGTTCTAATTTATAGTCTTTAAGCAATAAAATTCAGATTTAACTTGTATGCAGAGTACATCATGAGAAACACTGGGCTGGAAGAAGCACAAGCTGGAGTCAAGATTGCCGGGAGAAATATCAGTAACCTCAGATATGCAGATGACACCACCCTTATGGCAGAAAGTGAAGAGGAACTAAAAACCCTCTTGATGAAAGTGAAAGAAGGGACTGAAAAAGTTGGCTTAAAGCTCAACATTCAGAAAATGAAGATCATGGCATCTGGTCCCATCAATTCATGGGAAATGGAGAAACAGTGGAAACAGTGTCAGACTTTGTTTTGGGGGGCTCCAAAATCACTGCAGATGGCGATTGCAGCCATGAAATTAAAAGACGCTTACTCCTTGGAGGGAAAGTTATGACCAACCTAGATAGCATATTCAAAAGCAGAGACATTACTTTGCCAACAAAGGTCCGTCTAGTGTAGGCTATGGTTTTTCCAGTGGTCATGTATGGATGCGAGAGTTGGACTATGAAGAAAGCTGAGTGCTGAAGAATTGATACTTTTGAACTGTGGTGTTGGAGAAGACTCTTGAGAGTTCCTTGGACTCCAAAGATTCTGATGCTGGGAGGGATTAGGGGCAGGAGGAGAAGGGGACAACAGAGAATGAGATGGCTGGATGGCATCACCGACTCGATGAACATGAGTTTGAGTGAACTCCGGGAGTTGGTGATGGACAGGGAGGCCTGGCGTGCTGCAATTCATGGGGTCACAAAATTCATGACACGACTGAGTGACTGAACTGAACTGAACTGAAAGGTCTAGACTTAAGTAGCATTTGGAGATTCTTCAGTCTCCAGATTTTGGTTTTGACTCACCAATGAGAAGTAAGTAGCTAATGGAAAAATGTTCTAAGATCCTTGCATCATTCAGGAGCATGTTTAACATATTAACTTACTTTAGACTTACTTAAATTTAATATGCATGATACAGTTTCAATAGTAATTACTAAAAGAATATTTCATCTTAACCGGATGGGGGAAAATTTGTTAAGAAAAATTTTTAACTAAAAAATTGAATTAATCTTGAAAAGGAAAAGGAAGGAAAGAAGCAAGTGAAACAGAAAGGAGAAAAAAAATTAATATTTGTTTATTTATTTACTTGGCTATGCCAAGTCTTCATTGTAGCATGCAGCATCTTTTACTTGAGGCATGTGGGATCTAGTTCCCTGACCAAGGATCAAACCCAAGTACCCTGCCTTGGGAGGGCAGAGTATTAGCCACTGGACCACCAGGAAGGCCCCTAAGGAAAAATTTACATTGATAGAAACAAGTCCAATTATATCAACAATGACAATAAATATAAATGAATTAATTACAAGTTAAAAGGAAAAATTTATTTAATCTGTTTTTTCTTTAGCTAAACCATTTATAGTCACACCTAAAATATAAAAATGTCAAAAGATTAAAAAAGGAATTCCAGACAATGCCAAAACAATGCAGAGATCACTACACTGATATTAGATAAAATATAAAACAAAGAGCATTATTGGGAATAGAGAAGGTTATTATATAATGGTAAAAGTTTTCAGTTCACTATGTAATTACAGCAACTTTAAATTTGAATGCACAGAATAAAATTGCCTCAAAATCATCATAGCACATGTTATCACACCTCTGGTAATTATTGGTGGTCTAGAAGACAACATATTAATTTGAATAAAGAATGCTTGAAGAACAAGTATAACAAAATAGCTACAATTAACGTATTTTAAACTAGATATCTAACAAGTAGAGAACACACATTCTTCTCAACCTCACAAGCAGTATTTCTTAAAATCCACACTCAACTCAGCCATAACACAAGTCTCAACACATCTCAAAGAATCAGCATCATGAAGACCATATTCCCTGGCAGCAATACGGTTGCAAAGATAAGGGACAATAATACAAATTTGATGGAAGACTTCAAATCACATTCAAGAAGTCCTACGAATCCTAATCAGAGTAACTACAAAGAAAAGCATAACCAGGATATCAGAGCAAAAGAGCTAAAAACAAAAGAAAAGGAGGAAATTTTAAAATCAGGCAAAACAAAAGACATTATCTTCAAAGGAGGAACAATAAGGTGAACAGTCATCTTCTCAACAGAAACCATAAAAGTCAGAAGATAATGTTCTTTGCTCAGTCTGATTGGAGGTGTATCAATTTTCCTGATCTCCTCAAATATTCTCTCCAGATTTTGACTTCACTGACCCATTTTCTCTGTTGTTTTCTGTTTCACTGATTTCTGCTGTTTATTCCTTCCCCACCCCTTATTCTGCTTACTTTGGGCTTGACTTTCTCTTCTTTTCCTGATTCCTTAAGGTAGAAGCTGATAAAGGATATCCACAAAAAAAGCTTACTTTTACTATCATCCTTACTGATAAGAGACTGAACGATTTCCCCCTCAGATCAGAAATGAGAGAAGAATGTCCACTCTCACTTCTGCTACTCTGCATCATAATGGAGACCCAAAGGACTAGAGCAAGAAAAAGAAATAAAACACATGCATATTGGAAATAAGTTTCCCCTTATTTGCAGAAGACATGATTTTCTATAGAGTAAATTCAGATACCAAAAAAAAAAAAAAGAAAAAGTGACTATAAAGTATGAGTTTTGTAAGATTTCAAGATATAGGTTCAATTAAAAAAAAATTTCATTGTAACATTTCTCCAAGTAAGACATACAGATGGCTAACAAATACATGAAAAGACGCTCAACATCACTCATTATCAGAGAAATGCAAATCAAAACCACAATGAGGTACTTCTATCTTATGCTGGTCAAAATAGCTGTCATCAAAAAGTCTGTAAACAATAAATGCTGGAGAGGGTGTGGAGAAAAGGGAACCCTCTTACACTGTTGGTGGGAATGCAAACTAGTACAACCACTATGGAGAACAGTGTAGAGATTGCTTAAAAAACTGGAAATAGAACTGCATACGACCCAGCAATCCTGGGCACACACACTGAGGAAACCAGAGCTGAAAGAGACACGTGTACCCATGTTCACTGCAGCACTGTTTACGATAGGTAGAACATGAAAGCAACCTAGATGTCCATCAGAAGACAAATGGATAAGGAAGTTGTGGTACATATACACAGTGGAATATTACTCCAAAGCTATATAAAAAAAAAAAAAGGAATGCGTTTGAGTCAGTTCTAATGAGGTAGACAAAACTGGAGCCTATCATACAGAATGAAATAAGATCAAAAAGAGAAGCACCAATACAGTATATTAACGCATATGTATGAATTTAGAAAGACAGTAACGACAACCCTATACGCAGGACAGCAAAAGAGACATAGATGTAAGAACAGACTTCTGGACTCGGTGGGAGAAGGCAAGGGTGGGACGATATGAAACAATAGCATTGAAACGTGTATATTGCCACATGTAATATAGATGACCAGTGCAAGTTCGATCCATGAAGCACGGCCCTCACAGTTGGTGCTCTGGGACAAGCCAGAGGGATGGGGTGGGGAGGGAGGTCAGAGGAGAGTTCAGGATGGGGGGATGCCTGCACACCCATGGCTAATTCATGTTGATATATGGTGAAAATCACCACAAGATTGTAAAGTAATTAGCCTCCAATTAAAATAAATTAATTATTTTTTTAAACTACATAAAAGCATAACATAGTAAACCCTGAAGATAAGCAGATATGCGTTAGAAATGTTGATTCAAAATCAAGCATTGGATAATAATGTTAAGAGCATCATTTAATCATAAGAGTATTTCACTGTATCTATTAAGGATGAAATGAATTTTAAGTACTTAGGGAAAAAAATATCAGATGTAATTCTGTGTACCAGTAGAAGATAATTGAAAATTGGGATTTTAAAGCAGAATTATTAACAATAGCATCAAAAAACATGAAATGCTTAGGAGTAAATCTAGCAAAATAGTACAAGAGCCATAGACTCTGGAAAGCATAAAACAGTCCTAAGAAAAATTAAATGACTGAATAAATGTACTGAGCTCACAGGTCAGAATATACAGCATTATTATGATATCAGTTCTTGTCAAATGGATCTATAGATTCAACACATTCCCAATAAATATCCCAGCAGGCTTTTTTGTAGAAATAGATAAGCTGATTCCAAGTTTTACAAGGAAAAGAAAAGAGCTAGAACAAACTATTTCCTCATCAGCCACCAACAGAATCCCAATATCCAAATTTCATATATATCTCATGTTTTAGAACTTTCTCCCAACTAAATCTATTTGTCTTATTGCTTAATCTATTGTACATTGAATGATTATCCATCCTTTAAGCCATATGCAATCACATTGTCTTAAAAGCAATGGCTAACATAAATACATTTTATTAAAATAACTTTCCCATCTTGATTAGCCTGTTGGAAAGAATCAAGAAATTCACCTAGCAATATGTGAATTTTCCACACATTCATTTTTTAAGAAAATAAAAGTGAAAATCTGTATTTTCGCACTCATAAGCAGTAGAAGTAATGAGTATATTCTTTTCCATATTTTTCACAGCAGCTTCTGTTACTAACATCTGCTGCTCTTTATGATGTTCATCTGAAAATATATACCAGTTATTGTAAGCTTTATCAAAAGCAAATAGAACATGTTGAACAAAAACCTTAAAATGTGAATAGCAGGGCCTTTTTTCCTTTGGGATCTATAGATTCAACACATTCCTACAGGAGTAGAATATAATTCCTTCCCTTTGCTATATAGTAGGTCCTTGTTGTTTATGTACAGTATTTTCTATGTAGTAGTTTGTATCTACTAATCTCAAACTCCTGATTTATACCCCTACCCCATTCCCCTTTGGTAACTGTATATTTGTTTTCTATGCCTGTGAGTCTGTTTCTGTTTTGTAAAAGGTTCATTTGTGCCATATGTTAGATTCTGCATATAAATGATAGCGTATGTTATATGTCTTTCTCTTTCTTACTTCACTTAGTGTGATAATCTCTAAGTCCATCCATGTTGCTGCAAATGGCACTTCATTCTTTTTTATGGCTGAGCAGTATTCCATGTATACCACACCTTTCATGTCCTGTCATCTGTTGATGTGCATTTAGGTTCCTTCCATGTGTTGGCTATTGTAAGTAATGCTGCTATTGAACACTGTAGTGTACATATCTTTTCAAATTAGAGTTTTCTCTGTATATATGCCCAAGAGTGGGATTGCTAGGTCATATGGCAATTCTGCTTTTAGTTTTTTGTGGAACCTCCACACTGTTTTCCATAGTGTCTACACCAATTTACATTCCCATAAACAGTATGAAAGAGTTCCCTTTTCTCCACAGTTTCTCTAGCATTTGTTATTTATAGACTTCTTAATGATGGCCATTCTGACCAGTATGAAGAAGTACTTCATTGTAGCTTGATTTGCATTTTGCTAATAATCGGCAATGTTGAACATCTTTTAATGTGCCTCTTGGCTGTATGTACCCTGGAGTAGGAAATGGCAACCTGCTCTAGTATTCTTGCCTGGAAAATTCCTGGACAGAGTAGTCTGGCAGGCTACAGTCCATGGGGTCACAAAGAGTGGGACTGAGCATGCACATATTGGCTGAATGTATGACAAGGCCTTATTTTAAAAGCACTGCTCATGTCCTTTTCTGTCCTGAACTGTGTTCTCTCAAAATTCATACGTTGAAACCCTCCCTGTGACTATATTTGGAGATAGAATCTTTAAAAGGTAATTAAGTTTAAATGAGGTCATGAAGGTGGGGCCTGAATCCAGTGACTAGATCCTCATAAGAAGAGGAAGAGGGACTTCCCTGGTAGTCCAGTGGCTGAGACTCCACGCTGCCAATACAGGTGGCCCAGATTCGATCCCTGGAAAGGGAACTAGATCCCACATCCTGAAATTAAGAGTTCGAATGCCACAGCTAGAAGATTCCACAGGCCACAACAAAGATCGAAGTTTTAGCATGCCACAACTAAGCCCCAGTGCAGCCAAATAAATAAATAAAAATAAATTTTAAAATAGAAGAGGAAAAGACACCAAGGGGTCTGGTGAAAAGGCCATGGGAGGACACAGCTAGAAGGCATCTGTCTGCAAGCCAAGGACAGAAGTCTCAAGAGAAACCAAATTTACTGACACCTTGATCTTGAACTTCGAGCCTCCAGAACTGTGAGAAAATAAATTCCTGTTGTTTAAGCCACTCAGACTGTGGTATTTTGTTATGGCAGCTCCAGCAGACTAAGACTTAGTCCAGTTTTTGCCTCTAATTTTTGCTGCTTCTCTGGATATTTCTGTAAGAAATGATTATCCAAAATTCATGCCATTTGACCACCTCACACCATATACTCAGCCACCATTTGTTTGACCCAGTCACCTCCCTGTATGGCATGACTCTGAAACCTCCTAGAAATTCAGGATTGGTTTCTGCTGCACTATTTGATTAGCTCATTTTGCAAGTTTCTGGGTGGATACAGACCATTACAAAGCCAGCTTGGCCAAGGGACAGAAATCAATAAGGAGGGAGACAGCAGGAACAACAGGGGTTGGGTTCAGAAACCTTGCCACACAGTGCGCTGGCTTTGTTGAGCTTCATGGCACAGGCCCATGTTCTGTAAACTTTTCATCTGCACACAAATTGCATTTCACAGCAATACTAAAAGGGTGGGTTACTGATGCTGCATGTGGGAGGTATGTGCACAAATCCTGTTATCTGATAATAGGATTACCATGCATGCCTCCTGAGCATGCTTTGAAAGTTTACTTCTGAATCTACATATACAGCCACAGGCCAGTCATTTTATTGCACAACAAATAAAATTACTGCCAAATCATTTTTAAAGTCACTATTATTTTCCTCATTATATCTGTCATCATTTCTGAGTTGAGCTGCAGCTACAGCCGTATCCAGGTAAGTGTTTTTCTTCTCCTTTATCACATCCACACCGTCACATCCCAACCCACCCAAGCAGCACCAAATTGTTTCTTAATATTTCTGAAGCCCACAGGATATTATAGGCAAACTAAGAACATAAACCGAGAGAAAAGAAAATGCCTGTTACTTTAGCAACATTGATGAGGTATCTTCTTCACAACTTATAACCAAAAAATTCTTTTAAATAGTCACTTACCAGAAACTCCCTGTCAGTCCAGTGATTAGGACTCGGCACTTTCTCGGCCGTGGCTCAGGGTCAGTCCCTGATCATGTAACTAAAATCCTGCAAACCATGTAGCCAAAAAAATTGAAGTCATTTACCATACATGTTGCCCTTGGCTTTGATCAAACCCTTTCACTAAGTCTTAGGTTATGGACAGCACAGGTGCAGGTTCAAAAATTTCATGTGTATGATTTCTGCCCTCTCTTGTGGCTAGAAGACCTCATACTGTGCTCCAGCCCCATGGGAGCTGAGGAAGTTGTTCCGCCTGAAGAGACCAGAGCCACGACACTCAGGGCTGTGGTGATGGTTGATCAAAGTCCCTGAACCAACAATCACGATACCCTGATCTAGCAAAGATTTCTCTCTCAAATGTGAATTTATTTACATGGAAATTATTCAAAATATACAAATAAATGTCATTTATATTTACATGTAATGACTCATTTTTACTGTAAATTATATGAAGAGAAATACAAGATAAGTATACAGTTCAGTGAGTAATATATCTGTTTCAGTAACATAAGAACGCTTGGAATCTACAGTATCCTAAAGTATCTAGAAGGGATACAAAAAAGGGAGGCATGGTATTGGTTCTGAGTAAAACGTATGCATCTCGTATTTTCTCCGCAGACTCATCTTACACAGGAAGTAATGGTACCGTAGAGTAAGGTGTAAGATGAGTCTGCGGAGAAAATATGGGATGCATACGTTTTACTCAGAACCAATACCATGCCTCCCTTTTTTATACCCTTTTAAGACTCTCTGACTGGACAGAGCCTCTCCTTAAGCTTCCCTTTGGCTCCCAAGAGGGATCTTTGTGTGTTCCAATTTATTTCCACTTATCCTTCTTTGCGTACCTGCCCTGAACCTCATTGCCTCAGGGCTTTACATAAGTCTATACTGTAAAGGAGAATTCCATTCCATAACCCTTAAGAGTTGTCACGCTGTTGTAATCATCAACATAGGTGTGAATGCAAATACATTTGGAGCTAACTACTTAGGATTTTTGGTCAAATCCTAAGAATGCCCTGACCCGATCACTTGTTGAGTCGCTCAGTCGTGTTCAACCCTTTGCAACCCCATGGACTACATGCTAGGCTTCCTTGTCCCTCACTATCTCCCTGAGTTTGCCTCAGACTCCTGTCCATTGAATTGGTGATGCCATTCAACCATCTCATCCTCTGTCACCCCCTTCTCCTCCTGCCCTCAATCTTTCCCAGCATCAGGGTTTTTTTCCAGTGAGTTGGCTCTTTGTATCAGGTGGCCAATGTATTAGAGCTTCAGCTTTAGCATCAGTTCTTCCAGTGAATATTCAGGGTTGATTTCCTTTAGGATTGACTGGTTTGATCTCCTTGCTGTCCAAGGGACTCTCAACAGTCTTCTCCAGCACCGCAATTCAAAAGCATCTATTCTTCAGAACCCAGCCTTCTTTATGGACCAACTCTCCCATCCGTACATGACTACTGGAAAAACCATAGCTTTGATTATACGGACCTCTGTTGGCAAAGTGATATGTCTGGTTTTTAATATGCTGTCTAGGTTTGTCATAGCTTTCCTTCCAAAAAGCAAGCGTCTTTTAATTTCGTGGCTGCAGTCACTGTCTGCAGTGGTTTTGGACCCCAAGAAAAGAAAATCTGTCACTGTTTTCATTGTTTCCCCATCTATTTGCCATGCAGTGGTGGGACTGCATGCCATGATGGTAGTTTTCTGAATGTTGAGTTTTAAGTCAGCTTTTCCCTCTCCTCTTTCACTCCCATCAGAGACTCTTCTTTTAGGATTTGAAATAGCTCAGCTGGAATTCCATCAACTCCACTAGCTTTGTTCGTAGTAATGCTTCCTAAGGTCACCTTGACTTCACACTCCAGGATATCTGGCTCTAGGTGAGTGACCCAATCACTTACCCCTCCCCTAACAACTCTCTTGAATTTTATAGTCATCACCCCACTGCTTTACTTGATAGTTCTACAGTTTGGGGCTATTTCAATTGACCCTTCTCTAAATACTCTTGTACATGTCTCCTGGTGAACATAAGCACACCTTTTTTTAGGGTATATACTTAGGAGAGGAATTTGTGTCAAAAGATATGCAAATCTATAAATTCACTGGATACTGTCAGTTTCCTGAAATGGTTGAAATAGTTTACCACCTGCCACCCAACCAGCAGTATATGAACTCTTTTGTGGTTCCACATCTTTGCTAACACTTCTTAAGGTTAGAATTTAAGTTTTACAGTGTGGTAAGTAGTTGTACCTCACTGTAGTTTTAATTTGCGTTATCTTGATTACCAGTGAGTTTGGATATCCTTACACATGTTTATTGACCATTTAGACATCCTCTTTTATGACCTGTCGATTCATGTCTTTTCCATTTTTCTATTGGTTATTTGATATTTTGTCTTAAGTCTTTGTTTGTTGTTGATGTTGCTGTTATTTGTTATGTCTTTTATTGCACTGTAGAAGTTCTTTTTATATTTGGTTTTGTTCGGTGTGTCACAAATGTTTTTTCTCTTCCCTGTGACTTTTTTTTCCTTCTCTTAATGAGTCTTAATGTGTCTTCTGACTCGTGCAGCGAAATTCAGCAATGATTATTTTCTTTGGCTTGTTTTAAAGTATCTTTCCCTGGCCAGTGATCATAAGGATACTTTCCTAGATTATCTTCAAAATTTTTTATTCTTTGTATTTGACATTGAGATCTACTTTCTACCCAAAACTGACTTATCATGATGTGGATTGATTATGGGTTCAATATCTCTCCTTTTTTTCTTTCTCTTCCTCTCCTCCTCCTCCTTTTTCTTTTTGTTGGTGTGGAGTCATCAGATCCATAAACATGGTACATTTCAGTTGCCTTTATTTTCTTTCATTAAGTTTTATAGTTTTCTTCACAAAGGGTTTGCACGTTTTTTATTTATACCTTGGGACTTGATTTGTTAAGCTATTTTGAATGGTTTTCTCTTTTTTGTTTTATTTTTAAACTATTGGCTGCTGGTATATAGAAATAAATTTTTATATTGACTTTGTATCCACTGCTCAATTTGTCTATAAACTAATATTGTATTCATAGATTGTTCTGGGTTTTATCATAATCATATCATCTTTAAACAATGACAGTTTGTTTCTTCCTTTCCAATCCTTATAATCCTTATTTCTTTTCCTTATGTAATGGCTCAGACTGGGACTCTGCTACAGTTCTAAATGGAAATAGTTATAATGGGCATCCTTGTGTTTTTCCTGATTGTGTGATTTGTAACTGTGGAATTTTAATTTATTGAGGTGACTGAATGATGACATGAAAGCTAATACCATTGAAATAAGAATTACTCACATTTCCTGAGAGAAGAGGCCACATCATTCAGACCACATGAGCGGTCAGGAGACCGACAGGAGAGAGGGAAAAGCCTAAACCCAGAACCCTTCCTGGAGTTTCTTTGAGAAAGGCAGGGCAGAGTAAAACAGTTTAGGATTAGTTATTAGTAGTAATAAACTGTGTGCTTTGGACTATAGGGTCCTTTCTAGCTACTTGGTTCCTGGCCTTGGGATGACTTAGGCCAGGGGAAATATTTGCTTAGTGTGTAAGCATTAGATAAAGGAGGTGATTGGCTTCTACATGAGAGGCATGCTTCCAAGTAAAGTATTTACCAATTTCAGGAATTACTAGCCCAAGGAAGCTAGCCTCTTCTCCACCACTAAGATTTTTAAGATGTCAAAATATCACAAGATATGAAAAAATAAGACATGATTAATACATTGATCTCAAAGAGAACGTTTCCAGTATTCTTGCCTGGAGAATCCCATGGACAGAGGAACCTTGAGGGCTACAGTGATAAGGTCACAACACCCTTTGCATGCCCTGGATTCTAATTCTGACAACTCCTAGCTCAGTGAGCTCTCAGCTCAGCCTCATGGCTGCCTCCACTGAGTCAGCAGCAAAAGTCATCAAGTAATATTGAAACCAAGTCCTACTAAAACCTAGTTCCCTTCCCAAGCTTATGATTAATATCTCTGTCCAAAGCTTTATTCCCTTTCTCATCCTCCATGACCTCAATCTTGAGCTAACCAAACACTAATCCACTAGAGTTAGATGACTACAGTTGCTGTTGAGTGTATCATCACCAACGTACAAACTCAGGCTGTTTCCCCAGGGCAAGACAGGCTAACAGACCCCGGAGCCATGGGCCACTAGGCCAGAGAATCATAAACCAGAGACATCCTGACTCCCTGAACTGCAGTTAAGAAATGGCACGTAAACACACAAGTCTGTGATTGACTCCAGCCTTTTTGCTCTTCCCCTTAAAAAAAATATTCTAATTCGAAAACCAAGTTGGAAAGAACCTGAGTCTTGTCTTCCTTTCCCTTGCTTCGCACCCAGCAATAAACACTGTACTTTCTTTCACTACAGACCAGGGTCAGTAGATTGGCTTTGCTGCTAATGAGCGAGCCAATCCAAGTTCAGTTCAGTAGCAGTGCATTCACATTTTGAGCTCCCATCCTCTGCCAGATCTCAGTCCAGTAATAGTCGATTATGTTGTTTGTTCTTTGATGCTATGATACTGTGACTTTTAATAATTTATAAAATATATTTATAATATATAACTAATATAATTTGTAATACAATATATTATTAAAAATACATTTATAATATAATATAATTTGGTCCTCATACCCATTTCTGGCACAAAGTTCCTAAAACTTTTGGAATTTCCAAAGTGATGAAAGCAACAAAGATGTTTTCTTTTAGGTTGATGAGGTGACTTTTGGAAAGCACCTAAGGATGGAGGCTGATTGCCAGGGGAACCAACCAAATGATTAGAGGGGTTAAAACTTTTAATCCCACCCCTGACCTCCCAGGAGAGGGTTGGAGTTTGAATCAATTGCCAGTGACCAATGATTTAATCAATCCTCCATATGTAATGAAGTCTCTGCAAAAACCCCCAAAGGACATTTTTTAGAGAGCATCTGGGTTGGTGAACAAGTGGAGGTGCTATGAAAGTGGCTTCAGAGAGGACCTGGAAGCTCCATACACTTCCCCATACCTTTCCCTAGGTATCTCTTCCATCTGGCTCTTCCTGAATTATATCCTTTTATAATAAACCAACGATGCTGAAAGCTCAGCCTCTGTGCACCAGTACCAAACTGAATCTCAGAGACTGAGTTTTGAGTTAAATAGAAAAGAATAGCTTTATTGCTTTTCCCGGCAAAAGGGAACAGAGAAGGCTCATGCCCTCAAAATTGTTTGTCCCTGCTGCTAAGTTGCTTCAGTCGTGTCCGACTCTGTGCAACCCCGTAGACGGCAGCCCACCAGGCTCCCCCGTCCCTGGGATTCTCCAGGCAAGAGTACTGGAGTGGGGTGCCATTCCCTACCTGGAAGTATTTGCTGAGGAGATTTATAGCAATGGTTCAAGTGTGGGGTTGCTAGTAAGTATCAGTTCGGTTCAGTTCAGTTCAGTCGCTCAGTCGTGTTCGACTCCTTGCAACCCCATGGACTGCAGCACACCAGGCCTCCCTGTCCATCACCAACTCCCAGAGTTTACTCAAACTCACGTCTATTCAGTGAGTGATGCCATCCAACCATCTCATCTTCTGTCATCCCCTTCTCCTCCCGCCTTCAGTCTTTCCCAGCATCAGGGTCTTTTCAAATGAGTCAGTTCTTCACATCAGGTGGCCAAAGTATTGGAGTTTCAGCTTCAACATCAGTCCTTCCAATGAACACTCAGGACTGATTTCCTTTAGGATGGACTGGTTGGATCTCCTTGCAGTCCAAGAGACTCTCGAGTCTCTTCCAACACCACAGTTCAAAAGCATCAATTCTTCGGTGTTCAGCTTTGTTTATAGTCCAACTCTCGCATCCATACATGACTACTGGAAAAACCATAGCTTTGACGAGACAGACCTTTGTTGGCAAAGTAATGTCTCTGCTTCTTAATATGCTATCTAGGTTGGTCATAACCTTCCTTCCAAGGAGCAAACGTCTTTTAATTTCATGGCTGCAGTCACCCTCTGCAGTGATTCTGGAGCCCTCCAAAAGGTAAAGTCTGTGACTGTCTCTACTGTTTCCCCATCTATTTGCCGTGAAGTGATGGGACCAGATGCCATGATCTTCATTTTCTGAATGTTGAGCTTTAAGCCAACTTTTTCACTCTCCTCTTTCACTTTCATCAAGAAGTTCTTTAGTTCTTCTTCACTTTCTGCCATAAGGGTGGTGTCATCTGCATATCTGAGGTTATTGATATTTCTCCCAGCAATCTTGATTCCAGCCTGTGCTTCATCCAGCCCAGCATTTCTCACGACGTACTCTGCATATAAGTTAAATAAGCAGGGTGACAATATACAGCCTTGATGTACTCCTTTCCCGATTTGGAACCAGTCTGTTGTTCCTTGTCCAGTTCTAACTGTTGCTTCTTGACCTGCATACAGATTTCTCAAGAGGCAGGTCAGGTGGTCTGGTATTCCCATCTCTTTCAGAATTTTCCACAGTTTATCATGATCCACACAGTCAAAGGCTTTGGCATAGTCAATAAAGCAAAAATAGATGTTTTTCTGGAACTCTCTTGTTTTTTCAATGATCCAACGGATGTTGGCAATTTGACCTCTGGTTCCTCTGCCTTTTCTAAAACCACTTTGAATATCTGGAAGTTCACGGTTCATGTGAACTCTGGCTTGGAGAATTTTGAGCGTTACTTTACTAGAGTGTGAGATGAGTGCAATTGTGTGGTAGTTTGAGCATTCTTTGGCATTGCCTTTCTTTGGGATTGAAATGAAAACTGACCTTTTCCAGCCCTGTGGCCACTGATGAGTTTTCCAAATTTGCTGGCATATTGAGTGCATATTGAGTATATAAGGCTTGAATTCCTTTAAGCTGAACTCAGGTGGTCTCCTGATGAGCTTCTCTGGTTCTGGAGGTTATCAAACTATGACCTTCTCTCTGGAATGAAACATGCTTCATCAGGTAGTTAACATCTTTCATTTGTTGGGGGTAGTTCTGCAGAAGAGCTCAAAGATATTATTATGTGTATCCCTTGAGGCGGAACCAGATCCTGACCCAAGGCTGCACTATTGTTTCTTGACTTCTTCCCTACTTCTTCATCCCCTCCCATCCCTGTTTAAATCTGCCCTTTGAAACTCAGGGAAGGTCACAGAGGCTGAAGCCTATTCCCTACAAACAAGAAACAAGGGACATAGAAAGGCTTCCATGCCCAGGAGACCCACAGGGTCCTGCTTGGTTTCACTATCTCCAGGTAGATAGTGTCAGAATTGAGTTGAATTGTAGGACACCCACCGGAAGAATTGCTTGTTGGTGTGGGAACCACCCCTGCTTCCTGACCACCCCGCCTCCATATACATACAAATCAGAATTAGTCACCATAACCTTTAGATGGTTTTTCAGAAAACTTTTAGTATATTCCATTCAGCTTTTTCATTCCAGTTCTTTAGAGATTACCCCTAAACTCCTGCCAGTGAGGTCCCTGGAACTGCTTATAACCTGGTTTCTCATTTAGTCAGTACATTATTGGAGCCTGCTATGTGCCTGGCCCTGTTCTCAGCTCAGAAAACTTAGCAATAAAGCCCTGCTGTCATAGAGTTGACTTTCAAGTTGGGAAAAAGAGGTGATAAACAAGTGAACATATCTGAATAAAGAAGTGAACTATATAAAACTCTGCTGGAAGCTTTCTTCAGCAGGTAAAATAAGTTCAAAGGTCCTGAGGCAGGGGAGAGTGGAGAGGGTGGACTACCTGGAACTGATGGGGGTAGGTGGGGAAGCAGAGATGAGGAAACAGGGCCAGGGCCAGATGGTGTAGGGCCTGGTAGAGTTTTATTCTAGCGTGTAATGAAAAACTCTTGGTATGCAAGAAAGAGACTTGAATGATTTGTATTTGTATTAAATTGCTCTAGCAGCCTTATAGAAAAGAGACTGTAGACCTTTTCTCTGATTCTGATTTAACACATACCAGTAAATTCTTTTCCATCCTAAGTTAGCTATAGTTGTAGAACAGACAAATAAAAATCCTAAATAGTGTGACCAAAGAGGGGACTGCAGAGAAATTTGAGGTATTTTATTAGAAGTGATAAAAGACAATGAATTCGTATTCCAGACTGGGAAACTATTGACCCTTGAATATGTAGGACTCAGCCATGCTCTCTTGGTCTGACCTCCCAAGCTGGCTGCTCCTTATCTGATAGGGCCACACCTACAGCAGAGGCCAGGCTGTTCTAGGAACCAGCCACTCCCCTAAAACAATCAAGGTCCTGTTTCCAACCTGGATCACCAGTCCTGATTTCTCCTTCCTTCATCCCCAGAGGGACTTTGGTGTCCTCTGCCACCTACTACATCAGTTGAGGTCACTGCTGTCACCTGAGATGCTCTCAGAATTGAAAGAGATCATGACATAAGGATAAACAAGGATGAAAACAGTTACAGATTGCACAAAAGAGGTAACCCCTGAGTAATAGTTGGACACTTGCTCGATCTTACTGCTGTGAAACAGCACACTTAGTAGACTGGTGGAAAGCTTCCTGAAGCAGTTTGCTGAGCACTCTTGAAAAATGAAGTAGGAGTAAAGTGATACAGCATAAGTAAGAAGGCAAGTGCTCATGGTAAAAAAAAAAAAAAAGAGAGAGAGAGAGTAAAGAAAAATGATTTCTCATTCCTAAATTGTGCAAACATATGTTAAATATGACATATTTCAATGTGGGCCATAAAGTCAAAACAGTCATTTTATTTCCATGTATAGTAACATTTCATCTCTTCAGAACCCAGCTACCTATCTATTTCAGCTACCCAGAATTCAGTTAAGAAAAATAGTAAGCAAAAAAAATCAAAAAACAAAATTATCCAAAGAATTCAAATAAGATTTAATAAAATTGTTCACTAAGACCCATATCTTTTACTCACAGGAGAGCCCCTTGCACTCTAGGTGTTGTTTTTTTTTTCTCTTAGTTTATTCATATTTCTCTGTTCGCTTTTATGTTTGTTCTTTTTTCTCTTAGTTGTATGCAGCATAGTGATAGTAGAGGGGAGAGATGGGCCATCCTGTGGATAACACTCTAAGGACATATGACTATGTGGTTACTAACTCAGCTCTGAAGTCAGGTAGATCTTGATTCAGCTCTATAACAGCTATATGACTTAGGACAAGTTACTTACCTACCCTAAACCTAGGTTCCGAATCTCTAAAATAAGATTATTAGTATCTCTCTCTTGGGGTCGGTGTGGGGATGAAATGAGGTCAAGCAGGTGAGTCCACTCAGTAATAATGCCGAAAGCTCAGCTTATGTGCACTGGCGCAGAATCAAATCTCAAAGACAGTTTTAGGTGAAGTAGAAAAGAATAACTCTATTGCTTTGCCAGGCGAATGGGGATACTGCAGGCTCGTGCCCTCAAAACTGTGTGCCCCTACCCAGGGGGATCTGCTGAGGAGTTGTATAGCAACAGCGGGGTTGCTAATAAGGATTAGAGAGTGCACAGGGTCTGTACTCCTTTATTCTGGCCTCAGGTGGTCTCCTAATGAGCTTCTCTGGTTCCTTTAACCTGGCCTCACATGGTCTCTTTTCCTGTTTGTTGTTTGGGCTGTGTCAAATCTTAGCTGTGGCATGCAGGGCCTTCTGTTGAGGCATGTGGTCTTAGTCGCCCTGCAGCATGTAGGATCTTTGTTCTCCAGCCAGGGATCGAACCCATGTCCCCTGCTTTGGAAGGCATAATCTTAACCACTGGACCACCTGGTGGTCCCTTAAGGAACTTCTTGAGGTTATCAAACTGTAATCTCTGGAATTAAGAATACTAACTTCTTCCATTTGGTGGGGGGCAAGTGGGGGGGTGGGGGGCAGGTGGAGTACAGTTCTGTAAAGAGCTCAAAGATATCATTCTGTGTATCCTTTGAGGTGGAACCAGGACTTGGCCCCAAAGCTGCACTATTGTTTCTTGACTGTTCCTCCTTCGTCTCTGGGTGGTAAAGAACCCACCTGCCAATGAGAGAAACACAGTTCAGTCCCTGGGTCAGAAAGATCCCCTAGAGGAAGGCACAGCAACCCACTCCAGTATTCACACCTGGAGAATCCCCACGGACAGAGGAGCCTGGCAGGCTACAGTCCATGGGGTTGCAAGAATCAAACGCAACCGAAGTGACTGAACAGGCATGCACACACACTTGTCTCTGCATCTCCCCTTCCCTGATTAGCTACTATTTGAATCTGCCCTTTCGGACTCAAGGAAGGTGATGGAGGCTGGAGTCTGTTCCCTACAAACAAGAATTGGAGGACAAAAAGGCTTCTGTGCCCAGGAGCCCCACATGGTCCTGCTCAGCTTCAGTAGTTGCTCTATAGTGGGAGCTATAACTGCTAGCATGTGAATGTTTAAGACAATGTTGCCTAATGACTATGGATTGGCTTGGCTACTTACTTAGCTGTGTGACCTTGAGTAAGTCACTAAATTTCTGTGTGCCCCCATTTCTTGGCCTTTAAAATGGAAATAGTCATTGGACCTACTTCATAGGGTTGTTGGGAAGATTGAGTTAATACATAAAAAGTGTTTAAATCGTGACCTGGCACCATAAAAGTATTGACTGTCATTATTAATGACTGCTCTTGCCATAATTATACAGCACTTCTCTCCTTCAGTTTACCCATGGCCTCCTCGTTCTGTCCTCCTCTGGCAATCATATCATATACAAAGTGTTCTCAGGCACATCATCCCAAGAGAGTCTGAGGACATCTCTGCGATATAAACAGGAGAACCTGATAAATGTATATAAATTCCACACAAATATTTGTCCAAAAAATGCTTAATTGAATCACGGATCCTAGTATCAAACAATTCAAGTATCGTGTCACATAAGAGTAAATTTGGAAAAAGTGTATAGTTGCAAAAATAAGTTTCTTATCTCTCCAGTTCATGGAAAGTCTAACTTCTGAGACGTTAAGAGACACCAATCTAAATAGGTGCAATTTGTTCACTTTAACACTAGGTGGCAGCAAATGATGTTTTAATCTGTGGTGATGGGGAAACCAGTGGAAACTGTCCGACTTTATTTTTGGGGGCTCCAAAAATCACTGCAGATGGTAACTGCAGTCATGAAATTAAAAGACGCTTACTCCTTGGAAGAAAAGTTATGACCAACCTAGATAGCATATTGAAAAGCAGAGACATTGTTTTGCCGACTAAGGTCCGTCTAGTCAAGGCTATGGTTTTTCCAGTAGTCATGTATAGATGTGAGTGTTGGACTGTGAAGAAGGCTGAGTGCCGAAGAATTGATGCTTTTGAACTGTGGTGTTGGAGAAGACTCTTGAGAGTCCCTTGGACTGCAAGGAGATCCAACCAGTCCATTCTGAAGGAGATAAGCCCTGGAATTTCTTTGGAAGGAATGATGCTAAAGCTGAAACTCCAGTACTTTGGCCACCTCATGTGAAGAGTTGACTCATTGGAAAAGACTTTGATGTTGGGAGGGATTGTGGGCAGGAGGAGAAGGGGACAACAGAGGATGAGATGGCTGGATGGCATCACAGACTCAATGGACGTGAATCTGAGTAAACTCCGGGAGTTGGTGATGAACAGGGAGGCCTGGCGTGCTGTGATTCATAGGGTCGCAAAGAGTCGGACACGACTGAACAACTGAACTGAACTGAATGCCCTGGACAAAATGTTCCCGTCTAATCAGAAAGTCTAGGAATAGAGCTGGGCATCCCAAGGAGCTCCAGCTGTCAGCAGCTTCCTTCACCCTTCTATGCCCAAACTTCTGAAATTGCTTCATCTTTCAACCTCAATCTCAACTTCTGCAACAATTTGACTGCAGGTCAAACTTCTTTAGGAAGTCAGATGGCGAGCAAAAAGTGGAGAATCCTAGGTTAGTCTTTGTTACCCACAAGAGTTATTGGATACCTAAGATGTGGGAAAATGAAAAGTGAACTAGTTGCTTTTTGCAATTTCCGGTTAGATTTCAGGCTGGAGTGGAGATGGGCTTTTTGTATGACACATTTTAACAGCTGGAAGTGAGACTATGGGATCTGCAAAGCTCCAGAGAGCCACTACCTGATTTCAAACCCGGAGCTCTGGCACTCATTAGGTGTGTGGCTAGCTTTGCAAATTGTTGTTTAGTCACTAAGTTGTGTCTGAGTTTTTGTGACCCTGTGGACTGTAGCCCACCTGGCTCCTCTGTCCATGGGATTTCCCAGGCGAGAATACTGGAGTGGGTTGCCCTGCCCTCCTCCAGGGGATCTTCCCGACCCAGAGATCAAACCCACGTCTCTGGCATTGGCAGGCAGACTCTTTACCGCTGAGCTACCAGGGAAGCTACTTCATCTTTATGTTGCCCCACTATCCCTCTTTCTAAAGTGAGAATGGTAATATAATAGCAGCGCTTATCTCACTGAATAGGTAAGTAATAGTATGTGTGAAGCTTTTAGTATAGCACTTGACATACAGAAAACACCAGATAACTGGTAGCTATTAGATTTTGGAAGGCTTTGAAAATCAGTCTGAGAAATTTGAACAGTAAGTCACACAGAGATACACTCAGGAAGGGAGGACAAAAGGAAAAGCACAACAGAAGGTCAGTGTTCAAATGGGGTAGGGGTGGGGGGAAGTCAGGCAGAAGAAACAGACTCAGTAAGTTGAACTTGAGGTTCCAAGGGTTTGATGTCTGGGGTGGTACAGTAGGGAATAATGTGTGAGAGATTGGTTTATTACCATGAAAAACAAATGTCAGCAGGTTTATAAGTGGAAAGAGCACCTTAAACAGCTGGGTGACTTGGGCCTGCCTTTGACTCCACTGGCTACGTGGACTTAGATGAGTCACCCCTCCCAACCTCTGGTTATTCCCCTGTTGTTGATTTGGAAAATATCCTCACTGCCTTCCTTACAGTGGTGGGAGAAGAAAACGGTATGGTATGCATGAAGACACTTTTAAAACAGTAAAGTTTCAGATGGATATTATTACTGTTTTTGTTAGGAAGGATAAAATGAATTAATCCAGCTGGAAAATATTGACAGACCCTCCAGGGATGGCTTAAAGATAATTAATTCAAATTCAAGGTTATGGAATAAAAGTATTTAGAAGACTAAAACTAAAGAACTGTATTTAAAACATTTGATAGTCATCTATTAAATGGAGCAAAGAGCCTGTGGATTTCTCCTGGGTATAAATCCTTTCTGTGGCCTCCATTTCTTGTTTGTGGGAAACAGGCTGCATTCAGCCTCCTTGACCTTCCAGGAGTTCCAAAGGGCAGATTCAAATAGTTACTAGCAGGGTAAGGAGGGAATGCATAAATAAGGAAGGAATGGTTGAGAAACAAAGGCAGAGCCACAGTGCAGGGGCCCGGTTCCTCCCCATGGAATATGGTATTGTTGTTCAATCACTCAGTCCAACTCTTTGAGACCCCATGGACTACAGCTTGCCAGGCTTCCCCATCCTTCACTATCTCCTTGAGTTTGCTCAAAGTCATGTCCATTGAGTCAGTGATGCTATCTCATCCTCTGTCGTCCCCTTCTCCTCCTGCCTTCAATTTTTCCCAGCATCAGGGTCTCTTCCAATGAGCTGGCTCTTCGCATCAGTTGGCCAAAGTATTGGAGCTTCAGCTTCAGCATCAGTCCCCCCAATAAGTAATCAGGACTGATTTCCTTTAGGATGACTGTTTTGATCTCCTTGCTGTACAAAGGATGCTCAAGAGTCTTCTCCAGCACAGTTCAAAAGCATCAATTCTTCGGCACTCATCCTTTTTTATGATCCAACTGTCACATCCATACCTGACTACCGGAAAGACCTTAGCTTTGATTACACAGACCTTTATCAGCAAAGTGATATCTTCGCTTTTTAATATACTTTTTAATATTCCTCAAGGAATCTTCAGTTCAGTTCAGTCGCTCAGTCGTGTCCGACTCTTTGCGACCCAATGAACCACAGCACACCAGGCCTCGCTGTCCATCACCAACTCCCAGAGTCCACCCAAACCTATGTCCATCGAGTCAGTGATATCATCTAACCATCTCTTCCTCTGTTGTCCCATTCTCCTCCTGCCCTCAATATTTCCCAGCATCGCGATCTTTTCAAATGAGTCAGCTCTTTGCATTAGGTGGCCAAAGTATTGGAGTTTCAGCTTCAACATCAGTCCTTCCAATGAACACCCAGAACTGATCTCCTTTAGGATGGACTGGTTGGATCTCCTTGCAGTCCAAAGGACTCTCAAGAGTCTTCTCCAACATCACAGTTCAAAAGCATCAATTCTTCAGCGCTCAGCTTTCTTTATAGTCCAACTCTCACATCCATACATGACCACTGGAGAAACCATAGCCTTGACTAGATGTACCTTTGTTGGAAAAGTAATGTCACTGCTTTTTAATATGCTATTCCTTCCAAGTAGTAAGTGTCTTTTAATTTCATGGCTGCAGTCACCCTCTGCAGTGATTTTGGAGCCCAGAAAAATAAAGTCTGACACTGTTTCCACTGTTTCCCCATCTATATGTCATGAAGTGATGGGACCGGATGCCATGATCTTAATTTTCTGAATGTTGAGCTTTAAGCCAACTTTTTCACTCTCCTCTTCCACTTTCATAAAGAGACTCTTTAGTTCTTCTTCACTTTCTGCCATAAGGGTAGTGTCATCTGCTTATCTGAAGTTGTTGATATTTCTCCCGGCAATCTTGATTCTAGCTTGTGCTTCCTCCAGCCCAGCGTTTCTCATGATGTACTCTGCATATCTGTTAAATAAGTAGGGTGACAATATAAAGCTTTGACATACTCCTATTTGGAAAAGGAATATACATAGCAATATATTTTAGTTTTTCTGTAGGAACTAAAGCTCCTGCTCAGGTGAAGGATGGTAACTTCAGGCTGAGCAGAAGATTCCTGAAACGCTGCCCTGTTATTTCACCACCACCTTGTCAGAAGAAAGCCACACACCCTGAAGCCCTCATCCCACATCTTGCCTATAAAAACTCCCTGGAGTTTGAGGGTTTTGAGCACAAGCCACCTGTTCTTGTTTGCCCCTACAATATGCCTTTCTCTGCTCCGAACTTGAATGTTTTGGTTCATTTGGCCTTCTTATGTGTCAAGCACACAAACTTGTGTTCAGTAACATCTACATGGAATTAAGTGAAGATTTTTAAATGTGCTATAAAAATGGCAGTAATAAAAAGGATTCAATTGAATAAAATGTATAAATATGCCAATCACAACTTTAAAAGAACTAAACTTCCTTTTTAAAATTAAAAAGATCATGGGAAAAAAAATTTTAGGAGGGGTGGGGGAGAATTTTTTAATTCCATTATTTGTTGCCCTGAAAAAACATGGTTAAAGACAAACTGAATCACTCAAAGTTAAGGCTTATTTCTAATTAAACATATTGATCACATACATTTATCTCCTTTCCAATTCAAGTCCCCACCAAAACATCAGTGAGAGAAAGGTATAAATCTGTCATAACAAAGAGAATAGGAGTCGATGTAACAAAATTTTACAGCTCAGAAAGTAAATTGTCTTATTGCTGCCAAACCAAACTTGGTTCTTCTCACCCACCCACAGTAAAGCTGCTGCTGCTAAGTCACTTCAGTCATGTCCAACTCTGTACAACCCCATAGACAGCAACCCACCAGGCTCCGCCGCCCCTGGGATTCTCCAGGCAATAACACTGGAGTGGGTCGCCATTTCCTTCTCCAATGCATGAAAGTGAAAAGTGAAAGTGAAGTCGCTCAGTCATGTCCAACTCTTCACTACCCCATGGACAGCAGCCCACCAGCTCCTCCGTTCATGGGATTTGCCAGGCAAGAGTACTGGAGTGGGGTGCCATTGCCTTCTCCAGTTTCCTCAAACCAGTTGTGGTGAAGGAAAGTACAGCCCTCATTGCAGGTTCGAGCCAAGAAAGTGGGTGGTTCATGTTCGAAAGGTCCAAAGTCCCTGATGGTTTTCAGGGGAGTGTCTTTAAAGACAACCTTTGGGGGAGCAGGCTTCTGATGGGGCAGTAGTGAGGCAACAGGGTGGCATTTCAGGGATCTCACGAGCCTTCTGGTTCCACCCAGTATGCGTCTAGTGCTTGGATTCAGCAGCAGTAGCCAGCATCCTCTGCCTCATGTCAGGATTGTATTTCCTAAAGAACAACTTCAGAGATACCTGTCCAAATGTTACGTGTATCCCTTGAGGAGGAACCGGAACTCTGCTTTATCACTGACCTGTTATTACTTTTCTTGTTTAACTACTTTTCCTTTGCTTCTGCATTCCCTCACTCCCCTAATTAGTAACTGCATGGGCCTGTGCTTTGCTACTTCAAAAAGAGCTAAAAGACGAAAGTCTTTTTCTACACAAAAGAAATGAGGAACACAGAGAGGCTTTGGTACCCAGGAGAGCCCCACTGGGTCCTGCTGTTTCAAACCTCCCCCACCCTTTTTCTTTGATACCCCTCAATCCTGAGGGAAACAGATGCAGGACGAGAAAGGGAATAAAGCTTTGGATAGAGAAGTTAATCATAAACTTGGCAGGGGAACTTGGTTCTAGGGGAACTCCGTTTCATTAGCAAAGGAGAGAAAGCTATGAAAACTGTCTGTAGAAGGTGTCAGCTACAAATTGTCACTTGCCATAAGCACTTGCCATCTACCTCTATAAGGATTAAATCATGTGTTGCTGCAGCTGCTGTGACCTTCAACACCCCATGAAGGGAGATCAGGGTGGAGATCAAGAATGAGGCACTCTGTGCTCTGGAAAACTGGCAGAACAGGTCTTCAGATAGATATTTCCAGGACCTGATATTATAAGCCCAATTCTTGCATCTCCTCATTTCTAGAAAAGCACTTAATCCCTTCATGATGACATCAGCACCTCATCACTAGCAGAAAACTTTTGCAAAGATAAGTACTGGATTGCATGAACTCCCCCTTCACCAATATTCCTTTATTGACCTCTCCCCTCACCTCTTTGGAGCAGTTTCTCAGTTACCTGAGGTACCGTCTCCCAGGCTGCAGTCCTCATTTTTGCCCAAATAAAACTTAACACAACTGTCACATTGTGCAATTTTTTTAAGTAGACAAAGGGGATCCCAAGGAGAATAAACCAATGTTTACTGCAGAACTGAAACTGTGCTCCTCTGACTGGGAACTGAATCCATGTGCCAGAACTGGAACACAGCCTAAACCCAGACTAGGACTTAAACTCATGGTCTTTTAATTATAATCACTTATAATCTGGACATACTGAGGCTCAGGTTCTTTGTGTCTCAGTGTAGAAGGAATTCAGTGAGAGGCAAAGTAATAGGCAAGAAGTAAGTTTATTAATTTAGGATGCTGTGAGAGATGCAAGGAGGCAGGCAAGGGGGATTAGGTGAGCTACAATTTTATAATCAAAGGAAAATGCGGGAGAGAGGAAAAGATTGGCCTTTTCCTCATTCTTCAAGTATACATCAGGCTTATATCACTAGCTCTGCCTTCATATCAGGCAGGAGAATGTCTGATCCTACGAGGTCAAACTAGGACTGTCGTAGTACTTATTCACATCAGCAGAAGGGTAGTAACATTTTTCTTTTATTTAATGACCGGGAGGCAGGTAAGGTGGTCTGGTATTCCCATCGCTTTAAGAATTTTCCACTGTCTGTATTGATCCACACAGTGGATCAAAGGCTTTAGCATAGGCCTTGAGGCAGAAGTAGATGTTTTTCTGGAACTCTCTTGCTTTTTCTATGATCCAGTGGAGGTTGGCAATTTGATCTCTGGTTCCTCTGCCTTTTCTAAAACCAGCTTGAACATCTGGAAGTTCTCGGTTCACGTACTGTTGAAGCCTAGCTTGAAGGATTTTGAGCATTACTTTGCTATCATGTGAAATGAGCACCGCTGTGCAGTGATTTGAACATTCTTTGGCATTGCCCTTCTTTGGGATTAGAATGATAACTGACCTTCCCAGTCCTGTGGCCACTGTTGTATTTTCCAAATTTGCTGGTATATTGAGTACAGCGCTTTAACAGCACCATCTTTTAGGGTTAGACCTAGCTCAGCTGGAATTCCATCACCTCCACTAGCTTTGTTCATAGTAATGCTTTCTACGGCCCACTTGACTTCACACTCCAGGATGTCTGGCTCTAGGTGAGTGACCACACCATTGTGGTTATCTGCGTCATTAAGATCTTTTTTTTTGTATAGTGCTTCTGTGTATTCTTGCCACCTCTTCTTAATCTCTTCTGCTTCTGTTAGGTCCATGCCATTTCTGTCCTTTACTGTGCCCATCTTTGCATGAAATGTTCTCTTGGTGTTTCTAATTTCCTTGAAGAGATCTCTAGTCTTTCCCATTCGATTGTTTTCCTCCCTTTCTTTGCATTGTTCACTTAAGAAGTCTTTCTTATCCTTGATATTCTTTCAAACTCTGTATTCAGATGGGTATATCTTTCACTTTCTCCTTTGCCTTTCACTTCTTTTCTCAGCTATATGTAAGGCCCCCTCAGACAACCTTTTTGCATTTCTTTTTCTTGTGATGGTTTTGGTCACCACCTCCTGTACAGTGTTATGAACCTCCATTCATAGTTCATCAGGCACTCTGTCTCAAATCTAATCCCTTGAATCTATTTGTCACTTCCACTGTATAATCACAAGGTATTTAATTTAGGTCATACCTGAATGGCCTAGAGGTTTTCCCTGCTTTCTTCAACTGAAGTCTGAATTTTGCATTAAGGAGTTCATCTCTTCTTAAAGAGATGGGAATATCAGACCACCTCACCTGCCTTCTGAGAAACATGTATGCAGATAAAGAAGCAACAGTTAGAACCAGACATGGAACAATGGACTGGTTCAAAATTGGGAAAGGAGTACCTCAAGGCTGTATATGGTCACCCTGCTTACTTTATACGCAGAGTACATCATGTGAAATGCTGGGTTGGATGAAGCAAAAGCTGGAATCAAGATTGCCAGGGGAAATATCAATAACCTCAGATATGTGGATGACACCACTCTAATAGCAGAAAGTGAAGAGGAACCAAAGAGCTTCTTGATGAAGGTGAAAGAGGAGAGTGAAAAAGCTGGTTTAAAATTCAACATTCAAAAAACTAAGATCATGGCATCTGGTCGCATCACTTCATGGCAAATAGATGACGAAACAATGGAACAGCGACAGACTTTATTTTCTTGGGCTCCAAAATCGCTGCAGACAGCAACTGCAACCATGAAATTAAAAGACGCTTACTCCTTGGATGAAAAGCTATGACCAACCTAGACTATGTATTAAAAAGCAGAGACATTACTTTTCTGACAAAGGTCTGTTTAGTCAAAGCTATGGTCCTTCCGGTAGTCAGTTATGGATGTGACAGTTGGACCATAAAGAAGGCTGAGTGCCAAAGAACTGATGCTTTTGAACTGTGCTGGAGAAGGCTCTTGAGAGTCCCTTGGACAGCAAGAAGATCAAACAAGTCATTCCTAAAGGAAATCAACTCTGAATATTCTTTGGAAGGGCTGATGCTGAAGCTGAAGTTCCAATACTACTTTGGCCACCTGATGCAAAGAGCCAGCTCATTGGAAAAGACCCTGATGCTGGGAAAGATTGAAGGCAGGAGAAAGGGATGACAGAGGACAAGATGTTTTGATGGAATCACTGACTCAATGGACTTGAGTTTGAACAAGCTCCAGGAGATAGTGAAAGACAGGGAAGTCTGGTGTGGTGCAGTCCGTGAGGTCACAAAGAGTCGGACACAACTGAGCGACTGAACAACGACAAATTCAAAAGTGCACAGTCATTAACAGAATTTCTAATATGAGGATAATTCTAACATGAGAGTAGACAGGTTCAAATCCCTATACTGCCCTACTTATTATTCGCTCAGTGAACTGGGGCCATTCATTACTTAAGCTCTCTGAACCTCAATTTCCCCATCTACAGGCTTTAAGGCATCAAATCATGGTATGGATTCAATGAGATTACATGTATAGGAAAGCTTCCTATAACAAACCTTCGTTACATTTAAGGTGCTGTATTTGCTTCCTTTGGCTGCTGTTGCAAAATGCTGCAAACTTTTCGGCTGCGTTCCCTTTTCATGGTCCCTTCCACCATTTTCAAAACCTGTTTTGCTTCGGTATCTGCTTGTCTTCTTCTTCTATGTCCAATCTCCCATGGCTTCTTTGCTCTTTTTAAAAAAAGATTGTATTGAAGCATAGTTGATTTACCATGTTTTGTTAATTTCATCTTTACAGCAAAGTGTCTCATATATATATATAATATACAAATTATATAATTCTTTTTCATATTCATTTCCATTATGGTTTGTTACAGGATATTGAATATAGTTCTCTGCGCTGTATAGTAGAACTTTGTTTCCTCTTTTTTTAAAATATGTATTTATTTGGCTGTGCCAGGTCTTAGTTGTGACATGTGGAATCTAGTTCCCTGACCAGGGATCACACCCAGGTCCCCTTCTTTGAGAGTGAGAGTCTTACCCACTGGACTACCAGAGAAGTCCCCCTCTGCCTCTTTCTTTAAAAAAAAAAACACCTGGGAACCTTTAAAAACTGTAACTTGCAGACTTCCCTGGTGATACCGTGGTTAGGAATCCTCCTGTCATTGCAAGGGACACAGGTTTGGCCCCTGTCTGGGAAGATTCCACATGCCACCTGTGTGCCACAACTACTGAGCCCTGCTCGCTCTAGAGCACATGCTCTGCAATGAGAGAAGCCACCACAATGAGAAGCCCCTGCACTACAATGAAGAGTAGCCCCGAGAGCGGCAACAAAGACCCAGCACATACAAAAATAAATAAATAAATAAAACTTAAAATATATATATATAGAGAGAAGAGACACCTGTGATTCCATTCAGGGCTCACCTGGATAATTTCCTGTCTCAGTATCTTTTATTCAAACCTACAAAGTCTTTCTTGCCATTATAAGATAATATTTGCACTGTCCAGAGATTAGGATATCTTTAAGGCCATTATTTAGGTTTTATCTACAAATTATGCTTTGGAGGAATAGGGGAGTCTTGTGACTTTTAAACTCATCAAGTCTAATATTGAAAATGAATTGCCCCTGCCACCCAGGTTCTCCCATAGCCTATTTCATCCTAGGCTACAACCAACTGAATAGGAAGATAACCCTACCCTGGCTGGGCTTCCCAGGTGACTCAGTGGTAAAGAATACTCCTTCTGACACAGGAAATGCAGTTCCATCCCTGAGTTAGGAACGATCCTGTGGAGCAGGAAATGCCAAAACCCCACCCCCCCCTACCCCCAAGTATTCTTTCTGGGAAATCCCATGGACAGAGGAGCCTGACGGGCTGCATACAGTCCATTGGGTTGCAAAGAGTCAGAGACGACTGAGCATGCCAGCACCTATCCTGCCTCCAAGAAATCAAGAAAGAAAGCTTCATCATCCACCCTGTCATAAAACAGCCTGGGAAAGTCGGCTGACCCAGCAGAATCTCTGCAAGTGTTGCTCTGTCACCTGTGGCTTACCCACTCAGCTGGGACTCTGCAGATACCAAGTTGGCAGGCAGGCAGTAGAACTCCAGCAGAGCCGTGGGAGGTGTTCCTTCCCAGCCAAGGCCAGCACCAGAGGTTGGGACTGTGTACTCTTGTCTCCCTCCCTGCAGTGGTGTGGTACCAGGCTCCCTGAGTAAATAAAGGGATCTTTTATTTTTATTTTTTGTTGAAGAGCTCCTTTTTAGGTATCATCATCTGGCATGAATCCCTGTCATTATTATTGGCAGGGTTGTTTTTTCTTCAGTTTGGCAAGTCTTACGTAATAATTCCCAGGCCATGTGGTTCTCACGTACTTCACTTGGCCCTAGCTTATAGTCTTGACAATTCTCTCAGTATAGATGATTGGTCTACAAGCAAGAGATTTGAGAAGCTAGGAGCCAACATTTGTTGAGAGCTTACTATGCACCAGGCACTCTGCTAGCTTATGTCAATTTTCCATTTTGTTTTTACAACCAGCACATCATGCAAGTGAGAAAATTAGGGGCTCAGCTAGCTTAAAGGTTAATTTACTTTCTCAAAATCATGAAGCAAAAATAAGAGGCAGAGTTTAGAGTTCATCCTAGTCAGACATGGGTGTGTCTGACTCCTAAAAGTTTTCCCACTACCCCTCCACCTAAGGGAAGGAGAAATAGAAAGCATCTGATCACAGCCATGACTCAGTGGTTTGTCTTGGAGTTCCTTAATTACCAGCAGTAGATTATCCCCTAGTTACAGTTTCACAATCCTAGCTACCAAACCAGTGGCTAAATGGCAAGTAAATAGCACACAATTGAGAAATCACTCAGCAAACTAAAATCGAATTATTATTCTGCTTTCACCTAATCCATTACCTTATGGGACAGTAATCTCCAATTTTTTAAATTATGCACCCTAGTTAGTAAAAAGTTATTGAGCACACACCCTCAATAAATGTCTATTTATTTTTATAATCTATATACAGGCACTAGACATACAAAAAGATCACAGGGAATTCCCTGGTGGTCCATTGGTTAGCACTCTGAACTTCTACTACCAAGAGCCTGGCTTCAATCCCTGGTTGGGGAACTAAGATCCTGCAAGCTCCACAGTGCATTAAAAAACAACAACACACACACACACACACACACACACACACACACAGAAGTATACGTCTATAATGTGGTATTTTACAGTTAGGAGTTCTAATATTTTCTTTCCATGTTTGAATGAGTCAGCTTGCATCATCACTGTAGCAACAGTCCCCCTGGAAGGCCACTGTCATATGCAGCTACTGTTGAGCTACAGACCCACTGCTGTATAGCCAGACTCAGTTACAGACATTTAAGAAAAACTCAGCAATGATTAAAATGGCCTATAATGAAAGATTACTGCTTCTGTGGCAAAAAAAAAAAAAAAAATAGAACAAACTCAGGTGATTCTACAGCATCTTCCACATGGCCAAACAGAACCCTGCCATATCCCTTCGTGCCTAAGTGGCACTCTGGTACCCATGGAACATTTGCCTAGCTGCTCCCTAAATGTTCTGATTCCCATAGTTAATGCATTCAAAAGTGGCCCTAAAGAATATACCATGAAACTCAGACTTTTCTTTAGATTTTGGTTATATAGAGCTTGCCCTGAATTTGGGATGGGTGCCCTGAATTTATTGGAAATCAGTCAGTCATAAAGAGCATCCAACTCCATGCCTCATTAAGTTTAATTTATGTTTTCTTTCAAAAACAAGTACCTTTGAGTTTGTCTGTCCTGTGGGATGTCTAAAGCCCTCCTCCCTGAGCGAGGTGGCTCTCAATGTCTTTGTAAATTTCCCTTCTCCATGGCTTGTCTGAGCCCAGGAGAGAGGCAGTCCTGGTAGCATGGCCCCTCTCACATGGATTTCTTTATCCTGGACCACAGATGGGTAGAATGAACCTGATATTCTGGGCAAAGCAGCCCATGCTGTGTGTGTGGCCTTTATAAGGGAACTGGGGAGGAAAATGGTGATTCCCTAGAGAACTGTTCAAGGCAGTAATCAAAGAGAAGAGTCTGCAGTAAATATCACAGTTCAAAGTTCAAATACAATCTTAACCTGTAAATCTTCACATCAGGTGGCCAAAGTATTGGAGCTCCAACTTCAGCATCAGTCCTTCCAATGAATATTCAAGGTTGATTTCTTTAGGACTGACTGTTTTGATCTCCTTGCTGTTCAAGGGACTGTCAAGAGTCTTCTCCAGCATCACAGTTATAAAAGCATCAGTTCTTCAGTGCTCAGCTTTCCTGGTGGTCCAACTCTCACCGCTGTACATGACTACTGGAAAAACCATAGCTTTGATTATTGTTGGCAAAGTGGTGTTCCTGCCTTGTAATATGCCGTCATAGCTTTTCTTCCAAGGAGCTAACATCTTTTAATTTCATGGCTGCAGTCACCATCCTCAGTGATGCTGTGTTTGTGCATAAGTGATTTAAATGATCATGCTAGTTAATGTATACTAAGTATTTTTCCACTGAAAGAGGTATCTAAAAATCATCCCATGTTGACTTAAGTGCTACCAACAGAAAGTTCAAAACTAAGAGGGAAGGGATGTAATGGATGATCAAGCAATGGCAATTATTATTCCCTCCTACTGGTGAGATGCAGCACCCTTTAGGAGTTATCTTAAAAGATTATAAGTCCCCAAATTGATGGGTGTAGAATTTACATTATTCCTGTAATAATTTCTATTTCACTTATACTTCTCTCTTTAAAAAAAATTAAAATATTTATTATGTAAGTTATTGGCTCCAAAGCAGTATCAGCTATTTTCTAACATAAGCGTCAGTCTTAGACTTTTTTAAGACCTGGAGAGAAAGACCATAATAAAGTTGCCAGATACTATTCAGATCTTGCAACAACCAAAATAAATTACAAAGATTTGAAACTAGAAGAGAAGCCTAGGGTTGATAGTAAACGCACTCTTACAAAGCAAAAGATAGTGATGAAATCAGTCTAAAAACGTGGATTTGCTGATTTGAAGGAGTGTTGACTTTGTTTTTAATGCAGTGACACTTAATGATGAAGAGACTCATCAGGAAGCAGCAGAGGCAGAGGGTTTGTTTGGTGGGAGTTAAAGGAGAAGGCTTCCTGGGTTCTGAGGATGAAAAGTAAACTGCTAAGAAGCCTTTTTGGTCACTTTTTGTCACTTTTTTGTTTCTGCCCATTGTTGTGGGGTATCAGAGGAGATTTCTGTTGAAATTCGCTTTGTTTCTTTGTTGCTTTTTTGTATACTAACTTTCTGTGAACAACATGATTTAACTGCCCACATAATATAGACATTCCTGCCAATGCAATAATATGCTCCTGTATTTTGCGCTGGTTTTTAGTGAAATATGTTTATCTACATGTGCTGCAACTCCTTGTATAGCAATTCATTCAAGTTTATTTTATATTGCTGCTTGCTTTGTGCCCATTTTTATTGATATATTTTCTCTATAGACTATGCAGAAATTTATCCTAATGTACTTCATATTATAACTTACTTATTGGTACAAACAAATAAAATGCAGTTTCATTATTTGCTTTTACAATATGACATGTACAGTAAGAGACTTAATTTACCAGTCAGTTTGTGATACTTTATTCTCTTCTAGTCACCAATATTCAGTGGTAATCAATATATTTCTTTAGAACCAAATATTTTCTATTTTCCCAAGGTTAGTAATAAATTATTATATATTACATATTGTATTATATGAGCAAAACTATATTTTCCTCTTACAACAGGCACTTTTAAATCACTTTTATACAAGTTTAGAAATAGATCTATTACTGTTTCTGAGTTGCAGGCAATTTTACATGAGTTATTTTATTTAATCTTTATGACAATCCTAAGAGGTAAGTACTGTTATCCTTACTTTTTTTTAAACTTTTTAATTTTATATTGGAGTATAGCCAATTAACAATGTTATAGTTTCAGGTGGACGGCAAAGGGACTCAGCCAAACACATACATGCGTATCCATTCTCCCCCACTACCATCCCTGTTTTGTAGAGGATGGAACTAAGAATCAAGGAGATGTAGCTGCCCATTTCACAAGCCAGTAACTAGGCTTTGGGGAAGGCCCCAGGACTCCTCAGGGCCTGCTCATATCTGAATGATCCCACCTGCCCTGAGGGAACCCTCCTGATTTAAATTGTGTACATCAGCCAAGGAAAGGAACAGATGGAAATCTGAGACGTGCGTGCCTTGTGGTCTCTACAGTGAGTAGAGAGAGTCACAAACAGGCGTAGCTCCCTCAGGTTCCTCTTCCATCTCCAGTACCATTGCTACTGTCCTAGGGTGCTCAGTCAAGTCATCACCTTCTCTGGTCGTGAGTTTCTTTGGAGTACAAATTAAGTAGCTTGACTGGATGATTATCAAGAGCTTGTCAGTTCTAAAAGCTAGAAATTAACTTCCCTTCCATGTCTTTAGGTGGAAGAGGGAGATGTTGGAAAGCTGAACTTTCTGGTAAGCCTGTTCAATCCCATGTTTATAACAGTCTGACACCATATTCTTTATACAGCACCTGTGCTGTGTGTTAAGTCACTTTAGTCGTGTCTGATTCTTTGCAGCCCTCTGGACTATAGCCTGCCAGGCTCCACTGTCCATGGGATTCTCCAGGCAAGAATACTGGAGTGGGTTGCATGCCCTCCTCCATGGGATCTTTCCAACCCAGGGACTGAACTGACATCGCTTACTTCTCCTGCATTGGCAGGCAGATTCTTTACCACTAGCACCACCTGGGAAGCCCAACTGTATACCAAACACCAGATCTTCTCTTGTTTAATAATCCCCCCAAAACCTTTAAATATTTATTTTTATTCATTATTTATTT
This sequence comes from Ovis canadensis, assembly GCF_042477335.2. Taxonomy (NCBI): domain Eukaryota; kingdom Metazoa; phylum Chordata; class Mammalia; order Artiodactyla; family Bovidae; genus Ovis; species Ovis canadensis. Next base: position 207,480,161 of record NC_091245.1, on the reverse strand, counting down.
GGCTGTGCCAGGTCTTAGTTGGAGAGGGCAATGGCACCCCACTCTAGTACTCTTGCCTGGGAAATCCCATGGACGGAGGAGCCTGGTACACTGCAGTCCATGGGGTCGCACAGAGTCAGACACGACTGAACGACTTCACTTTCACCTTTCACTTTCAGGCATTGGAAAAGGAAATGGCAACCCACTCCAGTGTTCTTGCCTGGAGAGTCCCAGGGACAGGGGAGCCTGGTGGGCTGCTGTCTATGGGGTCACACAGAGTCGGACATGACTGACGCGACTTAGCAGAAGCAGGTGTTAGTTGTGGCATGCAGAATCTTTACTTGCGGCATGCTCTTAGTTGTGGTATGTGGGATAGAATTCCCTGACCAAGAATCAAACCCAGGCCCCCTGCATTGGGAGTGCAGCACCTTAGCCATTAGGCCACCAAGGAATTCCCCCTACCCGCCCAAATAACTTTAAAAGATCGTGGTGTCATTCTCATTTTACAAGAAAGGGGATCAAGTATCAGAAAAGATAACTAACTTGTCTGAAGACACAACCAGTAAGTAGTAGAAGTAAAAGTGAAACCCAGATCTATCTTCCTACAAAGCCCCTGCAGTGACCCACAGTGCTTGCCTGCTCGTCCAGCCATGCTATGCGTGGTTTCAATAAAGATATGGAGGAGAAAGGCCCCTGCCCCCACACTTCTCTGTCTGTGGATACAGTTTTATGAATAAGAAACTGTATATAGTATGACTTGTAGTCTCTTCAAGTGCCCCACTTCCTGCCTCTTCCATCTTCGAAGAGGGCTAAGATTACCGCCTGTTTACGAGCCAGCAAATAGAAAGCAGCAAAAAGGATTTAGAAGAAAAAAATCACTTGTGTGGTTTTGGTAAGCACAGATATTCTGTAAAATATGTTGGTAAACTAGGATTGGAAATATTTTCTCTGTCTCATAGGACTCTTATGAAAAGCAGATTCACATTTCACTTGTTCTTTTATTGAATAAGCATTTGTTGTACGGCTATTATGTGAAAGGTGTTGTTCTGTATGCTGGTAATAAAACGGTGAATAAAATAGGCAGGACTTGTCCTCATGGAGCTTATTTTCTAATAGAGGAAAACAAACAAACAATGAAAATGTGAACAAATAAACAGGATGATTTCAGGTTGCGCTAAGTTTGTAACTGCAGTAAACAGTGATTATGAGGAGGCGGGCAATTTTATAAGAGGACAGAGAGGAGGGTAGGGGTTGGGGAGGACCAAGAAGGAATCTAGAAAAGATGACACTGTCAGCCGTTCCTAAAGCCTAAGAAACAGCTAGCTATTTAGAGAGCATTCCAGGAAGAGGGAACAAGCGCAAACCTCCCAAGGTGGCCATGAGTTGAGCACATGTGGCTAGAGCACAGTGAGCAAGGGATAGGAGGTTCAAACAAGGTTCAAACAAGGAAGGAGAGAGGCATGAAAATCAATCCCGATTTCCTTTTCAATGCAAAGGGAAAGGATTCATGTTGATGTATGACAAAACCGATACAGTATTGTAAAGTAAAATAAAGTAAAATAAAAAAAAAAAAGGATTTGAAGCTAAGGAATGGCACGATCTGAATAATGTGTAAAAGACATCTTTATGGCTGGTGTGTGAGGGAAATGGATCGGGGGTAGTGGCAAGGAGTAGCAGGGATGCAGGAGACTAGGTCGCAGACTACTGCTGGAGCCCAGTGGAGAGACAGAAGAGCCTGGATGAGGCTGGTTTGGGGCAGAGAGATGGGAGAGACAAGGGAAAGAAAGGGATCAAGGACAGCAAATGGATTGCTCCACTGTACCAAGCTAAGGGATTATCAGTAGATTGCGGCATCCTGAGGGATGGCAGAGAAGACTCCTGCTGGAAAAGAGATCCAGGAATGCTAAGACTGATGACTAGGAACCCTAAATACAAGCTTCTCCTTGATTTCCCTAGGTCTGTCCCTGTTATGTGAAAATTCTGCTTCAAAGGTTTGAAATGAGAGGTGCATCCAATTCTCAAGCCATTTATATATTTTTAAAATTTTATTATTTTGTTGATTTTTAATGATAAAACACACATTAAATTTACCATATTAACCATTTTTAAATTAAAATGTGTTAGTATCAGGTGTGCAGAAAGTTATTTATATATATTTATTATATATATTCTTTTCTATTATTTCCCTTTTTCTAAGCTTAGTAATGTATGTGTGCATGCTAAGTCGCTTCAGTCATGTCTGACTCTTTGCAACCCTGTGGACAGTTGCTCACCAGTCTCTGTCCATGGGATTCTCCAGGCAACAATACTGGAATGGGTTATCATGCCCTCCTCCAGAGGATCTTCCCGACCCAGGGATCAAACCTACGTCTCTTACATTGCGTTGGCAGGCAGGCTCTTTACCAGCAGCAGCACCTGGGAAGCCCCTGGCAGTGTATACATTTTATTTGTTAGAATTACTATTTTGGTTGCCCTGGGTCTTGGCTGCTGCACACAGGCTTTCTCTAGTTGTAGTGTGCAGGGGCTACTCATCGTTGGGGTGCACGGCTTCTCACTGTGGTGGCTTCTCTTGTTGTGGAACACAGGCTCTTGGTGCACAGGCCTCAGTAGTTGCAGCATGCGGACTCAGTGGTTGGGGCGTGTGGACTCTAGAACTTGGGCTCAGTAGTCATGGCATCCAGGCTTTAGTTGCCATGTGAGATCTTTCCAGATCAGGGATTGAATCCATGACCCTGCGTTGGCAGGTGGATTCTTATCCAGTGTACCACCAGGGAAGTCCTTCTTTCAGGTTATTTTCCACTATAGGTTATTACAAACTATCGAGTATACTTCCCTGTTTGTTTTATATATGGTAATGTGTGTGTATTGATCCCAAATTCCTGATTTATCCCTTCCTTCCCCTTTCTCCTTTGGTAACCGTAAGTTTGTTTTCTATGTCTGTGGGTACCATTTTAACCATTTTTACATGTACAATTCAATAGTGGTAAGTATATTCATATTGTTGTATCTACAGATCTTTAGAAGTTTTTCATCTTGCAAAACTGACCTTCTACCCATTAAACAGTAATTCCCTCCCTCCCTCTCCCATTTATGCTGCATTTTGAACATCGATCCAAACAAGTTTATTCTTCCTACCCAAACTTAGGCTCCATCCCTAGGTACTTATCCTTCATATTTGAAAATGATATTGAAAGTAATCAGTGTTAGAACATCCAACTTACCTGGATTTTTGTTTTCAAAGAATCTTATTCATGAATCAAAAGCTATGAAGTCTGTTCCATGAGGGAGGTGTCTGTGACTTGGTATTTTTCATCAGAGTGATATTAGTATGTTTGGTGGGACCATTGTTTCCTCTTTAGGCAGTCAGTGCAAGAAATTAAGTGTCACTGCACCCCTTCCCCACTAAACACCAGCCTCATCCTAGTCATTGTGACAATCTAAAACACCCCCTCACATTTCCAAACACTCCTTGGGGAGTGTTGACCCATCTCAGCAGAGATTCACAAATTGTACATTTATTAGGACCCCTGGACTCAGGATAGTGAAGGACAGGGAAGCCTGATATGTTGCAGTCCATGGAGTCACAAAGAGTCAGACACAACTCAGCGACTGAATTTTTTTTTTTTTTTTTGGACAGGAAACTGTTATAGTCATATGGCCTAATTCAATTATATTATCACGAGTCCATGATAATGACATGATTCTAGCTACTTTGCAAGAAATAGTTATGTTTTCCCACACTCTTTTCCCTTACAAGCATCTGCTTGGACTTTTTGGCCAATTCTCTTGGCCTCACACTTCCTTGAGATAGTTGTCATTAAGTAAAAGGTCTTAACAAGAGAGCCCTGCCCTCCTTCATCCACCTGCCATTCAGTCCTGCCACTATTTGTGCTTTTTATTTCATTATATAGACCCAAGGAGGCGTGTGTCCAGGAGCACAAAAGGTGCCAAGAAGGGGCTTGGTTAGAGTCTCTTGCATGCCACATGACTGGTTCAAAAAGGGAAGATCTGATTGAGGGCCATAATCACCATCACCACATTGGCACAAGCTGCCTTTTCAGGGTGAAAACCATTGGCTTGAACAATAGTACAGTTTTGTCAGAAAGAGACAGTGAGACAGACAGAGTGCAGCAACTTTTATCAGGCAAGACACAATGACTCACTCCTTTCCTACAGGTTTCTCCAGTTCTTCTGGCATTGAGTGGTTTGATCTGATAGTAGGAACCAAAGATAGACTGCCTCCTGGCTCTGCCTCTGATTCATAGCAAGTCTTTCTTCTTCTTGTGATGAGTTTATTACTCATCAAAGTAAGCCACAGCCACCGGACTTGATATTTGGCTTCTCTGGGATCCTCCCAGAGAAAGTCCCACAGCACAATTATGAAATGTATGTCACCTCCAATTACATCTGTACTTTTACTTCATATAAGTGATGACCAGTTGTCTGTATCATGTCATAATATGGTTTACATTATCTACTTCTTGTCATGACAAAACAATCACCCCATTTTCACTGGGAGCTACAAAGCTAATGTGTGCAACAGACTATGTATCCCTTTAATTTTATTTCTTTTTCCTCACTTAAACATCAGTTTACAGTAATATAATCTTCTGTGAAGTCTCCTGGGGATAAAAGCAGTTTGGAGGTCCCCACTGTAACTTGATTCACAGACTCTGTTGAATGCATCAGACACCTCATGTTACTGTCTCATCAATGCTGGAAACACATGATAGATGCCTCATCTCCTCTCCATTCTGCCTCCAAGCATCTCTCTTTACACCCTTTCTCTCATCTTCCCCACTGGTCTCTGATGAGGGATGTATTGCTTCCCTTCCCATCTGCTCTCTTTGCCACTGTCTGCCTTGTCTCCTCTGTTCAGCTGAATCCTATCTTCTTCACTCCCTACTAATACACTTACCCTTTCTTCCGTCTACCCTCAGAAACAAGCCTTCTCTGTCCTAGATATAAAACAAAGCAAACAAAAAGCCTTGACTAAGCTGCTCCCCTAGTAAACTACCCTGCCCCTTCTACTTCCTTTCTCTGCCAAACTTCTGGTCTCCACCCACTGCTTCCACTTTTATATTAACTACTCTCTTGAATCTAGCTCCGCATTTAGAGCCCAGTGAATCTACAGTCTCCCAGGCTGTTCTCTCATCTCTCTGCAGCTGAGTATCCACTTTTTGAGAGGTTCTCCTTTGAATTCCAAGACAGCTTTCTAATCAACCTTCCCATCTCTGTTTCTTTTGCTCTTCATCACTCTCTTCTCCACAACCACTCCTTCAGAAATCTCACCCACACACCCTCAGTTCTCGCCTTGCAAGGCACTTTTAAGCAGTTGTGCCCACCCAAGCCGCATGTCCTCATTTCACAGACTTTGCTTCCTGAATTGCAGCGGGTGGAGACTAGATGTCTGGCAGAGGGAAAGATCCTGATTCATTCTAAGTCCTGTGTCTCCTGTCCATCAGCCCATTTCTCAGTCTTCTGTCAGAGACTTAGCTTTCTGCTCAGATCATCACATTGTTCCATCTTGCCAACACGTGTACTTATTATATCTTGGATCGTGAGTTTTCTCCTGAGGTTTAATTCTACACTTTAACTAACTGCTAAATATTTCCACTTGATTTTCCTGTCATCACCTCAAACTGAAAGCCTAAGAATAAATGTACTTACCCCTGAGAGAATGCAGGGGAGGGGGAGGCAGGGAACATGGTATTCTTTGTAATTCACTTAGTCTCCAAATACCAGTCATTTTTGTTTCCTCTTCCCATTCTAGAAACCAGCCCTCTTAATTCTTCCTTTTTACTTTTCTTTCCTTCCTATTTCCACTACCAGCATCTTGATTCTCTATTCTTGATTTGCTACTAGTTTAATCTTCATAAAACCCTACTCTTTTTATAGCCTATGGTAATCAGAAGTCTTTCAGTTGCAAATAAAAGAACCCAGTTTGTACTGACAAATTTAAAAAGAAATGTACTGGCTCACACCTAACTGAAAAGGCCAAGGATATCTCTCTTCAGGCATGGTTGCCCAAGTGTCTAGTACTTAAGCAATATCACTGGGAGTCTCTCTCCCTCCATCTCTTGGCTATGGGTCAGCTTCACTCACAGGCACACTCTTCCTAAGTGTGTGCCAGCACACACTTAGCCACCGCTTTCAGCCACCCCTACCAGCAGATTCATACTAGAGAAATGCAACATCATTAGCAGAAAGAGAGGACTCTTTCCCAATAGTCCAGCAGAAGTCCTAACACTGAGTCTGACATGTAAGACCTGAGTCATGGGCCCATCCCTAGAGCCTAGGGTGATGTGAACCCATCCAATCAACATAGAGCAAAAGGAGAAAAAGCATGGTTCCCATAGAAAATAAGGGTGCTATTACAAGATGAGAGGATGGGCTAATCTGTAGGCACAGGCAACAGATGGCCAATACACTCTCCCTTGACTGTACAACACGTTAAATATCCTTAATCTGACAATCTATAATAGACTCTTTTACCTTAATGTGGCTTAAAACTTCCTTTCCTGTTTGCTTACCCCTTATACAACACAAGCCTTTTACTGAAACCAATCTTTTTTCTCCCAGCTTTATTGAGATATAATTGACAAACAACATTGTGTGAGTTTAAAATGCATGACATAGTGATTTTATATAAGTACATATTGAAAAAATGATTACCACAATAAGGTTAGTTAACATCTCCACCACCTCACAGCTTCCATTTTTTTAGCTTAATCTTAACTATTTTTTAATCCTCTGATTTTTCCATGGTCTTCCTCTCTCTACATCTTTGCTGATGTCACTATCCCTCTCACCTCTTCAAATTCTACTCATCCTCCAAATCCAAGAGTAGTTCACTCTTTTTGAGGTCCACCTAACCCTCCAGACTGCAATGATTTATGCTTTTATTCCCTAGATTAACATGTACTGACTGTGAGCTGGGTCAAACAGAGTACCACTCAAAAGTCAAAAGCAGAAGGCAGTATCTGTTGTCAGATTGTGGGAATGTAGCCAAAAGATCAGTAACAACAGAAAAAGCTGGTATGGAAATGAATATTTATTTGGAATGATAAAATAAATTACAAGCAATTACAAATTTTGAAAAGTTGACATGTCACAAAATCACAAGATCCAAGAAAGCAACCATATCTTTATTGATTATCTGCCTGGCACCCCTTTATAATTATAATCCTTGTTGGGAACATTTTTGTTAGTATATTCTTTCATCAGATCTTCTGTTGATAATTATTTTGTAATATTTTCTATAAAGAAAATAGGTAATTCAGTGTTTGAAGCTTTTTGCTCTTTATTATTGATATTTTATTGACATAATTTAGCTTCATAACTCATTTGGTAATGTCATGTAAATATTTAGGATGCTGTCAAATTTGGGAAAAGCTCTATCCTCAGATTTTTTTTTTCAATTTATGATTTATCAGATTTAGAAAAAAAATTTTTAGTCTGGCTCCTAATATTTTAAACCTTGGTGTTCCTCCATAACACACTGCCACGGGTATAGGTCTCTGTGGAACACATACATTTCATGATAAGAAAGTGGCCCTGAGCTCTTGGGTAGAGAATGACATGTGAGTCAGCACAGAGATTGATAGAAATGTTCTTAGAACATTCCACTGGCAACAACGTTATCTGTGGAAGTGACAGTGAACCATATAAATATATTTTACTAAAATCTCCACTAAATATATTTCCCAGTCTGCTTCTGTCCTTGACATTTTGTGAATAAGGGTGACCTTCTGTGCTTTGGAAGGCAGCTTCAGTTCAGTTCAGTTCAGTTCAGTCGCTCAGTTGTGTCCGACTCTTTGCGACCCCATGAATCGCAGCACGCCAGGCCTCCCTGTCCATCACCAACTCCCGGATTTCACTCAGACTTGCGTCCATCGAGTCGGTGATGCCATCCAGCCGTCTCATCATTATGTCCGGCTGAAGTTATACTGTGGGAAAACAGAGAAGACAGAGTTGGGGAGCTGAATCAGTCATCTTCAGTACACTGAGGGTACAGATGATACAGTCATCTCCCCAGTACCACTTAAGATTCGGTGTAGCACACAGAAATCAAATCCCAGGTTTACTTCCGGCAAGCTTCTCCTCACGTCCCCTAATCTGACCAAGCGCTCTATACTTCGGAGCACTTCCTTCCCCAAAGGGGAGCATCCCAGATCAATAGCCAGCGCGGTCCCACCGCTGAAGTTTCTCTAACCATCTAGACTAGTTCTGCAAGTCCTTCCCAGTTCAAAGAAGCATGAACTCAAGTGCGTGCGTGCTAAGTCGCTTTAGTCATGTCTCTTTGTGATCCATGGTCTGTGTCTGCCAGGCTCCTCTGTCCGTGGGATTCTCCAGGCAAGAATACTGGCATGGGTTGCCATGCCCTCCTCCAGGGGATCTTCCCTATCCAGGGATCTAACCCCAGTCTCCTGCATTTCCTGCATTGTGGGTGGATTCTTTACCACTGAGCCACTGGGGAAGCCCCAAGGCAACTGGCCAAAAATCCAAGCTGATGTGTGGGCAAAAACGCAACAGTATCCTACATAGCCAATGGAAAAATTCTAATGCCTGTTCTTTAAATGATGTTCCCCAACCAGTTCCCAGGCTGGAATGGCAGTTGACCCAGCTGAATCAGCTACCCTACCCCTGATCACCACAGCCTTGTACTCTTTCTCCTTCTCTTTAACTGAGCTTTGAAAAAACTGCATCTTTTCAGACTGAATTTTAATGCATGGAAACACACTAGAGTTCTGTGTTTAGTGTCTCCTGTTCGAGCTGAAAGTCCGGTTTCAGGTGCCATTCCCCGTGTCGTGCAGGATAGTGCTTTTCCACAAAAGAAATAAACCTCAGAGAACTGTACAAGGCGGGCCTGGTCCAGAATAACCTGAAGGTTTTTGAAAATTGCAGGCCTCCATCCTTGATCTTTTATCATTCTTTCGAATGACTTTAAAGATCAAAAATATGGGTTAATACAAAGCTAGGAGAGACAGTGAACTAATAAGGGGAGCCAAAAGTTTTCCTCAGGTTAATTCTTGAAATTTTTGAAATTTTTTTTAAAAACGAATAAAGTAGAATACTATAGTGAGTCAAAAAATTCTCCAGATGCTTGCAGAAGTACAAGATTAAACAGTTAACACTTATTGAATGTTACTATGTGTCAGCCACTATTATAGCTTCAGTTGCGTTTACCATATCTTGGATGTTATGATGATAAGGCTGTCATAGGTGAGTTAGGCATCATTAACTCATCTAGCAAGGTTGTAAGGATTAGAAATGGTGTAGGTATACCGCCTGGCATAGAGTAAGTGCTCAAGAGATACTGGACTTCCCTGGTGGCTCAGACGGTAAAGCGTCTGTCTACAATGCGGGAGACCCGTGTTCGATCCCTGAGTCGGGAAGATCCTCTGGAGAAGGAAATGGCAATCCACTCCAGTACTATTGCCTGGAAAATCCCATGGATAGAGGAGCTTGGTTGGCTACAGTCCATGGGGTCGCAAAGAGTCGGACACAACTGAGTGACTTCACTTCACTTCAAGAGATACTGGCTATAACTAGTTTATAAAGAAAGCTTGAAACAGCTTATCCCCTTTAATAGAGAGTGATTATTTAATCTTAGATGGAGGGATATGAATAACGATAATAATTACCTCTAGTTAATTGTAAGACTATAAGTCTGGGGAGGGAGTGAATCTATTTTGAGTTGCCCTGTAGGAAAAATTAAAAACAGTAAGTGAAAGACACTGGTTAAAAGGAAGAAAGGGAGGGAAGGAAAGCACAAGGGAGGAAGGGAAGAACAGTGGAAGGAGTCAGGGACTGTCTTAAGTCCCCACGTGTCTGTGGGGCTACTCTAAAAAAGGCAGGAACAGACTTCTGAAAATGACAGTTATAAGGGGAATGCAAACATCTTACAAGCTTGCAGTAAAGGATATTTTTCCCACTAACCTAATACCAAGCCCCACTTCAAAATTTACCCAGATGACTTGAGATAAAAGTGAGTGCCTTGGAGACTTTTCATCAGAACTTGCGCTTCACAGGACAGTTTTCCACCAAATGGAGTTCTTATTAATGAATCAAAATATAAAGTTGATGCCTGTATAAATGAATAGGTAATGTCCAATTACTATTTTTAGAAGCTCCTTGAAATTAAAGAGAGAGTAAATGTTCCCTCATCAGACCAACATTCTTGAGGCCAGTAACTCAGTGACCTTTTTCTAAGGACAGTGGATATTATTTATAAAGCTTTAAGGAGTTCATTATTCAAGTGAATGCGATAATGTAATTCTTAGAAGATGCTGGATCTTTTTTGCAAAGTAAAGATGTGCTTCTCCTGTAATAGTGAATCTAACAACTATAAACATTTTTAAAATGAACCACTAGACAAACGCAGGGTCCCATTTTTGTTATTTTCACAGTCTCATTCAACACATTTCATGACAAAATTGGCTTCATTATAAAGGCTGGGTTTTTTTTTTTCCCCCTTTAAAAAAGGGCTTTAAAAAATTCACTTTAAAAAACCAACTCAGAGGTTAAAATAACAAAATCTGATGCTGAGGCTGAAACTCTGATACTTTGGCCACCTCATGCAAAGAGTTGACTCATTGGAAAAGACCCTGATGCTGGGTGGGATTAGGGGCAGGAGGAGAAGGGGGCGACAGAGGATGAGATGGCTGGATCACATCACCGACTCGATGTACATGAATTTGGGTGAACTCCGGGAGTTGGTGATGGACAGGGAGGCCTGGCGTGCTGCGATTCATGGGGTCGCAAAGAGTCGGACACAACTGAGAGCCTGAACTGAACTGAGCTACATGGGAAGAGGAGAAAGGAAAGCATTTTTATTTTTTTAATATTTATTTATTAATTTGCTGTGGCAGGTCTTAGTTGTAGCACATGGGATCCTCATTGCAACATGTGGGAATTTTCCTTGCGGTGCGCAGACGTCTCTCTAGTTGCAGCTCATGGGCTTAGTTGCCCTGCACATGTGAGGTCTTAGTTCCTCAACCAGGGATCAAACCCTGAGTCCCTGCATTGGAAAGCGGATTCTAAATCACCACCCAGGGAAGTCCTAGGAAAGCGTTTTTTTAAATCAGGAGAGAGAGAGAGGATTCTGGGAGACTGGACAGGGGCCTGAAGTCAGCACGTTCTGCAGAGCACCAGGGACTAGCTGCACTGCTTAAGAGCAGAGCTACAGGACGAGGCAAGGCCTCCGAGAGGAAGGTTTACAGTGCTCCGAAGCAGGACAGAACCTGGCTGTCCCAGCGTTCTCCTTCCTCAGGCCTGGTCCAGAAGCAGCTGAGCCCTCAGCCCATGCGGATGAGACACAGGCCTGGCAACAAAAGCCAGGCTGGCCTGCTGGTCAGTCCCAGGGTGGTCCATCTCTCCCCAGATTCTCAGCACGGTTCTGTGGCAAGACCCCATCAAGACAGCGAGTGAATGCTGTTCCTGTTCTGCGGGATGGGCGATCCAAGTCAGATTTCAGTGATTTAGGGAAAATAAAGAAATATGATATTTCCTGCGTGGCTGTTTGTGAACTGAAGTTCATTCCCACAACAGATAGGTATCTGAGATGGATGACTACTACAACCTGACTCTGCCAGTTTGGGTGTCCAAAGGGGATAAATTCAGATAATCATCCCCTCTTACAGAATGAGGTTTTATGTTTACAGAAGTAAGTGGGGTGGAGAGGTTTCAAAAAATTACTTACTTGGAACAGTTATCCCATTTCTGGCAAGTTAGGGAATGTTGTCTAGTGAGTTAAGCTTCAAAGTATGGAAAAATGATAATAGAGGAAAAGTTTGGTAAATTGGAATGGTTTATTAACTTTTATAGTTACAATATTACAATCTAGTCAGGACTTCCCTGGTGGCTCAGACGGTAAAGCGTCTGCCTACAATGCGGGAGACCTGGGTTCAACCCCTGGGTCGGGAAGATCCCCTCGAGAAGGAAATGGCAACCCACGCCAGTATTCTGGCCTGGAGAATCGCATGGATGGAGGAGCCTGGTGGGGTCGCGAAGAGTCAGACAGGACTGAGCGACTTCACTTTCTTTCACTTTCAGGGTGAAAATATTCATTTTAAAAAACTCACAAAGGAAACAACACAATCACATGCTGGATTAGGTGCCACGATCAGTTGTAACTTTGCTTCACTGAACAGGATGAAAACTGAACAATCACTTCATGTTTGTGGAATATTTTATCACTGTTTATTAACTGCCAAAATGTATGTCAATATCAAATAAAGGGCAAGGAACCCAGAAAAGAATTGAGGACAGTTGGAATCAGGCATCAAGAAAATGGTTCTTCTTATTTACAAAACAGAAACAGACTCACAGGCTTAGACAACGAGCTTGTGGTTACCAGAGGGGAAGGGTAAAGGAAGGGATAGACTGGGAGTTTGGGATGACATGTACACACTGCTATATTTAAAGATAACCAACAAGGACCTACTATATAGCACAGGGAACTCAGTTCAATATACAGGTTTCCAATTCCAAAGAGATAATGCAGTAGTGTCTCACCCATAAGACAATGAGATGGTTCATCTTTTCTGTGGAATGATTTAAAATGGAATGTTAAAAAATTTTACATGGATTACTACGAAAATATGTAAAATTTTATTGGAAACTAGTGTTTCCTGTGTAACAGTGATTTTCAACTCTTTTTTCTCTTTCCTGATAAATTTTTAAAAACACAAAAAGTATGCCTCTTTCTAACTTAAAATTGATATGAAAATGTTTCTTACAGGTCTAAAAAAACTGGTCCTTTATTGATTTAATTGAAACTCAAGGTTACCGTTAATGCTTCCATGCCTCTCTTTTTGTTTTTTTCTATTTTCATTTTTTTTTCCCACTTTTGTCTTCTTCTCCAGAAGCGAAAGCCAGTAGACTTACGTAGTTTTGAAGTAGCGTAAAGTTTGCAGGCAAAAAAGAGTTGAATCTGAATCTGTACTTGCTCTTGTGTTGGGGAGTTAACCCCTTCACTTCCATTTCTTCACAGGTAAAGGGAGATGACAGTGCCAACCTCGCAGAGTGAGGAGGAGGGAAATGGCAGTCGAGAAACCAGCAGCTGACACAGAGCAGGCAGGTAATCAGTGATGTTCATTATCCCTTCCCCTTTAGCAAAAGGAGAGTGAGAGAAGCAGTCTCTGTCTTAACAGCAGTGCTTCTCAAGTGCTTCTTTTAACATGTATGTGAAACATGTTAGCGCTAACGTGCAGTACTAACACGGAGATGTTAAAATGTATATTCTGTCCGTGCTGGGTCCCAGATGTTGCTGGTTCCCAGACCACACTTGTAGTAGTAAAGTTTTAGAGGTAAAAAGAACATGGAAGTGGTCAAATGATAAAGATTAATAAGGCAGGAAAATGTACCAACATTTACAGAATGTGTACTGCATGCCTAGAAATATATACATAAAAACATTTTAAAAATACTTTTTTTAATCCTCAAAATAATTGTGTGAAGTAGGTTTTATTACCATTTCCCAGAACAGGAAATTGAGGATCAGGTGCACTAACTCAGAGGAGATCCTTGTCATTCCAAAGCTCACTTCACCTTATACCTTGACAGAGGACACAGGGCGTGACAGATCAAGAAGAGGTAATGAGTCCAAGTGGGAGGGAAGGACCAAGTATGGGTGGGCATCAGTGATCTGTAGAGGGACAGATGAAGGGGCTAGGGGAATCTAGGGGTGCATTCCACAGTGAGAGAGAAGAGTGCAGGGGCCGTGAGCCCTTCACTCACCCTCTTTTGCCCATACTCCTTCAGAAGCCAGAATAGCTACTGTTCAAGGTCCAACCCTTCACCTCTCCAGTCAAATCATTATTGGCAAAGAACTAGGGCAGCTGTCACCTTCCAGGCAGTGAAGGAGTGGATCTTAGCCAACTTCACCTCTCCTAGTTATTCCTCTGGTTACCGAGATAAGAAAGAAAATGCACAGAGAAGGTCAGAAGGAGGACAATCAGTATTGCACTTCTGAAGGCACTCTTTCAACCACTTAGTTTAGCAGAGAGTTTATATCTAATCTAAGTTTAATATTGCCCTAGCAAACAAGAGCTGGAGCCAAAGGTATGAACCCATGATTACAATAAGGTCTAACAGGTGACAATCTTACGACAAGAAAAACATGTTGCCGCAGAAATGTCTTACTGTAAGGCAGCAAACATTTCAATGCTTAGGCTCCATAAACTGTGGACTTCACTTAGGGCAGACACACAAAAAAAATAGCTGTTTTTCATAATAAACTCTAAACTTCATTTTGTTTTCAAGATGATACACTTAACTGTTTTTAAGGCGTCCTTCAGGAAGATACCAGTTTGGATCCGAATTAGTAATGTCTTCACAGTAGGGATGCGGGAAGTATTAATAGCTATCTCTTCCGGTTTTCCCTGGTGGCTCAGCGTTAAAGAATCCGCCTGCAATGCAGGAGACCTGGGTAGGATCCCCTGGGTCGGAAAAATCCCCTGGAGGAGGAAATGGCAGCCTACTTCAGTATGCTTGCCTGGAAAGTCCCATGGACAGAGGAGCCAAGCGGACCACAGTCCATGGGGGTCATAAAGAGTTGGACACAGTTGAGTGACTGATCACACACACACTCCTGTGTATGGGTGGCCTGACTCATTGCCCCACCCCTACCCCTTTCTCAGTGCCTGATTCTGAGTTCTCAGGCCACTCCCAGCAGGACCGGACTTCAAATGTGAACTCCTTCACAATTAACGAAAATTTCATCCTTCCCAAGTCCCAGCACAATTTCTAACTCCTCCTCGAGATGATACTCATCTGTTCCTCTGAGCTCCCCATGATGAAAAGTGAATCCCAGGTGCCACATGAGCACCAATGAGCCACTGTTCCTTTCTAACTTCACTAAAACTGACCAGGGTTCACAGCTGGTCCTCGGCACCTGGTTGCACCTCCCTCCTGAACATCTGTGAGACTGGTGCTCAGCTCTGAACCCCAGCAAGCTGGCCCATGGTATGCCTCACTGTATCGTAAACACACTTCTTGCTCTACAGTTTTAGGCCCTAGAATATCCAGAACTAGTGCTGCCTGCTCTATCCCTCCCAATCTGATCCCTTTGGTCACTGACACTTGAAACAAACTGAATTTTGTTACATCCCACTCCACCACCCTCAACAAGACATTAGTGAGCTGTTATGCCTTCCAATGTGCAAAATGCCACTGGGATTGTACATCCCAGCCAACATATCCCTGGAAAGTAAGTCGCAAATCTGCCTCCACTCAAAATGTTTCCTCCTTTCTTAGTTTTATGGTTCAATATGCCATTTTGTGAAGGAAAGGAGGCATCCATGGGGCAGAAACCCTTTCATAATAATGAAAGATACCTAACCTCTCTTGATTTAAAACATATATAAAACTGGGCCAATTTTAATTCACATAAA
This sequence comes from Ovis canadensis, assembly GCF_042477335.2. Classification (NCBI taxonomy): domain Eukaryota; kingdom Metazoa; phylum Chordata; class Mammalia; order Artiodactyla; family Bovidae; genus Ovis; species Ovis canadensis. Next base: position 207,464,784 of record NC_091245.1, on the reverse strand, counting down.
GTATATCTAAAAGCTGACCATTATTTTCTATTCACTAGTCAGTAGACGTGAAAATCTATTCTAATGTCAAGGTTCTATTTAGATCAAGAAAGTTACTAGGAGACATAAGTTGGCAAAGAGTTTAATTTGAGAGCATTATCTGAAACATAGCATGGAATGCAGTGATTAAATTTGGTTTTGATTGAGCAAATAAACATAAAGGGGCTGCTTATAAGGTAACATTAGTCCCATTAATGTCAAGGAAGATCAAGTTCTTAAATATGAATTCCCAGGGATGGCTCATAAGAAAAATTAATCCAAGAATGGGAGAAAAGTAGGAGAGCTTATTGTTAATTATTTTAAACAATTTCAAATTTCTTAATTGCATGTGAGTATGGAAAATCAATGGGGAAATGAATCATTCTTTCTCCCTCTGTAGGTCTGGAGTCAGGGGCTGACATTGTTGATCTGGAGTTTATAGGAGAGAAAGGGAAGTGACTCTATTTCGGATATACGTAATTTCATTACATATATACATGGGTTGCTCTGAAACCCATCCTCCAGGACTCTGTAAAAGACAGAAAGAAAAATGGAATTGCCTAGAAAAACATGAGCTCCTCCTGGGTTTGAAGGTAGCTTCCTTATTAACTATAGAACTAGGTACAGAGGTCAATAAACAAAAACATATAATCAGGATTCCTTTTGTGTTGATATAGTGTGGAGCTTGTCTTAAATGAAGATCTGAAAGGAAAATCATCACAATACATTTTTTAAATATTAAAACTATTATTCTGGGGTGTCTTCCCGACTCTCTTGGAGATTAGACAGTACTTCTTTGTACCCATTGCAGTTGGCACGTGCCTCCAATACAGCAGGTATCATGATATTGTAGTGGCTTTAGCTCGTGCTCAGTCACTTCAGTTGTGTCCAGCTCTTTGCAACCACATGGACTGTAGCCCACCAGGCTCCTCTGTCCATAGGATTCCCCTGGCAAGAATAATGGAGTGGGTTGCCATGCCCTCCTCCAGGGGAATCTTCTCAACCCACAGATTGAACCCAGGTCTTCTGTATCTTCTTCATTGCAGGCGAATTCTTTACCACTGAGCCATCGGGAAGCCTAATGACTTTAGCTTCAGATCAGTTCAAGTCAGTCGGTCAGTCATGTCCGACTCTTTGTGACCCCATGGACTGCAGCATGCCATGCTTCCCTGTCCATCGCCAACTCCCAGAGCTTGTTCAAACTCATGTCCATTGAATCAGTGATGCCATCCAACCATTTCATCCTCTGCTGTCCCCTTCTCCTCCTGCCTTCAGTCTTTCCCTGTATCAGAGGTTTTTCTGATGAGTCAGTTCTTCTCATCAGGTTGCCAAAGTATTGAGCTTCAGCTTCAGCGTCAGTCCTTCCAAATAATATTCAGGGTTGATTTCCTTAGGATTGACTGGTTTGATCTCCTTGCAGTCCAAGGGACTCTCAAGAGTCTTCTCCAACACTACAGTTCAAAAGCATCAATTCTTCAGTGCACAACTTTCTTTATGGTCCAACTATCACATCCATACATGACTACTGGAAAAACCGTAGCTTTGACTCTACAGACCTTTATCGGCAAAGTAACGTCTCTGCTTTTTAATATGCTGTCTAGTTTTGTCATAGCTTTTCTTCCAAGGAGCAAGTGTCTTTTTATTTCATGGCTGCAGTCACCATCTACGGTGATTTTGGAGCCTAGACTTTAGCTTATCTGGCTTAAACTAAGATTATTAGTTACTTGAAGTCAGGGACAATTTTTTCTTTGGTTTTTCAGTGCCTAGAAAGGCACTGCCAAAATGTATTGAACAAGTTAATAATTTTTTTCCATAAAGTAGTTGTATAATAGAGATAGAAGGTCAACATTTCTATCAATAGAATGATTTGGAAATAGATTGGTGATGACAATTAAAACTTGTTTCCTTTGGTTTTTTCTCTAAGATGGAATCAAATATAGCAGGTAGGATCATCTGTTTATGACTTTTAGAAGCACATTTTTTTCAGGAATATGATTCATGGGAAGAAAAGGCCATTTTCATATAAAATTACTATGTCAGTGTTGCAAAATTTAGTGGTAATTTAAACACTGCTTCTTTGAAATACATTTGCATTAGTCAGTCTTCTCCAGAGAAACAGAACTAAATATATACATAAAGAGAAGGAGAGAAAGAAATTTATTATAAGTAATTGGCTCATGTGATTATGGAGACTGGCAAGTCCAAATCTACAGGGCGGCCCAGCAGGCAGAGGCCCAGGAGAACTTGACTGTGCAGATAAAATCCAAAGGCCATCTGCTGGCGAACTCCCTCTTCTCTGGAGGAGGGTCACTCTTTTGTTTCATTCAGGCCTTCAGCCGGTTGGATGAGGCCCACCCACATTGTGGAGGGCAATCTGATCACTAATCAAAATGTTAATCTCATCTAAAAACACCCTTACAAAACACCCAGAACAAAATTTGACCAAATATCTGGTCATCCTATGACCCAGTCAAGTTGACACATAAAATTAACCATCATCATATTCATGTGGCAGATAGCAGTGTCTGTATAGAGCTGTTCACTGTATACCGCTGTGTACGATGAACATTTGGTGTAAATCTCAACCGAGTAGACTGTGGCTACCAGAGTCTACTGAAGTAGACTCAGCTGAGTAGACTGCAGATAGTTTTGTGTGACTGTGCTAGTGTGGGCTTTTGCTTCACAGAGACCTGGGTCCCAGGCCCTTCTACTATCTGTATGACACTTAGCAAGTTACATAAACTTTTTATATTTTAGTTTTTAAATTTGTATTTTAGGAATAATAATAATAATACCTACTTCATAGAGTCATTGTGAGGATTAAAATCAAATGCACGTAAAGCGCTTAGCTAGTTCCATGCCCATAGTAAGACATCAATAAATGTTATTGGTTTTTATAATTATTTCCATACAACTTTCTCCCCTTTTAGATGGTCTAATTTCTCAAGACAGAGAATTTATTTTTAACCTGTTTCTATCACGCTTCATGCATAATCCATCATGTGCATCTGTTAAGTACTTATGGGTTTAATCTGCCTCAGATTCTATGACTTTCATTTTATGATGAGATGCCACCGGTAAGAATACATTTTAATAGTGGAATTTGTATTTGTATTTTTTTTAAAGAAGCAAATGATGGCAAATAGTTCATATGGTATTGAAGTAGTGTCAGAAGCTAGGCAAAAATCTGTGAAGCAGAAATAAGCTCTAAATAGGCTCTGGTGAAAAAAGATAAGTTCCTCAAAGGAATAAATAAATTTGTACACGGAAAGGTCTGGAGCACATGGGCAACATTCTGTAGGCTTTAGTTGCATTTAAAAAATTGATATGAGCTCTGTTTGAAGAAACTCAAGATTGTTCTGAGGCAAATTCAAGATATCATTAATTCTCTATATATTTCAATATTGCATCATTTTAAAAGGACTTTCCTTTTTATTTTCATATTTTTAGTTCTTCTCTTTTTAAAAAGCTATAATACTTCACTCTCTTCAAAGTCAGGAAAAATTCCTTCGTACTACTAATACCCAATGCTCACATTTTCCTTATCACACTATGAAAACTTTTTAAGAAACAGTTTGTTCAAATCTTGATACCAAGGGTCCATATATTGTTATGGAATGATATATATTTTGAGAATTTTTTTCTTTAATCTATGTTTCCCCTAGATCTCTCTCTTTAAAAAAAAAAAAAAAACTTGCAATCTTATTATTGAAGGAAAAGGTCATAGGCCTACAGATGTCCTCATTGTCTAGATTTTGCTGACTGAATATCCATGGACTCTTAAACATATTCTTCTAGTCATACTGCCATCTGCCACATTTCATCTTCTATAAACTAAAATCTGAGACTTGATCATATTTAGATTTTTTTTTTTTCGGTGAAGGACAAAACCACCTCACAGATGTTTATAAACGTCCATCAGAAGGTACATATCAGGTTGTCTTCTTGAGATGCAAATAACCATTGTTGAGCAATACCTACATAGTGATACTCTGATTTCTTCCTAATTTATTGGCTGTGATACTATAAAAAAGAAGCTCTCCCTCAGGACTATTAGGTTATTTTGAGACACATGTCATAATAGTAACCTTGACTATTGAAACTGTACTTTCATTAAAATTTGAGTAACTAAATTTTATGTTTGACATTATATTGCAGAATGCATCATCTCTTGTCACTGCCAGCTGCTGGACCGTGTCAGTAGTGTCTGTAGTACACATTTGTATCATGAAATAGGTGCTTGTTTTCAATTATGGTAGATGAAGGAATGTTATACCTAGTTTGTGAAAGTCATCAACCAAAAATTTTAATCTATACCCCTAATGTTGATTATTTACTCTGTATCAATGTCTCATTATTATGGATAAAGAGGTAATGAATGTATTCATGTATATACCTTTTTTATGTCTTTTGAATTAGTTTGTGATAAAATTCCTCAAAATAGAATTGACAGAACAAAGGATGTGATTATACTTATGTCTGCTCTTTGTTTCCATATTCCTTCCCAAAAGGATGATATTATAGTGCCATAAAGAATGAGTACATACTTTCACTTCAACATTGACAATTATCATACTTTTATTTTGCTATTTTAGTAAATGTAAAATGTTATTTTTACATTGCTTTCACTTGCATTCTTTGGATTACTATCAAAGAGTAACATTTTTTTGCCTCTCTATTTGTATACTAACTATGTTTCCTAGGGTAGAAGAGAGATTTTTCTTAAACTATTAAAAGTCATGCCTGAACAATGTAACTACGTAATAGGAGCAGAGGATTTCAGAATCTGGTGAATTTTCTCAGTTTTCATAAATTGGCTTACTAGGAGTGGATATAAATAGTTCTCGTTTCAATTTCCTTTTTTGTAATGGGAGCAGAGGGTGCTGTCTCGGGAAGGAAGATTCCCTGAGTGTTTGAATATATCCTAACATTTCTTCCCATTTTGTTTTTCCATTGGAAAACCCAGTGGATTTAACAGCCAGCCCTGTGGCCATCCAGTTACAAGTGGGTGTACTGCCTGCTCCCCTGGGAAGGTGACTTTCCAAGACAAATAGTGGCTGCGGCCTAATCTGCAGAAGCAAGCATGAAGAGAAGCAGCTCCAGAGAGAACATTTACAGAGTAGCTGCCTGGACCTGGCTCGCAGCTAGACCGGGATTCTCAGTGTCAAGCAACCAAACTGGCTTGAGCTGATTTAAAACTGACAAGGATTGTTCTTATTCGTTTTGAAGAGTATGCTGATCTTAGCAATCTTCTTAACCCGGAGAGACACAATCACAGTGAGAGAATGCCCAGCTGACAATGTTTTTACAGAACATTTTATATCTCCCAAACTGATTTTGTGAGTGTAGGCATGCCCAGTGGTGTCCAACTCTTTGTGACCCCATCAACTGTAGCCCATTCCTCTGTCCGTGGGATTATCCCAGTAAAAATACTAGGATGGGTCACCATTTCCTCTTCCAGGGGAACTTCCTGACCCAGGGATCAAACCCAGGTCTCCTGTGTCTCTTGTAATGCAGGCAGATTCTTTACCCAATGAGCCACCTACTTAATCTCCAAGCTGTAGAATGCACAATGACTTCTAGGAAATTTGATAAACCATTTTCCTTAGTATACAATAGACTTTTCCTTCTTTAACTGGCACCTTAGTGCCCAATTAAATAATAAGCATGCCAATTAAAAATTAATAACATGTAATTAGCTTTCAAAAACTAGTGAATTATCAAGAGATTAGGCACTGTTGTTATTTAGTCGCTAAATTGTGTCCAACTCTCTCTTCACCATCCCATAGACTGTAGTCCCCTAGGTCATTCTATTCATGGGATTTCCCAGGCAAGAATACTGGAGTGGGTTGTCATTTCCTTCTCCAGAGGATCTTCTCAACCCAAGGATTGACCCTGGGTCTCCTGTACTGGCAGGTGGATTCTTTATCACTGAGCTACCAAGGAAGCCAGATTAGGCATTAGGAAACCCTAATTTTAAACCTAGCTTGTTAATGATACACTCTATTTCCATGCTATTTCTCCCATTTCTGAAACTAATGTAAAACTGGAAATGATGTCAAAATAGTTAATAGCTAAAAGTTTAGTAATCACTCACAAGTAGTAGCACATTCCATGAGGAGATACTCTTTTAAGAATGAGAAATAAGATTGCCCTCTGGGCTTTAAAACAAAGATCTACACTGAGATGCACCTTAGAGAAACAAAATTGCCTGCTACCTCATCAATAAAGGTAAGAATGGTAGAGAGACTAGATCTGCCCAAAAAAATAGAGGAAAAGGAGATTCACAGTATAAACATTGACCAAGCCCAGTCAATTTGTGTTTTGAGGAATGAAAATCCAGCCAGCTTCTTCATAGCATCTGGTCTGCCTGGTAGGTATTTTCTTAGAGCAGACATGCACACACCGGGCCATCTTAACATAATGCCATAAGTCTCTCACAAATACCTCCTCTCCTAAGCCTTTGCTCCTCAACATTTCTGCGGATTGTTTGGCTTCTTACAGGGGAGGATAACCAGAGGAAGAAAAATTAAACAATGGGCTCCGCAATCCCTAAAGGTTTTATTTCTCATTGTAAATTAATAAAAGTACCTTTCTGATCTCATATATCAATCTTTTGGGAGCTTTGCTAAATTGAACATCCCCAGTCCGATCAAACTACTGATGAAACATTTTCTAATCTGTGACATTTAGAGTAGACTCTATCGAACAGTTAAATTCTCCAAGGCTTCCCCAGGTAATCCCCTCTGCACTGGTAAAGTGTCAAACCTTTTCTGTTCCTATCTACACCCTTACTAGTGAGCACAGTGCACTCCAGGTCAGCTACAGGATGTAAACAGAATGGTGGATGCACAGGAATGACATCCAGAAGTTAACTTTCTTTTCTGTCTTCAGTTTGAACAGGTCTCACTTACCCCACCTCCCTTGATCTCTATAGTAAATACAGCTCCTAGCACATAGTAGGCCTTCAGTTTATATACATTGAAATGATGGCTGCTCTTTTGCATATTTAACAGTCTCTCACAGAAGGCAATGGCACCCCACTCCAGTACTCTTGCCTGGAAAATCCCATGGATGGAGGAGCCTAGAGGGCTGCAGTCCATGGGGTCGCGAAGAGTCAGACGTGACTGAGCGACTTCACTGTCACTTTTCACTTTCATGCATTGGAGAAGGAGATGGCAACCCACTCCAGTGTTCTTGCCTGGAGAATCCCAGAGACGGGGGAGCCTGGTAGGCTGCCGTCTGTGGGGTGGCACAGAGCCGGACACAACTGAAGCAACTTAGCAGCAGTAGCAGCAGCAGCACAAAGGATAAGGAGGCAACTCACCATTGTGGCAGTATTTTTCTGACTGTGTATGGCTGGGATAATTTAGTCTCAGAGTGTAATCCTACAAGCAGTAGAACTTCCCAAAACTTGAGAGACTTTTTGTTTTAACAGATACTTCTCAGGTTCCCAGGGGAAAAAAATAAAGCAAAGAAATGAGGATCATACAATCATCACCAGCTCAGGGCCTCTGCGGGGTACTTGCTAGTGATTCAGCCCTCCCCTGCCAAGTCCCTTCTGCCTTCCAGCAGGGTCCCAGAGGGTTCCCACCACTCCTTGCTCCGGTCCAAAGCAACCACAGTAGCTCCTACTATCACTGCTCCTGGCCAATTCTGACCTCCCCATGTGGAACAGCGAGGACTAGCTCTGGCTTCAGGTGTGTTTCTATAGCTCTCTGAGCTCGATCCTGCCTGCAGCCATCTTGAACCTGTGAATAAGTGATCATGGGGCAGGTTGCATCCCTTCATAAATGCTAATATAAGTCCCAGGGTTAACTGTCACCAGAGAGCTGTGTGGGCCCCTGGTGTTGCTCAGAGCCCAGTGAAGAGCACGGGCAGGTATCTCACCCCTGCTGCTGCTTTAGAGAGAGGTTGCTTAGTGCTGCTGCAGGCTGATACCTCCATTGGTCCCATGGGGTTCAGACAGTGCCAGAAGCCCCACTGCAAACTTGAACAGACCAGGAAGAGATAAGCACAGGCTGCTGTCCCAGAAAAAGAGCCAGACTGGGACCTCAGCAAGAAACCTTGGCCCTGCCCAGATGCCAAAGGTCTTCCCACTTGTTCTCTCTCCAAATGCTGCATATGGATAAAGTTTACTGCTCCTTTCACCATGTCCAGAGGATTTCTGCTTTACCCCTACTCAGTTTTCCTGCGTTGGCACAGGGATGAGGAAATATCCAGTCCTGGAAGGCTTATTGCATTTTGTTAAGTAAAAGTGAACTCTGTAGTTGGCAGATTTGTTGATCCACATATGGGTGCTAAGTACTAGTCTTTAAAAGATAACCTGTGCTAAATCACTACAGTTGTGTCTGACTCTTTGCAACCCATGAACTGTAACCCGCCAGGCTCCTCTGTCCATGGGGATTCTCTAGGCAAGAATACTGGAGTGGGTTGCCATTTCCTTCTCCAGGGGATCTTCCCAACCCAGGGATTGAATCCAGGCAGATTCTTTACCTACTGAAGCTGTGAGAGAAGCCCACTGAAAGATACATAGCACTGTAATAATAGCACTGGAATTTCCTTTGATACTAAGGATGAGGTTGGATAATGACCTGGATATTTATGTATGCTAAATTGGAGGCTTGCTTTTTGTCAGAAATGGAGAGAAAGACATAATAGATGAGACACGTAGGTAGAGAAGTAAAATATAATGCCAAGAGTTTTCAACAATTGGTATTTGGATTTTGGATATTAAAATTATATAGAAAACTAGACATAGTTTGAAAGTATATAAAATGTGACTTTTGTAACTGAAAGTTTTTGATTAGGTTAAATACCAAGTTGTGTGAATTAAATTGGATACAGTGGATTAAAAGATCAATCAGGGTCAAACAATATTGCATAATCATAGCTTTTCTAGCTACTAAACAATTACTGTACTCATGTAGTAAGATTGTGGGAAATAATAGGAAAAATAGTGAACAATTTAAGAAAAACAATAACTCGTAAGCAGAGGTGCATGTTCAGTCGTGTTTGACTCTTTGCGACCTCATGGACTGTAGTCTGTCAGGCTCCTCCATCCATGGAATTTTCCAGGCAAGAATACTGGAGTGGGTTGCAATTTCCTACTCCAGGGGGTCTTCCCAACCCAGGGACCAAATCCAGGTCTCCAGCATCTCCTGTATTGGCAGGCAGATTCTTTACCATTGCACCACCTGGGAAGCCCAATAACTCCTATAAAACATTTCATAACATTTCATAATCTGGGAATACACCTATTCTGTCAAATAATGCAAAAGAAAATTAAATTTTTTAATATAATTGCATCTGAAAAATTATTGCCTATAAACCCAGAGAAGAAACAATATAAAGTGAGAGAATAGTCAAATCAAATCTAAGCATCCTTGAAGTAACTTGAATCTTGATTAACAGTTATTGATTGTTTAAAATCTAATGGTATATTTTTTCATATCTGGGAGTTTATATTAGAGATAAATCATATTGTTGGCTAAATTAACTACCAGGCAATGCTCTTTCCCTAATGAAATATATCAGCTCACATCTTGAGAGTCTTCTGAAAGCTTTCTCAGACTATACAATTTAACATTTCTTCAGACTGTGGTTATAGAAAATGAAATAGCTATTTTAAAACCATCTGCATATTTTTCCTAAAGTAGACTTTCAAAACAGGATAATTTAATGGATTTGAGGTTTGTGGATTTTGAGCCTCAATTGTGTCTTGGCACTCAACATTAAATCAGTTAATTACCAAAATGCCATCTCATTTTACGATGACCTTAAATCTCCAGTGAACATTTAGTGGTCTAGTGGTTTGGGAAATGTAGGTGAGGCTAAGTGAAATTCTACTGAACTTAGTTACAACTAAAACTGACATAATTTTCCTCTTAGTTTTATTTCAGGTATGAAAGTAAAGGCCAGATTAATTTTTTTACTCCATAAGATGGCAATCTTCACTATTGCTATGAGGGAACTATCTGAGGGCATCAACCACCTAAGCAGCCAAGGACTGGAACTGAGGATCTTACTTCCAATTTTGAGTCAATTCTCCCTGACATTTTGATGGTAAGATCAAAGCTAATTTGCATTACTGATAAATCAAAATTATACCACGAGTTCTTTTATACCCTTCCAGGGATTTTTCCACTCAAATAATCCTGAGAGAATAAAGGTTGCTGTCATGTACTCTTTTTAAACAGAATTGTACTCACAGGACTTCCCTGATGGTCTAGTGGTTAAGAATCGGCCTGCCAATGCAGGGGACATAGGTTTGATCCCTGGTCCAGGAAGATTCCACATACATCTGAGCAACTAAGTCCATGCGCCCCAACTACTGAGCCCGTACTCTACAGCCTGCAAGCCGCAACTACTGAGCCCATGTGCTGCAAATACTGAAGCCTGAACACTCTAAAGCCCGCGCTCTGCAACAAGAGAAGCCGCTGCAGTGAGAAGCCTGAGCACCACAAATAGAAAGTAGCCCCTGATCACAACTAGAGAAAGCTCATGCACGCAACAAAGACCTAGTACAGCCACAAATAAATAAATAAAAACTGTACTCACAGTAATCAGATTGTACACAATTATTAAATAAATTATATTGTTAAATGTATGATATATAATTTTCTGACTTCCGTTGATTCACTAGCTTTCAAAGGCCTCACTCTATCTGAATGATGAAATAAAGGAAACTGCTTGCAGAGAAGGCAGCTGAAACTAATTAGGGAGAAAGAGATGAGAGCAAGATATAGAATATCTCTTATCCACAGAGATGATATTGTTGGAGAAAGAAATACAAAGTATTATAACATAGACATTGAGACCCTCAGCAGAGTACACTCACAAAAGATGTCTTTTACTCTACAATTATATTCTCTGAGCACAATATTGAGATCTCCCCACTTATTAATAATTAAATGTTATTAAGAAAGCTTCTCTATTAGTTATGAGAATGTAAAGTGTTAAATAGTATGATTATTGCATCTGCCTATAAGGAGCCAAATTTACTCTAAATAAGCATACTTTTACTCTCAGTTTAACATCTAATCAAGAGAAATTTGAGACAGATGAATAAAGAAGAATTACAGAGTGGGCTGTATTTGCTCACTTGTGATTATTATTAAATATTAATAGTAAAATTAATAAAGCATCAAAGTTATATTAAAACCAATGAGCAATAGCAGCAAATCCCCAGCTTTGAAGAATGCAAGTACTTTCTGTCCTTCTCCCAGGTTGGATTCAGTGATGCATCTTCTTAGACTCTGACCCCAGGGGCAGGGAGAAGCTGAGAATGGAGATTCTGGGAAAGAGCAGATAGGCAAAAGGAAGAAGGAAAATCCAGGAAGAAGAGACTCCCAGGTTCCAACTGGAGACAAATTCCATCTACATGTTCTACAAAGAGCCCCTGAGTTCAGTTCAGTTCAGTCGCTCAGTCGTGTCCGACTCTTTGCGACCCCATGAATCACAGCACGCCAGGCCTCCCTATCCATCACCAACTCCCGGAGTTCACTCAGATTCACATCCATCGAGTTAGTGATGCCATCCAGCCATCTCATCCTCGGTCATCCCCTTCTCCTCCTGCCCTCAATCCCTCCCAACATCAAAGTCTTCTCCAATGAGTCAACTCTTCGCATGAGGTGGCCAAAGTACTGGAGTTTCAGCTTTAGCATCATTCCCTCCAAAGAAATCCCAGGGCTGATCTCCTTCAGAATGGACTGGTTGGATCTCCTTGCAGTCCAAGGAACTCTCAAGAGTCTTCTCCAACACCACAGTTCAAAAGCATCAATTCTTCGGCACTCAGCCTTCTTCACAGCCCAACTGTCACATCCATACATGACTACTGGAAAAACCATAGCCTTGACTAGGAGAACAATTAAGACCCTCAGAACCTCATGTGTCCATGATCTGACCTCAAAAAAGAAGAGGTTCTTTCTGGTACCAGGCCAGGACACCTACCCTCCTGAGGTGCATGAGAGCATGTTTAGGGTCAGCAATGAGGTGTTCACTCTAGGAAAGATAATGGGGACAATATTGAAACTACAAATGCAGTACTGTACCAGCATGTAAATAGCAACTTGATAAAACACAACAGAGGGAGCTAAAACTGATGGATGCAATCTAAAAGCTGGCATCTCTCCGAATTTACTATTTAATTAACACAGGAGAAAAGTTGCATTTTCTTGTCTGGCATTTCAAAACAATAAAGTAAAAATAAGAGGCCATTCAGAATTCTAACGCAACCTTGCTGGAGCACTCACATTCATTAAAGCTATCATTAATTACAGAGATGGACTAAGGCTTATCCATTAGAATTCACATGCATTATTATATTATTCAAGGTTAAATTAGATTTATATCTTTCTGTACAGGTACATTAATAAAAATACATATAATAATACATAGGAAAACATATACATGCATGTGTTTAAAAGTTGTTTACCTTTTCTATTGTGGTTCCTCTTTTTTCTCATATGACAGTGGAAAGTCACAGTGTGATACATCTAACAGTAATCTCCGTTTACAATGATGATCTGACCTCAAAAAAGAAATGGTATTATTGATCTGCCATTATATGAATTGAATTTATGGTCATGTTAGTGATTTCACTGAGTTATTTGCTCTCTCCTGTCCTATTTTGGGAGCTGGAAATACAAGCTATAGTCCTGAGATAAACTTTTCTGTTGGTAAAGCTAACAATCACCTCTGAGGGTTGAGTCTATGACTTTACACTCATCAGTAACTCTGGATAAAAATTAAATGAACTAAGTAATAAAACATGCACACATCACCTCTTCATCTCCTCCCCTCCTGGCACCCAGATGCACACATATACATGCAAAAATACACATACACACTGACAAACCATCAGCCCTGCATTGTGTAGAAGTGCAGTCTCCTTTTCAACAGACAGAATGCTTCTTCATGCAAAGTCCCTAAGTATGCATATGATACATATGCATAAAACATTGCTCCATCTAAAAAAGTTACCACATCCCAGATGAAACTTTGAGGATCTGATCAGTGAAAAAAACAAGTCTAAAGTTGGAGGTGACAGAACTAAGAAATTTTTAAATTTTATCTTCTTATAGACCTTTTTTACTCTATATACCAGTAACTTTTAATACTTTCACATATAATATTTTCACTATATATAAGATGACAGGTATAAAATTGTGTTACTTTAATAACTTAATTTTAAGACGGACTTAACATGACTTAACCAGGACTTAAACAATGAACTCCTGAAGTGTAATGTGTCTGGGAACATTAACCCAGACACCTAGCACAATGACAGTGTGTGTGTTTGTGTTAAGTCACTTCAGTCATATCTGACTCTTTGGGATTCTATGGACTATAGTCTCCTCCTCCTCCGTCCATGGGAATCTCCAGGCAAGAAAATTGGAGTGGGTTGCCATTTCCTTCTCTAGGGGATCTTCCTGGTCCAGGGATCAAACTTGGAGCTCCCGCTGCATCTCCTGCATTGTGGGCAGATTCTTTACTGCTCAGCCACCCTGGAAGCCCCAGAGTTATTTATATTTGGCAAGATAGTTGGTCGAGTAAACAAATGTTTGAACAAACTGAGACCCTTCCCCACAGAAGAATAGTGTCATAGGGAAGACAGGCATTAAAGCAATTTCAGCAAAAAATTACATGATTACCAGTGTGCAAAATATTTGGGAAGGTATAGGACACTGGAGAAGGCAATGGCACCCCACTCCAGTACTCTTGCCTGGAAAATCCCATGGATGGAGGAGCCTGGAGGGCTGCAGTCCATGGGGTCGGAAGAGTCAGACACGACTGAGCGATTTCACTTTCACTTTTCACTTTCATGCGTTGGAGAAGGAAACGGCAACCCACTCCAGTGTTCTTGCCTGGAGAATCCCAGGGATGGCGGAGCCTGGTGGGCTGCTGTCTATGGGGTCGCACAGAGTTGGACACGACTGAAGCGACTTAGCAGCAGCAGCAGCAGCAGGACACTGGAAATGCTTAATGAGAAGAGTGCAGAATTACCTTGACAGTTGACTCAGCATTTGTTTGGGGCACAAGGAGAGACTCAAGGGGGGAAAAAAAAGGAAACAAGAGAGAATAGGGCAGCATGTATGAAAGAGAGACAGAGGGGGATAATTTCAATCAAAAGAAAATCTAGAAAGAAGTTATTCAGGATATGTATACATTTTGTGGTATGTTATTTCCAAAACAGGTAAATGTTTCACACTTTTGTGTGTGTGTTTGAGTTTGTATTTAGCTCGGGAGGGGGGGTGGCAGCCACTGGGATCTTTTGAGTGCTTACAAATGTCTTAACCCAGCTCCGTAAGGAAACCTGAGCTTCTCTGAAATTTAACTTTTAAGCTGAGACTCAAATGATGAAGAAGAATTAGTCAAGAAGAAGCTTTCTTCTCTTCAGGATATCAGAAGAGACTTCCAAACAGAAGTACATGAAGCATGTGAAACCACCCGAAATGTCTGAGACCACAGCCCCATTCATCTCTTTCCTCTTCTCTGTAGGAGTCACTGTGAAAGGCTGATGCATCCAGATCCTGTCATATGTGCACAACAAATGGCCTTGCTGTGAGAGCCACGTCAGAATATTAACCACAGGCAAGTGGGCGAACAGAGTAACTCAGACACACAGTTCAATTTGGTACAGCTTTATTTATGTAACTGGGGCTTCCCAGGTAGTACAGTGGTAAAGAATATGCCTGCCAGTGCAGCAGACACAGGAGACATGGGTTTGAAACCTGGGTCAGGAAGATCCCCTGGAGGAGGAAATGGCAACCCACTCCAGTATTCTTGCCTGGAAAATTCCATGGACAGAGAAGCCTGGAGGGGTCACAACGAGTTGTATGCAACTGAGTACTCACGCATATTTATTGTAACAAAAAAATTCTGAACACAGAATATGTGCCAGGCCCTAGGTTACCAGAGAATTTCCTACTCCGGGTTCTTGCAGGGTCACTGCCTGATCTCAGCTGTCTTCATTTGAGATCTTCTTCTCACCTGACTCCCAGAGAGGTGTGACTTCTCCTACTGGTTGTATTCTGTTTCTGCCCCAGCGTCCTATGTCCCCTGACGCAAACCAACACAGCCACTGCCCTCAGTCCATCCCAGAGCCCTTCTTCCCTGAGCACTAAGGCAGTAACAGGCTTTGTATGCTATACAGGATTATGCCCCACTCCACGCTCACCTGCTCTCTGCTATTTCCTTGCTGTTATTTCTGTGAAATCAACCAGACCCTTCCTTGTGTGTGTATGTATGTACTCAGTTATCCAACTCTTTCTGGCCCTATGGACTGTAGCCCGCCAGGCTCCTCCGTGCATGGAATTTTCCAGGCAAGAATACTAGAGTGGGTTGTCATTTCCTTCCCCAGGGGATCGTCACAACCCAGGGATCAAACCTGCTTCTCTTGCGTCTCCTGTATTGGCAGGCAGGTTCTTTACCACTAGTGCCACCTGGGAAGCCCAGACCCTTCCTTAATAGTAAGCTATTAATATTACCAAAAACCCTTCAAACAAGCAGCCACTTTCTTTCTGTTTCCCATACAGAAATCTCTTGGAGTATTATTTCTTAATACTCAACTTCCAATCCATTCTACTTCTTGCAACCTTAACAAACACAGTTCTTTGTTTGACTCAGCATGTTTTCTTCCTGATCATATTTTTTCCCCTCCTTTCACATACTACCAAACCTGACTTCAAACTTTACTCATTCGTTTGTTTCCTTACAGTTAATCGCTGACTCACACAAATTAACATCTCTACTCACTGTAGTGAAAACATACATAATTGTGGTGGCAGTAAAGGAAATCACAATCTTCGGATTAGATTATTTGGGGCTTATCATCTTAAAACTAATCTGTATGATTTCTAATGTGAATGACTGTCTTATTTTCTTTTATTCCTTCTATTCAGAAACAATTGAACATCTTCAAAATATAGAAGGTATAATATATCTTAACAAAATATAGAAGGTATAATAAGATACAAAGGAGGTAAAATAACTAGCCAAAGGGAAGCTGAAATTAGACAAAACAAGAAATCCAGGGTAAGAGTAATTCATGAAATGTGTGCTGTAGAGTCTAGGCACTTGCCATAAATAATTCTCTGAAATTTTAAAATAGCAACAAAATGACAGAAGGAAGCTCGTTCAATTACATAATTCAAAATGCTCAGAAGCTTGCAAAACAAACTAGTTGCTCAAGAGAAGCAGAGTCATCTGTGGTGAGGAGTTTCTGCAGGCTCTCCTCAGTAGAACAGTGTGATGAGTGAGCGGTGTTCCCAGCTGCACCTCCACAGCAAAAGCAGTCATGGGCTTCCGGAGGCTGCTTCTCCTACCTTCTCTGGACTTAGGCTGTTCACATGATCCTAAACTGCAGTTCAGTAAAAGCCACCATAGCAGGAGCCAAAATAAGACTATCTAAAGACAGATTTCTGATCATTTTTCTTGTATCTGAAGATAAAATAGACATCACCAGAAGAAAGTACATAGTCCTCACGAAATCCTCCATTAACATTTCTTCTCCCAGCTGAGCATTTCTGACAAATTTGCAAATCAGAAAGGAATGTTGGCAATTTAGGGTATATTCACTTCCATTAGTACTCAGCAGAACTGGGGATGGGTTTCACGTGGTTTTATAAAAGTTAAGGAAACAGATGGGAACTGAGGAAACATTTGCGGGCTAAGCCAAGATTTTCCTCAGAAAAGAATTTTGGATTTATTCTAATATAGATAAAAGGGTAAATGCCAAGATTTTGCCATTGAACACAACTGTGATGGTTTAACCTAGAAAAATCAATGAGGTAACTGTTACCAAACATCTCTCTATGCAGTCTTTTTCTTCCCCCATTTTTTTTATCGTGGTAAAATACACATTTAAATTTATTATCTTAACCATTTTTAAGTGTACAGTTCAGAATATATTTATGCTTTACATACTTTGACTTTTCAAGAAGGGATCATTTTTATGGACCCTAACTCTCACAATGGCTCTGAGTTTCAGTGGCTGTTATTTGTAAGTACAAATAACCAGAAATTAAACTGTGTTCATACAACGTAGTTCTGACATCTGTTTGATAAATTTTCAAGAAAAGTTTCAAATATGTAATGTAAAATTGTTCCTGATAAATTTCTTTACCAGTTGATAAAATATACAAGCCTGGTCATTACTGGAAAAAGCTTCCCTGAAGTCTGGTCTGGAAATTCTAGAATGATAGTTAACCAGAAGGAAACTGCTTTTTAAGCATAATAATTTATAATATACTAGATTTGTCATTTTGAGAAAATAGAAAGCTGTCCTTTTAAAAATGAGAGCAGATTTTAGAGCCCAACTGATGGTTTCATCTGTGGAAAAATAATTAAAGCAACAGATTGTCAGGGCTCACTTTCCTCCAATCAGACTGAACCTTGAAGGGTTCTGAGAGGTGCAACACGGAGTGCCCCGAGTCTAAAGGACGGCAACCAGTACCCTTACTGTATAGCTTATGATGTACTGAAATCATTCAGTATACTTCACTTTCTTTCACTTTGACATTTCGGAACCAGATGTTTTCTTCCCTAACTACTCAGTTATTGGTATTAATTAATTTGACAAACACCTATTGAGTACCTTTTACACACTATGCATTCCAAAATGAATGAGCCAGGAATCATGACCTTAACAAGCTCACAGTCTGTGCTTCCTACTGATGGTCCAAGATGTTCTGATCAAGAAAAATATCCCTCTTTGTCCTTATTATACCTAAGAATCTCTATTACAGAAAACCAGGAGATTTTTTTTTACTCCCTGGGAATAAACACATCTCACAGGTATATTTAACACAGAATTATATAAACAAGTTTACTCAAAAAAAGGAACCATACTTACCATTAATTCAGTGACTGTTGTGTGATGCTATTATTCCCTCGGAAGGCCTGTCACCTCACTTGAAATGGCTTAAGCTCAAGTTTCTTTGTCTGACACCAGAGCACAGCTTCCTATAATATGGCTCTCTGCCAGTCCAGCATTTGTGAACTTGATGCTTCATTCTAGCAATAATTTCCTATCTGATGTTTTTTTTTCTCTTCACCCTATCACATATAATGTCTGTGAACATAACACTCTGATTTCATTCTGTCATTTCATTGTTCAGAAAATACCAGTGATTGCCCAATTTCCGGTAAACTGTGATTAGCCAGAAACTCTCCTAAGATTATGCCTTCCCTACTTATCCAACCCCACCTCTTATTACTCCACAGTAGTTGTACCTCAAATATCTTTAGCTTTATCATGGCTCTTGCTGCTGGGAAGCCTTTCTCTTCCACCTTCATCCTCCCATTTCAAGTTCGGTTCAAATTCATCTCTGTTCTTTTGAACTCTCTTCAATTGATATTGCCCACATCAGTTTTCTGAAATTAGTGACTATTATTGGTATAGTTCTTTAGAACTTAATTTCATACTGCCTTGGACTGTTATTTAACTGATTCCTCTCTGTAACTTCTCTTTCCGAGTGGACTGTAAACTCTCCCCAGAGAAAGTCGTATGCACTTGTGTCTCCTCCTAATATTAGGCAATTGTTATGCATACATTTGGTGTCCAATACATTGAGGAAAGAGCTATGGAATGAATGAATGACCACTGACTACAAATACATTTTTTTTTCCTTTCCTTTGCAGCTGGTGCTTGCCTTAAGTCCTGTATATTCCAATCTCAATATTTTCAAAACTTTCCAACCACAACCAATAGGAAGACATTCTTTTATAATGTGATGTGGTGTTACACATAGACACCTGAAACAAAATTTCACAAAACAATACATATTATCTACACTAAGCAATATATTCCAATGTTTATATCCTGTTTTTTAAAGACACTGATCATGACACACTAAATTGATTTCATTGCCAATAAAGTTATAATCTACAGTATAAAAACTTAATACTTCTTGAATCAATATGAGGTATATAATATTGCTCTTGAAAAATCCTTAGACCAAAACACTGCCATGAGTACTCATTCTGTTACTGACAGTTTGAGCTACAATTATTATCTTTACACAGTTATCTTGAAATAACCTCTTACCGTATTCCATCACAGAATTTAGAATCAGCTTCAATTCCTCCCACTCTGCCTTTTGAAAATGGGGACACAGTTAAATAATAATACACAAAATGTCCTTTAGCTTTCTATTTCTTGTCTTGACAAACCTTAGTGGCATATAAATAAAAATTTCCAGGACTAATTTTAATCAGACCACTTGCAGATGAATAAAAGTAGATACATTCATATTTTTGTTTCTTTACAATATCATAAGAGCATGAGTTTTTGTTGCATCTGGGAATTTGAATCCCAGCTCTGCTGACTTAACCTGAGAAAGTTACTTAACCTGAACCTCCATTTCTGCATCCACACAATGAAAATAATAGTATCAACTTCAAAGGATAGATTTTCGGGGGGCTCCAAAATCACTGCAGATGGTGATTGCAGCCATGAAATTAAAAGACGCTTACTCCTTGGAAGGAAAGTTATGACCAACCTAGACAGCATATTGAAAAGCAGAGACATTACTTTGCCAACTAAGGTCCGTCTAGTCAAGGCTATGGTTTTTCCAGTGGTCATGTATGGATGTGAGAGTTGGACTGTGAAGAAGGCTGAGCGCCAAAGAATTGATGCTTTGGAACTGTGGTGTTGGAGAAGACTCTTGAGAGTCCCTTGGACTGCAAGGAGATCCAACCAGTCCATCCTAAAGGAGATCAGTCCCGGGTGTTCATTGGAAGGACTGATGCTGAGGCTGAAACTCCAATACTTTGGCCACCTCATGTGAAGAGTTGACTCATTGGAAAAGACCCTGATGGTGGGAGTGATTGGGAGCAGGAGGAGAAGGGGACGACGGAGGATGAGATGGCTGGATGGCATCACCTACTCGATGGATGTGAGTTAGAGCAAACTCTGGGAGTTGGTGATGGACAGGGAGACCTGGCGTGCTGTGATTCATGGGGTCGCAAAGAGTCGGACAGGACTGAGCGACTAAACTGAACTGACTGAAAACAGACCATGCAAGTAAAGAGCTTATTATAGGGCTTGGGACATACAAGTGTTCCACGAATGGTAGTAATGTTTGATCACTGTAACAAGTAAACGTATCGCAAACTTCCTTTTAGGGTCATAAAGAAAGATTAATCATAAGAACTGAAGTGAGATTACGTTTTTTCTTTGTAGTCAGACTATACATAAAATGTAAAATTCCACTTCTGGTTTTACAGATCATTAATATCCCTAAGAAAAGGTTCTATTTGTGGTGCTGGATAATCATTATATAATAAGGAATGTCTACTGAAATTCAGGCTTCCCCGGTGGCTCAGCGGTAAAGGACCCGCCCGCAATGCAGGAGACAAGGCCTGAGCTGCGGGTTGGATTCCTGGACTGGTACGATTCCCTGTAGAAGGAAATGGCAATCCACTCCAGTATTCTTGCCTGGTAAATCCCATGGACAAGCCCATGGAATCGCAAAAGGGTCGGATACAACTTAGAGGATAAACAACTGAAACTTAAAAATTTTATATATATACGAAAAAACTGCCCAGTTTTGCTAATTTCACTTAAATTCGTTTTTGCTTAATGAAAAAAAATTTTTTTAACTCTTGTGTGTTGAAGTGTGCTTTAATTCAGGAAAATACTGTACACGATACTCTACATAACACTCAAGATATATAGGAGCTTGCTTTGAATAAAGCGAGACCCGGCGCTTCATTTCAGCCTTCCAAGTAAAATTTTTATTCCAGTTGTCTTTACAATATATTCCTTCTTACTTCTATTCTTTCATACCCTCATCTACTTAGGTCTTGCTACTTACGCGGTATTCTTAACCGCAGTTCGGCAGTTAACAGTAAACAACTACGTACCCACAGAAAGTGTTTCCCCTCTAATCTGTTCAATTTAGCACTGCAAAACAGCATATCTTGTCTATTCCTCCGGAAACACTGGTCTATACCCGAACAGGCACAGGGGAGTTGCATCCCCTTTCAAAATTACCTAAGTGATCAAGATTCCCCTAGCCCCAGCTCGCTCGTTTACTAACGAGAGCTGCGATGTGCTGAGACACTTTGGACAATTTAATTGAACCCAAACTGGAGACCTCTGGGGATGAACTTTCAGTCACTATACTTCTGATGGTACGTGTGCGTGTTGGGCGGCTGAAGGAACCAAAGGAAGTACAGAGCCAGAAGCAGACCTGCAACAGGAGGTAGAAACAGGAGTCTGCCAAAAGCTGTGGCCTCGGTATGCAAGACACAGCCGTTTAACTTAATCCAACCCGCTAAATGAAGGGAGCGGGGCGCAGACGCGGCTACCGACAGCCCGCCCCGCTGCACGCGCGCGGCCTTCCCACCCACACTGCTGAGCCCCGGCCCTTGGTCCGCGCAGCCTCTTTCGTCACGTCCGGGGGCGGGCCGTGGCGCCGCGGCCCGCCCAGGTGGGGCCGGGAGCAGGGGGCCGGGGGCGGAGTTGTGGCGGTACTGCGGGCGACAACGGTCAGTAATGAAGGTGGCTGCGGCGCGGCAGCAGACTCAGCTGCGCCGGGTGGGGGCGGCGCCGGGACCGCGCCAGTAGGACCTCGGAGCCGGCGCGGGAGATGGGGCCCCGGCGCGGGGAGTGAGGCGGCCGCGGCGAGCGGAACTTCAGCCGGAGGGGCTCTCCCGCTTTCCCCTCTGGCTCGTCAGCCTCCACCTGGAGCCCCTCGGCCCCCGCGGCTCGCGGGACGGGAACGGCGACGGAAGGGGCATGTGGCGCTGGGTCCGGCAGCAGCTGGTAGGTACCTCCGCCTCTCACCTCTCGGACGCTCGCTCTCGCGCGGCTTCTCGGGCCCGGGTGGCGGGGAAGGGCCGGCGGCGCAGAGCCGCGAGGCCGGGGCGCGAGCTCCGGGCTAGGCCGCATTGGAGGCGGGTCCCGGAGCCGGCAGTGCCCCGCGCAGCCCCTCACACGTCTCACCGCCGAGCCCGGGGCCCCGTGGCCGGCGGCGGGAGGCTGCCGCTTCCTGGTCGCGCTTCTCGGTTACTCCCTCCTCCTCGCCGCCCCGAGACCAAAAGTGGATGCGGAGCAGGGTCGGCGTCTCGGCTGAGGAACTCGGGCTGGGGGGACGGAAAGAGAGTAGGTGTCGGGGAGAGAAAAGAGGAAAGAGGCTCGTGTTTTCTGCCTTTAACAGTTTGGGACTGGTTTGAGTGAAGGGGACGGCGAGGATCTGTCTCCAGCCCCCTCTCCTCGCTGTTTTCAAGGTTGCGTGGATTATCAGGGAGAAGGGTAACTTGTCTAGTCTGACTCCTCTCAAAGAAATTTTACTCGAGGCCTGGGTGAGAAAGAATATTCTAAAACCCCGTCTAGTTGCGAAGCTAAGTGAGATAGTTATGAAGGACGGTTTTCTTCCTGCCTTGTCCTCACCCCACCCCAGGTGAAACTTTTGGAATGGGAACCTTACTTTTTTCCGTTCTCGAGGCAGTGTGAACGAGACCGATTTGGAACCAATGGTTAACTTTTCAGTTTTACTGGAACATCTGGAGAAAAAAAAGAATTTTAGAAAAGTGTGATTTAAGGCATATAGAAAGCGCCACCTTTCTCCGAATTAATTCACAGAGAAAACTTGCTTGCTGGCAACTACTGACCCCAAAATACAACGCTAAGGCAACGTTGACAATTAGGAGTGAAATTGCTCCAGGCTGAAGAAGTCTACCCTGCCTCCATGATGTCTGTTCCTGGTTGCTGGTTAATTTCTAAATCGCGTTAGTAATTAAATGCTGCTACAATTCGGTGTTTTCATTTACTAATTTAAAAGACAGTGAAGCAGAAACGGTTTTTGTGGGACTGTAAAGATTTTTTGGGACTAAAAACATTGATACCTCCTTTTCCCTACTCTAGAAGAGCATTTTTATGTTTAAGAAATATGCTGTTTTAGAGCCAGCCTTCTGTTAATTCATTTGGCAGTGGGCATCATTCTCAAAAAAATACCTTATAAATAAAACTAGAACTGCCTGTCACTCCCTCAAGCACATGTTAGCTCTCTAATTTTAGGTAATTGTGAATTCAGATATCCCAGATATACTCCTTATTAGACAACCAAGCTAATGATGTCATTATAATACCAAATTGTTGTAATAGTTTGGCTTTATTGCAATAAGCCTAAGCTGGGTAACTTGACTCTAGAAGTTAATTATTTCAGGTCTGACTTCATGCTTTTGATTTACCCATCTAAATGTATAGAAATCTTGTTTACCTGATGGTGTTTTTGTGTGCTAGTAGTGTTTTCTAGTTTTTCCTGGTAGATTAAGACACCACTTCTCAATGTTAGGTATTTTTTGTTAACCTGGATAAAATCCTGATTGTATTCATCTTCAGAATAGGCAGTCTGTTAATTTTTTTAAAAATGGCTTCAGCCAAACACAGCTAACAGGAGGGGCAAAAAGTCTTGTGTGGTTAATTTACAAGAAATGCCTTATGGGGTGATTAACAAGTTAAACAAGTTGCTGTGCATAAAAAATGCTATCTCTGATATTAGTCACTCACTTCACTGGTTTTACTTTTAAGTTATCAGATCTTCCAAGTATGTAATCAGACCTGTGCCTATGTAGGACTTTGTCTCTTTGATTAAGTTTGTACAGTGACTTAAATTATATGTAAAGGGTAGTGAATACGCAGAGTAATAAGTATATTTTACTATCCCAGTCATAAACTGCCTTTCTAGTTACTGCACCAGAAATTTTTCAGTTCATAGGCTAGTTTAAAGTATACTTCGATTTGCTCAATGGGTTGAGTCTTTCAGCAGTAGAGTCACTAGACGGGCACAGCAACCTGCTCCAGTACTCTTGCCTGGATAATCCGATGGACAGAGGAACCTGTCCAGCTGCAGTCCATCGGGTCGCAAGAGTAGGACACACACAGAAAGTTCAGATAAATAGGACAGCTTTGGAGAGGTTAATAAGCAGATCACAAAGACAGGATTTTTGAAATTAAAAACACTTTATTTATTGTATGAATCCTGATTTCCGGCCTCTTACATTGTCGTGCCAAAAAAAAAAAAGTTTATTGTCATTTTGTTACAGAAACAACTTGTATATTCTGTTAATTCCTTGTTGAATTAAACACAGTTTGACTGCTTATTTCCACTAACTGTTTTCACTTCTTGACACAATGAGAAAAATAGGGGTTGTCAGAAAGTTGATGTTTTTCTTTGGGAAAGTAGACTGAAAAGATTGAACTATCCTTTCCTTTTTCTTTTTCTTCGTTTTTGAGCTCACAATCCTAGTTATTTTACACTAAGAAAATTTTCTTATGATGTCTTTCTGGTACAGTGAGTATTATTCTAGCATCACACGTGCTAACTCATTAGAGATGACAGCACCTTGATTATGATGAATGCCATTAACTCATTGTAGTCTCATAGTTAGATTTTTATGGTGGCCATTAACCACAATGGCTATTAAAATTTTAATTAATTAAAATTCCACACGGCTACTGTATTGGACAGTTCAGAATAGAACATACTCATTATCACAGAAAATTCTATTGTACAGCGATACATTAGATTTAAATGAAAGTCTTTGTCAATTCATATTTTAATTGACATGTAATATTTCTTTACAGTACAATGTAATGCTGTATTTTTAAAGCACTTACTGTGTGCATACATAATAAGCTAAATACTGGGGACACAGATGTCAGTCAGTGAGGGCCTTATTTATCTCTATTTCATGTCCCACACAGGACTTGATATAAGAGTAGACACTGGGTACATGTTTTTTGAATAAATGAATAGGTAGGTGGTCAGATAAAGAATTAATCCATATTATTGCTTCTG
Source organism: Ovis canadensis (assembly GCF_042477335.2). Lineage (NCBI taxonomy): Eukaryota > Metazoa > Chordata > Mammalia > Artiodactyla > Bovidae > Ovis > Ovis canadensis. The sequence goes on along the minus strand of NC_091245.1, from coordinate 207,439,954 downwards.
TGTTTTGAGATAAAGTGACAAAATTCAAGATTGACCAGTCCAAAGAAAAGCTGGAAAATCACTGTAATTTTTTAAAATACAACTTAATGTTGTCGTACTAGGATACAATTTCTTAAATTGTTCTATAAATGTAGTCCCTTCAGGTGTATATCTGCAGTGGCAGAAGGAGGCTAGTAAGATTGTCTTCTGATTCACTGAGAAAAATGGTAAGCTGTTAGCCTAAACTCAGCCTGTTCACATTCACCAAACTTGTTTAATCCTCTGTTCTTCTCGTTATACTTATCACAAAGAAAGGTATGACAGTCCTCTTTTCCAGACTAACCAGTCCATTTGTGTTCTTTCATCCTGCGCTCCACATCAATTATCTGTAGTCTGTTTACTCTTACTTTTTCTTTAAGCTGTGAATACATTCATGCCTCCCTCTACTAATTTACTTTGCCCTGTACCTGTGTCAAAATGTTTTCAGTTTTCTAAAAAATAGGTCTTTCCTATATAACTATGTTGTCCAGTACTCTTTGAAATTTGGCTAGTTCCGACTAAAATATGCTTAAGTATAAAATACACATAGGATTTTAAAAACAGTGTAAGAAAAAAGCATGTAAAATAGCTCAACTTTTTATATTGGTTACATGTTGAATAATATTTTGGATTTATTGGTAAAGTAAAATTTTGCAGTTTGTTTTGTCTGTTCCTTTTTACTTTTTAAAAAATGGTTACTGGAAATTTAAAAACTACGTAAATGTAATGCCGTATAACATTAAAAGTGAGCTCATTTTTCCTTATAGCACGTTATGTAAGCCTAGACAATCTTAAACAGTAGACTAGACTGTAAACATCTTGGGATGGGCTGTATTTTATCTTTAGAGCCCTTTCACTCAATACAGCAGCTGGCCCATTGGAGGTAACCACCCACCAAATGTTGGTTGACTGACTATCAGTTTGGAAGTATCTGTGTTCTTTGCCTTTCTCTCAAGGAATGAATGAGGAGTAGGCCAAGGAAGCAAGGCCTATGGTGGTATTATTTTGGTGTGGCTAAGTAAATTTTAACCTCAAAAGTTAAATGTTTGGGGGCTTCTCTGGTGGTCCAGTGGGAGAAGGCAATGGCACCCCACTCCAGTACTCTTGCCTGGAAAATCCCATGGACGGAGGAGCCTGGTGGGCTGCAGTCCATGGGGTCGCTAAGAGTCAGACACGACAGAGCAACTTCACTTTCATGCATTGGAGAAGGAAATGGCAACCCACTCCAGTGTTCTTGCCTGGAGAATCCCAGGGACGGGGGAGCCTGGTGGGCTGCCGTCTGTGGGGTCGCACAGAGTCGGACACGACTGAAGCAACTTAGCAGCAGCAGCAGCAGCAGCTGGTGGTCCAGTGGTTAAGACTGCATCCTTCCACTGCAGGGGCTGCAGTTCAGTCCCTGGTCTGGGAAGTTCTGCATGCTGCAAAGTGCACTCAAAAAAATATTAATGTTTAAGATCCTAAATCTTAGAATATTTGTTTATTTTATCTCTGTGTTCAGACATATATCCTCAGATACTAAATTTTTCATTTGGTTAAAGAGGTCAAGCATTAGTGAAGTAAAGTAAAAGTCACTCAGTTGTGTCTGACTCTTTGCAACCCTGTGGGTCCATGGAATATACAGTCCATGGAATTCTCCAGGCCAGAGTACTGGAGTGGATAGTCTTTCCCTTCTCCAGGGTATCTTCCCAACCCGGGGATCAAACCGGGGTCTCCCACATTGCAGGACGATTCTTTATCAGCTGAGCTATCAGGAAAGCCTCCTCAAGCATTAGTGGAAGCCCAATTATCCTAGCTGTACTCAAGTAGGGACCTTGCCCAAATGCTCCAAAGAACCTTGTGATTGCCGCTATCATCATTAACTATCCCCTTTATCCCTACAGTCTGTTTTCAACATAGCAGCCAGAATGATCTTATTTATTAAAACACAGGTTAGGTCATGTAATTCCTGTGTTTAAAACCTTCTACGAACTTGCCTTCTTGCTCAGAATAACAGCCAAAGTTTCTGCTAGATCTGTATCCAAGTCCCTGCCCAGACCACTTCTCATCTCCCATCATTCTTCACCCACTGCGTTATCCACATACACTTTGGTGTTCATCAGAAGCGCAGGACGGATTTCATTCAGTCTTTTAAGATTGTTGCCCTGGCTGTCACCTCTGGCTAGAATGTACTTCCCCCCCAGTTAATTTGTTGGCACCTTCATTCCCTTCAAGTCTTTGTTTAGATGTTGTCATTGAGGCCTTTTCAGTATTAAATTGTAAATTGCCACCTCCACACTTCCCTAGCCTCCTTCCCTGCCTTTTTTTTTTTGGTTTCTCTTAGCACTTATCACTGTTTAACATATTTTGTACTTTACTTGTCTCATTTATATCATGAAGGGAAGGATTTTTGCCTGTTTTGTTTTAGTTCTCCGTATAACAAAAACTGTTTCTCAACTCTGCATCCATACTTTTAGGTAACACTATTTCTTTCTCATTTATTCATTCACTCAAATATTTTCTGAACATGTACTCTGTGATAGCATATTGCCAGTCTCTGGATACCAAAATGAAGCAACCCCTGCCCTATCCATTCTTCTAGGATTAATGGATATTTGAATTTCTGTCCGTTTTTTCCTGTTTAAAAAAATGTTGCAATGGCCATTCTTGCATGTGTGTTTTTTTAAATTGGCATACCTAGAAGTGGAATTGCTGGGCCATGGGGTGTGCACTTTATGACTGTTACTAAATATTACTAAATTATTTTCCAAAACCATGTTCCCCATTCCCTACATCTTGGTCAACACTTTGTACTGTCAGACTTGAAAAAACTTTATCAATCTGGTGAGTGTGAAAGGTATCTCATTTTGCTTAATTTGCATTTTCCTGATTGCTAGTGAGATTAAGATGTCCTGTATTTCTTTTCTCTTTTAAAAAATTTATTTATTTTTGGCTGTTCTGGGTCTTTGTTACTGCGTGGGCTTTTTCTCTAGTTGAGCCAAGCTAGGGGAGCTACTGTACGTTGTAATGGCCTTTCTTGTGGAGCACAGGCTCTAGTGTGCAGGTTTCAGAGGCTGCAGCATGTGGGCTCAGTAATTTCAGCTCCTGGGCTCTAGAGCGCAGGCTTAATAGTTACGGCACACTGGTTTAGTTGCTCCGCTCCGTGTCGGATCTTCCCAGATCAGGGACTGAACCATGTCTTCTGCACTGGCAGGCAGATTCTTGACCACTAAACCACCAAGGAAGCCCCCTTTATTTCATTCATGTAAATAAGTTACCCATTTTTCTGTTGAGTGGTTTGTTTTCTCCTTATTAATTTCCTTTGTAGTCTGGATGCCAATTCTTTGTTGTGTATGTTGTGAATATCTTCCAGCCTGCACTTTGTATTTAACTTAATGAGGTCTTTTTTGATATTTTAAATTTATTTGTAGGTAAACTTAGGTGAATTATTATTAGGTGAATTATTATTAGGTGAATTATTAGGTGAATGATTTCTACTTTTTATTACTTGTTTAGGAATTCCCTCCTAGGGTCATAAAGCTATCTTTCTGGCATTTTCTTAGAGTTGTCTAAACTAGTTTTACAACGTTCAGGTCTTGAATATGCCTGGGATTTGTTTTTGTATGTGGAATAAAGTAGAGAATTTATTTTCTCCCATATAGAAAGTTATTTGTCCCAATACTGTTTATTGAATGGGCCATCTTTTCCCTACTAATGTCTGTTGTTTGCCTTCTCTGTCATATTCCAGTGTTCTCTTTGTGTTGTGTTCTCTTTTTAGGTTCTCTATTCTGTTGATCTGGTGGTGCATGAATAATATAATACATTGTCTTAACGTAGTGTTTTATGATATCTGACCAGGCAAAATCCCCAATTGTTTTTTCGCCCCTAGAATTGCTTTGGCTCTCTACTCTTCCATATGCTATTTTTATTTGTGTTATCAGTTTGTCTAATTCTGTGGAAAATCTTTCTAGGATTTTGATTGGCTTTGCATTGAATTTGTTAAGTTCTATTAATATTTTTCCATTTGATCATGTAGAAGCTATAGATTGTATTTTTATCCTTTTATTATCTCTCTCTACTTACAAATAATATAGGGATTTACAAGATTTTGACTTGTGTTCCCTCTTACCTTCCACATTGCTATTACTTAATAGTTTAACTGTTGTTTTTTCTTTTACCAGCTTTATTAAGAGATAACCACATATAATTTTCTCATTAAAGTGCACAGTTCAGGTTTTCAGTATATGCATAGAGTTACGCAGCCCCACCACACTCTGATTTTAGAACATTTTTATACTCCCTAAAGAGATTCCCTATCCACTCTCTTCCTCCATTCCCACCCCCCTACCCCGCAAGCCACTAGCCCCCAGCTGTGATCAACCGCTAATCTACTTTCTGTCTCTAGATTAGCCACCTCTAGACATTTTGTGTCAATGGCATCATACAGTACGTGGTATTTTGTGATGGTCTTTTCACCTAGCATAATGTGTTCAAGTTCATCTGTGTTGTAGCATATATCCATACTTCATTTCTTTTTATTACTAAAATTCCACTGTATAGATATACCAGAGACTGTATTCATTCATCAATTAATGGACATTTAGTTTGTTTCTGCCTTTTGGCTGTTAGAAGTAATGCCTCCTTTTCCATTCATGTGCAAGTTTTTTGTGGATGTATATTTTCATTTCTGTTGGGTAAATATGTAAGGAGTGGAATTACTGGGTCGTGTGGTAACTCTGTTTTTAACTTTGTGAGGAATTGCCAAACTTTTCCAAAGTGATTGCACTGTTTTACATTCCTACCAGGCATGTATAGTATAAGGGTTCCAATGTCTTTATATCATTGCCAATACTTGTTTTTGTCTTTGATTCTAGCTGTGGTCATGAATGTAAGTGTAACTCATGGTTTTGATTTATATTTGCCTAATGACTTCAAACATCTTTTCATGTCTCTATTAACTGATTTGTTTGTATTTTGTGAGGCTTTTCTTGATGAAATGCTTATTCAGATCTTTTAACACATTTTAAAGTTTTCTTTTAGTTATAAGAGTTATATACATAAGACCCTTACCAGAGATGTGATTCACAAATACTTTCTTCCATAATGTTTGTGGAAACGCAAAACATTTAAACTCAAAACATTGCTTAGCTTTTTACCTGTTACTCATTTTGATTTACTACAGTGATTTTTTTTTTTATTCACTATTATTTGTTTTAAATTTTATTTGCTTGCGCATTGTCTGTGCTGGGTCTTCTAGTTGTGGCGAGCAGGGGCCACTGGCTAGATGCGGTGTGCAGGCTTCTCGTTGTGGCGGCTTCTCGCTGTGGAGAGCAGGCTTCCGTAGCTGTGGCTCCCCAGCTCTGGAGCACAGGCTCAGTAGTTGTGGCACACTGGTTTGCTTAGTTGCTCTGTGGCACGTGGTGGGATCATCCCAGACCAGGGGTCACACCCAAGTCTCCTGCATTGGCAGGTGGATTCTTTACCACTGAGCTACCAGGGAAGCCCACCGTTATTTCTTGAATACCACCTCTTCCCTGTGTATTTACTTTTATTCTTGCTGACATACATTCTTTAGTTATTTTTAAGGAAGGCTTCATGTGTGGTAAACTCCCTTAGTTTTTATGGCTTAAAATGTCGTAATTCCAAATTATTATTGAATACTAATTTAGGTAGATTCAGAGTTCTAGATTAACAGTTACTTTCACACAACATATTGTTGTTACTGTTATTTTTGGCCACACTGTACGGTATGCAGAACCTCCTCAACCAGGGAGCGAACCCATCACTCAGCATGTTGAAGATACCACTTAGTCCTTTTCTTTCAGACATTGATTGGTGGTGTAAAATATGCTTTCAATGTAATAGTCATTACTTTGCTGATAATCTCTGTAGCATTGTTTTTAAGATTGTCTCATTGTCCTCTGTTTTGCAGTTTTACTATGCTGTACTCAAATTGTTTCATGATTTTTGTTTCTCCTGCTCTACTCTTGTGTGTGCTTGCAATTTGAAAGCTGTCGTTTCTACAGTTCAGAAAATTTTACAGCTTTTTTTCCCCTTTAAATGTTGCTTCTCCGACTTCAGTTTTCTCATTCTCTAACTCTTGCTTGATCTTTATCTATGCTCTGTGGCTCTTAGCTTCTTGTTCATATTTCTCATGTTTTCTCTCCGTGCTGCTTTCAGTGTGAATTCTCAGCTCTAGTTTGTAGTCACCAGTTTGCTCCTGTGTCCATGGGCTAGGCCTCTGGCCTCCCGCCTGGCCTGCCTCACTTCGCTCCCCTCACCTCCCCCTTCCCCTCAACTGTCTTCCCACCACAAGCCTCAGCAGCATCTCCTAGGAGGAAGGGAGAATGCAGGGCCAGGCAGGAAAAGCCATGGGCTGCACTCCAGTCTAGAGTTCATCCTTGTCTTCTGAATTTTTAATTTAAATTACCCCCCCCCCCCGCCCCGGCCCCGCCACCGCCCCAAATTTATTATAGGACCTCTTTCATTTCCATTTGTTTTTGATGTACATTTGTCTGATTTGTCTTGTAATATTTTGTTCTTAAAAAAAAAAGTATTATTCTGTTACCTCTTTGGAGATTTTACACATATTTAAAACTGCACAGCTGTTTTTAGCCTCCTTTCAGTTGAACCTGATTCTTGGACCCAGGTACAAAAGGGGATTGAACTTCAGACTGCCTATTTCCAGAGCCAGAGTACCAAAGGATCAGCCCCTGATTACAGAAAAGATTACCTTATTTTAAGCCTAGCTAAGTCGTCTTAAAGGAAAAAAAATTTTTTTTTTAAATCTATCTTGTGAAGTAGAAGGAAGAGTTCAAAGTATGTACTTTTCCAAGGTTACTAACTAATTAGTGCTAGAGGCAGGACATAACCCAGAGTTTTTGCCGGGTATATACGAGTATGGAAGAGAATTAGCAGGAGCAGCAGTTTTCCCTATATATCTCTTTCCTATTCCTGCCATTTTTAAATCTAAGCAAGAGTGAGGCAAGAGGAGAGAATGAGTTGAGGAAAGAAATTTATACAGGTAGCAGTGGTAGTCTGGAGATGGAGGAGACAGGTCTGAGAGGAAAAGGAGAGAAGCGATCAAGAGTTGCTGTAGTTAGCCAATGTGGCCATTTTCAAGTTGACATAGTATTCTAGGTATTAGAAGAAGTTAGGCCTTGCTTGTACCCTAATACACATCTCCTCTTGAATGTTATCTAATATCAATGCAATACATTTTAATTTATTTTGAACATTGTGGCAAATTTTTAAGAAAGGTTTTCAGTTTTAAATGTCTTTTTCCATCTTATACTTTAGGAACCACAAAATTGTTTTGATATTTGAGAACCTCATGATGTTGAAATAGAAATTGGAAATGCTGAAAAGAGATAGGATAGTTGTCCTTTTTTTATTAGTAACTTTTATTACATTTGTAATGAAATTATACCATAGTTTGTTTTTATATATTTAAAGTTGTTATTTAACTATTTAGAAGAATGTGTTTGATAATTTTCTGTAGGAAAAAAAGCAAGTCATCTAGTGACTTACTGCTATTTCAGTCAAAATTATACTCATTTTATTTTCATTTCACTTTTTGTGCTTATTAAAGGCATTTTAAAAAAATAATGTTTTATTCGAGGCAAGGGTCCTGACTTCTCATTTTGGTATTTTCACAATACCAAGCATATTACCTAGCACATAGTCAATGCTTATAGTGTTTATAATGAATTTTTTAAATTAAATTATAGGGTCACTTAACAAATGAAATACTAAGTTGCTTGATATTTCAGAATGGTCAAATCAGTCAGTCAGTTCAGTCGCTCAGTTGTGTCTGCCTCTTTGTGACCCCATGGACTGCAGCACACCAGGCCTCCCTGTCTATCACCAATTCCCGGAGTTTACTCAAACTCATGTCCATTGAGTCGATGATGCCATCCAACCATCTCATCCTGCCGTCCCCTTCTCCTCCCGCCTTCAATCTTTCCCAGCATCAGGGTCTTTTCAAGTGAGTCAGTTCTTCGCAGCCGGTGGCCAAAGTATCGGAGTTTCAGCTTCAGTTTCAGTCCTTCCAATGAATATTCAGGACTGATTTCCTTTAGGATGGACTGATTGGATCTCCTTGCAATCCAAGGGACTCTCAAGAGTCTTCTCCAACACCACAGTTCAAAAGCATCAATTCTTTGGCACTCAGGTTTCTTTATAGTCCAAATCTCACCTCCATACATGACTACTGGAACCATAAGCACTGTCTAGGTTGGTCCTAACTTTTCTTCCAGGGAACAAGCGACTTTAATTTCATGGCTGCAGACACCCTCTGCAGTGATTTTGGAGACCCCAAAAATAGTCTGTCACAGTTTCACCAGTTCCCCATCTATTTGCCATGAAGTGATGGGACTGGATGCTATGACCTTAGTTTTCTGAATGTTGAGTTTTAAGCCAACTTTTTCATTCTCCTCTTTCACTTTCATCAAGAGGCTCTTTAGTTCTTCTTCACTTTCTGCCATAAGGGTGGTGTTATCTGCATATCTGAGGTTATTGATACTTCACCCGGCAGTCTTGATTCCAGCTTATGCTTCCTCCAGCCCAGCATTTCTCATGATGTTCTCTGCATATAAGTTGAATAAGCAGGATGACAATATACAGCCTTGACATACTCCTTTTCATATTTGGAACCAGTCTGTTGTTCTGCGTCCAGTTCTAACTGTTGCTTCTTGACTCATGTACAGATTTCTCAAGAGGCACGTCAGGTTGTCTGGTATTCTGATCTCTTTCAGAATTTTCCACGGTTTGTTGTGATCCACACAGTCAAAGGCTTTGGCATAGTTAGTAAATCAGAAGTAGATGGTTTTCTGGAACTCTCTTGCTTTTTCGATGATCCAACAGATGTTGGCAATTTAATCTCTGGTTCCTCTGCCTTTTCTAAAACCAGCTTGAACATCTGGAAGTTCACGGTTCATGTACTATTGAAGCCTGGCTTGGAGAATTTTGAGCATCACTTTGCTAGCATGTGAGATGAGTGCAATTGTGTGGTAGTTTGAGCATTCTTTGGCTTTGCCTCTCTCTGGGATTGGAATGAAAACTGACCTTTTCCAGTCCTGCGGCAACTGCGGAGTTTTCCAAATTTGCTGCCATATTGAGTGTAGCACTTTCACAGCATTATCTTTTAGGATTTTATAATAGCTCAGTTGAAATTCCATCACCTCCACTAGCTTTGTTCATAGTGATGCTTCCTAAGGCCCACTTGACTTCACACTCCAGGATGTCTGTCTCTAGGTGAGTGATCACACCATTGTGATTATCTGGGTCATGAAGATCTTTTTTGTATAGTTCTTGCTGTGTGTATTCCTGACACCTCTTAATAGCTTCTGCTTCTGTTAGGTCCATACCATTTCTGTCCTTTATTGTGCCCATCTTTGCATGAAATGGTCCCTTGGTATCTCTGATTTTCTTGAAGAGATCTCTAGTTTTCCTCTATTTCTTTGCATTGATCACTGAGGAAGGCTTTCTTCTCTCTCCCTGCTGTTCTTTGGAACTCTGCATTCAAATGGGTATATCTTTCCTTCTCTCTTTTGACTTTCGCTTCTCTTCTTTTGACAGCTATTTGTAAGCCCTTCTCAGACAACAGTTTTCCCTTTTTGCATTTGTTTTTCTTGGGGGTGGTCTTGATCACTGCCTCCTGTACAATGTCGTGAACCTCCATCCATAGTTCTTCAGGCACGCTGTCTATCAGCTCTAATCCCTTGACTACTTATCACTTCCACTGTAATTGTAAGGGATTTGATTTAGGTCATACCTGAATGGTCTGGTGGTTTTCCCTACTTTCTTAAATTTAAGTCTGAATTTGGCAATTTGGCAACTGAGTGCAGTGCCTAGCATAGTATCAAGCATTTTTCCTCAATAGATACTTGGGTACTTACTGGTCTCGTAAGATTTTTTGCAGTGAGTGTAATTGAACATAATAAAGCTTGAATTGTATACAGTCAGTTCAAGTCTTAATCATATTTTACCTAGGAAATTGTTTCTTTACTATTGCATCTCCTGAGCAACAAAAGGAATATAAGTATCCTTCCTTATCTTACTTCTCCACTATGCTCTTTATTAGTTCAGAAAACTTGAACAAAGATTGAGGGTGAACTTGAATTTTTACATGAAACGGGAAGTTCTCTAATTTTGGGTTTTTCTATTGAAATTTAAATATTGTAGAGGAACTGGCCTCTAAACTTAGATTTACAGGAGACTTTGTGGATCCACCTCCTATGCAGCATTAAATGGAGGCAGTACTTACCTATCAGTGTTTGATCAACTATTTTTCCAGCATATATTTGTAGAATTAAAAACAAAACAGCTTAGGAATTTATTATGAGACAGTGAAAGTCAAGTCTTAAGTAATTAGAGATACTGCCATCAATCTTCATATAATGCCTTAGACCCTGAGTTCCCTCAGAATGTTTCCTGTAGATAAAGTTTGCAGTGATCTGGGGCAAAATGAGAAATTCCAGGTCAGTGTATCATGCACATGTCTGTCTGTCTGTCTGTGCGTCTTTGCTGTAACTTATATATGTCCTTGCTTTTGAGGACTGTGCTTTTAACTTCTTAAAAAAATAGCTTTTTATTTTAAAATAGTTTTAGATTTTCAGAAAGTTTACGAAAATAATAGAGAATTCCTATACATTTTTCTCACCCAGTTTCTCTTATTGTTAACATCTTACATCCTATGCTATATTTATTATGCTAGTAAACCAGTATTAATACATTGCTATTAATTAAACCCCATACTTTATTGCTAATTTTTATTCATGGCGAAATAATCACCACAGGAAGTCTAGTTAGCATCCATCACCACACAAGAGTTACAGAATTTTTCCTTATGATAACTTTTAAAATCTACACTCTTAGCAACTTTTGCGTATACAAGGCAACATTATTAACTATAGTTCCATGCTGCACATTACATCCTGTAACTTATTTTATAACTAGAAGTTTGTACCTTTTACTTCCTTCACCCATTTTACCCACTCCCCAAGCCCCACCCTGGCAACTGTGAGTCTGTTTTCTGTTATTTTTGTATTTATGAGCTTGGGCTCTTTTGTTTTTGGTTTTACATTCTATATATAAGTGAGATCATACAATATTTTGTCTTTTCTGACTGAATTTTTTCACTGAGCATAATGCCCTTAAAACCCATCTGTGGATTTAAAAAGATTTCGTTCTTTTTAACAGATGCCATTCTCTTTAATATTGTTATTGTTTAGAATTTTATGGTTGTCTTTGTAGATTGGTACGTATTTTAAGATATTAAATTTTGAAGGTACTTTGTAAAGGATATGTTTTCTGCATCAAGGATTCTTGTCTGTGGGCTCAGAATTGTAAACCCACTGCTTCTGATGTGCTGAGGAGGACCCAGGAAGCCATATCTTCATTGCTATTGTTTATGATTGTGAGTAGAGAAAGAGGAGCCTTAAAAATGTTTGAGAAATTTGTTCATTCATCTATCTCCAATTTGGACACTACAGTTAGATTTACTAGTTTCACTTGTTATCCAGCCAGTGTTCAATTGTAGGTATAGATATAGGTAGATCAAGAAAATTAATTTAGGATTCTTGGTTACAGAAACCTTAAATTCTTTCTTAGTGAAATCTGTAATTTTAAAGTTTGATGTAAGCTAAAACTACTTCACAGATTTATTTTTATCATAACTGTCTCTGTGATTCTATACACAGAAGTCACCAGTTTAGCAAGTAAGAGACTGTCACAGTTAAATTATGGCCAAATAGAAAACTTCTAATCCAGAAAAACTATGGTGAAGTCCCAAATGGGTGAAATTGATACATTTTTAATTGTAGTAAATATACTTAAAATAAAATTTGCCATTTTATCCATTTTTAAATGTACAGTTCTGTGGCGTTTAGTGACATTGTTATGCAGCCATCGCCACTGTCTATCTCCTGAACTGTTTCATCTTTGCAGACTGAAACTTTATACCCATTAAACACTAATGCCCTTTTACTCTCCCCTCTGCACCTTGAATAAATGCCTGACAAAGTATGAAGTTGTCAACTCTTATTCCTTATGTAAGAGGAATCATACAATTTTGTCCTTTTGTCACAGGCTTAATTTCACTTAGCATAATGTCTTCAAGCTTCTTCCATGTTATAGCATGTGTCAAAATCTCCTTCCTTTTTAAGGTTGAATAATATCCCATTGTACATACCACATTTTGTTTATTCATTCTTATGTCAGTGGGCACTTGGTTGTGTCCACCTTTTGGCTGTTGTGAATAATGTTGCCATTAACATGAGTTTACAAATATCCATTTGAGTTTTTTACACAGAAGCAGAATTGATGGATCATGTGCATATTCTGTGTTCACTTTTCTGAGGAGTTGCCATGTTATTGCCGCAGGGGCTGCTACAGGTGTATGTTGGTGTGGGGAATTAGGGTTGGGGAGTAACAGAAGAGATAAGCTTCCTGTAAGAGATGAACTTCTTAAAGTATTTGCAAATGATTTAAGAATTTTAGAGAAGCTCAGTTCAGTCAGTCAGTCATGTCCGATTCTTTGCGACCCCATGGACTGCAGCATGCCAGGCTTCCCTGTCCATCACTAACTCCCAGAGCTTGCTCAAACTCATGTCCATTGTGTCAGTGATGCCAAAGGTTACTCTATATTTTGAATCCTGTAGCTGGAAAGCTAATTCCAACCTACCTCTGCAGTAGGAGCAGTTCTTGGAAGCCCAGACTGGTCTGATAGATGGCAGACTACCTTAAATCCTAAAATGAAAATTACGTAACATGATTCAAAAAGTTGAAATTAAATTATTGTGTTTACATCATAGACTTTTTAAGTTATTTCCTCTCGCCTTGCTTTGGGCTGTTAACAGTGTAAAATTATAATACCTTCATATAGATGTATTTGGGGCTTCCCAGGTGGCTCAGTGGTAAAGAATCCGACTGCCAATGCAGGAGACACAGATTCGATCCCTGAGTTAGAAAGATCCCCTGGGGAAGAAAATGGCAACACGCTTTAGTATTCTTGCCCGGGAAATCCCATGAACAGAGAAACCTGGTTGGCTGCAGTCCGTGGATTCAGAAGAGGTGGATACTACTGAGCAACTGAGCGCAACACAACATAGATGTTTTTTATTTAAAGTCCATATCCAGGAAACAGTAATTCACTATTAATTTTGTAGATTTGGTGAAATACATTAAGTCATTCTTCCCCAGAAGCATCGTTACATTGGAACATGTAGGCAATAGAAATCACTTTCTGTCATACAAGTGTGTGACTGAAATAAAGCTTTTGATCATTTCTTTTAATAACAGTGCCATTGAAGTTTTGATTCTGAAGCTTTTTTATTTATGTTATTTTTCATGGGTTTTTTATTTGTTTTGTAGCTTTTTCTTTGTGTTTTGGAGGAGATAGATCACATATAAGAATGATTACATATATAGATTTGATCACTAAGCTCTAAAAATGTTCTCTTAGTTTTATTAAGGAAGTGTGACATTTAATTACAGGACTATAGTTTTAGTTTTTTCTTAGCTCTTATTTGTAATGCTTGTATTTTTTATAAAATTTTTGAGATTTTTAAGAATAGTACAGAGGTTGGTATATTTGGTATGAAAATATGTTATGATTCATTTCCAAGTACTTCTTTTTGCCAAAGACCAGCTTCTAAAAATTATAAGCTGTTTTCTGGTTTGGTTTTTCTAGACTTCATGAGTTTGCTGTTACAAAAGAAATCTCTTTCAAATCAATCCCATGTGTTTTCCGTTTTTTCCTTGAATGCCATTGTGGGGCTTTTTTTCCCATCTTAAATATTCATCCACTTAAAAAAAAATACTTGTGGTTTTTACATATGCTCACAAATCCAGACAAAAAGAGGTTTTTAATTTCATACTTTCTTAGAATATGTGAGTTTTAATTTTTAAATAAAAATTAAATTTGTGTGCTTCCAAAATCCTATACAGTTGACTCTTGAACAACACGGGTTTGAACTGTGCACATCCCCTTATATGTGGATTTTTCAACAGTAAATACTACAGTACTGTAGGGCTGATTCCGAGCCTGCAGAAGGCCAATTCTGAAGTTATACTCAGAGTTTTGACTGCATGGAGGGTCAGCTCCCCTAACTGCTGAGTTGTTCAAGAGTCAACTGGTACTCTACTTTTTAGCAGGTGCAAAAATCAGGATGGCTAGAATAGCATTACTGTATCTCAATTCCTTTACTCAGGACAAGATGAAGTCGGAGAAGAAAGGAGCAAGCCATCCTTGATTCAGGGTGTGAGTGGATAGTCTGGGTGGACAACAGAAAGTGTAATATGCCAGAGGCTTCTGGACCCTGATGTGTGGCCTTAACCTAGTGATTAGGGAGTTCAGATTGTGCAGTACCATAGAATTGCTGATAATGCTTGCTAGAAATAGTATGAAACTATGCTTGAATTTCACACTAACAGTATAGTTATAGAATTAATTCTGATAAAAGGTATTTGTTTTGATTTCTGTTAAAGAAAGTAGAGGTGTTATTGAAATAGAGATCCTCTGTGTCATTTTTAAAATATGGAATACTGAGGTGGGTAGCTCAGTATAAAAACAAGACCTTAAAGTTGTTCTAGCTTTCTTTATGTCATCAAAATCTGTTGAAAACTATTGTGTCATCAGAAAAATACTTGTTCCCTGGTGGTCTAGTGGTTAGGATTCTGCACATTCACTGCTGTGAACCAGGTCGAATCCCCTGGTCAGGGAACTAAGATCCTGCAGTGCGGCCAGAATTTAAAAAGAATTTTTAATGCATATATATGCAAATTTGCATACAATTTCAGAGACACGGACCCTGCTCTGTCGCCTTTGTAATTTTTGGACAGTTTTATTTATTTATTTTTTTATTTAGTTCATGGCTACTTGAATTTGTGGCAGAGAAGATGTAACTTCACGTATTGAAGTTACAGATTTAATTTCCATGAGGAACGCTTAGCTATCCTTATACTATAGTCGCAAATACAAAATCTAACTATTTGGTGTGTGTAAAAAAAATACACCCACATGTATATACATGCTATTGATTATAACAAGATTGGATAAGGTCATTTGAATTAATCACTGGAAAAACAATTCAGAATGCTCAAGTGGGTGTTACAGCATCTTTGGGAATAAGGAAAGATGTGCTAACATTATTTTCCTTTTGGTATTGTCATCTTATATGATTTCCTGGATGGTGAACTGAATTTAAAAAATTCAGTTTAAAACTGATTTTTGAAACATTTCAATATATCTTCTTGAAGTAA
Source organism: Ovis canadensis (assembly GCF_042477335.2). Lineage (NCBI taxonomy): Eukaryota > Metazoa > Chordata > Mammalia > Artiodactyla > Bovidae > Ovis > Ovis canadensis. The sequence continues at coordinate 207,424,696 of NC_091245.1, read as the reverse complement.
TTGTAGAAATCTCAGGAGTTCCAGCATTTGTGTGTGTTCACTGGTTTGTTCAGTAGAGAGGGATGGAGAATGATGAGCATTTGCTTCCTGTAAAGTACATGCATTTATATATAGTATATTCATACTATGAAACATGAGAGGTTGTAGTACTAATGTCATAATATATTTTGGGATAAGGTCTTGGTTTCTTTGTTTTTTGTGTAACTTTAGATGTACACAGTAATAATGTTGGGATTTAGCAAAAAGAATTTTGTATCCGTGGTTCTCAGTCTCAGTTGTCTTGACATCTTAAAGATTTATATCTTTATATCAGTTTGCTCAGATTTGCTCTTTTTTCTTTTATCTCAGAAGCTTTACATGCATGGTGTATAACTTAGGGTTTAGGTTAACATGATTACAGAGTGGATACAGAATAAGTATGTCCCATGGAGTCTAGTGCTTCAGTTACCTGTGTGTGTCTCTTCTTGTCTTATGTACTGTATAGACAAACTTCTGGTGGGCTCTCTTTGAGAAACAGTCATAGACTACAGCAGTAGCATTCAGACTGTTTGTTCATCTGTTTATTCTGTTGGAGCATATTATGATTTGCTTGCATATTTAATAAATCATATTATCTTTCATGGCTTAACGTAGTGCTTAAACTCAGTAGATAGTTGTTGATTGAATAAATGGTATACATCTTTTAAATGATTATGATATTCCAGATAGACTACTGAGTTCCAACTCTGATTTTGAAACCTGCCTTTTTCTCCCAAGAATTATTATAGGGCACAATTACGAAATGTTTAAAAGAAAATTAATGAGGAAAATAAATACGTGCCACATTTTATCCTTAAACTGATTTTGAAATCAGATACATAATGGCACATTCACATCCACAAAGTGTGGTCATCACTTTAAATAGCATAACAGATAAAATAAAACTTCATTTCTTAATGGTGCATACAAATACATTTAATTTGCACCATTGTGTGCTCGCTGTTTCTAAGATCACAAAGTAAATTGTTTAAAAACATGAACAACAGCCATTGAAACCCAAACATAGCACTGCTAATATTCTAATGTGCTAAACAAAATATTCCTCTAGGTAATATGGGAATCTCCACTATCCTATGTATGTCTGTACTTAGTGGAAATTTTACAGGGATGCCAAGCATGGAAATGCAGCCACATTACTTAGTAGATTACTAGCTTAAGAGCACTTAATTTATAAAAGTGGATCATTGTAGTTTATGAATACCAAGTGTAACTGGTCTCTTAATAACGTCATAATACTAGTAAATAACCCTTGACCATCATGAAAAACATGTAAATCTAAGAAGATTTGAATCATTGCTGTTAGAACCAAAAAAGGTCTTGCATTTGGTGATTGCTTTCAACCTGTGAGTGCTTCACTATGGCTCAGACAGTAAAGACTGCCTGCAATGCTAGGAGACCTGGGTTTGATCTCTGGGTTGGGAAGATCCCTAGAGAAGAAAATGGCAACCCACTCCAGTATTCTTGCCTGAAAAACTCCATGGACAGAGGAGCCTGGTGGGCTACAGTCCATGGGGTTACAAAGAGTTGGACATGACTGACTTTCATTTCAACCTGTCAAGGGTTCCCCAGTCAAAGAAGTTTTGAAGATTTACTTGCCATTCTGCAAAAACGGAAATATAGACCAATGGAACAAGATAGAAAACCCAGAAATAAACCCATGCACCTCTGGGTACCTTATTTTTGACAAAGGAGGCAAGAATATACAATGGGGCAAAGAGAGCCTCTTCAACAAGTCGTGCTGGGGAAACTAGACAGCTACATGTAAAAGAATGAAATTAGAACACTTCCTAACACCATACACAAAGATAAAATCAAAATGGAATAAAGACCTAAGTGTAAGACCAGAAACTATAAAACTCTTAGAGGAAGACATAGGCAGAACACTCGATGACATAAATCAAACCAAGATCCTCTATAACCCACCTCCTAGAGTAATGGAAATAAAAACAAAGGTAAACAAGTGGGACCTGATTAAACTTAAAAGCTTTTGCACAGCAAAAGAAACTATAAGCAAGGTGAAACACAGTCCTCAGAATGGGAAAAAATAATAGCAAATGAAACAACTGACAAAGGAGTAATTTCCAAAATACACAAGCAGCTCATACAACTCAATACCAGAAAAACAAACAGCCCAATCAAAAAGTGGGAAAAAGACCTAAACAGACATTTCTTCAAAGAAGACATACAGATGGCTAACAAACACATGAAAAGATGCCCGGTATCACTCATTAGTAGAGAAATGCAAATCAAAGCTACAATGAGATTTCACCTCACACCAGTCGCAATGGCCCTCATCAAAAAGTCCCCAAACAATAAATGCTGAAGAGGGTGTGGAGAAAAGGCAACCATCTTGCACTATTGGTGGGGATGTAAATTGATAACAGCTACTATGGAAGGATGGTATGGAGATCCCTTAAAAATCTAGGAATAAAACCACCATATAACCCAGCAGTCCCACTCATAGGCATATATCCTGAGGAAGCCAAAATTGAGAAAGACACATGTGTCCCATTGTTCATTGCAGCACTATTTACAATAGCTAGAACATGGAAGCAGCCTAGATGTTCATCAGTAGATGAATGGATAAATAAGTTGTTGTACATATACACAGTAAAATATTACTCAGCCATAAAAAGGAATGCATTTGAGTCTGTTCTAAAGAGGTGGACGAACCTGGAGCCTATTATTCAGGATAAAGTAAGTCAGAGAGAGATAAATATCATATACTAACACATATATTCAGAATCTAGAAAGATGGTACCAAAGAATTTATTTGCAGGGCGTCAGTGGAGAAACAGGCCAGACTTATGGACATGGGGAGACAGGAGAAGAGGGTGAGATATATGGAGACAATAACATGAAAACTTACATTACCATATGTAGAATAGATAGCTAATGGGAATTTGCCGTATGTCTCAGGGAACTCAGACAGGGGCTCTGTAGCAACCTAGAGGGGTGGGATGGGAAGGGAGATGGGAGGTAGTTTCAAAAGGGAGGGGACATATGTATGCCTGTGGCTGATTTGTATTGAGGTTTGACAGAAACAACAAAATTCTGTAAAGCAATTATCCTCAAAAACTAAATTTTTAAAAAATAAAAAGATTTACTTGCCACTTTGGAAAAAGAGTGCAATATTGTAGAAATGAAGTATCACTATTCTTGTCAAGGCAAACCTTTCCACTGTAGATGATTACTAAACGTACCTTAATTGAATGTCTTCTAAATTTGAAGCCAGAATTGTAACATATTCATACATCCACATGTGAGAGAGTGAATTGATAATGTAACTAGCATGAAGAAATGCTTGTAAAAGTTCTCTGGGAACAAAGCTCTTTGAAACCAAGTTGATCTGGGTGTAAAATAAAATGTAAGCCTTTGTCACCAGACATAGTAGGTGTTGACTAGGCCTTAGCTATGCTGAGCTTCCACATCACTGACTAGGAATCAGAAAAAAACTAGGAAAAGAGAAAAGCAAGAAACCCCAGGAATGAAAGAGAAGGAAAGAAGCCTTCACGAACTTCTGTAGATCTGTATGATTATTCTTGTGGTTGCATCTCTGGCAAAGAATGGACTATTTTTGAATACCAGAGGTTATTACCTAGTTAGTTTATATCTAAAGAAAATGTACCTGTTTACTTTGAAAGGGGCTTCCCTGTTGGCCCAGCTGGTAAAAAATCCTGCAATTCAGGAGACCTGGGTTTGATCCCTGGGTTGGAAAAATCCCCTGGAGAAGGGAAAGACTACCCACTCCAGTATTCTGGCCTGGAGAATTCCATGGACTGTATAGTCCATGGGGTCGCAGAGAGTCAGACATGACTGAGCAACTTTCACTTACTTTGAAAGAAAAGAAATGGCTTAAATAGATTAACCCTATATGAAGTTCAAGGCAAGTAATAGGTATAATATGATCAATTAAAAAGTACCACCAGTAAAGAATCATGACAACTAACTTTGCTGACAATTATTTTTCTTTTGCTTTGCCTTAGGGTTTTGACCCACCCCATCAAAGTGACACAAGAACTATTTACATAGCCAACAGGTTTCCTCAGTATGGCCATTATACACCTCAGAAATTTATAGATAACCGGATCATTTCATCTAAGGTAAGAATTAACACTTCTATTATTAAAACTGTGGTTATGTACCGTTTTGCTTTAAAAAGTGATTTGTTTGTGTAGTATACATTTATATCCTTAAAAATTCAGGGAAATGGTGGTTAGATGTATCTTAACCAAAATTGTAAACCGTAAAATAAAAAGAGTTGCTCGTTCCTAATGTCAGATAGCCAACATTCCAAAAGGTACCCTTAATTTAAACTAAGGAAGGAATTAAACTAAGGAAAGTAAGGAAGCAATTAAACTAAGGAACTTATATTTATACCATATGCCAGGCACTATATTAGGTACTTCTTATATTATTTAATCCTTAAAACAACTTTAATATATGTTTAATGAGTGTTGTTATACTCATTTTATATCAGTTTCTCCAACTGAAGTGCTGGAAAATAGTTTACCCAGGGATGAGTTAGGAGTTTGAACTCAGTTCTGTGTGACTTTAAAGCCTAACTTCCTCCAATTTTATCATTCTTCTATAAACATTTTATAGTACAAAAGAACCTACTCATTCTTGTTTCATTTTTTTCCTGTGGCATTTTGAAGCTGTCTTAGTCTGTTTTGAAGCTGAAGATTATAGAATAATGCTGTCATCTGTCATGATGGATATGTTTTCCTTGCTGTCTAATATGATAACCATTAGCCACATAGAGCTGTTTAGGCCTTGAAATACAATATGTAATTGAGGAAGTTAATTTCTAATTTTAATTTATTTTAAATTGTCAGTAGCCACATGTGACTAGTGGCTACCCTATTGGACAGAGCAGTTATAAAGGATGTGAGTCAGAAACTGAGGGTAAAGTTCTTTAAGCATTGTTCTTGTTCAGTCACCCAGTTGGGTCTGACTGTTCACCACCCATGGAGTGCAGCACTCTAGGCCTCTCTGTCTCACCATCTCCCGAAGTTTGCCCAAGTTCATGTCCATTGCATTGGTGATGCCATCCATCTATCTCATCCTCTGACACCCTCTTTGCCTTCTGCCCTCAATCTTTCCCAGCATCAGGGACTTTTCCAATGAGCCAGCTGTTCACATCAGATGACCAAAATACTGGAGTTTCAGCTTCAGCATCAGCCCTTCCAAATCAACAGGGTTTATTTCCCTTAAGATTGACTGGCTTGATCTCCTTGCTGTTCAAGGGACTCTCAGGAGTCCTCCAACACCACAGTTCAAAGGCATCTTTGAGCATGTGTGTTTTTTTAGTCGCTCAGTCATGTCCACTCTGTGAGCCCACGGACTATAGCCTGCCAAGCTCCTCTGTCCATGGAATTTCCTAGGCAAAAATGCTGGAGTGGGTTGCCATTTCCTTTTCCAGGGGATCTTCCCCACCCAGGGATCAAACCCAAGTCTCCTGCATTGCAGGCCAATTCTTTACCATCTGAGCTACCAGGGAAGTCAGGATAATAGAGGAGCTTTAGATTAATGACATAGTTCTTAGTAAGTGATGGAAGAAATAAAAGTCCTTCTTGAAAAAAATTTTTTTAAACACTAGGTATAATTTATATACAATAAAATTTACTAATTTGATGAATTTTGACAAATGTATAGCATATGACCACCATCATTAAGATACAGAATACATTTGTCACTCCAAAAAGTTAGTGGCCATTCTCCCTTCTCTTCACCTCCAACAATAGCAACTGATCTGCTTTCTGTAGCTATAATTTTGTCTTTTGTAGAATGTCATATAAACAATGCATACAGTAGGAGTCTTGAGTCTGATTTCATTTCACTTAACACAGTACTCTTGAGCTCGATCTTTGTTGCTGCAAGTGTCAGAATCTGTGTTCATTTCCTTTTTAGTGCACATTTTAGTTGTCACCATAGGTTTGGATAGTTTATATTCTGAATTTGGGTCATTTTCCTTAGAGGGTTTCACTGCTAGTATTTTCCCCTTAAGTTTCCAGTTGCTTTTCTAGTCTTGAGCTCTAAATCTTTGTCGTATTTTGTTGATAAGGGAGTAGTTTTCCCTGCTCTTTGACTGCCATAGCTATGTGAGTTGGATAGTATCTCCAGGCTAAGAAGCTGTTGCTTATAATTCATACACCTTCATTTGTAATTTTTTTAAAGTTAAACTCTCTTCATGTTTCTGTCTATATTTTGGACATGTTCCAAGATTTTAAATAGTTTGTTTTAATCTAGTTTTCATAATTCTTATCTGCTGGGAGTTCACTTAAATTGTCTTATCTGCTAGGAGTTCACTTAAATTGTCTTATCTGCTAGGAGTTCAAAAGGTTGCCTGCTAGGAAGGCAAAGTGAACTTTTCAAAGTTCACTTGAAGAAAGTAGGGAAAACCACTAGACCATTCAGGTATGACCTAAATGAAATACCTAACAATTATACAGTGGAAGTGAGAAATAGATAAGGGACTAGATCTGATAGATAGAATGCCTGATGAACTATGAACCGAAAGTTTGGGACATTGTACAGGAGACAGGGGTCAAGACCATCCCCAAGAAAAAGAAATGCAAAAAAGCAAAATGGCTCTCTGAGGAGGCCTTACAAATAGCTGTGAAGAGAACGGAAGTGAAAGCAAAGGAGAAAAGGAAAGATACCCATTTGAATGCAGAGTTCCCAAGAATAGCAAGGAGAGATAAGAAAACCTTCCTCGGTGATCAGTGCAAAGAAATAGAGGAAAACAATAGAATGGGAAAGACTAGAGATCTCTTCAACAACATTAGAGATACCAAGGGACCATTTCATGCAAAGATGGGAACAATAAAGGACAGAAATGGTATGGACCTAACAGAAGCAGAAGATATTAAGAATAGGTGGCAAGAATACACAGAAGAACTGTACAAAAAGTTCTTCACAACCCAGATAATCACGATGGTGTGATCACTCACCTAGAGCCAGACATCCTGGAGTGTGAAGTCAAGTGGGCCTTAGGAAGCATCACTATGAACAAAGCTAGTGGAGGTGATAGAATTCCAGTTGAGCTACTATCAAATCCTAAAAGATAATGCTGTGAAAGTGCTGCACTCAATATGGCAGCAAATTTGGAGAACTCAGCAGTTGCCGCAGGACTGGAAAAGGTCAGTTTTCATTCCAGTCCCAGAGAGAAGCAATGCCAAAGAATGCTCATACTACCGCAAAGTTGCACTCATCTCACATGCTAGCAAAGTGATGCTCAAAATTCTCCAAGTCAGGCTTCAACAATACTTGTGCCATGAACTTCCAGATGTTCAAGCTGGTTTTAGAAAAGGCAGAGGAACTAGAGATCAAATTGCCAACACCTGTTGGATCACCAAAAAAGCAAGAGAGTTCCAGAAAAGCATCTATTTCTGCTTTATTGACTATGCCAAAGCCTTTGACTGTGTGGATTACAATAAACTGTGGAAACTTTTTAAAGAGATGGGAATACAAGCCAACCTGATGTGCCTCTTGAGATATCTGTACACAGGTCAAGAAGCAACAGTTAGAACTGGACCTGGAACAATAGACTGGTTCCAAATAGGAAAAGGAGTACATCAAGGCTGTATATTGTCACCCTGCTTACTTAACTTATATGCAGAGTACATCATGAGAAACACTGAACTGGAAGAAGCACAAGCTGGAATCAAGATTGTGGGGAGAAATATCAATAACCTCAGATATGCAGATGATACCACCCTTATGGCAGAAAGTGAAGAAGAACTAAAGAGCCTCTTGATGAAAGTGAAAGAGGAGAGTGGAAAAGTTGGCTTAAAGCTCAACACGCAGAGCACTAACATCATGGCATCCGATCCCATCACTTCATGGCAAATAGATGGGGAAACAGTGGCAGACTTTATTTTTTGGGCTCCAGAATCACTGCAGATGGTGATTGCAGCCATGAAATTAAAAGGTGCTTACTCCTTGTAAGAAAAGTTAGGACCAACCTAGACAGCATATTAAGAAGCAGAGACATTACTTTGCCAGCCAAGTAATTGTCTAGTCGAGACTATGGTTTTTTCCGTAGTCGTTTATGAATGTGAGAGTTGGACTGTAAAGAAAGCTGAGTGCCAAAGAATTGATGCTTTTGGACTGTGGTGTTGGAGAAGACTCTTGAGAGTCCCTTGGACTGCAAGGAGATCCAACCAGTCCATCCTAAAGGAAATCAGTCCTGAATATTCATTGGAAGGACTGATGTTGAAGCTGAAACTCCAATACTTTGGCCACCTGATGGGAAGAACTGACTCATTTGAAAAGACCCTGATGCTGGGAAAGATTGAAAGTGGCAGGGGTAGGGGGGAAGGGGACGACAGAGGATGAGATGGCTGGATGGCATCACTGACTCAGTGGACATGAGTTTGAGTGAACTCTGCAAGTTGGTGATGGACAGGGAGGCCTGGCGTGCTGCAGTCCATAGCGTCACAAAGATTCAGACAGGACTGAGCAACTGAACTGAGGAGTTTGCAGTCTGCTGATACTTGAAACTGAGTTTCCTGGAAAACTTTTGAGATTAAATATCTTCATATGAATGTTTTGATATTCAGTCAAATGTAGTAGTATTAGGTTTAGTGTTTTTGACCAGGTTTCAGAAATGTAGACTTTTAAATAAATGTTGCCTCTCTTCACATACCTGAAGACTGTCTTTCTTATCACTCCTCTATTATTATTCCACTACTGCTTTTATAAACTTCCAAACCAGATTACCTGCTATTCCATAAACTCGTGTTTAACTTTCCTACCACCTTGCCTTTGCTATGATTTTGTTTTGATAACCTCAATTTTTAAGAATATAGGTTGTATATTTTTGCAGAGAATGTAGATTTCATGTTTTTTAACCATATTTCAAGAATGTAGATATTTATATGTGTGTGTGCATGGTCAGTTGTGTCCAATTCTTTGCAACCCTATGGACTATAGCCCGCCAGGCTTCTCTGCCATGGGATTTCCCAGGCAAGAATACTGGAATGGGTTGCCATGCTCTCCTCCAGGGGATCTTCTGGACCCAGGGATTGAATCTGCATCTCCTGCAGTGGCAAGCAGATTCTTTACCATTGAGCCATCAGGGAAGCACAGATATTTATATAGGCAGTGTCTGTTTTTGTTTTTTTTTTTTGACCATAGTTGAGCCTGGCTTCTCAATGTTCCCTTTTACTACCTTTCTACTCTATTATTTCCCTAGACTCTTTTCAGACTGCATTATCTTCTATTCCACAAAGCCATGATGAATTTCCCTGCTCTCTGCCTTTGTTCATTCTTTCCTTCCTTCCTGAAATGTTCTCCCTCTGTGTGCCCCCTATTTTCAGCTTGTGAGTGTTCCTCTCTTGAAGCCCATGTTGAATGTGACCTCCTTCATTAAATTTTTCTTGTTGAATTCTTTGTGTATTCCTTCTTTTACTTTATCTTGGAATATAGCTATTGATATAAGTATCGTTCTTAATCTTCTCTATTTAAACTTGTTATCTTTGTTTCTCTTATTATGTAAGTGCCTTGCACATTGTAGATGGAAAATATGCCTTTGTTCAATTTAATTCACTATATAGTAGATTTATGAATTTAAATTTAAATTTCCTTCCAAAAGATTTAATTTTATAACCATGGTTTCATTTTCTTACTAATGTCAGACCTTAGAAGGGCAGTGATAAAGTCATGTAGGTAACTGTAGAGAAGATATGCTTCTAGTTCATTTTTCTTGACTGTTATTGCATAATAATTAAAATAATTTTAAAGCATAATGAATTATTATCTTCCTTAGAAGATTTTCATGTGTTTAAACATTATTCTACTTGAGTGCCTCCTCTGTGTATGACAGGACCAGCACAGAATTTAGACTCAATCTACTAATGTTTGCCTGAAAACAATACCCAACATTTATAAGCTAGCTCATGAGAAGTTTTTGTTTCTTCTCAGTTTTTCCATTGTATTATTGAGCTAGCCAAAGGAAACATCCTGAAATTAATTAACTTTCTTATTGCCAACTTATATAGTTGCTCTTTTCAAAATTCTGAGAGATAAAATGTATTATCACTATTATGATTCAAATAGATTAATGTAAACTTAGAACATTGTCAAGTTCTTATAAAGTTTTATACAGTTGATCTGGTGACTAAGAAAGTTGTGTGGGAATACTATGACCCTTGTAGGGACAACTGTCTTTTTACTCCAGTTAAGATCAGCTGGCAGTGGTTTGACCCAGAATTAATTGTCTCATGTACCAATGACCTCTTTTGGTTCCAGGAAGTATATGCCTCTCTTTTCTCTAGAGTCTTGAACATGGTTCCCAATCTCAGATTCTAGAACCGCTGGTGACACTACGACCACAGGAAAATGTTGGGTATCCCAGATTAGGACTAAAAATATAATTCACCTGAGAAAGGCTGTTAGGTATTGTCCTATTCTTTATACACCCTTGAGTCAAATAGGCTTTCGTGGGCTCTTCTGGGAACCTAGACATATTTATAAAATTGTTCATATGTGAATGTTTCAGGTCTCAAAAAACTGATTAAGGGAATTCCCTGACAGTCCAGTAGTTAGGACTTCTCACTTTCACTGCCAAGAACAAAGGTTCAACCCCTGGTTGGGAAACCAAGATCCTATAAGCCATACAGCATGGCCAGAAAAAATTGAATAAGAAGTGAATTTCTGACCTACAGAAATTCAGAAATTAGAACCATCTTCCATTGTACCACAGAAAATCTTGAATTAGTCAATAACCAGTAAGGCTTCATTTATTACCTGACACCAAGAGAGTTATGGAAATTTTTTTCCATCAGTGTTTATTTGTTTGCCTATTTATTTATTCTGCTAGCATTTTGATATCTGTGTGCTATAGTGTAAGTGCTGAAGATAGAGCAGTAAATAAACAATGTTCCTAGCCCAGGGGATCTTATATTCTGCTAGGTGAATGGACATTGGGTAAAGTAACAATACTGTAAAGTGTTTCCCTGTTTTATTCATAATTGTGTTGTGTGTAGTGAGTGGCACAAGTAAAATTTATATGGTGTTACCCTGACCCCATAATGTAACATTATAGACTTATAAACTGATTAATAATACAGCAACAGACACACAGTGATTAGTATGAGCTAGGTTCTGTCCTTAGCACTATATAAATATATCAGCTCATTTAATCTTTGTAACAACCTATACAGTATGATTGTCATAACTGTCCTCATTTTATAGAACATAGAATGAGATACAAAGAGATAAGATCCAAGGTCCTTTGATGACCATGAATTAGGATTTAGATCACAGCAGTTGTTAACCTTTTACCATCAATGTTTATAACCATTATACTCTACTGTCTCACTGTAAAATAGACATTGTGACGGATTTTCACATCCTTTATGAGATTTTCTTCATGGTTATACCAGTGATCACTTAACTAAAGTAATTTTTAATCTTTTTCACATTTCATATCCCATGCTTAACGAGGCGTACTGTCTCCTTTGTTTCTGAGGAAACCTAAAGAAAATATTTATAAAGTAAACTGAATCCAGTGTTAGCATTTTTATCAACTCTTAATTCATCTTTAAATTTACTGATTTGGCTGCCCCGGGTCCTAGTTGTGGCACATGAACTCTTGGTTGCAGCATATGGGTTCTAATTCCCTGACCAGAAATCGAACACAGATCTCTTGCATTGAAAACGTGAAGTATTAGCCACTGGACCGCCAAGGAAGTCCCTTAATTCATCTTTCAACATCAGGTTTAGTTTTTTGTAATCAAAATCCAAATAAATTATTAAAATAGTATTTTAGATCTTCCATCTCCAACTTCTAAAAAACTAGGAATTTACTAGCAAAATTGATAGGTTCCTTTATCTCTCTTTTAAAGTTATACTAAAATTGCCAATAAATAGTAAAAGGTAAAAGGTAGAATAAAAGCCCTGAAACTCTAAAAACCAAGTTTTTGTACTATCAAGTTACATGAATTTGTGTAAGGGCTTGGTATATCTGATGTGTACAAGTTTTCTTAATATTTGTATATAATACATATTATTTAAAATATTAACTTATCTTTTTGTTTTTTGTTTTTTTTAGTATACTGTGTGGAATTTTGTTCCAAAAAATTTATTTGAACAATTCAGAAGAGTGGCAAACTTTTATTTTCTTATTATATTTTTGGTTCAGGTAAGCTTTATCACTCCATAAATCGTTAAGTTGTTAGACATGAATGCTAAACATGTATCTTCAAGGAAAAGTTAACATTGCATTCTAAACCATATGACTATGGGACCCATTTTTTTATCTGCAGAGTTTCCCCATTGTATTCAGTGAATACAGTAATGTGATCACATCTAGGTGTCTGAAAAATAGCCAGTGAATTTTAAGATCGGTTGTATTTTGTTTTATCACTATGTGTTATAGTGCTGATAATCATAATTAAAGCCAAGAAAACGGCATCATCCTTTCAAATGTTCTGCCTCAGAAAATAAATACTTTGGCTTTTAATATACAGCACTTGTTTTTGGCACATTTCTGCCTGCGGAACCATCTTTGTACAAAATTAATCTTCCTTTGGCTTTTCTTTTTTTTTAATTTACAGATTTTACTTTTATTTTTAAAGTTTTTTATTAAAATTTCTAAGAATCTCCATGAATATAGATTTTTATCCAGGAGGCCATTTTCTTAACTTAAATGTATATTCATTGTAAGCTCTTTAGTTTTTAGTTTTTCACATTGTGCTTTTTTCCCCAGAGAACAGTATGAAACTTGAGTATAAACCAAGATTTAGAATTAGTGATTGTCGTTTTGCTTCAAAGAGGTTTTTCTTTTCTGATGATACGTTAGCAGTCTCTTTCAGTGTGGCACTGAATTTTTTTTTATAAACTCTGAACTCTTCTCTTCATAGAACCTGGACCTTCAAAAGAAAAAAAACTTGTGAAGTAGTCACCTTAAAGCTTGAGGAAGCTTTTCTTGAATTGCTTCCCTTTGTGAGCGGAAAAGGAACTTCTGGTTTTTTTTGTTTGTTTGTTTTTTAATCAATAGACCATCAGCTTGTTTGGTCAGAAAAAATGAGAAATTTACACTTATTACATACAAGTAACTTGCATTTGTGAAATTACTGCCTAAGATCAGGAATTCAGCCTGTCTGTGGAATAGAACAAACTTAACTGGCCTAACCAGAGTAAACCAATATTAATAAATTATTAGACCCATGTTCTAAATAACCAGATATAATTGCTGCACATATTTCTTCGAAAGTAGTTTATTGAAACATCTGTTGCGTATGATTCGGATAATTGCAGCATTGTTTGTTTTCCAAGTTGTACCCCTCTGGCTCTACTAGCTGTAACAAAATCACTTGTAGAAAGAAACCCCTAGTCCCATTTCTTGTTTTCTCTCCAGTGTGAGTTTATTCTGGATCCCAGAATAAAAATTGACAGATTTTTTTTTTTTTTAGCATTTCTCTGGATGGGCAAAGAAATGTGAATTGAAATTCTGAATAGCTGTAGCTCCCCTCCAAGACAAATACTGAGGAAGACCTTAAGTACTCTATGTGTTAAGAAAGCAGAGAAACTGAGTCCACTCTAGCAATATTTGTGGGTATGCAATAGATTTAGATAGTCTACTAACCCCATATAATAGCTAACAAAGTGTACTTGTGAAACCGTGAAGTAAACTACATTCACTGCATAATCTCTCTCAAGTTACTTTTTCATCTGAACTATGATACATATTTTGTATGTTTTCAGATTTCCCAATAATTATAAGATTCTAGATGTTAATAGTGATATGTACAATATAAAATATAATACTCTGCATTCTTTCTTTTTTAATGCAGCTTATGATTGATACACCTACCAGTCCAGTTACCAGTGGACTTCCATTGTTCTTTGTAATAACAGTTACTGCCATAAAGCAGGTATGAAATATTTTCTGTTGCTTGCTTTCTTCCCAAGTCATTCAGAAGTTTTCTCCTCCAAAGTGAGATTTATTGTTGCAAAAGTAATTTTCATAAGAAAGCAAATTTAGGGCTTTCCTAGTGGCTCAGAGACAAAGAATCCACCTGCCAAATCAGGAGACATGGGGTCAGTCCCTGATCCAGGAAGGTCCCACATGCCATGGGGCAAGTAAGCCTGTGTATCACAAATTCTAAGCCTGTGCCCTAGAGCCCAGGAATCAACAGCTACTGAAGCCTGAGTGCCCTAGAGCTTGTGCCCTGCAATAGGAGAGGTCACTGCAGGGAGAAGCCCGTGCACTAGAGAGCAGCCCCTGCTCCTGCAGCTAGAGAAGAACCTGCACAGCAGTGAAAGACCTAGTACAGCCAAAAAAATAAATTATAAAAAGAAAGAGAGCAAATTTGTTTGATTCTGCAAATGGTAAAAATTAAACTGAGGTAAGCCACGCTTATCAGGTACTTGGTGACTGATGGGATGATTACAATGATTAAAGTATGTTTTTCCTTTAACATACCTAAGAAGTATCCAAAAGCAAGCATTTTGTGTGTACAAACGAAGTTATGTGTGAAACAGATTGTTATAATCATCTTTGTAGAGTTTGGTAGTATTTAAAGGATATATAATTGAAAGGAAGGGGATATGTTTAGGAGTAAAGCCTGTACTTCTGTACAATTGAATTAAAAATTTTGAATAAAAATTGTATAGTGCTTTCCTACTTTTTACAGCTTTCTCTGTGAAATTGATTTTTATGTAAAGTTGTACTCTAAGGGAATAGCTTCAACTAGATCTGATTTGATATTAACATCTAGGTACAGAAAAACAGTATTATTGGATAAACATGACAAGAAATTTAAAAAATCCCTAGAAGCATCATGTTTATATAGCTGCCACTTCTCAAAATATCTTGGCAGAAGCTCAACTGTTCAGAACTGCTCCCTTCCTTTTAAAGAGTTAATTTAAATTTTCATATGCCAGTTTGATAAGTTTTCATTTTGTAAGACTGAGGGATAAGGTTTAAACTGACATAGAAACAAAATTGGCAAACATTTTATAATTCTGAGATGTAGTTTATTTATTACTTATTTGATAAAGGCAAGGGAAGTCTATAAATTAACAGTTAATCTAATGTGTCTGAATAGCATGCTACTGCTGTAAGTTTGATTTCCCTTTATTCATTGCCTGTTGGAAACTAGGATTTATGTCAGTCAGTAAGCATCCAGATCACTTAATACAATTACATATTCATTTGGTTTTGTAGATGTCATTTATTGCATCAGAGTAACAAATATTTGTCCCTTGGACTTCTTTTCTATAATGTAAGTTCTTCTTTGGTGATTTCATCAAGTCTAGTGGGTCTAAATTTACATGTATCCTGAAACTATGCTCTGAACTCCAGACACACACATATAACAATTTGTGCTTGCAAATACAACTATTACCTCTTGGACACCTTAAGCGTTTCCTAACCTCTGTGTCACTGTCTCATTCGCTGCTCTGGTCTTTTTGCTTATATCATTTCTTATTCACTACCTATTCTGTTGAATAAATGCTTGTTTATTAGTTTCTCTGTCACCTTCATTTGAATGTTTAGTTCTCTGAGGGCAGAGACTTTGTTTCATATTATCAGTATGTTACCAGTGACCAGAACAAGGTTATGCACATATTTGACATGAAATAAATATTTGATAAATGAATAGATGAATGAATGAACCTCTTGAATATTTTTAAGAAAGTGTTAAATGTTGACATACTTCTTTACTTGGTTTCTCAGTATAAATTTAGCCAAATAAAGAGTGGATTTAGTTGGAATATGATGCTGTAACTAAGTTGAAAAGATGTTAATGAGTTTATAATATATCTGCCAAAGGAGTGAGTTTAATATAATAATAATAACTTAGAACCTCTTTCCAAAATGAGTCATTTGTCAAGATGGGAGACATTGGAAATGCAGCAGATTTTAAGGATAACATCATCAGTTTAGTTTTGAAATGTTTAATGTTATTTATGAGAAATCAAAATGGAAATAATTAAGAATGCATTTGGATATTTAAGTTTATTAGAGTCTGGAGATACAGGCTGGAGATAGAAATTTCAGAATTTTTTGAAGACACAGGGATAAAGAAATCAGGTAGTAGGAAGTTAAGAGAAGGGTGAAAAAAGGGCCCATTAAGATGATATAGAAGGAGCCTCCCATAGTAAACTAAGAAGTAACTGGAGAGGTACTATGAAAACCAGGAACATGTGTGTGATGAAAACCAAGTGAAGAGAGTGTTTCTAGTAGTAATGAATGCCAAAGTAGTCTAACATGGTTCTAATGAATGAAATGTTTGGGGAAAATTATGTTTCCGTTTCTCATTTGATAAAAAGTATCTCTGGAGAAGAGAATGGCAATTCACTCCAGTATTCTTGCCTGGAGAATCCCATGGACAGAGATGCCTGGCGGGCGAGTCGGACACAACTGAGCGACTAACACACACACACATACACACATCTTCTAATTTATACTAAGAGGGGCTTTTTTTATTTTGATGCATACAGGGTTATGAAGATTGGCTAAGACATATCTCAGATAATGAAGTAAATGGAGCTCCTGTTTATGTTGTTCGAAGTGGTGGCCTTGTAACAACTAGATCAAAAAACATTCGGGTATGCATTTAATAAATAATAGAAATCAATTATATTTTAAAAGCAAAAATTCTAATCTGATTATATTTTAGTTAAAGTCTACTTTCCTACATTAAAATATTGTAGTAGACCACTTGTTTAGAACCCAATAAAAATATGTCCTGCCTTTTAAAATCTGTATATCCACTTTTCCCCAAAATTCTTCATAGGTGGGTGATATTGTTCGAGTAGCCAAAAATGAAATTTTCCCTGCAGATTTGGTGCTTCTGTCCTCAGATCGACTTGATGGTTCTTGTCACGTTACAACTGCTAGTTTGGATGGAGAAACTAACCTGAAGGTTTGTACATGTGTATGTTTGAGTGTGGCTCTTGGTGAACAAAACATCTCTGGATTATAGTGATATTTTCCTTTGGTTAAGGTAATAAAGTTTGACCTGATAAAGGAGAAATGTTTTAAATTACTGTTAATTACTTATGAAAGTATACATTTTACTTCAAGGTTAGCCTCACATGGTTTAGGCAAGTTAAGTAAAAAGTGCTTTGGAGAAACTATAATGTTTTAATATACTGGTGCTTTTTTAAATAGAGGGCACATTTAAATTTTTTCTCAATTTTCAAAGTACAATCAAAGATTTTACTTGATTCACTTTTTTCTACCTATTAAATTTATTTGCAATAAACTTTGAGCAGTGATGACTATTAACACACTTACAGACTTAATTTCCTTGTATGCAAATGCCCTTTGTAGACAGGTAGTCACAGTAGCCCCTTTTATTGCTTGTTACTTTACATTCTTTCTCTTCTCTTCTGCCGTCTAGCTTGCCGTGATCTCAAGTATAGAATGCTATGATTTCATTTGTAAAAGAGATTTGAAATAAATGATGAGTGAGGTCCCATTTAGATCTCAAAACTATGGGCTTTAACTTTTCTTTTTTTCAGACACATGTGGCAGTTCCAGAAACAGCAGTATTACAGACAGTTGCCAATTTGGACACT
Source organism: Ovis canadensis (assembly GCF_042477335.2). NCBI lineage: Eukaryota > Metazoa > Chordata > Mammalia > Artiodactyla > Bovidae > Ovis > Ovis canadensis. Next base: position 207,407,113 of record NC_091245.1, on the reverse strand, counting down.
CTTATAGCTGTGGTAGAATGCCAGCAGCCAGAAGCGGACTTGTACAGGTATGACGTGGTACTCACCATGTTCATTTTAAGTCTGTTTACAGGTCTCATTTTTTACAGTCATAAACATGCAACGAAATAGCTGTTTGAAGACATCACTGGGGGGAGCAAGCGGGAGATCAGTTAAATGGGGTCAAAGCTAAAAACAGAATTTGGCAGAATTCTGAGCTGAAGTATTAAAAGCTGTGCTTTTATTCACGTGTTCCTCCCTGTTATCTTCTACTTTGATGTGAACTGGCTTTATAACAATAGCAGTAAACATTATAACAGTAATAGTAATTATGAGGGAAATAAAGTTATTTCCTTAGAAGAAAATAATCTAATGGTGTGTGTGTGTGTATATATGCACTCAGGCACATGTGTATATGTGCTCCATGAAGGGCCATGTCTTTCTGTTCTTTAGGAACTAACTCATTTTAACACTGTAAGTCATCTTTCAGCGAGCCATATGCTAATTATTGCCATCTATGAAATGGAAACAACTTTCATTATTAAAAACTTCCATGAGAAAACTACTCATTTTTACTCAAAAATGGGTAAGAGTAAAAATCACAACCACATTGTAAAAATTGACGTCAGCTTTTTGTCATTCTCTGCATTTATTGGCTTAAGATGTTATCATTAGTCATTGGCTTTTTCAGATCTCTTACATATCTTAGTTCTGGATCCATACATTTATAATGGAATTTTCTCTTGTGTGGTATAAAAACCTTACATTTTCACCAAAAACAAAAACAGTATGGAATTTTCCACTTAACTATAAAAAATTGAAGTTCTGTGCATTTAAATTGTAAGATAGATTTAACTGTGAAGAATTCAGTGCTTTGAGTTCTATATTGCTGTTATTTCTAAGTCTCAGAAAAGGATGAATTATAAAAAGATTATTGAAAACTAGAATATGATACAGCATTAAGAAAGCATAAGATTAATAATGAGATCAAATGTGACTAATGCTTTGAGTGGTTTTGCCTTATTTGAAAAATGGGGAGAAAGTTTAAAAAAGCTTTTTAAAATAAGAAATACAACATTTTATTGTCACCACTGGGAGCACCTGACCCCCTGATCTGCTGTTAATCAGAATACATGATTTATAGCCAAATGTCAAGCCATCTTTGAACTTATATCCCTGTCCCCAACCAGGGTTCTATTCCCAGGCCCAACATACTCCTTGAGTGTCAGAGTTGTGGATAATTGCATAAAAACTACAGTATTCTGCCTTAGGAGGCTGCAAAACAGAATGGAGAAGGAGAGTGGCAAATTCAAGAAATCCATAGGCAGAGTCCAAGCAGTAGTTTTTAGAGGGCAAGAAAGGCCCAGGATGTCAGTAGTCACACGGGGACCAAGATGCTGAGGTCACAATCTGGAGGAGAATGAAGGGTGGGAGAGGCCTGGGCTAGGAAGCAGTCTTGGTCCAGAAGGGGTCAGCCAGAGTTAGAAACCCTGGAGGATGTGAATCAAAGTGCAGTGGATCAGGGGACTGACATGGAGGAGTTGGACAGCTGGTCAGAATGAAGAAGGTGACAGCACCACCCATGGCCTGTAGCAGCAGCAGAAGCAGGGTGAGGTTTCTCTCACTCATGGGCCTAAAGACTTTAAGTAGCAAGTGAATGAGGGTCATGTTGTCACACTCCATGGAGGCACTGTTCTCATTCTCATTCTGGTGCACTGTCACTAGCCAGAGGCTCTCTGCTACTCGTTATGGTAGAGCAGTCCCATGGCGGTAGGAAAAAAAGGCATAAAGTGGAAGGAAAAGACATGATCACCCCAGTAATCGCCTTCCAGCTCCACTAGGAGGTTGAAGACAATGATGGAAGCAGAAATGACTAGCAACTGGCTAGCCTCTAGGCCATTAATTCCTGCTACAATTTTGATGGCAAAAGTGGATGAAATAAACCATGAGGAGAGCCAGTGAGACAGCTGTGGGCGGCAGCAACAGCTTATGGCACCAGCACATATTTGTACATCATCTGCAAAGCCCAGGAAGATCATGCATGGGATGGCAGGGAACACACTGCATGGTGGGGGAAGGCTTTACGCTGCTCCTCCACAAATGGAACGGGATGAAGCAGAAGAACATGAGAGGGAAAACAGCACCACTGATCACTCCCTGAGAATCTAACAATACTAATTTTTTAAAGCTTAGTGACTGATTTACCTTTGTAATTTCTAGTATGAATATTGGATCATTCATACATGCAAAAGACTGGTTTTGTTTCATGTATAAGAATAGTACCAAAACTTTCTTGAAATTTTCCACCTATTGATGTCATAAATGTATTGTTAGTTTTTTTGTAACATGATGAATTCTTTGATAGATTCATGGGACGAATGACAATAACTCAACAAATGGAAGAAATTGTAAGGTAAGAATAAATTTGCATTATCCAATCACTTTTAAGTGAAAATTGTTTGGGGGAGGGAGTAAAATCAAGTTAAAGGGAGATTAGATAAGTAAGCAATGGGATCATGAAAAAGAGTTGAAAACATTTAACATTTCATCTTCTAGCAAATTTCCAGCAGCAGCAAATGAGACAAGGATGAAGCAAATGCTGTGAAATAATATTAAAATAAGTTAATAAGATTATTGGTGTACTAGTATTTCTTTGTCTAATAATATTAGGTAGTATTAATAATATGAGATAGTAACATAAAGGAAACAATGGTTCCTGTTCACATTCTTACACATCTAAACTACCACCACCTAAGTCTAGAATACAAAAAATGTCTTATGGTCTTCACTTCAAAATCATTCCTCATAAACTAGAGTACTGGGCAATCTAGAACTTCTTTACTCTTCTGTTTGGTTGGTTGGTTGTTTTGGTTTGTTTTCCCTCAATATTCAGGTTAATTTCTGGTACCTACATGAAAAACTTGTCATTTCAAAGATTTTCTGATAGGGTGAGATTACATTGTTACTCATGACCACAAAGCTGAATTCAGAATAAATCTTGGAATCAACCCTTGAATGTCTAATTAGCATTCCACCTATTTTCTGGAGATGTTCAGTTTATACTGGCTGCATAAAATAAGATACTAACATAAAGAACTGAGAATTTGTTTTAATAAAATCCTCAAGACAAGCCACCAAAAATATGCATCAGAATGGATTCACATTTTTAATAAAAGTTAACATAGGGGCACTTTCAGTGAACTCTGTGACGAGGTCTTTGTAAGTTTAGGGACCCCTGCTGAACAACAATGGGTTTTATTTTGATTTCTGTAGTGACATAATGGAATGCTTGTGTGGATACATAGTATGACTTGCATTAAGGTATTGTGGCTGGTAAAGGAAAAGATCAATTATGTTAGCAAGGAGAATATTTTGAGTTTCTTTTGTTTGTTTGTTTTTTAAGGGAGCCTTGTTCTTTGCTGAAGCAACCAGAGTGAACTAATTTTTAATTTGAGACTTTCTACTATTATATCCTAATGTTTTATGCCAACTTGAGCTTGAAGTTTTTCTATTCATTGTTGGAACCAAAGGAAAAAGAACTGTAATAAGTCTCCTGAATAATTGATTTTGGAATATCCATTCGTTGTGTTCCAAATATGTGATCTAATAAAACCATACTTGTTATACATAGCCAAACACCTGACCCCCTGTATTCATTGCATTTTGGGGGGGGTTGGGTTTATAGACCTCTTCAGAATTGGTTCAAATTCTGTTTAATTTGGATAACCTTGTATGTATATTTCAGAAAAGCCTTATGATAAGGAATATCAACAAAATTAAAGCGTTTTAATCCATCTATAACAGAGTTATCATTTGCTATCACTAAGAAAATACAATTTTCCTTTCTAGTTATTTCTTCTCATTTTATATCTCCATTATGGAGAGAAATTCAAACAGCAAGAAGACCCCCATGCTCCAAGAAGTATGCAATGCAAGTAGTCAGGTTGTAGTGCTGATCTTGCCTAAAAAAAATACTAACTCACCTAACTATGTTATCTTTTGTAACCTAGTATAATTTTAATTGTGCAGAAAACATGCATTTATACACGAATCATAATACAATTTCTGTTTACATTGCTTTTTTTTCTTCACGCAACCTGTTTACATTGCATTTTAATTCTGTATTTTCCCTTTGAAAACTTTATTGATTTTGGTCAAAATTTTAAAATTTCGTCTTCTGTAAAACATTTTTAAGTTATCCCTTAATTTTTTGGTTTTGTTGAGTTTTATGTTTAAACTTCTAAAACTAGTGGCTTTCTGATTATGTCTACAGGCATAATCTTATTTCTGAGTCATTGACCTTAAAATGACTGAAATGCTAAAGCAGACATTTGTTGTTACAGTAACTAACCTCATGATTGACCTAGACAGCTTTATACTAGCTGAGATTTTGGTTTTATGTGAAAGCATTGTTGTAAGTATAGCTTTAAGTCCCTTCTGTCTGCTAAAGATGCCATTTACATTTTACTTGAATTTTTAATATATTTAATGCTTTTGGTTATTTTTCCCCCTAGACCTCTGGGGCCAGAGAGTCTCTTGCTTCGTGGAGCCAGATTAAAAAACACAAAAGAAATTTTTGGTTTGTATATATTGAAAAATTTTAATAATAGATTTATTTTGATGCTTTATATGAAGTATTTTTGAAAGCACAGCATTTGTGTTATTTTGGTTAGATAATTTATTGTCTCTGATAATTTTCTTTCAAAGATTGTGTTAATATAATTTTGTGTTGTATTTTTTCTTAATTCCAACTTTTGAATAATAGATTAGAACCTTGCTGTTATATTTGCTTTGTGAATACTTCGTGCTAAGAAGATAATTTTAGCATTTGTATTAATGGTGTTGAGAACTATATAATCTGGCACCATGGTGCAATAAACCACTTGTATAATTCTATTATAGGTAGATTGGATTGTTAAAACTGCTAGCTCATTTATTCCTTCAGCAAATTCTTAACTGATCTGTGACTGTATATCAGATGCTGTTTTTACATACACTGACTGGATCAAAAGGATAAATAAATAGTGTTCTTACATTGGAGATCTCAATTCACTATGCTCTGAGTCAACTCTAGGTAAATTATGAAGTTAATGATAACCTTTAGCTATCAACTAGCTCCTCACCTTTAAGGAATGACCGTTAGCTTTTGAGCTCTTCTTTCTCATTCTTTTGTTTTCTGTTAACTGTACTATATCTTATCTCTCAGTGTTAGGCTGTCTGATAAAGAAATCCATAATTTTTTAAAAAGGAGAGTAATGAGTGTGACCAAAATGTGGAGAGATTGGAACTCTCATACATTGCTGGTAGGAGAAGGATGTTCCAGCTGCTGTGGAAAATAGTTTGGCAGTTCCTCAATAAGTTAAACATAGAATTATAAACATATCACCTGGCAATTCTACATCTAGATATATAACTTAAAGAACTGAAGACAGATGCTCAAACAAAGGCTTGTATGAGAATGTTCATAGCAGCACTGTTCACAATAGCCGAAAGGGTAGGAACTGCCCAAATGTCTTATCGACTAATGAGTGGATAAACAAAATGTAGGCTATCCAACTAATGGAATATTATTCCCCTGTATGAAATGCAGTACTGATACATGCTGCAACATAAACTTTGAAAACATTATACTGAGTGAAAGAAATCAAACAGAAATGGCCACATACTGTATGATTCCATTTATTTTAAAAGTCCAAAATAAGCAAATTCATAGAGACAGAAACTAGATTAGTGGTTCCCAGGAGCTGGGTAGGGGAATGGGAAATGATGGCCTAATGGTTTCAGGGTTTTTTTGGGGGGAGGGGGAGGTGCGGGGTTAAATATTCTTAGTTAGTGAGGATGGTTGCACAACATTGTGAATATAACTAAGTACCTCTGAATTAAAATGGTAAATTGTATGTTACGTGTATTCTGCCACAATTTAAAAAAGGAAATAGTAAAGGAATAGTAATTAGTTATATAGTAATAATAGTAGTAAATAGTTATTCTTTAAATAATAGTAAATAGTTATTCTTTAAAAAGGAATAGTAAAGTTTTATGGTTTAAAAAGTCCAAAGAAACCTCCAAGACTTTCAGGCCCTCTCATACAGTGCTGTATTTTAACACCTCTCTAGCAGTAATACCTTTCACAGTCTTAAATTTAAAGGAAATGTGTATTCCTTTAGGTGAGTGTGCTGCTGTTTTCCTAAGCACCGCGTCTCTATGTTGTACCATTCTGTCTGATTTCTCACATTTCTATAGTTTTGGTGCCCTTTATCGTTTGAGTTGTAATCTCTGCCTTTAAGGAATAATTCTAATAGTGAAAATTCCAGGACAGATCTTTAGGAAGAGAACATGATGAATATTGTTCCTCACATCATGCTGCTTAGGAATAGGGATAAACATTTATTGATCGTCTTTCTGTTTCTAGGCATTTTGCTAATTTGTCACACAACCTTGCAGCAGTTTTAATGAGGTTATTTTTTCCCATTTAAAGATGGAGAAATTGATTCTCAGAAAGATTAAATAACTTGCTCAAGGTTGCAGAACTAAGTGGCAGAGCTAGCATTCAAACAAAGCTCTAACTCCAAAATTTTGTTGTTGTTGTTGTTTTTTCTTTCCAGTGCCTATGAGATTATGTCTAGACTCCAGATCCTGGCATTCAAGGCCTTTCAAACTGACCCGAGTCCATTGTTACAGCCTAATAGAAAGTGCTTTTCCATTTCTGTCTTTGCCCTATAGTTAGTGCACTATTTGCTGTATCTGTAATGGCATTCTCTGCTATCTTTATCTTTCCAAATACTTTGCCCCATCAGTTCCAACTCAAGTAACACCGCTTTCATTCAAATATTTCAGTTATTATTCGGGAACAGAATCTATATGCCTTTCTCAGTCAGCTGAATGACTGGAGTTTCCCAAAAACCTCTGGGACTTGAAAGCCAGACTCTAACAACTGTCAGTTGATACATTTTTTAAGTTGCTTTCATGCTAGTGAGTCCATTGCTTTTGTGAAACATGGTGGAGGATTAGTTGAAGATGGTTTTGTTTTTCAGGTGTTGCTGTATACACCGGAATGGAAACTAAGATGGCATTAAATTACAAGAGCAAATCTCAGAAACGATCTGCAGTAGAAAAGTAAGAAAACTATTTTATTTACACATAAATATGTGACATAATATCACATAAATATGATATTATATGTATATAAAATATGTGGTATAAATGTATGTTTCAAGTCAACAAAAGATGGTATCCTTGAGGATAGGGAGAGTTTCTCATTTTTATTCAATTCTGATTTATTGACATACAGCTGAGGAATAATATTAGTTTCAGATGTAGTATGTTGTGATTTGACGTTTGTATCAATTAAGAAATGATACAATGAGACTAGTAATCATCTGTCCCCATACAAAGTTATTGCAACATTATTGACCATATCCCTTATACAGATATTACATCCTCATGTCATTTATTTTATAACCAAAGGTTTGTACCTCTTAATCCCTTTTCACCAATTTTACCCATTTCCCCAATCCCGTCAGGCAACCACCTGTTTATATCTGTGAGTCTGTTTTCATTTTGTTCTGTTTTAGATTCCACATATAAGATCATATGGTATTTGTCTTTCTGTCTGACTTAGCATAATACCCTTTAGATTCATCCATGTCACTGATGGCAATATTTCATTTTTTATGGCTGAGTAATATTCCACTGTGTGTATATGTACCACATCTTTTTTATCTACTCATCTGTTGGTGGACACTCAGGTTGCTTCCATATCTTGGCTATTGTAGATAATGCTACAGTGAACATTGGGTGCATATATCTTTTCAAACTAGTGTTTTTGTTTTCTTTGAGTAAATACACAAAAGTGAAGTTGCTGGACCATATGGCAGTTCTATTTTAACCTTTTTTGAGGAACCTCCATATTGTTTTCCATAGTGGCTGCACCAATTCACAGTCTCACCATTGGTGTATTCAGTTCAGTTCAGTCGCTCAGTCGTGTCTGACTCTTTGCGACCCCATGGACTGCAGCACGCCAGGCTTCCCTGTCTATCACCAACTCCTGGAGCTTACTCAAACTCATGTCCATCGAGTCAGTGATGCCATTCAACCATCTCATCCTCTGTCACCCCCTTCTCCTCCTGTCTTCAGTCTTTCCCAGCATCAGGGTCTTTTCCGGTGAGTCAGCTGTTCTTATCAGGTGACCAAAGTATTGGAGTTTCCGCATCAGTCTTTCCAGTGAATATTCTGGACTGATTTCCTTTAGGATGGGCTGGTTGGATCTCCTTGCACTCCAGGGGACTCTCAAGAGTCTTCTCCAACACCACAGTTCAAAAGCATCAATTCTTTGGCACTCAGCATTTTTTGTAGTCCAACTCTCACATCCATACATGACTACTGGAAACCATAGCTTTGACTAGACAGACCTTTGTTGGCAAAGTAATGTGTACTTTTTAATATGCTATCTAGGTTGGGCATAGCTTTTTTTCCAAGGAGCAAGTGTCTTTTAATTTTATGGCTGCAATCACTGTCTGCAGTGATTTTGGAGGCCCCCAAAATTAAGTCTTTCACTATTTTCTAATTGGTGTATTAGAGTTCCCTTTTCTCCACATCCTCACCAATACTTGTCATTCATTGTATTTTTGATGATAGCTATTCGGACAGATATGAGGTGGTATCTCATGGTTTTGATTTGCATTTCCCTGATTTGGGAAAATGTCCAATTAGATCTTTTGCCAATTTTTTAATCTGATTGTTTTTCTGATGTTAGTTTGTGTAAATTTTTATATATTTTGGATATTAACCTCTTGTCAGATATATTATTTGTAAAGTTTTCTCTCAGTTCGGTGGGCTGCTTTTTTGTTTTATTGATAGTTTCCTTTACTGTGCAAAAGCTTTTTAGTTTGATATAGTCCCTTTTTGCTTTTGTGTCTCTTGCCTGCAAATACATATATATATATGTATATATTTTGAGGAGATGCAAATATATATATATATATGTATATATTTTGAGGAGATGCAAATATATGTATATGTATATGTATATATTTTGGCCATGCCATACAGCATGTGGAATATTAGTTCTCCAACCAGGGATCGAACCTGGGCTCACAACACTGAAAGCTCAGAGTCCTAACTACTGAGGACCACCAGGAAACCACCCTTCCAAATATTAAGATCAATGTCAAAGAGGAATGGATGCTTTCTAGCATTTCTGTATACATGTAGCATTTTGCACAATATTTGGCATATTGTACGTGCTAAAATAATGATTTTAAAATAAATATTGTTGAATACTAATGGAACCACTTGAGCAGACTAAACCTCCTGCAGAAAACAATTATAAAATCTGGGAAGAGTATTAATAAACAAGTATTTGGAAGCATTGGAAAGTGATCAAAAACAGAAACTGGCAAGGAGTGTACTCCTGAAAAATGACAGCAGCAGCAAGGGGGAGTGCAGCTTTTTACCTGAGGGCCCTTTTTACTTACTATGCTGTTGCACAGGCTATGAGAGAGCCTGAGCTTTATCGTGTGTAGATGTTAGAGGACAAAGTTCAAAGCTGAAGGAGCAGCTAAAAAGGGGAAAATCATTTAAGGGAATGAACTCCAAAACAGGCAGATAAATTCTACCCAAATCACTGGATAAAAAGAAGCAATTAAACCTAATCCGAGAATAAAGAGAAGAAATATTTAAAATGCAGGCTTTAAACAATAGAATAGAAAGCAATAGACAAAATTAGAGCCAAAAGTTGCTTCTTTGCAAATATTAGAATAGGTAAATCTATACCTAGATTGGACACGACTGAAGCAACTTAGCAGCAGCAGCAGCGGCATACCTAGATTGAGGGATCAAAAGGAAAAAGCAGTAGAAGAGAGAAAGCTTAAAAGATTTGCATTTCCTCATTTCAAGACAGTATAAAGCTACAGTAAGTTTTATATGATTTTAGCATGAAAAGATAATTCAGTAGGTTAAAATATAGAGAGTTGAGAAATAGTGATTTTCAACCAAAGCATTAAATGAATTCAGTGAGGAAAAAGTCTTTTCAACAAATGATATAACAACAATTGGATATTCAAGTTGGAAAAAAAATAATAAACTTCAACTCCTGCCTTAAACTGTACACCAAAAAATTTTTTAGGATGGATCATAGACCTAAACATAAATACTAAAACTATGAAACTTTTAGAAGAAAACTTAGGAAGATATCTTCACAACCTGGAGATAACTAAGTATTTTTTAGGACACAAATAGCATAAATAAAAGGAAAAATTGATAAACTGGACTTCCTCAAAGTTAAAAACTTCTCATCAGACTACATGATTAAGGAAATGAATAAATAAGCCACAAACTGGGAGAAGATATTCACAAGATCTATCTTACAAAGAACTTGTATTCAGAATATATAATGATATATTAAAAACTCCTATATATTTATAATAAAAACAGCCCAGTGAAAAAAGAGGTAAGATATGAACAGATATTTCACAAAGGAGGATATACATGTGGCCAACAGGCACATGAAAAAGTATATCATTAGTCATAAGAGATACAAAGAACTACAAAGAGATATCAAGACACATGTATTGAAGTGGTGAAAATGGAAACTGAAGGTTCCAAGTATTGGCAGATATGGAGCAGCTGGGGCTCGTCTAAGTAATCTGTGGGTCAGATAGGAAATTTCAAAGAAAAAATTTGTAAATACCTAGAAATTAATGAAAATACAACAATCACATTTTGTAGAATGTAGCTATAGCAGTGCTGAGAAGGAAATGTATAGTACTTGTATTACGATTCTCTAGAGAAACTAAGCCAGTAGTTTATACCTAAGTTACATATAAGGGAAGATTTATTATAGGAATTGGCTCATGCAGTTGTGGAGCCCATGAAGTCTCAGTCGGCCAAATGCAAGATAGAGACCCAGGAAACTCGGTGGTATAATTTAGCCCAAATCCAAAGTCCTAAGAACCAGCAGCTCTGATGTCCGAAATCAAGAAGAGATAGAATTTGTCCTTCCTTTGCCTTTTTTTGTTGTTGTTGTTCCATTTGAGCCCTCAATAAATTGGGTGATGCCTGCCTATATTGGGGCTTCCCTGGTGGCTCAGACAGTAATGAGTCTGCCTGCAGTGCAGGAGACCCATGTTCAGTCATTAGGTCAGGAAGATACGCTGGAGAAGGGAATGGTTACCCACTCCAGTATTTTTGCCTGGAGAATTCCATGGACAGAGGACCCTGGCAGACTACAGTCTATGGGCTTGCAAAAAGTCAGACATGACTGAGCGACTAACTGCCTATATTGGTGAGGGTATATGTCTTTACTAAGTCAACTGAACCAACTATCTCTTCCAGAGACACCCTCACAAACACATCCAGAAACAATGTTTTACCAGCTCTCTGGTTAGCCTGGTCAAGTCAGCACATAAAATTAACTGTCACAGCACTAAATGATGACATTGAAAAAGAAACACCGATGACAGAAGTTGAAACTTAAATAATGCCATTTGCAGTCATCACCCCCAAAGGAGTACCTAGGTGTATACCTAACAAAATCCATATAAAGTCGTGTGCTGAAAAGAACAGAATGTTGATGAAGGACTTTAGAGATAAAATATTAAGCTTGCCCAGTGAAAAGAAGAGGGATTTTAAAGTCAATTCATGACTTGTATGATTTTGGGAAATCTACAGAATGATTTTTGAGTTTTGGTCACCATCTTTAAAAAGGATGCAGTCTCTTCCTCACAGGTTTTTATAAACATTAGACAAGCTTGTTTTTTGTCTAGAACATAAGACAAGTTCTAGTGGATGTGACAGAATTTCTATAAAATATGAGTGCTATACAAATATTAGTTATCTTTGCACATAAAGTAAGATAGGTCCTGAAAATGTAGAAAATCTTTTGTTAATTATTTACAGCAAAATAACTGGCCAAAACTGTCATTTACTATAAGCATTTTGAACAGTAGCTTAACTATAGTAAATATGGTTGTAATCGTATGTATCTGTTTTTTAATTTCTAGTAAATAGATTTAATTGAATGGTCATAAGTTGTGTCATTTAGATAGCTATCATAATATCTTATATATTTAATGTCTTATTTAATACCAATAATAATTTCCAAACAAATGAGTGTAGTAACGTGTTATTGATACATTTTATATTCTCTTTTTTTCATTTCAGGTCAATGAATACATTTTTGATAATTTATCTAATAATCCTTATTTCTGAAGCCATCATCAGTACTATCTTGAAATATACATGGCAAGCTGAAGAAAAATGGGATGAACCTTGGTATAACCAAAAAACAGAACATCAAAGAAATAGTAGTAAGGTATTTTATGGTGTTCTTGACTCTGTTATAAAGAAGATTTTATTGTTTGGAAATTTTATATCTTTTAACGCTTTGTAATGACTTCTGATAGGAGTTATCACTGTCATTCCCTAAAAGTATTATTGTTGGAGGATATCAAAAGGATATTGCATGTGAAGAGTAGCCAACATGTTTGTACTGGTATGCTTTTTACATTTTAGGACATAAGCAGTTACATTCCCTATGGCATAATTTGAATGGTTAAAGATCACGAAAATTTAGATTATCTGTATTGGCATTCCACTTCAGTACTAGATATTGAAATTTTTATTCTGTTTACTGTATATTATAGATTAAAGAGTAAATTAATTTTCACTTCTATCAGAGTAATTCTCTGGGCTTCCCCAGTGGCTCAGTGGTTAAGAATCTCTGCCTGCAATGCAGGATATGTGGGTTCAATCCCTGGGTCAGGAAGATCCCCTGACTGACAAGAATGGCAACCCATTCTCGTCTAGAAAATCACATGGACAGAGGAGCTTGGTGGGCTATAGTCCATGGTATTGCAGAGTCAGACCTGACTGAGCAGCTGGGCACAGGCTTGTGCACAGGCACAAAAAGTAACAAGTAATTTGGTTTTAATCTTTTTTTCTTTCTCTCTAAAATTCCAAAGAGCAATAAATGTGTTGAAAGGACAGTTCGATAAATGAATTTCAATTCATGAGGCTATTCTGTTTCAGAATATAGTTGATAGTCTATTTAAATGTGAAACTGATTATTTTCTTCAGTGATGATAAAGAAATTCTCAGATTTTTTCTTACCCAAAATCATTTTTTTCCCACAGATTCTGAAATTTATTTCAGACTTCCTTGCTTTTTTGGTACTCTACAATTTCATCATTCCAATTTCATTATACGTGACAGTGGAACTGCAAAAATTTCTTGGATCATTTTTTATTGGCTGGGATCTTGATCTCTATCATGAAGAATCAGATGAGAAAGCTCAAGTCAATACTTCTGATCTGAATGAAGAACTTGGACAGGTAAAAATGATCCTTTTGTTTTTCTAATTTGTTATTTTTATCAAAACAGTAAATGTACAAAGACTAATAAAACTAAATATTACAAAACTTATGCTAAAAAACAGCCCCACTTTCTTTGCTCCACACCTTGTTTCTTGTTTCCCATTTGAAATCTTAAGTTGTTCTTCATTATTTAGCACTGTATTTTTATATGGTATTCTTTTCTGGATTTTTAAACTTGAGACATTATTTACTATGAAATATAGAGATATAACCCTTACACTATTCCTTCTACACACATACCCAGACATATACCCACTTTGCCTCTCTGTAGCTCCCCAATATTGTTAAATCACAATTTGGGATTTAATAAATATTCACTTATTGACATTATTAGAACTGTTTTGTTATAGTTTATTAACTCCTAGTTCTCTCTGTGTGCTGTGTAGTACTATAATTACATTTTTCTTATGTATTTTGGTTTTGTTAGACTTAATTGTTCTGTTTTTCCATTCTCTTAATTTTCATTTACCACAAACAAATCTGACAAGTGTATTAACCATCTCTCACATATTCAAACACAGTAGGTAATCTAGGATTTCCTTTCTCTTTTTTATTCTGTTGCTCATTTCTCTTTTGAAGCCTTTCATTTTCTGCTTCAATTTGGACTTCTTTCTGGGCCAGCTTCTCAGCTGTCACCCTGGACTTCCTTTTCCATCACCCTAGAACTTCCTTTGTCTCCCATCTGTTTTAAATTTCCTGCCCTCTGCTTCCCATGTCTTCCCACCTGTTGCTTATTCTCTTGTTTTGGTGGACCGCATCTTCTAATAACTTCTTTGAAAAGGATGCATAAGATGAATATATTTTGAGTTTCTGCATGTCTAAAAATACCTTTATTCCCTTCTTACACTTGATTAATAATTTAGCTGGGTAACACATCCCAGGTTGGGAATTACTTTTCCTCAAAATTTTCAAAAGCAATTCTCCATTTTTTTCTGATTTCCAGTGTTTCTATGAGAAATCCAATCCTACTCTGATTCTCAATTTTTTCTATGTGATCTGTTGTTTTGTTTCTGGAAGTGTTAATGTTTTCAGTCTTCTCTGTACAATGAATCTGAAATTTGACGATGATACACCTTGGTGTCTTTTTTTTTACTCCCTTTGGGCAAAGAACTCTTAAGTCCTCAATCTAGAAACATGTCCTTCACTTCTAGGAGTTTTCCTTATTTCTTTAATAACAAGTCTTTTTCTGTTTTGTGGAATTTTACTTCTGAAATTGATTAATTTGAGTGTCAGACCATTTATCCTAATTTCCTAATTGTCTTTGACTTTGAATTTTCATTTCTGTGTTTTTATAGTATGGTTTCTGGGAGAGGTCATGCACTTTTATCTTTCCACCCATCTTTTGGTTTATTTCTATTATAATATTTAAAATTTCTAATATTATAGTATATTAGAACAGTGTGTGTGTTTGGCCATGCCCTGTGGTTTGCAGGATCTTAGTTCATCAGTTCTGCTGTAATGTGACATATCCATCCCTAAAAATCACTATGCTGTGCAAAATTGCTTACTAAAAACCACAGGGTTTATGGGAAAATGAGATTGGGGTATAACATAAACTTTGTCAGTAATACATTTAAAATGAAAAGAGAGGAACCTAATGACAACAGTTCTTGCTAAATTATTAGGTAAATACAATAAATAAGTACTAAAATAAATATGGCACTTTATCTTGAAAAAGACCTAAAGTATACTTGCAGAAGTGGCCATCAGGAGTATTGCAGCTGGTTTTTGTTTTTTGAATTTATTTATTTGGCTGATAGGTCTTGGTTTCGGCATGTGGGGGCATGCAAGATAAGATCTTTCAGTTGCAGCATGTGGAATATAGTTCCCTGACCAGGGAACTATTTCTGCTGTTTATTCAGCAAAAACTATCAGTCACCTCTATAGAGGAACGTGACCCTAAAGATGCCACAGACTTAGAAAAGTATATAGATTTTAAATGTTTTGTGTTACCCTCTTTCTGTGGCATCATTAATTATTTGTACTCTCAACATCAGTATATCAATGTTAATAGGTAAACAACATCAGGAGGCAGAGGGCAGCTTTTTTTTTTTTTTGTCTAATATAAGACCCTGAACAGAAAAGTTTGTTTTCTTTTCTATCTCTAGGTGGAGTATGTGTTTACAGATAAAACTGGTACACTGACAGAAAACGAGATGCAGTTTCGGGAATGTTCAATTAATGGTACAAAATACCAAGAAATCAATGGTAGACTTGTATCTGAAGGACCAACACCAGACTCTTCAGAAGGAAACTTGTCTTATCTTACTAGTTTATCCCATCTTAACAATTTATCCCATCTTGCAACCAGTTCTTCCTTTAGAACCAGTCCTGAAAATGGAACTGAACTAGTAAGCAATTTTTAAGTTAATAAATAGGAATTTCATTTTAAATAGTAATTCTTTGTAGTTGGTGGGTTGTAGGAGAAAATGTTTTAAGTGTTAGTGGGGCAAGGAATATACATTTGAAATGTTTATACTTTGGTTCAGCATTGAGAATTTATAGTCATAAGCCAGCTTAAATTGTCACTTATTATGTGTCTACTTTAGTTCTCTAGGTGTTTAAATGAGACTAAGTTAAGGAACAGCTTTCTGCCGTGAAGTAAATAAGACTTTGTTAAGGAACAGAGCTTAAATTTATAATAATACCTTTTCCATCTCAGTTCTGCCACAAAGTAGTTTTCATCTTGACTTGCAATTTGGTTATGTCTAATAAAAAGATAGTCAGATGTTGAAGGACCATAAGCAAACATGACGTCTTAACTCTTTGGAGTCAGAAGCAGCCAGCTAGGTATTACTTATGCAATTCAAGATTACAGCACTCTGGTTCTACATCTTATTTTATCAAATTACAAACTGTATTAGCATTTTTTAGAATTTTGTTTCTGGTTTCCTACATGTTATTTGGTATTGGTACTTTTATTGTGAATATTAATTATGTTTCTACAGATTAAAGAACATGATCTCTTCTTTAAAGCAGTCAGTCTCTGTCACACTGTGCAGATTAGCAGTGTTCAGACTGATAGCATTGGTGATGGTCCCTGGCAGTCCAGTTTTGCACCCGCCCAGTTGGAGTACTATGCATCTTCACCAGATGAAAAGGCTCTTGTGGAAGCTGCTGCAAGGTAGTTTAAGTATAATTTTCAAATCTTCAGAAAAATACCTTTTAAATAAAAGTGTGAAAATACAAGAAAATACTTTTAAATTCTCAGGCAAAAAAGCACATAAAAATATTTTACATAAGAATGTGAAATGTCATTAATTTTGTTGTCAAGCTTGCATTAAGTCATATTTTGAAGAGATCTCTTTAAAGTCTACTGTATTCTGCATGTGTGTGCAGTCCTGTCTGACTTTGTGACCGTACAGACTGTAGCCTGCCAGATTCCTCTGTCTGTGGGATTTCCCAGGAAAGAATACTGGAGTAGTTTGACATTTCCTCCTCCAAGGGATCTTCCCAACCCGGGGACCGAACCTGCATCTCCTGCATTGGCAGGCAGATTCTTTACCTGCTGAACCATCCCCATCCCCATCCCCATCCCCATCCCCATCCCCATCCCCATCCCCATACCCAAAGTTAACAACAAGCCAAAGTAACTTTGTTACATAAATTTTAACACATTTATTATAGGCTAGCCGTGTTATCTGGAGAAGGCAATGGCAACCCACTCCAGTACTCTTGCCTGGAAAATCCCATGGACGGAGGAGCCTGGTAGGCTGCCGTCTATGGGGTCACACAGAGTTGGACATGACTGAAGCGACTTAGCAGCAGCAGCAGCAGTATTATCAAATAATGGCACTTCTCCTGGTCCTTCAATTCCTTCAGTCTTCTGATGGCAAATTTTACTGTGACAGCAGAGTAATGTAGTAGGTCCAGGCACCACTAGCTACTGTCTGATTGCTATGAAGTATGTTGTGAGAAATACTTGTGTGTGTATTATTTTGTACCTACTCTAATCCTTTAAGTTCTTAAAAATAATGCTATATATACTCAAAGGAAATACTTCAAAATATACCTTAAACTTATATTTTAAATGTTTTTACTCAAGTTATATTGTAAAATATGAAACGTCGTTCAGTCACCCAATCGTGTCCAACTCTTTGCAACCTCATGGACTGCAGCATGCCAGGCCTTCCTGTCTCTCACCATCTCCTGGAGTTTGCCTAAGTTCTTGTCCACTGACTCAGTGATGCCATCCAACAATCTCATACTCTGTTGCCCTCTTCTTCTGCCTTCAATCTTTCCCAGCAGCAGGGCCTTTTCAAGTGAGTAGCTGTTTGCATCAGGCGGCCAAACTGTTGGAGCTTCAGCTTCAGTCCTTGGAATGAGTATTTAGGGTTGATTTGCTTTAGGACTGACTGGTTTGATCTTCTTGCTGTTCAAGGGACTGTTCAAGAGGCTTCTCTAGCACCAGTTTAAAAGTATCGATTTTTTGGCACTGTGCCTGCCTTCTTTATGGTCCATCTCTCATCCTTTATATCTTATATTTCTTTCTTCTTTTATTTCCTAGATTTGGCATCGTGTTTGTTGGTAATTCTGGAGAAATTATGGAAGTTAAAACTCTTGGAAAACTGGAACGGTAATTTTTTTCTATATGTAATTTTCTATGTATTAAATACTATAGAACAGGAATCGGTAAAATGACCCAGAAGCCAGATCTGGCCTACAGCTGGTTTTTTTATAGCTTGCAGACTAAATTGCATTTTTAAAGTGTTTTCAGAAACAAAAATGCAACAGAGATCATATATGATGTTCAAAGCCTAAAGTATTTACTATCTGGCACCTTAAAACTTTACCAAGGCCTGCTCTAGAATGATGTCAGTATTACATTGTATCTCATCACAATAATAATATAATGATCTGAATCTTTCATCTATACTTTAGCTTAATGGTTCTTGAATTTACTTATATGTTTATTTTTACATGTAAAGGTAATGAGTTTTATGTTTCTACTCACCAAACAAAAATTTCTTTATCTTTCCAATGATTTTTATCTTTCAAACATTAAGGAACTGTTGTATCATTTCCAGTACTTCTACTGTTAGATAAATTCATCCATTCTTATCGTATTCATATATCTTTTGTGGTTTTTATCAGTTCTGATCACATCTCAGCTCCAGCCCTGCTCATCCAAACTATGCTTTTCTGAACTAAATAGTGTCCAGTCTTTGACGACTTTTATCTAGGACCCTGTTTAGTTCATTTTATCAACTTCCACACTTGACCCATCACACACCAAATCTTCTACAGCTCCCTAGAGAGATCTTTCCCCCACAGCTGTACACATGCGCCCTGTCCTGGGTTTAAAATCACTGCTAAATCACCTCTGTTACTAATGTGAAGGCTTATATTTCTCAGATGTGTTTGGGCAGAAAAAAGGGTTTAGAATCAGTCACCCTTTTTAGTGAGGAAACATGAAGCTGGGCAGATCTGGATTCCAATCCTTGCTCTGCCACTCATATGCTTATTTGGCTTAGGCAAATGAATATGCCTTTCTGAGTTTAATAGTCTTCATCTGTAAAGTGAGATAAGACCTACATCCTTTGGTTTTCATGGGTGTTAAATGATAGAAGGTATGTAAAGTATGTGGCATTCGGTTAAGTATTAGACTGACCAAAATGGTCATTCAGGTTTTCCCATGAGATCTTTTTCACCACTCAATGGATGTGAGTTTGAGTGAACTCCGGGAGATGGTGATGGACAGGGAAGCCTGGTGGGCTGCGATTCATGGGGTCGCAAAGAGTCAGACACAACTGAGCAACTGAACTGAACTGAATGAACTTTTTGTCCAACCCAATACTTAATAAATGTCTGTTCCTTCTTTTTCTATCTTGTATTGTTGACTCATGATCCATCATCTTAAAAAATACAGTTGAGATTAATTTCTTGTTTTGAATTAATCATTTTATCTCTTATGGGGGTTCTTTCCAAATAGTCACTTAATATTATTCAAAAAAGTAAAGATTGTCTTTCTTATTTTTTTTCCCTTAGATACAAGCTGCTTCATATTTTGGAATTTGATCCAGATCGTAGAAGAATGAGTGTAATTGTTCAAGCACCTTCAGGTAACAAATCTAAACTTTTATGAATTTGTACCTGGTGGTTCAGAGGTTAAAGCGTCTGCCTGCAATGCAGGAGACCTAAGTTCGATCATGGGTCGGGAAGATACCCTGGAGAAGGAAATGGCAACCCACTCCAGTATTCTTGCCTGGAGAATCCCAGGGATGTCCCATGGATGGAGGAGCCTGGTGGGCTACAGTCCACGGGGTTGCAAAGAGTCAGACACGACTGAGCGACTTCACTTCCACTTATTTAATATTGTATCTAATACAGTTTTTTAAATGTTCATTTTTCTTTCTAGGTGAGAAGCTTTTATTTGTTAAAGGCGCTGAATCATCAATTCTCCCTGAATGTATAGGTGGAGAAATAGAAAAAACCAGAATTCATGTAGATGAATTTGCTTTGGTAAGTGAAAATTTCTCTGATTTTAAAAACCATTAAAAATAAGTATGAAAGATGTTTGCATTAGTATTTTATCAAAATTTACAGTAATTCTGTAGTTCTGTTACATTTTGTGTTGGTTCCTCATTCTTTGGTTAAATACTGACCTTTTAACCTGCAAACATATATCTTCTGTTTGAACCTATTACAGCCAGAGTACTTATGGCTTTAAGGACCCCTCAAATTGCTGTATTATAAAAGGAGGAATTTCCCTGGTGGTCCAGTGGTTAAGACTCTTGCTTCCACTACAGGGGGCACAGATTTTTATTCCTGCTCAGGGAATTAAGATTCCACACGGAACAGCCAAAAAAAGGAGGGGGTTATACAAAAAATCTAAAGAATGTGTAGAACCTGGAACCCCTCATACATGCTGTGGAAATACAAATGATATAGCCAACTTTGAAAATAGTTTTACAATTCCTCGTGCAACACAGAATAACACAGAGTTACTATATGAGTCAAGGTATACATCCATAGAATTGAAAATACACATCTAACAAAACTTGGACACAAATGTTTGTAGCAGCTTTATTGCTAATAGCTAAAAAAATGGAAAAACCCAAATGTCTGTCAGCTGATGAATGGATTAAACAATGTCCTATCTGTATAATGAAATGTTAATTGGCCATTAAAAGAAATGATATTCCTTGTTAAGTGAAAGAAGCTAGTCACAAAAGGCCATATATTCTGTTTATATGAAATATCCAGAATAAGCCAATTCATAGAGCCAGAAATCAGATTAGTAGTTGCCAGGAGCTGGAGGAAGGGGCAAAAGGGAAGTGTCTGCTAATAAGTATGGAATTCCTTTTGAAGGTGATAAAAATGTTCTGGAATCACATAGTCATAATAATTGCATGACTTCATGAGTACACTAAGGACCACCTAATTGTACTCTTTAAAGTGAATTATGGTATGTGACTTATGTCCCTCTTAATAAAAGAATGTAGGAGAATCTTACAAAACTAAAGTGCCACAGTTCATGTGAAGAGGAAGCTTACTAAGCAGTTCTGTCTCAGTCTTAGAGCTTCATGATCTCTCATTCCTGCATTTCTGTAAATGTTTGCTCCATACTTATCTCTATACATCTGCTTTTTTACAGTTTCTTTTCTCCCGTCACTTATTTTCGAATTGTGTATGGTCTAGTTCATCTACCACACTGTAACATCTGTAAGAACAAAGATATTCTACTTTTCTGTCATTTTAATATCTAGAACAATGCTTTCACTAAGCTAGGACTCAATAAAGTGGAATGAATTGCTTTCGTTTATTTATAACTCTCATAGTCTCTTATTTAAGAGAAACGGGTGTTTATAAATATAGGTCATATGTAAATCAAGGAAAGCCAATATTTAGAAATCTACTAAGTAGTGTCATATAGTATTTTAAAACCTTTCCTTTCTGAGTCCTTTTATTAGAATCTTTATTTTGGGTGTTTGAGGGGAAAATGTAAGAAAAAGAACTTTTATAAGCTTTCAGAGTTAGATACCAACTTTCAGACATTAACACCATAAGAAAAATTGACCCTTGGTACAATCAGATAATCAAACATGTATTCCTAAGTTTTGTGTAATTTCAAATCACCAGTGAAGATACAATGATACAATTAAAAATCATTCATTCTGTGGCTCTAGAAAAGTATTGGTTGGTTGATAAGGACCACCTTACAGTCTTCTTTATTTGAATTGTGGATTTGTCATACCATGAAGCCTCAGGAAATTATAGTCCCCTTTGCTTAAAAAAAATTAAGTAGATAAAAGTAAATTTGTAGTGGTTAAAACAAGAGAGTAGAACCTAGTGCTGCCTCTTTTGATTGGCCTGAAAGTAGCTTTGTAGAACTTTTTTACTTTCCTGGTAAAAACAGTTTATTACAGATAGATCATGTTTATGATCATGTCTAGGCTCTGTAATGTTCTATAGTTCAGTGACCTTAATTATTATGAGCAACTTTTTAAGAACCCATCAGAAATTGAAAGAGCTATGATAATATGTATCACACAATTCAGGTGACTATGGTTTTGTAACAGTTTCCTATCACTAGATAGTGATAATTTTTAAATTATTGATAGTTGATTTTTGGTAATGGTAGCCTGAGTTTATTTCACTAACTTTTTGATTCCCCATTAGTTATTTTCATTCAATTTTGTTTTTAATTTTTCTCTTTTAGAAAGGGCTAAGAACTCTTTGTATGGCCTATAGGCAGTTTACATCTAAAGAGTATGAGGAAATAAATAGACGTTT
Source organism: Ovis canadensis (assembly GCF_042477335.2). NCBI lineage: Eukaryota > Metazoa > Chordata > Mammalia > Artiodactyla > Bovidae > Ovis > Ovis canadensis. The sequence continues at coordinate 207,385,010 of NC_091245.1, read as the reverse complement.
ATTTGAAGCCAGGACTGCCTTGCAGCAACGGGAAGAGAAATTGGCAGGTGTCTTCCAGTTCATAGAGAAAGACCTGATATTACTGGGAGCTACAGCAGTAGAAGACAAGTAAGTATCAGATAAATAGTGAGTGTCATTTTTCTCATAAGAATTTTTCTAACCAAATATTTCTAATATATGACAAACTCCATTTTTAACATTTTATAACGACAATATATTTAAAATAAAAAGTTAAAGCTTTAATTTTTCCCAGTCTTTACATATAATTTTTGTCCTAGTCAGCTATCTGAAATACTTGATAGAATTCAGCTATGTATAGTTTTGAGTTTTTAGACAACTATTTGGTGTGCCATTCAAAGATTTTAAGCTCTTGCTTAATTCTCCAGCCTCACCTCCTACCATTGCCACCTTCTGCTTTACATTTCAGCAGTACCAAACTGTCTTGTCTTCTGAACAACAGTGAAGACTGTTTTAACTAAAACTGTTCTGTTTTTGCCTTTTTTCCTTTGCAAAGCTGTGCCTTCTGCCTGGATCATTTATCCATCTATGAATACCCATTCATAAATTATAGTTCATATACTACCTGCACTCTAGGAAGATCTTTCCTGACTCCTAATAGTATTTAAAATTCTCTTCTTTGAGAAGCCTTCATGTTTTGTAGGTAGTTTCTGCTGTTGTCCTGTGACAGTATATTATAGTTACTTGTTTGAAGACTCCACTCTGTTAGCCTGTGAATTCCATGCCGTCTGTTTATTCGTTGCCTTTGTTCCCTGTCTCTCTCTCCATGTATGTTTCAGTTTCTTGAATTATTGAATTGTACGAATTAAGTCTATTGTTACTTTTTTTTCTATGACCTAAATCTAAGGTGTTTGCGTTTTTTTAAGATCTAGTGTTTCATTTACTTTTCAGTGAGACTCTCTGAGGTTATGTAGACATTTATTGTCTGCAGTCTGATTTTTGAACTGCTGATTTAAGAGATTTTCTTATCAAAAAAGAAAATCTCCTAATTTGAAATTTAAGACTTTTAAGAAATAAATTTGTGAAGACTATATGATTAGTTGGTTCTATAAAAATCAACTTCAAAGTACAGTCTTAAAATACAAAGTTGTAGATATTATATTTAAGTTTACATAGTGCTCCAGCATATTAATACCCTGTGAGCTTCAAAAAACCAAATATGTTTACAGTAGTATTATCTGCCACCAAAATGAAGAGGAAGGAAACTTAACAATTGTGAGAATGCATACATGTTCTCATCAAGGCAGTATTGACCCAGGCGATTAGTAACTGTCACCTTGAACGCCCCGCAACTCTGGAATGCCCGTTGTGATAAATGTGTCAGCACACAGTTGTAGATTTTGTATTAGCCAGGTGATCACTGATCTGGGTTATTCTTGTTTTTTCCCTAGTGGGAAAAAAAGTCAGTTGTATTACTATACTGTAGCATTCCTAGGTTAAGGAGTTCAGAATTAACCCTACTTGTACTGTGTGGTTTACACTTAAAATTCGGTCAAAAAAGTATTCTCTACTACTAATTTCTTTCTTTTGTTTTCAGACTACAAGATAAAGTTCGAGAAACAATTGAAGCATTGAGAATGGCTGGTATCAAAGTATGGGTACTTACTGGGGATAAACATGAAACGGCGGTTAGTGTGAGTTTGTCATGTGGACATTTTCACAGAACCATGAACATCCTTGAACTTTTAAACCAGAAATCAGACAGTGAATGTGCTGAAAAATTGGGGCAGCTTGCCAGAAGGTAAGAATATAGTTGCCTGCATCATGGAGTTCAGGGGTCAGGAAGCTATTGCCCAATGGACCCAAATATGGCTCACTGCCCTTTTTTACAGCCCAGGCACTCAAAATAACTTTTACATTTTTTAATGGATGAAAAAGAAGTCAAGAGTAATATTTCATGGTGTGAAAATTACATGAAATTAAAAATTTAGTGTACATAAATTTTATTGGAACAGAGCCACATTGGTTCATTTACACATCAGCAAAGGCTTTTGTGCTATAACAGCACAATTGAGTAATTGGGACAGAGCACTTTTATCGGTTCTCATTGCTGCTTGATACACTGCAAATCACAGTGACAGTTATAGCTCATTGTTTTCTGTGCCACACTGCTGTATGGCATTTTGGTATATTTTTGTTGTCAGTATTTAACTATCATGTCCAACATAAAAAGAAAAATGGACTTTTAATATCATACTCTTAAAGTACAATAGAGTGTTGATTATTTTATTATCAAGTTAGATGGCAAAGCATTGTGTTTATTATTCAGTGACAATATGCTTAATATACTGCCTGTTTCAGATATAATCAAATATGAAATAAAAATCTCATTACTGATGGTTCTTCTGTAATAAAATGTAAAATCTCGTTAGAGATCAGCATTAACAGATGGACATGTGTCAGCTGACTTTGATAGAGAACATGAACTTTGAATCCCAATTAAAATGTTCTTTCCCTACCAAGAAAAAGATTCCTATTCTATTATTTTTAAAATTATATTTAATGATTAGTATTAGATTTTTTTACTTAAAAATTTTTGTGAAAATTTGTGTCTTCTTTTGTAATGTAAAAACCTATATAATATCTTCAATTTAGTCTCATGGCCTGCAAAGTTTAAAATTGAAATATTTACTTCTGGTGCTGTATAGAAAACATTTACCAACCAGACTGGGAAATGCACCTGCATTTTACTGTTCAAAGATACTTTCATAAGTATATATGCTCTTAATTTGATCTGTTTTTCTCTAAATCTGCTTCTTTAGGTAGATCAACTTTTTTTAGCAGCCCTCATTTAACACAATTTCTTTAAATTTTATTTATTTATGGCCATGCTGCGTGTCTTTATTGCTGTGCAGGCTTTTCTCCAGCAGTGAGCAGGCTTCTCATTGCAGTGGCTTCTTTGCTTTCGAGCATGGGCTCAAGGGCGTGTGAGCTTCAGTAGTTGTGGCTCCTGGACTTCAGAGCACAGGCTCAGTAGTTGTGGTGCACAGGCTTAGTTGCCCTGCAGCCTGTGGAATCTTCCCAGATCATTGATTGAATCCCCCGTGTCTCCTCCGTTGGCAGGCAGATTCTTCACCACTAAGCCACCATGGGAGCCCCAGTTGTTGTTTTTTTTTTTTTCCTCTTTTTTACCTTAAATAGGAGTGCTTCAGTGTAAGCATGAGGGTTGCTTATATGTAGGTATCTGAGATGTCCTACTGGTATCTGTCTTTGCAGTCTTGTGATGTTAATGCAGAAAAACAAATATGAAAAGACAGTGCCACAATTGTCACTGTACATTCAGTGCTTTATTTATATTTGTTATGCAGGGATTGATGTGATACTAAATTTTGGATTTTATCACAGAAAGCTTATTTAAGGAATGTTTTGAAGAGACAGTACAACTTTCAGAAAGGTCTTTGCTTGAGCTCAAAAAGGTGGATTGATCTAGGTTAATGACACTGGTTTTGATGCAATGCCAACACTGTTGTGGCTACTTAAACATTTAAGGGCATAATGTCCAGAACTCCCTAAATATACAAACTAATTGTTCAGACTCATTTACTTCTTAAATATTACTCCTGATTATAAAAGTAATAAATACTCACTTTAAAAGCACTGAAAATAAGATATGATGATTAGTAATATAATACAGCCATCTGAAGATAATTGTTATTTGTAATTTCAAATATTTTAAACCCTTCTATATATGTGCTTTTGGTGAGTCTGTTAAGATCATGGCTATTGTTCATTTCCCTTTTTGTATAAAAGCTGTATTATAAAGTGAATATTATACCTTAAAATTAATTTTAGGCTTGCTATGTGAAATGTATGTTTCAGAGATACCATCTTCTTAGTGGAATATATTTTCTTCCTTTTTTTTTTTTCTTTTGCTGAGCCTCAAAGCTTGTGAGATATTAGTTCCCCAGCCAGAGATTGAACCCAGATCTCTGCAGTGAGAGCACAGAGTCCTAACCACTGGACCACCAGGGAATTCCTGAAATATGTTTTCTGAGTTAACCATATAAGTCAATAGGATTTTGATTTACAGACTTTCAGGAAGTATCTGTTCTAAAAATCTTAGATATAGCAAAAGAATTCCATACCTTTGAAAGCTTTAGTGTATGTATCTAATCCTTCAAAAACACATTGTCTCCTATGTAGGCATTTGGGACAGTCATATAAGGTGTGTTGTTTATTCCCAGAATACTTACAATGTGTCAGAAAAAAGAAGTAAATATATTGTCACAACCGTCACAACTGAATTGTAACGGAGGCAAGAACAGAGAGCTGTCTGTGGACCAAAGAGGGAAACTTAGCCCAAGATTATCCTAGAAACAGCTCTGTACATTAGAACATTGTACATTGAAACTCATGACTGTGTTGTCTCCTGTTTTGAGATGTTAAGTTGTCAGAAAATAACACCAAGAAGCAAAGTGGCCCATGTATGCAAATTCCCAGAGCTGAGAGGCTCATTCAGGCAATTGATAGTAGCTAAGTATGGCCAGGGAATGGAGTAGATGGGAGAGGATGTGGGAAATACTGAAACACGAGGCTATAGAAGTAAGCAGATGCTACCTTACTATGTGCCAGAACTATGAGGTGCTTTTCCATATTGCATAAATGTTACACCCTGGATTGTGTATGCTGATTTATGAACTCTGTCTAGAGAAAAACCTAGCTTAGTGTGCCTTGGGAATGTTCCCAAGGAAAACTGATCTGATCTGTCCTACTCTTGGCTGCTGCTGCTTCTGAGACCATGTGCTCAGGCAGTGCTTACACTGAATGCCTGTAGCTAGCAGGGGTTGCTAAGTAAGTTCAGCCAACAGAGAGGAAAAATAGTTTAGATGCTGATTTCAAGTATTGGAGAATTGATAAAGGAAGTATACATTTTTTTAAATTTATATTGTAAATGTTAATTGCTTTCCACTTACTATACAGTACAACACTATAGTTACTAGGTGTACTGTGAAGACATCATTTTAACTTACAGAAAAATTTAAGTATTAGGAGACTGAAAATCATCATTATGTTTAGTTTTCATAACTTGTTGCTCATTTAATAGTCTTCTCACTTATCATTTAAAAATTGAGGGAATAGCCGCTATGGAAAATGGTATGGAAAAAACTTTAAATAGAACTACCGTGTAATCCAGCAATTCCATTCTTGGGTATTTATACAAAGGAAATGAAGTCACTGTCTCAGAGAGATCCACACTCTTGTGTTCACTGCAACATTATTCACCGTAGCCAAGAATGGCAACAACCTAAATATTCATTAATGTGTGTATGGACAGTGAAAATATGATGTTCCTTCCACACACGAAGGAATATTATTCACCCATAAAAAAGAAGGAAATCTTGCTTTTTGTGATAACATGGATGGATCTTGACAACAATGTGCTGAGTAAAGTAAGTCAGACAGAGAGAAACAAATACTTATATGTGAAATCTAAAAAAAACAATGATAGAATGGTGATTGCCAGAAGCTGGGCTGTGGGGGAGAAGGGGAGGTGATATTCTGGGGTACAAACTTCCAGCTTATATGTAAGATGAATAAGTTCTGGGGATCTAATGTACAGTATGGTGGCTATAATTAACTATATTATATATTTGCAAATTGTAAAGAGAATAGCTCTCAAATCTTATCACCACAGACAAAAAAAGCTTTTACATGAAAGGATGGAGGTGTTAAATAACCTTATTGTAGTAATCATTTTTGCAGTATATATGTGTATCAGATCATGTTGTATACCTTAAACTTACATATATGTCAATAATATCTCAATAAAGCTGAGAAAAAAAATAAAATGAAAATGGATGTCTCTCAGTAGCAGTCCTGCTATACTATGAACCCAGTGGTGAACTGTAGTATTTTCCTTTCGCTGAGTTGAACACAATGCTACTCTTGAGTGCTGGCCTTCAACTGCATAAGAAGCTTGCTCCAGAATGTAAATCTATACGCTGGGTCTTTCACTGAGAAATTATTACCAAAGAGGGAGTGGGGTGAAGCAGCTGAACAAAATAGTGTGCTCAATAATATACTTTATTTACATACTGACACAATAACATACTTATGATAACATACTTATTTTCTCTTTCTTGTCACATATAGTTCTCTCAACTGCCAATAATTAGACCATGTTTTGAAATAGTCCTCAGTATAGTGTATGCCCACAAGAGAGATGTTATCCATGTTCCACCATTGTAATACCTGGCATTACAGTCCATTGTAGGGTTAAATATCAAGGGACAATTGATGGTTTCTTCATTCCTTGCCTTGCTACTTAAATATACAGTGAATCTAGCTTGTAAATTTTCCTGAACATTCTTGATTTCATTTAATTTTTTAAAATTAGAACTTGCTAAATATATAACTAGCTATATTTTTATTTTTCTAAGATTTTTTAATACAGTTTGGGAGACTATCCTCAAATTATGTGTCACAATTCACATTTTAGAAAATACAGTTTCTGTGTGTGTGTGTATATATATCAATTCATTGTAAAATTGAATATCATCTATTTTACTCTTCATATCAGTCACTCGCAGTTCTACTTAATCTTAACTTTCAAATAGTAGAACTCTATTCCCTAACATGTCAGTTTTGTAAGTGAAGTCTGTGGGTGAATGATCCATTTTTCAGTAAGAATCTTTTGTTTACTAAATGAATGTAAATACTATGGCTTTATGCATGTCTTACAGAAGATATCATCATTTTCTTTTTTTTAGGATTAGAGAGGATCATGTGATTCAGCATGGTCTGGTGGTAGACGGGACCAGTCTGTCTCTTGCACTCAGGGAGCATGAAAAGCTATTTATGGACGTTTGTAGAAATTGTTCAGCTGTAATGTGCTGTCGTATGGCACCGCTACAGAAAGCAAAGGTATGTTTATTTCATAACAAGTCCCATAGAGATACTTTGATTTAAAAGTATTCTTTAACGTTATGCCTCACATAGTTCCATTTGGTGATATACAGTATATGAATCTTAACCAGGAGTCAGTCACTTCTCACAATATGAATTTTAACCATATACATTAGGCCTTTGGAAATTTCACAGTAAATATTTAAGTTTCAGTTATTCATAATAACATAGAAATAGATCATTGTAACCTGGAAATGATGATGTGATAGAGAGCAGTTTGTGATATTCCTAGAGTCTCACAAGTTCTTTACTTAACTGGTGAAGGAGCCTATAAGACTTCAGTTCATCTGCACCTCGAAGTCATTCTGTTGATCTTTGCTTATTCTTGGATTCTCATGAATTGATAATTCTCTTTGTTAAAAATGAATGTTAAGTGCTAAATAGAACTTTAATAAGGAGTTAAAAAGCCAATTAATAGTGATATGATGCTGTAATTCAGTTGCTCAGTTGCCGACTCTTGGTGACCCCATGAATCACAGCATGCCATGTCTCCCTGTCCCATCACCAACTCCCGGAGTTCACCCAAACTCATGTGCGTCGAGTTGGTGATGCCATCCAGCCATCTCATCTTCTGTCGTCTCCTTATCCTCCTGCCTGCAGTCACTCCCAGAGTCAGGGTCTTTTCCAATGAGTCAACTCTTCGCATGAGGTGGCCAAAGTATTGGAGTTTCAGCCTCAGCATCAGTCCTTCCAGTGAACACCCAGGACTGGTCTCCTTTGGAATGGACTGGTTAGATCTCCTTGCAGTCCAACAGACTCTCAAGAGTCTTCTCCAACACCACAGTTCAAAAGCATCAGTTCTTTGGTGCTCAGCTTTCTTCACAGTCCAACTCTCACATCCATACATGACCACTGGAAAAACCATGGCCTTGACTAGGTGGACCTTTGTTGGCTAAGTAAGATCTCTGCTTTTTAATATGCTATCTAGGTTGGTCATAATTTTGTCATGATGTGATGGGACCAGATGCTATAATCTTAGTTTTCTGAATGTTGAGCTTTAAGCCAACTTTTTCACTTTCCTCTTTCACTTTAATCAAGAGGCTTTTTGTTTAGTTCCTCTTCACTTTCTGCCATAAGAGTGGTATCATCTGCATATCTGAGATTGGTATTTCTCCCGGCAATCTTGATTCCAGCTTGTGCTTCTTCCAGCCCAGCGTTTCTCATGATATACTCTACATATAAATTAAACAAGCAGGGTGACAATATACAGCCTTGACGTACTCCTGTTCCTATTGGGAACCAGGCTGCTGTTCCATGTCCAGTTCTAACTGTTACTTCCTGACCTGCATACAGATTTCTCAAGAGGCAGATCAGGTGGTCTGGTATTCCCATCTCTTTCAGAATTTTCCACAGTTTATTGTGATCCACACATTCAAAGGCTTTGTCGTAGTCAATAAAGCAGAAATAGATGTTTTTCTGGAACTCTCTTGTTTTTTCAATGATACAACAGATGTTGGCAATTTGATCTCTGGTTCCTCTGCCTTTTCTAAATCCATCTTGCACCTCTGGAAGTTCATGGTTCATGTATTGCTGAAGCCTGGCTTGGAGAATTTTGAGCATTACTTTACTAGCATGTGAGATGAGTGCAATTGTGTGGTAGTTTGAGCATTCTTTGGCATTGCCTTTCTTCGGGATTGGAATGAAAACTGACCTTTTCCAGTCCTGTGGCCACTGCTGAGTTTTCCAAATTTGCTGGCCTATTGAGTGCAGCACTTTCACAGTATCATCTTTCAGGATTTGAAATAGTTCAACTGGAATTCCATCACCTCCACTAGCTTTGTTCTTAGTGATGCTTTTTGAGGCCCACTTGACTTCACATTCCAGGATGTCTGGCTCTAGGTGAGTAATCACACCATTGTGATTATCTGGGTCGTGAAGATCTTTTTTGTAGAGTTCTTCTGTGTATTCTTGCCATCTCTTCTTAATATCTTCTGCTTCTGTTAGGTCCATACCATTTCTGTCCTTTATCGAGCCCATCTGTGCATGAAATGTTCCCTTGGTATCTCTAATTTTCTTGAAGAGATGTCTAGTCTTTCCCATTCTATTGTTTTCCTCTATTTCTTTGCATTGATCACTGAGGAAGGAAGGCTTTCTTATCTCTCCTTGCTATTCTTTGGAACTCTGCATTCAAATGGGAATATCTTTCCTATTCTCCTTTGCTTTTCACTTCTCTTCTTTTCACAGCTATTTGGAAGTCCTCAGACAGCCATTTCCTGTTTTGCATTTCTTTTCCATGGGGATAGTCGTGATCCCTGTCTCCTGTACAATGTCACGAACCTCATTCCGTAGTTCATCCAGTACTCTATCAGATCTAGTCCCTTAAATCTACTTCTCACTTCCACTGTATAATCATACGGGATTTGATTTAGGTCATACCTGAATGGTCTAGTGGTTTTCCCTACTTTCTTCAATTTAAGTCTGTATTTGGCAAAAGGAGTTCATGATGTGAGCCACAGTCAGCTCCCGTTTTTGTTTTTGCTGACTGTATAGAGCTTCTCCATCTTTGGCTGCAAAGAATATAATCAATCTGATTTCGGTGTTGACCATCTGGTGATGTCCATGTGTAGAGTCTTGTGTTGTTGGAAGAGAGTGTTTGCTATGACCAATATGTTCTCTTGGCAAAACTCTATTAGCCTTTGCCCTGCTTCATTCCGTACTCCAAGGCCAAATTTGCCTGTTACTCCAGGTGTTTCTTGACTTCTTACTTTTGCATTCCAGTCCCCTATGATGAAAAGGGCATCTTTTTTGGGTGTTAGTTCTAAAAGGTCTTGTAGGTCTTCATAGAACCTTTCAACTTCAGCTTCTTCAGCATTACTGGTTGGTGCATAGGCTTGGATCACCGTGATAAACTGAATGGTTTGCCTTGAAAACAAACAGAGACCATTCTGTCATTTTTGAGACTGTATCCAGGTACTGCATTTCGGACTCTTGTTGACCATGATGGCTACTCTATTTCTTCTAAGGGATTCCTGCCCGCAGTAGTAGATACACTGGTCATCTGAGTTAAAGCCACCCATTCCAGTCCATTTTAGTTCGCTGATTCCTAGAATGTCGATGTTCACTCTTGCCGTCTCCTGTTTGACCACTTCCAATTTGCCTTGATTCATGGACCTAAACATTCCAGGTTCCTATGCAATATTGCTCTTTACAGCATCGGACCTTGATTCTGTCACCAGTCATATCCACAACTGGGCATTGTTTTTGCTTTGGCTCAATCCCTTCATTCTTTCTGAAGTTATTTCTCCACTGATCTTCTGTAGCATATTGAGCAGCTACCGACCTGGGAAGTTCCTCTTTCAGTATCCTATCATTTTGCCTTTTCTTACTGTTCATAGGGTTCTCAAGGCAAGAATGCTGAAGTGGTTTGCCATTCCCTTCTCCAGTGGACCACATTCTGTCAGAGCTCTCTACTATGAGCCGTCCGTCTTGGGTGGCCCTACACAGCATGGCGTAGTTTCATTGAGTTAGACAATGCTGTGGTCTGTGTGATCAGATTGACTAGTTTTCTGTGATTTTGGTTTCAGTGTGTCTGCCCTCTGATGCCCTCTCTTAACACCTACCATCTTACTTGGGTTTCTGTTACCTTGGATGTGGAGTATCTCTTCACGGCTGCTCCAGCAAAGCGCAGCCACTGCTCCTTACCTTGGACTAGGTCGCCCCTCCTGACCTTGAACGTGGAGTAGCTCGTGTTGGTCCTCCTGCACCCGCGCAGCCGCCACTTCTTGGATGTGGGGTTGCTCCTCGTGGTAGCCACCCCTGACCTCGGGCGTTGCGTAGTTCCTCCGGCCACCGCCTCTGACCTCAGGCGTGGGGTAGCTCCTCTTGGCCACGCCTCTGTGCAGTCTGTCACAGCCGGCACACTTCTGTGTGGTCTGTAATTAGGAAATATTTAATGTTCAGCTATGATTCAAGTGAAAACTTATACAAATATTTTTTGTAACTGAAACCATCACAAGTACATGCTTAGAAATATACATCTAAACATTATTTCACATATAGAGCTAATAAACTGTACATCCAGTTTTTTTTTTTTTTGGCTTCATGGGGTTTTATTACAGTGCCTATTTTATTATTATAACCCATATACCCCAGTCTGTGGACATTAAACTGGAGACCAAACAGATCTAATGCCTAAATTCTTTAGAAAAGTACATTCTGTTTATTTTGAGAAGTTTTAAATCAAATTCTGTCAGGATTTTACATTAATGTCCAATAGGTGGTTAGATTTGTTCAATGTTAAAATAGGTATTATGGTAACTTCCTCATCAGTTAAATTACTAATTTAAAGTATAACATGTTTTTTATTAAGAGAAACTAACTTAGAAGTTTGGCTGAGAATAGACAACTGTTAAGGCCCTTTGTTGTCCAGAATGCTCTGCTTTAATAAATCATGATGTTGTTATAGAATTGTATCTTCCTGAGTAACAATTTATAGTATTTCTCTAGTAAATCTTAAATAGCTTATTTAACTTCTGTGGTCAAAAAAAATGTTCTGTTTCCAGTCACATGTTCTGTAAATCTTCATGTCACTTACATGTTTGCCATCATTTTTGCTTTACTGTATTTGCCTATATGGATTCTTGAAATTTTAGCCTCAAAGTCGCAATAAATCTGGTTTCTCTTGATTAAAAAAAAAAAAGGAAAAGTACATTCAAGTGTTCCAAAGAAACCATCCTTTAGATTTCATTGAATTTTATTTTGATGGCTGTTTAAATTTTTAAGAAACTTTATTACAAGAGAAAATAATTATCTTTCCTCTGTATCAAATGAAAATAATTTCTTGAAAGAAAAAAATTGCCTGACAAAGTTCAATTAATTGTAGTTAATTTTTTTACACAATTATTATGCTTTTTATAAATTCAAGCTGTGTTTAACAGATTCTTACATCCCATCATAAAATCCAGAGACCGCAGTCTGTTTTGTTGTCATTTCTGAAAGACATTCGTAACGTCTTAATGGAGACATCCCTCAAACAATGAACCCCAGTGCATATTACTGTCCAATATAAAACTAATTTTTTTATTACTGTTCTTACAACAGATCATTTCAGATAAGTAATTTTATATAAATACAAGAAAATTGAAATTTTATTATAATTAATGAGTTGTATGTCTTTCAGGTAATAAGACTGATAAAAATCTCACCTGAGAAGCCAATAACATTGGCTATTGGCGATGGTGCTAACGATGTAAGCATGATACAAGAAGCGCATGTTGGCATAGGTGATTGATATTTTTTCTTTGAACTTGTAAAGCTGTTATAATTATTTGATGATGAATCTTCCTTTTATAGAATAAAGTACAATGTCACGTATACGAATGAAAACTAAATACAGTGGTGTAATATATCTCATCATATTTCTGTCAAAAACCTGTCATTATTAAGCCCAATATTTAGGATTTTTAAAAAATATTCATTTGGCTGCCCTGGGTCATAGTTGTAGCTTGGGGGATCTAGTTACCTGACCAGGGACTGAACCCAGGCCCTTTGTTTTGGGAATGTGGCATCTTAGCCACTTGGACCACCAGGGAAGCCTCAAGATGTTTTAATTGCAAATTTTCAAGGAAATAAATACCACTAGTGAATTTTATCTTCGACAGTTCTTCTTCCCAGTAAAGTTAGTTTAGTTTTACATGCAATTTTGTACCTTTTTAAATACTTTTACACAGTATCTTTATCATTTTTAAATTCTAAGTTCATGATATATATAATTATTATTGTAGAATATTATTATTTATCCATTAGTCTAAAGATTTTGGAATGTATTTTAAAGATAATTGTAGAGAAAGGAAATTATACCAAACTATAAAATTTCAAGTAACTTTCTAATTTAATAACCTTTATGCTAATTTTTTTTCTAGTTTGCCTAAAATTTTTATTAAATTCAGAATACTAAAATCATTTTATTGTATATATATTACCAGTCATTTCCCACTTAAACCATATTTTGACCTATCTTCCTCAATAATTTTATTGAGGAAGCAGAAGAGAGGAGTATGGGTTTTTGTTGAAGGATAAAATTTTAGAGTTATAATAGAAGATAGTCCTTGCTTTGGAGTTGCCTGTGTGATGAGTACTGATCAGGTCCCATATTTCTAGTGTAGCCCTCAAATCAGCTCCTTCCTCTTTGGGATAATTAACTCTTCATTTTGAAAACTTCACTCTCTTTATATTGTTTATACTGTTGTTTCCCAGAAATCTTCATGATAATTTGATAACTTACTGTATCATATGTTAGAGTATATAAAGCTACAGTACTTGTAACAGTTTGATTTTATCAATAATATGATAACAGCCAGACCAGTGAACAGAATCAATTCGGAACACCTGGAAATTTAGTATGTAACAAAGGAGATGTTTCAAATTAAGTAAGGAAACAAATTATTTGATCTAATAAAACTGATATAACTAGTTATTTGGGGGGGAAAAGTTGAGTCCCTTTCCATTGCTTATAGCAAAACAAATTCCAGATGGATTAGGATTTAAATAATTTTTGAAGGCCATAAAAGGTAAAAGACTTTAGTGACTAATCCTGTTATTTCTGGTATGGAAGGATCTTTTAAATACAAAACCAAAGAAAGCAAGGACCTGAAAAGGAAAAAGATCAACATGTGTGACAGAAGTAAATACTTACATAAAAAAATTTTAAAGACAAACTAGTAAAGAATATTTGTAAAATAGATGATAGTATTCCTGTTATGTGAGGTCTTAAATTAAGGAGAATAAGAAAAACACTCTAGTAGAAAGCTCCCTAATAATCAAAAAGTAAGTTAAAATTGCCTGTCAGAGTGGCAAAAAAACCCTGACATGGACAAGGGTATAGACTTCCCAGGTGGCACTGTGGTTAAAGAACTCTCCTGCCAATGCAGGAGATGCAAGGGATGGGGGTTCAGTCCCTGGACAGGAAGATACCTGGAGTAGGAAACGGTAACCCACTCCAGTTTTCTTACCTGGAAAACTCCATGGACAGAGGAGCCTGGTGGACTACAGTCCATGGGGTCGCAAAGGCTTGGACACAACTGAGCACACACGCAGGTAGATTAACAAATGCCCTTAAACGATGTTAGTGGGCATGTAATTCGTACACCGTGCATAATTATATATAACAATTTTAAATGTGCACCCTTTGGACTTCCCTGGTGGTACAGTGGATAGGAATCTTGCCTGCCAATGCAGGGGATGTGATTTCAGTCCGTAGTCCAGGAAGATTCCACGTGATACAGAACAACTAAGCCTGTGCGCCAAAACTGCTGAGCTCTCGTGCCACGACTAGTGAAACCCTCATGCTCTAGGACCCGAGAACCACAACTAATTGAGCCCACATGCTCCAGCTACTGAAGCCCATGCTCCTAGATCCTGTGCTGTGCAACAAGAGAAGCCATTGTAATGAGAAGCCTGTGCACCGCAGCAAACAGTAATTCCCCCTTGCTGCAACTAGTGAAAGCCTGTGCATAGCAAATAAAATTAAATGTGTGCCCTTTGACCTAGTGACTAGGCATCCAGGAATTCCTTTTAAGAAAATAAATGACTATGTTAGCAAGCACATATGTCCATATGTAGTAAGTAAACAGTGTCCATAATGTAGAAAGTGATGAAAGCAGATTACAAAACAAATAATCCTATCTTTATGTACTTGTTTGTATATATGTTAAGTAAACATATATGAAATATGCATAAGGAAAACTTCTAAGAGTATATAGACCAGAAATAGTGGCTTTCTCTAGGAGCTGTGAATATAGATGATTGTCTTTACATTTTGGAACACTTTGATCCTTTTATGACAAGAATAGAAATTTTTAATTTTGAAAAAATAATTTTTTCAATGCTGGTTTCACATTGAATCAACAAACTTGGCAATAACTTTTGAAACCTAATGAAATATAGTAACCTCAAAAAAAGTGGTCATATTTGTGAGATAAAATTATGTACTGATTTTAAGTAATATTGTAAATTTTTCTTTTAAAAAGCACACTGAGTTTTGCGTGAGAGTTTTAAAACTGTTAAACATGGTTATTTTTACTTGATCCAGCATATTTTTTATGTTCCTTGGAAATAGAGACGTGAAAGCTGTTTTATGGCATTCTCTTCATTAAAATAAAAAAATGTTCTTAGATCCTGAACTTTTAATATTTTATATAAATTTTATTTTATTCTAGTTCTTTGAAGATTGACATTACATGCCTAGTATATGTTATAGCTTCATATTAATTACATATTTGATATAAATAGAGCAACCTTTTGGGAATCTACTGTCTACTATAATTTAGGATATAGTGATCCTAAATCCAGGTTCAGCTGCTACAGATAATTAAGGTATTTGTAGGCATATCTTAAAATTTACATTTATCAATTATCAGTGAACTAACCTTTTGGTCCCCTGTATTACAGGAATCATGGGTAAAGAAGGAAGACAAGCTGCAAGGAACAGTGACTATGCAATAGCTAGATTTAAATTTCTCTCCAAATTGCTTTTTGTTCATGGTCATTTTTATTACATTAGAATAGCTACTCTTGTACAGTATTTTTTTTATAAGGTGAGTTTAATTGAGATATTTTAGAGTTAATTGCTAACAGTATTTGAGATTTCAGTTTAAGGAATGTTATTAATATTACCATACAAATTAGTCTGAAATTTTTTTCTATAAGTCAAAGTAATAGTCTATTGAATATACTTTTATTATTTTATCTTAAATCTAATGTGTACTCACACATTATAGAAATACACTGATTTGAAAGCAAATCAGTAGTTGCCTGAGGCCAAGAGTGTGAGTGATAGAATTGACTAGAAAAGTATATGATAGAACTTTGCTTGACAGAAAAGTTCTTTAACTTGATTGTGGTGGCGGTTACATGGATGTATGAATTTGTCAGGACACATAAAAATTCTCACTTATTTTATTCTATGCAGATTAGGACATGATTGGTTTGATTTATTGTTATTTTGTCCTGAACCAGTAGTAAATTTTAATTTTATCTCCACTATTATGATTTTAAGCAGAAGTTCTTAATCTTTTTCGGGCCATGAATGACCGGTAGTCTAGTAGTATAAACTACTCAGTATAGCGATTTTAGATGCTTAAAATAAAGTACATAGAATTACAAGGAAGCCAATTAGGTTGAAATATTGTTCTCTCTCTTGACCCTTTGGGCAAAGATAGGATTATTTGGAACCAATGTTAAGCTCCTCTGAATACCAAGACATTGATACATCAGAGTGTTTTGTGTTGCATGTATTTATGTAGTTGGTGGCTGCAGCCCAGTGAAAGAACACAGGGAGATTGCATGATGCTAATAGACGATGTTGGCGGTTTTTTCTTAGCTTATTATAACAACTTTTGCTGTGACCTGAGGCTTTTGTAATGGAAAGAGATTTTTGATCACTCCATTTATTGTATTTTAAATATTTTTGCATTTTAAAGTAATTTTAGCCCTTTAAGTAAACCTTCCTAATTGTATTGTGTATGAAAAGTATTGAATAATAGTTATAAATTCAAAATTGTCATATTGTTTGGCAATGATAAGAGTCAAAGGTAATTTTATTCTGACATTTGCAGTGTTTCATAGACTACTTTTAGGCATTTTTTAATAAAATGGGATTCTTATTTTCCTATTTTGTATGGACAAGTTCTGATGGGCAGATCTACTTACCATATCAACTGAGATTATTTTCTGGACTGTTTAATAAAAGTCATTTTTAGAAATCATCTCTCATTTAGACTTAAATATTTCAGTTATTTCCATTTAATCTTGTTTTTCAGAATGTGTGCTTTATCACACCCCAATTTTTATATCAGTTCTACTGTTTGTTTTCTCAACAAGTAAGTAAATAGAATCTTTGTTTTATCCTTTTAGATAAAGAGTAAAGTATATGTGTTCAGGTTTTGTTAAATTCTTGGAGGGACTTTTTCTATTTTTCCTAGTTGTACAGATAACTAGCTAGACATAACTTTTCTTATAGTATATTTAATTAGCTTAGCGTCAGTATTTCTTTTTTCTGATTTTCAGTTTGAAGTGAGTGTGAATACCAAAAAATATTTTAACTGTGGATGCTTTTTTAAAAAAATAGATATTATTACTCCTAGTAGCTTATGAGAGGACTTTGCTATTTTCAACTTATGTATGAAGTGAAGTGAAGTCTCTCAGTTGTGTCCAGCTCTTTGCAACCTCGTGGACTGTAGCCCACCAGGCTCCTCCGTCCATGGGATTCTCCAGACAAGAATACTGGAGTGGGTTGCCATTTCCTTCTCCAGGGGATCTTCCCAACCCAGGGATCGAACCCAGGTCTCCTGTATTACAAGCAGACACTTTAACCTCTGAGCCACCAGGGAAGCCTCAACTTAGGTATAGTACTTCTATAAAATTCATATCAAGCCAGGCCCCGTAATTGTTGGAAGATTACATCATTGTTTATTTTTTGACTCATAGAATTTTTTTTAGATTTGGAAGAAACATAGTGATTGAGTCCAGGGATGACATATAGGTTTCATCTCAGAAGGTAAATAATGAAATGGAGGTTCCAGGAGTGCTATATTAAAAAGGGTTCTGAAGCTACATGGCTATATGCTCAGAGGGAAAACTTTGTAATAGGTTAACAGTAGCTATAATGAACACTTGATGGATCTTTTCTTTGTACACATGTCACATAGAGAAGGAAACTGAAGTCCATAGAGATTAACTAACTAGCCCAAGATTACATAGTTAAGTTAATAACTAAACCATGCTTCTGACTACTTGAGCACCCTTCTCACATACCATACTCAGCATCTCTAATTGATCAAGACATTTGTTCTGATTTATTGAAAGTTTTAATTATCTTAGGTTTTTGGGGTTTTTTTTAATGAGTTTTTTCCTACCCTTAATCACCGTTTTCTCCTTTGTTTACAACCTGGAACTCTAAATCTGAGACACCTGCTTGGACATTGATTGCTAGTAAAAATGTTCTACTTGGATGAAATAGAGAATGCTGTGAGAGCATGTGACAAGACTTAACCTATTTTGATTAGGTTTTCAGGGAATTTATAGTATAATCTGAGAGACAATGTCAATGTTAATAAAAGCTATATGTGAAGAACAGGCAAAGTGTTAAGCACTTAGTACCAACAGTAGCACATATAACTGTTTAGAAGAAGCAGCTATCATCAGGAATTTAAGCCAGTGTTTTTAAGTTTCTTGGATCATGGATTAAAGAAAGTGTAGGACTTAGGTGGGAAGACAAAGCTATGAAAGCAAAACTATATGTGTAGCACATCAAAGAAATAATAACAAGCCTAGGACACGTGTAAGAGAATTGTGTAAAATTGCATCACAGTGATCAAATTAGAATATCTTGAAATATAGATCCATCTGACTGTAATAGCAGAATCATGTGACATAACAAAATATTCCAGTTTCCACAAAGAATATAAATGTAGAAACATTATGTCTATATAAGAAACAAATTAGACTTATGAAAATGGATTCAGAGTAAACTGAAAATATGTAATTTTTATGGTGCTTCTTTGTAATTATATGAATAATAGTAATCTAGAGTCTACAAATTCCTACAAATTTCTCTTTCTAGACACTATATGACAGCGTGTACCTGACTTTATACAATATTTGTTTTACATCCCTGCCTATTCTGATATATAGTCTGTTGGAACAACATATAGACCCTCATGTATTACAGAACAAGCCCACCCTCTATCGGTAAGTGTTTTCCAATATTAAATGTTCATACCACCTCTTGCAACAAGTAGTACGTTGTATTTCAATAGTTACCCATTTTTAAAAATATCTTAAAAATAAGCAAGTATATCAGGCAATTTCTTGGTGATTAATGTCTTACTAAGGGAAATACTTAAGTTTTCGTATGACTTATAGGTGTTTAACATTGAAGAGAATATTTGAATGATTTTTCCAGTGTTTTTAGGAATGAATAGTGTCGTCCTCGGAATGCATTGAGCAGTTGCGTAATTGGCACTTACTGTTTTAAACCGACAATACTCTGTTTCATGGGCACACACACAAGTTATTCATTACTTAGTTGTCTCTAGAGTTCCTAAAAAATAGTTCGTGTTCTAGACCTGCCAAATTTATGGGTAGTAATTGATGCAAAATGCAGAATTGAGGCCATTAAATCCCATCCCAGGCCCCCTGGGTTTTTCCTTTCTCAGAACCAAGTAATCATAGATATATGGACTTAACTCAGGACTAACTTATGATTCCCACATTAACTTGACCTTTACACTTATAGAGATATTCAGTTATCCAGAAATGGCAGTAACTTATCTTGATTTCCCAGGATATCTAGGTCTGGGCTTGGCCCAAGATTGTGCTTAATTGTTTAGTTGTGTCTGACTCTTTGCAACGCCATGGACTATATAGCCCACCAGGCTCCTCTGTCCATGGGGATTCTCCAGGCCAGAATACTAGAGTGGGTTGCCATGCCCCGCTCCAGGGTATCTTCCCAACCCAGGGATTGAACCCAGGTCTCCCGCATAGCAGGAGGATTCTTTATCATCTGAGCCACCAGGAAAGCCCAGGAATACTGGAGTCGGTAGCCTATCCCTTCTCCAGGGGATCTTCCTGGCCTATGAATTGAACCAGGGTGTCCGTCATTGCAGGTAGATTCTTTAGCAGCTGAGCTACCAAAGCCCTGACTCAAGATTGGCATAGACTTTTCTTCTCATAATAGCTGTTGATAGATGTGAACTCAGTTAGGAACCTTAGTGCTGAACCTAGCTCACATGACTCCACCATAAAGAAATAATCATGGCTGAGTTATAACAGAATGTAACAGAATTTGACAGAGGGAATTCCCAGGCAGTCCAGTGGTTAGGATTCTAGGCTTTCACTACTAGGGGGCCAGGTTCAATCCCTGGTCAGGAAACTTAAGATCCCATAATGCACACATTATGGCCACAAAAAAGTAAATAACAAAGAAATAGCAACTTTACACAATTAAACTGAAGAATTATGCCCATATCATATTTCCTTATCAAATGAAAAATTGTATTTGAATATGTTATGAGAATTGTAAGCTATTACACAGCTGTATGATTTACAAGCAGTGGTTTGTAAATTAGGTGTTGTTCTTTCTGCTAAAATTTGTAAGCAATTTGAAATTAAAAAGCCATCTTGTTTTTTAATTATCAAATTGTAATAATTATTTAGTAGGTAAATAATAAATCCTGATTTTTTTTTTCCTCTTTTTTTTAAATTTGCAGAGACATAAGTAAAAACCGTCAATTAAGCATGAAAACATTTCTTTATTGGACCATCTTGGGTTTCAGTCATGCCTTTATTTTCTTTTTTGGATCCTATTTTCTCATAGGGAAAGATACATCTCTGCTTGGAAATGGCCAGGTAAAATATACAGTTTTTTACAGAATGTTTTTAATAATTAATGTAGTTTGGCTTTTGATAACTTTCTGTCATAAAAAATAAAGTAAAATTACATTTAAGTTATAAAGTTGTATATATTAAAATGCAATTATTAAAAGGTTTTAACTTATTTTTAATCAAATTTCATATAAATGAAAATTAAAACAGAAAGGCAGTGCAGTGTAATTTTAATGTGAATCTCAAGTTACCTAAGTAGTTTTGCGGGTTCAAAAATTAATTCATATAAGGGGATACATTCATGCCACTGCATGCTGTTCACTTCAGGATTGTGTTTTAACAATAGCTACTGTTAATTTAGTACTTAATATTGTGCTCAGTGCTTTAGGTACTGCATTTCCATTAATCCTCACAGTAATTCTGTTGGAACGATACTATTACTTGGCTTTTGCAAATGAGAAATAGAGACAATGTCTAGGGTTTTGCTTTTAAATGGATGGGTTGGGGTTTTTTTTTTTTTTGGTATGCCTAAAAAGTGCTGCTGTGCTCTTAAGTGCACACCAGCAATCCTGAAGATGTCAAGTTACAGTTTAGAATGGCCATATTTCTGAAATGTAAACTTGGAAAGGAGTACCACACAGTTTGTTGCTTCTGTGTCCTGACTGGAATGCTCATGTTCAGAGATGCTTTGCAGAACTCGGCCTCTCTCTCTAGGTTTAACTAGATAGGTTAGGAAGAAAAGAAATGACAACTGTAGTCCTGTGATAGACTGAAAATACTTGTCACCTTTAGTTTCTGTTTTCTGTTGGCAGTACTTAAGAACTCCAAAATATATTTGCAGTTGGGAGAATATGACGTTTTATCTGTGCAACAAACATTTATTGAGGACCAGCCATTGTACTATACTAGTGCCTGGATTTATGAGAGAAACTAACACTCGGTTATGGAGCTTAGAGTCTTGTGAGAGATACCGGAAATGAGCAATTGAAATAACACAATATTCAAGAGCATAAAGGAAATGGATTTCAGTTTTTGGCTTTAACCATGCAAATCCCTTTAAGATGTAGAATAGGAACATACATATTTTTGCCACTTTTTTTTTTTTACTACTTAAAATAATTTATTAAAGTAAATGGATCCTTGCACAAAAATCCACTGCATTTTTATATACCACCAGCAGTCAATTAGAAAGTATCAATTTTTAAAAGTATCATGCAATGAGAAAAGTATCAACAATGAAAAATAATGGACAAAAGTGTCAACAACAAAAAATAAAGCAACTAGGAATAAATGTAAAGTGAAAGAAAGAAAGAAAGTGAAGTTGTTCAGTTGTGTCCAACTCTTTGCTACCCTGTGGACTGTAGCCCGCCAGGCTCCTCTGTCCATGGGATTCTCCAGGCAAGAATACTGGAGTGGGTTTCCATTTCCTTCTCCATTATCTCCACTTTTGAGGACATGCTTAGCCAGGTTTGGAAAAATGTATGAATCTAGTTTGTGTAGCATGAATGTTACAGCACTTCCCCCAAGTAATTTTATTGAAATTTTTTCCTCTGTGCCAGGTATATTCCATGTAACAACAATCCTATATCAGGAAAATATATGTTACTTTTTTCATATTAGAAAAGTAATCTCAAGAAACTTGCCTCAAGTCACATAGTAAATAAATTGCAAAAGTATAATTCAATATTATATAATTGATATATAATAGTCTATATTATATAATATAGACTATTATATCCTATATTATACAGTATAAATCTGTATAATGTCAAAGCCTATATGCTTTGCCATGATCCTAAATTCTGTTGAGAAACAATTATTAGCCTGGTACACTTCTGTGCAGTATTACAAGGACCATCAAATATATATATATTTATTCATTTGCCGGTGCTAGGTCTTGGTTGCTGCTCACAGGCTTTCTTTAGTTGCAGTGAGCAGGGGCTACTCTAGCTTCAGTGCACAGGCTTCTCATTGTGGTAGCTTCTCTTGTTGCGGAGCAGGGGCTCTAGAGTGTGGTCTTAGCAGTTGTGGCCCATGAGCTTAGTTGCATCTTTGCATGTGGGATCTTCTTGGACTAGGAATCGAACCTGTGTCTCTGCATTGGCAGGCAGATTCCAAACCAGTGAATCACCAGGGAAGTTCAGTCATCAAATATATGGATGAACATGCCCATTTCCACCAAAAACACTGGGCTGAAAATGGGACAGAATAAAGAGGGGGAAAAGTTGAAAAAGGAAGATGTCATTGGATTAAAAGGAAGTTAAAGAGATCTCTTTTGTGCTAGTTACTTTTCTTCTGATTTTGAAATACTGTATCAGAAATATACAAAAATAAAAAATAAAACCACCTGTTCTCCTTGTACCCAGCTGTAATTATTCCTATCATTTTTACATATTTCTGTTATTTTTTCATTAATCTCAGAATTTATATCCTCTTATTTCTCAATAACCTTATCATTTCTCCCTTAATATTGCCTCAGTGATTTTTCTTATTATTAAAAATGCTTCAAAAATATTTTTTCATAGCTGCATAATATTTAGTTCAGTTCAGTTGCTCAATCATGTCCAACTCTTTACGACCCCATGAACCACAGCACGCCAGGCCTCCCAGTCCATCACCAACTCCCAGAGTCCACCCAAACAGATGTCCATTGAGTCGGTGATACCATCCAGCCATCTCATCCTCTGTTGTCCCCTTCTTCTCCTGCCCTCAATCTTTCCCAGCATCAGGGTCTCTTCAAATGAATCAGCTGTTCCCATCAGGTGGCCAAAGTATTGGAGTTTCAGCTTCAACATTCAGTCCTACCAATGAACACCCAGGACTGATCCCCTTTAGGATGGACTGGTTGGATCTCCTTGCAGTCCAAGGGACTCTCGAGTCTTCTCCAACACCACAGTTCAAAAGCATCAGTTCTTCAGCGCTCAGCTTTCTTTATAGTCCAACTCTCACATCCATACATAACCACTGGAAAAACCATAGCCTTGACTAGATGGACCTTTGTTGACAAAGTAATGTCTCTGCTTTTGAATATGCTATCTAGGTTGGTCATAACTTTTCTTCCAAGGAGTAAGCGTCTTTTAATTTCATGGCTGTAGTCACCATCTGCAGTGATTTTGGAGCCCATTACATGGCATAAATTATTTAAGAATATTACAGTTTCTATTTGCTTCTAGTTTTTAGTGACTTTTAAAATTAAATCTTGAACATGCTTTATATGAAAGAAAAAATCTTAATGAAAGGTAAATTGTTGGCCCTTTGATGTAAAAGTGTTTTTGTTTTTGTTTTTGTTTTTTACCACTAGTTAACTACCATTTTTTTAACTCAAATTGTATATCATTAAGTTCCTTCCCCTTTTAGCCTACCGGTTCTATCACTCAGATATATGCCACTAGAAATTAATCTACCACTCCCTGCCACCAGTACTAGTAGATACAGTGGGAAAGAGGCATATGTTACAGTCAGATTGGATTCACATCCGAGCACCTGAAGTTATCATTTGAGTGATTTGGGATGAGTTAGTTAACCTCTCTGAGACTCAGTTTCCTCCATCAAAATTAGGAGCTTACTTACTACCTTATAGGTTTGCTGTGAGGAATAAATGATATATGTAGGGTATTAGGCATAGTGGCTAGCATACAGAAGTACTCAATTTTCAGAGTATTACTTGTTATTATTACTACCAAGTCTTTTTACTGAAGACCTTGCCCTACCCAATCCCACCTAGCCTACTTCTACCACAAACTCTCTCTTTAACTGTGTAAGTTAACTGCCCTTGCTGGCTCTCTCAGAACATGCAACATTCATTTCTAGAGTTCAAAGCCATTTCTGTGTCTCCTCTCTAGAATGCTGTTGCCTCTTTCTCTTATGACTGTCTATTTTTCAGGGTTCAGCCTAGGTTATAATTTTGAGGAAGAAAAACCTTCTTGTATTTTTTACTACTAAACTTTTTTTTTTTTACTGTTTATAATTTTAATTTCTCTTTCATACTATACATGTCATCAGCTGTTGAAACCTAATCATCAAATGATAAGAGCTCTGTGTTAAGATAGAAATATACTATTTTATATTTGTATTCCACAGAGAAGTCAGTATCTTTATTTTAATTCAGATGATTTAACCACTGTAATTACCAATCAGGTCATTAAAGACACATATGCAGTTTAATTCCTAACAGTAGATATAGATTTATTTTAATGAAAGCTTGTATGATTGAAATGTCTTTGATTATCTAGTTCATTGCATAATTTCCTTGTATATTCTCTTATTCATGAGAATATTTAAAGCACTAATAATACTCCAATAAATAGGAAATTATTCATATACAGAGAACAAAAAAATATATGTTGCTTCTTATGGTATCATCCAACAATTGGTCAATATTTAAAATGAATAATAAAGAGAGAGTTTGTATTGGAGAACTGTACAACTGATTAACTCTATAGAAGGTAATTGTCTTATAGATCAATGTATAGTTAAGTTCAACCAGTTACAAAATTGGAAGAAGTTATATTTTTTACTATTTCTACTTCCTGGCCTCCTCTTCTCCCTTGAATGTACTCCTGTGGGACTTTTCCCCCAAAGCACTCCCATCCAAACCATGGTCTCTATGGTCAACAGCACCCATTTTATTGCTAATCCAAGAGCATGCCTCAGCCCTTATGAACCCAAACACTGGGTACACTTTATGAAGCCTTCCTGCCTGCCACAATATCTTCTCTCAGTCTCTATAAGTTACTTTGGCTTCATTACCAACTATTCCTTTTCAGTCTTTCAGGGACCATAGTAGCTGCCTTCTTCCTGCTTCCATTCTTTCCCTTCCTACTATCCATTCTCTGCACAGCAGCCCAGGTGATCTTAAAAAATGAAAAAAAATTTGGACTACCTCTTGGACTGTATTTCCTACCACCTTCCCTTTTAGTCACTCTGGTTATCTTGCTCCTTCAAACTAATTTATTCCTGCATTAGGACTCTGTGCTTGTTCTTTCTCTGCCTATATTCTTTTTCCTCATGTGTTCATGTGGCTGAATCTCTTAATTCCTTCAGGTCTCCTGAACTATCACTGGTTTGACTCAGACTTTCTAGACCACTCCAGTAAAATCCTGTCCCTCTGACTTTCCGTTACTTCCCGACCCCTTACTCTACATTTATTTTTCTTCGTGGTGCCTGCCTCTACCTGAAAGTATATATTTTTAAGTTTATTTTCTGCCTTTTCTACTGTGCAAGCTCCATGAGGTCAGGAATGTTACATTATTACTGCTTCATTCCCCAAGGTTTAGAATGGTACTTGGTATGGAATAGATTCTCAGTTATTATTTCTTGATTGGCTTTACAAGTGAATAATGAATCATCTTCTTTAATTCGAAATATATGGTTGGCATTATTAAATAATTAGGTAGCAAATTAAGTTAAAAGAAGTGAGTAAAAAAACCCAAAACATTGTGATAGAAAATGTTTTGAGCATTTGTCTCTTCCGAGCAGGAGCAGATCCAGGTTTAGTAGAGTAGTCTAAACCTTACTCATTTTGGCAGGCCCTCTTTAAGTGAAAAAAACATAAAACTGTAAGTGCAAACATAAGTATATGTGAAAATGATTGTGAGTGACATAAATAGGTTCTATTTAACACAAGCCAAATAAGCCCAACTCAACTTCTCTTTAGCTAGATCCCCAAATCCTCTCTGCCACTCACCTCATCACCAGTTAAACTAAATTCAAGGGGAAATCAGAGGGAAATGGTCTTAAGTTATTGCTGCAGTTGAAATAAACTACTTTGCTAATTTACCCAAAAAAGAGAATGTGAATTTGTTTTCTACAGCTCCCTCTAGGTCCTTAAATGCTCAAATTTTAAATCATCCTCTGCTTCAAAGGAAGATACACATAATTAGCCCCAATCTGGGCCCAGTAAAACCAGATACTGAGAGGTAGATATGTGTGGTTGATACCATTTCCAGGCCCAGGTGGCCTGACTGCATTAATTACCTGTTTCCATATCACTGAAAGAGGAGCTGGCATTCTTGAGAGCCAAATTGAGTGATACAATGGTTTTTCAGTATTCTAAGTCATTTCTAGAGATGATAAAAGCAGGAAAAGTCAATATGACTTTTCCATTATTTTCCTCTTGACAAATAAGTCCCCAGAATACCCTCAAATAAAGGGATATTAATGTTTCATTGTTGATTGTAAGAGCCATTATTTATTGCTTACTTTTTTACCTTTTAAGCTATTTGTTTTTTAATTGAAGTGTAGTTAACATATTGTCAGTTTCACATGTATAGCATAGTGTTTCAGTTGTATGTATACATATATATATTCTTTTTCAGATTCCCATTATAGATTATTATAAGATCCCTATGCTATACAGTAGGTCCTACTGTTTACCTGTTTTATATATAGTAGGGTATATATGTTAATCCCAAACTTCTAATTTTATCTTTGTTAATCCAAAACTTCTAATTTATCTTTGTTAATCCAAAACTTCTAATTTATCTTCTCTTCCCACCCAACCCTGCTATCCCCTTTGGTAACATAAGTTTGTTTTCTGTGTCTGTGAATCTGTTTCTGTTTTATAAACAATTTCATGTATATCTTTTTTTTTTAAGATTCTGTGTATGTGATATCATATGATATTTGTCTGACTTTCTTCACTTAATATGATAATCTCTGGGTGACTCCATGTTACCAAAAATGGCGTTATTTCATTATTTTTTTATGGCTGAGTAATATTCCATTGTGTATATACACCACAGCTTTATTCATTCATCTGTCAGTGGACATTTAGGTGGTTTCTATGTTCTTGGCTATTGTAAATAGTGCTGCTATGGACATTGGGGTTCATGTGTCTTTTCAAAGTAGTTTTCTCTGGTTATAAGCCCAGGATTGGGATTGCAGAATCATATGGTAACTGTTTTTAGCTTTTCAAGGACTATTATTCTCCATAGTGGCTGCTGCTGCTAAGTCGCTTCAGTCATGTCTGACTCTGTGCGACCCCATAGACGGCAGCCCACTAGGCTCCTCTGTCCCTGGGATTCTCCAGGCAAAAATACTGGAGTGGGCTGCCGTTTCCTTCTCCAGAGTGGCAGCATTAATTAAATTCCCACCAGAAGTATAGGAGAGTGCTGGCATGCTGGCTTTTTGTTGCACTGTGTGGGCTTTCTCTGGTTGCGGAGCATGGGCTCTAGATCGCAGGCTCAGTGGTTGCAGCATGCAGGCTTAGTTGCCCCTAGGCATGTGTGGGATCTTATTTCCTGGACCAGGGATTGAACCCACATCCCCTGCATTGGAATGCGTGTTTTTAACCAGGGAACCACTAAGGAAATCCTTCTGTAGACTTTTTAATAATGGCTAGTTTGGCAGTGTTAGGGGATTCCTCATTTTATGAAATTTTGATTTGCATTTCTCCTGTAATTAGTAATATTGAACAATTTTTAATATGCCTGTTGACCATCTGTGTGTTTTCTTTAGAGAAATGTCTATAATAGGTCTTCTGCCCATTTATTTATTTTTTTTAATAATTAAGCTGTATGAGCTTTTTGTATATTTTGGAAATTAACCCCTCATCTGTAGCATCATTTGCAAATATTTTCTCCCACTTCATAAGTTGTCTGTTTGTTTTGTGGATGGTTTCCTTTGCTGGCAAAAGCTTTTAAGTTTAGTTAGGTCCCATTTGTTTATTTTTGTTTTTATTTCCATTACTGTAGGAGATAGATCCAAAAGTACATTCCTGCATTTTATGTCAGAGTGTTCTGCCTATGTTTTCTTCTAGGAATTTTATGTTTAGGTCTTCAAGGTTTCTTTAGATTTTATTTTTTTATATCGTGTTATAGTGTTAGGGAATGTTCTAACTTCATTATTTTACATGTAACTGTCCAGTTTCCCAGCACCACTAATTGAAGAGGTTGTCTTTTCTCCATTGTATATTTTTGCCTCCTTTGTCATAGATTAATTAGACCGTTGGTGCATGGGTTTATTTCCAGGCTTTCTGTCCTGTTCCACTGATCTGTGTATCTGTTCCACTGATCTATATATGTCTGTTTTTGTGCCAGTATCATACTGTTTTGATTACATTAGCTTTGTAGTATAGTCTGAAGTCAAGGAGCATGATTCCTCCAGCTTCTCAAGCTTATTTTGGCTATTCAGGGTCTTAAGCACGGAGTTTATCATTTATTTTGAATTACTTAGATAAGTTTTATTGCCATTGGAACCTATTTGTTTTTAAATGACTGGTCTTTTAAATAGTTTTTTTTTTAAACCAATGGTAAAGATTGTGACTATTTGGTGACCTAAATTGACATAAAGTTCTGGTTATGCTCTTATTTGTGGAAATTAAATCCTGATACTCTGTGGGGAATCTGCAAATCTGCATTTTTAATAGGAGAAGGCATTGGCACCCCACTCCAGTATTCTTGCCTGCAAAATCCCATGGGTGGAGAAGCCTGGTAGGCTGCAGTCCATGGGGTCGCTAAGAGTCAGACAGGACTGAGCAACTTCACTTTCACTTTCACTTTTCACTCCACTGTTCTTGCCTGGAGCATCCCAGGGATGGGGGAGTCTATGGGATCACACAGAGTCGGACACAACTGAAGTGACTTAGCAGTAGCAGCAGCATTTTTAATAAATCTTAGTCAGTTTTGGCTAAAAAGCCCAGGGCAATACTATCTGACTGGCATTAGCTGCATTTTTACATGGAATCCTTTGAGTCATTCCACCAGCCATTACCTTTCAAGTGTTGGTTTTGTGTATAAATTTCTTTTTACTTGATCTTTCTATGCTGTGTCCAAAATACAGTGGCAGGTATTCTCTTGTGACTTTTGACTGGAGTGGTTTCAGAAAATAATTATAATTGAACAGCGTTTATTATCGTATTTACTGTGTGACAGGAGTAAAGCAGTTACTAACAGCTGTATCAGTTCAGTTCAGTTGTTCAGTCGTGTCTGACTCTTTGTGATCCCATGAATCACAGCACTCCAGGCCTCCCTGTCCATCACCAACTCCTGGAGTTCACTCAAACTCAAGTGCATTGAGTCGGTGATGCCATCCAGCCATCTCATCCTCGGTCGTCCCCTTCTCCTGCCCCCAGTCCCTCCCAGCGTCAGTCTTTTCCAATGAGTCAACTCTTCGCATGAGGTGGCCAAAGTATTGGAGTTTCAGCTTCAGCATCAATCCTTCCAAAAAACCCAGGACTGATCTCCTTTAGGATGGACTGGTTGGATCTCCTTGCAGTCCAGGGGACTCTCAAGAGTCTTCTCCAACACCACAGTTCAAAAGCATCAGTTCTTTGGCGCTCACCTTTCTTCACAGTCCAACTCTTACATCCATACATGACTGCTGGAAAAACCATAGCCTTGACTAGATGGACCTTTGTTGGCAAAGTAATACCTCTGCTTTTCAATATACTATCGAGGTTGGTCGTAACTTTCCTTCCAAGGAGTAAGCGTCTTTTAATTTCATGGCTGCAGTCACCATCTGCAGTGATTTTGGGGCCCGAAAAGATAAAGTCTGACCCTGTTTCCACTGTTTCCCCATCTATTTCCCATGAAGTGATGGGACCAGATGCCATGATCTTCGTTTTCTGAATGTTGAGCTTTAAGCCAACTTTTTCACTCTCCTCTTTCACTTTGATCAAGAGGCTTTTTAGTTCCTCTTCACTTTCTGCCGTAAGAGTGGTGTCATCTGCATATCTGAGGTTGTTATTTCTCCCGGCATTCTTGATTCCAGCTTGTGCTTCTTCTAGCCAGTGTATAATTCTCACTAAAAACTATCTGTGCCACACAACTTCAAACCTGTCTTTGAGTTTCCCATCTGATAATGTTATCCAAAGGATGATTTACATAATAAACATAATAATGCTTTATGGTATTTCTTCTCATTCTCCTTTAACTGATTTTACATGTACCTGATGTAAATGATGCAAGTGATTTTCAGTAAAGAATGTGGTTATTCTTTGCATCACTTCTGTTTCAGCATTATTTTAACATGTAATACAATACTAGTTTGTTCTTTATGTTTTAGATGTTTGGAAATTGGACATTTGGCACCTTGGTCTTCACAGTCATGGTTATTACAGTCACAGCAAAGGTATGATACAGAAATTAGCACGTTTTGTCTATAGAGTTCTAATTTTCTTCTTGTTTTTAGTGATATAGTTTTTCTTTTTAGTCATGAATAATTTCATGGATGGCTAGTTTGATAATTCATTTTAATTTTTGTCAAATTCATTTTTTAATTCATTATTTTGGAAAGCCTCAGCTGATTTTTCTAGTCAAAGGGAAGTTAACTCCTCAATACCCACCTGTGAAATTATGCTTCTCTCTATGTAATGCAAGATAACACAAGCTGGTTTAGCCCATGGAATTCATAAAGTACTCATGAAATTTTAATGCTGCTTTCTCACAGATGAAAAATAGTATAAACTTGAAATTGTTCAGTTTCATACTAGGAACCTTTCAGTAATATTTGTCTTCTGAGGGACTTTGCCATAGGAACATTTTAGTCACTTATTCTTCGGTTTTATCTGAGAAGTTAAAGATTTATTAATTTACATTAAGGATTTTTTAATTTATTTTTTTAGATGGCTTTGGAAACTCATTTTTGGACCTGGATCAATCATCTTGTTACGTGGGGATCTATTTTATTCTATTTTGTGTTTTCTTTGTTTTATGGAGGAATTCTCTGGTGAGTTACTATATTGTATTTTAATTATATTGATTCAACTCTAATAAATATTTATTATGATAGGTTATATTATGAACAAATTCTGCTCAGAATAGTTTTAAGACCCTATCCTGATAAGAAATTTAGTTCTTTCAGTTGATCTTACTAATAAGGAAGAAGAAACTAACAATTACTCTATCTAATCTACTGCATTCTAGTGTTTTACCTGAGATATTACATTGATTCATCACAATAATCTTATTATCCCTTTTTTTCTATTTGAATACTGAACTCTTTAAGATCACAAAGGTTAAAAATAGGATTTACTTGAAAATTATTGTTCTTAATGCTAACCATAGTATTGATACCTCTAAATTATTACTAATGTATATAATATGTCACATAGAACCATTAAAGATTCATGAAGAAGTTAACTTTATCTCTGAAAAGTAAATAGTGTGCTCTATCTTCATTGCTAAAATCAGACATTCAGTTTCTCTGATAGATCAAAAATGAATGCTTATCCTAAAGAATCCTAAAATTCTTTGATAAGTCATGGACAGCTGAAGTCTCTGAGTTAGAGTATTTATATTACATTGCCTCCTGTGTCTGCAAAATATTACAAAAAGCAGGTAAAAAACTTGGATTGGCTATACATTAACTTTCATTAGGATTATAAAAGGATGCTCATGACTGTCATTTGCTTTTAATCCTCTTTTATTTCTTCATTTCTTCATTTTCCCATATTGCTTTGAAGTGATATGTACAAAACCCCAAAAATGGTATCTTGACAAAACCTATTACTATGTAGAACTAATATTTGTGAGTACATTTATGTTAAAATAAGTATATAGAGAAGATCCTCTAACTAGAGCTTTTCAACCTAAAATTTTGGTTATCAACTTTACAGTTGCTTAGTAGAAAACATTTTGTTACATACTCTTTCTTGCTTTTTTTTAACCTCTTAAGTCTGTATTACTACATAATTCTTTGGATTTCCTACCACTGGGATAGAATAAGTCAACTACTTGCCACTTTCCTAATTATAAAAACTATGGTTGTCATTCAAGTGAATTAAATTGTATTTTATTTTTGACAATGAAAGTATATCACATTTTATTAGTTAATTAAATTACATTGATTCAAAATTTTGGACATTTTACCTCTGTATACCTAAAATTGTAACCTTCGAAAATAGTGGGTTTACTTAATGTCTTGATTTAAGAATCTGTCTTGTCAGTTTTTTCTTTCATTAAGCCCACTTTCTTTGCAGGCCATTCTTGAGCTCCCAGAATATGTACTTTGTATTTATTCAGCTCCTATCAAGTGGTTCTGCTTGGTTTGCCATAATCCTCATGGTTGTTACATGCTTATTTCTTGATATTGTGAAAAAAGTATTTGACCGACAGTTCCATCCTACAAATATTGAGAAGGCACAGGTAACCACATTTTATACACAGTACCTTTTTAATTAGGAGTCTTTCATGAATAGTTGTCATTATAATTTGCTCCTATTAGAAAATAGTAAATTAACTATTCCTGTATCAAGTGTTTTGCAATATAAATGTTGTTAAATGTGATAATGTTAAAGTTGTATTAAGTTTTTGACTCCTGAAAAATTATAATTTAAAAAATTTTATAGAAGTAGATTAGAAATATAAAACTATCAAGTCATATCCAAATAATATCTTAGGTAATATCACAGCATTCTATCAAATATATATAATTGGGATATATATCCATGTCTTTAGAATCATTAGAATTTCAGTAGTACTTCTTTAGGTTATATTGTTGGTCAACAGAAGAAAGATATAGTTCTTTAACCTAAATAACTTCTACACAATGGATTTTTACAAAATATTTCTCTCATTGAATACTCACTAAAGTACTTAAACTACAACAGATATTAACAGTGTTTACATAGTGTTTAAGAATATGTTCTTAAGGACCTGATAGTTGTGGGTTCAAAATCATCATTCTACACTGGGTAGCTCTGACTTTAAGTCTCAGTTTCCTCATGGGTCAAATTATGACAGAAATGTCTATTTCATTGCATTTGTAATGAAGATTAAATGAAATAATTAATATTCAGACAAAGTGGATGCTCAAGAAATAAAAGCTATTTGGTTGAATATACTGTCTTTGTAATTTGACTTGTACCTGGAAATACTAGTTTGGGCATTGAATATATATCCTCAGGAACACATTCTAATCAACTGCTATGCCCCTGTAAACACAAAGTTTATTAATTGTTTAATTGCACATGGGGGGGTGGGGGCAGGGGTTGTTGTTTTTGCATGTCTGTTTTATGCAAAGCAAATTTTGTTTAAATTTTGGAAATTTAGTTGTGTGTTAATGCTACGAATAAGTGCTTCCTAAGTATTTAGGGATTTGTTAGCCTTCTTAAATAGTATATGGTTTTAATTTCAATTGATTATATTAGCATTTGTTTAGTATTTACTTGCTTTGGTCCCTCAATTCTAGCCAGTATACATTTTAACACCTTTGAAGCAGTGTAGGCATTTGAAGCCTGACAGACTTAATTCAAATACTGTTTTAACCATAGAATGTATATTCTTAATCAAGTCACTTCCTTAAGCCTCAGTTTCTTCCTATATGAAATCAGAATAATAATTACTACCTTGCATGATTGTTAGACAGTTAATATGAAGCACCTGGGTCTGTATATAGTACGTCCTCAATAAGAACAAATTATAAGAATGATTTGGATGCTGCTGTAATACTGATCTTCAGCTGGGGCTGAAAAAATTTGCATAATCTGATTACTGTGTCTGCCTATGCATTTATCTATATCCAAATATGGACAAACTTTTCCACTGTGCAAGATACTACTTAAATGTATATCAGAAAGGTTTGCCTTTTTTCTAAGCTTCAGAGATATTGTTGATAATAGAATACTGCTTTTAATACATTGACTATTATACTTTTTCTAGACCTTTATGAAGAACATTTTTGTCTTGTCTGCTTGCCTAAAGTTATATTTCACCAAAATAGATTAATGACATCACTTAAAAACTTAAATTTTTATAAAAGTAAATAATCAGAATTATTTACATTTATACTTGGAAATTTCCTTTAGGCAGAGTATTTACATACTTAAATCTTTCAAAGAGATTTCTTAATGACAATATAGGATGATAATGTTAGTCCTTATTATTTTTATAGGCCTCTTTTTAAAGGATTACACAGGAAGTATTTGATACCTTAAGATGGACCCTTAAACAAGAAAAAGTTAAAAGTGCTTTATATTTTGGTTCTTTTACCATGGGTTAGTTGATTTAAAAAATGGAGTTAAGAAATCAATCATTTTTCTATGTCTGAAAGCCAGTATAATCTCCCTTTTTACCCCCACTAAATTTCTTTTAAATTATGTGACTGGGTGTTCATCTGGGGTCTGATCTAAAGAGAAGAAGAATGTGTATACGTGTAAAACTGTGTCCCTTTGCCATTCAGCAGAGATTGGCCCAACATTGTAAATCAATTGTACTTTCGTAAAAAATGAACATATATGAATAAAAAGGAAATCTCTACTTTTCACTCAGGGATTTTTCCTAGCCTGTGGGGGATTTTCCTGTTTTGGTTAGTATATGGTCCTTCAAATCCCATGTGTGATGTTATTCTTTTCCTATAGTCAGTAATTTTTATTGTTTCAGACTTGTACTGTCACTTCTAATTTCAAATGATAAAATTATTAGAAAGCTGTCAGTTCCTTACTTCATTTTGCTATCATCCAAATAGTAGCAAGAAAAAGTATATCACAAGAAGAGTTGGCAGCATTGATTCTGAGTTTTTCCTGCAGAATAGCAATGTGGTAATAAGAGTAAATTCTTGGGATAGCAAAGCCAATAGCCCTACAAATGTCAGTCATATATGTGTACCATGTATGATACTTCTGCTCTTCTGGGAACAAATGTCTTTACAAAGCTTGTCCTGTGTCTGTCTCTTAGATGATAAATACAGCTCACTGACTTGTTGTATGTCCCATCCCTTTTCTGTCCACTTATAGATGTACTCCAACACAGTCGCTTTCAGTGACGAGTTCATCGCACTGCAGCCATTGTCGAGGGCAAGGAATCAGCTGAGCAAACTTAGGTAGAGTAGGAGGAGTAGAACCTCGTTAACTCTTCTGCATGCTAAAGGTCAATTTAAAAATATTCAAAAGATGGGCAGAGGCATGAATTAAGAGTGGGGCATTTTTGTTAGCACAGCTCTGTCTCTAATTTGACCTTTGCTGTTATGTATGTTAAAACCTAAAAAAATATCCATTTCATTGAGATGAAAATTCAGCATAACAGGACAGAGATCTGTACTGTTATATGTTTTATACCTTAAGTACCTTTCCTAACACAATTCTAATGCTTCTGCTTGTCATACTCGTATTTAAGAATGCTCCTGCATGTTGAGTAATTTAAGCTACAGAAATTCATCATAAAATTTGAAGTTTTAAGTTTCAGTTACTTAGAAGTGAGAGTTGCCTATTTTTTATCTTGCCTTAATACGTGTTGTAAATACACATGCATATTTGTCTTTGTATACTGTAATGGCTGCTGAAATATTTCATATCCTTTGTACTGTTTAGTGCATCTATAAATTGAATAACAGATTTTGTATCTCATATACATCTTTATCTCCACCAACAGATTCATTCTGTCAGTTTCTGCAAAAAATAATTAGTAATCCCAAGATATCTTTTGATGGAACAGAATGAAAGTTTAAATCCTAGAACTTTTCATATTAAGATACCAAAGTTATATATTAACTTCAATTCCAGTCTGGTTTGAAGAGGAAAAGTAATATAACTAAAGTTTTTTTCTTTGTTTTTAGTTTTGGCACCCTTCAGCTTCTCACCCTGGATTTTTAATCATATGTATTTTTTAAATTCTTTTTTATTCTGTAGATTTCTAATCTGTCTGTGTTCACTTGATCAAATGAATGACTTTGACAAGCCCTGCTTAAATAACTTAAGTAACCCTGTAATTTTGAACTCTTCCAAAATTTTACCAAACCTTTTGATTTTATTATTCCTATTAGTACAAGGGTTTTTGAAATATTCTACTTTGAATTACAAAGATGTATAATTTTAGATGATATATAAATGGGCGTTTAAGTGGTAGTCAACTAAATTTCATGTTTTTAAAACGAGAACTAAAATGAAAACAAACTTGGAAGATTTACCTCCAACTTTGATTGAGCCAAATATGTGTATCATTTTTATCTATATGTGCCTTCTGAAAACAGTGCGTACTTAACACATTTTTGAACATCTAATTATGAACTTAAAGGCAAAAGGAGAACTCATTATTTAAAAGAACACTCTGGTAAGCAGTTTTGTGAGGATTAACTTTTGCATTGTGAATAATCTTAATATTTTTATTAAATCATATTTTCACATATCATGGTGGCTCAAATCAAGCAACATTTTTTGAGCAGTGATAGACAAAAAAAGAATGAAGCACAGAGATTGTAAATTAAAGATATCCCACTCCTTAATAGTGTAATAAAATAGTAAGCTTAACATTCATTCATCTGTGAAAGAATACAATGGACGCAGGGTACATGAGTCACGTAGTATTTCCTACAAGCCACTCTCCAATCAGGTGGTGTAACAATGGGAGAGACCCTGTTGGGTAGTCAGTAGGCCTGAGTGCTAGCCCAGCATGCCCTTGGCACTGCACCCTCTCTATTCTAATCAGATTAGTTCAACTCTGAGCTTCAAGGTTCTTCACCTATCAGATGACCATTTTACATAGTACGGTCTTCTTTACTTACTATCAGCATCAGCAAAAAACAAAAAGAAATATAATCAACCAAAAGTCAGGCAGAAATAACAACTGCTTACATGAGTGGTGAATGACCACTGGATGGGCATTTGCTCATAGCTTCATGAAGAAAAAGTGCCCACAAATATCTGTCTGCTGGTACACCCTGTGAATTTTAAATGCATCTTGTTTTTGAACCGTGTTGAACAGTATTCCTGGGTGTGGTCCATGATAAGTTGTTTACTGTTGTGACAGGAAAATTATGCATATATTGAATGTCTTTAAGAGTTTTCAAATCTTTTATAAGGTTAGTATTGATACTTCTTAAGAACCATTAACACAAAGCTATTAATAATTTTTTTAAATAAAAGAAAGCTCATTTTTAATATTTTCCACTCCCTTATAAAAAGCAAAGCTATAATAATAAGCTATCTTTACATAAACTGACTGTACTCTTGAAAGCAAGAAATTCTGCTTTATTATTTATGTATATAAAAAATTTACTATAGCATTTTTTATAGAAATAATTATTGATTAGTCCTAAGACTGAGAAAACACATAGAAATGAGGGGAAAGTATGTTTTATTGAGGACTTTTTTTTTAAAGAAAGGTTGAAATTTTTAAATTAGCTTGGCTATGGGCACATATTCCTTAGAAGGTCTCTGATACTTAAAATATAGAGGGAATTCCCTGGCAGTGCAGTGGTTAGAGCTCCACACTTTCACTACCGAGTACCTGGGTTCAATCCCTTGTTGGGAAATTAAGATACCACAAGCCATGAGGCATGGCCCCTATGAAATAGAAAAGGCAAAGAATAGAAATTGATTTAAGTTAGTTAATACTCACTAAAGATATTTTAAATTAAGGATTTAATTAATTTTGTTTACTAAATCAAGTCAAGCTTCCTCCTTACCCATATGTGTAACATTTGAAAGGCTATATGATTGACCCTTCCACTCTGCTGAAGTCCAGTTAGAGAAGTTTTCTGAGAAGCAGCATGAGAAATATGAAATGAGACATACCTTTGCAATAAGAACCCTAATTATTGGTGGCAAGGAATTTGTTTAATGGAAGAACTTGAATTTTACTGACGGAAACCTGGTTTTAACTTTGTGCCCTGGATAACCATGGCTTTATTTTGTGTGCTCTGTTGTATGCTCCTTAAGAAGCTCCTATTAGCTCTCTTTTGTGACAGTAAATGAATGTGGTGTTGTGTGAACTTTCATTTGTGCCTCACAGATTGTGGACCCTGACTTGCTGTTTTGATTCTAAACTTATATACAGTGAGAGTATTGTTCTGTAATATGAGACTTGTTGCTTTTCTGTCCTTCCAGATGGAAGAAGATAAGGGTTCAGTCAGCTCAGCATATGAATTTGCTGAAAGCAAGCACAGAGGGGAGGACAGTAGGCACCTGCTAGCTGAGGCTTGCAGCCAGCAGGACAGTTCTTGCACTAGGTAGTACTGCGCTGGACCTCCCGGGGACATCCGCCGCGCTCTCAAGCCTGGGGCACGCTGTGGGAGAACTGCCCTCACATTCCAGTGTTTACTTTACGCTTTCCTTCACTGTTTCTCATCTGTTGTTTTCGTTTACCTGTTTTCCTTTTTTTGTCATCTTTACATTTTTTATATGTCTGTCCCCGAATATCTCATTAATCTTCCTTTGGAGTTATAGTTAAATCTTACTTTACTTCAGATTCTGTCTTACTGTCTTATAGTCAAGAATTTATTCCTTTTCACTTCTTTTGAAAATATGTCATGCTATTTCTCTTATTTCTGAAATCACTTTTCCCGCTTTATAGCTGTGTGTCATTTTATCCATGTTAATGTAGTTAGACACTACATTACTTATCTAAGTCTCCCCCTTGAGTTGAACGGTCAAATGACTGAGTGCTTAGACCTGGTACTGAATAATTTTCTGTTGACTGATATTCAACAAACTCTCAGTTCTTACTTTTCATTAGCGTTCATAGTTACATCTTTGTAATAAAAAAGTGTGAATTAATAAAGACTTGATTAATTCCCCTCTTGAGAAATAAACCCTACCAACTACTTCTAGATCTAATTGGGATATGCAAAATATTTAATTGGTAATAACCAAGGAAGATAAAAATTCTTAACCACTAGTAATTATATTTTTACTTGGGCTGTTTGCCACTTTGGATATTGTAATTACTGGTCAAGAAGGTGCTATTGTGTCATCTGAGATAACCCTCATAAATGGAGAAATTTAAAACAAAGCTACTTGAAGATTATAAATCAGACAGTGGAACAGGTACAGTAATTTGAAAAAAATGTGACTTGAAAAAAAATTTTTTAATTAGATTCTTTTAATGAATTGCCCAAAATGGAAAATGCTGAGGATTAGTCAACTGTCAGTCATCATCATTATTATTAGTTGAAAAGAAATCCAAAAGAATTCACAATTTTTATTTTGTTCAGGGATATTTCATGTGATTATCTTTACAACATATTTATCTTGTATTTTGATAAACAGATTTTTAGTTTTTAGAACATGCACTCATTGGCTGAAAGGAAAACTCAGCTGAAGGGTGCACTGGTTAAAGGGGAAAGCTGGCTGGGATTTAGATTATGTCCTGGTTATTTCCTAGAGCAGATAATCCTTTTGGGTCCTGACTATGCTAATACTGTGAAATTATGTCCTCTGTGATAAAAGTTCCCCAAAGGTTCAAGTTCAAGTGGATATTTCAAAAGACATGTATCTGGTGCTGCTTTGCTTTAATATGTCCATTAAAATGTACAGTATAGTTGAGAATTGGGTTCATAGAATGCCCCTATTAAATAATAGGGGCCTTGTTATGATTGTTTTTCCAAAGGAATGATAAGTGAATTCTTCTATCATCCTGTGACATATGGTCTTTCTTCCTATAAATAAGAAAGCAGAAGAACCCTTAGACCATGGATATGATTTTAGTAAAAGTGCTGGAGGTGTTACCCTGATCTGCAGGGTTTTTTCTGCTTATCACTAAACTTAAATTGGTTGAATAAAATGTATGTTGAGTATTTCTCTTCTCCTGTATTTCTGTCTTTGGCATATATTTTGAGGTAAAAATCCCTTTTAAGTAAGTGTTAAATAATCCCTCTTTTCTCTGTTTTCTTTCTTGAAATGGCATTTGTGTCTCTAATCAGAATTTGGTTAGCCTTGCCAAATCAGACAGAGTTATGCTGAGCCTTAAATGTTACCAAGGGCCATAGACTCTCCTAATTATCTCCCTCTATGTCACCTGCCTCTTAGGCTTTCATTGTTCTGTCATTTCTTTCTCTCTGGATCCCTGGCTCTACTCTAGATGCCCTTTTCCAGCTTGCACCTAGTAGCTACCATAGAGGTATCAACAGGATGCTAGGGCTACTAAACCTTCTCATTGTGGATCAGGGTGCTGAAGTCCCAGACCTGAAATCTGCCACCACCAACAACATTTTAAGCAGTTTCAACCAGCTACAAGACACCTTCCTCTCCTTGTGTGACAAAGATAACATAGAAATACTACTTCATTTAACAAAGAAGCTAACTATAGAGTAGAAAACCTAAATAGGCGTATATTCAGTTATTTGCCACTAAAAGGCATGCTTTTCTGAATGAGTAGAATTCTATAAACAGAATCAAACATTTAAAAGGCTGATAATAATAAGGCATATCTGTTAAGTGTGACACTTTACAAAACTAATGTTATTTTCAAATCTGTGCTGACTTACTGAACAGCTTTTTCATCTGGAGGTCAAAATGAAGAAAGATATTAGTATTGATATTATTTCTACCAAATAGTAATGATATGCTATGTATGATTGATACTTAGAAAACTGATTTCTTAACATCAGCTCTGCTGATGAGTTAATAATTGCTATTCAGATTCACCATCTCTATTAAAATGGGAGATTTTATCATTTTTCACAGATACCTCATACTCTTATTCATCTAAACTACAAATTCCTAGTCAGATATTGTCTTTTTTTTTTGTAATCACATTATTAAAAGAGTCTCAGTGTTTTTGAAACAAGGAATAAGCCAAATTTATTACAATAAGCTTGCCTAATAATGTATGTTTATTTTCATACTTAAATTTAGGCAACACATATGGAAATCTCCTTTCTAAGGATCCCTAAAAGTCCGTATAGAGTTATTTTACTTGTAACTATCTTTCAAAATTGTTTATTTGGGGAGAAGGAAAAAGGAAGGGAGTCTAGGGAAGTAAAATGAACTTGCAACATGTTTTGGAGAAAAAGGCCTTGAATAAGAGAAGCAGTTATTTAAATACCATCATTAAACAGCTACCTCTTCCAACTCTCAATAAGGACTTGAAGCTGATACTGGTTTTAGGGATTTTACTATTCTTAACCAAATTTGGAAATTGGTAATATTCGATGACTTTCTCTATCTTACATTTAAAAGAAAAACATTTCCTAAACAGGAGCCTTTTTTTCTCAACATCATTATAGTTTAAGGCTTCTTTCCAAATACCTCCTATAAGGCTAAGCAAGGTATTCACTTTGATTATGAAGTATGTAAAACAATTTTAAGAGCAGAAGAACAGATGTGGTTAATAGTTTGATTAAACTTTATCTGATTTGATAGGTAAAATGTCATGGGAGTGACTAAAAAACTTAGAAGTGTTATGACAGTTTTCCAAAACTTAGAAGATTCAGGAAAGATTTTTGTAGAAGCAACAGGAGAAAATTCTAAATGTTTGCCATCATTGATGTGAAAATATTGGATATAAAAGCAGTAAGCTAGAATTTATTTCAGAAGGGAAGTTCTGTAAAGATGAAAAGTTCCACTAGGCTTACGTACCCATATGGATTGGCTTTCCATAGCTGTTTCGCTTGGCAGCCCTTTTAGCTCTGAGTTATGTAGTTGTTTCTGAGAAGTGTCGTGGAGAATGATTCTTACCAATAAATCAAAATTTCTGATAAGTTGAAAGGTAACTTTTTAGTCCACTAAGTAGGGTCTCACTCCCATTATTTTGCCTTATTTCTTTTCTAGTATTTAATAATAGTCTTTTTTTTTTTAAGGTAATGACCCCCCTCCTTACTTTGAATGAAATGAGACTTAAATGCTGCACTCTCAGTTATACTGGAAGCTATAATATGAGATCAAACATGTATATATGGGAAAGTGGTAGAGCTTGGAGGTTTCCTAGAGAACAGTATAGTGTTTCCAATAGATAGCTTTACAGAAATGCAGTTAACCAGCATTCAGCATTTTCAAAGCAGGTGGGGGTTTTCCCCCTTAGGGAAGAAAAAGAAAAGTATTTTACTTGGTGTGATCAAATGGTGATCTGAGAAATCATTTCTTTATATACGTTTGACATTTTAAGATGTTTACTCTCTGTGTTGAGTTGCCCATAGTTTAATACCTGTCCTCAAGTTTTAAAGTAAAAGGTGATGAGTGCAAAGAAGGATAATTACCTAAAGTCAGATCCAGACCTAAGCACTGTTCTGCATGTATTAATATGTGGACACTCAAATGCTGTTGACTTTATGGATGGTATCTTTAGTGAATCCCTGTCAGTTGGTTGAGCCCCAGCAGTTACTGAAGCACATGCTGTTAAATTAAGAAAAACCAGACAAACTCCTTGTTCGAGTTTCTAGTCTAGTTCAGTGCTTTCCAGATAAATGTGATGAAGGACCAGATTGTTTTCTTGGTTTGTTGATCATTTCTAGTTCATCACAGGCCAATACTTTTGTAAAATACAATAAAAATGAATTACTAGGAAATGCAGTTTAAAAGATATATAAAATAAGCCCCAACTTTGAAATTATTAGATTGAACAGTTACAAAAATATTCTTGTCAGATTGCAGTAAAATTGTCTAATCTCTTAATCTCACAGACCAGATGCATTGTGTTCTCATGGGCCAGTAACTGTTTGCAGACCAACAATGATCCACAGATCACACTTTGAGGCACACTGGTCTTTTTGCCAGGGGGCACGAGTAACAGCTGCTCTTTCAACACTTAGACTAAATATGTGCTGAATGTACATAATGCTTTTCTGCCCACATAATTACTCATTCTTTTTGCTTAGCCTGGAATGTTCTTTCTCTCCCATCTTCAGCTATTGAAATCCCATCCAGTCTTCAGTATGCATTTCAGATGCCATCTTTTTCATCAAAATACTCTCCCACTAATACCAACAACAGCAGGTAGTTTTGAGCTTCCCTTCCCCTTTTTTGATATTTATAGTCTGCCTTAGATTATAATTATAAGAAGGCAGTATAACAGCATGGTAAAGAGGTTTGGGCCCTGGAATCAAAGAAACCCAAGATTCAAGCCCCAGCTGG
Organism: Ovis canadensis; assembly: GCF_042477335.2. Taxonomy (NCBI): domain Eukaryota; kingdom Metazoa; phylum Chordata; class Mammalia; order Artiodactyla; family Bovidae; genus Ovis; species Ovis canadensis. Next base: position 207,342,040 of record NC_091245.1, on the reverse strand, counting down.
GTGAGCTTGAATATATTTTTAACTTCTGTTTCCTCATCTGTAAAATGTGTTTAAGTCTGGTGCCTATCCCAAAAGCAGTTATAAATGAGATAATCCATGAGAAGCTTCTTACCTAGTAATTGGCACACAGTAAGCATTCCATTAATATAACTGCCATTATTACTTGTTTCTGACTTACCTCCCACCCTTTTCTTTATCCTTAACTCAGTAGATTGTCCCCTTTAAAAACCAGTACAGCGCCTTGCTCAATGAAATACAAGGTGAATTTAAGTGCTTCTGCCATTTAAATGATACAAACAACCATTGGAGTAGAATCTAGAGAGAAAGAGGTTACTGATAGTTGGACAGGTGGGAGGATTTTATAGAAATGACAGTATTTAAACTGATCTTGGTGTTAGGAGTCAGCATGCTGCCCCTAATTGGTGACAGGCCCTGACCCATGTTCTCAGGCAAGGAACACTGCCTGGTTGGCTGTGTGGACACAGGAGCATTTAAAGGTAGATTAGGAAAGGCAGCCTGAGGTCAGGTTATAAAGGGGTTTATGGGCCTGTTTGAGGTGTAGTAGTTTCTCACTGAGCATGTGGGAATTCTAAAGTTCTGCTTCCTATAGAGGCTGGTTTTGAGATGGAGGAGGCTAGAGCCCAGTGACCCAAGAAGGAAACTAGGAAACTGGTTAAATCCTGTTACCTAAACCAAGATTTCCTAAAATCTTCCATTGAATATTAATATTCCTCCTGGTATTGATTAATTAATGTTCCCTGGGGGGAGGGGAGGAAGGGAAGTTCCCCCAAAAAAACCAAATTTGCACTGTGTCTAACTCTCCCCCTGGAGACTGACCATACAAACATAACTTCTTGGCAGTACTTTACTCACAAAGTGTTTAGACATTCCTTGAACTAGGGTTTCTTAAACTTAACACAAAACTTTTTTCATGCAATGTCTGTAAATATCTCAAAAAACACAGTTAAGAAATAGTACTGTAAACAGTCCTAAATCAAGAGCATTATAATGAAAGAACAAGCTGAAATTTGGCTGTTCCTCACTCAGTGTTCAGCAGATCCTAGGACGCTGATGCAGTCAGTTCATTGCCAAAAAGGAACCAGGTTGTCTCACATTGCCTGGTATTTGACAGGGTTATTATGAGCAGGGTTTTTGCTGGACCTAACCAGTTGTTTCCCTGGTGGTTCAAATGGTAAAGAATCCGCCTGCAATGCAGGAGACCCAGGTTCGATCCCTGGGTCGGGAAGATCCCCTGGAGAAGGAATTGGCAACCCACTCCAGTATTCTTGCCTGGAGAATTCCATGAACAGAGGAGCCTGCTGGGCTACTCATGGGATCACAAAGAGTCCGACATGACTGATCAACTAACTGACTTTCTTTCACCAGTTGCTTAGGTTCAAAATGCCAGGTTATTTATGTTCCATCATGCTTGTGTCTTCTGTCCATTGTGCCGTCCATGAATGTACCCTGTTGCCATGCTTGTACTCGACACTTGGTGACTCCCAACCTTTGTGAATTGCAGCACTCCAGTGAATCTATTTTTGTTGTTTTCCTTCCTCTATTTTTGAAAGATTTGTTATGCAGTATGTTATACATGTAAAATAAATGAAAATAAGTTTGTTTAAAATGATGACCCTTGAGAAATTTAGGAGTACCCTTGACTCTGTCAAAACCAGGTTGGGAGTCAGTGGGCTATGTGGTTATACCATTTTTTTCCCCTTATTGTAACAGGATTGAAATTATTAGTACTGTGGCTTTTAGTAATCTTGCCAGGTTGTTTGTTCCTCCTTAATATAAAGCTTGCATACTTATAGAAATTAATTCAGTTTTAAATCAAATAGTACTACTTATTTAATCAACTTTAATAATTTATCATCAATTAATTTTTAAAAAAACAAGACGAGCTTATTATGGACATGTTTAGCATTTAATAGTTGCTTAGCAACTTAAGGCAAATGATGCTTTTTTCAAGAATTATTTACGGTGTATGTATATATATCTATATGGTGTTTAGAACTTAGCACATAGCAAACACTATGTAAGGTGTTTGCTGCTGTTGGAGTTATTGCTGAAGATTGGAATTCAGTCCTGCCTGGTTATTTTCCAGTCTTCAACATAATTTAAACTCTGCTTTTCTCAGTTACTGGACATTTTAAATTGAAGTTGCAGGAGCAGTTTCACCTAAAAAGTTCAAAGAAGAATTAAACTTCATTAAGTTTCTGAGTGGTTGATGTAAATCATATTGATCATAATATATTAAGATACTGAAATCCACAATCTTGGGACTTCCCTGGCAGTCGAGTGGTTAAGACTGTGCTTCCAGTGCAGGGGACGTGGGTTCCATCCCTGGTTGGGCAGTTAAGACGCCATGTGCCGTGTGATGGGGCCAAAAGATAAATTTAAAAAAAGATTTTTTTTAATCCACAAACTTTCCAGATTTATACAAGATTCAGCTACTTGTTTTATATAACTATTTTACTCAACCTCTAATTTAGGACATAGTGCCTTTTAATCATTCTTAAAGTCTTCCATACCTGTCCATATTATATAAAACATGTATACATTACTTTCAGTTTTAAAGTGCTTGTTATTTTTTTTAATGCTTTTTGGAAGTCCAAATCTATCAATAACTAATATTTTTCTGCTTCACCTCCTCAGCTTACTGAAACAAATTCAAGTATCAAGTGCTTGGACTCCATGTGCTGCTTCTCAGAAGGAGAAACAGCGTGTGCATCTGTTGGAAGAATGCTGGAGCGAGTAATAGGAAGATGTAGTCCATCCCATGTCAGCAGGTGTGAAATTTCTCTAAGTAGCCTTTGCTGCAGATGAGTATCCTATAAACTGGAACAGGTTGAACCTACATCTCTAGATACCTAATCAGTCAGCTCCTGCTTTTACCAGTTGAAGCAGAAAGTGTGCTATTTATTAGCACTCTTTGACGCTATTTCACTTTGTGGCTTTAAGATAGGGGGTTCTTTCATTAACAAAGGAAGAGAAAGCACTTTTGAAGAGACTTTTCATCTAATGAACAAAATATTTTTGCTTTACAGTCTTTCTCAAATGTGGTGAATAGGAGTGTGTATATGGTACTCTTGTTTTTATAACTATAACTGTCTCTTTTTTGTTATACCTATACTATTTTATTTCCTGTATTTGTTTTGTTTGCTTTTTGTATTTATAAAATAATTGCACATAATAGGAAAATCAAGAGATTTTGCTTTTCTTATTCTTCATGTATATTGTCTAGTAAGTCATTTGAGACTTTGGGATATTTATAAACATAAAAATGGCTGTATTTCTGCTCTCCTACACCTTTTTATCTTTGTGATGAGGTTTTAAAATAAGTTGTGGTTTTAAGTTTTTACTGCTATTTATGGTCTAATTAAAAGTTTATAAGTTAGAATGGGTCTTTAAATTATGGTTTAGAAGAATTTTATTGTTTTTTGTCCCTTCCCAAATGTATTTCTTGAATTAGACTTGCCCTTTTGAATCATAACAAAAATACCATTATTACCACTTAAATTATTTAAAAGTGAAATTGATTCAGCTCTTTCTGCATTTCCCCAAGAGACATACTGTTATTTAGAGAATATTAAGAAATAGAAAATTGTTTCACACCTTGGTGTTCTTTAAGTGAATGATATTAAAGTTCCAGAGTGAGAGCAGCAGTGCCCTCGTGCTCATGATGTGTTAGCGGTGGCTCAGATGGATGGTGACTTCTGCTGTCCACACAGTGCCACGTGAAGTCGTATCACTTTCTATATGTGCCACGCTGGAGAAAAGTTTGGAAAGACCCCATGAGCAGGAAATCAAGGGTGGAGGCAACACTGCTTTTATCTGTTGATAAAAGAATTTTTAATATTTGGTTGGGTTTAATGTTTTAAAAGTGAAGAGCGTGACATTATTTTTATTATTATATTCTTAATTATTATATATTATTATTATAAGGTACATTATTCTTGTACCTTAGAATTCAGGTAACTTTTATTGGCGAACTTGTTCACTCCCACTTTGCCTTTAGTTATGGCCATTTCTTTATGGTACCGTTGCATTTATAAATAGAATTCTTTTAATATGTATATGGTTTCAGTCCCCATTTGTTGATTATAATGTGATCAAGAATATTTCCATAACACTGTGACATTATTTTATAGTCATCTTATTCCATATATAAGAATTACTATGAGCAGCTGAATTTATTGGGACATGTATGACTTACAAAATTGTATTATAAAATGCATTATAAGAAATAGTTCTGTCATGTACCCAGGCCAGTGAGTCTTCCAAAGGAAGTTCCAGAGAGACTAATATATATTACTTGTTAAGACAGGTTTACTGCACAGAACTAAGGTGGGAATTAGACTGAGATACTATAGAACTTGTATATAATTTTTTATATCTCTTTTTAGCATGAAATTTCTGTTTAATGACAATAAACATCTTCACTAACTACTAAAACGGAAATAGACTAGAATTAGTTTTAAATAAGCCCAGAATATTTTTCTGTTTTACATATATTCCCACTTTCTGGATATCAGCTATTAAGGTAATGTGCCCCATTATTCTTAACATAGCCATTTTTTTGCTGCATTATCCCTTTTGAACCTGCCCGAGGGATTATGTGGGGTTTCTTTCTGCATGTTCTGTTGAAGATATCTGTTCTCATCTGTACTTTTTTTCACTTCAAGTTGTATCTCACTTTTTTCTTTTGTAAGAGTTTTTTTTTTTTTTGCTAATAAAATGTTTAACAGTAGTGAATATCTCATTTGACAGACTATAAACAGCCTTCCAATTTTGTTCAGCATCTCCAGTTATGTTATTGGTTACTACTGTCGTTATCTACCGGTCTTCTTCAAATGAATAATCCAAAAAGTCTTCTGAGATTTGGTCTATTTTTTTTTTTTAGTGGATAAAATTATATGATATGCAAAACCACTTTGTGCCTTTCTAAGGGCTATATGAAAATTACCATAGATCCATTAACATTATATTTAAACTTTGAAAAGTCATTTGTTTTTGTTTTTTTACATGTAATTGTTTTAGTGAAGTACATTTGGCACTGTTTTGATTTTGGAACAGCTTCTATTCTACATCTCTCTCATGTCTAATTTAAAAGGTAGGACAAGATTATTCTACATCTATTATAGGATGTAGAATCCCTTGGATATTTGTTCCATTAACATTAAACATAAGAGATAATGGTAATCACTTGAGGAATATAATTAGTGCTTTCATATAACAGATTTCAAATAAAACTAATAAAGTTTTACCATCCTTTATTCTACTTACATTTTATTAATTGATGTTGTCAAATAAATATGCCATATCGCAAGCTACGTTTCAAAGGTAGCATCATGGTGCTCTATAAAAGATTTGCCATGTTGTACTCTGAAGGGCTGTGCTTCAGCAGTAAATGCTTTTCTGTATGTAATTTACCAACAGTTACTTATCCTAATCAAAACTGTCTTTTAAATAGAAAGGAGTTAATAGTTAATATATAACTCAGTGTTTAATATTCTGTCAAATATGATATTTAACAATATAAATGTATATATGTGTTTTAAAAAAGATCAAAAATGAAAGACAGCTTACCTAAGAGGATTTTCTATGTAAGCAGTGGTTGAAAAACAGGAAAAGCTAGTATAAAATATTGGTTTAGGAGTGTTGTTTATGGTTATGTTTTGTCATCTGTGTCTGAGCATACTTTTCCTTGCCTGAATACTAAGAAATGTTCACAGTCTCATTCATTTATTTTACAAATACTGAGTACCTACTATGTACTAGGCATAGTTCTAGGTACTAGAGAGACAGTAGTGAACAAGCCCTTAAAGGAGTGTAGATACTGTTTAAGTTTTCTGGAAACTAGTAAAATTAGAGAACCTGTAAATCACTTCTTTAGTTGTTGCTTGTTTGTCTTCCTCTTAACCAACTTTGTAAAGTTTTCTAGATTCTAAACTTCACTGTGATTATGCTCAATCCATTTAAACTGAAACTACATACAAACTTTAGAGTCTCTAGGAAACAGATTTTTTGAGAAAAGTGAATTTGGGCCATTTTAATGCTACTGTCTTCCTCTAACATCTTTAAGGAAAGTGGGAACCCAGAAAAAAGTTACATAAAATGTATTTATTGTTAAGTGCTTTTAAGTCTTCTAAGAACAGCCACCTTTAACTTGGTAATTCTAAACTGTCCTTGAAATAGGTTAGGCTATTTTAAGCATGGCAGGCTATTTTCAGTCTTAAGTTTTTTAGCTGAAATTGGTACAGCTGCAAATAAAGTACTATATAATGAATTGCTTACAGTCTTTTCATTCAGACAGACAGAAGTTAACTTTTTACAGGCCAATAGAGGATTATTTGTTCTTAGTTAAGTGAAAACCCTAGTGATTTCCAGGTGTCTTTGATACCTGTTGAATATTTGTTCAAGCTAATTATGCTAAAATGTTTAGAATAGAATTTATAGCTGAAAAGAAATAATAATATAATATGAACATACTGTTACTTCATTCTAAAGCTTTTGGTAACTGGGCTTTTTGTTTGTTTGCTTTTGTTATGTCAAATACAGCCTAGTTGCTTTTCAGTAAAACCAAATGTGCATAACTCTTAATAACATACTTTTTTCTTACTGAATTGTTAAGATTTTAAGAGTATCTCATGCTTTACTACCTATAGAAATTGTTTTAATACTAGTGAATTTTGGCTAATATTTTTATATGATGACTAGAGCATTATTTTCCCAAATTTTTATATAATATAAATAGAATGTTTGGTCAGTCAGTGCTAGTAAAAATAACTTCTCTTTAGCTTTTAAAAATGAATCAATCTGCATTTTGCTCCTAAGTTTTAGAGTTAATTTTTTTCTCAATTGATACATAGGTCCTGGTGAGCCAAACTTTTCTCTTATTGTTACTTTAGATCATGGAGTGCATCGGATCCTTTCTATACCAACGACAGGAGCATCTTGACCCTCTCCACAATGGACTCATCTACTTGCTAAAGGGGCAGTAGTACTTTGTGGGAGCCATTTCAACTCCTTTCCTAAAATTGAGTGTGAGCATCCTGGTAATGGCCACACTACCTCTGTGGAATTACTTTCTGAAATCTCTGATTCTAGTTCATGCCCACTCATAGTTATAATGGCAAACAAACAAAAAGCATTACCATGCACCCATGTCAGCCACCCTCTTAATTTAAACATGTTAAAATTTGTGAGTAAAGAGACATTTTTCATCTATCTCGGTTGTCCCCATGTGCTTATGGGACTCCTAATGGCATTTCAGCCTTTTGCTAAGGCCACTATATTTTAATATAGTAGAAAAGGGAGCTAATTCCTAGTTAATTGTATTTTTTAGTATTAGCTTGGTTATTGAGTCTTCTATTTAAATTGCTTCTGTAAATTATGCTGAAAAGTTTGCCTTGAAAACTCTATTTTTTTATTAGACTTATATTTGAAGCTTTTCATGGGAAAAGTTAATGTGAATAGTAAGGAATTTTGGTCCCTCAGTGACCCATGTTTGTTAATTCTTTAGTGCTTTCTAAGTTCACAGAACAAATTAGGAGAATGCATTTCCAACTATTATTTACTTGCACTATGGGTAGTATTGATAAATATATATCAGTCCCAAACTTTCTCTTAGTGTACTGTAACACAACCAGTTAAGTTAACCATATACATGCAAAAGGTATATCATATCATATGTAAATCAAGTCCATTTACCAAATTTCAAATTAATGTTTACTGTTTTCATGACAATGTAAAGAACCTATAGTGGGTAAATTAGACACATTAGCAAATTATTTAATGTGTTTATCGTTGGATCTTTTGCATGCTTTAATTTGGTGAATATATGTCAATTTGCTTTTTCTTGTCTATCTGAAGGCTTTGTTTGTAGTATTTTACAGTGCTGTTGTGAAGTCCAACTATATCAATAAAAGAGTTTGGAAAGCATTTAAATATTGCAAATAGTTTTAATTATATGAAAAAAATTTTAGGATAATTAAATCAGTAAATGAGAAGAGCCTCTTTTTGTGATGAGCTTAGAACTGCTCTTGCCTTTCAGTAAGCTAGCTCTTAGAATAAAGAATTTCAGATGAGAATCCTGTTATTTTTAGGTTAGTATGTTAGCTAAATTACAGCAGCCTACCACAGTAAAGTCAAGTCTGCCCAGTGTCCCATTATAAGGTATGGCTATAGAATGTAAATGAAATAAACTCTAAAATGCTAGATTATATGGGATAATGGCTGCAATAAATTTAAGTTTTATAAATGATTAATCAGGTTTGTATGACTGCCATTAATTCACTGCAGTTCAGTACTTGATTTCCATCCTGAATTTAACATGATACAGTGCTGTCATTTGTTTTAATAAAAAGTAATGTTTTAAAATTTGGAAATGATTATTTAAGAACTGTTCCTTGAGTACATATACATTTAAAATTGTATGGGAATGGTTGCCAAAATTTCCTGAATATGGTAATTCCTATCTGTACACTTATTTTTTGCACAACCCTTCTACCCCTTTCCCATTTCATGAATATAAGACTTCTAGAATTGGGCTGGTAGGGAAAGAAGCATACAATTAAGACTTCATCTTTGTTCACTGGTAAGCTGTTTTCTTATTTGTCTGCTTCAGTAATGCAAGGATATATTAGGTTATAAATTTCAGCCTAAATATTAATTTTTGCAAGTAGCCCATCTTTACCTTAGATTGGGTTTAGGAAAATGCTGTTATTCTGGAAATACTATAAAGGGATATAAAAAATTTACAGTGTGTACTCTCACCAGTTCATGTTTCAGAAGAGGAAATATTGCAGAAAATTTTCAGTAGAGTATTAGTGGATGACAATGGCAAACTTGCTCTTATATGAACATTTTACAAGACATTCTAGTTTTGTAAAATGTTCATATAACAAAATGACATTTTGTAGCCAGGCATTGCATCTACTTTGGTGTTTATTTGCCATCAATTTAACTGACTGCTAATACTAGGGAAGGACTGCAAAGCCATCAGGCAGTCTCTGACCAACTACCGCAAGGCATGAACTCAGTCAGCCTATCTGGTGCTCAGAGTATGATTGATACAATTTTCTGCATTCACTATTTGAAGTTATTTAGGAACTTTGTATCTGAAAAATAGCATCCACTGACATGCTTATCCTACTCTATTGTTCAAAACCTACTCCCTTTAAAGGAATTCTTGTAAGAAAAGGATTTTCTGTTATTTAAGAAAGTAACAGTGTTGTCTGCAAACTTCCAATAGTTCTGTGTGCTAGTCATTTTGTAAAACTGTTACTGCATAATGAGTATTTGTAAATATTCCTCCTTGCATATCTCTTTAAAATGATTTGGAAAGTATGATGTTGATAATTAACTTATTCTTATCTGCCAAAACCAGGTACGATGCTCCGTGTGTTATTGCTGGTTACAGGTCTCAAATCTATTTGCCTCGCTTGCTTGTGTCTGCCTAGTCTGAAGGCTGTATCCCTGAAGATAGTAGCAATCGCCAAGTCAGTTTCCAAAATTGCCCATCAGCTGCTTTAGGTGACTCAGCAATCCTGCTTGTTGACTTTCAACAAGCATTAGGCTCACACTGGAAGGAATAGTGTGGGTCAGGGGAACTATAGCTACCCAGGCTTGCTGTGGAGTTGAGAAGGAAAAGGGGGAGAATTAAGTTTGAATTTCTCTTAACTAACCTCCTCCTTGGGTCTTAATCTGTCTGATGTCCAGTGGCTTCCCAGACCTGATTCAGACTCTGGCACTGTCCTGAGTAGGAGGTTAAACAGAGGCAAATCAGCTAGTTAGGGAATACCTTTCTCCAACCAGGGTCATTTCTACTGCATAAGATTGTGAAATTGGCCTTGTGTGATAAGCTTGAGACTCCTATCTAATAGGCAGGAGTCACAACCACTAAAATATTTACAATTTATACCAAAAGTTTTTTAAAATAGAAAAGGAAAAAATCATCCCATGTCTGTGTTTTTCCTTTAAAGATCAATTTAGGGTGTAAGCAGGTGTTAATAAAACTAACACACCAAAGAGTTAAATGAAACACGTTATTTTTGGCCCCCCTTTAGAGATACTTTTATTTCTATCTAAAATGTCTTCTGTTTTCATAAAAACAAAACATTATTAAAGTGCTGTTTATGTGAGATAACCTGAATGATATTACTGCAAAAGAACATAACTAATGTTTGTAATAATGGGGATTGTTAGATTTTTATGAATAATAAATAGTTGGAAATACTATCATAACAGTTTAAAATTCTGGACCTCAGACACTGTGGCTATCTAATGGAACTTGTTATCTTCATTGTCAGTAAATGTAGCATACCTGTTGTGCAGCTCTTAGTAATTTTTTAAAGTTTATGAAATTATATTAAATAAAAAATTTCCTATATAAGTAAGTCTTTTTTCCATTATTTAAATGCATTTCAAACCTCTCTCTGCTCATCAAAACCAGCACTGCCAGGTTTTTTTAGTTAAATTTTACTGCATTTAATGTAATGCATATAATGTTATTATATGCCTTTCACTAACTGCAGTTTTCAGAAATCCAGTTCTTTTGTTACCCAGGTTGCATAGATTATCAGTACAGTTTTTGAAAGCTGTCTGTTTGAAATGTACCAACTGTAAAGACCAACACACGTAAAGAGCAACACACTTCAACTACAAATGCACCATTCATGAAAAACCAGCCAGTGTAAATTTGGAACTGCCTCCAATGAATAGAAAATATGTACTTTCTGGGACTTCCTTAGCACTCATTGGTTAAGACTCCAGTGTTTCCAATGCAGGGAGCACAGGCTTGATGCCTGGTCAGGGATCTAAGATCTCATGTGCTGCATGGTGTAGCCAAAAAATTTAAAAATGTGTTCATTAAAATATACTGTATTTATATCTGAAATATTCCACTGTCCTAATGATGCTCAGTCATTGTAAACACAATTTCATTGATGTTTATTAAAAAGGTAAGCTATTGTTTTTGTACATGTGTTAGTATTTGCAAAGGAAGACAATGTATATATTTTTTTATTTCTGAAATGAGATAGAACATGATCCTGGACAAGTCAATTTATCTAGGCCTCTGTTTTCAAAGGAGTTGAGGACTCAGACTATCTTTAGGATATTCAGCCTTTAATGTTTATTGTACAACATAATGAATCATGTTCCTAATGATTAAGACATAGGGCAAGAAAGTAAAATTTTATGAGCAGTATTTCACCAGAACATGTAGTGAATTCAAAAACAATTGAAGTTTTATTTTGACTCAAAAACAAAGCTGTTGTATTGGGTTGGTTAAAAGGTTCATTCGCTTTTTTCCCAAGTTGGCTTTGGTAGCGCTTAGTTGTCTTTAACTTCATTCGGAAGTTTTGTTAGATTGTACTGTGACAGCTGTCATATAAAAGTGCATTTTAAAAAATGAAAATTGATGGATTTTTCTGTAACCATTTTAATATTGAAGATGGAAGAAAAAGCAATATTTTCAGCTTTATTATTTATTCTTTATTATTTTAAGAAAGACAAAAATGCAACTGAAATGCAAAAAAAAAAAAAAAGTGTGGTATATGAAGAAGGTACTGTGATCAGCATTATATACCATGCAGAAGATAGCCAGCATACTAAAAATATCCAAAATAAGAATGGAAAATCATTTGCACCAGCTTGGTTATGTTCATTGCTTTGATGTTTGGGTTCCACATAAGTCAAATGAAAAAAAACCTTCTTGACCATATTTCTGCATGTAATTCTCTACTGAGATATAACAAAAATGTTTCATTTTTAAAACAAATTATGACAGGCAGTGAAAAGTGGATACTGTACAATAATGTGGAACAGAAGAGATTGTAGGGCAAGGAAGATGAACCACCACCAATCACAACAAAGGCCAGTCTTCATCCAGAGAAAGTGATGGTGGGATTGGAACGAAGTCCCCTGTTGTGAGCTTTTTCCAGAAAGCTCAACAATGCCAACACGTACTGCTCCCAATTAGACCAACTGAAAGGAGCCGTCAACAAAAAGCATCCAGAATAAGTCAACAGAAGATGTATAATCTTCCATCAGGATTCCACAAGACTGACTGACTTCAATGACTGGACAAAAGCTGTTACTGCTCAAATGGGAAGTTGTGATTCATCTGCTGTATTCACCAGATATTGTACCTGTGATGTCCATTGATTTCCGTCTTTACAAAATTCTCTTAATGGAAAAATTTTTAACTCTCTGGAAGACTGTAAAAGTTACCTGGAACAGTTCTTTTCTCAAAAAGATAAGTTTGGGGAAGATGGAATTTTGAAGTTGCCTGGAAAATGACAGAAGGTAGTGGAAAGAAATGGTGAATATGTTGTTCAATAAAGTTCTTGGTGAAAATGAAAAATGTCTTATTTTTACGTAGAAAACTGAAGAAACTTTTTGGCCAACTCAGTAAATTGAAGTGAGTTCACATATCTGAACAGCTGTTTTTGGAAGTAGCAGATTTTAAGGTAAAATGGTCCGTATTCAAGTAAAATCTGTGGACAGTGAAGTGGATTGATTTTAGGATTACATTTTATCACTTTTGACAAATGTGTATATCTCTGTAATCCTAACCCAGATAGAGAACCTTTCCATCATCTCAAAGTGTACAGGAAATTTCTCTCCCTTTCCGCCCTTGGCGATCATTTTTTTCATTGTTTTCTCTTCACATAGACTAACTGTACCTGTTCTTGAATTTCATATAAATGGAATTGTACATTTTCACTTTTGTATATTACTTTGTTTATGATGTCAGTGATATTCATACATCTTGTTGCATATATCCATAGTTTGGAGTATTTTTTTGCTACTCAGCAGTGTTCCTTTTTGTGAACATCTCACAATTTATCCTTTCTCTGGTTTATGGACATCTGAGTTATTTCCAGTTTGGGGTGATCATAAATAAAGTTATTATGAACATTCTTCATGGACATGTTTGTATTTCTATTAAATAACAAGTAGAATTGCTGGGTCATAGGTAGGTCTATGTTTAATTTTATGAGACACTGTCAAAAAGTTTTCCCAAGTGATTGTGGGTGCCATTTTATGTGCATTTGTGTACAATAATGTGAGTTTTAGTTTTATTATAGATCATGATTTTAACTTGCAAAACATGACATTTAACTTCTTTTTATATGTTTACTAGCAATTTATATTTTTCTGAAATATCTCTTGACGTCTTTGGCCATTTTTTTCAATAGGCTGCTTGTCTCATTACAGAATGGTTGGAATCCTTTTCATAAGGATGTAAATTCTTTGTCAGATTTATGTATTACTTGCATTTTTCTCCAGTCTGTGCTCTGCCTATATATTTTCTTACTGGTGATTTGAGGAGCCAGGAGTGTTTTATTTTGATGAAGTTTTTTTTTTCTTGATTATGTGTTTTTTGTGTCTTATCCAAAATATTATCAACCCCAAGTTCATAAAGGTAATTCTGTGTTCTTCTGAAAGCAGTCTCATATTTAAATTCACAATCCATCTTAAATTCATTCAGGTAAGGATTGAAGATCTTCCTTCCTCCTAACCCCTTAAAAATATGTTTGGTTTAGCTGAAGTGGCTGAAAATGTTCTCAATCTCCATTGAATTCTTTTGGTGCCTCTTTAAAATTAACTGATTGGGGAATTCCCTGGCAGTCCAGTGGTTAGAGCTGCAAGCTTCCACTGTAGGAGGCATGGCTTCAATCTCTGGTCTAAGAACTAAAATCCTGCAAGCTGCACAGTGTGACCAAAAAACTGAAAAATATCTAAAACTGTGTAAATATGGGTCTACTTCTGGAGTCTCTTCTGTTCATTTATCCTCATACCAGTAGCACAGTCTTGACTGCCATAGCTTTCTGCCTAACTTTGAGATCTGGTAGTAAGTTTGGCTATCCTACCTAGGTTCTTTGCATTTCTATATAAATTTTGGAACCAGTTAATGAATTAAAGAAAAATCCTGATATGATTTTGATTGCTCTGAATTTATAGATCATTTTTGAAAGCACTGACATCTTAATATTGACTCTTGTATTTCATGAGCATGTTATCGCTCTCCATTTATCTTAGGCCTTTTAGGAAGGTTTTGTAGTCTTCAGTGTAGAAATCTGGCAAACTTTCTAAACTCCTAAAATTTTTAAGATTTTTGGTGCTGCTGTAAGTAGAATTGTTTTTTAATTAATCTTCCAGTTACTCATTACTGTTCTATACAAATGCAGTCAATTTTGTGCCTTTGACTTTGTAACTTAACAACCTTTCAACCATTCAATTTTTCTAACTTTTGTGTAGAACCTTTTTGATTTTGATATACAGAATAATGTCATCTAAGGATTGTTTTGATTTCCATGTCTTTATATCTCTTATCACCTTATAGCACTGGCTAGAATTTCCTGTACAATGTTTAATAGATATCTGAGAACCATGAATAGGTGTTGAATTTCAAAAATTCTCCATTTTTTTCCTCCATTTTTCAAGATGATCATGTGATTCTTTATGTTTTAGTTTGGTAATATGGTGAACTATCCTGGTTGATTTTCAGTGTTAAACCAACTTTGTATCTCTGAGATAAACTTCACTTGGTTATGATGTATTACCCTTTTATATACTGCTGTTTGATATGGTAATATTGTGTTAAGGGCTTTTGTATCTGTGCTTATGGAAGGATATAGATCTGTAATTTCATTTTCTTATCACATCCCTGTCAGGTTTTGGTATTAGGGTTATTACACTGGCCTCACAACAGTTAGGGAAGTGTCCCTTCCTCCTCTTTGTTGGAAGAGTTTATAAGGTTGATGTTATTTTTAACTCTTAATATTTTGAAGAATTTACCACTGAAGTCATCTGGACCCAAGAATAAGAGGGGTTTGGGGACATTTCAGTGAGGATATTGTGGATCATGACGGATACAGGATTATTCATTCTGTTTCTTTGTGAAAAATTTGATAAGTTGTATCTTTTAAGGAATTTGTCCATTGTATGTAATTTCCAATATTTGACGTAATTCAGAATATTTTTAATATCTTTTTAATGACTATGGGATCTGTATTGTTTCTGCTTTCCTTTTTTATATTGGTAGCTTCTTTCCTGATTTTTTTTTTACCTGACAAATCATGCTAGGGTTTTAATCAAGTTTATTGATTTATTTCAAAGAACCAACTTTTGGCTTTTTTAATTTTATTCATTTATTTGTATTGCTTTATGCTCTCGTTTTTATTATTCCTTTCTATTTTGGTTTTAATTTGCTCTTCTGTTTTGGCTTTTTGGAAGCTTAAATAATTGATTTTAATAAAGACATTAAAACTATATATTTCCCTTTATGTACTGCTTTAGATGCATCCCACAGATTTTATGTTTTTGTTGTTATTCAAAATCAGAATATTTTATTTCCTTTACGATTCTTTTTTGACCCCTGGATTATTTAGAAGTGTTTTGATTTTTAAATATTTGGAGGATATATACTTTTTTTTCTTCCATTCCCTACACTTTTTCTTAATAGTGTTAGGATTTCCAGTTCTGTGTTAAAACATTTGTGGTAATAAGGATATCTTAATCTTGTTTCTTACCTTAAAGGGAATGCATCTAAGGTTAACCCGTAACAATTATAGACAGGTGTTGAACTTCATGAAGTGATTGTTCTGGTTCAGTTAAAATTATCATGAAATGTTTTACTCATGTAGAGAAGTATATTGATGAATTTTTCTGATATTAAGTAATCCTTGCATTATTGGCACAAATTCTGCTTGTTCATGATCTGTTATGTTTAGTGCTATGTAGGATTCATTTAGCTATTGCTTTATTTAGGATTTTGCATCTGTGTACATAAACAAAATGGGCCTATTATTTTTATTCTCTTGGTATGGATTTTTTGTTTATGAAATGGGAAGCTTCCCGCTTCCCCATTTTCTGGGTTCTGCAACAACTTGCATAAAACAGCTATTGAAAGTTTGGTAGAATTTGATAGAATAAAAACATTTAGACCTGAGGTTTTTTCAGAGGACAGGTCTTTGACTACTGTTTCTAATACACTTTTTACAGTTGATGAGTCTATTCAAATTATTCCTATACATTTTATATATTTCTAGGAGTTTATCCATTTTAAATATTTCAATTTATAGTTCATAAGACTTTACCTCCATATGTCTGAAATAATTTCTCCTTTCTGGGTTGTCTTCCATACATTCTTTGGTTTCTTTTTTTTTAATTGAAGTATAATTGACAGATAACATTAGTTTCAGGTGTACAACATCATTTTGTATTTGTATACATTGTGAAATGGTTAATATGCCTAGTTAACATCCCTCACCAAAGATAGTTACAAAATTTTTTCTTGTGATGAGAACTATTAAGATCTCTTAGCACTTTAAAACTTGCAATACAGTATTTAGTCACCATTATGTCATTATATCCTCATGACTACTCTAACTGAAAGTTTGTACCCCCTTTTGACCCCCTTCATTCATTTCACCCAACTCTTAAGCCCCCACCTGTAACCAATCTTCTCTAATCTATGAGTTCAGTTTTCTTGGGATTTTTTTTTGTAAGATTCTACATGTATTTAAGTTGGCTCATATGATATTTGTCTTTCTCTGTCAGATTTGTTTCACTTAGCATAATGCCATGTCCATCCATGTTGTCTCAAATGGCAGGATTTCTTCTCTATGGCTGAATATGCCTTTATGTATGTATGTATATTTTCTTTATTCATTTATTATTGAGCATGTTTCCACATCTTGTAAGTTGTAAATAAGTGAACATGGTTGTGGACTTATCAAGTTAATGTTTTTCTCTGGAAAAATACCCAGACGTAGAACTGCTGGATCACAGGTAGAATGTCTATACAGTTTTCCATAGAAGCTACACCAGTTTACATTCCCACCAACAGTGCACCAGGGTTCCCTTTTCTCCACATCCTCACCTGTACTTATTTTTTGATAATAGCCTTTCCAACCAGTAGGAGGGGACACTGTGGTTTTGATTTGCATTTTCCCAATGATTAGTGATGGTGAGTACCTTTTCATGTACCATTTTTATGTCATCTTTGGGAAAATGTCTGTTCAGAGCCTCTGCCCATTTTTTAAAATTGGATAGTTTATTTTCTTGCTACTGAGTCCTATGAGTTCCTTATAAATTTTACATTATTAATTAACCCTTTGTCAGAAATATGATTTGCAGCTATTTTCTCCCATTCAGTTGTTTTTGTTGTGTTGATGATTTCCTTTGCTGTGAAGCTTTTTAGCTTAATGTGGTCCCACTTTTTTATTTTGTTACCTTTACTTTTTATATCAAATCCAAAACATTAATGACAATACTGATGTCAAGGAGTTTACCACCTGTTTTTTTTTAGGACTTTTATGGTTTTAAGTATTACATTTAAATCATTTTGAGTTTTTTTTTGTTTTTGGTCCAATTTTCCCAGTACCATTTGTTAAGAGATGCCTTGGTTTTAAATTAATTGACCACAGGTGTATGGGTTTATTTTTGGGTTCTCTGTTGTGTTCCATTGATCTATATATGTTTTTATGCCAATACCATACTGTTCTGTTAGAGCTTTGTGATGTATTTGAAATTTAGGAAGCATGATGATTCCAGCCTTGTTCTTTTGTCTTAAGATGGGTCTATACAAATTTTAGGACTGTTTGTTTTCTATGTCTGTCAAAAATTCTGTTGGAATTTTTATGAGGATTGCAATACATCTGTAGTTTGCTTTGGCTAGTATGGACATCTTACCAGTGATGATCTAATTCATGAGCACAAAGCAGCTTTCCATTTATTTCTGTCGTCCTCAGTATCCTTCGGGGTCATAGTTTTCAGTATACAGGTCTTTTGCTTCCTTGGTTAAAATTTATTCCTAGATACTTTATTCTTTTTGATGCTTTCAGAAAGAATTTTTTTCTTCATTTTCCTTTTTCATAGGTGTTATTCATGTATAAAAACACAGATTTCTATATATTGATTTTATATCCTGCAACTTTACTGAATTTATTAGTTTTAATAGTCTTTGGTGGCATTTTTAGGGTTTTCTGTACATATGTCATCTGCAACAGTATACTTATTTCTGAGTTGGATGGCTTTTATTTCTTTTTCTTGCTTAATTAATTGCTCTGCTTAGGACTTCCAATACTATGTTGAATAAAAGTGGCAAGAGGGGACATTCTTGTTTTGTTCCTGATCTTAGAGGAAAAGTTTTTCAGTGTTGAGCATGTTGTGTTATCTGTGGATATGTCAAATGGCCTTTTTTATGCTGAGGTGAATTTTCTCTGTTCCTGCTTTGTTGAGAATTATACCATAAATGAATGAATTCTGTCAACAGCTCTTTCTCCTTCTATCAAGATTGTTGTATAATTTTTATCCCCCATTTTGTCAATATAGTATATTACATTCATTGATTTGCAGATGTTGAGCCATCCTTGGATCCTTTTAATAAATCCTACTTGGTCATGGTTTCTGATCCTTTTAATGTATTCTTGAATTGTTTGCTGGTATTTTGTTGAGGGATTTTGTATCTATGTTCATGAGGGATATTGGCCTGTAATTTTTCTTCTTGAAGTGTCCTTTTCTGGTTTTGGTACCAGGGTGATGCTAACCTTGTAAAATTGGGTAAGATTTGGTATTAATTCTTTAAATTTTGGTAGAATTCACTAGTGAAGTCATCTAGTCCTAGAGTTTTTGTTGGGAGGTTTTGGATTGCTGATTTAATCTCCTTACTAGTAATTAATATACTCAGGTTTTCTATGTTTCTAGGAATTTACCCATTTCTTCTAGGCTGGTCAGTTTGCTGGCATACAGTCATTCATAATCTCTGGAGAAGGCAGTGGCAACCCACTCTGGTACTCTTGCCTGGAAAATCCCATGGACAGAGGAGCCTGGTACGCTGCAGTCTATGGGGTCGCTAAGAGTCAGACAAGACTGAGCAACTTCACTTTCACTTTTCACTTTCATGCATTGGAGAAGGAAATGGGAACCCACTCCATTGTTCTTGCCTGGAGAATCCCAGGGACAGGGGAGCCTGGTGGGCTGCCATCTATAGGGTTGCAGAGTCAGACACGACTGAAGCGACTTAGCAACGGCAGCAGCATTCATAATCTCATGATCCTTTGCATTTTTGTGGTGTCACTTGTAACATCTCTAACATTTCTCATTTTAAGTCCTTTCTTTCTCTTGAGTCTAGATAAAGGTTTGTCAATTTTGTTTACTTTTCAGAGATCCAGCTCTTCATCTTCTCTGTTGTCTTTTGAATCCATTTCCTTCCATCTACGTTCTTCATTCATCTTTTTCTAGTTCCTTTCTAGGCACTTCTCACTATGAACTTCCTTCTAATAACTGTATTCCATTAAGTTTTGGTATGTTATTGTTGCATTTTTGTTTTCCTCAAAGTATCTTTTTTATCCTTTGTTTCTCTTCTTTGATCCTTTGTCCAGGAGCATGTTGTTTAATCTACATGTTTGCAAATTTTCCAGGTCTGTTCTGTAATTGATTTTTAGTTTCATGCCATGTACTAAAAAAAAGAACCTTGATATGATTTCATTCTTCTCAAATTTATTAAGACTTGATTTGTGGCCTAAAATCTGTCTTGGAGTGTCTTCCTGTGCACTTGAGAACAATGTATATTTTGTTGCTTTTAGATGAAATGTTCTACATACATCTAAGTTCATCTGGTTTAACATGTCATTTAAAGACAATGGTGGGGTTTTTTTAATTGATTTTTCTCTCTGGATGATGTATTTATTGATGAAAATGGGACATTGAAGTATCCTACTATTATTGTATTGCTATCTATTTCTGTAAGTCTTAATATTTGCTTTATATATTTAAGTGCTTCTATGTTGGGTTTATAAATGCTTATAAATACTATATCCTTTTGTTGGATTTCCCTGGTGGCTCAGATGGTAAAGCGTCTGCCTACAGTGTGGGAGACCTGGGTTCAATCCCTGGGTCGGGAAGACCCCCTGGAGAAGGAAATGGCAACCCACTAGCCTGGTGGGCTAAAGTCCATGGAGTCACAAAGAGTCGGACACGACTGAGCGACTTCACTTTCACTTTGTTGGATTAACCCCTTTATCATTATGTAACGTCCTTCGTCACTTATTACAGCCTGTTTGTCTCATGTAAATATAGCCAAAACAACTTTCATTTGATTTCTATTTACAAGGAATCTTTTCATTCCTTCCACTTTCACTTCCAGTCAGCGTATGTCTTTATATCTTAAGTGCATTAATGGTAGGCAGCATACAGCTCAGTCTTGGATTGGTTTCTATCCATTCAGCTACTCTGCATACTGGTAGGTATATACTCATTGGCCATTTGTGCATTGTTTTCAGGCTGTGTTGCAGTTCTTCTGTTCCTTCCTCTTCCTGTGTGATTTGATGGTTTTCTTTTGTGGTGTGCTTAGATTTATTTATCTTTTGTATATCTATTACATGTTTTCATGTGTGATTACCATGAAGTTTACATATAACAAAAGCCTTTGTCATTGCTAACAACTTAAGCTTGAACACATTCTAAAACTACATTTTTACTTTCCCCCAGATACATTTCAGGTTTTTGATATCACATTTTACTTTTTATATTGTATATCATTTTTTTTTTACTACTTTAGTCTTTAACCTGTATGCTAGCTCTATAAGTGACTTATGTACATAGGAATTAAGCTTTATGTAATCTAATTAAGCTTTCTATGTCTTTTAGTGATTAAATTTATAAGAAATTTTTAATTTCCAAGTACTTGGTTGATAGAGTATGTTCTTTGACTATAACAGAATTACGAAATAATATAATTCTGTTATAGTCAAAGAACATACTCTATGTGATTTCAAACCTTGGGACTGTATTAAAAGCTAGCATGGGATATATCTTGGTGAATGTTCGATGTGCACATCCAAGACTGTTTCTCCATTAAAAGCTGATAGTCACCACTCCATCCTGACAGCAAGTTAAGTTGAACAGATTGAAAAATCAGTAACTCTTCTTGGATTCATAAGAGACTGGAGAATAGAGGGCAAACTGCTCCCCCAATATTGGAGAGGTAATCAAAGACTGAAAAAAAAATACATTTGGGACAGTTACAAAAGGTATAACATATGTACACATGGTAATAGAGAAAGAAGAGATATTTGGAACAATGATAGATTTTACCCCAAATTAATGGCAGAGACCAAACCACAGATCCGATCCAGGAAATTCAGAGATCACTAGTCTACTCTGAAGAAAGCCAGAGATTAAGAAAAAAAATATCACCAGTGTAGATTTCTGTACTCTGCAAAACTGTTCTTTCAAAAGTGAAGATAAAGATTTTCTGAAACAAAAATTGATGGAATTCATTCACCATGCAAGAAACATTTAGAGAGATGAGTGTAATATAGGTCAAAAACTCAGATCTGTATAAAGGAAGAGCAATGAAGGAATAAGTGATGGTATTTGGAAGAAACTTATCCTGTTAGATCAATTAAAAATGAAAAGTTTTTATTTTACCAATGTATTTGATTATGTATGCTAATGTATATGCTTATATATAAATGAAGTGAATAACAGCAGTTGTGCAAAGAAGGATTTAGGATTATTTTGTTACTATAATGTACACTACCTGTGATGAGTTATTTCATAGTTGACTTGGATTAGCTATAAAAGTATATACAAATTCTATGGCATCCACTAAAAAAGGTGGGGGAAAAAAGTATAACTAATACACTAAGGAGAGAAACAGAATCTTAGAATATGCTATTAAAACTAAAAAAGCCAGAAAAAGAACCAAGGGAAACAATTAGAAAATAGTAATGAATATGATAGGTATCAATATTACCACCGTATCAGTAATCACTTTGAATGTCATTTGAATGTACCAGTTTAAAAATAGATTGGTCTTGGTTTTAGATCCACTCTGACAAACAGTAAGTTATCTACAAGAAACCCATTTTAAATATAGACATAGATTAAAAGGATAGAAAGAAATTATACCACACTAAGGCTAGTCAAAAGAAAGAGCAGCTATATAATTTTCAAGAAGAGCAGACTTCAAAGAAACGTTATCAGTAATAAGGACATTAAATAATGATAAAGGGATTAGTTCAAGAAGGGGTTAGTTTAATGTGTATGTGCCTAAAAACAGCATCAAACCTATATGAGGCAAAAAATAATGGAAATAGATAAATTCACTGTCAGAGTTGGAGATTTCAACAACCTTGATCAGAAGTGGACAAATCCAGCAGGCAAAAATCAGTTAAGGATATAGTTGAATTAAAAATCAGTTGACGGAATAAAATGGACATCTGTAGACTGTTTTATCCAACAACAGAATACAAAGTCTTCTCAAGCTCATAAATATTCACCACATCTGGGACTAAAAACACCCCTTTAAAAGAACAGAAATTATGTAATATCTGCTCTCAGAACTTAATGCAATTAAACTAGAAATAAGTTACAAGATAACTGGAAAATCCTAAACATGGAGATTAAGCAACACTTCTAAATAACACATAGGTCGAAGAAATCAAGAGAAATTTTAATTAAACTGAGTATTTTGAACTAAATGAAAACACAACTTAGCAAAATTGGTGGGATGTGGCAGAAGTAGTGCTTAGAAGGAAATTTATAACATTTAAGTGTATACATTAGAGGAAAAAAAAAAAAAAGGAAAATCTAGAATAACTTCGACCTCAGGAAACCAGAAAGAGAAGAACAAGTTAAAATCAAATCAGCAGAAGAAAAGAGATAGTAAGAACTAGAGCAGAAATTAATGAAGTTGAAAACAGATATCAATAGAGAAAATGAATGAAACCAAACTCTGGTTCTTTCTTTGAAAAGAGCAATAAAATTGATAAACTTCTAGCCAGGATAACTTAGAGGACACAAATAACTAATACCAGAAATGAAAGAGGACATCACTACAGATCCCAAGGATCATTAAAAGGATAATAAAGGAATATTATGAACAACTCCATGAGCACAAATGTGACCAACTAGAATAAACTGACCAATTCCTTTAAAAACACAATTGTCCAGTGCTCAAACAAGAAGAGAGAAACCATCTGAAAAGGCCTATATCTACTAAAGAAAGTGGATTTATCAATAATAACCCTGCAAAATGGCAACAAGGCCAGATGGTTTCACTGGTGAATTCTACCAAACATTTAAGGAAGTAATTATACCAATTCTCTTGGAAGATAGGAGAGGAAATACATTTTACACTTGCTTTAAGCCCAGCATTACCCCTAATACTGATATCAGATAAAGACATTATAGACATCATAGAAAAAACCTGTAGACCAAATATCTCTCATGGGGGGAAAAGATCCCCTGGAAAAGGAAATGGCAACCTATTCCAATATTCTTGCATGGAAAAACCCCATGAACAGAGGAGCCTGGTGGGCTAGTCCATGGGGTCATGAAGAGTCAGACACAACTTGGCAACTAAACCACAGTCTCTCTCATAGATATAAAACCAAAGTTTTAGCAAATCGGGAGGTGTGCTTCAGACTCACTAACAGCATTTCCTCTCCCTTTTGATTTACAACTAATTGGACACCCATAACCCAGAAAAAGTATCTACAACAGCACACCATGTGACCCGAGAGAGAGAGATCCATCTACCTTACATCCAAAAGTGGGTGGATTGGGATCTCAGAAGAGGCAGGAGACCCAGAATATTAGTGGCAGTGGTGGGCTAGCATGCCACTCTGGCAATGGAGATGGAGGGCAAAGACAGTGAGTGGGTGTCTCCCTGGTCCCACATGCTGGAGGGACCCACTGCTCTGAGTAGAGGTTACAATGACTGAGGAGAAGGAAGGGAAAAGAAGGTAAAAACTAGATGTCCATTGACAGAGGAATAGATAAAGAAGATGTGGTACATAATACAATGGAATATTTAGCCATTTAGAAAAGAATGAAATCATGCCATTTGCAGCAATATGGATGGACCTACAGACTATTGTACTAAGTCAGACAAAGACAGACATTACTCACATGTGGAATCTAATTTTGTAAAATGATACAAACGAACATATTTACAAAACAGAAGCAGACTAGCAGACTTACAGACATCAAAACCAATCCTGTGGTTACCACAGGAGAAATGCTGAAGTGGGTTAAATCAGGAGCTTGGATGAACATAACTCACACGACTGTACATGCTCAACATGGACCTACCGTGCATAGCACAGGGAATCCTACTCGATACTCTGATAACCAGTATGCGAAAAATCTGAAAAAGATTGAGCATATATTTATGTATAACTGAATCACTGCTGAAACACAACATTGAAAATCAACTACCAATAATATTAAAAGAAGAAAGCAGAGAACTGAAAAGATGTATTTTCTGCTGTCTGCCCCAGGATTCTGGCAAGAGGGCCACCCACAAACATATTCAAGGGTCCCTATACCAGGCTTTAGCCAGCCCCAAGTGCCAATGATATATGTCACCCAACTCTGCCACTGTCCTTTTCTCCCCTATATTTATCTCTGCCAACTTTTTCTTTTCTTTATGTGCACACTCCCAACCCCTTAGTGGTGAGTGAACTTTGAGAAATCAAAAACTTGTGCTACAGTGCAACATTCTGAAAAAAAGGTTCCTAATTGCCAACCTGTTGAATCAAAGTCTTACCTAAATAAGAAGGGTGTTCTCTACTTCAGATGCAGCAGCAAAGGCACTTTTCATCAAATACTATTAAAAAGAATCATGGTATTACAGTTTCACAAAATTTTTACAGGAACTGAACCCAAGACACAATATTGTGATCTAAAAGATAATTCAAAATAGTTGTTATGAAGAAATTCAACAAGCTATAAGAAAACTGAGAAAGGTAATACAATGATCTCAGGAATAAAGTCAATGAGTGGAAGGAATACTATAGCAAAGGGATTGAAATTCTAAAAACAAAAATTCCAGGGCTCAAGAACTTAGAAAAGAGATGAAGAATGCAGTAGAAAGCATTGAATATAGGGCAGGTCAGATGGAAGAATAAGCTCAAGGATAGCAATATAGAAGTGTTTCAGGTGGAAAAGAAGAGAGAAGTAATAACTTTTTTGAAATGAAGAAACCCCATGAGAATTTACAGACTCCATTAGAAGGGCCAGCATAGCATTAGTGGGTATGCCATGAGGAGAGAGAAAAGAGCTGAGCACATGTTCAAAAAATATAGCTGAGAACTTCCTAAACCTGGGAAACTGGATATACTGGTCCATGAAGCTAATAGAACATCTTATCTCAATGAAAAAAAGAGGACCTCCAAGATGAAATCACTGCAGATGGTGATTGCAGCCATGAAATTAAAAGACGCTTACTCCTTGGAAGGAAAGTTATGACCAACCTAGATAGCATATTCAAAAGCAGAGACATTACTTTGTCAACAAAGGTCCGTCTAGTCAAGGCTATGGTTTTTCCAGTAGTCATGTATGGATGTGAGAGTTGGACTGTGAAGAAAGCTGAGGACTGAAGAATTGATGCTTTTTAACTGTGGTGTTGGAGAAGACTCTTGAGAGTCCCTTGGACTGCAAGGAGATCCAACCAGTCCATTCTAAAGGAGATCAGTCCTGTGTGTTCTTTGGAAGGAACGATGCTAAAGCTGAAACTCCAGCACTTTGGCCACCTCATGCGAAGAGTTGACTCATTGGAAAAGACTCTGATGCTGGGAGGGATTGGGGGCAGGAGGAGAAGGGGACGACAGAGGATGAGATGGCTGGATGGCATCACTGACTCTATGGATATGAGTTTGAGTGAACTCCGGGAGTTGGTGATGGACAGGGAGGCCTGGCGTGCTGCGATTCATGGGGTCGCAGAGTCAGACACAACTGAGCGACTGAACTGAAGATACATTAAGACTCAAACATCAATTATAAATAATTTTAAAAGCAGCCATTGGGAAAAAAAAACCAATAACCTACAAAAGAATCCCTGTAATGCAATCAGCAGATTTATCACCAGAAATTCTACATACCAGGAGTGAGTGAGATGACATATTCAAAGTATTGAAAGATAAAAATTCAGTCAAGAATACCCAATGCAGAATGACATATATATACTACTATACATAGATCATAAAGACCTAATGTATAGCACAGGGAACTCTACTCATTTCTCTGTAATGACTTATTTGGGAAAATCATCTAAAAGAGAGTGGATATGAGACTTCTGTGGTGGTCTAGTGGTTAAGAATCTGGCGAGCAATGCAGGGGACTTGGGTTCAGTCCCTGGTATGGGAAGATCTCACAGACTGCAGAGCAAGTAAGCCTGTGCACCACAACCACTGAGCCCTTGAATTCTGGAGCCCACACCATAACTAGCATCCGTGCACCATAACAAAATGATGCAACAAGACCCAACGCAGTCTAATTTTTTTTAAAAAAGGTCAGGTATATGTGTATGTATAACTGATTCCCTCTGCTGTAGAGCAGAACCTAACGATACTGCACATCAACTATACTCCAATTAATAAAAAGAAAATACCCAATCCAGCAAAGTTATCCTTCAGATAGGAAGGAGAAATAATAGCTTTCCCAGACAAACAAAGCCTCAAGGAGTTTACCACCAATAGTGGTAAACCTGCCTTAAAAGAAATGTTGATCAGAGCTCTTCAAGATGAGATTAAAAGGCAAAGAAGTACACAAAAGTGATAGAATTGAAAAACTAAAATTTTTAGAATAGTATTATGAAACAATTACAAAAGTTAAAAGGACATTAAAAATTACTATAGCTACTGAAACTTAGTAACAAAGTCACAGCATAAAAAAAGATAATTTGAGAAATCAAAAATATAAAAGGGGAAGAGTAAAGGATGGAACATATTTAGACAAATGGAAATAAATTGCTATCAGTAAAAAAAAAAAGGACTACTGTTTCTATGAGATATTTTATGTAAATCTTATGGTAACTACAAAAAGCTACAGCAGACACACATAGAAGAGAGTGAACAAATCACCACGGAAAATCACCAACTTACAAAAATGAAAAAACAATGAAGAGACAAAATAACCAGAAGGCAAAAAAAAAAAAAAAAATGGCAGTGGTGAATCTTTACATATCAATGGGTGGAACTTATCAATCAAGAGGCACAGACTAGACGGGTTAAAAAAAAAAAAAAAGACAACTATATGCTGCTTGTTGCTGCTGCTGCTAAGTCACTTCAGTTGTGTCCGACTCTGTGGGACCCCATAGACGGCAGCCCCCCAGGCTCCCCCGTCCCTGGGATTCTCCAGGCAAGAACACTGGAGTGGGTTGCCATTTCCCTCTCCAATGCGTGAAAGTGAAAGTGAAGTCGTTTAGTCGTGTCCGACTCTTAGGAACCCCATGGACTGCAGCCTACCAGGCTCCTCCATCTATGGGATTTTCCAGCCAAGAGTACTGGAGTGAGGCGCCATACAGGAGACTTATTTCAGCTCTAAAGACATACACAGGCTCAAGGTGAAAGATGGAAAATGATATTCCAAGCAAATGGAAACCAAAAGATGGAAAACAGTGTGGAGGTTCCTCAAGAAATTTAAAAATAGATCTAACATATGATCCAGCAATTCTACCTCTGGACATATATACCCAAAGGAAGTAAATACAAGATTTTAACATGATAAATGCACTTCCTTGTTAATCACAGCATCATTCACAATAGTCAACCTATGGAAACAGGACTTCCTTGGTGGTCCAGTGGTTAAGAGTACACTTGTCAATGCAGGGGACACAGGTTTAATCCCTAGTCCAGGAAGAATACATGCCAAGGGGCAGCTAAGCCCACGTGCCACAACTACTGAGTCCACGAGCCCTAGAGCCCACGCTCTGCAACTAGAGAAGCCTGCACACCACTAGATAAAGCCCGAATGCAGCAATGAAGACCCCAGTACTGCCAAAAACAAAATTTTTTAAAAAGAACCTAAACTCTCAAAACTGAGTATTGTCAAGATTTCAGTTCTTCCTAAACTGATCTACACATCCAACCTATTCCCAGTTTAGATTCTACCAACTGCACTATAGAGTGTGTAGCATGTACGGCTATAGAATTTGTATTCTACAGTTGCTGAATGTTCTATAAACATCAGCTGTGATTTTCAAATCAATATCTGTGTGTGTGTGGCTTTTAGACAGTTCTATCAATTACTGAATGAGTAGTAGAATCTCTTAACTGTAATTGTGAACTTGCCCACTTCTATCATTTTTTGCTTCATACATTTGGAAGGTCTGTTATTAGGTGCATACACATTTAGGATTCTATTTTCATGAACTGATATTTTATCAAAGTGAAATGTCCTTTTATACTTATTAACATAGCCACACTACCTTTTTTATGCTTGTTTACATGATATATCATTTGTAGTCCTTCTATGTTTATATTTAATGCATGAATTGTATAAAGCATCTACTTGGGTCTTGCTTTTTGTCTGTTCCAAAAGTCTCTTC
Source organism: Ovis canadensis (assembly GCF_042477335.2). Classification (NCBI taxonomy): domain Eukaryota; kingdom Metazoa; phylum Chordata; class Mammalia; order Artiodactyla; family Bovidae; genus Ovis; species Ovis canadensis. The sequence continues at coordinate 207,313,680 of NC_091245.1, read as the reverse complement.
CGGTTAATATAATCACTAATATATTTGTATTTAAACTGTACATTCTTGCTCTTTTCTGTTGTCTCTTGTGCTTCTCTCTCTCTGCCTTCATTCAGGTTGTTTTTTAGCAGTCAGTCTCCTTTTAGCTTTATGGTTATACCTGTTTTCAGTGGCAATTCCTAGGATTTACAAAACATCCTTATATTGCTCAGTGGTAAAGAATCTGCAGTGCAAGAGCCACAGGAGACGCGGGTTCAAACACTGGATTGGGAAGATCCCCTGGAAGATGAGATGGCAACCCACTCCAGTATTCTTGCCTGGAAAACCCCATGGGACAGAGGGGCCTGGCAGGGACAGTTCATAGGGGTCACAAATAATTGGACACAACTGAAACAACTTAATTAGCATCCTTGCAGTGAACATTATCTCGCCTCATTCATAAGAATCTTACAATAAAATTCCATCTACTCGTCCAATCCTTTGTACTACGGTCATGTAGTTTACATTATAAACCCAACTAAACACTTTTTGCTTTAAACAATTAAGTTTTGTAAAAGTATTTTATAATGCTTTCCAATTCCAATGAATATTCAGGACTATATTGAAAGTACTATAAAAAGTATTATATTTTTAAAATATAAAAGTATTTTTATTTTATAATACTTTCAATCCTGAAGGAAATTAGTCCTGAATATTCATTGGAAGGACTGATGCTGAGACTGAAACTCCAATACTTTGGCCACTTCATGTGAAGAACTGACTCATTGGAAAAGACCCTGATGCTGGGAAAGATTGAAGGCAGGAAGAGAAGAGGACGACACAGGATGAAATGGTTGGATGGCATCACTGACTCACTGGACAGGAGGTGGCGATGGACAGGGAGGCCTGGCATGCTGCAGTCCATAGGGTCGCAAAGAGTTGGACACGACTGAGCAACTGAACTAAACTGATGGCATAAGTTGTACTTTTTAGTGTCCACTGCCTGAGAAAACACACATAAGAATGTAAAGATCCCTTACACTTGCAACAGTATCCTAGAGGTACACCCTGAAGTAGAACCATGTGCACGTGTGCTGAGTCACTTCAGTCTGTCACTCTGGGCTGTAGCCTGCCAGGCTCCTCTGTCCATGGGATTCTCCAAGTAAGGATACTAGAGTAGACTGCTATGACCTTCTCCAGGGGGGATCTTCCCGACCCAGGGATGGAACCAGTGTCTTCTGTATTGCAGGCGGATTCTTGACTGCTGAGCCACTGGGGAAGCCCCCAGAACTACCCTACCCAGCATTTAAAATGTGTGTGCAGTTTAGACTGTCAAACTAGAGAGGCAGTTTTTCATTTCCTGGGGTAAAATGTACAGCTCCGAGATCCAGTGCAGGATTGTCCTGCCCAAAAGTGTTCAAGTATCTGGCTATCCTTTGGGACACTACTTATTTCTGCTTGTTTGAGAGAGTAAGAAACATTCATGTCTCACAACAGAATACTTGATTTCCCCAGATTTCTAATCCAATGGTCTCTCATGCTACATGACAGCAGCATCTATACAACCATTTCAATTAGACAGTTTTCCTTCCCTCCTAACATACAACCCATCATTAAATTATGTGACCCCACCTTTAAAATATATCCACCTCTCTTCTGCCACTGTCACACTAGTTCAAACCAGCAACACACCTTGTCCAGACACCAACCTCCTCACTGGGAATCATTCTCAAAACAGCAACCATGTTTGGTTGCTTTTAAAAGCAAAACTCAAAAGGTTTTTTTCTTTCCTGTTTTAAAATCTCCAAAGGTATTTCACTGCACTTAGAAATTCACACTCCTTGTGCTAGCTCACAAAATAATATGCAGTGTGGCTCCTGCCTGCCTCTCATCTCATGGCCCTCTCTGCTCCTCAGCCATCTCACTGCCTTGCCTTCCAATCCTCAAACTTGCCAAGTTCATTCATGCTTCAAGGACTTTGAACTACTGTTGTTCTCTGCTAGATCTAGATCACGTGGGTGGCTCCTTTTCTTTTGGAGCTCTAGGTCTGCAGAATCCCCAGAAGACTAGGTAGTTACCTTAAAAATAAGTAAACTAAAAAACTTAGATAAATATCTGTTTGTGATCCAGTGAGCTAAATTTTCTTATCCTCACATCTCTAAGCAAGTTACATATTTGGTTGTTAATGAATCTGGAAATAAAAAGTACCTGAGAATCCAATTCATTAATTTTTATTTCCCTTGGAAAACCTTCATATTCAGTGCATGTAGTATTAGGTAAGGCCATACTACTGCATCAGACACCCAACAACAAAGAGCCTTAAAGAGAAGGGGTGTATCATTCTCTGATTACCTTCTGTGGACAGTTCCAGTAGGACTGTACAGCATGACAAAGTGGGAGTTGTTCCCGGAATGCAAAGATGGTTCAACATATGAAAATTCATCATTCTGATATACCACAGTAACAGAGTGAAGGACAAAAACCACATGTCATACTAACTGATGCAGAAAAGCATTTGATAAGACTCAATACCCTTTCAAATAAATGGGGAAACAGTGGATGACTTCATTTTTCTGGGCTCCAGAATCACTGCAGATGGTGATTGCAACCATGAAATTAAAAGATGCTTTACTCCTTGGAAGGAAAGTTATGACCAACCTAGACAGCATATTAAAAACCACCTGTTCGATGCAGCATACAGGATGCTTGGGGCTGGTGCACGGGGATGATCCAGAGAGATGATATGGGGTGGGAGGTGGGAGTGGGGTTCATGTTTGGGAACTCATGTACACCTGTGGTGGATTCATGTCAATGTATGGCAAAACCAATACAGTACTGTTAAGTAAAATAAAGTAAAAATAAAAATTAAAAAAAAAAAACACACCAGAAACATTACTTTGCCAACAAAGGTCCATCTAGTCAAGGCTATGGTTTTTCCAGTGGTCATGTATGGATATGAGAGTTGGACTATAAAGAAAGCTGAGCGCAGAAGAATTGATGCTTTTAAACTGTGGTGTTGGAGAAGACTCTTGTCAGTCCCTTGGACTGCAAGGAGATCCAACCAGTCCATCCTAAAGGAAATCAGTCCTGGGTGTTCACTGAAAGGACAGATGTTGAAGCTGAAACTCCAATACTTTGGCCACCTGACAGTGGGAAAGACTGAGGGCAGGAGGAGAAGGAGACGACAGAGGAAGAGATGGTTGGATGGCATCACCAACTCGATGGATGTGGGTTTGGGTGGACTCCAGGAGTTGGTGATGGACAGGGAGGCCTGGCATGCTACGATTCACGAGGTCGCAAAGAGTCAGACATAACTGAGCGACTGAACTGAATACCCTTTCCTGTTACCCCACCACCACCGACAAAAAAAAAAAAAAAAAAAAACAACAAACTAGTAATAGAAGGAAACTACCTTAGCACAATAGATTTAAAGATCATATATGAAAAGTCCACTGCTAACATTATATTTCACTGGTGAAAGATGCAAAGCTTTTCCTCTAAGATCAGGAACAAGGTAAGGATGCCCACTCTTGTCACTTCTACAAGTTATCTGAAGTCCTAGCCACAGCAATTAAGACAGAACGAAATGAAAAGCATCTAAACTGGAAAGAACCAAAATTATATTTGCAGATATTATCCTTCATGTTGAAAATCCAAGATTCCATACACACACAAATTGTTTTAATATAAAGCAAAGCAAAAGAAACTGAAAGGGAGAAATAGACAGTATAATAAAAGTAAAGTGAAGTCACTCAGTCGTGTCCGACTCTTTGTGACCCCAGGGACTGTAGCCTACAAGGCTCCTCTTTCCGTGGGATTTTCCAGGCAGTAGTCCTAGAGTGGACTGCCATGTCCTTCTCCAGGGGATCTTCCCAACCCAGGGCTCGAAGCCGGGTCTCCCACGTTGTAGACAGACGCTTTACCATCTGAGCCACCAGGGAAGCCACCATAATAAAAGTAGAGGACACTTCAATATTCCATTGTCATCAATGGATAGATCATCCAGACAGAAAACCAACAGAGACACACAAAACTTAATAACATCTGAGCAAAAAAACTCTAACAACAACAAAAAAAATAAAATGCCCAATTCAAAAATGGGCAAAGGACTTAAACCGTCATTTTTTCTAAAGATGATATATAAATGGCCAACAAGCATGTGAAAAGATGCTCAATATCACTAACCAGAGGAATGTAATTAAAAACCACAATGAGATACTACCTCAATTCATTAGGATGACAAATACAAGAAACGGGGAAGGAAGGCGGGAAGGAAGGAGGCAGGAAGTGTTGAGGAAGATGTGAAGAATCTGGAGCCCTTGTGCACTGCTGCTAAGACTAAAATGGTGCAACTGCTGTGGAAAACAGATTAGAAGTTCCTCAAAAAATGTAAACAAGAAATGGCACAGGAGCTAGTCACAGCACTTCTGGGTATTTATCCAAAAAGTGAAAGGAGGGTCTCAAAAAGATATCTGCACACTTATGTTCACAGCAGCACAATTAATAGCCAGATGTCCACTGACAGATAAATGGATAAACTGTGACAATGGAATATTATTCAGTCCTGTGGCATGCCGCAGTGAGGAGGATACTCGAGGATATTATGCTAAGTGACATAAGCCAACCACGAAAAGATAAATACTGTGCTCAAGACTCCATTTATGTGAAGTGCCTGAAGTGAAGTGAAAGTCGCTCAGTCATGTCCAACTCTTTGTGACCCCATGGACTATACAGTCCATGGAATTCTCCAGGCCAGAATACTGGAGTGGGTAGCTGTTCCCTTCTCCAGGGGATCTTCCCACCCAGGGATCAAACCCAGGTCTCCTGCATTGCAGGCGGATTCTTTACCAGATGAGCCACCAGGGAAGCCCTATGAAGTACCTAAAACAATCAAATTCATAAGACAAACGAAGTAAAATAGTGGTTACCAGGGGATGGAATGTGAAAATGGTTTCAATTCTATTTCTAGGAGTAGAACTGCTGAGTCATATGCTAACTCTATGTTTAACTTTCTGAGGAACAGCCAAACTGTGTTCCACAGCTGCTGCACCATGTTAACGTTCCCGCCCCTGTACAAAGGTTTCAGTTCATCCGAATGCTCTTCAACACTTGTCCTTTTTACTAAAGTAATCCTTGAGGGTGTGAAGTGATAACGCACTGTGGTTTTGGTTTGCATTTCCCTAATGACTAATGTTGTTGAATATTTTTTCATCTGTATACATGTTCTGGAGAAAGATCTATCAAATTCTTGTTCATTTGTAAATTGGGTTATCTTTATTGTTAACTGTAGTTCTTTATATATTCTGAATACAAGTCCCATTATGTTTTTAAAGTTAAGGGAATGTCTATTGATATAATTATTATAGCTTTCTATACCATACTTCGTTAATTTCCAAAATATCTTCAAGTTATATTTTTTGATGAAGTACATCAAAGGTTACCTTAAACATAAATTGCACAGAAATTTTAAAATATAAAGCAACCAATACATTTTCAAACAAATGAATTTCAAGCTGAAGAGAGAGAGGTACGGGGACCCATCAGTTAAAAGAAATTTATAGATATACAGAACATATGGACCTTATTTTGAAACCAGACTTGAACTGGAAGAATAAATTATGAGACAATTCAAAATGCTGACTAGATGATTACTAAGAAATGGTTAACATTTAAGCATGATAACAGTGTTTTGGTTATCTTTAGGAGCTTTATCTATCAGACATACATACTGAAATATTTACGAATGAAATTATGTGCTACCTGGGACTTGCTTCAGAATAAATCAGGGTTGGGAAGATGGGTACCATATAAATAAATCAAGATTAGCCACATGAATTGATTGTGTTGAAGTAGGTTCATTATACTAATCTACTGTTGTATATCCTCAAGTTTTCTATTACAAATAACTACTACTCCAATGTCTATTGTGTTTAAGAGCAAAAGTGGCTGGAAGCAACTAAACAATATCATCTAAAGTTTTACAAACTTAAATTCCTTCCCAGAGCAAAAGAGCTCTGGGAAAATTAATAATGAGACAGACATGTCTGTGCAATTATTTATACAACATTTTAAGTATTACCACCAGTCATAGGCTAACTGGGAACTTACATCAAGCACTGTACACAAAACAGCACAATGCAACAGCCATCAGCATCACTCTTAACCTACACAGTCCATTTCCTCACTGGAGCTCACTAAGGGACCAGAAACCCCACTGGACGAGTACAACTACTCTCACTGATTTTCAGAAAATACTGCCTTCAACCAAATATATGTACATAGCAAGTAGTTTTATAACAATCCCTCAGGCCATCTTATTAAACTCAACTAAATTGCCATCCAACAGACACGTGAATTAGGATAAATAGATATATATAACTTGTACACTTAAAATACAGATCTACCAGGATGACAATAATAAAAATAAATATATTCACACAAGGATTTAGAAAAACTGCAACCCTACATATTGTGTTAGAATATGTTTAAATGGTACAGCCACTTTGGAAAAGTTTGGCAGTTCAGAAAGTCAAACGTAAAATTTTGAAACAATCCAACAATTACACTCCTAGGAATCTACCTAAAAGAAATTAAAATATATGTCCACATAATGACATATATGGGGAATATTCACAGATTATTCATAATAGCAAAAATGTAAACAATCCAAACATGCATCAATTGGTGAATGAATAAACAACATGTAGTATATCCACATAATGGAATACTACATAGCAACCAAAAGAATTAAGTACAGTTCATATGGATGAACCTCATAAACATTATGCCAAAGGAAGGAAGCCAGAAACAAAAGACTTCAGATTGTATGATTCTAGTCACCTGTAATTTCTGGACAGGGGAAATTTGTGGAACAGAGCAGTGTGACTGCCTAGGTCTTGCGGTAAGAGCGGGAACTAACGCAAAGGAGCATGAGAAGAACTTCTATTAAGGCCGATGGAAATTTCCTAAAACTGGATTGTGGTGGTTTCAGAACACTATGAATTTACTAAAATTTAATGAATTTACCAAAATTTACTGAACTGTACACTTACAATGGTTGGAATTTCATGGTGTTTAATTATACCTCAAAAAAGCTGTTGCTATTGAGTACCACTACAACAGTCTTATGAATGACTATTTTAAAGCTCTGGCTCTCATTACATATAGTTTCAGTACAATGAATTCCAACACACTCTCAGGATTAAGAATACTGAAAACTAAACAAGTATTTTCAAAAGATTTCATGTACACACATCTCTAAATCTTACTGATCAAATATTGCTCTTTTACCTCTGTGTCATGTAACTACGTAACAAAAGCACTGTCTAGAGCTTACCTTAGCATTTCCCCTTAGCCACTAAGCTTATGCCCTACAGTATTCCTTTTTGTAAAAATCTCATTTGGCATTGCCCAAGTTTTCCATTAGATCCAAAGTTTTCTTAAAGTATTTAATAACCTGAAATAAAATTAATAGCTATATTATATGTGTGCCTAAATATATAAATATAAAATGAATATTATCCATTTGTTTTTTTTCCTTTGCTTTGCTCATTAAGCCACTCACATGTTGCCTCTATGTTTCCAAACTTTTTGTTTTAAATCAAGCTTCGTTTTTACTATTTTTGGTTCTAAACTATTCTTCACTTTAAACTCATCTGATGGATTCTTCTCTTCAAAGCAGTGCTACTTTCCATAATCAAGCCTGCTTTAATTTCAATCTGACTCCATCTCTTCCTATTCCACTAAAAAATGTTCCCTCTAAGCCAGTTATTAAAAACAGAAAAACACCTTTTTAACCAAACATTTTTCCCCAGACCAAATCTCATATGCAATGCCAATAACATACAAGAGATAAAGTAGAAAGCTTCTGACCTCATGAAATACAGCAGCCTCAAAGTGTTTCTTGAAAAACAATGCTTTAAAAGTTACAAGCTACACTGATTTCTGCACAGCACAAACACAAAAGATAAGCTGAAAATAAATAAGCAATACTTTTAAGAAAAACTTGGATATACTTAGATTTTAAAAAATGTTTTAGAAACTCAATTTTTAAAACAGATAATTATAAAATGATCCCCCAAATATCTGTCTTTAAAACTCCATAAAGACATTACTTTTTAGGAATTCCATCTTCAACAACAGCTGTGCATTTTTTAAAAATCATAATTTCCTTATTTATGGCAGATTAAAAAAAGATGAAAGAGAAGTCAAAAGCCACATTAACACAAAACACTGAGCCTAGTGGAAAGTTGTCAAATAAATGAATTTGTCAGCAAGAAATGCCAATTACCCAACAGGCAGTAAAGAAAATAGATAGCAAGAATGCTCTGGTAAAACCATTTATGTAACTGTATTGAGTTTAAAAAAAAAAACAGAACTATCCGCCTCCAGAATCAAATACAAATCAAGCAAATATTCAACCAAAATGGCAACAAAGAGTAAGGGTAAACCTGGAAAAGGGGATTTGTACTATTAGGAATTTTCAAATGTAAAACTACAAAATAGAAACCACTTCGCCTTCTGAAATCAAAGGTAAAGGTATCATAACTTCACCACATTTCTATAAAATAAAAATTATTGCTATAGGATTTAAAAATGGAGGCAAGTAAAGAGTTCAGAAATATACTTGTTTATAATCAATTAAATGATGAACCATAATTTGAACCCTAATTATCACATTATGTAGAAATCACAATCCGGTATTGTGTGCTCAGTTATTAAGATAAATGTTAAATAGTTCACATTTTAAAAACATTTTATCATTACATTATCAAATTTGATAAAATCTTATCAAAACATCTATGTATGCAATATAAATCATGTTGTTAAAAGTATAAAGTAACATTTAAAGAAAACTGCTGAGGTGTCAAATAAGTATTTTCTATTAAATATATACAATTTAACACTTAGAACTCCATAAATTAATTCTTGCTAAAAGTTGATTCAGGTTTACAAAGGCATACCTTGTGAACTATAATTTTCCCCAGCACCACTTTCCTTTATTCCAAAATCCTTTCATTAGGTTTAACTTTCTTCTGTCGTTCATATGTAAAAGTTACAGAAGGTTTACAATACGTAGTCTTCATAGTAACATGTTTTAAAAAATCTAAGCAAAGTGCACGTTAAACTGGCTACAACTACTCAAACCTCTTGATTATCATCAAATAAAAAATAGATGAACACTTCATTTACTTAAATCTTTCTGAGGAAGAAAAAAATAGTATACCTTGCTTAAATAAGAATTTCCCAGTAAGGGTATTATATAAAAGATTTCCCATGTTATTTTATTAACTCTCTTTCACTCATTAAAACTTTTTAAAAGTCTAATGAAGAACATATACTTACAAAGCCATATTACACAACTACAGTACTGTTAATTAAATAAAGCAGCCCAGTATAGTTGTAAACATTTTAAATATAGTAAACAAGACTTGGCATGTCTTTTCTCCCAAAAACTTGCCATTACAATGCTCTTTCCATAAATAATTATCCTTTCTAGAAAAGTTTTCTGGTATATTTTAGTCTTTAAAAGTATTACACTGAAATAATATGTGAAAAGATTTAGTCATGGCAATTTCACTGAAGCTTTTATTGCCTCTGTTGGTAATATGACAGGGATGTAAGAAACACAATTGAACTTACAGAGATATGCAGATGACAGTCACTAAAGATAACCTGGATCTCAAGTATTTTTATATGTGGGCACTTCTAATTTTATACACTTGACTATTTAAAAAGCATTACATTTTAAAATGTGTACCTGTTTTGACATTTGGCAAAAAGGAAACTGTACCTGTGGTTCAGTTTAAAACAAAGAATCAGCATGGGGAGTTAACCAAAATGAAGACTGAAACACTAATTAATTAAAGCAATTCAAGTTGTGTGTGTGTGTGAGCATGTGTGTCCCTTTCAACCTGTCAATCTCACTCTTACACACACACTCACACACACATGGCCATTATGTGTAAGCATTCTTAGTACAAAATATTCCCTGTAACCAGACATTTATCCTCAGAAAAATCACACCACATTAAATCAGTCTTCTCTTTCAGGCCCTAGTAATAGTATTGTTTAATTCTAAGATGCCATCATAGAGTTAACAACCTTAACTTTTATGCTACATAATTATATTCAAAGCTTTATGTATTGTTTTGTTTATAATTACACAGTAATTATAAATGTTTAGTACCAAACTGATGACAAACACTATTTTGTTGAAAAGGTCTTGCATTTAAAAGGAAAAGTCTGTAAAACCCAAGGCACTAGGCCACGAACCAATATCAGACTTATATGAAAAACAATTTATATTGGGGAAAAAAAGCTGATCGGATCTCACTTCAAAACACAGCATACTGGAATTAATTAATCAATTCAAAAACAATACCGTAACTCAAAATCTTTAAGACAGGAAACAAAATAGTACATATATATATATATCTTTTTAAAATATTTCATAATTGAAGTTCCTCTTAATATTTACAAATACGAAATCAGGAAATACTGAAAGCAGCAGGATTTTTTCTTTTTTTTTAATAACCAATTCCAGTAACCTGAATAAAAATTTTCAAAATTTTCTTTTGATAGAATCATATTTTTGAATTAAAGTTATGATTAGAATATTAATATCTATGGGAAAAGCGTTCTAGTCAATTTCAAAATCATGTAAATAAAAAGTAGTTTTAATATATCAGTTTCTTAAAATCATTTCCACATCTACATTATAATGTACTGCTTTTCTGAAGTACATTCCTTTGATAATTTCAACGTTAGACCTTACAGAGTGCCTGGATACACCAAGCAAAATCTACTCCTGCTAAAAACCAGTCATCCAACCTCTGAAGTTTTATGTTTTTTAAATCGGCCTTAAAGAAATGTTTAAAAAAGCAATAAACCCTTCTTCACATGTCAAGAAGTAAACAGAAAAATGAGCATTTTCAGCATGAAAGCAGTTCATGGGTCTTGTAATTAAAAAAAAAATAGATACAAGATACAGTTCTGCTTTGATGTGAAAACTGAGCTAATCTGAGTGAAATAAAACATAGCAGAAACTAAATAATTTATGAAAATAGAAGCCAGATTTGTACTTTGCATCAAGTGCATGCTTGCTTGAAAATCTTTGCTCCTCAAGTATTTGGCAACCACAGTGATTAGCAGTTAAAACAATTTCAACAAAATAAGAAGTCATCAAAAATGGACTATTTGTCTGAAAGAGCAGTACCTATAAGAATTGAACTTCATGGCTCATTACAACCATTTTCAAAATTTAATTCCTACTTCTTATTAATTAAGAGAATTTCATTTGTGTTCCATAGTGTGCTGACCAAAAAAAAAAAACCCTCATGCCTAAATTTAGAATATTGTATTATGTAGCAATCTAAAACATTCAAACAAATTAAATAGTTTAACTTAACAGGCATATAAGCATTTCAAAATCATAATGAAATCCAATTATGAGGTGCATAATGTAGACGGGAGTAGAATCTTAACATTATGCAGATGTTTTTCTAAATAAAAGCCCCTGTAAGACAACTATATATAAACATGGGTAAGATAAGTGCAGACTAGTTCTGTGGAACCTTTTGAAATCGAGGGTCTAAAACACAATAAAATTTTGGGTAGGCACACCAAATTATCCTAAAAATTTTTCACGTTGGTTATTTTGACTTTTTTTCATCAGATACTCAACTCACATTAACAATACATGTAATTTGCCAGGAAAAAAAAAATCCCCCCATACCAAAACACCATTCCAGATCTGGTACACTTAAATATATCACTCTCACTGGAAGTGCTATCAGCATAGTCTTTGCAACTAGCCCAAAGCATATATTTAAGAAGTTTTTATAAACTGTGATGTTCATATGTTTAATTCTTATGCCAAACTTGTTTTCTGATGAAGACAGCATTGTGCTTTATGCAAGAATGGAAACTTCAAAATAATCACCATAAAGCTTCTAAGACTTATGGGAGAATAAACTAGGATGGTCCACAGATATAAGATGAAATCCACAATGTTGGAATAATAAATGTTTAGAGCGGCCCAGACTAGAAGACAAGCCCAAACCACCATTAGAAGAATGAAATACGATATGGTCCAAGATGTATCCTTAAAGTTTTGTCTCAACCCTCAGTCTGAATTGTGAGGATTGATCTTCAGTTCAGTCCAGCCAGCAGAAATTGACTGTGCAATTTTCCGTTGTATTTATTGTACAGACTATGTACATTCTAGAAGGTTCCTTCAGTGCTACACTGTTGTACTTTTTGTCCCAGCAATTTGAGGGCGTGCAAATTCCACAAAATCATCAATAAGAACAGGCCATGCTCCTGTGGGGGCGATATGTGAGAAAGGAAAGAAACAAAAGCAGAAATAAGGCTAGTATTTTAATAGAATACTTATTTTTTCTTAAATGTCTTCCCTATAATTGTTAAAGCATATCATTATAAATATCCTCACTGATAAGACCTCCAAATTTCTAGCTCTTTAGAGTTTCAACCTAGCCTATTCCTTGCATTTTCTCTTTTCTATTATTCCAATACTTGATCATTCTCTGAATGATAAAAAATAACTCTCCTGATGATTAGTAATATATGGTTTTCTGAAGGCCACTGAAGTAATCTGGTCAAATCCAGCCTTGATATGATGACACGTTGCCAGTGCTGAAAGCATATTAAATTGGAGTTAACCTTTTTCTGCATTTTAGGGCAATCTTACAAAGGAAATCAAAGGCAAGGATCAAACACTAACCTATTTCATGATAATAAATTACTAAAGGATTTTAAATTATATATATGCATGCTCTATGCATGCTTCTATGGCAACTTCCAAATCAGCAAGTTCTCCACTTTTGCATAAAGCCTAACAGAAAGCACAATCGTCTATTATCAGTCATTTCTCAATTCTTAAAGAAAATAATACATGACAATGAAAACAAAGATAAGGAAATAACATTATCTGTGGTTAGGTTAAATAGTTCAGGACACTTTTAAGGAGACCAAGGTTACTAAACATTTTTCAAAGAATACCTGTCTATTCAAAAATATCAAAATACATCTTGCTAATTCTCAAGGGGAACCAGGTAAGTACATGTGAAAAAATCAATGTAAACTACTACCAACTCCAGAAAACAAAAATATCCTGGTAGTGGATGGTAGAGCTACCTTTCTAACTACATGAAGAAACAGCAGAAATGTATTCAATCAGTGAATATTTACTGAATGCCAATAGTGCTACAGTAGGAAAATAAAGTCCATTTCCATGTGGCCTAAGTCACAAAACTCAGAGTTTACAATCAAGCTCACAGACAAAACAGACAACAATAAAAAAATAAATACAAGTACTATAAAAGTACAATAAGAAAAGAGTAAGTTCCTAAAGTATACTGAAAATCTAAAACATGAATGAAAATCACTCATGCCTTTCTGGAAGACATGAATACAGATTTGGTATTTAAAGAAATAATACAGACTGGTAAAAGAGGATGAAGGCATTTTCTACATTCAGAAGAGCACAAATAAAAGCTCAGAAGAGGGAAATATAAGAAAAACAGAAGTAGGCAAGAAGTTCCAGGGTGTATGATCAAAGATATTTTTAAAGAATTGGTAGAGCAAAGTACTCATTTACCTTCTTCATCATAATTAGACATGTCATCTGCAATCATTGTACTGAAGTCTAAAAGAAGATTCCAAGTATCTTTTGGTATTGATCGTTTATGATGTTCCTATTAAGGGGAAAAAAAATAACAAGAAGCATCCAATTCATTAAAAAGAGTTTTAAAAAAAACAGTCCAGAAGATGCTGAATACAAGAATTCAAAACAACCTATGTAATAAAATTCTGGAAATCAAATTTCTCATTCTACGTCCATAACATGCTCTGAAATGAGTTAGGCATCCTTTGAAATGTTAATTTATCTTAAAACAAAGCAAAAATTTAGAAAACACCAAACTGCAAAAAAACATGAACTTACCAACAAAAATTTATTCCATAAGTCTAAGAATTTAAATCTTCCATTAAGCACTAAATTCCAGTAGGCAATGGCCATTTCTAGATCTGTAATATTAAAAATAAATTATGTACTTCAAATGCCAGGAATATTTGTCCCTGAAAAAAAACACCAAGTAAGACAAAGATAGCCTTAATTTAAAAAAAAAAAAGGCTTGTGTCCTGAATACTTACATAATAAAAATTTCCTATAGATTTAAGTCCAAGCTTTATATCCTGCTTCCATCACCAATGCATGGTTCCTTCAGGGCAAGAAGGGTATCACTTACCTCTTTAGGGGTTTCTGAAGTTTAAATGAGATAATGTAGGTAAGCATTTTGACTATGTCATAAGTATAGAAATGTTAATGTACACCAGACCTCAGCCCTTTTGACATTTTGGACCAGATCATTTTTGTTGCAGGAGGCTGTCTTATGCATTACAGCATTAGCAGTATCCCTGGCCTCTACCCACTAGATGCCAGTAGCAGTGTCCTATCCCCAATTGTGACAACCAAAAATATCTCCACATATTGCCAAAGATCCCCTAGGATGCAAAACTGCCCCAAGATGAAAATCACCAATGTACATGTATAAGCTTTAACACAAAGAGTTGCTATCCACAATCCTAATTAATCTTACACTCCAAGTTGTTGGCTCACTGATCCCGACCTCAAGGAGACCATTAAGAATACTGATTAAAAATTTTAAATCAATAATAAACTAAGATATGTCTTTTTTAAAAGTTTGATGAAGAGGATATAAACAACTATTTAACTGGAGCAGAGAAGGGTAAAGAAGCTGTATTACTGCATGACAAAATACGTATCTGTCTTAAAAGAGGAACTAAAGTAGTTACGTCAAGCTTTTATGAGTAAATTTACATTTCCAGGACAGGAAAAATTCCATCCCAAGTAACTTAAAAGTTCTTTTGCTATGATCTCCAAACTACTCTGAAGAATCATGAGAGACTAAGACTCCAAAACAGGCTCAGATCCTACCTGATAATAGGACATAAGGCAAAAAATCTCCCATCTTCACTAGATCCTAAGCTCTTCAAGGATAGGGACTACATATCCCCAAACTAGCACTGAAACACACAGCAGGCATTCAGAAACTGCTGAATGAAGAAGCTTCCTATGGTTCTATTTACAAATATGTACTCTCCTCCAAATCCATCATTACGTCTTCCCTCAAACTCAATAGAAAAGGTGCCTCTTCTCCTATCCAAGGTTAAGCCCCTAACACCATTACTCTGGATCCAATATGCCATCCTGCCTTTTAGTTTACAGATTAGTTTTCTTCTCTCCTTGTATCCTCAACTTTGCCCTGTCTTCTGGCTTCCCCCTCCACAAAGGAACATACTCAAGTTATCAACTATCTTTTAAAAAAACTTTCTTATATTTCTCCATGCCCTTACTAGCTACCCTCTTTCTCCTTCCCTTCACAGATCATCTTGAAACAGTACATGGAGTCTTCTACTTTTATTTTTAATGTGCTCACAAAAACATGTCTGAAAGTCAAGTTCAGATCCCCATGTTTTATGAGAACTAGAAACAGGACATCAGTCCCTGATCACAAATCCTTTTTAATCTTTGCAATCTTTAACGCTCTACACCAAATATTCCTTCCAGGTTCTTTAATTTTATTATTTTCCTTACCAATCAAACATAGAGCATACCAATCAAAGCATAGAGAGAACGTGCAGTAAAATTGCTGTTATTAGCCTGTCTAGTAGGATTTGCTGTTATTAGCATGCTTAATGATATCCTTCTTCACTTCAAATGCATTAAATTTATGAAAACTAAGCTTATTACTGTGTTTGCATTTTTCCTTTTTAATTTTTAGAAAATAAGAATGAGAAACAATGAAATATTCAAGTAACTGTAAACCCTGAGACACCTATAAATGCCCATTTCTCAGCTGATATACTAATCGAAGAATCTTACAAGGGTAGAAGCATATATCCATGATCTTTGAAAGTTCAGGTTGTAAAAGAAGAGAGCTTTTTGTAATCTACATTCCTTGTCCAGTTTCTTTACCCCCAGACACTTTCATTCTAGAAACCAGTGTCCACCTCTGTCGCTCACCCCGCTGAAAGTAATCTCCGAAGGGTCCCCAAGCCCTTCTGGTTGCCAAATAAACCTTAATGTCCTTAATTTACTTGGCTCTCTGCCATACTGGACAAAATTGAGCACATCTCCGGGCTGGAACTGTCGCTTCTTTTAGCTTTAAGAGTGTTACTCTACTGAGTTTCCTCTGTCCTTTCTGGCTTTATTTTCCCTTACTTCTCCTCTTCCTTCATCCATCCATTAAATGCTCATGTTCTGCAGCACTGAATGTCAGTAATAGCCACTTCTACTTCTCTCGGGTTTTTCAGACCTTTACCTTCTTTCGAGTTGTATGCTCAACCATCTCTAACAAGTCCTAAAATCTGAAACTTCTCTCTATATATTCTTGATTCTTACATCTAACTGCCTAAGGATATCTTCAACTGGATATCTGCAAACAACTCAAATTCAACAGGACCCAAACTCAACTCGGTATCCTACTTCTACAGATCTACCACTTCCTTCTCTTTCAGCGAATTTTATCACTCTACAGTGTTTCTCAGTGAAACACAACTGTTCATTGTGAGGAACAGTCCTATGCACTGCAGCTCCTTGAGCAGCCCCCTAATCTTGAAAGAAACCCTGTCATTATAACAATACCAAAAACACCACTCGCACATTACCAAACATCCCCAAATAGGGGTTAATACTAATTTGCTCATCACACTTTCAAACAAAGCTTTCTCATTTTGGCTTCTAAGTACCTGTTAAATCTCTCTCTCTTCTCCATCCCCACTTTCAGGGCCTATGCCAGGGTCCTTTTTGTTTCTAGCTTCATAACCAATTTTTCTTCCTCTAGTTCCGCCTCTATTCCTTTTAAAGGACCACACTGCTTTCAGATGGACCTTGCAGGCATACAAATTTGGTTTCACTTCCATGTTAAAACTCTTCAATGATTAAAACAACAAGATACCACTACACATGTTTTGGAATGCTCAAAATCCAAAACACTGATGATATCAAATGCTGGTGAGGATATGAAGCAAAAGGAACTCTCAGTTACTGCTGGTGAGAATGCAAAATAGTACAGCCACTTTGGAATAGTTTGACAGTTTCTTACAAAACTAAACATACGCTTACCATATGATCCAGCAACCATACTCCTGGTATTTTCCCAAATGAACTGAAAACTTGTATCCACACAAAACCCTGTACATGAATGTTTACAGAAGCTTATTCATAACTGCCAAAACTTGGAGGCAACCAACATACCCTTTAGTAGGTACACATATAAACTGTGGTACATCCAGACAAAGGAAAATTATTCAGTGCTATAATGAAATGCGCTATCAAACCACAAAAAGATATGGAAGAAAAATTCATAATAATGCTATTAAGTGAAAGATGTCAATGTGCAAAGGCTACACACTGTATGATTCCAACTAAAAAAAGGCAAAACTCTGGAGATAGTAAAAAGATCAGTGGTTGCCAGCAGTTAGGAGGGAGGAAAGGATGAATGGAAGAGCACAAAATTATTTCAAGAAGAGTGAAACTTTTCTGTATGAGGCTATAATGGTAGATACATGTCCTTATACATTTGTCCAAATTCACAGAACATACAATATCAAGAGTGAACCCTAGGGTAGGAATAAATTAGGAGTTTGGGATTAAAATATACACACTATTATATATGCAGTAGAGAACCTAGTGTATAGCACAGGGAAATACAATATCTTATAATAATCTATAATGAAAAAAGATATATATATGAATATATATATATGATATATATATATGAATCACATATATATATGAATCACTTCACTGTACACTTGAAACACGTTAATCAATTATATTTCAATAAAATTTTTAGAAAGAAAAACAGTGAACCCTACTGTAAAATTAAAGTTTGGATGATAATGATGTGTCAATGTAGGTACAACTGTAACAAATGTACCACTCTGGTAGGGATTTGATAACGGGAAAAGGTACGTATATGTGGGAGAATGGGTAACTGGGGAATCTCCGTATCTCCTGCTCCATTTTGCTATAAATCTAAAGCAATTCAAGAAATAAAATCTACCAACTTTTCAAAACTCTGCACTGTTTCCCACTGCCTTCAGATAAAATCTATATTTCTAGTCAAATGGACTTACTTGTAGTTTCTCAAAGGTGCTCTGTCTCTCACCTCCAAGAAACTGAACTTGCTAATCTTTCCACATTCAAGATGGCTTCTTTTTCTTTTGGTTTTGAAATAATATATTCATTCTTCAAGGATCAAAAATTATAATCTTTGTGAAGACTTTGCAAATTCACCCAGACAGACAAAGATGCTCCTAACTCCATGCTCTCAGAGTAAGCAGTCAATAAATGTTTTTGGATGAAACAGGAATACTCAAATATTAATAAATTTTTATTAGGAGCTGAAACACAGAAGATTAAATTTTACAGGAATAAAATGTCAATTGCCACAAGCATGTGAAAAACTGCCTGCCCTTTAGGGACTTCCCTGGTGGTCCACTGGTTAGGGCTCAGCGCTCTATCTGTATGGGCCCTGGGTTCAATCCCTGATTAGGAAACTAAAATCCCATAAGCGGCACAGTGCAGACATTAAAAAAAAAGAAAAGCTGCCCTTTAGTGAGAAATGTCTGAATGACAGAGAGAACAGCTCAGCTAGAGAAGTGGTTTAATGTAGTAGTTTAGCATCTTAAATCTCAACTCTTCCCCTAATTAAGCAGCCCTGGGCAACTAAGCTCACCTCTCTGTAATTCAGTTTGAAATAAAGATGATAGTACCTATCCTTATGAGATTGTTGTAAGAATTAAATGAGAGAACACACATAAAGTACTAGAACAATCTGACAAATAATATGTTCTTACTATTACTACTGTTTGAGTTATTTTTAAAATTATTAGTATATATTCTGAAGCAGTATGGGAAAGAAAACAAACTCAATAATGTAACAAGAAGCAACAACAGCAATTAGAATAAACAGAAGGGTAACACAGAGGGAAAGAGACACAAAAAAGTCCTAGTAATAGTATTACCTAAAACTGAGATACTTGCAGAATGAAGCCTTAAGCCCTTATAATAAAATTAAAAATGCAAACAGAGGTAATCCCAGTGTCACTCTTTCACAGAGAATCAACAAGGGCTATGTGCTGCTTCATAAAATCAGCTGAGTGCCAGATAAAAATGGACATGAACTGAGACTGAATCCAAACACAGTCCCTAAAGGGAAACAAAACGTTGCCAACTCACTAGGGAGGATGAATGGTGACTTAAAATCCTGTTCACAAAGTCTTAATTTACCTAGAAATATCTAAGTTAGCACAACATAATACAATAAAAAGAACATAAAATGTGGAGTCAGCAGATCTGAAGTTCAGTCCCAATTCTAACAACTCTAAAGTTATGTGACCTTAAAAGTCAGCCTCTCTGACCATAAGTTTCCTTATCTTAATGACAAAGAGGTTGTTTTACTCAGCTCAAAGTGTTGTTATGAGAACCAAATGGGATTGTGTAAATAAAAATGCACATTAAAAAACTCTAGAAAATTATTTCTAAGTATTAAATGTATAATAAATGTTAAAAACTTCTAAATTCCAGGTGAACCACAACAGTTTATAAGAAAATAACCTACAGACTTTAATAAGTTCAGGATAATCCTAAAAATAGTATGGCTGTTAAAAAACAAAAGCAATTTTTTGACAAATTAATAAACAGTCTTGCAAAAAATAACAGACCCATGGTGTTCTACATTAAATAGCCTTCTTCTGGAGTATTATATTCAGCTTTAAGAATTCTATTTTGAGAGAAACCAAGAATCTGGAAGTGTTAGCCAGGGGTGACAGCAACAGGAATAACAAAGGTCTTCTCAAATGAAGAATAGTCTGGAATGCTGACTTGAAAAAAATGAGAAAGGATAAATGAGAAAAATCTTGAAAGGGTTAGCCTTCCTTTGTGCTGCTGCAGAGGACAAATAAGAACAGTGGTACAAGTTGTAAAGACAAAGATGTCATAAGGAAAAATAATAACAGTATTCTGTGATAAGAATGAACCACTTTCTAAAATGACATGTGTTCAGTCCCCACCCTGTATGTTCAAACATAAAAGCTAAATGAGCATCACGTACAGATGCTACATTGCATAGGTTAGATTTAACACAGAACTTATGAAATCCCTTTCAAATTTAAGATTCAAAAGACTATCAGAAATGGCAGGTGACTGAGGCAGACGGTGACAAAGGAAGTATCCTATCCTGGTGTCATAAGAAATAAGGTTACAGAAAATGAGAAAATATGGGGAACACCAGCTCTCATTATAGCTAGCACGGCTATTTATAAATAAACCACAATGCTGTCACTGTCACTCTCTGCCAATTTGTTTTGGGCCTCAACTCTTCTCCTACGATCTCCTAATTCCTTTCTGCCAAATATTATAATTTAAGAGCCCTGTAAACCCTTAGAAACACTGTCAAGAAAACTTTCTTTTTAATTAACTTCAACTAGCAAGTCATTACATTTCCTGACACCCAACATCAGTACAAAAACAAAAAGAGAAATTATAACTTGTCTTTTATTACATTTTTTTAAATTAAGACTTTTTAGTTTTAGGTTTATGGAAGAACTGAGCAAAAAGTACAGAGTTCCCACATATCTTTATCCCATGCATGTACACTATGTCACTTCAGTTATGTCCAACCCTTTGAGACCCTATGGACTGTAGCCAGTCAGGCTCCTCTGTCCATGGGATTCTCCAGGCAAAAATAGTGGAGAGGGCTGCCATTTCCACCTCCAGGGAATCTTGCTGATCTAGGGATTGAACGCAAGTCTCTTGTCTCCCGTCAAGAGGGTTCTTTCTCACTAGTGCCATGCTACTACCTTCCCCCATTTTTAAGATATTGCTTTGTGCTATGCTTAGTCCTCCAGTCACGTCCAACTCTTTGCAAACCCATGGACTATAGCCCGCCAGGCTCCTCTGTCTATGGGATTCTCCAGGCAAGAATACTGCAGTGGGTTGCCATGTCCTCCTTCAGGGGATCTGCCCAACCCAAGGATGGAAGGAAGGTCTCTCTCATTGCAGGCCAATTCTTTAACATATGAGCCACCAGAGGAGTCCAAGAATACTGGAGTAGGTTGCCTATCTCGTCTCTAGAGGATCTTCCAGACCCAGGATTTGAACCAGGGTCTCCTGCACTGCAGGCAGATTCTTTACCAGCTGAGATACCAGGGAAGCCTTTAGTATATTTCTTACAATTGATGAGCCAATATTATTAGCAAAAGTGTATTATTTTACATTAGGGCTCACTTTGTGCTGTACATTCTACAATTTGGAGCTTTTTCAAAACAACTTTTAAATTGTGGCTAGATACACATAAAATTTATAATCTTAAGCATTTTTCAGTGTATAGTTCAGTAATGTGAGTTACAGTCCCACTATTGTGCAATGAATGTCCAGAACTCTTCATCTTAGAAAATAGAAACTCTATACCCATTAAACAATGTTACTTTTTTCTTAAGCTCAATACTTACTACAGAATAAAACAATTTAAAAATCTAATTCTTCAGTATACTTTTCTCAACTTTTCCTGTGATCTAAAATTCCAAAATACCATCATATTACCATAAATATGCTATAAAGCAGCTATAAAATGTCAATTTTATCTTCGCCAAATACAATAAAAACTAAGATTCAATATCAAAACTACATAGTCACCCAAAAATATCATTTATACTGTGCTCTAGTGAGAGGTAGAGATATAACTAAGCAATATGTCAGCCCCATTTAAATCAACATCTGATAGTCACAACGTTTTCTCTATTTGCATCAAAATATTGTGCTACGTTTCTAAACACAACAGAAATAATTATTTCAGTACACACATGTAAATTCAAATGCTTCAATCGATTTTTATTTGTGGGAAGAGAAGAGGAGACTAGAAAAAATAATCCAGTTAACAGGTGGCACAGATACAAGATAGAGAAATTAACACTGGGTATCCCAGCTTATTTTGATGCAAAATGAGGACTTTTCCTGGAAGAATAAAATCCAACCAAAATTAACTGAAAAGACGACTTCATCATTCCAAATTTTGCGTAATAGATATTTTGTAAATCCTTAATTCAGTCACATCTAGTCACTCTTTGGGTCAATTCTCCAGTACAAATGTTGTACATTCATCCCTTCCACTAGCTTTCAGTCACGTCCTGTGTATGCATGCTAGGTCGCTTCAGTCGTGTTCAAGTCTTTGTGACTCTATGAACCATAGCCAGCCTGGCTCCCCTATCCATGGGACTCCCCAGACAAGAATACTGGAGTGGGTTGTAGTGCCCTCTTGCAGGGAATCTTCCCAACCCAGGGATCAAACTCGCGCCTCTCCTGTACTGGCACGCGGGTTCTTCACCACTAGCGCTACGTGGAAAGCTTTCAGTCACTTCCTCGGTCTAATTCCATAATCCTTTTCTCATTTTTTCTCGCTAATCTAAAATATAAAGAATGATTAATACGAGAGGCCCCTATTAGCCTCTCCAATTACCTTATCTTCAAAATCAACAAACAAACTCACTTCCATCATTTAACGTGCTGTGCCTCCGTTTCTTCATCTGCCAAGTAAGGATAAGTGTCTAGCACTCTATGAGTGGCACATGGTAGCTGGTGAATTACTGAATGAAAGAATGAGTAACTCATAAAGTTGTTAAACATGAAATGAGGCAGTGTATATAAAGTATTTAGCACACTGCCAGGCCCACTGTGCCACCATCATAATCTTCAGTGCATCCCCACTGCCCACAGATTCCAATTTAAGCCCTTCTGTCCTGTTTTTAAAAGAAGCTTTATTAAATGAGTCTTATTGTGGCTCACCAATTTATGCGCCAAACAAGCATTTGCACTAAAATCACGTCATTTTCTCTCTTCCACAAAGAAGCCAAGCTTATTTCTAAAGTTTGAGACCTTCATTTATAACTACCCTCTCTCTGGAACATCTTTCATCTTCACTTACCCAGCCAAACATCAAATCCTTGAGGAGTTCACATTCCCTCTCGCCCAGGAGGCACTTCCCAACCATTCCTGCTTTTACTCATTTCTCCTTTTATCTAAAACCCTCATACTCATATTTATTATTTTGTATTATGTGCTACTGTCTACTTTCTCTGAATGATCTGCACTGAAGTTTTTACTTCCACTCATTATCCCCAGAGCAAATGTGTGGTTATTTCTACAGAATAAACTGACTGATCTAAACTGTTAACAGTGGCTATTTTGGGACAAGATGATAAATAAAAATCACCTTCTTATTCTTTCTTACAGTTTCCAAATACTTCAAATCAAAAAGAATAAATTTACAAAAAAGAATAGAGTCACATTCTAAGACTCAGAAATTTTTTAAAAAATGCTATTTCAACAGATACAGTGAAAAACTTATGATCCCAAGATCCTACAGTGTTTTCTGAAAAATAAACAAGCGAACATACATACCTATATCAGTGAAATTTTAATAACTATTTCCTGTATTTTAGTTCTTAAAAAAAAATCAGTGGTTCATATATAGTATCTAGAGTAACCCTATTATTGAATAGGGTATTTTCTGATTAACTAGAAGTTAGTTGTTTCTCATTGTTTTTCAGTAGCCGATAATAACTTCATGCTCCAAACAGAACTTTCAGTTACAAAACAAAAGTGACATGGTCAATGTAGATGAATGCATTTGAAACACCAAATATAATTTTTAAAAATTCTTACCTAAACCTTTTTGTCCTGGATTCTTTGCAAAATTAAAAGTAAACTGGTAGAAATCCTTAAATCGTCCCGGTTCTTTCAATTCTTGCTCCATCTTGGGTATCTGGGCCTTTAGTTTTTCTATGCTGTCACATCTATACAAAATTAAGTTTATAAAAGATAAGCTTTTTCTTTATAAATCAAAAACTTATTTATTCCTCTAACAGTTTATTTCACAGAACTCTTTTTTAAAATCCATTAAAATATCATCTTTTTAAATTATATAAACAAGTATGGGATTAGCTGGAAGAAGAAAAGTTCTAGAGTGATTAAAGGTTAGCAATAATCACTATTTTTAAGAGAAATGGGCTATGACTTTTAATTATGTATTCATGGGACAGTCAATACACCCAAATGGTAGAAGTCAACTGTAGTGAACAGATGAGAATGTATAGCAATCAGCTTTGCAATCATCAGTTTAAAACTGTAGTAGTATTCCTTACATGGTAACAAACCACAGGTCTAGCTTCCAGACAAATTGAAAGCACAGTCTCTTGGCTAGGTGAGGAAACACATTCCTCTTGAAAACTTTTCATTATATTCAAAGTACCATCTCCAACTGAAGTTATCTCAAATCAGTATTAAGCTTTTTTCTATATCTGAAACCATTCAATTTCCAAGGAGCTTAAATGGGTTCAAGTACTAAGTCCTACTTTCTTTAAGGTAGAAATCTTCTATCTGTTATAGATTTCCACAAACCAATCACTATACTTTTTTTCCTTCAAATCATTTTTGCTTTTGTTTCCCTTTCATGGTCTTTGTAACACCTCCCAGATTATTAGTTGTAAATTAAAATCCTGCTTTGGAAGTTCATTACATTTTACATGAACTCACTTTTAAATGAGGTAAAAAAAGAGTTCCAGTGAAACCGGTCCTAGTATAGAAAACTCCAGCAAGTTCAAGATAAGGCTGGCTTTGGCTATAAAACACAGTGTCGAGACCAGATATTAATTTACTGTTTCTTAGCTTTAAACTCACCCTTCTTTGCCCTACTTTGTGACTGTTTGCAGTGGACTACAAATTGTGAGACTTCATTTTTTTTTTCTCGTCAGCTGGCTCACCACTAAGTTCTACCAATAGAGGGCAATGAAAGGCTGGAAGCAGAGGAAGGAATTTTTCTTAGCCCAGTCTGTTTTCTGCAGAGAGGAGGGTTTCAGTGTACTGGGAGGTCCTAGCAGTGTTCACCAGTGGTGGCAACCTGCGTGGCTCTGCAGCAAGTGACCCTCAGAGCCAGCCTCTTCTCCATCAGAGCAGCAGGCAGCACGCTCCAGAAGCAGCCAGGCAGTCTTCTGGAGTCAGAATCTTAGCCTTGTGGAGATCCTCTTAAGCTTCCAGGTGTGTTCCTTGTTTCCTTCCCTCAGCTCCAGGGGTGGTGACAGCTTCTTACAGTTGCCACCTTTGTTATACTTAGAATTTTCTTTTACCTCATTTATACAATATAACAATTTCTAAAATCTACCCTGTTCAAATCGCTGGTATGGTTTGTGTGTCCAGTCTGGACCCTGAATGATTACAATGTCCTTCAGGCTCTCAAGAATCAGAATGACTGAATTCAAATCCTGGCTTTCATACTACCTAACTCTCTAGTTTCTCTCTACTTCATTTTCCTCATCTCTAAAATGCAGCTATAACCACTACTACAATCACAAAGCTGTTGTGAAGTACTTACTTAGCTAGATCCTGAAATGAATGTTTAACAAATGTTCAGCTTTTATTATTCAAAAGCACTCACTAAAAACAGTAAGGACAGCCTGTCACTGATCACAGACTGAATACTTTCAGAGCCTCATTAAATGTAGCCAACTAGAGGCCACAGGTAAAACCTCTACCTATGACTTTTCAATCTATTTATAACAAGACATTTAGCTAATCAGTTGTCAAAGTTTGTGTAGAACAAAAATTAGTAACTTCCAAGATTTTTAAATTCTAGGAGCTTGTTTACAAATTCAGAGTTCACCACCTCACATTAGGAAATAACTTAAAACTTGCTCACTTCACTTACCCACATAAAATATTAAAGCATAGTAATTTTAATACTAGTGAACCTCCCTTAGAAACAAACGATAAAAGCATAAAGCAAACAGAACAGAACAGGTTGTACTAACTACACAGATAACTTGACATGGGAAGGAACTAGCATTATTAACCCATTTCTATTTACAGCAATGTCTGGGGCACAGGTCAGTCCCACCTAATTTCCTATGAAGATCATACACGCACCCTAATTCTGTCATGCCATCCATGAACTCCTGTTTGGAGAACTCGCACTGTGTTGCTGCTCTGAACTTCCACGCGATGATCAACACACTGATGCTGGCTGGATCGAGGGCCAGGTCATCACAGAACTGCTGTATACCATCTATTCCAATTTTGTTTTCATCTTGAGGATCTTTAAAAACACCAGTACAATATGAAATTAGTGCCATACTTTCTATGGTATTCCTAAAACTGAGAAAAGGAATGCTTTCTGTTCCATATTTTAAAATGATCACAACAGACCCAAAATATGAAGAAATACTGTTTTAACCGTTATTTTCCCCCGTAATATTTAAATCCACTTTATCCCTGAAACAGCATTCTTAAACAGCAAGATAGGCACTAGATAGGACCTGGGTTTTTAAAAGTCTCATTTATTCATATGAAAAGAGTCCCATACTTACACACCACCAGAAAATCTGACATTCCTATACAGGGAAAAAAGGATTTTTACTGAACATATCCACATTTTACAAAGGCACTCTAAACAGTATTATATACAGAAATTCTTTTCTCCTTGAAGTTTAATTTCACTATAGAAATCACTTCTTAGAGAACATCAGAAAAACCAAACTGTGTGATTCAATTCTAATCACAAGACAAACATCTGCTATTCAAATCAAAGAAAACCCCCAACTATCAAAATTTACTTTTCAGAAAGCAAAAATTTAGATACAAATACAAGAAGAAAGAAGTACTCATACACTTTGTCAAAACAAAATTGTGCACATCTTCTGACTTTGGGGCAAGAGCTATGCTTAAAATATCAATATAACCCCACCTCTGGAAAAACTTTGAAATAATTCTATATATATATATATATTTCCGCATAAAAGACCCAAGAAAGTTGAACACCAGGCTCTTAAATATTGGTTCTCTCAGGATAAATGAGTAAAAGACACAGAAACTATTGACTTTTTCTTTATTCAATCTATTATGTATTGTTTAACTTTTTACAAGTATATATTACTTTATAATTATTTAAAAGTTATTAAAATTATTAGACAGGTTTCCTTAAAATTGGCTCAGCTGAGTTTTACGAAAATGAGGGGAAGAAACCTAGTCTCCCCAGTCCCCATTCTCAAACTGGGTAACAGAGGAGGAAAAGAGGCAAATGAAGGGGAAGGAAATAAAGACACTAAGAAGAAATTTTAGTGAAAAGAGGGAAATAATTTTTCAGATTTCTTAAATTAATTCTAAGATCTAAAGAGCTCTGTTAGACACATCTACCCGATTAATGTCCTCTGTACTATCTGATTTCTCACAAGCAGCATGTAACTCTGGAAAACCTGGTTCAAAATATTTAAAGTCACAAACACTCACCTTTGTATCTACTGTATAGTTGTTCTAACTTCTTCCTGTCCAATGATCCTTTTACACTCTCTCGTATATAAAGTTCAGGATTTTGAAAAAAATTGTCTGTTGCAACATCTAACTTCCAGTCATTTTGAGACAGACAACTTACTGCTGTTTTTTCACTAGATTGTGTGAAGATCATAAACTGACGAACTTTATCCTTCTGCGATGATTTCAACTTGTTCTATTGAAACCAAAAAATAAACTGAAACTCTGTAACATCACAAAAGACTAAGTATTTCTATACTGCTGACTAAATCATTTTTTTTACTAAATTATTTTTAGCAATGCACGTGCCTCATAAAATAATAAAACATTTAGCTTAATGTTTTGATCTATTAATACAGCAAATTTTAAAAAAATCTAAAACACAAACTCGCTGTCATTCTGGAAAAGAAACTAGGACAGAGGCAAAAGAAGTTCACCCACCCTGCATTTCTCCTAAAAGTGGGTCCTATGAGCATGTATAAAGGCTCTAGGAGCTAACTCTCAAAACCTTAACCAAGCACAAAGCTCCAAAGGATGCTTAAGGAGTGGTGGGGAAGATGACATTATTTAAGCCAGTCAGAACATTCAAGTGACCCTGAGGAACAATGAGATTAACAGATATTTGTTGCAGTCCTAAAACACATTGTAAAGGATATGGGGTACAATTCTCCCCAACCTCATCACCCACCCTATTCACCCCCCAACCCCGGTTTTCTTGCTATTTTTACCAAAAGTGACAAGCAACAGAATATGAGGTACTCTACATTTCTCCTTACAGGGGTCAGGAACCAAGATAATTATCAATAGAATTTCCTCGTATTTTCAATCAAACCAGAAGCAGTGAAATATGAACAAGTACCCTGCATCCTCCCAAACAAGGTAATCTTTAATAGAATTCTCCTTCTTTCACCATGAAAGAAATTACCTTTCTCTTGGCCTGAGCCTAGCAGACATTCTCTCTAGCCAGACTCTACTGTAATAACCTTCTCTCACTGGCCTTGTGTTGACACATACTCATTTCTCATCTGCCCTGAGTCCTAAGCAAAATAAAGTAGGGCAGTTAGGCCCTCCACTCTCTCCCAGTTTCAAGGGCCACATTCTTCGTCTCCTCATGCAAGCTGTCTCCTGCGTAATTTCAGCCTCCCTGCTATTACTCTTCCCTCTTGCAAGTCCTAATACCATCTCTCAGCAAAATACTTGGGTTCTTCCTGAGCTATTATTGCCAATGAAGAGAAAAAACTATGTGAGTAGGACACACATTAATAGATAGTGTTCTGTGGTTTAAGCAACACATCTGAGAACCCAAGCATTTTTGATCTGGCCCAGACAGACAGATCACAAACCTCAATCCCCTGATTATACAGATGAGAGGACAGACCCCAAATGTTAAGGAATTTGTTAAAAGAAAATCACCCAGGTTATTAGTAGAAATGGGTCAAGAACAGAAAGATCTCATCAATCTGAGTTTTACTAATCTTTCTATAAACCACACTGCTTGCTGTACATATTTATAAACCTTTTGAGGTTTTCAGGAAAGACTAATGAAGATATAAATATTTCCACCTTTCACAGAGTAAAAATAAGGCTATGCAAGAATCAAATATGAAAACCAACCCCATCTTTAATACCCTGGAGTCCAATCTGTCAGCCATATTCTTCTCTCTCTGTAAATGTGTTATTGCTTAGGATTACACATTAAAATCTCAACCTCCGTTCTCCATTAAAATTGAGAAACTATAAATTTACTAGCCTCCTGTTATTTCATAAACAAATCTACCACTTCTGGACACCATATAACTCATATCCCATTATTTGACACATCTCTCAAATGTCTAGGAGTCCCAACTTGAAAAGTATCTAAAGATGTTATTCAATTGCAACAAACCCACAATGAAATCAAATGACAAGGAAGATACCTGTCTTAATATACTGTTGAACTGAAAGGAAACCACTCTGATTTCAACTTTTGCTATTGAAAGCTGTTTCTAAAATGAATAAACCCTTTCTAAGAGATAGAATACATGTGAGTGATACAGTGTCTACAAGATGTAGCATGTTTTAATCCTTTGAAGAACAGGGTAGTACCTGAGGGTCACTATGATCATCGCTGACCACTGTATAATGTTGCACAGAGTGCTGGAGATTAACCTAGAAGGCTAACAATTACAGGCCACGATCTAGAAATAACTTTTTAATTAAACATTTCCATTTTCCTAAAAGTTAAGAGGCAGCAAAGCAATCAAGACTATTGGGGGCGCGGCAGGGGTGTATCATACAGTATTAAATCCCATGTTATTTCCTGAGGCTTGAATGAGTTTTGAAGAGAGGGAGGAAAAACACAGCTTCAGTCACTTCTGCCAGTCAAAAAGTTGTTCACTGTACTAATGACTTTGTCAGAAAGCAAGATATTAGAAAATTGGGGGGACAAAGATAAAAACAGTCCTATCCATAAAAACTAACAATTATATAAGTGAATTAACTCCATTTCATATCTTACTTGAAATAAAAGTATAAGTAATGTATATGCAAAAAGAAATTATTTTAATGGGTTTAAATTTCCAGTATATGGGGCAATATATTTTAAGAAAAAGGGCTGCAGCTACCCATTTCCAACACCACAGAGGCTAATGAGTGATACCTCACTAAGAACCGATACCTCACTGAGAACCGACAGTACGAATTTCTGCTAGGCCAAGTCGTGATGAGCAATTCCATTGTGCAAAGTCTGATGAGCACCCTCCCTTTTCTTGTACTCTTAATGCACTCTGACCTTTCCTCTGTCAGCTCTCTGTGCCTAGAATAAATCTTCCCACCTGCTCTCTTACTAGGGAGCATGTACTCAACTCTGTAGTCCCAAAGGCTACCTAGAGGAAGCTGGAGTGGGCTACACAGATCCATCCTTTCCCCAAGCCTATTTAGGAGAGCTACAACACACCCATCCCCTTTGCCCAGGCCACAAGGGGGCACCAGGCAAGGAGTTCTGATTTTGAGAGTACAGATCAAAGGTTTAAATTTCTATCACCTTGAGAAAGAGGAAAAGGGTATTCAGACAGCAAAGAAGTATTTTATAAGGGATGAGAAAGTAGACAGAAAACTGAGGTGGAAGAAAAACCAGATGGAGTGTCTCTATTTCTACTATAAACCCAATGGGTATCTTCCTAAGAGCAAAAACATATGACAACTACAATGATTCAGCACTCAAATGTAGTACATGCTATTTAAGACTTACTTAAAAGGAACAAACTAGGGTGGTCATTTAACACGATTAAGCAATACAATCCTTAGGACTCAAGTGTGAAAACTATCTAGAGATTATCAAATTTTCAGGAAATTCAATATTGGCAAAGTATGTAAAATGTATAAAATACAGAATACACCCTAATTATTATGGCATCTGGTCCCATCACTTCATGGCAAAAAAATGGGGAAACAACGGAAACAGTGGCAGACTATATTTTTCTGGGCTCCAAAATCACTGCAGATGGGTGACTGCAGTCATGAAATTAAAAGATGCTCCTTGGGAAAAAATCTATGACCAACCTAGGCAGCATATAAAAAGCAGAGACATTACTTTACCAACTAATGTCTGTCTAGTCAAAGCTATGGTTTTTCCAGTGGTCATGTACGGATGTAAGAGTTGGACTATAAGGAAAACTTAGCACCAAAGAATTGATGCTTTTGCACTGTGGTGTTGGAGAAGACTCTTGAGACCCCCTTGGACTGCAAGGAGATCCAACCAGTCCATCCTAAAGGAAATCAGTCCTGAATATTCATTGGAAGGACTGATGCTGAAGCTGAAACTCTAATACTCTGACCACCTGATGCAAAGAACCAACTCACTGGAAAAGACCCTGATGCTGGGAAAGATTGAAGGCAGGAAGAGAAGGAGACAACAGAGAATGAGATGATTGGATGGCATTACCAACGTGATGGACATGAGTTTGACTAGGCTCCGGGAGTGGTGATGGACAGGGAAGCCTGGTATGCTGCAGTCCATGGGGTCGCAAAGAGTTGGACATGACTAAGCAACTGAACTGAACTGACCCTAATTATTTCTAATTCTAGCAAAACAAAGGGGAAAGAGAGAGGAAGGAACAGAGAGAGGGAGAAAAAGAGAGAAACACTGTGTCGTGTAATAGAAAGCTAATAACAATTATATCAAAGATTACTGAAGTTAGAAATACTGTAATCTGAACAGTAAAAAGCATCTACTTACTCATCTTTCCAAAATTACAAAAATATGGCTATCAGTATATATTATTTAATACTTAAATATAGCAGATGTTTGATTTTTTTTCTACTCAAGAACTTTGGAATTTACATTTAAAATAACAGTTTATCTGGGGGGAAAAAAAATCAGACAAATACTTTGGACATAGCCAAATATATAGCAAAGTGAATGAACTTAACAGTCTATTGAGACAGACGAATAGGGACTCAAAAAAGCTCTAAAACAAAAAATGATAATAAAGTTACAAAAGTACTTCCATCAAGAAAAACGCTGAACATGGAAATTTATTTTCTAGGTAACAATTTCAAAATAAAATAATTTTAACGGGTGGCATTTTTAAAACAAAAAATTAAGATTTTATTATTTCTATTATTCTGAATAGAATCTCACCCTTAAATTTCAATCTCGCATACTTTAAGTTTCAAATTCAGTCTAAACTCCAATAAGACAGACACCAAGGCCTTTATATTTTAAAAAGAATTAGTTTTCTAACTCAATTCTAGTTATCTCAGGATTTG
Organism: Ovis canadensis; assembly: GCF_042477335.2. Classification (NCBI taxonomy): domain Eukaryota; kingdom Metazoa; phylum Chordata; class Mammalia; order Artiodactyla; family Bovidae; genus Ovis; species Ovis canadensis. The sequence continues at coordinate 207,281,564 of NC_091245.1, read as the reverse complement.
ATGAGTCTTACCTCACAAAAGACAATGTTTTAAAAATTCAAACACTGTAATGATCACCCATAATTTTCATTAAAAGCTCTGGATGTGGTTCTCATGTGTTTACCATGTAATTAACAGTTTAACTTCATCTGAAATTTAAAAGAGCTGGTTTAAGTCCAGAAAATCATACTTTCTATATATGATACATAGTATCCAGCAGATATAGCCAAATGTTACCAACATCCCAAACCACTCATCTATAAAAAGGCCTTCTCACAGATTGCAGGTCTGAAATCAAAAGTACAAGAAAAATCAATTCAACTAACCAGACTACTTTCTATTTCCAGAGAAGACTTTCACCTAGGGGCAAAGTTCTATCAGAAAGCCAGGCTAAGAATCTAGGTAGGAGTCACTAAAATTCTCTTCCCTTCTACCTGCAACAGAGAGGCAAAGAATGCAGACTGTCAAATCAGACTGGTAGGATTTTAATCCCACCTGTGCCTCTTAATTGCTGTGTGACTTTAGGATCATTACTTAATCTCTTTGTGCTTCAGTTTCTTCATTTATAAACAGGGTGTGAAGGTTATCTGAACTAATTCAAGTTAGACTCTTAGAACTGTAACCAGAACACAGTAAGGACTCCCTACAAGTCCACAAAGAATATACTCCAGAGAAAAAAATAACTTTGTGTAAGTAAGATAGTAATAAAGAATAACAACTACCATAATCAGAAAAGTGAAAGCTAACATTTGAGCTCCTACTGTGTGCCAACTCTGTGCTAGATATTCAATTGTTAAATAATTAATTGTCCAAGCTGCCTATCACTGATTCTTTTCTTTTCTTTTTTTTTTTTTTAACCAATGTGGAGATCAAGCTTCAGAGCTCCTTTTATCTAAAGACAGACTTACCCAAAACGTAGCAGAACCAGAAATGAAACCCTGGTGCCTAGCTTCAAGGCATGCAGTTTTTCCATTTATTTTACACTGTCGTCAAGTGAGAGAGAAAACAAAAAGGGCAGAAGTGCAACCACTGAGCAATTACTGTGTGCACTGTGGGGAGAGGGGAATTGTGAGCAATATTTCTTCACCTATTTTTATGGAAAGGTAAATAACTAATCAACTGGCCTTTTTCCTTTCTAACGTATAAAATTTTCATTCTGCCCCAAAATTGCATATTAAGCATTCCCTTACTAACCAAAAGACTAATTTAGGAGTAGAACTTCCTTTTAGGTTTTTTGGGGAAGAGGGATAGGGGAGAAGAGGTGGATAGACTATTTCTAAGAAAAATGTGTTTACTGTCCTGTCATAGTCTATTTTTAAAAACATGGCCACAATCTATAGCTTTAACTATACAAAGGGGAAAATTAGGGAAGGTCAGGGTTCCCTTTTCCAATTAGAAAGTTCGAAACTCAGAGAAGAAACAAAACATGTACAGATTATAGCCAGAAAATATAATCAAATGTGTACAATTTCAAATATTAAGCAAAACAAAACCCCAAAGCCTCAGTATTCACATAAATTATAACCTGCAGTTTAGAACAGTTACTTAAGGCCTGTGGCTCTCATCATTCATCTGTGTACTTCCTGCACTTGGAATGACAGTTAAAATGAGCTCTTCTTAGAGAGATGCTGCACTAGCTCTAAGTCAAAAGTGGAATAGCGTACTATACTATGTAATCACTGTACCTAATGTTTTCTGTAATGGCAATTCATCTGAAAAAATATTTCAGAAGTATGCTTGTAAGATCCAGACTGGTTTTGTTATGTTAGTAAAGGATTTTCCTCAAAGGTTTTAAAAAAATGTTCCCTTGGTGAAAGTTTAAAGTATTTTTCTCCTTCCCATCCTCAGAATTATTTTTCAAAAGAAGCCTACCACTGTAAATCAATAAATGTTTTGATTCTGGTTTAGAGAAGACTGTTCTGACTATTAAAAAGTTATTTTTGCTAAAATTCCTGATTACCTTTGATAATAGGACAGAAATAACCTCCTTAAAGTACTTGTGTTAGTCATATTTCAACTCATATCTCAAACATAAAGCCTGAACATCTAACAAGCAGGCAAGGCAGCTAATTTAAATTTGCTCTTTCTCTCCGCAAACATCTTTTCTAATAAAATCTCATAGTAACAAAAAAAAATAGTAAGGTAAAAACAAAACAACAAAGAATTAAATGAGATTTTTAAAGTCTCACAGTTAAACAAGTTATAATAATGACTAGCATTCAACCATCATGGATATTTGTTTCACAAAGAGAATAAATGATCCTTGAAAAACTAAATCTCCTAATTCTAAAATTTGGTGTCTACTCAATTCCTAAACCTAGAAATATTAAAATCCTTGAATAATAAATAAGTGTTCTGAATGTTTGCTGAAATACAAATATCTTAATATTACAAAGGAATAGGCCATGTACTTCAACTTAAACTCTGTTGCTGAACACTATTCAGTGTTAAGGGATTCAAAAGTGGATTGCAATAGAATTCTTTAGCAAAAAACTGTTTAAAAGTAAAATCTCTCTTAAAATTTTACAATGCAAATAAGCAGTCTAATCACTTTTCAGTTCAGTTCAGTCACTCAGTCGTGTCCGAGTCTTTGCGACCCCATGAATTGCAGCACGCCAGGCCTCCCTGTCCATCACCAACTCCTGGAGTTCACACAATTTTACTGGGTACTAATTATATAAAATGGATTCAACAAAATGAAGAAAGACACTTCAGTGGCATTTTCCCATTTGTTCTGGCTTTTTCTTAGGTGGGGATATACATCTAAAGTGACTAGGTAAACTAGATAGTCAGCAGGTTATTCAAGAGCTTGTTTGTGTCCACAAAGCAATTGAATCCTATTTGGAACTATCTCTCATCATCAAATGTCATGGCTAATACTATCACAACTTGAGCAACACACACTCAAGTTTAAAAGGGGGCTTTCTCACAGATTTTCATTATGCCTGACTCAACCTATGAAATCATAATCAAAGAGCCACTTGACTCAAACAAGCTCAGCTCTTTTAAAACTTAAAAAAAAAGTCCCACCACCACGAGTTAATTTTACTTTCAACTTTTTTACCATATGTACCAAAAGAGTTCTAACTTTTCAAGTACTTAAGTGTTTACATCAGATCATCTGATTTGATATGGAAACAACTAGGTCACTATTCAATGTAAGGAAGAAACCAGAGTGAAATCAATAAAAAATTCCACACTCATACGGAAAGGCTGCTTGCAGGGTTTAAAAAAAAAAAAAAGAGGAGGGGTAGATGAAGTGTGTAACCAGAGACCAGGATTCTAATCCCTGCTCTCTCACATACTAGCTCTTTACCTTGGTCATCTCTTTAGAAACACTGAACGTCCTTTTTCAGACATGATACAAGGAGGTAGCAATATCTATCTCACAAATTGGAATGGAGATAAAAAACTGCTGTGAGTTGTTTGACTAGCAGAGGGTATGTTCTCAATAAACACTAATGTCCTTCCTTCTCCCCAAAGGCCCAGTTTTTTTTTGCATAGTCATTAAATGACATGCCAACTACTACAGACTCAAAAACAATCTACAAAAAAGATTGAACTCTGCTGTTTTTATTAACTAGCATGGTTAGGTAAACTTGATGTTCAACTAGTATTTATTAAATACTGGGCAGTCACCTTACTCAGAATTCAAAACTCTATACACAGAAGCTGCATTTCTTGTCTTTAAAAACTGCTTGGGACATAATTATCTGTAACTGTAACAGGACACTATGAGACAGTAGAAGCAAGGTCTATCATACCATTCAGAATCCTTCACTGGCTTCCCATTTCTCTTGGGAGTAAAAACACAACATCCTTCCAATGTCCACCCATGCCCGTCTCCACTCCTTACCACTCAGACCTCATCTGCTCCAATGCTCAACATGCCCCTCTCCCCCAACCACAATGCTCCAGCCACACTGGACTCACTGTTCCTCAAACTCACTGACCACATTTCTGGGCGCCTTACTCCTTCATCTCCCAGTCAGCTCAAAATCTACTTCATCAGTGGTGCAAAAATCATTTTGCACCCCCAATTCTACTGTGCCCCAACACTCCCAATTCCCCCCACCCAACACTGCTTTTCTCCCAAAGCACTTTACACTTTCTAACACAGTAAGGAAGAAAAAATATATATACTATGCTTATTATTTGTCTCTCCCTCGTTAAAATACAACCCTCATCAGGGCAGGGATTTTTATCTCAAGGGGAAAAAAAAAAAAAAAAATATATATATATATATATATATGTTTGTGTATCTATGTGTGTGTATCCACATCCCCAGTGCCCAGAACAGTGCCTGGCATACAGTAGGCATTTAAGAAATAATTATTAAAATTAATTAAGGCCCTCCCTTGATCTACTTATGTATATGAAAAACAATGTGAAATAGGAAGACAACCTTGAACAGGCCTACATTAACCTAGACTTACAAATTCTGACATTTGTTGAAATATAATTTTAAATTTCAAAGTCCACACATTAAAAAAAAAAATTAAAAACATAGTAAATTAACAGCACTAACCACGCAACTGAGTTTTGTTATTTAACATTTTCATTAATAACACTTGGGTTTTCCTCTGTTTAGATGAATAAATTAACTTCAAATCAATTTTCAACCATTTCGTTATATTTCATGTGAGCTAAGACTATAAGTACCACAAGTACTGGGGAAAATAGTAAAACCAGGAAAAATTAGTTTCAGTTCTGCAATTAATAAGTTTGCAAACTTGAACCTCAAAATCTCTTTGATCCTCAATTTCTTCTTCTGTAAAAGGGAAGAGGAGTCAATTAGATGATCTCTGAAGATATATTTCAGGTCTAAAAATTTCATGATGCTGTGAGTCTATAAAAATCTAGTAGGTTACACAGTCTACAACTTCTCACACATATAAGAAGAATCATTAAAATCAAACATTTTAGCTGAATGTACCTTTATCAAATTCTGTCCTCTTACAAATAAGAAAACAAACCAGAAGTCAAACACTTTTTAAAAAGAGTTTCAGGAGTAACAAAATATTGTCTAGTTTTGGAGCTATTTTTGGCCTCTATGTGGGTGTCAGGTAGGTTAAATGAACAAATTTTTTTCTTACACAAAATAGATATAAAAAAAAATTCAGATATTCCATCATTTAAGTCTAACCCCGAATCCCAGAGTGACAATATAACATGTGCTCTAGAGATGGACTGCGTTACATACACTGAGAAACATTAGCCCCAAAATTATATCAAGAAATAACTGTAAGTATAATAAACTTACAATGAAAAACTAGAAAATTCTTATGGCCTAAATTCTTTTAGGGCCCATGGTGATTTAGCTTCCAAACTAACAAAAGCATACCAAGACAATTCTGGTGACATGATCTGAGTTCAGCCACAAAAAAGTGTTTTAAATTAGTAATATCTTCCCATTACTAGTGTAATTAAATGAGTTATGGCTAAGTTCCAAAAGTAGCTACTTCAATAGCAATAAAAGGACAAAAGCTTACAAGTCCCAATACAAGTTGAACTCTCATTTGAATCAGGTGAATCCTGAATTCACGAACAGGTAATGAGCATTATCAACACCTTGGATTTCAGAGGATAATGGTGATTGGAGGCTATTATGAACAGAACGCATTTTGATGGGCTCCCTGGGTGTTTACCAGGGAATTACATTTCATTACTTCAAGCTTACTCTTATAAGCCAAGCGTCTGGAAACTTTAGGAGTAACATCTATGACCGTCAAAATACTTAAGAAATTGGAAACTGTTTAGCCGCCCTGCTCATCTTTGAACACTGTAACATCAATCTAAACGTTAACCAGTACTTTATGACAAAGTTTTCTTACAAATACAAATGGTCACCTTTCATGGAACTTACCGCAGAACCTAGGTCTTGAGTACATGGTAAACTAAACCACATATTCATACACGACACCAAAATTCTGCTAAGTTGGAGGCTGAGACGAGCTAAGTGTCATTCAGCAGAAATAAGACCAACCAAAAACAAAGACACTGGAGCAGAAGCACATACACCCTCCTCAAAGAGGCCTTTATGTTCCCCACGAGCAAAAGGACAATAATATCACTTTTACTGTCTATTCATACAGTAACCTGCATGGAATTCAACTCATGCTCAGACTACAATGCCAAACATCGCTTCTGAAAAACAAAAAGTCCAAGAGTCAGGTACATTATTACCAAACTGTAAACAGATATCTTGAACACCACGTCTTGAAGCTTGTAGGACATTTTCCAAACAAAAAAGCAGAGGGGACTAACTTGACAAACTGTTTTTTAAAAATCACAAATGGTCTTTAACTGGCATAATAAAGCAATTACTCCTCCCACCTCAAGGAAACAAAATATGTGCTCAAAAGGTAGCAAGTCTGTTTCTCCTAATTTTATGAAATGAGAACAGGTTGCACTTCCGTACTTCCCCCCTCCCCCCACGTCCCCCCAGCTCAGCGGTCTCCCATGTTCTCAGAAGAGGTAAATATAACCTCCACCAACTGGCCAGTGAAACTCCTATTTTCCAAGAGCACGGGACATAGCGAGAGGTGATGGAGAAAGAAGAGGGCTGTTACCCCACCCCAAGCAAAACTGCCTGGAGACTTGAAGGGTGCTGGAACCGGAGCGGAGGAAGGAGAGGAGCGCCGGGAAAGTCTTCCCTTCTCCCCGGCGGGGCGGAGGGGGAAGCCCCGGCTCCGGGCGGGGGGAGCCTCCTACCCGGAACCCCTGACCCCGGTCCCCGGCCAGACACAATGGAGCCGGCGTGGGGGCCGGGCAGGGACCTGGCCGTTGCCCCATCCCCTCCCCCCGCCCCAACGCCTGCTCCCGCCGCGTCGGGCCCAGCGAGTCACCGGGGGCCGCTCCCCGCGTCCCAAACTCCCCGGGGCTCCCGACTAGGCCCGGCTCCGCTCCGCCTCCTCGGCTCTCGCGTAGCGGCGGCGCCCGGGCGGGAAGGGGCGAAGGAGGAAGGGAGAGGCAGGGAGGAGAGCCCCGCCGGGGAGCGGGACGGAGGCCGCAGGCCGAAGCTCGGGGCGGCGGGGTCGCCGCGGGGCGGAGGGCGCTGGGGCGGGGGTGCGCGGCTGCGCCGGCCCCCAGCCGGCGGGGCGGGCGGCCGCAGTGCCTCACCATGTTGGTGTCCTCCAGGCCTCTCCCCTCCTCCTCCGGCTCCGCAGCGAATGGACGGCGGCGGCGGCGGCGGCTCCTCTCACGGGCTCGCCGGGCTCCCGCTCATGCGCAGTGCGGGGCGGCCCCGGCGCGGCCCGAGGAGGCAGCCCCGGGCCTCCGGGAGGCGGAGGGACTGGGGCGGGCGGCGGGAGCCCCGCGCGGGGCTTCCCCCGGGTGCGGGGGTCCCCCCGGGTGGCGCGGGGGCGCGGGCGGGGCAGGGGGCGACGCACGCACCGCGCGCGCAGACATCCTCCCGCCGCGTCCGGCGGCCCCCGGCGTGTAGGGGGCCGGGGGACACCACCTACGCTGCCTACGCGCTCCTTACGCAGTCGGACTGCCGGGCCGGGTCTCCACCGACTCGAGGAGGGGAAGAGCGGTGGCCGAAGACTTGAGCAGCTGAGGACCACTTGGAAGGGCTAGGACTGACGCGCTAGATCCGACCCAAACCACCCCTTCCCATCAATACCAAAAGGCGGGGGGTGAAGGGGTAGGGGTGGAGAAAAAACACCTCCACCCCCAAGTGTTTTCTTCTCCCGGACCAGTATCTGGACTGCTTCGGGTCCCCCACGTGGACATACCAGAGGAAACCATGGTCTAGCCATGTGAGAGCCGGAATGCCCTTTAGAATGGCCCAGACTCTTCCCGGACCTGTGTCCACAGGAAGACCAGTGGGATGGCCCTAGGATTCCAGGCGAGGAGGATTGAGGTTTCTGGGCCTCATTCATGCCACTCTGGTGTCGGATATCAGTGCCTATGGCTTGCTCTAAATATCTGCTTAGTTCAACCTTCCTAGGATAAGTTTGGAAAATAACTTTTTTTTCTTTTAAAACAAGGGTTGTTAACGATCTTGGTTATAAGTCCCATGAGTCTGAGGGTACCTGGATTTTCTGCTGGGGATCAAATGCTATAGGGAGTACAAAAGATTCTTTGGAGTGGTCCCTGACCTTCAAAAATTGACTATCCAGTTAAAGAGATGAGACGCTTTCACAAAGGAAGGAAATAAGAAAACAGGTAATAAAGCAAACATCAAAAAATCACATCTAAGACTGAAGCCAAAAAATCTGTATTTCAGGACAGAACCAACCTGAGTGGAAGTGTTATCATGCTCACCTGTTATCACTGTACTCACCAACATCCTTTTCCCCTCTAATACTAGCATAGGCTGCCAGATCAACCCAATGACTTCACGGCTTTGAAATTCTTATCAAAACTTCTTTGGCTGTTCTGGGGGGGGGGCCTCCTAACACTTCCTGGAGCAGCCATGTATCAGGAGCTCCCAGGACTCTACCAAGACCCATCCATGGCTACCAATAAGCACACATCCATTGTTTTCACCAGCCTTCAGTGTGCACATATTAATGTCCCAGACTCTTTGCTAAGCCCTGGGAAAATATTCAGTAAAGACAGACCAGGTCTGCCTAATGCAGCAAGCCTGAAGCTGGACCACAGCCTTAGATGTTCTCCTTCCAGGAATTCACCTAGCATTTGACCTGAGATATCAAGTAACATCTAGGGTCTTAATGAAGAGGATTCACTGTCTTTCCTCAAACTTGTACTTCACTAAGCTAACAGCTCATGGGTTTTCCTAAGCTCTTTTTCCTAACTGCCAACTCCAGCAAGGGCTTCCCTGGTGGTTCAGCAGTAAAGAATCCACCTGCCAATGCAGCAGACACAGTTTTAGTCCCTGGGTCGGGAAGATCCCCTGGAGAAGGAAATGGCAACCCAGTCTGATATTCTTGCCAGAAAAATCCTGTGGACAGAGGAACCTGGAAGGCTACAGCCCATGGGGTCGCAAAAGAGTCGGATATGACTTGTCAACTAAACAAGCACCTCCAACAAATGGCTCTTCTCATTCTACCTGGCCTCTCTACTGCATTTGAACGCTTTTGCCTTAGATTTCCTCTCCATTATGCTCCATGATTCCACTTTTTACTGTTTCCTCTTCCTCTGTGCCACTCTCCTTTGCTGGCTCAGCTCTCTTTGGGTCTTAAATGGTAGCCTTCTCAGAACTATCCCTGAATCTTTTCCTGTGTATGAGTGGTGTCATGCTCTCACTCACAGTTCCACAATGTCAACTATTATCTATATCTTCAGGAGTCCTAAATCTTGACTTCTAGGTCCCGAGTGGCAGGCCTGCACACTAATTTTGATTACTTCACCAGCCTGTCAATCTTAACAGATCCAAAACCTTATCCACAAATCTGCTTTTCCTCCTGTCTTTTTCTCAGATCAGCCAAGTCAGAAATTTAAGTCATTCACAACTCCTACTTCATCCCACTAATCTAATTGCTCACCGAACTTCATCAGTTTCACCTCCTAAATAATTTTGAATCTGCACTCTATCTTCTATCCGTCTATAGCCAAGCCTCTATTATATCTCTTCTCATCAGTAGCCTCTTAACTCAAGTTCTGGCCTCTACTCTTTCCCTACCATTCCAGACTTTTCTTGCTATAACACAAACACGAATTTCATCCTTAACATTCTCATTGGGCGCCATAAATGTGAGCCCCTTTGGTATGGCATCCAAGGCTCTCTCCCCATGATTTGTCCACTAACCTTGCAATTTTCCACACAAATGCACCTCATATTTGTTTTAACAACCCAAGCCCTGCCATCTCTCATTCTGCTATCCCTGGGTAGCAGGCTAACACTGACTGAGGGCTTTCCATATACAGGCACTGTGTTAAACCCATACACAGCCTAAGTCACATAATCCTCACTTCAACCCTATGCATGCATGCATACTAAGTCACTTCAATCATGTCCGACTCTGTGCAACCCCATGGACTGTAGCCCACCAGACTCCTCCTTCCACAGGATTCTCTAGGCAAAAATAATGGAGTGGGTTGCCATTTCCTTCAACCCTATAAACTGTGCCCAAAGATTATACCCACTCACAGAGAGGTTGAGTAACATGCCAAATGTTCTTCAGCCAATAAGTAGTAAAGCTGAGATTTAAACCCAGACAGGTGGCACTGGTGGTAAAGAACCCGCCTACTAATATGGGAGACATAAGAGATGTGGGTTCGATCCCTGGACTGGGAAGATCCCCTGGAGGAGGGCATGGCAACCCAATCCAATATTCTTGTCTGGAGAATCTCATGGACAGAGGAGCCTGGCAGACTACAGTTCATAGGGTTGCATATAGTCAGATAAAACTGAAGCGACTTAGCATGTGTGCAGTCTGGCAACAGACTCTTAACTATTTCACTGTTATTTCCTACCTAAAACCTCCATGCTCAACTCAGAGACCATCTTCTCTGTGATAAGCTCCTGACCTCATTCCTTGCATTCCACCAGGTAGGTATGTTTCTCCTTCTGTACTTCTGTGACAGTTTATATACACTTCTATTATGCTTATGACATCATATATGATAATATTTGCCTCCGTGACCTCCCCTGCCAGACTGTGCACTGTTCCAGGCCAGAGACCCAGCAGCATAGATCTCTGAGTTTTCAGTGTCAAAATGAGTGCCTTGAATATAGGATATATATATACACACACACACACACATACACACACACATATACATATGCTATGGTAACACTTGGATAAATTAAAAGAAAGATGATATCTGACTGATGTTTTGATCTGCCTTAAGACTGTGCCTATATTGTTTGTTATTGTAATGGGATGTCTTTACTCCTTGGCAGATATATGTTATACCATATGGTCAGATGGTAAATGTAGTAGCAACTGTACCCATTACTGCACTTCCAAGCTACAGTACTGAATGTGAAATGGAGAATTATTACTCAGTCATTGTGGTTGAGTGAGAGAAACATACTTATTAAAACTGTCCTGATTATTTTTAAATAGAAAATTCCTAAAGATAAAGCATAAATTACATGATTTAATTAACTAAAGAATGTTAATTAACATGTTTGTATCACTCTTTTGTCATGAGGTTTCAAGTATTTAAGCTAAGAAGTTGAGGTTTTTTTAAGTACAGAATTTGTAAAGATTATTTTCTGCAGTGACAATCTCAATATTCCAGGAAATAAGATGGAAACATCTAGCCAGAATTCACTATCATTCTCCCTCTCCCCAACTAGAAATCTGTATTTACACATAGATATAGAAAAAGATGTTGATATACAGATACACATATGTATGTCACACACCTATGTGTATGTATAGTGAGTGCATACACACATATAGTCACTGTATACCTATGGCTATATGGACAAAGTAATATTCAGTATTTGTACATAATACAGTTTTCAAGGTAAAACATGTAACTATTTGAAAATAATTGTTGCCTTTGAAGTTTAAAATTCATGTTAAGACATATATATATATATATTTGCTGATAAAATTGTTGCAAGTCTGTGTAAAGAAACATGTAAAACCAAGGATTTCATACTTTCAAAATCTATCTTTCAGCAAAAAGAAAGAGCATAAGTAATCTGAAAAGACAGATTGCTAACATTTCTGGTAGTTCATCTAGCTAAAATAAGCTTGCAGGGTAACTATGTAGACACAGTTACAGTTCAAAGACATTAGTCTGGGACGCACAGCCAGCACCCTCCCACACTTAAGTGGACTCAGTTTTGCCCAACATTTACATAAATGTGCTTATTGAATTCAAGCTTGCCTATTTATAAATATGTTAAGAGTAAATGAGACTGACCAAGGCAATCTACTTTAGTTTGAGTAAAACATAACATTTAGATTTTAGCAGTCCAGAATTAGAATTTTTTAAAGGGTAAAGCAGACAGGACTAGGCCTCGGGGCAGGGCTGTCTAGTGTGAGAACCATGGTCCCAAATTCACACCAAACTCACCAGAGTAGGGAAAGAGCAGAAAGGTTTGGGGTTCTCTTGTCACTGACAAATGTTACCAGTGATGCCAAAGAAATGACTGCCTGAAACTCTCCCCCACGTTCTGAACCGTTTGAAGAGGAATCCTTAATTAGGACAAGGGAATAAACCTCAAGGAGTTCCCTAGGAAACTGGGTACCGTTGTCCTCCTCACAGAAGAGAACAAAAGCAGTATTCCAGTGGGTCACCCTCTAAATAGGAAAATAGGAATATTTACCAGAGCCAGTCTGTCACCTCAAGGTACATGTGGATCTATTGATTTTAGCTGCTCCACACTCATGGTAGAGGAATGGACTTGCAGTAACAGCTGAGACTGGAGGGCCAGCAATGGAAAAGCGTCCGAGACCACCACTGATGATGTCACAATGCCCTACTGTCCCCAAGATGTCCATCCTGGACCTCCCTGCCCGACTCAGCTTGGTCCCTCCTTCATGAGACTCTGGCTCAGACCAGGTGTCTGTCTGGAACAACTCTGGTCAGTTGCAAAGAGTAAATTCATTGAGATCTTAATGGCTGAAACAGTTCTGCAGGTAGTAGGCTAGAAGATCCCCTGGAATCCCAGGCATTTATTCCTGGGTACTTTTGGTAGCCTCACCAAGGCATTCTCTGCTGAGGTATTGAATCAAAACTTTGCTTTTCTGTCTTTATTCAGTGACTAGCGCATGTCATGCAAATTTCTTTGGGACTTGTTATTCTCAAAATGAAAAACTGGGTTGAGTTATGAGATTCTATCAACCCCTAAGTTTGTTTGGTTCCTTTCTGGGAGTCTGTTGTGAACTGTCCTGGAAGATCAGGAAAGTAGAGTTTGTCTCATTTATTCATTCATTATTGCATGCATGCATTGTGACATGTATGAAGCACTTATGCCAGCACTGCAGTGTCTGACAAATATAATGCAAGCCACAAATGTGAGATACATATGACATTTAAGTTTTTCTAGTATTGAAAAACTTTTAAAAGTGAAAAGAAACAGATTTTTACCTGTTTCATTTTTCAATATTTAACCCAAGATATCTAAGATATCAGCATTTCAATATGTACTCCAAATATTGAAATATTTTACTTTTTTCCATGGTAAGTCTTTAACATCGGATGTGTATGTTACACTTAAAGTCATCTTAGTTTGGACCCGTCACATTTGATGTGCTCTGGTCCAAAGCTGAATGGCTTTGGACATACGCTGAACAGCTATTGCACCAGTCAGCACTGGCCTAGACAGTGGCTGGCCTGGAGAAGATGCCCAACAAATAGGAGTAATCAGTGACCTTACTTCCAGGAAATAGATGAAAATCAAAGTAAACCTGGAATATCGATATATAATCAATAATAGTACAAAAATGGGTTCCCTGATGGCTCAGCATTAAAGAATATGCCTACAATGCAGGAGATGAGACTCAGATTCAATCCCTGGGTAGGGAAGATCCCTTGAAGGAGGGCATGGCAACCCACACCAGTATTCTTGCCTGAAAGACCCCACGGAGAGAGGAGCCTGCAAGGCTACCGTCCATAGGGTCACAAGGAGTCAGACACAACCGAGTGACTTGAGCGCACATGAGCCCAAAAATGTGTAGCATTTGGGAAGCTAGCATAATTCAACTGGAGGGGAAAAGAACTGGCAAGAGACAAGAGAAGCCACAGCAATGAAAAGCCCATGTACCCCAACTAGTGAGTAGTCCCTGCTTTCTGCAACTAGAGAAAGCCCATGCATAACAGTGAAGACCCAGTGCAGCCATAAATTAATAAATATTTCAGAAAAACATTGGCAAGACGGGTGACAAGAATTCTTCCTTTTTTTTTTTTAAATTTCGTGCCATAGGCATGTGGGATCTTAGTTCCCCAGCCAGGGATCAAACCCACACTCCCTGAATTGGAAGCTCAGAATCTTAATCACTGGTTGGCCAAGAAGTTCCAAGACTTATTGTTTAAATATGTACCTATATCTGGGATAAATGTTTTTCAGTGTGCATAGCAAAATAGGAAGATCACCTATACATGTTTATAAATGTCTACCAAGCAACAATAATATGCCTGATCCTTAAACATGTCATCCTATTAAATGTAATTTCTGTATATTTCAATCAAAAGAACACATATTAAACACTGAAATGCCTTCACAAGCACTTTAGAATTTTGAGGTGTTTTTCTCAGGGCTACACAGTAAGTAAATGCCATTTTCTCTGTTCCCTTCAAGACATGTCACTCTTTTCAAAGAAATTATTTGGGATGGGTGATGAGAGAAGAGTTTAGTGAAAGAGAAAGTTTCTGTGCACATGTTGTAAAACTTTTCAAAAGTCAATATCAAGGCCAGGTTAGCCCTATAGCACTGTGAAAAAGAAGAAAAACCAAAAACTGTTAATATTATGAGATTATCATTTTGAAAATAAATATACAGAAACAGGAAGTCAATGAAGGAATCTAAAGATGAAACCCGAACAGGTTAATCTGTTGTGGGAGGCCTGGAAACACCCTTCAGGACATTGGGGACAGGAGATGACAGGGCAAAGTTCTTTAGAGATGAAATGTGACCTGGCCACCCTTAATTGACCACAAGCAAAAGAGAGGAAAATGTGGCTGCAGATCAACTGAATAATGGATTTTAGAGAATTTGAAGCGGGCCCTCGATTTGGTTGATAGTCTGGGGAAGAAGGGTGCGAGGGTGAGGGTTGAGTGGAGGGGAAGCAAGCACGAAGGTCCAGGGTCCGGCCCGACTGGTAAGCTCAAGGAAGGCGTTGGTTGGCGACAACACAATTGGCAGATCAGGTCTGGCTGGAAAGAATAGCCAGAGGGAGGGGTTAGGAGACAGGAAGGGATTATTTTCATTCCTGATCGATAGGATATAGCCGTACAGGGTAACAACAAGCTGTGAAATGTGTAAGAGAACACCTGGCTTGGGCTGGGTGCCTGTGACAGGGCCACATAGCTTGGGTGAGGTACATGGCCCAGAGCCCAGGTTCTCAGTCCACTACCCTCTGAGTCAGGTGCTTTGTTTGGTTGATCTTGTGGCTGAGAAGTGCCTAAGATTTGATTCCAGTCTTTGAGATGGATGATTTCTCAAAAGAAATCATGAATAATAGTTATGAAGTGACCTGCAATTGGAATATTTTCTTTACATTATATGAAGTTCTGATCCATTTTTTTTTCTCTTTACATTTGTATTTCTTTTTTTAGTATTTATTTTTATGTATTTATTTGGCTGCACTGGATCTTAGTTGGGGCACTGTGATCTTTGATCATTGAAGATCTTTGATCTTCATTGCAGCATGCAGGATCTTTAAGTTGTGGCATGCAGACTCTCAGTTGTGCACGTGGTATCTAGTTCCCTGACCAGGGATCAAATCTTGGTCCCCTGCTCAGGGAGCATGGAGTCTTAGCCACTGGACCATTAAGAGAGTCCCTGTCAGATAGGTTCAGTTCAGTTCAGTCGCTCAGTCGTGTCTGACTCTTTGCAACCCCATGAGTCGCAGCACGCCAGGCCTCCCTGTCCATCACCAACTCCGAGAGTTCACTCAGACTCATGTCCATCAAGTCGGTGATGCCATCCAGCCATCTCATCCTCTGTCGTCCCCTTCTCCTCCTGCCCACAATCCCTCCCAGCATCAGAGTCTTTTCCAGTGAGTCAACTCTTTACATGAGGTGGCCAAAATATTGGAGTTTCAGCTTTAGCATCATTCCTTCCAAAGAAATACCAGGGTTGATCTCCTTCAGAATGGACTGGTTGGATCTCCTTGCAGTCCAAGGGACTCTCAAGAGTCTATCCAACACCACAGTTCAAAAACATCAACTCTTTGGCACTCAGCCTTCTTTACAGTCCAACTCTCACATCCATACATGACTACTGGAAACACCATAGCCTTGACTAGACGGACCTTAGTTGGCAAAGTAATGTCTCTGCTTTTCAATATGCTATCTAGGTTGGTCATAACTTTTCTTCCAAGGAGTAAGCATCTTTTAATTTCATGGCTGCAGTCACCATCTGCAGTGATTTTGGAGCCCCCCAAAATAAAGTCTGACACAGTTTCCACTGTTTCCCCATCTATTTCCCATGAAGTGATGGGACCAGATGCCATGATCTTCGTTTTCTGAATGTTTTTCACTCTCCTCTTTCACTTTCATCAAGAGGCTTTTTAGTTCCTCTTCCCTTTCTGCCATAAGGGTGGTGTCATCTGCATATCTGAGGTTATTGATATTTCTCCCGGCAATCTTGATTCCAGCTTGTGCTTCTTCCAGTTTCTCATGATGTACTCTGCATATAAGTTAAATAAGCAGGGTGACAATATACAGCCTCGATGTACTCCTTTTCCTATTTGGAACCAGTCTGTTGTTCCATGTCCAGTTCTAACTGTTGCTTCCTGACCTGCATATGGGTTTCTCAGGAGGCAGGTCAGGTGGTCTGGTATTCCCATCTCTTTCAGAATTTTCCACAGTTTATTGTGATCCACACAGTCAAAGGTTTTGGCATAGTCAATAAAGCAGAAATAGATGTTTTTCTGGAACTCTCTTGCTTTTTCGATGATTCAGCAGATGTTGGCAATTTGATCTCTGGTTCCTCTGCCTTTTCTAAAACCAGCTTAAACATCTGGAAGTTCACAGTTCACGTATTGGTGAAGCCTGGCTTGGAGAATTTTCAGCATTACTTTACTAGCGTGTGAGATGAGTGCAGTTGTGCAGTAGTTTGAGCATTCTTTGGCATTGGAATGAAAACTGACCTTTTCCAGTCCTGTGGCCACTGCTGAGTTTTCCAAATTTGCTGGCGTATTGAGTGCAGCACTTTCACAGCATCATCTTTCAGGATTTGAAATAGCTCAAATGGAATTCCATCACCTCCACTAGCTTTGTTCATAGTGATGCTTCCTAAGGCCCACTTGAACTAGTTCTCTTTATTTAACATACAAACTGAGGAGTGATCAGCTTTGGAATGTTTGAAATAGACCTATGGGATGACCTGAGAAAGTCACAGACTAGACAATGGTGTTCTAGCCTGTCTGCATATGACTGAGCAAATCACACCTGTCTCCTTTGGCCCTCAGTTCCTCTGACTGGCAAGTTTGGATTAGATAAATTCTTGCTTTCCTTCCAACTTCAAATCTGAGCTTTGTTCAAAATTTCAGGATATGTAATTGTTCTCAGCATTCATTGAACACCTACATATCAGCCACAGAATGAAGTACTAGAAATATAAAGAAAGAACTAAACAGTTCCAGCATCATTGCCCATTCACCCCGGGAACTTAGGATCAGGCAATGTGGAAACTATGAGACTTGAAGAAAGTCTTTGGGCAGGTTTACAAGCGCTGCATCCAGGTGACCCAACAGGATTATGGGTACAAGGGAGGCTGTGTGAAGCAGGAGAGTGTAGGCTTTGAGTTACCTGGATTTTTGCTTGAACCAGACTCTATCTTAATATGAAGACTCTCACTTAATATGAAGGCAATGTTGGCATTTTCCTTAATATGAGATCCAATTCCTTCATCTCTAAAATATCTACCTCAGAGTATTGTGTGAAATATCAGTGAGAAAAAGACCACAAATAACAAATGTTGGTGAGGATGTGGAAAAAGGGGACACTCCTACACTGTTGCTGTTAATTTGCTTCTGTCGTGTCCGACTCTGTGCGAGCCCATAGACGGCAGCCCACCAGGCTCTCCTGTCCCTGAGATTCTCCAGGCAAGAACACTGGAGTGGGTTGCCCTTTCCTTCTCCAATGCATGAAAGTGAAAAGTGAAAGTGAAGTTGCTTGGTCGTGTCCGACTCTTAGCTACCCCATGGACTGCAGCCCACCAGGCTCCTCCGTCCATGGGATTTTCCAGGCAAGAGTGCTGGAGTGGGGTGCCATTGCCTTCTCCACCTACACTGTTGATGGGACTATAAATTGGTGCAAGCACTAAGGAAAACAGTATGGAGCTTGCTCAAAACCTAAAAACAGAACTGCCACATGATCCAGCAATTACACTGCTGGGTACGTATCCAAAGAGGACAAAAATACTAATTCCAAAAGATACATGCACCCCAGTTTTCAAAGCAGCATTATCTACAATAGCCAATATATGGAAGCAACCTAAGTGCACATCAACAGATAAATGGATAAAGAAGATGTGAGAGTACACACACACATAGACACACACTGGAATACTACTCAGCCATAAAAAAGAGAAATGTTGCCATTTGCAACAACATGGAGGGACATCTGGAAGGTATTATGCTTAGTGAAGTAAGCCAGACAGAGAAATACTATATCACTTACATGTGGACTCTAGAAAATAAAACAGACGAATGAATCTAACAAAAAAAGAAACAGACTTACAGATATTGAGAACAAACTAATGGTTACCAGTGGGGAAAGGGAAGTGGGGAGGGGCAAGATAGGAGTAGAGGATTAAGAGGTACGAACTACTATGTATAATATAAATAAGATACAAGGATATATCATTTATACATATATATTTATACATATTAAATGTATTAATTATATATTATATACACACACATAATATTGTATATATTACATATTTTAGCATAGGAATATAGTCAATATTTTATAATAAATTTAAATGGAGTATAATTATAAAAAACCTTGAATCACTATGTTGTCCACCTGAAACTAGTATAATATTATAAATCAACTCTACCTGGCAGGGACATGAAGGGCTTCCATATAAACCACTTGTTTCACCACCTGCCTGCCTGGTGGGCGCATGTCTGCTTGTCAGCCTCGGGATGCCTCTGATCTCTGCCAACAGCCAGGGACTGGTCTTACAGCAGGAAAACACAGAACAGAAAGAACGGGAGCAAGTATACAAACAAAAGGGCTTCCCAGGTGGTGCCAGTGGTAAAGAACCCACTTGCTAGTGCACGAGACATAAGAGACGTAGGTTCAAACCCTGGCCTGGGAACATCCCCTGAAGAAGGACATGGCAGCCACTCCAGTATTCTTACCTGGAGACTCTCATGGACAGAGGAACCTGGAGAGCTACCGTCCACAGGGTCGCAGAGCTGGACACGACTGAAGCAATTCAGCACATACACATGCAAGCAGAAAATTATTTACTAATTCCCACAATGTTATGTGTAATAATGCTTAGCAATGAGAAGAAAAATCATCTGAAAGAATCATACATGATTTGGTTTATGCTACCAATTTACTTTTATAGGAGCCTTGAATGATATAGTTCTATGAATTAGAGCTATTACCCCAACAACTGTTTGGAAAGATAGCAATACAGATCGCAACACAGACCATTTTCAACATGCGGAAAAGTCTAACAGAATGGTTTAGCTAAAGAAAAGCTTTCTAGTGCTAAAATGATTGAAATTCTTTCATTTTAGCTGGGACTGTTTTAGTTCAAAGTAGTAATACATGTTACATGTTACTCCAAGCTCATTATGAACTGCCTATGTTCTTTCATTGCTTAAAAAAAAAAGTGGAGAAATTACTTTATGACTTCTTAAAAAATGCATGTTGATAGGGAAAAAAACGGTTTAATACCAAAAGTCCTTGTTGATAGAAATAATTAAGGAGACTCTAAAAGGGTCAGGGAACTGAGATCTCATATGCTGCCTGGTACAACTGAAAAAAAGAGTTCATTGTATATTTGGGGGGAGTTCTCTGGTGGCCTATTGGTTAGAATTCCGGGCTTTCACTGCCTTGACCTGGGTTTGGGGGAGCTAAGATCCTGCAAGCTGTACTTTGTGGCCAAAAAGTCAAAAAAAAAATTAAATTAAATTAAAAAATGAAAGGGTAAAGAACTTGGGAACCATTAAACTAGATAGCAATAGATATTAGAATAGATGTTAGAAATTGACCTTTCAAAATGTCAAAAATATACTTCCTTCTCATTGATGGGATCTTCATGTATAATATGAATCTAAAATCAAATAATAGTGCCATCTGATTTTCTATTTAGTAACAGTGACTTAAATGATTACATTCATATAATTCAATGAATTAAGGGGAACAATTTCAACAAAGAGGAAATACAAGAAAAGAAACAGTTTCCGAGAGTGTACCAAGTTTATACTCCAATTTCAATTTCAGTTCAAAACAATTCAAAAGAAAAGCAAATCACTTTCACCTTGCTTGTAAAACTGCAGAAAATTAAGATTTTTATTTTGTAATTTTCCGTTTGTTTTAGGGGAAGCTTTTTGATTTAGATTTTTGTTGTTGTTTAGTTTAGTTTTTATTGTTTGTTTAGTTGTATACTCTATTGGTTAAATCAATCCCAATGTCAAGGAAGACAAGAATTGAGATAGTGGCAGATGTTACTGCTTCTAACAGATACTGTATATAAGAGAAGAGCCAACCAGTTCCCATGCTGTGGTTTCAATTAGAGCTCAGAATGAAAAAACTCACCCAAGAGAATTTAGGATTCCACTGGCCTTGAGGAAACTCATAAGATGAATCATTTCTGGTTTATTCCAAAATAAACATAGATTTTAAACTTCAGGCAGGAGTCAGGTTTCTCACTAACCAAACTACTTTGTCAACATCTCCCTCCCAGGTAGCTGCCTCTAAGTAATGCAGGGCAGATACTGAGACCTGATCAGAGGAGTCTGGTCGAGGCCCAGGGGGAAAATGCAGGCAGACTGGCTTGGGGTATGAAGACGGAGAAGGTGTCAAATGGTATGTTGGGTTATTGAGGTTCCAGTCACATATATATCAAAACATATATTAAAAATAGTGTTTTGATATCCCAATCAAAGGAAGACTAAATAAGGTATAATAATTTTTTACTGTAAAAGATTTCAAATATATACAAAGTACACCAAATGGTATCATTAATTCTCATGCAGGTACCACCCCAATTCTACAATTATCATCTCAAGTCCAGCCTCGCATCATCCAACCCTGCTTATACCATGGCCTGCATCATTTTGATGCAAATCTCAGATATTATTATTTCATTTGTATTTTAGTATCTCTAAGAGAAGCAGTCTTTAGGGAGAAAAAAAACACAATACCAGTAAATTATCTAAAAAAGCAACAATAATTCCTTAATATCATCAAGTAAATGTGTTGTCTTTACATTTCCCTGGAGTGTCTACACATTTTTTAAGAACATAAACTTTACTTAGAAAGTTAATTAACTCAGGTTTATGTTCTTGATTTCCTAATAATTTACAGACTCCTTGAGCAGAGGGACTGTGTTTTGTTTATGCCTGCTTCTGAGTGCTTTGCCAATACTTACACCCAGATTTCACAGTAAAGATAATTAATTAAACGTGTAATGAGAGCTTTTTATGACTTTCCATGTAACTATATTTAAATCAGAAAAAAGTCATCACAACACCTGTCCAGATTTTTGGTACAGGAAATTGAGACAATATAGATCCTCAATTTCTTGAATTAAATTGAAATGAAAATGTTATATATGACATGAGCAAATGCAAATCTGAAACACCTGGCTACTAAAACTCTTTCTTGAGAGTTATCACAGTTTCTGACAACCTGAGAAATTAATTCTCTAGAGAGAATCTGTCAGTTTTGGCATGCTATCCATGGTCACCAAATAAAAGAGAACATCCTTGATAGGAGAAAGATACATCCTATGAATTTTCATACAAAAATGGAAGGTTTGTCTTGGATTGACTCAAGATAAATAGTTTTGAAAATCTATGCACAAGGGATTTTCCCTTTTGTACCATCTCCCCACCTGTTTCCTTTTCACTTCCACACCAGTTCTAGTTCTTTTTTAGTGTGGACAAATAAAATATATGAATTTATAAGAAAAATAAGTGAGAGATGTGTATCCTTAAGCATATGATCCTAGTAGAAAAAAAGAAAGTTTTGTACATCAAAATAAGTTCTACTTCATTTTATAATAGCAAAAATTTTAAATAAGCTGAATGTTTAAGATGAGGAAAACGGTTATATAAATTATATCCTATTTTATTACCAGGATAACTAAGGAATATTAACAAGTTTTTAAAGTTCGAATTATGAAGACCATGTAACAACATGGAGGGTGCTTATGATGTGTAAGTAAAAACAATCAGGGTTGAAATTTTATGAACATAATAATTATGTAAAATGATTATGAACATTTTGATTATGTAAAAAGTATACCTGTAAATAGAAGGCTGAAAGGAAATACAATAAAATAATAATAGTGAATGTGCTAGTGTGGGGGAATTATGCCTGATTTTAAAAATATATTCCTGGCCTTTAGAACATGCTAAATAAATAATTTCTTTTATTTATTTTAAAACTAAAAAGAGTATTAAATTTAAATACATTTTCTTATTTCTTTATTTGGCTGCACCAGGTTTTAGATCCAGCATGCAAGGTTTTTAATTGCTGCATGCAAACTCTTAATTGCAGCATGTGATATCTAGTTCCCTGACAAGGATCAAACCCTCTGCATTGCGAGAACAGAGTCTTAGCCACCGAACCACCAGAAGTCCCTATTTTCTTCTTTTTAAAGTATGTATCCAGCTTGTAAATACATAAAACAATATTTATATTTATATATATATAAAATATAGTAAAAGAATCAGGTTAACTTTTAAACATGGTGAAATAAAATAATTTATTTTTAAAGTTTTACTTCTTTTACTTAAGTATTAAATATTATAAAGTATTTAATAACATAATACCTAGCAGGGATCCTTACACATTAGGTGTTTGATGTATATTGGCTGAATAGATTTGAAAATGCATTCATTTGTTAATTCATTCAACAAATATTTGTTGATGACCTGCTTCACCCAATGAGTATTTTTGCTGACTTAGAAAAGTTTCAAATGATTTTTTAAATCATAAAATATGCATAAGAATACAAACACATAAGTGCACTGCTTAACAAACTGTTGTGAAATGATCCCCCAACCTAGGTTAAGAACCAACATTACCAGCACCCTAGAACACCCACACCTGCATCCCTGACCCCAACCCCTGCCTGCACCCAGTGGTCACCAGGACAGAGGCAGATGTGTAAGGACCCCTGGGAAACTGCAGGGACTCTGCTTCCAATGCCCTAGGCATTTGGGTTTTTTGGTAAAGTATGCAAAAGTAAACATTTTCCCACCTTTGGTTAAGACCTCTGTGTACTTTCATAGCTCATTTTGTATTCCTCGTTTCACATTTTTTTCCTTAGAGTCCCCACAAATTGTATAAGCTTCAGTTCAGTTCAGTCGCTCAGTCATGTCCGACTCTTTGCGACCCCATGAATTGCAGCACGCCAGGCCTCCCTGTCCATCACCATCTCCCGGAGTTCACTCAGACTCACGTCCATCCAGTCCATGATGCCATCCAGCCATCTCATCCTCTGTCATCCCCTTCTCCTCCTGCCCCCAATCCCTCCCAGCATCAGAGTCTTTTCCAATGAGTCAACTCTTCGCATGAGGTGCCAAAGTACTGGAGCTTCAGCTTTAGCATCATTCCTTCCAAAGAAATCCCAGGGCTGATCTCCTTCAGAATGGACTGGTTGGATCTCCTTGAGAGTTCAAGTGACTCTCAAGAATCTTCTCCAACACCACAATTCAAATGCATCAATTCTTTGGCACTCAGCTTTCTTCACAGTCCAACTCTCACATCCATACATGACCACTGGAAAAACCATAGCCTTGACTAGATGGACCTTTGTTGGCAAAGTAATATAAGCTTCAGGACCCACAAAATCTGAATCTGCCCTTAGACCACTATCCTGACTATTAGGTATTAGCTTCCAGACAGGTTACACAGTGTAAAACTGTGACATCTCCCCATTTAGAATGTGCCGAATAGTTCTGTGAGCACTACCCCTTGGCTACTCCGAGAGTTACTTAGAGAAGAGAATTGACTGGCCTTTCACAGGAGCATGGTACGCGGTGTGGGTTGGCGTTTCACAGCTGTGCCCCGCTCAGAGCTGGGAATAGATCTCACTTGGCGCGCTCTTCTTTCTGAGACATACTCAATATATCAGTGATGCACAGAGAGGACAAGGCTAGCCTATTACTCCTGGATTAGTCTCTCTGAGACTATATGCAAGCTATACTACCTACTGAGGTAGAGCTGCTAACAGACACCTCGCTTGTTAGGCACACAGACTATTTATCACAAATGTGAATAGTTTGCTAACCTTTTGAAAAAAATAGAGATATCATGTAAAAAGTCGGCTTTCTGACTTCTGGTAAGCAGTTCAAAGATGTGCCCACTTCTGGGCCCACATTCCCACCTGACCCAGCACCAACTGGGTAGAGCTGCAGAACAGCCACTTTCTGAGGTCAGACCTCCTCCCTGAACTTCAGTTACTTCACTTACAGGTGTTATTGGAGTTTTGGTCCCCTTATGGATTTGTATTGACAATTAAGGTGGCTCAGTTGTAACAGAATTCACCTGCTAATGCAGAAGACGCTGGTTTGATTCCTGGATCAGGAAGATTCACTGGAGAATGAAATGGCAACCCACTCCAGTGTTCTTGCCTGGAGAATCCCATGGACAGAGGAGCCTGGTGGGCTACAGTCCATGGGGTCACAATGAGTCAGACACAACTGAGTAACCAAGCATGCATGCACAACCCATTACCTTGTATTAATACAAACTGCTTTCTTCAGTGGTCTTTAAAACATTAAATGTAAAAATAAGAAGGAACAAACTCCCCTCAAATACTCCACAATGACTTTCTTGCCAATATTTCCTGAACCCTTTACAATGGTGCTAGCAAGTCACCACCTTAAATGGAGTTAAACCAGCTAAATGTACACAGATGAAGAAAGTGAGAAACACACAAAAGTTCATCTCAAATGAAATAGTTTCCTGATCAGAAGCAGTAAAAAGCAGCTAAGCATAACTTTAGATCTGTGCTTACTGAATTTTAAGGTATATCAAACTCTTACCTGGAGACCTTGTTAAAACACATGGCTGGGTCCTCTTCCCAGAGTTTCTGATTCTGTAGGTGTAGGATGGGGCTGAGACTTTGTATTTCTAAGAGGTCCTCAGCTGTTGTCCACTCTGCTGGCCTGGCATGCTTTCTGAGAACCACTGAGGCATGCTACTCAAAATACGATCCCCTGGCTAGGTGCCTGGGAGTCTGTTAGGAACGGAGAATCTCGGGCCCTCTCTAGACCAGTGGGATCAGGATCTGCAGTGGCTTGTAGGAACAGTACACAGGTGCACTGGACTAACTTGTCACTCCCAAACCTTCCTGGGGCTTGTTAACTATGCAGAATACCAGTCCTTTCTTTTAGAAATTTATTCAGAAATCTGTTCTTGTCAAGTGCTCCAAGTGATTCTTTTCAGGAAAGTTTAGGGAAAATAGGCTAATGGTGGGCATTAACAAATCCAAAGAAAGAATATATTAAAAAAAATGGGAATGAGCAAACGAAAAATTCTAAAGTGGGAAATCCCAGGGGAAAAGATTGGTAGCTTGTCTTCAACCTTTTGGGGCTTTGGAGCCAACAGTATGCATTGCTTTTGTGGAGAGAGATGCATCAAATTGTCAGGTCCTTTACTATGCAACAAACTCCTTTCTTCTGGGTTCTTGCTCAACAAGAAGCCTCAACATTACAATTTGGCTTCCAAGTGTTTTTCACACCGGGAGAAACACACCAGTCAAATCAATACACGTATTCTGATTTGTGACAGATATATTCCTCACTGTGAATCAAAAATATATTAAGGTATTGATATATTTTTCTGCAGGTTCTCTTAGTGTCTTTAAGAGATCAAACTACTTTTAATAACAAAATCAAATTTCTGGGCACATGTGTATGTTATTCTGTTGGAGGAAGGGACAAATATTTTTGCCCATAGATAGGTGTTTGTGCTCAGTTGTATCTGATTCTTTGCAACCCCGTGGACTGTAGCCCACCAGGCTCCTCTGTGCATGGGATTTTTCAGGTGAGGATACTGGCATGGGTTGACATTTTCCCCTCCAGAGAATCTTCCTGACCCAGGGATTGAGAATTACATTAGCTAATAATAAAATTATGCAAAATATACAAGAAATAAACATTTTTAAAAGTTAAGAGTTAAAAAAATTGTCTTAAATTTTAATTCTTTCAGTTTTATAAGTGAAACGCTGGCCTTGGTGAGTCCTATGTTTTCCCTTAATCTGTTTTCACATTCTCCAGGAAGAGGGTGGAAACCTACCTTTCTGCTTAGAAGACCTAAACTGTTACTGAATCTACCTACATTTTTTCCCAAATATCAGTTTCCAAAGTCAAGGATTATAAATCTGAGAACTGCAGACCTCATTGCCTCCAACTACTGTCCAATCCCACAGTTTTCAACTGGGAAATTAACAAATTCCTTGTCAATATTGAAACATGGTATTTCTATTAAGGCTTCAAGTGGATAATCTTATTCTAGAAATGAGGCCATCAGAGGATTGGTTTGTTTGGAGGATATTTTAATGTTAACCCCATTCTGAATAGAACAGTTTTTATTTCCAAGGTTCCAATTCCACCTTAAGTCACTCTATGTTTTTAAAGGCGTCTGGCCAGTTGCATGACTGGGATCCTCTGGTCAAGCAAACATGAGGGCCCTGGCACCATTAAGTTCTCTGGATGGAGATCTGAAAGCATGAAAAGATACTCAGCCAAGGAGGAAAGGTTTTCAGAAAATAGGTAAGAGTATAACTGAGCAAGACCCTATGGGTACTTCGGGGGAAAGACCTCTCTCTGCTTTAGCTCCTCTCTGGAGTACCTAGATAACAGTGTCTGAGGCACATTTCCTGAGTTATTTTACTGATGTGAAAGTCAGTTCAGTCGCTCAGTCGTGTCTGACTCTTTGCAACCCCATGGACTGCAGCACACCAGGCCTCCCTGTCTATCACCAACTCCCAGAGTTTACTCAAACTCATGTCCATCACGTTAGCGATGCCATCCAACCATCTCATCCTCTGTTGTCCCCTTGTCCTCCCCTTTCAATCTTTCCCAAAATCAGGGTCTTTTCCAATGAGTCAGTTCTTCACATCAGGTGGTTGGAGTATTGGAGTATTGGAGTTTTAGCTTCAGTATCAGTCCTTCCAATGAATATTCTGGACTAATTTCCTTTAGGATGGACTGGTTGGATCTCCTTGCAGTCCAAGGGACTCTCAAGAGTCTCTCCAACACCACAGTTCAAAAGCATCAATTCTTTGGCACTCAGCTTTCTTTATAGTCCAACTCTCACATCCATACATGACTACTGGAAAAACCATACCTTTGACTAGACAGACCTTTATTGGCAAAGTAATGTCTTTGCTTTTACTATGCTGTCTAGGTTGGTCATAATTTTTCTTCCAAGGAGTAAGCATCTTTTAATTTCATGGCTGCAGTCACCATCTGCAGTGATTTTGAAGCCCCCAAAATAAAGTCTGTCACTGTTTCCATTGTCTCCCCATCTATTTGCCTTGAAATGGTGGGGCCAGATGCCATGATCTTAATTTTCTGAATGTTGAGTTTTAAGCCAACTTTTTCACTCTCCTCTTTTACTTTCATCAAGAGGCTCTTTAGTTCGTCTTCACTTTCTGCCATAACAGTGGTGTCATCTGCCTATCTGAGGTTATTGATATTTCTCCTGGCAATCTTGATTCCAGCCTGTGTTTCATCCAGCCCAGCATTTCTCATGATGTACTCTGCATGTAAGTTAAATAGGCAGGGTGACAATACACAGCCTTGATGTACCCCTTTCCTGATTTGGAACCAGTCTGTTGTTCCATATCCAGTTCTAACTGTTGCTTCTTGACCAGCATACAGATTTTTCCACAGTTTGTTGTGATCCACGCAGTCAAAGGCTTTGTCGTAGTCAATAAAGCAAAAGTAGATGTTCCAAAATTAAATATTTATTTGAGAAGAGACTAATAATATTTACATGGCTTATCTTGCATATACGATTGAATAGAATGACCTCAGCAGGGGTCAGTTCTGAGAGAGAAGCAGGGAAGATCGAGGGCAACTGTGGATGAGAAGTCTGTTTAGATGGAGACATCAAAAATGGAAGCTCTGTGTGTGGCCAAATATGTAACAGGAACAAACTTAGGCAGGTGCCAGTCTGCATGAAAATTAACACGAAGCCTGCTTTCAGTAATGGAGAAAACCATATGGCTTTTATGATATAGGAGGTAATGAAAAAGGAATAAAAACAACTGGGAAGACAGAGACGTCCCAGGTTACCTTTGTTGTTGTTAGTGATTTTGAAATTTTTTTTCTGGTGGTGGGAGTGGTGTATGTGGAATGAGAGTTATTTCAAATGTAATCAAAGGGTTTAGGAAAATGCTAACCAGCCGTGAGAAGAACAGAGAATGTTAGCCATCTTGGGAGGGAGGAAGTTACATACAGGCTGCGGTTGGAGTCTTCAGGGAGGGCAACACAGTGGAGGAGACTGAGTCCGAATTAGAGGCACCAAGGCACTCTGCTTCCTGGGATCCAGCAGATGGGGAGACAAATGTCAGGCCAACAGGGTAATCATCGGTACCAGGGCTGGCAATGGCACCCCACTCCAGTACTCTTGCCTGAAAAATCCCATAGACAGAGGAGCCTGATAGGCTGTAGTCCATGGAGTCACTGAGGGTTGGACACAACTGGGTGACTTCACTTTCACTTTTCCTTTCATACATTGGAGAAGGAAATGGCAACCCACTCCACTGTTCTTGCCTGGAGAATCCCAGGGACGGGGAAGCCTGGTGGGCTGCCGTCTATGGGGTCACACAGAGTCAGACATGACTGAAGCAATTTAGCAGCAGTAGCAGCAGCAGCAGGGCTATGATATCTGCTAATGGTCCAGGCTCTCGCAGAAGAAATAGTGTCTCCAGGGTTACTCGCAGGGTGTGGGGGTGGATAGGCAAGACAGCTCCCACCCAGCCAGAGACTTTGAGAGTTGTGAGCAGGGCCTCCTGGGATGCCCTATACTGAGTACAGTCTAACTTATACTCTGAGACTCAGACTTTGAGTCTACCCAGACTCTGAATCAGTAGTTAGACTACTAACCCCAAAGGCTGCAGCTCCCTGGGGCCAGCCCTCAGGGAGCAGGGTGTCATTAGCAGGAAGGAACTAATGACCCAAGACTCCCTGCTCTGGGCTTGGAGCAAAGCACTTGGGGACAGTCATCTCCTCCAGTCTCACCATGCAGTTAAATCACATTTTCCTCTTCCTGGGTATTTTGAAGCTTAGTGTGAATATCTAGGAGTGTTTTTTGAGATCCTCTGATGAAAGGTGAAACAGAAATGTAAAGTATTACTATCAACACTGTAAATATTTCAATGGCAACAGCGGAAGTGCTATGTGTAGGCAGAACATAGATGCACATTCCAACACCCAATATTCCTAAGGGAACCATTGGGGAGTCAAAAATGGTACTTGTGCCAGAGAAGACAAGCCAGTGATAGTGGGGGAAAAAGATAGTTGAATTAAGTAAGAGCCCTCTCTACAATGCTGCCCAGTGGAATGGTAATACCCACTTAAATAGGCTTCAGCCAGATACCAAGATTTCCCCTCCAAGTACCAGCCACAAACATGAGTGACAACTGATGCGGACGGTGGAGCAGGTCCAGGCCTAGCCTTTGCGCAAGAGGCAAGCTGCTTCTGGAAGCACTGTTGCCCCGTTAGCAGGCAGACAGGCTCTGGGACATGCCAGCCTGGCAGCTGACTGTTTTAGAGGGAGGGGCTGATGGAGGCTTCCCCTGACAACACCAGTCTGCCTGAGGTCGACAGGTGCCTGGCTGATCCTGGAGGGGGCTAGAGCTGAGGGAGTGGAGAGAGGGGACAGAGTGATGCATGACCAGGCAGGATTATTCCTCCACCACAGGTCCTGGGAATTTTGCTGGCAAGAATAATCAGCTGGGCTTAATTTAGTGCAGTTTCTTAATTGCTCTTATGCAGTAACTGAAGTTAGAAATTACTAGTAACTGCCAGGTGAGTATAAATGATGTTTCAAGCACGGTGCTATAGTCAGCCTCTATATTTTCTCATTTAATCTTCACAACAACTCTGGGAGGTAGTGCTACTACCCTCATTCACAGGCAGAGCTCAGAGAAGTTGAAGGACATGCCCAAGACACGCCAGGAAGTGGTCAGGCTAGGACCTGAATGCAGGAACCGTAACTCCAAAGCTGTTTTGTCTACAACGCTATGTCTTCCTCAATGGTTAAAAAGCAACCATCAGGGCTCTGAAATTTTGTTTTCTTGGTCATTATAGTCCTAAAACACACTGCATCCAGACTGTTATCGTCAAAGATAAGGTAGCAAACAGCTTTCTTCCAACTAACGATATGGCCCAGGTTTTGATCCATGCCTACAAATGGATCTTACCCAAAAAAGACCTACTTTGAGGTCGAGACATGAACATGGACCCCCCACCCCCACCCCAGGCAGGCTTCCATATTTGGTGCCTCTTTCGGACTCTCTGTCTCCAGCCTCTTTCCACTTTCCAATCTATATTCCAGACTGTGGCCAGAAATAACTCTGAAAAACCTGTCTGTTTGAAAATCTCCAGGGCTCCCAACTGCCTTCAGAACAAAGCCCATCCCAGGATGGGCAGCCCCGCTCAGCCACGCCCCCCATGGCCCAGCCCCTGCTGGATTTCTCTGTGGCCCAAGCAGTGTGCACTTTCACACCTCGCTGTTATTATTAGCCCTGCTAGTTCCTTAGCCTGCAATGGCCTGGTCTTACCTTCTTTCTGCGTCTGGCAAATGGCTTTCCTCCAAAGGCTGGTTCAAATGTCACTGCTGCTCCCTCAGCTTCCTGACCCAAAGCAGAATTTATTACTCCAGTCACTTGACCCTCCCCCCTGAGGGCACCTGGTGCCCAAGCATATTATACTACTTACCATCAATTACAGTACATTACTGGACACAGCTGGATCTTGTTTCCCGTTAATTGAGGCAAGGGCAAAAACCATTTTTTACCATCTTTGCTTTCAGAGGCCCGGGTATACAGCAAATGCCCCAAGTGTTTTAGAAGAAATAGATGTAGTCATGTGCAAAGGAACCGCTCACACAGCACCACAGCGATGATCTCAAAGAATCTCCCCAATATATGGGTAGCTGTGGTAGCTGGCTTCCAATTCCTTCTCTACACATTACTTGTGATCCAGAGCTCCTCCACCATGAGAGAATAACTTTATCTTGTGCCCCTGAAGGGTATGAAGGGGGTCATACAGCAACCCCAAATTTCTACCAAAGCACCTTTGCTCTTCCCTCTGGTCAAAAGAGAAAGTTTTGTTTACAGAAGGGAGAAGGCTGTGTTGCTAAAAGTATAGTTAAAAGCACTGGTTTAGGATAGTCCCTGGTGGTTCAGTGATTAGGACTCAACGCTTTCATGGCTGAGAGCTCTGTGGCACCACCAAAAAAAGCCCTGATTTTGATGGTCTATTCCTTTACTTTCTCATGACTATCTATCTGTAAGCACCTCTTCTTAACTGGTTTTCCAGCCTCTAGTCCTTTCCTCTTCCATCCAACTTGCAAATTACTGCCAGAATAAATTTTCTAAAATATTATTTGAATCATATGTAATGTATATGATCAACCAAACATCCAGCTGTACAACGAGAACACTAAACAGTAACCTGCATCTACCTGTACATACTTTATACAGGTCAACCCCTTGCTTAATTATCTGGAGCTAACCACTGTCTTTAATTTTTAATTCTACTTTCTAAAGAATGTTTTATTAAAGGGGAGATGGTGGGGGAGGGTAAACTAGGAGCATGGGATTAACAGATATAAACTACTATACATAAAACAGATAAGCAACAAGGACTTACTGTATAGTACAGGGAACTATATCCAATAATCTGTAATGGAAAAGAATCTGAAAATAATAGATATAAAACTGAACCACTTTGCTGTATACCTGAAACTAACACATTATAAATCAACCATACCTTAATTTTAAAAATTTCTTTATTATATATATATATGAACCTAGTTGATTTTGCAAGTCTGTAAAGATAGTACCATACTGTGTATATCTCCTGGTACATGCTATTTCACTATTATGAATTCAAAATTCATCCATGTTGATGCTCTTGTTTATTTTGCTGTTACATAGTATTCCACTGTGTGCCATACCACAGTGATTTATTCCTTCTCCTGCCAACCAACTCGGATCCTTTCCAGCGCTTTGCTATTACGGGTAACACGGCTATCAACATTCTTGGTGCACAAGTGTGTTTGTGCATTTCTGAACTGGGATGTTAGGTCATAAGGTACACAAATGTTCACCCTTATGAAATAATATCAAAAAATTTTTTTAAACAGACTCTAATAAGCCAGATAAAATTTTCCAAAATCGCTTTCCCTGCTGAAAAATAATTCAGTATAACTACAACTTGCAAGATAAAACCTAAACCTGCCATTCCATGCCAGTTAGCTTCTGGTCCCAACCTAAATTTCATACTTTATCTCTTATTGTCCCTACTCACCCATCCCAGCACCTCCCTCTCCAGTTATGCAGATTTGCTCCCAAATATAGAACCCAACTTGCTCATTTTCAACAGTGTAGGCTCTGCTCCTTCCTTTCTAGTGTGTAATTTCCATGCACTCTTGCTACTGCCCTTGGGTTCTCCTTCCTTAAAGAAACCTACCCTGAGCACACCTGCCCACTGGTCTCTTCCCCAACTCCTAAAGACCTGTATTCTGCACATCATAAGCCATCAACCTTCACCCAGACCCACGTCTTAGTGTATTGAGTTTCTTGCTGCCTTGTTGGAAAAATGGATGTTCTAACTACTGTGTGATCAGATTTACTTGGGAACTCAGCATTTCCAAATTCAGTATCTAGTACCTTTCTCACCACTCTCTTGACAATGGAACTACTTAATTTTGGATCTGATTGTTTTCCACATAACGTTTCACATGATTATGTCTTATTTTCCCAATTAAGTTATCAGCATCTTAAAGTACAATGACCATATTTTAAAATTTCATTGTAGTCTCTACAACATTTAATGCAGTCTCATGTGTGCAGCTAGAATTCAAATCAACAAATATTTAACACTTCAGTAGATACCTGAAAATGCAGAAGCTTGAAAGTGTGTTTCTAGGAAAATTATATTCCAGCATACAATTTAAACATTATATATATATGTGCATAAAATACATATACACAAAAGCTTAAGCGTGTGTATATAAATTTGTACAAGCTTAGCAAGTACAATAAAGGCAAAGGCAGTCTGGATTGAAACTTTCCAGTCACAAAAACAAGAAACAAATAACATCCAAGCCTTTAAACTGCCCAAGAAGCTACTCTTTGGCACAAAAACTCTTAGGTTGAGTTTAGTGCTATGGCATTTGTCTCTGAAATATGTTACTGTCCGTTTTTGTCCTGACTGTGACTGGGAGAAGCTACTCTTTGGCACAAAAACTCTTAGGTCGAGTTTAGTGCTATGGCATTTGTCTCTGAAATATGTTACTGTCCGTTTTTGTCCTGACTGTGACTGGGAGATAACTCATCGAGTTCAGTGACCTTTTCTCTCAGTTCTCTCTTGATCAAGTTGCTGCCCACCCGCCTAAACACAATACATGATATAATATTTGAGGCAGAAACAAACAATACTGTCTCCCAATTTAAAAAGTATCCTTTAATTTTATTAGTATGAAATATTTTGAAGAGAATTTATTGTATTTGTGACCCAAGTACATGATTTTTAAACATGAAAGAGTTTTAAGCAGAATCATACAATCATTTAGTAAAAGTGCTAGTCGTCAGATCCCGAGAAAAGCAGGAAGGCACTTTCTCTTTTTGGTGTGGATATTGTACTGAACATGTTGCTTAACTGGCTGTTCATTTGATGGTGTTTAATCTGCTTCCCTTCTGTCAGAGTCTTCCTCCTCAAACTCGACCAAAGGAGCGTGTCTGTTGGCCTGAGAACCTTCTTTGTAGAATACCTTCTTGACCGTGCCCTCCTTTGGCGCCTTTATGGTATGCTGTAGAGACACAAGGCGTGACAGACGATGGCTGTGATACCAACGAGGGTTGAACACACACCAAGTCAAGACACAGAAGAGTGAAAAATGAAGTCAGCTGTTTTGATGTTTTGTTATGTATCAGTGCTTCCTGACCTTCCTCACATCACAGCACACAGAGAAAATAAAAACATGTTTATGGTGCACTTGGGGGTTGAGAGGAGTCATTATCTTGATACACCTGTAAACCATTCAAGGTCAATAATTGGGAAGCTCTGGATTAGCTAGTAATTCTCAGCCCAAGCCTCACAGCAGACTCTCAGCTGGGAAGCTTTTTAAAAACTACTGATCCTGGGGCTCCCCTACAGGAAACCCCAATTCAACTGGACTGGGGAAGGACTGTTTTTTTCCCCTGATATTTAAAAAGGTCTTAACTTACAAAATAAGACAAAAGAAAAATTGGGACTGATAGCTCCCAAAGGTTACCTGGCAAGTGAACCCATGATTTCACTTACTTCCATTTTCATGGCAATCATAACCACCAGAGGGTCTCCAGCTTTCACTCTGTCTCCAGCTTTCACAAACACCTAGAGATTCAGAGAGACAGGTTAATATTTATAAACAGAGGCCCTTTGTGATGGTCTACATGTGGTCTGACAGTTGGGCAAATTATACACCTGATTTGTGGTGCACAGAGTTGGTATACAAACGTACACAGGAGAAGTGTGTATCTATGTGCTTGTCTTGTCTGCCAAAGACAAACATACTGGCACAAACCAGAGACCCACAGGTCAGCCTGGCAGTGCAGGCACTGTCACCAGCGGGCTTACTCCTTAGCTCCCTACCTTCACCACCCCCAGCATCTAGTTTTCCTTGAATCAGATGAATACACTCTACATGTTTCAAGATCTTTTTGTTTTCTCATGAACAGACAGACAAGACATATCACCAACAGGGAAGGACTATAGGCCCACGTCGCTTTATTGTGCTTCGCACATAATGCCTTTTTTCCCCCTTTTTTGAAGAGATGGAAGGTTTTGTGGCAACTTCATCAACCAAGTCTATGGGTGCCATTTTCCCAACAGCATTTGCTCACTTTGTGCCCCAGTGCCACATTTTGGTAATCCTTGCAATATTTCAGTATTCCTCCACCAGTAAAAAGATTATAACTCACTGAGATCAGTGATGATGGTTAGCATTTCTCAGCAATAAAGATTTTTAAAAATTTTATTTTATATTGGCATGTAGTTGATTTACAATGCTGTGTTAGTTTCAGGTGTGCAGCAAAGTGATTCAGTCACACATATATCTAAGTATGTTTTAATTACGGTATGTACGTTGCTTTTTTTTCCTAGACATGAAGCTATTACACACTTGACAGACTACAGTGTAATCATAACTTTTATATGCACCGGGAAACCAAGAAATTCATGTGACTTGCTGCACTGTACTTGGTGGTAGAGAACCTCACAAATCTCTACTTCCCCAGTCCACTGCCCTTCTGGGGCAAACATTTGCAGACAGGAGTGGTGGGTGAAATCATTCACACTATTTAAGTAGTTGTTTTCTTCTTCTGTTTGTTGGTACCAAGGATTTCTATGACTTAAGTGCAGTTGAAGGGACTCTACTGTATGCAAGTATATAAAAGGAGACTACTGATCTACCACCGCTGGAAGTCATTATCAGTATGGATCTCAAATCTGAATATATACCGCACTCAACACCAAACACATTGTTCTTCACCAATACCTTTCAAATTTGGGATAATGCTTGGTGAATGTTCCATTTTAGTCAACTAAAGACAACCTGGGTTATTTGTACTTTGATGGAATTCTCACTTCAAAGAAAAGTCCTTATCATAAATTAGGTAAATTTATGATTCACTGAAGACTGTAATATAGAACTTGAATCTTTAGTAGATCTTCTTGTTTTCTTGAAATGGATGCTTTCCAAAGAACAAGATTTAGAGAGGGGGAGAAGGATATATACAGCAAAGTTCAACAAAGACATTTATTCTACATACATTCGTCAATACCTTTTCAATAGTTCCAGTCATAGGAGCTACAGCACCCCCTTGGGTTTCTCCTGAGCTTGCTGAAGACAAGTATCGGGGAACCGGAATGCCAATCTGAATACTTCCATCCTATAAATAGAAATGATATTTGCAGGATATATATATAGGATGCATATTTATAAGATAAATTAGAATTGAAATTAAGATCTCATTGCTGTAGTTTTACAAATAGGCCTGAGGTGATAATTATTTTCAAGCTATTTGTTAAATATTAGTCATATTTAATACCAGGGTTCTAACTAGCTTTGTGAAAAGCGCTCCGTCATGTCCAACTCTTTGTGACCCTCCATGGTATTCTCCAGGCCTGAATACTGGAGTGGGTACCCTTTCCCTTCTCCAGGAGATCTTCCCAAGCCAGGGATCGAACCCAGGTCTCCCACACTGCAGGCGGATTCTTTACCAGCTGAGCCACAAGGGAAGCCCAAGAAGACTGGAGCAGGTAGCCTATCCCATCTCCAGCAGATCTTCCTGAGCCAGCCAGGATCTCCTGGTGGATTCTTTACCGACTGAGCTCTTGAGCAAATTACTAAACCCCTTTCAGTCTTGATTTCCACTATAAAGAAGTAATGGCATACATACCACAGAGGGGATTAGAAGAATTAAGTACATAAAAGCGAAGTGAAGTGATGTTGCTCAGTTGTGCCCGACTCTTTGCAACCCCATGGACTGTAGCTCACAAGGCTCCTCTGTCCATGGAATTTTCCAGGCAAGAGTACTGGAGTGGGTTGCCATTTCCTTCTCCAGGGGATCTTTCTGACCTAGGGATTGAACCCAGGTCTCCCGCATTGCGGGCAGACGCTTTACCATCTGAGCCAACAGGGAAGCCCTTAAGTACATAACTATTGGTAAAAGACAGCCACTGTCTACAAGCCAGTTTTAGTAGCATCTCCACTCTCAGGTCCTTAGTCTAAGCCAGGAACTCTTCTTAAGAAATATATAAAACATTCTTGATGGTCTCAATAATGTTATGAGGTGGGTATTGTTACTTATTCCGGTTTATAAATGGGAGAACTAAAACCTAGAGAGTTTAACTTGCTCAAGGTCAAGCAGATGCTGGTAGGGCCAGGATTTGAAAGCAAACAGCTTCATACTTCAGAACTCATCGGTTCAGTTCAGTTCAGTTCAGTCGCTCAATCGTGTCTAACTCTTTGCAACCCCATGGACTGCAGCACGCCAGGCCTCCCTGTCCATCACCAACTCCAGGAGTTTACTCAAACTGATGTCCATTGAGTCGGTAATGCCATCCAACCATCTCATCCTCTGTTGTCCCCTTCTCCTCCTGCCCTCAATCTTTCCCAGTATCAGGGTCTTTTCCAACCTCTTCGCAACAGGTGGCCAAAGTATTGCAGCTTTGGCTTTAGCATCAGTCCTTCCAATGAATATTCAGGACTGATTTCCTTTCGGATGGACTGGCTGGATCTCCTTGCAGCCCAAGCGGCTCTCAAGAGTTTTCTCCAACACCACAGTCCAAAAGCATCAATTCTTCAGTGCTCAGCTTTCTTTCTTTTTTTTTTTTTTTTGCTCAGCTTTCTTTATAGTCCATCTCTCACATCCATACATGACTACTGGAAAAACCATACCTTTGACTAGATGGACCTTTGTTGGCAAAGTAATGTCTCTGCTTTTTATATACTGTCTAGGTCGGTCATAACTTTTCTTCTAAGGAGTAAGCATCTTTTAATTTCATGGCTACAGTCACCATCTGCAGTGATTTTGGAGCTCAAAAAATAAAGTCTGTCACTGTTTCCACTGTTTCCCCATCTATTTGCCTTGAAGTGATGGGACCAGATGCCATGATCTTCGTTTTCTGAATGTTGAGCTTTAAGCCAACTTTTTCACTCTCCTCTTTCATTTTCATCAAGAGGCTCTTTAGTTCTTCACTTTCTGCCATAAGGGTGGTGTCATCTGCATATCTGAGGTGATTGATATTTCTCCCGGCAATCCTGATTCCAGCTTATGCTTCTTCCAGCCCAGCGTTTCTCATGATGTACTCTGCATAGAAGTTAAATAAGCAGGGTGACAATATACAGCCTTGAAATACTCCTTTTCCTATTTGGAACCAGTCTGTTGTTCCATGTCCAGTTCTAACTGTGCTTCCTCACCTGTATATAGACTTCTCAGGAGGCAGGTCAGGTGATCTGGTATTCCCATCTCTTTAAGAACTTCCAGTTTGACTGTTTCACACAGTCAAAGGCTTTGGTGTAGTCAATAAAGCAGAAGATGTTTTTCCGAAACTCTTGCTTTTCTGATGATCCAACGGATGCTGGCAATTTGATCTCTGGTTCCTCTGCCTTTTCTAAATCCTGCTTGAACATCTGGAAGTTCACTGTTGAAGCCTGGCTTGGAGAATTTTGAGCATCACTTTGCTAGCATGTAAGATGAGTGCAATTGTGTGGTAATTTGAGCATTCTTTGGCATTACCTCTGTTTGGGATTGGAATGAAAACTGACTTTTTCCAGTCCTGTGGCC
Organism: Ovis canadensis; assembly: GCF_042477335.2. Lineage (NCBI taxonomy): Eukaryota > Metazoa > Chordata > Mammalia > Artiodactyla > Bovidae > Ovis > Ovis canadensis. The sequence continues at coordinate 207,243,259 of NC_091245.1, read as the reverse complement.
ACTGCTGAGTTTTCCAAATTTGCTGGCATATTGAATGTGGCACTTTCACAGCATCATCTTTGAGGATTTGAAATAGCTCAACTGGAATTCCATCACCTCCACTAGCTTTGTTCGTAGTGATGCTTCCTAAGGCCCACTTGACTTCACATTCCAGGATGTCTGGCTCTAGGTGAGTGATCGTACCATTGTGATTATCTGGGTTGTGAAGGTCTTTTTTGTACAGTTCTTCTGTGTATTCTTGCCACCTCTTAATATCTTCTGCGTCTGTGAGGCCCATACCATTTCTGTCCTTTACTGAGCCCATCTTTGCATGAAATGTTCCCTTGGTATCTCTAACTTTCTTGAAGAGATCTCTAGCCTTTCCCATTCTATTGTTTTCCTCTGTTTCTTTGCATTGATCACTGAGGAAGACTTTCTTATCTCTCCTTGCTATTCTTTGGAACTCTGCATTCAAATAGGTATATCTTTCCTTTTCTACTTTGCTTTTCACTTCTCTTCTTTTCATAGCTATTTGTAAGGCCTTCTCAAACAACCATTTTGCCCTTTTGCATTTCTTTTTCTTGGGGATGTTCTTGATCACTGACTCCTGTACAATGTCACCAACCAGAACTCATGCTCTTCACCAATCCACTCTACTGCCTCTGCCATTATACTGTTATAGCACATAGACTATGGAAAGCAATGTCTGCAAAATGAGATCATCCTTGACTGCAAATATACAGTTTAATTACTGGAATACGGAAGGCATCTCATCACAAGGGACTCTGGTCTGGAAGATGGTTCTCAAGTGTGAGAAGGCTCTGAAGAGGTCACAGGAAATTTGATAATCCACTTCCTTTCTTTGCCCACGCAGAACGCTAAGGTCTCCTAACAAGCTCCTAGTCATACCCATGCCAAGCCTACCTCAACCAGCCTTCAACTGCCAAGAGACCACCGCTAACCCACATGCACCTCCCCTGAAAGGAACATCTGGTCCACAAACTCCTCTCACAAGGGTCACCTCCTCCCAAGTGTCCACGATTCCCAGTGCCAAGAGGACAGTGGTTGGGGGAAGTGTTTAGGGTATTTGAGAATTAAAGGAAGAAATGGGTATGTGTCTGTCAGTGAGAATCTGGGAGAACAAATGGGGTGAATGGAGAAATGTGACAAAGATTTAGACTGAAAGGGGGATAGACAAAAAGTCACAGCAGTGAGAGAAGGAAACAGGATGTGCTGTTTGCCCTCATATCCCTGACTGCACTGTGTGCCATGCAGGATCTCTGACTAGAGATTAAAACCATGCCCCTGCCTTGGAAGCACAGAGTCTTAACCACTGGACTGCCAGGGAAGTTCCAAAACAGGATCTTTCTAATTTCCCAGTGGAATACTTCTGGTCAAGCAATTTTCTCCCAAACTCCAATAGTATTATTATAAAACACTATAAAGACACTACCATGGAAAATAGGTAAATAGTGTTTTCCAGGATAATTAGCTTAGTTTTACTAGCAACTCCATTAACAGAAGATTTCAGATAAGTGCAGTCTTCCTCACTGCAAAGATCACCAAGGACATGGAAAGTTTTATCTTCAATCTGAAAAAACAGAAAATTAAGATCCTTAAAGTAAATGAACAACCTTACAGAATTAAAATAAAAATCAATTCTTTACTGTTAATAGTTTCAAAAGGAAACAGGTAAAAACATTTTTTTAAATCATGCAGGAAATTTCCTAAGATTCATAAATAAAATAGTCTAGAAAGAAACAGCAGTAAGATAATTAAAAGAAAAAAAAAGTTATGTAATATATTTACAGTAGCACCATAATGCTACAGATAAAGGTTCCTTTAAGAATAGTAATAAGAAGTGAAATAGAAATACAAATCAAAGTAAGAAAAATTATTAAAATTCAGGTGAGTATATTATATGTTAATACTCATCTCTGAGTATCCAAAGTCAAATTGAGTTTTACTGTGCAAAAGTTAGTGATGAATAATGCCAGAATCTCATAATTAGATTGATTTCTTTTATCTCACCAACATGGAGATTGAATTTATGGGTTTTCAGTTATGATTTAAGAAGATAAGTTAGCTGGAGATTGAGCACAGTTTTCTTACTCTGAGAGACAGAGTACCAAAGAATAGATTTCACACTTAATCTTTTCAAAGTAGCTGACAAAAGGACATGAAATCATGCTGTTCTAAAGGATGTTTTCTCATTTATATACACAAGAAAAAATTTTCCCTATACACATAAAATTCATTTAAATCTTCTTTATTTTTCAATTCCCCTGTTAGAGTCAGAGTCCTGTGGCTATTCTTTTCATTATATATATTCATATATATATAATAACAGTGAAATAGGTCACACTGCAGTATTTATACATGGTTCTCATTTATCCTAAGTTAAATATGACATTTCACTCTGCTTTGTAACCTACTAAGAGAGCCATTTGAATGTCTGTGGAATTCTCAGGATATAAAGGTTAGATTGGGAACAGTTTTGTTTAAAGACGTATAGAAGTGCATTCTACATTTGTGAAGGTAGTTCCACGAGCAGATCAGAACAAATCTGCAATTTACTTTACCATTTACCAAGGGATAAGAAGGGGTCCCTAAACCAGAGGTACCAATATTAATTGCAACTCATATACTTAAGTTGATTTCCCATCATTTGTCTGAATCACAGAGAGGAAATCAGTGTCTCAAAGTGTTGGGAAATCTAAAGAGCATCATTGATAAATTCATTTTTGCTGGATTTTAAAGCTCTTAGCTCATAGGAAAAATGATTTATTCTATTCTCTGAATTTTATACTTACTACAGGAATTTGGTTGAGTTCTAACATTGTTTCTTAATCCTTTGGCATTTTATTTTGCCAATGTAATGGATTTTTAAAAATTGAGGTCTATCACAAAAATTTTGACTAAAAAGCCTCAAAGTATGACCTGTGGATCCCTTGGAGTCCCCCAAGCCCCTTAAGGAGTTCCATAAAGTCAAACAATTTCTTAATAACGCAATATTGTCTTCTTTCTACTCTCATTCTCTTACAAGTATATAGTGGACTTTTCTAGACATTGTAGGACACATGATAATGATATTACTCTGATGGCTAATGGAATGTGTGCTTGGTGATAATCTTTTCTCAGTTTATCCTACAACTCAACAACAAAAACCCAGCCAGATTTTTTTAGAAAGGCAAATAACTTGAATAGATATTTCTCTAAAGAAGATAAACAAATAGCCAATTAGCACGTGAAAAGATGCTTAACATCTTTAGTCATTATGGAAATACAAATCAAAAGCATAGTAAGATACTACTTTCATACCTTAGGGCTTTTTTGTTTTTAATAACAACAACAACAACAACAACAACAAAACAAAGTAGCTAGAATATAAGTGTTGGCAAGGAAAGATATGGATAAATTGGATTTTTTGTGCACTGCTGATGGGAATGTAGAATGGTATGGACACTATGGAAGAGTATGGTAGTTCCCCCCAAAATTAAAAAGAGAATTACCATATGATACAGGAATTCTACTTCTTTGGGTACATGCCTAAAATAATTGAAAACAGGGTCTCAAAGAGATACTTGTATACAGATGTTCACAGAAGCATTATTTATAATAGGCAAAAGCTGGAAGCAACCCAAGTGTCTGCTACGCATCTATGTATTTAGATTGGATAAATAAAGTGTAATACATACATACAATAGAATATTATTCAGCCTTAAAAAGGAAGGGAATTTGGATGGATACTACAACAATGGAAGGGCCTCAAAGACATTATGCTAAGTGAAATTAGCTTGTTACAAAAGGAGTAAATGCTGAATGATTCCACTTATATGAGGTGCCTAGAGCAGTTTAATTTGCAGAGACAAAGTAGAATGGTGATTGCCAGGGCCCAGGAGGGGTGGGTGGAGAAGGGGGAGTGGACTCTTGTACTGTTTAACTGGCACAGAATTTCAGTTCTGCAGGAAGAGAACAGGTCTGCAGATGGATAGTGGTGATGGTTGCACAACAATGTGAACGTAATTAATGCCATTAAATTGTATGCTTAAAAATGGGTAAAATGACAAATTACATATTATGTACATTTAAAAAAATACATTAAAACAATAACAAATTTTTTTCTCAGTGTAATTTTCTAAATGGTAAATATTAATAGATGTAACTAATAAAAAAAAAACTCTTTGGGGAATTTCAATAACTTTTAAGAGTATACAGAGGTCTTGAGACCAAACATTTGAGAACTGCTGCTTTAGATATAAATACATTCACATAATTTAGGGGCTTTTTAGGTGTCTTATTCAAATATTATTATCATTATTTTTTAACCAAGTTTTTATTCTTAAGGAAATTACAGCCAAACTGAGTAAATCATCAGAAACTGTATAGGGGGTAATTTTTCCAAATTGGTCTGAAATAAAAGCTCATGACATTCTCCTAACTATAGACATGATAATCCATGGCTTCAAAGAAAGTAAAGAGTGAAAACGTGCTCTACTCTGTATGAGAGAAATCAGATTCAGCTCTGAGCTGTAGAAAAAAACCAAGGAGGCTTACCTGCATGCTATATGATCCATCACGGTTATATGTTACAGCTATGGCTACATCTTTATGGAAAAAGTGGGAAATTGAAGAAAAGTTAGAAGACATACATTTATTCAGTAACTGAGGTTCTGAAAAACCTCACTTTCAACCTAAGGAAAACTAGTTTTTAGGGATATCCACATCTTTTAACTCCCTGACAATAAAGTTTAAAAAAATTTAAAAAATCAGGTTTCAATAAAGGTGAATTTCAGACTTTTCTTGTTTAAAACTGAAGTTTTAACTCTTTTACAGTTATAGGATATTTCGGATATTTTCCCCTCAACAAGAAAGGCTGTAGTGTCATAGTAGAAAATGTAATTAATTGGGAAAGAGAAGTTCTGGCTTAAGGCCCAAATCTGCCATCCGTGGTATGATCATCTCTGTGATCCTAAGACATTTAAAATACTGCTTTTCTTAAAAGCTATATATGACAAACCCACAGCAAACATTATCCTCAATGGTGAAAAACTGAAAGCATTTCTCCTAAAGTCAGGAACAAGGCAAGGGTGCCCATTCTCACCACTACTATTCAACATAGTTTCGGAAGTTTTGGCCACAGCAATCAGAGCAGAAAAAGAAATAAAAGGAATCCAGACTGGAAAAGAAGAAGTAAAACTCTCACTGTTTGCAGATGACATGATCCTCTACATTGAAAACCCTAAAGACTCTACCAGAAAATTACTAGAGCTAATCAATGAATATAGTGAAGGACATAAAATTAACACACAGAAATCCCTTGCATTCCTATACACTAACACTGAGAAAACAGAAAGAGAAATTAAGGAAACAATTCCATTCACCACTGCAATAAAAAGAATAAAATACTTAGGAATATATCTACCTAAAGAAACAAAAGATCTATATATAGAAAACTATAAAACACTGATGAAAGAAATCAAAGAGGACACAAATAGATGGAGAAATATACCATGTTCATGGATTGGAAAATGAGTATACTACCTACAGCAATCTATAGATTCAATGCAATCCCTATCAAGCTACCAATGGTATTTTTTACAGAACTAGAACAAATAATTTCACAATTTGTATGGAAATACAAAAAACCTCGAATAGCCAAAGCAATCTTGAGAAAGAAGAATGGAACAGGAGGAATCAACTTGCCTGACTTCAGGCTCTACTACAAAGCTACGGTCATCAAGACAGTATGGTACTGGTTCAAAGACAGAAACATAGATCAATGGAACAAAATAGAAAGCCCAGAGATAAATCCATGCACCTATGGACACCTTATCTTTGACAAAGGAGGCAAGAATATACAATGGATTAAAGACAATCTCTTTAACAAGTGCTGCTGGGAAAACTGGTCAACCACTTGTAAAAGAATGAAACTAGAACACTTTCTAACACCATTCACAAAAATAAACTCAAAATGGATTAAAGATCTAAACATAAGACCAGAAACTATAAAACTCCTAGTGAACACAGGCAAAACACTCTCCGACATAAATCACAGCAGGATCCTCTATGATCCACCTCCTAGAATACCGGAAATAAAAGCAAAAATAAACAAATGGGATCTAATTAAAATTAAAAGCTTCTGCACAACAAAGGAAACTATAAACAAGGTGAAAAGACAGCCTTCTGAATGGGAGAAAATAATAGCAAATGAAGCAACTGACAAAGAATTAATCTCAAAAATATACAAGTAACTCCTGCAGCTCAATTCCAGAAAAATAAACGACCCAACCAAAAAATGAGCCAAAGAACTAAACAGACATTTCTCCAAAGAAGACATACAGATGGCTATCAAACACATGAAAAGATCCTCAGCATCACTCATTATCAGAGAAATGCAAATCAAAACTACAATGAGGTACCATCTCATGCCAGTCAGAATGGCTGTGATCCAAAAATCTACAAACAATAAATGCTGGAGAGGGTGTGGGAACCCTCTCACACTGCTGATGGGAATGCAAACTAGTATAGCCACTATGGAGAACACGGTGGAGATTTCCTAAAAAAAAAAAACAGAACTAGAACTGTCATATGACCCAGCAATCTCACTGCTGGGCATACACACCAAGGAAACCAGAACTGAAAGAGACACATGTACCCCAATGTTCATCACAGCACTGTTTATAATAGCCAGGACATGGAAGCAACCTAGATGTCCATCAACAGACGAATGGATAAGAAAGCTGTGGTACATATACACAATGGAATATTACTCAGTCATTAAAAAGAATACATTTGAATCAGTTCTAATGAGGTGTACGGAACTGGAGCCTATCATACAGAGTGAAGTAAGCCAGAAAGAAAAACACCAATACAGTATACTAACACATATATATGGAATTTAGAAAGATGGTAACAATAACGCTATATGCGAGACAGCAAAAGAGACACAGATGTACAGAACAGTCTTTTGGACTCTGTGGGAGAAGGAGAGGGTGGGATGATCTGAGAGAATAGCATTGAAACATGTATATTATCATATGTGAAACAGATCGCCAGTCCAGGTTCAATGAATGAGACAGGGTGCTCAGGGCTGGTGCACTGGGATGACCCAGAGGGATGGGATGGGGAGGGAGGTGGGAGGGGGGTTCAGGATAGGGAACACATGTACACCCATGGCTGATTCATGTCAATGTATGGCAAAAATCACTGTAATACTATAAAGTAATTAGCCTCCAATTAAAATAAATAAATTTTAAAAAATAAAAAATAAAAAAAAATCCTGCTTTTCTGATCCATTCTGACCCATTAACTGGGTATGAGAATGTAAATGATTAAATGAATGTGAAAGCACTTTATAAACTGTATCAGACTATACAAATATAATACAAAATATACTTATATCATTATGTGACTAGAGAATAGGTTAAAGACTACCCTAGGAGATGGAAATTTTGCGGGGTAGAGCATGCAGACCAAAGTCATTTCACCTACACCTGACACATTAACCAGCATTCTGAGGGTCCCAGCTCAAATCTGTTTCCAGCCTGACCTTCCTACTCCAGAACGCTGGTTAGTCATTCCCAGCAGGATCCTCCACTGGCATCTTAAAATAAACCTAATGGGGCCAACAAATCATCACCCCTTCCACCTGCCTTCCCTCCTCACCTGTGAACTCCATGACTGACACCGTTTTTCTCATCATCCAGGTTTATAACTTGTCATTCTTGCCTTATCCTCTTCCTCTGCTTTTCACCTCCAATAGTCACCACAGAGCTGCCAAGTTCTTCCCCCTGAAGACCTGTGTTCTACATTTCTTCCTGTCCATTCCCATCACTCTACTGTGATTCAGGCCCATGGCTTCTGGCCTGGCTGACTTAAGTGGTGGAAACAGCACAGGGGTCAAGGCCAGAAAGACTGGGTGTCAGTCTTGGTTCTGCTACTTAATAGCCTTGAGTAACTACACCTCCCCTGTCTCAGTTTCATCAGCAATAAGTGGGTCTAACAGTGACTCCCCCTCGTTAATGCTGCCTGGTGAGTGGTGGGGTGGGCAATCCTCCTCCCCTGGAGAAGTTCTGGTTACTTTCTTCTTCAGAAGTCATACACACTTGCAGAAGAAAAATGGCAGAGCCATGAAAGTACAAAGAAGAGGAGGGAAAGAAGTGCCTCAAATCCCAGCATCCAATGGTAATCTCACTAATGTTTTGTATATTTCATTTCATTTTTCTATGTATGTTTTATGACCTATTTTTAAAATATTTACCAAATACAGAACAAGTGTGAAAAAGAAAAATAAATATCATTAACTCTACCACCCAGAGCCAGTCAATTCTATTATTTTGGCATGCTTCCTTCTAATGTTTAGGCTAGGGATCTTAAAAAATGTAATTGATCATGGCCAGGCTGAATTCTTTTTTTTCCAGTAAATGTGATCTATTTCTATGAAGCACATTTCTTTTTTAATAAAACATTACTTACTGTTTTTACCATCCCTAAGAGTCATGTTTCTAGAGTAACAGATATTCAGTCTTCTTCCATTGCTGGATGCAAAAGGAGAGTATTGATCTAGAAAAAATTTAAAATTCAACAACAAATTTATGAACATCAGGCCTACTAACAAAAGAAAACATAAAACAGAGGTCCTATACTGATAGCTAAAATATGTTTTCTTTATTCTAGGCAATGCTTTAAATTTAGACACTTTTGTTTACATCTCAGGAAATTTTACATGAAAAAAATCCCAGTTTTTCTTGAAAAATCAGAATATTTACAACCTCAACTTTCCACCTCTGGCAGCATAAACTGCACAGTGGTCACAGTTTTGACAGGGCAAATGCATTCCAGGTCACCCGAATCCTCACTACCCATTACTTTTCTTTCACCTGGCCTCTTCCGCTCTTCTCTGTTACTGGCCTTCCCCTAGAGACTTGTGTGTTCACCCTCTGTTAGATAATCTCCAGGAGCTACAGAGTAGCTAAATTGAAGCAATGTATTCTGAAACTCCTCTCTGGACTGCTTATAAATTTTAATTTAAAAAGGAAAGTGAGAGTAAGAGGACACTCCATTCTAAAACAGCTAAGTCCAGGCTTAGGAATACCAGATGGGGTATAGGTAGATGAATTTATTTAATGTAAAAGGACAAAATGAGGACAGAGTACAAATCTCCAAATATAGCTATATATTTTAAGCTTTCACTATAACTTAAAATTTTACTTATTAATTCCTTTACGACTGTGCTGGGTCTCTACCGCTGTGTGCACTTTTCTCGTCTAGCTGCGGTGGGCGGGCTTCTCACCAGCGTCTCCTCTTGCTGTGGAGCACAGGGCTCTAGGCTGCAGGGGCTTCAGTAGTTGCAACACATGGGCTCAGTAGCTGCGGCTCCCAGACTCTAGCGCACAGGCTCAATAGCTGTGGCGCACAGGCTTAGCTGTTTCACAGCATGTGGGATCTTCTTGGACCAAGGATTGAACCTGCGTCTCCTGAATTGGCAGGCAGGTTCTTTACCACTCAGCCACCAGGGAAGCCCTCAATATCACTTTCTTGAATGAATCTAGAAATTAGAGATCTGAATAATAGGATCCTATAATAATATAATAATCCTAATAATAATCAAGGGATAAATGGATTCAGGGTTTTTTTTTTCCCTGTTTGCTTCAAAGATCAGAGGCAGCCTGAGGAAATATTATGGAGCAAATGTGGGAGAGCTCAGATTTTGCTCAACCAAGTGGGAAGCACTTCTTAGTGGAGAATTGACTGAAACTGTAATTGACTAATGAATTTTCTGCATGAATTCCCAGCTTCCTGAGGTGTTAGGAAGATGCTGGGCAACAACGCAGTGGGAATGCTGGCGCAGGGATGCACACACATGGCAGCCAGGATGACTCCCTGTCATAGTCCCAGACTCTACGATGTGATGAAATACCTAGGTATCTAGCTAGTCAGAAATTTCATCTCAGAATAGAAAAAGAGAGGACGGGGACTTCCCTGGTGGTCTAGGGGCTCAGAATCTGCCTTGCAATGCAGGATACTCAAGTTTGATCCCTAGTCAGGGAATGAAGATCCCACACGTTGCAGAGCAACTAGGCCCAACTGTGGCAACTGCTGAGGCCACACGCTCTGGAGCCTGTGTGCCACAACTAGAGAGTCTGTGCACCACAACGAAAGATCCCATGTGCCACAACTTAAACCTGACTCAGCCAAATAAATATTTTTTAAAAAGAGAGAACAGAAGAACTAACTCAACAATAAATTACGGGTAACTTAAGGGAATCTGAGCATCTCCAGTGCTCAGTCTTGTCTCTAGGACCAAGAAAGCTGCTGCAGGTATGGAGGATACAACTAAGCAGGGAGTGGTGAATAAAAGAAGTTGGAAGGAAATAAAAAGTGAATTAGAAAAAACAAAACAAAAAGAAGTTGTAAGGGATAACAGCATAAGATGTGGGGAGAACTGGTGTTTTCTTGAAAATAAGTCCATCTCTACGTTGTTTAGGTGATGGGTTAAGTTACACTGAATGGGTTAAAGCACGCTGTTGGGTGCACCCATATTATGTAAAGAGCTCTGCTTGATACTAAAAACACTTTAGCAGAGGAAGGAAGAAAAGGGAGGCAGGAGTGACAACAAAAGAAAACTGGGAGTTTCTGGCTGCCTAGTGGTTAGGGTTCTGGACTTTCACTGCTGTGGCCTGGGTTCAATCCCTGGCTGGAGAATTGAGATCCCATTAGCCATGCAGCATGGCCAAAAAAAAAAAAAAAAGCATGTTCAATGATTATTCATAAAACTTTGCAAAGCAGAAGAAATAGAAAAATATTCCATACCTTGTGTCTGAATTTTGAAGACATCAGACACAGCTTTCTCCTTGAGGATGAGGCCCAGAGCTGCCTGGCATAAAAACTCCTTGGCTGTGGTCTTCCGGTCAGGCAACAGTTCTTTGTGGTGTTGAGGGATGAAATCAGTGTGCACGTTCCCAGCTTCAAATTCTGGGTGGCCAGACAGGCTGAGGAGGAAGTCAACGTTGGTGTGCAGTCCAACAATCTAGGGAGGAAAAAATGTCCATGTCCCCAGTGAGCGGGGAAAACAACATACTCGGGAAAACATATCTACGGCATCAGCTCTTTCTACTAAGTATTCTTGACCATGACTAACTCTCAGGAAAAACAAAACAAATTCATTTCACCATCATTATGCATTTGCACTTCACATTGCATTAATTCACTATGATAAACAGGACGTAGGAAATGGTGTTGGGAAGGTAGTGTGGAGATGTTTAATTGACTTAGGTTGGGAAAGCAAGTAAACATTAAGAAACTGAAATGAGATTTATGTGCAAGATACTGAAGACTTGCTTCTCAGAACACTCCCATGAACAAGAAGACTGCAGACAGAATAGGATTGCTACACAGGGGAGGGGTAGGGTTATACAACCTGAAAAGAGCTTCCTCTGAACAGTAAAATTCAACTGGTACACACCGATATAAAAATAAGAAAAGGTATAGAATTAACCCAAATCCACCCAATAAACGGGATCTAGGACAAAACCAGCTGTCTGAGCTCTTAGGTTCATTCATTCATTTTCTCACTCATCCATTTATTTAATAGCCATTTACTGAGAGCATTTTAGGTTCCAGGCTCTGACCCCAGTACTGGGGACACGGCCAGGAACAAAACAAAGTCCTTGCCATCACAAAGCTTACATCAAGGGACAAATAACAATATCTATAAATAAATATCTACTATAATGTCAGATCCCCTGGAGAAGGAAATGGCAACCCACTCCAGTATTCTTGCCTAGAGAATCCCATGGACGGAAGAGCTTGGTGGGCTACAGTCCATGGGTCGCAAAGAGTCGGACACGACTGAGCGGCTTCAACCACTCACTCACTCAAAGGAACAGAGGGCAGCAAAGGGTCCCGTGGGGAGGCCTGGGAAGGACTCTAAGGATCATGGTGAGCAGGGCTAAGGGCAGTGAGGAGGGAATCACATGGGGCAAGAAAATTCTGGAGGGAGAAAGGGAACATGTGGCTCCATGCTGGGTGTGTCAAAGGAGTCGCAAGGAGGCCAGTGTGGGTGGAGCCACAGAAACTGGAGGTTTGATCAAATTCACGAAACATGGTAACTTGAATATCATGGGTTAATAAGAAATCCTTCTATGACACTAAATCAGCATGGTATGGGGCTTATTGCACCAAGGAAATGCATAGTTACAGAAAAGCAACAAACTCTTTCAAATGGATAAAACTGAACATAATTATTTTCCTTGGCAGAAAATAACATCAGAGGATTGGCCACACTTGTGTTGCTGGCCTTATCTACAGGTTGAGTAGAAATTTCCCATTGAATCCCACTGAGGTTAACGCTGATGCTAATAGTTTTAGTCCTGCAATCTTTCCTTTCTAGCTGAAATCAGAAGTCTTCAAACTGTATTCTGACCCATGGGAAATTCTCCCATGGGAAATAATTTTGTTGTGACATATGGGAAATTGGTAGAAATAAGTTGACAAGGACAAAGGTCGATCAGTCGTAACGGACACGCTTGGCTATAGAGATCCAGAGATCATCACGGTCACTAACACGGCTCCAGCTCACTCACATTGTACTGTCGAAGGCTGTACTTAAGTTTCGTCAAGGCTGCCTGGCGATCGGCAGCCCACACAACCAGCTTTGCAATCATGGGGTCATAATGCATTGAAACTTCATCTCCTGAAGTTGAAAAACCACAGAAACTAAAGTTAAAACTTAAGAGAGAGAAAATATGACAAGCAAGACATTCTTCTGGGGCTTTCTGTACATTTCACAGTTTATTCTCATGACAGATATCATTGCCACCACTTTATTCACGAGGAACTGAGGCTCAAAGGGATTTAGAAACAGAAGTTGAAGGAGGGTATGGTTATCAAGAGCACCATGCCCCCAAAGAGCCATCCAATGGCACACAGGCTGGTCTGCCCCATCCTAACTTCCTCTGAATCTTCTTTTCCCGTCTTATTTTCAAGTCAGTGGAAACCCTCATATCACAATCACTTCTGTCCTTGGCGTTTCCTTGCCTCCACCCCCTCAGTTTCCTCATCAGAAAAATAAAGAAAATAATTCCTCTATTCTATATGGTTGCTGGAGGATTGACAATTAAGTGCCAAATTGCCATACCTGGCAGAGCTGATAAACAGCAGCTATCATTACTGTGTCAGAATCTCAGAGAATAAGAAACTGAACTATGCATATCTCACTGGTTAGAAATGGTTCAAGTCAAAAGAATGAGGTATACAAAGAATACTGTTCAAAGATGTTTTTGTGATTTTGGCAGATCACTTGACCCCTCTGAACCCGAGTCTTCATCTATACAATCAAGAGGTTAGATTACACTCCCTTATCCACCCATCCATCCATCCACCAACACATACCGAACACCTTCCAGGCCTCAGCTTGAGCAAAGTCCTGCAAATATAACATAGAAGACCTAGTCCCTCTTGTACGACTCCTAGTCTAACGGAGAAATTAGACAAGAAGCAAAAGATCATCATGAGATGATATAAAGGGGGAATCCCAAGGAATACACAAGGGGACACAAAAGAGGGTTGGGGAAAGCTTCCCGTACTAGATTATCCTTCCCAGGGCCAGGATAAATCGGGGAGTCTGTCTGAGAATTTTATCTGTTATCCTTTGAGCACTTTTATTAAACTATACTGCAAGCTTTGCTTGCCTTAGATTCCTTTTCTTTCCTATTGCAAGTCCCCTCTTCTCTCTATGAAGTTTCACTGATATGCTAAAAACTTTACTGACTACCACACTTGCTGTAGGTTATCCAGAGCTCTCAAAATGCTGCCAGTTTATTGTTGTAGTTATTGTTCAGTCACTAAGTCATATCTGACTCTGCAACCCCATGGACTGCAGCATGCCAGGCTTCCCTGTCCTTCACTATCTCCTGGAGTTTGCTCAGACTCATGTCCATTGAGTTGGTGATGCCATCCAACAATCTCGTCCTCTGACACCCCTTTCTCCTCCTGCCCTCAATCTTTCCCAGTATTATGGTCTTTTCCAATAAGTTGGCTCCTCACATTAGGTACCCAAAGTATTGCAGCTTCAGCATCAGTCCTTCTAATGAATATTAAGGGTTGGTTTCCTTTAGGATTGATTGGTTTGATCTCCTTGCAGTCCAAAGGACTCTCAAGGGTCTTCTCCACCACAATTTGAAAGCATCAATTCTTCGGCACTCAGCTTTCTTTACGGTCCAACTCTGACATCCATACATGAATACTGGAAAAACCACGGCTTTGACTAATATGGACTTTTGTCAGAAAAGTGATGTCTCTGCTTTTTAATATGCTGTCTAGATTTGTCATAGCTTTTCTTCCAAAGAGGAAGCGTCTTTTAATTTCATGGCTACAGTCACCATCTGCAGTGATTTTGGAGCCCCCCAAAACAAAATCTGCCACTGTTTCCATTTTTTCCCCCATCTGTTTGCCATAAAGTGATGGGACCAGATGCCATGATCTTTGTTTTTTGAATGTTGAGTTTTAAGCCATTTTTTTCATTCTCTGCTTTCACCCTCATCAAAAGGCTCTTTAGTTCCTCTCCACTTTCTGCCATTAGAGTGGTATCACCTGCAATTTATTGTTAAGAAGTCCTAATTCCTCGTTTTGGCCTTCTAGACCCTATATGATTTGCTCTTATTCTATATCTCCAGCCACATCTCCAATTACTCACCACCCTGAATCCTTTTCTCCAGCCACATATTCTCTCAGTTCTTCAAACACACCTTTTGTTAAATCCTCTTTTCTTCACTTTTCTGTATGCTTTTAAATCTGGCTATTCAAATTCACTCCAGACTTCCTCTTAGAAACGTGTCCCGATTACACCAGCCTAACATAACCTGCTATTCCTGAGGATTTCTATATTTTATCACTCACCATCTGTATAACTTCTCTGGCAACTAAAGTTAAGGTGGCAATAGATGGTGGTGGCTCAGCTCATAGACCTGGAGCCAGAATGCCCAAGTCTACATCTGGGCTCCAATGGTGACCTTGGAGAAGGAACTTCTCTGTGCCCTGGTTTCCCCATCTAGAAAATGGAGGTGATCATAGGGTAGCAAAGGAGCCCCTGTAGAAAAAACACCTAGAACAGTACCTGTACATAGTAAGCGCTAAATAACTGTGATGACCATGGTTATTAATCATATGTGAACTGTACTCGCTCTTGCATTGTTATTTTTTAACTTTTTAAAATTACTGTTTAGCTTGCACTAAGTTTATTAATTTTTCAGTTTGACTGTTAGTAACTTGAAGGCAGAGTGCCTTGGGCATAGCAGATATCAGTCACCTTAAATTATATTTGGAACTAGGCAAAATAAAAATATAAAACAATACCAGAAAATATTTGTTGCTGTGGTTTAAGTGTTGCTGGATTTCAAAAAAGACTGCAGTACTGCTTAAAAATACTAGCTCTTCTTTAAAAAAAAAAAAATGTTTAGCCATCTGTTTTTATTTTTTTATTTTATTCTTCATAATCAGCTGCAACGGGTCTTAGTTGCAGTATGCAGGATCTAGTTCCCCAACCAGGCATCGAACCCCAGCCCCCAGCATTGGGAGCTTAAAGTCTTAGCCACTGGACCACCAGGGAAGCCCCAATACTAGTTATTCTTTACAAGTGACTCTTCCAAAAGGAAAAGATTACTGAGAAGTCAAAGATATCCTTTATTTTGAAAACATACTAGATACATCCACAAGACACAGGAAAACATCCTATCCAAAACCAATAATGCACCAAAAAATTTTAACCACTGAGACTCTGTCCTTTAATTTCACTTTACCTTGCCGCACTCCAGTTTCAATCCTAGTGGTAAGGTCTGCTCGAGGGGTGGAGAGATGCACTAGTGGTCCGGCCCCTGGCATGAAGTTATTGTTAGGATCTTCTGCATATATTCTAGCTTCAAAGGCATGGCCCCGCAGAGTGATTTCTTCCTGGCTCAAAGGAATCTTCTCTCCTGCTGCAATCTGGTAAAAGAAGAGTATGTGCTTGTTACGAAAATCCATCTGATAGTGGCTACGAGACTGCATAAATGGTCTTGCCTTTTTCTACGTAAAATGTACATTTGGACTTTATAATGAAGCCAATTAAAAACTCTTATTTTGTCCACCCACTTGGGTATTAGGCAAAAGCAAAAATAGATTAAAAAACAGATGCAGCCTGGAAATATTGCATTAATTACAATAGGTCTCTACAATTTTAAAATAGAGAAAACAGGCAAACTGATCACTAAGTTATAAATGTCA
Source organism: Ovis canadensis (assembly GCF_042477335.2). NCBI lineage: Eukaryota > Metazoa > Chordata > Mammalia > Artiodactyla > Bovidae > Ovis > Ovis canadensis. The sequence goes on along the minus strand of NC_091245.1, from coordinate 207,227,017 downwards.
GTATCAGTGCTTTATCAATATAATGGAAACTAAAATTTCTTACTGGCAAGATAGTCTCAGTTTTCACTTAAAATATTAGCGCTCAGCTGCCATGTCAATCTTGTCTTATAGGAAAGTGTTAGTCGGCGTTTAGGACTCTATTCACAGCTATGGCTAAAGCATATGGCATTCACCATCTTTGTTACCTTCACCACCAAGTGATCACGCAAAACAGGCAGGGGAACACAGTGTTTTTAAATTTTATTTCATGTATATTGCAGGACACCAGATTATAAACAGGATAATCGGCATTGTTAATCATTACTCTAATTATTGTTATTTTGGCTCTTATATACCAATACAACAAATCTCTCTCTTCAACTAGAATAATTTGGAAAAGGCTATTGGAGGGCACACTGTCACTCTTTACTCTACCCTTGAGTTTTCCTCCAAGATGAGAAAATGACAAACTGAAATGGCAAAAGATATAGGGAAAAACTAGTAACTCAGCAGCACACTGCACTAGATAGGTAAGCATAAAACAAGCAAAGCTTTCATCTCGTAAAATCTGTAAATAAGAAAAATCAGGAACTACAACAGTGAAAATGAAAGGAAAATGGACTAAACTGCATGCCTTTATGGCATAGTGTTTGGAATCAGAGACTTTGCAGCCCTACTGCCTGGGTTCAAATTCTGTCTCTATACTTTTTCTGTTTTAGGCATACTCAATTCTGGGTAAGTTTCTGTAACCTCTTAATGCTTCAGAGAAAATGCCTGGCATACAGTAAATACTCACTAAGTGTTAGCTTTTATTTTTTCATTCCTATCCTTTATAATAAAATCCTCTGTAATGTTTTGGTAATGAATTCCATTTGTTTTAGTATAAAAAAGGAAAAGAATGACTATATGTTCATATTCTAAGATGTGATTTTATTTCTGACTATATAGTTCAATTTCAACCTGACTTATCTTTATCTGTTTCCCTCTGAAGTTGGCTTCTATCTGGACCCAGAAGAGACTGGCCCAACCATGTTTCTGAGTTCTTGGAAATCTATACCATCTGAGTTCACTCGGGCTTAGACACTGACTCTTTGGAACCCCTTGGACCTTGGACATTTCACCAGCCTATCCTAACACTGCTAACCATCTGAGCCTGCAGCCAGGGGCTCACATCACTGCATACTCACTCCAGGAAGCTAGTGACTTGAGAGATAGGCCCTGGAGCTTGAACTCTTGATTCACCACATGGTGAGACCCATTGTTTTACCTCTGCTTGGAAGCCAGATTCCAAAGTGTCTTGAACAGCATAAATAAGGTCCAGTGGCATCCTTAAGCTCTAGAAACCTTCCTCAGATAATACTAGCCTATTTCTCTTTCTAAAGCTCTTATAGTTTCTCGACTTGCAGACATAAATGCCTACTGGTTCCCCTTTGTATCCAAAAGCTTTCTTTTCCTTCATTCTTAGAAACACTTACTCCTTCATGATTTAAAAATCCTGAACTCTTCTGGTTACTACTCAAGAAAAATTATTTTCCTTGAATTCTGGAAACATAAGCACTCTTTTCAAAAGTTTCTAAACCTAATACAGTTTTCCTGACACACACTAACACTTACTAGCCTGATGTGTAGCTCCTAAGGCTACAGAGGCCAGAAGAATCTTATGGCTCAGTTAAAACCACCAATCATCCCCAAGGAACCAGCAAAAGGAATGTTATATTATTGTCCACAGAAATTTTGCAAAGATAAAATTATCAAAATAATCAAGACTTTAGCATCACAACACTGAAAAAATAATCTAGATTCAGGTATATAGAGAACAAAGAACCCTACAGAGATTAAGAACATTCATACTACTTAAAAACATTATGATGTTAAAAAACAGACTGTAAAAATCTACTGTTTTTAATAAAGAGAACAAACAGTCAAAGTTATTATCATTAATATTTGAGGCAATAAGCTTTGTAAAACTCTGATTTAGGCTGTGAGGAGATGCTGTAGATGTACTAGTTCAGTAGAATACTGTGTCATAGCAATGTCAAAGTGCTCTGAACATTTTTTAGACATTTATTCTAAATGGCCACACTCATCCCTTTATGGGCCATCAATAGTGTGTCAGAACTTGCACAGAGACCACTCTGTAAATCTGAACTGTTCCTTTAGCTCTTCATTCTCAACTCTTCTTAGCTTATTTCACGTTGGCAAGCATCTATCCTGCCTCTAAAATCTAATGACGGCCTGGTCCTGAATGATGCGGCCTCAGGCAGAAGACAAGGCTTTGCGTTGAGACAGTGTGGTCACAAGCAAGCCTCACCGACAGCAGCTCGCCTGTTGGCTGCCCCAGGTCTAAGGGGGAAGGATGCTAAGGGACAGATTAGAAATCTGAGTCCATAAAGTGCACCAAATGTAACGTCACCATTAACCTCCCATTCTCCTATACTTATGACAACCACGAAGAACTGAACCCTTATCCAAAGTGACACCTTCTTTTAAGAGGCCAGAAGGGAACATATTCTCAACACTGATCTTTAACAGAAAAAATACTCCCACCCTAAGTTGCCATTCCACCAAGTCAGTTCCTGTGATCATCTCGGTGACAGGATGTTCCACTTGCAGCCTTGTATTCATCTCCATAAAGTAGAAATTGTGCTTTGAGTCCATGATAAACTCCACGGTTCCTAGAATATAAAATCCAGTGGTCACATTTCAACAGCATTTAGTCAATAGGAATCAAAATCTTTCACAAAAGATCATATCAAGTTTTATGGCCACCTTCATTGAATAGTAAACAGTTTGCTTTTCATGAAGAAAACATCTCAAATTTTGCAGCAGCAAATGATTCTCAAAACTAGGGAGCCACATGAGATTTAACAATAGAAAAGTACATTTGGGGTTTTGAGCAAACGGCAAGCCCAAGTTATGAATCAGTCAGCTGTCAGACCAGTGAGAACATGACTGGACCATGTGTTACTGCTCCTGTGCACCAAGTCTCTAGAAACCTCACACTCTGACATCCCATCTCACTCTAATTTCGTGGAGAAAAACACAACATTTTTTTCTCTTGACTGTGCGCTTTGGAAGTGTCTTTAAAAAATTCCTTCTTCTAGTGACCCACTGGGAGATTACTCAGTAACTAAACATTATGTTAACATCTTTTTTTTTTAATAGAAATTTTCCTTTGTTTTATTATTTTAAACATTTAAAACATTTATTGAGAAGAACTAAATAAATGGAGAAATGTTCATGGGTAGGAAGACTCAACATTATCAAAATGTCAGTTCTTCCCAACTTGTCACAGACGTTATCAGGGAAATGCAAATTAAAACACTGAGATACACACCTATTAGAATGGCCATAACCTGGAACACAACACCAATGCTGGTAAGGATGAAGAGCAGCAGAAACTCTCCCATAAGCTGGTATAAATGCAACATGGCACAGCCACTTTTGAACAGTTTGGTAGTTTCTTACAAAATCAAACATACTCTTACCCTGTGATCTAGCAATCATACTTCCTGGTATTTGCCCAGAAGAACTGAAACTATGTCCACACAAAACCCTGTACATAGCTGTTTATAGTAGCTTTATTTATAATTCAGAAATGAGCTATCAAGCCATGGAAACATATGGAGGAAACTTAAATACATATTACTAAGTGCAAGAAGCCAATCTGAACAATGAAAGGCTATGTACTGTATGATTCATTCTGGAAAAGACAAACTATGGAGGCAATAAACCAGTCAGTGATTGTCAGGAACTGGAGACAGGGAAGACTAAGAGTATCTTTAGGGCACTGAAACTATTCTGTAAGATGCTACAATGGTGGATGAATGTGGGCTGCATGTCATTATCTACTTCTCCAAACTCACACAATGTACATCCAGAGTGAACCCAAACTGTAAACTATGGGCCCTGGGTGATAAAGATGTGTATATGCAGGTTCATCAGTTGTAACAAAAATACTGTTCTGGCACAGGATACTGCTAGAGGCGGCGGCTGTGTGTGTAGGGGCACTGGGGCCATGGGAACTCTCTGAACTTGCTGCTCAATTTTCCTCTGAACCTAAAACTGCTCTAAAAAGCTAAAGTTTACTAATTTTAAAAAATGCAAAAATTTCATTTTAATGATTTTATTTTAAAATAGGGTACAAAACATCAAATAGCATTACATATAATTAGGCTAAGTACTGTTTAAATGATTTTTCCCCCAAATACATGTATATAAACCAACATTTATGTTCACATACTGGATCCAAATGTAAAATCTATTTCTTAATGTGGATCTAGTCAAAAGTTTGAAAGTCAATGATTTTAAAACTATATATTTCATTTGCCTTTCAAAACACAAATAATTTTTCCTCCCCTTCTATTAGAAGCAAATCTTAAAATACCTGCACCAACATAATTTACAGCTTTAGCAGCTCTGACTGCAGCTTCTCCAAGCTTTTTTCTTACTTCAGGTTTAATACCAGGCTATGAAAAAATATTTGAAATAAATTTCCATTAGTACTTTGTTCTACAAGAGGTTTCCATTAAGATTCAATGTTACATTTCTATGTCACAAATACTACATTAAAGAGATAATAAGGATAAATATCTATTTCATCATGAAACTCTGTCTTACACCACAGTTCAACTGTCTGTATAACAAAGTATAATGATTCTGTTAGTAATTTCTATGAATTGCAGATATTACTTAGCACCTACAAAATAACCATCTTTTCTTTCTTTTTGGCTGCGCTTTTTGGCTTGTGCGATCTTAGCTCTCTGACCAGAGATAGAACCTGGGCCCATGGAAGTGAAAGTGCAAAGTTCTAACTACTAGACCACCAGGGGATTCACCAAAATAACCTTCACAGCCATGTGTGCAGTTAAAATTACTTGTATCAGTACTAAAACTTTGAACAATCTCTTTTCGTCTCAAAATGAATAAAGGAATATGGGTCATATGCCCCCAAATTACTTTGGAATAAAGGTAAACCTTGAGATTACAAGTTAATAAATGTTCAAGGACTTCCTTGGTAGTCAGTGGTTAAGACTCTGAACTTCCACTTCAGGAGGTATGGGTTCAATCCCTGGTTGGGGAACTGAGATCCTGCATGGCACAGCCAAAAATAAAAAAGTGTTCATAAAGAGAAATGTACATCAAAAGTAGGCAAAACTTTTTAACATTGTTCAGTGGTGCTCAACAGATTTTTATTTATGCAATCACTGCTTGAAAATAAGGATTTATTGAAATTGTTGACATTTACTTCAGACAGTTGTGCTCATTTCAAGTGCTAATAAGGTTATGCTCAAAATTCTTCAGCTAGGCTTCAGCAGTATGTGAACTGAGAACTTCCAGATGTACAAGTTGGATTTAGAAAAGGTAGAGGAACCAGAGATCAAATTGCCAACATTCACTGGGTCATAGAAAAAGCAAGAGAATTCCAGAAAAACATCTACTTCTGCTTCATTGATTACTCTAAAGCCTTTGACTGTACAGATCACAACAAACTGTGGAAAATTCTTCAACAGATAGGAATACCAGACCACCTTACCTGCCTCCTGAGCAATCTGTATAAAGGTCAAGAAGCAACAGTTAGAACCAGACATGGAACAACAGACTGGTTCCAAATAGGAACAGGAGTACGTCAAGGCTGTATATTGTCACCCTGCTTACTTAATTTATATGCAGACTACATCATGTGAAATGCCAGGTTGGATGAATCACAAGCTGGAATCAAGATTACCAGGAGAAATATTAACAACCTCAGATTTGCAGATGATACCACTCTAACAGCAGAAAATGAAGAGGAACTAAAGAGCCTTTTGATGAGGGTGAGAGAGGAGAGTGAAAAAGCTGACTTAAAACTCAACATTTAAAAAACTAAGATCATGGCATCAAGTTCCATCACTCCATGGCAAATAAAAGGGAAAAAGTGGAAGCCGTGACAGATCTTATTTTGGGGGGCTCTAAAATCGCTGCAGACGGTGACTGCAGCCATGAAATTAAAAGATGCTTGCTCCTTGGAAGGAAAGAACAAACTTAGCATATTAAAAAGCAGAGATGTTACTTTGCTGACAAAGGTCCATATAGCCAAAACTATGGTTTTTCTAGTAGTCATGTAAGGATGTGAAATTTGGACCATAAAGAAAGCTAAGTGCCAAAGAATTGATGCTTTCAAATTGTGATGCTGGAGAAGACTTGAGAGTCCCTTGGACTGCAAGAAGATCAAACCAGTCAATCCTAAAGGAAACCAACCCTGAATATTCACTGGAAGGACTGATGCTAAAGCTGAAGCTCCAATACTTCAGCCACCTGATACAAAGAGTGGACTCACTGGAAAAGACCCCGATGATGGGAAAGACTGAATGCCAGAGGAGAAGGAGATGACAGAGGATGAGGTGGTTGGATGGTATCACCAACTCAAAAGGACATGAGTTTGAGCAAACTCTGGAAGACAGTAAAGGACAGGGAAGCCTGGTGTGGAGCAGTTCATAGGGTCTCAAAGAGTCAGACATGACTTAGTGACTGAACAACAACTTGAAACAGTACAATATATTCTGCAACAGAAATTAAAGTCTGAATATAGTATGAGAATAACAAACTGATTAACCAGAAACTTTAGATCCATGATCTTTTAGAAATACATATTTTAAAAAACTCATATATAACTTTGGACACAAAAGAGGCCTATAGCAGTAGCAGGTTGCAAAGAAATGTAAATCCCAAAATAGGTAATTCTAGGAGTAGTTCTTGCCTGGAGAATCCCAGGGACGGGGGAGCCTGGTGGGCTGCCATCTATGGGGTCGCGCAGGGTCGGACACGACTGAAGCAACTTAGCAGCAGCAGCAGCAGGAGTAGGCCATGACCCAGAAAACAAGCTGTGCCAGTCAAGAGGTAGTCTCAAAGAGATGTACACAATTCTAAGGGGACAAAGTTGCCAAATAAGAGCAAATAGCTCTCCTATACAATAAAACCTTTAAGTTGGGAATACCATTAGTGTATTTTAGGAACATCTGAAGTAGCAATTAGGGAGTCTTCTTCAGAAAGAATACATTCAATTAACATTCCTCAAACATGCTAGGTAATTACAATTTAAAATATGCATGGAAACAGTAGCTGTTCACTGTAAGTCAGGTCCAAAGTGGATCAGAGCAGCTTTTTCTAGACACTATCCAGAAGGATCCAAGCCCTAGTGTGCCCTCTGAACACCAACCTGCTCCTCATCCCTAAAACCACAGTGAAATTGGATTACTACTACTGGAGAGTAGCTGTTCAGCAGCACTTTGAGGGAGACACTAGCTTCACAGATTTCTGACATCAAAGTCTGGGGTTTACAATATAGAAAAGCTTACAAATTTCTTTACAAGATCCTTACCCCTGGGGCCTCTTCAATGATCTTCTGATGTCTCCTCTGTACACTACAGTCTCTTTCAAACAAGTACACGACATTGCCATGGTGGTCACCAAACACCTGCACTTCTACATGCCTATTTAAAAACCCAACGAAAAGTCTCCATTTGTAGGTTGAACATTCAAGAAAAAAAATTATATACATGGAATGAGTGAGAAATAAGAAAACTGAGAAAACACTGGAGACCGTATCGATGACCTCACAGCAGGAGCAAGTAGCAAATACAAGCCGACAAGCGAAAGACTGATAAATCTGACTATATCAAAATTACAAATTATAGCTGCATGTCATGTATCCTCAAAAAGTCAGTGACAACATTTTTTTTTAAATGATTGGAGGATTTAAAAAAGCAACTCTTATAGTCAGATTTTAAACTAAGGCAGACTGAAAATTACAAGGGCTTATCCATAGAAAGGTTAAGGAATAAATTTACATGGGTCATTAGTTTTTTAGAACATATTAATATTAAATCAAAAACCAAAAAAAGTCACTTTAATGTTGAGTGTAACATAGTATAATTATCAGAAATCATATTAAGAATAAATGTACCTAACATTTAAAAAAAGAAGGGTAACTCAGACCATTTGGTGAACATGAAAGCATTCTTCCCAGGAGATTCATTTTGATATGTTCACACTGTAGTTCATCTCACACATTCACCACTATAATACAGAAATTTTTTTGCAGTTGAATTTTTGTTATTTAGTTGCTAAATTGTGTCTCACTCTCTTCCAGCCTGCCAGGCCCTTCTGTCCATGAGATTTCCCAGGCAAGAATACTGGAGTGGGTAGGCATTTCCTACTCCAGGGGATCTTCCTGATTCAAGGATCAAACCTGCGTCTCCTGTACTGGCAATACAATTCTTTACCACTGAGTCACCAGGGAAGCTCTCGGTTGAGTTTTTAGAGTAGAAAGTATCAAACATACAAGAAATTTTTAAAAAATCCAGGAAGTCTTCTGATGTTCTATTTCAGCACAATGGCTAATTTCTGTTCCTTTTTGTTCACCTCATGAAACACTTCATTAAACCCCTTGGAAGATATGTTTTTCCTTCACATATCACTTCTACTGAATGTTCTATTTAAAAATGTCCCAATTTGTCCAACATATTCTCTTGACAAAATAATAGGAGCTGATTTCTTCCTTTGGGATTTGCCTCCTTGATCTTTTCTGTTTTTATTTACTCGTAAGCTACCAACACCAAACTCATTCTTGCTATCATTATTTTGAATAAACTTATCTGTGAGATTAATTAAGAATCAAAAGCCCAAGAGATTCTATGTCCCCTCTAGTATTCTTCCTTTCATTATAGAGATCCAAGTTCCTGACTTTACCACACCCACTGACTCCCCCTTATCCTTTAGCTGTCCCAGGAAAGGAGACACTGGAGCAGGAACTCCAAGTTCTGAAAGGAGCACTGGAGGCCACACCAAGAGCACAGGACAGCTCTTTTCTGACGTCTCAGAAACTGGAAACATTTTCCCTTGGCTCTTTACAAAGGACGCCCTCTGACAATCTGTGTTCTGTTAGGATTCCTACAGTTGTCAAATCACTCTTGTTATTTCCCCTTTTCTGATGATCCTTTTCTGTGTTGTTTTATCTAACGTAGAGATTCTGGAGCACAGTGTCTGAGAACCAGAAGTGCATCAAATCCCAGTCACTCCAATTCAGTCATTGCCAGGGTCTGGCTAGATACACAGATGCAGCTGGTTTCTGGTAGGAATGCCTTGATATTTTCTAAGAGTTCTAAAGTTTTTATTTTCCTATTTACACTTTTAATCCATCTAGAATGTATACTGAATATAAAGTGAGGAAGGAGTCTGATTTTTTTTTAGATTAAAATAGCACACTTTGAAGACTGTTACCTATCCCAACCTTTCAAATAAGCTCAATAGTTCTAATCAGATATATAATACATTTTGATTTCTACTTTTCTCAGTTATTGGCACCACATTCTTCTGGCCCTTCATTAATTCAACAAGTAATTATTTAGCAGAATATAAAATAGTGTGATTATCATGATATTGAAATGTTATTACTAGAAAATACAGAAGACAAATATGTAGAAATGCTAATACTTATAATGATTTTGTTTTCCATATCTTGTATTTTTCAAGTTTGTAATGTATTTATATTACTTTTCCTGATGACTATCATGAATAAAATATTTTGAGACTGACTTTTTTTAAACTGTCACATTCTAAATGAATTTAATTTACTGTGCCACGCTCAGGGACAATTCTAAATTTTGTAAGGCTTGAAACAAAAACAATTTGGGAGCCCACTTTAAGAAAAGTACAAAAAATAGGTATAGAATCTTCAAAGGTGCCCATAGAAGAGAAGGGACTGAAGCTTTAGCTCATCATCTTCAACGTAAATCTCTCTCTGGTTATTGTTACAAAATGAATTATTCTTGATAAAGTCACTTTTGACTTACAGGTTTATATATGTGTGTGTCTGTATATTTAACACAAAATCTATGAAACAAGAAGCTTTTATAATCAGTATCTTACTTTAAGCAATACACGTGAAAATAAAATTTCTAATAAAATAAATTAGAAATGCACATGGTATTTGCTATAGTGGCACTCAGAGAAGCAGTTTAGTGCGGTCACTGGGAGTGTGAATTCCAGAGTCAAATTGCCTGGGTTCAAATCTCAGCTTCACCAGTTCCTAATTTAGAGACCTCAGGCAATTCAGATGACCACTCTGCTGCTCAGTATATTCACCTGAAAAAAAGAGAACAGGGCGTACCTAATGGGACTGTTGCAGGAATTAGATTAGAAATGGAAGGACAGCAAGATTACTACTTGTTTCCCTGGTGGCTCAGTGGTAAAGGATCCACCCGCAATGCAGGAGACCCGGGTTCAAATCCTGGGTTGGGTAGATCCTCTGGAGAAGGGAATGGCAACCCACTCCAGTATTCTTGCCTGGAGAATCCCCATGGACAGAGGAGCCTGGCAGGCTACAGTCCACGGGGTTGCAAAGAATCTTAGAAATATACTAAGACTACTACTTAGTACATGTGAAATACTTAAACCCTGGCCATGGTTAAGTGCAAAATAAGGGTGAGCTATTAGTATTATTTGTTAACATATCACTTATAATTACAATTCAAGTTGGGTAACTATTTCCATTTTCTGAACATCTCAGATGATGCTTACAGAGTTCTGTAATATAAAGCTTAATTTCTTACAAGAATTTTACTTTGAAAAGACTAAATGCCATCAACAAGAAATGCAATGAATGAATTAATGATACATCTTTATCGTGGAACCAATAAACACCCAATAAAAAGAATGAGGTATATCTGTATTTACTGCCAGAGAAAGATGTCTACCATATAATACTAGCATATATTATTAAGGTTCTATTTACTGTTCTTCTGTATGTATCTTGTATTCTGTGTGTCTATGCATAAATGTTTCTATTCATGTAGAAAATGCCTGGAGGAATACATACCTTAATATAGGTGGAGTGGGACTGAGGAACTTAATGTACTCATGTACTCTTAGAACTTTATATTTTACATAATGTGCTTGCATTTCTAACTCAATTTTAAAATTTGAGTCAGAAAAAAAGAGCTGAACCTACCTTGGTGTGTCCACAAACTTCTCAATCAGCATGGCATCATCATTGAAAGACTTCTTAGCTTCTCTCCGTGCTGATTCTAACTGCTCTTGAAATTCTTTTTCAGATCTAACGATCCTCATACCCTAAGATGGAAAGATAGTGATGTCTACAGCATAAGGAAAACAACTTAGACTAGTCCAAAACAGAAAATACAAGCACGCACAACCTTACTTTTCCTCCTCCACCACGGACGGCTTTAATCATGACGGGGTAACCAATTGTCCTAGCATGCTCTTTCAGGCATTGATCTGACTGGTCCTCCCCGTGATAACCCTCCACAACAGGCACTCCAGCAGCAGCCATGATGGATTTAGATGTGCTTTAGAATAAAAAAATTGATATGCCCCAAAGCTATGAATTATTTCATACAAGAAAAACACAAATACTGCCGAGTCTATAAAATACAATGGAACTTTAAAAAGAAAACACTCCATAGGAAAGAAAGGACTATAGTCTGAGACAACTAATATTATTATAATTGTTAAAATATCTACTAGTTTTCTCAACCCAGTTTTCATATGGTAGTTCATTCCATCCTGTTTTTCAATCCCAAAAAACTGATTAACATATTGATTACCAACACAATTATTATGCTTGATACTTGAATATTTTCTGTAATGCATTGTAGTGGCATATACATAAGTTATGCCTATGATGACATAAAGATATATTAACCTATTACCTAGGTCTATTGTAGGTAAAATAAACCATTTCAATTAATCTTCTGATGGCCGTATTTAAAAGATATACGCTCATACCTCTTTATACCCATGTCTCTAATTGCTGATGAAGGAGGACCTACAAAAATAATTCCTTCTTGCTTACACAGTTCAGCAAATTCCATGTTTTCTGAGAGAAAGCCATATCCTGGATGGATAGCCTAGAAGGGAGAAACGAACAGGTTAGCTTTCTGGTGCCCCACTGGCAGACTGCGGCACAGGTGATGGCAGCTCCCTCTGGGGAGGCCCCTCCCTGTGCTGACAGGTACACATGGTCTCTATCAGAACATGTTTCCAAAGAGACGTCCGAACTTTATTTTTCTAATATATTTTTTAATTGAAGCATATTTGATTTACAACTGAATTTTCCTACTGAAGTTCTGAAGCCTTACCTGAAACAGAAAAACCAATATTTCTTTTTATGGTGGTAATATCATATCAAATTTACCATTTTAACCACTTTCAGTGTATAGTTCAGTGGCATTAAGTATGCTCACAATGTTGTGCAACCATCACCATCCATCAACCCTCAAATTCTATACCTATTAAATAATAATTTCCCATTCCCTGATAACCTATGTTTTATTTTCCATCTTTTCTGTACCTGATAAAAGGGAATCAAACAATATTTGCCTATTTGTCTCTGGCTTATTTTATTTAGCATGCTATTTTCAAGTATTAGAATATCATTCCTTTTTATGGCTGCATAATGGTCCACTGCAGTTACAGTCTACATTTTGTTCATCCGTGTGTATCTGATAGACACGCAGACTGCTTTGGTTACTGTGAGTAATGCTGCTATGAACATTAGTATACAAGCATCCTGCTTTACATTCTTTCAGGTATATATGAAATGTCAAGGAATATTTGCAGTTAGGAGTAAAGAACTTCAGGGTGGTAAAGCAGGTAGGTGGCGGTTTGCTCTCTCTACAAAGCTGGCCTAGAACTGAAACCGTGTGCCCAAAAGTTGCAAAGAGCACCCTTACACAATACTAACTCATTTAGCTTCAGGTCACTATCTGCTGATGCTGCCTTTCCAGAAAAAAAGCTAAGAATCAAACAAAAGTCATATAGTCAAACAGTAGTAAAGTCTGTATACACTTCAGTGAAAAAGGACCCTCTTAGATTTTAACCTAATCACTCGCAACTTACTCACAGTTTTAAGAAATTTACTTGGCTGCCTTATCCCACAGAAGAGGAAAATCAGTAACTGAATGACCGCAAGATTTCTAAGAGAAACATCCTGACAGTGAAAAGGGACAAAAGAGAGGAGAGTAAAAAGTGAAACAGGCTTATGTGGTTTAGCAAGGAGTAAGGCAACGTCAACTTCAACAGTCCTGAGGGCATTTCTGTCCTTTTAAAATAATAATTAAGTATGTATAATCATAATCAAGAGAATGCGAAAAGAAAAAAGCTTATCCAACCCTATTTCAAAACCGTTATGTCCAAAGAACCTTTCAAAATAAAAGGGGTAAGCTTTAGACATTTGGGAAACTCCTGTGACTAGAAAAACCCACATCTTAGGAACAGCACATAGCAATATGCTAGATACTGAATACAAATAATCACATTTTGATGTCAGCTCAGAGTTTTGTTCCTTTTAAACCAAAGTTCGATTTTAGTCATTTTATATGAAATTTAAATATTATTTATGTAAGGCAAAGTAAAACAGGTCTACATGCCAGTCCTATCTGATTTTTTAAGAGCTTTTTTAAAGGTAGAATTTACAATATGAAACATTCACCCATTTACAGTCTGATGAATCGAGCACATTTAGATAACTGTGCTGTAACTGGACTGTGACTATACCCCAGCTTTACGACACTTCTACCAGAATTCCTATATGCCCGTATGCATAAATGATGAATCCTTGCTCACAGAACCAAGCAACTACTGACTTGCTTTCTTTCTATATAATTTTACCTCTTTTAGAAGACTCATATAATGGAACCATATAGTCCACAATTTTATATGTCTGGCTTAAACTAACCATAATTTTCTGTGGTTCACCAGCAAAAAGAAAAAGAAAGAGTACTCATGCATGCCACAACAACGATATATATACCACTTTTGTTTACAGACTATATGGCTATATCACATTAAAAAAATAATTATATTTATTTCTAGTCATTGAATTTTTGCTGTGGTGAGTCTTTGCTGCTGCCGGGGCTTATCTTGTTGCGGGGAGCAGAGGCTACTCTGGTGGTGCACAGGCTCCTCATTGCGGTGGCTTCCCTTGTGGAGCACAGGCCCCAGGCACAAGGGCTTCAGCAGTCGTGGCCACGTGCTCCGCAGTTTCGGCTGCCAAGCTCTGAACACGGGTGTAGCTGCTTCCCTCATGTGGGATCTTCTTGACCAGGGATTGAACCTGTGTCTCCTACATTGGCAGGTAGATTCTCTACCACTGAGCTACCAGGGAAGCCCACGCATTTTGTTTTTTATTAATTTGGATTTTTCTCAGTTTTTGGCTATTATGATTAATGCTATTATAAACATGCATGTGTAGGTCTTTAATTTTTCTCAGAAATGTTTCATGGTTTTCAGTAGATAGGTCTTGAACTAACTTTTTTACTAAGTGTCTGATTTTCATTGATGTTATTGCAAATACAATTGCTTCCTTAATTTCATTTTCAAAGTGTTTGTTGCTAGCCTCCCTTCTTTTGGAACAGATACGTAATTCAACAGAACCCTGATTAACTAGATAAATACTCTGTTTTTGTAACTAAGAAGAAAAGCAGCTGTCTCTTTGCAAACAATAATGTTCAAACACGTTATGGGAATGGCCTCAAGGAATTTAACTAATTTCTTTTAGGGTGAACACTGATATATACAAACCACAGTATCCTCAAGCATTTGAATGGATTAAAAAGGAAATCTAACAATGCTACTACCACCAGTGGGCTAATTTCAGCCATGTGTTTAGCTGCCGATTCACCCTGGTGCGACACAAGATTGCAAGCCTTTTTAGACTGTTCATCCTTTGGTAATAAGACACCTTTAACATGAAAGACAGAAAACTGGTATCATCTCCTACCCTTAAATCTCAGCCAAAATAATTCCTTCCATGTTTACAGTTTGTGTCTCTTCTGCTCTGCGCTTGATCAAGCATATGCATAGACACAAAGTTGTTGCTGTTACTATTAGCTCTGTCTTCAGCAAAACTGAGATGTGTCTGCTTTCCACGGTGGAGCAGACAATTCATACTCCTCAAATCCTTGTTTTGTGTGTGTATGATTTTAAAATATCTCTTATAAAGTTATTTATTCCTGGTGGCACATTAAAAGAAACTGGAGCACTTTCACAAAACATTCGTGTTTAGGAGCTAATCCAGGTAACCAGCTTTTCACTAAATAATAATATACTTACAAAAAAAGTAAGGAAGTCGCTCAGTCGTGTCTGACTCTTTGCAACCCCATGGACTATACAGTCCATGGAATTCTCCAGGCCAGAATACTAGAGTGGGTAGCTGGTCCCTTCTCCAGGGGATCTTCCCAACCCAGGGATCAAACCTAGGTCTCCTACATTGCAGGCGATTCTTTACCAGCTGAGCCACAAGGGAAGCCCCTTTACAAAAAAATGTACATTGTAAGTATACAGCTTTTTTAAACATAATTTTCATAAATACTCAGTTCAAGAAACAAATAATCATCAACATTCCATCAGAGAGCAGAAAGCTCTCTTCCAGGTAATTTTAGGTCCCGCCCAAGGTACTACATCAACATTTTCTTTAAAAGGCTCCTCAGTGATTCTAATCTTTAGCCAGAGCTTACTACTGCTCCCTCTTTCCCAGCCACAGAAGACCTGAGACAACTGACAATCAAGAGGACCAGTCTAATGAGCATGCTTACCATTGTATCTTCCAGAGTCTCTCAATACAGCCATGTCACGGAACAAATTACCAGAAATTTAGCTCCTGAGTAAATTTTACTCTAGTGTCTATAAAAATGCCTATGTCAAAATGGCCACATTTAGAATTCTACATGGAAACACAAAAGACTTCAAATAGCCAAAACAATTTTAAGAAAGAACAGAGTTGGAGGAACCACTCTCTCTGACTTCAGACCATACTACAAAGCTATAGTAGTCAAAGCAGTATGGTACTGGTATAAAAACAGACATACATCAATGGAACAGGATAAAGTCCAGAAAAAAAATCCATATATTTATGTTCAATCTACAACAAAGGAGGCAAAAATATACAATGGAGAAAAGACAGTCTGGTACATATATAGCCACATGTGAAGGAATAAAATTAGAACATTCTCTAACATCATATACAAAGATAAACTCAAACTGGATTAAAGACCTAAATGTAAGACCAGATACTATAAAACTCCTAGGGGAAAACACAGGCAGAAGACACTTTGACATAAATTGCAGCAATATATATTTTTTTGATCAGTCTCCTAAAGAAAAGGAAATAAAAGCAAAAATAAACAAAAGGAACCACATTAAAATTAAAAGCTTTTGGTCAGCAAAGGAAACCACTGCCAAAACTAAAACACAATCTACTGAATGGGAGAAAATGTTTGCAAATGATATGACTGATACGGGATTAATATGCAACATATAAACAACTCATACAATTCAACATCAAAAAAACAAACAACCTGATTAAAAAACGGGCAGAAGAACCCAATGGACATTTTTCCAAAAAGGAAATGCAGATGGCCAACAGGCACATGAAAAGATGCTCAACATCACTAATTAACAGGGAAATACAAATCAAAACTACAATGAGATATCACCTCACAACTGTAAGAAGGGCTACCATCAAAAAGAACAGAAATAATAAATGCTGGTAGGGATATGGACAAAAGCGGATACTTCTGCACTGTTGGTGGGAATGTAAATTGGTGCAGCCACTATGGAGGCTTCTCAAAAATCTGAAAAGAGAACTACCATATAACCCAGCAATTCTACTCCCGGGTATATATCTGGGGGAAAAAAGTGAAAACACTAATTCAAAAAGATATATGCACCCCAATGTTCACAGAAGCATTATTTACAATTGCTAGGATCTGCAAGCAACCTAAATGCCCATCAACAGATGAATGGACAAAGAAGATCTGGTATATGTACACAATGAAATACTACTCAGCCATAAAAAAGAATGAAATTTTGCCATTTGCAGCAACATGAATGGACTTGGAAGGCATTATGTTAAGTAAAATAAATCAGACAGAGAAAGACAAATATGGAGTCACTTATATGAGGAATCTAAAAAATACAACAAGCTAGTGAGTACAACAAAAAAGAAACAGGAGTTCCCTGGCAGTCCAGTGGTTAGGACTCAGTACTCTCACGGCCAGGGTCGCAGGTTCAATCTCTGGCCAGGAAATTAAGACGCTGCAAGCTACACTGCGTGACCAGAAAAAAAAGCAGACTCACAGATACATAGAACTACCAGTGTGGAGAGGGAAAAAGGGAGGGGCAAAACAGGGGTAGGAGACTAAGCAGTATAAACCATTTTGTATAGAATAAGCTACAAGAATACATTCTACAACATGGGGAACATAGCCAATATTTTATAATAACTGCAAGTAAAATGTATCCTTTAAAAATTGTATAAAAATTTTAAAAAAGAATTCTATATCTTTTGCAAACTTCTTTCAATATCACTGCTGCTGCTGCTGCTAAGTCATTAATCAATGTCCTTTATTAAAACAATCAATACGATTCTTGTCAAAGTGAGGGCAAGGTCTGCTCCCCTAATTGGCAAATAGCCTTTTAGTGAAGAACACTGTGGGCTTCCCAGGTGGCCCTAGGGGTAAAGTCCCTGCCTGCCAATGCAGAAGATGTAACAGACACGGGTTTGATCCCTGGGTTGGGAACATCCCCTGGAGGAGGACATGGAAACCCACTCCAGTATTCTTGCCTGGAGAAACCCATGGACAGAGAAGCCTGGCAAGCTACAGTCCATAGGGTTACAAAGAGTTAGACGTGACTTAGCATGCACGCAAGCAAGCAAAGAGCCCTGTAAATTGTAACCTACCAAAGAAAGCTGAGCGCTGAAGAACTGATGCTTTTGAACTGTGGTGTTGGAGAAGACTCTTGAGAGAGTCCCTTGGACTGCAAGGAAATCCAACCAGTCCATTCTGAAGGAGATCAGTCCTGGGTGTTCTTTGGAAGGAATGATGCTAAAGCTGAAACATCAATACTTTGGCCACCTCATGCGAAGAGTTGACTCACTGGAAAAGACTCTGATGCTGGGAGGGATTGGAGGCAGGAGGAGAAGGGGATGACAGAGGATGAGATGCCTGGATGGCACCACCAACTCGATGGACATGAGTTTGAGTAAACTCCGGGAGTTGGTGATGGACAGGGAGGCCAGGCGTGCTGCAATTCATGGGGTTGCAAAGAGTCAGACATGACTGAACGAGTGAACTGAACTGAAACTTCCTTTTTGATCAGGCAGCTTTCTCTGGCCTAAGTTTTCTGACTTAATTCCAATCACTATGCCCCAATAATAGTCCCATATTACTTATTTCTTGCTTTTACTCTTAACCACTATCTGTAATACTTGCAATTCACCTCAAATCTTAAATATCCGGGCAAAACGTGTAAAGATTATTTGTGTTACTGTAACACTATTTGTGTTCTTACAGCATCTAATGTAATACTAATCCAGATAGACATGGCGTTGACAAACTCCCAGAATTAACATATGACACATTTGCTACAGAGTCATTACTTACACTGAAAAATGGTCTCAGTGAACTGCCATTAAAAAGGAAAAGGATTTTCACCTCTGAAAGCAAAGATAAAATAAGGAAGCTGACTGGCTTACAAGAAGTTATTTTTGAAATTTCTGATTAAACCTTCCTCTTTCCCAAAATGCCAGACAAGGTCTATTAAACACACTAGTAAAGTAATGCTCAAAATTCTCCAAGCCAGGCTTCAACAGTATGTGAACTGTGAACATCCAGATGTTCAAGCTGGATTTAGAAAAGGCAGAGAAACCAGAGATCAAATTGCCAACATCCTCTGGATTATCAAAAAAGCAAGAGAGTTCCAGAACAACATCTAGTTCTGCTTTATTAACTATGCCAAAGCCTCTGACTGTGTGGATCACAATAAACTGTGGAAAATTCTGAAAGAGATGGGAATACCAGACCACCTGACCTGCCTATTGAGAAATCTGTATGCAGGTCAGGAAGTAACAGTTAGAACTGGACATGGAACAACAGACTGGTTCCAAACAGGGAAAGGAGTACGTCAAGGCTGTATATTGTCACCCTGCTTATTTAACTTATACGCAGAGTACATCATGAGAAACACTGGGCTGGATGAAGCACAAGCTGGAATCAAGACTGCTGGGAGAAATGTCAATAACCTCAGATATGCAGATAACACCACCCTTATGGCAGAAAACAAAAAAGAACTAAAGAGCCTCTTGATGAAAATGAAAGAAGAGTGAAAAAGTTGGCTTAAAGTTCAACATTCAGAAAACAAAGATCATGGCATCTGGTCCCATCACTTCATGGCAAATAGATGGGGAAACAATGGAAACAGTGACAGATTTTATTTTCGTGGGCTCCAAAATTACTGCAGATGGTGACTGCAGCCATGAAATTAAAAGACACCTGCTTATTAGAAGAAAAGTTATGACCAACTTAGACAGCACATTAAAAAGCAGAGACATTACATTGCCACCAAAGGTCCATCTAGTCAAAGCTATAGTTTTGCCAGTAGTCATACATGGATGTGAGAGTTGGACTATAAAGAAAGCTGAGTGCCGAAGAATTGATGCTTTGAACTGTGATATTGGAGAAGACTCTACAGAGTCCCTTGGACTGCAAGGAGATCCAACCAGTCCATTCTGAAGGAGATCAGCCCAGGGTGTTCTTTGGAAGGAATGATGCTAACGCTGAAACTCCAGTAGTTTGGCCACCTCATGCAAAGAGTTCACTCATTGGAAAAGACTCTGATGCTGGGAAGGATTGGGGGCAGAAGGAGAAGGGGATGACAGAGGATGAGATGGCTGGATGGCATCACCGACTTGATGGTCATGAGCTTGAGTAAACTCTGGGAGTTGGTCATGGACAGGGAGGCATGGAGTTTTGCAGTCCACGGGGTCGCAAAGAGTCAGACATGACTGAAAGGCTGAACTGAACTGAACTTATTTTCTGCCTCAACTACCAGAGTGTAGCTTTAGACACAGGGTATAAACTCTTATTAGTCATTGCTGCATTCATACTTAGAAGCTGGCACAAAGCAGAAGACCAAATAACGCCTGCTGAGCGAATAAATGCATGAATGAGATGTCAAGGGGGAAAGAGTACTTTAGGCACATAGAACAATATAAGCAAATGCTCACAGAAATAAGCATAATGTGCAAAGATGGAGAAAAGTTCACTGTAGCCATTATAAAGAACTGGTGATGAGAGGTAAGTTTTGATAAATACTGGAAACACTCAAATGCTAGGCTGAAGAATTTGAACTTTATCTTGTAACCACTGGGGATTTACTCACTGGGGAATAGGATGAGACAGGGGGTAAGTTATTGAGAAAAAAATAAAGAGTAGGCGGTATTGAGGAAACAAGTGTTTAAGAAACACCTGTCTTATAGTAAAAGCAACTGCTAGCAGTAATCTGCCTAGCACAACTCATTGGATTGGCAGGGGATTTAGAAGCAGGGAAATCAGATGAGAATCAGAAAATCCAGATAAGAGATTGCAAGGACTGGCTGTGTGATTAAAAAGAACAACTTCTGGAGACAATTCAAAGAAAGATTCAATACAAGTTGGCTCCTGTTTTATTTTGAAGGATGAGAGATGTAATAACAGTGAAGTTTTGAGCCTGAGATATTGAAAAACCAGGGAGCAGGGCCCTGGAATGAGACTGGGAAGTCAAGAGGGAAAAAGACTCCTTTTTTGAATCTACTTTTCCTTATAATTTAGACCACCATCTATTTCTGCTAAAGAATCTGATGTTCCTAGGACCTGTCTTAGTAGACAGAGGATTCCTTAGAAGATAGAGGATCTCCCTCTTAAATATGTAATTAAAACCTCCCTCTACCTGTTTCCCCAAAGATCTAAAGCTTCTAGATCTAAAGATCTAAAGCACAGGATTCAGTAAGAAGGTAAAGTGGCTGATGAGTGAGAAGGGACACATCTTGTTTACAATAACAACCCCATTCAGTTCAGTCACTCAGTCGTGTCTGACTCTTTGCGACCCCATGAATCGCAGCACGCCAGGCCTCCCTGTCCATCACCAACTCCTGGAGTTTACCCAAACTCATGTCCATTGAGACGGTGATGCCATCCAGCCATCTCATCCTCTGTCATCCCCTTCTCCTCCTTTCTTCAATCTTTCCCAGCATCAGGGTCTTTTCAAATGAGTCAGCTCTTCACATCATGTGGCCAAAGTATTGGAGTTTCAGCTTCAACATCTGTCCTTCCAAAGAACACCCAGGACTGATCTCCTTTAGGATGGACTGGTTGGATCTCCTTGCAGTCCAAGGGACTCTCAAGAGTCTTCTCCAACACCATAGTCCAAAAGCATCAATTCTTTGGCGCTCAGCTTTCTTCACAGTCCAACTCTCACATCTATACACGACTACTGGAAAAACCATAGCCTTGACTAGATGGACCTTTGTTGGCAAAGTAATGTCTCTGCTTTTGAATATGCTATCTAGGTTGGTCATAACTTTCCTTCCGAGGAGTAAGCGTCTTTTAATTCCATGGCTGCAATCACCATCTGCAGTGATTTTGGAGCCCCCCAAAATAAAAGTCTGATACTGTTTCCACTGTTTCCCCATCTATTTCCCATGAAGTGAACAACCCCATAATCAAATGTAAAAACCTTAGGAATAGTTAAAAAGAGAGAACAAGTTCTATAAATAATAAGTAACTTTGTGTAAACTGTACAAAACTTATTCCTCTTGCAATGCAGATTTCTTCACGAATCTATTACCTGTGCGGCGGAGATCTTGGCCACTTGAATGATTTTTTCCATAGAAAGGTAGCTCTGCTGAGAGGGAGCGGGGCCGATGAGGTAGGCTTCATCTGCCTGTGGAAGGAATATTACAGGCTTAACAGACCGCACAGCTAGGACACATGAGTGCACTGTACAGAACTGCTGGCTGCCTAAGAACAATGCAAGAACTGAGAAAGAAGCAGCAGCTCATGTCTATGTTACAAAAATTAGGCAGTTCGGAATCTTTTACATGAGATACCAAAACTTGACTTTTTATGAATAAAACGCACAGAGTGAAATTAAAGTGCCCTGGGTCAGGAAGGAAGAGGCGTTAGTCACAGCATTATTATTAGCAACAAGAGTAACCTTAAATGTAGTTAATGCCAAAAACGTAGTTTGAAAACAGACAAAATATACCACAGGTGTAATACAGCAAGAAACAAAATTACAAAGTTTCCTGAAGTTTTATGATTATTACAGTATGATAACTCTCCTTCTATACATTTGTGAACTATTTTATACTGTCCCTTAAAACTGTCCCATAATCATAGCATCTCTTGAAGCAGACCAGAAGTAACCTCTGTGATCAATTTGGGACGTATCTTCCCATTCCACATTCCCAGTTATTTGGACATATTTATATAACCATCCAACAGTTTTAGTTTTTGTTTTTACACAAACAGGGTTAAACTCTAGAGTCACTGTCTGCAATTGCTTTTTTCATTAACAGTACATCTTTCCTTGCTCCTACACATGTCTACCTCATTTTTTTGAAACAACTGCATAAAGTTCCACAGTAGGGAGGTAACCTAGTTCATTTAATCAGGTCCCTTTAACAGACATTCAAGCCATAATGGCAAGTAGATGCCAGCAACATCTTGTACATGACTCCAGGGGCACATGTATGAGTGTATCTCTGGACGGAGCTCTAGAGGAGTGTTTGCAGGGTTGGGTGAAAGACATGACATTTTAATCACTCCTGGTTAATCACCCTTTGAAATGGTGTCATTAACATACATTTCTATCAGCAAATTAATTTCTAACCACATTAACTGACACTGAATAGTATCCACCTTGCACAGGGGTAACATGGAAATCTGCTTTTCAAGCTATCAATCTGGCTGAAGTGCAGAAAATATTGTGAGAGGGGGTCAAGAGTAGAAGTAGGCAAACCACGTACAAGGCTACAGATCTGACCAGGTGAAGATGACAGCAGTTTTGACTTAAGGTGCAGGTGATAGAGGGCAGAGAGAAGTGGAAAGAAATGTTTGAGAAGCAGAATTAACAACAACTGGGGATTGTCTGGATGGGGGCGGGGGAATGATGTACACTGGGGATGAGGATGGGAGATATTCAAACAACCCCCGAATCTCTGGCATTATTATTTTTATAAGCAATGGTATTGCGATCTACTGGGTTAAAGAAGTCTGTAAGAAAAGCAGCTTCAGTAGAGAGATGAAAGGTGATGAGTTCAATTTCGGACATACTGGTTTGGTGCCCATCCAGGGGGAGCTGGACAGACATGGATCACATTCAAAAGGAAGGCTGGGCTAGAAACTCACTTTTGGAAGTTTTTACCAAAGGAGTTGATGATACGATCTAAAGTGATACGATCTAGAGTGCACAGTGAGAAAAGGAGAAATTGGAAGATTCTTGGTAGGAGACAGAAGGATTCCATAGCGCAGGAAGACAACCGGCCTTGGACGGGGAGAGGACGGATGCAGACGCAGTGAGTGGGTTCTACGGCGGGAAGCTCAGTCCTACGTCCTCTGTGAATTGGGATCAGGTGAGAACAGACGGTCAAGGGAGACTCAGAGGCTGGAATGGAGCAAAATGGGTTCCAGATAGAATCTGAGGGGAAAGGCGCCAGACAGCCGCATGGGCCTGCTGTGCACTGTGGAAAACCCAGGGGAAGCGGGTCACCAGGAATTTGTCAGTCTTTGGAGTCTTGCTGCAGCCAGAAAGAAGGCCAGTAGCTAAATTCATCCATGGTTGGGTTCTGTCTGGTGTTAATAACTAATAACAATCAATAACAATCACAAACCTCAGGGGAGTAAGGTCCTTTCAGTTATAATTTACAGTTAAGTCAAGGCTCAGAAACATTAAGTGAGTTGTCCAAGATCCTTTGGCCAGTAAGCGGCAGTTGCTAAGTCTGACCTCAGTCCTTCTCCTGGTAAATCAAGGATCTGGACGTGCGCCACTGACAGTGGGATCTGTGGGTCAGCCACATTCTCTGAATCAACCCTTGTTGAAACAGGACCTTGCCTACAAGTCAACTGCACCACTAAGCACATAGCTTAGTTCCACTGGTGTTATGTCTGGTTACCAAGATAAATTATTACTGAGCAGGTTGAACTTACCTACTTAGATACTGTTAACACTAGCAAATATAAACTGTCAACCAAGAAGTAAAATACTGACGCAATAAACAAATAACAGTCACTTACAAAATTTGACTTCTGGTTTTAAAAAACGTACCATGTCAACATGCATGGAATTCCTGTCGGCCTCACTATAAACAGCCACAGACTGTACACCCATTTTTTTGGCTGTCCGTATCACCCTGCAGGCAATTTCTCCTCTGTTTGCAATGAGGACCTTGGAAATGTTTTTTCCTGTTTAAAATACCATGAAAACCATATACAAATATTACTGGGGAATTAAGGCATGAGAATGCAAAATATAGTTGTCCTTCAGTATCTGTGGGGGACTGGTTAACTATTTGGTGACCACAAGTACATAACCCCACGCCTCCTAGAGCCTAAGGACAGATAATGTGACATCACCCTGTGACATCACCATTTCCTCACCATCAGCCAATCAGAGACTTGTGCACAAGCTCATCACATATCCTGAGACCCATCTCCCTCACCTGACTTCTAAAGATGTTATGCTGAAACCCTTCTGGGGGAACTCGGGGCTTTTAGAGGTATAAGCCCTGCAATAAACCTTTCTCCGCTCTAAACTTCAATGTTTTGGTTTATTTGGCCTCACTGTCTGTGGGGCACACAAACTTGGGCTAACAATTCAGCTAAAAGAAATGGTAGCTCCAGGATTTGAACCCAGATTAGCTTCACTCCACAATGAGTGAAGTTCTTCGTCACTCTGCTCCATTGCCTCTATCCCTCTGTACACAGCAGTGTGGGTTAAGTATATAAAAATATTCTATTATGCACACATTAAATAATTAAACCTTTCCTTTTCTTACTTCACAATCTGAAACAAAGCCAAACAGAAGACACTGTCAGTACCTGTGGTTGTTGCATACTTCCTTGTTCTTTGCTTCCAAGCCCATCCCCTATAAAATGAATCCAAATGGAATTATAATTAAACAGGATATATAAGATCTGTCATTGCTTTTTCAGAAGAATCTCAATTTTTAAAAACTTGAAATCCAGTCCAGATAAGACCTTAGTTAAATCTAAAGCCTACAGCATGATTTAATAAGATTTTCTTTGTAGGAAGAAAACAAATCTAGAAATGAAAAATTACAGTTCTGACTGATTTCCCTGGCACTCCATGTCCTTGACCAGACCACCTAACCTGCTCTGCTCACTCCTGAGTCTGGCAAGAGAGCCTGGAGTCAGAGACAATTAGAAAGCTAAGGTACTTCAAGATCATCCAGTTCAGCTTTTTTCCCAAACTCTTTTCACTAGAATCCAAAGTAAAAATTATGTTCAACTTTACAATCCAATATACACACAGAGGTTTCAAGAAAGAAAAATTTCCCTATGTTTCAGTAGTTCCTGTTGTATTCCATTTTATTAAATAAAACATTGATCAAACTACAGTTGGAAAAATACTAATCTCATTCCCTCCTCTGGTAAGACAGGTTTGCATAACTAAGCCCAGAGAAATAAAGGGAACGAGCTGAGCAAAGGCAATAGAGTGCTGGTGACGCCAAGCAAGTCACTTACATCAGTGTTTCTCAATCTTTTTTTCATTGAAGTGAAGTGAAAGTTGCTCAGTCATGTCCAACTCTTTGCAACGCCATGGACTATACAGTCCATGGAATTCTCCAGGCCAGAATACTGGAGTGGGTAGCCGTTCCCTTCTCCAGGGGATCTTCCCAACCCAGGGATTGAACCCAGGTCTCCTGCATTGCAGGCGGATTCTTTACCAGATGAGCCACCAGGGAAGCTTTTTTTCATTACCCCCCCCCCCAAAAAAAGTATATAAATACTAAGGAAAAAGATTTTGTAGGAGGGGCTGAGCTTTGCAGAGCCACCAACAATGGTAATTAACATCAAAGATTTTGTCACTCTCTCAAGAAACAATTTTTATATAAATAAGAAATGGAGAAGCAGGAAGCCTAATGATTTATGTCTTAACCAGGGAGAAGTTCATTAATATCGAAAACAACTTTAAGTTCTACGATACCTATTGATACAGTAACTTAACACTGAAACTAATCACGAACTGATAGAAAGTGGGCCAGATTCATACAATGCCTATTAGGTGTCAGTTAAAAAGAATACACTGAGAAACCAACAAACTGCAGAAGTAATTCTCCCTTCGTCCTTTCTGTCCATATCTGGAAGATCTGGGAAAACTATGTTTATAAAGAACTAACCATTTTATTTATTTACTTTTTTGGCCACACTACAAAGTACGGGGGATCTTCCCCAGTCAGGAATAGAAACCATGTCCCCTGCAGCGGAAGCAGTCTTGTAACCACTGGACAACAAGGGAATATTTACTTATGGATTTGGCTGTGCTGGGTCCTTGTTGCAGCATGTAGGATCTAGTTGCCCAACCAGGGATCCAAACTAGGACCCCTGTATTGGGAGTACAGATTCTTAACCACTGGGCCACCAAGGAAGTCCCAAGAACTAACCATTTTAGATCCTTTACAAGGCAGGCCATAAAAAGGCACAACGTATATTAGAAACCTAAGAATGTTTAAACTATGCACAATTGCACTCATCCATCTCCTATGATACCAAAGTAATGCTCAAAATTTACCAAGCCAGATTTCAACAGTATGTGAACTGAGAACTTCCAAATGTTCAAGCTGGATTCAGAAAAGGCAGGGGAACCAGAGATCAAATTGCCAACATCCATTAGATCATTGAAAAAGCAAGAGAGTTCCAGAAAAAAATCTACTTCTTCTTTAGTGACACTGCCAAAGCCTTTGACAGTGCTCAGTTCAGTCACTGATTCTGTGTCTGATTCTTTACGACTCCACGGACTGAAGCACGCCAGGCCTCCCTGTCCATCACCAACTCCTGGAGTTCACTCAGACTCATGTCCATTGAGTCAGTGACATCATCCAAACATCTCATTCTCTGTCATCCCCTTCTCCTCCTGCCTTTAATCTTTCCCAGCATCAGGGTCTTTTCAAATGAGTCAGCTGTTCACATCAGGCATTGGAGTTTCAGCTTCAACATCAGTCCTTCCAATGAACACCCAGGACTGATCTCCTTTAGGATGGACTGGTTGGATCTCCTTGCAGTCCAAGGGACTCTCAGGAGTCTTCTCCAACACCACAATTCAAAAGCATCAATTCTTCGGCGCTCAGCCTTCCTCACAGTCCAACTCTCACATCCATACATGACTACTGGAAAAACCATAGCCTTGACTAGACAGAACTTTGTTGGTAAAGTAATGTCTCTGCTTTTTAATATGCTGTCTAGGTTGGTCATAACTTTCCTTCCAAGGAGTAAGCGTCTTTTTATTCCATGGCCGCAGTCACCATCTGCAGTGATTTTGGAGCCCCCCAAAAATGAAGTCTGTCACTGTTTCCACTGTTTCTCCATCTATTTGCCATGAAGTGATAGGACTGGAGGCCATGATCTTTGTTTTCTGAATGTTGAGCTTTAAGCCAACTTTTTCACTCTCCTCTTTCACTTTCATCAAGAGGCTCTTTAGTTTTTCTTCACTTTCTGCCATAAGGGTAGTGTCATCTGCATATCTGAGGTTATTGATACTTCTCCTAGCAATCTTGATTCCAGCTTGTGCTTCATTCAGCCCAGTGTTTCTCATGATGTACTCTGCATATAAGTTAAATAAGCAGGATGACAATATACAGCTTTGATGTAATCCTTTTCCTATTTGGAACCAGTCTGTTATTCCATGTCCGGTTCTAACTGCTTCTTCCTGACCTGCATACATTTTTCTCAGGAGACAGGTCAGATGGTCTGGTATTCCCATCTCTTTCAGAATTTTCCAGTTTGTTGTGATCCACACAGTCAAAGGCTTTGGCATAGTCAATAAAGCAGAAGTAGATGTTTTTCTGGAATTCTCTTGCTTTTTCAATGATCCAGTGGATGTTGGCAATTTGATCTCTGGTTCCTCTGCCTTTTCTAAAACCATCTTGAACATCTGGAAGTTCATGGATCACGTACTGTTGAAGCCTGGCTTGGAGAATTTTGAGCATTACTTTACTAGCATGTGAAATGAGTGCAATTGTGTGGTAGTTCGAACATTCTTTGGCATTGCCTCTGTTTGGGATTGGAATGAAAACTGACTTTTTCCAGTCCTGTGGCCACTGCTGAGTTTTCCAAATTTGCTGGCATATTGAGTGCAACACTTTCACAGAATCACCTTTTAGGATTTGAAATAGCTCAACTAGAATTTCATCACCTCCACTAGCTTTGCTCATAGTGATGCTTCCTAAGACCCACTTGACTTCACATTCCAGGATATCTGGCTCTGGGTGAGTGATCACACCATTGTGATTATCTGGGTCATGAAGATCTTTTTTGTACAGTTCTTCTGTGTATTCTTGCCACCTCTTAATATTTTCTGCGTCTGTGAGGCCCATACCATTTCTGTCCTTTATTGAGCCCATCTTTGCATGAAATGTTCCCTTGGTATCTCTAATTTTCTTGACATGCTCTCTAGTCTTTCCCATTCTATTGCTTTCCTCTATTTCTTTGCATTGATCACTGAGGAAGGCTTTCTTATCTCTCCTTGCTATTCTTTGGAACTTTGCATTCAAATGGGTATCTTTCCTTTTCTCCTTTGCTTTTCACTTCTCTTCTTTTCACAGATGTTTGTAAGGCCTCTTCAGACGGCCATTTGGCCTTTTTGCGTTTCTTTTTCTTGGGGATGGTCTTGCTCCCTGCCTTCTGTACAATGTCACAAACCTCTGTCCATTGTTCATATGGCACTATCAGATCTAGTCCTTAAATCTAGAGAGTTGGACTATAAAGAAACCTGAGCACCGAAGAGTTGATGCTTTTGAACTGTGATGTTGGAGAAGACTCTTGAGAGTCCCTTGGACTGCAGGAAGATCAAACCAGTCAATCCTAAAAGAAATCAGTCCTGAATATTCATTGGAAGGACGATGAAACCCCAATACTTTGGCCACCTGATGCAAAGAACCGACTCGTTGGAAAGATCCTGATACTGGGAAAGACTGAAGGCAGGAGAAGGGGATGGCTGAGGATGAGATGTTGGATGGCATCACCAACTCGATGGATGTGAGTTTGAGTAGGCTCTGGGAGTTGGTGATGGACAATGAAGCCTAGAGTGCTGCAGTCCATGGGGTCGCAAAGTGTCAGACACGACTGAGTGACTGAACTGAACTGATATTAGATACTGTGTAACTCATGTGTAGCATATACATATATCAATAGTATGTACAGAAATGTAATTGAATAGGACTAGCCTTTCACTGGGGTAGAGATGCAGGAAGCTAGATGTTAGAGTGGAGGACCAGACACTCATTGCCCTCTGATGCACACTCAGTCAGAAGCTGACATCCATGAAGGGTTCCTGGGAAGACCCATAGCTTTGGCACTTGAGTTCCACAAGATGGTTTTCTCAGGAGGTTACTGCTTTCCAACATTTTTCCAATCACCTGACAGCTTTCTTGAGCTTCAGCAGTGAGGCCAGGATCAAAGTCTCTTCCTATCACAGTCTTCAGATAGGTTTACTGATAAGATTCAAGGCCTGTCCTGGACAAGTGTCTATAAAATTGCAATTTTTTGATAAATCCAGCTAAAACTCTGATTCTGTTTTAAGGACATTGATGAACTAAATTCTTCTTCTGCCATTTCCCAGTGTAGACCCCACACACATCACTTTTAACTAAAATCTTCTACCCCAACAACATTCTGACTGGTCTACTCCATTTTTCACCATTTACAATTTAAAATGGCTTAAAAAACATTAAGAAGTTACCTTCATGTGATTATTGTACCCTGATTCAAGAATTTCTACACTAGTTTATTCTCACTTAAAAAATTCTACCAATAGACTAGATTTCTTTTCTGAGTTACTACAAACTCATAACATAAAAAGATATGTAAATGTACACCCATGGCTGATTCACGGGAATGTATGGCAAAACCCACCACAATATTGTAAATTAGCCTCCAATTTTTTAAAAAAAGAAAAAGATATGTAAAGAAGGACTTCCTTGGTGGTCCAGTGGCTAAGACTTGGCGCTCTCAATACAGGCCTGGGTTTGATCCCTGGAGAAGGAAATGGCAACCCACTCCAGTGTTCTTGCCTGGAGAATCCCAGGGATGGCAGAGCCTGGTGGGCTGCCATCTATGGGGTCGCATAGAGTCGGACACGACTGAAGTGACTTAGCAGCAGCAGCAGGGAACTAGATTCCGCATTGCTCCAACTAAAAGATTCTGCATGTTGCAACTAAGACCTGGCCCAGCCAAATAAATATTTTTTAAAAACTTAAAATCTCTATAAAATAACAAATAAATAAATCAGACCATGGCACTCCCTGCTCAATTCCTCCTCCAATTGTTTCCCTGTGTCACTTAGAATGAAATCTCAATTCTTAAAAAAAAAAAAAAAAAAAAGACATGTAAACACCCTAAATACTGATAAGATTTTTAGTTCTGCATGCCATTAACAACTCTAACATTTTCCAGGGTGACAACTATTTGAGAATAGTTCTATACCTAATACCTGAAAATTTGAGAGGGAGAGGGAAGTGAGAGAAAATGAGTCTGTGTGATATCCTGAAGAGCCCCAGAAACTTAAGAAAAAATCAGGAGAAAGAGAAGATCACTAACATTGCTTTCACCATCATATTTTACTCTGGGGCTAGTCCCACACAATTAAATAACTGAAAATCTACATATATACAGTAACGTTGGGACAATAAAAGGAAAAAAATCTTGAGACTTAACTCACTGAGTCTGCAAAGGCTACCTCTACGGATAGATTCATATGCATCAGATTCTATTTAAGAATAAACAAATGGTTCTAATTCTATTTATTCTATCTAAGCCTCTTTACATTAATGTTAATTCATTTAATAAGCATAGTCCAAGATACTAGCATTGTTTCTTCTAGGGATAGTATCATTATCTCCTTCTAAAGAAACTGATGCACTGAAGTAGGTAACTTGCCCAAGATCACTCACACACCCAGTGAAGAGCAAAGCTGAGTCCCCTGTACTCTGACTGCATAGGTCTGTGTCCTTAAACTATACTATCTTTCCAGAATGATAAACGAGGAGGAAGCAGAGAAGGTGCGAAGAGAAGGCAAAGGAAGTTAAAGAAGCCTGCTATCGGAAAACCTGGGGGTATCCTCACTGCAAAAATTATTCTGTGGGTGCGTGCTAGGTCGCTTCAGTGGAGTCCAATTCTGTGAGACCCTATGGCCTGTAGCCTGCCAGGCTCCTCTGTCCATGGGATTCTCCAGGCAAGAATACTGGAGTGGGTTGCCAGTGCCCTCCTCCAGGGGATCTTCCCCACCAGGGATCATGCTTTGGCAGGTGGGTTCTTGACCATAAGCGCCAAAGCTTAAAACCTGAAACTCATCAGCAGTCAGGTTAGCTAGAGTGAGTCATACCTGATATGTACAAAGCTGTTGACAAAACCTCTCAGACCCCTGGACGATAAATTTGCTGTTGTTAACTTGATTTATCTCAGCGAAGGGGAAGAACTCCAAGAGGCCTTAGCATCTTGGCTCCATTTCTTACTAACAGTCGGACACGACTGAGCAACTAACACACACAGCTGCAGTGCAATCTAGGGCAAATCGTTGGCTTCTTCGGACTTCACCAGAAGCGGGATTATAACAAAGCTCGCCGCAGACTGAAAGCAGTGAAAGCAGTATGAACGGTTAGCAGCCGTACAAGCGTTTTTCTTGCCCCTGTGGCGAGGGGAGCATGGAGAGGGCAGGCCCAGCTCCACCCCCCTCCAAAATGGGCAGAAGGCTGAAGAGCGGATGTGTGGAAGGGAAAAAGAAGGGAATCCCCCCGGGATGGGCTAGACTTTTTCTTCCGTCCTTCCTCCCCCTCGACCCTTGGTTCCTCTGCGCCTCTCAGCGCGCACGAGTCCATTCACTTCCGGGCGCGACAATGACCCACCGCCCCTCCACCCGCCGTTACCTCGGCGGCAGCAGCAAGCGCGGGACTCGCTGCCACCGATGCCTCTCCGCAGCCACGAGCAGCACCGACACCGCAGAGGCCGCCGCCATGTCCCTCAGCCGCGCCGCTCTCTGACGCCTTAAGCTACGAGCTGCGGACCCCTCACTACAAATACTTGTCGCAGCTGCGCAGCCCTCTTGTCCTCTGCCGGCCACCGTACAAATCAAAGCCAAGCAATAGGCATCCCGAAGCGTGTTGGGGGCGTTTCCACCAAAACCAATCAAAGAACAGAGCAGGGCTTGGGGGCGGCGATTGGCCAGTCGGGTCTCGTGCCGCGGGGGTGTGGTCCCCGCTTCTCCGCCCTTTGCACTAGTTCGTGAAGGGATAAGCTGCGTCCTCAGTTATTCTGGAATCCGGCTTGCTGTCCCTTCCCTTGGACCTCGGCGTTCCTTGGTTCTGGAACCCTCCTCCTGACTTTTATTATTAAAACCGCGCGGAAGCTGGAGAAGCAGAGTCATGAAAAAAAGTCAAATGGAGTGGAGAGCAAGATAAAATTCTCTAGTGGTCTCGAGAACGGTTAAAATAAATAGATAATTAAATAAAATTTAAACAACCTGAACTTTTAGAAAAGTGTTTTAATTGTTGAAAAGAGAAAGTCAGAACCGAAATGAAGAATATCTAGGAAATAAAAGTACTGAAAAGACTACATATAGATGCTTATTTGAGATAGCTAAAACACACGATTATAGGAAGATTATAGTGAACGTAAGCCATCCTATTCAAGGGTTAGAAAAAAAATACATAAGCAGAGCAGAATTAAGTCATTAGTAAAGATTAAAAGAAAGAAATAAATGAATTTTAAAAAACTACTATCCAAGCCTGTAGGCAGGTCAGGAAGCAACAGTTAGAACTGGACATGGAACAACAGACTGGTTCCAAATAGGAAAACGAGTATGTCAAGGCTGTATATTGTCACCCTGCTTATTTAACTTACATGCAGAGTACATCATGAGAAATGCTGGGCTGGAGGAAGCACAATCTGGAATCAAGATTGCTGGGAGAAATATCAATAACCTCAGATGTGCAGATGACACCACCCTTATGGCAGAAAGTGAAGAGGAACTAAAGAGCCTCTTGATGAAAGTGAAAGAGGAGAGTGAAAAAGTTGGCTTAAAGCTCAACATTCAGAAAACGAAGATCATGGCATCTGGTCCCATCACTTCATGGGAAATAGATGGGGAAACAGTGGAAACAGTGGCAGACTTTATTTTTTGGGCCTTCAAAATCACTGCAGATGGTGACTGCAGCCATGAAATTTAAAACGCTTACTCCTTGTAAGAAAAGTTATAACCAACCTAGACAGCATATTAAAAAGCAGAGACGTTACTTTGTCAACAAATGTCCATCTAGTCGAGACTATGGTTTTTCCAGTAGTCATGTATGGATGTGAGAGTTGGACTATAAACAAAGCTGAGTGCCAAAGAATTTATGCTTTTGAATTGTAGTGTTGGAGAAGACTTTTGAAATTTCCTTGGACTGCAAGGAGATCCAACCAGTCCATCCTGAAGGAGATCAGTCCTGGGTGTTCATTGGAAGGACTGATGTTTAAGCTGAAACTCCAATACTTTGGCCCCCTAATGCGGAGAGCTGACTCATTTGAAAAGACCCTGATGCTGGGAGGGATTGGGGGCAGTAGGAGAAGGGGATGACAGAGGATGAGATGGTTGGATGGCATCACCGCCTCAATGAACATGGGTTTGGGTAGACTCCGGCAGTTGGTGATGGACAGGGAGGCCTAGCATGCTGCGGTTCGTGGGGTCGCAAAGAGTCAGACACGACTGAGCGACTGAACTGAACTGAACTAGAGAAGCACTAAGTCCAGATGTTCAAATAAATCAATAAAAATTGTTAAATAATTAGAAGTAAAGGGGGAAAACTACACATGCTATGATTTTTTTTAAGTGAGGGAGAGCTGCAGGTATAGGAAAAAAATTTATAAGAGACTATTTTGCTCAATTTTTATCAAAGTTTGAAAACCTCTATGAACTGGATGATATTTAAGACAAGAAAATGCAATGTACTGAAACAGGTCCAAGATCAAAAATCTAAGTAAAAGCAATATCATAGAAGAACGAGAGAATATTATCAAAGACTTAATGTTCCTACTACCTTCATTTCCACTCCCAAAACATGTGACTCACCTTATCTTACAGGAAAAGGCCACCAAAATGCTGAATATTAGTTGACCTTAATGCTATTGAGTCTGATCCATCAGTTCAGTTCAGTTCAGTTCAGTTACTCAGTCGTGTCCTCCAATTCTTTGCGACCCCATGGACTGAAGCAAGCCAGGCCTCCCTGTCCATGACCAACTCCCAGAGTTTACTCAAGCTCATGTCCATCCAGTCAGTGATGCCATCCAACCATCTCATTCTCTGCTATTGCCTTCTCCTCCCACCCTCAATTTTTTCCCAAATCAGGGTCTTTTCCAAAGAGTCAGTTCTTCGCATCAGGTGGCCAAAGTATTGGAGTTTCAGCTTCAACATCAGTCCTTCCAATGAATATTCAGGACTGATTTCCTTTAGGATGGACTGATTGGATCTCCTTGATGTCCAAAGGACTTAGTCTTTTCCAACACTACAGTCCAAAAGCATCAATTATTTGGCACTCAGCTTTGTTTATAGTCCAACTCTCACATCCATACATGACTACTGGAAAAACCATGGCTTTGACTAGACAGACCTTTGTTGGTAAAGTAATCTCTGCTTTTTAATATGCTATCTAGGTTGGTCATAACTTTTCTTACAAGGGGCAAGTATCTTAAATTTCATGGCTGCAGTTACCGTCTGCAGTGATTTCAGAGCCCTGAAAAATAGTCTGCCACTGTTTCCACTGTTTCCCCATCTATTTGCCATGAAGTGATGGGACCAGATGCCATGATTTAGTTTTCTGAATGTTGAGCTTTAAGCCAACTTTTTCGCTCTCCTCTTTCACTTTCATCAAGAGGCTCTTTAGTTCTTCACTTTCTGCCATAAGGGTGGTGTCATCTGCATATCTAGGTTACTGAATTTCTCCCAGCAATCTTGATTCCAGCTTGTGCTTCCTCCAGCCCAGCATTTCTCATGATGTACTCTGCATGTAAGTTAAATAAGCAGGGTGACAATATACAGCCTTGACGTACTCCTTTTCCTATTTGGAACCAGTCTGTTGTTCCATGTCCAGTTCTAACTGCTTCTTCCTGACCTGCATACAGATTTCTCAAGAGGCAGATCTAGTGGTCTGGTATTCCTATCTCTTTAAGAATTTTCCACAGTTTATTGTGATCCACACAGTCAAAGACTTTGGCGTAGTCAATAAAGCAGAAATAGATGTTTTTCTGGAACTTTCTTGCTTTTTTGATAATCCAGCGGATGTTGGCAATTTGATCTCTGGTTCCTCTGACTTTTCTAAAACCAGCTTAAACATCTGGAAGTTCACAGTTCACATACTGCTGAAGCCTGGCTTGGAGAATTTTGAGCATTACTTTACCAGTGTTGAGATGAGTGCAATTTTATGGTAGTTTGAACGTTCTTTGTCATTGCCTTTCTTTGGAATTGGAATGAAAACTGATCTTTTCCAGTCCTGTGGCCACTGCTGAGTTTTCCAAATTTGCTGGCATACTGAGTGCAGCACTTTCATGACATCATCTTTCAGGATTTGAAACAGCTCAACCGGAATTCCATCACCTCCACTAGCTTTGTTCGTAGTGATGCTTCCTAAGACCCACTTGACTTCGCATTCCTGGATGTCTGGCTCTGGGTGAGTGATCACACCATCGTGATTATCTGGGTCATGAAGATCTTTTTTGTACAGTTCTTCTGTGTATTCTTGCCACCTCTTCTTAATATCCTCTGCTTCTGTTAGGTCCATACCATTTCTGTCCTTTATCGAGCCCATCTGTGCATGAAATGTTCCCTTGGTATCTCTAATTTTCTTAAAGAGATCTTGTGTTTCCCATTCTATTGTTTTCCTCTATTTCTTTGCATTGATCACTGAAGAAGGCTTTCTTATGTCTCATTATTCTTTGGAACTCTGCATTCAAATGGGAATATCTTTCCTTTTCTCCATTGTTTTTCACTTCTCTTCTTTTCACAGCTATTTGTAAGGCCTCCTCAGACAGCCGTTTTTCTTTGTTGTATTTATTTCTCTTGGGGATGGTCTTGATCCCTGTCTCCTATACAATGTCATGAACCTCCATCCATAGTTCATCAGGCACTCTGTCTGTCAGATCTAATCCCTTGACTCTACTTGTCACTTCTACTGTATAATTGTAAGGGATTTGATTTAGGTCATACCTGAATGGTCTAGTGGTTTTCCCTACTTTCTTCAATTTAAGTCTGAATTTGACAGTAAGGAGTTCATGAGCTAGCTGAACCACAGTCAGCTCCCGTTCTTGTCTTTGCTGACTGTATAGAGCTTCTCCATCTTTGGCTGCAAAGAATATAATCAATCTGATTTCATATTGACAATCTGGTGATGTCCACGTGTAGAGTCTTCTCTTGTGTTTTTGGAAGATGGTGTTTGCTGTGACCAGTGTGTTCTCTTGGCAAAACTCTATTAGCCTTTGGTCTGTTTCATTCTGTACTCCAAGGCCCAATTTGCCTGTTACTCCAGTTATTTCTGCCTGGAAAATCCCATGGATGGAGGAGCCATGGATGGGCTATAGTCCATGGTTTCGCTAAGAGTAGGACCCAACTGAGCAACTTCACTTTCCCGTTTCACTTTCATGAATTGGAGAAGGAAACGGCAACCCACTCCAGTGTTCTTGCCCGGAGAATCCCACGGACGGTGGAGCCTGGCGGGCTGATGGCTATGGGGTCGCACAGAGTCGGACACGAGTGAAGCGAATTAGCAGCAGCAGCAGCAGCAGCAGCAGCCAGGTATTTCTTGACTTCCTACTTTTGCATACCAGTCCCCTATAATGAAAAGGACTTCTTTTTGGGTGTTAGTTCTAGAAGGTCTTGTAGGTCAAGACTGACAAGAACTGTTCAACTCCAGCTTCTTCAGCATTACTGATCAGGACATACACTTGGACTACCGTGATATTGAATGGTTTGCCTTGGAAAGGAACAGAGATCATTCT
This sequence comes from Ovis canadensis, assembly GCF_042477335.2. Taxonomy (NCBI): domain Eukaryota; kingdom Metazoa; phylum Chordata; class Mammalia; order Artiodactyla; family Bovidae; genus Ovis; species Ovis canadensis. The sequence goes on along the minus strand of NC_091245.1, from coordinate 207,189,959 downwards.
GTCAGTTTTGAGACTGCATCCAAGTACTGACCCATAACAAAGAAAAAATTGGAAGTCTTCCAAACTCTAGTTGTTATGTAGGAAGCTTAGACATGAGCAACTGAGGGGAGGCCTGGCTGAAAGCTATTTAAGCTGATCTCTAAACTCTATCCCAGACACACCCAGGAGAGCTCATAGATATGCTACAAAATACCAGAGAGCAGAGACTTCTCAGCTCTACACAAGCACCCTGGGTACACAATGAATACCAAATAACCATGGGGGCTTCACCAAGTAACCTTAGGCAGTTAGGCAGTTAGGAGTCCATTAAGGGCCATGAAATTAAAAGACGCTTACTCCTTGGAAGGAAAGTTATGACCAACCTGGATAGCATATTGAAAAGCAGAGACATTACTTTGCCAACAAAGGTCTGTCTAGTCAAGGCTATGGTTTTTCCAGTGGTCATGTATGGATGTGAGAGTTGGACTGTGAAGAAAGCTGAGCGCTGAAGAATTGATGCTTTTGGATTGTGGTGTTGGAGAAGACTCTTGAGAGCCCCTTGGACTGCAAGGAGATCCAACCAGTCCATTCTGAAGGAGATCAGCCCTGGGATTTCTTTGGAGGGAATGATGCTGAAGCTGAAACTCCAGTACTTTGGCCATCTCATGCGAAAAGTTGACTTATTGGAAAAGACTCTGATGCTGGGAGGGATTGGGGGCAGGAGGAGAAGGGGACGACAGAGGATGAGATGGCTGGATGGCATCACCGACTTGATGGACATGAGTCTGAGTGAACTCCAGGAGTTGGTGATGGACAGGGAGGCCTGGCGTGCTGAGATTCATGGGGTTGCAAAGAGTCGGACACAACTGAGCGACTGAACTGAACTGAACTGAACTGAAGGGCTCATGAATATTGCACATCTAATTATAACAGACTGAATTATGTGAAGACACATAGGAAGACATAAACAACACGGCATGCTGTTAGTTGTCAATCGGCCTTGAGCACATGCTCTTTGCATTCCCTTTCATTGATTGGTGGTGGATATAAGCCCTGCTTTGCACTGGCATAATTAAAAGGAGAAGACTGAAAGTATTAAAGGGGGACACCAAGCAGCTTGATCATCAGGAAGGATAAGGAGAGCCCCCTTCAGAGTGTCTGTCTAGTAAAATATCTGTTTGGTTGAACTGAACTGAATTGTAGCTTGTCTGTTGTTTTAAATTGTTTAGTCCATCACTCTAAATTTTTGTTGTGATAAAACAAGAGCCAAGGGAGAGGAATAACTCAACCTGACGTTTTTATGAAATGAGCATAATATTGTTACCAAAAACTAACAAAAATAGCACACGCAACTATAGTTCAGTTTCCTCACTTATGAATAATAATAGAAAAACCCAAAGTATATTACCAACTAAAGTGTCTGGTAAGTATCTAGCAAGGTAATGCTCACAATCCTTCAAGCTAAGCTTCAACAGTATGTGAGAACTTCCAGATGTACAAGCTGAATTTAGAAAAGGCAAAAGAACCAGAGATCAAATTGCCGACATCAATTGGATCATAGAAAAAGCAAGGGAATTCCAGAAAAATATCTACTTCTGCTTCATTGACTACACTAAAGCCTTTGTGCCTGCATGCGTGCTAAGTCGCTTCAGTCATGTGCAACTCTTCGAGTCCCTATGGAGTGTAGCTTACCATACTCCTCTGTCCACGGGATTCTCCAGGCAAGAATACTGGAGTGGGTTGTCAAGCCCTCCTCAAGGGGATCTTCCCAGCCCAGGGATCAAACCCACATCTCTTATGTCTCCTGCACTGGAAGGCAGATTCTTTACCACTCACAACAAACTGTGGAAATTCTTAAAGAGATGGGAATACCAGACCACTTTACCTGCCTCCTGAGAAGTCTGTATGTAGGTGAAGAAGCAACAGTTAGAACTGGACATGGAACAGTGGACTAGCTCAAAACTGGAAAAGAAATACGACAAGGCTGTATATTGTCACCCTGCTTACTTAACTTCTATGCATAGTACATTATGTGAAATGCTGGGCTGGATGAAGCTCAGGCTGGAATCAAGAGTAATGTGAGAAATTTCAATAACCTTAGATAAGCAGATGACACCACCCTAATGGCAGAAAGCAAAGAGGAAGTAAAGAACCTCTTGATGAAAGTGAAAGAGGAGAGTGAAAAAGCTGAGTTAAAACTAAAAATTCAGAAAACTAAGATCATGGCATCTGGTCCCACCACTTCATGGCAAATAGATGCGGAAACAGTGGAAATGATAACACTATTTTCTTGGGCTCCAAAATTACTGTGGATGGAGACTGCAGCCATAAAATTGAAAGACACTTGCTCCTTGGAAGAAAAGCTACGACAAACCTAGACAGCATATTAAAAAACAGAGACATTACTTTGCCAAAAAAGATCCATATAGTCAAAGCTATGGTTTTTCCAGTAGTCATGTACAGATGTGAAAGTTGGAGCATAAGGAAAGCTAAGCACCAAAGAATTGATGTTTTCAAGCTGTGGTGCTGGAGAAGACTCTTGAGAGTCCCTTGGACAGCAAGGAGATCAAACCAATCAATCCAAAAGGAAATCTACCCTGAATATTCATTGAAAGGACTGATGCTAAAGCTGAAGTTCAAATACTTTGACCACCTGATACAAAGAGCCGACTCTTTGGAAAAGATCTTTATACTGAGAAATATTGAGGGCAGGAGGAGAAGGGGGAGACAGTGGATGAGATGGTTGGTTGGCATCATCAACTCAATGGACATGAGTTTGAGCAAATAGTGAAGGACAGGGAAGCCTGGCCTTCCACAGTCCATGGGGTTGCAAAGAGTTGGACATGACTGAGCAACTGAACAGCAACACAAGGTATCTGGTAGCATAAGAAAAGAGTAATATGCCATGATGAGTAAGATTTATCTCAGAAATGTAGAAAGAGTCAATATTAATACAAGTAATTAATCTTAATAGCTTAAAAGAGAAACAATCATATCATGTTCACAGTTGCTTAATAGATCTTTGATAAAATGCAATGTTCGTTCTAGATTTTAAGACTCAATAATTCAAGAGTGGTATTGGGACAAGTGGCAAACCCTCTAGGAGAAAAAAAAAAGTTGAATCTCTACTCACTCCTCACATCTAACACCAAAATAAGTTCCAAATGGATAAAAGATTTAACACAAAAGATGAAAGGATAAAAGTGTTAGAAGATATCAAGGGATATCTTAAGGAAGGAAAGGTTTTTCTAAGTGTAACACAACACTCAGAAACTATAACAGAGAAAGAATTGATAAATTCAACTATTTAATACATAATCATTTTGAAAATCTCCACAGCAAAGCATACATTACCCCCCCCCCCAAAATAAACTGGGAACAATTATATAACTTATCACAGATGGAGGGGTACTTTCCTTAATACACAAATAACTCCTACAAATCAATAAGGAAAAAAAAATCTATAATGCAAGAGAAAAACTGCAAAGAATATGAAGAGACCAAGGGGACAGAATAGAGAGCCCAGAATATATGACCAACTAAGCTTTGACAAGGGTACCAACTACATCCAGTGGGGAAAGGATAGTCCCTTCAGTAAACACTATTGGGAAACCTGGATGTCTATATACAAAAGAATGAAACTGGACCCGCCTTACCCTACTAGAAGAAAATATAGGGAAAATGCTTCTTGACATTGGACTTGGCAATGATTTTTTAGATATGAAACCAAAATCAATGGCAACAAAGGCAAAAATGAAGTTGGGAAAACATCAAGCTAAAAGCTTCATCAGCAAAAGAAAAAATCAACAAATAAAGAGGCATCCTGCTGAATAGGAAAATATATTTGCAAACCATATGTCTGACAGGAATTTATATCTAAAATATACAATTCAATAGCAAAAACCAAATGATCCAATTAAAAATTGTGAAAGGACCCAAACAGATATTTTCCCCAAAGAAGACATACAAATACCTAACACCTACATGAAATGGTGCTCAGCATCACGAATCATGAGTGAAATGCAAATTGGAACCACAAAAAGTTATCACCCATTAGGATGGCTATTATCAAAGAGACAAAAGATAACAAGTGTTAGTGAAGATGTGGAGAAAATGGAACATTTGTACACTGTTGATGGGAGAGTAAATTGGAGAGTCATTGTGGAAACTACTCAGATTCCCCAGAAATTTAAAAATAGAACCACCATATTATTCAGCAATCTCACTTCTGGAAATATATATCAAGGAAACAAAATCAGTATCTTGAGGATATATTTGCACTACCACCTTTATTGCAGCATCATTCACCATAGCCCAGATGTGGAACCTAAGTATTTTGTCAACTAGGTGAATGAATAAAGATTATACACTCACACACATACTCATACGTGGCAGAGAAATATAATTCAACCTCAAGAAAGAAATTCTGCCATTTGCAACAGCATGGATGAGCCTGGAGGACATTATGTTATGAACCAGGTAAAGATAAATACTGCATGATCTCACTTACATTTGGAATTAAAAAAAAAAAAAAGTCAAACATAGAAACAGAGAGTAGAATGGTGGTTACCAGAGGCTGAGGGACAGGGCAAAAAGAGGAGATGCGGGTCAAAGTGTACAAACTTTCAGTTAAAAGATGAACAGTGAAAAGAAAAGATGAGTAAACTCTGTGGATCTAATGTACAGCTTGGTGACTATAATCATAATATATTGTATATTTGAAATTTATTGAGAGGGTAGATCTTAAGTATTCATATCACCTGAATATGGTGATAATTTCACAATGTATACATATACCATGGAGAAGGCAACGGCATCCCGCTCCAGCACTCTTGCCTGGAAAATCCTATGGACGGAGGAGCCTGGTAGGCTGCAGTCCATGGGGTCGCTAAGAGTCAGATACAACCGAGCGACTTCACTTTCACTTTTCATTTTCCTGCATTGGAGAAGGAAATGGCAACCCACTCCAGTGTTCTTGCCTGGAGAATCCCAGGGACAGGGGAGCCTGGTGGGCTGCCGTCTATGGGGTCGCACAGAGTTGGACATGACTGAAGCGACTTAGCAGTAGCAGCAGCATACATATACCAAATCATCACATTGTACATGTTAAATATACACAATTTTATTTGTCAGTTATACTTCAGTAAAGCTAAGGGGGGAACCTACAAGTATAAAAGGAAAAAGAGAAGAATATGAGGAGTTCACAGAAGTGCATGTGTTAGTCGCTCAGTCATGTCCTACTCTTTATGACCGCATGGACTGTAGCCGGCCAGGCTCCTCTGTCCTTAGGATTCTCCAGGCGAGAATACTCGAGTGGGTTGCCATTCCCTTCTCCACGGGGATCTTCTCAACCCAGGGATTGAACCTGGGTCTCCTGCATGCAGGCAGATTCTTTACCATCTGAGTCACTGGGGAAATCCATACACACAATAGGAAATGTAAGTATGTAAATAAATATAAAAGACATTTGACTTTATTGCAAATCAAAGAAATACAGATTAAAACTATAATGATATACATATCACATCAGCAGATATCAAAATGTTTAATTACACATTGTGATTAGTGAGGGGCATGAGAATGTTATTATTGAGTGAAAATTGGCACAACCGTTATACAGAGTACTTTGGTAATAGTTATCAAAACTGCAAATTCACAAACCTAGCAAAGCTATTTCTTAGAAATCACCTGAGATATTGACATTTGAAATAATGCCTGATTAAGGAAACTTACTGTTTCTTTGTTGGAAATAATGACCTGCTTAAAAGAGACTGGTTGAATAACTGTACAGATGTACATTTAATGGATTATTATGCAACCACTAAAAAAAGAATAAGACAGCCCATATATACTCATATATTAAGACTGATTGCTGAGCGACAAAAACAATGTGAAGAATTGTGGTTATGATTCTATCACTTGTGTAAAACTAGGAGAAAAAAACACGTGCTATGCATGCAGCAATTAGTTATTTCTGTTGTTGTTTTAGTTGCTATGTCGTGTCTGACTCTTGTGACCCCATGAACTGAAGCCCACCAGGCTCCTCTGTCCATGGGATTTCCCAGGCAAGAACGCTGAGTGGGTTGCCATTTTCTTCTCTAGGGGATCTTCCTGACCCAGGGATCAAACCTACATCCCCTGCATTGGCAGGTGGATTCTTTACCACTGAGCCACCTGGGAAGCCAGTATGTGGCAATTGCCTCTGGAAAGGAAAAGTTATCCACTCCAGGACAGCAATAGGATAGTGACACCTTTATACTATGTACCCTTTCACATATTCTGAATTTGGTACCTAAGCGCATAATATTTTAAACATTTTGTTTTGATGTAACTTAAAACTTACAGAAAAGCTGCAAGAATAGCACCCTTCTCCTCTATATCCCGTGTTCATGTTTTACAGTGTTTGCTGTATCGTTTTCTCTCCATGTACTTAAACACACACACATACTCATATACTCACATTTTAAAAACCCATCTGCAAGTAAGTTGCAGACGCGATGCTCTTTTCTATTCCTAATTACTTTAATGTGTATTCTCTAAAACAAAGAGATTCTCTTACCTACCCTGCTCTCTAAACTGAATTGGGCTTGATCCTGGATGTCCATTTCTATCCCGCAGCTGATTACTACTAGGCCCATCCAGCTTATTGCCCAGTGAATTTGCCAGAATCCAGCTAAAAAATGATCAGTTCTGGATATATGATTGCTTCGTGTCCCAAGGTCAAGCTTACCAGGACTCAGTAACATGCCAAGAGCTGCTTTTCAAGGGGATATATTTTTCTGTTGCAAATGGCATGGTCTTGGCCTTGCTTCAGTTGCCTGGGGACCATGTCATGATTCTCCCACTAGGGTTTGCCAAAAATTTCATATTGTACCCTTGCCCACGGCAGAAACCTCCAGCACCATGAGGTCTTTCTAATTGTAAGGCTCAAGCAGCAGAGCTGATTGCATTGTGGCCTGGAGTTGTTATCATGCCTGTTCCTACCCTGGCCCCACTCAAAACCGATCACTTTCTGTGTCACTTGGTAAATGGACCAGAGGAGTTTTCCTAGCTGTGGAATGTTGCCACCAGAACCTAAAGAGGCCTAGCTGGCTTTGTGGAAAAGATGCAAGATGAAAAATATCTATATTTTATCTTGGAGGGGACATTCTGGTATGTCCTTGATCCTCTGGGACTTTAAATTGTTCAGTGAGGTAGTCAGTCCCTGTATCTTCATACTTTCTGGAACACATGTGTTTAACCAAGGCCTCCAGCATATTAGGCTTCCCTGGTGGCTCAGTAGGTAAAGCGTCTGCCTACAATGCAGGAGACCTGGGTTCAATCCCTGGGTCGGGAAGATCACCTGGAGAAGGAAATGGCAACCCACTCCAGTACTCTTGCCTGGAAAATCCCATGGACTGAGAAGCCTGGTAGGCTACAGTCCATGGGGTCGCAAAGAGTTGGACATGACTGAGTGACTGTCCTTCCTTCTAGCATAATAATTGCTTTGAGCTTGTCCTGTCTAATTAGCATGACATCATCAATGTAGGGTTCAGTGTGATATTCCGTGGTATATCTTGTGTTGTCCAGATTGCTTTGGATTACATTATAACAGAGCATAGGGGACTTGATAAATTCCTGAAGCAAAGCTATAAATGAATTTTATAGAGCATGGACCACAGAGAAGGCAATGGCAACCCACTCCAGTACTTTTGCCTGGAGAATCCCAGAGACGGTGGAGCCTGGTGGGCTGCTGTCTATGGGGTCGCACAGAGTTGGACATGATTGAAGCGACTTAGCAGCAGCAGCAGCAGCAGCAGAGCATGGATCAACAAACCTACCTTTGTAGAAAGGCAAGTCAACCTGAGCAGCAGCTGGTTCAGACTACCAGCGCCAGGGCTTGAGAGGTTGTTCGTCTGGGGGTGTGCTCCAGGGGCAAGTTGGAAGCAGACTGGAAACAGCCCTGCTACTGTTACCCTTTGCATAGGTTACTATTAAACAACTTTTGTTGGTGTATGTACTGGAATTTCTATACCTGAGTTTTCCTTCCAAAAGTAAACCAGTAATTCTGCCTTGACAGTGGGCATGGGGTAGACAGCATCCAAGAAAAGCTCCCTTGATTTCTACCTCTCCTGGTCTTCACTCCTACATTGTATTAATATCAAGGATAGGTGGTGTGACAACAGAATATAGCAGAAGTGATGGCATGTCACTTCTGTGACTAGATGGTCAGTCTCTCTCTCTTGCATCAGTGCTCTGGGGAAAGCCAGCTGCTACGTTGTGAGCATGCCTATGGATATGTTACATGGTGTGAACCTTGAAGTGATCCTTCAGCTCCATTTGAACTTTCAGATGACTGCAGCTCTGGGCAACAGGTGAACTGTCACGTAGAGAGACACTGAACCAGAACCACCTACCTAAGCTGCTCCAAGACTTCTGACCCTCAGAGACTGTGTGAGATAGTAAAAGTTTGCTGTTTTAATCTGCTAAGTTTCAGGGCAATTTGTTACATAGCTGTAGATAACTAATATAAGACCTCTTCTTATTTATCTCAGCCCCCGCCAGACTGTCTGGCATTTAGGAAGTCTTTAATCAATGTTGGTTGGATGAATGAATGAAATGGTAAATAAATCAGTAAATCAGTCAGGTAGTCTGGACTGAGAGTTGAGAAATTTAACTTGTATCTTCAATATGGTTTATCTTCTCAGAAATTCAGTTTCTCTCAAATAGGTCTTCATGTATAGTAATAATGTGGCAATGGAGAATAGAACAAAATGAATTATTGCTAGGAAGATGATTTAACTTATTGATTGAAGCAACAACCTCCACTAAGGTTGTAAGCAAAATTTTTAATAGCACAAAAACTGAATTATAAGAAATGAATGACATAAGTTAATCTCAAAAATAAGTTTTTATTACCAAAATTTTTAATACATTTCAATTCTATTCAGACTAAAGTTAGGACGTTGCCAACAGTATTGAGACATAAGAGAGCAAATTAAGAAAGTAACTATGTCCTCCAGGGTGACTTGAATTATTCCTTTACTAATGAATGCTAGGGGTGTGTGGTCTTTTCTGTTAGTATTCTGACTTAGTTCTTTTCTTTGGTAGTATGAACAAAAGTGAAAGAAAGTGAAGTCGCTCAGTCATGTCCAACTCTTTGAGACCCCATGGACTGCAGCCTTCCAGGCTCTTCTGTCCTTGGGATTTTCCAGGCAAGAGTACTGGAGTGGGTTGTCATTTCCTTGTCTTTGTTCTCAAGTAAGAACAAAGAGAAATAAAATTCTTGGCTGCTCTACTGAATAAAATGAACTATAGTAGAAAATGTGGCCATAAAACTGCAGAAGAAGCAAGTTACCACAAGAGGGAGATCTACATTCAAGAAAGACAAGTCGGTCAGCTATTAAGATTTCTCACTCAAAGAAATAAAAATACCTTGAAAAGCTTACTCCATTTCTTCATCTTTAGACTCACAGTTTAACAATCCCATAAGAATGAGAAACAAATGTTTTACAGAGCCTCTAGATTTTCTTGGAGGGAGTAGAGAACTTCATTGAAGACAGGCTCATTTCATTTTCTATAAGTCCTCTTTTCATGTATTCTAATTGCTTATCATTCTGGATAAAATCATTTCCTCTGTAAAAGGGGGCACACACCTGTGTGAGTCTTCAGGCAGCACTTAGTGTCATCGTTCTTGTAGGCAATTTGGTGTAGTGCAAAGACTGAGACCTTGGTACCAGGCCAGCAGGAAGTCAAATTCAAGCTCTCCTACTTGTTAGCTAGGTGACACTTGGGTGGCGCTGCCACCTGTTAGCTGGGAAATTCCTCAAGTCTGAGTTTACTCATATTTAAGTTGTGAAATTAAATAAGATGTATATAATCTGCTTGGCCTAGTGTCTGGCATATATGTGTTCAATAGCAAAGGGCCATTATTAATGTTTCTTGCTTCTTGTTTAATTCTGTTGTCTGTTGCCACCTAATTCTTCGTCTTTAGTGATTCTGGAGCAAGAGTCAAGACAGAAATATAAGCTGATCTGTCCCTCTTGGTGTCACATCAAATGTCTAGACCACCTATGCTATGTTGCTCTTTTTGAGGATTTTTAGGAAACATTTAAAGTGGAAAAGGAAGTAAGTCAATTGCCAGACACATGTACATCATACAAAACATAGTAAAAGTACTGAAAATATATTTTTTACACAAAGCAGAAGCAGCTTTGAAAGTAGAAGAGATCAAGGATAAAATAAATTTCCCATGTGAACACAGGTAACATTAATTACAATTGATTCTTGGTTTATAATATGGAGCATTTACCACCTTACATACATTTTTAATTTAATGTATCTCAAGTGTTCAGTTTCTCTTAAGTAGGTTTTCTTATCTAGTAATAATGTGGCAATAGAGAATAGAACAAAATAAATTATTTCTAGGAAGATGATTTACTTATTGATTCAATCAACAATTGACTTTGGTTAAAATATTTTCAATGAAACTAGAAATATTCTTAAATAACTCACCTGATCTTTCATAAAGCAAACAAAAATATTTTTAAATTGATATGCTGCTTGAACTTACATCAGAATATATTTTTGTGTGTGCGTGTGTGTGTGTGAAAGATGATGGTTTACATGGTTGGGAGGATCCACACTCCAAGGGAAGTCCACAACATCCTGGAAGCAATGAAAGGGTTCTCTAAACTCCATGCTTTTCTTTTCTCCTGGGCGCCAATTAGATTCTCTGGTATCCAGAATATTCACGCCTTAAACGGATTGCATAGACAATCAAACCCACAGCGAGGAGACCAACCACGATGGCCGCAATCACAGGAAGCACAATCGTGTAGTCCGATGAACATTCATCCACTAAGGGGAAAAATAAACACAGTACAGCCAGTAAGGTTTAGTGAGGGTAGACCAGAAAGCAGGCTATAGAGTGAGGAGGATATGAGCTTTAGAGTCAGAGCTATGTTTGACTTTTACTTCCTGGGCAGGTTATTTAAACTTGCAATTTACTCATTTATAAAGGGAGCAAATAACATATAAAGTTGTTGAGAGATGAAATAAGATAACCTTCTATTCTCAGCAATTAATAAAAATTTAATAATTCTCAGTCCTGTTTTCTTCGAGGTATTGTTCTCTGCAAAGTGGGTATGCTTACTTAAGATAGACTCACCGTAAACATGATCTGTGGAAAACGTGTGATGTTTCTCCACTTCATTAAACATGTTTGTCACACTTACAGTTCTCTTTCATTGCTTTCAGTGAGCAAAACCATTAGAAAATAGACCTATTTATGAGAGCTTAAAAGTGAAAATTTGCAAATTTGTCAAAACTCTTTTTTTTCTTTATTATATTAGAGAGAACTTATTCAGTTCATTTAAAATGTTATCAGTCTCGACTGGAGAAAGATGGAAGGTCCTGGCAATAAAAGGGAACTGAATTGAATATAAAAAAATGAAAAACTCTATCTATACCTTATTCAAGGATAGAGAGAGGATATACCCTTGAGGCCTTCCATGAGCCAATACTAAAATTGTGTTCTGCGCCAATAATCACCATTAACCCAGTTCTCACCTGAGGTCCAAGAAAAAAGAATCAGGAGGGACAGGGAAGAGAGAATGCTAATTAGAGACTGGGGTGGTGGGGGGAAGGGGGACAAAATCCATGCAAGATGGGAACTGTGCTTGTAGTATGTAATTTGATTTGACAGTGAAAAATATTTACACTATAATGATGCATACCTTATTGATTTAACAAAAAACAATGATATAATCATAGAAAGGATGGCTTGAGTATGAAATCCTTATCTTCCATAGCAAGAGGTTTAAAGCTGATAAATTAAGAAATAGGATAAGCTTTTAATTATTTTTTTAGAGAATTACAGTGATAGTCACCATAAGAAACTGTTAAAGCTAGTTAAAGTGCTTTCTCTCTTAGAGGAGGGACAAGAAAATGTCATTTTCCAGGAATCCTTTTGGGTATGTGATAATTTTGTTAGTTACATACTTGTTAAAGTTATATGTAATTTTGTTATAGATAATATTGTACACAAATACCTATAGATTTCTTATATAAGAAAGAACATAATGTAAGAAGTTAAAATAACTTGGAAAAAAAATACAAAATTGTCAGATGTTGAGCTTCAAGTCAGCTTTTTCACTCTCCTCTTTTACCCTCATCAAGAGGCTCTTCAGTTCCTCTTCACTTTCTGTCATTAGAGTGGTATCATCTCATATCTACTTTCCATATAGTTTTATACTATTTAATAGGACATTGTTTAAACATCTTCAAAATACAGAAAAGTTAACAAAGAAAATAGTTTTCTAAGTGCCTGTTTCTTCCACTTGAATTAATCCCTATCAATCTTTGAGGCATTTGTTTCCTCTGCACATATGTGTGTATGCATGTGTGTGCTCAGGTGTATGCTTAAAGAAAAAGTACTGTATTTTAAAAAAATGATATATGCTTATTAAAAATAATTAAAATGATTTAGAAAGCAGAGAAGAAGAACAGTCTCCCGAAAACCAACTACCCAGAAATTATCATTGCTAAAACATGGACAACATTATTGCAGGCATCTTTCTTTACAACTATAAGAATAGATGGGTACGAAAATAAATAGAAATAAATAAAATAAAATTTAAAATAAATAAAAATAAAATGGGATCATGTAAAATCTATTTTAAGCAAAATTGTTCTTTGTAATGTTACTTGCATTTCAAAGAAAAAAATTAAAACTAGAGGAATTACTGTGCTTGAAATAAATTTATCTTTGTCATGGGCAATATTGTTACATAAAAGATGTCTTTAAGGTTCAAAAAAGATATAAAAATAAATAAGTAAAATATTATGAAATGCATTAAGAGGTTGTAAAATAGAGATGTGTTTCCTAACTTCTGTGTTTCCAATTTAGATATTACCTATTGATTCTGTTTTGAAAGATTAACACTAACAGATTCCCTTCTCTCTCTGTTCTTCCCAACTCAAATTCTGAAGAGCCAGCTATAAATATTTTTTAAAATATTGTTCAGTTTTACAATATTTCAATTCTATTTGATGACTATGATTTCTTTGGTTCCTAAAAATTTGTTTCAAATATAGAACACGTTCAAGTTTTAAAGTCAAAACAATACAAAATGCTGTACCTTGAGACATATCACTTCCACCCTCTGCATCTTACTGGTTCCCCTGTCAATATTAGATAACTACTTAGTTTCTTATGTGTATTCAATGTTTCAGATAGAAGCAAAAGTGAAAATACACTTTATTTCCCACTTTACTCACTATTATGCATCATATGTTTTTTATTTAATGATATTTTGGATAACTTTCCTTATACATACATACACATGTATGTCATTTTTCTTTTTTTTTAATAACTGTATAGTATTCTGTTGTAGGATGTATCTGTCCCAGATTGATGGACCTTTGGTTTTTTTTAATCTTTTGATATTATAAATAATGCTGAGATGAAAACCATGTACATATATCATTTCACATATGAGAAGGAATGAAAAAATCTCAGATCCATAACTGTTTAATGCTTTTTCAACTTAACTCTTCAAATAGATAAAGCACATTTTAAAAAACAAAGCTGTGCTTTCTCTAATCCCAAGAGATGTTTGCTGATATTCTTGTTTGTAATGTGGCTTCTCTCTGACCAAATTTCATTGTCAAGCTGTGTCTTTAAGGAGAGCTCATTGGTGCTGTTTCCCTTGAATTACTTCATGTTTGAGGAAATCTGCCTATTAACTTTCTACTCAAATAATATCACTTCCACCCTTCTGCCATCTTACTGGTTCCCCTGTCAATATTAGATAACTACTTTCAGGCTTTTTTTTTTTTCCCCTGGGATACATTATGCAGTTTCAATCTCCAACTTCAGTTATTTCTTTTAAGGAAACATATTACATCTTAAAAGATATCATCTTTTTAGTTTTGAACTCTGTACCTCCAAGACAGCAGTTATCCTTACTTTAGATGATCTAAATACCTAGCAGCTTTCCTATAATGTAAGCTTAATTTTTATCTGCATTAACTGATTATCTCCATCTTTTTCTCTATGAAGATAATTCAGTTTTCAGCTCTACCTATTCTGCCTTTTACCTGTTTCCATTTAGTATAGCAGTGTGTTACTTTGATGCTCAATTTGTTTTTTTAGGCGTGCAATGTCCTATTCATCTCACTCTTTCATTATAACTTCTCCTTTACAAGCCCTAGCACTTCCTAGGTGTCACTGGTGGTAAAGAATCCACCAGCCAATGCAGGAGACACAAGAGGCACCAAAATTCAGGCACACCTTGATACACATTTGTTAATCAATGTTTGTTTCGTATGTAATTCACACGTAATTCTTTATTCACATTATCATCGTGAAGACCGAGAAACGATAAAAATTCCCAGTAATAACAGAATAGTTATGTAAGTTATCATATAACATTGACAGCATATTCAGGATAGCAGCCACAGTAATAACACGCTGTACCTTTAGCAGCACAGGGAAATGCTTATGGAACAAGGCAAAAGGAATACCAAACCATGTCCTCTGTGGGCTTCCAGTTTGTAAAACAGTGATCTTGAGAAGGAAATACAGTTGACCCTTGAAGGATACCAGTTTGAACTGCACAGGTCTACTTATAGGCAGATTATTTCCAATATTAAATACTACAGTACTGCTCTATTGGGGATTGTTGGAGAATGCAAGTACAGAGGAAATCACCTAAACGGTGGGCCAACTCTGTTTTACTCACAGATTTTCCATTGTGGGAAGTTGGGCATCCCTAAGCCCTGGCATCCTTCAAGGGTCAAGCGTACCTCAAAATTAACAATGGATAGGTTATCTCCAGGTGCATGTTAGTGAAGGTTTCTACTATCTCTAGGTAGGTTGCAGAGAGAGGCGGGTAAATTCAGTTCTCCATCAGCTGAAGGGAGAAACTGAGTTAGAACCAGCTGGATGAGCCGGAATCAGGACAGCCTAAGGCATGGGACCAGTGCAGCTAGGAAGGATCAGAGGCCCCTGTGAGGCTTCCTGGAGAACGTCACACTAACAGCAGCCTCCTGCACTCAGAAGAGGACCCTCCTGGGACATCACTGCAATAGTGGGCAGAACTGTCAGGCCATCATGCAGCCAGGCATTTATTTACTAATTATTCAAATAAAATGTGTTCTTTGTTAATAGAATGTTAATTCAAAGCAGTTTTAAAGATCATAGGTATGGGGGGGAGGGATAGATCACAGGAGTCTAAGCAGTAGCCATCACTGAATAATTCATTGAAGGTGGTAGAAAGGGAAATTAAACTCAAGTGAATTGCTTTACCTCTCTTTTTTTTTTAAATTTTAATTCGACTTTGTCTTCCATCCACTGTGGGAGAAATTTCTATGCTAGAACCTTCCTTTAGTTATTCTACAGGGCAGTTAGCGGCATGTTGAATAAACAACCTGTGCTCTGCAGTACAGAACCTAACAAGTTCACTTGAGGTTGAACTGGAAACGGGAGTCTTCTGCAGATATGGGCTGCTACCTGCTGGAAGGAGGAGATTGAGACGGATGGCATCTCTCCAAGGCCAAGCCCTTGCTGTTCAGCCCAAGTCACTTTGGGGAACACTGGGTCCTCATGTCCCAGGTTTGCATCAATATCTCCTATTGTAAGGAGACAGGAACTCCTGACCCTCTCTTGGAGAGCTCTTGAAACTGCAGTGTACCCTCCCTACCCCCATCATATCTGAGAAAGTGGAGAGAGCTAAAACACCTCAAAGGAAAGCTGTACACGTCCCAGATAAGTGGTGCTTATAGAGTGGTTGCCAACTTTCATAAACTTTCCGTTAAAATTAATGAATGACACCTCTGGAAAACGTAGAAACACAACAACAGTTTCTGTTAGTAAAAACAATTAAAAATATCCAGAAGTCCATTACTCTCCCCTTTCTCTGAAATAGCAACCCCAGTTCTGCTATTTAAATAGTCAACATAATAGAAAACTATGAATAACATTCCAAGTCACATTTTGATAGAACTTTCCCTCTAGATGCCAATCACTCCCAATCAGGAATTTTCTGGTTTACAATTTTTTTTTTCAGTAAATGTTTGCTAAAAAAGGAAAGTGGTTAATAATCTTGTCAGGGGAAACACTGATTGGAACTGCCATCCTGGCACTGTAACAAGCATTTGCTTGAGTTACTTTACAGCAGGAGGACATGGTAAGGACATGGAGGAACTAGCAATCTACCACCAACTGGAAGAACTCATGAAAGGTCAAAGGAGAAACCACATGTCCTACCAACCTCCCAGAATCTTTCTCACTGGAATCCGTTTTGGCTGAGTAATGCGTGCACCACCAGGAAGGACCCTGAGTCACAAGATTAGCCAGAGAAAACCCAGAGACTAATCCTATCACCATAAAACCCAGGACTACAAGCCACATGGCAGACTAGTTCTCCTAGGTTCCTTTACCCTCCTGCCCTCCATGAAGTGCCTCTTCCCAACAAAGTCTCTTGCTTTGTCAGCACATGCATCTCCTTGAACAATTCACTTCTGAGTGTTAGACAAGAGCCCATTCTCGGGCCCTGGAAGGGGTCCCCCTTCCTGCAACAATGGGTAGATCTCCCTCTTCTTGCCATTTCTGGTTGTTTAGATGCTTTGCCTACTTCCACCCCCTACAATGACCCAAGTTAACAAGTAAATCTACAAGGAGAGACTAAAATCAAAGGAAAATAGAGACAAAGCAGAAAGATGTTATGCAGGTAGACAACAGATGAAGGTGAAGGAACTGGAGAACTAACGTTTATTAAGACTCTTGTTTGCCAAGATCTTTGGTATATCCTTTACACTGAAAAAATGAAATATTGGGATGTTTCTATTTTTTTTTTCTTTTTACTACTAATATATTTTAACAGTGTAGAATATGTCCTTTTAAAAATGATGGTCTATTAAGACCATTGGTAATTTAAGTAAATCAAGAGGTGGGAAAAATTCAGAAATTTAAAATCACTTTGGAATTTACATTGAACTGGATTGGTTTTTTAAAAGTAAAGCAAAACAAAAGCCTAGAATTTGAGACTCTTTGAAGCCTATAAGAAAAATCAGTGCAGTTTGAAAATGCCTTTCCCACAGTTTTTCCTTTGGTGTTTTGCTTTCTCCATCTCACAGGACCCTGCTGACATCCATGACTCTTGTCCCTAATTCTCCCAGCCAGGTTTGTATTATCAGGTGTGGATGGAACTCAAGCCCATATGGCCCGGGAAGAAGTGGGGTGGGGGCTCCCAGTAGCTAGCTTTGACAGCCTTTGTTGGAAAGCTGGTGTCCCAGTCGGATTGGGAGGGTGGGGCTGGCAACTAGAAAATGTGATCCCATCACTTCAGGCTAAACATGCAGCCACCATTTCCAAGGCCTTAACCTTGCACATTTTGAAGAAGGTGGGGCTTTACATGCGTTCATATCCTCTACTGGGCCTCTTTCTGGTCACCAGGCATGCTGTTAGCAAAACGGCAAGCAGTACCGCGATACTCAGGCCCACGGCCACAGGGATTTCTCTCCTGTTTCTGTCACTGATGCATTCATCCGCTGCAAGTGAAGTCAGAGTAACAGGTGTTACAGGCTGGCCACGACGCTGGGAAGTGATACTGCCCCCACCTGCCTCGGCTTCACAGAAAAGAGAGATGGAGGTACTGGGCTTGTCCCTGCTGCCTCAGGCACAGACGGGTGAAGATGGGAAGGGGAGGGGCCACTGCAGCCCTGGAACTTTCAGTGCCTCTGGCCGCTTAAGGGGCATATTATACCACAGGTCCCCGGGCCCCACACCCAAGCGATTCTGATTCTGTGGGTCAGACGTGGGGCCCAGGTGATTCTGACATGACTGGGAGGCAGATTCAACTTTGAGAAATACTGGTTAAGGCCAGGGGTCAGGATCAGAATCGTGTCTTGACTCTAGAGCCAGGGTGAGCCAAGAAGCCTTGTTTCCCAACGTCAAAATCTGCACCAAATCATGTGGCCAAAGTATTCTATTTAAACTGTGTGCCTCTTGAAAGGGGCTGCCAGACAGCCCGGGCTCCTGACACCAGAGAGAGCTTTTGCAGCCTCCCAGAGTTTGGAGAGAAGAGCTTGAGAAGTGGGGGCAGGAGCCTACTGTTTGAGATGACCATTCTCTTTGACAAGGCTGAGCGTTCACACTTGCGGGACTCCTCTCCAGTTCTCCGAGCCCCTGGTGAAGGGCCAGCCATCAGCCGGTGCTTCTCTGACCTCCTCCCCACAGTGCTGTGTGCGTCACACTGTCCTCTGACTCCCATAGCTCTTTGTACTTATGCCTTTTATAACACCATACTGTATGGTAACTTTTACTTTTTAACTGATTCCTTTCCCCATCTTCTCTCTTTGGTAGAAAATATTTACAGGATGACATACGACTTCACACTTGAGCATCTTTAGTGAACTCTGAGCACAAACAAGGACTGGGAACAAGGAGCTGAGCTGAAGTAGGGATGGTGGAATGAACAAGAGAAATATTCTGGTGGTAGACCAGACAGGGTTTTGTGACAATTTATATGAGAGGGCAAGGGAGGGAGAGGAAAAAATGGTAAGATAGCTTTCCACATCTCTTCGTGAGCACTGCTAATAGCAGGCCAGGTGTGCTGCTGAAAGGTTTTCTTTTCTCACCTCTGCCACTAAGTGGTTTCCCAGACCTGCTCAACTTCCTTCTATACACAGGTTCTGAGGGGGAGGAAGAGCAAATGCGTGTACTGTTTTTAAAACCACATGATTGAATACAGAGGTGTTTCAACACTTCATAATGAATTTTAAAAAGAATTTTTCAAAAACTGGGTGTTTTGAGGCAAGATGACAATGTAGGGGCAATACCTACTAGCAAATTTTAATATTTAATCTTAAATTTTAATCTGGACTGTGGTAAAGTTCCAGAATGAAGATAGAAATTGTAGGACTCAGATGAAACTTATAGAAATCAGGGGATCCACAGCAAATAACACCTTACTACTTCCTTTGCTAAATGCTTTCACCAAGTGTTAATATATCAGGAGTTTTCTGCCCTCACATCTTCAACTTTACAGAGAAATCAGACTCACATGATAGAAATTTAATTTACAGCTAAATATCTGGCCAAATCAATTTTTGATAGTTGAGAGGTGCTACTATGTCACTGACATATTATGAAAGAGATGTTTTAGAAGCTAAAGTTCAATTCCTGCCCATATATAGAAATCCTTGTAGCACTGTTTTCTCAGCGGGGAGAAAAGGGCTTTTTTGGAAAGCCACCCTGGGCTGTCCCTGGTCTTCTTGCTGCCACCTGCTTCCCTCTGTTGAGGTAAAAACCCAAAGCAGAAGTTGATGGAAACTAAGATTAACTTTGAGGAAGCACTAGGCGGGTGGCACAGCTTGGATTTGAGAAGAGGAGGTCCAGCTGAGTGTATTTCTGTCTAGAATTATCACATCTTTTTCTTTTCCCTTTGTAAGTGGGAAAGAATCTATTCCGAAATCTTGAATTTTACCCGTCACTCACATTCGGGATGTTTAAAGTGTTCTCCAAAGACACTTGAGTTTACCAGTATTCAGCAGCTTGCTTGGGGAGGTTACCGATGGCAATTTTCTGATTTTTTAATTGATTATGTTCATGTGTGTATAAATGAGTCAGAACGTGTATTTTGGTCAGACAAGGAGAATGTAACCTACAACAGGAGGGCAATGGACATGAGTGGGTTAAGACATGTAGGAATTCCTTTTCTCCCCACCAGGAAAACAGTGTTACAGGGATTTCTACTTATGGGCAAGAATTGAATTTTAGTTTCTAAAACATCTCTCTCATAATAACTCAACGACATTAGGAGTACCTCTCAACTATCAAAAATAGATTGAGCTAGACTTTGAGGTTGGTTATTGACTCACACAATGGTGGGAGGGCTGGTCAGAGAAACTTAACCCTGAGAGCTTGGTGGTGGAATCATACTGTTCTAGGATGTTCAACTGATTCTTGTTCCTTTGAAAGCTTCAAACAAAAATAACTTAAAACTACCCCGGTACACTTTCTCAGAAGTGTATGTTTGTGACATAACTCACCATTTCCAAAGTGGTCATCTTCAAAATCAAAGGCTTGAAGTTGGACATTCACTGTTTTCAGCTGAAGGTGGGTTGAGAGCTGGATGCTCTGTTCACTCACACACTTGAAGGAATGCCCGACCACAGTTTCAAACATCATCATCGCATATTTCATTCCTTGGTAAACTTTCGCTGAAAACACGAAGGTGAAATAGAGACATGTAAGAATCCTGGCAAATAGCTGTTGAGCCCCAGCTGTTGCTTGGTGGCCCATGAAGCGTTCAATGGCCTTTCTTAAATGTGGCTTTCTGGAGTTCTGCCACCTTCGCCTCATGAAACCTCACCCAGGTGCTCTCTGGGGACTTTTTTCTGCTGTTTGCAGTATTTGAGAGTCATCTCACTCACACTGAAATATGATAAGGCTGAAATAAAATCTTTTGGGAATCTTTTCTTCAGTTATTTTAAATCATTTGGGGGCAGAGCTGATTTTGTGGGCACACGCACACACAGTGCCCACAAAAACTTCAGAAATAAAAGAAGTAAGATTGTTCTCTGAGTCAAAATCACAGGAACTCTTAACTAATAATTAATCAGAGCGGAGACATGCAAAGTTACTGAGTTGATTATTTGCATATCATCACACTGAATGCATTAATAGAGCAAAAGGAAGGACTAGGCCCATCATTGGGAGGGCTTGTTGCGTCGTTCATGGACCCATTAAAAGGAAGAGGCTCATCTCCAGCCCTCTGAGTGCTGACAGAGAGAGGGACCTACTCAAAGACTGGCACTGTCTCATGCGGGTTACACTGTTTTCAAGGAGGTGAATGCTTAAGGCACATGGGGTTAAACATTTAAATCACATAATAACTCCACATGTTCTAATTACACCTCCACCAGGTACCTTTCTGAATATACTTGTTTTCCCAAATGGGAGAAAATTCATTGACCAAGAGGACCTATCTGTCTGGTCCCCTTGCAGCTACAATAAGAAACAGTAGCATGAATGAACACATTAGCATTCTGCTTTTATACATCAGTTTATACCCTTGGTTTAACACCAGGTTCTTTGAAGAGACAGCTGCTACCTAAGGGTGTGCTAAGGGCTTCTGGGGCCAGGGACCAGACTGCGGACCTCAGTGAATTCACCCACAGGCTGTTAGTGAGGCAGCCTGGACGTTCCCTCCTCTCCTGCCACTGGCGGCACATTCGTCTGTGTCTGAGATCACATCACACACTGAGGGTCAGCTCACTGGGTCTGGCTCTGTGCAAGTACTTGATGTGCATTTTCCTGTTTAATTCCCACACTAGCTTTCCCACACTAACTTACCTACTGACATGTCATACATGACATAACATGACATGTCATGAGATAGGTCATGACAGGTGACATACCTCATCTGTCACCATTTACAGCTGAGGAAATAGAGTTTAAAACATTTGCCCAAAACCACGCAGCTAATAAATGGTATTTGGACTCAAGCTATCCAATTCTAGAGCTTGTTATCTTAACTACTGTGCTATTGTATCTCCTGCCTGCGTCTCAAATGCAGCATCACAGATTAGTGAGATGAACAATGAACTAACCAGAAACAGCATCATCGCTGGTGGAGCAGGCCTCTCCACCTACTTACCTGGATTTGAGACAGTCAAATAGGCTTCCACTTCACTGATATAATATGAGTTTTCATCCTGTAAAACAGTAGTGTGTAAATCTTTGGGTAATCTCTGTTTTTTGTTTATGATCCTAGTTTACAGACTGTTTAGGCAGGATTCTAGCTATTAAATCATTGATATGGGGGTTTGGGGGTATGTTGTAATGGAACCATAATTGGGCTAGAAAACTTCCAAAAAAGTAAATACATCACACAATAAATAAATAATAAGTAATGGCTTGCCCCTGGCTAAAAATTTCTCTACATCATGCTTGTTGCTAGAGCCTGAAATTCAAATTCTCCTGGTAAAATCTGAGTTCCTTCAGCTAGGCCATGTTTTTCCCAGATAAAATGCAAATATATCTGGAAGGTGAGTGGGTTGTGGGGTGGGGGGCAAACATTAAGCTGTTATTAGTAATTAGTATCTTAGGGTAGGGATTTAAACTGAGACCACTCATCCTTAAGGCTACTGTGGGTGGATTTGATGGGCTTCCCTGGTGGCGCAGAGGTTAAAGAATCTGCCTGCAATGCGGGAGACCTGGGTTCGATCCCTGGGTCGGGAAGATCCCCTGGAGAAGGAAATGGCAACCCACTCTAGTATTCTTGCCTGGAGAATCCCATGGACAGAGGAGCCTGGTGGCCTACAGTCCACGGGGTTGCAGAGAGTCGGACACGACTGAGCGACTTCACTCATAAACCCCCTGGGAAAAATAGAGTATGCAAAATAGTGTATGTGTATGGATTTTCCTGGAAAGGTTATCAATTACTTTAAACAGATTAATGGGTTCATATCTCCAAGCAGTTAGATGGAACCATGAAGGATTCTGGAAAGAAATGGTTAACTCTGAGATTACTGACTGCTCCCTAGAAGAGGACTTCAGGCTGTTGTGTTCAGAATTAGAAAGCATTTTATCCAGAGATTGTCTTTTTGGAAAAACAAAACAAACCAAAAAACTCCCTACAGAATAGCCCTATAACTTCCTGAGAGACTCAGAGTATGAAATGTTAAAAGGAACTGAACTGAGATATGAAAGGGTACATTGGAAAAAGAGTTTTTATTTTTTAAAGCAGGTGATTTATGGCGTTACCACTTTTAAGCATTCTTTAGAAAACCATCTGCAAGTAAGAGGAGTTGCCAAAAATAGTAAAGCAACCAAAATGAGAATCTGACACAGAATTACTTTAGTAGTCATCAAAGGAATTTGACAATAATAATCTTGACCACATCTAGTTCATTTGCATATTATTTGTGGATGAAAGTGATGATTCCTTACACAGCAAGGGTTCCAGAGTACAAATTGTTCCAGTAAGGTCACTGCTATTAATGTACCGAACTCTGGATCCTACGGTTCACTGAAGCACCTCCACACTCTGGCTTCTCACCTCGTGCCCAGCACTTCTTACCTTGTGTGATAGTCACCTCTGCTTTACACCTTATTTAATCCTCACAACAACTAGGAGAAGAGATGAAGGCTCAGTGACTTGCCCAAGGTCACAACTCTAATAATAGGTGGCAGGGAAGATATGACCCCCAACTGCCTGGCTAGCCTTTAACCTCTCTTATATCCACCCCAGACCAGGCAGTGCTCTAGGTCCTGGGAGAAGAATAAGACCTAGATGGTTCATTCAAGATACTCAGTCTTGGGTCTCAAAGGAAAGTTGGACAATGTGCTTGGATCATCAATTTTTTTTTAGAGAAAAACAACTGTGATCCAGGCCTTTCTTGAGTTGCTTTCAGACACAGTTTATTCATGTTATTTTTTTTTTTCTACCTCTTGGCCACAATGTGTGGCTTGTGTGATCTTAGTTCTCTGACCAGAGATTGAACCCAGGCCTTCAGCAATGAAAGAGCAGAGGCCTAACCACTGCATCACTAGGGAAGTCCCAGATTATTCTTTTATTGGGGTCTCTTTTAGCCAGAGAGAGACCTGTACTACATCAGGGCCACAGTCACTGTTATAAGATCCCTGCCCCAACCTAAGGACAGAAAGAATCCATTGAAGGGTTTTAAGCAGGGCAGTGAGGTGAGGGCTTTGTTTTTGGAAACTGGGCTGTAGCAAGAGACTGATTTAAGGAGCAGCAGAACAGTGGTGGTGTCAGGCTGAGCTCCATGAGAGACCTCCTGGAGTTTCTCTCTCCTGTGGCAGCTCCTACATCTATCCTCCTTGTAAAGAAAGGGGGCTTGTATTTCTTTAAAGGTTTTACAGTTTCCTAAGTGCATTTTTTGCCTTCTTGGATCCTTATAACAACCTCTCGAGGCAGCATAAGTATTCTTATCCCATTTTACAACTGAGAATAAAGAGGTTCAGAGGAGGCAGGAATCTACCTCTGATTCACATTGTAGGTGAGACAAAGGAAGATCTTGTCTATGGGATCTTGCTCAACATTTTCCTTTATGGGATATGGAACTACAGAGAAAAAACTGTTGTGTAAGAACTTCTTTTCACATCCCCTGAAATGTAGTTGCCTGTACAGAATCATCTTTAGGAAGCAAGACTGGCTATATAATTTGTGCGTGCATGCTCAGTTGCTCAGTGTCTGACTCTTTGTGACCCCATGGATTAAAGCCCACCAGGCTCCCCTGCTCATGGGATTTTCCAGGCAATACTGGTGCAGGTTGCCATTTCCTCTTCCAGGAGATCTTCCTGACCCAGAAATCGTACTTGCATTTCCAGCGTCTCCTGCATTGGCAGGCAGATTCTTTACCACTGAGCCATTTGGGAAG
This sequence comes from Ovis canadensis, assembly GCF_042477335.2. NCBI lineage: Eukaryota > Metazoa > Chordata > Mammalia > Artiodactyla > Bovidae > Ovis > Ovis canadensis. The sequence goes on along the minus strand of NC_091245.1, from coordinate 207,165,587 downwards.
CCCGTATAACTTGTGGGCCTAGTTCAAAATGAAAAATGCAAGATCAAAAGTCATTAAGGGACTTTTCTGGTGGTCCAGCAGTTAAGAATCCACCTTGCAATGCAGGGGGCGTGGGTTCAATTCCTGGTCTGGGAAGATCCCACATACTGCAGGGCAACTAAGCCCATGCACCGCAACTGCTGAGCCCTCATGCTGGAGCCTTCGAGCCACACCTACTGAGCTCATGAGCCACAATTACTGAGCCCAGGCATCGCAACTACTGAAGCCCGAGCACTCTAGAGCCTGTGCTCCACAACTAGAAAGGTCACCACAATGAGAAGCCCGAGCACCACAACTAGAGGGTAGCCCCTGCTTGCCAAAACTAGAGAAAGCCCTGGCACAGCAACGAAAACCCAGCACAGCTAATAAATGAATAAATAACATTTGAAAAATCACTAAGAGTTCCAAGAGGTGAGGGGAAGCATTAAAGCAAGCATGGGCCCAACCAATGGCATGCCCTGATGGGAAGGTTTGTTCCTGCTCCAGAAGAACTTGGGCTTTATGGGGCTAGCGCCCATGGCAAGGCCCTCCAGAGCAGATGGCAGTGCCCACGCTCACTGCAAGTTCATCTCATGATGTAACAGGACAGAGCCCCAAGCCTATATCTTTCTGTTTTGACTGAGTCAAAATTAGACAAATATTGACAAAGCTGCTGTCTATCTTCATGGTGAAGGAACAACATGTGTTCGGCAAATTTATATAAACAAAAGATCAGAGGAATGTTTAATTTCCTTGAGATTTCAAGTTTTCTATAATGTATGCTGCCGATATTGAATGAGTCTTATTTAGATCATGGTACCCACTTTTTCTGTGGAGTGGTGTTAAAGAAAATAAAATTGTCTTTCATTTAAACTGGAGCAAAGCATTTCTTTTGAAAATTCAGAATTTGGCCTAATTTGAATGGCAACAAGGCTGAAGTTTATTCTATTTGAGGGGTTGAAAAGTTGTTTTTTTTTTTTTTCTGCTGTAAAGAGCCATATGGTAAATATTTTAGGCTTTGTGGTTCTCTGTAGCAGCCACTCAACTCTACCATTCTAGCACAAAGCAGCTGTAGATGACATATACTCAAATAAGTGTGGCCATATTCCAAAAGTAAACATTTATGGACACTGAAATTTTGAATCTTATATGATTTCCATGTGTCATAGAATTTTCATTCCCCCCCCCAACCATAAAAAATGTAAAAGCCATTCTCAGCTTGTGGACTGTACAGCTTGTGGTCTGTACATTTTTTCAGTTGTGGGCCAGATTTGGTTGGGGGGGCATAGTTTGTTGACTCTTGGGCTACACCATCAGTAAAATACAAGGTTGCTGAATACATTGGTTGGTTATGAAATGTTAGAGCGATGAATCTCCTATTTGGGAGAATAAAGTGTTGCTAAGAATTTTTAAACATTATTTTTAAAGTATGTCTTTGTTCCCATGTAACCTAGGTGGAGTTGTTGAATCTTTGTGAACATTCCAAACATTTAATTTTTTACTTACTCAATAGAAGAATGGGGACAACAGTAATAGGCAACAGTAATCCTCACATCTTAGGTTGATGTGAAGATCAAATGAAGGAATTATATAAAAAACTGATCACAAAGTCTCCATTCAAATTTTAACTAGCATTGTTAACAAAAAGATTTTCCCTTCCCAGTAAACCTCTCTCACTGAGCTCAAAGGATAATTTGTATCTATATCCTAGAGCTCAGATCCACTACCAATAGAAAAAGAAAACAAGCCAGTGAGCTAAGCTTAGCTAGCCCTATGGATTAAAGAAGCTGGCTGAAACTTCAGCTCTCAGTGATGGGAACGGGGTGGATGCAGAGAAGAGCAGTGGGGTTGCAGGGTAGGTTGAGAGCTTCAAGCAGGTGTTAACCCAAAGCCCAAGGGAAATTACATGCCACACATTATTCAGTTTATAACGTCTGCTTTCTCCTTTGTCACCCATCAGGTTAGTCTCTGCCAGATGGTTTCTCATTTGGGGTTGAGGCTGAAGAATGACGAATATCTACCATGACAGATTCTTGAAGATAAAGTAAAAAGCCTGTGTGTACCTATCAGCATTGACAAAAGAGGGCCAAGGACTCCTAAGAGCCAAGTATGGTACTTTAGCACTTACAGCATGTCCATTTGAATGAACCATTTGCTAAAGAACCGTCTCACTACTCAACCAATGGCTGCTGACAATGTGGCTCCTCACTGTCAGTGTCTCTGCAATATCTCATCAAAAAGAGAACTCTGCAATATCTCATCAGAAAGATTTTAGCTCAAGGAACCTAAACATCCTCCTTAGCAAAGGACAGGGTTCAGAGCAAGCCAATCTGTCCAGCCTGCCCGGGAAGGCAGCATATCAATGACTGTGATGCCCAGGGTCCCCTCCTCAGCTTCTGCAAATTCTATCATGGGAGTTTCACAATCACAGATGTTCAGGATGTGGACATCAATCAGGCCCCTTTTGCTCAAGGTATGGTTACCATGGGGATATATGGGATATTTAGGGAGTTTGGGATTGACGTGTACTCACTACTATATTTAAAACAGATAACCAACAAGGATCTACTGTGTAGCAGAGGGAATTCTGCTCATTATGTAATAACCTAAATGGGACAAGAATTTGAAAAAGAATAGATATATGTATGTGTACAACTGAATGTTTTTGCTGTACACTTGAAACTAACACAACATTGTTAATCAACTATACTCCAATATAAAATAAAAAGTTAAACGGAAAAAAAAAGAAAGAAATCTCTACTCTGAATGTCACAGAAACTAAAGAGGCTGTTTACACAGAGGTGTTAATTTACTTTTTGACCCCTTTGCTCAAAGATCTCTGTGAAGTTTAGATTTACTCCATATTGATTCATTCTTTCATCAAACATTTGGTAAAAATATACTGTGTATAAGGACCTCCTTAATGGCTCAGAGGGTAAAGAATCTGCCTGCAATGCAGGAGACACAGGTTTGATCCCTGGGTCAGGAAGATCCCCTGGAGGAGGAAATGGCAATCCACTCCAGTATTCTTGGCTGAAAAATCCCATGGACAGAGGAGCCTGGCAGGCTACAGTCCAAAGGGTTGCAAGGAGTTGCGCAGGACTGAGAGACTAAGCATAAGCACGCACTATATGTAAAGTCAGGGCTGAGCACTAAAGAGTGTGAATAAGTAAAAATCTTGCCTTCAAGATGGCAAAATGTGTGGCAAGTGCGTTAGTGGAGGTCAAGGGATACATGGAGGGTCCAGAAACCAAGAGAGGGAAGTGTCCCAGTTTACCTGGATGGAGGTGGTGACTGAGGTGGGGAGACTTCCTAGGGTGAAGATGAACTGATATTTCATCTCAAAGGATGAATTAGGGGTGGGAGGGGCATTCCAGGCAGAGGGAACCCCACAAGGGAAAGCATGACAGGAATGGTGGGCCACCCACTTGGAAAGTTCTGAACGGCGTCCCCTGAGGGTGTTAACATACAAATGCTGATAACAGTTCTCAGGAAGCTGTAAGCTAAGACAGCTCCTAATGCCCCGAAAGGCTTTGGGGAAACACCAGGTGGTTGGGCACTCTTCATTGTCCACACCTCGGTGGCTAACACTGTGTCGCCCTGGGGCTCCTCCCTCTGGGTGCCTGGTTTCTTCCAGGTCCCAGAGTCAGTGCTGAAGGCTCACATTGCCCTTCAAACCAGGTGAATGAGAAAGGGATAGTACCGAGAACAGAAACAAACTCTACACAGAGTTACTGAAAGATGTGTTGTTTTTAAAACAAACAATCCTGAGCAGGAAGGAAATTGTGGGTAGTAGAGGGTGAGAGGAGATACATTTATCCTGCAGCTGAAGAGTTTGAACAACTCTCAGCATGTCATCTTAATCAAATGAGACATTGACATGGAAAGGTTTTCAGTTCTTTAAAAAATGAAACAGAGAGAAATGAGAAAGGAAAACCACCTGTCCTGACCCTAACTGGGCCAGATGCCCTGCTCAGCTCTTTCACATACACCAGCCCAATTCATCCTCATAGCAGCCCCATCTTGAGAAAACAGGTTCAGAGAGACAGCTGTTGATTTGCCCATGGTCACACAGATATGATACAGATAAGTGAAGTCTTGACTGAACAACGTCAACAACAACTTCCCTCCTAGGAGGGGTTTTTCTTTGTTTCTGTAGCTGGCAGTGTTCAATTTTAAAAATTATGAGTTATTGTATGTGATCTGAAACCTCAAACTATTACCTATATTTCTTTTATTTCTCCCGTTAGGTCTAGCTCAGTGTTGGGGACAAAGTAGGTGCTCAGTAAACTCTTATTATTGATAAACTGGCTGAAAAATCAGTCTTGCTAATCAGCTTCTATTTATTATCCTACAACTTGGTTCTCTTTATAACATCTGTTTATGGATGTGAGAGTTGAACCGTAAAGGAGGCTGAGCACCAAAGAATTGATGCTTTTGAACTGTAGTGTTGGAGAAGACTCTTGAGAGTTCCTTGGATTGCAAGGAGATCCAACCAGTCCATCCTACAAGAAATCAACCCTGGATATTCCCTGGAAGGACTGATACTGAAGCTGAAGCTCAATACTCCAGCCACCTGATGTAAAGAACTGACTCATTGGAAAAGACCCTGATGCTGGGAAAGATTTAAGGCAGGAAGAGAAGGGGATGACAAAGGATGAGATGGTTGGATGGCATCCCTGACTCAACAGAAATGAGTTTGAGCGAACTCCAGGATATGCTGACGGACAGGGAGGGAAGTCTGGCATGCTACAGTCCATGGGGTTGCAAAGAGTTGGACATGACTGAGCAATTGAACAACAAAAATGTTATTACTAACATGTATTCCTATTTTTTTAAGGCTCTCTTTTCCTCTAGCGCACTGGTTCTCAATCTGGGGTAATTTTGCCCCTTGGGGGACATTTAGCAATGTCTGGAAACATTTTGGATTATCATAGCTGGGGTTGGGTGTCACCACCCTTATGGCAGAGAGTGAAGAGGAGCTAGAAAGCCTCTTCATGAAAGTGAAAGAGGAGAGTGAAAAAGTTGGCTTAAAGTTCAACATTCAGAAAATGAAGATCATGGCATCCAGTCCCATCACTCCACGGGAAATAGATGGGGAAACAGTGGAAACAGAGTCAGACTTTATTTTGGGGGGCTCCAAAATCACAGCAGATGGTGATTGCAGCCATGAAATTAAAAGACACTTACTCCTTGGAAGAAAAGTTATGAGCAACCTAGATAGTATATTAAAAAGCAGAGACATTACTTTGCCGACTAAGTTCCGTCTTGTCAAGGCTATGGTTTTTCCAGTAGTTATGTATGGATGTGAGAGTTGGACTGTGAAGAAGGCTGAGCGCCGAAGAATTGATGCTTTTGCATTGTGGTTTTGGAGAAGATTCTTGAGAGTCCCTTGGCCTGCAAGGAGATCCAACCAGTCCATTCTAAAGGAGATCAGCCCTGGGATTTCTTTGGAAGGAATGATGCTAAAGCTGAAGCTCCAGTACTTTGGCCACCTCATGAGAAGAGTTGACTCACTGGAAAAGACTCTGATGCTGGGAGGGATTGGGGGCAGGAGGAGAAGGGGACGACAGAGGATGAGATGGCTGGATGGCATCACTGACTCAATGGATGTGAGTCTGAGTGAACTCCGGGAGTTGGTGATGGACAGGGAGGCCTGGCGTGCAGCAATTCATGGGGTTGCAAAGAGTCGGACACGACTGAGCGACTGAACTGAACTGAACTGAACTGGCATTTAGTAGGTGTCGGCCAGGGATGTTACTCAACAACCCACAAAGCGCAGGACAGCCCCCACTGCAAAGACTCATCTGTATTAACCCAAGTGTTAATACTGCTGCTGTTGAGAAGCACTGGCGTAGAGGGTAGCAACAAGTGAAAAGTGACTGAAGTGTTGAGCGCATTTCTCTTGTGGAAGAATCTAGACTTTCCTGCCTAAAGGTATTTCACATAGTTCACCTGTTAGGGCGGAAGGCACAGTGTCAGGGTCCTGAGGCCAAAACACAGGCCTACAACTGTGTTTCGTTGGGTCAACAGTGTTCAATTTTTTAAAAATGTGTTGATAACTTAAAAAGTCATGTGCTTTTATTAAAAGATCTGGACTTCTGCCTTCTATTGAACACTGGCAACACTGGTCTCTCGTTACCACCTGATAGAGGTGATATGTAAAATATTCAACTGGCACAGTAGAGCGGTAGCCATTCAGGACACCTCACCCTCCAGAGTGAACGCTCATCATAAAAGACAGTGACAGTCCCCAGGGCTAGATGCCAGCCCTGCCACCAGCCTCCGCAGCTGTGGCTGTCCCCTCTGGGGAGGACCAGAACTCCTGAGCCCCTCCTTCTCGTCCCCTCACTACTGAGGCTGCTGCTGGTCACCTCACACATATGCTAACATTTTCCTTATACAGATTTAATGGAAAAATGAAGTCTTCACCAAAAGTGGGAAAATAAAAAATAAGGATTGTCTGTTTCAAGACAAAAGATATTTTTACTTTTTCGCTACTTCAACTACTTTGCAATTAAGACTAAATACACATCAAAGTCTATGCTTAGCCCCTGTAATCTTGGGATTTGTGGCCACCACTTTGGCTGAAACAACTTCTCTTTTAAAATGCAGAAACTGGGACTTCCCTGGTGGTCAGTGGTAAAGACTCTGCACTCCCAATGCATGGGGACCTGGTTCGACCCCTGGTAGGGGAACTAGGTCCCACACGCCACAGCTAGAAGTTTGCAGACTGAAACCAAAGATCCCGCATACCACAGCTAAGACCCAGCACAGCCAAATAACTTTTTTTCAAATGCAGACATTCCCCAGAAGGCTAAGACTGGTAGGAACTTTTACTTTCTTTGGGACTTTTTGCCTTCTCCGGGGGCATAGCTAAGGCTGGTTTACAAACGCCATTTCTAATTCTCCCAAGGGTCCCACTAAGTAGCTATAACTAGTTCCATTCTATAGACAAGGAAAATGCCCCAATCCAGTCCAAGGTCACGCAGCTAGTAAGTTTTATGACTGAAAGTCAATCTTGATTTGTCTGATCCCAAAGTCTGTGCTCATTGCTCTCTAAGATCTGCTAACTAAGACCCTCTAACCTCAGGGGTCACTTAGACAGGTAAAAAAGAGACCTGCACCGAGTCCCAGCTGCTAGGATCCTCTCGGCCTGTAAGACACTTGGTGGCAATCAGAAAGAGCTTCTCCTTTGAGAGGGGGAATGGCCATCACTGCGTCCCCAAGACGTCTGCCCATTTCAGTCACTGTAACCACAGCGACTAGCCAGTGTGCATCCACTTTCTATGTACTGGATCAAGCTCTTTACAGGAGTGATCTTTAATTCCTTTCTCCCACTTTTCAAATGATAAAAAAATAAAACAAAAAACTCAAGCAGTTTAAGCTGCCTGCCTGACGTCAAAAGCAGAGCAGTAACAGAGTCAAACTGGTAGCCGAGACTCTGAGCTCATGACCATGCTCTTCCACTATATTCTGTTGTCTGCTCCCTTCCAGGATACGGCCTAGAAAACCCAGCTCCTGGTTAGTCCCTGGATTTTGCCTTCTATGACATTTGACTTTGGTGTTAGAGTAATACTGCTTTTTGTGCCCACTGGAAATTTCTGTGGGTCTGTTCATTGGTACAACTTCCTCCTTTGGGTGGTTTGCATAGGGCACTGTGGTCAGGTTCCCTGAGGCCAAATTCCCCCACCTGGAGGCAAAGTACCCCTCACCCCCGCCCCCCGCCCCCCGCCCCGCGCCCCGCGCCCCACCTCCAGAGGCATCAAAGCCCTTCTTGGGCTGCACAGAGGAGGCCGAAGGAGAAAGAGAGCAAACAGAAGATGTCGACACTTGCCTCCTCTCCATCTCTATGACCCTCATTCTTATCAGAGAACATCTCAAAAGGCTTTGATGTCTATTTCCTCTGGAATTTAAAGTGAAGTGTGGGATTGCACCACTGGCCCTGCCGGGGAGGGGTACGCTGGGGGGCAGCTGGGGGTGGGCAGGGAAAGAAATGCTAGAGCCTGTTCGTGTAAGGATCTCAGCCTCACCTTGGTAAATGTGAGATTCACAAAGCCGCCCTGGAAATTCAAAAGAAGGTTGGATTTTCTGGAGCCACAGTTTCCAGAGGCTTGAGTTGCATTGGGGTCGATGTTGAAGTATTTCTGAGGTGAAAAGACCTAAACCAAACAAAATAGATGGGCTCAATGAAGAGAACACTTTAGTTGGGAGACCAGAAACACAGGCTAGAAAGGAGTCTGAAACTCGAGGCTAGTGGGTTTTCACTGGGGAATTTCAAAGTCCCTGGAAGACACCTCTCATTTCCAATCTGTTAAGATTTTTTTTTAAACGAAAGAGTGCTCTCACAGTGAGGAGTTCCTTCAGAGATAATTCGTGGCAGCTATATCCTTGATAAACTGTGTGAAATTTAATTTTTGTTCAGTCAAACATGCTAGACACTACAGGAAATGTTTTGCTCTCTAATGAACTTCTGTTTCAAATAAAAACCCGAATGTGGAAGTTTTACTTGCAATCACAAAAATGGTGCAAGATAGGAAGAATTTTTATAGTGATTCTTTCAGTGAATCAAATAATCTTAACCCCTCACCCCCAGTACCTCCAACCAATCTTCTCATTAATCTGGATTTTTCATATCAATGTCACAGGTGGTTGTAACAACCATTGAATGCAAACCTCTCATTTCACAGGAAAGTTGTTGAAGCTTGAAAGTCATCCAGAGGGACAGTGCCAGGCTGGGATCAATGCTGGACGTACCCCGCACTCTGCCCATGCTGGCTAAAAGTGCGGAATGTGCATATTTAAAATTTTGGCGTGTGCTTTCCTTTGTTCATACAGTCACTATCAGTGTCTAATTTTATAGGTATTCTAAAACAGGTTCTCTTAATAGAGGACCTTGGAGAAAGAGGAACTTGCAAGTGTCTGTTTCATTACAAGACAGAGGATGCAGGGGAATGTTCATTTTTAGCAAGGCACTCTCACTCAAACTTTTCGAAGCTGTTGTTATGGTCCTATGGCCCCGACTTACCGACACGGAGTCTTGAACCGTAAGCTGTATCCCCATCTCTGCTTTGATACACAGCTTGCTTCCATTGAGAACCTGATAAAGTCCCGTCTTGGGTGACAATGGCTGTGGTGCGAGGGTGGGCCTGGGAGCTATGGTGGCAGGCGAGGCTGTGTGGGTGGTGTTGTTTGCAGCTGTGGTTGGCCCTGGGGTGTGGGTGGGTTGAGTAGGTTTCTGACTGGTTGTGATGTTGTGTGGTGAGGTGGACAAAGTTGCTGGAAGGGTGGTCTGGTTACTGAGTTGGGTGGTTTTCCCAGTTGTGTGGCTGGCAGTCGATGGCCTGTTTCCAGTGGTGTGAGCTGCTGGGTTGATGGTGACTGGTGGTGAACTGGGACCTATACTGAGGCCAGCTTTAGCCTCAGTGACTGGAAAAGTCACGTGTGACTTGCTGGGTGTGGCCAGGGTTGTGACTAGGGTGTGGGTTGTTGGAGTGGTTGGTAGGGTGCTCTGTGTAGTTACTGGGGAAGTTGTTACTAGAACTTCTATGGTTGTGTTTGTGGTTAGGGTCTCAGGGCTGGATGTTTTGGCAACTGTCTGAGAGGTGACGTGACCATCTGTTGATTTTGCTGCTGCAGTTTTGCAAGGCACGTGGTTAGTTGGTTGGAGGAGAGAAGGTTTTACTGTGGCCTGTCCTGTTGTAGGTGAAGAATAACCTGTGATTTCTGGAAACACGTTTGCCTTCATGTGACTGTCATAATACCAAATCACTGCAAATTAGAAAAAAAATGTTACTATACCAACTAATAGCTCACATTTGTTAGTCCCTCCCCACTCCCACTTTAATGTTTCATTAAAATTAACATGCATTTTTTAGATCTGGGGAAAATTTACAAGGATAGAATGGTGTCGTGAACATCGCTCAAAATTCTTCCACGAGGTTATAATTCTAACATTTTGATTGTACCCATGTTTTCACAGGATTGTGATCATACTGGGGTTTTCGAAGCAAGGATATCGAAGTGGTTTGCCATTCCCTTCTCCAGCGGATCGCGTTTTGTCAGAACTCTCCACCATGACCCGTCCATCTTGGGTGGCCCTGTATGGCATGGCTCACAGCTTCATTGAGTTACACAAGGCTGTCACCCATGATCGTACTGGAGATATTCTTTCCTTTTGTCTGTACGGGGTGTGGTACTAACACCCCAGAGAGCATGCTCAGCTAGATATCTAAGTGTCAATGTCACTTCATCTTCCATCTTCAGACATGAATCCAGACAGTTCCTGGGCAGAGTGTGTTCCTGGGTAGGATATTGCTGGGATGATCTGAAAGAGCTGGGGCAGCTTGAATAACAGGAATAAAGATCTGCACAGACTTGTACAGTTTTCATAGCATCATATAATCCCAGGCTTGAAAGGGACCTAATACAAACCCTAATCTAATGTGTGAATTTTACTGTTGGATGTTTTGTCGTGTGTTCAGCCAATCTATGCATAATTGCCTCCACTGACAAGAGATTCAGTTCCCTTCCATTTTTTATTTTGCCGTCAGCTTTCTAATTGTAGCCCAATTTCTATCATTCCCTTACTTAACCTTTAGAGTGGTCCAGTCTTTTCCAGCTAAGAAATTAAATTAACCCATAAAGACTCTGATATATCTGGTGTGCGTGTCCTTCACAGTTTGGCTTAAATGTCGGCTCCTTCAAGAATCTTCCCTGCCCTCCCCACATAGAACAGCTCCCCTTTCCCACAATTCTCCATCACAGTGTTATTTTCATTGCCCACACTGCAGTAATCACAACTTGTAATGATATAAGGGGATGGCATTCAAATATTTAACAATGAGCCTGGCCAGACAGCGTGTACCAGCCCTGATTATATGTTTATAGATTGTGCATCTCTCCCTCTAGATTAAAGGCAACCTCCAAGCGGGAGCTGTGGGTTTGTTTTTTTTTCCTTTCTACCACCAGGGCTTGTGCATTGAAGGTATTCAGCGGTTACAGAATGAATGAATAAATAACTGAATGTGTAAGGGGCGGTTATAACACTGTAGACCTCCTAGGATCATTCATATGTTTATTTGGCTGCTTTGGGTCTTGGTTGTGGCTCTCCATCTTGGTTTCCCAACCAGGGATCAAAAGCATGTCCCCTGCATTTGCAAAGCAGACTCTTAACCACTGGATCACCCTCCTCCTACAATTATTAGAAGGCTCAAACAAGGTGGTTTGAGTAAAAGCCTTTCTGAACTATTAAGCAGACCTAGAATGTGCTTTATTGTCATAGGTTCTCTCCCAGGTCACCCTTCAGGGCCAAAGGCCTCTGGCTCTTTTTCAACCAGAAAAGCTCTATCCTTGTCTCCTTCAGGCACAGAGCAAACCTGGAACAGGTGCAATGATGTCTCAGGGGAGCTTACAATCAGGTGCACTGAGAGATGGTGCTGTCTCTTCAGTGCCACGGTTTCCTGGTGTTTACCCATTGTACTTTCACTCACTGGAGTGGGAGCTGCCTGGTGTCAGGCAGTGACTTGGAAAAGCACGGGGAAAATGGAAAGATTGTTCTATGCTGGTGTTTATAGAGTCTTGAATTTCATATCTAACAAACATCATCCACAAACTCCTTTACTCTCTCTTTTTCATCCAAGGTATTTCTAAGTGGATACTTTCCCCATAATAATAGCAATAAAATTCCAAGTTACTACAAGCCACTTACTACATGGCAGACCTCAGATCAAGGGTTATCTTCCATCAACTCTTCTCAAAAACCCTTTGACAGGTACTAATCTTTCCATGTTTTTCAGATGAGGAAACTCAATTTTAGAAAATTCTATTAACTTGACCATAATTGTTCAACTAATAAATTTTGGAGCTTTAGACCCAAGCCCCTGTCTGAAGCAAAGCCTGCCCTTGAATCTGTGGATGGGTGGAGGCAGTGTGTACCCCTGGGAAGAACAGTGAGAGAAGAGACAAAAGCAGAGGAGAGAAGAGTAGGGTGCCCCTGCAGTGACCCCAGTTCACCAAACCTTCATCATGGTGGTCCTTAGTGAGGCTTTCAAAGGCCCACATGCTAAAACAGTGATCATTTTCCAGAAGAAAAGGCTAACTGTAAGTCCAGTAGTAACACTTATCAATTATTTCTGCACACCTGGTTTGTAAAAGACATTATTAATGACATTTAGTTACTTTAGACTATTACTAAAGTCTTTTCTGTATCCAAAATGTTTACTTGGACAACTGAAATGTATAATATTTGAGAGTTATATCAATTGATTTTCTGGGTTGTAGGTTTACTTTATAAATCTTTGTAAAATCACTCCATGTGGAGGCTTTCTGCCCATATTGTAGAACCTGGGGCAAGGTTTCTCCATTCAAGGTTATTATGAAGGTTGACAGTTGTTGAAGATTTATTTTCACAATTCATTTGGGCTAAATCTGAGTTGCTGTTTCCTGGGTCAAGAACCCAATAGGAATCTCATTAGGATCATAGTATTATGATGGAGAAATAGAATTCACTCCCAGACATGGTGTCTAGGAATATCTATTGTAAAAAGCAAAGATTGCTCCAGAGAACTCTGGGAAATTGAGAACCACCTGCCTTTTGCTCTCCTGGATAATTAGGTCCTTGATAAAATCCCACTGTGTTTACCTTATGCTTATGAGATAGAAGTAAATCTTTTCAACTGAGTAAAATTTCCTCAACTGAGTAGCACACACTTTCAAAGGCGGAACCTTCCTGAATTAATACAATTATTATCTCTCAGTTGTGATGAATGAACTCAAATAAGGGGAAAAAACACATTGGCTATTTATGAATGCACAGTGCTCCAAACAGGATAAGAACACTCATGGTACCCTGTCAAGTGTTCTTGGGGTACAGCAAACCTTTGTGAGGTGCCCGGAAGTGATGGTGTCTCCGTATGATACATGACTTTGTGGTCAACAGATGCCTGGGGCTGGTAGGTGACAGGACCAAAAGTGAGAGAGTGTGTTACCACTAAACAACTCTGGGAAATATTGTTCCTGTATTCTCCTTCTCCAATCTAGCCCCTCTCCTCCTTTCCTCGTAGGAGTGTGAGGTGTAAAAGATGGGCCGATGATAAGACAGAAATTTGACAGGGGTAGGTCTGCTGTGCATTGAAATATGTCCAAGAAACTTCATAAGTTTGTTAGGTACTCAAGGAAACAATACTCTGAAAAATACTCCGTTTTTACAAAATCTATGTTTATGACCACACATATATGCCCAATCTTTGTCAAAACTGGGTCATAGTTTTTAAATGGGTTCTTTGACCCCTAGTGGTTTAGTTAAGTTCTCTGAGACCCACAAAGAGGCAAGTAGGCAGAAGCAAGGGCAGGGCATAACTCAGAATCTCTCAGCCCTCCTCCTGCTCAAAAGAACACAACCTGAAATCTGCACATTGATTTGCCAGGCTCTCACTCCCAGAACCTGAGCATCTCCTCTCCAGGATTCAAGAGACTCAGAAAATGAGTACCCTAGAGTTTTCACCCCTCTAGATGGTGAGCTGCAGCAGGTGGTGTGAGAAGGTTTGGATTTCCCTACAGCTTGCATGAGGATCTGAGAGATACCCCGTCAAGCAGGCCCTGGGAAAGCCAGTGATCACACAAGTACTACTTCTCTTGGTATTTCCCAGACAGTGGGGACTTCCTAGAGAGCCTTAGTTTGGTTTCCTTGCCACACCCAATTCAACAGCCATATGAGCGACTACACTGAGCCAAGTTCAGGTAACTGAGGCAGGTCTTAATTCTTAGGGGCTCTAAACCTTGTGTGGCAGATACAAAAATGGACTACACACCTCAGTGTGGCAGGGCTTATTATTGAAGCAGGCCCTCTGAGTGCGATGGGGTGAGGTGGGGAATCTAACAGAAGAAGTTCTTCAGCCAGACAAGAGAGCAGATGGCATCCTACAGGCAAGAGGAAGAGTTTGTGCAAAGGCACAGGGACATCAGAGCCTGGCATGTCTGCAGAACAGCAAGGGGGTCAACATGAAGGGAACATGGGAGGGTGTGGGGAGGAGGGATAGGTGGAAGGCCAGCAGGGAGTGGGCCTGGTGGGTTTTGGAGGCTACACTTTGCACAGCTGTAAGGAACACAGCTGGAGAGTAAATGGAGCCCCAGGGGCCACATCCAGGGGCAGGGAACTGGGTTTAATGCCCAGGCACTTTCTCTGGCACCTCCCTGGGCAGCAGAAGCAGCCCCAGCTGCATGAGGCAGGAAGACTGTTTCTGGATGTGTGGGGCAGCAGGGGTCAGCCTTTGGCAAGATTCTGCTCACAGTTTCACAGTTTAGTCTTAAAGCAAAAAGATGCAAATCCTGTCTCTGTTAACTTTCTGGGGGACTTGAGACTCAACGAGAACCTTTGAACAAAAGGGGCTCCAGCCCTGTGTTGGAGACGGCTGGCTGACTCCCCCAAAATTCAGTCTCTTCTTTTTCCTTCGTAAATAGAACCATGAGTTGAAGTTGAGTGCTTACTGCTTGGAATTCATCTCCAAGCCTCTTTTCCAGATGGGAAAGATTGGAATGTGTGACTGAGTTCAGGCCAAAGCAATAGAAGAGGTAGGGTCATGTGGACCTTCTGGGAAGGCTGCTTGGAGGGAGCTCAGTCACTCCTGGGGCCTCTCTGCTGCCTTTCTGTTTCCTCCTTCAATTAGCCTGCAAGCTGTATGTGATGGCTAGAGCTCTGCAGACAACGAGAGCTGTGAGGAGGTCTTGCAGGTGGAGGTCATACATAGGGTGGTGGGTCGATGAGAATGAGTCCCCACACACCTGCTCTGACTTCCTCTCGACTCATTTTCACTTAAGAGGGAAACAAACATTCCTCTTGTTTAATTCACTATTTGGAGCTGGTCTCTTGTGTGCAACTAAACCTAAATTTGACTGATACCAACTTAAATCCCCTTATTTCACAGGGGAAGAATTTGAGATCAGGGAAGCCAAGTGACTGGAAAAAGATTACACAGTAAACTTACTTTAAAGCTATGTCTCTCCAAGTAAAATGTCTAATGCTCTTTGCTCATACCCAGTTTAGCGAGTATTTCTTGAATATATGCATGTAGGAGCGCAGTGCATAAGTGTAGAACATGGACCCTGATTTGTTAGCTGAGTGCCTGTGTTCACCTCTAAGAATGTGCAGCTCAGAGAGGAAAGGGCGATGTGGCATTTCCCCTCCCCCTGCCTGGGCATTTATCACACACTCATTGCATTCTTGAATCTCCCAGTCACCTGCCAGCCATTGAAATTTTGCCCACACATAGCTCAGAACTTATGGTTTTTAATTAGTTTGCTCTGTTAATCATAATAATGACTTTCCATTTTTGCCTCCCAAAGAATGTGAAACTCTAATTCTGAAAGTGCAGCGCAAAGGATAACAGCCTGGATTAGGGCAGCTGGCTTGACTCTTCACCCAACTTTCATGATGATTTGGGTTACACCCCAGTGCAGGTGTGTCCCCCATTTGAGCACGTTAGTGGGGCCGTGTGGACAGAGCTAGTTCCCTTACACATTGAAGTCAGTGGTAGTATACGCAATTGTGAATCAACAAGCAAGCTTTACAAAGTACATAAGAGGACCCTGTGTCCTAGGGAGAAAACGCTCCTGGTGAAAGCAGGGGATAGGGACATAAAAGGATCATTAAAAGCTTAGCTTCCCAGATAGTCTCTCTGATCTGAATCCTTGCAATTGAAAAACAAATCTTTGACGCCCTGGCTTACATCCTTCTGAGATGGTGCAGTTTGTCAGCCACGTCTCATTCATCTTCACAACTTATTGTCACATGATAGAAATGTAGCACTTCATCTGAGAAAAGCAGAAAAAGCAAAGCATGACATGCTTTCCCCAGAGTGTGTGCCAAGAGCCCCATCTTTAAGTCCTGGCTCAGTTCTTCACCTCTTAAATGGGAGTGATATCTACAAACTCTCCCTAATCAGGTGCCTAGAACCCATCTGGGAACCACAGGCAGTGTCTCTGTCTTCCTGGGTTGACACCTACTCTGCCTGACATGGTAAACAATCCAAACCATGGAAGCCTTTGGGAAACACTGAAGTGTGCTCCACAGGCAGAGTAATAAAAAGACAGTCCCAAGTCAAATACCCACAGTAACTGAAGCCACTACAGCTATTTTCGGTCTGCCCTGTCCCACCTTGGTTACTGGAACTAGAATGAAGTCACATTTAATAGGACCAGATATGGTGGGGTCACCGTGGAAGGTCATGCGTGTCACTCACCAGCCAGAGACACGAAGAACAGCACCACTGCAGAGATCTGCCAGGACATGACTGGGGAGCCGGGAGCACCAGTGCCTCGCCAAGCAGCTGCTAGGCTCAGCGCTCAGCACGGCTGGGTCTTCTGAACGGTGGGAGGCTGATGCCAGGGCAGGCTCCTTCTGCCCTTCGCTCAGTTGTGGCCAAGAAACCAAAGTCACTTGTGTTATGAGAAGCAACTGAGAGGCCCTCCCAAGCAGTGCGCTGAGGGCGGGAAACCACAAGTGGCCCTCCGGTGAAAGCAGACACTTTCGGTTCTGCCTTAAGTGTTTGTAACAAATGGGGTCGGGGGTGGGGCATGTCCCCCAGCCCGATTAAGAGCATCTAAGATTATTTTCCATAAGAGGAGGTGGATCTGTGTCAGTACCTGCTTCCTTCTCTCATAAGCTGGGTCTCCATTTTTCTCTAAGATCTTGAATCTACTTCTGTATAAACCCAGAGACCCCTTCTCAGCTGAGAGAAAACCAATCCCTCACTCATGAGGAGTAGGAGTCAAAACTCAGTAGTAGAGCGCTGTCTGTCTCTGTGTGTATTCACAAGAAGTCGGAGACAGCCCTGCTCGCTGCTCAAAGTAGCCTTATCTGGCACCCTCACCTTGTGGGGAGTGGGAAGAGTATGGTCTAAAGAGTTGGGGAGATCTGGGGTTTGAATCTGACCCTGCCAACTCAGCAGTTGTACAACCTTGGGTAACCTCTCTGAGCCTAGGTTTCTTCTGCTGTATAATAGGAATAATAATGCCTACCCCCAGTTGGTTTTTCTGGAACATGAATAATATTCAATGTCTTGGAAAGATGACCTTTTCATCTCTTATCTCCTTCCTCTATTAATTAGATGAACCAATGATGGTCTCTCAGAGCTGTGAATCCCAGTCAGGAGGAATACGCATATAAGCAGTAGATCAGAGGAATGATGGCTTAACTAACCAACTTTACATTAAAAAATTACCTTGCAATACTGTCCCAAGTTTGCTAAGGAGTTTTAAAAGTTTAAAAATTAGTACTTTTAAAATTTAAAGCATTAATCAGCTATTAACAATATTGTAGGTGGTCTTTGGGGGCTTACCTGGTGGCTCAGTGGTAAAGAATCCACCTCTCAGTCCTGGAGACTCGAGATGCAGGTTTGATCCCTGGGTTGGGAAGATCCCGTGGAGAAGGGAATGGCAATCCACTCTAGCATTCTTCCCTGGGAAATCCCATGGACAGAGGAGCCTGGTGAGCTACCGTCCGTGGGGCTGCAGAGTCAGACATGACTGAGACTGAATGAACACACATGCTTGCATAGCTCCCTGGAGCTCCTGGCAGGGAGTGGCTGTAGCCTGAGGGCCGTTGGATCGCAGGTATTCTTCCCCTTCCAGAGTGCCCTGGAGGGCTAAAATCTCCGATGACCCTGACATCCTTCTTTACTAATACGGCAGGCAATATTCTATTTCTCAAGTCAAAATACTGGATTATAATTGTGGATTTGTTTATTTCTCTTTGCAGTTCTGTTTTTGCTTTGTGTATTCTGAAGCTCTGTTATTGATGTGCAAACACTTAGGCTTGGTATGTCCTCTTGATAGATTTACCACTTTATTATTTTTAAGTGATTTTTATTTTTGGTCATATTCTTTGTTCCGAGACTCAATTTGTTTTTATATTAACATAGTTATTCTTTCTTTTGATTAGTGTTAGAATGGGATATCTTTTTCCATCCTTTTACTTTTAATCTATTTCTGTCTTTATGTGTGCGTGTGGTAGTCACTCAGTCATGTCCGATTCTTTGCAACCCTATGGACTGTATAGCCTGCCAGGCTCCTCTGTCCATGGAACTCTCCAGTTAAGAATACTGGAGTGGGTTGCAGTTCTGTTATCTAGGGCATATTCCTGAAGCAGGGCTCAAACTCTGGTCTCCTGCATTGCAGGCAGATTCTTTACCATCTGAGCCACCAGGGAAGCTCTTGTGTCTTTATACTGTTGGATAAAATGAGGCATACTAACATTTTTTTAAAGTTTATTTGAGCAAAACTCAGTTCAAATTGGGCAGGGTCAAGCCAGAAGTAGTTGGGAGAGCTCCACTGATAGAAGCTGGGGGAAAGACTTTTCTAGGGGAGAGGCAGAAGCAAAGGAAGGAAATTATTTGATTGGCTGCAGCTTCAGTGGGTGTGTTCTTTGAGAAAGTCAAGCTGGCTGTGTGTGATTGGTTGTCTCTAGGTTTCAGTTTCTTAACCTTCAGGCATTTCAGGCATAGGCTTTGGTTTGCTAAAGTGGGTTTCTTGTAGGTCACAAGGGTGGTCTTTTTTCTTTTTCTTTTCTTTTTAAAATATTCAATTTGACAATAACTTCCTTTTAATTGGGGTGTTCAAACAATAGGATTACTGATATAGTTACCATCTTGGCAACTGTTGTCTATTTTTTCCTGCCCATTTTTGGTTTCATATCTCCTCTTTCTCTATTAACTCTTGGTTAGTTACTTTTTAAAATTCCATGTTATCGCATCTGTTGACTTATTAGTTGTAACTCTCATGTCATAACTAATATCTCACACAGCAAAAACTCTCATGTTTGCTTTAGAGTTTAGGGTATATATCTTTAAGGTATCACAGTGTACCTTCAAATGATTTTATACCACTTCACACAGAAGAATCTTACAAGAGTTTACTTCCATTTCTTCCCTCTTCACTTCTGCTGTCTTGTCATACGTTTTAATTCAGTAGATGTAATGAATCCCACAACATATTGTTGCTCTATTTTTATTTAAATAATCAATTATCTTTTAAGGAGAGGTAAATGATAAGGGGGGATAAAAGGCTTTCATACTTACTCATTGGGACTTCCCTGGCAATCCAGTAGATAAAAATCTGTCTTGCAGTTCAGGGGATGTGAGTTTGATCCTGGTTGGGGAAACTAAGGTCCCACAAGCTGCAGAGCAGCTAAGCTTGTATGCTCTGGAGCCCGAGTGCCACCAGAGAGTCCCTGCACTGCAGCGAAAGATCTGCATGCTGCAGACAAATAGATTAAAAAATAAATAAAATATTAAAAAAGAATTATTTAAATTAAAAAAAAACTTACTCCCGTGATTACCATTTCTTGCAGTCTTCACTCCTTTGTGCAGATCCTTGGGTCAGTTGTTGCCACAGTTACCCTAAGTACACTACATACATCATCAAATTACTCAAGTGTTACGTGTGTTTAAGGTATGGCCTTGTTTGCTCAAATGCTTTCTCAGTGTGTGCTCCACCCCAACTTTGGGTCTTCCCTGATATGTGTGAGAGTCTCTCTTTCTCTCCACGCTTTTCAGCTCTCCTGACAGATTCCACTGTTACTGATAGTTGCTGCTTGTTAGTCTGGTGCTGGCACTAAGCCAGAAGATGCTCTGTTCAGATTGAGTCTCAGGCAGGCAGGCACTCTGTCCCTGGGTTTTGAGGGAGTGTGACCTTCGAATTGTTTCTATCCTTCCCCCAGCACATATGCCCACCTCTTTCTCAGGATCAGAGGTACGGTTTTCATTCCGTTCTCTTTCCCCAGCTGCAGTTGGGCTTACCAGCCTGTAAGTCTGTGTTTATCACACCTGTTCTTGAGCAGTTGGATCTACTTTTGTTCTGTTAGAAATAGGATCCAAGCATTAGTTTCCTGTATTTCCTGCAGCAGCTAGTATTCCTCTCCCTGGGCTAAGCCCTGAAGGATACTTTCTCAGGACTTTCACTAATTGTGTGTGTGTGTATGTGTGTGTGTGTGTGTGTGTGTGTGTTAGAGTGCCCAGTGACACCACTGGAGAAAAGTCTGCTACTGAATGCAAATTTTCATTACATCTGCAGGTTTCAATTTTCTCTTGCAAATTTACACTAGGCCACTAGCAAATTCAGCTGAACTCTGCTTGCCGACATGTAGCACTGCCTGCTCCAAGCAGGCAAGAGCTGGAGTCCTCTCTTTGCAGGTGCCTGTTTCCCTTGGACTTCAGCTTATATGGCTGCCCTGTGAACACAGCTCTCTTTTGGTCCACAAAAGGTGTGAATTTGCATATTTTCCAGATTTTCTGATCTTGCAAGTGTGGGGACAGTGCTGTTTCTAGCTTTCTCCATAGTATTATTGTTAATAGCTGCATAGAATTCCATTGTATGTCAGTATAATACTTTATCAACCAGTTTTTAAATTATTTAATATATTTTTAATTTATTGTTAACGAAACTGAGGAGCTTAAAACAGCAAACACTTGTTATCTCATGGCCCTCTGGTAATAAATTTAAGGGTGGTTTTGGTGGGTTCTTCTGGGTCTGGGTCTCTTATGAAGTTTCAGCCAAGACGTCAGCTGGAGCTGAAGCCATCAGAAGACTCGACTAGGGCTGGAGAATCTAACCTCCCAGGTAGCTCACACACGGCTGCTGGCAGGAGGCTTCAGTTCCTACCACTCAAATCTTTCCTTTGGGATGTTTCAGTGTCCTCTCCATATGGCAGCTAGCTTCTTCTACAGCAAGGAATCCAACAGGGAGAACGAGGAAGAAACCAAAATGGCTTTTACAACGCAGT
The DNA here is from genome assembly GCF_042477335.2 of Ovis canadensis. NCBI lineage: Eukaryota > Metazoa > Chordata > Mammalia > Artiodactyla > Bovidae > Ovis > Ovis canadensis. The sequence goes on along the minus strand of NC_091245.1, from coordinate 207,144,793 downwards.
CTTGAAAGGCAACAAGCATCACTTACACCACATTCTGTTTATTACGGTCACTAGTATAGCCACACTTAAAGGAAGGGTAATTTTACTGCACTCTTTGAAGGGAGGAGTCTCAACTTGTTGCAAGAAAAAGAGTGAGGTGCAGGAAAGTGGTCACATCCCAGGTTACGTCTGAATCCCTGGACCAAGTGTGGATTCTTGGCTTAGTGCAGGAAAAAATTCAAGAGTGAACCATAGTAAACTGAAAGAAGGTTTGTTCAGGGAGGAAACACACCTCATATACAGAGTATAGACCATCTCAGAAAGCAAGAGAGGAAAGGGAAGCACCAGGGTACAGGGTTGTCAGCTTTTATAGGGGCGAATAATTTCATAGGCTGAGTGGAATGAGTATTCCAGCTATTTGGGGGAAGGGGGATTTCCAGGAATTGGGCAAGCGCCAATTTTTTGACCTTTAAGGTCATCTTTGGAGACATCATGGCACCTGAAATATGTCATTTAGAGTACTGATGTTACAATGAGTGTGCACTGGGGCTCAAGTCAAGAGGAAGTCGACTCATCTGCCATCTTGGATCTAGTTGGTTCTGATCAGTTTATATCATGTCCTCAGGCTATGTCATTCTTTTGGAGGTTGTGCCCCCTTCCTGTTTCAAATTTGGAGATAAAATGTAACACTATCACAGACATTTAGGTTGTTTCCCATTTCTCACCACTTGTTTTCCTCTTAAAAGTAAACCTAAAATGAACCCTGTACATAGAATTCTTGGTTCATTGGTATGAGTAAATCATTAAAAATAAATTTCTAGAAGAGGAATTGCTGGATCAGATAATATACTTGTTTTAAATTTTTAAAACTGTTACAAATTGCCTTCTAAAATGCTAGCACTGATTTATACTTCTACCACAACACATGAGGGTGCTGGTTTTCCTATATCTTCTCCATCACTGGGTATCATCAAAGTTTTAAATGTTGGGCACTCTGATAATGAAAAATGATATATCACGTTTTGGCCTCTTATCATCTATTTACTGGATTTTGAATTTTTTTCCTATGTATATTCACACCCTTTGCCTATTTCTTTTTCCATTGTTATTGATTTGTAAAAGCTCTTTATATAATACACCAAAGAATTGAGTCTTGTGCCACATGTTTTGAAAATGCATTTACCTTTTGAGTTTCCATTTTTCCTTTTTTCTACATGTAAGTTTTTGCTTCTTGCAAAGCTTAATTTGTCAAAATTTTCCTTTGTAGCTTCTGGTTTCAGTTTTTGCCTGGAAAGACTATCCTATTCAAGATTCTTTTTACAATGTTGTGATTTTCATGATTTCTTTAAGTCACACATTTGAACAATAGTGAAACCAAGAAAGACCCTGTGGGGCTCCTGGGCATGGAAGCTTTTCAAAAACAGTTGCTACTCAAGGAATAGGGGATGCAGAGGCAAGAGAGGAGCAGTCAAGAAACAATACTATAGCCTTGAGGCAGGGTCTTGGTTCTACCTCAAGTGATACACATAACAATATCTTTGAGCTCTTTATAGAACTAAAGAGAGTGAAAGTGAAGTCGCTCAGTCATGTCCAACTCTTTGCGACCCCGTGGACTGTAGCCCACCAGGCTCTTTTGTCCATGGGATTCTCCAGGCAAGAATACTGGAGTGGGTTGTCATTTCCTTCTCTAGGGGATCTTCCCAACCCAGGGATCGAACCCAGGTCTCCCGCATTGCGGGCAGACGCTTTACCCTCTGAGCCACCAGGGAAGCCTTTATAGAACTAAAAATACCAGCAAACGGAAGATATTAGCATTCCTCATTCTAAATTAAAGGAACCAGAGAAGCTCTTCAAAAGACCCCCAGAGGCCAAGCTAAAGGAATGTAGGCCCTGCTCACACCCTAATCTTTACCAGTAACTCTGTCCTTAAACCATTGCTAAAAAACTCCTTACCAAGTCCCTCTGGGTTGGGGACACACAGTTTTTGAGAGACATGAGCCTGCTGTGTCCCCCTTTGACTGGCAATGCAGTAAAGTTATCCTTTTCTACTTCACTCCAAACTCTAATCTTAGAGATTTGATTTGGCATTGGTGCACAAAGGTTGAGTTTTGGTATCAATATGAATGATTTTAAGGGCTGAGATAAACTTATTATTGTTTTTTCCATATTGCTATCCAGAGGTCCAAATACCACTTTTACACATAATTTATCTTTTTGGTTCAGAACTAATTTGAAGTCCTTTTTTTTTGGTAGTGTGAATTCTGAGATGTATTTGGGTCCATTTCAAGATTCTCTACTCTGTTCCTTTTGTTAATTTCCACAGTATATGGTCTCTGGCAAATTAAATATTATGGTTGTTGTTGTTTGGTCTTAAAGTTGTGTCCAACTCTTTGCAACCCTATGGACTGTAGTATGCCAGGCTCCTTTGTCCTCCAGTATCTCCCTGAATTTGCTCAAATTCATGACCATTGAGTCCATGATGCTATCTAACCATCTCATTCTCTACTGTCTCCTCCTTTTGCCTTCAATCTTTCCCAGCATCAGGGTCATTTCCAATGAGTCAGCTCTTTGCATCAGGTGGCCAAAGTATTTGAGCTTCAGCTTCAGTATCAGTCCTTCCAATGAGTATTCAGGGTTGATTTACTTTAAGATTGACTGGTGTGATCTCCTTGCAGTCCAAGGGACTCTCAAGAGTCTTCTCCAGCACCACAATTAAAAAGCATCAATTCTTTGGTGCTCAGCCTTCTATATGAACCTACTCTCACATCCACACATGACTACTGGATTATACAGGCATTTGTCAGCAAATTGATGTCTCTGCTTTTTAATACATTGTCTGGATTTATCATATCATTCCTTCTAAGGATCAAATGTCTTTTAATTACATTTCTGCAGTCACAATCCTACAATTCTTGCTATTAATAATAGCCATATTTGAAAAGCTTATCCATAAAAACTGCTGCCTGATTAAAGATGGAATTGACAAATATTTTATACAGGATTGGTGAAACTATATTTTAAAAAGCATTCTATTCTCATTTGACAGTGAACTTGGAATTCAAGAGACACTTAATGCTTGTTGCTGTTTTTGTTGTCAGTAAGTTGTATCTAACTCTTCACAGCCCCATGGACTGCAGCATGCCAGGCCTCCCTGTCTTTCACTATATCCTGGACAAGTTCACATCCATTGATTCGGTGATGCTTTCCAACCATCTCATCCTCTGCAAACCTCTTTTCCTTTTGCCTTCAATCTTTCCCAGTACCAGAGTCTTTTCCAATGAGTCGACTCATACTTGACTGATAAGCAAATGCTACTGTGGTAACTTAGAATCCTTGCCTGAGAGCTGGAAGACCTGGATTCTAGTTTCTCCTCTGCTGCAGGCTGGCTGGGTTACACAGACACATATTAGTAAAGTTGTAATGAGGCAGTGGCTTCTCAACCCCTCTTGGAGCTTGGTGTGGCCATTCAACATAGCTTTCACTAAGGGAATATAAGAAAATATTTTGTGTGCTACTTGTGGGCTGGGCCTTAAAACATTGCATATACATATCTCCCAAGTGCTTTTTCCTTCCTGCAAGATGGAAGATGGACATTCCTGAAATTTGCTTTTGACTGTGTAGACAAAGACAATGCTCTAGGGGATGGTAGAAAACCAGAAAGGAGGAACCTGGGACACTAAATGACCCTGTGAAGCAGAGTAGACTGCAAGCTCAATTCAGGCTGTTTCACAGACAGAAACATTCTTTAGTCACTATATTGTTGGATCTCTTTGTTACAGCAGAGTCTTTCCTTTTACTAATACACATTGGATGTTATATTTCACAAAGGAAAGGGTTCTGTGGTCAGATAAGTTTGGGAAATCATGAGTTTAACAAAAATATACAGATTTCTTCCCGAAAGAGTTCTCAGCTCCTTTAATTTACTAGTTGGGATCAACCAAGACAGTAATATGTACTACTTGTAAAGTATATTTATTTTTAGATAATTCTTTTTCATTATGGGATTAACTCATTGAACTTTTACATTCTTCTGCCTATTCTGCAAAATATACTCTGGGAAATGCTGGTTTAGAATATCTCTAACTTTTCTAATAATTTCATAATGCATGGTTGTTCTTTACTGTGGACACAGACTCTGGCCAGATTTTACAGTTCCTATACCAGAGCACTTTTACTGGGGCTGCAGAATTCCCATTCCTAAGCAACCTGCTGAAATGAAGCCCCCTAGTGGGCAACAGAGGACATGATGAATTGAGCAACTGCTGCTGCTGCTAAGTCGCTTCAGTGGTGCGACCCCATAGACGGCAGCACACCAGGCTCCCTCGTCGCTGGGATTCTCCAGGCAAGAATACTGGAGTGGGTATTGAGCAACTAGTATTCATAAAAGGAGGCTGGAGGATTTACCTGAAGATTTGGTTCTTTTCATTTACCCAACTAGAAAGATGACACAAATTTCATTCACAGAAGATTCAGCCTTTATTATTTTTCCGGTTTTTAAGAAGTATAAAAATTTCAAAATTGCATTTCAGGTGCAGTAGCTGCAGTTTACCATCTTCCGAGCACCTCCATAACTGGCCTCATCACATAGCGGCAGAGTTGTGTGTCACCACAGTGCCGTGATCATCTATTTCCACATCTGACTCCCCCAACTGGACCCAGTAATCTCTCACTCATTTTCATAACTCCTTGGTCTTTCCTGATGCCAGCAGAGAAGTTAAAATCTTCATGATATCTGATTATCACTTTTTTTCCCCCATTGAAAATTTCAGTACCTGGATAGTACTTCCTTATATTAAATTCTTTTTGTTAAAATAACTAGTATAGTGTTTCTTTTGATTGGATCCTGACTGATGGATTAAATCTAAAGAAATACTAAATAATTCTGTACATAAAACTGAAAATAAAGTAATGAAAAATACAAAATAAGAAAAAAACTTGAATGACAAAGACATGACTGAAAAGAAATGACTGAGAATAAGTAACTCTGAAAATAACTCAAAAACTAAATATCTCAAAAGTTCTGAAAGCAAAAAAACTCAAAATATGCTCAAGATGCAACAACCGAAAATAATTTAAAACCACATATTAATAGCTAAAAAACCCAAACAAATGAATGTAAAAATAACCCAGACTCTAAAATAAATGAAAATAAATTACTGTGAATATAGGTAACTCTAAAACTAAATATCTAGGGGGAAAGCCCTAAAATAACTACAGGTATTTTATTCTGAAAATAAATAAAGCAATTAAAAAACTTCCAGTGGATATTTACTATTCAAATAAGTAGCTGTAAAAATAAATAATCCTCAAACTGCAATAATTAAAAATCAAATAAACATGAAAATAACTCAGATATTAACAATTGCAAAGATAATTAAAAATAAATAATTCTAAAGGTAACTAATTTGGAAATACATAACTCAAAACAAAGTAACTGTAAATGAGTAACTGAAAATAAAAACTAAGGAACTAAGTAAGACCAAATAGTTATAAACAGGTAGCTTTAAAGCTATGAGATTAAATAAAGATAAAACTAAAAACAAAAATGAATATTACCTAATAAAACTAAAAATAAATTACTGAAAATAAATGAAGCTAACTTAAAAACTAATAAATCTAAACGTAAATATCTCAGAAGTTAACTTGTAGCCAGCCCTCACTAAGAGGAAACAACCCTGGAACAAAGTAACACAAATATCACAGTTAACATTCTTGTGGGTATTCAGGGAGAAGAGCGCAGGGCTGCCCTGTGGAGTTTGAGCGGCTCCGAACCGAGGTTCTCAACCTAGCTCTCCACTCCCGACCAGCAGAAATTTGGCAATGTGTGAAGGCATTTTTTGATTGTCTTAATTTCGGTGAGTGGGTGGGAGGTGTCTCTGGTATCTAGGGTATAGAGGGCAGAGATGCCCCTAAACATTCTACAATGCCCAAGAGAGCCTCCACAGCAGTTACCCCAAAGTCAAAAGTGCCAACATTCAGAAACCTTGGACTCAGCTTTCCAGGACTGGATCCCTAACCTCCGTAGGCGCACATGTGGAGCAGCTAGAGGTTCTCCGCGCAGTCCAAGGCGCGTCTAGAGAGAAGCAAGGTTTTCCAGACTCTGCGCCCTGTCCCAGCGCGGGCGCGTGTCGGCATTTGCAGGTTCTCCAAAGGGTCTGCTCCGAGTCCCTGCGCTCGCAAGGCCGCGCGTGGAACAGCCCGAGGCTCCCCGCGCAGACGTGGACCGCTCCTCAGGCTCCGGGAAGATGGTCCAGTCGCTCCCGGGCAGGACAGCGGATCTGTGGGTTGTGAGATCCCTTTGCTGCTTCTGCTCCCCGCCCACAGAAGCGGCTCCCCGGAATACAATCGGCCGGGGAGGCTCAGTGGTCTGGAACGAGTATCAGTTCTCTGCGGAGGGCGGCCTCAGGCTCCCTTCTTGCGCCCGCACTGCCTCTGCTTGGGGGAAACCGGCCTTCCCCGCAGGGGCGAGCAAGCCAGTAGACATCCCAAGGCTCTCAGTTTTGTTCGTGGCCCTGAAATTCCAAGAAGAAAGTCAGAGGAGCAACTGCTAACAAATCGGCTTACTTTTCTTTCCGCGTTCCACTCACGTGTCCTCCTTTTGGCAGCACTCTTTCTGTCCCCGGATGCTTTCTCCTTTCTCCTGACCAGACTTGGAGGTCTCGTAACTGTTGTCCAACTGGAAAAGTCCCGAGAGCTGGAAGAGAAGGGACAGTGATACAGTGTAGGGGAGGTGGATCAGATCCACACGGCGATTCCCGCTGGCAGGGCGAGGCCACCCCAACTCTCCCACGGGGCCACTCAGGTCCCACAGCAAGAGCCCCTAATGCTGGCCCGAAACCAGCGCATCGCTAAGGAGCCGGCGATGCGGCGCATGCTGGGGGGGTAGGGGGTGGGAAGTGGTGTGGGAGCCACCTTGCAGATCCAGTGACCTCAGCTTTCTTGATTAAGCCGGGTCCTTATGGGTGAGAATAGTGAAAGGACGAAAGGGAAAGGGGAGAGGAAGAACTGAAAGGACGAAAGGGAAAGGGGAGAGGAAGAACGGGCAGAAGATGATGAACAGGAGTGAGGGAGAATACGAAGGAAGTAAGAAGGAGGTAAATTACACTCAGGACACTGTTCTCCTTTTCCAAATCTTCTGCACCTTCACAATTGACAGAGGTTTCCATGGAGACAAACTCCCTGCTTGACCAACCTTAGGGAGGGAAAGTGAAGAATTCGGCCTGCTGTGGGGGAGGGCATGGGAGGACATCCCCCCACCCCGCCCCACCCCCGCCCCGCCCCCCGCAGCCCAAGGGCAGGATGGAACGGGCTGCACAGAAACCCATTCTCCCCATCTCTCCCGCCTCTCCCAGGACGGGACTGCTTCCCCTGGACCAGGAGGAAGGGTACCTGTTCCAGCTCAAACCTCCATAACTGTGACTGAGAAGACCTGTCCACGTGGTACTCATAGCCCTAACCTCCCTGTCCGCCAAGAAAAGTCATTGTCTTTTTGTCTTGAGGACCTTCTTGCCTTCGCTCCTTCCCACCCTCCTCTCATCCTTATCTCCTTCTCTCCCCTGATAACTGCTTGTTTCCCATCTCCTTGGCAGCCTCTGCCAAATGTCACTGCTTTCCCAGAGAGAAAATGAGAGGGTCAGTAAGTACATCCTGCCTCTCTCTCCAGTGAGATTCATTTACCAGTTAGCAGCACCTCTGTGCACCTGTTCTGCCAGGCCTGTTAAAGACACTGTGGGGAACAGCCACTCCCACCAAATACTGAGCCTGCTGTGTCTGCTGGGATGTCAGGCATTTATCAGAAGTGAAGCCTCACACAACTGTATGGACTTTAGCCCCGTTTTGCAGATGAGAAATTGAGATGAGAGAGATTAATCACCAGGTTGAGTAAATTCCCTTGGCCTGTAAACACTGCATGAAAGGGAGTGAAAGTTGGGTCCAATTCTTTACCACCCCATGGACTATACAGTCCATAAAATTCTCCAGGCCAGTATACTGAAGTGAGTAGCCTTTCCCTTCTCCAGGGGATCTTCCCAACCCAGAGATCGAACCCTGGTCTCCTGCATTGCAGGTGAATTCTTTACCAATTGAGATATCAGGTAAACACTGCAGCTGGAATCTACACATTTTTTAAATTTATTTTTTAAATCACACAGTTTGGCTTGTGAAATCTTAGGCCCCCAAACAGGGATTGAACCCAGGCCCTGGGCAGTGAGAGCTTGGAGTCCCAACCACTGGACTGCCAGGGAATTCCTACACATTCCTTTCTTTCCCCTGTGCTCTAAAAGACATGATCCCTGTCCCCACAGTGCTGCCAAAGCAGCATCTGCAGAATGAGCCCACCTGAGGGAGCCCCGGGTTGAGCATCAGCTGAGTTCCAGATCCCTCAGGAATCTGAGTGCAGGAGACAGTTTTCAGTTCAGGTGAGAATTCAGGGGGAGGGCTTAGGGGCAAGGCCCTCTTCTGGGCAGAGGAGAGGGAGTGGAAGAAGCCTGCAGTTGGGACGCGGTGGGGTGGGGCACAGCACCTCCGGGAGCAGGCAGCCAGCAAGTGGGAGCTCCCAGCCTACAGCCTGGAGGCCCCCCCAAACTGTTCTGGGGCCTGGGGTCCTTCCCAGAGTGGGGCAGTGGGGGCTGTGCTAGCAACACGGGGAGCAGCGGGGCAGCCTCCAGAAACCCGGCCCGATGCAAGGGCACAGCCTGGTTTAATTCTGGCTTCTGGGAGGTGGTGGGGTGAGCAGAGGAGAACCTGGCTCTGTGAGGTGCCTCCCACTGCCCTCCTCCTGATGTGACTTTGGGGCATCCACAGGAACCCCCAGAGATGCTTCTTTAGGGCAATCATCCAGCCTGGGTGCCTTAGACCAGGGGCAGACAGTGAGGACAGAAGAAAGGTGGTCTTGCTGGAAGGTTATTAGGGAGAAGCGGAGCAGCCATGCCCTTGACCACCCCTGTGTGACCCGAAGAGCTGTGTCTCCAGGGGCCGAGGTCTGAGTGACCCAGATAATGCCAGGTGCCAGGGACCCCAGAGGGACCTGCTGGGGATGGGGCTGGGCCCTGAAGCCTCATCAGCCATAGAACATGGGCAGCCAGCCTGGGATGACAGTGGGCTGGAAGGACATATGGGAACTAAAAGCCCTGAGGACAAGTTCCAGCCATTCCTCAGGGTAAGCAGCTCCTGGGGTGACATGATGATCTGGTGCTGGGCCCCCCTCTGCTGCTGGCCCTGCAGCATGGGAGCGGGCAGGGGGCTTCTGCCACCCACATTCTCCTCACAATACCCTTGGAGGGAGAATTTCTTCTGAGGCAAACTGCATCTACCCTCACATTTCTTCCTTGTGGGCCCTGGGCTCTGACAGTAGGAACCACACCCTATTCACCCAGCCTCCCCTGTGGCTCCTGGAGGGAACCCAGAATTCTTAGAACCCGGAAGCCTTGGAGAACATCCCTCAAAGCCCCTAGTTGTGCAGGGAAGGAAGGTGCAGCTCATGGGCAGTCTTTTACTATATCTTTGTCATTTCCATATTTAATCCCTTTCTCCTGGATCCACTGGCCATGGACTCTGTGGCACTAAGAGTCTTGGGTACTAAGTCTTAGTACTCAGGTGGCAGCACTGAGGGGACCCCAGAATCAGTCAGGCAGGTCACAGGCACCTCAGTGAATGAATGAGAGCCCATCGCCTGGGGTGGGAGCAAGGGCTTTGGAGGCAGTCAGACCTGGGTGTAGTTTTGATTTTGCCCCTCATTCACTGGCTGTGTGATCTTGGGTAAGCCACTTAACCTCTCTGAGCATCAGTTTCCTCGTTTCTAAAATAATATTTATTTTGCAGTATTGATGTAAGAATTAGAAAAAATGTTTATGAAGTAATATGGAATTTAATAAATAATGCTTATGGTTACTGATAATAGTAATTACAATAATACTAAAGAGAATGTCTCAGAACTGCTCTGGGCACTCCAGTGTGCTATTATTACTCACGTTTTGGGGATATTTGTCTGCCATTGTCTTCATCTTCACAAACATCTGAGAGAGGAAACATTATAAAGGTTAAAAAAGGGTTTTAACAGGAAGCAGAGTGTGCATGTGTGCAGGAGCACACATACAGACACACACACACACACAGAAGAAAAACCAAACCGAACACACAGACCCTTGACAAATATTTAGTTTGAGTACAGCAAAATTTCAAGTGATAGTTGTATTCTTGGAAAATGAACAGAATGACCCTGGTACCAGCCCAGATCCAGCAGTGTGTTGGGAAGGTTTAACCCAGATTCTGGGACACTCCCAGTCCACGTACAGAATGAGCATAAAGAGTGTTGGTGGAGAAGGACAGTGAGAAAAGAAAGGTGGGTCATGAAAATTCATGCTGATAAGGATGGGTGTATTTTCTTTTCCTTCAGTGAATGATCTTTATAGCACATGCCACATAAATCCTAAAATATCTAGGGAGTTTAGTTTTAGCACCTAGTTTTTAAAGTCCTGATCTTTTATTTTGCATAAAAAATGAAATTTACTAACAAGTGAGCCCATTAGTGAGTTTAAACTGTCCTCTTCAGATACATGTATATGTATGGCTGAGTCCCTTCACTGTTCTTCTGGAACTATCACAACATTGTTAATCGGCTGTGCATGCATCCTAAGCCAGTTCAGTCATGTCCAACTCTTTGCGACCCTATGGGCTATAGCCCTCCAGGCTCCCCTGTCCGTGGGATGGATTCTCCAGGCAAGAATACTGGAGTGGGTGGTTACACCGTCCTCCAGGGGATCTTCCCGACCAGGGATCAAACCTGCGTCTCATGTCTCCCGCACTGGCAGGCAGGTTCTTTACCACTAACACCACCCGGGAAGCCCATTAATTTCACCCCAATACAAAATAAAAAGTAAAAAAAAAAAAAAAAAAGAATACATGTTTTTGGTTAACTATAGACTTTGAAGATAAAATTAGGGCTTTCCCCTTGCTGTCCACTAGGTGGCATAAAGGGACAACTGTAGATCCTGCTAGTTAGGGGTGGCTCTTACTCCATGGGCTCCAAAGGGGTAACCTTTTTTTTTTTTTAACTGGAGTTTCCTTTATTCCTCTATTCCTGTAAAATAACTATCTCTGTCATATAAGTTAAAGTATATCATTTTCACTTGGGGGTTGGGGTGTAGAGAGCTACCTTAAAACAATATGTATGCCCCGGAGCTTTCCTTCCCTTCCCTGAAGGAACAAACGTAGGTAACTAATTGTTATTTAATATGCTAACAGCATTCTAGGCACCTGCCTAAGAACTTCATCTAATTCTCACAAGACCATACAGTATCATTTCCATTTTGTAACATAATGGATGAGAACAATGTAAGCACAAATAAGTTAAATAATTCATACAAAGAGAAGGAGCTGAAGTCTATTAGTCCTCAGTGCTGGGACCCCTATGTGCAGTGTTGATAATGTGCTCTTTCTCTGCCTTCTCGGAGTCAACCAGTGGGGTCTTGTTCTGCCTAGTTCATCCCAATAGCTCTCCAGAGCTCATGACAAGTGAGATCTCCAGGGTGCTTGCACTGGTACTAGGTTGGATTAAGATCTTTTGCTTGGTGCCCCAGAGTATAAACTTGGACATCTACAATGCGGTCTCTATCTGAAGTGTCCCTTTCCTTTGCATACCTGTCTCTGGCCAGGTTTTCATTCCAATCCCAAAGAAAGGCAATGCCAAAGAATGCTCAAACTACTGCAAAATTGCCCTCATCTCACACACTAGCAAAGTAATGCTCAAAATTCTCCATGCAAGACTTCAACAGCATGTGAATTGAGAAATTCCAGATGTTCAAGGTAGATTTAGAAAAGGCAGAGGAACCAGAGATCAAATTGTCAACATCTGTTGAATCATAGAAAAAGCAAGAGAATTCCAGAAAAACATCTACTTCTGCTTTATTGACTATACCAAAGTCTTTGACTGTGTGGATCACAACAAACTGTGGAAAATTCTTAAAGAAATGGGAATACCAGACCACCTTACCTACCTCCTAAGAAATCTATATGCAGGTTAAGAAACAACAGTTAGAACGGGACATGGAACAATGAATTGGTTCCAAATTGAGAAAGGAGTATGTCAAGGTTGTATATTGTCACCCTGCTTATTTAATTTATATGCAGAGTACATCAATGTGAAATGCCACACTGGAGGAAGCACAAGCTGGAATCAAGATTGCTGGGAGAAATATCAATAATGTCAGATATGCATATGACACCAACCTTATGGCAGAAAGTGAAGAGGAACTGAAGAGTCTCTTGATGAAAGTGAAACAGAAGAGTGAAAAAGCTGGGTTAAAAAAAAAAAGCTGGGTTAAAACTCAAGATTCAAAAAATTAAGACCATGGCATCTGGTGCCAGCACTTCATGGCAAATAGATGGGGCAACAATGAAACAGTGACAGATTTAATTTTCTTGGGCTCCAAAATCACTGCAGATGGTGACTGCAGCCATGAAATTAAAAGACGCTTGCTCCTTGGAAGAAAGGCTATGAAAACCTAGACAACATATTAAAAAGCAGAAATATTACTTTGTCAACTAAGGTCCATCAAATCAAAGCTATGGTTTTTCCAGTAGTCATGTATGGATGTGAGAGTTGGACTGTGAAGAAAGATGAGTGCTGAAGAATTGATGCTTTTGAACTGTGTTGTTGGATAAGACTCTTGAGAGTCCCTTGGACTGCAAGGAGATCCAACCAGTCAATCCTGAAGGAAATCAGTCCAGAATATTCATTGAAAAGACTGATGCTGAAGCTGAAGCTGCAATACTTTGGCCATCTGATGGAAAGAACTGACTCATTGGAAAAGACCCTGGTGCTGGGAAAGATTGAAGGCAAGAAAAGAAGGGGATGACAGAGGATGAGATGGTTGGATGGCATCACCGACTCGATGGACATGAGTTTGAGTAGGCTCTGGGAGTTGGTAATGGACAGGGAAGCCTGGGGTGCTGCAGTCCATGGGGTTTCAGTCGGACACGACTGAGCGACTGAACTAACTGAACTCTGGCCAAGAGGAAGGGAATCACTTAGAAGCATTCAGTTGCTTTCAGCTTCCACATATTCTCACAGTACTCTTTATTATTTTTTTTTAGTGCATATATTGTTGTGGACATGAGTTTGAGCAAACTCCAAGAGACGGTGAAGGACAGGGAAGCCTGGCATGCTGCAGCCCATGGAGTTGCAGAGTTGGACACGACTGAGTGACTGAACAGCAACAAAGTCTGTTGTCAGAATCCCTGCCAGTTTCTAGAGCAGCCTGATCCTGCTGCCTTAGACTTTCAGGGAAACTCTGAAAGTTTCAATTGGGAAACTCTCACCTAGCTCAGCAACCAGCTGCCTTCTGAGGTGTTTAGTTGGGCTTAGCTGAAGCCTTGCCCATTTAATCAGAGATTTAGTGAGAGTTTTCCCATAAGAATAAAACATAAAGCCCACCAGACAAAGGAAAGAGTTGTCACACTCCAGGAAGTCCTTGATCCTGATCATCAGGAGGCGGTCAGCCTGCTACCTAACAGAGGCAGAGAGGAACACATCTGGTGCTCCTGTCATCCACAGGGACATGTCCCAGGACTTCCCTGCCCCACTGTTACTGTAAATGGGCAAGTAAAAGGGCAGAAGCCAGACAAGAGTCTGGGACCCCCACTATGTATGCCACCAGCGAAGTGCCAGGTGAGAGGGAAAGGGATGTAGAATGAGTGGGAGGGAGATAATGACTTAAGGGTACAACGTAAGGATGACTTCAGCAGCCGGCAGCAGACATAGGTTTAACTAGGACTCTTACTATGTCCACTGGTGGAAATGTCCCCCGTGGGAATCAAGACCTTCAGACCCACTGAGGCTGAGTAGAAGGAATGGGAGGACAATTCCCCGTGTGGGTCACTTTAGGTGTGACAATGAATAAGGTCACAACTCACTCAACCTCTTGGCTCCCGTATCCATATATTCTGCCTCCTGGCGTCCTGGTGCCATAAAGTGGCCGTTGGTTTAAGGTATATGCTGCATCCTGAGGTTAGCACACCAACCCCTCAGTCTCATGTTCAAACTGCTGCTCACAGGTGCCTTCAAGAGGCTCTCTCAGGTCAGCAGCATCTGAACATGTGGTAGGCTCAGTGGGCTGGTCCTGTGGTCACATGCCCGTGGCTGTTCCTCTTTTGCCAGAATGAGTCTCTCAATCAAAGCAGTGTTCTGTTCTCGGTGTTGCAAACTGACACACAGAAAGTAGGACGGAAGCAGGTGTCAACCCCACTCACAGTGAATCACTGTACTCTCCAGCTTGGAGGGCCTGATGAAATCACCTGTTCTCCTCAAGGGCTCAGCATGGGTCTCTGCTGGCAGTCAACACTGGCAGCAGCTAGACTGGTCTTGATGATAGGAGCCCATGCTGCTAGGACCATGCACAGCCTTCCATCCACTGCCAAGACTTCTCCATTCATGAGCCCATTGTGCAGGTACTGGGGTGCCAAGGAAGAAGCTGGCTGACACCTCCTGGCTAAGTCATCCAGTCAGCTTGGTTCTTTGGTAACTTCTCTGCAATGGGTGTTCTCTGGAGTTGTTAAAGCATGGCACAAAGATCCTCACATTTCGAGCTCACATCCATATATGTATGTGCCTCTTCCCCAGTCAGATCATGTAATCTGATGCTAGTTATCCTCCAAGAAGGGGTTGGGGGAAGGGTGATGGGGATGTATCCTGAGGAGGGCAAGCACTGTCTTGCACAGTAAGTCCCCTACACATGAATCTTCAAGTTGAGAACTTTCAAAGATGTGAACATGCATTCACATGTCCAACCATGTAAGTTAGTTCATGTGTCTGGCGTACACTGTTGCATGTGTGTAGCCTCTGAAGGTAGTTGTGCCTTTGTGTACTTCACTGTACAATACTGTGTAGAGTACAGTAGGGCAGTATCTTTATTTCAAGCCCAGGATGTCTGGAAGCAAGTGTAAAAGCAGGGGTCATGTAGCTGGTACTGCTAAGAAGCGCCAAGCGATAACGATGGACACAAAAGTGAAAGTAATTGCAAGAGTAGAGAGACAGGAGAAAGAAGAAGTAACTGAAGAACCAAAGAGATTCACATTGCAGGAAATGGCAAGGGGATTTTCTTTAGTGGGGAGGCACTGTTAATTTTTAAGACACAGGATCCAAACCTAGAATGGTACATGAAGATTGCAGCAGCCATTCAGAATACAGTCTAGTGTTACTGTGTCATCTATGATGAAGCTACTATCCAGATATCACTGGATTGTTTTTTGAAGAGGGTAGATTGAATTGAATCCAGCAAGGAACTAGAACTTGTGCCATCAGTCAGGCATGAGTGAAATTGCAGTCTGCCTTCCATTTCCTATGGCTGATGATCCTTCAGCTCTACCATCTACCTCCTCTCCCCTTTCCAGTCAGTGACTCTTCTTCACAGTGACTCTTACTGACTCAAAGCCAGCCCCTGTATGCCAACTGTTGTACTGTACTTTTCAAGGTACTAAGGTTTACTTTTAGTATGTTTGTTTCTTATGTATTATTTGTATATAAAGTACTATAAACCTATTATAGGACAGTATTATATAGCTGATTGTGTTAATTTGGTATCTAGACTGACTTTGTTGGACTTATGAACAAATTGGATATAACACACTCTTAGAATGGAACCTGTTCATATTAGGGGACTTACTCTATGTCTTATCTGAGACTTCTGCATAATCTTGCAGGGAGGAGAAGGGCTGATTCTCCATCAAGGGGGAATGGCACACTTTTGCCAGTCCAGGGGAACAAGGGCATGCACCCAGATATTCTCCAGTTTTTCGGTTGCACATCTTCCTTATCAGGGCCCAATTTGCCTGCTTCATCTGTTGGCACTAGGGACCCCAAATAATCAGGCAGCAGACTTGCCTAGGCTGAGAATTCATCCTTCTCTCAAGTATGCCCTCTGTTGTAGGAGATGAGGGGCTGAACACTGGAAAGGAGGCCTTCTGATTCACACACTGTGCTTTAAATTGGCGATTACTCTGAGTCTGCCACTGTCTTCGCTCTCTTCAATGCACCAGTGGTGCTTAGCAGTACCCTCCCAGTTCCACATTCCTGATAGTTAATATCTTTCCCAAACCTCTCAAATGCTAGAGACACTGCACTTGCTGATGCATCCCTGTCTGCCTGTGCCTGATCCCAGTTCACCACCGGGGAAGGTCTTAGCAGTTGAACAGCTACACAGGCTACTGTCCAGGATTCCCAACATTCCACCTACTGCAGTGATGCGTCATTGCCAGCTGGCCAGCAGTGACCCAACACCAGAGTCCCTATCCTTTCTAGGACCGCTCCTGGTACTATCTTAGGTCAGGTTTCCCAGAAGCAGATTGTGCAAATGAGTTGAGGAGATAGGGCATTCAGCTGAAATGTGTAAGGCACTCAGGGCCAAAGATAGAGCAAGGAAGAAGCCAGTGCAGATGAGGGTTCAGCCAAGATCTAGCATCAGCCTGGTCACCCAGAATTCTGGGGCATGGATGGCACCACAGGTGTCCCATCTCGAGGGAGAAGGGCTAGCTTTTGTGCCCTGAATCAGCCAGAAAAGCTGCCCTAGAGAGAGGCTGTAAGCTCTCACTTATTTCTTGGATGGATGGCTCTGGTCAGTTGAAGATCCCAACTGACTAACAAAAAGGATCAGGATGAGGTCTCAACAGCCTCTACTATACTACGGTGTGTGGGTTTTTTAAATTTAAAAAATAGTAGGTTTCTTTGGCCCATTTTTTGATTGGGTCATTTATTTTTCTGGACTTGAGCTGCATAAGTTGCTTGTATATTTTTGAGATTATTTGTTTGTCAGTTGCTTCATTTGCTATTATTTTCTCCCACTCAGAAGGCTGTCTTTTCACCTTGCTTATAGTTTCCTTTATTGTGCAGAAGCTTTTAATTAGATCCCATTTGTTTATTTTTGCTTTTATTTCCAGTATTCTGGGAGGTGGATCATAGAGGATCCTGCTGTGATTTATGTCGGAGAGTGTTTTGCCTATGTTCTCCTCTAGGAGTTTTATAGTTTCTGGTCTTATGTTTAGATCTTTAATCTATTTTGAGTTTATTTTTGTGTGTGGTGTTAGAAAGTGATCTAGTTTCATTCTTTTACAAGTGGTTGACCAGTTTTCCCAGCACTACTTGTTAAAGAGATTGTCTTTACTCCATTGTATATTCTTGCCTCCTTTGTCGAAGATAAGGTGTCCATAGGTGTGTGGATTTATCTCTGGGCTTTCTATTTTGTTCCATTGATCTATATTTCTGTCTTTGTGCCAGTACCATACTGTCTTGATGACTGTGGCTTTGTAGTAGAGCCTGAAGTCAGGCAGGTTGATTCCTCCAGTTCCAACTAAATAGACATTTCTCTAAAAAAGACATATGGATGGCTAACAAACACATGAAAAGATGCTCAACATCACTCATTATCAGAGAAATGCAAATCAAGACCACAATGAGGTACCATTTCACACCAGTCAGAATGGCTGCGATCTAAAAGTCTGCAAGCAATAAATGCTGCAGAGGGTGTGGAGAAAAGGGAACCCTCCTACACTGCTGGTGGGAGTGCAAACTAGTACAGCCACTATGGAGAACAGTGTGGAGATTCCTTAAAAAATTGCAAATAGAACTGCCATATGATCCAGCAATCCCACTGCTGGGCATACACACCGAGGAAACCAGAATTGAAAGAGACACGGGTACTCCAATGTTCATTGCAGCACTGTTTATAATAGCCAGGACATGGAAACAACCTAGATGTCCATCAGCAGATGAATGGATAAGAAAGCTGTGGTACATATACACAATGGAGTATTACTCAGCCGTTAAAAAGAATACATTTGAATCAGTTCTAATGAGATGGATGAAACTGGAGCCAATTATACAGAGTGAAGTAAGCCAGAAAGAAAAACACCAATACAGTATACTAACACATATATATGGAATTTAGAAAGATAGTAATGATAACCTTGTATGCGAGACAGCAAAAGAGACACAGATGTATAGAAAGGACTTTTGGACTCTGTGGGAGAGGGAGAGGGTGGGATGATTTGGGAGAATGGCACTGAAACATGTATACTATCATGTGAGAAATGAATCACCAGTCTATGTTCGATACAGGATACAGGATGCTTGGGGCTGGTGCACGGGGATGATCCAGAGAGATGATATGGGGTGGGAGGTGGGAGAGGGGTTCAGGACTGGGAACTCATGTACACCCGTGGTGGATTCATGTCAATGTATGGCAAAACCAATACGGTATTGTAAAGTAAAATATAGTAAAAATAAAAATAAAAAAAATAGTAGGTTTTATTTTTAGAGCAGGTGTAAGCTTATGGAGAAACTGAACAGAAAGTACAGAGTGTTTCCATGTGACCCTTCACCATTCTCTCCCCACAGTTTCTCCTATTATTTACATCTTGTGTTAGTGCAGTACGTTCATTACAATTGATAAACAAGTATTGATACACTATTACTAACTAAAGTCCATAGCTTACATTAGGGTTTACTCTGTGTTGTACCTTCTGTGGGTTTTGACAGATGAGTAACACCACGCAGCCACCATTATATCATATAGAACACTGTCAGTACCCTAAAAATCTCCTGCATTCTACCTACTCATTGCCCACCCCCTACACTGAACCCCTGGTGACTGCTGATCTTTTCATTGTCTCTCATTTTCTCTTTTCCAGAATGTCATATAGTTGGAATCATAAAGTATATAACCTTCTCAGAGTGGCTTCTTTCATTTAGCAATATGCATTTGTTTCCTCCATATCATTTTAAGGCTTGAAGGCTCATTTCCTTTTGCTGATGAATAATATCCCATTGTATGGGTGTACCATAGTTTGGTAAATATTTAGGTAAGTACCAAGCAGTATGATTACTAGACCGCATGGTAAGATTATTTTAACTTTGTGAAAATCCACCCAACTCTTTGTACTATTTTGTATTCTCATGAGCAACAAATGACAGTCCCTATTGCTCCACATCCTCACCACATTAGTGTCCTATACTACGTTCACCGTGTAACTCTCAGTTTTTTTGCTGCAACAGCCAATCGTTTGAAGAGCTAACAAGTTTTTGTGAACTTAGCTAGTAAGAAAGTCACCAAAGGTCATGTCAACCTAAGAGTTATTACCATTATATCTTTCTGCCTCCTGAAACCAGCCTGCTTTCCTGGCATTTAAGGTGTGTGCATGCGTGTGTGCACACATACAGATATACATAAATATATATGGACACAGTCTACAACCAAGCCTAGACTGGAACACCTTTCACTAAATGTCAGCTCTTCTGCTTACTTCATATCTTTGGGTCTGATGACCTCAACCACCTGGACAGAGACAGAAGGAAACAAAGAAAGGCACCTGGACAATTTGCATCTTTATGCTTTGGATAAAGGAGGAGTTATAACTTTATTAACAGGCTCATATCTGCTCATTTGTAGATTGTACCAATATTGACTTGTCTGTCCTCAAGCAAAGGATCTTTTGTTTTCTTCAAGAGATTCTTGAACATGAAACACCTCAAGAACAAATCATACTTTATGACTAGACAAAATGGATAAACTCAATTTTCTAATGGTACTTGATAAACTGGAGTCACCAGTTAAGGGGCAGCCAAGATATGACTTGATCAGAGATAGTATTAGAGGATAAAGCCAATTATTTAGGAGATGAAAATCTGGTTTTATCTTTTCTTAAAAATGCTTTTTTTCCCCATAAGTTAATACAAAGTCTCCACAGTAAAGAAAAACAAAAATTTCACACCTTCTAGAGAGTCTGTTACATGGAGGGACAGGCCTTATCATACAAAGAAAACTTAGGGATTATATTCTACGAACTCTCATCAGCCATAATTTTTCTCAAGCCTTACTTTTTCTGACCTGTACTAATAAGAAAATATGTCATTTTTCAAATATAAAATTTTATAACACACATATACACCCTAATTGAGAAGGACTGCCTAATTAAATGCCATTGCCATTAATATTTGTTAACCAAAATGGAATATTCAATTTCTTAATTATGTGGCTATCTTCCTGTTAATTTGCCATTTCATGCTTATTAGCATCCAAGACTCTAGAAGTCTGAATAAGAAATATACACTAGTTAGCTTTGTTCTGGAGTAGGAGTGGGCTGTACATGTTTTGTTAATGGCTTTTTGTAATTTATAGGTGCTCAATAAATGTATTTTGAACTAAAACTCCTTTTAGAGGCCTTTTCCAAATAAAGTATATGGCTGAAGGCATCCCTCATGTGCCACCAAACTAATCACATGATAATCTAAAACCAAAATCTCAAATACTAAATTCCTAATACTTCGATTATAGGCAGTAGAAAAAGCATAAAAAAGGCATTTTGGGAAAGATTATCTTTAAATAGTCAAGGATAGAAAAAATGACAAAAAAAATAGCACATTCAGGTCCCCCAAACACACAATCTATCGTGCCATTAAAATGCAAAATATAAAAATGCCTCCACATTTGTTTCTTTTTGACCCCATGCCCATTTCTGCCTACCAGAAAACTGACTGATCAAGTGTTCCTAAACTTTTCAGGGAAAGCTTTGGGAGGAGGTGAAATCCATAAATCCCAGATAGAGCAAAAAGTACAGCGCCCCCATTCGGTGTCTTTCTTCCAAAGCAGTGGCATGCTGGCAATGCTCTTAGCCTACAACCATTTCCTTAAGAGGACAGCTCTTCCAATGAGGAAATTACTTCTCAATGTGAAATATTTGCCCTCATTTTCATTGTGGCCTAACTGGATCTATGCAAATGAATAACAGGAAGTTGATTTTATACCTTTCTTCTTGGGTACTATCTTCCTCAGCTTCTAAGCAGCTGGCGTCACCCCTACTGATTTCATGCTCCACTCTACCATTGGATCTTATTTTGAATCCTACATGTGCTGGAGACTAAGTCTTCCTTGCTACTGGTAGCTCTTTCCATATTTTCAATCCAGGGTACAAATTCCACTTCATTGCCTTTGCTTTAGAGAAAAACATGTGAGCTCCCTACACTGGTTCTCTACGGCAGGAGTGATATTGGCTCACACCAGATTTTCCCCAGCTAAAGCTTTATGGACCTGCTTTCTATTCCTCCTCAACCTGTGGTCTAAGTCTTGCCCCAGATCTCTGGATGACATTTAACAAAGGAATGTTAAAGGGATTCCACCTGCCAGATTACATAGTTAACACCTAACTGGCTGCAAATCTTGAAATGGGAGAGGTGAGGAGATGAGCTAAAGCTTATCACCTCCTAGCTCTTCTTACAGAGTGGTTTGCTAGCCTGATGTGATTATTCAGTCAGTTCTTTCATTTATTCACTAAACATTTACTGAGCCTCTACCTGAGTGCCAGGTTCTTGTATAATATGAAGCCTGGGGAAAACTTAAACTAATAAGGCAACCTCTGTGCCCTAGAGAAAATTCATGGTCTAGTGAGGAGAAAAAGTTAAACACATCATAAAATTATAATACAGCACATTCAATACTGTGATAGGGGTACTCCTTAAGGGAGTGAGTACAGAGAGGAGGGAAAGAGACTCGGCTGTCCGCCAGAGCCCTCACCCCTTCCCGTCACTATCATCTATCTTTATTTTAGGGGAGCCTCTACTAAGCAGGCTGTACCTGAACTGGATCCCAGGCTACGGGATTATTCAGCAAGTGTTTATTGGGTACCTCCTGAGTGCCTTGGAACAGGGAGAGGAATTAGAGATGGAGAGTTTCTAAGTGGGCAGGGATAGATGGGTAAGGAGCACCAGAAAGAACTGAACCCTGAAAGAAGTATGAGTGTATCCTCCTCCGGACAAGGAGGAATGCAAAGAGGAAGGACTATGATCAGGAGAGTTCCGGGTAGAAAGAGAGAAGCTGAATGAATTAACATCAGAGGGTACACTTGCCTAGTCAGTGAAGCAGGAGGCAGGGCAGCCAGGTGACACTAGGAGTAGAATTGGAGGCCATAGAAAAGTTAGAGAAAACAGCCAGAGGCAAAAGCATTTACAGTAGGTTTCAAAATGGTAGGTATGACTCAACTGCAACTCAGCAACCTAGTATTGGGAAAGATGCTGGAGGCTGGCAGTGGGGCCAGGGAGCTAATATTTTTTAATTAGAAAAGTTAAACTTAATTAAAACTGAATTGGAAATCTCTTGTAATACGCTAAGTGATGAACAAAATCAATGAAAGCAGTTATGTAGATGGGGAGTGGCAGACGATGAGATGGTTGGATGGCCTCACTGACTCAATGGATATGAGTTTCAGCAAACTCTGAGAGAGCATGAAGGACAGGGAAGCCTGGCATGCTGCAGTTCTGGGGTTGCAGAGTCAGACATGACTTTGTGACTGAACACACATAATTATTTAGAATCAATAGAAACTATCTGCAACACTGGACACCTCTTAAAAAAGGAGTGCACACCTAGTGCTTGCTTCAAACTGTAGACTTCCTTGGTATAAAATTAAAAAAAAACCTAGCACTCTCAAACATAACTTCCCTGGTAGCTGAACTGATAAAGAATCCACCTGCAAAGCAGAAGACGACGGTTCCATTACTGGGTTGGGTAGATCCCTGGAGTAGGAAATGGCAACCCACTCCAATACTCTTGCCTGGAGCATTTCATGGACAGAGGAGGCTGCTGGGCTACAGTCCATGGGGTCACAAAGAGTCAGATGTGACTGAGCTACTAACACTTTCACTTTTAAACTCTCAAACATAAGCCAGTTTGAATAGATTTTACATGTTAATTTTATACACATGTAGACACATAGAATGGAGAAGGCAAAAGCAACCCACTCCAGTACTCTTGCCTGGAAAATCCTGTGGATGGAGGAGCCTTGTAGGCTGCAGTCCATGGGGTCGCTAAGAGTGGGATACGACTGAACAACTTCACTTTCACGCATTAGAGAAGGAAATGGCAACCCACTCCAGTGTTCTTGCCTTGAGAATCCCAGGGACGGGGGAGCCTGGTGGGCTGCCGTCTATGGGGTCGCACAGAGTCGGACATGACTGAAGTGACATAGCAGTAGCAGCAGACACATAGAATACTATAAAAATGCATTAAAGTGTGTAGGTCTTGGTCTTATTTTCCTAGCCATTTGGAAAACCTTTCTGCAATCCTGGCTTACTTGGGCCTGGCATCCCTCCCACTTCTCTGGCCATCCTGCCATTCCCTGTGTGCCTAGACTCTTGGTCCATCCAGGTTTCTACAGTGAGTTCCCTGAATAAAGGAATAAGCAATGTACACATTAAGTGCTCATTTTTTCCACCTGAGCCCAAATTACCTGACTTGGTGAGGGAAACAGCATGAGTTTCTGGGACAGTGATAAGAATTGCATTCTTCATTTGGGTGTTGTTCCAGCCTGTGAGAACAGCACCAGGTCTCAACCTCCAGCAGCCCTCGCCACCTACACTTGTGTTAAAGCCAAATGCCTCAGCATGATACTGGAGGTTTACCTATGATACTGGAGGTTTACCTCCCTCTCTCTCAACCTCATTTACTTCCACTCTACCCAGGAACCTCTCAAGCCTGGCTCCAGGTCATCACTGAACATGGTCCCTTGGAGGCAGCTGGGTGATTTTCAAAGGTTCCTGGGTCCACCTTCATTACCCATGTGACAGGTGGAAGTTGCCCAGGTGCTAGGATGGGCCTGCAGCCTGGATTTCCTGCTTTGGCTCTGGAGCCTGCCAGGACAGGGAGAGACATTATACCAGGCACCATGCTGCCCTGCAAAAGCCATCTGTGACCAGAGCCCCTTCCCAGTGAGCCTGATCTTCTTTGGTGTACCAAGGCCTCCTGGTTATAGGGGGTCAGGCCACAAGGGAAGTATGCGTAGAAGTTGTCCCAAACCACGGTGCCTGCTGGCCTCCTTGACCTGTGCTGCTGTGTCCCATGCAAGGGTCACACTCTTCTCTTTCCAGCCCACAGCCTCTCTGACTCTGTAATTCCCTTTAGTTAAGAGGGTGGGATGTGGCATTGTAGGGATGCCACATTGTAGGGTGTTCAGTTCAGTTCAGTTCAGTTCAGTTGCTCAGTCATGTCCGACTCTTTGCAACCCCATGAATCACAGCACGCCAGGCCTCCCTGTCCATCACCAACTCCCGGAGTTCACTCAAACTCATGTCCATCGAGTGGGTGATGCCATCCAGCCATCTCATCCTCTGTTGTCCCCTTCTCCTCCTGCCCCCAATCCCTCCCAGCATCAGAGTCTTTTCCAATGAGTCAACTCTTTGCATGAGGTGGCCAAATTACTGGAGTTTCAGCTTTAGCATCATTCCTTCCAAAGAAATCCCAGGGCTGATCTCCTTTAGAATGGACTGGTTGGATCTCCTTGCAGTCCAAGGGACTCTCAAGACTCTTTTCCACCACCACAGTTCAAAAGCATCAATTCTTCGGCACTCAACTTTCTTCACAGTCCAACTCTCACATCCATACATGACCACCAGAAAAAACCATAGCCTTGACTAGACGGGTCTTTGTTGGCAAAGTAATGTCTCTGTATTTGAACATGCTATCTAGGTTGGTCATAACTTTCCTTCCAAGGAGTAAGCGTCTTTTAATTTCATGGCTGCAGTCACCATCTGCAGTGATTTTGGAGCCCCCCGTAATAAAGTCTGACACTGTTTCCACTGTTTCCCCATCTATTTCCCATGAAGTGATGGGACCAGATGCCATGATCTTCGTTTTCTGAATGTTGAGCTTTAAGCCAACCTTTTCACTCCCCTCTTTCACTTTCATCAAGAGGCTTTTTAGTTCCTCTTCACTTTCTGCCATAAAAGTGGTGTCATCTGCATATCTGAGGTTATTGATATTTCTCCTGGCAATCTTGATTCCAGCTTGTGCTTCTTCCAGCCTAGCGTTTCTCATGATGTACTCTGCATATAAGTTAAATAAGTAGGGTGACAGTATACAGCCTTGACGTACTCCTTTTCCTATTTGGAACCAGTCTGTTGTTCCATGTCCAGTTCTAACTGTTGCTTCCTGACCTGCATATAGGCTTCAGGGTGTAGAGCTGTATCAAGTGATGGGGCTGAGGTCCTGACCTTCCTGATCTGACCACCTGCCTGAGGAACCTCCCTCCCCTATTGCCTGATGTCCCTGTGTCTGTGTTCCACCCGGAGTCTCATCTCCTCTCAGGGACCAGCCCAAGGCCCACTCCTGCTCACTCAGTCACAGGGTGCAGAGGCCTCTCTGAATTCCTAGAGCCCTTGCTGTTGACATCACTTGAAGAGACATTTCATCAGACTTTCTTGGTGAGCCAGGCTCAGGGGACTTGGTTCTGCTGCTGGAAAGTTGTGTGAAACTGACCCTCTGTTTGCCTGTCTGAAGATGAAAGGGGCTGGAACCACACCTCGAGGCCGATGTTTCAGTTCAGTTTGATTGCTTTTTTCAGTCTAAACTACTTGCTAGGGTCTGTTTCTGCTTCTTATCTATATTTTACGTTTCTGTCACAACCTAGAGCATAGTGTACTAGGGCTTGAGGAAGACTTAAATTTGTTTCTGAGCTATTAACTGAATGAATACCAAGATCTTACAACAAACATGTTTTTCTGTGGGGCAAAGAAGAATTGGGTGATCTAGTTAAAATTTAGATTGTAGATTAAGCTCACTGTTGTTAAGATAGCACTGATCACCAAATTGGTCTATAGACTTTACACACTTCTAATCAAAATCCCAGCAAGGTTTCTTGTAGAAATTGACAACAGATTCTAAAATATATACAGAAATGTAAAAGATATAGAATAGCCAAAACAACTTTAAAAAGGAAAAACAATGTTGAAAGATTCAAACAATCTGATTTTAGACACTATAAAACTACAGAAATCTAGGATAGTAAAGTATTGATGTCAAGATAGAAAACTAGATCAATTAAACAGAATAGAGCATCCAGCAATAGATGCACATATATAAACAGTCAGTTGGTGGAAAAAGAGTCTTTTCAACAATGGTAGTAGAACAATCATTAATGTGCACAAAACTGAACTTTGATTGACACTTCATAGCAAATACCATAAAAATCCCTCAGAATGGATCAGAGACCTAAGTGTAAAACTTGAACTATGAAATATCTAGGAGAAAACATAGGAGAGAATCTTTGTTATCTTTAAACAAATATTTATTACACATAACACCCACACTATGATCTTAATTTTTAAAATATTAGATTTCATAAAAATTAAAATCTTCTTCTCCTAAACAGATACTCTGAAGAGAATGAAAAACTAAGCTACATACTGAAGGAAAATATTTGTAAATTACATATTCAATAAATGACTTGCATCCAGAATATATTTTTTTAAAACTCTCAAAACTAAATAATAAGAAAACAATGAACAAAAGATTTGAACAGAGACTTCACCAAAAAAGATATATGGATGGCAAGGAAGCACACAAAAAGATGCTCAACCGTTAATCACAGCAACTTAAAACCTCAGTAACATGCTACTACACACCTATTAGAAGGTTTAAAATGAAAAAAGACTGACAATACCAAGCGTTGGTGAGACATGGAGCAAGTGGAACTTTCATACACTGCTATGGGAGTATAAGATGGTATAACCATATTAGAAAAGAGCTTAGCAATTTCTTTAAAAAGTTAAACATGCACCTGCCATATGACCTAACCGTTACACTCTTAGGTATTTACCGAAGAACAATGAAAACATATGTCTGCAAAATGATTTGTACCCAAATCTTCAAAGCAGCATTAGCACCTCAAAAGTGGAAAGAAACCAAATATACATTAAGAGGTAAAAGGATATGTAAACTGAGGTACATCCAAACAATGGAGCTCTACACAGCAATTAAAAGGAATATACTATTGCTGCACAAAGAAACATGAATGTATCTCA
Source organism: Ovis canadensis (assembly GCF_042477335.2). Taxonomy (NCBI): domain Eukaryota; kingdom Metazoa; phylum Chordata; class Mammalia; order Artiodactyla; family Bovidae; genus Ovis; species Ovis canadensis. The sequence continues at coordinate 207,117,978 of NC_091245.1, read as the reverse complement.
AAATAATTATGCTAAGTGGGAGAAACTAGACCAAAAAAAGTACATGCTATGTTTCTTTATGGAATTCTAGAAAATTCAAAATAATCTATTGTGATAGAAGGTCAGTGATCACTTGGAGAGCTGTAAAGGGATAAAAGAGGTACAAGAGAAAGGTAATAAAAAGAAACATGAGGAAAATTTGGGGGATGAAAGAGGTGTTCATTATCTTGATTGTGGTGATGCTTTTATAGGTGTAGACATGTGTCAACATCTACCAAATTGTATACTTTAAATGTGTGCAATTTATTATGTCAATTATACCTCAATAAAGAAAACCTGCATTTGACTGAAGCTCTTCAAGCAATTCCAGTGCAAGTTTTCCCTAAACCACCCTTCGTGAAACACTAATCTAGACAGTAAGGATTTCTAGAACAATATTGTAATTAGAATGTTTGTTTCTGGGGAAAATAAGTAACTTTGCCTACTAGGGTTGTTATATCTTTCTGTATTATGCCTCCAGAGTACCCATATTCCATTACCATAACATGTATTTAGCATATTATTAACAGTTCAAAGGCAAACTTAAATCATATCTTTCTCCCATCTTACCTTTGTATAAATTAAAATTAACTTCATGATCTTGTTACATTTCCTGGCAGAGGCTTACAGCTTAAATCAAGAACTTAGGTCTCTTGGTCATGACTGGAAATTGATGTGCTAGTTTTCCAGTCGCCCTTCTTAGTTTGCCTTTTTTCACATCTTATGATGCACATTCACCCACACATCCTCCTGACAAGCTCACGACCAGAGGAGACACAGAAAGAGTGTAAAATGGTTTCATTACTGCTAAGTCTCTGAGGACAAAGTTATCTTTCCATGTGTATATAATTTTCCTCACTAAACAACAAAAACTGTTGCCAGTATAAATGATAGGACATAGGTTTTTCCCATGAAACTAGCATTCCTTAACCCTAGCAACATTACTTGAAAGAAATATTGGAACTCAATGGATGAAGTTAGTTTTGGATTTTCCTGTCCAATATCACTTGAGAAGACACATGTGAAGGATAAAGCCTACTCAAAGATGATTTTTAGCGATTAAAGGGAATACAGTGAATAACACCTGTGAAAACGGTGTAGGGATTAAAAAAAAAACCTCCAAAAATTCACTCCTCAAATGTTTTGTGGTGTTTTAGTTACCCTAGTCCCATTCTACTCCTTTTTCTTAGTGGCAGCCTTGGAAACCAACAGCCTGTAATCATGGTGAAAATTAGCAAGCTGGTAGCTCTAGGAGGGGGCAGAATGGGGATCCCCTTCAAAGTCTCATTCCCAGAAAACTGTCATTATTTGATTGTCTGGGGGGTTCCTTGGAATATCCTACTTGCAAGGCTGTCTTTATTAACCAGCCAAGAGCTTGCTCAGTGTGAAAAGCCTTTTCCCAGGGCCCTTTGAGAAAATATCTAGAGGTGATTATTTAATTTCTTGGCTGCTTGAGACACTGGATAACAGCTGGGGCAAAAATAAGATAATCAAAAAGTAAAAGAAAAACGTAAGAATCCATAGTGGTTTTGAAAAACTCCAAATATTCTGGAGATTCTAGAAGGCCATTGTGCACATGCCAAGGGTTGTACACACACTCAGGAAGAATCTTAGAAGACGTTATGCTCTCACCTCAGCTGATTTTGAGACTTTGTACAAAAAATAAGTGAAGGCTAAGGAAATTGTCACCTGTCTAACTGAGTATTAAAGTTGTGCTCTAAAGTCCACACAGAATTCCTTGGCAAAGACCAGAATGTTTATTGATTTCAGGTGTTTAAGAAAACTTCTGCCCAACCATGAACCAACCAGACTTCAGTGACCACACATGACAACGAATATGGATTTTATAGGATTATTTCATAAAAGTCACTAAATAAACCACAGACAGCAACAATCGCAAACACTGGAGATAGAGGATAATCTGATTTCCAGAGTTGCCACATTATGTCATTTTAAATGTCCATTTTCCAAAGAAAAATTATGATGCATACAGAGAAATAAGAAAACATAACCCACACACAGGAAAAAAAGGAGTCAATAGAAACTCTCCCTGAGGAAGCCAAGATATTGCACTTCCCAGACCAAGACTTTAAATCAACTTAAAAAAAAATGTTTAGAATGAAAGGAAACCATATATAAAGAACTAAAGTATGAAAACAAACTCTCATCAAATAGAAAATATAAAGAGAGAGAAATTATACTTTAAAAGGACCAAATAGATATTTTGGATTCAAAAGTATAATAACTGGAGTGAAAAATTCACTACAGTGGTTCAATAGCCAATTTGAGCAGGCAAAGAATCAGAGAACTTATACATGGGTCAACTGAAACTACCCAATTTGAAGAATAGAAAGAAAAAGAATGAAAAAAATAAACAGAGCTTTAAAAGCCTGTAGGACACCAACAAGCATATCAACATACACCTAACAGGAGTCCCAGAGGACAGAAAAAGGGACTGAAAAAATTAATACTTGAAGAAATAATGGACAAACACTTCCAAAATTCGAAGAAAAATGCTAATCTACACATTCAAGTTGATCTAAAAACTCCAGAAATAAAAATTCAGAGACCCCCCCCACCTATACATAATATGATCAAACTGTCAAAAGACAAAGAAAGTAGAGATAGCTAAAATGGCAGATTAGGAAGACCACAAGATTAGGAAGACCACACCTTTCATGACTACATCAAAATTATGACTATTTATAGAGCAACTACTGATAAGAAACACCTGAAGATTAGCAGGAAAGGTTATCTACAACTAAAGATATGAATAAGGAACTAAAATGAGATAAATAGGAGGGGCAGAAAAGCAGTAGAGTTAAAACCCATACTCACTCGGTAGACAACCCACAAACAAGAGTATAATCACACTAGCAGAAGTTCTCCCCAAGGAGCAAGGGGTACAAGCCACATTGAGCTCCTTAGCTCAGCAGTCCTACTAGGAAGATGAGCCCCCAGAGTCAAACACTTTGAAGGCCAGTGGGGATTACTTTTGGGAGAGTTAGAGGGCTCTAGAAAATAGAGACTCTACTCTTAAAGAGCATGTACAAAATCTTACATGCTCTAAGATCCAGGGCAGAAGAAATAGTTTGAAAGAATCCTGGGTTAGACTACTTGCTAATCTTGTAGAACTTCCCAGAGAGGTAGGAAGAAACTAGGAACTCCCTGGGAATACAGGTGCTGGCAGCAGCCATATTTAGGAACTCATTCTACCATGAGGATACCAGTGCTGGCAAGTACCATTCTGGAATCTTCCCTCTAGATGATTGGTTCTGGGAAACAGCCCCACTCACCAGCAGTTCTGATGCCCTAAGACCCCATGAATCCCCAAGTCATTCAGGGACCCAGCCTCATCCACCAGAGGGCCCAAGACTCAGACCCACTCACTAATAGGCCAGCGCTAGTCCTGGGAACCCCTGAATCACAAAGCCAACTGCACCAGGACCTAGTACTGCTTGCCAGCAGGCAAGAAGCATCCTCAAAGAGGCAGAGCCTGGCAGCCAATTGGGATGGGGGCCAGCCCTCGCTACAAGTATGCTTATAGTAGTCAGCCTCATCATGACAGAAAAGACCATACAGCTCACAGAGGAGGCAGTCCTAGAACATGTCACTCTGGTGATCAAAGAGAAGTTGGGCCCCATAGAACATCTCCTACATAAGGCTACATCTCTGACATTGGGAAATATAACTGATAGAATATATAGAAATAAAAACAGAAAGTTAGGCAAAATGAGGTGACAGAGGAAAATGTTCCAAATGAAAGGACAAGAATAAAACCCTAGAAGAACTATTAAGTTAAGTTAAGTCACTCAGTCGTGTCCGACTCTTTGCGACCCCATGGACTGTAGCCCACCAGGCTCCTCCGTCCATGGGATTCTCCAGGCAAGAATACTGGAGTGGGTTGCCATTTCAGCAATAATTATTACTTATTTACCCAATAAAGAGCTCAAGGTGATGCTAATAAAATGCTGTGCTGTGCTGTGCTTAGTTTGCTCAGTCGTCTCCGATTCTTTGTGACTCCATGGACCATAGCCCACCAGGTTCCTCTGTCCATGGGGATTCTCCTGACAAGGATACTGTAGTGGGTTGCCATGCCCTCTGCTGAATGAGCTAAAAAATAGATGAACATAGAGAGCAATTTTTAAAGAGTTAGAAAATATAAAGAACTACGCAGAGCTAGACAATACAATAAAATTAAATATACATTAGAAGGAATCAACAGTAGATTAGATGATACAGAGGAATGGATCAGCAAACTGGAAGACAGAATACTGGAAATCACCCAAGCTGGCAGAGAAAAGAAAAAGAATTGTAAAAAATGAGGATAGTTTAAGAGACCTCTGGGACAGCATCAAGTATATTAACATTTGCACTCTACGGGTTCTAGAAGAAGAGAGAGAGAAGTTGGAGACATAATAACTTAAAACTTCCCTAACTTGGGGAAGGAAACAGACATCCAGGTTCAGAAGCACAGAGAGTCCCAAACAAGATGAACCCAAAGATATCCACACTAAGATAGGTTGTAATTAAAATGGCAAAATTAAAAGCATCAAGGGTAAAGCAACTAGTTACATAAAGTTTCAAGATACAAAGGTAATATACACAAATCTGTAGCATTTCTATACACTAACAATGACATATCAGAAAGAGAAATCAAGAAAAAATCTAATTTGCAATTGCATCAAGAAGAATCAAATACTAGGAATAAATCTAACCAAGGAGAGAAAACTATAAGACATTGATGAAAGACATTTTGGACAACATAAGCAAATAGAAAGTTATACCATGCTCACAGACTGGAAGTCAATATTGTTAAGAATGACTATGCTCCCCAGGGCAATCTACAGATTCAATGCAATCCCTCTCAGAATACCAATGGCATTTTTTTCACAGAAGTAAAAGAAATAATTCTAAATTTGTATAGAAACAAAAGACCTGAATAGCCAAAACAATCTTGAGAAAGAACAAAGCTGATGGTATCATGAGCTGTGATTTCAAACTATACTACAAAGATACAGTAATCAAAAAATGTAGTAGTGGTACAAAAACAGACACACAGATCAATGGAACAGAATAGAGAGCCCCGAAATAAACCCACACTTATGTAGACAATTAATCTATGACAAAGGAGGCAATAATATACATTGGGGAAAAGACAACCTTTCCAACAAATAGTGTTGGAAAACTGGACTGCTACATGCAAGGGAATCAAAATTAACTACTTTCTCACACCATGTACAAAAATAAACTCAAAATAAATGAAAGACTTAAATGTAAGACCTGAAGCCATAAAACTCCTGAAGGAAAACATAGGCAATATACTTTTTTTTTTTTTTTTTGCCCATCTGTGTGGCATGCAGGATCTTAGGCCCCTGAACAGGATTGAACCTGTGCCCCCTGCAGCAGAAGTGTGGAGTCTTAACCACTGCATTGCCAGTGAATTCCCAGACAGTATACCTTTTGACATACATTGTGGCAATATTTTGTGTGTAGAAATACTGAACTACTAAGCTGTGCACCTGGAACAAACATAGTTTGTAGGTCAATGACATTTTAATTAAAAAAGAGAGAGAGAGAGAATCTAGAAAGCAGCAAGAGAAAAGCAACCTGTATCATGCAAATATTTTTTAATAAGTAAATAGCTTAACTCTTACTATAAACTATGGAGGCTACAAAATAGTGGGATGACAAAAGTGCTTTAAGAAAAAGACTGTCAACTGAGAATTTTATATCTATGGCCAACTGATTTTCATCAGGTCTGCTGTCTTGATTCAGGCTGCTATAACAAAATACCATATCCTGGATGGCTTATAAATGACTGAAGTTTCTTTCTTACAGTTCTGGAGGCTGGAAGTCTGAGATAAGAGTGCCAGCCTGGCTGAGTTCTGGTGAGGACCCTCCTCTGGGCTGCATATTGTTGACTTCTGATTGAGAAAATTGGGCCTGGGCAATTGGGTAGGTGGGATCATGTCTAAAAGGGACATACACACAATTGCAAAACCCCTACACAATTTAAAGCAAGCACAGGTGCTTCCAGGTACTATGAAAATGTGCCCACAGTTATTTTCTAGGCAAATCATTTTCTTTAACAATATCCCCAATCTCCACACCTCCACACTGATTCCACACAAAGCTGGAATCAGTATACTCCCCAGACTGAAGTCAGCAAGGGTAAACTTACCTTTAATATTGTTTTGTTGTTTCATCAATAATTTACTTATTTCTGAAAACCAACAATCTCTGATTTCTTTTGAAGCTGCCTGCAATTACAGATAAGAAAATACTGAATATCATCACCTGGTACATTAATTGGACAGGACTTTGATTCTCTGGGTGACTTTTAGAATGAGATAAAAAACACTTGCTGAGTTATGGGAACACGATAGGGAAAGAGGAGAGACACCTATGGGAAAGGCATGGATATTACCTGTAGGATGTATTTTTCAAGTCCATTTTGGTTGGCAATTTCAAACTTTCTGTTGCTCCCCCTTCCAAGTTGGCGAATTGAAAGTGTCATCAACTATGGTAAACAAAGAAGAAAATTCTCTATGCTATCTCTTCCAATTTAAGAATTATCCCTGTCTGTCACTCCAATTCTTTCTACCCTTGATCTCTTTTCTTCCATCTTTCTTCTAAGTGTTTTACTGTTTTCTGTTAACAACCCCAAGGAACATAAAACACAATCTTGTGTCATTTATCTTGTCTATTTCAGAGGACAACACAGATTATATCATTCCACAGGCACAGCTGTAGCCTTCAACTTTAAGCAAAACGGTGATCTCTCCTTTAATACCTGAGTATTTCACAAATTGCTACATAATAGTAACTGAATTAGTGTCCACTATGAAACAGAAATAAAAAGCACTATGAATAAATTAACAGTCTTAATCACAAGAGCATGTATGTGTATATGTGATTGATAGCTATGAAATATTTCTCATACAAGCAAGAGGCAATGGTTGGTGTGGACATGGGTTCCTAAACCCCCAGGATCAGGTGTTGCCTACATTTGTATGAAAAGATGCATGGTTGAGAAGATGAAATTCAGCCCATGCTTTAATCTCCGAGACTTTCAATCCTCTGCCTGGACAAAAGAGGGTACTTTTTAATTAGTTTGTCCAGATAGGCTGCCATAGGGTTCCTTTTCTCTACCCAGTACAAAGGCAACCTGTGCCAGCCCTGGGCCTATCTAGTGACTGATTACAAGCCCTGACTCTAGAATCAGACCTGGGTGGATTCTCGCTCTGTTTGTGGCACCTGATTAGCTAACCTCGCCTCTCTAAGCTTCAGTTTCTTTATCTATAAAGTAAAGATAACAATATTTCTCTCCACAGGGTTGTGCTGACCCCCAAGTGCAATAAGACACCTTTACCTTCATAGACTTCTTAAAGCTGTAGTGAGGGGACAGGCCCTGGTCACTGGGCTCCATCTGTATCTTACAGAACACTATTCCCCATTCAAATAGATAGATTTGCCTCTGGCTGGGCTTGAATCGAATTAAATCCTTCATCTTATAACGATCTTTGTGAACTGTCCAAACGTTGAAAGAACCATGCATCAACAACTTGCCAAATTTTCCAATATCATCCTTTGGGAAACACAGATACACACAAAAAGGAGTTGTTAAATTACTTGATTAAAAAGAAGCTGTCAAATTGCAGAGCATGCTTATTTGAAGTTTACAATCTTACAAGAGCCAGTCAGGCTAATCTGTCACTTACCAAAACTACAATTTTATGAGCTTCAATCAGCATGGTGTCATTCAGTTAATAAGGAATAGTGCAGCAGTATAAGGTAATATCGAGAAGGCAATGGTACCCTACTCCAGTACTCTTGCCTGGAGAATCCCATGGATGGAGGAGCCTGGTAGGCTGCAGTCCATGGGGTTGCTAAGAGTCGGACACGACAGAACAACTTCACTTTCACTTTTCACTTTCATGCACTGGAGAAGGAAATGGCAACCCACTCCAGGGTTCTTGCCTTGAGAATCCCAGGGACAGGGGAGCCTAGTGGGCTGCTGTTTGTGGGGTCGCAAAGAGTCGGACACGACTGAAGCAACTTAGCAGCAGCAGCAGCATAAGGTAATAAACATAAAGCATGTTAGAAATACTTTGAACTAAAGGTATTAGTACTCTGATATTTTTATCTTATAATTAATTTTTAGCTAGCAGAACTCCACTTCCTTTTCTTTGTTTTTGATATGACACTACTTAATAAGGGCAAGATATTAATATTTTAATTATGTTTGGGAGAGCCAGTATCTTTGCTGCAGTATAGATCTTTGGTAATCTGTGGGTTCCATCCTAATTCAGATGTATTTTAACATTTGCCTCAGCAACATGAGAACATAAGAACATGAGATTTGTTCTGAAAAAGAAAGCTTAGGATGACCTAATCTTTATAACATTGTAAAGGAAATGGTAATTACATTCAACTCTGCATTTTGGGCTTCCCTAGTGGCTCAGTAGGAGAAGGCGATGGCACCCCACTCCAGTACTCTTGCCTGGAAAATCCCATGGATGGAGGAGTCTGGTGGGCTGCAGTCCATGGGATCGCTAAGAGTCGGACACGACTGAGTGACTTCACTTTCACTTTTCGCTTTCACACATTGGAGAAGGAAATGGCAACCCACTCCAGTGTTCTTGCCTGGAGAATCCCAGGGACAGGGGAGACTGGTGGGCTGCCTTCTATGGGATCGCAGAGTCAGACACGACTGAAGCAACTTAGCAGCAGCAGCAGCAGTGGCTCAGTGGTAAAGAACCTGCCTGCCAATGCAGGAGACTCAAGTTCAATCCTTGAGTCGGGAAGACCTCCTGCAGTAGGAAATGGCAACCCACTTCAGTATTCTGGCCTGGAGAATTTCATGGGCAGAGAAGCCTGGCAGGCTACAGTCTGTGGGGTCGCAAAAGAGTTGGACACAACCTATTGACTAAACAACAACTGGATTTTTCATAGTGAGTGAACAGTGTAAACTTAATCCCAAATGACAATTTTTTTGTTTGTTTTTGGTCTAATCTTTTTGGTTCTAAGGCACACACTCACTATGATGCCTCTCCTTCCACCCTCAAATGTCTGTCTGAAAGTCCAAATGAGGTGATCCTGCCTTCTCTGAGCTCTCTCTAAAAGTAGCGGAGTGTGATGAGCTAGAAATGCGGTATTTATAAAAAACTATATCATTAAAGTATATAATCAAGAATTTATTTCCCTGAATCAAAACACCAAAAGAAAAAATTATTTGAATCAGACCAGGACAGAGATATTTCCCTGTTTTATATCTAACTAAGATAAATCCTCTCAATTTAAAAGTTATTATTAGATATAATGTACATTATGTACTCTTAAATGCAGAGTACATCACGTGAAATGCTGGGCTGGATGAATCACAAGCTGCAATCAAGATTGCTAGGAGAAATATCAATAACCTCAGATATGCCACTTTAATGGCAGAAAATGAAGAGGAACTAAAGAGCCTCTTGATGAAGGTGAAAGAGGAGAGTGAAAAAGCTGGCTTAAAATTCAACATTCAAAAAATGAAGATCATGGCATCCGATCCTATCATTTCATCGCAAATAGATGGGGAAAATGTGGAAACTGTCAGATTTCATTTTCTTGGCCTCCAAAATCAATGCAGACAGTGACTGCAGCCATGAAATTCAAAGATGCTTGCTCGTTGGAAGAATAGCTATGACAAACCTAGACAGTGTATTAAAAAGCAGACACATCATAGTCAAGCTATGGTTTCTCCAGTAGTCATGGATGGATGTAAGAGTGGGACCATAAAGAAGGCTGAGTGCTGAAGAATTGATGCTTTTGAACTGTGGTATTGGAAAAGACTCTTGAGAGTTCCTTGGACAGCAAAGGGATCAAACCAGTCAATCCTAAAGGAAATCAACTCCAAACTTTCATCGGAAGGACTGGTGCTAAAGCTGAAGCTCCAATACTTTGGCTGGCCACTTGATGCAAAGAGCTGAATCAATGGAAAAGACCCTGATACTGGGAAAGATTGAGAGCAAGAGGAGAAGGGGATGACAGAGGATGAGATGCTTGGATGGCATCACTAAGTCAATGGACAAGAGTTTGAGCAAATTGCAGGAGATAGTGAAGGACTGGGAAGGCTGGTGTGCCGCAGTCCATAAGGTCATAAAGAGGTCGTGTCTGACTTAGCGACTGAACAACAACAACTCGTGTACCATTAATAGGCATTAAAAAATTATGTATATTGAACTGTAAATACCTTTTTAAAATGACTGTATATCTGAAAGTCTAAAATAAAAAGCTCAAGGCAATAAATTCGAATCATTTTTATGGTGTGTGTGTCATAATTTCAGTACTGTTTTCCTCTTTTTCCTTTATAAAATTTACATGCGGTAAATGTGGTGAGTGAAGTCCTCACTGAGGAGTAAGAACCCCAGTTTCAAGGCCTTCTCTCCTAAAAGCATCATGTTCCTATTGCAGGTTGCACAAACTCAGCTTGACTGCAACTAAGACAGGTGGGTGATGGGTTCATAAGGATCTGTGAGAAGTTACTCACTCTATCCACATACTTCCTGCACCCATTTAAATGTAACCACTCCAGCCCTCAGTGAATGGTGTCTTCTTTTATAACCATTTAATTTATATTACTCAGACATACATACTGCAGGAAATATGTTTAGTCAAGGCTGGCAAAAGAAGGTGTTTAATATCTGCCACAGGAACAACTGTATTCAGTAGTTTCTATTTAAAAATTGATTTATACTCCATCTCATTTCAAAAATTAGATCAGTTCAGTTGCTCAGTTGTGTCCGACTCTGCAATCCCATGGACTGCAGCATGCCAGGCCTCCCTGTCCATCACCAACTCCCTGAGTTTACTCAAATTCATGACCATGTCATGAGTCAGTGATGCCATCCAGCCATCTCATCCTCTGTCATCCCCTTCTCCTCCTTCCCCCAATCCCTCCCAGCATCAGGGTCTTTTCAAATGAGTCAGTTCTTCGCATCAGGTGGCCAAAGTATTGGAGTTTCAGCTTCAGCATCAGTCCTTCCAATGAACACTCAGGACTGATCTCCTTTAGGATGGAACTGGTTGGATCTCCTTGCAGTCCAAGGGACTCTCAAGAGTCTTCTCCAACACCATAGTTCAACAGCATCAATGCTTCGGCACTCAGTTTTGTTTATAGTCCAACTCTCACATCCATACATGACTACTGGGAAAACCATAGTTTTGACTAGACGGACGTTTGTCAGCAAAGTAATTACTCTTCTTTTTAATATGCTGCCTAGTTTGGTCACAACTTTCCGTCCAAGGAGTAAGCATCTTTTAATTTCATGGCTGTAGTCACCATCTATAGTGATTTTGGAGCCTCCCAAAATAAAGTTTCTCACTGTTTCCATTGTTTCCCCATCTATTTGCCATGAAGTGATAGGACCAGATGCCATGATCTTAGCTTGCCGAATGTTGCGTTTTAAGCCAACTTTTTCACTCTCCTCTTTCACTTTCATCAAGAGGCTCTTTAGTTCTTCTTCACTTTCTGCCATAAGAGTGGTATCATCTGTACATCTGAGGTTATTGATATTTCTCCCAGAAATCTTGATTCCAGCTTGTGCTTTATCCAGCCCAGCGTTTCTCATGATGTACTCTGCATGTAAGTTAAGTAAGCAGCCTTCACATACTCCTTTCCCGACTTGGAACCAGTCTGTTGTCCCATGTCCAGTTCTTATAAAATATATATTTTCTGTGTAAAATAGGCAGACAGAAAATAACCAAGGAGATTAGGGTGAAGAAAAAAATAGAGCTTAAAACAATAAGATGAAGAAGATGTACATAAAACACAGACAATAAAGCCATGTGAACTTGCTGCAGACTAGGCTCTGATCTAGCAGGCAGTACACAAGGAAATATGGAGAGCTATACAATTCATTATATCTGAAGACTTATCCAAACCAGTTGTTCAGGAAAAGCACATCAACTTGTTAATAAGACATGGAAGAAATTTCTCCCATGGGTCTTCATAAAGGATCATTGCATCAAATGCTGAGCCCACTGCGCTGAACCTGGACTTCCTGCGCTGGGAGTGCAGAGCCCTACCCACTGGACCACCAGGGAAGTGCCGGCACAGCTTTTTGTTTTAAAATTAATTTATTTTAATGGGATGCTAATTACTTTACAATATTGTGATGGCACTTGTCATACATCGACATGACTCAGCTATGGGTAAATATGTGTTCCCCCCATCTTAAAACCCACGCCCACCTACTTCCCCACTCCATTCCTCTGGGTTGCCCCAGAGTACCTTTGGGTGCCCTGCTTTATGCTTCAGACTTGCACTGGTCATCTGTTTTACATATGGTAATATACATGTTTCAATGCTATTCTCTCAAATTATCCCACCCTCACCTTCTTCCACAGAGTTCAAGTCTGTGTTTTACATCTGTGTCTCTTTTGCTGCCTTGCATATAGGATCGTCATTCACTTCAGTACAGTCGCTCAGTGTGTCTGACGCTTTGCGACCCATGGACTGCAGCACGCCAGGCCTCCCTGTCCATAGCCAACTCCCAGAGTTTCCTCAAACTCATGTCCATTGAGTTGCTGATGCCATCCAACCATCTCATCCTCTGTCGTCCCCTTCTCCTCCCCCTTCAATCTTTCCCAGCATCAAGGTCTTTTCAAATGAGTGAGTCAGTTCTTTGCATCCGGTGGCCAAAGTATTGGAGTTTCAGCTACAGCATCAGTCCTTCCAATGAATAGTCAGGACTGATTTCCTTTAGGATTGAATGGTTTGATCTCTGTGCAGTCCAAGGGAATCTCAAAAGTCTTCTCCAGCACCACAGTTCAAAAGTATCAATTCGTCGGCACTCTCTTCTTCAGCTTTCTTTACAGTCTAATTCTCTTATCCATACATGACTACTGGAAAAACCACAGCTTTGACTAGATGGACCTTTTTCAGCGAAGTAATGTCTCTGCTTTTTAATATGCTGTCTAGGTTTGCCATAGCTTTTCTTTCAAGGAGCAAGCGTCTTTTAATTTCATGGCTGCAGCCACCATCTGCAGTGATTTTGGAGCCCAGAAAAATAAAGTCTGTCACTGTTTCCCCATCTATTTGCCATGAAGTTATGGGACTAGATGCCATGATCTTCGTTTTTTGAATGTTGAGTTTTAAGCCAACTTTTTCACTCTCTTCTTTCACTTTCATCAAGAGACTCTTCAGTTTCTCTTTGCTTTCTGCCATAAGGGTGGTATCACCTGTGTATCTGAGGTTATTGGTATTTCTCCTGGCAATCTTGATTCCAGCTTGTGCTTCATCCAGTTTATCATTTCTCATGATGTACTCTGCATATAAGCTAAATAAACAGTTTGACAATATACAGCCTTGACATACTCCTTTCCCAATTAGGAACCAGTCTATTGTTCCATGTCCAGTTCTAACTGTTGCTTCTTGACCTGCATACAGATTTCTCAGGAGGCAGGTCAGGTGGTCTGGTATTCCCATCTCTTGAAGAATTTTCCACAGTTTGTTGTGATCCACACAGTCAAAGGCTGTGGCATAGTCAATAAAGCAGAAATAGATGTTTCTCTGAAATTCTCTTGCTTTTTTGATGATTCAGTGGATGTTGGCAATTTGATCTCTGGTTCCTCTGCCTTTTTTAAATCCAGTTTGAACATCTGGAAGCTCACAGTTCTCATACTGTTGAAGCCTGGCTTGGGAGAATTTTGAGCATTACTTTACTAGCATGTGAGATGAGTGCAATTGTGCAGTAGTTTGAACATTCTTTGGCATTGCCTTTCTTTGGGATTGGAATGAAAACTGACCTTTTCCAGTCCTGTGGCCACTGCTGAGTTTTCCAAATTTGCTGGCATATTGAGTGCAGCACTTTCACAGCATTATCTTTCAGGATTTGAAATAGTTCAACTGGAATTCCATCACCTCCACTAGCTTTGTTCATAGTGATGCTTCCTAAGGCCCACTTGACTTCACATTCCTGGATGTCTGGCTCTAGGTGAGTGATCACACCATCGTTATTATCTGGGTCATGAAGATCTTTTTTGTATAGTTCTTCTGTGTATTCTTGCCACTTCTTGTTAATATCCTCTGCTTCTGTTAGGTCCATACCATTTCTGTCCTTTATTGTGCCCATCTTTGCATGAAACATTCCCTTGGTATCTCTAATTTTCTTGAAGAGATCTCCAGTCTTTCCCATTCTATTGTTTTCCTCTATTTCTTTGCATTGATCTCTGAGGAAGGCTTTCTTATCTCTTCTTGCTATTCTTTGGAACTCTGCGTTCAAATCGGTATATGTTTCCTTTTTCCTTTTGCCTTTCACTTCTCTTCTTTTCATAGCTATTTGTAAGGCCCCCTCAGACAACCATTTGGCCTTTTTGCATTTCTTTTCCTCACTACGGTCTTGATCACTGCCTCCTATACAATGAACCTCCATCCATTGTTCTTCAGGCACTCTGTCTATCGGATCTAATCCCTCGAATTTATTTCTCACTCCCACTGTAGAGTCATAAGGGATTTGATTTAGGTCAGAACTGAATGGTCTAGTGGTTTTTCCTACTTTCTTCAATTTAAATCTTAATCTGGCAATAAGGAGTTCATGATCTGAGCCACAGTCAGCTCCCGGTCATTTTTTTTTTTTCTGACTTTATGGAGCTTATCCATCTTTGGCTGCAAATGATATAATCAATCTGATTTCAGTATTGACCATCTGGTGATGTCCGTGTGTAAGGTCTTCACTTGTGTTGTTGGAAGAGGGTGCTTACTGTGACAAGTGTGTTCTCTCGGCAAAACTTTGTTAGCCTTTGCCCTGCCTCATTCTGTATTCCAAGGCTAAATTTGCCCTGGTATTTCTTGACTTCCTACTTTTGCATTCCAGTCCCCTATAATGAAAAGGACATCTTTTGGGGGTGTTAGTTCTAGAAGGTCTTGTAGGTCTTCATAGAACCATTCAACTTGAGCTTCTTCAGCATTACTCGTTGGGGCATAGACTTGGATTACTGTGATATTGAGTGGTTTGCCTTGGAAATGAACAGAGATCATTCTGTCATTTTGGGGACTGCATCCAAGTACTGCATTTCAGACTCTTTTGTTGACTATGATGGCTACTCCATTTCTTCTAAGGGATTCTTGCCCACAGTAGTAGATATAATGGTCATCTGAGTTCAATTCACCGATCCCAGTCCATTTGAGTTCACTGATTCCTAAAATGTCGATGTTCACTCTTGTCATCACCTGTTTGACCACTTCCAATTTGCCTTGAAATTAAAAGATGCTTACTCCTTGGATGGAAAGTTATGATTAATCTAGATAGCATATTAAAAAGCAGAGACATTACTTTGCCAACAAAGGTCCATCTAGTCAAGGCTATGGTTTTTCCAGTGGTCATGTATGGATGTGAGAGTTGGACTATAAAGAAAGCTGAGCACTGAAGAACTGATGCTTTTGAACTGTGGTGTTGGAGAAGACTCTTGAGAGTCCCTTGGACTGAAAGGAGATTCAACCAGTCCATCCTAAAGGAGACCAGTCCTGGGTATTTATTGGTAGGACTGATGTTGAAGCTGAAGCTGCAATACTTTGGCCACCTGATGCAAAGAGCTGACTCATTTGAAAAGACTCTGATGCTGGGAAAGATTGAGGGCAGGAGGAGAAGGGGACGACAGAGGATGAGATAGCTGTATGGCATCACCAACTCAATGGATGTGAGTTTGAGTAAATTCCGGGAGATGGTGATGGACAGGGAGGCCTGGCGTGCTGCAGTTCATGGCGTTGCAAAGAGTCAGACACGACTGAGCGACTGAACTGAACTGAACCGAACTGATAGTTTCCTTTGTTGTGAAAAGATTTTAAGTTTAATTATGTATCATTTGTTTATTTTTGTTTTTATTTCCATTACTCTGGGAGGTGGGTCACAAGGGATCTTGCTGTGATTAATGTCAGAGAGTGTTCTGCCTCTGTTTTCCTCTAAGAGTTTTATAGTTTCTGGTCTTATATTTAGATCTTTAATCCATTTTGAGTTTGTTTTTGTGTATGGTGTTATAAAGTGTTCTAGTTTCATTTTTTTACATGTGGTTGACCAGTTTTCCCAGCACCATTTGTTAAACAGACTGTCTTTTCTCCATTATATATTTTTGCCATCTTTGTCAAAGATAAGGTCCATAGGTGTATGGATTTAACTCTGGACTTTCTATTTGGTTCCATTGATCTATATTTCTGTCTCTGAGTCAATACTATACTGTCTTAACGACTGTAGCTATGTAGTATAGTCTGAAGTCAGACAGGTTGATTCCTCTAGTTCCATCATAGTTCCTCAAGATTGCTTTGGCTATTCACGTTTTTTTGTATTTCCGTAGACTGTTTGTTCTAGTTCTATGAAAAATACCGTTGGTAGCTTGATAGGGATTGCATTGAATCTATAGATTCCTTTGGGTAGTATACTCATTTTCACTATGTTGATTCTTCTAATCCATGAACATGGTATATTTCTCCATCTATTTGTGTCCTCTTTGATTTCTTTCATCAGCATTTTATAGTTTTCTATTCATAAGTCTTTTGTTTCTTTAAGTAAATTTATTCCTAAGTATTTTATTCTTTTTGTTGCAATGGTGGATAGGATTGTTTCCTCAATATCTCTTTCTGTTTTTCTATTGTTCAGTTCAGTTCAGTTCAGTTCAGTTCAGTCGCTCAGTCGTGTCTGACTCTTTGCAACCCCATGAATCACAGCATGCGAGGCCTCCCTGTCCATCATCAACTCCCGGAGTTCACTCAGACTCGTGTCCATCAAGTCAGTGATGCCATCCAGCCATCTCATCCTCTGTCGTCCCCTTCTCCTCCTGCCCCCAATCCCTCCCAGCATCAGAGTCTTTTCCAATGAGTCGACTCTTCATATGAGGTGGCCAAAGTACTGGAGTTTCAGCTTTAGCATCATTCCTTCCAAAGAAATCCCAGGGCTGATCTCCTTTAGAATGGACTGGTTGGATAGTATATAGGAATGCAAGGGATTTCTGTGTATTAATTTTATATCCTTCAACTTTACTACATTTATTGATTAACTCTAGTAATTTTCTGGTGGTATCTTTAGGGTTTTCTATGTAGAGGATCATGTCATCTACAAACAATGAGAGTTTTACTTCTTTTCCAATCTGGATTCCTTTTACCATCACAGCTTTTAAAAGCAATTCTAAAAGAGGCCAGAAGAATGGGGAAGCAGGAAATAAACCCGGTTATACTCTCTGATGACCTGCAGAGGGTGGGTGATGTTAACTAAGGTATCTGCCAAGGCATGGACTGTAGAGGCTGAAGAGGCCACCCTTGGCAGCAATGTTTTTATTCTTTACAACTTCTATACTTCTCATCCCTCCCACAGCCATAGTTGTGATTGAACAAAGGATGTGAATCCAGAGATGGGCCAGTCCCTGACCACAAAGGCCTGGTGTGAAAAAGATGTGCCAGATGGCCAGTCTGATCCCTGTGAGAACTGAGGAGATCTGAGGGGGAAGCAGTAAGCAGCAGGAATTGTAACTGTGAGATGTGTTATGAGAGGGCTGGAGCTGGAACAAATGATAAGGAAAAAGAGTTATGGAGAAAGTAAGTCACCAGAAACTATGAGGAAGAGGAAAAGAGACTGATAGGGAGAAACCAGTCAGTGGGCAGTGAGAAGAGAGGACATACCTGGCATGTATAGGTAGAGCACACTGGTGAGAATCCCAGCTGATTTCCCAGGCCAAAGCCCTAGAGTTGCTATGTTTCCTAGAATTGTTGAGTTCCCACATCCATGACCCCTTTCCTGTAGTTGTTCTGACTCTTCTTGAGGCAATATGGTTGCCTTTTCCAGTTAGCCTGTCATCACTGGAGTTACTAGAGGAAATTGCTGTATTTTGGGGGATGACTTGGAAGAGATGGGCTGCATATTACTCAGGTTATCTTGCATCAACTTTCTCAGGACCACACTAGTGATGGGATCAGACATCTCAATGCTTGAGGCCCATTCTGTGGTGGCTGAGGGCATATGCTCTGTATAGCACTGATGAAGGACAGGGTGTCCATATATTACCATCATGGATGCATGCCTGTGTGGAGGCCCTCTGCTTCCAAAGGGAAGAGGGTAGGGGGATTGCTCTGAACAAGACCAAGGATGACCTGTTGCCATCTTTTCAACCACATGTATCCTTTCTTTCCAATCAGACAAGAGTTGGTCCCAAGATCAGAGACCACATGCACGACTTTTGTAGATATTTGTGCCCAAAAGTATTGAATCATTTATTGACAGTTAGTGAGGAGGGCCTGGAAGGACATGAAACTAAATGCTCAGCCATGTGAGGAAGGTCAGTGATGACCCTGAACTGTCTTGAACAGTACTTCCCCCCAAACTCATGTCCACCCAGGATCTCAGAATGTGACTTTATTTGGAAATATGTTCTTTGCAGATGTCATTAGTTAAAATGAGGTCATACTGGATAAGGGTGGGCCCTAATCCAGTGACTGATGTCCTTATAAGAAAAGAAAACAGAGTCACACACAAGAGAAGGCAGGACAACAGGCAGAAACTGGAGTGATGCAGCTCTAAGTTAACAAAGTCAGAAGACCAGCAAGGAACAATTCTTTCCTAGAATCTTCAGAGGGAGCATGGGCCTACCAACACCTTGATTTTGGCATTCTTGCCTGCAGAACTGTGAGAGAAAAAATTTTTGTGTTTTTTTCAGCCATCCAATTTGTGGTGTTTTGCTATGACAGCTTTAGGAAATAAATATAGCCCCAACGCATTTTTCTACTAGTGATATAATGCTGTGACACCCACTTTGGTGTGTTGATGAATCTGATGGGTGTGAGCTCAGAGATACAACACAGGGGCTCCCCCAAACAAATAAGCTAATGAAATGTCAGATGTCTCCTCCATATGGAAAATGATGGCAAAATAATCTAGTAAATGCTACCATTTTCTTATATGCAGAGTATATCATGTGAAATGCCAGGCTGGATAAAGCAGAAAATGGAATTAAGATTGCTGGGAGAAATATCAATAACCTCAGATATGCAGATGATACCACCTTTATGGCAGAAAGTGAAGAAGAACTAAAGAGCCTCTTGATAAAAGTGAAGAGGAAAGTGAAAAAGTTGGCTTAAAACTCAACACTCAGGAAACTAAGATCATGATATCTGGTCCCATCACTTCATGGCAAATGGATGGGGAAACAATGGAAACAGTAAGAAACTTTATTTTGGGGGGCTCCAAAATCACTCCAGATGGTGACTGCAGCCATGAAATTAAAAGATGCTTGCTCCTTGGAAGAAAACTATGACAAACCTAGATGGCATATTAAAAAGTAGAGACATTACTTTGCTGATACAGGTCCGTCTAGTCAAAGCTATGGTTTTTCCAGTAGTAATGTATGGATGTGAGAGTTGGACTATAAAGAAAGCTGAGTGCCAAAGAATTGATGCTTTTGAACTGTGGTGTTAGAGAAGACTTGAGAGTCCCTTGGACTGCAAGGAGATCCAACCAGTCCATCCTAAAGGAGATCAGTCCTGAGTGTTCATTGGAAGGACTGATGTTGAAGCTGAAACTCCAATACTTTGGCCACCTGATGCGAAGAGCTGACTCATTTGAAAAGACCCTGATGCCAGGAAAGATTGAGGGCAGGAGGAGAAGGGGATGACAGAGGATGAGATGGTTGGATGGCATCACCACTCAATAGACATGAGTTTCAGCAGTTGGTGATGGACAGGGAAGTCTGGCATGCTGCAGTCCATGGGGTCGTAAAGAGTCAGACACAACTGAGTGACTGAACTGAACTGAACCATTTTCATATGTGGACATTTTGTAGGTAAGAGCTCTGATGTAAGAGTTTAAAATGTGACTTTATCGACCAAGGGGCTTCCCAGGTGGTGCTAGGGGTAAAGAACTTGCCTGCCAATGCAGGCGATGTAAGAGACATAGGTTTGATTTCTGGGTCAGGAAGATCCCCTGGAGGAGGACATGGCAATCCACTCCAGTATTCTTGCCTGGAGAATCCCATGGACAAAGGAGCCTGATGGGCTACAGTCCACTGTGTTGCAAAGAGTTGGACATGACTGAAGCGATTTGTCACAGCACAGCACAGTGCATATCAACCAAATGAAGAATTTGGCTGAGAGTATGAATGTAGGGAAGAGACCTCTTTTCAGTGGTCAGGTTTTCACTCCTGGCAACAACAGCTAAAGGGATAGAGCTATGTATTTTTGCGCAAAGAGGCAGGAAACATCTGGATAAATGAATTAGCACAAAGTTTGATCCAGAAATGAAAAGCAGAAGCTGTGGGACACAGGGGTCTGTGATTACAATTGCCAGAAGCAAAGGGGTTCCTTCCTTTCCAGCCTGATTAAGAACCCAAATAAGTCAGCACTGGGTTCTATATTCAGCATCTACCACCACCCAGGCATGGTGCTGGGTGCCTTATTATTTAATGTCACATTTGAAATTCTTACATCAGAGGTCTTACTTACAAAATGTCCACACATGAAAATGGCAGCATTTACTAGATTTTTTAGGCCATTGTTTTTCATATGGAGGAGACCATCTGACATTAATTAATCCTCATTTACTCCTCACAATCACCCTTTAACATAGGTGTTGTGAGAAGCCCAAGGCAATTCTGCTGAGTCATCAAGATTATTTACTCACCCTAATTTCTGCAGCCAACACTATGGCAAGGAGAGCAGGAGCTAAAATATAAAATAAAATACCTGGCCCTGGCCCACAGTAAATTTGTAATAAAAATAATTCCTTTGTTGAATAAATTTGTTCCAGAAAATAAATATATTTCATTCAACCGTTACTATTCAACTTTGGAACTTGTTCCTGGCAAGTCAGAATTTAAAAGAACTCAGAATACATCTATATTTTATGCATTGGATTAAACAGGGGGCAATTTTTTTTTTTTTTTTGGCAAGGAGAGAGAAGTAAATGACATCTCAGTGTTCCACAAAACAAACTTTCTTAAAAACTGTTTTAAGCTTCTGTGATTAAATTAAACCAAAAACTGAGTGTACACAAAAGGGAAAGAATGTAAATATCAGAAGGGCATTTTTTTAGTTGTTTTAATTATGAACTCGACAGAGGATGAGATGGCTGGATGGCATCACTGACTCGATGGATGTGAATCTGAGTGAACTCCGGGAGCTGGTGATGGACAGGGAGGCCTGGCGTGCTATGATTCATGGGGTCGCAAAGAGTCGGACACAACTGA
Organism: Ovis canadensis; assembly: GCF_042477335.2. Classification (NCBI taxonomy): domain Eukaryota; kingdom Metazoa; phylum Chordata; class Mammalia; order Artiodactyla; family Bovidae; genus Ovis; species Ovis canadensis. The sequence continues at coordinate 207,096,753 of NC_091245.1, read as the reverse complement.
GTGACTGAACTGAACTGAACTGAATTATGAACTCACCCAAAACTTCCATTTCTTTCCTTCACAAAACCAAATTAATATTGGATGTCAAGTAGATAAATTAAGAAGTTAAGGTCTGAGTTTATCTCTCCCTACAACACGTGACTGTAAGTATCTTGTAATAAAGTTCTATGAAGCTGATGCAAAGAATCTCAGAATCACTAGATCTGAGTTAATAGTACTTGAGTTGTTAGTAAACTCTAAACAGAATCAGATGAAGAATATGTTGAGAGGTTGGCACCCTGGATAGGAAGCGAAGAGATCAAAGAAATAGTCCTAGCTGATAACCACCACATGATTGGGATGAATTAACTCTTCTTTTCATGGACCTGTTCCTGAATCAGAAAGCTGAAAAATCCAATGTCTGCTCTTCCATAACTCAGTAGGATTATATAAGACTGTCAGGATACATTACTAGATATAAAGGAAGTTAAAGTCTTAGTGAGAAAGAAAACATAGAGTATATGTTCTGAGGACACATGGGGAAGAAAAGTTCTTTGCACTGGTGTTAAAAAATCTCTAAAATTCTATAAACTCATTCATGTTATTTGCAAACCAGTTTGGAGTGAAATCAGAGTAGATTGCTATTTACTCACATTTTAATCATTTTTTTCTCATAACTTCCTCTTTGTATGTTACTTACACTCAGAATAATAGCTGGGAGTTTCCTGCTCTGAGTACAGGTTTCAGGATATTCTTTTGATTCAGGAAAATGGATGTAATATGGTTAGCTGACATGTGTTCAAAGATAAAAAGAACAGAAAGATGTTCCAAACGATTAAACAAGTTGCTCTCTTGACTTTCCTTAGCCAAAGAAGGAAACCGTTATCAAGAAAACAATCCCCTCCACCCCACGCCGCATGGTTCATGAATACCCTCTTAAATCATGTATCAGTAGTAAGCAGAGAGTGTTTTGGAGTCCCAGGGGACAGTAACAGCATCGTTGCCCAGATCTCAGCAAACCCAGTGTAGCCGTTTCTGAGATGCTGTCCAGAGAAAACCCAGGAGGGAGGGAAATAAAAAATTACAGGAATTTTTTTTGGCCCTAATTAATTTGCTTGCTTTGATTTCTGACAAGGAAAGAAATAAAAGGGTCATTTCATCTATCCAGACCTCAATAAATAGAATTTTAAATCCAGGTAAAAATGAAAGGGAAGAAAAGAGAAGGAAAGTATCTGAAATATAATTCTTTGAATACTTGATCCCCATATGAGAGGCAGAATAATAGCCTCCCAAAGATGCCTGTGTCCTAATCCCTGGAGACTGAGACTATGTTAAGTTACATGACAAATGAATTAAGATTGTTAATTGGCTGAATTTGAGATATGGAGGTTATCATAGATTAACCGGTTAGGCCCAGTGTAATCACAAGAGTCCTTAAAAGTGGAAGAAGTATAGATGATCTTGTTTGCAAAGCAGATAGAGACACAGACGTAGAAAATAAATGTATGGACAGCAAGGGGAAAGGGGGGGAGGAATTGGGAGATTGTGATTGACACATATACACTGTTGATACTATTTACAAAATAGATAACTAATGAGAACCTACTGTACAGCTCAGGGAACTCTACTCAATGCCCTGTAGTAACCTAAAAAGGAAGGAAACACCACAAAGGGGATATATGTGTATGTATGGGCTTCCTGGGTGGTTCAGTGGTAAAGAATCCTGCCAAGCAGGAGACACCGGTTCGATCTCTGGGTCAAGAAGATCCCCTGGAAAAGGAAATGGCAACCCACTCCAGTATTCTTACCTGGGAAATCCCATTAACAGAGGAGCCTGGTGGGTTACAGTCCATGAGGTTGCAAAAGAGTCAGGCACTACTTAGCAACTAACCAACATGTATACGTATAGCTAATTTCACTTTGCTATACAGCAGAAACTAACACACATTGTGAAACAATTATACTCCAATAGGGAAGAGAAATAGAAGAGATGGTCTGAGTGATGTGAAGTGAGAAGAACTCAACACACTGTTTCTGGTATTAAAGATGGAGAAAGATACCATGAGTGGAGGAATGTGGCTGGCCCTTGTAAACTGGAAAAGGCAGTGAAATATTCTCTCCTAAAGCCTCCAGAAAGGAAGGCAGACACCTTGATTTTAGCCTGGTGAGACTATGTTCTACTTCTGACCTATAGAACTATAAGATAATAAATTTGTGCTATTCTAAGCTGCCATGCTTGTGGTAATTTGTTATGACAATGACAGCAAATAAATCTGAGTCAAAATTTAGAGTATTTCACAGCAAAACCAGCTGTATATTAATTATGCCCCAGCCCCAGTGAGATCACACAGTCTTAGAGGACGGTTTGCCTAGCATGCCTGGGTCTGGCCTGCTTGGGATTAACTCTAATGCCAGAGTTGAGATGACCCAGTCCCCAGCACTCCCTCTTTTGATATTTTTCTTTAAGCACATGGATTAAGGAATATACAGTATATGCTCGTTGGACCTCATCTTGGATCTGTGATGTAAAATGAGGTTAGATGTTCACTCAGGATTCATTTTCAAAGCAATTTTCACAGAGAAAATAAAGCTAAAGAAGGAAAAGCCCTTAATATTTTAATAGTGCCATGAGTGAGAAAATAAATAACTCCTTTAGCACTTTCTCCTGCCCAATATGCTCTGATCCTTGAGTTCCTGCTTTTTCCAGAGTGTGGATCAGTTTCAACATTTGGGACTCCAAGAACCACAACCCAAGATTCCTAAAAATGCAGAGGTGCTGCTTGGAATCCCATAGCACATGTGTGCTGACCAATTTAGGTCACTTTGCCCAGAGTCAAATTCCTTCCCCACAGATCAGTTCTCTAACTTTGCCACAGTACCTCTTACCTTTGTAGGATTGTGTCTGTCTTTGGTTAAAATGTCCCAACACTTGCTACAGAACATACCGGACATCCAGTGACTGCTGCCAGGTCCATGGCCAACTCACAGGACTTGATCAAATCCTCCATCATGGCCAAAGCCTGTTGTAGGTCGGCTAAGAAGGCTGAATCCTTGGTCCTCTTTGGCCCGTTCTGTGGAAACCAAATGCCTTGTTGGAAATCAAAAGGTAAACCATCTACCAAGTAAAGAAAGAAAACAGGACAGAGATAAGGAGCTGTGGATCCAGCCAGCAGGAAGTGACTGAGAAGGTAGGTATATCAACCTGTTTCCTTGCTTCCAAAGGTGGCTAATGATATTTGCTGGTTTAACTATCTCTCTCTCTGTCTCTCTCTCTCTCACACACACATACAAGCAAAATCACTGACTACATTTTCTGCACACTATACTAATGAAGAATGAAGTTCATAGAATCACGGACATCATATTCTGGATATTTAAGAGATATCCTGAGCTTTTGTAAAGCATGAAAACTGCAGCCCTTTAAAAAGGCTGCTCTCCCGTTTACTCCCTTATCCCTCAGGGCCAATTGAAAAGTACAGCTTGAGTATCATATTCCTGTATTTAATGTGATAGTCTTTTCCTACAGATAAAACCATACTTAAAACCATTCCAGAGGAAGATATCTGTATAGAGGCAAAGAATAGGCTACCATGTGGAGATTTACTAATGATTTACATGTAAACACCACAATGGCGGCATTTGCCACACTGAATCTCCCCATTTTCTGTCACCATTAAAGATGTCAAAGAGGTAAGCCAATGTGATCTGTACCTTCCAAACACCATGAAGACTCAGAATTTAGGGGAAAAAGCTAATTTAAGAGACCAACGAACGTTCCAGTGATTACTATTGTGACACTTAGGACATGTTAGGGATGGTTGTTTCAGTTTGAAAGTCTTTTGCTTAGTATCTCTGTATTTTATTCCCCTGCTACCTAGCAGGGGACAGCATATTTATCTGTTTTCTGGTAAATAGAAACAGAAAGACTTTGCTTTTGTCCATTTTTAAAAACCACAACAATTTCCACAACAAAGACTAGAGGGCTCTTTGCTGCTCCCCACATAAAGCCCGCTTCTTCTTGTCCTCTCCTGTACGACATAAGCAAAGGTCTGTGTGTTTTTTTAATCTCTGCTTAAACACTGAAGATTAGCATCTTTGAATCAGAGATATGAATGACAGGGCTGATGAATGGAGTGGAGCATGCTGCCTCCACTGAGCAACATGCCATGGATTCTTACTTTCTCACTCATGGTAAATACGCTCCAGGTCCTGGTGAAAAACAACAGACTCTCACCTGAATTTATCATGTCATTAACAAAGGATTAAAAGTCCTTACACCAGGCATCTCCCTCTTTACTAAACATTTGAAACTCAACTTGCTTTCAGAGACTCGATGGCTCCTAGTCTCTCTCCTTCCCACTAACCCTCCTCCCACAAGCATGCTGTGGGGCTAATTTTGTGTGATGTAGGACTCTTCCAGTTCCAGTTCAGTTGCTCAGTCATGTCCGACTCTTTGCGACGCCACAAATCGCACCATGCCAGGCCTCCCTGTCCATCACCAACTCCCGGAATTTACTCAGACTCACGTCCATCGAGTTGGTGATGCCATACAGCCATCTCATCCTGTCGTCCCCTTCTCCTCCTGCCCCCAATCCCTCCCAGCATCAGAGTCTTTTCCAATGAGTCATCTCTTCACATGAGGTGGCCAAAGTATTGGAGTTTCAGCTTCAACATCAGTCCTTTCAATGAAAACCAGGACTGATCTCCTTCAGAATGGACTGGTTGGATCTCCTTGCAGTCAAAGGGACTCTCACGAGTCTTCTCGAACACTACAGTTCAAAAGCATCAAATCTTCAGCGCTCAGCTTTCTTCACAGTCCAACTCTCACATCCATACATGACCACAGGAAAAACCATAGCCTTGACTAGACTGACCTTTGTTGGCAAAGTAGTGTCTCTGCTTTTCAATATGCTGTTTTAGGTTGGTTATAACTTTCCTTCCAAGGAAAGTTAATTTCATGGCTCCAATCATCATCTGCAGTGATTTTGGAGCCCCCCAAAATAAAGTCTGTCACTGTTTCCCCATCTATTTCCCATGAAGTGATGGCACCAAATGCCATGATCTTCGTTTTCTGAATGTTGAGCTTTAAGCCAACTTTTTCACTCTCCTCTTTCACTTTCATCAAGAGGTTTTTTAGTTCCTCTTCACTTTCTGCCATAAAAGTGGTGTCATCTGCATATGTGAGGTTATTGATATTTCTCCCAGCAATCTTGATTTCAGCTGTGCTTCTTCCAGCCCAGTATTTCTCATAACATACTCTGCATCAAGTTAAATAAGCAGGGTGACAATATACGGCTTTGATGTACTCCTTTTCCTGTTTGGAACCAGTCTGTTGTTCCATGTCCAGTTCTAATTGTTGCTTCCTGATCTGCATATAGGTTTCTCAAGAGGCAGGTCAGGTGGTCTGGTATTCCCATCTATTTCAGAATTTTCTACAGTTTGTTGTGATCCACACAGTCAAAGGTTTTGGCATAGTCAATAAAGGACTCTTACAAATGTTACTAAACCTCTTTAAATTCTTACCGACATTATTGAAAGTGAAAGTGAAGTCTCTCAGTTCAGTTCAGTTCAGTCGCTCAGTCATGTCCGACTCTTTGCAGCCCCATGAATTGCAGCATGCCAGGTCTCCCTGTCCATTACCAACTCCCAGAGTTAACTCAGACTCACGTCCATCGAGTCAGTGATGCCATCCAGCCATCTCATCCTCTGTTGTCCCCTTCTTCTCCTGCCCCTAATCCCTCCCAGCATCAAAGTCTTTTCCAATGAGTCAACTGTTTGCATGAGGTGGCCAAAGTACTGGAGTTTCAGCCCCAGCATCATTCCTTTCAAAGAAATCCCAGGGCTGATCTCCTTCAGAATGGACTGGTTGGATCTCCTTGCAGTCCAAGGGACACTAAGACTCTTCTCCAACACCACAGTTCAAAAGCATCAATTCTTCAGCGCTCAGCCTTCTTCACAGTCCAACTCTCACATCCATACATGACTACTGGAAACACCATAGCCTTGACTAGATGGACCTTAGTGGGCAAAGTAATGTCTCTGCTTTTCAATATGCTATCTAGGTTGGTCATAACTTTTCTTCCAAGGAGTAAATGTCTTTTAATTTCATGACTGCTATCACCATCTGCAGTGATTTTGGAGCCCCCCAAAATAAAGTCTGACACTGTTTCCACTGTTTTCCCACCTATTTCCCATGAAGTGATGGGACCGGATGCCATGATCTTCGTTTTCTGAATGCTGAGCTTTAAGCCAACTTTTTCACTCTCCTCTTTTACTTTCATCAAGAGGCTTTTTAGTTCCTCTTCACTTTCTGCCATAAGGGGGGTGTCACCTGCATATCTGAGGTGATTGATATTTCTCCCGGCAATCTTGATTCCAGCTTGTGTTTCTTCCAGTCCAGTGTTTCTCATGATGTACTCTGCATAGAAGTTAAATAAGCAGGGTGACAATATACAGCCTTGATGTACTCCTTTTCCTATTTGGAACCAGTCTGTTGTTCCATGTCCAGTTCTAACTGTTGCTTCCTGACCTGCATACAGATTTCTCAAGAGGCAGGTCAGGTGGTCTGCTATTCCCATCTCTTTCAGAATTTTCCTCAGTTTATTGTGATGCACACAGTCAAAGGCTTTGGCATAGTCAATAAAGCAGAAATAGATGTTTTTCTGGAACACTCTTGCTTTTTCCATGATCCAGCAGATGTTGGCAATTTGATCTCTGGTTCCTCTGCCCCTTCTAAAACCAGCTTGAACATCAGGAAGTTCATGGTTCACATATTACTGAAGCCTGGCTTGGAGAATTTTGAGCATTACTTTGCTAGTGTGTGAGATGAGTACAATTGTGCGGTAGTTTGAGCATTCTTTGACATTGCCTTTTTTGGGGATTGGAGTGAAAACTGACCTTTTCCAGTCCTGTGGCCACTGCTGAGTTTTCCAAATTTGCTGACATATTGAGTGCAGCACATTCACAGCATCATCTTTCAGGATTTGAAATAGCTCAACTGGAATTCCATCACCTCCACTAGCTTTGTTCGTAGTGATGTTTTCTAAGGCCCACTTGACTTCACATTCCAGGATGTCTGGCTCTAGATGAGTGATCACACCATTGTGATTATCCGGGTTGTGAAGATCTTTTTTGTACAGTTCTTCTCTGTATTCTTGCCATCTCTTCTTAATATCTTCTGCTTCTGTTAGGTCCATATCATTTCTGTCCTTTATCGAGCCCATCTTTGCGTAGATAGAGTGCCTGATGAACTATGGAATGAGGTTCATGACATTGTACAGGAGACAGGGATCAAGACCATCCCCATGGAAAAGAAATGCAAAAAAGCAAAATGGCTGTCTGGGGAAGCCTTACAAATAGCTGTGAAAAGAAGAGAAGTGAAGTTGCTCAGTCATGTCCAATTCTTTGCGACCCCATGGACTGTAGCCCACCAGGCTACTCCATCCATGGAATTTTCTAGGGAAGAGTACTGCAGTGGGTTGCCATTTCCTTCTCCAGGGGATCTTCCCAACCCAGGGATCGAACCTGGGTCTCCTGCATTATGGGCAGACACTTTACTGAAACCTAGGCTAGCTCTACTTGCTCCAGGCTATAAAAGTATTACCTATCTTGAGCTTCTTTTAATCTTAAGCCATCCTCACAACACCTTTTGACCAGGGAGGGCATGGAAATGACTACTCCTTGAGACATATGCCTCATGTTTTTCTTTTTATATCAGAATTTCATCCTAGGGGAAAAATAAACAAACAAACAAAAAACCAGTTGCAAGCCACAAGTTTCTTCCCATACTGTGTGACCATCACTTCTTCCAAGAGAAACTTGGTTGTCTTAGAATTCACACACACACACACACACACACACATTTGGAAGGGAATAAGGCATAATGTATATAGGTTTACTAAGGAGTACGAAGAAGTAAATGTAAATCATTCATAATCCTACCATGCAGGAAAACAACTGTAGGGTTTTGTTTTTTTATTTTATTTTATTTTTAATTGGAGGATAATTACTTTACAATATTGCGCTGGTTTCTGCTATCCATCAACATGAATCAGCCATAGGTATACATATGTCCCCTTCCTGTTGAACCTCCCTCACATCCCATCCCACTGCTTTTGGCAGGAATCCAAATAGATACATCCACTATGGAGAACAGTATGGAGATTCCTTAAAAAATTAGGAATAAAACTACCATATGACCCAACAATCCCACTACTGGGCATATATCATTAAAAAAAAACATAATTGAAAAGGACACATGTACCCCAGTGTTCATTACAGCACTATTTACAATAGCCAGTACATGGAATTTTATTATATTTACTTCCAGGTTTTACATATGCATTTCACACTTTCACTTACTTTTGTATTCCTGTGAAACATTTTTATGTAGAAGAAAGAAAGTATATTACCACTTTTGCTATTACAAATCCCCACTTTGAAATTGTCTTTAGTTTTTTTGTTTTTTCCTGACTATGAATTATGAGGTGAATATTATTTTAGAAAATTTACACAATAAAGATCATACACTAAGAAAACAAAATTACCATAAGTCCTTCCATGTACAGACAAATGCCATTAGCTTCCCTGGTAGCTCAGACCATAAAGAATATGCCTACATTGTGGGAGACCAGGGTTCGACTCCCAGTTTGGGAAGATGCCCTGGAGGAGGGAATGCAACCCACTCCAGTATTCTTGCCTGGAGAATTCTATGGACAGAGGAGCCTGGAAGGCTATAGTCCCATGGGGGTCGCAAACAGACACGACTGAGCGACTAATATTCACTTCATTAGCAGTTAGTAAATAAAATAATATTTAATTTCCAGTACCTTAGCCGAACCTCCTTCTAGATGACTTGGGTCCATCTCCAAATCCTCAGGTGACTCAAAATCCAGCAGCTCCTGCATTAACCCAAAAGCCTTATTGAAAATTAAAAAGTCAAATGCCAACTTAATCTATTGTGCAAACAATCGCCAGCCAATGCTAAACTGAGGATGTATATAAATTTGTCTGTTTGTCACAAGTAAGAGGGGAAAAGTAAATGGAATATTCAGCACAAAGTTCTTTCCACAAACATAGAATCACACTGGACACACTATTTTGTAGCTTGCTTTTTTTCAGCAACTTATTATGAACATTTCCCTACAACAACATATATTTTTTAAACATGTTTTTAAATTGTGGCAGAGTATTGCATACTATGGGCTTCTCAGGTGGTGCTAGTGGTAAAGAACCCATCTGCCAATGCAAGAGATGCAAGAGACTCAGGTTTGACCCCTAGTTGGGAAGATCCCCTGGAGTAGGAAATGGCAACCTGTTTCAGTAATCTTGCCTGGCATTTTCATGGACAGAGGAGCCTGGTGGGCTACAGTTCTTGGAGTCGCAAAGAGTTGGACATGACGGAGCAAATGAGCACAAGCAGAAAGGATTGCATGCTATAGCTGAATCATAATTGATTGATTCCCCTCTACTGTTAAATATTTATGTTAAATAATTTTTTACTACAATAAGTCTTTACACTTTTCTTAAGTATAAATACCTAGAAGTTGAATTGTTAATGTTAAGAGTTGTGATACATGTTTCCAAGTTCTTTAGAGAAGGACTATGTCTCCATCAGCCATATGTGAAAAATTTTTTCACCATCCCATAGCCTACTTGGAGTATTACTATTTAATCAGAAAGCTTTGCCAGCCAAATCATCAGAGCAATCCCACCTCACTGCTGTTTTGAATTTGAATTTCTCAAGTAATTAGTGAGGTAGAACTCTCAAAAAAAATGTTTGCTAATAGCGTTTATTCTTTTGTAAGCTGCCTAGCTCCTTTGTTTATTTATTTTGTTTTTAATTTCAGCTTTATTGATGCATACTTGACATATAAAATTGTTAGGTATTTACAGTGTGTCTTTTTTTAAGAGATTTATACACAGTTTTAATGAAAATTTTGAGAATAACAATGTCTATCACTTAACCATGAATCAGACAGAGACTTTTCATGACATAAAGGAGATAGAAATGACAAACTCTGAAAAGGAAGGGAAAAAAAAACACTTCAGGCTAGTGCTTTGTGACAGTCAGAGGGAGGAAGCAGCTTATAGCCAACAGAGAAGCTAAGGTGGTAAGATGTTTTGAATGACTAAAATGAAAGAAGCTGAAAACATCCTTAGCCATGAATTTATGTCCTAAGTTGCTTTAGTTGTGTCCGACTCTTTGTGATGCTATGGACTGTAGCCCGCCAGGCTCCTCTGTCCATGGGATTCCCCAGGCAAGAATACTGAAGTGGATTGCCATTTCCTCCTCCAGGGTACAGCGTGTCTTGTAGTGATTTGACACGTGTATATACTGTGAAAGGATTCCCCCACCTAGTTAAATGACACATCTATCATTTCATTTCTCTTTTCAGTATGAACATTTAAATCCTACGCTCTTGTCACATTTCAATTATACAATACAGTCTTATCAACTATAGTCACTACGTTTTACATTAGAATTTCAGGCCTTATTCATCCTTTTATTTATTTTTTAATTGGAGGAAAACTCTGTTAGTTTCTGCTGTGAATCAGCCATAATTATATATATTAACTATATAATTAATGAAATACAATAATATAATATCATTATATATGTGTGTGCGCATATATATATATATATATATATAATTAGCAAAGGGTACAAACTTTTATTTAGGAGATGAATAAGAACTGAGAAAGTAGCATTGACATTATCCTGTATAGAACAGATAGCTAGTGGGAAGCTGCTATATATTAAACACAGGTAGCCCAAACTGGTGCTCCGTGACCATATATCGTGGTATATTATAATAGCCGTCCATCCCCTCCCTCCCCTTCCTCCTATCCCACCCCTCCAGGTGGTCACAGAGTGCCAGTCTGGACTCCCTGTGTTATTAATATATAGCAGCCTCCCACTAGCTATCTGTTTCACACAGTATAGTGTATGTATGTCAGTGCTACTTTCTCAATTCCATATTCATCTCCTAAGTAAAGTTTATACCCTTCACCTATTAATTCTTTTTTTAAACAGTGGCCTATTTATGACATGAGTTGGATTACATAGGAAACCAGCACTACCACTTATTCTAGATCATCTTTCTTGCAATAAGCTAAACTTACTGTAAACAAATAATGTACCATTTTGCAAACCATATTTTTTTAAAACAAAATCCAAGCAAGGAAAATTCTCTACATTAAATTTGATAGTTTCCATACATCACTTAGCCTGTTTGACAGAAATAATGAGCTCATCTCTGCTAATCTTCTAGATTTCTCATATATGTGTTAAGATACAGTATTTGTTTTTTCTTTCTGACTTTCTTCACTCTGTAGAGACTCTTCACTGTAGAACTCCAGTTTTGTTCCTTGACATATATACACTACCATGTGTAAAATAGATAGCTAATGGGAATCTGCCATAAAGCACAGGTGGCTCAGCTCAGGGCTCTGTGATGACCTAGATGGGTGGGATAGGGGTGGGGTGGAGGAAGGTACAAGAGGGAGGGGACATATGTGTAGGTATAGCAGATTTACTTCATCGTATAGCAGAAATGAACACAACATTGTAAAATGATTGTACTTCAGTTTAAAAAATTAGGTAATAGCAAAAGCAAACAAACAAAAAATCATGAGCTCAATGAAAGTGAGTTCTATTTTCCTTAATGCATCTATCTTTAATATATGCTGGGCTTCCCTGGTGGCTCAGCTAGTAAAGAATCTGCCTGCCAATACAGGAGGCACAAGAGATGTGGGTTTGATTCCTGGGTCAGGAAGATTCCCTGGAGAAGGAAATGGCAGTCCACTCCAGTATCCTTGTCTGGAAAATTCCATGGACAGAGGAGCCTGGCTGGCTACAGTCCATGTGTTCACAGAGTCGGACACAACTGAGCACACATGCCTAATGTGTGCTGATAAATAATGTATTTATAGTATCTAATCAACTTGCTATGACATAGACATTACGTACATTATGTACTCTGTCTTGACTTTTAATTTCATAACATCTCAGAAAAAGGTATTAAGCATTTCATAGATGCTTGTTTTTTGTTTTTTTATTGTTAATTTCTTTTTTAAAAGAAATTAATTTAAAAAAGAGCAAGAAATGTTCAAAAGAAAAAAAATTAAGTTAAAAAAAGAAAGACAATACAGAATTCCATTCATTTACTGCATTTAAGTCAAAGTCTAGGCTTTCTGGGTAATATATAACTGTTTGGCATGAAGCATGGATGAATGTGATTCCTTGTACATATGAACTGGAAGCTGAGTTATCTATCCTCCCACCCCCTACCACACACCAATAAATAATGAGAGTATAAATACATGAATCCCAACCTGGGAACTGGAAGCATAGGAAATTCACAGCTATCATTGATTCTGCAGCAATGATAAAGTTATCCCTTGCCTTGTAGACGATGGACTTTTAAAAGAAGGTTTTATGAGCATTTGAACAGACTGCATCGTCTCTGGTACATATACACATATATATTTAAAGTCATATGTCTGTGACCACCTAGAGGGTGGGACGGGATGCGAGGTGGGAGAGGTTCAAGAGAGAGGGGATATATGTATACCTCTGGCTGATTCATGTTGATGGATGGCAGAAACCAACACAGTACTGTAAAGCAATTATCTTCCAATTAAAACTAAATAAATTTTTAAAGTAAATTCATATTTTAAAAGTAAATTCATGTATCTATAATATATGTTTCTATAACATTGTATCTATATGGGTATAATATACTTATATACAAAGAGAAAACACATAATTGTGAGTGAAACTTGCTATTCAAATTCTTTATATCTCTACTAATTTTAATTTTTTTCTTTTTTGGCTTCACTGAGCAGCTTGCAGGATCTTAGTTCCCCAACCAGAAATTGAACCTGTACCCTAGGCAGTGAAAGTACAGAATCCTAACCCCTGGACTGCCAGAGAATACTCTCTGCTTCATTTTAAAACCTTTTTGTTATGTGAAATAAAGTAGACATTGAGAAAAATGCTTGAATCATATGTACATTTTAGCACAATAATAATTCAAGCTTCAGTACAATAGTCATGTAGACCAAGAAATAACATTACTAGCATGTTGGAAGTCCAACTCCCCTATCACTTTGTTATCACAGCCCCTTCTCTTATTGCCTAAGGTAATTACTCTCCAAATATAATGAGATTCACTTCCTTGTTTTCCTATGTAGCTTTGCCACCTAAACATGCATTCATATTATACATACTTTAAATCTGTTTTTGAATTTTATATGAATGGACTCATACTGTGAATGTTTCTAGTGTCTTAATCTTTTTACTAAATGTTGGAATATTTATTGAATACTGCTGCAGTCGATTTATTTCTATTTTTGGCTTAGAAGACCTTATCTCTTATTCTCGTCTGTTACATTTTTAAGTCTTACATTTTCAGGAAATATATTTAATTCTATGGCCTGCAGTTTTGCCAGAAATTAATCAGCAATAATTATTCTGTATTAACTAAAGATATATTGATTTTTTTTGTTTACCTCAGCTTTTCATCTTTCAGTTTTTATTCAGTTTTAATATGTATACTGCCACTGCTGCTAAGTCACTTGAGTCATGTCTAACTCTGTGCGACCCCATAGATGGCAGCTCATCAGGCTCCTCTGTCCCTGGGACTCTCCAGGCAAGAACACTGGAGTGGGTCGCCACTTCCTTCTCCAATGCGTGCATGCATGCTAAGTCGCTTCAGTCGTGTCGACTCTATGCGACTCCATGGACGGCAGCCCACCAGGCTCCTCTGTCCATGGGATTCTCTAGGCAAGAACACTGGAGTGGGTTGCCATTTCCTTCTCCATATTGTTAATTTCTCTAGGCTTATTGTTAAACATGCTGACCATTTGTCACATATCTTGCTAATACAATATTTTCCCATTTTTCATGTGTCTGTTTTTAATGGTGTAGTCTATCATTCCTTTTCCTTTTTGTTTTATACTTAGAAAGCTTTCCCACACCAGGATCCCATGATCCTTTCTGGGTCAGGAAGATCCCCTGGAGGAGGGCATGGCAACCCACTCCAGTATTCTTAAGAATTCCATGGACAGAGGAGCCTGGCGTGCTACACTCAGAATCAGACACGACTGAAGTGACTTAGCACACAGGCACTGCAGCATGAGCTCTGTCCCTCAGAGTAGAGAACACTCCAAAGATCTTCCTCTCTTCACGGGCATGCCAATGGTTTAAACTTGTTCTTCCAGGCAGGAAGAAGCTTAGCTATGGAGTAATCTGATCTGTCTTGAGTAGCCTCCCATGGTTTTTGCACAGACCCCCAAGGAATATTTTATAGTGATCTTGTCTCTTGTTTCCTCAGTGAAATACAAACCTTCTAAGTATTTTTAACATGCATTATCTCACTTAATGTTCCCAAAGAGCATACCAGGAAAGTACAATTACTACCTTCATTCTATAGGTGAGGGACCTGAGGTACAGAGAGGTTAAGCAATTGCCTGGTTTCACCCCAGCCTGGAAGCATCAGAGCCAGACCACACCCAGGATGTCTAATTCCTGAGTCGGTGTTTCTAATCACTATGTCCTATAGTCCTCCACGGAAGGTACAGACTTAGCTATTGCATCAACATTGCTTCTATGGGAAAGCTTGAGCTCTTCAGTATTGGGTGCACCAGGCCCAGGAGGTGAAGACCCCTACGTAGGTCCTGCTCCCTCCTCACTGGGTCCAGCAGTAGGTAGGACTTCTAAAGTCAGGATAACAGTAAAGATGGGGCTGTCAGAGGAGCACAAGGCCCTAAATGAACGCTTTATCAAACATGCTCATAGATGCCCCTCACGGAGGGAATCAGAGGGTCACCTTCCTCACTCTCAGGCTGGTGTGATGACTCCGGGTATGAAACAATAGCTGCAGGTTATGTGATGGACGCTTCCTGGGGGTCAGCCCTGAGCCAGCTCTTGACTGCGACTATGTCACTCACTGAACCTATGCAGGAGGGTGAGTGTCCTCACTTTACAGACGAGGAAACCAAGGCCTGAGACGGCCCCCACACTGGCAGCAGCAGAGCCGGTGTAGCCGAGGCTGGGCCTACTGATGACAAGCTGAGAGGGGAACTTGTCCTGAGGGCAGAACACTGGTGGTAGCTTAACTGCCCTGAGCCTCCATTTCTTCACAATCCAGAGCCTTTGGGCACATATGACTGCGGGGATTAAGTAAGAAATACACGTGGGAAGGTACTCAGTAAACAGCTTGTTTTCAAATTAACAGAGAGTAGCCACGGGGCAAGACCTACTTAATAAAGGTTAATTAAAAACAGACCTTGGAAGAGTAGTCCATACCTTTCCCCCAGCTTACATGTGGGAAAGCAGCCTTGACAGAGCTCCTGACCTGTGTGTGTGGGTGTGTGTGGGGGTCCCTAGGAGTGTTCTCCTGCAGGTGTGCAGGTCTCAGAGCGAGAAAGAACCACTAGGGGGTCCCACAGAACAAATTCCTCCTGTTACGCTGCTCTTGAGAAAAAGCCTCAGTCTAAAAGCAGAGGTAGATGCGGCGGAAGAAGAGAAGGCTCCAGTGTTGCCTTCTCCCCTCTGTTTAAATGCATGTAACATATTAACAGCAACTTCAGGGACTATCACAACTCTTTCCTGAAGCTCCTTGTCCCAGGCGTAAAATGGAGCAGATGGTATCTTACCTGTAAACATCTTACCAAGAGTAGTGGCCTGCCTGCCTCCCCACTCTCTAAGCTGCCAGCATGTGGTAGCCTTGTCCTCCCCAGGACCCCGGCTACAATAAGCTGGGCTCTCCTTAGAGGTCCACGTGCTGGCTACACGTTGGACCAGCTAGGCTTCCATGCCCCTATGATTCTTTGGTCTTACTCCTCATTGAGGAAGCTCATTAAGATCTGGGGACAGGAAAAGCCAGAAATATAGACCTAGCTTCACCCTTGGAAGTTGAAGTTACAATTCTACATGTGTAAAGGGACTTCCTGGTGGCTCAGACAGTAAAGCGTCTGTCTACAATGCCGGAGACCCGGCATTGAACCCAGGTTCAAGCCCTGGGTTGGGAAGATCCCCTGGAGAAGGAAATGGCAATCCACTCCAGTACTACTGCCTGGAAAATCCCATGGACAGAGGAGCCTGGTAGGCTGCAGTCTATGGGGTCACAAAGAGTTGGACACGACTGAGCGACCTCACTTTCACTTTTCAAGGTAAAGTGCACCATCACACCTACATCTGTTCTCCCAGCATAGGAAGTACTGTCTCATCAACTTACCTTCAACAGCATCTGGTACTTTATAAGTCTCTGACTTGGTTCTCTCAGACACTTAAAAAGAGGGAGACTGTGACCCAGTTGACGCTGGCAAACCTTGAAAAGTCAAACAGAAACAACATGGAACAAAACAACACACACACACAGAGAAGAGAAGCAGCAGCATTTAAATACAAGTGAAGTGGACTCTTCATGGACAGGACAGGGCAGCAGGGTCGACCAGTTCCGTAATGTTTCGGCGGTTCACTCACTTAGTTACAGACTGTAAAACGAGAGACAGAGGAAAGGGGCCAGGCTTGGCTAGTATTTTTAAAGGCAAGTGGGGATGCCAGGCTGTTTATTTCTTTATTGCTTGTTCTTTTATGTTGTTTTGTTTTCTCAAGGACTCACTTTATTGTTTTTTTTCTTATTTTATAACTTTTTATTGGAGTATAATTGCTTTACAATGTTGGGTTAGTTTCTGCTATACAATGAAGTCAATCAGTTATATGTATACATATATGCCTATTTATTTCTTTTAGAAAGTAAGTTCATAAGGAGGGAGACAATGGGGCAGCCTTCTGAAAAGGAGGCAGCCTGTCTTCAGGTTGAGGCTTGGGGGTGTGGGAATCTATTTAAGGGTACATGATAGGCTTATTGATATCATTCCAGGGATTCCCCCAAGTGTGACTTAATTCCATTTTTAAAACCTATCCTAAAACAAACAAACAACAACAACAAAAAACCTATCCTAGAAGAGCACTCCATTTTCTCACCAGGCTACAGCGGTTCCTTACAGGTTGTCCTATAGAGACCCAGGGCAGCACTGAAACTTCCAGTGTGTAATTTCAAAATAGGAAAGACTTTAATAAACATAAATCCCAATGCCAAATTCCTCTTCCTAGTTCATACTTTTAGATTTCTTTAAAAGTTGGATGCCTATGAACATTGTCCCGGGAAAAGAGTTTGTGGGAGACCTTAGAAATGCAGTGTTACCCCAAAGTAGGTGCAGTCTTGACATTCTTGCCAGATTGCCCTGGCACGGGGCAGGTTCTTATGGTATTTAAAATATATTTGAAGATCTTCTTTCTGGGTGAGAAAAAGTTAGAACAGGTTAACCAGTTAGCATTTTTCAATAAAAGGATATAATGACACAGTTTATTCATTCACTCAGTAGGCCTGGAGTATTTTCAATGTGTAAGGAACTGGGGATGTACAACAAATAACCTTATGTTGGAGTGAGTGTGTGACAAGGAGGTAAACAGAGGGTTATAAACAACACAGATATGAATGGAGTACTGTGAGAGAAGCTCTAGGACTCTGGTCAATAAATAACTAAATTCATGAACAGGAGTTGGATTTTCTCTTTATCCTTTCTCCTCCATTCTTTATCTGGGATACCCAGATAAATATCTCCCCCAAATGGTTTTGCAGTGAGTAATAAAATGGACAAAAATGTGCTGGTGGCTTTCTCCCCATGCGTGCATGCTAAGTCACTTCTGTCATGTCCAACGTTTTGCAATCCTATGGACTGTAGCCCACCAGGTGCCTCTGTCCCCCATGTTATTCTCCAGGCAAGAATACTGGAGCAGGTTGCCATGCCCTACTCCAGGGGATCTTCCTGACCCAGGGATCGAACCCATGTCTTTTATGTCTTCTGCATTGGCAAGTGGGTTCACCACTAGCACCAACTTTACAGTCATCATGATGCCAACCCTGTAAAGAAACCTAAGAAATAACCAAAAGATAGAAACATCCCAGAAGGAAAATATGGCAGTGGAAGTTTGAACACAAACTAAGTGGTCTGGGCAATCCCTGCCTCGAACATCACCTTCAACCTGCAGCACAAGTCTTCCAAGACATAAAAAGTGACACCACTATCTCATAGCTAGAGATCAAGAGGGATTCCAAGTGCTGTGTGAACTATATTCTCATTGTATCAAAGGCCACGAGAGATGGGCACACATTTGCCAATATCCAAGGTAGAAAGCATACCCAAGCCTGTGGAGTCAGTTTGCCAGCTTCATCCTCTCCATCAGGAGAACCCAGTCTACAGCAGCTGTGCTTGCCACAGAGCCTGGACTGCTCTGGCAGAGATGACCATGTGGCCACTACCTTGTGGATTTCTGTGTTCTCTTGGTGGATGCTGAACTGATACCTGTGCTCCTGAAGCCTTGACTTCCTGCTTCTGTGTCTGTACTTTGAGTATCACAGAACATTACATGCCTTCTAGCACTGAAGCACACTACTGACCTAAATTTACTCTTCAGTTCAAAATTCTTGCGAAAACATGGGAACTAACCAGCAGCATACAAAAGTGCCTGATCCCTTTAACTTCCTTATAGAATAAATCAGGAGGCTAAAAAATTGCTACCCCAAAACTCATATTCATACAGGGAGATGCGACGGCTTAGGAATTGGGAAGACTGTTGCTCAGGTTCAGTTCTCAGCCTTGTTAGTTACAAACAAAGCTATTTGCTTATTTGGCCTGAGGTCAGTAACTTAACCCTCCTTCACTTCAGTTTCTCATCTGTTAAGTAGGCTCAAAACTGCAGTCAACTCCTATGAGTGCTGTGAGATTAAATGAGATATATAGAACCCTCTCAACAAATGCCCAACACGTGCAGAGTACTCAACAAATGGTAGCTATCGTTAGAGTACTTTTTACTTTGTAGAGCCATTCTGTGTGCAATATGCAATATTTGATTTCATTTCCACAACAACTTTACATACTGGTATTACCAAGCTTGTTGCAAGGAGGAGGAAAGTTGAGGTCATGCTGATAGCAAGTAGCTCAACTTAGATGAGAAGTGAAGTTTTCCAAGTGGCTTCCCCGGTGGCTCAGGCAGTAAAGAATCCACCTGCAATGTGGGAGACCTGGGTTTGATCTCTGGGTCAGGAGGATCCCCTGGAGAAGGAAATGGCAAACCACTCCAGTATTCTTGCCTGGAAAATCCCATGGAAAGAGGAGCCTGGAGGCCTACAGTCCATAGGGTTGCAAAGAGTTGGACACAATTGAGCAACTAACACTAAGTTTTCTGAGTCCTACCCCAGGGCTTTTTCATTTGTACCACATGAGATCTCAGAACAAATAAAACTCAAGGTAAACACTGTTCTAAATAGAGTTTGGTCTCTAGGGCAAAATCCTCCTGGATACTACAGGCTACCCAATCTGATTAAAGCACTTGGCTAGAGCAGTATTTCAAAGCTTACATCCATGATTAGTGGAAGTCTCAAGTATTATGAGAAGAGTTCAACTGCTGTAGTAAATAGTAGGTGATGCACCTGCCTTTTTGACTAACAAATACAAGTCTTTGCACAGCAGTGATAATTCCCTCAAGGATTCTCAAACATTAAGTAGTTGTAGTTTTTAATTACTTCATTTGTCCCAGAGTAATAGCTTTGTACTTGATAAGAATTTACTACTGGTATTTTGTCCCCAATATCATAAATCATATAGAATTATATGCAGGTTTGTGGTCTGGGTATGAAAAGCTTTGTAAAACTTTAGGAGAGAAATTCTCAGAAAAGATGCCTAGTTAATAATTTCCCAACCATTTCCTATAATTTGGACAATTTTTATTTGTAATATCCATTTGTTTCCCATAGAAATTTGGTCCTTTTCTCATTCAATAATTTCAATAAATCTTTGCAATAATGATATAAGCAATTATGAAATATTACTAAATTCTGAAACTAGATTTCACATTAGTGGTTTAATTAGCATAAAGTTGTAAAATGGTATAAAACACTATAGCAATGCTATAAAAGTAATTCAAAAAGGAAATTAATCATATTGAATACAAAATAGTTTTTAAATTTTATTTATTTTTAATTGGAGGATAATTGCTTTATAATATCATATTGGTTTCTGCCATATAACAACATGAAGCAGGCATAGATATACTTATGTCCCCTGCCTGTTGAACCTCCTTCCCACATCTCACCCCATCCCACCCGTCTAGGTTGTCACAGAGCACCAGATTTGCGATCCCTGAGTCATACAGCAAATTTGCACTGGCTATCTAATTTTACATATGATAATGTATATGTTTCAATGGTACCCTCTTAGTTTATCCCAACCTCTCCTTTCCCACCTGAGTCCACAAGTCTGTTCTCTATGTCTATGTCTCCAGGCTTCCCTGCAGACATGTTCATCAGTACCATCTTTCTAGATCCCATATATATATGCATAACATACAATATTTGTCTTTCTCTTTCTGACTTACTTCACTCTGTATAATAGGCTCTAGCTTCATCCACCTTATTAGAACTCTGTCAAATGCATTCCTTTTTATGGGTAATATTCCATTGTGTATATGTAGCAAAATTTCTTTATCCATTCATCTGTCAATGGACATCTAGTCTTTTTCCATGTCTTAGCTATCGTAAATAGTGCTGCAGTGAACATTGGGGAACATATGTCTTTTTTTAATTATGGTTTCCTCAGGGTATATGTCCAGTAGTGGGACTGTTGTATCATATGGTAGTTTCATTACTAGTTTTTTAAGGAATCTCCACACTGTTCTCAAAGTGGCTGGATCAATTTGTATTCCCACCAAGAGTGCAAGAAGGTTCCCTTTACCCCCACACCCTCTCTAGCATTTAGTGTTTGTAGATTTTTTGATGATGGCAATTCTGACAAGTGTGAGGTGATACTCATTGTAGTTTTGATTTGCATTTCTCTAATAATGAGCAAGGTTGAGCATCTTTTTATGTGTTTATTAGCCATTGGTATGTCTTCTTTGGAAAAATATTTGTTCAGGTCTTCTGCCCAATTTTGATTGTGTTGTTTGTTTTTCTGGATGTCAATTGTTTCATTTGCTATTATTTTCTCCCATTCTGAGGATTATCTTTTTCACTTGGTTTATAGTTTCCTTGCTGTGCAAAATCTTTTAAGTTTAAATAGATTTCATTTGTTATTTTTTGTTTTTATTTCCATTATTCTAGGAGGTGGGTCATAGAGGATCTTACTGTGATTTATGTCAGAATGTTCTGCCTATGTTTACCTCTAAACACGTTTAGCTGTAAACCTTTTATTCTGATCTTATACCTAGGTCTTTAATCCATTTTGAGTTTATTTTTGTGTATGGCATTAGGGAGCATTCTGATTTCATTCTTTAACACATAGCTGTCCAGTTTCCCCAGAACCACTTACTGATGAGACTGTCTTTTCTTCATTGTATATTCTTGCCTCCTTTGTAAAAAAAATAAAGTGCCCATAGGTGCATGGATTTATATCTGGGCTTTCTATTATGTTCCATTAGTCCATATTTCTGTTTTTGTGCCAGTACCATACTGCCTTGATGACTGTAGCTTTGTAGTGTAGTCTGAAGTCAGGCAAGTTGATTCCTCCAGTTCCATTCTTCTTTCTCAAGATTGCCTTGGCTATTCAGGGTCTTTTGTGTTTCCATACAAATTGTGAAATTGTTTGTTCTAGTTCTGTGAAAAATACCATTGGCAATTTGATAGGGATTGCACTGAATCTAGTGCAATTTTTCACATGACCCAATTTTATACTACCTGAAAGACTGCTTTGGGCAGTATAGTCATTTTCACAATATTGATTCTTCCAGTTCAGGAACATGATATATCTATCCATCTGTTTGTGTTCTCTTTGATTTCTTTCATCAGTGTCTTTTAGTTTTATGCATACAGGTCTTTTGTCTCTTTAGGTAGGTTTATTCCTAGGTAGTTTATTCTTTTTGTTGCAGTGGTGAATGGGATTATTTCCTTAATTTCTCTTTCTGATTTTTCATTGTTGGTATATAAGAATGCAAGGAATTTCTGTGTATTAATTTTATATCCTCCAACTTTGCTATATTCATTGATTAGCTCTAGTAATTTTCTGGTGGCATCGTTAGGGTTTTCTATGTAGAGAATCATGTCATCTGCAACAGTGAGAGTTTTACTTCTTCTTTTCCAATCTGAATTCTTTTTATTTCTTTCCTTTTTTGACTGCTGTAGCTAGGACTTTCAAAACTATGTTGAATAATAGTGGCAAGAGTGGGCACCCTTGTCTTTTTTCCGATCTTAGAGGAAATGTTTTCAGTTTTTCATCATTGAGAATAATGTTTGCTATGGGTTTGTCATATATGGCCTTTATTATGTTGAGGTATATGAGTTTGGGTGAACTCCAGGAGTTGGTGATGGACAGGGAGGCCTGGTGTGCTGAGGTCCATGGGGTCACAAAGAGTTGGACATGACTGAGTGACTGAACTGAACTGATATTACTTCTATGCCTATCTTCTGGAGAGATTTTTTTTTTTATCATAAATGGGTATTGAATTTTGTCAAAGCTTTCTCTGCATCTATTGAGATGATTATATGATTTTTATCTTTCATTTTGTTAATATGGTGTATCACATTGATTGATTCACATGTACTGAAGAATCGTTGCATCCCTGGGATAAAGCCCTCTTGATCATAATGTGTGACCTTTTTAATGTATTGTTGGATTCTATTTGGTAGAATTTTGTTAAGTTTTACATCCATGTTCATCAGTGATATTGGTCTATAATTTTCTTTTTTGTGGCATCTTTGTCTGGTTTTGGTATCTGGGTGATGGTGACCTTGTAGAATGAGTTTGGGAGTTTTCCTTCCTCTGCAATTTTCTGGAAGGTTGAGCAGGATAGGTGTTAGCTCTTCTCTAAACTTTTGGTAGAATCTGCCTGTGAAGACATCTGGCCCCAAGCTTTTGTTTGTTGGAAGATTTTGAACTGCAGTTTCGATTTCCATGCTTGTGATTGGTCTATTCATATTTTCTATTTCTTCCTGGTTCAATTTTGGAAGGTTATATTTTCTAAGAATTTTCTCATTTCTTCAAGGTTTTCCATTTTATTGGCATATAGTTGCTCATGATAGCCTCTTATGATCCTTTATATTTCTGTATTGTCTGTTTAACTTCTTTTTCATTTCTAATTTGATTGATTTGGGTCTTCTCCCTTTTTTTCTTGATGAGTCTGGCTAATGGTTTGTCAATTTTATCTTCTCAAAGAACCAGCTTTTAGTTTTATTGAGCTTTGCTACTGTCTCCTTCATTTCTTTTTCATTTATTTCTGATTTGATCTTTATGATTTCTTTCTTTCTGCTAACTTTTGGGTTTTTTGTTCTTTTTCTAGTTGCTTTAGGTGTAAAGTTAGGTTGTTATTCCATATTTTTCTTATTTCTTGAGGTAGGCTTGTAATGCTATAAATTTACTTCTTGGCATTGTTTTTAGCATATCCCATAGATTTTGAGTTGCTGTGTTTTCACTGTCATTTATTTCTGGGTATATTTTGATTTCTTCAGTGATCTGTTGATTATTCAGAAGCATATTGCTTAGCCTCATGTGTTTATGTTTTTTGTAGTTTTTTTCCCCCTGTAGTTGATAGGCAATCTTATAGCATTGTGATCAGAAACAGTGCTTGAAATGATTTCTTTTAATTTACTGAGGCTTCATTTGTGATTCAAATTGTGATCTATTCTGCAGAAAGTTCCATGTGCATTTGGGGAGAAAGTGAAATCTCTGTTTTTGGATGAAATTCCCTGTAGCTATCAATTAGGTCCAACTGGTCCAATGTATTGTCTAAAGCTTGTGTTTCCTTAATAAAATTTTATGTCTGGATAATTTGTCCATTGGTTTGAGTGGGGTAATGTTCCCCACTATTATTGTATTACTGTCAATTTCCTTTTTAATAGTTAGCATTTGTCTTATGTATTAAGATGCTCCTCTGTTGAGTGCATATATATTTATAATTATTATATCTTCTTGGATTTGGTCCCTTGATCATTATGTAGTGTCCTTCCTAGCCTCTTGTAACAGTCTTAAAGTCTATTTTACCTGATGTGAGTATTGATTTCCATGCTTTCCATTGATTTCCTGCTTTCTCTTGATTTCCATTTGCACAGAATATCTTTTACCAGTCCCTCACTTTCAGGCTGTGCGTGTTCCTAGGTTTGAGGTGAGTCTCTTGTAGACAGCATATATAGGGGTCTTGTTTTTGTATCCATTCAGCCAATCTGTGTCTTTTGGTTGGAACATTTAGTCTATTTACATATAAGGTAATTATTGATATGTATGATCCTATTACCATTTACTTTATTGTTTTGGGATTTGTTTTTGTAGGTCTTTTCTTTCTCTTGTGTTTCCTGTCTAGAGAAGAACTTTTAGCATTTGTTGTAAAGCTGGTTTTGTGGTGCTGAATTCTCTTAACTTTTGCTTGTCTGTAAAATTTCTGATTTCTCTTTCAAATCTGAATGAGATCTTCACTGGATAGAACAATCTTGGCTAAAGTTTTTTCTGTTTCATCACTTTAAGTATATCCTGCCACTCCCTTTTGGCCTGCAGAATTTTCTGTTGAAAGATCAGCTGTTAGCCTTATGGGAGTCCCTTTGTATGGTATTTGTTGCTTTTCCTTGCTGCTTTTAAGATTTGTTCTTTGTGTTTAATTTTCATTAGTTTGATTAATATGTGTCTTGGTGTTTTTTTCCTTGGGTTTATCCTATATGGGACTGTCTGAGATTCCTGGATTTGGGTACCTATTTCCTTTCCCATGTTAGGGAAGTCCTTGACTATTGTTGTTTTTCAGTTGCTAAGTCACGTTCTGCTCTTTGCAACCCCATGAGCTTGCATCATGCCAGTCTTCCCTATCCTTCACTATCTTCTGGAGTTTTCCCAAACTCATATCCACTGAGTCAGTGATGCCATCCAACCATCTCATCTTCTGTTGCCCTCTTCTGCTCCTGCCCTCAACCTATAATCTCCTCAAATATTTTCTCATACCATTTCTTTTTGTCGTCTTCTTCTAGGGCCCCTATAATTTTAATGTTGGTACACTTAATGTTGTCACAGTGGTTGCTGAGAGTGTCCTTATTTCTTTTGTTTTTTCTTTATTCTGCTCTGCTTCAGCTATTTCCACTATTCTATCTCCCAGCTCACTTGTCTGTTTTTCTGCCTCAGATAGTTTTCTATTTGTTCTTTCTAGTGTATTTTAAATCTCAGTTATTGTGTTGTTTATTGCTGATTGTCTATTCTTTAATTCCTCTAGGTCCTGGTTAAGTATTTCTCACATCTTCTCTATCCATGCTTCCAGTCTATTTATATGTGCCTCCATTTTGTTTCCAAGATTTTGGATTGTCTTTACTATCATTACTCTGAATTCTTTTACAAGTAGACGGCTTATTTCCTCTTCATTTGTTTGGTCTTAAGGGTTTTTTTGTTTTGTTTTTGTTTTTTTTTTTTTAACCATATTCCTCCATCTGCTGCATTTTTCTCTGTATTTTCATTTTGTTTAATTCACTGTGTTTGGGTTCTCCTTTCTGCAGGCTGGAGTATTGTAGTTCCTTTTAATTGTGGAGTCTGCCCCCTGTGAGTGAGGCTGGATCAGTGTTTTGTAAAGGTTTCCTTGTTGGGAGGACTTGTGCCTGTGTTCCGGTGGATGGAACTGGATCTTGTCTCTCTGAGGGGTACTGCCGGAGTCCAGCAGTGTGTTTTGGGGTGTCTATGGGCTTGGTATAGCTTTGGGCAGCCTTTCTGCTAATAGGCAGGGCTGTGTTTCATTTTGCTAGTGATTTGGCATGAGATGTCTGGCACTGGAGCTTTCTGGCCTTTGGGTGAGGTTTGGTCTTAGTGTTGAGATGGAGGCCTTTGGGAGAGCTCTTGTCAATTAATGTCCTATGGGGTTGGGAGTTCTCTGGTGGTCCAAAGTCCTGTACTCAGATCTCCCACTTCAGGGGTTCAGGCCTGATCCCTTACTGTGGCACCAAGATTTCACAGGCCTCATAGCACAGAAGATAAAAGCCCAACTCAATAGCCAAGGTGAAACCAACACTCAATAGCCAAGAACACCCAAAGAAACTCACACACTTACGAAGGGAAAAGACGAGAGAAAACAGAGGAAAAAGAGGATAAAAAAGGAGTGAAAAAAGAAGAGCACAATCACAACTAGGGTAAAAATGAATTTGTTTAAAATTAAAACATTTTAAAAAATGGAAAAAGTAGGTTATAAAAAATAAAAATTTAAGGGATAATTTTTTAAAAAAGAACATGAAATAATATGAAAAAGAAAAGAAAAAAGGGTGAAAGGTGAAAGGGTGAAAAGGAAAGGAGGAAAATGTATATAGAGTGGCAATTCCACCTCCACCTCCCTAGGAGTTCTTCCAAAACTCGACTGTTCTCTGTATCTGTTGTGGGGACAGCACAAACTCTAATCTAGCCCTATACCTGTGTGTGCTTGCCTCCAGTGTCCACAGTGGCCAGAGCTAGGGCTTCTTCTTTTGTGTGAACACTCATTGTCCTTTTATATATTCCATAGGACTTCCCTGGTGGCTCAGTGGTAAGGAATCTGCCTGCCAATGCAGGAGACGTGGGTTCGATCCCTGGGTCGACAAGATCCCATGGAGGAGGAAATAGCTACCCACTCAGTATTCCTGCCTGGGAAATCCTATGGACAGAGGAGTCTGGTGGGCTACAGTCCATGGGGTCACAAAGAATTGGACATGACTTAGCAACCAAACAACAACAAGACTCAGAGTTTACCTAGTTGATCGTGTGGATTTAGTCTGCAGCTTGTATAGCTGGTGGAAAGGTTTTCAATCCTCTTCCTTAGCCACTCTGCCCCTGGAGATCAACTGTGGTTTTATCTCCACCTCTACATATGGGTCATCCACTGGAGTTTGCTCCTGAGGCTGCCCTGGAGGACTTGGGTCTGCCCCAGGGAGGACTGGGTGTGAGGTGGCATAGTTGCTTGGATCAGAGACCCCGGAAGCACCAGGTATGCAGAGGAGCTGGTGCAGGTGATATGGCTCTATTAGGACTTTTTCTATCTTCTGGCAACTCCTCCCCAGGGAACTTTGCCCCACTGAGGACCAGGTATGGAGGTGGCTTAGCTGGCTGCATCGTGGGAAACCTGGCAGTGCCAGGTGTGCAAGGAAGCTGGTGGCCACGGGTACATGAGATTTTCACACTATTAGGGTTTGTTTGTTTGTTTTTTTCCCGTAGCCTCTGGCAGTTCTACCCTAGTGAGGACTAGGTGTGGAGGTGGCGCAGATGCTTGGATCCCAAGGAACCTGGATGCGCCAGATGTATAGGGAAGCCAGCAGCCACAGGTGCAGGATATAAGGATATAAAAAGGCTATTAGAGCCTTTTTCCAGAGAAGGCAATGGCACCCCACTCCAGTACTCTTGCCTGGAAAATCCCATGGACAGAGGAGCCTGGTGGGCTGCAGTCCATGGGATTGCTAAGACGACTGAGCAACTTCACTTTCACTTTTCACTTTTAACCAGTGGAGAAGGAAATGGCAACCCACTCCAGTGTTCTTGCCTGGAGAATCCCAGGGACGGGGGAGCCTGGTGGGCTGCCGTCTATGGGGTCGCACAGAGCTGGACATGACTGAAGAGACTTAGCAGCAGCAGCAGCAGCAGAGCCTTTTTCTAGCCTCTGGCAGTTGGTGTTCAAAGGGCTTCCTTGGCTGGTCCTTCTATGGTGCTTGGTGCAGCAGGCATTCAAAGGTCCTCCTGGCTGGGGTCCCTCTCTATCGCTTAGTGTGTCAGGCACTCAAAGGGCCACCATCTCTGAGGTCTTTCTCCATCAGCTGCTAGCATCAGTATGTGGGGAGGGAAAGAGGCTACAGTAGTGATTCTACTCCCTGCACTTGACTCAGCAGTATCACCCTGCCTCCAGAGCTGCCCAGCTTTCCTCCAAGGACATTCTTCTATCTCCTCCCTCACATCCCCTCAGGATGTCTCCCACAGTCAATAGCAATCCTTGTCCTGGGACTGCTCTCCAGCCCCTACCCAGTCCCTACTGTGCATACTGGAAGACCTGTGTCCCTGTCTGGGGTACATAGGGCTGCAGTACAGATTGTTTGTGTGGTTCTCATTCCATTCAGACCTTCACAGATCAGCTGCTTCATCCTCCAACAGCCTCAAATGCCTCCCCTTTGTCCCAAACTATTCCTCCGATGCGGGGGTTTCACCCCTGCTTCAGTTCCTCCACTCCATGGGTTCAGGTCCAGTCCTACTCACTCTCTTTCTGTTTTTTCCCTTACTTCCTTCATTCTACCATGTTTTGCGTCAATCTATGTATTCCCTTCTGGTGGTTAGGGACTCCAGCCAGCTCTCAGCTGGTGCTCTGTGAGATCCTCTGCATCTGAAGATATATTCCTGATGCAAGCACAGAGAGAGATAAACTCTGCGTCCACCTACTGCGCTGCTATCTCATCATCTCCTCCAAAATAGTTTTTAGTGTATCTTTAATTCTGGTTCAGGATGAAAAACCTATGATAAGGCTGTGATGGAAAACCCAGGTAGGGCTATGGAAGGGGTCTTCTAGGTTGGTTAAAGCTCTGAGGGTTGAAGACTCTATTTCTCCACTGTGTCTAATAGCTTGAAACCTGGGGAATTTTCATTTCCTTGCTTTCAGTTTATCACAAATACTGCTCTTAGACTTATTAGTCCTATTTTGAGCTGCTGAAAAATTTAAGTTGTTTGATTTATTGTCTCAGGCTCATAAAAAAAAAAAGAGCAAGAGAATGAAAGGAAGGGCTGATTGGGAGAGAGAGAAGAAATGCGAAAGACTTAGAAAGAAGAGGGCTTCTGGATCAGTTTTCCCAGTGGCTCAGCAGTAAAGAATCTGCCTGCAATGCAGAAGACACAGGAGATCTGGGCTCAGTCCCTGGGTGGGGAAGACTCCCTGGAGAAAGAAATGGCAACCCGCCCCAGTATTCTTTCCTGAAAAATTCCATGGACAGAGGAGCCTGGCAGTCCATGGGTTGCAAAGAGTCAGACACAACTGAGCACTGCACTGTACTTGACGTTGTAGAAAATAACATGGAAGAATATTTTCTGAGAGTTTCAGTTTCACAGTTCTTTTGAGAGTGTTAATACAACTTTAGTGAAGAATTTAAGCCTGCTGTGTGACTCTTGTCCTAAGACAGTATCAACCACAAATTGGCGCTTGCCAAGGTCATTTGTCATCTCCCTCTGTGGAGGCTGAATCCTGTGCTACTGCAGCTGTTGTGAAGAGTGAAGCACTCTGTGCTCCAGGGAAACTGGTGGAACACGTCTTTAGATAGATATTTTCAGGAACCTATCTTATAATTCCCAATCCTTGCATCTCCTTATATCTAGAAAAGCACTAAATCCCTTCATGGTGACATCAGCTCCTCATGACTAGCAGAAAACTTTTTGTAAAATAAGTGCATGATGGCATTGAACTCTCCTTTCACCAAAATCTTCTATATTGACCTCCCCCAACTACCACTTTGGAGCAGTTTCTCAGAGCTATCTGAGGTGCTGCCTCCTGGACTGAAGTCCTCATTTTGCCCCAAATAGAACTTAGCTCACACTATCACTTTGTGCATCTTTTCTAGTTGACAACAGTTAGCTTAGTCATCCAGAGGAGGATTATCTACCTCAGGGATCAGGGGGGCCAGTCTTCCATTTTAGGGGGCTTTGCAGGAAACCAGGCTTGCAGTCCTTCCCACCTAGCAGGGTGAACTCAGTTCACACTGGGTGAAGTCCAGTTTGCATTCAAAAGGCAGATACAAATTTTCAGACCATTTGTGTTTCCATTTGCCCTTGCCATTTACATAGAAAATAAAGGGCTGACTTTAATCACAAGGCTATTTTGATTTATTAGGGGCATAGACTTACTCTCTTGAGAAAGCAATGTGCCAGAAGTTCAGGGTTTTCGGTGCATTTTTCCAATTCTTTTAGAAAAGTCCTAGGGAAAGAAAAGTATAATAATGTTTTGATTTATATATATATACGGGATTAACAAAATTTTTTTTGAAATAAAATCACATAATGCTTTAAGAAGTGCATAGAAAAATGTTGTTTTCCAGGCTTTACCACTTTTGACTCATCTTCAACATGCTGATTTGGAAGAAAAAAAATGTATTCTGTGCCATTAATAGGATTCTGTGAAACCACTCATACCTGTTTGGGTAATTCTAAGCACCAGACAGATTGGATACACTGATGATCTCTGCTACATGATAGTGACATTAACAAGAACCACTGTTGCTGCTGTTACTACTACTACTATCATTGAAAGCTGACTATAAATCAGGCATAAGCTAAGTGCTTTGCAAATAGTATCTCATTAAATCCTCCACCAAACCTTGCAAGATAGAGTTTCATAAGTGTGAAACCTGAGGTTCAAAGAAGCTGTATAACTTCTCCAGGAAAAGAAACAGAAATAGTATTTTTATTTCAGCTTTGTGTCTGACCAATGGCAAAGAGATGTGGTTAAGAAACAACTGTGATTCCATTCACCAAGCAGTCTCTTCCCTCCTATCAAGTAGATGTGAGAGCCTGGAGCCATCAGAATGGGTAAAGTAGTAAACACAAGATGTGGTTTTGTCATCTGTAAAATGAAAGAGTTGGAACATGATTTCCTAAGTTCCCTCGTTTTCTCATTCTTTAGAACCCAACACCTTGGGCTAAAAGGACAATTGGGCTAAAAGGACAGGAGCTATGGGCTAAAGGGACAATTGTCTGACTGGTTAGCATTTTCTAACACCCTGGTTCCCACCACCCCTCTATGATAATAGGTAAGTGGACTTGTGTCTTAGTCAACTTTGTACTCCTAATGTGGAACACAGTGCCTGACACAGAACAGGTGCTCAATAAATGCTGATGTGTAAACAGATGAATAAGGAAAGGAACCCATGAATGAATACAACATCGATGCCTGACACTAGTACATGTTCCGTTAATGTCTTTTCCCTTCTTCCTTGGGGACCTTCTCACCTCATTCTCATCTCATCCTACCCCAATCCAATCCACTGAAGCTGAGTTTCAGCTTTAGCATCAGTCCATCCAATGAATATTCAGGACTGATTTCCTTTAGGACTGACTGGTTTGATCCCCTTGCAGTCCAAGGGACTCTCAAGAGTCTTCTCCAACACCACAGTTCAAAAGCATCAATTCTTCAGCACTCATACATACATGACTATTGGAAAAATCATAGCTTTGACTAGATGGACCTTTGGCAGCAAAGTGATGTCTCTGCTTTTTAATATGAAAAGCTGAAACTCCAACACTTTGGCCACTTGATGCAAAGAACTGACTCATTGGAAAAGACCCTAATGCTGGGAAAGTTGAAGGCAGGAAGAAAAGGGGATGACAGAGGATAAGGTGGTTGGATGGCATCACCGACTCAATGGACATGAGTTTGAGCGAGCTCCAGGAGCTGGTGAGGGACAGGGAAGCCTGGTGTGCTACAGTCCATGGGGTCACAAAAAGTAGTCAGACACAACTGAGAGACTGAACTGAACTGAAGTGATTTCCATCCTTCTCTTATCTTCCATTTTCTCTGATAATTTGAATCATTATATACCTGTTGTGAAATTCATAAAGTTCTCTAATGTTCCCAAAGAGAAACTCCTTGTTATTCCGCAGAACATCTGGAATTAGATGCTTCAGCCAAATAAAATCCATTGGAATGATATATCCCTGCAGAGGTGGAAAGAGGGTAGGTTTTACAAACAGGAACACATAGATATGATCTGAATTAGACAGTGGAGAGGCCAAAACTTCAATAATTGGGGAGTATGGCACACATGTTTCTTGCAAGCCATTCTTTCAGATACTTTCTTTTGATGTTATATTCCTCATTGATCTATCTTCAGACTAAGATGGCTTAATGGCAATAATAAAATGATGGTATTTTTACAGGAAGAACAAATCCATTTTTAAAATTTGCTACAAAAGTCAAATGGAAAAGGAAAAAAAACTTACCTCTTATTTTATGACCTGATGCAATTACTATTGTCTTATTTCCTTTATGGCTTTTAAAAGCTTATTATGTATGGTTATAATCATAATACGTATATAATTTGTAGTCTGTTTTTCTATATGCATTTTTAGACTCTGCTTGTAAATTTCTAGAAGTACTATTTTTAATTTAATCTTACAAGCATTTATTTCAATGTTGTGTTCATTATTAAAAATAATTATTTTGTAACAGTTGACTAATACTTCATTTAGCATCAACCATTCCCCTTTTCACTGGATATTTGGTTTTATTCTGATGTTTTATTGTAAAAACTTTCCATTATAAGTTTATACATATAGTTTATTTCTCAAGATTACTACCTTAGGAAGATAGAGAAAATATAAATTTTACTCTTAAGTAAAAAGAATACTACTTAATACAATGAGAAACAATTCTATTTATCAAAATGTTTAAATTATCACATCCGTTGTTGGCAAGCATATGATGAACCTAAGTGGGGCATTACTAGAATCATATGAGTTGCTACAATCCTTTGGAAGTTATTTTGTTACATGAATCAATATAGAATGTCCTCCTGAAAAAAAAAAAAAAAAAAACCAACCGCATGTGCTATTATAAGACCTGAAACTTTGGTGGGAATTCTAGACACATAAAGCAACTATCCTGAATTTCTTTCTGCAACAAAATTTTTACAGTTTGAATACATGATTAACATCCCCCTTGCCCCAAATCTACTTACATCAATTATGTCCTTAATCTCTTTTATGTAAGTCTCTTCAGTCTCAAGCAAGTCACGTACAATATGCCTGAATCAGCAGCAGGTGGGAAGATGAAAGAGAGAGAGAGTGGGGTGGGGGGAAGCAGTGTTTTAGAATTCTTTTAGAATAACAGTCATCAATACAGTTCCCCTCAGTGGCTCACCTACTTAGGTTGTAGACAGTTCATTCTGTTCTGCTGAAAACCCAAGGCCAACATCTCACAAAACCACATTCTGATCACTCTGGCATGAGAAGAAATGGCAAAGTTAAAGGACTCAAAATCCATGTATGCAGCCAGAGAATGACCTATTTGTGGGCCATAGTGTGGGGGCAAGAGGGCAG
Organism: Ovis canadensis; assembly: GCF_042477335.2. Lineage (NCBI taxonomy): Eukaryota > Metazoa > Chordata > Mammalia > Artiodactyla > Bovidae > Ovis > Ovis canadensis. The sequence continues at coordinate 207,063,729 of NC_091245.1, read as the reverse complement.
ACACTGGGGTAGGAAATATCAGCTTTGGTTTCTTGGTCAGGAAGGTCTGCCTGATCCCTACATCACACATGTGGTTTCCTAGATTTTCTCTCCAGCCTTCTGCTATTTCATTGCTCACATCATGATCTTTGACCTATAGGGATGCCTTTTTTTGTGTGCATGGGGTTAGATGCCTGTCCTTCCCCCTTCCTCTAGCATTCCATGTTTCTGTGTGATTGATTTCCTACAGCCAGAAGACATGTGCTTTTTCTGTTTCTATTGGAAAGGCAGGTGGGAGTTGTGGTATGCAGAATTCTAACATGGCCCGCAAGATTCCTGGCCCCTAGTGCACATATACCTGCTCCCAGTTAGTCAGTCAAACACTAACATAAGTGAAGATACTTTCCCATTCTGTTTTGTTCCAAATCAGTTGAACTTAAGATAGGTAGATTATCAGGTTGGGCATCTCCTACTCCCATGGACTCTAGATCTGGATCTAAAAATCAGTGAGATTGGAAGCACAAGAAGGATATAGCACAAAGGACGTTCTCCTTTGCTGGATTTGGAGATGGAGGTGGGGTACACACCAAGGATCACAGGCAGCCTCTGGAAGCTGAGTGAAAGTGAAAGTGAAGTCGCTCAGTCGTGTCCGACTCTTTGCGACCCCATGGACTGTAGCCTACCAGGCTCCTCCCTTCATGGACCAGGCTCCTCCCTCCATGGAATTCTCCAGGCAAGCGTACTGGAGTGGGTTGCCATTTCCTTCTCCAGGGGATCTTCCCAACCCAGGGATCAAACCCGGGTCTCCTGCATTCCAGGCAGATGCTTTAACCTCTGAGCCGCCAGGGAAGCTGAGTGGCCCCCAGCTAACAGCCAGCAAGGAAATGGAACTTCAGTCCTATGGTTGCAAGGAACTGAATTCAGTCACAACTGAGTAAACTTAGAAGACACCTTGTAAGAAGTGCAACTGGCCAACACCTTGATTTTATCTACATGACTTCAGCAAAAAGCCAGTCTTGCTATGCTCAGGCAGCTCCTGTCTCGGGGCAACAGTTTGTGGCTGGTTTTCAATGTAGCAATAGAAAAACAAAAGAAAAAGTGAGGCCAGTCCCCACGTCTATCTCCAGACTGTTTTCCTTCTCTCCTCAGGTTGTATGGCCACACTTTCCTTTCAGGGCTTTCTTTCGGGCCTCCAAGTGAATCAGTGTTTGTACAAGTGTTCACATGTAGAATATACACATTTGTGGTTTCCTGTAAGCTCCTTATGAATTATCTATTAAACAGTAGCTTACCCTAGAAAATAGTTTATTTTCCTTTCATAAGAATAGATATAACAAATAGCAACAAATAATCAAAGGATGCGATATAGGAAATTCACACAAATACACAAATGACTATTAGCCTTATAAAAAAAATGCTCAGTACATATGAATCCAACAAAAGCATGGTATAAAGAGGTAAAAATTTTCAGCTTCTATAGTATGTCAGACACTGCAAACCTCAAAGGAAGACTGGCAGATGAAGATATGAAAACATGCTCAGATAATACTAGCAAAAGGATAAATCTGTACAAGATATCTTGAAAATAACTCATCATGCTTTAAAACACACATTGACTGGTGTGTGTGACTTAACTCAGTGTTTTAACTTCTAAACATGTTCATTGTTTGTAATTAAAACAACAGAACCTCAACAACAAGACATAAACTGGAAGTTACCTTAATTATGGTACATACACACAATGAAATGCCAGGCAGTTTTTAAAAAGAATGAAGCTGACTGAATCATGCTGATATGACACAGTCCAAGAGTTTTAAGTGAATTTTAAAAAACAACAACCAAATGTACAACAATGTGTAGAATATGACTAGTTGTATAAAAGTCACACTATTTGTGTAAAATGAGTGTGTATACATACATATATGTAAAATTATCTAATGCTTAGAAAATTCATGCCAAGAAGCTTAAAACATTGTTAAGTGATTTTCTTTAGAAAGTGATAATGAAGACAAGAAAATAGAGGAAAAATTTTTACATTTTACTCTTCACCCTTCTTCAATCTTTGATTTGAAAAAATATGTAAGGACTTTATTGGTGGTCCAGTGGTTGAGAATCCACCTTCCAATGCAGAGGACACCAGTTTGATCTCTGGTTGGGGAACTAAGATACCACATGCCACAGGGGAGCTAAGCCAACCAATGACAACAAATGAGCCTGCACACTCCAGAGTTCATGCTCTGCAGTAAAAGAATCCCACAGCCACAACTAGAGAAGCCCCATTCCCCATGTCGCAACTAGGAAAAGGATGAGTGCTGCAATGAAGACCCAGTATAGCAAAAATAAAAATTTAAATACTTACTGCGTTTATAATTTTTAAAAATGGTTTACATGACACTTTAAAATGAATGTTACTGACAGTAATGACATATACACCCCATTTGAAAGATATCCTACAATTTACCCTATACTATAACAACGATTATCTTTTCTTAAAATGAAAAATTTACATCTATTTATAAATGCTTGTTATAAGACAAAACTGATAAAGGACAGCCATTGACCAAGGATACAATTTCAAGAAGTATAATTCTGCCAAAAAAGTTACTTCAAGATCATATTTATTAGTAGCTAATGAGTCTCTTGTCCCATCACTTCATGGGAAATAGATGGGGAAACAGTGGAAACAGTGTCAGATTTTATTTCGGGGGGCTCCAAAATCACTGCAGATGGTGACTGCAGCCATGAAATTAAAAGATGCTTAATCCTTGGAAGGAAAAGTGAAAGTGAAGTCGCTCAATCTTGTCTGACTCTTTGCGACCCCATGGACTGTAGCCTATCAGGTTGCTCCATCCATGGGATTTTCCAGGCAAGAGTGCTGGAGTGGATTGCCATTTCCTTCTCCAGGGGATTTTCCAGACCCAGGAATTGAACCCGGGTCTCCCACATTGCAGGCAGATGCTTTACCATCTGAGCCACCAGGGAATCCCAATAGCATATTTAAAAGTAGAGGCATTACTTTGCCAACAAAGGTCCATCTAGTCAAGGCTATGGTTTTTCCAGTAGTCGTATATGGATGTGAGAGTTGGACTATAAAGAAAGCTGAGCACCAAAGAACTGATGCTTTTTAACTGTGGTGCTGGAGAAGAGTCTTGAGAGTCCCTTGGACTGCAAGGAGATCCAACCAGTCCATTCTAAAGGAGATCAGTCCTGGGTGTTCATTGGAAGGACTGATGCTGAAGCTGAAACTCCAATACTGTGGCCACCTGATGCAAAGAGTTGACTCATTGGAAAAGACCCTGATGCTGGGAGGGATTGGGGGCAGGAGGAGAAGGGGATGACAGAGGATGAGATGGCTGGATGGCATCATGGACTGGATGGACGTGAGTCTGAGTGAACTCCGGGAGATGGTGATGGACAGGGAGGCCTGGTGTGCTGTGGTTCATGGGGTTGCAAAGAGTCGGACACGACTGAGCGACTGAACTGAACTGAACTGAACTGAATGAGTCTCTAAGTAAAAGGTTCCTTTGATTTTTGTAAATCATCCTGAAATAATGATAATTGCTATGTCAGAAAGAAATACAGGCCTCAATACCAATCTGTTTCTAAGAGCCATGACATTAAGTAGGACCACAGCAACAGTTAAGCATTCATAGAAAACCAGAGTGCAGCCAGCTTCTTATCCTCCTGTGAAGCACTGGGCTTAAGTAACTTGGCAAGGCTGTTTAAGGATGTATTGACAATTAAATGAAGTCACAATGCAGAAATAACTAAGTGGGCAGAAGTCAGTCTTATCATTCAACATTTATATGAGAACTTAGAGACCCCTAGGAGTCTTTAGCAATCTGACACAAGAAAATATTCACAACTCAGAAGCAAAAAAAGTCCCTGATCAGGTCATGTTCCAAATTCAACTGCTTCATTTTAGTATTTTTTTGAGTGCAATGGATAAAACTCCCAACAACAGGAAGTCCCCTGAACACTGGTGGGCTTCATTTCAGTTCAGGTTAAAAAAAAAGAAAAATTCTCACACCATTGTTAGTCATTCTTTTTCTTTTCTTCTCCTTTGTTATCATTACAAATAACTTTATAAAACTGGAGAAACTTAATGATTCTAGCTGATGATTGCCTGCTTTATTATTCCAAAGCACTTTGTTCATAGGAAAAAACTCAAGGATTTAATATCTAAAGTCATCAAGTGTATATTACGTAGGTGAAAACATTGGGAGTACTCAAGTAATTTTAAAACCTTAAACACGTAGAGCAATTTATGTCCTGGTTGATATCTACCCAGGGGTGGAACACTGTAATTAGGATGGGGTTGATGATGCCAGATCAGCCTGCACGAATCTACTCTACACTGAATGTACTCTCTGGCTTTGATTTACATGTAAAAATGGATCTCCCTTCACCCACATCCCCAGGTCATTAAGGAGGAAATGGTAAGGGACTGTTTTTTCTCTGAAGCAACATTATAAGGTAGCATAAAAACATAACTTTGGATGGCTAATTCCATCCTATATAACACCTCCTCTTTGCTTCAGATGACACCATAACCAAGAGACAGGAAAGGAAAGCTTTTTAAAAAGATGAATGCAGCCCTATTTTGTACACAAGATCATTAATGCACTATGTACATGTTAGGATTTCCTAGTAAGTTTCTTCTTTGCCCACACACCTTAATCTGTTCCCTCTTTTAATCCTTCTCCCCATCCCCTCCCCAATTTCCCAGCTCTCCAACAGAAGAATGTTCTTTTGAAAACCAGTCTGTTTGAAGTATATTTTTGCTCATTAACTGCCAATACAATTTGCCATCAAAAGATTTCATTTACTCCTCATAGTCTATCATATCACACACATCAAAAGTATTATAGATTTTCACTTATAAAAAGCTAGTTTTCATCTCATACTCTCTTAGCAAAAATTAAACATCTGTTTTTATCCTTTTCAAACCCCAAAGCTTCTGATGTAATGGATATTCATCTTCTTAAACCTTTCTTTTCCTCTGGTTTCTCTTTATTATTCATGTTTCATTTACCACCCTGTTTCTCCTCTATTCCTTTCTTGTTTCGTCTTTCTCCTTATGTCTAATATTGCTGCTCCCTCAAGATCTGAACTCAAGTTTCTAGACTTCCTTCTCTCCTCTTCCCTCATGCTGTTGACTCTCCTATATCTTTATCTTCCTGCCAAATCTTTGGTCATGCTCAAGCCCATATGTCTTCACCTGGTTGCCTCACAAACACCTCAACACCTCAGGTTGAAGCAGAATTCATCAGACAGGAATAGCATACGTATTGGTACTTACATGCTCCATCACTCAGTCATGTTCGACTCTTTGTGACCCCATGGACTGTAGCCCACCAAGCTCCTCTGTCCATAGAATTTTCTAAGCAAGAATACTGGAGTGGGTTGCCATTTTCTCCTTCAAGGGATCTTCCCAACCCAGAGACCAAACCCACATCTCTTGTGTCTCCTACATTGGTAGGTGGATTCTTTACCACTGAACCACCTGGGAAACCCTATGCATATTGGTGGAAAAGTCGTATTCTAGGGTTCCTAAAAATCACCCTGATAACTTAACTTATATGCAGAGTACATCATGAGAAACTCTGGGCTGGAAGAAGCACAAGCTGGAATGCTGGGAGAAATATCAATCACCTCAGATATGCAAATGACACCACCCTTATGGCAGAAAGTGAAGAGGAACGAAAAAGCCTCTTGATGAAAGTGAAAGAGGAGAGTGAAAAAGTTGGCTTAAAGCTCAACATTCAGAAAACGAAGATCATGGCATCTGGTCCATCACTCCATGGGAAATAGATGGGGAAACAGTGGAAACAGTGGCAGACTTTATTTTCTGGGGCTCCAAAATCACTGCAGATGGTGACTGCAGCCATGAAATTAAAAGATGCTTACTCCTTGGAAGGAAAGTTATGACCAACCTAGATAGCATATTCAAAAGCAGAGACATTATTTTGTCCACAAAGTCCATCTAGTCAAGGCTATGGTTTTTCCAGTGGTCATGTATGGATGTGAGAGTTGGACTGTGAAGAAAGCTGAGCACCGAAGAATTGATGCTTTTGAACTGTGGTGATGGAGAAGAGTCTTGAGAGTCCCTTGGACTGCAAGGAGATCCAACCAGTCCATTCTAAAGGAGATCAGTCCTGAGTGTTCATTGGAAGGACTGATGTTGAAGCTGAAACTCCAATACTTTGGCCACCTCATGAGAAGAGTTGGCTCATTAGAAAGGACTCTGATGCTGGGAGGGATTGAGGGCAGGAGGAGAAGGGGACGACAGAGGATGAGATGACTGGATGGCATCACTGACTCGATGGACGTGAGTCTGAGTGAACTCCGGGAGTTGGTGATGGACAGGGAGGCCTGGCGTGCTGTGATTCATGGGGTTGCACGACTGAGTGACTGAAGTGAACTGAACTGAAAACACAGTTGTTATTGCAAATTCTTCCCTGCCATTATCGCTTACATTCAATCTGCCACCAAGTCTTGTCTTTTCATCTCTGAACACACCTTTTGGAATTACCACTTATTCTCCATTTCCAGTACCTCCAATACAGAGCAAACTCCCCTGTCTTCTTATCTTGACTACTTTGGCACAATCCTAGCAGCTCACTTGTGCCCCTGAGATCTCACTCCCATCAATCTATTATACAGACCACCAGTTTATGCCCCTCCTAAAGCTCCAACTCCATTATACCATCATTCTCCATCTTAAAAACCTTAGCAATTGCCCACAACTGTCAATGTTCCTCCCAGGATTTCAAGACTCTCCATTCATGTGAGAGAATTTTCTTAGGGTGCTTGCTCAAAGGGTAGATACAGACCCATAGATTCAGAATGATCCAGATGCTGGGAAAGAAGACAGGAGGAGAAGGGGGAGACAGAAGATGAGATTGTTGATGGTTGGGTGGCATCATCGACTCAATGGACATGAGTTTGAGCCAACTCCAGGAGATAGTAAAGGACAAGGAAGCCTGGCATGCTGCAGTCCATGCGGTGGCAATGAGTCAGACATGACTGAGTGACTGAACAACAACAAGATTCAGAATGGGTAGCAATATGGTCAAAGAAAACAAACAAACAAAAAACCATCAGTTAATCCTTATTTTACAAGTGGAAAAAGAAGGGCCCAGAGCCACGCATGGACTTGCCCTATGTCTTTGGCTTTGGCAAAGTCAATGTTCTTGCTAACACATTATGTTGCCCCTCTTGGCCTATGTTTGGGGGTGCATTTAAAATCCTGTTTGCTGATTGTGAAATAAAACACAAATTGAAATGAAACTAGCATGATGATATAACAGTACTGAGTTTCAGAAAAATAGGTTTCCAGGTCTATCTCTGCTTCTAACACACAGGGTAACTTTGAACAAGCCATTTTCTTTCTTGGGGCCTGCATTTCTTCATGGATTAGATCAGCTTGAGTATCCCTATTGACTCTCATAGGTCATTTGCTAAACATCTTATCATCTTTTCTGAAAATTTGTTTTAAATTGGAAAATAATTGTTTTACGATGTTGTGTTGGCTTCTGCCATACATCAGTGTAAATTGCCCAGAGGTATGTCCCCTACTTGTTGAACCACCCTCCTACTTCCCAGCCCAGCCTACCCCTGTAGGTTGCCACAGAGCACAGAGTTGAGCTCCCTGAGTCATACAGCAAATTGTCACTGGCTATCTAATTTTCTATATGGTAATGAATATTTTTCAATGCCACTTCCTCAATTTGTCTATCTTATCTTCTTGAATAAGATATATGAAATGATCTTTGGTTTAATCACACCTTGCTTCTCATTTCTCACAAGAAAAGAAGCAAAGGTCATAGGCCTTTCAGTTACTGTGTGACTGCATGCACAGTAGGATGGCAAGGAGAAGGAATTGGTGTGGGCTGGAGAGGTCCTGGAGATGAGAGCTGAACTGTCCTCTCCTCTCTAAGAAGTGAGAACTTGCAGCAAGATGGGAGGGTGACCCAGGAAGGAGGAAACAGGGGCAGGGGCTAGGAGTCCTGGCTACATGCAGGGCCCTGTGGGAACCAGGCTGCTGGGGCAGGGTCTGGGTGGGGAGCGTGGGAGGCAGGGGGAGCCCAAATGCAGGAGATGGCCATTGTGCCAGGCGGTGGTGGGACTCAGGGAAAGGTGCAGGAGTCTGAGTTGGCCAACAGGGCAGGGAATGTCAGGAGCCTGTTTCATTCAGCACAGAGTAGGTCCTGAGGCTTCAGACTTACAAAAACAGGCTCTTAGTTTCACATCCTTCTTCTGCTTGATTAGGTGTTCCATAATTGCTTAATAAATTCCCAGAACTATAAATGGTAACAATTTGAAACGCTATGGATCCATAAGAGGACCGTGTTGAAATTAGTGATACTTTAAGCATTAATAAAAAGTCTGATGAATATAAATAGTTCTGTACTTTCTGGAAGGCTAACAGTTACTAACGTGCCATCAGTTGAAAGTCTTGCTCAGTTACTGATGTGCCATCAGCTCCTTCTGTTTTATATCTCAGTTTCTATATTTGGTCTGATGTTGACTGGATTTGATCTCATTACTCTGATGTGTTTAGGGTAAACTACCTTAAATTCTTTTTAGAGCAGGACGGGGCACAAATAAATTATTATTAAAGTTTATCTGGATGGGTGCTCACTTTTCAATATCACATAATAAATAATGACAAAGTAATTTCATGCATACTGCACTTTTTGAAAGAGGGATTGATTACAAACACAATCCCATTTATCCTAATTCAAGTTAACAATCCTGTATTCGTGTAGTATTTTGGGAATTATAATTGTTTTTCTTTTTGGCTGTATCACATGGCTTGTGGGATCTTAGTTTCCCAACCAGGGAATGAACCAGGGTTCTTGGCAGTGAGAGGCTGGAGTCCTAACTATTGGACTGCCAGGGAATTCCTCCAGTTTTTAAGAATTGCAGTAAAATATATATTACATAAAAATTTCCATTAATTTTTAATTTTTTTGGCCATGCCACATGACCTGTTGGATTCTAGTTCCCAACCAGGATAGAACCCACAGCCCCCTGCATTGGAAGTGTGGAGTCTTAACCACTGGACCACCAGGGAAGTCCTGAAATTTGCCATTTAAATGATTTTTAAGTGTATGATTCAGTGGAATTAAAATATATTCACAAAGTTGTGCAACCATCAGCAGAACTTTTTCATCAACCCAAACTGAAACTCTGTCCGCATCAAAGACTAACAACGTCCTTCCTCCTCCCAGGCCCTGGTAACCTCCATTCCACACTCCATTTTCTGTTTCTATCATTTTGCCTACGTAAGTGGAACCATACACCATTTATTATTTTTTATCTGGCTTATTTCACTTAACACAATGTTTTCAAAGTTCATCCATGATGTAGCATGTATCAGATTTCATTCCTGTTAAAGGCTTTACATCTTCTATTGTTTGCATAGACGATATTTTGCTTATCCATTTGCTTGTTGATGGCCACTTGGGTTGTTTCTGCATTTTGGCTATTGTGAATAACGTGAACATTAGTTTGTGAATCTCTGTTGAGTTATTGATTTCACTTCCTTTGGGTATATACCCAGAAGTAAAATTGCTAAATTATACGGTAATTCTATTTCTAACATTTGAGGAACCATCATACTGTAATATTTTACATTCCCACCAGCAAGGCACCAGGGTTCCAATATCTCCACATCCTCATCAACACGTATTATTTTCCTTTTTTTTTTCAAACATTTATTTACATGGCTGTGTCAGGTCCAGATACAACAGGACCTTCGTTGCATCATGTGGGATCTTTTTTGCGGTGCACTGACTCTCTAGTTGTGGCACAGGCTTAGCTGCTCCACAGCACGTGGGATCTTCCCAGACCAGGGACTGAACCTGTGTCCCCTGCATTGTAAGACAGATTCTTAACCACTGGACCACCAGGGAAGTCCCTATTTTCCATTTTTAAAATAATAGCTAACCTCATGATGTGAACCACAGTTATTTTTTAAATATGCATATCATCTTCCTTGATGCATTCAACACTTGACAAAGAGCTCCTCCAGGACAGATATCCTATCATCCATCCCTTGTCCCCATACCTTACAAGTAGGCAAATTCTCAATAAGTATTTACTGAATGGATGCATCGTAGATTTAAGGAGCAGACACAAATTCTGTAAGCAGGAGCAGGTACTAACTGTTACTATCATTTCACAGAAGAGGAAATTGGGACTCAGAGCATTAAGTGACTTGACTGAGGTCAAACTACTGGCTTGGTGCTGCCAGAAAGAGGTTGTGTTCAGGATGTCCAGCTCTAGAATTAAAGACTGGTGTGGCAAGGGTGAATGTCGGTCCACTGAAATAGTACCCAATATTCGGACTCGGCAGCATGGCTCCATAAGGGACAGGGCCCACACAATAAGGACACAGGTAAGCAGGTTAGAGAAAAAGGGGTGGCTCAGCCCATAATCCATTATTTTGCCTAGGATTCAAGGAACCTGGCTCAAATCTCAAAGCCATGGTGTATCAGCATATGTGCATCCAAGCATAACAAGACTTCATGGGAGAGACTTCTGATACCAAGGAGACTCCTAGAATACTGCTGATAGGAAAATCATTACTACCTCAGTCCACGGGAAAGGGTCGTATTGGTACTAATTCCAACCGGAGTATCCAAGTAACTTAATGATTTTCCCATAAAGGAAAGAAATTGTGAAAGAGGTAATAAGCTTCTGCCTTACGCAAAGGGAAATCTATTGCAAAAAGGAAATTCCCAAAGGTAAAAGAAAAGTATGTATAAAACAGTCAAAGATCAAGAATCATTGAAAAGATACATTACTTTCTCTACCCTCTGTACCTTTCTGCAGACCTATTTGTATCTTTATCTACCCAGCAGATATCCTATCTATTAATCCCTTTCCTCCCCAAATAGTCTGTTTGTTTATTATGCTAGAAACTTATTTCTCGAGGTATTGCTCTTTCTAAGATTCCTAGCCCTATATTTACAGGAGCAAATAGGTGTTAATATTGGGCTTTATGACCCTAGACCATCAGACTAATCAAGACCAATTCATGAAAGTTTTTTTTTTTTTTCAGAGAACATGATTTATCAAGAACTTTAGAACTGGCTTTTGAGAAGTGCTGCTATAAGAAAAATCTCACAATAGCTATTTTAAATTCCTAACTAATGATCCATATTTTAAATAATACTCAATACAAATCTGAAGCAAGCTTATAACTGCCTTTTAGAATTAATTTGAATAGGATTTGAACCATGTATGCTCCATAAAGCAGGCAATGAAAGCTTAATAATTATTAACTATTAAGAAAAGGGCGAGAATTATATTTTGGTTGTCCCTTAAATATTAGTACAACCAAACTTAAGTGCAAAATTTCTATCACAAATGATTGCATCTGAGTCAAGCACGCAGTCCCCATATCATAGTCAATAACTATTTTCTGAACATCTCCATGGACTATGATTTTCTTCTTTTCCTCTGTACCATCTCATCACAGGACCCGAATAGTTTTTCCTCAGTTTAGATAACTGTCGGAAGGCCGGTGCCAATTGTCTTTTAAGATGTAAGTGTTAATCAGGTAGCATTCAAGAGTGTCCCTACACAAGTATCAAGTGTCCCTCCTGGCTTGGAGAGAAAAAGACGGAATTAGAGGCAGTCCCTGGAATCTGTATAGAATGCTGCATGGCTCTGGGAGTGTAAAGTGAATGTCTGATCTTTAGGTGGAGAGAGGAGGAGAAATGCTGAGGATCCACTGGCAGGAAGTTAGTACTGGGTCATTGTCACAAGTGCTGTTTGAGCATTTGCAACATGGAAAGAAAACCTGTCCCAGCCTCACTCCCACATGTCAATCCTCTACCCCCACTATCTTCCCCAAGTGAGGCCCACTCAGTCCATAGCACAGTGCTACTGCACCAAGGAGGGTCACAGCAAGTAGGACCTGCATCTCCAAGACTGTCCCTGTCCCTGTTGGACCCCTACTGAGGGTTTTAGGGTATGAGAGATGATCCCTGGGTTGGGGAGATCCCCTGGAGGAGGAATGGCAACTCACTCTGGTATTCTTGCCAGGAAAATCCCATGGACAGAGGAGCCTGGCAGGCTGTGGCCCATAGGGTCACAAAGAGTCGGATGTGACTGAGCAACTAAGCACGCACATACGAAAGATGCCCTTATGTACTGACGGAAGGAGATGGTGTTATTAAGGAGGTCCCCCCACCCATGCAGAAGAGAAAAACACAAAATGGGTTCTTAGAATGGCCTGTGGGTGAGTCTTTTTGTGCTGTCAATTCCCTTCATCTTTCAGCTCTGGATCTACCTAGTACGGTTTCATACAACTGCCAAGATCCCAGAACTGAGGCAGGCTGTTGAATGGTGCCAAACCACAGGAGCTACAGCAAGAACTGTAGGAAAGGGGATAGTGTGCCTCCAGTGTCAGCATTTGGGCCTTGTTGACATGGAAGGCGAAGTACACTGGGGCCACTGTACTGTGGATGAAGCTTCTTGGACCAAAAGGTTGAACTTTCGATGAATGTGGGCAGCATTCAGCAAAAAATTGAATTCAACCAGTGGTTAATACATATTCACTCTTTGCAAGGCATTGCAGAAGGGTTTTTTAAGGGAACTGGAGATGAGCAGGATGTAATCTCCACCTTTAAGAGGTGTAGGTCATTCAAAGGGTAGGGAAAAAAGATCCATAGATATTGATACAGTGATAAAATGCCACTGACTGTTATTGACATGTAACAAACGCCCTGGGCTGGGTCCACTGGTGAGAAGGATTCTGGCTCTTGGGGTCATCCAACACCCATCCAGTCATCATTTCACAAACAGGTATTTGAATATCTCATTTTAGACCTGTTAAGCTTAAGCCTGATGTGACACACTTACGTGAAGACTTTCCAGTTTGAAGCTCGGAATCTCGATTAGAAATATAAATCAAGCATTGAAGGCAATGGATGAGATCACCAAGGAGCAAACGTGGTGAGAAAAGAATGCCCAGAAGGATATATGTGCGGGTAGGAGAAGGTGGAAGGCAGCAAAGGAGGAGGAGGCAGTGTAGGAGATGTCGCATTAACTGCTGATGCTCTATTAACAGAAAATGTATCTCTAGAGATGTGAAACATAGCAGGTCCCTTCATGGCAATGAAGCTGATGAGCTAGAGCAGGAAGACCAGCTCACCAAGTCAGAAGAGCTTTCTGTAGCCTGTAATGAACGTGAGAGTGACACCTGTCCACCCAGGCCATGAGGTGCCTTGCTCAGCATTTCGTACATGTTACTCCTCTGTGATCAGTCCTCACTGCACCCTTCCAGGCAGGAATTACCATGGGCACAGAGAAGTTAGGTCGCTTGCCCAGATCTCGTAGCCAGCAGGAACTAAGTCAGAATTCCACCCTCACCTCTCTAGCAGCCCAAGCCTTGCATGAACTCTTACTGACTTCAGAACACATAGCTTGTGGTATGTCTGAATTCATGGGGCAGGGCCTGTACAGGGTCTGTGTGGAACTCTCCCTACAGAAAGGGCAACTGAACAAGTCAGCCCGGCACTATGTTGGTATGCTTCAACTGTGTTAGGCATTAAGCAATCAGTTCTCCTTTCATTATTTCAATAACACTTCTCTCTGGGTTTCTTTTGCTCCCACCATCTCCCAGGTTCTCTTGTACTCGTTTCAGTTTTCTTTCACCACAACTAATAACACATATCGTACTCTCTGGTTCTCTCTCCTACATTTGCTTCTTCTTCTGCTCTTTATTTGCCTTATCTTCTCCTTTCTAACTTGCAAATTGTAATTTCTATCATCTTTCAAGTTCACCATCTTGATGCTACAGGTCTTTCTTTTCCAGCACTTCCCTAAATTTTCTAGTGCTCTGTGAAGCAAATTCCTGATGGTGAGATTAAAAGTCATTTATAAATCTAATTTTAGTTGACTCAGTTCACAAGCAGCTACTGTGGACACCGAGGGCAAGGTGACACTGTCCTCATTCTTTGTGATGGTCAAGTCGGCTTTGCTGCTATCAGTTAATTTTATCTCCAACTAATTTCAAAAATTTTATGCACTCCCTCTGGATAAAACAGAGTACTTTGTTACCATGAAGTCTATCATCCTCTTCTTCTCCTCCTGGGGTGGGACAGGGTGCCAGCTTGCTGTAAGAAATCCTCCCAGATGTACAAAGCTTCCTTCCCTGTGCATGTGTGGGCAGCTGTCAGGCATTCTGGACCACTTTGCTCATCCCCATCTCTTATCCACACCCTCTCCTCTGCTCCCACCTAAAGCTCCACATCCTTTCACCAATGTCTTGACTTACTTTTGAATCATTTCTCTTTCTGTCTGGGTTGTCTCTCTTCATATAGGTCGATGTGAATATGTGATTTTCACATATATTTATCAATGTTTCAGTCAGTTTGTATAGGACACAATCCCATGTGTGCAAGCATGTGGAATACACATGTGTGATACCTGGACTTATGTGGGCCTAGTTCCAAATGACCTGATGGGAATATAACGGCAATTGAACATTTGTACACAAATCTGACATATACAGATGATACCTAGGGGGAATATCTGTGGGTTTATCATCAGGATTTTGTTTCACATAGGTAAAAGGGAGTGATTTGCAATGGCACCCCACTCCAGTACTCTTGCCTGGAGAATCCCATGGATGGAGGAGCCTGGTGGGCTGCAGTCCATGGGGTCACTAAGAGTCGGACACGACTGAGCGACTTCACTTTCACTTTTCACTTTCACGCATTAGAGAAGTTGAAATGGCAACCCACTCCAGTGTTCTTGCCTGGAGAATCCCAGCAATGGTGGAGCCTGATGAGCTGCCATCTATGGGGTCGCACAGAGTCGGACATGACTGAAGCGACTTAGCAGCAGCAGCAGCAACAATAAATTAGCTTATTTATGGGTCACAGTCAGTGACTCCCTTACAAGTCAAAATACCTAAATATTTCTATCTGTGATAAGACATGCCATGAGGTCTGAGCAGATAATAGGAATACTGGGTTTGAGTAGATAATAGCAATACTAAGCCACACTCTCTATAGGTAATATATAAAAGAAAATAATCGCATGGCTCCATATGCTAAGGAGCTAAAGAAAGCAATTACAACACCTCTTTAAAAATCTAGCTAGAAATAACAAGTACAATGTTGTGTTTACAGTTTCAAATTGATTCCATAATCTACTTTCAAGTCATTACCTGCCATTCCTTTTTTAAAAATTTATTTAATTCCTTTTACAATAACAAATCCAAAGCTTTTACTTTACTGAAGTAAAGGGTTAAATTTTTTTCTGTCATATTCTTAAATAATATTGTACAATTACAAAATCGTTCAAAATATCACCACTATTCAATGACAATATTTGTTCTATAAGGAGGATGCTAGAACAACATCTGGGGAATAAGTAACCAAACCCCCCAAAATGATTTGTTTATACTTTCCTCCCTTCAGTGGAAATTTATATTCTGATTTTGTCTACTATGTGTATTAAGTATTCTGAGTGGGGAAAACACCTCAAAGAGGACATTCAGGTGGATCCTGACTCATAGTTGATGATCTGAGAGTGAAGTGAAGTCGCTCAGTCGTGTCCGACTCTGCGACCCCATGGACTGTAGCCTACAGGCTCCTCCGTCCATGGGATTTTCCAGGCAAGAACACTGGAGTGGGTTGCCATTTCCTTCTCCAGGAGATCTTCCCAACCCAGGGATTGAAGTCGGGTCTCCCGCATTGTAGGCAGACGCTTTACCATCAGCCACCAGGCAAGTCTGATGATCTGAGTAAATAATCTCAATTAATTAAAGAGGTGTGGAGAAGCACTTCCTGGAGCTGCCTTGCACCGACAGGAATAGACAGGCCGGACGCATCACCTTCACCTACACGCTGGGGTGGTGGCTACCGGGCAGGCCAGGCTGGGCTTCGGAGTGACGCCAAGAGTGCAGGAAACGCAGCACGCTGCTCACGGGCCGCGCCCCTGCCCTCCGCCTGGAGCCCCTGATTGGGTCCCCCAGCTTTCAGCCGGCTCCAGCCCGCTTCCCGCTGGGGTAGCAAGCCCAGCCGAGAGCCAACTCCCCAGCCCCTGCCTAAAATTTAAAACGAGTAAGTTTTGTTCCGGAGACCAATGACTTTAGTTCCCATGCCGGCGGAGTGCCGACCTGCGATTTGGAAGTTTAAGGAGCTGGTCCTGGTGAGTTTTGCTTTACGTTTTCTTTGAAATGAAGCTGGGCTTGAAAGTAAACTCATTGCGGGGCGGAGTGAGTCTCTCCCACCGGCCCATTGCATTCCTGAAACGAACCGCTGTCGCAAAGCTGTATGCAGTAAAATTGAGTTTCCTTCTTTTGTCACTGAGGCCCCCTGAAGCTCGGAGCGGGGGTGCGTAAGCGGTGTGACAAGAGATCTTTTAAAGTCTAGCTTGCCCTTAGAACTCTCGCTCTGAAAAGGAAAATAAGGTGCTCAGAGAACTGCGACTCAATCAGTCAAAACTTATCTCCCGTAGATGAGTAAACCGTTGCGTGTTCTGAACTTGTCCAACAAATTCTGCCTCCTAATGCAGTGTATATGGAGATCAGTTGTTTCATATGGAATTAATATGTGTGATCAATCGTACTCTTTTTAAACTGCTCCGCATCCACCGCATCCTAACTGGGGCCCAGGCCCCCTGTAGGTGGAAATGTAGTCTTCTCTTCCGGATCACTAAATGGGGAAAGTTCCAGCCTGCTCGGCGGGGATAATTCGCAACTCCTCATCTGGTTTGTTCTTTGTGAGGGGAGACGGATTCCCTTGGTCCGCAGCAAGGGCTCCTGGCCGGCCTGGCCTCCGCCCCGCCCCTGCCCGGCCCGGCCGCCTCGCCGCGCCTCCCAGCCGGAGTGGCTCCCGGACTGCGGGAAAGGAGTCTGTTCTGCTTCGTCTGGACCAGGCGAGGTCGCCAGGGCCGAGAGGGGAGGAGAGTCGCTCGCACGGCGGCTCCAGGACTTCAGGTTGGAATGAGCTCTGGGGCCCAGGAGGCGAGGCTGTAGCTGACACCGGGCTTGGCGTCGGCTCGCGGCCCTGGTCCGGAGCGCGAGGCCAGGCGTCGGGAAGCTGGGGCCGCCCTATCCGCCGCGGGGCAAGGCTGCCCGCTGCCCGAGAGTACGGCGGGGAAAGAGGCACGTTCCCTCCCCGGGGCGCCTTTGTTCATTCGGGCCTGCGGGCGGGCGTTTGGCGACCGCGACCCTGGGCCGAGCCGCCATCCAGATGCAGCAGGTAGGCTGGGGGGCCCGGAGCTCCGGGGCGGGGGGTAGGGCGAAGTTCCCCGGAGCCGGTCCCCATTCCTACGAGCTCCAGCTAGGCGGCCGCCGCGCCGCGATGCCGAAACCGGCCGGAGCGCGGGAGCCGGGAGGGGAACGCCGCGCCCTGCCGGCCTCGGTTTCCGGCTGTGGGGCCCCCAACCTTGCGCCCACACCTAGGCTGCAGGGGTGAATTCGGGTAGAGATCCTGCGTCGTGTTAGAAGTTGGGAAACCGCCAGACAGGGGAAGCTTTCAGTGAGTTACTGGCTGGGGTAATACAGACAAGGAAGTAGGCGGGCGGGATAACTGGGAAACGAGACCTCTTTCTAAGCGGGGAGGTCCTGGCCACGCTTTCCTTTGACTTTGCCAAATTTTATTTTGCTTCCTGAAGTGACAGAGTCATTTGTTTACTCAGATGACCCTTACGTAGATCCACAGTAGCAACTTTTCATCCGATTCTGACTACACACCCTATATTTTTCGTTCCCAGGGTCGCTTTTCATAGGTTATGGGTCATGTTAAAGGGACACCAACGTTGTACCGCTCGGTGGCTGGTGGCGGCTTGAAGGTCGTATTTAGGGTAATCTCTAATGAAAGCACATACATTGGAACTGGATTTGTTCCTCTGTGCCTTTATTTTGGGAAACTTTGCCTGGTCCCTATGGGGGCAGGGAGAAGGATGTGAGAAGCTGAAACTGACCCAGAAAAGGAAGGTTGAAGGTAGTTGCATTAAGTGGTGGTGCTGAAAAGATCCTGTCCTGAACTTTCTGAAAGGGGGACTGGTTATAAGCACCTGAGGTTTTAACTTTCTCATAAGAAACTTACAGTGATTTTACATCTTGTCCCTGTGCAGGGGTGGGGCTTCTTTTTGGAGTCAACTTTTTCTTTTAAAAACAATAAATTCAATATCTGAAATGTTTCCATTAAATACATAAATGATTCTCCACTCTTCCGCTTTCTCTCTCTCTCCCATCTCTTCTCCCACAGGGACTCCCCATGAGTGTTTACTGAGCCCCTCTGAGGATGAAGGTGACTCAGTTTGACTAACCTCAGTCTCCAGGGGCCCACTGTGACACCTGAAGATGGGAATGAGTGTTATGACAGGGAGAGTTCAAGCTGCAGCTCAGAGAGGCTGTTTCTGAGGAATGAGAAATGAGGGATGGTTAGGAGGCATAGATGATACTGCACTAAATGTTCTGACCACACACATACACATGCACAAACACAAATCATCAGAAGGTGGAGAAGAATTTTCAAAATTAAGTGCAAGCTTTAGCAAGGGAAAATGTCAACTTATATATTTCAATAAAATAGAGATAGAATTTCCCTTTTATAAAAGACTGATCCAAATGAGATTGTAAGAAAAGGAAATAACTTTCTAATTCTAAAATATAGAACAGCTTGAATAATAACTCATGGGTTTTGAAATGGGTCATCTTTTTAAATGGGTCACTTTGGCTAGAATCATTGCTCCCAGTGACTTTCAAATTGTTAGGGTAGAGTTCTTTCTGAGAACCAATTGCACTCTAATCTATATATCAGAACATAGGATGCGTAGAAAGAAACTAGGAGCAATTCTGAAGGAAACGTTGTCTTAAAGTAACAAAATGTATCCTTGTATATTTGGAACATTGTATATTCTCAACTGAATAAATTTTAGCTTTGCATTTTATGGCACATTATACTTTTTAGGGGAATACTTCCATAGCCATTATTTTATTTTCCATTATTGAAAATAAAATATTTTCCAATATTGAAATTTTCCAATATTGAAAATACTTCCATAGCCATTATTTTCCATTGTTGAATAATCTTGTGAGGAGAAATATACATTGAATCTATGTTCCAGAAATTGGGGAACAGCAAATTATTATAAGAGCTCAGCCATTAGATATAGAATTTCTACCAGCAAAGATTTAGCCCAAACAGTGTAAATCTAGAATTTTTTTTTTTTTTTGCAGTTTGCATATATAAAAGAGATAGAAGAATTCATATTTAAGGATAAGCAACTCAATCAGGTGAGATGTAAACTCTGAAAAAGCAAAAGTGATTTCTTTACATTTAAATGCTAGAAATTCAGAGACACCAGTAACTTATTTTTAAAATTTATCTTCCATTGTGCAGATTATAACACTGGAAGTTTTTTGTTTTTTGTTTTTTGTTTTTAACAGAAAGGAATGTTCTTCTAAGTCTGCAGGCAATAAGCTCCTTAAATTCTAAGTTCAGGGTACTATTACACAGCTTAAGATTCCCTGAAATTTCATATTTTATCTCTTTTATTCCTTTTCTACAACTCTTTGGACAACTTTTTGATTGTGGTCTAAGAAAAGTAAGTTAAAAAGTTGACTCAGGCTTCCTTCTTTATATTTTACAGGACCTTACAATCTTTTGGCTGTGTCATTTGAAGTGTATTCTTAAGCGCTTGTGGGAACCATATTGTTCTTTCCTGTCAAGGATAATGGAAGACCATGTTCAATTAGGAATGATACCTTTGTTTTCAGTCACAACAGTGTCTGAGATGTCTTAATGGCTATTAGCAATCAGATCAGAACTTTGAAAAACTCATATCTAATAACAGTTTTTGAGGAGAATATTAAGAGTACCGCTCATCACTTTGAAAGGAAAATAACCCCTAAAGAATATCAGCCATCTATTAACTAAACCATCATGTAAAGATGTATGAACAATTTCTAGAAAAAGGAAATTAACATATATCGAACACTTGACCTGGACCACATTTTGTCAGTAGATCATCTAAAATGATCCTCAGAAAACACTGTTGGTACAAGGTTTAAAGACAAGTCAAGCTCATGTGACTAGTAAATGGGAGCACTAGGATAGAAATTATTTTTGTTCACCTTCGCACTTGATTTTTCTATTCTCTTGCCCACCTGCCCCCCACCCCCTCAACCCCACTGCCAGATTCCAGGTTGCACTGGAAGAATTTTTTACTCTGTTAGTGGATCTACACTGGATGCATCTCTGAAGCCCTCTCAGCATCCTGCCTGTGGCCTACCACACAGTATGTGATAAATTAATACTTGTTGAATGACTTAAATGTAGGTATTACCTACTTTCAGGGCTGTACAACATATTATCTAGGACAGGGCAGGTGTTTAAATGGCAATTTACTTATTATAATAAATGTTGATCAACTGGGATGGAAATGTGATATATATGTGTATGTGTGTGTATCTTACGTTTTACACCATTATTTATTTTTTGTTTTCTGAACCCACAATCAAATATTGCATTCAGAACAGGAAATATGTTGCCACTGGATAACAGGCCAAAGTGTATAGCTTATATAGCAGGTTTATATCAGGTTATATTGTCACTATATTTTGAAATCAGTATTTTTCATATTATAATTTAACCTCAGCTGTGTATGACTCCTGTCCTTTCATCTCATCCAATACTTATTCATTGAATACTTGCTTAAAATATCCTCTCTGAGTCATGTACATTTTACTCTCTTCTCCTTCCCTACTTACTTTTTTCTTTACTTCCTTCTACCAATTTGAGGGCTTTCCAGGTGGCCCTAGTGGTAAAGAACCCACCTGCCAATGCAGGAGATGTAAGAGATGAGGGTCTGATCCCTGGGTTGGGAGGATCCCCTGGAAGAGGGCACGGCAACCCACTCCAGTATTCTTGCCTGGAGAATCCTATGGGCAGAGGAGCCTGGCAGGCTGCGGTCCACAGGGTTGCACAAAGTAAGACCTGACTGAAGTGACTTATTAGCACACATGTACCACTTTGAATCTCCTCCCTTAAATACTCCAATCTTCCATGTGCAGGAAAGACTTTTTGTACCCAAAGTGACTCAAATTGTCAGTTGCCCATTGTCTGGTGCTACTGAGATCAAGGAGAGGAAGGAGGGAAACGAGATAGAAGGTTGGGAAAAGGGTATGTTACAGAGAAAATGAAAACAAGTTCTGGTGAAATGCAGGTGGTAGCAAAACATAAATGATTCCAAACTTCAGACAGGGAAGCAAATCTTTTCCCTTCTAGGGTTGGTTCTTTTGGTTCTGCCCCACCAGCTTCTCTGTCCTTCCATCACACTAGGAGTACAGCAAGAGCAGGTCAGGAATTCAGGGACAGGGCTGTAAAGGACCATCTGCTTTTGAGCTGCAACAGGGTCTGGAATTCATGGAGGTTACAGGGTTAACACCATGTCTCGGTGCCTCCGTTTCTTCTTCTGAAAAAGGGGGAGATAACTTCTCCCTCATAGGTTGTTGTGAGACTGAGAGAGTTACTGTCTATGTAAAGCCTTCTGAACAGATCCTGGTGCACACTAAACATACCATGTTAGCAACTGTTGCTACACTAGGCATAAGGAGAAGTTTGTTCCTTAAGTAGGCAAGAACAAAACTGACAAAAATCATATTTATAAGAACTGGCAACCCTGTCAACTCAACAAATATGCCTCAAGAATGAACACAGGAGGCCAGGCTTAGAAAAGCAAGTGTGTGAACGCTCCGAGACTCTCTTTATATTTCAGCTCTTTTGTTTCTTTCAAATTCTGTATAATCAAACTGGTTATTGGGAAATGTTAGCAACCTTTAATATAATGCCTCTGAAATATGATACTCTATAATGTCTCTGTCACCAGTTTCCTTAGTGCATATCTTTACTTGGAGCCTGTCTTTACTTGTTTGTTCATTTTGCATTTTCTTGTCTTTAGTTTTCCCACAACCAGCAAACAGAAATTGACAACCATGTTTAACTTATAAAGAAACATATAGCATAGTTTATGTAAGTGGAGAGCAATTTACTAGATTCACACTATACATTTTATAACCAACTTTTCCCACTGTCTCAGATCCATGCTTGCAGAGCTGGAATTTAAAGCCTTCAGACTAACAGTGGGTCAAGAATTAACTCTTAAATGTATTCTTTGTGGAGGAATAACAATTCCACATGACTTTTAATCTTTGCCCAGAGCTTGAGCTTAAATTTCATAGCTAGTCACAGTCACATAAACACTTAAAGATAGCTGTTGCATGGAATGTGTCCTTTTTTTATAGCCTTATATTGAATACCCTTAAATTTGATTAAAGAATAAAATATAATTGAGAGAATATCTCATTTTTTCCCACTTAAAATGTGAGTTGTACATTCACATTTCAGGTTGCCACCTTATTGAGCGAATAGAAAAAGAATTAGTGCTAAACAGTAACCAGCTGTGTTTCTTAGGACCAAATACTATTTTGCCAAGAAAAAAAAAATCTATGAAGATCAAATCATAGGCTTTCTGGTAAATTCAGGGCTTTTTATACCTGATTTCTTTAACATGGCAGTTTGGTTCCTAAGGATTATCCTACCTATGTTTAATAGGGAATAAATGATCAGAGCAAGCCAGGAAAAAAAAAAATACTTGGAATGTAAAACAAAATGTAACATAAAGATGAGAAAGAAAATGTTATCTTTCTTTCCTTTGAGTTATGTCTGGAAAGGAACCAAAAGTTATATCTCACATGAGACTTTAAGTCATGAAAACTTAAGCTTAAAAGTATCAAGTAGTGAGGCTTAAAAAAAAAAAAAATCTGTGACTTGCTGGAGGAGCAACATTATAGTCATATTTTTATCACTTTTAAATTTTGTGCCCCAAATGAGTGCTTCCCTCACCTCTCCCTAGCCTGGCCCCTGACGATGGTCAGTGTGCTTTATAGAGGGAACGGAGTGGGCTGCCCAGCCCGGGGAATTCCTGAAGAGGAAGCACACACGGGATGAGATGGTGACAAGTGTGTGATGTCTTTTACTTTTTCTATGAGGTAGGAAGGGAAGTTGTCAGCTAAGAGTGAGCATGACACTTCCTAGGAAGAGGGGGGAAGATCCAGCATGGCTGGTGGAGAGCCTGGGAGAGGGAGCAGCTCCGTAACAAGTGGAGGCCAGTCACACTGCACTGAGCACTCTGCCCACAGCTGGATGTCGCCATGTGTGGTGGCGCTGTCTGCCTTCTGTGTTATGTTTCTCCAGCAGCCTGGCAGGCATTATAGGAAGATGGGAATGACCCAAGGTCTGGGGTTGCTGGGGTGGAAGGACAGGAGCCAGGGACAAGAGGGCAAAGGTGCCGGGTGACCCTGCATCTGAGACAGGGAGGTGGGTAGAAGAGTCAGGAGGTGGCTGGATGGGCCAGGGATGTTAGGGGGCAGGTAGGGGGTGGGCAGAGGATTCTAGATGAATGCTTAGAGGTTGTGGTTGAAGAGGGAGTGGACTAGAATTTGACACTGCAGAATAATGCAGTTCTAAGTAAAGCCACATAAATGACTTTTCCTGCCAGTAAGTTGTCTTCAGTGTGTGGGAGGGAGTGTGAACAAACATCTACACCATAAAACAAGGGCTCCTTGGACTTCTGAGTGTCACATGTCTTCTAGGTAAGATGTAGAAATACAGTTTCTCTAAGATTGGATGTTGTTAACGTATTACAATGGTGGTCTAAAATAGTGGTTAAGAAACAAATAGATGTTTCTTAATTAGAATCAAAAAACAAATAGACATTTTTGAATTCAAACCCACTGGCTTTCTCTAGTTAACGTTACTCTGGTCTAGGTACAGTGCTGCTGCTTTTCCTGGAAGATGCCTTCCCCAACCCCACCCACGCCCAACCTTGAGAGCACCCCTGTCTCCCAGCACAGCTCTCACTGTTTGCTCCAGGTCTGTCTTCCCACTTGAGCTCCATGACAGGCCTTGTCTGCCCTGCCTTCCGATTGTCTCTCTCGATCTTTGTTACCTCATCTTAACTTTCTGATGAACCAGCCCTTTAAAATAGTTTCTCTTTTCTTTGACTCCTCCATTTTCTCCTTTCCCTGAGTTGACAATTCCTCCAGGCCTTTGCTCAGCTCTTCTTCCTTGAGAGTTCACCCATGTTCATGGCCCCCATTGTCTTTATAACTCAGGGCGCCCACTGGACTTCAGTGCTGTCTGCTTCCAGGCTCAGATTACCTGCTAGACTTACCTACTTGCTGTCTCTCTTAATATCTCCATCAACACAGCTTAAGAGCAAATGTGTTGCCACCTCATTCCTGACTCAGGAAACCAGTTTTCCCTCCTTTGTCAGTAATGCTTGAACCTAGATTTTTCTCCTCTCCTTTACTCCCTGTCCCAGGTCACTCATCACATGCCACTGCGGCTTTTTTTTTTAATTGTTTATTTTAATTGGAGGCTAATTACTTGACCATATTGTAGTGGTTTTTTCCATACATTGACATAAATCAGCCATGGGTGTACATGTGTTCCCCATCCTGAACCCCCTTCCCACCTCCCTCCCCATCCCATCCCTCTGGGTCATCCCAGTGCACCAGCCCTGAGCACCCTGTCTCATACATCAAACCTGGACTGGTGATCTGTTTCACATATGATAATATACATGTTTCAGTGCTATTCTCTCAGATCATCCCACCCTCGCCTTCTCCCACAGAGTCGAGAAGGTCATCTTCATCCTTTCCTTCCCTCCCTACCTCCACCATCCTAGACTAGACCCTTTTTATCTCATCTCACTTCAGTATGTGTGTGCTCTGTTGCTCAGTCATGTCCAACTCTTTCGTGACCCCATGCACTGTAGCCCACAAGGCTCCTCTGTCCATGGGATTCTCCGGGCAAGAATACTGGACTGGGTAGCCATTCTCTTCTCCAGGGGATCTTCCCAACCCAGGGATCGAACCCCAGTCTCCTGCATTTCAGGTGGATTCTTTACAGGCTGAGCCACCAGGGAAGCCTGCCTGCTTCAGTACAAGGTCCTGATATTACCCAGGGTCTGATCTCCAGGAATCCTGCATCCTTCGTACCAGTGCCAGATTTCTGCATAAAGCTTAATAAATATTGACAAGGGAGTTATCACTAAAAACAAAAAGGACTTGCTGCCCTGGGCACTGCCTTCTCTGCCTTATTTTCAAGGTTCTCCATAAGTACACCCCGACCTCCCTGCTTTCAAATATCAATACAGGCCTGTTTCTCAAATATTTGCCATATTGTATTTCTTTCCTTTGTTGCCCGAAACTGCTTCCTTGTCCTTCTGCAACCACCTAAATCCTGATCATCCTAGGCCCTTGTGATCTAGCTGTCACTGATTTCTCCTCCCGGGGACACTCCTATTGTGCCTAGAGCAGGTATGACCCAGATTGGTGCTGACATACAGAGTGAACCCTACTATGACATGCCTGCTGTTGTCCAGGGGAACTGTGTTTCCACATGCATGCTGTGAGTCTTGTCTCAACTAGATTGTTGGTGCTTTCAGAGCAGAGACTAGAAAATATTACCTCATGACTGCCACCATGCCCGGTGTATTTCTATAGCAAACACACACACACTTGTAGGATTAACTGAAACATTGGACACTGAAATTAACTTAAACAACATTGAGGTTGTTTAACTTGAAATTAAAATGCCAACCTCATCATCTTAACTAAAACTTCAAAATTTGTAGCAGGTTCTGCATAATACTTTAGGATTACAAAAGTAAACTCAACGGAGAAATGAGTTGACAGCAGGAATGAAGTAGAAAAAAGTCAGGGTTCATTTTGGGAAACCTGTAGCCTCTAGATGCATTAATTGTTTTGTTTTCTGTTTATAATCAGAGAAATTTGAAGAGCTCTCTTGTGAAGAAATATTCTTGAGTGGTTGAGGGGCACAGCTCCCAGACTGAAAAGTATTTGGGGTGGGGTCTGCCACATTCTTTTCTGATATTCCTACTCAACTTCTTATCCACTCAAACTTCTTATTCTTCTGACTACTTCCTTTAGGAAAGAGAAAACTGAGGATATCTTTACCTTCCTCTTAATCCAGACAGAAGCAAACCCCAGTTATATTCCAAGTATTTGCATATTTTCCCCTAAGCAGCTCTTTGTCCTGTTCTCTCATAGAGCCTTCCCTGTTTCGTATTTTCAGCAGGCTCTGAAGTCATCTGTAATTTTTGTATTCCCTCAGTAACAATACTTTGATCTTTGCTCCCGGTTTACAGATTGAGTCACTAAAGCAGAGTGCAGTGAGGGGTGCCTGAGGTTATATAATAAACCTGGCCCCAAACCGGGTGGCCCTGGTTTCGACAGTTGATTGGTCACCCAGTTGCACTGCGGGCACAAAGGAAGCTGCACCCACAGCATTCTGTTGTGGATGGTTGCTGAGCTCACATTCATTACTGGGATCGCTTTGTTTCCTGTTAGGTCCAGCATTTTCTTTCTCTAGGTCAGGCAGGCCTGTGGGCTTCACTGTAGCCCCCAGCCTAGCACTGTGAATACAGAAGCTAGAAGATGTGCCTTAGAGAAGCTTTATGACAGTGTGAACCCAGAAGGGTGAGCCTTGATTGCCTGTGAATTGTCTCCATCAGCAACACCAGGGTTGGGACAACATTGTTTAGTTTTAACAGATGAATTTAGATCATGGAGGTGCTTTTGCTTTTGGTTGGAAAAAGCCGTCCTAATAACTAAGTTCACTTTGGAGGAGTGGGGGTGTTCTTTTGTTATTAGAGAAGCCGAGTTCTATGAATTCCCAGATGTTCCCCTCATCACATCAACACTCTTATCATCACATCAGGGAGATTTGGTTGTGACTGATGTAAACAGTGGCTCCAAAGTTCAAGCAGCTGTGGGTGGAGAAACTGTGTCTTAGAACTTCACACACTGTGCTGAGCCTAAAGAAGTAGTGTGGGTTGTTGGCTTCATGACTAGTTCTTTGTCATTTTTCAGAAAACAGTTGTGACTCTTAGAGGCCAATTGGGAACAGTTGAAGGAGTATGGGAAAATGAGGGAAATATATATGTAGTGGGGTGGAAGGGGACAAAACAAATGTTATGGGCTGGCTGTTTGGTGATAGATAGTGATAGAGTGTTGTGCTATAGTTGTTCTCATCCAGATGAGCAATAGACCCATTCATGGGAGAGAGACAAGGGCCTCTATGAGTCCAGGGTGCAAGTGGGTGCTGGCAGAGTTGGGCGGGTAGACTGATTGTCTAGCAAGAAGCTCCGGCTTGTAGACAACTGTGAATAGGTACAAAGCAAAGCTGCCCTTGGAACAGAGTAAGTGAAGCTGCTCAGAAATGGGAAGCTAGTTTTGCCTGTGGTTCCAAAGGTTACTCTTCTGTTTCCTTCCGGAGATCTCTTGGAATAGAAACAGCAAATTAGTTTCAATTAAGATTTTTCATAGAATTCTTAAACACTTAAGCTGTGTTAAACTCTGCCTTTCTCTGTTACTTTGCATGAAGCCTCCAGTTCCTTCTGTGTGTATTGCGGGAGGGGCAGAAGGCTGGGTCTTCAGAGGTGGGGCTTATCTAAGAGAGCACAGTTAAGACTGAGA
Source organism: Ovis canadensis (assembly GCF_042477335.2). Taxonomy (NCBI): domain Eukaryota; kingdom Metazoa; phylum Chordata; class Mammalia; order Artiodactyla; family Bovidae; genus Ovis; species Ovis canadensis. The sequence goes on along the minus strand of NC_091245.1, from coordinate 207,036,200 downwards.
GGAAGTGCCCCTCCCCCACTCCACCTCCCCAATGAAAGCAATTTTGCAAAGTGTAAGCAGATGCCACCATCAGAAACGGATGTTTCTTACTGTCTCTCACCCTTGTTATAGTTCAGTCACTGAGTCATGTCTGACTGTTTGCAACCCCATGCACTGCAGCCCGCTAGGCTTCCCTTGTCCTTCACTATCTCCCAGAGTTTTCTCGAACTCATGTCCATTGAATTGGTGATGCCATTCAACCATCTTGTCCTCTGTTGTCCCCTTCTGCTCCTACCTTCAATGTTTCCCAGCATCAGTCTTTTCCAATGAGTCGGCTTTTCACATCAGGGGAATTTTTGAAGCTTCAGCTTCAGTCCTTCAGTATCAGTATTGGAGCTTCAGCATCAGTCCTTCCAATGAATATTCAGGGTTGATTTCCTTTAGGATTGACTGTTTTGATCTCCTTTCAGTCCAAGGGATGCCCAAAAGTCTTCTTTTGTCCTACCCTAGAGCATTCATTCAGTCCGCAATGACCACCCAAACCAAGGGGCAAATTACCAATATTGATCTAGCCCTTATAGCAGTATTCCTCACTTTTTTGCATTTTACTTTACAACAGAAATGCATTTTACTTTACAACCCTGAAGGTATTTACACACAAAACTTAAAATTTCACAAAATGATACCTAACTACTTTCAATGCACTCTGCCATTCTCTATTATGCTTTTCCTTTTTCTTTCTTTTTCTTTTTTAAAGCTTTTGTGGATTCCTAAGTGGTGCTAGCAATTTAAAAATCTATACCCTTAGGGATAAACGTTTACCTGTGCTGATCTCTGAATTATCGCTAAGGCTTGGTTCTGATCTCCTGCCCTCCTTGGGCTTTTTGCAAGCCTAGCTTGTGCAGTTATCACCCTTGTGTAGAGTTACGTTGGGCGACAGGAAATACAGCTGGGTGTGAAAGGCCCCACCACCCAGGTTAGGCCAGTACTGCCTGGTGCTCTCAGTGTATGCAGTTATTTTTGAACATGTTAAATTCGAGGTGCCTGTGGAGTTTCCAGAAGGAAAAGAACAGAAACAAGATGACTGTACAGAAATGCCACTTTGGTTAGAGAGTTGGGACTGTGCTTTTGAGAAGCATATCTCAACTTCTTGATTATGAATCTTGGTTTGAAAAAAAAATATTACTCCTATTTCTGCCTTGTCTGGGGCAAGCTTTAATGTATGAACTTTCGTTTCATTGAGTATTGTTCCTTGAACTATATAGCTGCTTTCATTGTGACTATATTCCAAGTCAATATATTCATGGACATACCCATTTAAGAAACTTGAACTTTAGGTGACAGACATTTTGGAGATTTTCTTCCTAGGCTTGAGAAGAGAAAAGGGTCTTTGTATTCTGAATGAGAAGAAGGTAGAGGGTGGTTCTTTCCCTTTCCTTGGATTCCCCTGAAAAAATAAACAGCTGTATGCGTCTACTCAACACCAGCTGCCCCATCACATTTTATCCAGATCAGTCAGGTTACATATTGTTTTTAAGGATTCTTTCTGGTAACTCAGTAATCCATTCACTTGTAATTTTTTTCTCTTCCTGACTCTAATAGGTTGCACTTAATTTGCACAAAAAGGACTACACAGAATAGCTGCGTAAGGCCAATCCTTGAACTTAATGAAGGATGTCAGAGTGGGAGCATTCTGATGTGCCAGCGTCATTCTGCAGTGTGTTCCGTTCTTTTGCAGTCTCCGAAAAAAATGGTATTAAAAGAAAATATTTTATGAAATAAGGAGCTCCTTTTACATTTTTAATGACCAACATGGACATCTGTTCTACAGAATACACAGTCCTATGGTTTTGAAGAAGCAAGCACTTGTTTATAACTGACCCTAAATAAAAACAGACCTGGATGGACGTCAGAATGTTTGTTAGTGGCAGGAGAGTAAAAAAATGGCAGTTTATTCAGTTATTTGCCACTTGTTTTGTACTAAGCCTGATGTTCTTCTGGATATCGATCGATAATCACATCGTGAGCCATATGAAGTCCTACTCTTACAGATACCTCATAAATAGCTACAATTTTGTGAATGACAGCCTGTCTCTTAAGCGCAGCGAGGAGGGGGTTCCTCGTTACCAGTACTTGATTAACCATGAGGATAAGTGTCAAGCGCAAGATGTCCTGCTCTTACTGTTTGTAAAGACTGCGCCTGAAAATTACAATCGCCGTTCTGCCATCAGGAAAACATGGGGCAATGAAAAGTATGTTTGCTCTCAACTTAACGCCAACATCAAAACTCTGTTTGTCTTAGGAACACCTTCTGACCCACTGACAAGAGAAAGACTTCAGAGAAGGCTGGTTTGGGAAGATCAGATGTACAGTGATATAATTCAGCAAGACTTTGCTGATTCTTTCTATAATCTTACTCTTAAATTTCTTCTCCAGTTCAGTTGGGCAAATCGCTTTTGTCCACATGCCAAATTCCTCATGACTGCTGATGACGACATATTTATTCACATGCCAAATCTTATTGAATACCTTCAAAGTTTAGAACAAATTGGTGTTCAAGACTTTTGGATTGGTCGTGTTCACCGTGGTGCTCCTCCCGTTAGAGACAAACGCAGCAAATACTATGTTTCTTATGAAATGTACCAGTGGCCGGCTTACCCTGACTATACCGCTGGAGCCGCCTACGTGATCTCTGGTGATGTGGCTGCCAAAGTCTATGAGGCATCACAGACACTTAACTCTAGCCTTTACATAGACGATGTATTCATGGGCCTCTGTGCCAATAAAATAGGGATAGTACCACAATACCATGTGTTTTTTTCTGGGGAAGGTAAAACCCCTTACCATCCTTGCATCTATGAAAAAATGATGACATCTCATGGGCATGTAGAAGACCTTCAGGACCTCTGGACGGATGCCACAGACCCAAAAGTAAAAACAATTTCAAAAGGTTTCTTTGGTCAGATGTACTGCAGAATAATTAAGATAGTTCTCCTTTGCAAACTGACCTATGTGGATACATATCCCTGTAGGGCTGCCTTTGCCTAATAGTACTTGAATGTTGTATTTTATCACTGTCACTGAGCCAAACCTGGATAAAGAAACTTTTAAATGTTTGTCTATACCGTAAGTGAAATGAATATGAAGAACAAAGGAATATTTTGAAAGTCCAGTCTATCAGAATGTTTCTTTGATTCTAGAAGCCCTTCAATATAACTTACCTACTTCATTGCCTAAATTCATTTCAAGGGATTTAGATTTAGACAAGGTTCATATGAAAACAAAACTAAAGGGAATTTCAAGTTATCAGTACCATGTGTATATTGGAGGAGTAGAAAAGTTATTAAGGTGCCTAGGTGTTAGGATAACTGCTTTTGGAAAATACCAAGTAAATGTATAGCATAACATTTCAAAGAAATGGATATGTTGCTGAACCAGGTACTTATTAAAGAGCACTTGAGGGAGTTGGTGGGGGCAAGGGAGGATTGGCATGGAAGAAAGTACATGAACCTGGTCAAAGAAAGTTTCCTCTTCTTCAGAGGAGACTTAGGAGAAGATACACAATTTCTTTATAAATCACCAAATCATTTACTGTCACATTCATGTAGCTGTTTTACCTGGACAGTATTGGAGTCATTTTAAATATATTTATATATTTTTTCAAAGTTTAATGTGAAATTTGAGAAGTCATTAGCTCTATCCTAACTAGTACTTTATTATGTTTTTTTTAATTATTATTAGACAATGACACAAAACATGGACAGTGTCTTACTCAGAGGGACCTTTGCTAGAGATAAATCATTGTTAATTCAGATAGGTTGATTTTATCAATAATTTAATGAAATTTCAACTGGTTTTAAAATATTCAGTATCAGTCTGTTTTTAAGGCAGCTATTTGAATGTAGTTTACATAAAGGAATATAATAATGGAGAAGAATTCAAAAAGAAAGATGGAACATTATGAGACTCTTTTCTCCATAATTTATAAAATAAAAGTTTTAATGTTTAAATTGTATTAATTACTAAAATCAGCCCACCCCTCTCCAACAGGGTCTCATAAACCAGTTGGTTTTGAGTTTAGCTGTTAAAACTGAGAGTATTAAACATCAAAACTGTAGTAGCTAAAAAAATGTATTCTTTCATCAAAATGACTATCAGAGGTGATATTCAACTTCTAAATATTTCAGAATGAAAGTGATAGAAAAGTCACCTGAATGAAGTTTAAAACATTTGTAAAGCTGTATGTTCCTTGTAATAAAAGAGATGTGGCTGAGATCCAATATCGGAAGTTAGATTTATTTTACATGGCAGGATGAAAATGTGGCTATGATACAAACAACCTCTCCTCACTACAGAAAGAACTAGGTGAGGTCTGTTGTTAGGGGGATTATATGAAAGGCAAAATAATGACTTCAGCAAAAGCAGTTAAACTGATTATAAACCCTTTGTCTGCAAAGGTGTTAGGGAAAACTAAGATGTATCACTTGAAATGATGACATCTGAAACACACAAAAAAACTAAAAAAGAATTCTCAGTATACATAACTGGATGATGATGATATAGAAATATATATATATATATACACATATATATATATAATTTGTTGCAGGTAGCTTTTCATTGTTTACAGAAACTTTTTGTTAATTTTTTCTATTTTGAAAATCAAAGCTTGTTTACATTGATTGTTCAGATAATTTAGCATTTTTAACTCATGTCAAAACTATGGTGTCAAACATTCTGGTTTGTAGTTAGTTTCAGAGTAGATTCAGAGTTTTTAGATCATTACAATTTAAATTTTCTGACCAATTTTAAAAACTGTAGAGAACAAAAGCGCATTTTGGCAAAGCAGGTTTGTAATTAATTTTTATTAATTGATCCTTTAATACCATTTGTCCTTTGGTCATATATATGCCCTGTGTATCTGTACTTGTAACTGTTTAAATTTGATATTGGTTGAGAACATCCGTGTCTCTGCCCATCAAAATGATCTTGTTTACATCAATACTTTTGTGAAACAGTTATTTATTTGTGAAAGAGCTCCCTTCAGTTGTGTTCATCTTTTATTTTTCCTTGACACAGAATGAAACATTTAAACTTAGAGGAAATATGAAGGCACTTCCTTTTTTTAATAAGGAAATTGCTAGATACTTCCTTCATCAGACTTAAAGTACTGAGAAGAATAATTGTAAATAAAGGATTCCACCCTTTTAAAAAGGAAGGAAAAAAAAAACTTTTTGGTGCTCCAGTGCAAGGCTATCTTTAAAAGTCATCAATAAAGGGAAAATAAACTTTCAGGCTGGATGATCAATTGATGGTTATATACAGTATTATTGCTAAACACTTTTTACCTCTTGGTTGGCTTGCATCTATTTTCCATATTATTAATTTTATACCAAAATGTTATTTATATTATTTGAATTTTGCTCTTATATGGCAAAATAATTAGAGGGTTTTTAAAAATAAATCTATGATTTCCAATAAACAACTTGAAAATTGTCAACAGATGTGTATTTTCACAAAGGCTTTTAAACTCCTGGGTGAACACTATTTGTTTATGTCATCAACTGGTTCTGTTTAATGTCAGAGAAGCCTGTAATATGTGTTCTTAATCCTATTTCCTGTTCAGACTTGCTGCTGTGCCCAGGATAGAGGATTGCTGTGTTCTCTGCATTGTGGAGCCATCTAAAGTGCTTCTTTTGTTTGTTGAAAGGTTTATTCTGGAATGTCTAAGTGCGGGAAGTCTTCTCTCCTAATAGACTGTTCAGGAAAAGATGAAATAAGAACTATAGCTGTAGTGCCTTAAGACACCATTTTCCTTTTATTTGGTGTCATTAACTAGCCAAACGTTGATTCAAATTTAGCCCTAGTCTCTTAACATTAGGAATGTTCTTAGGCCTGCTCTGCAGCATTTAGTGTTTCAGTAGATTTGTACATAGTATGTGATCATCTGCTTTGCACCTGATTCTTTCTTGATTCTTTATCATACTAGATGGTGTGGTTCAATATATATTTTTAAAATTCAGAAGCATCTGAATTATTTGGTTGCAGCAGAACTTTTTACTTGTGAGGCATGGCTGGGGTGTTTGTAGTTGGGACTAAAATGATAATTATGAGGAAGAGTTGAGTTGACCTGTATTTGGGACTTTAATTGAATACCACAGCTACAATGAGAATTAGAACAGAGAACTAGTGATATACAGGGTTATTCGTTCTTCTGTAATAATGAGAGAAATGTTAGATGTCTCCGTAACTATGTTTATCCTGCAGTGGGACTAGCCTCAGCTTTCATTATGATGTTACTCTGCTCCAGAACTGAAAGGCTTCTTACTACCTCCAGCATCAAATCCAATCTCTTCTACCTGGTTTTCAAGGTTCTATCTAATCTTCTCTTCCTCCTTCACTCCTTGTAGCCACCATTACCCATTACAAATTTCACTCATGACCAACCTTACCTTGCATAAACTGGTTTCCCTTTTCAGGAACACTTTCTCCTGAAGCTGTTGAAATCTTATATCTACAACCCCAATTCTGATCTTCCATTAAGCATCTCCTCCCCTCCCTCTAAAATATATACTGAATCACATATATTATTGTGCTACCTAGGAATCATTTCATGTGTTTTTTCCCTAGCTAAAATGTAAGTTCTGAAGTTAGGGACTATGCCCAGTATTATCACAAAATGCTTAAAATCATTACTTTTTCCAAATATAATAAAGTAATGTTATTCTGGCAAGCCATGCAAATGTGAAAAGAGATTAATTATTCAGAACCCTTAATGGACATTGTTATAACATTTTGCCTGTACTATTTAAAAGTTTATAATTTATTCAACAAAATCTGAATGCTTACTATATGCCAAGCATATACCTATCCAACTGTAGCCCAACAAATTTATATTAGTTATACATTAAAAACTCAAAACTGTAAAATCAAAAGTAAAAAAGGAAATACAGAATAAATTGTTACAGCAAAGGTGTGATCTTATAGTAGTTATTCAAAGCTTCTGGGAGGACAAAATGAGTAATCTTACAGTTTCTCCTATCTCCTGCTCAATCCACTAGCTAATTTGGCCTGTTCTCAAAATTCTTTTGTAAGAATCTTAGATATTTTTGTTTCATTAAATGCTGTAACTTTTCCTATTTGTATTTCTCATTAGAAGTATGATTTAATCATTGCTTTGTGGCACAGTCGGTAGAGAATCTGCCTGAAATGCAGGAAACCTGGTTCAATCCCTGGGTTGGAAAGATCCCCTAAAGGAGGAAATGGCAACCCACTCCAGTATTCTTGCCTGGAGAATTCCATGGATAGAGGAGCCTAGGGGGCTACAGTCCATGGGGTGGCAAAGAGCTGGACATGACTTAGTGATTAAACCACTACTATAAATTAATATAATAATTCACCAATTAACTTAAAGCATTCACTATAAGACAAACTATAATGATAAAAGTAAATGTGGTTGTAGTAATAGAGAAGTCCCCAATGATATCCTGTCAATTAAGGAAAACAACAGAACACATTGCCAAGTGGTTCATCTCAGATACAACCCAACCTAACACACTTTCAGATATGCTGAATTGCACCTTTTACTATAACTCAAAGGTATATTTCAACCAGTAAGAGCCCACATGTTTCCTTGAATAGTTTAAAGGGAAAGAATAGCAAGTAGTCTAATTAAACTAATATTAGCTTTAATCAAGAGGCGAGTTCTGAAAGATATCTGTTCATTGCATTACAAGCATATTTATGGAGGCCTGCTAAGAGCCAAACATGGTAGACTCTGGGCGATAAAAGCAGCTCATAAGGGAGTTTATGCGTCAAATGGTGTCAGAAAAACATGACAAATGCTAGATTAGAGGTAATGATGAGGATTCTGAGTATAAAGACTTTTAAAAAGTGAGTTTCTTCTCATGCTTTTGGTCTTCAGTTCAGTTCAGTTGCTCAGTCATGTCCAACTCTTTGTGACCCCATGGACTGCAGCAAGCCAGACTTCCCTGTCAATCACCAACTCCTGGAGCTGACTCAAACTCATGTGCATTGAGTCGGTGATGCCATCCAACCATCTCATCCTTTTTGTTAACTGCCATAATTTAGGCTTTCTGATCAAGAGAGCATTCATATGCATGCAGACACCTTTCTGTAGGCCAAAAATAGCATCTGTGCTGCTGTCTAGTCATTCAATTGTGTCGACTCCTTTGTGTCAATACAATCAATATCCTTAGACTGTACTCTCCCAGGCTTCTCTGTCCATGACACTTTCCAGGAAAGAATACTGGAGTGGATAGCCATTTCCTTCTCCAGGGGTTCTTCCTGACCCAGGGATAAAACCTGCATCTCCTACACTGCGAGGCAGATTCTTTGCCACTGAGCCACCATGGAAGCCCCCCAAATAGCATTACATTTGTATAAATTGTGTCTCTGGGGAACCTATATCCTTTAAATGCTTTAAAATCAATAATTCATATTAGGAATAACTTCATTTACAATTTTCTTGATAATCAGTGTTTTTAAAAAGCCTTTGAAGGTGCCATTTTTCTTCTCCTGCTTGTTGCTTTTATGAAATTCATGAATTTTCTTCATGGGTAAATAATGAAGGTTAGTTAATATACAGAATAAATATGTGAATTTATCTAGGAAAGATTAGTTATGAGATTTAAAAGCGAGTATATCCCACCTTCCTCCCCCCACCACACTCACCCCTTTAAAGGGTTAAAATGACTTCTGCAAAGGGATGTGCAATCTTACCTGCTGGGAGAAAGATTTTTGGAACTGTCAGGCTGCTCTGGCTCAGGGTTGTCTGCATCATGACTGCTTTCAAGTATTTCTTCATTCTAAAGTGAAAGAAATTTTGGTAAGATCATCTATTTGTTTGGGGAGGAGGGCTCTTACCTATATTTTTCTATTCCCAAATGTCTTCTATTTCTTTGGTAAGAAATCAAGGTCTGGAGAAGTTGTGACCTGCTCAAGCTTAGAAAGAGAGCTAAAGGCAGAGATAAGTCTGGGGTCCACTTTTCACAGGCTGGTAATCACAAGTCTGTTCTATCACACTGCCTCCTTGGGCAGTGCAGAGTGGTCACCAATGTAGCTGGTAAAGCCAGCTGATAGTTGGAAGTCCTGCTCCACTATGAGCCACCTCTAAGACCTTGGGCAAATTCACTGAATCTCTTGATTTCCTCCCCTAGAACAGGGACCCCATGCAACTGCCTGCCTTGGCCAGGCACAATAATAACCACTTGCATGAGCTGTCTCATAACAGAAGGTCCTGATAAGGAACAAAGTGCTGCTTCCGAGAGAATTTGAGAGGGGCCCAAAGGAAGGAGGAGGTGCCAATCCATAATATGTCCTGCCAACCTCCCAGAAACCCTTATGCTGGGATACATCTTAGCTGAGAAATGTCTGTGCCGCCAGGAAGGACCTTGAGTCAGACTAAATATGGGCTAAGCAAGATGACTGGCCAGAGAGAGCCCAGAAAGGTAACCCCCTTACCATAAAACCTGAGAGTCACGTGGCAGGTTTCCCTGGCTTTGTTTCCCCTGCTACTCTCCACTCAAGCGCCTTCCCAAAAAGCTCTCTTGCTCTGTCAGTACGTGTGTCTCCTTGGACAATTCATTTCCGAGTATTAGAGCCCACTCTTGGGCCCTGTAAGTGTGTGTGGGGGGGTGGTTCCCCTTCTGATAACAGCACTATCTGCCACATAGTGTTGTGGATCCTTTTCAGAATAACACTGGGCATTTAATTCTCAAGAAGAAACAAGACCCCTACTGAATTTACTTTCAAAAAAATATAATTTTAACAAGGACGTGAATTTGTGTATCATACTGATAGCGACGGAAGTATTGTAATAAAGGTATTAACCAATAATGAGCAAGTAAATAATTAGCCAGCATTTGAGTTCTTCCTGCCTGCTAGGTTCTGTTTAAATGAGTTATTTTATACTGTCACAAAAGAGAGTAGAGATTTAGAAGGGGCCCTCTTGCAAAAGTATCCTTAAGGGAAATTTAATGAATAAACATAAAGATTCCTTGTAATTTGAGCTAACAGTTGAAGGATGAGCTTTGCCCAGTCTCAGATGAACTAACTTGCAGAACAGGTCAGAGCGACAGGCTGCTCAGATAGATGTAGACAATGCAAGAGAATCCTCTATCTGGATTAGCAGAGAGCAGTCAAGTTAAGGTTGTATTATTATCCACAATGCAGACCACAGAAACAGCAATTTAAAAATGTTCAGTGTATGAAAGAAAACCAAGGATTTTCTATCCTTTTATAGATATCTTCCCAAAGTGAAGTGAAGTGAAGTGAAGTTGCTCAGTCGTGTCCAACTCTTTGCGACCCCATGGACTGTAGCCCACCAGGCTCCTCCGTCCATGGGATTCTCCAGGCAAGAATACTGGAGTGGGTTACCATTTCCTTCTCCAGGGGATCTTCCCGACCCAGGGATCGAACCCGGGTCTCCTTCATTGGAGGCAGATGCTTTAACCTCTGAGCCACCAGGGAAGCCCAAACCTGGTATCATATCCAGAAAGCAGGCTAACAGATAAAGGATTTGAGATACTAGCTTTGCTAATTTAGCTCTAAAATATAAGAACTATCTTCCATTCTGGTTCATATTTTTTCTTTTAGTATAGGGTATCATTTCAATGAGAATCTAAATTTTTAGTTCATTTGACCAGAGACTAGAATTTATTTTTCATTTCAATCATATACAGAAGTAAATACCAGTCCTTGGCTTCAAACCAATCTAGGTATTTTTGCCACACTATCAAAGCTCTTTCTTCACATTTTCTATGTAATGTTGAGCTAATTACTATGGCAGTTAATGTTACACTGCATCCCTTTCTAGTTCCTCCTCTGTGATGCTACCACGACAAAAACACCCACTAGACTTTGCGCTCCAGCCTTATTCACCTTTGAATCCACAACATGCAATACCTTCAGAAAGAGTAGCTATCATTATTAACAAAACTCCCTCTCACTGTAAAACTCGCTTATACTTGTGAAATGAACTGTGCTCTTTCTAACTCTAGTGATCTATTGTTACTATAGTGGATTGTAGAGTCTCTTATTTCATGACAACCTATTATAGATGGAAAAATAACAGTGACTCAAGGTGCAGGTCGGAAGTTTGTCATCTTTTATACAGAATGATGATGCCCCTCTAATTTACAGACTGTCATGTACGAGAGGACTTCACAGGGTTGCTGAAATGCCTGGATATGGACTTGGTTGTGTCAACCTATGTTCTTATGGCCACATGTCAGACAGTTGGTGTTAGGGTGGAGGGAGAGTCCTCTGTCAATCAAGGTTGATGGAATACAACACCCATGTTTTTGAGGATATATGGGAAGGACCCACATCAGATCTGGGGACTCTTTTAATGACAGCCTGCAGTTACCTGCACTATATACCAGTGTTTTGCTAAGGTTTAGATGGATTAGTTTTGGTGCAGTGGCTTTCAAAATCTGACCACAGTCCACAGGAAAAATGTTTACATAATAACACTTACACACATATATTGTGATTTACAGTTGAGAAATTGATATTTGGTTTTCATTCTATTTCTAGCACAGAGCTCCTAAAATTTCCTGTGTTAAGAGTGTCTTGATATTTATAACAAATCTCTTTCAACCACACTTGGGTTTATGTTAATGAGGTAACTTTTAGGAAGCACCTAGCCAGTTTCTCAGAAGCACAGGTGACAACTGGTGTTTGCCTTTGGCCTCTGAAGAGGCTTGGGAGTAGTCTTAATAAGGATGAGTCCTCATTGTTTGGAATCTGATGCTGTCTCCAGGTAGACTGTGTAGAACTGAGTTAATTGTTTGGTGGCATTGGAAAAGACATACAACAGATGTACATGTAACTGAAAACTGTTTGTGTGATTTTGTGATTGGATATATTCTATTTTAAATTCTATCCCATTGCACTCTATTCTTTTTATTTATTTATAAATGCTAGTAAACCCACCTGAGTTCACTGTTACCACTGTGACCTATAATTTCAAAATCTCTTCAAGAGTGAAAACTGAGTGAAAAACATACAAACTGAGGCATGAGAGGTAAATCTGGGAGGGAATTCCCAGCTTATTTTTTTTTTAAGTGGCCTTGGGTAGCACCTTACTTCTCTATGAGTAAAATAGGTGTAATAACATCTATATCAGAAGGTTATTGTGATTGTTGTTGTTCAGTCGCTCAGTCGAGTCCAACTCTGTGACCCCATGGATGGCAGCAGGCCAGGCTTCCCTGTCCTTCACTATCTCCTGGAGTTTGCCCAACCTCATGTCCATTGAGTCAATGATACCATTCAACCATCTCATCCTCTGTCGCCCCCTTCTCCTCCTGCCTTCAATTTTTCCTAGCATTAGGGTCTTTTCCAGTGACTTAGCTCTTTATAGCCAAAGTATTGCAGCTTCAGCCTTAGCATCAGTCTTTCCAATGAATATTCAGGGTTGATTTCCTTTAGGATTGACTGATTGATCTCCTTGCTGTCCAAGGGATTCTCAAGAGTTTTCTCCAGCACAATTCAAAAGCATCAGTTGTTTGGTGCTCAGCCTCCTTCATGATCCAACTCTCACATCCATACATGACTACTGGAAAAACCATAGTTTTGACTATATGGACCTTTGTTGGCAAATATTAAAATACTTAGCACAAAAGTAAAGCTTAATAAATGGCATTTATGGTTGGTTCTTTAATATCTACTGGGTGGAGATTATAATAGGCAATTATGTAATGCACTCAGCATGCTGATCTTCAGTAATTGCTGAGCAGTTGCTACCTGCTCATGTATAATAGAGCCCCCACATTTGTCAGTAGCTGGGAGATGTTGGTCATGTCACTTAATCTTCCTGGGTGTCCATTTTCTTCTGTGTAAAATGAGGGAGGTGAGTAATTTGGCAATTAAATGTTCCTCTGTTTATAATATAAAATATCAACATAGGTGTTATTGCTTCCAATTTTGAGATGAAAGCTAACCTACAGCTAGAGTACTTTTGGGAAACTTTTGAATTAAGCTTCCTGAAAGCTCTATGAGGAGGAGAACATATACAAATAAATGCTTACTTTCAAATATTGGTCCTTTGATTCAAATAATGAGCCAAGAAAACTGACCACAGACCAACCCACCAATTGCTGCTTATTTCTCTGTTAGGGTTTCCTTACAAGCCTCACTGAATGAATTATAAAATGAGGTGATTTGAAAGCAGAACAAGTTTCTTGTGAAATCATATCCTGTTTTCCTTCAGTCACCCTGACTTGGAAATACCCCAGGGCATCCCAAAGAAGGGATTTTCTCAGTCAACTGGTGCTGTAAAAGGGAACCAACGCATAAACTACTCCTTTGGGAGGCCAATCAGGTGGGGAACCCCCTCCTACTATGTTCATTGAGGCAGGCAGGCTGGTAGCTGCTCCAGGCCCTGCATCACTCCTGGTACCTTAGCCGCTCCCTGGTTTCAAAGTGACACCAACCCACATGCAGTTTTTCCTGAATCACCTTTAATCATGACTTCCTATATCTACTCAACATAGAATCTGATTGTTTTGTCTCCCCTGTATTTTGAAGAAAGACATATTTTCAAAACTCGAAAAAAATAGGCTAAATGCCAAACCTAAAGGAATTTTGTAAAAAAAAATTTTTTTTATCTCAATTTCTCTGAAGAATCTATCTTTTTAAAACTTACATTGTAAATATTATCAAGAGCTAATTTTCAATTGATTATTAACGTTTTTCCCCCCAAAAGAGACAGCAACATCTGAAACAGAATCAAATTAGTTTTTCCCTGAAATTAAGTGATTTCTCATTATGATTTTAGGAATGCTCAGAGAGCAACTTCATCTCCAGCTCTTTTAAAGAGATAGTATCTGGTAATTTAAAAGTATGGCTTATTATATTATCACATTTCTTTTTTTTTTTTTTAATTTATTTTTTTTTTAAATTTTAAAATCTTTAATTCTTACATGCATTCCCAAACATGAACCCCCCTCCCACCTCCCTCCCCATAACATCTTTCTGGGTCATCCCCATGCACCAGCCCCAAGCATGCTGCATCCTGCGTCAGACATAGACTGGCGATTCAATTCACATGATAGTATACATGTTAGAATGGCATTCTCCCAAATCATCCCACCCTCTCCCTCTCCCTCTGAGTCCAAAAGTCCGTTATACACATCTGTGTCTCTTTCCCTGTCTTGCATACAGGGTCGTCATTGCCATCTTCCTAAATTCCATATATATGTGTTAGTATACTGTATTGGTGTTTTTCTTTCTGGCTTACTTCACTCTGTATAATCGGCTCCAATTTCATCCATCTCAACAGAACTGATTCAAATGAATTCTTTTTAACGGCTGAGTAATACTCCATTGTGTATATGTACCACAGCTTTCTTATCCATTCATCTGCTGATGGACATCTAGGTTGTTTCCATGTCCTGGCTATTATAAACAAAAATAAACTCAAAATGGATTAAAGATCTAAATGTAAGATCAGAAATTATAAAACTCCTAGAGGAGAACATAGGCAAAACACTCTCAGACATAAATCACAGCAGGATCCTCTATGATCCACCTCCCAGAATTCTGGAAATAAAAGCAAAAATAAACAAATGGGATCTAATTAAAATTAAAAGCTTCTGCACAACAAAGGAAAATATAAGCAAGGTGAAAAGACAGCCTTCTGAATGGGAGAAAATAATAGCAAATGAAGCAACTGACAAACAACTAATCTCAAAAATATACAAGCAACTTATGCAGCTCAACTCCAGAAAAATAAATGACCCAATCAAAAAATGGGCCAAAGAACTAAATAGACATTTCTCCAAAGAAGACATACGGATGGCTAACAAACACATGAAAAGATGCTCAACATCACTCATTATTAGAGAAATGCAAATCAAAACCACAATGAGGTACCACTTCACACCAGTCAGAATGGCTGTGATCCAAAAATCTGCAAGCAATAAATGCTGGAGAGGGTGTGGAGAAAAGGGAACCCTCCTACACTGTTGGTGGGAATGCAAACTAGTACAGCCACTATGGAGAACAGTGTGGAGATTCCTTAAAAAATTGCAAATAGAACTACCTTATGACCCAGCAATCCCACTTCTGGGCATACACACCGAGGAAACCAGAATTGAAAGAGACACATGTACCCCAATGTTCATCGCAGCACTGTTTATTATCACATTTCTTAAAAAGGAAAGCTGCTAGGCCTAATTCTGAGAGAGAAAATGGAAGGCAGATAAGGAGCTGAACCACCCTCTTCATTATTTATTTATTTTTATTAAAAATATTTGTTTATTTACTTAGCTGTACTGGGTCTTAGTTGCAGCATGCAGGGTCTAGTTCCCTGACTGGGGATTGAAACTGGGCCCCCTATATTGGGAGCATAGAGTGTTAGCCACTGAACCAGCAGGGAAGTCCTACCCTATTTATTTAAAGTATGAAGAGTGATCATTACAAGAAGTGTTTAAGGTTAAGCCTCTTCTGGCACTGTAAATTAATAATGAAAACCCAAAAAAGCAAAAGAGGTATGGAAAGTAAGAACCTCTGAATAAAATAGATTGGCATGGCTTAGAGGAGGAGAGCAGGAGGGAAAGGAAACCTCCAGCCTCAGTCTAGGATGACCTTCACTCTGTATTTCTCAGAGTGAAAAATATCAGCTTGGGAGGAAATAGCCTGCCCTCTCCATTGCTGGAACTACCAGGAAAGGGGAAAACCCACCCCACTGATTTTTGAGGTTCAGTGGGTTCTAATGTGGAGAATAGGAAGGACTTCTGAACAGGAACCAATTAGAGAACCTATCCTTCCAGGGAATCCCTAGCCAGCTGTTCCAGCCTATTTTCTCCCTCTCCCAGACATTTTTCCAGCACACTTTTTCCTACACTTCACTGAAGAAGCCACAGTCCAAAAATTCCTTTGGATAAAAGGGGCAGTCAGTCCCTTTTAAAAGATGCCAAGTATTTGCAGAAGGGTTAAGGGACTGCCAGTCACTCAGCCATGCATTGCTGTGAACTAGCTCATTCAGATTTCTCTCACCTCTGGTCCAGACCAGCTGTATTGGGAGGAAGCTTCCGAGAGGGAGGGGAGAAGAGAGGAGGCAGAAGAGGAAGACTTTAGAACATTTTACAGACTGAAGCCCTTTGGAGGGGAAGAGCAAGATTGAGGAGACAGGCATTAGTGGTCCAGAAGCTTTGTGGAAAGAGGAAACAACTAGAGAAAGATAAGGAAATGAGTCCCAGATGTAAACTTTACAAAATTTTTCTAGGGTCTCTTATATCTAAGATCTTGAATTTCCCAGCTAGAATTGTTAGTAATTAGTTCACTGTTCTTACTGGTTAAATTGCCTTTCATAGGTTGCACTAGTATCTAAACATTACTTATAATATTTGTTTATGGAAGGAAATGTCTTCTCAAAAAACTGCAAACATTGTTTTACCAATGATATGCAGGTCTATAGTTCTGTTAAAAATATCAGAAAGTAGGGAATATGTCACAGGATACCTTTCTGCCATTCCCCAACAAGAAAATGTGAAGGAAATAAGTAAGCCTAGGACATTGAAAGGAAGTTGCCCATACATCCCAAATTTTCTCAGGCTGTTTGATTTCATGTGATTTTAACTTTAATACATAAATGTTAGTGTAACAATTCTTTGCCAACAAACGTCCGTCTAGTCAAGGCTATAGTTTTTCCAGTAGTCATGTATGGATGTGAGAGTTGGACTGTGAAGAAAGCTGAGCACCGAAGAATTGATGCTTTTGAACTGTGGTGTTGGAGAAGACTCTTGAGAGTCCCTTGGACTGCAAGGAGATCCAACCGGTCCATTCTAAAGGAGATCAGTCTTGGGTGTTCTTTGTAAGGAATGATGCTAAAGCTGAAACTCCAATACTTTGGCCACCTCATGCAAAGAGTTGACTCATTGGAAAAGATTCTGATGCTGGGAGGGATTGGGGGCAGGAGGAGAAGGGGACGACAGAGGATGAGATGGCTGGATGGCATCACTGACTCGATGGACGTGAGTTTGAGAGAACTCCGGGAGTTGGTGATGGACAGGGAGGCCTGGCATGCTTCAATTTATGGGGTCACAAACAGTAGGACATGACTGAGTGACTGAACTGAACTGAACTGAAATCACAATAAACTGTGGAAAATTCTGAAACAGATGGGAATACCAGACCACCTGACCTGCCTCTTGAGAAACCAATATGCAGGTCAGGAAGCAACAGTTAGAACTGGACATGGAACAACAGACTGGTTCCAAATAGGAAAAGGAGTACGTCAAGGCTGTATATTGTCACCCTGCTTATTTAACTTGTATGCGGAGTACATCATGAGAAACGCTGGGGTGGAAGAAGCACAAGCTGGAATCAAGATTGCCAGGAGAAATATCAATAACCTCAGATATGCAGATGTCACCAGACATGGCAGAAAGTGTCAATAACCTCAGATATGCAGATGTCACCAGACATGGCAGAAAGTGAAGAAGAACTAAAGAGCCTCTTGATGAAAGTGAAAGAAAAGAGTGAAAAAGTTGGCTTAAAGCTCAACACTCAGAAAACGAAGATCATGGCATCTGGTCCCATCACTTCATGGGAAATAGATGGGGAAACAGTGCAAACAGTGTCAGACTTTATTTTTTGGGACTCCAAAATCACTGCAGATGGTGATTGCAGCCATGAAATTAAAAGACACTTACTCCTTGGAAGGAAAGTTATGAGCAACCTAGACAGCATATTCAAAAGCAGAGACATTACTTTGCCAACAAAGGTCCATCTAGTCAAGGCTGTGGTTTTTCCAGTAGTTATGTAAGGATGTGAGAGGTGGTCTATGAAGAAGGCTGAGCACCAAAGAATTGATGCTTTTGAACTGTGGTGTTGGAGAAGACTCTTGAGAGTCCCTTGGACTGCAAGGAGATCCAACCAGTCCATCCTAAAGGAGATCAGTCCTGAGTGTTCATTGGAAGGACTGATGTTGAAGCCGAAACCCCAATACTTTGGCCACCTGATGCGAAGAGCTGACTTATTTGAAAAGACCCTGATGCTGGGAGGGATTGGGGGCAGGAAGAGAAGGGGACAACAGAGGATGAGATGTTTGGATGGCATCACTGACTCAATGGACATGAGTTTGGGTGAACTTTGGGAGTTGGTGATGGACAGGGAGGCCTGGCGTGCTGCAGTTCATGGGGTGGCAAAGAGTCAGACATGACTGAGTGACTGAACTGAACTGAGCTGAGTGCTCTATGTTAGCTAACAAATTCATCTCCTGAGGGATCCAAGATGAAAAACTTGAAGGGCTCGTGAATATTTTCCTTTCCTTCCCCATTAAATCTATCCTCTTATTTCTCTGCCTTGATCTATTCCTTCATTTGTCAAACTTTCTTGAACAGTCTAGAGTATTGCTGGTGGGGAGGGTGCAGCAGAACATCTGGACTAATGGATATGATCTCTGTCCACCTTCTTTTTTTGCCACTGCCATTAGTAGGCTCTCAACATCGAAATCTCAGCTAGACTGTGACAACTGCTGGCAGGTGGTCAGCCTGCCTGTCTTCATCTAATTTACTCTCCATTGCTGTATTGATGTCATGCCAGTACACAGGTGCCCTTGTTGGCAAAAATCCTCAACCAAAGCCTTAAGCAACCTGTCTTTGGTCTACCTTTCCAGTTTTCTTGGACTATTCCCATAATAGTTATGCTCCCTTCAGATTTCTGAGGCTTTACTCCTTCCCCATCCAGGACTGGCCTTCTCTGTCTTATCTACCTTTCAAGGTTGCATTTATTCTTTTTTTAAAATAGGTTTTATTTTTCAAAGCAGTTTTAGGTTCCATGCAAAAGTGAATGGAAGGCAGAGATCCCTTGTCCCCAGCCCCCACTGTCATCTCCCCAGAGGGTATACTTGCTGCAAACAAGAACCTGCACTGACAGATCATAAAGTACTTTTCTGCCCTAAAATTCCTCTGTGCTCTGCCTATTTATCCCTCCTCCCCACTAACCCCTGGCAACCACTGATCTTTTGCTGTCTCCACGGGTTCTGCCTTTTCAAGAACGTCCTAGAGTTGGAATTGCACAGCTTGTAGCCTTTTCACCTCGGTGCCTTCAACTGCATCATGTTCAAAGTTGCATTTATTCTTTCTTTAAAATTTTCAGTTGGAGGATACATGCTTTACAGTGTTGTGTTGGTTTCAGCCGTACAACAATAGAAATCAGCTATAAGCATCTATATGTGTCTGATAATGGAAATCAGCCATAAGTATCTATCCCCTCCCTCTTGATACCCCTCTAGGTTGTCACAGAGCACCAGAGGGAGAATATGGACAGACTGAGAGAGTAGCACTGACCTATACACACTACCATGTATAAAATAGCTAGCTAGTGGGAAACTGCTATATAACACCAGGAATCCAGACTGGCACTCTGTATTTATTCTTTAAAGCTCAAATGCCACCTTCTTTGAAAAAACATTCCCAACATACTTGTTATGAACTGTCCCCTCTTCTGCCTTCTCAGTTCAGTTCAGTTGCTCAGTCGTGTCCGACTCTTTGCAAACCCATGGACTGCAGCATGCCGAGCTTCCCTGTCCATCAACAACTTCCGGAGCTTACTCAAACTTATGTCCATGAGCTTACTCAAACTTCTGCCTTCTAATACATGATATTCCTTTTACCAGAGGTATGTCATTCTGCTTTGTATCATAAATTATTAGAAATAGGTTGTTTCTCCCCTGAAACTTACAAGTTTCTTGAGTTTAGGTCCCATGTTAGAATTGTTTCCCATATGTGACTCATAGCAATAGCTTTGATATTTATTAAATTGAGCTGAATAAGCCACCAAAATTGGACACATCAAATATTTCAGTCAGGTCAACTTTGTATTGGCCAAAGAGCAAGGCCAACAGTGGTCTTACCGTTATTCCTTTTTTTTTTTTCATGTAGTTCCTTCAGTGAAAAATACATTCTCATAGATGAATATAGTCACATCCTCACTCTCCTACCTTCTGGACCCTGTATTAGCCTATGAGACCCATATTTACCTTAATAATTTCTTCTTTATCTGAATGGCCTACACATATAGCCTCTAGCCCCATGTGAACAAAAGTGCAGTCCTTACACCACCTTCATTCTAGTCATTGTATGTACAAGTTAAAAATTCAGATTCCTGGACCCTACCCCAGACCTCCTGAATTAGCATCTCTGTGGCTGGAGCCTGAGAATCTTTTGTGAATAAGTTTCTCAGGGTTGTAGTACATAGGAAACCTTAAGAATCTTCATTCTAGAAACTGATCAGAGAGCTTGGCTGGGGAGCTCAAGATTTGGTGGATTCTTTGAATTTCTTCTTATCTCTAAGAATGGGCAGACTTTAAAACATCACAGAAAGTGAACAGTGAAATGTGCTTACAGTACACATAGTTCTCTTGGTGAGATACAGGTAAATGAAAGATTCTGGGATTCAGAAGAATGAGAAAGCAATGAACTGAATTTGGCCACGATCTGTTATTATTTGGCAAAAAGATACATATTCAAAATTAGGAGAAGCTATTTAAGACCTGAATCTGACCTTCTTTTAGCTTCTTTTCATCTCTTACACAGATTATTCTGTGTTTATTATGTTTATAAATAAATATAGGATTAAATGGGAAACTAACATTACTAAGAATCTTCTGTATGCCAGGCATCATGCTAGGTGCTTTCTATGTATTACTCATATAATCTGCCACTTGGAGGTCACTTTATTTATCTGCATTTTGCAGAAGAGGAAAGTTAGAAGATGAAAGGTTAAGTAAATTGCTAGTTAGGTAGATTAAGTAAGTTATAACGTAGATAGGTTAGATAAAAAAGTAAATGCAAGATTAGGTAAACTGCTAATTTCAGATTCCAATTCAATCATTTACTGGATGTGTGAGCCCTGGGGAAACTCACTTAGTTCCTCAGAGTCTCAACAGCATCACAGATAAAACAATTCCTCACAAATTGAGGACTAGTGATGAAGTCAGGTATACATAGGACCCAGCATAATGTCTGGCCCTCAGCCAGGGTAGCAACCATTCCCTCACCTCAGTTTTCTTTCTACCTTGGCTTTTTATGCTTTTAAAAAAATTTTATGAAGGAGCCTGTTTGCTCAGAAGCCTGAAAAGGCCTTGCTATTTTAATAGGTGCCCAGAAACACTGTTGATGGTGCTCACAGCCAACAGCGCTTCCTTTTTCCTGAGGGTTGGCGTTCAAGAAAAAGAAACTCTCATCAGCCTTTGGCTTCCTTGCAGCTTCAAAGAGGCAGTGATATGCACAGCCCAGGGAAAGCAGCCTCGGTGAGTCATGCTTTCAACTTCCAACTGGTGACATGAAGGACAGAAAGTAGCCACTTCACTACTGCCAGCAGCCATAGCAAATGACTCCACTGTGGATTTCCCAGAAACAGTGTCAGGGGGCCAAGCGCATGCCTTCACAGCTGCCAGACTGCCCCATGAGTCTCAGCTGCCTCCTCAAGTTGAGCTTGTCGAGTTCTTGTGAACTGGCAGAGATCCTCCTGCCACAGAACCGGAGACACCTTTTTTGGGAATGAATTCTCTGATGATGATAAAATTGTATCATGATCTTACCTGCAGGTATTATCAATGATTCCATCAGCAATCATGAATG
Organism: Ovis canadensis; assembly: GCF_042477335.2. NCBI lineage: Eukaryota > Metazoa > Chordata > Mammalia > Artiodactyla > Bovidae > Ovis > Ovis canadensis. The sequence goes on along the minus strand of NC_091245.1, from coordinate 207,014,607 downwards.
ATTTGGGTTTAAAGCTCCCCCCCCCTCCCCCGCCATGAGTATTTCCTCTTGAGGGCAAGGAGGAACATTTATCACAACCTTATGATTCACTCTCCTAAACTGGCTGTGGCTTCATTTCATCTTTGAGTTCCTGGCCTAAGGCTTAAAAGATGTCGGAATTGTTACCTGGAGGCAGATGTGTGTCCTCCTATCCTGGTCATCTGCTTTGGACAGTGGCCATAAAACACAAGCATCAGTGATTGTTCTTGGTGTCATTCAACCTCCTTGTCCCCGTTTTGAACAATCCAGGCATGTATCTAAACCTTCTTTTCTAATTTACCTTTTTTCTTACTAGTTTTCTTACATATTTTAGAATGATCATTTTCCTGGTTATACCGCCCACCATGGGAAACACTAATTGCTTTCACTGATTCTAAATTGATTTCTAGGTCCAGGATTTGGGGCTTTAGTGCACAAATCTCCTATCTTCCTACTTATATTGTTCATGACTGTATTCTGCTTACTCTTCTCATAGCTGTAGGCTTTATAAGCAAAAGTCTGACATGCCACTGTTCTCCAAAATGAGGAAGTTTGGCAGCCTCTGTTCCTACTCTGCTTGCTTTTCTACCTTGACTGTTAACATATAAGTTCTTGTGAGAAAAGTCCTTCATTAAATGCCTAAACAAGGCAACAGCAAGGGAAAAGGCAACACAAGCACAGAAGGATGGCGATAGCCTGTACCTGTGTCTGCTCAGGAGGACCTCTGCTGTTGGTGATCTGCCTAAACCCAGTGGGAGCAAGCATCTTAGCAGGATGGGCTTGGAGCCTGAGTTAAACAAACAGCACAGCAGAAGAAGGAAGAAATCAGAGGTTTGTTGGTTAGAGTTTTCTGAATCCTACTCAACATTTTCCAACCCTGTTGGCCTCTGTCTATAGCCACCTTTGTTCCTGCACTGTTTATTTTTACCAGTATGTAATATCAGGGTAAATGATAAATATAGCTTATAGAAACCTTTGGCCTTAAATACTTTGAGGTTTTCCCTGAGGAAAGGTGGCTTTATTTTACTGACAATATTTCCTTTTTTTTTCTTTTACAACAAATAAAACAATAGCACTCATATTGTTTACAATTATTGAAATAATTTACTCTAATTTGAATTCTTATATATGAGAACCTTTACATACTGACAACTCCCATGGCATCTTTATAAAGTATGGTAAACCTATGGCTGATTCATGTTTATGTTTGGTAGAAACCAATACAATACTGTAAAGCAATTATCCTTCAATTAAAAATAAATAACAAAAAAGTGTGCAGGTCATAAATATGCTGTCTAAAGATAGGCAAAGTAGGTCACAGAGATACAAAATGAGTTGAAATCACATTGTGAGTCAATGCAATGACATATGAGTTCAGGTACCCAGTCTGGGCTCTGGTGCGCTTGACACAGACCTCACCTTCAAAGATGACATTCTCTGGAGACCAGGGTACAGAAAAGAGTAGATTGATGCTCAGTTTTGAAGGTGATCACAGTTAAACCCTTTTTATATAACTTAATGATTTCACAGACTTCATGAATGTTAAGTCAGTTGAAGTTTAATTACATTTGCCCATTTCAGAAAATATCTGACCAAGACTGTATGATACTATGAATAATTATATGCCAACAAATTGGACAACCTAGAGGAAACGACAAGCTTTTAGAAACATACAGCCCGCTAAAACTGAATCAAGAAGAAATAGATAATCTGAGCAGATTGATCACTGAAAGTGAGATAGAATCCATAATAATAATAATGATCAAAACTCCTTGCAAACAAAAGTCCAGGACCAGAGGGCTTTACTGGGGAATTCTACCACACATACAAATAAGAACTTACACTGATCATTCTCAAACTTTTCCAAAAGGCTGAAGAGGAGGAAACACTCCCATAGTTATTCTATGAAGCCACCATTACCCTGATACCAAAGCCAGACAAAGACATTGACAAAAAAAATTTTTACAAGACCGTATGAAGTTGCAAACTGTTTCCTAATGCTGGAAGACATGGTGATGTAATACCTACAACTATCAGGGATGCTAAAACAGCAATAACAGTGCCCTCGTCTGCCTGGAATACAGAAGGATGGCTGAACAAACACAGAAGAATGCAACTTTCTAAGAAAAGTCTGCTGGGAACTAGTTCCCACATTGTTTCTGCCTCTAGGAAGAAAAGCCTGTGACTTGCTTTCCGCCTGACTCCTTAATGGTCAGTGGATTCTCTGTTGGGGGAACCTAGATTTGGACACATTAGGAGCTGATGATGAATATGAACTATTGGTGAAGTACATTTGAGCCCACAGTCTACTGGCTTCTGTTTCAGAACCATTCAGTCAGCCAGATATTTAATTTTTCAGTGAGGCAGAGGAAAGGGGACCTGTGCTGGGGTTGCTAAACAGCGATATTTATTCATAATTCATTTTGCTTGGGTTTTTGAATATAGCGTTACTTTACAATTATGCAGTGCTTGGCCATTTTCAAATTTTCTATTGATGTTCGAAACAGTTTCAGGAGGTAGCTGTTATTATTACCAGTTTTACAGATGAGAAACTGAGGTATAGAGAGGTTATATTGCTTAAACTAGGTCTGCCAGATTCCAAAGCTTATGCTTTAAAAAAAAAAAAAAAACTTTTATTTTGAAATAATTGTAGATTCACATGAGTTTACAAATACATGTATAGGTAAGTCCCATGAATTCTTTCCCCAACCTCCTCAAATGTTAACATCTCACACAACTAGAGTATAGTATTAAAAGCGAGAAAATGACTGGCACAATCCACAGTGCTTATTCAGAGTTCATCAGCTATATGTGTGTGTGTGTGTGTGTGTGTGTGTGTGTAGCTGTATGCAATTTTGTCATGTTCTTTTATATGCATACACTGTTCTACCAATTTTAAATATGAAGTCAGATTACAGGAATGAATAAAATGATTTTTTCTTCAATAAAACATTATCTACCAACAATCATGTACATTATGCTATGTGTGCTATGCTAAGTTGCTTTAGTCGTGACTGACTCTTTGCAACCTTTTAGACTGTAGCCCACCAGGCTCTTCTATCCATGGGATTCTCTAGGCAAGAATGCGGGAGTGGGTTGTTATGCCCTCCTCCAGGGCATCTTCCTGACCCAGGGATCAAACCCATGTCTCTTCTGTCTCCTGCACTAGTGGTTCTTTACCACTAGTGCCACCTGGGAAGCCCCAAGCACATTATGTACGACCAAACAGCTTTTCATTTTTAGTTGCAATTAAGAAAAGGAAGAAATTCTACAAAGCTCATCTCTTAGGAGCCCTAGACTGTGCTATGTGCCTTTATGGGCACATCTTCTGGGGGTGATGATACATATAAAACAGGGAAACACAATTTATTGGTTTATTGATAATTATGGCAGCAGGTAAAAGGGGATGACAGAGGATGAGATGGCTGGATGCCATCACTGACTCAATGGACATGAGTCTGAGTGAACTCTGGGAGTTGGTGATGGACAGAGAGGCCTGGCATGCTGCGATTCATGGGGTCGCAAAGAGTTGTGTCATGGGGACACAGCTGAGTGACTGAACTGACTGACTGACGGCAGCACTTTTATACATGTCAGAAATTTCTATCAGTAAAGGAAAGGTGATCTTACCTTGACTTCAGATTTAGTCTCATCATCTTCCTTTTCCTCTGAGTTTAAATCTGTCTCTGTATAAGGTTCCTCAGATGTTTTCTGTTGAGGAACTAGAGAGATAAAGGAAACCTGCCATTAATTTGGCTAGTTGGCTAATAACTCAGAGCACTTACCCTGACTTGGATCATGCTGATGCAGTTGATTAACAAAGCTTAATTGAGCTGCTACAGTGATTTTCAAAATAGTAGATGAAATTGGAGGTGAAGATGAGATGCAGAAAAGAGAGTCTTTGATCCCAGGCACTTGATCCAAAGAGAAAAAAGTCATACCCAGCACCACAGAAAACATCAAACAGCAACCAATCAATCAAGGTAATGTGGTAAAAATGATACTTTCCATCATTCCCATTTTTAAGGCCCAGTTAAAAAGTTGTTTTCTTCATGAAGTCTTCCTTAACTATTCTAAGCTTCATGGATTCTGTTTATACACTGATGCTTTAGCATTTTCATTTGCAATGTATAACATTGCACTTGATGTTGTTCTTGGATTGGAAGATTGAATTCTAGGTACCACACTCTATTCTTTCCATTATATTCTTTCCATTATATAGTGTATTCTTTCCATTATACAGGTAATTAATTAGTGATTACTAATAGAAAATTTGAAAAATACTAAAATCTTACCATTTAAACACACTATGATTATGTAAGAGGACAGAAATTGTTGCTAACCTAATGACCTAACAGTTGCATTCCAGAACTGATGCAATTGCATTTATTAGTGGACAGGATGACTGTGTGAAGAATCTGCTGAGTCTGGAGGAAATTGGGCAGGCTTGCTCTTACTCTTACCTCTCAATCATTCTCTCTCCCTCCTCTCCTTCCCACAGGGCACTAAGAGGCCTGGGAAATAGCCGTCTTCAACCTCCACAGTCATTTGGCACTAAGATTGGGATTTGGGGAGGAGAAGCCCTAGTTAGATTTGTAGCTTTCTAATCCAGTTTTACCAGAAGGCTGCCCTGGGGGTGATGACTACAAGACTAGTAATTAAGTGGTACTTTACGTTCTTACTTGTCACCACCCTTGTATATACAGTCCCTTTGGGAAACTCACAGGATACACGCAATTAACCCAGGACAGGATATGAGCATTTCTAGGTCCGATGGCCAAAATGTCATCCACCTAATGTCACCAATACCACCCGGATGCTTATGTGTGGCAGACTTGATGGAGGTTGACTGTCTTGCCTCCACAGGCCCTCCCAAGCCTCTTTGAGCCAACTGGAAGCCCCTTGATCTTTCTGCGGGTTTTCTAAACATGTACATTGAAATCTGTAGTGAGGTGCACAGATAGCCGCCCCAGGTTGTATGACTGCTGAACCTATTTTATAACAATGGACAACTCATTGGGCTCCTCATTCTCTGCAGGATCTCTGTAACCTGAATGATTCTAGGCATAGTAACAGGAAGCTAGAAATGCATATACTGATTGGCAATACCCATGACTGAGAACCACTTCCCCTTAACTCTGTTAAGTACAGCAGTGAAGTTAAAGGCAAGGACGTGGGAGCAATGTTGCCAGAGTTCAAGTTTTGCTCTTCCACATATGAAGCATACATTATCAAAGAGCCTTAGCTTCAGTTCACTTCAGTTCAGTTGCTCAGTTGTGTCCGATCTTTGCGACCCCATGAACTGCAGTATGCCAGGCCTTCCTGTTCATTACCAACTCCCAGAATTTACTCGAACTCATGTACATTGACGTGGTAATGCCATCCAATCATCTCATCCTCTGTCGTCCCTTCTCCTCCTGCTCTCAATCTTTCCCAGCATCAGGGTGTTTTCACATGAGTCAGTTCTTCACATCAGGTGGCCAAAGTATTACAGTTTCAGCTTCAGCATCAGTCCTTCCAATAAATATTCAGGACTGATTTCCTTTAGGATGGACTGGTTGGATCTCCTGCTGTCCAAAGGACTCTCAAAAGTCTTCTCTAACAACACAGTTCAAAACCATCAATTCTTCAGCACTCAGCTTTCTTTATAGTCCAACTCTCACATCCATACCTGACTACTGGAAAAATTATAGCTTTGGCTAAACAGACCTTGGTTGGCAAAATAATGTCTCTGCTTTTTGATATGCTACCTAAGTTGGTCATAACTTTTCTTCCAAGGAGCAAGTATCTCTTAATTTTGTGTCAGCAGTCACCAATTGCAGTGATTTTGGAGTCCCCCCAAATAAAGTATCTCACTGTTTCCATTGTTTCCCCATCTATTTGCCATGAAGTGATGGGACCAGATGCCACGATCTTAGTTTGCTGAATGTTGACTTTTAAGCCAGCTTTTTCACTCTCCCCTCTCACTTTCATCAAGTCTCTTTAATTCTTCTTCGCTTTCTGCCATAAGGGTGGTATCATCTGCATATCTGACGTTATTAATATTTCTGCCAGAAATCTTGATTCTAGCTTGTGCTTCATCCAGTCTAGCATTTCTCATGATGTACTCTGCATATAAGTTGAATAAGCAGGGTGACAATATACAGACTTGACGTACTCCTTTCCCGATTTGGAACCAGTCTGTTGTTCCATGTCCAGTTCTAACTGCTGCTTCCTCACCTGCATACAGATTTCTCAGGAGGCAGGTCAGGTGGTCTGGTATTCCCATCTCTGTAAGTTTTCCACAGTTTGTTGTGATCCACATAGTCAAAGGCTTTGGTGTAGTCAATAAAGCAAAGTAAATGCTTTTCTGAAATTCTCTCGCTTTTTCAATGATCCAACAGATGTTGGCAATTTGATTTCCGGTTCCTCTGCCTTTTCTAAATCCACCTTGAACATCTGGAAGTTCAGAGTTCACGTACTATTGAGCCTGGCTTGGAGAATTTTGAGCATTATTTTACTGGTGTGTGAGATGAGTGCAATTGTGTGGTAGTTTGAGCATTCTTTGGCATTGCCTTTCTTTGGGATTGGAATGAAAACTTGTTGAATGAAAAATGACCTTTCCAGTCCTGTGGCCACTGCTGAGTTTTCCAAATTTGCTGGTATATTGAGTGCAACACTTTCACAGCATCATCTTTTAGGATTTGAAACAGCTCAACTGGAATTCCATCGCTTCCACTAGCTTTGTTCATAGTGATGCTTCCTAAGACCCACTTGACTTGGCATTTCAGGATGTCTGGCTCTAGGTGAGTGATCACACCATTGTGATTATCTGGGTCATGAAGATCTTTTTTGTATAGTTCTTCTGTGTATTCTTGCTACCTCTTCTTAATATCTTCTGCTTCTGTGAGGTCCATACCATTTCTGTCCTTTAATGTGCCTTTGCATGAAACATTCCCTTGGTATCTCTAATTTTCTTGAAGAGATCTCTAGTCTTTCCCATTCTGTTGTTTTCCTCTATTTCTTTGCACTGATCACCGACGAAGGCTTTCCTATTTCTCCTTGCTATTCTTTGGAACTCTGCATTCAAATGGGTGTATCTTTCCTTTTCTTCTTTGCCTTTCACTTCTCTTCTTTTCACGGCCATTTGTAAGGCCTTCTCAGACAACCATTTGGCCTTTTTGCATTTCTTTTTCTTGGGGATGGTCTTGATCTCTGCCTCCTGTACAATGTCACAAACCTCCGTCCATGGTTCTTCAGGCACTCTGTGTATCAGATATAATCCCTTGAATCTATTTCTCACTTCCACTGTATAATCATAAGGGATTTGATTTATGTCATACCTTAATGGTCTGGTGGTTTTCCCTACTGTCTTCAATTTAAGTCTGAATTTGGCAATAAGGAGTTCATGATCTGAGTCACAGCCAGCTCCCAGTCTTGTTTTTGCTGACTGTATAGAGCTTCTCCATCTTTGGCTGCAAAGAATATAATCAATCTGATTTCGGTGTTGACCATCTGGTGATGTCCACGCGTAGTCTTCTCTTGTGTTGTTGGAAGAGGGTGTTTGCTATGACCAGTGTGTTCTCTTGGCAAAACTCTATTAGCCTTTGCCCTGCTTCATTCTATACTCCAAGGCCAAATTAGCCTGTTACTCTAGGTATTTCTTGACTTCCTACTTTTGCATTCCAGTCCGCTATCATGAAAAGGACATCTTTTTTGGGTGTTAGTTCTAGAAGGTCTCATAGAACCATACAACTTCAGCTTCTTCAGCATTACTGGTCAGGGCATAGACTTGGATTACTGTAAAACTGAATGGTTTGCCTCGGAAACAAGCAGAGATCATTCTGTCATTTTTGAGATTGCATCCAAGTAATGCATTTCAGACTCTTTTGTTGACCATCATGGCTACTCCATTTCTTCTAAGGGATTCTTGCCCTCAGTAGTAGATATAATGGTCATCTGAGTTCAATTCACCCATTCCAGTCCATTTTAGTTTGCTGATTTGTAAAATGTCAATGTTCACTCTTGCCATCTCCTGTTTGACCACTTCCAATTTGCCTTAATTCATGGACCTAACATTCCAGGTTCCTATGTAATATTGCTCTTTACAGCATCAGATTTTACTTCCATCACCAGTCACATCCCTAACTGGGTATTGTTTTCGCTTTGGCTGTGTCTCTCCATTCTTTCTGGAGTTATTTCTATACTCTTCTCCAGTAGCATATTGGGCACCTACTGACCTGGGGATTCATCTTTCAGTGTCCTATCTTTTTGCCTTTTCGTACTGCTCATGGGGTTCTCAAGGCGAGAATGCTGAAGTGGTTTGCCATCCCCTTCCCCAGTAGACCACATTTTGTCAGAACTCTCCACCATGACCCATCTGTCTTGGGTGGCCCTACATGGCATGGGTCATACTTTCATTGAGTTAGACAAGGCTGTGGTCCATGTGATCAGATTGGTTAGTTTTCTGTGATTATGGTTTTCAGTCTGTCTGCCCTCTGATGGAGAAGGATAAGAGGCTTATTGAAGCTTCCTTATGAGAGAGACTAACTGAGGGGGAAACTGGGTTGTTCTGATGGGCAGTGCCATGCTCAGTAAATCTTTAATCCAATTTTCTGTTGATGGGTAAGGCTGTGTTCCCTCCCTGTTATTTACCTGGGGCCAAACTATGGTGGAGGTAGTGAAGATAATGGCTTTAGCTTATTCATCTGCAAAGTGGGGAATAAAGACGGGCTCAATAAAAGACAGAAATGGTATGGACCTAACAGAAGCAGAAGATATTAAGAAGAGGTGGCAAGAATACATGGAAGAACTGTACAAAAAGGATCTTTATGACCAAGATAATCGCGATGGTGTGATCACTCACCTAGAGCCAGACATCCTGGAATGTGAAGTCAAGTGGGCCTTAGAAAGCATCACTACGAACAAAGCAAGTGGAGGTGATGGAATTCCAGTTGAGCTATTTCAAATCCTGAAAGATGATGCTGTGAAAGTGCTGCCCTCCATATGCCAGCAAATTTGGAAAACTCAGCAGTGGCCACAGGACTGGAAAAGGTCAGTTTTCATTCCAATCCCAAAGAAAGGCAATGCCAAAGAATGCTCAAACTACCGCACAATTGCACTCATCTCGCATGCTAGTAAAGTAATGCTCAAAATTCTCCAAGCCAGGCTTCAGCAATACATGAACTGTGAACTTCCTGATGTTCATGCTGGTTTTAGAAATGGCAGAGGAACCAGAGATCAAATTGCCAACATCTGCTGGATCATCAAGAAAGCAAGAGAGTTTCAGAAAAACATCTATTTCTGCTTTATTGACTATGCCAAAGCCTTTGACTGTGTGGATCAGAACAAACTGTGGAAAATTCTGAAAGAGATGGGAATACCAGACCACTTGACCAGCTTCTTGAGAAACCTATATGCAGGTCAGGAAGCAACAGTTAGAACTGGACATGGAACAACAGACTGGTTGCGAGTGGGAAAAGGAGTCCGTCAAGGCTGTATATTGTCACCCTGCTTATTTAACTTATATGCAGAGTACATCATGAGAAATGCTGGGCTGGAAGAAGCACAAGCTGGAATCAAGATTGCTGGGAGAAATATCAATAACCTCAGATATGCAGATGACACCACTCTTATGGCAGAAAGTGAAGAGGAACTGAAAAGCCTCTTGATGAAAGTGAAAGAAAAGAGTGAAAAAGTTGGCTTAAAGCTCAACATTCAGAAATCGAAGATCATGGCGTCTGGTCCCATCACTTCATGGGAACTAGATGGGGAAACAGTGGAAATAGTGTTAGACTTTATTCAAAATCACTGCAGATGGTGATTGCAGCCATGAAATTAAAAGACGCTTACTCCTTGGAAGGAAAGTTATGACCAACCTAGACAGGATATTCAAAACCAGAGACATTACTTTGCCAACAAAGGTCCATCTAGTCAAGGCTATGGTTTTTTCCAGTGGTCATGTATGGATGTAAGAGTCAGACTGTGAAGAAAGCTAAGCTCTGAAGAATTGATGCTTTTGAACTGTGGTGTTGGAGGAGACTCTTGAGAATCCCTTGGACTGCAAGAAGATCCAACCAGTCCATTCTAAAGGAGATCAGTCCTGTGTATTCTTTGGAAGGAGTGATGCTAAAGCTGAAACTTAAGTACTTTGGCCACCTCATGCAAAGAGTTGACTCATTGGAAAAGACTCTGATGCTGGGAGGGATTGGGGGCAGGAGGAGAAGGGGACGACAGAGGATGAGATGGCTGGATGGCATCACCGACTCGATACACATGAGTTTGGGTGGACTCCAGGAGTTGGTGATGGACAGGGAGGCCTGGTGTGCTGCGATTCATGGGGTCACAAAGAGTCGGACATGACTGAGCTACTAACTGAACTGAACAGCATGTATGTATGTATGTATGAGGCCTTAGTGATTTAATATGCACAAAGTGTTTAGGTCTTGGTAAGCACTCAGTATATTTTAGCTACTATTATAGCCACTGAAAGGGGCTTCCCAGGTAATTCTTTACGGTGGTAAAGAATCCGTCTGCCAATGCAAGAGACACGGAAGATGCAGTTTCAATCCCTGTGTTGGCAAGATCCCCAGGAGTAGGAAATGGCAAACCACTCCAGTATTCCTGCCTAGAAAACTCCATGGACAGAGGAGTCTGACTGGCTGCAGCCCACGAGGTCGCAAAGAGTCAGACATAAATGGGCACACATAGCCACGAAAGAATGTTTTCAGGTTCCTTGTGTACTTCAGAGAGGTTCAAAGTACCCAAGACACTTGGCTACCAAGAGTCAGAGCTGAGATTCCAGCTCCCACCTCTAAGTGGCCCTGACCATGTTCCTTCCACTGTGAAATATAATACTTTATCATGGCATGGACTCAGTTACTAAGGGATCAGCTGAATGTGTTTGAAAATCCTGTTATCAGCCAGCTAGAGTCCACACTCAGTGGTTAATCTCCAAAACAAAAGCACAGGAGCATTATACAAAATAAGCAAGTCGCCTGACCAAAGTCCACAGTACCTGTTCAGACGTGTCAAAGATCTGTGGATCCTAGGATCATTAATTACTGTGAAGTCTTGTGTTTGAAAAGCTGAGAAACAATCTATCATTGTGCTTTGTTTATTTGTAACAAATATATGTCCTTTAAAATAATGAGGGAAATCCAAAAAAAAAATAATAATAATAATGAGGGAAGCAAAGTCATATAAAGGAGTATAATTAATTTTGGGAAAGTGACCTATATAAGAGGTCAGGAGAACCAAGCCCTGTTTCTAACCATCCAAGAAGGACGTCTCTGTGTGTGCATGTCTGTGTGTATCTGGGGTGTGCATGCATAAGTGTGTCTGAGTGTACATGTGTACGTATGTGTGTGTGTGGAAAAATTTTGGAAAGAAATTCACAAAACTGAATTTAGTGAACTAAACACTAAAGTTATAACACTAAACTGTTACTAACTTTTTTATTCTAAAAAGCTTAATATGTGGTAGGAGACAGGGGACTGTAAATTGTATTAAATGGAGAGTTACCAAAAGACCCCATAATTTTCAGATAAATAAAACCTGAAAGAATTTGTTGCAAACAGACCTGTAAAACAAGAAATGCCAAAGGAAGGATTTCAGCCAGAAGAGACAAAATACAGGATGGTAATTCAATAAGGAATAAAGAACATCAGAAATGATGAATAGGAAGTAAATATAAAATTGTCTATATATTTGTTCCTTTTTTTTGTCCTTTCTCCAAATTTTGTTGAAAGATATATGCCTGTTTAAAGCAAAAATTATAACACAATCTTGGGGTATGTAACATATACTGACATAATATTTAGGATAAGAATAGCACAGAAGATGATTAAATGGCATATGCAACTATACTGTTGCAAATTTCCTGTATTTACACAATGTGCTACAATATTAACTCAAAGTAGATTGTGAGAAATTAGGGACACACATGGTAATACCTACAAGAAACACTGGGGGAAAAACAATGCAAAAAGGTATGTGTGTATGTATGTAAAAAGTCAGTAGAGGAATTAAAACAGAATACTAAAAAAATGGCTAACCTGAAAAAAGTCAGGAAAGGAGATAAGAGGAATAAAAAAAATATGAGACAAATAGAAAAGAAATAATGAAATAGTAGCTCTAAATCCAACTATATCAATAATTATATATTATGTAAAATCAATTAAACACTAATTAGAAGATAGAAGTTAACATAATGTTTTTAAAAGGGGAGACCCAAGTAAAGCTGTCTATAAGAAATATATGTTAAAAATAAAGTCAGAAATAGAAGAATGGAAAAAGTGTATCATGTAAACATTAAGCATAAAAAGCTGGAATGGCAATATTAATATCTGACAAAGTAGACTTCAATATAGGGCCTATTACTAAAGATAAGAAGGGAAAGAGTGATATTTCATCATCATAAAAGGGCCAATATATCTTCAAGATAAAATAATTATGAATCTGTGTATGCTTAATAACAGTTTCAAAATACATGTGGTAACAAATTATATATATATATTATATAAAAATATCCAACAGTGTTTACCTAGAATGCATGATTCTTTTAACATATAAAAATAAATCACTGTAATCCACCATATAAACCAATAAAGGAGAAAAATCATACATAGCGCTTCCCACGTGACACTAGTGGTCAAGAACCTGCCTGCCAATGCAGGAGACATAAGTGAGGCAATTTCAGTCCCTAAGTTGGGAAGATCTCCTGGAGAAGGAAATGGCAAATCACTCCAGTATTCTTGCCTGGAGAATTCCATGGATAGAGGAGCCTGGAGGGCCATAGTCCATGAGGTCGCAAAGAGTCGGACACTACTGAGCAACTGCTGCTGCTGCTAAGTTGCTTCAGTCATGTCCGACTCTGTGTGACCCCATAGATGGCAGCCCACCAGGCTCCCCCGTCCCTGGGATTCTCCAGGCAAGAACACTGGAGTGGGTTGCCATTTCCTTCTCCAATGCATGAAAGTGAAAAGTGAAAGTAACGTCGCTCAGTCATGTCTGACTCTTTGCGACCCCATGGACTGCAGCCCACCAGGCTCCTCCATCCTTGGGATTTTCTAGGCAAGAGTACTGGAGTGGGGTGCCATTGCCTTCTCCACTGAGCAACTACTAGTAACTAACTATATGCACCAAACAGAGCATCTGAAAAATCCAACAATCATTCATGATAAAACTCTTAACAAACTGGAATAGAAGGGAACTTTCTCAATCTCATAAAGTACGTCTGTGAAAAACTTACTGCTAACATATACTTCAAGGTGAACAATAAGTTTTTCCCTACAAATTGGGAAAAATCATGGATGTCTGATCTTACCACTTCTATTCAATGTTCTACTAAATGTTCCAGCCATTATCATAGGGCAAGGGGAAAAAAAGCATAAAGACTAAAACAGAAGTAAAATTGTCCTTATTTACAGATGATATGATTACATTTCTATACAGAAATATATTCCTATTGATAATAGTTATATATGGTAAATTCCATTTATCATACGGCTTTTTTAAAACATGACATATCTAAGATCTTTACACTCAAAACTACTATATTGTTGAGGAAAATTAAAGAAGACCTAAATAAATGGAACATTATAACATTTATAAGTTGAAAGATTCAACATTGGTGAGATAAAAGTTCTCCCCAAACTGAACTATATACTCATTCAGTGATCTACATATTCATCCCAGAAGAAACTGAAAGGTGATTTTACAATTTATATGGAAATGAAGAGGACCTAAAATAGCCGAAACAATCTTGAAAAATAACAAAGTTGAAAGACTTATACTACCTAATCTCAAGTCTTATTAGTAGGCTATAGTAATCAAGACCATGGAAGATTGATGTAAGGACTCATCTTTTTATTTTTTTCAAAGAACCAATTTTACCACTCTTTTGCTAACAGAATCTTGTTGGCCTTTTAAAGGTTTTTAATGAAGCTTATTTTATGCTAATGCTCTTCTTGCATTTATATTGTTCTTCTACTAGACTGTGAACTTCTCCTGGCATCCAGGCATTCAATATTACATAAATGTATCAGTCTTCAATGCCTGTACTATTCCATATCTTATATAATATCTATTGAAACAGTGACCATTATGCATCTTAAACAAGCATAATCTAAATCCTCATGAGCATGGATGAAACATAAAGCCACAAAACTTCCTTCCCCAAATAACTCACCCAAGGTGGAGGGCTGGCTGATTTTTGGTGACACCCATTTTGGGGAGGACTCAGGATGGGGGGCCACGGGTTGCACTGGGCGAGTCTGTCTGGCTGCCAGTTTCATCAGACTCATTTGTCTCTTGTGAAATATTTCCTGCACGTCGCTCAGCTTCTGCAAGACTTTCTGGGCTTTAGCCTATGAGAATAAAAAGTAGATCATGAGCTGGTGGCTCTGTACTGAATCTGAGAACAGGAGGCATTCCCTTTCTCCCATCTTCCCCTCTTCTCTGAGCATCCATATGCAGGTCATTGCATATCTTGCCTTGTACAGAATTGTGCTTCTAAGAGCCTGTACCTCCCACTTGATTGTCAGTGGTTGTATTCTTTTCACCACTGTATCTCCAGCACCTGGAACACTGCCAGGCACCGAGTGGTTCAGTTCAGCTCAGCTCAGTTCAGTCACTCAGTCATGTCCGACTCTTTGCCACTTGATGGACTGCAGCAGGCCAGGCTTCCCTGTCTATATCAACAACTCCCAGAGCTTACTCAAACTCATGCCCATTGAGTCGGTGATGCTATCCAATCATCTCATCCTCTGTCTTCCCCTTCTCCTCCCACCTTCAATCTTTCCCAGCATCAGGGTCTTTTCAAATGAGTCAGTTCTTTGCATGAGGTGGCCAAAAATTGTAGTTTCAGCTTCAAAATCAGTCCTTCCAATGAATATTCAGGACTGATTTAATTTAGGATGGACAGGTTGGATCTCCTTGCAGTCCAAGGGACTCACAAGAGTCGTCTCCAATACGACAGTTCAAAAGCATCAACTATTTGGCACTCAGCTTTCTTTATAGTCCAACTTTCACATCCATACATGACTATTGGAAAAACCAAAGCTTTGACTAGATGGACCTTGGTTGGCAAAGTAATGTCTCTGCTTTTTAATATGCTGCCTAGATTGGCCATAACTTTCCTTCCAAGGAGCAAGTGTCTTTTAATTTCATGGCTGCAGTCACCATCTGCAGTGATTTTGGAGCCCCCAAAAATAAAGTCAGCCACTGTTTCCACTGTATCCCCATCTATTTGCCATGAAGTGATGGGACCAGATGCCATGATCTTCGTTTTCTGAATGTTGAGCTTTAAGCCAACTTTTTCATTCTCCTCTTTCACTTTCATCAAGAGGCTCTTTAGTTCTTTGCTTTCTGCCATAAGGGTGGCATATGGCATATCTGCATATCTGAGGTTATTAATATTTCTCCCGGCAATCTTGATTCCAGCTTGTGCTTCATCCAGTCCAGCATTTCTCATGATGTACTCTGCATATAAGTTAAATAAGCAGGGTGACAATATACAGACTTGACGTACTCCTTTCCCGATTTGGAACCAGTCTATTGTTCCATGTGCAGTTCTAACTGCTGCTTCCTCACCTGCATACAGATTTCTCAGGAGGCAGGTCAGGTGGTCTGGTATTCCCATCTCTCAAAGAATTTTCCACAGTTTGTTGTGATCCACATAGTCAAAGGCTTTGGCATAGTCAATAAAGCAGAAGGAGATGCTTTTCTGAAATTCTCTCGCTTTTTCAATGATCCAACAGATGTTGGCAATTTGATCTCTGGTTCCTCTGCCTTTTCTAAATCCACTTTGAACATCTGGAAGTTCATGGTTCATGTACTGTTGAAGCCTGGCTTGGAGAATTTTGTGCATTACTTTGCTAGTGTGTGAGATGAGTACAATTGTGAGGTAGTTGAGCGTTCTTTGGCATTGCTTTTCTTTGGGATTGGAATGAAAACTTTTTGAATGAAAAATGACCTTTCCAGTCCTGTGGCCACTGCTGAGTTTTCCAAATTTGCTGGTATATTGAGTGCAACACTTTCACAGCATCATCTTTTAGGATTTGAAATAGCTCAACTGGAATTCCATCGCTTCCACTAGCTTTGTTCATAGTGATGCTTCCTAAGACCCACTTGACTTGGCATTCCAGGATGTCTGGCTCTAGGTGAGTGATCACACCATTGTGATTATCTGGGTCATGAAGATCTTTTTTGTATAGTTCTTCTGTGTATTCTTGCTACCTCTTCTTAATATCTTCTGCTTCTGTGAGGTCCATACCATTTCTGTCCTTTATTGTGCCCATCTTTTCATGAAACATTCCCTTGGTATCTCTAATTTTCTTGAAGAGATCTCTAGTCTTTCCCATTCTGTTGTTTTCCTCTATTTCTTTGCACTGATCACCGACGAAGGCTTTCCTATTTCTCCTTGCTATTCTTTGGAACTCTGCATTCAAATGGGTGTATCTTTCCTTTTCTCCTTTGCCTTTCACTTCTCTTCTTATCACGGCTATTTGTAAGTGCTCCTCAGACAACCATTTGGCCTTTTGCATTTCTTTTTCTTGGGGATGGTCTTGATCCCTGCCTCCTGTACAATGTCACAAACCTCCGTCCATAGTTCTTCAGGCACTCTGTGTATCAGATATAATCCCTTGAATCTATTTCTCACTTCCACTGTATAATCATAAGGGATTTGATTTATGTCATACCTTAATGGTCTGGTGGTTTTCCCTACTGTCTTCAATTTAAGTCTGAATTTGGCAATAAGGAGTTCATGATCTGAGCCACAGCCAGCTCCCGGTCTTGTTTTTGCTGACTGTATAGAGCTTCTCCATCTTTGGCTGCAAAGAATATAATCAATCTGATTTCAGTGTTGACCATCTGGTGATGTCCACGCGTAGAGTCTTCTCTTGTGTTGTTGGAAGAGGGTGTTTGCTATGACCAGTGCGTTCTCTTGGCAAAACTCTATTAGCCTTTGCCCTGCTTCATTCTATACTCCAAGGCCAAATTAGCCTGTTACTCTAGGTATTTCTTGACTTCCTACTTTTGCATTCCAGTCCGCTATCATGAAAAGGACATCTTTTTTGGGTGTTAGTTCTAGAAGGTCTCATAGAACCATACAACTTCAGCTTCTTCAGCATTACTGGTCAGGGCATAGACTTGGATTACTGTAAAACTGAATGGTTTGCCTCGGAAACAAGCAGAGATCATTCTGTCATTTTTGAGATTGCATCCAATTACTGCAAGTACTTCGGACTCTTTTGTTGACTATGAGTTAATATATGCTGAGCAGGTAAATGCTCACTAAGCCAAATCCATTCATGATAGAAAAGGATGTCACATGCCAACTTACAAAAGAATGATTCCAAAATGAGAAATGTAACCTGAATAAACGCCCTGGTGGAGAAAAGACTATAAGTATTGTAGGGGAAGGGGTAGCTAAATTTTGAGGCAGGATCAAGGGAACCTCAAGGATGTGTGATGAAAAGGATATACATTTAAATTTTATTCTGCAAGACCTCTTCTCTCTATATAAGTTAGGAAAGAAATAAACTGATGAAGTACCAGGAGAAAGATGGAACTCAAACATGTTCTCACAAGGGACTATGTTCCCTAAGGCAGAGATTCAGGAGAACAAGAAACCAGAACTGTTTCACCTGGGTTTCCCCAAGGCCTGAATCCAGCTGAAATACGTTTCTTTCAGCATGATGTCCCTTCAATTCTGGTGGGTCATGGAAGTGGGTAGCTTTCTCTTTGTCATGCTGACTCTGACATCCATCTTGTGAATGATTTTAACCACCAAAGGAGGGACTCAGAAGAGTCGAACCACCATAACCCATGCAGGGTGGTCTGAGGATGCCACATTTCAAAAGTACAGGCTCAGCACACATCTAGGGAGGTTGCCACATTTGGCAACTGGAAAAAGTAAATTTGTCTTTTCTATGCTGAACCATCTTCTGAGGAAAGAGCAAAGATCCTGAGGTTTGGAATGTTAGCTATGGAACAACTCTTCCCCTATAGCCTAAGGCCCTGTCAAGGCTGACCTCTGCACTAAAATCTGAGTCTGGCCTCATTCCTTGGAGGATCTGAAGGCAGACCTGAACTGTCTATCCAGTACCCACTGGCCACATGTGGTTAGTGAGCACCTGGAATGTGGCTAGTCTGATTTGAGCTGCATTGTTTAAATACACACTGGATTTTGAACATTTACTTGAAAAAAGAACATAAAATATCTCATTAAAATATAGTTAATTATACAACAGTGATTTATGTTGAAATATTTGCACAAAGGTAGAAGAAAACATTATTAAAATTGATTTAATTTGTTTCTATTTTTTTAAATGCAGCTACCAGAAAATCTTGAATTACATGCATGGTTTACATTATATTTCTATTGAAAAGTTTTGATCTAGACTACAGATTGGCAATTTTTTTGAAAAGGACCAAACAGCAAATATTTCAGGCTTTGCAGATCCTCTAGTCTCTGATGAATCTGCCAAACTTGGCTATTTTAGCACAAAAGCAGTCATAGATGATAGATAACACATAAATGAAAGTGAGCAACTGTGTTCTGATAAAACTTGATTTATAAAAATAGGTAGCAATCCCTTATGATTATACAGTGGAGGCGATGAATAGATGTACTCCTTTCCCAATTTTGAATGATGTTCATGTTCACGGAACATTGTTCCATGTCCAGTTCTAAGTATAAGTTACTTCATGGCAAATATAAGGAGAAATAGTGGAAACACTGACTGATTTTATTTTCTTGGGCTCCAAAGTCACTGCAGACAGTGACTGCAGCCATGAAATTAAAAGAAGATTGCTCCTTGGAAGGAAAGCTATGACAAATCTAGACAGCTTTGCCAACAAAAGTCTATATAGTCAAAGCTATGGTTTGTATGGTTTGTAGTCATGAGAGTTGGACCATAATGAAGGCTGAGTGCCAAAGAATTGATACTTCCGAATTGCGGTGTTGGAGAAGACTTTTGAGAGTCCCTTGGACAGCAAGGAGATCAAATCAGTCAATCCTAAAGGAAATCAACACTGGATATTCCAT
Source organism: Ovis canadensis (assembly GCF_042477335.2). Classification (NCBI taxonomy): domain Eukaryota; kingdom Metazoa; phylum Chordata; class Mammalia; order Artiodactyla; family Bovidae; genus Ovis; species Ovis canadensis. The sequence continues at coordinate 206,995,556 of NC_091245.1, read as the reverse complement.
GAGAAGGACTAATGCTGAAGCTGAAACTCCAGTACTTCGCTACCTGATGTGAAGAACTGACTCATTTGAAAAGACCCTGATGCTGGGAAAGATCGTCATTTCCTCCTCCAGGGGATCTTTCTGACCCAGGGATTAAATCCATGTCTCCTGCATCTCCTGCATTGCAGGCAAATTATTTACCACTGAGCCACTGGGAAGCTTCCCATTAAGTCAGTTAATATTTGCTTTATAGATTTAGGTTTTCCTATACTAGGTGCATACATGTTAATAAGAGTTATACCCCTTGTATATTCTTGTATTGATCCCTTTATCATTAAATAATACTCTTCTTTGTCCTTTGTTACAGACTTTGTTTTAAAGTCCATTTTGTCTGATATTACTACCTTCTCTTTATTGCTGTTTCCATTTGTACAAAGTATCTTCTACCATCCTCTCACTTTCAGTCTGTGTGTCTTTAGCTCTGAAGTGAGTCCCTTGTAAGTCACATATAGAAAGGTATTCTTTTTTAATCCAATCAGCCATTCTCTGTCTTTTGACTGGAGAATTTATTCCACTGACATATAAATAATTATTGATAGTTTTATACTTCCTGCCATTTTGTTACTTGTTTTCTGGTTTTTGTAGCTGTTGTCTGTCCTTTCCTTCTTTTAGTTTCTTAACTCGTGGTTTCATGATTTTCTTTAGTGGAATGCTTGTGTTCCTCTCTCTCTGATTTTTGTATATCTGTTGTGGGTTTTGATTTGTGGTTATTATGGAGTTCATATATGTTTATCTGTAACTATATTCATTTGTTTCAAACTGGTACTCATTTAAATTAAAACACATTCTAAAATAGCTACACTTTTTTACTGCCCCTCCCTCATGTTTTGTGTTTTTGATGTGTATTTTACATCTTCATGAGTATCTCTTCACTGTTCACTGTAGTTATGTTTAATTTTATGATTTTTTATCTTTTAATCTTCCTGCCAGCTTAGTTAAGTGGTTCATCCACAGCCTTCACTACATATTTGCTTTTACTATTGGAATTTTTCCTTTCCTATAGATTCTTACTTCTTGTAGCATTTTCTTTCCACTTTGGATCATCTCTTTTAACATTTATTTAGTATTGATGAACTCTTTTAGTTTTTGCTCATCTAATAAGTTATCTCTCATTCAATTCTAAAAGGTAATCTTACTGTGTAGAGTATCATACATTGTAGGTTTTTTTCTTTCAGCATTTTAAATATATCATAGCCACTCACTCTGGACTGCAAAGTTTCTGCAGAAAAATCAGCTGATAGCCTTATGGGGGTTCCCTTGTATATAGCTCTTTTTTTCTCCCCCTCTTGTTGCCTTTAGAACTCTCTTTATCTTCAACTTTCGTCATTTTAATTACACCTAGTGTGGGTCTCTTTGGGTTCATCTGGTGTGGGCTGCTCTGTGCTTCTTGTACCTGGTTATCTGTTTCCTTACTCGGGTTTGGGAAGTTTTCAGTTATAATTTCATCAAATATATTTTTGACTCCTCTGTCTCTCTCTCTTTTTTCCTTCTGGGGCCTCTATAATGCAAATGCTGGTATGCTTAATGTTGTTCCAGTTCAGTTCAGTTCAGTTCAGTCGCTCAGTCGTGTCCGACTCTTTGCAGGGGTCCCTTAATCTATTCCATTTTTAAAATTTGTTTTCTTTCTGCTATTCTGATTGGGTAGTTTCCATTATTCTGTCTTCCAGACCACTTGTGTATTCTTCTGTTTCACCTGGTCTGCTGTTAATTCCTTCTAGTGTGTTTTTCATTTCAGTTATTGTATTCTTAAGTTCTGACTGGTTCTTTTTTATATTTCTTAGTTCCTTGTTAATATTTCCACTGTGTTCACCTATTCTTTTCCCTAGTTCAGTTAGCATTCTTATTACCAACACTTTGAACTATTCATCTGGTAAATTATTTATCTCTGTTTCATTAGTTGTTTTTTCAGGTTTTTTTTTTCTTGTTCTTTCATTTGAAACAAACAACTTTTACGGTCTTTTTATTCTGCTTAACTTTTTCTGTCTTTATGAAATTAGGTGAAACAGTTCTCTATCCTGGTCTTGAAGGGGTGTCCTTGTGTGGGAACATCCCTAGATAGTCTGCATGTGCCCAGTGGCTTTGGTGGGAGAGCTGGATCTGACATGAACACAAGTCATATCTTTCCTTAGGGTGTGCTGGCAGCTAGCACCTTGGTAGGTTATGGGCTGGAGATGGAGGGGCTGAAGCCAGAGCCAGGTATGACTCAGACTTCCCCTCAGCTCAGTGGCTATCCCTGCCCTATTGGGTGAGGGGTCTAATCTCAGATTGCTGGAACAGAGGCCCTGAGAGTTGGGTCTGAGGTGATTCTATTCTGTGTGCTCTCCCCCTTTCCCCAGAATTGCCCCAGAGGGAAGCAGTGCTGGAACAAGAGGAGTGAGAGTGGGCACCTGGTGTGGACTGGGGTGTGTGCTGGAGTGGTTCCAGCACATAAGTCAGAATTTAAACTACTCTGGATCTGCCTCCTCCATGAGCACCCGTAACGGCTGCCCTCACCCCAGTTTGGGTGCTGTGCCAGGTCTGAGCCAGCTCCACACCCCAACCCCCACAACTGTACTCTTCCAAAAGCTGTGGCAGCTCTTGCCCTAGTGTCAAGCTGCACCACAGAGCAAGAACTGCCAAGTGAGCACTTAGCTTGGGCTGAGTCAGTCATTGGTGCAGACACAGGAAACTAGCCAGAATCCTGGGGAATTTCAATGTGCTTCATCTACCTTGTTTCAGTTTTCAAACCAACTAAAGGGACTCATCTTCCTTGTTGCAGATCCCAGGGCTGGGGTGCCCATATGTGGTTCAAATTGCTCACTCCCTAAAAGGCCTGTGTAATCCCCCTCCTTTTTTGTGTCCTCTCCCAGGGGTGTGGTCCTGACCTAATTCCATATGGATCGTTCTTATAGCTTTGGTCGTATAAGTGTCTTTCTACCAGTCTCATTTGTTTTCAGTGAGAACTGTTGCACGTGTCGATGTAATCTTGATGTGTTTTTTGGGAGAGTTGAACTTCGCATCCCCCTATTCTGCAATCTTGATAACCCTCTCTAGGATCATTTTGTACATTTCCTTTCCCAGTCTTAGATATGGCCATTTCTCCAAGGAGCCCAGTTCTCTTTAACTGGAGAATGGTATTAGAAACTAAGATATCAGAGGTGGGTGTGCTCATTGATACTAGGGGTCTTGTTTCTATGCCTGGAACCAACTGTCCAACTAAGAAGATACATGTATCTGTACCAATGTGTGTATATGCATATAACAAGGATTATTTCTATATCTATAGAATACTCATTTTGACAACCAAGTCATTACTCCTCAGTGGATAAAACTCTCTGACAGAATAGGATATCTGAATATTAACATCTAGAATTTTACTCCAAACCAAAAGAAGAAAAAGATGGGTTTGGGGGACTTGGAGGGTCCATTTTGGGTTTTAAAATTAAATTTCTCTCTGGCCTCCTCCTTCCTCCTTGTTTCTGCCTATTTCTTGGAAGTGGTTTTTTAAGTTTCACTCATTTTCTGGTGGGAGATGTGGCTATAACGTTTGCTGGTGTTGGCCAAAATGGCATCTGTGGCCACAAGTCTCCCTGGTTGACCTGATAAACTTGTTTGTGCAGCTAATGGACGTGGAGCTAAATGAGACTGTTCTGCTTTGGGAATACGATCTGAGGCTACCAAATCCTGGGTCTACAATATAGCACAGATGCTAGATGCACCTTCTCTTTGTCCTCTCTGTAGGGAAGTAGAAGGGTCCCTGTGTTGGGGAAAGGGGACCAGCCTAACTACCCCCAACACCGCTTTAAGGCTATATCTTAACACCAAAACCCACCAGGAAGAGTCAGGGAAAGACTATCACTGAGGCACAACCCCACACCAAGCTGCCCTCACTGTACTTAGCCCACTTGCCATCTGCCTGTCCGTTTGTTCAACAAACATGGACTGTAAGATACCAGGCACAGGCTAGGCACAGGAACACAGAGGTGGGTGAGGCTCTTGCCTCACTGCAGCTTCCAGTATAATAAATAAGACAGACATTAAAAATAAAAAACTAGAATACAGTTTGCTATGTATCATTTTGGAGTAAAGGATCTTAGCCTGGATCCATGGATATCCTTCAAGGTGTTCCCTTAAAATTAATCATAAAAGCTATACATACTGGGCATTCCTTGTTTGTTCCCCCATTACATCTTCTCTACACTGCTCTGTGTCCCAGGAAGCTGACCTCTACAGTCGCCATCAAATGGGCTCACTAGAGGCCCATGGGCTTTTAGTGAGATGAACCACTAGGAAATCTGAGAGGGAGAGAAAAGTAGGGCTATATATTTCCCCACCAGCTGTGGCCTCTGCCCAAGGCCACAGGTCTTACGGGCTATCTCTCTTACAGCCACAGCTATAGTGCTTCTTGAGTTCCCATTTGTCTTTCAGGCTTAGTGGTGGTAACTGTTCCCTATTTCTTGCTAGTCCAGGGTGCTTCACCATCCATATTGGGTTTCCTAAATTCTGCCCATATCTTTGTAAACAGTACCTACGTCAAGTTCCATTCAATCATTCTGAGTACAGAACCTTAAAAATATGTGTATCAGATTCTCAAAAGGGTCTGTAACTCAAAAGAGGTTTAAAAAAACCCCTTCAGAAGAAGCACATACAAGGTGATATGGCCCTAAGAGGAAAGTGTATTGTCTATAATTCTGTTGGCTTCGCAGAACAAGTGCTCCTCTCGAAATGCAAATCTGATCCAGTTATTCTCCTTCTTAAATCCTTCAGTGTTTCTCAGAATAAAGACCAAACTCCTTCATAGGCCCCACAAAGCCCCAGCTCATGTACCCCTCTCTAATCTCACCCCAAACACCCTTTGTGTTCTGTACTCCAGTTGTTCTGAATTTGGGGTTCTGAACTTGTGCCAGGCTCCCTTCAGCCCTGAAACCTTGCACATGCTGATCCTTCAATCTGGAAAGCCTCTCCCATCTTCTCTATTCATTTTCCGGGCCTTGGCTCAAGTGAATCTTCCCAGGGAACTTCCCTGACCCTCAGTCCAGGTCAAGTTCCTCTGTTTTATACCCGATAGAACCCTGAATACATCCTCTTAAGCACTTATCTTAGTTTGCAATACATTTTTGTGTTTTGTATTTGATATTTATTAATGTCAGCCTCTCCTGTACATAAACTGTAAGTTCAGTGAAGGATGGAACCACATCTATTTCTGCTCATAACTGTGTCCTTGGCCTTTAGCACAGAGCATGATATGTCAGAGATGCTCATAAGTATTTGCAGAGAAATGAATGACAGAGAATGAAAGTTATTTAAATCAAGACATGAAGGGTCAGTTTTCCAGGAAGCACAGACCAGGAGTCTAAGAGGCCACTTGAGAGCTGGTTAATCTGCTCAGTACATTCAACATAAATTTGCTTGGGCAACATGCAATGTGCCCCCACATCCTTTTCCCAACCACAGATCAAAATAACTCAGAAAAATTACCTTTATATCAAGAGTGAGCATCAACTCATACTGGTTGTAAAAGTCCTTGGAGCTGGGCAACTGGTACTCCTTTGCTGTGCCCAGGAATGTCTCAATGTCATTCAAGGCAATGTCAACACCCTCTCGGGACTGGCACTTGTCTACAGCTTGGGAAGCCAAGAGGTAGACTCCTGCTTCACACCACTGGCTGACCTTTTGGAAAGAAACACAGTGCCCTGTGCAGTTAGCCAGCCCAGAGCTCAGCCACCACCATCCTCAGGAGGTCCAAGCTCATATGGGGTCCACAAGGATTCTGAGACAACAGGCAATCATCATGAGATGTAATGTCATCCAGGATCAAGTTTAGAGGTCCAAAAATAAAACCATGAGGTGGACAAGGCCAAATCAATTTTATATCTGCAGACTTTTTAGGAAAGTTACTTAATCAAAAAATAAATCACATAAACATTCTTCTCCACTGACAATAGTTGCCACATCTCTAAGAGGTGAGAGTTGAGTTGTTTCTATGTTTGGTCTAACCATTGAAAAATACCACAAATGGCTTTTTGGGTCTAATCTCTAGGCCACTTTTCTTGCATCTTAATTGGTTACAAGAGCACAGTGTGAAAAATGAGGCTTCAGACCTGGGCCCTCCATGCCCTCCTGATAGAGGGAATGTCTCCTTTAACAAGAATACCATTTTCCTCTGTCCACATTTCTATTTGTCTTTCCAAGGGAAGAATCTAAGGATGCAAAACTCTTGACTCAGAACAGCAGTACTTAAACTTTCCAGAATGTTGGGATGAAATCACATAGGTAGAGAATTCTAACAATTTGATTTTTAAAAAACTTAAACAAACAAGGGCCCTTGTCTAAATATTTATATGAAAAGAAGCTACCCTTGCAAGTACATCTGCATTACCATTTATTGCGTGACCTAAAGAGGTATGTAAAATAACTGTACAGACAAAAAAAGATCCAAAGGGAGCTCCGAAGTAGTTATCTCTAAGTGGGAAAATTATAGGCAACTTAAGTTTGTCTTGACTTTTCCCTTAAATTACCTACACCGAATGTGTACTACTTTTAGAATTACAAAGAAATCATATAAAGATATATTAAAATGGATGATTCCCATTGTGTGGGGATGAGGAGGGGAGTGGAATGTAAGTAGTATCCATGAATAATTGTTTTCCTCCTCCTTCTGATATTTTTGAATTTTCAAAATAATATGAAATTTGCTTTGATACATACTATGAAAACTTTCTCTTTAAAATCATGCCTGTATCTGCAGAAAATACTAGGATCGGGTCTTCTGCAGAGTCACAGCAGCTACTTGTTCCCTGACACACAGACACACACAGACACACACAGACACACACAGACACACACACACACACACACCCTCCACAGATTGCATTAGGCTATTATGTCTGGAGCAGAAATGGAGTGAGGGAAACAGCAGCTAGCTAATCTTGCTAAGAGCACAGCACACAGAGCAGGCTGTGCTCCAGGCCCTTCTGAGCCACTTGCTTCTGGAGCAGCTGTATTTCCTTGACACTAAAATCCCTGTGGCAATGGGATGATGTAAACAGCCTGGGCGGGTGCTCCCAGCTATCAGAGAGAAACAACTGTGGGAATGGAGCATGCTGACTCATGGTATGAGCCCTGTGTTGGCTGGAACAGCTGATAGGGAATGCTCCAGAAGTCAAAGCCCCTGCTGACTGGCCACCTGCCTCAGAGATCACCACTGAAGGGCAGTGGGGTGTGGGCGGAGGCACCCCCTCCCCGGGAGCACTCTGCATACAGAGTTGCAGTCTAGTCTAAGGAGTCTGAGTCTTGGAATTTGGCCACCCTGACCCGAAATCTGCAATCCCCTATTTACCCCATGTGTGGTCTTGGGCAACCTTTTATTCCAGGGTTCCTCAGTGTTGTCTAGGTACCACCTGCATCAAATCACCTGGACACTTGATGAAAATATTGATTTTTGGGCATCATCCCAGACTTACTGAATCAGAGTCTGCAGAGTGGTCCATCAGGAAATCTGCAATTATAGCACGCTCACCTTATGTACTAAATGCTGTGACTCATCGACCCATTCAACTATGTTGAATATCAATTTCTATCTCTTAAATGAGGCCATTATTATCTTCCTCACAGGTTATATTAAGGATTAAATAGATGATGCAATTATGCTCCTAGTAGAAACACAGTAGGTACTCGATATATAGTAGGAGTGTATAATGGTCATTATTACTTAGGCTTCTTCAAAAGGATTCACAATCTGATGCCTTTAATGAGGAGAAGCACTTTGCAACTATAGTGCTTCATTCTCTGTACACTTGATGGGGCATCAAGAAAGGATGGGTCAGGTCAAAACACACTTTAAGTCTGAGTCCACACAGAAGATGTGGACTTTTTTTCATTCAAATGGGGTGTGGTGGATGGCTAGGGCATTTTTCACCTTCAGTACTTCTATAACTTCAGATTGGTACAGTTTTTAATGCCTCTTGAGTGCTGTTCCACATGAAGCACTTTATCCTCTCAACAATAATGAGGGTAGGGAGGGCAAATATGATTAAGACTTCTTCACAGGACATTTTGCACACATTATGGTCACGGCTTAGTTTTGCTCACCTTGTCCAACCTTCTATGCAACTCCAAGGACTTTTCTAAAATGTCATGTTTCTTTTTGTTTTCATTGATGAAGTCATCACAAAGGTGCCTGAGCTCTGCACACCTGGGTCTGATGGAGTCCACTGCATAATGGTGGCTTTGGATAAGCTGGTCCCCAATTACTGCAAGCAGCTGGGCCTTTTCCAAGGACTCCTGCAAAGTGAGCATCCACAGCCAAGCATCAGAAACTGAGTCATGGAGAGGCCGGGATTTGCCTGGCACTGTGTGCTTCAAATCTGGGGAGAGGTTAGAGAAATAAGTGGTGATCAGGTTTTAGGCTGAGAGCATGGGAAAGCGCTGGGGTGGTTCAAGGTCCCCAGGAGGCCTAGCCTAGTCCAGCGTCATCTGCACTCTGAAGAAAAGGAAGTCATTCGTTCAGATATTTGTTGAGTTCTGGGTTAGGCACTGAGGATATAGCATTAACAAGATAGGATTTTTCAGTTCAGTGGAGAACTCAGATACTAAATGAATTATTAACTATTATTATTAATTATTATTAATGTAATAATTAACTTATTACAACTGTGATAAATTCTAGGGCAGAAGAGCATGAAGTGTTACACTGGACAGAATTGGAGACTGAATTATCCTGTCAACTAAATGAAAAGGAAAAGAGATAGACATGTTGCCCCAAGGAGAGAGGAGAATGAGTTGAGGTTGAGAAAATGGTAAAGATCTGGTTTGGGCAATCCTATGGAGAGATCATGAGACTTAAGAAATATGTTTGTCTAAGCTGTTTCCTGCAGCCCACAAGGTCCCTGTCTGCTCTCAACTCATTAGCTCAGCAACCGCATCTCCTACCTCTTTCGGCACAGCTTGTTTTGTTCTAACCACATGTGCCACGTTTTCCTGTTTTTAATTATTCATCATATATTATTGAGTACCTGCCATGTACCAAGCACTGTCCAGGTGCTGGGGGTTTGGGAGTAAACAAACCAGGCAAAAATCCCTCCCCTCACGAAGCTTACATTTTAGTAGGAGATGCAGGCAATAAACAAATATGTAGACTATATAGTATCTTAGTCAGTGATGAGTGCTATGGAGAAAAAGTAAACAGGGAGAGGAGGGCGGGGAGTGCTGGTGGAGGAGCTGCTTTTTTAAAGAGGGCGGTGAGAGAAGAGCTCACTGGGAAGGTGCTAGCAGTGCTGTGCAGAAAAGTGAGCATAGCAGCCTGAGACTATCGTCCTTAGAAAGGTCTGTTTGCAAGGCTGGTCCATGGCTGGCACCTGGGAAAGTCAGGAGGGTTCCTATCATCCTTAATTAGAATGACTCAAGGGACTTCCCTGGTGGTATAGTGGATAAGAATCTGCCTGCCAGTGCAGGGGTTATGGGTTCAATCCCTGGTCTGAGAAGATTCCACATTCCATGGAGCACCTAAGCCCAGGAGACACAACTACTGAGCCTGTGCTCTAGAGCCCTCAAGCTGCAACTACTGAGCCTGCATGCCTAGAGCCCGTGCTCCACAAGAGAAGCCACTTCAACGAGAAGCCTGAGCACTGCAGTGAAGACCCAGAGCAACCCCCCAAAAAATTTTTTTTAAAAAAGAATGACTCATGATGCCTAAACTGTTTGTGCAAAGAGTATGCTTTATGTTGAAGACCTGCTTTCTTTTGAGTCTGGAATTCTGCTTTATGCCAGGCAGAGGCCACCAACATGACACAAGAGCCAAAACCTAAAGTGAAGGACAACCATGCAGCACTTGGCAGAAAGATGGGAGCATGTTTGACATGTTCAGGCAGCAGGAGGAAGCCACTGGGGCTGCAGCAGAGGAAGCAGGGAGGAAAGGAGGAAACATGATCAGAGGAAAGAAGAGGGTCTGACCAGGGAGGGCCTTGCTGCCATTGCGGGCGCTTTGTCTTTTACTCATTATGACATGGGGTGTGCAGAAGGGTTTTGAGGAGAGGATCTCATTCATATTTTTGAAAGGACTGCTTCAGCTGTGGTGTCGAAAATGGCAGAGAATAGGGAAAGCAAGGAGACCAGTTACGGAGCGACTGCAGTAATCCAGGTGAGCAACCAAACTAGCTGCTATCTCGGCACCCTTCCCTGGGATGTTCCTCCCAGGGCAAAGCTCTTAGCCAACCTCCCAGGCCCTCTCCCTCACTCTGTTTTCATTTTTTAAAACCACTTACCTCTATCTGAAAGTATTTTCTTTCTTTACTTTAATATATGATTCCTTCTTCTTCCACCCATGCCCACCGTTACATAAGCTCCATGAGATCACTTAGCAGGCATTCCATAAATATTTGGCCAGTAAGATAAAAGAATAAATGAACCAGTGAACTAGGGGATGCAGTGATCTGCTTGGCTGGAACTGTGTGAACGACACTGACATGAGTCAAGACAGAGGACTGCCATGTCCTCAAAGGCCTCACGACAGAAGGCCCACTCACACCCTTACCGACCATGTTGAGCATCCAAGCTACCACATTTGTGCTGGTTTAGCTTTTCATAGTAACACAAGGAATCATGATGACCCCAGATGACGAAAACGTGACAGTCTCCTAATTTACAGTGGTTTATAAGATTTCAACAAGCTTAAAGCCCCTGTTTCCCACCCAGTCAATCATTCACCAAGTCCCACAGAACACACCTCCTTCTTAATACCTTTGGAACACTGAGCCCTTCCCTACCACCTCCTTGTCACCGTGTGTTCAGACCTTGGTGCTTTCTGACTGGGACAGCTGGTCTCCTTGATTTCCTTTAAACTCTCCTTCAAGTCATGCTCCACACTGCGGATGAAGCAGCAATTTCATCATGATGTCTATTCATGTCTTTATCACTTCAGAGCCTCAGAGCCTTTCTTGACTCCCTGCTGTCTTCAGGAGGAAGTTCAAACTCCTGAGAAATGCACAAAAGGTCTTTCACTACCTGGCTCACACTGTGCCTCCTCCTCGCTCACTCTGTCACCCTGTCCTCTGCTGTAACTGCACTAATGACTCCTTTGTAGTTCTCCAAACAATCAGATAGCTTTGAGCCTCCATACCTTCTCTACTCGCTCTCTCTGCCTAGAAAGCCCCATCCTTCCCTCATCAACCCTCCCCTTACCTCCTCACCCCTCCCCATGTACCCACACTACTCTGGAACTAACTCCAAACCACCCTTTAGAGTTCATCTACTTCAGGAAACTTTCTCTGACTCCACCATTTTATTTTGATGCCCCTCATCTGAGCTCCCATAACACTCTATGCCTTTTCCAACCAAAACATGAACTTGACTGTGTTGTGATCAGCTATCTACTGCCTGCTGCCCGTATTATCCACAGACACTTGTTGGCATGCACCAGCTCTTTTTCAGCTGCTCTTTAAGAGTACACAGCACATATTAGGTACTTAACAACACATGATTGTTGTTTTGGGATAATGATATGGGAATAAAATGATATAAATCAAGCAGGGTTATTTAGAAGAACTTAGGGACAAATACCCAGTGCGCTTATTCAAAACAGCAAAGGCCCAGATAGAGGCATTGGTCACCATCACTCAAAGAAGGTTACAATGCTAATTCCTTGGACTGGTTTGTTCACTCCTGTGTCCAGAACTCAGAGCAGTGTGGCATGGTAGGAAATCAATAAATATTTGCAGGATGAATATAAGAAGTAGAACTGCTCAGCCACTGAAGATTGAACCTAGGAAACATTCTGCAGCCCAGAATTTACCCCACCACCTCTGTGATATCAACAAAAACATTCACTGAGAGCCTACCATATGCTAAGTACAGTTCTGAATGTTTACATTAACTATTCCTTTAACTCTTCACAATGAACCTTTAATGTAGGGAGGTGTTTTACAAAAGAGGAGTGGAGACACAATGGCCCAAGGTGACCCGGGTAGGAAAGAGAAGAGCCAGGCTTCAAACTCAAGCAGTCTGGCTCCAGAATCTAGCTGCAGCCAACACATACAGAGAAAAATGGCTGTGCTTGTCCTGCCCGAGCTCAGAGACCTCATTTGGTTGATTGAACCTGTCTGACTTTAGCCAAATACAGAAATAGGAAAACTTGGCCAGAAAATCTCTGTTGACTTTTTTCTAAGTCCAGCACCTAATTTATTAAGAATAGTGCAAGTTTTCTGGGCTTAGGGAACTTTACCAATGGATGCTCCCCAGGCATCCTGTGGTGGTCACAGCTGCCCCGGATTTGGCATGCTGCATCACACCTTCAGAACTGTTCTTAAAACGCTTGCAATGTTGGAGGAAAGATGTGAGTAATAGGTCCAAATAGATTTGGAGAAGAGATCCATAAATATAACACATAAGTCAATACCAGATGGCTGGAAAATTACTGAAATGAATGGATATTATTAATAGCTTCTAAGCTCTGACCACCTACTACGTTCCAGGCACTCACTAAGTCCTTACTATACATCAGGTTCATTCATCTTCCCAGGGACGTTTGTGAGGTAGGAATCATTATTATCCATTTTATAGATGAGAGGATACATTCAGAAAGGCTAAGAAACTTGACTAGTATCACACAGTTGGTAGTTGTTAGAGCCAAGATTTGAATCCAGTTCCATCTGGCTCCAAAGCCTGTGTCTTAGCACCTTCCAGTCCACATATTCCAGTCCACATGGTGCTAGAATAATGGCTGTCCAGCTATGACTATCAAATCCTTTAGTTGCCTGCAAAGAACTTTGCTGAAAAATCTCCAAATTGCAGCTTGTTTTTCAGTCTATACAGCTTCTACTCAAGGTAATCAGGGAACAAAACCTCCAAAGTAAAAAAAGAAATAAGAAAGAAATAGCTGAAATCTGGTGCTCTGATCATAAGTCTGCCTGGCTTCTTTCAGATGCTGAAAATTTCAGAAGGCTGGATGGTCAAGTTGCAGCTTATAATTCAAAGCCTTTATTGTAATAACAAGTTATCATACCCCCCACCCGCCAAAGACTCTACTGTTATAATGGAAGATGGGCATGTCTACTGTAGAAGAAAATGGTGAAGAAGGGGTGATGCTGCCATATCAGGGAACCCAGAACAGATCCACAGATAGTAATAGCAGAGGAGTGGAGTGCATGCATGGGGAAACGAGCCAGGTGAAACAAGAAAGGCAGAAAGTTAATGGTTGTTGGAACTGAGCTATAGACACATGGGAGTCCCTTGTACTAGTCAACCTACTTTTTTGTGTACTTGAAAATTTCCACTACAAAAAAAGTCATGTAGCCCTTCCAGCTACGTTGTATTTCTAGGTTAATGATCTGGGTTCCATGCCTTCTTGGACACAGTAGGGTGACTCCTGGGCCCTAACCCTGGAGGGAGATGTCAAGGCTGAAAAAATGTTGGGTCTCACTGTTTTGCCTGCATCCATTCCTTGCTGGCCCATTACCAAAGGCCTGAGCATGACTCACAGCAAAAACCCTATAGGAAGTTCTGCTTTTAAAGAAGTGAGGGGGACTGAAACCATTGCTTCTAAGATTGAGAGCTGAGCACCCAAAAGACAATCAAACCCTCAAACCAAAACAGGGTGAAAGAGCAGGTTCAATTAGTATGCAAGAAGATCTGGTTAGAGCTGACTCAGAGGTAACCTGTGAGGATGATACCACTACACAGAATAAGGAACCTGGCAATAACCCAGAAGTCAGCGTGTGGTTATGCTACAAAAGAAGGTGAGAAAGTGCTGAGAAAAGACAAACCTCAAGCATATTTTAGTAGATTCTATCCAAACATCACCTCTTTCCTTTAACAATTTACAGGACAAAGAGATTAGCCAAGCCCATATCACTTGAAGAAACAATTCCACTTGGAAATCTGAGTGAAGGGATGTTTAAAAAGTCCCGATTATGACTAGATGGCTTTGTTTGGATCACTCAAAGGTAAATGGAAAGGCCTCCTGCATCCTTGAGAAAACAAGTGAAAAACCAGGGTAAACAAGGCACAGAATGGATAAAACCAATGTGGACTCTGTGAGTCATCTGCAGTGGGTGAGTCCAGCTGGTTCAGGAACATTGCCCAAGAAAGATGTCCTGTGACCACAGGTTTCGCCCCTACTCACAGTCAGCGACTTTAAAAGTATGTACCAAAGATCACAAGTCTAAGGAGATGGGCAGAAGAGAGAATGTGAATGCAGTCATGCAGATCCAGTACTTAAAACACAACCCAGAGCACTGTCCAACAGCTTTCCATTCCACCGAGAATAAAATCTAATCCTCACCACCAGTGCTCCCACCTGTTCTTTCCTAGCTCACCACAGTCCAGCCACACTACTGGGACTCCCAACCTCGTTTCTACCTCAAGACCTTTGTCCTTGCAGCTTCTCTGCCTTGACTGCTATTCCCTAAATCTTTGCATGGCTATCCAGATCTCAGATCAAAGGTCTGAGAGGCCTTTCCTAACTAATAAAGTAGTACCCCCCACTCACTTTCTCTCATGTCCCATAATTTTCTCCATCTCATTTGTCACTATCTGATGTTGATTTATCTGATTACTGTCACTTGTCTGTCTCTCCCCAGTAGAATGCAACTTGTGTGAAAATAGGGTCTTGACTGATCAGTCCTGGGTGTTCCACTGGAAGGACTGATGTTGAAGCTGAAACTCCAACACGTTGGCCACCTGATGCGAAGAGGTGACTCATTGGAAAAGACCCTGATGCTGGGAAAGATTGAGGGCAGGAGGAGAAGGGGACGAAAGAGGATGAGAAGGTTGAATGGCATCACCAACTCAATGAACATGGGTTTGGGTAGACTCCAGCAGTTGGTGATGGACAGGGAGGCCTGGCATGCTGCGGTTCATAGGGTCACAAAGAGTCAGACACAACTGAGCGACTGAACTGAAACTGAACTGAACTGTCTGGTTCACCACTTATAGCCACAGAATCTAAGACAAGGAATACCTGGTGATGAATGAATACCTTTCTATCAGGTTAGCAGCTACCTTTGTGTATGTATTTATATATAAAACAATATTTTTCAAACCAAAAATGAAGGTACTGGGATTGATGAGGCATATTTTCCCTAAAATATGAATGTATATAATGAAAATACATAGTATCCACATTTAATAAGGAGTTCACTTGAAAAAAACTAAAATTACATAAAATTGAGACTCTGAGACTGAGTATCTTGGAGACTCCAAGACACAGAGATATCACATACACAAAATTCAGCTTTTTTTCACTGTTTAATAAACATTTCTCATAACTCATGCCTTCAGCACTAAAGCAATTAGCTGTCAACGATCATGGATAACAGGGTGCTCACAAGGGAAGGGTGGGACTGCTGAGTGAGAGTCTGTGCTCAGGTGGGCCTGTATGCTCATGCACTGCAAAAGTACTTTCAGCTCAGAACTCACAACTGATAGCTCTTAAAGCCAAACTGGACTTGGCTTACATTTGTTACCATTTTTTAAGGGAATTTCCTCACTGGCTCAGCAGTAAAGAATCTGCCCACCAACGTAGGAGACACAGGTTCAATCCCTGGGTCAGGAAGATCCCCTGGAGGAGGAAATGGCACCTACTCCAGTATTCTTGCCTGGAAAATTCCATGGACAGAGGAGCCTGGTGGGCTACAGACCATGGGGTTACAAAGAGTTGGAAACGACTTAGCAACCAAACGACAACAAAAAATGTCTCTAACAATAATGTGAATGTCAAACGCTTAACTTTAATGTGCATGTCAAACACCTGGAGATCTTATTAAAATGCAGATTTTGATTCTGAGGCGGGGCCTGAGATTTCCCCATATTTCTAATAAGTTCTCACTGAGGTGATATCTATGCTGCTGGCCAAAGGATCACATTGTGAGAAGCAAACCTCTAGTACCATGAAATCACCATCTACCATAATCTAGAGGAAGGACGCCTCCAGATTAGCTCAGAATGGAAATGGCAACTATAGAAAACTTCCCAAGAGACAAAAAAGGGACCCTAATTAAAGAAAAGCAGAGAGGAACTTCTCTGGTAAGAACTGACTGGTCTTTCTTAATTTGTAACAACCAAATCTGTAAAGATTGATAGATAGACTTAGGAGTACTAAGTGTTGATCTGTGTACAGATCTGGGAAACTGTTTAATTTGGGTATGAGAACTTGAGGCATATATTCCTTTACAAGTCTGATATTTATAACTCTTTGAGCATGAGAAAGGAGAAAGCTTTACCAACTCTGTGTAGCAACAGAACTAATGTGGACCAATTTCCCCTTTTTCACCATCTTGCTTATTATAAAGCTAGGTGGTTTTTTTTTTTTTTTTCTGGTTTCTCCTGTTAAAGTTTCCCCTCCTTACCACCAAGCCTGCCTCCACATCCGGCCCAGTGGGTAACACACCCAATGTGACCTTACTTCCTGCTATTCCTCCCTAGCCCTGTCACTGAATGAATGGGCAGGGCCACCTGAAACCCCATCTAAGCCTCTAGCCTCAACTGGGTGCTCCTGCAGCCTTAACAGAACTCTGTACTGCCTGCATTATTCCTCATAGTTGTTAATGTGCATAATTCCCTGGGGACCTGAGGGTGGGAGTGGGGTCACTAAAAAGTCAGTATTTGGGCAATCCTGTGTCTTTTGGCAACCTTCTAACAATTAATGGGTGGCCGTGATCTGTCACTATCCACAGGGACCTTCTTCCCAGTCCACAAAACTGGAAAAAGCAAACAAACCAACCTGGCCTTCTCCTTCCAGTTTTTTGTGTTCCTTAAGAAGCTGTTCCACATGCATCACACTGTCTCCGAAGTCTGAAAACTCTGCTTGTTCTGCCAACAAGTTGTCCAGGGCTAGCTTAACCTATAAGACATGTTAGAAAGCCCAGAAATAAGCCAATGGACATCCCATCTTCAGGTATAGGCTTGTCATACTCTAGACAACTTGAAAATCCAAAAACGATTCAGGATATGTGTATATCTATATAGACTTTTTTTTAAACAGCTCATCAGTTTTTAGATTAAGCTGGGGGTACTGAAATGCCATAATAAATACATCATAAATGTGATGAATGACTGAAGAATAAATTCAAAATGCAAATAATAATGTTAAAAGTATATCATCTAATCCCCAACTAAAGTAAATGAATTATGTAAAAAAAAAAACACCTGGGGGTGCTGAGACAATGTGCAGATGGAATATCGAAGCTACACTGAATCAAAAAGGAAGGTAAACCATCACTGAAATACCATGTGGGAAAATGAGATTCTGGCACATTGCTACCCCCACTAAAAAGGTGAGAAGAGGAATCAAAAATATATGGAAGGGACTGGACTAGGGAGAGGATGCAGAGCCTGATACCCAGAATTTAAGGGGGAAGAGAGAACCAGAAGTCACAGAACTATGCACTCCCCTAACAGAACCATAAAAGGAAGTTTTATTAAACAAGAAAATAACACCTCACAAAAACTGTGTTCAAAGTGCTGTAGTTGTAGGTATTGATTAAGCTTCAGGTGATGCTCAGACCAGAACTGACTAAAGGCTTTTTCTGTTTCATCCAACTGAACTAATAACCTGTCAAGAAAGAACAAGATAGGACATGTGATTAGCATTCATTTCCACAGGCTCATGCTGATAACACCCATGTTTTCAGTCAGGGTTCCTAATTGTGATGATCTCCTTACTTTGAAGTCTATGTCACGTATGACTTTCTCATGGTTCGGCTGGTTCCCCTATTTTCCATTTTTCAATCAGGACACCCTCAGCACTAGGCAAAAACCTCAGATGCAGCTGCCTTGCTTTAAAATGTGCCCCTGGTAACCTTTAAAATGCGCTCCAGGTAACTTTACCTTTCTATTTCTTTCCACCTAAGAGGACAGGTGTGCAAACACAGCACCTAACCAAACAGTTTTTTGGCAATGAAGGTTCGGTAAATACTACTATATTCCTTGACATCCTGGGATGAAAGCAGACCATAGGAGGAGGGAATGGCTTTCTCATAAAAAGATCTCTGTAGATGGATGCCAGAAGGACACTATGGTTTTTCCTTTGTTGTCTCAAATATTCTTCTTCCTTGACCCCACCAAGACCCATCGGCAGCTGTTCCAATCTGTTCTTGGTTGTTTCACATTATCTGGTTCTATGTATTCTCTCCAGAAAAAGCAGATACCACCCTTCTCACTCACCTTTCCATGGTAGTTACATTCTCAACTTCATTGAGACTGAGTTTGCTGGTGGGACTTTTGGTTGCTGATTCTTGCATGCATGACAGCAATGTGGCCCCTTGCTTTCCAAGTAATTTCAGCTCATCCTAGAGAAAGGAAAAAACAGTCTCTCTTAGAAGAAATTAAAAGCAAATTCTAGGTAGACTTCAGTGAGTGCAGTGGTGCATGTGTGCATGCTAAGTTGCCACAGTCTGACTCTTTATGACCCTATGAACTATAGCCCACCAGGCTCCTCTGTCCCTGGGATTCTCCAGGCAAGAATAATGGAGTGGGGTGCCATTGCCTCCTCCAAGGGATCTTCCCAATCCAGGGATCGAACCCGAGTCTCTTATGTCTCCTGCATTGGCAAGTCAGGTTCTTTACCACTAGCACCACCTGGGAAGCCTGAGTACAATGGTAAGTATATTTTTATTATATTATTATATTTAGCAAATTAAGTACTAAGTAGAAGTCAAGCTCTAGCTTTTTAAATTGATTAACTTGCTCCTAATAGGTAATACAAACACATGATACAAAATTCAAAATATACAAAACAGTACATATTGAAAAGGGGCTTCCAAGGTGGTGCTAATGGTAGAGAACCTGCCTGCCAATGCAGGAGACATAAGAGATGCACATTCGATCCCTGGGTCAGGAAGATCCCTTGGAGGAGGGCATGACAACCGACTCCAGTATTCATGCCTAGAGAATCCCATGGACAGAGGAGCCTGGTGGGCTACAGTCCATGGCATCGCAAGAGTCAGACATGACTAAAGTGACTTAGCATGTACGCATGCACATATTGAAAAACCATGTGTTATGTCCACAGCCCATCCACATTCCCACTCCAAAAGCAACAACTCTTAAATTTTGTGCATATCTCAAGTTACTATAAATCTAAAATAATTAGTTAATAAAATCTTTTTTTTAATCCAAGATAGTGGCCAGAAATAAGAAAATGACAGATATCAAATGTTAGGTGATGGAAGATGCCATACAGTTAACCATGAAAAAAACGGCATCTGGTCTCATCAATAAACACTTTCCAGTCCTGTCCCTCCCCCAAAGTGTGCCCTTGTTCAACAATCAAAGTACAGAGGAGATGAGCAGCAATTTCAGTTTGACTTGGGAATATTCACATTTCCAAGGCAATTCTATTCCCTCTTTTTACGTGGGGACTTAGGGCATTGCAACTGGGGAAGATGTCAGGTTATCTCCTTCCAAATCCAGTGGCTCCAGTCCTCTACTTGCATACTGCAGGCAATCTCTCAGTGCCCTGATCATTACATATAAGGTAGGCCAAAAGGGATAGAGTCTGGCCTAGAATTTTGCAGCTGTGAGTTTGGGGTTTGATTCTTGGATCACTCAAGATGCGATTTGGCATGCCTTAAAGGTAAGAAAAGGCCCATAATTACCAAGCAATCTCTTTGATGCACACAAACACAAAATCTCTTCTTGAAGGCTAGCCACCACCAACCTCACTGATGTAGAGCACATTCATTCCCTGTGGAAGGGTTTTATACTCTGCACTCCAGTCACACAGAAATTCAGGCCCTCTCAACCTTATACCTTTGCTCCTTGTCCCCCATCTCACCTCAGGATTCACCCCTGGGAAGGCCTCCACTACCTACACCCAGCCTCAAAATTGTCCTAAGATCTGGGCTGATGACAGATTTGACTCCTCTGATCAGAATTCTCTGGACAGACCCTGTGGATCTGTCCTTTCAAAGTAATGCCCCAAGTCGGCCACCTGACTGGTATTCCTGCCTGGGACCTGGACATAACCCTTCTTTTCCACTCTCAGGTATCAGCCCTCATTTCTTATCTCATCAGTGCTCATTAGATATTTATAGGTTGGATGAATTAAAAATAGTCTAAAGAAATTAGGTTGCAGATGGATTAACAACAAGATATGATGGGGGGAGAAAAAGGCAGTCATTAATAAATGCTCTTAGCTTTTTCCTTCTCCTTCTGCCTATAGAAAAGCTTCAATAGGGTTACCAAAATCTGCCATAACATGGACTGAGGAACTATGGTACTTGGACAGCATAAAGGTAAGTTGCCCAACCCCAAAATGGAGTTTGTCCTTGTTCACAGTGGTGACAATTCAAAATATTTAATACCTATATAGAGCAAACCACTGACAAATCAGCACAGAAGTCAGATACAACCTGATGATTGTTGCCCTAGTCATTTATTTCATTAGGATTTTCTAACTCTGTTATTTGTTTACATTTATTAGCTGTTTCCTGAAGAAAAAGAGAGAGAGAGAGAGTTTTCATGTTTCAAACTTTAAAATTTTGAAATGAAAACAGACTTACAAAGAACTCCCATATACTTTTTCATCCCTATTCACCAACTGTTCATGTTTTGTCTCATTTGCTTTCTCTCTTCTTCCCTCTATTCCTTCTTTTCTCCCTGTCCCATAAATTGTTTCTGAACCATCTAACATTGTTCACTGATATTGTGCACCTTTTTCCCTAAGAGCATGACTCTTAAATATCCACAACAGTAAAAATATATATAGATGTTTAACACTGATACAATATCTAATATGCAAATTTCATATTCAGATTTCTCCTGTTGTCCCAGTAACATCCCTTATAAAATTCCTTTTTCTATAATCCAGGGTCCAATCTAGACTTGAACACTGTTATTTAAATTGTCATATCTCTTTAGTCTTTAATCAGGACCAGTTCTTTGGCCTCTTATTCTTTTAATCACTCACATTTTAAAAGAGTATAGGCCACTAGATAAGTTTCCTATTATTTGGGGGGTTATTATTACATACTCAAATTTTTTAATTTTTTAGTATTTTAGTCAGTTGTAGTCATTATTGTTTTTGATGGTTAAAGTGTCCAACTTTGGCCATTGTGAGCCCCTCTTTGAGCTGGTTCTCCCTTTTTGATTGAGCCTTGATTAATTTTTGGGACCTTTCTAGGTTTTTGTCAAAACAAAATATTCCAGGTCCTTCTTGTATTTTCCTTTCTTGTCTTTTATATTTTCCTATTTCTCCAAGGAGTCTTGCTTTCTTTTGATAGAAAGTGATATTTATAAATCAAGATCTGAGTGCTAGCTGCCATATGCATTGTTATTAGGATGTCTTTGCTTCCAGGTCCTTTTGGGTGGACAAAACCAGGAAACATGTTTTCAAAAACCATCAGATTATATAGGTATTTTAAATTCCAAATAAAATTAACATTATTATTGGGATTTCCTACAAAGAAAATAGAGTCAAATTTACAATGCCAGCACAGTTGTCCCTTGGCATCCACAGGGGATTGGTTCCAGGACCCACCTCAGATACCAAAATCTGCAGATGCTCAAGTCCCTTATATAAAATGAAATAGTATTTGCATATAACATACAGACATCTTCCTGCATATTTTAAGTCATCTCTAGATTACTTATAGTACCTAATACAATGTAAATGCTATGTAGGTCATTTCCAGGTATAAGGCAATTTCCATTTTTTGCTTTTATCTGGAATTTTTAAAAAGTATTTTCAAACCACAGTAGTTTGAATCCTTGGATTAAGAACCATAAATACAGCAGTCAGACTGCATAGCGATCCTAGTAGGTATATCATTGCAGTTTTAATTTTCATTTCTCTACTGACTAGTGATATTGCAGATGTCTTCATGTGCTTTGTGCTCAGTCACTCAGTTGTGTCTGACTTGTGATTCCATGGACTGTGGTCCACCAGGCTCCTTAGTCTGTGGGATTTCCCAGGCAAGAATACTGTAGTGGGTTGCCACTTCCTTCTCCAGGGCATCTTCCCAATCCAGGGATTGAATCTGAGTCTCCTGTATCTCCTGTACTGGCGAGCAGATTCTTAACTACTGAGCCACCTGGGAATTAATAAGTCATTTATATACTTTCTTTGGATATGTGTGTGTGTGCTAAATAACTTTAGTTGTGTTTGACTCTTTGCAACCCATGTCTATTCAAATCCTTTACCCATTTTTATTTTTTAATTTTTACTTATTTTTTGTTTGGCATTGCTGTGGCTTATGGGATCTTAGTTCCTAGATCAGGGATTGAACCCAGGCCCTCAGCAGTGACAGCAAGGAGTCCTAACTACCTTTGCTTGTTTTAAAATTGAGTTACTTATCTTTTTATGGTTAAGTTGACAAGAATTGGTGTCATATCTACAAAACCATTGCTTAATCTAAAGTCATGAAGATTTACATCTGTATTTTCCTTTAAGTGTTTTATAGTTTTAGATTTTACATTTAGTTCTTTGATCAATTTTAAGAGACTCTATATATTGTGTGAGGCAAGCCTCAATTTCCCTTGCTTCATGTAGATGGGAACTTGCTTTCCAGTTGTCCTACAGCCCAAGGATCTTTAATTTTTTCCCCATGGAAAGAAAATATCCTCGGTCTTTTTTTTTTTTTTTCTACTGCTGGCATTCAGGCTGGAGGAGGAGCTCAGGGACTTGCTTCTGGGAACATCTATATATGTTTTTGGGAGTTTCGGTGAGTTTTCTCTTGTGCAGATAGGATCCTAGTGGCAGCAACTGAGTGTGGCCATACTGCTTGTACACTGAGAGATAGCCTGTATTCATTCTGTCAAGGCTGCCTTTCCTCAGAAAATGAGAGCTCTCCTTGGAGAAGGATCCAATTTTCAGAGGAGTTTGGGGTCCCTGTGTGTAAATGCTCTAAATGTACACTCCAGCTGTTCACCCATGTGCAAGAAGTGCATGCAGGGAAGGGATGAGTGTGCTGAGTTATGTGTGCTTGTCTTGACTTATGAGGACTTTAGTCTCCCCCAAAAGAAGACCAATGCTGAATGTGTGTACAGGACTCTCTCTTCCTTTCTCTTCCTCAGATGGTATAGTGAAGTGAAGTGAAGTGAAGTGAAAGTCGCTCAGTTGTGTCTGACTCTTTGTGACTCCATGGACTATACGGTCCATGAAATTCTCCAGGCCAGAATACTGGAGTGGGTAGCCTTTCCCTTCTCCAGGGGATCTTCCCAACGCAGGGATCGAACCCAGGTCTCCTGCATTGCAGAAGAATTCTTTACCAGCTGAGCCACAGGGGAAGCCCATGGTATAGCGAAATCACAGAGAAAATAAAGTTTCAAGTCTTAGTAGGAAGCCCAAGTGCCCACAGTCTGATTGGACAGAAAATAGCACATATTGCTATTGAGAGCCTTTTTGATCTAAATATGGATTAAGAGCCAATGTGTGGCTCTGCCTTAAGGAAAGAATTTATGTTTCTTCTAGAGAAGAGCTCCTTTAAAGTGGTAAGTGCTTGAAAATTTGATTTGTTTCTTCTGCTATTTATGATCTGAGACTTTTTTCTTTGTAACCAAATTGGTTTGATATACTAGTGTGGTCAAGACAAAAGAGATTCTTCTGGACAATAATTCTGAAGAATGTGGTAACAACTACATACAGAATCAGTGCATAGGCTGTAAAAGTTCTCAAGTTCAACAACTCTCCTACTTTCATTGGCTGATTGTAGAGGTAACTATGTGCTTATGTGAATCTAAAATAAGGGCTCTCAAAGACCCCCTGGGGAAAGGAAATCAAGAAATTAAACCAAGTCTCTTAATGCTGTGTTGTTCAGACAAAAACTCTCCAGGCTAGGAGGAAGCCATAAATCACACACTGTAACTTGTATAGATATTTAAACAGACTTAGAAGTTCACTGTTCTGAGAATCAATCTTACACTATTTTTTCATTTGGAAAAGATGCTTCCTAAATGGAAAAAATATTCAATTATAGAAACTTTGGTTTAAAAAGTAGGTAAAATACTCTAATCAAAATAAAATTATATATATGTGATCATAAAACTGAGTTATTAGTAAAAGTTTAAACAGTGTTCCTTTTTTTGTAATATAAACCCTTTCTCTCTAAATCATTTTTGGATCAGAAAGAGGAAAAATCTAAATCTAGTTTAATGATTTTGGAAATTTTGCTTCTAATTTGTAAGATATGAAGCAAAAAAATCAAAGTTGTACCAGGTCAACAATTAGTAATCACAGAAGAAACACTATGTATTGTCTTTAAAAGAATATTAATATTACTTGGTCAAATAAAGACAGAATAATTTAAATTTAACCGAAATTCACTTTATACTCTATTTTCTTCCAGTTCTACTGAGATATAATTGACATATAGCACTGTGTAAGTTTCAGGGTGTACAGCATAATAATTTGACTTGGACACATCCTGTTTTAATTCCAAGAACTGCTGGCTACTGTGAATTTTAAAAAATGACATTACTCCATCTCGGAGGCTGGTTCTTTCCCTCCCTTTACCTCTGTGGAACTCTGCCTGTGTAGAGATGACAGAATACTTACTTATCTACCTTCCCTGTGAACCCTCACTGCACCTACAGCTGGTTTCACCCCTCAGATATGTGTCCTCATCTAAAATCCAATTTCTGTTTATCTTTTCCCCAGAGGCCTCCCTGATTGGCCACCTGGTCATCTTGATGCTTCTGCTCTGCAACCTCTCCCAGCACTTCTTGGAACGACATACAGAACGCACTTGCTCATGAGCCCAGGCTGGAGCCCTGTTCACAATGCCTTCCTACAGGCTCTGATGTTCAGCATCACACCCATGTATTAACTGATGCGCTGCAGTCTCCTGTGGTCTGTGACCTGTGCTCATGGATCACCAGCCCTTTTCTAGCAGACTTCAGAGAGGTGCCCTAGACCCAGCCTTCCACACCCCATGCCATCTTCCAAGAACCATGGGAGGTGAACTTGGCCAATAGGTTTGGCAATGAAATAAGTCAAGCTTCTAAAAGTCATTTTCAGGTTTCTATAGTTTCAAACCAGACTTTTTGGTTACTCAGAGTAATTCTGAGAATATATTTTGAACTCTTTTTGGTAACCAAGACCCTTAAAGAAAGAATTATACAGTTTTCCCTGACACATGGAAGAATTAATTTGCCTCAACTACCTGACTCTGACTTCCCTAACCAAACTATGTGTTCTTTGAGTTTGCATTTTGTTTGTTTCCTTGGAATGTGATGGTAGGTGATAAGTATATGCTGAATAAAAACTCAACCACCTAGCAAAGCAAAATTTTTGCATATTTTGGGTCACAGATAAGAGAGTTCAGCTCTTCTTATGCTCAACACAGCGAGAATACATTTAATGCTATGATGTATCAACCTTCTATCCTTGATTTGCTGCCTTGTTGAGTACTGGAGTGCTTTTGTGCTTAGTCTCTCAGTGGTGTCTGACTCTTTGCGATCCCATGGACTGTAGCTGGCCTGGCTCCTCTGTCCATGGGATTTTTCAGGCAAGAATACTGGAGTGGTTGCCATCTCCTCCTCCAGGGAATCTTCCCAACCCAGGGATTGAACCTCCATCTCCTGTGTTGTTTGTATTGCAAGAAGATTCTTTACTCACGAAGCCATTGGGGAAGGCCTCTCTCGCCAAATAATAGCTTTGGTCTGTTTGTGCTTCTGGTGGTGGAAAGGGGCTGACATCCATCCAGTAAGACCTGAGAAGATTTCTCTTTTCTGCATGGCCTAAAAGAATCTGCCAAGCTGCCTTCCCAGCAGGTTCTGACATGCTTTTATGAATCCTTTAATAGGTGCCTCTCCTTAAATCCAATTCAGAGCACTTTCATAGTCCTATTTCTCAAATTGGTTCCCAACTAAAAAGACACATCCCTGAGAGAAGTGAAGCAATAAGTCACTTTATTATTCTGCCCCTAAACTTCGCAACAACCTCAGGAAAATTTATGCTTCAAGAGCCAACTCCCATCCCTCCCTCCTTCCCTGCAGTTTCAGTCCATTATATCCTGTTCTGTCCTGAGCAGATCATAGGAGTGTGCACCTTGAATGGATGCCCACATCCCTTGTCTCACCAGCACCAAGCCGGAATGAGTTCCCTTTGGAGGGGCTGCTTTTCACAGGTCTTACCTTCAATCCTTTTACATGTACTACCAGTCATTCAAAGATTTTTCTCTTCATATATTGCCTATCTAGAAGATTAAAGATGATTGGTGGTTGCCAAGTCACTGGAGAAGAGGGCTTAACTTTTAATTTTGCTCCCAGAACTCTCCAAGAAGCTGACCATCTGCCAGCACAGAGGCTGGCCTCTGAGAGATCACTGACCACTCACCTGCAACTTGTTCCGCTGCCTCATGTGGGACATGAGAAGGTCTTCAGTGGAAGGGATGCTTCTGGGCAGCTCTGTTGTAGCCAGGCAGGCCCCAAAAGTCTGAAGCATCTGGGCAGTGGTCTTCAATGCCAGAGCAAAGTTTTCAATGGCCTGGATGGTCAGACAATCATAACAATGTGAATGTTTTCACCAATACGCTGTCTTAACAGGACAGAAGTATTTCCTGAGTATACACAGTAGGCCATGCATTGAACTTTGTGCTCTACATTTGTCTAGCACCTCAGTAATCTAGAGTGGGAGGCATTTTATCTCCATTTTATAGGAGAGAGAACTAAAGTTCTAACAGGTCAAATGAACTGGCCAAGATCATATTCTAGGGCAATAAGGAAGGAAAGAAGGCAGGATCCAGTCAATCTGTTTTTTTTGTTTTTTGTTTTTATCAAAAGGAATGGCAAATTTGAAAGGATCTTGGGCACAGATGAGTACCTTACAAACGTAACAGTAAGAACTAAAACAATCAGGTGTAAGGCCTGGAAATGTCATCCTAGAAATAGGGGAAAGCCAGAGGTTTCCTGTGGTGAGTCCTATTAACAAAATAACTTGATTCCATGCATCTGATTAGTGAATAATCACTAAGTGGAAAAGGTGCAAAGGAACTGACCCCAATAGGGTGACTCAAAAAAGTTTGATCTTAGTCTTGGCTCTGCTACAACTTGACCCTATGACCTTAGATAAATTACCTCTTCACTCTGAAGGTCTGTTCCTTTATCTGTGAAATAATTCTTTATTGTAGGGACCTGTCTAGGGCATTATACGATGTTTCGCAGTATCCTTGGCCTCTACCCAGGATATGCCAGTTAACATCCTTCTCCCCAAGTTATGATTATAAAAAATGTCTGCCTAAAAACCTTGACAAATGTCCTCGGCAAGCAATATCGCATTCAGCTGAGAACCCACTGTGTTAGTCCCATTTTAACAAAGGAGCAAACAAACTTAGAGAGGTTTAGTACCTCACCTGAGCTCAGACAATACTCAATGGTGTCTACATTTAGATGCAATTTCTTCTGACTTGGCAGGTTTGAATCTGTCTGTACACTAGAATTATCTGGGGAGCTTGTGGCCCACTAATGCCTGACAGTCATCCCAGATCAAGTATATTAAATTCCTTGAGGTATACCAGAGTATCGGTATTTTGCAAACTCCCTGGGTACACTCTAAATCAAGTCCCTCGAGACCGCTATACCAGAAAATGAGGCAAGATCAAAGTAATCAGCAGGAGAAGCCCTAGCTTTTATCCTTCCACCCTTTCTCTCCCCCACCCTGTCACTTAGAAAACCCAACCTTCCTGATGTTAGGTAGTCCTGGGAAATGACTGTCCAACAGTTGATCTTTAAGTCCCTGTCTCTAAAACACCAGGAGGGACACTGAAAAGGGCACGCAAGTTGGTACTCACGGTTCGATGATTTATCCACTGACTGTGGCAATATTCCAAAGTTCCCCCTAAGTCCGCAGTCAACTGGCTTTTGTCAATGTAGTCATGAAGGTCAGAAATGGAGTTTAACATAACAATCTATAACAGAAAAAACCTAATATATTCCTCACAGATAATTAAGTAGTTCATCAAGACTCTACTAAATAAGTACTTCAACTTGGCTGATCAGGCATTTATATCCAGTAGAGAAACATTTGAAAATCTCTTTCCATTTCCCAACTTTGAGGGAGGAATAGGAGTATTGAACAGCCTACAACAAAATGATGAGCTCAGTTCTAAGCTACCTATAAGTCAGGTCTTGTTTAGCTAAATTTTTGTCAAAAGTTTCCAGGTTAAGATATACCATTCAGCCACCAAAAGCAAATACCGTACTGAGACCTAAAAATCTGCAATGAATATTCCAATAACGAGTGGACTGCTGCTGCTGCTGCTGCTGCTGCTGCTAAGTCGCTTCAGTCGTGTCCTACTCTGTGTGACCCCATAGACAGCAGCCAACCAGGCTCCTCTGTCCCTGGGATTCTCCAGGCAAGAATACTAGAGTGGGTTGCCATTTCCTTCTCCAATGCATGCATGCATGCTAAGTCGCTTCAGTCATGTCTGACTCTGTGCGACCCCATGGACAGCAGCCCACCAGGCTCCTCTGTCCACAGGATTCTCTAGGCAAGAGTACTATTGTGGGTTGCCATTTCCTTCTCCAAAAGGGTGGACTGGTAAATATAAAAATAAAAATTTTAACGGGACCCATTGAAGAGTATAGATTGAGAAGATTCACTACACTGATGTCCCTTCTATGAAGAATGGTGATATGCCCCCAACTAATCTTGTGTGGAGGAAGTTTGGAGGTGATAGGGAGTGGGTTTTCATAAATTAGCGAGCCTGCTGCTGAATGAATGCCCAGACATCTACAGAAGGATGACACACTCCAAACTGTCCCTTTATCCTCCTCTGCAGTGGTCCTGCAAAGGGCATGGTCCCAGCTCTGTCCCAAGGACCATATCATACCCCTACTCACTCCCATCTCTGAGACACACCCTACTGTAGCCTTTAACTAATGACATATTTCTTCAGTCATTGATTGTTTTGACTGGTGAGTATAATAAACTTCTTCCTTCAAAGCCTTGTCTTCTTTTCCTCCAGTGGCAATACTAACTTTACCATGTCATATCCAACATATACATTCTTAGAACAGATTCTTGGTCAGAGGACATGAAAATATACACTTTTCCCCTAATATTACATCGTATTAGTCAAGTGATAAATCCACTTTAGAATGAAACAACATGGATGTTGTTTTATGTTTTATGCTAAGTGAAAGAAGTCAGACTGTTTTATGCTAAGTGAAAGTCCAAATGTTTTGTGCTAAGTGAAAGAAGTCAGACTCAAAAGGCACTCTCAGGAAAAGGCAAAATTCTAGGGATGGAGAACAGATCAGTGGCTGCTGGGGTTAGAGCTGAGTACAACGGGGCAATATCAGGAGATTTTGGAGGGTGATGAAACCAATGTGTTTCTTTACTGTGGTTTTGGTTAAATAACACCATGCGTTTTTCAAAACTCATACAACTGATGCTGGGAAAAATGGAGGGCAAGAGGAGAAGGTGGTGACAGAGGCTAAGATAGTTGGACGGCATCACTGACTCAATGGACATGAGTTTGAGCAGACTCTGGGAGTTGGTGATGGACAGGGAAGCCTGGCATGCTGCAGTCCATGGGGTCACAAAGAGTCAGACATAACTGAACAACAACATTCAACTCAACATCAAAAAGAGTAAATTTTACTGCATGCAAATTAAAAAAAAAAATGGAGAGGCAGTTTCACCATGAAACTTTTTTTCTCTTTGAATCTTTAATGGGTCAAGAAGGAAAAACATTTTAAATTCTACATAAGAGGGGAAGCAGAATAACTTCACTCATCAAAATCACAGAACTCACTGAGTATGTAAACTTGGCCTTTAAATAGTTATTCTGCGTTTTCTTAGATTCTGAATTTGTCTACTTGGCATCCTTTCTTCATAGGGTCATTTATATTAACTAAATTAACGTATTTTCTATATTCTTGATGTTCTGGCATTTATGGTCTCACTGACTGGGGAGAGACTAATTAATTTTTAGAGATTAAAAAAAGGGACTGGAGAGAAGCACATCTATCATATGAAAACCAGTTCCAAGCCAGTGTCCCCCAACTACTTTCTTAACTAACTCTCATACAACAAGTCAACCTTTCTGCTGCCCTAAATCATCCTAGGGGACTTCCCTGCTGGTCCAGTGGTGAAGAATTCACCTGCTAACGCAGGGGACATGGGTTCAATCCCTGATCCAGGAAGATTCCACATGCTGCAGAGCAACTAAACCTGTGCACCACAACCACTGAGCTCATGCTGTAGAGCTCTTGAGCTACAACTACTGAGCCATGTGCTACAACTACTGACATTCATGTGCCCTAGAGCCTATGCTGTGCAACAAGAGAAGCCAACACAATAGGAAGCCTGCGCATCACAACTAGAGAACAGCCCTTGCTCACCACGACTAGAGAAAGCCCCTGTGCAACAATGATGACCCAGTGCAGACAATAAGAAGAAGAAGAAAATGAAATGAAAAATTAAAGAA
Source organism: Ovis canadensis (assembly GCF_042477335.2). NCBI lineage: Eukaryota > Metazoa > Chordata > Mammalia > Artiodactyla > Bovidae > Ovis > Ovis canadensis. The sequence goes on along the minus strand of NC_091245.1, from coordinate 206,965,173 downwards.
AAATCATCCCAGGGCCAGGTAACAGGCAACTAGAGATTTACTTGCCCCCAAGCCTGCTGGAACTATTTCAACCAGTCAGTCCTAAACTGGTTACCCTGCCCTGCCTTGCCTTTCCCATGGAAACCCCAGTAAAGGCTCTGGTCTATACTTTCTGTTCCCCTCTGCTTCTGCCCCCTGGTCAAAACTTACTGCTTCCCTGTGGCCCTGAAAGGCATGTGATCATCCTCCACCCTCCTAAGAAACTTCTTCCTTCAAAGCCTCCTTCTCATTTCCTCCTGTGGCTGGTACTGACATACCATTTCCAACATGTACATTCTTAGAACAGCTGTTTTACATGAAGAATGTCATATTTTTTTAATTTCAGTATATGTTTATGTTCTTATCTCTAGTTTCTTAAACAGTTAAGTTGCTTTCAAAGAGAACTATGATATTCAATTTTGAAAGGAGAATTTCCTGTATTCTGTTGCAAAGTTCATTTTAAGAAACCAATTTGCATGTCCATAAGCCACCTCAGGTGAAGAGTTGACTCACTGGAAAAGACCCTGATGCTGGGAGGGATTGGGGGCAGGAGGAGAAGGGGACCACAGAGGATGAGATGGCTGGATGGCATCACCCACTCGATGGACATGAGTTTGAGTGAACTCCGGGAGTTGGTGATGGATAGGGAGGCCTGGCGTGCTGTGATTCATGGGGTCGCAAAGAGTCGGACATGACTGAGCGACTGAACTGACTGATTGACTGAGCCTTTTTAGGGATTTTTGCAACACTGCCTGGGCCACTTCACATAATTTTGTGAGGCAGCCATGAATACAGCTGTTCCAAGATAGACAAGTGCCAGCAACAGGCTTTTAGAAACCACTTGCCATATCAAGCACCCCTCTCCTCAAGTAAAGGTACAGCAAGGCTCAGTGACTTAATTGTAATTACAACCTTGGTCCACTTGATTCTTCTGAGTCATGCAAAATGAACTCCCTTTTCCTTCAACCTGTGAAAATATAACTATTACCTAACTAGAAATAAGCAGGGAGATGCCACAGTAAGATGGGCCAGAGAGCTGTAAGATAAAGTACTAATATTGCAACCATATTTTAAAAACAAAGTAAAGAAGACAAACCAACAACAAAGCAGCTTGAATTGTCATTTAAAAGGCAAAATAGGTCTGGCAATTTCACTCATGGATATTTATTTGAAGAAAACCAAAACACTAGTCAGAAAAGATATATGTACCCCTATATTCACTGTGGCATTATTTACAATAGCCAAGATATGTATGCAACTGAAATATCTATCAATAGATGAATGGATAAAGAATATGCAGCATATTCATTCAATAGAATATTACTCAGCCATAGAAAGAATAAAATCTTGCCGCTTGTGACAACACAGATGGACCTAGGAGGTATTATGCTAAGTGAAATAGGAAAGGAGTATACTGTGTGATTTCACTTACATGTGGAATCTAAACAAATATGCAAACATTAACAACACAGAAACAGTCATAGAAACAGAGAACAAACAGGTGGTTGCCAGAGGGGAAGCAGGTGGGAGAAGAAAGAAATAGGTGAGGTAGATTAAGTGATACAAACTTCCAGTTGCAAAATAAATGAGTTATGGATATGAAATGTACAGTATGGAGAATATAATCAAATACTATGTAATATCTTTGTATGGTGACCTAACTAGACTTACCATCATGATGATCAGTTTGAAATGCATAGAAATATCAAATCATTGTGGTTTTGATTTGCATTTCTCTAATAACGAGTGATGTTGAGCATCTTTTCATGTGTTTGTTAGCCATCCGTATGTCTTCTTTGGAGAAATGTCTATTTAGTTCTTTGGCCCATTTTTTGACTGGGTCGTTTATTTTTCTGGAATTGAGCTGCATAAGTTGCTTGTATATTTTTGAGATTAGTTGTTTGTCAGTTGCTTCATTTGCTATTATTTTCTCCCACTCAGAAGGCTGTCTTTTCACCTTGCTTATATTTTCCTTTGTTGTGCAGAAGCTTTTAATTTTAATTAGATCCCATTTGTTTATTTTTGCTTTTATTTCCAGAATTCTGGGAGGTGGGTCATAGAGGATCCTGCTGTGGTTTATGTCGGAGAGTGTTTTGCCTATGTTCTCCTCTAGGAGTTTTATAGTTTCTGGTCTTACATTTAGATCTTTAATCCATTTTGAGTTTATTTTTGTGTGCGGTGTTAGAAAGTGATCTAGTTTCATTCTTTTACAAGTGGTTGACCAGTTTTCCCAGCACCACTTGTTAAAGAGATTGTCTTTACTCCATTGTATATTCTTGCCTCCTTTGTCAAAGATAAGGTGTCCATATGTGTGTGGATTTATCTCTGGGCTTTCTATTTTGTTCCATTGATCTATATTTCTGTCTTTGTGCCAGTACCATACTGTCTTGATGACTGTGGCTTTGTAGTAGAGCCTGAAATCAGGCAAGTTGATTCCTCCAGTTCCATTCTTCTTTCTCAAGATTGCTTTGGTTATTCAAGGTTTTTTGTATTTCCATACAAATCTTGAAATTATTTGTTCTAGTTCTGTGAAAAATGTGGCTGGTAGCTTGATAGGGATTGCATTGAATTTGTAAATTGCTTTGGGTAGTATACTCATTTTCACTATATTGATTCTTCCGATCACTTCACACCAGTCAGAATGTCCGCGATCCAAAAATCTGCAAGCAATAAATGCTGGAGAGGGTGTGGAGAAAAGGGAACCCTCCTACACTGTTGGTGGGAATGCAAACTAGTACAGCCACTATGGAGAACACTGTGGAGATTCCTTTAAAAATTGCAAATAGAACTGCCTTATGACCCAGCAATCCCACTGCTGGGCATACACACCAAGGAAACCAGAATTGAAAGAGACACATGTACCCCAATGTTCATCGCAGCACTGTTTATAATAGCCAGGACATGGAAACAACCTAGATGTCCATCAGCAGATGAATGGATAAGAAAGCTGTGGTACATATACACAATGGAGTATTACTCAGCCGTTAAAAAGAATGCATTTGAATCAGTTCTGATGAGATGGATGAAACTGGAGCCGATTATACAGAGTGAAGTAAGCCAGAAAGAAAAACACCAATACAATATACTAACACATATATATGGAATTTAGAAAGATGGCAATGATGACCTTGTATGCAAGACAGCAAAAAAGACACAGATGTGTATAGCAGACTTTTGGACTCAGAGGGAGAGGGTGAGATGATTTGGGAGAATGGCATTGAAACATGTATAATATCATGTAAGAATTGAATCGCCAGTCTATGTCCGATGCAAGATACAGCATGCTTGGGGCTGGTACATGGGGATGACCCAGAGAGATGTTATGGGGAGGGAGGTGGGAGGGGGGGTTCATGTTTGGGAACGCATATACACCCGTGGTGGATTCATGTCAATGTATGGCAAAACCAATACAGTATTGTAAAGTAAAATAAAGTAAAAATAAAAATTAAAAAAAATATAAAAATAAAAATAAAAAATAAAAATAAATAAATAAATAAAAGAAATATCAAATCACTCTTATGTAACAGGAACTAGCAGTGTTGTAGATTAAACACTTCAAAAACAAATAAGCAAATCCATAGAAAAAGACAAAATTGTGGTTACCAGAAACAGGGATGAGGGGAGGGGGAATTAGATGAAGGTGGTCAAAAGGTGCAAATTTCCTGTTATAAGATAAAACAAGTACTAGTAATGTAATATATAACATGATGAAGATAATTAATACTGCTGTTTGTTATATATGAAAATTGTTAAGAGAGTAAATACTGAGTTCTCATCATAAGAAAAAAATCTATTTTTTAAATTTTGTAATCTATGTGAGATGATGGATGTTCACTAAACTTATTGTGAAAAATCACTTCATGGTGTACGTAAATCAAATCATTATGCTGTACACTTTAAACTTATGCAGTGCTGTATGTCAGCTGTATCACAATAAAACTGGAAGAAACAAACAAATGAAAAGGCAAAATATATGCTGAAGTTTGAATACATCGAGCTTGGTAACTAGGACTCTGAATTACATAGTGCAACAGAGTGTAGGAGGAGCTCAGTCTCCTATGGAAGGTGCAATGCTAGACTATGAGGTAAACATTTTGCATTGAAATACATCCTACTATATGAGCCCATATTTTGGTGACTAAGAGCTTTTTTAAAAGTTCATTTAGGGTAAAATTAAAAGTATATTGATGTGGAGAAGACTCCTGAAAGTCCCTTGGACAACAAGGCGATCAAACCAGTCAATCTTAAGGGAAATCAACCCTGAATAGTCATTGGAAGGATTGTGCTGAAACTGAAGCTCCAATATTTTGGTCATCTGATCCAAATAACTGACTCATTGGAGAAGTCCCTGATTCTGGGAAAGATTGAGGGCAGAAGGAGAAGAGGGCATCAGAGGATGAGATGGCTGGATGACATCACAAATACAATGGACATGAACTTGGGCAAACTTCAGGAGATGGTGAGGGACAGGGAGACTTGGTGTGCTGCAGTTCATGGGGTCACAAAGAGTTGGACAAGGCATAAACCACAAACGTGTCTGTCAATATATTATCACTTGCAGAGGTGTGTTTTATACACACCAGGGCAAGATGCATGATGTTTGTCCAATGTTCAGTTCAAAGTCCAAACCTTTTGAGTTACAAGAAGCAATTGTATAGTCATCATTTCTGAAGGGGAAGAAAGCTTATGAGGCTCATGGCAACTTTATTAACTTCTTGTAAGGACTCATCCCTTCTCTAATATTAATTGTCACTCAATTCAGGAAGCAGAATAAAAAAAAATCCATGGCTCATATTTCCCTTAAACACTCAAATATTTTAAAATAAGTATTTACAATAGAATGGAAAATTCATTTTGATTCTGGTTAATATCAAAGTATAAGGAGACAGTATTTTAAGAAGTTTGGTTATTAATACAAAATAGAACTATAAACAGAGGGAAAATAAGAATGGAAAAGAGAAAAATTCCTTGTTTGAGATGATCAGTTTTCACTAAGAAGAGCTACACATTTTCTCAGAGCAATTTAAATTAAAGTCGGAGTGTTTTGGGGTTTATTTTAAACAGACAATATATGTAGGTGGTAACAAATTCAAATAGGAAAAGACTCTACAGTAATAGAAAAATAGTCTTCTTCTCACCCCTCCCCATAGACCTCCAGCTCTACTTCCCAACCACTTTCCTCAATAGTTCCCATAGGCCTCCTTCAGGTGTCCACTATCTCCACCACTAACAGCAGCCACTGTTTTAATTTTCTATCACCATAGCTTAGTTTTACTTCTTCTCGAAATTTATGTAAAAAGAACCACAGGGTATACAATGTCTAGCTTCTTTCTTTTAAGAGAATATTTCTTTTAAGAATTTCTGAGATAAAACCACGTTATTACATGCTTAGTACTTCATTCCTGTTTGTTGCATAATGTTTTTCTTTTATATTAATTTGCCACAATTTCTTTATCTATTCATCTATTATTGGGCATGTGTTTTCATTTTTCTTGGGTGGATCATGGGGCAGGTGTATGTTTAACTTTACAAGAAACTGCCAACTGTTTCTACCATGGTTGTACCACACCTTACCACTTTTGATGGCTGTAAAGTATTTAATTGCTTGGGTAGACCATAATTTCTTTAACCAGCCCCTTGTTGTTGGGCGTTATGTTTTTTCCAAACATTTACCATCACAATTTGGCAATGAATATCATTATATATAGTTTTATGTACATGTGTGATGTAACTGCAGAATAACTCACAGGTAGGTCAGAGAGTGTGTACATTTTAATTTTTGATAAATACTGTCAATTAGTCTTTCATATTAGTCACTACCAACTTCAATCCAATCAACAAAGTCTGAAATGATGGTTTGCCCCATATCTCTGCCAAAATTAGAGGTAAAATTTTTAATCTTGTCATTTTAATTAGTTTTCCTTTTTTGCATGGGCTTCCCTGATAGCTCAGTTGGTAAAGAATCTATCTGCAATGCAGGAGACCCCAGTTCAATTCCTGGGTTGGGAAGATCCCCTGGAGAAGAGATAGGCTACCCACACCAGTATTTTTGTGCTTCCCTTGTGGCTCAGCTGGTAAAGAATCCACCTGCAATGTGGGAGACCTGGGTTTGATCCCTGGGTTGGGAAGATCCCCTGGAGAAGGGGAAGGCCTTGAGTATTCTGGCCTTGAGAATTCCATGGACTGTACAGTCCATGGGATCACAACGAGTTGGACACAACTGAGTGACTTTCACTTTCACTCGTATGCATATCACAAGGTTGGTTTTAATTTTTACTCACAGTTACCTATATTTTTCACCCCCATATTTTAGATCCTTATTTTCCTTTACTCATACTATTAGAATTTCTCTTCCTTTATCAATCTCTTTGTACAGTCTTGGATACCATCTTTTACATAATACCTCTGGATTTATATAATTCCAGTACTCCTTTACCCAAGTCACTACCCAACTCAAAAACCTTCATGGACCCCCATTGCTTACTGAATTAAATCTAGACCTTCTGTCCTTACACTTAAGACATATACCATGTGCCTTACCTTTTCTTCCAGATTATCCTATATGTAATTCCAACAAGAATGGGGCTTCCCCATGGACTTCACATAAAGTGTGTATTTCCTGCTTCCATGTCCTTACACATGCCATTCCCCTCTGCCTAGAATGCCCTCCTCTTTCTCTACCTTCCTTAGAAACAAGCTCATGTTCTATCTTCTCCCCATGCCCTAAATAAATGCAGACAAGACAAAAAGGTCATGCTTACCGGCACTTTCATTTTAAATTCATCTCTATAGTACTTAATGCCAATGTCAGTGAATGTTCTCTGGATAAAGCGAGATGGACGAAGAATGAATATGAGCTGCAAGTTTCCTGGAAATGCTACCTGGAAGGATCATAAAAAGTGTCAATGCAAATGTCATATCAATCAGTCTCCTCTTGCCCAAGATTATAGATGACAAAGTTAAAGCGGACACCCAGGATGCCTAAGAATTAGAATATATTTCACAGCTGAAAGAGATCTTACTGCTCATATAATCCAAACCTCTCCTTAAAAAACAAATTAACCAAACAAAAAATTTTTTCTGATTAAAAAAATAATTTATACTCTTTATAGAAAAATTCAGAAATTTATAATAAAGTATATATTAGAATAAGAAAACCACCCATGATTTCATAGCCACTCTTAATATTTCAATCTAATTTTTTTGTTGTTTAGTTACTACATTATGTCTGACTCTTTGTGATCCCATGGACTGTAGCATACCAGGTTTCCCTGTCCTTCACTTCTAGGCCATTTTCTTGGCTTAAATATCTTTATCATAAACTCAAACTGTAGTAATATTTTGCAATCTGCCTTTTAACTTAGTATTATACCATGAGCTTTTATTCCTGATATTAAAAATTCCTTGGAATGTTTTTATGGGTGTGCAATTTATTCAAACAATCCCTTATTGTTAGTAATTTAGACTCCTCCATACTTTTACTATCATAAATAACAGTAAAATGAAATCTTTATACATTTTGGAACATTCTTCTAGCTTCCTAGAAGAATTTCTGTCAAAGATTTAGTATTTTAAGGGTTCTTAAGGCATCTTATTTGGAGAAGGCAGTGGCACCCCACTCCAGTATTCTTGCCTGCAAAATCCCATGGGCGGAGGAGCCTGGTAGGCTGCAGTCCATGGGGTCACGAAGAGTCGAACACAACTGAGCGACTTCATCTTCACTTTTCACTTTCATGCACTGGAGAAGGAAATGGCAACCCACTCCAGTATTCTTGCCTGGAGAATCCCAGGGACAGAGGAGCCTGGTGGGCTGCCATCTATGGGGTCGCACAGAGTCGGACACAACTGAAGCGACTTAGCAGTAGCAGCAGCAAGGCATCTTATTGCTAAGTTGCTCTCAAGAAGCATTGCCCTCATCTTGAGGTAAGGGCCTGAGTAATGAGAAAACAGGTTCATTTAACAACTTAGTGGCAAAATTGGGAATCCAAGTTTCCCATTGCTCATGGTTTTCCATTCTTTCAGGAGTTCTCAAGAACAACCTCCTGAAGTGTTTATTAAAAAATAACCTGGCTTTTACCCTGGAATATTCTGACTCATTAGGACTGGGATAAAGTTCAGATATCTGTATCTTTAACAAGCACATGAAGAGACTCTGACTGGTAGTCATATTTTTGATCCCAGCACTACAGCTTCTTTTACACATAAAGGCGATCAGTGTAATTCTTGGACAAATTAGACTCAAGTATCAGATGATTCAAGTATTATCTATGAACCCTGGGAAACCAGAACTCTCTAGAGCCAGACCTTTTGAAGAGTCATGGGCACTGTCAACTGTCTGTGGCTGAGTTCATGTGGCTGAGTCCTTGGTCTGAGGTCCCTACAGGGAAAGGATGCATACACTTGCTGGAAGGGAATAAATAGGGGTGAAAATCAGACTAATAAGATGGAAAAGGAAAACAATCCAAGGTTGTGCAATTTAATGCTAAAAGCAAGCTCATGTCATATACTGTCTGATTTTGCTAGTGTCTTTTGAATTTGTGAAAAAATAATTTGAATACTAAAATGAAGATTGTTGTAAAATTAAGTGATCCCCAAAGCAAACCTTAAAATGAGGATTTGGGTCTCAAGAGTTTACTGAAGAGGTGACCCCAGGAAACAGTTAGGAGTATAGGGTGATGGTGAGACAGGATGGCTAGACAGCCAGTGTATCAATGAGAGGAACTGCTATGGGCAAGAAGGGCTGGGTCTTCTGAAATTCTGTGTCGAATATATCTCAGAACTGCCCCACTAAGGGGTGCAAATGCTGGGGTGTTTGTCCACTAACGCCCATAACGCAGTAGTTGCAGGTCACTCCTGGAGCATTAGCTTCCCAGCACTCTCTACCTGCTCCTCTCCAGTGACCAGAAAGGTCAAGAAGGTAGAGAGACTCATGCTCAGGAATGGTCTGCAAGTGACCTTCGGGCAGCAGAGAGGATATGGACGTGACACAACAGCCCCTGCTACAAAGACCTTCCCAAACTTGGCATAAAATAACTGCTACTTCCTGGTGACTTTGATGCGAAATAGTTGAATAGATAGTTTAAATTATCTTTATAATAAAATATAAAAATAAATATTTACAGCTATTCGTGTCAAGGATGCTTTTATGGAGCTCCACTTGTCCCTTCGTCTGTCAATAACAATGACGAACCCGATGCTGGCAGCCTCCACACTGCAAAAAAGGGTGGTCAGTATCAGAGACAATGAAACACATGGATTCTGTTGGGCTCCCTCAGCAGAATGATTCCACTGCCTCCATGTCACTCCAGGCTTGCTGTGTAAATGCCCTGCAGAGCATGAGGGGATAACCAGGTCTGACTTCCCCAAGAAAGGAACTGGCTTCCTCTCATCTCACCTGGCAGCCTTCACAAGGCAGAAATATTTCATGTCTCAAACCCTCTCAAGGGCTCTATTTCTGGCTGGCAAATGTATGAAACCCTCAACAAGCAGAAGGATTCAGGTAAGTTGAGCACCACATGTCCCAGTGTAGACAGAGGACCTTGAGGTCAAGCTCTGCTATCTTTCCACTCCTAAGAGTGACACTCATGGAGCTATCAACATGCTTCCCTAGAAGTCAGTCCCACAGATGTTCGGAAATAACACACGTCAATGGGAAAAACAGCTCCTTTCCAGCGCCTGGTCATAAATGGCCACAAAATTGTAAGTACAAGGAGATATCAACTTCATTAAGAACAAAAAAGCCTGTTTGGTCCCCTCTGAAGTCACCACAAAATTCTCACAAATTTTTTAAAAACTAAAGTCCTATAAGGGAAAACATTTTTCTTCTCTCTCTTTGGGAGGAAATTATGGATGGGAGGAAAGAGCAAGAGCTTTGGAACCTGGTTCAAATCCTAGTGCTGCCACTTTACTAGCACTGAGATGTGGGGCAATCACCTAACATCTCTAACCCTATTCCCTTATCTGTAAGATGAGAAAGTGAAAGCAAAAGTCACTCAGTCATGTCCAGCTCGGCAACCCCATGAACTATACAGTCCATGGAGTTCTCCAGGCCAGAATACTAGAGTGGGCAGCCTTTCCCTTCTCCAGGGGATCTTCACAACCCAGGGATCAAACTCAGGTCTCCCGTATTGCAGGCAGATTTTTTACAGCTGAGCCACCAGGGAAGCCCGAACAATACCAATCATGAAGTAGTTATGAGCACAGATTCCGAAACCAGAATGCTGGAATTTGAAAAATGAATTTATATATTTGTGTGTTTGTATGTGTGTGTATATGTAAAATTTTCAGCTCAGAAAGTGAGAATCTTTGGAGACACTTTAAGATCATACAAATAGCCAAAAAATCACCAGGGATATAGATTTGACTTTGAAGAATTCAGCATCTGTTCTTTTCAAATGTATATAGGACATTCATCAAATAGTCCATTATCCATTGTCCCAGGCCACAAAGCGAAATTCAACACATTTTAAAGAATTGCAATCACACAGGTTGTACTTCTGATCACTATGGAATTAAATTGGAACTCTATTATTCTGTTTTATTTTCAACTCCCTCCCTGCCTCCCTCTTCCTTCCTTCCTTCCTTTCTTTTTCTTTCTTTTTTCCAATCTCCTTCCTTTTCTTTTCTTTGGATTTAACTGTCAGTGTATTTTAACTTCTTAAGGTAGAAAATTATATCACTGATTTTAAAAATTTCTTCTCTATTATTATAAGTACTTAAAGCTATGTGTGTGCACTAAGTAGCTCAGTCATGTCTGACTCCTTGTGACACCCTGGGCTATAGCCAGCCAGGCTCCTCTGTTCATGGGATTTTCCAGGTAAGAATACTGGAGTGGGTTGCCATTTCCTTCCGCAGGGAATCTTCCTGACCCAGGGATTTAACCCACATCTCTTGCATTGTTAGGCAAATTCTTTACCACTGAGCCACCAGGTAGCCATTTAAAGCTATAATTCCCTCTTAAACACTGCTTTGTGAGAGTTGGACCATAAAGAAAGCTGAGCACCAAAGAATTGATGCTTTTGAACTGTGGTGTTGGAGAAGACTCTTGAAAGTCCCTTGGACTGCAAGGAGATTAAACCAGTCAATCCTAATGGAAAGCAGTCTTGACTATTTATTGGAAGAACTGATGCTAAAGCTGAAGCTCCAATACTTTGGCCACCTGATGCGAAGAACTGACTCACTGGGAAAGATCCTGACGCTGGGGAAAACTGAAGGATGGAGGAGAATGGGACGACAGGATGAGATGGTTGGATGGCATCACTGACTCAATGGACATGAGTTTGAGTAAGCTCCCAGAATTGGTAATGGACAGGGAAGCCTGGCATGATGCAGTCCATGGGGACGCAAAGAGTCAGACACAACTGAGAGATTGAACTGAACTGAAACACTGTTTTAGCTACATCACATAAATGTTGATATACTCTTTTCATTATTGTTCAGCTAAAAATGCTTTCTAGTTTCCTTTATGATTTCTTCTTTAGTTTATGAATTGTTTAGAGGTGGTTGCTTGGCTTCTAAATATTTTCTAATTTTTTCTAGTCAACTTGGGGAAGAGAAGGGGTAGGAATGCAGATATTGATAGAAAAGAAACCTTCTTTTCAGGAGGAAAACTTCCCAGTTGTTACATAGTGTATAGATAGGTATATATTCATCAAGCTATACAGTTGACATGTGTATACTTTATATAAATTATAACTTAGCTTAAAAACCCAAGGAATTAAATAAATTCAAGTTGTGAAAAAGGAAAAATATTATATAACTTTTTAAAAAAGACCAAACTTAGCGAGTGCATAATAGGTATCAGGCATTGATCAAAGGGCATACAACAATGACCAAAACCATTCTGTAGTAGAGCAAAAACAAACAACAATAACTTGTTATTAACAAATTAATAACATTAATAACAACAATAATCTTAAACAATTATAGCTATGTGTATCTTGAGTTTCTATCAGTTGTCAGGCATCTTTATGTTTTATCTCACTTCATCTTATGAAATAGATATTATTATCTCCATTTTACGGATGAGGAAACAAAGGCTGATAGAAATAAAATAACTTGCCTGCCATCATACTAGCAAAACTGGATTTCAAAGTCAGAGCTCTCTGATAGCAGTGCTTATGCTCTTACCCCCATCCCAGGGCGCCCCTTCAGTTTTTTCTTATAGCAAATCTGCTTGTATCTTCTGGCAGTTTTATTTTGTATATTTTGCTGTTACTAGTGTTTCCTATGTCTCTTCTTTTTCCTTTAAAACAAAAAATTATTCAATTTAATGCTCCAAGGGTTGAAGTGAAGCTTCAACCACTTCTTTAAGTGAGGTGGAACTGGGAGAGGCTCAGTAAATATAATATAGTACATAAACACAGGATGTTCTTTGATCTATGAAATAAACAGCTCCCCGCCTACCCTCCCTGTGGCTTCCCCAGCCAGGTTGAGGGCAAATGCTCCTCAGTTCCCTGCACACCAAAGCCCAAGACCAGAGCATCTTGAGTAAAGAGGACGGGATCTGCTGGGAAGATAAAGAACAGTGTCTTCTGACACAATTGTGTACAGGCAATAGTTCAGAAATAAGAGTTAATGAATCATGACAATAGTTTTGAATATAATCCCTTGCATAAAGAATGCATTCTAAACAACATGAAAATTGTATCAGCTACTGCAGGGATTATTTTTCTACCCCAGCTGGTTCAACAAAAGAATCAAAACCTCAACTAAACCAAATGCACAAGAAATGGGGTTTCTAGACCATGTATTTCTTTAGGTAACACTTGGCTGTTTTAATCCTTATTGTTCTTGTTAACACTAAGATTGTATGATCTTAGTTAGCTGCATAAATACCATTTAATATAATCCTAACAACCACCCTCACAGTCAGGTTGGTGATAATATTTCCACTTTATAAATGAGGAAACTAATCCTCAAGATGGTTAAAATGATAATAACTTGTCCAAAGTCATACATTATATGCAGAGTTAAGATTCAAATCTTCTGAATTCAAGAGTAACACTCAAGTCACAAAGTTCATACTCTCTTGGTATAGAAAACATTTTGATACTATATTCCTTCATTTCCAATCTTAGTAATTCTGTAAAAAACATAATTAAATTTTTGATGTGTCAAAATTTTGAATATGATTAAGTATAATATTGGGTTGACCAAAAAGTTCATTTGGGTGTTTCCCTAACATCTTACAGAAACCCAAAAGAACTCTTTGGCCAACCCAATACATGAGTGTAAGAGACTGAGGTAAATGTGTTCTGACCCCAAAATACCAGATCAGTTTTGTGGTTGATATAGCACATAGTTTCTTAATTAAGCTCTAACATTAATATATCTTCTATTGCCTTTTTCAGTAAGCTTGGTATTTGTTGTTCAGTTGCTAAGTTGTGTCCAGCTCTTTGCAACCTCATGGACTGAAGCAGAAACACCCCAGGCTCTTCTCTCCTCCACTATCTCCTAGGTATAGAAAATATTTAGCTAACTGTAATTATACTATATTGCCATAAGACTGAGTCAAATGTAGAGTAATCAGCCATCCTGGTTTGTCCAAAATACCCTCCGCAACATGAGTGGGCATCATTCAACCCACTGGGACCTGAGTAGAACAAAAATTTGAAGGACAATAGGATTCATGCTCTCTCTCAATCTCACTGTTGAGCTGGGACATTGATCTTCCGCCTTCAGTGATTCTGACTCTCAGGCCTTCAAGCTCAGACTAGAATCTAAAAAACTGGCTCTCTGATTTTTAGGCTTTCAAACTATTACCACTGGCCTTCTTGGGTCTCCTTCTGAGCCTCCATAATTGTATACGCCAGTGCCTTATAATAAATAGCTACATCTACATATCAGGGTTCCTAGAGAAATGTAACCAACAACATATATATACACACACATATATATTTATAAATAGATTTATTACAGAATTGGCTCAGGTAGTTATAGTGACCAAAAAGCTCCTTGATCTGTCATCTGCAAGCTAAAGAACAGGAAACACTGGTGGTACAACAATCCAAGTCCAAGGCCATGGAATGGAGGAGCTGATGACTTAAAGCCTGATCTGAGTCTGAAAGCACAAAATCCAGGAGCACTGATGTCCAGGGGCAAGAGAAGATGATGCCCAAGCTCAAGTAGAGAGAGAATTCACCTTTACTTTGCTTTTTTGTTTTGTTCAGGCATTGAATGGACTGGGTGATGCCCGCTCACACTGGGGAGGGCAATCTACTCTACTCAAATATCCCCATAGACACATCTGAAAATAATTTTTTGCCAGCTGAATGGGCATCCCTTAGCCCAGTCAAGTTAACACACTAAATTAACCATAGTATGTATGCAGATATCCTTGGTTCTATTTCTCTGAGGAACTCTGATTAATACATACAGAGAGTCAAGAGAAGAGGCAATGGAAATAAAAAACTTTTCCAGAAAAGTACACCCTAAGTGCAAAAATACTGAAAACAGAGTCCTGGTACATCAGGGCACTGACTAGAGAAGGACTCAAAGAGACAGGGTTGGAAAGACAAAGCTCTGGGAGAGAAAAAGAAATGAAAAGAGAGGTGGTGACTGTGATAAAGGCAAAAAGAAGCAAGAGTAAAATTTGGCATCCTACATGACAAAAAAATAAATTTAGGATACACACACTTTTCCTTAACAAAAAAAAGTGTTTTAAGTTTATTAATAAAAGAAACTATATTTAGAAACTATATATAACATGGTATTCTTAACTAGGAACCTTATAAACAACCCTAAACCACCAAACTTGTTTACTAATTGCAAAGATGCAAGCAATATTCCTATATAAAAAGCTAATATAAAGGGGGAAAAATATGAATCAAAACTTTTTAGCTTTAAGAGAATAAGAAGAGAGGCCACAAACTGTAAGAAAATATTTACAAAAGATATATCTGATAAAGAACCATTATACAATAAGAAAACAAACAACCCAATTAAAAACTGGGCAAAAAACAAAACAGATATTGAACAAAAGAATATATGCAGATGGAAAATGAGCATAGGAAAACATGTTTGACAATATCTGTCATTAGGAAACTGCAAATTAAAACAATAACATTCCACTATACATCCATTATAACGGCCAAAATCCTAAACACTGACAATATCGAATTTTGGCAAGGATGTGGAGGAATACTCACATCCTCACATTGTGAACTCTTACTCATTTCTGGTGGGTATTCAAAATGGTACAGCCACTTTGAAATACAGTCTGGCAGTTTCTTACAAAACTAAGCATACTCATATCATGTAATTCAATAAGTGTAACTACCTGGTGTTTACCTAAGTGAATTGAACACTATGTCCACATAATAACTCATACATGGATGTTTACATTAATAGAAAAAAAAGAAAGTCAAGTCACTCAGTTGTGTCTGACTCTTTGTGACTCCATGGGCTATAACCTACCAGGCTCCTCCATCCATGGAATTTTCCAGGCAAGAGTACTGGAGTGGGTTGCCATTTCCTTCTCCAGGGATCTTCCCAATCCAGGGATCAAACCCGGGTCTCCCACATTGCAGGCAGTAAGCTAGTTTCTGTTTCCTCTATGGACTTTAGTCTGTTTAAACTTTATATTTTTAATGAGGTCAATTTTGGTAAACTGTATTTTCCCAGGAAATAACCTATTTTTGTCTTGGTTTTCAAGTTTATCTAAATAGAGGTATGCAAAGTAATTTCTAAAATTTAAATTTTCTTGGGTTTCAGTGCTTAATTATCTGTTTGCTATTTCTTAGTTTGTATACCTGTGCTTTGTCCATTTCCTCAGTCCACAGTCCTACCATCTGAGCCACCACGGAAGCCCATTAATAGAAGCTTTATTCATAATTGTCAAAACTTGGAAGCAAACAAGATATCCTTCAGAAGGTGAATGGATAAACTGTAGTATATCCAGATAATAAACTATTATTCAAAATAAATGAGCTATCAAGTCATGGGAAGACATGAAGGAAACAAATGCATATTACTAAAGGAAAAAAAACCAATCTGAAAAGGTCACATACTGTATGATTACAACTATATAACATTCTGCACAATGCAAAACTATGGAGATGGTAAAATTCAATAGTTGCTAGGGGTTGAGGGGTGGGAGTATAGGACAGATGAATAATAGGTGTAGCACAGAGGGCTTTTAGGTCAGTGAAACTAATCTGTATGACGCTGTAATGGTGGATATAGGTCATCGTGTGTTTGTGTGTGTGTGTGTGTTAGTCGCTCAGTCATGTCTGACTCTTTGTGACCCCATGGATTGTAGCCTGCCAGGCTCCTCTGTCCATGGGATTCTCCAGGCAAGAGTACTGGAATAGGTTGCCGTTTCCTTCTCTAATAGGTCATCATGCATTTGTCCAAATCCTAAGTATGTATAATACCAAGACTAAATCCTAATATAAACTATGAACTCTGGTAGTTGTTTTCAACTCAGAAGAAAAAAAATAAAGCAAGCCAAAAGAAATCACAAGGAAGAAAATATTAAAGATAAAGCAGAATGATGCCAAAGAATGCTTAAACTACAGCACAGTTGCACTCATCTCACATGCTAGTAAAGTAACGCTCAAAATTCTCCAAGCCAGGCTTCAGCAATACGTGAACCGTGAACTCCCTGATGTTCAAGCTGGTTTTAGAAAAGGTAGAGGAACCAGAGATCAAATTGCCAACATCTGCTGGATCATGGAAAAAGCAAGAGAGTTCCAGAAAAACATCTATTTCTGCTTTATTGACTATGCCAAAACCTTTGACTGTGTGGATCACAATACACTGAGGAAAATTCTGAAAGAGATGGGAATACCAGACCACCTAACCTGCCTCTTGAGAAATCTGTATGCAGGTCAGGAAGCAACAGTTAGAACTGGACATGGAACAACAGACTGGTTCCAAATAGGAAAAGGAGTCCATCAAGGCTGTATATTGTCACCCTGCTTATTTAACTTCTATGCAGAGTACATCATGAGAAACGCTGGACTGGAAGAAACACAAGCTGGAATCAAGATTGCCGGGAGAAATATCAATCACCTCAGATATGCAGATGACACAACCCTTATGGCTGAAAGTGAAGAGGAACTAAAGACCTTCTTGATGAAAGTAAAAGAGGAGAGTGAAAAAGCTGGCTTAAAGCTCAACATTCAGAAAACGAAGATCATGGCATCCGGTCCCATCACTCCATGGGAAATAGATGGAGAAACAGTGCAAACAGTGTCAGACTTTATTTTTTTGGGCTCCAAAATCACTGCAGATGGTGACTGCAGCCATGAAATTAAAAGACGCTTACTCCTTGGAAGAAAAGTTATGCCCAACTTAGATAGCATATTCAAAAGCAGAGACATTACTTTGCTGACTAAGGTCCATCTCGTCAAGGCTATGGTTTTTCCTTTGGTCATATATGGATGTGAGAGCTGGACTGTGAAGAAAGCTGAGCACTGAAGAATTGATGCTTTTGAACTGTGGTGTTGGAGAAGACTCTTGAGAGTGCCTTGGACTGCAAGGGGATCTAACCAGTCCATTCTGAAGATCAACCCTGGGATTTCTTTGAAAGGAATGATGCTAAAGCTGAAACTCCAGTATTTTGGCCACCTCATATGAAGAGTTGACTCATTGGAAAAGACTCTGATGCTGGGAGGGACTGGGGGCAGGAGAAGAAGGGGACGACAGAGGATGAGATGGCTGGATGGCATCACTGACTCGATGGATGCGAGTCTGAGTGAACTCTGGGAATTGGTGATGGACAGGGAGGCCTGGCCTGCTGTGATTCATGGGGTCGCAAAGAGTTGGACACAACTGAGCGACTGAACTGAACTGAACTGAACTGAAAGCAGAATGAATAAAGTAAAAGACAGAAAAGCCAACAGATCTGATTAAAAAATCAGAATCCCCTTTTTTTTAATTAACAAAATAAGACACTGGCTTACTTAATCAAGGAAGGGGGAAATTGACAAAGCACAGGTATACAAACTAAGAAATAGCAAACAGAAAAATAAGCACTGAAACCCAAGAAAATTTAAATTTTAGAAATTACTTTGCATACCTCTATTTAGATTAGCTTGAAAACCAAGACAAAAGTAGGTTATTTCCTGGGAAAATACAGTTTACCAAAATTGACCTCATTAAAAATATAAAGTTTAAACAGACTGAAGTCCATACAGGAAACAGAGACAGTTATCAAGGCCCAAATTCACAAGGGAATTTCACAGGGGAATTCAAATTGTCAATGGCTATAAAGTCCCAATCCCACAAGAATAGTTTCTGAGCCTAAAAACTGAAAGAGAACTTCAAAATGCTACTGATGAAGCAAATATGACATTGATATCTATACCTAATTCAATAGCAAAATAAAATGACCAGTTAATAGTAGAGCTACTAGCAACCAACATAAAATAATTAGGAATAAACTTAACAATGTAAAAACTATGTCAGGAAAATTTCAAACACTGTCAAAAGACACAAAAGTGGATTTTAACAAAAAGAAAGACATTTCTTCTTCTTGATAGGATGATTTTACCACCATAAATATGTGACTTGTTCCTGAGTAAATTTATAAAGTTAATAGTCTCAATGAAAAGGCCAAAGAGTTTTCTTTTTTCTTTTTCTAAAAACAGAGGTATACAAATAGACAGAAAACAAGAAAGAACAGTAGAAAAATGTGAAAAAAGTAAGTAAAGCTTAAGGACCCAGTAGGGGAGGGAGAATTAATCCTAGCAAATATTAAACATACTTAACTCACTCACGTCCATCGAGTAAGTCTGAGTGAACTCCAGGAGTTGGTGATGGACAGGGAGGCCTGGCGTGCTGTGATTCATGGGGCTGCAAAGAGTCAGACACAACTGTGCAACTGAACTGAACTGAACTCCTCTTAGGGCTTCCAGGTGGCTCAGTGGTAAAAAAAAAAATCTGCCTGCCAATGCAGGAGAGGTGGGTTCGAATCCTGGGTTGGAAAGAGCCCCTGGAGAAGGAAATGGTAACCCATTCCAGTATTCCTGCCTGGAGAATTCCATGGACAGAGGAGCCTGGCAGGTTACAGTCCATGGAGTCACAAAGAGTCGGACACAACTGAGCAACTCTCACTTTTCACATACTTATATGATATATAGAACACATACATATATTAAAATGTAAAGTGATAAAGAGATGAAAAATACAAAAGAAAAATTGAAGACACAGAAGAGAAACTCAGAAGATGCATTGTCCCTCTAATTTGAGTTTCAGAAGCAGAGTTGTAGAAAAGAAACAAGCAGACATAACAGGAAAAAAAATTCTAAGCCTAAGAGAGACTTGAATCTTCCATTCAAAGACACAGCAGTATGAAAGAAAATGTTTGAAATTTCAAACTTGCAAAACAAAGAAAAAAGCCCAAAAGCTTCTTATGCAGAGAGACAAGCAGCTGACCTATGAAAGGATGACAGTCAGATCCTGTGACAAGGATCAACTTTGTTATCAGTGAATACTGAATGCTAAAAATCAATGGATCAATGTTATTTTACAAAAAAAAAGAAAAAAACCTCCATGCTCAGATAGATTGCCAATTAACTGTGAGATCAAAATGAGTCATTTTCTGACATTCAAGATGTAAAACTCACTTACCATACACACTTTCTAAAAAAAGAAATAACTTTAAAGTTTTTAAATGAACATGAAATCCTAAAATGAAGAATGACCTTCCTGAGATAAAAAACAATCCCAGGTTGACAACTTGCAGCAAGTTTACACAGCAACCAGGCTGTATTATGAATAGCTCAGAGAGGCTCAAAAGAATATCTCCAAGAAGAAAATGTATGCATTAGATGAATTCTATGATAAAGAATCTATAAGATGTTAATAATATAATAAAGATACATGCTATGCTATAAACAAGAAAAAAAAACAAAGGCAATTAAAAATGCTAGGGGAAAAGGTACATAAAAAGTCATTGTCCAAGTGTGAAATAAATTAAACTGTGGCATGATTTTGAGCAACCCATGAGGTATGAGAAAAGAGAACCTATTTTACCATAACATTTATAGCACTCTCCTTTGAGTGACACAGATTTAAGGATTTAGGATTACATCTCTCATTCCAGAGGTCCAATCATATTACATATATAAATGCATTCCACTGATTTCTGTTATTTAGCATCAACCTATAATCAAAGAAAAACATTTATAGTAATGTGCAAAATACATTATAATTCCTAGTAATGAAAAGTAGAATATAGGTAGAAGAACTTAAAGGTTGAGAGTAAAGAACGATGTAAATACATAGTAGTGAAATCAACAGGTACAACTGGCCCTCCATATCTGTAGGCTCCACATCTGTGGATATGGACAGCTGACTGTACTGTACCACTCTGCATAAGCGACTTGAGCATAGGAGAATTTTCATATGCTCAACGTTCTCGGGATCAACCCCGTTTGTTTCTGATGTTAGATTGCATACATTCTTTGTATATTTTGGATATTAATCCCTTATGAGATATATCATTTGCAAATATCTTTTTCCATTCAGTAAGTGGACTTTTTGTTTTATTGACATGAATATTTTCCTTTGCTAGGCAAAAAGGTTTTTAGTTTGATACAGATCCAGTTATTTATTTTTGCTTTAGTTTCTCTTGATGAAAGTGAAAGAGGAGAGTGAAAAAGTTGGCTTAAAGCTCAACATTCAGAAAACTACGAATCATGGCATCCGGTCCCATCACTCCATGGCAAATAGATGGGGAAACAGTGGAAACAGTGGCTGACTTTATTTTGGGGGGCTCCAAAATAACTGCAGATGGTGATTGCAGCCATGAAATTAAAAGATGCTTGCTCCTTGGAAGGAAAGTTATGACCAACCTAGACAGCATATTAAAAAGCAAAGACATTACTTTGCCAACAAAGGTCTGTCTAGTCAAGGCTATGGTTTTTCCAGTAGTCATGTATGGATGTGAGAGTTGGACTATAAAGAAAGCTGAGTGCTGAAGAATTGATGCTTTTGAACTGTGGTGTTGGAGAAGACTCTTGAGAGTCCCTTGGACTGCAAGGAGATCCAACCAGTCCATCCTAAAGGAGATCAGTCCTGGGTATTCATTGGAAGGATTGATATTGAAGCTGAAACTCCAATACTTTGGCCACATGATGTGAAGAGCTGACTCATTTGAAAAGACCCTGATGCTGGGAAACATTGTGGGAAGGAGGAGAAGGGGACGACAGAGGATGAGATGGTTGGATGGCATCACTGACTCAATGGACATGAGTTTGGGTAAACTCCAGGAGTTGGTGATGGACAGGGAGGCCTGGCATGCTGTAGTTCATGGAGTCTCAAACAGTCAGACACAACTAAGTGACTGAACTAGTTTCTCTTGCCTACAGAGACATATCCAAAAAAAATTACAAATACCATGTCAAAGAATATATAACCTATGTTTTCTTCTAGGAGCTTTATGGTTTCAGGTCTTACATTTATATCTTTAATCCATTTTGAATTTATTTTGTGTGTGGTGTGAGAGAGTAGTCCAACTTGATTCTTTTGCATGTAGCTATCCAGTATTTCCAACATCACTTGTTTAAGAGGTTGTCTTTTCTCCGTTGTATATTTTTGCCTTCTTTGTCATAAATTAATTGCCTATTTGAATGTAGGCTCATTTCTGGGATCTCTATTCTGTATCATTGATCTATGTTTCTGTTTTGTGCCTGTATTATACTGCTTTGATTACTATAGCTTTGCAGTATAGTTTGAAACCAGTGTGTATAATCCCTTCAGCTTTGTTCTTCTTTCTTAAGATTATTTTGGCTATATGGGGTCTTTGGTGTTTACATACCACTTTTAGAAAACCAAATTGATGAACCTTTGGCCAAACTCATCAAGAAAAAAACAGACAATCTATATTAATATAGTCATAAATGAAAAAGATGTTATAACCGATAGCACTGAAACATAACATAAATGATCATAAGCAATTACTATGAATAAGTATATGCCAATAAAATGGACAATCTAGAAAACATGGACAAACTCCTAGAACTGTACACTCTCACAAGACTGAACAATGAAGAAACAGAAGTATGAACAGACCAATTTACCAGTAATAAAACTGAATCAATAATAAGTAAAATTCCCAGAAAACCAAGTCCAGGACCAGATCACTTCACAGGTGAATTCTATCAGACATTTAGAGAAGAGTTAACACCTATCCTTCTCAAATTATTCCAAAAAATTGCCCAGGAAGGAACACTTCCTAACTCATTCTATGAGGCTGGCGTCACCCTGACACCAAAACAAAGATATCATCAAAAAAGAAAATTACAGGCTAATATCAGTGATGAACATAGATGCAAAAATCATCCAACAAAATATTAGCAAACCAAATTCAACAATATAATAAAGGAATCCTACACTACAGTCAAGTGGGCTTTATCCCATGAACACAAAAATGATTTAATACCCAAAAGTCAATCAGTGGACAAAGGACAACCTAGAATAAATGGACAAATTCCTAGAACTGTATAATCTCCCAAGGCTGAACAATAAAAAAATATTTCATACCAATTACCAGTAGCAAAATTGAATCAATAAGAATATTAATACGGCATATTAACAAATTAAAGAATAAAAATCATATGATCATCTCAATAGATTCAGAAAATGTTTTTGACAAAATTGAACATCCATTTATGATTTCAAAAAGACTCTCAACAAAGTTATAAAGGGGACATAAAGGGGTTATAATAGGGACATACTTTGACATAACTAGAGTTATCATACGATCCTGCAATCCCACTCCTGGGCAAATGTCTGGAGAAAACCATAATTTGGAAAGAGACATGAGCCCCTGTGTTCACTGCAGTATTCTTTAGAATAGCCAAGATGGGAGGTAACCTAAATGCCTATCAACACATGAATGGATAAAGAAGATGAGATATATATACACAATAGAATATTATTCAGCTATAAGAAAGAATGAAATAATGTAGCAATATGAACAGAGCTAGAGATTATCATACTAAGCAAAGTAAACCAGACAAAGAAAGACAAATCTCATATATCACTTATATGTGGAATCAAAAAAAAGTTATACAGATGAACTTATTTATAAAACAGAAATAGACTTACATACACAGAAAACAAACTTATGATTACCAAAAGGGAAAGGGGCGGGGGGATAAATTAGGAGTGTGGGATTAACATACATGTGCATGCATGCTCAGTCGCTCAGTCATGTCTGACTCTTTGTGACCCTATGGACTGCAGTGCATCAGGTTCTTCTGTCCATGAGACTCTCCAGGCAAGAATACTGGAGTGGGTTGCCATTTCTTCCACCAGGGGATCTTCCTGACTCAGGGACTGAACTCCTGCATCTCCTTGCATTGGCTGGCAGATTCTTTACCACTGAGTCACCTGGGAAGCCCCAACATAGATACACTTCAGTTCAGTCGCTCAGTCGTGTCCAACTCTTTGCAATCCCATGAATCGCAGCACGCCAGGCCTCCCTGTCCATTACCATCTCCCGGAGTTCACTCAGACTCACGTCCATCGAGTCAGTGATGCCATCCAGCCATCTCATCCTCTGTCGTCCCCTTCTCCTCCTGCCAGAAAACCAAGTCCAGGACCAGATCACTTCACAGGTGAATTCTATCAGACATTTAGAGAAGAGTTAACACCTATCCTTCTCCCAGCATCAGAGTCTTTTCCAATGAGTCAACTCTTCGCATGAGGTGGCCAAAGTACTGGAGCTTCAGCTTCAGCATCATTCCTTCCAAAGAAATCCCAGGGTTGATCTCCTTCAGAATGGACTGGTTGGATCTCCTTGCAGTGCAAGGGACTCTCAAGAGTCTTCAACACCGCAGTTAAAAGCATCAATTCTTTGGCGCTTAGCTTTCTTCACAATCCAGCTCTCACATCCATACATGACCACTGGAAAAACCATAGCCTTGACTAGACGGACCTTAGTCGGCAAAGTCATGTCTCTGCTTTTGAATATGCTATCTAGGTTGGGCATAACTTTTCTTCCAAGGAGTAAGCGTCTTTTAATTTCATGGCTGCAGTCACCATCTGCAGTGATTTTGGAGCCCAAAAAAATACAGTCTGACACTGTTTCTACTGCTTCCCCATCTATTTCCCATGAAGTGATGGGACCAGATGCCATGATCTTCATTTTCTGAATGTTGAGCTTTAAGCCAACTTTTTTGCTCTCCTCTTTTACTTTCATCAAGAGGCTTTTTAGCTCCTCTTCACTTTCTGCCATAAGGGGGGTGTCACCTGCATATCTGAGGTGATTGATATTTCTCCTGGCAATTTTGATTCCAGCTTGTGCTTCTTCCAGCCTAGCGTTTCTCATGATGTACTCTGCATATAAGTTAAATAAGCAGGGTGACAATATACAGCCTTGATGGACTCCTTTTCCTATTTGGAACCAGTCTGTTGTTCCATGTCCAGTTCTAACTGTTGCTTCCTGACCTGCATACAGATTTCTCAAGAGGCAGGTCAGGTGGTCTGGTATTCCCATCTTTTTCAGAATTTTCCTCAGTTTATTGTGATCCACACAGTCAAAGGCTTTGGCATAGTCAATAAAGCAGAAATAGATGTTTTTCTGGAACTCTCTTGCTTTTTCCATGATCCAGCGGATGTTGGCAATTTGATCTCTGGTTCCTCTGCCTTTTCTAAAACCAGCTTGAACATCAGGGAGTTCACTGTTCACGTATTGCTGAAGCCTGGCTTGGAGAATTTTGAGCATTACTTTACTTCATTTAATGTGAGCATCTCACATTAGCATGTGAGATGAGTGCAATTGTGCGGTAGTTTGAGCATTCTGCCAGCCGGCGCACTGAGCACAGGCGGCTGCGGGCCGGCGCACTGAGCGCAGGCGGCCAAGAGGAGCAACCCTGCGTCCGAGGTCAGGGGCGGCAGCTGAGAGAAGCTATCCCACGTCCGAGGTCAGTGGTGGCCGGGAGGAGCTACATCGCGTCCGAGGTCAGGGGCTGCGGCCGGGAGGAGACACCCCGCGTCCGAGGTCAGGGGCGGCTGGGAGAAGCCACCTTGTGCCCGAGGCCAGGGGCGGCAGCTGGGAGGAGCAACCGGAGGAGCAGTGGCTGCGCAGGCACAGGAGGGCCTAGAGGAGCTATCCCACGTTGAAGGTCAGGAACGCCGGTGGTAAGGAGATAACACTCAGCCAAGGTAAGGAGCAGCGGCTGCGCTTTGCTGGAACAGCTGTGAAGAGATACCCCACGCCCAAGGTAAGAGAAACCCAAGTAAGATGGTAGCAAGAGGGCATCAGAGGGCAGACACACTGAAACCATACTCACAGAAAACTAGTCAATCTAATCACACTAGGACCACAGCCTTGTCTAACTCAATGAAACCAAGCCATGCCTGTGGGGCAACCCAAGATGGGCAGGTCGTGGTGGAGAGGTTTGACAGAATGCGGTCCACTGGAGAAGGGAATGGCAAGCCACTTCAGTATTCTTGCCTTGAGAACCCCACCAACAGTATGAAAAGGCAAAATGATAGGATACCAGAAGAGGAACTCCCCAGGTCATTAGGTGCCCAATATGCTACTGGAGATCAGTGGAGAAATAACTCCAGAAAGAATGAAGGGATGGAGCCAAAGCAAAAACAATATCCAGTTGTGGATATGACAGGTGATAGAAGCAAGATCCAGTGCTGTAAAGAGCAATATTGCATAGGAACCTGGAATGTCAGGTCCATGAGTCAAGGCAAATTGGAAGTGGTCATACAAGAGATGGCAAGGGTGAACGTCGACATTCTAGGAATCAGCGAACTAAAATGGACTGGAATGGGTGAATTTAACTCAGATGACCATTATATCTACTACTGCGGGCAGGAATCCCTCAGAAGAAATGGAGTAGCCATCATGGTCAACAAAAGAGTCCGAAATGCAGTACTTGGATGCAATCGCAAAAACGACAGAATGATCTCTGTTCATCTCCAAGGCAAACCATTCAATATCACAGTTATCCAAGTCTATGCCCCAACCAGTACCGCTGAAGACGCTGAACGGTTTTATGAAGACCTACAAGACCTTTTAGAACTAACACCCAAAAAAGATGTCCTTTTCATTATAGGGGACTGGAATGCAAAAGTAGGAAGCCAAGAAACACCTGGAGTAACCTGCAAATTTGGCCTTGGAATGTGGAATGAAGCAGGGCAAAGACTAATAGAGTTTTGCCAAGAAAATGCACTGGTCATAGCAAACACCCTCTTCCAACAACACAAGAGAAGACTCTACACATGGACATCACCAGATGGTCAACACCAAAATCAGATTGATTATATTCTTTGCAGCCAAAGATGGAGAAGCTCTATACAGTCAACAAAAACAAGACCAGGAGCTGACTGTGGCTCAGATCATGAACTCCTTATTGCCAAATTCAGACTCAAATTGAAGAAAGTAGGGAAAACTGCTAGACCATTCAGGTATGACCTAAATCAAATCCCTTATGATTATACAGTGGAAGTGAGAAATAGATTTAAGGGCCTAGATCTGATAGATAGAGTGCCTGATGAACTATGGAATGAGGTTCATGACATTGTACAGGAGACAGGGATCAAGACCATCCCCATGAAAAAAAAAAAAAAAAAGACCATCCCCATGGAAAAGAAATGCAAAAAAGCAAAATGGCTGTCTGGGGAGGCCTTACAAATAGCTGTGAAAAGAAGAGAAGCAAAAAGCAAAGGAGAAAAAGAAAGATATAAGCATCTGAATGCAGAGTTCCAAAGAATAGCAAGAAGAGATAAGAAAGCCTTCTTCAGTGATCAATGCAAAGAAATAGAGGAAAACAACAGAATGGGAAAGACTAGAGATCTCTTCAAGAAAATTAGAGATACCAAGGGAACATTTCATGCAAAGATGGGCTCGATAAAGGACAGAAATGGTATGGACCTAACAGAAGCAGAAGATATTAAGAAGCGGTGGGAAGAATACACAGAAGAACTATACAAAAAAGATCTTCACGACCCAGATAGTCATGATGATGTGATCACTAATCTAGAGCCAGACATCTTGGAATGTGAAGTCAAGTGGGCCTTAGAAAGCATCACTATGAACAAAGCTAGTGGAGGTGATGGAATTCCAGTTGAGCTATTTCAAATCCTGAAAGATGATGCTGTGAAAGTGCTGCACTCAATATACCAGCAAATTTGGAAAACTCAGCAGTGGTCACAGGACTGGAAAAGGTCAGTTTTCATTCCAATTCCAAAGAAAGGCAATGCCAAAGAATGCTCGAACTACCGCACAATTGCACTCATCTCACATAGATACACTACCATATATAAAATAGATAACCAATAGATGCCTACTGTATAGCACAGGGAACTATAATCAATATTTTGTAATAACCTATAAGGGAAAAGAATCTGAAAAAGAAAAGATACACACACACACACACACACACACACATAATCACTTTGTTGTACACCTGAAAGTAACACAACGTTGTAAATCAAGAGAAGCAAAGTAAAGTGTTAGTTGCTCAGTTGTATCCTACTTATTTCGACATGGAGCCCATCAGGCTCCTCTGTACATATAATTCTCCAGACAAAAATGGTAGAGTGGGTAGCCATTACCTTCTCCAGGGGATCTTCCCAGTCTAGGGACTGAACCTGTTCTCCTGCATTGCAGGCAGATTCTTTATGGTCTAAGTCACCAGCATAGCCCTATAACTCTACTTCAATTTAAAAAAAAATTAAATAAAGCCCAGAGCTAACACCATACTCAACCCTGTAAAGTCTAATGCATTTCCTTCTAAGATCAGGAACAAGACAAGAACTCACTCTTGCCACTTTTATTCAACATAATATTGGAAGTCCTAGCCACAGCAGTAAGACAGCAGGGAAATTTAAAAGAATCCAAATTGGAAAGGAAGAAGTAAAACTCTGTTTGCAGATGACATGATACTATACATAGAAAATCCTAAAGATGCCACCAGAAAACTAACGGGCCTCATCAATGAATTCAGTAAAGTTGCAGGATACAAAATGAATATTCAGAAATCTGTTGCATTTCTGTACATTAACACAAACTACCAGAAATAGAAATTAGGAAACAATCTCATTTATAATTGCATGAAAAAATAAAATATCTAGGAATAAATCTAACTAAGGAGTTAAAGGGACCATACACAAAAATAAACTCAAAATGAATTAGAGATCTAAACGTAAGACCAGAAACTATAAAACTCCTAGAAGAAAACATAGCCAAAACACTCTCTGCCATAAATCACAGCAGGATCCTCTATGACCTACCTCCCAGAATATTGGAAATAAAAGCAAAAATAAATGGGACCTAATTAAACTTAAAAGCTTTTGTACAACAAAGGAAACTATAAGCAAGGTGAAAAGACAGCCTTCAGAATGAGAGAAAATAATAGCAAACGAAGCAACTGACAAAGAATTAATCTCAAAAATATACAAGCAGCTCCTGCAGCTCAATTCTAGAAAAATAAGCGACCCAATCAAAAAATGGGCCAAAGAACTAAACAGACATTTCTCCAAAGAAGACATATAGATGGCTAACAAACACATGAAAAAATGCTCAACATCACTCATTATCAGAGAAATGCAAATCAAAACCACCATGAGGTACCATCTCATGCCAGTCAGAATAGGGGCTATCAAAGAGTCTACAAACAATAAATGCTGGAGAGGGTGCAGAGAAAAGGGAACCCTCTCACACTGTTTGTGGGAAAGCAAACTAGTACAGCCACTATCGGAGAAGGCAATGGCACCCCACTCCAGTACTCTTGCCTGGAAAATCCCATGGACAGAGGAGCCTGGTAGGCTGCAGTCCATGGGGTCGCTAAGGGTCAGACATGACTGAGAGACTTCACTTTCACTTTTCACTTTCATGCATTGGAGAAGGAAATGGCAACCCACTCAGTATTCTTGCCTGGAGAATCCCAGGGACGGGGGAGCCTGGTGGGCTGCCGTCTATGGGGTCGCACAGAGTCAGACACAACTGAAGCGACTTAGCAGCAGTAGCACAGCCGCCATGGAGAACAGTGTGGAGATTCCTTTAAAAACTGGAACTAGAACTGCCATATGATCCAGCAATCCCACTGCTGGGCATACACACCAAGGAAACCAGAATTGAAAGAGACACATGTACCCCAGTGTTCATCGCAGCACTGTTTACAACAGCCAGGACATGGAAGCAACCTAGATGTCCATCAGCAGATGAATGGATAAGAAAGTTGTCGTACATATACACAATGGAATATTATTCAGCCATTAAAAAGAATGCACTTAAATCAGTTCTGAGGTGGATGAAACTGGAGCCTGTTATACAGAGTGAAGTAAGACAGAAAGAAAAAAACCAATACAGTATACTAGCAGATATATATGGAATTTAGAAAGATGGTAATGATAACCCTATATGCAAGACAGCAAAAGAGACACAGATGTAAAGAACAGTCTTTTGGACTCTGTGGGAGAAGGTGAGGGTGGGATGATTTGAGAGAATAGCATTGAAACATGCATATTATCATATGTGAAACAGATTGCCAGTACAGGTTCGATGCATGAGACAAGGTGCTCAGGGTCACTGGGATGACCCTGAGGGATGGGATGGGGAGGGAGGTGGGAGGGGGGTTCAGGATGGGGAACATATATACATCCATGGCTGATTCATGTCATCGTATGGCAAAACCACTATAATACTGTAAAGTAATTAGCCTCCAATTAAAATAAATAAATAAATAAATTTTTTATAAAGGAGTTAAAGGGTCTGTACTGGGAAAATTATAAGACCCTGATGAAAGAAGTTGAAGACAATACAAACAAATGGAAAGATATACCAAGTTAATGGATTAAAAGAATTAGTATCATGACAGTGACCAAACTACCCAAGGCAATCTACAGATTCAATACAATCACTATCAAAATACCAAGACAATTTTTCACAGAGCTAGAGCAATTATCTTTTTTATAATTGATAATACCACTGAGTAAGAAAAGACTCCAGATATTTACAATCATTGAAGTGAAGTCGCTCAGTTGTGTCCGACTCTTTGCAACCCCATAGACTGTAGCCCACCAGGCTCCTCCATCCATGGAATTTTCTAGGCAAGAGTACTGGAGTGGGTTGTCATTTCCTTCTCCATTAGAACCTATGAATACAAGCAAGAGGCTGTGTTTTGAATGTCTAAATAAACCTGAATTATCAGAAAAAAGAAATTGAGCCCCTACCTCTCAGGATGACAAAAAGGCAGAATATAGCACAGTATTCTAAAACAATCACCTAAGCAAAATAACAAATGTCTTATACACACTAAGTCATTCTACTAGGGAGAAATGTCAGACTCCCTGGTTCTTACATAGAGAAGAACAGGAATATGGCATATTAAATTTTTTTTCCTATCCTCTAATATAATCCATTCAAATACTCCTAGCATATAAGACTTACTTGCCAACATCAAACATTTATTTATAAGTCTACGGGATATGCTCTAATTTTGAGCCTCACTTGTGTGCCTAAGGTCTGGTCCCTCAAGGTATCCTTCCAGAGGGTTCTGAAGCAAATTCATCCATCTTATACAGGACAACAGCCCAATAAGACTCCCCACTCTGAACTTCTATCCTAGAAGTCAAATGAATGATTCCATTTTCCTGATTTAGGGGAGCAATTCCACAGCCAGACCAGGAAACAACACATCTTGCCTTAGCTGCTCAATCAAAGCAGCACTTTTCCTATTTATAGTATTTAAAACTACTTAAAATCAGGGGCTTTTTCCATTGCCTTCATAATAGTAAGAAGCTCAGATCAAACTCACTTCTCTGATAAGGCTGGTTTTTAAAGCTGGCAGATTGTTACAATCCCATTCAGTCTTTCGGTACAAAGGAGCAAGTCTGTTTAGAATTCACAGGCCAAATAATAATGCTGTCCTCCTCCCCTCCTCCCAAAGTAGAAATGTCAGACAGCATTCTATGAGAGAATCATAGAATATCATATCATAAAAGAGGATATGAGTCTTCTCAAGAACTATTCATCAGACTCTATGGGAGGAAAATGGATATGGAAGAATTTTTCACTTAAATAGGCTTCTCAACAGATTCATTATAGAAAAAGACCTTTAGAAATAGTAAATAATCATAAAATTCACAGTTATGAAATATGAATCTTGTTTCTTTATAATAAAATTAACTTCTCAAAATAAAATAAAATAAAATAAAAGTAACTTCTCCAAGCCCTCTCAAGTAATGAACACATAACTGTGAGTAAAACATAGAAACCAAATAGAGGAATAGGGTAATAAAAATGTATGCTTAGTTATACAAATACGATTTTTAGAAAAGCAATTGGAATTTTTAAAAAGTTGACCATTTCTGTGCCTCAGAATATTTTACTAATGCCTTTCCAAACCACTCTGTAGCCACTGAAGGCATGTTTAAAATGAGACCTCAAAATGGCAACCCACTCCAGTGTTCTTGCCTGGAGAATCCCAGGGACAGAGGAGCCTGGTGGGCTGCCATCTATGAGATCGCACAGAGTCAGACACGACTGAAGTGACTTACCAGCAGCAGCAGACATGTAAAAGCATAAAGATCTGACTGTGAATAGAATTCCTAAAGCTAAGGATCACGGCTGGTTCCTCACTGTTCCTTCCCCCCTCCACGAGTCTCCAGTTTCTGTTGCTTCGGCCACCTGATGCAAATAGCCAACTCATTAGAAAAGCCCCTAATGCTGGGAAAGATTGAAGCCAGGAGGAAAAGGGGGTGACAGAGGATGAGATGGTTGGATGGCATTACCAACTCAATAACCATGAGTTTGAGCAAATTCCAGGAGATAGTGAAGGACAGAGAAGCCCAGCGTGCTGCACTCCATGGGGTCACAAAGAGTCAGAGTCAGACATGAACAACAACAGGGCAGAATCCCCTAACTGGTCTCCCTCCCTCCCTTCCTCCCCTCCTTCTGGCCCATCCTGCATACCACCACCACTTTCATCTGGTTGCCATTTTTTCTTCCTCAGAATGTCCAATGGTCTGGTCTTGCTCACTGTGCCTAAACTTCTTAACTTGGTGGAAAACACCTTGCCCAGTTTGTCCCCAACTGTCTATCCAGATCCCATTTCTCACTACTATCTGAAAAGGATCCTCACCCTGTTATGGACAACCTCAATAGTCTGTAATTCCCTAAACAAGCTCTATTTAAAACTTCAAATCCAGTAGCGGGGGGCGGGGGTGGGGAGGTTGGAAATAGAAGCCAAGTCACTTGCCCCAGATGACACAGCTAGCAACCATAGAATCTGGATTTGAATCCAGGTTTGAGCTGTGTCCAAAGTTCTTAAACACCATCCTGTTCTCTCTCTCTGAAATGTCCCTCTCTGATCTATATGTGGAAATCTCATCCATCCGTCAAGACCACTTCACTCCTGAAGCTTTCCTTGTTTTTTCCTGTCTAAAGTGCTTCTTCTCTCTTCTGAGCTCTTATAGCATTTTCTTCACATATTTCACAGAATATCATAACAACAGAGTCATGTGAGATTCAAGATATTGTTGTATGGTCTTGTGGTCCTTTATGGCACCTAACATACCTCTCTACGCACTGATGGCACTCAGCAAAGATCTGATAAAAAACGAGCTGTGGGAAGCCTTTCAGCACTCACCCAACCCGACCACAATGAGAGATCCTCATTAATTTAAGGCACAGAGCTCTCCTTTCCCCGCCCTGAGCATCCTGTCTTTCTCCTCTCCTAGTGCATCAGTTGTGCATACATTCCTTGTTGTGTGTCATGCCACCTGCCTATAAACCATTGTGCAACCTGGGAAAAGTTCTGGTGTCTGGGAACCACTGTAACATTTAGGAAGATGCAAACTGTGATAAATAGGAATCATAAAAAGGAACAAGAGTGGTTTCATTCTTTGGAACCTGAAATGGCAACTAGGAAACAAAGTTCACGTCAAATTCTCCTTTCAAGCCTTCTTACTCATTGTCTCTGTTTTATGTTGAAAGGAACAAGGGGTGGGGCAGTGAGCTAGTATGAACAAATGCCAGGAAGAAGGAAAGAGGAATAACTGGTCAGCTACTCTTTCTCAAGAGACAAACTGCATTCTAGGAAAGGAAAATGCTACCAATTTTACAAGAAATTATGCACGAGCACAGAGCAGAAAAGGTAAATTAGGCCTAAACAGTAGCCTCTTGATTTTTCTTTCTTTCTTTCTTTTTTTTTTGCTTGTGCGATGGGGTTTCTACCCCTTAATGCTTTCCCTCCACATTGGGCCATGTGGCACTCAATGTCTCGTCCTCACTGTGGTGGCTCAGGAAAGGCTGCAAATATAATATGAAAATGCCCCCATTTAATTTAGCATATGACTCCATCCACTGAGTAGGTACAATTAGATTGTAAGTTTAAAGCAATATAATGATAATAGGGAAGAGGCACTTCTATCTGTTACCCACCTGCCTGCTCACCCTCTTGCATGCTGCTCCTCACAGAAGTTGCTAAACTGATAGGTCAATGTTCTGGAAGGCAATTGAGCCAAAGAGGGAGACCAAGTTCAACTCCCTATAACTCCGGGAGGAAAAGGCAGGAGTGAGAAGTTGGGTTCCCCTCTCTCTCTCAGTGTCCTACTTCTCACCATATAACAAACACCCTTTGATTGAAATGAACCGGATCAGAACTGGAAATTTCACCAACATTACTTCTTGAGAAACTACCATGTGCTGAACTAGAAGGGAAAAAAAGAAAAGAAGCATTGGCCCCTATTCTTGAGTAGTTCACAGTCTAATAGGAGAAGCAGAAATAATTTTCATATACCATAGCATTATACAAGGGGTACTGTGGAAATACAGAGTCTGTGGAAATAAAGAGTCTGTAAGAGCAGAATTTGGGTCAAGGCAAGTTTCCATGAAAAAGTGAGATCAGACTGAGGGCTGATGATTTTGCAAGAGTCAGCCAGGCCCAGAAGGATGGCAGAGGTGGTCCTGCAGAGAGAACCATGTAAGCAAAGCCCAGAGATGTACAGCATCCTTCTCTCAAACCAACAAAGTCCAAATCCTCTCCTGTCTATATAATGTCTACAATACTCTTGGATCAGAGATAAAGAATAAGGTAAAATATAATTTAAGCACTGACCTTTGAAGAAATGCACTAAAAATAAATCCATAGCTTTCTCTGAGGAAGAAAAAAGGGTAAAAAAAAAAAATCTTAGAGTGGGTTTGGTTAAAGCAAACTAATTAACTTCCTAATCTCTGCAGGTGGGATCAGGCCCCAGGTGGACTTTTAATCACAGAGTTTACCTCTAAATCATATGAGGCAGATGGAAAGCAAGCAAAACAGCACACCCCTGGCTGTTGTGTAAACTCCTAACCACAAAGCATTTAAGTAACAGACAGTATCATAAGCAACACAGACCCATGGAGGGTAAGGCCTTTATGGGCTAAGTCTGCTCCCCAGGGAGTTTGGACTCCACAGTCAGCTCCACCTCTGTCTGTGAAATATTTGTCACCAATATGAACTCTGTCCCACATCCCATCCCTAGGAGACCTGGCTATTTATTGACTTAGTGGCATAAATATGTGAGACCTAGGCCCAAGAGGGTAGAAGTAGCAGATGCCCCAAAATATCTCTGTTTCAATCTCAGCTATAGGCACAGTTTTAATTTCTGGACTTTTAGTTTCCTTGCTCTGTGACTTCTTCATCTGACAATGATAGTTATAAAATCTACCCTTAAATTCCTTATTTAGGAGAAATAAATGAAGTGACTCCTAACTTGGCTTGAGCCTCCTGAGCAGCAGCCAGGTGTCTTAGACAACAGGCCCCAGGAAACCAGGATCACCTTAATCTACAGCAATGAACCTGAAGGAACAAACTCAGCGTTAGTTAGTCAATCAATTTTTCATTCACTTAACAATGTTTATTAAGCACTTCATGAGTACACACCATAATAAAACTGATGTTCATGTAACTTTGTTTTCTAGTCTCTTTCCACATCCCTTGTTTTGACTGATGGATAAGCGAAATTGGCCATAACACAGCAGTGTGAGCTGGGCTCATGGAAGATCCCATCCCAGCCCAGTACTACCATGTGGGAAATTCAGGATAAACCCAGTGACAAGGAAGGCAGCAGAGTATTGTGTTCAGCTCACCTGGGGACACTAGTTAGGTAGGTCATGACATTCAGGAAGTCTTCATCTGGGATGTGCTTGAACCCCACAAACTCTGGAAAAGTGATGATGGGGGCACCATCTTTCCCTCGGCCTCCTGCAACAAAAATGGGTAGTCAAGATGTTAACAAAATGTTTTCAAAGTGTTTACCTCTGCAAGTAAAGGACTCAGGCTAATATCAACTTGAGATGTGCATCGGTCTCCCCCTTTTTTGTCTGTATTATTTTAGAGCAGGAAGTGGGAAAGTTGACACTGAATTATTTCAAACAAGCCTCTCTTCTTCAAGCTTGTTCAGGAGTGTTGTGAGAATTCAATTTTTTTAATCCTTTGAAGATAGTTACTATATAAAAGACAACACTGATTTATTTTCATATAGGTGGAATAGTAAATAATGCCAACACAAATACATAATATTGCTCTTCATTTATGTAGTTCAGTTCAGTTCAATCTCTCAGTTGTGTCCAACTCTTTGCAACTCCATGAACCACAGCACGCCAGACCTCCCTGTCCATCACCAACTCCCAGAATTTACCCAAACTCATGTCCATTGAGTCAATGATGCCATCCAACCATCTCATCCTCTGTTGTCCCCTTCTCCTCCCACCTTCAATCTTTCCCATCATCAGGGTCTTTTCAAATGAGTCAGGTATTTGCATCATGTGGCCAAAGTATTGGAGTTTCAGCTTCAACACCAGTCCTTCCAATAAACATCCAGGACTGATCTTCTTTAGGATGGACTGGTTGGATCTCCTTGCAGTCTAAGGGACTCTCAAGAGTCTTCTCCAACACCACAGTTCAAAAGCATCAGTTCTTCACTGCTCAGCTTTCTTTATAGTCCAACTCTCACATCCATACATGACTACTGGAAAAACCATAGCCTTGACTGGACAGACCTTTGTTGACCTTTTTAATATGCTGTCTACTTTGGCCATAACTTTCCTTCAGCAAATATCAAATGTAAAATTGTATGGAGGTTAAGAGAGCTGGCTCTAGGGACTTCCCTGGCAGTCCAGTGGTTAGGATTCCATGCTTCTACTGCAGGGGGCACAGGTTTAATCCCTATTCAGGGAACTAAGATCCTACATGTTGTGCAGTGTGATCAAAAAAGAGAAAAAGAGAAAGAGTTGGCTCTAAAATCAGACAACTTTATTCAAGTTCTTCTTTACCTCTTAATTTCTATTTGATTTTATGCAAGATAGTTAATTAAACAGAAGTTTCCTTTTACATGCAAAATATGTATCTGGTAAAGCATCTGTCTACAATGTGGGAGACCTGGGTTCGATCCCTGGGTCAGGAAGTTCCCTGGAGAAGGAAATGACAACCCACTCCAGTACTCTTGCCTAGAAAATCCCATGGACGGAGGAGCCTGGTGTCCATGGGGTCGCAAAGAGTCAGACACGACTGAGCGACTTTACTTTCTTTCTTTCCTTTTATATGCAAATATGTATCTATGTAATAGGAATATTACCTATACCTTCCTCAAAAGATATTGTAAGGATTAAGTGAGAACATATATGAAAAGCACTTTAGCAGACTATTTATTATATATAAGTGCTCCATAAATGGTAACCTTTATTATGGTTATATTCTTGCAAGACAAGGCTTCCCTGGTGGCTCAGATGGTAAAAAAATCTGCCAGCAATTCAGGAGACCAGGGTTCAATGCCTGGGTTGGGAAGATCCACTGAAGAAGGGAATGGCAACCCACTCCAGTGTTCTTGCCTGGAGAATCCCCATGGACAGAGGAGCCTGGTAGGCTATAGTCCATGAGGTCACAAAGAGTCAGACAGGACTGAGTGACTAAGCACCCATTGTTAAGCACATTCGTGCAAGGTAGCTGCCCTTGGATAACTCATAAACAGATATAAGACATCCCTGTGAGAACAAAAGCATAAAATAAGTATTTAAATATTTTATTCATTAAAGCAGATGCCACTAGACTAGATAGATTATATTTCCCAATCTCTTTGCAGCTAGATGTACCCACAAGACTATGTTCCAGCCCATGGTTCCCAAACAGGGATACACAGTGAACTCACAAAAGTGCCATGAGTATTTTAGATTTAGGGGGAAAACAGCATTAGTTGGCATCTGTCAGATGCCACGCTTCCTGCTAGCTTGCAGTAGTTTGGAATTTCAACATTAAATTGTGCAGTATTTTTTCGAATGGCATTACATCTTTGGAGAACTGAGGGTTTGGTGGCTGATGGTGTTAAACGCAAGTGTAATATGAAAATCAGTGTGAAATAGGAAATTTAAGTGGTGATATCCAGACTGATTCCAAGGTTTGAGATCACTGTGGTTCTCTAAAAATGAAAGTTAAATCTGACTTTTTCTTTCAACTATGTGTATCTATTTTTTTCAAATAGCTACTAAGTTGTCAGGACATATAGACTTAAGTTGTATAACCTGTCAGGTATTGCTTTTGGCCAAAAAGGACTGTGAAAAATTGACTAAGATGCGAAGGCACTAAGGACTAAGGAACTTGGAGCACTTGTACCCCAGGCAGAGGGACATGAGCCGAAATGCTGGGAGCACCTTCCATGCTGTGCCCATGGAGGGAGGCTACTTCCAGTGGAATGGAGCTCACAAGTGAAGCCAATTACAAATGACTGCACCTATTTTGTATATCTAACGCAAGAGTCATCAGTACATGGTGTGGTTTAACGAGGACTGTATGATTACTGAGGGTGTGGAATCAATGAAGAAATTACAGGAAAAGGAGACTGAAAGAAGCAAAGGCAGGCACCTCTCCTAAGGAGAGAGACTCCTGGCCTGCTCTGTGGAGAATCCAGGTCATGTTGCCAGCCTATCTAATGGCAGTGCCATTAAGACCATCCAACCCACTCTGCTGCTCTCAATCCACACCTGGATTCTTCCAATTATACTATGATATCCCATGCATGTTTGTTTCATGGGAGAGAAAGTGCTACCTAGCAAACGTGAGTGTTTCTATCATGGAAAGAATAAGTCAGCATTGTGGTTTTTCTACACAAGTCTCTTGTACGTTTTGTTAACGTGAGTCTTGTGCTCCCAGAGACCAATCACTCTGTGATATTTGTCTCAATGACCAGTCATCTCCAGGAAATGCCTCTTGATTAATCCTATACACTTAAAAAAAAAAAACAACCTGAAGATTAGGTGTTTGACAAGGAGACTGAGCTACCTTGCTACATTGACTGAAAACAATCTAGATGAGGATGCTATTAGCTTTCAACTAAAATATATTCTTCTTTCTAGTTTCACAATCAGAGGGGTTTGCGAGAAATGTGAATTAAGAGAAGTTACATGTTGAGTAAGGCTAAATTTAGAATGCATTATAACACTATACTAATTGTATAAACAATATCTGCCAAGAAAATGGCTAAAACATTTCAAGGAACCAAAACACTGTAAAATATTCATAAGGATATACCTTTTCGTGATTTAATCTTTTCATTAACTAAAATTAAAGGTTCAGTTCAGTTCAGTCGCTCAGTCATGTTCGACTCTTTGCGACCCCATGTATTGCAGCACGCCAGGCCTCCCTGTCCATTACCAACTCCCAGAGTTCACTCAGACTAATGTCCATCGAGTCAGTGATGCCATCCAGCCATCTCATCCTCTGTCGTCCCCTTCTCCTCCTGCCCCCAATCCCTCCCAGCATCAGAGTCTTTTCCAGAGTCAACTCTTCACATGAGGTGGCCAAAGTACTGGAGTTTCAGCTTCAGCATCATTCCTTCCAAAGAAATCCCAGGGTTGATCTCCTTCAGAATGGACTGGTTGGATCCCCTTGCAGTCCAAGGGACTCTCAAGAGTCTTCTCCAACACCACAGTTCAAAAGCATCAATTCAGTGCTCAGCCTTCTTCACAGTCCAACTCTCACATCCATACATGACCACTGGAAAAACCATAGCCTTGACTAGACAGAGCTTAGTCGGCAAAGTCATATCTCTGCTTTTGAATATACTATCTAGGTTGGGCATAACTTTTCTTCCAAGGAGTCTTTTAATTTCATGGCTGCAGTCACCATCTGCAGTGATTCTGGAGCCCCCCAAAATAAAGTCTGACACTGTTTCCACTGTTTCCTCATCTATTTCCCATGAAGTGATGGGACCGGATGCCATGATCTTCGTTTTCTGAATGTTGAGCTTTAAGCCAACTTTTTCACTCTCCTCTTTCACTTTCATCAAGAGGCTTTTTAGTTCCTCTTCACTTTCTGCCATAAGGGTGGTGTCATCTGCATATCTGAGGTTATTGATATTTCTCCCAGCAATCTTGATTCCAGCTTGTGTTTCTTCCAGTCCAGCGTTTCTCATGATGTACTCTGCATAGAAGTTAAATAAGCAGGGTGACAATATACAGCCTTGATGGACTCCTTTTCCTATTTGGAACCAATCTGTTGTTCCATGTCCAGTTCTAACTGTTGCTTCCTGACCTGCATACAGATTTCTCAAGAGGCAGGTCAGGTGGTCTGCTATTCCCATCTCTTTCAGAATTTTCCACAGTTTATTGTGATCCACACAGTCAAAGGTGTTGGCATAGTAAATAAAGCAGAAATAGACGTTTTTCTGGAACTCTCTTGCTTTTTCCATGATCC
Source organism: Ovis canadensis (assembly GCF_042477335.2). Taxonomy (NCBI): domain Eukaryota; kingdom Metazoa; phylum Chordata; class Mammalia; order Artiodactyla; family Bovidae; genus Ovis; species Ovis canadensis. The sequence continues at coordinate 206,925,508 of NC_091245.1, read as the reverse complement.
AGTGGATGCTGGCAATTTGATCTCTGGTTCCTCTGCCTATTCGAAAACCAGCTTGAATATCAGGAAGTTCACAATTCACGTATTGCTGAAGCCTGGCTTGGAGAATTTTGAGCATTACTTTACTAGCGTGTGAGATGAGTGCAGTTGTGAGGTAGTTTGAGCATTCTTTGGCATTGCCTTTCTTTGGGATTGGAATGAAAACTGACCTCTTCCAGTCCTGTGGCCACTGCTGAGTTTTCCAAATTTGCTGGCATATTGAGTGCAGCACTTTCACAGCATCATCTTTCAGGATTTGAAATAGCTCAACTGGAATTCCATCACCTCCACTAGCTTTGTTCGTAGTGATGCTTTCTAAGGCCCACTTGACTTCACATTCCAGGATGTCTGGCTCTAGATGAGTGATCACACCATTGTGATTATCTGGGTCGTGAAGATCTTTTTTGTACAGTTCTTCCGTGTATTCTTGCCACCTCTTCTTGAATATCTTCTGCTTCTATTAGGTCCATACCATTTTTGTCCTTTATTGAGCCCATCTTTGCATGAAATGTTCCCTTGGTATCTCTAATTTTCTTGAAGAGATCTCTAGGCTTTCCCATTCTGTTGTTTTCCTCTATTTCTTTGCATTGATTGCTAAAGAAGGCTTTCTTATCTCTTCTTGCTATTCTTTGGAACTCTGCATTCAGATGCTTATATCTTTCCTTTTCTCCTTTGCTTTTTGCTTCTCTTCTTTTCACAGCTATTTGTAAGGCCTCCCCAGACAGCCATTTTGCTTTTTTGCATTTCTTTCCCATGGGGATGGTCTTGATCCCTGTCTCCTGTACAATGTCATGAACCTCATTCCATAGTTCATCAGGCACTCTATCTATCAGATCTAGTCCCTTAAATCTATTTCTCACTTCCACTGTATAATCATAAGGGATTTGATTTAGGTCATACCTGAATGGTCTAGCGGTTTCCCCTACTTTCTTCAATTTAAGTCTGAATTTGGTAATAAGGAGTTCATGATCTGAGCCACCGTCAGCTCCTGGTCTTGTTTTTGTTGACTGTATAGAGCTTCTCCATCTTTGGCTGCATAGAATATAATCAATCTGATTTTGGTGTTGACCATCTGATGATGTCCATGTGTAGAGTCTTCTCTTGTGTTGTTGGAAGAAGGTGTTTGCTATGACCAGTGCATTTTCTTGGCAAAACTCTATTAGTCTTTGCCCTGCTTCATTCTGCATTCCAAGGCTAAATTTGCCTGTTACTCCAGGTGTTTCTTGACTTCCTACTTTTGCATTCCAGTCCCCTATAATGAAAAGGACATCTTTTTTGGGTGTTAGTTCTAAAAGGTCTTGTAGGTCTTCATAGAACCATTCAACTTCAGCTTCTTCAGCGTTACTGGTTGGGGCATAGACTTGGATTACCATGATATTGAATGGTTGCCTTGGAAACGAACAAATGGAGATCATTCTGTCGTTTTTGAGATTGTATCCAAGTACTGCATTTCGGACTCTTTTGCTGACCATGATGGCTACTCCATTTCTTCTGAGGGATTCCTGCCCGCAGTAGTAGATATAATGGTCATCTGAGTTAAATTCACCCATTCCAGTCCATTTTAGTTCACTGATTCCTAGAATGTCGACGTTAACTCTTGCCATCTCTTGTTTGACCACTTCCAATTTGCCTTGACTCATGGACCTGACATTCCAGGTTCCTATGCAATATTGCTCTTTACAGCATTAAATTAAAGGTATTCATGCCTAACTAGAGAAAGATGGGTAGAGTTTTCTTATATCATGGTTAACACTGAGAACAAACACCAGAAAGTCAGGGGGTTAACTGGGGACACCACATGCTATTAACCTTTAGTCTGTTAGTCTTAGAGGCAGAATCACCAAGGAAACAAAACTAGGCCTCCATCCACTACAAGGCAGTCAGTGCCACCTTGTGAGGGAGCATGGAAATGCAGAAGGAAGAAAGACTGCAGCAAAGAAGCCCATTTAAGGAAGGTAAATAAAACCAGACTCCTAGGAACTAAGTATGATGGTGACTTAATAAAATAAACTTTAGTCCTCTGGTATAATTTTGGTACATAAAGAGGACTAATTTTATTGCAGAAAATACTAGCGATACTTGGCCTACATAAGACCATTCCTTTCAGGGTCTGGGTTTAGAGGAGAATTTGGAACTTTGAGAAATCCCATAGGAAGATGGTGAAGAGCAACAGTGGGAGAGACAGTGAAATGGTTACTGCTATTTGCCTTTCAGTAACTATTTTCCCTTTCTCTTCCCTTCTCCCCCCAAAAACTGATAAATAAATAAATCATGAATCAGGGCACTGGGGATCTGTTCTAACTCACATTGGCCTAACCTAAGAAACACATTATTTAAGTGTGTAAGCCCTTCAAATAGTGTTTCCTCCTGCTATTATTTTTTTTCATAATAGCAAAAGATGTTTATCAGTTTTCACAATCAATAACCAGACAAAAAATAAAAGATAATTACAATCGCAGGCCATAATGGAAACATGATTAACCTAATAATATAAAACAAATACATACAATTTCAGGGGTTAATTAGAGTGATGTGTAAGTGGAAATGCATACATACACATGTTCTCATCTTCCCAGCCAGTCTATGTCTTTTGGTTGGTGCATTTAATCCATTTACAGTTAAGGTAATTATAGATGAATATGATTCTGCTGGGCTTCCCTGGTGGCTCAGATGGTAAAGAATTCACCTGCAATGCAGGAAACCTGGGTTCTATCCCTGGGATGGGAAGATACCCTGGAGGAGGGCATGGCAATCCCTTCCAGGATTCTTGCCTGGAGAATCCCACTGATAGTGAAGCATGGTGGACCACAGTCCATGGGGTCACAAAGAGTCAGACATGACTGAGCAACTAAGCACACACATGATCCTGCTGGGCTTACCAGGAGGCACTAGTGGTAAAGAACCTGCTTGCCAATGCAGGTAGACATAACAGACCCGAGTTCGAGCTCTGGTTTGGGGAGATCCCCTGGAGGAGGACACAGCAACCCATTCCAGTATTCTTGCCCGGAGAACCCCATGGACAGAGGAGCCTGGCAGGGTTCAGTTCAAAGGGTCACAAAGAGTTGGACACAACTGAAGCAACTCACATGAATGCACACACATATAATCCTATTGTCATTTTCTTAATTGTTTGCAGTTTATTTTGTGTATGTCTTTTCCTTCTCTTGTGTTTCCTCCCTAGAGAAGTTCCTTTAGCATTTGTTGTAAAGCTGGTTTGGTGGTACTGAATTCTCTTAACTTTGATTGTCTAGAAAGTTTTTGATTTTTCCCTCAAATCTGAATGAAAGTCTTGCTAGGTAGAGTATTCTTGGTTGTAGATTCTTCCCTTTCATCACTTTAAATGTATGACACCATTCCCTTCTGGCTTGTAGAGTTTCTGTTGCGAAATCAGCTGATAACTTTATGGGAGTTTCCTTGTATGTTGTCATTTTTCCCTTGTTGCTTTTAATATTTTATCTTTGTCTTTAATTTTCATCATTTTGATTACAATATGTCTTGGTGTGTTCCTCCTTGGGTTTATCCTGCATGGGACTCTGTGTTTCCTGGACTTGGTTGACTATTTCCTTTCCCATGTTAGGGAAGTTTATCCTATTATTTCTTCAAATATTTTCTTGGGTCCTTTCTCTCTCTCTACTCCTTCTGGGCCTCCTATCACGCGAATGTTGGTGCATTTAATGTTGTCCCAGAGGTCTCTTAGGCTGTCTTACTTTTATTCATTCTTTTTTCTATATTCTGTTCTGTGGTGGTGATTTCCACCATTCTGTCCTCCAGGTCACTTATCCGTTCTTCTGCCTAAGTTACTCTGCTACCTATTCCTTCTAGTGTATTGTTCATTGTTTTCCTGAGATCCTGGATCATCTTCACTATCATTATTCTGAATTCTTTTTCTGGAAGGTTGCCTATCTCCACTTCACATGGTTATTTTTCTGGGGTCTTATCTTGTCCCTTTATCTGGGACAAAACCCTCTGCTTTCTCATCTTGGTTAATTTTCCATGATGTGGTTTAGGTTCTAGCTGCTCTTGAGGCTTCCCTGATGGCTCAGTGGTAAAGAATCTGCCTGCAATGCAAGAGACTGCCTTGAATGCAGGAGACATGGTTTTGATCCCTGGCTCAGGAAGATCTCCTGGAGGAGCACACGGCAACCCACTCCAGTATTCTTGCTGGAGAATTTCATGGACAGAGGAGCCTGGCAGTCTATAGTCCATAGGGTTGCAGAAGTGGACACGACTGAAGCAACTTAGTGCTCACGCATGTTGCGGGACTATGGTTCTTCTTGCTTCTTCTGTCTGCCTCTGGTGGATGAGGTTAAGAGGCTTGTCTAAGCTTCCTGATGGGAAGGACTGGTGATGAGAAAAACTGGGTCTTACTCTGGTGGGCAGGGCCATGCTCAGTAAAACTTTAATCCAATGACCTGCTGATGGCTGGGATCGTACTCACTCTCTATTAGTTGTTCTGCCTGAGGCGATCCAGTCCTGGGGTCTATGGGCTTAATGGCGATCTCCAAGAGGTCTTATGCCAAGTGGCCCCGTCCAGGACTGCTGCTGCCAATGCCCATCTCCACAAAGAGCCACGGCTGACCCACATGTCCACAAGAGACCCTCCATCACTAGCAGGTAGTTTTGGTTCAGTCTCCTGTATGATCACTGCTCCTTTCCCCTGGGTCTTGGTGTGAAGATTTTGTTTGTGCCCTCCAAGACTGGAGTCTCTGTTCCCCGTAGTCCTGTGGAAGTTCTATAATTAAATTCCACTGGCCTTCAAAGTCATATTCCCTGGGGATTCTCTGTACCTTTGCTGGATCTATAGACTGGGAAGCCTGACATGAGGCTCAGAACTTTCACAAGAGTGGGAGAATTTCTCTGGTATTATTGTTCTCCTGATTGTGGGTCACTCACCTGGCAGGTATGGGATTTGATTTTATCATGATTGCACCCTTCCTACCATCTTGGTTCAGCTTCTTTGTCTTTAGATGTGGGGCATCTTTTTTGTTGTTGTTGTTCCACCATCCTCCTGTTGATGGTTGTTCAATAGCTAATTGCAATTTTGGTGCTCTCCCAGGAGATGAGTGCACATCCTTCTACTCTTGAACCAGATGCTTCCTGCTATTATTTTTAAAGGGATTAAAATTCTTATTGTAAGTGGCTATATGACACAGTTCTGGAATGAGACAAAAGCAGAAGGCTACCAAGAGCTCTAGGAAAGTTATTGCTCTCTTGGCAAAAGGAACAGAAGGCAGCATTGCTTCTTTTCCTTCTTCCTGTTTTGGATACAGACTTGATGTCTGGAGCTGTAGCAGCCATCTTAGGGTCAAGACTTACCTCCAGGCCTATTATGCATTGAGTTGGCCAAAAAGTTCATTTGGATTTTTCCATCTGGTCAACCCAAAAGTTTAAAAACAAACATATCCTATAGTCTACATTTTTTTGTAGCCAAATACTATGCTAAGCACTATCCTTAAAACAACCCACTTTACAGATGAAAAACCCTGCTCAGAGCAACCTACTAATTGTGTTGGAATAAGAACCTAGATTGTCTGAGTTCAAAGGCTAGTGTCTTCATCACACTAACCTGTTTATATTTTCTTGATTCCTAGCTAAGTGCCTGAACTTAGAATATCCCAAGTTCATTGGGGTACATGAAAGTTGTCTTCCACGGTCAGAGCCACCAGATACCCTAGCCCTGTCTACTATCCAATTCCTGCTGATGGCCCTGTTGGTATCACCATCCAGACACTTCAAACCATCTGGCCACAAATCTGGGTGAGGCATCATGCAATGAGCCCTACTCTTCAATGAGCCAGAGGAGCACACTCACACAGCACAGTAGGCCAGGCACCTGTCGCCTAACTGAGAAAAAGGCTCCATCCCCTCCTTCACAGCATCCCTGGTTGATGGGGGCACTGGCTCTCTCTAGATCTCAGTGGAATCTGTAGATAAGTCCACAGCTGGGACATCTTCACTCTGCTTATCTGAATCAGGAAAAGTGCTGTGACTCAGAGCAGAGGCCAGGGCTTGGCTGCCATGGAAAAAGCCTAACTGAGGAGATTCCTATTTTACAACCACAGCTACCCAGGCACCCACAACAGCCCCGTTGCTGACATTTGCTGCCTCTGTCAGGTAAGTAGGGAAGTTAAAGATGAGAAGCAGGCCTGCTAATTCCAAAAAATACCTGCTGACTCAGAGAACCCCATGGCTGCTGATATTTTTCTTGATTTGTAGTGTGGCAAATTCTATCACAGCTAATCCTGCTTTTCTCTCAAAGGAAGGGCAACTGTGAGGCAACAAGTTGACAAGCTCAGAAATGAAAGGATTACCTTTGTCCAGTCAAAGTGCCTCTCCTAAAGCAGAGGTATCCTCTTGGGCCAGTGTGAGTTTTCAGTTCTATGTTCTACATTAAAGAGTGACAGTTATCTCTACTTCTGACCTAATTGTGGTATTATATACACTATCACTGTATGGTTTTGGTCCCTTATAAAAACAGTCATACTGAAAACATGTTTGGTAATATAGAAATAAACACTTTTGAGAGACTAAAATTTATCAGGAAAAAAGAGCAAACATTTAATTAGCAGTTGCAATATTAAGCATTTTTCTTACATTATGCTTTAATCCTCAAAATTATGATGATCCTATTCACTACACAAAGTGAGGAAAGTGAAGCTTAGACAAATAAATTACCCAACATGATACAGCCAGTCAGTAGCAGAATCTAACCATATCTAGAGCTGTCTGGTACAGTTTACAATTTTCCCTAAACTGCCTCTAAGAAATAAACAGAAAAAAATGCCTCAATGTTACTCGAAAGCAATAACTTTGGATATTTAAGTGTATCAATCAGCCACTGGATTCCTTTCCCAGATGAATCATTGTGTAATTTTATATGCTAGAATTATGAACTGAGTTGAGGCATTACAGTTTTGGTGTAAGACTATAGGAATCTATCCTGCCCACCCCATTGTCCATTCCAGACCTTGATGCATGTTGGCCTTGGGCCTTCTGTAACACGGGGCCATAGCAGAAGTTGCCAGAAATCCAGAGCCTGTCCCCATGCTGCCTTCTGTTGTGCACCATCCTAGGCTCACTGCAGGAAGTTATGACACTGCACCTACAGGAGGCTGGCCAGGCACTGCTACCAGGGTCAAGACAGTGGTGCCTAGACTGGGGATGTGGGGAGAAGGGAGTCCACCAGCCTCACAGAACAGACCAGGAGGACTTAGGTCATTTCAGCCTCAGCAGATATTATGTTCTAGCCTCTGTTCTAAGCATTAGCAATACAGGAAGAAATTTTTAAAATGTGGTTGTTTGGTTGCTCAGTAATGTCCAACTCTTTGCAACCCCATGGACTGCAGCATGCCAGGCTTCTCTCTCCTTTACCATCGCCTGGAGCTTGCTCAAATTCATGTCCACTGAGTTGGTGATGCCATCCAACCATCTCATCTTCTGTTGCCCCCTTTTCCTCTGGTCCTCAATCTTCCCCAGCATCACCATTAGCTCTTTGCATCACCTCATTTAAAAATGAGAACCCTATATTTATGGAGTTTTCAGTGACTATCTAAACAATGACCAATGTCGGGGGGGGGGGGGAGAGCAGAGAATTCCATAGAATGTTCTGCGTTGTGTAAAATGCTCCCACCTAGGACACCAACTGTGAAATGTGGAGTGATATCCTGACATTGGAAATTGAATTTCTCTCAGATTCAGTAGGAGAGAATAGGAGTTTGTTGTTGTTTAGCCTCTAAACCATGTCTGATTCTTTGCAACCCTATGGAAGGTAGCCTGCCAGGCTCTTCCGTCCATTGGATTTCCCAGGCAAGAATACTGGAGTGGGTTGCCATTTCCTTCTCCAGAGGATCTTCCCAACCCAGGGATCAAACCTGGATCTGTGTTAGCAAGTAGATTGTTTACCACTGAGCCACTTGGGAAGCCCATGAGGAGTTTGGAGTAAAGTAAAAAAGATTTAGAGAAAGGGAAAAAATGTGATGATTTTTGCATCATATTTTATAGAATAAAATTCATGCCAACTACACATTCTTTCTGTGATATAACTAAGATGACTTTGTTGCTTTTTTTTTTTTTCAGAACAGATATAAAGGGAGAGTGACTTGCCACCTTATTTCTCTGTAATATGTGCTGAGGACATCTAATCTCATTAACCCATGCTTCTAAGAAAGGTTTAACTATAATTCAGGATTGGTCTGTACCTCCAGTTTCAGTAAAGTCATGTCACCCTGGGCTAAGAGAATAAAAAAGAATAGTATTCTAGTAATGGCAAATTTTCAGGGTTATACCTATGCTCAGAAAATTTCTAGCATTAAAAAGAATTTTTTTTTAATTTTTGGTTGTTTTGGGTCTTTGTTGTTGCATACAGGCTTTCACTATTTGTGGTAAGCAGGGGCTACTCTTCATTGCAATAAATGGGCTTCTAATTGTGGTGGCTTCTCTTGAAATTTCTAGCCTTTGATTAATGTTGTTGCTACTGCTAAGTCACATCAGTTGTGTCCAACTCTGTGCGACCCCATAGACAGCAGCCCACCAGGCTCCCATTCCTAGGATTCTCCAGGCAAGAATACTGGGGTGGGTTGCCATTTCCTCCTCCAGTGCATGAAAGTGAAAAGTGAAAGTGAAGCCACTCAGTCATGTCTGACTCTTTGTGACCCCATAGACTGTAGCCTACCAGGCTCCTCCGTCCATGGGATTTCCCAGGCAAGAGTACAGAGTGGGTTGCCATTGCCTTCTCCGTTGATTAATGTTAGTCTTTCTTTATTCCTAATCAAATGCTTAATGAAAATTGATGTATTTAAATCAGATCCATTAGAGATAAGAATAAAAGACAAATCTCTCAGAGAACAAATTACCTCAGTAACATTCATAAACTCTTAAAACCAAGATTGTCTTAAGGTTGGATCTTGGTAGAACATTCAATGAGAATATTGGAAGAACATCATGGTGGCAGCTAATGTCATACTCGTTTCTTTTTCTGTCCTCAAAAACTTCAGCTCTATTCTCTACAACCTCAAAGAAATGTATTCCTTGGGAAAGATCAAATCTCACCCAACAGCAAAAGGAGTAACATCTATGAGATCCCACCCTCCTCCTGCTGGACAATCCTCAGCTCATTCTAGTCCTGGGTGAGGCTTTGGGGATGACTGAGAAGTGAAGTGGCTCAGTGGTGTGTGACTCTTTGCAGTCTGACTCTTTGCGATCCCATGGACTGTATAGCCTAGCAGGCTTCTCGGCCTATGGAATTTTCCAGGCAAGAGGACCGGAGTGGGTTGCCATTTCCTTCTCTAGGGGATCTTCCCCATCTGGGGATCGAACACAGGTCTCCTGCTTTGCAGGCAGACACTTTACCACCAGGGAAGCTCAGGGATGATTGAGACTTTAATATAATTCTAATCAAGTTCAAAAGGCTGAACCCTTCCAGTGAGGCTCCCTCCCGCCAAACCAGTGAAATCTAGAAATGCAAATGAATTTGCACCTTACCTGAAAGAATGGCAAATTGTCTGTGAAGTTGTTCAATTATATCCACTGCCACCAAGGGCCTGATTTCCTGCTGCATAATTTCATCTGTACAAATGAAATACAAATTAGGTTAAATTTCTGCAAATTATAAAGAGAATTTAAAGGAAGAAAGGGAAGTTCCATCACTAGAGAAGTTTGGGATATGGTTATCGAGATATGGTTATGGGCACATTATTCTCTTGAGAACTCAATTCCTGACAGGCAGGGATGGATCTGCCTGTCATGAGCACAGGAATAATTTCTAGTGCCTCTCCCAAGGTTTAGGGAGGGACCAATGCAAGGAAGAAACCTTGAAGTTTAAGCTTCAGTAGCTTCACAGCAAACCTGCCAGGATGGTTTCATTACCAAGGCAGGTGCTTAGGGTCTGCTCACTCCTTTGGGTCTGTAGGACATTTTAAATACAAACAATGAAAGTAACCAGAGTTCATCTCAAACTGGGTCATGAAACCAATCTGGGACTTACAAAGGTTCTTTGATTTTTATTCTTTTCCTCACTTCCTTCCTTTCTGCCACTCTCCTTAGTCAACTCCATTCCTTTTTCCCCTCCCTTCCAGAATACCTCACGGAGCCTTTTCCAACTGGCAAACAAATAAAGATGATCCTCACTGAACCAAATGTTACAGGTTTCCAAAGCAAAAATTCAGATCTTTCAAGCACAAACTTACAAATGTCCTCTAACCCCAAAGAGTGATTTATAATCACTAACACTGCTTTTACCCATTTGGGGAAAGGGGGCTAGTGAGAAGTGAAGACTGAGTGGCACCTCTTAACCTGGCCTGGGCAGAGGAAGACATTTTCATGCTTTTTTTTTTTTTAACAACACTAATCCTTTATTGAAATGGCTTTCATGTAATAATGTCATACCCATTAATAGACCTCAGCCATTCACTTAAGCCCATCTAAGTAGCTTGATCAGATTCCATTAAAATAATGTATGATTTCTTTAATTCCAGCATGACTTAACTACAGATTTATTTCATACTGAACTTTATTTATTTTTAATATAAATTTATTTCTTTTAATTGAAGGTTCATTTTCATGCTTTCTCTGCCTACGACATTATTATCCTCATTTAACTATTTCCAAGGGAACCTCAAGAAATGAACTAGTTATTGTTTTACAGCAGTAAACATCAGGTTAGATTAAGGCACAAACCAAATAACTTTGTATGTTGAAGCTAAATAGGTTATCTCAAGTGTTTTGGCATGGAGACAGGGTAATGTGATTTTCTAATACTGATCAATCCGAAGGTAATATTTGGGAAGCTCCTCCCAAAGCCTTGGTGCCGGGGTCCAGCCCCAGTGGATCCAGGGAATTTGAAGCATGGACGGCATTGGTGAGGAGAAACTTATTTATTTATTAATATAGAAATATAAGGTTAGATTAGGAAGAAATAGTGTAGTGGGAAAATTAAGTGGAGAAAAGAGGCTGAATAACTTGGTATATGTGGAAAGCCAATAAAGTTCCAGACAAGGAACTTGCACCATCTACGTTAGGCCACTGGCGTCCGTTTGAATATCGGAGATTGCCCCGCCTCGGGCTCTCTCTCTTACAGATCTTAGAAGCCGGGACAAGTAAGTATACATGGTGAGCCTCCATGCCCCAGATGGGAATTCAGCCGGAAAAAGAAAAGAACGACATGGGGAAGCCCAGCATCGGTGCAAGACTCCAAAAACTCCACTTTCAAAATTAGCTTATATACCCCAGGTTGTACATAAAGAAATAATGGAATATGCAGAGTTATGCAGGGGCAGCAGTCCTGACCCTCACTGAGACAAAACAAGGCTTTCTTTTTGCATACCCTCCCGTATACAAAACGTCTCAGGTGGTTTCCATTATCTTCTGGCCAAGAGGCCTGTTAACATTTTTATGGCTCTCTTCCTGGACACTTGTCTATCAACCAGAAAACTCCTTTTCCCTAGAAGTGTTTTTTCTTTACTCTGCATCACCCTCAAAGTACTAAGTAAAGTTACATTCCTGTAGAACAAAGGTGCAGTGGGTTATAACAAAGAAAGTACTTAACTCAAAGATCTAATGTTGCTAATACCAGATCTACTACCTGTTTTTCTATATACCAACTATATCTAAAAATAAAAGATATGAAAATTTGGCAGCAAGTATTGGCTCAACAAATGAAACCTTTAATCAGTCCTATTCTAATGATTTTGACTCCTCGGAAGCCCCTACATTCCTAGGATGTTTTAAGCTTCCTGTGCCTCCCCCTGTCAGGAGGCCTCAAGCAATCACATGCGCAGCTGTACAAGTCCTGCAGGCAGGCTAGAAAGCCATCAGAGGGGTTTTTGGATTGGAACACTCTTTCAAATGCAGAAGACTAAAGCCCTGAATTGACTTTTTCCAGAGAATGTCAGAAGAGTGGAAAAGCAGGCGGATTCTTATTTGGGGGGTGGGGGGTACATGCTCAGGAAATGCCAGGGGGAAAACCTGAGATCTGACTTGACCTTGCCCATCAGAACTCTGCCGCATGACCTTGTCACGGGTGGAATTCCTCACGCTGGCTCCCGGCACCTTGGTTTTCACTTCTCAGCTTTGGTGTGTAGGTTACAGATGATGCATATGGAGATGTACCTAGTAGGTGCTACATAAACACTAGCTCTGTCCGTCACTCTGGAAAGGCCTTTCCTGTATTTGCTTTCTGAAAGTCTTATAAGGGGTGGTGCTGTTGAAACCCCAAGATGCTTTTCAGTGAATTCTACCACTTTTTCTGGAGGGAGGAGGGTAAAGCCAATACACTTTCCACTCTAAATTCACTAAAAATTCAGACTCCTGTATCACAGTCACAGGTGTTGCCTCCTACAATCAGTCTGCATGCAGTAACAACACTAAAGTCACTATTTCACAAAACAGGAAGGGCCTTCTCTGTTAGATTCACAAAGTAAAGCTTCTAACAGTAAAAAGATATGAAGTCTGAGATCTGCTTGAAAATATTCCATAATTCCCTTCTGCCAAAAACTACAAGGAGTGGGAGATGGCAGGTGGGGTTTGGGGGAGATGAAACCAGATTGACAAAATGTGGATAATTGTTGAAGCTGGTTGACGGGTCCTTGGCAGTTCATTATACAATTCTTTTGCATATATTTGTTTCCGTAATAAAATTTAAATTACAAATGGACAACAGCATAGAAAGTTTAAGCATAAATAGGAGTTATACAATTGAAGAGTTTTTCAGATTACAATCTCCCAGTGATCTGAGTTGTTATTTTTCCATACCTGAGGCAGTCTATTTAAGGGAAAGTGAAAAACCAGAGAAAAACCAAGATCATAAGATGCAATTTATTGTTATTTTACCTCAATATTTGAGGTGTGCTTTAAAGTAAACATTTTAATTTTTAACATTTGTTTATTTATTTGCCCCAGGTCTTAGTTGTGCACATGGAATCTTTTAGTTGTGGCATGTGAACTCTTAGTTGTGGCACATGGGATCTAGTTCCCTGACCAGGGATTGAACCCAGGCCCCCTGCATTGGGAAAATGCAGTCTTAGCCGCTGGACCACCAGGGAAGTCCCCTGATAAACATTCTAGATTAAAGAGGTAAGATCTGAAAGAAACAACAGAAGTGAGTTAAGCTAATGATCCCCGTGTCCCATCTCATTTTTTAAGTGAAGGAATGGAGAGATTCTGACCTTGCTTGTGGTCACACAACAATTTCAGTGTGGAGCCTGGGTCAGCCCTGGATTACATGACTCTAAGAGGGCAAGCGTGATAGTTTCTAGACCCCTCAGCCTTGAGGAGCACTGACTTCTGCCACTCCTGAGATATTGACTGGTGTCTCTCATCTTGGAAATTGCCCAGCACTCCAAAAAGATATTCTCACCTGCTTCCTATGGTTACAAAAGGAACAATACTAAAATTGATGATTTGTTTTTCCAAGAATAGAAATGAGTTGATTTGCCTTTGGCCCCAGTTTTGCTGAGAGTGGCATGGTTATCCTTGAAGACTTCCCAGGTCTCCATGAAGGGACCTCATAACCCAACCTGGCCTGCTGCAACAGAGCATGAAGGTTTCTCAAACTCAGTGCTGACTGAGTGCATGGAGGCGTGACCTCAGACACTGGCTTTAGCAATGCCTGATACCTGCAGGCCATGCTCAGTTCAGCCTCACTCATGCTCTGTACCAGGACAGGCACATAAGACCAGCCCTTGCTGCTGGCAGGCCCTGCTACACACTCCCATGGAGATGGGGCAGGGAAGGGAGTGCAAAAACTCTTTGGTCTAAAGGAACACCTCCCCCTACAGTGAGAAGGAAGCTGCCTCAGATCCACACAGCCCTGCCTGCTAAGGGCTGTTTCTGCCAGTTTCTAGCTGGGCAACCATGGCAAGAACATGCTGAACCTCAGGGTCCACATGTATAAAATGGCTTTTCCTTCTCCAGGAACAGCTGGGCACAGCCAGTGACAACCCACTGACGTGGTGGTACCTGCTGCACCCTGCAAGTCCCTTGGTCCTGCGTGAAGGTTTCCTGCTTGCTATTTTGGATACGTGTAGATTAAAGTTTGTCTCTTTGTATCCCATACAAGGCAAAGGAAAGTGGTAATTTGTATCACACACAAGGCAAAGGGAAGTGGTAAGTGAATTTTGACATAATTTCTATCCTATGCAAAGTTACAAACAGGCCTGGAAAAAAACTTATCCCATTTTGGTCTCTTATATATATACAAATGTGTGATTATATGCTACCCTAGACCCTCAGTTCCAAAAATGCAGGAAGTATCCACAAAGCCCTTTGAGGTGATGGAGTGTACCCCAGCACATCCCATAGGAATCCAGTCTTAGGCAGCAAGCAACACATCTTTGTTGTCCACCACCCCCCAGCCACCCCTCAACCCCTGTCTGAGAGCAATACAGACTTTGGGGCAGGACCCTTACTACTGACTGCAACCTCCTCCTCAGGGCAGAGGGCAGGAAACAGGCTGATAACACCCAATGCAGTTTAACTGTTGCAACTAGCAAGAAATAAAGGGCGATGAAACACTTAGCCTATGTTCTTGCTGTTCTGAGACTTGGGTCACACGGATTTAAAAGGCTCAAGTATGGTCTGAGGAAAAAGGAACCAAAACATAAATACATAAACTAGTCATGAAATTAAAAGATGCTTGCTCCTTGGAAGGAAAGCCATGACAAATCTGGAGAGTGTATTAAAAGTCAGAGACATCACTTTGCCAACAATGGTCCGTATAGTCAAAACTATGATCTTTTCCAATAGTCACGTACAGATGTGAGACTGTATGTGACTATTATGTGAGCCTAAGCCTTTTTGGACTATAAAGAAGGCTGAGCACCAAAGAACTGATGCTTTCAAACTGTGGTGCTGGTGAAGATTCTTGAGAATCCCTTGGACAGCAAGGAGATCCAACCAGTCAATCCTAAAGGAAATCAGTCCTGAATATTCATTGGAAGGACTGATGCTGAAACTCCAATATTTTGGCCACCTGATGTGAAGAACTGACTCACTGAAAAAGATGCTGATGCTGGGAAAGACTGAGGGCAGGAGGAGAAGAGGGTAACAGAGGATGAGATGGCTGGATGGCATCACTGACTCATTGTACATGAGTATGAGCAAACTCCAGGAGACAGTGAAGACAGAGAAGCCTGGCACGCTGCAGTTCACGGGGCTGCAAAGAGTCAGACATGACTTAGTGACTGAATGACAAAATTAATAAGGGGAAAATGTATGATCTGACCCAAGAAGGAAGGCAGACCCTAGTTTGACAGACTGTGCTACATGTCTACTTTGCCCAGAGAATCTGGTAGGCAGAAAGGATGGAAGGATTTGCTGTTAGCTGAACTAGGAATGGGACCAGGATCTCCACTGAGCCAATGTTCATGACACTAAAGAAAGCACTAGCTCTGAGCCAGCCCTCACAAGACACTTTACAGATAACTCATTTTTTTAGTTAATAATGACAGAAAAGGAACGCACCTAGCACAAAAATGAAACTCCTCTTGCCATTCCATCCTCCTAGCCCTGCAACTAGAACAGACTTGACTGCTGAGAAAATACTTATAGACCAGAGGCTCTGAGGAATCAGTTGCTAGGCTGGTACAAAAAGCCACCATGGCATCATGCTGTGTTTCACTTGTTTCTCTCTCACTCTTTTTCTTTTTGACTGCACTGGGTCCTCATTAGCTGTAGCATGCAGGGGGCATGTGGGATCTTAGTGCCCTGACCAGGGATCAAACCCACATCCTCCGTATTGGAAGATGGATTCTTAACCTCTGGACCACCAGGGAAGTCCCTCACTTCCCTTACTGGCTAGGTTAGAAAGAATGCAAAAGCATTTTCTTTCTTTTACTGAGTCCAGTGCTATAGCAATACTTAATCTGAACCAGATGAATTAGTATTGAAGTCTTGTCCATTAGTTAACATTGAAGAACAGGCACTTGGAAAGCAGATGAGAGAATTTTTTAAGGAGAAATTTAGAAGATTTTAAAAACCAAAAACACTAAAAAATGTCCAACTTCTAATAGTGAAATAATGTAATTAAAAGAGCAATAGAATGTCTCATTTCACCTTAAAGCAACATACAGTGCTGGAGTTATGCTGGAAAACTAGTACTTCTGCATGGCCTTGGGAGTACAGCTGGTAGTGCCCTTTTGGAAACTAGTTTCACAGTATTTTACCCAGTGATTATTGCAGAGAGTACATATCAAACCCCATATATATAATAAATTGATATATATATTTAAATTTATTTAATCCTCAAAACAACTCTAACAGCAAGCAATATGGAACTAGATTTGCTGGTCCAAGGCCAAGGAGAATGAGAATTTGAACCTAGTTCATTCTAAACTCCAAAGCCCAACATCTTAACCATTATAATACAGAGCCTCAATACACAGTCATCAAAATCTTCATAATCTTTTACCTATTCATTCTATATCTGGAAATATATAGAATGAGAAAACAACAAAATAAAAACTCTGCACATAAAAATGTAGACTAGAATATTACTTATAAAAGTAAAAAAAATGGAAGAATCATGATGCAATTATGAATATTATGTTCATAGAAAAAGATTTAAGGTATAATTTCAAGAACAAAAAAATCATATGTATGGTAAGATTGAAGCCAGTTTCAAAAAGAAAGAAGAAAGCATGTGGTTTGTGTGTGCGTACATGGATACAGGCATCTGAGAAAGGAATACATAAAAGAGTTGTGTCAGATCCTATGGTTACCCCCTTCAGTTTACATGGAGAAAAGTACACTCTGTAACCTTTATTTTTTATGTTAATAGGATTTTATTGAAGTACAATTTATATGCAGTACAATGAGCAAATCTTAAGTGTACAGTTTGATGAATTTTGACACATACATTAACACAACCATGTAAAAGATCAAGATAGGAAACATTTCCATCCCACTAGGAAGTTTCCTTGTCCCCTGTCCCAAGCCCTGTAGCCCTCCCTCCCATAGACCTATGTGTTAAAGATCACACAGTTACCTCTGTCTTCATGATCCAGAGCTCAGTACTGGTAGGGCACACTGTACCCTGAAGAGCTACTCTCAACACCACTAGGGCCCCAGGGGAAGACACCACCACATGTCTTGGTCTATAGCCTCAAAAGAAAAGGCGAACTGTATCCAAATGCTATGATGATTTGTGGGCTGTGCCACTGCTGATGTCAGGGACAGACACCGCTTCAGAGTGCTGGGAGGACTGGAGCAGCGGAAGTGCTTAGGTAAGAGAAAAAACAAATTAATTAACTTGTCAAAGTCTTCCTCTCAACATGGTACGAATGCTGGAGATTCTTACATAATGAAACAAGCACTACCAACCATCAACATTCTCACATTTTTCCTTCCAATTAATGATGCAAATATATTCAGAATTCAAACTCCTTGAACACAATTACATTTTATTTAGATCGCATTTAGTTTAGATCTCTGCTCTCAATGGAGTTCAACTTATGTGAAAATCTCAATTATAACAATAGTGTGTTTGCTGACATGATGAGAAAAAAATAATGACTTATGGATTAGAGATCTCTTTATGATTCATCCAAATTTCACTGGCCCATCAACACAACACTCAGATGTATGCAATAATTCAATTTATTTCTCTTTGCTATTTTCTGATTTTTACTCATATAAAACCCATACTTCTTTGCATATTTTAAATCTTATTCTTATAGGGTATGTTTGTCAGGGAAAAAGATAAAACAGTACATTTTATTTAACTGTGGCTTGTGGGCCTCTATTTGTATACTCTTGCCCCAGGCTCTGCAGATGGTGGTTTAAAATTGCTTTGAGAAGTGATGAGATATTTTTAGGTATAAGGATTTCTGTTTTTGAATGCTTATCCAAATCTCTTTTCTTTTATTTTTTTTTCATTACCAAAAAAAAAAAAAAGTTTAAGATTCTTGATTACTATACACATCCCACACTGTGCCCTTGAATGAGACAAGCACTGCACCAAGGTGGAAGTTTTTATGCAGAGTTTCCTTAGCAACAATAGATGGAGATGATGTTCCCCTCAGGGCTTCCCTGATAGCTCAGTTGGCAAAGAATCTGCCTGCAATGCAGGAGACCTGGTTCAATTCCTGGGTCGGGAAGATCTGCTGGAGAGGGATAGGCTACCCACTCCAGTATTTTTGGGCTTCCCTTGTGGCTCAGCTGGTAAAGAATCCACCCACAATACAGGAGACCTGGGTTCAAACCCTGGGTTCGGAAGATCCCCTGGAGAAAGGAAAGGCTACCCACTCCAGTATTCTGGCCTGGAGAATTCCATGGACTGTATAGTCCATAGGGTCACAAAGAATTGGACATGACTGAGCGACTTTCACTTTCACTTTCTTTCTGTAGTCCTTCATAACTCCAGGAGAGGCAAACAAGCTCTGCTGCTGCTGCTGCTATGTCGCGTCAGTCGTGTCTGACTCTGTGCGACCCCAGAGATGGCAGCCCACCAGGCTCCCCTGCCCCTGGGATTCTCCAGGCAAGAACACTGGAGTGGGTTGCCATTTCCTTCTCCAATGCATGAAAGTGAAAAGTGAAAGTGAAGTTGCTCAGTCGTGTCTGACTCCTAGAGACCCCATGGACTACAGCCCATCAGGCTCCTCCGTCCATGGGATTTTCCAGGCAAAAGTACTGGAGTGGGGTGCCATTGCCTTCTCCCAGCTAGCTCTGCACCTGCGGTATATTAAATAAAAAGCACTCAAAGCCCTGCAGGGAATAAAGAAAATCTGTGAAAGTACTTGATCCCTCCCCACTTTAAGGCTCTCAAGTTTTAGCACTAGGTTTCAAAGTGACATGACCTGTATTTTAATCAATACTGCTCCAGAGCAATGTTCTCAAATTACAATGATATATAAATCACATGCATTTTAAAATGCAGATTCTGATTTAGTAGACCTGGAGTGGGCCCAGAGATTCTGCATTTCTAACAAACTCTCTTGATGCTGCTACTTTAACAGACAAGCAAGCACATGTTGAAATATGACTTTAGACTATCCATGTTTCTTCCCAGTTGCTTACAAAGATGCACCTCAGAAACAAACAAAAAAAAGCAACTTCTAATTTGAGTTTTCCACTAGTGCTTCTCTTATCATTCAATAAAAATGATCATCTATATGTATTCAAAGTATTTTTGAAACTAGATCGACATGGTGTAAACTTACCTTTCCTTCTGTGTTGATTCTAAGATCAGCACCCTAGGAAACAAGCCAACCCTGCCATGAGCACTTGTTTAACCTCTCTTCAAGCACCAAGTCCCACCCTACTGCTCAGTGTGGGCTCCTTACTGCTTACCTACCCTTCTCATTCTAGGACCACTCCCAGCCTTGGATTCAAGAGAGAAGCAGTGTCTTGGGTACAATAATAAAATATGATCACAATAATAAAATATGATCTAATGTGATGAGATGAGAAAACTAAAAATATGACTAATGCTTATTCAACATGGCATTCTTCCATACATTCTTCCAAAGTTTCACATCTTCCTAAAGCTCTTAAGAGGGAAAAACATCTTAACACAAAGGAATCAAAATACTATGACCTTATACATTTGAGCAATAGATGGATAAATAACTTTATTTTTGCTTAAGAAAAAGCCCTGAGGCTCTGGCTAAACATTCCTTCCCTCCTCTCTTAGTGTATTTATTCATTCAGGTACTATGAAAGTAGAATGAAAAAAACTGGACTTGCATCCCAGCTCTGTCACTGACCAGCTCCTCAGTCTTCAGGTTCTCCCTCCATAAGATGGAAATGAATAATAATAATATCTCCTTCTAGAAGGCTGTTGTGAGTATTATTACCATTTATTGAGCACTTTATACCTATTGAGCACTGTGCTACATGCTGATAAAATAAAAATTCATATTGTACATGACAATTTTAAATGTAAAAGTTTTTCCCTGCCCTTTGGCCTCCTCTCTCCCTTTTGGCATTCCTTATGCCTTAACCAGACCTCCCCAATAGCAGAAAAACTTGCTCAGCCATAAAGATCAACTTTTCTTTTATGGAGCCAAATATACAACTCCTTAGACAATAACATTCCTTTCTCAATCCTGTAACCTTGTCTGTGCAGACATCTTTGGTGAACTCTGTGTATACAATGTCAATATATCATTTCCCTTAAAGACAGCAACTGGTGCAGACAGATTAGTCACCTGGGCAGATACTGGGCTGCATGCACCTAATGGGAGTTCTTAACTTAAATACTTACTTATGACCTTATTAATGTTCAATTCAGTTCTCAGTTCAGTCGCTCAGTCATGTCAGACTCTTTGCAACTCCTTTCCCTATTTGGAACCAGTCTGTTGTTCCATGTTCAGTTCTAACTGTTGCTTCTTGATCTGCATACAGATTTCTCTGGAGACAGGTAAGGTGGTCTGGTATTCCCATCTCTTTAAGAATTTTTCAGTTTGTTGTGATCCACACAGTCAAAGGCTTCAGTGTAGTCAATAAAGCAGAAGTAGATGTTTTTCTGGAACTCTCTTGCTTTTTCAATATTACTAGTTATATTACTTTTATTGTGCCTATTTTACAAGATTATCTTTTCTTGCATTACCAAATGTGTGATTAGGCAACTTGAAACCATTGACCACATATATATTTCTATAAGATCAATGATTGTACTAGTGTAACTCTAGATATAGGATAAAGCAATAAGAGGGAACAATAACAGACTAGTAAGACAGTGGGTCCAGAGGATTTTAGCTCTTGTTATGAGGGCCTAGTTCAGTAATAGTACATTGAGTGGCCTATGAACAAAATCCATGCCTGACCTCAGAATGAGCATTCTTAGTGCTGTGGGACAAATTGGTCATGAAATGCCTTCCAAGCCTTAGCTGAAATTAAGACTGAAAGGAAAGGGATTGTAAAATAAAGTATATTGTCCACCATCCAATCCTACAAGAATCAAGTCATTAGCCAATGACCTACAATAACCCTGAAAGGAATTCAAGGCGAAGATGAGGACCTTCTTTGTGCTTTAGGAAAACTGAAAGAACTGGCCCTCAGACAGGCCAGTTTTAAATATTTCCAGGAGAAATTTTTATGCATCTGGTTCTTTCATCTTCTCATACTTAGAAAAGCACTGAAACCATTAACCAAGATATCTGTTCCTCGCAAATAGCAGTAACCTTCTACCAAGATGAAGGCTTGACTGCATGTACTCCTTCATCAAAATCATATATACACCAGCCTTACCCCCTCTTATCTCTTCAGAACAGTTCTCAAAGCTCTCTGAGAGACTGTCTCCTGGTTATAGATCTCAGGTTAGCTTGAATAAAAATTTCCATTTCTTCCTTAGATTGACTATTAACTTTTTCATTGATGATGCTTTACATACATTATCTAATTTAATTAAAATAGCATGTGAAATCAATTTGTGTATACCAGATTTAACAGAAGCCAATTAAGTTTACAATTCAGTTCTTTGAGCCATGATCTTAATGATGCCGCCACATGTTTTTCTCGAACACCCACATTACTGCCACCCATTGGTGATTTGGTTTGAAATACTGCTTGTAAATTCCCCACTGATATAATGTCATCTCTTTCTCTTTCACTGTGAACTAAGTTTGATAGAACTGGTTATGCGCTTGGAAGAACTCGAGCAGAAAGGAAATTAGAATTAGATTGAAATATAAATAGGGATGTAGTATATGATAAAAGTGGCATTTCCCAGGACTTCCCTGGTGGTCCTGTGGTTAAGATTCTGAGCTACCACTGCAGGGGACACAGGTTCGAATCCGTTGTCAGGAAACTAAGATCCCACAAGCCACCTGGTGTGGCAACAAAAAAAGGAAAAAGAAAAAAAGTTGGCATTTCCCAAGGGGCAAGAGGGACATTAAACATTCCCTCACTATCTGAAAGTCCTAGGAAACGTTTTGTAAGCCAAAAGGTGATAAAGCAAAGAGGCAATTACCTCAGTACACAATGCCTGAGTTCAAACCCTGGCTCTGCCACATATAGCAGAATAATCGCAAGCAAGTCAGTGAACTTCCCTGTGCCTTAGATTTCCTGATCTGAAAATGCGGGAAACTATAATACATCCACCTAGTATGGTTGTTGTAAGAACTGAGTTAATGTTAGAAAACTAAAGAAAAATTCTTAATATATGGTAGGTGCTATATAAAGGTATTTTTTTATTGTCAAAAATTTTTAATTGTATCCAAATTTCACTTCTTGCATCAAAATAAACTCCAACCATTATTGATTCATTAAATAATGAAAGGGCTTCCCTGATGGCGCCCATGGTAAAGTGTCTGCCTGCAATGCAGGAGACTCGGGTTCAATTCCTAGGTTGGGAAGGTCCCCTGGAGAAGGAAATGGCAATCCACTCCAGCACTCTTGCCTGGAAAATCCCATGGACGGAGGAGCCTGACAGGCTACGGTCCGTGGGGTCGCAAAGAGTTGGACACAACTGAATAATGAAATGACAAAAATACTAAAATATGGGAGAACATTTTTATAATCCTGGAATTGGAACAGTCTTTCAAAGTGTAACAAATTTCAATAAAAGACTGAGTTTAAAAAAAGAAAAGACTGTGTTAGCTAATTTGTAAACAATGTTGGCAAGCCAAACATACCTTTAACAAACTCAACAGGAACGTAAAAACTGGAAAACTTTACAGCACATGTGGCTAATAAAAGGCTTATTTCCCTAGAATATAAGGAGCTCTTACATTAATACAATTAACAAGAAATAGGTAGAGTGGGTTGGATGGTCCCCTCCCTTCAAAAAGAAAAAAGATACAGCCATTCCTAATCCTCAATACCTGTCAATACCTGTGAACATTACCTTGTTTGGAAAAAGGGTCTTTGAAGATGTGATTAACACTCTTGAGAGGAAGAGCCTCTTGTGAATTGTCCCATGCCCAGAATGCAATTATATAAGAGAGGGGGGAACAGGAGAAGACCATGGAGACAGAGATTGGAATGATGCGGCAACAAGCCAATAAGAACACCTGGAGCCATCAGAGACTGGAAGACATCAGAAACTGAGCTTTCTCTAGAGCCCCTAGAGGAGTGGAGGATCAGGTGGGGCAAGTACCTTGATTCTGGACTTCTGGCCTCTAGAACTATGAGAAAATAAATTTTTGTTGTTTTAAGCCATCAGGTTTGTGGTGATTTGTAACAACGACCATAGAAAACATACCTCAGGCATAGACTGAGAACAGACAATTCACAGAAGAAATACCACCAATGAATATGTATGTATATAATGTTTAACCTCACTAACAAATGTAAATTAAAGCAGAATGAGGTCTTTTCTGCCTGATGGATTGGCAATTTTTTAAAGATAAGTAACATATAGAGATGGTAACACTGTAGGCAGATTCTCTATAGGTGAAAGTATAAGTAAGTAATTTTGGGGGGTGTGCTGGGTCTTTGTTGCTGCGTGTGGGCTTTCTCTAATTGTGGAGAGTGGTGACTACTGTCTACTAGCAGTGCACAGACTTCTTATAGCAGTGGCTTCTCTTGCTGCGAAGCACAGGCTCTAAAGCATGGGCTTCAGTAGTTGCTGCATGTGGGCTCAGCTGTTGAGACTCATGGGTGCCAGAGAACAGGCTCAATAGTTGTGGCTCAAGGGCTTACTTGCCCCTCAGAATGTGGGACCTTCCTGGACCAGGATTTGAACTAGGGTCCCCTAAATTGCAAGACAGATTCTTAACCACTGGATCACCAGGGAAGCCCATAAATAATTGGTACTTTTTAAAAAATGTGTATCAGTTTAGAAATATCTGTCAAAATGTTTAATATGTGGTCTTCTGGCAAAGAATTTCCATGTCTAGGAATTTAATCTAAGGAAATCTTATCACAAGTACAAGATAAGTGAGTACTAAGATGTTTGAAGTGAAGTGAAGTGAAGTCTCTCAGTCGTGTCCAACTCTTTGCAACCCCATGGACTGTAGCCTACAAGCTTTCACAGACCATGGGATTTTCCAGGCAAGAGTACTGGGGTGGGTTCCATTTCCTTCTCCGGGGATCCTCCCAGCCCAGGGATCGAACCCAGGTCTCCCGCATTGTAGGCAGACGCTTTACCCTCTGAGCCACCAGGGAAGCCCCAACTAAGATGTTTATTATGGTATTATTCTTCTAGGGCAAATGTCCATTAATAAGGGACTGGTTAAATAAAAGATGAGACAGCCAGACAACAGAATACTGCTGTTGCTGCTGCTGCTGCTGCTAAATCGCTTCAGTTGTGTCCGATTCTATGCGACCCCATAGATGGCAGCCCACCAGGCTCCCCTGTCTTTGGGATTCTCCAGGCAAGAACACTGGAGTGGTTTGCCATTTCCTTCTCCAATGCATGAAAGTGAAAAGTGAAAGTGAAGTCGCTCAGTTGTATTCAACTCTTAGCGACCCCATGGACTGCAGCCCACCAGAATACTAGAGAGCCATTAAATACAGTCAGATAGATCTGTACATACTAACCAGAAAAAAAGTTCAAACCATACTGTTTCAAAAAAATAAGCAAGATACAGTACAAAATGTAATCACTTACACTGTTTACATATATATGTATCCAGTTCCAGTATATATACACATATATATGTATCCGATATTCAGTATCCAATATTCAGTCACTCAGTCATGTCTGATTTTTGCGACCCCATGAATCGCAGCACACCAGGCCTCCCTGTCCATCACCAACTCCCGGAGTTCACTCAAACTCATGTCCACTGAGTCGGTGATGCCATCCAGCCATCTCATCCTCTGTCGTCCCCTTCTCCTCTTGCCCCAGTCCCTCCCAGCATCAGAGTCTTTTCCAATGAGTCAACTGTTCGCATGAGGTGGCCAAAGTACTGGAGTTTCAGCTTTAGCATCATTCCTTCCAAAGAACACCCAGGATTGATCTCCTTTAGGATGGACTGGTTGGATCTCCTTGCAGTCCAAGGGACTCTCAAGAGTCTTCTCCAACACCACAGTTCAAAAGCATCAGTTCTTCGGCGCTTAGCTTTCTTCACAGTCCAACTCTCACATCCATACATGACTACTGGAAAAACCATAGCCTTGACTAGAGGGACTTATATATTTGGATGTTTTTGCTATGAGATGCCTCAGTTTTACTAAGGCAAAGATGGATAGCTCCCCACTCAACATTCACAGTTCCTCCTGCATACAGTGGCATTATCACTGAAAGGCAGCTGTCTGGCCAGAAAGTACATCTCCCACTCACCCTCCCCAGCTGCAGTTCCTGCCAAGTAGCCACAGAATGCTAGTGGGAGATGAGCAAAAATGAAGAGCTGGGGCATTTCAGAAATGAGTATGTTTTCACCACTGTCTCTTTCCCTATCTTCAGGCTACAAGATGACAACTCGGAGCTAGCAGTAAACAGAACCACAAGACAGAAGTAGGCAGGGTCCCTGAAACACTCTGAGGGAAAAGAGCCACTTGGCCAGGGACACCATGAAGTTGCTCAGTCGTGTGCGACTCTTTGCAATCCCATGGACTGTAGCTTACCAGGCTCCTCCATCGACTGAATTTTCCAGGCAAGAGTACTGGAGTGGGTTGCCATTTCCCTCTCCAAGGGACCCTGTAATGGAGTGTATTAATCCAGTACAATTTAGAAGCTGTTACAGCAGTTGGTGACTTCCCTGGTGGCTCAGTGGTAAGGAATCCGCCTACCAATGAAGGAGATGTGGAATGTGGGTTTGATCCCTGGTCTGGGAAGATCCCCTGGAGGAGGAAATGTCAACCCACTCCAGTATTCTTGCCAGGAGAATCCCATAGACAGAGGAGCCTGGTGGGCTACAGTCCATGGAGTCGCAAGAGTCAAACATGGCTTAGTGGCTAAAGAACAATAGCAGTTGGTGTTACCAAACTTACAGGTATGCATTCATTTTCTAATACTTTAAGTACATTTTCTTCTAAAAAGAAAAAAAGGGGAGGGGGGAATAGCCAGTGAAAAAGCAAACCCCTGGGACTTCCCTGCTGGTCCAGTGGTTAACACTTCATCTTCCAATGCAGGTTCGATCCCTGGTCGGGGAGCTAAGATCCCATATGCCCTATGGCCAAGAAACCAGGACATAAACAACATAAGCAATATTGTAACAAATTCAATAAAGATTTAATTAAAAAGAAAAAGCAAACCCCTAATTTTTGACTCTCCCTGGTCCACAACAATTAAATAAAATTTGGGTCTTGATAAGCATGTATTTTAATCAGTGTGTCATCTCTTGGGTTTCATCCCTTAGCCCCAAGGAATCAGTATTATACCAAGGAGTCTACTGACAGAATCCCACGAACATAAGATTGCATTACTGTCAGAAAGGCTGTTTAGATATTCATAAAACTTGCATTAAGAGACTCAAACTTTTGTTGTCTTGAGTCACAGAATGAAACAACTGACAGCCGAAGTATGTAGGCAAATATTTCACAAATTTTATAATGGGGAAAGAAAGAAAAGCAACAGTAGTATACGTAATGCTGCAAGTTTAGGATTCAGAAATCTTCATATTCATCTTTCATATTACTTCCTCTCTCATGATCAACAAGAAAAAGCTCTTAGGATTCAACTCTAGTAAAATTAGGGCAATAATTTACACCTGAATTCAAGTCCTTACAAGGATTTGTGTGCATGCTCAGGTGAGCACCTATGTGTTTTAAGAATGGATAGCAGAATCTGATTAACAAGTTGTTCTTTTCTTAAATAGCAAATATATAGTAGCCGTCCCGTGAATCATGTCTCAACTAGAAAGTATAGTGCAACAATGGAGAATCTGCTTTAAAAACATACTTCTTCATTCAATAATTCCCCTCCTGTGAAGAAACAGGTTCTATGCACAGATAAAGAGTAATGAGAACAAAGAGATTTGCTTTAATCACCTTTCCTAGTCTATGATCTAATGGGGATAAATGTATTGGTATTATAAACATTTCAAGGAAAAAAAGAAAAAGGCCAGGGAGAGGGGTGAGGAGGGATATACGAATAAGCCCATCCATGAAAGAAACAGTCTTAGAAACAAGCAGCTGCTTCAGCTCTTACAGCACCTGTCTTACTGGCTTCCAAAGCCATGTAAGGCATGCTTAGAAATCTGTTCCTTCTCACCCAGCCCACGGAGAGAAGTGTTTTTCTTTTTCAACTCTTAAACCACCAGTTTGTTATCAGCTCATGTGCCTAACATGAAGTCTTAGCATTTCAGATTTAACACTTTCCTTCAGACAATATTTTTCTTTAGGAACACAGATTTCATAATCTGAATTCTCATTTTCATTTTACAAAAACAATTGTGTTAGCTATTTTTCAAAAAATAAAAATTTCAACTAAGCAAAAACTAAAAAGCCAAATTCCTTACTATTCCTTTACCCCAAATTATGCTTTTATATATAAAAGCATATATACATACATGCTTTTAAAATGGGTTCATACTTACACATTCCATCCTACAATCTGATTTTTAAAAAATATTTGTTTATCTCTTTTTAATATGAATTTCTCAGTAAATGATCACCTTTGTTTTGTTGTTGTTCAGTTGTTAAGTTGTGGGTCTTTTGTGACCCCATGGATTGTAGCCCCGCAGGTTCCTCTGTCCTTGGGATTTCCCAAGCAAGAATACTGGAGTGGGTTACCATTCTTTCCTCCAGGGGATTTTCCTGACCTAGGGATCGAACCCACATCTCACGTCTCCTGCACTGGCAGGTGGATTCTTTACCACTGAGCCATCAGGGAAACCCCAAGTAACCACCTACAACATTGTTAATAGCTGATTAATATTTTAAATTTAAAAAGTCCCTTTTAAACTCCTTACCAAACTTGAGACCGTGTTGCAAAGTAATTTTTAATGTACAGTTGGTTAGTTAAACCATCAATCCTGTTGAGAATAAGGATGAATAACGAAACATAAGACAAAGGCATCATTTCTCTCACAGTACCTTTTTTTGCCATATGTTCTAGCCTGATGCAACTCCCAAGGAAATGGTAGTAAGCCCTCATCTCTGCCTCTGTGATCCCCACAGAGGTGCAAGGTAAGTATCTAGGGTCTTGCTGCCCACAACGCGTACACCAAGAGGCCATTGTATTCTGGAAGTGCTGCCACTGCTTTCTCCTGCTCCTCTCTTGGCACTGCACTTACATAAACATGTTTAATCCTTTCTCCTGGCTAATCTCTCTGAAGTTCACTCAAGGGCATTTCATTGCTGACAGTTTATCCTTTGGATTGGAGAGTGTTCTTAGGATTATTGGAGATGACCAAATCTCTTCCTCAGGAAACTGGGGGATGAGGAAGTCAGACAGAGAGGGAAATCCTAATGTCAGAATTAGAATGTTTTTTCTTTTTTTAGAGGAATCACTTCATAAGATATACATCAGACCACTGGATATTTTAAAATAAAATAGGTACTTTCCTGGTGGTCCAGTAGTTATGACTCCAAGGTTCCACTGCAGGGGATACAAGTTTGATCCCTGTTCAGGGAACTAAGATCCTGTATGCTGCCTGGCATGGCCAAAAATTAAATAAATAAATACAAATAATAGACAAATATAAAAATTTTAAAGGATTCTCTTAAGAAAATGTATTCCAGGCCACAATTCTCGTCCTTTCTCCAGGCTGCCAAGGAATAAAATCTACAGAATTAACACTTCAACCAATAGAAGTCAATTACCTAAGTATGCCAACATACATTGGCAGAGTTAAATGGTAATACTTCAGATCCTGAATTGGATGTCCCCAAACTTTTTGGCACCAGGGACCAGTTTCATGAAAGATAATTTTCTGTAGACCAGGGTTAGGGGATGGTTCAGGATGATTCAAGCATATTACATTTATTTTGCATACTTTATATTTCTATTATTATTACTTCAACTCTACCCAGATCATCAGGCATTAGATCCCAGAGTTTGGGGACCCCTGGGAGGGATTGGGGGCAGGAGGAGAAGGGGATGACAGAGGATGAGATGGCTGGATGGCATCACTGACTCGATGGACGTGAGTCTGAGTGAACTCCGGGAGTTGGTGATGGACAGAGAGGCCTGGCATGCTGCGATTCATGGGGTTGCAAAGAGTCGGACACGACTGAACGACTGAACTGAACTGAACTGATACACAGTATCTGTTGAACTACTGCTAACAATCAGGTACAAGTACAATATCATGATTCTAAATGAGGGATGTTCTTTGCCTGTTGCAATCTGACTGAGATCCCACTTAACTACCACCGGGCAGAGGAACATGTGAGTTCACCTTTCAGAACTATGCCATGCAAAGTGCTATACTCAGTAAGAGACTGTTTTCATAACGCATTTTATTTTGGTTCTTTATGCTTAATGTTTTTGCTTATTGATGTTAAGCTGCAAGGTTTAAAGAAAGGGCATAATGTGAACCATCCAGTAAGTAAGTAATAAGTCCTATACACAAACTTCTAATTTTTATTTGTATGATTCAAACTAATATTTCAAAGTAAGACTTATAATTGGCCAAGGAGAAAACAAGAAAACATTTTTTACCAAAAAAAAATACTGTTAACTTTTAGAGACATGGTAAAAGCTCCAATACTTTGGCCATCTGGTGGGAAGAGCCAACTCACTGGGAAAGACCTTGATGCTGCAAAAGATTGCATGTAGAAGGAGAAGAGGGCAACAGAGGATGATGGTTGGATGGCATCACCCACTTAATGAACATGAGTCTGAGCAAACTCCAGGAGATAATGAAGGACAGGGGAACCTGGTGTGCTCAGTCCATGGGGTCGCAAAGAATCGGACATGACTTGGCAACTGAACAACAACAAAGTTTACACATATTAAAATACTCAAATCTGAGGTATACATTTTAATGAATTCTGGCAAATGGATATATCCATGTAACATGTAACCCTTATCCTTTTCAAGATATAGAATATTTCCATCTATAGAAAGTATATTAATGTCCCTTCCTAGCCAATCTTTGTTCCTAACCCCCAGGTAACCACTGTTATGATTTTTCAATAGAGACTAGTTTTGTCTGTTCAGAAACCTCATGTAATGCAATCATACAGAGTGTATTCTTCTGTGTCTAGCTTCTTTCCCTCAAGATAATGCTTCTGAGATTTATCCATATTGTGTGCATCAGCAGGTCATTGATTTTTATTGCTGAGTTGTATCCCATCCTATGGACAGTCACAGTTTGTCCATTCTCCTGATGATAGGCATTCAGGTTTTATTTTCAACTTGGGCTATTAAGAACAAAGTTACTATAAATATTCATGTAAAGGTCTTTGTGTGGACATATATTTGCATTTCTCTTGGATGAATACCTAGGAGTGATATTGCTAAGTCAAAAGAGAGGTGTATATCTAACTCGTAAAGTTTAAACCTTTTCCAAATTGGTTTTATCAGAAGTTTTTAAGATTACTGGCTGCTCTGTTTAGTCATCCTCACAGTTGGTTCTTTACAAGTGCTAATTGTATGTGAAGTACTTTAAGAAAATACCTAAATTTAGAAAAATAAATTTAAATTGGGACACTAAAACTTAAAAAAGCTCTTTCTTTCCTACCATTAGGTACTGTATGTTGACTCCAACCAAATGAAAAGTCTGAACATCTAACACAGGGCAGCAAATACAGCAGCTTTCAAGCAACAGGTTATTACATACAGCCAAACTTTCCCCCAGATTGTTGTACCAGTTTGGATTCCCATCAGCATTATAGAAATGATTCCCCATTTGCAGGTTCTTTTTCTTACTAAGCATTAACTTTTTCAGCCTTTCACTCAGAAACAAACAACCATAAATGCTTAATTGGAATCACAGCACCTAGGAACATCAGAGCTATCTTTGCCAACCACATAAACCCACAATGGCAGTTTGCATGTATGGAACTCACACACTCAGCCATGGCCCTAATTATAAGTATACCTCAGAGAAACTAAGGGTTTAGTTCCATATCACTGCAATAAATGAATGCTGCAATAAAGCTAGTCACATGAAATTTTTAGTTTCCTAGTGCATATAAAAGTTATCTTTATACTATATTATAGCTTATTAAGTATGCAATAATATTTTGTCTAAAAAATGTACATGCATTAATTTTAAAAATCTATTATTGCTAAAAAATGTTAATTAACCATCATCTGAGCCTTCAGTGAGTCATAATCTTTCTCAAAAG
Source organism: Ovis canadensis (assembly GCF_042477335.2). NCBI lineage: Eukaryota > Metazoa > Chordata > Mammalia > Artiodactyla > Bovidae > Ovis > Ovis canadensis. Next base: position 206,894,410 of record NC_091245.1, on the reverse strand, counting down.
TAACAATTAATGATCATTGATCACAGTTCAGCATAACAAATATAATATAAATAAAAAGTTTGAAATATTGCGAGAATTATAAAAACGGGACACAGTGACACAAAGTGAGCAAATGTTGGAAAAAATGGTGCCAACAGACTTGCTCGACACAGGGTTGTCATAAACCTTTATTTTGTGTAAAAATACAAATATCTGTGAAGTGCAATAAAGCTAAGTGCAATAAAATGAGGTATGTCTATATATCTTTCTGTATAGCTTACAGAACTCTAGGGAGAAACAAACTGTAATCTTAGAAACTTTATACATTTGGATCTATTATATGAACAAACTGCATAGCTCATACAATTTCTACATTTCATGAACTGGCCTTTATCATTTGACTAAGATCAAGTACCTAGTAAAGGAATGTACTTTCTTTATGTCTAATATCAGACTTTGAGATAACTGGGTACTGTACTAGGTAACTCTCTTTAGAAAAGAGCTGATTATCTCAGTAGTAATGGCAATGACATATGAATGTTTCCCCTATCTTCTCCCCAAGAAACTGCCATTACAGGTTATTTAAAAAAAACAACAAAAAAAAGTTTTTCTTAGCACTTCTAGGTGGCAGAGCAGGAGGACATGGAGTTCACTTCCCTCCATGAACACATCAAACATACATCCACATGTGGAGTAATACTCACTAAAAAGAGACTGGAGACTGACAAAGACTCTTATAACCACCACAGCTGTACAAAAAACCCAAATGGAGCAAGGTAGGAAGGGAACAGAAGCCATGAGATCAGGTCAGGTGCAGAAGCCCCCTGCACCCTAGGAAGGGGATTATATGAGTTTGGAGATCTGGATGTGGGGAGTGAGTGGTTTGAACCACATAATGGGCACCCCGGTCCAGGGATCCAACACAGGAAAGACAAGTCCCCTAGCTGGGAAACAAGGTGGATGAAGCAGATTGAAATTGCCCAGGATCCTGGCTGGTTTCCTTCGCTGCCCCAAAGACTGCTCCAGCCCGAGCTGAGTGCCTACTTGGCCACTCTCGCTCTGTGGTGCAGCTTCATACTAGGGCAAGAGCTGGCACAGCCGCTGGGAGAATAGACTGGGAAGTGGCTCTGGCTCCGACCCAAAACAGCATCCAGACTGGGTGAGGGCAGCCATTACTGGTGTTCGTGGAGGAGGCAGATCCAGAGTAGTCTGAACTGATGTGCTGGTACCACCCAAGCACATACCTTGGCCCACATCAGATGCACACTCTGGCCCCTCTGGCTCTAGTACTGCTCCTCTCTGGGGGCAAAGTTAACAGTGCTCGGGGGAAGGAGCACACACTCAGAATAGAACCAGCTCAGACTCAACCCTCAGAGCTTTTGTTCCAGCAATTTGGGACCATACCCCACACTCAATAGGGTCGTGAGGGCCACTGAGCAGAGGAGAAGTCCTGTCTCATATCTGGCTCTGGCTTCAGGCTCTTTGTCTCCAGTCCCACTAGCTACAAAGGCAATAACTGCCAGCACACCCTAAGGAAAGATATGACTTGTGCTCATGTCAGATCTGGCTCTCCCACCAAAACCACTGGGCACATGCAGACTATCTAGGGATGCTCCCACACAAGGACACCCTTCGAGACCAGGATAGAGAACTAGTTCACCTAATTTCATAAAGACAGAAAAAGTTAAGCGGAATAAGAAAACAGAGAATTTGTTTCAAATGAAAGAACAACAACTACAAAAAAAGCCCCTGAAAAAACAGTTAATGAAACAGATAAATAATTTATCAGATAAATAGTTTGAAGCATTAGTGAAAAGAATGCTATCTGAACTAGGGAAAAGAACAGATGGACACAGTGGGAATATTAAAAAGGAGCTATAAATTTAAAAAGAATCAGTAAGAACTGAAGAGGCCAGTAACTGAATTGAAACACTAGAAGGAATTAACAGCAGACTAGGTGATATAGAGGCCTTCTCTGATGGAAAAGAATCTGCCTTCCAATGCAGGAGACCCAGGTTCAATCCCTGCATCAGGAAAATCTCCTGGAGAAGGGAATGGCAATGCACTTCAGTATTCTTGCCTGGAGAATCCCATGAACAGAGGAGCCTGGTGGGCTGCAGTCCATGGGGTCACAAAGAGTCAGACATGACTGAGCAGCTAACACACACACACAGGTGATATAGAAGAACATATATGTGATCAGGAAGATATAGAAATCACCCCATCAGAATGGCAAAAATTAAAACAAATTTTGAAAAGGAGAACAGATTAAGGGACCTCCAGAGGAATAACATCAAGCATAACAACATTTGCATTAGGGGTCCCAGGAGGAGAACAGAGAGAAAAAGAAGTCAAAAACGTATTTGATGAAATCATGGTTGAAAACTTCCCAAATCTGAGGAAGAAAATAGATATCCAGGTATAAGAAGCAGAGAATCTCAAACAAGATGAACCCATGGAGATCTAGATTAAGACAGATCATACTTAAAATAGCAAAAGTTACCCCCATAAGACTACCAGCAGATTTTTTCTGCAGAAGCTTTGTAGGCCAGAAGGTAATACGATATATTTAAAATGCTGAAAGGGAAAAACCTACAGTCTAGAATACCCTACCCAGCAAGATTATCATTCATAATTGAAGGAGAGGTAAAGAATTTCTCAGATAAGCAAAAACTAAGAGTTCATCAATACTAAACTAATCCTAATAGAAATGCTAAAAGATTTTCTCTAAGTGGAAAAAGAGCTACAAGAAGTATGAATCTATAGAAAAGGAAAACTCCTACTAGTGAAACAAATAAATAATGATGGCTATATATATTTGGACCAGCCACTTAAATGTTGTTTTAGTCCCTAAGTTATATCTAACCCTTTCACAATCCCATGGACTGCAGCCCTCCAGGTTCCTGTCCATGGGATTTCCCAGGCAAGAATATTAGAGGGGGTTGCCATTTCCTTCTCTGGGGGACCTTCCCAGTGATCACTGAACCCAGATCTCCTGCACTGGCAGGCGGGTTCTTTATCACTGAGCCACCAGGGAAGACCAACAACTTAAATAAGTTGTTTAAAATATTAGAACAAAAAAATTATAAAAATATAACTATAATATATGGTAAAGGGATAAACATGAACATATAAAATATGACATCAAAAACACAAAACATGAGGGAAAGGAATAAAAATATTATAAGTCAACATATATAAACTCCATGGTGACCACAAGTCAAAATTCTACAACAGTTACACAAAAACTAAAGAGAGAGGAATGCATGCAAACCACTAAATAAAATTATCAAACCACAAAGAAAGAAACTAAAAGGAGAAGAAAAGAACAAAAAAGAACTACAACAACAAACAAAAAAAGTAGCAAAACAATAAGTACATACCTATCAATAGTCACTTTAAATGTCAATGGACTAAATGCTCCAACCAAAGACACAGGTAGGGTGGCTGATTGGGTAAAAAACAAGATATCTTCTGTTGCTCCCAAGAGACTTACTTTAGAACTAAACACACTCACAGACAGAAAGTGAGAGGATTTTAAAATATATTTCATACAACTGGAAACAAGAAAACTGGGGTATTAATACTCACATTAGACAAAATAGACTTTAAAAACAAAGTCTATAACAAAGGACAAGAAGTGCATTATGTAATGATAAAGGGATCAGTACAAGCAGAGAATGTGACACTTATTAACTTATATGTACATAATATAGGAACACCTAAACACATAAAACAAGTACTGCTGCTGCTGCTGCTGCTGCTAAGTCGCTTCAGTCATGTCCGACTCTGTGGACCCCATAGACGGCAGCCCACCAGGCTCCCCCATCCCTGGGATTCTCTAGGCAAGAACAGTGGAGTGGGTTGCCAATTCCTTCTCCAATGCATGAAAGTGAAGAGTGAAAGTGAAGTCGCTCAGTTGTGTCCGACCCTCAGCAACCCCATGGACTGCAGCCTACCAGGCTCCTCCGTCCATGGGATTTTCCAGGCAAGAGTACTGGAGTGGGGTGCCATTGCCTTCTCCAAAACAAGTGCTAAGATACATAAAAGGAAAAATTAACAATAGTGCTGTAACAGTAGGGGACTTAACACCCCACTCACATTAATGGACATATCCAGACAGAAAATCAATAGGACACAATACTGACTCTTTGAACTTAGTAGATGTCTATAGGAAATTCCATCTAAAAGCAGAATATACATTCTTTTCAAGTACATATTGAACATTCTCCAAGATAGAATACATGCTAGTTCACAAAATAAGTCTCAACAAATAGAAATTATATCAAACATTTTTTTGTGACACAATGGTATAAAACTAGAAATCAATTAAAAGAAGAAAAATGAGAAAAACACAAACACATGGAGACTAAACAACATCCAACTATAAAACCAGCAAGTCAATGAAGAAATCAAAGAGGAAATCAGAAAATACCTCCAGACAAACGAAAATCAAAACACAAGCTTCCAAAACCTACGGGACACAGCAAAAGCAGTTCTAAGAGGAAAGTTTACAGCAAAGAGGCCTACCTCAAAAAACAAGAAAAATCTCAAACAAACAACCTAACCTATCATTTAAAGGAATTAGAAAAAAAGAACAAATAAAGCCCAAAGTCAGCAGAAAGAAGGAAACAATAAGAATCAGAGAGGAAAGAAATAAAATAGAGACCAAAAAAGAAAAGATCAGTGAATACAAGAGCCGGTTTTTTAAAAAGACAGACAAAATTGATAGGTTTTTAGCCATTCTTATCAAGAAAAAAAGGACCCAAAGAACTCTGTGCAATCAAGGTTAAGTCCATTTAGGTCCATGTTGCACTTTGAGTTAATTTTTATATGTAGGGTAAGGTACACGTCAAGGTTCACTCTTTCAATATAGAAGCCCAATTGTCCCAGCAACTTTTGTTGAGATTGCCTTTACACTTTTCTGAACTGAATTGCCTTAACACCTTTGTCAAAAATGAATTGGCCATAATTGTGTGGGACTATTTCTGGATTCTCTCTTCTCTTCCAATGATCTGTATGTCTATCCTTTTGACAACATCACACTGTCTTGATTACTTTGCTTTGTAGAAATTTCTGTTTGCCTATTACAGTACTTTTTAGCTGATTATAAAATTTAAAATCAGCTGATTTCTACCCCCAAAATATTTGATAGACTTATGACTGGAGTTTTGTTTAATTTATAGATCAATTCGGGAACAACTGATATTTTAACATTGACTTTTCCAAACCGTAAACACAGGCCATGTATTATTTTAATAAACAGAGTAATTAAAGCCTTTATGAAATAACACATAGTATTTTTTCCCCTCTCATTTCTTCTGTTTCTTTTTTAGCTTATACCACAAAACCATATGACTTTCCCCGTGGTGCAGATGGTAAAGCATCTGCCTACAATGCCAGAGACCTGGGTTCGATCCCTGGGTCGGGAAGATCTCCTGGAGAAGGAAATGGCAACCCACTCCAGTACTCTTGCCTGGAAAATCCCATGGACAGAGGAGCATGGTAGGCTACAGTCCATGGGGTCTCGAAGAGTCGGACATGACTGAGCGACTTCACGTCACAAAACCATAGAAAATGATGAATATGATCTTTCTCTTTAAAACCTGGCTTAGTTTTCCCAAGGCATACTGAGAGAGAATATGCTCACACCACACCTGAAGGACAAACCGGGTAGGGGAATTTTCCTCCTCATCTCTGCACCATATGTCAAGGTCTAAATCCCATTTCAGAGCCTGAGAAAATTTTCCTGCTTTGTAAGCAAAGCCACTTTTGGTTGCTGTAGGGGAAAAAAAAATAAACACATGAAATGAAAAGCAGCAGGATGCAGGTGAGAGCGTTCATAAAGCCCATCTATCTAGTCCAGGTCCTGCACCAGACCTTCCTCAACAGTGGGGGAGAAAAGAGAAGAAAGAATGAAACTAACACAGTACTGTATATCAAAAAAAAAGTAAAATAATAACTATGAAAGGTGACGGTTATGTTAGCTACTTTGCTATAATCATTTCACAATGTATATATATATATATAAACATCACATTGCACACCTTACATATACAATTTTTACTTGTCAGAAATAAACAAATAGGGGCCTCCCTGGTGGCTCAGTGGTAAAGAATCCACCTGCCAATACAGGAGACAGAGGTTTGATCCCTGGTCTGGGAAGATCCCACATGCCAGGGAGCAATTAAGCCCCTGCGACACAAGTACTGAGCCTGTGCTCTAGAGCCCAGGGGCCACAACTATTGAGCCTATGCACCGCAACTACTGGAGCCCGTGTGCCTAGAGCCCATGCTCTGCAACAAGACAAGCCACTGCAGTGAGAAGCCTGCGTGCTGCAACTAGAGAGTGGCCCCTGCTCATCAAACTAGAGAAAAGCCTGCCCAACAATGAAGACCCACACAGCCAAAAATAAATAATTTTTAAATAAACAAATAAATACAATTTTTATTGGAAAAATAAAAAAGAGAGAGAGAGAAGCCATGAGGGAGGGAAGAAGCCAGTGAAATGAAGGGAAGGGCCAAAAAAACCCCCAGGAGCTGGAGTGGCCAAAGGACATTTTAAACACAGTGATGCCTCCAGCTCCATTTCAAAGTATCTGTCTTTCCAGACCATAAACACCTCCTCTCCCATCCTCAGAAAACTCTCCTGAACCCTCTATACTTCTAACCTTCTATGTGCATGAGTTTTGAGATATTAAGGAAAGAGTTGAGTTTCACAACTGAATCCCTAGGTGCATAAGCAAGGCAGCAGATGGACAGAGAAGCAGAGAGGCTGGGAGGCCACAAGGAGAGAAGCCTGTGAGATGACGGAGGAACTGGGGAGTGACGGCTAACTGCCTAAAATATTCTCCTGGAGTTCACAGCTTACCATCTGCCTCCCTGTCAGACTGTAGGCTCCAGGAGGACCTTCTATTCCTCCAAACTCCCAGTACACCTGAGGAGGGGTATAGGGCAGCCTAGCTCTGGCCTTGACAGGGCCTATGGCCACCAGCAGAGGACATGGCTGGTCCTTCACATGCCGACCCCAGTACCTGGCCCAGTGCCCAGCTCTGGAGGTCCTCAGTAAATGAGGTTAGCCTTAAATAGGGGGTTAGATAGAGAGAAACAGGCAGGCAGGTCTCTTTCCCCTTTGTGACTGAATTAATTCTAGCTTCCTTAGGTATGGCAGAAAGTGAAGAGGAGCTAAAAAGCCTCTTGATGAAAGTGAAAGAGGAGAGTGAAAAAGTTGGCTTAAAGCTCAACACTCAGAAAACGAAGATCATGGCATCCGGTCCCATCACTTCATGGGAAACAGATGGGGAAACAGCGGAAACAGTGTCAGACTTTATTTTGGGGGGCTCCAGAATCACTGCAGATGGTGACTGCAGCCATGAAATTAAAAGACACTTACTCCTTGGAAGAAAAGTTATGACCAACCTAGATAGTATATTCAAAAGCAGAGACATTACTTTGCCAACTAAGGTCCATCTAGTCAAGGCTGTGGTTTTTCCTGTGGTCATGTATGGAGGTGAGAGTTGGACTGTGAAGAAGGCTGAGCGCCGAAGAATTGATGCTTTTGACTCTTGAGAGTCCCTTGGACTGCAAGGAGATCCAACCAGTCCATTCTGAAGGAGATCAACCCTGGGATTTCTTTGGAGGGAATGATGCTAAAGCTGAAGCTCCAGTACTTTGGCCACCTCATGCGAAGAGTTGACTCATTGGAAAAGACTCTGATGCTGGGAGGGATTGAGGGCAGGAGGAGAAGGGGACGACAGAGGATGAGATGTCTGGATGGCATCACGGACTCGATGGACGTGAGTCTGAGTGAACTCCGGGAGATGGTGATGGACAGGGAGGCCTGGCGTGCTGCGATTCATGGGGTTGCAAAGGGTCGGACACAACTGAGCAACTGAACTGAACTAGGTACACAAAAAGAAAAAGGCTAAAACGAATTTAAACTGATCTGGTAACAGATTTAAGGAAAAGAACACTGATAAATAAACTAAAGCCTGGTAGGATAGGACCTGGGATAAGATAACTGGACAAAGTAGTCCAGAATTAACTCTTCTAAGCCAGGGAAGACCAATTGTGCACAAACGTTTTGGGCACCTGAAGTTTCTCAACCTGTATATATGTTGTACTTGAATCTTCTTCATAGTAAAGTCCTCTAAATATAGGGATTCTTCCATACTAAGTAAAAGAGCACATTGGTGCTGTTGCTTTGCTGTGATAACTGGGAGTTATAATTTTATTAAACTTTTTCCCACTAAAAGCACTCTACTGCTTCACACAGAAAGTGCCAAATAGGCAGCACTCCCCAAAATGTCTTAACAAAGTTTTATTCTTGTCTAAGTGTTACACATTGCATATTTAAGGTGTATGTGCTTAGTCACTCAGTCATGTCCAACTCTTGCGACCCCATAGACTATAGCCTGCCAGGTTCCTCTGTCTATGGGATTCTCCAGGCAAGAATACTGAAGTGGGTTACCATTTCCTTCTCGAGGGGATCTTCCCGACTGAGGAAACGAACCTGGGTCTCCTCTATTGCAGGCAGACTCTACCAACTGAGCTACAAGGGAAGTAAATCCTCAAACTTTAAATGATGGCTTTCCTTTGGAAGAAAGTGATTACTTACTAATGAACATTTCAAGTGGATGGTAAAATACTCGGGGAACTAATGCTTTTCCTTTCCATTAGGTTTTTTGAAATATTTTAAAAATTCACTAATAACAGGTCTATCATGTACTGGTTTATATTCCATTCTGCAATGGAATTCTGTATGACATCACATAGGCCTTGAAAACAGCCAACCCTGACCTTTTCATTCAGTATGACCTTGGGCAAGTTTCCTAACCTGTTTAATCCTCAAATTTCTATCCATAAAAATGGACTACACTGCTGATTAAATTTGATTAAATCAACAGTATATATACAGCACAACATGTGATACTAAAGAGGCAGAAAATAAATGATAGCTATGAAAACATAACTTTTAATATTACTTCCATGTCCTCTAGCCTCTCCAGCTTCTTTCCCCCAGAAAAGGATCTAGGTCTATGAAGAAAGAAAAATGGTAAGACACATAGATCTGCCTTTCAGCTTGAGATCATTCTTTCTTTCAAGGCAAAGTTTCTAAATTGTCCAAGGGAGAGGATCACTGACCAGGGAGGTCTGAGCAAAGGGTGGAATAAATGAGACAATCAGCATAGGAAAACCAGTGCAGTTACCAAGGTGGCCATTCCTCACCCCACCCCTCTCCACCGACCTAATTCCTTTCCTTCCATTAAGATCCAGCTCAAATCATGCACTAGTGTGAAGCCTTCTTGGATCATTGAGGGTCACAAATTCAGCCTGCAAACTCACAGCACTAACAGGATTAGCAACCAATCAGGGGCCAACTTGTGACTTTTTTGCACTCTCCTGATATAACTATCAGATTGTTCCTCCTAGTCTCTTCCAGTCCAGAGGCTTACAGGCCTCCTCCCCAAACCCCTCAGGTCCTCTGTTAGCTGGGTGCCACAGGGGCTGGTGGATTACCTAGCTGGTGTTAGGCCGCAAGTTCCCCATCCAACACTCTCCCCACAACAGCTTGTGGGCTGTAGGCCTGGCACAGTGTTTTGTTCATGGAGGCACTTTCAATCTGTTATTGACCAGCTGGTATCATGATGTAGTTGTGGTATCTATGCACATAGGTGGCCACAGAAAGATAGTGGGCTTTGAATTAGACCCCAGAGAAGGAAGAAGCACACTGAAAACAAGGCAAGCTTCTGTTTTGCACAAAGCAAGCCCTTAAAACTGCCCAAGTATTTTAGAAAAGAAAAAAAAAGAAAGAAAGAAAAGTCACTCAGTTGTATCCGGACTCTTTGCGACCCCATGGACTGTGGCCTACCAGGCTCCTCCATCCATGGGATTTTCCAGGCAAGAATACTGGAGTGGGTTGCCACTTCCTTCTCCAGGAGATCTTCCCTACCCAGGGACTGAACACGGGTCACACACATTGTAGGCAGACGCTTTACCATCTGAGCCACCAATGCCTTCCAAGTTACTACATTTGTTTTGAGTTGTCTGCGCAGCCAAAACCCCTGTTCTTTGAAGATTTCCTCCCTCAGTCCAAGGCCAAGTCAATGTTTGAGCCCACAGCTGATATGATCAGAAATGCCTAAGCTTCCTTTGAGCTGGGCCAGTCAGATTCTCCAGAAAGTGAAGCTGCACAGAGAGACCCAGTCTCTGGATCTGGAGGGGGGCGGTGGCTGGGGATGGCCACATGGGGTTCATACCCATTGATACATGAACAGAGTTAATCTGCAAAGACAAGCAGATGGAGTGGTCCAGACACCAGAGGGAAGCAGAGACCACAGACTAGTTGACAGAAGGCGAGAACAGCCACCTCTGTTCCTGATGGCGCACTCTGCTGATGAGGCCCAGTAGAGCTTCCTGCTCTGACAGTGTATGAGACACTCCACAACCCCAAGAGTATGGACTAGAAATACTGATAGTAGTGATCAGGAATGCAGCCCCTGGAGCCAAATCTGACTAGGTTCAAATCCTGACCCTTCCACTACTAGTAGAGTGCTACAAAACAAATTATTTTGTCCTTTGCTAATGTGAACTACATACATCTTTAATAACACCAGTGTGTTAAATTCCAATATTTCTTAAGCTTATAATCACTATTGCCTGCTAGTAAGAAATAAGTGCTTAAATTCAGTGAGCCTGTGATAATGACATCATCTTCCTTTACAGACTCGTTCAAATCAACCAATTCCCATCTCTCACAGTAAGCAGGAAAAGAACCTATACTTGTTTGGGAGGACTTAGTCCATGGTGCTAGACTAGGCTCAGAGGCTCTCTGGCTGGGCCATAATTCAGGAAAAATGCCAAGATGAGCAAGACCATTTTCATTTTGATCCTCAAGGATTTCAACTACTCTGGCAGAGATTTTTAAATTATCTATATAAGTGTAATTCAGCAGAATTTTCAGGTTACTTAAAACATTTTTTAAATATAGGAAATGCAGATGAGCCTTTGTAGCACAAATATAGGTCCTTGGCCGTAGTAGACCAAAGGAAGCGCTGGTGGGGTGCCAGGCATCCAATGACTGTGCCCAGCACCCCTGGTTCCCTGACATGAGAGAACCCTATGATTAGTTGGTTGCTGGGTAACAGATGGGAGGAAGCATATTTTTTAGCTCTCTTAAAAATGATTATTTAAGAGTTTCAGTTATTTAACATTCAACGTCCCCGATACCTGGCAAAGCACAGAAAAAATGCTTGAGACCCAGTTTACTAGAACAGTTTGCAAAGGTCCTAGTACAAAAAACACAGCAGCCTGCCTGAAACAACACTGTGGTGAAGGAAGGCTGTATGGATGAAGCACATTTTCTCTGTGAAATATACATATACTCAAGGTAAAAAGCCATTCTGCTTCCACCCTGGAAGCCAGAATGTTAGAAAGAGGCTCATTTTCATCCTAATAACAAGAAAAGCCAAATAAACTATAAAACTATAACCCATCTTAAACCCCATACAAGTAAACATGAAGAAATCACCTAAAAGTTTTCAGTGAATTGTGAATGATTGAACCAGGATGCAAGGGGCATTCACAGCCACCTGCAGGTCTTCTCCTTGGATTGGGGACTAGATGGGAGACCAGAGAGAGCTTCCATAGAGGGTCAACCTCGAGGAGGGGAGGTGCCCAGTAAAGCACATTTCTCCCTACGGACAGTAGTCCCTTTGCACATGATGGCTTCACCACCTCCACAAAGCCCTGTGTGAGAGGCATGTTTTGAGGTGGCCTTGAATTACTCTCTCTCCAATACCCAGGACTGCTAAGGATAGTTGCAAAGAAAGAAGCAAGGAGAGCAGTTGATTCTCAGCATAGAAGAGATTATTGCACAGTCCCTCAAGGCAGCCGCTCACAATTTCCGCTGCTGCCAGGGCTGAGGTGTGGGGTTCCGTAGCGCCCTCATATCCTCTGCCACCCTTGCCTCACTTCCTCTGCCCATGTCGGCCCCACTGCCATCTCCTGAAAGTACTGAAGCCTCTTGTTTTCAGCCTGTGCCCCACATAGCACTCTCACATTGCTCAAGCTGTGGCTTCCAGTTGGTACAAGAAACTTACTATGGCAGTAGATTTGAGGGACAATAAAACACTCCTTCCATGCTTCTCCTGCTAGTCCATAAAGCAACAATAGTGATCATTTTATATTCAGAGTCCCTTTTGCTATAGTCCTCACCAGGGCTTCCCTGATGGCTCATACAGTAAAGAATCTGCCTGCAATGCAGGAAACCTGGCTTGGATCCCTGGATCGGGAAGATCCCCTGGAGAAGAGAATGGCAACCCACTTCAGTATTCTTGCCTGGAGAATCCCAGGGACAGAGGAGCCTGGCAGGCTACAGTCCATAGGGTCACAAAGAGTCAGACATGACTGAAGTGACTGTTTCACTTCACTTTTGAAGGATTTATTTATTTTTAATTATTTTCAAGCATATAGTATGGTTCCACTTATAAAATAAGCAGAAGGACCAGCATAATTATTATACTACTTTAGAGATGAGGAAATTCCATTTATTTATTTATTTATTTATTTATTTATTTATTTATTCCGGAAACTGATCTGATTTCTTTATTTTGGGGTTTGGTTATAATCCTTTTGTTACATATAGGGATGAATACAGAGTCAGGCGGGTGTCAGCAGTCCTAACCTTTATCAAAATCAGGTGCTTCACATAAAAATGTCTTAGGGATTTTATGATCCTTTCTTTCTGATAACCAAAAGCTTATTTTTTCCAAGGGTGTTTTTTCTTAAACCAGGCACCACCCTCCAAATAAAGTTACATTCCTATAGGATGAGGGTGTAGTGAGTTACAATCAAGAAAGGAATTTATTTAACCCAAGGTTAACTTGATTAATCTTAAAGGTTAATACTTATTTCTCCTATATGTTAGTTTTATTCTTTTTTTTTTTTTTTACTTTATTTTACTTTACAATACTGTATTGGTTTTGCCATACATTGACATGAATCCACCATGGGTGTACATGCGTTCCCAAACATGAACCCCCCTCCCACATCCCTCCCCATAACATCTCTCTGGGTCATCACCGTGCACCAGCCCCAAGCATGCTGTATCCTGCGTTGGACATAGACTGGCGATTCGATTCTTACATGATAGTATACCTGTTACAATGCCATTCTCCCAAATCATCCCACCCTCTCCCTCTCCCTCTGAGTCCAAAAGTCCGTTATACACATCTGTGTCTTTTTTGCTGTCTTGCATACAGGGTCGTCATTGCCATCTTTCTAAATTCCATATATATGTGTTAGTATACTGTATTGGTGTTTTTCTTTCTGGCTTACTTCACTCTGTATAATCGGCTCCAGTTTCATCCATCTCATCAGAACTGATTCTACTGTATTCTTTTTAACGGCTGAGTAATATTCCATTGTGTATATGTACCACAGCTTTCTTTTCCATCCATCTGCTGATGGACATCTAGGTTGTTTCCATGTCCTGGCTATTATAAACAGTGCTGCGATGAACATTGGGGAACCTGTGTCTCTTTCAGTTCTGGTTTCCTTAGTGTGTATGCCCAGCAGTGGGATTGCTGGGTCATGAGGTAGTTCTATTTGCAATTTTTTAAGGAATCTCCACACTGTTCTCCAAAGTGGTTGTACTAGTTTGCATTCCCACCAATCAGTGTAGGAGGGTTCCCTTTTCTCCACACCCTCTCCAGCATTTATTGCTTGCAGATTTTTGGATCGCAGCCATTCTGACTGGTGTGAAGTGGTACCTCATTGTGGTTTTGATTTGCATTTCTCTAATAATGAGTGATGTTGAGCATCTTTTCATGTGTTTGTTAGCCATCCGTATGTCTTCTTTGGAGAAATGTCTATTTAGTTCTTTGGCCCATTTTTTGACTGGGTCGTTTATTTTTCTGGAATTGAGCTGCATAAGTTGCTTGTATATTTTTGAGATTAGTTGTTTGTCAGTTGCTTCATTTGCTATTATTTTCTCCCATTCAGAAGGCTGTCTTTTCACCTTGCTTATATTTTCCTTTGTTGTGCAGAAGCTTTTAATTTTAATTAGATCCCATTTGTTTATTTTTGCTTTTATTTCCAGAATTCTGGGAGGTGGATCATAGAGGATCCTGCTGTGATTTATGTCGGAGAGTGTTTTGCCTATATTCTCCTCTAGGAGTTTTATAGTTTCTGGTCTTACATTTAGATCTTTAATCCATTTTGAGTTTATTTTTGTGTGCGGTGTTAGAAAGTGATCTAGTTTCATTCTTTTACAAGTGGTTGACCAGTTTTCCCAGCACCACTTGTTAAAGAGATTGTCTTTACTCCATTGTATATTCTTGCCTCCTTTGTCAAAGATAAGGTGTCCATATCCATTTATTTAAACATGTGATTCTTGATCTCCTACTACATGGCTAATTTATTCTACCAGGCCATGGAGCAATATTAGTTGGTATTTTTGTCCTGAAATAAGGCATCAGTTCAGTCGCTCAGTCATGTCCAACTCTGCGACCCCATGATTTGCAGTACACCAGGCCTCCCTATCCATCACCAACTCCCAAAGTTCACTCAAACTAATGTCCATCAAGTCAGTGATGCCATCCAGCATCTCATCCTCTGTCATCCCCTTCTCCTCCTGCCCCCAATCCTTCCCAGCATCAGAGTCTTTTCCAATGAGTCAACTCTTCAAATGAGGTGGCCAAAGTACTGGAGTTTCAGCTTTAGCATCATTCCTTACAAAGAACACCCAGGACTGATCTCCTTTAGGATAGACTGGTTGGATCTCCTTGCAGTCCAAGGGACTCTCAAGAGTCTTCTCCAACACCACAGTTCAAAAGCATCAATTCTTCGGCGCTCAGCTTTCCTCATAGTCCAACTGTCACATCCATACATGACTACTGGAAAAATCATAGCCTTGACTAGACAGACCTTAGTCGGCAAAGTCATGTCTCTGCTTTTGAATGTGCTATCTAAGTTGGTCATAACTTTCCTTCCAAGGAGTAAGCGTCTTTTAATTTCATGGCTGTGATCACCATCTGCAGTGATTTTGGAGCCCCCAAAAATAAAGTCTGCCACTGTTTCCACTGTTTCCCCATCTATTTCCCATGAAGTGATGGGACCAGATGCCATGATCTTAGTTTTCTGTAAGGCATGGTCATGTTATATTAGACAAGACTCTAGCACATGTTCAACCAACAAACGAAACAAGTGCCAATATTTGGAACAAGAGAAAAATCCAAGATAAAATGCAAGCAACTGCAGAAAAACACAAATGAAATGGACACCAACTATTATAGGTTCTCAGAAAGGGGAAAGAGGCTGGGCCCGACCTGCCCCAATCTGTGCAAGGCTCCTGAGGGAGGGAAGGCTTGAGACAGACCCTGGAAGATTCAGACAGGCAGGCAGAGCATTCCTGGTGAGAAGAACCTTAAGTGGGACTGAGACAGAGGGAGAACCCAGGAAGGCTAAGAGACTGAGACCAGGGCCCTTTTCCAAACCATTCAGATAGAACAAACAAAATGAGAGCTTTTTCATGAATAACGTCAGGTACTGAGCTAGACCTAAGCATAAGATGAAGTAGACATCATTGCTGCCCTCAGGGAGCACACAGGAAGTAAGGCAGAAATCTTTCCCCAGTACCAAACTGACATAATATCCACCCTCAAAATTATTTTCAAGTAGCAAGAAAAATGTCTGCCTTGATATAATAGAAAGAACATAGGCTTTGACATTAGACCCCAGTTCCAATCTTGACTCCACCTCTTAGCAGCACTGTAGCTGTAAGCAATTTATTTAACTTAGTTTTTTTATCCTTAGTTTTACCATTTATCAAAATGAAAGTAATAACACTTACTTTCCCAAGCTACAAAGATACAAAGGCACATGTGAAAGGGCACTGCACTCAATAAATGTGAGTTTTCTTTTTCAAATGGGCAGTAATAATAATAATTTTTAAAAATAGAATAGAGAAGTTGCCCTCATTACATCTTCCTTTACCCTCCTCTTCCTTAGCCTAAGGTCTTATTTCATATTACTTTTAAGCATTTGTCAGTATATTAGTTTAAATGTATAATGTCATCCCAGAAAAGACCTATTTTAGAACCAATGGAGAGAGTTATCAGAGATCTCTCCCCACCAATATTTTTTGATGGCTAAATTTCTAATATTTGAGCTCCTTCTTGGAACTTCTGCTTGTAATCTGTTACGTTAAGTTGCTAACCCCACAGGTATTTTTCAAGGGCAAACAATGTAGGACCCTAATGTGGACACCAGCATAGTGAACTGGAAGACTGAAGCTTTAGGGATGGATTCCTTGAAAGCAAATCAAACCCACTGGGCAAACGGGTTCAGCCATGACCTGCATATACATTAGAAATGTGAAACCTTTGAAACCTTCAGTGGGAGGTCCTCTCTGAGACCAGGAGGATAATACTTGTTGGAGGCAATACTCCCCTTTCCTGTGCTTTTCTAAACTGTCCTTCACACCAAGAAAGCCTTGAAGGTGTCCACAATGCTGAGAGTCAGCAACACTCAGGTGGTTGGGTTCTACTTCTCAGTTTTTGTTTGGTCATACGATGGAAAAAGCAGAGGGATGGCCCCAGGAGCAAGAATATACACTCTGCTCTAAAATAGAAAATTCAGGCCTGCAACCCTGCCAAAACAGATGTAGACAGGCAGAAGCTGGGGAGGAGCAAGAGGAAGAGAAGTAGCACTGATGGTGCCTACAATGGACCAGGACAAAGGACAAAGTGGGAGAGGAGGCTGTCCTTGCATCTAAAGCCATTCTCACTCTCTCTGCTTCTCCCCTCCAATAAGCACTAAGCACTTACAAGGTACTATTTAGACATCCATCTTCTACTGGTCCTGCAGAGTGGCTATTATCTTCATCTTACATATAAGAGAACCAAGACTCAGAGGCAAAATGACATGCTAAATAGCTACATAGCTGTTTACTGGCAAAGCCTGGGTACAGCCTGCTTCACATCTGAAAAGGTAGGAATTGCCACTGATATTCTCCATATCAGAGAAAATGATAATCTCTAAATCAATATTATTTAGACACTGATTCTAAGGAATCATGATTTCATAAATGACCACTCTTTACAACACACATGATTATTATCACCATGACAATATTTCAGTTAATATCTCCTGGGGGGTCGGGGCATGCATGCTCAGTTGTTCAGTCATGTCTGACTCTTTGCAACCCCATGGACTGTAGCCCATCAGGCTCCTCTGTCCATGGGGTTATTCTGGCAAGAATATTAGAGTAGGTTGCCATTTCCTCCTCCAGGAGATCTTCCCAGCCCAGGGACTGAACCCACATCTCCTGCATTGGCAAGAGGAATTTTTAGTGGAGCCACCTGGGAAGCCAATGTCTGTTTGGCATCCTTCACCAAAAGCTGGCATTCACATAATAAACACAGTAATATCCATTCGGTCTTTAGAGCACCACATTATCTCTAAATAATACTTTCATAGTCATTTAATTACCTTTACTGGTACTATTTGTTTTTCATGTGGATTTGAATGTTTATCTAGGGTCACTTGTTTTTAGCCTGAAGAACTTCCTTTAGTATTTCTTGAAGATGACTCTGTTAGCAACAAATTCTCTATTTTTGCTTTTTTTAATGTCTTTATTTCACCTCTATTTTTTAAAAGATACTCTTGTTGGATATAAGATTCTTGATAGACAATTTTTTTCTCTTAGCACTTTGAATATGTCATCCCACTGCTTTCTGGTGCCCACTGTTTCTGATGAGAGTCAGCTGTTAACCTTACTAAGGCTTCCATACACATAGTGAGTCATTTTTTTCTCTAAAAGTTTTCATTTTTACTATGATGTGACCAGGTGTGGTTCTCTTTGCCTTTATTCTATTTGGACTTAACTGAACTTCTTGGATGTGTTAACAAATGCTTTTCATCAATTTGGGTCTTTTTAAAAGTCATTATTTCTTTCAATATAATCTCTGCTCCATTTTCTCTCTCTTCTTTCCGGTATTTCAATTTCATTTTGGTATACTTAATAGTGTCCCCACTATTCTCTGAGGCTCTGTTCACTTTTCTTCATTATCTTTTCCCTCTGTTCTTCAGATTGCATTATCTGTCGATCTATCTTCATGTTCCTTGGGTCTTTCCTCGGTCAGTTCAAATTCACTATTCAGTCCCTCTAGTGAAATTTTCATTTCAGTTGTAGTTCTCAACTCCAGAATTACCTTTTGATACTTTTAAAATACTTCTATTTATTGATAGTCTCTGGTGAGAAATTGTCATTATACTTTATTTCTTCAATCATAGTCTCCTTTCATTCTTTGAACGTATCTATAGTTGGAGAAGGCGATGGCACCCCACTCTAGTACTCTTGCCTGGAAAATCCCATGGACAGAGGAGCCTGGTAGGCTGCAGTCCATGGGGTCACTAAGAGTCAGACATGACTGAGCAACTTCCCTTTCACTTTTCACTTTCATGAATTGGAGAAGGAAATGGCAACCCACTCCAGTGTTCTTGCGTGGAGAATCCCAGGGATGGCGGAGCTTGGTGGGCTGCCGTCTATGGGGTCACACAGAGTTGGACACGACTGAAGTGACTTAGCAACAAATCTATAGTGGCTGCATTAAATTGAAGTCTTTGCTAAATCTAACACCTGAACTTTCTTGCAGTTTCTTCGATGCCTGCTTTTTTACTCTTGTTCATGGGTCACACTTTCCTGTTTATTTGAAGATCTTGTAAGTTTTGGTTGAAAACTGGATGTTTTAGGTTAATATGTTATAGTAAATTTGGATGCTGATTCCCCTTTTCCCCATCTCTGGGGCTTGTATTTACTTGTTGGTATTTTTTTGCTTGTTCACTTAGTGATACAGTTAAGACTATTTTAGTGAAGCAGCCTGTTTCTCTTGCAGTATGAACCCCCTCGTATCATTCTTGGGGCTGCCTTGGACATGCTCTCAGTCACTATTAGATAACAGTAGGTTTAACAGGGCTTTTTTGCCTGTCTCTCCTCCAGATCTGTTAAGTTGTCTGCCTGTTTTGATATCACACCCAACTGTTAGGCTCCATTCACTGCCCACTGCTATGGTATGAATGTTTATGTTCCCCCTAAATTCATATGTTGAAATCCTAACCACTAAAGATCAATGTAATAGTATAGTAGGTGGAGGCTATGGGGGAAGTGCATAAGTCATAAGGATAGAACCCTCATAAATGGGATTAATGCCTTACAAAAGAAGCTCCAGAGAGATCTCTAGCCCCTTCTGTTGTGTTAGGATATAATCCAGAATCCAGAAGAGGGCCCTCATCATGCTGGCACCCTGATCCCAGACTTCCAGGCTACAGAACCATGGGGATATAAACAAATTCCTTTTGTTTATACCAGTATAGGGAACATGCTATGTACAGGCCTGTACTATAATTAATGGGGCTTCTTTGAAAAATAAGAATGACTTTCTCATCACCCCCAGGCGAAGGGCTGGGAGCAGTAAAAAGTACATTGTGGAAAAACGTCTTGAAAACAAGATGCTGAAGTACTGATGTGATTGATGGAAAACCATTAGCGGCTGTTCCCGTAACCAGAGCCTAAAGGGAGTTGCTGAGAAAGGGCCTCACTAGCCAAAAGGGTAAACAAAGTCATGAAAGGCCTGAAGGTTTGACATTGAGGACTGTGCATTGCATCTTTATCCATGATCTAAGACTGTAAAGAACAGATACCTCTAGGGCACGAATAAGGAAGTAGAAATTAACAATAAAAGGCATGCAAGGATTCGGATCCGGGCTTTTGCATGCAAATGGCATCAGCCCCCTGATCCCCACTTTATTTCTGAGTCTTATTTTTCTTTATTCTTCTGCAGCACTGCTCCCTCAGGTCGGTTCGTTGTTGGGCTCGTCCCGACATACGGTGCCCGAACAGGGACCTGAGGGTGCAAGTAGCTTTCGAGGCTCTTTTCTGACAGTGCCAGAAGACAAGGGGAATTCCAGCCAAGAGAGTGGAGGACAGTGAAAGTACTTGATAAGTATACCCCCGTGGATTTGTCAATCAGGGACACAATAGGGCAACCTCCTTCTAAGCATTCTGACTATACTGTGCTTCTGAAAACCTTACTACATAGCTCTAGAGTGAAAGTGAAAGAAGAGAATTTCCCAGGAATTATTTCAGGCAATTCATAACCACTGTCACTGGTTGGACCCAGAAAAACGGACTTTGCATCTTAATGAGTGGAAAGAAGTGATGCGTTATTTGTGTAGAGCCTATCAGTCTGGGGGATCCATTCCTATAAGTTTGTGGTCTCTCTGTAACCTTATTTATTCTACTTTGGCTCCTTTACAATCTGAACAGTCTGACTCTTCTGATTCAGAATCCTGCTCCTCCTGCATCTCAGGAGTCACCTGTCTGGCCGCCTCATATTTATGAAAATCTGGATAAAGGGAAACATAATCCTTTGGAAGGGGAGGGAGGGGCTCAATTTTTGAGTCCTAAATCCCATGTTAGCTATGGTACTGAACAACATCCTGAAGCTTTCCCTTTATCACCAGTCTCATAGCCTTCGGCTCCTTGGCCTGAGCCCCCTCTAGTTCAGGAACCCCCTCCACTAGATCCCAATACAACATGGGATGATAGGGTATTTAGAGCCGCAGTCATAATACCAAAGATGTCTGCACCTGCTCTCTCATCTTTTCAACAAGCTGTACAAGCAGTGAGGTGAGAAGGTGACCTTGATGCTTTAGTTTTGCCTGTTAGCATGACTGAGGTGCCCCCTAATGCTCAACTTCCACAAGGCAAGGTACAATTTGAACATATTCCTCTATCTTTTAAAACTGTTAAGGAGATTAAACCGGCATGCACTACATGGAACTACATCTCCTTACATCACAGGTCTTATTCAGGGGTTGGCACAGTCTGAATGACTCATTCCATATGATTCAGAAATGATTGCTAGAACTTGCTTATCCACTTCGGAATTTTTACAATTCCAGACATGGTGGCAAGATGAAACCTCTCAACAGGCTCAAAGAAATACAGCTGCTAATCCTCCTCTTAATATTACTGTGGAACAGTTAATGGGGTCAGGGGCATTATCAAGGGATTCAGAGACAACTACAATTCTATAATCAACTTATAAGTCAAAGTAGATTGATTCGTATTAAAGCATGGTAAAAGGTTAGCCCCCCAGAACAGTCTCATCCTTCTTTTGTTAATGTAAAACAATCTAATGGAAAATCTTATACTGATTTTATTACCCGATTAAAACAAAATCTGGTGAGAATTGCTGCTCAAATTGAATTAAGGGATATGTTATTACCAATACTTGCCTATGATAATGCAAATTCAGAACGTCAAAAGGTTTTATAGCCCCTTAAAGCACAAGGAAAGCCTCTAGAGGATTATATTAAGGCTTGTCATGATATTAGATCAGAACCCTATAAGATGCCATTGTTGGCTAAAGCCATTACAGGCTTGAAACAACAAGCGAATCACCAGGTTAAATGTTTTAGTTGTGATAAGAGAGGACATGTGCAGAAAAATTGCAAGACTAATAAAAATACACCTAATAAGAGCCTGGTAGGCTGCAGTCCATGGGGTCACCAAGAGTCGGGCAAAACTGAACGACTTCATTTTCACTTTTCACTTTGATGCATTGGAGAAGGAAATGGCAACCCACTCCACTGTTCTTGCCTGGAGAACCTCAGGGACAGGGGAGCCTGGTGGGCTGCTATCTATGGGGTCATCCAGAGTCAGACACGATTGAAGTGACTTAGCAGCAGCAGCAAGCCTACTCCCACAAATGAAAAGACACCTGGATTATGCCCTCACTGTAATAAAGGCAATCACTGGGCTAATCAGTGTAGATCTAAATTTCATAAAAATGGATCCCCTTTGTCAGGAAACTGGAAGAAGGACCCTGCTCAGGGCCCATCAAACAATATGAGCTCTCAACAAACCTGGAATGCTGTTCCTTTTGTGTACCCAACCAGCCAACAGCAACCTCATCCAGCCCTTCCAAAATATACACCCAGGTTGCCTACCTCCTTCCTGCAACATCTGGGAGCACAGCATTAGATATCCCTGCCATTGATAATTTACTTCTTATGCCAGCTATGGGAATTTATAAAATCCCTACTGGAATTAAAGGTACAATACCCAAAGGAAGTATGGGATTATTATTAGGACACAGTAGTTTAATAAGTAAGGGAGTTCAAGTCCTAATGGTGATTATAGATGAAGATTATGAGGGTGAAATTTCTATTATTATGAAAACAGGGTATTCTTATCAAATAATAAAAGGAGATCATATAGCTCAATTGTTATTATTACCTTATGTCACTACTAGTAAAACTCATATTAAAAGAACTGGAGGATTTGGAAGTACAGGAAAACAAGTATACTGGCAAACTTTTGTATCTGATTCTAGACTAACATTATCTGTATATGTTAATAATAAGCAATTTTCAGGACTTGTAGATACTGGAGCTGATGTTTCTATAATATCTGAAAAGCACTGGCCAACTTCTTGGCCTTTAACAGATGTTCTTATTATGTTAGCTGGAATTGAAACTATGTAAAATATTTTAAAAAGTACTAATATTTTGCCCTATTCAGGTCCCAAACAACAATCTGCATTGCAACTTTACAACCTTTAGTTGCAGATACTCCTATTAATTTATGGGGACAAGATCTATTGATGCACTGGGGAGCTTATGTAACAATTCCTACTATATCTTCTCAAGCTAAATAAATTGTGGGAAATATGGGATATAATCCTGTTCAAAATACACAGGCTTTTTATGGGGTGGGGGTGGGGCCACTGCTGAACAACAAAAAGCAGCACTTAAATTGAAATGGAAACCTGATGAGCCTATTCGGACAGAGCGTGGCCCTTATCACGTGAAAAAAGTTACAGGCTCTTGAACAGCTAGTAGAGGAACAATTATCTCTTAATCATATTGCCTCAACTACTAGTCCTTGGAATTCTGTCTTTGTTATTAAAAAGAAATCTGGGAAATGGAGAATGTTAACTGACTTAAGAAAAATTAATGCTATAATTGAACCTATGGGTGCTTTACAACCAGGCATTCTGTCACCCTCTATGATACCACAAAATTGGAAAGTAAAAATCATTGATCTTAAAAATTGCTTCTATACTATTCCTCTACAAGAATCTGATGATTTTGCTTTTACTGTACCGTTCATTAATAATGAAAAACCAGTGTCTCGATATTACTGGAAGGTATTCCCACAAGGAATGCTTAATAGTCCTACATTATGTCAATTATACATCTCCCAACCACTTGAATTTATTAAAAACCAATTCCCTCATGCTTATATTATCCATTATATGGATGATATTCTTTTAGCTTCTCCTGCTAAAGAACTTCAATATATTTTCTTAAATACAGAGATTAAATTTTAAAAATATGGGTTACATATTGCTGTTGATAAATTACAAGAGCAGGAACCATATACCTATTTAGGATATATATTGCAAAGAAATATTATTAAACCACAAAAAATATAAATTCGAACTGATTCCTTGTAAACTTTAAATGATTTTCAAAAATTATTAGGAGATATAAATTGGTTACCATCTTTAGGAATTCCTCATCATTCCTTGACACATCTATTTCAGATCCTACAAGGAAACTCTGATTTAAACAGCCCCCGGGTACTAACAAAACAAGCTAAACAGGAATTAGATCTTGTGAATCAAGCTATCCGGCAAAGACAACCTAAACAAGTAGATTTGACTGTGCCAATTTCTTTACTTATTCCTCCTACTTTAGGTTCTCCTACAGGAATATTATGGCAACTGCAAGATATCCTTGAATGGGGACTTTTGTCCCACACTCCTAAGAAAATAATGACTACTTATACAATGCTTATTTCCTTTCTTGTTTCAAAAATGAGATCCAGATGTATACAACTTTCTGGTTATGATCTGTATGAAATTGTTCTTCCTTTCACTGATGATCAAATCCATAGATTATTTGTTACCAGTAGAGATTGGCAAATTGCCATTGCTGATTTCATAGCTGAGGTTCATAACCATTTTCCAAAGTCACCTTTGATTACTATTGCTGCTAAACACTGGAGAAGGAAATGACAACCCACTCCAGTATTCTTGCCTGGAGAATCCTGTGGACAGAGGAGCCTGGTGGGCTGCTGTCCCTAGGGTCACACAGAGTCGGACACGACTGAAGTGACTTAGCAGCAGCAACAGCAGCAGCTGCTAAACACAAATGGATAATTCCTATCATTACTAAAACAATTCTTGTTATTAATGCCCCTGTTTATTTCACTGATGCAAAGAAAACTCTCAAAGCCAGTTATACTGTACCCACAACAAAGGTATGGCAATCTAGCCTAACCTCTGTTCAACAAGCTGAATTAGAGGCTATTGCTACCTTATTGGGAGAAGGCAATGGCAACCCACTCTAGTACTCTTGCCTGGAAAATCCCATGGATGGAGGAGCCTGGTGGGCTGCAGTCCATGGGGTCGCTAAGAGTTGGACACAACTCAGTGACTTCACTTTCACTTTTCACTTTCATGCATTGGAGAAGGAAATGGCAACCCACTCCAGTGTTCTTGCCTGGAGAATCCCAGGGATGGGGGAGCCTGGTGGGCTGCCATCTATGGGGTTGCACAGAGTCGGACACGACTGAAGCAACTTAGCAGCAGCAGCAGCAGCTACCTTATTGGGAGAAGGCAATGGCAACCCACTCCAGTACTCTTGCCTGGAGAATCCCAGGGATAGGGGAGCCTGGTGGGCTGCCATCTATGGGGTCACACAGAGTCAGACATGACTGAAGCAACTTAGCAGCAGCAGCAGGTACCTTATTACAGGATGTTTCTGCAGCATTAAATATTATATCAGATTCCCAATAGGCTGTATGGATAACACAAATTATTGAAACCATATCTCTACCAAAGGCTTCTTCTAAATCATCTATTATTACAATATTATCTCAATTACAAATATAGTAAGGCTTCATTCTGCCCCTTTTTAATTTACACATATCAGATCTCATTCTAAATTGCCTGGACCATTGGCAAAGGGCAATGATTCCATCAACTCTTTGTTAATTGCTCTTACTGCTTATAAATTTTATCAACTCACACATATAAATACATGTGGCTTGATGAATAAATTTCAATCATCCAGACAAGAAACCCAAAATATTGTTTCTGCCTGCCCCACATGTACTCTTACTCACCAAGTTCCTACAACTACAGGGGTTAATCCCAGAGGCCTTTATCCCAATGATATATGGTAGACTGATGTTACTCATTCCCTTCTTTTGGACTTTTGGGAGCTGTTCTTGTTTCTGCGGATACTTATTCAGAAATGATTTATGCTTCTGCTCATTCTGGAGAAACATCTACTCATCTCACATTTTTTGCAAGCTTTTTCTCATGGGCCTACTAAAACATATTAAAACTGATAACGGCCTTGCATATATGAGTCATTGTTTTATAAAATTTTTATCTGATTGGAATATTTCACATTCTACAGGTATTCTACATAATTTTCAAGGTCAGGCTACTATGGTACATACTCATCATACTCTAAAAAATATGTTATTTAAACAGAAAGAGTGAGATAAGTATGGCATATCAATGACACCAAAAGAAAAATTAGCCCAAGTTTTATTTACTTTAAATTTTTTGGATTTAAGATTGGATCATACAAAGCCAGCAGCAACGTGGCATTTTCAGAACACCATTCTTAGTGAAAATTATACTCCTGGTCAAATGATTGCAGATAATACTCCTGTATAGTGGGGAAATGCTATGAACAATTGGTGTAAGGGCCTTAGACTTAGGAAAGGATGAGGTTATGCTCTTGGCATTTCAGATGATGGACAACACCACTGGGTGCCAGGAAGACATGTCAAAGAAAGGAAAGAAGACATGGTTCGACATCGATCCTCCCGGAGAGCTGCCAGTGATGGGGAAACAAGACTGATGATCAGCAACCACTCCGAACCGGCTCCAAGGACCAACAAAGCCAAACCACCCACTTGGAGTCAACTGAAGAAATTGACCATTGAAGGGGAAAAACTGGTCAAAGAACAAGGATAGCCTTTGACCTCGACTGCCTTGTTCTTGGCTATGTTATCTGTGGTAACTACCACAGTAGGTGCCAGTCATACTTATTGGGCATATGTGCCCAATCCTCCCCTATTAAGCCCAATTACATGGGAGGATTCTTCTGTTCCAATTTTCATAAACGACTCTTCTTTGTTACCCGGACCTTTTGACCCAAGCCTTCCTTTAAAACCAGAAGAAGAAGGCTGACAACTTTCAAATGTTAGTGTTAATTATACTGTGGGAACAGATCTTCCCCTATATGCATGGGGGGCAGAAACTCATTGTCTTAAAAGAGGATTACAAAGTTGGCTATCTACAGTTAAAGAACCTCAGGTGAACAAAATTTATTTTTTCTTATTAGAAGCATTTTCCTTTAATATCACAGGAGAAAATACTACTATGTTTCTGCCCCATCCACCTAACTGTATTATTTCTATAAAATCTGGAATAGAACATTGGGTACAATGGAAATTATGTAAAGCTAATACTGGACATATTATGGCCAATACTTCTGATGGAGAAATTATTGATTGGAGTCCCAAAGGAGAGTCTTTGGATAAAAATAATAATTTGGATTTGCCTATATTGTTAAACAATACTTTAGACTTCATGAATAACATTGTTAACAGCTCTATATATTGGCATGGAGGGAGTTTCTTGCCTCCCTTATCTCAATTACCTTATATGCCTTTACATTCAGAATTGTGGAAAATATCAGCTGCCTTCCAACCCATAACAGCATGGAAGGGGCAATTTAATTCAACAGTATCTGGTCATTCCTTACATTTTGATAAAAATTCAACCCATTGGATTAAATCATGTATTTGTTTACCTTTCATATTTTTGATAGGACCTACTTTTTATAATGCCTCTTCTGGGCTACTTGTCAAAATTGTTCCTTTTACACTTGTATTAATTCTTCTCTTCAATTTCAGGATGGCTATTCTCTATATAGTCTAAAAACCAGAGCTGGAGTATGGCTTCCTGTAAAAATGAATAGACCATGGCAGACATAGTCTATATCGTAGAAGAAATCCTTAAGAAAGCTTCTTTGAAAAATAATGACTTTCTCATCACCCCCAGGCAAAGGGCTGGGAGCAGTAAAAAGTACATCGTAGAAAGACATCTTGAAAACAAGATGTTGAAGTACTGATATGATTGATGGAAAACCATTAGTGGCTGTTCCCACAACCAGAGCTTTGAGAGAGTTGTTGAGCAAGGGCCTCACTAGCCAAAAGGGTAAACAAAGTCATGAAAGGCCTGAAGGTTTGACATTGAGGACTGTGCATTGTACATCTTTATCCCCGATCTGAGATTGTAAAGAACAGATATCTCTAGAGCACGAATAAGGCAGTAGAAGTTAACAATAAAATGCAAGCAAGGACTCGGATCTGGGCTTTTGCTTGCGAATGGCATCAGCCCCCTGATCCCCACTTTATTTCTGAGTCTTATTTTTCCTTATCCTTCTGCAGCACCGCTCGCTCCCTCAGGTCAGTTCATTGTTGGGCTGGTCCCCACACCCAGTCTGTGATATCTTGTTATAGCAGCCCAAATGGACTAGACACCCACTGATTGCTCTATTGTTTACAACAATGCCCTGATTTGTCAAATGCTCCTCAGTCTGACCCAATCAAATTTAGGCAGAGGTAGTTTTTGAGGCTTTGATGCTTGTTCTGACCTCAGGAAGGCACCTCTTAATATCTCTTTCCCTGGTTCTCTTGGTAAATAAGCTGGCCTATGGCTTAGCTT
This sequence comes from Ovis canadensis, assembly GCF_042477335.2. Classification (NCBI taxonomy): domain Eukaryota; kingdom Metazoa; phylum Chordata; class Mammalia; order Artiodactyla; family Bovidae; genus Ovis; species Ovis canadensis. The sequence goes on along the minus strand of NC_091245.1, from coordinate 206,866,602 downwards.
ATTGCTCTCATAGAGCTATTAGCCTCCTCTTAATTGCTACCACCAAAATCTCCATTGTTTTCAAGAGTGTCTTTAAGTTTCAGCTTCCCCCACACTCTGTTTCAAGTCAGTTCCTTTGGGGAAGGCTTTGTACTCACTATTCTCAGGGAATGGCTCTCCCTTGGGCAAAATCTCTGAGCCAAGGGCATGAGCTTCTGGTCTTCTTAGTATGCCTCCTTATGTCAAAACTCCACCCTGTAAGGGAGCTAGGGTAAGATCAATCAGGGTTTGGTGTTCTTTGACTCCAACACGTGGGTTCAGTTCAGTCACTCAGTTGTGTCAGACTCTTTGCAACCCCATGGACTTCCGCACGCCAGGACTCCCTGTCCATCACCAACTCCCAGAACTTACTCAAACGCATGTTCATGCCATCCAACCATCATCCTCTGTTATCCCCTTCTTCTCCCGCCTTCAATCTTTCCCAGCATCAGGGTCTTTTCCAATGAGTTGGTGCTTCTCATCAGGTGGCCAAAGCATTGGAGTTTCAGCTTCAGCATCAGTCTTCCAATGAATATTCAGGACTGATTGCCTTTAGGATTGACAGGTTGGATCTCCTTGCAGTCCAAGGGACTCTCAAGAGTCTTCTCCAACACCATAGTTCGAAAGCATCAGTTCTTCGGTGCTCAGCTTTCTTTATAGTCCAACTCTCACATCCATACATGACTACTGGAAAAGCCATAGCTTTGACTAGATGGACCTTTCTTGGCAAAGTAATGTCTTTGCTTTTTAATATGCTGTCTAGGTTGGTCATAGCTTTTCTTCCAAGGAGCAAGCATCTTTTAATTTCATGGCTGCAGTCACCATCTGCAGTGATTTTGGAGCCCCCAAAATTAAAGTCTCTCACTATTTCCATTATTTCCCCATCTATTTGCCATGAAGTGATGGGACTGGATGTCAAGATCTTAGTTTTCTGAATGTTGAGTTTTAAGCTAACTTTTTCACTCTTCTCTTTCACTTTCATCAAGAGACTCTTTAGTTCTTCTTCACTTTCTGCCATAAGGGTGGTGTCATTTGCATATCTGAGGTTATTGATATTTCACCCGGAAATCTTGATTCCAGCCTGTGCTTCTTCCAGCCTAGCATTTGCATGATGTACTCTGCATATAAGTTAAATAGCAGGGTGACAATATACAGCCTTGATGTGCTCCTTTCTCAATTTGGAACCAGTCTGCTGTTCCATGTCCAGTTCTAAAGATTGCTTCTTGACCTGCATACAGATTTGTCAGGAGGCAGATCAGGTGGTCTGGAATTCCCATCTTTAAGAATTTTCCACAGTCTCTTGTGATCCACACAGTCAAAGGCTTTGGCATAGTCAATAAAACAAAAGTGGATTTTTTTTCTAGAACTCTCTTGCTTTTTTGATGATCCAGCAGGTGTTGGCAACTTCATCTCTGGTTCTTCTGCCTTTTCTAAATCCAGCTTGAACATCTGGAAGTTCACGGTTCAAGCATTGCTGAAGCCTGGCTTGGAGAATTTTGAGCATTACTTTACTAGCATGTGAGATGAGTGCGGTTGTGCAGTAGTTTGAGCATTCTTTGGCATTGCCTTCCTTTGGGATTGAAATGAAAACTGACCTTTTCCAGTCCTGTGGCCACTGCTGAGTTTTCCAGATTTGCTGGCATACTGAGTGCAGCACTTTCACAGCATCATCTTTTAGGATTTGAAATAGCTCCACTGGAATTCCATCACCTCCACTAGCTTTGTTCGTAGTGATGCTTCCTAAGGCCCACTTGATGTCACATTCCAGGATGGCTGTCTCTAGGTGAGTGAATACACCATCGTGGTTATCTGGGTCATGAAGATCTTTTTTTGCATAGTTCTCCTGTGCATTCTTGCCACCTCTTCTTAATATCTTCCGCTTCTGTTAGGCCCATACCATTTCTTGCAGTACAAAACGAAGCAGGTCAAAGGCACATGTGGGTTAGAGATTTCATCTTATGAGTGAGGACTGGGTGGGAAAGTAGACTCTAACCTCTCGGTCACACTCACCAAGAACTGAGCCTCTGCAACCTACAGTTGGAGAATATAAGAAATGCTGACACCTTGCCCCTCCTGGTGAGATACTTTATCTCTTAATTGAGAGCTGAGGGGAGAGGAAGCCCTGTCTTCTTGGCCATGACCCAATCAAGAGTGGAGCTTCCTTTACACTGAGCTGAGAGGGAGCAGATCGCAGCTCGAGAACCACATACTCACTGTCTTAACCAAGATTTAGTAGATTTCCTTGCCTTTATTTTTTTTTCGTATTCTATATGCCCTTTAGTACAACTCCAGAGACTTTAAAAGGTTATTTATTTTACAGTTTTCACTAGATGTTACAGATGTATCACTGGGGAATGGATCCATGGGGTTCTTCACACTGGCATTCCAGCAGTGGAATTCCAAACATGCACTGCTTTTAATGTAAGAAAATATTATTTATGAGCATTAAAGCATTTCTTAAATTTTATTTTGCAATTTAGCTGTCAATTTTTTTTTTAGGGTGCAAACAGTTTTAGTCCATAAGCCCTAGGCACAGTGACTAGAGAGCTTAACAGAAAAATGGCTCAGATCCAGTTAATTCACTTTTAGCATAGGTGAAGTCACTACTTCAACCAGCATGTCTAGTTGTCCTCACAGCAGATAATCCCATCTGAACAGCAGATACTCTGCTCATTAGGCTCTTCCTTCAGCACCAACTTTAGCTGAGACCTAAGCTGAGGCATTTCAGCCACTATTCCATTGTATAGAATAAAGAATTGTGAGCTGAATTTCTTAGTTTAGTATTCTTCTGGTTGCCTATTACTAATGCCAGTAGTGTCCTAAATGTAGCGCCCTAAATCAGAATCCTACAGCTTTTATCACTAAAATAGCCACCAATCCAATCTCCAAGTATATAAGGGTATCTCAAAGGATAGTCCCTTCTGCTTCACAGTTTAATTGGGCATGGACAAACATAAAATTATTTTAGAACAATAATAAAGTAAGGTAAAAATAATTACTTCTAATATGAGATGACAAGATGGAGAGTGACCTGAACTAGAAATGTGAAACCTGCATGGGGCATTACCAACACAGATCAGCTGGATGACTAAGGGTTTCCACTGAATAGAAGCTCTGTGTTAACCATATGTGCCCTGCCTGTCAAAGTTCTAGAGCAATGAGAGATGCATTAAGAGAAAGCTCATGATTTCTTAGGCAGCACCTTTGCATAGAAATAGCAGTACACAACAGCAACCCACTCCAGTACTCTTGCCTGGAAAATCCCATGGACAGAGGAGCCTGGTAGGCTGCAGTCCATGGAGTCGCTAAGAGTTGGACACGACTGAGCGACTTCCCTTTCACTTTTCACTTTTCATGCATTGGAGAAGGAAATAGCAACTCACTCCAGTATTCTTGCCTGGAGAATCCCAGGGACAGAGGAGCCTAGTGGGCTGCTGTCTATGGGGTCGCACAGAGTCGGACACAACTGAAGCAACTGAGCAGCAGCAGCAGCAACAGTAAAAGTTGCAGAAAAGATTAAAGACTTGAAAGGGATGGGATGGAGAAAATTATGCAACACTTCTAACTGTGAAATTCTGTAACTGAACCAATGTGACTGTACGGTCCAGAGTAAAGGTGAGAGGATGGTCCTCTTTTGTGCCCTACGTAGGTAAAAACACACTTGGACACTGTTCACATGTGAAGTGCATATTTTTATTAGGCTCCCTGACAAACTAACAAAATCCAAAGAAAGAGATCCCACAGAGAACCACATCATATGAAGAACACTTGAAGGACTTCATGTCTACCTGAAAAATCAGTTTTAGGAAACAAAAGAGTTATTTACAAATGCTTACAAGCTGTTCTTAAAAGTGTAAAAATTGCCTGGCATTACTAAGTACTCAAAGTCCAGTTCAAGGCACTACAGATCACTCATTTATTCAGTAAACATTTATTCTATGCCTCCTTAGAGGTAAGTCCTGCGTTAGGTATCTAGGCCACATGGATAAGTAATGAAGAGTCTAGGAGCAGAGATATGCACATGAATAACCAACTAACCACAATACAAGGGAGAGTATGAGAGATGTCATGTGGGTAGAACAAAACCCACTTCAAATTCAAAAGCAGGAATCACTATGTGCTGACATTAGGATCGGAGAAGGCGACATTGATTCAGGACTGAAAGGTGTATACTATTCATGTGAGAAGTAACATTGGGGGGGGTCACTCAAGGTGGGGGAAAAGCAGAAGCAAAAGTTTAGAAGTGGGAACAGGGTAGAAAAATATAGTGGAACAAAGCTGAAGAACAGAAGAGCCTGAGTTAAGCAACCATAGGTGTAGAAATATCAGGTATTGGGGAGTAAGACAGAAAGGGTGCCAAAGAGTACAGAGCTTGTACTCCAGGCTACAGACAATGACTATGTATGGATATCATCAAAGGTTCTAGAGTACACAGTACTCTGTGTGTGTGTGGCTTTGCTGTTTTTTTTTTTATTCCTGGTATAGATTAGAGGCAAACACAAGAAAGGCAGGAGGCTTGCATAAGGGTTAGTCAGGAGGAAATGACACTCTGAAGCAGGTCACAGGCAGGTAGCAGTGGGAATGGACAGAGGAAAGAGACTCATGAGATATTTCAGAAACTGAAGCATCAGGCCCCAGACCTGAACTGTCAAATCTAAAGGACTGTGGAAAGAGCAGAAACCCCAGCTGGAGGAGGAACTGACTGAGAGGCAGAAGTGGCCAAATTAATATGAAAGCACAGCACTACTGCCCAGTTGAGTGGGTAGGACAGGACCAGGAGAATGTTCTACATCTTGCTCCAAGCACTTCTCAATCCTTCCCCAACTCATGATCACACCCCCTCACAGGCTGCTCATCAAGGAATGAGTCAAATGCAGAGCCAATCCTATACTTCAAAACACAAACTTGTAGAAAAAGAGATCAGATCTGTGGTTACCAGAAGAAGAGGGTAGGGGAAACGGGAATTGGACAAAGGGAGTCAAAAAGTATAAACTTCCAGTTATAAGATAAATAAGTACTAGGGATATAATGTATAACATGATAAATGTAATTCAGGTACATTATATATGAAAGCTGTTAAGAGGATAATTTCTAAGAGTTCTCATGACAAGTAACAAAGAAGTTTTTTTATATTTCTTTAATGTTGCATCTCTGAAGGAGGCCATGGCAACCCACTCCAGTACTCTTGCCTGGAGAATCCCATGGACAGAGGAGCCTGGCAGGCTACAGTCTGTAGCCTTGGAAAGAGTCAGACATGACTGAAGCAACTTAGCACACAATGTTGTATCTCAATGAAATGATGGATATTCACTAAACTTATTGTGGTAATAGTTTCATGATGTGTTTAAGTCAAATCATTATACATTTCAAACTTATATAGTGCTTGCTGTATGTTAATTATATATCAGTAAAAATGGAAGAAGAAAAAAAAAAAAAAAACAGAGCTAATCCAGTCTATGAGAAGCTTTGCTAGCTACACAGTTCAGTTCTCCATGAAGGCCAAGGCAGCTTCAGGGTTAGAGAACCCCAGTAAGATCCTCAAACAGAGCATCTGAAAAGTACCTTCTAGTCCTAAACCTGTGACTGGTTAACCTCTTGAAGCCTTAAATGATGAACTTCCCAAGTCTCAATTCCTTTACGGTAAGATAGGAGTGATAATGTATACCCCACCTACTTCACAGGTTTGTGGGGATACACAGGAAAAGACAGAATGCTGCAAAGCACACAAATGCCAGGGGTCATGAGAAGTTCTTTGAGGGCATAAACTACAACAAATTCATGTTTGTATCATGGAGCTGACTACGGAAAGAGGGAGGGAGCAAGGTGGAGAAGAAAATACCATAGTCTGGGCCCCACAAGCAGCCTGGTGTCAGCCAAGGAATATACTGCCTACCATATCTTCAAGAAGATCCTACGTCCAGAGAAACAGGTGAGAATAATTGTCCACATCTACCTCCTTGTTTAACTGATGGGAAGCTTCACCCTGAAAGAGGCCCAGTGATCTGCCCAATATCTTCAGTGGCAAAGGGTCCAAGAATAGGACCAATAACACAGTCACAGGTTAAATGGTGTTTTCACCCACATTATCTTACAAGCAGACTTTGAGCTGGGTGGGAAGGATTATTAAAATTCCCATTTTCCAGTCTGAAGTTACATGACTTTTCTAGGGCAGGATTCAAATTCAGACAGTCGTACCCCCAGTTCACTGCTCTTTCCCTGTTGGTATTAGCACAATCATCTCAGCATTCAGTATATTTCAGACTCGAAGTTCTGTTTTATTTTATCCTGCCTTCATTAGTATTTCACATTCAGTCTTTCCTGGTAGAATTCTACTGACCTTTTGTCTTAAAAACCAGTTCAGTGGCCACACTGGGCACCAGAAACATGTTTTAAAACTGAATCATCAAAACTGAGCCTCCCCATGTATCCATAAATCATTTTCCAAAGTCTATCCCCACATGTGTATCATTCCATAAGTATGAATAATCTATGTATCATTATCGTACTAAACACATTGACCTAGGGTGCTCAAAGAGCACTGATAGCTAATTGAAGCAATATTTATCATATAAATACCAAGAAGGCAGTTTTAACAAATGGGTGGAACAAAGACTGAAAACGTACTGACTTTATCAATGAAAACTGATTTACATTCACAGAAGGACCTCAAAGTGAAGTGGGCAACAGAGAAAATGATCCGGATAATTCTAGTCAGCTAAATTCAAAAGATCTGAACCTGAATGCGTTTTTTACTTAAGGAGGTCCAGGGAAGGCGCAGGGGTGGCGGGAATGATAAAAAGAATTAACCTTGCCACTGTCTCCATGTCCTGTCTTTCCACCATAACCCTTATTTCAGGAAGAAGGCACGCATGTTTTGCTCCCCTTTTTTACTAATGGAAGAGGGTTAAAACTGCTCAATCTCCCGGGGCTTCCAGAGGTTTCTCAGTGGGTTTCACCAGGGATGGGGCGACACCGCCAGGCAGCACTTCCACGGGACAGGCCAGGGAGCAGGACTGCGCAGAGGACCTCTACTGTGGCCCGCACCTCGGCACCCCGTCTCCCAGTGCCTTGGCAGCAGTTTCTACTGGAAAGCATCGGCCTCCCTTCCTCCTGTTCCCTCTCCTTTCTAGTCGTATCAATTACGACACAACTCGCCACCCTTGCCCACGGTCAGCAGCGGGTAACAGATCCTAACCTCCAGGGAGCCCTCGGTGTAGGGTTCAACAGACTTGGCAATTGCCTGGTGAAGACCCCTGCCCCACAGCCTACCCCGGCTCCGCCAGACGCGGCGGACTCGAGGGCTGCGAGCGCTGCGCTCCAGGGATGCCCGTTACAGAGCAGCACTCAAGGCAGCGAGGTCCACACCCAAGGCCATCCCAGGGCTGCTGTGAGGGAAGCCCCAGACAACGCCCCCACCCTCCATTAATAAAACGCAAGATTTTAAAAAGCGTCATTTACCGACATGAGTGATCACTGTGGCCAGTCGCCGTGTGAACTCCTGAGGGGCCATTTCTTCTTTTAACCAAAACAGCATTTCACCGAAAAACCACCACTCGGTATAAACAAAACAAAGCAACACAAATCTGTTTCTATCGGTGCTATGGATGACTATTTAAAGGCATCTCCTCCAAAGGATGTTCGGCCCTCACACTCTTTCTCGCTCTTCTAAGGCACAAAACGAGAGTCACTCCCAGTCAAGGCCAGCTCTCCACGGCCGCGCGGCTAGAGGACGCCAGCCACGCTCCGCAGGGGGTAAATTTAAAGATTAGGGCCAGGGGCTTTCCCAACGCGACGACTGCCTTTGGGAGACAGGAAAGTAGCAGTTCCAAAGGTGAGAAGAGCACGTCGCCCCAATCTCGCCGTAACCCTGCTTCTGGCTTCCTGGGTCGAGGCGGGTGAATAGGTTTCTGGATCTGAGGTCCGATCTTTGGCTCTGCCTCCTGGGAGGGTCGGGATGAGGTATCCTCTCTCAGCCCACAGGAGGCGCGCTGACTCGGCGGCTGCGGAGGACTGAGGAGCAGAGGTGCTGAGGAACCTGGAGGCGCGCTCCGCGCCGCCTACGCCGCCTCACAGCGCGTTGCAGCGCTTCCCGCCTCCGCGCGCACCTTTCCCCGCCCGGGGGGCGGTGCCCGACGCGCCCGGAGAGGTGCGCACGCGCGTGTCCGTATTCGGGGAGATGATGTGCCCACTCCCGTAAGTGTTAGTTGCTCATTGGTGTCCGACTCTGCAACCCCAAGGACTGTAAGCCACCTGGCTCTTCAGTCCATAGCATTCTCCAGGAAAGAATACTGGAGTGGGTTGCCATTTCCTTCTCCAGGGGATCTTCCTGATCGGAGGATGGAACTCAGGTCTCTTACATTGCAGGCAGATTCCTTACTGTCTGAGCCACTAGGAACATATCTTGAATCATCCCTTAAGACTGGGTGCGATTCAAGATCTGTCCTCCAGCTGTCAGGGAGAGGAGACAGCGACTTCAGTTTGGTATCCCACCCTACCCCCACCCCCACCCCACACCCCGCCCCCTCGCCTGGTATCTGTGGAGAAGCCCAGGCAAGAAAGGGACTGGCAGGAAGTTCTGCGGCCGCCCGCCGGTGCTTTGGAAGAAGGGCTGTATGAGGTGCAATTGACCGTCCCATCTCGTGACTCCAGGGAACTAGGGGTGGCTAGAATTTGTTTCCCCCTGTTAGGGGTTGTCCCGTTCAGTTATCAGCGTCCACTCGCACTTGGAGCCGGGAGCGCGGGCTGTGCAGCAGCCGGACTCAGCAGGCGGGTACGTTCGAGTGACTCCACCGTGTGGGCCTCTTCCTTTGTGCAGCTCGCGAGCGTTGCGCCAGCCAACAGTCAGGCGCGCCAGCGCTCCCTCCAGGAAAGGCTCTGGCACAGCGTCCTTGAGAATCCTCCCTGTCAGCCGCAGGAGCGTCTGCTCTGCAACTATCCAGTGGTGGATGCCGTCGCAGGGCTTCATTAGGTGGCTCCAGATACTACCTGACAGGAGGAGTAACTGAATTCAGAAGCCCACGTGAAAAGCCTGAGCAAATGCAAATCTGGCCAGGTTGTCCCCCCAATCCATTCGTAAAAGGAGGGACCCGGTCGCGAGAGTGCCAGGATCACCCACAGGTTCTGAGCCAATTCTAGAAAGCTCAGGTTTCCTCTTTTTCATGTAAAAAGTCGAACCCCAAACACCTTGGATGAAATTTCTAGTAATAGCTCCTCAACCCAGGCATTCGGAGATGTTCTCTAATGCTTTCTGCTAACAATTGTGGGCTGTGGTTAAGAGATGGTGTTAAGCCACCTGCAGAGTGAAATTTGTGCAGAGATTCTTCCCTCCTATGACTGGGCTCTGTGCACTTTGCCTGCACAAGTAGAGCAACCATTTTCATAGCAACCCCTTGCAAGGAATTCAGAGAGGGGTTAAAGATCCAAAGGAGTAATATAGCTTTGGGTTGTGTTTCCACAGTAGTTTCTGGCTCTTCAAGGATGACAAGTATTTTTGAGGAACCAAATGAAGGCTTTCCTGTTGGTAGTAGTAGTATCCGGTGCCCAGTCAGAGCCAACTGTGAACTGGTCCCTAGAAAGCAACATATTGCTGAGGAGACTGATAATGTGAGACTTTCTGGAATCTGCAGATTCAGTGAACTCAGCTTCTTGGATTAAGTCAGGTTCTTATGTGTGAGAATCATAGATGGAAGGGAAGGGAGAAGGGAAGAGTAATGAGAAGCTTATGAATAGGAATGAGAGAAAAAGGAAAGAAATAAATCACATTCAGAAGGCAGCTCTCCTTCCCACATCTGTACCTTCACAATCTTCAGGGGTTTCCATGGAGATGAATTGGCTGATTTATGACAAGATGTAACAGGCAGTGTCTGTCCTCAGAAACCAGTTCTGTCCCCTCATCTTTAACACACACTCTCTGGGGCCTCAGCTACTATACCTGGGCCATGAGGGAGTAGGTCTGTGATCCCCAAGGTCCCTTTTGCAGTTCTGAAATTGTATAACTAAGCAGAAATGAGCATAGCTTTCAATAGCCCATACCTCCTTGTTCCTTCAAGAAAACAGTCATTATCTCCATTTTTCTTGTGAACATGGACAGGCTTCCTGTCTTCTCTCCTCCACCGCCCTCCTCCCTTCTGTGCCTCTTTTTATCTATCCTAATTATGATTTATCTCTTGTCTCTGACAAATTACATTACTCTAATGTATGGCAAAATCAAGGAACAAGTCAGAATAGCCTGCCTTCTTCTCTACTGAACAAATTAATAATCAGTCACATCTATTGAGTATCAATTATACGCCAAAGGTTGCAATGTGCTTAGTCGCTCAGTAGTATCCAACTCTGCAATCCCATGAACTGTAGCCTGCCAGGCTCCTCTATCCATAGGGATTCTCCAGGCAACAACACTGGAGTGGGTTCCCATGCCCTCCTCCAGGGGATCTTCCCAACCCAGGGATCGAGCCCAGGTCTCCCGCACTGCAGGCGGAATCTTTACCATCTGAGCCACCAGGGAAGCCCATGAATACTGGACTAGGTAGCCTATCCCTTCTCTGGGGGATATTCCCAAGCCAGGGATTGAACTGGGCTCTCGTGCATTGCAAGCAGATTCTTTACCAGTTGTAATAGGCAGTGTCAATTACAGCAGCTATCACCACCATATAGTAAGTGACTGCTCTGTGCCACCTGCTATAATGGCAGGCATTTCACAAACATCGTTTAAGCCCCACAGTAACCCTGTATGGCTTTAGTCTCATTTTGTAGATGCTGTTGGTATAAGAACCAAAGTGTGTATCACTAAACATATGACTCTAGACCATTTTCTGCCTTCAGGTAAGGATTTGCCTCAGCTTGGAAAGACAAATCATCCTCCAAGCACTGCCAAAGTAGATTCTACCTCCCTTTTGGTGGATTGTCAGCAATGCCTCTGACAATGAAGAGAAAGACAAAGGATCCACCCTGGGTGCCACAAATGAGGTGAGGTAGCATTGGGCCACCTGGTTTAGTCTAAATCAGTGGTTCTCAAACTAGCAGAATCACCTGGAAATATAGATGAATTTTTAAAAATACAAACTCCTAGTCCTTGCCTTCAGGGATTCTGATTCAGTAGTGTGAGATAAGATCTGAGAATCTGCATTTCTAACAAGTACCCAGGATTACTGATGCTGCTGGTCCTGGGACCACACAGTGAGCACCACTGACTACAGCAAAGCTATTCAAACTTCTTAGACTGCAAACCATAGCATGATATAAATTTTACCTTATGACACAGCAGACATAAATATACATAATTAAAACAAAATGAAAACAATTGTTGTATGGAATAATTTTTCCCTTCAGAAAATTGACTCAAAATGAATCACTGACCTGAATGTAAAACACAAAACAATAATATTCCCATAACAGTTTTCATTCCAATCCCATAGAAGGGCAATGCCAAAGAATGTTCAAACTACCATGTATTTGCACTCATTTCACATGCTAGCAAGGTAATGCTCAAAATCCTTCAAGCTAGCCTTCAATAGTACATGAACCAAGAACTTCCAGATGTACAAGCTGGATTTAGAAAAGACAGAGGAACCAGAGATCAAATTGGCAACATTCATTGGGCCATAGAGAAAGCAAGGGAATTCCAGAAAAACATCTACTTCTGCTTCGTTGACTATGTGGATCACAACAAACTGTGGAAAATTCTTAAAGAGATGTGAATACCAGACCACCTTACTTGTCTCCTGAGAAACCTGTATGCAGGTCAAGAAGCAACAGTTAGAACTGGACATGGAACAACAACAACCTGGTTCAAAATTGGGAAAGGAGTACATCAAAGCTGTATATTATCACTCTGCTCATTTAACTTCTATGCAAAATGCCAGGTTGGATGAATGACAAGCTGGAATCAAGATTGCTAGGAGAAACAACCTCAGATATGCAGATGATACCACTCTAATGGCAGAAATTTAAGAGGAAATAAAAAGCCTCTTGATGATGGTGAAAGAGGACAGTGAGAAAGCTGGCTTAAAACTCAACATTCAAAAAATTAAGATCATGGCATCCTGTCCCATCACTTCATGACAAATAGAAGGCAGAAAAGTGGAAACAGTGGCAGATTTTATTTTCTTGGGTTCCCAAATTACTGTGGATGGTGACAGCAGCCATGAAATTCAAAGACATTTACTCCTTGGAAGGAAAGCTATGACAAACCTAGACAGTGTATTAAAAAGCAGAGACATCACTTTGTCAGCTAAGGTCCGTATAGTCACAGCTATGTATGGTAGTCATACCAGTAGTCATATACAAATATGAGAGTTGGACCATAAAGAAGGCTGAGCACCAAAGAATTGATGCTTTCTTGTTTTTTTTTTAGAATTGATGCTTTGAAACTGTGGTGCTGGAAAAGACGCTTGAGAGTCCCTTGGACAGCAAGGAAATCAAATTAGTAAATCTGAAAGGAATTCAACCCTGAATATTCACTGAAAATGTTGATGCTGAAACTGGAGCTCCAATACTTTGGCCACCTGATTCCAAGACCCGACTCATTGGAAAAGACCCTGATGCTGGGAAAGACTGAGTGCAGGAGGAGAAGCAGGCAGAAGATGAGATGGTTGGATAGTATCACCGACTCAACAGACATGAGTTTGAGCTAACTCCAGGAGATGGTGAAGGACAGGGAAGCCTGGTGTACTGCAGTCCATGGGGTTGCAAAGAGTCGGACATGACTTCAGTACAGTTCAGTCGCTCAGTCGTGTCCGACTCTGCGACCCCATGAATCGCAGCACGCCAGGCCTCCCTGTCCATCACCAACTCCCGGAATTTACTCAGACTCATGTCCATCGAGTCAGTGATGCCATCCAGCCATCTCATCCTCTGTCGTCCCCTTCTCCTCCTGCCCACAATCCCTCCCAGCATCAGAGTCTTTTCCAAAGAGTCAATTCTTCGCATGAGGTGGCCAAAGTACTGGAGTTTCAGCTTTAGCATCATTCCCTCCAAAGAAATCCCAGGGTTGATCTCCTTCAGAATGGACTGGTTGGATCTGCTTGCAGTCCAAGGGACTCTCAAGAGTCTTCTCCAACACCACTTAGCAAATGAAAAACAACAAACAACAACATAACATAGGAGAAAATCTAGATAACCTAGGATTTGGTGAAGACTTTCTAGGTACAATACCAAAGGTATGTACCATGAAAGAAAAACTTGATAAGATAGACTTCATTAAAATGAAGCTTTTCTGCTGTGTGAAAGATACTATTAAGAGAATAAAAGGAGAAGTAATGGGTTGATAGAAAATATGTATGAAAAATATAACTCTGTTAAAAAAAAGGACTATTATCTAAACCATACAAAGAACTCTTTAAAAAAAAAAAAAGGACTGTTAAAATACAAGAACTCTTAAATTTCCTACAAAGAACTCTTAAATCTCAATAGTAAGAATAACCTGATTTTTTAAAGTGGGGGAAGGGTTAAGCTCTATCTTATGCTCATTATTGCTGTAAAAATAGTCTACAAACTTACAACTAGAAGACTAGTAAGTTCTAGAGATATAATGCACTGTACTAGTGATTGTAGTCAACAATACTGTATCCTGTATTTCAAAGTTGCTAGGAGAGTAGATCTTAAATGTCCCACCAAAAAAGAAATCACAATTATGTGACATGAAAGAGGTGTTGGCTAATCCTATGGCAGCAATCATATTGCAGTACATAAAGGTATCAAATCAATAGGTTGTACAGTTTAAACTTATACAATGCTATGTGTCAATTATATCTCAATTTTTTAAATATAACAATACAGAAAAAACAGGTTTATTTTAAAATTCTGTAATTTCAATTTTGAGACAATTAAGAGGAGGATTTGTTTTAAATACCTGTTTTTCACATTTTTTGAAACATTACAAAATTTTGTATTTTTCACATCCCACACCCTTTTATATCAGGACATTCCCCCTTTCTTCTTCCCCTCAGAAAACTCTGTAAGGGCTCTTCGCCCTGAAGCCCATGAGAGAAAAAGAACCCCATAAACTACAGAAAGAAATATCCATAGGGCACTCAGGTAGCCTAAAAGGTCTGAGAACAGCAGGCCCCACCCTAGTTGGATCCCACCCCAAGGGACGAACAAAGCAGGGACCCCCACGGGCACGCAGCCATCTCCTGCACTGCAGCTCTGCTCTCTTCTTTAATTGGTTTTAGCGGTGACGCCCCCTCCGAATGCCTCGCTCGGATTGGCCTACTTCTTGGATCGGACTGGACGGTGGCCAGAGGAGGACAAGAGACTTCTATACGGTCTGGAGGGACGATTTGGGTCACATCTGAGACGGCGTTGCACATCAACAAGCGTCCAGGCTCCAGGGACATGGCGGCGGCCTCTGTGATGTCGGTGCTGCTGATGGCGACTGAGAGGAACCGGTGGCAGCTAGTCCAGGGCCTGCTGCTGCTGCTGCCGCCCTGGCAACGGTGGGTGGAAAGGCGGCTGTGTTCCTGCCCAGGGATGGGGGCGTGGGGTGTTGGCCCGCCTGAGCGGTGCGAGTTGCGGGGGTTCGGGAGGCTCGGTAGAATCTGCTTGTCAGCGGATTCTGCTCTCAGCCCCACCCATGAGAAGTCCTCCTCCACCCAGCCCTCTCCTTTCTCCCCCTGCTCGAGAGTCACTCTTCAACCTGCCCTTTGCCTTAGTTTCTCCCGTTAGCGGTGGGAGTGGGGGGAATGGAATTGGGCCTACCATCCTCCAGGCACTCCTACCTTTGGGGGCAAGAATAGGGTTGACAGATTTAGCGATTAAAATACAGGATGCTGGTTAAAATTTAAATTTCAGATAAACAACACAATTTTTATTATAAATGTCTCTGATATCAAATCAAATTAAAAATATAAAACAGTATTTGTTATTTGTCTGAAGCTTAACTGGGCGTCCTGTTTTTTATTTGGCAGTCCTAAGCAAGAATACCATTTATACAACTTCCTAACCATTTACAGTGTCCTTTCATAGCACTGCCTATATAGGGAGTATTATAATCCGTGTTCTAATGCAGCCCAAGATTATGCAACTAGTAAGTAACGGGGCCAGGACACTTTAAAAGCCATTTCAGTTATGCTGTCCCTCTCAGGTGTGCATTTCAAAGAAAGATTCCCGGGGAGCTCTTTTAATTGTTAGAATGAACCTAACAAAAGCAAATTTATCTTTCAGGGGGCCTGGAAAGTTGTTTTATATTAGGTTCTTTGCTGTGGCATTTACCTTATATTTAAGGGAAGAAACTGTATTAAATTGTCAAGGAATATTGACTTACTGTGTGATGATGAAAGTATATTACACATGTATTAAATCACAATGGCCTATCATTCGACTTTGATATCAGTGGATACGGTTATATTCATGCAAGAGAATGTAGGGACATCATTGCATAGGTAATGATTAAGGCGGTGAAGGGTGTTCTGGAATGAGACACACCTGGGTTCAAAACTTTAGTTTCACACTTTGATGGCAGTAGGCAAGTTTGGTAATCTTTCTGGGCCTCCATCTCCTCTTCTTTAAAGTAGAAATGATAATAATTGTATCCACTTCATAGGATTGTTGTATTAAATTCTTGTCAAGTGCCTGGGACATTGAAATTTATTAATTTTAATCTATGATTAACCATTACACTTTAACTTTTAGTAAATGTGAATTTTTGACATAAATAATTAGATAAT
Organism: Ovis canadensis; assembly: GCF_042477335.2. NCBI lineage: Eukaryota > Metazoa > Chordata > Mammalia > Artiodactyla > Bovidae > Ovis > Ovis canadensis. Next base: position 206,850,919 of record NC_091245.1, on the reverse strand, counting down.
AAGTATTTTAGTTTTGAGTTGAAAAAAGCCAAGTAATCAAGAATATTATGAATATTGTGAGTTTCAGTGCAAAGAAACGTACTATTCAATAATAGTTAAAGCAGATATTTTAGACCATAATATACCAACTTTACCAAATCACAAATCTGTAAGCCAGGGTAATATAATAAAATTTTATATTTTAGTCTCAGAAATTGTTCCCCATGTATAATCTTACATGCTTTAATATTCATTGTGTTATAAACAGAAAGAAACATTAGCACTCTCCAAGGGAAAGAAAATGACTATAGAGTGAGAAATAAAGCCAAAAAATAGGTTTATGGTCAGTGGCTGTTTATGGTGAGGTATACTTAGTATGTTTTAAAAATCAAATGTCCAGCTTTGTAGGAGTTTTATATTTCTTTTTATTTCCCTAGTGTTTACAGTATTAACGTAGTTCACTTACAAACTATTCTCTAAAATTCCTCTTGGGAACTTTTCCCAGTTTTTCTCCAGAAAAACCTTTCCACCACCTTGAAGAGAATGTGGAATTATGAAAATTAAAGGTCTAATCTTAGCAACTATTGACTGTTACCTAAGTGATAGTAAACAGGTCATTTAACATTTCTGAGCCTTGGTTTATCTCTAAAATCATAACTACCAAAAACCTGTTCCACCATCCCCAAGGTTTATAAATGCTACCAATTATTACTAGCTGTTGCCCACCAGAGAAAACTTCAACCAGGGTTGAATCCAGCTATTTGTATTCTTTGTGCCTGCAGCAAGCCTCCTCACAGGGCTACAGAAATTTGCACACTGGATAGACTTGTAATAAAATAAATTCATGGTAGTCCACTTCACCTGGGCTTTCAACAGACCAAGAAATTAAAGCTTTCTCTTTTTTATGGTAGCCAGGATCTATGCCCTTTTTGTTATTGTTAGGTTTAAATGCAATTTTGCAACATGAAAACTGCGGTCTCTATAATTAGTTAGGAATCTTTGTCACTCGTGATACATCTGTTGCTTGCTATCTATTTTCAAAGCTTATTGCTATGTTAGCTCTAAAATAAAGCTTTTCTTAACAAAGCTATAGGCTTTGTTAAAATCAAGTCTGCCAATTAAAATACAATGGGAAAAAAACTCAAGGCTGTATAAGTTTCCTATTGGAAAGATACTTATTTTTGAAGTGAATGATAATCAGTGAATACATATCAGAACAATTTGCCATGGATCTATAAATATAGAGCTTGTTTCCCTACTTATGTGTCTTATACATAAAAGAATTATGTAGAAAATGTTTGTTTGGGTTCTTTAATTATTTAGCTGGTAGAAAACTGAGGATCCCAAGTTTGAAAGGGCACAAAAATCTAAAATTAAAAATGAGATGCTTTAAAGGAGTTTATCTTGAAGCAGTTTGATTTGTCTGCCTTGTAAGCTTGGAAGTGATTCTACATTGTGCTGCATAAAAACTGTTCCCAGACCAGAATTTTAAACTAAATATAAACAGTTTAACATTTAGCCATGTGCTTTGAAAGGCATGTGATGGAGGCTTTATTTGCAAAACATAGTCATTTAAGCTTTTTACTTTTAGATCCAAAAGATACTTCCAGCACTTGGATACTACCTGGGAGCAACTTGTCATGCTTGCATTGTATGGAACAAGTGTTCCAAATAGAATGCAAAAACTGTAAGCTGATGGAAGAGGCAGCACATGACATCCCTGGTACTCCAGGGAGAATATTTGATATAGGAGATACCTTTGTAAGTATTGGCATATTTTTCCTAGGGCATTTTTAAACCAGTGATATTTAGGGTATGGGAAGGAAAATAATTATCCTAATGGTTTAAGCCAGTTGCCTTGCATGAATATCTAGAGATAATACTAAGACTTTTCTTTAATAGGCTTTATTTTTTAGAACAATTTTAAGTTTACAGGAAAATTGGGATGAGAGTTCCCAGGTTCCTATATTGTTAACAACTTATATTAGTTTGGCACATTTGTTAAAATTAATGAACCAACATTGACACATTATTAATTAAAGTCCAGGATCTATTCAGGCTTCCTTAGTTTTCACCTAGTATTCTTTTTCTGTTCCAGGATCCTGTTCAGGATACCATGTGACATTTAATTATGTCTCCTTAAGCTCTTCTTGCCTGTAACAGTTATTCAAATTCCTCTCCCTCCCCACCATTTTTTTTTTTTAATGACCTTCACCATTTTGAGAAGCATTGGTCAGATAGTTAGTAGGATGTACTTGTATTGGAATTTGTCTGATGTTTTCCTCAAGATTAGACTGTAGTTAGGGGTCTTGAGGAGGAAGACCACAGAGGTAAAATACCATTTTCATTTCATTCTATCAGGTGTTTTTACTATTGATGTTGACCTTGATCATGTGATAGAGTTTGTCAGATTTCTTCATGTAAACTTCTTCTTCCCTCCCCGCTCCTTCTGTACTGTGGTCTCTGGAAGGAAGTCTCTATGCACAACTCACTCTTTAAGTAAAACATTTTTTCACTTTCTCAAATGGACCAAGATGCTTATTTTGGATGAAGCTGATAAGCCAAAGGATTAAAGGTCAAATCCATGAGTTTTACCAGAAATCAAATACAAGGACTCAGGTGTGCATGTGATTTTTTTCAGAGGGCAGGTTGGAATAACTGTTGCAATGTAGCTGTGAAGTGCTATATTGCCCTTTCCCCTGCCAAAAGCAATTGTTTCCTACAATCTCTGTCTAGCTCAGTTCTGTAGTAAGACAGGGACGCTTGGTCTCAAACATTATTCCTCTAAGTATTATTATGAAAACTGTTATAGTTGATATGTCATTATAATTAGTCATTGTCTCTTTTTTAAGGTTGTGTCCCTTTCTGCCTTGGTGCCAATCAATATGCTGAAGTCCTCAAAAAGTTCCTGAGAGATCCATTTCAAATTCTAGTGAAGAAAGAACTGATCTTTGAAAGGTATATATTATACCTTTAATCTAAAATTGTAGTAACTAGTATCTGCAGTATCTTAGTGCTTGTAATAAAGCTAACAAAGTAAACACAAGAAGAAAAACAACCGTACCAGATAGTAGAAAAACTACAGGTAACTAACACCAGAATATTTTGTTCTAAAATTTGGTACAGTAATATCAGTATTTTGGCAGAATTAAAAGAATGAATTTCTAATGGGTTCCTTCCAATGGAAGGGCTAAGAGTGAGAAGTCAAATGGCTTTTTATTCTGACGCTGATCTGAATTAACATTTTCCTCTCTGAAATACTGTAGAGATTGTATGCTGTCTATGACATATGGGGGACCAGCCAGTACACAGGCTGTTCTTTTAAAGGACTCAAGGCAAAGGGTAGACTGGATCCGAGAAAACGCATGTCAGGATTGCAGTCTCTTACGTGGCAGGAGCTGTTCTTCCCTGGTACTGCTCCTTAAGACACTGTTAATATCTCATTATTTCCTCAATAAACTGAAGCAGGATCTAATTACAACGTAGCTGAGAAGTGCTGCATTGTCTTTGCCCCCTGCTCAAAATAAGACTGTTTCCTTTCAAGTCCTGTCTGCCATGCCGCTGTAGCACCCAGGGATGCGTGGTTTCATACACATTTACCAGTTTAAACCCTGACTCAACAAATGACTCCTGAGAGTTAAGGCTTATTCATATTTTGCAGGCGCTGACAGAAGGAAAGGGGCATTACCAAGAGGGAACTCCTTGATAAGGTACAAACTACATTTTGATACTGACTTACTGGTATTTAATTTCATTATGTTATTTATCTACTAAAAGTTGATTTTGAGGGGAAGATTTTTCATTGTCTTTGTCAGCTCAAGCAATGTAGGGAAATAAAGACCTTACTCCACAGACAGCGGTGTGATTTATAGAAAGTTCATTACCATTTTGTGTCCTGAAAGATTGTATAGAAGTTGCTTTTGAATTAGAATTTGAATATATTATCATATCTCAGCTCATATTTTTATGTACAACTAATGTTGATGGTTATGAACTATGATCTGCCCACTTGTGAAAACTGTATTCTCAGTTGAGTATTTGTCATCTTCACTGAATTACTTGCTTTTATTCTGGAAAAATAAATCATGTACTGTTTTTTCAAGTACGATTTTGTCAGCCAGGCATCCTTGAAAATCAGGTAAATGAATCAAGAAATGTGTTGATGAAAAGTGGTACTTAAATTGTCCTTAGAAAGATTTGTGGTTAATCAGAACACAGTGGGAAAACAATGTGAAATGTAGTTCAGATTTTGGACTTTATGTAGTTTATATTCAAGGGCTCACAGAGAGTCAGGCACGACTGAGCAACTGAACTGAACTGAACTGATAGTTTATATTCAAAGGGAACATCACTAATGCTGTTAGATCTGGTTGTCTTTCTTAACTTACACACTTTTTTTGTCATATTTCTCATATCTTGTGCATTCTTGATGATTTCCTGAATAATTGAGATTTTTCTTGGCATTTTCTGGTAGCAATTTATGTTGACCCAGGCTTAGTTATAGTAGCTTTATCACTTAAATAAATTGAATTATGTCTTGCTACTTATATAAAAATAACTTTGTCAAAAAATATAGTAGTAGTTGGTAAGAATAGATGATGAGGTGATGCTCAGAAATGGTATCGGCCTGATTTAGGACATAGACTCTTAAGTGCAACAGCATGTTGTTTGGATAAAGAGCAAGTCAGTGTTTTCCTATTTGTTTTTCTCTTGTCCTGGTTATTTGATATTTTAAGTTGTTCCACCCAAGACATTTTTGACCGGGTCTATCATCTGTTTTAGTAGAGAGCTGTGGCTATAATAGTGATACAGTGGTAGAGTCAATAGTGTTACAGTGTATTAAGTGACCTGAGCAGAAATCAGTGATAAATATGGGTTACCATACAAATTTTTTAGAGGTTCCCCACGCACAGAAAAATTTTAAGTCCTAAACCAAGTCTGTCCAGTAGAACTTTCTATAGTGAGGGAAATGTTCCATATCCATGCTGCCCAACACAGTGGTGACAGGCCATGAGTGTCTACTGAAATACGGTTAATGCAACTGGGGGTTACATTTTCTATTTTATTTAGTTTTAATTTAAATAACCACATGTAGCTAGTGGTTATTGCCTTGGACAGAATAGTCCTAAGCAATGGTTAACATTCCAGAATTTATATTTTCAATTTGTAGTTCCAAAAATGTGTCAAATGGATCACACACCTGTTCCTTTTGTTTTGTCTGGTATTTACGTCTGTCCCAGGCTAACACCTGCTCTTGGCCCACTTTGGCACAGGCTTTAATTTCACTATCCCAAGCACAATTCTGTAGTCTGCTCTACAAGTAATAACACTCAGGCTGCCTGATAGAATCTGATCTTGCAGCCAGACGAATCTTTTTGAACAACCACAAAAGTAATATTTTCTTTTTCTCTAGATTTTGTGATTAGCATCTAGTGCTCTGATTAGAAGCCCTCCAAGTATAATCTTGGCAAAGAAACAGCCACTGGTGGTTAACAAGTAATTCATATCATTTGTACTTCATGTAATACTTGATAACTGATATTCTGGTGAATAATTTTTCTTTTGTTCAGAATTGGAAGCAGGAGTCAGTTTGGGAGGAAAGCTGTGGCCATAAACATTGAAGAAGACAAGAAGATTCTTTGTGACACTGAGACTTTCTATCACACTACGGTAGAGGAAATGGCAAAGACTGTGGCTGACCTAATTTAATTCCTGGAATGAAATGATTATGAATGTAGTGCTTGCTGTTGCTGAACGGGCAATCACATTGTGCATTGTGTTTCTTTTGGGGGTAATATGTGAAGCTTGTCTCAGTGCTCACAACAGATTAAAAATACAGATTTTGATAGCAAAGCAACTTCAGACATGATTTCATGATATCATTGGTTTTATCCTCTTATTTCCTAGTTCTCTACACATGGTTGTATTATTTGCCATCATTTAATAATATGGACTGAAAGATATAAAAGCAGCTATTTATAAAGTTTGTCTGCCTTTATTGTATTAGTCACTAACTGAATAGAGCTAACTTTAAAATGATTTTTTAAGAAAATACTTAAATTTATTTTGTTTGGTATCATTTTTTTCAGTAAGGCATTTTATTAGCAGTTAGTTGAATGTTCAATAAATTACAGTGAAGTATTTTTTCTCTAAAGTTGTTTGGTCCTTATTTTTTAAAGATTTGTACTTCTTGCCATAATCCATATTTTCAAACAAAAAAGATAAACTAGCAGTCTGTAGTAATATTTTAATCTAGTTATAAAACTATACACAAAGGATACAACAAACATGGCTTTTCATAAAAAGGTTTAATAGTTCCAAGTTAGCTGCTGCTTGGCCGTAGTATAAAGACTGATCAATTGCAGATTTCACCAGTACCGTCTACTAAACATTATCTGCTTCTTCAAGAAGAAAGAAGCAAAAATGTAAGATTCCTCCCTCCTCTGGTATGGCAAACATTTCCTGGTACACATCATGTAACTGCTCAACAACAAGGTTTTGTTAATAAACTAATTAATCAATAGATTTCTTTTCCCATAACAATAACATGGAGTTGCTATTTTTTGTTTTTGTTTAGTTACTAAGTTGTGTCCTACTCTTTTGTGACTCCATAGACTGTAGCCTCCCCAGGCTCCTCTGCCCATGGGATTCTCCAGGCAAGAATACTGAAGTGGGTTGCCATTTCTTTTTCCAGGGGATCTTCTGACCCAGGGGCCAAACCCAAGGCTCCTGCATTGACAGGCAGATTCTTTACCACTGAGCCACCCGGGAAGCCCTGCGTTGATATAATTATTGACTTTACCAAAAGACCTGCAGAGCCCTAATTAAAAGCCACATTTAATAATGTGGATTTTATTCTGGATCAAAGGCAACCATTATCGCCAGCTAAAGATGTGTTTGATTAGTTTCTTGAATTCAGTGGCTTCATCTTGACACGTCTGCCTCCCAGGGCTACACTCTCACTTTTCTTCCTCCTACTTATGTGGCCCTCTGCACGTTTGATTAGTTTCATGAATTCAATAGCTTCCTCTTGACACTTCTGCCTCTCACTTTTCTTCCTCCTACTTATGTGGCCCTCTGCTATCCTCTTGTCATTCTTCTGTGTGCTCCTCCAAGTGTTAGACTGACCTCTCCCTGGTATCAGTCTGAGGACTCTGGCACTTCAATATGTTCAAAAGCAAACTTAACCATCTTGTTCCAGTAATGTTTAGCTCGTTATCTTGTACCTCCTTCTCTTATCTGGGCTTCCCTGGTGGCTCAGACAGTAAAGAAGCTGCCTGCAATGCTAGAGACCTGGCTTCAATCCCCGGGTTGGGAAGATCCCCTGGAGGCAGGCATGCCAAACTACTCTAATATTCTTGCCTGGAGAATCCCCATGGACAGAGGAGCCTGGTGGGCTACAGTCCTTGAGGTCACAAAGGGTAAGACACGACTGAGCGACTAAGCACAGCACAACAAATTTGGAGATCATTTGGCAATGGTTTCCCAGTTTGTCTCCCTGCCCTCGGTCTTAACTTTATCCAATCCATGTACTACTTGGCCTCCAAGGTGAGCTCATAAAAATTTAAATTAGTAAATAGCTTTCCTTTCTACCTGGGATAAAGTCCAAAGTCAATAGCTTTCCTCCATCTAAAAGTTATCACCAAACCCGAAGTCAGCAAAACTTTTTCCTGTGTTCCTTTCTAGGTGTTTTATAGTTTTATGTTTAATACTTAGTTCTGTAAATCCATTTTTAGTTAATTTTTTTGAAAATATAAGGTCTAGGTTTATTTCTTTCCATGTGATATCAAATTGTTTCAGCACCATTTTTAGAAAAGACTATCTTTTCTCCGTTGCATTTCCTTTGCACCTTTGTCAAAGATTGGATCAATATAATTGACTATATTTATGTAGGTCTATTCTGGGATCTTTTAAGGGAAACTTTTTACCTCTACTGTCAAAATTCTACTCACAATACTTCACTTCTAGGCACTTCCAAGAAATCAGATGTTGTTTTTTTTTCCAGTATCCATAAATGATTTCACATCTGATTCTTCACATGCCTGCCTTAATCTGTTGGGACTGCTATAACAAAACACACAGACATGTTAAAAAAAAAAATTTATTTCTGGAGGCTGGAAGTCTGAGACCAGGGTGCCAGCATGGTCAAGTGAGGACCCCGTTCCTGGTCAAAGACTTCTCATTGTATCCTCACACAGTAGAAAGGGAAAGAGAGTTCTCTTGGGCCTCTTCTATAAGGGCACTAATCCCATTCATGAGGGTTCCACCCTCAGGACCTAATCACCTCCCAAAGGCCCCAGCTACTAATACCATCACATTTGGTATAGGACTTCAACATATGAATTTGGGGAAGATACAAGTATTCAAATCATAGCAAAGTGCAATCCCAAATCCTTTTCCATCTATTGTGTAGAATGGACTGTTTTGGTTCGTCCATCTGTCATTTAAAATAACACAATCCTTTAGCCTTCTTTTACAGTGATGCTTACATCATGCCAGCTTTGGTATGGTCATCATGATCATTATCTGAACTCTTGGCAAATACTGTCAGAATATAGTGTCAAAATTAAACTAGTACTATCTCAACACAAAGCACAGTAGTCAATCTACAGTCCAAGCCAAAGAAAACCAGTAACACTGGCACTTAAAATACACTTAAGTTGTACACTTCAGGTGCATCACTTAGAATAATACACAAGTAGACAATCGATTATTACAAACTGCAAATCACGACTGTCAACATCAGCTTGCAAGACCAACAACAGCAGGAAAGCAACCCTAACTCTGGAAGACAGATCATCTATGCCATATCTATTCGATGCTAAGAATAGTGTAACTTTCAGATATTTGGGCAGCTGCCACAAGGATTTATATGTTCCCCCCAACCTTCAGCATTTATTGCCTAAAACTGGGACTATTTGTGTACTGGTTTCCAGAGATGCAGGACTTTCAGTGCTAACACAACAGTTCTGGGCAAATCAGAACAGTTGGTCATTCTCCTCGGTTCGATGTAGTTGAACTTCTAAAACCAAACCTTCCCATCTATAGCAACTTCAGTTGTTTGGCCACTGTTTTCATAAACCATAACAATGCCATTGACAGTGTTGATGTAATGAAGGGAAGACCTAGGAAAGATAGACTCCTCTTTTATAGTACTCAGCTTCTCTTCATGACGAAAGAGCACCCAACTCTGCTAAGGTGAATATAGTCACCAGGCAGCCTTTCCCAACCCAAAGCAAAGGGCTCCTCCTCTCATGTGTTGTATGTTGATTTGACATGATTTCAAACCCACTTGTCTATTACCTACATTATTTTAACCCACTTGTTGATGACAAAGACAAACAAATAAAAAATAAGTTGCTTTTAAATGTAAAAAGTTTCCACATTAAGAATGAAATCAACCATGTCATGGTGTCATCATCTCACCTGTGGGTTAAGGAGCACACAGAGATCAGCTGGATAGGGGCTGAGTTCAGTTCAGTTCAGTCACTCAGTCATGTCCAACTCATTGCGACCCCATGGCCTGGAGCACACCAGGCTTCCCCATCCATCACCAACTCCCAGAACTTACTCAAACTCATGTCCATCGAGTCGGTGATGCCATCCAACCATCTCATCCTCTGTCATCCCCTTCTCCTCCCACCTTCAAACTTTCCCAGCATTGGGGTCTTTTCAAATGAGTCAGTTCTTCCCATCAGGTGGCCAAAGCACTGGAGTTTCAGCATCAGCATCAGTCCTTCCAATGAATATTCAGGACTGATTTCCTTTAGGATGGACTGGTTAGATCTCCTTGCAGTCCAAGGGACTCTCAAGAGTCTTCTCCAACACCACAGTTCAAAAGCATCAACTCTTTGGCTCTCAGCTTTCTTTATAGTCCAACTCTCACATCCATACATGACTACTAGAAAAACCATAGCTTTGACTAGACAGACTTTTGTTGGCAAAGTAATATCTCTGCTTTTTAATATGCTGTCTATGTTGGTCATAGCTTTTCCTCCAAGGAGCAAGCATCTTTTAATTTCATGGCTGCAGTCACCATCTGCAATGATTTTGGAGCCCAGAAAAATAAATTCTGTCACTGTCTCCATTATTTCCCCATCTATTTGTCATGAACTATGGGACCAGATGCCATGATCTTAGTTTGCTGAGTGTTAAGTTTTAAGCCAACTTTTCCACTCTCCTCTTTCTTTTCCATCAAGAGGCTCTTTAGTTCTTCTTTACTTTCTTCCATAAGGGTGGTATCATCTGCATATCTGAGGTTATTGATATTTCTCCTGGCAACCTTGATTCCAGCTCATGCTTCATCCAGCCTGGCATTTCGCGTGATGTACTCTGCATATAAGTTAAATAAGCAGGGTGACAATATACAACCTTGATATACTCCTTTCCCAATTTGAAACCAGTCTGTTGTTCCATGTCCAGTGCTAACTGTTGCTTCTTGACCTTCATACAGATTTCTCAGGAGGCAGGTCAGGTAGCCTGGTATTCCCATCTCTTTAAGAATTTTCCATAGTTTGTTGTGATCCACAGATTCAAAGGCTTTGGTGTTGTCAATAAAGCAGAAGTAGATGTTTTTCTGGAACTCTTGTGCTTTTTCAATGATCCAAAAGATGGCAATTTGATCTCTGGCTCCTCTGCCTTTTCTAAATCCAACTTGAACATCTGGAAGTTCACAGTTCAAGTACTGTTGAAGCCTGGCTTGGAGAATTTTGAACATTACTTTGCTAGTGTGTGAGATGAGTGCAGTTGTGCAGCAGTTTGAACATTCTTCGGTATTGCCTTTCAGCAGAGGAGCTGAACTGAGGGGTTATTAGCATAAACACATGAAGAAATAGCTAAGATGAGAGGACATTTGTGCTATAAGTACCCAGATTGTGTCTGGAAAATCTGAAAGTTCTGATTTAGGCAAAGCTAACCTTTGCTGATCCAGCTCTCTGAAGACTGTCGACAAAAAATTAGCTAAGAGTTGATCTAAAAAGCAGTAGAAAATTTTATCTAAGATGACTTGAGGACACAGTCTTTCATAAAACTCTAAGAACTGACTTGTTTCACCTGTGTGAAAGCACACTTGTTTCAAGTGTGTGAAAGTACAGTTGCACACTTTTCAAAACAAAGGGTTTTTTATTTTATTTTTTAACAAAGTGACAAATTGACAGTTTACATATTCCACATCTGCACATACAAGGGGAATAGTGGGTGATCGTGACTCCTTACAGGATTTTTTTTAAAAAGGAATATTTTCTCCTAAGGAGTTACCTTGCTGGCACCACGAGAAAATTGGTCTTTTTGGTAAAGCAGGCATTCTTGTGTCTTCTAAGGAGATCTGGTTAATGTACAATGCAGTTGCCAACGCACATGAAAAGGAAGGAGCTAATAGCAGAAAGAGGCAGGGAGAGAATTTTATGTTTGAATTGTTTTTTCTTGTCCTGGCTTAAAATAATTTTATTTCATCAAGACCTTGGGGTTTTGACTCCTGAGGTGATAAAGACCACTCTTAACCGTAGTGGGGAAAGCTTGAAGTGCCCAGTCAAGATCATCTTGCCTGTAATACCCCTGCCCTCATTCTCTCCAACCTGCTATAGCAACTTGGGACTTTTCACTTTAGGTTCACAGGTAGCTGGGCCTCAGCTCTCAATTGGTTAAGCCCACTCTCTTGAGAACTAACCTCAGAGAAAAGGTATACCTCAACTGAATTTGGATTTCGTCATCCCACTTTGCCTGCAACAATAGTGTAATTAATCTTTCATTTGTTAGGAGTGTTTCTTTCTTTATTGGCTTATTAAGAGTTGTTATCCTATATGCCATTGTCTGGTGAAATTATAAATCCCGTCATGAGTGCGTGTTAATTAAACTACTGATTAAGACAGTATCAGTCTCTGAGTGTAATTTGCTACCCCCCAAAAACACCAGGATCTGAATTCACTTGTTACAACTAAATGACATTTCCCCAGGCCAGGCTTTGCTGCTGGAAACCACCAACAGGCAATCAAGGCCCGCCCTTCCTGTTCACATGGTCCTAAATCTTCTCTAGGGTACATCCTCTAGTTTCCTATTCAAACTGCAGGGGAGGGAACTGGAGGGAGGCCCACAAGCCTGCCTGACCTGGAAAAAGAAAATGCTGAGCTTACAGGAAACAAAGAGATCCCAACAATGAGTATGAGCTCAGCGACTCTCCACAAGAGAATGCTGTGGGAGCAGCTTCCTTTGCGCCCGAAATGCGGCTACGTGACCAATCAGCAGGTTGGAAACTCCAGGGTTACCTGGTTTAGGGCTACCTGGTTATCATGTGACCTCAGGCACCCCTCCCTACACGCTGATTTGGTGGTTTAATCTGCAAATTGGGGATGAATGTCAATGTACTGTTACTGAGGGGGTATAAAAATTACATGTGACTTCAGAGACTGATGAAAATAGGAAACAGGAAAGAAAATAGAGAATAGATGAAAATATCCAAATATCTGGAACATAACTTGGGTTTATCTGTGTTTGGACTGGAGACAAATTTATATCCTCTTTTTAAATAGGGGACAGTCATCAGAAGGATAAAGAAGAGGAAATTTGTAAAGGAATTTGAGGAAACAGATGGTAGACCCCACCCCAACTCCGGGAAACTCACAACTGTTCAAAAATATACAAGGGAGTCCTTTAACCTTTTCTGGACAAAAGTAGTTTACCTACAGTCGCCTCTCATTTATTCTACCTCACACCTGCTGATAACTCATTTCTTTGTTGAGTCTACGTTTGTGACCATAATATATAGTCAGAACCAACTATATTGGTTAAAATTGTAATTAAGATGACAAAGACTGACTGCATTTTAGTCTATAGTTAAACTACGGCAATTTCCAGTATTTCAATTCATCCTGTAAGTATTTGAGTACTTTCTATGTAAGTACTTATACTAGACACAAAGGAAAATAACAGACCAATAGTGGTCACCCTCAAATATTGGACACAAGTAATTGGAGTCAAGACAAAATCACAGGAAAAAAACCCAATACATCCCTGTAAGGTACAGGTGGGTCAGGGTTAACTTGGGCACCACCGATAGCAGGCCCAGTAGGGGTGTCCTGAGGATCAGAACTCAGAGAGGGTTGAATGGATCATAGAATTTCAGAAGTGCTTGAGGATCAACAGGACTTAGATAGTCTCAGAAGGAGGAGCAATCTTTTGTTTCAGGTGTCACAAATAAAGCCAGGTTTTAGTTAAAGCAGTGGACACAGGTTTTATTCAATAACAATAATAACAAAAGGGATGAGCTGAGCTCCACCTTGATTTGTGCAGAGGTGACAGGGTGCTTTTAAAGAGAGAATGAGGGAGCAGGGAGGGGCAGTGGGTGGGGGTTCAAGTAGTCAGGGAAGTGAACTGGAATTACAAAACGTGAGTAAGAGTGGATGAGTATCAGTGTGATTAGGCCAGCTGTGTCTGACTGCTGCAATCTTAAATTTAGGAGTCTGTCTTTCCTGATGATTCCCCATCAGAGGAATGGCTTGAGAAACACAATTCTCAAATAAAACTAATTTTTGCTCAATTAAAACTAAAATTAAAACTCAAACTTTCCTTTGCTCAAATAAAACTCCTTTCTATTCCTATTATAGATTGCTGATTATTCCTGTTGACAAAGCATTACTAACAAAAGTGAGAAAACTGGTTTCGTGAGTCAGGAGTGAGGAGGGAACAGGCTAGCTTTTAGGCTGTGTTGACAGAGGTGTTGGAAAGAAAGCAGGTGGTCTGAGTTTGGAGGCAGACAGCACTGGAGGTCGGGTGGACACCCTGATGGTAAAGACGAAGGCGGCTATGAACACAGGTTAACTCTGGAGGAGGGAGAGCTGAGCAAAGGCGTGGAGGAACAGTCAACTCAGGGGAAGAAGAGGGACAAGTCAAAACAAGAGGAACTATTTTAAAGGGCTGGTTCATCAGAAAGTTAAGATGGGGTAACAAAGGTCAAGGGAAACAGTTGGAAGTCAGGGCAGACAAGGCCTGTCATGGAGCTCAAGTGGGAAGACAGACCTGGAGCAAACAGTGAGAGATGTGCTGGGAGCCCGAGGGGCTCTCAAGGTTGGATGTGGGTGGGGTTGGGGAAAGCATCTTCCAGGAAAAGCAGCAGCACTAAATCTAGACCAGAGTAATGTTAACTAGAGAAAGCCAATGGGTTTGAATTCAAAAATGTGCATATTTTTGTATCCATCTATTTGTTTCTTAACCACTATTTCTGACCATCATTGTAATACATTAACAACATCCAATCTTGGAGAAACTGTATTTCTACATCCTACCTAGTAGACATGTGACACTCAGAAGTCCAAGGAGCCCTTGTTTTATGGTAAAGATGTTTGTTCACACTCCCTCCCACACACTGAAGACAACTTATCAGCAGGAAAAGTCGTTTATGTGGCTTCACTTAGAACTGCATTTCTTTTGAAATTTCAAAGTCCAGTCCACTCCCTCTTCAACCACAACCTCTAAACATTCATCTGGAATCCTCTGCCCACCCCCTACCTGCCCCCTAACACCCCTGGCCCATCCAGCCACCTCCTGACTCTTCTTCTACCCACCTCCCTGTCTCAGATGCAGGGTCACCTGGCACCTTTGCCCTCTTCTGCCTCGTTCCTGTCCTTCCACCCCAGCAACCCCAGACCCTGGGTCATTCCCATCTTCTCTAAACACCTTCTGGGCTGCTGGAGAAACATAACGCACCAGGCAGAGAGCACCACCACACATGGCGACATCCAGCTGTGGGCAGAGTGCTCAGTGCAGTGTGACTGGCCTCCACTCATTCTAATCTAACTAATATTTTAAAGCAGGACTTTTTAAAAAATCAAAAACAACGCAAAAAATCCATGGTGAACAAAACATCAAAGTTTTAAAACAGAGACAGGCTCCAACTCCACACTAACTTAGCCCTGCCTAGCTGCCCTCACCCTAATCCCATCCTGCTGTAGGCAGCCCACTGGTGCTAAACATTGCTGACTGGAAAGTGATCTTGACTCTGAATTAATATATGCATAAAAGAAACAAAGTTTCACCAAGAAACATTTACACTTACTAATGCAATACATATTTTCACTTAAAAAATTTTTGTTTTGATGGTAACCCACTAAATTCCATAAACCTTTGAGCAGAGAACTGCAATTTGAAAAAGCGACCACTAGAGGGATCCAAAGTATTCTCCTACTGTACTGTGATCGTGGCCCAAACGAAAACAGACCCCAAATTCCATAAAGGCACTAATGTAATCCAAAGGGAAGACAAGGGGACTGGAATCAAGAGATATTATATGACTGTCAAGAAAACACTGAGTCATTTAATCATCCCACTGTGATGCCAGGTTCCTCCTTGTTGGGGAAATAAAGGACTCTAATGAAAGCTGCCCTTCTGAATGGCTGTATATCATCTCTATGGAAACACTCTCAAATTATAGGCCTCTTATTCTAGTTTGGAAAGTTTCATATGAATTAGAAAAAAGAACTGTCGTTTTCATGAAAAAATCAATCTGATATTCAAAATATCTGATGAATCATCAGTATTAAAGATTAAAGTGGCAGGTTTAAAAGCTATGAACTTCTCTTGGAAGCCACAGTAAAAATCAGTTTTACTACTTTCTACCTTCTACTTTTAGTCTTTCAAGTTTCATGGTAGGACAATTCTTGGCCCTTGTCCAGGGATGGAAAAATAAATATAAAATTACCTGTAAATTATTAATACTACATAGATTCCTATAGTCTAAGGTTTTTCCCCCCATTGGCTTCTTCTGGTGATCTACTCCTCATTAAACAAATTTTCCCCTGCTAAAACCAGTACAGGAGCCAAATGAACATGTTACCAGAAGTCACAAATCACCCAAAACTTATTGGAAAGCTTATAATTTCAACTTCGTAGATTTTTCTCAGGAAACACATTGTAGCAAGTAATGCTGAGAAGCATATATGCTTACTGTTAATGGTATAAATGTTTCATTAATCTTGTTAATGATATAAATGTTTCCAGTTCATGGTAATAGCTTATCCTATCTGCCTAAGAAGGAAGGGAACAATCTAAAGTATGAATTTATCACCCTCATTTTATGTGTGGAAAATTATGTGTTCTCTCAGTTGTTATATCACTTATCAATTCAAATTTGAGGGCTTCCAATTTGTTTATCTCCTCCATGGGCCAGGGGCGGCGGTGGGGGGGGTGGGGGGTGGAACTACTGAATAGCTGTCTTCTCATGTTTTGTGACTGTAACATAAGCTTTGAAACTTTAGCTCACATCATGGGCAAAGATACTTGGGGTATCCCTCCACAAAGAATATATTCAGAGAATAGTTCTTGATTCAGCCTTAGTTCAAAGACTTTAAATTCCAACTTAGCATGGAGGTGGGACCGAGCAGAAACTTGGGTTAGTCACCATTTCTCACTATTGGGTACTTGAGACCTGCCAACTATGTCCAGCCACAAAATCCACACCTACATAAACCATTACTTTCTTCACAAGATACATACAGGGTAGGTTTCTATTCACTGACATGGAAAAATAAAGGCAGTGAAATGCCAAATGAACAAATAGGCAAAGACAAGCCCTGAGTCTTTACTAAGGGAACTGGTGGTATAAGGATTGTAGAGCATTATGGTACTTTAAGGAACTTAGGTCTTCATGCTTTGT
Source organism: Ovis canadensis (assembly GCF_042477335.2). Taxonomy (NCBI): domain Eukaryota; kingdom Metazoa; phylum Chordata; class Mammalia; order Artiodactyla; family Bovidae; genus Ovis; species Ovis canadensis. The sequence goes on along the minus strand of NC_091245.1, from coordinate 206,834,298 downwards.
CCATCACCATTGCTATAAAAGGGCCTGCTGTGTTCCACGTCCTGGAGATACAGTTTCTGTCACTTGTGGAGCTGTGCTGCAGGGTCAGAAACTGGCTGCTCTTTCGTCCTTGACTCATCAATTTCCCTAGTGGCCTCTGGTCTTAGAGCCAGGAGCCTGGATTCAACTTCTCAGCCAGCACTTTAACCTCAATCAAATCACTTAACTAGTCCAAATCCTGATTTCAATGGTGTGTTGGCAAATATTTTAAAACTGGCTCTCAAGGGATGGAGGGGAAGGGGCTACTGACTTAGTCTTTGCTGACTTTCTTGGTGTAAATACTTCCACCGTGGCCAGTATCAAGCTGCCAAGGTGAAGTCACTTAATGGAAGAAATAAGTGCCATTGTTAGCAACCAGGGTCCTTGGTCTCTGCAATCAGTATAAGTTGATTAGAGGTCAGAGAAGGAATTTGGGCAAGGCTTTATTGGTATTTGTGCTGCAGCAGGAGGGAACAAAAACAAGAGGTACTCTTGCTCACTCCCTGAGTGTGGTGGGCGGCAGGGGGATGAGCTGTTTCCTTAAATGAGGTGAGAGTAGGTGCAGATAAGTGGATTCAGCAGAGAGGTGGCTTGGGTGGTCTTCCCACGCCGTTGGCCACACTGCGTGTGCAGGGATCATACATAGTACCCTTGCTCCTGTCACCTCGGAAGTGACAATTGGGTTTTGGCCTTCTTTGTATCTATTGTTCATAATTTGCCCCAGCCGCATGTGCGTGCAGTTGTTTTTAGTCCCATACAGTTTGTGTTCTGTTGCACAGAGATGTCTGTTCAGGTGCAAGCACTGTAGTAACGGGTCCTGGGTCCCAGCCTGTGTCATCACGACTCCAGCACAACACTGCTTCTTCCTCAGTGAAACAGAATAATGATTAGTACATATTTCTGTTCACAGAATTGTCATTTCTGACTTCATTCATTCATTCTTTCAGTAAGAATTTGTTGGAAACCTACCTACACCATAGGTACCGTACCAGGTATTTGAGATGAAAAAAAAGAGAGCTCACTGTCAGGAATTTAGTAGCTCAAATAAAATAACACACATTAACCAAAAAAAAAATTCCCACATTTTTAATCCTTAAAATGCTATACCTACAAACGCAGGGATTGTTAACTTGAATTAGGTTTAATAAGTTGGGTGTACAAAGGACTTCAGATTCTGTATCCAAAAGGTTTTATGTATGAAGGCCTATTTTTTTCATTATTCAGTATAATGAGACATTAAAGACCATATATCTAGGGAAATTTCAGTAATAATTTACTTGTGTTCTACCTACTCCCATAAAGCAGTTGAAATAGTTCTTATGGAAAAAAGAAAATGTTAGAAATAGAAGACAAATCAAGTGATCACAGAGACCAGAAACAGACACAGGAGAGACGAAGGAGCAGATGGAAGTTTGGCCACTGAGCAAAATTCTCAAGTGTTAAAACTTCCTTAAAACCAGGAGAGTGTCTATTTCATCAGACTGCTAAATTAATGCTTAAAAAAAGTGTGAAACAGATTGCCAGTCCAGGTTCAATGCATGAGACAAGGTGCTCAGGGCTGGTGCACTGGGATGACCCTGAGGGATGGGATGGGGAGGGAGGTGGGAGGGGGGTTCAGGATGAGAAACACATGTACACCCATAGCTGATTCATGTCAATGTATGGCAAAAACCCACTCAGTTCAGTTCAGTCGCTCAGTCATGTCCAACTCTTTGCGACCTCATGAATTGCAGCACGCCAGGCCTCCCTTTCCTTCACCAACTCCCGGAGTTTACTCAAACTTAGGTCCATCAAGTCGGTGATGCCATCCAGTCATCTCATCCTCTGTTGTCCCCTTTTTCCTCTTGCCCCCAATCCCTCCCAGCATCAGAATCTTTTCCAATGAGTCAACTCTTTGCATGAGGTGGCCAAAGTACTAGAGTTTCAGCTTTAGCATCATTCCTTACAAAGAACACCCAGGACTAATCTCCTTTAGAATGGACTGGTTGGATCTCCTTGCAGTCCAAGGGACTCTCAAGAGTTTTCTCCAACACCACAGTTCAAAAGCATCAATTCTTTGGCACTCAGCTTTCTTCACAGTCCAACTCTCACATCCATACATGACTACTGGAAAAACCATAGCCTTGACTAGATGGACCTTTGTTGGCAAAGTAATGTAAAATATTGTAAAGTAATTAGCCTCCAATTAAAATAAATTAATTTTTTAAAAAACACAATGATTTCAACACAGTCATTGTATGGATCCATAGTGTTTCATGTTGTTACTATTTACAGTATTAAAGTCTGGGAATTTATTAAGCATTAATGGAACATCTAATCAAGCAGAAGAAGGATGTGAAACTAAGAGCCTGTTTTTGTAAGTCTGAAGCCTCAGGACCTACTCTGTGCTGAATGAAACAGGCTCCTGACATTCCCTGCCCTGTTGGCCAACTCAGACTCCTGCACCTTTCCCTGGGTCCCACCACCGCCTGGCACAATGGCCATCTCCTGCGTTTGGGCTCCCCCTGCCTCCCACGCTCCCCACCCAGACCCTGCCCCAGCAGCCTGGTTCCCACAGGGCCCTGCGTGTAGCCAGGACTCCTAGCCCCTGCCCCTGTTTCCTCCTTCCTGGGTCACCCTCCCATCTTGCTGCAAGTTCTCACTTCTTAGAGAGGAGAGGACAGTTCAGCTCTCACCTCCAGGACCTCTCCAGCCCACGCCGATTCCTTCTCCTTGCCATCCTACTGTGCATGCAGTCACACAGTAACTGAAAGGCCTATGACCTTTGTTTCTTTTCTTGTGAGAAATGACAAGCAAGGTGTGATTAGACCAAAAACCACATCATCAAATTTTTAAAAACAGAAATATATTTATAGAATGATCGTAGCATGAGGAGGGATAGTAGAGGACTTAGCCTTACTTAATCACCACAGTCAGATGTGCCAGGATTCTGGAGTGTGAAGAAACTGAGGCTTGGGGCTGTTGAGCTCGCCAATTGGCCCTTGGGACAAGTTCCTCTCTCAGCTGGGCACCAGTAGGCCCAGCCTCGGTTGCGCTGGCGCTGCTGCTGCCAGTGTGGGGTGACTGGGCCTCTTAGGCCTTGGTTTCCTCGTCTATAAAGGGAGGACACTAGACCCACCTGCACAGGTTCAGCGAGGAGCCAGTGAGTGATGCAGACAGTCAGAGCTGGCTCAGGCCTGACCCCCAGGAAGCTTCCATCACATAGCCTGCAGCTATTGTTTCATACATGGAGCCGTCTCACCAGCCTGGGAGTGAGGAAGGTGACCCTCTGTTTCCCTCCATGAGGGGCATCTATGAGCATGTTTGGTACGGCATTCACTTAGGGCCTTGTGCTCCTCTGACAGCCCCATCTTTACTGCCATCGTACCTTCAGAAGTCCTAATGCTGGGTTTGGTGAGGAGGGAGCAGGCCTTATATGGGGGTTTCACCCCCTGGGTCTGGTACACCTGGTATTGAAGGTCTTGGGCTTTCCCATAGGAGCAATGTTGATGCAATAGCTAAGTCTGTACCTTCTGTGGAGGGCTGTAGGGCATAGTGATTAGAAACACAGACGGTTGGGCTATTTGCCTCATGGAATCTTGATGTGTGTGTGTTGGTATGGGGGGGGCAGTTTCTAAGAATAAAACAAGGAGAAATAATGATAGAGTACGCCATTAAAAAAAATTACAAGATAAATGGAAGCTGAGGGAAATATTCACAGCATATACACCCAGTGGCTCAGCGGTAAAGAATCTCCCTGCAGTTCAGGAGCCACAGGAGACATGGGTTTGATCACTAGGTCGGGAAGATCTCCTGGAGGAAGGCATGGCAACCCACTCCAGTATTTTCTCCTGGAGAATCCCATAGACAGAGGAGCCTGGCAGGTTGCAGACCATGGGGTCACAAAGAGTCGGACATGACTGAAGCAACTGATCATGCACCCATATTACAAAAGGTTACATTTTGTAATCCTTGATGTAAAATGAGCACTTGCACATTAATAAATAAAAGACAAAGGACATAGGCAGTTCACAAAAGAAGTGGAAATGATTAATAAGCATATGAAGATATGTTCAATCTCCTTAGTTATCAACCAGCTTCAAGTTATAACATCAATGAGATAGAATTGCTTTGTTTGTTCAACAGACAAAGGATTTTTTGTAAAATGATAATAACGTAGGTAGGCTAAAGTGAGGATTTAACCTTGCTCTAAGGAATCTTGGAAACATGCATCAACTCCTTACTGTCTGCATACAGTGGAACCAAGCAAGTCCACATTTATATTATTGGAAATAATGCCCAAAGATGCTTATGATTATTAGAATAGATTAAAGTTTACAAACAACCTGAATGTCCATTAGTAGAGGGGACTAAACCAAGTATGTTTTTATCTTTAGAATGGAATATTCCACAGCTATTAAAAAACACATTTTAGAAGAATTAAGATAACATTAAGTGGGGAACTGTTCATGATATATTGCTGAGTGGGGAAAGCAAGCTGTAAAAACAGCATGTACAGTAGACGGTATATTTTTGGAGAAACCTCTGGGCTATCTGTGTCATGAAGTCTCTCCCTCTTACTCAGGAGAGATAGACAAATTTGAACATGTTTTCAGTCATTTTAGCATTGGCTAGAGGTTTTTTGCCAAGTAGATTTACTTGGCATTCTACTTTCTGATTTTCAACATAGCTCCTAATACAGGGTCTGCTGAGTTTGGCATCTACTGAAGTTTTGGAGGTAGACCCAGGAAACCTAGAAGGAGGTTTGAGATACTGGATATTAAATATGAATGTTTATGTGTGAGTAAATATTACTGGTGCTTGTCTATGGGTGAGGAGACTGATGGCAATTTCATTTTTCCTTATTTATTATTTTTATTATTTTTACTACCTAAATTTTCAAAAATAAATCTATATCCTATAATTTATGCTAAAAATGATATTTTAAAGGTAATTTTGAAGTGAGGATATCTAGGAGAGTGAGAATTAGTATTTTCTTCTAGATAAAAGTATTTAATGAAAATTTAGGGACTTCCCTGCTGGTTCAGTGGCTAAGATTCCATGCTCACAATGCAGGGCGCCCTGGTGCAATCCCTGATCAGGGAACTAGATCCCACAGTCCACAACTAGGAGATCCCATGTCACAACACAACCAAAAGAACACTTGAGCCACACACAGTGAAGGTCAAAGATCCTGCATGCTGCAACAAAGACCCAAGGTAGTCAAATTAACAAATAAATAATAAATAGTTTAAAAATAAAATTCACAGCTAAGCTTAGAAGTAATTATATATGTGTAAATTTATATATAAAAGACTAGAAGTAAATATGCCAAAATCTCCAAAGTGGTACCCTGCTAGGATTATTAATAGTAAAATTATGAAGATTAATAGTTCTTCTTTATACTAAATATAATCTATATACTTATTTACATACATATATAATACATATATAGAGAAACTACATCAAAATTCTCTTGGAGAAAACAGATGACCAACCACTAGGTTACAAGGAAACATGTGGCTTAGCAAAGCCTTTTTTTTTTTCTACAATTCCTATATCTACAATTCCTATATCTAGGGCTCCTCTGTGCTCAGAATACGTGTTGGGGATCCCTTGAAATGGCCTCAGCTATGTTCCAATAAAATTTTATTCACCAATGCCAGAATTTGAACTTCATATAATATTCATGTCATGAAACAGTTTTCTGGAGGCTTTTTTGAACCATTTAAAAATATAAACACCATTCTTGTTGGCTGTACAAAAATGGGCATTTGGTCCACCCAAATGTATTTGTTGTACTTGCTGACTCCTGATGGAGAAAACTGAAAGAGGTAGGGGAAATTCAGAGAGGAATCTCTTCTTAGCTGTAGAATTGATGTATTAAAATAGAAAGGAAGAAACCAGATGAAGTTAGAGAGAGAAATATGATAATGCGGAACCAAACTACATAAGGTTTTAGGAGAACTTTGGTTTTAGGGATGCGGTGAGGCATTAAAGGGGCTTGCTGGGTGGTGCTAGTGGTAAAGAATCTGCCTGCCAATGTAGGAGATCCTGGCCAGTTAACTTAGTTGGTTAGAGTGCAGTGCTAATAACGTCAAGGTCGCAGGTTCAAGCCTGATCTTTGTGTGAGCCAAGTTTGTTTGACATTTTGGGCTTCCTTAGTGCCTCAATGGTAAAGAATATGCCTGGCAATGCAGGAGTCGCGGGTTCGATCCCTGGGCGGGGAAGATCCATAGGTCAGAAATACTCCCGGAAGGAGGAAATGGCAACCCACTCCAGTATTCTTGCCTAGGAAATCCCATGGAGAGGAAGCTGGTGCGCTACAATCCACGGAGTTGCAAAGAGTCAGACAGAAGAGAGCACACACACCCAAAGCAGGAGATGCAAGAAATGGGGATTCAATCTCTGGGACAGGAAGATCCCCTGGAGCAGGAAATGGCAACCCACTCCAGTATTCCTGCCTGTAAAATTCCATGGACAGAGGAGACTGGAGGGCAGAGAAGCCTGTCAGGTTACAGTCCATGGGACTGCAAAGAATTGGACACAACTAAGCAACTGAGCACACCGAGGCATTAGAGGGTTTTGAGAAGAGAAATGCCATGATGTGACTTAGGCCTTAAAATTATAAAGTCCAAATTTAACCTGGTTTTGTAATAGGAAGTAGTTGAACTTGAATGGATGAATTCGTAAATAAAACACCTAGAGAAAATTCCTTTCTGAGTCTTGATTTTTCTCCCAGCTGGGCAAACTCAACTAGTTCTTAGTTTAGCTAAATCACAGGAGAAAACACTTTTACAAAGATAGTCTATGTGAATCTCAACCTGAATGAGGTTGATTTCTCTCCATGTTTCAAAGGTTTTTCTCTATTGAATCCAATGCCGTAGAAATGTTTTCAAATTCTGTTTAGATGCTGACTGGTCACCAGAAAACTCCAAAGTTTGAATACTCAGGCTGAAAAAACTGTTTTTCTTGTCTGAGACTAGTTTCTGTAACTTAGCAATGGAAGTATTTTCACTGCAAGGGAAGGACCATTATATTTCTACTTTAGTCACCACTTCCCTGAGCTGAATGTTGACTGCAGAAAGAAAACTGAGAAAATAATCTTGATGACAGTAGACTTGCCTTGTGTTTCTTTCCACCTGCACACCTGCATTAAAGGGTAATTGTGAGGAGTAAATGAGCATTCAGTCATAAGGCATGCAGTGTCATGCCTGGCACCTGTAGATGCTGAATAAAGAACACAGTATGGACTTACTTGGGTTCTTAATCAGGCTGGAGAGGAAGGCACCCCTTTGCTTCTGGTAATTGTAATCACAGCCCCCTCTGTCCCATAGCTTCTGGTTTTCATTTCTGGGTCAAGCTTTGTGCTAATTCATTTATCCAGATGTTTCCTGCCTCTTTGTGCAAAAATACATAGCCCTGTCCCTTTAGATGTCATTGCCAGGAGTGAAAACCTGAGCACCCAAGAAGAGGTCTCTTCCCTACATTCACTCTCTCAGTCAGATTCTTCACCTGGTTGAGGTAGTCACATTTGAAATTTTTACCTCAAAGCACTTACCTACAAAATGTCCATAAGGGAAAAAATGAAAATGACACTTTCTTGTCTCTCTGAGGAATGAGTAAGACGAAGCTCTTAGCACAGCACCTGATTTAGGGTAAGCTTTCACTACTGGTACCTCAGAGATAAAAGGAGAACACCTGGGGTTCAGGCCTTTAGACCAGGAAACAGTATACCTCCATTTAGCACTCAGTGCTAGAAAGGGCCCTTAAAAAGTTGTGCATCTATTCTGAACGCAAAAGAAAAGTTTTAGATGAAACCAAAACAAAAATAGTTTCCTCACTTTAATCCTTTTTTAAAATTAATTAATTTTTAAATTTAAATTTATTTATTTTAATTGGAAGCTAATTAGTTTACAATATTGTATTGGTTTTGCCATACATCAACATGAATCCGCCACGGGTGTACACGTGCTCCCCATCCTGAACCCCCCTCCCACCTCCCTCCCCGTACCATCCCTCTGGGTCATCCCAGTGCACCAGCCCCAAGCATCCTGTATCCTGCATCGAACCTGGACTGGCGATTCATTTCTTATATGATATTATACATGTTTCACTTTAATCCTATAGTAGGAAGAGCCGCTTCTGAACTAGTGGGATTAGAGTGGTCCCATCTCGCCGTCTAGTGGACAGCTAGGGAAAAGCCAAATTTAGAACAAGTTAATTAATCTGGTTTTAATTTTGTTTTCTAAGTCTGTAATTCACCAAAAATGTGTTTTAAAATCTGAATAAAGTCCCTATTAGATTCACTGGTGAAGAAATTTCATTCAAATTGTCAACGCAGAACAAAAACAATAATATTTAAGCTCTAAGCTCCAAAACTATCTAAATGAAGAAGTTCTGCTGAGAGAAGAGAGAATACGCCCCAGGATTTATCAGCATAAATTTCCATGGCCATCAGTCCCGTTCATCTGGAACTTCTTTTGCAGCAGACTGGGTTTATTCTGGCACATGCACTGGGAGTGTCCCCGAGACCAGGGCTATGTCTTCCCAGAACACCGCTAGACGTTGACTGGGACCAGAGTCATTCCATTCATTTTCAAAGAATGCAACTGCCTTTTGTTACCAGGATCCTTGGCAAGGACCTGTGTTCTTGGTTTGAGGTTGTGTGTGTGTGTGTTTCCTTTCCTTTTATTACTAAGGCTGTTCGTGACAGTTATAACCTGCTCTCTCCCCTTAGGTGTTTATGAGAATTTCCTTTCTGTCCAGAATGAAAACAATGGCAGTAAGATTACCTCCAAAACTAAGGAATAGTAGCATATATTGAAATATCCAGAGATGTTCTGAGACCCTCTAGTTAGTGTTGCTGCTGCTGCTGCTGCTAAGTCACTTCAGTCGTGTCCGACTCTGTGCAACCCCATAGACGACAGCCCACCAGGCTCCCCCGTCCCTGGGATTCTCCAGGCAAGAACACTGGAGTGGGTTGCCATTTCCTTCTCCAATGCATGAAAGTGAAAAGTGAAAGGGAAGTTGCTCAGTCGTGTCTGACTCTTAGCAACCCCATGGACTCCAGCCTACCAAGCTCCTCCATCCATGGAATTTTCCAGGCAAGAGTACTGGAGTGGAGTGCCATTGTTAGTGTTACAATTACTATAATATTAACAATGATGTCTGAGGAGGCCTTACAAATAGCTGTGAAAAGAAGAGAAGCGAAAAGCAAAGGAGAAAAGGAAAGATATACCCATTTGAATGCAGAGCTCCAAAGAATACCAAGGAGAGATAAGAAAGCCTTCCCCAGTGATCAGGGCAAAGAAATAGAGGAAAACAATAGAATGGGAAAGACTAGAGATCTCTTCAAGAAAATTAGAGATACCAAGGGAACATTTCATGCAAAGATGGCTCAATAAAGGACAGAAATGGTAGGGACCTAACAGAAGCAGCAGATATTAAGAAGTGGTAATTATACACAGGAGAACTGTACAAAAAAAGATCTTCACGACCCATATAATCACAATGGTGTGATCACTCACCTAGAGCCAGCCATCCTGGAATGTGAAGTCAAGTGGGCCTTAGGAAGCATCACTACGAACAAAGCTAGTGGAGGTGATGGAATTCCAGCTGAGGTATTTCAAATCCTAAAAGATGATGCTGTGAAAGTGCTGCACTCAATATGCCAGCAAATTTGGAAAACTCAGCAGTGACTATGGGACTGGAAAAGGTTAGTTTTCATCCCAATCCCAAAGAAAGGCAATGCCAAAGAATGCTCAAACTACCACACAATTGCATTCATCTCATGCACTAGTGAAGTAATGCTCAAAATTCTCCAAGCCAGGCTCCAGCAATATATGAACTATGAACTTCCAGATGTTCAAGCTGGATTTAGAAAAGGCAGAGGAACCAGAGATAAAATTCCCAACATCTGTTGGATCATGGAAAAAGCAAAAGAGTTCCAGAAAAACATCTATTTCTGCTTTATTGACTATGCCAAAGCCTTTGACTGTGTGGATCACAATAAACTGTGGAAAATTCTTAAAGAGATGGGAATACAAGACCACCTGACATTCCTCTTGAGAAACCTGTATGCAGGTCAGGAAGCAAGAGCTAGAACTGGACATGGAACAACAGATTGGTTCCAAATAGGAAAAGTAGTACGTCGAGGCTGTATATTATCACCCTGCTTATTTAACTTATACGCAAAGTACATCATGAGAAACGCTGGACTGGATGAATCACAAGCTGAAATCAAGATTTCCAGGAGAAATATGATATGCAGATGACACTAGCCTTATGGCAGAAAGTGAAGAAGATCTAAAGAGCCTCTTGATGAAAGTGGGAGCTCAGTTCAGTCGCTCAGTCGTGTCCGACTCTTTGCGACCCCGTGAACCGCAGCACGCCAGGCCTCCCTGTCCATCACCATCTCCCGAAGTTCACTCAGACTCATGTCCATCAAGTCAGTGATGCCATCCAGCCATGTCATCCTCTGTTTCCCCTTTTCCTCCTGCCCCCAATCCCTCCCAGCATCAGAGTCTTTTCCAATGAGTCAACTCCTCGCATGAGGTGGCCAAAGTACTGGAGTTTCAGCTTCAGCATCATTCCTTCCAAAGAAATCCCAGGGTTGATCTCCTTCAGAATGGACTGGTTGGATCTCCTTGCAGTCCAAGGGACTCTCAAGAGTCTTCTCCAACACCACAGTTCAAAAGCAGAGGAGAGTGAAAAAGTTGGCTTAAAGCTCAACATTCAGAAAACTAAGATCATGGCATCTGGTCCCATCACTTCATGGAAAATAGATGGGGAAACAGTGAGAGACTTTATTTTGGGGGGCTCTAAAATCATTGCAGATGGTGACTGCAGCTATGAAATTAAAAGACACTTACTCCTTGGAAGGAAAGTTATGACCAGTCTAGACAGCATATTAAAAGGCAGAGACATTACTTTGCAAACAACGGTCCATCTAGTCAAGGCTATGGTTTTCACAGTAGTCATGTATGGATGTGAGAGTTGGACTATAAAGAAAGCTGAGCGCCGAAGAACTGATGCTTTTGAACTGAGGAGTTGGAGAAGACTCTTGAGAGTCTGTTGGGCTGCAAGGAGATCCAAACAGTCCATCCTAAAGGCAATCAGTCCTGAATATTCAATGGAAGGACTGATGTTGAAGCTGAAACTCCAATACTTTGGCCACCTGATGCAAACAGCTGACTCATTTGAAAAGACCCTGATGCTGGGAAAGATTGAGAGCAGGAGGAGAAGGGGACGACAGAGGATGAGATGGTTGGATGGCATCATCGACTCAATAGACATGAGTTTGGGTAACTCTGTGAGTTGGGGATGGACAGGGAAGCCTGGCGTGCTGCGGTTCATGGGGTCGCAAAGAGTCAGACACGACTGAGAGACTGAACTGAACTGAACTGAACTGATAGCAGGTGCTATTTTTGAGCTCCTGCTGCTACTGCTGCTGCTAAGTTGCTTCAGTCATGTCCGACTCTGTGCAACCCCAGAGACAGCAGCCCACCAGGCTCCCCCATCCCTGGGATTCTCCAGGCAAGAACACTGGAGTGGGTTGCCATTTCCTTCTCCAATGCATGAAAGTGAAAAGTGAAAGTAAAGCTCAGTTGTGTCCGACTCTTCACAACCTCATGGACTACAGGCTACCAGGCTCCTCTGTCCATGGGATATTCCAGGCACTGGAAAATCAATCCAATCCACTGGAGTGGATTGCCATTGCCTTCTCCATTTGAGCTGCTAGATATTCTAAATTGTATGCATTTTTGCTAATCCTCATACCAATCCTGCAAAACAGGCTGTAGTATTCCTGTTTTAGAAGGAAACTGATGCTCAGAGAGGTTAAATTGCTTACCCAAGATCACACAGCCAGTAAGTGAGGAACAAAATCAAAACCACACTTGGGTCTGACTGAATCCAAAGCCCCTGCTCCTACCCCAGGCGATGAGCCTCTCAGTCATTCACTGCCTGTGACCTGCCCAACCGATTCTGGGGTCCCCTCAGCACTGCCACCTGGGTACTAAGACTTAGTACCCAAGACTCTCAGTAGTATAGAGCCCATGGCCAGTGGATCCAGGAGAAAGGGGTTAAATATGGAAATAATGAAGACACTGCAAAAGACTGCCCATGAGTTCCCCTTTCCTCCCCTGCACAACCAGTGGCTTTGACTGAGGGACATTCTTCAAGGCTTCTGGGTTCCAATAATTCTGGGTTCCTTCCAGGAGCCACAGGGGAGGCTGGATGAATAGGATGCGATCCCTGCTGCCAGAGCCCAGGGGAGACACATGAGGGCTCACCCAGGGCAGATGCGGTTTGCCTCTGAAGAAACTCTCCCTCCAAGGGTCTTCTGAGGAGATTGTGGGTGACTGAATCCCCTCCCCGCACCCGTCCTGCAGGGCCGGCAGCAGAGAGGGGCTTAGCACTAGTCATCGTTTCACCCCAGGAGCCGCTTACTCTGAGGAATGGCTGAAACTTGTCCTCAGGGCTTTCAGTTCTCTTGTTGCCTCCCTTTCCCCGTCCCCGCTGGCCCCGACCTGGGACCAGTTGCAGGTATTCTGTGGCAAAATGGGCCTCAGGCCCTGCCCCACCCGCAGCCTCCCAGCAGGTGCCTCTGGGGTCCTTGGCAACAGGCACTGTCCCGGGCACTGAGACCAGGGCCCTGGAGATGCAGCTCTTCAGTTCACACAGGGGTGCTCGAGGACACAGCTGCCCCGTTCCTCCTTAACAGCCTTCCAGCAAGACTGCCATCCCTCTGTCCTCACTGTCTGCTCCTGGTCTAAGGGACCCAGGCTGGATGACCGCCCTAGAGAGGTGTCTCTGGGGGTGCCTGTGGATGCCCCGCAGTCATGCCGGGGAGGGGCAGTGGGAGGCACCTCCCTGAGCCAGGTTGTCCTCTGCCCTCCACCCCTTAGCCATTTCCCATATATTAGTAATCTTAGGCTGTCTAACAAATTCCCTACACCTTAGTAGCTTAAAACAATGAACATTTACCATCTGGGCTTCTTTCCTTTTTTTTTTTGCAGTGGGGGGAGGGTAGGCAGGGTTGGGGCGGGGGAGCGTGCTGCGCTACATGCCTCGCTTGCATGATCCTAGTTTCCTGATCAGGTATTGAAACTGAGCCGCAGCTGTGAAAGTGCCAAGTCCAAACCACTGGACCACCAGGGAACTCCCATATTATCTGTTTCTGAGGGGCAGCTCAGCTAGGCTCTCTCCTGGCTCAAGGTCTGTCGTGAGTCCAGTAAAGCTGTTGGATGGCTGTGATATTTCAAGCCTTGAGGACTGCTGGGCCACGTCAAAGACAGCTCAGTTCAGTGTGGCTGTTGGCAGGAGGCTCCCATCTGGAAACTTTTTTCATTGCTAAAAGGAAGGTACTAATAAAATGGTACAGTAGCTTTGGAAAATAATTTGGCAGTTTTCTCAGAATGTTAAGTATAGTGTTACTATGTGACCCAGAAATTTCATTCCTAGGTTTATACTCAAGAGAAATGAAAATATATTTTCACACAGAAACTTGCATGAAAGTGTTTGCAGCAGCATTATTCCTAACAGCCAAAGGTGGAAATAATCTAAATGCTATTTCCATAAATTAGAATACTTTTCAGCTATAAGAAGGAATGAAACATTGACACATGTTTCAACATACACAGGAACCCTGAAAACATGCTAAGCCAAAGAAGCCAGACAGAAGGCCACATACTATATTAATCCACTTATAAGAAATGTCAAGAAAAGGCAAACCTATAGAGGAAAAAAGTAGACTAGCAGTTGCCTAGGGCTGGGTGGAAATGGCAGTGACTGTAAATGGGCATGTTTTTTGGGGGGGTGGTGAAAATGTTCTACAATTAGATTTTGGTGAAGTTTGCACAACTCTGTAAGTGCACTTAAAATCATTGAATTCTATAATAAATCAGGTGAATTTTATGGCATGTAAATAACATCACAATAAAACTATTTTTAAAGGAATGAATGTGTCAATGCACCAATGATGAATCCACGATAACTTCTGAGTGAAAGAAGCCAGGCGAAAACACAATATCTGCTGTATGATTCCAGTTATATAAAGTTCTAGAAAAGGCAAATTGCTCTATACTAACAGAAAGCAGGTCATTGGTTGCCTGTACAAGGTGGTGGAGGAACAGGATGGTTGAGAGGCAGAGCTTACCGAGGGGCAGGAGAAACTTTGAGGTTGGTAGTTTCATTATTAATGCCTTGTTTGTGATGATGGTTTCAAAGATGTATGCTGCTGCTGCTGCTGCTTAGTCACTTCAGTTGTGTCCTATTCTTTGTGACCCCATGGACCGTAGCCACCCAGGCCCCTCTTGTCCATGGGATTCTCCAGGCAATAAGACTGGATTGGGTTGCCATTCCCAGCTCCAGGGCATCTTCCCAATCCAGGGACTGAAGCCAGGTCTCCTGCACCGCACACAGATTCTTGACCACTGACCAGATACATCTGTTAGTGAAGCCCTCACAGTTGTATACATTATGTCAAACTTATCAAATGGTACCTTTTAAGTATGTGCAGTTTATTGTATGCCCATTTTACCTCAATAAGGCCTTTCATGATAATGCTACGATTTGGCATTGAAATGAAAAGTTATCTGGAGACACAGATGTGTATAACGGACTTTTGGACTCAGAGGGAGAGGGAGAGGGTGGGATGATTTGGGAGAATGACATTCTAACATGTATACTATCATGTGAAATGAATCGCCAGTCTATGTTGGACGCAGGATGCAGCATGCTTGGGGCTGGTGCATGGGGATGACCCAGGAAGATGTTATGGGGAGGGAGGTGGGAGGGGGGTTCATGTTTGGGAAAGCATGTAAGAATTAAAGATTTTAAAATTAAAAAAAATAAATAAATAAAAAATTAATTAATTAATTAATTAATTAATTAAAAAAAGACTGAATTGTAGAGCCAGACACCAACAAACTTGTATGAAATAATACAGAGGGAAAGGAGAGACAGGGAGGGAGGGAGGGAATGGGAGAGAGAGGTGGTAATAATTCATATATTCAAATAAACATATGCATATTTTAAGCAAAAAAAAAAAAAAAGAAAAGTTATCTGTACAGAAAAGCAAGGAAACAGAGCCGTGGGACATAAATTTTATATTCGTGAAATAGATATTCATTAGAGGAAGAATGACCACAATCTCATATTTTGCAAAGCAAAAACAAGTGCTGTAGGACACCTAAGTAAATGATGCTATAATAGACCTTGTCACTAAGATGATGTGTAAAGGTCACCAATATTATGCTAAGGAATGCGGATGAAGGGTAGGCACATGGCCCAATTTCTGAGGATGGAGAAAAGAAATTTTAAAGCAAAGAAAGTTGGTGTGACTGGACTCATACAATATGAATGCCTATCATTAAGGCATGCTTCCATCTTTCCTTTGTTAGAGCCAACTAAGATAAAGATTTATCTTACAGTTTTTACTGTCTCAAACTTGATGACTTTGAGATAGAATAGGGCGCAATCCCTCTAAGAGCTCATTAGGAGAGAAGTCTGGTAGAGAACTGGGGGGACAGAACAGAGTGATGGGGCTTGGCAGTTCAAACTAGACCTTACTTTTTAAGGAAAATAAACCCTTGAGAGTCCTTGGCTCTGCCTCATCACCAAAATGTAAGTAAGGAACTTGTTGTCATATTTTGCCTCATGTGGAGCCTTTGAAAGTGCAGTCTTATCTCCTGTAGAGTCTGTTAGGGCTGGAGGTCAACTTAGAGGAAAAACGACATCTCCAACCACTCATTGTTGCTTTTTCTGTCAAAAATCTCTGGCTTTGCTCAGATCACACAGTGAGCTAGTAATATATTATTTCTAGATTTTTCAGAGTGACTCTAGAATTGTGAGATGCAGACAGAAAATGCTTAAATCCTAGAAGCATGGAGTTACATGGGTCCCTTGTCATAACTGCAGCAGTAGTGGGCAGAGCAGAAGCAGCACCAGCTAAAGAGACCACAGACAGTGTCCTGGCCTGATGCTGGGAAGGTACTCAACATCTGGGAGCCTCACCTCAGTTTTCTCATCCACGGAGCATCAATTTACTTCGTAGAGCTCTTTGCAAGGACTAAACGAGAGGGTACACCAGAGGCTGCAAGCTCAAATGCCTTTGGGGCCAATCAAGTCAGTGGAGTCTGGCCAATTGGAGAGCACAGCCCCTTTCTATTTATTGATTGATTGATTTTTGGCTGCACTGGATCTTTGTTGTGGTGTTCGGGCTCTTCACTGCTGTGTGGGCTTTCTCTAGTGGCCGCAATTGGGGGCTACTCTTCCCTGCAGTGAGGAGAAGGCAATGGCAACCCACTCCAGTACTCTTGCCTGGAGAATCCCAGGGATGGGGGAGCCTGGTGGGCTGCCGTCTATGGGGTTGCACAGAGTCGGACACGACTGAAGCGACTTAGCAGCAGCAGCAGCAGCAGCTTTCTTGCAGTGAGCGGTCTTCTCATTGCAGGTGGCTTCTCCTCTTGCAGAGCACAGACTCTGGGAGGTGTGGGCTTCAGTAGTTGTAGCTCTTGGGCTCTAGGGTACGGACTCTGTAGTTGTGGCACATGGGTTTAGTTGCCCCACAGCATGGTGGGATCTTAGTTCCTGGAAAGGATCGAACTCATGTCATCTACACTGGCAGGTGGATTTTTCAATCACTAGACCACTCAACCCTTTTCAAAAGAGAAGTTTCCCTACTCTGTGCTGACCAGTTGTTATGTAGAAATATGGGCCCAATGTTGCCAATTTTTAAAAACGTTGCACAGTCCAAAGAAAGATAAGTATGGTTTTTATCATTCAAACTGTGATGTGTGAAATGTCTAGGAAGTGATCAATATGGTGTGGTAATAGTTGGGTGGCAGCTTCTCAGGAACCCCTTCCCCCACCCTATACATTATTCCTGGCAGGTGATGAAGCAGCAACATTCCTTGAGTGTTCATATGTGCGCTGGCTCTGTGCAAGGTGCCCTAGATGCAAAGACCAGCAGAGAAACAGCCCCTATTGCAACCTTCCTTTGGAATCAGGGAAGTTGGTGACAATGCTGCAGCCTAGTCTAACCCATCATGTTTCCAGCCTTGGTTCCTAGTGAAAATTCCAACCACCTTCTGGGATGACATATTCTCCAAAATCATCCAGAAATAGCACTGCTAGAACCTAATTTCTAGTTCCCATCTGAACTGCCACACGTTTTACCTAGATTTTTTAAATGCCTTGTTGCACTTAACCACTAAGGATTTTTATTGGTTTTATATTGCTCTGAATCTCAATCCACATTATTTCAAGATATAAGAGGTTTTAGAAAGTCATCTAGGCTTCCTATAGGTCACTGACTTTAAAGGTTCTGGCTTTCATCCTGCTTTACCACCCACCAATATCACCACTGATGGTCTCATTTTCACCAGATACACATGTGTCTGAGTGTTACTATTTCCATTTACACAGGGAATGTAGATAATCATCTGAGAGGTTCTCCCCGAAGCCCCTTCGGCTCCTGTGACCAAGCAGTTGGGAAAGTCAGCCCCCAGCCCACCATGATGAGAGCACACAGGGCAGGGTCAGAAAGACCAAGGATTTGGAGAAATCTCAACAGGGCTTCCCAGGTGGTGCAATGGTAAAGAATCTGCCTGTCAATGCAGGAGACGCAGAGACGTGAGTTCGATCCCTGGGTCGGCAAGATCCCCTGGAGAAGGAAACAGCAGAGAATCCTCATGGACAGAGGAGCCTGGAGGGCTACAGTCCATGGGGTCACAAAGAGCCGGACACAACTGAGCACGCACACACACACTGAGCACACGCACACACAATGCAATGTTTCCTGGGTTCACAAAATAGTTGCTTTCAGCAGTCACTAACTACTAATAACCACTGTGAATGTAACAAACTTGATTTGCAACAGCTTGGGTATGTAACATTTGTGAATCTGTGTCATTTCTGAACTTGTCTTATGCCCTACCATCTTCCTCTGATCACAGGCAAAGTTCTTACAGTGACCTTGAGACCCCTTACCATCACTCAGAATTTACTCCAGTCACCAAGACCTTCTTACTGCCCTTTGAATACACTGAGCCTCCTGCCTTAGGGCCCTGCACTGGCTATTCCTTCTACCTGGAATATGCTTCCCCAGATATTCTTTTCACTCAAGTTACTTTATCAGAAAGAGCATCTATTCACCCTGTTTAAAGTAGCATGCCTACCTTGTTGTTGTTTAGTCTCTAAGTCATGTCCAGCTCTTTGCAACCCCGAGGACTGCAGCACGGCCAGATTTCCCTGACCATCACTATTTCCTGGAGTTTGCTCAAATTCATGTCCATTGAGTCGGTGATGTTACCTAACCATGCAAGCCCCAAACCCTGCTTTACTCCTTTTCAAGCATCTATTATTACTTGACATTGTATTATATACTTGTTTGTTTTTATAACATTCTCCGCTGGAATGTTAGCTCATGAGAGCAGGGACTTTTGTTTTGTTCCTGGATGCGGAGCCCTAGTACCTAGAATCCTGTCTGGCACAAATTAATTACTCAATCAATATTTGTTGTACAGTTTCACAAAGACTCACTCCTTACTAATGTCTAAGTCTCAGCCAGAACAATGTGTAATGTATTGTTTTTCTTTCAGGCTCCTATAGTGACCTTTTCTGGGAATGTAACATTCTACTAGGATGCAGTTTGATAATTAAAAATCCAGCATTTCTACCTAGACAAATTTGTCACTGTCCCCAAACTATTTATGGCTCATCCATATTTCTGGGAAATTACTCAATAAATGCTCCTATTACTATTTTTTATTGTGAGAGAATAGAATTTCACCCACAAAAATTCTGTTTGTCTAAGGTCGGACTCATGGGTTTCTTTGTGCAGTCAGGTTTTTCCCTCTGGTTTCTGCTGCAAGTGTTAAACTAAGGTTTGCAACCTCCATTCCCCGCTCTGTCTTTGCCCAGTCCTGCACCCTCCACCCTTGTATTTTTCAAGTGTGACTTGGTGTGACATGTGACCCACTGGGCAGACTATCAGGGATGGGGCATGCATGGCTATCAAGGTCATAAATGTCATTCAGGAATCAATAACAAAGGAGAAAGCTGAGCAGGTAAGAAGAAAAGGAAAATCCCCAGGTATCAGAAACAAATGTGGGAGTGAAAACCAGAGTGATTAGTAATCAGGCAGCCTGGGCAGTCTGGGGGTGGGCGAGACCTGACCCAAATTAGTCCCCATCACCAAGAGTCCTGAATGTGACAGCATACAGAAAGAGAAAATGTGGCATGAGCCCACTGGAAGAGGGGATGGGGACTGAGATCCTACATAAAGCCCACATCTCCAGTGAAAAGGAGGCTGGTCCATCGGAGGTCACATACCAGCAGAGCACCAGGAGCATAAAGACAAGGCAAAGAGAGCTGGGCAGATGCCAGGCCCTGGCCAAGCTGCCCAGGCATCAGATTACCAATTAGATCAGTAGAAAAACTGGAAGGTTCGGTGGTGAAGTTATGGTCAAAACCCCATTTTGACTTTCAGCTGGTGAACTGCCTCTTGGATCCATGGCCCAGGATTGACTCCAGAACACGTACAACCCATGGAATGGGACTGTGTTTCCCAAGGTTTTCCACTCAGAATCCATAAGACTGAGAAGTGAGAACTTCTGTCTCTAAGGAGGCTCAGAAAGAATGGTCTAATGCCATTCATGTGGCTGCACATTTCTTTAAAGCCCTAGGTTTTCCTTTCCAATTGCATAGCATCTTTGTATTGAAATCCAAAAGAAACTAAATGATGACAAGTTTTCCAGTGCTCGAGAGTCACAGCTCTCTGGTTCATAT
This sequence comes from Ovis canadensis, assembly GCF_042477335.2. Lineage (NCBI taxonomy): Eukaryota > Metazoa > Chordata > Mammalia > Artiodactyla > Bovidae > Ovis > Ovis canadensis. The sequence goes on along the minus strand of NC_091245.1, from coordinate 206,814,504 downwards.
TCCCAGTTTCACGTTCTCATTTTTGAGAAGCACAAAGGTTGGTTAAAGCTACGGAGACTACACAGAGATACTGGTGGAGGCAGGGCTGAGAAGTTAGACCAGAAACCTAGAGGGAGGCCTCCTGCAAGAAGGCTTCAAGTCAGACAGGATGAGAGTCACACAGTTTGTAAACTCACACAGATTGGTAAACACTGGCTCCCAGAGGCAATGAGGCACTAGGGAGGGAAAAGCTGTCTACTTTTGCCATTCTGTAAACCAAATCTGATTAATTTTAGCATGTGAGTTTATCTAAGCCCCCTGGAATCAACTGAAACATTCCAAATTTCCCCTCCTAAATTAATTTCTATTCAGATACCACTTATTCATTTCAACAAAAAAAAAAAACAATTCAGCTAGTAATTGTATATAAAATATTCTTATTTACTCCATTCACACTCCATACATACTAAATAAATAAAAATTTTATTTGATTTTTACCCATAAATGGTATCTTTAGTTTGACCACTTAAAAAAAAAATACAACTTCATGTAACCAAAATGCTTGAAGGATTTGGTTAACTAAGGATTTTGTTAATATTTTTATCTAAAAATATGAAAATCTGACCTGTCAAAATTAGTTTTGCAGTAGCCTGTTTGAGATATTTACAGATTTCCATGAAAGTTGACTCCTCAAATGAGGAGATCTCATACAACACCCAGATCAGATACGAAGGAGAAAAAGGCTTTTGCAATCCCAAGTTAGGACTTTACATAAGAAATTCCAGTGGTGTTTACCCACTTTGAAAATTTTACTGAGTATTTTTCTTTTTCAAAATCAAGTAGGATAAGTAAATAACAACAGTACCTCAAGGACTTTCATAAATAGCAAAGCTCTATTTTCACAGCTATAAGCAAAATATTTGCACTTCCCTGAGAGCACAGCTTCTTTGAGTTCAAGAGCTCTGTGTGTGTGTGGGTGTGGGTGTTTCCTGAGGCCAATGCATGTAGAATGTGATGAAAGCTAAGAAGAGAATATTAATCTGTTGATGTTTGGGTGAGCTTAGCTCCCTACCCATTTCAGATCAGCCTTGGCAATTGGGGCCCTTTAACCTCTCTGACAGATTCTACCTCATCAGAGCCTCTGGGCCTTTCTCTCTTGGTCCAGCAAGATAAAGAGACCTAGCCAAGCAGCCCAGAGGCCCCACAGCAAACAGGTCTTACTGCTAGTCCTGCTCTAACTTTGCCTCACTTCTAAGCAGTGGGTTCCTTATGCTCCTCTCCCCCTTCTTGAGAATGGAGTCATGCTCCCAAACTCCAGGGCCCCTGGCATCATTTTCTAGACTTGTGTCCAAACCTGACTTCCTCCTCCTCCTACCTCATCCTCCTCCTTCCAGTCAAGGGTTCTCTATCCACTCATGGGACCTGACTCAAGATCCAGTAGGCTGTGCCAGGACATTCTGTCTGAATCCTAGAGCCTTCTGTGTCTGACTCACCTAGCACCAACCTGCCTCGTCCCCCTGCTGGCAGTATGGCTTATGACAGTTAATTTCCTGTGAACTAGGTTTTTGCTTTTTCATCTAAGAACGGAAATTAGATTTTAAGAGCTTCCATCCCTAGCAAGGGCCTAGAAATTTAAATCCTGATGATACAGAGTTTCCCCAAAATGACCTGAACTTTTTTTATATCCCTAAAAGTTACAGACTGACAGCTTCAAGTGTGGAAATCTGGATCTTCTTAGTAGGTGTATCTGTCTGCCAACCCATTATTGACAGCCAGGTTTATAACACAGAGATCCTAAATCCTCAGTTTCCCAGCATAAGTTTGACCTGTTGAAAATTTGGGTTCAAAATTTGCCAATTGCTCTCATCAAAGCACAACCAGGACAAGGAACACATTCTTTCTGAGGGGAGGCTCTCTGTGTTGCCCATAATGCTGTCATTGAACTTTGAAATTTCTTCCTGAAATTGTCTTTGAAATACAACTGATTCCTCCCAGAGCTCATAAGTGGTTTCTGAAGGTAATCCCAAGGAAAGACAAACATGTAAACAATGGCTGCATCATTGATCTAAGAGCACAGCTTCCCAAGGAGATCACTTGGACAAGCAAGAAAGACCTGAATGCAACCTCATAACTTCATGTACATCTCCTTTTCTCTAGCTTGATGAAAAGAAAAATTATAATATTGACAAGTGGCCCATTTACCTGCTTATTGAATGTTTCTAGAGTGGAAATTTGTCTTGCTTTTTGGAGTCCCCAAGGCTTGCCAAACATAACAATTTCAGGAATGTTTGCTGAATTGAAGTAGTTTAAATTGTTTCAGTTGAGAGCTTCATTAAGGTTATCAGTATTCATGGGTAAATGAGGTATGCGTTCTAAATTTCCACAAATATGTTTGTATTTTCCCACCTCAACTTTCACAGCAGGGAGCTAAAGTGTCATACCTGACTCTAAGACACAGAGCTTCTCAGACATCAACATGCATTTATATTTATCCTCAATGATCTATGCATAAATAGAATTTTCAGTTGTAATTTTCCAAGTCTGTTTTATCTGCTTTGAGCTGTAGCTTCTTCTAACCAAACTTTTCTATGAAAGTTAAATTCACTATCAACTCTAATACCTCTGTCTTCCCAAACTGCTGATGTACAAGCACAAAATGGCACATCTGACATGAAATAAAACTCTATAAAGAGATTTGAAATCATATGATGAAAATAAAGGGCATTAGGTAATGTAGTTACTATGTTGTTACCATTATTGTTGCTTTTTAAGTACAGCATCTGAAATAGGATATCTTAATCTGTTTCCCCAACTCCGGGATTAGAATGAATTTCCAGTGAGCTCATTTGAAAGCTCTATCTCTGACAGTAAAGAACAGACTCTGTTCTTTAAGTCAAAACTGCGCCAACCTGATCCAAAAACCAAATAGGAGGGATTAAAAGGATCCTGAAAATGAAGCTTCCAAGCAGGTGGAGTCACAGGGACATGGACCCAAATCACTGTCTAAAAATTAGAATGTATACTGTCAAGAAGAGCCAGTCCTTCCTCAGAGGCCAGCAGTGTAAGAATGTTTACATAAAACAAACAAACAAGAAACAAAACAGTATTCTGACTCTCTAGAAAAATCTTTTCTACATTTTAATACAACTGTTGGACATTAAAAGGCTAGGGCACTGGGCTGTGCTGAAGGTACAATTCTGTCCGGCAGTGACAGTTCCAGGCTACAGTGGGCCTCCTGTGATCATAAAAGATAGAGGTTTTTGATGAGGAAGACAAAAGTTTTTTATGTGTTCCAGAGCAAGCAGGTCTTCCCAGACCCATCTCCCCAGAACTGTCAGATGGAACAACCTATGATACACTCTTGACAACAGGCCCAAGGTTACCACACCAAAGATCCCATGTGGTTTAAATATAAGGAAAAGAAGAAGAAAGAAGAAGAAAAAACCCTTTTTTCCCCTGCTTTGCTGAGTGAATCCTCCAGCTAACCTGTCAGACCAAAAGATGAGCTGTTTCGCTTTGTGTTTTCCTGCTCTGGGATAGACGGCCAGACAGAACCTACGCTGACTTCGAGATGGAAAGACCTGGGTTTAAACTACTGGTTTAGCTACTTAGAATCTGACTGACCTAGGCCAAGCACTTAGCCTCTCTTAAGCTCAGTTTCCTCACCTGTCAAATGGGAGTTTTAATATCCAGTAATCAGGTCATTAGGACAGTAAAAAGCATTGGTGTACAAAAGCGCCTGGTATAGAACCTGGCAGGGGCAGGTGTATCTTACATGTTAAGTGAAGTCGCTCAGTCGTGTCCGACTCTTTGCAACCCCATGGACTAGGCTCCTTCGTCCATGGAATTTTCCAGGCAAGAGTACTGGAGTGGGTTGCCATTTCCTTCTCCATGTTAAGTACTCTTCTTTCCTCCTGAGGTAGGTCTCGCAAACATTCCTGGCTGGTCGCGTATCCCAAAGCTGTGACTTCCGAGGAGACTCCAGGGGGCGCCGCGGTGAGCCCCCGGTCCAGCCCCGCTGGTGTCCGAAGCAGGATCGAGGGGCAGGGCTGAGGGAGGCGGGCTCTCCGCGTGACTCCGCCCTCGGCGCACCCGGGATCAGACCGACACAGCTCCAGGCACGATCCTCCGAATATGGGTGTACGACTTCCTGATGGTGACGCTGCCGTGGTGGGACACTCCCCGGGGCAGGACGCATTCCTCCGTCAGTTTCTGGGCCTCGGGGTCCCAGCACAGCACCGTGGCGATGACCTCGTTCTTCTCGTCTCGCCCCCCAGTGATGTAGAGCCGGTTGTTGCAGGGCGCGATGCCGCAGCTGGCCCTCTCGTGGCTGAGCTGGGTCACCAGGCACCAGCTGTCCTCCAGGGGGCTGTAGGCGTACAGCGCTCTCATGGCCCCTCCTGAAGAGGAAACACCGTGAGCGTTTCACTGTTTTTCTGGTTTTCTTCCCCATTAACTACTAAACTACTACTGGTTAGGTCAAGTCTACCACCTTGCCAAAAGAAAGCAAATTCATGGCTCTCAAGAAAGCCAGAATGGGTAACTAGGGGCGGGAAGTCTCATGCTGGAAATAGGTCACAGCCCTTGAAACTTTGCAGCCGGGTGCTAATCAGGTTCTAAAGGACGCCTGACTTCCCGTGACTGCTAAAATGTACCCTAAGACTGCTTCCTGGAGGAAATACCAGGTGGTGCATCAGGCAGGCCTGGCGCATAAACCCGGCTCTGCCACTTCGGGATCTGTAACCAGGAACACCAAGACCATGGTGGTTATGAGAAAACAGAGGGATCAGGCACATAAAGCACCTGGCGGAAAGCCTGGTACATAGAAGTATTGATATACATGACAGTGACTAAAAGTGGGGGCATCTCTAAACTGAGCATGACGGGGAACACCAGCTCTAGTAACCCATCTTGAGATCAGACCTTTGAGGCAGAGTCATGAGTCTGACCAGAAAAGCACAGGAAACCTGAAGCAAGGGAGAAAAGGGATTTTTGCCTTAATCTCTTCCCATATTTTGCATTCAGGAAGCCTTCTCTGGTTAGCGCTTACTTGCTGAAGTTATTTATTTTTGTTATTTCCTTAATCAGTAGTTCTCAACCCTGGCTGTACTTTAAAATCACCTTCATGTTAAAAACACCTGGCACTGTGGCCAGTATCCTCCTCATTCTGACATTGGTCTGGACAAGCCCCAGGTACCCATGTTTTTGTAAAAAACTCCGTAATGAGTAGTCAGGGTTGAGATCTATCATCCTTAACAATTACATGCCCACTGTGGTCTGGCTGGTCAGGCTCTCCTTCCTGCTAAATGCAACCTTTTAGAGCCCTCAAGCAAGTGGGAGAATAAAATTCCCATGAACACAAGGTAAGAAATAATGGTAGCTGCTGTTTACTGGGCACTTATACTGTGCATATTCAATTTCTGTGCAATTGCTAATGCTTACAACACACTTTGTTCCCATAGCAACTTCTGGCTTTCCCCTTCCCAGGGCCCCATTGTCTATCTGCTCTGCCTGTCTCCTATATGTGGGCTATTTCTGTCTCCGGGACTGAAAGATAAATTCCACCAAGGCCTGGACCAATCCCATCTTCTTTTCCTTTTCAGCCCCACCCACATCATGCCATTTGCTCACTTACCAACTACATAGATACGGTCCCGGAAACTCACTGCATTGATGCATTTAGCCTCTACTGGCATGGCCGACTTTAAATTCCATTTATTGGTTGAAGGATCGTAACACTGAGTCTTGTCCGTCGCCAGTTTCCCATTGGGTCCTCCCCCAATCACATAGAGCTTCTTCTTATGACTGGTAGCTGCGAAGGAACTGACGTGGATCAGGAGGGGCGCAGCCTGCAGGGGCACAGGGGCACCAGGAGAAGCTCTCAGTCACACTGCCCAGATTGTTGTGGTGGTTCACAGGACACAGGCCAGGAGTCAGGGAACACAAGGCCGAGCATCCTTAGCCTAAAATCACAAGGCCTGTGGGCTTGACTCCCTTGAGATACAGAGAAGATCAAAGCATACATTTCCCACCCTCCCTCCTGGCTCTGGTTTCTAGTCTATTTCTCCCTGAGAGTCCAGCTCTCAGCGGAGGTGGGGTGTAGACAGTAATAAGTGTATACGAGATGAAACCAGCCCATGTTGGAGGAGATTGCTTTCTCAAAAATGTATATTCATATTTATTCATGTGCTCCTTCATTCAAAAAATATTTACTGAGTGCCTACTATGTCCCAGGCATTGTCCTTAGCACTTATAGTTAGGAAGAATTGCTGGTATAAGGGTTCCAGGTGTTATCTATAGGCAGATCTCCAGAGCTGGTTCATTTTACATAATTGAAACTTTATGCCCATTGATGAACAAAGCTTTGCCTTTTCTTGAGTATGATATGTACCTGAGATTGTATTGCTAAAGTCTTATATGAAGACATACACATGGTTCATCATTATAGGCACATGAATAAGGGCTGACCAGATGACTCTGGGTTTCAACAGTGTAGTCAAGGGATCCCTGTGTGCCCAGTGTGGAGAAGTCAAGGGCAGATGGTGTCCTAGGAGACAGAAGTTCTAGACCAAGACATACAGACCAAGATAGGATCAAGCCTGCACTCCACATCTGAGGTACTGGCCAGGATAGGACAGGTACCCACACAGAGTTCCCCCACCTGGAAGAAGGTCATTTCTGTGATCTGACCAGAAATGCTGAATCGATGGTAGCACCAAAAATATTCTCAGTGGGAGGAGAAAGATCAGAAAGCCATATACCTATGTTGGAAGATACCTTTTTTTTTTTTTTAAGTCTTGAAGCAACCATACAGCATCACTCATAGAAATAATCTATACCTCTGACCAGCAGTTGTGGAAAGGGTCGTAGGTCTCCACGTTGTTGATTCTCTGCAAGCCATCAAAACCTCCAAGCACGTAGACCTTGCCCCCCAGCACCACCATCTTGTGTCTCCAGCGGCCTATGTTCAAATACTCAATTTGAATCCATTTGTTTATTGAAGAATTGTATTTCCAAACATCATGCTGTGTTTCTTTACCACCTGAAAGACATATACAGCATTTAAGAAACCACCGGATGTGTAACAAGTACAGCTTCTCCCATAATTTCCCACAAGCCTGTAAGTGTTACCTCCCCAAACCAACACCAACCCTCACTCCACCCCGCCAGGCAAAAAAATTCATGAAGATGTGTGCGGTGTGGTTGGGGAGACAGAGCCAACACAGGGAAACAGGGAGACACAGTGTAAGGCTGTGCCATGTGTCACCTCTGTGCTGCGAGAGTTCGGAGAAGAGGCTACATGAGCTAAGTCCAGATAAGGCTTCAGGGAAGTGGTACCCAGGTCTGCCTAGGCGAGTGGGCGCCAGCAGGAGCCTGCACTCAGTGCTTGTATGGCCGAGGAGCAAGAGGTCAGGCAGGACAGGTGAGGTTGGACGATTGTGGGTGGGATAGTAGGGCCTTCCTTATGTGCTCAGTCACTCAGTCATATCTGACTCTGCGACCCCATGGACTGCAGCCCACCAGGTTCCTCTGTCCATGTGATTCTCCAGGCAAGTGTCCTGGAGTGGGTTACCATTTCCTACTCCAGGGGACTTCCCAACCCAAGGATCTAACCCATGTCTCTTGCATCTCCAGCATCGCAAATGGATTCTTTATCACTGAGCCACCTGGAAAGCTCGGTACGGCCTTGACCAGCATCAAAATAGAAAGCAGCTGAAGTTCTATGTTTGCTTATTTATTAATATTTAAACAAATACAAGCCTGGAGAAATCACCATGAAATCTTAGAAAATTCTTTGGTTCATATCTCTGATCTATATAAAAACATGTGAGGTTTCTCCTACTTTGAAATTATTTCTGTTGGAACTGAATGAGATGCTCACAATAGAGTGATGAGCTGGTAAAAAAAAAATTCAAAACAACTCAATAAACAGAAAATACAAATTTCAGTTAGGGAGAGAGAGCAAGACAAAGGAGAACTGACTTTTTTGGTGATTTTAATAAAATATTTTAATGACTTTGTATTTCCTTTTTCCCATCAGCACAGAGTACTACTAATTATTAATACTTAAAAGATGTAGTTTTCAGACTTTCAACTGTGCACTAGTGTGGAATTGAGTATGACTGGTGACGCTCTGTGTCATGAGTGTTTCTCAAGGGTGGAACCCCGAGGTGGGATTCCTAGGTCAGGGGCGTGCCCACCTTAATTTTCATAGGTTCTGCCAAAGAGCCTTTAAAGCTGTCCTGGTTGACCTTTCCTCATACCCCACCCACAGCAGATATCAGGAGGGTTTTTTTGGTTGGTTTGTTTTGCTTTACATCCTGATAGAGAAAAATGATGTCATAGTTTGGTTTTTCCCTGCTACTAGGGAGATTGAGCTTCTTCCTCTTCTGTGAGCTTTTTGTTCGTATAGTTTAACCATTCTTAGGGAGTGGGATTGTGCACCTTTTGGAGTTCTCTATTCAAAACACTGTGATATTGATCCCATTCAGGTAGTATCCAAAATTATAAAATACTATACACTTTCAAAAAGTGTATGCAAATGTTATTAAAAGGAGGAGAAAACCTACAATTTTTACTTCAGGATGTAAAAGAAGATCTGATTAACTGGGCAGGCATATCGTGTACACAGATGAGAAGACAAGTTATTGCAAAGATGTCAGTCCTCCCCAAGTTAACCTCTATGTTGGGTGTCTTCAGGGCTTTTCATGGATTTCAAGACGTGAAGTGACCATTCTAAACTTCATTTGGAAGAGTAGATTTGGGAACATTTCTAAGAAACATTTGAAAAAGAAGGAGTGAGAGAGCTTTCCCTGGCAAATATCAAAATACCAAAACCCTATGATAATAAAAATAATGTGCTACCAGTGTAAGATGAGACAAACTGATCAATTAAAAGCAAGGTACAGAAACAGACTAAAAGATACAGAGATTCTAAAAAATGGCATTAGAACAACTGGCTATTGGTTTAGAGAAAAATTAAGTTAGATCCCTATTTCACATTACACTTAAAATTTAAGTGTAAATGCTATGGAAGTAACTGGACAATATATGATAGAAGATGTTAAAGATCTTGGGGGTGGTGAGGGGCTTTCTAAGCATGACAAGAAACCTAGAATCATATAGAAAAGAAAGTTACTATTTAAAGTATAAAAAGTTAAAAGACAATCACTATCTGAGAGAAAGTATTTACAATACAAATAGCTTCCCTGGTGGCTCAGATGGTAAAGAATCTGCCTGCAATGCAGGAAACCCAGGTTTGATTGATCCCTGGGTTGGGAAGATCCCCTGGAGAAGGGAATGGCAAACCACTCCAGTATTCTTGAAATCCCATAGACAGAGGAGCCTGGCTGGCTACAGACCATGGGTTGCAAAGAGTCGGACACGGCTGAGTGATTAACACTTTCATACAATAAGAGCTCCAAAAATTAATAAGAAAGCGACAACCAACCAATAGAAAAACAAAGGATAGGAACAGCTCATTTTAAAAAAACATACATTTAACTAATAAATAGATGAAAATATATTCAATCTCACTTAGAGTGTAAATTTAAACATTCAAGTCTATTAAAATGTAATTGATAATAAAAAATGTTAACAAGGATGTAGAAAATTGGCACTGTCATTCATTATTGGTTGAACTGTAAATTGGTACAAACTTTCTGGAAGACAATTTAACAATATCTACAAAAATTCTAAATTTACACATCTTAATGCACTGGTCATAGCAAACACCCTCTTCCAACAACACAAGAGAAGACTCTACATATGGACATCACCAGATGGTCAACACCGAAATCAGACTGATTATATTCTATGCAGCCAAAGATGGAGAAGCTCTATACAGTCAACAAATACAAGACCAGGAGCTGACTGTGGCTCAGATCATGAACTCCTTATTACCAAATTCAGACTTAAACTGAAGAAAGTAGGGAAAACCGCTAGACCATTCAGGTATGACCTAAAGCAAATCCCTGATGATTATACAGTGGAAGTGAGAAACAGATTTAAGGGCCTAGATCTGATAGATAGAGTGCCTGATGAACTATGGAATGAAGTTCATGACATTGTGCAGGAGACAGGGATCAAGACCATCCCCATGGAAAAGAAATGCAAAAAAGCAAAATGGCTGTCTGGGGAGGCCTTACAAATAGCTGTGACGAGAAGAGAGGTGAAAAGCAAAGGAGAAAGGGAAAGATATAGGCATCTAAATGCAGAGTTCCAAAGAATAGCAAGAGATAAGAAAGCCTTCTTCAGCGATCAATGCAAAGAAAATAGAGGAAAACAACAGATTGGGAAAGACTAGAGATCTCTTCAAGAAAATTAGAGATACCAAGGGAACATTTCATGGCAAAGATGGGCTCGATAAAGGACAGAAATGGTATGGACCTAATAGAAGCAGAAGATATTAAGAGGTGGCAAGAATACACGGAAGAACTGTACAAAAAAGATCTTCACGACCCAGATAGTCATGATGATGTGATCACTAATCTAGAGCCAGACGTCTTGGAATGTGAAGTCAAGTGGGCCTTAGAAAGCATCACTACGAACAAAGCTAGTGGAGGTGATGGAATTCCAGTTGAGCTGTTTCAAATCCTGAAAGATGATGCTGTGAAAGTGCTGCCCTCCATATGCCAGCAAATTTGGAAAACTCAGCAGTGGCCACAGGACTGGAAAAGGTCAGTTTTCATTCCTATTCCAAAGAAAGGCAATGCCAAAGAATGCTCAAACTACTGCACAATTGCACTCATCTCACATGCTAGTAAAGTAATGCTCAAAATTCTCCAAGCCAGCCTTCAGCAATATATGAACCGTGAATTCCCTGACGTTCAAGCTGGTTTTAGAAAAGGCAGAGGAACCAGAGATCAAATTGCCAGCATCCGCTGGATCATGGAAAAAGCAAGAGAGTTCCAGAAAAACATCGATTTCTGCTTTATTGACTATGCCAAAGCCTTTGACTGTGTGGATCACAATAAACTGTGGAAAATTCTGAGAGAGATGGGAATACCAGACCACCTGACCTGCCTCTTGAGAAATCTGTATGCGGGTCAGGAAGCAACAGTTAAAACTGGACATGGGACACCAGACTGGTTCCACATAGGAAAAGGAGGACGTCAAGGCTGTATATTGTCACCCTGCTTATTTAACTTCTATGCAGAGTACATCATGAGAAACGCTGGGCTGGAAGAAACACAAGCTGGAATCAAGATTGCCAGGAGAAATATCAATAACCTCATATATGCAGATGACACCACCCTTATGGCAGAAAGTGAAGAGGAGCTAAAAAGCCTCTTGATGAAAGTGAAAGAGGAGAGCGAAAAAGTTGGCCTACAGCTCAACATTCAGAAAACGAAGATCATGGCATCTGGTCCCATCACTTCATGGGAAATAGATGGGGAAACAGTGGAAACAGTGTCAGACTTTATTATTTGGGGCTCCAAAATCACTGCAGATGTTGACTGCAGCCATGAAATTAAAAGATGCTTAATCCTTGGAAGAAAAGTTATGACCAACCTAGATAGCATATTCAAAAGCAGAGACATTACTTTGCCAACTAAGGTCCATCTAGTCAAGGCTATGGTTTTTCCTGTGGTCATGTATGGATGTGAGAGTTGGACTGTGAAGAAGGCTGAGTGCCAAAGAATTGATGCTTTTGAACTGTGGTGTTGGAGAAGACTCTTGAGAGTCCCTTGGACTGCAAGGAGATCCAACCAGTCCATTCTGAAGGAGATCAGCCCTGGGATTTCTTTGGAAGGAATGATGCTAAAGCTGAAACTCCAGTACTTTGGCCACCTCATGCGAAGAGTTGAGTCATTGGAAAAGACTCTGATGCTGGGAGGGATTGGGGGCAGGAGGAGAAGGGGACGACCGAGGATGAGATGGCTGGATGGCATCACGGACTCGAAAGACGTGAGTCTGAGTGAACTCCGGGAATTGGTGATGGACAGGGAGGCCTGGCGTGCTGCAGTTCATGGGGTCGCAAAGAGTCGGACACGACTGAGTGACTGAACTGAACTGAATGACCACTTCTAGGAATCTTTCCATATAGCAGCACAAGTTCATAAATATATATGTATGCAAAATGTCTGTTGTGGCCTTTTTTTCAAGGGGAAAATAGACATTGAAAAAAATTATGGTTCATTCATTCAACAGACAGCCCTGAAACTGGTAAAAGAGCAACAATAACAGTCCTCACAGTAATGATAGTGATGAGCAATACTGTTGAGTTCTCACCCTGTGCTTGGGATTGTGCTGTACTTTACGTGTATTGTAGACTTAACACATATAGTAGGTCATGTAACGATGTCTAGAATAGATCATTAATTGAGTACAAGTTTCTGTTGATTTAGTATAACAAGCATGCTTTTGTATATTGCTTATATCATTTTTAAAAAGACAACAACAAATGAAGACAGAGAAAAGAAAAGTTGTAGAATAAAATAACGTGTATCTTGTATGTGGCAAAGACTGACCATGACTACCAAGCCTGTCTTTTCCTCCTGAGCGCATGGCTGAACTACGCTTCCCAGCCCCACATCATGGGGGTGCAGGGAGGGCGTGTGGCTGGTCCTTGCCAATAGAATGTGAGCAGAACTGAAGCCTCGTGTCCAGGCTGAGGCTGTTGTGAGCAGGTGTGCCTTCTCAATTTGTTCAGTTTCTCTCTTCCCAAAATGCATCAAGCTTTAAGGTCACTTGTGGAAACAGCTGCATCATGAGATGGAAGGAGCCTAGGTCCCTGAAGAACCGAGTGGAGCAGGTGCTGTCCCTCAGCCCCCATGTACTACTGTGGTAATTCACTGAGATTTAGAATCTGTTGCCACGGCTAGCATTACTTACTCTAAGACAATACAAAACCATTTTGTAAAAAAAAAAAGTAAAAACGTAAGATTGTAATGGAGCAGAGTAACTGCCATGTTTTACTTTATACTCCTTGTATTGCTTAAATCTTCTACAACAATTAAAAATATTTCCACAAGATAAAAGAAAGCTGAAATCTAATCTATGGTATTAATGCATTCAAGGAAGAGCTGACCTGCCCTTTATTCTGAAGGAGGCCAGCTCTGGGAATAAGCTCTTCCCTAAACAAGTTTAGATTAGAGAAAACTTCCCAAAGAGGGGATGGGATGTTTGTCTCTTCCCTTGGCACCTCAAGAAGAGCTAGGTGGCTTTTGATGTCATGGAAGGGCATGAGACTGAGAGAACATGGATTGGAATGTGTGACTTTGGGTAAGTTCCATGCTTTCTGAGCCTGTTTTCTCCATTTGTAACCTGGAGATTAAAATCACCTACCATATGGAGTTGAAGTGAGAGGCAAATAATTAAACGCTACCAAAGGGTAAGTTTATTTACACTAAGTGCTGTAAAGATGGTAGAGATTGTGTCACTCAATAGTTATTGAACATTTACTATGTGTCCAGACAGTGCTAGGTATTAAATTCAAGGACTAATGGGAAATAGGCATAGAGTAATTACAAATAATTAAGCAAACAACTTAGCAGTAAGAGATGAAAAAGTATTGGGTGTTATCGGAGCATCTAAAGGTAAAATCTAATAAACTTGGGGGAGGGGTCAGATTTTTATTCATTACTGAATAAATTACTGAATATTCATTACTGTATTACCATTACTGTATTGGCCTTTGCCTACAGCAGACACCAGATAAACTCTAGCAATACTTTCCTTCTTCCTTTTCCAGAAAGTACAGGATCTGTCTGTCTGTTCCCCTAGTTCTTAGGACAATACTGCTCAAGGATTAGGGTTCGTTTAGTAATAATCCCCTCTCCACGATAGGACCATCTGAGTGCCTGGTTTCCACATGCTGACCCAGTCAGTGCTAGGTCAGTGCCATCCACACTAATTCTTCTAGGATGGTCACCTGGCTCTCACTCAGGGAAGCACGTAGTGCCTTGGGAACTGGCTTTGGTATCACATAACTTCTGCTTACCTGAGATGTAGACCTCATTTTTTAATGTCACGCATGCAAACTCCACCCACTTCTTATTCTCGCTGTCCAGCTCGTGCTCTGTCATGGGGAGTTTGGCCACCTCCAGGCGGCTGCGCCTTAGGGGATCCAGGCAGGTTACCTCCGCCACAAACCGTTCATCCTTCGTGCAGCCACCAATGATCATGAATACCTCAGACTGGAACTCATGCATCCTGGGCTTGGTGCGCTCTGAAATGATCTGGAAAACCAGTGGGAGTACAAAAAAGTAGAATGGTACAGTGGTTCAGAGCTCAGGTTATGGAACCAGGACAACAGAATCCGATTCCTAACTCTGCTACGGTATGACCATGTGACTTCACCTCCTTGAGTATCATGTTCTGTATAATGGAGATTTTAGTGGTAACAACCTCATAGTTTTGTCAGGAAGATTAAGTGGGCTAATATACTTCGTGTGCTTGGCCTCGGGCCTGATGGATAATAAGTACTCAGTAAAGGTTATCGGTTATAGATTTTACTACTTTTTAAGAAGTTCAGATCTGTTTACAATCAAGTGCACTTCCTGCATCTTCTCTCTTGCTTGGTTGGAAGCACTGAATCCTAGAATTTAATTTCTGGCCACCTTCCACTGCCCCTTGGTTTCAGTTTCTTGATGATATCCCAGACTTTGCTCACTGCCAGGCCTCTTTAGAGGACTGGAAGAGAAGTCCTGACTGGGCACAAAAGAGCATCCAGAGACTTAGGAGAAAAGAACCGAAAGGGAACAGAGTATATCCAGGGAGGTCGGGGGACCGGGTCCCAGCAGCAAGCGTATGACCCTTCAGAGCCTTGAACAAGTGAAGAAGTTCATATCACAGATATCTGAACCCAGGTGAAGGAGCAGAGGTTTGGGGTCAGATACACCAGAGTTCCTTCCTGCTTTCACCACCTATGGCCATGTGACCTTGGGGAAGAGACACAGTCTCTGTAAGGGCCTGTGATCACACCTCTGCCTCCAGGCTGCTGTGAGCATGCATGAGGTTGTAATGTAGAGGGCTGAGTCGAGCATCCGGCACACGCAGAGCCCTTGAAAGCTAGTCAAAGGGGATAGTGGGAGTGGTGGGAGATGCCATGTTGATGTTATGAATGAAAAGGGAGAGGTGCCCTCCTCCTGGTCCAGCCAACCCTGGGCTTGATGCGGGAGGTTCTACAGGTGCAGGACCTTGATGGGAGACAGAGAGGCAGCACCCATTTCCCACGTGACCAATGCAGTTTCTTTTTCCTACAAGGTTAAACTGACCTAATATGGATCATGGAACTTCAGTCTTGCCTACAGACACACAGGTTACAGTAGCAAAGACTGAAGGCCACAAATGGTGAATCCAATCAATAGTCACATCCAATCAGGTCAGCCAACATCCAGCATCTATTTCCCAGAAGAGACTTTATTTTTCTGTGCCTATAGTCAGATACAATAAATTTTGATCCGCAGTTCTTGAGGCCGAACCGTGGCCAGTAAGTGTGTAGCAGGGCTCTCTTCTGCGGGTGAGCAGAAGGGAGTATGACTATGTGTGGCAGGACAATCCTGGGCTGAGCCTGCAGCACTGACAGTGGAAAGGCCAGCTGGGATGAGGGTAGGGGGGTGGTCTTGAGAACTTGGAGGCACTATGAGAATACCAAGCTGGTAGGAGAGGATTGAACAATGCATTGGCACCAAAGACAAATCTGTCCCCTCTGAGATTTCTCCCTCCAGCCTCTGAACCATCCTTCCGGGTACAACCTCCAGCACCAATCTGTCCTCTTTCAGGGAGGATTTATGGATTATAGAGCGATGTTTAGAGAACAGCACTAGCCTCCCAGAATTGGTTTCCTGTGACTCTTACTCTGGTTCAGAGAAGCAGGCCCCAGCTTCCCCTCTTTAACCACCTTATGCACAGTGCCTGCTCTGCCGCATCAACAGCCTGCTGACTAGCTAGGGACCACACTAGCTGTGATCTTACTCCTGACTCCCAGTCCTGCATCCTGGCCTGCGGAAGACTTTGTTCCCACTGACAATCCTGCATTGCTGCCTGCTGTCAGGATCTCCCCATATCTGTCCTCAGTTTCCCACACTGCCTCCCAACAACTCGCCCTGTAATCTTTTTGACATCAATGTCCGTGTCACTTTGCTCTTTTCCCCGGGAAGCCATTCTAGCCTTTCCACATATGCTCCCACAGTCCTGAATTTCCCTATCACAGCACTTTTCACCCTCATCTAATTTATTCTAATGTCCTTCATGGCTGGAACAGCCCTTTTCTTCAACAGGTCTCAGCACCAAGAACAATATCTGGAGCTTGTGGGCTTCCATAAATGATGGCTGAATGAATGAATGAAAGAATGGGCAAGCTAGTTGACCCAGCACCTGATAAAGATTTTTTTTTCCAGTCTAGATCATTGTGGTAACCAGCTTCCACAAGGGCTCCCAGCAATCCCCACTTCCTGGAATTAACATCCTATGTTGTTCCCTCCACATTGCTCCTAGGTCGATCTCTATGCCAATAGAATACAATAGTGACAGTATACTACTTCTGAAATTAGGTTATGAAGGCACTAGGATTCCATCTTGATTGCTGTCTTTCTTGGGTCATTTTCTCTAAGGAAGCCACCTGCTATGGAGGGGCCAACCATCAGCAAGGAAGTAACACCTGTCAACAATCTTGTGAGGGAGCTTGGAAGTGGATACTCCAGCCGGCTCTGAGATTTGAGATGACTAACTGCAGCCCCAGCCAGTAGCTTGACTGCAACTTCAGAAGAGCCCCTAAGCCAGAACCACCCAGCTAAATCACTCCCAGATCCCTGACAGTAATGAGATAATAAATGTTTGTTGTTTTAAACTGCCTTTTGGGATAATTTGTTGCACAGCAATAGATAATATAATCATCCAGTTCATGGATCAGGCTGGGTATTGAGACCTGCCTTCCCTGGTGGCCCAGAAGGTAACTGGGGTCAAATCCCTGGGTCAGGAAGATGCCCTGGAGAAGGAAATGGCAACCCACTCCAGTATTCTTGCCTGGGAAATTCCATGGACAGAGGAGCCTGCCGGGCTACATGGAGTTACAAAACAGACATGACTGTGTGATTGAACACACGCTTAAGTTCAGCTATACTTTCCAAAATATTAACCTCAAAGGCATGACAAATGCCAATCAGACATCAGAGATGTGCGAGTTTTCAGATACAAGGAAATGTTTGCCAGTGAATCAAACATAACAATCAGGTCTACCCAGTATATTTTCATATTGTTAGAAAGAGCAGAGTTGCACCTAACTGAATACTCTTTGTCCAAAGAGCCCATATGAGAGGACTGAACAGAAGTAACCAAACTACTTGGATAAAGCTCACAGGGGTGAGCTTCTGACACTCTGTCCTCAGGAGTAAGCCCTCCTGACAGCACACATATCAGAGCAGCATTTGGTATAGATCAAGTTGGTCCCTGGAAACTTCGGAGGCAATGAAATGAAGGGGCAAATTTCTCTGCCCCAAAAGACCTCTCTCAGTGAAGGTACCAGCTACTACTCCTAGATCAAATGTAAATTGACATTTGCCTTTAGGTTCTAACATTTGACTCTGTCACCACCACCGTGGGCTTAAAAGGAGGAACAAGGTTAAGTCTGGGAAAGGAGGGTTAGGAGAAGGATGTTCACAGCGTATACTCCAGACTTCCACTCAAGTCATCAGGAATAAAGCCAGGCTCATGGAAGCAGTGAGAAGACTGAGAATTTTAGAAATCAACTAGCTATGAGACCCAACTCAGAGATCACAATGGTTGGTTGGCTCAGTTACCTAGACAATAGAACAAGAATAAGAGAGTGCCTCTAGCACTTGGGGCAATAAGACAGAAAAAAATTAGGACTGAATGGGAAGAGAGATTTTAGCCTCAGAGAAAGAAAATGCTTAATGCTTGATTGTGCCATAAAGGAACTGAGTGAGAATAGGAACAGTCTTTATTTCTAGGACACTTATCATCTATCAGATATTGTGTTAACACATTTCATTCATTATCTTATTTAAGTCTCAAAACAATTCCATCAGCTGGTAGGTATTATCTTCCCCATGTTACAAGGGGGAAGAAAGCTGAGCACTGAAGAATTGATTCTTTTGAACTGTGGTGTTGGAGAAGACTCTTGAGAGTCCGTTGAACTGCAAGGAGATCAGTCCTGGGTGTTCATTGGAAGGACTGATGTTGAAGCTGAAACTCCAATACTTTGGCCACCTGATGCAAAGAGCTGACTCATTTGAAAAGACCCTGATGCTGGGAAAGATTGAGGGTAGGAGGAGAAGGGGATGACAGAGGATGAGATGGTTGGATGGCATCACCAACTCAATAGACATGAGTTTGGGTAAACTCGGGGAGTTGGTGATGAACAGGGAGGCCTGGCATGCTGCGGTTCATGGGGTCACAAAGAGTCGGACATGACTGAGCGACTGAACTGAACTGAACTGATGTTACAAGGACTGAGCTTTAGGGCAGCTAAGTTGCTTTCCCAAGGTCACACTGTCGGTAAATTGTGCAATCAAGATGAAAGTCCAGATTCACCTGACTAGAAGTCCAATTTTCTGACACTGGGGACTTTTCTAGTTATCAGTATTCACTCTGGTCCTAAATCCAAAGCCTATAATCCCACTCCCCACCCCTCCATCACAAATACAAAAGGCAGAACAGTTTTAACAGCGGCAATTTTGCAGAAGACATAGTAGGGACAATTTATATGAGAGGAAACCGTTTACATCTGCCTTTCAGGGAGTTCAGAAATGGGAAGCAGAAACAAAAATAGCAAGAATGTTGGCAATTGATCAAGACTTTATGCTTTAAATGCTGAACTGAGAGCAGTTGCGGAGGTTGACCTTGTCTTCAGGAATATGAGGGCTTTCCCATTGCTGAGCCACCTGCCGGTGACTCACATTTCAACATAGGATCCTTGTGGTGGTCTGGTTCTCTATCAGTCTACTCATCACCCTTCATTTGCTTAGTGTCCTATCCTCTCTAAAAGAGAAGATATGGGAGTTTATTAGGGCAGAGACTGTTTTGTGGTGTTTGGTGCCATGTCTGGCATATAGTTGGTATTCGTGATTTATTTGTGAAGAATGAAAGTATAGCCTGTTAAAATATATAGGGTGCTGCTGAAGTAGAACTTAGGGGGGAAATTAAAGCACTAATGACAATATTGGAGAAGGCAATGGCACCCCACTCCAGTACTCTTGCCTGGAAAATCCCATGGACAGAGGTGCCTGGTAGGCTGCAGTCCATGGGATCGCTAAGAGTCGGACACGACTGAGTGGCTTCACTTTCACTTTTCACTTTCATGCATTGGAGAAGGAAATGGCAACCCACTCCAGTGTTCTTGCCTGGAGACTCTCAGGGATGGGGGAGCCTGGTGGGCTGCCATCTCTGGGATCACACAGAGTCGGACATGACTGAAGCGACTTAGCAGCAACGACAATATTAGAAGAAAAAAAAAGAAAGATCTCAAAATAATGACCTTCAATTCCTCCCTAAGAAACTGGCAAAAGAATAGAAAATTCAATCTGAAGTAAGCAGAAGAAAGAAAATAATCAATATTAAAGTAGAAATAAGGGGAATAGAAAGTGTAAAGACAATAGAGAAAGTTAAATGAAACCAGAAGCTAGTTCTTTGAGAAAACCAATAAAATTGATAAAACTCTAACCAGACTGATCAGAAAAAAAAAAAAGGAGACAAATTACCAATATCTGGAATGAGAAATATGACATCACTGCAGATTCTACAGATAATAAAGAGGATAATAAGTGGACAACTTTATGCCAATAAATTCAGCAATGGAAAATTCTTTTGAGAAATACACACTACCAAGGCTAATTCTAGAAGAAATAGAATGATAGATATAGATATTAAAGAAATATAATTTGAAGTTTTAAGTTTAAAACCTTCTCTCACATACACACAAATTCCTTCTGATTCTGATAGCATCACTGATGAATTCTACCAAATATTTAAGAATGTGCTTGCAAAGTGAATAAATTACAATGGATCTGAAGACAACACAGAACTAGAAAAGTACACACAAAAAAGAAGGGGCTCCCAAGGGGCCTCTGAAAGACAATTGCTAAACTCTCTTGGCTAATATTTCTACCAATGGCGTAATGAAGAAGGCTTGGTAGCCAACCTCAGAACTGCTGTATAGTGGTATACATGTGTGGTATACATGGGTCGTATAGTGGTGTACATGTGAGGCTGTTCATGCATACAAACTTGACAAGCTGTCCTTCCATCATTGCTTCTTGATTGTTTTGTTCCTCTCCACTAAGCTTGTTCTTATTTTTTATAAAATTCTGAATATAACATTTCTTCAGGAATTGTTAAGCAGAACCAGGTAGATACAAATGATACTTTTATTTACCATCTTGGTACCCATTTATTCACTCAAAAAACATTAAGCACTCCTTAGCTATATATATATATCAAGGACTCTCCTAAGGTCTGGATGAATAGTCCAATAAGACGTATTTCCTACCATAACAAGTTCCCTGTCTTGAGATATTTATAGATGAGGAATTCAATGGTTAACAGGTGATGGTTGGTGCTATGACAGAGCAATGCCATGACGCTTTAAGAATGACAGGGGCCTCTGGAGAAGGCGATGCTTAAACTGAGTTTTGAAGCTGGAACAGAAGTTAACTAGATGAAGCAGAGGAAAAAGTCATTTGGGCAGCATTAGCCTGCATTCTCCAGTACTCTTGCCTGGAGAATCCCAGGCATGGGAGAGCCTGGTGGGCTGCTGTCTATGGGGTCACAGAGTCAGACACGACTGAAGCGACTTAGCAGCAGCAGCAGCAGCCTGCATTAACCTGAAGGCTGAAAAAGCATGTCCACCTTGGGGAATTACAAGTGGTGCATTAGGACCAAGAGGAGAGCAGGAGAGAGAGGTTGGAGATGACACCAGAGCCGTGAGCAGGAGGCTGGGCTCTGAGAGTTTAGGCAAAAGTGTGGGCTTTATCCTGAGGGTGGTGGGGAGCCAGTGAAGAGACTAAACCCAGGAGAAAATGATTAGGCTCGAGTTTTAGGTCAGCAGGAAGGCCAGATGAAGGGCAGGAAGTTGAGTTTTGAGAAATTTTCAGTTCAGGAAGGAAATAATGAGTCTGAACCTAGGTAATGTCAGAGGAGATCTAATGTGTCCCCCAGAATGGCCAAAGTGGGAAAACAGCAGCCCTGAGGAATGGTGACTGGACTGGACAACTGGACAGGGCATCCTTCCTGCATGTGTGCGGCTCCCCACCAAACTCCCGCCCTTACACAACTGAAATAAGGATGTGCCAGGCATGGTGCTAGGCGATTTCCAGATCTCACCTAGTCCTCTCAGTAGCTGTCTACCCTGTAGTATCATCCCCATTTTACAGATCAGAAACCCAGAGCTTCTGGACTGCCTGACTCAAACTATAAATTTAATAGCATCTTCTTCTTCATGCCCTAAGGATTTGTGAGCCAGTCTCACCTGTTTCTCTGGGAGGTCTGCTAATCCCTTTACTCTGCTGGTTATCTATAGCATCTCTCATCACCAACTCACCTCATTGCCAGAAAGGTGGTACATCCTGGCTTCCTGGAGCAGTGGGAAGACCTCCGGGCACTGTCTGATGAGAGGATCCGCTTCCACCATCTCCACAAAGTACCATGGGTCCAGAAGCGGCAAGCGCACGTTCTCCAGGACGTAGGGGAGCAGGCAGAGTCGTTCTGACTGCTTGTGCCTAACCCAGCTCATCACAGTCTCAAACACCTGAGCCTCCTCTGTCACGTAAAGGTCGTCACTCTTCAAAATATGGTACAGAGTGTCCACAGGAAGTTCCAGGAACTCCTCAGAGTTCAGGATCTGCACAAAGTTCTGGATGATGTAACTCTGAACCTGCTTCTTTAGACTGTCCAAGGAATGCGTGTCTGCCAGCCTCAGGATTCCAACACAATTTTCTGGGTTCAAAGCTTCTGTAAGGAAGCTGGCACAGGCATCCACCATCCGCAGGAACTAAGAGAACAGAAGGGTAGCAAATCAGGCCAGAAAATGACCAGTCCACAAAGAGGTTGATCAGTGAGTTGTATGTAGTAGCAAAAATTTAGAAAGAACCCAAGTGACCCAAATAGGGGACTAGCTAAATAAATGAAAATATGTTCATATTTTTGACAGCTCTTGGGTCATTAAGAAAGCATGCTGTATCCAGCACAGCCAAAAATAAAATTTTTTAAATTAAAATAAAGACACAGAGTGTACTTGGAACTAGAGAGGTCATGATGGGTCTAAAAAAAAGAAAAAGAAATGAAAACATGTCATAGAAAAATATTAAATGACATGGAAGACATTCATAATGTATTGAGTTGAAAAATCCATTCACTGAATCTTGATCAAATGTCCAGATTTAATCAGCAACTTACAGGAAGCACAGGTGAAAGAGGAACATGTTCAATAATGCCATGGGAATACAATCAGCAAAAACCCAGACTGTGGGAAACTCTACAGAACAACCAGTTCAGTTTCTTCAACAAATACATCCGAAGGAGAAAGAGAGAAGTGAGAGGGAGTGGGCAGGGAGAAAGAGCTGAAGCATGAAAAGAGATTTAAAAGATACATCAACCTACAAGAAAATATAGCACTTTATTTGGAACACTAATTTAAACAAAATAATTTTAAAAGTCAGAAAAATATTTACAACGACCAACATTTGGTGATATAAAGCAACTATTACTTTTTAAATTTATATATTTATTTTAATTTGAGGATAATTACAGTATTCTGATGGTTTTTGCCATACATCAGTGTGAATCGGCCATAGGTATATGTGTCCCCTCCATCCTGACCACCCTCCACCTCCCTTCCCACCCTATCCCTCTATGTTGTCACAGAGCACCAGCTTTGAGTGCCCTGTAAAGCAACTATGATTAATTTTAAATATGGCAATAATGTTATGGTTATGTTTAAAGAAGTTTTGGGGGCTATATACTGAAATATTTTCAGGTAAAATGAGAAAGCACTTCACAAAAGCATATGTGTATTATGATACTATTTTATTTTTATAAAGAAAAAAAATTTTTGGTCATCGCAACAATAATCCTCCCACAGAAACAAGTCCCATAGGAATGGATGAAATATACTGTATAAACTATATAAGGCACCACACTCTGTAATGATGCTATGAGATTTTTTTCTTATTTTGTTCATATACTTTTAAAATCCTCTAAAATGAATAGTAACACTTTTGTGATGAAAAATTAATTTTAAAATTAATTGGCTTCCATGTCTTATTTTTAAATTATCATCCTCTTCATAAGAATGTGAGTCTTATATATGTATACAGCGCTTTACAGTGACAAAGTTCTTTTGTGTCTGCTATATTATTTAATACCCGTTTTACAGATGAAGGGTCTCAAAATGCTCCAGTCCATTTTATTTGCTTCTCTCTGGAGCTTAGCTTTGAAGGAGTCAAGTTCTCAATGTTATTGGTTTGATCAATTAGAGGAAAGACGGAAAGAAGGAGACTGAGGGGACAGGGCCTGGTGGGAGGGTTGCTCTAAAGACAGGGCCTCGTCAGAGTAGAGACAGGTAGACCTGACCGGGGAGTGGGGGTGCAGGCTGCAGTCAAGAAACTCTAATGATGGGAGCTGCGGATGACAGGGTTTTGGGGCCTGAAGGGAAGGGCAGGACAGGTCTTGGGGTGGACCACACTGACTTAGGGTTTGTCCTTCATTTCAGAACATTCTAGGAGGAACAGGTTCCTGATGAGGGGATCAATCCCAATGGCAAAATATTTTTCCCTGTCACACTACACTTTTCAATTGTCCGTTTAGGAATCATTGACCTGAGGGTAAATGACCTGAGGAGAAAGTCTAAACTCTGCCTCGGACCACCCGGCCTGCTGGCCCCCACCGCATGATCTGCTCCTCGCATGAGCAACTGTGGAAACAGTTGAGACAGAAATCTAACACCTGTTTAGTTGTTTGCAGATTTTCGGTTCAAAGAGTAAAAATATACAACCGAGACCAAGCCTCGCTGAGCCCTCAGAAGCTGTAACCAGAGCCCTGTGTGGCTCTGCCCACAGAGCCCTCTGAGAGGGCTGAAAGGGAACTCACTTAACTGGCAGGCTCTGGAGCAAAGCGGCAGGTACACCTCACCAGCATTTGCCTGAGAGAAAGGTGGTATGAAAATCAAATCGGTTTTCTAAATAAGTAGACTATCTCTGGGAGGCCACCTCAGAACCTGGTAACAGTGGTTGCCTCTGGAAGGGAACTGGGGGCCTGCGTCAGGGTGGAGAGGGAGAATTACTTTTCACTTTTGCCTCTCTGTATCCCCTCCAGTTTCGTGTCTTGTGGAGGAATTATCTATTTATTCTATCTATGCTCACAAATAGAGAAAACACTAGAAGGAAATACATCAAAATGCTAATGGTGGTTATCTCAACTAAGTTTTGTAGATAAAGTTATTAATTTGTTTTTTTGGATTTAGCTGTAGAGATCAAGTTTTCTGCACTGAGCAGGAAGTCGCTTTCAAAATCAGAAAAAAATAAAATAAATATTTTCTTGTGATTTTCAAGTATACAACAAGAAAATAAAATGTAAAAATAAAGAAAGAAAGAAAGAACACATACTATGTGCCAGTCCTTTCCGTTAAGCAGCTCATTTAATACATACAACAACACTATCAAGTAGAGATTTGTTATTATATCATTGCTGTTTTATAAATGAGGAAACAGTTTCAGAAAAGTGAAGCAATTTCTTCAGAGACTTAAAATGAGAGGTAGAGCTAAAAGTTGAAAGTCTTCTCTTGTTCCAAAAATATATGTTTTTACATTATTTCAAGTCACCTCCAGTCAAATAGTGTGTGCAGAGGACAAGGGCTTGCGTGCAGATGCCAAGGGCAATTTGTACACTTCACTGGAGCACTCAGATGGTCTGATCTGTCCAGACCCAGGAAGGCCCAGCTGACAAGATGCCAGTACTTACCCCAGCATGATGACCACTGAGGAGCAAAGAAGGAACCAGGAACGAGAATAAAATCAAGTACCAAAGTTCACACGTGTGAGAAACAGTGACCCACACGTGTCTTCCTGCACTTGGAAACCGCCCATCCACCTGTTCTTCTCGCCAATATGTACTGAGCATCTGTTAGATCACAGGCCCTCAGCTGGGGCTACCAAGGGGAGCAGAAAGAAATACAGTGCCCAGGCTCACTGGAAAAGGCAGCCAGTGGGGGAGGCAGGCAGGAATCAAATACTCATGCGGACTGTGTACAATTACTGCTGGGATAAACACTGTGTCACAGAGTTCAGTGATGCCGCTGCCTAGACTGAGAAAGTCTGCCCTTACCCCTCAAGCCGCGCCTATACATCAGCACTGGGACTCTCCCTGATGGAGTCACGCCTGTCTACTCACCTCCTGAAAACAGCCCTAAGCTTACCTGTCAGCACTGCCTTCCTATGCTCACACCATTTCATCAGCCAGGACCACCTTTGTCCCTCATCTCTGCCTGCTAAAATCCTCTTCCCATCACCTAAGCAAGTTTGACTCTGGAGCCCCACTTTTAAAGAAAGGATTCAAGAGAGTTCATCCCATCTACAACTGAGAAGTCCCCTTTTAAGTTTCCCTCAAAAAGGAGGAAGAAGGGAGTACCACAGCCATCACTTTATCTACACAGGGCTGTTTTCTTCATTCAGAGTTGTTTAATCTGGGACCAACGGATGCTCTTGCGAGTTTTTTAACCCCTACATTGTGTGGAAAAATTTGTTTACACACATGGAATTTTTCCAGAAATTGTGTTTGCAGGAGACACTGAGTTGCTCTCTGGTATCCATCCACCTGAGGACAAAACCAACACAAGAGGGATGGCCAACCTGAAGGACCAGAAAGACACAGAGCCGAGGTCTTAATCAGACTGTGCGTGGAGCCTTCCCTGCCTCTGGACATTTTTTATTCTGGCTCGATACTTGGTTAAAACGAAAGAAGGGAGACAGAAGAGAAGGGAAAGGGAAAGAAGTGGAGAAATCCTATCTATTCATGAAGTTATTTCTCAAAAGCCACTTCCTCCTTCATGGCTTCTCCAGCTGCCCCACATGGAACCAGTTCCTCCCTCCTCTGGGCTCTACTAACCAACTCACCGCCCCTCTAGTAGAACAATGATTACATTTCTATTTTGTCCTATGGTCCAGTATCTCAAGGGCAGGTACTAGGTCATACTTGTGTTTTTATTCCCAGCAGCGCTTAGCACAAATTCTGGCAAAAGAAGGGAAAAAGAGAAAGAGGAAAAAAATATTTTTCAGGTACTTAGTATGTACCACGATCTGTGCTAGATAATTTCTCATGCATTATTTTGTTTAATGAATAAATTTTCTATTTTTAATAAATACATTTTAAGTAGATATTAATATTACCATCAGTACAGAGGATGGAAGAGAGAATTCAAAGAGTCAAGTGTGTTGCCCAAGGTCACACAGTTGGTAGGTGGTAGAAATGATACTGGAGAGCACCTGGCTAATTCTCCTCCCTGAGCATCACCTTGCCTTTGTAACTGTTGCATTGTTAAGCTGACAAAATTCCAGGAGAGTCCAAAGAGGACTTGTAAGGACAAGGGTGAATGGAGGGTCTCCAAGTTGCCTATATTCCCCCCCAGAATGTGCTTCGATAAACACTTCTGGAAACTCTGGAAAAATTTTAAAGAGATGAGAATACCAGATCACCTGACCTGCCTCTTGAGAAATCTATATGCAGGTGAGGAAGCAACAGTTAGAACTGGACATGGAACAGACCGGTTCCAAATTGGGAAAGGAGTATGTCAAGGCTGTATATTGTCACCCTGCTTATTTAACTTATATGCAGAGTACATCATGCACAATGCCAGGCTGGATGAAGAACAAGCTGGAATCAAAATTGCTGGGAGAAATATCAATAACCTCAGATATGCAGATGACACTACCCTTATGGCAGAAAGCAAAGAAGAACTAAAGAGCCTCTTGATGAAAGTGATAGAGGAGAGTGAAAAAGTTGGCCTAAAACTCAACATCCAGAAAACTAAGATCATGGTATCTGGTCCCGTCACTTCATGGAAAATAGATGGGGAAACAGTGGAAACAGTGAGAGACTTGATTTTGGGGGCTCCAAAATCACTGCAGATGGTGACTGCAGCCATGAGATTAAAAGACGCTTGCTCCTTGGAAAAAAAGTTATGACCAACCTAAACAGCATATTAAAAAACAGAGACGTTACTTTGCCAACAAAGGTCCATCTAGTTAAATCTATGGTTTTCCAGTGGTCATGTACAGATGTGAGAGTTGGACTATAAAGAAGGCTGAGCACCAAAGAGTTGATGCTTTTGAACTGTGGTTGGAGAAGACTCTTGAGAGTCCCTTGAACTGCAAGGAGATCCAACCAGTCCATCCTAAAGGAAATCAGTCCTGAATATCCATTGGAAGGACTGATGTTGAAGCTGAAACTCCAATGCTTTGGCCACCTGATGAGAAGAACTGACTCACTGGAAAAGACCCTGATGCTGGGAAAGATTGAAGGTGGGAGGAGAAGGGGATGCCAGAGGATGAGATGATTGGGTGGCATCACTGACTCGACATGAGTTTGAGTAAACTCCAGGAGTTGGTGATGGACAGGGAGTCCTGGCATGTTCCAGTCCAGGGGGTTGCAAAGAGTCGGACACAACTGAGTGACTGAAGTGAACTGAACTGAAACACTTCTGAGTGTGAGGGTAGTGTTAATCAGAATCACAGGATCCCAGCCAGTGGCTAGGAAACTACTGAGCCAGTCATGGAGGCAAGAAACTCTTCTCTTTAAAAATATCTGGTTTTGCTTCTTCATATTCAAGATTATTTAGGACTTTAGGGTAAGTTTTCAGATCTCAGTCTGTCCCAATTACACATGAATTTATTTATTAAACCTGAGTGATGACAGATATTGGTAACAGATAATCAACTTCCTATTTGGGGTGGGCAGCATGTGAGTAAAAGTTTACACCCAGGCACCTGACTCTCAGAGCAGGGAGACTAAAAATATAATCAAAGAAACCACTTGAAACATGCTTGCAGTTCCCATGAGAAGTGTCTGCCTCAAAGAGAATGCACCTCCCCCCATTCCCACAGCCCCTCTGCTGCCTCCCTGTACACTCTCCAGAACCAGGCATCCTAAAGGATCTCACCACTGTGATTCCACATTTCACTAGAGCTTCCTTCAAATCCACTCCAGAAAAACGTAAGTCCTATTTTGGTCCAAATCAGGAATCCTATTGACCACAGTCCCTGTCTGGCCTTGGAGTCCTTGCAAATGATCTATAAAGACATTGATATTTTTTACTTCAAGCCCCAACAAATCAGTATATGTGAAGAGTGTGTTAATTGTTGATGAGATTAACATAATTAAAACTTATTAGAAAGTGCTTCTGAATTCACTGTAAATATTTGTCACTATTTTTGTCTTCCCAAACAATAGATACAAAACAGCAAGCCATTCTCTTGTGGGGTCTGTATTGGTAGTAACGAGCAGTCTTCATACAGATTGTAAGTTGCCCCTGATTCTAATCTTCTGCCTTTGCGCCTATCTCTCAAGCCAGATACCTGCCTAAGACTCTATGGGAATACACTCTCCCACCTTAGGAAGCCATCTGTTCCCTTCAGACTTTCAGTCCTTGCTCTAGACTTGGCTGAAAGATCTGCTGCTTCCTGGAAGCTATACAGGGTGGGCAGGAAAGGAAGGCCCTAAGACCTGCAAAAGGTCCACTCACTAAGGTGGGGCAGGTGCTGGGCAACTGAGGCGCATAGAGGTGCACTTACCTCATAAATGGAATCAAAATGAAAACTAAGGGGCAGTGCCCAAGGGTGTGGCAAGTTTGGTAGAGATTCAGGCAACAGACAGACTTTGAGTTCCCAGAGGACACAACGGGAGCCCCAACAGGCTAGCAGCATGCAATAGCGGGTACATGTGGACCACACGAAGATTCAAGGGGCAAGCGGTACAGCTGTGGCTTAGTGACTCAGCCCAGGGAGAGTGTGAAGGCTGGGGAGGGACACCATTATAAGGATTAAACAGAATGATGGTGCCTGGGACATAGCTGACGCTCAAGACTTTGGGGGATTGGGTGTGTATGTATGTGTGTGAGAGAGAGAGAGAACACTTGTATACAGCACAGAAGCATGTAAATAAGTAGAAGCCAGGTCCTAAGAAGCAGGTCCATGCACACAGCTGCAACAAGTGGGACAGCAGGTAGAGAAGGTGAAACCTTCAGTCTTTGTTTAAAAGTTTCTTCTGCCTGAAATACATTTTCCCAAACCCAGCTGCCACTTGTTGAAACCCAACCCATTCTATGAAGTCCAACTTCTACAGAGCCAGAAATTTCTATATTCTGCCTCAGGGTCTGGAAGCTCATTGGAAATCCTCGTTTTTGAGTCTTCAGCAGTAGTAATGGAGGCAGGTACAGGAGCCAGAAGTTCTGGGTTTAGACCCAGATCAAAGCTCTGCCACTTGATTCACTGAAATCTAAGCCACATCTAGAAAGTGGTGGGAATAATAAACCCACCTTACAGTCTCATTATCAGGGTATTACCTGGCCTGCTCGTGCTCAGAACTACTGTCAATATCAAATAGGATCATGTAGGGGAAAGAATGTGATAAATTGCTACTTAAATGTGATCTATATTTATAATTTTAATCTTTATTTCACCCTGAAAGATACTCACGAAGTACCTTGCACACAGCAGATACTTAGTAATTTGTGTAGTTAGGTAGCAGAAAAAGTCAGAATCTGGTAGCATTGTGAATGACATTGCAACTAAAACCCCACATCTCACTTCCTTATTCCACAACTTGTAAACAATAAGTAGGGCATTCCAGGCTTACTGACTCAGAAAAGGGTGAGAGAGCAGATGAAAGAAGACAATTTTGGCTTTTGTGTTTCTAAATACACTTTTAGAACTTATACTAGAAAAATAGTTTTGAAACCACCAATTAGCAGTAATAACTGGGCCTTTTGACCTTCAAACTCCAGAATACTAAGAGCATGGGCTTAAACTTCATGCCAAAACAGTAGAAATAGGAGATTGGATAATAATATAAGATTCAGCTTTTCTCACACTGGAGGAAATACCAGTTCTCTTGGAAGAGACAGGAGAAAGTAGAAGTCTAGTAATTGAGTGAGAAGCAGGTGTGGGCCCCTAGGATGGTTCCTGCCTTTCAAAGCAGGCCAGAACTCCAGAGTGAGGGGGCTGCTGGAAGTCCTTAGAGGTAGTAGATATGAGGACAAAAGAATGTGTGCCTTGACTGCCAAGATGAAATCAGAAAAGCAGCAGTCCGGAATAGCAGCCGCAGAAGAGAAACTAGAACATGTTGTTTCTAGACAAAGGGGGCCTAGGGCAGTTGCTCTGAGTTCCCTGTAGTTACAGATTCTCACAGGAGAGGAAATGGACGTTTCTTATGTGCCCCTTAGAGGGACACGGAAGTTGCTGAGAGTACTGGCAGACTGAAGAGGCCTTGAAAACAGGACGAGGAAAATGAAAACTGACCAGCAAGGACTGATGGCCGGAACCAGATGGGTCTAAGGACTTTCAGTTGATGCCAGGAGGGAAGGGCTTGATGATCAAGAGAGAGACTGATGGGAATATAGACTTCCAGCAGGTGCCAGCGTGAGCCAATGATGCAAATGACCATGGTAAGCCTGGGCCGGACACCTCTTTAAACGGTGTCCTGCCACAGTGTAAATGCACCCAGGAACTGTCTAAGCAAGCCAAGTCCTGAATTGATAAGGCTTTCCCGAAGTGAGTTATCATCATGTTGACTGCAGTTGCTGCCGCTGGTAGAATGGGGAGCTCAGAACAGAGATTAAGTTCAAGATTAGAAAACTAACAGACTGAGAAAGACAAATATATGATATCACTTACATGTGGAATTTAAGAAAATGTTACAAATGAACTTATTTACAAAACGGAAATAGACTCATAGACGTAGAAAACAAACATGGTCACCAAAGGAGATGGCAGGGTTGGGGGAGAGACAAATTTAGGAATTTGGGATTAACATATACACACTACTATATATAAAAATTGGGCTTCCCAGGTGGTGCAGTGGGTAAAGAATCTGCCTGCAATACAAGAGATCCAGGAGACGTGGGTTCAATCCCTGGGACAGGAAGATCTCCAGGAGGAGGGCATGGCAACCCACCCCGGTATTTTTGCCTGGAGAATCACATGGACAGAGAAGCCTGGTGGGCTACAGTCCATAGGCTTTCAAAGAGTCAGACACAGCTGAAGCAACGGAGCATGCACGCACACGTGCCACACCAGTGGGCCTTTGACCGCAGGGCCATCAGTGTCAATGGGCCAGCAACTCATGAAGTGTCCTCCCGTGAAAAACCCTTGTCAAACATCAATAGTGGTGATTGGCTTGGTCAACTGAATTCTCACTTCTGCCTTTCTGGACTGGGAAATCCTCAGAGAGAAGCAATCAATGTTTAACAGGAAGAGAATAAAAGAAAACCTGAGAAGAGAATCAGAAAATTAGAGAGCAGCTGAGTCACATCAAAGGTGTGACAATTAAGAAACCTTTACTGCAAGCTGTGGAGGGGAAACCAAGGTAATCTGATTCATGCTGATTTTAGTCCCATTATCAGGGTGGTATAGACTTCTGTGGAGGTTCTAACATGACAAAATAAAATGCCAACTCTGGCATACTTTCCCTGGAAGGTAGCCATTATTGTCATCCTAATTTTACAACTTAGAAAGCTGAGCCTCAGAAAATTTAAATAACTAAAACAAGTAACTGAACTTGGATTTGGGGAGAGGGGGGTGTGCAGTGTACTGGGTCTTAGTTACAGCACTCAGAATCTTCAATCTTCGTTGAGGCATGCAGGATTTTTTAAGTTGTGACCTGTGGGATCTAGTTCTCTGACCAGGGTTTGAACCCAGGCCCCCTGCATTGGTAGCACGAAGTCTTAGCCACTGGACCACCAGGGAAGTTCCCTGAACTTGGATTTAAAGCCAGGTTCTGCCTGACTCCAAAGCCCATGTTCCTTCTGCTCTGCCACCCTGCCGTATAAGAGACTATTACAGATAACTGTATATGTTTGACATCTAAAGAGATCCCCAAAGATATTATCCAGCATCAAAAAGAATAAGACGGTTGTACACATCCTGACTTGTACCAACCTCCAAAAATTATAGTGAAGCCAAATAAAGCAAGATGACAAAATGGAGGGTTTACTGTGCCAACGCTTTTGTTTAAAAAATGGAAGCAATGAATGAGGGTAATATATGCACATTTATCCTGGTACATACATAGAATAGGAAGGATAGCAAAACAGGAAGAAGAAAATCATCAGTGAAGATGGCAAATGGTTCACTGTATCTCCCTATATTTCTGATTTAGAATAGATATGTTTTATCTATAAAAAATAATATTTTAAAAGCACAGAGTGATTCCAACAGCCTATAAACTTCTGTTCCTTATGGTGCCTCCAGGCATGAAAATATTACCAGTTTTCTATGTATGATACTTTAAAGAAAGTATCCAGAAGCAATAGCAATCAGAAAGTGGGTTAAATAGATGTCCAAAAGCTCACAGCACTCTTCTCTTATTTTCATAAGAATTAACACTCATAGGAAAATTAGTAAAATAGCCACAGAGAAAAACTTACTATTTCTTGCCTAGAAAGTAAATGAGATTTGGAAAATTTTGAGGTAAGGGATTATCAGAATAGGAGAATCAACAATAAACAAAGCCTGGGACTTCCCTGGTGGTCCAGTGGCTAAGACTCCATGCTTCCAGTGTAGGAGGCCTGGGTTCAATCCCTGATCAGGGTACTAGATCCCGCATGTTGCAACAAAGATTGAATATCCTGCATACTTCAGCTAAGACCTGGTATAGCCAAATAAGTATCCAAAAAAAGTGGGGGGAGCCTCCTTTGTGGCTCAGTGGTAAAGAATCTGCCTGCCAGTTCAGGAGACAAGGGTTCGATCCCTGATTTGGGAAGATTCCAAATGCTGTGGAGCAGCTCAGCCGATGCACAACAATTGAGCCTGAGCGCCAGAACCCTGGAGCGGCAACCGCTGAAGCTCGCGGGCCCTAGAGCCTGCGCTCCACAACTAGAGGAAAGGCTGGGCAGCAACAAAGACCCAGCACAGCCAAAAATAGATGGATAGACACAGTTATATAGATAAACACAACAAACAAAGCCTGCTGTATTATCATATCTCTGTCCTCCTCTCCAGTCTCTCTCATTAAAGCTCATGAAGCTTTCCATTGAAGCTCACCACTTGGGGGAAAATGAAAAAGAAGACAAACAAGAAACAACTCTGTGCCAAAATAATTTCCAGATATATTAAAAATTTAGACTTTTAAATTTAACAAGACTGATGAACTTGTGAGTCAGTATGTAATCAAGCAATGGGGAGGGTCATTCTAAAAATGCACACCAAAGGCAAAAACCATCAAAGACGTGATCAACATTATCTGACTAAATGCTAGTTTTAAACTTTGCACATTAAAAAACTATAACTAAAAATTATGAGTTATACAATCAATGGAAAACATTTGTAATATTATCACAAAAGATTATTTACGATCTAAAGGGTTTTTATAGGTCTTGCTTGGAAAATCACCCCAAACTGAAAGGAGAACAAGAAACAGAAACACAAACTCCATCCTCAATGAAACCAAGAGACATCAGTAACCCCAAACCACACAGTATGAAGATTGGTAAGTGACTTTGCTGAGACAAGAAAGGGCACACTAAATTTGTCCCTCAGAACCCCCAAAAAGCAGGAATATTAAAGTCCCCCCAAGCCAAGAATTTCAGGATAGATGGAGGTTGACAGCAGGGAATTGGTTTAAGAAGTTAAGCCTTCTGCTTATCCTTCCTACTGCTTGCAGTCTAACAAGATTTATCCAATGGAAAAAGGTTCTGGACTCAAGGACACCAGAAACTGAAGGAGACACATGAGGACATCTTACTTAAAGTAAGGGGGTTAAGTCAAGATTTAAACACACACACACACACACACACACCCCTCTATATACCCGGTCTCTCCTCTTCTCTTTCTTTGGTGTTCCTTGGTTTGGCTATTTATTGACAAGGAAATTGGAGCACAAAACGTGAAACACACCCAAAGCCACACAGCTGGTAAGCAATGGAGCTGGCATTTAAATCCAGCAATCTGGCTCCAAGCTTTGCTTAAGCTGCTAACTCTCTCTGTATAAGTCACTGTACAAAAAAGGACCTGAAGTCTATATACCAAGGAAGCTGCTATATTGTCTCTGAATAGAAGGAGGTTGTAGGTAATTTTCATGGTTTTTTTTTTTTGGCTTGTTTGTATGGGTTCCTAATTTCTGAAATGAGTTTGTATGTTATTATAATTTATAAATATTTAAAAACCGCATGTTGAAAAACATTATCTCCTCAGCCTATCATACAGGACCAACTTTAGCTTAGTGGGAGAAACAGAAGACCTGGTTACTAAATCCAACTGTCATTCAAAGCACATAGTAAGTGCTCAATAAAATTTCTATTCATTAAGCATCTACTTTGGTGTCGGGCACTATACCTGATGCCATAATTGCTATTACTGTCAGTGTTACCTGTCTATCTTTAGACAAGTCAACTACCCTTTTTGGGTCCCAGGAAAGGAGATTAGCATGAAGGTAACAATGACAACTGTGGCTTGACTGAATTATGGTGAATGAGGTGATTCTCCCAAAGTTATTGGTCCTTTGGGAGGCATCGGTGAAAAGAGGATACTTGCCTTGTAAGAGAAAGTTCTGAAAAAGTATAAAAGCTGAACTGGATCTATGACACAAGAAGGATTTCCGTGAAGTTAGACTGGCAGAATAGTGAGTAGAAGGGATGCTGAGCATGAGATTGCTAAGCCCCTCCCTCCACATAACAGGATATTTCCCTGCCAGTGAATAAGGCCAAGGGTTTAAGCAGACAATGACAGTAAGGGCAAGGGGCTAGGTGTACAGATGGTAACTGACTTGGTGACATAGCCAGATAAGGTGTGGCTAGTCCTTTGGGAAATAACTTATTCTGTATCTTTAAAATACCCTGAGGAAACTGAGACAATAAAATTGGTTAACCCTGCAGAGACCCATTGCTTAGAATCATAGTGCATTTTCATGGTTGATTTTTCTCCCTTTTTCCACTTTCCTTCCCTTGCTGGGCTTCTTAAATCCGGCCTCAACTCCAGCCTCAACAAAGATAATCCCATTGTCCCTGATCTCTGCCGTAGACCCCTCTTTCCCCACATTCCCAGACTCTGTTTTCTGTCCTTTTCCACTTCTGACCTACTGACTATCCAAGAGTATGCCAACCCCCAAACTCCCAGACAAGATCTGATGCTCGTCTCCAGTTCCTGGGAATGATCTTGACCTGTCCCTGGACTCTGTTTATCATAAATCTCAACATCCTCAGTGGGAGAATCTCTGTCATAACCCAGTGGAACTGAGTCCAAAGCGTAATCTTAGACCTAGGCAAAGATGGTAACTCAGGATGGAACTCCTGTGATAATTGTAGACACAATTGGCAGAAGCTATGGGTCTAATTATTTTATGAAACTAAATATAATTATTATAATCAGATGGAAACATAGTTAGATGTAAACAATAAGACAATTTTGAAGGTTCTCTATTTATCTTTCATGATACCCTTCATGAGAAGTTCTCTTCTTCACACCCACCACAAATTGCTGACTAGTGAAGCTCCCGCTTCCCCTGAAGTCTAGACACTGATCCCTGAGAGGCTGCATGTATAGTGGAAAGTAGGTGGCCTCTGGGCTCAGAAAGCCCAGGGTTCAAATTTCAGCCTTGTCACTTATTCTCTATGTGCCTAAATTTACCCACCCATAAAGTGGGAGAAAGTGACTATACCCCTGGGTTGTGCTAAGGAGTAGAAGGTACACATATGAACTGGTGACTGCAGCTCCCCCAAATCCCCCACACTCTAATTATGCTTCTGTAAATCATAGTCATTGTTCCTGGAGTCTAGGCACCAAGCTCCTCTGGCTTCGTCTCATTAAGGAGTCAGTGACTCAGCTCACCATCCCTCGGGACATTTCAAGTGAGCACAGGCCCAGCTGTGTGTGTCCCAGGTACAGGCCTGGGCGCCAGGCCTGGCAGATCTCCAGAGAAGTGCTGCTTTCTTCTCTCCAGAGGAAAGCACGGGGCCTGTTTGTTCACACACCTGGAAAAGGTTAGCAGCTTCCAGGACGCGCTGGACGTTCTGTTTGGTGATGAGCGCCTTGCTGGTGTACGTGTAGTCCAGCAGAGTATGCATGGTTTCCGCGTCCACCCCTTTGATAACGATCCTCTTCTCGTACTTCTCCTTTAAATCATTGCAGAACATGGCCCTGCAAGAGAGATGTGCGAACGTGAGTCCAGCTGAGACCCTTGGCTCCAAATCTAAACAGACTCCCTTCAGACCTGTCTGCCCCGGTGGGACAGCAAGGTGCACAAGGTGCGGACCTGGAGTGACTGTTGTCTGTCCCTCAGTGCCCGGCACACACCAGACGTCCCGTGAGTGCTTAGTGAACTGATGCATCCTGCTCTGCTAGGCCCAAGTCTGGTTCCCCAGTCAGTCCCAGACCTCAAGGGACACCAGGAGCCCTACTGGCTCGCCTGGCAGGATCTAGAGCTACTTTTTATTGGCTCAAAGTGTGGGGTTCTTCTGGAGGCTTGTGACAATGCCAAAGCCTTTCCCCAGAAACTGTACTCACCGAGGCAGGATCCACCAGGAGGGAGCCCTGGTGACAAGATGTACTTTCTAGAAGGGGGACTTTCACCCCAACACCGAGGGCACCTGTGCCTCTAAATTCTCTTCCTGCTCCCTTTGCCATACCTCCTATTTATCTCTGGAAATCGCTGGTCAGTTTCTTTCTGCTATTTCCTCATCTACAGAACAGAGGTGACTGCTTGTGGTTTTCTGGGAACAAACATCAAAACATCAGAAAAAGAGATAATTGCGAAAAGAGAGAAAAAGAAAGAGAGGGAGGAATCACTTGACCAGCTGACTTTTTGAACCTTTTGTTTTCGCCAGTGAGATCTTCTCCCCCGGGTCTCCCTCTGTCCTTCTTCTTGTCTTTGTTTTCATCAATAACAATCCCCTCCCCTTCTCGCTCTTCTCTCCTCGCTCAACTGGCCTCTTCACCCCTCTCCCCTCAGAATATGACAGCATGACACAGACAGTAAACGTGAATTCTGTAAAGTTAACAAATCCCAGGCTGGAACCAAAGAAGCAGTGATGTCCTTTGGGACAGATGACTGATCTACACCCCAGTTTTTTCAGCCGTAAACTCTGTTGGCCAGAGGGGCACAGAGTCAAGTGTGGAACCACACACCTTGTGAAGTGTGATCGTGAAGCCCTTACCTTGCCGCCTCCCGATTCCACAGAGAACTCTGCCATCACGGCAACCACACAGTTTCTTAGCTCAACCTGTCTTCCTAGGAGGAGCTGCACAACCTCATTTTCTAAACCTCCCTTTGAGTCTCTAGAGCAGAGCTACCTGATAGAAATCTGATGCAAGCTATATGTGTAATTTAAAATTTCCTAGTAACCATAATTTTAAACACAAAAAATGAGATAAAATTAATTTTGATCTTTTATTTAAGATCAAATATCACTTCAACATGTAGCAAATATTTTTAGCTATAAATGAGATAACTTACATTTTTTTTTAATACTAAGCCTTCAAAATCCATCATGTATACTTTACACTTAAAGCACATCTCAGTCCAGACCAGCCGTAATTCAAATGTTCAGTAGCCACATGAGGCTGGAGGTGAGTGTATTAGGCAGTGCAGCCCTAGAACACTAATCCTGAACTCTGCTGTTGGGTCACCAAGATCTGCAAACATCTCAGGGGATAAAGTCAATGTCACCCACATTAATGTCATATACATGAACACATGGGAAATAGAACATTTAGAAGGAGAGGGTGGGCAATGATAATGGGGTCAAATGAAGCTTCATGTAATTAAGGCAGCATATCACTGGAATCCTACCAAGGTGAAATTTAGAAATACCCCTTCACCTGATACGTGATTTTAAAATTAGTAAAAAGTTACTTTGTTGAATCTGTTTGATCTCAAACATTCTAAGGAAAATTTAAAAAGTCTACTCTGCTCTAGACATGTTTTAATATTAAATGAGATAGGTATATAAATTGTCTAATTAAATGCCTTATACTTTGAGGGGCTCTTATGCATTTTGCAGGTCCCAGATGACATAATTATATGGGCTGTCTGAGATCATTTGGACTCTTGGTGGGGCTATTACTGCTAGACACAACTTCTGAATTCTCTCTTAGAATCTGTCACTGAACAACATCCTGCCCCAGTTCAGCTAATACATAACTGGGTGTCTGGATCTCCCAGAAACCAACCCTCAGGAGCTGGTGATGTATTAGGGGTATGTGGGAGGGAAAATGAGGAGGGGAGGAGGCCAAGCAAAGCAAAAGTCATATAGAAAATCACTTGGGCCTAGTCCTGCAGGACCTCTGAAGAAGACATTCCAGAGTAGTCCCAATGAGAGGCAAAGTTGGGCTGTGATACTCTGGCACCTCTGACAGTTACGGGCACCCCTGGAGGAGGTCAATTCTCAGGCCCCTCTGGGTTTTGATGTGGGTGACAAGCACTCTGCACAAGCAGAGTGAGCCCAGGAGCCTGGGGAGGGCGGGGAAAGCGCTGCAGTCCTGGTTGTTGGAAGGTAGAGAGAGCTGTGATGTCTAGGTTCCAATGCTATCTCACCATGTCACAAGTGAGCAAACCTTGGTTTAATTCTCTGTAAAATGATTTAACAATAGTCCCTACCCCAGTGATCTTCTGGGACGAGTAAGATAATACTCACAAAGAGGTTGAAACAATAGCTAGCACTCACTAAGGCAAGGCATCTCTGGCTGGTCAGAGGACTCAGAAGGCTGTGGAAGATACTCAGAGCAGACAGCCAACCCCACTCTATCTCACAACCTGGACCTGCCAGCATTAGGCTTGGTTCCAGTCAGGTCTCTGCACAGCTGCCTACCACCCATTCAGCATAGAGTTAGGGCCAGGGCTGCTCACAAACTGGTCTAGGGACATTAGCATGGTGTGGGCACACAATAGGAGCTCAATAAATGTTCATAGGAGAGAGAGGAAGGACGTGCTGTAAAGACTGTGTCTTTAGACACAGAGCCCCCTTGGAAGTTTTTTCTTTTGCCTGGTTTGGGTCCCAAAGTGCCAGCATGTCTCTGCTTTTCTCTGAGACTTTTTTCACTGATTTTCTGCCACTTAAATAAACTCTCCTTGGCCACAGACACTGTGCTGAACACAGATAAGATGAAACTAAGGAGAAAACTATATATTTCTCATAGACCAAACTCCTAGGCCTGCTGCTGCTCTCTGGGAGATACATGGAAACACTTTGGCAACGTCGTGATCCCATGAAAGGCCCACAACCCGGGCAAAGTGGGCCCTAGCTTTCCACTTTAATAACAGTAATCTCCCACAGTTAGATTTATAGCATTTGTAGGCCAAACAGCAGAATCTCTTTTGATTATTATATCCATTCTAAAATGTATTTATTTATTTATGGCTGTGTCGAGCCTTCGTTATGGCTCACAGGCTTCTCTCTAGTTGTAGCATGCAGGCTCAGTAGTTGTGACATGCAGGCTTAGGTTGCCCCTCGGTGTGTGGGATCTTAGTTCCCCAACCAGGGATCGAACCCGCCACCCCTGCATTGGAAAATGACTTCTTAACCTCTGGGCTTCCAGGGAAGTCCCTAACATACCCATTTTATAGGTGACAGACTGAGGTAAAAGTTAAGTGAATTGACCAAGACTCTCCAGGGTGTCAGCAATAGAATGGGACCCGGAACCTAGGGACTTTGATCTGGAGTTCACCAGTGCACTAAGGAAAACAGCAAGAGTTCAAGGCCATCTTTCGGGGATCATCCAGTGTCAGCACTGAGTGAACCAGGCCACATTTTGCTCCCTGAGAGCACAGCTAGGTTTGTTGCTAACCATTTACCCCTTAGCTTCTGCAGGAGACAAAACTGTTGTGTAATAAAAATACTTTCTAGACAGACACCAAGTCTCATGAGATTCTTGTAAAACAGAGGTAGTTATGAAGATCCTCTTTTCACAGTTAGAAATAGTCTCAACATAGGGAGTCAGTTGCCCAATACTTCAGCAGTGAGTCAGTGCCGACCCCGAAATAGAGTTCATCTCCCACAGCAGCCATGGAAATAGCCATGGGCCAAAGTTTCCTGGAATGAAGTCAGGCCATGGCCCCATCCTTCTGTCTGGGCTTCACTCCCCTCCAAGCTCTGCCAGCCTCACTCCTGACTTTATTCAGGCCTCTACTCGGATGTCACTCCCTCAGGGTGACCATCCCTGACACTCAGTCTAAAATAATCACTCCCTAATGTCATCTCCATTGTTTTTCTTCACAATCCTGTACCAACCTGAAGCTATATTACACATCTATTGTTAACGAGTTTAATAATTGTCTCTCTGCTAGAACACGAGCTGAGTGAGGGCAGGGACTATGCTGTGCTCAACACTATATCCTCAGGGCTAGAATAGTGCCTGGAACCTAAGTAGACATTCAGTAAATATTTGGGGAGAGAATAAATGAATGAATGACAGCAAACTTGTGCTTCTAGATCTTCCATGTTTGCTTTTGACAGGGCTCTGCCCCTCCAAAAATTA
Source organism: Ovis canadensis (assembly GCF_042477335.2). Lineage (NCBI taxonomy): Eukaryota > Metazoa > Chordata > Mammalia > Artiodactyla > Bovidae > Ovis > Ovis canadensis. The sequence continues at coordinate 206,773,891 of NC_091245.1, read as the reverse complement.
TTAAGCATTCTACAGGATGAGGCCCAAAGAGACCTGCCCACTGAGAACACCCATCACACCCCTGAGTCCAATGCCTGGAGCTTAAAGAGAGTGCACCCACACCAAAACTTCCCACTCACAAATTCAATGAGTTCTTCATGTTCCAACAGCTCCTAAATGTCATCCATTCAGAATTTTCAATCAGCCCAACTTTGCTTTGGTTCCTCCCACCCACTAGGCCTCCACACTTACCACAGAACTTCCTGCCTCCTGAAGCTCTAACCCCAATCACAGTACTATAAACAAATATCGACTTCCAGCAGCACCACCCCCCTGTCATTCCTAGACCAGCTACGCCCATGTTGCCCCCGTCCTGTTCTTCTAACACTTCACCATCACCTTAACACCAAGAACTAACTCCTCTGCATCAGTGAGGTATTCAGGGTTGGAATAGCTCTAATGGCGGTTGCAAACTGAGTTAAATTCTACTTAAGGATATATGTATTCTTATAGCTGATTCACATTGTTGTACTGCAGAAACCAATACAATATTGTAAAGCAATTATCCTCCAGTTAAAAATTTTAAAAAAGGATATGTGTCAATATGCATAAAATTGGCCAAAAAATGTTTTTTAAATTAGCAATCATGTGCTGCTCAATGGACACTATATTGATAAGAAAGGATTTTTGAGGGACCTCCCTGGTGGTCCAGTGGCTAAGACTCTGCTCTCCCGATGCAGGGGACCTGCATTCAATACCTGGCAGGGAAGTGGATTCCACATGCTGCAACTAAGAGTTTGCATGTGCAACTAAGAATTCTCATGCTTCAACTAAGAATTCACTTGCTGCAACTAAAGATCCCACATGCCACAGCTAAGACCTTGTGCAGCCAAATAAATAAATATCTTTTAAAAAGAAAGGATTAAGTAAACCCAATGTGGCCAGTCAAAGGGGTTTCCTCTGCAAAGGAAACACAGAGTCAGTGGAAGCAATGGTGACCCTAGCATTGGATGACATCACAGGCTATGGTCCCCAGCACCTCCAAGCTAAAGGCACCAAACCTTCCACCTGCCATTTCCTAGACAAAAGATCTATGTAGACATGTGGCTCAGCCCAGTTTCTGACCTCAAGCTATTCCCTAAGCCCTACCATGTAGACCCTGTCCCAGCACAGGAGTCCTGCCCACATCCCTGGCCTGCAGGCACTCCAACCTCGAGGATGATGGGTCTCAAAGTATATGTCATGCACGACTTGCATCAGAATTCCTGGGTTGTTTCTTAAGAAAGCAGAATTCTGAACCCCACCCACCCTAGACCTTCTGAACAAAATTTCTGGCAGTGGGACTGGGAATATAAATGTTACTAGGCTCTCCCAGCCCCCACCCATAATTGTTTTGCAAACCAAAGTTTAAGAATCACTGCCCTAGAGAGAGGTCACCTCATTTCCCAACTGAATTCCCCTTGGCTAACCCCAAGAAGGAGATTGGACTAAGGCCCAGGTCAAGGAACTAACTGGTTGTGGTTCTGGGACAGATAACGCCCTTGAAAGTCTTCCCTTCCTGTAGTTTCTTCTTCTCATCTTCTGAGATCCAGACCTCCTAGAATTCCATGAGGCCTAAGCCTGCCCCCTACATTGGGAATTTGCGGGGCAGGAGTAGTACTCCTCCACCATTTCCCAACCTGGTGTCCTGGCCTCTCAAGTCTTTCTCTAACTTAGCTGTTTAGACAGGGCCCCTGCAGCTTACATTCAAGTACCGCACTTCACTAGACCTAGGAGCTCTGAAACAGGATGTGATGGCAAACCCCTATTAGTAACAAACAGTGTGCAATTCCTTGTTCTTATCTGCTACACACATGTAAATCTCATATACCTGGAGGGGTGCCTTCAGAGAAGGATTTGGAGGTTCATGGCCATCTCTCCTTCCACTCTAGAGAAATGACCAACAGTACTCTGCTGTCTCTCTTCAGGGCCTGGAGTCAGCTCCCTGAATTCTCAGCTGCTCATTCAATATTTTCTCCAAACGAACAGACAGGCTGGAACCCAGGAGTTGCCCCCACCTGATTCTAAACACCATCAGACCTGAAAAGAACTGTCTCTGCCAAGCCCCTTGCCCAAGTTCACCACTCCTTAAGAATGCTGCACATGTACCCCTATGGGACTGAACGCCAGCCTTGTTTCTATAGAAGCAGCCCTCCCAGCCCTACTGGACCACTGCTGAGGCCTGTGCATGGCATCGATGGCCTCAGCCCATCCAAATTTATGACAGAAAGAGGGGCTTGTACTGACCTGCAAGGTCAGGCAGAATACACATCAGCCATCCATTTGCCATTTTTGTCTTTTCTGAAATTTTTGTCACTGCGAAAAGCAAGATTACAATTTTTTTCCTTCCAGATTGAGTTGGTGTAGTATATTCTGGTTACCAAAATACTCAGAGCTTTGGGACTTTGAAATGGTAAAGATTCATGATATATGAAACAGCATGATATACAAATGCATGGTCTTAATTACATAAAAAATGATGCTTAGTTGCAAAAATACACAAATAAGACCTAGAAGGACACATCAAAGGACACATCGGTAAACCGATGGCGATTATGAATGACTGTTTTTAGCTTCTTGTGTTTTTTTATTTCCTGTTATACACATGTTAACTTTTAAGAAATAAATGTTATTTTAAAAACCTTAAAACAACAGCATCAGTCACAGCAAATGCTTGTGGCCAGAATTCAGCAATGATTCAGTCACAAAGATATAATGGAAGTTCTTATTTTGGCTGCCCAACATCATTCCTAATCATTTTAGGAGGAGTACTCAGATTTTCCTTTGAGGAACTATCCCTCCTCCAATACCAGTCTGGGAGGGTTGTATGGAACCAGTCCCACCTCTTAGACTAAGGTTAGCATAGTCCATATGTCTTCCAAGCCACAGTGCCTGGGTCACAGATGGGCACACGAAGAAACCAGTTCAATTGAAACCAATTCCAGAACTTTCTCCAGAATTATTGGGAAAGAGAAACTCTCTTCCCAGTGGGGCTGCTGAGCTGAGAGAAATAAAAATTCTGGTTTGGGAACGCATGTAAGAATTAAAGATTTTAAAATTTAAAAAATAAAAAATAAAAAAAATTCTGAGAGGCTAGAGACCTTCTTGCTTCCATGTGTGAAGACCCCCTGAGAGAGAGACCAACACAAAGGAGAGAAGAAACAAGAGACAGTGAAACTTGAGTCCTGATGACATTACTTGAGCACAATGATCCAACTAAGCCTGAAACCAATACCCTTGCACTTTCAAATCATGTGTGGAAATAAATATTTTTTATGTGCTTCAACCAGTCTGAACTGAGTATCTGCCATTTGCAATGCAGAATCCTGACAGACACAACTGGACAAGAGAAATCCTGAATAACAAACAGGACCAAATGCTAAAGAAGATTGTATAACAAGTGCCCAGAAAAAGAAACATTAAAGTACTCTCAACATTACTACACACGGCCCTTCACAGTCTGATCTGTGTACTCTGCTTCCCCATCCCATAGGTAGCGGTTTCCAACATGTCCCTCTGTTTACATCAAGACTCTGGGTTACAAACAGGACTCTGTACATTCTACAGGGCCTTTTTTTAAAATTATTAATTTTATTTATTTATTTACTTGTCTGTGCTGGGTCTTCACTGGTGCTTAGGGCCTTCGGTAGTTGCTGCATGGACTTTGTAGTCGTGGTGCACAGGATTAGTTGCCCCGTGGCATGTGGAATCTTCCTGGAGCAGGGATCAAACCCGAGTCTCCTTGCATTGGTAAGCAGATTCTCAACCACTGGATCACCAGGGAAGTCCCATAGAGCCTATTTTTACTGTGCCTTTTCCCTCTATTAGATTCTTAAGGATCTTGGAGGCAGGGGTTGGATTTTATTTCTCTCTCAATTCTTATTTACTGGCCTATTGTTGGATGGATGGAGGAAAAGGAAACTACATACGCAGTCCTATACTTGGTCCTGTAGGCCAAGTGAACTCCCCTTGTCTCCAAACCCACGTTTCTCCTCTAACTGCCATGAGAATAAATAACAATAACCTTCAAGACTTATTGATGGGAGCAAGGTATGTGTGTGAAGAGCTATGTTTTCTAGTGATTCTCCAAATTGGGACTCCAGTCCCACGGTGTTTCTCCTAAGCCCTGCTACCCCAGATTTTATATTACGAAGCATGGTGATTGTTTTCACCTTAATTTGCTTTTCACATCTTTCATCTCTTTGCCCAAAGGTTCCCCTGGCTTCCCCTTAAAAAACGCCACTTCCTTCACAACCCTCTTCAGTGAGATCTGCTCTGATTCTCACTTCCCTTGGGCTGAAAGCAGAGTCAGCATTTGTGCTTGCTGTCTACTGCCACATCCTGACTAGACTGTTGCCCTGGAGGCTCCTTATCACCCTCTTTTCCCAAACATTTTCCATCTCAGCCCCCTAGATCCCCATGCTGGTTTCTTACGGCCTTCATGCTATTTTCCAGAAATCGAGGCTCAGCCTCTGCTTTGTGAAATTTTTCTGAGCACTCCCTGGCTCTGACCACTTAAAAACATGCAGACTGGTCCCAATCCTCACCCCAGGGTTATCAAATGTTGAGGCTTCCCCAGTACTAAAAGTTATCCGTCTTGTGATAGGACAAAGATGACTATACGTGTGCTCCAGACTCCTCCCACCACAAGTTGCCAAAGAGGAATATGGGCCTCCAAGACTGTTCTTTGGGCTTTTATGACACAGAATCCAGGGGAAATGGGGAGGGTGAAAGATGTTCCAGCTGCAGATGGAGAGGAATTTTGAAGCAAGAAGTGAAGGAGAAGTTCCCTCAGGCCGGGCTACCCTCAGGGCCACCCAGATGTGGTCAGATTTGGGATGGACCTCCAGCTGCCCTTGCCAAGCCTTGAGCCCTGACATGGGTTGCTACAGTCCCTAGGGAAAGGAGCACCTATTTCTAACTGGTCTGCCCAGATAAGACATTTTTAAAATTCAGACAAAGATCTCCAAAAAGCCAACAGGTATCAGAGATGTGGATAAGAGAGGGGAACGGGTATGGTGTGTGTCTCCCTCAAAGCGTTTGAAAATGAAGATCAGAATTTGAGTTGACTTTGATATTACTTGTTCTGTTTCTGGGCTCTGCCCTCCAATGGAGTGGCATGGGTGGGTGAAAGATTGAAAGAGTTAAACTGCCTTCTCTTTCTCTTTCTCTTTCTCTTTCCAATCTTGAAGCTCAGAGAAGTGGAGTTTGTCTTCCAGTCCCCAAGCCTTGTTTTCTTCTTCCCCTTCTCGCCAACCAATGGCACCCTCTTCCTTGTTGTCTGGCTGCCCTGAGGGCCCTCCGAGAGGACTCTGAATGTCTCTTGAAACTGTCTCCTTATCCCCACTGCCTTAGCCTTAATTCCAACCTAATCTTCTCTACCTGTAATCTCTGCTGTCACCTGAGGGTGCCCCTAGGTCAGGACCTCCACATCACAGCCCAGAGGGTTATTTTAACAGAGAGACTGGATCACTGTCTTACTTTCGTAATTAAAACTCTTCCCTGGCCTCCTACTTCCCGCAAGGTACATTCCAAACTTTTGATCCTAACCCAACAAACCTTCCATGGTCACCCCTTCCCATCTCTCTCCGCCTTATTGGCCCTTGAAATATTCTTCACTCCAACCCGACCCTTCTTCCTGTGGCCTTATGCTTAGGCCTGCATGATAACTGTAACCTCTAACCCGCCCCTATCTCTATGTTCACCCATCTGTTCTCTACATCTGCATCTGTATTCCTGCCCTGCAGACAGGCTCCTCTGGACCATTTAGCTGATGAATGGATAAAGAAGAGGTGGCAAAGGAATATTACTCAACCATGAAAAGGACTGATATTGGGTCATTTGCAGAGATGTGGTTAGACCTAGCTAGAGTCCATCACACAGAGTGTAGTAAGTCAGAAGGGGAAAAACAATCATATATTAACACATATATGTGGAATCTTTGTTGTTTTGTTTGTGTGCTGGGTCCACCGACCTCACCTTCCTGGAATTATTCATGAGACATAAACCCTCCCCTAATCCCCCCAACACCAAAATGCCCTTTATATGCCAGCCCTCTGCAAGTCTGAGCTTGCTCCACATGACATACGATCTCTTGACAACAGTCAGCCTTACTTGACCCCAGACCTGAGTCATTATATGCAAAATTGCTGATGGTTACTTTTTATAGATCTCTGAGTGTCTCCTCAGAAAAAGGCCATGATGCAACTTTTGGTTTGATTGTGTTTTAGAGTCATAACAGTATCAGCACTCCTGCGATTATTATAGACTTTCCAAAAATGTTACATGTATTAAAAGAATAAAAGAATCCTTACAGCTGACAGAGGATATGTAGGTTGGCTAAGAGATATTCTTTCATAACAAGTGAAATTTATCTTTTTATACAGAAATGGCCTCTCTGAAAGAGCTTGAGAGGGCTTATACTAAAGCAGCAGAGGTGTTATAAAACACAAACTAACACAAAAAATAAGAAGATAAGAACTAAGGGATTAAAGTAGGAAAAGACTATATCACTGAAACCTAGGCTAAGGAAACCTAATGCATTGAGCTTCCTGACAGTCAAAGCAAATCCTAAAGTGTAACAAGTTGCTTAATTTAAAAGTAAGCCAGGATCTGTTATCTTTATTTAATGGAAATGGACTTTTCCTTTTGTCCAGTTAGCCCTATTCTTTCTAGAAAATGCTCTTCCTCCCACCCAGGTTCTACTCCAATCATGTGGTTAAAATAGAAGCTCTCACCATTTTATTGACCTCTCTGTCTCTTTCATCACACACACAGGCACACACACACACACACACACACACACACACACACACACACCTGTCTGTCCATCAGTGGACTCCTGAGCTGAGCTGCGCTGATGTCATGCCCCATGCCCCTGCCAGTGATTACTCTCAGACTGGGTAATTGAATGGAGCTGGGTCAATCAGCCTTTCTTGGGGACTTTCCAACTGCAGCTACCCCTCAGCGCTCTCTGGAACAGAAACTGAGAGAAGTGAGATTCAGAGCTGCCAACAGGCAAATTCTGCATCGTGAGGCTGTGGTGCACCTGAGCAGCCCCACCTGAGCACCAAGTGAGGGTGGGAAGGGAGCTCCCTGACTGCCTCCAAGGCCTTGTTCCTCTTCCTCCTGGGCTCTGCTGCCTCCTGGCCCTTCCTATGCTTTGGTTATATGACCAAACACCTTCCTCTTTTGCCTAAGCTGGTTGACTTTGAGTTTCTATCCCTCACAGCCCAGAGGATGCTGACCACTGTAGAACACTGAGCAATGGCATGGATGGTGAGCTCCAAGGTGGTTCTATCAAAAACACAGATATTCTGCATCTGGCCCTCTCATCTCAGGGGCTGTTTGGTGTTTACTATATTAGAATCTAGCTCTGTAAAGGCATTTTCATTGAGGGACAGTTACATATCTGTGTATTTGATTCAGAGATAAAGGTCAGAACTTGAGATGTAAATGATGAAATTATTTCTCTGTTGTGTTTTAGTTGAATGCTAAATGGAACATTATTCAAAACTGGAGAAGAATATTTTTTTCTCTTCCTGATTGAAAGAAGATCCCTATGCCCTAGATGCTAGGGTGGAAGTGACAGAGATGACATTTTATTGAGAATTCAAAAGACCTGATTGCACTCTGCCCTGAGACAGCAACCCCTGGCAGCATCTTCCAAAGGTCTGCAGAAGTCACTCTGTGGGCACGGCACATCTGTGCCCAGAGGGTCACATGAGTGGCCTGCCAAATCCACAATGTTCTGAAGCATTTTGGACTTCCTAACTGCTCCTTCTAGTTTTTCCTGTGGTGACCATGCTTTATCATCCTTCCCTTTTCTGAAGTTGTGCAATAGACTCCTGACTCTGAGTACTTCCTGCTCTGACCAGGATGCCACTTAATCAGTAACAGAACCTGCAGGAGGAATATCAAGTTTTTATTCATGTCAAACATTTACAGGGTGTCTGCTTCTGCAGCAGCAGCTCATCCCACTTTCAAGCTGATTCCAATTCCATATAAGATGGATGATGCCTTCACGCCACACATTCTCACAGGTATGTACAGTTGCGGTTGTTGTTCAGTTGCTCAGGCATGTCTGATTCTTTGTGACCCCAAGGACTGCAGCACACCAGGCTTCCATGTCCTTCACATCTCCCAGAGCTTGCTCAAACTCAAGTCCATTGAGTCGGTGATACCTTCCAACCATTTCATCCTCTGTCATCCCCTTCTCCTCCTGCCTTCAATCTTTCCCAGAATCAGGGTCTTTTCTAATGAGTCGGCTCTTGGCATCCAGTGACCAACATATTGGAGCTTCAGCTTCAACATCAGTCCTTCCAATGAATATTCAGGACTGAGTTCCTTTAGGATTGACTGGTTGGATTTCCTTGCAGTCCAAGGCACTCTCAAGAGTCTTCTCTAACACCACAGTTCAAACCCATCAATTCTTCAGCATTCAGCCTACTTTTTAGTATGCAAAGGACTACCTACAATTTGGAGGGAAAGGAGGAATAAAAATGCTAGTAATGGTCCTCTTCTCTTCTAAGATCTCAGAAACTTTATTTCTAATGCATATGTGACAACAGCAGTGAAATTCCCTAATACTTGTTTAGCTCATATTACCTTAAGCCTTGTTCTCTATCTAATGTAGGCCTGTCACATAGTAGCTGCATGTAAAGAATCCTTGGCATTTGTTGGCTGCCCGACACCTGAAACCCTCCCTAGGTGTGGCACAACTCTGTTTGAAGATGGTGTGTGGCACAGAAGCCACTTCCCTATCCAGAAGCTACAAAAGCCTGATGCTCACTTTCCCAGCTTCTGTCACAGCTAACAACCTAATGTGTCTAACTCAGACTTGACTAATCAGGTAAACCAACTCCAGGCTCTGAACTGGGAGCTGGTAACACAAAGAGGCAGAAACAGAGAACCTATTCTGGTAGAAGCAGCAGAAGTAGCAGCAGCCTCCGGTTTCCCAAGACAGCAGTGGGGTCGCGCCAGGGGCCACAGCTGTGCTAGCATTGGCTTCCAAGTCTTCCTCACCACGGGTTTGAAGTGGCTTTAGGCTCTGGTCCTGGACACTGCCTGGCCTCCCTTGATGCTGTCTATTTTCTGAGTTTGGTACTCCAGCCTTCGGGAGGAGTTACCTACATAAATCCCTTCCCAAAAGAGTCAATTGATTTCTATTCCTTGGAACTAAGAAATCTGACTTATTGCCAGGAATACAATATTGAGAGAAATAGATTTACAAATGAATCCATTTTATTATGTGTATTTCAGACTAACTCACCAGGAGAGGTCAATGCAAATCATTAGCCTCACTGTGTTGTTGATAATTTGCTGAGCCTCAGAGAAGCCAAACAATTTCTCCAGTATCGCACAGCCAAGAAGTGGCAGGGGAAGGACTCAAATGCCAGTGGCAGAACCTTGAGATGGTGTGCTTTCCACTCTGTCAGCACTTACTGATTCCAGCCCCAGCGATGTCCCATAGGGACTGAAGTCCTGTGCTTTCAAAGCATAGTGTCTCTTCACCTCACACCCTGACCTGCATATTTATTTCTTACTTAGCCCTTTGACCCAGGCCAGTACCCTCAGGCATGCTGGGTCTCTTCTACCGGGATCTGTCAGCTCAGCCCCCAGACTCAAATTGGGTGAGCATTCCTACTGTATCCTGCCTATGCCTGTGTGTGTATGCACACAAAGGCAATCATTTTTACATCTTCTTGTCATTTTCAGCTTATGTGGACCACACTAGTGCATGGCAGGGAGAGGGAGTTAATGGTCTTTCACAGGCAATGTCCTAACAGCCATATTTCTGCCCAGTGGAGAGGTCTATCTTCAGTTTGGGTCCCAATATGGAAACCATTCTTCCTATCGAAGTGAATTCCCTGGAGGGTGAAATGGAGACAAAAGCTATCAACGTGTTGTTATTTAATTGCCAATATTTTGAAGATTAAATTAAATAAAAACGAATCCAACAAAGTTCTTGGCATGCAATAAATACTCAAAAAATGTTAGTTTTCCATTTCCAAACTGTGAAAAGTACTTAATGTGTATTCATGCTTAGTCACTAAGTCATATATGTTACCCCATGGACTGTAGCCCACCAGACTCCTCTGTCCATGGGATTATTCTGGCAAGAATACTGGAGCGGGTTGTCATTTCCTCCTCCAGGGGATCTCCCCAAGCCAGGGATCGAACCTGCACGTCCTAAGTCTCCTGTATTGGCGGGCAGATTCTTTGCCACTGAGCCATCTGGGAAGCCCTACGTACTTAATACAAGGTATTTATTACCACGTACTTTATAAAAACAAAATTTTGAAAGCAACCTATATTCATAATGAATGATTTTCATATTATGCATCTGTTAAAAATGGTAGCTAAATAAATAAATAGTGTTTATGAAAACTATGGAACACTATAGGCTAATGACAACAAGAAAAAAGGGTGCAAAGCAAGATGCAGGTTATACGGAAACCATGTTTACAAGTATAAGTATGTAATATAAGCATAAATTCATTGGAAAAGACCCTGATGCTGGGAAAGATTGCGGACAGGAGGGAGAAAGGGACAAAGGAGAATGAGATGGTTGAATGGCATCACCGAGTCAATGGACACAAGTTTGAGCAAACTCTGGGAGACAGTGCAATACAGGGAAACCTGGTATGCTGCAGTCCATAGGGTCACAAAGAGTCAGACACAACTGAGTGACTGAACAACAACAAATAAGTATAAAATATGCCGGAAAAAAGGTGGAAGAACCACCCCCAAAATGAAAATTAACTTTATCAGAAAATCTCCTAACCCCTTACTGCAAAATCTTGCAGCCAGATGTGCTCTGGCGTTCAGAATTGTTTGGCTTTTACCATATCATGAATACTACGTAGCACCTCCAACACTCCTCAGTTCAACACATTAGCACGCACCTCAGCAGTGAATATATGAATAGTGTCTTAAGGAAAATAAAGAGTCTAAGTAGCCTCCTCTCAGTTCAGAAGCTGTCTCTTCACCAGGTGAGTGGAGTTCCAGTTAGATTTGGTGATCAAATAAATTATGGAAAACTTTCCCATTTTTAGTACTTTGGGGATTTTGAAATTGCAGGTAAGAGACTATAGGTCTATAGTACTTAATTATTAACCACCATAATGGTTCTGCCAAAAGGACAATATCAAAGGTGTAAAATACACAACCCAGCGCTAGAAGTACAATTATCAGTTCATTTGAGTTCACCAGCAGTGCCCAGTGTGCCAGTAGCAATCCTCGATGTTTTTGCCATTAGCCAGATTTTAAATCCAGACTCAGACGGCTGTAACTCATCTTTGTTTATTCTATCACCTGCATTTGCTGGCTCCTTTCTAGATAGTTTACATTATTATGGAGAAAACGCCAAGAATTACATCTAAACAGAGCTTAAGAGTAAGCCCAGTTTACACTTGACCCCCTTTCTGCCATCCGGTAATTGGCTAATATAGAATAACTATTAATAAACTGTACCCACAATACTCTTCCCATTCCTGGCCTTGAGCTTGATTTTTGTAGCTAGTGAGTAAAGTCCCCTTATCACAGCCTCAGGGAACCAGACCCACAGACTTGAAGTACTGAGGTACAAGGCAGGGGCCAAGTCCAGGCAGAGATTTCAGGCATCAGCAGCAACAAATGAGCTTGCTGTTGATAGCCTCAGCCTGGAAGCTTATATATTCACATAGGAAGAGTGGCTCATCACGTAGGACTAAGGGTAGCCTGACAACCCCTACCTACATCACTGGTACTTTCCTCCCTCTGCCAACCCTGGGAATCACAACACGATTGCCCTCATGGGTCAACCTCAGAATTTGCCATATTCTGCAGTGAGATGCTCACCTGCAAACGGGCAGAACCACTGGCTTAAATGGAGATCATTCCGTAAGTGTGGCCTGGTACGCAGGATGCACAAGCCCTTCTAATGACTTTGATTTGGGGAACTGTCCAGAAGCAAACCAAATGGCAGCTTAGTAGCAATCTTATAAAAGACACTAGAGGTCTTATAAAAGTTTTGAAAACATTGTTATAAATGTTAAACCTGTACTTCCCTAATTTTTTCTAAGCTTTATTCTCCCTCACCCTTTTCTCAGCCTCAACTCTACTCTAGTGTTTTCCCAGCTTCCTCATTCCACTCTAGACTTTTAAATAGGCCCCCAAAGGGAACTACATTGTCTGAGTTACTAATATAGTCCCTATTTACAGCCACTGTGTTTACACAAGCAGCTAGACAGTAGCTGGGCAGCAGGTTCACAGAAGCTGTTTGAGATAATGGGAGTGAGAAAGATGCTGGGGGTGGATAGAACTGACAGGTCTTCTGATGCACTGGACCACATGAAACATAACTATGGAGAGGCTGTGAGCAAAAAATACCCCGAAAACTAAGCAAATGGAAAAAAAAAGAGTGAGTTATTAACTTCAGCAAAGACAAAAAGTTTTATAAGAAAGAAAATGTAACCTTAACATACAATTTGGCTCAACAGAAAACAATGGTTCATGGGTATAATGTACACTTTTAATACAAATATATCAAAAATGTGATAGTATTATACTGAGAGATTATAGGTAAGGGAGATGGGTTTAAGTGCTAAATCCTTATCAAACATACCTGAAAATTAATGAATGATGTCTAACACTGAAAAATGAAAGAGCAATAAAAGAATATTTTTATAGAAATATAAATATCATAACAGAAGAAACAGTAACAGCTAAACATCGAAAATGGTGGACTCTAGCGATCAAGACTGACAGGTGAAAAAAAAAAAAAAAGACTGACAGGTGGAGGAAGTGAAGAGGAATTTTTGGTTTTCATTATTAGCTTTTAAATACTGTTTGACTTTTTGTTAAGTATTTGCATGTAGTATTTTGATTAAAATAATTTTTTATAAAAGTAAATTTTATTTGAAAGGCTATGAAATGATGGTTCACAGAAAATCCCATGGATGGAGGAACCTGACATGCTACAGTCCATGGGGTCGCAGGGTGTTGGGCACAACTGAGCACAAAAGAACTGCAGATGACCCTTAAACATATGAAAATATATATGGGCTTCCCTGATGGCTCTGTGGTAAAGAATCCGCCTGCCAGTGCAGGAGACATGGGCTCCACCCCCGGTCCGGGAAGACCCCACATACCAAGAAGCAATTAAGCCTGTGCACCACAACTGTTGAGCCTGCGCTCTAGAGCCCAGGACCGCAATTACTGAAGCCCGTGCACCCAAGAGCTCGTGCTCCTCGGCAAGAGAAGCCACCACAATGAGAAGTCTGCACACCACAGCCATAGGGTAGTCCCCACTCTCCCCAGCGAGAGAAAAGCTCATGCAGCAATGACGGCTCTACACAGCAAAAAACTAAATGATTCATTGAAAAAAATTTCAAAAACATACCCCCAAAAAACAGATATTTGACCTTATCAAAATTGAGACATGCTAATTAAAACTACCTTGAGATACTATTTCTCATCTATCAGATTGGGAAAAACCCCAAAGTTAGATGCTATCCTGTTCTGGGAAGGTTGTAGGGAGCTCAAAATTATTGAACCCCTTTTAAGAAGAATTTGGCAATAGCCACTAAACTGCAGCTGCATTTCTCTTTGACTCAGCAAACTCTCATCTAGAAAGGCTCCCCCAGACATTCCTACATGCATATGAAAGGACATAAAAGATTATTCATTATAACATTGTTTATAATAGCAAACAATTAGAAACAATCCAAATGTCTGTCGATAGAGGATTGGTTAAATAAACGATGGCTCGATCACTAAGTGGAAAATATTTATATTCTCAATGAAGAAGGAAAAAAAAACCTACAAAATTTTACAACCAGCTTCAGGCCCTCCAGAGTTCAGGGGGCTATGTCAGAAGCCTCTCAGACAGAGCAGACTCTCTGCCCTTCCAAAGCCTGACCATAAGAGGAACTTGGCTCCCAGGCCCTTTCAAAATCTTAGAAACAAGCCAGGCAGTGAGGCAGTATAAGACTTGATGTCAGTCTTGGGTCCCAACCTCACTTGGGCACTGTGTTAACTGAGACACTCCAAGCTTGGGTTCCTCATCAAGAATTGGGGAAACAATTCCCCACATCCGGGGGGCTGTCATGAGGATTAAGTGGGACTGTATGTGACACAGGGGGCACAGGGCTTTACCTACAATAAGTGGTCAACAACACAAGTTATTTTAAACAGTAGCACCGGAAAAAAAGAATCCTGTCTCCAGGATTGCATTCATTATAGGGGGACAGTCACCCTGGAAATACCAAGATAAGAATCAAAAAAAAGAATGGAAGGAATTCCCCTTCATGACCAGGCAGTTTGGGAAGAGACTTGTCATCCACTGGCAGACGCATTCACCACGTGGCTGCCTCCAGCTTTTCGTTGCCCTATGGCTGTTTCTGGGGCTGACACACATTTTCCCGCATGCACGCTCCCTAAGTATTCTAGATCATCAGGCTCCGAAGGACCTGAACCCAAACACCTTCTGTTTGGACTGAGAAACCCCAGGACTAGAGAAACCAGTACGCAAAAACACATAGCTGGCAGTCCTATTTCGTAGCCAGGTCGAGCACCTAATGAAACTGGTAATCAGGTACTTGTTTTATGATAGCAGTTTTCTAGTGACTCAAAGCAAAAAGAATAAACCTGAAAGTGAGTGCTCAGCTCATACATAGGCTAAATTGACTTTCATTCATTTCTGAAAGGGGTTGTGATCAGTGTGAAAGCATATGATCGATACTGGTGGAGTAAGTAATGTGTTTATATATGTCAACCCAGCCTTATAGCTATGCCTACATGTTACCTTTTACATGCTTCTTGTGGAGTAAAGCCTCCAATTGAGGGGCAGTTTGTATTGCAATAAAAACAAAAATTTCTAGAATGTGCCCAATCTGTGCTCCAGCAATGACTAGATATGTCATGCTGGGTTTTCATTTCCTCATCTGTAAAAGGGCATATCAGGCACTTTAATCATGCTGTTGCAAAAATAAAATCAGATAATTGTCGGCTTGGCACATAGAGACCCTACTTCCTACAAACCCAGATATCCCCTTGCCTGGTCTACATACGGGACCTGATCAGTTTCACAACAGCATGTAGACCTTGCTCTTTGAATTCCAAAGATTTCCCCCTAAGCATCTCAAAAAATAAAATAAAATACCTTCCATAATATTTACATAAGTAAATAGCTTTTCATTTCCTCAGCCAGAACCAAGAGTTAAGAAGAATCTTGAGAAGAAGAATTACAATTTTTATTTCTTTTCAAGTTCCCCAAATACCCTTTGCATCCGCATTTCCCTTGGGAACTGATTCCCACCATGTCTACATTGATCTGAAAAACTCTGGATCCAGCCAAATTCACAAGGTTCCTGATTCTCCCACATTCCTTCCCCCAAGAATTTGCTCACTACATGGTTCTTAGCTGAAATAGACTGAGGTGAAGAATTTCAACAGAGATATATCAAGCATTTACTAAATTCTCGGCACTGTGTGAAACTCTTCCCTCTCACATTTAATTATGATAATAATCCTGAGAGATAAGCATCAGTGTTCCCATCTTACAGATGACGAAACAGGAACTCAGAGCATTAAATTACTTGCCTAAAGTCCAGGCTCAGGAAGGGGCAGGGTGGGTTGGAACCCCGATCTCTAAGTTTGTTTTAACTAGGCATCTCTAACTTCTAAAGCACCTTTGTAACTGCTTTCCCTTCCCACCCCACTCCCTACACAACAACAGAAGCCCCTGCTTTTCAGTAAGTCATTGGCTAACTTTAAGAGTAGCCACATCATTTTCTCCATATCTGTTGCTGAACAAAGACAGCATTATGTTTCCAGTACAGTAGTCAGGTACTGGGGGGAAAAAAATCCCATAACTTCAGTAATTTTCCACCCTCTGGACTAATACATATACACATTAAAGCTCACCATAAGGTATAAACATTGCTTTGAAATGATGCAAGCTCTCTTTTAGTAAGACTTAAATTCTAAACTCTAAGGTTTAATAGCTTCCTTTTTTGTACATATTTTTAATAGACACGCAAACCTAAACAAATAGACAAACCATCAATACAACAGCCAACCAGTTCAATCGGGCTGTCGCATCAATTCAGATTTCCCTTACGACCTGCGCCCGATTTGACTCTGGTCCTAGGCTGCTGACCTGAAATAGTTGCTGGCCGCGGCAAGCACCACGCGGTGGCAGGAGAATTCCTGGATGTCCACACACAAGATGACGTCGGTCAGAGCGTTTTCCACCCGCAGGGTCTCCAGGCCATTCTGCAGAATTAAGGAGAGTCCTGTGTCATCAAATTTTACTTTATCCCCATTTAAGATTTCTACCAGGTCTCCCCTTTTCTCGGGGGGCTCATCTGTAGACAGTGCCAAGGGCCCTTCCAAACTCTTCTCTACCACGTCGTCCATGGTCCAGGTGCCCCTTTGTCCTGCCATCAACACTCAGACTGAAGGAGCGCCCAAGTTTCAGGCAGGTCACATTGCAGAAGCTGGGCGGATTTCCTGTGCAGGGCCCTCCACTTATCACCAGCTGTCACACACACATAACAGGAAGTCTCGCACTTTCTCATCCTGTTACTACAAACGCCAGTAACTTCTATTCTTCTTCTTTCTGTAATCATCACAAGGTTAGAAATTACTTAGAAGGGTGTGTAGGAAGGGGCTCCATAGAAAAGGAGTGGCTTCTCAGAGTCTTTTATTAGTGCCGTGTGGCTATTCTGGTCCATCTCCCCCATCATATCCGTGATCAGGAAGCCTCTGGTTCTGGTCATTACATTTGTACTTCCGGTGCTTCTATATCCCAAGGTGTCAATGACTAAATGGACATGGGACATTCTAAATCCTCTTCCTCCTTCCATCCAGGAGTCCGGGACCCCATGATAAGCCCCCCACTCGGTTCCTCAGGAACCTTGGAAAGCCCTACGTAGCTCTGACAATCTTATTTCTGTCAACACTGCGTGTCATCTGTCTTTGTCTTCTTCCCTGCTCAGGGGAAAACAATGTCATGGCAATTATTAGTGATCCCTTTCCCCCTCTCTATTGTTTATTGTTGTAGATATGCCTCAGGGGGCAGAGAAGAAATGGCCTCTAGAAGCTCCATCCCCAGGGTCTTCTCTCTTGGAAGACCAATCCAGGTAGGTCAACACCAGATTGCCCTATGAAGTCTCAAGTTGGCCTGACCTCACTCAGCATCTATTGGTCTTGGCATCTAGTAGTGGATTGTCAAGTATTTTCATTGCATCTGCAGGTCTCCATTAAATAGAAAAAACTGTCTTTTATTAACATTTTGCTGTATCCTAGGAAATTTATAGGTGTTAATGCATTTTAATCCTTATAACAACCCAATGGTGCTAATATGACTTAATTTTACAGCTGAGGAAAGTGAAGCTCTGCTCAAGTGAGTGGCAGGACCCAGTTCTCAACTCTAAAGCACCCGTTTCCTCCGCCACACCCAGGCTATCAGAGCTGTAATATCATGTTGGCCCTGGCTTCTTGTATCCAAGGAGAGAACTGCTGGGCTTGCCTACTACAGTTACCCTAGTGCTCGGCATCTCACCAAAGCAGCCTCTGCTGTCTGCACCTGCACTCATTCCTCTTGTGGCAGTGGGCAGCAACGACCTGCAAGAGTCCAATCCTTCCTCTTTCCTGGCCAATGGTGACTCCCTCTCCTGGAGTTCCAGTTCTGCTTCAGCTCTTCTTTTCTTCCATGGGTACTTACTCCTAAAATCGGGGCCTTTGATATTCCCCCCAAACTAGTTCTTCATCCAGAGCTCTGTTAATCAAGATGCTTTGGGCTTCTGGGAATTCCCTAGCAGATGACTGGTTAGGACTCCATGCTTCCATTGCAGGTGGCATGGGTTCAGTCCTTGGGCAAGCTGTGCCCAGGGTTCAGTCCTTGGGCAAGCTGTGCCCAGAGCTCAGTCCTTGGGCAAGCTGTGCCCAGGGTTCAGTCCTTGCCCAAGCTGTGCCCAGGGTTCAGTCCTTGCCCAAGCTGTGCCCAGGGTTAAAAAAAAAAAAGATGCTTTTGGCTTCAAAGACAGAATATCCCATCAAAAGTGGTTTAAACAATGAGTCTTACATTATAAGAAGCTAGAAGTGTGGAGTCCCAGGTTGATCCAGAAGTCCAGTGATGTCATCAAGGACAGAAGATTTTCCCATCTTTCACTCTATCTCCCTTGGAATGATAAAGGTATACTGACATGGTCACATAATAGCTGTTGCAGTATAAAACACCATGTTTTCACAGAACTCTGGTCCAAAATCAGGACAAAAAAGCACAGATCTCTTCTTCTCCATCTCTCTCTTTTTATCAGAGAGAGAAGTATTCCCTAAAATCCCTGTGATACTTTTCCAGGCCACTTGGCCACCTCAGACCAAATACCAGGAAATATAAATTGAATACTATGATTGGCTTGCATCAAATACAGTTCATCCACTGGAACTAGTCCATCTCCCCAAGATCAAGAAATAGCCGTGTGATAGCTGAACAAAGTTACAGCCTGTATACAGGCTTTGTATGCGCAGAAGATGGGCTGTGTATACAACTAGTTCCCTGTGCCTGCCACAAAGACACACACAAGCCAAACTCCTCCTGCAGGCCTTGGCCAGGAAGGGCTCAGAACTTTACCTCTATGATGCTAAGCACCTCCTCTAGGAGAGCTGAGGACAGCACATGACCCAATGCCTTTCGTGGATTTTGTCCTCTACAACCTCTCAGATTATAAACAACACTGGCCATATTCATTCCACCCAACCACTTCAAATACAACAAAATTAAGAATGTAACTCAATTCTTTGTTTCTGAAATGCTGTATCAAGGCCAAATCTTGTTCTTTAAACTTTAAGAAAAAATCTGTAACATGAATATATGATTAAACATGAACATACAATTTAATAAATTATTCTAAAGATAAATGTAAGTATAACCTGATATAATGCATCACCAGGAGAGCACCCTCTGTACGTCTTCCTAGTCCTAATCACTTTCTGCAGCCTACAATTAATCACCTTGACAGTTTCATACTTTCTATTATAGATTTACCAACTAAATAAGCATCCATAAATAATATAGTTTTTGTGTATAAAATTTTTAATGTGCATAAGCATAATTATAGTTATGTACATTTTTAGTATGTCTTCTTTCATTCATCTTTATCTTTTTTAAGATTCAACCACATTTCTGTCTGTTTTTTATCTTCTATGTGTTATCTCTGCCACATTTTCACATTCCACTGCTGCTGCTAAGTCGCTTCAGTCATGTCTGACTCCTAGCGATCCCTTGGACTGCAGCCTACCAGGCTCCTCCATCCATGGGATTTTCCAGGCAAGAGTACTAGAGTGCATTGCCATTGCTTTTCCACTACTGATGAATATTTGAGTGGCAAGTCAGTGGTTGTTTTGTTTGTTTGTGATTTTAGTTTATTCACCAAGTTGTGCAACCACAACCACTACTAAAGTGGATTTTTTTTTTCCATCTGCACCATACATTGTGCAGGATCTTAGTTTCCTGACCAGGGATCAAACCTGTGCTCCATGCAGTGGAAAGGTAGAGTCCTAACAACTGGACCACCATGAAGTCCAAGAATATGTCAATTCTTCATTCATGGTGGATCCTGTTCACCAAGTTCCCCAATAATGTTCCATATACCTCCCAAACCCACCCACTCCACGACCTGAATAAGACTGTTATCATCCCTCAAACCCTCCATTTTCCTAGCAGGCAAGTACACACAAAGTTGTACCATGAGTGTGATAAGATCTATGATTAGATTTTAGTGCAAAGGTAAAAAACACAATCTGTGTGTCTATGTCAAACTGGATAAGCTCTGAGATTCATGAAATAGAAAATATTCCTTACAGGTACAAGCAAAATAATTCCATTCTGTGTAAACTTTATTTTCCTACCATGCAATGAAATATACAACCATTGGCAAAAGCTTTACTCCTGAGAAAAGAATCTAATTATATCTTACTAAGCTAGTTGGCTTTATGATGCATGTAAAGAATAGATTCTGTCCCCATACAAATGGGTGGCTGCTTCAGGGAAAATCTCTATTCTTAGAAATGCTGGAGAGTCCATGCCCCCCAAGAGTGACCTCCACCTGACAAAAACTTAGACAAAAAACTCTAGCTTCCTTGTCTCTTTGTGGACAGCAATGAAGTATGTTCTACACCATAGAGTCGTCTCACTTCTTATCCTATTATGACTTCATGTTCTAGTTTGCTCTCAAGATATTAAGGGGTTCTCTCTTTTTGGCCACAGATTGCCCCTTCTGACTCCACTCCATTGTCTTCCATAATGCAAATTATATTGAGAGAAACAAGTCTGAAGTCAGCTACAGAAGAAGAGCCACTGTTTCCCCATGTTAACATATTGCTACTAAAGCTACCATTTATTGCACATCAAATATAGTCCAGGAACTATGAGAGGAGTTTTGTGAATTTTTGTTCCTTCCACTAATGCAGTGCAGTTAAGTACTTTGATCACCATTTTAGGGACACAAAAACAGGCACGATCACATAGTGATCGAGCACACAATATGGATGTCATGCCTATATCCATCTAGAGGTGACCCACCCAAAGCATCACTCTACCTGAGAGGCTCCTCCAGCAAGAAGAGCACGCCAAGTCACCAGAGGTGCTGGAGCGTCCAAGAGTGACCTTCACCTGACAAAAACTTAGACAAAAACCTCTAGCTTCCTTGTCTCTTTGGGGACAGCAATGAAGTATGCTCTACACCATGTTCTACACCTCTCACTTCGTATCCTATTATGACTTCGTGTCCTCGCTTGCTTCTTGGTCGAGCTTGCTCTCAAGATATTAAGGGGTTCTCTCGTTTTGGCTGAAACTGCCAACTTCCAGTGTTTTGCAAAATGACCGACGCGAAGGGCAAGGGGAGCAGCACCCACTGTAGGTTCTCCAAGCCTTTAAGAAAACACGGAATTGTTCCTTCAGTCACGTGCATGTGCGTCTTCTACAACAAGGGTGATATTGTAGACATCATGTTCAAAAAGGAATTCCTCACAAATGTTCTCAGGGTGAAACTGGGAGAGTCTAGTGTTACCCAGCATGCTGGTGGCACTGCTGGAAACAAACAAGCTAAGGGCAAGGCTCTGGACAAGAGAACTAATGTAAACACTGAGCAGATTCAGCCCTCTAAGAGCTGAGATAGCTTCCTGAAACGTGTGAAGGAAAGTGATCAGAAAAACAGAAAGCCAAGAGAAAAATACTTGGGCTCAACTGAAGCACCAGCCCTCTCCCCCTAGAGAAGCATTCTACATAGGAACCAGTGGAAAGGAGCCTGAGCTGCTGGAACCTATTCCTTACCAATCTGTGGTGTAATAGGTGTAAAAAAAATAAAATAAAAGGCCTCTGTGTTGTGTTAGTCACACAGTTGTGTCTGATTTTGCAAACCCATGGACTGTCCTGTGGACTTCTGTCCATAGAACTCTTCAGACAAAAATACCAAAGTGTGTTTCCATTTCCTACTCCAGAGGATCTTCCCAAACCAGGGATCAAACCCAGGTCTCCTGCATTGCAGGCAGATTCTTTACCATCTGAGCCACCAGGAAAGCCCCAAAGACCTCTGGGCTGTGGGGCGGGGGGAGATATTAAGGGCTCTGGTGGCAGGCCTCATGTTTGAAATTCATGGAAGAATGTTATCCCTGGAAGACATCAGAGAATTAAGGCAAGACATTAGACCTGGAGGAACAGCAGTACCAACAACGGGGTTCAGAGTACAGAGTACTATAGATGGACATAAGGTCAGAGCAAGGTCAGTTGGTTATAATTTATGGAAAGGATCTAAAAAAACACAGATCAAAGTCTCAGTTTCTTTATCTATAAATTGTAGCTAATAACAGTATCCACCTTGATGTGTTGTGAAGAGGAGGAAATGAGTTAATATGTGAAGCCTCTCACATAATGCCTGGCATACAGTAAGCATTAGCTATTATTATTCAAGCATTTCTGTAGAAAAGAAAGTATGTGCCTTTTATTCTAAATTTGGCTTCTGGCTCCAGACCAAAAAACGCCTTCAGTACAATGGTCTTTGTTAGTATCCACAGGCTGTTTATTATCCCCCTCTTGTCTTGGATCATTTCCATATAGTCAGTGCAGAGGGGCCCATAGACCACCATCTCCCCCAGGGAAATAAACATTCCCATCACTCCACCCTGTGCATCAGAAACATTATTCTACTGAGGGTCACAAGCATTTAGCTGTCGGGGAAATTCTTCCCAGAAGTAAGCCAGATTAAAGAGGTAATTTGAAAAACACATGATTCCAAATGTATATAAAAACATATTATGTGTATTATATGCTATAATATTTATTTATTCAGCTGCGTCACCCGGGATTTTCGTTGCAGTCCCTGAATTCTCTATTTGTAGCACTGCAGTAGTTGTGGCGCACAGGCTTAGATGTTCTGTGGCATGTGAGCTCTTCATTCCCTGACCAGGATTGAACCCATGTCCCCTGCAGTGCAAGTCAGATTCTTAACCTGTGGACTACCAGGGAAGTCTCGATTATATTTATAATATGAAAATGCAATTTTTTTGAAGAATGTATTAAAATACATAATGTATATTAATATACTCATTATAAACATTAATGTATTATAAATGATATTATTACTATGAAGAGAAACATTGTCATGTTCTTGGGTTAAGTATCCTACATGCTTTATCTCATCTTATTTTCTTATATCCTGAGAATTTGGTAAAATAGGTTGTTTTCCTCTTTTTACAGTTGAGGAAACCAAGGCTTAAAACTGAAGTTGGATTTACCTGAAACTATCAACATTGTTAATCGGCTATAGTGTCAAAGTGTTAGTCCCTCAGCAGTGTCCAACTCTTTGTACTCCATGGACTGTAGCCCACCAGGCTCTTCTGTCCATGAAATTCTCCAGTCAAGTATACTGGAGTTGGTGAACATTCCCTTCTCCATACCCCAATAGGAAGGGGAAAAAAAAATTGAAGTTGGGTGTTTTGTTCCAGGTCACACAGGCTGTACTAAGTCAGTTACACCACATGATTTGCCCATGCCCTATTCTAATGGAAAGTTTCCAGTTCACCTCTTCTATTGCCCAGTAAGTCATTTTGGGGCTTGTTACTAGCTAGAGTGGATGCCCCCATCCAAAGACAGCCACGTGCACATACACAGTAGTTCAAGGAGACATGGAGCTGGCTAAAAACATCAAATGGGACAACTAGAGACTCTCTAATTTGAAAAAAGAAACACAGTTTTCCATGAGAACTGAAATAAGAGGCAAAAAGATGTATCAAGAGATGCCATAGATTGAGTCAGAACCATGCCAAATTAAAGCCATTTGGAAACCAAACTTCTGAAAAGCAAAAACTGTAAGTAAGAAGAGGAACTTGGAAAGTTAAAGTGGAGATCAAAGCTGATATGTACAGAGTAGCTGAGACAGGTCACCCTGAGACTGGGTGGAGAGCCATGGACTCCTTTTGCCCAAATCCCAATGCTGCTCTGAATCTGGATGGAGTTTCTAGCTCTAGTTGCAGCTCCACTTTGAATTTCAGAGAGATTTCTGCCTAGATTCCACTTCTGCTGAAGTAGCTTAATTGAGACTCTTTCCACTGTATTCAAATGAGCCTAACTGGGACAGAAGCAGAGCAGAGCTGAGCAGCTCATCTCTCTGACCCCACATACCAACCATGGGCTACCCTTCCTGCACAGACCAGAGATGTTGCCAGGTGCAGACACGGGCCTTGAAAAATAGGTCAGGAACCATACAGCAGCCAGTACTAATTCAGGTTTGCTGTTTATACACAACCCTAAAGTCGACTTTCCAAATGAAAAGTCAAGGAATAATCGGAAACAGCAAAACGTCCTAAGAGTGGGTTTTGTCAATAAAAAAACAGCACCCAAATGTTTGCCTATTGCTAAGTGCAGGAGAAAAGCTATAAAATTGTAGGCACAAGATGTTTCTATTTTTGAAAACATGAGAGTATATGAACATAGACCAGAAGGAAATGCATTCATTCATTCATCAAATGTTACACGAGTGTGTTCTAGGTGCTCAGGATACAAGGGTGAGCAAAAAGTGACATGGTTCCTACCCTCAAAGAGCTTCTGGTCTAGTGAGGAAGACCAGCAGAGGCACTGTAATCATTCTAAGTGTCTGAGGGAAATGCACTTGGTAGAAAACTTTATCATGGGCAATGTGATCTTATCAGAGAAGTTAGCAAAGGCTTCTCTGATAACCAAGTTGTGATGGATAAATATGCAGTACCTGCATGAAGGGTTGTCCAGGCAGAGGCTATAGCATGGGCAGAGTCCAGTAAGGAGAGACACTTGCCCTTTGGAAATAGTTGTCTCTGTATGGATAACAAATTACTAGGAGCCAGGATGGATGAGCAGGAAGAAAAGGAGGCCGGTGTGAAATCCGTCACAGTGAGCCAGGTGGCATAAGATGGCAGCAGCATGGGCTGGGAGACAGGGTTAGGGACAGAAACAAGCTGATGAATGGAAAGCACCTAGGAAAGTCAAAATCAATAGGAATTGGTAATAGATTGGATATGGAAGGTAAAGGAAAGGCAATTTTAAAGCATGCCTTAGGTTTCTAGTGTGAATAGCTGGATGAATGGAGTTACCAACACTCTGATATGGGAACACTGGAAAAGGAACAGGTTGGGGGAGAAGAGTATGAGTTTAGTTTTCAGTTTTGCAAGATGAAAAGAGTGCTAGAAGGACTTCGTTAGTGATCCAGTGGCTAAGACTCCATGCTCTTAAAGCATGGGGACCCAGGTTCAATCCCTGGTCAGGGAACTAGATCCTGGATGCTGCAACTAAGACTTGGCACAGCCAAATAAACACATATCTTAAAAAAAAAAAAAAAGAGAGAGAGAGAGTGCTGCTGATGTGTTGCACAACAATGTGAATAGACTTAAAATTATTGAACTTTGCATTCTCAAATGGTTAACATGGTTAAAAACAGCAACAACAACCAAAACAGCTAAAGAAAGACATTTTCTTTCTAGTTTTAATATATCAGGAATATTGGGCCCAGGGTATTCCAGAGTTCTGAAAGTATTAACGTCAAACGTCACGTTTCAAAATCTTCTCAGATGAAACAGTACTGAATGTGCACTTGGGTTTGAAATACAAAATTAATCAAAGTTGAGTCCCTTGAGTTGAGATATTTAAAACAACTAAGACATTTTCAATTTACATGTAAATTCATCTAGCACAAAAGTGATATCAAAGATTTGATTACATTGTCCCCTCTCCCAAAATAGCTATAAAGGACACTGTAAGGAAAATTTGAATGTGAGCTGTACTCAATGACATTTCACCAAGGTTATATTTCTTACATGTGATCAGGGCATTGTGGTTATGTAGGACGATAAAGCTCTTTTGCAGGTGAAGCATCATAATACCTGCCACTTAATTTCAAATTGTTCAGCAAAATAAAATGTTTCATAAAAGATAGAGCAAAGAGTGTGTGGGAGCTCATTACGCTATTCTTTTATGTTTTAAATTCAAAATGTCTGGAGGAGGACATAGGGAGCACACAATCTCCAGCTTAGATGGAGAACGAGGCTTGAAAGGAGCAGCCAAGAACAGGCTCAGAATCTCTGAAGAAGCAGAGTGGTAAGAACATGACTTTCCTGGTAAGAACACTGCTTTCCTTATGCCCGAGTTAAGATGCTGTACCTTGTTCTACTGACAATGTTAGTTCAGGGTGGGGATGCTATGGCCAGAACTTCCCCAGCGACTCAACCTTACAACAATCTCTCAACTGAGTAAATAAATCCAGCAGAGATGGTCACCCCTGGATGGACCATTAGAATTAAAAAGTGTGAACCTGAACAGCTGAGGATAAGGCCACAGCACAGCGTGGGGTGGGGGAGTTGGGGGACGGGGACTTCCAATCAATCTCATTTTGAAACATCCAGGTGGCCTTCTCACACTTAAAACACTTCATCTAGCATGGAAAAATGTGACCAAGTCTGTGTGACATTTCAAGCTATAGAATTTCAATACATCTTTAGATGAGAGATGAAAAACAAGGAAAACATTGGGTTGATAATGTCCACTCTCTATATCTCCATTTCAAGGGAAGCTTTCATGTATGTCCATGCCACATTATCCAGAGATTCTCAGATTAGCCTAAATTCTTTTAAACCTGACATACTGGAAACCTAATGCCATAAATATGATTCAGTAGCTCTGATCTTTTATGATTCTTAAAAAATACGTAGAAACATTTTAACACATATCAAAGGCATTCAGGAAGGCCCTTTAGATGATCCCCAGTCTGGGTTAACAACACTGCTTCTCAGGATTGTGGATAAAATAAGATGTGGATGTGAGAAGATAAAATAGTATTGAAAAGTACCATGTATAACCAATAGTTTATCCATAACATAATCATCTTATTAACCCTTCCAAGTACAAATATGGCAGGAGATATTGAGGGGAACAGTACAGAAAAGTGAAAGTCCCTGCTCACTTCTGAATCTCACGCTGCCTCTGCAAATAGCCTCCTTCAGTATGAGGTGTGAAAAGGTGTATACTAACTTAAACTGGGGACTGGAAAACGTAGCCATCACTTTCTCAGAGGAATAACAAGAATTTGAGGGCTTGTATCTGGAGAAAAGATCCCAGTGTGGAGACAGTCAGGAGATTTACCTAAGGAGTTTAGGGGTCTCTTAGACCCCCATCCTAATTGTCTAGGGGTTCTGCTTGACAGGAGAACAGAAGACCATTGGAAAGGACCAAACTGAAGTCAGAAAGACCTGAATTTTAATTCCAGTTATTGCATTTCAGTGTGACAGTGACAATTTGCTTAACTTTGCAGAGCCTCAGCTTCACCTATAAAATGGGTTACCTATCTTATAGCATTGATGCGGCTATCAAATGAGAGATAGTTTTATAAAGTCCTTAGCATTGAACCTGACATACGTTAGTGTTAAATAAGTAACAACTATTATTAAATAAGGAAAGTTTCAAACCCTAAGCATAGAAGAGCAGAGACATAAATTCCCTCCAGACATGAGAATCATTTTGGCACGGCCTGACTGACTGACATGTAAATTATGTCTCGCGCTCTCAAAATAATCCACCTTAACGGAAAGTCATTTTTTTTGTCTGAAGTTGACAAAGTCCATTCCTCTGCACTAGGCTTTCCCTTTCCCTGGAGGCTCTGTCCTGGGTCATCGACAGGTCCAAGATGACACTGAGGATGGGGAGTTGAAATTGGCCCTTTTCCAGAATTAAGTTTAAGTTTAATCAGTATTATTAAATGCCAACTATGAGCCAGCCACAGTGATGGACACTAGGGGATACAGAAGGGACTAAATATCCCCCAACTCTACCTCAAGGAGCTCCCAGTCTAAGGAGACCAACATGAGAGCAGAAAATCTCTAAGGAGTGTGCGAAACATGCAGGTTACTGTGAGATCAGACATTCGAAACTACATGAAGCCTTTTAGATCCGATCTTCATATAGTTTCAATCAACAGTTTATTCTGTTCCTCAATTTAGTGCTTTTCCTTAGCAACTAAACTCTCAGCAAATGGGCTTAAGTCAATGTATATTCAAATGAGAAAACGAAGTCCACACTCTGTTTGCTTCAAAAGTTGCCATCTTTGTCTCTGAGTGCTGAGTGCTCAGGGGCTCAGTCCTGTCCGACTCTGCAGCTGCATTAACTTTGTGAGTTCTACGATTCTTGTCTCTGGCACTGGAGGAGAGGTATCTAATACATTCTGAGATACTGTATTAGAGGTACCTAATACAGGGTTATGCCAGGAAGGATCTTTCTGTCATACTCTCTGTGAGAGTCTCGTGAGGGATTAAAAGTTTCAACATATGAATTTTGTGGGGATGCAATTCTGTCCATAGCATTCCACCCTTGCCCGCACCCCCCAAATCCATGTCCTTAATTGCATGAAAAATACATTCTTTCCATCCCATCAGCTCCCAAAGCAGTAACTCATCCTAGCATCAATTTTAGAGTCTAAAGTCCAAACTCTAAATATCAAAATCAAATGTAGGTGAGACTAGAGGTAGGACTTGTCCTGAGGCAAAACAGCTCTCCAGCTATGAACCCGTAAAACCAGGCAAGTTAAGTGCTTCCAAATACAACGGTGAGACAGGCTTTTCCATCCCAAAAAGGAGAATAAGAAAGAAGGAAGGGGTGATACATCCCCCCAGAATCACAACCCAACAAGGCAATTCCATTAGATCGTAAGTCTCGAGAATAACATTCTTTGGTTTGATGCACAGCCTTCCAGACCCACTGGGGCAGCAGCCCCACCTCCCCAGCTAGGCAGCCAGGGTCATGCCCACAAGGCTTCAGTCATTTTACCAGAAAGAATTTAATATAGGGAATGTTTAACTAGATAATAAAGAATTGCTAACTAAAGGCAAAAAAAGATTATTAAGCTCTCAGAGAGGACACAACGGCAGAAAGCAGTTCTGGGCTGGGAGAACCAAGGGAAGAGGTTGGGATTATTCAAATTTAGGAAGATCCCCTGGAGGAGGAACTGGCAACCCACTTCAGTATTCTTGCCTGGAGAATTCCTAGGACAGAGGAGCCTGGTGGGCTATAGTCCATGGGGTCACAAAGAGTGAGACATGACTTGAGTGACCAACACCAAAGACTAGGGGTTTGGAGGTGAGTCCCAGTGGACTGGGACCCAGACTTCAGAGGAACCAGGGCCAGCCAGCAGTGCTGGTGTCTCTGCAGGGACACCATGTTGGCTTTGCAAGTTGGCAAAGCTTCAAACTGGACTAGACTGTATGTTACTTGCTAGGCTTGCCATAGCAAAGCACCACAAACTGGGTAACTTAACAAAAATGTATTGTCTCACATTCTGGAGGCTAGAAGTCCAAAATCAAGCTGTTGACTGGGCCGGCTCCTTCTGAAAGCTCTGTGAAGGAAGACTCTGTTCAAGGCCCCTGTCCTTGGCTTATAGATGGTCTTCTTGTGTCTCTTCACATTGATTTCCCTTTATGTATATTTTTATGTCCAAATTTCCTCTTCTTATAAGCACATCAGTCATATTGAATTAGGGCCCACCCTCGTGTTAACCTGAATACCTCTGTAAGGACTCCATCTCCAAATAGGGTCGTACTCTGAGGTTCTGGGGGCAAGGACTACAGCATATGAGTTTGGGGGAACACAACCTAACCTGTAACAAACTATTTCTGGAATGAACCACCTCTGCCAGAGTGAAGGAGCAGCATTGCTGGATGCTGACAACAGGAACAGGATGCCAGCCAGAAATAAACCAGAAGCAAAGATGAAAATGTCTCTTCTTCCTCATCTAGCCCTGCAGTCTCCCTAACATCCCTTATGAACATAGCCTAAAAGGAAGCAGCTGGCCAAGAAAAAATGTGGCTTGCCCAGTCCCAGCCCCTGCACCACAAAGCAGAATATACAAGAGTGGGTTTGAAAGCTGAGAGATCATAGTTTAAAAACTGACAAAGTACAGAAGAGTTGCTACTTATTAATCACTAGCATCAGAACTTTTATTTTCCACACATTTTGTAATATAAAAGGAAGAATTGCAATAAAATATGTAATTGAACAAACACACTGGCTATGCTGCTAAAACTGTACTGACAGCTGGTGGGCTGGAACATCCCTGTGCCTTAGCTCACATTCTTTTGTGTACTGATATACACTAGTGTACTGGTGGCCTTCAGAACTGAGCTACAGAAGGCCAATGTGTAATATGTGCGGTGTGTAAGAAAATGAAAAAAAAAATGGAAGTCAAGTTGTTAGCAAGTATTGTTTCCATTTTGTAGTTCAGGCTGTGAGAGTTCAGAAGGAGAGGTCATTTGCCCAAGGTCACACAGCTAGTAAGAGACAGAGCATGGATCTGAACTGGGACCTGATTCTCTGTGTCTCATCTGCCAAATGAAATTAATAGTACTTACTCAATAGAACTGTTCTAAGAATTAAATTAATATGTATATTGTGCTTAAGACACAGCCTGGAATGTCACAAGAGTTCAACAAATATTGCCTGAGTCTGGGGCTTTTTCTGCCATCACAGGTTGTCCCATTATAAACGCTCATGGAAACTTTATGGCATTTGGAGGACAGAACTGCAATGAATAGAGACAGAGTTGGGAACAAAATTCCTTTAAATTTTTTAAAATCATAATATATTTTGCTATCCAATCTTTCTGCCAGCAATCATCCCTTTTGGACCCCAGGATTTAGACACAAGCATTGACTGAGCACCAGCCACATGGTAATCACTGGAAATATAACACTGAGACAGAGAGAGTCTCACCTTCAAGTGACAAGCAGTGAGAACACAAAAAGAGGCCATGATGGATCCTTCACATCTGGGTTTCCCTGACACAGGTGTGGGAGCCTGTATTAGGGAAACTGGATGAGGACCTGAGAAAGAGAAAGGTTTCAGGGAGGAAGTCATGTTTGAGGTGAAATCTGAAAGACAAGGAGGAGACTGTAAGCATTTCAAACATAGGCAAGAGCTTGAGGGAAAGCCTCAAGGCAAGAGGGAGCAAGGAGTCTTTGAAGAACTGAAGGAGGGTGACTGTGGTGTAGAAGTTAAGGTGACAACAGGCAAAGCTGGCAAGATCCCCAGGGCCTGTTCCTGCAGGGCTCTGTGAGCCACAAGACCCTAGACATTATTTGGGTTATAGTGAGGGACCACAGAAGGGTTTTAAGCAAGTGACGGACAATAAGACATGCACTTTAAGAAGATCAGCTCTCGGGACTTCCCTGGTGGTCCAGTGGTTAAGAATCCACCTTGTAATTCAGGGAATGCAGGTTTGGTCCCTGGCCAGGGAACTAAGATCCCACATGCTGTGGAGCAACTGAGCCCACGCACCACAGCTACTGAGCCCGCGCACCACAACTAGAGAGTCTGTGCGCCACAACAAAAGATGCCACGTGATGCAACAACCAAGATCCGATGCAACCAAGTAAATAAATAACTGCTTTTTAAAAATAAAGAAGATCAGCTCTGGATGTGGTGTGTGTGTGTGGGGGGGGGTGGTTTGGAGTGAGGTAAGAGGGGAGGTGGGGAAATCAAAAAAGCTGCTACCTGCCAGCAAAAGCCAGGTGAGAGCTGATGAAGGTCTGAGATAGAGAAGTGTCATGGGGATGGAGAAAAGTGGATGCATTCAAGTAATATATAAAAGGTAGAGCCCATAGCATTTGAAAGATGATTAGAAATAAGGAATGAGGGGCAAGAAGAAGAAATGAGAGAAATAAAGGAAAATATCAAAGGTTCTACTTAGGGCAACTGGATCGATGGTGATACCTTTTGCCAGGATAGGGGCACACGAGGCAAAACAGGCTTAAGGCAGAAGAAGATGGGTTTAGGTTTAGGGTTGAGTTTGAAACGTGCAAATCATCCCAATGGAGATGATTTCTAAGTAGCTGGATTCTTTGTAAACCATCATGTCTTATTTTCCCACTTCAACGAGTGACACACAGTTGGAGAGGTGGCACAGTCCCACCTCTCCAAGCAACCGAGCTCTCTATGAACCAACCAATAAGTGCCTTGAGTACCACCTGCTATAAATGAGAGTATTATTAGCCTCTCATTTTAATAACCGATAAATTTAAATTTGCTCCCCTCCAAAATTCATCCTTAGTGAGAACAGGATGTGGGTGTATGCAACACATAATTATATATGTACTGTGAACTCTATTTAAAATGAGACCATTGTTACTCAACTGTTAGATACTTTCTAAACCCAAATCTACTTTTTGCTCTTTATTTTGCTACCATCAGCTAGGAGAGAGGGTCCCATTTTTTTCGTAATGTTGACCTGTTATTCATCTCAAAATTAAACACTAAGAAATGGAACACACGTTATTTGAATTTTTATTCTGGAAAGGAAAATTCTAAGCTGCTGCTGCTGCTGCTAAGTCGCTTCAGTCATGTCCGACTCTGTGCAACCCCATAGATGGCAGCCCACCAGGCTCCCCCATCCCTGGGATTCTAAGCTTCACAACATCAAATCAGATGTCTTAATCTGAGAATATATTGCCAACTTAGAATCAGAAAACGTTATGGCTAGAACATTTAAATAAGTGGATATTATTTTTAACTCAGAAATCCCTATGTACAAGGCTCTGTTCAACAAATTTTGGCATCTTTTGGGAGGAAAACACGTAAGTATAATTCTGGTCTCCTCCACAGTGGGTCAAGTAGCAGCTGCAGAAGAATCAGTGTTGGCCCCAGGCAGAACCTCTAGTGGGACTACACCTCTGAAGACTGAGTGAATAGGAAAGCCACAGCCCACTCAATTCAAAGGAACCATGTATGTTGAGAGGGATTCAAAGAAGCCACTTCCTCCAGGAGGCCGTCCCTCATTCCATTCAAGCTGGGTAAGATGAGCTTCCTGTTTGTTCACATGGAACCCCGGGCGATTCTGCCCTGGCACTAGACATCTATTACTGGAAACATCTGTTCTAGTGCCCATTCCTCTGCTACACCAGTGTGCAGTGTGAGGGCGGAAACTCTGCCTTGGACATCAGCATCTCTCTAGCGTTGGGCACAGTAGATACTCACTTGTTGCTGTTCAGTCACCAAGTCGTGTCTGACTCTTTGCAAACCCATGGACCACAGCAGATGGTCAATAAAATCTGGTAAATAAAATACTGAATGCCCTAGTCACACATTTCTTGGACAACTCTAACATCAATAAAGACACTTTGATGCTCAGAGCTAAATACTTAAAAACATGTAATTTTATAAAATCTTACTCTTAGCTCTACTATTGTAGCCACGCGTTCAGGCAACAAACTCACTCAGAAGGACAATGCAGACAGTGGAGTGCAGTTTATTATACCAGCGGGCCCAAAACAGAATCTCCTCTTAGCCAAGGACCTCGACCAGTTTTTGTGAAAACTTTATATACCCTAAGTGTACGTGCTCAAACCCACCTCCCGAAATTCTCTGAAACTAGTCTGAACAAAGGAAAAGAAAGATACAATCAACGTTAACCCGTGGTTTGTATGCCTTAAACCTGTGATTCGTATGCCACAAGCCTAGGTAGTTAACAGTGGACAATTATCAATAGGCCTGTGGTCATACCCCAATAAGCATAATAGAATTAATGATTCTATTCGGTTACACAGATAATTAGGGTATTCTTTTAGGCATTGGAGAGTCCAGGTACGAGCCCTGAGGCTCTTCCATCTGAGGGGGTCTAGTTTTCCAGTTGGTATGTTGTTTCCATAGATACTGGGCATATAGCTCAAAGTCCACAGTCCTGCCCAAGATGGAGTCCTGCTTTCAAGATGGAGCCTGTTCTGTTTTCTCCTTCACTACTGCTAATGCAAACCCAGCTCCCTGAAAAGTCCCTTTAAAGAAGGGATTGAGATATGCTCCAAATAAATGTGGATTTCACTTGATCAGCCACTATGTGAAGTTTATCTTTTCTCCTCTGCTCTGATCTACTTCCATGGGGCACCATTTATGCATCCTTCAATTCAAATTATTTACTGATTACATACTCTATGGCATGCACTGTACTAAAAGCAGGATGTGCAGCACTGAACATGAAAGAACCAGGCCCAGCCCTTCATGGAGCTTACAGCCAGGTATCCACCGGCACCTACTCACCTACAAAACTCCAAAGACCCTGAGACCGCCGCGTGGGCATAATATATTTTTATCTTTAAGCTCTTGAAAACCTAATGCATTGATAAAGCAAGCTCGTGCTAATTCAGGGATATCTAGTGGTCTGCCATTCAGAGTTAAATAACAAGTTTGCTAAATATTTTAAGTTTCCCAACCCAACTGGGAACCGGCCAATACACAAGAATTCATACCGAGGTACATCAAGTTCCCCCTGGCCTCCCTCAATGCGGGCACCTGCACAAGGATATCCGTCCTGAAAAGCCAAAAGGAGACAGTGATGCCCACACTGTGCAGTCTTTCAATCGCCTGCTTACAGGCCTCCCCTGTGTGAATTCAGGAAAAGGCGCCCCCTTTGGGCAGGCAATTAGAAAAAGGCGTCCTTTCCTCCGCAGCCGACTTAGCCCCACTCAGGCTGGAGGTCGCGGGAGTGGAGCTCAGCCAGGATTTCAATCCCAGCATGCCCTTCGGCAGAGTCCCACGCTGAAGTTCTGCTACCGACTCGCTGGGCCGTGCGCTGGGTGCAAAATGCATCAGTGCCTTTACATCTGTGTTTAATGTTCATAACTAAGGAAACCAGTTTTTCTCGGAAATTACTGAACTATATGGAACACCTTTCCTAAAATCCCAGCAGCAGTCATAGAAACTTAAAGCACAATTCAAACTCATCAATCCTCTTCCAAGATCACTACTCATTTCTGCTAAATAACTCTCTAACTCGTCAAAGTCTATGGCTTCATTGAGCTGTGAGCAATTCAGAAATGGAAAATGAGCAGAGTCTCCAGTTGTGTGGTTTGGGATAAAGCCCAGCACCTCCCTGGACAAATATCAAGGTCAGTGTTCCCACAACTCGCTAGTCGCTTCGCTGAGGAAGTGCCGGCTTGGTAGCCTTTGAGCCTCTCAGAACTTGAATTCCCAGCAAATCATTTTGTGTGATTCACCCAGGAACAGCCCCTTCACTTGTGACTCTGGGAAGCAATTGTGAAAATGAGACTGCTGTGGGGAGATGTTACAGGGCTGCCCTACACCAGCTGACGTGCGTGTGGACGGCCTGTTCTCAAAGGTCCCTCAGATGCCCGGCACCGGGCGTATCTCATGACCACTTCCAGCCCAGACATCTTGGCCTTGCCTGTGTGTCTCCCTCCTTCTCCTCTCCCCTCTTGCCAGTCATCACCACCCCCCGGGTCCAAATTCTCCTCTCTGATTTGAGATGAGCCATTCAGTACTCCCTTCCCAAGTCACCCCAGGCCCATCTTTAAGCAAACACTTCAAAGGGCTTCCCTGAACAAATAGCTCGTATTACTGTTTCAACAGAGGCCTTGACTTTATAGGTCTTTTTTCTTTAATAAAATTCACCATCCTTGAAGACAGCTGTGGTTTCAAAGAACCATCTTCTCTTTTGTTTTTCTGACGAATGGTGCAGTGGAAATCAGCTGCATGAACCTCCTTCTTCAGCTTGATTGAACAGTGGAAACCTTTTTTCTCTCCCAGACCCGGTGTCTGGTCTATGGTCAATGTATTCAACTTTTCCAAGCTTAAACTAAAGCCCCCAGATTACAAATTGGCAGGTGGTTTACCCCTACTGGTTTAGAGTGCTAGCTATCTAGGTTTACAGACAAAGAGTTTAGTTTAAAACCTTGGTCAGGCCAGGGCCCGAGATCTGGCCGCCTAGTGTGGCCCCTCAGTGGCTCCTGCCCACCTGGACATTCAGTGGACTGCACAGGGCAAAGGACTAGCCTTGTTTGCTCTTGTGGCCTCTTTGGGCAACGGTCATTTTGCTGTTTCCTCTGATCCTTCTCGGTCATCCCTGCTCACACATCAAAAGCAGAGAGCGGGCAGATTTCAGACTCAGCCTTCCATTCATCCACTCTGTACAACTACCTGAAGGCCTCACACCCACCCCCAGAATCATACAAGCCCCACAGGGAAGGGAGACTTCATCCTAAACTTGCTGTTCACATCCTGCCTTTTGCACCAGTCTCCTTGATCCATTTTCAAACTTTATTCCATTCCAATGAAGCTGCTTGTTTGGGGAATGGTTTTGATTCTCCACCCTAGCCACATGACCTCAGACTACTTCAAGCAAACAACTCTCCCCTCTCTGACCCACCTGGGATCCTCGAGCCCTGACCCCCTCTTGTAAGGAGAACATTCTCCTGTCCTGAGAATGGCATCGAGTCAGCAGGAACCCACAGTCCCAGGCACAAGAGTACTTGCTTCTCCCTGGTTCCCTTGTCCTACCCCCTGGCAGCCCCCAGCAACACTTCACACCAAGTCCGCTGACAGAGCCCTGATAAAAGGCCTCAGCCCCGTAGGCTGAGTGATGACAGCTGCAGTGGCATGCACAGTCCTGGGGCCACTCCTCGCCCAGTGCCTTTGCTGGGGCATTTTTCTAGCAAATGAATGCAGCTGCTTAATTTCTCCCTGCAATCTGTGCTTCCGTGGCTGTGAGTCTCAGGAGAGGCAGAATGAGTAGTGTTTTGGTTCTCTGCCTGACGAAAGTGATCCACATCCAAGGACACATTCCTTATGTGATGTGTACTGTGTCTCCAACTCTCTCTGGCAATGGTGAGCTCAGATAGCAGAAAACGCCAGTGCTCATGGCTAGGATTATGAAAAAGATACTCTGCAACTCAAAGAGGTCATGCTATCAGGGAAAATGCCCCCACAAAGACATGCAGAGATTTTCTTCCAGCCCTTTGGATCCCGGCAAGCATGAAGCCAGCTAGAAGTCAGACCCAATTTCAGGCAGTACCAGGGAATGAGGCAGCAGCTGTTACAAGGTAATTAAGTTAGGCAAAAGGCAAAGGGTCCAGGAAGCTGGTGTGAGGTCAGGCAGCATCAGAAAGGACATGGATAGGCTCAGGCCTGTAAAATACCCATTGGCTGCAGACATACAGGAATGATCCATGTAAGCACTGTCAACAGTGAGAAGACTAAGGCAGGGATCTAACAAGTTTTCCTTCACAGGATGCCAACACCAGATCCATTCTCTCTTCTACTGCAGACTGCCTCGAGGAGGCTGAAGAATCCCTGTGTCCTGTTTTCAGATGATTTTACTAACAGGAAACTCTTTTTTCCTAGTTGAATGGATGTATATATATATGCCTAGTTGAAGGCATGTTGAATGGATGAATGGACAGATGAATGAATGAATAGGAAAGCAAGAAGTAGGAACAGGTGAATTTTGTAGGTAGAACCAGTATCAAGGATTGAATTTAAGGCCAGGATTTATCACCCACCCCAAATCAATATCTCTGAGGACCACATTAACCACTGAGTTTCCAAAGAGGCTGGGGGTATGATTTTCATGGACTGGCACTTATAGCAACAGCAATGATAACACGATCACTTGTCAGAGAGCTGCTGCTATGTACCAAACATTGTGTCACATGCTGTATTAGATAGGACTCTCCCATGCTCTGTGCAGCTACTTTGACAAGAGTGTTATTTCAGGAAATGGACATGAAAGCTGTTCTGTAATGCATTTGAAGAAGTGTTTAAAAACACACATAATAAAGATGTTCATAAGAGTTGTACATGCAGGATACTTTGAGAAGAGTTATTTCAAGGAATGAGCATGATAGCTCTTCAGTAATCCATTTACAGAAGTGTTTATAAACATTTGTAATAACTATATTTATTTAAAAAAATAGTACCCACTTGGGATGGGATTCCCAGGTGGTTCAGTGGTAAAGTATCCACTTGCCAATGCAGGAGACGCAGTAGATGCGGATTTGATCCCTGGGTCGGGAAGATCCCCTGGGGTAGGAAATGGCAACCCACTCCAGTATTCTTGCCTGGAAAATTCCATGGACAGAAGAACCTGGTGGTCTACAGTCCACGGGGTCGCAAAGAGTCAGACACAACTGGACAACTGAGCACGCACCCACTTGGGACAAATAAAACAACTTTTTTAAGTGAGAAAATAATAGGTCTTCTGTTATTTCACATAACAAAACCCAACTCAAATTGATACAAGCATTAAAAAAGAAATTGTTGCAGGAGATCGCTTTGAACTCATGACCAGGAAAGCTCCTAGATTTTCCAGGGCAGCGAATGAACCAGTAGACAGTTTCTTCTTTTAACATCTGACTTACTATTTTTCTGAGACTGGCTCTTTTCGCTTCTTCTATTTTTAATATAAATTTATTTATTTTAATTGGAGGCTAATTACTTTACAATGTTGTATTGGTTTTGCCATATACCAACATGAATCCACCACGATGTACACGTGTTCCCCATCCTGAACCCCCCTCCCACTACCCTCCCCATACCATCCCTCTGGGTCGTCCCAGTGCACCAGCCCCGAGAATCCTGTATCATGCATGGAACCTGGACTGGCAATTCGTTTCACATAGGATATTATACATGTTTCAATGCCATTCTCCCAAATCATCCCACCCTCACCCTCTCCCACAGAGTCCATAAGACTGTTCTATACATCTGTGTCTCTTTTGCTGTCTCGCATACAGGGTTATCGTTACCATCTTTCTAAATTCCATATATATGCATTAGTATACTGTATTGGTGTTTTTCTTTCTGGCTTACTTCACTCTGTATAATAGGTTCCAGTTTCATCTACCTCATTAGCACTGATTCAAATGTATTCTTTTTAATGGCTGAGTAATATTTCATTGTGTACGTGTACCACAGCTTTCTTATCCATTCATCTGCTGATGGACATCTAGGTTGCTTCCATGTCCTGGCTATTGTAAACAGTGCTGCAATGAACATTGGGGTACACGTGTCTCTTTCAATTCTGGTTTCCTCAGTGTGTACGCCCAGCAGTGGGATTGCTGGGTCGTATGGCAGTTCTATTTCCAGTTTTTTAAGGAATCTCCACACTGTTCTGCATAGTGGCTAAACTAGTTTGCACTCCCACCAACAGTGTAAGAGAGTTTCACTTCTTTATCAATATGGTAGATAACACAACTACCTACCACCCACATTTATGTCCAATCTTTTCATCTCTCATGACAAACTACTGCTTGAGGGGATATTTAAGATAATATCCATAAAAGGCTAGAAAAAGAGTCTTTGAAGAAATCGAATTGACATGATAAGATAATTAACATAGTCTCATGGCCTGTGGAAAATGGTTTTCTATTTGTCTACCAAAGAACTGACCTGAACTAGATTGCCATTCCATTTCAACTTAATCTCTTAAATCATGATTCAGCCTGCCACCTTACAACCGTACTGCTTCCTGGTGACCTCCTATCCCCTGGAATTAGGTTTCCTTTTCTTTCTAGCATGGATTACAGGTGCTACCAAGTCTTGCTGCTGCTGCTGCTGCTGACTCTGTGTGACCCCAGAGACGGCAGCCCACCAGGCTCCCCCGTCCCCGGGATTCTCCAGGCAAGAACACTGGAGTGGGTTGCCATTTCCTTCTCCAATGCGTGAAAGTGAAAAGTGAAAGTGAAGTCACTCAGTCATGTCCAACTCTTAGCGACCCCATGGACTGCAGCCTACCAGGCTCCTCTGTCCATGGGATTTTCCAGGCAAGAGTACTGGAGTGGGGTGCCATACACTAATAATATGTTGGATATCAATATTTACCCAATAATTTACATTTTGGTAATAGAAAAACAGAAAACAAAAGAAGTCAACAAAGAAGTAATAAGATTATTTAAATCTGTGATAAGTGCTACGGATAAAAGAAATAAGGCAATCAGATGAAGAGTAACAGAGTTCTCAGGAGGAGCTACTTCAGAAGGCTTACTCAGGAAAAGCCTTCTCAAGGAGGTGATATCAGAGCAGAGACCTGAAGGTTGAGAAGAACGCAGTCAGAGTCAGTAAAGAGAAGGGGATGACAGAGGATGAGATGGTTGGATGGCATCACCAACTCGATGAACATGAGTTTGAGCAAGCTCTGGGAGTTTGTGATTGACAGGGAAGCCTGGCATGCTGCAATCCATGGGGTCGCAAAGAGACAGACATGACTGAGCAACTGAACTGAACCGAAAGGAGCATTCCAAGCAGAGAGAACAGAAAGTGCAGAGTCCTTGAGATAAGCAAGAGACTGGGTCATTCAAGAAAAGGTGGTTGCAGCATAACGAGTGGAAGAGAATGGACCATATGAACTTAGGAGGAAATAGGGACCAGATTACAAAGGCTTTTGTATGTGATGGTTAGGCATTGGAATTTTATTTTATGTGAAATAGGAAAATAACAGAAGATTTAAGCAGAGCAGTGACATGATTAGATTTAAATATTTAAAAGTCACGCTGGTGATGTAGAAAACAGACTAGTCTGTAGAAAACAGACTAAACATGGGAACAGTGGAAGGAGGGAGGCCACATGGGAGAGTGGCAGTAGCCCAGGAAAAGCTGATGGCACCTTGGAGTAGGGGGTGACAGAGATAGAAAGAAGAGGATGGACTGAAGCTATATTCTTCAGGTAGAACTGACAAGACTTGGCTATGGATTGAAAGTAAGGGACCAGGAAAGGGAAAAACCCAAAATTCCTCTTAGATTTTAGGTTTAGGCAACTGGTTGGAAGGGGGTGCTTTTATTACTATAGGAAAGAACTGGAGAAAAACAAATAGTAGAGATGAGAAAATTTGGGGCATATTAAGATGTATATCGGAGAAGGCAATGGCACCCCACTCCAGTATTCTTGCCTGGAAAATCCTATGGACGGAGCAGCCTGGTAGGCTGCAGTCTATGGGGTCACAAAGAGTCGGATACGACTGAGCAACATCACTTTCACTTTTCATTTTCATACATTGGAGAAGGAAATGGCAACCCACTCCAGTGTTCTTGCCTGGAGAATCCCAGGGACGGGGGAGCCTGGTGGGCTGCCGTCTATGGGGTCGCACAGAGTCGGACACAGCTGAAGTGACTTAGCAGCAACAGCAAGATGCCTGTTAGGGGCTTATGTGGTGGCTCAGTGGTAAAGAATCTGCCTGCAATGAAGGAGACATGGGTTTGATTCCTGGGTCAGGAAGATCCCGTGGAGAAGGAAATGGCAACCCACTCCAGGATTCTTGCCTGGGAAATTCTATGGACAGAAGAACCTGGTGGACTATAGTTCATAGGATTGCAAGTCTCAGACACAACTTAACAACGAAAGCACCACCACCAAAACACCTGTTAGACTGGCAATGAGGTACATCGCCAGTACCAGCTGGATTCATATTCTGGGGTTCAGAGAAAATGTTTGGACTAAAGGTACACATTTGGAAGTCATTGGCATAAAGCAGGTCAAAATCATAAAATGGAAAGGGAGACTATATCAAGAAAATGTAGGCAAAGAAGGAAAGAAGACCCGGGTCAGTTTTGGGGCATAACTTCATTTAGAGATTGGATAGAAGAGGAAAGAGACAGTTTTGAATACATTGACAAAGAGGGAGGTACTTGAAATAATCAGAAAAACATTTTATTCTTTTTCTCCATGATGCATTCAAACCATTCCCTTGGTTGCACTAGCTGTTTCCTGCTCCTTGAATAAAATCAAGAGCAATTTGTGGTGTTTGTAGATGTTCTTAAGTAATAAAAAGCCATCCAGTCACCTTTGGCCAGAGACATACACCGAGTCTAATTTCAGTAAGTAATATGAATGGCCCAAAGTAATAGCCAAACCTTTTAAATTCATGAAGAGTTGAAGCTTCTGTCCCGTAGGCAAGCTTCAACCTGGCTGCCTCTAGTGGGAGAGGAAGGTATAGATGACTGGTTATTTCTCTCCCCTAAAACATGCAGTCTTCTTCCCCCTCACTAGATTGCTTCTGGTCCCTTGGGGTAAAGCAGAGTGGGGAGGGAAGAAAAGGTAGAAAGGCAGGAAAGATCTTACTTGACTAGTCTAGTTATGAATTTAAAAAACCAACCAGGGTTTGGCAGGTATTTAGAGATTATTCTTTTTCCCATGGGACTATTTATGGGTTTTTTTTTTTTTTTTAGAGACTCCACCCTCTCAGGAAATCTTGCAATGGTAGTCCTCTCACTGGAGGTAATTGCATCTGCTAGGACAGATCACTTAAAATTCTTCCCTCACCATCTTGGAATCCAGACATCCATCTCCAGGGTTTGTTTGCGGTTTGTTTTTCTCCAGGGAGCCCTCTTGGACAGGATCTAAGAAAACTCCATGTCTGCTCTCTACATGTGCACCATGTCAGGTCCATGGGAAGCACTCAAGCCTCAGTTGCCCAAAACTCTGGGAGAACAGCCATCTCCAACACAACATCTCATTGTCATCAGAGGAGTTGCCAGCCACAGTCAGACTCCATTCCTCTGTGCCCCATTTTTTGGTGCTCCCCAGTAAAGCCCCTTTCACTAAGCTGGCAATGAAACTGATTCGTGTCATTTCAGGGGGGGCTCCAAAGAGCTCTGGTATCATAGTTCTTTCTGTCTCAGTGCAGAGAAGAATTGAGTGAGAGCAAAGTGGTAGATAAGAAGTGATTTATTAAAATAGGATGCTCATGAAGCTTACAAGCAGGTGAGCAAGAAATGCTGTGCCCCAAGAACTTTGTGGGCTACAGTTTTATAATCAAAGGAAAAGTGGGAAGGGGCAAAGAAGGCCTTCTTTGTCTTTCTGGAGTTGACATCATGTTTTCATCATTAACTCTTTCCCCAGGTTGAACAGAGGAGTTTTCTTGTCTCTGAGTTTTCAAGTTAGGTCCACGTATTGTTTTTATGTGTGCAGAGAGCATGTCCTAGGGATCACTGACTTACTGAGCTCACTGGGCACAATGTATGTCTCGTGCCACCATTGTTTTATTGTTTTGGGCTACGCCCTATGCTTCTGTTACATGGTTTTGTTACTAAGCAAGCCTGCTTGGTTTTGTGGTTAAGCAAACCTGCTTTCTTGAGCAATCATTAACATACAGGGGTCTCCTGTATTTTTCTACTTAAAATCCCCTAGTGGGATTGACCATTTAATCACCTATCTTGTCCCTCCATCCTGCCCCTGTCAGCTGGAAGAGCAAGCCCTCTCACTGCTTCCATAGTGTGGGGAAAACTTTTTCTGCACATCTATCTAAAGTAATTTTCTCTCCAATTTCTTATGCACTTTGGTATCATCCAAACTTTTTCATAAGCTGGAGGTATTTAATCAACCAAGCAACATAAAACCCACTCTTGGCTTATCCTTTTCAAGTGCTGGCTAATTATCTCTTGAATCATTTTCTAAGATCGTGTAGCAAAGACAAAGTCAAAGACA
Organism: Ovis canadensis; assembly: GCF_042477335.2. Taxonomy (NCBI): domain Eukaryota; kingdom Metazoa; phylum Chordata; class Mammalia; order Artiodactyla; family Bovidae; genus Ovis; species Ovis canadensis. The sequence goes on along the minus strand of NC_091245.1, from coordinate 206,731,116 downwards.
AAATAGGACAAGCCCTGTTTTTCAGTCCTGTATATACAGAAAACTGAGAAGGAGCAACCAAAGGAAAAAGTAAAACCAGGAGAATACAATATGGCAGAAGGAAGGATACCAAAGGAGTCACATGTTGCTAAAAGGGGGAAAAGATGAAGACAAAAATGCTCACTGGAGTTTTGGCCTGGTGTAGCTCCATTTTAGTGTACTTTTGGGGACAAAAGTTAAACTGGCATGGTACATACTTTCCCAGAACTTGTTCTCCCCTCCTTCCTTGCAAACAAAACCGCCAAAGCCAGCTACATTGTAAATATGATTGGTCCAAACTAACTACTACAATCTATTTTCCTCTGGCAATGATTCATTTAGGAATGTATTTGTCATACAATTCTAGCCAAGATGTCAGGGGAAGTCTGTTGGAAGATTTCTTAGAGGTCTCTTTTTTCTTAAGAAGAGCCAGAAGGAGAGGGCAGCTCATCTCTTAAATTGGCTATTGGCATCTCTTAGAGGAGGAAATGACAACCCACTTCAGTATCCTTGCCGGGATAATTCCACAGACAGAGGAGCCTGGCAGGCTACAGTTCATGGGGTCGCAAAGAGTCAGACATGACTGAAACAACTGAGAACACACATTGTCATTTCTACATGGGACATTTAGCTGTGGAAGCACCTTGGTAAATGCCTGAGGATAAAGCTAATGCCAAAGAGGAGGACAGAACCAAGATACCTGCCATGAAGCAGAGCCAGAGTCCAAACACGGAGCCCACTCTTCCAGTGGGGTTCTTGTTATTTAAACTCATAAATCGCCATTTTAGTTTACATAGTTGATTCAGAGTTTTCTCTTATTTTAATGTCAAAAGAATCTCAACGATACAAAGTAGGCTTAAAGGAGGTGAAGAACTGGAGGCAGAGCATAGGTGATTCTTTTGAGATATTTTTCTGGGAAGAGAGGCAGAGAAATGGTCTAACAGCTAGAGGAGGATGAGGAATCTAGGGAAGGCTCTTCTAAAGATGGGAGACACAATAGCCAGTTTGTGTGTGTGACAACTACTGATGGGAATTATCCAGTAGAAAGAGAAGGCAGAGCTGTGAGTGCAAGCATCTTCTTGCCACCTCACTTCAAGTGCACAGCCTCTCCTGGGGTCTCTTGCTCATCTTGCTGCTGCCCCCACAAAGAAGGGCCCCAGTTGTCACAGTATTGCTTCCACTGTCTGACTACAACTGCTTGCATGCTCCCTCCCTAGTGGTCCATTAGTGGAATCCCTCCAGCCATCTCTGAGCTTTTTATTTGTAAAAGTAATAGCTGGTCTCAACAAAGCTGGTCTCTCTCAGACAACCTTTGCTCAAGAAAGGCTGGCCAGAGTTCAGCTTTTCATTTTCTTGAGGTTTTTCCCAAGGAGATTCCAAGGTTACTAAATTTTACTCCCCTTCACAAAGAAACACAGGCTGCCTGAGAATCCAGCTTGTAGTTAATTGCTTATCCTCCAACCTGAGCCTACCCCTAAGCCCTCCCTTACCCAGGGCTGCAAGCAGCTCAACTTAATTAAGTTTGTTGTTACTAAATCCCCTCTTTCCTTAGGGGTTTCACTGGTGGTTCAGATGGTAAAGAATCTTCCTGCAACGCAGGAGGCCCCAGGCTCAATCCTTGGGTTGGGAAGATCTCCTGGAGAAGGAAGGGAAGGGCTACCCACTCCAGTATTCTTGCCTGGAGAATACCATGGACAGAGGAGCCTGGCAGGCTACAGTCTGTGAGGTCACAAAGGACACGACTGAAGTAACAAACACTTTCACCTTTCACTCCCTCCTTAACATTTTACTTTCCAATTACAATTGCACAAAAGGACACACACTCATGCCTGTTGGAACATATAGCCCATCTCCTCCAAGGTAGAAAGCCTGGTATCCAAGTCAGCAGCACTGTCCCCTTCCTAGGCTAGTGAAGCCATATGAAAATTAACTTAGCGTACCGGGTCTTTCCCAGGGGAACAGAGAAATTCAGTTCCAGTTGGGGCTTGAGCTATATCTGACTATGAATGTACTGAGTAACTAAATGATGATCCAAAAAGGCATTGCTGTAAAGCATTTCCAGTAAAAATATAATTACAGTGCAAAGGACCAAGTCAAGAACAACGTTGATTTGCCTTTCTATTGCTTCCTGTCCAGAGCAATAATTTGTTCCAAATTTCACTTCCCCTACTCATTTAGCAGTAAAACAAGATGTGTAGCCTAAAAATGTATAATACCCATGCCATGAGGTATGATTATCTACACTCACACAGAAGCACCTGGTAAAAGCCAGACAACTGAGTTTCATTTCCTTATGAAATTTCAACAATTCGTTAACAAAACATTACAACTGACCAAAATATGTTAAATATCTAAAATCAGCTCCCTTTGTTGATTAAATTCAAATTAATTTACTGGTTCTTATTTTTCCATATTTTCTTACTAACGCAATTTTGGCTGAAATATAGACTGCATTTAAGAAAAACCAACCAGCTAAATACTTACTTTCTCCAACCAGTCAAATACTTTCTAAAATCATAAAACCTGTAATCATTAGGAATGAGATTTCCCACTTAGAACAATAATTTAAGCTAAGTCACATTTGACATTTTTAATGATTTAGACTAAAGCCTTTTAGTGCTAAATTAATTTACTTGCCTGGTTTATTTTATTAAAATTTATACCTGTGCATACCTTAAGATTTAGCCACCTCATATCCTTTTTTAGAATAAGGCAGTTGGTAATTAAGTACTTTTGTGATAATCTCTCTGGATGATGAGTCCTTGCAATGAATATCAACAATACATGGTTGTTGGAGAATCCTTTGGGGATTCTCCTCAGAACTGCCCTTTCTCATGAGGACAATTTCCACAGACATGTTCTTGTTGATTTCACTTTTTTGACCACGTTTGATTGGTCTAAGACTAGACACACAGCCAAGCTGGACCAATCAGATTTTCTCTTATGGAAATTTGAAATTGTATTAATATATAGCCATTCTAGTCAGGCTTTATGGGTACTTAAGAGGATCAATGGGACACCAAGCAGACAAAGAAGCAAAGGAAAGAAAAGAATGGAGCCCACTCTCAGAACAGAAATAAAAGAACATGGAGCTTCAAAAAGAGAGGGAGAGAGAGAGACAGCTTGGTTTCTGGTGGCTTCCCAGCAGCTAATCTGTTACTTCATAGGCTCTCTTTCATTAGATTCTCTAAAATACTCCTGTAGATTTGTGTCTTTGTTTAATTTCTGCAGGTTTAAGTGAGTTTCTGGAACTCTGAATCAAGTTTTCTCTAAATGACATTTTCTCTTACGGCCTACCAAAGCATGGAGAAAGACTGGCCACAAGAACAGGCTAAGTTGCTGAGTTCTTGGGACTGATCTGTCTCTTTGACATGTAAAGCACTTATGTAGATTGAATAATGCTTTCAAAATGTTTCTGATCAGACCACACAGAGTGACATCATCAAAATGGTGAAAAAGAATTTTCTGTCATCTTTCCCCTAAAGGTAACTGATTCTGACAATCACCCATGGACAAGAGTGCCTTTGTGGCGGTCGAAGAGTCAAACAGAAAAGTAACAGCACACAGCTGAGGGAAAAAAATCTAAAGCTGGACACATTGAAGACAGCAAGAGAAAACAGTTTTACTTGACCTGTGTCATCCCTCCCCACAGGGCACCACAACTTAGTGCTAATAGAGACCTAAGCCTATTTCTGCCATTGGAGAAAGAGAGAGTGTGTAAGTACCCATCTTCCCCAGCTGTGTATGCATGCATGCTCAGTCGCTCAGTCATGTTCAACTCTGCAACTCCGTGGACTATAGCCAGGCTCCACTGTCCACAGAATTATCCTGGCAAGAATACTAGAGTGGGTCACTATTTCCTTCTCCAAGGGATCTTCCTGAGCCAGGGATCGAACTTGAATCTTCTGTGGCTTCTGCATTGGCAGGCAGATACTTTACCACTGAATGGGAGATGCTACCAAAGAGATCTACTTCTTTCTCACTCCACCTAGAATTCTGAAGAGTGCTGCATGACTTTGGGGGCAGAAAGTGGCTGGTAGACCAGCAAACAGAGCTCTTGGAGGGCATCAAAGGGACAGAGGGCCAATTAACTGTGTCATGGACTCTATCAGGAAGCCTTTCCATGAGCTGTTGGGAATGCCTCACCTGTGGATCCCCCAAATGGCCCACAGGAACCTCCAATGCTATACATGCCTCACTTGCACATACCCCACTGCATGACTGGCTCCCTCTGTGCACTATGGTGGGCAGGGAGAGTAAGCCTTTGCAGACAGCTAGTGAGCACACACAGAAAGCTGGCCCAGCACTTCTGGACTGGGAGAAAGCAAACACCACTCTGTGTGCTTTAGTCATTCAGTCGTGTCTCTGCGATCCCAGGTACTGTAGCCCGCCAGCCTCCTCTGTCCATGGGATTCTCCAGGCAAGAATACTGAAGTGGGCTGCCATTCCCTTCTCCACTTCAGTCTGTTCAGTTCAGTCTCTCAGTCGTGTCCGACTCTTTGAGACCCCATGGACTACAGCATGTCAGGCTTCCCTGTCCATCACCAACTCCTGGAGTTTACTCAAACTCATGTCCATCAGTGATACCATCCAACCATCTCATCCTCTGTCATCCCCTTCTCTTTTTGCCTTCAATCTTTCCCAGCATCAGGGTCTTTCCCAGTGCGTTGGTTCTTCACATCAGGTGGCCAAAGTATTGGAGTTTGAGCTTAAGCATCAGTCCTTCCAATGAATATTCAGCACTGATTGCCTTTAGGATGGACTGGTTGGCTCTCTTTGCAGTCCAAGAAACTCTCAAGCGTCTTCTCCAACATCACAGTTCAAAAGCATCAATTCTTCCAGCGCTCAGCTTTCTTTATACTCCAACTCTCACATCCATATATGACCAATGGAAAAACCATAGCCTTGACTAGACATACCTTTGTTGGCAAAGTAATGTCTCTGCTTTTAATATGCTGTCTAGGTTGATCATAACTTTTCTTCCAAGGATTAAGCGTCTTTTAATTTCATGGCTGCAGTCACCATCTGCAGTGATTTTGGAGCCAAAAAAAATTAAAGTCTGCCACTGTTTCCACTGTTTCCCCATCTATTTGCCATGAAGTGATGGGACTGGATGCCATGATCTTAGTTTTCTGAATGTTGAGCTTTAAGCCAACTTTTCCACTCTCCTCTTTCACTTTCATCAAGAGTGGATATCCCAAATCAGGGATCGAACTGGTCTCCAGATTTGCAGACAGATGGCTCAGAGGGTAAAGCGTCTGTCTGCAATGCAGGAGACCTGGGTTCGATCCCTGGGTCAGGAAGATCCCCTGGAGAAGGAAATGGCAACCCACTCCAGTACTCTTGCCTGGAAAATCCCACGGACAGAGGAGCCTGGTAGACTACAGTCCATGGGATCGCAAAGAGTCGGACACGACTGAGGGACTTCACTTTCTTTCTTTCTTTCTTTCTTTGCCATTTGAGCCACCAGGGGAGCCCTAAGCACCACTCGAGGGGAAACACACAGGAAGCGGTCAGCCTCCAGCCTGGTTTTCATACAATCTTAAGAATTAACCCCACAAGAGGGAACAAGAATAGGTGGAGTAGAAATATCCATAGAAAAGGTCTGAAAAAGTGTCAGAAACCCTAACAGGGCTGACAGAAGATATTTGTATCTCTCTCTCAAGCCAGTCAGCAAGAATGGAAGGAGGTGACTGTTTCTTCAAATGCAAAGAGAAAAATGCAAGACTTAAATGTACATGAAAAACCAAGGAAACATGACACTACCAAAGGATTATAATAATTTTCCAGTAACTGACCCCCAGGAGTTGGAGAACTATGATTTGCCCAATAAAGAATTCAAAATAGCTGTTTTAAGGAAGTTCAGTGAACTACAAGGAAACAAAGAAACACAATTCAACATCAGAAAAACAACAGATGCACAAAATGAGACGTTTAACAGAGACAGAAATCAAAAAATAAAAAAGTAAAAATTGTAGTGATGAAGAATACAATGAATGAAACGAAAAACACATTAGAGATCATCAACAGCAGTTTGGGTCAAGCAGAAAAAAATCTGTGCCTAGAAGATAGGTCATTTGAAATTATCCAGAGGAGAACAAAGATAAATGAATGAAAAAGCTTAGGTGATTTATAGAACGCCATTAAGATAATATTCTACGCATTATTAGAGTCACAGAGGAGAAGAGAAGGAGAAAGGAGAGGAAAGCCTATTTAAATAATGACTGAGAACTTACTAAATCTGGGGAGAGATTTAGCCATCCAAATACATAAATATCAGAGATCCCCAAAATAGTTCAATGAAAAAAGGTATTATCCAAGATATATTGTAATAGAACATTTTTAATTCAAAGATTAAAAAAAAGAATTTAAAAGCAGTAAGAGAAAAAAATTCTCGCATACAAAGGAACTCCCATAAGATAACCAGTGGATTTCTCAGCAGAAACCTTGAAGGAAAGGAGAGAGTGAGATGGCATATTCAAAGCACTGCAAGAAAAAATACTGCCAACCAATACTTTACTGTCAAAGATGTCTTTCAGAATCACCTGGTGGTCCAGTGGCTAAGAGTTTTACCTTCTAATGCAGGGGGTGTGGTTCCATTCCTGGTCAGGAGCTGCGATATGCCTCACAGCCAAGAAAACAAAAACATAAAACAGAAACTATATCGTAACAAATTCAATAAAAACCTTAAAAATGGTCCACATTAAAAAAACTTTTTAAAAATGTAGAATAGAAAAAGACTTTTCTGGAAAGCAAGAACTGCCTTACAAGAAATGTTGAAAGGAATTCTTCAAGTTGAAAAGATGCTATTACTACCATGAAAATATACAACACGCTGGTAAAGGTAAGAATACTACCAAATTCAGAGAGTCTAATATTAGAACATGGTGGTGTGTTAATAACTTAACTCTAATATAAAGTTAGAGGGAAAAGTATTTTAAAATAATAACTATTATAATTTATTATCACTTCAGTTCAGTTGCTCAGTTGTGTCTGACTCTTTGAGACCCCATGGACTGCAGCATGCCAGGCTTCCCTGTCCATCACCAACTCCCAGAGCCTGCTCAAACTCATGTCCATCGAGTCGGTGATACCATCCAACCATCTCATCCGCTGTCGTCCCCTTCTCCTCCTGCCTTCAATCTTTTCCAGCATCAGGGTCTTTTCCAGTGAGTTGGTTCTTCGCATCAGGTGGCCAAAGTGTTGGAATTTGAGCTTCAGCATCAGTCTTTCCAATGAATATTCAGCACTGATTGCCTTTAGGATGGACTGGTTGGCTCTCCTTGCAGTCCAAGGGAATCTCAAGAGTCTTCTCCAACAACCACAGTTCAAAAGCATCAATTCTTCCATCGCTCAGCTTTCTTTATACTCCAACTCTCACATCCATATACGACTACTGGAAAAACCACAGCTTTGTTTAGACGGACATTTGTTGGCAAAGCAATGTCTCTCCTTTTTAATATGCTGTCTAAGTTGGTCATAGCTTTTCTTTCAGAGCAAGCATCTTTTAATTTCATGGCTGCAGTCACCATCTACAGTGACTTTGCAGCCCCCAAAATAGAGTCTGTCACTGTTTCCATTGTTTTCCCATCCATTCGCCATGAAGTGGTGGGACTGGATGCCATGATCTTAGTTTTCTGAATGTTGAGTTTTAAGCCAACTTTTTCACTCTCCTCTTTCACTTTCATCAACAGGCTCTTTAGTTCTTCGCTTTCTGCCATGAGGGTGGTGTCATCTGCATATTTGAGGTTATTGATATTTCTCCCGGCAATCTTGATTCCAGCTTCTGCTTCTTCCAGCCCAGCGTTTCTCATGATGTACTCTGCATATTAGTTAAATAAGCAGGGTGACAATATACAGCCTTGACATACTTCTTTCCCAGTTTGGAACCAGTCTGTTGTTCCAACTATTGTTCCAACTGTTGCTTCTTGACCTGCATACAGATATCTCAGGAGGCAGGTCAGGTGGTCTGGTATTCCCATCTCTTTAAGAATTTTCCACAGTTTGATGTGATCCACACAAAGGCTTTGGCATAGTCAATAAAGCAGATGTTTTTCTGGAACTGTCTTGCTTTTTCTATGATCCAGTGGATGTTGGCAATTTGATCTCTGGTTCCTCTGCCTTTTCTAAATCCAGCTTGAACATCTGGAAACTCACAGTTCACCTACTGTTGAGGCCTGGCTTGGGGAATTTTTAGCATTACTTTGCTAGCATGTGAGATGAGTGCAGTTGTGTGGTAGTTTGAACATTCTTTGGCATTCCCTTTCTTTGGGGTTGGAATGAAAACTGACCCTTTCCAGTCCTGGGGCCGCTGCTGAGTTTTCCAATTTGCTGGCATATTGAGTGCAACACTTTCACAGCATCATCTTTTAGGATTTGAAACAGCTCAACTGGAATTCCATCACCTCCACTAGCTTTAATCGTAGTGATGCTTCCTGAGGCCCCTTTGACTGCACACTCCAAAATGTCTGGCTCTAGGTGAGTGATCACCCTGTTGTGGTTGTCTGTGTCATGAAGCTCTTTTTTGTACAGTTCTTCTGTGTATTCTTGCCACCTCTTCCTAATATCTTCTGCTTCTGTTAGGTCCATACCATTTCTGTCCTTTATTGTGCCCATCTTTGCATGAAATGTTCCCTTCGTATCTCTAATTTTCTTGAAGAGATCTCCAGTCTTTCCCATTCTGTTCTTTTCCTCTATTTCTTTCCATTGATCACTGAGGAAGGCTTTCTTATCTCTCCTTGCTATTCTTTGGAACTCTGCATTCAAATGGGTATATCTTTCCTTTGCTCCTTTGCCTTTAGCTTCTCTTCTTTCTCAGCTATTTGTAGGCCTCCTCAACCATTTTTGCCTTTTGCATTTCTTTTTCTTGGGGATGGTCTTGATCGCTGCCTCCTGTACAATGTCATGAACCTCTGTCCATAGTTCATCAGGCACTCTGTCTATCAGATCTAGTTCCGTAAATCTATTTCTCACTTCCACTGTATAATTGTAAGGGATTTGATTTAGGTCATACCTGAATGGTCTAGTGGATTTCCCTACTTTCTTCAATTTAAGTCTGAATTTGGCAATAACGACTTCATGATCAGAGCCACAGTCAGTTCCTGGTCTTGTTTTTGTGAACTGTCTAGAGCTTCTCCATCTTTGGCTGCAAGAATATAATCAACCTGATTTCAGTAATGACCATCTGGTGATGTCCATGTGTAGAGTCTTCTCTTGTGTTGTTGGAAGAGGGTGTTTGCTATGACCAGCGCGTTCTCTTGGCAAAATAATAGCTTTGACCTGCTTCATTCTGTACTCCAAGGCCAAATTTGCCTGTTACTCCAGGTATATGGAGGTATATATTATTGATACATAGTCCATTTTAAGCTGATAACAACATAACTTTGATCATATATAAAAATTCTATCCTTTTGGTCTCCCCCCACATTTTATATTTTTAATATAACTATTAACAAATAGTTAAATCTATTAACAAAGAAATGCAGAAAGGCAAAATGGTTGCCTGAGGAGGCCTACAAATAGCTGAGAAAGAAGAGAAGCTAAAGGCAAAGGAGCAAAGGAAAGATATACCCATTTGAATGCAGAGTTCCAAAGAATAGCAAGGAGAGATAAGAAAGCCTTCCTCAGTGATCAATGGAAAGAAATAGAGGAAAAGAACAGAATGGGAAAGACTGGAGATCTCTTCAAGAAAATTAGAGATACGAAGGGAACATTTCATGCAAAGATGGGCACAATAAAGGACAGAAATGGTATGGACCTAACAGAAGCAGAAGATATTAGGAAGAGGTGGCAAGAATACACAGAAGAACTGTACAAAAAAGAGCTTCATGACACAGACAACCACAACAGGGTGATCACTCACCTAGAGCCAGACATTTTGGAGTGTGCAGTCAAAGGGGCCTCAGGAAGCATCACTACGATTAAAGCTAGTGGAGGTGATGGAATTCCAGTTGAGCTGTTTCAAATCCTAAAAGATGATGCTGTGAAAGTGTTGCACTCAATATGCCAGCAAATTGGAAAACTCAGCAGCGGCCCCAGGACTGGAAAGGGTCAGTTTTCATTCCAACCCCAAAGAAAGGGAATGCCAAAGAATGTTCAAACTACCACACAACTGCACTCATCTCACATGCTAGCAAAGTAATGCTAAAAATTCCCCAAGCCAGGCCTCAACAGTAGGTGAACTGTGAGTTTCCAGATGTTCAAGCTGGATTTAGAAAAGGCAGAGGAACCAGAGATCAAATTGCCAACATCCACTGGATCATAGAAAAAGCAAGACAGTTCCAGAAAAACATCTGCTTTATTGACTATGCCAAAGCCTTTGTGTGGATCACATCAAACTGTGGAAAATTCTTAAAGAGATGGGAATACCAGACCACCTGACCTGCCTCCTGAGATATCTGTATGCAGGTCAAGAAGCAACAGTTGGAACAATAGTTGGAACAACAGACTGGTTCCAAACTGGGAAAGAAGTATGTCAAGGCTGTATATTGTCACCCTGCTTATTTAACTAATATGCAGAGTACATCATGAGAAACGCTGGGCTGGAAGAAGCAGAAGCTGGAATCAAGATTGCCGGGAGAAATATCAATAACCTCAAATATGCAGATGACACCACCCTCATGGCAGAAAGCGAAGAACTAAAGAGCCTGTTGATGAAAGTGAAAGAGGAGAGTGAAAAAGTTGGCTTAAAACTCAACATTCAGAAAACTAAGATCATGGCATCCAGTCCCACCACTTCATGGCGAATGGATGGGAAAACAATGGAAACAGTGACAGACTCTATTTTGGGGGCTGCAAAGTCACTGTAGATGGTGACTGCAGCCATGAAATTAAAAGATGCTTGCTCTGAAAGAAAAGCTATGACCAACTTAGACAGCATATTAAAAAGGAGAGACATTGCTTTGCCAACAAATGTCCGTCTAAACAAAGCTGTGGTTTTTCCAGTAGTCGTATATGGATGTGAGAGTTGGAGTATAAAGAAAGCTGAGCGATGGAAGAATTGATGCTTTTGAACTGTGGTTGTTGGAGAAGACTCTTGAGATTCCCTTGGACTGCAAGGAGAGCCAACCAGTCCATCCTAAAGGCAATCAGTGCTGAATATTCATTGGAAAGACTGATGCTGAAGCTCAAATTCCAACACTTTGGCCACCTGATGCGAAGAACCAACTCACTGGAAAAGACCCTGATGCTGGAAAAGATTGAAGGCAGGAGGAGAAGGGGACGACAGCGGATGAGATGGTTGGATGGTATCACCGACTCGATGGACATGAGTTTGAGCAGGCTCTGGGAGTTGGTGATGGACAGGGAAGCCTGGCATGCTGCAGTCCATGGGGTCTCAAAGAGTTGAACAAGACTGAGTGACTGAACTGAACTGATGTATCATTTTTCTGTAACCCTTATGATAACCACAGATCAAAAACCTACAGTAGACACACAAAATATAAAGAGAAGAGAATCAAAGCACACCATTATGAAAAATCATCAATTCACAAAGGAAGATAGCAAGAGAGGAAAAAAGAACAAGGGAACAAGATAGCCAGAAAGCAAGCAACATTTCATAAGGCTATAACTGCCATAGATAGTGAATCTTCTGATGAATCTAGGCAAAGTAAATTGAAAACCATCTGGAAAGGTTTCTCACCATTCTATGTGTCACTAAGAACATTCATAATTCATGGGAAGAGGTCAAACAGAGGTTAACGAGAGTTGGGAAGAAGTTTATTCCAGTTCTCATGGATGACCTTAGGGATTCAAGATTTCAGTGGAAGAAATAACTGCAGTGGGGGAAGTAGCAAGAGAACTAGAATTAGAATTGGAGACTGATTTTTCTGATGTGGACCATTTTTCAAGTCTTGATTGAATTTGTTACAATATTGCTTCTGTTATATGTTTTTGGTTTTTTGGCTGTGAGGCATGACATAGTTCTTGACCAGGGATTGGAACTGGAGCCTGAAGATATAAGTAACTGAATTGGTGCAATCTCATAAAAAAAACTTTTCATGTTATGCAGTATGATAGATTTTTTTTCTCTCTGTGCCTCATTTTGAATTTGAATTGCTATGGCTTCAGCTTCACTGATTATTTTTCTTCTGCAGTATCTTATCTGCAGACAGCAAGGAATCAAACCAGTCAATCCTAAAGGAAACTAACCCCGAATATTCATTAGAAGGACTGATACTAAAGTTCTAATACTTGGACCACCTGATGCCAAGAGTTGACTCATTGGAAAAGACTCTGATGCCAGGAACAATTGAGAGCAGGAGAAGGAGATGTCAGAGGATGAGACAGTTGGATGGCATCATCGATTCAATGGACATGAGTTTGAGCAAACTCTAAGAGATAGTGAAGGACAGGGAGGCCTGGAGTGCTGCTGTCCATGGGGTCACAAAGAGTCAAATACGACTGAGTGACTGAACAACAACAAATCTCATTTACTATATTTTCAGACTTAGAAGTTCTATTTGGATCCATTTTGCATCTTCTATTTCTGTCTCCGGTGTTCCTTTGCCCTCTTGAACATATGGAGTATATTTATAAAAGCTGCTTTAACATTTTTATCTTCTCATTCTATCATCTCTGTCGTTTCTGAGTCTGTTTCTATTGGTTGAATTTTCTCCTGCTTATGGATCATATTTTCCCACTTCTTTACATGCCTGGTAATTTATTCTATTGGATGCCTGATAATGTAAATTTCACACTCGGGGGCTGGGTTTTGTTGCATTTCCTCAATTAGTGTTAGATTTTGTTCTGGTGTACAGTTAAGTTACCTAGAATCAGTTTGTTCTTTTCAAAGCATTCCTTGAGGCCAGAGCAGCCTTTAATTTAGTCTAGGGCTAATTTAGCCTCACCACTAAGGAAATACTCCTCTGACATCTCTAGTTGATGCCTTAGAAATTACGAGCTCTTTCTTCTCTGCCTGCTGGAGCAGACTATTCCCAGCTCTGTGTGAACTCCAGGAATTGTTCAGTCTCCTACTTTGTGGAGATCCTTTCTGCAGCCTCGGTAGCTTCCCCCCACACATGTGCAGATCCCTGAGCCAAGGACTTAAGGGAGTCTCCCTGTGAATATCCAGAACTCTTTCTTTGTGCCTTTCCCTCCACTACTGTACTCTGCCCCATGACTTCTAGCTATATTAATGTCTCAACTCCAGTTTACATCTTTTAGCTCAAAGAGTTTCTTCGTCCTACACTAAGTCCACTCAGGCAGTACACTGAATCAATTGTAAAACTCACCTCACTTTTTCTTCCTTCTCTCAGGGGCTACAGATCTGTTCTAGTTGCCATCTAAATTCCAAAAATAGTTTTTCTTAATGGATATTTTGTCCAGTGTTCTAGCTGTTTAAGGGTTGAGGGTAAATCCAGTCCCTATTATTCAAACATGTCTGGGAGCAAAATCAGCTTACAGAAATCAGACAGGAATCACTCCTTTTGTTTAAACTACCACAAATAATATGGCAAATATTATCAGTCAGGATAAAAAAAGAAAAAAAATCAAGGTAATATTATTATATGGCAACCCACTCCAGTGTTCTTGCCTGGAGAATCCCAGGGACGGGGGAGCCTGGTGGGCTGCCGTCTATGGGGTCACATAGAGTCGGACATGACTGAAGCAACTTAGCAGCAGCAGCAAATACAAACACACTACCTGTACTGTGTCAAGACTATTCCTGGTCATTTGAGTTTTGATGCAGTTCTTTGAGAGCTGTAATCAAGAAGAGTACAATGCTCCAGTCCTCAACAAACAGGAGAGCCTGGAGAGCCCATGTCCAGAAATCAGTGAGACGATGGCCCACACTTCTCTGCCTATTTCAATCAACACTTAGTCTTGAAGCTACAATCATGCTATCCTCTTGTACTTCATTTTATTACCACTAAAGATACTATGTATCACATTTTTCTTATTTTTAAATGTATACTGTCCCCACATGTTCACAATAGAAAAAAATCATAAGTACAGAGAAACTAAAATGGGAGGAACATTAACCCAAAGTTTAGATACAGGTTACAGGAGATAACAGCTAAATTACAATAAGATATTTCAAAAACTAAAATTCCTTAGTGAAATTTAATAAGAGAAAACTACCAAGAATATGAATGATCATTTAAATGGATGTAATCATAATTATGAAATCTGTTTTCTATGGAGCTAAAATCAGGAAAAAATGACAAAATTAAACCGAGTTGAGTACCCAGAAATATATTCAAGATACCAGACCTGAAGCATCTACTATACACAAAATAAGTAACACCTATGAAACGTTTAATATTGGCAAATGAATTAATATTAAGTATTTAACACCTACTGTTCACTATTTTAAGCTGCTGATGTATTAAAGAACCAAATATGTTGAAAACTTTTTGTATAAGATGTAAATTTATATATATAAAATATATATTTCAGTACAATGAAATGGAAAAAGAGCCAACCACAAATGATGCAGACTGGGAAAATGTATACAAGGCAAAGGGGATTGAAAACACTTATAAAATGTCTGAAATTTTGAGCCTTACATAAAAGAGAAGGTCTCAGCACCCATCACAAATGTAAATATTTTTAAAGTATCACTATTTCCAGGATTTTGGAAATAAATACACCCAGATGTTAAATTTGCATTTCAAATTGGTCCAATTTTTCTTGGTACCAACTAGTATACAACTGTTTACACATTTGACCTAATTATTTCACTTTCAGGAATATAGCGCCAAAGAAATTTGCATTCAGGGCCCAAGTTTTTATGCTAGCACTGTTTTGAATAGTTTAGACAACAAACCTTAGAAAATTTAAACATTAAAAAAAACTACAGCTACAGAAAATATTTAATCAAACTAATATACTTTAGTTTGATGGGATACTATACAAAACAATATTAATCATTTTAACCATCTATTGAGCACTTGCTATGTGTCCGGTGCTGTTCTGGGTGTTTTATCCTATCATGTATTTGCATTTAACTGCTTAATAGTCTGTATCTTAGGTACATATTTACAGAGAGGAAAATTAAGCCTCAGAGAATGGCTCTGTAATTAATAATAGCAGACAGACAAATCAGGTCTGTCTGACTCCAATTTCTGCAAAGGGGCCAGAATGCCTTTGATACATGGAAGGCATGAATTTAAAATGTAACTGATGGTGGAGGGACTGTACATTTTTAAATGATCTGAGAATCATCTGGAAAACCTTCACATACAGATTGATAATGAAAGAGGAAAGAAAGAACCTACCTGCATTTACCTAGGACTGTCCACAGGAGATAGGACTTAGTGAATTCTAATCTCTAGAAAAGTGTACTTTAATGGTGGAGGAGAAATTCTCCACACTCTGTCATAGCCCAGCTGATGCACACACGCACACAGGACTGAACTCAAAAGGTACAAACAGGAAATGGCTTTGTTTCCTAATACTGTCCTTTAACATGCCTCACCGGATCTCTTTTTTTAGTCCCTGGACAGGATCTCAGGAAGATCTTAAAGTTTTTCAGGATCTTGTGGCTATAGGAATAACCTCAGCTGGAGACCTTAAAAAAAAATTCCAGTCCATGGTAAGGAAAAAAAAAATACTCACATCGAATTCTGCACTGCTCTCCACCCCTCAGGCTTGACCTGTGGCTAGGGGATCAACACTAGGTAAGAAGGCATGTGTGGTCTGCAATTTCACTCTCTTGTTTCACCTCATCTTCTGGCTCTTCCAGGATCGGGTTAGGGAGAAGGGAATGGTCTTTTAACTCAGGCTGGTGCAGCTTGTGGTTTCTCTTGACTAACTTGGCTGAGGGTCACATACTAGGTCTTCAGAGGGGAAGCATTTGTGGGTTTGTCAGAGACCACATGGTATCTTTGCTGTGCATGGTTCCCTGATATGGGTGATGTCTTGTACTCTCTGGCTAATTTAATACAATCCAGCCTTGCATCTCCTGACCTCCAGAGATAACCACCATTTCCTCATACTCCTGGAGTCCTGGCGGATAGCCCTCTGGGACAGGACCCCATCCAGGCAACTGAAAGCCCACTACCCACTGCAGCATCCATTTGGCCAGGGAAATCACCATTCATGCTCCACTAAACTATTGCCCTATCTTGAACAATACCATCATAGTCTTCTCCAGCCCACTTTCTACTTTCAGAATTCTCCAGATCAAAAGCAAACACCAGTGCCTAACCTCATTCCCACCTCCCACCTCAAATTTCAGAGTCTGTATGTCAGGCTTCCCTCAAACTCTCTTAACCCTACGCTCTGGTTCTACAGAAGCACAGGGGCTGTAATTCCTTGTCACTCCATTACTTAACCACATCACTCCCTCCAAGGCAGATTCTGAAATGAGCCCCCTTTAAAATCCTAGTCCCCTATGAGACTGGTGGTGGGTGGCAGAGGCTGCTAGTCTCAGGACCAGCTCTGTCCTCTTTTTTTTTTTAATTGGAGGATAATTATTTTACAATGTTGTCAGTTTCTGCCATCCAATACCATGAATCAGCCATGGTATACCATGAATATCCCCTCCTTCTTGTACCTCCCTCTCACCTCTGTCCATCCCACCCCTCTAGGTTGTTACAGAGCACAGGGTTGAACTCTTGGTATTATACAGCATCTTATCACTAGCTACGTATGGTAATCTCATATGTTCGGCAAGAGAACTGGAGTGGGTTGCCATTGCCTTCTCCAAATGTATATGTTCGGAGAAGGCAATGGCAACCCACTCCAGGGTTCTTGCCTAGAGAATCCCAGGGACGGGGGAGCCTGGTGGGCTGCTGTCTATGGGGTCGCACAGAGTCGGACACGCCTGAAGCGACTTAGCAGCAGCAGCAATGTATATGTTTCAATGCTACTCTCTCAATTCGTCCCACCATCTTCTTCTCTCGTTGTGTCCACAAGTCTGTTATCTTTTTTTTTTCCTGTAATATTTTAGGAGATCCTGAAAGTATGTCTGACAACGTTCTTTAAAAGGGGGAGAGGTATTTATTATTGGCTTTGAGCATTTGGCCAAAATTCTGAGACATCAGAAAAATCTCACTTCGTATCCTTTTACATTAAGAATCATTCAGTTAAATTTCTTAACATGGTTATTGGTTACTTCAGTGTATTCACATTAAGAAAAATTCACTGAACTGTGTGCTTACACTTTGCATATTTGGGTTGCTGTTGTTTTGTTTTTGTTTTGTAGGCTATACCTTCACAAGGAGCTTCCTTGATGGCTCAGCAGGTAAAGTATCTGCCTGCAATGAAGGAGGTACAGGAGGCACGGGTTTGATCCCTGGGTGAGGAAGATGCCTTGGAGGAGGGCATGGCAACACATCCCAGTATTCTTGCCGGGAAAATTCCAAGGACAGAGGAGGTTAGCGGGCTACTGTCCATGGCATCGCAAACAGTCAGACATGAACGAAGCGACTGAGCACACACATACTTGCGTAAAAATTTACTTACAGGAAATGATCCTGAACCCTTGGGGCACTGAATTTTGTGCCAGGCCTTTTACATATCTTATCTCATTTAATCAGGTTGACTGCCATTTATTAAGCACCTACTATATGTCTGCACTATGTTATATTCTTTCTTTTAATGTTTATTGAGATGTATAACATATATACAGAATATGTTCAGTTTAACAAATAGTTACAAAGTGAACACACATGTAAGCACCACCCAGATTAAAAAAATACATTGCCAGCATCCTAGAAGCTCTTTTCCTGATAACAATCCCCTCCAATATTCTTCATATGAATTATTTGATTTAATCTTTACAAACAATCCTAGGAAATTATCAGTGGTTGAGGTTGCAAGCTGGAAAATTCCCAGTGCTCACCTAGATCTGGGACACATTTGAGTCTGATCAGGCAGAGTTTGGAAACCTCACTAAGCACCTTAGTCATTCAGCAAAGACCCCAGAAGGGGTTTAGGTCTTTCTCTGTCTGTCCTATTTCACATAACATAATGCCCCCCAGGTTCATCCATGGATCAAGCATCTTAATCAGAAATTGAAGCTTAAGTCCCTGTTTATTTTCTATGATAGTAAGTTCTGCTCTGCTCTCAAAACCCAGAGGATGGACCAAGCTCCTGAGGTCCAGTTCCTGGATATATAGCTCCTACATTTTCCTGCTTATTTCCTTAGCTCTGAATTCCTAGATGTGCCTGGCTGCTGGCCATTAGAACTTACTTCTTTACTTGCTCCACCCTCATGAGTCCCTAGGCTCTGATTCCAACTACCCAGGATGTGCCTCACTCATTTAGTCTACAAACATTTATTGAGCACCTACTATGTAACAGGCATTAAGCAAGGTGTTGAAGATACAGCCATGAACAGGACAAACATGGTCACTTTTCCAAATAAGTTGTAGTCTAATGGGGGATACAGACAAGTCATAAGACACTGTGATCAGTCCTATGCACAAGCAAGTCCAGGGGCCTTTGAAAGTGTAAAGGGTGGATGCTTAATTTAGACTTCAGGTTTAGGAAAGACTTTTTAGAGGTAATAAAATCAAAACTGAGACCTGAAGGATGAGAGGAGTTAGTCAGAAGGACAAAAAGGGTAGTAAAAGTTGCAGGCCTGAAGTTCTCAAAATGTGTTTCCAGACCAGCAGCAGCAGCATCGACTGAGAACTTGTTAGAAATGCAAGTTTCCAGACCTACAAAATCAAAAATCCTAAGTATTGGGCCCATAAGTATTTGTGATTCTAAGGCACCATATAATTTAAGAATCATTGGAATTCCCTGGTGGTCCAGGGGCTAAGATTCCGTGCTCCCAATGCAGGGGCCCTAGGTTCAACCCCTGGTCAGGGAACTAGATCCCGCATGACACAACTAAAGACCGTGCATGCCGAAACTAAAGAGCCTGCATGCTGCAACAGAAAAGAGCCTGCATGCCGCAACAGAAAAGAGCCTGCATGCCGCAGTGAAGATCGAAGACCCAGCGTATCGTGATAGGAAACAAAACACCAGAAGGCCTGGAGAGATTGTGGCTTCCTTCCCCTACAAAAGAATCATACCCCAGCTATGAGAATGATGATTGAAGTGCCTTACGTGAGATGGCAACTCCAGGCCCAGTTCAGTCGAGTGACAGTAAAACTAAACAGAGAAGGACTACCATTCATTAAGGGCTTCTGAGGTGGCACTAGTAGTAAAGAATCTACCTGCCAATGCAGGAGACATAAGAGATGAGGGTTTGATCCCTGGGTTGGAAAGATCCCCTGGAAAAGGGCATGGTAACCCACTCCAGTATTCTTGCCTGGAGAATCCCATGGACAAAAGAACCTGGTGGGCTTCAGTCTGTAGGGCTGCAAACAGTTGGACCCGACTGGGTGACTAACACTTTCACTTTTTTTTCAAGGGCCTTAGGCTTTCAGACGCTGACCTAATCATATCTAAAAACAAAACATAACCATGAGAATAGTCATGATATATTACTAAGGAAAAAGGTGGAATAAAATTATATATACAGTGATTCTAATCATTTTTAAATGTTGAATAAAAAGACTAGAAGGGAACACGCCAAAATGTTAAAATAGCGTTCTTCCCATCTAATACTCATAAAATAGGACAAATTTAAGAGAATGATTTATGTAACAACATGTTTTTTATAGCAGGGGTCTAATCTATGGGGTCTAATGCCTCATCATCTGGGGTAGAGCTGATGTAATAATAATAATAGAAATAAAGTGTGCAATAAATGTAATGAACTTGAATCACCCCAAAACCATCCCCCTGACCTGGTCCATGGAAAAACTGTCTTCCATGAAACCTGTCCCTGGTGCCAAAAGGGTTGGGGACCACTGCTATATAGTACTTTAACAGCAAACTAGAAGCAACTTAAATATTCAGCATAATGAAAAGGGATAAATAAATTATGTTTTGACCATGTGATAGAATATAAAGCAATCATTCAAAGTGACAGTTTAAAAAAGTATTTTTGTCAAGTCCTTGGCTCTGGCCTGTACCCAATCTGCCCCCAGAGGCAGGGCCCAGACATATTTCCAAAATTACGGGGGAAGGCAGGGCCACAGAGAACAAAAAGCACCCATCTTTTCTGGGGCTTCCTGGAATTTCACTTCCAGAGAAGATCTTAGCTTTCCTCTCTAACAGAATTCATACCACCGTGTGAAAATATGGACCCAGAGAACCCCAGATTTAAACAAAAGGCAGTCTGTTTAGATCTCATCTCGTGCCAACTTATCCCCCAGCACCCTATCCGTCATAGATGGTGAGTTTCCTCTAAGGAGAAATGTGACCAGTTAACCTCTGAATCCCAGAGCAGAACATCTTCTTTTTCATTGTCAGTCGTGGCATTATCAATGGCTACTTCTTGTTCTGCACCAGGGCAGGCCAGCCATTGGACTCTCTACACCCTGAGTCAGCCAGCTGTCCCCCAACAAAATCTGATGCACCATCTGCTTTGTAGGTAATTGTATTGGAACACGCGCACACACAGTATAGTTGTAACTATGAGAACAGTGGTAAGGACTTCCCTAGCAGTGCAGTGGTTAAGAATCTGTGCTTCTACTGCAGCGGCCTGGGTTCCATCCCGGTCAGGGAGCTAAGATACTGCAAGCCAAACAGTAAGGCTTAAAAAAACAGAGAGAGAGAGAGCAGTCATGATATTTGTTAAGGAAAAATGTGAGAAAAAAAATACAATGTGATTCCAATTTTAAAGTGCATAATGAAAAGAATCAAATGAAACTTATCAAAATGTTAAATAGCTTCTCCCTCATCTCATGTAACAATCCAGCATAGTAATTATGTCTATTCCACAGATTCAGAAGACAGGTGACTGTCTTTGAAAAACGGAATTGTGAGTGGCTTATTCCATATCTTTACACTACTTTCTATATTTTATATAATTCTACCCTTCATTCCTTTCCCTATTGGTGGGATGCTGGGTCCTGCAGGAAAAATCCAAAGTTGATCCCTGATGCACGAATGAACGCCCTCTGCCAAAGGCCCAGCCTGCCATCTGTCATGAGCCTCTGGGGAAGGGAGGATGCAGGCGGGCACTGCACTTCCCTGAGAGGTCTGGTTCCCTGAAGGCCTGTAAGGACCATCCTGTGGGTGCAGCTGTCTGTAAAAATTAATTAATCTTCAAATTAAATTTTAATTAAAAAACCTGAGCCATCCCTGATTAACTCAACTTAATCCAGTTTCTTTTTTAAAGGAGCCAGAAATTTGGAAATTTCCTGGTGCTGTCTCTAGTCCTCCAGCCTGAATTTCTACCTTATCCACTCCCCTGGCTCAGAATCTGTTTGTAAACCAGAGAACCCAGCTTCCCTCTGATGGTTTACTAATCTAATGCCTCTTTATGCCCATAGCTCACCCAGATCCTGTTTGAGCTTGTTGGTGACCCAGCCCTTGGCTTCTACCAAGCCCCTGCTTCCCAGCTCTGCCCTTCTGGCTGTCCACCCAGCCAGCACCCTCACACCAGCTCTTGGTCCTCCCCTCAGCACACAAGACAGACACAGCATTTTGTTAGTGAAGGTAACAGTGTGGAGAAATCAGATTTTATTTCTGGTGGTGACATCAGCAGGAGTTTGGGTAGCTCCTGGCTATAGTTAATGGCACAGAGACGCCCTCAGACAATCTGAGTGCTCAGCAGTTTTGCTCTTTCTAGCTCTTTGTCTGCACTTGCCACTGCCACACTTTTCCCACCAAGCTTTGCTGTTACCATTAAGTGTCTCAAATAGAAGTTCTCTGATTCTGAATAGAGTCAGATCCATCAACCAGACCTGAAGTCCTCCAGCTCCCAATAGTTCTTCAAAAAAAGTTGGAAACTTGTGAAATAAAAAAAGGAAAGTTCTCCAGCAGCACTGCCTGGCTCCCTACTCTGCTTTATATTCACCTCTCTCTCAGCTGCAAGTTCACCTTACACTCTAGGGCAAATTTCATCCCTGGACCAATAATTCAGACCTCTACATCCTCATCTTGTGGCTAGTTCTACTCTGAACCCGCTAATAGAATGGGAATGATTTGTAAACAAATCCCTGCCTTGGAACCTCAGACAACCTTGATCCCCCCTTCTTAGGTTCCCAAGTCCATGCCAGCCTGGCATCCCAGGGATATCAAGGCAGTTACCTTATAGAAGACTCATGTCCTTGTCTCAGGTATCTTGACAGGTACTACTGACTACTACTGTCAGTTACATCTTGCAGCCCAACTGTTCCCTTACATGGTCACAATGTTTCACCCATCATCTTAGCCATTGTCAACTTCAGTATCTGTTCTAAGATGTGCATGCGTGCTCAGTCACTTCACTCATGTCCAACTCTTTGCGACCCCATGGACTGTAGCCTGCTAGGCTCCTCTGTCCACGGGATTCTTCTGACAAGAATACTGAAGTAGGTTGCCATGCCCTCCTCCATGGGATCTTCCCTACCCAGGGATCGAACCCATATCTCCTGCGTCTCCAGCATCTCCTGCACTGCAGGCAGATTTCTTTACCCCTGAGCCACCAGGGAAGTTTTATGATGTAAGTTTTATTATTATTCAAGTATAATGAGGCCAGCACAGGAGGAGGTGATTGCCATTGAAAAGATTGTTGTTCACAGTTCCCAAAGGGGTACATTGTGCCAAACAGGGCCATGTGGGGAAGCAGAAGGGTTGATGAGGGAGTGGAGGAATTGAGGGGGAAATGTGGGCAAAAGCCTTCATTATGGTTTTCACAGGAAGGAATAAAAGTAAGCAGGTTTAAGATTGGCTAGTGTGAATGATTTCAGTTAACTCTGGGGCACTGGGGCTGTCCTTAGTTGTCAGGTACACAGCCCTGGGGGGATTAGGACAAGGGAACAGTGGCCCAAAGCTGAGTCCTGTGAGCACCTAATAAAGCAGATGGCTGGGATATAATCTTGAGTTGGTTGGTTTGTGCTTCCAGGAAATTGTTTGCTATTTGTAGGGATTTGCTAACCCTGGGAAGGACAGATGGAGAAGGAAATGGCAACACACACCATTATTCTTGCCTGGAGAATCCCTGTGGACAGAGAGGCCTGGTAGGCTACAGTTCATGGTGGTCACAAACAGTCGGATACGACTGAAGCAAATGAGCATACCTATTCGCATGAAGGACAGAAGCTTCCAGTGTCGGCAAAGCTCCCAAAAGGATCGAAATAAAGAGACTTAACCCATCCCGATGCTTAATACACATCCTCACTAGATATTAATTATCACAGTTAGTTCCATTGAAACTGAGGGTTCGAAGTTAAGAGAGGTCTTTATCCTTCACTTATTTACTCAACATGCATTTATTAAACACTTACTATTGAATGAGCACTATGTTAAGCTCTGGGATACAAAGAGAAAAATGGTCTTTTTCTTCAAGTGGGGCTAACAAAATAAGTTTAAATGTCCTTAATAAACATAACAGTAACAGGAAGTCCAGTGTTCCATAACAAGAGAGGCCCTAAACACAGCCTGAAAGGGACCAGATTCCACAACGCTCCAATTTCACTACTGCCCTACCTCCCCCAACTCCATAGAGCGGGGCTCAGGGACAGAGCCTGTGGCAAAAGAGCTGAATAAATTCTGTTTTCCCCCTGACAGCTCCTCCAATAAGCTCCCTTTGAATAAAATCTTTGAATAAAATTATTTTCCCTTTCCATTTCTGTGAACTAACCATGAGGAAGTCATGCAGCAGAAGCAAAAATCTATATCCAGGAAGAGGTCCATTGCAAGGCTATCAAAATTGGGGAAAAAACTGATGCAACGTGAGTATCCAAAACAAAAGGAGTAGTTGAGCAAAATACAGCACACCTACCAAGGTACATTATTAAGCAACAAGAACTGTGTATTGATTCAAAAGAAGCACAGAACCCAGAGTCAGACTTTCTACTACACTCCAGCCTTTGGGCAAGCTAGTTAATATCTCTGAATCTGTTATCCCATTTGTAAAAAGGGGGCCGGCTAATTAATGATACTTGCTACCTCACAGTGCTGCTGTGGAGATTAAATAAGACAATGCAGGTAAAGTACTTAATAAACCTTAGAATAGGGCTCAGTAAATGTTGGCCATGACTGCTCTTATTATTCATGTAAAGTCAGTGAAACCAGTTAAGTGGGTGGACTTAATACACCACAGAAGATATTCCTAACATAGTTTTAAATTAAAAAATATGTGTGCTGTGCATAGTCGCTCAGTAGTATCTGAGTCTTGGTGACTCCATGGACTGTAGCCCACCAGGTTCCTCTGTCTATGAGATTTCCCAGGCAAGAATACTGGAGTGGGTTGCCATGCCATCCTCCAGGGGATCTTCCCAACCCAGGGATCAAACCCAAATCTCCTGGATTGCAGGTAGATTCTTTACTGTCAGAGCCACAAGGGAAGTCCAAGAATACTGAAATGGGTAGCCTATCCCTTCTCCAGGGTAATCTTCCCGACCCAGGAATAGAACCAGGGTCTCCTGCATTGCAGGCAGATTCTTTACCAGCTGGGCTACCACGGAAGCCCAAAGGTATATAATAGTATGTAATCAAACTCTGAGCCTATGTGAAATGTATACAAAATGTTTAAATATCAATAGTTGTACTGATAGCATAATGGCACTATGAGTAATATTTGAATGAAAGATTTAATTTTGTTGCCAATTTCTCTTTAATAAAAAGTGAAAGGGAGGAATACAAAAAAAATGAAAAATAAAAAATAAGGGAACACTGATGCTTTTGAACTGTGGTGTTGGAGAAGACTCTTGAGAGTCCCTTGGACTGCAAGGAGATCCAACCAGTTCATTCTAAAGGAGATCAGACCTGGGTGTTCATTGGAAGGACTGATGCTGAAGCTGAAACTCCAATACTTTGGCCACCTCATGCAAAGTGTTGACTCACTGGAAAAGATCCTGATGCTGGGAGGGACTGGGGGCAGGAGGAGTAGGAGACGACAGAGGATGAGATGGCTGGATGGCATCACCGACGCTATGGACATGAGTCTGAGTAAACTCTGGGAGTTGGTGATGGACAGGGAGTCCTGGCGTGCTGCAGTTCATGGGGTAGCAAAGAGTCAGACACGACTGAGCAACTGAACTGAAGAAATTTTTTAAAAAAACAACAAATTTGTCCTGGGATTCATGTCCGCAGAGTTGATGAGCCTAAATAGCCGTCAGTTTGGGGAGTGACATCTTTTTTTAGCATGTAGAACTCTAACTCATCTCAATAATTAGTAATAACACGCTGATGTAAGCCAGTTCCACACTGCAGGTCAGTGTCATTGGGACTGCCAAGAAGTCAACATAGATCAAAGAGAAGGAAATAGAAAGCCACTTATTAAATGGTGATATGCAAGAGTATATTTTTCATGTATATTATTAAATATGCAAAAATATGTATAAATAGCTATAGAAAGTAAAAACGTGCCAGTCACTCATGTCCAACTCTTTGTGACACCAAGGGCTATAGCCCACCAGGCTCCTCTGTCCGTGGAATTCTCTAGACAAGAATACTGGAGTGGGTTGCCATTTCCTTCTCCAATAAATAGGTATAGATACACTATAAATACAGATACAAAGAAATAAAAGATTGGACATATATTTCTAGCACGTAGCTCTCTTTGGGTTGAAAGATTATAAATGATATCCAATTTCTTCCTTATCCCTCTAAAGTTTTCTACAGCTGGCACATAATACTTTAAAATTTAGAGGAAAGGAACTTTAAAAACTACTTATTTCTTTTTAAAGCAAGAGATTAATAAGGAGAAGGTAAGAGGGAGAGTGAGAGCCAGTACTGTCATAATTCCCTAGGGCATGTGATTATGTACTCCCAGAAGTTCCTGAGTTGAGAAGTAAAAATAGGAAGAGCTAGGGTTAAATTTGGGGAAGCAATGAGTCTCATAAGAAGGGCTGTGAGCAGGGCAAACTAAGGTGAGGCACAGGAGTGGGGTGACTTGGAGGGAGGGGTGGTGGGGCTACAGGGACAGGTGGCACTGATCCAGGGATTCAGCCGGGAAAGGCTTTGGGGAGGGTGTGGGAGAGTTGTTTTACAGGTTCAGGTGAGGACCCGAGTTCAGTTTGATCCCAAAGGAAGCAGCTGCGTCTTCCCCAAATCCCATTACCCTATCAAGCAGGCTTTTCACTCTCAGAGCTGGAACATGATTTCTGGCCATTCGTGACCTCTTATATCCACCCAGCTCTTTCCTAAAGAGTTCTATATGCCCCCAGGAATGTCCTGATTTGGGTGCTTTTTGAAACAAAAGAACTTTTCCACTGAAGTCCTTTCAATCAAAAAAATTCACAATTTTTTTTTCCTGTGCTTCTAAAACTAGACAGGCCTCTAGAAATACTTTAGCCAAACACCTTCATGGGTGCAAAGCACAGTGCTCCTTTTACAGATGAGGAAACTGAGACCCCAGGAGATTAGGTGAGGTGTCCAGTGTGACTAAGTTATGGCAGAGCTCCCTAGGACTCCTCCTTTTTCTGTG
Source organism: Ovis canadensis (assembly GCF_042477335.2). Classification (NCBI taxonomy): domain Eukaryota; kingdom Metazoa; phylum Chordata; class Mammalia; order Artiodactyla; family Bovidae; genus Ovis; species Ovis canadensis. Next base: position 206,704,730 of record NC_091245.1, on the reverse strand, counting down.
TAGTTTTTCCATTACCCCATGTTGCTTCTTGTTAAACAGATCTTCTTTGTGAAGATTTGTCAATGCATCATCATGTCCTGTCATAATAGTAATTATTATTATATTTTACAAAATCATATCTACCGTTATGTCCTGATTGAATAATACTTAACTGTTTGTTGGGGTCTATGTGCGCTTACCAGAGGCAGTCTTTTTTTTTTTTTGCATTTTTTTTCCTTTATTTTAATTTACAATACTGCATTGGTTTTGCCATACATTGACATGAATCCACCACGGGTGTACATGCGTTTCCAAACATGAACCCCCCACCCACCTCCCTCCCCATAACATCTCTCTGGGTCATCACCGTGCACCAGCCCCAAGCATGCTGTATCCTGCGTTGGACATAGACTGGAGATTCGATTCTTACATGATAGTATACATGTTACAATGCCATTCTCCCAAATCATCCCACCCTCTCCCTCTCCCTCTGAGTCCAAAAGTCCATTATACACATCTGTGTCTTTTTTGCTGTCTTGCATACAGGGTCGTCATTGCCATCTTTCTAAATTCCATGTATATGTGTTAGTATACTGTATTGGTGTTTTTCTTTCTGGCTTACTTCACTCTGTATAATCGGCTCCAGTTTTATCCATCTCATCAGAACTGATTCAAATGTATTCTTTTTAACAGCTGAGTAATACTCCATTGTGTATATGTACCACAGCTTTCTTATCCATTCATCTGCTGATGGACATCTAGGTTGCTTCCATGTCCTGGCTATTATAAATAGTGCTGCGATGAACATTGGGGTACATGTGTCTCTTTCAATTCTGGTTTCCTCGGTGTGTATGCCCAGCAGTGGGATTGCTGGGTCATAAGGTAGAAGCAGTCATTTAATTCTTCTAGGAAGACGGTATTATTATATTTCATACAAAGAAGCTGAATATCAGAGCAGTTAAATAAACCATTCACTATCACTATGTCAGTGGTAACAAAGTTAGGATCTGAACCCAGTCCATCTGAATCCAAAGTTACCTTCTTGACTCTCCATAAAGAAACACTGTTGGGTATATACGTGAATTGGAATATTATTCAGCCTTAAAAAGGAAGGAAATCTTGCCATGTGCAACAACATGGATGCATGTAAAGGACATTACACTAAGTGAATATAAACACAGAATGATAAATACCAAATGACATCACTTGTGTGTGGAATCTAAAAAATGCTGAAACTAGAAGCAGAGGGCTTCCCTGGTGGATTAGCCATAAAGAATCCACCTGCCAATGCAGGAGATGCAGGAGATGTGGGTTCAATCCCTAGGTTGAGAAGATCCTTTGGAGAAGGAAATGGCAACCCACTCCAGTATTTTGCCTGGGAAATCCCACGGATAGAGGAGCCTGGAGGGCTACAAAGAGTTGGACATGACTGAGCATGCAGCATACAAGCACATGTGGTGAGAACACTGAACATCTACACTTTTACCAAACTTCAGGTATACAGTAAAATATTGCTAACTTTAACACGTTGTCATATGTTAGATCTCTCATACTTATTCACCTTGCATAACCAAAACTTTACCTCCTTTGATCCACATCTTTCCATTCCACCACCTTCCAACACCAGCTCCTATCAGAACCATTCTGTTCTCTGCTTCTATTGTTGTTGTTTAGTTGTGTCTGACTCTTGCAACCTCATGGACTGTAGACCTCCAGACTCCTCTGTCCATGGGATTCTCCAGGCAAGAATACTGGAGTAGGTTGCCATTTCCTTCTCCAGGGGAAATCTTCCCAATCCAGAGATCTAACCCACATCTCCTGCTGTCTCCTGCCTTGGCAGGTGGAGTCTTTACTACTGAGCCACCTGGGAATTAATAGTCATTTATATACCTTCCCCTTCCCACCTAGGAAGCCCCATCTCACCACTTAAGAAAAGGAAAAGAAGCTGGCAAAGGGGTGGCAGGCACCATGTCCAGCTGCAAAGGTGGTAAGAAGCCCCTGAAGCAGCCCAAGCAGGCCAAGGAGATGGACGAGGAAGATAAGGTGTTCAAGCAAAAGCAGAGGAGCAGAAGAAACTTGGAGGGTTAAAAGCAAAGGCCGCAGGGAAGGGCCCCCAGATCGCAGGTGGAATTTGGAACTCTGGCAAAAAGTAAGTTCTTCCTTGTGCCTGAGGCGATGATGAGTTTTAATTCTATTCCTGTTTAAACATTTGGATTCCTTGCCATATATTCCCATTCCATTGCCACCTACAGCTAGAATGAAGTGTTGTCTTAGAATCTACTATACGTTTAAGAATAAATGTCAGTGATAAAAAAGGAAAAGAAGAAACCAGTAACTGTCTGGGGTGATAGATATGTTAATTAGCTTGATTGGGGTAACCATGTCACAATATATATGTACATCAAATCATCAAACTGTACTGTACAGTAAACCCCAGTAAAATTTTTAAAATAAATATAAAAATACCATGTACTGTACACACACAAAAAATACCTCTGACTGTACAAACAAAAAAATATTCTGTTGGGGCCAATCTCTCAAGGAACTGATTCTCCATTAAATTCAGCATTCCTTAAATTTCTCTCATTAGTCAAATTGTCTTTTCTTCAATTAAAATGACAACATTTACGCATCTTGAACTAAGCATGCAAGAACTAAATTCCTAAACCGGATTCATTCTAATCACCTCCAGAGAGTTACCAGGATAAGAATTTTTACCTTGGCTTTGTTTTTATTTCACTTGAGTGTGCAAAGTACTGTTATGATGTCTTACTCTAATATAATAATGATTTGCACACTCAGGGAAACAAAAAAGGAACCCAAGGTGAAATTTTTATGAGAAACTTAACGGAGAAATCATAGATCCTCCTTTGTGTTTGTTTGTTACATTTTCCAATAATATGGCAATCTTCAAATGTTTCACATTATAAAACATCACCTCTGGTATTTAAATTAATAAATAAAAAGCAAGGTGCCCTCCAATTCCTGACTAGTGTTGGGGACAAAGATCATTCAGAGTTCATCCTGAAAAGCATCTAAATTTAGAGATTTGCTACCGGAGCAAAACTTTCATGTACCAGTAATAGAAGCAGGCAGCCTTTCCAAAATATGTTAAGTATGTGTTTGCGATGCTGTTATAAACAGGGTCAGAGTATCTGTCCCTGTGTGCTGGTGACCTGGGAGCCCTCACTGTTTTCTAGGCCAGTTACAGAGAGATCTGGGGCTGGAAACAAAGGAGATTGCACAAGAGTTAGCAGGGTACTTAATTTAATCTCATCAGTTAGGGAAAGGCTTTTTAAAACTTTTTTTAAAAATTTGAAACATGTATATATGTGCATAGTTGTTTACTTGTCTTTTAATGTCAAAAGCTTATTGAGGGGCTTCCCTGGTGGCTCAGTGGTACAGAACGCACCTGCCAATGCAGGAGAGACTGTTCGACTCTTAATGCAGAAAGATCCCACATGCTGCAGGGCAACGAAGTTCATGCGCTACAGGTATTGAGCCTCTGCTCTAGAGCCCAGGAGCCATGACTACTGAGACCAGGTGCCATGACTACGGAAGTCCGCGTGCCCTAGACTCCACGCTCCGCAACAAGAAGCCACCTCAGTGAAAAGCCGGCGCACCGCAACTAGGGAATAGCCAGCCCCTGCTCAGTGCAACTAGAAGAAAGCCTATGCAGCAACAAAGACCCAGCATAGCAGAAAATAATTTTTAAAAAAATCTTACAGAAACAAAAAGGTCTCCCTCAACCCCTATTCCTAGTGCCTTGGTCTACAACTCAAAGGTAACCATGGTTTAATCTCAGTGGTCTTTGAGTTTGGATATTGTACGACCAGAGGCAAACCACTTTTCTACATCTTAAGGGCGATCTCTTTCTTTTCTAAATATTACAAATGCCCAGACAAAAGAAGTTAGAGGACAAGATCCTGGTGAGTGTTCAGAAAGTCTGGTTTGGGGTTCTGGGTTTTCTAAATCACTTCATTTCTTCAGGTTTATTTATCAAATCTAGATTATAGAGGTTATAAGTTCTTCCACTCTTCCTTGCTTTCCTTCTTTTGCCTACCTAAAGCAAAGGACAAGGCATTGAGGACATAGCTAGAATTGGTGGGGGAAGGGACAATAATAATAACAGTAATCATTTTGATTGCTGTTCAGCACTTATTATATTCCAGGAACTGTTTTTTTTTTCTCATTTTGTCTTCATAACAATTCAATGAGGTAGGTATTTTTATCCTCATTTTTTTACAGATAAGAAAACTGAGGAAGATGAAGTAATTTACTCGAGGATATATACTGATAAGAAACAAAGCTAAATTTTGAACCTAGACTCTTCAAGTCTAAAGCCCCTGAGATTTCAAGCCTTTATAGGGAGACAGAGAATATGACTGTCAAAGTGCTAAGCTAGGTAAGGGACTGAAAAATGATACAGCACAAATTAGGGTGGTCCTGGACTAGCAGTGCATGGGAACTGCTCTGGAATCTGCATTCAGGTTTTGGGGAAGTTGCATTGTTCACGACAGATGCTTCTGACAGAGCCTAAAATGAGCACAGTGATAGGCACGCTTACTAAACTGAGAATTCTTGGGTTGGAGACAGGTGTGCCAGCCTCAGCCAACACAGTTTCTTAAGAAACTGGATGGAATCTCTCAAGAACAGGAGACATTTGCTGCAGATATTCATGGTCAGGTCCAGCCCTGTTTATACCTGCTGAAAGATTTCTGGAAGGCCGCCCATCAAGCAAAAGGGAACCAAAGATGGACAAGACACACTGTCAGAAACTGCAGGCATTTGGAAGGACAGTGCCAGAGACAGCAGAGGAAGATCAAGTTGGAGTTAGTACATGCCTCTTAAATGTCACGGGGCGGTAAGAAACTGGAGATGGAGGCAGTCTGCTGGGTCCAGCAGGGGGCATTCCATATGGACTCCCAGCCACCTATGACTGAGACACGATGCTGAACAGCGCTAGAAGTGGGGTTATGACCATTGTCTAAAACTGGCAGACACCAGAAGCAGGAGAAGACACTTTCCGTATTGTTGATACCTGAGATGGTTTTGCAGCAAGTCATGTGACAAGGTGCTATGAGGTGTCCTTTGGCAAATTAGGCCTACCCAGAGCAGTCAGGGCAGGAGTCACTTCCAAAACATCACGTTTCTTCAGAGACCAGAGGGCCCACCCTAATTCTCATAACTGAGGAAGTAATCAGAAGAAGAGAGGGGGTGAAATCAGATGTCCTTGAAAAAAAAAAGTGAAGCTGCTCAGTCGTGTCCAACTCTTTGCGACCCCACGGACTGTAACCTACCAGGCTCCTCTGTCCATGGGATTCTCCAGGCAAGAGTACTGGAGTGGGGTGCCATTTGAGGCAGAAACAAACAGGGACCGGCATCCTGTGCCAGGAGATGCAAGTATGCCCCAGTCTCCTGAAGTCAGAGCCCAGGGCTCACGGTGATAACCAGTCATCCTTACCTGCGTCTGCTGTGGCAACCTTGGTCACAAACAGGATCCAAGGCCACCTAGGTAACAGTTTCTGGCATCCCATTGACTTCAACCTGTGAAAGATGGTTTCCAGAAGAAAGCAAGGATCGTCACCCTCCCACCCCACTCCCAGAAGAAACACTTTAGTTTCAGAAGTAAAACTCAGGAGAGGGGGTAGGGAGCTGACTTTCCAGGTGACAGAAAACTCACCCCTTTTCCCGGATCTCAAAATGGAAAAATTTCCAACTATGTCCACGTGGTTAAATACTAATGCTATTATGTTTGACCCTAAGGTTTAACTGGCCTAGTGGGGTCTACGGCTGTCTCGGCCAGAGTGGGACAACTCTTCCTGGTAACTATAGAGCTGAAGACAGTCAGACCTCTGCGTCCAAAGGAGCTGCAGAGATGAGTCATGTCTCTTCTTACCAGAGAAGGGAGAGGGGTGGGCCTCAAGGCTGGAGACGCTTAGGTGCCATTAGCAAATAGTGTATTGTGTTCACTCATGTCTTCACTCAGCACTCTGAGGAGGTATTGCGTAACAGACTAGCTGAAGTGTTAAATGCGTCTGTGGGGTGGGGTGGGGTGGGGTGGGGCATGCTGAGATACTTTGATATTTATGGTAGTCTCTGTCTTCTGAAGAATGGAACTCTGTTGTTTGAAAGGTGATGAGTGTGAATAATGCAAATTACTGAAAAAGATATGGAGGCGGAGGGCTAGAGGGGATTGTCTAGGAGGAAGGTTGTAGAGATCATGGAGAGGGAGAAACCCCAAGATTGTGGCTGGAGAAAGGCCCAGAGAGAAGGTGTGAGGTGGGGAAAGAGAAGTAGCTGGTACTGAGGAGGCGCGCAGGTGAGGCCACAGAGATGTATACGGGGAATTGTTATGGAGCTGTGTGGTGTAAGATGCCATGTATTCTCTCTTGTGAAACCCTCTTTGTAAAACCCTCTCTTTCTAAAATCTTCACTCTTCAGTGCTTTGCAGCTGGGGCTTTTATTGCAGGGGTGGCACAAATGTGCGAAGCACAGAGCTGGTTGAGGAATCCCGCTGCATTCAAGGGCTTGGTATAAATACAGTGCTAGTGTCACATTATAAAGGATGTGGGAGATGCACGCAATTTCATGACAGGTGAGGGAGAGAGGAGAGGATCAGAACAGCTGGCATCAGAGTGAAACCTTAAAGGATGACCAATATTTCTCCTAGAATTAGAGATGGAGAGACTTCAAGTGCAAGGGACCTAGAGCAGAGGCAGGGTGGTCTTGAGGCAGGGTGGTCTGGAAGCGCGTGGTATGTTTAGGGAGTGATGACTTACTATCTCCAAACCATCATCTGCATGGGGAAGAGGAGCAGGCTGGAGTGCAATAAAGAATGGATGGAGGAACTCTGGATGCTTCAGTTCAGTTTAGTTCAGTTCAGTCACTCAGTCGTGTCCGACTCTTTGCAACCCCATGAACTGCAGCACACCAGGCCTGCCTGTCCATCACCATCTCCCGGAGTTCACTCAAATTCACGTCCATCGAGTTGGTGATGCCATCCAACCATCACATCCTCTGTTGTCCCCTTCTCCTCCTGCCCCCAATCCCTCCCAGCATCAGGGTCTTTTCCAGTGAGTCAACTCTTCGCATGAGGTGACCAAAGTACTGGAGTTTCAGCTTTAGCATCATTCCTTCCAAAGAATATCCAGGACCAATCTCCTTTAGAATGGACTGGTTGGATCTCCTTGCAGTCCAAGGGACTCTCAAGAGTCTTCTCCAACACCGCACTTCAAAAGCATCAATTCTTCGACGCTCAGCTTTCTTGTGGTCCAACTCTCACATCCATACATGACCACAGGAAAAACCATAACCTTGACTAGACAGACCTTTGTTGGCAAAGTAATGTCTCTGCTTTTGAATATGCTATCTAGGTTGGTCATAACTTTTCTTCCAAGGAGTAAGCGTCTTTTAATTTCATGGCTGCAACCACCATCTGCAGTGATTTTGGAGCCCCCCAAAATAAAGTCAGCCATTGTTTCCCCATCTATTTCCCATGAAGTGATGGGACCAGATGCCATGATCTTCGTTTTCTGAATGTTGAGCTTTAAGCCAACTTGTTCACTCTCTTCTTTCACTTTCATCAACAGGCTTTTTAGCTCCTCTTCACTTTCTGCCATAAGGGTGGTGTCATCTGCATATCTGAGGTTATTGATATTTCTCTCGGCAATCTCGATTCCAGCTTGTGTTTCTTCCAGCCCAGCGTTTCTCATGATGTACTCTGCATATAAGTTAAATAAGCAGGGTGACAATATACAGCCTTGACGTACTCCTTTTCCTATTTGGAACCAGTCTATTGTTGGCCACCTTCAAATCATAAAGGCTGTCATGAACGCTCTGTAGAGTAAAACATGGGCTTCCATGTGGGATGTGCAAGAAGACAGAATAGAGAGCAGTATGCTATATCCCTGGAAAGAGAGGAAACAGTTCTGAAAACTGTCTGATTCCCCTCACTCTGAGTAGCTGCCTCCTTCAAATGACTAAGCTGACCTGGATTGTAAACACTGCATAAAATATATCGTGTGATGGGACTTCCCTGGTGGTCCAGTGATTAGTGCCTCACAATTCCACTGAAGGGGGCATGGATGCAATCCCTGGTTAGGGAACTTAAGATTGCATGTGCCATAAATTTTTTTAAATAAAAATTAATAACTCATGTAACAATCAGTTTCAGCAGATTGCGCTAGACTTGACAGCTCTGCTTCTATTCCAGCCCCACCTGAGGACAAGGCCACCAGTGGTGATCCTCACTGATTTGTAGGGTAGGCATAGATCCCAGGACCCTCTACCAATCTCCGACCCACCTCTATTCTGGGGGTTGCCTGAGGAGCTCCCCACCCACCAATAGGCCTGTCTCTTGAGGCTGCTGTCCTGTGAGTCCCCTCGATCCCTTCCACTCTCAGTGACTGATCAACTCGCAGCCATTTGCCCCAAGAGAATCTGAGGACCTCGCTGTGCAAATCAGTTCAAGTGGATCCCAAGTGGTCTGGAGGCACTTTTTTTCCCCTCTCAAGTCCCCTTAACCTAAGAAGTAGAGATCCATCCTCCAGTTAACAGATACATACTGAACATCTACTAGGTATCAGTTCAGTTCAGTTCATTTCAGTCGTGTCTGACTCTTTGCGACCCCATGAATCGCAGCACGCCAGGCCTCCCTGTCCATTACCAACTCCCGGAGTTCACTCAGACTCACGTCCATCAAGTCAGTGATGCCATCCAGCCATCTCATCCTCTGTGGTCCCCTTCTCCTCCTGCTCCCAATCCCTCCCAGCATCAGGGTCTTTTCCAATGACTCAACTCTTCACATGAGGTGGCCAAAGTACTGGAGTTTCAGCGTTAGCATCATTCCTTCCAAAGAAATCCCAGGGCTGATCTCCTTCAGAATGGACTGGTTGGATCTCCTTGCAGTCCAAGGGACTCTCAAGAGTCTTCTCCAACACCACAGTTCAAAAGCATCAATTCCTCGGCACTCAGCTTTCTTCACAGTCCAACTCTCACATCCATACATGACCACAGGAAAAACCTTGACTAGACAGACCTTTGTTGGCAAAGTAATGTCTCTGCTTTTGAATATGCTATCTAGGTTGGTCCAAAAAATAAAGTCTGACACTAGGTATACTACAACAGAAAATGAATAAGCCATCATCCCTGACTTCAGGAATTTGAGAGAGTACTCAGTTGGGAAAGGCATGCAAATATAGTTGACCCTTAAACAACAAGGGTTTGAATTGCATAGATCCATTTATATGCAGATTTTTTTTTTTTTGCAGTGGTAAATACTGCAGTACAACACCATCCAGGGTTGGTTGAATCTGTGGATATGTAAGCAGGGATACGGATAACAGAGCTGTGTGGAGGGCTGACTATAAGCAGTACACAGATTTTCAGGTGCACAGAGAACGAGAGCCCCTAACTCCTGCATTAGGGTGATGTCAAACAATCAGTATGATAATTGCTGGGAAGGAAGTAAGGACCAGCGGCTGTGGGAAGACAAGGGGAGATATTTATCCCAAAGAGCAATGAGGAGGAATGCAGGGTTTCCAAGAGAGAGAACCCACACGCTAACTCCTGGGAGGAAAAGCAGGAGCTAGCCTAGTAAAGGGAGTGAAAGAGAGGAGAGAGTATAAGAGGCCTAGGGAGCAGGATACAGATGGGAATGGTCTGGAGACAGACAGCAAGAGCTCTTTGGGCAAGAGTCCTATGGGAAGTTCACTGAGGCTGGTGTTCAGGCTGTGAAGTGGGGCCTCAAGGTACATCAAGAAGAACCCTAAATGCAGCTTAGAATGAAACCCAATAAATGCTAGGTAATTTCATTTTTAATAACAGATGGAAAAGAGGACTAAAAATAATGTTTTAAAGGCCTGGATACAAGCCTTCTATATTACCAATATTTACACCTCCAATCACTGGAACATGCATGTCCCTTATTTCATAAAGGCTTGACTTTATTCCTAAAGAAGGAAGAGAAAGAAAGTGAAAGTTGCTTTGTCCTGTCCGTCTCTTTGCAACCCCAAGGACTATAGTCAATGGAATTCTCCAGGCCAGAATACTGGAGTGGGTAGCTGTTCCCTTCTCCAGGGGATCTTCCCAACCCAGGGATCAAACCCAGGTCTCCTGCACTGCAGGAGGATTCTTGACCATCTGAGCTGCAAGGGAAGCCCAAGAGTACTGGAGTGGGTAGCCTATCCCTTCTCCAGCGGATCTTCCTGACACAGGAATCAAACCGGATCTCCTGAATTGCAGGCAGATTCTTTACCAACTGAGCCATCAGGGAAGCCCTTAGGGAGAGAGAGAAGTTGTAATTCTGATATCAGAAACCAAAAACTAGTTAAATGTTCAAAAATTTGGAAAAAAAAAACTGCAGAAACAAAAAGAGAAAATAATGTCTTTTGGAGCACCTGCTTCAGAAAACAGGGATTTGTGATAACTTTGATTTGCACATGAGTTTAAAATAAAAATGTAATCTTTGCCAACAAAGGTCAGTATAGTCAAAGCTATGGTTTTTCCAGTAGTCATCTACACAACGTGAACGCTGGAGCATAAAGAAGGCTATTGTTGTTGTTTAGTCACTCAGTCGTGTCTGGCTCTTTGCGACCCCCATGGACTGCAGCAGGCCAGGCTTCCCTGTCCTTCACTATCTCCCAGAGTTTGCTCAAACTTATGTCCGTTGAGTCAATGATGCCATCCAATGATCTCATCCTCTGTTGCCCCCTTCTCCTCCTGCCCTCAGTCTTTCCCAGCATCAGGTTTTTTGATGGTGGTGCTGAAATTGTGGTGCTGGAGAAGAGTCCCTTGGACAGCAAGGAAATCAAACCAATCATAAAGGAAATCAATCCTGAATATTCATTGAAAGGACTGATGCTGAAGCTCCAATACTTTGACCACCTGTTGGGAAGAGCAGACTCACTGGAAAAGACCCTATGCCTTGAAAGACTGAAGGCAAAAGGAGAAGAGGGCAGCAGAGGATAAGATGGTTTGATAGCATTACCAACTCAATGGACATGAATTTGAGCAAACTCCGGAGAGATAGCGGAGGACAAAGCCTGGGATGCTGCTGTCCATGAGGTCGCAGAGTCAAACATAACTTAAAGACTAAACAACAACCTCCCAGGATGACACAGGGGCCAGTAACAGATTTAAAGAGAAATCTGGTTTCCCTGCTATGTCTGGCTACGGGGGTTCTAGTCCCTTTCACTTCTCAGGTCCTCATATTTCCCGATTGTATACCAAAGGGTCAAATGAAAAGATCTCTGAGCCTAGTCCCTCAAAATTTAGGGTTCTGAACATTCTTGGTTATGAGCTTTTGCCTTGGGACGCGGCAATAAACACCTGACTGAGTTTCCCACAAGTCTCCTAAGACGTATGTATTTCCTTAACCTATATCTACCTAAAACTGTTTCTGAATCAGCAGCCCTCGGATCGGATCTTGTTAAGCCTCGTACCCGACACCCGAACTATAGTAGGAAATCCTAGAAGCCGAGCGGCCACCCCGGAACGGGGACTACAACTCCCAGGGTGCCCCGGGACGGGGGCGCCCCCTCGGATTGGCCAGAGGTGCGTGACGCTCAGTGTTTTGGCCTGGGCGGTCACATGTTTCCTTTGTTGTGAGCTGTGGAAGGGCTGGTGGCTCCAGGAGACGCCGGCTTTGGAGAGGGTGCTGCGCCGCCGGCTGCTAAGGGACCGCGGGGGCCGCCGCTGTTGGCCACTGCTGCTGGCCTCTTCCAGCCTTCGCCGAGAGGTACCCGGGGATGACAGATCCGGGACTGACCGAAAGGCGAGGAACCGGCCAGAGCCGGGGGCGGAGGGACGGCCCAGGTCATGCCTACGGGGGTGTCTGCAAGAGGGAAGCCAACGGCCGCCGGCCTCTCGAAGCCAGAGAAGGAGGGTCTGAGGAGAGATCGCGGCTGGGACTACAGGGCCCTTCTCTGGGGCGAGGGCGGGGGTGGGGTGCTCTCTGGGAATCTCCTGGGGGTCGTCAGCCCCGGTTCCGTAACGACATTCTGAAAGGAAGGGCACTGAAAGGCTGGCATTACCGCCCCGGAACCGCGACGCTGCTGGCGCGCCCGCCGGGGGCGGGTTGGGAGGGGCATGGCCTCTGGGGCGGGGGGTAGCAGGTGCGGGTCAGTCACCCCTCCGCCTGCGGGACTAGGAGCAGCTGGCGGACAGGACCAGGGGAGAGGGGTCTCGCATGTTGAGGATGGGCTTCGAACGGAGCGCTGCTCTTCTTTAACCGAAGGAAGCGCTGAGAATGCAGATTCTGAAATCAAGACTTCGCGTTTGGTGGGGGCGACAGTTTGTTCCAGACTGGGAGGACTGACGGGGTCAAGGTGGGTCCCAGGGCTGGGGGCCAGAGAAGTCCTATTAAAGCGGTTGCGAAACGTGCTCGGCGCCGTCACCTGACCGTTACCCCCGCCCCCACGGCCCGGGAGCCTTTGTTTACCACTGCTTGCCGCGAGGCCCGCGCCGGGATCCGGGCCCTGGAACGACAGCCCGGCGGGAGCAGAGGCAGGCGGGGGAGTGGAGGAGCCGCTGACGGGAGTCCCCGCCTAACCTCGCCTCCTTCCCACCACTCCAGGCTTTGGTTTCTTAATTTAGTTCGTAACGGCCCCGCCCCCAGGCTCTGGACTCTCGGGGCAGACTGTTAAGGCCGCGAGGATTGGGGCCCTGCGGGTGCTTGAGGGCGGGACTATGGGGCGGCTTCCGTGTGTTTATTGGCGGGTGTCTTGTCGCTGGGTGGACGTGCCCAGGCCGTTATTCCCCGCCCCGCTGAAGGTGATCTGGAGGACACGCGGGAGCGCGCGCTTGCTTCTTTGGCAGCTGAGGCCCGAGCGGAGCCGCCGGCGACGCGCGCTTCCGCGCCCGAGCCTACTGGCGCGAGCACCAGCTGCCCCGCCGTAGTTGGGTGGCCTACCCGGCTTCTGTCTGAGCTTGTAGGCAGTTCTGGGGCCCGCGGAGGACCGGATAATTAACCTTTAACTCGGTCCCCTAGTCCGCCCAGATGGTGGAAAGAGCCCTCAGGCGAATTAGTGTTTCCCTGTTCTGCAAACTAGGTGTAAATGGCGCTTCCCTGGTGGCTCAGACCGTAAGGAATCCGCCTGCAACGCGGGAGACCTGGATTCGATTCTTGGGTTGGGAAGATCCCCTGGAGAAGGGACCGGCTGCCCATTCCAGTATTCAGGCCTGAGGCCTGGCAGGCTACAGTCCATGGGGTCTCAAAGAGTCCAGCACGGCTGAACGACTTTCACAGCACCCTAACCCCACGTTTTAAAGTGCCTCACAGTCAACCCCTAAGGCAGATTGACTCTTCTTCAGTTAATTTTAGTGGAGTTTAATGATTAATCATTTGCTCTCTTGAATAGCTTTTTAAAAATCGTGTCTAGTATTTGCAGCTAAGACCGTTTAGGCCCACTAGCGAGGCTGGTTTTTGTTAAGTACGGGAAATAGATTAAAAATCTGCCTCCTGTCACCTAAAATGTGAAATTAGAATTCTGTTTTTTTAAAAAGATAGCTTTGTATGGCTGAGTCCTTTCTCTGTTCACCTGAAACTACCACAACTTTTTGTCTATCGTCTATACCTCAATACAAAATAGAGAGTTTAAAATTTGAAAAAAAGATAGCTTGATGATATCCTCCCTCCACCCCCTCCAGAAAGTGAATTCTGTATCCGTGTTTAGATGAGTTGTTTGCGGAAACAAACATCATAGCTCACTCTTATATGATGACAGTTATAAAATCTACAAAAACAATTGTTTTAGCCACAGTGTGTTGAAGATGCGGTTTTCCTAATCTGATTTAATAGGATACTAGGGTTTTATCAGGTTTTTTTTTTTCCTATAAATCTGTAGGAATTCACCCAAGAAAGTACATTTCTGTGGAAAGTAGATTGAGCTCCTTGGGTGAAGAAAGAATTGCATTTGAATAGTTCTCCTTGGTTATGCATTCTTAATTTATTTTTAAAATTCAAGTTGGAATGACTACACCAAAAGGAGCAGCCTCTGTGATCCTGAACTGCCTCATCGCTTGTGCATTGAAGGCATTTAACATTTCTAAATAAGTACAAGATGCAAACCTCTAACCTGTATAAAAAATAAAACCACCACTCATAAGCCTTCTTCTCCAGACAAAGCCTGTGACTTAGTCTCTAAACAGGAAGAAGAAATAATATTCTGAGCTGGAGCTTACTATCAGCTTTAATTTAAACTTTATTGGCCTTTGTCCAAGTTGCTAAAACTATGTAATGCCTTTTCAAAAAACATTGTTTTAGCTTCCTTGTTTTTTCTGCCATTTACTTAAAACCCAAAGGTCAAGCCTGTGAAAAACAAAAAATACTATTTATTAAATGAGGGACTGCAGTTATTTTTGTATATACTTTTTTCTTACCTAGGAATTTGGGACATCCTTTTTTAAAAATGTAATAAATAAAATATTCTAGTATATTCTCATAAGTATATGAAATATATAAGCATATATATTTTATATGATTCTATTTCTGTTTTGACTGAAACAGAGTAAGTATATGGCCACTTGACAGTTGTTGACAATTTGAAACCTTTATTCTTTCTCCTGTTAAGAACACTAGCAAAGCTAGATTTTTTTAAAGTAAAGGGTTTATCACTCTGCCTAAATTTATCACCTAAGGGCTACCATTTTTTAGCATTTGGCACATCTTAAAGTCTATTAAGTTGATGTCTAAAAGTCATTAGGCTTTGCTCTTTACTCAGTGCTTTCTAAAACATACTTCTGCAAATCATTTGTGTAGGTAGATAAAATCAAGGTAGATAAAAATCACTGACATAAAAGTGCTTTTGTACATAGAGCATCCATGTAGTAAAAGATTGGATCTCAAACTTGTTTGAGTGACAGAGTACCGGATGGTGTCCTTGCAGATTTAAATAATTCTAATAGAACCAAAAACACTTTGGCTAAAAGAAAACATAACTATGTTATATATCTATAGGTCTTAAGATTTTAAAATAAAACAATGCATTAAATACCTAAAGGAAGCATGTTTCTAGCAAGATAAAACGAAAGACATTTAAACTTATATGACAAGTAGGTTTGGTAGGATAGCTTTATACCAGGTATGATGTCTAATGATCAACAATTTTTTTTCTTCCTTTGGTGGTTTGGGAATATTAATAGCCAAAAGTTTTAAAACAAGGGAGAAAAACGGTGAATGGAGAAGTTCAGTTTTTTTGTTCTATGATTTGAGAGAAAACAGTATTCTTTTTTCAGTTATAGAACCATAATTGTTTAGTCTAACACACTGTTTAAGCACTCCTAAATTTTTCATCATTGGATACCTTTTATTTCTCTTTCTCTCATTAATCAAAGTAATGTATTGACTATTTGAGGTTCATGTAAACTAGGGATAATAACTTGGTATCATTCTAGACAAATAAATGTAAGCTTTTGTTGGTTTCTGGTATTGTATGGTGTGTAAATATGTTTATTGGTGGTTTCATAAGAAAAATAGAAATGTTGAAAATAACACCTTGAAGACTGGACTTTAAATATTGCATTTGTAAAATTTGTTTCGGGAACCGCTACTCCAAGAGTAAAGTTTTAAGTTGAAAGTTTAAGAGTATAAATTTAAAGTGGCCGTTAAATGGAATGGTTCAAATAAATCAGCGTTTTAGAAAATGGGGTGAAAAAATTGCTTGGTTTCAGATAGTTCAGTGTTAAATATGGTTTTCTAGTTATTTTTAAATAATGAATTTATATGTTACAGCATTTTCTGGCTTTCCTTCTGTTGAGCTACTGTATATCTTTAACGATAAACCTTTTATTATTCATTAGTCTTTTTACTGTCTTGATGTGTTATTCTTCACTTAGAGTTCAGTTTGAGAAAATGGGAGTAGTGTGGAGCATAGCATGTAGCTAGTGGCAGTTCATTACCACAGGTTGTTGGAACATGTTAGTCAAAACTGTTGGTTTCCTTTGCCATCTGGAATTTATTAATCTTTGTAAGCCCCTCACTAATCTATACTATTTTAAGGCTGATGGTAACTTCATTCTTTGTATAGGGTTCCGCATTCTAAAGGAAAAATAAGCTTGATTGCAGTACAGCTACATTCTAAGATCAGTTCTGATACTATATATCTCCTTTGGACTTTGTACACTGACCTCCTCTGTCCCCTTGCCCTTAACTATTAAGTTGGTAAGTATTACCTAAAATCCCTCCAGAAAATGCCCAGGTCAATTGCCTTGCCCTTCTGCTCCTTAAGGTATAATTCTAGACTAGATTAGGCATGAGAGTATCTATTCCAGTTTGCACTCTAGCAGAAACAATTTGTTTTCTGCAAGAGAAACACTGAGAATTTAAATCTATTTTAGTATCAATCTTTGAGTTCTTGTTAGATTCTAATCTTAGCCTACTCCACAGCATCTAAAATTGTATCTGAATCTGATATTCACCACCCCAGTGCCAGACAGAGGGGTAGGCTCTCTAGAATTGTTTCTTGAATTGACTTGAGTAGGCTCAGGATTTTATTGTCTTCTTGGGAAAAAATACTTATTTAGCTAAGGCTTAACAAACCCCTATTTTGACCAAGTTGACATATTCTTTATCAAAGTACACGCAAGTTAGACTGACTTCTGCAAATAAGGAAACAAGGTAACATTCACCTCACAATCAAAGCTTAATCCAGGTATAGAGATGTGTGTTTTTTTATACATACAGAAATCAGTAGTTTGTATCTTGGTTTTTGAGATCAACATTTGAATTTGCCTAATCTTGTTAAGAATTTATGAGTTCTATTTATAAATATCTAGGCCAGAAACCAGAAGTACTTGTATTTAAATACCATTGGTATTCTGTGCACAGTTCAAGGTTCCAGTATTTTCTCAGAAGCATTTCTCTCTTTCTTTTCAGTATATGCACACAGAGTTGTGCTGAATTGGTTGATTTCTACAGGTACTAGAGTCCATAAGATCAAAGAAACAAGAAATACACATTTATATACTAAAAGATACAAGATAATTATTTGATAAGCATAATGATTCTGTATGGATAATCTAGATAACAATTAAAAATTGAAATTTTTTTTCCTGAATTTCCCAAAACACTTGAGATTTTCTTAACTGATTTCATAGTTACATAAAATATAATGACTGAACTGTTTGCCTTGAGTAATACTGATAGACCAACTCAGAATTATTTAATGACTGCAGATACAAGTAAAACATTATTATCAGACATTCTTCAAATATCCAATGCAGAGTTACCATAGGAATGTTTCATCATTTCAACTCCACCATTGTTTACTCATCTTTCATTCAAGAAACCTTACTGCAGGATAAAATTGTCAAGAAAGGAATTGGATAAATAAGGAAATTATTTTAGGTATAGAGTAAAATTTTTAATTCGCTTTAAGGAATTGTTATTCAGGATTGGTTTTTTATGCAGAAGTTAACTTCTAGTCACAAATTGAAATCTATTAAAACCTTTTTTCAGTGTATTAGTAAATAATGCCAATTATACATGAAGTAATTACTATCTGACTTTTATCTGACATATATTGCTGTTCTCCATTTATTTTAGGTGTGGAAAAACTGGGGCTTTGATCAAGCAAATGCTGAAAAGGTATTATAATATTTATAAACTCTTAGCATTGTTATTAGAAAATATAAATCATTTTCCTTTAACCAGAGGTCACTTGGACTACCTGAGTAGCAGGGAACAAGATCATATAGGAAGACAGCATCACATCATTTCTGTTACCAAATAAACTATCGACACACTCCTTTCTAACCCTTACAGATCTCAGTCTTCCTTCTGCAGTTTCTCCAGTCCTAGGGACACTAAAATAAGTTATCTCCATTCATTTTTCTGGAACATAGGCCAAAACCATGTTAAATGGTTAAATGGTAGTTTTTAAATCTACCTAACAATTTGAAACTAGGTCTACAACATTTCATAAGTTCTACAGTTGGAAGTAAACTCTAGAATACCCTTAACCAGAAGAATCTATCTTAAAAATTTTCCTTTCAAGTGAGACTGTAGCTCTAAAAGTAAAGCTCCTGAAGAATATGAGGGAGAGAAAGAAAAGGATACTAGCTTTTCTAAAGCCCACTTGGTCATGGTGTATGATCTTTTTAATGTGTTGTTGGATTCTGATTGCTAGAATTTTGTTGAGGATTTTTGCATCTATGTTCATCAGTGATATTGGCCTGTAGTTTTCTTTTTTGTGACATCTTTGTCAGGTTTTGGTATTAGGGTGATGGTGGCCTCATAGAATGAGTTTGGAAGTTTACCTTCCTCTGCAATTTTCTGGAAGAGTTTGAGTAGGATAGGTGTTAGCTCTTCTCGAAATTTTGATAGAGGACGTATCAAATATTAAACTGATAAGAACAGATACTACACTTGATCTTAGCCAAAAGGCCGAGAAGCGATAGGATACTAGCTTTTCTAGACAAATCGTGTGACTTTGGCAGTCAGTCATTGAGAGTCCAGTCACCCTTGCATCCACTAAATTATGTAGGTATTATTTCCCATCATTACATTTCTTTGGGACAAGCATTTTCCTCTTGTTTTGTCCAGAGATGCCTACTTATTTGGTACTTTTCAGTGATGGGAATAACAATGCTTTGATATCTGCTAATTTTTTAGAAGAACTCAGTCTAATTTTATGTTTAGTTTGCTTATATATTACTTCACTTATGGTAAATCTTAAACCTGTACTAGATACTATATTTTGAAATGTGACTAAACTTGTCTTTACTAGTTAAAATACTTTGTGTAAAATGGGAAAATAAAATCTACTGAATTATACCTGGAAGCCGAAAAGATGCTCTGAAATGTTTCTCATATTCCTAAGACATTCTTGTGCAAATCATTTAGTCTGTCATCATACAAAGAGTTTATATTTTATGGTGTTGTAGACTAGTTCATGGAAAAGTTCTCAGAAAGTCTAGAGAAAGTGAGGCTGCCCAAAAAGCCAGGAAAAAATTGCTTGAAAGGAAACAGCCCAGATCTATGAGATAGTCTCTTTTCCATACAAAGCAGTAGACAGATGTCTTGTTGCTGTTGAATGCTTTTAATAACGAGTGATTTTATAGCTGTTCGTGTTTTCTGGTAAAGCAGTGGAAGACCTCTTGGCAGTCATCTATCAAGGAAAATAACCATGGGAATTAAGAAGCTGAAAGTAACATAAAAAGACCTTTAACTCATATAAAATTTTAAGACTTTTATTAATACTACTCACTCAATATGCTATCCCCAAACTTATCAGATATACATACTATAAGATACCAAACAGCAAATACAGGATGCAGTAAAATTATTGGATACAGAAAGCAGAGCATGTTTTCATTTATGTTTCTTTCTTGTCCGTTTTAGCCAAAAGGGAAATTCTTAGTACTTGCGGCATGTTGTTTTGCATTCTGAACATATTTTCATTTAAACTTTGAGAAAACAAAAATGTATGGAGGCAGAAACCAATTATAAGTACATTTTGGATCACATGGCAACTTACTGAGAAGTGAAAAGAGAGTAAAAGGAACCGCCTTAAAAATAAAAATTTAAGCCAATTGATAGCTGTAGTCCAGTGCCTCAACCCATCAGTTATCTATTCATAGCGTTTCTGAGGGAGACTTGAGGTTGTTTCTTATTAGGGAAAGGGAGCAGGGCATAAATAACATATATTAAAAAAAATACAAAAATACAGTACTATATCATTGTAGTGTGAATTTGGGGGGAAATAAAGACAGAACATATCTCACTTAGCATTTAAATATATGTACCTCCTTTTTTCTATGCCTAATGCACTGATAGAAGTATTTTCTATTAATACAGCAATGAACATCTGTAGGTAACTCTTCCCATATAATCTTGATTATTTCCTTACAGTAGATTGCTAGAAAGGAACTTAATGGTCAAATAGCATACCTGTTCTTAAAGGCCATTGATAGATATAGCTGAATTTTTCTGTAGCAGCACTATATTAAAATAATAAGTATCTATATTAAGATTTGAATGTAGTCAAGTTCTGTGTCGTACAGCATTCTGACATAGCTCTACCTTCAGTAGATGAAACCCAGTTTGTAAAAGGGAAACAGAAGGTAATATATTAGTAATTCACAAAGTACGTAGTATCCTTTCAATTAGGGGGTTTAAGGAATACTATTGCAAATTGCCCCTAATGTTTTCATTGTATAAATTTTTGTCAATCTTTATCAATATGAGATAGTGCTCTATACCCTGTATGAAATAGATTATGTAATTTTATTGTAGTGTTTACATCAAAATGAAATTATGTAATTGGAGTACTAAAACTTTTTACATACTGAAATGTTTTAATTTTTTTTACTTTTAGCCACATAAAGAAAATCTGTAACAGTTATTTCTCAACAATTATATAGTCAACTGATGTAACAATGGTACTAATATTGGGACGAAGACTAAACAGAGAGGATCTCGGGGTGCGTGATTCACCAGCAACAAAGCGTAAAGTTTTTGAAATGGACCCTAAATCTCTGACAGGCCGTGAGTTTTTTGACTTCTCTTCAGGATCATCCCATGCTGAAAACATCCTCCAGATATTTAATGAATTTCGAGATAGTCGTTTATTCACAGATGTTATCATTTGTGTGGAAGGAAAAGAATTTCCTTGCCATAGAGCTGTTCTCTCAGCCTGCAGTAGCTACTTCAGAGCTATGTTCTGTAATGACCACAGGGAAAGCCGAGAAATGTTGGTTGAGATCAATGGTATTTTAGCTGAAGCTATGGAATGTTTTTTACAGTATGTTTATACTGGAAAAGTGAAGATCACTACAGAGAATGTACAGTATCTCTTTGAAACATCAAGCCTTTTTCAGATTAGTGTTCTCCGTGATGCATGTGCCAAGTTCTTGGAGGAGCAACTTGATCCTTGTAATTGCTTAGGAATCCAGCGCTTTGCTGATACCCATTCCCTCAAAACACTCTTTACAAAATGCAAGAATTTTGCATTACAGACTTTTGAGGATGTGTCCCAGCATGAAGAATTTCTTGAACTTGACAAAGATGAACTGATTGATTATATTTGTAGTGATGAACTGGTTATTGGCAAGGAGGAGATGGTTTTTGAAGCCGTCATGCGTTGGGTCTATCGCGCTGTTGATCTGAGAAGACCACTGTTACATGAGCTCCTGACTCATGTGAGACTCCCTCTGTTGCATCCCAACTACTTTGTTCAAACAGTTGAGGTGGACCAGTTGATCCAGAATTCTCCTGAGTGCTATCAGTTGTTGCATGAAGCAAGACGGTACCACATACTTGGGAATGAAATGATGTCTCCAAGGACTAGGCCACGCAGGTAAGACTGATGCATATTAACTACAACATAATTAGCAAAAGTTTTTGTTTTTTAAAATATTTTAAAGCTTCCTGAGTGTAATCTCTATGTAGTCATTTATATGTATCATCTACTTGTGGATTTATGTAATTTGAGATTTGTTTTGGATTATAACTCATTAGAATTTCTCCCAATGAAGACTAGATTCACCAGTAGCACTTTTCGTTATTGTTGTTCTGAGCTATGAGACAGTATTGCAAAGGGTCTTTGCAGCTAGCATGTTTCAGCCTATATCTTCTTAACCTGTCTTAAAAAGGTTAATTTTTCTTAACCTTTATAGGGTACCAAATTTATTCCACGTTTTCCCAAAAGATCTTTGGATGTTAAGTAACTAAAGACTGTGTTAGAGTTTGTTGGACTGCTTCTACTTATAAAAAACAATTTGTGTATTCACAGACTAACCTTTTTCCTAACAGACTACATGAAATATAGAGACCAAGTAAGTTGATACACATTGAGGGGATTCTCAGATGTAAAATCAAGGTTTCAGATCTTTTCTCATTGCCACAGTTACTATATTTAAAACTCTATTTGAAAGTGAAAGTTACTCAATCGTGTCTGACTCTTTGCAACCCCATGTACTATACAGCCCATGGAATTCTCCAGGCCAGAATACAGGAGTGAGTTGCCATGCCCTCCTCCAGGGGATCTTCCCAACCCAGGGATCAAACCCAGGTCTCCTGCATTGTAGCAGGATTCTTTACAGCTGGGCCACAAGGGAAGCCTGAGAATACTGGAGTGGGTCGCCTATCCCTTCTCTAGGGGGTCTTCCCAACCCAGGAATCAAACAGGGGTCTCCTGCATTGCAGGAGGATTGTTTACCAACTGAGCTATCAGGGAAGACCCATTTAAAACACCTGTAGATTTTAATTCATAAACTATAGAAAAATAATCTCTGTGCCTTAAGAATGGAAGGAATAGTATTAAACATTTTACGGTGAATAAGCAAAAATCGGCTGTGTGAGACATAGTAAAGAATCTTAAATATTTTTCTAATAAACCTGACTTTTTGATGTGTGTGATATAAAATACATAACATAAAATTTGCCATCCTAACCATTTTTTTATTGTTTAATAGTGCTAAACATTCACATTGTTATGAGACTGGTATTTATTTTCCCATACTATCTTCACTTTGCCTATAAATCTATTATAGCATAGCTCTTAAACCATATTTTTAGCATTAATTTTGATTATAAGTGTTTTGGAATGTGATTAAAATTCAGCATGTTGTGAGATCTCATGTTTTTAATTATAATTCAGCATATTATGACCTGTCTTTAAAATCTACACGAGTTTGGATATAACAAGATTTGATCTGTATCCTCATAAGTAAAATGAGATTTATGATAAATAGTGCTTATTTCACAGGTTTTGCTGTTGAAATTATTAAATGCAATAGTCTTAAGGTACTCAGCATAGAAGGTGGTACATAGGAAGTGCTGTAAGAATTATGGCTATAGGGTAGTGTTAGTATGACCCACTTTAAGAAAACTTCCAGTACTTGACAGTCTGAACTTTTTTACAAATGGCATACAACATTGAGTAACTATTATTACAAAAATTAATGTAATATTTCTTTGTATATTAGGTTTAGAGTGCATTTTTTCTTCAGTCAGCTGACTTTAGTTAAAAGTAATTGTTTTATAAGAAACAAATATAAAATATTTTATTCCTAGTCTTTTAACAAAGTCTTTTAACTAGTTTTTAGAAAACTAAAATTTTATTCTATAAAATATACTGATTTTTTAAAAGTTGTTTTTAGGACTGTTAAGATGACTTCAGCTGAGCTTAAGCATGTGAAAGACCAGAGTTCTTAAATGTATTAATTAGGAAAACTGAACAGCTTTTGGGCTGTTCCAGAACTTTTCTGGACAAACTGTATCTCTCCAAGGGGAGAGTCGTACTTTTTTCCAAACAGAATCCCCTGTGGCAGACCGAATGGTTTGGGGTCAAACATGGTTATATTAAAATTACTTATAAAGATATGACCAGAATGAAATCAGAGTGCAGACTAAAGGTAATTAAAATCAGGTTATAATTAGAGAATTTTCTGATTTTCTTATTCAATTTACAAAAATACAATTTTACATCGTATTTTTAAGGGAACCAATCCATTTCATACAGTGAAACACATCTGTATATATAAGATTATGATACCACTTTTCTCTAGGAGACTAGTAGAAAAAAAACAAGCTGTAGTTATATTGAATTTTCAGACTAGTATAATAGCAGATATTTATTTTATATAAATTTTATATTATGAATTATGTGAGAACTCTAAAAAAGAATGCTTTATTGTACAACTCTGCTATCACTTGTCCTTTATATTCTGTCTTCCACTTATCTGTTACTACATGTTAGTACTAATCACTAGGAATTTCCCTATCTGAACAATATGTATTCTTTGTAGAGGTTCTCATCTTTCTGAGAAACTACAAACTTCTCTGTAAGAGAAGTTACATCTCCACTTCTTCAACTACAGCTCATTCTGACTTCTCCAGTCACTCTACTGAAACTCCTCTCAGTCAGGTCATCTATTTGTTCTTTGTTAGCCTCATGTCAGTCTTTATTCACCTTGATCTCTCTTTCAGATCTGACATTTTTAATTGCTTAAATCCTTCTTGAAACTCTCTTCTGATAGCTTCAGGAGTACAATTTCCCTCATGGTCCTCTTCTTCAGTACTCTTTTTCAGTTTGATAGTTCTTTGTCTATTGTTTGAAATGTTGATATTCTCTTGGTTCACATCTCGTTGTCTTGCCTTGATAGTTTCCTAGATGATCACATCTATTCTCATGGTTTTGATTAACATGCTTACTATTGACTATGAAAACTATATCTCTACCCCAGGCTTTTTCATTCATTCATTCATTTATTCCATCATTCAGCCAATGTTTTTTTTTTAAGTAATATGTATAGTTATACATTTATATATATTTGAAGATGCATCTTTAAAACAATAACATAGGTAAAATAAATCTCACAGTTAAAAATAATTCTTTTATAATATTTAATACCAGTCCATATTCATGTTCCCCCAGTCTTTTCCAAGCTGTTTTTTAATGAACTTGAATCCAGTCCAGGACTAGTACAGGATCATTGCATCTGTTTATTTCCATGAAGTCTCTTATTGCAAAGCATTCATTCTTTTTCATGAATCTTACTTGTTCATGGGCAAGTTGTCCAGAAAAGTACTCCACGATGTGTATTAGTCTGGTCACTTCCTTGTGATATCACTTAGCTGCATTTAGCTGTTTCCTGGAAACTGAAAGTTAGCTTCAGCTCAGTGGTGAATAGTTAATACTTTTTTGCTAGAATTCATTCTAGGTAATGTATGTACATTAGGAGAAAGACAGCATAACTGGTTGTTTTACCATTGGTGATATAAAGATTAGCTCTTGATTAGAGCGATGACAGTCCAAACCCACCACTGTATAGTTAGGTTACACTCTCACAGCATCCAATATTTCTTTAGTGTTTATTGTGTGCCAGATATTCTCCAGAGCTCAAGCCATACTGGACAGTGACACCTGTATATACCCACGTGTCTCTTAAATAACAGCGAAAACCCCAAGATACACTGTATTAAAAACAGAGTGTGAAAATTTTTTTTAACGAAAAAAAGAGTGTGATGGCAGTTTTCTAGACAGAGGACATAGAACATAAGACAGTAAAAGCTTTGCTAATCAGTATTGCCAGTTGTAAACCCTGTGTCCGTAAAGAAAAAGTAGTGGAGACCTATCACAGAAGTAAAAAGCTTAAGAATAGTTGTTTTTATTAATATATGTTATGCAACTTTAAATTTTTATACTTAGGTATAATAAGTTTTTAGTAAACACCTAGTGCAAGCTTCATGATGTGTTAAGGGTACTGGCTTCAGAATCAGAGAGACCTGAACTACAACCTACCTCTGCATAACTAGTTAATTCTGTGACATTGGGCCAAGCACTTTAATTTCTCTATGTGTCAGCTTCCTCATCTGTAAAATAAGCATAATACCATCTACCCTGTAGGACTGTTGTGAGGATTAGAACTACTGTGTGAAAAAGGCATAGCCTAGTGTTGGACACAAAAATGCTTAATAAAAATTATTGCTAGTTTCATGAATAATCAAAATACAGTTAAAATTTGCACTATACTTTTATAGAATAGGAACTATAGTTTGAGAGACATAAATGCTTGCTATCAAGTGGTTTAAGTATAAACTGTTCATATCTACGGAAAAAATCTGCAATACTCCATTAAACCATAGAGATAGCTATGATCTAGTAAGTTCATCATTTTGAGTTTGGAATTGGTTAATTAAGTACTTGTTTCTTCTAATACTTCCTACTACTCTTGTCTAATAAGCAGTTACTATATAATGAAAATAGGAACCTATTGCCATAATGAGGAAAGGGTTCAAGTTTTTATTGAATAAATCAACGAGAAGACCAAGGTTAAGTTTTTCTTTAAGAAATACTATTTTAGAATTCAATGTTCTGAGTTTCTGTTTCTCTTAAGTGATATCTGCTATATTGGATTCATGGTCTACCATTTTTATACATGTTAGTTCATTGTTATTTTGAATGCATTTTTATATTAAAGTACTGTATAATGTCAAAGTCTCCCTCTACCTGACCCTTGATATATCAGTATATATATATATAAAACCCTTTCATCCCCAAAGAGTTCCCAGTTTTTTCACTCTTTAAAAAATATTCTTTGTATACAGAAGTGTGTGTGTGTCTGTCTCTGGGTACACGTGTCCTTACTATTTTTTATACAGATGGTAGTATACCTTATTTTTATCTCCTAAAAGTATCTTGGAGTTTCTTATATATCAACACATATAGGTCTTTGTTCCTTTTTTTTTTTTTTAACTCTTCATTATGGAAAATTTCAAATTCACTCTTTTTTAAGAGTTGTATAGTATCACATTTATGGATACCATAAATTATTTAATCCCTCTCTTAATGAGGTACATTTAAGTTGTTTCTAGATTTTTTTTCCATTGCAAACAGTGCTCAGTGAATACTCTTATACATATGTCTGATAAATTATAGCATAAATTGCTAGAAGTGAAATCACTCAGTCATAAAATAGGTACATTTTAAAAACTGCCAAGATATAAAAATTGACTTCCAATTTATACTTTTCCAAAAATATGAAAATCCGCATTTCTTCACTCCTTTCCTTATACAGTATTTTAATAGTTTTTGTAAATTTTTGCTACTCTGGAAAAGTGAAAATTTGTATTCCATAATTTTTTTTGTTCAAACTTTAAACTTTATTTTGTATTGGGATATATATTTTGTATTGGGATATAGTCGATTAACAATGTTGTTAATTGTTATTTCTTCTAATACTTCCTACTAATCTTGTCTAATAATTAGTTACTATATAATGAGCATTGGGTTGGATGTATTCTTCAGATCATGTTTTTCTCTGGATATATGCCCAGGAGTGGGATTGCAAGATCATATAGTAGCTCTATTTTTAGTTTTTTAAGGAACCTCCATATTGTTTTCCATAGTGGCTGTACAAATTTACATTTCCGCCAACGGTGTAAGAGGGTTCCCTTCTCTCCAGACCCTCTCCAGCATTTCTTGTTTGTAAATGTTTTGAGGATAACCATTCCGTCAGTGTGAGGTGATATCTCATTGTAGTTTTGATTTGCGTTTCTCTAATAATGAGCAAGTGTCCCATAATCTTGATTCGCATTTCTTTCATGTGAAAGTTTGAGGTTTTCCAAGTTTGAAAACCATTTATAGGTTGTTTTTTTCTCCACTTCATTGGACTCAAGTGTATCAGAATTCTGACTGGAAGTGATTGAAACCAGCGTTAGCATAGAAGGGAGAGAGATGTTTTAAAAGGGTATAAGAAGGCGTTATCTTGTAGAACCTAAGGGCAGAAGGTCAACAGGATTTACAAGAAGACTGGAACAGGCTACTGAAAATCCATCAGACATCTAGCCATGCCCTATCTCTACCTCTTGCCTCTGCTTTTCTCTGCATATTTTCATTATTGTCTCTCACTAGTCTGGTTAAATAGGACCATTCATGGGATTTGGTTTCTATATTACAAGGTCAGTCCAGAGACACTGAATGTCTCCCTCTCATGTGGAAAGATAATCTCTGATCCAGACAGCCTTCTCTGGAGAGTTACCTGTGGCCTTGGAGTAGGATCATGTAGCAGAAAATTGATAGCTGAACTTCTTGTCCTATATGTGACAGCAGACAAGCTGATAGTGGCTATTAATAGTAAAGTGTGGGTTTTCTCCTTTGTTCTTTCTTAACTTGAGGCAAGAGGAAGGGATGGAGTAATTTGTGTTCATTGGAGACAACAAAAAATAACATCCATGTTTCTGCCTAGGAGGTAACACTGTAGCATTTGGCTTTATTCTTCCCTTTCATTCTCTAAGAATTTATTATTTATTTTACAAAGTTGTAATCTATTTCATATCGTAGTCTGCTGTTATCATTTAATATATGGTAAACATTTTCATGACATGAAATCTATAGTACCATAACCATCTCACCCACATTTAAACTCTTCCTGATTTTTTACCAGTGAGATAAATATCTTTGTGACTATATAAGCATACCTGTAGTTCCTGATAATAAATTCTTAAATAATTGCTTGTTTTTAAGAGTAAATATTTGAATCTTTCAATTGGTACAACTGTTTCCTTATAGAACCCATTTTGCCTATTACAGTTTCAGGTAGAAAGCCTTACCACACAAGTTGAAACTGTCCTCATTAAATTTAGAAAGCCGTATGGTTTATGGCTGTCATAAGCCTCTTTATGGGGTCATTTATATACATTTATATTGATGAACCATACCCAGTGATTCCTCTAGGCTCAGGAACTTTTGTTTTTTGGATACAGTAAGATCAGACTATCAGGGACAGACTTAACATTAATCATGAGGGACTGATTAATTCATTTATCTTTTAGTTTATATATATGTATTTGCAATAAGAAATGGAACTGTCAACTGTTCCAAAAAATGGAATGGTTCAAATGGAACTGTCAAAAGATATTTTAAGTCAATGCAGCCAGCATATTCTCTTACTGTGGGCAACTTACCAGTTGGGAAGCCAACGTTTTCAAAGGTTGTTTGGAATCTAGACAAAGAGACCTAGTAGACCTTTAGAACCAGACTCTTCCCAGCTAGTATAGTGTGAGGAAGTCTCACCCACCATAAAATATTCTTACCAAAGAACCAGTAATGTTCAAGTTAGCTTAGCTAAGCTTCTCCTTTCCTTTAGACAGGTTACTTGAATGGACACAGAAAATGTTTGCCTCTGTGATTACTTACTCTTTCATTCATTTGTTCATTCATTTACTTATTGTATATAGGGCTAATCAATCCCCTCTTTTAATACATTGAGTTTAGTACTGTCGTATCCTACACACTAAAGAGTCATTTTGTCTCTTTAGGGCTTAAAGTCTCATATCTCTATTTGAATTCATTATTTTGGTGCAATGACTTGGTATTCAGGTATTTTTGAGTCTTGGAATAGACTGTGTCACTAATAGCACTCCCTTCTTCCTTCCAGCTTCCCACTATATGGAAACATTTCTTTTTGTGTTTTCTAAATGTATTCAGTCATTTTTCTTATTACCAAGGATCACCCTTAGACCCCTTTTTGTTGATAAAATTAATTTGGCCGTTCATCTGTCCCTGGCATGTTTGCATTGACAGTAAGAAGGTCTGTTATTTTGGCCAGCAAATCTTTCTGAGGTTCTTAACTGAACCTGGCAATTACTATACATTTTGTTCATATGGTTTAGAATATTTCTTTTCCTTTCACATAAATCAAAGAATGTGATCTTTTAATTTAACCTTTTCTCAAGTTTATGATAAAAGAGTATGATGACTTTTGAAAAAATATTTACCACTGTAGAAAAAAAATAATTTTCTTGTCACACTTTCCTAGGAACAAGTGGTGAGACTTAATACCCAAATTTCAATACTCAAGACTTAATACTGCTTAATACTTAAGCTGTGAATATTTGTTAGTTTGTTACAGCAGAAAATGAGAATTTTCACTTTAAAAGATTAATAAAGTAACATAGTCTCTAAAAATAGATTGCATGGGTATCTAGAATTTTATTCATCCTATACTATCATCTTGGCTGCTTTTTTATTCTCGTCACCATTATCAGCTGCAGCAACTCATTTCCTTTAAGGCAATCATCTTCCTGCCTGAGATAAGTATTTTTCCAAGCTCAAGAAATAAAAATAGCTATTATATTGAGTTAATAGTCTCTAATGAGAGCACCAGACTTGTCTCAAATTAAGTTAAAAGCCATTTGGTTGCAAATGAGACCTTCAGTTAGGCAAAACTACTAGTTTGCTGATCCTTTCAGATAAATAGACACAGGCACTGAAATAATCCTTTATTTAGTAAGACTAAATGTTTTAGCCATTAGCTTTTTGTGCTGTTTTCTCTTGTCCCAAGGTGCAAAACAGACAAGGTATGTTTATTGGGCTAAGAAGCCTTGGAAACCAAGCAAATTCAAGAAAAGGGAAAGTATAAAACAAGGAAAATGCTATAACATGCATGCTAAGTCTCTTGAGTCGTGTTGGACTCTTTGCGACCTTATGGACTGTAGCCCTCCAGGCTCAGTTCATGAGATTCTCCAGACAAGAATACTGGAGTGGATTGACATGCCCTCCTCTGGGGGATGTTTCCAGCCCTGAGATTGAACCCGTGTCTCTTAAACATCTACTGCATTGGTAGGCAGGTTCTTTGCCATTAGTGCCACCTGGGAAACCCAAAGAAAGTATAAAACAAAATTCTATCAGAATTACCTTAATTTTGTATTGAAACTATTAGGAGTGACTCAAACCCAGTAACAGTATTTAGCAGTTTTTGTTTTGCTCAATCAATAGGTAAGACTTTGAGGACTATCACATGGGTTTGTCTTAGAAGTACTTTAAGTAGGATTTAAGGAAATAATACTAATATGGAAAAAAGGATATCTTCTGGTCATTAGTTATACTACTAAGTAACTGATGCTATCTACTATTTACTTTTAATATTTTCATTTTGGAATTATTTGGAAAATAGTAAATATTATTGATAGTATTTGAGTCCTTCTGATAACATTTTACTATATACTAGATTAGGGTTATATTATTTTCTGGGTTCTTAAAAGTAATTTTTATTGCATCTGTGGACAGAATTCTTTTCTATGATATTTATTTCTGATTTTATAATGGAAAAAGTATGCCTGGCATGGACTGACTAGGTGAATGATTGTTAGTTGAAATAACTGCAAGTAAGTATAGCTAGAATATAGCAGCTCTATCAAAGGGATATACCAACGCTGCTCAATTCTGTTTTTTCCTAGTGAAATTGTAAAACATCACACTGACTAAAACTACAAATAAGTGTTTTAACCTGATCTTTTTTTCTTCATTTAAGTAAGAGAAGAGGGATTGTTAAAATTTTTGTTTGTGAGATTTAACGTTGTAGCAGCCATAAAATGTAATTACAAGACTTTTCATTTCCATGAGCCTTATGAACAAAAAGAAAAAGCTTGGCTAAGCTTTTAGTTTTTCCTGTCTCTATCTTAAGTTTAAACTACAAAGTAAAAGAAGCCTGTAATTAACATAAACCTCAGGATTCCCTTAGGGTACTTGAAAGTTATCTTTGCCACTCTAAAAGTAGCCCATGCTCATTACTGTTTTGAAAATTTGTGTTGATATAAAGGAGAAAGCCACACAATCGGGAGAAAACCATCATTAGCACTTTGCTGTGATCTCTCCAGACACATTAATTACATAGTATTGATCAGACTTTTTGTACAATTTTTCATCTTGCCTTTTTCCTGTAGCATTCTTTATAATAAAGCTCTGTTAACATCTTTGGAGACCACCTAGCCTTTTGAGTTGGATTACCTTACTTTAAGTTAAAATATTTTTAGGGAAATATTTGGCAGTCCAGTGGTTAGGACTCTGCACTTTGACTGCTGAGGGCGTGGATTCTATCCCTGGTCAGGGAACTAAGATTCTGAAAGCTGTGTAGTGCGGTAAAAAAAAAATTTATTTTTCAAAATGATATCTGAACAAATACATGTATTCCTCTAAAGGATACTTAAATTGTACTGTGAATTTGTTTTTTTATAACTAACAGTCTGATGAAAAAGCACCATTTTCCTACACTTAAAAAAGTGCATTGTCTTATCTTGTGTGGTTATGCTTATCTGAATTGCTGTTGAGATTCCATTTGAAACTCATCCTTAATATTACCAGGGTTCCAGTTCAATTAGGTATAATCTTTGGACTGCTACTCATGGAGAAAGTACCCATAGAAGTTTTCTGTGAAAAGATTATGTTATTAAACCCCTTATAAATGTTCTCAAAGTAAATAATTGATAGCCTCTATTGGTTGGCACATACTCAGAAAATAAACTTAAGTTTATAATAATGTTCCACTTTTTTTATGACAACAGTATGCTTTTAGGAATTTAAACAATGGTGTGTGTGTTGTTATTTATGCATTCTTATAATAATTATTTTAGGTCAACTGGCTATTCTGAGGTGATAGTTGTCGTTGGAGGCTGTGAAAGAGTTGGAGGATTTAATCTTCCATACACTGAGTGTTACGACCCTGTAACAGGAGAGTGGAAGTCTTTGGCTAAACTTCCCGAATTTACCAAATCAGAATATGCAGTCTGTGCTCTAAGGAATGACATTCTTGTTTCAGGTAATAAAGAACTGTTACGTAGCTACTTTAATTTAATCACAGCTTGGCCATTTTAAACCATGACAGTGTCTCAAAAGACTGAAAGTAGAGATGCCCACTTTAATCAGATCATATTATACAACAAATAAAACTGAAATTGACTTATTGTTCTTAAAAACAGGTACAAGATAATTTAGAATGATTTACAAAAGA
Source organism: Ovis canadensis (assembly GCF_042477335.2). NCBI lineage: Eukaryota > Metazoa > Chordata > Mammalia > Artiodactyla > Bovidae > Ovis > Ovis canadensis. Next base: position 206,672,516 of record NC_091245.1, on the reverse strand, counting down.
TTCACCAGAAAATGTCTTTAACCATATCATATTTTTAAAATATATGTTATTGATTTCTTGTTACTAATTTCTACTGAACAACAAAGTGATTCAATTATACATATATATTATTTTTCATATTCTTTTCCATTATAATTTATCATAGGATATTGACTGTAATATCCTGTACTGTACAGTAGGCCATATTATGTTTAAATGCTCTCAAATGCATATAGAATATGTACAGTTTTTAAAACTTGTTTACTTTAAGGAACGCAGTGAAGTATATAAAGTGAAGAGTGCTCAGAGTTAAGCATCTCTCATCCACCCATGTTTTCTGGAATTCTCCCCAAAGTTTATGAAATAAGATTTTTCTTAAAATTCTTAACTTGAACTTTCATTATAATACGTGATATGTTATGTCTAAAGTCAACAGACAATAATGTGACAGATTTATGCAAAGTGTAACTACAGTGTCTATAATTTTAAATTTGTTAATTAAACAATTTTACCAGTTTCGCAGGTTACTCTGTTATTATGCATTGAATAATATAACAACACATTATTTTGTATAGTGGTATACTTTTTTAAAAAATGGCTGATTTTTAAAAATCTTTCTAGAATAATTCTTTTGTCCAAGTTTACCACAGAATAAAATGTAGAATAGTAAAATTGTAAAATTCTCCTATTCTACGTTAAAATTAGAATAGTAAGATTCACATTCTACATTTTATTATTTGGGGCATGTAATGATTATTTCTCAAAATAACAATAGACAAGGTTAAATCTGCTCTGTGATCTATTGCCATTTGAAGTTTTAAGGGTCTTTGTTTTATTTATTGAACTGAATCCTTAAATTCTTGGACTGGGTGAATATTTCAGAGTTTTCATTATTTATGCCTTTGACATAGATCCCTTGGTGATATACTTGTTAGTGTTTGTGCAATGTTTTGCATTTATAGGTGGAAGAATCAATGGACGTGATGTCTGGATTTATAACTCACAGTTAAATATTTGGATCAGAGTTGCTTCTCTAAATAAAGGCAGATGGCGTCACAAAATGGCTGTCCTCCTTGGTAAAGTAAGAGAAACCACTTTTTGTTATTATTGCTGGTACCTTTCCAGAATAAATACCACAGATGAATCCTTCATTTTACTCACCCTCTGGGTATTTTGGACTCAGCTTGTATTTCCTTTCATTTCTAACCTCAGTACATAAACTGAAGATATAAACAATTTGACACTGTACTTTTGAATGGATATTTTGTTCTCCCAACTTGGAATTCGTAGCAGTGCAGCACATTTCTTTTCTAATGCACCATTGGCTTCTAAGTGCCTGAGAAGCACTGGAAAATAAAGAAGTACATCAAGTACAAAAACAGGCTAGTGTCTAATCCAAGCAGTCTTTTTCCTTTTACTGACTTAAGCATTCAGGCCAAGATATATTTATCTAGAGTCATATTATTTTATCTTTATTATTTGTACAAGTAGGGACAAAGCAAATAAGTGTTAAGATAAACTCACCAGCTTATTTTAAAGCAAAGTTACTACTGGCTGCAGCTAATAAATATAAAAAACATATAATCTGATTCTGGACCATTCAAAGTCCTAAGGAACTTTGAGAATCACTAGTAGACTAGTGGCAGCTACAACCAGTTTTTTCAAGTTAAATTAATATAAAAAGCTGTTACACAAAGCAGATGAAAATACAGCTGTGTAACAAGGGCTCACTTGGATTCTTTTCCTGCCTCCGTCTCTATCAGCTCCTCCAAAGCCACTTCAGATTGCTGAGCAGTCTAAGTAAAAGCAACATACTTGGCTTGCACATTTTTTTTTGAAGTGTGGTTGATTTACAGTATGTGTTAATTTCAAGTGTATAGCACAGTGATTCGTGGTTTAGGGGTTTTGTTTGCTGATTATATTCCATTATAGGTTATCACAAGAAACTGAATATATCACACATAATGTTTTTTATTTGTCCCCTGTTGCTGCTGCTAAGTCGCTTCAGTCATGTCTGACTCTGTGCGACCCCACAGACAGCAGCCCACCAGGCTCCCTCGTCCCCTGATACCCTCTACTAAAATGATTGCTACCTCTTAAGCCCTCTCGTGGAGGCATTTTAGAGCCACCAATGAGAAAGCAGAACTGCTCTAGTTGGAACAGAGATGATGCCAGGAACCCTTCCCACTCAGTCACCTATCAGTTCTCATTCCTTCCCTCTTATCTCCCCACAAAAGCTTCTTTAAAACTCTGTACTGTAGAGCTTCTCAAAGTACAGTTTGAAAGCTACTGTTAATTCCTAAGGGTACTGATCTGGTGTGCTGCTGCCACTGACAAAACTAGTGAAATAATGAGGACCTTAAGGTAGGTATAATGAAAATAAAATACTAACAGTATTTTCTAAAACCACTGGTTTGTTAATAGAGTTTTGGGAGCTATACATCAAGAACGACAACATAAAAGGGGCAGGTAAAATAATTAAGGGGTTGAAAGAGATGAAGTCGGACTAAAAACATTATAATTCTTTATTCTGAACATAGAAAAGTATATGAAAATGATTGATGTTCCAAACATCATTTATGGATTGATTAACACAAATGTACTTGATAAATATTAGTATACTTGACTTGAAGTTACCCACAACTTGGAAGCACTAATTCAAAAAATAAAAGGATTTCTTCTGTCCTTCCACAGCAAGTACTCAATTCATGGAAAACAGTTATCCCAAAAATTACATTCAAGGCTGAATTCAAACCTATAAAGTTATTTAAAGCATAAATGTTTACTGTTAAGGAAACCTAGGGTGGTTTGGAATATAGTATCTTAGAGCAAGAAGCAATCTTAGAAAATATTTAATGTAACTTTTTCAATTTATGAAGAAACTGAATCCAGAGATATGGAGTCATTTGCTCAAGGTTGCACAGAAAGTGATAAAGCAGGGGCAAAAGCTTAGATTTTCTCAATCTAGGAGCCTTTTATCTTGAGGCTCATAGCATATATTTTTAGTTTATGCAAGTAGTGTAGTATTAAAGTTTAACCCTAAAAATTATGTGATAGGTACTATTATTGTATACATTTTTAGACTGAGGAAATTAAGACACGGTTTGAGAGAGTATAGGTAAACTGCCCAAGCAAGGTCTTATGTGCAGTGGCAGAGCCAATGTGGACTCTACCTCTCCTGACTTCAAAGCTGTGCCCTTAAGTACTATATACCTCAGTTTCTGTACCCCTTCCATAGCTGCATGACCTTGAATAGGTTACCTAACCTCTCTGGGCTATATGGTGTTGGGAGAACAGACCCACCAACAGATCATTTTAAATGTGAGAAATGCAAAATTGAAGTAATATTGGCTGCTAAGGAAATTTGCAAGAGTACAGAAAGATAGATTGTGGGCATACTTGAGTGACAATGTGTAAATATAAAGTTTGGCTTTGACCATTTGGCATTCATTGTTAGACTAGTAAAAGGAATTGATGGAGGTATTTTAGGAAGATTAATCTATGGTTTAGAGAGTACAAGAATGGAGACCAGGAGGAGATTGAGAGGTATGAAATGATACGGACCCTGAGGAAGGATAGTGGCAGCGGGAAACAAAAGGAAGGGACAGATGTGAGAGATGCTGTGAAAGAAGGCTCTGTAGAACTTAATAGTTAGATATAGATGCAGAGAAAAGTTGATGATGATTGTTCATTAAAAGAATTGTAGATGTTAAACTGGAGAGCTTCTGTAGGTTAAAGATTTCTTGTGTATCTCATGATGCTTAATGGATTATTCTGCATGTAGCTGATTTAATAAATGGCCTGTTGATCACTTTTCCTACTTTGTCATATTTGTGAAAATAAAATGTATATGAAAGCTCTTTGTAATATACAGTGTAGAGTTCATTATGTGCCAGGTACTTTTCTAGGCTTTATAGGAACTAAAAGAACAAAATAGGCCCTGCCTTCAAAGATCTCACAGTCCAGTAATCCTTACCTAGTATTTTAGTTTCTAGCTTTATTCTATTTTAGAGCTTTAGTCTAGCTTTATAATATTCAAATATTTTCACCATACTTGAATATGAGCATTTAAGCTAAATCCTGTAATTCTCAATGCAAGTAGTATTACTGCTACTGGGATAAAGATTGCTTCTTACTTCAAGCCATACATGTCCTTTTGTGCATAAAGCAGAGATATACATATAGTACATAAACACATATACAATATATCTGTGGTATTAAAATTTTCATTGGATGGGGCTATTATGAAAAGAAATGTCTAAAATACCTCCTTGGTGGTAGTGAGAGGATGATAATTTTTTAAAAGGTCCAGAAATGGAGCTAAATATATTGCATTTACAGTTACCAGGAACTTTTAAAGGGAAGAGATCCCTTAATTCTTTAGCTGACTAGTTAAAAATTCAAACTTTTGATAATTAAGTTTTTTCCATGTATTTTACATGTAGGTATATGTTGTTGGAGGCTATGATGGGCAAAACAGACTTAGCAGCGTAGAATGTTATGATTCCTTTTCAAATCGATGGACTGAAGTTGCTCCCCTTAAGGAAGCAGTAAGTTCTCCTGCCGTGACCAGCTGTGTAGGCAAATTGTTTGTGATTGGTGGAGGACCTGATGATAATACTTGTTCTGATAAGGTAAGCCATGTTTTCCTGCAGAAATAACCACTGATACACACAAGAAGAGAAATAGAAACGGCCTAACAAGTAGGTAGTTTGGTCCCCTAGTGTGAAAGGCCTTTTAAAAATTGTCTGGTACTTTATACTTTGGGAGGAAAACATTAAGTTTCAGGTTACTAAAGTGAAATGGTTTACAGAATCAAAAAATTATTTGTTCAGAATACAGTTAGTAAGTAAACTAGCAAAGGGTGAGACAGTAATCAGTTATACTGCTTTCAAATGGGTCATTTTCTATGTACTTTGAAAATATTCTTTAGAACAAAGATAGGGAAAGAAAACCTCTCTAATGTAAACATAGGATGGCTCAAAGCTGCTGCAGTTCATTAAATTCCTGGGACAATAGAACATGTGCCATACTGACAGCTCTGAAAATAACCTGTTTATTCTGGAGACAAATATCTAATGCCTGATTCATTTAACAATAGTTTACTAAATTTTGTCAATCAATAAATTTTTTCTGAAATTTTAATGTAATGTCAAATGTTACATATTTAGAATTCATTAATTCAGAACTTGTGATAATTTAAAGTGTAGTAAATTGAGGTTCACTTGTATTCTTTTGAAGAAAAGACTCCCTAAATATGTAAAGAAATTGTATTCAAATTGAGGCATACTTATCTTATGTAACAGAATTTTTAAAAATCCAGATGTTAATTTTAATGGGAACAAAGCAAACCCAGTAGCCAGTAGCCATTCATCCTAGAAACAATCTGTTTGTTTGTCACTCTGTTCTGCTTGATAATTCAAATATTTCATTCTCAAGCCAGCCTCCCTTAATTCTATGAATTAATAGAATTTTATTTTAATCATGCTTTTGTATATTGGCAAACTTTTTATTAAGTAAATTTGCATTCTTGTTGAGAAATTTTAATTAAATATTTCTGTATATTATTAGGTTCAATCCTATGATCCAGAAACCAATTCTTGGTTACTTCGTGCAGCTATTCCTATTGCCAAGAGGTGTATAACTGCTGTATCCTTAAACAACCTGATATATGTTGCTGGTGGACTGACCAAGGCAATATACTGTTACGATCCAGTTGAAGATTACTGGATGCATGTACAGAATACATTCAGCCGACAGGTAATAACATAAAACAGACAAAAAGAAAAATCAGTGTAGGAGAGACCAAGTACAGTACCAGTATGAATATACAGTAACTTCACACTATTTCATGTACACTTAGATTATTTCACAGTTCTTTCAAAGTTCCATGTATAGCATATGGTGTACTTGTTTTGAACTGCTCCCGAGGAATGGATTATTGAAATAACTTTTTACTGTCCCATGGTAAATTAGGTATTGTACTATGTCTATTGGGTTTTTTTCCCCCTTAACCTTTTTCAGACTCCTGCTCCAGTTCTTATCCCTCTCTCTTGTACATTTCAAAAGAGAAGAAATCCTCCCAAACTGGTTTCTTTGCTTTTGCAGTTAGAAACTAGGTAACATGTTGTTCTTTTGTTATAAAGAAAATGGCTGCACTTGGTTCTCTTTCATTCACACTGCATTTGTACTCTTACTCTGCTTCTACCCCACCCCAAAAAGGCGTTCCCTTGGCCTTTTAATTCATAATTCTACCCTCCTTCCTTCCACCATCAAAATATTTGATGGCCCTGATGCTGGAAATCTGGCTCGACCCATACCACTTTTGAGGTGTTGTACCCACAAAGGTCGTTACTAATAATTTTCTGAGTCTCATTCATGTTCTCTTGATTTTTTTCTACCCAACCCTTAAATATGGGTATTGCCTGAGCCTCTTTTCCCTGCCCTTTTCCCAGTTTATACTCCATTCCTGGTCAGTACTGAGGACTTCAAATCTTATTCTCCATTAAAGCCTCCCTCCTCTGCTCCAGACTCAAATTTCCAGCTGCCTATTTAATATGTTCTAAACCTTCAGACTTAAAACAGAATTCACCTTCTTCCCCAAGCTTACTTTTTCTGTTTCCAAACAACCTAGTGAATAGAAAAAACTGTTTCTCCCTTATTTATAACACTTCTGACACCAGATATGTGAGTTTATTCCCATACCAGTCAACTCTCCATCTCCAACTGGCATCTTCCAGTTCAATTCAGATTTGACACAACCTGAAGTTAGCTTCAGATTTTAAGGACTCAGTTGCACAAGACTGCCACTGCTTCAGATGCCAGTCACAAGTCTCAGGTTGTCACCAGTACTTCTGAGCAATCAACTATAAATCAAGGTTTTCACAGTCCCCTCCATGAATTCAATTCATCTTCTCAGGAAAAACACACATTTATGTTTACAGGTTATTACAAAGGACATAGAAGAACAGCCAGATAGAGAGGTACCCACAAGTCAGGTCTGGAAGGATCCCAAGCACAGAACTTTCTGCCCTCATGGATTTGTGGTGCTCCATCCTCCTAGCACATGGATGTGTTTACCAACCTAGAAGCTCTCCACATCCTGTTTTTTGGGATTTTTATGGAGGCTTTATCATGTATACGTAATCAATTATAAATCAATTTCTAGCCCTTCTCCCCTCTCCAGAGAAGGGAGGGTGGGGGAGAAACCCTTTTCAAGCTTCTAATGTCTTGCTTTTCTAACCCATTTTACCACTAGTATCTGTTGCTTGCATTTGCTATCCAGATGGTATGTGTTCTTGCCTTTGTTCATTCTGTCCGCTTAGCTTTAATGCCTTTTCTACCTTATCTACTTGTCTTTCAAGGACCACTGCATAGTTATAACAATCTGAGATTGCCTTGTTCCGAATTAATGCCTTTTCTTTCTGATCTGTCACTATACTTAACCTCTATTAGTAAATATTTATTGAATAAACAGTGAAGTAACAGAGGGTCCTGATGTTAAGACAATTTTATATACAATATAAGAAATATAGACTGTAAGGATAATGACTAGGGTTTGGGTATAACACTATTTTTCTGAAGCTGTTGACATTGAAATATAGTCTCCAGTTAGTAATGTATTCAGAGTAACATTGCCTCAGTTGATGAAAGGGACATAATAGGATCTTCAGTTTCATGGTACAAAGGGAACATAGTCTTCTGTCCCTCTTACATCACATTTAAATAAAATGAACTTCAATTCTCTAGTTCATTGTCCTCCTACAAGAGACAGGTGAGAATGTGCCCTGCGACAGAAGAACTCTTATGGTCACGTCCAGCTGTATGACAGGTGTTTACACTTACTTCTAAATTTTTTAACCAAAGCTTTTTTTTTATTGGTTTATTACAGTGAATATTTTTAAACATAGCGCATTTTCACTAAGAGCTACTATTCACTGAGAAGTTGACTGTACTATACAAAACAATAGCAGAGCTTAGGAAGATAATTGCCAGCATCTAGCATAACACAGGGCATATAAAGAACATGTTTGTTTTTTTTAATTGGAGGCTAATTACAATATTGTGGTGGTTTTTGCCATACATTCACATGAATCAGCCATGGGTGTACATGTGTTCCCCATCCTGAACCCCCCCCCCACCTCCCTCCCCATCCCATCCCTCAGGGTCATCCCAGTGCACCAGCCCTGAGCACCCTGCCTCATGCATCGAACTTGGACTGGCGATCTATTTCACATATGATAATATACTAAAGAATATGTCTTTAACTAAATGATTGCGATAAAATTAACGAAAAACAAAAGGACATATATGGCACATTTTCCTTAATTAGACAGTGCCTGGTAGTGACTTCAGAAATTTCAAGGGACATTTAGATCAGAAATATATTAAATCTGTATTGAAGTCTTAAGACTAGTATGTCAAATCTCTTGAAACAAAAAATACTGAGATTTCTGGGATTATCTTTTCTCCCCTGGGCCATTCTTATAGCCAGTACCTCTAAATGTATCTATGTATGTATTATTGATAGGCAAGTTTTGAACCATCTGTGAGTCTTTGCCTATCCTTTTAATACTAATCAAATGAAAAGATAAATCAGCTTTCATTAAATCTACCAATTTCATGGTAGAAAGCTATTTGAGTCAAAGGTTACAGTTTTTAAGTGCTTAGAATATTGAATGACCAAAAAAGAGCTGAAAAAATGAGCTCTTTTTGTGCAATCATAATGGACCCAGCGTTTTTCCCTGCTGTACCTTGATATTTTCATTCCTTTTGACATTGCATAATTCCTAAAACCTGCAACTTGATATTGTAAACATACTTTGCTTTTTAATTTTCATCAGGAACATATTTTTTTAATTGTGAAATTTTTTTTACTGACTGATGAAGTATTTTTTAGCCTTCTTCAGTGGAGTAGGTATTTAAAATGTCATTAAAGTTTAGAATAATAAAAGAAATCTGATTCTTTTTCTTTATTGTTGGCATTTTAATGATTCAGCATTATTTAAATATAATAATTAAGGAGAGAGATATGTTTTACAATATTAAAATTGTGTTTCATTTAAGTCATGAAAAATAACATTTAAAACTTCATGTGTTATTAAGTTATTTTTATTACTAGCTGCCATTATTCTTGAGACTATCATAGAGTAAAATAAACTACTATGCAAGTCATTTCCTGATACGAGTGAATACCAGTTTTGAAGATTGCTTGTTTCAATTAATTCTGAGCACTATTTTAAGAAATGATGTTAACACAATATCCTATAATTATATAGCTTAAGAATCATCATCCAAATGACTATGAAGTTCAATAGTGTAAGCCAGCTTGTACTTGAAAACTAAGGATATTGTTTTTTGTGGTATTTAAAACTGAAGTGACTTAGCAGTAGCAGCAGTGATAATGGGCCAAGTCATTCTGGGTGTATATAAACTTTAATGTAGGCATTTTTAAGTACTCACTTATTCTTTTAGACCCAAAAATACTATCCTCTATTATATAAATCCACCAAGCTTTAATTTTTTCTACCAGAGTGAAATTTATATATAGCAGATCAAGTAAAAATGTTTGCTGTACTCATTGGTAGAACCTATCCATTGCTGGTTATCTGGAAGCAGGATAATAATATACAATAACTGTCTGAATTAATGTGAAATTTAAATAGAAGATAATTGACCTGCAGCATAAACAGATTTATGCAATAGACAGTTTTAGTGTAATTTCTTTCTTTAAAGAATCACTCATCCTTGCAAATGGAGAAGGCAATGGCACCCCACTCCAGTACTCTTGCCTGGAAAATCCCTTGGGCGGAGGAGCCTGGTAGGCTGCAGTCCATGGGGTCGCAAAGAGTCAGACACGACTGAGCAGCTTCCCTTTCACTTTTCACTTTCATGCAGTGGAGAAGGAAATGGCAACCCACTCCAGTGTTCTTGCCTGGAGAATCCCAGGGATGGGGGAGCCTGGTGGGCTGCCGTCTATGGGGTCACACATAGTCGGACACGACTGAAGCGACTTAGCAGCAGCAGCAGTAGCATCCTTGCAAAATATATATTATTGACAGATAAGAGTAAATTTAGCTAAGAATATCATTGTGTAGAAAGTTAACTATAAAATGTTATTTGGGGAGTTTCTATACCCCAACCAAGGCACCCTAGTAACAGTGCTTTATTAATCTACTTATAACTCATTCATTCGTTCAACTTGAGGGTAATCCCATATAACTAGTAATGTTCCTATCCCTTGATCATGTAATAGACACTTTTTATAGTAAAGGACTGTACTATAATAGGAGAAGCAACTCTTCAAGGATATTTTTGTTGAACTACCATTAAGTTAACTAAAACTTTTCTCAGCCACGACCCCCAGTTTGCTGCCCATATCTTGACCCCAATTACTGACATTTATTCTGTTTTAACACTCCCTTCACCCATGCAGATTTATCTAGTATTCACACATAGAGCAGGAGTTGGGCAAAAGGGAACTTATTTCTTTTCTCCCTTTTGACTGTGTTCAGTTCAGTTCAGTCGCTCAGTCATGTCCGACTATTTGCAACCCCATGAACCACAGCACGCCAGGCCTCCCTGTCCATCACCAACTCCCAGAGTTCACCCAAACTCATGTCCATCGAGTTGGTGATGCCATCCAGCCATCTCCTCTTCTGTCGTCCCCTTTTCCTCCTGCCCCCAATCCCTCCCAGCATCAGAGTCTTTTCCAATGAGTCAACTCTTCACATGAGGTGGTCAAAGTACTAAAGTTTCAGCTTTAGCGTCAGTCCTTCCAAAGAACACCCAGGACTGATCTCCCTCAGAATGGACTGGTTGGATCTCCTTGCAGTCCAAGGGACTCTCAAGAGTCTTCTCCAACACCACAGTTCAAAAGCATCAATTCTTCGGCGCTCAGCTTTCTTCGGCGCTCAGCTTTCTTCACAGTCCAACTCTCACATCCATACATGACCACTGGAAAAATCATAGCCTTGACTAGACAGACCTTTGTTGGCAAAGTAATGTGTCTGCTTTTGAATACGTTGTCTAGGTTGGTCATAACTTTCCTTCCAAGAAGTAAGCGTCTTTTAATTTCATGGCTGCAGTCACCATCTGCAGTGATTTTGGAGCCCCCCAAAATAAAGTCTGCCACTGTTTCCACTGTTTCCCCATCTATCTCCCATGAAGTGATGGGACCGGATGCCATGATCTTAGTTTTCTGAATGTTGAGCTTTAAGTCAACTTTTTCACTCTCCTTTTTCACTTTCATCAAGAGGCTTTTTAGTTCCTCTTCACTTTCTGCCATTAGGGTGGTGTCAGCTGCATATCTGAGGTTATTGATATTTCTCCAGCATGTCTAATTTTACTTTTCCATTTGCTGTCAAATTCCTTAAGGTCAACAGTTAATTTTTTTTAAAAATTTGGTTCAACAGGAAAACTGTGGTATGTCTGTATGTAATGGTAAAATATATATCCTGGGTGGAAGACGGGAAAATGGAGAAGCTACAGACACTATTCTCTGTTACGATCCTGCCACAAGTATCATCACAGGGGTAGCTGCAATGCCCAGGCCAGTGTCCTATCACGGATGTGTGACTATTCACAGATACAATGAGAAATGCTTCAAGCTCTGACGCCAGCGTACCTCACCCAGAAAGCCACAGCAATCCAAGATGAGAGGTTTTAAAAACTCCAGAGTGGGAACTTGGTTTATCTCCTTTATGCCATATGCACAAAAAAACAAAAATAATAATTGTCGTGCCTTTCTCCCCCAAATACCAATCTTTTAAACTGTAATAAAGCCTTTTCTGTAATTGGGGAAAAAAAATTTTTTGTTTTGAAGGTAATAGTGGTCTTTGCTTGGGCTGTGAGAGTGTACCTTTGTGAGTATTCTTTAAAAAAAAAAAAAAAAAGCCTATGTGGCATAGGAAATAATGTTTGCCTGTATACCGTTTAGGAATTTGTGAATGGTCTCTTCATTTATGTATGTTTATCTGCAAGACTGTTTATTCCTTATTTTGTCATATAAGTATGTATGTGTGTGTATATATATGTAGAAAATTGCATGACAAGTTTTCATTTAGGTCAAATCATGTAATGCTTAGAATGCTTAGAATCATTCTACGGAGGGAAAAACAGTTTTAAAAATCTTTTTCACTAAAAAATACATCCAAATTGATTAACTTTATTATGGTTTTTTTCTGTAATTGATAAAAGAGTAATGACAATGATCTGAGTATCATAAATTACTAAGTTATTGTGACTTCATTCTTAGAATTGCTTTCTTATATTAAAGATATTTTGGGGAGAAGATACAAAAGCAAGTCCCCCTAAAATGGGGATTAAAATTAAAGATTAGTTCCTAAGAAGAAGTTATCTAAGACCCTTGAAGGAAAAATGACCCACTGTGGCTCTCAAAAGTATTTATGTATCATCTCTAAATCCTCTAAGGGAAGCGCCTTTTCTTAAACCTGGCAGAAGAGCTGAAATCCACTTTGCAATATTATCTTGTGCAAAACAGGGACAGATTTTCTCCCTAGCCCAGTAGGGTTTGACCTCATTGGAATGGTGCTTTGGGTGAGGACCTCTTCCTGGTTATCCTATTTTCTTGTGAACAGCTAAAAGTCCTGGGAGTCTCTACTGTTAAGCTGCCCTTAAAGGATAAAGCAGGGACCACCTATCTCAGTGGGTCCATATTTATTTTAAAGTTAACTATCTGAAGAAACTAACAGTAGTAGTAGCAGTTTTCTAAGATAAATCTTCATTTGGTACCCATTGTGTGAAATAGCGATCAACATTCTCACACTTGTCTACATCAAATTGCCTTTGTCTAGATGTTTCAACTCCAGTTTGTAAAGCTTGCTAGTTTTCAGAGAAGAGTGTGAAATTTTTTTTTCTAAGGCAAATGGGATGGCAGGAACTACAGCATAAGTGATTGTTGTTATTCCTGGGTAGACAAACACAATTTACGGTATTTTAGGGATGTTCCAGGTAGCCTGCTCTATTTCAACTTCCCAGGCATTATTGTCATCTCACATCTTAATTATATATTCCTTGCCATAGGAGAAATGATGCAAATATGTAATTATAGTGTCACCAGATTTTTGTTAAAACCAAAGTAGTAATCAAACAACCTAACATTGATAAACTTACTCTTCTTTTCCCATTTTAGAATGATACAGAGATTTCAAATACACTATACACTATCAACTTTAATGCCTAGCTGGATTGTGAGGCAAATTCTAAAAAACTTAACAAATTTTAGGGAATTTTTATTTTTCAAATCATAATTTGAAATGATATGTACCTTTTTGTGATAATTATCAAAGCAATTCAGAAGCCAGTTTTCTACCATTTTAGTTGAAAGACAATAGTAGATACAATTGGGATACCTGTTTTAATTTTAGAGTAAGCATCTACTTCTGCATCATACCCTTTGTAGGTTATGGAACCTATTTAGTTCAGAAATTCTGTGTGGTGTGTGAGATAATGTATGAGAAAAGTGTTGGTAAATGCTGAGGACTATACAAATGATACTTGTTATTTTCATGTGTATTCGTAAGGTCATGCCCATCCATAAATATAGACACTTTCTTACAGAAAAGCCTTTCTCAGTATAACCTGTATTTTAGTACTTTTGTAAGTATTAACTATTTACTTATATTTTGTTATATGTTTATTTTTAATATTCATGTGTTTATTATAGTAAATTTGAAATGAAATCCTATAAAACAGAATTTGTTTAAACATGGACCTTATGCCAATATTTTTAAATTTTTTCTCTACATAATTTAAAACTACGTTAAGTAGGTCACCAAGAACTTAGCTTGAATCCTATGAATTTAAAGTAACCATTTTTAAAGTTACCCAACTGATACTTTAATTTCCTTTCACTTCCTTTACTGATTTTTTATAATGAGGTTAGCATAGATAAAATAATGAAGAATTTTAGGGTATAATTAGTATATCAAAAGGGATTTATCAACAAAATTGGTATCAGATTATATTCATACTGTCATCACATAGCCGACATTTTCTTTTGGTTTGTGATGCTCATATAAGCCTTTGGGTTAGGTTAGTATGTATGTATATACATGTGTATATATGTAGATAGATAGTATGCTCAATCTACACACATATATACAAAAATCAAGAATTTTAGCAGTTTTTGGTTTCTGATCAGAGGAACATAAAGTAAAAATTAGTTGGTCTTACTAAATTCAGTTCCAGAAGTTCTGTTGTTGTTTTTTTTTTTAATTTGGGCTTCTCTAGCGTACTCTTTTACATACGAAAATATATGATGAATATTAGTATGATGACTCATACAGTCAGAATCTATATAATGCATACAATTTACAAGATCAGGAAACAAATTGGAGGGAGATACAAGTTTGGTAGACATAGCCATCGATACCTCAGTGGGAAAGGAATTCAAAAGTAGGTTTTGTGGATCAAGAGAAATGTACTTTTTTTTTTTTTTCATGAACTTTAATCATTTTTCATGTGGTTCCTATATGTGAGTGAGCTCTAACGTGATCTAATTTTTACAACAAAAAGACCTTCCTCTTCTGCTCTAATCTTCCCACTGACTTTACTGCACAGGTATGAAATGGTAGCCTATTGGATCTTTAGTAACTTTTTTTTCCCTAGATGACTGAAACATAGGTATTTACTCCATTTAAACCAGGTGTTTAAAAAAATGATGTAAATACTCAGGGTATTAACTTGTCATTTTTGCCTAATTGGAGTGTTTAAAGTGCCATATCTAAGTAACTTTCAGTTCATAATTCTAGAGTAAATTCAGTTTGGTAAAGGGGCTTCACATGTGGTGGTGGTTAAACATTCACTTTTTTATATTTAGATGAAAATGTTTGTGGACTGATACATTTTCTCTTAGTGAATATGAATTGTTTATGTATCTCTACTGTCATACCCTTTTTGAAACTCAGGAAAGACAAAGGTTCAATTCTACTACTTTTGTCAGTATACAAACCAGGTGTGTTATTTTTCCTGTTGTCTGGATATGGCAATAGACTTTTTAAAAAGAAATGCTGTGAGAACCCATACATGAAAAGAGAGGGTTGAATTGTTTGTGCCTTTTGTTTCTTGAGATTTACATGTGGAAAGGACATCATCTACTCCAGACCGTATTTTCAAAGAGAAATTGCTATTTATGTGGTGCCAAGTGATAAAATAATGTCTCTTAAAGGCTTCCTGTGGATTGCCTTTATTTTCCTAAGCTCAAGACACCAGTTAACCTCAACATAATTTTGGCCTTTTTTTAGAATTTCTGTGCATTATATTGAAAGCTAGGTTTACATCACCTCACCCCATTATTCCTTTTAGTTAAATAAATAAATTCACCATACCAAGAAACCAGAATGGGGCAATTTGGTTGGCCTTTAAGGCAACAGGTTTGACTAGCTAGCTATACTTATTGTCACATCTAATGCTAGGTATCAGAAACCACTTGAGCCGGAAGTGTGAACTGATAATTCCAGAGACATTGTCAACGTACTTCATACTTTTTTAAAAATGTTTTTTATGGGTGTTTTACATTTGTGTGATTGCCTTAGATATTAAGTTAGTGCTAAAGATCATCATTAAAAATTTTTTTAAATAGCAGTAGTTGTAACTTATTTTATATATTGTCCCAAAGAAAAGAATTTGTTTTAATGTTTTCAAAATAACTGCGTCTGTATTTGCTTATGTGCCTTAAGTTCTCTAGTTCTGTTTCAACCTTTTTTTAAATCTAAAGTTTACCTTAGATAAGTTCCATACTTATTTCCTATAAATTGCTCTTAAAATGTTTAATGAGCATCAGCTATGTGGTTGCTTGGCAGGAAGGAAAATGTTAAGGAAATGGCTCAGTGTTTGGAGTTTTACTATGTTTGGGGAGGTTTTTTGTTTGATGCCAAGCTGCTTTTTAAGATATTAAGAAAAAAATCCTTGTAAACATCATCAATATCTACATCCAGTATCAAAAAAGTAAATCTACTTATTTTTGTTCCATTCTTAGGTACTATTTTTTGGTTTTTCCTGTACAGACTCTTTCATTTATCTCTTTTGAAAAAGTTCTTAATCTTTCCTACCCCAATACCCACCCCATGGTATCTTTATTTAAATCTTGTTGAAAGTCTCTGGAGCTATCTAAAACAACACAATTATAGAGTTGAACAAAAGCATAATGTGCTTTACAACTTGTACAGACCTGTGGCAGCCAGATGTCATTTGCTTTCAGATGCTCCAGTCTTCACAGTGAAAAAAAACGCTCCATGTTTCTTTGTATTCATCAGTTGCGGCACACTAATACTTTCATGTCTCGTCTAAAATAAACTTTGTGCATAGTTTTTCTTTAATTTTTAAAAAGTTGTATCTAATAAAACAATGTCTTTTAACCATTATTACTTGACTACAGTTGTATTAAATTTTATTTACCAAAATCTAATTGTGTCTTAAATATATATTCAAGTGGTTGTTTGAAAAAGGAGTGGGGGAAATTACAAGTTAACATATGTATTTATTGGTATGTCCACAAAGTAACTAGAAAGCCAAACAAAAAACTGAAAACCTTTGGTGTGTGTGAGGAAATGGTGGCTTTTTTTTATGATTTTTTATAATTTTAATTACGAAAGTGATCCAACACATTTGCACTGTAGTGTTCTTTTAATTTGGCTCTCAAAAATACCCCTATAGTAATATCAAGAGTAGAGAACTTAAATTTTATTCCAGGTATTGAAGAGAGGGTACATTGTTCACTAAAGAGGCAATGTCTGACTTTACGTTAGCAAAAGTAAAATCTTGAGAAGATGCATTACAGAAGCACAAGCAGTGCTTAACTTGTTATACTTAGTTTTTAAATTGTGCCACGAAAATAAAAAGGCAAGTTAAGAGTGTGTCTTCCCTGAATGAGGGCATGGCGACTCACTCCAGTATTCTTGCCTGGAGAATCCCCATGGACAGAGGAGCCTGGTGGGCTACAGTCCATGGGGTTGCAGAGTGGGACACGACTGAGTTGCCAAGCACGGCAAAGACTGTCTTAAATGATAAATGGCAAAGCTGTTTTCATTTCACTCATTTCCTCTGTACCCACACCTAGAAAGTGGATAGTGCTCTGCCATAAAGCCGTTTAACCTCTCTGAGCCATACTTACCTTGTTCTAGGAAATGCAGTCATAATACTCAATTTACAGGCTTATGGGATAACTGCATGTTGAGTAGTTCTGGCACAGAGGAGAATATAAATGTTGGTTCTTTTTCTGTGCATTTTGTTTTTAGAAAATGCAGTATGCAGTCAGGGAAGGAGTTGAAAAAATTGTTAGCTTGTATTTGGAAAATCATGGACACTGGGTAAAATGTAGAAGCCTCTTGTAATTTAAATTTTCTCTTTAAAAAATAACCTGTGCTCTTAACAGAATGAGAGGGGGAAATGGGCTAAAACTGCCTCTGCCTCTCAGCTAGCTATTAACTGTTCAGTCGCTCAGCCGTGTCTGACTCTTTGCGGCCCCATGAACCGCAGCACACCAGGCCTCACTGTCCATCACCAACTCTCGGTGTCCACCCAAACGCATGTCCATTGTGTCGGTGATGCCATCCAACCATCTCATCCTCTGTCATCCCCTTCTTTTGGCCCTCAATCTTTCCCAGAATCAGAGTCTTTTCAAGTGAGTCGGCTCCTTGTATCAGGTGGCCAAATAATTGGAGTTCCAGTTTCAACATCAGTCCTTCCAGTGAACACCCAGGTCTGATCTCCTTTAGGATGGACTGGTTGGATCTCCTTGTAGTCCAAGGGACTCTCAAGGGTCTTCTCCAGCACCACAGTTCACAAGCATCAGTTCTGTCCTCAGCTTTCTTTATAGTCCAACTCTCACATCCATACATGACCACTGGAAAAAACAATGCCTTGACTAGACGGACCTTTGTTGGCTATGTCATGTCTGCTTTTTAATATGCTATCTAGGTTGGAGAATCCCAGGGACGGGGGAGGCTGGTGAGCTGCCATCTATGGGGTCGCACAGAGTCGGACACGATTGAAGTGACTTAGCAGCCCTTCCAAGGAGTAAGTGTATTTTAATTTCACGGCTGCAGTCACCATCTACAGTGATTTTGGAGCCAAAAAAAATAAAAGACACTGTTTCCACTGTTTCCCCGTCTATTTGCCATGAAGTGATGGGACCAGATGCCATGTACTTTTCTGAATGTTGAGCTTTAAGCCAAGTTTTTCACTCTCCTCTTTCACTTTCATCAAGAGGTTCTTTAGTTCTTCACTTTCTGCCATAAGGATGGTGTCATCTGCATATCTGAGGTTATCGATATTTCTCCCAGCAATCTTGATTCCAGCTTGTGCTTCATCCAGTCCAGTGTTTCTCATGATGTACTCTGCATATAAGTTAAATAAGCAGGGTGACAGTATAGAGCCTTGTCTATAGGAACTCCTTTTCCTATTTGGAACCAGTCTGTTGTTCCATGTCCAGTTCTAACTGTTGCTTCCTGACCTGCATACAGGTTTCTCAAGAGGCAAGTTAGGTGATCTGGTATTCCCATCTCTCAGAATTTTCCACAGTTTATTGTGATCCACACAAAGACTTTGGCATAGTCAATAAAGCAGAAATAAGTTTTTTCTGGAACTCTCCTGCTTTATCGATGATCTAGCGGATGTTGGCGATTTGACCTCTGGTTCCTTTGCCTTTTCTAAATCTAGCTTGAACATCTGGAAGCTCACATTTCACATATTGCTGAAGCCTGGCTTGGAGAATTTTGAGCATTACTAGCATGTGAGATGCGTGCAATTGTGCAGTAGTTTGAGCATTCTTTGGCATTCCCTTTCTTTGGGATTGGAATGAAACCTGACCTTTTCCAGTCCTGTGGCCATTGCTTAGTTTTCCAAATTTGCTGGCATATTGAGTGCAGCACTTTCACAGCATTATCTTTAGGATTTGAAATAGCTCAACTGGAATTCCATCACCTCCACTAGCTTTGTTCATAGTGATGCTTCCTAAGGCCCACTTGACTTCACATTCCAGGATGTCTGGCTCTAGCTGAGTGATCACACCATCATGATTATCTGGATCGTGAAGTTCTTTTTTGTACAGTTCTGTGTATTCTTGCCACCTCTTCTTAATATCGTCTGTATCTGTTAGGTCCCTACCATTTCTGTCCTTTATTGAGCCATCTTTGCATGAAATGTTCCCTTGGTACCTCTAATTTTCCTGTTTTCCTCTATTTCTTTGCATTGATCACTGAGGAAGGCTTTCTTATCTCTCCTTGCTATTCTTTGGAATTCTGCATTCAAATGGGTATATCTTTCCTTTGCTTTTTGCTTCTCTTCTTTTCACAGCTATTTGTAAAGCCTCCTCAGGCAGTCATTTTGCTTTTTTGCATTTCTTTTTCTTGGGGATGGTATTGATGTCTCCTGTGCAATATCACAAACTTCTGTCCATTGTTCCTCAGGCACTCTCTATCAGATCTAATCCCTTATATCTATTTCTCACTTCCACTGTATAATCATAAGGGATTTGATTTAGGTCATACCTGAATGGTCTAGTGGTTTTCCCTGCTTTCTTCAATTTAAGTCTTAATTTGGCAATAAGGTGTTTGTGGCACCCCACTCCAGTACTCTTGCCTGGAAAATCCCATGGATGGTGGAGCCTGGTAGGCTGCAGTCCATGGGGTCGCTAAGAGTCGGACACGACTGAGTGACTTCCCTTTCACTTTTCACTTTCATGCATTGGAGAAGGAAATGGCAACCCACTCCAGTGTTCTTGCCTGGAGAATCCCAGGGACGGGGGAGCCTGTTGGGCTGTCATTTATGGGGTCGCACAGAATCAGACATGACTGAAGCAACTTAGCAGATCTGAGCCACAGTCAGCTCCTGGTCTTGTTTTGCTGACTGTATAGAGCTTCTCCATCTTTGGCTGCAAAGAATATAATAAATCTGATTTCAGTGTTGACCATCTGGTGATGTCCATGTGTAGATTCTTCTCATGTTAGAAGAGGGTGTTTGGTATTAACTGTTAACAGAGACCAAGAAAATAAAAAGGCATGTCTTCCTCCTAATTATGTTGGGGTCTTGTTAATTTTCTTTATGATATCTTGACATCGTTGGGGAACTTTGCTGGCTCGAGAGAGACTGTTCCTCCCAGGACGAGCTTATTCCTAGAGGCAAGTAAGCAGCTTGTTAGTGAGCCCAGTTTTCATACATAGACCAACCAATCTCCTATCCAAACCTCCAACTGCCTCCTTTAACTCTCATACATCAAACCAACATTTCCTGTGCCCTAAATCACCCTGAGTCCAGATACCAGATGACTAAGAACCACCCACTATGTTCCCAAACCAGCTAGAATTATTCAAACTAGCCAATCCTAAACTCTTTACCCTGCCTTGCCTTGACTTTCCCATGGAGGCCCCAGTAAAGACTGATCTCCACTTTCTCCCCATTTCTTTCTGACTCCTGCCTGACATGATGCTTCCACTCTGACCCTGTGTGACATACTGTGCCTCTTGTTTCTGGGGGAGCTGGGAATAACATTGAACTTTTCTTTCAATAGCATTGACCACTTCTTGTCACACAGCCACCTTTATAATGACTCACAGATCGTGTTCATTTCTATGGTTTAATAGCATACTCAGTACAGAGGTATTAATACTTAATGTTTCAGTAAATAAAACCACCAATTCAGGTTTTTATATAAGAGCCTGCATATACCTTAAAACAGGATTTTTGAGTCATAGTTTTATAAGCATAATAATGCATACAGTATGAAATATAACCAAAGTGCCAATCACTCTGAAGAGTCAAGACTTTGAATACTCATATCTTTTTATTTAGAGAAAAAACACAGTTGTGTGATAAAGGAGGAAAAAATATTTTAGAAGGTCATGTTGCTTAACACACTCCATTCTACTGAGATGTGGATGATACCAAACAGAGTAAGACTTTATAGGAATTCAGTGTCTGCAGGTGAGTAAACAGGAGGTAAAACAGACAATGCTCCAGGAAGATTTCCAGCTTCGTGGGACAGATATGGAAATAGGCCTGACTGACCTCCAACCACAGGGAGCATAATTGACCGAATGATGCCACAGTTGCTGGCCTTGAAATCCATCTTGCACTTGCACTGAGGCCACACCTCCTACCAGCTGCTCTCACCCAATGACTTGCAATAGGGATTCAAAGGCACCCTGTTTCTGGGAGACAGATCTCTTCTGATGGCGGGTTTGGGCTCCAGGACTTCCCTTCTTTGTGCAACCTTCCTTAGACTACCTGGCAAGGTAAGATGCTATCCAACATTCTTTCCCTCCTTCTTCACTTGCTTCTGGAATCTTAACAGCTCTCCCAGCCTTTTCTCTTTTTTCCTCCCTGTTTTCCCTCAAAGGGCAGGTTTTTAAAATTTGTATACATTTGATCTCATCTTGGTATGTGCTTCTCAGAGGACATAGGGCAAACATGGTATTTGGAAAAAAAAAATTCCCTATGGAATCATTGTGTTAAAGTTAGAAAAAAAAAGATAAAGTTAATGCTGTGGAGTGATTTGGGCTTCCAAATGAGATGGATCAGTGGTAAAGAATCCATCTGCCAACACAGGACATGCAGGAGACACAGATTCAATCCCTGGTTCAGGAAGATCCCCCGGAGGAGGAAATGGCAACCCCCTCCAGTATTCCTGTGGTATTCAGCTGGTAAAGAATCGACCTGCAATGTGGGAGACCTGGGTTCGATCCCTGGGTTGGGAAAATCCCCTGGAGAAGGGAAGATCCCATTCCAATATCTTGGCCTGGAGAATTCCATGGACTGTATAGTCCATGGGGTCTCAAAGAGTTGGACACGACTGAACGACTTTCACTTCACTTCACTTCACTTCCAGTATTCTTGCCTGGAGAACCCCATGAACAGAGGACCCTGGTGGGATACAGACCATGGGGTTGCAAAGAGTGACATACGACTGAGGTGACAGCATGCATGCATGTGGAGTGCTTCACCAAACTTGGTTTTCTAAAAAGTACTAGTTGTTACACTTAAATTAGGTTTGGTGGCACCATAATGTGAAAACAGGTTTCAAAGTCAAAACTGTATTCAAATGCCAGCTTTAACATTTACTGCTTGGATATCTTTGGGCAAGATATTCAAACTTTGTGGGCTACAGTGTCCCCTCTTCCTACTTAGGTTTGTTGTGAGGATTAAATTAGAATATAAAAGCATGAACTGTTTCAGCAAGTTGCCCTTCCCTGATTGCTATGTATTTCCTCACTTTACAGAAAGCTTCTGGAGGACGAGGGCCTGTCTTACTTGATGAATCCCACAGCATCTTACCCTGTGCTTGGCAGCAACTGGGAAGAAGCGACCATAGCCTAGTACTTGGCAATGGTGCTTAATCAGGAATGGTCGTCCTCAGCAACTGAGAGATTCTTTTATTTATGCATTCATTCATTTATTTGATAAATACTGGAGTTGCTAATGTGGGTCAGGCAGAACATTTCCTCTGGGATTGCAGTACTGAATGTGAGAGTCCCTGTCCTCAAAGCGTATAGAATGATGGGAGAAGCAGGCATGTGAACAGACAAATTCTATATAGTATGATAGAGGAACTTACAGGATTCCAGGGACTGAGAACTGTGTGTATGGAAATACAAAACCAGTGCTTTGCACAGAGATGGTATGGTCTCTTCTTTCCAGTTGCTGCCAAGCACTGGGTAAGGTAGTGTGGGATTAATCTAAGAAGGCAGGCCCTGGCCTCCAGAGCTTTCTGTCAAGTGAGGAAAAACAGCAGTCAGGGAAGGGCTGCTTGCTGTGACAGGGAAATACCATTACAACTAATAGCCTAGTTCATTGCATTTTCCACTTCTCAGCTTTCGGTTTCCTTATACCTACCATTCACAAGATTGTTAGCACATTTGACCTCTGATGCATAATCTTGCTCTGCTATTATCCTGGGGCATTTAAGCATATGGGACCCATCCCTTTGTTCTAGCCTTGGGTTGTTTTGACCTCTAGTCAGCAGACCTTCACTCCCATTCACTCCAAGTAACTAACATACAAGGCCATTCCTTGGATCATTTCATCACCCTCTTCCTCTGAAACCTTAAACTCTAAAGCCTTTCTTTAGCCATAAAAAGGAAAAAAATTGGGTCATTTGTAGAGACGTGGATGGACCTAGAGAGCATCATACAGAGTGAAGTAAGAAAGAAAAACAAATATTGTATCAGTTCAGTTCAGTCGCTCAGTCATGTCCGACTCTTTGCGACCCCATGAATCGCAGCACGCCAGGCTTCCCTGTCCATCACCAACTCCCGGAGTTCACCCAAACTCATGTCCATCGAGTCAGTGATGCCATCCAGCCATCTCATCCTCTATTACCACATATATGTGGAATCTAGAAAAATGGTACAGACATAGAGAACAAATGTATGATTACCAAAGGGGAAAGGGTGGCTGTGGGAGGAGTTGGGAGGTTGGGACTGACATATGTATACTATTGATACTATGTATGTGCTGTGCTCAGGCTTCCCTGGTAGGTCAGCTGGTAAAGAATCAGCCTGCAATGCAGGAGACCCAGGTTAATTCCTGGGTCAGGAAGATCCCTTGAAGAAGGGATTCCAGTATTCTTGGGCTTCCCTGGTGACTCAGAGGGTAAAGAATCTGCCTGCAATGTGGGAGTCCTGGCTTCGATCCCTGGATTGGGAAGATCCTCTGAGGGAGTGCATGGCAACCCACTCCAGTATTGTTGCCTGGAGAATCCCCACGGACAGAGGAGTGTGGGGGGGCTACAGTCCTTGCAGTGGTAAAGAGTTGGACACGACTGAGTGACTAAGCACAGCACAGCACAGAGTCCATGGAATTTTTCCGGGCAAGAATACTGGAGCAGGATCAATCCCTCATCTCTTGAGTCTCATGCATTGGCAGGTAGATTCTTTACCACTGTGCCACCTGGGAAGCCTATGTATAAAATGGATAATTAGCACATACTGTATAGTGCAGAGAACTCTACTTAATGCACTGTGGTGATCTGAATGGGAAGAAAGTCCAAAAGGGGATATATGTATATGTATGACTGATTCATTTTGCTATACAGTAGAAACTAATGCTGAGGCTGAAACTCCAATACTTTGGCCACCTCATGCGAAGAATTGACTCATTGGAAAAGACCCTAATGCTGGGAGGGATTAGGGGCAAGAGGAGAAGAGGTCGACAGAGGATGAGACGGCTGGAGGGCATCACCGATATGATGCACATGAGTTTGAGTGACCTCCGGGAGTTGGTGATGGACAGGGAGGCCTGGTGTGCTGCAATTCATGGGGCCGCAAAGAGTCAGACACAACTGAGCGACTGAACTGAACTGAGAAACTAATGCAACATTGTAAAGCAATTACATTCCAACAAAAATTAATTTTAAAGAAATAAAATAAGATAAAGTCTGTCTTTTGCCACAGTCCTCCTTTCCTTCCATCTCTTACATTCTATAACTTTCCTATGAGCTTATCTAGATTTCCAGTCCATTCTGAAGGAGATCAGCCCTGGGATTTCTTTGGAGGGAATGATGCTGAGGCTGAAACTCCAGTACTTTGGCCACCTCATGCAAAGAGTTGACTCATTGGAAAAGACTCTATGCTGGGAGGGATTGAGGGCAAGAGGAGAAGGAGACGACAGAGGATGAGATGGCTGGATGGCATCACTGACTCGATGGATATGAGTCTGGGTGAACTCCGGGAGTTGGTGATGGACAGGGAGGCCTGGTGTGCTGCGATTCATGGGGTTGCAAAGAGTCGGACACGACTGAGCGACTGAACTGAACTGAACTGAAAGCCTCTTCATGCAGGCCCCTGTGCTACTCATTATCCCTTCCCAGCCTGCATTCTATCATCACAGTGTCATTCCCACACTCTTACCAGCACTCAAAATTTACTCACCCTTTTGATTTCCCATTCCACTTACTCTACCACCTCCAAATATATCAACCCAATGATTGGCCTTCTCTTCCATACGTGAACCGTGAACTCCCTGACGTTCAAGCTGGTTTTAGAAAAGGCAGAGGAACCAGAGATCAAATTGCCAACATCCGCTGGATCATGGAAAAAGCAAGAGAGTTCCAGAAAAACATCGATTTCTGCCTTATTGACTATGCCAAAGCCTTTGACTGTGTGGATCACAATAAACTGTGGAAAATTCTGTAAGAGATGGGAATACCAGACCACCTGACCTGCCTCTTGAGAAATCTGTATGCAGGTCAGGAAGCAACAGTTAGAACTGGACATGGAACAACAGACTGGTTCCAAATAGGAAAAGGAGTATGTCAAGGCTGTATATTGTCACCCTGCTTATTTAACTTATATGCAGAGTACACCATGAGAAACACTGGACTGGATGAAACACAAGCTGGAATCAAGATTGCTGGGAGAAATATTGATAACCTCAGATATGCAGATGACACCACCCTTATGGCAGAAAGTGAAGAGGAGCTAAAAAGCCTCTTGATGAAAGTGAAAGAGGAGAGTGAAAAAGTTGGCTTAAAGCTCAACTTTCAGAAAATGAATATCATGGCATCTGGTCCCATCACTTCATGGGAAATAGATGGGAAAACAGTGTCAGACTTTATTTTTGGGGGCTCCAGAATCACTGCAGATGGTGACTGCAGCCATGAAATTAAAAGACGCTTACTTCTTGGAAGGAAAGTTATGACCAACCTAGATAGCATATTCAAAAGCAGAGACATTACTTTGTCGACTAAGGTCCATCTAGTCAAAGCTATGGTTTTTCCTGTGGTCAAGTATAGATGTGAGAGTTGGACTGTGAAGAAGGCTGAGTGCCGAAGAATTGATGCTTTTGAACTGTGGTGTTGGAGAAGACTCTTGAGAGTCCCTTGGACTGCAAGGAGATCCAACCAGTCCATTCTGAAGGAGATCAACCCTGGGATTGCTTTGGAAGGAATGATGCTGTAGCTGAAACTCCAGTACTCTGGCCACCTCATGAGAAGAGTTGACTCATTGGAAAAGACTCATGCTGGGAGGGATTGGGGGCAGGAGGAAAAGGGGACGACAGAGGATGAGATGGCTGGATGGCATCACGGACTCGATGGACATGAGTCTGAGTGAACTCCGGGAGATGGTGATGAACAGGGAGGCCTGGTGTGCTGTGATTCATGGGGTCACAAAGAGTCGGACACGACTGAGCGACTGAACTGAACTGAACTCTCCTTCTCACAAACTATTGATCACAAGTGGAGAACATCACCTAATTTATACCTCTAAAATTGTGTGATCTCCAGCTTCAACTGGGCAAGACTTCTTGGCCAGATTTCAGTACGGACCTCCTCTCTTCTCTTTCCTCTCTCTATAAGAGCTCACTCACCACTCTCCAGATGTATGCCACTATCTTCAGTTCTCAGCAGTTGATCTTGCTTTCTCTTTCAAAGACAAAGGACATGAAGTAGAACCTCTCCTCCCATAGTTATTTCCTGCCCTCTCTGTTCTTCAGGATTTAGGTGCCCCTCCTTCATTTGAACTCTGAATCTCATTCATGTAGCATCTTAGGGAGTTCCTTCTACCTCCTCCTCTGATTTTCAACCTCTCTATGAGCGCTTTCCCATGGCATTTAAACATACTCTAGCCTTTCCCATTTTAAAAATCCTTCTGTAGCCCCAAGTTCCTTTCTGACTCTGTGTGTGCTCAGTCATGTCTGACTCTTTGTAACCCCATGGGCTGTAGCCCACCAGGCTCCTCTGTCCATGGGATTTCCCAGGCAAAAAACACAGAATAGGTTGTCATTTCCTTCTCCAGGGTATCTTCCCAACCCAGGGATTGAACTGGTATCTCTTTTATCTCCTGCATTAGCAGGTAGGTTCTTTACCAGCTACACCAGGGAAGCCGTTCTGACTCTACCCTCTTTTTAAAGTCTTTAAAAGAACTCTTAAAGTTTTAAAGTC
Source organism: Ovis canadensis (assembly GCF_042477335.2). NCBI lineage: Eukaryota > Metazoa > Chordata > Mammalia > Artiodactyla > Bovidae > Ovis > Ovis canadensis. The sequence continues at coordinate 206,645,638 of NC_091245.1, read as the reverse complement.
TCTCCTTTGCCTCACTTCTTGATATACCACTATCTGGCTCACATACTCACCACTACAAAAATCACATTTGCCAAGAGCTCCAATTGCATCTTTGTTGCTAAATTCTAACCCTTTATCTTATTTAACAAATTTGATGCTCTTGATAACATTCTCCTATCTTGACTGTAGTCATACTTTTCCTTCTCTTTCATGGGCTCTTCCTCCACCTCTGCCCTAAATTCTCAATCATCTGGCTTTCTTCCCACCCTGTCAGTAATTATCCTGGGTAATTTTTTCCACTGCTATGGTTTCAGTTACAACTGTATTAGTTAGATCCTAAATCTAAATTAGATAGATCCTAAATCTATCTTCAGACAGGATACTTTTATCCAAATACTTTCTAGAGATTTATGTGTGAGTCCATAATATGGAACTACTAGAACCTGAAACTCAAAAACGTCTTTTTCCAAAAAGAGTTATCTTATATTTCCTTTTCTGTTTGATAGCAACAAAATTGACCGATTATCAAAACCAGGAGCCGAGAAGCAATTTTTCCTGTTATTCAACCATTCTTTAAATATTGAATACCTACTTTGTGCCAGGAATTCTTCTTCTTTATATCTAAATCTGTCTGTCTAACTTCCCATCCTCCCTACCAATGCCTTAGTTTCAAGCTTTCATCATTCCTTGTATGGAAGAGCTTTCCAAGTGGTTTGCCTAAGATCAAAATTCCTTGTTGCCATGCAACTGAAACAATACTATCTGAACAGAGGATTTATTGAAAGATAGCTGAGGCTCACAGAGTTGATGAAACAGCCAAGTGTCATACGTGGAAAATAGGCATAAACTGGGGCAGCTCTAGAGAGCAGTGAAGCAAGATACACAAAATGTTCTTTAAGCAGAAATAATCAGGATAAAACATCCCTAACTATCCACCCTGCTAATAAGTGTATCTTTACCTCACAGACTTCTCGATTGAAATCCCCGGTGGAAACACTCAATTAGCTAACACCAGTTCAAGCACCTCACTGGCTGCTAAGGGCCAAAGGGAGAAACAAAGACAAAGACACACATGAAGAGAGAGACACACAGAGAGGGAGACTTGAATTCCTTACGGAGAGGAAAGCTTTGTTTCTTGTCAAAATAAATGCAGTGTGGAATCCCCAAAATCTTGGGTGGGGTGGAGGGAGAGGAGGAATGCTTCATGGACTTACCCATCTCTCTGCCTTAGCCTCCTTCTCCTGGAATGCCTGGCCTCTAGCTATCTCCCCCCTATTCTCTGAAAGAACTAGGATTCACTTCCTCAGGGGAGTTTCCGTGATCACCCTCTTCCCATCCTGTAACCAAGCAGGACCCTATGGGGCCCTCCCAGAACAGGAACTCCCTCCCTCTCCAGAAACTTTAATCAAAGAATAAATTTAATCAAACAAGTGAGGAAACACAGAAAAGAAAACAGTCAAGCAAGACAAAATACCAATAGTTTAGGCAATAAACAAAGTCGAGGACCTTTCCTCCCCAAGAGCTATAGATAATATTCTAAGCCATGTCCTTTGAGCTGTTTTGCAGATACTGAAACCCCCACCAAGTGGAAGAAGTTAACCGTATGCTTCCCACAAGCTCGTAGATCCCAGAGCAGTTGGTACCAGGTTGATGATGCTGACTCTCACTTACCTAACTACCAACCAATCAGAAGACTCTCCACAAGCTGACCACACAGCTCACCTTTTTCCTGAAAGCCTTCATAGAATTCGGGTCTTTTAAGCGCTAGTGTGTCCTGGACTCCTTGCTTGGCCTTGTAATAAATGCTGCACTTTCCTGCACCACCAGCCAGTGCCAGTAAGTCTGTGGCTTTACTGCACACAGGCAAGCAGACCCAAATTTGGTTTGGTAATAATCCCAGATGAGCTCTTACGTGCCCCCATTACTTCTTTTACATGTATCCGTGAGAGTACTTTTCTGTTTACTTGACTCTTTACCTCCCTCTCCCAGATAATCGACTGTTTAAAATCAAGAACCACCTCTTGTTTGGTGAGGTTTAAGAATCTAGCCAAAAATCCAGCTTAGAGGAAAGGATCAGCTGGGGTAAGCTGCCTTAGTAGGCAGTTTTGGAAAGACTGAGGTCGCTGGAAAGTGAAAAAGAGAAAGTGGCTAGAAGGTAGTGTGCCAATGACAAATGGCCTATTTTGAATTTGCATAGAACTAAAAAAATCTTATCTGTATGTGCTAAATAATATTTTTAATGATTTCCTGGTATCTTACATAACAGTGACTTTCCCTGACCTTATTATTAGGTTTTGGGTTTCTGTCTAAATATAGGTTCAGTAGTAACTTTCTCCTTACTTCTGAGTCCAGATCAAATGCTACCTCATCTCTGATGCCTTTCCTGGTTCCCCAAATGGATTTATTTTTCACTTATTGAAGGCAAGGACTAAGTCTGTCTTGTTAACCTAACTCTATCCCTAGGACCTGGCAAAGTGCCTGGCACAGAGTAGGTGATGAATATTTATTTAACTGATAATCACTATGGGGAGCAGAAGAGACTAATTGAAAAATAGAGGACTAGAGAAGCCGTAAAGCCTCCAAAGTTTTTAATGATCCCTGGCTTGGTTCATACTTCTTTCTTCTTTCTTGCTCTGCTAAGTGGAAGTCCTGATGGATTGTTACCCAATCTTCTGTTCCTGATTTACCCCACTACTACTATCCCTAACCTGCACCTGTACACCTACCTCCACATCTGCAATGGTCCCATTTTTATCAAAAGCATATAAATTACTTTCAGAATAGTGTTGTGAAGAATTCCATGGACCCCCCACCTCAGCAAAATAATTGTAACTGGTGAAAATTATTTAAAAAACATTTAAAGTCTCTAGAAAATATTCTAAGGGCATATAATAAGTGAAAAAACTTATTCAAGAAAATTTGCTAAAACTTTGTTCTTTTGTAAGAAGAGGGTCTGTAGCACTTAAACCACTATACATTCTCTACCTCTCCCTTCCCCCTCAACTCAATATTACAGAAGCTACACTCCAAGTGGATGTGATCAAGAAGATGGGGCTTGGGCTTCCCTGGTGGCCCAGTGGGTAAGAATTCGCCTGCCAATTCAGGAGACACAGATTCGATCCCTGGGCCAGGAGGATCCCACATGCCGCAGAGCAGCTAAGCCCACGTGCTGCAACAGTTGAGCCTGTGCTCTGGAGCCTGGAAACCACAACTACTGAGTCAGTGTACTGCAACTACTGAAGCCCATGCGCCCTAAAGCCCATGATCCACAACAAGAGAGGCCACCATGATCAGAAGTTGGCACATAGCAACTAGAGAGTAGCCCCCACTGGGCAGCAACTAGAGAAAAGCCAGTGCGGCACTGAAGACCCAGGGCAACCGTAAATAAATAAAATTATTTTTTTAAAAAGAAGATGGGGCTCACCTGCTCCCAGGCAAAGAGGCCTCCATGTGAGAGGGAGGCCACCAGCATGTCTCAGCCCCCACAGCTCTGTCTTAGTGAATATCGCTAATTTCCAGGTGAATATCGCTGAGAGGCAGAAGCATCCTTCCTCTAACCAGTCCCTATGTCTATGGCAGAAGGTCTACACCAAAAAATCAGGCCAAGCACCCGACTTGTAAAGCTGACTGGTTTTTTGTTTTGTTTTGTTTTGTTTTTAATTTCTAACAGAGTATGGGGATGTTCAAGCCTAAGGGAGCTTTAGAAAACAATGAAGGTAAACAGTTAAGAGGATGCTGGTAGTGTCAAGATATCAACAGATGACATGACAGGCCAGCTAGATTGCCAGTGAGAATCAGGGGGGAAAAAACAGCTAAGAAGACCCTCTAAGGATCAGAATAAATCTAAAAGGCTGGCCTCGAAAACCAACAACTGCAAAGGAGTCAAAACTAAATTGAACTTCATGAAAGTTTAAAACTTCTGTGTTCAAAGGATACCATCAAGAAATTGAAAAGGCAATCCACAGAATGGGAGAAAATGTTTGTAAATCATATTATCTGATAAGGGACTTGTATCTAGTGTTTGTATAGTGTAGTAGTCTCCTAAGACTGCCATAAGAAGATATCACAGACTGGGAAGCTTAAACAACACAAATTTATTGTCTCAAGTTTTAGAGGAAAGAAGTCTGAGATCAAGGTATTGGTGGGGTTGATTTCTTCTAGGGACTCTCAAGACGATAATATTCTGTGCCACTCACCTAGTGCCTTGGTATTTTCTGTCAGTCTGTGGCATTTCTTACCCTCTGCTACATCACCCTGTTCTCTGCCTTTATCTTCACATAATGTTCTACTTGTGTGCATGTCTCTCTGTGTCCAAGTTTCCCCCTTTTTATAAGGATACCCACAGTATTAGATTAACCTCCACCATAAAACTCCATTTTATTTTGGTTACATATGTAAAGACCCTATCTCCAAATAAAGTCATATTCTGAGGTATTGAGGGCTAGGATACCAACATATACTTTGAAAGAGACACAATTCAACCCACAACATATAAAGAACTTACCACTCAATAAAATAAAATAAAAAACCCAATTTCAAAATAGGCAAAAGATCTGAGTAGATATTTCTTCAAAGAAGATATACAAACAGCCAATAAGCAAAGGTGCTCAATATCATTAGCTATTATGGAATAAAAAAAGACAGGCTTTTGGGTTTGGGGGGGCTTTTAGTTTAGATAAATTGGATTTTTTTAAAAAGACATAACAAATGATGACAAGCATGTAGGAAAAATGGAATTCTCATACACAGCTGCTGAGTATTTAAAGCAGTACAGCTGCTTTGGAAAACAGTCTAGTTGTTCTGCAAAAAGTCAAACATAGAGTTACCATATAACCCAGCTTCTGGTGAGTGCCCAAGAGAAATAAAAACATATATCCACATCAAAACTTAAACATCAATGCTTATAACAGTATTATTTATAATAGCCCAAAGGTGGAAGCAACTCAAATGTCTATCAACCAATGAATGGATAAATAAAAAGTAGAATTTTATTCGTCAATAAAAAGGGACAGAGAACTGATTCATGCTACAACATGGCTGAATTTTAAAAACATTATGCTAAGTGAAAGAAGCCAACAACAAAAGGCCACTTATTGTAAAATTCCATTCATATGAAACATTCAGAATAGACAAATCTACAGAGACAGGGGTCGATTGGTTGTTGCCTAGAGGTGGAGGGTCTCAGGAAATGGAGAGTGACTGCCAATTGGCATGTGGTTTGTTTTGGGGTGGTGGTTGCATAATTCTGTGAATATACTACAAACCATTGAATTGTACACTTTTAAATGAGTTAATTACATGATATATGAATTATATCTAATAAAGCCACTATATTTTTTTAAAACTATATAAATTCTTTCTTTCAAGAACCTCATCCTACCCCAAGTCGCTATTAGAACTGTACTTGAGAGTGAGAAAGAACAAAGGTTCTTCCTTGTTTCCAGTGCAATTTTCTTCCCTGAGTCTAGAAGCAATAGGATTTTACCCTGCTCAGCATCTCCTTATGTGGACAGGGAGGCAGACTTATGGATAGATAATTACAATACTACATGTGAAGACCTGTAACAGGCACAATGGGTATTGTAAGTAGAGCCAGAGCAGATTTTTGAAGCCAGATGGCCCAGGGTTTGAATCCCAGCTCTGCTACTACCAGCCTCCGCTTCCTCTATTATAAATCATGGACAATAATAATGAGCTGTGGGATTCCTGAAGGAATTAAAGGAAATACTGTCATTGGAGCATCTATCAGAACGCCTCGGGCAAGGCCCTGCAGGGCAGTGTTTCTCATACTTCAGTTGCATGGGAGTCATCTGGAGATTCTGTTAAATTGTAGATTCTGATTCAGTGGGTCTGGGATAGAGCCTGAATCTCTGCTTTTCTACAGGCTCCCTTAGTGGCCCTAGTACTGGTTGAGGACCATTGGTTAGGTAGCAGGACTATGAAGTCTTCATAACCTTTGTATGAAGTGTCAAAGGAGTGTAGAGGAGGGAGCAGTAAATTAAGTCTTCAGACCGGAAGGCCAGAGCTGGACTTTCCTTGAAAAAACGGTAGAGAGTTTGCCAGGAATGGGAAGGGGATGTGCATTCTAGACGAGAGGCAGAGAACAATCAAGAGCTTGACATAATAGTGGAAGATGACTTCAGAAGTAACTTATGGGGACTTCCCTGGTGGTCTAGTAGTCAAGACTCTTATGCTTTCACTGCAAGGGGAACGGGCTGTATCCCTTCAGGGAACTAAGATCCCGAATGCAGTGTGGTCAAAAAACAAACAAACTTAGAGAATGTGGTAAGCAACAGCCAGAAACTGGGAGAGTAGGTTGTAAATGATTTTAAACCAGATGTTAATGAGTTTTAATTTTAGCCTAGGCCAGTGGTGCTCAGAACGTGGTTCCTGATCAGCACCTTCCCCAAACTTGTTAGGAATGCACATTTTAGGACCCACCCCAGACCTACTGAGTCAGAAACTCTGGAGCAGGAGCCCAGCAACCTATCTTCAAACAAGTCCTTTAGGTAATGTGGATGCACATTAAATTTGAGAACCACTGGCTCTAGGTAATGGGGCTGGGTCACTGGGAGGTATTTTTAATAGTAAAGTGAAGTGATCAGATCTGTGTAGTAGAAAGCTGACCCAAGCAGTTGAGACATAGTAGATAGGGAGAGTAGGAAGGCAGCACAAGCAAGTGGGAGGAGAGGAAGTCCATGAGCAGAGGGTGGGTGCCTGGACAAGGGCAATGGCGGAAGAAATGAAGGAGAGAGCTGACCTAAGAAGAATTTAGGAGATGGATTCAGTAACACCTAAAGACTAATCGGATATTACCTGTGAGGGTAAACAAGGAGTGGATGGTTCCAAAGTGTGTATCTCAGGTAACTGAGTGGGTGGTGAAAATTATCAAAATAGTAAGAGAAAGGAGAAAAGTAAGCCTTGGATGGCAGGGGGTAGGGGGTGGGGGAAGAATTTAATCATGAACAGGCTCAATTTGCTCCAGGGTCATAAAGTGAAAGGTTGTAAATGCACTGAAAATAATGGTCCAGGTTCAGGTTGGAGGCCTAAGTCCATGATCTAGATTTGGAACTTGTTGGTACATAAGAGGTAGTTGAAGCTGTGCCCGTGGAGAAAATTATTTAAGAAGTGAGAACAGACCAAGGACAGAAAACACAGAAATCTCAGCATTCAGGCATAGGCAGAGAAAGAGGAGCTGGGGCTGGAGAGTGAGAAAGAGCTGAGGAAAACAGGAAAGCAGCACGTTGAAGAAATCTCATGTAGGAATATACGAATGTATATCATATAGCAATGTGTTTGGCTAAAACAACAGAAAAGTCTGGCCACAGGTTGTTTAAAGAAACAAGTGATATTTTTCTTATACGGCAAGTTGGTAATCCAGGCCTGCTACCATCATAGAAGACCCAGGCTCCTGCTTTCTTTCTGTGCCATTTTTAAGGTGTTGGCTTCTAACTCCAAGGTTGAAGAATGGCTACCAAGACGTGACATCCAAATTCAAGGCAGGAAGAATGGGACAGAGAGGCCAAGGCAGGACTAGCTACAACTCTCCCCTTTTTGCGGGAGTCTCTCTTTATATTCTTTGAACTTGGCCAAGTTCTCTTGTCTGGAACTGAGTCACACAGTCACTCCTGGCTGCAAGAGAAGGGAGGAAATTGAGTGTTTAACTCCGGCTTCAACAGAAGAAGGCAAGGGAGGAGGGTTGGTAGTGGTTGTACATCTGCCAAACTGCTGTGCCTGCCACACCTAAACGGAGAGAAACCCAGTGATGAGGCAGGGGCTGAGGAGAGGCACAGCTTCTCTCTGCGACTTACGCTTCTGCACAAATAACTCTTTTACACAAAATAGAAACAGCAACATTGTACAAGCAGTATAGGATCAAGAGTTTTTTTAAAAAAAGCAAGAAAGCTCCCAGCTATCATTCCCAGTATTATTATTACATATATTTTTAAAACTCTAAAACAGACTGCCTTCATTCTGGGCCATGAAGATCCAAGCTCATTCTCCACACAAACTCTGACCATTCAAATTCTCCACTTGGTGTTATCTATAATGAATAGAATACAAAGCAGCCCAGCAAATCCTGGCAGTTTCCCCGACGTTTGTTCCTTTTATAATGGGCACAATTCTTCTCTAGGCACAATTATGACTGTCTGGACATTATCTGCTGCTCAGCTGGGGACACCAAACCTGGATGAGTTTACTCTGAACATATGAATAAAGCATTTTGTAAAAATAGGAGAAACATAATGGCCATACAAGGTATAAGAGTTTGGAAATGTTTGAAGAATAAAAGTTATTATGCCATGGTATGTCTCACTGCCAAGCTCAACCTATACAAGATTTCTCTTCCCAACTAAAACACCCTGTTCACTGGTGTAGGAAGAAGGTGAGATCTGATTATAGGCACAACATCCCACAATATGCCTTTGGGTGTACTGAGGTGAAGGCCGAATAAGACTCCTAACATCTGGGTCAACAGGATAGCACTTTGGGCAGTGACTGATTTCTGAAACCTGATATGGGGACTTCTCTGGTAGTCCAGTGGCTAAGACTCCATGCTCCCAATGCAGGAGGCCTGAGTTTGATCTCTGGTCAGAGAACTAGATTTGACAAGCTCAGTTCACTTCAGTCGCTCAGTCGTGTCTGACTCTTTGCGACCCCATGAATCGCAGCATGCCAGGCCTCCCTGTCCATCACCAACTCCTGGAGTTCACCCAAACTCATGTCCATTGAGTCAGTGATGCCATCTAGCCATCTCATCCTCTGTCGTCCCCTTCTCCTCCTGCTCACAATCCCTCCCAGCATCAAAGGCTTTTCCAACGAGTCAACTCTTCGCATGAGGTGGCCAAAGTATTGGAGCTTTAGCCTCAGCATCAGTCCTTACAAGGAACACCCAGGACTGGTCTCCATTAGGATGGACTGGCTGGATCTCCTTGCAGTCCAAGGACTCTCAAGAGTCTTCTCCAACACCACAGTTCAAAAGCATCAATTCTTTGGTGCTTCTTTCTTCACAGTCCAACTCTCACATCCATACATGACCACTGGAAAAACCACAGCTGTGACTAGGATGGACCTTTGTTGGCAAAGTAATATCTCTGCTTTTGAATATGCTATCTAGGTTGGGCATAACTTTTCTTCCAAGGAGTAAGCGTCTTTTAATTTCATGGCTGCGGTCACCATCTGCAGTGATTTTGGAGCCCCCAAAAATAAAGTCTGCCACTGTTTCCACTGTTTCCCCATCTATTTCCCATGGAGTGATGGGACCGGATGCCATGATCTTCGTTTTCTGAATGTTGAGCTTTAAGCCAACTTTTTCATTCTCCTCTTTCACTTTCATCAACAGGCTCTTTAGTTCTTCTTCACTTTCTGCCATAAGGCTGGTATCATCTGCATATCTGAGGTTATCGATATTTCTCCCAGCAATCTTGATTCCAGCTTCTGCTTCTTCCAGCCCAGCATTTCTCATGATGTACTCTGCATAGAAGTTAAATAAGCAGGGTGACAATATACAGCCTTGATGCACTCCTTTTCCTATTTGGAACCAGTCTGTTGTTCCATGTCCAGTTCTAACTGTTGCTTCCTGACCTGCATACAGATTTCTCAAGAGGCAGGTCAGGTGGTCTGGTATTCCCATCTCTTTCAGAATTTTCCACAGTTTATTGTGATCCACACAGTCAAAGGCTTTGGCATAGTCAAGAAAGCAGAAATAGATGTTTTTCTGGAACTCTCTTGCTTTTTCGATGATCCAGAGGATGTTGGCAATTTGATCTCTGGTTTGACATGCTACAACTAAGCATTTTCATGCCTCAACTAAAGATCCTGTGTGCCACAACTAAGACCCAGTGCTGCCAAATAAAGTAAACAAATACTTAAAAAAAAAAAAAAAGCTAACAGGATAATACAAGTAAATATTATCAAGAAAACTAAAGGATATAAAGAATTCTGTCAACAAATATTCAGCACTCACATCATTATTTATCTTTAATAATAGAGAGCTATAGTGTGGAAAACCAATTTAAAAACAGTGGGTTGCCATTTCCTTCTCCAGAGAATCTTCCCCACCCAGGGATCAAACCAGGGTCTCCCGTATTGTAGGCAGACGCTTAACTGTCTGAGTCACCAGGGAAGTCTAAATAATAAATGAAAATATCACAGTATTATATTAACTAGACACCTAACAGCTGATGAAAGACATAGGAAATGTAACCAAATTAGAATCAGAAGTCTTCAGTCTTTAAAACTTGACCCAGAAGTTAAAGGAGAACTGTTCTTATACATTTCCTTTTTTACATTGTCTAGATTCTACCACAATCAAATCATATTACAGCTGAGATTGTATATTACCTTAACTTTACAATTAATTTTCAGATATTTGTAGCCTATGGTCAGATGACCTTTTATTTTAACAACTTTATTGAGATACATACTTATGCTGTGAACATTTCTATACAAATTCTGTGTGGACATATGCTTTCGTTTCTCCTGGGATTTGTCTAGGTGTGTAACTGCAGGGACACATGATAACTCTGTGTTTAATAGTTTGAGAAACTGTCAAACTGTCTGCCAAAGCACCTGCATCTTTCTACATCAGCAACATATGAAGCTCCAAGTTCTCCTCATCTAGAGACTTTATTTTTATATGAAACAAATACAGAGAACTCAACCGATTCCAGCCATAAAAAGTTTCCTTTAGGATAAATAACCCCCTTTTGGGGGGCATGAATGAAAATGTCTTGCATCATTTCCTCCACTCCCCAAATTCATATGTACAGTGACTTCCCAGTCCACAGAGGAGAAGCCTAATGCATGGTTTCTTTGTGGGTTAGGATAGAGTCTGGTAAGATCTACAAGGGTGGGATATAGTTTTGTAAAATCCAAATACGTCAACTTAACATTTGGTTTCTTGTTTGGATTTGGTTGGGGGCAATCATTTATTTTTAACTACTTGAGTGTGTAATTCCCAGGCACTGACTACTTTAACAGTTTGCTTGGGGCTGTACATGTGAGGTCCTCATTTTAAAAGTCTTAATTGCTGTCTGCAATCTGGTTACCTCATTACCATAAGGGCCCCAGGAGTCCCACTGTTGTTCATCTTAGGAAGGGTGGTTAGTCTTCTTAGGGAGGAGGGCAAGATACCTCGGGCGTGGGGATCTCTGAGGCAGAGCTTAGCAACAATTTTCCATCTGAGTCAGATTCCCCTCCCACTCAGACAGAGCCTGGGGCTCATCACCCTTCTGAGGCTTTCCTTGGTTCTCTGGTTGCTGTTTTCAGTCTTTCTACTCCTGCCCCCTACCCTGACTGCCCCTCCACCAGAGCCCTGCAAGACGCTGTTGGCTGCAGCTCCCAGAGGAAGCCCCCCTCCCAAATGCCACCTCCTTCTCCTGGGTCAGTGCCATCATTCCTAGAACCTTCTTGACAAACTTTAATAATTATTATTTTTTCCTTTCATTAATATTCTACATTTAACATACAGCCCCTCCTCCCTCCGCTCACACTGTTACTAAAAGACTAGTGAGTCATCTAAATCATCCCACCTGCCTCTCCCAGTTAAGAGACTATAAGACCCCAAACTGACTTAAACTCTATTTTACCCCAAGACTTGAAACTAAGCTTAAGCATATTGTCAAAGTCTCTCCTACCTCAGTCTCATATCAACCTCACCTAAATAAAACTGAAATTGAAAAGTTAGGAACTTCCCTGGTGGTGCAGTGGCTAAGATTCCACGCTCCCAATGCAGGGGGCTAGGGTTCAATCCCTATTCTGGGAATTAGATTCTGCATGCTACAAATAAGACCTGGTGCAGCCAAATAAATAAATAAATAAATAAATAATATTAAAATCAATATTTAAAAAAAGAAATGTAAAAGTTATTTAACATTTTGTTGCCTCAGCTCTGTGTTGTTTTTATCTCATATACTTGGGAATGATAGATTCCCTCAGAAGTATGATTATATCAGAAGCATGGAAACATAGTTATGAGTTTCTCATACATATTTCATCCAAATATTAACCTGCTTTTATCAATTTTATTTGATCAGATAACATTAAACAGAAATTTCACAAATAAAATAATTTTAAAATGCTTACACATAGAATTTAGATGACTTTAGTATTTTTAATGTTCTACTTGGTATAGAGAAATATTTCTCTAATATCAGAAAATAGCAGTGTTAATAAAACAGTAAGTGGCAACTGATGCTCAGATTGGGATGGGGTTTGTGCAGACCATACCCCACAGGCAATAGGCCTTTTCTAATGGGGTTGTAACTTCCTCGTACCCACGCTATCTAAGCTCTCAGACCCTGGTGCCAGACTGCCTGGGTCTACAAGGTAACTCCACCACTTAGCTGTCTACTAAGTTACTCAACATTTCTGTGCTTCAGTTTTCTCTTCCTTGAAGTACATGCAATAATAATCAAGCTGTTACTTAGATTAAATTTGTGAAGTGCTTGGAACACTCCTTGGTTCACAGTGTTAGCTAATATCTAATTATAGTATTGTGTGTCGCCTTTTACATAGAAGGCGAAATCCAGATTATGATGTGATATTTCTCAACATTTGAAATGGTGGCTTGTTTAAAGCCAAGTGTGACATTGCTGGCTGTGACCACGCAACCCCTCTGAACTGTGCTATATTGCTTCTGCAATCTCACCAGCCCTCAGAGCCACCTGCTGATAAGGGTATGTTGACGGCAGCACCCACCAATTCTCTGAGCCCCAGAATTTGTGCACAGACCTGTTTAATGTCTTTAGGTGGATGTCTCAAACTTAAAATAGTCCAAGAATAATTTAAAAAATTGTTTTTTTACTGCACTGGGTCTTCTTTGCTGCACAAGGGCTTCTCTAGTTGTGGCATGGGCTCAGTAGTTGCGACGTTTAGGCTTAGATGTCCCACAGCATGTAGGATCTTAGTTCCCCAACTAAGGGTCTAACCCTAACCTGCATCCCCTGCTTTGGAAGGCGGATTCTTAACCACTGGACCACCAGGGGAGCCCCCTCCCAAGAATTCTTGATTCACTCACCACTACCCCTAACTCTTGAGAGTCCCTTGAACTGCAAGGAGATCCAACCAGTCCATTCTGAAGGAGATCAGCCCTGGGATTTCTTTGGAAGGAATGATGCTAAAGCTGAAACTCAAGTACTTTGGCCACCTCATGCGAAGAGTTGACTCACTGGAAAAGACCCTGATGCTGGGAGGGATTGGGGGCAGGAGAAGAAGGGGACGACAAAGGATGAGATGGCTGGATGGCATCACTGACTCGATGGACGTGAGTCTGAGTGAACTCTGGGAGATGGCGATGGACAGGGAGGCCTGGCGTGTTGCGATTCATGGGGTCACAAAGAGTCGGACACGACTGAGTGACTGAACTGAACTGAACTGAACCCCCAACACAGAAAATCTGTTCTCCCTTTAGTAAATGGCACCACCCTCCACCATCTCCCAGCTCCAGAAACCAGTCCCTCTCAGTCCTTTATCTCCTAATCTTCTCCTTCCAGGCTCCACTGCCTAGGAGGCCTGGACAAGGAGGGGCCTGAAATCCATCCTCCAGCTGTGGGCCCCTGTGCAGGGCAGGCCTGCTTGAAGGCTGGGGCAACTTTTTCTCAGGTGCCATTTGGCTTAGCAGGGGCCAGTCCCTTTCTCTCTGCCCCGATCTTCTCCCAGTTCATTACCAAGTCTTTCAGTACTTTCTCCACCATTCAACAATCTTTCTGTTTCCTTCCATGTCCACCACCCAGGTTAAGCTACCCTCATTTTTCACCTAGATGATCAAATTGCTTTCCAACTGTGTGGCTCCTTCTCTGGTCACACATCCCTCTAGTCATTCCCCACCCATTTGTCAGGTCAAATACATTACTTTAAAAGGTCAAATTAAGTACATTACTCTCCTGCTTAAAACCCTCTGATGACTTCCTGTTGCTTTTAGGTAAAGAGTAACACCACCTACCTGCGCAGTCTTATTCTTGTCTGACTCTTAGCCCCAAACCCAGGCACTCTGCTCTCGTTGAAGTTATCCTGGACTTCTCTCACTTTGTCTTAGGTTTTATCATGATCTGACAGCTCCTATTGCTTCCAGATTTTACTTAATGTTTTTTTCAGGGAAGCCTTTTCTACCTCCATATTAAATTCGGTCCTCCTGTGCTGTGCTCTCTTAGCACCCTGCCCATTTACTTCCTAGAGCTTATTCCTGTTACCTATACATAATCACTGGGTGATTATGTATAAAAATCTGAAGTCGTTATTTCTCTTCAAGCGATGCCAACTTTCTCATGGGCTCTCATTCCTGTTGGGGACTGGGCTAAATTTAAACTTGCCATACCACTCGGCCTAAAAAAAGAATGAAATTTTGCCATTTGCAGCTTCGTGGGCAGACTTGGAGGGCATTATGCTAAGTGAAATGTCAGAGAAAGGCAAGTACTGTAGGATATCACTTATATGTGGAATCTAAAAAACACAACAAACTAGTGAATGAAACAAGAAAGAAGTAGACTCACATACATAGAGAACAAACTAGTGGTTACCAGTGGGGAGAGGGAATGAAGAGCGGGAATACAGGCATAGAGGGAAGAAAGGATTATTATGGAATCACATGAAATCATGAGTGTGAAACATTTGAAAATTGCAAAGCACTATAGAATTTAAAGACTCTTTCATTCCATCTAAAAAAAGTACTCTGGTAAAACAAACAAAAAAAAAGCTTACCAAAGTTGTATGATCTTAAACCATCTCATTTTGGGTGAACAGTCAATTTAAAGTTACAGTCCTATCAGAACTTTCCCCTCCTCACTCTTGACATCCCAAGATGGCCTGTGGGACCAAAAGGAAGCTTTGAGGCAGTGACCAGAGGAGTCTTAGGTCTGTGCAGAGCTGTGAGCTATAGCCTAGGTCCTCACTGGCCTTCACAGCCATGTCCCTAGTCATACCTGGTCACCAGGGCCTGGTATCAGCTGCTGAGGTTGTTGACTGTCAACTCGTAATTTGTTGCTTTAGTACCTTGAGACTCTGACGTCTCACCTTCCCATCCCTGCTCCTTTCATCAGCTGACTGGGAGCACTTCAGCTCTTGTTGGGGTTTTCAGCTTTGCCCATCCTTGGGGTCTTAGCCACATTCTCCAGCCATTACCTGCATGGTTCTCATGCTACTTTCTTCTTGCCTGGCAGAAGGCATAAGAGAAGTCTGGGTTTCCAGCACACCATCTGCAAATTGTAGACATGCAGCAGCCTGGAGAATCCCAGGGACGGGGGAGCCTGGTGGGCTGCCGTCTATGGGGTCGCACGGAGTTGGACATGACTGAAGCAACTTACCTGCAGCAGCAGCACCATTTCAGATTGTTTGTTCTCCTTAACGCCACTGTCTTTTCCTAAGACCTGATCAATGTGAGACTTCTGCCAGAACTGGGCAGCCTTCCAACCTGGGCCAGAGACAGTGGGCTTCAAGATTCCTTCACACTTAGCTGGATATTTCTAATCCCCTGCCTCAGGGTTAGATCCCCAAAGTAGGAGAATACAGATATATCCATGCTGACCACTTATCCTACCTCTTTCTCTGTGAAATTTATTTTTATCTCCCCATTCCTATTCTCTTTTTGGGTTTTAGCATAAGTCTAAGTGAGTTCTTTCCTGGCTTTTCAGATTAGATTGACTGTCAGTCTCACAAGGGCAGAAACTGTTTTGTTCATTTCTGATCCACAGTATCTAACATAGTGCTAGGCACATAGTGCCAGGACATAGAATAGAAACACACACAAAAATTGCTAAACAAATATTGCTTTCTTTTAAAAGATATTTATTTATTTGGCTGCACCAGGTCTTAGTTGTGGTACACAAACTCTTAGTTGTAGCAGGTGGGATCTAGCTCCCTGACCAGGGATGGAACCCAGGCCCCCAGCATTGGGAGTCTGGAGTCTTAGCCACTGGACCACAAGAGAAGTCTTGAACAAATATTTTTAATCTGCCATTACCCTAAAGAGACATTAAGATCAGGAGGCCAACAATGACATTTTATAAATCCCTGTATTCCCTTATCATGCAGGGCTTTGGAGTAAGTTTCTGGCCCCACTATTCATTTATTCAACAAATACATTTTGACTGCATACTATGTGCAATGCACCGGGCTTGCTATTGACAATATAGGAGTAAATCCTTTAAAACGTTTTTACTAAACATCAAACACATTCAAAAAATTGATAACATGTATGTAAAGTGAAAAAAAAAATGTAAAGGGTAAAATTTTACCCTTTAAACCTTGGTCATTTCAATGGTAAATCTTTACCTAGTGAAGAAAACAGATTGAAGGGGGACAGAAATAGATCCCTGGAGACCAGATGTGAGGCTATAGCAGACTTGGGCAGATAGATGTGGGATTTGCTGTACCGGGGCACAGGGAGAAGGAAAAGGAAGGCTGAGCTCAAGAGATATTTAGGTGGAAAACAGTACCTGATGGACTGTTACTCACTAGTTGCATGACCTAGATAAGATCCAACCTTTCTGAGCCTTAGTTCCTGCATCTGTAAAACAGGTTAGTAATAACTATAGTTATTTGTATCCCTAACACCTAGTATAAAGCTTGGTATATGATCAAACACACAAAAATCATAGCTACTGTTTTCTTTGCTGTGGAAGCTTCATAAATGCCGGCAGAATATTTTCTTGGGGCTGCAACTTGTTACCTTCCTCTAAGGAGAAAACTATATATGATGGTGCCTTCACCAGAATAGACGCCCATTCTCCCCAGGAAGCAGGGCAGTGCAGGTCACGGTGAGAGTCTGGCACAGTCTCAGCCCCGGCCCGGCCCCGGCCCCGGCTCCGCCCACAACCTTGCGAGCTCTGTCCCCCCGCCCACAACCTCTCGAGCTCCGCCCCCGGAACCTCGCGCGTCGCCGCCGCCGCCGCGGCGCGCGCCCCGCCCCGTCCCTGGTGCTGACGTCCGGGCCAAACGGGCCGGGCGGGCTCCGCCGTGCCGTGTGCTTCCGCGGGCTCCGGGGTCGCTGGGGCCTCGTGGTGGGGCGGCTCTGCGGGGCTCGGCCCGCTTCCTCCCCTCCCCCGTGCCCTCTCGCGGCACCCGGCGGTGTCTGCGCTTCAGCCGGAGACCCAGAAAGAGGGTAAGTGTTGGCGGGAGCGAGATGGGACCGCCGGGCGCGCGCTCCGCTCTCCCGGGCATTGTCTGGGCGGGGGCGGCGCGGGCACGTGCGCGCCCCTCCCCCACCCCGCCTGAGGCGCCGGCCCCCTGGCTGAGGGGAGGGAGGGGACGAGTGACTGTGGAGCCGAGAGGCCCCGGAGGAGGAAACTGGGTCCAGGGTGAGTGTGTGTGGCTGGGGAGTCTCCGCAGCGGGAACCCGGAATTTGGGTGTGAGGGGTGTTCTTTCTAAGGGGCACCGCGCTTTCTGAGAGGATATGGGTTCCCTGGGCCCCAGTGGCGGGAGCTTTTAGGATGTTAAACCTGGTGGCCTGCAGTGGGATTGGAGACAAAATTTGGTCCCAGCACCGGCAAGTTGTGAATTTATCAGCAAGAATCCTGGAATCTCCCTTCAACCTGTCGCCTTCCCTATCGTTCGTCTCCGCCGTGAAGGATGAGTAGGATTTAGAAAGGTGGAGGATATTCCAGGGATGGTGCCCGCGTTAAAGCATCAGAGCTGTGAGACAGTGCCGGGTTGGAGTGAAAAGCTTGGGAAAATGAGTACTTGGGAAAAGAAAGGCTGGTTTGGTGGGTTGTGGCCAGATTGCAGAAGACAGGTTTATCTCATAACCTTTTTTTTTAATGAGTGTAATTATGTTAAAAAAAAGTGGAAGAAAATACTACCAGTAAATCTACAACCCTGACTTCTCATTCTTAGAATTTTGATGTTTGCTTGTATTTTCTTCTAAGCTTGTAACTGTTACTGAGTTTTAACTACCATTTTGCATTCCCTTTTTTCGTTTACATGTTAAAATGCAATGTAATGTTATGTACTGTTCAGCAATATAATTTACTTTCTTAATGAGCAAGGAGCAGGCATTCATAGAAAAATTTTAAAAATACGGGAAAGAAAAATGAGGAAAGGTACCATAGTTTTATTGTGTAGAGCTATTATCATTGAGTATATTTTCGGTTGTGGATGTTCTTTGAAAGATAGGAGCAGGTGAAGCTGTTCTTAGGAATTTCACTTTTATGAGAATTCTTTGAAGGTTTTAAGAAGGAAAGCATAATCTGACTGCTGTGCAGAGGAAGAGAGCAAGAGAGGAAGCTGGAAGGTTGGGTAGTTTACAGTACTTTGGACTAGGTCCATGGTTTGGAGATGGAGGAGAGTAGAAAGATTAACAGTTATTTTGGAGGTAGAATGAACAAGACTTGGAAATGAATTGGTGGGGGAAAGGGAGAACTCTGCTTTTTGATACTTGTTTTGAGCAACTTTGAGTAGATGGCAGCGTTCACTGAGAAGAATGGAAGAGAGCAGTTTGAGATGGAAGAAATCATGAGTTCTGTTTTGGGTGTATTACATTTGAAATGTATTTTAGATATGAAGTCAGTATATTGAGGCAGTTGGATGTACAGGTTTGGAGCTTCCAGAACAGAGCCTAGAGTTGGAGATAAAAATTTGAGAGTACTCAGTATATAGATGATATTCAAAGTTATGAGACCACCTGAGAGCACTTCATGGCAAATAGATGGGGAAACAGTGGCAGACTTTATTTTTTGGGGCTCCAGAATCCCTGCAGATGGTGATTGCAGCCATGAAATTAAAAGACGCTTACTCCTTGGAAGGAAATTATGACCAACCTAGACAGCATATTAAAAAGCAGAGACTACTTTGCCAACAAAGTCCGTCTGTCAAGGCTATGGTTTTTCCAGCAGTTCTGTGAGAGTTGGACTGTCAAGAAAGCTGAGTGCTGAAGAACTGATGCTTTTGAACTGTGGTGTTGGAGAAGACTCTTGAGAGTCCCTTGGACTGCAAGGAGATCCATCCAGTCCATCCTAAAGGAGATCAGTCCTGAGTGTTCATTGAAGGATTGATGTTGAAGCCGAAACTCCATTACTTTGGCCACCTGATGCGAAGAACTGACTCATTTGAAAAGACCCTGATGGTGGGAAAGATTGAAGGCGGGAGGAGAAGGGGACAACAGGATGAGACGGTTGAATGGCATCACCGACTCGCTGGACATGAGTTTGAGTAAACTCCGAGAGTTGGTGAAGGACAGGGAGGCCTGGCGTGCTGCAGTCCATCGGGTCGCAAAGAGTCAGATACGACTGAGCAACTGAACTGAGAGCACTTAGGTAAAAACTATATAGAAAAGTGAATAATAGAGTGAGACTCAGGCATTCTAATGCTTGAAGATCTTATAGAGGAAGAAGATTGAGCGCAGAACGGAAGAACAGCCAGTGAGGTAGGAGAAAAAGCAGGAAACTAGTATCATGGGAGCCATGAGAAATAGGTTTCTGGTCCACGGAGTCTTGGCTCCTCAGTGCTTCTGAGATGTTTAATGAGGTGCTCACTTGGATTTGGCAACACAGAGGTTATTAGTTTGGTCATTGGCATTACTAACCAGACTGGAAGTTGGAGGTGGAAACATATGGAAGTAATTGAATGGGAGTGAGGAAGAGAAGACAATGAGTGTGAATTAGGAGCAAGTGTCCCTTGTTCAACATACCTTATTTTCATCTCTCCCCAAACTAAATTTGATAGTTGAAAATGGTGTTTTGTTTCATTCCTTTATATTAGTATGTTTGAACATTTTTCACTTTTATTGGCCATTTGTGAATTTCTGTTCCTGTCCTCTGTGCATCTTTTTATTTGTGCTTGTCACTTTCTGATTGATTTTCTGATTATCAGGAGCTCTCTAGATTCTAAATATATGTAGCCTGATGGAGAGCTTACAGAATTGTCCCCCTAATGTGTCCTCCCCCAGAATAAATGAGTTTATTATCTGTACTCCATCAGGAAGAACATAGTTAATAATGGAAAAACCATACTTGACCATTTAACTTTTACATATACATTTTTAAAATTGTAGTAAAATACACATAACATAAAATTTACCACCATAACCATTTCTCACTGGTGTTAAATACATTCATACCATTGTGCAGCCATTACCACCATCGATCTCCACAGCTCTTTTCATCTTTTAAAACTGAAACTGTACCCACTAAACAATAACTTCTCATTTCCCCCTTACCCCCAGCCTATGGCCATTCAGCTTTCTGTCTCTGTGTTATTGACTACTCTAAATACCTCATATAAGTGGAATCAAACAGTATTTGTCTTTTTGTGACAGGTTTATTTTACTTCACATAATGTCCTGAAGGTTCGTCCATGTTGTAGCTTATGTCTGGATTTCATTCCTTTTTAAGGCTAGATAATATTCCAGTATCTGTATATTTTTTCTTATTGTTCAGTTGCTCAGTCGTGTCTGACTCTGAGACCCCACGAACTGTAGCCTGACAGGCTCCTGTGTCCATGGGATTATCCCAGCAAGAATACTGCAGTAGGTTGCCATTTCCTACTCTAGGGAATCTTTCTGACCCAGGGATCAAACCCTCTCTCTTGCGTCTCCTGTATTGGTAGGTGGATTCTTTACCACTGTGCCACCTGGGAAGCCCCCTGACTATCTCCTAGAGTTTGCTGAAATTCTTGTCAGTTGAGTCCTTGATACTATCTGATTATCTCATCTTCTGCCACCCCCTTCTCCTTTCTCCTTCAGTCTTTCCCAGCATCTGGGTCTTTTCTAATGAGTTGGCTCTTCCCATTAGGCGGCCAAAGTATTGGAGCTTCAGCATCAGTTCTTCCAGTGAATATTCAGGATTGATTTCCTTTAGGATTGACTGGTTTGATTTCCTTAGCGTCCAAGGGACTTTTTAAAGAGTCTTCTCTAGCACCACAGTTCAAAAGTATCAGTTCTTTGGCACTCAGCCTTCTTTATGATCGAACTCTCACATCCATACATGACTGCTGGAAAAACGATAGCTTTAACTATATGGACCTTTGTCGGCAAAGTGATGTCTCTGCTTTTTAACATGCTGTCTAGGTTTGTCAGAGCTTTCCTTCCAAGGAGCAGGCGTCTTTTCATTTCATGGCTGCAGTTGCCATCCGCAGTGATTTTGGAACCCAAGAAAATAAAGTCTGTCACTGCTTCCACTCTTTACCCCTTCTGTTTGCAAGGAAGTGACGGGACTGGATTCTTAGTTTTTTGAATGTTGAGTTTCAAGCCAGCTTTTTCACTCTTCTTTTTTACCCTTATCTAGAGGCTCTTCAGTTCCTCTTCATTAGTTCCATACCAGTAGAGTGGTGTCATCTGCATATCTGAGGTTGTTGATATTTCTTCTAATAATCTTGATTATTCCTGCTTGTGATTTATCCAGCCTGGCATTTCACATGATGTACTTGGCCTATAAGTTAAATAAGCAGGGTGACAAAATACAGCCTTGTTGTACTTAGTTTCCTAATTTTGAACCCACCCATTGTTCCATGTCCAGTCCTAACTTTTACTTCTTGACCTGCACACAGGTTTCTCAGGAGACAGGTAGGGTGGTCTGGTACTCCTGTCTCTTCAAGAATTTTCCAGTTTGTTGTGAGCCACACAAAGACTTTCGTTTAGTTGATGAAGCAGAAGTAAATGTTTTTCTGGAACTCCCTTGCTTTCTCCATGATCCAATGGAATGTTGGCAATTTGATCTCTGGTTCCTCTGCCTTTTCCAAATCCAGCTTGTACATCTGGAAGTTCTCAGTTCACATATTGTTGAAGCCTAGCCTGAAGGATTTTGAGCATTACCTTGCTAGCATGTGAAATGAGCACAGTTGTGAGGTAGTTTGAACATTCTTTGGCATTGCCTTTCTTTGGGATTGGAATGAAGATTGACCTTTCCCCTTTGTCATGACAAGGCTGTGATCCATGAAGGAGCCATCTGTATGAAGGAGCCATCTGTATGTCTGTATATACCACATTTTATTTATCTATTCATCTGTTAATGAACACTTAAGTTGTTTCCAGCTTTTGGCTCTTGTGAATAATGCTCCTAGGAACATGGGTACATAGATACTTGTTTGAGTCCCTGCTTTCAGTTTTATGGGCTATTTACTTAGAAGTGGGATTGCTGGATCATACAGTAATTCTGTTTTTAATTTTTTGAAGAACCTCCTCTCTGTTTTCCATAGCAGCCACACCATTTTGTTTTCCCAGCAGCAGTGCACAAGGTTTCCAATTTCTTCACATTCTTGCCAACACTTTTCTGGTGGATTTTTTTTCTGTTTATTTATTTTTGATAGTAGCCATCCTAATGGTATTAGATGATAATCTCTGTGTTTTTGATTTGCACTTCCTTGATATTAGTGATGTTGAGTATCTTTTCATGTGCTTATTGGCCATTTGTATATCTTTGCAGAAATGTCAATTCAAATTCTTTTATCCATTTTAAATCAAGCTTTGTATTTAGGTCTTTGATTCATTTCAAGTTAATTTTTGTTAATTTAGGCATTAGTAAAGGGTCCAACTTTCAATTTTTTTTTTTTTTTTTTTGCATATAAATGTCCAGTTTTCCTAGCAATATTTGTTGAAAAGCCTTTTTCCCCCAACTGAATGGTCTTGGCACCCGAGTCAGAAATCATTTGACCATATATGCAAGAGTTTATTCTGGGCTCTCTATTTTATTCCATCTGTCTATATATATGTTTTTATGCCAATACCATATTGTTTTGAGTACCACACTGTGGCTTCTACTAAGTTTTGGAATCACGAGATATGAGTCCTCCAGTTTTTTTCTTTTTCAAAATTGTTTTGATTATTTAGGGTCCCTTGAGATTACATATAAATTTCAGTGTTGAGTTTTTCTGTTTCTGCAAAAAATGTCTTTGAAATTTTGATAGGGATTGCATTGAATTTGTAGATGGCTTTGGTTGGTATTGACTAACAATATTAAGTCTTCCAGTCCATGAAAATGAAGTGTGTTACCATTTATTTGTTGTCTTTAATTTCTTTCAGCAATATTCTGTAGTTTTCATTGTGTAAGTTTACCTTCTTGGTTAATTCTAAGTATTTTATTCTTTTTGATGCTTTTATAAATGGAAATATATTGTAATTTCTTTTTCAGTTGTTCATTATTTGTGTATAGAAATGTGACTGATTTTTATGTGTTGACTTGGTATCTTGCTTTTTTCTGTTCATTTATTCTAACAGTTTTTTGGTAAATCTTTAGGGCTTTGTACATATAAGATCGTATCCCCCCATATTAAAATTCCCTTATATTCATTCAGTGAATACACTATAATTTGCTATGGACTATTTCCAGTTTTTTTAATTATAAAATATATAGATAGAGAAGAACTAATACTTAATACTTTAAGTTGTAAATCTGTAAGAACAGCCCATGTATGTGTGTCACCAGGCTTGAGAGTCTTTCCTTAGGATAGACTCTCAGAAATCCTTGATCCTCTTCTCTCTTTTCATTCAGTCATAGAGGATAGAATTCTTCACCGCCATCTCCTTAAATTGGCCCCAACCTCTCTGCCTTTAAACCTGCCCCCGTTTCAGCCTGTTTTCTACACTGCTGTTGAATGGAGGGTGAGAATCAGGTTCGGTGCACTTTTCCCTCATAGAAAACAAGACTTATGCAGCAGATTGTTTCTATAGTATCTGTTCTATGGGAGTTAGGAAAAAAAGTTTCTTAAAGGCTGGAGTGCATGTCATAGATGAATTGGAACTTAATTTCATTCTTGAAGGATGAATAGCATTTCAGTAAGTGGAGAGAAGGTAGGAATGAAACATGAACCTGTTGGAAGGTGATAAGGAGAAGTTCAGGCATGTGAACTTTGATGACTGTAGACAAGGAGAGGTAGAAGAACTAGTTCTACTAACCAAGGATTGTTTATTCTGTTGATCTGAAGAGTGAGTTTGGGGTAAGTGTAGGGAGAGACCTGTTTTGTGGCGGTAATGAAGGCTGATGGTGACCAGAATGCAGAGCAGGCAGGGGCTTAAACTTTATTTGTAATGTTTTATTTACATAATTGTGCATGCATTGGTGATTGTTATCTATTTTGTTTTTTAATTACTTTTTAGTTTATTGGAGAGTGTATATCCTTTTTTATTGAGATGTAGTTAACGTAATGTAAAATCCACCACTTTAAAATGTATAATTCAATGTCTTTTAAAGTGTATTCACAATGTTATGCAACCATTCACATGTGCTTAGTGACTTAAGTCGTATCTGACTCTTTGTGACCCCATGGACTATAGCTTGCTAGGCCTTTGTCCGGGGGATTTTCCAGGCAAAAATACTGGAGTGGGTTGCCATTTCCTCCTCCAGGGGATCTTCCTGACCCAGGGATTGAACTTGCATCTCCTACATTTGCATGCAGTTTCTTTACTGCTGAGCCACCTGGGCAGGCCTGTGCAACCATTACTGCCATCTGATTCCATAACATTTTCGTGATTCCAGGAAGAAGCCCCATACCTATTTGCAGTCAGTCCCAGTTCCCTCCACCCCTCCCTCCCTGGGAGCCACTTTCTGTGTCTAGGGATTTGCCTATTTCTGGGTATTTCCTGGAAATATTAGATTGGTGCAAACATAATTGCACTTTTGGACTGTGAATTTTGAATCAAGGCTCAAACACATCTTTATCAATCAAAATAGGAACCATTACAGTCAACACATTTTTGCCAATGAGAAATAAGTTGGCTTATTCCTGTAGTGTAAAAATCTGTTCTTTGGGAACAGACTTTTGGACTGTGGGAGAAGGCGAGGGTGGGATAGTTTGAGAGAATACCATTGAAACGTATGTATTACCATATGTGAAAAAGATGACCAATCCAAATTCGATGCATGAAACAGGGCACTCAAAGCTGGTGGACTGGGACAACCCGGAGGGATAGGGTGGGGAGGGAGGTGGGAGGGGGGTTCGGGACTAGGGGCTCATGTACACCCATGACTGATTCATGTCAATGTATGGCAAAACCCACCACAATATTGTAAAAAAATTAGCCTCCAATTAGAATAAATTAATTAAAAAATCTGTTCTTTGGGATTTGATGAACTCTTGGAAAGCGTTTTTTGCCTCCTCCTGGTTGTGGAAGCATTTTCCCTGCAAAAACTTGTCAAGATGCTTGAAGAAGTGGTAGTTGGTTGGTTAGAGGTCAGGTGAATATGGCAGATGAGGCACAACTTCATAGCTCAGTTGGTTCAACTTTTGAAGAGTTGGTCATGCGATATGTGGTCAGGCATTGTCTTGGAAAAGAACTGGGCCCTTTTTGTTGACCAGTGCTGGCTGCAGGGATTGCAGTTTTCAGGTGCATCTCATTGATTTGCTGAGCGTACTTCTCAGATGTAATAGTTTCACTGGGATTCAGAAAGCTGTAGTGGATCAGATGGCCAGTGACCATGACCTCTTTTTGGTGCAAGTTTGGCTTTGGAGCTGCTTTTCTTGGTCCAGCCACTGAACTAGTCGTTGCCAGTTGTCGTATAAAATTCATTTTTTGTCACACATCACAATCCAACTTGTAAGAAACACCGCGGGAAGAAGGAACCACCCCTATGGACCATTGTTCAGGGCCTTTTATTGGGCGGTCGCTCTCGGGCAGAACTCCCGGGGGCAGGTAAGCAAGAGAGTGAAGGGGGGTCTGCGAAGCAAAGGGAGTCTGCGGGGTAGAGGGAGTCTGTGGGGGAAAAGGAGTCTGTGGAGTCTGCGGAGTCTGCGAGGTGTGAGGGGTGGGGAAGGGGTTTTATAGCCCGGGCGGGGGCTCCCATATAAGGAAGAAAACGTGGGCTCAGCGGTGATTGGTGTCCAAGGGCTCCGTGTCAGCTGCTGATTGGACGGCGAGGGCTTCGTGTCGGCTCCTGATTGGTCGGCTTGGTTGCCGGCCCATCTCCGGGGCTTGTCTGCAGCGCCCTCTACCGGGACACGTCCTGACATGCCCGGGCATGCCCAGGCATGCCTCAGCACCCCTGACCTTTCATCCTGACCTTGCCCTGACCCTTCTTCCTGACCTCGCCCTGACCTTTCATCCTGGCCTTGCCCTGACCTTTCATCCTGGCCTTTTTGATATAGGACAAGGGGCGCTGATTCTTTCTGGCTACTTCCTGCTGAACGGGGGCGACGAGGGGTAGGGTACGGCCGGGATGACAGGGGGCGTCTGCTGTTAATCTTGCCATGGAGTGCTTGTTGGAAGCCCTTAGTACTGTTGTCGCATCACCATCAGCTGGATTGTGTTGAGCCGTTGTTTGATGAGGCCAAAAATTTGTTTGGGATCCAGAGCCCGAAAGTCAGGAGCAGTAGGAGAATGATGATCGGTCCCACTAGGGAAGATAGCAAAGTTGTCAGCCAAGGGGAGCTCTGGAAGCTCTGGAACCAGGATTTGAACCAGCCCTGCTGGGCCTCTCTCTCTCTCTCTCGCCTTTTGCCTTCCTTCCTGGCAGTTTCTGCCTTCGTCTCTCTTTTTCCTTTGATTCTTTCTTTTCTGCTTCTCTACCTTGCTCTTTCCTTTCCCTTCTGTCACACTCTCTAATTCCTTTCTGCCTCTCCTCGTGTCACTCTTTCAGTTTCAGTCTTTCTCTTCCTTCCTTCCCTCACTCTCTCCGCCACTCTGTCTCTCTTTCCTACTTTGTTTTGCTTTCTCTCCTTTTCGCTCTTCAACTCTTCTCTTTCCTTTCTCTGACTTTCTTTTGCTTTCTCTTTCTCCTCTTTCCTTCTCTGGTTCCATTTCCCTTGGTTCTTTCCTTCCCTCGTCTCCCTTCCTTTTTCTGCATCTCCTCCTCTCTGTCTTACTTCTCCTGTCCTCTTCCTCTGTTGCTCTCCCTAAGGTCTTCCTCCCTCTCCTCTTAATACAAGATTTGGACGGTGGTTTCTCAGTCACTCAGGAATCGGCGACAGAGGGGTTCGGGTAATGATCTGTTTGGTCGGCCCTGTGAGGGTGGAGCGGTAGGAGTGACCGGGAGGAGGGGTCAGGGCCAGGGCCACCCCTGTCTCTGGGAGACCCAGGGGAGCTCGTTTGAGTTGGGTCAGGTGGTACCAGGGCTCGTGTCCCAGGAGTTTGGCTGCTGTAGGAATGGTGAGGATTACAGTATGGGGTCCCGTCCAGCGAGGCTGTAGTGGGCGGGGACTCAGGGTTTTCAGCAGTACCTGATCTCCTGGTGCTAGAGGCCGGGTGGGCCCTGCGTCGTCTGTCGGTTGTGGCAGGACCCAGTCTGCGTGTTCTCTCAGCAAGGATCATAGGAGGGAGAAGAGGGGGAGGTATCCCGCGAGTGGGGGAGCCTCTCCCTCGGGGAGGTGAGTCAGGAGATAGGGCCTGCCGTAGAGCAGTTCAAAAGGGGTCAAACCTGTTTTGGAGTGTGGTGTGGTGCGAATTCGAGTGAGCGCCAGAGGAAGGAGGTCGACCCAAGATAGCCGCAGTTCTGAGGCTAGCTTGGTCAGATGTGTCTTGATGATGCCGTTCACCCGCTCTACCTTGCCTGACGATTGGGGCCGATAGGGGATGTGAAGATGCCAGCCGATACCTAGGGCCGTAGCCACCTGCTGAGAGATCTGCGAGATGAATGCAGGCCCATTGTCAGACTGGAGAGAGTTTGGCAACCCAAATCTGGGAATGAGATGGGCCGTCAAGACCTCCGCCACTGCCGCTGCCGTCTCCCGGGCTGTGGGGAAGGCCTCGACCCATCCTAAAAAGGTGTCCACCAAGACCAGCAGATAGTGGTAGGCTCGATGTCTGGGCATGTGGGTGAAGTCTATCTGCCAGTCCTGCCCAGGCATATGTCCCCTCAACTAGTGAGTCTCCTGTGGGGGTCGGAGTCCTCCTTGAGGAGAGGTGGAGGCACATGTTAGGCAGGATCGGTGGACGGCATATATGGTCTGTCTGAGATGTGGGGGAGAAAAGACAGGGCTGAGAAAGGAAAAGAGAGCTCTTGGTCCAACGTGGAGGGTATTGTGAATTTGGGATATTATGGTCTTAGCCTGATGGTCAGGAAGCACCGGTTTACCATGAAGTAGTATCCATCCCGACGGGTGCCTCTGAGCCCCTTCTTGTGCCAGCAAGGCTCTGGCTTCCTTGCTCGAATAATCTGGGTTGAGGGTGGATCTCAAAGTCAGCAGGGGCTCGGGGGCTTGTTGTAAGGTAATTTGTCGAGCCACTTGATTTGCCATGTTGTTACCCAGAGCGACAATGTCATGAGTGTTTTGGTGTCCTTTGCAGTGTATGATAGCGACCTCTTTGGGCAGGGATAAGGCATCCAACAGTCGAGTAATATGGGGGGCATTACAGATGGGGGATCCTTTAGTGGTCAGGAAGCCCTGTTCTTTCCAGACTGCCACGTGAGAACGGGCAATCAAGAATGCATATTTGGAGTCTGTGTAAATATTGGCCCTTTTTCCTTCTGCTAGGTGTAAGGCTCTAGTTAGGGCTGTTAGTTCAGCCTTCTGAGAAGTCGTCCCGGGTGGCAAGGGCTGAGCCTCCAGGACTTCCCAGGTGGTTACCACAGCCTAGGCCACCCTTCGGTTTCCATTGGGGTCTCGCTTTGAGCTCCCATCGATGAACAAAGTTAGCTCTGGATTTGGTAGAGGTTTGGAAAACAGGTTGTGGGGTGGTTGCATAAGGGACTCAAGTACCTCCGAGCATGAGTGGGTTGGGGGTTCTGACGAGAGAGGGAGTGAGGGTAGCGAGGAAAGCGGGTTTAATTGTGGGGAGTGGCCCACGGAAACCTGAGGATTGTCCAGAAATACCAGGTGAAATTGTTGGAGCCTGGACTCACTGAGTTCAGAAAGAAATCTAGAGGCTAAAAGGTCACCAAGACGGTGAGGCGAGAAGATGGTCAGGGGTTGGTCATGAATCAGCTTTTTTGCATCGGTGTACAACGTTGTCGCCGCCGCTAGTGCCTGCAGGCAGGGAAACCATCCCCTGGCTGTGGGGTCAAGTTGTTTGGACATGTAAGCAATAGGCAGCAATTCGGGGCCAATCGGTTGCACCAAGGCTCCAAAGGCTATCCCTTCCTTTTCATCAGAGTATAGATGATGCAGATAGTGGGGATTTGGGAGAAAGAGAGGGGGTGCAGCCAATAGAGTTGAGCGTAAAGCATGGAAGGCCTGAATCACTTCCGTGGGGGAAGACAGCGGCCCTGTGGGAGTCTCTTTGGCTGCCGCATATAGAGGTTTGGCCAGGGTAGCATAATTTGGGACCCAGTGTCGGAAGAATCCCGTCAGTCCTAAGAAGGACAATATCTGGTCTCTGTCGGCCAGAGGGCAAATGGACCGGAGGAGGCTACACCGGTCGGCTGTCAGGGCTTTAGAGGTCAGAGTGATTTGGAGACCCAGATAGACGACAGAAGTCTGAGTCAGTTGGGCTTTGGATTGTGAGGCTCTGTAACCCTGGGAACCAAGGAAATTGAGGAGGGTTGTAGTATGTCGTCGGGAGGTCTCTTCTGACGGGCTGCAAAGGAGCAAGTCGTCTACATATTGGAGGAGGGTGCTAGGGCGAAGTGAGCACCTAGCCAGGTCCCAGGACAGAGCTTGCCCGAAGTAGTGGGGACTGTCTCTGAACCCCTGAGGGAGTACGGTCCATGTGAGTTGTGTGGTCAGCTGGGTGTTGGGGGTCAGTCCAGGTGAAAGGAAAGAGGAATTGGCAGTCGGGGTGGAGTGGGATGGTAAAAAAGGCGTCCTTGAGGTCAATAACAGTGAAATGAGAAGTCTGCGGAGGTATGGAAGAAAGGAGGGTGTAGGGGTTAGGGACAAGTGGATGGGCAGGGATCACCGCCGCGTTGATCATGCGGAGATCCTGCACTAGCCAGTAGTCTCCTGAAGGCTTCCGAACAGGGAGGATAGGTGTGTTACAGGGGGAGGTCATGGGGATCAGGAGACCCTGTCCCATGAGACGGTCGATGATGGGCTTTAGCCCTCTGAGGTTGCACGTAGATAAAGGAAACTGGGACTGGGCTGGGAAACAGGTGGGGTCCCTTAGCCGGATGAGGACTGGAGGGTGGTGCCGAGCCACCACCGGGACTCGGGTGTCCCAGACCTCAGGATTAACAGAAGGGGTTGGAGGGTCAACCAGTAGCATTAGGAAGGCCCCTGACGTGGGAGCCGACCCTGGAGCTAGCTGAAGAG
Organism: Ovis canadensis; assembly: GCF_042477335.2. Lineage (NCBI taxonomy): Eukaryota > Metazoa > Chordata > Mammalia > Artiodactyla > Bovidae > Ovis > Ovis canadensis. Next base: position 206,615,610 of record NC_091245.1, on the reverse strand, counting down.
TGGCCTTCAGTTTAGCAAGTATATCTCTTCTCAAGAGAGGAGTAGGGCAGGAGGGAATGACCAGAAAGGAGTGGGTAAATAGACAGGAATCTAATCGACAGGATAGTGGTTGGGTTTGGAGCGGACACGAGGGTTGGCCGTCAGTGCCCATAACCAAAACCTGGGAAGGATGTAAAGTGCCTCCGAAAGAGAAAGGACCGAATAGGTAGGAAATTGATGGACTTACCCTCTACCTGGAGTGTTACCCTGGGCTCGGCTTGGGTTATTGGGGTCCCCGAGTCTGGGTGGCGTCAGTCACCGTTGAAGTTCAGTAGCTCTAAAGCCGAAGGAGGGCAGGAGGTCTCCCTGGGGCGCTCTGGTCCCTGGCCCCTAGAGGTCGAGGCCCGAGAGGCCTGGGGACAGTCACTAGGCCAGTGTCCTCGTCGTTTGCACAAGGGGCACGGCTTGGAAGGAGATCGCGGATTGAGGCACATCCTGGCCCAGTGCCCTTCTTGGCCACACTTGAAGCAGGCCCCCGGAGGGGGGTTTTTGGGCCCCGAGCCCGCCGCCGGCCGCAGGGCCGCTACCAAGGCCTGGGTTTGCTGGTTTAGGAGGCTTGCCTGAAATTCGGCCTTTTGCTTGAGCCTTGCCTTCCGGCTGGCCTCAGCAGTTTCCTCGTGGGCATGGTAGACCTTAAAAGCCATTTTTACCAGTTCTCGGATAGGGGTCTGAGTGCCGTCCTCGGCCTTGGCCAACTTTTTCCGGATATCGGGGGCAGACTGGGAAATAAAACGATTGGCCAAGGTGGCCGCCCCGATAGGGGACTCAGGTGACAGCCCGGTGTATTGGACGAGGGCCTTGGTCAGCCGATTAAGGAACATGGCTGGGTTTTCGTTGGGCCCCTGGGTCACCTCATCTAGTTTGAGGAGGTTTACAACCTTATGAGAGGACGTTTCCATCCCGTCGAGGATACACTCGATCATATAGCGTACTCGCAGCTGGCCACCACCCCTCTCCTGGTAGTTCCAATCAGGGTCAATGTCAGGGACCGCCTGAGCCCCTGGGGGGCGCTCGGGGGAGGGGTTGGCATAGTGCCGCTGGTCGGCCTGAGCCTTGGCTGCCGTCCAGATGGCCTGCCTCTCCTCGGGGGTGGTGGTAGACCCCAGGATGACATACATGTCCTGCCATGTCAAGGCGTAGGCATGGGTCAGACCAGTAAACTGCTTAATGTACTGAGTGGGGTTGGAGGAGAAGGAACCCAGTTTGGCCTCAATCTGTGCTAAGTCTTGGAGGGAGAAGGGGACATGGACTTGGGCTAGACCCTCAGCTCCAGCTACTTGTCGGAGAGGGAATAGCGGGGCTGGGGAAGGGGGAAGGGAGGCTCCCGGAGGGTTGCTGTGGGAGCGAGTGTGGGAGCTAACCGGGGAAGGGGAGGGAGTGACGGGGAGAAGAGGAGGATACAAGATAGGGCTAAGGGCCGGAGGATCCGGGACCGGCGGTGGAGTCTCGGGAGCGGGAGCGGAGGTAGGAGAGTCCGGAGTGGAAGGGGAGGTAGCAGAAACTGGAGTGGAAGGGGTAAGGGCCGTAGGAGAGGTATAGGGAGGAGGGGCCACCAGGTCTTCCGGGGGAACAGAGAAAACAGAGGACTCAGAGGCGGGAGGAGCTGGTTTGGCCCAGGAGGGTGGAATAGGGGGAGCCAGGATAAGCAGGATTTGGCGGGGAGTGCACGAGGTGCACAGGGTGGGGCGAGAGCGCAACGCCCAAAAGGCCTGAACATAGGGGGCCTCAGACCATTTTCCCGTTCTCCGGCAGTAGTTATCTAAATCATGGAGGATGTCAAAGTCAAATGTCCCTGTGGCTGGCCATTGTGAGCCATTATCTAGGGGATACTGAGGCCAGGCTTGTGAACACAGAAAAGTGAGCTGCTTGGAGCGGATATATCCCTTTAGTTTTAGGGTCCACAGGTTAGCCAGCAGGCACTCTAAGGGGGTGGAGTATTGGGGATCGGGTTTGGAGGCCGTCGATCCCATGGCGATCACCAAACGGAGACTAACCCCTGCTGCCCGAACATCTTCGGGTGCCAAGGGAAGCCGGGGGTCCGCACAGCCGTTCGGAATGTCTTCCTCCCGTACTGGGGGACCGAGGAAGGCCGAAGCCGGAGGCCGAAGCCGGAGGTCTACACAGCCGTTTGGGACGTCTCCCTCACGAGCTGGTGACTGGGAGGACCCAGTAAGTGGCCAGTGGTTACCGGGTCCTAGGAAGTGGTCGCCAGGGAGGGCGGGCCCCAAAGCCGAAGGGACTTACCCCGTATCCTGCCGTCCGGGGGGTTGGTCAGCCGCCTGGGTCCGGGGGGGCTGCCGCGGCAGTGGAGCTCGAGGGGGCCTCTATGGCGAGTGCTGGAAGCCCTCACCTCGAGCCCCACGTTGGGCGCCAGATGTAAGAAACGCTGCGGGAAGAAGGAACCACCCCTATGGACCGTTGTTCAGGGCCTTTTATTGGGCGGTCGCTCTCGGGCAGAACTCCCGGGCGCAGGTAAGCAAGAGAGCGAGGGGGGTCTGCGAAGCAAAGGGAGTCTGCGGCGGTGGGGGGGGGGGGGGTGGCGGGAAGGAGTCTGCGAGGTGTGAGGCGTGGGGAAGGGGTTTTATAGCCCCGGCCGGGGCTCCCATATAAGGAAGAAAACGTGGGCTCAGCGGTGATTGGTGGCCAAGGGCTCCGTGTCAGCTGCTGATTGGACGGCGAGGGCTTCGTGTCGGCTCCTGATTGGTCGGCTTGGTTGCCGGCCCATCTCCGGGGCTTGTCTGTAGCGCCCTCTACCGGGACATGTCCGGACATGCCCAGGCATGCTTCAGCACGCCTGACCTTGCCCTGACCTTTCATCCTGACCTTGCCCTGACCCTTCTTCCTGACCTCGCCCTGACCTTTCATCCTGACCTTGCCCTGACCTTTCATCCTGACCTCACCCTGACCTTTCATCCTGGCCTTGCCCTGACCTTTCACAACTGAGAAATGGTTTGTTGTTGTTGCATAGAATAAGAGAAGATGACACTTCAAAATCAAGTTTTTTAAAATTTTTGGTCAGCTCATGAGACACCCACTTCTAAGCTTTTTCACCTTTCCAGTTTGCTTCAAATGCTGAATGATGGTAGAATGGTCGAGATTGAGTTCTTTATCAACAACTTGTGTAGTTGTAAGAGGATCAGCTTTGATTGCTCTCAGTTGGTCATTGTCAACTTCTGATGGCTGGCCGCTATACTTCTAATCTTCAAGTCTCATTTCCTTTGCAAAACTTCTTGAATCACCACTGCACTGTACATTTGTTAGCAATTCCTGCACCAAATGTGTTGTTGATGTTGTGAGCTGTCTGCACTACATTATGACCTATTTTGAACTCAAATAAGAAAATCACTTGAATCTGCTTTTTGTCTATCATCATTACCATAGTCTAAAATAAATAGAAAATACACAGTAATAATCATTACGTTAGCAAAAAAAAGTGAGAAATGCATATTAAAATGATGTATAACATAACCGCATTTATTTAAGAATGTATTCCAATATCAAATGGTAAAATTCAACAATGAAAAACCACAATTACTTTTTCACCAACCTTATTAATCAGATAAATGTGGCCTTTTGTATTTGGCTTCTTTCATTTAATTAGCGTGGTATATTCAGCGTTGATCTGTGTAGTAGCATGTGTCAGTACTTCATCCTTTTTTATTGCTTAAAAATCCATTGTATGACTGTTATCACATTTTGTTTATCCAGTTATCAAAGGATAGACATTTGAGTTGCTTCCATTTTTTTTCACTGTTATGAATAATGTTGTGAACATTCACACACATACAAGTTTTTGTATGGACATAGGTTTTCAGTTCTGTTGGAAGATTTACCTAGGTATGGAGTTGCCAGGTCACATAGTGATTCTGTGTTTAACTTTTTGAGGAACTGCCAAACTTTTCCACAGCAGCTGCGCTGTTTTACATTTCCACCAACAATGTGTGAAGGTTCACACTGTGTATTCTTTTTACATTTTTTGACAGTCTATATTTAATATTTGTGTGTGTTTAAATAGCTTCATTGAGGGACAGTTGGCATACCACAAACTGCACACACACAAACTGTATGACATGGTAAATTGTGATGAGTTTATGCATCTGTGAAAACATCACCACAGTCAAGATAGTAAACATATGCATTGGCCCCCAGTTTTTTCTCTTGTCCCTTCAGGATCCTTCTTTCTCCCCTCCCCATTGTTTCCTCATACCAGGACAACCGCTGATCAGGTTTCTGTCATTATAGACGACTCCTCATTTTGTAAAAATGTTATCATTGTAGTATATTCTTTTTTCTTAAGCTGGCTTCCTTTTCTCCGTATTGTTTTGAGATTAATTCGTGTTGTGATGCATGTATCAGTTAATTCTTTTTTACTGATGAATATAGTGTATGGATGTGTTGCAGTTTGTTTATCCATTCACCTTTTAATGGACATTTGGGTTGTTTCTAGTTTTCGGCTATTACAAATAAAATTGCTGTGAACATTTGTTTTTGTATGAACATAAGCTTTTATTTCTCTTGGGTAATACATAGGGTGGAATGGCTGGGTCTCGTGGAGGTGGTGGTGCTGGTTCAGTCACTCAGTTGCGTCTGACTCTTGTGACCCCGTGGACTGTATAGCCTGCCAGGCTCCTCTTCCTGGGATTCTTCAGGCAAGAATACTGGAGTGGGTTGCCATTTCCTTCTCCAGGGGATCGTCCCAACCCAGGAATTGAACCTGGGTCTCCTGCATTGCAGTCAGGTTCTTTACCGACTTAGCTATAAACTGCCAAACTGTTTTCCAGAGTAGTTTTACTGTTTTTACCTTCCCACCACCAATGAATGCGAGTTCCAGCTATTTCACATTCTCTGTAGTTTTGTCTTTTCAACACACAGAGAAGTAACAAGAAAAGCATAAAGAGGCATAAAGACACCCATAATCCATCTCCCAGTTTAGTCTTTTTGGTATTTTCCTCTCCCTAAATAATGCATGTACATGGTTAGAAAATTCAAACATTGTAGTCAGGAGTGAAATGAAAAGCAAAATGACTACCCAGAGGCACCTATTGTTATTCATTTTTTATCCTTTCTTCTAGAAAAATCTACACAGCATCTACCAGCATTTGTGGGGGGTAGGGGGAATTGCTTTGCTCTTTATTCTAGTTTACATAGAAATGAAGTATACAAACCATTTGCACCTTGGTTTTTTCACTTTACAATGTATTTTAGAAGTATTTGCGTATCAGCACATTTATTTTAATGGCTACATTGCAAAAGAGTTTTGCTATAAGAAAACACAAATTTGGACTTTCCTGGAGGTGCAGTGGATAAGAATCCGCCAGTGCCGGGGACACGGGTTCAGTCCCTGGTCTGGGATGATTCCACATGGCATAGAGCAGCTGAGCCCTGGAGCTGCAGTCACTGGAACCTGTACACTCCAGTGCCTGCGCTCTGCGACAAGGAGAGCCACCACAGTGAGAAGAAGCCCGCGCACCACACTGAAGAGTAGGCCCCGCTTGCTGTAACTGGAGAAAGCCCACACAAAGCAGCAGCGAAGACCCAGTGCATCCAAAAATAAATAAATATTTTGTTAAAAAATAAAGAAGAAAATATTAGTTTGTTTTAATGCATTTGATAATGTTAGGGAACTGTTTGAGTGTAATGTGGATTTCACATTTTACGTTTTTGTGTCATCTGCAAGAAATGCTAGGTAAATGCAAAAAAGTGCACCCTGCTGAACTGAACCACAGCAGAAATGTGCAGACCCCTTCTAGGTACACACCATTAGGTATCCTCCAGCAACCTCAGTTTACTTCTGTGTTAGGAGCTACACCTGTTCTCATCTGGTGTTAGTAAAGTTTTCTGTTGATTTCAGATTAGCCTACTACCACTTCATGGTAACTTACAAGCTGTAACCTTTCAATGCTCACTACCACAAGTAAAACTTAATTTCACAAGGTAAAGTGCTGTATTTATTGTCAGTTCAGTCAGTCAGTTCAGTCGCTCAGACGTGTCCTACTCTTTGCGACCCCATGAATCGCAGCACACCAGGCCTCCCTGTCCATCACCAACTCCCAGAGTTTACTCACTCACATCCATCGAGTCAGTGATGCCATCCAGCCATCTCATCCTCTGTCGTCCCCTTCTCCTCCTGCCCCCAATCTCTCCCAGCATCAGGATCTTTTCCAATGAGTCAGGTCTTTGCATGAGGTGGCCAAAGTATTGGAGTTTCAGCTTTAGCATCATTCCTTCCAAAGAGATCCCAGGGCTGATGTCCTTCAGAATAGACTGGTTGGACTGCCCCTGGCAGTCCAAGGGACTCTCAAGAGTCTTCTCCAACACCACAGGTCAAAAGCATCATTTCTTCGGTGCTCAGCTTTCTTTATAGTTCAACTCTCGCATCCATACATGACCACTGGAAAAACCATAGCTTTGACTAGATGGACCTTTGTTGACAAAGTAATGTCTCTGCTTTTGAATATGCTATCTAGGTTGGTCATAACTTTTCTTCCAAGGAGCAAGCGTCTTTTAATTTCATGGCTGCAGTCACCATCTGCAGTGATTTTGGAGCCCAAAAAAATAAAGTCTGCCACTGTTTCCCCATCTATTTCCCGTGAAGTGATGGGACCAAATGCCATGATATTCATTTTCTGAATGTTGAGCTTTAAGCCAACTTTTTCACTCTCCTCTTTCACTTTCATCAAGAGGCTTTTTAGTTCCTCTTCACTTTCTGCCATAAGGATGGTGTCATCTGCATATCTGAGGTTATCGATATTTCTCCTGGCAATCTTGATTCCAGCTTGTGCTTCTTCCAGCCCAGCGTTTCTCATGATGTACTCTGCATATAAGTTAAATAAGCAGGGTGACAATATACAGCCTTGACGTACTCCTTTTCCTATTTGGAACCAGTCTGTTGTTCCTTGTCCAGTTCTAACTGTTGCTTCCTGACCTGCATACAGATTTCTCAAGAGGCAGGTTAGGTGGTCTGGTATTCCCATCTCTTTCAGAATTTTCCACAGTTTATTGTGATCCACACAGCCAAAGGCTTTGGCATAGTCAATAAGGCAGAAATCGATGTTTTTCTGGAACTCTCTTGCTTTTTCCATGATCCAGCGGATGTTGGCAATTTGATCTCTGGTTCCTCTGCCTTTTTTAAAAGCAGCTTGAACATCTGGAAGTTCACGGTTCACGTATTGCTGAAGCCTGGCTTGGAGAATTTTGAGCATTACTTTACTAGCATGTGAGATGAGTGCAATTGTGCAATAGTTTGCGCACTCTTTTGCATTGCCTTTCTTTGGGATTGAAAAGAAAACTGACCTTTTCCAGTCCTGTGGCCATTGCTGAGTTTTCCCAATTTGCTGGCATATTGAGTGCAGCATTTTCACAGCATCATCTTTCAGGATTTGAAATAGCCCAACTGGAATTCCATCACCTCCACTAGCTTTGTAGTGATGCTTCCTAAGGCCCACTTGACTTCACATTCCAGGATGTCTGGCTCTAGATGGGTGATCACACCATCGTGATTATCTGGATCGTGAAGATCTTTTTTGTACAGTTCTTCTGTGTATTCTTGCTACCTCTTCTTAATATTTATTGTAGCAGATATGTATTTCTTAACCCATTTAATGTGTAAAACTCTGCTGCCATTTTTATTAGATTCCCTTTTTGATTATCTTTTTTAAATTAAATGTCACTACTAAAATTTTTGAGTGTTGTGCCCAAACCCATTTTCCCCATAAGCCTTATGGTTTTCATTATGCAGTTTTATTGTGTGATGATTTTTAGGAATGCATATGTCACATTACAGTGCAACTGATTTATCCCATCAGTTCAGTTCAATTCCGTTGCTCAGTCGTGTCCGACTCTGTGACCCCATGAACTGCAGCACACCAGGCCTCCCTGTCCAGCACCCACTCCTGGAGTTCACTCAAACTCGTGTCCATCGAGTCAGTGATGCCATCCAGCCATCTCATCCTCTGTCGTCCCCTTCTCCTCCTGCCCCCAATCCCTCCCAGCATCAGGGTCTTTTCCAATGAGTCAACTCTTCGCATGAGGTGGCCAAAATATTGGAGTTTCAGCTTTAGCATCAGTCCTTCCAATGAACACCCAGGACTGATCTCCTTCAGAATGGACTGGTTGGATTTCCTTGCAGTCCAAGGGACTCTCAAGAGTCTTCTCCAACACCACAGTTCAAAAGCATCAATTCTTCGGTGCTCAGCTTTCTTTCTAGTCCAACCCTTACATCCATACATGACCACTGGAAAAACCATACCCTTGACTAGACAGACCTTTGTTGCCAAAGTAATGTCTCTGCTTTTTATTCCATAATATATACATAGTTTATTTTTAAAATTATTTTTGAAAATTGTGAAATACATCATATATATATGCTAAAGAGCACATATAATAAGGTATGTTTTATTTTATTTTTTATTTATTATTATTTTTTTAATTTTTATTTTTACTTTATTTTACTTTACAATACTGTATTGGTTTTGCCATACATTGACATGAATCCACCACGGGAAGGTATGTTTTAAAGAAGACAATAAGGTATCAAAATACATACTTAGCTACAACCCAGCTTAAGAAATAGGAGATTGCTAATCCTTTGAACCTCTTTGTGTCCCTCTCATTGGTCATTTTATACTTTTTTGAATATCTGAACTATTCGATGAAAAAATTAAATTTTAAAGTGTTAACAGTCCGTGCCCCTGGTCTTGTTAATGTTGAATCCCCAGCTGACTGTCCTGCTTTCCTGAATGTGCACACATCATAGCACGTACATGCATACTTGGGGGAGGATAATCTGTAAATTGGTTTCTGTTTAAGGTTAATAAATCATAAGTTTGTCATTGTTATTTTTTTTTTGTAATAGCTTTCTTGAGATCTAATTCACATACCAGTGTAAGTGTATTTTTTTTTTAGTATACCTACAAAATGGTGCAACTATTGCTATATCTAATTCCATAAAATGAATAGGTAGATTTTTGTAAATAGGTAGATTTTCTAGATTTAGGCAGTGTTTATCCAAAGAAAAACCAATTTTTTAAAAACGTCTTAGGTTTTAAGGTACTAGTTTTCTTTCTAGCATCTCAGCACCCGGTAGAAAGGCATGAGACTTATCCCCATAGGATTTATTGTCAGTTTGAAAGCTCTAGTGAAAAATCCCTGTTTAGTGAAGTGTGCAAGATTTGGCTTAATTTACATATTCTCAGTGACTGTGTCCAGGAGTTCGACACAGTCTTGATCTGGTCCAGTTCCTTCCTTTCCTTTCCAGCAGGGACTAAAGACAAATCTACAAACCACCCCCCCCCTTTTTTTTTTTTTTGGCTTCTCTTGGAAAGAAAACTTTATGGCTTCATTACTAAAATAACAAAATTGTCATATGAGTTAGAATCACCACTTTAGATAATTCCAATGATTTTTGTCCAAAAGTGGCTTTAAGGAAGTTACAGGGATGTTATATGGCCTACCTTCTGCCCACTTAAGAAGAATTTGCTGTAGGTATCTCAAAACTCCTAAACATCCCAGATGACTCAGTCTGGAGTATGTTAAAGGGATGGGGTAAAGGAACAGTAAAACCTACCTCAGGCCAGCTCTCCAGTTGTTGCAGTATAGAAGCAGGGCACCTATAATTTAGACTAGCTCCTTGATCTTAAATTCTTTTTCTTGTTACTTTGTAAGATTGGAGACAGAGTTCTGTCATGAATGCATCCTGGGACAGACCTTATATAGCAACTTCTGTGTCTTAAGCAGTTTTGTTTATAGTAGGAAAGTAGGTATCTTGGGCGTGAAATATGTAGTGCTTAAATAACAAAATATTTTTTTTTAGCTCAGCTGTTTACATGTCACATTGGGATGGCCACATCAACTGAGTGGCTAATGTCACTTTGGTGCTAATAACCAGCCTCTGTCAACTTCCCACCATTCAGGTCCAGTGTTAACATTGTGGCTGTTATAGGTCTAAAAAAAAGACCTATTTTTTTCCCATACCAGATGAGTTAAAGATGGAAAAGACATTAAATTTGTGGGTGGCAGACATGAATAGAAAGCAGGGTTCAGTACTACCCTGTTTTAGGCATTCACTGGTGGTCTTGAAACGTATCCCCCACAGATAAGGGGAGACTGCTGTGTACTTGGTTTTGTGTATAAAACCTAGTGTAGAATAACTAGGATCGAGTTTTTGTCAGTACCACCTTAAGTGAATATCAGAACAAAATCTTCTCTTAAGCTGGCTATTTTTAGTTTGCAAAATGTAATTTATGACATGGATGATATGTATTTGGATTACCGAAAGTCAATTGATTTAAATATTCCTAAAGGTCCAGTGTTAGACATATGTAGTGGAAATCACCTTGCTTCAGGATCTCCCCAGTACTTTATTGCTGGAAATAAAGCTTTCTAGTCATGATGAACTATTCTTTTAATATCCTGCTGGATTTCATTTTGTATCTGTGCATATTTACAAATGAAATTGGACTGTCCTTTCCCTCTAAGGATGCCTTTTGACTGTAGGTCTAGATATATTCTTTTCATTGATAATTTAAAAATAGTTTGTTATTGTTATTTCCGTCTTTCATATCATAGTGAGTTTCTGTTATTGTCACGTTTAATTTTATTGAAATCAGAGAATATGCTTATAACATTTCCTAATTTTGCAGTTTCTTCGTGTAACTTATATTATTTAATTTAATGAATTTTTGTAGCTATTTCAAGCAATATTCCTTTAGGTTCAGAGTTGGAAAGTCTGGCTTGTAAATTGCATTATGTATGTCATCTGTATTTTTATCTGTTTTTTTTTTAATCTTCTAAATTTAGAGAGAGGCATGTTCAGATTCTCTTATGATTGTGATTTTCTTAAATTCTTGTGTTTCTGGTTTGTTCTGTATGTCTTGACACGATGTTTGATGTATAGTTTGATGTATCTTTGTGATTGTGTCTTTTAATAGTAACATACTCTTCTGTATTAAATGTTTTTTGCTTTAATTTATCTCTCTGTTATTAATCTTGCCATGGGTACTATCTTTTTGTTTGCATGTGTGTGTATATAATAATTCTGTGTCTGGCTTCTTTCACTTACCATAAGTATTTTGAGATTTATTCCTGTTGTTGGTTGGATCAGGAGTTCATTAGTTATACTACAGTTGTTTACCCATTCTCCTGTTTTGTTTTTTTGTAGATATTTTTGAAATGTTTATTAGGTTAATAGGGGAGAATGGATTCTTTCATTCAAATGCTTAATAAAGGAGCACTGGTTGTCTTATTTACCAAGGAGAAGGTACTTTAAAATGAAAAATATAAAAAGAACAGGGCTGAAGAATTACAAAATCATTATTAACATGTTAGGAACATTGTATGGAAGCAGATGGAAAATGATTGTATTGCTACTCTCGTCCCCCCTCTTAAATCAGATAGGAAAAATCATCTTTAGTGAAAGCACAGAACTCAGTGATTCTGATGAGATTCAAATGCCATGAGATCATGGAACTGTATATTGATAAGGTACCTCACTTAGCAAAGTTTCAAAGAACCTTACCAGATTTAATTTTAAGAGTAGTCCATATCTTATACTGTTTGGTATTTGTAAGACAGGTTTCCAGGATTAGATTCTTTATAGAGATTCTACATCTTGTCTAGCTTGAGAACTTTTAGTAAGCCTTTGAGAACCTTTTACTAAGAATTTCTAGTGACTCTATATTACATCATTTTTTGTATTTAAATTACACAGTTTTCTTTAAAAATTTATTTTTATTTTGGCATTTATTTCAAAGTATAGAGCATTAAAAGATTTTGTCTTGTTTTTGGTCTTTAACCTTTTTCAAAAACTCAGACTTGTTTATCTTATTTGAATGGGTGTGATAACAGGGTAGTTTTGCTTTCTTACATTGTACATGGAAATGTGGGGAAATGCATATTTTTAAAGTTTAAGTTGATAGTGTTTACTTTTTATAAAGAGGCTATTTCAGAGAGACAAAAATTTTAAATTAGAGGATTCAGCATTACATACTTTCCTGAATTTGGATTTGGTCTCTTGGTATGGAGAAAATCCTTTCTCAAAAATTATAAACAGTAACTGAATAAAAAAGAACAGTTTACATGTCAGTATTCTTTTCAATTTCATTTGATTCAAAACCTTAAGAGGATTAATAGGACATTCTGTTTCAGACTTGTGCCTGACACTAACAGCTGTTCATATTTCCTTTTCATAAATCTCAGGGTTAAACAAGATGAATCCAAAACTTACTGTTACATGGATCATTTGTTACACATTCCACTCACTACATCATGGTGAGAGCCTGCCTTTAGCACATGTGCCTACCCTGAGCTAGCATATACTTGAATGTGCCATGTGTGTCCTTTAATATTGTTCTTTAGAACAGAAACAGATCTGAATTATTAAAAATGCTCATTAAGACATAAATCTTCCTGAATATGTTCGTCAGGAACTCAAATCTACACCCAGGGATAACAGGAAAGCTTCATTATAGTGGCTGCATGATATATGAATTACCTTGGCAGCATATGTTCACTCATTGGTTTCTTCCTTACTCAGCCCACCTCTGCTCCACCACCATATTCTTCTCTTTTCTTCCTTCTATTCTCCCAGTTTTAGAGCAGAAGTCAAGAGAGCATTTTGCTTTGTCCCTTAAGTGACAGTAAAACAAAAGACTGTGTTCTTCAAGAATCCCCAGCCTTTTGTGGGAGGAGCCACCATTGCTCAAGAGAGTACCTGGGGAGATGAGGTGTGGGAGGAGAATATGAAGATTATGAAATCCACAGGATGAATGAGTGAAGGTGGTGCTGGACTCACTCATCTTTATAGATAATCCAGTTAAGACTCTTGGCAAACTGTAGAAGATAGTTGGTCACTGAGGAAGTGGTATGGCTCAAAACAGACGGGAAAATGGACTGTATCTCCCTCTGATTCCAGGTTTATCTTGAGTAGGAGGTTTTTTTCATTGTTGTTTTTCTGTATGCAAGGAAAAGGAATGGGGTTTATTGATTTTTAAGAAAGTATTCTTTGTGTGACTGCCCAAGATTTTTTCAGGGTTTCTGTAACTATTTGCAGGCCAAATGAAGAAGGCTAGAAGAATAATACCTTACTCTCACTTTTTAAAAGCTTTAAAAATAGAAAATAACAGTTGGATTCAGGACCTCTCCAAAAATACTCACCTGTATTCTAAATTAGAGCTGGTAGGTGATGATTGTGAACGAACATTGATTTAGAATGTTTATAAATGTTGGGGGATTTTTATAAATGCTGTAGGACATTTTAAGGCTTCAGTTCAGTTCAGTCGCTCAGTCATGTCCGACTCTTTGCGACCCCATGAACCGCGGCACACCAAGCCTCCCTGTCCATCACCAGCTCCCGGAGTTTACCCAAATTCATGTCCATTGAGTCGGTGATGCCATGCAACCATCTCATCCTCTGTCGTCCCCTTCTCCTCCTGCCCTCCCCTTCTCCTCCTGCCCTCAATCTTTCCCAGCATCAGGGTCTTTTTAGGCTTAGGGCTGTTTTAAAGATAACAATGATAGGAAAAATGTTTTCCTAGATCCATGATTTACCTATATTCATAAAATTAGATAATGAGTCTCTCCCAGCCTCTCCCACTTGTACCTCTGAGATGAGTGAAGGAACTGGACTGAGAGCTGAGAGGCTTTTAAATTGTTCCTTTTGAACTCTGAGTGGATAAAATAAATATTTTCAAGTTAATGTTTTATTTTCATTAATTTTATTTTAAAACTTTGTATTGCTTTAGTAAATTCATATTGTATATTTTTGTCTTTGGTTAGATAAATAATCTCCATCAGTGGTAAAGGAGAGGTTTGGAAATCAGGGAGCTCTTCTTGGCTTTTCTGTGTCATAGATTCATCCTCTAAGGGGCATCTCCTCTAACCTCCCTGGACCTTTTTTCTTAGCTGTATGTCAGTAGACTCACTGCCTAGTAAGGGAAACACCAGCCATATGCAGTGCTTATTCAGCCTTTGTAATTTGACTACTTCAAATTGATGTGTGCTCTAAGTGTAAAAGTCTTAGTGCAAAGATAAGAACATAAGATATCTTACTGATAATTTGTTTATATTGATTATATTATTACAATGATAATATTTTAGGTACATTAGTTAAATGAAATATATTATTAAAATTAATTTCTTTTTCCTTTTTAAAATGTGGCACTAGAAAAATTGTAATTCTGTTTGTGGCTCACATTATGTGTCGTTTGGACAGTGGTGATCTGGACAGCATTTCCTAAACTGGCTCATGAAATATTATAAATGAAACACACTGAAAGGAGGCGTGTCAGAGGGAACTCCCTGAAGTGATAAAATGTTCTGCATCTCGGTTGTCCAGTTTAGTAGCTACTAACCACTTACGGCTATTGAGCACTTGAATGTGGCCATCAAAGTTTTGCATTCATTATGTCAGCAAATCTGGAAGACCCAGGAGTGGCCACAGGACTGGAAAAGGTCCTCATCCCAGTTCCCAAGAAGGGTAGTATCAAAGAATGTGCTAACCATTGGACAATCTCATTTATCTCCCATGCTAATAAAATCATGCTTAAAATCTTGCATGCTAGGCTTCAGCATTATGTGAACCCAAAACTTTCAGATGTCCAAGCTGGGTTTAGAAAAGGAAGAGGAACTAGAGATCAAATCGCCAACATTCATTGTATTGTAGAGAAAGCAAGGGAATTTCAGAAAAACATCTATCTCTGTTTCATCAACTATGCAGAAGCCTTTGACTGTGTGGATCATGACAAACTGTGGAAAGCTCTTAGAGAGATGGGAATACCTGACCATCTAACCTGTCTCCTGAGAAACTTATATGTGAATCAAGAAGCAACAGATGGAACCCTGTATGGAACAAGATCAAGAAAGGAGTACAACAGGGCTGTCTGCTGTCACCCTGTTTAACCTATACACTGAGCACATCATGAGAAATGCTCGGTTGGATGAGTTACAAGCTAGAATCAAGATAGGCAGGAGAAACATAAACTCAGCTGTGCAGATGATACCACTCTCATGGCAGAAAGCAAAAAGGAACTAAAGAGCCTCTTGACGAGGGTAAAGGGGGAGAGTGAAAGTGCTGGCTTAAGACTAAATATTAAAAAAACTAAGATCATGGCATCTGGCCCCATTACTGCAATGCAAATAGAAGGGGAAAATGTGGAAATAGTGACAAATTTCCTCTTCTTGGGCTCCAGAATCACTGGACAGGGACTGCGGCCATGAAATCAGAAGACGATTGCTTCCTGGCAGAAAAATGATGACAAACCTAGACAGTGTGTTGAAAAGCAGACATTACTCTTCCTACAAAGGTCTGTATAGCCAAGGCTATGGTCTTCCCAGTGGTCATGTACCGTTGTGAGAGCTGGACTGTAAAGAAGGCAGAATGCCAGAGAATTGATGCCTTTGAGCTGTGGTGCTGGAGAAGACTCCTGAAAGTCTCTTGGACAGCAAGGGGATCAAATCAGTCAATCTTAAGGGAGATCAACCCTGAATATTCACTGGAAGGACTGATGCTGAAGCTCCTGTATTTTGGTCATCTGATGCAAACAACTGACTCATTGGAAAAGTCCCTGATGCTGGGAAAGATTGAGGGCAAAAGAAGAGGGCGTCAAGAGGATGAGATGGCTGGACAACATCGCTGATGGAGTAAACATGAACTTGGGCAAACTTTGGGAGATGGTGAGGGACAGAGAGGCCTGATGTGCTGCAGTCCATCGGGTTTCAAAGAGTCGGATATGACTGGGTGGCTGAACAACAACAACAGTGTTCTGAGATGTAGGAAAAGGAACTGAATTTTAAATTTTATTTAATTTGGATTAAGCTAAAACTCCAGTACTTTGGCCACCTCATGCGAAGAGTTGACTCATTGGAAAAGACTCTGATGCTGGGAGGGATTGGGGGCAGGAGGAGAAGGGGGCAACAGAGGATGAGATGGCTGGATGGCATCACTGACTCAATGGATGTGAGTCTGAGTGAACTCCGGGAGTTGGTGATGGACAGGGAGGCCTGGCGTGCTGCGATTCATGGGGTCGCAGAGAGTCAGTCGGACACGACTGAGCAACTGAACTGAACTTAACTTTAAGGAGCTGCATATGACTAGTGGCTCATGTATTGGGACAGTGCATATTTAAAGCCTTATGGGATCGTTTTATTCAAAGACTTGTATACCTAGGACTTGTTTACTATATTGCAAGCTTGTTAGTTTAATATGTCTATACAGTTTGTTATGAATAATAATAATTGGTAACAGTAGTATTTATTAAGTACCTATTATATAGCCTATACTGTGTAAGTACCAGAGAAAGGATTTGTACAATAAATTATTTACTGAGACACATTGCTCATATTCTGTAATACACTTGATGTACTGTGGATTTCAGGATACTGTGTGGGCTTACCATGTTTTCATGAAAATCTGTTTTTTTTCCTTTTCCTTATGAAGGCCATTCTGTGAAAGCCAGGCTTCTTTTGGAAAGTCTAAATGATGTGTTGCCTTGTTAAAGTATTTTCTCTTGATAGGAAAATCCATGTTTTAAAGCAGATGGTGATGATTTTTTTTTCAGTGAACCTTTGAAGTTAGTTATGCCTTTGATTTTAAAAAGGATGTGTGTGTATTTACATAGACTTATAAGCTTCTGTATTATATAATATTTATTCCCTTTGTATGTGTGTACACGTATAAGTGTTGAGACCAAGCAGTATTATTAATTAATGTATTATTGCTTCACAGTGAAGAACGAATGTCATCATGTCTGGCATCAAGCGAACAATCAAAGAAGCTGACCCTGATTATGAGGATGTATCTGTGGCCCTTCCGAATAAGCGGCATAAAGCAATTGAGAATTCAGGTAGAAATTCACCTGCCTTAGGAAATTATTTCTTTGTTGACATATGCCTTCCTGTTAGATTTATAGGAAATTAAATGCATTTCCGCTATTGTGTATATTTTGAAGAAGTTTATGAGAGGGATTAGCTAAGTGCTGTGTTTCATAGTAATATACCATGTGTACCATAAAAGGACAGAACATAAAGCAGGTACACTGTGAAAGCATTAATAATGAAACAGGCTTTAACTTTTAACTGTCATTGTATGTTAGATGTGATCATAGTCTTAGCAATGTGTGTACTAAAATGTGAAATGATTATAGGTGGTACATGAATTGTGGGTTTTATTTTAATAATATTAATGTCAATAGAAAAGATAATGATCTCTTCAGATTTGTAGTCTCAGGGCTACTGCTTAGGATAAAGCTAACTTTTTTTTAATTTTTAATTTTATTGGAGTGTGTGTGTGCGCACGCATAGTCAGTCAGTCATGTTCGACTCTTTGCGACCCTATAGACTGTAGCCTGCCAGGCTCCTCTGTCCATGGGATTCTCCAGGCAAGAATACTAGAGTAGGTTGCCATTTCCTGCTCCAGGGCATCTTCTCGACTCAGGGATCAAACCTGTGTTTCTGTGTTTACTGTGTTGACAGTCAGATTTCTGAACACTGTGCCACCTGGGAAGATGCTTTATTGGAGTAGAGTTGATTTACAGTGTTGTGTTAGTTTCAGGTATACAGCAAAGTGTTTCAGTTATACATATATTCATTGTTTTTAGATTCTTTTCTCATATAGGTTATCACAGAATGTTGAGTAGAGTTCCCTGTGCTTTACAGTAGGTTCTTGTTTGTTATCTAACTTACATATAGTAATGTGTATATATTCATGCCAAACTCCTTATTTAACCCCCCAAGAGCTAACGTTTTTAAAGAATATTATTTAATGCCTTAATTAGATATTTCACATGGTTCTCAGATGTGGTAGGTAAGTTGAAGGTGGAATATAAATGACGGAAATTTGGGAAACACTAATCTCTGTACTTAGCTCTGGTGGGGGCGCAGAGGCATTAAGTTACTTGCCTAAGATCATATAATTAGTGGAAGACCAAATCATCTACAATTACCCAGAATGTTTTAAGCTATCTGAAAAAAAAAAAGTGGCTATATTTGAGTTTTTTAAATAAAATATTGCTGTTTATTTAAATAATAAATCTATGTAAGTTAGTATAGCTAGTTGAAGATCTCAGAGTCATACATAAGGTATTGTAGCTCCACAAACATCAAGGACCCCAAGGTTAATGGTGAAGGAAACTCTTGTCTGTGTAGGTGCAGTCAAGTCATATGGACCCCAGAAGTCTCTGTGGACTGAAAGTTATTAAATCAAATTCCAAATAATAAAAACATCTCACTGCAGCTTTTCTTCCAATTCAGTTGTAATTTTATTTAGAAGGATATGTCATTTGCTTTCAAAAACAAGTCCAATAAATATGAAAGTATCATGAAACTTAAATTCATTATTCAAATGCATAGCATGGCATATCAGTTTTTATAATAAAAATAAGAATTGGGAAAGCTGATTGTTTTAGGAAACATCATAATTTCAACTTAAATCTAATCTAACGTGTTCCCAGACATTTTATTAGCGTTATTTTTCCTTGTTCCATGAAAGAGATATTTTAGAATTATTTCTGAGGAGCTTATGATAAATCCACCTTCAGTGATAACAGTCTCTGACTTTGATTTAGCCTCCCCTAAGATAATTGGCTGGTTTCTATATACAGGGTTTATGTATACAAGGATACATACCATAAAACTAGGCAATATTCTTTTCATCAGATATGAGGAAAGCTAGTCATTTGCTTCAATGCAGGCATATCCACAAGAATGCTTATGCCAGCACTAGTTTTAAATTGGCAGTCTAGTGGCATATATTATGGGGAGAAAATGACATGGGTGATCAAGGGTCCAAATTTTCTCTGTAATTTTTTAAATACCCCAAAGCCTGGGTGGTAGTTATTTCATAATACAGACACAGGATCATTATGCAAAATCCCAGGTTTTTCATTCAACTTTTTTTATTCTCTTGTAATCAGTCTACATTTCATAGTATATTTTAACTCTTTGAATTACGTATTACTTTAAGCAGTCATTATCTGAATTGAATTGCTTTCAGAGACGTCTTTTTTGCTGTATCCTTCAGGTAGTTGTGATCAGAAACTACTGACTTGCTTAACTTCTGATCTTAACTTCTGCCTTCTTATGAACTGCTCTTAGGTCACAGACTGCCTCTCCTTGTAGCTAACTCTTTACTTTCTACCTTGAGGTTATGGTTTTTTGGAAGTCACCACGTTTCTCTCAGAATCATCATAGGTTTTTTTCTTTTTTGGTAATTTTATTTTGATATGGTTTCAGTCAGGAAAATCACAAGGAAAACTTGTATGTCTTTTTCCCAGATTAATTTACCAGTTGTTTTCATTTTGCCTCAGTTGGTTTATCATTCTTTCCTCCCACCCCCAACCCAAACACACAAGTGCATTTATGCAAGCAGATATATGCCATGGGCGGAACTCCGCCCATGGCAGATATATATGCACATCATTTTTTTCTAAATCATCAGAAGATATATTAGACACTTGTAAAGTGAAGTGAAGTCGCTCAGTCGTGTCCGACTCTGTGGTCTGTAGCCTACCAGGCTCCTCAGTCCATGGGATTTTCCAAGCAAGAATACTGGAGTGGGTTGTCATTTCCTTCTCCAAGACACTTGTAAACACTTGTGTATTTCCTTGGAACAGATTTCTTATGTAACCATAGTACAATTATCAGAAGTAGGAAATTTTAACATTTTACATCATATCTAATCTGCAGTCCACATTCAAGATTTAGTTGTCCTAGTATTATAACTGTTGCCCCCTCTCCAGAATCATGCAGTTAGTTTAGTTGTTATATCTCTTAGTCTCTTGTGGTCACCTCAACTTTTCTTTGTCTTTCTTGACTTTAATATTTGAATATATAGGCCAGTTAATTTTGTAGTATCCTTCAATTTAGGGTTGTCGGATGTTCACTGTCATTAGAGGCAGCATTTTTAGAAGGAGTGCCACAGAGCGGTGGAATCTTGTCAGCGCATCATGTCAGAAAACATAATATCAGTTTGCTTGAATATTAGTGATGTTAACTTTTCATTATTGGTTGTGGTGATCATAATTAGGCTTCTCCACTTCAGAGGTACTGTTCTGGGATTGCTTTTGTTGCTTGAATCAAGATAGCAACTGACTAACTGCATGCTAACTTGGATTATTTTATGTTCTTTGTGCAGCTCGAGATGCTGCTGTGCAGAAAATTGAGACTATTATCAAGGAACAATTTGCACTTGAAATGAAGAATAAGGAACATGAAATTGAGGTCATTGACCAGGTATAATGATCTTACAGTGAAAAAAACAAAACTATTAAAAAAACTGTATGTAATGAACTTTTAAAATCTGTTGAAGTAGAATTATAGTGTATTTTTCCCCTCTGATGTTCTTTTAAAAGGTGCTTTCTCATTTCATGGGAGAAAGACCTATCTATGGTTTTTTTTTTTCTTCAAATGAAATGGTGCAAAAAGATAGAGAAAAAAATCACTTGAAATTCTATCCCAAAAGGTAATTCCTGTTTGCTCTTGTGCTTTGTGGACAACCACAAATAAATGTCTTTGTGAACATTTCTCAGTGAATATGCATATTTATTAATATGTCTATATATTCTTGCAAACATCATATTTTGTCATCCTTTTAAATATTTTGCCAGTCTGAGGTGGGAATGGTCATTTCTGTGAGTTTTTCTTTGATTACTTTTCAGGGTCATCTGCATTTCTTATTTATGAATCATTTGTGTATATTTTCTGTTATTTCCATTTTTAAAAATAATTAACATTTATTTTAGCGACTAATTGAGGCAAGAAGGATGATGGATAAACTTCGTGCCTGCATTGTTGCAAACTACTATGCTTCTGCAGGACTTCTGAAAGTTTCTGAGGTAAGTTTTCCTCATAAGCAGTCATTTCTGGCCACCTATATAGATGTATGAAGAGAAATTAGTGTTGATGTAGAATCCCTGCCTTCAAAAATTTCTCATATTGACCTTTTGAATTCAGGAAGCCTAGCCTGCCTTCCTGGGTATATATTAATACATACAGTTATCATTGTGTTCACTCATATCCTTCAGTTATGCCTCTCTGCACTGTCAATAATGATAACTAACATTTTATTTTCTTTCACTTAATTCTTCTTTAACTAATTTTTAGCCCTGTTGTTAGGTTGTATAGATACAAAGATGAGTGCACCTCAGTTTTAACTTGCCTTATTCCTCTCATTTCCTTATAGTTGGCTTTGGAGTAAATTATAGATCGATTGATTTTTCTCTGACCTTTTACTGCTAATGAATGGCAGTTTTTAGTTTCAGTAAATTTACCCTATTCAAGAAGTCCTGATTTTTTTCCTGGCTACTTTTTTGGAAAATTTTCAAATACATAGAAAAGGTGAAATAAGTACTTGTTTATGCATCACTTAGCTTCAACGATTTTAACAATTTGCCAAGTTTACTTTATCATCTTTATTTTTCTTTGAAACCTTAAAAAGTAAGTTCCAAGCATCATGATGCTTCATCCCTAAATACTTAATCCTAAGATTGTCTTCTATGTAGTCATAATACCTAAGAGATGAGTCCCTAATATTATCTGATAACCAATCCATATTCAGATTTTTCTCAGTTTTCCCCAAAATATCTTCAAAGTTGGTATGTTTTTTTTGGCAGGATTCAGTCAGGGTTCATGGAGGGGAGTGTGGTGGCATACTGCTTTGCGTCATTCCCTGTGGTTTCTGCCGATAAGAGATACCTGTTATGTATGGGTCTTCTTGTCATCACGTGGAACTTTAGAGTATCTATGATACTTGGAGAAATTTGAAGCATTATTTGAGATTAATCTTAGATAGTAGTTAGATAGATATTAATCTTAGATAGCAGAAGTTTCTGTATTACATTTTAGAGTCTGAACTACTTTTCTTGCGCTACCATAACAAGTTACCACAAACCTGATAGCTTAAAACAACAGGAGTTTATTATCTCGTGCTTCTAGAAGATAGCAGGCCAAGATCAAGATGTGTTGGGTAGGCCATGCTCCCTCAAGACTCTAGGGAAGGATTCTTCTCCTAACATCTGGTGGTTACTGGCAGTACCTGGCATTGCTTGGCTTGTAGCTGCATCATTCCAGTTTCTGCCTTTAACTTCACATGGACTTTTCTCTCTATGTGTCTTCTCTTTCTTTTTGTATCCAACTTTCCTTCTTGTAGTACAGTAGTCATTTGAGTGAAAGTGAAGTGAAGTCACTCAGTCGTGCCCGACTCTTTGCAACCACATGGACTATGGCCTACCAGGCTCCTCCATCCATGGGATTTTCCAGGCAAGAATACTGGCGTGGGTTGCTGTTTCCTTCTCCAGGAGATCTTCCTGACCCAGGGATTGAATCTGGGTCTCCTACATCTGAGCTACCAGAGTGAGGCCTCCCCAAATCCAATATGACATCATCTTAACTTGATTACATCTGAAAAGAACTGATTTTCAAATAGAAACGTTCATAGGTTCTAGGTGGACAAGAATTTGTGGGAGATAACTGTTCAACTGAGGGCAGATTCCAATGTCATCTGTTATACAGCTTGCCATTGGAGTCAACAAGATGGACGTCAAGCACTGGCAGCTGCATTATATAGGACTGTAGCTCCTCTGAAGAGCTGGTTATTCATTTGATGTTTTGTTGTTCTTTTTTTAAAAAAACTATTTAACAGTACTGAACTGTGCTATTTGATGGTCTAGAAATGCACTGATTTTTGTTATATTCTGATTAGGATTTATTTAAGGATATTTAGGTATGTTTTTGTCTATTATCATCTACCACTTAAAATTTATTTTTAGTTTGCTCTAACAAAATACATTTATAGCCGTAAAGTAAACTTTCATTTTTGAAACTAGGCCTTGTTGCTTTGAACTCTGAAATACTAGCCTCTGACTCTCTTACACACTAAAACAATTATTTTAATTTCAATTAAATAATTTCTAAAACTTGCTTCTTGGAAGTAACTACAGTGTATCAGTAGTACAGTATATCTGTATCAAGTAACAACATTTCTTATTTTTTGTGTAAGTAATAAAACACAAAAAATACCCTAGGCTGGCTTCAGTACTGGACTGTACTATATTTTATCCTATGTGGGAGTCATTTTATGTATGCTTTTAAAAATCTTTATATTTTTTATAGGAGTGTTTTATTTAGAGAGGATGATGTATTTGAATCAAGCAATATCAGACTTATTTTTTAAAGTCAGATCTGACTTCCATGTGTTACTATTAATATATATTTATCTTTACTTTTCATTTACCTTCTGAGAACTTGAATCTTTAGCTTTTAGTGTTAGGACCTTTGCATAATTATTTCTCATTCTGTACTTTTTATTGATTTGGTCTCTATTTTATGGGGGTAGGTGACTCAGATGGTAAAGAATCTGCCTGCAGTGCAGGACACCTGATTAGTCCCTGGGTCGGAAAGATCCCTGGAGAAGGGGATGGCTGCCCACTCCAGTATTCTTGCCTGGAGAGTTCCGTAGACAGAAGAGCCTGGTGGGCTATAGTCCATGGGGTCACAAAGAATCAGACATGACTGAGTGACTAAGCACAGCACAGCCATGATCCCAAAATAGATAAGGGTTTTTGGAAAGATCAAATTTTTGCCTACTTTCGCCGGATATGATATAAAGTTTGTTTTGCTTACTTTCGTTTTTGCAGGGATCAAAGACATGTGATACAATGGTTTTTAATCATCCTGCTATCAAGAAATTTTTGGAATCACCATCTAGGTCATCATCTCCTGCCAATCAGAGATCAGAAACACCATCAGCCAATCATTCAGAAAGTGATTCTTTATCTCAACACAATGACTTCCTATCTGACAAAGACACTAACAGCAATATGGATATACAAGAAAGATTGTCAAGCAACACGGAGCAGAGACCAAGCCGAAATACTGGAAGGGTATATAGTTGGATGGGTGGAAGGGAGCCAAAAGAGAAGGGAACCAATATTTATTAAGTATGCACACAGTATTTCATTTTATTGGAACCAAAATATAAGTTAATTATCACTTTTAGAGATGGGGAAACTCAGTCTCTATGAGGATAAGGTTATAGTTGTCCACAAGTATCAGAACTGAGAATCAAACCTCTGTCTTTCTGACTTTACAGTTCAAATCTCTGATCGTCACCCAACTCCCAGATGCCATTCATGTAGATAGGGTAGGAAAGAAACCTTGAGGAGTTAGCAGTACCTTAACTTTGCCCAAGGTTTTTCTACTTTACCAAGTTTATTCTCTCAAGAGCAGTGTCTCTTCAGTAGTTCCTCTTTGAAATTTGATGTTCTAAGATGCTTTAATAACTGAAAGAAACTTGAAAAATAATAAGTAGAATTGAAAGCTGTTCATTACTCTTTGATCCTGTCAGTTTGTTATTTGAATTCCCGTCTCACACTGCTCTGAAATTCTCGGTATTATACTTGACTATCAAATCCCCATTGGATAAAACCAGTGGTTTTTCTCAACCAGATGTTCTGTGATAGAGGAAATTCCTAGGTTGCTTTCTACATATTCAGACATCAAAGATTTGATTATTTTTGATAAAAATATTTTCTGGGGACTTCCCTGGCAGTCCAGTGGTTAAGGCTGCACTTCCAAAAAAAAAAAAAGACTGCACTTCCAGTGCAGAGGGCATGGGTTCAGTCCCTGGTTGGGAAAACTAGGATCCTACATGCTATGTCATGACCCACCCACCCCACTCCAAAAAAAAAATTCTGATTACAAATTCATTCTGTTCATTGTTGAAAATTTTAAACTACAGAAAAGTAAGGGAGAACAGAAAAGTCATTCATAATTGTACTATCCCAAATCAAAACTGTTAATATTTGGATTTAGTTGTATAACTTATGCGGAAATACTGCATATGTTTTTCTTTTTTAATTAAGATGAATTTAGGTCATGCTAGTCATAGGATTCAGAAACCTGCTATCTTTTATGTAATATACATGCTCATGTTTATGTAACATACTTAGTGTTTACTGTGTACCAGGCACTTCCTAAGAACTGTACAATACAATCTGAGATGCATACTATTATCACCCTTATTTTATAGATGAGGAAACTGAGACAGAGAAGTTAAGTGATTACCAAGATGATACATCCAGTAAATGTAAGGTCCAAGTCTTAAACACTGGCTGTCTTTCTCCATAGTCAAACTTTAACTTAACCATTATGTGTAAACTGCTTCATACTGAAAAATTTGTAATAGTATAGAAGGTTGGAAAAAAGGTAAATTTCATTGACCTTATCACCCATTCCCATTTCCCAGAGGTAACCTTTGTAGTAGTTTCCTGTGTATTCTTCCACATCCTGTTTGCATATACAAAGCCACTGTGTATGACTATTAAAAGCACACATATATGTGGAGTTACAGTGTACAGACTTTTTCTATAATAGAAAAATTACAGTAAAATTATTCTTTCATACTCTGAGAGGAGCCATAAAACCAGAGAATTTTGTAATTAAAAAAACAGAAAAATTGAATTTGTCCATTTGTACCTTGTATGATTTTGTGGTTTCTACCTGTTGAAAATTGTCCAAATTGAAAATGAAATTTGATTATGATTTTTTTCTAGGACACTTCTAGTATTGCTGGCTCCCATAAAACAGAGCAGCGGAGTACTGATCTTACAGGAGATGAGACTTCACGACTTTTTGTAAAGAAAACAATAGTAGTGGGCAATGTGTCCAAGTGAGTATTCAGTTGAATTGTCTCATTTTCAGTCATCCAGTTTGGGTAATACTCTGGCGTATTATTATCATAGTATTACAGTAGGAATAGGCTTCAGGAATTCTTTTTCCCAGACTCTTAGTTGTTTTAAAAGTAAATGAAGGTCCAGAAACTTGAGACTGCTTCAGTGTGTCTGTTCATCTCTGACATGGAATAAAATTGTGCTTAGTAAAAAAAAACTTTTTGCAGACATGAAGTTTTCTGTATTTTTTTAAAACACTTATTTGGTTGTGCCAGGTCTTAGTTGAAGCATGTGAGATCTAGTTCTCTGACCAGGGATCGAACCTAAGCCCCTGTGTAGGGAGCATAGAGTCCCAACCACTGGACCACCAGGGAAGTCCCACTTTTATATATTTTATTAAGCACGTAAGTGTGGATAACTTGGGAGGAACTTTGACTTCTTCTGATTTAGTTCTATCGTTAGGGGCCTTACCTAATTCCTAAAAATGTTTGTTTGGTTGCTCAAATTGAAATGTTTTAGATTTATAACAAAAGGTTATACAGTAGGTCTTCAAGATGGAATTCCTCCAAGCTAAAGGGCTATCTAACGGTGTGTCTCATGCTGTCTAGTAGGAGCATCATCATTTTTGCCAAGTGTTTAGGAATGGGTAAAGACATAAATCTTCAACAGCTTAAGAATGTTCAGTCAGTTCAGTTCAGTTGCTCAGTCGTGGCCGACTCTTTGCGACCCCATAAATCACAGCATGCCAGGCCTCCCTGTCTATCACTAACTCCTGGAGTTCACTCAGACTCATGTCCATCGAGTTGGTGATACCATCCAGCCATCTCATCGTGTGTCCTCCCCTTCTCCTCCTGCCCCCAATCCCTCCCAGCATCAGGGTCTTTTCCAATGAGTCAACTCTTCACATGAGGTGGCCAAAGTACTGGAGTTTCAGCTACAGCATCAGTCCTTCCAAAGAACACCCAGGACTGATCTCCTTTAGGATGGACTGGTTGGATCTCCTTGCAGTCCAAGGGACTCTCAAGAGTCTTCTCCAACACCACAGTTCAAAAGCATCAATTCTTGGGCGCTCAGCTTTCTTCACAGTCCAACTCTCACATCCATACATGACTACTGGAAAAACCATAGCCTTGACTAGATGGACCTTTGTTAGCAAAGTAATACCTCTGCTTTTCAGTATACTATCTAGGTTGGTCATAACTTTCCTTCCAAGGAGTAAGCGTCTTTTAATTTCATGGCTGCAATCACCATCTGCAGTGATTTTGGAGCCCAAAAAATAAAGTCTGCCACTGTTCCCACTGTTTCCCCATCTATTTGCCATGAAGTGATGGGACCAGATACCATGATCTTCAGTTTCTGAATGTTGAACTTTAAGCCAACTTTTTCACTCTCCTCTTTCACTTTCATCAAGAGGCTTTTTAGTTCCTCTTCACTTTCTGCCATAAGGATGGTGTCATCTGCATATCTGAGGTTATCAATATTTCTCCCAGCAATCTTGATTCCAGCTTGTGCTTCTTTCAGCCCAGCATTTCTCGTGATGTACTCTGCACATAAGTTAAATAAACAGGGTGACAATATACAGCCTTGACGAACTCCTTTTCCTATTTGGAACCAGTCTGTTGTTCCATGTCCAGTTCTAACTGTTGGTTCCTGACCTGCATACAGGTTTCTCAAGAGGCAGGTCAGGTGGTCTGGTATTCCCATCTCTTTCAGAATTTTCCACAGTTTATTGTGATCCACACAGTCAAAGGCTTTGGCATAGTCAATAAAGCAGAAATAGAGGTTTCTCTGGAACTCTCTTGCTTTTTCCATGATCCAGCAGATGCTGGCAATTTGATCTCTGGTTCCTCTGCCTTTTCTAAAACCAGCTTGAACATCTGGAAGTTCACGGTTCATGTATTGGTGAAGCCTGGCTTGGAGAATTTTGAGCCTTTACTTAACTAGCGTGTGAGATGAGTGCAAGTGTGGTGGTTTGGGCATTCTTTGGCATTGCCTTTCTTTGGGATTGGAATGAAAACTGACCTTTTCCAGTCCCGTGGCCATTGCTGAGTTTTCCAAATTTGCTGGCATATTGAGTGTAGCACTTTCACAGCATCATCTTTCAGGATTTGAAATAGCGCCACTGGAATTCCATCACTTCCACTAGCTTTGTTCATAGTGATGCCTTCTAAGGCCCACTTGACTTCACATTCCAGGATATCTGGCTCTAGGTGAGTGATCAGACCATTGTGATTATCTGGGTCATGAAGATCTTTTTTGTACAGTTCTTCTGTGTATTCTTGCCACCTCTTCTTAATATCTTCTGCTTCTGTTAGGTCCTTAGCATTTCTGTCCTTTATTGAGCCCATCTTTGCATGAAATGTTCCCTTGGTATCTAATTTTCTTGAAGAGATCTCTAGTCTTTCCCATTCTGTTCTTTTCCTCTGTTTCTTTGCATTGATTGCTGAGGAAGGCTTTCTTATCTCTTCTTGCTGTTCTTTGGAACTCTGCACTCAGATGCTTATATCTTTCCTTTTCTCCTTTGCTTTTCGCTTCTCTTCTTTTCACAGCTATTTGTAAGGCCTCCTCAGACAGCCATTTTGCTTTTTTTTCATTTCTTTTCCTTGGGGATGGTCTTGATGCCTGTCTTCTGTATAGTGTTATGAACCTCTGTCCATAGTTCATCAGACACTCTGTCTATCAGATCTAGTGCCTTAAATCTATTTCTCAATTCCACTGAATAATCATAAGGGATTTGATTTAGGTCATACCTGAATGGTCTGGTGGTTTTCCCCAGTTTCTTCAATTTAAGTCTGAATTTGACAATAAGTAGTTCATAATCTGAGCCACAGTCAGCTCCTGGTCTTGTTTTTTCTGACTGTATAGAGCTTCTCCATCTTTGGCTGCAAAGAATATAATCGATCTGATTTCGGTGTTGACCATCTGGTGATGTCCATGTGTAGAGTCTTCTCTTGTGTTGTTGGAAGACCCACCCGTCCTGGGTGGCCCCACATGGCATGGCTTAGTTTCATTGAGTTAGACAAGGCTGTGGTCCGTGTGATCAGATTGGCTAGTTTTCTGTGGTTATGGTTTCAGTGTATCTCCCCTCTGATGCCCTCTCGCAACACCTACCGTCTTACTTGGGTTTCTCTTACCTTGGACGAGGGTATCTCTTCACGGCTGCCCCTCCTGACCTTGAACGTGGAGTAGCTCCTCTCATCCCTCCTGTGCCCACACAGCTGCCGCTCCTTTGCTATGACCAGTGCATTCTCTTGGCAAAACTCTGTTAGCCTTTGCCCTGCTTCATTCCATACTCCAAGGCCAAATTTGCCTGTTATTCCAGGTGTTTCTTGACTTCCTGCTTTTGCATTCCAGTCCCCTATGATGAAAAGGACATCTTTTTTGGGTGTTAGTTCTAGAAGGTCTTGTACGTCTTCATAGAACTGTTCAACTTCAGCTTCTTCAGTGTTACTGGTTGGGGCATAGATTTGGATCACCGTGATATTGAATGATTTGCCTTGGAAATGAACAGAGATCATTCTGTCGTTTTTGAGATTGTATCCAAGTACTGCATTTCGGACTCTTTTGTTGACCATGATGGCTACTCCATTTTTTCTAAGGGATTTCTGCTCACAATAGTAGATATAATGGTCATCTGAGTTAAATTCACCCATTCCAGTCCATTTTAGTTTGCTGATTCCTAGAATGTTGACGTTCACCCTTGCCATCTCCTGTTTGACCACTTCCAATTTGCCTTGATTCATGGACCTGACATTCCAGGTTCCTATGCAATATTGCTCTTTACAGCATCGGACCTTGCTTCTATCACCAGTCACATCCACGACTGGGTATTTTTGCTTTGGGTCCATCCCTTCATTCTTTCTGGAGTTATTTATCCACTGATCTCCAGTAGCATATTGGGCACCTACCGACCCAGGGAGTTCCTCTTTCAGTATCATTTTGCCTTTTCATACTGTTCATGGGGTTCTCAAGGCTAGAATACTGAAGTGGTTTGCCATTCCATTCTCCAGTGGACCACATTCTGTCAGACCTCTCCACCATGACCCACCCGTCCTGGGTGGCTCCACATGGCATGGCTTAGTTTCATTGAGTTAGATAAGGCTGTGGTCCGTGTGATCAGATTGGCTAGTTTTCTGCGGTTATGGTTTCAGTGTATCTCCCCTCTGATGCCCTCTCGCAAACCTACCATCTTACTTGGGTTTCTCTTACCTTGGATGAGGGTATCTCTTCACGGCTGCCCCTCCTGACCTTGAACGTGGAGTAGCTCCTCTCATCCCTCCTGTGCCCACACAGCTGCCGCTTCTTGGACGTGTGGTTGCTCCTCTCGGCCACCGCGCCGACCTCGGGCAGGGGGTAGCTCCTCCGGCCGCCGCCCTTGACCCTGGACGTGTGGTAGCTCCTCTTGGCCGCCGCCCCTGACCTCGGACGTGGGGTAGCTCCTCTTGCACCTGTGCCGACACCGCGTGGCACTCTCGGTCTCCACCCCTTTTATCTCCTCACAAAACTTTATTTGCTCTTCTCCTCACTAGGCATTTCCTCTGTGCTGCTTGTCATTTTTGTCACATTATGTCGTTATTTCCAGCTTTCATATATCTTTTCCAAATCAGACTGGAATCTCTTTAGAAAGTGTATCTTGTTTGTTTTTGCATCTTGCAGTAGTTGGTGTTCAGTAAATGTTGATTGGTGAATAAATTGATATATTTATGAAAATTTACATTAGATTCAATTATTGAAACTAAAGGATTCAGGATTACACTGAATATCTGGGGAGGGGAATCAGATGTCAGAGGAGTCTTCCAAATCCCAGTTAATGAACCACTGATAACAAACAGAAAGTACATTAAGAATCTAAGGATAATACAAAGATGCTCAATAGTCTTTGTAGTATTTAAATGGAAGCATAAAATATGACTAAGGTAATTAGGTTTCTATTTTACAAGTTATTTTAGAATTAGCATGCATTTAGCTAAGGGAACTAATGTGTCGTGTTGAGGTCTCACATATAGTACAAGACATGTCAGCCCAGAAAAGGCCAAAACTAGAAATTCAGGTAGGCTCACCAGGCCACGAAAAGACTGCGGAGAGATAGTTACTGACATTTTCAAACAATTCTGTGTAATTTGTGGGTTTTGGGCTTTAAGGCCAGGTGGACTTTATAAATAAAGCGGAATGATTGGCATGAGAGTTATAAAGTCCTTGTTTGTTCTGGAAGAGGGTAAAAATATTGATTTACTTTAGACTTTGTTAAGAATACTTGTTAGAGTATCTAAGATAACAACTAAGAGAAAAGACATAGAGATTTAAACTTTGAAAGTAGTAAGAAGGGCTTCCTTAGTGGCTCAGTAGTAAAGAATCTGCCTGCCAAAATGCAGGAGATCCGGGTTCAGTCCCTGGGTCGGGAACATCTCCTGGAGAGGGAAGTGGCAACCCACTCCACTATTTTTGCCTGAAATCCCATGGACAGAGGAGTATGGTAGGCTATAGTCCATGGAATCGCAAAAGAGTTGGACATGACTTAGCAGCTAAATATCATCATCATCAATACACAGAAGTTGATTATTTCTGTATGACAAACTTACAGAAGACAACTTTTAAAAGATACATTAACTCTAGCAATAAAAAAATGTAGCATAATAAAAGATATGCTGGCCTTTTATGAAAATAGAAATTTTATTGAAACACATGAAGGAACTAAATGATTAGACCAGTATGGCTCTAATGGATAGGAAAGCTCAGTGTTGTAAAGATAACTCTTCTTCCTAGGTTGATATGTAGATATTCTGATTAAAATGCTGATAGGGCTGGCTTTTATATATGGAAGAGCAAAGGTAAAGATAGGACATGAGTACGCCTAAAGAAAAACTGGGTTAGGCAACTTGGCCCACTGTATCGCTAAGGATAACCATAGACATAGATGAATTTACAAAAGGCCATGACCATATTTTCCAACAGAATGTTATAAGGGGGTCTCATGAAGTAAATGGCGACCCACTCCAGTATTCTTGCCTGGAAAATCCCATGGATGGAGGAGCCTGGTAAGCTACAGTCCATGGGGTGGCAAAGAGTCGGACACGGCTGAGTGACTTCACTTTCTTTCTTTTGTTAATGAAGTAAAGCCAGAGCGGCAAAAGGAAGGGCTGAGGATTCTAGTTTTCCCATGGTCCGTACTTAAGGAAATGACTTGTTTTCTTTAAAAACAAAGAACCACTGGCAACCTTGACAGCAATGAATAGGAAACAGAAGAGTTCAGAGTTCTAACTTTTGAACCTGAATGAAATCACCCCACAGGCTAGAGGTTTCCTAACCCAGGAATAAAGTATGCTAGTTTGTTTCTACCTAGTGTACCCACTTAGCAGGAAAAGCAGGATTTTTTTTTTAATTGCCTGATGATAATTAGAAAACAAAACAAAAACTTCAAGGGATTGCCTCTTCAGGCCTCCCCCCGCCCCCCTCCCCCCCGGCCAAAAAAAAAAAGTTTAAAGAAAAGGGTTAACTGCAAAGACTTTCTTTGGTTAGGTAATATGGCTGTTAAATATTGCCTGAATTTTAGGGTTTTTTTAAATGGAAAATTTTCTCCAACTCTTCAGCTCCTGATAACCATTTTTCTACTTTGCTTCTATGAGTTTGATTTTTCTTCTTAGATTTCACATAGAAGTGATACCAAGCAGTATTTGTCTTTCTTTGCTTGACTTATTTCACTTACCATAATGCCATCAAGGTCGGTCTATCCATGTTGTCAAAAATGGCAGGATTTACTTTTTTCTTAGGACTGAATAATATTCCTGTGTGTATGTTAATATGTTTATCTATCTCCTTAAAAATAGTTTTGTTTAATTGAAGTACAGTTGATCTAGCAACATTATACTTGTTTTAGGTAGACAGCATAGTGATTTGATATTTTTATATATTGCAAAATGATTACCACAATAAGTCTAGTTACCATCTGTCACCATAGCTACACATTACCTATACATTACATGACTTGTTTATAACTGGAAGTTTAGTTTGATCCTCTGCCTATTTATAAATTAGATATTTTAGTTTTGTCTTTGTTTTGCTATTTTGTGAGTTCTTCATGTTTTGAATATTAACCCTTTATCAGATACATGATTTAGAAGTATCTTTTTCCATACCATAGGTTGTCTTTTCATTTTGTTGATGGTTTCCTTTCATGTACAAATGCTTTTTAGTTTGATGTAGTTCTACTTGTTTTGGTTTTATTGCCTCTGTGTTTTTTTTTTTAATAAATTTTTTTTTTGCTTTATTTTACTTTACAGTACTGTATTGGTTTTGCCATACATTGACATGAATCCACCACGGGTGTACATGAGTTCCCAAACATGAACCCCCTCCCACCCCATATCATCTCTCTGGATCATCCCTGTGCACCAGCCCCAAGCATCCTGTATCCTGCATCGAACATAGACTAGCGATTCATTTCTTACATGATAGTATACATGTTTCAGTGCCATTCTCCCAAATCATCCCACCCTTTCCCTCTCCCACAGAGTCCAAAAGTCTGCTCTACACATCTATGTCTCTTGCTGTCTCGCATACAGGGTCATCATTACCATCTTTCTAAATACCATATATATGTGTTAGTATACTGTTTTGGTGTTTTTCTTTCTGGCTTACTTCACTCTGTATAATTGGCTCCAGTTTCATCCATCTCATTAGAACTGATTCAAATGTATTCTTTTTAACGGCTGAGTAATACTCCATTGTGTATATGTACCACAGCTTTCTTATCCATTCATCTGCTGATGGACATCTAGGTTGTTTCCATGTCCTGGCTATTATAAACAGTGCTGCAATGAACATTGGGGTACATGTGTCTCTTTCAGTTCTGGTTTCCTCAGTGTGTATGCCCAGCAGTGGGATTGCTGGGTCATGAGGTAGTTCTATTTGCAATTTTTTAAGGAATCTCCACACTGTTCTCCAAAGTGGCTGTACTAGTTTGCATTCCCACCAACAGTGTAAGAGGGTTCCCTTTTCTCCACACCCTCTCCAGCATTTATTGCTTGCAGACTTTTGGATCGCAGCCATTCTGACTGGTGTGAAGTGGTATCTCATTGTGGTCTTGATTTGCATGTCTCTAATAATGAGTGATGTTGAGCATCTTTTTATGTGTTTGTTAGCCATCCGTATGTCTTCTTTGGAGAAATGTCTATTTAGTTCTTTGGCCCATTTTTTGATTGGGTCATTTATTTTTCTGGAATTGAGCTGCATAAGTTGCTTGTATATTTTTGAGATTAGTTGTTTGTCAGTTGCTTCATTTGCTATTATTTTCTCCCATTCAGAAGGCTGTCTTTTCACCTTGCTTATAGTTTCCTTTGTTGTGCAGAAGCTTTTAATTTTAATTAGATCCCATTTGTTTATTTTTGCTTTTATTTCCAGTATTCTGGGAGGTGGATCATAGAAGATCTTGCTGTGATGTATGTCGGAGAGTGTTTTGCCTATGTTCTCCTCTAGGAGTTTTATAGTTTCTGGTCTTACATTTAGATCTTTAATCCATTTTGAGTTTATTTTTGTGTGCGGTGTTAGAAAGTGATCTAGTTTCATTCTTTTACAAGTGGTTGACCAGTTTTCCCAGCACCACTTGTTAAAGAGATTGTCTTTACTCCATTGTATATTTTTGCCTCCTTTGTCAAAGATAAGGTGTCCATATGTGTGTGGATTTATCTCTGGGCTTTCTGTTTTGTTCCATTGATCTATATTTCTGTCTTTGTGCCAGTACCATACTGTCTTGATGACTGTGGCTTTGTAGTAGAGCCTGAAGTCAGGCAGGTTGATTCCTCCAGTTCCATTCTTCTTTCTCAAGATTGCTTTGGCTATTTGAGGTTTTTTGTATTTCCATACAAATCTTGAAATTATTTGTTCTAGTTCTGTGAAAAATACTGCTGGTAGCTTGATAGGGATTGCATTGAATATGTAGATTGCTTTGGATAGTATACTCATTTTCACTATACTGATTCTTCCGATCCATGAACATGGTATATTTCTCCATCTATTAGTATCCTGTTATTGCCTCTGTTTTTGGTGTCAGATCCAAAAAATCGTTGCCCAGACAGATATAAAAAAGCTTGCCCTTTATACTTTCTTCCAGTTTTATGGTTTTAGGTCTTAAATTTAACTTATGAATCCATTTTGGGTCGATTTTGGGTCTGTTGTGGATAGAGGTTCAGTTCATTCTTTTGCATGTGGCTTTTCAGTTTTCCCAGCACCATTTATTGAAACTATCCTTTCCCTCACTGTATATGTTAGCTTCCTCATTGGAAATTAATGACCAGTGTGAGTTTATTTCTTCTCTCTCTATTTTGTGGCATTGGTTTATGTGTTTTTATTCCAGTACAACACCGTTTTGATTACTGTAGCTTTGTAATATAGTTTGAAACCAGGAAACATGATGCCTTCAGCTTTTATCTTCCTTTTCATGATTGATTTGGCTATTCAGAATCTTTTCTCGTTGCACATAGATTTTAGGATTGTTTTTCTATTTGTAAAAAATGCCATTGGAATTTTGATAGAGATTGCATTGTAGTATGAACATTTTAACTGTTTTTCCTGTTCTTGAGCACAGAATATCTATGCCTTCTTCAGTTTCTTTCATCAGTGTCTTATAGATTTTTAGTTTTATTTTTGTTTACTGACGTATAGTTGATAGTGTCTTACAGTTTTCAGTGTACAGATCTTTTACCTCTGGTTAAATTGCTAAGTGTTTTATTGTATTTGATGCTGTTGTAAATGAAATTATTGTCAATTTCTCTTTCTGGTAGTTTGTTGTCAGTATATAGAAACAACTGATTTTTTAATGTTGATTTTATATCCTACAACTCTACTGAATTCATTTAATAGTTTTGTGATGGAGTCTTTAGGTTTTTCTATGTATGATATTATGTTTTGTGCAAATAGAGAGAATTTTACTTCTTCCTTTTCAGTTTGCCTTTTATTTCTTCATTTTTTTTTTTTGTCTAATTGCTCTGGCTAGGACTTATAGTACTGTGTTGAATAAAAATGGCAATAGTGGACATCCTTGTCTTGTTCCTGATCTTAGAGGAAAATCTTCTGGCTTTCACCTTTCAGTATGATCTTAGCTGTGGGCTTGTCATGTGTGGCTTTATTATTTTAAGAAATGCTTCCTCTATATGCAGTTGAGAATTTTTATTATGAGTAGATACTGAATTTTGTCAAATGCTTTTACTGCATCTTTTGAGATGATTACATAATTTTTAGCCTTCATTTCATTAGTGTGATGTGTTGCATTGATTTGTAGATGTCAAACCATCCTTGTATGCCTGGAATAAATCTCACTTGCTCATGTTGTATGATACTTTTAAAGTACTGTTGAATTCTGTTTGCTAATGTTTTGTTGAAGAATTTTGCATTTACTTTTATCAAGGATTGTTGTTTAGTCACTCAGTCATGTATGACTCTTTTATGACCCCATGAACTGTAGCCTGCCATGCTCCATTGCCCATGGGATTTCCCAGGCAAGAATACTGGTGTGGGTTGCCATTTTCTTCTCTAGGAGATCTTGCCAACCCAGGGATTGAACCAGCATCTCCTGCATTCGCAGGCAGATTCTTGACCACTGAGCCACCTGGGAAGCCCTTTATCAGGGACACTGGCTTATAATTTCCTTTTCTTGTAGTATCCTCACTTGACTCTGGTATTGGTAATTTTGGCTTCATAAAATGAGATCATTGAGTGTTCCCTCTTCTTTTATTTTTTGGAAGAGGTTGAGGATTGGAATAAAATCTTTATCTGTTTGGTAGAATTCACCCTTTAAACCACTGGTCCTGGAATGTACTTTGTTGGGAGGTTTTTGTTTGCTGATTCAGTCTCCTTACTAGTAACTGTTCTGTTCAGATTTCTATTTCTTCACCGTTCAGTCTGGGTAGGGTGTCTATTTCTAGGTTTTATTCATTACTGCTAAGTTGTCCAGTTTGTTGATGTGCAATTGTTCTTAGTCTTTTATGATCTTTTGTGTTTGTGTGGTTATCAGTTATAACATCTCCTCTTTCATTTATAATTTTATTTGTTTGAGTCCCTCCTCTTGGTAAGTCTGTGTAAAGATAAAATTTGTCTATTTTATCTTTTCAGAAAACCAACTCTTCTTTCTTTGGCCTTTTCTGTTGTGTTTTTAGTCTTTGTTTCCACTCTGATCTTTGTTATTTCTTTCCTTTTCCTAACTTAGGGTTTAGTTTGTTTTTCTGTTTCTAGTTCCTTAGGGTATAAAATTAGGTTGTTAATTTGAGATCTTTTTTTTCTTTATGTAGGCATTTATCTCTATAAACTTCCTTCTTAGAACTGTTTTTGCTGCATCACTGCAGTTTTGGTATGCTCTATTTCCATTTTCAGATGTCTCTAGGTATTTTTTTAATTTCTCTTTTGATTTCTTTTTTTCCCTATTAATTGGTAAGTAGTATGTTGTCTACTCTTTATGTATGTGTAAATTTTCCCATTTTCTTCTTGTAATTGATTTTTAATCTTGTTTTAAGTAGTAGTTAATTGGTTTGTTAGGAACAAAGATTTCAAGTCGTCTTTTTTTCTCCCTACTCTAGGTATATACCTCCTGATAAGAGAGAAGAAAATGACCAGTCAACCCACAAGTGGATGGTATATGTCCGAGGCTCTCGTAGAGAACCCAGTATTAATCATTTTGTCAAGAAAGTTTGGTTCTTTCTTCATCCCAGCTATAAACCAAATGACCTTGTGGAAGTTAGGTGAGCACTATTTGAGTTATTAAACCTGAGAAGTACAGAATTACTGAAGTGGAAGGAAAGTGGTTTAACTCAAGAACACACCTTTGAAATTCTTGTATTATTAATAATTTATTCAGCTTTGGCTTTTAGTCACAGTATAATTTTAGCTGTGGTTCTTTATTGCAGATTTCTGTCTCACTAAACAGGTACCATCCCCACCTGTCAGGTTGTTACCATATGAATTACACCAGCTTATTTTCCTCTCCTCTGGAAATAACTTGTTTATATAGATAAATATAAAAATGTTACTGTTTTAATGATTATCAGAATATATTAGAACTTAATAAAGGATTCTGACTTTATAGAAATACTTAATGTTGTAAGTTTCCCATGATCTCACCCTCTCAGAAGTAACCTTTAATGATATTTTTTTTCTCTGTTTTTAATCTAGCAGAGCTATTGAAGTTTTTTGTTGTGATTATTTCACAAAGATGAAATGATTTTATACACACACAAATACACACATTATATATATATACACTCTTGTAAAATTTGTTTCATTTAGGTGTATTGTTCATATCTATATGTGATGTTACCTATCACACATATGTTCATTATATGAATGTATTGTAGAAGTGGTTCTGGTTTATTATCAGTGAAATCTCCTGTATCTTCAGCTTTCTTCAGAACATTCCTTTAGAGCACTCCTGACTCTGAAGTAAAACCTGACTAATTCCTGAGAACACTGTTTCTCCTGAGAAAACTTTCAAGTGGTAACTTTTGTTTTTGTTTTTGTTTTTTTTCCCTCTTACACACCATTGGTTCTAGAAATGGGTGCTTGTCTGTCTTGCTTGTATTTGTGGCTTCCAGACCAGTTTTCCCCTTCTTTTCTCTAAAAACTTCTGCTCCTTTGAAATTTTATAAGATCTGCTGCTTCTCCTTTTTGGGAGCATTTACTGATTTCCTACTCATTCCTCTTTCAAAAACAATTGTAGCACCTAGTGTGCTGATATTCTCTCTACCAGTACTCTTGCCATCACTCTTAGGACTTTGGCATGCAGATAGACAAGTCTTCCAAAACCTTGGTCTCCCAGTTCATTGATTTCCTTACTTTAATAATAATAATATGGTAGTCATATACCATGGAATCTGAGCTGAGTAAGGAGAGAAGGAGATTACATTGGGATTACATTGAGATTACATAATAGCAGTAATGGGTAGTGAAAACTGTTATGGACAAGAAATGAAAATCTCTGTGGGGGTCAAAAATAAATCTATTTCTAATAAATAGATTATAAATGGAGCTGGAAGATAGGCGTTGGTGAAAAAGTCAAATACTTGGAAATGAGATTTTGTAGCTAGTACACAACATTTATATTCTTCATATGGATATTTAGGTATATATTAATTATCAGCTGATCTGTCCTTTAATATGCACTTAATTCTCATAAAAACATGTATCTGATGCTAGATTTTGTTAATTTGATTCCTGTACTAATACTATACTATTCTAATTGTTTCGCTTAATAGAATATGCTGATCTTAGGTAGAGTATGTTCCCCTGATTATTATTATTATTCTACAATTTTTGTCTTGGTCATTCTTGAGTACATATGTTGTTCCAGGTTACTTTAGATTCTAAGTGTCGATTTATGGATTGAAATCACATTGAATTAATGATTAATTTTCATACTTTTCATGATATTGAATCTTTCTATCTTGTCTACCCAAGAGAATGAATCAGTGTAAGAGTTTTCCAGTGCAAACAAGGTTTTTTTCTTTTACTTCCTTTATTTTCTTGACGTATTTCATTTGATAGAACCTTGGAAAAGTGTTGCTGTTCTGTTTTATTCTAATGGTACAGATTGATAAAGGAGCAAGTACATTCATAGGCTCTCAGACAATAGAGTTGAAAAAACCTTGTGATTTTGTTTCAGTCTATACCTGATTCATGAAACCTTTTAGAAATACCCAGTACAGCTCATCTAGCCTCACCTAGAATTCCACTGGTGACCTAGATTTGTTTTCTTTGCTAGGAATACCATCTTCCTATTGTCTGTCTTCTTTGCTTATACACACATACATATGCTTATGTGTACACAGTGTAGCTGTCTTTCTTAAAATCTGCCGTTTATCCTTTAAGATATAACTCAGAAGTTAACTTTCTCAATGATTCCTTCTTTGCCCTACTTTCTTACAGGGGTTAAAATACAAGTAAATGATTGTTTACTTGAATTCTTGGAATAGTAACAATATTTTGTACTTTAAGATAACTTAAGATTAACAGTATTTTCTGAGTTTAGATATCCTAACTCCAAATTAGCCTATTGTTTAAGTACAGATATTTTAGTGATTTTGTTAAGAAATAGTAGGTGAGTTTAAAAAGCACTTTGTCCATAAAGATATAAATATTAATATAAAAAATATGTCTTAATGTCCAGGCAAAAAATTCCATACAGTAAAACAGCAGCAACAACAACACTGTTTTAGGAAAGCATTTTATTTAATATAAAACATGTGAATCAGTTAAAATGTATTAATCATATTTTTTTATTGCTGATGAACATCTGATTTACTAAAAGTGGGGTTAGAAGCTCATTATGTAAAACCCTAATACTTTAATGATGCAAATCAGTGCCCATGTTATTTCTCAGTTCTCATCCCAAGAATTGGACTTTGTGAAACACATGGCTTCCTTTAGGTTGTAGAAAAGTATCATGCAATAATATATGAAATTATATTTACTAAGAAATCCAATCTGTAGGTAAAGGTCACATTTATCAGATTATATTTTAAGTCTGAGGAAATCTAGGGGAGAGATCATGCCATAGCTCCTTGTCAAATTTCTCTCTTGTCTTTTACATCTAGAGTATCTTCTGTTAATTGTAAATGAACTTTGTTTTGTGCAATTTATGAGGTTTCACATTTTCTGTTTGACTCATGCCACTTTGACAGTATTCCATAATTAGCTGTGGTGCTATGTCTGACCAGTTAAGTTTTTTGCAGGTTGTAAATTAAACTATTACCACATACCTTTCCCAAGAGCATACTTTACTGTATGTTTTATTAAGTACAATACTATGATTTTTAAATAGTATTTTAAAAGAGAACCTTGCTTGTGTGTGTTTCTAGAGAAACAGTTTGTTAATGATCAACCATACCTCTGTTTTCATAGCAAGTAATGTATATAAATTTGTTATTACACTTACTAATTTACATGTATGTCTCCCTTACTAGATTCAGGACTTCTGGATGTTTGGGAATTTTTCTTGATTGTCTTTATCTAGAATCGTGCCTAGCATATAGTAAATGCTCATTTCATGTTGAGTGAATGATGAATTCGTGATGTGGGCCTTTCTGTTTGTAAGTGGCTATGTTTGTTTGGAAGTTTTTAATTATATTGAGGACTATAAAGAAAGTTGAGCACCTAAGAATTGATGCTTTCTAACTGTGGTGTTGGAGAAGACTCTTGAGAGTCCCTTGGACTGCAAGGAGATCCAACCAGTCTATCCTAAAGGAAATCAGTCCTGAATATTCATTGGAAAGACTGATGCTGAAGCTCTAATACTTTGGCCATCTGATGTAAAGAACTGACTCATTGGAAAAGACCCTGATGCTGGGAAGGATTGAAGGTGGGATGAGAAGGGGATGACAGAGGATAAGATGGTTGGATGGCATCACGGACTTGATAGACATGAGTTTGAGCAAGCTCCAGGAATTGGTGATGGACAGGGAAGCCTGGCATGCTGCAGTCCGTGGGGTCTCAAAGAGTTGGACACAACTGAGCAACTGAACTGAATTATATTGAGGAGAGTCCTAACTTCCTTTAACTTCTAACCAGTACACTTCCATATATTTTGTGACACCACACAGAATCATTATAAACTCTTTTCCATATAGCTGTTGTTCAAATATTTTGAGAGCACTGTTAGGTCTCTGCTGTTTTCCTCCAAGCCAGACATCCACATTTGTTTCAGTTGTTTATGTGACTTTGTGTTCCTCTGCCCTCCAGGTTATATTCTCTGGCACATTCCAGTTTATCTGTATTCTTAAAATATTCTCCTTAGAACTGAACTTTAAACTTCAGGTATGACAGAACATTAACCTGTGTTCTTAATTTAATTTAACTCTATGTTCTTTACGAGACTTTTAAGATATTTCTTGTGTCAAAGTATCTAGAGTAATGTGATGAGTAGGTGAGATCTTTTCAGCTGACTTGAAATTTAAGGATAATCTCTCTGAACCAAAGTGCATGTGTGTTTCCCATGCACTGTGAATCTCCTTGTCAGAGCACATTACCTGATGAAGAGCATGGGTAGATTCTGCTCCAACAAACCATCTGTTTTCCATTAAGTTCAGTTGCTATGGCCATCCTTAGCCAACTTTCTAAAAGCTGTGACTGTAAACTTTGATTTTAGGCACAAGATAGTCACTACACGTTTGCTAGGCTTAGGACTTGATACAGGGATTTCAAACATGAAGAACACATGGTTCCGGTGTTAAAATATTCCTGGCCTTTGTATGTGAGAGACTACAATGGACTAGGCCCCCAAAGGACTGTCCTAGTGAGCCTCTTCAAATTGTATCATTAAAAAAAAAACAGGATTATGGGGGTGGGGGATGGGGGCGGGCACTCTGGGCACATCTCAGATTCACTACTTAATTGCTATGTGACCTTCGGCTAGTTACTTAGCCTCACTGTATCTCAGGATGTTTCATATTGTGGTTATAAAGATTAGATTAGTTAATAGATATAAAGGGCTTAGAAGAGTAGTAGGATTATGCTAAACAATGTAAGTATTTGCTTCTGCTGCTGT
Source organism: Ovis canadensis (assembly GCF_042477335.2). Lineage (NCBI taxonomy): Eukaryota > Metazoa > Chordata > Mammalia > Artiodactyla > Bovidae > Ovis > Ovis canadensis. Next base: position 206,573,391 of record NC_091245.1, on the reverse strand, counting down.
TACAAGGAACAGAATGTGTTTACCCTTCAGGGTGGACAGCTTAGTGGAATGTTTTAGATTTTTTGAAGGTCCTATGGAGGAAGAATTTATTTGTGATTGCAGAAAGCATACGACTTGCAGGAAGAAAATGAAATCTTTTTTATAACAGAGCTCTTCAGAAATGTAAGCCCTTTCTTGCTCCCTGGCCATCTTGGCAGATGCTCTTGGTTGGGGACATCCTGTACCTAAGACCAGAAGATGGTGGCCGCAAAGGAAATAACAGAATCACTGGAGTCAATCAGCTCTGGGCTTCAGCTGGTTAAGAAAAGTGGAAAGTATGTGCTAGGCTATAAGCAGACTCTGAAAATGATCAGACTAGGCAAAGCAAAACTGGTCATCTTCACCAGCAATTGCCCAGCCCTGAGGAAATCTGAAATAGAGTATTATGCTGATTGGCCAAAACTGGTGTCCATCACTACAGTGGCAATAATACTGAATTGGGCACAGCATGTGGAAAATACTGCAGGGTATGCACACTGGCTATCATTGATCCAGGTGATTCTGATATCATCAGAAGCATGCCAGCACAGACTGGTGAAAAGTAAATTGTGTACAAATTTTCTTTAATAAAACTGGCCAGGCACAAAGACAGAAATATAGATCAGTGGAACAAAATAGAAAGCCCAGAGATAAATCCACACACCTATGGACACTTTATCTTTGACAAAGGAGGCAGGAATATACAACGGAGAAAAGATGATCTCTTTAACAAGTGGTGCTGGGAAAACTGGTCAACCACTTGTAAAAGAAAGAAACTAGAACACTTTCTGGAGAAGGCAATGGCAGCCCACTCCAGTACTCTTGCCTGGAAAATCCCATGGACAGAAGAGCCTGGTAGGCTGCAGTCCATGGGGTTGCTGAGGGTCAGACACGACTGAGCGACTTCACTTTCACTTTTCACTTTCATGCATTGGAGAAGGAAATGGCAGCCCACTCCAGTGTTCTTGCCTGGAGAATCCCAGGGATGGGGGAGCCTGGTGGGCTGCCGTCAGTGGGATCACACAGAGTTGGACACGACTGAAGCAACTTAGCAGCAGCAGCAGCAGAACACTAACACATGCACAAAAATAAACTCAAAATGGACTACAAATCTAAAAGTAAGACCAGAAACTATAAAACTCCTAGAGGAAAACATAGGCAGAACACTCTGACATAAGTCACAGCAGGATCCTCTATGACCCACCTCCCAGAGTAATGGAAATAAAAACAAAAATAAACAAATTGGACCTAATTAAACTTAAAAGCTTTTGCACAACAAAGGAAACTATAAGCAAGGTAAAAAAAATAACCTTCAGAATGGAAGAAAATAATAGCAAACGAAGCAACTGACAAATAATCTCAAAAATATACAAGCAGCTCAGTACCAGAAAAATAAACGATCTAATCAAAAAATGGGCCAAAGAACTAAACAGACATTTCTCCAAAGAAGACCTACAGATGGCTAACAAACACATGAAAGGATGTTCAACATCACTCATTATCAGAGAAATGCAAATCAAAACCACAATGAGGTACCATCTCATGCCAGTCAGAATAGCTGCTATCAAAAAGTCTACAAACAATAAATGCTGGAGAGGGTGCAGAGAAAAGGGAACCCTCTTACATTGTTGGTGGGAATGCAAACTAGTATAGCCACTATGGAGAACAGTGTGGAGATTCCTTAAAAAAATGGGAAATAGAACTGCCATATGACCCAGCAATCCCACTGCTGGGCATACACACTGAGGAAACCAGAATTGAAAGAGACACGTGGACCTCAGTGTTCATCGCAGCACTGTTTACAATAGCTAGGACATGGAAGCAACCTAGATGTCCATTGGCAGACAAATGGATAAGAAGTGGGGGACACATGTACAGTATTGTAAAATAACTAGTCTCCAATTAAAATAATTTAAAAAAAACTGGCCAGAGCTTATTTAAATTAAAAAAAGAAATGTAATAGGAAGTTTCATTAGATAGTGGATTTGGGGTCACTAGAAGTGATCTTAAAAGACTGGTTGGCCATTTGAATTAATTAGTTGGACAAGGAGTTATGCTTCATTCTATATTTTTAAGAAAGCCATTTTTAAAGTCCAGTACTCTGTGAGTTTTTCTTGTTGGTTATTGATACATTTCACCCTCTATGAGGAATCTGTGCTGTGCTTTGTTGCTCAGTCGTGTCTGACTCTGTGACCCCGTGGATTGTGACCCACCACACTCCTCTGTCCATGGGGGTTCTCCAGGCCAGAATACTGGAGTGGGTTGCCATGCCCCCCTCCAGGGGATCTTCCCAACCCAGGTCTCCCACATTGCGGGCGGATTCTTTATTGTCTGAGCTACCAGGGAAGTCCAAGAATACTGGAGGGTAACCTGTCCCTTCTCTAGGGGATTTTCCTGACCCAGGAATTGAACCGAGGTCTGCATTGCAGGCAAATTCTTTACCAGCTGAGCTACCAGGAAAGCCCTTGAGAATCTAGAAATACAGAATTATCTTCAAGGGAAGCAGTCCTTTTTTGTGTGAAACACATAATATCTTTTGAGGTAGAATATTCGGTAGGTGATGTCTCATCTGTTGGTAGGTCTTAGATTCCTTTTTTCCTTCCAAAAATATGGTTAAGGAGGAATTTCCTGTTAAAATCCTTGTTCCTTTTTCCTGGTTTGTCTGTCTTCTGTCTTCCTGCAGTCCTTCCTATCCATTCACTAAAGTTTAGACTATAAATGATGGAGCACAACTGATTTACTCTGTCCTTTGTAAGAGAAGTTCAGCATACAAACAGTATGATTGACGAATATTACAAGATGAATTTAGGCCATTCACTTAGCTTTACTGGAATTTAAGTGACTAAACCTGTCATCTATAGAATTTTCTTTAATTAGTCTTAAGTCCACTATGCTTCTAGGCCCCACTGTATCTCTGACTTTGGATTCCTTTTCAGACTGCTGCCTCAAGTCAACCTTCTCATTTGATCCCACGTCTCTTATTTGTCTGAATTTATGCTGACATCATGGCAGCTTCTCTTGCCATCTCAGCTGGTTTCTCCCAAAGCACTCTTGTTCCTTTGCTTTCTTTTTTCCCTAGTTTATAATACAGCTGCTCCTTTCTCTGCCTTCCAGGCTGCTGTCATACTCAGGGTTTTTCCTGCCTTAGGTTCTCCTGGTAGCCTCTGGCCTTGTGCCTGATGATTCGTATCTGTTCTTGGACTCCTCTCCAGGGTGTGTTCTTGGACTCCCTCTACCTTACTGAATTCACATCTCTCCTTAGTTTTCCAAAAGCAAATCCCACTGAAAGTCCTTTCTCCCTGCAGTCTTGGTATCCTCTCTCATTATAGTAATTCCAGACCAGTGATTCATAATGAACATTTTCACTTTAAAGCATTCTCTCTTTCCTCCATTAACTTAAACCATGTTATTCTTAAGTACATGGTTTCAATTGACCCCCATGGTTTCAATGGGGCCTCAATTACATTTTTAAACTTTTTATTATGGAAAATTCCAGACATAGACAAAGTAGAGTATATTGAATCCTCATGTACCCAACACCAATTATCAACAGCAAACCAGTCTTTTTCTCATCACTCTTCCTTTTTATTTCCTTCACAAATTAAATTTTGACTGAAAATTCTCATTAGCAATCACACATTCCTCTCTATTCACTAAAATTTTGTAAAGTCAGATAGTTTTTTTTAAGTCTTCTTAGTAGATAGCTTTAATAAATTTGTCACCTTTGGATTGAATATGGTTTATTTTGTTCTTGCCAGAGTAGAGGAATAAGTGAGTGTTTGGGGTGAGGAATGTCCCTCACAGCCTCTGTCCAGGGTTCTGGCTTTAATACTGTCAAATCACCTTAATTCCCTGTCTATGAAAATAATGACACTGGATTATATGGTGTAAGTGTCTTAGCTCTAAGTATTCAGTGGTTGAAAGTTTAATGTAGATTTGAGTTGAATTTTTTTCTTCTATAGTTTAGCAGTTTAGCAAAATTCAGCATATTGATTTAGCATCAAGTAAGGAAATATAAATAATTGTCAGAAACATGTGAAGTTCTAACTTACCCATTATGGGAAAATTTCCTTTTCTAGAATGAGAGAGTGAAAATGGACTAATAAATTTAATATCTGCTTTTCCCTAGAGAGCCTCCTTTTCACTTGACCAGAAGAGGCTGGGGTGAGTTTCCTGTCAGAGTGCAAGTTCACTTTAAGGACAGCCAGAACAAGCGGATAGATATCATACATAATCTGAAGGTATTGTAACAAAACAAAGCATTGCTCCCCTGAAATGAAGTGTCTCTTTTCACCTGCACCTGAAGTGGTAGGTTAGACCTTCTGAGAGAAGTTAACCACTTCAGATAGTGGAAGGATGATACATCTGTTTGAGTGTGTTCTGCTTACTGCTGCAGCATTTGTCCTCTAAATGTTGAGGAAAGGGTCACTTTGCAACAAACTCTGTTCTTTAAAAAGATGAGCTGGTTCAATAATCAGAAGACTTGATCTCTGATCAGAGCTCACTATTACTGTGTTACCTGGGGCTAATAGGTAAATGAAATCTTTTCCTTTTTAATCTATATTTTACTTTTTTACATCTTAATTTTCTGTAGAAAGAGGCACAAATAATAATCCTTGTCTATTTATCTCCTAAGAATAAAGATAGAAGTGAACATATTTTAGAAAATATAAAGTCCTGTGCAGGGTTGTACTACTTTTGGAATCCTTAACTGATATATCCACATGGTTTATAATGTAACCATTATAAATTTATTTTACAAAGTGTTTTCTGTACATGGGGAAACTACCATTATAGTAAGTGAAAAGCATAAATATAAAACTATATATAATATGAGGTCAACCAAGATTTTAAATAGATGGAAAAAAAACACAAATAAACTAAAAAGTTGGAGTAATTGAAGTAATGACATTGTGGACAATTTCTCCTGCCCCTTTTTTCTGTGTATGTATGTTTCTTTTCCAATTTATATAATAAGCATTTAGCATTCATAGTTGGAAGATAGAGCATTTTTGTAAATTACCCTTATGCCCCTCTCTGTAGTAGTCTCATGTACATTTTCTGTCTGTTAGATATAATCCTAATGTTGAACTCCTTCCAAAGTACCCTTACTTTGCGGTTTACCACATTATTCCCATTAATTGCTTCCAGATGAATCTGAGTACATTTTCAAAATTCCCTCTTTGTTCCCTTTGTTCTACAAATGTACCCTTTTCAACCTTAAAACCACCTGAAATTTGTCCTCCATTGTTGGTAAACAGCACTGCTAAACTTGATGTTTAAGTTATTTTCTAGAGATTACTGTAAAACAAGATTTTCTTAAAACCTCAGTGAAGAACTGAAACCAAATAAAGAGTATTTAGCCACTTTGTTCAGTAGGGCAGGATATGTTCCCACTTAGAGGAAGGTCTAAAATAGTCTTGCTTTCCCCTTAACTTATTTTAAGCACTGCACATGCCATCTTATATTGCACTGGGCTCAGCCCTGATCCCTAAAATAAAGGGAATTGTTTGCATAGTTTTTATACATATTGTATTGTCCTTATCACTTAGAGTTTCTGGTGAATGAGACAGTTTTAAAACAGCAGTATTTAAAATGTTACCAGATTTTTCTCAGATTTACTATTTATCATTTATTGATTGGCCTTGAGAACTTAAGCACCTCTGTTGTGACCATTGATCTTTATTTATACTAGAGCATCATATTTCCTGCTGTTTCTTTGTTAACTCTCAGAACCATCTTTGATTTATCCCTCTGTGTTCTAAATATTTATTCACTTGCCGACCATGACTCTTTCTTCATAATCTTTCTTATAGACTATCCTTCACCCTTCCCACTCTTCTTGGCCATTAGTCTATTCTGTCTCCGGATTAGCCTTTTTAATTCCAGTCTATCTCCATTCCCCTCAGTCCATTCTGTACACCACTGTCAGATTATTCTTCTTCAAACACGAGAACCGTTATGTTATTCCTCTCTGAGAAGCTTTGATTGAATATCTGTTATTCAAGTTTAGATTCCCCTGCCTGGGATTGGAGACTCTTCACATTTTGACTTGACATACTTCCCCTAAATTATGTCACACTAATCTGTGTGAACGTCCGGCTCCAGTCAGGTCAGTCTCTATTCATGTCCCAGAGATACTGGGGGCCTTTTTTGATGTTGTCTTTTATCCTCTTCCCTTCTCGTATGCCGGTGTGGATTCTTTCCATTCTTTAAGTTCCTGTGTAGCTTTTCTTGGTTATTAAAGTCCACAGTGATCTGTATTCTGAGATTCTGTAGTATATAACAATCTATATTTGATACTGTAATAATTATATTGCATACTAAAGACTCTGTTAAGAGTTCTGTAGCATTTAAAGTTTCCAGGATGAATTCACATATCCTGCATCCTTGAATAGTCATCTGAACCTCTCCTAGTCATCACCACGGAGCACAGTAATTCCCCAGACATTCTATTTATCTGTTTAGTAAATAAACTTTTGGAAGCTTCTTTCCTAAATTTACTTAAAACTGTGTGACCCCTGCCCCCCTCTTCTAACCTTGATCTCATTTATCATTGTTTGATTTCTGGAGTAGAACAGAACAGGATTTTGTTTTGTTTATTAAGAATTCTAAAAATGTTTATTGATAACTTTCATATCTCCTTAAATCATTCCTTCTCCAGCCTAAACCTGTTCTTGTAACATTGCTTATATGCTATGCTTTCCAGTTCTCTTGCCATTTTGATAATAGTTCTGTTTTGTCAATGTCTCTTGCAAAACAAGGTCCCACAAATAAAATATAGGCCAGTGCAGTTTACAGAGAGACTGTTATATCTGTGCTCTGGAGAACATGAAAATGGATATAGCCTTAAAATTGCCCGTATCTTTAATACAGTCACCCTATTGGTGAAGGTTTAAGCATTAAAACTCCAGATCTCTTCCGTGGGGCTACTATAAATCCACCCTGTATTGCCTTTTAAATTATGAATACTAGATCTCATGACTGAGTTGTCGTCTCTGTGTTGACTATTTAGGAGCTCAGCCAAACTTGAAATCTACCTCTTGCAAGCCTTTGTTGTTGTTTAGTCGCTAAATCGTGTCAACTCTTTTGTGACCCCATGGACTGTAGCCCTCCAGGCTTCTGTTTCCATGGTGTATCCCAGGCAAGGATACTGGAGTTGGTTGCCATTTCCTTCTCCAAGGAATCTTCCTGACCCAGGGAACAAACTCAAGTTTCCTGCATTGGCAGGCAGATTCTTTACCATTGAGCCATCAGGGACGTTCTTGCAAACTTTTAAAAGTTTACATTTACTAACCTATCCCTGGCTTCGTATTTTTCCCCTTTCCTCCCCTTCCCCTCTTCACCTCTCCCCTCCCCTCCTCACTTCATCATTTTTACCTATCGATCTTACTGTGTACGATTTATATTGGCAAGCTGCCACAAATCCTTTTTTAACTTTTAATTTAATTTAAAATATAAAATGCAAGAATATGAACATATCTTTGTATGTAATTGTAACTTTTTTGTGTATATAATTAACATTCCCTCAATGTATACTTCTTTCTCTCCTCTGAAATGAATCATCCATGATGCAAATATACTAGTAGTTATTAGTATTGCCTAAATTTTCCTTCATTTTTTCCAGAAGTGCTTAGTAAATACATGAGTATTTAATTGTGCCATCATACTGCATGTATATTTTTATAGCCTGTCTTTATAACAACTGCTTATATGTCTGAGGTTGTTTTATTTATTTTATTCAATTTTTCTCTTAGAAAATTGAGGGCTTTTATTGATGTGATAAATCAATAATTTACATTATGAAAAAGTAGATATTATGAAAGGAAGACTTGCAGTGAAAGTGTTTTAGATAAGATTGTATCCTAAGGTTTATAAGTAAGCATAGTAAAACTTAATACTCTTCTTTCAATAGCTGGACAGAACTTACACTGGCTTGCAGACTCTTGGAGCAGAGACGGTAGGTTATTTTCCTGCAGTATTATTTGGGAACAAGTATTATGAAAATTGATCTTCATTTTTAATTAGGAAAAACATGAATGCTAAATGTAAAAAAAGTTTCTCCCCCCATTTTTATTTATTTTTTTTAAATTGTGGTAAATTTACACATAAAATTTACCAACTTAATCATTTTTAAGTGTTAAGTGGTATTAAATATATTTACATTTCATGCAGCTTTCACTACCACCCATCTCCAGAGAACTCTTCATCTTGGAAAACGGAAACTACTGATTGATAATAACTCATCCTCTGCCCGCAACCCCTGGCAACCACTCTTCTACTTTCTCTGTCTATGAATTTGACTGCTCTACCATATAAGTAGAATCATACAGTGTTCTTTTGTGTGTGTGTGACTGCCATATTTCACTTAGCACAATGTTCTCAAGGCTCATACACATTGTAGCACGTCAGAATTTCCTTGTTTTTAAGGCTGCAGTCTCTCAGTCACATCCAACTCTTTGTGACCCCTGCCAGCCTCTTCTGTCCATGGGATTTTCTAGGCAAGAATACTGGAGTGGGTTGCCATTTTCTTCTCCAGGAGATCTTCTTGACCCAGGGATAGAACTCAGGTCTCCCTCATTGCAGGCAGACTCTATCGTCTGAGCCACCAGGGAATCCTTTTTTTTAAGGCTGAGTAACATTCTGTTGTCGGTATATGTCACATTTTGTTCATCCATTTATCTACCAATGAAAGCACTTGAGTAGCTTCCATTTTGGCTATTGTAAATAATGCTGCTGAGAATGTGGATCTGTCTGAGTCCCTGTGTTTAGTACTTTTGGGTGTATAACCAGAGGTGGAATTGCTGGATCAAACAGTAATTCTGTTTTTGATTTTTTGAAAAACTGCCACACTGTTTATCATAGCAGCAGCACCATTTTACCTTCCCACTAGCAGTGCATAAGCATTTCAGTTTCTCCGCATCTTTGTCTGCACTCATTGTTTTCTTTTTTTTGTATTATCCAGTAGATGTGAGGTGGTATTTCATTGTGGTTTGGGTATACATTTCTATAATGATTATTTATGTTGAGCGTCACTCAGTGGTTTTTTGGTCATTCATATATCTTCTTTAGAGAAACGTTAATTCAGATCCTCTGTCCATTTTTTAATTGGATGTTTGGTTTCGTATAGCTGATTTTTAGGAGGTCTCCATATTCTCAATATTAATCTCTCAGCAGATATTTTTTCCCATTCTGTGACTTTCCTTTTCACTCTTCATTGTGTTCCTTTGATGTGCAAAAGTTTAAAATTTTGATGTAGCCTATTTGTTTTTTATAACTGTACACTTTGTATCATACCCAAGAAATCATTGCCCAATTCAGTGTTACAATACTTTGCCTCTTTATTTTCTTCTGTGAGTTTTATTGTTTTAAGTGTTATGTTTAGGTCTTTGATCTACTTTGAGTTAATTTTTCCATATAGTATAAAGTAAGCATCTATCTTCATTCTAATGCATGTGGATCTCCAGTTTTTTCAGCACTGTTTGTTGAAAAGACTATCCTCTTCCCACTCAGTGGTCTTGACACCCTTCACAAAATAATTCAGCCATATATGTGAGAGAGATTCTTTTTAGTGTGTGAGAGTATATTCTAGCCTAATGATCTATGTGCCTGTCTTTATGCCAGTACCACACTCTTTTAATTACTATGATTTTGTAATAATATCTTTTGAAATCAGGAGGTATGAGACCTTCAATTTTGTTTTCTTACCCCATCTCCACCCCCTGCCCCCTACCCCCCACTTTTTAGTGTTCATGATATATCAGCAGTAGCCATTATGATGAGAAATAGCTAAGTTAAACCTTATTCTCTTTATGGAAATGTGCTGCGTTAGGTCAGAACATATTTATTGATCATGTACCATGTGCTAGGCACTGGTTCAAGTACTGAGGACACAAAAATCAACAAATTGAGCAGCTGCAATTTTCAAGGGGTTTTATTCTTGGTTGTGTTGAAAGTGGGGAGAAAGTATTTAGTAAACATAAATGCAGATAAGATAATTTCACTTACAAATGAGTGCTATAAAGAAGAGAATAGCTGGGAGACAAGGGAATTGCTTTTGCTAGATTAGTTAGGAAAGGCCCCTCTGAGAAGGTGACTTTTGATTGAGACCTACTGGTGAGAAAGAGGCAGTCATATGAAGATTGGAGGGGAGAGTGTTCTAAGGTACAGAAACACTAACTGGAAAGTCCCCAATTTTATGATTGGTTTCATTGAGTTGTTTATTAAGCTAGATTAGATTATATCCTGGGGTAAATCCTTTAGTTACTGAGATTGAATTATAACTAGGAATCATTTGCCACATTTCTTAGAGCACCATGTTCTGAGATGGGTTTGGGGCTTTCTGTGACATTGACGATGGATTCATGAGCCCAGTTGTTGCATGGTTATGTAGGTAGTGGATGTTGAGCTCCATCGACATTCTCTGGGAGAAGACTCCGTTTATCCTCAGTCCTCTGAGTCAGACATCTCAGATGCCCCACCATCCTTGCCTTTGACCATTCCAGCCCCCATGAAAGCATCCTCACCGATAAAGCAGTCACATGAGCCAGTACCTGATACCTCTGTGGAGAAAGGTAATATATATTTTTCCATGTATGGAAATGCATTTTACCTTGTATGGAGCATTCCTTTCCCTCACTTGATAGTGAACTGCTGTCTTCAGTGAGTTAAGAGTATATGGAAAAGAAATTTTCCGTAAGTCGGCATGCTGCTCTCCTACAGAGAGGTAGTATGAAAATAGCCAAGTCCTTACTCTTCTCAGAAATTTTTTTTCATAAAGTTTTGTCAACATTTCATAAAACCTAGAACTCACTGAGAAAAACATATTTATTCTTTGAATAGAATGGTTTCCTCTGATAGATACAGGAAGAATTTCTTATTTGGACTCTGATTGTGTGAACAAGAAGCTTGAATATTAAGTATCTAATCTTACTTAAAATACAATATAAGATTTGTTATCATGCATTTTGACCATGGCATCATTTCATTTAATAGGCATATAAGCATATAATGAAGTATTTAGGGGTTTACTTATGTAACATATACAGATACAATATAAAATTGATTCTGAATCATATTGATTTAATTGGTAAGCCTACATTTTAATGTGTGTTAATATTTTAGTTCTTTTATAAAAATCTCAACTTTATTCCTCTTAAATTTTAGTTGCATTGTTTTATGGGCATTTAATAAAATAGGATATCATTAGATTAAACGTGCTATCTTTTGAGTTTTTCCTCTGAACAGTTTTTCAATTCATATATAAAAAGTGGGAGAACATAATGAGCTTGTGTAAATTTTATTATATATTGTTAATGTTTTCTGATTTTTTGAAACAAGCATTTTAATGAAATATGATTGTAGGTGTGATATTTACATTTCACCCCAAAATATATAAAGCGGTGTTAAATACCTGTCTATTCTGTTTATTTTACTACTGGTAACTGGCTTAAATAGTTGTTGAAATGATAAGAAATTTCAAAGCGATTGATGACTTATTTGCCTCTTTCATTTCAAGAAGGATTCCCAGCCAACACTGAAGCTGAGAGACACACTACATTTTATTCTTTGCCATCTTCATTGGAACGAACACCCACCAAAATGACAACATCCCAGAAGGTTACGTTTTGTTCTCATGGCAATTCAGCTTTTCAGCCAATAGCATCAAGCTGCAAAATTGTGCCACAAGGTCAGCTTCCTAACCCTGAGTCACCTGGAAAATCCTTCCAGCCTATCACCATGAGCTGCAAGATTGTCTCAGGTATACATGGTGTATGTGAAGTTGGGTGTGTGTAAAAACTGTTAGAATGACAAAGCAAAGTGGTTTTAGTTGTTGGGGTTTTTTTTCGCTTCTTCTAAGTAGGGTTTTTGTTTAGTTAGCAAGCAAGCTAGGAACTTCCTTGGCAGTCCAGTGGTTAAAGCTGCACTTCACTGCAGGAGACACAGGTTTGATCCCTGGTAGAGAACTAAGATCCTGCATGCCGTGTAGGCAAAACAACCAGCCAGACAACAACAGAAAACCCAGAAGGTTAATCACTATTGATTTGCAAAGCCGAAGTGTCACAAAATAGAAACAAGAGTCATCCATACAGAAACAATTGAATGAGGAAAGAAAGAAAATTCAAAGCAGTCAAATTTTCATCTAGAATCAGCACAGATAAATTGTTTGCTAGGATGTCTGATGGAAAGCTAAGGTAGGACAAGGATTATATTTGGAAACCAGAGTGACTAATAACAGAGAAAACTTGGTGGCCTTTGGTTTGTAGTTGAGCTTCAGGGATTGATTTGAAGTTGAGATATCTTTTACACTCACCAGCCACGCTAGAAATTTACTCATTCCTACGATCAGTAGGTAGTTCTGAGGCTTCATTTTCACTGAGGTTGAATTGTCCACTTTGTCACAAGTTTTACATTTATGTTAGGTAAACTTCTAGTAGAAATATGCTTTATAGTTTTGGCTGTGCCCCCTTAGAGAAGACATGAAAGTCAATAGAAATACCTAGGCAGAGGGAGGACTCTATATAATATTTAAATGGGGGGGGGGGGAATCTTCAGTGCTAAAAATAGCTAAGCAGAAATATGATCCAAGTCCTTGAAACTGATGATAGGTAAAGAATGTATCATTTTACACCCCACACCACCCCCAGTTAGAAGCATTTTGGAACTTGCTGCTTCAGAGGTGGAGTTGGCTGAACATGTAAATTGTTTTGAAGTTTAGAGAAACTCATGGATGACCGATGTGATCACTGCCAGTTGAGGGTGTTTAATGGTGTATTGGTCGGTAACCTTTGAGAGTGTTCTATGGAAACATGGATCTCTGGATTGTGTCTGTGACATGGTATTGAGAGATACTTTTGGGTGGGTGAGTTTCGTATTTTCCTATCAGAAATTCATTGCAAATCAAGATTTGGTTCCTAAGTCAAGATGTTCACTTAGTAATTTCTTCCCTCACTTTAGTGTCTTCAAGTGTAACCAGTATTATAACAACCTGCCCAAGTTGTTGTTACCTAGGGATTCAGCAATTCCACACTTATCTAAAGCACTCGGTTTTCAACTTCAATATGCTACTGGGGGGTCTTATTAAAATACTGATTTATATTCAGTAGATCTAGGGTAGGACCTTAGGCTCTTTCTAACAGGCTCCTTGCTGCTATTACTGCTGCTGCTGCTGCTACTGCTGTCCATGGATAAGGATGTAGAGGGTGAAATACTCTAGTCCCTGGCCTCAGCTGCTGCTACTGCTCTCAGTACCTGAAACTGAAAATTTCATTCTCTTCTCCCAGTTTGTCACCTTGGTCCTGGTGGCTCTGCCCCTCTTCCATTTTCTTTAGCATCCTCTTAGACAGACTGAATATATCTCTTTTGTTTAGTTTATTTTGTTTTTCTTTTTCATTAATAAAGGTTCCCCCATATCAACCCCAAGTCCTTCGCCATTGCCTCGAACCCCAACTTCCACTCCAGTCCATGTGAAGCAAGGCACTACCAGTTCTGTTATTAATAATCCTTATGTTATCGTGGACAAGCCAGGGCAGGTTATTGGAGCCTCCACTCCTACTGCAGGTGTGTGTTTGAACTGAACAATATTCATGCAATCCCCAAGGTGACTTAGTAGCCAGATAATGGGAGAATGAAATCTTCAACTTTGAACAGGAGGAGGGAATACATCAGAGTAACCCCAGTGCTCTTTCTCCGAGAGACGATTTACTTTTTGTTAAAGTTATATTTGTAGAAATTAAGTTTTTTTTTCTAAAGACTCAAACTGAGTCATAATTAATTTTCTAAAAAGAGAAAAATGTAGATTATATTCTCATTTAGAATGTATTTTTTTTTTTGACAACGTGGTTATTAAATTTTCTAAATTAAGCTTTAGAACAGGAATAGCTTTCCGAGCCATATATGTTTTTCCTCAGTGATAAAGGTAATCTTTACTTTTCCGCAAATTAGATAAAACTTGCATGTGGGAGGGAAACTGAACTCTAGTTTTTTGTTTTGGTTTTTTTTTTAACTGTAATGGGAAGAATAAGAAGTCTTTGGATTCACTGTGTTTATCATTGTAACCTCAAATAAATAGAGTGCTTTTTAGATTTCTTTGAGGTATTTAAAACATTTTACTCATTTTCTTCAATCAACTGTTTAAACACACATTCCTCTGTGTAAACATTCCTGTAGCCTTCACTTCTAATTAAAAGAAATGAAATAAGAGGAATGAGTATAATGAGACTGATTTTTTTTTAATCAGTGTTAATTGATTTTTAACACAGATTAATGTATTTGGCCTTTGCAAGTATTTGGAAAAGTTATGTTCTTTAACAGTGATTATAATTATAGAACTCCTTTAAGAAAATTCAACTTTCAGAGATTCCCTTTTGAATACACTTAGGGATGCTAAGAAGGTGTCCTTTGAGGATTTTTAGTTTTAGGAATAAGCCAATCTCTGCAGGCAAGTTTGGTAAATGGAGGAGGTAACCAAATTAGTCCATTTTTAGTCTTGACTCCTGTTGACTGTTGATAATGTGACTTACTTTGATCAGACCCTGAAGACAGTTGTACTTAGAGAGTACAGACTGTTTAATGTTGTCAGTATTTTGCGATAGGTAACCTATCTAGCGAAACTACTTTGAAGGAGCTCACATTCAGTTGAATGCATACATTTTGGCACATTGTGAAATAACCACCACCATTATGTTACAGTATCTCTTTCTATAAAAGTACAGATACATAATGTCTACTTAGTTTTCTTATTCTACTATACTTCCTTATTAGCTTCTTGTCCCTTTTTAGGATGAAGTGGTCAACTTAATGGGATGAATCCTTAAGTGTTTTTTCTATAATAATCTCCTGGTTGTAAGTTTTCAACCCTTCAAAATGAACACTAAATAGTGGGGAGAAGAGCAGGGTGGTGGAAAATGGCTTCAGAATTCCATTTTGTAAATTTTACTTTGTTCATACTTTGTTTTTAAATCGACTTTTCTTGTCAGGAAGTCCTACCAGCAAGCTCTCTACTGCCTCTCAGGCCTCCCAAGGAACAGGTTCCCCAGTTCCTAAAATTCATGGAAGTAGTTTTGTAACATCTGCTGTCAAGGTAACACTCTTATTGCACTTTGCTAGTTTCTAAAATGGTACATTCAGGTTGAGCCAGAATTTGTCAGGTGATATGGCAGATTTCATAAAGTAGAATCTTCAAGCTAAAAAGTGTCATAAAGATCAAGTACTCCAAACTCCCCTCCCTTACCTATGATTTTTTTTGTTGTTTAGACAGCTTTGTTACACTTTTTTTTTAATAGAGTAATAATTCTTCTCTTTCTGCAGTCTGTTTCCCCCCTCCCCCACCTTCTTCAGGGTAAGAAGTCTTTTGAAATTTAGAACCCCAAACAAGATCTGATTTGTTCAGATCATAGCACTAGTTATCTGCTCACTATTTGGCAGAGACAATCAGCACTGTTGGATTAGTGATTCAGCCTGTCATTGTCTTGGCTGCCTTATGGCTAGAACCTCTGAGGTAAAAACTCCTATTTGAGAATTCCTGAAAATTCAAAGATCATCTCTTACATGACTAGTGTTAACACAGCATTTCTTTGTTTAGGCACTTAATGGTGATGATACTGAATAGTTTTCTGATCCAAGGCAAGGTTTTTCTCTAAATTCAGTGTAGTCTGTGATCACTGTATTATAAGAATGCCTGAATTATAAAAACTCCCTTAATGGCTTTAATTCTCTACCAGTGTATTTTTTTCATATTTGTTGCTGGTATTTCATTACAGTTAAGCAGTGCCTTTAACTTTGTTGCTTGCCCCCAACATTTTGGAAAATTGCCTCTGAGAGTTGGCTTTTACATTTGAGAACTAGAGACAAATGACAGTAATTTTGAATTTTGCCCCTTGTTGTCTTGTTAATTGTCCTTTTTGCTGTATTGTCTTTAAAATTCTTAGTGAAAAAATAGCCCTCTGCATCCTGAGTATTTATTCCAGAGTAAGGGTAACAGACCAAGTTACAAGCAGTGTTGAAAGGGTGTGTGTACTGAAACACTGTAACTACCTGTTACATTCATTTTTTATTCAGTGCCTAGACTCTAGGGACAGAAAAGGAAATAGAATATAGTACCTGTCCTTCAGTAGCATCTGGCAGGGGACTGGACATGAAACCAGTGAGTCAACCAGACATTAGAGATTGTATGATAGGAGTCTTTGCAGCTTATAGTGGGCACATATGAGTGGGTTCTTGCCAAGTTATAGCCTTACTTTGAATTAGCCTCAAAAGCAATAATTAAAATGCAGGTGGACTTGGAAGACCCTAAAGAGTTTCGGGTTTTTGTTTTGCTTTTTGGTGTATGTTGCTGGAGAATGTCATAGGCTTGTATTAAATGTAAGTGACTAGAGTGTCTGAAATCACTGACTTTATCCTAATTGTACAATACGTATTTTTACAAACACAGCAGGAGGATTCTTTGTTTGCATCTATGCCACCTCTTTGCCCAATTGGGAGTCATCCTAAAGTTCAAAGCCCCAAACCTATAACTGGAGGACTTGGAGCTTTCACAAAAGTAAGTATTGCTGAGGGGATTATCCCACAGATTGCTAAGTTCTTGTTATAGAATCTTTTTTGTGGCACGTTGGAGTTGATTGATGCTACCACCCCACAACATAAAACTTTTTTTAGTGTGTTTCATCTGTAAGACTGGATCCTAGACGTGCTTCCATTTGTTTAGTGTTGTTGACAGGGCTTCCCCTGGAGTTCAGAAAGATGGGAACTTCAGCGAGCATCAACAGTACATTTCTCCCTAGTGCCATTTTGCCACCAGTGCCTAAAACAAATGACCAGATTGGTTTGCAGATACACTGGATCAAGTCCACACCCTACTTTTGGTCCCTTTAATAGCTATTATGGGGTGTATTAGGCTTCCCAGGTGGCTCAGTGGTAAAAGAATACCTGCCAGTGCAGAAGCCACAAGAGATGTGGCTTCAGTCTCTGAGTCAGGGAGATCCTCTGGAGAAGGAAATGACAACCCACTCCAGTATCCTTGCCTGAGAAATCCCATGGACAGAGAAGCCTGGTGGGAAGCCTGGTGGGCTACCATCCTTGGGGTTGCAAAGAGTTGGATACTAGTGAGCATGCATGCATGCTGATTTAAGGCTATATTTAAGCAGTATTTTTACCCATCTAGCGGAGTCATTTTTTACAGACCAGGCTTAACTCCTGCAGACAGAATAAATTCAAATATTAGTAGCATTGTTCATGGACTGTTTATTCAGTATCATTATCATGTTTGTTGCAAGGTAATCATCAAACAAGAACCTGGTGAAGCCTCTCATGTACCCACAACAGGAGCTGCCAGCCAGTCACCACTCCCTCAGTATGTGACTGTGAAAGGGGGTCACATGATAGCTGTGTCCCCTCAAAAACAGGTTCTAACTACTGGAGAAGGGACGGCCCAGTCACCAAAGATTCAGCCCTCCAAGGTTTGTGTTGGGTAAGGGTGGAGAAGTCAACCTGTCAGTGAACGTTGTTTGCCTGAGTCATGGCCAAGTGGTGCAAGGATTCAGGGTGAGAGCATCATTGATGATCCTGGGAAAGCTTATGGACTACAGTCTATGTTAAATCTACCTGTTCTTGCCATAGTCGTTAACAAGAGCAGGAACATATTTTGTAGAGGGGCCAGGGACAGTCCAAGAGGTGAAGGGACACTGTGTTATTTCTCTGGCAGTAAAGGCACTTGACGTCTTGGACACAACTGTCTACTTAATTCAGGTCTAAAGTGGGTAATGGAAAGGATCGAGGTTTACTGTTTACTTGTTTATTTCTGATAGAAGAGTGCTATAGTTTGTACCTCTGATGTCCTGGCTGTGTGATATGTTGAGTGATTCCTGGCTCCTTAGAGAGTTTATTTTCTTTGTTATCTGGAGGTTTGGGGAATTTACATATTGGGAGAATTGTAAAGCAGAGATACATGTTTCCCTGTATCCGTGGTGCTTAGGACTGTCAGAGTTTATCCTGCTGTTATTCATGTATTGTCTTAATCCTCAGACAACCTTGCAAGGTGGTTATTTTGACCACTGTTCTACAAATGAGGAAGTTGTGGCTCTGAGAGGTTAAGCAACTCCCTTAAGAGCATACAGCTATTATAATAAGTGACAGAGAATTAGAACCCAGGTCTAGTGACTCCAAAACTCCCCATTCTGGACCTGTTAAAATTTGGGGCCATTCAGCATGCTTTTAGAACATCCAGAGTTAAAATTATTTCACTTAATTTAGGGCAGATATATCCTAAAGCTGTTACAAGTATTATGTGAAGTGCTTGCTTTTCAACTTTAAAATAGAGAAAGGTTTTAGATATTTTGGTTAGTCTAGATAGCTGCATGTAGATTGAGTTAAAAATTCATAGTGTTATAGTTGGTTCTAAAATCTGTAAGAGTTCATTAACTACTTTGCCAGACTTACCTGCTTATAAGACTCAACTGATGATTAAGAATGTATAGATACTGAGGCCCCCATCTCAGACTTACTGATCAGAACTTCTCTGGGGCCCTGGGAATTTGGATTTTTAACAAGCTCTCCTGTTGACTCATATGATCAGGCAAATTTAGGAACCATAGAGCTACAGCATCAAATCTGATTTGGGGGTTTCCATAGGCAGAATCACTAAAACAGGCAACCCCCAGCTACTTCCTGATGCTTCTTCCGTTGTTTTGGCCTCAGGGATAAGCATTTTGTCCAGATTCCTTTTGTGAATCAGTTACTGTCATCTGGTCTTCGTACTCAGACATGTAGACATGTCCTATATGTTGTTTAAAATCTATTTTGGTTCACCTAGAAATACATGGTATTTCTGATTTGGGTTTTGAATCATTATAACATTGCACTTCGTCCTCAGAAACTCTGAGAAGTTTCCACTTTTTGTTACTTTTGCATTTTGCAAATCTGTTCACCCAGTAATACTGGCTTTCTTGTCACATTCCCACCTACCTAATGGCAAGGTAGGACCAAGAGAAAGTGGATGATGGGTTTGTGCTAGAATAAAACCATGCCTTGAATAAAATGTAAAGGCACCTGATAAGAAAAGCCACGGAAGTGTGAAAAAAATTGCAGAGAAGCAGAACATGAGAAAAGACATCTATTCCAGAAATTTAGTACCTGCTTTAGACTCAAGATAAGGAGCTGTGTGCACATACAGGCTGTCCCTCTTATTGCTGAGGTGCAGTGAGAGAAAGCAAGCCAGAAAACAGAAGGGTGAACAGAATGGTACTCTTAACTTCCACACAGCTTTGGCAACAGCTTAGTTTTTTCATAGGGATGGAGGTGCTGCTTTTCACATGAAAGAGACAGCTAAGGAATTGGTGGTTCACATGAGAAGGGAGCAGTGTGGGTTAGTTAAAACAGCATGAGCTTTGTAATTAGAGATTGTTACACACTTAGATCTCAGCCACTTATTACCTGTGTGAACTGGGCAGATTCATCTCTCTGAACCTTGTTTTTTCATCTAATAAAAGGGAACATTGCCCTTTCTTTGCCTTTCAGTGCTGTAGGAGAATTAGAGATCATTGTATATCGAGTACCTAACACAGAGCAGGTGCTAAATCAGTGATGGCATATAATGTTATGTGAGATATCAGTGTGTGAGTACCATGGAATAGTTGCTATCATTGAGCACCGAATCGTAAGTGGCTATATTTTTCAGTGTCTGAAGGGAAGGTCACATATATGAATCCTCAGCTTCAGGTTGCTAGTTTCTGACTTGCAGAGGTCTATACAGTGCACAGGGAGGGCAGGAATAAAAACACCGAATCAAAGCATGAATCAGAGTTAAAGTGTTTATAACAGTACAGAACAAAAGTGAAACTGCTTTGTGAAACTGTTGATAGAAGGAAACATGGAAAGCAGAGACCAGTGTTGTGGGAGGGGAAGAAGAGAACATTTGGTAAGTGATTTCAGGCCCTAGGCCCAAATGTTGTGGTGGTTGTTGTTGTTTTTCTTTTTTTAAGCTAGTTTGGGGTTACAGTGTCCTACGTAAGAGACTTAGCTGTGGTGTCATAGACATAAACCCTGCATAGGGCTTTCCCCAGTAGAATGCCAGGCTTCCTCATTCTCAGTGTATGAGAATAAAGAAAGGGAAGTTCATCTTGTGAGTGGTTTGTTCTTAATGTACAGGCTCTGCTAATAACAACTGTCCTCCTGTGGCCAACATGGTGATGTTTTATTTGGCTTTTGGAGAGATTAGGTACATCATATTCTGGACATTTTGAAGCAGTTGAGTGTGAGGATAGAGGTTGGCACAAGGAGAGAAAAGCCAGATGCATGGGATTGGGGAGAAAAAATAAGTGCATGTATGTATTATTTTCCTTTTTTTTACATTGAAATATAGTTTGTGTACAGTACTCATGTTACCTGTGTACAGTGTAGTGATTAACAATTTTTAAATGTTATACTCTATTTATACTTATAAAATATTGACTGTATTCCCTGTGTTGTACAGTATACCCTTGTAGCTTATTTTATACCTAATAGTTTGTACGTCTTAATCCTCTATCCCTGTACTGGCCTTCCTTCCTTCCATTTCCCCACTGGTAACTGCTAGTTCATTCTACTTCTTTTTTGAGTCTACTTCTTTTTTGTTATATTCACTAGTTGTATTTTTTATATTCCACATGTAAGTGATATCATTTGCATATATTATTTTCCTTCTAGATCTTTGTTTTCTTTGTTAATTTAGGAACATGAAATATATGTAATTTAGCTTA
Organism: Ovis canadensis; assembly: GCF_042477335.2. NCBI lineage: Eukaryota > Metazoa > Chordata > Mammalia > Artiodactyla > Bovidae > Ovis > Ovis canadensis. The sequence goes on along the minus strand of NC_091245.1, from coordinate 206,552,641 downwards.
GTCAATGGGTTATTAAGTGTGATTTATTTTGGAAATGTAAAGACAGACGTCTTAGGAAAAAAATTCAACTACTAGAACAGAAATTCCCAAACCAGAAGCTTAAATAAGCTTATTTCTCTCATACATGAGAGACCAGTAGGCAGTTCTGGTGTGCTGGTCCCACAGTCCTTAAGAATGTAGACTCCATCATGTCTCTCTGTCATTTTCAGCATTTGGTTTTCGTCCTGTGGCCACTTCACCTCATGCCACCAAGTCACGTTTCTGGTCAGCAGGAAGAGGGAAGGGGAAGGGGTTTTAGGGAGAGCAGAACTGAAGAGTTGCACACACCACTTCTGTTCCTATCCCTTTAGCCAGAAAGGAGATGTCACACCTGTGTGTGAAGGAGCTGGAAAATAGCATTCTGTGTGGTCATGACCGTGCCTGGAAATCGGAGGTTGTACTACTGTGAGAGAGAAGCAGAGAATAGATATTGGGGTTCAGCTGGGATATATTCCTAAAAGGAGAACTGCTTTAATAGGGTGAATTTTCAGTTTTAGTAGCTATCCCAGTACCCTCTGGAGTGGCTGGACAAATTTATCTTTCTACCAGCAGTGAACAAAAGTTCCTGTCTCCCCATATCCTCTAGCTAGTTCTTGGTATCATCAGGCTTTAAAACTTTCCCCTCCAGTCTGATGGTTGAAAAGTACTTTCTTCTTTATCTTTTTTGTTTTTAGAAGTTAGATCTTTTGCTATTCTTATAACCTTATAGAAGTCTTTTTATCTAGTTTCTGGTGAGTTCTTTATAAAATAAATAATTGGGGAGTGGGAAACACTGCCCCAGTTTTCCATTAATTAAGTTGTTCCTTCTAATTGAAAATCCTACTATTGACCTTGCTTTAAAAGAGCTCCAAAGTATTTTCTTACTTGAAAGAGTTTATAGTCTTTTCAGGACAATGTATTTCTAATTTTCATTGTTTGGTGCTGGAACCTTTTTTTAAAAAATTGAATTAAATGTTTTTCTAGCTTACATTTTTTCTTTTTTAACTGAATGTCTACCTTTAAGGAAAGAAAAGATTAGAGGGTATAGAAAAAGATAACTTTTCCTAAAAATCAGTTGGAAGAGGTGTCACATGTTATACCATATAGTGAATGACACTAATTGCTAGATGTTCTAATGATGAAGAAATAATTGCTTCAGACAGAGAAAGCACAGAAGGAATTAATGAAGAGGTGATATTTAAAAGTATATAGTGGAATTTATAGTTTATATATGAGAATGTTTATTGCCGTTTTCGTAATGTTAAGTTACCTAAATAGTGACACAGCAGTGAAACATTTACTTAGATTATGATATATCTATTCTAATACATTATTTTTTGGTCACCTAAAAATGTTTTTGAAAAACAATAGCATTAGAAATCCCTGTAACATTATGTTAAATTTAAAAATTATAAAACTATATATATCCTAATCTTTGTTTTCAAAATGTACATTAAAAAGAATCAGAAGTAAATAATTAGGAGATTATTTCAAGGTGAGTAGAGTTTTATTTTTTCATTTCTGTTTGTCCTAAGTATTTTTTTTAACATATACTACTTTTTATAATTAAAGTAAGTTATAGATAGTAGCTGGGGTTAGGACAAAAGCTGTAACACTCTATTATAATAACATCCAGATTGTGAGAAATACTACTGTTCACATCATAGATACCATTCCTAGACAACTGAATTAGACAGTATATGTGTTGTGTCTAGGAGTTTCCTTTGTTCTTTGCTGAAACAGAGTGACTGTACTGTTTTAAAACCTTGAAGGACTATGAGAAGAAGCACTGCTGGATTTTTCTCTGTTTTGAACAGGTTGTTGGGGTGCCAGTTGGGTCTACTCTGCCTTCAACAGTGAAGCAGGCGGTGGCAATCAGTGGTGGTCAGATCCTTGTAGCCAAGGCTAGCTCATCTGTCGCCAAAGCAGTTGGTCCAAAGCAAGTTGTGACCCAAGGAGTTGCCAAGGCAATTGTGAGTGGAGGTGGAGGAACCATTGTCGCTCAGCCGGTGCAGACCTTAACCAAGGCTCAGGTCACTGCTGCTGGCCCGCAGAAGAGTGGATCCCAGGGTTCAGGTACTGATACTAATTGAGGTCCCTTTCTGCAACAGCCCCTTCCAAAATCCTTTGTGCTAGTGATTTTATTTGCTATTTGGTTCTCTCTAGGATAACTTAGTAGGTTGAAGTTGTAAGGAGTTTTATAAAGACATGTTAACCTTTTTCATGTAACATTTTACATAGAGATCTATAATGCTTCTGCTTTAAGGTATGTGTGTGTGAGGGGGAGATAAAGAGCAGTTGAAATAGAGTATATTTCTTGATACTGCTTTCAAGTCTGAAGAAGAATATTCATTTGTCCTCATTTCTGCTTTGGGTTCTATTTCAGATAGAAAATCTTGGTATGTTCATTTACCAGCAGCATTTGGCGATACTTGACTAAGGCATTCTCTACTAAATAAAAGTTGAAACACTCTGAATGTTTTAGTCCTTGATGTGTTATTTCTGTGAGGGCAGGAAGAAATATACTTAAGGCATTTGATATGTACTAATTTTTGATGAGGCTAAAGAGTTGTTGCTGTGAGTTGGGAGGATAGAAGGGTAGTGAATGTCCAAAATGAAGATTTCAGAGGTGACGGATTGTTGCTGATGACAGAGTTCATTTGTGGCATTAAAAATTAGTGTTTGACCTATGGCTGATTCATGTTGATGTTTGGTAGAAGCCAGCACAATACTATGAAGCAGTTATCCTTCAATTAAAAATAAATAAATTTAAAAAGAAAAATGAATGTTCGAGATGGACCAGAGAAGTGATCTTTGGAAGATATAGCACGCGAGAAGGCAGAGAATTAAATAAGTCTTCTACAGTGCTGTCACTGAGAATGATTATCTTTAGCATAGAGCACAGTAGTTTTGAGTCAGGAGTCTGCCTTCAGCAAATGAGGGGAAGTAACTTGAGAGTTCAGGAAATGAGAGCAGAAAAGAGAAGGAGATATAGCTCAGTAGGAGCCTCAAAGGAGGCAGGGCTCTTTCTCCTCCCCTGGAGTGAGCGGTGATAATGGTTTAAAAGCCATACTGCAGAGCAGAAATGTTCCTCTCCTGCTGCTAAGTCACTTCAGTCGTGTCCGACTCTGTGCGACCCCATAAACGGCAGCCCACCAGGCTCCCCCGTCCCTGGGATTCTCCAGGCAAGAACACTGGAGTGGGTTGCCATTTCCTTCTCCAATGCATGAAAGTGAAAAGTGAAAGTGAAGTCAGTCGCTCAGTCGTGCCTGACTCTTAGCGACCCCATGGACTACAGCCTACCAGGGTCCTCCATCCATGGGATTTTCCAGGCAAGAGTACTGGAGTGGGGTGCCATTGCCTTCTCCCTCCTGGCCCTACACCTTGGATATTGAGGTAAAACAGAAAATAGCTAGGGGATTCCTGTGGATGTCTTATCTTCAGAGGACTGACAGTTTTAATTACCACAAAAAGAATAATGTTCAAGGAGACTAAGGTTCTAGAAGGTGTAAGGATCATAGCATGAATTCCTGGGGTTGGGGGCATAGTAAGAAAGTGAAGGAAGGATGAGGGGATGAGTTCAGATCAGGGACCTTGAGCCCCGTGGGGACAGGCTCTGGGTGTGCGTGGTAGAGAGGTTTGCGGTTCTGATGTTGCTAAGATTTGGTTTAAAAGCCACTGTTGCTATGCACAGTGATTTAAGATGAGATTAGTTCTGGTCATAACGGAGAGAGATGGCCCTCAGTTCAGTATCAGTTCTTGGTTATTTGGGGCAGCTTCCAGGGTTCTGCCTCCCAAAGCTTTGCACAGTGAAGTGGTAATGAGAATACTCTCGAAGGCAGGAGGAGGAGTGAGCGTCCTTGCCCTGAGGCTGCTCAGGTGGTTCTGTCGGGTTTGTTTGGTGGAGATTCTAATGCAAAGTAACTGCAGAAAGTTTTCATGTTCAGAGGTTTTACAGCCATGTGCACTGAGAAGGAAATTCTAAGTGGTAAGTGAAAGCTATTTGACATAGGTGAGACTTTTAAAAGATGAATTATAATTTCATAGTATATGTGTCAGTAGTTGACTATAGCGTTTTTTATTAGTTCTTAGGAAGTGAGGGAGACTAGAAGTCTTGTTTCAAATCACTAAATTCATCGTTACTAGAAATTGACCATAAAGGGGCTTTAAACAAATGCGAAGGAAATGTTATTTCACATTTGAAATGTGATTATTTCATTAATTGTCTAAACCATAGTGCTTTTGAGAGTTGAGTCACTATTAATATTTATAGTGGGTGCTGTGTGCTAAGTTGCTTGAGTTGTGTCCAACTCTTTGTGACCCTATGGACCATAGCCTGCCAGGCTCCTTTGTCCATGGGATTCTCCAGGCAAGAATACTGGAGTTGGTTGCCAGGCCTTCCTTCAGGGGATCTTCTGACCCAGGGATTGAACCCAAATCTCTTATATCTCCTGCATTGGCAGATGGGTTCTTTACCACTAGCGCCACCTTGGAATCCCAAATTATAGTTGGGACATGGGTATAAATTGTAACTGCTTTGGGCAAACCAGGATATATGGTCACTCTATTTATACACAGATATAAACTTCTTTATAGTTTATAGCAGATTCTTCTAGTATGTAAATTTTTTAATTAGCAAGATAATTAAGAATGTCAGCCTTTAAAGCATTGTGTATCTAGGAAGCAAACTGTAGAGTTTTGTTGTGTTTTTTTTTAATTGAAGGACAATTGCTTTACAGTATTGGTTTGGTTTCTGCCGTATAGCAACATGAATTAGCCATTCAGTGTATATGTGTTCCTCCCTCTTGAACCTCCCTCTCACCTCCCACCCTTTCCCACCCCTCTAGGTTTTTACAGAGCCCGGTTTGAGTTCCCTCAGTCACACAGCAAATTTCCATTGGCTGTCTGTTCTACATATTGTAGTGTAGCTGCTTCCATGCTCTCTCTGCATGCTTGCTGCTCTCTCATTCCTCAGCCTCGCCCATGTCAACAAGTCTGTTCTCTATGTCTGCATCTCCATTGCTGCCCTGCACATAGGTTCATCAGTACCATCCTTCTAGATTCCACATATATGTGTTAGTATATGATATTTTTTCTCTTTCTGACTGACTTCTAGGTTCATCCACCTCATTAGAACTGACTCAAATGCATTCCTTTTTATGGCTGAGTAGTATTCTGTTGTATAAATGTACCACAGCTGCTTCATCCATTCGTCTGTCGATGGACATCTAGGTTGCTTCCATGTCCCAGCTTCGTAAATAGTACTGCAGTGAACATTGGGGTACACGTGCCTTTTTCAATTTTCGTTTCCTCAGGATACATGCCTAGAAGTGGTACTGCTCAGTCATATGGTAGATTTATTCCTAGTTTTTTAAGGAATCTCCGAACTGTCTTCCGTAGTGGCTGTATCAGTTTACATTCCCACCATGTTTATTAACGTTTTTGAATAAGTATTTTATTTTAGAACTAGCATTCTCTAGCTTCCATTTCAGAACTAGCATTGCCTTCAGTTCCAACTTAACTTACTGTGTTTCCTCTTTCTTTTTTTCCCCTTTATTTCCTTCACCATTTTAGTGATGGCAACATTGCAGCTTCCAGCTACTAATTTGGCCAACTTGGCAAACTTGCCTCCTGGCACTAAACTCTACCTTACAACAAACACTAAGAACCCTTCGGGCAAAGGAAAACTGCTGCTGATCCCTCAGGGAGCCATCCTGCGAGCTACCAACAATGCTAGTGAGTCCATCGTTAAATCATTTGGTTCTTGGGTCTTTGAGTATGTTCACCTCATCCACCAGAGGGGCAGTTCTTACCTGTTTCAGAAAGCATTTTGTTAGCTTTGTGGTAACATGGTGGCATTTGCCCACATGGATTTAAACCATACAAATATTTTAACTAGCAATGGATTTTTAAAATAATCATAGTCTTGGGAGGTGACACTGTTTTCTTGGATTTATCTACTGAAGAGTCTGGGATCAGGAACAAATACACTGAAGAGGTGAGGATGTTGAAGCTGTTCTGGGGAGAAGGCTAAGCTGGAAGTAAGAGTTCTTTCTGTCGGGTATCTAAAAACTGGTAACACCTGAGAAGATTGCTGAACACCTGTTTTTATCTTGAAGGGGATGGGAATAGGATTGGAATCAAGTGTCTCTGCTTGCCATTATTTAGATGTGCATCTTAAATTTGCTAGTTTGGGAAATGGCAAGAGAAATACAGGCTCAACTTTAGTGTATAAGATGTAAAGCCCCAAAGAAATTAGATGGTTTATACTTATATAAATGGTTTATAAACTTTTGCTTTGACATATAGTAAAAAACAGTTTGGGTGGTGTTGAAAGGGTAAGAGGAATTACTTCTGTCTGAGTCAGAAGTATAATTGGTACAGCAGTTAGGTTCGTTAGAAATTAGCCACTTGCCAAAGTGCAGTGTGTAATTGTAACCAGGCAAGGGCTTGTGTGCCCATGGTACAGAAAGGCAGTTTCTGACAGGAGGAGTTTGCAGCAGAGCAAGGGTTTATTGCAGGGCACCAACCAAGCAAGTGGGAAACAAGTCTCAGGTCCACTCCAGCTTGGTCTTTGAGTTTGGGGTTTTTAAAGGGGAAGAACAGAGAAGCCAGGGTTAATCATCATCTCGTAACATTTCTTAGTCATAGTTTTGGGAGTCAGCATGTCTCTGGTTTATGTTTCTCTGGCCAGGTGGTCCAAGGCTCAGGGGTCTGTTCGCTCATCTTGCCCTGGAGAAACTGAGTTTTTACTTCAGTGATGTTATTTGCAACAACAGTTTTAGTACATGAATGATTTTATTAACAATGGCAGTTTTAGTCTTCTGACTCTGGTTGATTAATGTTCAGTTAGCACAGGACTGAGGTCAAAGGGTACAAGAAAGGGAATAAAGTTTTGGATAGAGAGATTCATCATAAACTTGGCAGGGAAATTTGGTTTTGGGGGACTGAGTTTCAGAAGCTAGTCAACGATTTTGTTTACTGACTGTAATGAGTGATCTCCACTCTCTCACCCTGGTGTTTTTTCCTCATACCTAAGCAGTGATGTATCAAAAATTTAGCTATGTAAGAGGAAGACAATGCAAGTATTCCAAAAATCCATTCAGAGAGCTCCTTAGAGTTTAGTTTTTGTATGTCACCAAAAAGAAAGTAAAAAGGGGTACAGAGGCTTTAAAGTGGAATTTGAAAAGCAAAATAGACTGGAGTCATTATAAAGATGAGGAAAGTCTTAGTTTTTTCCAGAGCAGGGTGAGATGGAAAAGAGAGAGTACTGTAAAATTACACTAAATTCCAGCAGTTTCACTGAAATTGAATCAGATGCCAAAAAGTTTGGGAGCTCTTCTCTGAGCACATTAGGTGTTGATTAAAAACACTTGGTTAGAATATGTATCCAACTCAATCTCCCACAGCTAAGCCCACTTGCAAAGAGAAGTTCTTCATTTCAGTACTCAGAGCTGAACTAGTTGACCTCCATTCAGTCAGAAGTAAATATATTTCCATCTTCTGCACCCGGAAATTCTCACTCTTGTCACAGAAGTCTGTATCACCAAAAAAGGAGGAAAGAAGGAAAGGGGAGGAATGCAGCCTTCGTGACAACATTGCTCTGGGCTCATCTGTTTTCTCTGTTATGGCTCCTCTTAGTATTCTTATGACTATGCTGTCATTTGTTGCATTTTCAGACCTCCAATCTGGCTCAGCTGGCGGCAGCGGTGGCGGCAGCAGTAGTGGTGGGGGAGGCGGTGGCAGCAGTGGAGGAACAGGCGGAACCGGTGGAGCCCAGAACCCTGCTGGCCCTGGAGGGATATCCCAGCATCTGACGTACACATCCTACATCCTCAAGCAAACCCCTCAGGTATGGTCATCTGTCACTGGTACCTTCTAAATCACCTAGTTATTTATAATGACTGCCTTTAATTGTAGTGGATTTACCTTTACAGCTCTGGAATCAGGGAGTCAGTACTATTAATAACATTTTAGCCATGTTACAAATTTGTGTTATTTGGGGCTTGCTATCTATGTTTTGAGAGAAAATCAAGTAGAGATTCAGAAGGACTTAAGTAACTTATCCAGGATCTCTCTGCTGAGCTAGTTGGTAGCATTTGGGTTTAAACCCAGGTCTTCCTGAGAGATGTTTGCTATGCTGTTGCCTCTCATGGGTTTGGAATAGTATCAGTGTGTAGTTGAAAATTTTCTCTTAGATGGGAGTAACCAGATAGTACCAAGTTATGGTTTGGAATTAACATTGGATTCAAGGTTAGGGACAGCTTTCTACCATCTTGCTTTCCCTTAATCCTTTCTTTCCCCTCTTTCTTGGCTCCTCTCCAAGTAAGGGAAAAGAATTTTGGTTCCAGGTGTTCTTAGTAATCCAGCTGTGAGGACTAGATTGTAAAACTTGAGCTTCCAACAGCCTGCTGTGTAACTCAAGTGCAAAGTTTGAGAAGCAGGGATAGCTGTTGGTAGTGACACTGAGATGAGAGCTATTCTGTTTGTTTTCGTGAGTAGCAGAAATGAAGGGAGCATTGTTGCTTATAATATGGGACCTTGTGATTTAAAGTCATTTGAACTTCACAAATTACTGATCAGGTCTTTGTAACTTAGGGCACATTTTTAGTTGGCCAGCCATCACCGCAGACATCTGGGAAACAGCTGACTACGGGGTCAGTGGTCCAAGGAACACTGGGAGTCAGCACATCCTCTGCACAAGGACAGCAGACGTTAAAAGTCATCTCTGGACAAAAAACCACTTTGTTTACCCAGGTAAATGCACACTCACACACATACCAAATATGTGGTAGTTATGGCATTTATTTAAATATTACAGCTTGTTTCTTTCCACAGAGAAATTATAGTTACCTAAGAGAATAAGGGATAAAATAGTATAGAATAATAAGAATAAAATATCAAGATTTGGGGAAATATAAGTAGAATGAGAAGATGAGACCAGAGAGTTATTTAGATATGCAAACAGTAATATCTTGTATATTTGATAAAATGTGCCAAAGTTAAATAAGATGATCAGTTGTAAAATTCTCCTACTTGTGAGAGGAAGAAAAATAACCACATAATATTTTCTAAGAAGAAACATTTTCTTGACCCTTCGTTCTAAAAATTTCTCTGCAGGGACTTTGTATCAGAGATTCTGAATAGTATAGGTTATATCAGCCACACTATCCATATTGTAAGTAAATGCTATAGGAAGCTTGGTATATGTTTCTATAGCTGCTTTAGTATAGGCAGAAGAGTAATGACGGGGAATTTTGACTGGGCGAGGGGTATCATAATCATCTGTAGGAGAATCTACAGCTAAATTTTCAAAAACTTACAGATGAAACAAAGTGTAGAAGGTATAGACAGTGTGACGCCATTTTTAACAAATAACGCACTTTTTACGTCTGTGTGTAGATCAGCAGTTCTCAAAGCACATCAGATTTTTGTCAAATGCTTTTTCTCTGTCTATTGAGAGGATCATGCGGTTTTTCTTTTTTTTTTAATTTGTTAATAAAGTGAATCATCGATATTTCTAATGTTAAAACAACCATGCATTCCTAGAATAAAACCTACTTGGTTGTGATATTTTCAAATACTCTCTTACAGTACTGTTGAATTTGATTTGGTAACATTTTGTCTAGAATTTTCCCAGGGAATATTGGTCAGTAATTTTCATTGCAGTTTCTGTCTGATTTTGGTATCAGCATAGTGCTGACCTCATAAAATGAGTTGGAAACTTCTCCTTCCCTTTCACTTTTTAGAGAAGAATTTATATCAACTTGGTATTATTTCTTAACTATTCAGAATATACCAGTGAAACTGTAGTGGCCTGGAGCTTTTCTAATTGGGAAGGTGTTAATCTACAGTTCCAATTTATTTAACACATACGACTGTTCAGGTTATTTAGTCTTAAGGAGATTTGGTAGTTTATATCCTTAAATGAATTGGTTTATTACATCTCTGTGTGTGTTTGTGTGTTTATTAGTCGCTCAGCTATATGCGACTCTTTGTGACCCCATGGACTGTAGCCCGCCAGGCTTCTCTGTCCATGGGATTCTCCAGGCACAAATATTGGAGTGGGTTGCCATTCCCTTCTCCAGGGGATCTTCCCAACCCAGAGATTGAACCTGTGTCTCCTGCATTGCAGGCAGATACTTTACCGTCGGAGCCATTAGAGAAGCCCTTTATCACATCTAAGTAGTTGAATTTCTTGGAACAAACTAGTTCATGATTTTCCCTAATTATCCTTTTAATGTCTCTAGGCTATTTAGTGATGTCCCCCTTTTCATTCTGGACTTTGATAATTATATATCTTCTCTTTTTTCTTGATCAGTCTAGTTAGAAGATTTATCAGTTTTGTTGATCTTTTCAGATTACCAGCATTTGGTTTCCTTGAGTGATGAATTCCCTTTGATCAGATGCTCTTTGCTATATTAAACAGATATCAGGCTCCAGAATTCTTTAAGCAGTTCTTTAAAATCTTAGCTAATTTCTTCTAATCTGCTCATGTTGCACCCAATGCAGTGACTTTCTTTTTTTGTTCTGCCACAGCTAAGACCTTTGCTGTTGCTTTTTATTAAGGTATAAGTTGCATAGAATAATGCGTACATCACAGTGTACTGCTCAGTGAGTTGGATGGATGTCTGTGCTCTTTCAAGCCTATCCCAGTCACATGTTAGAGCATTTCCATCACTCTAAAACATAACCTTCATTTCTCATTCCACTTTTTTATATTACCATTTTTCTATTTCTGTTACCATTGAGTAGCTTTTGTCTGTTCATGAGCTTCATATCAATAAAATTATAGACTTTTTTAGCTTCTATTGTTGAATAGAATGTTTTTGACATTTATCCATGTGTGTATTGATTTTTGATTTTTTATTCTTGAGTAATGTTTTGTTGCTTGACTCTACTCTCCTGTTGATGGATGCTTGGGTTATTTCCAGGTTTTGACTTATGAATGATACTGTTATGAGCATTCTTATACAGATCATTTGTATAGTAGAATAGCTAGGTCATAGGGTAAGTATAAAAAACTGATGTATAGTTTTATATCTATCATTATCAAAGTAGTTGTACCATTTGATTCTCCCATGAGTAATGTGGGAGAGTTCTAGTTACTGTACATCCTCACAACACAGAGTATCATCATTCTTTTAAATTGTAGCCATTTTTGTGAGTATGAAGTGATATCTCATTGTGGTTTTAATTTGCATGAGACCCCAATATAGATTAATGTCACGGCTACTTCTTCTGGATTCTAGTCATGACTCCATGCAATTATTTAACCAAGCTGCAAAACTGAAAATGCTTACTCATGCCTTTTATAGAAAAAGTTTGCTGAACCCTGACAAAACCTCTAAAACTGTAATTTGTTGAATGAGTCTCAAATGCTAAATGCTCTGCCTATACTAGCACCATTAAATTACCCATTTAAATCCAGCCCTTGATTAGATTTTCATGTCTAAACATTATGTGTTACATTTAGGAGCACTTTGGGCTCAGGTTTTTAATAACAAATGTCTCCTACTTTTGAAGGCACAGCTGCCAAACGGTGACTTGCAAATACATTCATTTACTTGGTCTACATCAGGGATAAAGGAACGTTTATATTAAAACGTCATAAACGTGAGAGCTTGTTGGAAAGTACACAAATAAATACTTCATATAGTTTTGATTAGCAAGGCCTTTTTGGGGATGTGTTATGGGGGGCCGGATATGTAGGTAAAGATTGAATTGTGCCTGTTAACCAGGGTAACGTTATTACTCCAACCTGTTTTGTCTCTGCAGGCAGCCCCGGGGGGACAGGCATCTCTAATGAAAATATCTGATAGCACCTTGAAGTCTGTACCAGCCACATCCCAGCTCTCAAAGCCTGGAACCACAATGCTGAGAGTTGCAGGAGGGGTTATCACAACTGCCACTTCCCCAGCTGTAGCCCTCTCCGCAAATGGGCCTGCACAACAGGTGAGAAGTAGCATGATAGTAGAAAATCATAATGAAGCATAAAATCAGTAAAGAAAAAAAACACACACACAACATAAGCTAGTTGTCAGGCACACTGACTAATTGTTCTTTTAAAAAAAATTCAAATATTCACATACCACAAAATTCACCATTTTAAAGCATACAGTTCAGTGGTTTTTATTCTCAAGGTTGTATAACCATCACTACTGTCTAATTCTAGAACTTTTTGTTTTTATTACTTCAAAAAGAACCTTAGTACCCAGTAGTAGTCACTCTGATTTTCTGCCTCCTTCTCCCAAGTCTTAGGCAGCTTCTAATCTACTTGTGACCAGCTTCTTTTGCTTAGCATAATTTCAAGGTTCATAAATTTTATAACATGTGTTAGTACTTATTCCTTTTTATAGCCAAGTAATATTCAGTATTATGGATGTACCACATTTTGTTTCTCCGTTCATCAGTTGATGGATATTTGGGCTGTTTTCCCCTTTTGATTATAATGATTAATGGTGCCATGAACATTTGTGTACAAGTTTTATGTTGCAGGCTGAGCCATGAGGGAAGCCCTTTTATATAATCCTGTGTTTTCATTTATCTTGTCTTTATACTTAGGAAGGAATTGCTAGATGATATAGTAACTACATTTAACATTTTGAAGAACTACTAAACTGGTTTCCCAAGCAGCTGCATTGTTGTAGAGTCCCACCAGCAATGTATGAGGGTTCAAAGTTTTTCCAGTCTTTGCTGATAATTGTTTCTGTCCATGCTTGTTGTTTTTGTTTGGAGCTTTTGTTTGTTTTAGTGATTGTGTTGGGTGTGAAGTGGTATTTCACTGTGGTTTTGATTTCCATTTCCCTGATGGCTAGTGATATTGTGCATCTTTTCACATACTTACTGCCCATTTGTATATTATCTTTGGAGAAATGTCTGTTCAGGTCCTTTGCCCATTATTTGGTTGGGTTATTTACTCTCTTTCTCTTATTGAGTTGTAGGAGATTTTAGATACAAGTCTTTTACCAGATTTGCAAAAATTTTCTCCTCTCTTATCTGTCTTTTCACTTTCTTGAATCACAAAACTAACTTTGATGAAGTCCTGTTTACCTGTTTTCTTTTTAATAGAGTTTTTAAAAAATAATTTTTATTATTTATTTTTGGCTGTGCTGAGTCTTTGCTGAGCAGGCTTTTCTCTTGTGGAGAGCAGGGGGTTGCTCTAGTTTTGGCGCATGGGCTTCTCATCATTGTGGCCTCTCTTGTTACGGAGTACGGGTTCTAGGGCACACGGGCTCAGTAGCTGTGGGTCCTGGGCTCTAGTGCATGGGCTCAGGAGTTGTGGCCATGCTCGCAGGTTTAGTTGTTTTGTGGCATGTGGCGTCTTCCTGGATCAGGGATTGAACCCATGTCTCCTGCATTGACAGGCAGATCCTTTGCACTGGGTGTTGGTTGCTGCGGATGGGCTCTCCCTAGTTGTGGCAAGCAGGGGCTACTCTTTGTTGCAGTGTGCAGGCTTCTCATTGCAGTGGTTTCACTTGTTGCAGAGCACAGGCTCTAGGTGCACAGGCTCACTAGTTGTGGTGTGTGACTCCAGAGCACCCAGGCTTCAGTAGGTGCAGCTTGCAGGCTTAGTAGTTGTGGGACATCGGCTCAGTTGCTTCGTGGCATGTAGAATCCTCCTGGACCAGGGATGAAACCCATGTTCCCTGCATTGGCAGGTGGATTCCTATCCACTGCACCACCAGGGAAGTCCCCTATCAGTTTTTCTTTCATTGCTTGTTTATGCTAGTAAAAAACCATTGCCTAATCCAAAGTCAGAAAATATAAGCGTTTGTTTTCTTCTAAGAGTTTTCTAGTTTGGGCCCTTACATTTACCCCTTTGTCCATTTTGAATTAATCTTTGTATACGGTATGAGATAGGGGGCCAAACTTTATTCGTCTGTTTGTAAGTATCCAGTTGGCCAGCAACATTTGTTGAAAAGTCTGTTTCCCTTTTGAATTCTCTTGACACTCCAAGGTGCTCACTTCCCAGGCTTCACACTTCTTGCAACTACTGCTTCACCTCACATGCCTACTCATATCACTCTACTTTGCAGTTCCTTGAATATATGTTCTTTCTTACCCCTCTGACTTTCTGCGTGCTCTCTCCTGCCAGGGAAGACCCTCTTATCTCCCCCTTTTCCTGTCTTCGAGATATCCCTAACGCTCCCAGTGCTCTCCCTCCCATCCCTAGGCTGAAGGAGTAACCTTCTCACTTGTCATTCTGCCTTGTACCCTTGCCTGCTGCAGCCTTCATCACTGTCTGGTAACCCTCTCCTTGAGGGCTTTTATCTCGAGACCCTGATATTTAACACTGCTTTGTGTAGATGTTTGTTGAATAATATGACAAACTTTAAAATATTTCAGTGAGTTTTTAATAAAGTCATACTATTCCATTTTCACATTCTGAGATTATGTCCGATTGCGGGTGATAAGTTGAAATACTGTTTTATCAGTCAGTCAGTTCAGTCGCTCAGTTGTGTCTGACTCTTTATGACCCCATGGACCGCAGCACACCAGGCCTCCCTGTCCATCACAGACTCCCGGAGTTTACTCAGACTCATGTCCATTGAGTCGGTGATGCCATCCAACCATCTCATCCTCTGTTGTCCCCTTTTCCCGCCTTCAATCCTTCCCAGCACCAGGGTCTTTTCCAATGAGTCAGTTCTTTGCATCAGGTGGCCAAAGTGTTGGAGTTTCAGCTTCAGCATCAGTCCTTCCAGTGAATATTCAGAATTGATTTCCTTTAGGACTGACTGGTTTGATCTACTTGTAGTCCAAGGGACTCTCAAAAGTCTTCTCCATCACCACAGTTCAAAAGCCTCAATTCTTCAGCACTCAGCTTTCTTTATAGTTCAACCCTCACATCCATACATGACTACTGGGAAAACCATAGCCTTGACTAGACGGACCTTATTTTATAAAGTGATATAATAGGTGGTGAATTTTTTAATATGGTAATCCTATAATACATCCTCATTTTGAAATTTTTAAAATGTCCTGGCCCATGAAGTCTGAAAACATCAGTTCAGTTTCAGTTCAGTCTCTCAGTCATGTCCAACTCTTTGCGACCCCATGAATCACAGCACACCAGGCCTCCCTGTCCATCACCGACTCCCGGAGTTCACTCAGACTCACGTCCATCGAGTCAGTGATGCCATCCAGCCATCTCATCCTCTGTTGTCCCCTTCTCCTCCTGCTCCCAATCCCTCCCAGCATCAGAGTCTTTTCCAATGAGTTAACTCTTCGCATGAGGTGGCCAAAGTACTGGAGTTTCAGCTTTAGCATCATTCCTTCCAAAGAAATCCCAGGGCTGATCTCCTTCAGAATGGACTGGTTGGATCTCCTTGCAGTCCAAGGGACTCTCAAGAGTCCTCCAACACCACAGTTCAAAAGCATCAATTCTTCAGCGCTCAGCTTTCTTCACAGTCCAACTCTCACGTCCATACATGACCAATGGAAAAACCATAGCCTTGATGGACCTTTGTTGGCAAAGTAATATCTCTGCTTTTGAATATGCTATCTAGGTTGGTCATAACTTTTCTTCCAAGGAGCAAGCGTCTTTTAATTTCATGGCTGCAGTCACCATCTGCAGTGATTTTGGAGCCCAAAAAAATAAAGTCTGCCACTGTTTCCCCATCTATTTCCCATAAGTGATGGGGTAGGAACCACCAAACTAAAGAAGCAATTATTTTACACGACATGACATTGAATAGGTAGTTAATAACAGCTACTAGCTAATATTTTGGGTGTGCTACATGGCAGTCACTGTTGTAAGTAAGTTACACTACTTCTTAATTTTTATTATTTCTGGTTCTGTGGTTTAGCAATCAGAAGGAACAACTCCTGGTTCATCGTCTACTGTGGGTTCTGTCATGAAAACTTCTGGACAGCAGCAAGTGTGTATGAGTCAGGCCGCCGTGGGATCCTGCAAGGCTCCTGCCCCCTCTGTCATCAGCGCCACGTCCCTGGTGTCCACACCAAACCCCATCTCTGGAAAAGCCACAGTATCAGGTCAGTTGTATCATCGTTTTATTTCCCTTTCCTTTCTTTGGTCTAGAATATTTCTGGAAGGTCTTTAGTTCAGTTCAGTTCAGTTTCTCAGTCGTGTCTGACTCTTTGTGACCTCATGGATCACAGCACGCCAGGCCTCCCTGTCCATCACCAACTCCCGGAGTTCACTCAAAGTCATGTGCATCGAGTGGGTGATGCCATCCATCCATCTCATTCTCTGTCATCTCCTTCTCCTCCTGCCCCCAATCCCTCCCAGCATCAGGGTCTTTTCCGATGAGTCAACTCTTCGCATGAGGTGGCCAAAGTATTGGACTTTCAGCTTCAGCATCAGTCCTTCCAATGAACACGCAGGACTGATCTCCTTTAGGATGGACTGGTTGGATCTCCTTGCAGTCCAGGGGACTCTTGCCAAAATTTTGTATAATAAATTATTAAAAACCATTAACTTGGAAGCATTTTTCATATAGCTGCTTTCTAGATGAAGTATTATTTAAAATGTAGGTATAAATTTTCAAGTCTGAAATGTTTTTATGGATTGAGTAAGAATTTTTAAGTTATATAGTAAAACTTCAGCCATCTGGAACTCTTCTGGGTATTTCTCATCAGTTTTGAAAGGACCTCATGGCAAAACATCATACATTTCTTTTTGCTTTCATAAAGTACATAAAATGTAAAATTTTTAAATGTAAAGATGTAAATTTTGAGTCCAAGACATGATTTTTAACAGTGGTTACTGTATTAAGTTGTGTCAGAATGACATGCCTGAGGTTTGATGAAATGTATCCTGTCTCCATGCCCATACTGAATGGCCCCAGAAAAGTGTGCCTTTTACTTCTTTGGGTAAACTAGAGCACAAATCCTGAAGCTGGATTGCCTAATGCTTACCTCATGAAGTTTAAATGCCTAGGGTACTGTGTTACATGTAGTAATCATTATATAAATAATTGCTGCTATTGTTATTTTTAGTATCATCGTTGTTAGTCCACATTCCCTTATCTACAATTCTGAAATTCAAAAAGCTGTAAAAACCAAATGTTTGCTTACTGTTGTGCTTCTCCATAACTATTTTAGAGAAAAACCTGACCTTCTTTGACAGGCTATTTAAATGACTTAATACGGCCTCATGATGCGAAGGACTGCCGACTCACTGGAAAGACCCTGATGCTAGGAAAGATTGAGGGCAGAAAGGAGAAGAGGGCAACAGAGGATGAGATGGATAGCATCGCCAACTCAATGGACATGAATTTGAGCAAACTCAGGGAGATAGTGGAGTACAGAGGGCCTTGGCATGCTACATACAGTCCATGGGGTTGCAGAGAGTCAGACATTACTTAGTGACTTAACAATAACATATATCATATATAGACACATATGTACGTACAGAGAAACATACATAAATACATACACATACATATAATCAACTCATTGGAAAAGACCCTGATGCTGGGAAAGATTGAGGGTGGGAGGAGAAGGGGTCAACATGAGATTGTTGGATGGCATCACTGATTCAATAGACATGAGTTTGAGCAAACCTTGGATATAGTGAAGAGCAGGGAAGCTTGGAATGCTGCAGTTCATAGTGTCTTAAAGTGTCAGACACGACTTAGCAAATAAACAACAACACATGCCCCGGTCCCTTTGAATAAAGATTGTGGATATTCTTCCCTTTTACTGCATATAGTTTGCTAAAATAAAAGCACAGGCTTGTGAGCTCTTCAGTCTAAATAAGTCATCTTAACTACTCTTGGGTATTTTCAAAACTAACAAAAAAAGATTGTGGAAATTCTCATTTATTTTTCCCATGGTTTCTACCTCCCAATTAAAATTGACCAAATTTTTTTTATGTGGGTATTTTTATTTTTCCTTTTTTTTTTTAAGGCTGAGGAATCGGCCTTAAATCCTTTCAGGGAGGCAGTGGCCAGGGGACAGTGGTCTTTTTTGCTTCAACCACTTTGTGCCTGACACGGTGCACAGAATTTGTCTTGCTGGGGCAGATGCCCTTGTGGCCTGATCCATTTCGTGTCCCCCTTATCCTCACATGGGAGTCTTCATGTGGCAGGTGTCCTAATGGCTTTTAAGTGCCTGACCTGTGCCTACACAATATTGGTGACCTAGTCCTCAGTTGTAAAGAAGACAAAAGAGAGACCCTTACCCGTTCGGGTGGCAGCTACTGGGGCGCAGTGAGCAGTGGGGCCTTTGGAACACACCAGAGGGTAACCCTGGCCAGAGTTCCTCAGTTGCTTCCACAGCACTTGCCTGTTGGCAGAGGGTCCCTGTGAGAAAGGAGAAGCGAGGAGGTGGGGGAAGAGACCCCAAGTTCCCTATATGAGCCACCAGAAATGTCGTGGTCCAAGCACATGTTGGGAAAGAATTTCCAGAGATGAGACAGAATGAGAGGGAAATAAAGTTTATAAGTGGGGGAAGAAACCCCAGGTTCCTTATACGGTCCACCAAAAATGTCATGGTCTTAGCACATGTTGGAAAAGAATTTCCAGAGATGAGACAGAATGAGAGGGAAATAAAGTATTAGAGTGGGAGATGCTGTTAAAACAGTGGGCCAGCTCAAGGGAGAACCGACCATGTTGTTACTATAATTATCACTAGATTCCATTGTTGAGTTGCTCACTTGGGTCCAACTCTTTGTGACCCCATGGACTACAGCATGTCAGATTTCCCTGTCCTTGACTGTCTCCTGGATTTTGCTCAAACTCATGTTCACTGAACTGGTGATGTTATCCAACCATCTCATCCTCTGTTGTCTTCTCCTGCCTTCAGTCTTTCCCAGCATCAGGGTCTTTTCCAATGAGTCAGCAGCCCTTCACATCAGGTGGCCAAAGTGTTGGAGCTTCAGCATCATTTCTTCCAATGAATATTCAGGATTGATTTCCTTTAGGATTGACTGATTTGATCTCTTGCAGTCCAAGGGCCTCTCAGGAGTCTTCTCCAACACCACAGTTCAAGAGCATTAATTCTTTGGTATTGAGCCTTCTTTATGGTCCAACTCTCACATCCATACATGATTACTGGAAAAACCATACCTTTGACGATATGAACCTTTTTTGGCAAAGTGATGTCTCTACTTTTTAATACGCTGTCTGGATTTGTCATAGCTTTTATTCCAAGGAGCAAGTCTTTTAATTTCGTGATTGCAGTCACCATCCGCAGTGATTTTGGAGCCCAAGAAAATAAAGTCTGTCACTATTTCCATTTTTTCCTCATCTATTTACAGTGAAGTGATGGGACTGGATGCCATGATCTTAGCTTTTTGAATGTTGAGTTTTAAGCCAGCTTTTTCATTGTCCTCTTTCACCTTCAAGAGGCTCTTTAGTTCCTCTTTGCTTTCTGCCATTAGGATGGTGTCATCTGCATATCTGAGGTTATTGATAGTTCTCCCAGCAGTCTTGATTCCAGCTTGAACTTCATCCAGCCCAACATTTCACACGATGTACTTTCCATACAAATTTCGTTCATGACTCCAAATCAAGACCCTATGTTTCATTTGCTTTTTGGATGGTTAAGTACCAACATTAAGGCTAATTTATTTTCCCATGGTTTCTACCCCTCAGTTAAGATTGACCAATTTTTTTTTTTTAATGAGGATTGCTTGTTCTCTTCTAACTGAATGTTTAGAGGTAGTGTATTAGCACTGGAGTAGAAATTATAGAAGTGGAAGGAATTACTATTGTAAGAAATGAATGCCTTCTCTTTTTTTCTGATTTTTAACATGCGGTAAATTAAGTCTCCTTGCTTTAAGTTCAGGTTTCCTGAGATACTGCTGATGAAGCTCTATATAATAGTTTCATAAGGGACTCATTATTTTCTACTATCCATTAATTTTGTGTATATGGATTCTTTTTTTTTAATTAAGGTATAATCTTTATAATTTTTCAATTAATTTTTTTGTGTGCATTACAAATTATTTTGAACAAGTCTCCCATTGTGACTGGAATAGAGTTAGCAAGGGAAAGAGTACTGGGAGGTGAAGTCAGAGTGTTGGGGCCAAATCACATAGGGCCTTTGTGAATCATTGTAAAAACATTGATTTTTACTCCAAGAGAAGCCATTGTAGGGGTCTTCCACTAAGGAGTAACATGAGCTGCCTGTATCTTTTAATAAGTCATTGGCTACAGCATTTAGATTAATCTATGGTGCACAGGGTGAAAGCAGGGGACAGACCAAGAAGTAGACACTAAACTAAGAAAGAAGCTTTGATGTATCAGGGACCTCTGGCAACATCAGACTGAAAGGAGTTCCAGAAGTAAACAGAAAAGTTTAGTAATTACATTATCATTGGATTTGTCAGTAGCAGTACTGGAAGGTGGAATATTGCTTTTCAAAATTCTAGAGGGGAATTCTTGTAGTCTACAGTTCTGCAGTTGGCCCAGTCTTTACTAAGTATGAGGGTAGATATTTTCTGACAGGCAGCCTTTCAGATGTATTTTCTGTGATTCTGTCTCGGAGCATAATTAAAATATATGTTTCATCAGTGTTAAGAGATGTAGACCAGGAAAAAGGACAAAAATAGAAGGAAGGCAAAGGGAACTCCCAAGGTAGCTATGAAGTATGCTCCACAGCTGAGACCTCTGCCGCAGCCCTAGAAACCAGCAGTCTAGATGGAGCAGATCAGAGCACCGTGGGAAGAATAGCTCTGACTTTAAAAATGGAAGTGTAAATTATTGAAGAGGTTTGACCATATGGAGGAGAACTCTGTATTTAAGGGGAGGTTTGTAGTGTTTTTGAAGGACATGGGAAGACTTTGGTATGTTGTTGAAATAGAGAACTAAATAAGCAGATGAAAAGGAGGAAAATTTTTAACTCCAGAAAATGAAATGGAATCATAGTATCATGGTATTCTTTGAATCAATACAGGCCATTATTGGAGGAGAGGGAAGATAGGGTCTAAAGCTTATCTACCCTTACTAGTAAGTCATTGTGTAGCATTAAAATGTTACATCAGATTGAGTCAAGGCCTACAATATACACATTCTTTTAAAAGACCAAAAGGGTTAAAAATGGATACTACCTGTGAATAAGATGAAGACAGGGAGGTGGAGCAAAGGATGGCTGTTTTTAATTATATGCCTTTTAGCCCTTTGTAACTTTTCAACTGATAAGCATGTAGTATTAAAATAGAAATAAGAATTTTTAAAATATGAAGAAACCAGGTAATTGTACTCTTAGGCGGGGGTGGGGGGGAGCACATCTCAGTAACTAATTACTGCTTGACAATCTAACATTCACTGATTCCAAAGAATGATTTTGTTTATTGAAGGCTTTGTTCTTGAAAGTATTTGAGATTATTCCTTTTCTTAATCCAACTGCATTCCAGTGCCTTAAAGTATCTTTAGCCTCTGTTGGTATTCTTAAGTTATTCTAACATGCATTTTAGTTGTTTCTTGTGTACTCTTTTTGTTACACTTTTACTGGCCCTCTGAATGCCTAGAATAGTTTTATGATGGAAATGGGAGTATGGAAATTGCTTTAAAGCAAAATAGGAGAGGATGAACCTTTCTAAAATAAGTGGAGACTATCTGGTTTGAAAAATAAAGGCTGCACAGAGATAGGAAACTGTAAGTTCTGGTGAGTAAATAGATTGAAGCATTAGATACGTAGAGATGTTGTAAAGGAGATGTAAATAAATTAGGAACAGATTAAAATAGACTCCAAGTGCTTTGACTAATTTTGGAAACATACTCTAGGCAGACCAGAGCCAGAGAAGGTTTTCCGGTAGGAAAATGATAATTATCCAAATCAAAATACAAAATTTTATATCCAGTTTGTATGTATCACAGCTGTATGTAAAACAAATAGTCATAGAAAACTAACATGGAGAAAACTATCTCAAAATGATGATACTGGTTGTCTGCAGTAGGACTCTGTGGCTTTTTCTATTATTTCCACTTTTTCAAAAATTTTTGTATTACGATAGCAGGGTAAAAATAACTCATTATTGTTGCATCATTGTTTCATTGAGAAACCTGCTTCATCCATTGCCTCATGCTTCTGGCTCTTTCTTTATCGAAAGAGTAAATGTCCTAAGAACGTCCTGCTGTCAGAAAATGTGAATGCTAAAGAGGGCAGGAACTGTAAGGAAGCATCTGATCTTCAGCTTGGCCTTATCTTCCAACTTATTTTAGGATTGTTAAAGATTCACTCCAGTCAATCCAATCCCCAGCAGGCTGTCCTGACGATCCCCAGCCAGCTCAAACCACTCAGTGTAAACACATCTGGAGGTGTGCAGACGATACTGATGCCTGTGAATAAAGGTGAGTCCTTCACCTATTGGGTGTGGTTGTCCCTAAGTCTGTCTGGTGGGAAGGTCTGTAGTCCATCCTTTAGTGGCCATTCCTGCCTTGTACAGCCTGCCCTTGAGCTGTCGCCATACTCCCTGGCACCAGCTCTAGGACTGAAAGTAAAACCCAAGTGATCCATTGACTTCTAAATTAACTGCTCATTTCTAAAGGTGAGCAGGGGAGTTTATCTTAAACATTTATGAGAGTACAGGTCAGTTGGGTTTTTACTTTATGAGGTTAGTGACCAAGCCTGCATTTCTATGGTTGACAATAACAGCTCAGTTACCCTGGTACTAATAGTAAATAGCCCACCTTATAAATCTGTGTGTAAAGCAAGGACGTTACCATTTCTGTTACACTGAAATTGTTTTTGTGCTAGTCATCTACAGTAGAGCTGTCACCTTGGGAGATAGATTATTTTCATTAAAATAATTTCTGTATTTCTTGTATCCTCCCCTCCTCTTTTGCCTGTTAGTGGTTCAATCATTTTCTACCAGCAAATCACCTGCCATTCTGCCTGTAGCTGCCCCAACTCCAATTGTCCCCAGCCCTGCTCCAGCAGCTGTTACAAAAGGTATGTCATTTCCCACAGTATGTTTGCCCAGAAGTTTTATGCAAGACTTTACTATCATAAGACTCCCTTGAATTTCAGCATCCATGAGTGAGTCGCTTCAAAAATACATAGGATGTTTATATACAGACTTCATTGAGGGAAGTACAGAGATGTGTAAAGCATCATTTCTGCCCCCCAAGAATTTATAATCAGGTTGGAGAGAGTTGCAGTAGACAGTAAGCAGTGATTGATAAATGCACAGTAGGTGATCTGAAAAATGAATGCTGAAATATTTCAGCCTAGGATGTGTGGTTCATAGAACATGAGGGGTTGTGGAAGTGGATAACACTTTGGTATAGAACATGGATTTTAACCAGAACTTTTAAGAGTGAAGCATTTTTTACTATGGAGAGGCATGCCAGATTAAGAAAACAGTAGAGATGAAGACTCAGAGGGCTTGTTTGGGCAAGTAGACCAATCAAGGGGACTCACCTGGGGTGTACAGTTATGTAAAGGAGCTATAAGTAGGGTCAGATGTTGGCAGCTGGAAGTGGGGACACTTATGACTATTGACTGGATGGAGAGAGTACAGTGTGTTAGAACAAAACATTTTGACATCTGTAACATCTACAATAATGATAACTACCTTGTGTAAGAGCCTAAAATAACCCGGCACCATGCTAGTTGCTTGGTGAGATATATATATATAATGGGCTCGATAACGGACAGAAATGGTATGGACCTAACAGAAGCAGAAGATATTAAGAAGAGGTGCAAGAATACACAGAAGAACTGTACAAAAAAGAACTTCACGACCCAGATAATCATGATGGTGTGATCACTCACCTAGAGCCAGACATCCTGGAATGTGAAGTCCAGTGGGCCTTAGAAAGCATCACTACAAACAAAGCTAGTGGAGGTGATGGAATTCCAGTTGAGCTATTTCAAATCCTGAAAGATGATGCTGTGAAAGTGCTACACTCAATATGCCAGCAAATTTGGAAAACTCAGCAGTGGCCACAGGACTGGAAAAGGTCAGTTTTCATTCCAATCCCAAAGAAAGGCAATGCCAAAGAATGTTCAAACTACTGCACAATTGCACTCATCTCACATGCTAGTACAGTAATGCTCAAAATTCTCCAAGCCAAGCTTCAGCAATACGTGAACCATGAACTTCCAGATGTTCAAGCTGGTTTTAGAAAAGGCAGAGGAACCAGAGATCAAATTGCCAATATCCGCTGGATCATGGAAAAAGCAAGAGAATTCCAGAAAAACATCTATTTCTGCTTTATTGACTATGCCAAAGCCTTTGACTGTGTGGATCACAATAAACTGTGGAAAATTCTGAAAGCGATGGGAATACCAGACCACCTGACCCACCTCTTGAGAAACCTGTATGCAGGTCAGGAAGCAACAGTTAGAACTGGACATGGAACAACAGACTGGTTCCAAATTGGAAAAGGAGTACGTCAAGGTTGTATATTGTCACCCTGCTTATTCAACTTCTATGCAGAGTACATCATGAGAAACGCTGGACTGGAAGAAACACTAGCTGGAATCAAGATTGCCAGGAGAAATGTCAATCACCTCAGATATGCAGATGACACCCTCCTTATGGCAGAAAGTGAAGAGGAACTAAAAGGCCTCTTGATGAAAGTGAAAGAGGAGAGTGAAAAAGTTGGCTTACAGCTCAACATTCAGAAAACGAAGATCATGGCATCCAGTCCCATCACTTCATGGGAAATAGATAGGGAAACAGTGGAAACAGTGTCAGACGTTACCTTTTTGGTCTCCAAAATCACTGCAGATGGTGACTGCAGCCATGAAATTAAAAGACACTTACTCCTTGGAAGGAAAGTTATGACCAACCTAGATCGCATATTCAAAAGCAGAGACATTACTTTGCCGACTAAGGTCCGTCTAGTCAAGGCTATGGTTTTTCCTGTGGTCATGTATGGATGTGAGAGTTGGACTGTGAAGAAGGCTGAGCACCAAAGAATTGATGCTTTTGAACTGTGGTGTTGGAGAAGACTCTTGAGAGTCCCTTGGACTGCAAGGAGATCCAACCAGTCCATTCTGAAGGAAATCGACCCTGGTATTTCTTTGGAAGGAATGATGCTAAAGCTGAAACTCCAGTACTTTGGCCACCTCATGCGAAGAGTTGACTCATTGGAAAAGACTCTGACGCTGGGAGGGATTGGGGGCAGGAGGAGAAAGGGGACGACAGGGGATGAGATGGCTGGATGGCATCACTGACTCGATGGACATGAGTCTTCAGTGAACTCCAGGAGCTGGTGATGGACAGGGAGGCCTGGCGTGCTGTGATTCATGGGGTCGCAAAGAGTCGAACACGACTGAGCAACTGAACTGAACTGACTGATCAAAGTACCTGAAAAGAGCTGTCAATACCCATTTTGCAATAAGGAAACTGAAGTTTGGAAATACTAAGTCTGTACTTCCCAAGTGTAGAAAACTAGAAGGCAGTGCAGTCAGAATTTGAAATACTTTTTTTCAGGCATTCCAGGATCTCTCACAATAGTCTTGGGAAGAGATGGATTTGAAACTTACAGGATGACCATCTGAAGCAAGGGTTGGCTGACTGCAGGCTGCTGCTCATTTTTTAAATAAGGTTTTATTGGCACATGGCCATGCTGATTCATTTATATATTGTCCGTGTGTGCACTGCAGCCTCAGAGTTTGGTCATTCCAGCTGAGTTCACATGACCCACAAAGCCTAAAGTATTTACTGATTAGTTCTTTTAGGAGAAGTATGTCAGTCATGATGAAAGATGCTAACCTAGACCAGCATCTCTCCTCAGTAGCAGGTATGTATCATAGTTCTCATACAGATTCTGATTCAATTAATTTTGGACTGGGACCAGAGCATTTCTGTTTGATTTTAATTAAGCATACCATTTGATGAGTTTTGACAAATGCATGATCCCAGCATCCCATTCACACTGTAGAAATTCCCATCCCTTGTAGGCAGCCACTGTTTCAATTTCTTCGATAGATTAGTTGTGTCTGTTTTTTAACTTTATGTTAGTAGAAGCACATGCATTCTTTTGTGTCTGATTTAATTCACCCACTCAGTGTTTTTTGAGATTCAGCCATGTTGTTGCTAAGTAATATTCCATACTGTAGGGGTGGATGGATAGCCCATAATATGTTTATCCTTTCTACTGTTGGTGGACATTAGGTTTGTTTCTAGTTGGGGCTATTGTATGTAAGTCTTAGAAGAGCCTATCTAGTAAATAGCTATCCCAACCTGAAAATAACTGATTAT
The DNA here is from genome assembly GCF_042477335.2 of Ovis canadensis. Taxonomy (NCBI): domain Eukaryota; kingdom Metazoa; phylum Chordata; class Mammalia; order Artiodactyla; family Bovidae; genus Ovis; species Ovis canadensis. The sequence goes on along the minus strand of NC_091245.1, from coordinate 206,526,495 downwards.
ATGATTTTGTAATTGAGTGCCAGATTAAATGATTGTATTTACAGGAATTCCCTGGTGTAGTTAGGACTTGGTGCTTTCATTCTGTGGCAGGTTCAGTCCCCAGTTCAGGAACTAAGATACCACAAGCAGTGCCATGTGGCTCAAATAAATAAATAGCATATACTTGCATCTACAGAACTAGAGTGTCTGAAGTTTTTCTGAGGACTTCCTTCTTGAAGTCTCAGAATCACTAGGGGTTGGGCGAAAATGTCTTGCTGACAATGAAATTAGCAAGGTCACTCAATACAAGTTGGTATACATATAAAAACCACTTTTTCTATATAGAAATTAACTGCCAACAATCCACTAAATATTTATGAGAGAAACTTAAAGACCTAAAAACTTGAAGGATATACAATTATAATTAATTATATAAATTTACTGAAATACCTGATTTTATTCTCTCTCCCAAAATGACATGGGTTCAGTACAGTCCCAGTCAGAATCTCTAGTGTTGTTTTTGTGTTTGTTTAGAAATTGACAAGATAGTCTGAAATGTATATGGGAATGCACAGGCTTAGAGTAGCTGAGATAATCTTGAACAAAAAGCTGGGGGACTTGGGTCATCAGATATATATATACTGTAAGGCTACATAATTGAGATAGTGTAGTATTGGTTCAGGAACAGATAGAATGTAGGGGTCAGGTAGTGGAAGGTGCAAACCATTGGGTGTAAGTCAGGTTCAGAGATGTACTGTACAACACAGGGAATATAGCCAATACTTTGTAATAACCGTAAATGGAAAATAACCTTTAGAAATTGTTTTGAGATTTAAAAAAAACTTTTTTAAGAGACAAAATAGAATAATTGAACAGAAAAGACAGCCCAGAAATAGACACACACATATATGGTAACCTGATTTATGACAGACTCAGTAGGGAAAAGATGTTCTTTTCAATAAGTTGTACTGGGTTAATTAGATATATCCATTTAGGGGAAAGAAGAAAACTTGGCCCCTACCTTACATCATAAAATTTAATTTGCATTGGGTCCTAGACCTAAATGTGAAGGATGAAACAGTAAAGCTTCTGGAAGAGAATATGAGAATATCTTCATGACTTTGGGCAAAGAAAACACAAGAAAAGTAGCCATGAAAGAACAAATTGATAAATTAGACTTTATTAATACTAGGAACCTCACTGTATCAGATGGACAAAATTAAGAGTGAAAGTCGCCACATACATCCTGAAAGATATTTGCGATTGATATATCTGACAAAGGAGTTCTCCCCAGAATATAGAAGACCTAAAAGTCAGTATGAAGAAGATGCTGAATTTTTTTTTAAAGACCAAGAAGTATAAACAGATACTTTACAGAAGAGGATGTCTAAGTACAATGAAATGGAAAGTTGTTCACCCTCATCAGTTGTCAAGGGAATGCAAGTTAAAACCATAGTGATACTATTCTTTCACCAGAATTAAAAGAACTGCATTGCTAAGTGTTGACAAGGATGTGAAGCACCTGGAACTCACATACCCTGCTTGTGGGGCTACAAATTGACATAATAACTTGGAAATGAGTTTGGCAGTTTCTGATAAAGTTAAATGTGTTATCGACATGTTATGGAACACGTGTTCCAGGAGGTACACTTCTAGGAAATGCAGCATATGTGCACCGAGAGACATACACAAGCTTTGCTTTTTTTTTTAATAGCCAAAAAGACGCTGACACAAAAGGGTATGCATGATGTGATTCCAGTTATATAAAATTTAAAGTGGAATTGGCAGAGAGGAATGCTAGAAGCATAAGGGACCCTGGTTGAGGACTGGAAATACTCTGTGTTTTGATTGGGGTGCTGGGTGCGTGGATGTATATGTAGGTAAAATTTATCAAACTGTACCCTTAATATTTGTGCATTTTTTTGCAAGTTATGCATCAGTGAAAAGGGGGAAGATACACTAGTGTATCTCACTTCTAGACCTTTGCTTGTATGAAACTATTGAAGGATGTTGAGTAGAAAATGACACTAGCACACTCCTTTAGGTGCGTGTACTGGTGCTCATGTACAAGATGCGTCGTAAGGGAATAGACTGTCAGCCGGGAAGCTGGTGCAAAAGAAGTGTGTGTGTGCACACGCGTGTGCATGCAGTGTTTTGATCAGAGACTATAGAAGGAAGACATGCTCCTGACACGGTTATCTTCCATCAGTAGATTTGGTAAGATCATGGCCTCTGGTCCCATCACTTCATGGGAAATAGATGGGGAAACGGTGGCTGGCTTTATATTTCTGGGCCCCAAAGTCACTGCAGATGTTGATTACAGCCATGAAATTAAAAGACGCTTACTCCTTGGAAGGAAGGTTATGACCAACCTAGACAGCATATTAAAAAGCAGAGACATTACTTTGTCAACAAAGGTCTGTCTGGTCAAGGCAATGATTTTTCCAGTGGTCATGTATGGATGTGAGAGTTGGACTGTAAAGAAAGCTGAGTGCCGAAGAACTGATGCTTTTGAACTGTGGTGTTGGAGAAGACTCTTGAGAGTCCCTTGGACTGCAAGGAGATCCAGCCAGTCCATCCTAAAGGAGATTAGTGCTGGTTGTTCATTGGAAGGACTGATGTTGAAGCTGAAACTCCAGTACTTTGGCCACCTGATGCGGAGAGCTGACTCATTTGAAAAGACCCTGATGCTGGGAATGATTGAGGGCAGGAGGAGAAGGGGACGACAGAGGATGAAATGGTTGGATGGCATCACCGACTCAATGGACAGGGGTTTGGGTGGACTCCGGGAGTTGGTGATGGACAGGGATGCCTGGCGTGCTGCAGTTCATGGGGTCGCAAAGAGTCGGACACAACTGAGCGACTGAACTGAACTGAACTGAAAAGCCTCGGGTGATATGCTCTGATTTTTCCCCAGTACAAAAGATCTGATTTTTTTTTTTGCCATGTGTCTCAGAACACTAAGATAATGCTAAAAGATGATAAACAAAAGATATTAAACTTAGAACAGGCCAGCATTGTATTTTAATGTGGCGTTGTTCAAGTGTATGTGTGTGGTCTTCCATAGTGGTATGGTTAGCCCTCTAAGAAATATCTAAAAGCCATTTTATTGCCCTGCCTTTGTCATGAGATGCAGGCTAACAGTTCTCCCCTTGTCTGCTGATCCCGTGATGACAGGCGCCATCCCAGCACTCTGGCCGTGTCTCTGCAGCTGTGGCAGCGTCCTCACTGGGTTCCCATTGTTTCTGTTCACAGGTGTCGTGCCATCACTGAGCCCTAATAGCGCTCTCATTGTTTCTGTTCCCTTGTAGTGAAGACCGAACCGGAAACACCTGCACCGAGCGGCCCCTCCCTGGATGGTCAGACAGCAGTGAAAACAGAAGACAGTTCTGAGCTGGGAAACTATGTCATTAAGTAATTACCTCAGTCCTTTCTAAGGGGGGTGTGCCTTTAGTATGTCATGGTACTTGAGGAAAAAAATCCCTGTGACAACTATATGTAGAGTTGTCTCTGTGCATTAAGCCCTTTGATGGGTAGAAGCTTCTGTCCATGTGTGGTGAACAAGTATTACCATTTGCTGCACAGCTCAGGAGGCTTCATTTAACACCTTGATGTGACCTCCAAACGGCACCTGATTGGTTGCCTCAAGAGCCTCGGATGCAATTACAAGCTCCCTTTGAGCTTGCCAACATGAAGTTTCTTTCCTCCATCTTTGGGTGTGAAATTTCTTATGATGTAATTGCTCAGGTGTGTGTACATTTTGTGTTGCAGTGTCCACACATGTGCCCAGTCTTAAACAGCTGCCTTTTTATGGCCCAACCCACTCAGTGCTGCTTCTAGAAATACTGAGATTTTCTCATTCCAAACTGGCAAAACCACTTCTAGCATATTTTGAAGTATCTCAAACTGCTGGATAGTAGAGACTTAGCCACTGTCACGGAGGTGACAGCATGAAATGTAATAACACTAAGAGTCTCTGCTCTAGTGACAGTCACACTACAGAAAGATTACACGACTATTTTAAAATATAAAAGGAAATGTCAAGTTTGCATTATTTGTCGTTCCTGGGGTCTCATCTGTTTTAGTGTTGACTTTAAGCATTAAATGCTCTTTGTTTATAAAGAAAGCGATATATAGAAGGAAGGACTTGCAGATATAGTTGGGTTTAATTCCCTTGTAAAGGAGAAATATCTCATACATACATAAATTCATACGTATACACACACACACAGTTAGAGACCGCTGTCTGTATTTGCTACCCTAATTTTCTTTTGTCCTCCTTAGGATAGACCATTTAGAGACCATCCAGCAACTCTTAACAGCGGTAGTAAAGAAGATCCCATTAATTACTGCAAAAAGTAAGACCACACTGAGTATATGGGAGCGTGGTTTAAAGCTGTGACCTGCTTGGGGTATTGAGTCAATTTGAATCACTTGGTGTTGTAATTAATACTGACGGTAGTTATCTTGGGGTGGGGTTTAGCTACAGCTGTAGCTTATTTGCAGGGTTTAGAATCCACACTGTCTTGGTCAGTCGGTTAGTCTTTTACTACTTTCACTGTGTTTGATCTGCAGAAGGAATTTTTTTTGTTATAGTATAGAAATTATAAATATGTAGTGTATATATAAAATTGCATTTGTTTTTAATGTTTATTAATAAGGAAAATAATTAGCATTTGCCCGCAGCATGCCAGACTCTGCAGGCTTATTATACTTACTTATTTAACCACGGTCCAGGCTTCCCTGGTGGCTCAGAGGTTAAAGCGTCTGCCTGCAATGCAGGAGACCTGGGTTTGATCCCTGGGTCGGGAAGATCCCCTGGAGAAGGAAATGGCAACCTACTCCAGTATTCTTGCCTGGAGAATCCCATGGACAGAGGAGCCTGGTGGGCTACAGTCCACGGGGTTGCAGAGAGTCGGACACGACTGAGCGACTTCACTCACTCACTCCATGGGATCACATGGTGTCATCTCCATTTCACAAATGAGAAAACTGAGAATAAGCAAGGTTGAGTCACCTGTTCAAAATCACAGTAGCTACAGGTCATGCAGTTTTGTTTTGTTTTTTTTTTTTTTGGTCATGCAGTTTTGATTCCAGAGTCATATATCTTTCATCTGACACTCCTGTCACTCACTCTAGAACTGCACGACTATCAAGACCTCCAATAGTGAAGTCTCCTCTGTCCCTGCCCATTGTTAGCAAGACTGAACCATTTGCTTCTCAGCCCTGGTTGCTCTGACAGAGAGCATGACTGACAGCCTGTGGATACTTAGGTGTCTGCTCTTGGGCAAGGTCACCTGTGAACATCTAGAGGGAAGGGATGAAGCAGATCATCACTTCACATTCATGGGACTATGAAATGATGAGCCAAGTACAGACTACCTTGCTTTTTTTCCAGCTGTAATAGCAAAAATTAATTTTTTCCCCTCAGGGTTTAGGGGGTCATTTTGAAGTAGCTCAAAGTTAATTTTCAATGATTCTTCTAGCCCAGCAGAAAAAATTTTTAATCTTTTAAAAAAAATCAGGTACAAATATAGAATGTTCGAGCTTAAAGGCAGTTCAGGAGCCATCTTCCTAGTCATTTGATTTTACAGTTAAGAAAACTGAAGCCCAGAGTGATGATGTAGGTTGCTCAAGGCACCTTAGTTAATAGGCCAGGGCTGGTTCTCAGGTCTGCTCCCAGTGGAATGCCATTGCCATTTATTTTAATAGAAAATCTGTCATGATGAAGCTTTCTCTACCACAGAAGCTGATTTCCCAAGGAGGGCTGTTGTTTTGAGTACACATGAATGAGATGCCTTCTCTTCTAAGGACAAGCCCTTCTGTATTATGTTGCATCGAATTTGCCTAGTAAGGAACATAGCCCATAAAGAGGTCTAAAGAAACTTCTTGGACATGCCTCCAGCAAATAAGATTTTATTTAAATCTTAACTTTATTCAGAATTTGCTGGATATGTGCATTCTAGGTGAAGATGCCAGCTGTTTTTCTGCAAAATCTGTGGAGCAGTATTATGGCTGGAACATTGGGAAAAGGAGAGCTGCTGAGGTAATCCCATGTCTGCCTCTTTGATATGCAGGCCACCACTGAGAGCCTGTTGGAGAAAATAATCAAACACATGTGCATTCTGGCTGCTTCCATAAACATCGTCATATGGAGCAGTCATAAATTCTGCAGCATGTTTTGTTAAATATTTGATGATAGAACTTTTTCCTTAGTTAAAAATCTCATTCTCCAAAGACTTGTAGGTAGCCTTTGAAAGACCTACTTTCTTTTCCTGCATTGCTAAAAATTTCTAAAAGTTTTTAAAGAATTGTAATATGTTAAAATTAAGTCAACTATTTATTGTTCAGTGTGGCAGCTACTCTGCCAAACAGTGAGGCTATAAGAGGAAGTGGCAAGTACAAAGGCGTAGGAAGCTTTGAGAAAGCCAGTGGATGGGTTTAGGGAGGGTGGGAAAGTGGGAGATCACAGGCTGGGACCAGCTGAAACACCTTATAGTCCAGGCTTAGGAATTTCAGTTATTTCATAAACATTAGGTAAACGTTCTTATACTTTTTTTTTTAACTGAGGAGAAACACCATCAGATTTTTTTCCTCAGAAAAAAATTATTCTAACAGGTTAGCATGGTAATTTGCAATTGGGTGATTTATTTGAATGTGCTCCTAAGTTGAAGGATTTCATTATGCGCCCCCCACCCCTAATTTTTTTTAAAGTGGCAAAGAGCGATGACAATGCGAAAAGTCTTACAAGAAATACTGGAGAAGAATCCAAGATTTCACCACCTGACTCCACTTAAAACCAAGCACATTGCTCACTGGTGTCGCTGCCATGGCTACACCCCACCTGACCCTGAAAGCCTGAGGAATGATGGGGACTCGATCGAGGATGTGCTGACCCAGATCGACAGTGAGCCAGGTAAGCAAGGCGGGGGATGAGGGGTGTACTCAGCACCATGGGCAGCTGAGAGGCGTCTCCTTGGAGCACATGCTCGTCTCTCAGCCTTCAGGGCTCTCAGGCTACATCAGCCCCAGCAGGTCTCAGAGCTCTTTTCTTCACCTGAGGTAAAGGGACCCGAGGATTCCAGGGGTTAGCAAAAGTCTCCACTCACCTCTCACCATGTGTCTTATCCACCCCACTGACAGTCCCTACCAAACTATTTGTGCCCAAGTGTCCCAGTCCCAGCCAGGGATGTCCCAGCCCACGGCATGCAACAGACACACACCATTCATTCAGGTGCCCCCCTCCTCTGCATTAGTTTTCCTTTGGAAACATTCTTAATCCACCTCCTTTCCTCCCAGAAGAAGTACTTCTTCCTTTGTGACCTACGAGTCTTTTTCCCTGAAGATGGGGACAATGTCTTATGTTATTTTATCTCCAAAAACCTAGTCTGGAGGTGTACTGCCTGGTGTTGGAGGCACAGGTGTAAACAGCTAATAATGTTGCAGATAAAATGGTTTTTTTATAAAGATACAAATAACTGTATGTGGGTGGGGGTGCAGGGGAGCTGGGCATAAAGATACATGGGGAGAATGTTTTGAGTTTCACCTTAAAGAATAAGTATTGTTTTCTCCTTTTAACCGCATCTTTATAGAAAAACAGACCCTTCACCTTCCAGTCTGAGGAAGGCCAGAGCACAGGCAGAGTCTGGGGGGTCCTTTAAGACTTAACACAAGTCTCATTTTCTCCATGAAGCTTTCCTGAGAGCCCTAATGCAGGGTGGCCTCCCCTTTCTCTGATCTCCAGTGGTATTTAATACCAGAACCTTGAGGGTTTCTCAGATTTTTATTGCTAAGTGCTTTGGAGAGCAGAGGCCTTGTTGATTATTTCTGTGCTTCTCTGACAGGGTATGTAAAACACAGTATTTTTCCTGTACTGGGCTTTCTTATTAATATGACTGATTAACTCTGTGAGTGTCCTGCCAGTAAAGTAGAGAGAGTTGGAATGCTTTGCCTCCATCCTGCTGGGAGTCTTTAACCCCATGTCGACCTCACTCACTTAGCATAAAGTAAAAGGGATGCATAGAACATTCCCAGAGCCCTGGCTGGCTTTAAAGCTCTATATATACTCTGTTGGGCTCTGTATAAATCAGCTAAAGATGGGATGCATGGTATACACTAAAATGGTAGTAGTACTCAGCTGTAAGCAGAACATGGGTGATTTTTTCACTGTTCATTTTTAAATTCTCCAGAAGTAAAAAAAAATTTTTAAATCAGTGGGGTGGGAGGATGGCCTCGTTTTTAGTGGCAAGAGTCAGAATTATGTGCTGTTTGACTCAGATTGCCCTTAATAGCACATATGTCTTAACACAAGATGCCTGTCTTGGTGCTTGTCTCACTTATGAATTAGTAGTTCCTATAATTATAGGTCCGTAGAATTTTAGAACTGGACAGGAGTCAGCTCCCTGGTACTTAACCCTTCTGGGTCTCAGGCTTTTGGTCCCTTGGAGATGCAAAGTCCCTTTTCTTTGGTCGCCATAGTCATAAGACTGATTGCCTCTCATTTAGAGTGCCCATCATCATTCTCATCTGCTGACAACCTCTGCCGGAAACTGGAGGACCTGCAGCAGTTTCAGAAGAGAGAGCCGGAGAACGAGGAGGAGGTGGACATCCTCAACGTCTCAGAGCCGTTAAAGATAAACATCAAGAAAGAACAGGAAGAGAAACAGGAAGAGATGAAACTCTACCTGCCACCAACACCGGGCTCTGAATTTATTGGTGACATCACACAGAAGGTAGGGGGCTAAGGCCTGTGCTGTGAGACCCCTAACCTGGGGCTCGGGTGCCTTAGAGACTGACACCAGACTTTCTGGGGAGATAGATATAGATGGTAAAGCTGGGCGAACTGTCTGGCACCCGCTTTCCCATGTCAGGGCCTTTGGGCAAGAAAGTGAATCACACGTGTAGAGCTTGCTCATTGAATATGACATTGGAGCAAAGGCAGCTAGGTGTAGGCAGTTTCGTATTTTTCATCTCCTTTTTTCTCATTTGCCTCAGTAGAAGCACCTTCTCCTTCAGAGGCATGTCAGAACGTGCTTTCCCTGACATTCTAAATAGCTCCCAAGTGCCCTGCCAGGGAGTGGATGTGGCACTGACTCCCTTGGGGTGCAGGAGAGAACTGTCCACATGCCTCTGGTGGAACGCAGCTTCACTGCATCTGCACGGCTGCCTGGGACCCAAGTGAGAGACTTGTTCTTTTCCCCTACAGAGGAAATAAAAAATGGGGCAGTTTCCAAGTATATCTTCTTTCTTTTGCAAATAGGGCCTCAGAGTCTGATGCAGGCTTTCCAGTGTGTGGCCCCCACTGTCAGAATTCATAGTAGATTCTGTGTTCTCTCATGAAGGAGATTTGGGCATGAGAGGAGGATTCTAATAGCATTTTCAACAATCCCTCAGAAACATGGCACAGTAGGGTAACAGATTCTTCTGGTTGTTACATTCTGTGTTGCTTCTCCGTGAGTTTTGTCTAGGACATTTGTAGAGTGTCTCTTCCACCCAGACATCTCCTTGAGTATCAGAAATATTCTTGTTTTTAATGTACAAATAGAAACAAAAGGCCTTCTTTTGCTCTTCCAGATTGGGATCACGCTGCAGCCTGTGGCGCTGCATAAAAACGTGTATGCGTCGGTGGTGGAGGACATGCTTTTGAAGGTGGGTGCCTGTGGGCAGCAGAGGGGCTGTTGGGGGCTGAAGCACCATGGGGCCAGCCAGGCAGGACACACTGGATCCCAGGATGCTTTGAAAAAGACAAGGACAGAAATGGAACAAAGATGACAGGCTTTATGATTTCTTTCTTCTTATTTTTAAATCAATTCAATTGTAATTCCTCTGCGTGTCAAAGCAGCTGCAAGAGTTCCTGTGCCAGTGTCACTAACAATATTTTTAAATGCCATTTCAAGTGCTGAGTAGCCTGAAGTGCAAGTCAGAGCTCTCAGTGCTTTCAGAGGTGACTTGCATGTCACAGTAGAAACGGCCATAACTGTCCCAGCCCTCGGCAACAGAATGACAGAACCAGGTTCCTTACCCAGCTGTTCTTTCCTGGTGGATCCCCTCCAGGGGCAGGGATACCTCACAAATAGCCCTCACCTGTTTCCTTTATTAAAGCAGTGTCTGATTAATGAAAATCACCCCCTTCCCAATTCAGAATCATGGCCTCTATGCTGCTGCTAAGTTGCTTCAGTCGTGTCCGACTCTGTGCGACTCCATAGACGGCAGCCCACCAGGCTCCCCTGTCCCTGGGATTCTCCAGGCAAGAACACTGGAGTGGGTTGCCATTTCCTTCTCCAGTGCATGAAAGTGAAAAGTGAAAGAGAAGTCGCTCAGTCGTGTCCGACTCTTCGAGACCCCATGGACTGCAGCCTACCAGGCTCCTCCGTCCATGGGATTTTCCAGGCTAGAGTACTGGAGTGGGGTGCCCTTGCCTTCTCCACATGGCCTCTATAGTTGTGGCCTATTATTCAAACCTTTAGTTTTTCCTTAAGGACTTTGGATCTTTAGATACAGTGGTTTCCCAAATTTAGGGCCCGGGATGGGGTCAGCCAGCATGCAGGTGGCATTTTAGAATAACAGCATCTTCTGTTACAGGCTACAGAGCAGCTAGTCAGCGACATCCTGAGACAGGCTTTGGCAGTTGGATACCAGGCAGCATCGCACAACAGGTACAGTTCTCACTTCCTGACAGTTCCCATCAAGATGTTTTATACTTTAAATCAGTTCAGTAGGAGGTGGAGGTGTCCATGCTTGGGACATTCTCAGAGCCAGACTTTCTCAAAACGACCAAGCAGATGCCTGATTCTGTCTCTTGGTTGTGAGAGGTCTGTGTTGTCTCTGTCTCTGCTGCAGAGACACTGTTTGGTAGGATTCCGATATGTTATAGGATTGAATATATACCAATTCTTTGCCATTGAAGATAATAGCAGTGTTTCAGACTTGGGGCCAAGCACTGCACGTTACCTAATTTGTTTTTCGTTGCAGAACTCATACTCCCTCTTTAGAAATCAGGAAAGTGGGCTCTGAAATGTTATCTTGCCTGGCTTTCCTAGCAAATACATCATAGAACCTAGATTTAAACTTCAGTCTCACTGGGTCTATACCCACCGGCTGACCATTCCTCTTTGTGGCCTGTCACTGACTGAGATGCTGAATTTTCCTTTTGTCCCACATCCTGGCATTCCTTTCAGAGGAAACAAATGTATTTGTTTAAAGGCTGTTGTAAATTTATTAAAACTTTAACAGAGTACCTGAGGTCATGAAGAGACCTAAATAAGAGGATTATTAGGTCAGACTTGACATGGATATAACACAGTGGGCAGTATGGAGAGCTCTTTACAAAAAGTGGAGAACAGAGGAGTTCCAGTAATGTTGCTGCTGCTTGTCCTGCTAGAGATCAGGAGTGGGCCGAGTGCCTCTGCGGCCCCTGCTCACCACCATGGTCCTGACTGTGAAGACACAAAGCAGCTTGAGTGCTTTTGATAAGAACATTTAACATCATACTTGGTCTGGCATAGTTTCCAAGAGATGGGAAACATGGTCCCCAAGTTCTGTGATGCTTTGATTCAGCTTTAATCTGGCTAAGACTGAACTACAGCAATATTCTGTTCTCTACTTTACTTCATTCCTTTTTTTTTAATCTTCAAAATCTTTGTTTTCCCTTAATCATTCAGCCAACTTCTTGAAATTCATCTCATGCCCGTGAGTAGGAAGTTAGATTTGAGCCCTAAATAGGGCTAGCTGGGAAGAGGGTAGGCCACATCTCCCAAGTCAGAGGGATTAATGGAAAAGGAGAGAGATGGGGGGAGAGAAGGTACAGAGCTGCTCCCCACCCCCAGAGTGGCCCCAAACCATGGCTGTCACTCATTATTATCCCCATATAATTAATTTAGATATTTGAGAGAATTAACCTTTTTTTTTTTTTGGACCAGGATTCCCAAAGAAATTACAGTGAGTAATATTCACCAGGCCATTTGCAACATTCCTTTTCTGGACTTCCTCACAAACAAACACATGGGGATACTGAATGAAGATCAGTGAATGGAATGAATATGCTCCCAGGAAAGCAGGATTCAAAGCCTTGAACTGTGATGACTCTTCTTTTCTGGAGAAGAGAGAGTTTCCTGTGTGCCTCAGAGTATCATGGCCACCAAACCATTGCCTCCACCTAATACCACCGGAGTGTTCAGTCCCAGGTCAATCCCTTTAGGACAGAAGTTTGTTTCCTGATTCTAGAGCTAAGCAGTGAGTGGATGCATGCTCTGTCAGCTCGCATCTATTCACTCTCTGTGCAGGCTCCATGAGGGTCCGGGGCGTTAGGCCACTTTATATTGGGCCCTTTTGTCCTCTGGGAAAACTCCAGGGGGCTCCATGGGCCTGAGTCTCCCTCCAGGAGGTAGGAAATTAGTCTGGCAGGCTAGAGTTCTACCCATTTCTGTGGGTTGGGGTTCCAGGTACCCCAGCAGTTACCCTGATGACATCTGGAGGCGGGCTGGGCTTCGGCACAAAGCAGTGGCCACGGTGGGGAGGATCCGCACTCAGCCCCGAGTCGACTCAGGAAGCAGTGATCCTGTGCGGAAACCACACGAGCTTGGGAGGCTGCAGACTGAGAATTCCTGTTTCATGGAACACAGGACATCACTGGAGCCAGTCTCAGCATTGTCAAGGGGTGAACAGAGTCCAGCACAGGTCAGGAAAAGGTTTGACTACAGCTGAGAAGCCTTACTGTGTTAGTCACAGGCCCGTGCAGCTTGGAGGATGTGCCAGCAGAGCACTGGTTCATACTTTAGCGTGGTCTGCAGGAGCTTCTGCTGCTGAGTCCACCTCGAGTGGCCAGTGGTTCCCACGGTCCCTCAGAAAGTTTATCTTATCCAGTTCTTCTCTGTTGGTGAATTGTTCCCAAGAAGAAAAGTGTTTAAAACAACACTTGTGAGTGCCTTAAAGGTAGAGAAATGACTGTCAAAGCCAGGTGACAGGGAGGTCAGTATTCAGAAGCAGTGAGAACAGGCTGGTTGTGAGCAGAGCCCAGTCCGTGGGAGACAGAGTGGATAGAAGGCAGGTTAGCGGCACCCTGCATGATGTCCAGTTTCAGTATAGACACAGTACCCCAACCTTCCTAACAAAGTCTCTGTAAGTAAAGAATCTGCTCTCAGTTAGGAATCTGCCCCAAGGAGATCTGAAACCTACCCAGGTCAAAGAAACTTACCCAAGCAAGGTAATTCATGTTTTCCTGAGTCCTCTAGCCGTTCAATTCAGGAAAAGACAGGGAGGCAACTACGAGAAATCTGCCCTTTTAAATTCAGCATCTGAGGACTGCAAGTGCAGAAGGAAATCTATTCAGTAAGGCATAGGGTGTGCCCTGGTTAAGAATAAAATAGTCTAGTTGTGAAGACTCAGATATTCTGTACATAAAATACTCCAGGCAAGGTTAATGGGCAGGTGTAGACTCATTTACCAGTGGACGATGACTCATATGTACAGGATCGAAGATTTGATCCAAATGAGAACAGATTCAGTTCTTGGGTATGAAGGCCTCAAGAAATTATCTTTTTGCAAAAGAAATAGTAAACAGTCCTCATATATGTTAATGTTTCAGATGTGTTTGTATCATAATATGTAACATAATGTATAACAATACCTACAGTAAATCTTTTGGTATTTGTGACGGGTTTTTCTGAGTTTGGGGGCTTCTCTGATAGCTCAGTTGTTAAAGAATCCACCTGCAATGCAGGAGACCTGGGTTCGATCCCTGGGTTGGGAAGAGCCCCTGGAGCAGGGAAAGGCTACCCACTCCAGGAGTCTGGCCTGGAGAATTCCATCGACTGTTTAGTCCATGGGGTCGCAGAGTCAGACACGACTGAGCGACTTGCATTTTCTGAGTCTGGAGCACTGCGCTTGGGTAGGGTTTTTCTTAGGTTAGGTCCCAAAGAGCTGGGGCGAGGCAGAGCTGTAGGGGTTTGTGTATTCTTCTACTTCTTTCCAAAAAGAATTTGTAGCTAGTAGAAGAAGGATCACAATTATATAAAAATCTGAAACAGTTTTGGAAGAATGCATGTTGGCCCTGGGCATACGATTTCTGACAGCCTAGAGTGAAGGAAAACAACCTGATTGAGCTCAGAGCATCCTTAAAGCCAAGGCAATGAGGGAAACAGCTTCCAACCAGGAAGCACATTGGTCCGTTTGGCAAGAATGGGTCTCTGCTGAGGCCTGGAAAAAGTTACTCCTGTGACCTGGTCCTGCTGGGACCATCTGCTAGCACAGGAAAAACTACAGGAACTATAGAAATATTTCAGAAATGACTATTTATATCCACCCTTAATAAGAAGTAAAGGCTTTATTTTGGAAGCTTTGGTTCTTCAAAGGTAAGAAGTTCTTTGGGGAGGAGGCCCTGGGAGACAGTCCAAGTATGTAGCTTTCTTGGGACCAGACTTCACTTAGTATTAGCCTTTAGGGAGTCAAATGGTCTGGAGGAAGAATAGGGGCATTGCCTAGGCCCCTTTCCTGAGTGTTCTGTGTGTCAGCCACAGTTCTGACAGCAGCCACAGGACAGTGTCACAGTACCTTATCGGGGACTCTCTTCCTCACTGGAGGAGCCTGTGTGTGTGGCCAGCAAGAGCTCAAAGAATCCCCCGTCGGCTTGGGGCAGGCTGCACAGCCAAAGTTCTCTCAAATGCTGCCTTTTGGAGTTTGACCTAAAATCCTGGAGTTATTACAAGGATGAAAATATTAGTGTTTGTAATGGGTTTTTCTCAGTTGGAACCGCCAATCTTGCTCTCAGTGACTGGGGCCCTTCCCTCTGGTTGGGCCTCCTCACAGCTGATCAAGCCTGCTACTGCAGTGCTAACTTTGGTTATGGAATAATTAATTTGAACTCTTTCTGTTGGCTAAAATTACCTAACACATTAAACTGTTTTAATACAAAAATGCTTATTGTATAGAAACTTGAGCAAATATTGTAAGATGTAAAAAATTTTAAATTACCCATAGTTCCCCTTCTCAAAAATAGCCACTATTAATATTTCAGTACATTTCTGTCTTTATGTGTATTATTTATATGACCTACATGAGTTGGGACCACATGGTTGAGGCTATTATTATCTCAGTGGCTTCTTAAGGTCTTAACATAATGTTACTGGAGTAGCCTTATTAAGACCTAGAGTGAGTGGAACAAGTTTCTTCAGAATTCAGATCTCATAATTAATGAAGTCTAGTAAGGAAAGCTGTTGCATTGGGATGTTTGTGAAAAGCTGTCTGTTCTTCAGCATGCAGGATGCCTTCCTAAGGTCAGGCCTCTCTTGGGCAGTGATGGGGCTCCTAGGACAAGCTCAGGGGGGAGGCATAGCTGGCTGTGACGGACAGGGGCTATTGCTGGACCAAAGCAGCAGATGCCCGTAGAGCCGGCTCCCACGAAGGGGTGCCTGCACAGGAGAGAACACGTACAGCAGCTGTGCTTTGCATGGAGACCTAAGTTCTGTTAGGGGGAGGTGGGGTTTGCAGATTAGGAAACAGAAGTCTAAGCTGCTGTCAGCTAATGAGTGAGAACCAAGGTTTGTGCCCAAGACTGGCTTCAAGGATAGTCTCGTTTTACCCTAGGCTCCTGGTGGGGCTGGGGAGATCTGGGTTCCTGTTAAATATTGCATATGACACCGGTGCGACTACAGCCCTGGGTGAGCATTCCCAGAATCTACAAGCCCAGGGCAGAGCAGCGGTAGCCAAGGCACATCAAAACCCCATTACCAAGAGGAGGGTAAAGGAGGCCATGAGAAGGCGTTCGTGTTTATGATTAAATAAATAAGTTACAAGAAACCGAAATAGTACATTTGCATTTTAGTAAAATCTGAGATTGTACAGTGAATCTGTTTGCTTCTCACAGAAGGCCCAGCAGGCAGTCTCTTTTCCCTTAGGAACATCTAACATGCAAACCAATGAAGTCTGAAATAATAGAACCCTTTGTGTAAGCATATGGTTTTGCTTTTCTGTTTTAAATGATTCTCTCAGATCATTTCCTTTGCTGGAATGAGGGGAAAGGCTGTGCCTGCCAGAGCTGGGAGCTAGCACCTCTGAGGGGATGGCCCCCTCGCAGCCTGAGCTGGAAACACTGCCCCACCTCCACTCTGAGCTGCTTCTGAAACCTGAATGCCATCTCTTGTGGCGAAAGTAAAGGCTCACCAGGCTAAGTCACTTGGGAGCTGAAGAGGGATAAAAATCCAAAGAGAAATCCTTGAGTTTTCTTACCAAAACTGTCCTTAGCTTGTGCCTATAATCTCTAAAAGGACACAAATGTTTCAAGGGCTGCTTGCAAAGAGGAGAACCAGGCTGGTTCCAGGTGCTGCACTGGCTGGACTTGATCGATAAAGTCAGCAGAGGGACTTCCAAAACCAAAATGAGCTGGTTCCTTAGCAGCTAGTGAGCTCCCTGTAATGATATGACATTTTAAGGCCTTTTGGGCCACCCTTGCCCCAAAGACACTTGCAGTTCTTACTATATAGTAGTTCCCATCTAGTCATCAATACACTAAGGGAACAAAACTGGTGTTAGTACTACAACTTGGGGCTCAGAAACCAACAAGATAAATGTCCTTCATTCAGCACTTCACTCATCCCAAGAAATGTTTTGTTAAAACCAGGGTCATCTTGGCCATAAAGAAATTACATTTTAAAAAAAGAAACCCTATGATTGATCTTCTTCTGTTCTTTTGGGAAGCTTGTTCCTGGTTACTTAGCATTATCATGAATCACATGCAGGTGATGACCTAAGATTTCTTCTACAACCTGTGGGGGGCCACTGGTGGGACTATCCAAGGACATTACCTTGAGTTACCATAGGTTATAAAATTATCATATAGCCTGGACATTACTGGATCTTTCAAGAATCTGTTATGTCCATATTCCTCAGCCCCCAGTGACCAAATCAGTTCACAGTAGAATTGATCGAGGTCTTCAGATTTAAAAACTGAAGGGCGCCCTAAAGAGGCAATTAAAAAAAGATCTGAAGCTTTCCGCACACTTCCCAAGGAAGGAGAGGGTGGCGGGGCCCCAGCACTGAGCTGGGTGGTGCCCCTGTTCTGCTCACAGCACCCGTGTGGCTTGCAGAGGAGTGGTGCCCCTTGGTGAGAACAGAGGCCCCTCCCCTGACAGGGCCATCCAGTCCTGAGACCTCACTGCAGTCCCCGGTGGTGGGTTCTGATCCCCTGTGGCTCGCTCTTCAGTGGGCAGTCACACGTTGAGGATCCGGGGAGCCGAGGCCTGAAAGATGGCTGAGGGGTTAGGGGCAAACTTTTTCCTCATCTCAGGGGCCTGAAAAATGAAATTTGGCCACAGATCAGTGGAGTTCTTCCTCAACTTTCCCCCTCCCAGCAGCTGCAGACTGCTAACCTGAAGGGTCGGGGTGGGGGGTGTCCACAAGACCTTGCCTTCTGTTTCCCAAACCCTTTGGGTTGAGTCAGAAACTGAACAGCCCTACACCTCCCTTCCAGCCCCTCCTCTTTCTTACATGGACTCAGGGACTTGGAAGCTTGTCACTAAGCAAGTGGTCAAGGGTAAGGCTGGGACTTAGGAGGGAGGCAACACCCTGCTCCCAGAGAAGCCAGTGCTAGGGGGACACACGTGGCTAACGACAAAGCAGCACCTTGGCTTTCAGTTTGTGAGCGATGGTGAGGGGGGTTCAGAAACCACTGCCCCTGCCATAGTGCCATCCTACACCATCCACATCTGACACCTAGTCCCTAACCTGGAAAGGAAAGCCGCTCTTCTCACACCCCGCCGCGGCCAGGCACCAGCTTCTCACTGACCTGGAAACTGGCCCTGGGGCTGCCATCCCATCCAGAGCTGTGGGTTGTGATGACTTTGGTGGGCTTCACTTTTGTGGATCTTGATGGCTTCACTCCAGTCCAAGCCTGGAATTCCTGTCTGGAACAGAACACATCACAACCTTGCACAGGGCCGGCTGGTCCCTCAGGGGCCTCAGCTCTTGCCCTGTGCTTCTGGAACATTCCTGGCCAGTGTCCATTGCTGAGCTGCTGCTCTGGCTGCCGATGTTACTTTCTCACAGAGGCAGAACTAGCAGAGGAAGTAGACCCCAAACAGCTCCACCAGAAACTTGCTCCCACATTGCCAGGGAGCAGCAGGCACACGCTGCACTGGGAGTGAGCAGAGAGCTCGGGCAACAACAGTATCCTATTTGTCGTAAACCGCGAGCTCCTGATGTGTGCTGGGCTCCCCGTACTGTCTCTGCGCCAGGTCAAGGGGCTCTAGCAGCCCAGAACCAGCGGAAGTCGCTTGCCTCCAGCCCGTGTCACTGGTGGCCCTTAGGTCCAGGCAGGGGCCAGCCTGGACAGCGCACAGCAAGGCATGGTCGTACCTGGTTATAACAGGAGGAAAGTGAGGCCCAGCGGTCTGTTTAGTTATCTATAACCTGTGTTATTAACTCCTGTAAAAGAGTAAATCATAGTGACCATCTCAAGAAACTAAAGACCGCCTGGCTTTTGCATGGCGCTGTGCACATGGGCACTCTTGCATGGGAGCAGGGAAGGATGGTGGTCTCCATGGGGGTAGGGACTGCTGGCTGCTTGGAGGGAAGTGACAAGGCTGGCACAGCCTAGCTCCATGTGCTCAGAGTTACATCCTTTTGACAAAAACTAACTCCTCTTAAAAAAAAAAAAAAGACCTATTTCAATTCTGTCAACTCCCCTACTAAATTAGCAGAGACCCCCACCCTGGGCCCACAGGAGCCCCTGGCCAAGGGGAAAAGTGTCCAGCTGACCAGGGGCAGCACCCACATGTGGGCTGGGTCTGTGCCTATCCCATCCACAGCTCTGGCCAGGTTCCAGGCCCTGAGGCCAACAAAGCAGCCTTTTCTCCTTAGCCGCAGCACAGCTGGGCACCACTGGGCAGGCCACATGTGCATGGCACAGCTGTGTCTGTCCATGGTCAGCACTTGGGTACCAGGAAGTGGATTGGACCAAGGCTCTATCGGATAATTTTTGCTTCCAAAGCTGCAAGGTTTCAAAGACCAGCTGGCTGCACCATCTGCTGCTCCGCATCTCCTGGGGAAGCAGGTCCTCCCCTGGGCGTGCCCTTCTGTCCCCACACTGAGCTGAGCCTTGGGTCAGGCAGCCCAAGCCAGCTGTCCCAGGGTGGCTGCAGGGGTCCCAAAGCAGGAAGTGACCTGGCCCAGGGGCTAGAGCAGTCCCCATGACTGTGGGGCAGGAGATAATAAAAACACAGGACTAAGTTGAGTCCACTGTGCCTCCCTGACCAAGCAATTTCCACCATCATCCACCTCACATGAGCCTCAACTGGACTCAATGCCCACAGTCCCTCCTACTGAGGGGCAGGGAGCTACCAGGGCATTGCAGAGAGCCCAGTCTGAGGATACTGAGGCCTGGTTCTCAGCCCAACATGACTTCAAACAAATCCCTTAACTTCCCTAACCCTTCAAGTTGGGCACTTTAAAAAGTGTGGCACTTAAAAAAGTGCCAAGTCTGGCACTTTGACGGTTCGCCCTTTAACTGACTCACCGAGGAAAGAAAGAGATGACAGGAAGAACTGCCAGAAGTGGGTGGAACTAGAACCTGGGCCAGAAGTGCACACGCGCGCGCACACACACTTCTGGAGCCAGAAGTGCGCACGCGCGCACACACTTCTGGAGGGAAGGCAAGCGAGTGAGGCAGGTCAGTTCTCATCTGGAGGCCAGTGGCCAGGTGAGGTGAGACCTGCTGGGGTGGAGAGGAGCAGCCACGAGTACCCTTGATATCTCTGGGCTCTCATGATCTGTTCATTATCTTTGCTTTGTGAATTTATTTAAATGGTTTTCTTAGGTAACATGCATCTTGCAAGAAGGCAGGCGGGATGGAGTTGCTCATACCAGTAGTAGAGCTGGGAGGTAGAGGGTCTCAGAAGTCAGCTTGCAGGGTAACAGGAGAGCCGAGTTCAGCAGCAGTCCTGTGTCTCTGGCAGTGACCCAGGCAAGTCAAGCTCTTACTATTCCTGCTTTACCGCTGAGGAAAGGGTCAGAGGGACCAGGTGACCCACCAAGTTTATACACCAGGAAGGAGAGCTGTAATGGGTCCCAACTTTTGCCCAACCACTGCCAGACATAGGTCAAGCAGCTACCTGATTGAGAGGAGGCAGCATCTTAGGGGATGGCAGCCTGTTTGGGGGCACAAATTTGATCTAGGGCAAGAAACACTGGAACTCCACTCTGTTCTACGTGACCTCTTGCCAGACACTCAAGTGCCTCATCTATAGAATGGGGACAGCAAGAACTGAACTGATTTCAGGGGGTTATTGTAAAGTCTTGGGCTTCCCTCGTAGCTCAATTGGTAAAGAGTTTGCCTGCAATGCAAGAGACCTGGGTTCAATTCCTGGGTTGGGAAGATCCCCTGGAGAAGGAAATAGCAACCCACTCCAGTATTCTTGCCTGGAGAATCCCATGAAGAAAGAAGCCTGGCAGGCTACAGTCCACAGGGTCACAAGAGTCAGACACGACTGAGCGACTAAGCACACACACTGTAAAGTCTTGGGGGAGATAATCTATGGGATGTCCTAAGCCTGGGTTCTGGTACATGCTAAGCAGTACCTTTAGTATCACAGGAACTGGAAGGACCCAGCAGGACATTCAAACCTGCCATCTGTTTAACAGGTAAGGGACTGCTTCTGAAAGTCCAGCCTGGGACTGGAGTGCTTAGACACTCCCAGTGAGCAGGAACTCAGCACCATGCAAGCTTACTCATGTCAGTCAGTTCTAATTATTGGAAAGTGTGTCCTTCCCAGAGCTGAAGCTATCTCCCTGCAAGCTCCACCCCACTCTATACCTGGAACATCAGCCATGTGAAGGCATGGCACACCCAGAACCTCTGGCCTTCCAGGCCTATCACCAATCAGCTCCCTCCAGCTGGTTCAGATCAGGGCCTGGTCATGCAGCAGTCAGCACCTTCCACTGCCTGGCTAGGGCGCCAGCGCTGCAGCTCAGTGCTCTGCCCCTCACATTTCTGTAGCTCAGCTTGAGCACAAGACCCACCCTGCAACAGCCACTCCCCATTGAGTTCCTCAAAACCTGCCAGCCCACTAAGGAATCTCTGAGGAGATGGGATGTTCTTGTGTCTCGATCATGTGTTCAGGTGTATACAAAAGTCACCCATTTGATTGATTTTACTGGATGGAAATTATACCTCAAAACAGTTGATTTTAAAAGTAAAAGTTGAAGGGGAAAGTTCATACCTTTTGGCCCTTAATTCGACAGGTATGAATTCATACTGAAGAAATTAGGGTATAAGAAAAGATTTAACTATAAGAATGATGATCTTGCAAGTTATTTTTTCCTCTAAATTTTTTTTTTGTTGTTAAAGGTAATACATGTACATTTTCTTTTTCTTTTAAGCAGTGATTCAGGGAATTCCCTAGTGGTCCAGTAGTTAGGACTCCTCACCTCCACTGCAGAGGGCGTGAGTTTGATCCCTGGTCGGGGAACTAAGATCCTGCAAGCTACATGGCATGGCCAAAAGAAAGCCCCCAAAACAAAGCAGTGGTTCAAAACAGCAGAGCGAAGAGCCCCTGTCTCCCTCTACTCCTGGCAGCATCTACAACTCCTTTTCCTTCCTTTCCCTAAAGGTTACGATTTTCTCACGTATCCATGTGGAGACATTTTATGCTTATTTCAGCAGATATGTATACGTCAATAACCCTTTAACACAGATAGTAGAGACAAACTGCTGTGCATCTTTTCTGACATCTTGTTGTAGTCTCTCCTATGGCAGAGCTATAATTGACCAGTCCCCTATGCCAGTAGGACAATGACACTGTTTCCATCTTCTGTACCTTGTTGACATGTACCTTATTACTCCTTAACTCCCGCCCCATGTTCAAGGTTACATGTAGGGAAATTTTCTCTAAGTGCAGTAACTAGATCAAAGAACAGTGTTTTTAATAGCCCCAAATTAGCAACACCGGAAATATTTAATGACATGAGAACACATTATTATTTGGAGGTACATATCAATATATGGGTAATGTATTGATATACCCATAAGAGAAAACACTACACATCCATTAAAACTCATGTTATAGAAGAGCGTCTAGTAACAGGGATCAACACCCACATACATGAAATAAAAAATGTAGTTACAAAAAAAAAAGAAAAATGTAGTTACAAACCCAGCCATGTAAGAACTACAAATGGATATGAACTCAAATGCATGTTAAGGATTAGAAAGAACTACCAGTCTAGGATAGGACTGGGGATACTAATTTTTTATGTTGTAAATTCTGTAATTTCCAGTTTTTCTACAGTGACTATGTCTCACAGTTGTAAGAAGAAAGCCCTCACTTATCCAGGAGAGGAGCACAGGCCTGTCAGTGAGAGCCAAGTCAGCTGCCCTCAGTGGGATATTGAGGGGACCACCCAGAAGCCCTGCATCTGGTCCTGACCACCAATGCCCCCGGAGGGCACTGGCAGCTGGCCTGCGAGCACCACTTCCATGGTTGGGCCCTTCTGGCGGAAATTAAGATTTTAACTCCTACGAAGGCAGGCCTTTCTGACAGGACTGCCCCAGAGAGTGAGGTAGTGAGCTCACCGTCAGGGAGGTGCTTGCTCTCTGACTCCAAGTCTGGTCAGGGAGCATCAACGGAGAATCAAAGGGGTGACCTCACAGGCCGCCTGAAGCTCTCGAAGTTGGGTGGGATGGGGGATCCGGGCGCCTCCTCGCTCCTGCCCACCTGGTCCTCCTGGCTCCGCGATTCAGTCTCCTGGGACCACGGGGTCTGGGTACGATGCGCTCCCCTGCCCCCAGCCTCATACCTGTATGATGTGGTCACCACTGCAGCCGCATCCGCGTCGCCGATGGGGAGCACGTAGACCCCCCGGCCGGGGGTTGCGGGGGGCTTGGCCCTGCGGCTGCTTGCTCCCGGTCCGCGTCCCTGCGTTGCATCTCTGGACCCCGAGGGCGCCGTCCATACGCCGAAGTCCCGCTGGTACTGAGTGAGCGGCACGTCCCGGCCGGGGTCCCGGGAGCCTGCGGGAGATGGGCCTCTGCGCGAGGGAACACCGCCCGGGATTGACTCCTCGCTCTCGAGGTCCGAGTAGCTGTGCAGGGTCAGCGGCACGGCCACGTCGGAGCGGTCCAGCTGGTTCCAGCGCCGCGCCAGGCAGCAGAGGCGGCTGATGCAGGGCCACGCCATGCCGGCCCGGCGTCTGCCGCTCGGCTCCCCGCGCTCCCGGGCCGCGCCGCCCCCGCCTGCGGCCCCGCCCCCACGGCCCTCCCCGCGCCGCCGCAGCTCCGCCCCCTGGCCTGGGACCGCCACCCAGGGAGCTAGGGCTGGGCCACAGCTCCGCGGAGCGCACGGCTCTGGAGGGGTGCGGAAGCGGGGCTGGGGTTAAACTGAAACCGGCTGGAGGCACTTACAAGTATCCAACTTGAAGAATGTTCCTTAATTTAATCCAAAATTCCCCAAGTGCTATCTTACAAACTGAACCTGGCTTCGCAAAGCCCAGGGGCCGGATGGCAACCCTTCCTAGCTGGTCCTGAGTGAACAGTCCGCTGGGCCCCGCCCACAGGCCACTGGCTGCCAGATTTGTACGCGGCTGCACACGGGGCTTGCAGGCAAGCACGAGATGTAGCGATGAGTGGATCAGAGGGGACTTGGGGCTGCACTTCCCGGAGAACACGCATTTGAATCAGCCTTTATAATGCCAAATTTGTGACAACCAATTCAGCCTTCCACTGAGAATTGACATTAGCCCTCAACTGACATTTCCTGAGGTCTAAAATCCCTAATTTTAAAGCATGGCTCCAAAGGCTTGATTTAGCTTTATAAAGCTGCCACAAATCTTTGGCTACTATGCTATAAAAGTTCCTCTCCCTCCTGTGCAGAGCTAAGGTAATCCTCCAAGCTAAAGGTCAGTCTGTTTCAGGCATAACAAGGTTATCAGACAATCCCTGGCCACACAAGCCTTCCTGAACTGACACAAGCCCTCAGTGTGCACTGCAGACCAGTTACTAGTAACTATCGAAACAACATTAATTACCCAGTGCACCATCTCAAGCATATACCTGGACAGTATCCAACCTGCACCTCAGAGGAACTGCAGTATAGCCCTGGCCAGTCAAAAGATTCCTCTCCCAAACCATTGCATTGCTGGTCTTAGCTCAAAAGCACAGTGACGTGACACGATGACTGCCCCGAAGTGGCAGCAGCTCAGCTGCCTGGGCCCGGCCATGACCCAAGGCAGCAGCAGAGAAGCCCTGTGTTCTGTGAAGACGCTGGGAGACGACACACCTGCTCAGATTACCCACCTGCTCTGTGTGACCTCCATGCACCACGGCCGTGGGTCAGCCACTCGGGAGACTTGTGACTACAACAGTCCGTCCTGCAGGAGGGAAAAAAAAGAGCAGCTCTTCTTGTTTTGACTCCTTCATTCATTAAACAGTTAAAAGAGCACTTACTATTCTGTGTGCCTGGAATAATGCTGGATGCCTTCAGGAGGTTTACAGAGCAGTGGGTGACAAGACATGGAAACCAGTGTACCAGAGCTTTCCAGCAGCGGAAAGGGGGCCGGGGGCCTGGACTCACCACCTGCAGTGAGGGTGGACAGCAGGACCGGGTGGGAACGCAGGGGTCAGGGCCCAGGGGTTCAGCCACAGGCAGCCAGGGCTGGATCACGGAGGGCCTTGGCAGCCACACTACAGGGCTCACAAGCCGTTTTTCACAGGCGACAACAGGAAATGACTAGAGTGTTTTCAGCACTCTGTGGCCATATGGAGAAGTACAGGACATTTCAGAGAGCAGCTGGAGAGCAGTCTTTACAGCCAGGTTAGGGACAAGGGACTGGGACTTAACGCACAGGTGCTAAGAGTGGAGAGAAGGGGCTGGATTCTACAAACAAGAGGTGAGAGAGGGAATCTAGAATGGCCCAGGTTTCTGGCTTAAGCCAGGAGTGACATTTGACATGCCTGCACAGTGGGATCCAGGACCTAGAACTATGTTTGACAGGCAGCAGACACAGGTGCAGAGTGACAGAGCTCAGAAGACAATTTCACGGAGGTAACTGAAGCCACAGAAGTGGAGAGAAGAGAGAGCTAAGGCTGCACTTCTGGGACCCCACACTGCAGAGCGCAGCAGAGGTGGCAGAGGCCGAGGCGCACAAGCCAGGCGGAGCATGGCCTTGGGGTGATCACGTGTCAGCAAAGCAGCCAAGATGAGGAATGAAGGTACCTCAGCGGGCAAACAGGAGAGCAGGGACAGTTGCCAGAGCCTTGGACAGCTAGGCTTGTTCTTCTGGAGCTGGACGCTGACCTCCAAGGCCTCCCATAGGTAGATACTTGACCTTCTAAACCTGCCTTCTCAGACCATCACAAGTCATAAAGAGGAGACATGTCTTCTTCATTGCCTGTTTTTCGGGTCTGCCCACAGACATGAATCTCATTTTGGACTCCATACGGAAGGTCCATATGATCTCAGCCTCCCATCCCATCTCTGAAAAACATTTCTTGCCTCATCTGTAAGTCACAGGGTTGTTAGTATTAGCTACATATTCAGAAATGTCAAAGCACAGCAGTGTGACCTTGGGCGGTTCCCACACACAACCACCCTGGCTTCTTACTGGCAACATGAAGGCTAGGTTAAAAAAAATTATCTTGCCTTGAAGTGACATTAGTTTAGAATAGAATCCTCTGCCTGGCAAGAATGACCAGTACTTCAGAGTAGAGAAGAGTCTGGCCTGGTGGGGAAGGTGAAGAACCACCATAGTCGAACAATTCCTTGGTGCTGGGCACATACTGCCATTTAGCTCCTAACATCGTGTGAGGTGGGCACCGCTCCCTCTCATTGTCATGAAACCCAATGCTCCGTGCCCGCCACCATACAAGCCCGGCCCTCTACAGCACAAGGTGCAAAATTTGGCATAACCTTTTGAGATGACCAAAAGACCCCAAAACTCCCCTATAAATCCTTTCAAGAAAAACTTTTAAATTCTCAAATTACATTTCCTAGAAATAACTGTCAATCATGAGAAGTTGTTCCACTACAGTGAAGCTACGACAACCCCCGTCTGCTATGTCAGTAAGATGCTCCACTTCAGAGAATGGACATTTTCCAATGTAAGATGCAGTTAGGCTCAGATTCAAGTTCGAATTTATCCAGGATAGTTCCTTCTAATTCTTAATTTAGCTTAATTTTAACCTAGAAAGCAAAACCTAAAAATAGCTTTTTGTATATGACACTCACTGCCACAAAGTATTACCTACCTTTCCTGGGAAAAATTTAGAAAACACTGCAGCTGTTATTTCAGACCATGCCAGAGAGAAGATGTTCTTAATTTTTACCTGTCAACCAAGCAAGGAAAGGGGTAGGTAAGTAAGAGTAAATATTTCACAGAGGTGCTAGAAGGCTGACATTAAAAAGCAAGCACTTCTGACCTTTCCATGTGCACACTCTTCAGGTTCAGGCGCATGTTAAATAGAACAACGAACAGTGAGATTCCAGGCCAGCACTAGTGCTCTTCAAAAGAGACACACACCCTCTGTTTACAAACTAGAGAGATATAAACCTTTATTTCACAACTTTGTCATAATTCACTTTCTAATGAGACATGTTCTGGGGACAGTTTAAAATACTGGGAAAGCTAGATGCTGAATATCTTCCAGGCAGGAGCAAAGATGTGGTCACTCCAGGGCCGCTGCATTCCTGGGCCTTCAGGCAGCACAGACCAGACGAGCCAGTATTGTCCAGCCCCAGTTACTTAGAGCCACCTCCTTTTTTGGGGCTGTTAGTCCTCATTTCATGCCAAATTTTCACTAGAGGCTCCCTGTTCTTCCAAATGAGTTCATGACCGTAAGTAATATACCATCTGGGGAAAAGAAGAACAAACCAGGTCCAACATTCAAACAGTATGACATACAAATAACAAGTACCACGATACCACGTTGACATCTTAAAACCTGAATGCCACTGTCACTAACCAGCATATTAAAATAGCTGATTACTTAATATAGATCAATGACTTACCTTTAATACACAGACTATATAAAAGATGGAAGTAGAATGGAACCAAACGTGACTACTCCAGAAGTACCACACACATACTACTTCTAATTCACCATAGCCCTGCAAGTCAAATACTATCACTTTCCCCATTTACAAACATGAAGAAACCGAGTCTGAGAGAAAGTCATTTGCCCAAATGCTAACAGCTTCTAAGTGGTCAATCAAGGACTCACTCACAGGTCAGACTGATTCTAAATCTGGACTCTTTTTTATTATGTCAAGTGTACGAAATGTCAAGAGTTAGAATTTACTAATAATGATGGCTATACTTAAAACAAGAGAAAGAAGACCACCCTAAGATTCAAATGCAATTATAAAACTCTTACAAGAAACAAAACACTTGTCAGGACTTTCCATTAATGAAGTGTCTTCTAAAATGTTTTTAACCTTATTTCAAGCAAAGAGTCAAATACTTTAATCTTATGGGTACATTGTTTTGATTATACGCCCAAGTTCAAATGTAACTGGTCATTTGGTTAAATTAAAATTAGGAAAATATTTCAAACTAGCTTCTGCCTCTTTTTGGCAGCAGCATCACAGTCTTAGCACTCAGTCTGAAACTCCAGCTCTGCAATGACTCGCTTTGTGACCTTGGACAACTCCTCCTTTCAACAGCTTCCTTTCTACAAGCTGGAATATCTCACAGGATGTTAAGAGTATTAAATTAGACCTTAGCTTAGGCACATAGTAAATATTCAATACACATTAGCTGTCATTACTGCAGCAGTACAAGGTGAAGACCATAAAATGTGCTCCAGGGACATAAAGTCAAAGAAATGTGCAGAAGGTTACTAACAGAATCAGTACCATTTTATAAATATTTCTCAACCTAGATTAAAGATGTCAGAAAAGATGAATTCTGGATATGACTGAGATCGAGTAAATGAAAGGAGCTGAAACTAGAAACAGCAAAAAGAAAGGATTCCTCTGCCTTTCAGATCCTGGACTTCAAAAATACACCTGATTCAGTTTTCAGAAAAAGGTCATCTAATTATAGTTGAGAAAAATAAAAAACTGCTGAGGAAAAGCTCCTTTAAGTATACATTTAAGTATACAGGTAAATTTAGAGTTCATAAAACAGAACCCCTTTCATCAATCTTTATGTTTCTCATACTATAATATCAGGTCAGTTTCTACTATTTATAATGTGCTGCTGTTAAAGCTCGAACTCACACATGCTATTCTTTAATCATCACTGAAAATTATAAATGGCATAATGGCACTTAGTTCCACCGCCTACTGGGCAAAACTGCTCCACTAAGAATAGATTTTTATTTTCAATTAAAAAAATCTAAGTTTTCCCACTGTCGTGAAATAAAGTAAAAATCAAATAAAGGTCAAAGGTAACATTTATGCAAGAAAACAGGGGCCATCATGGATCCAGCACACCAGACAGACCAGGTCTGCTGAAGGGCCTCTCATCTGTCTATAGTTCTACGGTGGCATCGCTATAGCACTGCTATGTTTTAGGCCTGAACCACAAGTGGGAGATCTTGTAACCACAAGACAACTGTAATCACTATGGTGTGACGGGCAAAAAAGGCTTTGGATCCGGGTGCAGATGCTCAGTAAGCAGTCAACGCTCACTGATGGCATCGGCCTCTACCCCAGCCATGCTGCGCTCACCAGCACGCTCACCGCAGGCAGAAGACCAGTTCCACCCACTCAGGGTGTCTGCCCAGCACTGCTGAGGTCAGCAGTGTGGCGACTGGGCAGGGCAGAGGTGGCTGGAGAATAGGGGAAGAATACAGCACAGACTCGGGGCTGGGGAACAGTATCCAAGAAGGGCTAGGAACTGTGACAGGTCATGAGTTGGGGTGATATAAGGTTAAGGGTAGGGTAAAGGCACAGAGGGTCTCTCTCTACAAATGACCAAGGCAGGAGAAGGGCCAAGAGTCCCCCATTCCCACTGCACACGTGAAGCGGCTCAAGACCAAAGCAAACCGCACTGCGATTTCCTTGCCCTCGCAACCTTGCCTGCCCTGCTTCCACACCTGAACTAACTGCCTTACTCAGGGGAAAGGAAGGAGAGGACCTGAGAAATGTCGGTCAGCCATACTCAGACTTACATTCCAAAGAGAGCTCCCCCAAGATGTGCTGCATGATCAAAAAATTTCCATCCCAGGATCATTCCTGCTGTATCCATGGCAATAATGGCTTTTAGGGCCTGAAAGCCAGAAAAGAGAACAGAACTGATACAACTTTGATTGTTCCAGCATTGACATTTCTAATTTAAGGGCAAGAATTCAGTCAATGTAAAAATATCACCCTGTCCCCAGCACTTCACGTCATAAAAATACTCACATTCCCTGCTGTGAACGTGAACATTGGAAGGAAGATGATGGCGAGTCTCCCTTCCGGGATCTTAGTGCAAACGGCTGCAAGGACAGTCATGATTGCGCCCGACTGCAAACCAACACATAGGGGAAAATGTGAAACTCTCACTGTTCACCTGTTTAGGACTACAAAGTCTAAAGCAGAAATACTTCTTCCAGAAAGCTTATAAGCCATACATTTCTAGGGGAGCAAAGTTAAACAACTTTCCATTACTAATGTACAAAATAACAAGCAAAGGGGCTCCAAGTCCACGATACAGTAACCACCTGGCAAGGACTAAACTACAGGCAGTAAGATGTAACAATGTCAGCACTTGACAAACTTCAGGAACCCTGTCACATGCATCACCATATTTAGAGGCTAAAAATGGACTTCTCAAACCTCAACAGAACTCCTTCAATCAGCGAGTGAGCATGAATTCTCCCAATACGCACATGTGTGGAATTCCTCCCAAATTTAATGCTTTATCATAACTCATGTGAACTTTGTATCCTACTTCATAACACTAAATATTTTCCTTAAAAGAATTTAACAAATGTTCTGCTCCAGGAAAGCATGCCAAATTTGTCCCGTGGCTCTCCATGACCCACCCCTCACAGAATCCTCCCAGGGACACACATGCATCTGCCTGCTTGAGAAGCACTTTCCTTCACAATCTTGTATCTGAGAATAAAAATAATCGAAACTTCACAACCTTATGACCCGTAAGTCAATCATCTCTTGTTATAACTGAAATTATAATTGCTATACAGTTTTATCATCTATAGTGTTTCTCCACATTGCTACAAATCGTCATAATTTAAGTTGATGATGGCTATGAAATACCTGCTGGATAAATTACGACAATGTAACTAAACTTTCTTAATGTCACATGTTCCCAATTTCTCTGGATGGTACAATAACTGAGAAACTGAACCATAATCCCTTGTTTACATTAAATCTCAAGATCATGATTCATTCGAACAGTTGGGCCCTATGCTAGACGCTGAGGATACAGAGGGAATAAAGTCAACAACTCCTGCCTTAATGGAGCTCACAGACTGGCACAAAAGACTAAAACAAGTAAAAGCAACAAAGCATGGTCAGCTATGACGGGGGGCTCGGCAGCCGCCGAACTTTTCCAAAGCAGTATCAGTGCTTTACTCCATCAGCATTATACGAGATTTCAGTTTCTCCACATCCTCACCAGCACCTGGGATGATCTAATCATCTTTGAGATATAGTGATATCTCAGTATGGGCTTTATTTTCATTTTCCTAATGACTAATGATGTTCATCTTTACATGTGGTTATTTGCTATTCATATATCTTCTTCGAAGCATCTGTTCAAACTTTTGCCCGTTCTATAATTTCTTTATATAGTCTGACACACGTTTTATCAGACTTCTGACGGGCAAATATTTTCTTTTAGGATGTTATCTTTTAACACTGTCATTGGAAGATTGTAAATTTTTAGCTTACATAAAGCCTGATTATCATTTGTTTTCTTATGGGTCCTGCTTTGTGGTGTCTCAACTATGAAGTCTTTGTCTAATGTAAGATCACAATGAGTTTTTTCTACATTTTCTACTATAAGTTTTTATCTTAGGTTTTACATTTAGGTCTGTGTTTCACTTTGAAGAAAACTTCAAAATACTCCTGAACCAGATTTAACTTTTACCATTCTGCCACATTTCACTTATTTTCTCTCCATACAATACTTTTTTATCCTGAAACATTTGAGAGTAGGTGTATATCAGACCCTTTTACTCCTAAATACTTCAGTGTATACTTCCTTATATTAATATATCCTACAAAATAGTTCTCAATTTCAAGAAATTTTACATTGATACAATATTTTCATTTAATCTACAGAACATACTCCAGTCTTGTTCATTCTTCCACTAGTGCCCTTGCGGCTGTTTCCCCCACTTATTGCATACAGTCGTCCTGTCTCTTTGCTTTCCTAAAAGCTGGACCATTTCCCCAGCCTTTTTTTTTTTTTTCAAAGGGGGGGGTCCATTTTCATTAAAAGCCTCTGATTAAAAAAGGTGAAAATAAAGGATATCTGCATAGAGTAAGCCAAACATTTTCCTAAACAAAAAGCTGTGGAAATTCCCTGGTGGCCTGGTGGTTAAGAATCTACGCTTCTACTGCCAGGGGCCAGAGTTTGATCCCTGGTTGCGGAACTAAGATCTCACAAGCTGTGCAGTACGACCAAAAAATAAATACAATAAAATGTCATTAAAAAAAATAAAAAGCAAGTTGCCATTTATTCAGACACATAAATACTTTCAAATCTGTGTAATATAAAGGTCACTCTGAGAAAATTTTAGAAGGATAATGGGACTGCCTACCTTTAAAATAGTAAGTACAATAAGTTATAGTCACAAAAAAAATGGCTTTACATAGAATGGCTATTAAGAATTTTCTTTAATATTTAAATTTCTGTAATGAGCACTTTAGGCTTTCCAGGTGGCTCAGTAGTAAAGAGTCCACTGGAATTGCAAAAGGCCTGCAATGCAGGTGTCCTGCTTTCAATCCCTGGGTTGGGAAGATTCCCCTGGAAAGGAAATGGCAATCCACTCTAGTATTCTTCCCTGGGAAATCCCATGGATAGAGGAGCCTAGTGGGCTACAATCCATGGGTTCACAAAGGAGTTAGACATGACTTAGCAACTAAACAAAAACAATGAACACTTTAGATGGAGAAAATAATCATCAATAAAGAAGGAAGAATCCCTCAGAAGAAATGGAGTAGTCCTCACAGTCAATCAAAGAGTCTGAAATGCAGTACTTGAGTGCTCCATTCATTTTCAAGGCAAACCATTCAACATCACAATTATCCAAGTCTGTGCCCCAATCACTAATGCTGAAGATGAAACTGGATGGTTCTATGAAGACTGTCTGACACCAAAAAAAAGATGTTCTTTTCATCATAGGGGCCTGGAATGCAAACGTAGGAAGTCAAAAGACAGCTGTGATAATAGCCAAGTTTGGCCTTGGAGTACAAAATGAAGCAAAGCAAAGGCTAACAGAGTTTTACCAAGAGAATGCACTGGTCATAGAAAACACCCTTTTCCAACACAAGAGACAACTCTACACATGGACATCACCAGATGGTCAATACTGAAATTGGACTGATAATATTCTTTGCAGCCAAAGATGGAGAAGCTCTATACAGTCAGCAAAAACAAAACTGGAAGTTGGCCCAGATCATGAGCTACTTATTGCAAAATACAGAGTTATATTGAAGAAAATAGGGAAAACCATTAGGCCATTCAGGTATGACCTAAATCAACTCCCTTATGATTAACAGTGGAAGTGACAAACAGATTCAAGGGATTAGGTCTGGTAGATAGAGTGCCTGAAGAACTATGGAAGGAAGTTCGTTAACACTATACAACAGGTGGTGACCAAAATCATCTCCAAGAAAAAGCAATGCAAAAAGGCAAAATGGTTGCTGAGGAAGGCTTACAAACAACTAGGTAGAGAAGCAAAAGGCAAAGGAGGAAAGGTAGGATATACCCATCCGAATGCAGAGTTCCGAAGAATAGCATGGAGAGGTACAGTCTTCTTAAGTGAACAATGCAAAGAAAGAGAGGAAAACAAAATGGGAAAGACCAGAGATCTCAAGAAAATTAG
Source organism: Ovis canadensis (assembly GCF_042477335.2). Taxonomy (NCBI): domain Eukaryota; kingdom Metazoa; phylum Chordata; class Mammalia; order Artiodactyla; family Bovidae; genus Ovis; species Ovis canadensis. The sequence goes on along the minus strand of NC_091245.1, from coordinate 206,493,530 downwards.
AGATACCAAGGGAACATTTCATGCAAAGATGGGCTCGATAAAGGACAGAAATGGTACAGACCTAACAGAAGCAGAAGATATTAAGAAGAGGTGGCAAGAATACACAGAAGAACTGTACAAATATGGTCTTAAAAACCCACAAAACCACGAAGGTGTGACACTAACCTACAGCCAGACATCCTGGAGTGCAAAGTCAAGTGGGCCTTAGAAAGCATTACTACAAACCAAAGCTAGTGGAAGTGATGGAATTCCAGCTGAGCTATTTCAAATCCTAAAAGATGATGCTATTAAAGTGCTGCACTCAATATGCCAGAACATTTGGAAAACTCAGCAGTGGCCACAGGACTGGAAAAGGTCGGTTTTCATTCTAATCCCAAAGAAGAGCAATGCCAAAAACTGTTCAAACTACTGCACAATTGCACTCATTTAACACCCTAGCAAGGTAATCCTCAAAATCCTTCAAGCTAGGCTTCAACACTACATGAACCGAGAATTATCAGATGTACAAGATGGATTTAGAAAAGGCAGAGGAACCAGAGATCAAATTGCTAACATCCACTGGATCATACAAAAAGCAAGGGAATTCCAAAAAAAACCATCTACTTCTGCTTCACTGATTATGCTAAAGCCTTTGACTGTATGGATCACAACAAACTGTAGAAAATTCTTAAATTTTCTTAAAGAGATGGGAATCTCTTTAAGGCAGATCACCTTACCTGCTTCCTGAGAAACTTGTACACAGGTCAAGAAGCAAGTTAGAAATGGACATGGAACAACGGACTGGTTCCAAATCAGGAAAGAGTACGTCAAGGCTGTATATTGGCACTCTGCTTATTTAACTTATATGTAGAGTATGTCATGCAAAATGCCAGACTGGATGAAGCACAACCTGGAATCAAGATTGCTGGGGGAAATAACAACCACCTCAGATATGCAGATGACACCACCCTTATGGCAAAAAGCCCAGAGGAATTGAAGAGCCTCTCGATGAAAGTCAAAGAGGAGAGTGAAAAAGCTGGTTTAAATTCAACATTCAAAAAACTATGATCATGGCATCTGGTCCCAAAACTTCATGACACATAGATGGGGAAAGAATGGAAACAGTGACAAATTTTAATTTCTTGGGCTCCAAAATCACTGTAGATGGTGACTGCAGCCATGAAATTAAAAGACGCTCGCTCCTTGGTAGGAAAGCTATGACAAACCTAGACAGCGTATTGAAAAGCAGAGGCATTACTTTGCCAACAAAGGTCCGTCTAGTCAAAGCTATGGTTTTTCCAGTGGTCATGTATGGATGTGAGAGTTGGACCACAAGAAAGCTGAGCACCGAAGAATTGATGCTTTTAAACTGTGGTGTTGGAGAAGACTCTTGAGAGTCCCTTGGACTGCAAAGAGATCAAACCAGTCAATCCTAAAGGAAATCAATCCTGAATATTCACTGGAAGGACTGATGCTGAAGCTCCAACACTGTCACCTGATATGAAGAGCGAAATCATTGGAAAAGACCCTGATGCTAGGAAAGACTGAGGGCAGGAGAAGGGGGAGACAGAGACAGCATCACCAACTCAATAGACACGAGTCTGAGCAAACTCTGGGAGGCTGTGAAGGACAGGGAAGCCTGGAGTGATAACTGTTCATGGAGCTGCAAAGAGTCAGACACGACTGAGCAACTGAACAAACAACAATGGGGAAGCAATTTCGATAGTATAGGATTTTAACGCTCGTCTTTAAATTCAGCTAACCACGTTGTTTGTTTCATTGGAGAGAAAGTTTAATTTTACTGGTTTTTTTCCTTTCTCAGAAAATAAGGTCTCAACCTGATTTCTTCTGAGTTTTGTTGACTTTTTAAGGCTTTATTTAAAAATCTAGGATACATAAGTTACATATCTGCTATAAAGCAGGAAAGGTGAGGGGTTACTCTTTAACTTTCAAATTCTCAGTGACACTGACATCCACTCTTTTTAATATAGTATATGCTGATAGATTGGAGAAGGAAATGGCAACCCACTCCAGTATTTTTGCCTGGAGAATCCCATGGACAGAGGAGCCTGGCAGGCTACAGTCCAGGGGGTCACAAGAGCTGGACATGACTTAGTGACTAAACCACCACCATACTAACAGATTATGGGGGCAGATGCTGAACTTCTAGCCAGAACAAATCTTTCAGGGAGTCATGAACCCAAACCCATACAGACCCTAGAGGTCTGCCTCTTTGGTTAAAGGTAAGAATCTTTTATTCTCCACTCATAACTTGATTATACAGCCTGTAAGTTATGCATAAAGGTCAACTCATTATTAGGAAACCAATTTTCATAAATACTTTTCTTTATTTAATCTTCATGTATGTTATCATATAAAAGCTTTTTGTGTGTGATTTTTTAAAACTATGAATTTTAAATGAATTTGCTTTAAGAAGCCTTTTGTTTCTGCAAGCTGCTGCTGCTGCTAAGTCACTTCAGTCGTGTCCGACTCTGTGCGACCCCACACACGGCAGCCCACCAGGCTCCGCCGTCCCTGGGATTCTCCAGGCAAGAACACTGGAGTGGGTTGCCATTTCCTTCTCCAATGCATGAAAGTGAAAAGTGAAAGTGACTCAATGAGTCGTGTCCAACTCTCAGCGACCCCATGGACTGCAGCCTACCAGGCTCCTCCGTCCATGGGATTTTCCAGACAAAAGTACTGGAGTGGGATGCCACTGCCTTCTCCTTCTGCAAGCTACATACTGCTAAAAACCCCAGGCGTTATATGTAAAACAAATAAAAGACAACTCTGAAAAGCTTAGAAAGGAAAGCAGCCCAGCTAGAAACCTTAGGAGCCAAGGAACAACATAGTGGTGAGTTTTCTTTTGGCCTCATGCTGCTCAGACTGGGCTCTGGTGAAGCTCACAACCTGGAAACACAAATGAACTCAGACAAAATAGGTCTGTACCCAAAAATGCTCATTCTAGCCAAAGGAACAAGAAAGCAGTCTAGCAAGACAAAAAGTTTTCAGACAACAACCACTCTACTCCAGAACATTACAGAAACAACCATGGTCTGATCCCCATCAGCAAAAGCTGAGTGCAGAGTCTGGACTTCCATTCTTAAAGACTAACAAGGCACGCCACCCTCTGACAGGGTGGTGCCAGTGGAGGTCACTCACGTAGCAGTAATAAGGCACTCTTGCTCCTCCTAGACAGAGTGGTATTAGCAGAGGTCTACTGAGGAGCCAGAACTCCCCACCCTGCAGTAACAAGAGCCCTTCCCCACCACAGTCAAAGGGGCTGGAGTGGGGAACCTGGACTACCAACCTCACCCAGCAGTAGCGGTTAGAGCACTGTCAGAGGCGGCCTGCCACACAGATTTAATTAAGATTAAAGTCTCATAATGTAATACCCAAAATGTCCAGGTTTCACTTAAAAATCACTTATCAGGGAATTCCCTGCAGGTCCAGTGGTTAGGACTCAACACTTTCAGTGCCGTGGCCCAGGTTCAATTTCTAGTCAGGGATCTAAGATCTCCCAAGTAGCATGGCCTGGCCAAAAAAATAAATAAAATTAAATTAAAATTAAAGTCATCCATTATTCCAAGAACCAGAAAAATCTCAACTCGAATGAGAAAAGATACCAACCATCAAGATGACACAGATGTTAGAATTATTTAACAAGCATTTTAAAGCAGCCATCATAAAAGTGATTCAACAAGCAATCACAAACATGCTTTAAACAAGTTAAAAAAACAGCATAGAAATAGAAAGGCTCAAAGAAATAGAAGATATCAAGAAAAATGAAAACTAAAAACTGTAATAATCTAAATAAAAACAATGAATGACTCAAGAAGAATGGAAAGGACAGAAATGATTAATCAGTTACCTTGAGACAGAATAGCAATTACCCAATATGAACCACAGAGAAAAAATAGACTTTAAAAAAAGTTACTGGGGTTTTAGGGATAATAAACTATCTAACATCATGTCAGAGTCCCAGAAAGAGAGAAGAAAAAGGGCAAGGCAGAAAAGGGACCTGAAGAAACAGCTGACCAACTCCCAAAAGACATAAACCTAAATATGCAAGAAACTGAGTGAACCACAAACACGGTAAACACAGATGTCCAAGATGAGACACACAGTTAAACTTCTGAAACTAAAGAAAAAGGAAAAGGTCTAGAAAGTGGTACTAGAAAATGACATCTTACCTGCAAGGGGAAAAGCTACTTGAACGACAAGTAGCTTTCTCTGAATTTCTCTTCAGAGATTATGGAGGTAAAAAAAAAGCGGCACAATGTTTTTCAATTGCTGAAAGAACTGAGCCTGGAGTTTTATATCCAATGAAAATATCCTTCAGAAATGAAGGGAAGAAAAAAAAAAATGAAAGGGAAATTAAAACACTCTCAGAACAAAGAAAACTTGAGAATCCGTCACAGCAGACCTAACTGGCTAGGGGCTGAAGGAGTGGCTAAGAGAAGTTTTCTACACAATGAAATGACAGGAGGAGGAGGAAATCTTGGATCATCAGAACGAATCAAGGAAAAAGTAAAAATTATGTGTAAATACAATAGATTGTCCTTCTATCTTGGAATTTTCTAACTCATGTTTATTGGTTGAAGCAAAAATCATAAATGTATGCAAAGGAAATATTTAAGACAATTACAATCTGGAGAAGGAATGGGGCAAAAAGTGAGGTAAGGCTCACTTCACTCAAATTAGTAAAATGATACCACAAGTAGATTGTGGTAGTGATATACATAGATTGTAGTACCCAGAGCAAACGTTAAAAAGTTATACAAAGAGATATACTCCAGAACACTACTGGTGTTCAGTCGCTAAGTCCTATCCAACTCTTTGTTACCCCATGGACTGCAGCACACCATGCTTCCCTGTCCTTCCAGAACACTATAGATAAGTCAAAATGAAACGCCAAATGAATCTGCACTAGCTATCGTTTTGTTTCACTTGCAACTTTTTAAGAAAGAGACTGAAGATACTCTCCTAAGCATGAGAAATCAGTTTATGTATAGTTTAGATTAGTGATAAGCTAAATCAATGAAGTTACAGCAAGCAGGTTATCATAATGCTGGTAAGTCGCTTGTCGTGTCCGACTCTGTGTGACCCCATAGACGGCAGCCCACCAGGCTCCCCCGTCCCTGGGATTCTCCAGGCAAGAACACTGGCGTGGGTTGCCATTTCCTTCTCCAATGCATCAAAGTAAAAAGTGAAACTGAAGTTGCTCAGTTGTGTCCGACTCTTTGCGACTCCATGGACTGCAGCCCACCAGGCTCCTCCGTCCATGGGATTCTCCAGGCAAGAGTACTGGAGTGGGGTGCCATTGCATAACATTGGTATGCAAATTCAGCCAATGATAAACTATTTATAAACACAACCATGCAAACTCTATGGGATGCAGCAAAAGCAGCTCTTGGAGGGACGTTCACAGCAACACAACTTCTTTAAGACGCAAGAACAACCTCAAATAACCTCAGTCCTAACCCACCACCCAAAAGAATGTGAAATAGAAGAACAAACAAAACCTCAAGCTAGCACAAGGAAGCAGACATTAAAGATCAGAGAGGGGGAATTCCCTGGTGGTCCAGTGGCTAAGACTCTGAGCTCCCAGTGCAGGGGGCCCAAGTTCGATCCCTGGTCAGGGAGCTAGATCCCACATGCTACAACTAAGACCCAGAGCAGCCAAATAAATAAATAAAAATTTTAAAAAAATTAAAAAAAAATGTTTTAAAGATCAGAGAGGAAATAAATAAAATAGAGATAACAGGGAAAAAAGAACCCAACACAGTAAACAGCTGGTTCTTTGACAGGGTAAACAACACTGACAAAGCTCTGATTGGGCTCACCAAGAAGAAAGGAGCGAAGATCCAAATAAAATAAGAACTACAAGAGGAAAAATCGTAACTGATACCACAGAAACACAAAAGCCATTAAGAGAATACTATCAACAAATATGGGCTTCCCTGGTGGCTCAGAGGTTAAAGCGTCTGCCTCTAATACGGGAGACCTGGGTTCGATCCCTGGGTCGGGAAGATCCCCTGGAGAAGGAAATGGCAACCCACTAGAGTATTCTTGCCTGGAGAATCCCACGGACAGAGGAGCCTGGTGGGCTACAGTCCATGGGGTCGCAAACAGTCGGACACGACTGAGTGACTTAACTTATGAACAAATATATGCCAAGAAATTTGACAATCTAGAAAAAAACAGACAACTTTCTAGAAACATACAGTCCACCAAAACTGAATCAGGAAGAAATAAATAATTTGAACAGAACAATTGCTAGAAATGAAGCAGAATCTAATATTTAAAGAAAAATCCCTGAAACCAAAGTCCAGGACCAGATAGCTTAGCTGGGGAAATCTATCAAACATACAAAGAAGAACTTAATACTGCTCCTTCTCAAACTCTTCCAAAAGACTGAAGAGGAAGGAACACTTCCAAAGACATTCTATGAAGCCAACATCACCAGGATACCAAAAGCAAAGACACTACCAAAAAAGAAAATTACAGGTCAGTATCTTTGATAAATACAGACACAAAAAAAACTCAACAAAATATTAGCAAACTGAATCCAAAGACATATGAAAAAGTCATACACCGTGACCAAGCTGGATTCATCCCCAGGTCACAGGGAGGGTTCAATATATGCAAATCAACCAATGTGACACGCAGCAACACGAGAAGAGACAAAAACCACGTGACCATCTCAACAGGCACAGAAAAGGCATTTGATACATTTTAACACTCACTTGTGATAAAAACCCTTACAAAAATGAGAGGGAACATAACATAATAAGAACGATTTATGACAAACCCACAGCCAACATAATGTTCAATGCTGAAAAGCTGAAAGCCTTCCTGCTAAAATCTGGAACAAGACGGGATGCCTACTCCTAGCACTTCTCTTCAACATGGTATTGGAAGCCCAAGCCACAGCAATCAGACAATAAACACAAATAAAGGTATTCAAATCGGTAGGGAAAAGGTAAAACTGTCATTATACACAAATGACAAGCTACTATATATCAATAGAAAATCCTAAAGACTCCACACAAAAACTACTAGAACTGATAAATGAATTCAGTTAAGGTAGCAGGACACAAGATTAACATATAGAAATCAGTTGCGGTTTTTTTACACTAACAATGAAATATCAGAGACTGTAAACAATGCCCTTTAAAATCACATAAAAAATAATAGAAACCTCACCGACGAGGTGAAAGATATATGCTCAGAACTACAAAATATTAATAAAGGGAATTAAAGATGATACAAAGAAATGGAAAGATATCCCAAGCTCTAGGCTTGGAATAATTAATACTATTTAAATGACTATACTACCTAAAACAACCTACAGATTTAATGAGATCCCTATCACATTACCCATGACATTTTTCACAGAACTAGAACAAATAATCCTAAAATTTACATGGAACCATAAAAGACAGAATTGTCAAAACAATCCTGAGGAAAAAGAACAAAGCAGGAGACGTAATCCTTCCAGACTTCAGACAATACTACAAAGCCACAGTAATCAAAACAGTGTGTTAGCACTGGCCTCAACAGACATGCAGCTCAACGGAACACAACACAGAGGTGGGGGTGGTACCACATACCAATTAATCTTCAACAAAGGAAGCAAGAATATAAAACAGGAAATAGCCTCTTTACAAGTGGTGCTGGGAAAGTCGCAGAGCTGTATGTAAGTCAATGAAGTTAGAACATACCCTCACACCATGCACAAAAATAAACTCAAAATGGCTTACAGACTTAAATGTAAGATATGATACCATAAAACTCCCAGATCACAGGCAGAACATTCCCTCACATAAATCATACCAATGTTTTCTTAGGTCAGACTGCCAGGGCAATAGAAATAAAAACAAAAATAAGCAAATGGGATCTAAGCAAGCCTATAAGCTTCTGCACAGCAAAGGAAACCACAAACATAAAAAGACAACCTATAGAAGGGGAGAAACTATTTGCAAATGAAGTGACGGACAAGGGCTTAATTTCCAAAATATACAAACAGTTTATACAATATCAAAAAAACAAACAACCCAATTGAAAAATGGGCAGAAGTCCTAAATAGACACTTTTCCAAAGGAGAAGTACACAAGGCCGATAGACACATGAAAAGATGCTCGACACTGCTAATTATTAGAGAAATACAAATCAGAACTATAATAAAGTGACATCTCACACTGCTCAGAATGGCCATCATTAAGAAGTCTACAGATAAAAAAATCCTAGAGACGGTGTGGAGATGAGTGTAGATCAGTGCAGCCACTATGAAAACCAGTATGAAGATCACTCAAAAAAAACTAGAGTTGCAATATGATCCAGCAATCCTACTTCTGGGCCCCCAGACAACACTATAATTCAAAAAGATATATACATTACTATGTACAAAGCAGCACTATTTAAAATAGCCAAGACATGAAAGCAACCTAAATGTCCCCTGACAGATGAATGGATAAGGAAGATGTGGGACATATGTATAGTGGAATATTACTCAGCCATAAAAAAGAATGAATAATGCCATTTTTCAGCAGCAAGGATGGACCTAAAGATTATCATACTAAGCAAAGTGAGAAAAAGACAAATACCATATGATATCACTAACATGCGGAATCTAAATACAACCACAAATCAACATACCTATGAAATATAACCAGGCTCACAGATATAAAGAACAGACTTGTGGTTGCCAAGTAGGTAAGAGGTAGGGCAGGGAAGGAGTGAGAGTTTGGGATTAGCAGAGCAAACTATTATATACAGGATGGATAAACAACAAGATCATACTGTACAGCAAAGGGAAGTATACTCAATATTCTGTGACAAACCATAATGGAAAAGAATATGTAAAAGTATATACGTATAACTGAATCACTTAGGTCTACAGAAGAAATTAACACATTGTAAATCAACCACAATCAGATTTCTAAAACTTACAAAAACTATTTACAACTTCAAGGGAAAAAAATTCTAACATTTTTACATATGCTACTTCCTACAATAAATACTTCATTGATCTCTGCCGTCTCAAGACTAAGGGTATATTTAGCAGCAAACAAACTTTTGAAAATCAGAAAATTTGAAAAGCTTCCTGCCAATAACTAGTTAGAAATTCCATTTTAAAATAAGATTCAGAACATGCACAGCTCTAACAAAATCCTTACCAAAATCTAGTCAATATTCTTGCTCCCTTGTGCCAATGTTAACTGGCAAATATTCTTTAACAATCTTCATCTTTCAAAGGCAATAAGGCCAGTACTTTTAATTTTCTACAATTCTGTCAATAGTATTTTTTTCTCCGCGTTTCTCATTAAATATACTATATACTGGAGAAGGCAATGGCACCCCACCCCAGTACTCTTGCCTGGAAAATCCCATGGACGGGGGAGCCTGGTAGGCTGCAGTCCATGGGGTTGCTGGGAGTTGGACACGACTGAGCAACTTCACTTTCACTTTTCACTTTCATGCATTGGAGAAGGAAATGGCAACCCACTCCAGTGTTCTTGCCTGAAGAGTCCCAGGGACAGAGGAGCCTGGTGGACTGCCATCTACAGGGTCGCACAGAGTTGGACACGACTGAAGCGTCTTAGCAGCAGCAGCAGCAGCATACTATATACCTGATGACTTGCTTTTCTTTCATTTTAACCAAGAAAGAATAAAAGTATCGGGGGATAATAATTACATCCTGCAATGGCTCAATAGTATTTTGATGACTGAACAGAAACCACCACTTCCACCTTACGCTTCTCACTATGCTAAAAGCTCTCTAAACATTTGCACTGCAAATCAGAAATAGGCACGTTATCACAAATTTATATTGAGAAACAGGTTCAGAGAGGTAAAGTAACAAGTCCTGGAAATCACAAATAAGTGGCAGAGCTGGGATTCAAACCCAGTCTAATTCCAAATGCCAGATCCCCTGAACTAACGAGAAATGTACTCCCACCTTCAGAACCTCCAATGTCCTCTAAAGATGACTCAGCTCTTTCAGTGTATATCAGATGTGTGTAATGTTTGCTCCCCAACTAAACTAAATTTGAAGTCAAAGTCCATGTCTGATTCATCCAACTGGTCTTCACAAAACAGGTACTTAATTGACAAATGAGGTACAGAATAGATTGGAGATATATAAATTATACTGGCACCGAATTTTATATAGAAAACATTCCACAAAGAAAAAAGGGTAGGGGGCTATAGTTAAAGCATAAAGGTCACAGGACAAGATATCAGCCTCATCAGGAAAATTAAGTAGACACAAATCTGAGGAACAGACAAATTATGGCATGATTATTTTACATAAGGGTGCTTTTCTGAAATTAAACATTTGTAGAGTTTCTTTAAACATAACATTTCTATTTGAAAACATTTAAGTGCATTATATTTATGGACAATTAAATGTGTAGTCTTTAAAGAAATATGTAAAGATTTCCACATGTCTAGAATTTGCCATTAAATGCAAAATAAAACAGACTTGTAATTTTTACAAAATCATCCAGAACATAACTGAGACCAGGAAACTGTGATCTTGCTCACTGGATGCATTCCCAGTCTCTAGCAAGTACAGTGCCTAGTAGTCCAACCTGCATAGCACACAAATACTGATAAAGAAGAGGATACAGTACCAGATTCAAATCTCTATTTAGAATTTTTCAATGCTCTCTGGTTTATGGGGATTGGATACCCACTATTTTGACGACTCCTCATGATATGTACTCTGTGCCAGTACATATCACTGAAAGACTTCACTTTCACTTTTCACTTTCATGCATTGGAGAAGGAAATGGCAGCCCACTCCAGTGTTCTTGCCTGGAGAATCCCAGGGACGGGGGAGCCTGGTGGGCTGCCGTCTATGGGGTCGCACAGAGTCGGACACGACTGAAGCGACTCAGCAGCAGCAGCAGCCAGTTAAGTATATACAGATGACTAAAAGCTATAGCCTGAAATTTATAAGGCTTTACAAATGTATATATTCTATATTAGATTCAGATTAGTTAGTAGTATTATTTTAATATTAATTTCCTGCTTTGATAGTTGTATTGTGGTTTTGTAGCTAATAACAGGGTTAAGGGTAATAAGAATCTTTGTACTAATTTTGCAACTTTCTTGTACGTCTAAAATTATTTCAAAATGAAGTGAAAAATTTTAACTAGAAGTACTTACTGCACCAAGTGATGGTCCATATCTTCCTGTGGCAACTTTACACACATAACTGACAAAATTGGAAATAACACCTAAGAAATAAATCACATTTCAGTAATTTCAGTGACGTATAAAAATGGCTTCCATTTCTGACCTCTACCCCATGAAGACCAACAGCTGGGTTTCTTCAGTCAAGGTGCAGGCATAAATACTTACCCTGCCTATCACTTCAGATATATTATAGGGAAAGCAAAGTCTGAGCCACTGCACCACTTACTAAGTAACACACAGTCATTCACTCTACCTCTTAATTTTCATTTTCCTCATCTACACAGTATGAAGAAAGACTATGGCCCAAACTCACCAACTGTCTGGGAATTCTCTGGACTACATGCTATACACTAAATCAGAATCTCTGGAGTGGGACCAGGGAGTCTGTATTTTACCCAGTTTGCCAAGTGAATGTGCTGCAGATCCAGACTAGACGATTTTTTAGGTCCCTTTGGCACCAATGTCATCTGACCTTGAGTGTGGCTAATTTCGAAAAACAACTTTCTGTGGAGCAGGAATTAATGGCACTTGAAAGAGACTCTTTGTACCTACAATGACATTAATGCTCGGGGGAAAGAACTACACACATAGGCCAAAGACGGCACTCAGCTTCTGTTCTGAGGGACTAGATGCACATGAGTAATTAACAATGATTAAGTACCCACTCTGGACCTTGTGGTAGATGCTTCTATTCTCATCCTTTCTACAAGCCCATGTCATGAGAGTGAGTACCATTACCCTCAGAGAGGTACAGTCTTTTCTGCAACATGATACAGCTGGTAGCAGAAATAGGATCTGAACCTAGGTCTTCCGTCTCCAAGTTGAGTGTCTTTTCACTACACATAACTGGCAGATATACTGTTTTTAAGTGAAAGGATTTTAGGAATGAATTTTTATACTTTACGGCTTTAAGTGCATTTTGCAAACAAAATACATTTTTTTTAGACAGTTCACTTCAGTTGCTCAGTCGTGTCTGACTCTTTGCAATCCCATGAACCGCAGCAATCCAAGCCTCTCTGTCTATCACCAACTCCCAGAGTTTACGCAAACTCATGTCCATTGAGTCGGTGATGCCATCTAACCATCTCATCCTCTGTCGTCCCCTTCTCCTCCTACCCTCAATCTTTCCCAACATCAGGGTCTTTTCAAATGAGTCAGCCCTTCGCATCAGGTGGCCAAAATACTGGAGTTTCAGCTTTAACATCAGTCCTTTCAATGAACACCCAGGACCGATTTCCCTTAGGATGGACTGGCTGGATTTCCCTGCAGTCCAAGGACTCTCAAGAGTCTTCTCCACACCACAGTTCAAAGCATCAATTCTTCTGCACTCAGCCCTCTTTACAGTCCAACTTTCACACCCATATATGAGCACTGGAAAAACCATAGCCTTGACTAGATGGACCTTTGTGGACAAAGTAATATCTCTGCTTTTTAATATGCTGTCTAGGTTGGTCATAACTTTCCTTCCAAGGAGTGTCTTTTAATTTCATGGCTGCAGTCACCATCTGCAGTAATTTTGGAGCCCAGAAAAATAAAGTCAGCAACTGTTTCCACTGTTTCCCCATCTATTTCCCATGAAGTGATGGGACCAGATGCTATGATCTTCGTTTTCTTACAGTTGAGCTGTAAGCCAACTTTTTCACTCGCCTCTTCCACTTTCATCAAGAGGCTCTTTAGTTCTTCTTCACTTTCTGCCATAAGGGTGGTGTCATCTGCATATCTGAGGTTGTTGATATTTCTCCTGGCAATCCTGATTCCAGCTTGTGCTTCTTCCAGCCCAGCGTTTCTCATGATGTACTCTGCATATAAGTTAAATAAGCAGGGTGACAATATACAGCCTTGACATACTCCTTTTCCTATTTGGAACCAGTCTGTTGTTCCATGTCCAGCTCTAACTGTTGCTTCCTGATGTGCATATGGGTTTCTCAAGAGGCAGGTCAGGTGGTCTGGTATTTCCATCTCTTTCAGAATTTTCCACAGTTTCTTGTGATCCACACAGTCAAAGGCTTTGGCATAGTCAATAAAGCAGAAATAGATGTTTTTCTGGAACTCTTGCTTTTTTGATGATCCAGCGAATCTTGGCAATTTGATCTCTGGTTCCTCTGCCTTTTCTAAAACTAGCTTGAACATCTGGAAGTTCACGGTTTTTTGAGACAAGCAAACTTTAATCAACCAACTGCCAATTTAGCAGGGTTTAGGAACCCAGAATCCTGAGTTATCATTTTCAAGCTGAGATAAAGAAATGCTGCTAAGTCCAGGATGACTAGAGTGGTTCCATGCTAATGTATCCTTGCAACAAAATGAACGAACTCATTCTTGACAATCTCACTGGAGAGCTCTAATCAAAAGCTTTCTGGAAACTGAACACACTTTGGAAATTAGTGTAAAGTTATTTAACAAAGATCCACATGATCAAAGCAGCCGAGAAGTCTGGGAACCACTCATCTATAAAATGGTGGGCCTGAGCTAAAGAAACCAAGGCCTTGGGAGACAAAAATGACATGCTTAAGTACTATACCAGCTTGTATCCTTCTCTATATACGATCTGAGAAACAAATATGTACTGAGGATTACTATAGAATGTGGCTATAATCATTCCCTTTGTCCCGTCTCCAGATAGGTGAGAGCACTTAAACTCTGGACAGGCCCAAGATGAAAGCTGATTACCTGCAGATAAGTATACTGCCATGAACTGCTCTTGACCCAGAATGTTCACTATGCTGGAGGAGAAGCTCCACAAGACATACATATTGGCTGCCATGTGAAACAAGGAGAAATGACTGAATGTTGACAGCAACATTGGAGAACAAAGGACCTCTGTAAGAGAAAGAAAATGTCCTGTAATTGTGCGCACACACACAGCCAGGAGAAATGATCCATTTTAGACTTTTTTCATTATCATTATGAAAAAAACATGCACAACAAACCAGAGCCAGTTAAAAGATTGGAGAAGATGGTTTAAGATAGCATTTTTCAAAGTGGTACAAAGCTACCTTAAATCTCTTTTCTGTAGCAACCAATAAAAATTCTCAGGTCAACAAAAGCAACTTGTCCTATGGAAAAAGTTAGCTATAAAAAATAATTGGTAAATTATTTAAATCACAGAAATAAAACTGTATAGAGTAAACTTACAGTGATCACTGATCTCAAGTCACTAAAAAATTTTTATGGAAATCTACTATGTGGAAGGTACACTTTAGGTGCCTGGATACAGCTGTAAGAGAAATGAGATTCCTGTCTGCCACAAGCTTACAGCCTGTCCTCCAGATTTTGCTTATAACTATTGACAAGTTAGTCATATTTCTTATAGCACTTCAATTACCATAAAGCATATTTCCTTCATATTACCTCAACCTCAAAAATCACACAAGTTAGACTTACTTGAGGCTGGATTGGATGTGAAGTATCTGATCATTGTCCGCTGCAGAGAAGGTACTCTCCACAAACAAAATACAAAAACATTTGCAGCTATGATTCCTACAAAATAAACATTTCTAATTTAGGAAATTGAAGATAAAAACAAAGAAAATCTAATCAAAAGTCCACATTAATAAGATTTTCTACCACATTAAAGAGTATCACCAAAAAAAAAAGTATTACATACTTGGGAGAGGGGTAAGTTAAGAAAAGTGAAATCAATGTTTTTGAATATCAAAACTGTCATGGGTTGGTAAAGTCAGAAAATTCCTGTAAAACTGCAATGCTCTAGGAGCTAACTTCCTTCACTCAGCTCCATATTTTACTTCTTCTCAATAAATAATCAGATCTGTAATTACTGTTTGAAAATGGCCAAGTCAAAGACAGAAGTAATGTACAAAATTAGGTTCTTTGGCCAACAGTAAAAAAGCTATAAAACATCACTTCTTTTTCAAAAGGGAATGGTATGCTTCTTTAACTTTTGAACAGCTTTCGGAAACAACTATGGATCATCTGTGCAGGGACTTCCCTGGTGGCCCACTGGTTCAGACTCTGCATTTCCACCGCAGGAGATGCAGGTTCGATTCCTAATCCGGGAACTAAGATTCCACATACTGCTCAACACAGCCCAAAAATAAGTCCAAAAAAAAAAAAAAAACAAGATCACCCATATAGATGAAGATCCACAGGTCTGCAAAAAATCATTATTTAAGAATTAAGGAATCGTTTGGAAGAATTTCGCAATTGCTTTCGAAAATATGTTTACATGTGGGAGTCAGGTGACTTTCATTTTTCTGCAAGAAGTTGCTAGAACTACCACTAAATTAAGTAAGCTTTTTGACAAAATAGTTAAAATAGTTAAAAAGTGTATTGACTAGTAGGTTTATGACACAATAGTTAATTCTAGGGAAGAACTAAGTTATTAAGAACTGCAAACTTTAAAAAATACATTAATTTTAGGTACCACAACTCCTTACACATAATAGGCATGCATCTACTTGAATTAAAGAAATTTAAACATGTATTCATTCCTCCAATCTCTTTAAGCAACAGCAACTAGCCCTTTCAACTTCTTCAATTCTAGCAACATTCTGCTAAGCCAGAATTTCTAATCTAGTGCTCTTTCTACTAGACAGAGACACCTAGATAGCCAAGGGGATCTCTTTTGACCTTGACCACTCTAGGACTTCAGACACCAAACAGCTCCTTAACTGGGAAACAGTATACGCTGGTCCCCAGAAGCAAGTGAGCAGGAAAGGAGGTGACAATCCTCTGAAGAAGCAGTGCACACTGTCTAAAGTTAAGGGTGAAGAAAACTAGCAGGACTGACTCTGTCCTGCTTACACTGTAACCCAGGCAAGAGGCCTAACATCTCAGCCTCAGTTTTCTCTTCTGTAAAAAAAAAAAAAAAAAAAACCCTCAAAGAGTTGAAAGATGACTGGATGAGAAAATATGACTAAATGTAGTGATCACACAGTGATAACTCAAAAAGTGAAAACGATGGTATAAAGGGAATAGCCTTTTTAGGTCTGAATCCTAAAGGCATGCCCTTAGAAGGTTTGTGGCCTGTGGCATTTTACGGCCTTCATTTCAGTTTTCTCATTGTAAAGTGAGAATAAAACTTGCTAATCATGAGGGTCGTATGTGTGTGTGTGTCACTCAGTCATAACTGGCTCTTTGTGACCACATGGACTATGTAGCCCACCAGGCTCCTTTCACCATGGAATTCTCCAGGCATAAATACTGGAGTGGGTAGCCATTCCCTTCTCCTGGGGAATCTTCCCAACCCAGGGATCGAACCTGGGTCTCCTGCATTGTAGGTGGATTCTTTACCTTCTGAGCCACCAGGGAAGCCCCATAGTACATATATCTAGTATGTAGACTACTCCAAGAAAAGGGTTCCCTCCCCGTCTTTTTCCTTTTAGAGGTAGAAGTGTTTAAGGTCTCTGTTTGTACCCCCATTTAGGAGAAGGGTTACTTGCCTCCTCCTAACTCAGTCATGCCTAGGACTAGCTTGGCACTATTGATTTGGAAAGGTTGCTGGTGCCTCAGTGGCTACTTTTGCAAAAAGTGATGTACTTGATTTTATCAGCAAGAATATGGAATAAAGACCTCCAAAACTTCTCTCCTTCATAAAAGCAGTGGAAAAGTTGGCCCCTCAAAAATGTTAGAATCAACTTTTTCAGAAGTCTGGAAACTAGCCAAAGGCTTGCAGCAATCCAACATTTTTTTTTTTTTTAAGAAAAATGATGAAACTCAGTAAGAAAGTAAGCTTTGAGGCATTTTAACTTGCTCTAGTCACAGGCCTCACTTTCCAGATATAAGTTACATGAAAACAATCCACTGTCCCAGTGCTGCCTGGCAACCACCAGAGACTGCAGAATAGAGCTGAATCTCTTCCAAAGCCTTGTTCCCAAAGAACTATCATCATCTGACCTATCTGATAATAATTTCTTGGAAGACCCCATTAGCAAGGATGTCTGTATTTGATCTGACTGGGAGCTTAAGTGCAAAATTCATTCCCCAGGAGGAATCTGTCAAAAGCAATTTATAGGCAAGCGTTTAAGTTCCCAGTTGGCTGAGGTGATGGATAATAGAGACTAAACAAAAATCTCAAAAGGAAAATACTAGCAATGAGATATTCACAGGTGCTTACAAAACCTCACATATTCCTGGGCTCTAGAAAGTCACAAGAATAAAAAAACAGTAGACTTCAAGATGGTATTTGTTACTAGAGACAAAGAATGATATTACATAATGACAAAAGGGTAAAAAAAAGAATCTTGATGTCCACGAGGAAGATACGACCATTATAAACATACATGCTCCTAACAATAGAAACCCAAAATGTATGAAGCAAAAACTGACAAAACTTAAGGGAAAAATAAATGACTCAATAACAGTCGGGAAACTTCAACACTTCATTTGTGACAATGGATAGAATTAGATGATCAGCAAGGATGTAGAAGATTTTAATACTATAAATCAACTTGACCTAACAGATATCTATAGAACATACCACTCAGGAGAATACACATCCTTCTGAGACACACATGGACCATTATCCAGGACAGACCATATGTTCAGCCATAAAACAAGTCAATAAATTTTCAAACTGGAAATTTCAAAACTGAAATTATAAAAAGTATGTTCTCTGACAACAGTGGGATAAAATTACAAGTCAATAATATATTTGTAAAATTCAAAAATATGTAGAATTAAGAGGGAGGGCCTCCCCTTTTAACGTTTCTAAAGGAATGTTTACTAAAAAGGGGTGTCAACGCTTCCTGTTTTTAAGTGTGTATTCTTACTGAATAAGGAGAAGAGGAAGACTTGGGTTCTCTGTTGGCATGTTAAGCACAGAGAGAGATGCTTGACAGCATGCTAACTGAAGCCAGAGCAAATATATCTCCATCAGGTTATCAGGAACTCTTCAGTAGAAAGCTGAGGCCTTAACTGATTAGTGACTGATCACATTGGATTTGGTTACAAGATGGAAGTGCTGGCTGGGTTAAGCATCCAAAGAAAAGAATGAAGCAGACTAATTTAAGTGTTAACTTAGGTTTCTGGATTCGAAATTGAGCTTCTCATCACTCAGGTACAATTTTGTGATGACATTTTTGCCTGGTTTTTTTTCTGGTATTGCTCTTAAGAGTCTTTTCTCAGCATATTATTCTGCTCTTGCCTCTGTCCTCTTGGGGCACTTCAGTTCTGCATGCTACCTCTGGGATCTCTACTGTGAATGACATGATGTAAGTGACCATTATAGTAAATGCTCTTTGTAAAAAAAAATTTTTTTAATGTTTTTAAAAATGTATACATTTTATGGGCTTCCCAGGTGGCCTAGTGGTAAGAACCCACCTGCCAGTACAGATAGACTTAAGAGACCAGGGTTCAATCCCTGGATCGAGAAGATCCCCTGCAGGAGGGCATGGCAACCCACTCCAGTATTCTTGCCTAGAGAATTCAACGGACAGAGAAGCCTGGCAGGCTGGAGTCCAAAGGGAAGCACAGAGTCAGACATGACTGAAGCAACCTAGCACACAGACACATACATTTATAGTCCAGCTTATCAACTTGATATTTTGCTGTCAAGTATGTTTTTCAACCTATATTTATCCATCCTATTGATAAATGCTAGTGATTAAAAAAATATGAAAATCACACACTCTTAAATAACCAATAAATAGATCAAAGAAGAAATCACAAGGAAAATTAAGAAGTACTTTGAAATGAAAAAAAAAAAAAAAACATACCTGCTATGAACTGAATTGCGTCCTCTTAAGATTCATATGTTGAAGACCTAATCCTTAATGGGATGGTATCTGGGGATGGGACCTTAGGAGGTAATTAGATTTAGAGGTGGGGCCTTCATGATGGGATTAATGTCCTTATTAGAGAGATACCAGAGAGCGTGTTCTGGCTGTACCTGCCATATGAGGACAGCAAGAAGGTAGCAGTCTGTAAGCTAAGAAAGATCTCACCAGAAACTGACCATGCTGGACTTCGAACCCCAGAATTATGAGAAAATTCATTTCTGTTGCTTAAGGTACCTGGTCTATGGTGTAATATTTTGTTATGACAGATCATGCTCAGCCAATACAAAAACTTAAAAGGATATAGCAAAAACAGGGCTGTGAATGCCTACACTAAAAAAGACCTCAAAGCAATAACCTAAGCTTCCACTTTAACAAACCAGGGGGGCGCGGGGGAGAATAAAGTAAACACAAAGCCAAGTGGAAGGAAGGAAATAATAAAGAGTTTGGATGAAGTAGAGACTAGAAAACTAGAGAAAAATCAATGAAACTGAAAGCTGGTTCTTTGACATTAACAGTCGACAAACCTTTAGCTAGACTGACAAAGACAAAAAGACTCAAAATCCCTAAAATCAGGAAAGAAAGCAGAATGTTACTACTGACCTTACAGAAATAAAAAGGATTCTAAGAATACTATGAACAGTAGCATATCAACAAATGAGAATAACTTAGATGAAACTGACAAATTCCCAGAAAGACAAAGCATTAAAACTGACTCAAGAAGAAAGGCAAAATCTGAATAGGCCTTTATAAGTAAAGAGACTGAATTATTAATAACAATCAAAAAATTCACATAAATAAAAGCCCAAGGGCCTCCCTGCTGGCTCAGTGGTAAGGAATCTGCCTGCCAAAGCAGGGGACACAGGTTCGATCCCTGGTCCAGGAGAATCCCACATGCTGTGGAGCAACTAGGCCCATGCGCCACAACTACTGAGCCTGTGCTCTAGAGCCCAGGAGCTGCAACTGCTGAGGCCTGCACACCTAGAGCCTTGTTCCACGCGAGAAGCCACCACAATGAGAAGCCCACATACCTCAACTAGGAGTAGCCCCTGCTCACCGCAACTAGAGAAAAAACCCACACAGCAATGGGGACCCAGCACAGTAAATAAATCATTTTTTAAAGGAAAAAAGAAAAGCCCAAGACCAGATGGCTTAACTGGTATATTACGTTCCGAGAGCTGCTATAATTAATTACTACATACTAGATGGCTTAAAACAATAAAAATGTATTCTCCTACAGTTCTGGAGGACAGAACTGTCAACTGGGTCATGTTTCCTTATGAAGAATCTAGGAAAGACTCTCCTTCTTCCTAGGTCCTGCTGGTTCTTGGCATTTCTTGGCTTACAGCAGCACCTCTCCAATGTCTGGCTCCCTCACTTCACAGGCCCGTTTTTTCTATTGGTGTCTTTCTGTTCTCTTCCCGTATTATAAGGACACAAGTCATTGCATTCAGGGCATACCTTAATCTAATATGATCTAACTATTTCAATTAAGATAACACTGAGTTTCTGGGTTACTCTATTTCAAATAATACTGAGTTTCGGGGTGGACCTTATGTTGACATCAAAATCAGACAAAGACATCACAAGAAAACTATCAATATCCATTATGAACACAGATAGAAAATCATCAAGAAAATACTGTCATATCAAATTCAGCAGAATATAAGAAATTATAAACCATGCCCAAGTGAAACTTTTTTAGGAATGCAAAACTGGTTCAACATACTGTAATCAATACAACACTCCATATTAACAACATTGGGAGACTCACAATTCCCAGTCTAAAAACTTAAAATACAAAGCTACAGTAATCAAGACACTATGTCCAAAAGATATGCATATTGACCAGTGGAATGGAATGAGAGTCCAGAAGTACATCCATACATCTATGTCAAATGCCTTGTTTTTTTAAATTGTGGTCCCAGACAATTCAATGGGAAAAGAATAGCCTTTTTAATGACAAAGGAAGCAAGACTAAACAATGCAGAAAAGACAGTCTCTTATGTAAAAAAAAATGAAATTAGATCATTTTTTAATTCCATACACACAAAAAGGCTCAAATAGATTAAAGACCTAAATATGAGACCGGACACTATAAAACTCCTAAAGGAAAATATAGGCAGAACACTTTCTGACATAGATCGCAGCAATATCTTTTTCAACCCACCTCCCAGGATAATGGAAATAAAAATAAACAAATGGGACCTACTTAAACTCAAAAGCTTTTACAAAGCAAGGGAAACAATAAAATGAAAAGACAACCCACAGATTGGGAGAAAATACTTGCAAGCAATGTGACTGACAAGGGATTAGTCTCTAAAATTTATAAACAGTTCATGATGCTTCATAGCATTAAAACAACCCAGTCGAAAAATGGGCAGAAGATCTAAATAGACAATTCTCCAAAGAAAACACAGAGATGACCAAGAGGCACATGAAAAGATGTTCAACATCACTACTTATCAGAGAAATGCAAATCAAAACTACAATAAGATATCCCCTCACACCAGTCAAAATGGCTATCATAAAAAATCTACAAACAAATGCTGGAGAGGGTTTGGAGAGAACAGAAGCCTCCTACACTTGGTGGAAATGTAAACTGGTACAGCTCCAATGGAGAACAGTATGGAGTTTCTTTAAAACACTAAAAATAGAGCTAGCAGATGACCCTGCAATCCCACTCCTGGGCATATAACTGGGGAAAAACATGAGCTGAAAGGATACGTGAATCCCAATGTTCATTGCAGCACTGTTCACAATAACCAAGACAGGGAAGTAACCTAAATGTCCATCAAAAGAGGATTGCATAAAGAAGATGTGGTACACATATACAATGGAATATTACTCAGCCACTGAAAAGAATGAAATAATGCCATTTGCAGCAACATGGATGGACCTTGAAACTGTCATACTGAGTAAAGTCAATCAGACAAAGGAGGAGAAATATCATGATATCCTTTATGTGTGGAATCTAAAAATAAATTATACAAATGAACTTACCAAAAGGCTTATAGACTTAGAGAACAAACTTATGGTTGGGAGGAAAGAGGCGAAGGGACAGTTAAGGAATCTGGGATGGACATGTACACACTGCTGTATTTAAAATGGATAACCAACAAGGACATACTGTACGGCACATGGAATTCTGCTCAATGGTATGTGGTGGCTTATATGTATAGCATGAGTCCATTGGCTATTCATTTGAAACTATCACAACATTGTTAATCAACTATCCCCCAATATAAAATAAAAAAAAAATTTTTTTAAGAAAAAAGAATAGTCTTTTTAACAAATGGTGCTGAAGCAAGTAGCTATCCACCAGGAAAAGAATGAATTTGGACACCTTCCTCAAACTGAATACAAACTGTAATTCAAAGTGAATCAAAAACCTAAATGTAAAAACTAAAACTATAAAACTCTTAGAAAAGGTGGAAATTTTTGTGACCATGGATTAGGCCACAGTTTCCTTGATATAAAGCACAATAAAATAAGAAATGAATAAAATAGACTTCATTAAAATTAAAAGTTTGTGCTGCAAAGAATACTATTAAAGTGATGACAATGAACAGAATAGGAAAAATACTTGCAAATTATATGTCTAAAAAAGATCTAATATCCAAAATATATGAAGAAATCTTACAGCTCAACAAAAAGACAACTCAAAAAATGAACAAAGCAAGACTTCCCTGGCAGTCCAGTGATGAGGACTCCACGATTCCACTGTAGGGGGTAAGGGTTGGATCCCTGATCCAGATCCCAGCGTGGATCAGCCAAAAAAAAAAAAAAAATCCTTGGACAAAGATTTTTTTCTTATTTGACTGTGCTTGGTCATAGTTGTGGCATGTGGGATTTAGTTCCCTGACCAGGGATTGAACCTGGACCCCCTGAATTAGAAGTATAGAGTCTAAGCCACTGGACCACCAGGGAAGTCCCTGGACAAAGGATTTAAACAGATATTTCTCTAAAGAATAAATGGACACTTGCATATGAAAAGATGCTCGGCATTACTAGTCATTAGGGAAATGCAGTCAGAACAATGAGATATCACTTGCCATACATTAAGACGGCTGTTATTAAAAGAAAGAAAAGAAACTAACAAGCATTGGCAAAGATAAAGAGAAACGAACTGTTGTACATTGCTGGTGAGAATATAAAATGGTGCAACTACTGTGAAAGTCAGCAGTTTCTCAAAAAGTTAAACACAGAATTATCATATGATGCAATTCCATTCCTAAATATACGTGCCAAAAAATAGGAAGCAGGGACTAAAACACACTTACACATAAATGTTCTTAGCAGCATTATTCATGAGAGCCAAAAGGTGAAAACAAACCAATGCCCATCGACAGATGACTGGATAAATAAAATGTGTACCCATACAATGCAATCTTATTCAGACTTCATACAATGGGAAAAGGTCTCTTCGAGTGGTGTTGGGAAAGCAGGACAGCCATGTATAAATCAGTGAAGTCAGTGTACACCCTCTCATCATACACAAAAATTAACTCAAAATGGCTTAAAGTCTTAAATATAAGATATGACACCTTAAAACTCCTGCAAAAGATCCTAGGCAAAACATTCTGACAGAAATCACACCAATGTTTTCTTAGGTCAGTCTTCCGAGGCAACAAAAATAAATAAAAACAAAAACAAACAAATGAGACCTGGTCAAACTTACAAGCTTTTGCAGAGCAAAGGAAACCATAAACAAAATGAAAAAAACAATCTACAGAATGGGAGAAAAGATCTGCAAACAATGCAACTGACAAGGGCTTAAATTCCAAAGAAGAAATGCAGATGGCCAACAGACACATGAAAAGAGGCTCAACATTGCTAATTATTAGAGAAATGCAAACCAAAACTAAAACTATAATGAAGTATCACTACACACTGGTCAGAATGGCCATCGTGCTGGAAAAGGTGTGTGGAGAAAAGAGAATCCTCCTCCTATGCTGTTTGTCGGAATGTAAGATGTTGCGGCCACTGTGGAAAACAGTATGGAGGTTTCTCTGAAAACTAAGAATTACCGTATGATCCAGCAATCCAACTCCTGGGCATATATCTCAGACATACCTCAAAAAAGATACATGCACACCTATATTCATAGCAGCACTTATTTACAATAGCCAAGATATGAAAAAAACCTAGGTGTCCATCAGCAGATGAATGGATAAAGATGTGGCACATATATACAATGGAACACTATCCAGACACAAAAAATGAAATGCCGTTCATAGCAACAGCATGCAACTAGAGATCCTCATACTAAGCGAAGTCAGAAACAGACAAACATGATGTATCACTTACATGTGGAATCTAAAATATGACACAAATGCACCTATCCAGGGCTTCCCTGGTGACTCAGAAGGTAAAGAAACTGCCTGCAATGTGGGAGACCCAGGTTCAACCCCTGGGTCAGGAAGATTCCTTGAAGAAGGGCATGGCAACTCACTTCAGAGTTCTTGCCTGGAGAATTCTATAGACAGAGGAGCCTGGCTGGGCTACAGTCCATGAGACTGCAGAGAGTCAGACACGACTGAACAACTAACATACACACGCACACACACGAAACAGAAACAGACTCACAGAGGACAGACTTGTGGTTCCCAAGCAGGAGGAAGCTGGAGGAGGCATGGTGGGCTGGGAGGCTGGGGTTAGCAGATGTAAGCTTCAGTATACAGAAGGGATAAACAACATCCTACTGCATATACAGCACAGAGAACTATATTCGATATTCTATGATAAACTATAGTGGAAAAGAGTATTTTAAAAAAGGAAGGTACATGTATAAATATATATATAACTGAATCACTTTGCTGAACAGCAGAAATTAACACACTGTAAATCAACTACAGTTTTTTTAATTGAAAACAAAACCAGTATTCAGCATTAAAAAAGAACGAAATTATGATATATGCTAAAATGTGAATGAACCTGGAAACCAGGATGCTAAACAGAAGCCATACACAAAAATATACTTTATAATTCCACTTATATGAAATATAGGCAAACTCATAGAAACAGAAAGTAGAATGGTGGTTACCAAAGGCTAAGGGGTAGAGGAACAGGAAGTTATTGTTTAACAGGTACAGAATTTCTGTTTGCGATGATGAAAAGTTCCAGAAATCAATAGTGATGATGTTTGCACAACACTGAATGCACTTAATGCCAATGAATTACACACTTTATGACTAAAATGATAGATTGTATTTTATGTATATTTTATCACAATAAAAAAATACCCAAAAAACTGTAGTTGCTGATAGAAAAAGACAAGTAATAATATATGGAGTCCTTATACATTGCCTAAGAAAATATAAAATGGTACACTCACTTTAGAAAACCACCTGGCAATTCTACAGAAAGGCACTGGGAAAAGTAGATATCCACACTTAAAAGGATGCACTCGGACTCTTACCTTACACCATCTTTTCATATGCTAGTTGGCCATGTGAAAGTCACCTTTGGATAAATGTTCAAATACTTGCTCATTTTGCTACACCATATACAAAAATTAACTAAAAACTGATTAGAGACCTAAAGCTAAGACCAAAACTATAAAACTCCTAGAAAAAAATAGCGGGAAAGTTTCATAACATTAGATTTGGCAATGATTTCTTGGATATGACACCAAAAGCACAAACAAAAAAGCAAAAATAGACAGATGTGACATCAAACCTAAAAGCTTTTGTGCAAAGAACATGAGTGAAAGGCAACCTACAGAATGAGAGAAAATATTTGCAAATCACATAGCCAATAAAGGGTTAACAGCTAGACCATATAAAGAACTGCTACAACCCAACAAAAGCCAACCTGATTACAGTGAGTGAACACCATTAGAGGAATGGAACCAAAATCGCAATAACATGGCACCTCACATCCATTAGGAGGGCACCCATTTCAAAAAGAACCACAAACAGAAATTTTCAAGTGCTGGCAAGGATGCAGAGAAATCAGAAACCTTGTATACTGTTGGTAGGATTGTAAAATGGTGCAAACAGTATGGAAAATAGTATGGAACTACCATATAATTCAGCAATCCCATTTCTGGGTATATATCCAAAAGAACTGAAAGCAGGGACACAAAGAGATTTGCACACCCACGTTCTTGGCAGCTCTGTTCACAAGAGCCAAGAGGTGGAAGCCAAAGGCCATCAAAGAACAAAAGGATAAACAAAATGTGGTGCGTACACACAATGGAATATTCAGCCTTAAAAAAGGAAGTCCTGTCACATGCCATAATATGGGTGACCTCTGAGTACATGTTAAGTGAAACACAGCAGTCAAAAGAGACAAGTACTGTATGACTCCACTTATATGAGGTATCTGACGTAGTCAAATTATAGAAACACAAAGTGGCATGATAGTTACCAAGGGCTGCGGAAGGGGTATAGAGGGAAATCATTGTATAATGGGTACAGAGTGTCAGTTTCACGAAACAAGAAGAGTTCTGGAGATGCTTCATAACAATGTGAATATACTTAACTCCACTGAACTGTACACTCAAAAATGGTTTAAATGGGGTATTTTATGTCTTTTTTTTACCACAATTTTTAAGAAGTTAAACAGAGTACCATATGACCTAATAATTCCACTTCTAAGTATACTCAAAGAGAAATGAAAACATATGTCCACACAAAACACATATATGAAAGTTTGGCAGCAGCATTATCATAACATAAAGCCAAAAAGTGGAAATAAATGTCCATCAATAGATGAATGAACAAAATGTGATATATCCATATAATGGAATATTATTTAGCCATAAAAAGCACATACTGAAGCACATTACATGCCACTGTAAATGAGCTCTGAAAACATTACACATGAGTGAAAGAAGTGAAATACTATACATCAGTAAAAGAAGCAGCCACAAAATGCCTCATATTATGCGATTCCATTTTTATGAAGTGTCCAGAACAGGCAAATTCACAGAGAAAGAAAGTGACTGTCTAAGGACGAATGGAGGAGAGGAACAGGGAGAGACTTGCCACTGGCTATGGGGTTTCTTTATGAGATAATGAAAATATTCTGGGCTTACATGATGGTGATAGTAGCACAAACCTGTGAATATAATAAAAACCACTGCATTGTATTCAAGTTAACACCTGAACAACACGAGTTTAAGCTTCACAGGTCCACCTACATGAATATTTTTCCAACAATAGATTCTATGTTACTACATGAGCTATGGTTGATTGCACAGTGTTTGTGTCAGTCGCTCAGTTGTGTCTGGCTCTTTGCAACCCCACAGACTGTAGCCCACCAGGCTCCTCTATCCATGGGACTCTCCAGGCAAGAATATTGCAGTGGGTAGCCATTCCCTCTCCAGGGGATTTTCCCTACCCAGGGATCAAAGCGGATCTCCTGCACCACAAGCAGATTCTTTATCATCTGAGCCACCGGGGAAATCCTCCACAGATGCAGAACAACAAAATGCCATCTATAAAGTTATATACAGATTTTTGACTGTGTGGATGGTCAGCACCCTAACCTCAAACTGGTGTCCAAGGATGAACTATGTTTTCATTTTTAATGAGGAATTAAAAAAAGGATATACTGATTTGGGAAGTACTGCTTGGGGTTCAATGATTTCAAGTCTATCTTCCTCCTTAGCCAAGGAAGGGGTTACAACCTATTTTCCTGAAAAAAGACTATCCCAGTGGAGTTCAGTAGCTAACTACAGCATCCCTTCTGTTTCTGAGATGGGCCAGTTCATCCCTCCACAGCTCTCCTATCTGACTGAAGCTAGACGTGGCCAGTCCAGACATTGATAAGAACATACATCCGCAGCAGCCAAAGAACTGAGTTCAAGCAGTCCCTACCTCAGGTTCCCTGAGAACCAGGACTACAGGCACAAGGATCACTCTGTCGGCCTGACACAGTGGCTATAATTTCTTCTCCTGGAAAATAGCCACAGAACAAATTAAGCACTGGTCCCACAGCATCCTGGAATCAGGGGAAATCCAAAAGACTATCCATCTTCCTATGAAAGCAAGACTAAGGACAACCTAAATATCCATTAACAGAAAACTTGTTACAACAGCATTCATTTGCATGGACTACTAAAGCACCATTCAAAAGAGTGATCTGGGATGCTGGTAATTTCCATTTCTTGATCGAGGTGCTAGTTATGTAGATGTGCTCAGTTTGTGAAAATTAGTTGCACATGAAGATGACATGTGCAAGTTCTTCTAGGTACACTTCAACAAAACATTTCTTAAAAGCATACAATAGATCTATTTGTGTCAGTAAGGAATGTCATTTTAAAATACTAAGTGAAAAAAATAAAGATGTAGAGGAGTATGTATTACATGCTACCATTTATTGTTGAAACCATAGTTAGGTGTAAATATAAACGCCTATAAAACAGATGCTTTGGAAGAATACATAAGCAACTAAAAAGGCAACGGTTATGGATGGGGAATGGAAGTCTATAGTGAGAGAGATTTATTTTTTATTTTATATATTCTCTAACATTATTTTAATGTTACCATGCACATTTATTCATTTCACAATGACAGACACCTGCTGCCTTGGAACAATCTGCTGCAATCTGGGCTATGAAGCAGCATCAGTACCTGGGATCAAGGAAGGCTGTGTGGTTTATTAGAGAAGCAATGAGTGGAGGTTTGTTATAGCAGAGAGTGAAAGGATGTAATAAAAGGCGTCTTTTCTGAACTAAAGAGTTTGTTTCTCATGTCCAGCCTTTCTAGCTGTGTGATCTCAGACAAGTTAAGATCTCAGAAGAGTTAAGAGCCTCAGTTACCCCATTTGAACAATGAGGATACTTCTAACAGGGCTCTTAAGATTAATAATAAGGCTAACAATAATATGTGTATTTGCAAAGTACCTACTAACATGGTACTTGCAGCCTAGTTGGCACTAGAGCATTAGTTTTGTTATCCTTTCCCCTAGAACTAAAACTAAAAATAAACTAATCCTGGTAGAAACAGAAGAGCAAAGAAGAAAAAAATAGACTTTAGAGGTTAGGACACGAGGATCAGGGGCCTGGGGCGCAGCAGTGCTTAAACTTTGGAGCTGACAGTAGATATGAACCAGTATAGGAACTGTGACGCCTTCTTATTGAGACTTTGCTCCCCATATTCCTTCCCCCGTCCCCTCCTCGCTCAGATACAATAATTTGGTGGGTTCTTCCGTCTCAGCTTTACCTGAATCCCAATTCAGCAGAGTCAGCATTCTGCTGAGCCAACATGAAGACCTGACAAGGGTCTCACAGGCACCTCTACAAGCTAGAAATGGAAGGGAATACTCTCTGTGGGGGTTGCCTGGGGACCTCCAGGACAGGCTTAAAAGTCTTCAGAGTAAGGCAATACAGGAGACGAGCTGAAACATAAAAGTGCCAGGGATGAGTCTAACTTTGAAGAATGCTACTTGATGCAACCCCTTCATCCTACAGACACCAACTGAACTTTAACAATTTTTTCAGAGCAATATGAAGTTTAGGGAGATGTATCTATATAACAATTAAGACCCAAAGAAAGTCCTAAACTAGGTAAGAAAAAAAAAAAAATTAAGGGATTAAGACCAGTTCTTTGGTAGATATTGACACAGTGACTCCCAGGGACGAACTGAGAGAGAAGGGTCAAAAACTAGGGGCAGCTATCAGCTGCTATCAGCTCTCAGGAAGGATGTTTTCACCTCACCTTTCACTTTCTGCTATAGCAAACCTCCACTCATTACTTTTCTGATAAACCACACAGCCTTCCCTGATCCCAGGTATCTGGATGCTGATTCATAGCCCAGATTGCAGCAGACTGTCCCAAGGCAGCAGGAGTCTATCATTGTGAAATGAATAAATGTGCATGGTAACATTAAAATAATGTTAGAGAATATATGAATTTCACCTTAGTGATTAAGTAAATTATGATAAAGTAAATCCCTTATGATTTAAACTGTTCTTATCCAAACCTAGGAATCCAAAGAGATGTGAATAAACCTGAGATACCCCCTTGCTACACCTAAAGCTAAGGAAACAAACGCATCTGGATAAAAAATATGGCTGTCTAAATTTGCTATAACCAAAATCTTGCCACCGAGATTCGGACAGCAAAGAATTCTTACATGAAACGTTTGGTGTAAAACTGCAAAACCTTTCACCTGCTAGAGATTTCAAACTGCCAGCGTCTAGGTATGAATACTACAGAGCAAAGAAGCACACTAGTCAGTCTCACAGAGCTTCGAGACGCTCTATGTCAGTGGCCTCCTAAGGACTTCAGTTCTTTCAAAACACACACACACAAAAGAAAACCACTCAGAGAACACACATAATTCAAGGAAAAGGTGGCACAGAATAAATCTATCACCCTGTAAATCAATCCTCAATAAAAGCCAGCTGAGCCAACCTCACTTCAGATCAACCTAAAGGAAGCAACCAAAGCGAACCTCCCTTCGGATCAGCCTAAAGGAAGCAACCAAAGTGCCACATAAGCAAGCCAGTGGAATGAACTGGCACCTCTGAAGAGAGACAAGATATAACTAAAGCATAAGTTTATTAACCACTGAAATCTTACTATGCGGCTAACTGATTATAAAGCACCATGAACAAGTGCTGTAAGGCTAGATTCACTGCTATCAGCATAATTATGTCCCGAAAGAGGAGCCTGAGATAACACTGAACAGACCAAAGAGCATTTCCTCAGCCTTTAAAAGTCATTTAATGAACCTGACAATAAACATTTAAGGTCGTTAGCATGACCATTCACATTTATGCGATTAGAAGTACTTTATACTCAAGCTCTGAGTCAGACTGCAACATCATCTAAGGGAAAGAATTCTGATTTTTAACTACCTCCATATAGGTCTTTGAATAAACTATTTCCTGGCATGAAAAAGGTTTTAATTTCTGATCCCACGTTTCCTCAAATGTTAAATGACAAAATCTTTTATCATCTTCAAGGAACACTAGGTATCAACTAACTGTGCAGTACTCTGAAAATATCAAAAGAAATGAAAACTTTGCTACCCTACAGACTATTAATTTTCAAAAAACAACAAACCAAAAATCCTAATTAATTCCAATGGAAACACAAGTGTTACTACAGAGCTTCTTTTGAAAGTTATCATTTATTAAGATTTCACTGACTAATCAATTATATAGCGGGCAATATACTTTGAAAAAGCTCAA
The DNA here is from genome assembly GCF_042477335.2 of Ovis canadensis. Lineage (NCBI taxonomy): Eukaryota > Metazoa > Chordata > Mammalia > Artiodactyla > Bovidae > Ovis > Ovis canadensis. The sequence continues at coordinate 206,462,459 of NC_091245.1, read as the reverse complement.
CCTTTTGATTCAAGATCTCATCAACACTGAGTCACTCAACAGATTTTAACTGAATGTCTTTACTATGTGCCATATACACTGTCACCCTGCTTATTTAACTTATATGCAGAGAACATCATGCAAAATGCTGGACTGGATGAAGCACAAGCTGGAAACAAGATTGCTGGGAGAGACATCAACAACCTCAGATATGCAGATGGTACCACCCTTACGGCAGAAAGTGAAGAAGAACTAAAGAGCCTCTTGATGAAAGTGAAAGAGGAGAGTGAAAAAGCTGGCTTAAAACTCAACATTCAGAAAACGAAGATCATGGTATCTAGTCCCATCACTTCATGGCAAATAGATGGGGAAACAATGACAGAATTTATTTTCTTGGGCTACAAAATGACTGCAGATGGTGACTGCAGTCATGAAATTAAAAGACACTTGCTCCTTGGAAGAAAAGCTATGACAAACCAGGACAACATATTAAAAAGCAGAAACATTATTTTACCAACAAAGGTCCTTCTAGTCAAAGCTATGGTTTTTCTAGTAGTCATGCATGGATATGAGAGTTAGACCATAAAGAAAGCCGAGAGTTGAAGAATTGATGTTTTTGAACTGTGGTTTTGGAGAAGACTCTAATGTGGTCTTGGAGAAGACCCTAATGCTGGGAAAGACTGAAGGCAGGAGGAGAAGGGGACAACAGAGGATGAGATGGTTGGATGACATCACTGACTTGATGGACATGAGTTTGAGCAAGTTCTGGGGTTGGTGATGGACAGGGAAGCCTGGTGTGTTGCAGTCCACTGGGTCACAAAGAGTCAGACAGGACTGAGCAACTGAACCGAACTGTGTGCCAGATATATGCTAGGAGTTACACAAAAACGAAAAATCTCAACATTGTTCTCAAAGAGGACACATGTACATTATATAAAGCAGGTTGCATTCAGTTCAGTTGCTCAGTCGTGTCCAACTCTTTGCAAACCCATAAACTCTGGCAGCACGCCAGGCCTCCCTGTCTATCACCAACTCCTGGAGTCCACCCAAACCCATGTCCATTGAGTCAGTGATGCCATCCAACCGTCTCATCCTCTGTCATGCCCTTCTTCTCCTGCCCTCAATCTTTCCCAGCATCAGGGTCTTTTCAAATGAGTCAGCTCTTCACATCAGTGGCATCCAATCCCATCACTTCATGACAAATAGATGGGGAAACAATGACAGACTTTATTTTCTTGGGCTACAAAATGACTGCAGATGGTGACTGCAGTCATGAAATTAAAAGACCACTGCTGTTGGCCAAAGTATTAGAGTTTCAACTTCAACATCAGTCTTTCCAATGAACACCCAAGACTGATCTGCTTTAGGATGGACTGGTTGGTTCTTCTTGCAGTCCAAGAGACTCTCAAGAGTCTTCTCAAACACCACAGTTCAAAAGCATCAATTCTTCGGCGCTCAGCTTTCTTTATAGTCCAACTCTCACATCGATACATGACTATTGGAAAATCCATAGCCTTGACTAGATGGACCTTTGTGGACAAAGTAATGTCTCTGCTTTTTAATATGCTGTCTAGGTTGGTCATAACTTTCCTTCCAAGGAGTAAGTGTCTTTTAATTTCATGGCTGCAATCACCATCTGAAGTGATTTTAGAGCCCAGAAAAATAAAGTCAGCCACTGTTTCCCCATATATTTGCCATGAAGTGATGGGACCAGATGCCATGATCTTAGTTTTCTGAATGTTGAGCTTTAAGCCAACTTTTTCACTCTCCTCTTTCACTTTCAAGAGGCTCTTTAGTTCTTCTTCACTTTCTGCCATAAGGGTGGTGTCATCTGCATGCATCAGAAGTTATTAAAAAGTGCAATGAGTTCAGAATAAAAAAATTCCTGCAGGAAATAATGTCTAAACCATAAGCTTGAAGACTAGATCAATTCCATCAGGGAGACAGAAAAATTAAACCTTCCAGACATATGAAATAGTCTGAATGAAGAAACAAATGCATCTTTTCTCCACTTAAATAGGTATCAAAAATTAAGAGTACCATTAAGTCTAACCATATTTGAGGGAAAGCAGTATTTTGCTATTTCTCTAGGAAGATTTTTTCCTTTATCTGTACAACTGTTAACTTACAAATCCACTTCCTGAGTTTCTCAAATAACTAACTGCATAATTTTTAAAATATTGCACAAGTTTTACCTTGAAGAGTCAGAACTGTCTTCCATAAAGTGAAGTCACTCAGTCATGTCCGACTCTTTGAGACCCCATGGACTGAAGCCTACCAGGCTCCTCTGTCCATGGGATTTTCCAGGCAAGAATACTGGAGTGGGATGCTATTTCCTTCTCCAGCTATCTTCCATAAAATCTTACCAAAAACAAATGAAATTATCATGGTGATATACATGTTATGCTCACATTTAAAGAGGATCTTATAAACGGCATGGTGTAGAAGAGAAAACTGGCTCTAGGATGAGACAGACCTGGATTTTGAAACTCAGTTCTTACTAGCAGTGTGACCTTCAAAAAGTCCCTTCTCTGAAAGCCAGTTTCCTGGGAGATAACTACTCTGTAAGCAACCCTGGGAGGTAGGGAGACAATATGTATAAAGTCTGCTGCATAAATAAGGTACTTAATCAGCGTTCCCTTTGAGTACTTTAATAGGACAGTAATAATTACTCATAAGCTATTCACAAGCTAGGACTTTACAACAGAGATCATCTGATAAGTATCATACTAGATCAAAATTAGAAAATAACCCAGAGCCTCATATATACAGTACCTTTATGCCACAATATTTTCAAACCATTACATTAGCCTGAAGGTACAGAAATTCTGTCTTCTAAACCACTGATGAGCATGGTACAAAAGCCATTGACTATGACATACTGTACCTTTTGGTTTGATTTCTCTTCCCTTGAATGGCTAAAACGTGTAAGCTAACACAAACCTGTCACAGTCCGCTGGCCATCACTTAGGTTATTCCACCACTTGTTAATCTAAAACAGAAGGAAAATTGCTATGGTAAATACTTTCAGTCTATGTAAAAGGAAAGCAAGAAAGAAAATGCTTTGTGCATAAATGAGAGTCCTCATCAGTAAAAATCTCTACTGAACAACAGACATAATAACTATGCAGTAGAGTGGGAAGCACTGGTGTTTTACAGTCGGACAGCCTGCATCCTCTACACAGAGCCACGGATCAGCTCTATGACCCTCGACAAATTACTTCTAAACTTCAGCTTCCTGATACATAAAATGGAGATGGTAACAGATACCTAGCAGTACTACTGTGAGGCATATCAGTGCATGCAAGGCACCCAGCACACTATCAAATAAGTGATTATGCACCAAGGCCCAATCTAGTTTTAAAATCCCAACCAAGAATATTTTCTACCAAAAAATACCTTAAGGTATATAATATTAGATTGAGGTTTAGAAAAAGACAGAATCCTAATCTATCAGGGACACACGCTGAACTTTTTATAATTGATATATGCCTAGAATGGGGCTTCCCCGATGGCTCAGTGGGTAAAGAACCCACCCGCCAATGCAGGAGACGCGGGTTCAATCCCTGGGTCAAGATCTCCTGGAAAAGGAAATGGCAACCACCTCCAGTATTCTTGCCTGTGAAATCCCATGGAGAAAGGAGGCTTGCAGGCTATAGTCCTTGGGGTCACAAAGACTCAGACAAGACTTAGTGACTGAGCATGCTGAGCTGATGTCTAGAATTAGCGTTACAGTAATCAGTGGTGGGAAAGGATGGGAAAGAAAGGGGACTAGATGAAACAAAGTCGCTGTGTCAGTAACTGTTGATGCAGGATGACAGGGGTTCATTATACTATTTTCTTTATCCTATACTCTGTTACTTTACTTTTGAAATTTTCCAGGATCAAAGTTTTATTCATGTATTATTTATTTATTTATTTTTGGTCACACTATGTGGCACGCAAGACCTTAGTTTCCTGACCAAGGATTGAAATCATGTCCCCTTGTAGAGGGAGCTTGAAGTTCTAACTACTGGACCGCCAGGGAATTCTCTCCACGGTTAAAGCTTTTTAATTAAAAAATATATACATGTTCTCACCATGAAACTTGAGCCAGACTTTGTATACTAACACTGAAAGAAATCCAAGGTTAAAAACAAAAGTTACAGATCAGTATGTATTTGATCCATATTCAACAATGATTTCATTTTTGTAATTCAGCTGACCCTTGAGCAGCAGAGGTTTGAACTGCACTGGTCCACTTAAATGCAGATTTTTTTCAGTAAATATGTACTACACCATATATACTATACCATCTGCAGTTGGCAGAACCCACCAATGTGGGACCACTGTTACAGAGGGCCAACTATAAAGTTATATGCAGGTTTGCCACTACGTGGAGGATCAGTGCCCCAACCCTTGCATTGTTCAAGGGTCAACTGTAAAATTAAATGTATGTGAGCTCTCACACCTTACTTGCTGCAGTAGTGTGGCATGGGTTCCCAGGACTTTCTTCCCATGTTTTATTTATGTGTTATTTCAACTTTAACAGGATTTTACATTTTATATCCTATCATTTACCTATCTCAAACAAATTCATCTTGGGATGAAGATCATGTATATCATTTGTGTCATTTTCACCATTTCAAGGAATAATTTGGATACCAAAACTTTATACTTCAGAAGCCTGTAGCTTTTAAAGGGATCCAGGAATGTGGAATAGGTCAGCATTACAATCTTCTCAAACATATTGTACTAAATAAAAACCACTGCTCATTACTGCAGGTTTTACCTGCAAAATTACATCAACTGTTCTTCTGACCTAAAGCCTCTCTAGAACAGGTAGGGCTCGTGCTTCCTGTGTTGATGGGGAAACAAGGAGGAATGATTCCTCCCTACTTAGAGGAACCTCAACTACCATTAATAAAAAGAACACCCACGACTGCCCTCTCAGCCTCTCAGTGGCCAGGAAAGAAGTGGAAGAGGAAAAGCGACGAGGACACCAGCTCATCTCCACACTGGAGGGCAGTGTGCTGCCACTACAAAACAAGAAAGTGCCTGAAAAGGAAAGATTCACAAATAGCCTACAGGCTCTGCTCAGTAAGCACTGTCAAATGAAATAAAACATATGCTTTCTGTAAAAGGCGAGGAAGGCCATTAACATGTACACGAAGTAAGGAAAAGTTCTAAAAGCTCTGTATTTGTACCCTTTTCTTGCATCCTCAATCCAAGCACAGTTAGAAACATCAACAGTAGGTATTTATCAGAGAGCTATAAACATCATGGCACTAAGCAGCTTTTAAAAATCCACACAGTATCTCTACCCCTCAAACATAAAACGCCCTCTGATTCCAACATGTACTCCAAAATCATCCATCCAGGAGATGCAAGTAAAAACAGTGGCCATTAGTAGAACAGGAAGAAAGTGCAAACAGTAATTTCCAACAACTGTTTGTGGTGATTCTTGCTCTATGTGGGTAGAGGGACGAACTTCTTGCAGCGCTTAACTGCAACAGTGCCAGCCGTGTGAAACGTTAACACTTGGTGGCTCAGTCAGTAAAGAATCCACCGGCGATGCAGGAGATGAGGCTTCAATCCCCTGGCTGGGAAGATCCTCTGCAGTAGGAAATGGCAATCCACCCCCGTATTCTTGTCTGGGAAATCCCTTGGACAGAGGAGTTCCATGGGCTATAGTCCATGGGGTTGCAAGAGTTGGACACAACTTGGTGACTAAAACTACTACAATGAATAAAGAATATTAAGTGCACTGACTTCATATCTACTGACCTAATGTTGCTATTAAAAACACTTCATAATAACCAGACTTCAAAAACTTATCAACTAGAACAAACAAAAGCCATATTTATCTTTACCTCCTTTCTGAAGTCTCCTTCCTTCTGTGGTCTTATGCTATCCAACCAATCAGCTTTTATACCATCAAAATAACTTTGGACCTTGGATTTCAGTGATTCATATTGCCAAATAGCAGCTGATCCAAATGCACAGCCTGTAAACTACATAAAACAAATATGTTACAAAAAATTTTTTAAGAAATAGACCTATACATAGTTTCAAGGATATTATTTCATTTTCATCGCTTTTTATGAACATAAGGAACATAGGGTACACTGAAACTTATTAGGTGAACATTTCACTGTTTCCCATTTTATTAACTTCACAGTACCCTGGGACCTGTTTACAATTAGAACTTTTTCAATAAAATTCCAAATATCAACTCAGTATCACCTACAATGTTATAACAAATAAAAGGCCCATGAGTTTCTTCTCCAGGGCTTACATGAGTGAACCATGCGCTAACAGCAATTACTGGATTCATGTTTTCTTATAATCATGACTCCAGATCCTTTTGATGCCCCTCCATGTGTCATTAAGGAAGCCCAAACACAACAGTGCTTTAACACCACACCTGAGGCCATGCAGGTAACTCATATTAATGTGAGCTCTTACCCCAACAGTAAAAAACAAAGGCTTTACAAGAGTCCTTATAGGATAGGGAGAAGGGTAAAAGGCTGTTTCTTCTACAGGAGGAATCAGAGCACTTCTCTTGTATGCTTCGCTACTTGTGTCCGGTCTTCGTGGTTCAACCTTCCTGGGTGCTTTTCTGAATCCACATTTTTGCTGAATAAAAAAGTTAAACCTACAGAAGAAAATGGCAGATTAGAAACTGAACTGCATCTTGCAAACAGCAACCTCTATGAGCCTCCCCTCTTAACCTGCAACATCACCAACTCAGTTTATACTCACTCTGCAGCCCCAAAGCCACCAAGACTCCTACTCCCAGGGAGGATTCAGTCAAAACAGTGAACTATGCTCTTCTGAAAAAGGACAGACAAACTACAGCAGCTTTACAGGGCATGTTTGGGCTATTACTGTGTATCAATAAATAAAACAATTTGTACTCCTCCTCCACACAGTTTACAATCCAATAAAAAGCTTTTTTCTTTTGTCAAATGGTAATTTCTCCCAGGTAGAACCCGCAGAGGCCTCTTCCTGACTGTTCTCATTATACTCTAAACATACTACCTTTCTACACTCATTAAACTGCTTGAAAGCAATCAGACAGGTCTTCCCATCTTTGTAACCCACAACCTGAAACACTCTGGTTGAGTAAAAAGAAAAATTTCATTTCTGTGGCCTGGATAACATCTAAACAAGTAAGTGATTCACATCTACGTCTCGAGTCCCAGCCTCAATTTTCTTATCCTGTATTTCCAACTATATATTGAATATTTCTACTTGGCTGGAGAATGAAATGGCAACCCTCTCCAGTACTCTTGCTGGGAGAATCCCAGAGACAGAGGAGCCTGGTAGGCTACAGTCCATGGGGTCACAAAGAGTTGGACATGACTAAGCATGCAGGCATGCTCCCCATTACTTCAAAAACCAATACATTCAAAAGGGAATTCAGCCTCCTCTACAAACAGCTCCATTTTCTGACTTCCTTACTCCTTCAGTGGTCCCACAGTTCTCTGAACCACTAAGATTAAAAATCTAGAAGTTATTATTCTTTCTCCTTAATTCTTACCATCTCCTTAATTCTTACCATCTAATTAAAAATCAACTCTGGCAAATAACATTCTTTCCATTCTTAATTTAGTCCTTTATCCCATGTCTAGTTTATGTCAACAGCTTATTTAAATAGTTCAAACATTTTAACATGTTGCATTTTCTTCTTTCCTCATATTATTCTTCCGCAAACATTCAATGCCTCCTCAAATGCTCTCTCAGAGGACCAACATTCTCTCCTTAAGTCCAACACAATCAATCCCTTAGCTCATCCCTTCGGCCTGGAATACTTTACCATTTCCTAACAGATTTCATTGTTTTTAATACTGCCCTACTCCAACTCATCCTTCACATTTTATTAAACGCAAATACATGTACCATCCCCCTGCTTGGAACCACACAGTAAATGTCTCATCATCCTATTAAACTTAGCAACGCTGCTCCTTTGTCGCAGGATGTGCTTCTCTAACTTCTTCTGTGCCCTTCAAACTTGAGTTCACGTCCTCCTCCAAGAAGCAGTCCTAACCTCCCCCAGGCTGAGTGTATTCTCTGTATTCCTAGAGTCCTAAAATACCTTGTATATACTCTTAACCTTCTCTCATTCACTGGCTGTACTGTAACTGGATTATCACTTCTGTATTCATTATATCTCTACCACCAAGGCCAATCCCTAATAAAGAAAGGGTCAACAATTACTTCAGAAAAAAGAAGGGATCAAGAACAATTATTGGTTTTATTTTGAAAAAGTGAAAGGAAAGTGGTACTATTCACTAAGACAAGGAAAATCAGAAGCACCAAAACAGGAAAGTAGGAGAGATGAATTAACTCCATCTTAGGCACTGTTTAAAATGCTTGCAATCATTGCAGCACAATTCTATCAGCTAAAAAACTGGAACTTAAATTGCTATCAACTGGGGAAAGGAGAAAGTCTGGTATATTTATACGACGGAATACAGTTGTCCCTCGGTATCTACTGGAGATTGGTTCTAGGACCCCTTGCAGATACCAAATTCTGGATGTTCAAATCCCTTATAAAAAATATAGCTGACATTCCCCATCAACATGGTTGAATCCATGGATGAGACACCTGGAGGTGTTCAGGGCCAACTGAACTACTCAGTGAAAAACTGCTGATCACACATCACAGATGAATCTCAAAAACACGGAGCAAAAGAAGTCAAACACAAAACAGCACATGATGTGACTGTGTGATTGTATGTATATATATACGAAGCTGAAAAATAGGCAAAAGTTATCTGTGGTTAAAAAATAGTAATCTGTGGTGATCAAAATCAATAGTGGTTGCTTAAAGTGGGACTTGACTGGAAAGAGGCAAGAGGCAACTTGCTGGAATGATGGACATTATTTTTAGGTGACAGTTGCACAGGTGTATACATTTGTCAGCACTAAAGGGCTACAAGCTTAACACTTAAACATTTTACCATATGTAAGCTATACTGCAACAATGTGTTTTGAGCGCCCAGGTGATATCTAGCAGGCATCTGGAAACATAAAACTCAGAAAAATGGAACAGCTACTGTTACTACTATTACTCATCTAACTTGCTCTTCAATACTGAGTCCACAGCACAGTTCAGATTTTCAGATATCACGTGGTAAGGATGGGTAATGATAAAGTAATTCACCTTAAAACTTTCAGTAAGTCAAAATTTGTACTTACAAATAAGTGCTACTCCTTTCAACAAAATCTGCTTTGGAAAGCAATGTACTTATTCAAACAGTGCCAACTGTTACTCAGAATGGCTCTGAACTCCTTCAGAATCTGTTACCAGGCTTATGAATTTGTTGTTTGTTCAGATGCTAAGTAGTAGCCCACTCTTTGCGACCCCATGAACTGCGCCAGGCTTCCCTGTCCTTCACCATCTCCCGGAGTTTGCTCCAGCTCATGTCCAATGAGTCAGTGATGCCATCCAACCGTCTCATCCTGTCGCCCCTTCTCCTCCTGCCCTCAATCTTTCCCAGCATCAGGGTGTCTTCCAGTGAGTTCACTAGGTGGCCAAAGTATTGGAGCTTCAGCATCAGTCCTTCCAGTGAATATTAAGGGTTGATTTCCTTTAGGATTAACCTGTTTGATCTCCTTGCTGTCCAAGGGACTCTTGAATCTTCTCCCACACCACAATTTGAAACCATCAGTTCTTCGGTGTTCAGTCTTCTTTATGGTCCAACTCTCAGATCCATACTTGACTACTGGGAAAACCAAAGCTTTATCCTTTAGCAAATAACTATTGAATGGCAAATTGCAAATCTACTTTTCTATTTCTTGTTCTATTGCCTGCTTTTTCTGCAGAGGCTAAGAAAGATAAATATCTTCGCTTTATGAGGCTCTCCTATGGCTGCTGCTGCTAAGTCGCTTCAGTCGTGTCCGACTCTGTGAGACCCCAGAGACGGCAGCCCACGAAGCTCCCCGTCCCTGGGATTCCCCAGGCAAGAACACTGGAGTGGGTTGCCATTTCCTTCTCCAGTGCATGAAAGTGAAAAGTGAAAGTGAAGTTGCTCAGTTGTGTCTGACTCTTAGCGACCCCATGGACTGCAGCCCACCAGGCTCCTCCGTCCCTGGGATTCTCCAGGCAAGAGTACTGAAGTGGGGTGCCATCGCCTTCTCCACTCCTAGGCTAGGGGTGGCCATATTACAGAGTTCTAACAAAACGAGACTTAACTATTTAGAAACCTCTTGAAAACAGGTTTTGCTTATCCAGTAAAAATGGAGGTGTCACTAATGTCACATCCCTCCCATTTTTTTTTTTACCTTGAAAAAAAGGATGTAAGTCTCTAGAGACAGGGCAGTCATCTTGAATGTCAAGAGAAAGGCCAAGGACTTCAGGTACTAACCTTGACAGTTTTTGAGCTACTGAGCAAAGACAACAGTTACCTACCTCCAATCGTTTTAAGCTAAGTACTTCTCATATATTTAAGCAACAATTAACTTACAACCAAGGGCATTCCTAACTGCTAACACCTTTAAAACTGTGTCAATCCTTCGCAATTGGATTTGATTTTTCTTAAATACTCCAAAGTAATTTAGACTAATGTGCTTAGTCGCTCAGTTGTGTCCAACTCTTTATGACCCCATGGACTGTAGCCCACTAGGCTCCTCTGTCCATGGGACTCTCTGGGCAAGAATACTGGAGTGAATAGCCACTCCTTTCTCCAGGGACCTTCCTGACCCAATGATTGAACGCAGGCCTCCTGCACTGCGGCCTCCTACATTGTGGGCAGATTCTTGACCTTCTGAGCTACCAGGGTTCAAGCCCAAATTTACAGAGAGGTCTAGTAAACAAAGTAACACCACTCTGTGTCAAAAAACAAAAAGTGTGACACAAAGTTATTGGAATACATTTCCTTTCAATGTTTCCTTGTAAATGGTTACAAATTGTAACCCAGTGTAGTTGGCAGCTTTTTTTTTTTTTTTCCTGGTTATGCCACAAGGTTCCCAAGACTTCAGCTCTCTCATCAGGGGCTGAACCTGGGCCATAGCAATGAGCTTCTGTAATCCTAACCACTGGGCCACATTTTTCTCTTTTTAGACCAAGAAATATGAAGGATGAGATTTCTTTATATCTCCAATAGCTTAATACTACAGGACACGTACTCAATCGCTTCTAACGAAAGACTACTTCAACAGTTCTTCAACTCATTTACAATTCTGAAGCGCAATGCCCGAGAAGGAACACAGACATGCCAAGTGGGGAATCTGGCTTTGACACAAAGCCAGACCTTTAGCCTGGACTAATATTTATCTTGAGAATCTCAACAAAAGTTAAGTGTGGGGCTGAGGACATGTTACACAAACTGGCCTCAGGTACAGTTCAGATGCAGTATATATATGTTACAGCTGGACATACAGAACTTGTTGGATAGAATTAAGTACTGTGACTTGGTTCATTGAACACTTATTCCTTTCACCTAAGGTACATTCCCATGCTGCAGGGACTAGGAAGCTACAAACTGTTTTCCAGGTGCCCTTTCGGTTAGAGTTTGTGACGTGACCAACGCCTTCTCATCAGCTTCGCCAGCCAGAACTGGGTTTAGTGAGGAGGCAGCACCCAAGGCGTCACTCCCGTGGAAGGTGGAGGCAGCACAGTTCTTACTCCGGTCAGCAGATCCCTATCTAGCAGCAGATTCCCAGTTGCCTCATTTATTATTGCACAATAGACCGCCCCAAGACTTAGTTGTCCTAAAAGCGTAACTACATCTCGTGATTCTGTGAGGTAGCTGCCCTCGGCTGGGCAGTTCTTCTGCTGGTCTCATCTGGAATCGCTCATGCAGCCAGTCATCTGGCTGCTCAGCTGGAGCTGGAGCGGCTATGATGGCCTCCCTGCCATATCTGGAGCCTCAGTATTGGCTGTTAGCTAGGTCTCTCTTTCTAAATGGTCTCGGTAATCTCTAGTCTAGTCTAACCAGAGCTTTAACCATAGCAGCGAGAGTGTTCCAAGACAGAAAAGGATAAGCTGCAAGGCCTCTTGAGGTCCAGACTCTGAACCTTGCACATTACTTCCTCCACATGGCACTAGTCAAAGCAAGTCACGAGGCCAACCCTGCTTCAAGAAAAAGGGAAATAGATTCCAGCTTCAGATGAGAAAAGCTGCAAATGACTATGGCCATGTTTTTAAATCTACCACCTAACTGTGGCAGAAGCAGTTATGACTCTGAAAGCATAGTCTGGAACAGTAATTCTCACAGCTGGCTCCTGAAAAGGAGTTGAATACTCCATCCCCAAATAGGCCACTTTGGCATGGGGATTGTTTTGAGCTGAAGGCAATTGAGAAGCAGTAGATATAAGAAAAACTCTCTGCCCTGCCCCTATAGGCCTAGAAGCAGGATACACACTTGTAAAGGTGTACCCCCACCCGTCTCTACCAGGAAGGACAGAAGTTAATCACAAGACAACTCGAGACCCTTATGAACCCAGAGAAAGCATCAGAGGAAATCTACATAACAATCTTTACTAACTCGCCCCCATATTAACTTCCCACTATTTGCTGCCCTAGAAACTCAAAGTCCTTTCCCTTTGCATTCTCATTTCTCTAAAACTTTGTGGTTCTTTTGTTAAAATGCTATACAAGACCAAGTTCTAACCATCCCTTTCGGTTACTCATCACTGAGTACTCCAAGGTATACATACAAAGCACGTTTTCCCCTTGTTAACCTGTTTTTTTGTTAGTCTGGCAGGGCCCCAGCCAATAAACCTAAGATTGGTAGAGGGAAAACAGCTTTTCCTTTCCTGTATTATACCTTAGTATTGCCTGGTAAGCTCTTAAAAACAGGACACCATGGCTTCACATCAGACCAATTCAATTAGAATCTCCAGGGATGGGACCAGAGCATCAGTATTTTTTAAGGGCTCCCCAGGTTTCTCAAGTGCGGGAGGGTTGAAAAGTTGTGATTTACCACAGATGTGGGGAAAACGTTAGTCTCTAAACAAATCACCTGGGGATCTTGTTAAAAAAAGATTCTAATTCAGTAGGTCTAGGGTGAGTCTGAGATGCTGCATTTCTCAACAAGCTCCTAAATTACAGACTGACAAACTATGGCCTGCAGAGAGAATTTGGTCTTCCAGCTTAAAATAGCTTTTGCATTTTTAAAGAGTTGTTTAAAAGAAAAATAATATCTGAAAAAGACCTACATGGCCCTATTTTCTATCTAGACTTTTATAAAATAAGTCTGACAAACCCCTGTCCTGAACTGCTGGTTCATGAACCACTTTGAATAGCAAGAGCTAGAAACTAATCCCCCACTCTTCCAACAGTATTTCCACTTAAATTACAATAGTTATCTACAGGTTAATCCTAACTGACTGGAATTTTTAAAATAGGATTTGCAACCAAATGAAGAATTCCAATAGGAAAGTTTAACTAGGACTGACAGTGAGCATTTTTGGCTCCTTCCCAGCATAACATCCACACCCTCTTTCCCTCTGGAAAGAGTACCCTGGAATTTTCAGCCATTTGGTTGGGGGAGGTACACCAAGCTCCTGACTGGCGTAAGCATGGCACAGTCATTTTCTTAAAACTCATCTTGAGTTAATACGTGGAAGATTCAAAGGGAAATAAATATACCAGATTTACTAATTTGTCAAGTATTTAAATATATCTTAAGACTGTCATCTCAGTCCAAATTTAAGATTTACACTCCATATAAATGATACATACAATTGCCAGATTATACAGGCTTCTTTCAAGCCTAAACCATTTTTCAGAAGTGCTGCCAATAGTTTGATGATGGTAAAGTTTCTAAAAACTCTAAGTGAGATGTTCTTCATTTTCTGTAAAGAGCCAGACAATAAATATTTTAGTCTTTGTGAAAAACAACTTAAATCTCTGTGTTTAGTCTTTTAAAGCACAGAAACCATTCTTCACTGGCAGGCTGCCTTGGGCCTGCCATTATAGTTTGTAGAAATTTTGAGGAATATTCCCACCTGTAGTTCTTGTTAAAAAAAAAAAAAAAAGCAAATTCTCAGCCACACTTCACTCCTGCTACAACAAAAAATCACAAGGACTAAGCCCAGACCTCTGTTTTAACCATATCACTGATTTCATTCCTCCATATACTAATCTTAGTACTTCGAGAAGTGAAAGTAGATCTAATAAAGTTACATACAAAGAAACTTGCTTCTTTCTAGAAGTTACATTTCGGGCTTACCCACAATGTCTTTTTCAATGTCACCACAAAAAATGTCAATTTCAAACTCTGCATATGAATGACAAACTAAAAACTTGTGATGGTAATCTTCAACACCACATGTATTTGTTTCAACTGGTCTTCAATTTTTACTGGAGCCTCCTCTTTAACCAAGTTGTTCTTCTTTTCCTTTCCCTTCCTAACACAGATCTTGAATATTGAACACCTGTTGCTTCCTAATAGCTATATTCACTCTTCTTCCCTCTCAAACTATGCAATTTCAACTGGGGTTTGGAATCAGGACCACTGATATAAATTACCACCTCCACCTGACCTCACTCTCCCATCTCCTCAGGAGTTTTCGGTTAGTGCTGAGGCTCCATGTTCCCCTGTATCATGAAGTTAAGTACAATGTAAGCCAATTTACCACAAATCTCCGATCCTACATTCAGGGCTTGTTTAGAACTACAGGTTCATTCCCTTTTCTCCCACAACCCACCTCCTTTCCCCCAACTGACCTCCTGCCCACCAGGCAAGTCGACAGGATTGAGGTAAGGCCTGGGAAATATAGTATACAGACAATCCAGATGATCTGAAAATTAAGGATGGCTCCACCATACTGGAGTCTCAACTATTTACCACTGGCTACAGCTGGTGTTGACGGAGAAGGCAATGGCACCCCACTCCAGTACTCTTGCCTAGAAAATCCCATGGATGGAGGAGCCTGGTAGGCTGCAGTCCATGGGGTCGCTAAGAGTCTGACACGACTGAGCGACTTGACTTTCACTTTTCACTTTCATGCATTGGAGAAGGAAATGGCAACCCACTCCAGTGTTCTTGCCTGGAGAATCCCAGGGACGGGGGAGCCTGGTGGGATGCCGTCTATGGGGTCGCACAGAGTCGAAGACGACTGAAGCAACTTAGTAGCAGGTGAGCTGGTGTAGAACTAAACACAAGGCTTCTTGCTATCATCTATCAGGTAGACTTCAGGCACTCACCTAACCAAGTAAGAAAACAGGAAACTCAAACTCTGTTAAACAACAGAAAGAAAATTCAGAGCCAAATACATACTAGAACCTTAGTTAAGGGATTTCTCTCAATTTATAGTTGAACTATTCTAATGCAAAAACAGCAAATACTTATAAACCGTACTCTTCACACAGCTTCTACTCAGGAAAAATGAAGCTTTCTTTCCAAGTCATCTGAAAACCAAATATTCCACCGTCTCAAATCGTTTAACAGAAAAGCCTCTCCTACAACTTTGCAAGAGGCAAAGAGATGCCCTCCTCTGACTCCGCCTTCCCCCATAAATTCCTCTAAAGAAGTAATATGTAGAAAAACAAAGCTTTTATAAAGGTTGATGAGAATAAAATCTCGGCCCTACCACTCTACCAGCTGTGTTAATTCTTTATTTGCTCGCGGGATTATGAGGTATGGTGCCCAATCTGCCCTTTACAGATTACTTCCCCTTCCCGACACGCCCCTCCCAAGAAAGAGGCTACCGCGGGCTCACGGAGATCTGGGCCGGGGCTGGTCACTGAGCACCCGGGGCCAGGTGGCGCGACGAGAAGCGAAGACTGGATGAAGGTGTAAGGGGAAGAGAGGGAGGAGGGACGCGCGAGAAGAGGGGGCGAAGCAGGGGAGGCACTAGAGGCCCACACGGCCTCCGCACCTAAGGATGCGCGGCCGGAATCGCAGGTCTGAGACGCGAGAAGCCCGGAAGTTGGTCATTACCTGCGCCGGAGCAGCCGCGACGGGGCCAGGGCCGCAGTGAGCTCTTCGTAGCTGCGGCCGCCCACTGGCGGAATCCACGCTTGTCCACAGCTCCAGCCTCTCTGCGTCCAGCCTCGCCACGCCATCTTCCCAACCTCTGCCCCACCATGGCCCGACCTTACCAACCCCAGCCGGAAACCACTTCCGGGTCGAGGAAGAACCATAGAGTGCCGAGGAGCAACCTAGAGCGCCCCCGTGCGGCGAAGCCCAGGTTCGACCTACGGAAAGACTACGACCCGAAAGCCGACAGCCAGTCTCCTTAGTAGGAAGATAAGTGTTAGGTTAACAAAGGTTGTTGCAGATTGCACCAGTGTCTCATTAAACAATAATGTTAATAATTATTAGTAATAAATACTCATAATAATCAATATGGAGGCTGCAAAGAACAAAGAGCTTTATTTAGGGTCTCAAGAATCACAATTCAGAGGCACAGGTTAGAGTAAAATGAAACATCTGGGTAAGAGAAGGAATCAGAGGCTTATAAAGGCAAAAGCCACAAGGTTGTTCAAGAATTAGGGAGTTCCCTGGTGGCCTACTGGTTAGGATTCTGGATTTTCACTGCCATGACTCGAATTCAATGCCTGGTTGGGGAACAAAGATCCTGCAAGCCAAAAAAAGAAAAATTATTGACCCTGAGGCAGTCCCTTAAGGCCTTTTCCTTAAGGGATGGACTCTTGCCAGTTATTTTAGGTTATTTTATTTTAGGCTAAGAGTTTAATAAACAGGTAGGCTGTCATGAGTTAATTTTCAGTTCAGTTCAGTCGCTCAGTCGTGTCCAACTCTTTGCGACCCCATGGATCACAGCACGCCAGGCCTCCCTGTCCATCAGCAACTCCCGGAGTTCACTCGAACTCATGTCCATCGAGTCGGTGATGCCATCCAGCCATCTCATCCTCTGTCGTCCCCTTCTCCTGCCCCCAATCCCTCCTAGCATCAGGGTCTTTTCCAGTGAGTCAACTCTTCGCATCAGATGGCCAAAGTACTAGAGTTTCAGCTTCAGCATCAGTCCTTCCAATGAACACCCAGGACTGATCTCCTTTAGGATGGATTGGTTGGATCTCCTTGCAGACTCTCAAGACTCTCAAGAGTCTTCTCCAACACCACAGTTCAAAAACATCAATTCTTCAGTGCTCAGCTTTCTTCACAGTCCAACTCTCGCATCCATACATGACCACTGGAAAAACCATAGCCTTGACTAGACAGACCTTTGTTGGCAAAGTAATGTCTCTGCTTTTGAATATCCTATCTAGGTTGGTCATAACTTTTCTTCCAAGGAGTAAGCGTCTTTTAATTTCATCGCTGCAGTCACCATCTGCAGTGATTTCGGATCCCCAAAAAATGAAGTCCAACACTGTTTCCACTGTTCCCCCATCTATTTCCCATGAAGTGATGGGACCAGATGCCATGATCTTCATTTTCTGAATGTTGAGCTTTAAGCCAACTTTTTCACTCTCCTCTTTCACATTCATCAAGAGGCTTTTTAGTCCTCTTCACTTTCTGCCATAAGGGTGGTGTCATCTGCAACCTGAGGTTATTGATATCTCTCCCAGCAATCTTGATTCCAGCTTGCACTTCTTCCAGCCCAGCGTTTCTCATGATGTACTCTGCATATAAGTTAAATAAGCAGGGTGACAATATACAGCCTTGACGCACTCCTTTTTGGAACCAGTCTGTTGTTCCATGTCCAGTTCTAACTGTTGCTTCCTGACATGCATATGGGTTTCTCAAGAGGCAGGTCAGGTGCTCTGGTATTCCCATCACTCTCAGAATTTTCCACAGTTTATTGTGATCCATACAGTCAAAGGCTTTGGCATAGTCAATAAAGCAGAAATAGATGTTTTTCTGGAACTCTCCTGCTTTTTCGATGATCCAGCAAATGTTGACAATTTGATCTCTGGTTCTTCTGCGTTTTCTAAAACCAGCTTGAACATCTGGAATTTCATGGTTCACGTATTGCTGAAGCCTGGCTTGGAGAATTTTGAGCATTACTTTACTAGCATGTGAGATGAGTGCAATTATGCAGTAGTTTGAGCGTTCTTTGGCATTGCCCTTCTTTGCGATTGGAATGAAAACTGACCTTTTCCAGTCCTGTGGCCACTGCTGAATTTTCCAAATTTGCTTGCATATTGAGTGTACCACTTTCACAGCATCGTCTTTCAGGATTTGAAATAGCTCAACTGAAATTCCATCGCCTCCACTAGCTTTGTTCATAGTGATACTTTCTAAGGCCCACTTGACTTCACATTCCATGATGTTTGGCTGTAGGTTAGTGTCACACCTTTGTGGGTTTGTGGGCCATTAAGACCTTATTTGTACAGTTCTTCTGTGTATTCTTGCCACCTCTTCTTAATATCTTCTGCTTCTGTTAGGTTCATACCATTTCTGTCCTTTATCAAACCCATCTTTGCATGAAATGTTCCCTTGGTATCTCTAATTTTCTTGAAGAGATCTCTAGTCTTTCCCATTCTGTTGTTTTCCTCTATTTCTTTGCATTGATCGCTGAGGAAGGCTTTCTTATCTCTCCTTGCTATTCTTTGGAACTCTGCATTCAGATGCTTATATCTTTCCTTTTCTCTTTTGCTTTTCGCTTCCCTTCTTCTCACAGCCATTTGTAAGGCATCCTCAGACAGCCATTTTGCTTTTTTGCATTTCTTTTCCGTGGGGATGGTCTTGATCCCTGTCTCCTGTACAATGTCACGAACCTCCGTCCATAGTTCATCAAGCACTCTGTCTATCAGATCTAGTCCCTTAAATTTATTTCTCATTTACACTGTATAATCATAAGGGATTTGATTTAGGTCATACCTGAATGATCTAATGGTTTTCCCCACTTTCTTCAATTTAAGTCTGAATTTGGCAATAAGGAGTTAATTTTAGGCTGAGTTAAATAATTATCTTGAGTTTCTGGAACACTGAACAGATCTTCTGGATCCTGCAATTAAGACAATAAGTTGTTCAAATGTCAGATTCTCTGAGAAGCCTGAGAAGTGCATAGGTCACACTTTCTCAATGATTTCCCAACTCTCTAAAATATAGAGCTCTTTTAGCATACTGACTCCATTTTTACTTCACTTTCACATTGGTCTCCAGTCTTTGGACTGATAGGGATCTGTCTCCTTGAAAGGAAACATTTATTTTCTGCCTTTAGAAAGAAAAGGAAGGGGCAGTGTCTGCGTTTGCTGCTGCTTTTATGTTTTATTTTATGTTTGCATTTACTGCTTCTTAATTGCCTTCGGCCCAAAATAACTTTTATGTCAAAGAGTCATATTTAGAGGTGACATTTTTATTTCCATTAAGTCCTTCTTCTTAGACCTTCACTCTGATTTAGATGACCTTGAGCACTATAATAATACCACATTCAATCTATAAATACTTATTAAACACATAATGCCAGGCAGTATAGGCTTCCTTGATAGTTCAGTTGGTAAAGAATCTGCCTGCAAGGCAGGAGACCCTGGTTTGATTCCTGAGTCGGGAAGATCCACTGGAAAAGTGATAGGCTACCTACTCCAGTATTCTTGCACTTCCATTGTGGCTTAGCTGGTAAAGCCAGGCAGTATCCTAGATCTGGGATATATTTTAGAAGACACTATCTCTGACCTCACAGAGATCCTGTGAGGATCTCTCCTTGCTATTCTTTGGAACTCTGCATTCAGATGCTTATATCTTTCCTTTTCTCCTTTGCTTCTCGCTTCCCTTCTTTTCACAGCTATTTGTAAGGCCTCCTCAGACAACCATTTTGCTTTTTTGCATTTCTTTTCCATGGGGATGGAACTGTACTGAGGAAGAAGGGAGCAAGTCAATAAACAGGCAATTACAATACATTGGATGAAGTGCTATGGTCAGAGAAGGAGAAGGCTCTCTGGGGGTTTAGAGGAGGGGGAAAAAACGCAGTCAAGGGATAAGGAATGGGAGGTAGGGGAAAGGGCTTCTCAGAAGAATTGATGGAGTTTACCAGGAGAAGAGAAGGGCTGAAATGTTCTAGGTAGAGAGAATAGCATTTGTGATGTCTTCCAGGGCATGACTTACTTAAGAAACTAAAACAAATTAACCTTGGATTTGTCAGTTCAGATCAGTTCAGTCGCTCAGTCATTTCCGATGCTTTGAGACCCCATGGACTGCAGCACACCAGGCTTCCCTGTCCATCACCAATTCCCAGAGCTTGCTCAAACTCATGTCCATCAAGTTGGTGATGCCATCCAACCATCTCATCCTCTGTCATCCCCCTCTCCTCCTGCCTTCAATCTTTCCCAGCATCAGGGTCTTTTCAAATGGGTCAGTTGTTCACATCAGATGGCCAAAGTATTGGAGCTTTCAGCTTCAGCATCAAAGTTGTATATTGTCACCTTGCTTATTTAACTTATATGCAGAGTACATCATGCAAAATGCCAGACTGGATGAAGCACAAGCTGGAATCAAGATTGCAGGGAGAAATATCAATAACCTCAGATATGCAGATGACACCACCCTTATGGCAGAAAGCACATGAATATTCAATGAATATTCAGAACTGATTTCCTTTAGGATTGAGTGGTTTGATCTCTTTGCAGTCCAAGGGACTCTCAAGAGTCTTCTCCAACACCACAGTTCAAAAGCATCAATTCTTCAGCACTCAGTTTTCTTTATGATCCAACTCTCACATCCATACACGACTACTAGAAAAACCATAGCTTTGACAAGACAGACCTTTGCTGGCAAAGTAACGTTTCTGCTTTTTAATATGCTGTCTAGGTTTGTCATAGCTTTTCTTCCAAGGAGCAAGTGTCTTAAATTTCATGGCTGCAGTCACCATCTGCAGCGATTTGGGAGCCCAAGAAAATAAAGTCTGTCACTGTTTCCATTGTTTCCCTATCTATTTGCCATGAAGTGATGGGACCAGATGCCATGAGCTTCATTTTTTGAATGTTGAGTTTTAAGCCAGCTTTTTCACTCTTCTCTTTCACTTTCAGCAAGAGGCTCTTTAGTTCCTTTTCGCTTTCTGCCCATAAGGGTGGTGTCGTATGCGTATCTGAGGTTATTGATATTTCTCCATGCAATCTTGGTTCCAGCTTGTGCTTCATCCAGTCTGGCATTTTGCATAATGTACTCTGCATAAAAGTTAAATAAGCAAGGTGACAATATGCAACTTTGACATACTCCTTTCCCAATTTGAAACCAGTCAGTTGTTCCATATCTGGTTCTAACTGTGGCCTCTTGACCCGCATACAGATTTCTCAAGAGGCAGGTAAGCAACTTTAGAGGCTGCTGGGTCACAAACAGCTGCCAGCCCTGTGAGGGTTCATCCAGGCAAGAGAACTCTAGGCTTTTTGCCACTTTCTGGGACCCTGCATCCCCAGTGGGACCCGTTCTGGACTCCCCAGGCCCTGGGTATGGTTCCACACAGAAAATAACATGTCTGTGAGAAAGTTTCAAGATCTCAAAAAGCCTGTAAGAGATAGTGCTCAGCCACAAAAAGGAATGAAATACTGCCGTTTGCAGCAACATCGATGGACCTCAAGATTATCTTACTAAGTGAAGTCAGATAAAGAGAAATATACGATATTACTTATATGTGGAATCTACAAAACAGAAATAGACTCAGAGACACAGAAACAAACTCGAACGGGGGAGGAAGGGATAAACTAGGACTTTGGGATTAACACATACACACTACTATATACATGTAATAATCAACAAGGATCTACTGTATAGCACAGGGAAGGTATTCAATATATTGTGATAACCTATAATGTGATCATCTTTTTTTCAGAAAAGAATCTAAAAAAAGAATATATAGAAATACATATATGGGCTTCCCATGTAGTCCATGGGGTCACAAAGAGTCGGACACGACTGAGCGACTGAACTGAACTGACGGGTTTCCCTGGCAGCATAGCGGTGAAGTATCCACCTGCCGACCCAGGAGACGCAGTTTCGATCCCTGCTTTGGGAAGATCCCCTGGAGTAGAAAGTGGCAACCACTCCAGTATTCTTGCCTGGGAAGACAGAGGAGCCTGATGGGCTACAGTCCATGGAGTTGCAGAGTCAGATACAACCGAGCACCCACACAGGCGCACACATATACTGAGTCATTTTGCCGTACATATGAAACATTGTATATCAACTGTTCAGTTCAGTTCAGTTGCTCAGTCAGGTCCGACTCTTTGCAACCCCATGAATTACAGCACGCCAGGCCTCCCTGTCCATCATCTCCCAGAGTTCACTTGGATTCATGTCCATCGAGTCAGTGATGCCATTCAGCCATCTCATCCTCTGTCGTCCCCTTCTCCTCCTGCCCTCAATCCCTCCCAGCATCAGAGTCTTTTCCAATGAGTCAACTCTTCGCATCAGGTGGCCAAAGTACTGGAGTTTCAGCTTTAGCATCATTCCTTCCAAAGTACACCCAGGACTGATCTCCTTTAGGATGGACTGGTTGGATCTCCTTGCAGTCCAAGGGACTCTCAAGAGTCTTCTCCAACACCACAGTTCAAAAGCATCAATTCTTCGGTGCTCAGCCTTCTTCACAGTCCAACTCTCACATCCATACATGACCACTGGAAAAACCATAGCCTTGACTAGACGGACCTTTCTTGGCAAAGTAATATCTCTGCTTTTCAATATGCTATCTAGGTTGGTCATAACTTTTCTTTCAAGGAGTAAATGTCTTTTAATTTCATGGCTGCAATCACCATCTGCAGTGATTTTGGAGCCCAAAAAGATAAAGTCTGACACTGTTTCCACTGTTTCCCCATCTATTTCCCATGAAGTGATGGGACCAGATGCTATGATCTTCGTTTTCTGAATGTTGAGCTTTAAGCCAACTTTTTCACTCTCCTCTTTCACTTTCATCATGAGGCTCTTTAGTTCCTCTTCACTTTCTGCCATAAGGGTGGTGTCATCTGCATATCAGAGGTTATTGATATTTCTCCCGGCAATCCTGATTCCAGCTTGTGCTTCTTCCAGTCCAGCGTTTCTCATGATGTACTCTGCATATAAGTTAAATAAGCAGGGTGACAATATACAGCCTTGATGCACTCCTTTTCCTATTTGGAACCAGTCTGTTGTTCCCTGTCCAGTTCTAACTGTCACTTCCTGACCTGCATATAGGTTTCTCAAGAGGCAGGTCAGGTGTTCTGGTATTCCCATCTCTTGAAGAATTTTCCAGTTTACTGTGATCCACACAGTCAAAGGAAAACTCAGCAGTGGCCACAGGAGTGGAAAAGGTCAGTTTTCATTCCAATCCCAAAGAAAGGCAGTGCCAAAGAATGCTCAAACTACCGCACAATTGTACTCATCTCACATGCTGGTAAAGAAATGCTCAAAATTCTCCAAGCCAGGCTTCAGCAATACATGAACTGTGAACTTCCAGATATTCAAGCTGGTTTTAGAAAAGGCAGAAGAACCAGAGATCAATTGTCAACGTTTGCTGGATCATGGAAAAAGCAAGAGAGTTCCAGAAAAACATCTATTTCTGCTTTATTGACTATGCCAACGCCTTTGACTGTGTGGATCACAATATCAGCTGTACTTCAATTTAAAAAAAGAAGGAAAAAACCCTAGGAAAACTTGTACGTTTGCTTGCAGAAAGACTAGAGGCTAATTAATACAATTTTCCTCATTTTAGGCTGGAATTTTCCCAGTTCAGTTTAGCAGTTGTGGATGAAAAAATTAATAGTCTGTCTAAGAAAGGAATGCAAACTTTTATTAGAGCCAATCTGAGGATTCTAACCTGGGAGACAATCTTTCAGAAAGCTCTGAGGACTGTTCCACCCGTTAGAGGTCAAAGCATAGTTATGTAAGTTTTTGAGACAAATATACATCAAATGATGTATTATTGACAATTTACATAGTGCATATCTGCACATACAAAGGAAGGAGTGGGTCATGTGTCGCCATGGCCCATTACAAGATTAAGAGCAACGGCTACCTTTTAAGGAGGTCTGGTTACTGCCAATGCACCACACACTCTCAAGGGGAGCAGGGAGGCCCAAAGCTGCAAGCAAGTTTTTTGCTTAAATTTTTTCCTGTCTTGCCATAAAATAGGCATTTTATTTCATCACAGTGATGATTGGTATCCTACTAATTAGAAATGTTGGTTCATTTTGTCCACTGGGAAAAACACACAAGATAAGAGCAGTGAGTTTCTGCTTTATTCAGGGCCAGTAGTGAGGACTGTGGCCCAGAAGACAGCCTCTCAGAGCCTCAAGGAACTGCTCCTTACAGGCAGGGGAGGGAAAATTGTGTGTGCACCCACACGTTCATTTGTGTCCAACTCTTTGCCACCCTGTGGACTGTACTCTGCCAGGCTCCTCTGTCTATGGAATATTCCAAGCAAGAATACTGGAGCAGTTTGCCATTTCCTACTCCAGGGATCTTCCTGACCCAAGCGTCGAACTCGCCTCTTGGACACTGCAGGCGGATTCTTTACCGCTGAGCTACCGGGGAAAGCACAGGTAGTGAGGCAGGAAAAGCTTACTACTAATCACAAAGAACAGACATCTCAAGGTGATGATCAGTCGTGTCCGACTCTTTGCGACCCCGTGGACTATATAGTCCATGGAATTCTCCAGGCCAGAATACTGGAGTGGGTGGCCGTTCCCTTCTCCAGGGGATCTTCCCAACCCAGGGATCAAACCCAGGTCTCCCGCATTGCAGGCAGATTCTTTACCAGCTGAGCCACAAGGGAAGCCCCTGTCTCTGTAAGGGAAGAAGAAAGCATCTGGGGGTCATTGAAATCATTCCTTGGATATGCATCTTAACTACCTAGGGGCCCTTGCATCCTCCTGCTTTTCTACCCTGAATTCCCCTCAGGGCGCACAGTCGCTGGTGACTGCACGACCCACTGTAAGTGGGGCTCGACTTAGCCCTTCATATAAGGAGATGATGAGTGACACTTTTTGTTCTTTTTTAAAATAATTTTTATTGGGTATAGTTCATTTGCAATGTTGTGTTAGTTTCAGGTATTCAGCAAAGTGAATCACCCTTATACATATATCCACTTTTTTTTTAGATTGTTTTCCCATACAGACCATTGCAGAGTACTGAGTTCACTGTGCTATCCAGCAGATTCTTATCAGCTATCTATTTTATAAATTGTACTGTATATATGTCACTCCCAATCTCCCAGTTTATCCTCCCCACCACCTTACCCCCTGGTAACCGTAAGTTTTCTATATCTGTTCTTTCTTTACAAGTCATAGGTATATCTTTTAAATAACTCAAAGGATAAAAGATATTTCTTTCTTAGAAGTCAGATTCATTCAGATATGATTCATATACAACATTCACCCGTGTGAGTGTGCAGTTCAATGTTTTTTGACAAACACATGCAGTTATGTGACTGTCACCATAATCAAGATACAGAACATTCCCATCACCCCAAAAAGTCCCCTTGTGCCCCTTTATAGTCAACCCATAATCCTACTCCCAGACCCTGCCAACCACTTATGTTCTATGTCCTACAGTTTTGCCTTTCCAAGAATATCATAGAAATGGAATCATTTGGTATGTTTTGTTGTAAATATATATTTTCATTTCTTTCGGTTAAATACTTAGGAGTGAAACAGCTGGATTGTATGGTATAATGTTTAATTGTACCAGGATTCGCCCACGTGATTGAACCATTTTACATTCCCATCATCAGTGTGTGAGAATTCCAGTACTCAGGTTCAAGACTTTGTTTTTAGCAATACTAATTCTCCAAGCCAGGCTTCAACAATATGTGAACCATGAACTTCCTGATGTTCAAACTGGTTTTAGAAAAGGCAGAGGAACCAGAGATCAAATTGCCAACATCCACTGGATCATGGAAAAAGCAAGAGAGTTCCAGAAAAACATCTATTTCTGCTTTATTGACTATGCCAAAGCCTTTGACTCTGTGGATCACAATAAACTGGAAAATTCTGAACGAGATGGGAATACCAGACCACCTGACCTGCCTCTTGAGAAATCTGTATGCAGGTCAGGAAGCAACAATTAGAACTGGACATGGAAAAACAGACAGGTTCCAAATAGGAAAAGGAGTGCGTCAAGGCTGTATATTGTCACCCTGCTTATTTAACTTATATGCAGAGTACATCATGAGAAACACTGGACTGGAAGAAGCACAAGCTGGAATCAAGATTGCCAGGAGAAATATCAATAACCTCTGATATGCAGATGACACCACCCTTATGGCAGAAAGTGAAGAGGAACTAAAAAGCCTCTTGATGAATGTGAAAGAGGAGAGTGAAAAAGTTGGCTTAAAGCTCAACATTTCAGAAAACGAAGATCATGGCATCTGGTCCCATCACTTCACGGGAAATAGATGAGGAAACAGTGGAAACAGTGGCAGACTTTACTTTTTTTGGCTCCAAAATCACTGCAGATGGTGACTGCAGCCATGAAATTAAAAGATGCTTACTCCTTGGAAGAAAAGTTATGACCAACCTAGACAGCATATTCAAAAGCAGAGACATTACTTTGCCAAGTAAGGTCCATCTAGTCAAGGTTATGGTTTTTCCAGTGGTCATGTATGGATGTGAGAGTTGGACTGTGAAGAAGGCTGAGCGCTGAAAAATTGATGCTTTTGAACTGTGGTGTTGGAGAAGACTCTTGAGAGTCCCTTGGACTGCAAGGAGATCCAACCAATCCATTCTGAAGGAGATCAGCCCTGGGATTTCTTTGGAAGGAATGATGCTAAAGCTGAAACTCCAGTACTTTGGCCACCTGATTCGAAGAGTTGACTCATTGGAAAAGACTCTGATGCTGGGAGGGATTTGGGGCAGGAGGAGAAGGGGACAACAGAGGATGAGATGGCTGGATGGCATCACTGACTCGATGGATGTGAGTCTGAGTGAACTCCGGGAGATGGTGATGGACAGGGAGGCCTGGCGTGCTGCAATTCATGGGGTCGCAAAGAGTCGGACACGACTGAGCGACTGAACTGAACTGAACTGAATAGGCGTGTAGTGGTATCTCATTTTGACTTTAATTTGAATTTCCTAACCAAATTATTCTTTTTTAATAAGCAATATTTGTCTAGAGACACAGTGGGGTGTTCTGTTTTGTTTTTAGGCCGTGCCATGAGGCATGCAGAATCTTGGTTACCGGATCAGGGATTGAACAGATGCCCCCTGCAGTGGAAACGTGGAATCCTAACCACTGGCCAATCAGGGAAGTCCCTGGAAACACAATGTTTTAAAGCTTGAGGCGTCCTAAGTTGCTGGGGAGATCTTTCCCGGTCTTGTGGCTGCAGGGGCATGCACTTCTTACCTCTGGTCAGGAGAGGGCAGGAGAGGACAGAAAATGAGCTTCCCAGGTTTTAGACTGTCAGGGGCTGCATCAATAGTATTGAGATACATTACTGCATTTATGGTTTTTCTCTCTGAACTCCTGGGCCGCTACCTCGTGAGACTTGACTCCCCAGATTAATCTTGTGACGTGATTCAAGGCCAAACGTCTTAACCAACCTTATAAAATCCTAGGGACTGAGCTACCAAAACTGAACCACATTGGTAGAATCCTTAATAAGTATACCCTCCAATGTCACGCATCAGAGCTTGTGTTAGGGAGAATCACAAGCGACTAAGCTGGTAAACTCTGTTCTTCTCCAACTTTTCAGGAGCTGAGAGACTGAGGCAGGTCTTTGTGGGGGACATGCGTGGGACAAGTCTCCAGACTCCGGTCAGCTACAGGACCTCCTCTCTAGGACCTGGATGGGGGCAGTTCAGACGGGGTATGGCACAGATCTTCTGGGGTTGGGGCTGCCGGGTGCCCCCAAAGTTGTACTCCAGCCTGAGCCCTGGGCTCCGCCCTGGCAGCTAGAACAAAAAGGTCCCGAGGAGGGTGGCAAACATCAGCAAGAGCTTCATCTGAGCCAGCTGGTCCCCTAGGCACACCTGATGTCCTGGAAGCAGAAGGAAAGGTCATGAGGTAGCAGGTGGTCCTGCAGGGGTCCCATCACACCCACCACCCACAACCAGTGCTGCACCCCATACCTGCGGAGAATGGCAGGAAGACTTTCCTTACCACAAAATTTCCTTCCTTGTTCAGGAAGTGGCCAGGGTTCAACTGTCAGGGGGGGGTCCCCCAACACTCAGGGTCACAGAGCAGAGGCCAGGTTGGGCAAGATGATGGTACCCAGCAGAGATGAGCTGGTGTAGCTCAAGGAGCTCAGTTGACACAGCACCCAACCCTGACGCTGGGCTGACATGAGCTCAGAGAACACTAGGTGTGCAGGCGAGAGTCGCCTGGGGCCAGGGAGCCCAAAGATTCAGGAGAGAGGCCCTCACAGCAGTGAAGTTGCTGGGCATTACTCTCCTGGCTAAGGGGCACCCACCTCCATCCTAAGACTCCCAGCCTGGGCTAGAGACACAGCCCCTGTCTCTGAGGAAGAGGGCCAGTGGCTGGTGGGGACCAGAGGGGACCATGTCCTGCACAGGGCAACAAACAGTGGTGGTGTGTGTGCATGAGAGCGAGAAGAGGAATGGAATAGCAGACAGACAAAGGGTAAGGAAGACTTAGTAATGAGGCAGAGAGAGAAGAGACAGAAAGCTTCTCTCCTTAGAATTAGGGAGAAGAGAGGGTGACCTCTAACCCTAACCCGAGCCCTCACTCTACCTCAAAGAAGTGAGTGACTGGAAAGAGAATCAGACTGATCAGATGGGAGCAGAAAGGAGCCAACGCTTCCTGTTGGTGACTTCTGCTCTGTGCCTCGCAGGCCCTGGCCTGAGCAAGAGGCCCAAGGGGAGCCAGGAAGGGGTTTGCTGTGGCCCCTGGGACCTGGGACACCCAGCCCCAGGGCTCTGAAGCGGGCCTCTTATTCTGCAGCTCCTTAACCAACACCAGAGAATCAAACTGGTCATCCCTGGGGGACTAGAGAACTGTCCACGTGATTCTTGGTTTTGACAAAGACATCTTGAAATTAAAGACAAAAACTCAGTGGTTTTAAGCCTGCACACCAAAGAGAAGCCAATGAGGAATGCACAAAACAGAGAATGTGTATACTTTCAGAAGCCCTCTCCCCTCTTTCTTCAGTTGATCTACTGAAGCCTGCAGGGAGAGGCCTGACCCTAGCCATCCAGACGGGCGCCCAGGCCTCGCGACTCATGGCTTCAGGCAGAGGCTTTTGCAGGGGAGGCACTTGCTCCTGCTGCTGCCTAAGCAAGCTGTTTCCTAGCTATAGTTTTGGGACTTCCACCCCACTCTTGTTTTCCCTCCCTGGGATGAAGAAACCTCTGCCTTATGGCAGTTCTTAACAATCTCCTTTGGATGCAAAGGCTCCGGGCAAGATGCTCTTTTCCCTTCAGAGTTATTTATTTCCTGTTCTGGGTGATGTTCTGGACTTCTTGCAAAGTGACTGAGCGACCTCAGCTCGTGGGACTGGCTCAGACATAGCCAGTACTCAACAAGGGCAACCCTCCTTCTCCTCCAAATTATAGAGCCATCTGCCTGCTGGGTGCCTCCTGGAGACTCTAGCCCAACTTCTTCCCTGTAAATGGCAGCTTGGAGCCTATAATCAAATAAAACGTCTGAGGAGACGGGCTTGATTAGGGGCCGTTGCTGTTGTCACTGTCACTCGACTGTCGGAATGGTTAAGAACAGTTTAGGAATATCTGTAACATTTAATGATCTACTGTCAAGCTTTGATTCTACTTTCAGGAGACATCTCTTGCCCGAGCTGGGAAAGCTGGATATTGATTCCAGGCTGTTAATGGTTCCCTGGAGCTCTTATCACAGAACAAACTCCTAGAATCAATTGGCAAGAATGTGCTATTAATAAGGAAATTTCTAATCCCAAATGGCATAAAACAGAGCTGAACTCTAGTTCCCTCTTTTTCAACTTGACCTAATTTGGTATAGCTCTTAGACCACCAGGGCCTGAGGCCTCCTACCAGACTAACAGCAGAATGAGCTGATGACATGGTCCTGTCCTTACAATCCAGGAGACATTTAACCTCTAAACCTGATGGTCAAATACTGCCAAGGACTGTTCAGTGTTAGCCAACCTAACAGAACAATAGACAAGGCCAAGCATCTCCATCCAACATGCTGGCTCATTTACTTTACTAAAATGGGATTTGGGGAGGAATATGTATGGCAGGGAGTATGGTAAAAAGGACAAAAAAAAGCTGGAATCAGAAGGACATGAATTAAACTCAGTTAATTTTCTTACTATGTGTTCGGGGCAGTTACATGAGCTCTTACAAGCTATCTGTTTAAAAAAAGAATGACAATAGCAACAACATCAAAAAGACAGGATTATTATGAAGAAGAAAGTACATGGAGGTGGGGACCTCAAGTCTGATCAAATTAATAAGAATTTAATGATCACATCCTGCTAGGCCCTTGCAATCACGTCTGCCCTGAACCATGGTTGTAAGAGTTGAACAAAGATTGTCATGATGGAGAAGACTGGGCTCCCATACGTTCTCTCTCACCATCATTTCCATGGTGTACCATCCTGTACCATCAAGGCTTCCAGCAAGAGCAGGCTGGAGCATCAGCGCTGAGCCAAAGCCCCTTTCTGAGGGAAGGCTTGGGGCTCTGGCCGTCACCTCCATGTACTGGGTGCCAAGATAAGAGACTGCCACATCTTCATTAAAATTGGCAACCTTACCATCTGTGCTTCTTTAAAATGACACCCCACTCCCCAAATGATTCTTGATACCTGGCACCCACTCCCTGTGAAACCCTGTCTCCTTGCAGGTGGGCTGGCTGTAGTGACTCACTTCTGGCAAATAGAATATGGCAAAAGTCATGATATCATGTGAGATTAGGTTACAAAAAGACTAAGGCTTCTGTCTTCTCACTTGCTCTAATGGAGTTCAGCTGTTTTAAGCTCCCCTTTGTAGATTCCCAATGTCAAGAAACTGAGGGTGGCCTCCAGCCAACTGCCCAGAATCAACTGAATCCTGAAGATGTGGGACCTCCCTATGGAGCCTTCAGGGGAGACTGCAGCTGCAGCCCAACAACATCATCATGGCATTACGAGAGATCCTGAATCCGAGCCATCCAGCTAAGCAGTACCTAGGCCCCCGACCCGCAGACACTCAGATCTCTGACTCTCAGAAATGCTGTTGTTGTAAGATGCTAAGTTTGGGGGTAATTTATTATGTACCAGGAGATGTAGGCTTCCCAGGTGGTGCTAGTGGTAAAGAATCTACCTGCCAATACGGGAGATCTAAGAGACACAGGTTCGATCCCTGGCTTGGGAAGATCCTCTGGAGGAGGGCATGGCAACCCACTCCAGTATTCTTGCCTGGAGAATCCCAGGGACAGAGGAGTGCAGTGGGCTACAGTCCATGGGGTCGCAAGATTCAGACAAACTGAAGCAACTGAGCATTCAAAGAGAGGTAGACAGTTAATTCAATAAACATCTTTTACTTAGGATTTGCATGACAGTCAGTCATTGTGAAGACTGAATGCTGTAGTAGACACAAATCCCTTAACACAGTGAGGCTTGGCAGAGAGCAGCTTACTAGTTATTAGAAATTATTAGGACCTATTTCATGTCAGAAACCTGTCTCAAGTTGGATCACTAGAGAGCTATAAACCTCAACTCTATCTTTTTTCTTACTCCATATAAAAATGTATTCATGTCCAACTTTCATCATTTAAAATGAGTTAGAGGTAAGAAGCTACCATTTGAAAAAATATTCCTGTATCTTTTAAAAACTCCTACTTAAGGCACCACTCAAGTATATATTGTCTACTGGCCTTCAAAACTGTGTTATGAATGATGATCTTCATAATCACTTCTTGGAGGGTGATAAGCCTCCAGAGTTTTCCTCATACAGGTATGCTTGCTTTTATTACATGAGAATCATAGCTAATTTGGATTTTCTCTTTTGTCTTGACCCCAAGGTAGCTCAGACTCAAGTTTATGTACATATACAGTAGCTGTTTTTGACTTAGTTTTTAACTTTATTACTCTCTCTCTCCTTATTCAGTACTTGTCCTTTTAACCTCTAAAATCACTGAGGATGGTGATTGTAGCCATAAAATTAAAAGACACTTGCTCCTTGGAAGGAAATCTATGATAAACCTAGACAGTATATTAAAAAGCAGAGACATTACTTTGCCGACAAAGGTCTGAATAGTCAAAGCTATGGTTTTTCCAGTAATCACATACAGATGTGAGAGTTGGACAATAAAGAAGGCTGAGCACTGAAGAACTGATGCCTTCAAACTGTAATACCGGAGAAGACTCTTGAGAATCCCCTGGACTGCAAGGAGATCAAACCAATCAATCTTAAAGGAACTCAACCCTGAATATTCATTGGAAGGACTGATGATGAAGCTGAAGTTCCAACACTTTGGCTACCTGATGCGAAGAGCCAACTCATTAGGAAAGACTCTGATGCTGGGAAAGATCAAAGGCAAAAGGAGAAAGGGACGACAGAAAATGAGATGGTTGGATGGCATCACCGACTCAATGGTCATGAATTTGAGCAGACTCCCGGAGATAGTAAGGGACAGGGAAGCCTGGCATGCTGCAGTTCATGGGGTCACAAAGAGTTGGACATGACTTAGCTACTAAACAACAACAGCCTCTTAACCTAATTATAAAATGAAAGAAACTAGACAGGCATTTCCAAGGATGTAATACAAAATGCAGACCAAGCCTAAGGCACATAAAGTGCAAATGGCCTAAAAGTTTATAAGGAGGGTTAAGAAATACAAAACACCCATTTGGTGGAATGTTATGCAGCCATTAATGGTGATGTGGACCAGTTGTGTTCAAATTGTTGTCCTGGGACCCAAAGCATCTCCACCACCTGGGAACCTGTTAGAAAGGTAAATTCTCAGGGCTCACCCCCAGTGCTCTGGGAATGGAGCCCAGCAATGTCCATTTTGGGGCTTCCCTGGTGGCTCAGACGGTAAATAATCTGCCTGCAATGAGAGAGATCCAGGTTTGATCCCTGGGTCAGGAAGATCCTCTGGAGAAGAGCATGGCTACCCACTCCAGTATCCTTGCAAGGAGAAGCCTGGTGGGCTACAAGTCCATGGGGCCACAAAGAGCTGGACACAAGTGAACACTAACACTCTCTTTCCTTTCTTTCTAATGTACATTTTAGTAAGCCTTGCAGGTGATTCTGGAAGTCTGAGAACCAATACTGAAGAAGAATCAGAATAATGAGTTAACTCACATGAAGGATTCAGAATTACATATTCAGCATAATCATAGATATATTTTAAAAATGTGGACAGAAAAGATTGGGAAGAAGAACATTAAAATATGTGCAGGGGTTACTTCTGAACAGGGCAGAACATTTAAAAATATCCCTAAATGAGTATATTCTTTCACAATCATAACCCTTTTGTCTGGAAAGCCATAGATGGAGATGGATGCATGGATGATTGACAGAGAGCCGGCAGACAGGCAGAAGCTGGAGGGGGTGGCTGTGCCGGGCAGGCTGCCCAGCGAAGGGTGCTTTCTACAGGCGCTGCATCGGTCGTGAGGTCACACAGGGGCCTCCTACCTTGGGACACGGTGGCCATGCACGTGAGTGGAGGTCACACACTGGCGCACGGCACCTACACAACACTGCTGAGGTGCTGCACCTCGTGGAGGATGGCGCAGGTGTGGGGCAGTAGCTTGTGGTCCTTGTAGCAGATGGCTCCGGAGGTGCCCAGCACTGCGTCCAGTTCCTGCTGCACCCTCTCTGCCGGCAGCTCTGCGTGGGTCCCAGGACGGTGCTGCAGCCCAGCTTATCCACTGTCCTGGTCCGCACCCAGAGAAAACCATGGAGACTCAGGGCTCCTAGGTCGCCCCACCTCACTCAGCCACCCTTGATCCCAACAGTGACAGGCTCTCTCTCAGGCAGAGCTCATGAACAAGATTTTGCAGAGTTTGCTTCTCCAGGGGGTCTGGAGGGAAGGAGAAGGACCCACTACGTACCAGGTTTTCTATATACAAGGAGTCCTATGGAGTAGGAACGGTTTTCTCCATTTTACAGACAGGAAAACTGAGGCTGCGACCAGACAGGTACTCTGCTGAAGGTCACAAGACTGGTGGAACCAGGATGTGAACTTAGGTCATGGCTAGCTGGTCCCTGAGAGAACTCTAGCCACATTTTCTCTGTGATCTTGAGTGGGCATTAACACAGGGCCTGGCACTTAGAGGTACTGAATCAGTACTGAATGAGTGAAATAATACCACCTCATCTCACACTGGTTCTAAGTGGTTGAATTACTTACCCAGAATCACTCACTAAGTAGCCAGGAATAGAAGTCCCCTCCCTGACCCCTCTCCCCCTTCTGATTCAAAGCGATGAACACTTCCCACACCACAGGGGTCAGAGCAGGGCCCCCCTTCCCAGGGCTACATACCAAAGCCAGTGACGGGGGCCAGTGCCTTCAGCCCAGAGGCCCACAGCCCAGGGGCAGTCAGCAGGGTGTACCCATCAGCCCCCTTATCCTGGATGGCTCCACGCTGGATCATGTTGATGAACACCCAGTATAGAGTGGTGGCTGTGGTGTTAGTGCCTCCCAGAAACAGGCCGACCACCACCTGGATCAGGTTCTCTTCATTGAACGTGGAGACAGGGTTGTCTGTGGCCTAGTGGGTAGGCGGTGGGGAGGGCAGCTCCAGATCTGAAGCTCTCCTTTAACAGAGCCCTGGGGTCTCCCTGAGCGAGGCCTGGCCAGTCCCTAGACTTGTGACCAGAATTCTCTGGGTAGAGGGAACTGCCCCAGGGGTGCTGGCTCTGACATCAGCTAGGTCCCCTACTTCCCATTCTATCCATGTCTGCAGGAGCACTGGCCTGGGAGAAGAAGGGAGGAAAAACCCAAACAGTGGCTGCTTTGGCATGCTCTGAAAGATTTGAGGCCAGGGTGAGGACCTGAGGCCATGGCTTTGAAATGAGATGCAGCTGGGAAGACTGCCACTTTGTACCCCACCCCCACCCCATCCCTCCCCCTGCTCCGGCCCTACCCCCCACCTCCAGCCCTCTGCAGCCCTCTCTGGCCCACCTTGATGATCTGGGCCAGGTAGCAGCTGATGAAGTCCTTGAGGGCCTCAGATGTCCTGAGTTTGTGCCTGCTGATCTCCCGGTGGGTATAGCCCCGCACAACCTTCTGGTACCTAAACATATCCTGGTAGGGGCCAGGTAGGCAGTGGAAGGAGCAGGGGAACAGGTCGTTTAGCTGTTGGGTAAGAGGCCCACCCAGGGGCTGCTCAGGTGCTGGCACTGAGTCAGGGGAACTGAGAATGTTGCTGGGGATGCTGAAGGGGGCTAAGACCTCTGACGTGGGCATCCCAGGAGGAACCCAGAAACAGGCCCTGTGGCCCTCCCCCTGCCTAACTGACACTCACCTGGCTATGCCCTGGCTGAGGCCCCTGCCTGCATCGGACCCCCAGCTGTCCAATGACCGGCACGCCTGCCTCTCTGAGCGCCAACTTACCCAGCACCAAACGGTGCAGACAAAGGCCAAGCCAAAGTTGATGGCTTGAATCAGTTCCTGGAAGAAGGGATCCTCCGAGAGGAAGTGGTGGCTGAACACGACGGCCTCGATTACTCTGGCCGTGGATCTGACAATGGTGCCTGAGGGTCAAAGGGTCCACGTGGGAGCAGAGGGGCAGGGCTCAGAGTGAGGAGGCAGACAGCACTGCGCTGAGCGCTCCTCCACTCTGAATATGGCTGCTCATTGCATCATTCATTCATTCTCGGTCCTCAGTTGTTCACTCAGCAAATGATTACTGAGCACCATCTGTGGGCCAGGCTTCGTGATACAGGTGCTGGGTTTGCAAGGAGAGGTGCTGGAGACACACACCACTTTAAACACACTAGAATGTGGGGCAGGTGTGTCCCAGCTGGGAGCAAAGGATGCAGGGACCTGGGATTTGGGGAGGGCTGCTTAGCAGGTGATGTCAGCCAGGTCTGAGAGGAGCTGGGGTTTCTCACAGGGAGGGAAGGGGTATGGATTAGGATATTCTAGAGGAGGAAGAGCATGTGCAAAGGTTCTGTGGTGTAAACGGCCCGAGATGTTGGGGGAGGACATTTCCCCATCTGTAGAGAAGGGCTTCAGGCTTCCCCAAGGACTGGACATTCTGGGCCTGTGTCCACCCACCTGCCCACACTATAGAAAGTCCCGATTTACTGATGTAGCATAAGTCCCCTCCTGGACCTGCAAAGGGTCCACTCCTCTACAGTTGCACGCGCATACACACACACGGTTCAGCCTCCCTGCAGGAGTGTGCTGTGTGCTGCGGGGACTGGGGGACTGTCCAGGCCGCTCCTCACCCTGTTCCCGGTGGAAGCCCTCGACCAGCCCTGCTGCCTCTTCCTGCAGCCTCAGCTCCAGTGCCAGCGGACCTTGGCTAAGTCGCTGCAGCGTGGCCAGGCAGAATCATCTCTACTACCGCCATCTGTGCCCATTGCTGCAGATGACCCCTGGGCCAGGGGTGCGGCATGTCCAGCAGTCCCTCCCAGCCTCCCTGGCCAAGGCTGCCCAGCTCGCATCCAGGTGGGGAGGGCAGACCCCTGCCAGCCTTCCCAGTCAGCTCTGGGATGGTGCTCTGTCAGAGCCGCTCAGAGGGGCATCTGCGGCTCATGGGGTCCATGAGCCTGGTGCAGTCCAGGCTCAGCTGTGCCCTCCTCCCAGGCTGCCGACCTGATTTTGCCTTTAAGAGTCCCCATAGGAACTGGAGGAGGAGATAAAGAAAGGAAAGGAGGACAGGGCCTGGAGGGGAGAGCAGGGGGCAGAGGGGCTTCGCTGAGCCAGGTGCTGTACGGGGTACCTTCCGGTGTGTGGCTCACTTAACCTCCCCCCTGCCCTGTCCCTGGGAGGTGAGAGCAGTCAGTCTCCCGATCTAACAGATGGGTACACTGAGGGACAGAGAGTGAGTGCCTCGTCTGGAGCAGAGCTGAGACTTGACCCAGGTCTTTTTAACCCTCGGGGCTGGTTCCTCCCCATGCCACCCTCACCCCTCGCACAGGGTTTTCTGAGGAGATCCGAGTCCTCCCGGCAGGTCACTCCACGTCAACAATTCTGGGTCACCCCACTGGACCACCCAGCCACCCTGTCCCCAGCAGGAAGGGCAGCCTTGCCTCTTTCTCCAACGAGGTCCCGGAAGAGTGGGGTGAGGGGCCAGCCTGAGAGCGGCTCTGAGTGGGAGACCAGGGCTTCCTTCACTGCCCGGAAGCCACACAGCACCACCAGAGGCGTGGGACCCACCCGCACTGTGAACATGGGGCCGTGAGTCTGGGCCAGCTGCGGAGAGACGGCGTCTCAGGTTGCAGAGACAGCTCAGCTGACCCCATTCCCCGCACCTTCCTTTTGGCATGAAGCCCCTCCTTCTCACACCCAGTACTCACCTTCTCAGAGCGCTCGCCGCCCATTCATCAGATAAGCCAACGCCCGGGCTCCCACAGCTGGCACGAGTGCCAGCGGAGCACATCACAGGCTCCCCAGGGGCTTAGCATAGTCAGGGCCCAGCACTTACACATGTGGTATCTGATCGCTGAACCTCAGCGACCCTGGGAGCTGGGTATGTTCCACCCATTTTACAGATGATAGTAAATTATCATTACACTTTCTCCAGAGCTTAGTGTCCAGTGTGGCCTTTACACAGGTTACTTTAGCTTTAGCACACCATCAGTGTGTGTATGAGGTACGTATCATTATCTTTATTTTTTGACAGTGGAGGCCAGGGAATTCCCTGGTGGTCCTGTGGTAAGGACTCCACGCTCTCACTGCTGGGGGCCAGGTTCATTTCCTGGTGGGGGAATGAAGATCCCACAAGCTGCTCAGCACAGCCAATAGAAAAAGAAGAGGAAGAAGAAAGACAAGAAAATGGAGGCCAATGAAGAAAGTGAAAGACCAGAACCTCACACCCAGGTCCCATGACTCTCACTGCAGTGCTGGAGCCTGGAAACCATGGTCCTCGCATATCTTCAGCCAGAATTTTAAAGAGTACTTAGTTTTCATCGATGAGAGCTGAGCCTTGTCATGCAGAAGGGAACTGTCTCCAGCCTCCAGTTCTCATCGGAAGGACTGATGCTGAAGGTGAAGCTCCAATACTCTGGCCACTTGATGCGAAGAACTGACTCGATTGAAAAATCCCTGATGCTAGGAAAGATTGAAGGCGGGAGGAGAAAGGGATAACAGGAGATGAGACGGTTGGATGGCATCACCGACTCAATGGACATGAGTTTGAGTAGGCTCCGGGAGTTGGCGATGGACAGGGAAGCCTGGTGTGCTGTAGTTCATGGGGTCGCAAAGAATCGGACACGACTGAGCAACTGAACTGAACTGAACTCCAGTTCTCAGCAACAAATCAGTTTTGACCTGGATTTCGAACCCCTCTCCTTGCAACAGAAGCCTTCTACTGGTGGGACCCACCCGACCCAGAAAGGGCCTTAATGCCACAGCGTTCCTTGAGTGTGCCCTTGGGGGTCCCAATCTCCCCGGTTCCCAACCCAAGTGGCTTTTCAGAAAATGGCTTCCAGCCACAAACAGCACCCTCTTGGAGCAGAGTCTGGTGAAATAGTGCCCTCCACCGCGTTACGTTGGCTGTGGAGCTCTGCCTCAGGATCCTCTTGGGTGAGCTCTGGGCAAAGTCCCTACAGTCAGTGTTTGCAGTCCCCCAACAACCCCGCACTGGGTAGATGAGGAAATGAAGGCTCAAGGCCGTAACGCGAGCGAACGGCAGGAGCAGGATTCGCCCTGATGTGTGTCTGAGCCCGGTTTCTTACTTTTTGTGTCCCTGGGCTGAGGGGGAGGGTCCTTGTGCCCACCCCTCCAGAGGGCCTCCAACTCAGGCCAGATTCCCTACCTGGAGCAGCGTTGCCGGGTGCAGCTGAAAGCTTAGTTGCCACAGGTTTCCAAGGATGGGGAAGGGGAAGGAACCAGGAAGAAGGTGGTTCCATTCCCAGAAGATGATGCCGAATTTCAGGAGCAGGAAGGAGGCGGCCAGTAAAGCCAGCCAACTGAGCAGGGGGCACATCTCAGGCCTGCACCCCCCTCTTCCCTTGGCCTCCGGCCCTTGCTGCAATGAGCCCCAGCCGTTTCTGTAGTCCTCCCTGGCCACCCTCCTCTCTCCACTGCCTGACCTCTGCTTTTATGCCAGCACTTTCGGGCAGTGTCATGAAGGGAGGCAACCCCAGGAGTCTTCTCACGATGGAATAAATCCATTTGGTCACACCGGTCACACCCGGCCTACTACTCAGCAGGGCCACAGGGCTCTGGCTGCAACAGGTTGGGACACTTTCACTCCCAGAGCAGCCTCACCCCTGGCCCGTGGAGCTCAGCCCCTCTCAGTTGACTACCCAGGTCA
Organism: Ovis canadensis; assembly: GCF_042477335.2. Taxonomy (NCBI): domain Eukaryota; kingdom Metazoa; phylum Chordata; class Mammalia; order Artiodactyla; family Bovidae; genus Ovis; species Ovis canadensis. Next base: position 206,423,321 of record NC_091245.1, on the reverse strand, counting down.
ATCCAAGGAAGGCAGGGCAGTCGCTGGCTGCAGCATGGTCCTCCCCCAGGAGATGCTCTTCTGGTTCAGCACGATGCCAGCTGGGCTTGACTGTCTTGCTCCCCTCTGCCCAGGTGCTAAGCAGCCTCTCTGGAGGCCCCACCAACCTCCCAATCCCAGCCCCATCCTCTAGTCAGCTGGGACTCTCCACCTGCCCAGGGGTGACCGCGTGTGTCACTTGTCACGTTCTGTAACCTCTGCTTTTATCTCAGCTATCCTGGAGTCAGATGGTGAAGTCTAAATCCTAGCCCTCCCCTCACTAGGTGAGGACCTTGGGCAAGTTTTCGGCCTCCCCCTGCTTTGGTTTTCTCATTCGTACAATGGAGATGTTAATTTTAGGCACTGCCTCAGAGAACTGTTGTGCCAGGTGTGGCAGGAGATACATGGTATGCTCGAGTAAACTGAGGATAGTTTAATGAAGAGATGATGCAGGGAGCTTAAATCAGGTGCTCTGTGACAACCTAGAGGGGTGGGATGGGGTGGGATGGGGTGGGAGGTGGGAAGGAGGTTCAAGATGGAGGGAACATATATATACCTATGGCTGACTCATGTTGATGTATGGCAGAAACCTACACAATATTATAAAGCAATTATCCTCCAGTTAAAAATAAATAAAAATTTTAAAAAAGACAGATTTACAAAGGTGTGTGGGCAGGGGTTAGGGGAATCACAAGGCACAGGGCAGTGCTCAGGGCAGCCACGTTGGGGAGGCCTGCCCACTACAGCCTTAGAGAGGAGAAGGGCCTTGATTAATGGGTGCAGACTTTGAGTTCAGGAAGATGGAAAAGTTCTGGAGATGGATGGGGGAGATGGCTGCACAGCGGTGTGAATGTACTTAATGCCACTGAAAAAGTGATACTTAAAAGTGATTTAAATTGTAAGCTTTATGTTGTGTACATCTTACCCCAATTTTTTAAAACAAGTCAAGGGACGGAGATGTGAGCAGATCCTGGAGCCCATCGTTTGGTGGAGACCCCCCAGCAACTCTTGGTGGGTCATTGACTAGAGATCTGGCCTTCAGAAGTGGGGTGTAGCTGTTTATGGCAACCCTGCAGGAAATAAATACCCCATCCACACTCTGCTCTACCCTCTGATGTCTATAAAGTAATGAGCCTCCCAGTCTCCCATTGGTCAAATCTGACTAAAAACTATAGAGCAAGAAACCCGGTAGCAAATGTAAAGTTGTGCTGCTGCTTTGGAAACAATCTAGTCCCAAATGGTTCGTCACAGCCGTGTGATCCAGCAATTCCACTCCCTAGGCATACATCCAAAAGAAATGAAAACATGTGTTCACACCAAGATGTGTTCACACCAAGATGTGTACACAAGTGCTTGCGGCAGCATCATTTGTAATGGCCCAGAATGATGAATGGTCCATCGATTGACGAATGGTCCTCAGACCTCACTCTGCATGTGGAAACGCTTCACTAACTCCGTCCCCACAGGCAGTTCTTCTTCATCTCTTATGCCTTCACTCACACAGTTCTCTCTGCCTGGAGGCTCTTCCCACATGTCTCTGCCTCTGGAAGTTTCATCTGTCTCCAAGGACTATCTCATCTGGTATGATGACAGGGATGCTCCCCCCAACAGGGCTGTTAGGAGGATGAGCTGAGACAATGTGAGATGCAAGTGCTTGTGAATAATGTACATGCCAGTACAAATATTGTCACTGCTGCAGTTTCCACAAAACTGCCGCCTTCTGCTTTTTATACATTGCCTTCCCCTCTCCAACATGTCAGATTCCTTCTTTCTCAAATTATTGCTTAAGAGATTGAGTGTGAGTATGAAGTCACTCAGTCGTGTCTGACTCTTTGCGACCCCATGGATGGGTAGCCTACCAGGCTCCGGGTCCATGGGATTTTCCAGGCAAGAATACTGGAGTGGGCTGCTACTTCCTTCTCCAGGGGGTCTTCCCAACCCAGGGATGGAACCCGGGTCTCCTGCATTGTAGGCAGAGGCTTTACCGTCTAAGCTACTAGGGAAGCTTAAGAGATTACCCTTCTCTAAATGCCTCTCTCCAGCCAACCTCCCTAGTCTCTATCCACTTGCTCCAGACACCCAGCCATCACCCATGATGGTCTTCACCTTGCTCTGGCTTGACTCCTTGGCTCTGCTAACTAGGTGGGCATCCATTCCAGTTTTTCTACAATATGACATGTTCCTAAGGGCAGATGCCTTATCTCCCCCTCTTTGGGTTTCTCCAACAGTGTCACCTGATTGCTCAGAGTCCCGAGTTGCCGTTAGGTGATGTGGACTCACTAACAGAAGGACTGGCGGCCCCCGAGGCCAGGCCCATGGCTTTTCATGTTCCTGTGTGTGAACACACCAGTGTCCCCTGCATGAGAGCTCCTGCACGGTGGTCCTTCCACACACATCTAAACTTCTGCTTCACTCCCTTCTCTCCCCACTGCAGTTGGGGGGAGGGCTTGGAGTACCTCCCATGTAACCTGGTACACCCTTCTGAGGGAATTCAGGTGGTTTTGGCGGTTTGGGCACGTGAGGATGGTGTTCTAGGGGTGGCTGGGGTGGGTGGTGCTGGCGGTCATGAGGGTTTTAATAGAGGCTTTTGCACAGATGCAGGGAGTTGGTCAGTGCCTGTTGGTGGTGGCTCTGGTTTTGGAGATGGTGGTAGGATAGCAAGATGGGTCTGTCATCTGCCTTGTGACCCACTGACCACATTCCAGTCAGGTCCAGATATATTCTGGGTGTCTTGGCTAGGAATGTCGAGCCTCCTCAACAACAGATATATCCTTTGAAGCCTTTTATTTAAGAGACAGGCAACCTCCCCGGATGGGAGATTGCCTGGTCAACATTCCTAAGTGTGTTGAACTTTGACACACTCCCCTCCCTCCCCAACTAACCCCCTGGCTCCTGAGGGGGGGATGTGGCTCCTGGAAGAGACACACCCAGCACAAGGGCCCAGACTGCCATCAAATTCTAGGCATGGTGGGCCCAGGGCACCAACCCGTCCCTCAGTGCTCAGCCAGGCCCTCAGTGTTGGGTTGTGGGTTGTGGGCTCCCCAGTAAGATGGAGGAAGGAAGTCCACACGGTTCCCACTTAGAAGGAAGTTTCCACGCAAAGTGTCTGACCCTGTGGTAAACCACCCTCAAGTTGTACCTTCCTAGCTGGTCTCCATATCATTCCAGTCACCATCGCCACCCAGGCTATCAGGCTCCCTGTTTTCTTTTTAGAATTCTAAGCCAAGGGTGGACAAAACTCAGACTCCTGCCTCTTGTTCCTCTAGGAACAACTCAAATCAGCTAAAGATGTCTTAGCTAAGCACCTTCCCTGGTGAGATGTTTGCACATCAAATCCCTAAACCAATTCTTTCTATAGTACCGTGGAGGATGTTCCACTAAGCAGTTACGGTACGGAATCCCCAGAGACAGAAAATCAAGCACAGCTTTCTTGACATAGAGAAGCCAGTTTTGGCCTAAGCCATCTTATAGTCTAAGCCTGGCCACAACACTGGCCCTTGAACAGGTTTCAGTAATTAATGATCTACAAGGAACATAAGAATACAGAAACAAACAAGTGTTATCAGGCAAGAGAAGTATAAATAACAGTGGTAATATATGGGTTGTAAAGATTCCCAGCTCTGTGTCTCTGTTTTGATGGTAAACACGAGCCTGAGGGGCTCAACCACCAGATCAATGGAAGCCAGAGGGACCATGATGTTGCCCTTTTCTGACCCTCGTGACTTTAGTCAACCGAAGCTTGGACTCTGAGGACCACCCAGGCCCCTTCATGAATCTGCATAATTCCTTAGCTTAAATTTCCCCAGTTTTGCTCTTGAGGAGACACTGCTTCGGGAAGGATCTCCCGTGTTCTCCTTACTTCTGCAGTTAAGACCTCCTTCTCCTCTCCTGCTCTTTGGCTTGGGTTGTATCTTTTGGCTCTCCAGCCACCACAAGGCAAATCCAGGCTGGGCTAACGTTTGCTGCTTCTGCTTCAAGGATGAAGAAAGAAAGGATGAACTGATTTGCTCAAGAAAGTGCTAGGGCTACGATTCTAACCCAGGTTTCTGTCTCCAAGTTCAGTTTTCTTTTTCCACAGCTGCCTCCCATCTGGGAGGATGCCAACACACTCAAAATGAAGTTTATTAAAGTCCAGGAGTAAAAGAGAAGTGAGAATTTCTGAGCCAGTCACACTTCCAGAGGTCCTGATGCAGTTGCAGAGGCCTCCTCACAGGACCAGGCTGGCCCCAGGCCTGCCTCTGCATCCTGTCTTATGCTGCACCCAGAAACCCTCTCTTCGGAACTAAGATGCCCTTTCCACTCACTCTTCCTTTCTCTGCATTCCCCCATCCAGGAGGACTGCCTTCCAAGGCTTTTGAAGAAACAGTGGATAAGGACTACATATCAGAGCCTCAGCTAAGGGGCCTGTGCCCCAGGCAGGAGCTATTTCCCCAAACAGACTGCTTCTTGCAGTGTGACAGATGTCAGATAAAAGACTGCTTTCATCTCGAGATCCACCCAAACCCCCGGCCTAACCTGCACTTAGGGCCTGGAGGGTGTTCCCCTCCACACACACACTCCACAGGCACCAGCAAGGTCTGGGCTATCTGCAGCCCCAGCCCCAACTCTCCCTCCACTCTAGAGGGGAGGAGGCAAAAATAAGGAGGAACAGAGACCACGAGAGATAAAAGAAATGGAAAGAGGTGGGGGAGGAGAGGTCCTTAAGTTTATCTCAGTATACATGAACAAAGAGAGGGACTTGTGCTTCTTATATTTGTTTTGAATTTGCACAATGCAACTAGTGCCTACTGAAAGTGAGTGGGAACAAATGCAGTGGGCTCTGGGCAGTTAGAGGAGGTCCCCAGAGAACTGGAGCTATTTCTGGGAAAGGTTGGGAGACCCCCGGATCCCTAACTAAAGGAGGGTCAGACTCACAGACCAGACCCAGGCAACCTGGGCAAAGGCCAGCCCTCAGGGACATACCCTGCTTTGCATGTTATAATAATAATAATTGTGTCTCTTTCATTCTCCAAAGGATCCCTGTTTGACCACTCCCCACGAACAGCCTCCAGCCTCCAACTCTAAAAGTCTCCAGGCTTTGCAAGTGGGGAAATGATGACACGACATCTCACTGCAATGAAGTCTCGGCCTTGGGAATACTATTGAGTGTTCCAGTTCCCACAGGGAGTTGCTTTCTTTCAACCTAAATTTGAAGAGGGTGAGTGAAGCTGCAAAAGACACTCCCATGCCACTGTTTGCCCAGGTGTAGGATCCCAGGGCTCAGGAGGAGGCTTGGTGTTTGAAGAGCATGGCAAAGGGCAGTCAATGCCCTCCCCACAGGAAAGCACATAGGCACACCCACATCTAGTACCCTCTGCCTCCACAGAGCTCCAGGGGCAGGTGAATTACTCACAAACCGGACCAATGTCTTTATTATACTCAGCTTATTCCTTCCATGCAAACAAGATTTAGGAAAGCTTTTATTAAAAACACCAAATGTATTTTAAACAGTCAAATGGAAAGATCCAAAATCTTATGAAGGACACTGGAAATGAACTGGGATAGATGTCCTGACAGCGCCTGAGCTTCCTGTCAGCTGGAATGAGTGGAGACACACTGTGCTCCAGAAACTCCATCGAGAAGCCAAGAGTTTTCCCAACAGCAGATTCTGAAAGGGGTCTCCCGAGTCTGCTACCTAGTAGACAACATTGTCAACAGAGATCTTTTGGAAGATGAGCAGCTTTTCTCATGGGCCCAACTCTGAGGGTGACTCCAATACTGACCTAGGACAAAGTATTGAAAGCAGAGAGGGGCGGTCTCTCTGTGGGTACAAGGAGGCTCGTCTCAGGCAGCGTGATTTATGGGGAAAACCTGGCCATACCTAGGAATGGGTGGTATTGCTTATCTCAGGCAAGCATTGTTTTGCTTATCTACCTATGAATGTCAGTGGTTGTATCACCTGGTGTGTGGCCAGGACGGAGTGCCTATAGTCCTGATCAACTGCTGAGCTCCCAAAGGAAATAGGCACCAAGGCTCCTCTAGGCAAGTAAAGAATCCGCCTGCCAGTGCAGGAGACACAGGAGATGTGGGTTTAATCCCTGGGTAGGAAAGATCCCCTGGAGAAGGAAATGGCAACCCACTCCAGTGTTCTTACCTGGAGAATGCCATGGAGGAGCCTGGCGGGCTACAGTTCACGGGGTTACAAAGAGTCGGACACGACTGAAACGACTGAGCACAGCACAGCTCTAGGGAAAACCCTTCTATTGATTGCTTCAAGATTTTGGCCTCCATGAGGCAGCTTGGTGGGCTAGTCTGGACAGTTTTGGGCAGGGAACTCTTGTGGCTGGTCTTAGGGGGTACCCAGAGGCCTTTTTGGAGTGGCCCTGGGCTCACATCCTTGTATTAGACCTTTAGATCCTTCCACACTCAAGATGAGAAGGCATGACCTCAAGGTAAAGAATACTGCCGACAGGAGGAAAGGGTGTCTGCAGAGCCCAGGCAGAGCTGGTCCAGGCACCTCCCGGGTGGTGAAAGATGCTAGCTGTTCTCCGGTGCTGGCTGCCTGGAACAAGAGCAGAGGATCACAGAGGAGGGCAGGAGGAAAAGAGAGAGACAGAGAGACATTTTTTTCTTCTTTTTCAAAGCTACCTGTGTCTGTTTTTGATCTTCAGCACTCAACAGATTTCCCAGCCCTTAATGAACGTGAGTCTGAGTGAACTCCGGGAGTTGGTGATGGACAGGGAGGCCTGGCATGCTGCGATTCATGGGGTCACAAAGAGTCGGACACACGACTGAGTGACTGAACTGAACTGAACTAAATGAATGCTCCATAAATAGTTTGGGGCCGGGTGGTGGGGGGTGAGGGGTTGCGGGGAGATGTGAGGTGGGGTGGGGGTGGTGGGAAGAATCCCGAAGAAGCTAGAGTTCAGGTACCGGGAAGCTGGGAGGGAAGAGCGGCTTGGTCAGTAACATGGGAATGAGAAGTGAGGGCTCGCAATCCTTGAGGGCTCGGAGGGACGGTCTCTCACAGGCCCACGGGAAAGGAACACGTTTTCTGTCATCAGTGGTTAGACTAGCCCCCAGGACCGCAGCCTACTAGATTCTTTGTCAAGAACACAAAGGAAGCTCAGGTGCTGTTAGGACATCTGTCCCAGGTCAGGACAGTGTCCCTCAGTCCCTACAACCAACGGTTCTGGGCAAGGTGAGTGTTTCTGCCCCAGCAACCGAGTGCCCACAGTGCCTCCCCCAGCTGGGAGGTGGGGCTTCCCTTTAGGAAGGGGGCTGTGGGAGACCAGTTCCCAGCGCTGACTGTTCTCACTTGGCAGCAGCTGGCTTCATCTTCCTATGCTGAGTCCCCCTGAGAGGGGCGGGTGGGAGTTGGCCTGGGCTCAGGTGGGAAACAGCAGCAGGAGCAGGAAGAAGCTCCCAGGGAAAGAGGTGACTGCCTGCCTGCAGAAACACTTCATCTCCCTCGTGAGAGCTAGGAGGAGGGACGCAGTTCTGGAGCTATGCTTCAGGTGAGGTTACCAGGACCCAGGGTTTTCAGGGTGTATTTGACCAACAGTAACCAGAATTGGAAGGACTTCCTTGGTGGTCCAGTGGTTAGGACTCTGCGCTTCCACTGCAGGGGGCAAGAGTTCGATCCCTGTTCAAGGAACTAAGATTCTGTGTGCTGGGTGGCCGTGGCCAAAAAAAAAAAAAAAAGAATCGTAGCCGAAAGGAATCTTAGAAATGATATGGTCCAGCACGTGCATTTATTTCTAAAGCAAGAGGACTACAAGTAGTTGGAATCAAACCATCTGGGTTTGAATTCTGTATAATTTACCACATACTGCATGTGTGACCTGAGAGAACTTAATCTCTGTGGACCTGTTTCCTCATCAGAAAAATGTGTTTAATGACACCCACCCAGTATAATTGGAGAAGGAAATGGCAACCCACTCCAGTAACCTTGCCTGGGAAATCCCATGGACAGAGGAGCCTGGTGGGCTACAGTCCACGGAGTCTGAAGAGTCAGACACGACTTAGCAACTAAACTACCACCACTACCACCCAGTATAATAACTGAGAAAATTAAATAAGGTCATATTGCAGGTGCCTCTGCAGTGCTTGGCACACTGGTGCTCAGATAATATGAATACTCTCGCTCCCAGTCAAAGGTGAAAACACTGATAGGTTATAAAGATCATTATGTTTGAAACCTTAATTAAAATATGATAAATCAATACCTATTATGAAATAGAGGATTTTATGAGACAAGTAGTTTGTTTCTATACCTTGAAACGGGCTTTGCCAGGTCACGAATTCCCTGCAGCCGAGGTGGCTAGGTATTTGCCAAAGCTGCTTTGTCCTCAAAGCAGTTTCCGCCTCCTTGGCACACAGCTAGACACTGCATGGCCTCCCTTGAAGCTAGGTGCAGCTACAGAAGTTGAGTTCTAACCAGTGGAATTTGAGTGGAAGCAATACATACCATCTTTAGGCAGGGCCCACAAAAACTTCCTGTTCAACATGCCATGCTCTTTCCTCCCTGGTTTACTAGCCTTACAGAGAGGAGCTGGCTGAGGACTTAGGTCTAGAGGTCGGCAGAATGACTGGAGGGAGGAAGCCTGGGTTCAGAGTGACTACAGGAGCAGGACTCTCACTCCATACCTCCAGCACAACACTGCTCTGTGACAGGCGTGGGGTCATGGTGATAAGCTGCTCAAAGCTTGGCTGGTTAGAGCAGTTAGCACGCTCTATCTGTTTGGATTCAGGGAATTATGAGCTGCGCGAGCACAAAGTGGTGATGTGAAAACTGCCTTTAAGAGGCACAGTTCCTAAGGCACTAGCCTAATGCGTTCCCCTTTGGCCTGGCAAAGAAATAAGCCACTCTTTTCTTCTCCATTAAAAAAAAAATCAATTTAAAGTCAAAATATGGAAAAATGAAAATGGAAACAACCTAAATATCCAGCAAAATTGGATTGTTCCTATGAACAGCGCACCAAAGCCATCTTCTCAGTAAGACTGACCAGCTTCTCTAAAATTTACCCTCTGGTGCCCTTCCCTGTTTTATTCTTTTTCTTCCTTATCATTATCTAATATTCCACATATCTTACTGATTACCAGTTCTCCCAATAAGATGTAAACTCCATGAGGGCAAGGATGTTTACTGTTTCACTCACTACTGTACTATCACTTCTCACTTCTTAGAACAGTGCCTGCCTTATATTATATGCTCAATAAATATTTTTTTAATGAAACAAATAAATGAATCTCTATAATAAAATGCTATAAAACTATTAAAATTATGTTTCTGAAGAATATTTGACATGAGAAAATATTCACAATATATTAGTTGAGATCATACAAACTGTGGATGAAAGTTATCCTAATTTTGTGTTTAATGAGTTCTGTCTTAAATGAATAATGCTGTTATGTGTTTAGAAAAAAGACCTGGAAAAATATAGATCTAATTGTTAATAGTGGTTGCCTTCTTTGTAGGATGTGATTAAGATGCATTTCCACTGTCTATATTTTTTATGTTTAAGTGCTTTCTTAGTGTCTAACAAAAACACATCCATAATATTTTTTATAATTTTTTTAAAAAGAAAAAAAATGCATGTTTAGAAAAAGCTATAAAGAATACAAGGTAACACTGGCTATTTTGGGGGTAATGGTTGCTTCAGTAGTGTTGTAAAACTACCCCAAAATGTAATGGCTTTAAAAAAGTTAATTTTGTGAGGAATCTGGGGACAGTTCAGTGGGGTAGCTCGTCTCTAATCCACGAGGCATCAGCTGGGATGGGGGCTGGAGGTTCTACTCCCTAAGTGGCCTCTTCACACACAAGTTGGGTGCCTCAGTACTCCCTGGCCTCACTCTTTCTCTACACGCTCCCTCACCCTCCTGGAACCCTCCATGTGCTCTATAAATCTCACAAAACGCTCCCGATAGATGCACTCCTGACATAGCAGCTGGCTTCCAAGAGGCAGCCACTCTTCGAGGCCACAAAGGGGCTCTGAACTAGCAGAGAACCACCACATTCTGTGGGTTAAAGTCATCACAGAGCCCACACTCAAGGGGGTGGAGAAACAGACCCCATCTCTTCATGGGATGGTGGCAAGGTCACAGGGCAGGAGAACCCGTGAGATGGGGGACACTGCTACGGCCATGGTTCTAAACACACTGCCATGGCAGGGTTCAGGCAGTTTTGGGTTTCTTCACTGCATCTGTCTGCATTCTCCCAAACTTTGTACAAGAAGCATGCATTACTTTTATAATCAGGGAAAAAAAAAGGAAGCTCTTTAGAAAATATGGCACATGATCAGCAGGCAACCATCAGTGCAAGGTCAGTTTTCAGTAGCTGAGCCTTTCTGTGACACAACCCCCCCACCCCCATGGCTCATTTCCTTTCAGTCTGGGCCCTATTTCTAGGTGATCAATCAGGAAAGGGGCAGGAGAGGAGAGGTCACATCATTGAGCCACACCTCAAATACTGGGCATTCTGACTCTCTGGTATTCCCAGTTGTTAGGGAATGTTTAACAGGAGTATTCTTACGTGCTGTTTCTCATAAATCCTCTGTTCCTTGTCAGTTTCTGTTGTCAGAAACTAGTGGAGCGGCAAGCTGCTCCCAGGACTGAGGTCATAGGATGAGACAGGCTTGAATCTCCTTCAGTAAACATTCTCCTTAGGACAAAACTGCTTAGTCTTGACCCCTTTCTTGAGATATGGGTTGCCTCCTGACCTTGTGACCATTATTAATCCCTTGTTCCCTTGGTAATGGTTGCTGTACCTCATCTGGTTTTCTGATCTTTATCATCGTCAAAAGACATTTCTTGTACAACAGCCCGTATATACTCACAGAAGGATCATTAAAGCACTTTTGCTCCATCAGAGCTTGGGTCCCCATGTCTTTCTTTCTTTCTCTCTCTCTCACTCTCTCTCCCTCCCTCCAGCTCTCTCTTTCACTTTCTTATCGTTGACTCTGGACCGCCAGGTTCTAGTCCATTAAAGGACCCCAACACCCCCATCATTCTATATAAGGCCTCTTTCCCTCAATGCCACTTCTTTGCCTTTGGAGAAATTAAATTCTTTTTTTGCCATGACCATAAAGAAAGTCTGTAACACTGATTTCTATTAACAAATATTCACTGAGGCACCATTCAAAAGTTGGCTAAGTAGTATGATACTTATTAAGTACCTTCTGTATGTAAAACATAATACTTAAGCCAGGAATTAAAAGGTATACAAAATGTACCTTATAATTAAGGGTATATTTAATAAGATTATTTACTGCCTTCAAGTTTATATTCATGGGATGAAATATAAGGAAATAACCAGCCATAATATACAAAGCAAAAGGAAATAAACCTTAAAATAGATTTGTGAGCAAAGTGTTGTAGGAACCAAGAGAAACTTGGTTTTAAGAGAAAGGCATTGTGCAAGGCATAGTATTTGAACTGAATTTAAGATTCCTCTGTTCATGGAATTCTCCAGGCAAGAATACTGGAATGGGTAGATTCCCTTCTCTAGTAGATGTTTCTGACTCAGGGATGGAGCCCAGGTTGCCTGCACTGCAGGCAGATTCTTTACCATCTGAGCCACCAGAGAAGCCTAAGAAGGAAAACATGGATTTGTTTGACAAGAGGTTCCAGGTTGAGAAAATAGTAAAGATTTAGAGGTGTGAAAATGTCAACTTGGGCTTCCCTGATGCTCAGAATACACCTGCCAATGCAGGAGACATGGGTTAGATCCCTGATCCCAGAAGATCCCAGATCCCAGAAAATCCCACATGCCTTGAAGCAATTAAGCCCGTGAACCATGACTACTTCCCCCCCCCCCCCCCAACAACTACTGAGCCTGTGCTGTTGAACCCAGGAGCTGCCCCTGTGTTCAGAAACTACTGAAGCTGGTGAGCCTAGAGTTGGGGCTAGAGTTGGAGTTGGGGCTCCAAAGTAAGAAAAACCACCTCAGCCTGTGCTCTGCAACTGGAGTAGCTCTCAATTGCTGCAACCAGAGAAGAGCCTTCACAGCAATGAAGCCCCAACACAGCCAAAAAGAAATAAAAAATAAAATATTGGCTTATATTTAGGAATACTGAGTAGAAAAGGAGGGTTGGAGCCAGATAAAGAACACCCTGCCAAACTCAGGAATATAGGCCACTCTACAGGTAATTGTCTCCTGAAGGCTTTTGGAAGGTAAAATATTTGATCAACTTGCATTTTGGTTTGTATTTTGGAAGTGGTATATACAGTGATTTGGAGAGGACAACTGCGGCAGGGAGACTAGCAATGAGGCTGTAACTACCAAATTAAAAAAAGAAAGGAGGTGAGTCTAAATTATGGCAAAAGGAGAGAGAAGCGGGTGGTGATGGTGACACGTAGGACCTGAAGTGACTGAGTTTATTGGGAAGGGGCAGGAGAACTGATATAACTAAAGGCTTCTAGCCTGAAAGACTTAAGGAAGTCAGAGGAGCCACTAATTAAGACAAGGAACACTGATTTTCAAAAGGCTGTTTGAGGGGCTTGGTGCTCAGTGGAGGTGCTCAGCAGGCAGCAGAGACTGGCCCTAAAGACAGACCAAGCCCATAGTTGAAGGTCTGTCACTGTGCTGCTGGGAGTGAAGGAATCCAGGCAAGAAGAACAAAGGGAGAGGGCAGAAGGCAGGGCAATGCCTCCTCCTAAAGGGACAAAGCAGGTTACAGAGGTGGGAGGAGACCCAAGATAGAGAGAACAGAACTGAAGGAGGGGAAGTCAGTGTCATATGCAGCAGCGTGCTTTTCTGGGATGACCATGCAGGGTTCCTTCTGCCACCCTTGTTACCATTCTTGGAGGGCGATTCCAGTGCATCCAAAAAAGTGGTTGCTGACCTTGGTGCCATCCAAGAGAACTTTCCACAATGCCGAGAACATTCCATTGAATACGTTTGTGTAGCCACAGGCCACAGGTGGTGACAAAGCACTTGAAATGTGGCAGTTGAGGAACATTTTTAACTTAAGAGCTGAGCCCCTTAATTTCTATGATACTGGTTTATAAAAACGGCTGGGTTTAATATCCACTTTCTGATGACTCAGCACTTCAGTCGCTCAGTCATGTCTGACTCTTTGCAACGTGGAGTTCATGATTTCATGGAGGATGTATCTCTATGGTGTGGACACAAGCACAGAAATAGCTAAAGAATGTGGTTTGCTTGCAAAACAGTTTTCAGTGTTTTTCCCTTGTAAGATAAGATAGACATTATGCTCCCAATTTTTCTGAGGAAGCTGAGATTCAGGCAGGAAAAGCAGCAGGTCCATGTTCCTATGGTCATCCATGGGAGGTGATGGATGGTCCTCCCAGGGCCTACGGGCCAGGTTATTCCTCTCACACCAGATGAGGGGAAGTCAGCAGACAAGAGTGATGGGAAAAGGACATGCAAGAGGTGACTTAGATGGAGCCAGTTGGACGGATGGAGACCCCAATAATGCCCACAGAATGGCTGTAAAGAGCCTGAAAGATCCAAATTGAACACAGATGAAGGAATTCATCTGTTTGAAACAGGGGAGCTGTGTGAAATTAGACTGAAAACCTGAGTGTGTGATTAACATCAATGACAGATTGAGTCAGAGTACAAGTCAGAATGGATCAGGAAAATCCTGCAGGTAGTTAGATATTTGGGAGGTTCTTCCAATGTAATCCCAGCTTGAGGAGCTGAGGACCTGGGTTAGGGGCTGTTCAGTTCAGTTCAGTTGCTCAATCATGTTTGACTCTTTGTGGCCCCATGGATTGCAGCACACCAGGCTTCCCTGTCCATCACCAACTCCCAGAGCTTGCTCAAACTCATGTCCATCAAGTCAGTGATGCCATCCAAACATCTCATCCTCTGTCTTCCCCTTCTCCTCCTGCCTTTAATCTTTCCCAGCATCAGGGTCTTTTCCAATGAGTCAGTTTTTTGCATCAGGTAGCCAAAGTATTGGAGCTTCAGCTTCAACATCAGTCCTTCCAATGAATATTCAGGACTGATTTCCTTTAGGACTGACTGGTTTGATCTCTTTGCAGTCCAAAGGACTCTCTCAAGAGTCTTCTCCAACACCACAGTGCAAAAGCCTCAATTCTTCAGTGCTCAGCTTTCTTGTAGTCTTACATCCACACATGACCACTGGAAAAACCATAGCTTTGATAAGACGGACCTTTGTTGGCAAAGTAATGTCTCTGCTTTTTAATATGCTGTCTAGGTTTGTTATAGATTTTCTTCTAAGGAGCAAGCATCTTTTAATTTCATGGCTGCAAACACCATCTGCAGTGATTTTGGAGCCCAAGAAAATAAAGTCTGTCATTGTTTCCCCATCTATTTGCCATGAAGTGATGGGACCGGATGCAGTGATCTTCATTTTTTTAATGTTGAGTTTTAAGCCAGCTTTTTCACTCTCCTCTTTCAAGAGGCTCTTTAATTCCTCTCCGCTTTTTGCCATAAAAGGTGGTTTTATCTGCATATCTGAGGTTATTGATGACTCAGCAGAACTGATACCAAATAGTTTAAAAGCTTTCTGCATACAATATGACATATTGAGAAATGTTAGAATGAGTACCCTTTTGAATGGGCACTTAATTCTCAATAAATTAATCTGAATGAATTGGCTGAAAGAGCAATTACATTGTTTGGATTGCTGAGAACCCTCAACAAACTGTTCATTTAAAACATATTTCTCCACAGCCACCGATCTCACTACAACCCTTTCCACTTCTGACTCTTATCAGCAGCACAGGAACTTGATTTGGTGACCACGCCCAGGACACAGGCTGCAAGGGACTTCGGCCCACTGCAGTGATTCAAGGCAAGGTGTACTCCACGTCCGCTGCAACCAGTCAGCTCCACTACTGGCCCCTCCCCTCTGTCACTTCACTGCTGGATATTCAGATCCAAGGTTCTGGGACTCCAAAGCCACTCAAAGACAGCTTATTCCCCTCCCAGAGAATTATTTTCCACACCAAGAGTTTTAGAAAATCCAAAATAATTTTATTCACTTTTTCAGATTTTTGCTTCCACAAGGTGTTCAGCAAACATGCTAAGGCGACAGAATGTCTAGTTGGTCACGACATGCAATGCTGACCATTCAACGGATGACAGCAGTGAGCACGCCCACCTGAGCTACTGGCCCCACGGCACAACCGGGGTTGGTGGGAACACACCAAGCCCCACGGCAATCAGCAACCTGAGGTAGGTCTCTTTACAGTACAAAAACTTCTGCACCAGTGTGAGACACTGATTAGCAAGAGCTGCTTAAAGTCGCGGACTTTGGAGAGAGGAAGAGACTCTGCGGCAACCGCAGGGAGAAAGGAAAACAGACCCACGAAATCCTGAACCCTGTCACTCAACTGTGGGGGTGTGAGGCCAGGCAAATGAAGAAGGACCATTGGGCCAAGCAGCAGTGGGCTCCAGGGCTCGGAACCAACGGTTTCAAGGTGCCAGAGCTCCGTGCGCCGGCCAGCATTGGGAACCTGAGGCAGTGGGACACTCGGGGCAGACTCAATGCTTGCTGAGAAGCAACAGCAGAAAAGAGGACGGCAGGAGGATGCTCCCCCTTGGCAGAGGAAGGGTCTGTGATTCTCGGTCCCGGTGGAGGGGGAGGAGAGGGGTCTGGGACTCTGACCCACTGCTCTCCCGACAGAAGCGGTGAGGTGACAAGAGGACAGAAAGCAGGAGCCCTGAGAATTCACGGTGCTCTGCGCGGCCTCCGTGGCCCCCGCTCTGCCCCACCCCGGCGTGGCTGCTGGGAAGGCAGCAGGGGGGCCACTGGAGGGCCGGCTACTGCTACACTCCTTCCTTCAGACACCCAGAAATCCCGGCACCGTGAAACAGCCAGCTGGGGAAGAACGCACGCTACCCTTCCTATAGTCTAATAGCAAAACCAGACCTCTAGTGCAGCAGACTGTACAAAAATGATAGAAAGGAATCTGCACTGTTCTTAGCACAGTGCTTATTTTAATATAAAATAAACAGCTTACATTTTCACTGGAAATATAGGCTATGTACAGAATTATATATAGATATAGCTACACGTATAAAGCTTCATTATAGGCCTCTGATACATATATAATAACGGTTCCCTGAACCTTTTAGAGTGCAATTAAGAACAAAAACTAAATTTTGTTTACATGAATATGGAATAAATACAATAATCAAAATAGGACTCTCCCTAAAAGTGAAACACACAAGCCAATCCTGAACTGCTGTGCGATAGATAAAATCGGGAAAGGCAAGGTTTCGGCAGGAGGACACGGTGAGGGGCCCGCCCCAGGCAGGGAATGGCAATGCTCCAAAAAAATGAGATGTGGGCGGCGCTGGGGGAGTTAGCCCTTGACGGCAATCTTGTTCTCTGCAGCAGCAAACATGGCATAGAACCGGGAGCTGTCGTTGGAAAGAAGGACGGATGGGGTGTCGAACTCCACCACCTGTAGAGGAAGGAGAGAGCAACGGAAGGTGACTTGGGGACACTCGGGGTGTCCTATAGGATCCACAGCTCAGGAAGAGGGGCAAAGCCCCAAACCCTGGAGGATGGAATCAACGTGGCAGTTCAGCTAGCTCTGCCATGCCCACCTGGGTTCTCTCTCTTTTTTAAAAACTAACCAGAGTTTAGTGAAGAGAAAATTTAGAGACACCTCCAGAGTGCCTTCACATTAAGTCTCCATTCTTTCAGCCTTCTGTAAGAAGGAATCAATCAAAAGGTCCTATATGCTGCAGAGGGAAGAAACTGCAGCTCAAGTCAAAGGCATACCAAGTAAATGGCATCTTGCTGTGCAAGCTGACCCAAACCTATGGATGGAAAAGAGTCCTAGTTGGCAGAAAAACAAAAGGGAAGTGAGTATAAGGGTTCAACTCAGTCAATTATCCATTCCCATGATAGACTACTAGGCAGTCACCGGAAATCACACTGCAGTAGAAAACGGAACAGTGTGCTGGCAGAACCTGCCTCCAGACAGAGGCCACATACTCACTCCCCCAGCCTCCCTTGCTGCAGGGCAAAGGTGTGTGACACGACTCTGGCCAAGGAGAGAGAACAGGACATCTCCTGGGATGCTCTTAGGAAAAGCTATCCTGTCCAACAGAGACAGGCATAAGGACAAAGTGTCTTCCTGGGGCTGGCCATGTGAAGGTATGAGGTTGGGTGCCAGAGCAGACACCCTGTACAGTAAGGGGGAGGCAGACACTGGCTCTCTTATGGGACAGGCAGGGTATAGGCAGGTCCACACGGGAGAGCGAGCACAGGAAAGGGCATTTTAGGTAGATGGAACTGTATGAGTAAACAGAGGTGGAAATGCTTAGGGGACCCAAGATGGTTTATAGCCAACAGCACTGAAAGGAAATAGGAGGAAATGAAAAAGCCTGGGGCCCAGTTTGTGGGAAAGCTGGGAACAGCAAGAAGTCTGGCACCACTACATGACTGTGAAAAGCAGACGTGTGGTGGCTGGTCTCAACAGCTTTGGAAAAGGCCTGTGAGTGAACTACAAAGTACACATGCTCTCTGACCTAAGTCAAAGTGTTACTGTTCACAAGCAACAAAAGAGCAGGTAGGAAAGCATAATGAGAACCCAACAGGCATGCTCCAGACTCAATCTCTTGACTGCGAGGGCTGCATCCCATGCAAAAGGAACCAGGCTGGAGTCACTGTGGCTGCTTATCTGAATGCTACGAGGGCCATCAGCCCAATCCTGCCAGGGGCCAATTCTCCTCCCAGACAAGGCCACGTGCCAAACCAAGGTCCCTTGGGGGCTCAGTACCTGCCCCTGGGCCAGCACCATAATCCTATCAGAGCCTAGGACTGTGTGTAGGCGATGGGCAATCGTCAGCATGGTGCAGTCAGCGAATGCTTCTCGGATGGTCTCTTGGATCAGTAAGTCTGTCTCGGTGTCCATGGCAGCTGTGGCTTCATCTAGAATCAGAATCTGTCGGGGAAGAGAGGAGAAAGAGGGATCCAACCTTAAGCATTCTAGTTAATCTAGGTTTCACCAAAATGTGTTTTAGGCTTTGAATTTTATATCATATATTGTTTTTTTCTAAATAAGTACACACAAATGTAAAAATACTATTTTGTTTAGAATTGATATAACTTCAAATTCATATGTTTGCCTTGATTTCCACAAATATGTAAAATACTGATCTAACAAACTATTCACCTCACTTGCTCTGTGACTCTGAAGGGTGACTTTTCTGGACTTCCCTTTTCCAGTTTTAACATGAGGGGACTGTATTTGACGGTCTGGACATGTCTTACAGTTTTAAAATCTTTTAAGTCTATGGCTTCCAATACTACAACTACTCACAGGACAGAAACAAGTTGCCCTTGGAAACTGAAGGCTCGAGGCCATCAAAAATAAAAACAAAAAAGCAAACAAAATATCCATATACCCAAATTGTGTCGAGGTTAAACATCTCAGGGTATTCTCTTAAAAAAAAGCCACTGAGTGACGTCCCTGGCGGCTCAGTTGTGAAGAATCCACCTGCCAACACAGGAGACATGCGTTCAAGCCCTGGTCCAGGAAGATGCCACACAGCAACTAAGCTCAAGTGCCACAACTACTGAGCCTGTGCTCTAGCACCCAGGAGCTGCAACTACTGAAGCCTGTGAGCCCTGGAGTCCACGCTCAACAGGGTGGTTGTTGTTCAGTCACTCAGTAGTGTCCTTCTCTCTACAACTCCATGGACTATAGCACGCCAGGCTTCCCTGTCCTTCACCATCTCCTGCAGCTTGCTCAAACTCATGTCCATTGAGTTAGTGATGCCATCCAACCATCTCATCCTCTGTTGTCCCCTTCTCCTCCTGCCTTCAATCTTTCCCAGCATCAGGGTCTTTTTCAATGAGTCAATTCTTCCCATTAGGTGGTCAAAGTATTGGAGCTTCAGCTTCAGCATCAGTCCTTCCAATGAATATTCAGGACTGGTCTCCTTTAGGATGGACTGGTTGGATCTCCTTGCAGTCCAAGGGACTCTCAAGAGTCTTCTTCAACACCACAGTTCAAAAGCATCAATTCTTCGGCACTCAGCCTTCTTTATGGTCCAACTGTCACACCCATACATGACCACTGGAAAAACTATGGCTTTGACTAGACAGACCTTTGTCGGCAAAGTAATGTCTCTGCTTTTTAATATGCTGTCTAGGTTGGTCATAGCTTTTCTTCCAAGGAGCAAGTGTCTTTTAATTTCATGGCTGCAGTCACCATCTGCAGCGATTTTGGAGCCCAAGAAAATAAAGTCTGTCACTGTTTCCATTGTTTCCCCATCTATTTCCCATGAAGTGATGGGACCGGATGCCATGATCTTAGTTCTTTGAATGTTGAGCTTTAAGCCATGCAATGAGAAGCCCACACCCAAGCCTAGCAACAAAGATTCAGTGCAACCAAAAAAAAAAAACTGCCACTGGGCTCAGAGCCAAGAATGCCTTTGGACCTCATGCCACAGGCAATGGCTATTCTTCCATCTTCCTATGCTTCTGCTGACTCCCTCCTCTGCCACCCACCAGACTGCCTTACCTTACAGTGACGGAGTAAGGCTCTAGCTATGCACAAGAGCTGCCGTTCCCCCACTGAGAAGTTATCCCCATTCTCCATCACTTCAGATTCAAGTTTCAGAGGTAGCTGAGCAATCTAGGGAGAAAGGAAATAGGGATTAGAAGGGTTAAAGAAAAAAAAACCAAACCTAAATTTTGAAAGAAAGAAAACAAAGCTAAATTTTGTAAAAAACCCAGTGACAAAATTATTCTTAAACAGATGAAAGAATTATTAGCCAAGAATCTGGCTCACTTAGAAAGAACATACAGGTGTGATGATCATGTAGCAGGACCACATTTTCTAGGTCATTCCATACTTCAACTAAACTATCTATTAGTCTCATGTCATCAAAATGTCCCAGAAATTCCAATATTTTTTATGTCCTGAAATCCTGTCATTTTTGGTCCTGAAAATATGGTCATGCAATGAGAGATGGGGTAAACAAAACTACTCTCTTTCTGAAGGCCAAAGCTGTAGACCCATGGCTGTCAAACTTTTCTTCCTATAAACTATAGAACCTGTTCTTCAAATGAAATTGCTTGAAGAAGCCCAATAGAAAGGTCATGAAGGCAGAGCTGCTCTAGTTGAATCTGGGCAGGAGATCCTGGGCTAGTGTGCAGGAGCACAAGAGACCCCACTCCAGGCCAGGGGTAATCTTAGTTCGTGGCCCTTGGAGGGTGCCTGGTAAGTTACTCTGAGAGGTTCATATGCACATTGCATGCTTTCTGCGGACTCAAGAAGTGATAAATGTTTTGCACATATATACATGCTTCAAAAGGATGTTGTACTGTTATGATTAATAAAATAGAACTTGATTTAAAAGCATTACTGAACTCTGAGTGGTTGTCATTAATATCTTCTCAATCAATGGATGGTACAATAAAAACGGAAATATGACCATGGGAGGGAATAAGAGAGGGGAGGTGAGGACAGGGAAATACCGACTTTTATACCCACTGTGAAATGCCTGGGAAGCCTTGCTCTGAAGCGCTCCTCCACAGACATCCGGGAGGTGGCGGGAAAGGCCGGGCTGGACAGAGGCAGCCAGAGGTGGCTGGGGGATGACCATGGCATCACTGAGTTTCCATCCTTGAAATTCTAGCAAAGTTCTCCCTCAGTTCTTTACTTACACATTCTTTCATGTGTGTCCTTTCTAGGGCATCCCAGATCTGGTCTTCCGTGTACTGGTTGAAGGGATCCAAATTTGATCTGATGAGAAACATAATAGGAATTTCTCAGGGATCCAACACATAAGCAACCACCCTGCACAGGCTGACTGTGGTAAAGGTTTAAACAATGGGCTCAGACCCCTCAGGCCACAGGTGGAAGCCGAGACGGGCATGCTGCAGCCTGGCCGTCACAGGAATGAGCCTCCCTTTCTTCTTTACAAAACTGTATTATTTTTATTATGTAAATGATATGTTAGTTATAGAAAAATTAGGAAATATAGACATAAAAAGTAAAAAAAAACCCATATATATATATATGATCATATATATATACATAAGATATATAAACCCATATATATATACATAAGATATATAAACCTATATATATATATGATCTTAGCATGTGGGATCTTAGTCCCCCAGTCAGGGATATATATAAACCTATATATATATATGATCTTAGCATGTGGGATCTTAGTCCCCCAGTCAGGGATCAAACCCATGTCCTCTGCACTGAGAGTCCAGAGTATTAACCACTGGACCACCAGAGAATTCCCTAAAACCAATATATATTTAATCACTTATCAGATCCTTTGAAACAAACACTGTTAGCATTTTGGCATATATCTTTCTAGATTTCTTCCTACACATATGCATACTAAAATACATCTCTTATATGTATAAACTAGGAGAAACTCCCTCTCTCTTACTGCACCAGGGTGAGAGCCCTGTCACTGGGCAGGGGTCTCAACAGCTAGCTGACCAGGAAAGGAGCCGATCCTGCAGGAGGGGGAGGGACAAAGCTAAGCAGAAAGGGGCTCAAGAGGAAGGATTTAACTGGCACCAAAAATCAGTTTGGGAACTGTTCTTGCTTACTATACCAAAAGTATGCACCTCAAGGACATTAAGATTGACACCAAAACAACAGGACTAGATAGCTCTTAAAGACAGGAGAGGAAGCTCTGTCGTGGAGGATGAGGTGAACAGATGGTGATGAAACAGATACTGGGTGGAAGGTGGGCTGTAGAATTAATTTTGGGTGTCTTGTTTCGATCTAAACATCACATTTGTGGGTCTAGTAATCTTAAAGATATTAAATATAATTTGCTTTGCTCATAAATTACACTTGAGGTGTGGGAAATAGAAAAACCTTTGGGAGAACTCTAGCTCTGATCCACACTCGTCTCCATGTCTGGGGTGACTAATCTCGGGTATGCAAACACAAGCAGGTCATTACCAAAGAATTCTTTAGAGGAGAGTGCAGGCTGGTACATGCCATCTCTGGACTCCTGCGAGACTCACTAAACAGTCCCACTTTCTCATGTCCCTTCACACATGTGCTTCCCACCACTTAGAACACGAGATCACTCCCCACCTTTTGACGTGAGAGGCACTGGTAAAAAGCAAGGGCTCTGGAGCCAGACTGCTTGATTCCTTCACAGCTTCTATCAATGACAATTGTGTGACCCTGGCCAAGTTAGCCTAACTTCTCTACACTCAGTTCCCTTAAGTGTAAGGGATAAAAAAGCAGCTCTTTGGACTTCCCTGGTGGTGCAGTGGATACGAATCTGTCTGCCAATACAAGGGACATGGGCTCGATCCCTGGTCTGGGAAGATTCCACATGCCTCAGAGCAACTAAGCCTATACGCCACAGTCACCAAGTCCAAGTGCTGCAACTACCGTAACCTGAGCACCGACAGCCTGTGCTCTGCAAGAGAAGCCGCCGCAATGAGAAGCCTGCACACCGAAACCAAGACCAGCCCCCACTCCCTGCAACTAGAGGAAGCCCCTGTGTAGCAACGAAGCCCTAGTGCAACCAAAAAAATAAAAGAGCACCTCCTCAAAAGGCAGCTGTGGGCACTACAATTCACGCATGTAAAGTGCTTGCAGGAGCGCCTGCTGCAGGCTTGGCAGTGTGTGTGAGAGCTACTATTACTGCACCATTATTACACTGTTCCTGCTCCTTGGTTATGCCTCCTTCCCATCCTTCAGCTCTCAACTTAGCTGGTGTCTTCAGGAACTGTCTTCTGGCCCTTCAGGCCTGGACTGGGGGTTCCCCCTGCTCACCCTTATGATGGTACTCATCACTGTTTCATTTGTCTCTCTCCTCCATTGGATTAGAATCCCTCTCTGGATCTTATTCACTGTTGTAGCCCGGGTATACTGTCTAATATGTTTTGCAAGAGTTAAGAGCCAACTGGGCCAGATCCCTACTCTGCCTCTTACCATCTGCATGAGCTTGGACAAGTCACTCCTCGGTCTCCTCACCTATAAAATGGGGAGACAGTGACATGACACACCCTGGTAGGTTGCTGTGAACATTAGAGATGTGTAGATACAGCGCCTGGAACATGGTAGACATGTGACAGCTGGTGGCTGTTAAACTGACTGGGGACGTGGTCACTTTAAATGCCTGGTTACACTGTTTGGTGGCTTTGACTCTTATACTCAGCACATTTTCCAAGTGGACACAATAATCCCATGATCCTGAACACCAGGATCCTTCTTATGGAAAGTCTAGATGGGGAAGGCTGACCTCTGCAGGGATGTCATCCAGGAAGAGCCCTCTCAGTTAAAGAAGGCAGTTTGATTTGTTGATAACCTAAAACTGAAATGGCAGACCACAGGCTAAGTCAAAGGAGAATCTCACCTGTTTCTAATCAAAAAGACAAAACTGAAAGACGCTGAAAGCACCTGATCATCCTTGTCCCTCTAACACTCTGGAGTCTGTCTGCACATGCATCAGGGTTGATGAAATCTGTGTCTATGGCTCTCCTCTCCAGCCACCTTTTTAGGGGAACTTTGTTATACCACAGATCAGGGACAGACTCAAACACATGTTCTCCATCCCAAGTCTGGGGGAATAAAAGGTTAATCATTTTCCCCTGATTCAAAACAGACTGGTGGGAATTCCATGGAGCAAGATTAGCAAGACAATCCTCTGAGAGACATTTATCCAGAAAGCAAGGCAAGTTTTCATAATAAAATATTCTCTCTCCTATTTGTGTGATCTAATATGGACTTCCTCATACTTTTATAGCAGAATTCTTGACCTTGGGGGTCATAATAGGGTTCTTAGTCTTGAACCAAAATGCTCAGAGCTCTTTTTTAAAACAAGAGACTTCCCTGGTGGTCCAGTGGTTAAGATTTCCCCTTCTAATGCAGGGTGCATAGATCCCGCATGCCTCACAGTCAAAAACAAAACATAAAACAGAAGCAATATGGTAACAAATTCAATAAAGACTTAAGTTCCAGGACTTTTGTGGTGGTCCAGAATTCCTCATCATCCTAGAAGGGGTACCTACTCTCGTGGGAAATCATGACTGGCTTTAAACAGGGGTTATGTTTAAAGCACCTGAGCAAAGACCATGCTTTGCCTGGCCTCACCCTGCACTGCGTTCTCTATACAGCCACCCCACAGGACTGCATGCTGAAGAGTGGCCTCTGCCCATTATAGAGAGTCAACTCTTCCTCAGGCAATAGGATCTGTGGTTTAGCACCCGGCTGCTCTGATCCGGCTCCTGCTCTGACTGTAGTTCCCATTTAGAGCCAGCAAAACCTCTTCTTGAGTTAGAATCTACCTGTTGGCCAGCTCTGCTAGGTCAATTCCTATTCTGTCTCCATGTATCCAGGTCTAGCCTGACAGCCTGCTCAGGCTCCTAAGGTTTGAGGCCCCACCTTACTCTGGTTCTATCTCCAAGCTCCAGGCTCCCTGGAACACTGCCCAGTTTCTACTACTGTGATCTGTCTGCCTGTAGAAAATTTGTATTTACCTAAGGCTGGAATTCCCAGCACCAGTAACTTGATAAACTGCTACATATGGTTTGATACCTCACTTTTTGGATTTCTGGCTTAGCCCGTCACCTACTGCTCAAATCTTCCCTTTCTCTATGTCTTCCTGGAAGGACCGTATAATTTTAGGATTTAGATTTTATCACTTGTTCAGATTCTTCCCAATTCTGCGGAGTCGAGTCCTTTCCACAGAGTTAAGACCTCAATAAATATATGTTAAAGACTGAAGGGTCCATAACACTGGTTTTCAGGAAAGGAATGTGCAGATAATTTCTCTAGAGTTAGTCTAGGAAGTATTCTCTCTCTCTTTTGGCTGTGAGACTTGTGGGATTTTAGTTTCCCAACCAGGGATCGAACTGGGGCCCTCAGCAATGAGAGTGAGGAGCCCTAACCCCAGGACTGCCAGGGAAGTCCCAAGGAAATGTTAATACTGTACACTGATGCCTAGCATCATGGGTTGAAGAGTATCCCTCCAAAAGATATGCTGAAATTTAATCCTCAGTACCTAAGAATGTGACTTTATCTGGAAATAAATCAGTGTAGATAGTATTAGGTGAGAAGAGGTTAGCCTGGAGTGGTAAAGTAGGGTAGACTCTCAATCTAGGACACCAGTCCTAGAGAGAGGGCCACATAGAGACAGACAGGGAGGGAACCCATGTGACAATGGAGGCAGAGACTGGAATGATGACTCTACAAGCTCAGCACACCAGAGACTGCTGGCAAACCACTAACACGTAGTGGAGGCAAGGAAGGACCCTACCGGCTTCAGAGTACGGCCCTGCTGACACTTGATGTCATCCTTCTAGCCTCCAGGAACTGTGAGAGAGTCAAGTTCTGTGGTTTTAAACTACCCAGTCTGTGGTACACTGTTGCAGCATCCCTAGCGCACAAACACATCCAGTAAAACCATCAGATACGTCTATTAGACAAGCAGGAAGCACACCAGAGTGCAGACCCTGCTCACTGAGCAGCTGCCCCATCAGACTTGGCAGACATGTGGATGGGCTTGACCTTCAACCTCGCCCAGGCCCATCATGCCAGCTGAAGGAGCCCCCAAGACTAAGCCATGGGTTCCAGATATATAGGGAATATTTATGTACACCAGCAGGTGTTGCTGTTTAGTCTCTCAGTCATGTCTGACTCTTTGCCACCCCATGGACTGTGGCCCTCCAGGCTCCTCTGTCCATGGCATTCTCCAGGTAAGAACACTGGAACGGGTTGCCATTTCCTTCTCCAGGGGATCTTTCCTATCCAGGGATTGAACCTTTGTCTCCTGCATTGCAGGCGGATTCTTTCCTGCTTGAGCCATTAGGGAAACCGCAGCAGGTGGTATACCTACACATTAAGGCAGACCAGACTGATCTCAACAGGGAACTCAATCAAGAATGATAAAAACAAAATCACATCCTCATTACAGTGGCCAGATGGTCCTGGTCTGACCCACAAAAATGAAAGCAAGCAAAGTTACGTATCCACTGCATCAAGTACTCAGCTGGGTGGATGGACAGAAAGAAAATCTGAGAATGAAGGTTATTTTTAACAGTCAGAAGTCCTGGAGTCCTATGTTGCCCAAAGTGTATTTTCATCTTTGGTTTTTTATATTTTATTTTTAGCAATATTCTAAGCTCACCTATTTGACAACTACCGAATAAGGTCAAGAGTATCTCCCGAGGGGAATGAAGATACAGCAATCCCTTCCAGGTACACAGAAGACTCCATGCTGAACCACACTGTCCTCTGTCCATGTGGGCACCTCCCTGCAGCCTTGGGATTTCAGGGTAGGAGACTACGGGACCCTCAGATCTTCTGACAGGAAGCTAAAGGAAAGCTCAAAATAGTCATTCAGAAATATGGACTGATTTTGGCTTTTAGTTAAGAGTAGAGCATATGAAAAAGACTAAAGAGAAGAGCAGAGTTTGTGTGACAATTTTTCTCAGGAAAGGGGACAGAGACCTACTGCAAATCTGAAAGCAGATAATGAAATTTTAAAGATACTGGAAAAAGAAAGGTAACTAACGGTCAAGACGCCTGAAGAAGCAGGCCCAACCTTAGTGCTTGGAGAGACAGGGTTACCGCTCAAGGTTATGACTGAGGAGGGTGTGGTAGGAACTTCAGGAGACAACACAGCAAGTATGGTGAGGAAGAACCCAGGCTCTGAGCCAAATAGCCCAGATTCAAATTCTTAGCTTTGGGCGAGTTATTTAACCACTTTGGGCTTTAGCTTTTTCACCTATAAATAGGAATAATAATAGTACCTACCCTCATCAAATTTTGAGTACTTTAATTTTGATAAATTAATACAATTTAAATGCTTAGGACGGTAGGCCACATAAATCCTTAATAAGCTTAGCTAATACTATTGTTATTGTTGTTCTTCAGAGTAGCAGTGTTTGGTGCAGCGTGACTTTTTTTTTTTGGCCACGCGACAGCTTGCAGAATCTCAGTTCCCCGACCAGGGACTGAACCTGGGCCCCAGGAGTGAAAGCCCAGAATCCTAACCACTAGGCCACCAGGGAACGCCCCAGAATGATCTTTTCCTTCTTTTAAAGACAATTTTAAAAGACTAGTTTCAGGTTCACAGCAAAATTGAGATGAAGATACAGAGATTTCATACAAAATCCCAGCCAGAAAGACTTCAACAAAACTTAGATAACATCTAGTGTTCTTCATAGTTATCCTAGATTTACCATTACTTGCTGACATTGAGACTAGACGCTTTTGGGGATTCCTTGATTCCACAGAGACTCAGATGTCAAAAAAAGTAAAAGGGGGCCTCTTACACAACAAAATAATAAAAAGACAAACGAAAAACCTTGAGATTCTAAGAACTGCTTCAAATTTGGAGCAGCTTCCATTTCTTCTAGAGCACCACGTGCTTCTGCCTGAAGGTGTTTTGGCCCGGAATGAACCAAAGCAGAGGTGGATCAGCTGTGGGCTCGGGTATCTTTGTTGTGATTTTGAGTTGAGAGCTTGAGATATTCCTCAAAAGTGGAAAAAAAGAAAATAAAATGGGCAAGTAGAAAAGGAGAGAAAGCATCTGAACAGGAAGAACTGAGAACACTGCTTCCTGATAATGGATGGACGCTAGGTAGAGAGGCTCCCGGTGATGAGATGCGCTCATCCCTGGTGAGGAGACTGAGACACAGAGACACACCAGAGTGACAGCTGAGGACAACTAGTCCCTCTGAGGGGCAGACTAACCACCAGCAAAGCCAGACTGCAGACAGTCCACAAGGACGGAAAGCGAGGGTGGAGGCAAAGAGATGGGCTTCCTGAGACCAGGAAGCATAGGTCCTCTGGGAAAAGAAAAGTAGTGCCAGGGCTATGAAAGAGGGAAGGTCAGCCAAAGTATTTAGGTCTGGATGAAAACGGACCTCTCTTCATGGAGATAATCATCAGAGCAAACAGCAGAGGAAAGTACTGGCTGGCCTCAGACAGACAGGAGCCCAGACACAGGAGCTCAAACCCAGACAGCTGGATGAGGCAGGCCTGGATGAGCTACTGGAATGGATCGGATTAGGATGAGCTATTGGAAAGGGCTAATCCAGGGAGGGGTGTGCCCCTAAATGATCTGGTCTATGATTTATCAATATTTGTATGCAGAACAATTCAGACATTTTTATCTTTCGAGATTCTGAGTTTTGTTTGTCCAATTTTGGTTTTACCTTGAATTCCCTTCTGATACACTTTAACTGCAAGTTGGAATCTCCAGGAGATGTACCCACCCCAATGCTGTTTAAAGGCGGTGGAGATACAGTTCCAAAATTTGGAGTCTCTAGAAGGTAGCTGGAGAAGGCAATGGCACCCCACTCCAGTACTCTTGCCTGGAAAATCCCACGGACGGAGGAGCCTGGCAGGCTGCAGTCCATGGAGTCGCTAAGAGTCGGACACGACTGAGTGACTTCACTTTGACTTTTCACTTGCACGCATTGGAGAGGGAAATGGCAACCCACTCCAGTGTTCTTGCCTGGAGAATCCCAGGGATGGGGGAACCCGGTGGGCTGCTGTCTATGGGGTCACACAGAGTCAGACACAACTGAAGCGACTTAGCAGCAGCAGCAGGAGGTAGCTGAGGGAGCAGATGATCTAGCCTGCCCTTGCCTTGGGAAACTCATTACAGGTCTTCTAATTTTCTAAGAACAGCAAAACAATATCAAACACTGGATATTCTTTGGGATCTATGAGAAACTTGAGAGGATAAAGGAAAGGTAGAAGGTCTGGGATTGAATTTGTCCTCAGTGTCTACTACTGACCTAAAAAGTCAAAATTCCAGTAAGCAGAAAATGTAACTTATATGATTTCCTAGGTTTGCACAGCTGACTGACTAAACAGTGCTCCAAGCTCAATGACTAAAAACTCGGGCAGCAGCACACCAGCTACTGAGCCTGTCCATCAGGCGGCAACACGCCTCTGGAGCTGGTAACAAACGGCCCTGACTCCCAAACAGGCTGCGCTTCCACAATGTTCCACAAACAGCAGCCAGCAGGTCAGTTCTTAACCGTTAACTCCAGAAGCCAAGTCACAGACTTAAATGAAGTGCTGTAAAAATGTGAAATGAACACTGATACTTCTTGGTAGCAGCATATTCATGGGAAGTCTATAACATGTCTTACTTTCTAGTTCTCTTCTAAATGGTGATTTTCAAAAAATAAGAAAAATATTTTTTTTTTGTCCTGAGCCAAAAAATCATTAGGCCAATTTTATTCTCAAAGGCATTCCTACGGCACCTAAAAATAGAGATTTACAGGAAAAAAGAGCAGATTTGGTAATATCTCTCAATTTCTTAACTTTAGACTTGAGTCTTCAATAAATTCTAATTCTCTTTGATGTTGCTTGTTTGACCTTGTTATTTATTTACCCAAAGGGAATGATTAATCATCATCGAAACTGCCTGCAATTTGGGAGACCAGGGTTCAATCCCTGGGTGGGAAAGATCCCCTGGAGAAGGGAATAGCAACCCAATTCAGTATCCTTGCCTGAAGAATTCCATGGAGAGAGGAGCCTGGTGGGCTACAGTCCATGGGGTTGCAAAGAGTCAGACATGACTGAGTGACTAACACTTTCATTTATCATCATCAACAGAGCCAGTCTGTACTATACAAATTCACAAGTGATTTAGAGAAATGCCAAAATAAACACACCCAAGAGTACTGACCCCACATAAATGTAGGTAAGAATTCAGTTTATCTACCGAACCTCCTCAAATCAGTGAGTTTAAATGCCATTTCTAAAAGTGGTGGGGGGTGGGGGGGATGAGTCTGTTTTAAAGACAATTCTGAACACTGTGGTTATTTGAAATTAAATTTTCTTGAAAGCTGCTAAAAAGTAGAGAAAATGACAATATCACTTTTAGAGTGATTTTAAAAAAGAAGTGCTATCTAGGTCAACTATATGGTTGAAGCTATTTTTATTTAGAGAGTCAACTTTAATAGAAATGAACACAAATTATGGAAACCCATTGTTTTTAGGAGGCAAAAGCTTAAGGCTAGCCTGATAAAGCACAGGAAAAGACAATGGGGTTAAACGTATTTCCTTAATAGTTACTGTTATAACAGGTCGAGAAAAGAAATGTTTTCTTTGGCAATCTGGAAGATTTCAGAGAGGGACATCATTCCAGAGTAAGAACCAAAAGTTTGCAGAAGATACTAGAAAATGAGAAACCATGAGTAGTAATAATGCCTGAAAACCATGGAGAGAACTGCAACTCTTGAGTGTCCCTAGGAGAGAGGACAACAAGGGATGATGGTGGCTGCTTCCATGCACAGAATGCTCGCCAGCCTCCACGCTTCTATAAAATTTGTACAAATTCATTCAATCATCACAACAACAGATCTTAGTAACATCCCCATTTCATGGAGGAGGAAACAAGCTTAGGAGTGGCTAAGTAACTTGTCTGAAGACAGACAGTCCAGATCTGTCTGACTTCTTACCATCCCGCTGCAAGGCCCCCGGGTCCTGCTTAACTAATGAGGTGACTAGCACTGTGGAGCTGCTCTTCCTGCAACAGGGAGTGCACGGTGTTGGGAAAGTGCCGCACCAGAGGCCACTGGATCTCAGTCCCTGGCGGGGTTCTATCCCACTCACCTGGCCTGCGACACGGCACGAAGCACATGGTGCTGAGGTCTCACCTGACAGTACCGCTGAACAGCACCGGCTCCTGGGGAATGATGGAGAGCTTGCTCCGGAGGTCAGCAAGGCCAATGTCACTGATTCTCACTCCATCAATCTTGATGCAGCCTCCACACAACTCCACCAGGCGGAAGAGGGCCATGCCCAGAGAGGACTTCCCTGATAAGTCAGAAGACAGGCAAGAGTCATTCGATTGGCAAATTCTGAGAAGACAAAACTGGCTTCTTCTCAGGGCAACATCATCTATTTTTCTATTTCTGTTCAATCATTATTTCAATGGATAACATAGATAACTCAGATAATGCAGAAAGTGATAGCCAGAAAAACAAAAACATAAAACAAGGAACTCTCTGGAGCTACTGAGCATATACGCTTATACAACATACTGCAGCCTGAGAAGGAGTGGGAGGGACCATTACACTCTCCTGCGAGTAAAATGGAAACACGTCTCCTTTTCACCTTAGGTACAGGTACACAGGGTTTGATGCTTCTCAGGCAAGAACCAAGAGCTAGGAGCTTGAGGAAAGTCAGAGGACAAGCTGTTGTCTCTCTTCTGTCCCCTTATCTCAGGAGAGAAAAACAGGACAAGGCCTTTCACTGCCACGAAGCTAGGGAAGGGAGTTCTAGGCTAAACAAACAAGGAAAGGAGTCTGGGATTTGAGAAAATGAGTGACTGTGGATTCTCAACCGATAGGAAAATATAAAAAAGCAGGTTTGGGAGATAAAATAGCAAGTTCAGGATCACAGTGATAGGCAGAATAGCCTTTCATAATTGACTTTTCATTTAAAAAATGATATAAACAATTCAAGCAGATAACATCAATTTCCCATTATCTAACTACTGCTTTAAAAAAAAATTATGTATGTACATTATCTGTTTATTTATTTGGCTACAGTGGGTCTCAGTTGTGGGATCTTTTTTTTTAAGTTGCTGCATGTGGAGTGTAGTTCCTTGACCAGGGATTAGACCCAGGACCCCTGCACTAGGAGCACAGAGCGCCAGCCACTGCACCACCAGGAAAGTCCTGCCTTTTTTTTTTTTTTTTTTGACACTTTTCCTTTTAGTTTGTTTCCTTAAGAGTTGAGATGATAGCAGAGAAATATTGTAACTATCTTCTCCATTGAACATTACATAGCAAGCACTCAATTATATTATTACCTTTTTGAGATAAAGTTTTAGTGGCTACAATAATTTCCATTCTGTGGCTGTACTCTTATTTAAACAGTCCTCTAATGTTGCACATGTAGTTTAATTAAAACTTGCTAGAATAATGCTATAGGGCTTCCCAGGTGACTCAGTAGTAAAGAATTTGCCTGCCAAGTTTGATCCCTGGGTTGGGAAGATCCCCTGGAGAAGGAAATGACAACCCACTCCAGTATTCTTGCTGGGAACATCCTATGGACAGAGGAACCTGGCAGGCTACAGCCCATGGGGTTGCAAAGAGTTGGACATGACTTAGTGACCAGATAGCAGCAGCAGAATAATGCTATGGTGACCTTGTCATCACTCAAACTGCTCCTACCTCGGAAAATTTCCCTGAAACAGATTTTGAGAACTGAAACGACTTCAGAAAATTTCCTTGAAACAGATTCTGAGAACTGAAACGACTTTGTTAAATACTTACATATATATTTAAAAAGCTCAGTGCTCTTCCCCCATCAAAAAAAAATAAGTTTGACATAGTCCTGTCTATCTTTCTGCAAGTCAGACCCACAATTTAGATGCAGAACTATGGGTTTTTAGTTGTTTGAGCAGTTTTCCTGGTTGTCTTTAAAAAAAAAAAAATACCTTTTTTAAACTAGTTTGATTTATTTATTTATTTATTAAAAAAATTTTTTTGGCCACACGCTGAGGCATACAGGATCTTAGCTCCCCAATCAGGGATCAAACTCATACCCTCTAGATTGGAAGCCAGAGTCTTAACCACTGGACTGCCAGAGAAGTCCCAGTTTTCTGGTTCTTGACTCTCCTTCCCTGCTCTGCCTCCATGTACTTAGAGACTCCTCATGGCAGCCTCCTGACTGTCTACTCAGAGGTCAGTGAGGATACAAATATCTGCCTTGCCCCAGTGTCTGTAGCCACAGACCTGCAGTCTAGATCTGACCCCTGTCAAACAACCTCTGGGAACCCTGACTGTCCGTCTCCTTACGGAAGGGGTCTTCATGTCCATCTGCGAGTTGGGAAGCCTGAATCCATGTAGCAGAACAGTTCTCAAGGAGCCTTTCCTCCTGGGAGTGGCTTTTGCAGGACTGGGGGATCTGGCTAGTGGTCTCTCACCCAGGTAGAAGGGAGGAGGTGGAGGGCCCCCTTCAGTGCCAAGGCAGTGGTTCAAGATTTAAGGTGCTCAAATAAATGATGCTCAAAGGAAGGAATGGTGCTCAAATAAATGATAAGCACCATTTATCTGAGCACCATAAATCTTGAAGGAATGATGGAAGGAATAGTGCTTAAATAAATAGGTTAAGTTGTTCTGTTTTAACAAAAGATCTGAGTCTAGACTACCTCTGCACAGATGGAATGTGCTGGTAAAAAAAAGCCATGATGTCCTCAGGTGGTTATAACCATGGCAGAGAGCCAGGACCTATGTCACAGTCTTGAAAGGACCTTATTAAGATTACAGTTTAGACTTTGTAAGTCAGGCTATTTAGAATTATTTTATTTTATTTTTATTTCTCATCTACTTATACTTTAATGAAGTCTTGGTGAAAATTTTGATCTGTCTTAGTGTGTTAAAAGGACATCACAAGAAGGGAGGTCAGAGGTTTTAGGTGAGCAGTGCACCCCTAGGGGGCCAATGCAGCAGAGGGAATCTGTGGGAGGGAGCAAAGTAAGAGCCACGGGTACAGTCACCCTCATGGCTGGGCATTCTCTCTCCAGTGTAAAAACCTAGAGGCCGTATCTTGTTTTGACATAAAATAATGCCTTCAAAGAGGGAGCAGGAAATAGCTTTTTCTTTTCTGATTACCACATTCTTTAAAGTAAATTGACTAGAAAAGACTATTTTTTAATGGCAAGAAAAAAAAAAGCTAAAGGAGTTTTGGTGCCAAGGGAGCATAGAGCCCAGAAAGCTCAAGAGAAGTGACTCAGAGAGAACTCTTACACAAGGGTGAACAGGTTAGTGAAAGAAGCCAAGACTCAATCTTGAAATGTTATTCAGGAAAGAAAGGCGGAAAGAAACACACTTCTAAGAACAGTAGGGAACTCAAATAATTTCTGTCTTCGAAGGAACACAGATTCCTTATTTAGAGCTATCTTGCCTTCTAATAAATACAAGACTATACTTGTAACACATCACAAAGACCTTAAGCTTTTTGTATATTTTGACTTCATAGAAATAAGGATGTTGCTGTGGTGCTATTCATAAAAGCGAAAAATTGACAACAACTCACTGCCCTTCAATTGGATCTGGGTTAATATAAATTATGATATATCTATAAAACAGAATTTTATGTCATACTGCATAGAAATCATGTCATAGAATATTAATTGACATGGAAAATACGTGGTAATTTTATAAATAGGCCATGAAACAGTGTGGGTAAAAGTACCTCATTTTTGTAAAATACATTTGTTGATAGCCTAATAAGATATCCACCAAAATGCTAGCAGTTAATTATCTCTGGGTAGTGGAGTTATGTGTACCTTTCACCTTTTGTACTTTGCTATATGTTTCCAGAAATATTCTACTTCTGCTTTATTGACTAAGCCAAAGCCTTTAACTGTGCGGATCACAACAAACTGGAAAATTCTTCAAGAGATGGAAATACCAGACCACTTTACCTGCTTCCTGAGAAATCTGTATGCAGGCCAAGAAGCAACAGTTAGAATCGGACATGGAACAACCGACTGGTTCCAAATTAGTAAAGAGTACATCAAGGCTGTATACTGTCACTCTGCTTATTTAACTTACATGCAGAGTACGTAATGCAAAATGCTGGGCTGGATGAAGCATAAGCTGGAATCAAGTTTGCTGGGAGAAATGTCAATAACCTCAGATATGCAGATGACACCACCCTTATGGCAGAAAGTGAAGAGGAACTGAAGAGCCTCTTGATAAAAGTGAAAGAGGAGAGTGAAAAAGCTGGTTTAAAACTCAACATTCAAAAAATTATGATCATGGCACCTGGGCCCATCACTTCATGGCATAGATGGCACTTCATAGATGGGGAAAGAATGGAAACATTAACAGACTTTATTTTCTTGGGCTCCAAAATCACTGCAGATGGTGACTGCAGCCATGAAATTGCTCCTTGGAAGAAAAGTTATGACCAACCTAGACAGCATATTGAAAAGCAGAGACATTACTTTGCCAACAAAGGTCCATCTTGTCAAAACTATGGTGTTTTTAGTAGTCATGTATGGATGTTAGAGTTGGGCCACAAGAAAGTTGAGCACCAAAGAATTGATGCTTTTGAACTGCAGTGCTGGAGAAGATGCTTGAGAGTCCCTTTGCAAAGAGATCAAACAGTCAATCCTAAAGGGAATCAGTCCTGAATATTCACTGGAAGGACTAATGCTGAAGCTGAAGCTCCAATACTTTGGCCACCTGCGGTGAAGAACTGACTCATTGGAAAAGACCCTGATGCTAGGAAAGATTGAAGGCAGGAGGAGAAGGGGATGACAGAGGATGAGATGGTTGGATGGCATCACTGACTCGATGGACATGAGTTTGAACAAGCCCTGGGACCTGGTGATGGACAAGGAGGCCTGGCGTGATGCAGTCCATGGGGCTGCAGAGTCGAACATGACTGAGCAACTGAACTGAACTGACACGTTTCAAGTGCTCTGCATTGAGAATGTATACTTTGACGATTAGAAAAAATATTAAATGTTTTGAAGCAGTGTTGAAAATAAACCTCAAAAAGTGGTTTCACCTTATGAAAATTAAATTTAAAAAGTATAACACCATCTTTTACATATCCTGTGTGTGCACACATGCTCACATGGTCAGTCATGTCTGACTCTTGGCAACCCCACGGACTGTAGTCTGCCAGGCTCCTCTGTCCATGGAATTTCCTAGGCAAGAATATTGAATTGGTTTTCCATTCCCTACTCCATACATATCCTATGACTGCAACTAAATAAAAATTATGTGGGAAGAAAAAAAAAAAGTGGTTTCAGAGATGTGAGACACTAATTACTCATCTAACAGGAATCTGGTTTGAAGAGATGAGAGTGATATTCAATAAGCAGCAAATCGTGGGCCCTAAACTTGACTCTGGTTGATTCAAACGTTTCTTCAGAGAGGGGATCCTTACCTGATCCTGTTCGACCCACGATGCCAATCTTCTCCTTGGGTTTGATGGTGAAGGACACTTTCTTCAGGACCAGAGGGAGATTTTCTTGGTACCTCATCTCTGCATTCTCAAAGGTGATCTCTCCTTCCTGGGGCCAGTCAGGGGAGGGAGCCTTGTTCTTAATTCTGGCAGGTGCTTCCAAAGATAGAGTCTGGGGAGACAGAAAAGGCCAGTTCAGACTGACCACAGATTCTAGGGTAGCTGCAAGGTTTTGTCACAGAAGTAAGACCAGGATACCCGTAGCAACCATAGAGAGAGCTGCTGCCCTGTTCCCTTGCTGCGAAAGAGCCCCTGGCAGTAAACGCTCATCACCAATAAACAGACAGAGAACAATTGCCTCTACCCTTGGCAGTTTACAATGGCCTTCTATCCCTCTTTAGCAACAGCAGATTTTAGTGGAATTCTTTGAAAACATTCCCCTTGAAACAGGGTTCCATCATTTGAAAACCAATGGCCTTTCTTTGGAAGGAATGATGCTAAAGCTGAAACTCCAGTACTTTGGCCACCTCATGCGAAGAGTTGACTCATTGGAAAAGACTCTGATGCTGGGAGGGATTGGAGGCAGAAGAAGAAGGGGACAACAGAGGATGAGATGGCTAGATGGCATCACTGACTCGATGGACGTGAGTCTGAGTGAACTCTGGGAGTTGGTGATGGACAGGCAGGCCTGGCGTGCTGCGATTCATGGGGTCGCAAAGAGTCGGACACGACTGAACAACTGAACTGAACTGAACTGAAACTCAAAGAAGCAAAACTAGCGTTCATGGAGCATTTAATGAGAGCCAAGCACCCTGAGCCATCTCAGTGAATCCAGGAGACTCAGACACTAATCCCAACTCTACCACTAACAGCTGCGTGAACTGGATACACCAATTCTTCAGTCTTTGTCTTAGTTCCTCATCTGTAAACTCTCGGGACTGGATTAGATGATTTTAGAAATCCATTCCAGCTTAATAATGTTGTGCTTAATAATAATTACTGGGTAATTTTGGCCATCTATAGTCACACCTCCCCATGTTTTTAAAACTCTCTGGTGATTAGTCATGGAGCCTATAGCCTCACAGGGAAGTGAAGGTCAAAGACTGCAGTGCTCTGGTGGCTGAGGGTAGGGACTCAAGTCTAAAACTCTGTGTTGGGACAGGCTTCCAGGCTGTGGATGGGCAGCAGGGAACCAGTTCTCAGGAATGTGACTGATTTGTGCAAAGTACACTCTGTACCATGGCTGACCATCACCCTGACCTTTCCAGCAAGAGACCCACACCAACAGTGATACTAAATCAAACACAACATGTACAGTCACAAATTGCCCACAGACCAGAGTACCCAGCCAAGAGGCTCATGTATAAACATAAATGGCTATTAGCAGATTTATCAGATAGCTATCTGCCATTCTTCCTGATAACAGTCATTTATAAGTTTAAGAAATATCCTATGACTGATCAGGTTCATTGCCAAAACAAATCAGTGGGACATGTCCCTGCTAGAAAAAGCAGTTACATAACATACTAGTTCTCAGTGAAAGGGCAGTTCTTCAAAACAGTGTTTGTAAGTCAATATTCTAGTTGGAAGTTGGAATGTATTCTGCCCATGTAAATGATGATATAAGTGGAAAAAAAAGTCTCTGGGCAATTTGTAAAATAGGTAACTCCTGAGAAATGAGTTCAATGTGAGAATGTTAACTACTCAAGAAAATTGCTGTTTCTCTCTACAGAAAATTGCTTTCAGACCTTGAACTAGGAGGAAGATACCGCCCCACTGCAGGACTGCAGGGGTTCCTGGGGGAAGGTGGGAAGAGCTGGATCATCTCAGTACCAATGCAGTTAACTGGTTTCTGAACTGTGAACACAGTATAGAATTAGGCATGGAGCCACTGAAACTCCAGAAGTCTGGGTCCTATCTCAAACCTATTACATCAGAATCTTTAGAGATGAGGCCTATGTTAGTCTTTGCCTCAAGCTCCATATGGGACTCTGATGGTCATCCCTGGTTGAGAACCAAATGAACTAGACTAAGACTTGAAATAACACCTGGTTTTAAATAGTATAAGGAAAATATTACATTTGTCTGCTTAACTGAATTAATGAGGTTAGGAACACTTTGGAAATTAGATGATGAATGTAAGTTCTCAATCAGACCACAATTCACAAATACACTTAGGAAAATCTTATGATATTCTCTTTTGCATTCCATGCATACTGGAGAGATGCTGCCTCTCCTGTGGGACAAGATGAGGCAGAGAAAACAAGCATCTTCCTGGGACATTTATTCCAGGCGGTGAAAGGGTAAAACCGCTGCCCGAAAAGTCAGACTGCAGCAGAAGGCCTGCAGGAGCCTGACCTTGATGTAGTGGTCGATCCTCTCCACTGAGGTGAAGCGAGCTTCTGTCTCCGATGCCAGTCTGACAGTAAACTGGAACAGCCCTGTCAACTGATCATGGAAAACAACAATCCAAGAGAGAATTTATTATTAATATACACCAAGGGAATGCCAGCAAACCTCCTTCACCTCAGGGATCACAACTCAATTGTGAGAACTAACTGTGGACAGACAGCAGCTGGCTTTAGGGACCA
Source organism: Ovis canadensis (assembly GCF_042477335.2). Lineage (NCBI taxonomy): Eukaryota > Metazoa > Chordata > Mammalia > Artiodactyla > Bovidae > Ovis > Ovis canadensis. The sequence continues at coordinate 206,384,865 of NC_091245.1, read as the reverse complement.
AATCATTCTTCAAATGTTTAAGACAATGCCTAATAGCCCCCAATCAACTGCAACTCTCAGTGAATCCAGGTGGCACTGCAGTACTAGCACTAACTTTTCTATACCTAAAGGCTTTCTGTCTGTTTATACATTTCCAGAAATTCAGCTGTAGCTGAATAGTTTCTGGGCTTCATAATTGCACCTATACCTGGATATAGCAGCAACAATAAATGGAGACTGTATCAACCTGTGAGCAGCAGTGAGAATGCTTCCAGGAAGGTTAGCAGAAATGAGACTGGGCCAAAAACTGAATGCAGAGCCCCAGTCTGTGCACCCCAGACTGAGTACTCTGAAACAGAAGTACATATAACACAGATTTCTCCCACGCCCCACCCCCAGCCCTCCAAGAATCAAGTTAAGTCTGCGAGACATGGACAAATACCTTTGAGTATCTGTAAAGATATAGATCTCTTCTTAGGTTTCCTCTGGTCACTTATTTTTATCTTTCCAATATAGAAAAATGTCAAACATATACAAGAATAGAGAGGACAGTATAATGGGCTCCCATGTATCAAACATTCATCTTAAAAAAATTATCAACTTACAACCAGCATTGTTTCATCTGTACCACCCCATCCTTCCATATATCTGGAATCAAATCTCATATAGCCTAAGTCTTTTCCATAAATACTTCAGCTTCTATCTCTCTAAAATTTAAAATCTCCTTGAAAACCATTACCATATCTTAAAAAAGTTAGTAACAATTCTTTATCATCTTTAACTATCTAGTCAGTGCTAAGTTCCCCACTGTTCTCTGAGCTATTTGAAGACCTTCAACTATCCCTAAGCACCAAAAAGGTTTACGTATGTAACAGTACTGGGAAAATTTGGGGCCTGAAAATAAAACACACAGAAGTAGTATATTGAGGATATGTATTTCTTAGAAGACTAGGAAGAGGCCAGAGAAGAAAGGTTAGTGAAGACATAAATCTACAATTGAGAAAAAATTTTCAAAATCTGTTTATTTAAGAAAAAACAGCACCTACTTCATAAACACATGCAACAGAATTAAATCCCTTTATTCCCATAAAATCAACCTTTAGCATTCATGGGGAATTGGTTCCAGGATTCTGTCAAAAATCCAAGGATGCTCAAGCCCCTTATATAAAATGGCCTAGTAATTGCCTACAACCTACAGACATTCTCCTGTATCCTTTAAGTCATCTCTAGATTACTTATAATACCTAAAGCAGTGTAAAGACTTGGTAAATAGTTATAAATACAATGTGCTACATAAATAGTTGTACATCTATAGTAAATTCAGTTTTTGGAACCATCTGGAATTTCCCCACCCAAATATCTTTGGTCTGCAGTTGGTTGACTCTATGGATGCAGAACTCGGGGATATGGAGGGCTGACTGTGTTCCAGTCCACAGTGCTACTGCCAAAGCAGATGGGGAGAAGCTCTAGGAGCCAGAGGTAAAACAGCAGCTTAGGGCAGAGCCGCCTACCAGGCCTCTCCTAGGCCAATGTATGAGAAAGACAATGCCCTCATCCCAAAGACTAACCTGCACAGCATAGGAGATGGCAAGCCCTGCATATGCTGGGGGAATCTGCCCATGCATGAGAACAATCATCAGCCCAGTGGTGGTGATCAGGGCAATGCTGATTAGGTCCAGCCGTACTGCCAGCCACCGCATCGCACAAGTGAACAGGAAGAAAGGACTCTGGTTGTTATCCAGTAGCTCCTGGTACCTGTGAGGAAGACAGAACACCTAATAAAGTAAATAAAGTACCACACAACCCCAGTCATGGAGGATGCCAAAGCACGGGTGAGTTCTGGGTAGAGGGCTAATGCTAAAGTATAACACTACTGCTTGTAACCAGGAGAGTGATATGGAAACTTAAGGAGTGCAGAGTATTCCAGGCTCCACACACAGGAAGACACGGGGGTTTCCTAGTTTTACCCTTTGAAAGAAACATATTCCAGATACTAGGAAAAACATATCTACTTCAACAGCACAGGGAAAGCAAGAGGGAAGAAGACCAAATAAAGACGCTGTTTAAGCTTTAGAGAATTGTTTTAGGTCAGTGGTCATTTTCTTGAGGAAAGAGAGGTTACAAATGCAAACTGCAGAAATGGCACAAGAGCAGGAAAAAGACTCTTGGACTGAATGCGAGAAAGTAGAAATGGTCTGCTGACATACTTGTTTCCCAAGGCCATGGAGCAAAGAACCAGAAGCAGTGAGTGAACAGAAAGACAGAGACAACCTTTGTCGCTGCAGGAAGGAGACCCTCTGTCATCAGGGGTCCTAGAGAGCAGCTCTCAGCCCACCTGAGGGTCTGGGGTCACACACAACTAGAACTCCAGAGTGGGAGGCCTGGGTAGGCAGATATTTTGCCTTAAAGAAAATCCCTTTCCTCCTTATAAGAAGATATGTGCACTTTAGAGAAAATTCAGGAAACACAATAAAAAAGAGCGAAATGTAAAATTCCAGTACTCTCACCACTCAGCTAAAACCAGAATCCATATTCTGCTGCATTTCCTCCCAGTATTTTTTCCAATGCCCTCACGTTTATGTGGGTACATACCTACACATGCACATGGTCAACATATTTTACTCTTTTTTTGCTTAAAGTTAGGATAGATTTTTCAGAATTATTTAACCAAACCTTTCTATCCTAGAGTTACTTTTTAACGTTAATTACTTAATTTTTGGAATGAACTATATACTCTATAAGACAGAATATTCACAAGGTACAAAAAGTTTTACCATGAAAAGTCAGTCTTTCTCCTGCCCTCCTCCAGCTACTCACTTCCACTGTCCAGTGGCAGCTGTTAGTTTCCTGTGTGTTCTTTCAGATATTCTAAATGTTATAGACACATATTTAAAGGAGCAAACTATACATGCACATCTGTATCTTGCTCTTTCATCTAATATAACTTGGAGATCATTCCACATCAGTACCTAGGAAGCAGTCTCATTCTTTTTAGGGGTCACATAATATTTCATTATATGGGGACACCATAGCCTATTTAACCAGTCTTCTACTGAAGGACATTTAGTCTAGTTCAACCTCTAGTTAACATAAATCTCCACAATGACTATATAAGTATACAAATTTCTCACACAAACAATATTAACAACTAAATAAAATGCCAATCTATTGTCTATGAATATCTTACTTTTCCAAGAAAAAAAAAGGAGCAAAACTCTGTCAAATATAGCCATTCAGAACTGAAAGCTAATAAAAACTCCAAATCTGTTTTTGTCTTCCCATTTTCTCAGAAGGGAGTTCCACCAAGCAAGTGAATCTTAATCAGCAGAGATCATTAAATCACTAATACTCTTAGTAATGAGCTTTATAATCCCCAATTTTGACTTTGAAAGGCTTCTTAAACTCTCATTAAATGCTGAGATGTTGGCTTCCTGATGAGCCCTCTGGCCCCCATGGAACTAACCTGTGCAGAAATTCCTGCCCTTTGTTGTAGGCGTGGATGGTGGCAAGGCCCTGTATGCTGGATGTGATGTGGGAGAGGAAAGGTGACTGCGTGATATTATCTAGACGCTTCAGCTCTCGGATCAGGACTCTGGAGAGAGAACGAGTTCTGTGTCAGAGGGGTGGACTGGCAACTCTGGCTTCACCCTTTGCACTGAAAGACACAAAGACTTCCTGTTTACCTGGAGACAATGTGCAGAATTGAAAAGAGGATGACAAGGGGCCCCACTGCCACGAGGAACCATGGGAAAACTCCTGCGATCATTCCAACACAGAAGAACACCAAGATGACGTTCTGAATGAACATCTCGGCCTGGAACGGCAGGCGCACGTCGACTGGGGAAACGGTAAAGGAACATGTGTCAGATGCTGGGATCCATAAACAGCCAGAATTTTTAAAAAACAAAAGGAGGCTCCCAAAGAGCCATATCTGAAATTTGTGACTATTTTTGTATTTTAAACAGTCTGACCAAATAAAAATCTGGAAATGTAGTTGCTCTAATTCTTCTTGTCCCAAGAGCATTTACGTGATCTTTCTCACCTGTGTCCTCTTTTTGTTTCACTGTGCTGCCCAACCCCCTTAAACATTTCCCACTTTGCAAAGTAATATATGTTTGCTATAAAATATTTGGAAAATAAATATGCAAAAAATTAAATAAACATAGTCTTATTCTTACCAATATGAATGAACTGCTGCTAATATTTAAGAAACTTTTCATGGAAAATTTTAAACATACACAAAAATTTAAAACATACAAAAAACTGGAAGACTATAGAACCTCCAAGAGTTAACATTTTCTTCGCCCATTTTGGACATCTCCTCCCCCCACCTATTTTCATACAAATCTGAGACATGTTGATACCACTGATTTTCAGCAGTCTCTTTCCTATTCATCTGTGTGTATGTGAGTTTAATACAAACGTGATCATATTACTCACATGTGTATCACTGTTTTGTGTATCAGTGATGGTTTCGATCTCTTGTTACCTCTGGCCATAGCTATACATTGGCCTATCAACATGTGAAACAAACTCCTTCTATGGAGGCAGCACAGTAAGTAGTTAAAAACATTAGTTCTGGGGTCGAAAAGATCTGAGCTCAGTTCCCAGCTTGCTATTTAATAGTTGTGCCATCTTGAGCTAGTCAGCCTTTCTAGATACCAGCTTTCCCATGCATTTGGTGGGTGAAATGATACCCACACCTCACGGGACTGCTATGATGGCTAGGATAATGCATGTAAAACTGCTTGTAACATAGTATAAGCCCTAAAAAAATGTCAGGTAGCATCACTATTATTACGGGCTATGGGAGTACAGTTGACCTTTGAATAACATGGGGGTTAGAGGCACAGACCCTCCATGCAGTCAAAACTCTGCATGTAATCTACAGTCAGCCCTCCATGGATGTGGTTCCTCACCCACAGTTTCATATCCACAGACTCAACCACCCTGTTGTTCAAGGGTCAAGTGTATTTAAGTTCTGGTGCTGGCACAGCCCATGAAGCATTCAGCATCCAGCAAACCTATCCAGGAACCTACGCACCACCCACAAGTAAATATGTCTTTTGGACTCTCAGACACCCTGTCCAAAGCCTTTATGCTCAGCCCTCTGAACTGGTTTTCAGGTTAAATAAGATCAAGTAAGAGCTCACATGAAAGATGAAAAATCAGATAGGTTCTTAGCCTAAAGAGAAATTGCAACATGGAGAAAATGCCCAACCTAACATGTTCCTGATGCAAATATTGCAGCCACTGTGCTGGGGGGTTCATGCTCTGGAGCACAACAGAGAGAAGCAGTGAGAAATACCTTCATCCATGTCTTTGGAAAACCTGTTGAGAATTCTTCCTGTGGGGGTAGTGTCAAAAAACTTCATAGGGCTTCGAAGGATTCTTCGGAAAAGCTCATCATGGAGCCGGGAGGAGGCTCGCAATGTGCCCTGAGGAGCAGAGTACAGAGCAATCAGAGACTCAGGACTCAGCAGGCTCAGTACCCACTCCATGGGTCCAAAGCCAGAGAAGGGCAAGTGGCTATGGAGGAAGGAGGTGGCTAGCCAGAAAGGGCTAAGTCTACGGGATGCAGGTCACTTCGGCAAGAGGCATCCTGCTTCAGAGGAGCTCCCCAACTCAGAATAAATCCAAGAGGTGCCAGGCAGAAGCCTGACCACACAGCCACCAGGGAGAAGAGGAGCACAGGCCCCAGTGCATACCTTGACAAAGACCACTCCGCGAACGGCTTTCAGGATCAGCATGACTGCCATGGAGAGGGCATAGATGCTGGCATAGTAGTGCATGAGAGGATTATCCTTCATGCTGTTGCTCACAGATGTCCTGTTTTCTTGAGTCACCGTGGTGTTCTGTTTGGAAGCAAGGTTCTGTGAGGCAAGACCCTTAGGGACATCCAAGAAGCCCTTGTCAGGGCCACTCTTGGCTCAAGGCAGGGTACAGGAAACAAACTCTGGGAGCTGGTAGAGATAAACACAAGGCAGGCTTTGCCTGTTTCCCCTCTCTTCTCTAATGACAACAGACAGCCTGTAGATGTGCTCCTGGTAAGCGCTACTGCTCTGTGAGTTGGTCAGGGAGCAACTACCTGGTGAGGTTATCTTAGGGACTCATCTCTTTAATCCTGGGTTTAATTACCTCTTTTAACAGAAAACTAGAGCACTTTCCCTAAGATGAGCCAGGGAATATGAAGAGACGGCCATATTATTAGACGTACAATTTTCCCATCAATGAGGAATCTTACCCCACTTCCTTGCTTGATCCAGTAACTCAACCACCAGTTGCTGAAAGCGGTGCTGCCCACATTCAGCATGAAAAGGGACAGAATGACCAGGAATGCCAAAGGGCCCCCAGCAGCCTGGATATAGACACCATACACTGACCAGGGCACAGAGCCCTGCCCCTTCTCTTCCATTTGCACGTGCTGCCCTAGGTGAGGAAAAGAGAAACGCAATTCAGAAAGGAAAAGCTGCTTTTCCAAAATGAAGTCACCTGTAGAAGAGTAGAACCAAAGCCCACAGTTTCACAGAGCTCTAGGTTGGAATTATTTCTCCCCTTCCAGGGGCATTCATTTATCCATTTAATATCTATCTACCAGGTACCTACTATGAACCAGGCCCAGGAATAAGCCCTGGAGAGGCAAAGAGGATTAAGACCAGGTCCCTGGCTCAGTTCATCCACATACAGATAAATAAGTACAAAATTATAATAAAATGTGCTAACCCCAATGCTGGAACTACTTGCAGGGCAGCATGGGAACATTCAAGAAGTGCACCTAACCTACTTGGAGGAGCTGTGAGGGGCTTAGCAGGGAGGTCCAGGTGAGACTTTCTATGTGGTCCATATTGTGTCTTTTTTTTTTTCCAGCTGCACAGCATGACTCGGATTTTAGTTCCCCTATCAGGGCTGAACCTACACCCTCTGCAATGAAAGTGTGGAGTCCTACCCACTGGACTGCCAGGGAAAATCCCCATATTGAAAGGTAAGCCAGAGTCAGCCAGGTGGGGAAATGATGGGCGTAGGTGTGAGGAAACAGGAAATCAGTATACACAGATATCCAATTCAGCATGGCTAGAACATTCTGCATGCCTAAGGAGTGGTGGGAGATAAGGCTGATTAAGCAGGCTGTGGTCAGAGGATAAAGGCATTTGAAGATTATCCTTCAGACAAGAACTTCTCAAGAGAATGGGCTACAGGGGTGTAGAGATTTGACTCCCAGCCCTACTGGAGGAGATGGGCTTGGGATGGCCAGACCAGCCACCTCAGGCAGCCTCTTCCATGCATCCCAGCATCTCAGACAAAGAATGGATTTTCTATCTGTGCCACATCAGGAAAAAGATTTTAAAAATGCTGCTTTGAAACTGGGAAGCCACTGAAAGGCCTCAGGCCCCAGGCAGTTGGCTGGTCTCCTGTTTTTAACTAGATCTCCTAGTTGTTCATGTGGAGGACAGATTCAAAAGGAGGCAACTGTAACAGGCTCGGTGGGAGATGATAAAGGTAAGAACCAGGGTTATTTTCTTGGGCTCCAAAATCACTGCAGATGGTGACTGCACCCATGAAATTAAGATGCTTGCTCCTTGAAAGCAAAGCTATGACCAACCTAGACAGCATATTAAAAAGCAGAGACATTACTCTGCTGACAAAGATCTGTCTAGTCAAAGCTACAGTTTTTCTAGTAGTCATGTATGGACGTGAGAGTTGGACCATAAAGAAAGCTGAGCACCGAAGAATTGGTGCTTTTGAACTGTGGTGTTGGAGAAGACTCTTGAGAGTCCCCTGGACAGTAAGGAGATCAATCCTAGAGGAAATCAGTCCTGAATACTCATTGGAAGGACTGATGCTAAAGCTGAAGCTCCAATACTTTGGCCACCTGATGTGCAGAACGGACTCATTGGAAAAGACCCTGATGCTGGAAAAGACTGAAGGCAGGAGGAAAAGGAGATGACAGAGGATGAGATGGTTGGGTGCCATCACTGACTTGATGGACATGAGTTTGAGTCAGCTCCAGGAGTTGGTGATGGACAGGGAAGCCTGGCGTGCTGCAGTACATGGGATCACAAAGAATCGGACACAACTGAATGACTGAACTGACTGACTGAAAACCAGGGTTGTGGCCATGGGGATGGAGTATTCAGGAAGTAAATTCAGTAGGATGGGGTGACTGTCTGTGGGAGGAGAAAAAACATTTAAGGATATTTCCTAGGGGCTCCCTGGACTGGTCAGGAGATTGATGTTGACAAGAGAATACAGAGAAAGCCCCACCTCTTTATCACACATGCTGTGCAATTATCTTGGAACAAGCCACACAGGCCTCTTTACAATGAGACCACTTTACAATGAGAGTCTCTAGGTCACATGTCCCCTAAAGACATTCTGTTTTTTCCTACTGCCTGTGGCAGGAGTTGACAGATATCTCAGCCTTCTGTACTGTGTTTGCTTTGTGAGAGTAAGGTATCTCCAATCACACCTGAATTCAAGAGCTCCTACAGGGCTTATTAAAAGAAAGAAAAGAATCAGTATGGTCAACTTTTAACACCCAATGTCTGCTGCGGTTTTAAGACCAAGGAAATGAAAACAACACGGCAAACCAGAAAAAAAAAGTCCTGAATTCAACATGTCAGGTGAGAAGGTAACACAGAAGAAATAACTTTAAAACAGGAATGCATTTCTATTTATTATTTACAAAAGTGAAAATGCCTAAAGTATTGCAAACAGCTTCTCTAACTCTCAAGATGTGTTTTGGTTGATAAGATGAAAGGTTTAAAAAACAGGACCAAGGAGTCTGGATAGGAAAATCAAGCAGGAAAAATCTTGGCTGTAACTCTTCACCACAGCCCTGCTGGTGCCTGCTTGGGACAAGCCAAGGAGTGATCATTGTACGAGGGGAGGGGGCAGAGGGGGGTTAACTGAGGATGTGGGCATTCTTAGAGCTGGCATGCCTTTGCTTTGGTTGGCATGACTTCTAAAGAGCAGGGATGAATCACAGGAAAGAAAGGTATACCTCTACCCATGATTCAATTTTTCCGTAGTCAAGATGACTCAGCTATGACTACCTACACCTCACTCCACCCTGCATAGCAAAAAAAGGCATAGGAGTAAAGGTCATTTTTATTGCCTCGGTCTATTTGAGCAAACAGAAGTTGCCTCGTGGTCTCCCGATAATCATATAAGAATCTTGTTATTCTAGAGATATGAGGCCAGGTGTTCCACAACAGACAATGGTATCAGGCAGCAAGAATTGCTACATGGCATAATTTCCGATAAACTTTAATGACACACTTTACATCATATTTCTGCATCTGCATTGCCGTACTGGCACTCATGAATGCCCTGGCTGGCTGATGACCTCAAGAGCATCATCAATGCCAAAAAGAGAGGCAAGCACCAGGTTCTTACCCGTCCATGTGCCACAGTCATCATCAGGCTTTTGACTTGATGGTGAAATGTGGTTATAATGGCAAATTTAACTGATGATCACAGGGCTGGGAAAATTACTGTGAACCTCATGGGCAGGTTAAACAAGTGAGGAGGGATCAGCCCCAGATATGATGGGCAACTCAAATATGTGGAAAAACAGGAGCCCCCATCCCATCATTTTCATTGTACTGACAATCTTATCTGGCATCATGGACCATGAAAAAGCAAGTGTGTGAAAACACACTAGAGGGAAAACCATGGGATCCTTTTCCTAGGGATGTAATACATATATGCAAATAAAATGCCAAAACAAAACAAAAGCAAAAACTTTAATGACAATTCTCAAAAAGGTTCATTACCTTCCTCTGGCTTCACTGCTTTCTCCTTCTTTACTGATCCTGTTTTAGGACCCTTCTCTTGTGTTTTCTTCTGTGAACCACTGGTTTCCTTTTTTGAATTAATCTAATGAAAAAAAAAAAAGTGTCTCCAGTTATCATGATATGGCCATTCAGATAAATGTCCAAAGGACATGTTAGCAAATCATCCATGGAGTTGCTGCTCTTATTAAAAAGAGACATTCCAACTTCTTAAAAGTTAAGTTATGTAACTTCCCTAACTCCTGACATCTTTGAGGTCTGGGTTCCAGCCATTCCATAGACTCTGCTCTCCCAAAGTCACTAAAGACCTAAATTCCAAACACAGTAGACTTTATGCTATTCTTATCCACTCTAACTTGTGCAAAGTATCAGCTGGATGACATCTATAAAGTGCCTAAACCAGCAATTGGGACACAGTCGGTGCTAGTTAATAAGTGCCAACTTGGCAGCCAAGACACCATGGATAATTTTCAAATGTATGCAGGATTTAATGTCTCTTCCCTGCCATATTATTCATTTGATTGTTAAGAAAGGAGCTTTCGTAATGCTCTGGTTAGGATTTAATAGAGTTTAAGAAATTGAGTTATGACTGAACAATAGCACACACGGAGCCCACATCCTTTTCCTTGTCATTGCCTTACTGATGAATTCTCAGTGACAGAAGACCCTGGTTCTCTAGTCCCACAGTCCTGCCCTCCTAGAACAGAACCAGTGTGTGGACTAAAGCATAGTAGTCTGGTCACTGGAAAACGAGACCCCTGCCAGCAAGACACAGACAATGAGTTCAGTAGAGATTTCTCCATCATTCACTATGGTAACATCTGTCTCTCACTAGAAAGACACACACACACACACCACGCAAATCTTACCTCAACTGGGGGTGTCTCTCCCAGCAACAGATTATTAAAAATAGTAGCGTAATCACCATTTAGATTCATCAATTCCTCATGAGTGCCTCTTTCTGTAATACAGCCCTCTTTCATGAAGATCACTTCATCACAGTCAGCCAGGTACTGGAGACAAAGACAGGGACAACATAGAGTGGCTGATTATTTGTGCAAATACATCCAAACACCTATACCTTACTTCAGCGGGTCTCACCTGGAGGTGACCAAGCCCCCTGCCAGGGGACCAAGCCCCCCACAGGGGACACTTGGCAATATCTGGAGACATTTTTGATTGTTACAATTTGGTGGGGGGGGGGGCGGGGGTACTACTGCCATCTGGTAGATAGATGCCAGGGATGCACAGGACAGGCCCCCACAACAGAGAGCTAAGACTGAGAACTCCTGCTTTAGTTTATCCTGTCTTGTGATATAGCAGGTTCAAAAAGCAGGTTCTCCAGTTTTTGATATAAATCTGCTGATGAAGCCACACAGTCTTATATTAAACTTTACATCCCTTTACTAGATGCAGAAGTACACATAATTAGACTTTCTGTGGCAGAATGGGGGGTTAGCCCCCTAAACTTGACAATGTAAGCAAAGCAGATGGCAACCTCCTTGATCTGCTCTCTGAAGTGGCTGCTTGTTATGGAATGACAGAGTGAGACAGCTTGTTTTTCCTAAACAGTACCCACTCACATATAGATGTTAACAGAATGCTTTCCAAACTATCTCTTACCCAGACTCCATTTTCAGCCTATTCCTCTTAGCCCTTTTACTTACTGATTTATATGCAGAAGCTAACATGCTCCAAGGATCTCTGATTCAGATGGCCATCTGGTACAACAAGCTTTATTGGTACAATGAGCCAGGAGGCTATTTGCTGAGGAAGGGAACACCATGATTCCAGGGACTTCAAGGAGCCCCATGAAGGTACCTGGACCAAGCCCGCCTCCCTGTTTCTCACTGCCCAAGTCAAGGTGGGTAGCTTGGGGAAGGAAGCACATACCTGTAACTGGTGGGTAATGAACAGAACCGTCTTGGACTTGAGATGCTTCTGGATAGCACTGTTGAAGATGTGGTTGCCCACGTGGGCATCTAAGGCACTGAGGGGGTCGTCCAGGATGTAGATGTCTCGGTCACTATACAAGGCCCGGGCAAGGCTGATCCTCTGGCGTTGCCCACCACTCAGGTTGGCTCCTCGCTCACCAATCTATAGGAGCCCAGAAAGCACAAGGAAGTCTCCAGTTCAAATCTAGAACAACACTCAGTGGTTGCCTCAGTCACCTTTCCTCTCTTCCACCCAAACCAGCTCCTTCTCTTCATTTCCCCTCCTGGATGGAATGCTGCTGTATCCTCTAGGGCCCACACCAGAACTGGGGGTATCAACCCAAATGCCTCGTTTTCTCCCACAACCATCTGGTTACTAACCAACTCTGTGTCTGAGCCTTACCACATCCTCTGGATGCCCCATTACAATCCATTCTCCATGGGCAGAATGACTTTTTCAAAACACAAAGCTGACCATCTTGCTTAGTCCTAAAGGACAGAATCTAAGTCCCCAGATATGGCTGACAAAGCAGGCCCTTTACCAACTGGCTTTCCAGCAACTCTTAGCCTCCACTGTCAATGCCCCTTCTATACCCTGGGATCTGAGCAGGTGTGTCTGCTCAGTTAAATTGTGTGTCCATTATGAACACACGTGACTACTGTCGTGCCTTCTCCTGTACTTGTCTGCTTAGTTCTGGCATCTTCTCCTCTGTGAAGCCTACCCTCCCCTTCTCCACTAACACCCAAAAGAAAGGGGACTCTTTCATCACCTTATTTTGTGCCTACTTGTCAGTATGTCTTTCCCAACTGTAAGCTTGTTGAGATTACAGATTATTGTCCTTTTCTTTTATATTCCCAGTGCCCCCAGAAGCTTCTGCACAGGCAGCTGGCATATAACAAGCACTTAATAAATGTTACTAAGTGAAAAAAAAAATCGATTGTCAAACAGTAACTGGCTCTGTATTTTTTTTTTTTAAATGCTGTCCTTAAAAAAAAAAAAATTCAATTAATTCTGAGGTTTTCAAATAAGAGCATGTATAAGAATTACCTGCAGGGCTTGTTAAAAGGGACCGAGAGGCCCCACCTCTTGAGCCATGATTCAGGCCTCTGGTGGGGCTGAGAGTCTGCAGTGACGTTGCTGATGTGCTGCTAATCAGGGGACTGGAATCTGAGACCCAGTAAACTAATCAAACCACTCCAATCTGGTTTGAGGGCTTAAATGGAAGTCAACTGAATAAAAGTCAGCCTCAGAGACCTCAAGGGCAGGTCATGGAAGATGAGCATTAACACTGAGGGCCAGTTCCAAAGACAAGCCTCGGGGAACTACTCAAGGGCAGAGAATCAATGAAAGGCAGTTTTATGTTAAGGCCTCTTTCTTTCTAGAGAGAGTCTGCTCTCTAGAGAGTTACATGAGTAAAAAGAGGTTGGAAGAATAAAGTTCAAGGAATCTCAACAGGCATATGATTGAATAATGGTTTTAAATATGAATAGTACAGAAAATATGAACTGTTCACCAACAATGGGATTTTGTTTAAAATCCACAACACATGAAGTTTATGTGCTTAAAATAGGCAATGTTGCTATGCCTGCCCTTAGGAACAAACGTGTCCCTAACATAAAGTCCCAATGAGAGCAAAACTCCTGTGAAAGTTCTTCTCCCACAATTTAAGGTGCATGCCTAGGAGGCGTTCCAGTACAGCTCTGCCCCCCAACTACCAGAATCCTCTCTGCTAGACACCCTGGCCCACCAGGGGCAGAAGGCCGGTACCTCTGTCAGATCACTGTGGGGAAGGATGGCCAGGTCAGGCCTCAGGCAGCAGCAGTTCAGCACGGAGTTGTATCTGAGGGACACAAAAAGACCCAGTCAGGGGCATGGTTGGGGTAGAGCCTGCTGACTTGGGCTGCCTTGCATCTCCCATGGCCAAGAGGAAAGCATGACAGAAACCAAACATTCCTTGCCTTTCTTCATCAAATTCCTTCCCAAAGAGGATGTTGTCTCTCAGAGTGGCATTGAGGATCCAGGCCTGCTGGGCCACATAAGCGAAGGTTCCACTGACTGCAATGCTGCCCTCTAGAAGTGTCATCTAGGAAAAGAGACACCATCCAATGGCATCACAACGCAAAGCCATCACCCGGAGTCAGCAGAACCCCCCACGTTCCACAAGGGAGTTGACAGTCTAGTCGGTTTCCTTGGATGCTTTTGGAATCCAAATCCCACTCTCACCTTTGTTCCACAGCAGTCAAGAAAATCAAAGTTCTCCTTGCTTATTATGTGTGATGGGAGCCCAGCATAACCCATGACTTGAATGAATGAATATTTCATTCAGCAGCTCATAAGCTACTTTATCATCCTTTCTTGCTAACTGCAAACTGTTCTAATTAAAGGAACCCAGAAAGCGCTTGCAGAATTCCCCTGGGGAGGATGCTGCAAGGATTTAGAGCTAGTCCCTGCCTCATGATGAGGGCAGACCAACTCATCTACAGAATTAATCCAGGCTGTTGGCTAGGTCAGCTGCTTTTATAAAATGAGGACCAGAGGGGGGAAAAAATTCCAGTTAGACATCAACTAGCATTTTTCACTTTCATGCACTGGAGAAGGAAATGGTAACCCACTCCAGTGTTCTTGCCTGGAGAATCCCAGGGATGGGAGCCTGGTGGGCTGCCATCTATGGGGTCACACAGAGTCGGACACGACTGACGTGACTTAGCAGCAGCAGCAGCATAAAGTATTTACATAATGGTGATAGACCCTCCACTCCGATGTGAAGAGATTACATGATAAGCTGTGTGCTCTGAATTATGTTTTCAGTTGCAGGGATTGACATGAATCAATTTACTCATTTTACTCTCTTTCAGGGTTCCTTTCGAAGGGACTAACAGTAGATGCTTGTCTTGGGTTATGAATGCTATAGCTTGAAACGGTTTCATTAACCAATGCACATACAAGCTTGTCCTCTCAAACACAGTAACGCACAGCGGACACACACAAGACTGTAATACTGCCCACACACAGGTAAGCACTCTCCCAGATAAGGCATGCATAGTGTTCAGAAACCTGGAGGGTCTACTGTGGAAATCCAGCTCTTCCAGCTGCTACAGAACAAACACCCCACACTGCAGACCACCAATAAGGGGTTAAACTCTAAAGAAGCAGGGCTAACAAGTAGCCCCTGCCTCTCTGTCAGGATTTGATCCAGAAGCAAAGACCCATTCAGTTTTCAATTTCACTGCTGCCCACCAATCCTCCCTTTCAGTCCGCCTGTGTCTCTCATCACTGGCCCTGAAATTTGGCTGATGACCAGAAATTATGTAGGTGGTTCTTGGCTCTTAGCAAACACCAGTGGCTGAGCCCAACCTCTGCACAGTCTCATAAGCCAGAAGGGGCAGGGGCAGGGAGCTGTCCCTCCCGATGATTTGGATGCCGCTTTCCTCAGACCACCCTGAACACCTTTGCTCCACCAACTGTGACAATGATGCCGAACAAGACAAAATAACCCATAGAGTGGATGCTACATGAAAATCTTCCCCAATCCCTTGTTTTATTTCTTCAACATGGATAAATGACTCGGAGGACCTTATCCATCAGCAGGAATAATCTTACATTTATCCTCATCTCAATCATCTAAGCCAAGCTTGTTTAATCCAAGTTTTAGAAGCACATGGGGTTTTGCTTTTTACTCCTGATTATTTGGTTCTAAAACATAGTAGAAGACAATCTGTCTTAGTTGGATGATGCCTACTTGAAATGCTGACTTCTGGGCCCTCTGAGCACTATTGCTAGTGTGTCTAGAAGGCCTAGCACCCCAACCAAACCATAAACTCCTCGAGGGCATAATTCTTTCAGTGGTTAGCTTGAAAATGGAGCAGGTCTTTGTTGCTAGATCAAATCCTGAAGGCCCTCTCTCTGACAGGGAGGTTGCTGAGGCTGCTCCATTTGTTGGCAGTCTGTAGTTTGTCAGTCCCTGACCTCTGACATTCCCCAACACACTGTCTGGCATACCTGTGGCACTCAATCAATACATGCTGAATAAAAGAAGGCATGAGGAACAAGTGAGCTGGGTATCCATGGGTCCCGCTGAATCCCATCCCAGATACAATGCTGTTGTTAAGGGGTAAGAGTGGGTGGGGAGTGGCAGGAGCATGATACAGACCAAAGGTCCTTTTGTTTCCACCTTTCCTGACTCTCTTCAGGAAATAAGCTTATTTTTCCTGAGACTCTTTTTAAGCAGAATCCAGAGAAAGAAGCAGAAAATGCCCAGGACAATAACAAAATCTTACCTGGCCTAAAATGGATGAAATGAGAGAAGTTTTTCCACTTCCCACACTGCCACAGATTCCAACTAGTTTACCCTGGACAAAGCACATGCGAGAGGAAGGTCATTAAAGGATACTGACCATTCATGTCAAGGACTTTGTATTTCTTTGAGGAAAAAAACATTAATGACAGTCCATCACTATGGGAACTGTCATCCTGAGGACCCAGCAAGTCACTTACCTCTTTTCTCCCTCATCAGCCACCCATGTCATAGGGTTTCTGTGGGGATGCACTGAGGTAATAGATGTGTAAGCCTTTTAGAAAATTTAAATATGCCACAGGCATTAAGGGGTCCCACATCACTTTTAGAAAGGCTCAAACCTTTCCCTACTTTGTTGGCAACCCATGATTTTTGATAACTTGCTTGTTTTTATTGATGGTTTTGAAAGAGAAGACAGGACTCTTGAAAATCATTTTCATTTTATTTTATATGATTTTTTCCTCAGGGTCTATAAATCATTTTCAATAAAAACTATGTGCAATGTGCACTGTTGTTTCCATTGTTCTACAAAACATTCCCAAGAATCTAAGGGCATATTTTTACCATCAATCCCACATGAAAGTAGAAAACCAAGCCTGTGATTAACTGAATATCCCCAGGCAAAATGATGAGTTCTCCATGGGCAGTATTAACAGTTTTCAAGAACAGACAGATGATTTTAACAGGCCCACTTGTTCAGCAACACTCTATCACCTCAAGCCTGGCATGGAGGAAGGGGATGGAGAGTGGTGGTGTGGAAAGAACACGGATTCTGGAGGCAGACTGGTCTTATGAAAGTATTCTTGACAAAGTTTTTGACATGGTCCAGGGGGCTGAGAGATTACAAACCAGTGGTTACAAAAAGACCAAGTCACAGGCTTAGACTCTGCTCTGGTCAGGCAGGTTAACACAAAGAAAACTCTGTTCTGACGACTACATGGTGGCTAAAGAAGATGTCAACAGTGAAGCAAGTGCCTGGGACACAGAAGACATCAGGCAAATGTTAACTTCCCTCCTCTTCCCTAACGAGAGGGGCTGGGGGGAATAATAGCTAAACGTCTGTCATGTGAACATGGACTGTAAAGGGCAGAAGGAGGGTCAACAGATAGAAAGAAGAGAGTAAACTTTATCTGATTACAAGAAATAATCCTCTAATAGAGTTGATTAGCAATGTAATAGAGTTGCCTCAAGATAACTGTTATTAAATAAGAAGCCTGCTGTTAAAAGGTAACTGAAGTCAAAAAACTGACTTGCATGCCCTCCAATGATGAGCCATGCTGGCCATGTTTCATGTGGTCTCATCCATCTCCCTCTTGTCTGTAACTTCCAACAGCTAGGAACTTTTTGTTTCCCTTTAGTACAGCTCTGGATCTGTGTAACACGCCTCTCTGTACAGTCCAGCTCTCACAACCATATGTGACCACTGGGACGACTATAGCCTTGACTTTATCTTTATCGACGGAGTGATGTCTCAGCTTTTCAACACACTGTCTAGGTTTGTCCTTGCTTTCTGACAAGAAGCAACTGTCTTCTGATTTGATGGCTACAGTCACCTTCCACAATGATTTTGGAGCCCAAGAAGAGGAAATTGGTCACTACTTCCACCTTTTCCACTTCTATTTGCCATATGCAGGTCAGGAAGCAACAGTTAGAACTGGACATGGAACAACAGACTGGGTCCAAATAGGAAAAGGAGTACATCAAGGCTGTATATTGTCACCCTGCTTATTTAACTTATATGCAGAGTACATCATGAGAAACGCTGGGCTGGAAGAAGCATAAGCTGGAATCAGGATTGCCGGGAGAAATATCAATCACCTCAGATATGCAGATGACACCACCCTTATGGCAGAAAGTGAAGAGGAACTAAAAAGCCTCTTGATGAAAGTGAAAGAGGAGAGTGAAAAAATTTAAAGCTCAACATTCAGAAAATGAAGATCATGGCATCTGGTCCCATCACTTCATGGGAAATAGGGAAACAGTGGAAACAATGTCAGACTTTATTTTTTGGGGCTCCAAAATCACTGTAAACAGTGACTGCAGCCGTGAAATTAAAAGACACTTACTCCTTGGAAGGAAAGTTATGACCAACCTAGATAGCATATTCAAAAGCAGAGACATTACTTTGCCAACAAAGGTCCGTCTAGTCAAGGCTATGGTTTTTCCAGTAGTCATGTATGGATGTGAGAGTTGGACTGTGAAGAAAGCTGAGTGCCAAAGAATTACTGCTTTTGCACTGGTGTTGGAGAAGACTCTTGAGAGTCCCTTGGAGTGCAAGGAGACCCAACCAGTCCATTCTGAAGGAGATCAGCCCTGGGTGTTCACTGGAAGGACTGATGCTGAAGCTGAAACTCCAATACTTTGGCCACCTCATGAGAAGAGCTGACTCATTGTAAAAGACTGATGCTGGGAGGGATTGGGTGCAGGAGGAGAAGGGGACAACAGAGGATGAGATGGTTGGATGGCATCACCGACTCAATGGACTTGAGTCTGAGTGAACTCCGGGAGTTGGTGATGGACAGGGAGGCCTGGCGTGCTGCAATTCATGGGGTTGCAAAGAGTCAGACACGACTGAGCGACTGAACTGAACTGAACTGAATGGGGGTGGGTCCCATGATCTCAGTTTTTTCAATATTCAGTCTTAAGCAAGCTCTTTCACTCTCTTCCTTCACCCTTATCAAGAGATTCTTTAGCTCCTCTTCACTTTCTGCCATTAGAGTGGTGTCATCTGCATATCTGAGATTGTTGCTGTTTCTCCCGTCTGTTTTGA
Source organism: Ovis canadensis (assembly GCF_042477335.2). Lineage (NCBI taxonomy): Eukaryota > Metazoa > Chordata > Mammalia > Artiodactyla > Bovidae > Ovis > Ovis canadensis. The sequence continues at coordinate 206,366,093 of NC_091245.1, read as the reverse complement.
TTCCAGCTTGTAACTGTAAAGAAGGCAGAATGCCGAAGAACTGATGCCTTCGAACTGTGGAGCGGCAGAAGACTCCTGAAAGTCCCTTGGATAGCAAGGAGATCAAACCAGATCTATCTTAAGGGAGATCAACTCTGAATATTCACTGGAAGGACTGAAGCTGAAACTCCAGTATTTTGGTCATCTGATGCAAACAGATGACTCACCGGAAAAATCCCTGATGCTGGGAAAGATTGTGGACAGAGGAAGAGGGTGTCAGAGAATGAGATGGCTGGATGGCATCACCAATGCAATGAACATGAACGTGAGCCAATTCCGGGAGATGGTGACGGACAGGAAGGCCTGGCGTGCTACAATCCATGGGGTTGCAAGAGTCAGACACGACTAGGCGATTGAACAACAACAACATGCCTCATACCACGTTAGAACCCCTGAAGACTACTTCCAATGAGGTAGATGAACATCCCTTACCACCTCTGTCACCACCACCACGGTCCAGAAAACCAATGCTTTTCCTTGGTTCTCCTGGCTTCACTCCTTGTTTTCCTACACTCTTCTGAATCTAGAAGCTAGAATGATTCTCTGCATCTGTAAGTCAGATCACATCACTCTTCTCCTCCAATCCCTCTAGTGGCTTTTCTATCCATTCAGAGTAAAGCAGAAGTCATTACGAAGGCTCTGGCACTCCAATCTTCTCTGATTTCAGCACCCTCCCCTCTCTCCCATGCTCACTCTGCTCCTGTGAAAAGCACAGATAACACACACGGGGCTTTCGTGCTTCTGTTCCTTCTGCCTGAATGCTCTTCTTCCTCCATGTATTCTCATGGCCCATTCCTTCAAATCTTTGCTCAAATACAGGCATACCTTGCACATACTGCAGGTCTGGCTCCAGATTATTGCAGTAAAGCAAATATCGCAATAAAGTGACTCACACAAACGTTCTGGTTTCCCAGTGTTTGTATTAGTTATGTTTACTAGCACAAGCTGCAATCAAGATTGCCGGAAGAACTGTCAATAACCTCAAGATATGCAGACGATACCACCCTTATGGCAGAAAGTGAAGAGGAACTAAAAAGCCTCTTGATGAAAGTGAAAGAGGAGAGTGAAAAGTTGGCTTAAAGCTCAACATTCAGAAAACGAAGATCATGGCATCTGGTCCCATCACTTCATAGGAAATAGATGGGGAAACAGTGGAAACAGTGTCAGACTTTATTTTTTGGGGCTCCAAAATCACTGCAGATGGTGACTGCAGCCATGAAATTAAAAGACGCTTACTCCTTGGAAGGAAAGTTATGACCAACCTAAATAGCATATTCAAAACCAGAGATATTACTTTGCCAACATAGGTCCATCTAGTCAAGGCTATGGTTTTTCCTGTGGTCATGTATGGATGTGAGAGTTGGACTGTGAAGAAGGCTGAGCGCCGAAGAATTGATGCTTTTGAACTATGGTGTTGGAGAAGACTCTTGAGAGTCCCTTGGACTGCAAGGACATCCAACCAGTCCATTCTGAAGGAGATCAGCCCTGGGATTTCTTTGGAAGGAATGATGCTAAAGCTGAAACTCCAGTACTTTGGGCACCTCATGCGAAGAGTTGACTCATTGGAAAAGACTCTGATGCTGGGAGGGGTTGGGGGCAGGAGGAGAAGGGGACGACAGAGGAAGAGATGGCTGGATGGCTCATTGCACGTGAGTTTGAGTGAATTCTGGGAGCTGGTGATGGACAGGGAGGCCTGGCGTGCTGCGATTCATGGGGTCGCAAATAATTGGCCACAACTGAGCAACTCAACTGAACTGAACTTTATACTTTAGCCTATATAGTGTGCAATTACATTAGGTCTAAGAAAAAACACTGTACCTATTTTAATGTAAAAACACTTTATTGCTAAAAAATGCTAACCATCATCTGAGTCTTCAATGAGTTGTAATGTTCTCTGATGGAGGGTTTGATATATTTCTAGAATTATCAAAACATAACAAAAATATGAAGTAAGCAAATGCTGTTGGAAAAAAAACATCTACAGGCTTGCTTGATGCAGGGTTGCCAGAAGCCCTCAATTTGTAAAAAAATAAAATAAAAGCGTCATGCTTGTTATCACTTTTTTTTTTGGCTGTGCTCTAAGGAATGCAGAATCTTAGTTTGAGGCCTTCCCTCAAGTATTCTATTTAAACTGCAGTGACACCTGCTCGCTGTCCATCAAGCCCTTCATCCCCTTTTCTTTGTAGCCCCTTTACCTGTTTACCAGCTGCCTTTGCTCAGAAGAAGGCAAAATCCAGGAGGGCATGGATTTTGGTTTCTGATGCTCTATAACAGTGCCTGACAGACAGATGGCACTCAAAATGGCTGTGGAGACTTAGAGAACAAATTTATGATCACCAGGGGGGAAGGGTGGGGGGAAAGAATAGCTAGGGAGTTTGGGACGGACATGTACACACTGCTGTACTTAAAATGGATAACCAACAAGGACCTACTGTATAGCACAAGGAACTCTGTTCAATGTTATGTGGCAGCCTGGATAGGAGGGAGTTTGGGGGAGAATGGATACATGTTTATGTATGGCTGAGTCCCTTTGCTGTTCACCTGAAACTACTATAACATTGTTAACTGGCTGTACCCCAGTACAAAATAAAAAGTTTAAAGACAAATGGCTGTGGAGTGAGCAGATATATACACCCCTGGGATTTTCTGGATGCTGCAGTCCTCAACACACTGCTGGCCCCCAGTCATATTCAGTAGGTTAAGCCTTGAAGCTGGAGTGTCTGGTAGTCACTCCTTATAGGGAGACTTCTGAGAGACTCTAGTCCTGGGCTGTAACACATATACCATAATGGCCTTTACTTTCATGAAAAAATAAAGTTACGATAGAATTGCTGATGACAGCACCACTGGGAGTACCCATTATACGCCAGGTTCTGTGCTATGCATAGCCCAGCACTAATGAGCAGCTCACACAGAGTTATAATAAGAAATCACTATTACAGCTCACACATAACAATCAAATCTACTCAGGGCAAGATTGTGGAAAACCCGCTTGAATGCTTCATTTCCTTGTTTACAAAATGAGTATCTCATGAGAGCATTTCTATTATTTATTTCTATTGTTATTCATTTCTAGTGTTAAATTCCCAAGAATCCCTTCTAGAGTCAACCTGGCCAGGTTGGCTCTTTAGTGCAAAATCACTCCCAGCCATGAAGCACTTTGCCGAAACGACCGGTAGCAGCCCCCTCTCCCCAGAGGACAGCCGGGAGACAGTTACCTCTTCGATCTCTAAGTCGATGTTGTAGAGCGTCCTCTGCAGGCGTAGGCTCCCCAGGTGGATGTGCTTGCCCTCTTCCTCCTCAGGGCTGGGCCGCTCGTCACTGTCCAGGAGGAGGTGACCCTTCTGTTCTGCCAGCACCGCCTGATGCTCAGTGCGCTGCAGCTGCCTCACCTTCTCTTTCTTGCCCCTGGCAGCCCTCTTGTCTTTTTTCGTTTTGGGGGTCAGCTTGGGTGAGTTCTGGATACTGGAGTGGGAGGAGTCCCATGCCAAGGTGGCATTTTTCATCTCTATCGTGAGGTGAGGGCTGGCTGGTTTTTTCTTTATCATGTGAACCTCTTCCATTAGAAACAAACTCTGATAGGAGTTGTGAGAGAGGTGCAAAGATGAGACACTGGATCAAGACCAGGGAGACAAGCCTAGGGCGTACACTCACGTAGCAAAACACATCAGGCTATACAGTGGAAGGAAGCTGAAGGGCAAAAGGTAGCTCATTAGTGTAGCCCAGCCTCAAGCCCATGGAGAGGTCACGGGAATGTGGGGACACCTTGGGAAGGACAGGGGCCTCCTCAAGCGGCCTACATTCTATGCTACCAGTTACATGCTAAACTCCTCTTTCCTTTTCCACCACTCTCAAGAGGACCAGGGATATTTAACTGAGTGGTCTGCAGCCCTCTGTTCTCATTCAGGAGCTGCTGAGTGGTAGGCAGTAAAATGTAAGCAGGAAAACCAAAGGGCACATTGCTCTCCTGCCCTGACCCTCATCACTCTGCCATCCAGACCACTCCTGCAGGGCCCCTAAGCCTGGGCACTTTCCTCACATACCACATGGCACAGGGATAGGCTGAAGTGAGCTGATGACCAGCCCTAGCTCTCTCCAGTTAGAAAGGAGTACCTAAGGTTTGATCGACAGCAGAGCACATCTTCTCACCAACAAGTTCTCATGTCTTTCAAGTCCGACCTTGGAACTTGTGAGAATTAAAACAAAGGGCTTGCATGAAAGGGAAAGGTATCTCCCTCAGACACCCCGTTGAGAAGAAAGCAAGACTTTTCCCTCCCACCCATTTCCCAAACCCACTGAGGCATGTCAGGGGAAAAAAAGAGGAATGCTTGAAAAGCTAAATGTCTTGGAAATTACATTGGAAACAGTGACCATAATAAACCTCTGCCCAGAACCAACAGGTGCCCATGACTTTGAACCCACTTCTGACACCTCCCTTAACTAAGTGATCTTTTCCACAGGATGCTATACCAGTTGGATTCCCAACATGATTAAACAATTTTTTTTTAAACATTAGAAAGTCTTTAGAAAAAAGATAACTTTTAGTGGCAGGACTCTTTCCTTAGTCACTTCGTTACCAAGAACCCCTAACTATTTTAAAAGCCCTTTAAAGTTTGCAGGTGCTATTAAGTGTACCACATAATTCCGTTGCCTGAGAGCAAGCCCCTTCTCCTAAATCCTAAACGCCTAAACTTGGTCTTTCCACTCCTAAACTGCCACATCTCCTACCCACTCCTAATCCTCCATCTTCCCAGAAGTGTCATGTTTCTAAATCTGGATAATCTTTGCACTTGGTCAACCTTTAAAAAAAAGAGTAAAGTTTAGTTGTTTGAAAAGAGCCATTGGTTTCATTAGTTCAGAGCCTTCCTGAGAAGACTGGGCTGAGAATAACATGCCAAATATTCTGCCCACCTTCACAGACTGAACCACATGCTGACAGAATTCCCGTCATTTCTCTCCCCTAAAGAGTTACTAGAAGGATCTCTTAGGGCTCATGTACTATAAAAACTATGCTAGTGCCTCTGACTTGCACAGCTTGTCCACACTTTCCCTTCCCACAGGCTCCCTACAGCCCCGTACTCCTCCCAGGAGGACTTCAGCCTCAGCCACTCTGCCTGGACACATTGAGGCACACAAGGGCCCCATGCACCTGAATTCATATCTACATGGATTTGCACCTGCCAGGCAAGAACATTTGCACCTGCCAGGCAAGAATCTTAGAGGTACATCACCCATAAACCTTAGCTTCACCAGAGGACGATGACCATCCAGACACTACTCTCAGTCATTTAAACAATCAAATTGGAGTGTATCTGTTGAGCAGAAGAGGGGACCACTCGTAGAGTTGCCAGATAAAATACAGGACACCTAGCTAAACTGTGATTCAGGATAAACAATGACTAATCTTTTAGTCTAAGTACATCTCATGCAGTTATTAACTGGGTTTTAACTGTGTTTTTATTGGCTAAACCCGGCAACACTATAGTGGTGACTGTCTTATCAGAAAAGGTATAAGGCGGCTGCTCACTGCCTTTCTATAAGTTATCATCCTCCTAGAAGTAGAGGCGGGGGAGGAGGAGAAGACTGACAAAAGGAACTAGCCAGAACGCGACTTATTCTCATGGGGTATATAGCAGAGCTGTGGGTGGTTTTGCTTCTATTATTAACTCTGAAACTTCCTGGGTAGAGGAAGGATCTATAGTGTGAAAAGCCATCTGCCAATATAAGTTCTCACTAGTAAGCGAAAAGCGAGCTCTCGAGAAACAACAGGAGTGAACAAATCTACACTATAAATTCCTATCCCTTCATCCAAAATGTCACCAAAGCCATTCACTAAAGAAGACTGAGAAACAAACAGGGGACTAATTAATGGTCAAAACATCTGCCTTAGAGATGAACACTCTGATTATTACAGATCATTTCAACTGATCTATCTTTAAGGCCATTCAATATATGTTCAAATCTTGATTGATATATTTTCTTAGTGTAAAAGTTTTTATTTGGTTAGTTTCTAGCTCTTCTATTTCTCTGCTGAGACTATCTTTTCATTTCTAAGGTCTTTTTCTGATAATTCCAACATTTGGGTCATCTCAGTGTTTTCAACTTTCTTGGTTCTCTGTATGTAGAGAAATTTTGGATTGTATCTTGGGTATTTTGAATATTACACTATGAGACTCTAGGTCCTGGTTTTGAATCCTATCAAAAATGTTGTGTTTTTGTTTTAGGAGGAAATTGACCCATTTAGGATCAATTCTGGTCTGCTTCCTATGGGGAGTTAAAAACAACAGGCCTCAAATAGAGTTGCTGATGGTGACCCCCAAACTAGGACTTAACTACAGTTTCACCTCTCCCAGGAATGGAATATTAAACCAGTCAGTGAGGAATCACCTGATCAGCACTAGCTAGGAAACATGCCTGAGAGACCCCTGCTGCTGCTGCTGCTGCGTCGCTTCAGTCGTGTCCAACTCTGTGCGACCCTGTAGACAGCAGCCCACCAGGCTCCTCTGTCCCTGAGATTCTCTAGGCAAGAACGCTGGAGTGGGTTGCCATTTCCTTCTCCAATGCATGAAAGCGAAAGCTCAGTTGTGTCTGACTCTTTGCGACCCCATGGACTGCAGCCTACCAGGCTCCTCCGTCCATGGGAGTTTCCAGGCAAGAGTACTGGAGTGGGGTGCCATTGCCTTCTCCGGAGAGACCTCTATTATCCCCTAAAGGAGAGTAACCTCACAATAACCAATGCAGTTTTCTGCCTAGGAAAACATCCTTGTTCCCGGTCCCTTCTGCCTGTAAATCCTTTCATTCTGTATAGCTCCTCAGAGCTCTTTCTCTTTACTAGATTGCATGCTGCCCAATTCATGAATCACTGAATAAATCCAATTAAGATTTTTTCAATTAAAAAAAAAAATCTGCCTTCGTCAAAGCTAGACATTGTGGGTTCTGCAAAATAAAGCTCTGATTACAATTAAACCATTTCTTTTCACGTGGCTCTGGAATTTGACCTTCTAGCAACCAGGTTGGGGTGATGGAGGGTTGGGCCTGGGGGGGCACATTCTTGAGGACTACCTTTCTTGACCAACAAGGCTGAGAACCTTACTTTTGTATTGCTCTCAGCAGCCAAGAAGGATTAGCAGGAGCTACTCTCAGCAGTGGCTTTGTCAACAGCCACTTTGCCAACAGCTGGGAATCCAGCCACACAGGTGCTGTTTCTTTTTGTTTTCGTTTAAGTACTAACCATTTCCAAATATCTATCTCCCTCCACCCTCCCAAATATATCTACTTCTTGTATCACGTATTTGTGTTATTCTGAAAGCACAAAGAACATAGTCAAGGCATGATCAACTAATGCCTTGCAAGGAAAAAAAATCCTTACTGCACTTCTCAGTTTGGTCTAGCTTTATACTATTCCCATGTCACTGCACTTCCTGTACCATGAATGACCAACATACAGGACAGAAAAAAGAATCAAAAAGAGCTTATGACCAGCAGCATTTTGGTAAAGGTAGATGTAGATCAAGGTGAGAAAAAGCTGACAGTCTCCTGATCATTCTAACTGCCTAGGTTTGAATCACTTAAAGGCCCAGTAAATTATAACAAATATCCATGTTAAGTCCAGACAAAAGAGACTAGCTCTGAAGGGGAACAATGAAATTTTGGGAGCCGAAAACTACATAGGCTGTCTGTAAAATGCAAAAAGTCGTATTTCTATGGAAAGGCCCTCTGAGTCTTTCACTGACTTCTTTCTTACCAACTTGCCAAAAGGCTAAAGGTGAAAAACATCAAGTGTGGCCAGCCCATGTGGCCCACTGGAATAAAGGCAGCAGTTAGTTTTGCCATGGACGGATCCTGACATGGAGGGGTGAAAGGAGCCACTTACCTTAAATCTGTCAACAGCCACAGATGCTTCTGAGAGGGACTTTACTGAAAATGGTGTAACTTTCAAAGCAAAAGTCATGGAATTGAAGACAGTTACCACTGTGAAAGCCTGAAAATAGGAAAAGAGGAGAAACTGAGCCTGATGAAGCTCTGTGACTAAAGTAACACAACTTCAATTTCCTCTCAGGTTTAAGGAGGGCTACAGCTTCACTGTCCAACGTTGGTATGAGTCAGATATATTTCCAATACATTTTTTTAAAGATAGAATTTTTATGAGACCTCCAATTAAAATTCCCAGTGAATCTAAATCAATTGATGATCTGTATTTCAGAATTAAACCCAAAGCTGAGCTGACTAAAAACAAGCCATACATTATCTGGGCACTGGGGCTAAATCTCCATTCTTCCATGTGGATTAACTGCATGAGTGAAAAATCCAAATCTAGTCATAACAGGACCAGAGCATCTCTACATGAGGTGTTTCTAAAATGTCTCCAAACTCACTGACCTGTGCTGCTGTCAGATCAAAGCCAAGGGTCATGTGAACAGAGAAGGTCACCACGCTGGCGATCACCATCACAATAGGAGCCACGCCGACGGTGATGCTCTGAAAGTACCCAGCTTTTTCCAGCATCCGACGCTCATCCTCTCGGATTTCTAAGGAAAAAAAGCAAGATAGTTGCTAAAAAGCAAGTCGAAAGAAACTATGGGATACTGCTTATCTGTCACCAAACACAACTTGGTAGATCTATGGCCACCATGGGTCTTAAAAGGACCCTGTAACATCTATGATGCAAAAACTAGGTCAATATGACCATCAATTATAATTTAATCCTGAAAGCTGGTATGCAAGCCTGAGGTTTGAAATGGATCAAGTCATAGGAATGAATATAACAGAAAAGCCATTACTTCTCAGTACAATAATCACCTTCTGCCTTGGTCTGATTCTTTTTGCAAATTTCTTATGTTCAGAAGGAATGAACACATTAATCATGTCTGCTCTTGGCAGTTACGTTTGCTTATCTGGTTGTTGTTCATTTCTAGCTTAAGTACTTATAGGGAAGACTATACAACAATAATGGAGAATTAGAAAGGAACTAAGATTTACTAGGGTGCCTACTGTATATTGGGGCTAGGAAAGAGGCTTTCACACAAAAAAGCAGTAAGGATGACTGAAAGAAGATGAATGAGATAAAATACAATTTTTGTAAGCAGAATGACTTTTTTAAAATATCTACAAAACTAACAACCTTATTAACAGAGTAACCATGGAGTTCAAAAGACCACAGAGTAGGAAGTATGACAATAAGGCAGTGAAGTCTTTTCAAAACATTTTCAAACACAGAAGCAATTCTTTTGAGAGGCTACACACTGACCTTAAAGGTATTACCACTGTCCCAAACACTGAGAAATATATTAAGAGCCAGCTCTCAAGCCATACTTTAAAAAAAATTTCATTTCATTGCTTTCACATTTATCACATAACTTACCCAAGTCTGTAATGAGCAAGAATGCTCTTTTCAAGCTAATACACACAGGTAAAGATACCAAAGTCAGGAGCTGAAGGATGAGTGCAATCTCAGAAAGAAGATTAGAAAACTGAGAAAATCAGAATTCGAGAGCCAGAAGGGACCATCAGTGGTGACCCTGCCAACAACAGGCTTGGCAGACATCCTGTTAGCATCCAATTGTTGCTTTCTATTGGCAACAAATTCACAAGTTAAAGAAGGGGCCCGATCCATTGCTGGAACTTCTGAGTGGTCGCTTCCTTCTGATGACCACTCATAAAGTTTATGGAGTGTCCCTGAAGGTTTACTCAACAAATCAAGCAGTGAAAATAAAACAGCTTCCTTAATCTGAACACTGTATTTCTTCTGTTCAACCCAAAGTTGCACCAAATTTTTAATTGGAACATATTCAGGTTAGCTCACTATGAGATTATGGTTGGTGAACAGGCATTTCTATTTTATTTAAATTAAATTTAACTGTAACTATGTCTTCTCATTTGAACTCTAAAGTGCCTTTAAATATATTTTTTCTTAAATTTCACTTTTTAAGGCCCAAGATTTCAACTTTTGTTAAGATCTTTAGGAATGCCCAGCTAAGGTGTTAATTCTTCCTCCAAACTTTGTGGCATTTATGTACAACATGCTTATGTCTGCACTGAATTTATGGATCAGAGTAGGGCCAGGCACTGAAAAATTTGTGACTCAACACAAATCAATTATTTGAAAAGAAACTTAAAAACTACTGAGTGAGGCCCAGAGTCCAGCTGTCCCGAACCCCGGCCCAGCTCCTCTCCTAGCACCACCCCCAGGTTCTTACACCTGCCTACTCGTACTGCACACATACCCAGAGAGTGGGGGGCAGGGGGCAGAAGTGGAGCTCTCAGCAGCCACTTGCTACTGTTTTCTGTGACGGCCTCATGTCCAGACCAGAAAATCACAGGCAGGGTGACAGTATAGATAGGGGGTTTTGAAACTGAATCAGTTCCTCATAACCAGCTGAGTTATCTTGGGAAAAGTCAGGTCTCAGTTTTCTCATTTACGAGGCGAGGTCATAAGTGACAGTCTCTAAGATCCCTATCAACATAACGGTCATAGGATATTATAAGAACATATGATATTCTGATCCTACGACATTAGGATTCCCAGTAGCTAATGTGCTCAGAAAGCAAAGAAGCCAATATACATACACCAAGTTTTTAAACTCACTTTGTACACTCTGAGAGAATGCTTTGACCCAGGCATACATTTTAATAAATTTAATATAGGTGAGAACTTCATTCATCTTCTGGACACGGTCATCTGTGATGGTCACACATTTTCTCCTGAAATATGCAGTGATCCGTGAAACAAACATCTGAAAGGAAAAACAATGTCATGCCAAATCAGAGCTTATTTAGAATTAAGAAGTGTCTACTCTTTCTGGGAAGTAAATCCACTTAAGATTATTATAAAAGTGAGCATCGTGTAGTTGTACTGCCTTTTCTTTTTTAATTTAATATTTTTACTATTTATTTACTTATTTGGCTGCACCGAGTCTTATTTGCGGCATGTGGAATCCTTAGTTGGGGCATGTGGGATCAAGTTCCCTAACCAGGAATCAAACCTGGGCCCCCTGCACTGGGGGCAAAGAGTCTTAGCCACTGGATCACCAGGGGAGTCCCTGTACTGCCTTTTAATAAAAGTGGTCTCTTAAATGATAATAGTACTTGATTCATTCCTCTGGAAGAAAATTAATGCAAGTATTTGCCCTCAGAACAATCAGAGACATTGAGGCTACCAAAGGGAAGCAGGAGAGCTATATCAGTTAGCATCTGCTCGAAATGGAGTGACTCAACAGTTCCTGTATTACCTGGGGGCAGAGTTCACCTGCTGACCTTCTCCTCACTCACACTCTCTTTTTAAATCTCACGTAGGAGCTACTGCCTTTATTCTAATAACATCCAACTTCCTCTGAAGTCAAAATTCTGCCTGTATGGACTGTACACTGTTTAGCTCTTTCCAGATATTTCCAAACCAGGTACCTGCTTAAAGAACTTTCCAATCAAAGATGTGATACCTCAGAGGTGTCAACTATATAAAGCCCAATAGAAGTAATTCATCTGTGGAGAAGCTGCCAAAATACAGTAAAAAGGCTTACTCACCATTGCAGGATAAAAGAGGATAAAAACAGCTGATCCCAGGAAGCCTGTTGGTCCCAGAATAATTACATTATAAACCATGCCCAAGATGGCAATAACAGGTCCTCCAGCCAGCAAGCTGCCAACAGCAGCTGCCTCAAACATCCTCTGCCCGTCGTTTGAGCACAGGTTGATGAGCTACGAGATACAAACAGCGGTGAGTGGACACTGCAAGGACACAGATGCTGGCTCAGCAGGAATGTAAAGGACAGAGCAGGGGCTCCAGGGAAGGAAAAAGCCCAGGCTGGGAGCTCTCTCTCTGCCCTGAAGCCATCACCCCTCACTCACCTCACCCACAGACTTCTCCTTAATGTTCTTCAGCTTAAGGATCTTCTTAAACGCCATGGTTAGGATGGCTCCCCGCAAGCGTACCCCAGTTCGGTAATTCAACGCCCATGTCAGTGCGAGTGACCAAGAACGCACGATTTCTGTCAGGAGGAGGCCCAGGACTAGCAGCAAGCTGTACTGGAGGTTAGACTCTGTGTCCTGGGTGTACTCCAGGAGGTGTTTCACCACGAAGGCCTACAGGGAGAAACACACACTGCTGTCAGCATCTCTACCGCACCCACACACCACACCACAGTTTTATGTTAAGTTAGAAAGAGAAGGCATCTCCACTGTACAGTGACAAGTGCCTAAGCAGAGAAAGACCTTCTCGGAGGACCAATTACTGCTGATGGCCCACCCTCGGCAACTTATGCAGGGCATTTTGCAGGAAACAGGTCTAATTTGAAACTTTTCTTCCTTTGGATACCATCAAAACTAATACTCTTTCTAATGTAACATAAACCTGTCCATGAGCTGAAATTCATTCTCAACACACTGATCATTAAAAAGTATATATGTGACCTTATTCCAGTATCTCCACACAATGATACATTTCTTTACATGAAATTAAGACCTTTCTTTTTTTTGGATCGTTTCAAACGTGCTTATTTGATAAAAAGGAACAGTGTACCTACAGTTGGACTGGGGAAGAGTGAGAAGTGCATTTGCAAAACATTCCTGAAAATAAACATCAGCAGTTTAATAGTACAGAAGAAAGCAAACAAAGCAGACTATCCACAATCCAGAGCCCCTCCCACGGGCCCTCCCCCATGCCCCACTCCCTCCCAAAAACAAAAACATGTTACCTCAGGTAGCACATGTCTAACACCACCTGCAGGGAGGGAAGGCAGCAGCCCCCAGAACCACCGAGTGCCACCTCCAGCTCTGAGGTCCTGCAACGCCGGAGCACACACTCACACAAGGCACATTCAGCAACAGGATTAAATACCAGGAAGTGGGAGGTCATGTACTTTTATTGAAAATGAAAAAAAAAAAAAGTACCATCTTCAAAGAGCATCTCACAGACACTGTACAACAGGAGGAGCATTGCGGTAACATACATGGGAACATACAGAGTTGAGTTATACAGGGCTAGCCAGCCAACAGGTTGTCTGGCTGCGACTGTTGTTTTTTAACTACACACAATGGAAATACAGCATTGAACCGAGATCTGTTTCCAAAGTCCGGAGAAGCGCATCAAGCTGACGGCACTTAAATTGGTTAGGGCTCCTGAAGTTGCAGTGAGTCTGCAACAGAGGAGATTCTCCAGGAATAAAGACCTCGCTGCTAAGGAAAGAGAGTTAAAAAGCAAAACAAAACTGAAAATTCCCCAAAGGGGTGACTCTTGCTTAAAATCACTGGTGCTATTGGGTCACTAGGCCATGAGGAGTGACCTCTGCTCAGGACGGAATACAAAAATCTAGGCCTCAGGAAAAACGGGTGGCATCCTTCAGAGTCTTTTCGAGTCCTTACAGCTAAAGTCGATCTTGCAAAAAATGAAACAAAACAAACCACAGCAAAAAGAAAGCCAAACCAATCCCCCTCCCTAAAGGAAGAAAACAAAATTAAGGAGAAACCCATCCACCATCTACCCCAATCTTTATAGCAAAGGGCACTGAAGCTGGAAGCCAGAGCTTGACTGACAGCCCAAAATGGAGGCCAGATGCAATCGTCCTGAAGCAGCTAATGCTGAATTCCAGACTCTCTGGGTGGATCGGTATTTCTTGTTTTTTTTCCTAAGAGGAAATTAATACCAGATGTTGACTAGATCCTAAGAGATCCCCACCAATCAGATTTCCGTCAAGTCTCAGAAAACAACCTGATCAAGTAAATAGGAGATTTCAGATGCCAAGAACTGTGTATCCCATCGCTCCCCTCCCTTGGATTTTTGGGTTTTATATCCACTGCTTGGGTCACCACTGCACACAGCTGGGTTGCTGGTTTACTAGCAAGAAGGTTGGCTTCTTTTCCAGTACGCAATCCGAAATGTGGAACTGAGTCACTGAGTGGCAGGGCCAGAACCCCATTTTCCTCACGTGAAGCAACTCAGTAAGATGGCGGTGCGGTAAAGCATTTTCTCACACACCTCGGCACTGACGGAGCCGTCTCCAAAGGAAGGCGTGAAAGGACAGCAGGTTGTAGTTTGGGGTTCCTTCCTTCCCATACCTTTATTGTGCCACTTTTCAGCACCAGGCAATAGCATTAGGAACTCCCAGAGGGGAGGAGAAGGGGGAAGGTAAAAGACAAAATGAATGCTTACACTATATAAAACTTTCAAAGGGGAGGGAAAAGAGGAAACAGCAGATTAAAGAATTTTCAACACACACAGCGTTTATAAAAAACAATTACATTTCAAACCACTTTGTATGGAACAAAGGAAATAAAAAGGTTCTTATGAAAAAACCAACCAAAATTTCATCTTAAAAGGTTACAAATTTATCATTTAAATTTAAACAAACTGGGAGAAAACTTGAGATTGTCAGCATAGCTGTCTGGCTGTCCATTCTCAGTGAATAAACATTACCTTACCTGAACTCTTGGCGAGAGATTCTGCCCAGCTTGACTCTCTTTCTGACCGCAGAATACAGCCATCCTGAAAATTCTAAAGAACAGCTTCTGTCACTGGTTCCACTACAGAGACACTCCCCCCAAATCCAGATCCTGACAGCACCAAGCAAGCTGCAGCTGGAGAGAGGTTGGAAGGGCGGGAAACTTACCTCTCTAGAGGCTTTTCACTGTCCTTTCCCGCAAAGGCCCGTGAGCAGAGTTAGCATTCACCAAGAGATTGCACTGCAGGAGGAAGCCGTCTCTTGCAAATCTACAGGGCGGATGCTAATTCTTTACACACAAATCATAAGTCAGGCCTGGTCTTCTAAAACTGTTTTATCCAAGAAGGCCGCAGATCACCTCTGCAAGTTTAGCAATTTGGCCACTCATCAGAGTTCAGGATCATACCCTCATAGATTTTGGTTCTCCATTAACACTATGGTGACCCTTAGACGCCATGTGCAGAGTGCTGGTCCACTGGTGTGACTGAAACCCATCTTGATCATTAATGTCCAGCCCTGGCCAGCCAGCAGTTTAAAAAATGAAACAACACACATTCACTTGATTGTGTTTCATTAGCTCTGCATATGGCTACCAAGGTTCAGTGAGGCCGGAGGGGAGATTTAAAAAAAAAAAAATATATATATATATGGTATCTGGGGACTCAGTTCTTACGTAGATTTCTGTAAGAACAGGTGAAGACAGTTTGAAAGCCCTGACATATTAGAAAATGTGCAAAAATTAAAAATGGATATTCTTCCAGAGGATTTAAATCCACAGATGGAAGGTATGCTCACTGCTAATAGTAATCTCAAACCCAATTCTTCAATTTCCAGTTAAAAAGAAATTTGTTTGAACTGGAGCTCTGAAAAACAGAAATTTCCATTGCTTACAATCTGAAATCTTTTTTTGTCAATGAGAGACTGTGGATGGAACCACTGCTTTCTTGGTCGTTCCAGGGAAAAAGTCTCCTGAAATAACACAGGCCTTAAGGTGCTGTTTCATAAAGAGAGTGAAGAAAAGGAAAAGCGTGCTGCTGTTTTCCTATTGAAGGAAGGCTCTCAGCTTTCCCTGGCATTGAGGACACTTTACTAGAGATTAGTAGTCCAGTGCACAGTGCCTTAAAAGACAGCTGAAAGAATATGCAGGTGCTCAAGGGAGTGACTGTAAGGCCCCCAAGCTGAACAAGCATAAGTAACTTTTTTTCCCAAGTGAAAAATTAAAATCCCAACAGTATGGAATTTTGGTGTGGAGGGGGGAGGTGGGAGAGCCAATGAAATTCTAGCATTGACCAAACAGAATCAAGGAAGCCTGTATACCACGCTACCCAGCTGAAAGAATTCTTCGAAAGATCAGAGCAGCCACCAGCCCTGTAGTGAAACAATGACAGAAGCTCTTCTTGGGGGAAGCTGGTCCTATGAAAACGTTTGCCATTTTGGTCAGTGACATGATATTCAGGTACATGGTCCCTCTTACTTAAAAACTTATACCAAAGTGTGTTAGTTGGTCAATAATAAGAAACCCAATACCAGAAAAGGAGTGTTCTCTGCTTCAGAAAAGAGATCAAAACTTTTTAAAGGCATCAAACATTAAAAACAAAAAACAAATGAACAAACAACAACAAAAAGAGAACATAACAGAAAAATTGCAAATTAGTTTTACCTAATTACCATGCATCTTAGGCCCATACTTACCAAAACCATGAACCTCCAGCTTACCCACACACGGAAAATGCACAGAATAAGGAGTACTACTGCTCCGATGCCTCAAGGCAAATATGTAGAAAATAGATTTAATCAAAGTCTCAAGTGTAAGGGCAGCACAGTGGGTTTAAGAAACAGGTGTCCAGAGAACAGTGTGACGGTCACTCTTCTCTCCTACTCTGCTTCAGCAACACTAGAAAAACCAGAGCTGCCACCCCAACACCTGCTACGCAGCTTACACTATAAACCAAAACTGAAAATGAACTTCAGGTTAGACTCTAAAAATCTCAACAGTCCTCCAGCTTCTTGAGGGCTCCTTTGCCACAGAACCGGCAAACACGTGACAACTCTGCCTCCAGACCTTCGCTGCATCACCAGCACCAACTCGACAGCCTATGCCACACAACGCCACTCACAGCACAGCAAGACACACTGCCTGAACCAGGACTGTTGTTTCATGTCAACACACAGCACAGCAGCATGGTCCTGTGCAGAAACGGAATCACTCAGCTTCACCCCCACCCCAGGGAAGCAAGCCAGTTCCGCTTCATCTCTGGTAACACGGCCCCCTCATCCTTCCAGTTTTCACAAACCACTATTCACTCAGTATCAGCTGTCCCCTGGCAACAGACCTGGAGGATCTCTAAGGTTGCTAACTAGCCCAAAGGTGAGCACAACCCCTGAAACAGAATTAAGAATGTTAGAGCTGGCCATGGCCGGGCCCCTGGAGACTGTCAGAAAGGATGGTTAGGACTTACTGGTCCACTGAAGCCTGCCAGCTGCGTGATCATCAGGCACACGATGGAGAGGATGAGCCTGGTGCGGCAGAAGGTCCACACAACCCTCCGGAGGGAAGCAGCGCCGGGCCCAGCTTCATTCAGCTCTTCTTGCCACAGTCTCTCTAGTCTTAACAAGGGCACATATCCTCCGTTACACATCTTTCCAGGGAATACACATACCCAAGACTCCCTGCTGCCCCCACTCACACCAGTCTCTCCTTTAAAGTTATGTACAGAGTCTTCACCTTCTGGGGAAAAAAGACCCTTCCTGGTAACCACATATTTACCCTGTATAGGCAGCCTCTCAGGATTCAGAAAATTTGATGAGAACCAAAGTCTTCCCTTCCACCCACAAAAATTATCCCTGAATAGAATCTGTCTTTCTCAAGGGTCCCCAACCCTTGCTGAAGGATCCTCTGGTAAAGTATAAAGTTGTAAACTAGATTTTAATCATGACAATCGGCTACCACAAAAATGTACTCTGTCACAAGGCAGCAACATAATCTCCCTGCAGACTCAGGAAGAGAAGCGGGGCTGAGAGAGAGAGAGAAAGCCCGTAGTTAAAATAGGATTCAAGGTAAAATAGGAGATAAAGCAGAAGAGCAAAGAGAAAGTCACCCCCAGGCTCCCCTCCCTCTATAGCACAGCTCAAATCCTAAAAAGACTCAGAGTTCTGAACGTGGCACTGCCAGACCCACACTCCTAGCTCAGGCCCTACATATCCAGTCTGTGGGAGACGAGGGTGGACCAGAGACGCCTACCTTCTGCAGTTCACCTCGGAAGACTCATGCTTGGACAAAGACCACACATCCTCCATTAAGAGCTCCCCCTTCTTGTGGGCTTTGCGAGCCAGAGGAGAAAGCCAAGAAAAAGTCATACAGGAGAAGAGCCCAGCATTGTCCACTGGGTGCTGGTGTCTGAGGAGAGAAAACCCAGAGCACAAAACTGTCAACACACATGGAGAGGCTAGCCAACACTTAAAATATGCTGTTTTGTTAGTATACAGCACTCTTAACGATGGAAACAGTGAGAGACTTTATTTTTTAGGTTCCAAAATCACTGCAGTTGGTGACTGCAGCCATGAAATTAAAAGATGCTTGCTCCTTGGAAGAAAAGCTATGACCAACCTAGACAGCATATTAAAAAGCAGAGACAATACTTTGCCAACAAAGGTCCATCTAGTCAAAGCTATGGTTTTTCCAGTAGTCATGTATGGATATGAGAGTTGGACTATAAAGAAAGCTGAGCACCGAAGAACTGATGCTTTTGAACTATGGTGTTGGAGAAGACTCTTGAGAGTCCCTTGGACTGCAAGGAGATCAAACCAGTCAATCCTAAAGGAAATCAATCCTCAATATTCAATAGAAGGACTGATGCTGAAGCTGAAGCTCCAATACTTTGGCCACCTGATGTGAAGAACTGACTCACTGGAAAAGATCCTGATGCTGGGAAGGATTGAAGGCAGGAGGAGAAGGAGCAACAGATGATGAGATGGTTAGATGTCATCACTGACTCGATGGACATGAATTTACGTAGGCTCCAGGAGCTGGTGATAGACAGGGAAGCCTGGCATGCTGTAGTCCATGGGGTCGCAAAGGGTCGGATATGACTGAGCGACTGAACTGATACTGATGACTAAACTCAAGTTTCCCCAAATAATCTTAGCCCAAATTTTTCTGGTGCTTCACAGACAAGCCATTAATTAGCAGAACCTCTTACTTGGAAGTGGTCCGGATGGGCTTCAGAACACTTAAGCTATGATGGTACTTTCCCTTGGGATGTTCCTCATCCAGGATTCTGAGCTGAGAATGCATGGAGGGGTCCAGGGAAAGGCCTTCCGCTCGGGCTGCTGTTTCCAAGGCATCCTGGCAATCCAACTGTTTCAACAGAGAGGGAGAAAAGGCAAAGCACAGTTAATGAACATGAGAGAATCAGAGAGGACCAAATCTACTGACACAACAGCTCAAACTGCAAACTTGATTCATCTCATCCAGGAAATCCCAAGGGTCAGGAAGTTAAACACTCACTTGTGTGATATGAACTCACTAAGGAACATTCAACCGGATATTTTAAAACTTCTATACTAATAGACTTCATTTATTATTATTATTTGAGCACTTTCAGAAAAACCGACCAGAAAGTACTGAGCTCCCATAGACCTCCTCACCTACCCTCTTCTCCTCCGTAATTAACATCTTGCATGAGTGCACTACATTTGCCACAAGTGATGGGCCAAGACCGATATGTTATCACTAACTGAAATCCACAGTTTATATTAGGATTCACTCATTGTGTTGTATGTTTTAAAATTTATATTTTTATCACCAAAATGTTTTATCTTTCATTTCCCAATACAGACTGAGAGTCAATTACTTCACTACTAACTGCAAATTCTATTGCCTATTTTCTATGATAAAAAGTTAACAATCAACACCCCTCCCCACTAAACAGCTCTGTCAGGCAGAAAAACCCAGAATGCACACATGCCTCCCCCCTCTCTCTCTCTTGTTAGCAACAAGGAGTGCAGAACTGGGGCTCTCACCCTGGCTGCCCAGCTAAAGAGCTCCTCTCTAGACTTCCACAAGCAGAGGGTCTCATGGGTAGAAATACAAAGTTATACATATTTACTACAAAGTTTATAAAAACCAATTAACCATATTAATAAAAATGCATGTAATTCAAACTCTGACTATGGCAGAAGAGGGTGGGCCAAAAATCTGGACACATCTAAGATTTTTGCCTGTTCATTCTAAAAGTAACCCCAAATTACTTTTTTTTAAATTTTATTTTATTGAAGTGTAGTTGATTCATAGTAGTGCATTAATTTTTACAGTAGAGCAAAACGACTCAGTTATGCATACACATTCTTTCTTAAAAACTTCTGTATTGGGGTATATATCTGATTAACAAACAATGTTGTGATAGTTTCAGGTGAGTAGAGAAGGGACTCAGCCATACATATACATGTATCCATTCTCCCCCAAACCCCCTCCCACCCAGGCTGCCACATTAACCATTGCGCAGAGTTCCATGTGCTATACAGTAGGTCCTTGTTTGTTATTCATTTTAGCAGTGTGTACATGTCTGTCTCAAACTCCCTAACTACCTCTTCCCCCTCCAGCAACTGGAAGCTCGTTCTGGAGGTCTGTGAGTCTGTTTCTGTTTCATAAGTTCATTTGTATCATTTCATTTTAGATTCTACATATAAGGGATGTCATATGATATTTCCCCTTCTCAGTATGACTTACTTCACTCAGAATGATAATCTCTAGGTCCATCCATGTTGCTGCAAATGGCACTGTTTCATTCTTTTCAATGGCTGAGTAATATTTTATTGTATATATGTACCACCTTTTCTTTATCCATTCCTCTGTCAATGGACATTTAGGTGCTTTCATATCTTAGCTTTTGTAAACAGTGCTACAGTGAACACTGGGGTGCATGTATCTTTTGGGATCATATTGTTCCCCAGATATATGCCATGGATCATAGAGTCACAAAGATCCCCATACAGAGTGGGATCAAAGGGTCACACGTACATATTCTTCCTCATATTCTTTTCCATTATGGTTTATCACAGGATATTGAATATAGTTCCCTGTCCTATACCATAGGGCCTTGTTGTTTATCAACCCAAAGTGACTTCCGCAGTTACTGTTACAGAAGCAGAACCATTCTTTTCCTCATGAAAGGGTTTATAAGGAACCTTACTCTTTTCTGACATTCTCACAAATATTTCTAGCAATTATTGTGAACTAGCAAGAAAGAATAGACTCTTGGATCAAGAAAAAGTTAAGTGGTGTAGCACCTAACACACTGGACCTTACACAAAGTGGAGTCTCTATTTTCACACACTACCTCTTTTACACACAGAAGAGAAGCAACTCAAATATTAAGAGGCAGTTATTTAGTAAGTCTTACAATAGCACAGTGTGCTATCTCTCCAACTTTATTATTCTTCCTTTACAAACCTGGTTTAGCTGTTCTAGATCTTTTGTATTTCCAGGAGAACCAAGTTCAAGAGTTAGGAGAGTTTTATAAACATCTTTG
Source organism: Ovis canadensis (assembly GCF_042477335.2). Lineage (NCBI taxonomy): Eukaryota > Metazoa > Chordata > Mammalia > Artiodactyla > Bovidae > Ovis > Ovis canadensis. Next base: position 206,345,092 of record NC_091245.1, on the reverse strand, counting down.
GACAGTACAGAATCAGAAAAGGAAAACTTGGGGGGAATTTCCTGGCTGTCCAGTGGTTAGGACTCTGAGCTTCCACTGCAGGGGGCACAGGTTTGATCCCTGGTAGGGGAACTAAGATCCCACATGCCACATAGTATGACCAATAAAGAAAGAAAGAAAGAAGTATCAAAGCTTATGTTTTTTTTTAAAAAAGAAGACTTGGTATGCCATCCATTAGCATTCTTATATAAGAATGGCATAGTAGCATTAAGAGAAAACTAAAATCTTCACATCTTATTTAATTCATTCTTTCAACAAATAACTTACAGAGCACCTATATACAAAACTGTCCTAGATACTGGGAATAAAAGTATTCCAATTTCTATCTTTATAGTACACTGATTTCATTTTATTCATCTCTAAAATGCCTAGTTTCATCAAAAGCTATGAAAAGAAAAGTGAATGGATTTAATGATAACAACAAACAAAAATTGATCTTAATGCATGAGTTTTGTTCCTTTGACTATATGCACGATGTCATGTTCTACCACCTTCCGGGTAGTTACTTCCCATAGTGGAGAATGTGAAATTCAAAGTTCTCTAAAAACACTCAGATGAGAGCAGACAGGCGAGGTTTCACTCCCCCAGGCATATCATGAGTGCTACACCAGCATGAGAAAACGCCTGTAACATATCAAGAGACTGAGGGCTCTTGTACTGTTTTTGATTTTCATACAAGGCATTCAGTATAATTTTATCCTGACAAAGAAAAACCCCCATAAAAGTAGTTGAAAAGTGGCTAAATTAATTCTCATATTTTCATATAATAATAACATATGGAGTAGGAATGACCACTGTAAGGGTATGGAAAAGTCTATATTGTTAATCTAAGACAACTGAAAGTTATCATTCTAAGCAACCCACTTAATAAGTTACATCATATTTTTGCTATTCTTTCCTAAAGAATAGCTTTAGGAAAACTGCTTCTTAAACTGTCAGTCTTGTTGCCATATCCTACTCACTGCCTAGATAACAACGGTGAAATATTTGTTGGAGATGATAGGATCCACGCAGAATCCTGTTTTAAGTCCTGCTCCATACTTGCCCCCAGCTCCTTCAAAGACAGGACTCTCAAAACAGTAAGTAGCAGGTGTTTAGCTCCTGGCAAGAATTCTTGAATGATAAAACAACACTATCAAGAAAACCAAGACAAAACCCCCTTACTCCAATAAAACTATACTCTCTATGATCTTAAAGTATTTACACTCCTTAGGCCACTGTGGGATTTTCCCATAGTTGGAGGCCTCTGTGAAGTATAGTGGTTTTGCATATGGATTCTATTTTCTTATTCTTATAATTTAGTTTATATATTTATTTTTGGCTATGCTGGGTCTTCATTGCTGCATGTGGGCTTTCTCTAGTTGCTGCAAGCAAGGGCTACTCTCCTATGCCGTACGAGGACTTCTCATTGCGGTGGCTTCTCCTGTTGTGGAGTACAGGCTCTAGGGCATGCAAGCTTCAGCAGTTGCAGCCCACAGGATCAGGAGTTGTGGCCTGAGGGTCCTAGAGCGCATGGGCTTAGTTGCTCCGTGGCATGGGAACCTTCTTGAACCAGGGACTGAACCCGTGTCCCCTGCATTGGCAGGTGGATTTTATCTACTGTGCCACCAGGGAAGTCCCTGCACATGGCTTTTAGAAGATAAGATATGGGCTCACAGGCTGATTCTGCCACCAACTTTCTGCATATTACCAAGTCACTTTAAGCTTCAACTTACTCATTTTTACAATGGTACATGCACCTACCACAAAGTGTTGAGAAGAATGAATTAAAGTGAAAGTCACTTAGTTATGTCTGACTCTTTGCAATCCCATGGACTATACAGTCCATGGAATTCTCCAGGCCAGAATACTGGAGTGGGTAGCCTTTCCCTTCTCCAGGGGATCTTCCCAACCCAGTGACTGAACCCAGGTCTCCTGCATTGTAGGTGGATTCTTTATCAGCTGAGGCACCAGGGAAGACCACAAAGTGTTGAGAAGAATGAATAGGATAATGAAAAGTGTTTAGCAAAATATTGGGTATAAGTATTAAACAAACATTTAATACATATTAATTACACACCAACTGATCCACCTGATAAATCTTATGGACTATCTCAACCATTCCTCTTTCCTTTAGCTTTCCCTAATTGTTTCAAGATTAGGGAATTCATTTCCTCCTTCCTATCTCTTCCCTGTACTACACCACTGCAGTGGGATGCTTCTGGCAAGAGAAGAGCTCCTGGAGGGCAAGCTGACTAATTCTTGTTTGTATCCCTGGCCCCTGGCTCAGTATACGGCCTGGCACCTATTATGCAAATGTCAACTAGAATATCTCAATATTGCTCCACAGTCTGCATTATCATCATTTAAAGCTACATGATATACCACTAAGAAATCTTCTTAACCAATACACTTCTAATGTTTTGTGTATTATTAACAGTGTAATAAACAATTATACTTTATTTTTCTCTTTCTGGATTATTTAGGATAAATTCCACCAGTGGGATTATAGGATTAAAAAGTATAGCTCCTAGCAACTAGACATATATCCAGTTTGCTTAATTACTCATTATAAAATGTGTATTACAGTGATATTGCAAAAGAGAACTTCTATTAGCTTTAGTACTTTCAGTTCTATTTTGTCGACTCAAGGCTGCCTTTGTCCTACCTACTCTGGGACATTAGCAAGAAATAGAGGAAGTTAGGACAGCCTTCTTTGTCTGCAGCCAGATCTCATGACTAGCATATATCTGTAAAGGCAAACCACTTACTTGAAGGTGATGGGAAAATGTGGACAAACGAACTTATAACAAACCAATATGGCATTTACTGTGTGCCAGGCATTGTTTTAAATGTTTTACAGATACTAACTTCCTATAATTCTCACAATTACCCTATGAGGTAGACACTCTCATTCCCCTGTCTTACAGCTGAGGAAACTCTGAAATAACAACAAAGACTTGAAGAGATCTTTAAAAAGCAGAGATTGAATCCAGGCTCCAGAGTTAAGGCTCTTAATTACTAAGCTATGTGTCTTTCAAAGAAAAAACAAGCAAATAGATCATTACTGTATAAGATGACCTCGGATGTATCTTTATAGACAGCCAGCTCGCCTCTCTTTCCCAGGGTGAGTATCAGATTAAAATAAACTCTGACTCTCCAAACTAACCTCATTATAAGCAAATGGTACTTTCCAAAGTCAAAATCACAAATACATGATTAGAACACTAGACTATAAACAGATGAGTTTACTTAATTGCAAAAGTGCACTTCCAGGTGGTTTTTCAACCAAAGATGAGTAGATGCTAACAGATGAATACATTACAGACTGATATTTTAAAATAAAGTAAAAGCATATTTATATCACCCTGCTAGTAACTGCAAAGATGTCACAAATGTCTAATTGTATCTGGCTGGATGCCTAACTTCTCTTTCTTTCTAGGCTTTCCAAAAGAAGTTTACCTGGCTAAGCAAGTCGAGCGAAAAAAAAATGTCTATTTAAAGTAAAAACAAATATATTCTACTATATTAACATTCTGTAAAGCAAGTTATCAATGTTCTAAGACTGACTGGATTAAAAATGGAAATGAACCAAGAAAACTGACTCTATATACTCAAGCTATATAGGCTTGCTATATGAATACATAAATAATATAACAGGGTAGGGAAATATGATTCAGTGGATATCACTGGGACAAATAAAAAACAGAATGGAGATGAACTGAGATTCATGTTTCATATCATACATTAATCCATCTAGGATTAACCCTCAAAGTTACATTAAAATGGTGAAATAAACAGAAGAGAATTAAATAGCATTTTAGCACACTGATGGAAGGAAAATAGTCTCCATCTTCCCCCAAAGTCAGAAACTTACCAAAGGCAAAATGGATGGCTTGTATATAAAAAGGAAAACTTTCTGTGTAATGAAATTAGCACAAGAAAAAGGAGAATGCAGCTAAAAAAGTGACCAGGTAACTAACATAATATTTTGAACAGTCAGCTTTTACTGAAAAACATGTTTTACCCATCCATTCAGTATTTATTGAGGGACCTACAACACGCCAGGCACAGCTCTGGGTGCTGGGGAAACAGGAGTGAAAAAACAGACTCACACCTCAAAATCACTGCTTTCATGCAGGTTATAGTCTAGTATTTATAAAAGTTCAAAATCCAGAATAATCTACTAAATTGATTCAAAAGTGTCCATCTCTCACCCTCTAAATTCAATGTCACCAAGCAAGAAATTAAACTTAAATTTTAAGATACAATTATACATACCTTAATATCAGTAGAAATAGAGATAAAATCCAAGCGAACAAAGAGGGAAACATAAGAAAACATACATCTGAACCTTGACTGGATTTCTAGTGAGTTGCTGGCAGGTAGTCAGGGAAACCAGGGAAGGCAATGGCACCCCACTCCAATACTCTTGCCTGGAAAATCCCACGGACGGAGGAGCCTGGTGGGCTGTAGTCCATGGGGTCACGACTGAGCGACTTCACTTTCACTTTTCACTTTTATGCACTGGAGAAGGAAATGGCAGCCCACTCCAGTGTTCTTGCCTGGAGAATCCCAGGGACGGGGGAGCCTGGTGGGTTGCCATCTATGGGGTCACACAGAGTCGGACATGACTGAAGCGACTTAGCAGCAGCAGCAGCAGTCAGAGAAACAAACTGGTCACATGTAACACTTTATACATGCTTTGTCTTCATAATATTACTGTAGAAAGAAAATTCTCCCCAAGAAAAGATATAATTTAAACCCAATGGTATACAGGGGACTAGATGCTTAATAGAAGATTAATGGTTAAACCACAGTAGATTGACACTCCAGTGCAATGTTGTCCAACAGAAAAAAATATAAGACACAAATGTAATTTAAATGTTTTAGTAGCCATACTAAAAAGGGAAGAGAAACAGGTGAAATTAACCATAAGAATATACCTTAACCCAATATATACAAAATAGTATCTTTTAAACATGTAATCAATAAAAAATTACAAGGTATTTTATATTCTTTTTTGGTTCTAAGTCTTTGACACCTGGTGCGTGTGTTCTATATGGCAGATCTCAATTCGGACTTTCCACATTTCCAAGGCCCAACAGCTGCCTGTGGCTGGCAGCTACAGTGTTGGATACTGTAGCCTAGTAGTCTTCAACTGAGGAGGATTTTTGCTTGCCCAGGAGACATCTGGTAATGTTTGCAGACATTTTGGTCATAACTGTGCATTCAGTGGGTAGAGGCCAGGGATGCTGCCGAGCAGCCAACCAGGCACAGGACAGGCCCCCACAACAAAGAAGGATTTAGCCCCCAAATGTCAGTAGTGCTAAGGTAGTCCAAGAGAGCTAAACTTAGCTCACATGCTAGTATTCGGTGTATGCTGACCTAGGGAAATGTGTTTTATGGCCTATTTGTTTTTTATATTACAATGCTTTAAGTCAGTTTTAGAAGTAACTTCTTAAGGCTTCTCTTGAGATGCACTAATTTTTCTGTATTGCTCCTAAGGAGCTTTGCAGACTGAAGGGCTCTCCATGGACAGAGGACACAGCCACAGAAGGCATCCACAGCAGCTGATTCATTCCAAAGGGAAAAATACTGCTTGATCCAGGAGTTGAGAAAACATTCAACAAAGAAATTACTGCTGCTGTTTGTATCTTCCTGAGGACTCTGGCTAGGAGACTCAGGTGGAGCAGGGTGAGGACGCTGGGGAACCGAAAGGGGACAGTGAAATTTAGATTCAGCCACTGTTCGAATAAAGGTCAGGGAAACACAGAGCCATTTATATGCCCATCGGGTGAAGAAAGTAAGGAACTTTCGATCCATAAGCAAACAGAGATACTTGCACAGGGGCCCTCCCTCCTCTGTGCTCCAAGACCATCCCCAGGGCTGTGATAACAGGCTCACTGTCACACCACAGGGCTTCTGCCTATCTAGTTTGTCCATTTCATTTTAACAGGCTGCCAGAGTGGAATGTCTGCTGAAAGGGCAACCTCGGGCTTCCCCCTGCCTGGAGGCCCCTGGGACAAGATACCAAGGGCTGATGGTCATTCCTCAGGCTGAACAGTTCCTTCCTGACAGCAAACAGCAGGGTAGCCTTCTGAACGAAGCCCAGGGGCTGAGGAACCAACCAGGTGCACCTCTCTGCTTCCAAGGGGATTAAAGGTTACAATACTCCAGTCTGACCCACCCCACAAAGAAAGCTGCCCTAGGGGCACAATCAGAATGGACTTGCCTCAAAAGCCTAGAGCATATTTTTCTCCTCAATTCACAAGATATTAACAAAAATACAGAATGGATAGCTGTAGGTGTCCCACTCCATAAACATTTAGAAAGACAAACATTTAAGGGAAGCTGTTACAAAGGTAACAGTTTTCAAAGAGACTCAAAATGTTAAAAGTTAAAGAAAGAGAAAGTTACATTTTATTTTAAATTTAAAAAGAAATGAAAAAAGCTGATGCCCTTCCAAACACATGACTTCAGGCTTTCCCATCCTCCCTCTCAATAAATTAACACCACAAAGGACAATTCCCCCAGATCTCAGCAATTTCTTATTCCAATGCATAATTAACAAGATCCCAATCATCTCAAGCATTTCCCTTAAGAAATTCCAGAGAGTGGCCACTTCAGTCTAGAGGGACAGCAAAATTTCAGAATGCAACCTTCACAGGAAGGAAGCATAATATATTAGAAATGGCTCACTAGTCAGAGTTGGGGAACCTGCTAACCTCAGTCTTATTGCTCAGTGGCTATGGATTAATTTGTACCCCAGCTCACTCATTTGTAACTAGGCTGTATTACCCTAATGTCCAGGATCTTCTATTAATACAATCCACAAGTATAAATACGTAAAACCAGTGGATATGCCTTGTTACCACCATGGTAAAACAGGTGTTTTTCCGCACCTCACAATCTAGCATTACCCCAGAATCAGGAGAAAAACTGGAGGGCTTTCAGTTTTTCATAAGCTAAATTCCAAGAAACTTTCCCCAAGTTCCTATTACATCGGGGATGAAATTAACTTTGTTATTACAATGATAAGGTTTCAAAGGATAAACTGAAAATAAATCTCAGAAGAAAGGGGAAACACTCGGAGCCCCACTGGTTGAGGGGATGGAAGAGACGATCCTGTGAGATCTAGGGAAGAGGTTCTCGGCGCTGGTAACACATTAGGATCACCAGGGCAGCTTTAAAAAGCACTCATTGCCAGAGCATGACCCCAGAGACTGGTTTAATTTGTCTGGAGTGTTAGTATCTTTTTTTAACATTCTTCAAGTGATTTTAATATGCAACCTAAACTGAGAACCACCAATGTAGATAACAAAATGTTGGTATTTTACATTTGAAAAAATCCCTTGAAGACTTTCAGGCTTTAGCTTAAGAAAAAAAAAAAAGCCAAAATATAATTTGTAAATGAAACTCCCTTCAGTGCCCAGTACTGTGTGTGCCTGTGTTAAATGCCTCAAATAAGACATGAGTGGGTCCACTACGTGACCTGTACTGGAGAGCAGGCTGGAAGCGCTGACAATAGTGAGATGCAAAGTAAAGGTGAGTATTTGGGCAGTTGGCCTATTTTTCCACTGTGAGAATACATTTAAGGAAACTAAGTAACTGCCTAACATCATACCTGCTTTAGTCAACAGAAATTGTCATTTGATATCTAATAAGAGTTGATTCTTTGAACAGCTAATTCAGAAAATAATCTTAAATAATTTTAAAAATATGGCATCTAATTATCTAAATAGGTTAACTCACAAAAAGGGGGGTAAGGGGGGAAGGGATCGACTTAATAAGATTAATTCTACTAATTAGTGGACTTTTGTGCACTAAATTAACTTCATATTAGTCTGTAACTTTGATACTGAGAGGTTCAACTATTGCAAAGATTTACAGAGGCCCTGTTCCCTGTTCCTGGCATTGGCCTTTTTTATTTTTGATTAAGAGAAAGCGAGGGACAGAATGGTGAGACATTTTAGAAAGCATTAGCACAAGGCTGCGTATGCATGCTCAGTCTTTGTGACCCCATGGACTGTAGCCTGCTAGGCTCTTCTGTCCATGGAATTTTCCAGGCAATAACACTGGAGCAGGTTGCCATTTCTTTCTCCAGGGGATCTTCCCAAACCAGGGATTGAACCCATGTCTCTTGCATCTCCTGCATTGGCAGGTGAGTTTCTTTACCAATACATCACCTGGGAAGCCCCAGTACAAGGCTGCTGCTGCTGCTGCTGCTGCTGTTGCTGCTGCTAAGTTGCTTCAGTCGTGTAGCCTTCAGTACAAGGCTACCTCAAAGCAAAATCCAGGTTTCAATGAAAAATTTTTCATTAACCATTTGTCACTTCCAAGTTATAGATTTTAACAAAATAAAGGCTTGAGTATTTAAAATTGCTTGAAAAATACGCTGCTAGTTCCAATATTTTTCTTCCCTTTTGACAGAAAGCTCCTTTAACTCGTGCCAACAAGCTATATTTATTCCCCTTAAGCAGCATTTCCTAGCTAAGAAGCAGCAGCCATGCTGCAGATGGCGTAAAAGAGCTCATGATCAAGGCAGCAGGCCAACCTCAGGAGACCTGCAGGCTCTAGACTCAGTCACCATGCAGGAAAGCCACCTGGGCTCTGCACCAATGGCAGCGCTGTTGTCATCCCCAGCAGAGAGCTCCAGGCTGCTATTGGAGACCAACATCTGGCACCTGACCAGAGACCGTATCATACCGTACTAAGCTCTATAAAGCTTTATAGATGCCTTGAGGGAAAAGAGGGTAGGGAGGCAGGTGTTCTTACTCATCCTATTACTGACTGTTCAGAAAATATGCTGAGTCACTGAGTACCAATCAAGAGAAAAATAATGCAGAGACTGCAATACTAATCTCCTTCACCCCGCTCTCCTTCCTAACAGCAAGGAGACTCACAGGTAATATTTTTGACGCTGAAAACACAAGGGCATAGAAAAATTCACATACCTTTCATCCATAAAGAAGAGCTTTCAGAGTCAAATTTTGTTAAAGTACTAAACAAAACTATTTTATGACAACAATAGTTGTCCCTAGGTAGAGGTGCTAGGGGTGATTTTATTTTTTTCTGTAATCTTCCATAATCTGCTCATTTTCTGCAAGAGACCATAATTCTTTCATAATAACATATCCTAGAATCCTATTTCTTGGTAAGAGATTACTATTCACATCCTTGTCTCTAGCATATAACTTGAGCTCACCCAAATAGTTCTTCCACTCACTAATCACAAATACTCCAACCAAGGCTAAAGTGTCAGCCGGACACAGAACTAAAGGAGACACTTGGTGAAGGTCACTGGACTCTGTGAATACTTGCTTTGTTACTTTGCCTAGAGGCAGAATATTCTAACATGGGTAGAAAGCAAATTCCACCAGTGGTACACTTGACAGAAAGGACAAAAAGAGTAAAGTAGTAAAGGCCCATGAACTTTAGTTGACTACTCCTTATTTTGTCTGTTTCCTCCTTTCTTAGTTAGATTAGACATGCTAGGGAAAAAACAGTCACGCTTGGCTTTAGCCTGAGCACAGTGAGAAAACCAGCACCACCGAAAAAGAGCTTATAAAAGCATCACAGAGCTTTGTCTTATTTTTGCTTCAATTTTAATTTAAAGCAACTAAAATACCAACTCCTTGGCCTGTTATTCAAGAACACAAATCATCTCCTTGCTGTCTACCTGAAACTATCATAACATTATTAATCAGCTATGCTCCAACATAAAATTAAAAGTTTGAAAAACAAACAAAAAACCCCACTGGCCTTTTTTAAAATGAGAAAAAAAAAAATCCACCAAAATAAACTGCAGATTTAGCAAAAAAAAAAAACAAACAAACACATACACACATCATCTGAAACTCATGATCAAGCCCTCTATATCTATGACTTCACACTTGATGCTCAAAGCCAACAGTTCTTTGGTTGGCCTACCCACAGCTTGTTGGTTCTACCCACAGCTCTTTCTTCCACCAGGCATGTTCTTCATTTCTCCAAATTCTACCTGTTCTTCAAGTCTCCAACCAAATTCTACCTCCTCCTGAAGTCTTCCCTGATCTCAGAGACTGAGGAATTCTTTTCTTCTTGTTAATTTCCACAGCATCTAAATTTTAGTAATCTACATACATGACTATGAGTTGAAGCTTCTAGGGAGGGCAGGCAGGGCCAGCCTCAATTTATCATCATGTGCACCAGAACACTTCATTCAGGGCTGTGTGTACATCTTGGAGAGTGCTCAAATGTTTGCTGAATTAAAAAAAAAAAAAGAATATATATCACATCTTAAACCAACCAGAGTTGGTAGAGTTATGTGATCAACATGTACATATCTGAATGCAATTATAAGAAAAGGATCTATGCTCAGAGAGTCACGCCTCAGACACGGGAACAGTGTTAAGGAGTGATCTGGACATAAATCTTCACGTTAGTTGAAATAATGCCAGCCTAACACCAGCCAAGATTAGTACTTAGGCTCAAAGAACTAACAGCACCAGAAGGCACCCCTATTAGCACTTCAGGATTAAAGGATGTCTGCAAATCATTAAGTTGTGTGTGGCCACAAGCTTTACCTCAATAGTCTTGAACAAAAGGAAGGTGTGAAAATCCATTATTTTAACTAGCTCTAAGCAGATGTGACTGGAGAAGGCAACGGCACCCCACTCCAGTACTCTTGCCTGGAAAATCCCATGGACGGAGGAGCCTGGAAGGCTGCAGTCCATGGGGTCACTGAGGGTCGGACACAACTGAGCGACTTCATTTTCACTTTTCACTTTCATGCACTGGAGAAGGAAATGGCAACCCACTCCAGTGTTCTTGCCTGGTGGGCTGCCATCTATGGGGTCGCACAGTCAGACATGACTGAAGTGACTTAGCAGCAGCAAGCAGATGTGATACAAATATCTGAAGGTGTGAATGATTAGAGCAATTTTCCCAAAGAGTATTCCAAAAGATTTGGTCACAATATTAGGAAAGGGGCAAGCTATATACTCTGCAACTTTGCTGACAGCAAAAAAAAAAAAAAAAAAAAATTACCAACTTGTTTAAAATGCATTTAATAGTTGGCGCTTTACTTCTGACTTCTGTTTGACAGTTTCATGTGTCCATGTTAAACTGAACCTATCAAAGGCTAATGGTGGTGGATAAAACCTTGTTTTCCAATTAAGAGCCACAAATGTATCCTTATCTTTTGTTTCTTTGGGAGGTACTGTTTTTCATTTCTGATGGATAATAATAGGAAGAGCTGGCATCTGGGAGGTCTTGTCCCAGATTTCATCTCTACCAACTAATACAGAAACAATGGCTATGATCATAAGACACGAAACTGTAATCTCTACCCAATTATCTACTTACATTCTTAAAAAAGGTAAATGGTATGCTTTTACAGCCATTCCACTTCCCAGATACTTAAATTGTCCATTTTTATACCATCGCCGAACCAGAAATTTGTCATTTTGCTTTTTCCCTCTTAGCAAACTGCTAACACATGAGACAAGTTGAAGATGTATTTGTATCTATGAAATCTGGAGTTTTGATAGATAATATGCAAGAACATTCTAGGTGACATGTGAATTTTTAAAAACACTTGATCATTATATATGCCTTTTAACACGTGTAAAAAAATGTTATATAAACCTATAATTCTATTCCTTAGGTCAAGACTGAGCAAAAAGAAAAAAGTTGATTAAAGGAAATAGTTTAAGTTAAAAACAAAAAAAGTTCAGAGGCTACAGGACATGGTAATAAAAACAGGAAAACAGTACCCATATTTAAAAGTTTAGGAAACATCAAAGGATAATGAAAATTAAATTCATGTGGACTCCGGAGATCTCACAAAAGTGGTTGGTATTAGCCTCCTGTTACTTCAAGATGAGGCTGAGTCACATGAAGGAAACTTTCTGTCTGGTGCCTGACTTAATAATTTAGAGGACAAAAGGCACAACAGTGACTCCACCTCCAACCCTTCTCTACCCACAGAGGAAAAAAGTTTCCTGCTGCCACTGCAGACCCTAATGTCAGTTCTGCTCCAACCAAATGGACAGGGCCTCTGTCCTCAGAAATTTCACAGGACCACACTCTATTTTTCCAGGTTCCATTTCTTCCTGTTTTACAAGCTAGGCATGGGCAAGCTTGCTCACTAAGGCTTCACTACATGGATGCACTAACGACTCTAAAACTTGTCCCAGCTCCATTCCTTATCTGTACTCTGTCTACTGATCACCTCATCTGGATGTACCTCAAATTCCACATGTTCAAAAGTAAACTCATGCTCACCTCCTTCTCCTTCTTTCTCTCCCCATATGCTCATCAATAGCCTTACCACAGGTACCCCAATGTCTCCCTCCCTCCTTCCAGAAATACCGCTAAGTCTCCCCCCTCTCCTCCATCTTCACTATTAGACTTGGATCCAGACCCCTGGTCTCTTTCACCTGGGCTGGCACAGAAGCCTCCCGACTATTCCCTGTATTTTGTCTCTCTCTCTCTCATACACATTTTTCATATACTGCCTCAAAATTAATCTTCCTAAGATAAATGAAGTCTTAAAAATCTCAGCTCAACTGCATTAGCTATTAGGTCATGCAAAGTAAAATTACAATGAGATATCAGACATACCTATCAGAATGGCTAAAATTAAATTAATAACATTAAATACTGGCAAGAATGCAGAGAAACTGGATGACTCACACATTGCTGATGGGAATGTAAAATTAAACAGTCACTCTGGAAAAAAAGAGTATTGAAGTTTTTGATAAAACTAAACATGCACTTAACATATGACCCAGCAATTACATTCCTGGAATTTACCCAGAGAAATGGAAGGTTTATTCACAAAAAAATCCTATACACAAATGTTCAGAGCAGCTTTGTTTATAATAGCTACAAACTAGAAATAACCCACATTTCCTTCAACAGATGAATGGTTAAACAAACTGTAGTCTATCTATAAAGCGGAAAATACAATTGATATACAACAAATTAGATGGATCGCAAGGGAATAATGCTGAGTGAGAAAATTCAATGTCAAAAGGTTACGTACTATATAATCCCATTGGTACAGCTTTCTTAAAATGACAAAATTACAGAGATGGAAAACAGATGAGTGGTTGCCAAAGACGGGGAGAGGGCAAGGGAGGAGGCTGCGGCTCTAAAAGGGGAGCACAAGACACCCTTTTGGTGGCGCTGATTTGTACCTTGACTGTGATGGTGGTCATATGAATCTACTCGGGAAAAAACTGCAAAGAACACACACAAACAAGTGCACATGAAACTGGCAAAGTCTTAATAAAGTGGGTGCATGTTATCCCTGTCAATCAATGTCCTGTCGTGACTTTATCCTATAGGATGCAAGAGGTTACCACTGGGAAAAGCCAGATAAAGTGTGTATGGGATCTCTCTGTATTATTTTTACAACTGCATGTGGATCTGCAGTCATCTCCAAATAAAAAATTGAGAGAAAAAAACCCTTTAAATAATTTCCAGTAGTTCCCCTACGCCCAGAGTAAGATTCCTTAGCATGACATGTAGAACTTTCTCACACACCTCTTATGCCCTAGACTACTAGCTCTAAGAGCTAACATTCTTTGAGCACAGGCTATGTGGCAGGCACCATTCTAAGCATTTTATATGTATTAGCTCATTTAATACTCAAGGCATCTCATGAGTTAGGTTCTACCATTGATACTATTTTAATTCCTAAGCCACTAAGGCACAGATGACTTAACAGCTTGACAGCATCCCCACTTTATTCATCCTCTCTGACTTTTTCCAGTATAAGTGCTATACTAAATGTCAAGCATTCAAAAGATATTCAATAAATGTGTTAACATAAAGTCTGGACAAAAGGACACAGAAACGGTACAGAACTGGGACCTTAAGGATTTGACACTGATTACAGCGAATCTATGTTTCTCCAAAGTTAAGCTTGAATAGGAAAGCATTGTACCACAGACAGTAGAAACAGAAAATATCCATCAGTGAGAAAATGTTGATTAATAATAAGGCAACAGCTTTCACATAGCAGAGGGACAAGTAAGGTCAGGCTAATGAAACTCCAGTGTCAGCTGTAGAGCCATATCTTGCTCCAATTTTCACAGAACAAATACATGAACACAAACCTCAACTTCCTACCCAGCAACCCCCATTCTTCTTATTACTTCTGCAATTCAAGAGTTTTTCCCCAGACAACGACGATGTTTCTTCCAGATTAAAATGCATATTCATTATTTCCCTTGGAGGAAATTATTCACTAAAGACTCCTTTACACTCATAGGTTTTCTTGAAAATTTCAACTGATTATCCTCCATCAATCTAAAATTGTTCCAAGTACGCTCTGAAATCTGAATGAGAATCTCCAGTTACCTTTTAAAAGCAGACAACAGAGGCAGAGGGAGGGAACAATTATAAATACAAGAAAGAAGTATAATGGTTCCTATTCTCACTGCTCCCTGCCCAGCCCTTCCCCTCCCCAACCCTGCATAAACTGTCTCCTTTCAAGCAACACCTTTTCAGAGAAGAACTCAAAGGGGAAAAACAGATGACAGGTTGAGAGCCAACCTCTTCTCCTTCACAAACAACCATAAATTCTTAACAATGACCTAAAGTCAGTAAAGAAAAGAAACTTTTTTTCAGTTATGCATTTTGTGACGAAAGAAGGTATGGTCTAGCACAGCAAGCAGATAAGGAGAGGGAATCGGGCCGGGCAACACTGACCGGTTGAGTTCTCTTGTACTTGGAGTCCTCACGGTCTCGGTGCTGCCCTGAATTGCTGGTTCTCTCCCGCACATTTCTATAACCAGGGCTGGGGATGATGTATTCTTTTCCTATGTCAATGTCCTTCATCTTCTGTGAGTGGAGGGTTCACAAACTCTTGGTTCCACTTGAGAATTCCTGGAATTAAAAATGCATCCAGGACAGGTATTTCCTAAATTGTGCTTAATAAGTAAAAGTACTTTAAAATAGGGAGAAAGAGACAAAAGCATTAAAGTTTTCTGTCATTATATCTATAAAAATAAATTCTCAAACATCTTTCAAGTACCATTTTATTTTTCTCAACTAAGTTCAACTGCAATGCATAGAGCATTTAAATAAGTCTTTTAAAAAAAGGCTTTTCAGAAACAATTTAAGTTTGTTCCAAAAAAATTTTACACCTGAATTTTAAAAACAAATTCCCCATGGATTACGGACAGTGTCCTAAAATTAGCTAGTGGTGATGATTTCACAATTCTGTTAATATACTAACCAAACACCAAGCTCTATACTCAGGTGAATTTCATCGTATACAAATATCTCAACAAAGCTGTTATAAAAAAAAACAATAGCAAAAACCCTGTTCTGAACCCTGTTCCCCACCCTGTTCTATGATGTCTTATCTAGTACCTACCTGAAACACTGTTCTAAACCCCAGTTAGCCTGATTAATCAATACCCGGTATCAATTCTGGTTACTTTAGAAAAAGTGAAACACATACATACCCTCTCTAAAACATTTCCTCCACCCTAAGATGGTCAAAGCTTCCCAGATACAAGCTGGGAAAACACTTTTTATAACAGCCTCACTAGAAACTAAAGAATTGTAGCTGTGTTGCCTTTTGAATTCCATAAATTCCTATCAATCACTGAGAATGAAAAGTACAACATTGCGGACATAATTCTGACAGCTACAATTCATTTTTTAAGGTATCAGAAAACAAGAACACTTACGAATCCTCTAAATAAAAAGGACTAAATCTCCACCATAGAGACTTGTTTCCAGCGCAAAAGAAAGCTTGACTTCTTACTTTTCAGAGGTCTGGCTCCAGTACCCTGAGTTGATATTGCTCAACTACTTATCTTTCAAAGAAAAAAGTCACCTTGTCCAATGACAAACTGCACCATAAAGAACACCGGCTTACAACCAAGAGCGCAGCAATCACGTCACTGAGACCTCATTAAGCCTAAACTATAAACAGACCTGGCATCTGCCAGTGTCCCCAGTGTCAGGATACAGCTGCAGATCAGAATAATCCTGCTTGTTACAGGGATCACTAAAGTCCAACCTTCCCCGCCAAAGGTTCCTCAACCTCGCCAACTATCTGGAAAGCAGAAAAAAAATCAGTCCTGCTTTGAAAAAAGGCAAGAGGCGGGGAGCAAGTTTGAAAGGAAGGAGGCCATAGAAACTCACTCAGAATGCCAAATGCCAAGTCAGAAAGACCACAGGGATCACCTTAATTGCCTAAGAATTCATGTAACCTCAGCTTCTTTTGGTCACTTTGTTCCAGGTTATTCTAAGTTGGAAGAGCGTGGGGAGTAATTTTCCATTCCCTCTAACACTGCTGCTTCTTTAATTTCCTGGGCCAAGAGGTAGAGCAATGAAAGTAGGCAGGTCTTGTCCAGGGACAAAGCTACTATCTCCTGGCCTTGAACATAAGGCCATCTTCCATCTTCTGTGTATCAGGAAGGCCAGCCAAGAGCTAGAAAGTCCAATAGATCTGGGAAACAAACAAGGCCCAAATCTGAAGAAAACAATTAAGGAAAGATCACTAGGCCAGAGTTTGGGGATGGAGGGGAGGGTGAATGTGAAGGTGAAGTCGCTCAGTCGTGTCGGACTCTTTGCGACCCCATGGACTGTAACCAACTAGGCTTCTCCATCCATGGGATTCTCCAGGCAAGAATACTAGAGTGGATTGCCATTTCCTTCTCCAGGGGATCTTCCCGACCCAGGGATCGAACCCGGGTCTCTTGCATTGGAGGCAGACGCTTTAACCTCTGAGCCACCAGGAGGGGAGGGTACTATTTGTATTTCCCTCTTTTCTTCTTTCTGTTCTCCCTTAAAGGTGTTTAAAAGTCTTTTTTAAGAGAGAAGAAAGGGAAAGGATTTTCATTTACTTCTGAATCAGAGCTGTACAATGACACTTAACAGAATAATCAAAGAGAGAACCCATAGAGTTGCTCGGCACAGAGGTCTCTTGGTCAGCAACTTTTTTTAACCAAGACTCCTTCAGTGCTAAGTGTAGACCACCTCCCGCACAATGATGCAGTCAAAACTGCCTGGGGGGAGGAGTTCGCACAGGATTGCAAGGACTGGAAGTAGCCAGACTGGTGTTCCCAAATTGCCTTCATTGCAATATTCCTTAGGTTTCCAACACCTCAGGAATGTGGTTCCAGGCCCTGCAGCCACACAAAAAGACCTGAAGCTACAAGGGTATGTACTTACCACCTCCCTGAAATCTACTTGTCTCCAGCCTACCGCACCTTTCACTGACTCACCCTGGAGACCGCAGAATGGCCTATCCCATCTTCTCCTTCAAAACCTTCTGAAACTTGGCCAGTCTTTTCTGTGTCCATCTGCCTCCTGCCTCCCCCATGTCTGTGCAGAAACCGAATGACCCCTATGTGATAAATACAAAGCCCCACGCAGCTCTGTGCGGTGGAAAGGGAAAGGGCACTAATGACTGTCAAGAGATCTGGATTCCATTCCGGACTCTGCCAAGGGTTTCCTGTGCGTGCTTCTGTCACGAACCTCCATCTACCCCGTAGCCAAAACGAGACGATGAATTCTGAGGTCGCTGGCTGCTCAATCCCCTCTGTGCGGCTTATGCCGGAGTGCCCCAAACCGCCTCTCTACACCCTTGAAGAGGGGGGCTTCTCTCAGGCCAGCATCCCCTAGGATGCCCTGGCCTTAGGGCGTTCCCACGGCCAATTCTGGCCTGGAAAGGCGATAGCGACCCACACACACGGGCCGCGTGCGTAGCACCACCTGGTGGCGTTAGCCGGGGATGTAGCCGGCACCCCGATCACTCATCCCACCCTACCTGCCTTCCGAGGACCTAACCTCCAACCCTCCCGGTCGCGTCCCGAAAATGAGGCGGCGGGAGACTAGAGAAAGGCCAGGCCGCTTTTCTCAGTTCTCCGACTTCCCGCGGACTGCTCGCATCCTCGATCGCAGTCCCCTACCCTGGGCCGAAACACACTGGGTGGGGATGGTCCCCGCGACAATCCGAGGGAGAAAGAAGGAGTGCGGCAGTCACCGACACCTACCTGTGCCCCAGCTCCAGGACGGCCGCGCCGGCCACTCGACCACGCTCCGGAGCATTAGCCCCCGGAGCAAAACAAGCCTTTATAGCGGCATTGGCCGCCAGACTGCGCAGGCGTGCTGCACAAAGAATTTCCAAGACTGAAGGGAATTGTAGTCCCGCTTCCTGGAGCCCCAGGCTCCTTTCACGGCTAAGAACTATATTTCCCAGAAGCACTGTAGAAGCCCTGGAGGAGGTGCAGGCCGCTCCTCCCTTCCATTGCGCTCCAGGCTCTGGCACCGTCCTCCCCAGAGTTTCTGCGATCCTGTCTGGAATCTTCTCCAAGGCTCTGTGTTCTAGTTGAGTGGTCGGGAGGGTTGACAGTAGCCTTCTGTGGGCTGGCTGCCCAGTGTTTGTAGGCAGGACGGTCACGGCGATGCTTGGCCGTTTATGCACCAGAAAACACTGTGAAGGTCATCGTAGCCTATAGGAGACCAGCCGGCCCCTAATCTTATCTGTATGGCCCTTAACGTTTTACCACTGCGTGCTCACGACTCTGCGTTGTCACCTTTCTCACTTTAATCCCACTGTCCATCACATGTTGTTGTGCTGCCCACGTTCTAGAAAATAAACGCCAGGATGAGTTTTTAGAGTGGCAAGAGCCTTAGAAAGGACATGCCAATTCATCCCTTTCTTTTTATAAATGAAACTGAGGTTTCCAAATAGACTGATCACTTCATTTCTCTTTGTGTTTCATTTGTACCTTCAAGATGCTGCTGCTGCTGCTGCTACTGCTAAGTCGCTTCAGTCGTGTCCGACTCTGTGCGACCCCATAGACGGCAGCCCCCGTCCCTGGGATTCTCCAGGCAAGAACACTGGAGTGGGTTGCCATTTCCTTCTCCAATGAATGAAAGTGAAAAGTGAAAGGGAAGTCACTCAGTCGTGTCCGATTCTTAGCGACCCCACAGACTGCAGCCCACCAGGCTCCTCCGTCCACGGGATTTTCCAGGCAAGAGTACTGGAGTGGGATGCCATTGCCTTCCCATCATAACATAAATAACTACTGTGTTTAGTGCCTACCTAGTCTGTATCTTGTGCTTTACATACTTGTTTTTTAAATCTCCATGTCAACCCAGTGTATAGGTATTATGATTATCCATTTCAAAGATTTTTTTTTAATGGAAGGTAAAATGACTCCTCTACCTTTATACCTTTAGCTAGTATGAAACACCAATGTAGGAAATTCCCCAGCTGTCCAGCTGTTAGGATGCGCCACTTTCATTGACAAGGTCACATGCAGCTTCAATCCCTGGTGGGGGAACTAAGAACTGAGATCCCAAGTGACTTGAACCACAGCAAAATACAAACAAACAAAATGCACACCAATGTACAATAAAGCTGAAGTAATTAATACAGTGTTTTGCCCAAGAATGTGGAGAAGGCAATGGCACCCCACTCCAGTACTCTTGCCTGGAAAATCCCATGGATGGAGGAGCCTGGTAGGCTGCAGTGCATGGGGTCGCTAAGAGTCGGACATGACTGAGTGATTCACTTTCACTTTTCACTTTCATTCACTGGAGAAGGAAATGGCAACCCACTCCAGTGTTCTTGCCTGGAAAATCCCAGGGATGGAGGAGCCTTGTGGGCTGCCGTTCATAGGGTCGCACAGAGTCGGACACGACTGAAGCAACTTTGCAGCAGCAGCAGCAGCCCAAGAATGGATTAATAAATCAATGCAATAAAGAGCCTAGAAACAGACTCATGCATACATGTAAACCTGATCTGTAACAAAGAAAACATTACAAATCAGTAGAGAAAGAAAGAAAAGACTATGGATAATGTTGGAACAACTGGTTATCCATATTTCTTAAAACTCAGGGGTTACAGCTTCATACCACATAGATCAAAGGCCCAACTGAAAGGGAAAACCTTCAAACATTTAGAAGAAAATGTGAAATATCTTTGTGAACTTCTTAAATAAGATACAAAAACGTTAATAAAATAAAGTTTGATTAATTTTTATCATATTTAAATTTGTTTCTATATAAGATGCCATAAAGCAAAAAGATAAACTACAAGTTATAACTGACAAAGTTTTTAATACAAATAATTCCTACAACTCAATAAGAAATGCTAAATAACTGAATAGAAAAATTGGCAAATGATGTGAATAGACAGTTCATGGAAAAGGAAACTCAAGCAGCCACTCAAATATCAAAAGAGACCCAGGGAGATAAGCTCAAGATGGTAGAGTAGAAGGATTTGAGTTCACCTGTCTTATGTAAACACCAAAATCACAAACAACTGCTGAACGACCATCAAAAAAAAACCACACTGGAACCTACCAAAAAAGATACCCTACATCCAAAGGCAAAGAAGAAACCACAAAGAGATGGTAGGAGGGGCAAAATCACAATAAAATAAAATCCCATACCTGCTGGGTGGGCAACCCACAAACTGAAAAACAATTATACCACAGAAGTTTTGGCACAGGAGTGAAGTTCTGAGCCCCACCTTAGTCTTCCCAGCCAGAGGGTCTGACAACAGGAGAAGGAGCCCCCAGAGAATCTGGTTTTGAAGAACATCAGGGTTTGATTGCAGGAATTCCACAGGACTGGGGAATACAGAAACTTCGCCCTTGAAGGGCACGTACAAGGTCTCGAGCACACCAGGGCCCAGGGGAAAAGACACCCAATCTTACTAATAATCAGGGAAATGGAAATTAAATTAGCAACAAGATACCATTTTATGCCCACCTGATAGGGAAACATAAAATTCTGACAATATTGTGTTTTCAGGATCTAGAGAGACAGGATGCTTCACACATGCTGGTGGAGTATTGACTGATGTAACCACATTACAGTTGGCCAAATTAATAGGTTGGAAATGAACTGTACTGTTAGACCCCAAGTTCAGTTCAGTTCGTCGCTCAGTTGTGTCCGACTCTTTGCGACCCCAGGACTGTAGCACAGCAGGTTTCCCTGTCCATCACCAACTCCCAGAGCTTGCTCTAACCCATGTCCGTCGAGTCGGTGATGCCATCCAATCATCTCATCCTCTATCGTCCCCTTCTCCTCCCGCCTTCAGTCTTTCCCAACATCAGGGGCTTTTCCAATGAGTCAGTTCTTCATCTCAGGTGGCCAAAGTATTGGAGCTTCAGTTTTAGCATCAGTCCTTCCAATGAATATTCAGGACTGATTTCCTTTCGGATGGACTGGTTGGATCTCCTTGCAGTTCAAGGGACTCTCAAGAGTCTTCTCCAACAACACAGTTCAAAAGCATCAATTCTTCAGTGCTCAGCTTTCTTGTGGCCCAACTCTCACATCCATACATGACTACTAAAAAGATCATAGCTTTGACTAGACGGACCTTTATGTAATGGTAAAGTAATGTCTGCTTTTTAATATGCTGTCTAGATTGGTCATAGCTTTTCTTCCAAGGAGCAAGCATCTTTTAATTTCATGGCTACAGTCACCATCTGCAGTGACTTGGGAGCCCCCTAAAATAAAGTCTCTCACTGTTTCCATTGTTTCCCCATCTATTTGCCATGAAGTGATGGGACCGAATGCCATGATCTTGTTTTTTTGAATACTAAGTTTTAAGCCAGTTTTTTCACTATCTTCTTTCACTTTCATCAATAGGCTCTTTAGTTCCTCTTTACTTCTGCCATAATGGTGGTGTCATCTGCATATCTGAGGTTATTGATATTTCTCCCGGCAATCTTGATTCCAGCTTGTGCTTCATCCAGCCCAGCATTTTGTGTGATGTACTCTGCATATAAGTTAAATAAGCAGGGTGACAATGTACAGCCTTGATGTACTCCTTCTCCAATTTGGAACCAGCCTGTTGTTCCATGTCTGGTTCTAGTTATTGCTTCTTGACCTGCATATAGATTTCTCAGGAGGGAGGTAAGGTGGTCTGGTATTCCCATCTCTTTAAGAATTTTCCACAATTTGTTGTGATCCACTCAGTCAAAGGCTTTGGCATAGTCAATAAAGCAGAAGCAGCTGTTTTTTTTTTTTTTTTTTGGAACTCTCTTGCTTTTTCTATGATCCAACCAATGTCAGAAAATTCGATCTCTGGTTCCTCTGCCTTTTCTAAATCCAGCTTGAACATCTGGAAGTTCACAGTTCATGTACTGCTGAAGCCTGGCTTGGAGAATTTTGAGCATTACTTTGCTAGCATCTGAAATGAGAAGGGAATGGCAAACCACTTCAGTATTATTGCCTTGAGAACCCTGTGAACAGTATGAAAAAGATCCCAAGTAAACCCTACAATTCAGTGTCTTGTAGTCAAGTTTATTTCGCTCCTGCATAAAAGTCCCAGGTGAGTGAGTATACCAGATCAGCAGTATAGTTGTAGTCTTGGCACTTATGTGGAGACCCAGGGTGAACTCTGTCAAGTTCAACATTTGGCTTCCAAAGTTGCTCTACTAATTGCCACCACCAGTCACCCAAGTGGAGGGAAAGAAAAATGGAGTGTGAGGAGTTGTGACTTGGCCTTAAGGCATCAGCCAAGAAGCAACATCTCTCATTTCCACTCACATTCTATTGGTAACAATTTAGTCATACGGTTGCATCTAACTGAGAAGGAAGCAAGAAAATGCAGTTCTCAATGAGACAGCTAGGAGCCATCTACAATTCTGTCACAATGGAAGAAGGAAAGAACAGATTTTGGTGAAAGCTAATGTTCTATCACATATGCCTACCCTGAACCTAGCTATTCTATTTCTACATATATGCTCTATAGTAGCCATTCTCAATCAGAGCTTCTGCAAATGAATCAAACCCTACACAAAATTATGAGTGACTATTTTCTCAATTCTCCCAAGGATAACACATAGCTGAACTCATTCTGGGCTTCCCTGGTGGCTCAGATGGTAAAGAATCCTCCTGCAATGCAGGAGACCTGGGTTGATCCCTGGGTTGGGAAGAGTCCCTGGAGGAGGACATGGCAACCCACTCCAGTATTCTTGCCTGGAGAATCTCCATGGATGGAGGCGGCTGGTGGGCTACAGTCCATGGGGTCACAAAGAGTCAGACACAACTGAGCAACTACACACGGCACACTCATTCTAGATGCCTAGAACTTATTTCTTTATACACAGTGAATACCTTCAGGTGTTATGGCTTAATACTATCATCTGAGAAAAGCTGCCCTAAAGGGTCTCTCACACAAGGAGGTATGTTCCTTGTGCATTTTCTATAATAGAGAAAATAATCTAAATTTCATTAACAAGAGAACAAGATTATGATATTTGTACAATAGAGTATTATACAACAGTTAAAGAACAAGAGTTAAAATGTTATCAATATGTATAGACCTCAAAAAAAATGTTAAGCAAAAATAAGTTACAAAGGGTTTCCATGATGGCTCAGTGGTAAACAATCTGCCTGCCAATGCACAAGACATGGGTTCAATTACTGGTCTGGGAAGATCCCACATGCAGTGGAGCAACTAAGCCTGTGTACCACAGCTATTGAGCCTGTGCTCTAGAGCTCGGGAGCAACAAGTACTGAGCCCACCTGCCACGACTACTGAAGTTCACACACCCTAGAGCCCGTGCTCCACAACAGAAGTTACCGCAACGAGAAGCCCTGGAGAGTAGCCCTTGCTCGCCGCAACTAGAGAAAAGCCGGAGCAGCAACAAACACCCAGCACAGCCAAAAATAAATAAATAAAATTAAGTTACAAAAAGACTCAAATTGTATGACCTCATTTGTATTCATCGCTATTGTGTTGTTCAGTTGCTAAGTTGTGTCCCACTTTTTGTGACCCCATGGGCTGCAGCACACCAGGTTCCTCTGTCCTCCAGTATCTCCCTGAGTTTGCTCGAAATCATGTCCATTGAGTCAGTGATGCTATCTAAACATCCCATCCTTAATTAATTTCTATTAATTTTGTAAACATGTAAAACTATATGTTGTTTATAGATGAAGATGTATATTTAAAAATGTAAAGCCAGGCTTCAGCAGGAAAAAGAACAGATTCGAGGTCCAATTACTGTTGGGGGGCAGTGAGAACAGAGAGGGATACACAAGGGGCTTCATCTGTCCTGTAATATTTTATTTCTTCAAGAAATGACTTGGATGGACCTAGAGACTATCGTACTAAGTGAAGTAAGTAAGAGAAAGACCAATACCAAAAAAAAAAAAAAAAGACCAATACCATATGATATCACTGATGTGTGGAATCTTAAAAAATGATACAAATGAACTTATTTACAAAGCAGAATCAGCCTCTCAGATACAGAAAACAAATTTATGATTACCAAAGGGGAAAGGTTGGGGGAGGGATTAACTTCTAAACAATCAGGAGTTTGAGATTAACTGATACATATTAATATATATATAACAGATAAGCAAAAAGGACCTACTGTATAGCACAGGCAACTATGAGTGCTGCTTGCTCAGTCGCTTCAGTTGTGTCTGACTCTTTGTGACTCTATGGACTGTAGCCCGCCAGGATCCTCAGTCCATGGATTCTCCAGATAAGAATACTAGAGTGGGTAACCATTCCCTTCTCCAGGGGATCCTCCCGATGCAGGGATCGAACCCGGGTCTCCTGCATTGCAGGCAGATTCTTTACCAACTGAACCACCAGGGAAGCCCAGGCAACTATATTCAATATTTTATAATAACCTATAATAGAAAGGAATCTGAAAAAGAACACATATATATTTATATATATTATATATATATATAATATGGTTGAATCACTTTGCTGTACACCAGAAACTAACACAACATTTTAAATCAACTATACATCAATTTTTAAAAATGATTTATAAATGTTAAAATTTAACAAAGCTTCACAGTGGGTTGCTTCTAAAATCATTTGCTGTACTTTTTGGTAACCTGTAAGTATGTCATAATAAAAAAGTTTTAGTATCATAGGAATAAATAATTTCTCCTCTCGATAAGGATATATGCAGTTTATCAGAAAAATATTGAGGGTTTGTATACATATAGATATATAAAGTTATAGATATATAAACATGTATCTATTGAGAATTCTTTAAGCACCTCTGGCCATCCAGTGGGAGAAGAAAACTTCTTTCTCAACACACCTCAAGCCACCTCTCCAAGGCATACTAGTACTTCTGACCCTGCTTAAAACACTGTAGTACCCAAAAGTGCATATCTGATACCTTCATATAAAATAAAAAGCCTCAAAAAATCTCCCTGAAATACTTTAAATATGTTGGTTTGTTTATGCAGGTTTAAAAAATATATAGAGAGATGAACACTATACAACCCTGGATCAAAGCTTCAATACATTAAGGTACCAACTACTTTGGCTTGTCCAAGGATAGCTTGGGCCAAAGACTTAACTTATTTACATGGTATTGATTGCAAAGCATCCCCTTCTCAAAGTGTATTTGTGTTTTGAAGTGTTTCAGGGGATGATACTCTCCAACCTTCAAGCAAGGAGCTAGAGGAGCAAGGAACAATCTATGTTCCAATACAGAATTGTATACATCTTTAAATATATTTATATTATGTAATGTACCTAGTCTACTCATTTATTCAATATTTGATGGAGATACAATGGAAGCAAAATAGACAAGCTTCCTGACCTCATTGGTTTAGAGTCAGATAAATATCAATCCAAATTTAAACTGTAACTGTGCTGTGTACTGGGAAAGAAAGGTTCATGTTACATCTGAAGAAGACTAGGAGCTATTAGTAAAGCAGTAGGAGCTAGTAGTGAAGATGGTAGAAGGGGGCAGAGAAGAGAGCACTCCAAGCAGAGGGAACTTTAACAAGGGCCAGGTGGTGGGAGAAGGAAGGGAAGGTCTCCAGAGGTAGACCATGCTAAAGGTTTTTAGAGTAACAGCAGAAGCCAACCACTGCAAGGTTTTAAAAAGTGAATAGGTTAAGGGTTGAGAAATCAAATTTACATTTTGAAAATGTCTCTGAGGCCAGCAGACTGGAGAAGAATTAGATAGCTTAGAATGGAAGATAAGTTTCTAACTAAGAGTGACTGTTGTCATCCAGGATGGTGGTTTGGACTAGAATTGTGGTGGAAAAGATGCAGAGACGTGGACAGACTCATGAGAAAAATTTAAGAGGTAAAATTGACAAACCTTGTTGATGGATTAGATACAGCAGGATGAGAAAGAGAGGTGTGGTGGGTAACACCTTGGTTTCTGGTTGCAGAACTTGATGGATGGTAGTGCCATTCAGTGACGTAAGAAATGCTCTACTGCAGCAATCCCCCAACACCCTCCCCTAGCTAGCTTGTCAGGAGCTAATGTCAAGAGTGATCACCCACATCTGCTGTGGCACTCGTGTTGAATTCTTCTGCCAATTATAAAACAAAATTTCTCATTTGCAGATCAATTTTACAATTTTCATAGAATAAGATTTTTAAAAAAAATTAGTTAGGACTTCCCTGGTGGTCCAGTGGCTAAGACTCTGAGCTCCCAATGCAGGGAGCCCAGGTTCAATCCTTGGTCAGGGAACTAGGTCCTACATGTCACAACTAAAGATTCCACATGCCACAACAAAGATCAAGGATTCTGCATGCTGCAACTAACATAAGACCTGGTGCAGCCAAATATAAATATTTTTAAAGACTAGTTAATAAACAGAATCTTTTATTTAACATCATGATCATGGAAACAATACAGTACAACAGAATAATGTGCCTTTAATGGTCTCAGGCAAATTAGGAAAGAAGAGAAGAGGATTTAAAATGTAAACAATACTGAATGAAAGCCAAATGATGTCATAACATGTTTTACAGACAAAGGTTTCACAGAATTTTTAATAGAGAACTGTGTGGGAGAAGCTGAGTGTTCACACAGTATACAGCAGTATAGGCATGTTATGATAAATCATATCCCATATTCACTTTATGTAGGAAAGAATTACACACTCCCCACCTTTGCAGTAATAACTTCCCAACTAGGGGGAGTAGTTAGAATGAAATGAATGATTACTTTTTTAAAAAAGGTTTAAGAACTACTATCGGAGAAAGCAATGGCACCCCACTCCAGCACTCTTGCCTGGAAAATCCCATGGATGGAGGAGCCTGGTAGGCTGCAGTCCATGGGGTCGCTAAGAGTCGGACACAACTGAGCAACTTCACTTTCACTTTTCACTTTCATGCATTGGAGAAGGAAATGGCAACCCACTCCAGTGTTCTTGCCTGGAGAATCCCAGGGACGGGGGAGCCTGGTAGGCTGCCATCTATGGGGTCGCAAAGAGTCGGACACGACTGAAGTGACTTAGCAGCAGCATACTGAGATGAATTATCAAACTGGCTCAACAAAATAACAGACAGGTATTCTAAAAACTAGCTCTTCATTATTAAGAGGAAAAAAATGACAGCAATTATCTAATATTAATAAAACAATATTATCTACCTCATTAAACTAGTGATGTGTTGATTCTGTAGTCTTGTATGTAGTAATTTATAAATTTATTTTAATTTTATAGTGGTATAAGAACTATGAGCATAAGGACATTATACATGGTTTTATGAAGATACATATTAAGTAATATTATAATATAAATAATTGAAGTCAATATCAGGGGTTTAGGAGAATTATTTCCCTTAAAAGAGATCTGAACTTTATTCAAGTTTGGGAAATCCTGGGCTATGCAATTAAACCAAACTTTAGCTTGGTATACAAGACGTTCTGTGATCTGGCCCCACATAATACCACAGCTTCATTTCCTGTAGCTCTTCTACTCAAATCTGAGGTCCTCTCAACACTAAAGCTTCCATGTTTTTACTCTAGCTGTTGCCACCACCCAGAACATCCACATAAATCTACTCAGTTAAAATAACCAACATCACAGTGTAGGATTTTACAGGCCTTAGAATTTTACTCCTCCCAGAATGACAAGTAAGGATTACTTACTCAAGCCAATAAATGGATTCAGTATATCTAACATCTCTAACAGTAATATATGCATGAAGGATTCTCCCACATCACGAAGTATTGGACTGGAAACCCGTTAGGTCACAACTGAGAGGCAACAGGGTCCCCCTAAGCCAGAGAAGCCAGAACCAACAGTCCAGCTACGATGGAGCCTTCTTACTAGGACAGGCCTAGACAGACTGGAAGAATGGTCACTCCCAGTCATTCCAAAAAGCTTCTCAGGTGTGATGTTTTATAAATATGGCCTTTTGATCAGACGAAGTGATAAATATCTATGGTCTACCTTGGTAATAACATTTCTGGCATGAATGTCAGGAAAATTTTAAGCTGATGCAGGCTGTGTTTATTTTTCATTCAAAATAATTCACTTATTGAATTCCACAAGGGAAAAATATGTACTCTTAAAGCATAAATTATACCCACTATTGACTGCAAGACAACCAATGAGAAAAACCAACACTGTTCTTCAGCTCCTAAAATGTTTTTTTTCTAAGTATATTTGAGAGGTAACAATACCAAAGCATGTTTTAAAATTCTCATCCTAAAATTAGATCTAGGTGGATGACACATGGCTTCTGGCTGGTAGGTCACTGATCTAAAGAAAAAGAGAGAAAAGAAGATTCCTCCTTGAGGCAGTCTAAGTTTATATTGCTCAGGGATTCAGAAACAGCTTGAAATCGATACTTCTTTTATCTCCTATTTGTTTGTGGGTTCTCATGGTTCTAATCAAACTTCAGGTTTAAAATACTTATCTGAAAAAAAAAAAACCACTTACCTCATTTATTTTTTTAATTTCTTGATTTTTACCTAAGCTACAGCATTCTACATTCTATCTGCAGGAAATCTAAGACAAATTTTTTTCAAGTTTTCTTTCTTCTAGATTTACTCTATTTACCTAAAGCAGTGTTTTCCCAAAAATATTCATGGAGTACTAGTTCTGAAGTTAGTCTGAGAAAAAGAAATTTCCAAAAGTTAACTACATGTGGGAAATCATATACATGACATTTTCAAGTCACATTAACATTTTAGTTAAATACTCTGAGAAATCCTACAGTAATAATACCTGATTCTCCTTGTTTAATTCATCATTTCTCAGAGTTATTTGAACTTGAACAATGAAAAATGATTTTTCAGAAAAGCACTGAACATTCCATAGAACTAGAGTTCTGCAGAAAATGCTTTGAGAGATGGTGGTCCAAACTCATCTTTTTATAAAAGAAAAAATAAGTAAATAAACTTCCTAAAGGGGAAAGAAGTCTCAAAAGATGAAGAGTGATGCTGAGGAGAATGGAGGGATTGTCCTTGTCAGCATTCAGCTGAGTGAAGCTGAGAGGAAACACTCTTGCTCATGGGAACTGGGGTTGATTCAGTCAACTCAGACATTTTAAGTCCAGAAGATTCCATGCAGGCTGAAGCAACCTGAATAATCTTAAGACATCGAGGATAATAATAACAACTACTCTTACTGCCACTTTCACTGTTTATTGCTGCTCCAATTCATTAGCTGGTTAGGATGGGACAGGCAGTGTATACATATTATCTCCAGCCACATAAAACTCCTGCAAGACAGGTTTTATCCTCTCAACCTTAGAGAGGAGGCAGAGAGAGGGTGACATGATTCTAATGGGATTTGGTCTTAGACCTTTCTTACTATCTTATACTAACTAGCCTGAAAAGCTTCTTCCCTGAAGCATCATCTCCCTTGGTTCCCTAGAGCTTTCCCTAATAGAAATCACTCTAGAATAACAGGTGAAACCACTGATGACTTTGGCCCATGTACGCATATGTCTGGCTTCTACCAGGAACCAAATATTTGCACATTCTCGCAAGGAGATCCAACCAGTCCATTCTGAAGGAGATCAACCCTTGGATTTCTTTGGAAGGAATGATGCTAAAGCTGAAACTCCAGTACTTTGGCCACCTCATGTGAAGAGTTGATTCATTGGAAAAGACTTTGATGCTGGGAGGGATTGGGGACAGGAGGAGAAGGGGACGACAGAGGATGAGATGGCTGGATGGCATCACTGACTCGATAGAAGTGAGTCTGAGTGAACTCCGGGAGTTGGTCATGGACAGGGAGGCCTGGTGTGCTGCAATTCATGGGGTTGCAAAGAGTCGGACATGACTGAGTGACTAAACTGAACTGAATCTGACAAGACCGTGATCATCTAGGCATGGCATGGTACTTTGAAATTACTTCCTAAGGCTCTTTAAGAATCAAACAAGAAAATTAATCTTAACACTCAAAGGCAAACTTGAACACCTGCTGAGGCCAAGGAGGCAACATAAGTGAGGGGAGCTGGTCAGGAATAAGCCAATAGTTGGTGACAGACACTGTGATGATCTAGAGAGAATATTCTTCATCCAGAGAGTTAACCACTTTGCAGCTCTGGCAGAAAGCATTATGTATAGTAAAAATGTGAGCCCAGTATTGCTTGATCTTATTTTTCAAATGAGGCCAGAAACACAGTTTTTACACGAAATCTCCCAATTTTTAAAATGTTAACAACTAATAAATTTCCTAAAAACACCAGCGGGTCCAAAAGCAACATGAATTTGTACGCAGATTGGTCATGACCTTACAAATCAACTTCCGCTGAAAACCCTGCCATCTCCCCTCCACCCACTCCTCCTCCAGTCCAAACTGCTTCTGACACACTCAAAAAGTCAAAAGTTAAGACTTGCCAGTACAGAAGTCATATATAAAACCTCTGAGTCTGATGTTGATTATATAAAAGAAGATGCCCCCCGCCATTTTGCGGGGAAAGATGGCAGCAGGGTTAAAACAAGCGTGTGTGCTACTTGAAGGAAACAGCAGGCATTCTGTGCCTTTCCCATGGTGCCCTATATGCCAGAGTGATTCTAAAGTATGAGGAGGCCATTAGCACTGCTGCACTGACAAAATATTTTTTCTTCCTCCTCTCCAAACTGGTTTGTCAGATGACTTTTAGAGACCAGGTTCAGGTCTAGTTAGGGCACTGGGTAGGGGAGTTCTCTATGAGATTCTGTTGTCACTGGGGGGTGTTAGAGAGATGGCTATTGACACCTGACACCGGAATTATTCAAAGCTAGGGCGTGAGGTGTGGCCTATGGTCTTTTAAGATTAACATCATCACTAAGTCCCCAGAGAAGAGCCAAGGAGAGGAAGACGGAACGAGGTTGGGAAGGATTCCTCCTCTGCCTCATCCTCTACCTGCCGCTTTAAGGTAAGATGGGACAAGAACAAGAGCACAGCATCCATATAAAGTCTGGGAACGGAGAAACCAGGCTAATTCTTTTTATTTCTAGTTAACAAATGGGTGTTCATTTTGGAAAAACGGAAATTCATGACACTGACAGTTTGGTATAGCACTTTCTAGGGTCCTAAGTGTTAGCTGGCTTTTCTCTTAAGCTACTTCTCCACTCCCCATGCTTCCATGGGCCTCTTTCCTTTCTCCATGTCATTCTCTTTCCAGGCATATAATCTACCCCACGGTTTCTGGGTATCAACTGCTGTTGAGAGAAGAAAACTCTTATTTCTCTTTGTTGTTGTTGTTTAGTCCCTCAGTTGTGTCCAACTCTTTTGGAACCCCACGGAATGTAGCCCACCAGGCTCCTCCGTCTGTGGGATTCTCTAGGCAAGAATACTGGAGTGGGTTGCCATTCCCTTCTCCAGGGGATCTTCCCGACCCAGGGATCGGACCTGAGTGCCCAGATCTCCTGCATTGGCAGGTAGATTCTTTATTGC
The DNA here is from genome assembly GCF_042477335.2 of Ovis canadensis. Classification (NCBI taxonomy): domain Eukaryota; kingdom Metazoa; phylum Chordata; class Mammalia; order Artiodactyla; family Bovidae; genus Ovis; species Ovis canadensis. The sequence goes on along the minus strand of NC_091245.1, from coordinate 206,313,466 downwards.
TGAGCCACTGGGGAAGCCTTATTTCTCTTAAGCAAATGAAAAGGAAAGATGCCAAGGGAATTGAGGTAGATGAAGAGTTCTGTTGTGACTTTTCAGTACAACTTTTCAGTATAATTTCCCAGTCTAGAGTAATTTCTTGTTCATTATTGAGATTAAGCAATGAGGTATAGCACAAAATTAGAGACAGACAAAAACAGACTCGACCAGGAGATGCTACTACATACATTCTTTGTTTCTGCCCCACAAAGTACGATTAAAAAAGGATTGGGTATAAGAGGTGTATCAAGGAACTGTTTATAAGATAGTCTCAGTGGTGATGAGTCCTGAGTTTTAGAAGAGAACAATCACAGCACAAAGCAAAGACATACAATTATTAAATTGAAAACTGAGTTCCTTCCTTAAGGTCCCACGAATGGATTTCTCACTGCTGCTGCTGCTGCTGCTGCTAAGTCACTACAGTCATGTCCAACTCTGTGTGACTCCATAGACGGAAGCCCACCAGGCTCCCCTGTCCCTGGGATTCTCCAGGCAAGAACACTGGAGTGGGTTGCCATTTCCTTCTCCAATGCATGAAAGTGAAAAGTGAAAGGGAAAGCACTCAGTCGTGTCCGACTCTTAGTGACCCCACAGACTGCAGCCTACCAGGCTCCTCCATCCATGGGATTTCCCAGGCAAGAGTACTGGAGTGGGGTGCCATTGCCTTCTCCGGATTTCTCACTACCCACCTGATTATTTCTCTCATTATTAATTCATGACCATCTATGCCCTGTATAGTGAAGAGGAGAAATGTGATTGCAAAATCTGTCAGTGACATTCACCCAAATGGCTCAAGGACAGAGGTTTGTGGTGAGATTGTTAAGAACATAGCAGGACACTAAAAAGTGGGGCTCAGGGCTGTTTGCATACACATGTAGACAAGTTTTGCATGGAGAGAGGGAGAATGGAATTGAGAATGGGGTTCTGACTCAGCTCACCTCATCAACTTCCACCATTTGCCTGCTATTCCAGGCTAGCCCACACTGCCTAGTCCAAGCAGTAGGAGTCTACCTGTTTCTTCCATAACCCCTGCTGTCTCTCTGTGCAGAAACATTCCCTACACCCCAGCCCTGGCACTCTTCTCATAGTTCCTTCTCTCTACAGGGAGAGGAGATACATTCACCATCAATTGCTCAGGCTTTGACCAGCATGGGGTGGATCCTGCTGCCTTCCAAGCAGCGTTTGCCAGAAGGGCCTTCCGTCCAGCCACCAATGTCAGCATCCCCATTCGTGTTAACATCTCCTTCACTCTGTCTGCCATCCTGGAAGTAGTAAGTCCTGACCCAACTCTGTAATGATCTAGTGATGAGCAGTGGGTGCACTGACTGGATTTTGTAAGTTAAGAGCTCAGTCTATGGGATAGGGAGGCATGACAGGGAATGCTACAATGATACAATGCAGATAAAAGCTCTCCCTTTTGGGGGATACACCACAAGAAACATAATCCCAATGGACTACTCTCATACTGGTGTTTTCACTTGCATTTCTCATGGACCCTGGATTATATGACCCACATTTTTTAGTGGTTTATGATTAAAACTCATAATTGCCATACAGAACAGCCTTGGAAGTGATTAAGAGGTGGGTGGTGTCATTGGATTTCACTTCATTAAGTTAATGATCTCAGATGAAAACTGTTTTTCCAGGATGCACAGCTTCAGTTGAGGACATCATTTCTGTGGCTAAATATGGTATGATGGACTCAGTTTCCCCTTTGCTATAGTACCTCCCTTTTCCCACTGCAAGGTCCAACTTTGAGGATTAAAATGGATAAAGCTGAGAATATCCACAGATTCAACAAGTTCAAACAGCCGGACCAATAATGAAAATATAAAATTTTCTGATTTATTTTGCCAGTTTAAGGAGGGCAGAGACAGGGCTCAGGAAGCAAGTGGCATAAACCAAGATCATGGAAGCCAATACTTCAGTGGCTCCATCCCAGGGAATCCAAAGCCAAGCTCCAGGTCTCCCCAGAGAGCACTGAGGAAGAAGTGAAAGCAGAACAAGTTTGCCAGTGACAGTGTGACAGTTGTAACCAGAGGTGCAGTGGGAGAGCAAAGAAATGAGTAAAGAAAGGAATGTGGAGTGGAAGAGACAGAGGAAGACTAAAGCCAGTTCCCATCTCCTGTTTATCCCATACCATGGTGTTCTCTAGATCCGGTACAATCCATTCATCACCGGGAACCCCAGAGGAATGTGGGGGCATCAGGAAGCTGGACATGGCAAGTAAGAACCTGTGGCTTCCAGATATCTTCACTGAGGAGCTGTGAGTGTCAGGGCTGAAAAAAGCAAGAAGGAGACCATATTTCCAGGGAAGAGCATGATGTAACCAATGGGGGCCAAGCACAGACTCAACCAGAAAGGAGCAGCATCTGAAACCCTCAGAACACGCAGATAGGTAGAAGGGGGAGGTCAGATAAGTGGGGCTGGAGCACAGAAATGGGCAGCCTGGGAGAGGATGAGAGCCAGGTCTGATGGGGAGCCCACAGCTTTTACCTCTCTGTCCTTTTCACACTCAGCATGGATACAGATCAGACTCCGCCAGGTCTCATGGCTTACGTCAACAGTAATGGTCACATCAAATACAGTAAGCCAATGCGGGTAACAAGCATCTGCAACCTGGACATCTTCTATTTCCCCTTTGATGAACAGAATTGCACCCTCACCTTCAGCTCTTTCATCTACACAGGTAAGTGAGAATCACATGCTGAAAGAGAAAGAAAGGGTTTGAGAAGAAGAGGACAGAAAGTTTGGAAGAGTGAGTGAATCTCACTGAAAGGGGTGTGGAAGCTAAGTGGTAAGGAATTCAACAGTCTGGGCAAAGGGGTTGGGAGGCTTGGGGAAGGCTGAATTGCCTGGGTCTCCTTTGCAGTGGAAAAGATGGTCCTGGGCATGGAGCAGGATGTGCAGGAGATTTTGGAAACAACACAGAACGTCGTTTGGAGCAAGGGGGAGTGGGTACTTCAGAGTATCCATCAAATGACGAAGATGACTGCGGGCACCAATGGCTAGGACCAAATCGTCTTCTATATGAGTTCGGGGGCCCTGGGTGGGATCTTCTTCTACATGCATAGCTCATGTCCTCCACTAGAATGTAAGCTCTCCCACAAGAAAACATGCTCCATGGAGGCAGAGGTTGCTATCACTCTTTTCACTGAAAAATCTTCTGTACCTAAAACAGTACCTGGCACTCAGGAAATGTTGACTGAATGGATCCTCCCTGAGGAAGAAACAAAGCTCCCACCGCAGTGATTTACAATGAGCATGAACCTCCACTCCATGTCCCCCAGTCCCTCACCGGCTGCCAGGGCTATTTGAACTTTTGGGAGGACAGGAATCTTTATATTTATTTTTAAAAAGAAGGGGTGGAAAAGTTATGAAACACTGTCTTAGGGATATTATGATTCCAAATCCTGGTGATCCCAAAATGTCTGCTCTGTCTTGCTTTCTCTCCCACTGGTTTTAAACGTCTACCAGCAAAGGCACTAGAGATTACACCTTGATGAGGAAAGCAAGCAGAAATACAATGTACACAATACCTAAGAATTTGGTCCCTCAATTCTGCTGAGAGCACATTGGCAGGAATAAAAAAATTAGGTGGAGAAAATTGACACATGGGCCAAGAAGGAATGAAATATATTTCAACGGTAAGCAGCATGGTAGAATTAACCATGGAAAGACAATGTGGTGATTAAGATGACTTTGCTGGAGAGGGAGAACAGAGAAAGGGACTTGAGGTAACATTTCCTTAATAGAAAGTTTGATCTGGGACAAATCTAAATTCTTGCTCTTACCTGGATTGGCAGCCTCCCAGCCTTCTCCTCAACTGCCTCCCTCTCTCCTCCCTACCAGGTGACCATCAGGCGCAGGCCCACCCTCTATGTCATAAACCTCCTGGTGCACAGCAGCTTTCTGTTCACCATCAAAGCCCTCAGCTTCTACCTGCCAGTAGAAAGTGAGAACCATGCCTCATTCAAGATGACACTCTTGCTGGGCTACAACGTCTTCCTGCTCATGATGAATGACTTACTCCCCTCCAGTAGCACCTCCCTCACCAGTATGGCCCCTGTTGCCTTTAGGAGAAGAAAAGTAGGGTGGGGCATGGCACAGACCGATGAATCAGGTCAGAGCGAAAAGAGATCCTGGAAAAGGGCCTCTTTTCTGGGGAAGGAGAAAATAAAAAGTCCTGGCTGGTGCCTCTGACCCTCAGGCAGGCCCAGTTCCCTCCAGATGTCTATTTTGCCCTGTGTCTGTCCCTGATGGTGCTCAGCCTGCTGGAGACCATCTTCATCTCCTACCTGCTGCACCTGGCCACCACCCAGCCCCCACCCATGCCTCGTTGGCTCCACTCCCTGCTTCTACACTGCACCAGCCCAAGGACATGCTGCCCTGCTGTGCCCCAGAAGGGAAACACAGGCCTGGCCCACCTGCCTGGTGAGGGATGTCAGCACTGCCCAGGCTTCCTCTTCCATCACCTCCACTTCTTCTGCTCCCACCTCCTTCCCTCCCCACATAACTTCCCAGCTGACCTTGGTGGCCCAAAGCTGAGTCTGTCTCGCCGTAGGTGTGAAGGAGCCCATGGAGTTGGTGGGGAAGGTGCCACATCCCAGAGAGACAGAGCTAAATGGGTGCCCTGGCTCAGTGAGGAACCAGCAGGAAGACGAGGCTCAGAAGCTGCACTTAGTCCGTCTGTGGGTGCGATTAAGCCACATGATGGACACCCTGCTCTTCTGTCTCTACCTGCTCTTCATGGCCACCTCCGTTGTCACAGTCATCATCCTCTGGAACACCTAAGCAGATACCTACCTGCGAGTTCCAGGCCAGAGCTTCTCTCGCCCCCTGAAACCAGCCAGGCTCTCATCCCTGCCCAAATCCCACCTTACAGCTCTGGCAACAACCTTGTTTTCATCCCAGTTCCTCTACAGTTTCAGACCAGATCTGGATGGTTTCCTAAGCCCTTCCAAGTCAAGTCCTTGCTCTGGCATGCCATCAGCTACCCTCAGCCCTCCGGTGAGTCCTGCCTTTCTGGCTCCTTAGGATTCAGGTTCTTAGAATACTTCCTTGATCGAATTTCCTCCAATAAACCCCATTTGCAGAAAGCATTGGCTCTTCTCTGCATTATATTGTAGTTTGAAAACTTTGAGGTTGAGAGACTTCTTGTAGAAACTTCTCACTACCAAAGTAAGAAGGATATTTTTTTTTCAACTCTACTAGATAACATGTGAAAGCAGGGAAATGGTAGAGAAGGGGCCAAAATCTATTACGAGGAATTATAAAATGGACTAACCTCCTAAATCCAGTTATCCTGGATTTAAGCTTCTGCAATTAATGATGTGCCAGAACCAGGCAGCCCTTGTTTATAGAGTGAAGCCTTTTGTCACAGCCTGACATGTGACTCATTCATCATTAAGGGCTAAGAGTGTTAACATAATCCCAAATTCTGCTAACTGCAATCAGAGTTGATCTGTCCTTAATCATGCTAAGAAAAGAACACTGGGCTAAGGAGAGCACATTTGAAAATGGCATCTGCTTTACTTGGGAGTAACACAAATGACCCCACATGAACTGGAAAATTTCCCTTCCAAACACTTGCCTTTTCATTTTGAAAGTCTTAGTGTCTTGGCCCATTATTTCCAATAGCTTTTTTTTTTTGGAAACATTATTATTTGCCTGTGACAGGTCTTTTAGTTACAGCATACAAACTCTTAGTTGTGATATGTAGGATCTAGTTCCCTGATCAGGGAGTGCAGTCTCAGCCACTGGATCACCTGGGAAGTCCCCTCCAATAGCTTCTTAGGGGAAGTGGAGACCCCACTGTATCGCTCTACACCAGAGCTGTGGTATGATTTGTGGGACAGCAGGTTCAGAAAAGCACAGATTTGGGAGCAACTTAATTACAACTTGAACACAATCTTTCATTTTTAGCAAGCATTTCTTTTCCTTAGTTTATTCTACTACTTTCTATCTGAACCCTAAATTTCCCAGGTCATCAGTTCAGTTCAGTTTCAGTACAGTTCAGTCGCTCAGTTGTGTCCGCCTCTTTGTGACCCCATGAATCGCAGCACACCAGGCCTCCCTGTCCAGCACCAACTCCCAGAGTTCACTCAAACTCACATCCATCGAGTCGGTGATGCCATCCAGCCATCTCATCCTCTGTCATCCCCTTCTCCTCCTGCCCCCAACCCCTCCCAGCATCAGAGTCTTTTCCAATGAGTCAACTCTTCGCATGAGGTGGCCGAAGTATTGGAGTTTCAACTTTGGCATCACTCCTTCCAATGAACACCCAGGACTGATTTCCTTTAGAATGGACTGGTTGGATCTCCTTGCAGTCCAAGGGACTCTCAAGAGTCTTCTCCAGCACCACAGTTCAAAAGCATCAGTTCTTTGGTGCTCAGCTTTCTTCATAATCCAAGTCTCACATCCATACATGACCACAGGAAAAACCATAGCTTTGACTAGATGGACCTTTGTTGGCAAAGTAATGTCTCTGCTTTTCAACATGCTATCTAGGTTGGTCATAACTTTCCTTCCAAGGAGTAAGCATCTTTTAATTTCATGGCTGCAGTCACCATCTGCAGTGATTTGGAGCCCAAAAAAATAAAGTCTGACACTATTTCCACTGTTTCCCCATCTATTTCCCATGAAGTGATGGGACCATATGCCATGATCTTCATTTTCTGAATGTTGAGCTTTAAGCCAACTTTTGTACTCTCTAGTCAAACACAATATTTCTGCAGTGAAATCTATGAATATTCACACTTGGTAGCAAAAATGAAATTAAGGACAACCCCACATCAGTTCAGGTCAGGTTTTGCCACTAAATGATTTATAAAAAATAATTTGGTTTTCAAAACTCTTTAGGTTTTAAAACTGTTGTTTTTGTATTACTATCCCCATTTTATATATTCAAATAAATGAGATAAGATAAATGAGAAGATGAAGTACAGAGTGCAGTGATGGCCACTATCTCCCAAGTTCCCATGGCTAGGCAGGTGACAGAGCTGCAGTGTGAACAGAGGCAGCTAGCTAGAGACCCAGGACTTAGCCTCTGCCACACAGCCCTCTGGACTGATGAAACTAGACAGGTTCTCTAAGAGTCTCCTGTTGAGACTTCAACCCACTGAAAGTCTTCATCAGCTAACACTATAGGAGAATTAAAACAGGAAAAGTGGGGCTTCCGTGTAGTTCAATGACTAAGAACTCGCATGATGTGACTGAAAGATCCCACATGCCTCAATGAAGACCTGGTGCAGCCAAATAAATAATGAATAAAATAAATATTTTTAAAACCAGGAAGAGGAAGTCCCTGATAAAGGTCCCTAAGACAAACCTGCTTTTCAATTTCCTTTTACTCCCTCCCTCAGTCTTTTTGACTGCTCACCCCTCCCTCCCCCACCCACATAACACCCAAGTTCACTATGTACTTCCTCCACTGCTTTCTGAAGCACATATTTCCCCAAATCTGATCTGGGCAATCCCTCTTCCCTTTATATTCTCTACAGATTTAGCTTTTTGCTGCTGATGTCCATTGCCAGATACTTTGGGATGTTCCACTCTTGTGCCCTATCCTGAGACAGTCACCTCACATGGAGATTCATACTTGACTTTGCAGAGTAGCTCACTTACCCAGATTTCAAGAGATTCAGAAATTACGTCAGATCCACTTGCATCATTTTGGTTTTTCCACCTATCTTCATGGTACATATTTCTCTACTTATTTTCTTCACATTTTTTTCCATTACATAACTTTATGTTCCATCTGAATAGAAAATATGCACTTTATCTTTTTTGACATATGGATTAAGATGTCATATCACCTTTCAGTAAGAGAAGGTATGATGCAATTATAGTGATTTTATTTCTTTCAAAATCAAAATCTGAACACATTATCTTAGCACACAATGGATAATCAGACAGAAACTTTGAGATCACAGAGCTCCCAGAACATTAACAAATGTGGTAGCTGTTTCTCTGTCCCATCAATAACAGAATCATATGATAAGCACCCTCTGGGCTAATGACTTTCCTCTTGTTATGGGCAACTCTGAAAGGCTTTGAAAGATAGTTTATGACCTCTATAGGAAAACCTGCTGACAGGCAACTTGTCCTGCCTGGGCCACCTTGCATTTGAAGGCCTATTTCTGCCAACAACTCCTCACCTGTCCACTCATCTGCTACCCTGTGGATCATGCACATATTTTTTTCACTTTCTTTTTCTCTAAACCATTATAAGCTGCATTTCACCATGTTTTCCACATTTGGGGGGTTCCATATTAACCCAACATTCAAGTATATTATCTCATTACTGTCTCTGCCTCTCTCTTCTTCCTGAAGACCCATTCTAGGATACGAAGTCACAGACTTCATTTCAAGCCTATCCTTTCCCTCCTTTCCAATCTGTGATTCTCCCTTTGATAAACTCTCTTATTTGATCATTCATTGGCACTGGCTCTTCTATATAGTAGGGAAAAAGATAGTATAGCATAGAGACTTTGGAATCTGGCAGCCCAGGGTTCTAATCTGATTTCATTAAGTGCATGGGTGGCTTAGTCTTCCAAGTTTAAATTTCTTCATTTGTGAAATGGAGCCAATAACACAGATTAAATTATTTTTTTTAATATGGATTAAAAAAAAGCATTTATAGCCTTACAGAAGCTAGAAAGTCCAATATGATACTAGAGAGCATCCTTTCATCATGCAGACTGACACCTAGAGTGCAAAATCAACTTTGAAGTAGGAGACACTAGACGAAAAGAATTATAGACTTTCAAGCACAATTCCCTGTTTTCAGATGAGAAAAATGAAGTGGAGAAATATGAAGTGATAAATATGGGTTATCACATTTCAAGACTGTTCAGGCCTGTAAAGTGGCAGCCACAGGTGAGTAGTCATCCTGGGCTCTTTTCCCAGTTGCCTCTGAGGGGTCCCAGAACCCTCCCTTTTTCTGTTCCAGGCATTGTAGCCAACCTGACTTCAGCTAGTGACTCACCCTGTAGTTTGGATGTTTTGGCTGCCTCCATACTCCTGGATCCTTAGCCCTGGCCAATTGCCTCTGTATGTGATTACCATCCATCAGGGCTGCAAAACAGCGGCCCTCACTTCCCCTCCTACCAGCCAATTCTGCTCTAGCCAGGTTACAGTTATAATCCCAAATCTGGTCTCTAAAGGGCCCCAGATGAATGGGGCCATCAGAGAGCCATGCAACATGATCCCCCTTTGGATATGCTAAGGTTAAAGATACTGGTAGGGCTTCCCTGGTGGCACAGACAGTAAAGAATCTGCCTGTAATGTAGGAGACACAGGTTCAATCCCTGGGTTGGGAAGATACCCTTGAGAAGGAAATGGCTAGTCATTCCAGTATTCTTGCCTGGAGAATTCCATGGACAGAGGAGCCTGGCGAGCTACAGTCCATGGTGTCACAAAGAGTTGGACATGATTGAATGACTAACAAAGGTGTTGGTATATGACTTGCAAAACGACAGCTCCTGTCCCTACCGTCTGCCTCTGGAGCCAAACATTGTCTAGGCCAAGTGATTTCATATTTGAAAACCTAGAGGCCTAATAATCTAGTCCATGAGACTTCCCAGCTATGGAGTAATGAAAAGAATAAGGAAAGAACAATGGAACTAGACTAATCTGGGTTTGAATCTGGATTCCACTGATTTTCACCTAGATGGACACTGAGCAAGATTTAGATTTTTTTACCTCTCTGTATTTCAGTTTTTTAATCTGTAAAACTGGGAGTAATGGTGCTAAACTTTCAAAGCAGTTGTGAGGATATGAACACTAAGTAAAGTACATAACACATTTTAGGGCACATAGCACAAACTCAATAAATGGTAGCTCCCGCTAGGCCATTCTGAGTGTCGCTTTCATTAGAAACTTAGAGGAGGCAGTCAAAAATAAAAGGCCAGGCCCCGGCTCCAGCCCTTTGGAGCCTACCTGCAGCAGACTGCTGCAATTCCCTTCTCCAGGGTGTTCTGCCAACCTCCAGCTCCACCAAACTGCACCCAAGGTGGAGGCCCCTCCTCAGCTACATCACGGGAACATTAGGTAACTTCTCTGATATGGCCTCAGGACTCCCATGAGGAGTCCAAACACCTTTCTTACATCTGCCAAAGGTGCCTGTGTCTCTGTCCCCATTCATGGGGCACTGCCAGGCCAGATAATTAACTCACATTTATTGAACATCTTTTCATGCCTGTTAGCCATCTGTATATCTTTGGAAAAATGTCTACTCAGGTCTTCTGTCCATTTTTAAATCAGGTTGTTTGGGTTTTTGATATTGAGTTGTATGAGTTGATATACCCATTTGAATGCAGAATTCCAAAGAATAGCAAGGAGAGATAAGAAAGCCTTCCTCAGTAATCAATGCAAATAAATAAGAGGAAAACTATAGAATGGGAAAGACTAGAGATCTCTTCAAGAAAATTAGAGTTACCAAGGGAACACATCATGCAAAGATGGGTTCAATAAAGGACAGAAATGGTATGGACCTAACAGAAGCAGAAGATATTAAGAAGAGGTGGCAAGAATACACAGAAGAACTATACAAAAAAAGATCTTCACGACCCAGATAATCACAATGGTGTGATCATTCACCTAGAGCCAGACATCCTGGAATGTGAAGTCAAGTAGGTCTTAGAAAGCATCACTATGAACAAAGCTAGTGGAGGTGATGGAATTCCAGTTGAGCTCTTTCAAATCCTAAAAGATGATGTTGTGAAAGTGCTGCATTCATTATGCCAGCAAATTTGGAAAACTCAGCAATGGCCACAGGACTGGAAAAGGTCAGTTTTCATTCCAATCCCTAAGAAAGGCAATGCCAAAGAATGCTCGAACTTCTGCACAATTGCACTCATCTCACACACTAGTAAAGTAATGCTCAAAATTCTCCAAGCCAGGCTTCAGCAATATGTGAACTGTGAATTTCCAGATGTTCAAGCTGGTTTTAGAAAAGTCACCAGATATCAAATTGCCAGCATCTGCTGGATCATGGAAAAAGCAAGGGAGTTCCAGAAAAACATCTACTTCTGCTTTATTGACTATGCCAAAGCCTTTGACTGTGGATCACAACAAACTGTGGAAAATTCTGAAAGAGATGGGAATACCAGACCACCTGACCTGCCTCTTGAGAAATCTGTATGCAGGTCAGGAAGCAACAGTTAGAACTGGACATGGAACAATAGACTGGTTCCAAATAGGAAAAGGAGTATGTCAGGGCTGTATATTGTCACCCTGCTTATTTAACTTATATGCAGAGTACATCATGAGAAATGCTGGGCTGGATGAATCACAAGCTGGAATCAAGATTACCAGGAGAAATATCAATAACCTCTGATATGCAGATGACACCACTCTTATGGCAAAAAGTGAAGAAGACCTAAAGAGCCTCTTGATGAAAGTGAGAGAACTGGACATGGAACAACAGACTGGTTCCAAATTGGGAAAGGAATACGTCAAGGCTGTGTATTCTGATTCGGGGCTATCATTCTGATTTAGGGCCAGAGTGGTAAGGGTAAAGCACGTTAAGTAATTCTGATACATATTAAAGATAAGAACAAGTCTTTTGTAACATAAAATCCAAGGGAACATGATGGAAGGATAGGTGGGACCTAAGTCAGGGAGTTCTTTACATCATGCTAAGGAGGGAGATTTCATCCTATAGGTCAGTTTTCTAAGTGTGGTCCCAGGAGGAGTAGCCACAGCAGCACCTGGGAAACTTGTTGAAAATACAAATTTTCAGACTCAGCAATCTTAACATAACTGCTACAGACAATGGGAGCCACTGAAAGATTTCAAGTATAAGAAAGATATGGTCAGCTCTGCATTTCAAATTACACAACCTACACAGTGGAGGATAATTTAGAAAAAGCCAGACTAGGAGTGACACCACTAGGTGTGAAGCCCGGGAGCTTTGATGGTGCTATACAGTTTCCAGAGAGATTCTTCACCTTGGCATTCTATCCTCCTCAAGGCTGGATTGTGCTGTATGAGGTCATCCTCCAAAACAAGAGGCAGCTAGAGGATGACAAAAATGCTTTTCCAGGTGAGGATGCCCATTGCTAAGCTGCAACTCAAGTTTAGGAAACCCCAGGCGAATGCAAGGATTTCTAGAAACACCCACACCTTAAATTGATGGTATCCTCCAACAGATCCAGGACTACAACCCAAACAGGAATCCTAACTGGCCTTAGACTTGTCCAAGGAAGCAGCTAAAGCCTAAATTCAGGGCCTCTTTTTTAGGGGCCATGGCTGAGTGCTCAGGAATTCTAAAGATACTGAACCCAAGAGGAGATTCCAAAGATGCCCAGAGAAAGCTGAGAGTGGAGGAAGTCCTCACCCTCCCACAATGACCCCTGAATCAGCTGAGTTTCTGAACCATCTCCTAGTCATGAGTGACCAACAAAGCCCACAGCTTGGCTTAGGAGAGACATGTATCAGAGCTAAAATGAGAGTCTTAAAGACTTCCCAGGATATTCCAGAGAATGTTGGAGACAGCTATTTCTAGTGGCCTCAGAAAATGACAATCTAGCTACTGAAGTTCTGTTTAAATATGGCTACCTTCCCCCATCTGAGAGCCTATTGGAGAAGGAAAGGAGGAGGCAGGCATATGCAGGACGGGTATCCAAACCACATTGGTAACAAGGAACTCCATGCTAGCATGAACTCTGAGAGCTAACCTAAGCCAGTATTTCTCCTAGACAAGAATTCCAGGTGCTTAATAATTTGTCTGAGATGAAGGACTGGCCAACGTGAAAAGCACCTTTTACAAGTAAAGAATTCTGAAGGTAGAAAGAGACTCAGTGTTCATGATGAAAAACTATGTGATTCTTATACGGCTTGTTATAAACCATAAGCACTAGAAAACCTGAAACCCTGGTTATTTTAAGTACTATCATTTTTATTGCTTTATTTGAAAATGTTCTCTAGTTCATCATTTTAGGTATTTTTATAAAAGATGATCAATAGATTGTAGGTGTTCAATTCTTGTGGTTAATAACTAAATTTATATTTTCCTCGTGTGTTTATTATGTTCGAAAATATGATCAGAAAGTACAAGATCCCATTGCCATCTCTCTATTTACCTGGCTCCATTTCTTTTTTTCCACATACTCCTACCAGTATCTGCACTGTAGGAATGTTGGGGGATGACACAAAACTAGACATATTAGGTTGGTGCAAAAGTAATTGCACTGTTGAACTTTGCTGTTTGATACTGGAATACATTCTTAAATAAATGTGGCTATGTTATGCATCATTTTAATGTGCATTTCTCACTTTATGTTTCTTTGCTAGTGACTTATTACTTACTGTTTATTTTACATTTATTTTAGACTAGGGAGATGACGTTAGACTAAAAGCAAATTTGAGTGATTTTCTTATTTGAGTTCAAGACAGGTTGTGAAGCAGCAGAGACAACTTGCAACATCAGCCATGCATTTGGCCCAGGAACTGCTAACGAACATACAGTGCAGTGGCGGTTCAGGAGGTTTTGCAAGGGAAACCAGAGCCCTGAAGGCGAGGAGCACAGTGAATGGCCCCTGGAAGTTGACAGCAACCAAGTGAGAGGATCATCAAAGCTGATCCTCTTACACATAAAGGACTGAGACACAAGAAGCTGCTGAAGAACTCCACGTAGACCATTCTATGGTCATTCGGAACTTGAAGCAAATTTGAAAGGTTAAAAAACTTGATAAGTGGGTGTCTCATGAGCTGACTAGAAATCAAAACAATCGTCATTTTGAAGTGTTGTCTTCTCTTATTGTACGTGACAACAATGAACCCTTTCTTGACTGGATTGTGACATGCGATGAAAAGTGGATGTTATATGACAACTGGCAATGACGAGCTCAGTGGCTGGACTGAGAAGAAGCTCCGGAACAATTCCCAAAGCCAAACTTGCACCAACAAAAGGGCCGTGGTCACTGTTCGGTGGTCTGCTGCCGGTCTGATCCACTACAGCTTTCCGAATCCTGCGAAACCATTACATCTGAGAAGTGAGCTCAGCAAATCGATGAGAGGCACCAAAAACTGCAACACCTGCAGCCAGCACTGGTCAACAGAAAGGGCCCAGTTCTCCACAATAATGCCCAACTGCACGTTGCACAGCCAACATTTCAAAAGTTGAGTGAATTGGGCTACAGAGTTTTGCCTCATCCACCATACTCACCTGACCTCTTGCCAACCAATTACCAGATCTTCAAGCATCTTAACAACTTTTTGCAGGGAAAACACTTCCATAACCAGTAGGAGGCAGAAAATGCTTTCTAAGAGTTCACTGAATCCAGAAACATGGATTTTTATGCTACAGGAATAAACAAAGATTTCTCATTGGCAAAAATGTGTTGATTGTAATGGTTCCTAATTTGATTAATAAAGATGTGTTTGAGCCTAGTTATAATGATTTAAAATTAACGGTCCAAATAAATAAATAAATAAATAAATAAAATAAAATAAAATTAACGGTCCAAAACCACAGTTACATTTGCATCAACCTAATACAGTGCCTGGCATACAATAAAGTACTCAATATGTTAGTTATCACCCGCAGCAACAGCAGCTGCAGGAGTAATATTAGCCCCTGAGATCTCCAGATCCCAGAGTTGAAACTCTGATTCTCTAGGTTGGAAGCAAGCCTGTGCCTCAGTGCTTTATTTCTCCTGCCTCTATCACCTCCATCTCCTGACAGCTATGTCTACTGAGTACAATCAGAACTTAGGTCCCATTTTTCAGCCAACTTTATTAAAAACAAGGTATATATCAACTATCTTCAGCCACTTGCAGCAAGGCTTGAAGTTAACCCTCCTTTCCTAGATCCAGGGCCTGTGAGTATAGCCTACCTGTGGAACCCAGGTAGGCTATGAGTGTGTCCATGTAGACACAGACACAGTAGCACTTTGGTCCTATATGACATGATGGCCCAATCCCTTGGCCAAGTTTCCAAAGAAGGGAAGCAATGACTTACAGAGCTGGTAGGACTGAAAGACTACAGACATTTCAAACTTTAAACAAAAGACATTGCAGCCTTCTGTTCTATATTTTCCAAATTTGGGCCCCCAAGTCAGTCCTGCCTTCCTTAGCGGTTTCTATTTTGGACTATCATGATCTTACATTCTGAACAAAGTTTCTTTTGTATTCTAGGTCTGACTCTTCATCCCTTCTGCAAGAAAACATTTTCAAGTCTTTCTGGAAATGTGACTTAAGATACTTAATATAACAATGTTCCAATTCACTCATTTGGTTATTTGTATTTTGTATAAAGATGTGAAATAAGACATAACATTGACACAGGCCGTTAATATTGATGGTAGCTGAGTTTACTAGTTTATGATAATGTGTATCACTATTGACAACACAAGAATGTTAAAAACAGATCTGTTAACTTAGTTTTGTGACATCTATTATCATGGAATCAATACCTAGATTAAAACCTGTATAGAAAACATCAGTCTGGGGGAGAACAAATCAGGGAGGCAGAAAGACTGGAAAGAGGAAATCTAGCTAGGGGATGTTGGAAAAATATAAACAATAGATAATGAAGCTATGAATAAAGATTTATAATTTGTATTTGCAATTATTCTTAATATATATGTAACCAAATCACTAAATATTGTCACCTTTCCAAATCTGCAGATTCCCTGGCTTTAGAAAAGTAATAATTCTTATTTCGCCAGTCCACCCTCTCTAATTAAAGTGAGTTATTTTGTTATTGAGCTCAGTACAGAGCTGCCAAACAGGATACTTTTCCCTTAGTCTTGGCCCAACTTCCTCCCTGTCTGGAGCTCAGAAGGCATTCATGGACAGGGGCAAAGCAGGAAACTGCTGTGACCTCTCTGGCCATAGTCTCTCACCAGGGAGTGATCAGCTGTCATGAGCAGTATTCAAAACCAGGAACCAAGGTATGGTTGGAGCCCCTTTAAGCTCCAGGGTTTGGGGGCTACTGGCAAGTCCCTAGAGGAGAGTCCAGAAGAAGAGGATGGAAGGAGGGTGGCCCGCTGTGGGGGGATTCCTCCTCTGTCTCACTGTCAACCTTCTGCTTCAAGGTAAGATGGGGCAAGAACAGAGAAGACCAGAGTGTGGTTCTGAAGGATATATAGGAACTTTCTTCTAGCACGTGAAGGACATTAGAATTAACAAGTTAAATATTTCTTCCATAATGTCAGTGTCTTGATTTCCTTTTGGTGACAGATAGAAAGACATTCCACTGCTCAGGACACAGAGCTCTCCTCACTTCCTGCCTGCATAGGGATCTCATTTCACTACCTTTCCAAATCTGCCTTTTCTTGTCCTCCAGTGCCCTTTTCACCATACCTTCATCCTAACCTCCCTACCTCCTTTGATATGATGTCTATGATAAGAGTAGCCCTGAAAGAGTAAGTAAGATATCAAGGGAGGATAGGAATCAATCTGAGGTAGAAGAAAACAGATGCTTTGCCTCCACGGGGAAATATTTGTTCCCAGTCTGGGTATGTACCTTAAATATTATGGAAAGAGATGGAGAAAGAGAGGAGAAGGCAGGAAAAAAAGATTAAAAAAAAAAAAGGAAATGGAGCAAAGATTCTGCTCAGGTACTACCCAAATAGCTCCCTGGCCATGGCCAAGAGCAAAGATCCACATAGGGCTTACTATACGATTGGCCCAGTGATATGACCTAATGATCCCAGTGCTAGAAATAAGTCCTAAGCTATCTGAGATCACTAAATCTGAGAAGGGCAAAATAAGCTAAAGCACCAAAATAACCACACATTCAGAATACCTACTTCATGTTTCCCGTATCTGCCTAGTAAGTAAGCGCAGTTGTTTATCTATCTTATCTTCTTGATAAATTAACTGTTTTAGGTAAACAGAAGTCCCTGAAAATGAGGATGAGAAATCATTAGAGCAGATTTATAAGTGACCTTGACTACAAGTCCAAGAGCAGTGCTAGGTGGTGCTAGTAGGTACATCCAAGACACTTATGATGGGTGCATCACAGGCCTTCTTGAAGTGGCTGCCATTACATCAAGGATGAGTTTGCATACAGATTTGGGCAGATTTTGCATAAGGATGAACAATGAGAATGAGAATAGGTACTAACTCAGCTCACCACATCCATTTCCACCATTTGCCTACCAGACCAGCCCATCCTCTCCAGCCCTGGCAGGAAGGATTTTGACCTTAAGAAGTCTTGGCCCAAGAAGGAGGAGGGCTTACCCACTCCTCCCAGTGAGTCCTCTGTTTTCTCTCTCTGCAGAGAGGCTCCCATCCTAGTAACAGAGGCTCTCTCTCACAGGGTCTCTGCTCGCTACAGGAAGAGCAACATTTTCATCATCAGTTGCTCAGGATTTGACCAGCATAGGGTAGATTCTGCTGCCTTCCAAGCATTGTTTGACTTAAAGGTCTGTCCAGCTACCAAGGTCAGCACTTCCACTCAAGTCAACATATCTTTCATCTGTCTGCCATCCTGGAAGTGATGAGACCTGGTCCCCACTTTCTGTTGCTTCTAACAGGGGATAATAATCCTCTGCCCTCTGAGCCCAACATTGTATTGGTCTAGTGGTGAGCAACAGGTACTCTGAATGGATTCTGGGCTAATTAGAAGGTTTTCCTATGGGATGGGGAGACACAGAGAAGAAGGCTGCAGTGACATTTTTTTCAGAAAGGATTTATCCTAGAGTCCTGACCTTTCTGGAAGGTTCCAGAAAGAAGTGATCTTTATGCCAATTAAAACCTGAACTGATGTTCATTGCAGCACTATTTACAATAACTAGGAGATGGAAGCAACACAGATGTCCATCAACAGATGAATGGATAAAGAAGTTGTAAAAGGAATAAAAAGGAATGCATTTGAGTCAGTTCTAATGAAGCAGATGAACCAATAGCTTATTACACAGAGTGAAGTAAGTCAGAAAGAGAAAAACAAATATAATATATTAACACATATACATGGAATCTAGAAAGATGGTACTGATGAAACTATTTGCAGGGCAGCAAAGGAGACACAGACAGAGAGAACAAACTTGTGGAAACAGTGGGGAAAGGAGAGGAAGGGATGAATTGAGAGATTAACATTGAAACACATACATTACCATGTGTAAAACAGATAGCCAATGGGAATATGCTATATGGTACAGGGACTCAAACCCAATGCTCTGTGACAACCTAGAGGGATGGGATGTGGTGGGAGGTGGGAAGGAGGTTCAAGAGGGAGGGGACATATGTATACCTGTGGAAGATTCATGTTGATGTATGGCAGAAACTAACACAATATTGTAAAGCAATTATCCTCTAACTGAAAAAATAAAAATAAAAAAACAAAAACAAAATTAAGACCTTTCTTTAAAAAAACCAAACAAACCTGAATTGTTCCTAGATACAAGGGGAGACAATAAGGAAAAGATAGGTTAGCATCTAAAATGATGCCTGCTCCAATAAATTAGTAAATATTTATAAGAATATGTAGTGGGCAGGGGCCAAATCTTTTTGTACTAATAAGCCTGGATGGGAATTTCTTTGCCAGGATGCACAGCTCCAGCTTCTGACATCATTCCTGTGGATTACTACGGTAAAGCAGATCAACTCTTCCCCTTTCCCACTACCAATTATAAGTTTAAATTTTAAGAGTGACTTAAAGGTTTTCCGGACCTCTACCCAATGTATAAATCTTTCTTGGACCAAACAAGTCCATCTAGAACTGGTCCAGGGGACACAAATCTCCCTGGGCAGCTTAGGAAGATAGAATTGGTAACCCAAGAAAATGGCCAAGTGGTTGCAGACCAATGCACTGGTACAACCCTGGGTCCAAGCAGTTTTAGGCTGTATTTAATGTCTGCCTATAAAAAAGGCCATTAAGGGGTACTTTGCCAATGCTGCTGCTGCTAAGTCACTTCAGTCATGTCCGACTCTGTGCAACCCCATAGGCGGCAGCCCACCAGGCTCCTCCGTCCCTGGGATTCCCTAGGCAAGAATACTGGAGTGGGTGATCATTTCCTTCTCCATTGCCGATGATACTTGGCTAACAAAGTAGGGGAGATAGGGTGTGGTCATTAGGGACCCCAGTGGGAGGAAGAGGATCAGAGTTTAAAGACTACTTCCCTGGTGGTCCAGTGGTTAAGACTGTTCTTCCACTGCAAGGGACACGGGTTTGATCCCTGATATGGGAAAGTTTTGCCTGCCATTTAGTATGGCCAAAAAGAAAGAGAAGAAAGGGAAGGGCTGGAGTGGCTCCACCATCACTCACCTCTGCTTCTACTGACCTGGCTGTAGGTGGGACAAGCCCCTCATTAGCTAGAACACAGTAGAGTGCATCAGCAACAACAGACTCACTGTATCAGCTGAGAACCTGTGGCTTCTAGATATCAGCATCGTGGAATAGTGCATATCCGGGTCAGGGAAAGCCAGCATAAAGCCCATCTGAAAAGAGCAACCAAGGGTCAGTGCAGGGCACAGGGACACCAGCAGATTCAGATCAGGGTACAGCCTCAATGAGTTGACTCTCACAAAACACTATGAGCAGAAGAGACGAGAGAGAGTGACCTTAGAGAAATAGCCCCAAGAGTGAGCACAATAGAAGACCCGGGAAGGGAGGGAGACACAAGCTGATGAAGGCACCCACAGCACCTATCTCTCTCTGCCTCTCATGAGCTGTGTGGATGTGGATCAGGTACCTCCAGGTCTCACTACATATCTCAGCAGCCAAGGTCGAATTATAGTACCACAGGCCAAGGAAGGTGACCAGCACCTATAACCCACCTACTTTCCTTTTGACCAACAGACCTGCATGCTCACTGTCAGTTCCCTCCTCTACACAGGTGAGTGAGACACGTTGTGGCAGCCATTTAGGGTTCAGAGGAAGATGCATCAGTGATGCAGGCATTATTTAGGAAGGTTTTAGATCAGTGCTTCTCAACTCTGGCTGCCCACCGAAGCTTTTTAAAAATACCAATAACTATGCATTACCCCAGAAATTCCAAGTAACTGCTCCAAATGGGGTTCTACTACTGTGATTTCTTTCTATCTTCCCAGGTGACACTAATGTGCAGACAGGATTAAGAACTACAGCTTTAATTTCTCAATAAAGTTAAAAAAATAAACAAAAACTACTGCTTTACCTTAGATAGCCCTTCCACCAAATGAGTCTAACCTGACCCTGACCTGCTGCACGTGTATAATTTTTAGCTCAAGCCTGTTAACATTAACAGCCAATATACTTTAACCAGTAATTAATGTAACTGAAGCTACCATGTGTCCTATGGCAGAATCAGACAAATAAATCATTATAACTGGCATGCATGGAATTATAAAAATACTGAGCTGTTCAAGACTTATTCCACTGAAACAACACATAGAATTGGGGAACTGAGAAGAAAAATAGGAAAGACTCCCAAAATTCTTTTTATTTATTTTATTACCTTATTTTTGGCTGCACTGGGTCTTCGTTGCTGCACACAGGCTTTCTCTCTAGTTGCAGAGCGTGGGCTCTAGGGTACATGGGCTTCAGTAGTTGTGGTACAGGCTTAGTTGCCCCAAGGCATGTGGGATCTTAGTTCCCCTTAGCCAATTCAGGGGATGTCAGGGATCGAACCTGTGTCCCCTGCATTGGCAGGTGGATTCTTAACCACTAGACCACCAGGAAAGTCCCTCCAAAAATTCTTGACTCATGTTTAAGTCATAACTAATCTTCCCATAATTTTGACCCTAACAACCAAAAAAAAAAAAACCCTCCTAATGCTGCAGCCCACATGTATATGAATTGCTGGTCCTATGACCCACTTCTGAGAAAACCTAGATGCCTACTTTAAAAGGACAGGGAGGAGAATCTGTGGAAGAAGCTCAGTGGGGGAGGAATTGAATCTTGCGGGCAGGATATTTGAGGACACTCTGGACTGAGCAACCCTGGCCTACTTGCAGTGGACAGCATGCTCCTGGACAAGGAATTGTGGGTGATAACAGATATACCTTGAAATGTCACTCAGACCCAGGGGGAGTGGGAGCTTCTGAACACCAGCAAGGCAACCCCAAAGATGTTGATGGACAGCAACCTATACGACCAAATCATTTCCTATGTAAGTCCAGGGGCCCCTGTTTGACTTCCGAGTTGCTCTTGATTTTCCTCTTAATCTAAGGCCCTTTAGGATGTAAAAATAATTCTAAGGAGTTGAGCACCTGCTCCTCATTCCACTTTCTACCCTAACTACCCTCAAGAAGGATCCTCAAGGCATCTGCCCTGAAGACAGGAGGAGCAGCTGGACTTTTATAAAAATGGATGGTCCTGTCCGATGGTCTAAAGGGCCCATTTGCCCACAAAAGTCTATAATTGTGTTCCCAGAAAGTGGGACATAAGGGGAAATTAGACAATGAAATTTGTGGGACTTCTGAAGAGGGCACAATTCAATGCATCTATTACCCAGAGAGGTCAACCCATGACCAGCCTAACTGGACATCAGCAAAGAATGAATAAGCAAATATAGAGCTGAGCGCTCTGGCATCAGTTATTTGCCACATTCTCCACACTCCTTCCCACCAGATGGCCAACAGG
Organism: Ovis canadensis; assembly: GCF_042477335.2. NCBI lineage: Eukaryota > Metazoa > Chordata > Mammalia > Artiodactyla > Bovidae > Ovis > Ovis canadensis. Next base: position 206,291,910 of record NC_091245.1, on the reverse strand, counting down.
TGCAGGCCCAGCCTCTTCATTTCAAACCTCCTGGTGCCCAGTAGCTTTCCAGTCACCATTGACACCCTCAGCTTTTTTTTCCTGACAGCAGGAAATAAGAACCTTGCCTCAACCACAATAAGTTACCATTTCATGCCAGTCAGAATGGCTGCTATCCAAAAGTCTACAAGCAATAAATGCTGGAGAGGGTGTGGAGAAAAGAGAACCTTCTTACACTGTTGGTGGGAATGCAAACTAGTACAGCCACTATGGAGAACAGTGTGGAGATTCCTTAAAAAACTGGAAATAGAACTGCCATCAGTTCAGTTCAGTCGCTCAGTCGTGTCCAACTCTTCGTGACCCCATGAATCACAGCACACCAGGCCTCCCTGTCCAGCACCAACTCCTGGAGTTCACTCAAACTCACGTCCATCGAGTCAGTGATGCCATCCAGCCATCTCATCCATGGTCGTCCCCTTCTCCTCCTGCCCCTAATCCCTCCCAGCATCAGGGTCTTTTCCAATGAGTCAACTCTTCACATGAGGTGGCCAAAGTATTGGAGTTTCAGCTTTAGCATCAGTCCTTCCAATGAACACCCAGGACTGATCTCCTTTAGGATGGACTGGTTGGACCTCCTTGCAGTCCAAGGGACTCTCAAGAGTCTTCTCCAACACCACAGTTCAAAAGCATCAATTCTTCAGCACTCAGCTTTCTTCACAGTCCAACTCTCACATCCATACACGACCACAGGAAAAACCATAGCCTTGACTAGACAGACCTTTGTTGGCAAAATAATGTCTCTGCTTTTGAATATGCTATCTAGGTTGGTCATAACTTTCCTTCCAAGGAGTAAGAGTCTTTTAATTTCATGGCTGCAGTCACCATCTGCAGTGATTTTAGAGCCCCAAAAAATAAAGTCTGACACTGTTTCCACTGTTTCCCCGTCTATTTCCCATGAAGTGATGGGACCAGATGCCATGATCTTCGTTTTCTGAATGTTGAACTTTCATATGATCCAGCAATCCCACTGCTGGGCATATACACTGAGGAAACCAGAATTGAAAGAGACACATGTACCCCCAATGTTCATCACAGCACTGTTTATAAAAGCCAGGACATGGAAGCAACCTAGATGTCCATCAGCAGATGAATGGATAAGAAAGCTGGTGGTACATATACACAATGGAATATTACTCAGACATTAAAAAGAATACATTTGAATCAGTTCTAAGGAGGTGGATGAAACTGGAGCCGATTATACAGAGTGAAGTAAGCCAGAAAGAAAAACACCAATTCAGTATATTAATGCATATATATGGAATTTAGAAAGATGGTAACGATAACCCTATATGCGAGACAACAAAAGAGACACAGATGTATAGAACAGTCTTTTGGACTCTGTGGGAGAGGGTGAGGGTGGGATGATTTGGGAGAACGGCATTGAAACATGTATATTATCATATGTGAAACAAATCACCAGTCCAGGTTCAATGCATGATACAGGGTGCTCGGGGCTGGTGCACTGGGATGACCCAGAGGGATGGGGTGGGGAGGGAGGTGGGAGGGGGGTTCAGGATGGGGAACACGTATACACCCCTGGTGGATTCATGTCAATGTATGGTAAAACCAATGCAATCTTGTAAAGTAATTAGCCTCCAATTAAAATAAAATAATAATAATAATAAGAAGAACCTTGCCTCATTGAAGATAACTCTTCTGCTGGGCTACAACGTCTTCCTGCTCATGATGAATGACTTACTCCCTGCCAGTGGCACCCCCCTCATCAGTATGGCCCCTCCAGCTCTTCAGAAGGGTGGGAGGGACTGGCTGAACTGGCTCAGGGAAGGGAGATATACTGGGCAAAAGAGGCTGTGCTTCCCAGGGTGGGATTGGAAGAGAAGAACGAAGTCCTGGCTGGTGCCTCTGGCCTTCAGGCAGGCCCAACTTCCCTCCAGGTGTCTATTTTGCCCTGTGTCTGTCCCTGATGGTGCTCAGCCTGCTGGAGACCATCTTCATCTCCTACCTGCTGCACTTGGCCACCACCCAGCCCCCACCCATGCCTCGCTGGCTCCATTTCCTGCTTCTACACTGCACCAGCCCAAGGACATGCTGCCCAGCTGTGCCTCAGAAGGAAAACATGGGCCTTGATCACCTGCCTGGTGAGGGAAGTCAGCACTGCCCAGGCTTCCTCTTCCATCACCTCCGCTTTTCTGCTCCTGCCTCCTTCCCCACAATCCCCCAGGTGACCTTGGTGGCCCATAGCTGAGTCTCTGTCTCACTGTAGATGTGAAGGAGCCCATGGAGTTTGTGGGGAAGGTGCCAAGTCCCAGAGAGAGAGCTAAATGGGTTCCCTCGGTCAGCAAGGACCTAGCAGGAAAACAAGACTCAGAAGCAGCACTTGGCCAGCCTGTGGGTGCAGTTAAGCCACATGATGGACACCCTGCTCTTCTGCTTCTACCTGCTGTTCAGGGCCACCTCCATCACTATGGTGATTGTCCTCTGAAACGCCAAGGCATGACATCCATATCCACTTCTCGCTACAAACTACAGCATGAAGTTTCTCATGGTCTTAGGGCCAGCCAGACACAGGCCCTTTCCTAGTCTTAACCACTTACCTGCAATGACTACCATGTGTATGCATATGTTCAGTTGCTTCAGTCGTATCCAACTCTTTGCAACTCCGTGGACTGTAGCCCACCAGGCTCCTCCGTCCACGGGACTCTCCAGGCAAGAATACTGGAGTGGGCTGCCATTTCCTCCTCCAGAGGATCTTCCTGACCCCAGGAATGAACCCGAGTCTCCAGCATCTCCTGCATTGCAAGCAGGTTCTTTACTGTTGGAGCCATCAGGGAAGCCCAGTGACTACCATGTCCCCTCTAAATTCCCAAAACAACACAGCCCCACCAAGCAGGTTTAGGGCTGCCCTAGACAATCTCCTGACCTCTCACATGCCTCACGGGCAGGTGGGTCCTCATTCCCGCACACTTCAGTGTTCCTTAGTCACACCTAACTTCTGACTCCCTTATCACTGAAGACTGGGGTCACTGGAGTCTCTCCTCGATTGATTGTCCCAATAAATAACTTTTCAGGAAGCACTGGCTCCTCAATGCATTTATGATCATCTCCACAAACACTGAAGTAAACAGCCCTCTTGTAGATAAAAAGCCTAGAGATAAACCCACATAACTATGGGTACCTTACTTTTGACAAAGGAGGCAAGAATATACAATGGGGCAAAGACAGACTCTTCAATAAGTGATGATGGGAAAACTGTACAGCTACATGCAAAAGAATGAAATTAGAACACTTTTTAACACCATACATAAAAATAAACTCAAAATGGATTAAAGACCTAAATGTAAGACTCGAAACTATAAACCTCTTAGAGGAAAACATAGGCAGAACATTCTATGACATAAATAACAGCAAGATCCTCTATGACCCACCTCCTAGAGTAATGGAAATAAAAACAGAAATAAACAAGTGGGACCTGATTAAACTTAATAGCTTTTGCACAGCAAAGGAAACTATAAACAAGGTGAAAAAACAACCCTCAGAACAGGAGAAAATAACAGCAAATGAAACAACTGACAAAGGATTAATTTCCAAAATACACAAGCAGCTCATGCAAGTCAATATCAGAAAACAAACAACCCAATAAAAAAGTGGGAAAAAGACCTAAACAGACATTTCTCCCAAGAAGACATACAAATGACTAATAAACACATGAAAAGATGCTCAACATCGCTCATTATTAGAGAAATGCAAATCGAGACTACAATGAGATATCGCCTCACACCGCTCAGAATGGCCATCATCAAAAAGTCTACAAACAACAAATGCTGGAAAGGGTGTGAAGAAAAGGAACCCTCTTGCACTGTTGGTGGGAATGTAAATTGATACAGCCACTACGGAAGACAGTATGGAGTTTTTTTATTCCTTAAAAAAACTAAGAATAAAACCACCATATGATCCAGCAATCCCACTATTTTGTTTTCTAAGGAAAACAAAATTGAAAAAGACACATGGACCCCAACGTTCATTATAGCACTATTTACAATAGCTAGAACAGGGAAGCAACCTAGATGTTCACTAACAGATGAACAGATAAAGAAGCTGTGGTGCACATACACATGGAATATTAGTCATAAAAAGGAATGCATTTAGGTCAGTACTAAGGAAGCAACAGTTAGAACTGGATATGGAACAACAGACTGGTTCCAAATAGGAAAAGGAGTACGTCAAGGCTGTATATTGTCACTCTACTTATTTAATTTATATGCAGAGTACATCATGAGAAATGCTGGACTGGAAGAAGCACAAGCTGGAATCAAGATTGCCAGGAGAGATATCAATAACCTCAGATATGCAGATGACACCACCCTATTATGGCAGAAAGTGAAGAGGAACAAAAAGCCCCTTGATGAAAGTGAAAGAGGAAAGTGAAAAAGTTGGCTTAAAGCTCAACATTCAGAAAACGAAGATCATGGCATCTGGTCCCATCACTTCATGGGAAACAGATGGGGAAACAGTGGAAACAGTGTCAGACTTTATTTTGGGGGGCTCCAAAATCACTGGAGATGGTGATTGCATCTGTGAAATTAAAAGACGCTTACTCCTTGGAAGAAAAGTTATGACCAACCTAGATAGCATATTCAAAAGCAGAGATATTACTTTGTCAACAACGGTCTGTCTAGCCAAGGCTATGGTTTTTCCTGTGGTCATGTATGGATGTGAGAGTTGGACTGTGAAGAAGGCTGAGCACCGAAGAATTGATGCTTTTGAACTGTGGTGTTGGAGAAGACTCTTGAGAGTCCCTTGGACTGCAAGGAGGTCCAACCAGTCCATTCTGAAGGAGATCAGTCCTGGGTGTTCATTGGAAGGACTGATGCTAAAGCTGAAACTCCAATACTTTGGCCACCTCATGTGAAGAGTTGAGTCACTGGAAAAGACCCTGATGCTGGGAGGGGTTGGGGGCAGGAGGAGAAGAGGAGGACAGACGATGAGATGGCTGGATGGCATCACCGACTCGATGGACATGAGTTTGAGTGAACTTCAGGAGTTGAGTGAACTCCTGGCGTGCCGCAATTCATGGGGTCACAAAGAGTCAGACACAACTGAGCGACTGAACTGAACTGAATGAGGTGGATGAACCTAAAGCCTATTATACAGAGTGAAGTAAGAAAGAGAAAAACAAATATTGTATACTAACACATACATATGGAATCTAGAAAGATGGTACTGAAGTAATTATTTTCAGGGCAGTAATGGAGACATAGAGAACAGACTTATGGACACAGCTGGGTGAGTAGAAAGGAGAAGCGTGAGATGTATGGAAAGAGTAACATGGAAACTTACATCACCATATGTAAACTAGATAGCCAATAGGAATTTGCTGTATAATTCAGGGAACTCAAACTGAGCTCTGTAACAACCTAGAGGTGTGGGATGGGGTGGGAGGTGGGAGGGAGGTTAAAGAGGGAGGCACACATGTATACCTATGGCTGATTCATGTTGATGTTTGGCATGGCAGGAACCAACACAATTCTGTAAAGCAATTGCCCTTCAATTAAAAAATAAATGATTTTTTAAAGCCCCTTTGTAGGAGCTTTGATACTTCATTCTAAACAGGTGTAATGGGATTTGACTTGAAGTCTCTCAGACACTTTCAGAGATTCAAAAGAATGAAAAGATCACCTCATTTGCAAGAAATTATTATAACATACTTAAATTTTAAAATGTCCCTTTCATCAACCATTTTCATTTCACTTTCCTTTGTGTCAAGTTTTATTCTGACAGGTTCTTCTAATCTCACAAAATCAAAGAGAGGGCCTTCTGAATACATATACATGCTTGAAGAAGGTCCAGGAAGACTAATTAAGGGCCTCAATTAAAGAGTTCAAATTAAATAGTCCTATAGCCACATAAAGGAATGCTCTATAGCCGTTTAAAGTAAGAATGTAGATTTATGTCAAAACCAGGGAAACAGGTCCATGATATATAGCGTGGAAAAAACAAGTTATAAAACAGTATGTATATAAAATTTGGTTTTTTTTTTAAAAAAAGAATGCTAGATAGAAATGCAGGGGAAAGATATGAATAGCTGAGAGTGAAAGCGTTAGTTTCTTATTCATGTCCCTTTGTGACCCCATGCACTATAGCCCACCAGGCTCCTCTGTCCATGGAATTCTCCAGGCAAGAATACTGGAGTGGGTTGCCATTTATTTCTCCAATGGACAGCTAGACATGAAAAACAAAAATAACAAGAGCTAATTTTGTCCAGGATAATGGGATTATGAGGATTGCTATCTTCTTTTATATTTTTATCTGTGTTTTCAATGTGTGCGTGTTCAGTTACTCAGTTGTGTCCAACTCTTTGTGACCCCATCAGCTGTAGCTCACCAGGCTCCCCTGTGCATGGAATATTCCATGCAAGAATACTGGAGTGGGCTGCCATTTCCCACTCCAGGGGATCTTTCCAACCCAGGGATCATATCTGCATCTCCTGCGTTGGCAGGTAAGTTCTTTACCATTGTACCCACCTGGGAAGTCCGTGTTTTCAATGAGCGTATATTATATTTACTCCCTGCCAAAAACCCTTCCTTCTTGGTGGGGTAGGGGAGTTGTCCCAAGAGGCTTGCAGGATCTTAGCTCCTCAACCAGGGATTAAACCTAGGCCCCTGACAGTGAAAGCACAGAATCCTAACCAATGAACTGCCAGGGAATTCCCCAAAATCTATTTGAAAAAAAAAAAAAAGGGTTCTGTATTAACAGTACTTCATATCCCTACCAGCACATATCCTGGGGAGGACTCCAACAGGTAACTGGGAGCAAGGACCTGAGGAGAGAGAGAAATTGAAAGGGGAAGTGAAAGAATACCAAGGATGAATATCTGTATTATGTTTTAATTATATTCAACTAGATGAATAGATTTCAGAGATTTATTTATATTTCTGACTCCCCTTAAAGAGTGTGCTTTCCTAAAAGACAATGTCTCACCCATTTTTACAAATCAGTATATGGTACCATGACGCCTGACACATCATGGGTGCTTAACAGACTTGTTGCAATGTATGAATGAACACCAGCTAGCCAAGAATCAGTGTTTATTAGCTCTAGATGCAATCCCTTTATCCCATCTTGGTATATTTTATTTTATTTTCCCATAACTTATGTAGAAAATTAGCAGTCCATTCTTATATGTCAACTATCTCTGTTCTTAGAAACAATCCTTATTACACCGACAATGGTATTTCTGCTTGTAGATTCTCTTACGTTTCCTTCTTTCCATTACTCGAAACATCAGAAACAATCAGAAACTTGCCCTTGACTTTTGCTAACAATTTAACATGAAAAGTGTTTACCACAACTTTGAGGAATTTCAAATTCCTTAAGGGCACCTTTGCATCATTTCCTTTCCCATCCCCACATTTGTGTTTCTCTAGACGTCAACTTTGCAGTCCTACCTCACACATAGGTGACTATAGGTTTTCTGTGCCAAGACCATTACAATTGACAATATCCTTTGCAAAGCAACCAACTATTCATGTGTTAAGGCTGAGGCGATTCTTGTAGTTTAAAACATGACCTGACAATGAGGCAAAATAATTTAAGCTATAGTTTAAGCCCTAGCCTAGATGTGTCAGCAGGAATGTTAAGGGTATTTCACAATTTCAGAGGATGTACATATGATTTACCCCTTTCCCTTTCAAAAAAACATATACTTACAACTTTATTTCCTTTTCCTCCATTTGCTAGTATAAACCTCTGTTAAGGGAACACATTGGAAATTTATGAACTCTTTGGCCCTGGATATACTACTACTGTCTTCAAATGCTTGATTATGTTTCTAACTTTTTAGGTTGCCATTTCTAAGCTCCCACTCCCTCCTTTTATTAGCAGTATCCGGTATATCCTCACAACCTTCTCACATGTCAGTGTTTCTTGTCTTTTTTTTTTTTGGTCACACCGTGAGGCATACAGTATCTTAAATCACCAACCAGGGATCAAACCCATGCCCCCTGCAGTGGAAGCGTGAAGTCTTAACCTCTGGAGCACCAGGAAAGTCCCTCGGTGTTTCATGTATTCACTAAACAGTTCTAAGAAAAATCCCTTCTTACTTATTGTTTTGGTGCCCCATATACCTGCCCATTCTTACTGTGAGTTTTATCTCAATACTGCCTTTGATTCCTCCTATCTTCTAGAAATCCAGAATATCTACAGACAATACCATGTTTCATACTTATCCCCTCTCTTCTTTCATCTCTCTGTTTCTCTTGCTGAAAACCAAGCCTGTCTGCTCTTTCAACACTGTTTTCTCTCACCTTCCTCTGTCACTACTCTTGTATTTCCTCTTACACCTTCTTTATACCAACATCTTTCATTACTATTTCTCCTTTACTATGTGTGCTGTGTTTAGTCACTCAGTTGTGTTCAACTCTTTGCAACCCCATGGACTGTAGCCCGCCAGGCTCCTCTGTCCATGGGGATTCTCCAGGCAAGAATACTGGAGGGGGTTGCCATGCCTTCCTCCAGGGGATCTTCCCAACCCAGGGATCAAACCCAGGTCTCCCATATTGCAGGCGGATTCTTTACTGTCTGAGTCACCAGCAGAGAAGCCCAAGAATACTGGAGTGGGGTAGCCTATCCCGTTTCCAGGGGACCTTCCCAACCCAGGAATCAAACCAGGGTCTCCTGCTTTGCAAGCGGATTCTTTACCATCGGACAATTCATTTATATTATTATACTTAATAATTCAGAGGTGATACTCCTGATACTAATTTCCCACCTATATAGCATAGTGGTAGGAATCTGTACAAAATAAGTAGCACTTTGTAATTATACCACGAGAGTTTTCTATAACTCGTGTGGCCATCTGTCTCAATGAAACACCAGAAAGCTTACTGAGCAAACACAAGGATTTCTAAAGGTGCAATTTAGCAGACAGAAGATAAAATGCAATTAGGAAATAAAATCATTCTTCAAGTTTCTTCCCTTCAAGGTAAATTGAGTAATTCTGCCAAGTTATCCCAAGACAACATGTCCAATGCCCAGGTCTCTCTTACTCTCTTACTACGTGTTCCACACTATGCTAACATGGTATTCACTAGACCCCAAAGGAGCAGCTTGCCTAGTTCCCACATCTGACCAAAGACCACAACTCTTGCCTATTTCCTCATACTTTTTGAAAAAAGATCTGCTTAGAATTCGAGTCTCAGGGGTCTTGAGTTCACAGGCTACTTTCTTTTCACTCTACTCAGGCTTACACTTGGAATCCATCTTCCATGTATTATTTAAACTAATTTGAGACATTCAGTCATCCAAAGTAGTTTCTTATTTCAGTATTCAATAACTGTTAAGCAATATTTTGAATCATTAATGCAACCTTTTAACATATTAAGGCAACACACAGCTGGCATGCCAAACCCTTACACAATAAAGGTTTTTCTTCCTTAACTTTTCAAACTTTTTATTGCAATCTAGGATACATACAGAGAAGTGTACAAATCTTGTGTGTACCACTGAATGAATTTTTAAAGTTGATCACACCTGTATTACCACAATCCAAGTGAAGAAATAGAACAACTCTTGGAAAAACACTCATTGGGGCCTTAGCAGTTGTTGCTCCCATTCATTCTCTCCAAAGGTAATCATTAACCTGACTTCTAGACTAGTTTAGTCTGTTTTACAGTTTAGATAAGTGGAATTACAGTAGGTATTCTTTTATGTCTGACTTCTTTCCCTCAGTGTTATATTTGTGAGATTTAGCCATGTGTAAATAGCAATATTTTGTTCATATTCATTGTTGTATAGGTTTTCATTTAATTATTTTTAGATCAGTAATTGCAGTCTTATTTATGGAGTTAACAGACTTGAACTTACATTAGATTAAAATCACTGCTCACTTTCTGATATTAAAAGAACATTGGCAGATTGTTTTCAACCATGCATTTAACTAGGTAATTTAACTGTACTTGCTTATCTCCCTTTATGCCCTCAGTTAAAAGGTATAATATCTTAAATCATTTTTGTAACAAGGAAGGAGATGAATAAAAGTTGGGATGCTAGATGTGTGGTTCAAAGCTTTCACTCTTCAGGTCACGGTTCATTCCAGAGTTGAGGGTTCTCTCCTGCTTATATGGTACTATGCTGGGTGAAGGAACTAGTGTACATTGAGTGTATGTCTCCATCTTTCCTACCCATTTCCATGTGGATATTTTCTCATTTGCCCAACATGTAGAAGTCACTCAGCCAGTTTCTGATTTCTCTCAGAGGGAATTGCTCTGTGTGTGTCTATGGGAGGAGGGATGTCTAAGAGACTCCTATGTAACCATCTTGGTCTCCCCTACATTTGTATATTTGTTTAAGCATTGTTTAATTCACAATAAAAGCAAGGTTTTTTGTTTCTAGAGAGGTGACAAGCTGATTCTAAAATATATATAGAATTGCAAATGCCTAATATTTTTAAGAGAAGAACAAAGATGAAGAAATTACACTATTTGATTTTAAGTTTTACTTTAGATATACAGTATGTGAGGCAATGTAAGGATAGACATAGATCAATAGAACACAGAGAGGATCCAGAATAGATCCATGCATGTTAGTCAATTGACTTTTGATAATCGGTCAAGATAATTCAGTGGAGAAAGAACAGTCTTATTAAATGAATGGTGCTAGAAAAAATAGATATTTGTGTTGACTACAGATATTGACACATATCATATGCAAAAATATACTCAAAATTTATCATAGGCATAAATATAATAGTTAAAACTATAAAAATTCTGGGGGAAAAATAGAGCAAAACACAGCAATCAGAGGAGAAAAAGAAATAAAAGGAATCTAGATTGGAAAAGAAGTAAAGCTCTCACTGTGTGCAGATGACATGAAAACCCTGAAGGAAACCCTAAAGGTAGTATCAGAAAATTATACTAGAGCTAATCAGTTAATTTAGCAAAGTTGCAGGATATAAAATGAATACACAGAAATCACTTGCATCTCTATATACTAACAATGAAAAATCAGAAAGAGAAATTAAGGAATCAATCCCATTCACTATTGTAACAAAAAGAATTAAATATCTAACAAACTTATCTAAGGAAACAAAAGAACTGTACACAGAAAATTATAAGACACTAATCTGGTCCCATCACTTCATGGGAAATAGATGGGGAAACACTGGAAACAGTGTCAGACTTTCTTTTTTTGGGCTCCAAAATCACTGCAGATGGTGACTGCAGCCATGAAACTAAAAGATGCTTACTCCTTGGAAGGAAAGTTATGACCAACCTAGATGGCATATTGAAAAGAGGAGACATTACTTTGCCAACAAAGGTCCATCTAGTCAAGGCTATGGTTTATCCAGTAGTCATGTACGGATGTGAGAGTTAGACTGTGAAGAAAGCTGAGCACCGAAGAATTGATGCTTTTGAACTGTGGTGTTGGAGAAGACTCTTTAGAGTCCCTTGGACTGCAAGGAGATCCAACCAGTCCATTCTGAAGGAGATCAGTCCTGGGTGTTCATTGGAAGGACTGATGCTAAAGCTGAAACTCCAATACTTTGGCCACCTCATGCGAAGAGTTGACTCACTGGAAAAGACTCTGATGCTGGGAGGGATTGGGGGAAGGAGGAAAAGGGGACAACAGAGGATGAGATGGCTGGATGGCATCATCGACTTGATGGATGTGAGTTTGAGTGAACTCCAGGAGTTGGTGACGGACAGGGAGGCCTGGCGTGCTGCAATTCATGGGGTTGCAAAGAGTCAGACACGATTGAGTGACTGAACTGAACTGAATGAAAGAAATCAAAGATGACATAAATAGATGGAGAGATATCCCATGTTCCTGGGTAGGAAGAATCAATATTGTGAAAATGACTATACTACCAAATGCAATCTACAAATCCAGTGCAATCCCTATCAAATTACCAATGGCATTTTTCACAGAACTAGAACAAAAAATTTCATAATTCATATGGAAATAAAAAGACCCTGAATAGCCAAAGCAGTCTTGAGAAAGAAGAATGGAGCTGGAAGAATCAACCTTTCTGATCTAAGATTATACAACACAGCTACAGTCATCAATAGAGTATGGTACTGACACAAAAACAGAAATATAGATCAATGGAACAAGATAGAAAGCCCAGAAATAAACCCATGCACCTATGGGTACCTTATTTTAGACAAAGGAGGCAAGAATATACAACAAGGCAAAGACATCTTCTTCAATAAATGGTGCTGGGAAAATTGGATAGCTACACATGAAAGAATGAAATTATAACACTTGCTAACACCATACACAAAGATAAACTCAAAATGGATTAAAGACCTAAACGTAAGACTAGAAACTATAAAACTCTTAGAGGAAAACATAGGCAGAACACTAGATGACATAAATCAAAGTAAGATCCTCTTTGACCCACCTCCTCAGTTCAGTTCAGTTGCTCAGTCGTGTCCGACTCTTTCTGACCCCATGAATCGCAGCACACCAGGCCTCCCTGTCCATCACCAACTCCCGGAGTTCACTCAGATTCAAGTCCATTGAGTCAGTGATGCTATCCAGCCATCTCATCCTCTGTCGTCCCCTTCTCCTCCTGCCCCCAATCCCTCCCAGCATCAAAGTCTTTTCCAATGAGTCAACTCTTCGCATGAGGTGGCCAAAGTACTGGAGTTTCAGCTTTAGCATCATTCCTTCCAAAGAAATCCCAGGGCTGATCTCCTTCAAAATGGATTGGTTGGATCTCCTTGCAGTCCAAGGGACTCTCAAGAGTCTTCTCCAACACCACAGTTCAAAAGCATCAATTCTTTGGCGCTCAGCCTTCTTCACAGTCCAACTCTCACATCCATACATGACCACTGGAAAAACCATAGCCTTGACTAGACAGACCTTAGTTGGCAAAGTATTGTCTCTGCTTTTGAATATGCTATCTAGGTTGGTCATAACTTTTCTTCAAAGGAGTAAGCGTCTTTTAATTTCATGGCTGCAGTCACTATCTGCAGTGATTTTGGAGCCAAAAAAAAAAATAAAATCTGACACTGTTTCCACTGTTTCCCCATCTACTTCCCATGAAGTGATGGGACCAGATGCCATGATCTTCGTTTTCTGAATGTTGAGCTTTAAGCCAACTTTTTCACTCTGCTCTTTCACTTTCATCAACAGGCTTTTTAGTTCCTCTTCACTTTCTGCCATAAGGGTGGTGTCATCTGCATATCTGAGGTTGTTGATATTTCATCCGGCAATCTTGATTCCAGCTTGTGTTTCTTCCAGCCCAGGGTTTCTCATGATGTACTCTGCATAGAAGTTAAATAAGCAGGGTGACATTATACAGTCTTGACACACTCCTTTTCCTATTTAGAACCAGGCTGTTGTTCCATGTCCAGTTCTAACTGTTGCTTCCTGACCTGCATACAGATTTCTCAAGAGGCAGGTCAAGTGGTCTGGTATTCCCATCTCTTTCAGAATTTTCCACAGTTTATTGTAATCCATACAGTCAAAGGCTTTGGCATAGTCAATAAAGCAGAAGTAGATGTTTTTCTGGAACTCTCCTGCTTTTTCCATGATCCAGTGGATGTTGGCAATTTGATCTCTGGTTCCTCTGCCTTTTCTAAAACCAGCTTGAACATCAGGAAGTTCACGGTTCATGTATTGCTGAAGCCTGGCTTGGAGAATTTTGAGCATTACTTTACTAGCGTGTGAGATGAGTGCAATTGTGCAGTAGTTTGAGCATTCTTTGGCATTGCCTTTCTTAGGGATTGGAATGAAAACTGACCTTTTCCAGTCCTGTGGCCATTGCTGAGTTTTCCAAATTTGTTGGCATATTGAGTGCAGCACTTTCACAGCATCATCTTTCAGGATTTGAAATAGCTCAATTGGAATTCCATCACCTCCAGTAGCTTTGTTCGTAGTGATGCTTTCTAAGTCCCACTTGACTTCACATTCCAGGATGTCTGGCTCTAGATGAGTGATCATACCATCATGATTGTCCTGGTCGTGAAGATCTTTTTTGTACAGTTCTTCGTGTATTCTTGCCACTTCTTCTTAATATCTTCTGCTTCTGTTAAGTCCATACCATTTCTGTCCTTTATCGAGCCCATCTTTGCATAAAATGTTCTCTTGGTATCTCTAATTTTCTTGAAGAGATCTCTAGAGTAATGGAAATAAAAACAAAAGTAAACAAGTGGGACCTGATTAAACTGAAAAGCTTTTGCACAGCAAAGGAAACTATAAGCAAGGTGAAAAGACAGTTCTCAGAATGGGGAAAAATAATAGCAAATGAAACAACTGACAAAGGACTAATTTCCAAAATACACAAGCAGCTCATACAATTCAATGTCAGAAAAACAAACAGCCCAATCAAAAAGTGGGAAAAAGACCTAAACAGACATTTCTCAAAAGAAGACATAGAGATGGCTTACAAACACATGAAAAGATGCTCAAAGCTGCTTGTTATTAGACAAAACTACAGTGAGATATCACCTCACACTGGTCAGAATGGCCATCATCAAAAAGTTTACAAACAATAAATGCTGGAGAGGGTGTGGAGGAAAGGAAACACTCTTGCACTGTTAGTGGGAATGTAAATTGATACAGCTACTATGGAAGACGGTATGGACAGTTCTTAAAAAACTACAAATAATACCGCCAAATGACCCAGCAATACCACTCCTAGGCATATACCCTGGGGAAACCAAAATTGAAAAAGACACATGTATCCCATTGTTCATTGCAGCACTATTTATAATAGCTAGAACTTGGAAGCAACCTAGCTGTCCATCAACAGATGAATGGACAAAGAATTTGCGGTACATATACACAATGGAATATTACTCGGCCATAAAAAGGAACACATTTGAGTCAGTTCTGATGAGGTGGATGAATCTAGAACCTATTATATAGAGTGAAGTGAGTCAGAAAGAGAAAGATAAATATTGTATTCTAACACATATATACGAATATATGAAGAATACATAGAGAAGAATGGTACTGAAGAATTTATTTACAGGGCAACAGTGGAGAAACAGACATAGAGATTAGACTTATGGACATGGGAAGGGGGGAGGGGAGGGGGAGATGTACGGAAAGAGTAACATGGAAACTTACATTACTATATGTAAAATAGATAGCCAACAGGAATTTTCTATATGTCTCAGGAAACTCAAACAGGGGCTCTGTATCAGCCTAGAGGGGTGGAATAAAGAGGGAGATGGGAGTCAAGTTCAAAAGGGAGGGGATATATGTATACCTATGGCCGACTTATGTTGAGGTTTGACAGAAAACAAAATTTTGTGAAGCAATTATCCTTCAATAAAAAAAATAAATTAAAAAGAAAAAAATAGAGCAAAACATACTATAACATTGTGGTAGGTGAAGATTTTGTACACTGAACAAAAATGCTTTTCTCTCTCCAACTTTCTTATGACTTACAATTCTGATATATTCTGTACACGTAACTACTCACTAGATGAGATTTCTGATTCCATTATGTACCTTTGAAAGTGAAAGTGAAAGTGAAGTTGCTCAGTCGTGTCTGACGCTTTGCGACTAGATTGATGTGAGATTTCTCATTCCATTATGTACCTTTGAAAGTGAAAGTGAAAGTGAAGTCGCTCAGTCGTGTCCGACTCTTTGCGATCCCCTGGACTGTAGCCTACCAGGCTTCTCTGTCCATGGGATTCTCTAGGCAAGAATACTGGAGTGGGTTACCATTTCCTTCTCCACGGGATCTTCCCGACCCAGGGATCGAACCCAGGTTTCCCTCATCAGAGGCAGACGCTTTAACCTCTGAGCCACCAGGGAAGCCCTTACACTGAACAAAGGACTATAAAAATAAGCAGATGTATTAGAAGAAGCAAATATAATTTCTAAAAAATTAAAAATACAATTATTGAAATTTAACAACCACAGTAGATAAATTAAAGTAAATTGTTGTTGTTCAGCCGCTCAGTTGTGTCTGACTCTTTGTGACTCCATGGACTACAGCACGCCAGGCTTCCCTGTCCTTCACCATCTCCGGGAGCTTGCTCAATCACATCCATTGAGTCGGTGATGCCATTCAATTAGACACAGATAAAAAAGAACTGATAAGTTGGAAGACAGGCTGAAAGTGGTAAACAAAGACAAAGGATTGGAGGGGAAAAATGAAATGAGGAAAGAAAATCCTAAATGAAACTAAAAGCAGTCAAGAAAGGAGGAAAAAAAGAAGCAGAGCATGGAATAAGATGGCAGAAGTAAATCCAAATATGTTAATAATAAAACAAATGTAAATGTATTAAACTCAACAATTTAGGTAGTGTTTGTTTAGTTGGATTTTAAAAAGACACACCTAAAACCAAAGGACATAGAAAAGCTGAAGGTAAAAGAGAGGAAAAGACATGTAAGGTAAATACTAATCATAAGCAAGCTGGAATGGTTCTAGCAACATCAGACAAAAACAATTATTCAGAATAAAGAGAATCTCAACATTAAGATAAAATGTTTATCCTATCACTTGGAGGATATAAACATTATAAACTTGAATGCATTTAATAAAATAACTTCAAATATACATAAAGCAAAACTGGAAAGAATTACAAAGATAAAGTGACAGTTCTAGTATTAAAATAGAAGATTTCAATATATTTCACAGTGACAACACATTACTGAAAAAATAATATTCTTCAACCACACAGTTAAATTAGATGTAATGAGAATATATAGAACTCTACACTTAACGATTGGAGAATACATTCTTTGTAAGCACATTTGGAATATTTACAAAAATAAACTATAGGTAGACTATAAGTATTTCTCAAAATTTAGTAGCAGTCAGACTGTGTTCTCTGAAATTAGTATTAACAAATATTTATATCATGCTATTATGTACCAGCACTTTTCTAAGCATTTTGAAATTATGACCTTATTTAATCCTTATAACAATAAGATAAGAGCTATTGCTATTATCCATTTGATAGATGAAGAAATTGAGGAAAAGAGGTAAAGTAACTTAACTTACACCCATGGGACTTCCCTAGTGGTCCAATGGCTAAGACTCCACACCCCTCTCACAGGGGGCTGGAGTTTGATCCCTGGTCAGGGAACTAGATCCCACACGTCGCAACCAAGAGTTCACATGCCGCAACAAAGACCCAGCACAGCCAAATAAATAAATAAACTGTATATTCAGGGAGTTCCCTGCTAGCTTAGTGATTAGCATTTCAGGCTTTCACTACTGTAGACCATGAGAAATAGCAAAAACAGCCAAACAATCCAGCAATTGCACTTCTGGGTATTTATTCCAGAAAACCTATGTTCACACAAAAACCACAACACAAATATTTCTAGCAGCTTTATGCATAATAGACAAAAACTGTAAACAACTCTGTGAAGAAAAATATATTTGATCTCTGCTCCCAATTCCTGAAACAGAGTTCCTAAAACTGTAATTTCCTGAGCGATAGTTGTGTTAGGAACATCTTGTGTTCAATATTTGGTCTTTGCTCTGGGTTCCTGACACAGACTCCTAAATCCCTCGGAATTTCCCGGATGATGTTCTCATGAGGTGACTTTTGGTAGACTCCTGGATAGCTTCAGAATAGGGACAGGTCATTAGAAAGACCAAGCCATAGAAGCTTGGAACTTCCTGCTCCAATCCCCATGCTTTGCTGAGAGGAGAGGAGCTGCAGACTGAGTTAATAATCAGCCACGCCTATGTAACAAAGCTTCTGTAAGAAATCCCTGAACTATGGAATTCGAAGAGTTTCTGGATTGACAAACTCATGTGCCAGGAGGGTGGCACACCCCAAATCCTTAGAGACAGAAGCTCCTGCACTCAGCACCCTTCCAAACTTTGCCCTGTATATCGTTTCATCTGGCTGTTTATCTATATCCTTTATTATATAAAAGTTAAAAAGTTAGTCACTCAGTCACATCCGATTCTTTGCAACCCCATGGACTGTAGCTCACCAAGCTCCTCTGTCCATGGAATTCTCCAAGAAATAATACTAGAGTGGGTGGGTTGTCATTCCCTCCTCCAGGGGATCTTCCCAATACAAGGATTGAATCTGTGTCTCCCGCACTGCAGGCAAATTCTTCACCATCTGAGCCACCAGGGAAGCCCTCTGTTATATCAATTCAGTTCAGTTCAGTCGCTCAGTCGTGTCCGACTCTTTGTGACCCCATGAATCGCAGCACGCCAGGCCTCCCTGTCCATCACCAACTCTTGGAGTTCACTCAGATTCATGTCCATCGAGTCAGTGATGCCATCCAGCCATCTCATCCTCTGTCATCCCCTTCTCCTCCTGCCCCCAATCCCTCCCAGCATCAGAGTCTTTTCCAATGAGTCAACTCTTTGCATGAGGTGGCCAAAGTATTGGAGTTTCAGCTTTAGCATCAGTCCTTCCAAAGAAATCCCAGGGCTGATCTCCTTCAGAATGGACTGGTTGGATCTCCTTGCAGTCCAAGGGACTCTCAAGAGTCTTCTCCAACACCACAGTTCAAAAGCATCAATTCTTCGGTGCTCAGCCTTCTTCACAGTCCAACTCTCACATCCATACATGACTAATGGAAAAACCATAGCCTTGACTAGATGGACCTTAGTCGACAAAGTAATATCTCTGCTTTTGAATATGCTATCTAGGTTGGTCATAACTTTTCTTCAAAGGAGTAAGCGTCTTTTAATTTCATGGCTGCAATCACCATCTCCACTGATTTCGGAGCCCAAAAAAAGAAAGTCTGACGCTGTTTCCACTGTTTCTCCTTCTATTTCCCATGAAGTGATGGGACCAGATGCCATGATCTTCGTTTTCTGAATGTTGAGCTTTAAGCCAACTTTTTCACTCTCCTCTTTCACTTTCATCAACAGGCTTTTTAGTTCCTCTTCACTTTCTGCCATAAGGGTGGTGTCATCTGCATATCTGAGGTTATTGATATTTCTCCCGGCAATCTTGATTCCAGCTTGTGTTTCTTCCAGTCCAGTGTTTCTCATGATGTACTCTGCATAGAAGTTAAATAAGCAGGGTGACAATATACAGCCTTGACGTACTCCTTTTCCTATTTAGAACCAGGCTGTTGTTCCATGTCCAGTTCTAACTGTTGCTTCCTGACCTGCATACAGATTTCTCAAGAGGCAGGTCAGGTGGTCTGGTATTCCCATCTCTTTCAGAATTTTCCAGCTTATTGTGATCCACACAGTCAAAGGCTTTGGCATAGTCAATAAAGCAGAAGTAGATGTTTTCCTGGAACTCTCTTGCTTTTTCCATGATCCAGCGGATGTTGGCAATTTGATCTCTGGTTCCTCTGCCTTTTCTAAAACCAGCTTGAACATCAGGAAGTTCACGGTTCATGTATTGCTGAAGCCTGGCTTGGAGAATTTTGAGCATTACTTTACTAGCATGTGAGATGAGTGCAATTGTGCAGTAGTTTGAGCATTCTTTGGCATTGCCTTTCTTTGGGATTCTACACATGAACATCACCAGATGGTCAACACCGAAATCAGACTGATTATATTCTTTGCAGCCAAAGATGCAGAAGCTCTATACAGTCAACAAAAACAAGACCAGGAGCGGACTGTGGCACAGATCATGAACTCCTTATTACCAAATTCAGACTTAAATTGAAGAAAGTAGGGAAAACCACTAGACCATTCAGGTATGACCTAAATCAAATCCCTTATGATTATACAGTGGAAGTGAGAAATAGATTTAAGGGACTAGATCTGATAGATAGAGTGCCTGATGAACTATGGGAATGAGGTTCGTGACACTGTACAGGAGACAGGGATCAAGACCATCCCCATGGAAAAGAAATGCAAAAAAGCAAAAGGGCTGTCTGGGGAGGCCTTACAAATAGCTGTGAAAAGAAGAGAGGCGAAAAGCAAAGGAGAAACGGAAAGATATAAGCATCTGAATGCAGAGTTCCAAAGAATAGCAAGAGGAGATAAGAAAGCCTTCTTCAGCGATCAATGCAAAGAAATAGAGGAAAAGAACAGAATGGGAAAGACTAGAGATCTCTTCAAGAAAATTAGAGATACCAAGGGAACATTTCATGCAAAGATGGGCTCAATAAAGGACAGAAATGGTATGGACCTAACAGAAGCAGAAGATATTAAGAAGAGGTGGCAAGAACACACAGAACTGTACAAAAAAGATCTTCACGACGCAGATAATCATGATGGTGTGATCACTCATCTAGAGCCAGATATCCTGGAATGTGAAGTCAAGTGGGCCTTAGGAAGCATCACTACGAACAAAGCTAGTAATAAGTCAGTAAACAAAGTGTTTCCATGAGTTCTGTGAGCCATACAACAAACCATTAAACCTGAGGATGGAGTTGTGGGAACCCTCAATTTATAGTCAGTTGTCCAGAAGTGTGGGAGACCTGGGCTTGTAATAGGCATCTGAAGTAGGGGGCAGTCTCGTGGGAATGAGACTTTTGCTTGTGGGACTGGCACTAACTGTGGATAATGAATATCCAAATGGCTCAGTATGAGGGGGGAAGAAAAAAACACATATTTGGTGTCCAAAGTAAGTGTTTTCCCTAAAACTCAGAAGTCCTTCACCAGGTAGAAAAACAAACTGTGTGACATCCATACTGTGGACGACTGCTCAGCAGGAAAAGGGGGTGGTACTGATACAGGCAACTATCTGGATGGATCTCCAAAGAATTTTGTTGAGTGAGAAAAGCCAATCCCAAAAGGTTACATATGCATAATTTGGTCTATATAACATTCTTGAAATGACAAAATTATAGAAATAGAGAACAAGTGAGCGGTTGCCCGGTGGTAGAGTAATGGGGAGGGAGGTAATTATAGCTATAAAAGGGTGACATGAAAGATCTTGGAGTTAATGTTCTATATCTTGAGTATATCAATAGTAATAGCAATATCCTGATTGTGGTATCTCAATATAGCCCATCCCAAAGTTTTCAATAAACTGAGTGTGAATCAGAACCACTTGGGGTGCTTTCAGACACACGTGCAAACCTCCAAATGATTTTTCAACTCACAAACATTACCTGATGATGCCAGGGCTGTAGGCCTTTAGAGACATTAGACAGGGAAGGGTAAGTGGGAGACTTCTATTTTAGGAGAATGGCAAAATAAAGGATTACGTTAGGGAAAATTAGATAGAGGAAACCTTATAAAGAAGCTGTATTGTGGTGCTAACTGCAGGGACAGAGTTCTGAAAGGTTTATGTCACAAAAAAAGGAACTTAAACTCTCAAGCAAGCTTCTTAACTCAGTATTGACAGTAATCCCTAAGGTCCTTAGCTGGATAAAGGATATATTTCTAGGTCTGCAACAAAATAATTACATGTTCCTGCCTTGTGAAATCAGCAAGTGGCCCCACCACAAAAGAGCACACTCATCCCTTCCTGGTGGTCCATACACTTTCTCTGAGGCACAGTTCTTTCCAGAAGGACTTCATGATACATTTATTAATGACCTCACCTGCCCCATCTTCCAAGTCCCCCAGTTTTCCTGAAAGGTCCTTGTAACTCAAATTTGAGACCACTTATCTAGACAAAGATAAGTGGCCCAATTTTCTCCATGCCTAGAGCTCAGAAGGCATACTTGGACAGGGGCAAAGCAGGACACTCTGCTGTGACCTCTCTGGCCACAGCCTCTCACTAGGGAGTGGTCAGCTGTCATGAGCAGCATTTAAAACCAGGAATCAAGGTGTGGTCTGGACTCTTTTAAGTTCCAGGGTTTGGGTTCCTGGTGAGTCCTTAGAGAAGAATCCAGAAGAGGAGGATGGAAGGGTGGTGGTCCACTACAGGGGGATTCCTCCTCTGCCTCAGTGCCAGCCTTCTGCTTCAAGGTAAGATGAGACAAGAACAGGGAAAGAGGGGAATACTGTTCTGAGAAAATTCCAGAAACCCTCTCATTCCCCAGAACTAGAAAGCACCCAAAGGAGTTGAGTTAAACATTTCCTTTCTCTCTAATATCTATGTTTTGGTTTCCTTTGGGAAACAGATGAAAAACCTATTTCACTAATCAGAACACACAGCTCCTGTCTCATTTGCCTGCATAGGCATCTACTAAATCGTCTGTTCTTCCATTTTACTGCCTCTCTGATTCCACTCCTTTATATTAATAATGTTCAACTTGTCCTTCTACCAGATTAGTAACTATGAACAGGGTAGTTTGGGTCCTTCTGACAATAACATAACTCCTTCCCACCTTGCTTTGGCAGATGTGGTAGAGAGGTGATATAGAGGAAAAGGACAGTGTTTGCTTCCCCCCAGATATGCTTCTCCTTAGTTTGGAGATGTACCTCATGAGATAATTGGAATGGGGAGATGTAAAAGAGACGTGGGAAAGAAAAGGCTGGGCTTAGCTACAGGAATAACCACAGTCACCTGTGGTTGGGGTTGGGGTGCGGGGGAGGTGGGCAGAAGGACTTTAACATTTCATCATACAGCTCCATCAGCCACATGGTGGATGATCAACGAG
The DNA here is from genome assembly GCF_042477335.2 of Ovis canadensis. Classification (NCBI taxonomy): domain Eukaryota; kingdom Metazoa; phylum Chordata; class Mammalia; order Artiodactyla; family Bovidae; genus Ovis; species Ovis canadensis. Next base: position 206,269,503 of record NC_091245.1, on the reverse strand, counting down.
ATCTTATCAAGATGGTGATGATGAAAATGCCTCCCATAGATCTTAGAGGAAATCACTGAGTTTGAGAAGGTCACAGGGCACAGGACATTGTAGGAAGTCAATAAATTCACATTGCATACCACTTTCCTTAAGTTTCCACGTGTTTGACATCACACAGATGTTTGTGAAATGAGAAAACATGAAAGTGGGAAGGGAACATTGAGAAACAAAATTTTAGAGGAATTTTGTTCAGTATCTACAAGGAAGAATCATAATAGAGCTGGAGAGAAGAAAAGTATGGTCAGACAAAGGCCAAAACTTTAGGGTCACCACTATGGAAGGAAGAGGTCTCCCCAGAGAAGCAGTTTGCATACGGATTTGGGTAGGCTTTATACAGGACCAAAAGCACAGGAAGAAAGGGCTGTGCCCTGACTCAGCTCACCACATCAACTTCCACCATTTGCCTACCACACCAGCCCATCCTCCTCAGCCCTGGCAGGAAGAAAGTCCCAGAGCCTTGGCCTTTGGGACTCTTGTTCAAGAAGGCGGGTGGTGGTGGTGGTTCACATGACCACCCTGTGTCCACATTTCTTTCTCTGCAGGGAGGCTCTCAGGTCCCAGCCCTGGCTCTCCTCTCACTTAGGAAAACACAAAAGCCCTATTCTCATCTCACAGGGTCTCTATTCTCTACAGGAAGGGCAAACACTTTCACCATCAATTGCTCAGGCTTTGACCAGCAGGGGGTAGACCCCACTGTCTTCCAGTCTGTATTTAACAAGAAGGACTTCCGTCCAGTCACCAATTTTAGCATCCCTACTCATATCAACATCTCTTTCACCCTGTCTGCCATCCTGGAAGTGGTAAGTTTTGACTGCTATATTTTTCTATAGGTTGCCAATAGAAAACAAGAACTCTTTACCTTGTCAGTCCAGCGTTATAGCTGTCCAGTGGTAAGCGATAAGCCTCCTGAATGGATTTTGTACAAGTTTGATGTTCATCCTATGGGGTTGAGAGACATGACAGGGAATGCTGCAGTGACATTTTGGCAGGGAACATTGTCCTTGAATCCTGCCCTTATAGGAATATTCCACTTAGAAAAAAAAGAAGAAAAAAAACATATTCCCAATGGGCTCCCATGCTGTTTTTTCTCCTTATAGTTTCTGTGCAACCTGAATTTTTCTGAACTATCTTTCGAGACTTGTAATTGAAAAACTGAACATGGGACCACTTAGGAAACAAAGGGAAGAGGTAGACTAGGACCTGATTTCATAGCACTAATGATCTTGAATGGGGATTTTTTTTTTAAATCAGGATGCACAACTTCAGCTGCTGACATCATTTCTGTGGTTAAAGTTGGTATGTAATCCCAGCATTTTTCTCTCTTTCTCCTTGCCTGATTTTCTGGCTTTGTTTGCAAAAATCACTTTTGTTAAAACTGACAGTGCCCAAGGAAATACAACCAGAATGGGGCCATTGCTGGTGACAAATAGCTTTCTGGGCTGCCAATCAATTTTGAAATTCAGATGGAAAAAACAGGAAGAAAAAGGGCAGTATAGTTGGAAACCCTTAAGTAAGCTTCAAGGCTCAAAAGTATCCAGCACCCCAGCTTAAGGTTTCCTGTAAAGGTTTTCCTATAAACCTTAAAGGTTTCTAGACTTTGTAAACTAGAGAAGAGGGACATTATCACCAGAGAGAGAAAAGGAATCAGAGTTTAAAAGGAAATGTGGCTAAAGAAAATTAAAAAGCAACATATATAACAATGTGCACAGTATGAGTCCAGGTAAGTAAAAACGAATTCTGGAATATTTATTTTTTCTAGAACGACATATAAAAAACTGTTAATAATGGGACTGAGTTGGGGAGATGAACTGAGTTGGAGTGAATTAAGGAGGGAAAAAGTTATTTTTTATATTATATCTTTCTGGAGTTGTTGAAGTTTTATCATATGCCCATAGTACATACATTTAGAAAAAATTCAGACATATGTATGTATATTTTAAGGGACTCAAGGGAAGCAAATGCTGATATAAACTAGCTTCAGGTCTGAGCCATAACCATCTCTCTGCACCCTGTATCCTAGAGCTGGAATCACCCGTTTATCAGCTGGGACCCACAAGAATGTGGTGATATCAAAAAACTCACCATCACAGCTGAGAACCTGTGGCTCCCAGACATCTTCATCGTAGAATCGTGAGTATCAGGGCTGGGAAAAGCTGGGGGAAGACTCTTCTGCAAGGAGCAGGCCAGGGCAGTGCAGGGCAAACCCATGCAGTGGGGCTACTGAAAACTCACTTCAGAGAGGAGCACAGTCACAGCTCATCAACTTTTCCCCTAGAAATGAGAAAACGGTGGGCAGAAAACATGGCAGATCATCAAGACAGTGTGGTACTGGCACAAAGACAGAAACATAGATCAATGGAACAGAACAGAAAGCCCGGAGAGAAACCCACGCACCTATGGACACCTCATCTTTGACAAAGGAGGCAAGAATATACAATGGAAAAGAGACAATCTCTTTAACAAGTGGTGCTGGGAAAACTGGTCAACCACTCATAAAAGAATGAAACCAGAACACTTTCTAACACCATATACAAAAATAAACTCAAAATGGACTAAAGATCTAAATGTAAGACCAGAAATTATAAAACTCCTAGAGGAAAACATAGGCAAAACACTCTCTGACATAAATCACAGCAGGATCCTCTATGACCCACCTCCCAGAGTAATGGAAATAAAAGCAAAATAAATATATAAATAAACAAATGGGACCTAATTAAACTTAAAAGCTTTTGCAAAACAAAGGAAACTATAAGCAAGGTGAAAAGACAGCCTTCAGAATGGGAGAAAATAATAGCAAATGAAACAACTGACAAAGAATTAATCTCAAAAATATACGAGCAACTCCTGCAGCTCAACTCCAGAAAAATAAAAGACCCAATCAAAAAAATGGGCAAAAGAACTAAACAGACATTTCTCCAGAGAAGACATACAAATGGCTAACAAACACATGAAAAGAGGCTCAACATCACTCATTATCTAAGAAATGCAACTCAAAACCACAATGAGGTACCATTTCACACCGGTCAGAATGGCTGTGATCCAAAAGTCTACAAGCAATAAATGCTGGAGAGGGTGTGGAGAAAAGGGAACCCTCTTACACTGCTGGTGGGAATGCAAACTAGTACAGCCACTAGGGAGAATAGTGTAGAAATTCCTTAAAAAACTGGAAATAGAACTGCTATAGGACCCAGCAACCCCACTGCTGGGCATACACACCGATGAAACCAGAATTGAAAGAGACATGTGTACCCCAATGTTCATCACAGCACTGTTTATAAAAGCCAGGACAGGGAAGCAACCTAGATGTCCATCAGCAGACGAATGGATAAGAAAGCTGGTGGTACATATACACAATGGAATATTACTCAGCTGTTAAAAAGAATACATTTGAATCAGTTCTAAGGAGGTGGATGAAACTGGAGCCGATTATACAGAGTGAAGTAAGCCAGAAAGAAAAACACCAATACAGTATACTAACACATATATATGGAATTTAGAAAGATGGTAACAATAACCCTATATGTGAGACAGTAAAACAGACACAGATGTATAGAACAGTCTTTTGGACTCTGGGAGAAGGTGAGGGTGGGATGATTTGGAAGAATAGCATTGAAACATGTATATTATCATACATGAAACGAATCACCAGTCCAGGTTCGATGCATGAGACAGGGTGCTCAGGGCTGGAGCACTGGGATGACCCAGAGAGATGGGATGGGGAGGGAAGAGGGTGTGGGGCTCAGGATGGGGAACCTATGTACACCCATGGTAGATTCATGTCCATGGTGGCAAAACCACTAAAATACTGTAATTAGCCTCCAATTAAAATGAATAATTTTTTTTTAAAAAAAGAAAAGATGGCAGAGCAGCAGCATTGGGAAACCTTGACTTAAGACCAAAACTTAAACAGATGCCTGCCCCCACTTTTGCCACTTAGCATGGATGTGGATCAGACCCCAGACGGCCTCTCTGCATATGTGTCTAATGACGGTCGCGTTGTGTATAACAAACCGATGAGGGTGACCAGCATCTGTAACCTGGACATCTTCTACTTCCCATTTGACCAGCAGAACTGCACCCTCACCTTTAGCTCTTTCCTCTATACAGGTGAGTTGCACTGAGTAACTGGGGTAAAATGAGATCAACCAGTGGTGCAACAAAAAATCATTCAGGGGCCAAGTCACTTTTTTATGTATAAAAGGGGATAGTGGAGTATTTGCTAGTTGTGGGTGTATGGATGGTGGGGAGAAGTTGAATTTTAGAGACTTCCTGAAAAAGCCCAAAGCTGAAAGGAGGCAACTGGGCAGCAAGGAAGTCACATTATAGGACTAGCTGAAAAAGTAACTAAAACAGTCATTGAATCATCTCTGCAATCCCAGCATAGAGCAGGTGCTGAGCAGATATCAACTGAGCGTTTGTCTCCCCGGCAGAGGAAAGCATGTTGCTGGGCATGGACAAGGAAGTGTGGGAGATAATGGATAACTCACGTGACCTTGGCCGCACACAAGGAGAGTGGGAGCTCCTGGGCATCAACAAGGCCACCCCGAAGATGTCTGTGGGCACCAGTCTTTTTGACCAGATCATGTTCTATGTAAGGCCAGAGATTCCAGCATGACTCTTCATCCCCCATAGCTTCCTCATCAGACCCTTCTAAGTCTCAGAGCCTTTCACCGCCCTAAGACCAAAAAAGTCCCTAGGTACCATAACCCTCACAGCCTTCCTCTCTCCCAAGTCCCCAAAGCAACCCCCATCTCTGAACCTATCATCCCTGGCCTAGGTTTTCTTCAGTGGGTATGGGGGAGTCCTATTTGTCACACAAAAGCTGCTCCTCCCAAAAAGAGTTACTGTTGGAGTGAGAACATCAAGAAAGGAAGGGGAGGGACTTCCCTGGTGATCCAGTGGTTGGAACTCTGCACTTCCAGTGCAGGGGGTGCGGGTTTGATCCCTGGTCGTGGAACTAAGATCCAATAGGCTGTATGGTGGAGACCAAAAAAAAGAAAAAGAAAAGAAGAGACTGGACTCATCCCTTGGTTTCACGTCAGTTCTAACTTCACCTGGTTCTCTGCTCTCCCCTCTCCACCAGGTGGCCATCAGGCGCAGGCCCACCCTCTACGTCATAAACCTCCTGGTGCCCAGTAGCTTTCTAGTCGCCATTGACGCCCTCAGCTTCTACCTGCCGGCAGAAAGCGAAAACCGTGCCCCATTCAAGATGACACTCCTGTTGGGCTACAATGTATTCCTGCTCAATATCAGTGACTTACTTCCTGCCACTGGCACCTCCCTCATTAGTATGTCCCCTACCTCACAGTTGGGAAATGAAAAATGAAAAAAAACATAGGCACGGTAGGCGAGTGAACTGGCTAGATCTGCTAAGGCAGCTAAGGTGCAGTCAATCTTAAAAAAGGCTTGAGGTGTGAGACAGAAGAAAGGGGGGCTTGGTGGTCCCTCTGGACCTGACTCACCTGAGTGTGCTTCTTCCTGCCACCCAGGTGTCTACTTTGCCCTGTGTCTGTCCCTGATGGTGCTCAGCCTGCTGGAGACCATCTTTATCACCTACCTGCTGCACCTGGCCACCACCCAGCCCCCACCCATGCCTTGCTGGCTCCACTCCCTGCTTCTACGCCACGCCAGTCCAAGGACATGTTACCCTGCTGTGCCCCACAAAGAAAACACAAGCCTGGGCCTTATATCCACCCACCTGTCTGGTAAGAGAAGTCTACATTGCTCACCCTGTTTACACTGGGCCCAACTTCCCAGTCTCCCATTTCTCTAATCCTGTCTCCTTCCCATTTCATGGCTATATCTCTGTCCTCCCTATAGGACTGAAGGAGCCAGGAAAACTGGGAGGGAAGGAGTTGGGACCCAAAGAGGCAGAACTGAATGGGGGCTCAGGGTTGACAAGAGCCCAGCTCGCTGACCTGTGGGTGCAATTCGGCCACATGATGGACAACCTGCTCTTCCGCATCTACCTGCTCTTCTTGGCCACCTCTGTCACCACGGTCCTTGTCCTCTGGAATACCTAGGAGTAGAGTTCTCGTGGTGCAAGAACACCCAGTGTTCAGGTTTCCTTGGCTTCCACTAACCATCCCAGACCCTGTTCCTCTGCTCCAGTTCACATACATCAGTCCCCAAAACATGACCATGATCCCTGCTCCAACCTTCCCTGGGCTTAAACAGAACCACTGTCGATGCTCTCAGAAATGACATTATATTTCCAAAACACAATTCAGAATATACATGTTTATGCTAGAAATATAATTTTTTATTGGAAAAGAAAGGCTTTATAGTAAAGACTATAAATATTTACCAAAAAGTAATTCATGTTGCTGGAGTAGAGGTCAGGGATTAAACCTCTTTTTAAAAATAGGCTAAAATACTTATTTATTATTTTAACAAATATTTATTGAGCATCTACTACCTGAGAGGTACTATTCTGAATTCTGAAGATACAGCAGTGAACCAGGCTGGCAAAAATCTCTATCCACAGGGAGCTTACATTGTGGGTGGGTGGAGACTGACAATAAAGAAGAGAAGTGAAACACAGAGTATGTGCTGAGTGCCAAGGAGAAAAAGCAAAGAATGGGCAATGCAGGGAGGGAGCTGCAAGTTTAGAAGGGTGGTCAAGGAAGACGTCAGATAACTTCCTGACAGGCTGGCTCCTGCACGTTGTTCCATGATAATGCCAGTGGGGGACCAGTCTTTTCCAAGACTGGCTGTAACCAAGTATTTCCCAAGTGGTTTAGAGGTTATATAACTTAGTCAAGGTCATGCGGTTCTTGCTATTTTTAGTTCTTTTTTCAGGGATAGGTTTGTGCTTAATGAATGTTTACTGAGCCCAGGTGACGGGATAAACAAATGTCCTTGGGTAACCCTGTTAGAAGAGCTGACTCATTGGAAAAGACCCTGATGCTGGGAAAGATTGAAGGTGGGAGGAGAAGGGGACGACAGAGGATGAGGTGATTAGATGGCATCACCAACTCGATGGACATGAGTTTGAGCGAGCTCTGGGAGTTGGTGATGGACAGGGAAGCCTGGAGTGCTGCAGTCCATGGGGTCACAAAGAGTTGGACACGACTGAGCAACTGAACTGAACCCTGTTGGAGATTTGAAGAATGAAGCACAATATCTGTCCTCAAAAAGCTTCTGGCACAGCTGGAGAAATAAAATACACGTGTAAATAACTTCAGTGAAATGTAGAACACGTTTTTAAAGTTTTGTTGAGCACCATTAAAGAGAAACTGCAGTAATTCCCTGGTGGTCCAGTAGTTAGGACTCAGTGCTCTCACTGCTGGGGTCCTGGTTGGGGAACTAAGATACACGGCATGTACAAAGCAGCCAACAGGAGATAGAGGGGAAAAAAAAAAACTGCTATAGAGTTCAGAGGAGAAAGGACTCTTCTAGCTGGAGCAATGGTTCTCAATCCTGGCTGCAAGTCAGAATTATCTGAGGAAATTTTCAAATAATCTTACAACCCAGGCTTCACCCTAGACCACCTAAATGAGAAGCTTTGGCATGGGTTTTGGTATGTTTGAAAACTTCCCAGGAGATTCTAATGTGCAGCTAGAGCTGAAACTACTGGGCTAGACATTAGGAAAGCATTGTGTGGAGAAAGCAATGAATAGAATACAAGAACAGATGGAGACATGAGGCCTGACAGGACTGTCTGGTCACAATACACCTCTGGGGTTCAGTTGAGTTCAGTTCAGTCGCTCAGTCGTGTCCGACTCTTTGTGACCCCATGAATCGCAGCACACCAGGCCTCCCTGTCCATCACCAACTCCCGGAGTTCACTCAGACTCACGTCCATCGAGTCAGTGATGCCATCGAGCCATCTCATGCTCTTTCATCCCCTTCTCCTCCTGCCCCCAATCCCTCCCAGCATCAGAGTCTATTCCAATGAGTCAACTCTTCTCATGAGGTGGCCAAAGTACTGGAGTTTCAGCTTTAGCATCAGTCCTTCCAGTGAACACCCAGGACTGATCTCCTTTAGGATGGACTGGCTGGATCTCCTTGCAGTCCAAGGGACTCTCAAGAGTCTTCTCCAACACCACAGTTCAAAAGCATCAGTTCTTCAGTGCTCAGCTTTCTTCACAGTCCAACTCTCACATCCATACATGACCACAGGAAAAACCATAGCCTTAACCAGACAGACCTTTGTTGGCAAAGTAATGTCTCTGCTTTTCAACATGATATCTATGTTGGTCATAACTTTTCTTCCAAGGAGTAAGCGTCTTTTAATTTCATGGCTGCAGTCACCATCTGCAGTGATTTTGGAGCCAAAAAAAAAAAAAAAAGTCTGACACTGTTTCCACTGTTTCTCCTTCTATTTCCCATGAAGTGATGGGACCAGATGCCATGATCTTCGTTTTCTGAATGTTGAGCTTTAAGCCAACTTTTTCACTCTGCTCTTTCACTTTCATCAAGAGGCTTTTTAGCTCCTCTTCACTTTCTGCCATAAGGGTGGTGTCATCTGCATATCTGAAGTGATTGATATTTCTCCTGGCAATCTTGACTCCAGCTTGTGCTTCTTCCAGCCCAGCATTTCTCATCATGTACTCTGCATAGAAGCTAAATAAGCAGGGTGACAATTTACAGCCGTGACGTACTCCTTTTCCTGTTTGGAACCAGGCTGTTGTTCCATGTCCAGTTCTAACTGTTGCTTCCTGACCTGCATACAGGTTTCTCAAGAGGCAGGTCAGGTGGTCTGGTATTCCCATCTCTTTCAGAATTTTCCACAGTTTATTGTGATCCATACAGTCAAAGGCTTTGCAATAGTCAATAAAGCAGAAATAGATGTTTCTCTGGAATTCTCTTGCTTTTTCCATGATCCAGTGGATGTTGGCAATTTGATCTCTGGTTCCTCTGCCTTTTCTAAAACCAGCTTGAACATCTGGAATTTCATGGTTCATGTATTGCTGAAGCCTGGCTTGGAGAATTTTGAGCATTACTTTACTAGCGTGTGAGATGAGTGCAATTGTGCAGTAGTTTGAGCATTCTTTGGCATTGCCTTTCTTTGGGATTGGAATGAAAACTGACCTTTTCCAGTCCTGTGGCCACTGCTGAGTTTTCCAAATTTGCTGGCATATTGAGTGCAGCACTTTCACAGCATCATCTGCCAGGATTTGAAATAGCTCAACTGGAATTCCATCACCTCCACTAGCTTTGTTCGTAGTGATGCTTTCTAAGTCCCACTTGACTTCACATTCCAGGATGTCTGGCTCTAGATGAGTGATCACACCATTGTGATTATCTGGGTCATGAAGATCTTTATTGTACAGTTCTTCTGTGTATTCTTGCCACCTCTTCTTAATATCTTCTGCTTCTGTTAAGTCCAGACCATTTCTGTCCTTTATTGAGCCCATCTTTGCATGAAATGTTCCCTTGGTATCTCTAATTTTCTTGAAGAGATCTCTAGTCTTTCCCACTCTGTTGTTTGCCTCTATTTCCTTGCACTGATCACTGAGAAAGGCTTTCTTATCTCTTCTTGCTATTCTTTGGAACTCTGCATTCAGATGCTTATATCTTTCCTTTTCTCCTTGCTTTTCACTTCTCTTCTTTTCACAGCTATCTGTAAGGCCTCTTCAGACAGCCATTTTGCTTTTTTGCATTTCTTTTCCATGGGGATGGTCTTGATCCTTGTCTCCTGTACAATGTCATGAACCTCCGTCCATCATTCATCAGGCACTCTATCTATCAGATCTAGTCCCTTAAATCTATTTCTCACTTCCACTGTATAATCATAAGGGATTTGATTTAGGTCATACCTGAATGGTCTAGTGGTTTTCCCTACTTTCTTCAATTTAAGTCTGAATTTGGCAATAAGGAGTTCATGATTTGAGCCACAGTCTGCTCCTGTTCTTGTTTTTGTTGACTGTATAGAGCTTCTGCATCTTTGGCTGCAAAGAATATAATCAATCTGATTTCAGTGTTGACCATCTGGTGATGTCCATGTGTAGAGTCTTCTCTTATGGTGTTGGAAGTAAGATGGTAGGTGTTGCAAGTGGGCATCGGAGGGCAGACACACTGAAACCATAATCACAGAAAACTAGTCAATCTAATCACACTAGGACCACAGCCTTGTCTAACTCAGTGAAATTAAGCCATGCCCATGGGGCCACCCAAGACGGGTGGATCATGGTGGAGAGGTCTGACAGAATGTGGTCCACTGGAGAAAGGAATGGCAAACCACTTCAGTGTTCTTGCCTTGAGAACCCCATGAACAGTATGAAAAGGCAAAATGATAGGATACTGAAAGAGGAACTCCCCAGGTCAGTAGGTGCCCAATATGCTACTCAAGATCAGTGGAGAAATAACTCCAGAATAAATGAAGGGATGGACCCAAAGCAAAAACAATATTCAGTTGTGGATGTGACTGGTGATAGAAGCAAGGTCCGATGCTGTAAAGAGCAATATTGCATAGGAACCTGGAATGTCAGGTCCATGAATCAAGGCAAATTGGAAGTGGTCAAACAGGAGATGGCAAGAGTGAACGTCGACATTCTAGGAATCAGCGAACTAAAATGGACTGGAATGGGTGAATTGTAACTCAGATGACCATTATATCTACTACTGTGGGCAGGAATCCCTCAGAAGAAATGGGCTAGCCATCATGGTCAACAAGAGTCCAAAATGCAGTACTTGGATGCAATCTCAAAAATGACAGAATGATCTCTGTTCGTTTCCAAGGCAAACCATTCAATATCACAGTAATCCAAGTCTATGCCCCAACCAGTAACACTGAAGAAGCTGAAGCTGAACGGTTCTATGAAGACCTACAAGACCTTTTAGAACTAACACCCCAAAAAGGTATCTTTTTCATTATAGGGGACTGGAATGCAAAAGTAGGAAGTCAAGAAACACCTGGAGTAACAGGCAAATTTGGCCTTGGAATATGGAATGAAGCAGGGCAAAGACTAATAGAGTTTTGCCAAGAAAATGCACTGGTCATAGCAAACACCCTCTTCCAACAACACAAGAGAAGACTCTACCCATGAACATCACCAGATGGTCAACACCAAAATCAGATTGATTATATTCTTTGCAACCTCTGGGGTTACATTTAGGTAAAACCTTAACAAATGATCAGGGGAATTCCTTGGCAGTCCAGTGGTTAGACTGCTGTGCTTCCACTGCAGGGGGCACAGGTTTGATCCCTGGTTGGGGAACTAAAATCCTGCATGCTGTGTGTCATGGCCAGAAAAGGAAAAGTCAATGAGAAGATGGGTTCTTAACTTTGGAAAAGGACTGTGTCCCAAAATTTGGGCTTCCCAGGTAGCTCTAGTGGTAAAGAATCCACCTGCCAATACAGGAGACATAAGAGACGTGGGTTCAATCCCTAGGCTGAGAAGATCCCCTGGAGTAGGAAATGGTAACCCACTTCAGTATTCTTGCCTGGAGAATCCCATAGACAGAGGAGCCTGGTGGGCTACGTTCCACAGGGTCGAAAAGAGTCGAACACAACTGAAGTGACTTAGCAGCATAGCAAATGGGCCTCATGGGATCCAGAGGTTTGTGCAGCAGAAGTTAAATAGTGAGATCCAAGCAGAATCCCAACATACTCATTCTGGTGGTATTCAGGTGGCTCAAGTGTCCAGAACAAACTCATAAAACCACCAGTCAGAAAAGGTTCCAGTAGAATGCAAATAGTACAGACTTTGCAAACAGTTTGGCGGCTCCTCAATGTGTTTAACACAAGATTACTACATGATCTAGCAATTCCATCCCTAGATATATACCGAGGAGAAGTGAAAACATATGTCCACACAAAAACTTGTACTCAAATGTTCACAGTGACATTCTTCATAATAGCAAAAGAGTGGAACAACCTAAGTGTCTATCAACTAAAGAATGGATAAATAATTATATACCCATAAAATGGAATATTATTTGGCCATAAAAAGAAATGAAGCACACGGTATAGGCTACTACATAGACGAACCTTGAAAACATGCTAAGTACAAGGAAAACCAGTCACAAAAGATCATATATCATATAATCCTATTTATATGAAATATCCAGAATATGCTAATCCATAGAGGCAGAAAGTAGATTAGTGGTTGCCTAGGACTTAGTGGGGAAAGGGGTAGATGAAAGAGGAGTGGCTGCTAATGAGTACAGGATTCTTTGGGGGGATGATAAAAAAACTGTTCTTTTTTAAAAAATGTAAATTTATTTATTTTATTGGAGGCTAATTACTTTACAATATTGTATTGGTTTTGCCATACATCGACATGAATCCCTAAAATTAGATAGTGGTGATGACTGCGTGACTCTGCAAATAAACTAAGAACCACTGAACTGTGTGCTTCAAGTAGGTGAATTTAATAGTATGTAAATTATATCTCAATAGAGACATTAAACACCACCAAAAAATAAATAACCCCACCACAAAATTCTCTTTGCTCACCACTTCCAGCTTATTCTCTCATTCCACTGCTCCCCACTGTCATCTCCCAGACTCTCCGATTCCCAGATACATATATTCAACATTCATCAATGTCTGCCCCTGGCCTTCCTTGACCTTTGGATGACTCACCAGGGGCTCATAGACCTCAGCTCCCTACCCATCTATCAGCTCTACATGCTTCCCATATGTTGACATCACTCACAGCTTCAGCTCACACACAGATTTCACCATTTCCAATTATATGAAATCCTCACAGCCAGACCAGTTAGGGCTCTTTGATAGGAGAAAGGGATTCAAACATTACACCTAAGACAAGTTTCCAGAGCCTTGGACTCTTTCCCATTCAGATGGAGGAGGTTGGGGGATGCAATGAAGAAGAGCAGCCCTGCTTCAACCGCTGCAACTGAAGAAGAAAATACTGGGCTGGGGTAGCTGATAATCCCCACTGGTTGGCTGGCAGGTAGACCTCCAATACATGCAACATGCCATCAGGATTAAATGAAAGCTTCTGCCTCTATGGACCTTCCCATCATCTGCTCCCCAGAACAGCAATGTGAAATGAATGAGTAAAGAACTTATTCATTATTTACCAATCTTTAGTGTACTTAGTGCTTCCTTATATTCTAGATATTTTTTAGGTGCTGGGGATATGGCAATGAATAAGACAGACAGGAGAAGACTCAAAAGACAGGAAGACACTGATGATACGATATACTGATAACTGTCCTAAAGAAAATAAACAGGGTAACAGGACAGAGGAATAGAATAGATAAACAGAATGTTCAAGTAAAGCCTCTGTGGGAAAATGACATTTGTGCCAGCCAAGAAATGAATGATGAGATAATGATGAGATGTGTCCTGGGATATCATCCTGATAGATTCATCAGGAAAGGTTAGGATGTAGCATAATAAACAGGCTCTACATTTATGGAAGTAGATGAAAGTAGCCAGGACCTTTGGATGAGCAAGGTGAGAAACTGGAGGGAGAGTCCCATGTTGGTTACTTTGTTACTATTGTGCAATGTTTAAGGATTGTGAGGGTGAGCATTAATAATCTCCTCAAAGAATTTAGAACAGCATATTTCAAATGGTTTTGATCATGGAATCTATTTTATTCATCCATAAATAATGCCTCACTCAAAAAAGAACTGGTGATAATAACAGAATGGAAAAGGAACAAAATTAAAAGTTGCAGCAAACTTACTGCTATAATTACATATGGATTTGTTTATACTATATAAGAGAATATGAGTTTACATGAATCTTTTTAATTAAACAATACCCTATACACTTTAAAATAGGCAATAAACAGCAGCAGCAGCAAGGCCTTGTTAACACAGGATTGCTAAAACTATTTTTGATGCAAATATGCACTGCAGCACCTTGAAGGAGAAAATCAAACAATTCACATGACACTGAGTAGGTGATGATGAAACAAAGCTACCAGATCATTATCAGAAAGCAATTATAGCAGCTCAACCACCTCAGGTCAATGCTGCTAATGAATTGATAACAAAAACCCCTGGAAACTGAGAGAATTCTGACATGAGGGTGTCTGCTTGCAGGCAGGAGCTTTTTAACTTTCTCAGGGAATACAGGATCTTAGTAGAGTGCCTAACTTGAATCCTGAGGACACTTGAGTAATGTGCAAATTTTAGTTTACAAATGCCTCATTTTGGCAATCCTGTATTAGCAAATCCTTGCAGCTGCTGTTTAGTTGCTAAGTCATGTCCCACTCTTTGTGACCCCATGGACTCCTCTGCTCCTCTGGCCTTGAGATTTCCCAGGTAAGAATACTGAAGTGGGCTTTAACACAAAGCTGAAAGGAAAACCTGAAAGAAGTTATTGGATTTGTCAGCCCTTTGGAGTCTCTTACTGGTAGCCCTCCAGTGGGGACCCTACTGACCCCTCTGATACCATTAGTGACTCTAAGATATGTCAGAAGATCATACCTACATTACTCATATTTTCCTGACAAGAATCTGGACACATTATTGGGTTTTTGCTGATCTGTAAAATCATTTATATGAACAGTCTTATAGATCGTACATTATTTCTTACATGAAAAGAAATATAAAAGTTGCAAAGAAAACAAAGAACAGGTATCAATTAGCATGCATCTGTGATTTTCATTATTGATCTACTGTTGAAGTTGATGAGTTGATAAACTATTACTCCATTTGTTCTTGTTGAGCAAGAACTCTGCTTATTTGAGTATTAATGGGTCTAGAGCAAAATAAAGACATAGTGGTTTTTGCAGTTTTCATGAAAGATTGTTAGTTTAGGCCTTTCCTTGGTTTGAACACAGAAAAGTTGTTTTAACAATAATAGCCATCGTTTACTGAGTACACTTGACCCTTGAACAGCATGGGTTTGAACTGAGAAGGTCTACTTTTACACAGATTCTTTTCTTTCTTTTCTTTATTTGTTTAGCTGTGCTGGATCTTAGTTGTGGCATGAGGCATTTTCAGTTGCAGCATGTGGGATCTAGCTCCCGGACTAGGGATTGAACCCAGGACCCTCCATTGGGAGTGTGGAGTCTTAGCCACTGGACCACCAGGGAAGTCCTCAGAATCTTTTCAACAGTAAACTCTGTAGTACTACACAGTACAAGAGTGGTTGAATCCACAGATGCAGAACCACAGGTAAGGAGGAACCACGGACATGGAAGTCCCACTATGTTATAAGCAGATTTTTCAACTATGCAGAGGGTAGATTCCCTAATTCCTATGTTATTCAAAGATTAACTATACTTTCTATATGCCAAGCCCATTGCAGTCATTATCTCATTTGATCCTTACAACAACACTATGAGGCAGATATTAGTATTAGATATCTTCCCAGGTGGCACTACTAGTAAAGAAACTGACAGCCAATGCAGGTTGATATAAGAGACTCGGGGTCGATCCCGGTCTGAGTCAGGAAGATCCCCCTGAAGGAGGGCATGGCAACCCACTCCAGTATTCTTACCTGGAGAATCCCTTGGACAGAGGAGCCTGGTGGGCTAAGATCCATAGGGTCACAAAGAGTCGGACACTACTTAGTACACAGCACACACATCTAGGTAGAAAAAGAAAAA
Organism: Ovis canadensis; assembly: GCF_042477335.2. Lineage (NCBI taxonomy): Eukaryota > Metazoa > Chordata > Mammalia > Artiodactyla > Bovidae > Ovis > Ovis canadensis. The sequence goes on along the minus strand of NC_091245.1, from coordinate 206,253,979 downwards.
GATCCCTCCCTAGGATCATATAGGAAGGAAGCAGTAGAACCATTTTAAATCCAATTTTGTCTAACTCTTAATCCTGTGTTTTAACACATCCAGGTAATAGCCAAGGAAAGCAGATACAGTAATTCTTGCACATGAAAAACTAAGCATTAGACTCTGGATCCAGAATGATCCCCATCAAAAGATTTATCCCATTTTGCTCTGATAACTCTTAACTCAGGGTGTCAGTCTTCACTGTGGCCAACATCAGACTTTGGACTTTCCAAAGCTCTCATGATTTCCTTGCTTCTTACTGGAACCCTCGGAAAATAACTTGTTCACACAAACAAATGAACATGTGTATAACTGGAGAAATCTGAAAAAAAACTCTAGGGATTATACTGTGTAAAGACAATTTTCAGAAAAAAAAGGCAAAATTTTGACTCTTGTACAAATATAAAAAGGGATACATATTAAAGAATTGACTGGGTGATGTCAGCAACATGGTGAAATCAAAAGCTTCCTTTGTGGGACTTCCCTAGTGGTACAGTGGATAAGAATCTGCTGCCAATGCAGGGACACAAGTTCAATACCTGGTCCAGGAAGATCACAGTGCCATGAAGCAACTAAGCCCCTGTACCACAACTACTGAAGACCTCTTACTCTATGGTCAAAGAGCCACAGCTACTGAGCCCAAGTACTGCAGCTACTGAAGCCCACATGCCTAAAGCCTGTGCTTCACAACAAGAGAAGCCACTGCAGTGAGAAGCCTCTGCTCTACAATGAAGAGAAGCCCCCGCTTGCTGTGATTAGAGACCACTTGCGTGCAGCAATGAAGACCCAGCACAGCCAAAAATAAATTTTAAAAAATAAAGAAATCTCTCTTTGTCTCTCCCCTTCAATCTACAGTAAGACACCCAAAATTCAACAAAGTTACCTCTGCCCAACACACCAGGATGCCACAGAATTTCAAACGTCTGTACATCTAAAAGAGAGTAGATGGGAACACATCAAGGAAGGAGAACTGCGGAACAGCAGAGTTGGCAGTCCTGGGCCTCTGGCCGTGGCAGCTGAATCCACGGCCCTAGAGGACATGGCGGCAGCAGGGGAGGCAACACACAACTCTAGCAGCTCCAGCGTCCGCAGACACCTGGGGAGCGGCAGCAGTGGGGCCTGGGGCCCCGTGCTTCCTGACACTGAGGCATCCATATCTCGGCTCCTCCCCCAAGACTCGCAGTGGAGCCTGTGAACCTTCACACCAGCCAGAACAGAAGTGCCTGAGTGATCTGGGCTCCCCGTTATCCTAGCTCTCCCGCCAGGGGGTGGATCCTGTGACTCAGGGGAAATTAGCGGCAAGGGAAGGGCCCACCATCCCAGGGCAACAGGAGGCAACGACAGCAGCACTGGCAGAAGCAAGGCAGCAACGACCCCAGGGGCATAAGAAGCTACAACGAAGGCACAGAGCCACACCCGTTACAGAGCTGATAGCAAGTATTGGCTCTCAAATAAAACCAAAGGCAGCCCAGGTTAAGAAAAACCAAAAACTTGTACTATAGCACCACCTACCAGAAAAAAAGAAGAGCCTCTAACTTCTAATCTGTCACTACTTCAAATGTGCAGGCAGAGGTGCTATGAATAATCAATTACCATTATACCACAAAAAGAAAATGACAGTTCTCCAGAAATTGGTCAATGAGCTACAATAAAATTCAGAAAGGTAGTTTAATGAGCTCAGGAATAAAACTAATAAACAGAAGGAGTACTTTATTAAACAGATGAAAACTCTATAAAAGAACCAAGCAGCTAAAGAACTCACTAAACAAGATGAAGGATGTATAAGAAAGCAATGGAAATGGACAAGATAATTATTGAGTTCAAAGATAGAATTCTAGAAACAATTGGAAGAGGAAAGATAAATAAGATATTTTTTAAACGAAGGAAATGATAAATGATAATGATAAAGGGTAAAATTCATCAAGAAGACATAACAGTGATTACTATATATGCACCTAACATGGGAACATCAAAGTATATAAAACAATTAACAGACCTAAAGGAAGGAATTGACAACATCACAATAACTGTAGAGGACTTGGATAGGTCATCCACACAGAAAGTCAACAAGGATACAATGGCCTTAAGTGAAACCTTAGACCAAACTGTTTTAATAAAGATTTGTATAGCGGATTCTATCCAATACAACATAATAGACATTCTTCTCAAGTACATATGGAACTTTCTCAAGGACAGATCATATGTTGAAACACAAGTCTCAATAAATTTAAGAAGACTGAAATCATATCAAGCATATTTCCCAATCACAACAGTATGAAACTAGAAATCAACTATAAGAAGAAAACTGGAAAAAAAATTCCAAATATGTGGAGACTGAACAACTTGATACTGAACAACCATGAGTTAATGAAGAAATCAAAGGAAAAATTAAAAATTACCAAAAGACATGAACATTCAATACACCAAAACCTATGGGATACAGCAAAAGCAGTATTAAGAGGGAAGTTTATATCAATACAAATCTACCTCAAGAAACAAGAACACTCTAAAACAAAAAATTTAACTTTATATCTAAAAGAACAAGAAAAAGAAGAACAAATGAAGCCCAAAGTCAGTGGAATGAAGAAAGTAATAAAGACCAGAGAAGAAATAAATGAAATAGAGATTTTAAAGACAATAGAAAACATCAATGAAACTAAGAGCTGGTTCTTCAAGAAGATAAATAAAACTGTCAAAACTTTTGCTAGATTCACTAAGGGAAAAAAGAGAGAAGGTCCTCAAAATAAAATCAGAAATGAAACAGGAGAAATAACAACAGATACCACAGAAATACAAAAGATTATAAGAGAATATTATGAACAGCTATATGCCAACAAATTGGACAACCTATAAGAAATGGACAAATTCTTAGAATTGTACAACCTTCCATGACTGAATCATGAAGAAATGGAAAATCTGAAGAGAGTGATCGCAAGTACAGAGGTTAAAGCAATAATCAAAAAGCTCTCAAAACACAAAACTCTTAGAAGGAAACATAGGCAGGACACTCGGATAACATAAATCAAAGCAAGATCCTCTATGATCCACTTCCTAGAGTAATGGAAATAAAAACAAAAGTAAACAAGTGGGACCTGATTAAACTTAAAAGCTTTTGCACAGCATAGGAAACTATAAGCAAGATGAAAAGACAGTCTTCAGAATGGGAGAAAATAATAGCAAATGGAACAACTGACAAAGAATTTCCAAAATATACAAGCAGCTCATACAACTCAATACCAGAAAAACAAACAACCCAATCAAAAAACGGGAAAAAGACCTAAACAGACATTTCTCCAAAGAAGACATAGAGATGGCTAACAAACATATGAAAAAATGCTCAACATTGCTCAATATTAGAGAAATGCAAATAAAAATTACAATGAGATATCACCTCATACCAGTCAGAATGGCCGTCTTCAAAACGCCTACAAACAATAAATGCTGGAGAGAGTGTGGAGAAAAGGGAATGCTCTCGCACTGTTGGTGGGAATGTAAATTGATACAGCCACTATAGAAGCCAGTATGGAGATTCCTTAAAAAACTAGGAATAAAACCACCATATGACCCAGCAATTCCACTCCTAGGCATATACCCTGGGGAAACCAAAATTGAAAAAGACATGTATCCCATTGTTTATTGCAGCACTATTTACAATAGCTAATACATGGAAGCAACCTAGATGTCCATTGGCAGATAAATGGATAAAGAAGTTGTGGTACATATACACAATGTAATATTACTCAGCCGTAAAAAGGAATGCATTTGAGTCAGTTCTAATGAGGTAGATGAACCTAGAGCCTATTATACAGAGTGAAGTAAGTCAGAAAGAGAAAGATAAATATCATACACTAATGCATATATGGGCTTCACTTGTGGCTCAGCTGGTAAAGAACCCACCTGCAATGTGGGAGACCTGGGTTCAGTCCCTGGGTTGGGAAGATGCCCTGGAGAAGGGAAAGTCTACCCACTTCAATAATCTGGCCTTGAGAATTCCATGGACTGTATAGTCCATGGGGTCACAAAGAGTCGGACATGACTATGAGACTTTCACAATGCATATATACAGAATCTAGAAAAATGGTACTGAAGAATTTATTTTCAGGACAGCAATGGAGAAAAAGACATAGAGAATAGACTTATGGACATGGGGAGAGAGGAGGAGAGGGTGAGATGTATGGAGAGAGTAACATCGAAATTACGTTACCATATATAAAATAGATAGCTAAGGGGAATTTGCTGTATCTCTCAGGAAACTCAAACAGGGGCTCTATATCAACCTAGAGGGGTGGGATGGGGAGGGAGATGGGAGGGAGGTTCAAAAAGGGAGGGCATATATGTATACCTATGGCTGATTCATGTTGAGGTTTGACAGAACACAACATAATTCTATAAAGCAATTATCCTTCAATTTTAAAACAAATTAATTAAAAAAACTGATCTATCAGGGAATTGTGAACACTACTTATATATTTTAGGATATTACAGGAATATTGTTAGTATTGTGACTATGTCAAAAGGAGGTCTGTCTTTGTGAGATGCATAATAAATATTTATTCAAAAATTTTAAAACAAAGCTCTCAAAAAACAAAAGATCAGGACCAGATAGCTTCACAAGTTAATTCTAGCAAACATTAAAATATTTACTGCCCATTCTTTTCAAACTCTTCCAAGAAAATTTAAAGGAGAGAATACTTTCTAATTCCTTTTACAAGGCCAAAATCACCCTGACACCAAAACCAGCCAAAGACAACACAAAAAGATGAAAATTATAGGCCACTATATCTTATGAACATAGATGCAAAACACCTCAACAAAATATTATCAAACCAAATACAACAATATATTAAAAGGATTACACACCATGATCGGGAATGTAAAGAATGGTTCAACATCTGCAAAGTGATCAACATGATATATCACATTAACAAAAGGAAGGATAAAAAACCATACAATCATCTCAATAAATGCAGGAGAAGCACTTAACAAGATTGCACACCCATTTATGATAAAAAAAAAACTCAATAAAACGCATATAGAAGGAATGTACCTCAACATAATAAACCCCACATATGACAAACTCACAGCTGGTATTACAGTAAATGGTGAAGAATTGAAAGCTATCCCTGTAACACCAGGAACAAGACAAGGTTGCCCACTCTTGCCACTCATTCAACATAGTATTGCAAGTCTTAGCCAGAGCAATTAGGCAAGAAAAAGAAATAAAAGGCATCAGAGCTGGAAAGGGAAAAGTAAAACTGTCACTATTTTCTGATGACACAAGTTTATAAACAGAAAACCCTATAAGACTCCATCAAAAAAAACTATTTAGAAACAATAAACAAATACAGTAAAGTTGCAGGATACAAAACCAATATGCAAAAATCTACGGCATTTCTGAGACTTCTCTGGTGGTCCAGCGGTTAAGACAATGCTTGCAATGCAGGGAGCATGGGTTTGACCCCTGGCTGAGGAACTAAGAATCCACATGCTGTATAGCATGGCCAAAAAAACCCCCAAATCTATTGCACTTCTATACACTAACAATCAACTAGTAGAAAGAGAAGTTAAGGAAACAATCTCATTTACTATTGCAACAAAAAGAATAAAATACCTAGGAATAACGTTAACCCTAGAGGTAAAAGACCTATACCCTGAACTATAAGACATTGTGTTGAAAGAAATTAAGGAAGACACAAACAAACAGAGAGATATTCCAAGCTCATGGACTGGAAAAACTAACTGTCAAAATGTTCATATTACCTAAACCAATCTACAGACTCAGTGCAATCTTCATTAAAACACCAAGGACATTTTTCACAGAAATAAACAAAATGTTTTCCTAAAATTAAATGGAACCACAAAAGGCCCCGAATAGCCAAAGTAATCCCAAGAAAAAAAGAACAATGCTGCAGGTATCACACCCTCTGATTTCAAACTATATTATAAACTACAGTAATGGTATTGGCAATATGGTATTGGCAAAACAGCATGGTATTGGGGGTGGGGTGTGGAATACATAGATCAATAGAATAGAATTGAGAGCCCAGAAATAAACCCATGGATATGTGAACAATTTGCAACAAAGGAGAAAACAATATACAATGGAGGAAGGATAGTCTCTTCAATAACTCGTGCTGGGAAAATTAGACAGTTACATGCTAAAAAAAAGTGAAACCAGACTGCTATTTCACACTACACACAAAACTATCTCACAATAGATTAAAGTCTTATGTGACAGACCTGAAACCATAAAACTCTCTAAAAGAAAACCTAGGCAGTAAGCTCTTTGACATCAGTGTTAGCAATATCTTTCTAGATGTGTCCCCTCAGGCAAGGGAAACAAAAGCAAAAAATAAACAAATGGAATTGCATCAAATTAGAAAGCTTTTGCACAGCAAAGGAAACCATCAGTAAAACGGAAACAACTTATGGAATGAGAGAAGATATTTGCAAATGGTATATTCAATAAGGTCTCGGACAACTCAACACAAAAAACCAAAACAGCTCAATTTAAAAATGAGCAGAGGAGCTGAATAGACATTTTTTTCAAAGAAAACATACAGATAGTCAACAGGCACATGAAAATATATTCAGCATCACTAATATTAGGGAAATGCAAATTAAAAACACAATGAGATATCACCTCATGCATGCTAGATTGGCTATTATCCAACAGACAAGAAATAAGTGTTGGTGAGGATGCAGAAAAGAGGGAAAACTTACACCCTGTTGGTAGGAATGTAAATTGGTGCAGCCACTATGGAACACAGCATGGAGGATTTCTCAAAAAATTAAGACTAGAACTACACTATGATCCAGTTACCCCTCTTCTGGGTATTTATCCAAGGACTACAAAAACACCAATTTGAAAAGATATATGCTCCTTTATGTTTATTATGGCATATTTACAATAGCCAAGGTATGAAAGCAACCTAAGTGTCCATCAATAGATGAATGGATAAAGAAATGTGGTATACACATATATAATATGTGTATATATATATATATATATACATATAATAGGAATATTACTCAGCCATAAAAAGATTAAATCTTGCCATTGTGACAATATAAAGAAAACTTGAGGGTATTATGGTGAGATAAGTCAGATAGAGAAAGAAAAAATACTGGATGATTTCATTCATATTTGGAATATTAAAAATAAACAGAAAATCAAAATACATGAAGAAACCAAATTAAATAAAAACAAACATGTAGATATAGAGAACAGAGTAGTGGTTACCAGAAGGGAAGGGATTGAGGGGAAGAGAGGGCAAAATGGGTACAGTTTGCATTTTGACAACATTGAACTTTACCTGAATCTGTGTTCTGAGAAAACAACAATGGTTAAGAAGCCAACCTACCAATCTTTTGCTTTCTGAAATCTCCCCACCCTTTGTGTTCCAGGAAATGGCTAACTACAAAGAACCACCATTCCCCCGCCCACTCTTTCTCATAACTTCGTTGTTTACCTGTGAGCCCAGACCCTAACAAGGCCAGGAACAGAGCCTCAACTACTAGCTCTTTGTCACATAAATGATTAACTGAGATTAGCACTGTTTATCCCCTGAAACTACCTACACACAGAAATAAACATTTCCTGTTCAACTGACTGAGACTTTCCTGATTACAAAACAAACTCAACTGTAAATTTTCACCTGTAATATGTCTACTTCTCTCTATAAAAATGTATTCTGATCCATGGATCTAGGTGATTTCCCTATTACAATAGCCTGAATAAAATCAGTCTTCTTAATTATTTGATCTTGTCTTTGACAATATTCTTCAGTTCTTGTTCAGTCACCAAGTTGTGTCTAACTCTTTGCGACCCCATGGCCTGCGGCATGCCAGGCTTCCCTGTCCTTCACTATTTCCTGGAGTTTGCTCAGATTCATGTCCATTGAGTAGTTGATGCCATCCAACCATCTCATCCTCTGTCACCCGCTTCTCTTCCTGCCCTCAATCTTTCCCAGCATCAGGGTCTTTTCCAATAAGTTGGCTCTTTGTATCACATGGCCAGAGTATTGGAACTTCAGCTTCAGCATCAGTCCTTCCAATGAATATTCAGGGTTGATTTCCTTTAGGATTGACTGGTTTGATCTCCTTGCTGTCCAAGGAATTCTCAAGAGTCTTCTCCAGCACCACAATTTGAAAGCATCAGTTGTTCAGTGCTCAGTCTTCTTTATGGTCCAGCTCTCATCTTTACATGGCTACTGGAAAAACCACAGCTTTAACTACACAGACCTTTGTGGGCAGAGTGATGTCTCTGCTTCTTACTACGCTGTCTAGGTTGGTCATAGTTTTTCTTCCAAGGAGCAAGCATCTTTTAATTTCATAGGTGTAGTCACTGTTCACAGTGATTTTGGAGCCCAAGAAAATAAAATCCGTCACTGTTTCCACTTTTCTCCCATATACTTGCCGTGAAGTGATGGGACCGGATACTATGATCTTCACTTTTTGAATGCTGAATTTTAAGCCAGCTTTTTCAGTCTCCTTTTTCACCCTCATCAAGAAGCTCTGTAATTCCTCTTCACTTTCTGCGAATAGGGTGGTATCATCTGCATATCTGAGGCTGTTGATATTTCTCCCAGCAATCCTGATTCCAGCTTGTGATCCATCCAGCCCAACACTTCGCATGATGTACTCTGCATATAAGTTAAATAAGCAGGATGACAATATATAGCCTTGTTGTACTCCTTCCTCAATTTAAAACCAGTCCATTGTTCCATGTCTGTTTCTAACTGTTGCTTCTTGATCTGCATACAGTTTTCTCAGGAAGACAGGTAAGGTGGTCTGGTATTACCATTTTTTTAAAGAATTTTCCAGTTTGTTGTGATCCACACAATCAAAGGCTTTAGCATAGTCAATGAAACAGATATTTTTCTGGAATTCCCCTGCTTTCTCTATGATCGAATTAAAGTTGGCAATTTGATCTCTGGTTCCTCTGCCTTTTCTAAATCCAGCTTGTACATCTGGAAGTTCTTGGTTCACATACTGCTGAAGGCTAGCTTGAAGGATTTTGAGCAAGACAGACGGGTCATAGTGGAGAGTTCTGACAAAACGTGGTCCACTGGAGGAGGGAATGGCAATCACTCCAGTATTTTCACAGCAAGAACCCATGAAGAGTATGATAAGGAAAAAAGATATGACACTGGAAGATGGACCTGCCAGGTCGGAAGGTGTCCAATGTGCTACTTGGGGAAGAGTGGAAGGCAATTACTAATAGCTCCAGAAAGAATGAAGTGACTGGGCCAAAGTGGAAATGATGCTCAGCTGTGGATGGATTTGGTGGTGAAAGTAAAATCCAATGCTGTAAAGAATACTCAGTTACCTGCAAGTTAATATGAGCTATAATTCAAAGGCAATGGACAGGGCTAGAATCAGAAAACTGGAAACAATTACCCAAAACATTAGCTTTTCATTGAAGTACAATTTTTTTCTATAATTTCCTCCCTTTTAATCAAAAATAATCTCAAAGAAAGATTATTCTTGATCACAAGATAAGGCTGGTCTCATAACACATGACTTCACTGTTTACAGTGGCAAAATTAAAAAGCTGTAATTTGCCCTTTAGGCATTCTTAAATTTGCTTTGCTGTAGGTTTTCCCAAAAACCTCCAACGTGACTTTTAAAAGCCTCTTGAGGCAAGGCAGCTATAGTACCCATCGGGTGAATTTCTCTGTTCTTGAAGACCCCAGGCTACGTTAAGATTCTTGAGTCTGGCAGAAGGTGGCCTTACCTACCTAAAAGCTGCTAACCCTGTAAGTTAGGTAACAGCCAGTATTCCTGGAAGGGTTTGTAAGCATTGGCTCCATAAAGTCAACTTTCATTCCTTAGAAGTGTCTGACCACCTTTGATTGAATAAGTATCATTCTCAAATATAACATTGCAGGCAGGGCACTGGTTATTTAATCAACATTGTTAATGTGTTAGTAAAGAGGAGATGATTCTTACTAAATCAATCCCAGTAACCATATTGTCATGAAAATATAATCATAATATGTCATGAAATTAAGAATATTCAATAAAAGTTTCCAAATTCTGAAGAGATCAGGCAAGGAGAAAGATATCATTTACAAATATTTCACTTCAGGGACTTCTCTAGTGGTCTAGTGGTTAAGAATTCACCTTGCAGTGCACGGGACACGGGTTCAATCCCTGGTCAAGGAACTAAGATCCCACATGCCACGGAGCAACTAAGCCCTCACATCACAACTACTGAACCTTCATACTGCAACAAAAGATCCTGCATGGCATAACTAAGGCCCAGTGGAACTAAACAAATAAATAAATAAAAATCACATAAGGAAACAAACCACGAAGAGACAAAGCTAACAAAACTGTTAGTATACTAAAAACTAGGTGTAATAAAATGATCTGAAATTGTAAAATAAATATATTCTGTCATAAGAAAATTCAGAGAACTTTATTTGATGTGAATATATCATTCAACAAGAAACAAACTGAGAATAGAGAGACTTCCAACCAGAAGTGGTTAGGAAGCTTGACCCTCAGTGGTTACGACTCAGTTTATAAAGCATGAACGAGTAAGTACACTATTTTCTATTGTGATTGGTTACTAGAAACTTACATTCTTTGTCACTGCATAAGCCTGCAGTGTTTATACACTAAGACTGAATTCCTTTCCGAGAGTGCCCAATTTGTTAAGTCCAACAGAGTTAACTGAGGTACCCAACTAACACAATTGGCTATATAGTACTATATCATAATAGGCCTATAATACTTTTCACACAAATAATACATAGTCATAATACACAAACAATACATTAAAATACAGACACAAAGAAGACATTTAAAATCATACAGTACAGTATCTTTGGAGAAGGAAATGGCAATCCACTCCAGTACTGTTGCCTGGAAAATCCCATGGACAGAGAAGCCTGGTAGGCTACAGTCCATGGGGTCACAAAGAGTCGGACACGACTGAGCGACTTCACTTCACAGTACAAGAGCTGGCATTCAGTGGCATGCTCATATCTTTGAAAGTTCACAACTTGAAGGTGTGTATGGAGGGGACTTACTGTAGCTGATTTAGCTAGGAAGCTGTAAGGTCACATGCATATGAAGAAAGCTTAAAGTCATTGTCAAAGTTGGCATCTCAGAGAAATCAGAACAGTTTTAAATTTTGATTACATGACTATGAGTGTTTGGTTTAGGGCTATTTGGTCAGAGGGTATACATTATATACAAAGCTGAGAAGAGAATTTGTTACCCAGAAGCTAACACTGGGGAAATCACTAGGGACACAGATAAACAGGTGAAAAATATGAAAGAGACATATGGTAGGCAGAATAGTGGTCCCCTAGAATATCAGACCACCTTACCTGCCTCCTGAGAAAACTGTATGCAGGTCAAGAAGCAACAGTTAGAACCAGACATGGAACAACGGACTGTTTCAATATTGGGAAAGGAGTAATCAAGGCTGTATATTGTCACTCTGTTTATTTAACTTATATGCAGAGTATATCATGTGAAATGCCAGGCTAGACGAATCACAAGCTGGAATCAAGATCTCTGGGAGAAATATCAATAACCTCAGATATGCAGATGATACCACCCTTATGGCAGAAAGGAAAAAGGAACTAAAGAGCCCCTTGATGAAGATGAAAGAGTAGAGTGAAAAAGCTGGCTTAAAACTCAACATTCAAAAAATTAAGATCATGACATCTGGTCCCATCATTTCATGGCAAATACATGGGGAAAAAGTGGAAACAGTGACAGATTTTATTTTCTTGGGCTCCAAAATCACTACAAATGATGGCTGCAGCCATGAAATTAGAAGACGCTTGCTCCTTGAAAGGAAAGATATGACAAACTTAGACAACATATTAAGAAGCAGAGACAACACTTTGCTAACAAAGGTCCATCTAGTCAAAACGATGGTTTTTGTAATACTCATATACGGATGTGAGAGTTAGACCATAAAGAAGGCTGAGCACTAAAGAACTGATGCTTTCAAATTGTGGTGGTGGAGAAGACTCTTAAGAGTCCCCTGGACTGCAAGGAGATCCAACCAGTCAATCCTAAAGGAAATCAATCCTGAATACTCATTGGAAGGACTGATGCTGAAGCTAAAGTTCCAATACTTTGGCCATGTGATACAAAGAGCCAACTTATTGGAAAAGACCCTGATGCTGGGAAAGACTGAGGGCAGGAGGAGAAGAGGGTGACAGAGGATGAGATGGTTGGATGACATTATCAACTCAATGGACATGAATCTGAGCAAACTCCAGGAGATAGTGTAGGACAGGGAAGCCTGGCGTGCTTCATTCAATGGGGTCACAAAGAGTCGGACATGACTGAGCAATTGAACAACAAGAGATGTCCATATCTCAATCTCTAAAATTTACCAATATGTTTAGGTCACATGGAAAAGGGGGAGTTAAGGTTGCAGATGGAATTATGGTTGCTAATCAACTGACCATGGCATGAGAAAATTAGCTTGGATTATCCAGGTGGACACACTGTATTCACAAAGTTTCATATAAGTAGAAAAGCATTAGAATGAGAGAAATGACTCAGTGTTGCTGGTTCTAAAGACAGAGAAATAGGACCCTAAACCAAGAACGCAGACAGCCTCTAAAACCTGGAAAAGACAAGAAAATGGATTTGCTCCTATAGCCTCCAGAAGGAATGCCGTCACACCAAAACATTGATTTTAGCCCATTGAGACAAATTTCGGACTTCTGGTTTACAGAACTGTAAATAACAAATAGAGGTTTTTTTAAGTTTGTGATTTGTCACAAAAACTATAGGAAACTAATAAAAGAGGTTAAGAGGCATATTGAGACAGATGGAATTATCCAACATATGTCTAATAAGAGAGAATAGAAAAAAAACAATGTTTTTTAATAACTGAGAACTTTCCAGAATTAAAGAGATGAATCTACAGACTGAGAGATCACACCAATATCTAAAGATAGTAAATATCAGATAATCCACAACCACAGCTGTTGTAGTGAAACATCTGAGAGAGAAGCCTTAAACCTCAAGCAAGGGCAATGACAAGACAACCGGAACTCTGTTTCCAGGGAGGTTACAAATGTCAGTGGTCAGCTAATCCTATCAGTATTCAAACTTAGACTTTAGGTGTGGCCTGTGCTCTTTTAGTCTGGGAATTCTTGGGTCCTGGTACAGGCTCATAGGAGAATTTAGACAAAGAAGATGGACAGAAGCTGGTTCCACAGGGAGAGACTCTCCTTCTATATTGTTCTCAGTCTTCTGCTTCCAGGTAAGACATGGGCAACACAGGAAAAGAAGCAAGGACCCTCTCTGGGAGAACACCTAAGATGTGCTTTCAAATTTCCAACTTCTAGAAATTATTTAAGATGAGCATAATTATTTCATAACTATGTTACCATAATATCCAAATAGGCTCTCCTCTGAAAGATAGAAGATCCCCTTCTGTTGACATGCTACATAAGGACTCTTCTACTCTTTTTTCATGAACCATCCCCAGTTGTTTTCTCTACCATTTAGCCTCCATGACTATCCACCTTTCTATGCACAGGTGTAATTCTTTCTCTCTATAGCTCTGAAACCTACTCCATTGCGGCAAAGGGCCCACTTTCAGCTATAACTTCCCCACAAGTTACTGCATCCAAGTGCTCTAGGTTAGGTAAGATGTCAGAGAGCAGCAGGTGGAGAGTAAAGCTACAGTGTGCTTTACTGGTATACTGGAGTTAACATGGTATACTGGAAAGAACATGGGATTTAGCATTAGAAGGTCTGGGTTTGAATCTTGGTACCTCAGTTGGCTACCTGTGTAAACTTGGGCAAACTGCTTGACTTCTCAGAGCTCCCATTTTCTCATCTGTAAAATAGGACCACCTTGAAGCATTGTGAGGATTCAATGAGAAAGACCACACAGAGCCTGGCATTTGATAGGTGCCAATAAATGGCATTTTATCCCTTTAGGTTGTCATGTGACTTTTGGATAAGGGGGAGGTGTAGGAAAACAAAAGTATAGTTTCTAACTGATATGGGGCTTGAGAGGATTCAGTGAGGAGAGGACTGAACAAGAGGTGCTTTAGAGGCCAGTGCAGAGAAGAAACACAAACTGTACACCTAGTCTAGGCAGTAAAAAACATGATAAATGTCCTTTGGCCACGCACAGTGATTGACAAATGAATATTCATCGCTCACAGAATGATCCAAGGATTTGCCTGGAGAGCACTGTCAGTCTGGGAAAAGATAAGGCTTGATGTTCTCATCACAGAGGTCACCAACCGTCTTTATTTCTCATTCCAGGTTGCTACTTCTCTAATAAATTTGCTCTAGTAGAAAATTAGAATCTACTAGTCAGAAGAAAGGGGAAGGCAAGACCTCAAAAGCTCAAATTAGAAGGCTGATAGAGGGTTGAGGGGCAAATAGGGGGAAGGAAGGTTGGGGTGGTTAAGGTGAAACAGATATGTTCTCTTTGGGGCCCTGGGAATGTAATTCTCTCTGATGGCTGTTGCTGCCCCATGGCTCAGTGTTTGCATAAAGATTTGGGCATGCTTTGCATGGAGAAAGAAACATTAGCAAGGAGCCCAGAGCCCTAATTCAGCTCACCACATTAGTTTCTATCATTTGCCTTCCAGCCCAACCCTTCTTTCCTCACCTTGTAGGAAGTGCCTGGCACCTGGATCATGGTGATCCTTTTCCCCTATTCTCCATCTCATTCCTGGGGGTATATGGTACAGCAGTATTAGACAAACCTGGGCTTACATCAAGTCCAGTTTCTGCCTCTTACGATCTGTTTGACCACAGAAATTTACTTCCTCTTATTGAAACTCAGTTAATTCATTTATTATATGAGGATAAAAATAGTTTCTACCTGATAGGGGCTTGGAAGGATTAAATAAGGTAATCCATTTAAGGGGCTTGAACTATATCTCAATGCTCAATAAATGTTAGGTATCATTAATATCGACTTCCCTGGTGGCTCAGATGGTAAAGCATCTGCCTACAATGCGGGAAACCCTGGTTCAATCCCAGGGTCAGGAAGATCTCCTGGAGAAGGAAATGGCAACCCACTCCAGTATTCTTGCCTGGAAAATCCCATGTAGGCTACAGTCCATGGGGTTGCAAAGAGTCGGACACAACAGAGCAACTTCACTATCTCATTAATATCACAGGCTACCCCCAAGCTCTTGACCTGGGACCCTCTCATATAGGGAACATAAGTGTTCTCCCCTAATTCTCACACATTCTATGCTGACTACAGGAAGAGGCAGTACTTTCACCATCAACTGCACAGGGTTTGGCCAGAAGGGGATGTACACCACTGCTCTGGATTCAGTGTTTGAAAGAAAGGCCTTCCGTCCAGTCACAAACTTCAGCATCCCCACCATAGTCAACATCTCCTTCACTGTGTCTGCCATCCTAAATGTTGTGAGTACTGACTCTCTGGCCCTTCTTAGTATCCTTAACCTTTTCCCCACTCCCAGCAAGGCAACCCCCCAAACCCTTAACCACACACCGAAGCTTCCTCCATCACTGCTATAAGCATGTGCCCTGTGGGGATCCCAAAGAAGTTCTATCCAGTTCAGCAGAATGACGTATAATCATACACAGAAGATTCTTGTCACCCACTGACTCTCTTCCCTGGCTGTACACCAATGTCCAAGCTCCCCTTCAGAAGTTCTGACTAGATGGAACATGGGCATCAGAATTTTTTAAACTCCTCAAGTAATTCAAAGATAGAGCCAGGGTTGAGAAGCACTATTCTAATCCAGTCCTGCCATGAACTCTTCTGCCCATGGCCTAACACATGTTTTGATCAAGATTCTGTCCTTGACCAGTAATGTTGGATTTGACCACAGCACAGCTTTTACACACCTTGGGGCTTGATAAACAAAAATGAGCAACAGTTGGGATGCACAGACTTTGTACCACCAACATGCTGGAAACAGGAAATTCTTTTGACAGGATGAACAGTTACAGCTCTTGTCATCATTTCTGTGGCTGGAAATGGTAAGACCAACACTGTTTATTCTCTCTATATATTTACAGTCAGAATGGATTTTAAACAAAGATTATGACAGTTTATGTACCCCAAAACATAACATTGAAACATATGAGAGAGAAGTTTAAAAATCTACAAGTATAGTGAAAGGCATCAATAAATTGCTTTCAAAAATCAAGTCAAAAAAGAATAAACACATAGTGATTTTTAAGAAACTTGATTTAATAAACATATCAAACTTTGTACAATGATCATGCATAATCTTTTTGACACAAATGGAATATTCCCCTAAACTGACCATATTTTTGGCCACCAAGAAGGAAAGCAAAAATTATCTAGACCACAATCTCTGACTATAATACAAAATACAGAGTAGCCCCCTTCCCCAAAATCTTATTTCTTAGGAATTTAAAATTAAATTCTAAAATACGTTCAACTAAAGAGAAAATAAACAGCTAAGTAGAAATTAGAATGAAGAGGATTTCATATGAAAGTCTAATAAATGTAGCCAAAGTATTGGGCCAGCCAAAAAGTTCGTTCACGTTTTTCTGTTAAGACGTTACAGCCAATCCAATATAACTTTGGAAAATTTTATGGAAAATTTCTACCTTAAGTTCTTTAATTAGAAAATGAGGGGGAAGATGAAAGCAAATGACTTCAATTTCCAACTTGAAAAGACTGGCTGCAGGGAAGGAGAAAGGAGTGGAAGAATAGTCATGATCACCTAATCTTGCTCTCAAAGTGTGGTTCCCAGATGGGGAGCACTGGCTGATTGCACCACCTGGTAGCTTAGAAATGCACTTGATCTAGGACCTCTCCTAGTGAGACTAACAATCCCAGCATGTCCAAGACTGAGGAATTCTCAGAAAATGTAATTTTGCTAAATCCAAGTCTCCAGCAAACCAGGATGAATTAGTCACCCTACCTACTGAATCAGAATCTGCATTTCAACACAGTCCCCAGATATTTCATATGCACAGTGAGGTATGAGAAGTGCTGGTCTAGTATAAATTTTTATTTAATGTGCATATAGCCCTTTGTTCTGGCTGTGGTTCCACAAACTGCAGCTGCTGACACTGTAAATGCCCTGAGAATAGACAAGTCCCCCAGGCCTCAGAATTGGATAATCCTTGAATGAAGTTTCCAGAGAAGGTCACCAGCTTTGGAAAGGAGAATTTGGAAAGGTCAACCCAGAGACAAGAAAGGATGGTGCCTTGCACCTGCCAA
Source organism: Ovis canadensis (assembly GCF_042477335.2). NCBI lineage: Eukaryota > Metazoa > Chordata > Mammalia > Artiodactyla > Bovidae > Ovis > Ovis canadensis. The sequence continues at coordinate 206,236,752 of NC_091245.1, read as the reverse complement.
GGAGAGGAAGACCACCAAGTCTCTTGGCTTCATAGAACCCAAGGACATGTTCAAGGTGTCCTTGCAGTAGAAACTGATCAAAGGGGCCTAGAAGACAGTTAAAACCACCCTGGAGACTAATACATAATACCTAAAAACAGCATTACACTCCACAAAATCCTTTCACATGCCTAATTTCATTCAATCCCACTACCCCCTGCCCTTACTTCACACGAAGGCAATTCTATCTCAGAGAGGCTGAGCCACTGACCTTTCAACTCTGAATCTCAACCTTTCTGCAGAAAGGACAGGATTTCTCTGATCACCAGTAATTTCCCATGGAAGTGAGAAAGCAGAGGGATCAAAGTTTATGAAGAAATGGACATAAGGAGCTTCAATTCTATCTGCAATTCTTATTTCTTGAAAAAAAGCCAAAATATATTTATCAGAATACTGACTCCACAGAGTTGGGTGTTAGATACACTGATGTTTGTTACATTATTTTATATACTTTTCTATGTGTTTGAAATACTTTATAGCACTTTTTTTTTAAAGAAAAATTTAAAAGGCAGAGAAAATAACCCTGATTCCTATCAGGCTCTCAATCTCTCCTCCATCTGGGCTCTAGGTCTGGGACAACCCATTTATCAGTTGGAACCCAGAGGAGTGTGACGGCATCTCGAAGATCAGTGTGGCAACCAAGAACCTGTGGCTCCCAGACATTTTCATCACGGAATTGTGCGTATTAAGGGCTGGGGAAGCCCCGCCTTCTGGCAACAATGGTGCACAATCTACCAAAGGCCACTATAAGTGGTCTTACATGGCTGAGAGAGGAGCAGATGGGTAAGAAGAAAAAACATTGCTCCTGCCTCCCACCTCATTTCTCTTACAGCATGGATGTGGATAAGACCCCAAAAGGCCTCAAGGCATTCATAAGTAATGAAGGTCGCATCAGGTATAAGAAACCCATGAAGGTGGTAAGCATCTGTAACCTGAACATCTTCTACTTCCCCTTTGACCAGCAGAACTGCACCCTCACCTTCAGCTCATTTCTCTACACAGGTGAGCTGAAGTGGAGTCTTAGGGATGGAGTGAATAAAAGCAACCAATAAAGCAACAGAAAATAATGTATAAAAAAATTATGAATAAATGGTGACAAATGGGCTTCCCTGGTGGCTCAGCAGTAAAGAATCTGCCTGCAATGCAGGAGCTGCAGGAGACACAAGTTCTATCCATGGGTCAGGAAGATCCCCTGGAGAAGTGCATGGCAACCCACTCCAGTATTCTTGCCTGGAGAATCTCATGGGCAGGGGAGCCTAGCAGGCGACAGTCCATAGGATCGCAAAGAGTAGGACATGACTGAAGTGACTTAGCATGCACAGTGACCAAGGGCAGCAAAGATTAAGTCTGTTTGGATGCTTAAATATTTTCCATAAAATATTTCCTAGGGAGTTAGGAAAATATTGTGCATTTCCATCCCCAGCTGCTAGCAAATTTCCTGACATACGGCAGGCACTCAAAAATATTTGTTGAGGGAATTCCTTGGTGGTTCAGTGGTTAAGAATCTGTCTGCCAATGTAGCGGACATAGGTTCAATTCCTGGCTGGGGAATTAAGATCCCACATGCCCTGGAGAAACTAAGCCCACATGCCACAACTAGGACCCAATGCAGCCAAATTAATAAATAAATATTTTTTATAAAGAACTTTTAAAAATTGTTGAATGAAAGGATGGGAAAAGAGTTCAGTTGAGTCAACAGGAGACTATCTTTGGAAAATTATTTGGCTCTTCCTTCCAGTGGAGTACATATCGCTGGGCATGGAGAAAGAAGTGTGGGAAATAGCAGACACATCCCAGAACATCATTCAGACCCATGGAGAATGGGAGCTCCTGGGCATCAACAAGGCCACCCCAAAGAAGTCTGTGGGCACCAACCTATATGATCAGATCATCTTCTATGTGAGTTCAGAGGCCTTTGCTTTTTCCTTCCTTCTTGCTTGCTGCCTACAATCTCCACCAAATGGATATCTCCCAAGTTTCAGGGCTTCTCAGTTTTACCACTTCTGCCAGAGACCAAAACCCTCTCTTCTTGCTTCCTAGCCACATACTCCTCCTAAAGCTCATGGCTCTAATCTAACTCTCCCTTGGCAAGTTCTACACCAAAATATGAAGCTGTCTGCATAGCTCCAGATGCCAGAGTGATAAGAGACCAATGAGGAAGGCAGAGACAGAAACAGTCACTACTATTCCAAGCAGCCTCTGAATCCCATATTCACTTCCCTTCCTCTCCTTCTCACTAGGTGGCCATCAGGCGCAGACCCAAACTCTACATTATGAATCTCCTGGTGCCGAGTAGCTTTCTGGTCACCATTGACGCCCTCAGCTTCTATCTGCCAGCAGGAAGCGAGAGCCGTGCCCCATTCAAGATAACTCTTCTGCTGGGCTACAACGTCTTCCTGCTCATGATGAATGACTTACTCCCTGCCAGTGGCACCCCCCTCATCAGTATGGCCCCTCCAGCTCTTCAGAAGAGAAGGGTGGGAGGGACTGGCTGAACTGGCTCAGGGAAGGGAGATATACTGGGCAAAAGAGGCTGTGCTTCCCAGGGTGGGATTGGAAGAGAAGAACGAAGTCCTGGCTGGTGCCTCTGGCCCTCAGGCAGGCCCAACTTCCCTCCAGGTGTCTATTTTGCCCTGTGTCTGTCCCTGATGGTGCTCAGCCTGCTGGAGACCATCTTCATCTCCTACCTGCTGCACTTGGCCACCACCCAGCCCCCACCCATGCCTCGCTGGCTCCATTTCCTGCTTCTACACTGCACCAGCCCAAGGACATGCTGCCCCGCTGTGCCTCAGAAGGGAAACACGGGCCTTGCCCACCTGCCTGGTGAGGGAAGTCAGCACTGCCCAGGCTTCCTCTTCCATCACCTCCGCTTTTCTGCTCCTACCTCCTTCCCTGCCCTCACAATTCCCCAGTTGACCCTGGTGGCCCATGGCTGAGTTTGTCTCTCCACAGGTGTGAAGGAGCCCATGGAGTTGGTGCAGAAGTTGCCAGGTCCCAGAGAGACAGAGCTAAATGGGTGCCCTGGGTCCACGAGGGCCCAGCAGGAAGACAAGGCTCAAAAGCAGCACTTGGCCAGCCTGTGGGTGCAGTTCAGCCACATGATGGACACCTTGCTCTTCTGCCTCTACCTGCTCTTCTTGGCCACTTCCATTATCACAGTCATCATCCTCTGGAACACCTAAGCATGGCATCTGTCTGCTCCTGCACATCCAGCTCAGAGTTGCTTTGGCCTCCAGGGGTCAGCCAGGTCTTTGTGCTTGTTGAGTACTGACTGTAATGACCCCAAAGATGATAAAGTTTCCTGCTACATTCCATGCATCTCAATCCAGCCCTGCCAGTCAGTCTCAACCCAATTACAATTACAAGAACAATCCCTCTGTTCCTGCATTCTGTTGGCTTCTCTCAGCTCTCCCATGAGATTCTGGGCTCTCCTTTATATCTCCTGCATAGCAGTTCTACCTCCTCTGCCTGCTTAACTGGCCCCAATAAATCATTTTGCAGACAACTCTGGCTCTTTATCGTGTTTTGGGATGGAAAGTTAACTATCCAGGACTGATAGTTTCAAAATATCATCGTGTATCCCTCTGCCTGTGATAAAGCTTTGATGACAACCCAATGTGATGAATGTCCTGTACTAGAAGTTTTAATTTCTTAGGCATTTTTAAAGATGTATTTCTTACTCATGTGTGTGCTAAGTTGCTGTAGCCCACCAGGTTCCTCTGCCTATGGGATTCTCCAGGCAAGAATACTGGAGTGGGTTGCCATGCCCTCCTCCAAGGGATCTTCCCAACCCAGGGATCAAACCCAGGTCTCCCTCACTGCAGGCAGATTATTTACGGACTGAGGCACCAGGGAAGCCCAAGAATACTGGAGTGGGTAGCCTATCCCTTCTCCAGGGGGATCTTCCTGATCCAGGGAATTGAACCAGGGTCTCCTGCATTGCAGGCAGATTCTTTGCCAGCTGAGCTACCAGGAAAGCCCTTCTTACTTATAGATAGAAACTTTTATTCATCTTTTTCATTTTCTTGCACTAACTTCAATTTAACACTCTCATAATTTATTTTTATTTTATTCTTTAATTTTCTAAGTTGAATTCTCAGTTAAAATATTCTCAGTCTTCCTATAAATTTTACTCTGACACAGTTTGAGCTGTATCCTATAGGTTTTAGAATGAAATGTTCTCTTCTTTATTAGTTCCTGGACAGTTCATAACTTGAGTATTTATTTCCTCCTTGATCTAAAACCTATTTAGGAAAGTGTTTCTTATATCCATGGATAAGTGGGTTTTGCTAGTGTTATCTCTCATTGTTAAGTTCTAGTTTCCTGAATTATCATCAGAGATCACACGAACTTTAGAAACTTTCTGAATTTATAAAATTTCTTTCTGGCTGGATTCATGATTGATTTTTTGTTTCAGGACATTAAAAAGTATATATTCCCTATTTACATGTACTTCTATAAATAGAGCTTATTGATTGAATAATTTAAATCCTCTCCGTGTGTGCTATTTTATTCAAATTATCTGAGTAGTTGTAGTTTTTCTTTTATATACTTGACTGCTATTTCATAAGATCCATAAAAGTGTATGGTTATTATATCTTGAATTGTCCCTGATTTGATCCTTAAATAATGGCACTATCTATCCCATTCAATGTGTTCTAAACTTCATTTCCATTTGTATGACAATAACGTTGCTACTCTACCTCTGTGTGTGTGTGTGTGTACACCTGCTGTTGTATCCAACTCTTTGTTACTCCATGGACTGAAGCCCTCCATCCATGGAATTTCCTAGGCAAGAATACTAGAGTGGGTTGCTATTCCCTACTCCAGGGGATTGTCCCAACCCAAGAACCAAATCCTAGTCCCTTGTATCTCCTGCATTGGCAGGCAGAATATTTTTTATTTTATATTTATTTATTAATTGTATCAATCATCAATTATTTATTTAATAAATTAATTATTAATTATTTTATTAATTCTTGGTTAATTTTGAAAAACTATTATGCATACAAGGTACAAATATTAAAAGGTATGAAAGAGTAAAACATGTCTACCTTTCATCTCTGTTTCCAGTGACCAAGCTCCCCATTTTCTTGTGCATCTTTCAGGTACTCATTTTCCACCTTTCCTTGTCACTTTGCTTTTGATGAAGTTATGTAAACAGCATAAAGCTGGATTTTATTTAATTCAACATTTCTTTTGATAAATGGATTCAGCTTTGTTTGCATTTAGAAAAAATACAGTTGGTTTTATTCCTTCCATACATTTTCTGTTTACAATTTATATTCCTTGCCATTCCCTCACTTTTGCTGGCTCGGTCTAATTTCTATTAATTTTTTTCCTCCTATAAATTTTAAGTCCTATAATACTTTTAAAGTACTTTCATGATCATGTTCCTAATAACTATAATTAGACCAATATATTTTCATTAATTTCCAAAACTAAATTATTATACTGATTCCCCACCAAGACAGTTTGTTTTAAGCAATACTGCCCTCCATCTAATCTTTCTCTGTGCTGGAATTTCTGCTATTCACAGGTTAGCAGATCTGCCCTCCATGCTCTTTTTCATCATGCCCTCATTTCTTTGTAGGCTGGTTTTGTGTTATAATCAATCTTCCAGACAACCAATTCAGTTCTCAGTAGTGACCATTTCTACTCTTAGTTCATCTATCGAATTTTTTAATTAAAAACACTTTGGGAAGGGCTTCCTTGGTGGCTCAATGGTAAAGAATCCATCTGCCAAGGCAGGGGACATGAATTTGATCCCTGATCCAGGAAGATCCCACATGCCGCAAAGCAACTAAGCTCGTGTACCCCAACTATTGAGCCTGTGCTCCAGAGCCTGGGAGCTGCAACTACTGAGCCTACATGCCGCAACTACTGAAGTCTGTGTACTCTAGAGCCCGTGCTCTGCAACAAGAAAAACCACCACGATGAAAAACCTGCATACGGAAGCAAGAGAGTAGCCCCTGTGAGTCAACACTAGAGGAAAAGCCTGCACAGCTAGAGACTCAGCACAGCCATAAATAAATAAATAAAATTCTGGAAAAAAATAAAAACACAGTTTTTACTCTCATAAAGTCTAAATGTTCTGATCAAATACCTTAAACATTATCTTCGCTGTCTTTTTTTTTTTTTTTTAACCTTTCTACTTCAGTAGGAGCCTCTGTCCTAAATATCCATCTTGGTGATTGAGATGGTTAATTTTATGTGTCAGTTTGGCTAGGCTATAATACCCAGTTGCCTGGTCAAAAAATAGACTGAACGTTGCTGTGATTAATATTTATAATCAACAGACTTTAAAATAAAGCAAATTACCCTCCAAAATGTGGGTTAGCCTCATCCAATCAGTTGAAGATCTGAAGAGCAAAGACTGATGTTTCTGATGAAGGAATTCTTACTCAATAATGCAACATACTTGTCTATTATACCTTAATAAAGTAGAGTACAACACAGAAACCCTGACTGAGTTTCCAGCCTCCCGGTCTGGTCTGCAGATTTCAAACTCAGCACTTCAAAGCAACTCTTACCTGAATTTCCAATCTTTCAGGTTATGTTACAGATTTAGCCTCTACAATCACAAGAGTCAATTTCTTTCCTTTTTTAAAAAAAAATGTTTTGACTGTGCAACATATAGAATCTTGGATCCCCAACCAGGGATCCAACCCATGCCCCCTGCATTGGAAGTGCAGTCTTCCCATGCACTGGGCCACCAGGAAAGTCCATAGAGTCTATTTCTTACCACCTAAGGATTTTTATTTTTTTTCTTCAGAAAATATATATTTTGTTTCTCTGTAGAAACAGAGAGGCCTGATTCTTTATATACTAAGTTCAGTTCAGTTCAGTTCAGTCGCTCAGTCATGTCCGACTCTTTGCGACCCCATGAACTGCAGCATGACAGTCCTCCCTGTCCATCAAAAGGGATATAAAAATATATAGAAATTACTTTCACTCTCAAACTGCCTATTATCTTACTATATGGTCATTTTTGAATGTGAGCCATTAAATGTTCGTCATTCAAAACTTTTTTGCCCCACAAATTGCAAATATAAAGAGAGAGCAAAAGAAGGGATCCATAAAGTAAGAGATTTAAGATGTATAACTTCAATTTAATCATGATAAAATATCAAACAAACCTAAAATGACTGCAATAATTTGAAAAAAAAAAAAAACTTCCCACTCACCCAGAGAGCTTCATTGGTGAGTTCTGTCAAATATATAAAGAATAATTAATATGAATTCTACACAATCTCTTTCAAAAATTAGAAGCAGAGGGAATAATTCACAACTAATTCTGAGACCTGTGTTATTACCCAGATGCTGAAATCAGACAAAGACATTACAAAAAGAAAACTAAAGATCAACATCCCTTATGAACATAAAAGCAGAGATTCTCATCAAAGTACTAACACACTGAAGTCCAGCAACACATCAAGAGGATTACACGCCAGAAACAAGCAGAACTTACCCGAGAGCACAAGGTTGGTTAACATCAAAAAACTGTTAGTGTAAGACTATATTAAAAGAACAAAGGGCAGAACCCACATGATCAACTCAACAGATACAGACAATGCATTTAACAAAAATCCAACACCTTTCAGTATAAAAACGATCGACAAACTGAAAATAGAATGGTACTTCCTCAATCTGATAAAGTGCATCTGTGAAAAACATGCTGTCATCACAGTAGATAGCAACACACTGCAACTTTTTCCCATAAAATTGGGAACAAAATAAGGATGCCCATTTTTCCCACTTCCATTCAACACTGTACTATTAGCCAGGGCAACTGGCAATACAAATAAATAAAAGGCATCCATATTGGAAAGGAAGAAATAAAAACTCTACTTGCAGATGATAGGATCTTATAAATAGAAAATCTGAAGGAATCACTACAACATCTATTGGAACTAATGAATGAGTTCAACAAGATTATAAGATACAAGATCAATACATAAAAAAGTATTTATATACATTAGCAATAAACAACTTGAAAATAAAATTAAGAATTATTTCAACAATGGACTTCCCTGGCAGACCAGTGGTTAAGAATCTGCCTACCAATATAGGGGACATGCATTCAATCCCTGGTCTAGGAAGATTCCACAGACTGCAGCACAACTAAACCCATGCACCACAACTACTAAAGCCTGTACACCCTAGAGCCCATGTTCTGCAACAAGAAAAGCCACCACAGTGAGAAGCCCACACACTGCAACTAGAGAGAAGCCCCTGCTCACCACAACTAGAGTAAGCTCTGCGTAGCAATGAACACCCAGCACAGCCATAAATAAATAAATCTTTTTTAAAACCTTACTACAGACTACAATAATCAAGATATTGTGGTACTAACATAAGGAAAGATATCGAGCAATGAAACAGAACTGGGAGTTCATAAATAAACATTTATGATCAATTAATTTTTACAAATGGACCAAGACGATTCAATAGGGAAAAGAAATATTTTTCAGCAAATGGTGATGGGATAGCTAGATACCAACATGCAAAAGAATGAGTTTGGATCCTTATCTCACACCATACACAAAAACTAACTCAGAGCAGATCTCTAAACCTAGATGCAAGAGCTAAAACAAACCATCAGGAAAGTGAGAGGAAGAAAATATTTGAAGACTCTGCACTTCCAGTGCTGGGTGTGCAGGTTTGATCCCTGGTCAGAGAACTGAGATCCTGCATGCCACATGGCAAAGCAAAAAAAAAAAAAGAAAGAAAACCAAACGTTTCTTACAAACTCAACAATAGACAAATAACCGATTGTAAAAGTAGCAAAGAATCTGAACAGACGTTTCATCAAAGAAGACATATAAGTGACCAATAAGCATGAAAAGATGTTCAACATCTTAGTCGTTGTTGTTGTTCAGTCGCTAAGTCGCGGCCTTTTAGAATGTTGTCTAGGTTTAGTCATAGCTTTTCTTCCAAGGAGCAAGCGTCTTTTAATTTCATGGCTGCAGTCACCATCTGCAGTGATTTTGGAGCCCAAGAAAATAGTCTGTCATTGTTTCCCTTGTTTCCCCATCTGTTTGCTATGAAGTGATGGGACCAGATGCCATGATTTTAGTTTTCTGAATGTTGAGCTTTAAGCCAACTTTTTCACGCTCCTCTTTCAATTTCATTACGAGGCTCTTTAGTTCTTCTTTGCTTTCCACCATAAGGTTGGTGTCATCTGCATATCTGAGGTTATTCATATGTCTCCCAGCAACCTTGAGTCCAGCTTGTGCTTCAACCAGCCAGGCATTTCCTATTTATTTAGCCTTTCCCATTCAAAAAAGATGTCCTATTCATTATAGGGAACTGGAATGCAAAAGTAGGAAGTCAAGAAACACCTGGAGTAACAGGCAAATTCAGCCTTGGAATACGGAATGAAGCAGGGCAAAGACTAATAGAGTTTTGCCAAGAGAACGCACTGGTCATAGCAAACACCCTCTTCCAACAACACAAGAGAAGATTCTACACATGGACATCACCAGATGGTCAACACCAAAATCAGACTGATTATATTCTTTGCAGCCAAAGATGCAGAAGCTCTATACAGTCAACAAAAACAAGACCAGGAGCAGACTGTGGCACAGATCATGAACTCCTTATTGCCAAATTCAGACTTAAATTGAAGAAAGTAGGGAAAACCACTAGACCATTCAGGTATGACCTAAATCAAATTCCTTATGATTATACAGTGGAAGTGAGAAATAGATTTAAGGGACTAGATCTGATAGATAGAGTGCCTGATGAATTACGGATGGAGCTTCATGACATTGTACAGGAGAAAGGGATCAAAACCATCCCCATGGAAAAGAAATGCAAAAAAGCAAAATGGCTGTCTGGGGAGGCCGTACAAATAGCTGTGAAAAGAAGAGAAGTGAAAAGCAAAGGAGAAAAGGAAAGATATAAGCATCTAAATACAGAATTCCAAAGAAGAGCAAGGAGAGATAAGAAAGCCTTCCTCAGTGATCAATGCAAAGAAATAGAGGAAAACAACAAAATGGGAAAGACTAGAGATCTCTTCAAGAAAATTAGAGATACCAAGAGAACATTTCATGCAAAGATGGGCACAAATAAAGGACAGAAATGGTATGGACTTAACAGAAGCAGAAGATATTAAGAAGAGGTGGCAAGAATACACAGAAGAACTGTACAAATAAGGTCTTAATGACCCACAAAACCACGAAGATGTGACACTAACTTACAGCCAGACATCCTGGAATGTGAAGTCAAGTGGGACTTAGAAAGCATCACTACGAACAAAGCTAGTGGAGGCTGAGCTATTTCAAATCCTGAAAGATGATGCTGTGAAAGTGCTGCACTCAATATGCCAGCAAATTTGGAAAACTCAGCAGTGGCCACAGGACTGGAAAAGGTCAGTTTTCATTCCAATCCCTAAGAAAGGCAATGCCAAAGAATGCTCAAACTACCACACAATTGCACTCATCTCACACACTAGTAAAGTAATGCTCAAAATTCTCCAAGCCAGGCTTCAGCAATACGTGAACCATGAACTTCCAGATGTTCAAGCTGGTTTTAGAAAAGGCAGAGGAACCAGAGATCAAATTGCCAACATCCACTGGATCATGGAAAAAGCAAGAGAGTTCCAGAAAAACATCTATTTCTGCTTTATTGACTATGCAAAAGCCTTTGACTGTGCGGATCACAATAAACTGTGGAAAATTCTTAAAGAGATAGGAATACCAGACCATGTGACCTGCCTCTTGAGAAACCTATATGCAGGTCAGGAAGCAACAGTTAGAACTGGACATGGAACAACAGACTGGTTCCAAATAGGAAAAGGAGTACGTCAAGGCTGTATACTGTCACCCTGCTTATTTAACTTCTATACAGAGTACATCATGAGAAACGCTGGGCTGGAAGAAGCACAAGCTGGAATCAAGATTGCCAGGAGAGATATCAATCACCTCAGATATGCAGATGACACCACCCTTATGGCAGAAAGTGAAGAGAAACTAAAAAGCCTCTTGATGAAAGTGAAAAAGGAGAGTGAAAAGTTGGCTTAAAGCTCAACATTCAGAAAACGAAGATCATGGCATCTGGTCCCATCACTTCATGGGAAATAGATGGGAAAACAGTGAAAACAGTGTCAGACTTTCTTTTTTTTGGCTCCAAAATCACTGCAGATGGTGATTGCAGCCATGAAATTAAAAGATGCTTACTCCTTGGAAGGCAAGTTATGATCAACCTAGACAGCATATTAAAAAGCAGAGATATTACTTTGCCAACAAAGGTCCATCTAGTCAAGGCTATGGTTTTTCCTGTGGTCATGTATGGATGTGAGAGTTGGACTGTGAAGAAAGCTGAGTGCCAAAGACTTGATGCTTTTGAACTGTGGTGCTGGAGAAGACTCTTGAGAGTCCCTTGGACTGCAAGGACATCCAACCAGTCCATTCTAAAGGAGATCAGCCCTGGGTGTTCCTTGGAAGGACTGATGCTAAAGCTGAAACTCCAGTACTTTGGCCACCTCATGTGAAGAGTTGAGTCATTGGAAAAGACCCTGATGCTGGGAGGGATTGGGGGCAGGAGGAGAAGGGGACGACAGAGGATGAGATGGCTGGATGGCATCACCGACTCGATGGAGATGAGTTTGAGTGAACTGCAGGAGTTTAGATGGACAGGGAGGCCTGGCGTGCTGCAATTCATAGGGTCGCAAAGAGTCGGACACAAATGAGCGACTGAACTGAACTGAAGTGAACTGATTCAGGCTCAACAGTCTAACAATCGGTGAGTAGGTTGGTGGACAATGACCGCTAGGGGGTGGTGTTGGCTAACTCCATAAACCACTCTCCAGTATTTCAGGGCCCAGACAAAAAGCATTTTCTTTTCTGTTTTTTTCTGCCATTCTCCTCTCTTAAGTTTTTAAGTGAAGTTTCTATTGAATGACCTCAACCTGTTTTAACTGAGCTTTTGAAAGAGTTTAAAGATATTTTTCTTCAACGCTCAGCCTGGACAAAGAGGGCTGTCATACCTCTGGAGACTAGTTACATCTCTGGAGGTGATAGTGAAAAAGAGAGAGACTAGCAAGCTAGGACATGAACAGTAAAAATCTCAGCTATCCAATAGCATATTAAGAATCCTCAACTTTCAGAACAATGACTCCAGAGCTAAAAGAAACTAGAAAAATAAACACTCACAGTAGTGAAAAATTGGCTCTGATCAGTTCAGTTCAGTCGCTCAGTCATGTCCGACTCCTTATGACCCCATGGACTGCAGCACGCAAGGCTTCCTTGTCCATCACCAAGTCCCGGAGCTTATTCAAACTCATGTCCATTCAGTTGGTGATGCCATCCATCCATCTTATCTTCTGTGGTCCCCTTCTTTTCCCGCCTTCAATCTTTCCCAGCATCAGGGTCTTTTCCAATGAGTCAGTTCTTCACATAAGGTGGCCAAGTATTGGAATTTCAGCTTCAGCATCAGTCCTTCCAATGAATATTCAGGACTGACTTCCTTTAGGATAGACTGGTTGGATTTCCTTGCAGTCCAAGGGACTCTCAAGAGTCTTCTCCAGCACCACAGTCCAAAAGCATCAATTCTTTAGCACTCAGCTTTCTTTATAGTCCAACTCTCACATCCATACATGACCACTGGAAAAACCATAGCTTTGACTAGATGGACCTTTGCTGGCAAAGTAATGTCTCTATTTTTTAATATGCTGTCTAGGTTGGTCATAACTTTTCTACCAAGGAACAAGCATCTTTTAATTTCATGGCTGCAGTCACCATCTGCACTGATTTTGGAGCCCAATAAAATAGAGCCTCTCACTGTTTCCATTGTTTCCCCATCTATTTGCCATGAAGTTATGGGACCAGATGCCATGACCTTAGTTTTCTGAATGTTGAGTTTTAAGCCAACTTTTTCACTCTCTTCTCTCACTTTCATCAAGAGGCTCTTTAGTTCTTCAGTTTCTGCCATAAGTGTGGTGTTATCTGCATATCTGAGGTTATTGATATTTCACCGGACAATCTTGATTCCAGCTTGTGCTTTATCCAGTCCAGCAATTCTCATGATGTACTCTGCATATAACTTAAATAAGCAGGGTGACAATATACAGCCTTGACGTACTCCTTTCCCGATTTGGAACCAGTCTGTTGTTCCATGTCCAGTTCTAACTGTTGTTTCTTGGCCTGCATTTCTCAAGAGGCAGGTCAGGTGGTCTGGTATTCCCATCTCTTTCAGAATTTTCCACAGTTTATTGTGATCCGCACAGTCAAAGGCTTTTGCATAGTCAATAAAGCAGAAATAGATGTTTTTCTGGAACTCTCTTGCTTTTTCCATGATCCAGTGGATGTTGGCAATTTGATCTCTGGTTCCTCTGCCTTTTCTAAAACCAGCTTGAACATCTGGAAGTTCATGGTTCACGTATTGCTGAAGCCGGGCTTGGAGAATTTTGAGCATTACTTTGCTAGCGTGTGAGATGAGTGCAATTGTGTGGTAGTTTGAAAATTCTTTGGCATTGCCGTTTTTTGGGACTGGAATGAAAACTGACCTTTCCCAATCCTGTGGCCAATGCTCAGTCTTCCAAATTTGCTGGCATATTGAGTGCAGCACTTTTGCAACACCATCTTTTAGGATTTGAAATAGTTCAATTGGAATTCCAACACCTCCACTAGCTTTGTTCGTAGTGATGCTTTCTAAGTCCCACTTGACTTCACATTCCAGGATGTCTGGCTCTAGTCCAGTGATCACACCATCGTGATTATCTGGGTCAGGAAGATCATTTTTGTATAGTTCTTCTCTGTATTCTTGCCACTTCTTCTTAATATCTTTTGCTTCTTTTAGGTCCATGCCATTTCTGTCTTTTATTTGTGCCCATCTTTGCATGAAATGTTCCCTTGGTATCTCTAATTTTCTTGAAAAGATCTCTAGTCTTTCCTATTCTATTGTTTTCCTCTATTTCTTTGTATTGATTACTGAGAAAAGGCTTTCTTATCTCTCCTTGCTATTCTCCGGAACTCTGCATTCAAATGGGTATATCTTTCCTTTTCTCCTTTGCCTTTTGCTTCTCTTCTTTTCACAGCTATTTGTAAGGCCTCCTCAAACAACAAGTTTGCTTTTTTTCATTTCTTTTTCTTGGGGATAGTCTTGATCACTGCCTGCTATACAATGTCACGAACCTCTGTCCATAGTTCTTCAGAACTCACTCTGTCTAACAGATTTAATCCCTTGAATCTATTTGTCACTTCCACTGTATAATCATAAAGGATTTGATTTAGGTCATACCTGAGTGTTCTCTCCCATCAGGAAACTTCCATAAGCCTCTTTTCCTCTCCATCAGAGAGCAGACAGAATGAAAACCATAGTCACAGAAAACTAACCAATCTGATCACATGAACCACAACCTTGTCTAACTCAATGAAACCATGAGCCATGCTGTGTAAGGCCACCTAAGATGGATGGGTCATGGTGGAGAGGTCTCACAGAATGTGGTCCACTGGAGAAAGGAATGGCAAACCACTTCAGTATTCTTGCCCTGAGAAGCCCATGTACAGTATGAAAAGGCAAAAAGACAGGACACTGAAAGATGAACTCCCCATGTCGGTAGGTGCCCAATATGCTACTGGAGATCAGTGGAGAAATAACTCCAGAAAGATTGAAGAGACAGAGCCAAAGTAAAAACAACACCCAGTTGTGGATGTGACTGGTGATGGAAGTAAAGTCTGATGCTGTAAAGAGCCATACTGCATAGGAACCTGGACTGTTAGGTCCATGAATCAAGGCAAATTGGAAGTGGTTAAATAGGAGATGGCAAGAGTGAACATCGACATTTTAGGAATCAGTGAACTAAAATGGACTGGAATGGGTGAATTTAACTCAGATGACCATTATATCTACTACTGTAGGCAAGAATCACTTAGAAGAAATGGAGTAGCCATCACAGTCAACAAAAGAGTCCAAAATGTAGTACTTGGATGCAATCTCAAAAACAACAGAATGATCTCTGTTCATTCCCAAGGCAAACCATTCAATATCACAGTAATCCAAGTCTATGCCCCAACCAGTAATGCTGAAGAACCTGAAGTTGAACAGTTCTATGAAGACCTACAAGACCTTCTAGAACTAACACCCAAAACAGATGTCCTTTTCATTATAGGGGACTGGAATGCAAAAGTAGGAAGTCAAGAAACACCTGGAGTAACAGGCAAATTTGGCCTTGGAGTACAGAATGAAGCAGGGCAAAGGCTAATAGAGTTTTTCTAAGAGAATGCACTGGTCATAGCAAACACTCCTTCCAACAACACAAGAGAAGACTCTACACATAGACATCACCAGATGGTCATTACCAAAATCAGATTGATTATATTCCTTACAGCCAAAGATGGAGAAGCTGACTGTGGCTCAGATCACGAACTCTGATCACTAAGCAACAAGTAAGCCCAGCTGAGAAGCACGAAAGGCTCTAAGATTTACCCTGAAAGTGCCCTAATCCATCAGCTCAATACATACAAAAACCAAAGCCCTGACTGGCAGTGTCTAGAAAAGTCCAATTCTTATACATGTATCAACAGTACTCTGAAGGGGACATATCAAACCATTATTTTGACATCTTTACAGGTAGAACCTGGAGAGGAAAAAAGTGTCAATTAGTTAGAAGAAAACACAGGGTTGGCAGTGATTTCTTGAATATGACACCAAAAGTACGGGCAACAAAAGAAAAAACAGGTAAGTTGGACTTCATCAAAATTTAAAACATTTGTGCATCAAGGGACACTACCAACAGAGTCAAAAAGCAACCTGAAGAACTGGAGAAAATATTCGAAAATCATACACCTGACAAGGGATTGATACCCAGAATATATAAACAACTCCTACAACTCAACAACAACAAAATTGATTTTAAAAAGGGCAAAGGACTTGAATAGACATTTCTCAAAAGAATATATACAAATGGTCAATAAACACATGAAAAGATGCTCAACATCACTAGTCATTAGAGAAATGCAAATCAAAACCATAATGAGATATCACTTGACACCTTTAAGGATGAACATTATAAAAGAAAAACTTTTTCAAAGAAAATAACAAGCTTTGGTGAGGATATGGAGGACCTGGAACCCTTATGCATGTAAGTGACAATGTAAAATGGTACAGCTGCTGGAAAACAGTATGGTGGCTTAAGATTAAATCATGCAATCCAGCAATTCTACTTCTGGATATATATATATCCAAAAAAAGTGAAAGCAGGGACTCAAACAGATACTTATACACTCATGCTCAAAGCAGCATTGTTCATGATTAGCTAAAATATGGAAACAACCCAAGTATTGTTTCACTTGGGTTCACAGTGAATGGATAAGTAAAATGTAGTGTATACATAGAGTGGAATATTATTTAGCCCTATAAAGGAAGGAAATTCTGACATATGCTACAACATGGATGAAACTTGAGGGCATTATGCTAAGTGAAATAAACTAGTCACAAAAGAACAAAATTGTATGAGTCTACTTAATCTACTTAAATGAGGTACTTAGAATAGTCAAAATCATGTAGACAGTAGAATAGGGGAGGAGAGAATGGGAAATTATTAATATTGTTTGATGGATACAGAGTTTCAGTTTCACAACATGAAGAGTTCTGTGGATGGATGGTGGTGTTAGTAGCACAACAATGTGAATGTACTTAATACCACTGAACTGTACACTTAAAATGGTTAAGATGGCAATTTTTTAATTTAAATTTATTTATTTTAATTGGAGACTAATTACTTTACAATATTGTATTGGTTTTGCCATACATCAACATGAATCCACCACGGGTGTACACGTGTCTATCCCTGGTTGGGATACCATCTTGGTAATTTTTTTAAAGATGATGCATTTTATTTTATTTACTTTTGGCCATGTGTCACGACAAATGGGATCTTAGTTCCCCAACCAGGGATAGAACCCGTGCCCCCTGCAGTGAAAGAATTGAGTCTTAACCACTGGACCACCAGGGAAGTCCCAAGATGGTAAATTTTATGTTACATGTATTTTACTACAATTAAAAAACAAAACAAAAAGTGTAAGCCTCAGCTTGGAGGAGCCTGAAATTACTTCTACTTCTCAGTCTAAAGTTAGTAAGACTCTCCCTTACTGACTGGCAACAACCAGTCATTCATCCAGCAAATATTTCCTGGGCATGTACCATGTGCCAGGCACTCTTCTAGACACCTGACACACAGCAGGGAATAAAACAGACAGAAGGCCCCAGTCTTCACAGAGCTTACATTCTAGACTGCTTGATATTCAAGACTCATTTTGAAACCTTAATGGCAATATATTGATTTACAAAAAGAACTAGAACTGGTGGTTGACCAATACAAATGGTCTTTTAACATATGAAAGTATGTTCAACCTCACTCAAACTAAGAGAAATGCAAATTAAAACTATACTCTGTTCCCCTACATATTGATAGAAAGTCCAAACTTTGACAACACATTCTGTTTATGAGGCAGCAGAGGTACAGGCACTCTCATACATTGCCTGTGTCAGGGCAAAATGGCACATTTTCCATGGATAGCCATTAAGTATTCACAACACCAAGAGCAATGAAGGTTCAGCAGGCTTCACAGTGAGTTCAACAGAGTGTCCCCTGCCATGGAAATCGAATTCAATTTGAACTAATCACTCTCCTTTAAGAACAAATTCTAGGACTTCTCTGGTGGTACAGTGGATAAGAATCTACCTGACAATGCAAGGGACAGGGGTTTGATTCCTGGTCCAGGAAGATTCCACATGAGGAGGAGCAGCTAAGCCCATGTGCTATAACTACTGAGGCCAAGCTCTACAACCCACAGGTCAAAACAACTAAGCCCATGTGCCACAACTACAGAGCCCCGTGCTCTGCAACAAGAGAAGCCACCACAATGAGAAGTCTGCACATCACAATGAAAAGTAGCTCCTGCTCACTGAAACTAGAGAAATGCCATACACAGCAATGAAGACCCAGTGCAGCCAAAAATAAATTAAAAATTTTAAAGACAATTTTAAGAAATAAATGCAAATGTATAACGATATCAATGTGCTAATTCACTTCAGTCATGTCCAATGCTTTGCAACTATGGACTGTAACCCAGCAGATTCCTCTGTCCATGGGATTCTTCGGGCAAGCGTACTGGAGTGGGTTGCCATGCCCTCCTCCAGGAGATCTTCATGATCCAGGAATCAAAATCCTGATTCCTACAGCTCCTGCATTGCAGACAGATTCTTTGCCATTGAATCACTGGGGAAACCCAAAGATATCAATAGAAAGGTGATATTAATAGCTGCAGCATTATTTGCAATAGAAAAAACTGCAAAAATAATCTGAATGTTTATCAGACAAGAAACAAATAATGATATACCAAAGTATAGAATGTTACAGAATCATTGAAAATAGCTATAGTTTGTCTACATTCCACCATATATTAAATAAAAATTAAATTTGTTGTAGACAAAAACATATCATCATCATAATAGCTAATACTTGGACTTTCCTGGCAGTCCAGTGGTTAAAACTCCACACTGCAAATGCAGGGTGCATGGATTCAAATCTTTTTTGGGGAACTAAGATCCCACATGCCATACAGTACAGCCAAAATAATAATAATGATAGCTAACACTTACATTGCATTGATAATGTGTCAACAGTGTTCTAAGGGCTTTTCATATATTATCTCATATAATCCTCACAACAAACTAATGAGGTAAATATTGTTATTGTTGTTGTTCAGTTGCTAAGTCATGTCTGACTCTTTGTGACCCCTTGGACTGCAGCACGCCAGGCTTCCCTGTCCTTCACTATCTCCCAGATTTTGCTCAAATTTATGTCCATTGAGTCAGTGATGCTATCTAACCATCTCATCCTCTGTTGCCTCCTTCTCCTTTTGCCTTCAATCTTTCCCAGCATCAGGGGCATTTCCAATGAGTCGGTTCTTTGCATCAGGTAGCCAAAGTATTGGAGCTTCAGCATCAGCATCAGTTCTTCCAATGAATATTCTGGGCTGATTTCCCTTAGGATTGACTGGTTTGATCTCCTTGCAGTCTAAGGGACTTTCTAGAATCTTCTCCAGCACCACAGTTTGAAAGAAAACACTAATTCTTTGGCATTCAACCTTCTTTAGGGTCCAACTCTCACATCCTTAAATGACTACTGGAAAAACCATAGCTTTGACTATATACATGTTTGTCGACAGAGATGTCTCTGCTTTTTAATACATTGTCTAGGTTGATCATAGCTTTCCTTCCAAGGAGCAAGTGTCTTAATTTCATGACTGCAGTCACTGTCCACAGTGATTTTGGAGCCCAAGAACATAAAATCTGTCACTTTCCACTTTTTCTCCTTCTGTTTGCCATAAAGTGATGGGACCAGAGGCCATGATCTTAGTTTTTTGAATGTTGAATTTTAAGCCAGCTTTTTCACTCTCCTCTTTCACCCTCACCAAGAGGTTTTTTATTTCCTATTCACTTTCTGTGATTAGAGAGAAATCTGCATCTGCATATCTGAGGTTATTTCTCTAGCAATCTTGATTTCAGTCTGTGATTCATCCAGCCCAATATTTCACATGATGTACTCTGCATATATGTTAAACAGGGTAACAGTATACAGCTTTGTCATACTCCTTTCCCAATTTTGAACCAGTCCATTGTTCTGTGTCTGGTTCCAACTGTTGTTCCTTGACACACATACAGTTTCTTAGGAGACAGGTAAGGTGGTCTGGTACTCCCATCTCTTTAAGAACTATCCACAGTTTATTGTGATCCACCCAGTCAAAGGCTTTAGCATAGTCAATGAAGCAGAAGTAGATGTTTTTCTATAATTCCCTTGCTTTCTCTATGATACAATCAATGTTGGTTATTTGATCTCTGGTTCCTCTGCCTTTTCTTAACCCAGCTTATACATCTGGAACTCTTATATATATGTATGTGTGTGTGTGTGTGTGTGTGTGTGTTTGAATACATGAAAATGGTGTGTGTGTATATATGTGCTTAGGCATATAACTCTATGCCTAGACACATAAATCTAGCAGGGAAATAGAAAGAATACCCATTTAATGTAATGGTTATAACTCTGGGAGTTGTATAGAGTGAGAGAAGTAGGGGAAGAAATTTTTACTTCGTTATGTAGTTTTTCTATGTGGGGTGTGTGTGTATGTGTGTGTGTATGTATGTGTGTGGTTTGTTAATTTGTGGTTTCCAGAAAGCTTTTTTCCCAATTTTTTTATTTTGGTAAAGTATACATAATACAAAGTTTACTATTTTCACCATTTTTAAGTGTACAGTTTAGTAGCCTTAAGTATATTCACTCTGTTGTGCTACTATCACCACCATCCTTGCACATAACTCTTTTCATGTTGTAAAACTGAAATGCTATACCCATAAATAACTCCCCATTTTCTCCTCCTTCTCATAGCCCCAACCATTCTGCTGTTTATATGATTTTGATTACTCTAAGTATCGCATATAAATAGAATTCTATAGTATTTGCCTTTTTTCTGACATTTCACAAAGCATAATGTCCACAATGGCGTTTCATCTACTTTGTAGCATATGTCAGAATTTCCTACCTTTTCAAGACTGAATCATATTCTACTGTATATATACAGCACCTTTTGTTTGTCAATTCATTCACTTGGGTTGCTTCCATGTTTTAACTATCATGAATAAATAATGCTGCTATGAACATGAATATATAAATATCTGAGTCCTTTTTTCACTTTTTTGGGGTATATATCCAGATGTAGAATTGCTGGAAACATAGTAATTGTATGTTTCATTTTTTTGAAGAACCACCATACTGTTTTCCATAGAACCTGCACCATTTTACATTTCCACCAATAGTATATACAGATTCCAATTTCTCCACAACCTCACTAATGCCTCTTATTTTCTGGGTTTGTTTGTTTTGGTAACAGTAATCCTAATGAGTATGAGGTGATATTTCATTGTAGTCTTGATTTGCACTTACTCATGATTAATTGAGGAGGGCATGGCGACCCACTCCAGTATTCTTGCTTGGAGAATCCCCATGAACAGAGGAGCCTGGCAGGCTACAATGTATGGGGTTGCAGAGTCCAACATGACTGAATGACCAAGCACAGCACAGCACATAATGATTAGTCATGCTAAACACCTTTCATCTGCTTGCTGGCCACTTTTATATCTTTTTTTGGAGAAATGTCCATTCAAGTCCTTTGCCCATTTCTGTTTTATTATTGTTAAGTTTTGGAAGCAAAAAAAAAAAAAAAAAAATCAACAGGTCAAGAAAGAGTCTCTGTAACAGACATCTGTTAAAACCTTATCTATCCAGCTACGGATCTACAGAATTACAAGGCCTGGATTTACCACTCACACTTTCTGAGGTGAAAGTGTTCCTCAATCAGTCTTATCTGACTCTCTGCGACCTCATAGACTGTAGCCTGCCAGGCTTCTCTGTCCATGGGACTCTCCAGGCAAGAATACTGAAGTCGAATGCCATTTCCTTCTCCAAGGGATCTTCCCCACCCAGGGATTGAACCCACATCTCCTGCATTGCAGGCGGATTCTTTACCTTCTGAGCCAGCACTTTCTGAAGTGTCTGGAGTCATTTAAAATTTTCTACAATTGGACTTTCCATACCTTCATCACACCCCCACACAACCCTCTTGTGTGCGTCCTGTTTATTTACTCACCCCTCTTTTCTGTTTCTTCCTATGGGTTTGTAGGACGGTCAAACATCTTCTGCAATGTATACTCATTTAGTTGAAAACATTTACTGAGTTGCCATCTGCCTTTCCTTCTCCAAGCTAAATTTTCCAAAATTCTGAAGAAATAGTTTTCATTCAGCACCATCACTAACTGGTACAGGGAAGAAATGACAAGGCCCATCAGACCCACGAGGAGTGTTCCTGATGAACGTGGGCCAAGCCACAGCCGCTGCGTGGAAACAAAGCTCAGCCGTTGGAACTCCGAATCCGGACATGCAACGCGGCCACGGGTTAAGGTAAAGACCCTTGCAGAAACTTTGCCACATGGTGAAACACCAAAAGTTCTCGTGTTGAAGGAGCGTGCTGCCTTGCTGGAAAGCTCCTTCCAACCAAAGGACACTCAAACTGCCTCACCCGGTTTCCACTGTGTCCCCAAGGTCCCGCACTTCGGCAGGCCTGGCTGACGCGCTGCAGTCACGGGCTCTTTCCCTTAGGATGCCACACTTCTCAAGACTCCAGTCTTGTGGCTTACGTCCAACTCCACTTTATACAGTTCTTGGTTCCAAATTTATTTCCAATCCGATTAAGACACAGAGTAGGGTTTCAATAAATGTTGGCAGATTGAATAAATGAAGATGTCATAAAAGAATAAAATTTTAGCCACACATAATTTGGTTCTTTTCCACCAGATCCCAGCACATTAAAAATTGTAGTCCTCTGTTTTCTTTCTCCTCACCTAATGTGAGCTGGCACCTTGGAGAGTCCAGATGGAGTAAGACATTTCTTACCCTCAGGGCACTCACAAGTCTACATAAATAACAATAAACTGTGGAAAATTCTTCAAGAGATGGGAATACCAGACCACCTGACCTGCCTCTTGAGAAACCTGTATACAGGTCAGGAAGCGAGTAAGAACTGGACATGGAACAACAGACTGGTTCCAAATAGAAAAAGGAGTACGTCAAGGCTGTATACTGTCACCCTGCTTATTTAACTTCTATGCAGAGTACATCATGAGAAACGCTGGACTGGAAGAAACACAAGCTGGAATCAAGATTGCTGGGAGAAATATCAACAACCTCAGATATGCAGATGACACCACCCTTAAGGCAGAAAGTGAAGAGGGACTACAAAGCCTCTTGATGAAAGTGAAAGAGGAGAGTGAAAAAGTTGGTTTAAAGCTCAACATTCAGAAAACGAAGATCATGGCATCCGCTCCCATCACTTCATGGGAAATAGATGGGGAAACAGTGGAAACAGTGTCAGACTTTCTTTTTCTGGGCTCCAAAATAACTGCAGATGGTGATTGCAGCCATGAAATTAAAAGACGCTTACTCCTTGGAAGAAAAGTTATGAGCAACATAGATGGTATATTCAAAAGCAGAGACATTACTTTGCTGACTAAGGTCCATCTAGTCAAGGCTATGGTTTTTCCTGTGGTCATGTATGGATGTGAGAGTTGGACTGTGAAGAAGCCTGAGCGCCGAAGAATTGATGCTTTTGAACTGTGGTGTTGGAGAAGACTCTTGAGAGTCCCTTGGACTGCAAGGAGATCCAACCAGTCCATTCTGAAGGAGATCAGCCCTGGGATCTCTTTGGAAGGAATGATGCTAAAGCTGAAACTCCAGTACTTTGGCCACCTCATGCGAAGAGTTGAGTCATTGAAAAAGACTGATGCTGGGAGGGATTGGGGGCAGGAGGAGAAGGGGACGACAGAGGATGAGATGGCTGGATGGCATCACTGACCGATGGACATGAGTCTGAGTGAACTCCGGGAGTTGGTGATGGACAGGGAGGCCTGGCGTGCTGCAATTCATGGGGTCGCAAAGAGTCGGACACGACTGAGCGACTGAACTGAACTGAACTGAACTGAACTGAAGCGACTTAGCACGCAAGCACGGAGTGGAGATTATACATCCAGAGCCGCTTCGCAGAGAGTACGAGTCTCATTATCCCCTAAGAACGACAGTTTGCTCAGGAACAAATGATGGCAACATTTGTTGCCATAAAACCCCTCCTCGCCGCCCGGGGGCCTCAACCGGCCGCACCCGCGCCGCTGGGCCCCACTGCTCTCTGCCTCGCAGCTCAGCCCTTAGGCAGACCTAGGGGAGACGCATGCGCATTCTTCCGCCCTCGGCTCCTCCCTCCCTTCTTTCGCTACTCCTTCGCATTTCGAGTGCTGGATCTTTTTGTCCCTTACTGTGTGCCGTGTCAGTTTCCGTGCGGAAGTGGTGGCCGTGAGAGAAGATGGCGGCTACTGTGGTGGCGCCGCCTGGTTCGTTGGCCAGTCAGGTCAACAAGCGCAGCGGCGGCGGACCGGGAGGCGGCGGCGGCAGCGGTGGTGGGGCGGCCAGAGGGGCGGAGGAGGAACCGCCTCCGCCCCTACAAGCAGTGCTCGTGGCCGACAGCTTCAACCGTCGCTTCTTCCCCATCTCCAAGGACCAGCCTCGGGTGAGCGACGTGCTCGAGAGCTGCCGGAGGGCCTTGTAGGTGGCAGGGCTAGAGCAAGTAATACTGTGTGGTGAGGCGGCCTCTGGAAGGACTTGTGCCCACTCTCTTTCCCAGAAATCGTGTTTATCTGGTTAGGAGGAAAGCGGAGAGACGGTCAAAAGCCCTGACCAAGTGAGTGGCTGGCAGATTTGGGCACGCGTAGTGCTGTTCACCTCCGGGTTTGGGAGGCCCGCAGGACTAACCTTGGACCAGTGCTTGTGAGAAGCCTTCACACGAGGATTCAGTGCCTCAAGAGGAGGCTGCGCGGCTTTTATACATAGGAAAAAGAGATTCTTAGGTGAAAGAAAATGTTACCTCCTTTTGCCTCCAAAAGGGAGGTTCTGGGCCTAAAAAAGGAGCAGACTAGTCTGATCCCATAGTAACAGCTGTTTTGGATCTTGTACAGTGTGCTTTTTTTCTTTCCAGCTTTTGATGACAGTCAGTGCCATCTGTCAAAAGGAGAACAGAACGGGTTCAGTGGCTGGTTGCCAGCATCCCCTGTATTGTCTAGACACTGGGGAATTGGACTGAGCTACTCCTAATGATTGCTGGGTTCCTCAGCAGTCCCCATTTCAAAGAAAAGGACTTACATTCTTTTTTCGGAAAACCATCTTTGACTCCCCACCCCACCTCCAAATAGTCTAATTGGCTATTTATTTGGGGCAACTGATTGGGATGGCTAGCCCCTGGCTCTTAGAAAGAGATCAAGGAAGGAAATCTTACAGTGAAAAAGGCCTAAGTTTCTGGAGGTATGACTGATTTCTAGTGTTAGAAATCAGGGTTGTCTGTTCTGTATCAGCTCTGTCTGATGCTAAGCAAGTAAACTCTGTGTTTACTGTATCCAGATTGCAACACATTAAACTCACGTTTGGGCTTCTGGAGTAGCTCAGCTGGTAAAGAATCTGCCTGCAATCCAGGAGACCTCGGTTTGATTCCTGGGTGGGGAAATTCCCCTGGATAAGGGATATGCTACCCACTCCAGTATTCTTGGGCTTCCCTGGTGGCTCAGATGGGTAAAGAATCTGCCTGCAATGCGGGAGACCTGCATTCGATCCCTGGGTTGTAAAGATCCCCCGGAGGAGGACATGGCAACCCACTTCCAATTTTCTTGCCTGGAGAATCCCCTTGGCCAGAGGAGCCTGGTGGGCTGCAGTCCATGGGGTTGCAAAGAGTTGGACATTGGACATGACTGAGCAACTAAGCACAGCAGACTCATGTTTAGAGCATTCCATAAACATCAAAGGTAGGAGCCTGATTACTTTTAAATAGGAAAGATAAAACTAGTGTTTGAAAATACTGACAGAAGAGTGAAATTGTGGTTGAAGTAGGGGGAAGAATGCTTCTCAGAGGATCCTCACAGATAACAAGTCTTCAGACTTTTTTTTGTCTCTTATCCTCCAGGTCCTCTTGCCCCTGGCCAATGTGGCACTAATTGACTACACTCTGGAATTTCTGACTGCCACAGGTGTACAGGAAACCTTTGTCTTTTGTTGCTGGAAAGCTGCTCAAATCAAGGAACATTTACTGTAAGCTCTGCAACTTTTCTTTCCGTGTTTCACCATTTTTTCCCTGGTTTCCTTAGGATGAATGTAACTAAGGGGAAATTATGAGGGAGAAAAATGTGTCTATTTGTATCCCATTGTAAGGTCTAAGGGCATTCGCTCCACTTAGGAGGCGAGTAGCTGAAGTTGTGACAAAGATTAAAGAACAGCATTTGAATTTTTTCTGAATCTCATAAAGTTTAGTCCCAGTGAGTTTTGCTTTTTATTTGGTGGCTCCAATCTGCCAGTTACAAGAGTAACATCTTTGTTTTTCCACTGAGCTTCTAAATGTTGAGCTCTTCCTCATCTTTGTATTCCTGGTACCTAGCTTAGTACCAAGCACATAGTAAACACTTAACAGATGTTGAGTGAAATCTTTTTGATAAAGAGTGACTCTCAGGATTTAAGGAAGCTTAGGAAATAAAGGCTAGGATTAGCATGATCTCCATCAGACAGCTCCTAAATGTGATATGAACTTTAAGAGAAAAGTTTGTCCCTAGAATACTTTGAATAACCTAAGTCTCAGTGGGATTTTTAGTTCCAATCCATGTTTGGGGATGGGTCAGGGAATGGAGAGGAAATAGCCATGCTTCTCTAGCCCATAAAACAAGATTATATACTGAAAACAAGATTTATATACATCAAACAAGATTATATACATAAAACAAGACACTATACTGAAACCATTAATTATAGTTCATTAATCTCTTTGAAGTGGAGGAGAAGCTGGCAGAAACTCCAAAAAAATCATAGCAAAGGAGTGTGAATGTTGAATGGTGGGGGAATAGAGAAGCTCTGCATGATCTTTATGTTTCGTTTACTCATTCCCCTCACCCCTCCCTTCCCTTAGGAAATCCAAGTGGTGTCGCCCAACATCCCTCAATGTGGTTCGAATAATTACATCAGAGCTGTATAGATCACTGGGGGATGTTCTCCGTGATGTTGATGCTAAAGCCTTGGTGCGCTCTGACTTCCTTCTGGTGTATGGGGATGTCATCTCAAACATCAATATTACCAGAGCCCTGGAAGAACACAGGTCAGGATGGGAAAACAGTAGAGGTAGGGTTTGGGACCAACAGAGCCCTACGACTGCTTTTTTACAGCTATCTCCTTCCTGTCCTTTATAGGTTAAGGAGGAAGCTAGAAAAAAATGTGTCTGTGATGACGATGATCTTCAAGGAGTCATCCCCCAGCCACCCAACTCGTTGTCATGAGGACAACGTGGTAGTGGCCGTGGATAGTGCCACAAATCAGGTGCTCCATTTCCAGAAGACCCAAGGCCTCCGACGTTTTTCTTTCCCTCTGGTATGTGTTTATCTGGGGTCCTTGAAGTGGGAAGGTGACAGGCTTCAGCAGGAGAGATGAGTTAAGTCCTTGTAACTTCTCCACAGAGCTTGTTCCAGGGCAGTGGAGATGGAGTGGAGATTCGCTATGACTTACTTGATTGTCACATCAGCATCTGCTCTCCTCAGGTGAGCTCCTCAGGTCAAAGGCTGCATATCCACCGAGGAAAACTCTGAGGGTGTATTACCACCCCCTTAAGTGACAAGGTATATTTTTTCTCCCCCTCTCTTATCTGTTCTATAGCAAGGAGGTGTTGTCGTCTTGACCCCAATAGTTCATTGGCTGACTTTTTTGGGATTCTTGCCCATGTCCTGCTGTCACAGTGTCTGACATGTCTCTAGGAGGCTATGTTTGCTTCCAGAGAATAGTACTTAACATCATCCCCCTCTGACTTCTCCACACAGGTGGCTCAACTATTTACAGACAACTTCGACTACCAAACACGAGATGACTTTGTGCGAGGCCTGTTAGTGAATGAGGAGGTAATAAAAGGCTCCCAGTGCCTCTTTAGAAGAGGGCTGTAATATTATCTCACGCTGATAACTTTTGGTTTCCCACCCCTACCCCTCCAACCCCGCCTTTTTTCCTCTCTTTCTTCATTTGCTTTTTTATTTTAACCAACTTCAGGGACAGTAGACCCTGCTGACACACAGAAGATTCATTTTTCATTTTTGTCAGATTCCCCAATACCATCTGACCACCCGTGACATGTTAAAAAATCTCAAAATCAACAAATCGATTGCTAAAAACGTGACTATCCACCATTACACGTAATGTGAAATTTTGTTTTCCCTTGGGTAGGTGGGGAGACTTTTGGTCCCATCTTATATTTTATTGAGCTGTAGGAGGAAGGAAAATAGCTGGAGGTGAGGGGGGAGCAGTACAGAAAAAAGTCTCAGGCCACTTGGCTATGACATTGAGAAGCAGTAGGGAATTTAAGGAAGTTAGAAGAGAATTATACTGGGGGATGTTCTTTCTCTCTTGCTTGCTTGGGTGACCTTTTTTTCTCCTCATTTAGATCTTAGGAAACCAGATCCACATGCATGTGACAACTAAGGAATATGGTGCCCGGGTCTCCAACCTACACATGTATGCTGCTGTCTGCGCAGATGTCATCCGCCGATGGGTCTACCCTCTCACCCCAGAGGCTAACTTCACTGACAGCACAACCCAGAGCTGCACTCACTCCCGACATAACATCTACCGAGGGCCTGAGGTCAGCCTGGGCCATGGCAGCATCCTGGAGGAAAACGTGCTCTTAGGTTCTGGCACTGTCATTGGCAGCAATTGCTCCATCACTAACAGTGTCATTGGCCCTGGCTGTCACATTGGTGAGTATAGGTAGGGAGGTCAAGCTGGCCATCCTAGGAGCAGGAACTTGGGGGAACCCCATGAGTTCAGAAAAGGATACAGAGGGATAGTCTCTGAGAATAAGGAACTAGAGTGGCTGCCTTAATAAAGGAAGGAACAGGGATGTAAAAACAGTGATACTTTTAATTTGTGGTCTGTGAGCCTATTATTGGGTGACTCTTCGCATTCCAGGGTACCCTGTATTCACATTCAGGACCAACTGGATAATTAACATGCAATAACACCTGTTCAGTACATTGCAGTTTACAAAGGGGTTCTGTGTACTTTATTTCATTTAATCCTCATAAAAACCTTGTGAGGTATTATTTATAGATAAGTTTTATAGATAATCAAAAAGGCTAAAAGTGGTTGTCCCTCCAATGTCATGGCTCATAAGAGGCAATGCAGGTACTTGATTCTGATTATAAGTCTAGGGTTCTTTATACTCTTTAATAACTCACTTTGGTTATAAGAAAGTGATGCTTCTCATGAAACTGCCCCATTAAGAGAACAATAAGATTCTGACTTTAAAATGTACCAAAACAAAAGCGGTAGAATAGTTTGGTTCTACTTTTAGACAGGAATGTGATTCTAATAAGTTTCTTAAAAGGGATCTCCAGAAATCTTAAAGGTTCTCAGGTTCTTAAGTTCAGTATATAGTCAAATTGTTGTAAAACTGATGGAGGGTAGTCAGGCTGGGCAATGTTCTGGTCTCTGGCCTGAGCTTAGAGAGGAAGAGGGGATTTATGGTAATTTGGGGATGGAGTGGTAGAGCTGGATGGGAGCTCTGCTGGTGTCAGTCAGCCCCATTCTCCACAAATGGTGTGAAAAGTGGTCTGGTCTGGAATTGGAGCCATGGGTGACCAGGAGTCTTTCCTGTCCTGAGCCAGGTGATAATGTGGTGCTGGACCAGGCCTTCCTGTGGCAGGGGGTCCGAGTTGCTGCTGGAGCACAGATTCATCAGTCTCTGCTCTGTGACAATGCTGAGGTCAAGGAAAATGTTACACTGAAGCCTCACTGTGTCCTTACTTCCCAGGTAAGACCTGCTCCACATGGCACAGCTGAGTGGTGGTTATGCTGAGCCAGAAAGTGCCTCATGTCCACCAAATCCAGCCTGAATTGAAATTCCCAATCCAGTGTTTTCATTTGCTTTCTACTTGACTTAGTAAAGTCACTTTCCTTTGCAGGGAGTACTTTTCCCACACATTAATGGATTTATGCCACCCACTCCTTTTTTCTCCTCCAGGTGGTAGTAGGCCCAGATATCATGCTGCCTGAGGGCTCAGTGATCTCTTTGCACCCTCCAGATGCAGAGGATGATGAGGATGATGGTCAGTTCAGTGATGATTCTGGGGCTGACCAAGAAAAGGAGAAAGTGAAGCTGAAAGGTGTGAGACTCAGCAGGTGTGGGGCATCTGTGTGTCTCTCTGCCCCATAGAAATACCAGTGTTTCCTCCTAAGGGGTTGGTGCTTCTCCTGGGCCCTTGCTAAAGATCAGTGTCTTTTCCAGGTTACAATCCAGCAGAAGTCGGAGTTGCAGGCCAGGGCTACCTCTGGAAAACTGCAGACATGAACATGGAGGAAGAGGAGGAACTACGGCAGAATCTATGGGGTAAGCTAGGCCTCATTCCTGCCACCCACCATCTAAATCAGGTTATTTTGAGGGAGTTTGAACATTTCAGAATCATACTGGCAGTGGTTTAGTCCCTAAGTTATATCTGACTGTTATGGCCCAGTGGACTGTAGCCTGCCAGGCTTCTCTATCCATAGGATTCTGCAGGCAAAAATACTGGAGTGAGTTGCCATTTTCTTCAGCAGGGGATCAGAATCAGACTGCTTGTTCATTAATTTATTCATGCAGACAGAGCAGATATATTGCTGTCAGTGGCTCTGCCGTTTTCTTTTTTCTCACCCCTTCTGGATTCTCAGGACTCAGAATCAACATGGAAGAAGAGAGTGAAACTGAAAGTGAGCAAAGTATGGATTCTGAAGAGCTAGGCAGCCGGGCAGGCTCTCCACAGATGGATGACATCAAAGGTACGTGGCCAAGGGAGCAGTGTCTAGGACAGAAGAGGAGAACATCCAGTTTGGTTGGGCATAAAGTGAGGACTGGATGACTTAAAGCATCCTGGAGCAATATTGGCCCATGAACTTATTCTTGCTTTGATTTTAGTGTTTCAGAATGAAGTCCTGGGAACACTACAGCGGGGCAAGGAGGAGAACATTTCTTGTGACAATCTAGTCCTGGAGATAAATTCTCTCAAGTAAGAGCAGCCTCTCCCTATTCTCATTTTCTCAGGGTAATCCTAGGTGGTGGAGGTTCTCTCCTAATTCTTCCCCAAATAGGAACATGTTCCCTTGACATCGCGACTGGACAAGGCTGGTAGCATTTGAAACAGGGAGAACATTGTTCTAGCCTCAGCATAGACTTCTTCCTTCCAAAATCTTCCCTTTGCATGTTGCATCTGACTTCCTCTTCCCCAATGTCCTGCCAAAGTCATAGTCCTACAGTATGCTGAAAGGGCCAGTGAAGGCCCTGGTGTCACCCCAGTGTCCCCACAGGTATGCCTACAACATAAGCCTGAAGGAAGTGATGCAAGTATTGAGCCATGTGGTCCTGGAGTTCCCACTGCAACAAATGGATTCCCCGCTAGACCCAAACCGCTACTGTGCCCTGTTGATTCCCGTAAGCAAAGATTGAGGCTGGGTACAAGGGGTTGAGTGGAGACAGGTATACATTTTGGGGGCTTGACTTTAAAGGAAATCAGGGGTAGAAGGTCTTATGGGGTATGTGTTACTTGTGGTTCCTTTCTCCTTGCCTCTGGACACAGATTGGGTTCTAGAGCAGGTTTGGTTGTCCAGGGGAGTCAAGTTAGTTTCAGTAATGAGTGGCCTTTGAGATTCCAGTATTCAGATGGTACTAGACCCCAAAGGCATACCCAGAATGGACTGGATTGTCATACTCCGACTGAAAATGATCTGACCCAGAATAAGGTGAACATTTAGACTGGGAACAGATATTTTGAAGCAGCCTGCAGCATCTGACCCTCTTCACCTTCCCTAGGAAATTTCTTTTTCTCCAGTCCTTCCAGCAGCTCCCAGGTGCCTATGACATAGTTCCACAAAGCCTGTATAATCTCGTCTTTTTTAATTTTTAATTTTGTGACTTGCGGGATCTCAGTTCCCTCATCAGGGATTGAGCCCAGGTCATAGCAGCAAAAATACCAAATCCTACCACTAGACCACCAGGCAACCACCTCTTGTCTTGAAAGACCTATGTTATCATTATTGATTCTCTTTACTGTCCAGGTCTAGGTACATGCTCAGGAATATATTGCAGCTTCTCCTCTTTCCTACAGTTGCTCAAGGCCTGGAGCCCTGTCTTTAGGAACTACATAAAGCGCGCCGCTGATCATTTGGAATCTTTGGCAGCCATTGAGGACTTCTTTTTGGAGCATGAAGCTCTTAGCACTTCCATGGCCAAGGTGAATACCACCCCAAGCCATATAGTCTTGCATTTACTTTGAAACAGGCTTTGGTGACCTCCATGGGACACAGTATAGACTGACATGAATCCATGTGGAGTTTAGTTAATAGTGTCATCTACCTGTAGTGTTGTGCTCATTGCTGAGATAGTACAGCTTGGAGCCAAGCTAGTAAGGCAGCCATTTGGAGGTTGTCCTGGGAATGTGTGGAGCACTACAGTTACAGAAGTCAGACCTGTCCCAGTATCAGAGTGAACAGCTCACTCTTGTCTGTTTTGGAGGAGACTGCACAGTGTATAGGAGGCAGCTGAGGGCCTGGTAGGAAGGCACTAGATCATGCTGCCTCTTCCTCTGTTACCCATTGTATCTTGAACCCTGCAAGGCCCCTGAGACCTCCTCTGCTGGCCTTCTGTAGGTACTGATGGCTTTCTACCAACTGGAGATCCTGGCTGAGGAAACAATTCTGAGCTGGTTCAGCCAAAGGGAGGTAACTGACAAAGGCCAGCAGTTGCGCAAGAATCAGCAGGTGAGTCAGGTTGCCTTCCTCTGACTACAGTGGGTGTCTGGTTCCCTGGCTCCCGGCCCTAGACTCCAGGTGGCTGGTCCCTGAGCCTCTGGTTGTTTATCCACTAAGGAGAACAGGAGGGTTATGTGCGTCCCCCTCAGTAGCTCTCCACTCTGCTTCCTTACAGCTGCAAAGGTTCATCCAGTGGCTAAAAGAGGCAGAAGAGGAGTCATCTGAAGATGACTGAAGTCACACTGCCTGCTTCTGTGGGTGTTGTTGATTAACCTCAAGGTTTCTGGGCCAGGACAAGTGAGAGACTAGTTCAAAAGGATGAGTGACCACCATCTGAACTGAGACTGGAGCAGAGGCTGGAACTACAGTATTCTTCCCACCATCAGCAACCATGTGCCTCCCATCCTGACTGGGGAGTGAGCGTGAAGGAAGTTGGGCTGGATAACAGCTCTGCCTAAGGAAGAGCTAAGCAGGCCCTGCGGTTAGAGGAAGACCAGAGGAACAGCTTTGTGCTTTGGTTCCCCTCAGGGAATAGCAGAGAGCAGTTGGCCCTCTCTGCGGCTTGTATTTGTTAATATTAAAAAAACAGAGAGGGGTATATTTGGTTTCTCTCCAACTCTGATTGATCAGCCATTGATGTAGGTGACCAAAGAGTTCTGAACCTCTGATGTAGTAGTAGCTTTTTCTTAACCACCTGGTGGAGAGGGAGAAGAGGGGTGTTGTGTCCACTAGATGGTACTGTGGTGCCATGGTACTAGTTGACCATTGCCATGGTCATGATAGTGGAGGGGCTAGATTCTTTTCCAGCCTTTGTGGACCAATTTGTGGTCCTGGAGTGGTGTGCCCAAACCAAGTTCCATAGAGAGTCCTAGTCCAGGCACTTTTCTTCAGAGGGTGATGATACCAAGCATATGTAAAGTCCATTAACCACCTGCCAGTCCATCACATGCTTTGTCCAGTTGATCCACGTCCACTGTCAGGGAAACAGGGCTACTCTTCATCTTCAAAATAAGGGAATTTGTTCAAGGTCTCATGACTTTTGGGGGGTAAAGTTAAGGACTTGATCCTCATCCAGAATTCTTTTTCCTTCACCATTTTCAGTGTCTCAGTGAAGGGAAATTCCCCCCAGATGCAAATACAACCTCAGGCCAGCAATGGATATTCTTAAGAACAGAGGAAGAATCTGAGATGGGTTGTCCCCTCATATATGTTATTTTAGTTAATCTTCACATCAGCCGTATGAAGTAGCTCTTATCCCCGTTTTCCGATGAGAGGAGTCTAAAGTTCATAGAGGTCCCATAAGTAGTAAGTGATAGAGCAAGGATTTGTTATTAGACTCTAGAACTGGAGTTTGTCAGGTTCCAATATTGTCTGCTTTAACTTGGACTGTGAGACATGCCCTTCTGTCTTATCTTGTTGAGTTCTTTGTTGCTTTCCTATAATCCTCACTCTGTTAACACTTAACTCTGGCAGATGTCTCTGGTAACAAGTGGCCCTCTTGGACATCAGATAAAATGGTTGCCTCTCTTCATTTCAATTGGGTAGAAGGAGTAAGCTGAGGAAGGGCATACTGAACTGTGTTCAGGAGTGTGAAGGGGCATTACTCAGTATTTCTGAAGAGGGAGAAACAGGGTGGCTGGGATTTGGCTTAATTTGCTTTTCTTATTCAGTAAATCTCAGTTTCTGGGTTCGATCCCTGGGTCGGGAAGATCCCCTGGAGAAGGAAATGGCAACCCGCTCCAGTGTTCTTGCCTGGAGAATCCCATGGACAGAGGAGCCTGGTGGGCTACAGTCCACAGGGTTGCAAAGAGTCGGACATGACTGAGTGACTTCACTTCACTTCACTTCACTTCTTTGTCAAATACAGGACCTTGTGACTAGAAAGCATGTGAAGGTTATAGATGGACTTCATAGGGGCAGTTAAGTACAATTAACTGTAGAGTACCTCTAATTTATACCTAGTGGGTGGCAGAGATCAAAAGTGGCCTGTAGAACTTTTTAGAAGGAAGATATTCCTTCTAGTTTGGGTGCTTAGGGAGAAGGCTTACAGGATTGTGACACCTGAGTGGCTTTAAAAAAAAAAGTAGAAGAGAACATTATAAGCAAAGCAATGGGTTTCCACTTGAGTATGGCAGATTGAACACATGAGCTTTTTACTCCCTCCAAAACCCCTTTCAGTGTCAACAGAGGAATTTTTCAAAAAAGGCACATGACTCTATGACAAGGAAAACAAGGTGGCAGCAATGAATGAAAGACATCAACATTTTGGAAAAAAAGTAAATGGGAAGGTGAAGGTTGAGCTAGCAGAGCAGAATGAGATGGGCTCTACCTGCTGAGGTGATTGTTAACAAGAAGCAAATCAGTGTGCCCTTCTGAACCCAGAAGAGGCTCAGGAGAGGGGGTACGGATTGGGGCTGAGAACTGAGGTTGGGGGAGAGGGGAATCAGAGATGTGTATGAGAAAAAGCCCCCCCAGGTCCTTTATCTGATCCAGCCGAGTGACTACCCCTACTTCTCTGCAAGAGATAGGAGCTTTAGTCTCTGGAGAAATGGTGGGGAGGCAATTTTCAAAGAACTACTTATAAAGGTTTCCTAAACCCAAAGGTCATGAGTTTCTAGAACTGACGAGTCAATGAGTGCCCAGCACAATGAACAAAAATAGCACCGTGAAATCTCAGAACCTCAGGGAAAGTATAAACCTTTAGAACCACCGAATTTAATAGGAGACATGGTGGGGATGAGAGTGAGGGGCTAGATTGAAAATGAGGGATAAAGTGAAAGTATATGAGTGGCAGGGCTCTGAATGTCACCACAACTGACATAGCCCCTAGGCCAAAACAATTGCAGACAAAAGGCCTACAAATATATTTTTGTTTCAAAAAATCCACTCATCACCCTACAGTGAAACTGGTTATTTAATAGGCCCTGTACATGGACAGAATTTACAATTAGCCTTTTAGTATTTCACTCTTAAATGTGAATAGACCATTAAGGCCCACCAGACGTGACTGAAGCGACTTAGCAGCAGCAGCAGACATTTGAGGAAACTTGCAATATGAAAGGTAGAGATCACAACAAACAGAAAATTGAAACTAAGGAATTCACAAAGTAGCTTTCTGAAAACTTTAGGGAGGAAAATGCTATAATTCTCAAAGCTCAGAGAAGATAATGTGTCTTTGAATAAATGCTATGAAAAGGAAAAGTTGGAGGACAAAAGAATTCTTAGAAATTAAAAAAATAGTAAATGATTTTTTTCCTACTGGAAAACTGGAAGAGTACAAAACCAAATAGGATGGAGATTATACTACGTCCATCCTTATATACTTACTGAGTTTTTAATTGTGAATATTTTACCTGTACGATTAGATAGGGGAAAGTTTGGAAATACTTTTAATCTTGCAAAAAGGTGAAATCATTTAAAAATAAAGTGGATGATGAAGAAAAAAGGATCAATCCAGAAGGTCCAACATGTAGCAGGAGTTGCAGAAACAACAGGAAAAAATGGTAGTAATGTTACTAAATAATTCAAGAAAGGATTGTTGAACTAGATGGGAAGTGCTCACCCAATGCCTAGCACAGTGAATAGCACCAAGGCATATCACCAAGAAATTTGAGAACCCCCAGGGATAAAGAGTACTTCCTAAAGACTTGCAAAGAGAGTTAAAAACAAGTCCTGTACAAATGCTTAAGAAAAATTAAGAGATCAGACTGATCACTTAATAGCAACACTGGAAGCTAGAAGACAATGGAGTGACTCAGAATTCTGAAGGAAAATTGTTAAGACTTGCTCTCATCTTTTCAAGTTTCTCCCCAGTTAATCTTTTTTTCAAAACTTTTTATTGAAATATAGATGGTTTACAATGTGTTAATTTCAGGTGTACAGCAAAGTCATTCAGTTTTATACATATTAATATATATATACTTTTTCAGATTCTTTTCCATAATAGTTCACCCCAAATTTTTATTTCTCATGCTTTCAAGGGAAACTACCAAAGGATGTGTTTTATTACTATTGAGCAAATTATTGAGGAAACTGGAATCCAATACAGAGGAGAGGTAAAGAGAATTCAGAGAATAATGCAAAGAAGTCCAAGGATGAGAGCTGTTCACAGACTGAGACAGCCAGCAGTGCAGACCAGAGCAATGGAATGGAAGGGTCCAGAAAAGAAAGCCAATGGGTTATCTAGTACATTTAACTGAGTTAGTAAAATATGAATTGAGAAGCTATTAGATTATGTGGAAAGACTTAATGATAAGTACACTATATAAAAAAGCAAACGCAAGAGCAAGGCAATGATTAATGCCAGAAAGAAAAGTTGGAAACATAGTCAAAATGTCAATACTAAGTACCAAAATCCTAAGAAGTTAGGTGAGGTAGAGAAAAGGTAAATTCATCAAAATTGGAAATCAATAAACAATGTCTAGAATGCATAAATCAGGGCTTCCCTGGTGGTCCAAGGGTTAAGAATCCACCTGCCAATGCAGGGGACATGGATTCAGTCTTGGGCCCAGGAAGATCCCATATGCCTTGGAGCAACTAAGCCCAAGCGTCACAACTACTGAGCCCATGCGCCTCAACTAGAGAAAGCCTGTGCACAGCCATGAAGACAGCACAGCCATAAATAAATAAAATTTTTGAAAGACTTACAGAATGTATAAATCAAGAAGTAATATGAGCTTAAAAAATGTACACGGGTCAGGGTGAGGAGGGAAATGAAACAGGACTGCTGTTAAAGATTTTCTTGATATTTGTCTATGCATGCATATTAATTTGATAAAAATTTAAAGGGAAGGTGTGAAATGAAAATATATTCAGTGCATGAGCAGGGGCTAACAAGTAGGTTGAACAGATTTAAGTCAAAACTTTATAGACAGGATACAATGAAAAAAAGGCTGTAGAGGTAGGTAGAGGTTAGATTATGCAGAGCTTTGAATATCATGCTATGGATATTTGAAAGTACTGCAAAATGTGGAGAGGTTTCTAAGCTGAAGAGGTATCTGAAAGGTCCTTAATCTTGAAATGCTTATTTGGCAACAATATACAAAATGGAGTGGGAGGAGCCCACACTTGTTACTGTGGCCTAAAAGGACCTATGTCTATGTGGTCTGGTCCTAGCCTACCTGACACTCATCTACCACCATCATTGTAGTCACAATGACCTTCTTTTTGTTCTTCAAAATTGGCAAGTTTATTCTTGCCTTAGCCCTTATACTTGTCTGTACCTCTGCCTAGAATGCTCTTCCTTCAAGACCAGACCATATAGATGCTTCCTCACTAGTTCTAGGTCTTCAGGCAAATGGAAGAGCCCTTCTCTGACTTCCCATATTACTCTTTCCCCTGTTACTATCACATCACTCTGTTTTACTCTTTTTCATAGCATTTGCCACTCTGAACTTATTTATTTACAAGCCTGTATGTTGCTACAGTCCATGGGGTTACAAAAAGTTAGACACCACTGAGCAACTGAACACTGTGCCTCCTTCCAAATGAGTGAAGAGCCTAAGAACAGCCTTATCGGCCTTGTTTTGCTCTTTCATGCAGTATGCCTTGCACATAGTAGGCACTCAGTATTTATTAAACAAGCTACCTAAAGCTTAGGCATGAGGAGATCTGTTAGAAACGATTATACTCAGCCCTGGCTTGAGACTTCATGTCCCAGTCAGGCAGACATCTTCATACTTAAGCTCATTCTGCATTCAGTCCATTGATTAAATCACTACTTCACACTTAGGTACTGAGGTTACAAGAAGGAATCAGAACTCGATCCTGTTCTGTCCTTAAGCAGTTGTCAGGTAGACTGAATGACAGCAGCTATGCTTCTCAGGAGACCCTAAAAGGCCAGGTCGATGAGGCTGTATCCTCCAGAGATACTTGGTCAGAACCCCTTCTCTGGGAAGCAAAGCAACCCCTACATTAATGCCTCCCCAGCTGCAGAGGAGCAGCCGATCCCCTTGGGTCCAGAGCCAGGGCCTTGAAAAGTCCGGGAACCCGGCCATCCTGGAGAGATCTATCCATCCAGCCCCTGGGGGCGTAGGCGACCGCCGCCACGCTCCCCCCGGTCCTGGAACCAGAGCGCAGGAGCCGAGCACCGCCTGGTGGGTGGGCGGGGTGTCCGCGAGTCCGGCGGAGAGCCAGGCCATCTGCCGCGAGGCCAGAGCGGCTCGGCGGCGGCCGGGGGCGGGGCCGCGCCGGGGCGGGGCGCGCCGGGGTCGGGGGCGGGGAGTGGACCGGGCCGCGGCCCAGCGCCGGGAGGGCCGCGGCCACCGGAAGAGTCGCCGAAGTCAGCCGAGCCGGGAGAGTGGGGAGCGGAAGCGGCGGCCGCGACCGCGGCAGGCGGCGCTGGGACCCGGGAGCGGCTGGAGAACAAGGGAGCTGGCGCCGCGGCCGGCCGCGGAGCTGGGCTGAGCCGCTGGGCCGCGCCGAGCGCCGCTGCCGCCGCCGCCGCCCGAGAGGCCCGGCCCGGCCTCCCGAGCAGGCAGCGCGGGGGCCGCCGGGCCCGAGGCCGGAGCCATGGGCGAGACCAAGATCATCTACCACCTGGACGGGCAGGAGACGCCGTACCTGGTGAAGCTGCCCCTGCCCGCCGAGCGCGTCACCTTGGCGGACTTTAAGGGCGTTCTGCAACGACCCAGCTATAAGTTCTTCTTCAAGTCTATGGACGACGATTTCGGGTGAGGATGGCTCCGCCTCGCCTCCAGGGGACCCCGGCCACTCCGCTTCTAGGGGCCCACTCGACCAGTTCGGACGCCACCCCACCCCCACCCCCCACGCCTTGCAACGCTGGCTTCTAGCCCTACTCTGGATTCTAGGGGCCACGCGGCCATTCGGCCCCCGTTGGCTTTTTCAGAGGCTGGACTTTCAGCCCCTCTAGGGGCTCCCCTTTCCCCTCTTGTTTGGGACCCTGGCCCCCTGGTTTAAAGGGGACGTTCAACTCCCTAAGAGCAGTCAGTTCCAGCTCAGTCAAGCTCCCTCACCTCCTCAAAAACCAGCGGCCCACACAGACAGACACACCCCCAATTCCCATTCCAGAGTGCAGTCCCCAGCCCTCCTGCCAACGGAGCCACCTTTCTAGCAGAGACTCAGGGTGTTTGGCACTCGGCCTTCGCCTTCTCCATCTTTTCAGCTCCAGAACTCCGAGCCATATTTGGAATATGGAGCATCTAGGGGCTATGCTGTGGGACCTTGAATTGGCTGAGGGTTACTCAGGCTGTAAACTAAGGGCTGCAGCTCTGATGTTTACTTAGCTGTCTCCTCTGTCCCCTGTGGGCCGTTCGGGATGTTGTCAGGGAGCAGGGCGCCTCACCCCCGTGGAGGAGTCCCCGCTAGCCCAGGTGCAGATTCCCTCGCAGAACAGAGGCCTCTTTCCTCCAGATGGTGGCCAAGGAGGAGACCTTGGAAAAGGCCTCAGAGCCTGAATGAGAGGGCTAGGAAGGGTCTCTTGGTGTTCATCCTCCCCCCCTGGCAGAGTCTTCTTCCCCCAGCTGCTGGGCTTTGGACAGGCGGAGTTTGGAAGCAGTGACTTCCCCTTTAAGAGGGGATGGAATGTTGGAGAAGGAAGGTTCTGTAGCAGCTGGCCTGGGAGGGGGAGCCTGGCTGATCCCCTCATCCTCCCCTCCAACTCCCAGGGGACTGGGGAGGGGGAGGCCCTCACATTAGCCTGCCCCGCAGTAACTGGGCACTGGGCCTGAAGGCCTGCGGGGAAGGCCTTCCTGGGCCCTACAGGCCTAAAGGCTGCCTCTCCAGCCGTAGCCTGAGGCCTACAGTGCTCTTCAGAGCCGAGGCCCAGATCTGAGTAAGGGGAGACATTCTTCTCCCTGGTGTTCATCACTCTGGCTTCTCTCCAAGGCCCCTAGCCCTCCTGGCTCTGGGATGCTAGCACCTTCTCTGTCTTCTGCCTGGCATGTTTTCGTGTCACCTTTCCCCCTGGAACTCAGGGTTTGATGATCCCATGAGCTCATATGTGTGAAAGTGCTTTATAAGGTGGGAAGTACTATGCAGCTTCTAACTGTCCTTGATTGTTGCTGTTCCTGCCTTGGGGTGGAGTACTCCTGGTGTAGTAATGATTGCCTGGCTTCAGTCCAGAGACAGACACCCCCGATTGGAAGATGGTGAAGAAGGATCCATCTGCAAGGGGTGGGAGTGGTGGGGGGACTTGGGGAGATGCCTTGGTCTGGTAAGGGAAGAGTGGAGTTAGAAGAGACCAAGATACTGCCTTAGGGTATGGGATAGGGGAAAATCAGCTGGAGTCCAGTGGGGCCAGCCTGGGGCCAAGTGCCTTAAGGGACTAGGTTAGGCCTGTGTCTCTACCCTCTATTCATCCCAGAATCCACTAGGCCGAGCGCCCCCACCTCCTAAACCTAGACCTCTGTGGGCCACCTCCCACTGTCCTCAGGCTGCTGTCAAGCCAGGCCTAACTGAAGTCATAGAGGGCCCCCATTACAGCTACGCGCTGTTGACTTAATATCTTTGAGTCCACTGTCAGTCCACTCACTCTTAGTTTGACCCAATCAATAATATGGAACTACAGGTCTGATTTTCTATTTATATTTCTTTCTAAACTATGTTTAAAAATATTTAACTCTTGAGTTAAACATTCATTCAGATACTCCTGAAACCATCTTGCATTCATTAGTGGTACTTGAACTTGAACCATCTTTTGTAAAATATTAGAGTAGGCCATTTTAGCAGTGTTGAGAACAGTGGTAAAAATGAAGTAGAGGAGATTGATCTTGTTTATCCCCAGAAGGATTAATGATAAGGAGACCTGGTAGGGCTATCTTGTCACAGATAACTAATAGCTGATGAATGTATATATCTATATTTCATTTATTAAACTCTTTTTATGGTGCTTATAGTGTGCAGACACTGATCTAAATGACTTTCAAATCTTTACTCATTCAGATCCTCTTAACAGTCCTGTGGAACAGGTAGTAATATCTTCAGTTTATAGATGAGGAAACTAGAGCACAGAAAACTTCAGTAACTTCCTTATCCAAGGTCACACAGCTAGTAAGTGGCAGAGCTTATTAGGAACCTGGCTCCAAAGTCAAGGCATTAATCACACAACTGTAGGTATTATTATCACCATCACTTAACAAATACATCCTCTCTGAGGGAGATGCTGAGCCTTGGCAAGCTGCGGAGGTGACAGGGCTGCCCCCTATCCTAGCCGCATGGTAAGGGGTCAGGCAGGGCCCTGTGACCCCTGCTGACAGATGGGGAAGCGGGTCAGGGAAGGAAGGTCTGGTGTGCAAGGTCTGAGGACTCCCAACCCCATCTGGTCTCCAGAAATATTTGTCAAGCTCAGGGTAGGCCCGGTCCTCTTAAATTATTTGAGATATGGAAATAAACATTAAACATTTTCAGCACTGAGGAGATGGTGGATGGGAGAACAAGCTACTAGAGGGGCCGTGAGCTGTGGGAGGAACAGCACGGGCCGCTAAGCGTGTTGCTCCCGGTGCCACATCTCACATTGGCCTGGCTCTGGGCCTTCTACCTGGGGTACTTCTCTTCCCTGATCTTCTCCAGGTCCAAATTCTTTCTTCTGGGTTGTACTTTTGAAAGTTATGGCACTTATTCCTGTTTATTCTTACACCTACCCTGGTCGTAGCCAGGAGCCTACACTCAGTAATACTCAGCAGATGTCTGTCCAGGAAATACATCTGCTGCCCTTACAGCTCCGATCGCTTCCATTGCAGCATACGCACATGAACTGTGTGCATTGGTCAGTTCCTCCAAGAACAGGGCAGGCTCCAGGTCTGATGCTTCTTGAGCACCATGCAGTGGCGAGCACAAAACTTAAAGCCCACTGGGCTCTCAGCAAAGGCTTTTTACTTGATTGAACAATGAGTGATAAGCAGATTTGTTTGGTCCCTGCCCTTAGAAACTTACACCTAGTTAGAAAGAGAGTATGGATCCTGCAAAAAATTGACAAAGTTAATAACTAGGTTTTAATGTATGTCTGGCCTATGTCAGGCATTTACAAATCTCACTTACCAGGATGAGAAAAGGCTTGGAAAAGTTAAGAAAATTCTCTAAGAGAGGAGGGCTAATAAGTGGCAGAACTGGAATTTGAACCCAGATTTGTCTGATTCCACTTGGTATGTATGTGTTTGTGAGTGTATAAGTGCTGTGGAACCCTGAGCCATTCAGCTCCATGGTGAGAGGGGGAGGCCTGTCTGAAGTCCCTCAAGGCTGCTGAAGATCAGCTGATCATTGTGAGTCAGCAGAGCCTTGGTGACCTGTCGGTGACCCCCACAAAGAGAGGAAACATCTGTAGTGTGGAGCTGTGTGGTGGGGCCTCCAGTGGGAGGGGGTGGTGGGGACCCAACAGCAGTTTCCCACCACAGGGGTGCTGAGACCCTCTCCAGAGAAGGTCACAGTCCTTGCCCCATGGCCCACATACCTCCTTTCAATTTGAGCCCCAATTCCCATGGGGGCTACAAGCTTGGGGTCCCCTGCGATCAGACTGGCTAGTGGGTCTGAGCTATGTCTGTGTCTCTGTTTTCTAGTCTGTTCTGTCTCCAGGCTTTCTGTGGTGCGCCTACGCAGGATGATTTGAGCTGCTTTCTTGGGGTCGCTGTGGGGTTGAGGAGTCAGAGCTGAATGGGAGGGAGGAGGGTATGCTCAGCCTTTGAACTTGGCTGTGAGTCCAGGAATGTGAGCATCACTAGGAGCCAAGCACGTCCCTAGCTCTGGGCAGGAGCTGCTTTAAGAACACGGGAGGACTGGGCTTCCCAGCCTCCTTCCTGTCTTCCCTCTCTGCTTGGAGATCCAGGCACATGTCCTCCTCTTGCCCTGGATCACAGCTTTCTAGTTCTGAGCTCCTGAGATGTCTGATGCAGTCTGGCAGGGGGTGGAGGGGAGGGGGGTGTCAAGCTTTTCTGTTCCCTTTCCTAGCCCCGAACTATAGTTATAATCTGACTTCTTGCCTCACTGATGCACCAGGCCAAACTGCACACCTGAGACTGTATGCTACCTGCCTCACCTATACCCCGCATCACTGTCTCCCACAACCCCACCCTCCACACAGACCCACATCACCTCCATCACTGTATGGGAAATAATGTGAAATACCCTGGGAAGAATATAGGCTTTGGAGTCAGATGAGCTTAGAGTGGAATTCCAGCCCTGACATCTAGCTCTGTAACCTTGAACAAGTTTCTGATTTTATTTCCTTATTAATAAAATCAAGATCATATTGTCTATACAGTGAGGCTGATGTGAAGATTATACATTCTAACTGTAGGGGGATAAGATGGTATAATAGGTAAGAATAAAGGCTTTGGAATCAGGCTGACCAGGATTCAAATTCTAGCTCTTCATTTATTAGTTGTGTGACTGTAGGTGAATTTCTAAACCTGCTGAGCCTTGGCTTCCCCATCTGTATCTATTTTACAGCTTTGCTGAGAATATTAAATGAAGAAATACTAGTAAACTGCTTAGCTCAGTGCTTGACTCATAGTACATGCTCAGTAAATGAAGGGAGTTGTTACCAGTGTCATAGTGGCAGTGGGGGATGTTTGGTAAATGCCTTCTCCCCTTCTCTTTTCTAATTTCCTTCAATTCCTCATCCACACCTCCCAGAAGAATGTCAGGATTCCCAGCTGAGAAGAGGACAGTGATAAGGGTGTGTTTT
This sequence comes from Ovis canadensis, assembly GCF_042477335.2. NCBI lineage: Eukaryota > Metazoa > Chordata > Mammalia > Artiodactyla > Bovidae > Ovis > Ovis canadensis. The sequence goes on along the minus strand of NC_091245.1, from coordinate 206,192,680 downwards.
TTCCTAGTTTAGGTTCAGAGGGAAAGATAAAATCTAGCACAGGAGAGCCATGTTGGGGATGAGTACCGCTCTTGAGATTCTAGGGGTGACTGCGCTCAATGGGGACAGTGATTTATCAGGTGTAATTTGCAGTCACTCGATGGCCAGGAGAATGCCCCAGGAAGGCAGCTGGCCCGGGCATGGCTGGTGTCCTGGTGGTGATAAAGATCTGTTCCTGGGTTACCGCCCCCGCTCCCATTTGAACAGGCTTATGCTGGTGGTTTGATTCCCAGTTCAGGGTAGAGGAGCCCCTGAGAGTTGGGGGTTGTATTTCCCACCCCGGAAAGCTCAGTCTGACGCCCTCCTTTCCCTGCAGAGTGGTGAAGGAGGAGATCTCGGACGACAATGCCAAGCTGCCCTGCTTCAATGGCCGGGTGGTGTCCTGGGTAAGGAGCTCGCCTCAACCCTCTCTCCACCTGCATTCCTGCAGTGAGCTGGATGGAGGAAAGGCATTGCTGAGACCGTGGTTTGATTCTTCAGTATCTGAATCTTCCTTGAGTTTTCTAACTGAACTCTCTCACTCCAGATCATGTTATAGCCTTGGTGAAAAGTGAGAGTGGTGGGAAGTGGGGAAAGGGACAGAAGTACACACTGGAGACAAAAAACGTCTCCTCTGTCCTTTGTGGCACTGGTCAGGTTTCCTTCTGTCACATGCCGACCTCTACCTTGGACCTCTGACCCTTGTTCTCCGCTCCCATTCCATTTCCCCAGCCCATGCCTTTCAGCCTCCTCGTCGTCTCAGCTGACCTTGCACAGTCCCGTCTCTTCTCCCCCCATGGCCCCTGCTTCATTCTCCCCAAGTCTTCATGCCCTGCCAGAAGCCAGCTAGCCCCTTTTCCCTGGGGCCTCTGTTCCCCAGTACCCAAGCATCTTCTCCCCATCAGCTGGTGTCGGCTGAAGGCTCACACCCAGAACCAGCGCCCTTCTGTGCTGACAGCCCGGCAGAACTGCCACCGCCCATGGAGCGCACAGGAGGCATCGGCGACTCCCGGCCCCCATCCTTCCAGTGAGTGTGACCGGAGGGTGGGGAGAGCCCCTAGGGGGAGGGCTGCCTCAGCTCAGCTTGGCTGGGGGAGAGGGCCCCCAGCCTGCGCCCTCCCCCACCAAGTCCTCTCTTCCCTACAGCCCTCACGCTGGTGGGGGCAGCCAGGAGAACTTGGACAACGACACAGAGACAGACTCCTTGGTGTCTGCCCAGCGAGAGCGGCCACGCCGGAGGGATGGCCCAGAGCACAGTGCGTCCTCCCTGAACCCACACCTTCCCCACCCCCAGCATCTCTCCCTGCCCCTTCCACCCAGCTACCCAACTCTCTGCCTTCCTTCCTGAGCTCTGGATAGGCCTGGCCCCAGTACAGCCCCTGGCTCGTCCTTGCCTCCTTCTCTCCTTCATCAAGCACTGTGAGCCCAGCTGCCTCCGTCCCCTGCAGCAACCCGGCTGAATGGAACTGCCAAGGGGGAGCGGCGACGAGAGCCAGGGGGTTATGACAGCTCCTCCACCCTGATGAGCAGCGAGTTGGAGACCACCAGCTTCTTTGATTCAGATGAGGATGATTCCACCAGCAGGTGGGGCTTTGGTTTCCTGGGTACTGTGGGACAGGTGACCCATAGGAGCCCTGACCCCTGAGGATGCTGGGCCTCTGGGCAGGATGTGGGCTTTGTGCTGGGGACCCGGGCCCTGCGATGCCTCTTTGGGATAGGGCTGGGCCAGCCTGGTGGGGAACGACTGTGGGCCCCACAGGTTCAGCAGCTCCACAGAGCAGAGCAGCGCCTCACGCCTGATGAGAAGACACAAGCGGCGGCGGCGGAAGCAGAAGGTTTCCCGGATTGAGCGGGTATGGGGCCAAGACGCTGGGGTGGGTGGAGCAGACGGAGCCCCCCTGCCCCCAGCAAGACGAGAGTTTGTCTTCCTTCGATCCCTCCCCTTGGGTCAGGGTATAGCATCCTAGAGGGGAGGTGGTGCTGAGGGCTAGCCTTGAGGAAGAGCTCGGTGGGAGCAGTGAGTTCCTGCCACCCCTGCCTGCTGCTTAGGGCCTCTGTCTATTCCAGTCTTCATCCTTCAGCAGCATCACGGACTCCACCATGTCACTCAACATCATCACCGTCACTCTCAACATGGGTGAGTCTCGTGAAATGACACTTTCCAGCACCTGCTACGTGCCACACCGGGAGTGCAGAGAGATACACGATATGTTCCCTTCCCTCAAGGAGCTCTCTTTCATAAGCATAAACTGCTACATACACTGATCCATTCAGTATCTCATGATCAGAGCTATGACAGAGATAAGCACTATGGAAGCAGAGAATGGCACCCAGGAAGGCTTCCTAAACTGATTCTGATGCTTCCCCACTTTCCGATTTCCATCCCTTACATTCTTGGTCTCTGATTTCTGCCCTAGGTGTTCTTCTTTAGGAGGTAGCAGGATGTAGTGAAAAGAGCCCCAACTTTGGAATTTAAATCTGAGTTTGAACCCTAACTCTGCCACTTCATGGCTCAAATTCTCTGCACCTCATTTGTCTTCTCTGTAAAACAGGATTGAGTTCCTACCTCGTAGCCAACAAGGATTAAGTGAAAGTATGTTTGAGTATGCAGAATACAGTGCCTGATTCAAGTTCAATAAATGTTAGTTCTTGTCCCTTTCTACCCTTTTCTAATGAAGGGCTTAGAATCTGGGTAGGAACGTTGTTCCTGTCTCAAGTTCTTATTACTCCCTGTAGAAAAGTATAACTTCTTGGGCATCTCCATTGTGGGCCAAAGCAACGAGCGTGGTGATGGAGGCATCTACATCGGCTCCATCATGAAGGGTGGGGCCGTGGCTGCTGATGGACGCATTGAGCCAGGAGACATGCTGTTACAGGTACCATTGCCCACCCTGGGTGGTGGTATGGATGGAGACGGGGAAATGTCCACACCCTCTGTATCCTGCTTCTTGGTATGGGGAAGACCCCCTAGCCCACCAAACTTAGCTTCCCTACCATCTCCCCAACACAGCTGCGTATTCCACTCCTGGTCCTTTTTCCCAGGTAAACGAGATCAACTTTGAGAACATGAGTAACGATGACGCGGTCCGAGTACTTCGGGAAATTGTACACAAACCAGGGTATGGATGGCATTGGGAAGGAGAGGGCAGGTATTTCTGACTAACAGGGAAGGGGCTTGGTTTGGCCTCCACACATCCTGCCCTCACTAGGGACACCCTTGCTTTCAGGCCCATCACCTTGACCGTAGCCAAGTGCTGGGACCCAAGTCCACGTGGGTGCTTCACACTGCCCAGGAGTAAGTGGATGGGAGACTGGGCCCTAAAGCTGGTGCTTAGCATATGTGAGCCCAGTCTCTCCTTCCTTCTGTGTTACCCTGAACCTCACACCTACCCTACTGGGCCAGGCAGTGGGCAGGGCAGGTAGTCCCTGACTCCTCATCCTCCCCGCAGGTGAGCCCATCCGACCCATTGACCCCGCGGCCTGGGTCTCCCACACTGCAGCCATGACCGGCACCTTCCCTGCCTACGGCATGAGCCCCTCCCTGAGCACCATCACCTCCACCAGCTCCTCCATCACCAGCTCCATCCCTGACACAGAGCGTGAGTGTCCAACCCTGACCCCTGGGTCCAGCACATAGGACCAGCTGGAAGGGACTGCTGAAGGCCCACCTGGAGACTCTTGCTTGAGCATCCGAGGGAGCTGGAGAGGAGAGTCGGTCTGTTCCAGCCACCTCACTCTGCAGTTTCCCTCAGTGGACACTGACCCTCACCAAACCGTTTGCTTCTGAACCTGTACTGAGCACCCAGTAAGCCTCAGTTTCCTCTTGTAAAATGGGACTGATGATATGCACTTGACCAGGCTTCTAGGGTTTAATGAGAGGATACAAGTAAAACATCAAGCACAGTGTGTGGCATAAAGTAAGCACTCAGTAAATGACTGCCTTTCTATTATCACAGCATACATTGTACACTGGGCTAAGCACCTTCATTTATATTATTTAATTCTCTCTTCAAATATCCTTGTAAAATAGATATTAAAGTCCCTATTTTTACAGAAGGGGAAACTGAGTGTCCCAAATGTTGGTAATTTGCCTGACATTGGTCCATGTTATTAGGCAGTAGAGCTGGAATGCAAACTCCTGTGTACTTGACTCCATGGCCCCTTTCTGCCTCACCATTCTACCTCCCACCCCCAGGCCTAGACGACTTCCACCTGTCCATCCACAGTGACATGGCTGCCATAGTAAAAGCCATGGCCTCCCCTGAATCCGGGCTAGAGGTCCGTGACCGAATGTGGCTCAAGATTACCATCCCCAACGCTTTCATCGGTGAGAGGGCCCCATGGTGGGATGAAGGATGGGGTGGAAAGTGATGGGGCGGGGCAGGCCAGGACCCAAGAACTCCTTGGGCCACCCCTTGGAGTTGGAATCAGCACCAGCCTCATGGCTCCTGTGAGGTCAGAAGAGCCCAGGTCTGGTGGGCCTCCCAATCAAGTGGCAGCCTTGCCCTCAGGCTCGGATGTGGTGGACTGGCTGTACCACAACGTGGAAGGCTTCACTGACCGGCGAGAGGCCCGCAAGTATGCCAGCAACCTGCTGAAAGCCGGCTTCATCCGCCACACTGTCAACAAGATCACCTTCTCCGAGCAGTGTTACTACATCTTCGGCGACCTCTGTGGCAGTACGTGCCTCCCCAGCCTCCTTGCCCTGTCTCCTGGTTGAAAGTGGGAGTGGCCTGGGTGGATGTGGCAGCAGACTCTAGGGAACCCAGATTAGGGGGCAGTAGAGCTGGGGGAGCCTCAAGACCTGACAGTTCTGTGTGGTCGAGGCAGAGCCCACACCAGTTCTTAGGCAGAGCCCACACCAGTTCCTCTTCACTTCCCTGCCCAGCCCCCTTGGGGCTGGCGTTTTCTGAGTGCCTGCTCTGTGCCTGGCACCATGCTGGTTGTTTCTAAAGCATCATCTCACTCTCACTCAATCCTCACAACCTCCCTAAAGCCCTTGAGGAGATGATTCTGTTTTCAGATGAGGAAACTGAGACTTATATAAGTTAAGTAGTCTACTCCAGGTTTCACAGCTGGAAGCAGAGAAGCGAGACCTTGAGTCTAGGTCTTTCTGGCTCCAGAGCCTTTGTTCTTCCCACCACATCAGGGCTGTCCTAGGTATACAGTGCTGCAGAAACATTGCCCCAACAAGGCCAGTCAGAGTTCCTAGCCTTGATTCCTGCTCACCCTCACAGCAGATTCCACTAAGACAGAAACGAGCTGGCCAGAGGCCTCAAGTCCCCAGCCTCCTCAGAAGCTATGCCTTCAGCTCCCCTGAAGCTATGCTTCACACTGAAGCTGGAAAATCTGTGACAGGGCCAGCCTGTAGAGGACTCTGCAAGCTGTATCTAGGGATCTGGACTTGATCGTGAGACAGTACAAAGCCAGTGAGGGTTCTTAAGCAGAAGTCTGCAGGGAAGCCCCATTCTCCAGAGCCAGTAGACAGCCCTTGGAGAAGGGAGTCCTCAAAACAGGACAGCAAGGCTCAGGACTGGGAGCTGAAGCCCAGCCTCAGAAGCCAGTTCTGCCTCTGCTTCAGCTTAGGTTCAAGGCACTAGAAAGGCTGTTCTTGTGGAGTACAAGTCCCTGCATGGAGGGGAGTGTCCCTGGGCCTCAGCAGCTCCAGCATGGCCCCATGGAGGAGGAGTAATAGATACATAAGGCTTTGGAATTAGACAGTTCTGAGTTCAGATTTTAGCTCCACCCTTACTATGTGAACATGAGTAAGTGACATACCCTCTCAGTGCCTCAATTTCTTGATCTGTAAGATGGAGTTAATAGTAAAACCTATCTTATAGGTTTGTTTTGAGAATGATATAAGCTTAATGTATATAATGCTTTTAGCGCCATGTTTGGCCCACAGTAATTGCTCTAAAAGAAAAAGCTTACCCATTTATCATATATTTAATTGATTCTAAGAAGAACATTTTTTCACATTTTAGTATCTGAAATTGGAGTGCATCTTATAATCAGTGACTCCTTAGACTCAATCAAATATAATTATTATTATCATTATTTAGGAGAAGGCAGCCCTGGCCCCAAACCTTCAGAGGCACATAAAGCTTCTCAGGATAGGTGTGGCTTTTGCTCAGAGATACTGTGAGATACTGTCCATCCCAAGGGCATTCTGGTCTTCTACCCATGGACCAAGTCACCAGAAGCCGAGCTCAGGGAGATGCTGGCAGAACAGGCCTTTTCCTTTGTACTGGCTAAGGTCTACTCAGCTGGGAATATTGCAAGCTCAAAGGGAAGAGCTGGGGACTTGGGTAGCCCAGGAGCACACAGTCACTGCCCATGGGATGACAGCCTAGTGGCTGAAGTAGTCACCAAGTCAGCTGCCTGCTTCCTACCACCACCACCACTCATGCTAGCTTCTGGCCTTGACCATGGATGGTTTGGCTGGTAGACTTCATCGGCTGCCTCGGCTGCCTCAGCTCCCTCTCCTGACTCCTCCTCCCATATAAGTTTGGGTCAGCTCCCATATAAGGGCTGGGATCAAAGGGCTCAGCCTGGATCCAACAACTGGCCCCTAGGGCAACTGCAGCTCTCAGAGCTCTGGAACCTGGTACAGATGGGGTGTGATCTTAGTCCTAAGTGAGTGAGGAGGGCAAAATTTCACCTAAATTTCCCCAAACTACTCCTTTCTTCTTACTAATGCCCTCATCTGGAAAGGTAAAGTTAGCAACTCTGAGCTTCTACAGTTCGGGTTGACCTCTTCTGGCTGGTCATTTAACCTCTCTGGACTTCACTGTCCTCATCTGGAAAAAAAAAAATGTGACTAAACATACCTTCCTCGTAGGGTTGTGATAACACTTGCATGAGATGAAGTGCTTCGTATTGTGCCTGATGAAGGGCAGGTGTGCAACACCTGGTGGCTATCTGGTATTTCAGCCTCCCATACTCCGCTCCCTACCGTTTACCCTCTAAGCGAACTGAGGAGAAAATTGCCAAATAAGAATTTTGCCCCTTCTTCCAGCCCACTGAGGAAGCAGGAGAAACTGGGCATCTGACCATCTGAAGTGGTGACTTGGGACCTTCCAAGGGACGGTTTTCTCTGGGCCTGTCTCTGCAGGGTCTCCCTTCCTACCACCTCTGGAGGGTGGCAGAGGGGGTCTGAAGGAGTGAGCGATCTCTGGCCTATCTCTCTTCCCATTCTGGCAGCCACTGCTGTCGCTGTCTTCCCAAGCACATCCACCTGACCTAGGCTGGGGATCTCTCTGCTGACTAAGGGTGCGGAGGCATGGGACAGACCCGGCTCATGCGTCCTCGGCTTCCCTCCACAGACATGGCCAACCTCTCCCTCCATGATCACGACGGTTCCAGCGGCGCCTCCGACCAGGACACGCTGGCCCCTCTGCCGCACCCAGGGGCCGCCCCTTGGCCCATGGCTTTCCCTTACCAGTACCCGCCGCCTCCACACCCCTACAATCCTCACCCAGGCTTCCCAGAGCTGGGGTACAGCTATGGTGGGGGCAGCGCCAGCAGTCAGCACAGTGAAGGTAATGAGGAGAGGGCCACGGGCGAGCCCCAGGCTTCCTCCACAAGCTCTGAGTGTCTCCCACCCCGTCCCTGCCTGTCCCCTGCAGGCAGCCGGAGCAGTGGCTCTAATCGTAGTGGCAGCGACCGGCGGAAGGAGAAGGACCCTAAGGCCGGGGACTCGAAGTCCGGCGGCAGTGGCAGCGAATCGGACCACACGACCCGCAGCAGCCTGCGGGGGCCGCGGGAGCGGGCGCCCAGCGAGCGCTCGGGTCCTGCCGCCAGCGAGCATAGCCACCGCAGCCACCACTCGCTGGCCAGCAGCCTGCGCAGCCATCACACGCACCCAAGCTACGGCCCCCCTGGGGTGCCCCCTCTCTACGGGCCCCCCATGTTGATGATGCCCCCACCGCCCGCGGCCATGGGGCCCCCGGGAGCCCCTCCGGGCCGCGACCTGGCCTCCGTGCCCCCCGAACTGACCGCCAGCAGACAGTCCTTCCGCATGGCCATGGGAAACCCCAGTGAGTTCTTTGTGGATGTGATGTGAGCAGGGCCCCTCCCCCACTACCATCCTACCCCGCCCCAGGCTGGCTGCGTTCCTCTCTCCGTCCGTCTTTTTTATTTTGTCTGGTACCTGAAAGGGAAATAAATGGAACTAAATCCAGGCGCGCTAACTGCTCGCTGGGTGCAGCGAGGGTGGGGTGCACCCACTGATCGGCAATGCAGCCCTTAACCTGCCACCGGCCCCAGCTTGTCCCTCTGCCCACTAACTGCTGCGCAGGACTTCCCAGGATCATTCATGTCCCTGGGACCCAAATGGCTAGTGCTGCTCCTTACCCTCCCCCAACCCCGTACACACATATTTCAAGAATTGACCCCAGAAGTGCCCTTGAAGACCTGCATACCCGTCATCCCTGCCTCCCCTCTCCCAGTTCCTTTTCTCCATTCATTTAGCGGCATCATCCCTCTATTAATCTTGCATGCATGATTCTTGACTTTTTTCCTTAATACTGACACCAAAAAAGACTTGCTTCATCTGCCCCTCCTCCTAACTGTCCCCACCTACTGCCTCAGCCCTGCACCCTAGAGCTGCAGTCCCCTCCAGTAACCATGCATACTAACCCTGCCTGCACGCAACCTTAGCAGAAGCCCAGAGGGCCCCCTCAGTTGCTTGAGCTGCTAGCAGATCCCAGGGAACATCTCTGCTCTGCACCCAAACCTACACCCACCCCATGCCTGCCCCATGTGCTGATTCCTTCAGACCCCTAACCCTGCTAATCAGCAGGCTCATCTCACCTCTGGGCTGAAACATTTCTTTTCTTTTTTCCTCTCCCAATTTTTCCTGGGCCTGGAGCAGCCAAGAATTTCGGGCTGTTTGACTTTCTGTGAGTCCCCAGCGAGAGGAGGCCCAGCCTCTGAGGAGACCAGGAACCTTGCTTCAGCAGCCCCTCAGGGCTTTCCAAGGATATTTAGCCCCCATACCCACACTTCAACAAACATGTCAAGTCACTAGACTTCTGAGAATCACCCCAGCCTCTCACCCACCTACGAGAGCCTCTGTTCCCCTTTCCCCAGAGAGTTCTCTGCTCTCTCATTCCCTCTCTCCCTTTTTCTCCCTCTCTGTCTGTCTGTCTGTCTGTCTCTCTTTCTCTCTCACACACACACACGTGCCTATGCAAGTTCACTTAAGCCTCAGGGCTGGTCCCTGACCAGAGGGCTGGACCCTCTCTCCCAGTCCTCTCCCAGGTTGTGGGGCTGGTCCCCTGACTTTTCTCTCTTCATAGCCCTCACACCTCCCACACATGTGCCCATCATCTTCCTATCTGAATAAAGCCCATAAGCTGGACTCAGCACAAGATACCCCAGGCAACTAACAGTGTTTTCACAGTCATCATGATAACTCAGAGCAAGGTTGGGCAGGAGGACTTCTGGGATTTCAGATAGAGTACCAGGTTTTGTGGGGTGATTTTTTTTCCTTAACCATATTCTCCCATTTAAACAAATCACAGCTTTCTCTATGAGCCTCTTCTATAAATTCTGGCTCACCTAGGCTTCCATATTTTTAGACCTGGGGTGTCAAGAGTAAGATGAAGTCCTAAGCTCCCAAGTTTTGGTGTAAACCAGGGTAGGGGTATTTTGGCATTCATTCATTTAACACATATTCCTGGGGTTGGGGGTGGGGGGGTGGTGCCTAAGGGCTGTGTTAGAAGTGTAACTCAGTCTTGTCTTCCTTCTGGGAGCTCTAGGTTTGCTCCCAGCCCAGACCATGGTTGCCTCTAGCCACTACTATGGGGCTGCCTCCTGTACTTCTCTTCCTCCTCTGGTTTCGCCATCTCTGACTCTCTTGAGGATTCTTCCACTATTGCTCATGCCTTAAGGGTCCCTGTATTCCATCATTGGTCCACTTCTCTTTCCTCTCTATTTACTTCCAAAATAGAATCATCCATCCTGATGTCAATTGCCATTGATATGCTGGTGATTCCCCAATATATATCTCCATCCCTAACTGCCCTTTATCTTTAGATCGGTATTTTTATCACCTGCTGGATATCTCCTTGGACATGTCCAGATAGACTCAACTTTTTCCCTCCATACCGCCAAGTATGTTCCTCCTGAATTCCAATCCTGGTTACATTCATCACTCTTAATAGGCTCACCAGCTAGAAACATTTATGGGCTTAAATTCCTTCCCATATTTTACTAGTCAGTATATCATATCCATTCCACTCCAAGTTTTCTTGAATTTGGTCCTTCCTCTCCCCTCTGCCTCTACTCTAGTTCACAGGAGCTTGGGATTTGGAGTCAGGTTATTCTGGGTTTGAATCCCAACTCTACTACTTTTTGGTTGTGTGATAAGAGAGTTATTTAATCTCTCTGAGCCTCAGTTTTCTCATATGTAAAATGATAATAATACCTACCTCACAGGGTTGTTGTGAGGATTTAAATTAGATATTGTACGAAAAGTGCCTAGCACAGTGCCTGGCACACAGTAGAATAGGTGCTCAATAAATGGTAGCTATTATTATTACTACTACTACTATTATTATTATCATTATTATTTACTCTAAATTGGTAGGGGGGTACGGTAAATATTGAGACTTCCCTGGTGGTTCAGACAGTAAAGCATCTGCCTACAATGCAGGAGACCCAGGTTCAATCCCTGGGTTGGGAAGATCTCCTGGAGAAGGAAATGGCAACCCACTCCAGTATTCTTGCCTGGAAAATCCCATGGACGGAGGAGACTGTTAGGCTACAGTCTATGAGGTCGCAAAGAGTCAGACATGACTGAGTCACTTCACTTTCTTTAGGGTAGGTGTTGAGGACAAAGCTCCTAGAAAGGTAGGAGTAAGCCTTGAGTGCTGGTTCAAGAATTAGACGAGCCTGTATTCAGTCACTTCATGGCTTAAGACTGTGACCCTGATCTGTAGGAGGTCAGATTTTCATCCTGCCATATTCTGGTTTCTATCAGGAGAATTCTAGGAATAGTAGGATTTGCAACTAGGTTTGCCCTTTCTTGCCCTTGCTTCCTCTCATGATGGGCTCGGCCCTGCCTAGGGAAGGCAACATGGTATGTCTCCCTACAGAAAGAGAAGAGCCAACAGATGTTCTTCAGGTCCTGCAAGAGCCAGGCAGACCTTTCATGTGCTAGGATTGGCTCTGTCTCCTCTTAGCTTGAATGTGAAGATCATTTATCAAAGAAGGGATTTCAAATCCCATGTCCAGTTAAACTCAACTTGCCAGTGGTTTTCTAAGCCACATATATGCCTGTCAGTAGAAGACACACAGGTCCTGACCTTGAGGACCTCACAGGCCCATAGGTATATAGTTGAGGTAGAACACAAACATATTTTGAAAAATTTTAGCTTTTCTTCTAAATATTTGATTCCTTACTCCCTGCCCCGTACCTTAAGTCTTGATTCCTGGGAAAAGGCTCATGTCTAGAACAAATATACGATGCAAAAAAGCTTGGGGAAATCAGAGGTCATGTTATAAAGCAGTTAACTCAGCACAAACACTTCTACTGCCAAGTCCTGTGCGTGTGTGTGTGTGTATAAAATGACAATCAGTCCTCGGACTCTGGAGACTGAAAGGCCTACAGCAATTCAAGGCTTAACAGATGGGCTTCAACAAATGGCAGTAATCCTCTGCTGCTGCTGCTGCTAAGTCGCTTCAGTCGTGTCCGACTCTATGCGACCCCATAGACTGGACTATGCAGCCCACCAGGCTCCGCGGTCCCTGAGATTCTCCAGGCAAGAACACTGGAGTGGGTTGCCATTTCCTTCTCCAATACATTAAAGTGAAAAGTGAAAGTGAAGTCGCTCAGTCGTGTCCAACTCTTAGCGACCCCAGGCTGAGGCTCTCACAAACTCTGAAAGAGGAACAAGAAGGATTGCAGAAACTACAATTCCCAGAATGCTCAATGAGGAAAAGGAAGTGAGCATAGCAGCGTATTCTGGATTGTGTATTGCGGGTGGGGCCGAATAAAGCCTCTCCTACTTCTCCCTCAAGGCACGCCTAGCCCCTCCTTCGAGTCTCGAAGGCTGTCGGTAGTTGTAGTTCTACGAAATTTAGGGGCGCTTAAAATTGTAAGAGATAAGGCCGAGAGGCCTGTTGGGATTTGTAGTCTGCGCCGTCGGCGGGTGCGCACGCGCAGTTGAGGCCGGGGCGGGGCCGCAACACTGCAGTGAAAGCCGAGGCAGCGGGCAGGCGAGCAGGGGGCGGGCGGACATCTTGGGATCCGGAGAGTGGCCGGGCCGGCCGAGCAGAGGGCCGCGGACACCAGGTGAGCTCGGGATCTCGCCATACGGGGTGAGGGAGGACGCCTCCCTGGCTTCCTAGCTTTGCCGTTCACTGCACTGCGCTACGCGGAAAGCAGCCCACACCCGGGAGTGGCCTCAGCCTTCAGATCAGAAAGGGAGCTGACGGCGGGGCGGGGGCGCCCGGGGCGCGGCTGCAGGACGGGCGCGGAGCGATGCCCTCCACCTGACCCGCCCGGAGCTTCGCTTGAGAGGGAGACCCTCTTGGAATCCTTCCAGACAGGGACGCCGCGCGGCGGCCCCCTCCCTGAGATCGTGACAACCTCCTAGCCCTCGGCGCCTCCTCCCGGGGCAAGGATAATTCCCCCATCCCCTAGGACAGTGACACCTCCTTGTGCCGCCTCCTTGGACTGTGACAAGGTCCCCACTCTGCGGCACCCTCTCCTTGCAGTTGAGTGACAGCCCCCGCACGCCGTGGAACCATCTTTACCCGTGATGTCCTCCCCGGGGCGAAAAGCCCACCACCCGCGCATGCTTGTACACCTGCATACCACAGCAAGCTACGTCTCCCCAGCTTTCCCTTATTCACCACTGTTAGTCTCACCCTGCCGTGTTTTCCTCTTCAAAACCTTGACCTTTGCCATACTGGAAACTCTTTTCTCCAGGTGCCCCCACCAGCTCTGTTGCTGCTGTGGGCTCACTTGAGTACACTGCCTGGCTGTTGCTGCCAGTCTATCCCTTAACTAAATATTCCTTTCCTGATCTGGGCACCATCTCTGCTTCTCTGATGCCCTGAGTTCCCTACCACCTGATCCCTGTGAACTTGCTTCTTTGCCCAGGGCCCTACCTCCATTTTGCGCTTTCTCTCCTGGTCTCTGGGACTGAGGAATGGGAAGTGTCCACCACTTTGAGAGAATTATTCTCTTATCCTGGGACACCTTTACTGCTATAATAATACACTTTATTTTCCAGTTTAGAAACTGAAAGTCTCCTAAACTGCCCCTCTTGTGAAATTAACACCAAGGCTAATCCAGGAAATATAGAACTAAACCCTTTTTCTCCTTGCAAACAATCTGAATTAGTTGGACCCAAATAATTTAGATAGTTCCGGGATTCTGCCCCTTGTTTTTAGGCATTCAGGTCAGAAATGAATTATGTTGCAGGTCTGGAATCAGAATTTCTACTGGACGGATCTCTTGATCTTATGAACCTGCTCTCCCCTTCCTCACAACACCCCTGTATTCTTATTTACTTGGGAGCTGAGGGGGAGCTTCTCTATTTCAAAGAGAGGTGGTCAGAAATAACTAATAAGCTGCTTGGGTCACTGAAGTGTAGTCTGTCAGGGCTGGGGCCTTTCTTCTCTGCTCTTGCTTGTTTATTTGACTGCCTGGGAGAGGTTGGAGCAGCACTCCTGGGTTGGTGTCAGGGCCTTAGGGCTCTCTTCTCTCCTCCCTAATCCCTGCACCCCCTTTCCTAGAATGTTTAGACTTTTGTGATGTTTAGACTTTTGTGAATTAGAGAGTCAAAGGTTCAGGCCATGCTGCCTTCTCTGAAGGGTAGTGGAGGCTGAGAGTAGCGCTCCTAAAGTTTTGCCTGGGGGCCCCAGGCCTGAACCAGCTGGAGTAATTCCTACCGCCATTCCTGCAGCCGCAGGCAGGCCTTTGCAGTGACTCACCAGCTAGAGCCTGATTGAGAGTCTGCACAGGAAGGGGCCTTGCTGAGCTCAGCGCTGTGAAAGGGGGAGGGGGCTACTCTGGGCTCAGTCCCAGGAAAGGGAGGGTCAGAACGGCCTTAGAATCCTGGGCCTAAGTCCCTCTCCTTTTCTCCCAGTATGGGATAAACAGGAACTGGGGCCTGGTGAAAGGGAGGGGCTTGGCTGAAAGGACTGTAGGGTCACTTGCTGGAGGGTTGAATCAGGAAAAAGGCCCAGCCAGTGACCTGGACAGCCCCTTAGGGGACAGGGCTCAGATTCTGCCGCCTTCCCTTACACTGCCCCCATCTATCCTAGGTCTCTTCTCAGAGCGATGGGCTGCGAAGACTGAGCTGCCGCCATGATTGGAGGCTTATTCATCTATAATCACAAGGGGGAGGTGCTCATCTCCCGGGTCTACCGAGATGACATCGGGTGAGTGCCCTGGCTGAGCCAGCTGTGCCCCCACTCCCATCCCTCCTCTCCAGCATGCAGGGCCAGGTCTCTTTCTCCCAGAGGCTTGATCTGGACTGTTCCCCACCCCTTGCTGCATCCTGGATGCTCAGCTATTACAGCCTGGTTCCCATTAGGTCTGGTGGTATTGGCCAAGCAGCCAGTTGCTGGCCACTCAGTGGGACCTGTGAAATGGCAGGACCCCCACAGTCCTAGGAACTCCTAGCCTTGCTGCTTCCTGTTCCCTGTAGTGACAGACCTAGTTGCTGGAGATGAGTGCTTTTGCTTGAAGGGTTGATCCCTCCTCTGAGAAGGGAGATCTGTCTCTAGCGGGTGGAATTAGTGGTCATGCTGGCAGTACTAATCTAAGTCTTGCTCTCAAAAGCCCTTCTTGTGGTGAGAGCCTTCACTGGATTCTTCAGGCTGCCGAATCCTCTCCCACTCCCTTTCTCAGGAGTCAGGCTGCTGACTCAGCTGTTTTCAGTTCCTCTTGGCCACTCCAGGAAGAGAGGTGGTGAGCAAGCCTGAGGCATTCTCTGGGTCACCCAGAGATGGGCAGGGAGGCTGTGCTGCTTTTCTGGTCTATCAGAGTAGACCAGGAACAGCTCCTTGTCTGTGTCCTCAGACCTCTACCAGGAGACACAGCCTCAGTTATTCTGCCCCACCCTGCATGCCACTGACCTTCCCTGACAGAGGGGACTTGTCCTAGCCTCAGGAGCTCTGATGAGATTAGGTTCGTCTGGTTCATGCTGCCCTGTTTTTCTTCCTGGAATTGCTTAGACTAGACAGTCAGAGATGGGCCTGCTACAATGGCTCCCAGCTTCATGGCGAATGGGGATAGCCTGGCCTTTGTGCCTGTTTGTTGGCTGGTGGTGGGGCATGAGCTAGAGACATGGCAACGCCTGGCATGCCTGTACCCATCCACACCCCTCCTCCGGCCCTGGAGGGCCTGGCTGAGCCGACCAGGGCACACACTGTCTTGCATGCCTTGCTGTGCTCTCCACCCCTTGCCTGTGGCCCATCTGCTTCCGCCGCATGGTGTGTGCTGCCCACCCCAGTGTGTTGTGTCTCTAACCCTCTCTCTCGTTACTGTCACTCTCCTCTTCCCGGTGGCGTCATTTCTCTCATCCCATCTCATTGGCTGCTGTAGCAATAGGTAAGCGGCCTGTCAAGCTGCTGCCCAGGCACAGGTGGGTGGGGGCCCCTGCCCCCCCATCACTGTTCTCTTCATTCTTTTTTTCATCCCTGAACTTGCCCTGGAATTAGATCCTGGACAAGCATGGGTGACCCAGCTCTGTGACCCCTTGGCTTTTCCGTCAGTATATTAGAGCCTTCTCTGAAGGCATGCTGGCTTTGCTACCTTCTGGAGGACTCAGCCATCCCTGCTGGTAGAAAGACTGGAGAAGAAGCAGGGTCTCTCTCTTTTCTGGGCCTGGAGCTTACTGAGAAGCTATAGAGGTGGCAGCAGGGAAACTGTAGCCAGGCATGGGAGTCAGGAACGTATTTCTCTAAATCCGATAGACGTCACTTTATTATCTGCCCTACTGTCATTGCCACTTGACTTCCCTGTCTCTCGTGGCCAGATGTCAGCCTGGTTCTGGCCCTTCTCTCGGGCCCCTGCTGGGAGGAGTCTTAGAAAACTGGCCCGACAGTTAAGGCATTGGCTTTCGAGTATGTGTCAGGCTTCAGCAGAGAGGAGGGTGGCTATTTGTTAGCAGCTGTGGTTGATCCCCACGGAGTGAGGTGTGCCTGTACTGAGCAGCCTCTGTGTACTCTTTTCTCTCAGGAGGAATGCAGTGGACGCCTTTCGGGTCAATGTTATCCACGCCCGGCAGCAGGTGCGCAGCCCCGTCACTAACATCGCTCGCACCAGTTTCTTCCATGTTAAACGGTCCAACATCTGGCTGGCAGCTGTCACCAAGCAGAATGTCAATGCTGCCATGGTCTTTGAATTCCTCTATAAGATGTGTGACGTAATGGCTGCCTACTTTGGCAAGATCAGCGAAGAGAACATCAAGAACAATTTTGTGCTCATATATGAGCTGCTGGACGGTGAGGCTGGTGGGGCAGTGGGTCCCGGGTGGGAATAAGCCTGGTGGGGCCTGGCCTGGAGGTGGGAGTAGGTCTGAGGCTCGCTCCTGTGCTCTCTGAACTTTGTTTCCTGTATGGTCTTTTGAGCCAGGAGGAGGACAGTCCAAATCCAGACCTAAAGACTGATCTGAAGTGAATACAGAAATAGGCTAGCGAGTAGAGGTGGGGGAAGACCGAAAGGTCTTTTGGTGGCTGGTCCTCCTGCTGTTCAGTTAAGCACATTTCATTCTCTTAACCTTGTGGTTTGGGCCTTACTACACTGACTGTCCTACCAGCTTTTCATATCAAGAGCTGCCTCAGAACCTGGATGAGGATGTGATATTACAGGTTCCTCTGGATGCAGTTACCTCTGTAGGGTATGATTTAAGTGAACTGAGTCCTTCCACCTTTCCACATCAACTCTCTGTATTTTAAGGGCTTAGGGCTTCTGGACTTCTTACCCACTGGCCATGTGACTCTTCTGATTTTTTTTCTATTTGAAAAAAATGTGATGTTTTAACTGTTTTCCTATAAAGCATAAATTCTAGAGTAAATGCTACAAAGCTAGAAAAATCTTGCTGTAGATGATGCTACAATGTCTTTTAGAGCTATGCTGGACAGATGTATCCAGGCCAGGAGGGATGGGAAGTAGGAGCCTTCAGCTTTTTCTAGGAGCTGATGAATCCCTTCCTTTTGCAGAAATCCTAGATTTTGGCTACCCACAGAACTCGGAGACAGGTGCATTGAAAACCTTCATCACCCAGCAGGGCATCAAGAGCCAGGTACTCAAACTGTCCAGGCTATAGACAGGGTGGAGCCCAGCTTCCCTTCATCCCAGCTGGCCCCCAAGCCTTTTCTGAGCTGACTCATGAGCCCATCCCTGATAGGAAGTGCTGGCCTGAGCCTTCTGCCATGACTGCAGGCCTGTTTTGCTCTGTGTGGCCTTCTCCCACCCCTGGAGCTTGCCAACTCAGCATCTCTGTTACTGGGAATACAGCTCAAGCAGTTTCCTTTTATGTTGCAGGGAGGGGGGTGTGGGCTGCTCTGGAGGCTTGATATTCCTCAGGAGGAGAGAGCCTGGGTCCCCTTCTGGGATCCAGGCTTCATAGCCTTCTCCTTCTTTTCTGCCTGCCTCTTCACATCTGCGCTCATCTGCTGCTTCCTGTGGGCACCGTGTTGGCTCTGTGTTCTCCAGCATCAGGTAAGCTGTTCCCTCAGCTTCCACCCTTGCAGCTTTGCTCAGTTTTCTCCAGGTCCTGCCCCATGGGGGAAGATGGGTCACATGGTGTGGACTAGAAGGGTGAGGGGGTGAGGGTGGAGTAGGGATGGAGATAAGAGAATTGAAGGGGACGAGGAGTGAGGCCTTGTTGTTTGTCTCTGCGCCCCACATAGACAAAAGAAGAGCAGTCTCAGATCACCAGCCAGGTGACCGGGCAGATTGGCTGGCGGCGGGAGGGCATCAAGTATCGCCGGAATGAGCTCTTCCTGGATGTGCTGGAGAGTGTGAACCTCCTCATGTCCCCGCAAGGTGAGGGCCCTCGCGTGATGAAGCTGGAGGGGAGCCAGGGCAGGATATTGGTCCTGACTCAGCTGCTTCTGGTTATCTGTCCATCACCAGGGCAGGTCCTGAGCGCCCATGTGTCAGGCCGGGTGGTGATGAAGAGCTATCTGAGTGGCATGCCTGAGTGCAAGTTTGGAATGAATGACAAGATCGTCATTGAGAAGCAAGGCAAAGGCACAGCTGATGAAACAAGCAAGAGGTGCCCAAAGCAGGGTAGCTGGTGGGAGAGGGTGGACCTTGGATGGCTGAGCAGAGCCTGGTGAATCACAGGTTCCTTCTAGATTGCATGTCTGCAGTAACGCAAACTCTCACTTCCCAAGGGTGTGCTTGGCTGGTTGCTCTTGGTATCTGTGTTGAAGAGATGAGGGGGTTGTCTTCACCCTACTCAGAGTAAGCCCGTTTCTTTTGGTCCCAAGGACCAAGATTATTCTGTACATACTGATGGCCTCTGCCCACTATGCTTGAAACTTTTGTGTTCCATACAGCAGAACTCTCAAAAGATAATGAGTTTGCAAAGCTTCCACTCATCCATAACTCTAGGAAAGGGACCCCCAAAGTGAGAAAGCTGCATTCTGGCAGCTTTCCATAGATTACAGTACAAGCCTTGTCCAGGCTGTTGCAGCCTTTGTGGGTAGGTGGGTCTCCCAGCCCGACTCACTGCTGCCATCCTCGTGTACCAACAATACCTTCTATCCCTGCTTGCAGCGGGAAGCAATCAATTGCCATTGATGACTGCACCTTCCACCAGTGTGTGCGACTCAGCAAGTTTGATTCTGAACGCAGCATCAGCTTTATCCCACCAGATGGAGAATTTGAACTTATGAGGTGCCAATGGGGTGTGAGGAGCAGGGGTTACTATTGGCAGAGAGCAGGGAGAGGGGGGAGGACAGGCTCTGCTGTGCCAACCTAAAGCTGTCACACCCCTGAAGGTATCGCACCACCAAGGACATCATCCTTCCTTTTCGCGTGATCCCACTAGTTCGGGAAGTGGGACGCACCAAGCTGGAGGTCAAGGTGGTCATTAAGTCCAACTTCAAACCCTCACTACTGGCTCAGAAGATTGAGGTGAGGATAAGGGGTTTAGGGAGGAGGCAGCACTTGTCTCTAAGTATAAAGGCAGGTGATGTCAGGATTCAATAGAGCTCCCTGACACGTGTGTCACTTCTAGGTGCGGATCCCAACCCCACTGAACACTAGTGGGGTGCAGGTAATCTGCATGAAGGGGAAGGCCAAGTATAAGGCCAGTGAGAACGCCATCGTGTGGAAGTGAGTCTTTCCTTCGTGAGAGCACAACAGGGCTCAAGAAGCCTTCGTGCACCCTCTTGTTAAGTGTCACCTTTTGTGCGTGCACGTGTGTGTGTATTGGGGGAGTGGGGGTGAATGCTTCTCCTGGAGCCCCTGGTTGTGTCCTCATCCCTTGTACCTCTGTGCAGTTGTGCACATGCCTGCACTGAGGTACATGCATGCATGCTTTTATCACGATTCTTTAACGTTTCCCCATTTGCCCTTGTACCTCTGTGAAGTAGAGAGCAAGGGATAGCTTGGCCATGTGTCTAAGCAGAAACTGCATGCAGCCTGCAGTGCTAAAGGAATAACAGACCCAAGGTTTCATAGCAAGAGGTTATCAGAGTCCTCACCACCTTGCCTTGCCCTGGCACCTCCCCTGAGCTTCTGGGTTCTTTCCACCCCCCACAATCTCCTTAAAGGGGCAGTAACCCCCCTTGAAGTTTTCTTAGCTACCAGGGGCCCGTGCTGCCTGTTGACCCTGTGTTTCCAGGATCAAGCGCATGGCAGGCATGAAGGAATCGCAAATCAGCGCTGAGATTGAGCTGCTGCCCACCAACGACAAGAAGAAATGGGCTCGACCCCCCATTTCAATGAACTTTGAGGTATGGCAGAGAAGGGGCCTAGAGCAATGTGTGCTAGGAAAGACCTTAGAAATCCTTCCAGTCAACCTCTGCACCTACCACCTTGCTGATGATGAAACTGAGACCCCTGAGAGAAGTGATTTTAATTCACAGACCCATTTCTTCCCCTGCAGGCTTCCTCCTAGAAATTGATATTCACACTGACAAAAATCTTTGACTTCCTTTGGCTTGTCATAAAACAATTCTTAGGAAAAAACTGAGATTGCTTGCATGCTCAGTAAGACACAAGACAGGAAAATGGGCTGACTTTGCTTTATGCACATTAGACATGTAATTTTTTCCACCGTACTGTTTAAGTCCATAAAACTGAGCAGGATAAGTATATTTTAAGGTAAGTCTTTGGTTGCTGTCACCTGCTGATTAAAGGAACTGATTCAGGTCATTACAGGCAGGGCCTGACTTCAAACCCAAACCACAGATTGCTAGTTATTCTTTCTTCTTTAGTAACCTCTTAGGGGGCCCCTCACCATCCCAGCTTCCCAGAGCTTCTTTCAGGGTCCTAGTCATTCAAACCCTTCTGGTAGAGAGATGAGGTAGGGCAGGGCAAGGAGACCGGCTATGAAAGGAAGGCCACATCCCTAACTGGAGCTATCCCTTGCCCAGGTGCCATTCGCACCTTCTGGCCTCAAGGTGCGCTACTTGAAGGTGTTTGAACCGAAGCTGAACTACAGCGACCACGATGTCATCAAATGGGTGCGCTACATTGGCCGCAGCGGCATTTATGAGACCCGCTGCTAGCTGCCTGGTGGCTGCTAGCCCACCTCCCCACCCACCCTCTTCCACAGGTCTGGGTGCCCTCGGCCACCACACATCAGTGTCTCCTCCCTCCTGCTTTGCTGCCTGCCCTTTGCACTAGCCCCCGAGTCTAGGTCTGGACCAAGCACATTGCGAGTGGGACTGGTGGAGCAGTCCCTGGGCTCCCTGAACGGGGTGGTTTCAGAGGCTCCTACTCCACCATCCATCTGCCTGCCCTAGCCCACTGCCAGGCTCTTGAGTTCTGTGACCAAAGCCAAGTGGGCTCCTTCTCCTCCCCTCTCCTGTGGCCACATCTCTGGAGTGGGAGGGTTGGCTGCCCCTCACCTCGGAGCTCCCCCAAAGGCCAGTAACGGATCCCCAGCCCTCAATTCCTAGTCTGCTTTGGGATAGTGTGAGCTTCATTTTGTACACGTGTGACTTCGTCCAGTTATAAACCTAATAAACTCTGTAGAATGGAGCTGCTGGCTAAGTGTTGAAGTGGGAGCTACAGGGGAGAGGGTTTGGTGGGACTGCCCCTCCCCTGTCTTAACTCAGCCTTAAGTGGAATTCTCTTTTGCCATAAACTTAATTGTTATGTCCCTTGGGGCCAACCAAGCCCTTACCCTGACAGGTATTTCCCCCAGAATGCCCCGCTGATAGCCTCAAGGGCAAGCAGCCCACCTGGCCTCAGTTCCCTGATGGTAGAAATTCTTACAGAAAATCATCCTCAGTTTTAGGCAGGTATTTTTCTGATTAGCAGAGATTAAGCAGGGTGTACATTTGGTCTTCCCAGCCATCCTTAGAAACTGACTGAGCTCTTAATTTTATCCTCTTCTTAGTTATTCAGGCTTCCCAGACCTTGGTGGGTATGTTGTAAAAAAAAATTTCACTCTTCCCGGGTCTCTTATGGGCTCCCCCCACCCCCTGTGGCTGAGTGGTAAAGAATTCGCCTGCAATGCAGGAGACCAGGCTTCGATCCTGTGTCAGTAAGATTCCCTGATGGAGGAAATGGCAATCCGCTCCAGTATTCTTGCTTGGAAAATCCGATGGACAGAGGAGCCTGGCAGGCTACAATCCATTGGGTCACTGAACAGGCAGGCAGGCCTCTTAGATAATTCCTCCCTCCATGCCTCCCCCTTGCCAAAGAATTGTGTGAACAGGAACCTGAGGGGAATGCTCCATATTCTGCTAATGTGTTGGAGCAAAGATCTGCCATCACCAGTTTTTCCTTGCTTAGTCTTTTTAAACCTAAGAAATCTATTGAGAAAATTTCAAGCAAGTAGAAAATATGTAATGAACTCCCATCATAGTGGTTCAACTTGTGATCAGCTCTTTAATGTCACATCCAAACTGTTCATGCTTAATCCAAGTGTCCTACAAAAAAACTGTCACAACTTACATCTGGATCCAAACAAGGTCCGTTGATTGGTGGATGCTTGTAAAATCTTAAAAGCCACAGGTTCTCCCTCAGCTTTTGCAATGTTGTTGAAGAAACCAGATAGTTTTGTAGTTTCCCTGTGAGAATTCCACTTTCCCTGTGTTTCAAATAAAATGGAAATCTTTATTCCTCAATGACAAAACGATGAATGGGTGTGACTTTAACTGACAATTTTGGAGCCAGTTTGGAAGAATATTCACATTAAATGTGAAGCGGTAGCATTTTGAGGAAATGCCTAACTTTTACCCGAGGGAAACACTGAAAGGCAATAGCCTTTTACGGTCACTTACTGAGACTCAGGTTGCGGAGAAGTCTGCTTTGGGTGTAGGTTGGGAATACTAATGAAATTACACAGACCTTGTCGATCTGGTTTTCTTGCCCAGTGGCTGTCAGTGAGGAAGTGCCCGGGGGTGATGGAAGGCCCAAAGGGCGTTATTCGCGAAGGTCTGCTGAGCCGTCAAGTGTGAGAGGTCGCGGGCGGGCTGGCTACCTGATAAGACAAGCAGCCCGTAGGGCCTGAAAACCGAACAAAATCTGCGACTGCACAGAAAGGCACCAGGGGCTTATGAGAGCTCAGGCACCAGCGTGAGTCAGCAATGCTTTCAGCGGGCTCCAAAATGGACAAGCACGCAGCGGCTGACGCGCCTCTGGGGAGCATGTAGAATCTAGCAAGGCCAATGTGCTTTATCGACCGCCCTTCTCGGGAGGTTCCCTTCATGGCCTGATAAACCGCGAGCTTCCCTGCACCCCGCCCTCGCCCCCTGCAGGATCTCCACCTCCCAGAAGTCTGTGAGAATCGTACATGTGGCTAATTCTTTAGCGAAAAAGAGTCGCGCAAGCGCAGAAAGTGCGTCTCGGCGGAGACTCTGAGCGGCGCTTGCGTACGGTACCGCCAGCGCCGTTCGCCCCTCCCACCGGGTTCTGCGCACTCCGCGCCTTTCTTACGTCACCGTTTCGCATGCGCTTTGGAAGGAAGGGCGAGCTTTCGGGGACCGGTAGGGGGCGGGCCTTGACCGGGGTCTCACAGCGACTGCGCGGACGGGAGCCCGACTGGAACATGGCGACTTGCGCTGAAATCCTGCGGAGCGAGTTCCCCGAAATTGACGGACAGGTCTTCGACTACGTGACTGGTGAGCCGAACCGAATCAACGCGCTGGGGATGCCGAAGTGGAAGTCAGGGCGGGGGGAAGTACTAAGGCAGATCAGTGGCGGGGACCGCCGCTAGGCCTCTCCTCTGTGTGACCTCTTGTCCCGAGGACCAGTTGGGTCTGGAGCCCGGACTGGGGCCGCAATACGGGGACCAAAACTACTTGTATGTCCACCTTATCTGGTATCTTCCTCGTGTCTTGACACGCCCTCCCTAGGCGTCTTGCACAGCGGCAGTGCGGACTTCGAGTCTGTGGATGACCTGGTGGAAGCTGTGGGGGAACTGTTGCAGGAGGTGTCCGGGGACAGCAAGGATGACGCGGGCATCAGGGCCGTGTGCCAGCGCATGTACAACACTCTGCGCCTGTACGTGCCAGGGCAGGGGGATTCGTGGGGGAGACGGGAGAGCGGACGGTCAGGTGACAAGACGTGAGAGAAGAAGGTCTGATGGCCATAGAGCTTTTTCCTGCTCTTCTAACTCATTGCTTTCTATCCCTACCCTCAAGGGCGGAACCACAGACCCAGGGAAACAGCCAGGTGCTACTAGATGCCCCCATCCAGTTGTCAAAGATAACAGAGAACTACGGTGAGAGAGAGGGAAGATTGAACTAGCTGCCCTACGTCCTCCACCCCTTAGCCATCTGCCCTCTGGGGCTCAGGACTCTTGGTACCTCTTTTCCACAGGACAAGGTTGTAGGAGTTAGTTGATGTCTTTACTGAGGGCAAATGAGCCATTAACAAAGGGATTAAGATTGGGAAGGTCTCCAAGCTCTTGGGTGTGGTAGGACCCATGGGTCTTGGAGCTGGACAGATTTAGGTTCACTTCCCAATTTTGCAGCTTACTAACCTACTGCATGATCTTGTAAGAGTTGCTTAACTGCTCTTAGCCGCTGTATCCTTAATCTGTGAGTTGAGTTTTTGTTTTAAGTGTTGAGAGAATTGATATCTGTCTCCAGGATTTGTAAAGCTTTTCTTTAAACATATGGGTCTGTGTCTGATTCATGTTAGTCACTGAAAATGTTAGTTTCCGTTCCCTTAGGGAGAAGGTGACTGCTTTTCTTATCGCTTACAGACTGTGGCACCAAACTTCCAGGCCTGCTAAAGAGGGAACAGTCCTCGGTGAGGAGGGAGAGGAAGAAGAAAGGGAGGGGTCTGTGTCTATGGTGGGGGTGAGAGTTGACTGTTTCTAAGTATTGGAGTGTCTTCCTGGGGCATTTCTGATTGACTTTCCCTGAGTCCTTGAGCCCACCCCATAGGATGAAATGCATTATGTTTGGACCCTTAGACGGTGAATGCAAAGAAGCTAGAGAAAGCTGAGGCTCGATTGAAGGCAAAGCAGGAGAAGCGCTCAGAGAAGGACACACTCAAGACCAGCAACCCTCTGTGAGTTAGTGAAAAGGGCTGAGAAGAGAGCAGAGCAGTCCCTATTGAGATGGAAGGCTCCTTGGGAGTGCTAAAAGCCATCCATTTTTCCCTTTAAGAGTCTTGGAAGAGGCATCAGCCAGCCAGGCAGGTAGCCGAAAGGAAAGTCGGTTGGAATCATCTGGAAAGAACAAATCCTATGATGTGCGAATTGAGAACTTTGATGTGTCTTTTGGCGATAGGTGAGGGAGTGGTGGTGGGGGAGTGGGGCTGACGGGTTTTGTTTTGTTTTGTTTTTTTACAGTTAAAGGAGAATTTGGAGCGGTCAAATGGGGTTAAAAATAGTTAGGTTTCTTTTGTTAAACTTGCTGTGCAGCTATCTCTAAGCCCCGTTTGTCATCTTCCTGCTACCCGTGCAGGGTGCTGCTGGCTGGAGCAGATGTGAACCTAGCATGGGGCCGCCGCTATGGCCTGGTGGGTCGGAATGGGCTGGGGAAGACGACGCTGCTGAAGATGCTGGCCACCAGGAGCCTGCGAGTTCCAGCCCACATTTCCCTACTGCATGTGGAGCAAGAGGTTGCTGGAGACGACACCCCTGCCCTGCAGAGTGTGCTGGAGAGTGACACGGTGCGAGAAGACCTGCTGCGTCGGGAGCGGGAGCTCAACGCCCAGATTGCTGCTGGCAGGTGAGGGCTCCCTGGGACAGACTGACCAGCAGCAGCCGTGCTTCGCAGAGTGCCTGCCATGCTGGCACAATCCGCCGTTCAAATACCCATCCTAGTAAGCAGCAGGGCTTAGAGTTTGGCTCAGTGGAGCTGTGCATTCCTTGTTCCTGGCATGGTGCCCATTGCCCTCACTGTGTTCTGTTCCTGTCCCAGCAACAGTGCAGCCAGTAGCCTGCTTTGGAACTGTCCTGAGGTGCAGGATAAAGTAGTAAACTTCACCTGCTCAGCGTGATAGCTCTTCCCCCCCATTCCTAGGGCTGAGGGCTCACAAGCTGCACAGCTGGCAGAAATCTATGCCAAGTTGGAGGAGATCGAGGCTGACAAAGCACCTGCCAGGTATTTAAAATTCCTTTCCTTCCTTCAGATTTTATCTTTCCTTTCTGTTACGTGTTCCAATCAGGTTCTTTCATTTATTCACTCCTAGAGCATCAGTTATTCTTGCTGGGCTTGGCTTTACCCCCAAAATGCAGCAGCAGCCCACCCGGTGAGTGGCCCCTACCATTCTTGGCTCTGAACACTGTTGGCCGTGCCTCTGCCTCTTCTCGTGAACACTCGCCCCTGATGCAGCTCTGTCTCTTTAGGGAGTTCTCAGGTGGCTGGAGGATGAGACTGGCCCTGGCCCGGGCTCTGTTTGCTAGGTGAGTCCCCTGGACCTGTATGTGGATACTGTGGAGGATGAGCTTGGCTCTTGGGAGGTGGCAACAAGTCGCTGACCTGAAACCTCAAACCATGCATTCTTCTTTTCCATAGGCCAGATCTGCTGCTGTTAGATGGTGAGTTTGAAATGCGGCACCCTGACTTTGGGTGCAGAAGGGTGGCGTTGTCCAAGTTTCCAGTTCTCCAGCCCTTCAATCCCAAACATGTCCTCTCCTGCTTTTTCAGAACCCACTAACATGCTGGATGTAAGGGCCATCCTATGGCTGGAGAATTATCTGCAGGTGAGTGCTTCCAGGTGTGGAGCAGGTCTGGGGAGCGTCTGCCTCCAAGGCCTCTGGGGTTTGGGAGCTGATTGCCCTCCCAAACCGGGCCTGCCATCCTGTGACCCCCTCAGACATGGCCCTCCACAATCCTGGTCGTCTCCCATGACCGCAACTTCCTGAATGCCATAGCCACAGACATCATCCACCTGCACAGCCAGCGGCTGGATGGTTACCGGGGAGACTTTGAGACCTTCATCAAGAGCAAGCAGGAGCGACTGCTCAATCAGCAGCGTGAATATGAGGCCCAGCAACAGTATCGCCAGCATATCCAGGTGGGAGAGCAGGCAGGACTGGGGACCCGCCCCATCCCATGTGTACTAGAGTCGTAGGGGGTGAGGGAGCTGAACATGCCTGAACTTGTCCACCTGCAGGTTTTTATTGACCGTTTTCGCTACAATGCCAACAGAGCCTCGCAAGTGCAGAGCAAACTCAAGATGCTGGAGAAACTGTGAGTACAGTGTCCCTGACCGGGCCCTGACTCCTCTCGTTTTGTAGGGAATGCCTACAATTCTCATCTTACCCTCCCGTTTTAGATCTCTCCTTTCCTACAAATCAACTTTAACTTCCTTCCTGCAGAAAGGCCTGCAGGGAAGGCCTTCTATTCTATTCTATTACTACTCTTGGAGAGCTCATCTTGCCCCCAGACCTTGGCAACCATCAGTCTACTTTCAGTCTGTAGATATTTGGTAATTGTGGACATTTCATATAGACAGATTTGTCCCTGTGATCTTTTTTTTATGTCTGGCTTCTTTCGCATAATGTCATGTTTTTGCAGTTCATCATGTAGCCTGGATTAGTACTTTACTCCTTTTCCTGGCCAGATAATATTTCATTGTACAGTTACTCCACATTTTGTTTAATGATTCATCAGGTGGTGGACATTTCGGATTGTTTCCTGTTTTGGGCTGTTAGGAATAATGATGCTGCTATGAACAAGTTTTTGTGTGGACATGTGTTTTCTATTCTCTTGGTTACATAGCTGGGAGTGGAATTGCTAGGTTATGTAATAATTCTATGTTTAAGATTTTGAGGGATTGCCAAACTGTTTTTAACAGCAGCTGCACCATTTTACATTCCTACCAGCAGTATATGAGGATTCCAATTTCTCCACCTCTTTACCAACATTTATTATCTGTCTTGAAGTTTAGCCCTCCTAGTGGATGTGAAGTGATAGCTCTTTGAAATCGTGATTTGTATTTCCCTTGTTACTAATGATGTTGAGCTTTGGAGGCATTTTTTATTGAAGTACAGTTGATGTGCAATATTCTATGTTTCAAGTGTACAACGTACTGATGCACAATTTTTAAGATCATGTTCCATTTATACTTATTATAAAATATTGACTATATTCTCTGTGTTGTTTAATAAATATACCGTTGTAGCTTATTTTATACCTAGGAGTTTGTATCTCTTAATCCTTTACCCTAGTCTTACCCCTCCCTCCCTCTCCTCCACCCACTGGTAACCACTGGTTTATTCTCTGTATCTGTGAATCTGTTCTTTTAGATTTTATTTTTTTAGATTCCACATATAAGCGATATCATACAGTATTTCTCTTTTTCTGACTGACTTCACTTAGCATAGTCTTCAAGTCCATTTATCTTGTTACAAATGGCAAAATTTCATTTTGTTTTTATGGCTGAGTTGTTGTTCAGTCACTAAGTTGTGTCCGACTCTTTGCAACCCCAGGGACTGCAGCACCCCAGGCTTCTCTGTCCTTCACTGTCTCCCAGAGTTTGCTCAAATTGATGTTCGTGAGTTGTTGATGCTATCTAACCATCCCATCCTCTACTGCCCCCTTCTCCTGTTGGCCTTCAGTCTTTCCCAGCATCAGAATCTTTTCCGCTGGATCAGCTTTTTGCATCAGGTGGCCGAAGTATTGGAGCTTCAGCCTCAGCATCAGTCCTTCCAATGAATATTCAGGCTTGATTTCCCTTAGGATTGACTGGTTTGATCTCAAAAGACTCTCAAAAGTCTTCTCTAACACCACAGTTCAAAAGTATCAGTTATTTGATGCTCAGCCTGTTTTATGATCCAACTCTCGCATTCATACATGACTACTGGAAAAACCATAGCTTTGACTATACAGGCCTTTGTCAACACATTGTATATGTGTGTGTATATGTATATCCATTCATCTGTGGATGGATGGACACTTAGATTGTTTCTTTGTTTTGGCTATTGTAAATAATATAGCTGTAAACACAAGGATTCATGTATCTTTTCCAATCAGTATTTTTTTTTTCGGTTATATACCCAAAAGAGTATTGGAAGTTTAATCTTGAAGCAACATTTCTAGACATACAGGTGGTAGGGGAGCTTAAAATCGTAAGGGTTAGGATCTTGTGACATTGAAACATATAGTATATTAACTGGGAAAACAAAAAGCTACCCCCCAAAAAAACCTCTATTCTTTTCAGCATATGTATTACTTGTATGATAAGAACAAATCCATTTTTTAAAGAACAAATCTAGTCTGTCTCCTCTCTCCTCAGACCAGAGCTCAAACCTGTGGATAAGGAGCTGGAGGTAGTGATGAAGTGAGTGCTGGGTCATAGGGGCAGGTGGGGAAGCTCTTGTTTCTGGGGCTGCCCTCAGGCTCATCACCCCACCTCCTGCAGATTCCCCGATGGATTTGAGAAGTTCTCACCACCAATCCTGCAACTGGATGAGGTGGACTTCTACTACGACCCAAAGCACGTCATCTTCAGCCGTCTCTCTGTCTCTGCCGATCTTGAATCCCGCATCTGTGTGGTATGGCTGCCATCTCTGTTCTGTGAGCTGGGACTGAACTTTGTCTTATTGGTCTCAGCTCTGAGTGTCCTTCTAACTGTGGAACATAGAGGAGAGAGCATGGCTCAGGGTCAGACTTGGGATGCTAACTCTGCCATTTCTTAGCTTGGTTACTAAACAGACTCCTCATTCTTAAAAGAGAGATAACATCCAGCTTGCTCTGCTGTTGGGAGAATTAATTCCCTTGCACTTAGTGGGTACTTGGGTATTGGTCCCCTTCACGGCTTTAGTGTTTACTTCATTTTTCTCTACAGTTCTTTAAAAATATTTTTTTTTAGTTGTTGGAGTCACTGGGACTACCTGGGATCTATTCTCATCTCCTCTGCTTCTGTATCCCATTCAGGGATGCTCTTTATATACTCATGTGTCTTCTTACAGGTTGGGGAGAATGGGGCTGGGAAGTCTACCATGCTGAAGTTGCTTATGGGGGACCTGACACCTGTTCGGGGCATCAGACATGCTCACAGGTGGGGCCCACACCTCCGCTTTCCAACCCTCCTGTGCTGTAGCTACACTCCTTTATGGTCATTGCTTTCCATCCCCTCTCCACCTTTCCATCTGTCTGCAGGAATCTGAAGATTGGCTATTTCAGCCAGCACCACGTGGAGCAGCTGGACCTGAATGTCAGTGCTGTGGAACTGCTAGCACGCAAGTTCCCTGGTGCGTTAGGGATTTGAGCTGAGGAAAGAGTGCTGGGCCTGACACCTCCCCCTAGGCTTACCTTGGGTTGCTGAGTCTGGGTGTAAGAATGTGGGCAATGGGGGTGTGGGGCTGGGTGGATGGTGAGGGGAGGGAGTTGGGCCTGAAACCCACACGGTGGGGTGGGGCCTATTGCAGGACGACCTGAGGAGGAGTACCGTCACCAGCTGGGCCGGTATGGCATCTCTGGAGAACTGGCTGTGCGCCCTGTTGCCAGTTTGTCTGGGGGCCAGAAGAGCAGGGTGGCCTTTGCTCAGATGACCATGCCCTGGTGAGCCGGCTTGACTAGAGCTTTGCCCTCTACTTTCCCCTCTTGCCCAATGGAAAATGATTGTCTTGCCTTGGTATCAGAGCTCATTTTCTCCCAGCCCCCTAACTTCCCACCTTTCTGGGTTCTGCCTTCCAGTCCCAACTTCTACATTCTGGATGAACCCACAAACCACCTGGATATGGAGACCATTGAGGCTCTGGGCCGTGCTCTCAACAACTTCAGGGTGAGTGTACCTTCACGCTGCCCACTCCTGCCTGGGCCTCAGCATGCCTTTGGGCCCCTCTGAGAGCCCCACGGTCTCTTGTCTTGCAGGGTGGTGTGATTCTGGTGTCCCATGACGAGCGCTTCATCCGGTTGGTGTGCCGGGAGCTGTGGGTGTGCGAAGGAGGCGGCGTCACCCGGGTTGAGGGGGGATTTGATCAGTACCGAGCTCTTCTCCAGGAACAGTTCCGCCGTGAGGGCTTCCTCTAGGGCCATGAGGCTGAAGACTGTGCCCAGGACATGGACTGTCTTTCAGACCCCTGGGCCACCATGTAGGCAGCCATCTCCTGCCACGGACTTCTTGGGGACAGCCTTATTCATAAATCTCTCTTTTTGACTGGAGCATCCTCTGCACAACCCGGGAGCCCCACCTAAGGTTCTTTGAGGACGGGTCCTCCAAGGGGAGGGGAGTGGGGGGCTGCCCTCTAGGACTCTAGACCCCTCCCACTGCCCCAGCTGCGACTGGGCTCTGATGGCCGCTGTGTAAATTAAATATCCCTGCATCTCCCTTGCTCACTCTGCTGCTCCTGGTGTAGGGCTGCAGTGTTTGCCCATGGTTAAGGGGTGCAGTCTCTCTGATTTGGCATTTTCCTGTGACATTTGCGTCTGTCATGTGGAGGAGGCCGTGGAAGCATCAGTGTTGCCCCTGGGGGAAGATGTCATTAAAGCTGTTGGGGGTCGACCTTGCAGTGGACCAAGCTTATAATGAAGGGCAGTGTATTCCATCACTGCAGTGCTGTGCTCTCCAGCCAAGGCTTAGCTGAAGGGGTCTGGGTTCTGCTGTCTCAGCCCCACTGCTTGAATGAGTAAGCTGATTCTGCAACCTGGCCTCAGACATGGTTTGCCAACTGCTTTCTCCAGTGATCTCTGGCCTAGGCTCACTCTGCTTCTCTGAATTTGACCCTTTGGGGCCAAAGAGAAAAGTGAGAAACTGTCCCCATTTTGCTTGAGTGGTTTTTTGTTCCTTACGTTTTCTCTTAACCATGTAGGAGAGGCCTGGGAAGTAGGAAATTGAGAATGGGGTCTAAGGCAAAGAAAAAGAACATCTTGGTTTCAAATTAACCAGTGTTTAAATGGGGAGAGGGAGTTGCTTAACAGAGGTAGTATGATTTGTAAGTAGTATTTCCTGGATACTCAGCCACTGTATGTAATTGTCGTGCAGAAGACACTATAATTGCTTTCCTCTTAATGACTGGAGAAACCAGCATCAACAGAAGGAACTTGTCGGCTTTGTGGAGAATTGTCATCACAAAGTTCAACCAAGGAATCTTAACCCAGCCACTGTGGGTCTTGTGATACAGGTCGCTGGGGAGAATACACCTTTCTGGGGGTAAAGAAGAATAAAGCTGGAAGGCTCTGCACCAGTGGGCTGCTGCGCAGCCAGCAGGGAGGGTCACTAAATCTTCCTGCTTCCTCAGCCCCTGTCTCAGGAGTCCTCAAGAGGTGGTGTTCTAGGCTTGTCTGTGACCACATGCATCCTCACAGTTCCAAGGACCACAGGCCCTATCACTCTCTTCCAACCTCAGACCTGCATGTGGGCCAGTTGGGGCCATCCGGGGTAGGGTCTGTGCCTCCCTATTCGTCAGCCCCTTCACCCCTCACCAGCTTGTCCGTGTCTGAGTTTTCCCAATTCTTGAGAGAAATGCCGCCGAAGCTTCAGTGGCAGAGTGCTTCTTTGGAGGTGGCTGTGTGTGTGGAGAGCAGTGGAATTGGATCTGTGATCAGATCCCAGCGCTATTACTGGTAATAGAAGGGCTCACCTATGTTAATTAGCTGGGTAGCCATGACAAGTCGACCTTTGTACACCTCCTCGGGGTCTACATAAGCACTCAGAGTGATTCTTCTGTGTCCAGTCTATGGCTTGGAGGGCCATCATAAGAAAAAGCATTTCATTTTTTCTGAGTGACTCTAGAGTAGACAGGTTTGGGTTCAAAGGAAGGAAAAACTTTAACAACTCAAACTGCCTTCTTACAGTTCCTGAACTCTGGAACTGTTCAGCCCTATGGCTATATAAAGAAGGACTCTTTCAAATAGGAGGCAGCATTAGATGGCCTCTAGGCTGGCTCCCAGTTTTATGATTCCATTAAATAAGAGCCTGTATGTGTGACAATACAGACCTACACTGCAGGCCTTCAGAAAATTAAGATGAGTGAATTGCAGCAGTTGAGAAGGACCCTACAATAAGTGTGTAAGGTGAATTTGTGGGGATTTGGGGGCATTTGGGAGATGGGTAGAAAATTCAGGTAGTGTCAGTCTGCTCTCCCAAGAAACAAAGAGCAGAGAGAAGGGAGGAATCTGACATAAGGAAGCTCCCCCTTCCACTCTAGAGAGCCTTTCCAACTTGTGCCCCTGGGAGGCTGGTTCTTCCACCAGAGCCTTAACAGTCAGGAGCTGGCCAGGTTGAAAGGCCTCTGCAGTCCTGGCCTCCCTGCTTCTGCTGGCCTCATCACACTCACCAGTGCCTCAGGCAGCCTTGCTGGTCCCCTGTAGGAGGGGGAATACAGAGGGATCATAGATCCTTCCAAACAAGTCTACACAGCAATTGAAGGTACCAGTCAGTTGTTTATTTCAACATTGGAATTGCTGTCAAGATTTGTGGGATGTAGACAACTTTAGGTACATTCTCACTGGTTTCCGGGCAAATGTAAGCCAAGAAGGGACCATTTACCCTCACTGGCCATTCTCCAGCCTAGTTTGTCATTTAGAACCTAACATCCTACTAAAAGGGCTTCCCTGGTAGCTCAGCTGGTAAAGAATCTGCCTGCAATGTAGGAGACCCTATTTCGATTCCTGGGCCAGAACAATCCCCTGGAGAAGGGATAGGCTACTCCAGTATTCTTGGGCTTCCTTGTTAGTTCAGATGGTAAAGAATTTGCAGTGCGGGAGACCTGGGTTCAATCCCTGGGTTGGGAAGATCCCCTGGAGGAGGGCATGGCAACCCACTCCAGTATTCTTGCTTGGAGAATCCCCATGGACAGAGGACCCTGGCAGGCTACAGTCCATGGGGTCACAAAGAGTCTGACACAACTGAGCGGCTAAGCACAGCACAGCAGCAGCATCCTACCAAGAGCTACCTTCCAGGCCTGGGTCAGGCTCACCCTCAGATGGCAAACCAAACAACGCCAACATCAGAGCACTATGGCTTGTCACCAGCCTGAGTGTGTAGACTGGATGTCAGAGTCTGGGAAATCCCACAGGTTAGCAGGGTGGGCCCAAAACCTGGCTGAACCTGAAATGATGGATTCCCCTCAACCCTGGCCCCCTCCAGACAGGCTTCAGTGCACTTTATGTGTCCTTCACTTGTAAGCTCCTTGCCATTAGCCTTGCGGTTCCCACTTGCCTGGATATCTTTGAAGGCCAGACCCTGGCTTGCTCTTCTTTGCATCTTCTGCCCCTGTCACAGTTTGGGTTCCCTGGGAAGCAGCTTGAAGAGATTGGAATGTTTATTAGTGCAGCGCTCCAGACTGAGCAGAGGGAGAAGTTGAGCTACATGCAGGCCCAATGAAGGCCTCAGTCAACCCCACATTCTGGAGCTGGCAAGGTGTTCTGAGTTGAGGCAATGGGTCCAGCCTTATTCCACCAAATTGAACAGTCTGAGTGCTGGCTGCCACTGGAAGGAGCGATGAGGACATTGGAAGAGGACATTTCATCAGCTGAGGCAGTTACCTTTAAGAAGTGACAACTGAGGACTCGCTGCCATCGGTGTTTAGCAGCCAGTGTGCCAAGTCTTTTATTCCTGAAAGCTCATCACAGCGACCACTCCCATGCTCAGCACATAAAGAAGTGCTCAGTAAAAATGCTTGAGCGAACTTCCTCGGCAGTCCAGCAGTTAAGACTGCTTCTACTGCAGGGGGTGTGGGTTTGATCCCTTGTTGGGGAACAAAGACCCCACATACAAAAGCTTGAGAGGTGAATATTTGGGGGAAATTGAGAAAAAGTAGGGCATGACATTGGAGAAGGAGAGCTTCCAGCCCTAAAGCCACAGGGTCAGAGCAGCAGAGGTAGAGGTGCACAGGCAAGGGCTTGTGGGCTCTGCCAGAGTGAGGAAGGGCTCCTTTTTCTGGGCCAGAGCCTTGATATGGAAGCTTTGGGACATGATATTATGGAGGTGAATTTTTGTTTTCAAACGTCTCCTTGTCTTCTTTAAAAAGAATTATTAAGAAAATGACAATTAATCATTATTGAGCTCTTGTTATGTAACTGGCACTGTAGTTGCTTTATACACTAAATCCTCACAACCCCCTGCACTGGCGCAGTTGTTGTCCCTTTTTTTATAGATGAGGAAATGGAGTTGACATAGTGGGAGGATACAAGATCATCTGGCTCCAGAGCACAGCTCTGAGTGGCCACACTGCTCTACTGCTCAGCTCCTAGTGTGACATGCTGAATAGTGAGAATTTATTAATTCTGTCACTTAAAACTCATCATTAATTGCATGGGATGGGAAGTGAGGGGTTTGAAGATGCTTCTTTCAGGAGAACAAGCTGATGCATAAGGAATAGCTCGCACAATGGCTGACACAATCTAAGTGCGCCGTGATTCGTTCATTAAGTGATTCAAAACGTGTGGTATAGTGGAAAAGTCATGCACTGGGATTAGCCCAGCTCTCCCACCGACTGCATGTGTGCTGAGTCACTTCAGTCATGTCCAACTCTGCAACCCTATGGGCTGTAGCCCGCCAAGTGCTTCAGTCCTTGGGATTCTCCAGGCAAGAATACTGGAGTGGGTTGCCATTTCCTCCTGCAAGGGATCTTCCTGAGCCAGGGATCAAACCTGCTGCTCTTGTATCTCCTGCACTGGCAGGTGGGTTCTTTACCACTTGCACTACCTGGGAAGTGATGCACTACTGACTGCGTCTTAGGCAAATCAACATCTCCGGAGTAAATTATCCTTATCCATAAAATGGGCATAATGCAGTTTATCTTGCCTGTTTCATGGGTAGGAGAAAGGGTTAAATTAGATAAGTTCCTGTGTAAATGGAATAATTTTTTTAAATAAACTGTAAAATGTCATGCATCCAGAGGGTGTCATTTCATGGGAGGAGTGAGAAGACAGCAGCCTGGAGCCTCCTCTGGAGACAGGCAGACTCTCACGAGCACAGACAAGCACTCCAGGCCATCATCAAGATGATGGCCACAGGAGGGCCACTCCACAGTCCTCATCTGCTAAACCAAGAATCAGAAAGCCTGAATGCAGGAGCACAGTGTGAAACTCTGCCTGGAACCCACTGAGTTGCATGGGGAGAGGCAGAAACCATGCAATTTCAGCCCATACTAATAATATGTGTAAGGCATACCCTGTTGGTAATTCTAGGTTTCTCTTTTCTTTATGTTAAATAAATGGGTGGTTTGGAAGTGACTTCTGCTGCACTTTATAAAGGGAGACCTTTGAAACCCTAAATTAAAATAAATATTTGTCAACCCATGCTACAGCATTTTTAACACCAAGGAATGCTTTCACAAATGTTCTCTTTCAGTCTTGTCTCCTCAATAATCTTGTTATATGTGACTCTTGCTGAGTTACTCCCATTTTATAGAACAGAAGCTTGAAGCAGAGAGATGTTACATGCTTAGGTTCAGATACCTCTGTGCTTGCAGAGATGGGGTGGTAACCGAGGTATCCAGGTCTTCAGCCTTCTCACATCTTTCGAATTGGCTGTTCTCAGCTTTGCTCTACAGCTATTCATACAGTGGGCGATGTCTTATCATGCATGCCAGTGAGTATGCCCAGGGTCATGTGCCCTCCTGTTCTTTTAGGAAAATATTTTGAACCCGAAATGAGGAGGACCAGCTGTGACCTTATTTTAATTTGCTTTAAAGTTGTAAATTAGGAAGCAAGCTCTGGAGTCAGAACTACATTCAAGTCTGGATCCTATTATCTAATAGCTCTGTGACCTTGTCAAATTAAGCTTCTCTGTGCCTCAGTTTCCTCATCTATCAAATGAGAATAATAGTTCTTACAGGACTTCCTGGTGGTCTGGTGGTTGAGAATCTGTCTGCCAATGCAGGGCACAAGGGTTTGGTCCCTGGTCTGGGAAGATCCCACATGTCATGGAAGAACTAAACCTGTGCGCCACAACTCCTGAGCCTGTGCTACGCTGAGCACACAGCCTGTGTGCTGCGGCTACAGAAGCCCCGGTGCCTAGAGCCTGCGCCCTGCAACCAGGAAAGCCGCCTCAGTGAGAAGCCCACGCACCACAATAAAGAGCACTTGCCACAACCAGAGAGAGCCCGTGGGCAACGCCAAAGACCCAGCACAGCCAAAAATACTTGAAATTTTTAAAAATGGCCCTTACATTGTAGGGTTATGGTGACTATTAGATAATATAAGCAAAACTCTCATCTGTTGCAGGCAGATTCTTTATTCCTTGAGCCAACAGGGAAGCCCTCCGTAATGGTTAGCCATTATGATGATTATTAGTTGTGACCTTCACCACTTTACTGAGTTTTAGTGAAATGTTGCTTACAGTGTCCTACAGCTAAAATCCACTGTTTGGTCATGGTGCTTCAGTCAAAAAGACAGGTACCCACGCCTCCTATTTTGTGTCCTTGAACCTAGAAGGACCTTTTCTTGGATTCTTCTTCCACTGAATAAATATTTTCTTTGGATTATTCTGCACACACTCACATGCCCCTCTCGTTCTGAATGTTCTGTATTCAGTTTGTTCCCTTACTCAATACTCCCCATCAGTGTAGGAGTCTAGGGTTGTTGTTTTTGGTTTTTTTTTTTGACTGATTGAGACCTTTGAGCATAGTCATCATTCTGAACCTCTCACCACCACCAAGGATTTCTCCCTCTTTCTTCTGCATGAACTCTATCGTGCGGTACACTCAACTTTGGAGTAGAGTTGTCTTTGTGTAAAACTAGTCAGAGTCAACAAACAATGGTTGAGATGTAGAAGCCATTCAAGAGTTGGCACATTGTGGTTTGCTGGTATATGTGTGTTTCAGGGTTGGGGGCACATTTAAGAACCATCAGGTTGATGAGTGTACATTTAGCCAAGGAAGAACGCAAGTGATTTGAAGAACACATTAAATATTCAAATCAAGAATGCCAGAACCCTGCAATGGACAGACCAAAAATTGCTCAGTGGGGCTCCCCAGACCTGCCTGAGAAGAAGCAGACTCTATCTTGTGGCTCGTCCCTCTGGCAGGTCTTGTCCTTCACAGACATTGAATGTCTTAGTCTGTCAGAGCTTGACACCACAGGCCTCTGAGCTCCATTCACTAACTCCCCCACTCCATTCCAACTTTATCTGGTTTCTTTGGCTTGTGACTTAGTTTGCGTGACCCTTCTCACCCAGAGAGGATGTACTAACCAGAAAAAATGGATTTTCAGGGCCCCTGTTGACTGGGTTTCTACTGATAAGTTAATCAACTGACACCTGGTTCATACATCAGTCTCATCTAAAGTTTCAGTAGTGTGAGGCAGAAACTCTTGGCTTGATCCAACAATGATAATAGTTTATTGGGCACTATGTTCCAAGCTTTATTCTAATCACTTTACATGAATTATCTTGTTTTATCCTCACAACAAACTAATAAAGGCATGGATTATCTGCATTTTATAAGCGAGTAAATGGAAATCCAGAAATGCTTTAAAAAACAAAACTAAATTAAACTTGCCTAGGTCTACCCAGCTCCTGAGTCTCTGAGCTGGGGTTTGCCCCAAGGTCAGAATGGGCCCAATACTTCAGCTTGCTCACTCTAGCACAGCAAGACACCCGACCATGTTGGTGTTCAGGATCTGAGTGATAAGGAGCAGCTCTGTGCTATGATGACCTCAGCAGGTACTGAGGCCCTAAGGTAGCCGCACCTGCCAAACCCACCTGGAGCTTAACATTGCATTTGGAAAAAATTTTATTTGTGAAACGAAACTAGTTTGTTAAATAATTATTTTCCCTTTAAAATGTAATCAAAGACCAGACTTCCCTGGTGGTCCAGCGGCTAGGACCCTTCACTCGCAATGCAAGGGGCCCAGGTTCAGTCCCTGGTCAGGGAGATAGATTCCACATGCTGCAACTAAGACACTGTTCAGCTAAATAAATATTTTTTAAAATTTAATCAAAGACATAATATGGTACTAATAACAGTTTCTGGTAAGCCTTTAGTAATCATACTTGCTGACCCAAGTTATTTAATTCCAGCCCCAAGAAAGAAACACTCTGTTTAATTTAGCTTGGACACCCTTCAGTGACAAATCAAGGTAGACAGTGCCAGGAAAATAAACAGAAATTAGAACAGTTCCTGATAAATGGAGAAGGAGCAACATAGTCTGTCTCAAAGGAACTTTCTTTTTTTACTTACTTTTTTTCTTTTTCTTCTTTCTGTATGAAAACCCTTTCCTCCTGAAATAATCTCTCATAATGTACTCTGTGTATAAGTTAAATAAGCAGGCTGACAATATACAGCCTTGAAGTACTCCTTTCCCAATTTGGAACCAGTCTGTTATTCCATGTCTAGTTCTGTTGCCTCTTGACCTGATACAGATTTCTCAGGAGGCAGGTCAGGTGGTCTGGTATTCCCATCTCTTAAAGCATTTTCCAGTTTATTGTGATCCGCACAGTCAAAGTGCTCCACACTTCGCTGTAGTCAATAAAGCAGAAGTAGATTTTTTCTGGAACTCTGTTGCTTTTTCGATGCTCTGACGGATGTTGGCAGTATGATCTCTGATTCCTCTGCCCTTTCCAAATCCAGCTTGAAGTTCATGTACTGTTGAAGCCTGACTTGGAGAATTTTGAGCATTACTTTGCTAGCGTGTGAGATGAGTACAATTGTGCGGTAGTTTGAACATTCTTTGGCATTGCATTTCTTTGGGATTGGAATGAAAATTGACCTTTTCCAGTCCTGTGGCCGCTGCTGAGTTTTCCAAATTTGCTGGCATATTGAGTGCAGCACTTTCACAGCATCATCTTTTAGGATTTGAAATAGCTCAATTGGAATTCCATCACCTCCACTAGCTTTGTTCATAGTGATGCTTCCTAAGGCCCACTTGACTTCACATTCCAGGATGTCTGGCTCTAGATAGGTGATCACACCATTGTGGTTATCTGGGTCATGAAGATCTTTTTTGTACAGTTCTTCTGTGTATTCTTGCCACCTCTTCTTAATAGCTAATGCTTCTGTTAGGTCCTAACGATTTCTGTCCTTTATTGTGCCCATCTTTAAGAGATCTGTTTCCCATTCTATTGTTTTCCTCTATTTCTTTGCATTGATCACTGAGGAAGGCTTTCTTATCTCTCCTTGCTATTCTTTAGAACTCTGCATTCAAATGGGTATATCTTTCCTTTTCTCCTTTGCCTTTAGCTTCTCTTCTTTTCTCAGCAATTTATAAGGCCTCCTCAAACAACCATTTTGCCTTTTTGCATTTCTTTTCCTTGGGGATGATCTTGATCGCTGCCTCCTGCACAATGTCACAAACCTCCGTCCATAGTTCTTCAGGCACTGTGGCAGCCCTTAACTCTCTCCTTAGTGTCTTTCACTAAACAGAAATCCTTAATTTTGTAACATTTTATTTTATAGTAATTTCAGACTTGGAGAAAAGTTGCAAAATGCAACAAAGAATTCTGCTCTTTCCTTCAGCTGGATTCCTAAATTATAACACTTTGCCACATTCTCTGTGTTGGGTGTATGTATGTATTTTTTCCTAAACTGTTTATGAGTAAGTTGTAGACATAATGTTCCTTTATTTCTAACTACCCAATATGTTGTTTTCTAAAAACAAGGACTTTACTTACATAACCACAGTATAATTATCAAAATTGGGAAATAAACTTTGATATAGTAATATTATCTAGAGATCAGATACTAATTTATCCAAATGTTACCATATATATCAACAATTTCCTTTATATAAAAAGAAAAAAAAATATGTTTGATTCAGGATCACACATTGCGTTCAGCTGACCTATCTCTTTAGCCTCCTTCAGTCTGAAGCAGTTCTGTAACCTTTCTATATCTTTCATGACCTTAACATTTTAGAAGAGTACAGAATATTCATTTTGAGAATGTCCCTTAGTTTGGGCTAGTCTGGTGTTTCCTTGTGATTAGATTCAGGCTGTGCATTTTTGGTAGGAATATCACAGAAGTGAGGCTGTACCTTCTCAGTACATCTTATCAGGAGGCATGTGATGTCAATTTGTCCCATTACTGGTGATGTTAACTTTGATTACTTGGTTAAGGTGGTGTCTGCCAGGTTTCTGTGCTTTAAATTGCTATTTTCCCCTCTGTAATTAAAAAGTATCTTGTGGAGAAGAAATACTTAATTTTTGTATAATCAAAATCATCAATGTTTTGCAGCAGTGATTTGTTCTTTTGAAATGTTTTAGTCCTTCCCTACCACCCCTAGGTAACAGATTTTCTGCAACATTGTTTTTCTATTAATTGTATAGTTTTATTTTTCTTATTTATGTTGTGAATGGTCTAGAATTCACTATGTATGTATTGTATATGAACATGGTTTCACCTTCTCTATATAATGAACCAGTTTTTCCAACATTATCTACCAAAGAACCTATCCTTTCTTCAATGATGATGATGCCACATTTGTTGCATTTTAACTTAAGCAGCTTAACATGCACACATATTCTCATTTATGTCATGTCACACACATGGGTCAGGTTCTCTATGCTAACACTAGCATATTGGTTTGATTACTGCAGTCTTATAGTATGTCTTGGTATCTGGTAGGGTAAGCTAACCTCTCTCTTCTTTTTATATGTTGATTGCTAATTTTGAAACTTTTTTCTCTGTACATACATATATATATAGGAGTAAATTTGTCACACTTAAGAAAATTCTCACAGATTTTAATTGGGATTGCACTGAATGTATAGATTAACTGGAGAAAAATGAACATTGTTATACATTTCTGGTTATTTGGGTCACCTTCTGTGTCCTTTGAGCATTATAGTTTTCTTTATAGAAGTCTCATATGATCTTGTTAAATAAATTCCAGGATGCTTTATAATTGTTGTCATTGTGAAAGCATCTTTTTGATTGCATGTTCTACTTGGTTACAGGTGGTGTAGAGATAAGCTTTGATTTTTGAAGATTGATCATATATCTAGCTACCTTACTGAATTCTCTCCCTAGCTGTAATGGTTAATTTTATGTATACATGTTTTACCAAATAAAATACGGTAAATTTTGTTGTATGTAAATTATACTTCAATTAACCTGACATAAAATATTAATTGGGACATTAATGGAGGCTAAAACTTGTAGGCAGATCTTGATGAAGATCAGGAGAGTTCCATAGAATCAAGCAATCACTACAAAAGTACTTATTTAATCAAAAAGAAAAAAAAAGAAAAATAGTAGCATTACAGTGAACAAATCTGCCAACATTATCTGTGATAATTCAGACAAAATCTGAAGGCAATCTGCTAGAGAATGCCCTCTTGCTGGAGAGGTCAGCCTTTTTGTTCTATTCAGGCCTTCAACTGATTGGGTCAGGCCCACCTACACTATGGGCTTCCCTGGTAGCTCAGCTGGAAGAGAATCTGCCTGCAATGCAGGAGACCCTGGTTCAATTCCTAGATCGGGAAGATCCCCTGGAGAAAGGATAGGCTACCCATTCCACTATTCTTGGGCTTCCCTGATGGCTCAGATGGTAGAGTCTGCCTGCAATGTGGGAGGCCTGGGTTCAATCCCTGGGTTGGAAAGATCCCCTGGAGAAGGGAATGACTACCCACCCCAGTACCCATTCCAGTATTCTGGCCTGGAGGATTCCATGGACAGAGGAACCTGGCAAGCTATAGTCCATGGGATCACAAAGAGTCAGACATGACTGAATGACTAACACACACTATTTACTTATAGTTCACTAACTAAATTTTTCTTCATTTTTTATTTTATGTTGGAGTATAGCTAATTAACAATGTTGTGGTTTCAGGTATAGAGCAAACTGATTCAGTTATATACATACATTTGTCTATTCCTTTTCAAATTCTTTCCCCATTTAGGTTGTTACATAATATTGAGCAGAGTTCCCTGTGATATACAATAGGTCCTCGTTGCTTATCCATTTTAAATATAGCAGTGGGTACATGTCCATTCCATACTCCCTAACTATCCCTTCCCTCGTGTAAGTTCATCACTAATTTAAATGTTAATCTCATCCAAACCCATTCTCCAAGTTGACGGACAGACTGCCAGCTAAACACAATGTGTGATCTGGATTCAATAGGAGAAGGGAATATTTTGAAGACCATTTTTACAACAATTAGTGAAATTAGAATATTAACTAGTTTAGACAATAGAACTGTTTTCAATTATAAATTTCCAGAATTTGACAACTATGCTATGTTTATGTAAGAGGGTTTCCTTGTTCTTAAGAAAGACATATTGAACTACTTAGGGTTAAGAAGCACAACGTGAAGAACCTATAGTTCAGAAAAATGCTAATCTTGAGATTTTTGTACACTTAAAAAAAATTATTTCCAAATCAGAAGTTAACAAATTAATGGTATGTCAATGTATGTTTGGTATCTTTCATAAGGAAAAGCATCTGCCACCGTCTTGTTTCCTGGTGTGGCTTCCACCTAACCATACAACAAGAAATATTTTTTGAGGGAATACTAATGAACTAAGCCAAGAGTCACACATGACTGAGCATGCACCACACAGGCAGGAAAAAACACTTTTTTTCTACACATAAGTCTCCTGGAACTCAGTATGAGTGTGTAGACGCTTCTGAGGTTTGAGAAAACACATCTACTGGCCCCAAACACAGGGAGGCAGCCCACAAGCATAAGATAACTGAGTTGAGCTTTGCAACAGTGACCTGGATGCAGAGCATTTTCTGAGATGCTTTCCCTTCAAATTTACCCTCTCCCCACCCCATACCACCACCCTCAATAAAGGTTGTTGGCACTTTTGGCCCTAAACTGGGCAGTGTTGTCTTGACTTGGGGTGGGGGGAGGGGCAAGTTCAGTTCTCCGTCCTGGGCCAGCTCAGAGGAAAAGCTAAAGCCTACAGGCTAGGTTGGTGGTGGCCAAGGTGAGCAGGTATTCTGGACAGGGACAGTCTGCTGGCAGCCAGCGGACTGCTTCACACAGAGATTAGAAGATAGGGTCAATTTCAGTAACAGAGTCAGTAAGTTTTCTCACGTTATCCCTCTAACTGAGTCAGCCAACATTTATTGGGCATCCACTGTATGCCAGGGCCCGTGGTGGAAAGAGTGAGTCACTCCCAGAGGCTCTCATTGGCTCAAGAGGTGAATGTGAGCCATAGGTTCAACCACTTGACCTGTCCCATTCCCTGCCTGGGTCCCGCTGGCTCCCACCTCTGCCCAGTGGCTGGGCACAAGGTCTCCTGTTCTCTACCTGTCCTTTTATTTCTTGAGGTCAGTCAAGACTGATGGGGATTTTCAAAAGGAAGTATATTAAGAGATTTAGGAAATGTAAGTGAATATTAACTAAACTTGCTGTGATAATTGTTTTGCAGTATATAAATATATCAAATCATTGTGCTGGAGGACTTCCCTGGCCTGGTGGCTCAGTGGTAAAGAATCTGACTGCCAATGCAGGAGACAATGGTCCAATCCCTGGTCGGGGAGAATCCCATATGCTGTGGAGTAACTAAGCCCCTGCACGATAACTGCTGAGGTCTGCGTGCCCTAGAGCCCCTGGTCCGCAACAAGAGAAGCCACTCCAACAAGAAGCCCATGTACTGTGACAGAGTAGCCCCCCCACTTGCCAAAACCAAAGGAAAGCCCCTGCAGCAATGAAGATGCAGCACAGCCAAAGATACATAAATATAAATTATACATAAATTATTACATAAATTATACATAAAAAATACATAAATTATTTTTAAAAAATCATTGTTGTGCACCTAAAACTAATTCATTGGTATATGTCACTATATCTCTATTTACTTACTTATTTTATTTGTGTGTGTGACTGTGCCGCGAGGCATGCAAGATCTTAGTTCCCTGACCAGGGATCAAACCCATGCCCCCTGCAGCGGAAGCGCAGAGTCTCAACCACTGGACCTCTAGAGAAATCCCTCAACTTTTAAAAAAATTCAGAATAAAAAGAGATTTAGGGAAAATCAAAGGGAAATAAACCACAAAATAAACATTAATAAATTTGTATTGTCTGTGGTAGCAACTGTATTGTCTATCACAGTAGTCTGTGGTCTGAGGGCAGCCCATCTGAGTTCAACATTCTGGCTCTACTGCTTTATTAGCTTATCATGAACAAGCTACTTGTCTGCATTTCATTTTCCTCACATGTAAGATAGTAATAGTACTTGTCTCGAGCTATTTTCGTCATTAAAGGAGGTGACTGATTCATGCATAGTGCAGTGCTCAGCCAGTAGTAAGTGCTTGACAAATATTAACCTAGAGAAAACAGCAACAGCGACAAAGCACTCCTACTTACCCTTTCCTTAGTTCTGACCTTGTTTTTTGGTGAGCTGAC
The DNA here is from genome assembly GCF_042477335.2 of Ovis canadensis. Taxonomy (NCBI): domain Eukaryota; kingdom Metazoa; phylum Chordata; class Mammalia; order Artiodactyla; family Bovidae; genus Ovis; species Ovis canadensis. The sequence goes on along the minus strand of NC_091245.1, from coordinate 206,147,847 downwards.
CCCCTGCTTCCTCTTCACTGCATAACTCCCGCTTAGGATTCCACTTACATGGCTTCCCCATTCAACCATCAGGTTAGCTGCTGCTCCTAAAAGCTCCCAGCTAAAAGCGCTTATGATATCCCTGTAATGCAGCCCTCATCCTAGCCTATGGTAACTGTGTGTTTGCCTTCTTCACCAGAGTGTGAGCCTTCCAAGACAGAGGCTATGCCTTTGTAGCTCTCTCTCCCCCACGTCCCCTACACCTGGCACATGGCAGAGCACTCAGGCTCCAAGCCATTCCCTGCCTAGAATCTCCTCTACCTCCTGAAACCGGGTTCTGGGACCCTCTGGGTCTGCGCTCCCCCTTCTGGTCCTCAGCCACCTGCCAGGCTGCAGCCCCTCTATCAGCATGCCTCCCAGCTGGGCCTCAGAGCCCCTCCTCTCCAGGGCCTGGCTGCCTGCACCCTCACCCCATCCTGCAAGACACTGTACACCTCTGGTTGGGCTGCAGACCCACTTCTCACTCCATTTGCCTCAGCTTAGGCAGCCTCCCCAGCAGGAGGATCCTAGGGCCAGCCCAGCTTCCCAGCAGAGCTTGGCTTCTTTGAGTGTTTTCTAGTCTCTGACAGAGACACCATCTTCCTTGGACACTGTTTTATAGTCAAGCTTTCCTCGGGAACCGAGGCAAGGACGTCTTTTTCTATTTTTGTGTGTTTGAGGACCCTTAATGACTGTTCTGGAAGAAACACAAGCTGGAATCAAGATTGCTGGGAGAAATATCAATAACCTCAGATATGCAGATGACACCACCCTTATGGCAGAAAGTGAAGAGGAACTAAAAAGCCTCTTGATGAAAGTGAAAGAGGAGAGTGAAAAAGTTGGCTTAAAGCTCAACATTCAGAAAACGAAGATCATGGCATCCGGTCCCATCACTTCATGGGAAATAGATGGGGAAACAGTGGAAAAAGTGTCAGACTTTCTTTCTCTGGGCTCCAAAATCACTGCAGATGGTGACTGCAGCCATGAAATTAAAAGACACTTACTCCTTGGAAGAAAAGTTATGACCAACCTAGACAGCATATTCAAAAGCAGAGACATTACTTTGCCAAGTAAGGTCCATCTAGTCAAGGCTACGGTTTTTCCAGTAGTCATGTATGGATGTGAGAGTTGGACTATGAAGAAGGCTAAGCACCGAAGAATTGATGCTTTTGAACTGTGGTGTTGGAGAAGACTCTTGAGAGTCCCTTGGACTGCAAGGAGATCCAACCAGTCCATTCTAAAGGAGATCAGCCCTGGGATTTCTTTGGAAGGAATGATGCTAAAGCTGAAGCTCCAGTACTTTGGCCACCTGATGCGAAGAGTTGACTCATTGGAAAAGACTCTGATGCTGGGAGGGATTGGGGGCAGGAGGAGAAGGGGACGACAGAGGATGAGATGGCTGGATGGCATCACTGACTCAATGGCCATGAATCTGGGTGAACTCTGGGAGATGGTGATGGACAGGGAGGCCTGGCATGCTGTGATTCATGGGGTCGCAAAGAGTCGGACACGACTGAGTGACCAAACTGAACTGAACTGAATGACTGTTCCCTGCAGCTTTGTGTTTGTACATGTAGCTCTTGGCTTGTTCAGAAGGGGCAAAGCACAAAACACCCATGAGGAGGTGGTCACTTGCCTGGACTTCCATGGAGCCCTCAAGGTCAGGGCTGGCACTGCCTAGGGACCTGGAGTCCCTGGAGGGCCCGTCCACCCCACCCCCACCCCCACCATCTGCCATTTCTCCCCAAGCCTGGTAGAGGAACATTCAACTCTGAATGAGGCTGGAAGAGGGTTCAATAGAGAAGGGAGAAGAAAGGACATGCAGTCAGGGCTTAGACAGTGTGGAAGGAATAGGGCTGCAACTCTGCTGGAGCTCCCAGTGAACAAGATCATTGTGATGTTGGCTATGCCTCCTGTATCATCCTTGTGCATTTCTACTGATGAAGTTCCCTGGGAAAAGGCTAAGCTGTTTCCACTATGCTAAGTGGTTTGAGCCAGTGAAAGGCTTGAAGTGGGGGGTTCAGTGCTCAAGAAGGCAGAGGGTCCCCCCTGGGACCAGTGTGGAATAAGTGACTAGAATCAGGATAGAGTAAATAGAGAGGAGTGAGAGTGCCAAGCTTAACTTGAAAGCCCACTCCCCACTGACTGCCCCCCTCTCCCAGGTCTCCTCAAGCTCTCTTTGCAGAAGGTGAGTGTGGCCACTGCAAGAAAGTTTGCATGGGTGACACCAGACATGGTCACTTTCCCAGGGGTTTTGGGGGAAGATTTTATGGACTTTCCTAATCTTTTGCAGCATAACGCTGTCAGTCCAGCCGATAACAAAAGAACCTGATTACAGGCCGTGGGGATGTTTTCTCCTGCAGGTGCTGCAGTGATGTGGTTGGGGTGGAGGTCATTTCTATGATGGGGCAGTCTACAGCCACCAGAAGGCTCTGCAGGTTGAAAGGCCTCACTTCCAAGGCCGTGGGCAACTGAAGGTTCCTGGAAGTTATAGCCTGAGAGGGCAATCCGCCAACCCTCCTCATCCCCAGAAAAAAGTGGGGAGATGGCACTGCAGTGGTAGGAAGGTTGGCAACTGGAGGGGGAAGAATCGCTGCAGTGATGGGAATCCCTGCATGGAGTGGACTGAAGTGGTCACACTAGCTGAAGACACCTGCAGAATGGGGAAGGTTTCTGCAGTGATGAAGGAGCACTCTGCAAAAGAAAGGGTCGGGCTTTTGGGATGGGGGTCCTATGGTGATGCAGCCCTGGGGTTCGCTGCGGTGATTAGGGTCTCTGCAGTGATGAAAAGTTGAGCCATTGTGGGGGTGAGGGGTGAAGAGGGTAGAGGTGGGATAATCGGGGTAGCTGGAGTTGCTGCAGTGCTGGTTTGGGGGGCCTGCAGATTGAGCCCTTCTGCTGCACCTGCAGAACGCCTCATTTCCGGCAGGACGGAAAGGGCGGGGCCTCAAAGGCCCGGGTCTCGCACTGATGCTGGGCTGTGCGGCGGCCGGGATGCGGCTCCTGCACTGCGGTGCCGGGTCTGGCTGGAGCTGCAGGGGCTGGAGGGGCCGGGGCTGGCGCGGAGGCGGTACCGCTCCCGAAGGGGGCGGGGAGCAGCAGCCCCGCCGCAGCGGCGGGAGGGGCCGAGACCCGCTCGAGGGGCGGCCTTCCGAGCGGGGGCGGGACCGGCAACCTTAGGGCCGACGCCCCTGTGCCGACCCAGAGCGGTCGCAGCGGGAGTCAAGAGCGGGCGCCCCGCAGGTGTCCAGACTGAAGGCAGCCCGGGGCGCAGAGGCAGCACCACCCAGCCCAGTCCTGTCGTGCCGCCCAGAACTCCGCAGAGGACGCGACGGTGAGGCTGAGGCTGCCCGCGGGGAGGGGGATGATCCCTAGACCCAGCCTGCAGCATCCCCTGACAGTTCGGCTGTGGGGGCAGCGGCGACTGCAGCGTCCCCCCCTCAACCTCCATCCCAGATCAGTTCTACCAGGATGGGGAGAGGTGTCCTGGACAGATCCTACGGAATCCCCCGGCCACCTCTCCCGCTCTTGCCTTCGTAAGACCCCTTTCTTTCCCTTCCCACTTTGTTCTTCCCAACCGAACCCCCTCCACTCCGGCCTGCAGCCCGTCTCAGCGCCCCTCAGTTGAGGCGCCAGAGAAAGACTGCAGCCCTTTGGTTCCCCATCCCACTCTGCCCCTGCTAACCTTTGCTGGGCTAGGTGCACCCAGAAGGATGCTGGCCCTTTAAACCCTTGCTCCCCACCCAGAGCTTCTTCCGTCTCTCCATCCGCGCCACTTCCAACAGCTGGCAGCCGCGGGGAGCCCCGGGGGGCCGGCAGGTACTGGGGTGGCGGTGAGGCCCGGGAGGGGGTAATGGAACAACTGTGACACCCCACTCCCTCCACCCGCGCCACCCCTCCAGGAGCCAGTGAAGGGACTGCTGGGCGCCCGGAGCTCCAGTTAAACATTAACCCTCCGCTCCCCGGTCCCCGTGCTGCCTGCAGCTGCGCTCCTCCCGGGCTTCCCAGGTAACCGGCGAGGATGCCCATCTCGCCACCGCCCCCACCCCCCACCCCCGGTCTCCCTCCCTTCGCCACCTGTCCGCCAGGTCGATTCCCAGGGCTCAGCCTCGCGCCCCCAGCAGGTCCTTGTCCCCGTGCCGGAGTTAAAAATCTCCCCGCCGGTTTTCAGGAGGGTGGGGCCGGGCGCCCCGAACTCACCCTGCGCACCCCTCATAGAGCGCCCCCTCCCCCCAGGGCACCATGCCCGGCCTGTACTGCCCCTCCAGCTGGACGCCGCTGCCCCTCACGGACTCCTGGGTCCGGGCCTGCGCCAACGGACCCTGCCTCAGCCTGCGGGCCCGGCTCACCTACCACAACCCGCAGCCGCAGCCGGTGGAGGGTGAGGCCCGGGCCGGGGGCGTGGGGTGGTGGACAAGCGCCGGCCTGGCAAGGTCCAACATCGCCTGTGCCCTCATCCCGCCCCAGGCGTGTTCGTGTATCCGCTGGCGGAGGCTGAAGTGGTTTCAGGCTTCGAGGCGGAGGCCGCGGGACGGCGCGTCTCCTTCCAGCTGCAGAGTCGGCGCCGCTCGCAGGCCGCCTGCTGCAGCGCTCTAGGCCCCGCGCTGGGGGCCTCAACGCCCCGCCGCTGCGCGCAGGGTGAGTCCCGGGCGCTCCCCGCCCCATCTTCTGAAAGCGGAAGCACTGTGCATCCCACCCCTCTGCAAGCACCCGCTCTGCATCCCACCCCTCCCTGTCCCGTCCCCCCGCCCCGCTCCCCGTCAATGTTTTTTCATTCATTGATTCACCCTTTCATTTGACGTTAGAGGACTGGGCCCCTGACGCTGACCAGGTGCTGGTGGGATGTGAACCAGGCCTGATCCGAGGCTTGCAGCCAGGTGGACAGACAGAGCAAGCAGTCCACAAGGCTCTCCCCTCTGGAGCTTTCGCTCAGGGGCCTGGGACAGTGTTTTGGTCATCTCTGAGTCCCAGCATCTCTCAAAAAAAGTGACCCAAAGGGGCTCAGAGAGTGCTGGGTGAGGAGATAGAAGCCCTCCTCTCTGCTAGGATTCCTGGCTCACACTCCATTCTTTTATTTATTTGTGCGTTCACTTGATTCCTACACATGGGGTTTACTGTCTGGGTAAGAAGAGGGACAGAATGCAGTGGTGCTGAGAGCTGGCACAAGCCGAGCAGGTAGTTGGAGGATTAAGGGAGCTCTGGGCTGAGGCCTCGGGAATATTTCAGAGAAGGTGAAGCCAGCATTTGACTGAAAGGAAGGGTGGGATGTAGTAGGAAGGTTGAGAGGAGAGAAAAGGCACTCTACTCAGGGGCAACGGTGTAAGCAAAGGTTCAGAAGCAAGTTATACAGGGTAACGGTGATAAAATGCCTCATGTTTATAGTGATTCATGGTTTCAGTCACTGGTGTCACCTCCTTTGAATCCAGAGAGGTAGGTAATGCAAGTGTTGTTCTCCTTTCCCCTCTAACAGATGACGAGAGTAACAGCAACAGCCTTTTACATATTGGGTGCTTCCCAATTACTGTCTCATTCATTCCTCACCACAGTCATATAAGTATGACCCCCATTTTATAAATGAGGAAATCAAGGCTCCCCTAAACAAGAGAGTTACCAAACAAAAGACAGAATCAGAAGCCACAGAGCAGAGACTCAAAACCTGGCACTGTGTTCTCTTCACTGTATCAGGCTGTCCCAAGCCTCAGAGGCTGCAGATAGAAGCCCCTTTCTTCCTTCTTACCTTCATTTCTTCCTTCCATTTTTTTCTCCCCTTCATTTATTCAGCAAGTGTTTTTCAGAAGAATGGGTAAATGATCATCCTGGGGAAATGAGGCTCAGGAGGGCTCTAAAGGTGGGCTGGGGCCCAGCCATGTAGGGTTTTGACTGCCACCTTAGACACCTGGCCATCTTCCCTTTAGCAGCAGTGGTGCTGCCCATGATATCACCAGTCCCCAAACAAACCCCTTGGTCTAAGTAAAATGGAATACTTGGTATGCAAATATCCTCCAGCCAGCTTCCAAATAGATTACTGTTCCTGAATTCCTCTTGGGCAGAAAATTCTAGAACTACAAAAAAAGAAAAAAGAGAAGAAAACTCTGGAGCCACAGCTAGTGGGCAGTGGGGAGTCCTCAACCCTCAACCATTCATGTGCAGGGTATTTGTGAGCAGGGAGGGTCCCAGGCAATGGGAGATGTCAATAAGCATTCTTTAGGGAAATGAGGCCTACGGGTTGAACAGGCTGGAGCAGGTAAAGAAAGAGAGGCAGAGGGTATGCGTCCCACCGGACCTTGGGGGTGGTGTGGACATCCCCCTTCTCCTCCTCAGCTCTCCATTAGCGATGATGTCACTTCTGCCTTTCCTGATGACAGCCAGATCCTTCTGCCATCAACTTGCCTCTCCTTCTACCACCATTCATCTCATGCCTCCATCTTACATCACCAATGCATTAGCCCAGCATCCTTCCAACCCCACAGAGTTCTCCTTGCCCAAGCTCCCTGACTGTGCCTGTTCCCACCCTGTATTCCCCCGTCTCCTCTGCTTCCAGCCCCCTCTGATCCCTTTCCTCACTCATAGGTCATCTTGTCTTGGATCTGGCCCAGGCCCGGTCCACGCTGGTGCTGCCCACAGGCCTCATCGCCGCGGCCGGCACCATGACAGTGACCCTGCGGAGCAGCCGGGAGCTGCCCTCCAGGCCTGACGGGGTGCTGCACGTGGCTTTGCCCTCTGTGCTCACCCCTCTGGCCCCGCCAGGCCCACCGGGGCCCCCCAGGCCTCCGGGGCTCTGTGACGACAGGTTGGGCCTATGGTGATTCCCTTCGTCCCTCCCTCGGCTTCTCTGGGTCTAGTGCGGGTGAGGGGGCCTTGGCAGGGTGTCCCGGGGGATTGGCAGGGTGGGAAAGGGCTGGAGCCAGTCAGCCAGAGGGGCTAGGGACCCTGGTAGTGGCCGAGTGACCCTCCTCATGTTCCTTTCCAGCCCCACCAGCTGCTTTGGAGTGAGCAGCCCTCAGGGTGAAGGGCCAGCCTGGGAGGAGCCAGCTGCTCCTCGGGATGTGTTCCTGGGCCCGGCCCGTTGCCCTGCCCCGTACACCTTCTCTTTTGAGATGCTGGTGACTGGGCCGTGCCTGCTGGCAGGTGGGTATCCCTCCCCGTGTAGCTGACTGGGAAACAACTCAAGGCTCAGGGATGGGAGGAGCAGAGTACAAAGAAGATGGGGACCTAAGACCTAGGAACCTCTAGTCTCCCAGTGGGATCATCCGCTGGCTACTTCCACACAACACTCACACCTGTAGGTTTAACGATGTCATTTCTTTACATTCCACTCCACTCACCAGTGAGAAGAGCAATGCTTACAATGAGACCAGTCCAAGTGATGAAGTTGAGTTTCCTTGTGCAAAAGGTGGAGGAGAATGTTAAATCAGCAGTTGATTGATATAGAACTGTTTGACCAGCCAGGAACACACCTGGGATGTCCCCTCCCAGACCATGAAAGCAGGCAGACCCCCCCTTGTCTACCCTATAGATTGGACTCTGAGAGCTGAGCTGAATCAGTCATGATCCTGCCCCCTGCCCCCCATTATTGTCTGGGAAGGTGATATTAGTGCTCTTGGGACTGGCTTAGGATGGCGTGATCATCACCTCTTCTTGCCTCTAACTCCCTCAGGACTGGAGAGCCCCTCTCATGCTCTTCGGGCTGATGCCCCACCTCATGCCAGCTCTGCAGCCACCATCTGTGTCACACTGGCAGAGGGCCACCGCTGTGACCGGGCCTTGGAGATCCTGCTGCACCCCAGTGGTGAGAGACTGGGGCACATGGTGGGCTAGTGCTGCCTGTTTCAGCACCACCTGGGGAGCATTTTTCAATGATTTCTGGGCCCAGAGCCAAACAATTGAGTCATTGGTGAGGGTGGGCCTGGCAGTGTAGGGAGGCTGAGCCTGCAGAGTTCTCCCAGGTTGGTGGGGCTGAGTGCTTGGGGATCTGAAGACGGGAGCTTCCCTGACAGAGCTGTGTCCCCTCCTCCCCAGAGCCCCACCAGCCCCACCTGATGCTGGAGGCCGGCAGTCTGAGCTCAGCAGAGTACGAGGCCCGAGTGAGAGCCCGTCGGGATTTCCAGAGGCTGCTGCGAAGGGACAGTGATGGGGACCGGCAGGTATAATGGCCTAGGGTCCTGGCCTCACCTCTGGCTGCATTAATGCAGGAGGAACAGGGGAGCAGGCTTAGGTTGGGATGGGCAGGAGGCCTCTACTCTCAGTGGGAGCTCTCAGTAGCTGCTACCACTGAGACAGGCTGATGAGTTCTATCACAGCAGGCCCACGCAAGTCTCCCTGGAACGTGTCTCAGAGGATGGGGCATAGGACTGACACAGGCAGAGGACAGCCACCTGCCTCTGCCGTTGCCTTTATTCAGATGACACAAAAGGGTGCCCTGTCTGGGTGGATTTCATGGACAAAGGTTCCAGAGCTAAGTCCTGCTGCCAGCCCAGGTGGGAATTTCAGGAAGCCTGGCCCAGGATGACTCAGGGCTCCCGTGCTCAGGTGTGCTTCCTGCAGCGACGCTTCCACAAGGACATCCTGCTGAACCCTGTGCTGGTGCTGAGCTTCTGCCCGGACCTGAGTTCCAAGCCCGGACACCTGGGCACAGCTACACGGGAGCTCCTCTTCCTGCTGGATGGCAGTAGTGTGGCACACAAGGCCTGTGGGGCAGGGTGTGGGTGGGCTGGGGGTTGGGCGAGGCAGTGGGTCTAGGTGGGCTGGGGGCTGCCTCTCAAAGACACATACATACACACACACACACCTACCTCTCTCCTTCTCATACTCACATACATATGTTTCTCCCAGATTACAAGACCCACCTCTCATACATAAATTTACACTTAGTGAAAGTGAAAGTGAAGTCACTCAATCGTGTCCTACTCTTTGTGACCCCATGGACTGTAGCCTATCAGGTTGCTCCGTCCATGGGATTTTCCAGGCAAGAGTGCTAGAGTGGATTGCCATTTCCTTCTCCAGGGGATCTTCCAGACCCAGGAATTGAACCCAGGTCTCCCGCATTGCAGGCAGATGCTTTACCATCTGAGCCACCAGGGAATCCCAAATTTATACTAGGTCACACCTAATCCCAAACCCCAGGGTTCACATGCACCACCACGGTCAAATGTCTCTCACAGGAACTCAGAGTCGTCCTTGCACGCTGGGGTCTCTCTCACAGTCACACACTTGTGACTGGGCCTTGATCTGGGCCTTGCCCAGATTCCCTCATCTGGCCCCTCATCCCTTGTCGATCTTGGTGCCAGTGGGGCCTGCCTCACCCTGCCTTCCCTGGCCCTCCCCAGGATGCCATCGTTTTGGCTGTGAAGTCACTCCCGCCCCAGACGCTCATCAATCTTGCCATGTTTGGCATCTCGGTGCAGCCCCTCTTCCCAGAGAGCCGGCCTTGCAGTGATGTGAGTGTGACTTAGGGATTTGGGGGTCAGTAGAGACATCTCAGGGGCTTCCCAGGTGGCACAGTGGTCAAGAATCCACTTGCAAATGAGGAGATGCAAGGGACACAAATTGGATCTCTGGGTTGAAGAGATCCCCTGGAGGAGGAAATGGCAACTCACTCTAATATTCTTGCCTGGGAAATCTCATGGACAGAGGAGCCTGGTGGTCTACAGTCCACAGGGTTCGCAAAGAGTCGGAAACACCTGAGTAACTGGGTGTGCACACACAGAGTCCTCCCAGCCCGGTGTGACCAGCCCAAGCCTTCTTCCCCCAGGAAGCTGTGCAGCTGATCTGTGAGAGCGTTGAGACGCTACAGGCTGTGGACGGCACCCCAGATGTGTGGGCTGCTCTGGACTGGGCCCTGGGGCAGCCCCAGCAAAGGGCCCACCCTAGGCAGCTTTTCCTGCTCACCGCTGCCTCACCCGTGGCCGCTGTGACCCACCAGACCCTGGAGCTCATGAGGTGGCATAGAGGGGCAGCCAGGTAGGATGGAGTGGGCAGAGCCAGGCTCCTGAGATTGGGCCCCCAAAGAGGGCTGCTGAGGCCACAGCTGTTCCCCTTCTCTTGTCAGGTGCTTCTCCTTTGGCTTGGGGCGCGCCTGCCGCCAGCTGCTCCAGGGTCTGTCTGCTCTCAGCAGGGGCCAGGCCTACTTCCTGAGACCTGGGGAAAGGCTGCAGCCCATGGTGAGCTTGAGTTTGGGCCCTGCTCCCTTCTCCTCACGGTCCTTCTCCCAAGTGGCACTGAGTCTGAAACAGATCCTGGTCAGGTTGTGAGGTCTCCGGGCACCCTGCTGTGGGGTGCTGCAGAAGGCCAAAGGTGCGGGGGACATGGCCTCTGACTACTCCCCAAACCTTGTCCTAAGTTGTGTCCTGGTACTGAGCCATGTCTTTGAAAAGCCTTGCCCCATCCACATGGCACAGGCCAGGAGGACAGTTCACACTAAGCTTTGAGGACTGAACACTCCGTCTCCTTGCTTGTTCCTACCCCTGTTCCTCCTCTTGACCCAGCCTGACCCTGCCCTGCTTGCCTCAGCAAGGTGCTGGGCAGATAACGGCAGCAGAAGGGTGGCCTCCCCTCTCCACTGGCTGTGTGGCACCTTTTTCTCTCCCGTGGGCTCCCTCTGGTCATTCCTCACAGCTGGTGCAGGCCCTGAGGAAGGCACTGGAGCCCGCGCTGAGTGACATCTCTGTGGACTGGTTTGTTCCGGATGCAGTAGAGGCCCTGCTGACACCCCGGGAGATCCCCGCGCTCTATCCTGGGGACCAGCTTCTTGGTTACTGCTCACTCTTCAGGGTGGACGGCTTCCGGTCCCAATCCCCGGGGGTAGGCCTGGGTTGGGGGTTGGTGGGAGGTGGGCCTGGGATGGCTGAAGCCCCTGTGTCTCTTCAAAACCCATTTCCTAAAAAAAAAAAAAAACAAAAACCATTTCCTCTTCCCGGTGCTTCTCTCTGCCAAACTCATCTACTGCTACCCTCTAGACTTCCCCAGGGACCAAACTGGGTCCCTCAGGTGACTGCAGCCTGCCTCCCTCATAAGATCTCCCACTGAGCTGTCCTACAGAGTGATGCCTTTGGTCACCAAAGCACACAGAGAGCAGCACCAGCATTAGCTTTGATGTTTTTGTTGAAACCTGCTCATTGTTTCACACAGTACCCTACAAAAAGCAACATTTAGCTTATTTCCTGTAACACTTATTTCCAGGGCCACACAGGGCATCGTCTTGATGAAATCTCAGATCCCAGTTCTGCTGTGTACTGACCATCTGATTTGGGGCAAGTCAGTCAACCTCTCTGAGCCCCTTACACTGACTTTTTTCATAGGGGTGTTTTAATTAGAAATTCATGACTTGCACACTGTTGGTAGGATACTTGACACAGAGGTGGAGTTGGATACATGAGTTATTTTTACTAGGAAAAGCTTTCTCTCTCTAGAAGAACCAAGCATGCTAGCTCCTTTTTGATTGGGAGAGCTGTAAAATGGACTGTTTGCCTTTTTTCCCTGGCTGCCAGGAAGCTCAGGGCCAAACCTGAAGCCCAGTCATAGCAGCTCTAGTAACACTGTGGTCAGCATATATGTTTCCTCCTTTCTTAGTACTGGGTTTTCATTTCTGCTTTATAATCTTTATTGCCTCTTGCAGTGAGCCATCTTAAATCCTGTTTGGAAAAAGATAGAGTGTATAACTATAATCAGTTTTTTTTTCCTCCTCAATGTCTATCCCTCTCCAGGGCCAAGAGCCTGGCTGGCAGAGCTTGGGCGGCTCAGTGTTCCCATCCCCAGAGGAAGCACCATCTGCCACCAGCCCTGGCACTGAGCCCACTGGCACCTCAGAGCCACTGGGAACAGGCACTGTGTCAGCAGAGCTGTCCAGCCCATGGGCTGCTGGGGACTCAGAGCGGAGTGAGTGCCTCTGTGTGTGTGTGTGTTAGAGGGGAAGTGGGCAGTGGAGAGGCCAGGGCTGGGATCTGCTCTACTTCTCCATAGGTACTGATGCTCTGACAGACCCAGTCACGGACCCCGGACCTAATCCCTCTTCTGACACAGCCATATGGCACCGCATCTTCCAGTCCTCATACATCCGGGAGCAGTATGTGCTCACCCACTGCTCTGCCAGCCCAGAGCCAGGCCCAGGCTCCACAGGCAGCAGCGCATCCCCCATCTCCCAGGGCCCGGGCTCCCCTGAGGGCAACACTCCCCTGGATCCCCCTTCTCAGCAGGGCTGCCGAAGCCTAGCCTGGGGAGAATCTGCCAGCTCCCGCTCCTGTCCCCTGCCTCCATCCCCACTGGCTCCAGTCAAGGTGAGAGTCCATCCCCATCCCACCATGTATCCAGCAAACGTTTATTGACCATTGGCTGTATGGCATAGATTGTGAAGTGGTTATTATTAAGTCTACTTGAAAAAACAGAGAGGTTATGATGATATATAATGATGATACCATGCGACACATGTCGACAAGCACAGAAGCGTGACATTATGGGGGTTCAGAGTCAAGGTGACTAACCCTGTCTGAGGGAGTCGGGAAAGCAAGAGCCTCCTCTGCAGAATAAGAAGTCAATCAGGCAGAAAGGGGAAAGACCTGAGTAAAAACAGACAAGCCCATGAGTAAAATGGGCTTGTGAGATGACACAGGGAAGGGGGCCAGGGGCCAGGGGAGCCTGGCCTCACCCCTAAGGGTGGTGATCAGCCATCTAGGGTTTCAGACAAAAGGGCACGTGGCTAGTCGTGTATGTATGTCTGATCAGTCTAGGAGCTCTGCACTCTTTGACCAGTGGACTCCACTTCTCAGGTGCAGACTGGGGCTTTGAGTGCTGAGGTGCTGGGCCGTCGACGCAGAGTGGCTCTGGCTGGCCGAAGCCTCTCATCCCCTCAAGGCCGGGTGAACCCAGTCCCTGGACGCCCCCGGCACCCCTCTCTAGGTGTAGCACCCGATGGGCCAGGCCCTGAGCCAGGGCAGCAACTGGGACAGGGCCTGGATGACTCAGGTAAAGGTTATGGGGAAGCTGCATTCTGTCACCCAGGAGGCTGTGGGGAGGTGGAGCCCAGGGCACCACGTGGCCCCTGCTCCTACCATTGTTTCTCCCCAGGAAATCTGCTCTCCCCAGCCCCCATGGACTGGGACATGTTGATGGAACCACCCTTCTTGTTCACCGCTGTTCCCCTCAATGGGGAGTTGGCTCCTTCAGCAGTAGCACAGCCTCCCCAGGCTCCACGCTGCCATGTGGTGATCCGGGCCTTGTGTGGGGAGCAGCCTGTGTGCTGGGAGGTGGGTGTTGGGTTGGAGACGCTGTGGGGGCCTCAGGATGATGGCTCACTGCCTCCGTCACCCCCCGAAAGAGATAATGCTTGGGACCAAGCACTCCATCGACTGACAGCAGCTTCTGTGGTTCGGGACAATGAGCAGCTGGCTCTTCGAAGAGGGGGTGAGACCAGGGCTGACTGGGGTGAGTTCTGGTGGGCGCAGTCAGGGCTCAAGGAAACCATACGGGGCAGAGACTGGCAGAGGTATAGGCCTGTGTGATCCCTCACTGTACCTCACCTTGCTCACAAATGATTTGAGGCAGCTCACCCACATTATCAAGAAAAAAAAGTTAAGCAGGGGGGAAGGGATAATAAAAGGGAACAGAAAATGAGGTTATATTAAAGATATACACTATGAGGTTATGTACCCTTGCAGGCAGGGGACCCGAAACTGGCCAAGTTTCCTAGCAGCCAACAGAGAGGGAATTTCATCTTGTAATGATTCACAGTGCCCATAATATAAAAACAAATCTCTCATTTAGGAAGATTATTAAAGTTAAAATGTCAGTTCTTCAGTTGCACTAGCCACGCTTCATATGCTTAGTGGAGACTCTAAAGAATAATACATACTGGATCCCGTGGCTACCACACTGGATCACACAGATGCAGGATATTTCCATCATTACAGAAAATTCTACAGGGCAGTGCTGAAATGAGTGGATGGAAAAGGCACCACTCAATGCTTCCTCCAGGTTGTCCAGAATGTTGCATTTGTGGGTAGCCAGGGAGCCTTGCTAATAACAAGGTGGTTGAGCATTTAGCCTAACCACTTCTTGTCAAAGTTGAGGAATCTGAGCTGGCCCCAAGAAGGAACTCTATTCTGTTCAAAAGTGGACAGAGGGCTGGGAATTCCCTGGCGGACCAGTGGTTAGGACTCCACGCTTTCACTGCCAGGGCAAGGTTTGATCTCTGGTTAGGGAACTAAGATTCCACAAGCCTCAAGGTGCTGGCAAAAAAAAAAAAAAAAAAGACAAAGGAAGAAACCATGGCATTATGGGAGCAGAGGTTTTTCTGTGAACCTCTTTGCAGAGAGTGGGTGGTGGGCGTACACACCCTCCCAGCCCACATGCTGCTGCTTGGTTTTGTAGGTCATGCCCGGAGGTCCTGGCTCCGAGCCCTTCAGACAAGTAAGGTCAGCTCTGCCCCTTCTCGCTTCACCTGTCCTGTAGCTGTGGACGCTACCACCAGGGAGGTCCTACCCTCAGCCCTGCAGGTGCAGAGCTCAGGTAAGCAAGGTCTGTCCCAGGTGGCCTCCCAGGAGCCAGTTCTCACCTCACTGGCCACCCTCCCAAACTTCTCCCTATCTTCTGTGCCCATACAGAGCCAGCTGAACCTGCCCGTACCCCTCCTATCTCTCAAAGCCATGTAGATGCAGCTCCTTTCCCCACAGCTGTCCACTCTAAAGGTAACACTCACATTTGAGGAAACGGAGTAGGGAGCAGCAGGCTTAGGGACCACCACTGAATGGCTCGTCAGGACTGAAGGGAGACTCTCTGGCAGGTGGCTGGGACCTGGAACAAACTGGCAACTCCAGTTCTGCTTTGGGGGACCATGCAGCCCCCATAGGAGGGTCTTATCGCCCGCTTCCCCGGCCTCCCTCTCGGATCAGCCTGGGCCGTTGGAAGTCCAGGGGCCCAGACAGCCACAGACTCTGCAGCCCCAACACAGGCCAAGTCAATGACAGCAACAGTGAAGGCAGCGGCCATGACTACCTGCCCTTGGTGAGGACTCGGGAGGTGGAGGGTGGCGCTGCCAGGGCCAGGGCACCGCCTCAGCTCGCTTCTCCCCCCACCTCCTCTCTCCTCAGGTGCGCTTGCAGGAGGCGCCCGGCTCCTTCCGCCTGGACGCCCTGTTCTGCGCGGCGGTGCGCATCTCGCAGGAGCGCCTGTGCCGCGCCTCGCCCTTTGCCGTGCACCGGGCCAGCCTCAGCCCCACCTTGGCCTCCTCTCCCTGGGCACTTCTAGCCCCCGGTGCTGGCCAGGGTGGCAGCGCCACAGCCGCTTGCAGCCCGTCCCCCAGCTCAGGTTCCGAGGGTCCGGGCCAGGTGGACAGTGGGCGGGGATCAGACACTGAGGCCTCAGAGGGGTCGGAAGGGCCTGGTGGCGCTGACCTGCGGGGCCGGACTTGGGCCACAGCTGTGGCGCTTGCGTGGCTGGAGCACCGCTGTGCGGGGGCCTTCGGTGAGTGGGAACTGGCAGCTGCGAAGGCTGACTGTTGGCTGCGGGCGCAGCACCTGCCCGACGGCCTGGACCTGGCCAACCTCAAGGCTGCAGCCCGTGGTCTCTTCCTGTTGCTGCGTCACTGGGACCAGAACCTGCAACTCCACCTGCTGTGCTACAGCCCCGCAAACATGTGAGGGTCACCCACTGCTCCAGCTGGCACCCCCTCCAACCAACTCAAAGTCACTGCCACCCAGAGCCGGCCTCTCGGTGCTGGGAAGGGGTGGGCTGGCAACAGCCTGTCCCCACTGCTTCTCATTCCCTCCACAGAATCCTCTGGCCCCCACAAAAAGTGCCTGCCTGTGCTCTCTCTTGCCCCTCCACCCACTGCCCCTGCCCCTTCCCCTCTGAGCTCTGTGCAGTTGCAGCAGGAGGGGAGAGAGCCACAGCCCCCAGATCCTATGCAATAAAGTGCCTCTTGGGACCGTCTTAATGAGTTCTTTATCTGCCACGTGCCTGTCTCTCACAGCTCGGTCCAGGCACCTCCACGGAGGCTGCGGAGGAGACTTGGTTTATTGGGAAGGGCAGAGTCCATCCCCATCCAGGGTCCCGAGAATGGACTGGAAGAGAACAGCTGGGTCTCAATGGGCTTTCTTGCTGTGCGGGATGGTCTTGGGGAAGGGCTGGGGGCCCAGCCAGAGCTGCAGCAGGATGACTGCATGGCATGCATGCAGGGTGGCAGAGCTGCAAGACGTGGATGGGTATGTGTTCCAGGAGAGCTCGATGAGCCCCAGCACCAGCAACCTAGAATGAAGAGAGAAGTTTTGGGTCTCATCCTGTCTCTAGGCCTGCAGCTCTTCAGCTCACCCACTGCCCCTCCACGGTCATGGCCTTGGGATGAGGAGCTTCCCACCCCTGTCCTCTCCCCCAGGGCTGTCCCAGCCAGTACCTGAGCAGGTGAGTGAGCCAGCGGGCAGGCGTGGCCCACAGGAGGTAGGGCAGTGTGTGGAAATACCAAACGTAGAACTGGTAGTGAAGGGAGCGGCTGAAGCAGATGCCAATGAAGTTGGAGGTGAAGAGGGTAGAAACAATCTGTAGGCGGTGGTCAAGGCCAAGGGCAGGAGCAGAGGGGCAGGGAGATTTCAAAGCAGGGAGGACCAAAGTTTGGGGGTGTCTAATAGCACCTGGCTCTGTAGTTCCTAGATACATACTTTCGGGCACATTTCTGAACCTCTTTGGACCTGTTCCTCAGTCTGTGTGGAGGCAATAAAATCTAGAGCTGTAAGGCCTAGGGAGCCATCACTCACTAGCTGTGTGACTTTGGCAAATTACTTAACCTTTTAAAGCCCTAATTTTGTCATCTGTAAAATGAGGATAAAACAGAGTTTCTTGTGAGCTTTAAACATATGTAAAACTCTTAAGATAGCGCTAAGCAGAGGGTGCCCCCTCATAATGGTAACTCAGTGATATTTAGAATTAAGAATAAAACATGCTTAAATATGTAAAGTACTCAGCACAGGGTTTGGTACAGAGTAGGAGCTCTACAAATGGACCCTGTAGCTATTACTGGAGCCTCCTTTCCCTCTCCCAGATCAGCAGCTGTCCAGGGTTAGTTGAGCAGGACTGTATCTGCACCTGGAGAGAGCAAGACTTACCTTCCCATGACTTAAAGGATATGGTTGGGTGTGAGGGGCTGGGGTGGAACCTTCCTTTTGGAGGGATCCTTTAGCAGCGACAGGATACCTTCCCCTGTCCTGGGGAGGAACCATTGAAGACAACTTATCAGACCGCCATAGTGGGCCACACAGAGCTCAACATGTCCCAAGCAGCCCCTAAGGCCTAGGCCCTTCACTCCTTCCCCTACGTCTGCCCAAGGAACTGCCCTGCTTTCTCACCTGTGCCACCTGCAGAGCGCAAAGAGCAAGAGCATGGTGAGGTGGGCAGTCAACAGTGCCAGGTGGAAGGCACGATGCAGGAAGAGGGCCTCGGGGAGAAAGCGCCAGTTCACTGTCCAGCGGAAGAGAAACTGGCGGCCAAGGTCAAAGGAACGGGATAGGTAGCCGACGGGGTTCTTCAGCAGGAAGGGCAGCCCTAGCACCACCTGAGGATGAGTGTGACATCAGCACAGCTGCTCAGGCTCACACTCAGCCTCATGCTGATCACTGAAGGGAGGAGGGATAGGGTATAGATCCCAGAGATTCCCTAATTGCCACTAGGAATAGCAAGAAAGCCAGCCCACCCACCCAGACCAAAATCTTGGGCCAAAAAGGCCAAGGGAGGACGTAATAACAGTGCTTTATATTTAAATTCATCTAGTCATAAATGCGTTCTTGCCTGGAGAATCCCAGGGATGGGGGAGCGTGGTGAGCTGCCATCTGTGGGGTCACACAGAGTCGGATACGACTGAAGCGATTTAGCAGCAGCAGCAGTCATAAATGTGCACAGCTAGAACGGTTCTCTGAGACCATCTAGTTCAACACCCTTGTTTTACAGCTAAAGAAACCAAAGTCTAGAGGTGGTGGCTGTCCAGATCAGAATCAACTCCAAAACTCTGTCCCCTGGCTTTGAGGATGTCTCAAAAACAAAAGGAGTCCAGACAGAGTGGCCGCCACTTCATCAGAAAGGGGACAGGGTAAGGAGGGAATACCTGAAGGACAGCACAGATGCCCAACTTGGGGAGGGCCCCACGGAGGCCAAATTTCTTGAGGAGAAGGAATAGTAATCCAGGGGCGAAGAGCAGCACATTCATCTTCACAGAGACTGCCAGGCTGGAGTGGATAGTGGGGAGGAAGAGTGAAGATCAGCTTCATCAGGGCCATGTACCCCCGACCATCACCACAGCAGCTCCCCATTCCCTGCCAGCAAGCTCCAGACAGAGGGTGAGCACTCACACTCAGAACCTCTGGAGAGGTTAAGGCAGCCTGGGAAGAGGCTGGGATAGGGAGCTGATACGTTGTCTCTACACTCAGACTGAGCTACAAATAATATATTGAGTACTTAGAAAGTGCAACTGACCAACTCCAACCACAGAAGCAGCCTGGAGGAAACACGATAGGAAGAGGGTGGTGTGTGTGCAGGCGCCTGGGGATGGAGACTTTCTACAAATCCTGGACTTGCAGGATGCGAGTGCAGCCCTTAACTGACCTGCACTGTCTGGCCACTCCCTTACTCCCTCTGCTGCAGAAAACTGGGGAGAAAATGATGGAAATACAGAAAATGAAAGAAGGGTCCACCAGGGAGGGGTGTTGACCTGAAACAGCAGCAGCCCCAGCTCCAATGCTGGGCGAGCAGGAGGTTGACACTGAGGAAGAGCAGCAGCATGGCCACTGGATCATTGAAGAGCCGCAGCACAAAGATGGAGTGGACACGATAAGAGGCACAGCACATGAAGAAAAAGACGAAGGGAGGTACCTGAGAGGTGGGCACAGTGGGGGACAAGGTCAGTTCACCAACCCTGAACCGTCCCCACTCCCCAGACCTCCCAGCTTGGGGGGCCCTGTTCCTGGTGGTGAGAACTCACCTTGCAGGTCTGGTGGTAAATCAAGAAGACAAGCAGCAAAGTGGCCAGGTAGAGCACAGCAAAGATGTGCTGGGCCATGCGGATGTCAGTGCCTCGGTCAGTGGCATAGTAAAGCCCCATAAAGATGTACACAAAGCCAGCTGGGTACCTGGAAGAGAAGGAACATGAGCCCAGGTCAAGCTATTCAGCCTGTCATCCAGCCAGCCCCTCCCATCCTCACTGAACCTCCGACCCCACTCACACGAGAGGTCCAGTGTCACCTTGCAGTTGAGTGTAGTCATAGGTGCCATTGATGACGCCCTCTACCTCAGCCATGTAGGCTTTCCAATCAATCTCTGTATCTGCAAAAGGACAGGATGACGTGATTACTTCACGGTCCAGAATTGCTCTGCCTCGCTCCATCAAAGCACAGAGTTCCAGCTCATTCTTGGGATTTCTATCATAATCCCATCTCTAACTGATCTATTCTCTGCACGAACCCAGGTATCTCAAAATCAAACATGTCTGTAATGGAACTCAGAACTTTCCACTCCAAATGTGGTCCCCTTCCTGGATTCCATGAATGGCACCATTAACCTCTCACTTGCCCAAGTCACAAACCTGGGAAACATCCTTGATACTTTTCTTTCATTTCCAACCCTCAGTCACCAAGTCCTGCCTATTCTTCATCCTAAATATCTGTCTCATCCTTCTCCGCTCAATTGGGTGTAACAATCTCTAGCCTCAATGGTGCAATAGCTCCCTAATTAGGCTCCCAGCTTCCACTTTCACTGCACTACATTTTATTGTCCACCCTGCAACCAGAGAGCTCATCCTATAATAGAAACATCACATTTCTCTGCTTAAAACCCTTCAGTGATTCCCCACTGCTCTTAGATAATAAAGACCAAGTTTTTTTTATTATTCCCATTTTTAGAAGAGAAAACTATGAATTAATGAGATTAAGTAGCTCAAGATCAGTAAGCTAGGAAGGGAAGAGTTGGGATTGGCACACATGGAGCTCTAAATTCTTTTTATTTTTTTCTTGAGCTCTAAATTCTTAATCATCATACTATCTCCTTAACACAGCTTACAGATACCTTCATGATGTGAAATCTCATCTCTTAATACTACCCTCACTTGATTTCTGTGTTCCAACTCTAATTATTTCATTTCTTCAAAGGAAGCAGACTTTCTCTTTTTCAATGGGAGCTCTTTGGAACAGGATTCTCTCCTAGAGTATAATCTGCCCCCCACCCCTTTCTCTCTTTCCTTGGGGAACTAGCTCTTATTGTTGGAAAAGGACTCTAGGAAGCCTTCTCTGACTCCTCAAGTCTGGCTGAAGTGCCCACCTTTGTCCATTATAGAACTTTGTCTAGTACCATTATGATGAATATAATGTAATGTAATTTTCTGTTAACTTATCTTTGTCCAGGTCCGCATACACAAGTAGGAAATCTGTCTATCTTTTTCACCACTATACCCTTGGCACCTAGTATGGTGTTAGCAATATAATAAGCACTTAGTAAATATGTAGTGAACTAACTGTCTTTAGCAAGTAAGCTTTAAATCCAGTGCTTTCTGCCTGGAGAGGAGTGACCAATAATGCCGAGCTGACTGTAACAAAATGCTATCACAGAGAAAATACTTCGAGACCTCAAAATTCAACAGATGAGGAGACTGAGACCCAGCAAGGGATATGACGTGTCCAAAGCCATAGAGACAAGCAGCTGCTGCTGCTGCTGCTGCTGCTGCTGCTAAGTCGCTTCAGTCGTGTCCGACTCTGTGCGATCCCAGAGACGCCTCCTACCAGGCTCCCCCGTCCCTGGGATTCTCCAGGCAAGAACACTGGAGTGGGTTGCCATTTCCTTCTCCAATGCATGAAACTGAAAAGTTAAAGTGAAGTCGCTAGTCGTGTCCGACTCTTAGCGACCGCATGGACTGCAGCCTACCAGGCTCCTCCGTCCATGGGATTTTCCAGGCAAGAGTACTGGAGTGGGGTGTCATTGCCTTCTCCGCAGAAAAGCAGCAGCAGCCATTAATTTGGACCCAGGTTTTCTGGGGAAGATTAAGATCGAGTTTGGTTTTCTGTGGAGCAGACTTTGGATTTGGGTAAAAGATATTGGTCTGCAATTGATGGCTGAGTGGATCAGGGGTTTAAGTTTGAGTTCCGAATGTGGGTCCCAGTTTTTATTGGGGGTTCGGTCTCCCTTCCCCTCTTCCCCTCCCCCTCGGCGCACTCACATGCCACCCTGTGAATGACCCAGAAGGTGATGCCCACCTCCGCCAGGCAGAGGCAGGCGGCCAGCAGCAGCGTGTAGCGCGGTTCCAGCAGCAGTAGGCGCCGCTCTTGCCAGGCGCGCCGCAGCCACTGCCCGCACAGTCCAGCTGCCCGGGTTGCAGGACCCGCCCGGCCGCGTTTCCGCAGGCCTGCCGCCATCTTGCCGGTGCGCCGCTCTTGTGGGCCCGCTACCCCGGAAGCCCGACTCTTTGGTACCTAGGTTCCGCTCCCAGCGCCACGTGTCGCAACGGACTGAGCGCAGACAGGAGTTGTGTGAGTCCTTGTTTACGACTCGAAAATTTCCTGCTTTCACATCTGTCTTCCCTGATGGAGTGCACACTCCATACGAGCAGGAATAGTCTTACTCCTCAGTACGTACTTAGCCCTGGGCGCAAAGGCGCTAATGTGAATCGAACGTTTGCCCAGAAAAGTAACGTTTCTTTCTGCCCGCGTCTTGTCTCTTCCGCAACTCCCCTCCCCACCCCTGCCCAGCATAACACTTCGCCCGTGTTGATATCTGCGTTCATGCCCCTCTTCCTTGGAGAGCAAGACCCGTGGCCGCACTACTCCCGCCACCCCTCAGAGCCTTCCAGGTGCTCAAAACTGGGAAGAAATGAATCTCTTATTAACATTCAGGCTTCTTAATGGAGAGAGCTTGTCAAACTGAAAATGAGGTGGGTAGTGACGACCCCGTTGGAGAAGGAAATGGCGACCCACTCCAGTGTTCTTGCCTGGAGAATCCCAGGGACTGGGGAGCCTGGTGGGCTGCCGTCTGTGGGGTCGCACAAAGTCGGACACGACTGAAGCGACTTAGCAGCAGCAGCAGTGACGACCCAGAATGTGTGACACCATGAGTGTGGCTCTCAGAAGTTAGTGAGCAGTGCATCCAGAGAATTCAGCGTATGGATAATACGACTTTCCCACCCGGAAGATTCTTTCCGGAGCGCTTAGCAGAGGACGGAAGTTCCACGTGTTTATGTTGAGCAACTGCAGATGCCCGGCGGAGACACAAAGGCCACGCCTCCCATATGCCACCATTCTCATTGGCTACATTGGAGCACCACGCCCCGCCTAGAGGTGGGGGCCAGTTGCCCGCACTGCCCGGCAGCCGCAAGCAATGGCTTGTCTGGGGCCTTCCGCACCGGTGCCGGAGTTACCCGAGAAGAACTGCGGGTACCGCGAGGTCCAGTACTGGGACCACCGATACCAGGGCGCTGCCGACTCTGCCCCCTACGAGTGGTTCGGAGACTTCTCTTCCTTCCGTGACCTCCTAGAGCCGGAGTTGCGGCCATTGGACCGTATCCTCGTGCTAGGTGGGTAGTTCCGGGGCTGCCCAGTCCAGGTGGAGCTGGTTGGATTGGCCCCGCCCTCGCTCTGCCTGCCGCTCTCCGAGGACACTCCAGTCAGAAGTCAGGATCCAGTACCTTTAGAATCTCGGCAGTATTTCGCCGGGGCAAACAGGAGCGAAGAGATTCTTAGTCCCGGGACCTTCAGGGGAAAGACAGTCTCTCTGAGTCTGAAGGCGGTAGGTGATCCATGACCCCGTTACGAACTTTGGGGAGGCCGCCTCGAGCACTGGCGAGTTCAGAGGACCTAGTTCAAGTCCCAGCGCTAGTTGACTGTATGATTTAGGACAAATCATAAACTCTGAGCCCCGAATTCACTTTTAGGGACTGCGAATTCAAGTTGGATAAGGCACGTGCGTTCACCTTGAGCGGAATGCCTAGCGCTTTTCTGTTTGCGCCACTGGGTCATTGTCTCCTAGAGAGTTCTCTCTTGACTCTCCAAACTAACTGAAACTTGGTCCTCTGTCATCCCGCTCCCCCTCCTTCCTCCCCCGCGCCTAGTGCAGTGAGGATGAGGATAGCGCCCTCTGGCGGGAGAGTGCAATCAAGATTGGTGTGATTCCCCAGAAGGAACAAGTTGTGGGTAGGGCTTCCCTGGTGACTCAAACAGTAAAGAATCCGCCTGCAATGTGGGAGACTTGGGTTCGATCCCTGGGTTGGGTAGATCCCCTGGAGGAGGGCCTGGCAACCCGCCTCAGTATTCTTGACTGGAGAATCCCCATGGACAGGGGATCTCAAAGAGTCGGACACGACTGAGAACAGGATGGGTCTCTAAGAGATCCACCTAACCCCGTCCTTGGAATTCTCTTCCACTGCCCGCCTTGAGGGCTCCAGTGAAGTTTGATTAAGTAACGGATTTCCTCCCAAAATCTTGATATTTTTAAAAGCATGTGTATGATTAAGTGAAATATTTCACATATGTGAGACATTTATATGTAAATATATGTAAAGCATAAATAATAACTCGAATGTGTGTATATACCCTACTCAGTTTGAGAAACCAAGCATTCTTCCAACCAGAAAGTGCTTAAGAACTTGGACCCTGGAGGCAGCCAATTATGTAGGGATCTTGGCACATGTAATCTTAGCTGTGGAATCATGGACAAAATCATAGAATCGTAGCTGTGAATCCTGGACAAAATACTTAAATTTATGTGCCTCCATTTTCTCAGCCTTTAAAAAAAGAGTACATACTTACAGCTTTTAAGATGATTGAGTGAGGATGAAAGATACCTAGAAAAATGCCCAACAAAATTAAAAGCCTTGTATATTCAACGTTTTCTGTGTGGGCCCCTAAAGCTCTTCCCGCCAGAGGTTAAAAACTCTCTTGAATTTTGTGGCTTTAAACCACTACATTTATTTATAGATTTAACATAGATCTATCTTTTTCAAGCTTTAGTGTAATAACCTGGAAAACTGGACCCACCTTGATTTTCTAATTCTAGGGATGGTCTAAGGCTGGTCCCAGGGATTTGTATTTTCAACAAGCCTGCAGGCTGATTCTGGTGATTGGCAGAGAAAAACTGCCTTAAATTCTGCCTGACTAGGAGGTATCCTTTTCTGGATAGAGGAGGGAAATGTCTAAAGATCAAAAAGAAAAACTTTCCAGACAGAATTCCCAAGATCTAAGAACAGGACCCACAGCTTGGGGAGTACCCTGTGTCACATTTCACCTAAAGAACACTGAACACCTGATGCTAGGGAATGTGGTGGGCCCTTTCTAATTTATTTAATCCTCATGACAACCCTTTGAAGTTAGTGAAAAATATTATGAGACCTATTCTAGCTTAGGGTTCAGTAACTTTTTCCTGAAAACTGCCAAATAGTAGATATGTTAGGCTTTCCGGGCTATACAGTTGCTGTCACAATTAGAAAATGGTGATGGCTGCTGATAGTATCTTCTCTATGGAGCTACTGGGAAAATAAACTGAGATAATCCTTATAAAAGTACTTAGCATGGGACCCAGTGTTCAAAAACTGTTAGCTATCATTATTATTATTGAAAACGGGAGTCAGAGAGGCACTTTCTCTGGGAATGCTCAGAGAAAGAGGACCTTGCCTAAAGACTTGTGTGTCTAGTCCCTATGGCTAGGTTCCTCATTGCAGATGAGTGTATGTGGCTGCCCAGTTTTGCTGTCATTATACTTCTCTGGTTCTCTCTTCTTGCTTGACTCCAAGTTCTGTAGAATCTTCTGATTATATTTTTGTCTTAAGTGTGTATTTCCTAGAGACACAAGGGACTGACCAGAGGATTGACTGTCCAGACCCCATTATGGCTATTTTTCCTGTTATAAATTAGTGAATACCTATTCTGGTTTATACTTCAGTCGCTTGGTGTTGGGGATAGCATTCACATAGCTCTGGGCTCCCATATGATGCATTCTTGGATGCTGGATCCAGAGCTCTGCTTCCCTAAGGCCCCACCTAGGGAAACAGTAGCTGTTCCAAGTCTCATCTTAGTTGTTAGTCCCAAGTCACTGCTTTGTGGGCGTAAAGTGGCCCTGTGGTCAAGTTTTATTTTCCCTGCATCTTTAATAAAGTTGTCTTAGAAGACGCCATTCCTGTACCAAAGGGGACAATGGGTCTGTCCACAGTTTGACAGAGCACTGCAGGCATATGAGGTCAGGTGCTGGGTGATGAAGGCACTGTGGGTCAGAGAACTTAGTGGGATTTCAGCCTGAACTGAGTTAGGGTCTCCTGCTCAGTCACCCTCACCTACTGTCCCAGAGCCTGTTGTGGTTCCAGTGTTGGGAGGCACACATTGGGTTTTCCCAGGCAACACAGTACTCTTCCTGAGTCCCAGAGTCTGAGTAACACAAGAAGGGCAGCTGAGGACCAGTCAGCAGTATTTGGCATCTGTCCAGGTGCCAAGCTCTGCCTGCTAGATTAGGGCTATCCCAGCAGCTTATTTTGTGATCCTCTTAGGGAGGCAAATGAGGATTAAAGGCAATCTAATCCCAAGATCTGGGGATCCCCATGTGAGGCCACCAAGAACTGTCATCCAGGCCTGTTCTCGGTGATTCGGACCACAAGAGGGCCTGGAAGAGGCCAACAGATCCTTGAGGAAGGTCACGCCCATTGGGCAGTAGGTCCACATCCACCCTGTAACCTCCACCCTCCCTCCTTCCCTTTGGGACTGGTTCCCAGAAACTTCCCACCAGAGTGTAATGATTCTTCAAGACTCTTGATTGGTTGTCAGTTCACCTGAACCTGTTAGCCCACCCACCTAAGGTGGGGACAGGGACTCTCCCATGTGCTCCTGCAGCCTGTCCCTATTGAAACACTCATCACATTATGAGGCAGTTGCCTGATTACACATCTGCTGCCCTCACCAGAGCATCGGCTCCTTGATGACAGGGGCTCTGTTCATCAAGAGAATGACAATATGTGGTGCTCAAGCGTACATGAAGGAATTATTGGGTTGGCCAAAAAGTTCGTTTGGGTTTTCCTATAAGATGTTATGGAAAAACCCAAACAAACTTTCTGGCCAATCTAATATAGGCAGTCATCTCCACTGTGTGTCCCCACTTAAGTTTCCCTTCTACTTGTTAATTCTGCCTTGGAAACCCAAGTAAGATTAAAAACCGGTAACATGAAGTCTTCCCACAGTTGATGTCATCAGAGGAGAGATTAGGAATTAGGATAATACTAGGATTATCCTATTACTAATACTACATGCCAGTATTATCCCCAGGGCTTCCCTGGTAGCTCAGTTGGTAAAGAATCCACCTGCAATGCAGGAGACCCTGGTTCAATTCCTGGGTCGGGAAGATCCGCTGGAGAAGGGATAGGCTACCCACTCCAGTATTCTTGGGCTTCCCTTGTGGCTTAGCTGGTAAAGAATCTGCCTGCAATGCAGGAGACCTGGGTTTGATACCTGGGTTGGGAAGATCCCCTGGAGAAGGGAAAGGCTACCCACTCCAGTATTCTGGCCTGGAGAATTCCCCATATAGGCCATGGGGTCGCTAAGAGTCAGACACGACTGAGCAACTTTTATATTATATTGTCCCCATTCTGAGTCTGAGAAAACTGAAGTTGAGAGTTGAATGACTTACCAGGGATATATGACTAAGGATATCAGAACCCAAATCCTTGAACTTTTAAGTTCAGAGATCCTGCTCTTTGGGTGTTTTAGTTGTTAAATTTAGCGCATCACATCCTGTATGTAGGGTAGGTATTGTCTTCATTTTTCTGGCGAGGAAATCCAAGTTCCTAGTATGTAAACAACTTGCCTTAGTCCACACAGCCAGGAATGATAGAGCCAGGACAGGTGCCCAAATCTGTATGACTCCTGGGCTCATGCTCTTGTGCCGTGCTGCTTCTCCCTCAGTACAGGAGGCTTTGGGCTTCAAGAAAACAGGCCAAGAGTGGATGGATAATTGCGGAGGTGAGAACCAAAGCTAACCTAGACCTTTTGTCATCCACCCCTTCTCACCCCAGGCTGTGGAAACAGTGCCCTGAGCTACGAGCTATTCCTTCGGGGCTTCCCTGATGTGACCAGTGTGGACTACTCATCAGTAGTGGTGGCTGCCATGAGGGCTCGGTATGCCCACGTGCCCACGCTGCGATGGGAGACCATGGACGTGCGGGCACTGGGCTTCCCTAGTGGCTCCTTTGACGTGGTGCTTGAAAAGGGCACACTGGATGCCCTGTTGACTGGTGAACAGGATCCCTGGACTGTGTCCTCTGAAGGTATCCACACTGTGGACCAGGTGCTAAATGAGGTGAGGGAGCAACAAGGGAAAGAGGGCTCTTCAAGAGCTGGGGAGGGTTTCCCTGGTAGTCCGGTGGTTAAGATTCCTCGCTTCCACTGAAGGGGGCACAGGTTTGATCCCTGGTTAGGGAGCTAAGACTCCACAGGCCACAAGGCCAAGAATAAATAAAGTTTTTTTTTTTTTTAAAGAGCTGGGGGATAAATAAATAAATAAATAAAGAGCTGGGGAATGAAGGCTTAAGGTTTTAGGAGACTTGAAGAACTTCGAAGCCAGGGGAGGCATGGTTTGGAGCAAGTAGTGGGTCACCTTCAGGACTCTGGTTACCTAAAGGAAGAGGATGTTAAGCTGGGTCAAGATTATAGGGGGCTGGAGTGGCCAGGCTCCCAGAGGTTAAAGACTGGATACTGAGTTGCCACAGAGATGAGGCTGTGGCCAGATCCCAGATAGGGAAGGTCAGCAGTTGAGAGGAAAGCAGTGCCCCCTGCATCTGACATCATTCCCATGCTCCTACGTATCTAAGATGTAGCCTGACCCCCATGGAACAGCCAGAGGCAGAGAGGGAGCCTCACCCTTTTGCCCTGGAAAGCCCTGAGCTACTGAATGCAGGGTAGAACCTGAGGTCCCACTGGGAGGGCATCTGGTGCAGTACTGACCTTTGAGAACCTGGAGGTGGGCTTCTCACCAGTGGCTTCTCTATCTGCCTTGCAGGTGAGCCGAGTGCTGGTCCCTACAGGCCGGTTCATCTCATTGACCTCTGCTGCCCCCCACTTTCGGACAAGACACTATGCTCAAGCTCATTATGGCTGGTCCTTGAGGCATGCAACCTATGGCAATGGTTTCCAC
This sequence comes from Ovis canadensis, assembly GCF_042477335.2. Lineage (NCBI taxonomy): Eukaryota > Metazoa > Chordata > Mammalia > Artiodactyla > Bovidae > Ovis > Ovis canadensis. The sequence goes on along the minus strand of NC_091245.1, from coordinate 206,119,713 downwards.
TTTCATTTCTACCTCATGCAGAAGGGCAAAGAGCTCAGTGTGGCCCAGCTGGCCCTTGGGGCACAGATCCTGTCACCCCCTAGACCTCCCACCCCACCCTGCTTCCTCCAGGACTCAGATCATGAGGATTTCCTCAGTGCCATTCAGCTGTGAGGCCAGAAACATGGTCCTTCAGCCTCCCTTTCTGCTCCAGGCTCAAGTATTTGGTATTCCTGACTCAGGGCGGTCAAGTCCAAGGTGCTCACACCCCAGGGGCATCATGCCTAAGATAGAGCTGATGGAAGCAACCCCACATGAAAAAAATACAGGTTCAGACTTCTCTTGGATTCCCCAGTGGCCTCCCCCAACATATTGAATCACTAGTAATTCATCTCCAGCACAGCCCTTCTGCATGCCAGCCAGCCTTGGACACTTACATCCCAGGGGCCTGTTACTGACCCCCATCCAACGTAGATTAATTGACAGAAGGCTGCAGACTTTAAATCTAGATTGCTTCTGACCCCAGCTCCAGCTCCAACTCTGGTGACCTATCCTGCTTAGGTTGTATTATTTACCCAAGGAGACCACACTATTATGGTGTTTTCAGGCCAGACTGACATGCCTATGTTTACTTGGCAACCCTTCTCTGCCAGTAACATGCACCTGAGATTCCCAAATACCTTATCCCCTCCCTAAAAAGAACTGGAGCCATTTGGGGCTGACTTTTTAGCAAACCAAAGCAGCAGCTACACACACACACAGGGAGGTCTGTGTTTATTCACTCCTGGTACAGTGAGGATGGAGGAACATTTACAAAGGACACCCCCAGGGGTTGAGAACATCTCCAGGGCCACAGGTGTCATCCAAAGATGCAGTGCAGCCCCCGTTTGGAATCCCAGGGGCGGGACGCAAAGGTCCAAGGTAAAATCAGACCTGGGCCCTTGGAAGGTGATACCTTGAGGGGAGGAGGTCTGCCAGAAAGCCGCCTGGAATCAGGCATGGGCAGACTGGTCATGTGGTTGGTTACCATGTTGGGGGCTTGTCCCATCCCAGCCTCAACACCCATCCTTTCTGCCAGGCGCAGAAGAGCGTGGCCGAGACCATGGGGGGCAGGGCATGAACCATGAGGGGGATTAGTAAACAAAGAGTCGGATATAAAAATACAAATGTGCTGAGGAAGTCCCTTAGAAAGAGGCTGAGGCTGGGGTCACGCCAGACAGGGGTAGGGGTGAGGAGCGGCTGGGCTCAGAGGGGTGGGAAGCTCATGCAAATACGCAGCCAAACATCCCTGGCTGCGCGCGAGGTCCGACACCGGCAGGCAGTCGATTTGCAGACTAGACCTGCCGGAGAGGGGCGGGGCAGGGGAGCCGTGCGGGAGGGGACGGGCCGGGGGTTGAGGGCCGCGGGTCTCTGTCCGTTCCGGTGTGCGGGGTGGGGCTGCGGCCCGAGGTTCTAAAGTGCAAGAGCGCGGCGGCGGGCTCCGGGCCGGTCCGCGCCGCCGCTACCGCCGCCGCCGTGGTGCTGAAGCGGACAGCTCCGGAGTGCCTGGCGGCGGCGGCGGCAGCGACTGCAACCCGAAGGCGGCGCGGCCCTGCAGTCCCCGCCCGCGGGCGCCTGGGCCGGGGCGGGGGGCGATGGCAGCCGCATCGCCGGCCCGCACTCCTGGCCGCCGCGGGGCTGGGCCCGGAGCCCGCCGCCTGAGCCGGCGCGTTTACACTCCGGACGGCGGCTTCTCCCCCATCCCCTTCAGCACGTCGTCTATCCGGTCATCCTCGATCACCACTGCGCAGGGAGAAAGCGCGTCAGCCGCGCGGCCTCGGGGGGCAGCGGCGAGAATTGGGCCCCGCGTCCTCGCGCCCCACTCAGCTACTGCCCGTGGCCCAGAGACGCCCCTGAGACCCCCTGCTACAGTGCCCTGCCCATTTGCTCTTTGCTGCCGATTCAACCCAAGGCCGACCCCCAGCTCCCATAGACCCAATCCTCTCCTTGCGGAGGAACGCCCCTCTTCCTAAGACTCCAAGCCGTTCAACCTTCCAGTCCAAACCCTCCCGCCGCCTGAGCTCTCCTACTTCCAAGCTGATCGGAGAGCTTTTGCTCATGGGATCCCCCACTTCCACCCTCCCTTCAACAGAATCCCCTCCTCAACCCGAAATCTCCATCTATTCCAGCCCTCTCCCCAACCTAACCTTGTGGTTTCAACACCTCTTCCGATCCTGGTACCAACAGAGCCCCTTTCCCTTGCAAACAACCAGGACAACCGAACCCCCGCCCCCTGCCCACTCTCCAATCGGCATCCCTCCCCTCGCGAAGATTCTTCCGTAGCATACACCGACTCAGCGTTTGATCCTGTAGAAGCGGCCAGTCGCCCAATGTCCCCACTTCAGGCAGCCCCGAATGCCCTGGTCGGCCCCTCCCCCTCGCCCGTGTGCCAAGGCTCTACTTCCAGAGGTGGCGAGCATCGAATCCGGGGCACTGCGTTCCCAGGAGAGGGGAAGAGGGGGACACAACACTGCAGCAGGGACCACCCTCTACCCGCCCCCCACCCCCAAACCGCGGCTGGCTGCGCTGGTCTGCGGCAAGAGCTGAGGGCGCTTGGCGGGGAACTGCAGCCGGGGGGCGCCCGGGGGAGGATTTCTGGGTCAAGCGGCGACTTCGGGTCCCGGCCGTGTACCTCTCTTGGCTCGGCCGATCTGGCCCAGCTTGGGGGGTCGCTTGGCTTGGTTGCCCGCGAAGAAAGAGTTGGTGTCCTGCAGGCGACAGCTGAAGGAGAGGTCAGAGCCCTCGGGGTCGGCGCCGAAGCGGCCCATCTTGTCCTCGCTGTAGGGCAGGATCTCGGACATGGCGGGCGCGGGACTGCGGCGGGGCGCGGGCGGCGGGCTAGCTGCCGGACCGGCCCTAGCTCAGCAGGGGAGCCGGCGGAAGGATGAAGTCATGCAGCATCCGGGGCTGCGGAGCCAAGCGGGGCCTCCTCCCCCGCGCCTCCGCCTCCCCGGCCGCTGGGCAGGCGGCGGCGGCGGTGGCGGCGGCGGGGACCGGGCGGGGGCGGTGCGCGGGGGGCGGGGGCGGCGGTGAGAGCGGAATGACGATGAGCGCCCGACTGCCGCAGAGCGGGGCGGGCGGGGCGCGGGGGAGGAGGGGCGGACACCGGCCAGGGTTGGGAGGCAGGGAGGCGGGCCGCGGGTGGGGTGGGTGTGTATGTGTGTGCCGGGACCCGAGCGCCTCCGGCTTTCTGCGGAGATACGGGAGCGAAAGTGGGAGAGTCCTGCCATTGGCTGGAGTGGCGCCTGGGAGAACCGTACCCGGCCACAACGGGTGCAGGACCTGGCGGGGAGAGGCGGGACTGGGGGGAAGGCAGGAGCGACCCCGGCATGCCAGGGGCGGGAGGAGAGTAGAGGCACTGGGAATTGGGGAGCGGGTCGGGGCCGGAAGCAGGGCCAGCATTCGAAGCTGGGCGGACACCGGAAGCGTGGCGGGGGGAAGAGTCGGATACGCGGGAAGGTGTGCGGGAACCCGCAGGACGCAGGAATAGCTCAGGCCAACGGGTGGTGTCCCCATCTTTGGCGCGCTCTCGTGTGGGATTGCTCTTCGGGTCTGAAACTGTCATCTGGAGTCTGTGTTTCTGTGACCGCCCTCTGTTTCTGTCTGTGCCTACTTATTTGTCAGTCTATCTCGACGTCTCTGTGTCTCTGCCTCGGTGCCCCATTTCTTTTTGTGTCCTAGTCTCTGTCTACGTCTCTCTTTGTTTAAAATTTAAGCTATAATATTTTGAGAAAGACCTTTGCTTTACACAGCAGTAAAAAATTATGTATTGTACATTGCATGAGTATATGACCAACTCTTTGCGACACCAGTGACTACTGTAGCCCACCACGCTCCGTCCTTGTAATTTTTCAGGCAAGAATACTGGAGTGGGTTGCCGTTTCCTACTCCAGGTGTCTACGTCTATCCCTTAAGTGTCTCTGTTCTTCTATATCCATGCTTGGGTTCTTGTGTGCCCGGGTGGTACTTGGGGACCTCAGGAGCTGGGAGAACCGCAGGGCTCGGCGGGGGCTTTGAGCCCGAGTTTCGGCTCCAGCAACAGGGCTGGGGGTGCAGGTCTGCCTTGGTGAGCGCGTGTCGGCCCAGTTACCGAGACTCCTCCAAGGAGAGAGTCGAGATTAGTGCCGAAACTCGGGCTCAAAGCGCGCGCTGCGCGCTGCGGTTCTCCCCGCCCGCGAGGCCCGCGCTGCGCTAGCAGTGTAGGAAGAATGAATGACGGCGTCGCGGGGGGCGCGCTGGCTGCAGGTGACGCGGGGAAGCCCGGAGCGCCTGAGGACGCGACGCGCGCCGGTGAGTCCGGAGGTAGAAGGGGAGGGATAGAGGGTGTCTCCGCCCTGGTGCTGGGGATCACGTGACACTTCTCGCCGCACCGGAGACCACGCACCCTCTTCTCTCCTCCCTCCTCCTCTGGCTGTCAACGGCAGCGTCACCTGCTTGCTAGCGGGCTGGGGCTCTGGCGCAATCTCTGGCCTTGGGGGAGGGAGGTGTCGCACATTCGGTGATAGTGACGACAGCGCTGATAAGGATAATAATCATCCGAATAATAATCATTAAGTCCATACTCAAGGCGGAGGGTTCTCTACGGTTCCCAAAGCCCATTTCCTCCTTCCCTCTAAGTCACATAGCTGGTGAGGAGCCTAGTGCTGGGTCTTCTTCCTTCAACAATTGTTAGTTCCAGGGACACAAAGGCGAATGCCATCATGGCTGCCCTAGGACAAGGCTCGGGAGTGCCAGAATTGCCTCTGTACAGCCTCACTCAAGACCAAAGACCTGAGTGAAATGAAAGTTGTTCAGTCGTGTCCTACTATTTTCGACCCCTATAGTCCATGGGATTCTCCAGACCAGAATACTGGAGTGGGTAGACTAGCTTCTCCAGGGATCTTCCCAACCTAGGGATTGAACCCAGGCCTCCCGCATTGCAGGCGGATTCTTTACCAGCTGCACCTCCAGGGAAGCCACCTGTACAGTCTCACTCAAGACCAAAGACCAAAGGCCCAGCCCTATCAAACCCTCCTCTGCTGTGTCCTGGTCTCTGGGATGAGGTCTGGAGCTGGAGGTGGAAGCCCTGCTGGGTGAGCAGAGTCTCCAGACCTGGAAGGACAGGAAAAGCTGGAGCTCAGGGTTACTAGGGGAGAGTCCAAAGAATTCCACCCCTGCTAGAGGTTGTTCAGCCCTGGGTTCCAATCCAAGCTCTACCACTTCCTGTGTGAGCAAATAGTTTTCTAATTGACCCCACAATTATTATTTTTTAATTAGTTCACTGGTACTGGTAACATTTTAGGGAGATATGGAAAATCACACAAATCCTTCCAATCTTTTTCTCATGTATGTGCATAACATGCATACATACTTCTCTGAGCCTCCGTATTCTAGTGTGAAGCCTAGAGATGACAGAGCCTACACTAATAGTTTTGTAGAACTTGTCTTAAAGTGAAGTGACTTGTCTCAGGAGGCAATGCACTGACCCTACCAAAAGTGATCAAGGGCCCATCTGGGTTCTTTCCAAGAATAAGATGAGAGCACTGGGTGGGGAATTGAAACATTTCTGGTTTCTCCTCTCAGAATGAGAGAGAATGGAGGAATAGCAATTTAACTTGGAGTTTACTTGGTTAGTTCCTTCTTAAATAATCTTACTCCTATAAGACACATGCTGGATTGTGATTAAGGCAAAAGACCTAAGTGTGAAATTGTAAAGATATAGTAATACATGATTCAGCTATGTTGTGAAAATTTGGAGCGAGTTCTTTATTTTTTTAAATAATTTTATTTATTTATGGCTGCACTGGATCTTCGCTGCTGTGCGTGGGCTTTCTCTAGTGGTTACTCTCTAATTCTGTTGCATTGACTTTTCATCGTGGTGGCTTCTCTTGTTGCCGAGCACTAACTCTAGGCAGAGGGGCTTCTTCAATAGATGTGGCATTTCTCAGCATGTGGAATCTTCCCAGAGCAGGAATTGAACCCGTGTCCCTTGCATTGGCAGGCGGATTTGTTAACTAATGGACCACTTGGGAAGTCCAGAGTAAGTTCTTTAAATTATGATCCTCTACTTAAATTCTGATGTTCTGCATCCCTGTCCATGAGATGAAGATTCATTTTCACAGGTAAAGTGAAGTAAAGTTTGTTTGGATTGTTGTGACAATGCATTGAATTTCTTTTGAAAGCCCCTCAAAACCTACTAGTGGGATTGAATCCATATGTTCTCAGCAGAATAATATGCCTTTTGACAATTGAGTATTAATGACACTTTTATTCAAGCAGAAACCGGAGGCCTGTGTAGTGAGCTGGACAGGGTCTCCCCTAAAACTTATGTCTACCTGGAACCTCAGAATAGACCTTATTTGAAAATAGGGTCTTTGCAGATGTTAATTAGTTAAATTAAGCTAAGGTCATACTAGATTAGGGTGCACCCTTACTGGTGTCTTTGTAAGAAGAGGACAAATGCACAAGACATATACACACTTGGGAAGGCCTTGGGAGGAAGCAGAGATAGGACCGGTGTGGCTGCAAGCCAGGGAACACCTAGCACTGCTAGGAGCCACAAGAAGATGGAAGAGGCGAGGAGGGATTCTTCCTTAGGGCTTACCGAGGGAGCATGGCCCTGCCTAGATTTTGGACTTCTCACCTCCGGAACTGTGAGAAAATAAGTTCCTGTTTTTCTTTTTTAGTTTTTTATTTGTTCTTTGTTTGTTTTCTGGCTGCACCCCAATGCATTAGTTCCCTGACCAGGGAGCAAACTCTCACCTCCTAAAGTGGAAGCACAGTGTCCTAACCATTGGACTGCCAGATAATTATAAGTTAAGTTTGTAAGTTACAAGTTTCTGTTTTAAGCCACCCAGTTTGTGGTACTTAGTTACAGCAGTCCTATGAAACAAATACAATGTTACAAGTATTTTGGGGTCATCCTTTTACATCTCTCATGATCATGTCTTGCCCTGTCCCTCAAAGAAAGCCTATACCATGAAGGTATTTCTGGGATTCTTCTTTTTAGCAGAGGCTGATAAATTACAAAAAAGAATGAAGCAGATCTTTGTGGATTGACATGGTAAGATCTCTAAGACCTGTCAAAATATCATCAAATAACAAGTGTAGAGTGTGATTTCACATGTGTGAAAAAGTATACACACATACGTATGCACACTTACACACACACACACACAGTGTATTTAGGTAAGTAAATACATAAGTAAAAGAAAGAAATACATACCAAAGTGCTGCTGCTGCTACTGCTAAGTCACTTCAGTTGTGTCTGACTCTGTGCGACCCCATAGACAGCAGCCCACCAGACTCCCCCGTCCCTGGGACTCAAGAACATTGAGTGGGTTGCCATTTCCTTCTCCAGTGCGTGAAAGTGAAGTCACTCAGTTGTGTCCAACTCATAGCGACCCCATGGATTGCAGCCTACCAGGCTCCTCCATCCATGGGATTTTCCAGGCAAGAGTACTGGAGTGGGGTGCCATTGCCTTCTCCACCAAAGTGCTAATAATGGTTATCTCTGAGAATGGTACAGGGATCCTGGCAGAATGAAGTTCATCTTTTATTCTGTATACTTCTGGAGTATAAATTACATTTGCAATAAAAGAGTTTTAGTGATTTTTAAAAAAACTTTTGAAACCAATGATATAGTCCATTTATCAAACATCACACTCTGACCTGAGACAAATCAGTTGACTTAAAAAGTGATTTGTGGTTAAGAGCATGGAGTTTAGATTCAAAGCAAGAATCTTCCTTCTCCTTGATGTGTGACTTTTTAGGTATGTTATTAAGTTTCTCCCATCTGGACAATGATATTGGTAGACTCTATCTTACTGAGTCATCATGAGGATTGAATAAGTTAGCATTCATAAAGTGCTTTGGTAGTGCTAGATAATAGAATTGTTAGCTCTTATGCAGGAAAGCATAAAGAAGTTAAAAGTAACCTCATCATTAGATACATTGATTAACATTTTATTGCATGTCCTTTCAATCTTTTTTTTTAACCTATGCTTTTATACTTTTTTGCCTCACAAAAATGAGATTTTTGAATTATTTTTCTCTCCCACTTAACTATATGGAGACCATTTCCTGATAGTATTAACTCTTTTCCATCATTTGTAAATGATGGAATGTTTGGATGTGTGTATGGATATTTGAGTTATTTAACAAGACCTCTACCTTTGGGCATTGAATCCCCTCCCATTTTGTTATTATAGATGGTGCTGCGATGAACATATGGTATAGGAGAAAAATGGCCCAAATATTTTGTAGCTCTTCCAATCAAGAAGTAGACTCTTTTTCTCCATTCCTAAATCTGGGCTTGATCATTTGACTTGCTTTTCTCAGTAGGGACCTTAGCAAATTTGATGCCAGTAGAGGGTTGAAAAGTGTTTATGTACTGGGGCTTGCCGGTTTTTGGTTGCTAGGAATTCTGATACCACCTTATGAAGAGGCCTGGGCTAGCCTCCTGGTGAAGGAGAGACCACACAGAGACTGGGCCCAGTCATCTCAGCTGAGGCCCAAACATGTAAATTATGTCATTCAGCTAGGCCATTCAGCTCCTGGTGAGCTGACCCAGACCTGAAGAACCACGCAATCAACCTGCTGAACCTGAAAAGTAAATGTTTGCTATTTTCATCCATTAAGTTTGGGCAGTCTGTTATTCATTCAAAGCTAACTGATACAAACATGCTGTAGATAATCATGCTGTAGATAACAGGCTTATTTCCTAGAACAATTTCCTAGAATTCAACTCTCTACGTAAAAAATTATGTACCCATAACTGTTGATACATATTGCCAAAAAGACTGTATCAGTTTATAAGCCACCAGCAATATATGAAGATGCTCACTTTCCCCATCTTTGTCAACACTGGATACTAATGTGTGTGTTATCTTCATGACTATACGGTTTTTATAGGTTAACACATAAAACATTTTCCATTCCCTTTCAATTCACAACCAATTTAGAGAAAAACTGACCTCATAAAATTAAACTTATAGGAAAATAAGAGCAGAAAATAGAAAAATAATAGAATGAGAGAACAAAACAGAGTCAAATATTATAAACACAGAGGAAGTAAAATAGAGTTATATAAAATAGAAGAATCTCCAAGCCATAAGGTACTTAACATGTAGTCAGGAATAGTTGTGAACCTGATAAACTATCTGGGTTATGAAAGGGGCATGGAAAGGAAATATCCATTTAGGCCAAACCTAGTGAAACTGGAAATACTGTATATAGAGGTACCAGCCTCTTTCTTATGTGGTTGCATTTAATTCTCACAGCAATACACTGAGTAGAAATGATCCCACCTTGATGAAGAAGAATGAAAGGTCAGAGCGTTCAAATAAAGATTATATACCTAATAAAGAATGGAGCCCGGATTTGAATCCAGGTCTGTTTGGCTTGAAAACTATGTGCTTCCCCTTATTCTTCCAGAGAAGATGTAGCAGAAGACTAGCAACTACTGTTGGGAGGAAGTGTATACTCATTTTGATTCATATTGCCAAAGTGCTCTCCAAGAAAGGAGTCAGATTGCCTGGGTTTGAATTTGAATTCCAGCTCTACTACTCACTGGCTGTGTATCACAGCCTCTCTATGCCTTGGTTTCCTCACCTACAAAATGGCTTCATTGTGCCATGAAGATAAATGAGTGTGTTGATGTAAAAATACCTGGAACAGTGGCTGGCCATGGTACAGTGCTATATAAGCTTGCTACTTACAGCATGGTATTACAATAGCCATGGGGCTATTTCTATGAGTCTGTTGCTGGAAAGTCCTTATAAAGAAGTTTTCTTGTACTCACATGGCCATGTCATGGTGGGATTTTCTATATGACAGGACTGACCCTGTGGCCACGTTTCCCTCCATCCAGGCTTGGGGGAAGTGGGAAAGAGGTCAGCAATGTGATGCCACATTGTCATCTCATTGAATATGAACTCCAGAGACGTGCCCCATGTGGACAGGAGAAGGTTGTGCTGCTGCAGACCACAGTGTGGCTGGATGAGCAAGTTCCTTACTCAGGGAACCCCTGATTAACCTAGAACCCATGTTCCCATCTGGGAAGCAGAACAGGCTTCCTCCAGCCATACAATTCTCATTTCTACCTATAGGATTTTAATAATAACTACACTAACAATAACAGTAGCAGCAAGAGTACCCTTTATGTGCCAGAAATTGTCCTAAGAACTTTACAAGTATTGTTTCATTTAATTCTCACCACCATCCTTTGAAATGGACACTATTCTTATTTTCATTTTACCAGAGAGGAAATTGAGCCTGAATCCAGAATCCTTCTTCCTAACTATGACACTGTACTGCCTCTTATTTGAGAACACGCAGTTTTGGGGTGAAAAATGCCAAAAGAAAGAAATCCAGCAGTTTCTCGGTCGTACATCATCTACCCTTTCTCAGCCACAAGAGCATTCCATATTGGAGATGCTCACAGCAAGATGTTTGAGAACTGAGGTTAGAGTCAAGAATCCAGGGTGTGGATTTGCTGCCATTCCAAGCCTTCTCAGGTCAAATTGAGAGAGGTGGGATGAGAATGAGGCACTTTAAAAAAAAAAAATTTTTTTTTTTTTTAAACGACCAGATACTCTTCAGTGAAGCAGACTGCAAAACCACCAGGCCTGACTAAGGAATGACAATATGGAAGGCAGATGGCAGATGCATAGATGCCACACTATTGCCTTTCAGTTAAATATTGCTTGGTGGTTTTTTTTTTTTTTTCTTGTAAACCTCCCAAATAAAGTGGTTTGCTTTTCTCAAGTTAGAAGTGTTAACTCGTCTTTTCTTTAAATATCTGTGCATGGCTGTTTTTTTCCCTGCCGATTTGTCACCATCTGTAACCCTCCCTTTGTGAGATGATCTGATGACACAATTATCTTGGAGAGTAAAGTGCAGTCTTGAAGCAGCGTGTAAGGGTGGACTCAGAGTGTGCGCAGTGTCTGTATGCTGCCCAAGCACTTGTGTGTGTGTGTGTGTGTGTGTGTGTGTGTGTTGAATGTGTGTCCAGAACCTCAGGGCAGAACACATGTTGTCTCTGGGTGCCTGGTAAGTGTATACCTTTTGTGTGAATATGCAGTCTGTGCGTGGTGGTGTGTGTGTGTGTTTGTGGGCCGTGTGTTGGGCTGAGTGCCTGCCTGTGTACTTCGGGTCTATGTGCTCCCTGTATAAATATGGTGCTGACACCCTGAATGTGGGTCACCTCGGGCGTGCTGCTCTGTGTGTGTTGGCTGAAGAGGGGCAGTGCGGACAGCTGGGGGAAGACGTTCCCCTGAGAGCGTAATTTCTCAAAGGTGTTTGAAGGGAATGGGGAGGGCCTGCAATTTCGGGGATTGAGCAGGGTTTTCGGTCTGGGTCAAAGAAATGTAAATTAAGGGAGGCTTGTAAGAGGGTGTTGCTGGGATGGGGTGCTGACCACAAAGCGGGGAGGGAGACTCGGAGCTTCTGGAGGGCGGGTGACTCTGGCTGGGTGCAGCTCTGTGGCGCGGGCCGCGGGCACCGGGAGCCAGGACCGGGCGCCGGACGGATGGCGGGGCGCGGCCGGCGCGCTCCTCCCCTCCCCCACCCCTGCCCGGAGCGCCGCGCCGCGGGGGGAGGGGGGCGCCGGCAGGCGGGGGCGGTGGCGATGGCGGGCGGCGGCGGCGGGGCCCGGCCCGGGGCCGAGGCCACGGCCTGGGCGAGAGCCAGCCGCCGGGAGCCCTAAGGTGCCGCCGGCCCCGACTCCACCATGAGCGTCGCGCTGCAGGAGCTGGGCGGCGGCGGCAACGTGAGTGCGGGCCCCGGGCCCCGGGGGAGAAGACCAGGGTTGGGAGGAGCCGGGGGTTGGGGGGCCCGCGGCGTTGGGAAGCGGCTCCGGCTCGCGGACTAACTTGACGGGCAGGGGTCGGAGGGACCCAGGCTGGCTGGAGGGAAGGGGCCCCGCACTTGAAGCAGGAGGGGCCCGGCCGGGCGAGGGGCGCGGGGGCAGGGCCGTGGGCGCGCAGCCCTCTCTGCCTGACCTGGGTCGGCGCCCCGACTGTCTGGCAGATGGTGGAGTACAAACGCGCCACACTGCGGGATGAAGACGCTCCCGAGACCCCCGTAGAGGGCGGGGCCTCCCCGGACGCCGTGGAGGTGGGCAAGGGGGTCCTCCCTGTCTCACTAGGCCCCCCAGCCCTGGCACGACGCCAGGCACACCCAGGAGCTCTCTGGGTTGCCCTGGAGCGTCACCTGCCCCCACCTCAGCTCCATCTCTGGCCTCTGCGCTAGGACTATGGTGAGGCGACTCTAAGCCATGACGTTGCACAAAACAGGCTCAGGGCTCAACTCAGCCTGCCTCGTTGCCCCTGTGCCCCAAGTTAACCCTGTTAGCAGTCTTTGCTCCATGGCTGTGGAAACTGCCTGGGCCTTCACCCTCCGGGAGGACTTCTGTGGTCCGGTCGCCCACCTGAAGCTTGCTACTCCAGGTCCTCCTCTGTTCCCCAGGCGGGATTCCGGAAGAGGACCAGTCGCCTCTTACAGTTGCACACCCAGCTGGAGCTGGTCTTGGCTGGTGTCTCTCTACTGCTTGCTGCCCTGCTTCTGGGTTGCTTGGTGGCCCTGGGGGTCCAGTACCACAGAGGTAGGTACTACCACTCCTGTCACTAGCCCTCCTAGCTGTGGGGACTCTGGAGGCTGATGGGGGGAGACTTCTGCCAGCTGTCCTCTGGCCTCCCAACCTCCCTGTTGGAAGGGAGGGCCTCATGGCCCCTTGCAAAGCATTTGCCTCTCCCAGACTGACTATCCCCTACCCTCCCCACACCCCACCCCTCATGTCCCCTGCCACAGACCCATCCCGTAGCACTTGCCTCACAGAGGCCTGCATTCGAGTGGCTGGAAAAATCCTGGAGTCCCTGGACCGTGGAGTGAGCCCCTGTGAGGACTTCTACCAGTTCTCCTGCGGAGGCTGGATTCGGAGAAACCCTCTACCTGATGGGCGTTCTCGCTGGAACACCTTCAACAGTCTCTGGGACCAGAATCAAGCCATCCTGAAGCACCTGCTTGGTGAGTGGGCCTACCAGGGGAGCGTTGTATCAGGTATGTGCCTCATGCCAGCACAGGGCTCGGCACTTAGTAGGTATTCAGTAAATGTCCAGGAGTGAATAAGGGGATGACTGCCAGCCCTCCTGGGATAGGGGATGCAGACACTGGGAGCTCCTGAATGGTGGAGATGGGTTGAGAGAGCAGATCTCTGAGGACAGTGAAGGAGCTCTCTGAGCACTGGAGCATCGCTGAGGGATGGTAGACACCAGGGAATCTGTTGGGCTTCGAGATCTTTCAGAGTCTCCCTGGACAGGGGAGAGGAAGCTCTGCTCTGCTGTGGTTGACAGTCTTCCCATGCCTACATTAGGAGCAGTGCCCCCTTGAGAAGGCAAGGAGAGGGATCAAGGAAGGGTCCGGACCCTTCTCAGCAGTTGGCATGGTTGCCACCTGAACCTGTGTTCTTTCTGACAGAAAACACCACCTTCAACTCCAGCAGTGAAGCTGAACGGAAGACGCAGCGCTTCTACCTCTCCTGCTTACAGGTGGAGCGCATCGAGGAGCTGGGTGCCCAGCCACTGCGAGACCTCATTGACAAGGTAGGCTCCTGGGGTCAGCTGTGGGTGGGGGAGCGAGACAGGCCTTGGGAGAGGATGTGGCCCCAGAGAGCTTCGGGGGCCTTGTGCCAGAGGTGCCACCATGGTCTCCACTCAGATTGGTGGCTGGAACGTTACGGGGCCCTGGGACCAGGACAACTTCATGGAGGTGTTGAAGGCAGTCGCAGGGACGTATAGGGCCACCCCCTTCTTTACTGTCTACGTCAGTGCCGACTCTAAGAGTTCCAACAGCAATATTATCCAGGTACTGGGCTGGGGAAGGGTGGGGAGGGAATTATGGACTATTTGCTGAGGCCACACTCCCTTCCCCTGTGACGGGCTGGCTGGGGTGGTCTTCCTGCACAAGAGTCCAGATTTCAGGGGGAGGGCTCACTGCTCATCTTGCTATTGCAGGTGGACCAGTCTGGGCTTTTTCTACCCTCTCGAGATTACTACCTAAACAGGACCGCCAATGAGAAAGTAAGGAGGATTCTCAGAATATCCACCCGACACCCCTATTGGGGTGTCATTCTCCTCTCCCTGCATTCTTCCCCTGCTCTTTTCTGCCCTTTCCTTCCTCCTTTCTTCTTCTCTTCTTTCCTTCTTTCCTTCTCTTACTTTTCCAGGAAAACACTTATAGGCACTCATTGTGAGATGTACATTTCAAAGCCTCTGTCACAGGATGCTTTCAGTGCAGATGGGTTCATGGGCCTAGATAGCTGAGAGCAAGGCTCACAAGAGGGGCCTCTAGGGCTCAGGCGAGATACTACAGCTGGAGCAGTCTTCCTCAGGAGGTTGCATTTGAGCCAGGCCCTGCAGAATGTCTGGGGCTGGGTGAGGGCATGCTGAGTTTAAACAAAAGTGTTGAAGAAGGAAAAGCTAAGGTGTGTTTGGACAACAGGAAGGGATCCAGTTTGGCAAAGTGTAGAGCTCAAAGCAGATGAGAGAGTGGAAAGGTGGGTAGGGACTAGTTATTGAGGGGACCTGTGGTGCTACACGATGGCACCCCACTCCAGTACTCTTGCCTGGAAAATCCCATGGACGGAGGAGCCTAGTAGGCTGTAGTCCATGGGGTTGCTAAGAATCAGACACGACTGAGCGACTTCACTTTGACTTTTCACTTTCATGCATTGGAGAAGGAATGGCAACCCACTCCAGTGTTCTTGCCTGGAGAATCCCAGGGATGGGGGAGCCTGGTGGGCTGCCGTCTATGGGGTCGCACAGAGTCGGACACGACTGAAGCGACTTAGCAGCAGCAGCAGTGCTACACTGAGTTTACTGTATAGCCCCCAGAGAGCCACTGCATGCTCTGGGGCAGACCAGGACTGCCCCAGTGAGCCCTGCTTTGGGAAGGCAGTTTGGCTGGGTGGGAAAAGTAGATGCAAGAGAGGGAGCCTGGAGATCAGTTACTCAAAAGTGTCTGCAGTACTCCAGGCTCTGAGTCTCTGGGGACCCAAATGGAGGAAGTGGCAGAGGGAAAATCAGAAAGGGGAGGATGCAAGAGACATGCGTGTGTGCTAAGTGGCTTCAGTCATGTCTGACTCTTTGTGACCCCATGGACTGTAGCCCACCAGGCTCCTCTGTTCATGGGATTCTCCAGGCAAGAATACTGGAGTGGGGTGCCATTTCCTTCTCCAGGGGATCTTCCCAACCAAGGGGTCGAACCCTTAGTCTTCTGCATTGGCAGGCAGGTTCTTTACCACTAGTGCCACCTGGGAAGCCCCACAAGAGACATAATTAAGTCCAAATCATGAATTGTTGATGCCTGGATGTTAGAAGAGAGGAGATGAAGGAGGAAGAGATAAAGATAGTTGAGGCTGTGTGCCAGAATGATGGTGGGATGGAGTGGTCCTTAGAGAATCTGGGGTATTTACAAGGACAACCAGTTTCAAGCACATTGTGGGTTGGGTGTTGCTATCACAGGAAAAGACAGACTTTGAAGTCAGACCTTGATTTTAATCCCAGCTTGGCAGCTTGGTGCAAGTTGATGAAGGCCTCTGAGGCTGTTTCTTCATGGCATCTACTTCATTGCATACTTGGGGGCAGCAGGAGGATGCAGGTATATGATTCTGTATGTGGCAGATACTCGAAGTGGGAGCTGCCTGTTTCAGTGATGTGAGTGTGAGGGAGCTGGGCACCATCTCCCTGGAGAGGTCAGCAGGCAAGTATGAGGGTTGAGTGGGGTCCTGAAGAGAGTACAGGCCTGGAGGGACCCAAAGGCTTGAGGGGCCTCTCCTTAAAAGCCTCGACAAAGGCTTAGGAGAAGTGAGAGGGGGGCCAAGACTAGAGAGTAAAAAGAAGGAGATCCTTGTATTTCAAGAGGCAGAGGGAGGAAGAGAGACTTCTATGGAGCAAGGAAACCAGGAAGGGCTTTGTGCTTCTTCCATTCACCCCCAAACATTACCAAGTATCCCTCAGACAGACTGTCCGCTAGCATGTGGAAGAGAAGGCAGGAAACAGGACTCACACAGTTGTCCTATGAACAGTTGCTGTTAGAGGAGAAGTGTGGCAATCCAAGAGTCCTTTAACAGAGAGCCAGCCTGGTCCTAGGGTGAGGGTAGGCTGTGGAGAAGAGGGAGAGAGTCCTAGGCAAAGGAAACGGCTGATGCAAAAGCTCTGAGAGGGGACAGGGTATGTCTTGTTGCCATATTAGAGAGGGGAGTGGGAGGGGAGAGTGGTCCAAGTTCTGGACAGGTTGGTAGAGTCCTGTTATACATAAACACTATGGGTCAAGTTTAGCATTGATCCCAAAAGAAATGGAAAGAGAATCTCAAAAGTGGGGAGTGGTGTGAACAGATTTGTGGTTTTCATGTCACCTGAGTCAGGAGAGGAAGGAATTTTGAGAATTCAGGAGAGAACCGCATGGTTGACTCAGCTTTTAGTGCGTTACCGGTTGTCTTGAGTAGGAAGTCTGTGCCTGCATCTTGGGGAAGCTGCAGCGCCAGAGGTTTCTTATCCTATCTGCAGAGTTCAGGAAAGTCTCAAAAGTAAGTCTTGGGACTTATCTGGTGATCCAGTGGTTAGGACTCCATGCTTCCAATGCCAGCGGCCCAGATAAGATCTTGAAAGCTGCATGGTGTAGCCAATAAATAAATAAAAGTAAGTCTTAAGCAGAAAGTAAGGAGGTAGGGAAAGAGGGGTGAGTTGGGGAGGGGTTGGCCAGATCACTGGTTGAACCAAACATCCCCCTTAGTAGCTGGGATGACTGGAATTGGTACTCAGACTTATGACATCAGCAGCAAGGAAGAAGGGAGGTGGGAAAAAGGAGATACTTCGAAGTGCAGAGAATGGAAGAAGAGATGGCCTTTGGCAGTTAAGGGAACCCAGAGTGGGGCAAGAGTGAAAGTGGTCCCTGGGAGGTCCATAGGAAGTCAGTGCTGAGCAGGGCTGAGGGTCTGTGCACAGGATTTCATCCATCAGTCAACAATATTTATTGGCCACCTACGATGTGCCAGATGCTGTGCTAGAGCCTGAGAACACAGTGGAGAGCAGAGCATACAGCCCCTGCTCCTATGCAGCTCAAGTGCCAGCAGGGGCTGAGGCGACATGAGTTTGTTCTGAGCCCAGGCAGTGCTGGGGCTGTGGCCCTGGAGTCATGGAACCTGGGCCACATTTGGACTCTGCCATCTGCTTGTTTATGGTATGAGTCAAGAAGTCATGTTGTCTGTAAAACAGAACCTAGTACTCAGTTTATGGGGTTGCCTGGGCTCTGGTGGTGGAGGAGGCAGGAGATACATGTCGAGCCCTAGCAGAGAATTTGATACATGTACATACATGGAGTCACTACATAGTTTTTCTCTGTGTTTCCTTCCTTCTTGGAGGCCAGAGGGGAAGGCAGCAAGTCTGAAGCCTGGCAGGATGGGAGGTAGAAGGGAATGAAAGCCAAATGTAGACCAATTCCTCCATGGGGTCCACCCAGCTGTTAAGTGAAAGCACGTGGTCACTGAGGGGCTGGGAAAAGCAGAAGGGCTTCAGGAAATGAGAAGGGCTGAGGGATATGGGAAGCAGGGCCACCCACTGCACAGAACCTATTCTGTGCTAGGCCCTTTTCCAGGCCTTTGGGATACAGTGGTAAATACGCCTCTGTAACCTGGAATGATGTGCTCCTGGAATTTACCTTTTCCTTGGGTAAACAGATGATGAGCAAGGGCACAAGTAAAAAAAGATCCTAGCAGATGACGATAAGCAGTATGGCCGAAATGATGAGGGTCATCTCAGAGAGCTTCTTTGAGGAAGGTCCACAGAAGAGATGGTGGGCAGGGGCAGCAGCTGGAACAGTCCTCTCAGCCTTGGGCAGGACTTGTTGCTGGGCTCTGAGGTTGATGATGACTCAGGGCCCCGACAGGTTCTTACTGCCTACCTGGACTACATGGAGGAGCTGGGGATGCTGCTGGGCGGACAGCCAACCTCCACGCGGGAGCAGATGCGGCAGGTGCTGGAGCTGGAGATACAACTGGCCAACATCACAGTGCCCCAGGACCAGCGGCGGGATGAGGAGAAGATCTACCACAAGATGAGCATTGCAGAGCTGCAGGTGGGGCAGGCAAGGAACTGACACCACTGGAAGGGGTCAGCCCCCAGCCCAGGCCACCCAGCTCCCCTTTGTGCTGTCTACAAGAGACAGACAGTCCTCTCCTTGTTTCCCTACTGTTTCTGAGCTGCTCGGTTTCACCATTGCTATCCTGGAAGGAAAAATAGTGTCCATTTTAGGGCACCCCCACTGGGCCATCCTTTGGCCCCTTTCATGTTGCCTGGGGCTGCATAGAGGGATTATGTTAAAAATCTGTGACAACTTGTACAAGATGCCCACAAAACAGTCAGAAGAGAAATGGAAGCATCTCCTGGAAGGCCATTACTGTGCCAGGTATCAACCTCTTAGTCTTTGAATTATGGAGAAGTTGGGTAAGGGGGGTTCTGGAGGAGAGGCCAGGTATGTAGGGACCCTGCGTAGCGTCTGGGGAGTTGATCCAACTGTTTGAAAAATATTTGAAAATCTGTAGCCCAACTAAATATCACAGATGGTTGTTTTCTGTATATAATAAGTGACTGGGTTCCCAGATTGAAGTACACTTAGGCCTAAAAATGGGTTTATTTCAGGAAGGGGCCACCAAGCAGCTAGTAGCTGTTGCTGTGGCGATGGAAAGGGCTCCCAGCTCCAGTGTACCAGTGGGGGAGGGGTCTGCTGAAAGCCAAGGGGACAGGGAGGCTTGAGACTTTTTGCTCACAGGCCCTGGCGCCCTCCATGGACTGGCTGGAGTTTCTGTCCTTCTTGCTGTCACCGCTGGAGCTGGGTGATTCCGAGCCTGTGGTGGTGTATGGGACGGATTATTTGCAGCAGGTGTCGGAACTCATCAACCGCACAGAGCCAAGGTTGGGGGGAGCCCACAGAGTCAGGGGTGCGGTTCAGGGCTCTGTGCAGGCTATTCTCCTAGGCTGGGGCTTCAGGGGGCCCACTGTGGTCTCTGTTCCCATACCTTGCTCCACCCCGACTTTTACAGGCAGGTGTGTGGTCCCAGGATCAGAGAGAGGGATTCTGGGAGAATGCCCATGAATGACTCTAAGGGATTCCTGTTATCTGCATGTTGGTAGAGCTGGTTTGGGGGGCCGGAAATGGTTCCTTCCTTTATCTTACGTTCTGGTCACTTGCATACCAGTGTCCTGAACAATTATCTAATCTGGAACCTGGTACAGAAGACAACTTCAAGCCTGGACCACCGCTTTGAGTCTGCACAAGAGAAGCTGCTGGAGACCCTCTATGGCACCAAGAAGGTGGGTTTTCTAACTCTGCTCCCACCTTCAAATCCAGTCAGGCTGATGCTTCACACCCCCTGTGTGTCAGACACCATTTAATTTACACGTGGAGCACATGGCTGAGAATCAAGCTAACTTAGGTTCCAGTCCAAACTCCTCCATTTTTTGGCCTATGGGACCTTGAGCATATCTCCACCACCATTTTGTCTCTTCATTTCTGGGTTGGAGAAACAGAAATTTCTTGTGGGGTTGTTATGAGGACTGAATTCACATAAGTGAAGTACTTACCAGTACACGGTGTGTACTGGTACACTCAACTTTGATAACGAGAGTGAAGAAGAAAATGAATAAGTGCCGTTCTCAGTTTCAAGAAGCCCTGTTAAGTGGGGGAAGGAGATATGTAAACAGACATTATATTCTGGGGTGCTCACGCTGAATGAAAGACCTTCTTTGTGATGTAGGACAGAGGTGGGGTAGCACATTTTACCTGCAGGGTGGAGTAATGGAAGGGAGAAGGGCATTCCAGGCTGAAGGAGTAGGATGTGCAGATCCCAGAGGCCAGGAGGAGTGTCGTGGTGTCGCCTGTGTTCTGGCATGACTTTGAGGAGTGGGCACCCGAGAGGCTGAGGGTGGTGAGGCTGGTCTGGAGTGATCCATAGAGGGACCTGAATGCTGTGCCTAGCTTCTTTCAGGGATGGAGAACCTGGGACAGTTTTAAGCAGGGGTGTAACTGGTTGGATTTATATATTAGGTCATCTTTCTGCAGCTAAATGGAAGATAGATGGTGGGGAGTGACAGGGGAGAGGGATGAGAATGGAGTTGGACTGTCTAGTTAGGAGGCCACTGAAATCTTCAGATAAGAGATGATAGTGTTATAGGGCAGGGGAGTGGCAAAGGGTGGATGGAGGAGATGATTAAGGAGCAGAGTTAGAATCTGGTGATAGGCTGAATGTGGAGATAGGGAGATGGAGGAAGCTGGTGACTCCCAGGTTTCTGGCATGTGAGACTGATTGAATGTAAGACTGAGATGTACAGCTAAGTAAGAAACGTCTGGGCCCCAGTGGGCCTCTGAGAAACTATGAGGAGGAGAGTGCTGAGAATAGAGTGGGCAGCGTGCATGTGCCTCCAGAGGTTTCCCTGCTGGGGTTGGCATGCTTTGCAGTATTGCTCTTCATTTTCCCTGAAGCCTGAGGGAGAGATGGCACCCCAAGCCCAGGGCTCTGATGTGCGGACCTAAGAGGGGCTGGCCCTAGAGACAGAGAAAGACCCTCAGACTGGAGGGCAGAGCCATCTCTAGGGATCTGCTTTTTCCCCTTCCAGTCCTGCACACCGAGGTGGCAGACCTGCATCTCCAACACCGATGACGCTCTTGGCTTTGCTCTGGGCTCCCTCTTTGTGAAGGCCACATTTGACCGGCGGAGCAAGGAAATTGTGAGTCTTCAAGGTCCTTCCAACACTATGCTTCATTTTAGTTAAAATTCACTGCCTCTATCTGTATGTACATCAAGAGAAAAAAGGCTTCCCAGGTGGCTCAGTGATAAAGAATCTAAAAAAAAAGAATCTACCTGCCAATACAGGAGATGCAGGTTTGATCCCTGGGTCAGAAAAATCCCCTGGAGAAGGAAGTAGCAATCCACTCCCATTATTCTTGCCTGAGAAATCCCATGGACAGAGGAGTCTGGCGGGTGTCCATGAGATCACAAAGGAAAAACAAATTGTGACTAGCATGGATTATACGGCAGCATTAAACTGATGATTGTTAAGTGAAAAAAAAGGTTATATATATATATATATATATATATATATTGCACAACGTAATTCTGTATTATATATGAATATCCCATCAGGGAAAGACATTAGAAATAGGTAATTAAAATGTTAGAAAGAGTTATCTCTGAGTGATAGGATTTTTTTTTTTTTCAGCACAGGAAGACCAGGGATCAAAACCATGCCCTCTGCATTGAGAGTGCAGAGTCTTAACCACTTAGGCTGCCAGGGAAGTCCCTGAGGGATAGGGTTTTTAAATGATCTATTTTCCTCGACTTCTCTCAGTTTTCCAGTTTTCTGCTATTAATGCCTGCCTTTCATAATCAGATAAAAATCAAAGCACTATATTAAATTATAATGTTAAGTCAGTTAACTTATCAGTGTTTTTGATTCATTAGGAAAAAAACCATGACAGTCCCAGTGCTTTCACAAATCATGTTTCTTTCTCATTCTCTCCGGAGGCTCAGCCTTATTTCAAGAGTTTGGAAGGACAGGGATGGGGCACCATGGTGGACAGGGACAAAGGATGCATTAATGTGTGTGGGAGGCCGACTTGTGCACCCTCCCTCCCAGGCAGAGGGGATGATCAGCGAGATCCGGACCGCCTTTGAGGAGGCTCTGGGACAGTTGGTTTGGATGGATGAGAAGACCCGCCAGGCAGCCAAGGAGAAAGTGAGCAGTGGCCAGGGTTGGGGCGCCATCTTGAGGTGAGGATGGAGAATACAGTTTCGGGGGGGGGAGCCTGGGGAGGGAAATCCTTAACCTGGTCTCTTCAGGCAGATGCCATCTATGATATGATTGGTTTCCCGGACTTCATCCTGGAGCCCAAAGAGCTGGATGATGTTTATGATGGGGTGAGTACCTGCCTATGAGTACTGAACCTTAGCTCAGTGGAGGTGGGGTGGGGCATAGGGCTCAAGCACTGCGAGGGCAAGAGGTGCTTGTTGGTTCCTTTCAGAGGCAAATGCTGGCTCTATGCCAGGCTGCAGGCTGGACAGCAGCAGAATGCAGTGTTTACAAGTAGAGTTTTGCAGTCAAACCTGTTTCTACCCAACTGTAACCTTGGACAAGTTATATAACCTCTCTGGGCCTCAGTTTCTTCATCTGTAAAAGGGGGTCCTGTTAGCACCTACCTGATAAGATTGTTGTGATAATCAAAGGAGACAGTATATAAAAAAGTAAAGTACCTGCAAAATAATATTGACAAGTTATTATTTGTTAGCTATTTTACACCCATTTTACAGCTGAAGAAACTGAGGCCCAGAGAGGTTATATAACTTGTCCAAGGTTCTGAGGCTCGGAAAGGTGCTAACTAGTAGCCAAACTGGGACTATTACCTTCTCTAATGTGTTCTCTTGCTTGTTTTCTACTTCTTACCATTCCCATAGTATGAAGTGTCTGAAGATTCCTTCTTCCAGAACATGCTGAATTTATACAACTTCTCTGCTAAGGTGATGGCTGACCAGCTCCGCAAGCCTCCTAGCCGAGACCAGTAAGAATGGGGGCTGCCGACACTTGGGACAGCAGAAGAGGTGGGGGAAGTTTTCAGAGCAGACAGAAGGGGATAGCAAGATGGATCCCAAATGAGGCACCAGGTTCTGCCTCAGGATGTAGGTCAGGCTGCTGGACATCAGGAGAGTCAGGCTCTGTCTCAGCTTCTCCCTCCCCCAGGTGGAGCATGACCCCGCAGACAGTGAACGCCTACTACCTTCCAACCAAGAATGAAATCGTCTTCCCTGCTGGCATCCTGCAGGCCCCCTTCTACGCTTGCAACCACCCCAAGTGTGTCTGAGGCAGGAGGGACTGGGTGCTGGGGCCTGGGCCTGCGGGTGAGCTGGGAGCAGGGCTGGAGGTGAGATCGAGGTGTCCCTCCACCACGCCCTCACTCAACATTCCTCACTTCCCAGGGCCCTGAACTTTGGTGGCATCGGCGTGGTGATGGGCCACGAGTTGACACATGCCTTTGATGACCAAGGTAGAGGTCCATGCAGTTGTGTCCTTCAGCCTAGAATTGCTCATGGCTCCTGTGAAACCTTGGGATGTTGGGAGCAGGCCCCATGGACCCTAGACGGGAGGCGGGTGCGCAGAGGGAGGGGCCTGTGGATGAGAGGCGATGGGGGCGCTGGTGCCCCCAAGGGGTGAGCTCTGGCCTCAGCAGGATGTGAAGGCTCGTTCTCCCCAGGGCGGGAGTATGACAAGGAGGGGAACCTGCGGCCGTGGTGGCAGAATGAGTCGCTGGCAGCCTTCCGGAGCCACACGGCCTGCATGGAGGAGCAGTACAGCCAGTACCGGGTCAACGGGGAGAAGCTCAACGGGCGCCAGACGCTGGGGGAGAACATTGCCGACAATGGGGGGCTTAAGGCTGCCTACAACGTGAGTGGCCCTCTGCGGGCTAAGGCTCACCTGTTCTGGGGGCAGGGGCAGGGCAGGCCCCAGCACGCTTGCCACCTGTGTTCCCAACCCCAGGCTTACAAAGCATGGCTGAGAAAGCACGGGGAGGAGCAGCAGCTGCCAGCTGTGGGACTCACCAACCACCAGCTCTTCTTTGTGGGATTTGCCCAGGTACTGTCCTTCTGGAAGGCCAGGGGTCTGCCCTTCTCCCGCTACCTCCCAGGCATGTCATTAGAAGTCTGGGGCATGCAGGAAAAGGGACTGTGAAATGGGGCTGAAGTGGGAGTGTGGAAAGTGGTCTGGGAGGGCCTCACGGTCAGCCTCCTGTGGGGCCCACAAAAGCACATGAGGAGGCTGGAGAAGGGAGGTTTCAGGAGGCTTTTGCAGATCTCAAAGGGCAGGGGGTAGGGAGCAGGATTGATCTTCATGATGCCTCTGTGAGGTGGCTGTGGAGGAGGCAGCTCGGGGACAGACTGGCTCGTCCAGGGGTACCCAGGAAGACAGTAAGTGGCATACTCAGCAAGGTCTCCAGGTACTTTGCACTATGGCAGGCAGTCTCCGGGGCTGGACTTCTTCCCCTCAGACACGTCCATCCTGGGCAGCCCTGTGTCCAGGCAGCTTTGAAAGGCCTTCTTGGAATTTCAGAGGGTGGGCGCCTTCTCCTCCCTTGGTGCTGATAGCAAGGCCTTGGGGCTACGATGCTGGCTAAGCCCTCTTCTGCGTCCCGAGGCCTCCTGAGCTCAGGGGCTGGGGTGGTGGTGCCTTGTGTCCCTGGGATGGCTCTGCGGCAGCTGGGGCAGGGGCCTCGCCCACACTAGACACTCTGTGTCCTCGTGTCTGTCCTGGCCTGCAGGTGTGGTGCTCGGTCCGCACACCCGAGAGCTCTCACGAGGGGCTGGTGACCGACCCCCACAGCCCTGCCCGCTTCCGCGTGCTGGGCACTCTCTCCAACTCCCGCGACTTCCTGCGGCACTTCGGCTGCCCTGTCGGCTCCCCCATGAACTCAGGGCAGCTTTGTGAGGTGTGGTAGACCTGGGTCGGGGGAGAAATGGCCAGCTCGGGTGCCAGAGCCTGGGGTAGCTTGCCCAGCCAGGCTGTCTGCTCTCGGGTTGAGGGAAGGCACATGTCAGCTGGGCTGTGTCTTGTCCCTCCACACCATAGGTGTGACATGAGTCCTAGTCCCTCCTCAGCCACCACATCGTGCCTCTGCTTTGGAGGTGCCCCTGCCTCCAGCAGAGTCCCTACCATTCACTGTGATGTTCTGTGTCACCCTGCCTGGAGGAGGCCTGGGCAGGGCCACCAGCTCCCACAAGAAGGGGTCCACCTCTTTAGGCCCCCAGCTCAGTGGGTTTGGTGGCCACAGAGCCTGTTGTGCCTGCTGGCCACGCAGTGGTCAGCAGATGTGCCTCCCACACATCTCCCCAAGGCTCACTCACCGCTCCCTCGGGCACAGATGGAGCTCCTTTCAGCCCCGCCCCCAGGGGCGACCCTTATTCCATGTTCCTCGTGCTACTGCTCCTAATACTGCTGCCAGCCCTCTCTGACGGACCCCCTGTGCTCAGCTCTTAGTGGAAGTCCAACAGCCTTCACAAACCTTCCTGTTGCCTCCCAGGGTCCCTGGGCTCAGCGGGGATGCGTGTACATGTCAGGGATGCTAGGCCCTGCATCTTGGGGTTACAAGTGTTACGGGGTGACTGATTCTCCCCGGACCAAGCAGGAAAGCAGATAGAGTAGGAGGAGTGAAGGATAGAGTCTATTTTTACAGGAAAGGGGGTGGGGAGGGAGTGGTCTTGGCCCTGGAGGACCCTGTGCCAATAAATAGACACGCATCAGTCATTCTGTCTCTTCCTTCAGTCCTGTTTTCATTTACTCATTCCACCAGTATTTATTGACTACCTGCTGTATGCCAGGTACTCTTTAGGCACTCATTTATTCACTCACCAGACACAGGGGACTGAAAATTGAAACCCCAAAAAGACAAAAAGGTAGGATGAAGAATGGCACAAAGTTGAGCCTGGCAAGTGGAGCACGTTCTCTGCTCACTGGTGGGCATGTCCCACCCCTGGCTGGTCTATAGCTGGAAGGGTCTGCTGTGGCCCCCATGGACGCATGTAGCCGGGCCTGACACTGAGTCTGGGTAACAACTTGGCCAGGGTCGGCTTGGAAGATGGGTGGCCCTTACCCTGCCCTGGAAGGCAGCCCTAGCCAAGGTAGCACTTTACTCCCTGCAGCTTGGAGCACTAGCCTCTGCTTGTGATGAGAAGACATGTATTTCTCCATGTCCTCAAAGGCTTAGTGTTCCTGAGAGTCACTCATCCCACCTACACATACTCATCAAGCCCTACCAGGTGCCAGGCACAGAGCCCACAGGTTTGGTGGCCACAGAGCCTGCCACCCTCCAGAACAAGTGAGGGAAATGGAGCGTGCATGGAATACCTCTGTATTCCAGGCACTTCTGCTAGGAGACTCATTACTTTCTTCATTCATTCATTTATAAATTTATAGATTTATAAGTATTGGGTTGGCCAAAAAGTTTGTTTGGATTTTTTGTGACATCTTACAGAAAAACCCAAATGAACTTTTTGGTCAGCCCAATATATTGGTTACCAGTAATGTGCCAGGCGCTGGTGATGCCAAGATGAAGATGATTCCTTCCCTCAGGTGACTCTTCTGTTGGCACTTTTACCTTCATGAACTCATCTGATCCTCACAGCAACATATGCTATACGTGCTCCAGTTTCCATTTTACAGATCTAGCCAAAATCACTTCACTGCAGTCAGAGACCTTGATTGAAATTGAAACTCTGACCGCTATATGAGCTTCAGCCTGTCCCCTAACCTCTAAGAGCCTGTTTCTTTATCTGTAAAATGAGAACCAGAGTAAAACAGTGGAAAGGGTCCAATCTCAATTCTCTTTATAATGTAGTGTCCCCTAAGGTTTAAGTATAGGTGGGTTTATTAAATTAGGAAGGGTAAGAGTGAAGCTTTGTTAATGATTGATGGGTTCCTGGTCACGTGTCCTGCATGCTGTATCGTGTCCCAACATCAGACTGTCCCCATAAAGAGCTGTCTCTATCAAGTGATTTGGATATGTGGCTGCCCGCCAAGGGAAGGAAATCGCTGGCTCCTTGGAGAAAGTGGGCTTGGGAACTCTTAATATCAAGGGAAAGCATGGCTTGAATCTCTGCTCTGAGAACACAACTCTAGGAGGGGCAGCAGAGTGTACTGGAAAGAGGAGAGCTGTCACATCTGGAAGCCTGGTTCTGGTTCCAGCTCTGCCACCTGCAACTGTGACGCCAGGCACGATTTATCCCCTCTTCAGATCTCAGTAACCTTGGCAGTCTGTAAAATAAGTGGGTTGGATGAGATGATCTCAGAGGCCTAGATCAGCTTTAATGTTTCAATAAGTGGCTTCATGGGCTTAGCAAGTTCTAGAACCCAAAGAAATATTAAGAACTGGCTTATGAAGTTTGGATGTTGCACAGAGAATGGGATTTATGATGTCAGTGTCATGATGGAGGAGAGAGGCTTGATATCATAAAGCCTTGCCCTTCCCTTGACACTTAATTTCAAAAAAACCAGCTTGGAATACTGACCAGCTGGCCACTGTGGCATTAAAACTCCATATTTGCAAAAGGTCAACATGTCAAATAATGATAATAAGCAGAAGCCCTGATTTACCAAGTCTCTTTTTTGCTTAAGTCTGGACTAAACACTTTAAAAATATCACCTCATTAAATTCCCACAGCTTACAAGGAGGTTCTGTCATTGTCTCTATCTTACAAGTAGAGAAACTAAAGAAAAAAATTATATAACTTCCAATGTCAGCTAAGACACACTGCATTAAAGTCAAATTTAGAATTCAGATGCTCTTAATCACCACAATTTAGTCCTCTTAAGTCATGACAGAGTTGAGACTCGAGCATATATATCTCTTTTGGGCAATTTTATCGTGCTTCCAAGTGAGGCTGTTAGCAGCAGGTACATTTCCATGGCACCCAGCTCACTCAGGCCAGGTACATATGACGACCAGGTAGCTACAGGAAACCTAAGCACATGTTGAAAATAAGTGAGGCAACACTGTTTGTTGAGCACTCTGCAGGTGCTTGGTTCCAGAGGCAAGGCAAGGTGAACATCAAGTGACAGATGTAACCTTCACCCTTAGCCTGCCAAGCTGACAAATGCCCATCTGTCATATGCTCTTATGTGTTAAAGCAGGAGGAATAAAGGACGGTGCTCTTCAGTGGGTACATGACAGCAGTTATTAGTTAAGGTGCTGGGCCATCATACCCTACACTGTCCCATGAATGTTGGACTAATTCCAATGCACAGTACAGACATGCCAAACAACATAATTTCATACCTGGAGGTACTCTGGAAATGTCACATTGGAAGAGAGTCGCCCATTAAATAAGCACAGTGTCAGCGGACCTATCCTGACTCACAAGTGCTGAGCTCTGGGCTCCAAAGAGACTCCTAGTGGGCCATTATCATATACAAAGATGACCTGAAGATGAATGCAAAGCCATTCAGTCATTCACTTCTCTAACAAATACTTGTCAAGGCCTACCACAAGCCAGGTATTAGACTGGGTGCCAGGTGTACAAAGATGAATAAGACACAGTTCCTGTTCTAAGAGCTCAGAGTGGAGTGAGGGAGAGGTAGGTACCAAGCAACATAGGAACACAGGGAAGAAATTGATAACCTGAAAGAACAGGAAAGGCTTCCTACACAGGTGATACCGAGCTGGAGTACAGAGGATGGGAAAACTTGCCAGCTAAAAACAGTAACAGTAATGAGCAGGGGACTTCACTGGTGGTTCAGTGGCTAAGAATCTTCATTCCAATGCAGGGGACACGGGTTCAACCTCTGGTCGGGAAATTAAGATCCCACACGCTGCACGGCAACTAAGCCTGCGTGCCACAACGAAGACCCAGTGCAGTTGAAAGTAAATAACTGAATAAATTTTTAAAATAAAAAATGGTGAAGGGTATTCCATACAGAAGGAACAGCAAAGTGAAAAGGCTGATCCAGCTCAAAGGGGCAGAGCATGTTCAGGAATAGTAAAATGTTTAGGCTGATCAAAAGGAGGTAGGGGAAAGGGGCATAATAAAGAGGTTGTAACAGAAGAAGGGAAGTTGTAACAGTCATTATGAAAAAGAGGGGATTGTAACAACTCCTGTCAGTCCTGGGAATTAATGGTAGGAAGGGCCACAATGCAATCTGACTTTGAAAAAAATCAGGCAAAGAAAGTAGCAGCCCAGTGGAAACAGTGCAATGGTTTGTCCTGTCTGGAGCATTTCTAGTGTTACAGAAATGATGCTTTGGGTTGAATGATTTTCAGAGCCTCCAGAAGAGGTAGAGTTCTACAGCTCAGGCCATAAGTTTGGGGGAAGCATGGCTGGTCAGTGGGTGCAATTTGAAGGAAGGTGGTGCGAAGGGAAAGGTGATGGGCCTTGACTGGAGAGCAATTTGGTCACAAGGCTGGGAGTCCGGCCAAATGGTAGGAAGGAGTGCTTCTGAGAGAGCAATTTGACTGAGATGAAGCTTGAGGCAGGTCATCAATGTATCATCAAGCCTTGAGAATAATTCTGGGATATTTGCGTTTGGCCAGAGAGGTTTGGGGCTTGAGTGCTTGGAGGTAGGGAGCAAGGGGCAGCCCTGCAAATCCGAGGAAGCTGGAAAATAATAACTGCTTTTTCTCCAGTTGTCCGGCAACTAGCCAGACACTTTATATACTCTTATTTTATTCTCATTAAAACTTACGAGGGAGATAATTACTCACATTTCATAGAAGAAGCCAAACAGAGAGGTTAGGAAGCTTGCCCAAATATCACAGCTGGTGAAGGGCAGAATTTGGTATGTGTTCTTTTTTTTAAACTCACAATATACTTTATTCAATGACCTAAGTCATCAGCTTATTTCCATGTTAGTACATGTTTTTGTGAAAGGCTGTATGCTGTTCCATTATATAGATGCACCATAATTAATGCACTAGTTCCCTATTGTTTTCCATTTTTTGCTTCTGACTGGGTCTGTCTTTTTTTTTTTTAATTTTTTGTTTTATACTGGAATATAGCTGATCAACAATGTTGAGATAGTTTCAGGTGGATAGCAAAGGGCCTCAGCCATATATGGTTTTATTATTTTTAAAAAAATATTTACTTATTTTTTAGGCCATGCCACATGGCATGTCGGAGTCTACTTTCCCATCCAGGGATCAAACCCACACCCCCTGCATTTGAAGCATGGAGTCTTAACCACTGAACCACCAAAGAAGTCCAGAATTTGGTTTTAAATACCATGTCTATCCTCTCTAAAGCTTATGTTCTCCTACTCATCCTCAAATTTTAAATTTTGAAACATTTTAAACAGAAAAAACAGTTGAAATAAAGTACAACAAACATTCCTATACTCTTCATCTGGAGTCACCAGCTGTTAACAGCCGGTGCTTTATGCCACAACATCACCCCATCTCCTCTAAAGTAATGGTGGGGATATGATTGGTATAAAAGACTAAATTTGAGATCTGACAGAAGAAGTCATGGAAATAGGAAAGATTTAGGAGAAATATCTCTATAGTGACTGAAGAAAGCATGACAAAACATGGACATCTTGAAGCCACAAAATAGAATAGCTGTGTGTGTGTGTATGTGTGTGTGTGTGTCCACATGTCTCAGTCGCTCAGTCGTGTCTGACTTTTTGCGGGCCCCGTAGATTGTAGCCTGTCAACTTCTCTGCCCATGGGATTTTCCAGGCAAGAATACTGGAGTAGGTTGATATTTCCTATTCCAGGAGATTTCCCCAAACCCAGGGGTGAAACCCATGTCTCTTGCATATCCTGTACTGGGAGTCAGATTCTTTACCACTATGCACCACCCAATTTCTGTCAGCACACTAGGGCTGGGGCAGTCACTGGTGATGGAAGTGGAAGGTCATCCCCAGAATTCAAACACTGAGTGGAAAAGAACAACAGCTTTTAAAGTGGGCATCAGACCTTTACGTCAACATCTATACAAATATTTAGCCAGCATTCATTCAATGCTAACTGTGCTGGTTTTTTTTTTTTAAACAAACACTTTCTGCATTTTTTTAAATGACTCAGAATCCATAAAATAAGACTCCAGGCTAAATGGTGAGTGTTCCCACAAGATGAAGGGGAGCAGAATTACTTCTTTTCTCACCTTCCAGATACATACACGGAGGCCTAAGGGAAGAATTTTTGAGATTTGCCTGAAACACTCAAGAATCTGGGAGATTGAAAGAGCGAGTTTCATTCCTGATTCTATTACTTACTATGATTTTTCTCTGTAAAATGGGCACAATCCCACCAAACTCAAAAGGTTGTGATAACAATATATATCATTTAAAATAAGACCTGACATAAACTGCGTTGGTCACATCCCTCCTAAGTCATAACAGGGAGAGGAAGACCAAAAGACACATGGAGGACAAAGACCTTATCTTCTTCCGTTTTTTAGCTCCAGAACTTCGCCTTAGGGCGTAGGACTGGATGTATTTTTTCCTACTCCATCTGGCTCCGCAGGTGGATTTAAGATGGTATCCACATCCTCACGGTAATATCACAGCACTCTTCTTCAACGGGTGGTGATGGTGATGATTTAGTCGCTAAGTCGTGTCCGACTCTTGCGACCCCATGGGTAGCCCGCCAGCCTCCTCTGTCCATGGGATTTTCCAGACAGTAATACTGGAGTGAGTTGCCATTTCCTTCTTCAACGGGAGAGGAATGTTAGTAGGTGAATATGCCACGGGGCTAGACACATTATACAAACTTCACAAAGACTGCAATCAACAGTCCAGTACTTCAAGAATGTCGTCCATTTGTCCCACCACGCAGCTAACTGGGGTGTCACTGGGTACTACTCACTCTACGGCCTCGGCTCACAGCCAGTTCAACTCCTACTGCACCGAGCGCCCCCGAATCCCAAACAGCGTTCGGGAAACTCCAGGTCTGAGCCGCTAGGGCGCCTATGGCGCGTGGGAAGCTGGGAATTGTAGTATTCTCGCGGCTCTCGAGAGCGAGGTCCGCGGACGGAGACTTCCAGGCTGCGAGGGTGGGTGGGTCGCCGCGGAGTTTCCGGTCGCAGGCGGGCTTTGTGGGAGGAGGTGCCGTGGACGACGCACGCAAGGACACCTGGGAAACGGGGGGGTGCGCGCGCAGCGGGCCCGCATTGGCGGTGGAGATGGAGGAGGGTGGCAGAGACAAGGCACCACTGCAGCCCCAGCAACCCCCAGCTACGTCTCCCGGCGGCGGGGACGAGAAGCCTAGCGGCAAGGAGCGGCGGGATGCCGGGGACAAGGACAAAGAGCAGGAGCTGGTGAGGCGCGGCCTCGGGAGCTGGCGGAGGAGGCGGCCGTGGGCTGAGTCACGGCGGCCGCGCAGGCCTCGGACTAGACTCCCAGCGGCCCCGCCGACCCCGGGAGAGGGCAGATAGGGCGACCCTCGGGGCTTCCGGCACCCCGCCTCTCTGCCCCCTCTCCCATTCTCCGTTCCGCGCTGTCACCTCCGCCGCCCCTGACAGTCCTCACCACCTTCCTCACCGCCTTCTCGTGAGGGGGGCTCGGGCTGGTAATTGTCACCCCCGTTTTTCAGAACGGCTTTCAAGCAGAGCCTGGCCCAGAAGCCAGGTTGCCTTCCCACCAGGTCTTCTCACTCCCACTCTCCTTGTCCACCTGGTCCCCCCTAAGGAGGCAGGCTCACTCTCCACCTGCCCCAGGGTGATTGGGAGGAGGATGTGTTTGAGATTGCTTCTCTTGATGGGCTTCTTCCTCCAACTCTCCAGTCTGAGGAGGACAAACAACTTCAGGATGAACTGGAGATGCTCGTGGAACGATTGGGGGTGAGTCACAGTGTTAACAAGAGCCGGTGCATATAGGAATCTTTCTCACTTGCCTTATTCCACTTTGGGCAGCAGCTCTTATATGAGGTATAGGGAAGGATGGAGTGTATTTTAGAGTCATGTTGCCATCATGTTGTGAGGGAGGGGAGTAAAAAGAGATGAAACATTTTTGTGGCTTCGTGTAATGGGAGAAACAGTTCTTGAACTCTTAACTGGGGACATTTGTTTTTGTGCCAGGCAGTGTGTGTGTGTGTGCAGGGAGCTGGACAATCCAGATGGATGAGACACAGTTACTTTCCTAGGGGAGTTGTTAAACACCTCTGTATTATGACTTAAGAGATGAGATTTCTTTTATCTGAGCCTTGATATCCCCTGGTCAGGAGAAGGACACTTCCCTGTACCGACCAGCCCTGGAGGAACTGCGGAGGCAGATTCGTTCTTCTACAACTTCGATGACTTCAGTACCCAAACCTCTCAAATTTCTGCGTCCGCACTATGGCAAACTGAAGGAGATCTATGAGAACATGGCCCCTGGGGAGAATAAGGTAAAACTGTTCCAGAAGCTGGTGGAGGCCTAGTTTGGGAATTCCTCTTCATCTAGACCATGGGGCTTATCGTGAATCTCAGGAAGCCTAGTAGACCTGAGATCCTGAGCAAGTTCAACAGAACTCATCATAATCAAAACACTCAACGTAAGAGTGAGTTGATAGGAAGATTGTTTTCAGAAGGGATAATGTTTTTGTCATTTATGTTGGACCTTGGGATTTTATTATCATGATTTTTATCAATATACCTTTAACCTTAATTTTTTTCTATTCTTTACATCCCATGCACCTATTCCATGTGTTTTATCTCTAGAATATTATCCCCAACTCAGTAACTTCTCTGCCTGTTGGTACAACCCTAATCCAAGAAATGTTCAGTTTTCACCTGAACTACTGCAGCAGCCTCCCAACTGACTGACTCTCTTCCTTTTGTCTATGACCTCCTATAGTTTGTCTTTCATAGAGCAGCTATAGTGATCTTTAGAGTGTGAATCTTTTCTGCTTAAAACTTTTAAATAGTTTACTATTGCAGTTGGAATAAAATTTAGTCTCCATCTTTCTCTACTCTCCCCTGGCTAGCACCCTCCAATCATGTTGGTTCGAAAGGGAGATTGCAGCAGGCTTAGGTAATATAAAATGTTTTAAGTTTTTAACATGAGATTGGTGATATAATTAACATTTACTTTGGGGAATAGTGACAGTGATCTTGATTCCATAATGTAACGTTCCCCTTACCCTGAATTTGACTTCAAAGGACTGGTTTCTTTGTAGCGTTTTGCTGCTGACATCATCTCTGTTTTGGCCATGACCATGAGCGGGGAGCGTGAGTGCCTCAAATATCGTCTTGTGGGGTCCCAGGAGGAATTGGCATCATGGGGTCATGAATATGTCAGGTAAGACCATTTATTCTTGGGAAGCTGAAGAGGTTCTGAGTTACAGTCCTGAGTTTTGTCTTAGAGTACCAGTGTATCGAGTTTTCCAGATCGTGAATTCTCTGATGACCCACAGGGAAGTGCTTCCCGTGAAAGTCTGTTACTCTAATGGTCTGGGCCTGTCCATAGGCATCTCGCAGGAGAAGTGGCTAAGGAGTGGCAGGAGCTGGATGATGCGGAGAAGACACAGCGGGAGCCACTGCTGACCCTGGTAAAGGAGATTGTCCCCTACAACATGGCCCACAATGCAGAGCATGAGGCCTGCGACTTGCTCATGGAAATTGAACAGGTGGATATGCTGGAGAAAGACATTGATGAGAATGCCTATGCAAAGGTCTGCCTCTATCTCACCAGGTAAGTGAGCCAGGTAGGGAAGGGTGGCAGGCCTACCCTCTCCAGTACTTCTTTGTCAATTGTGACTCCTTTATTTTCCAAGAGTGTCTGCTTCAAAGATACATTAAGCTGTAGTTAATTTGTTAACATCTGTGAACTTCTTGAAGACAGAGACATCATGTCTCCTTAGTAGTCCCAATAACTAGTGTAATATTTGGTGTATAGTAGGCATCCAGTACTTTGGCCACCTGATGTGAAGAGCTGACTAATTTGAAAAGACTCTGATGCTGGGAAAGATTGAAGGTGGGAGGAGAAGGGGACAACCAAGGATGAGATGGTTGGCTGGTATCACCACTCAGTGGGCACAAGTTTGAGTAAACTCTGGGAGTTGGTGATGGACAGGGAGGCTTGGCTTGCTGCAGTCCATAGGGTCTCAAAGAGTCAGACACGACTGAGTGACTTAACTGAACTGATAGTAGGCATCCAGTATCAGGTAAGTGAATTAAACAAGGTAAATTAATATCTGATTCCTTTATTATTTTTACTTTGGTAGTTGTGTGAATTACGTGCCTGAACCTGAAAACTCTGCCCTACTGCGATGTGCCCTGGGTGTGTTCCGGAAGTTCAGTCGCTTCCCTGAAGCTCTGAGATTGGCACTGATGCTCAATGACATGGAGCTGGTAGAAGATATTTTCACCTCCTGCAAAGACGTGTATGTAAAGGAAAAAGTGGGTGAAGTGATAAGCTGATGGATGGGACATTTGCATGAGGTGCTGGGACATGTAGTTTCTGGTTAGGGCTTGAAAGGTTATTCTAGTGGATGGCGGCTGAGCAGATGTGGCGGCTGTCTCCCACAGGGTTGTACAGAAACAAATGGCATTCATGCTGGGCCGGCATGGGGTGTTTTTGGAGCTGAGCGAAGATGTGGAGGAGTATGAAGACCTGACAGAGATCATGTCCAATGTGCAGCTCAACAGCAACTTCTTGGCTTTAGCTCGAGAGGTGAGATTCTTTGTCCTTACCCATCAAGGTTTTTTGGTTTTGATTCTACCTGGCATTTTACCTCCCTGATGCTTCTGACTAGACTCTCCTTGGATAGAATTGCCATTCAGTGGGATAACAGAAGGGATGGCTAAGGGAGGACTAGGGGAGCAGTTGTGACCCTCTGACTTCTCTTCAGCTGGACATCATGGAGCCCAAGGTGCCTGATGACATCTATAAAACCCACCTAGAGAACAACAGTGAGTGGACATCTCCATGTGTGTGGGGATTGGAGGATTGTTAACTGTGTTTCTTCTTCTTTTTTTTTTTTTTGAACTGTGTTTCTTGTATTGAGTGTTGGCCTGGCCCAATATGCTTGTCCTATAGAGCTCAGAATTCCCACACGGTTCTCCCTACGTCACTGCTGGGGGCCACAGATGGAGGATTCTAAGGGGCCAGCTCAGGATCACCTGTCATGCTATGTTCCTTTCTTGTTCTACTCTAAACCTTCATTGTTTTCCCCTCCTTTGCAGGGTTTGGGGGCAGTGGCTCTCAGGTGGACTCTGCCCGTATGAATCTGGCCTCCTCTTTTGTGAATGGCTTTGTGAATGCGGCCTTTGGTCAAGACAAGCTGCTGACAGATGATGGCAACAAATGGCTTTATAAGAACAAGGACCATGGTATAATTCTGTTCCTATTCTGTGTAATTTTGTTCAGTCTTTTTGTCCTTGTAGGTGCATGTGTTGTTATAAGGGATTCCCAAGGCAGTTCTTTGGAGAGTTCTTTATAATGGTTTTCAAGGGTAGAGCCTGGAAGACTGACTGATTTTCCCTGGTACAGGAATGCTGAGTGCAGCTGCGTCCCTTGGCATGATTCTGCTGTGGGATGTGGATGGTGGCCTCACCCAGATTGACAAATACCTGTACTCTTCTGAGGACTATATCAAGGTTGGTCTAGGCACAACCCACTAATGCAGACATCCCCCTCCCATGTGCTAGGGCCCTCTTGGGGCCTCCTTTTCACTGGTAGGTCTGCCCGGTTTTTGACTCCAGTTGAGGCAGATGCTATAATGAGGCCCATGTGGCATCCTTTGTGGTGAGGAAGGTAGAGTAGCCCAGGTGAAGAATCTGTTTGCGTTTTGTAGTCAGGAGCCCTCCTGGCCTGTGGCATTGTGAACTCCGGTGTCCGGAATGAGTGTGACCCTGCCCTGGCACTGCTCTCAGACTATGTCCTCCACAACAGCAACACCATGAGACTTGGTTCCATCTTTGGGTAAGGCTTCTTGCTTCTCCTTTTGATAGTACTTAGCCTGTAAGCTCTGTGAAAACAGAATCGGGCCCTTCCACCGTTGTATAGCCAAAGACTACCACTGTGTCTGTTTGGCTCTTGGTGACTATTTGTTGAAATGACCAGTCCTGTTTTTGTTTCTTCCTTGTCTTATCCTCGGGTGTGTGTTGGGGACTGTCTCTTTTTGGCTTTTGCAGGCTTGGCTTGGCCTATGCTGGCTCCAATCGTGAAGATGTTCTCACCCTGCTGCTACCTGTGATGGGAGATTCCAAGTCCAGTATGGAGGTGAATAGTGGTGGTTGATCATTTAGGGGAGATAAGGTATTCTGAGTCCTTCCGGTCTCTCATAAATAGTGGGGAAAAGAGTGTGTGTGTTGTGGGGGAGGGGAGAGAGTGGGGATTTGTATCATTTCAGTGAAATTGCTTGGAATTGGGTTTGTAAGCCTCAGGGGACATTGAGGCTAAAGAGTTAATGTTTTAGTATTGAGTTCCAGCCCTTGGGATCCATGAGGAAGTATCAGACTAGAGTGGGGAGGAACTTTACCCAGCTTGGGGTGGGTATGCTGTTTTAGTCATTAGCCAACCTTAAATTTTCTTACTTGTGTAGAATCATTTTAGTGATGGATAAATAAAGTGTGATGACTAAAAGCATAGGTTTTAGTCAGATAGACCTCAGTTCAAATCCTGCCACCTTGGCTTACAAGTAGTGTGATCTTGGACTTGTGACTCAATCTCCTTAGGCATCCTTTTTCTTGTCAATATAAGGAATAACAGTAGAACCTGTTTCATGGGGTTTTTGTGAAGATTAAATGTTAATAGTATGCAAAGGAGTTGGCGTAGTGGCTGCTTGATGCTCTTGTCATTTTGGCCTATCATCAGAAGGGGGTTGTTACCTAATGTGGTTTCAGTGGACTCTGAGTTGGCTATCTTGAATCAAGATAGGTGAACAACTATTTTAACAACTTACTTAATATTTGATAACTTAGTACTTAATGTTTGATAACTTGATATTTAGTAATGCTAAGTATTGATTTTCCCATTTCTAGGTGGCAGGTGTGACAGCTCTGGCCTGTGGAATGATAGCAGTGGGCTCCTGCAATGGCGATGTCACTTCCACCATCCTTCAGACCATCATGGAGAAGTCAGAGACTGAGCTCAAGGATACTTACGCCCGTTGGCTTCCTCTTGGACTGGGCCTCAACCATCTGGGTGAGAGAATGTCTCTTTGGGCAAAAGACTGGTATTAACTGGATACAACAGGGAGAGTTTATGAGTCAGGCTGTGCTGGAAGAGAGTACCTGTCCTCTGACCCCTTGAACCTCTCCTTTAGGGAAGGGAGAGGCTATCGAGGCCATCCTGGCCGCTCTGGAGGTTGTGTCTGAGCCATTCCGCAGTTTCGCCAACACACTTGTGGATGTGTGTGCCTATGCAGGTCTGTGTGTTTGTTCCTCCTCAGGGACGTGTCACTTCTTTCTTGGGCCTCCTTTCTTAGTCATCCTGAATCGCCTTAGATTCTTTAGCTTGTGTTCCTAGAGGAAGCTTTTCCTTGGTGCCTTCTCATCTCTTCCCTTTCTTTGCCTGACCACCCTGCCCCAGGCTCTGGGAATGTACTGAAGGTGCAGCAGCTACTCCACATTTGCAGTGAGCACTTTGACTCCAAGGAAAAAGAGGAAGACAAGGACAAGAAGGAAAAAAAGGACAAGGACAAGAAGGAAGCCCCTGCTGACATGGGAGCACATCAGGTTCTGTGGGCAGCTGAGCACACTCCAGGGAGGCTCTGGGAAAAGATAATATGGATTTGGGTTTGTTTTAGAGCCTCTCTGGGCATTGCTGAGTGTTGAAATAGCACGAGACAGGGTTCCTGCATGAGGGGTCAGGGTGTGCCCCATAGGACAGCTTTTTCTTAGATGGCTTGAGTCAGGGGTGAGTTTTCTGTTCCATGAGCTTACTGGGCTTTGCTGGCTCTTCTTTTGCAGGGAGTGGCTGTATTGGGGATCGCCCTTATTGCCATGGGGGAGGAGATTGGTGCAGAGATGGCACTACGAACCTTTGGCCACCTGGTGAGTATCACATGAAGATTGAAGTGTATTGGTTTTGATGCCTAGAATTCCCCCAGGAGATTTCCCTGATGGGTTTTCTCAGTTGGGAAATGGTCTTTCTGCTGCACCCTTGCTACAAAAGTTAAGGCCCCATCTACCCATCTGTCTGTTCTTGTAACGGAGCTTGTTCTTTCTGCTTTCTGTGACACTCTTGTTATTTTATCACCAGCTGAGATATGGGGAGCCTACACTCCGAAGGGCTGTGCCTTTAGCACTGGCCTTGATCTCTGTTTCAAATCCACGACTCAACATCCTGGATACCCTAAGCAAATTCTCTCATGATGCTGACCCAGAAGTGTCCTATAACTCCATCTTTGCCATGGGCATGGTGGGCAGTGGTAAGTATTGGTCAGAAAGAAATCTTAGGCATCTTGGGGGAAGGGTTGAAGCCCTTTTTTCAAGCCTCTGTAACACTTAATATTTCCAGGTACCAATAATGCCCGTCTGGCTGCGATGCTTCGCCAGTTAGCCCAGTATCATGCCAAGGACCCCAATAACCTCTTCATGGTGCGCTTGGCGCAGGTAAAGAGTAGAACTGTTCTCCTTAGAGTGAGTGTGCCAGGGGAAGTGTCTGTGTGATGGAAGGGAGACATGACGCTGTGTGAAGGGAACCTTAAATTTGGCCTGGAAAGGAGGATGTGAATGCGTTGTGAGATTTGTGTGGCTGAGTTAGGTGATTTCTCCTTAGACGTGACTTCCCCACCCTCACTTCTCTCTGTATATTTTTTCCCCCAGGGCCTGACACATTTAGGGAAAGGCACACTCACCCTCTGCCCCTACCACAGTGACCGGCAGCTTATGAGTCAAGTGGCTGTGGCTGGGCTGCTCACTGTGCTTGTCTCTTTCCTGGATGTTCGCAACAGTGAGTTCCTGTTGGGAATCTTACCTGGTGGCACAGAGTGCCCTCTTTCCACCCCTAACCAGGGCCTCCTTGGTAATTTAGGAACAAGACCCGAGTTAACTGTGTACTCCTCTGGGTTTCTGAGGTTCTTTGGGCCTCATGAGACTCCCATCTCTCACATTTTTGATCTTAACCAAAGAGATTTCTTTTGAAGATGAACCGAGCCCATTTTCTGCCCTGAGGGAAAAAGTGATTATCGAGTCTGTGGGCTTTAGGCAGAGTCAGGTGGTGGCATCTCCAGTTTGTAGTAGGGTGTCTGTGGGGAGGGCTGTGAGTTCAGCTGTACAGCTGAGGGGTTAAAGAATCAGGGCTGGAGTGGGGTCCCAAGATTTAGGCCAGACCTGCTCTGATGCCTTTAACTGTATTTGTCCTATGTGCTTCCCTCAGTCATCCTAGGCAAGTCACACTATGTATTATATGGACTGGTGGCTGCCATGCAGCCCCGAATGCTGGTCACATTCGATGAGGAGCTGCGGCCACTGCCGGTGTCTGTCCGTGTGGGCCAGGTGAGGGGCTGAGCAGAGGGGAGGGCCCAGGCTGTACTCCAGAACTTGTAGAATGCATATATGCCATTTCTCTGAAACTGGGATGGGCACTGGGTTGCTGTTGCACTCCTATCAAGACTCTTTCATCTCAGTTTTCTCACCCTACAGGCAGTGGATGTGGTGGGCCAGGCCGGCAAGCCTAAGACCATCACAGGGTTCCAGACGCACACAACCCCAGTGTTGTTGGCTCACGGGGAGCGGGCAGAATTGGCCACTGAGGAGTTTCTTCCCGTCACCCCTATTCTAGAAGGTTTTGTTATCCTTCGAAAGAACCCCAACTATGACCTCTAAGTGGCCACCAGAGGCTCTGA
Organism: Ovis canadensis; assembly: GCF_042477335.2. NCBI lineage: Eukaryota > Metazoa > Chordata > Mammalia > Artiodactyla > Bovidae > Ovis > Ovis canadensis. The sequence goes on along the minus strand of NC_091245.1, from coordinate 206,079,414 downwards.
GCTGCAGCTGATATGTCAGCAGGTCATGCTTCCTGCTGCCAGGGGTGGACACTGCTCCAGACCTTTAGGGGAATCCAGACCTTCTTTTGTTACTGAGTGAGATAACTTTGTTGAATAAAGACCTTTATCCCCGAGGTCCCTCTGTGTCTATTTTCTGGGATATTGTGGCTGGAGGCCACACTGGGGTGGAGAGTGGATGTGAGAGGGTATTGTTTGTAGCAGCTCTGAGCCCTAGCAGGAAGGCTGCTGTGAATGGAAAAAGCCAAGCCCCTTTCCCTTCTCCCCTCTTTCCTAATCATCTTAAAAAGTGGTTAATCTTTAAGGGGCATGAACTTTGAAAAGCTTATAAACGTCATGATTCTCCTTTTAGGAGAGAGATGTATACAAATTTTTATGCAGACTCTTACAAATAACTTTGCAAGGGGCTTGTAGATCCCAAGCATCCCCCCTGTTCCCACCTGCCAATGCGCACCCACCTCAAGCCCATCATTCCCTGGCTTTGGACTAAGGATCTCTCTTCTTACGAGGCACCGAAGTTAGCCCCACTCTTCCTTACTTGACTTCTTGCTGAATGAAATGGACATCTTTACCTCCTATAACCATCTTGTCCTTTTGGGGAGGCTGCTAGTTGAGGGATTTGATCATGTTAACATTTACCTCTAGGCTGTTCTTACAAAAATGGTGCAAGAAAGCTTGACCCTGACCTTCCTCTTTAGTAGAGCAATGGGAAAGAAATGGCCTCCTTCCTGGAATATAACCACTCATGACCTGTAGTGCTCCTCCCTGGTGGGGCTGGTATGAGTATAGCTACAATGCTGGTAGGGGCCTGGACCCCTATGGATGCAGTGGAGGAGAACAGATGGCCCTGTCAGATAACTGCTAGCATTTATCCAACACTTGAACTGTGGTTTTACCCTCTGAATAGTAATTGGCACTTAATAGGTCATCAACAAATGGCCTAGTAAAACAACAACAAAAAAAGTACCTACTCTTTATATTTCTAGTGACAGCAGATCAATGATTATCTATAGATGGGAGTGGAGAGAAAGATGATTCTGAAGGAAGAAAACTTTTGAGAGGGATGGAATTGGTCAGTATCTTGATTGTAGTAGTGGTGGTGATCATATATCTGTCAAAATTAATCAAATTGTACTTATTTATTTTTTTGGCCACCCAGCTTGTGGGATCTTAGTTCCCTGACCAGGGATTGAACCCAGTCCCTCAGCAGTGACAGTGCAGAGTCCTAACCACTATACCACCAGGGAATTAATTCCTTGTATATTTTAAATATGTGCAGTTTGTAACAAAGTTTTCAAACATGAAAAAAAATTAGAAAGTGATTATGAAATGAAAACATGAAAGGTAATTCTCTTTCCAAGTTAGTGATTGTGCTTTAAGAAATTTTCATAATGGCTCTTAAGCTTTCACATTTAATGTCATTCAGCAAAAAATAAATGGAGACATTCTGCTTTAGACTTTCTAGTTTTGTGAGTATATAAATAGAGAAAAACAAATCTATCCTCACAAAGCTTACAAGAAGAAGAAAACAATTGTGTTATGTTGCGATCAACTCTATACTGGAGTCTGAGCAAATACTCTGGGATCACTGAAATAGGGCCTAAGTGCCTGAATAGGTGAGGGAAGAGTTTTCTTTTTTTGATGTGGACCATTTTTTAAGTTTTTCATTATTTTGCTAGGGGGCTGCTTTGTTATGTATGGGCTTTCTCTAATTGCAGAGAGTGGGGTTACTCTTCCTTGTGGTGCTTGGACTTCTCATTGCCGTGGCTTCTCTTGTTGCTTAGTGGGGCTCTGGAGTGTTTGGACTTCCATAGCTGTGGCTCTCAGGCTTTAGACCACAGGCTCAGTCGATGTGGTGCACATGCTTAGTTGCCCCGAGGCATGTGGAATCTTCCCAGACCAAGGATTGAACCTTGTATGGGCAGGCAGATTCTTAACCACTGGGACACCAGGAGAGTACTTTTAAGTCTTTACTGAGTTTGTTACAATATTGTTTCTGTTTTTGTGTTTTGTTTTTTTGGCCTCAAGGCATGTGGGATCTTAGTTCCCTGACCAGGGACTGAACCCCCTGCACCCTGCAATGGAAGGCAAAGCCTTAACTACTGGACTGCCAGGGAAGTCCTTAGGGGAGATTTTTGAGAAAACATTCTTGAAGAAAGATAAGTTTATCCAGAGGAAAAGAGGGCAGGATACAGCCAAAGGAGTAGCAAAAGCAAGAAGGCAGACAAGCTACTTGCTTTCAGAAACCATGAATAGTTTGATTTGGCTAAGTGTTACATAGAGTTAGGGGAAACTGCTAGGAGCTAGGGACACAGGCTTAGATCAGGTTTAGAAGAGCTTTGTTAAGAAATTGACAGTGTCTCTATGGGCACCAATGAAAGAATAGGAAAGGGACATTCTCAGCTAGCTATCTCGGTGAGAAAGCTCACCATGGAGGCCTGGAGACCAAGTAAGTGAAATGAACTGAATTAGGGCAGTAGAAATGGGGAGGGCAGAAGAATTTTTAAATACAAATCAGCAGGACTGGATTCTAATTCAAACACCAATAGCACCTGATGTCTAATGAGATGTAACATGGACAGGAAGGAATGTAAGATGAAATCCAAATTTCCTGCCTGGGCACTAATCACTGAGAAAGAATACATGAGCAAGACACATTTAGGGGCAAAAGGCGGACACTATCCAAGTAGGGAGAAATGACACATTTCTATCTAGGCATGCATAATTTAAGATGCCTAGGGTGATTAGGCAGGCTACAGTCCATGGGGGTCTCAGAGAGTCAGACACGACTGACTAAGCACACAGCAGTGTTTTAGGTAGTACCTTATTCTGATGGGAGTTTAAGATTTAAAAGAAAAATCTTAAAAGTATTGAACTTGTTAAAATAATTGCTTCTGTTTTAAGTTTAGGCTTTTTAAAAAAATATTTACTGTGTTTTTGGATGTTTGTATAAAGAATATTGAGAAGGGATCTATCATTGTTGACTTTTTAAATACTCTTTAAATTAAATTTATTTTTAATTTAAGGATAATTGCTTTACAGCATTGTGTTGATTTCTACCAAAAATCATGTTTCGTTTTGTTGGCTGTGAGGTACGGGGGAATCTTAGCTCCCCAACCAGGAAAGAACCCACACCCCTTGCACGGGAAGGTGAAGTCTTAACCACGGGACCACCAGGGAAGTCCCCTGCCTGAAGTTTCAGAGTGATTTCTGAGCTAAGAAGGAATCGTCATGTAAGCAGTAATTGATTTTTATTTATTAGTTTTCGTAGAAAGAGAAATGAGAACAGAGAAGGGAGGCAGCCATATACCATAATGTACAGAACTCCAAGAATGTAACAGAGAACAGCTATATGTACATTTTCATTCTCCTTATGGTTCTTCCTGTGTGTCTATTTTTGCTCTTCTCTCTTTGGAGCTTAAGTTACTCTGATACAGTTCAGTTCAGTTCACTTAAGTTGCTCAGTAGTGTCCGATTCTTTGCGACACCATGAACTGCAGCACGCCAGGCCTCCCTGTCCATCACCAACTCCCGGAGTTCACTCAGACTCATGACCATCAAGTCGGTGATGCCATCCAGCCATCTCATCCTCTGTCATCCCGTTCTCCTCCTGCCCCCAATCCCTCCCAGCATCAGAGTCTTTTCCAATGAGTTAACTCTTCGCATCAGGTGGCCAAAGTACTGGAGTTTCAGCTTTAGCATCATTCCTTCCAAAGAAATGCCAGGGCTGATCTCCTTCAGAATGGACTGGTTAGATCTCCTTGCAGTCCAAGGGAGTCTCAAGAGTCTTTTTCAACACCACAGTTCAAAAGCGTCAATTCTTTGGTGCTCAGCTTTTTTCACAGTCCAACTCTCACATCCATACATGACTACTGGAAAAACCATAGCCTTGACTAGATGGACCTTTGTTGGCAAAGTAATGTCTCTGCTTTTGAATATGCTATCTAGGTTGGTCATAACTTTCCTTCCAAGGAGTAAGCGTCTTTTAATTTCATGGCTGCAATCACCATCTGCAGTGATTTTGGTGCCCCCAAAAATAAAGTCTGACACTGTTTCCACTGCTTCCCCATCTATTTCCCACAAAGTGATGGGACCAGTGAAGATGCCATGATCTTCATTCTCTGACTGTTGAGCTTTAAGCCAACTTTTTCACTCTCCTCTTTCACTTTCATCAAGAGGCTTTTTAGTTCCTCTTCACTTTCTGCCATAAGGGTGGTGTCATCTGCATATCTGAGGTGATTGATATTTCTCCCAGCAATCTTGATTCCAGCTTGTGCTTCTTCCAGCCCAGCGTTTCTCATGATGTACTCTGCATAGAAGTTAAATAAGCAGGGTGACAATATACAGCCTTGACGTACTCCTTTTCCTATTTGGAACCAGGCTGTTGTTCCATGTCCAGTTCTAACTGTTGCTTCCTGACCTGCATACAAGTTTCTCAAGAGGCAGGTCACATGGTCTGGTATTCCCATCTCTCTCAGAATTTTCCACAGTTTATTGTGATCCACACAGTCAAAGGCTTTGGCATAGTCAATAAAGTAGAAATAGATATTTTTCTGGAATTCTCTTGCTTTCTCAATGATCCAGCAGATGTTGGCAATTTGATCTCTGGTTCCTCTGCCTTTTCTAAAACCAGCTGGAACATCTGGAATTTCATGGTTCATGTATTGCTGAAGCCTGGCTTGGAGAATTTTGAGCATTACTTTACTAGCGTGTGAGATGAGTACAATTGTGCAGTAGTTTGAGCATTCTTTGGCATTGCCTTTCTTTGGGATTGGAATGAAAACTGACCTTTTCCAGTCTTGTGGCCATTGCTGAGTTTTCCAAATTTGCTGGCATATTGAGTGCAGCACTTTCACAGCATCATTCAGGATTTGAAATAGCTCAACTGGAATTCCATCACCTCCACTAGCTTTGTTTTTAGTGATGCTTTCTAAGGCCCACTTGACTTCACATTCCAGGATGTCTGGCTCTAGGTGAGTGATCACACCATTGTCATCTGGGTCATGAAGATCTTTTTTGTACAGTTCTTCTGTGTATTCTTGCCACCTCTTCTTAATATCTTCTGCTTCTGTTAGGTCCATACCATTTCTGTCCTTTATCGGGCCCATCTTTGCATGAAATGTTCTCTTGGTATCTCTAATTTTCTTGAAGAGATCTCTAGTCTTTTCCATTCTATTGTTTTCCTCAATGCAATTTCTTTGCATTGATCATTGAGGAAGGCTTTCTTATCTCTCCTTGCTATTCTTTGGAACTCTGCATTCAGATGCTTATATCGTTTCTTTTCTCTTTTGCTTTTCACTTCTCTTCTTTTCACAGCTATTTGTAAGGCCTCCTCAGACAGTCACTTTGCTTTTTTGCATTTATTTTCCAATGGGGATAATAATACAATGCATAGTATTACAATACATTTTGTAGGCTATTGTGAAGATTAACTGAAATCACAAAGGTCATCATTGGTGCAACATGTTTTCTGAGATTATATGTGTTTGAATACAAAGAGTTGGGTGGGAAGGAGAGAGAGAAAATAGCTTTTGCTAGGTACCTAGGCACAGTTTTAAGCACTTTCACAAGAACTAACTTTTTTAAACCTCACAATCCAATAGCGGGAAAGCAGGGTGGGTAAAAGCTCAGAATTGAGGCAGACTGCATAGTTTCAAATACTCCCATTTTACAACAAGTATTAAGTAGGGAGGTAGTAGGTACATCGCTGGGAGAGTAAGTAGAGAAATTTGGATTAAAACCAGGCTGACTCTAAGCAGTTTTGTCTTTAGTATGTCCCTTCAGGCAGTTCAAAATTTTTTGGCTGCCAGGGAGAGGTCTTGGATTTACTTATCGCATCACTATTTGAACTTTCCATGACTGATTTTAGTCCCTCCCTGGGAGTGGCTGATCTTTGTAAAAGACAAATCTAACTCCCTACTTGCTGCTGCTGCTAAGTCGCTTCAGTGTCCGACTCTGTGCGACCCCATAGATGGCAGCCCACCAGGCTCCCCCGTCCCTGGGATTCTCCAGGCAAGAGTACTGGAGTGAGTTGCCATTTCCTTCTCCAATGCATGAAAGTGAAAAGTCAAAGTGAAGTCGCTCAGTCGTGTCTGACTCTTCGCGACCCCATGGACTGCAGCCAACCAGGCTCCTCCGTCCATGGGATTTTTCAGGCAAGAGTACTGAAGTGGGGTGCCATTGCCTTACTCCCTACTTAGAATATTTCAATTCTTTTAGCGTTATCACCCAGTTTAATAGTTCTATATCTAATTTACATTATTTTCAAAGGCTACCTAATTTGTCTTTTTTTCCGTTTTTGTCCATGGTTTACTTGGCGGGACCGAGTCTTTAATGTCAGTATTCTCAAGCCTCAGCCAGCACTTCGCCTAGCACTCAGTATGCACTCAATAAATGCTTGCTCAAAGTATGAATGAACCAAAGAATCGCGGAACACAGACGCGGAGACGGGTCGGCCTGGGAGTTCCAAAGTTCGGGAGGGGACAAGAGGCGGGCAGTGGCTGTCACATGATAAGGCGGGGCAAATCCCATGTGCTCCGCGGCGCCGGGCGCTGCTCCGCCCTCTGCGCCGGTCACGTGGGGCTGCCGGCTGCGCCTGCGGAGAAGCGGTGGCCGCCGAGCGGGATCCGTGCGGGGAGCCGGAAATGGTTGTGGACTACGTCTGTGCGGCTGCGTGGGGCTCGGCCGCGCGGACTGAAGGAGACTGAAGGTAAAGCCGCCATGTCCGGGCCCGACCCGGCCCCCCCACCCCCTCCCCCCGCATCCGCCGCCATCCGGGCCGGGATCGGCTACCCTGCGCCGCCGCCCCAGCGCCCTGGCCCCGCGGCCCAAGCCCGGGCCCCGGCCCGCCAGGGCCCGATCCCCGGCCCACGTGTGCCCGGCCTGGCTCGGCCTGGCTGCTGGGTGGGGGTGGGGGAGCGCGGGGCCGGAATATGCGGTCCCCGCAGGCCGGGAGGGCGCCGGGTTTCCCGGCCGCTAAGTGCCACCTCGGCCCGACCCGAGGAGGCCTCGCGGGCGCAGGCACCGCGGCTCCCGGCCCGCCGCCCCCTCCCCCCTTTGCGGCCCGGCCGCCGGGAAGTGACACGTTGTTCTTTGGCACTGGCCGGCGCTGCGCAGGGAGGGCGCAGGGGAGGGAGGCGGCGGCGGCGAGCAGGGAGGAGCCCCCGGCCCCGCCCGCCCTCCGGGCCGACCCTCACTTGCTTCAGACCGGCTCTTCTTCGGCCGCCGCCCGCCTGGCCTTTTACGGCCCGACTGCCGCCTTTCCTGGCCTCCACTGCCGGGCGGCGGCAGGCCTCGCCTCTGGCCCCGCGTGGGTGCCTCCGCTGCTACCCACGGCAGGCGTGCCTCGTGTGCCCCTGGGCCAGGCCCCGAACCCGGTGTCCCCGGGTGGGGGGTGGGGACACCACGGCCGAAGCTGCTAGCTCCGTTTGTGATCCGGGAGCCTGGTGCCAGCGAGACCTGGAATTTCCGGTCTGGTTGGTCTTGGGCCCCGCGGAGCCAGGTTGATACCCCTCACCTCCCAACCCCAGGCCCTCGGATGCCCAGAACCTGTAGGCCGCACCGTGGATTTGTTCTTAACCGAGGGGGTGAGTGAAGGGCTGTTTCAGCAGATCGAGGGGTGGTTGGAGGTGGTGAGGGTTTGACGGAGTGTTGGTGGGGACATAAGCTGGGTCTTTAATGTTCCTTTACCCCCTTGGCGCCTCCCGGGCTCATTGTGGGACCCAGCCCTTGCTTCAACCCCTCCCCCACTCCATTTGCCTTAAGTTTGTGTCCCTTTCCTTTTCTGAGCCTCACTCTTTCCCAACAGGTGCTGGGGGGACCCTGATGTGGCACCAAATGAAATGAACAAAGCTCCACAGCCCACAGGCCCCCCACCTGCCCCATCCCCTGGACTCCCACAGGTAATTAGGGAGGAATTAACAGGGACTGGGGTGGGGGTTGGGGAGACCAGGCAGCCGGGTCAGGAACAGGTTCCAACCTCTGGATTTTCCCACCCCCTTCTGTGTCAGGGCAAAGTGCAGCTTCCTGCTGCCAAATTGAGACAGGGCCCCCAGGCTGTTCCCAGGGGCTGTCTTGGGGAGGGTATATGTGGACTGTTGAGGCTCTTGCCACGGATCTGCTCCCCTTCATCAGCTTGAGTTTCTGCACCACCTGGGTTTCCCCTCTTGCTGAAATCTGGTCTCCCCCCTTCAGCCAGCGTTTCCCCCGGGGCAGACAGCACCGGTGGTGTTCAGTACGCCTCAAGCGACACAAATGAACACGCCTTCTCAGCCCCGCCAGGTGAGGGGCTGTGGGGAGGGGAGTAGGGGGCCTGGGTGGGAGCCATGTAAAGCTTAGGCCAGTTTGGGCCTAGGATGGAAACTCTGGAGGCCCTGTACCTGCCCCAGTTTCCTGACAGTTGCTATGTGTTCTTTCATGCGGCTCTGCACTTTGCACTGTTGATTACTCACGGTGGCTGGCCCCTCGGAGAGTATGTTGTTGGTGGGGATGGCATTGCTAGGGGTTCTGGTGCCTTGAGAACTGGGGGCAGCACTTTGGGCCCTGCTGCCAACTCCTGCTTTCCTATTTCCTCCTTTTACTAGGAGGTCGCCATTGCTCTGTTCCTCATCCCTTCTTTCTCTTTGGACTGTGGGAAGAGAAACATTCCAGCTGGTTCTTACCTTTCTCTATTCCTAAATTCTTCCTCACTAAATGGGAGCGGATTCTTGTCCTGCCTCCTCATTTTTTTCCCCCTCATCACCTTGGGGATAATTCTCTTCTTTCCTGTCCCCATGTGCTCTCAGGGAGGATTCAGGTCTCTGCAGGTAATACCCCTTTGCTAATCCTGGACTCTCTCCTGGTCTCACCCTTACCCTCCTCCCTAGTCAGGGGCTAGACGCAGGGACTGGGGTTCCTCAGGGTGGGGACTTGTTGGTTGTCCAGGTCCTCAGTCTGAGGCTGACCAGTGCATGTTAGGGGCTAAATCTTGCATAGCGCCTATCTGGGAACTGGGAAAGTTGCATGTTAGCGGTTAGCTCCTCAGGACGTTAGGATGGTGCAGTGCATGCTGGGGAGTATGCTGCTGAAAAAGGCTTTACTTAGGCATGATGCATCTGGGTGTTAGGAAGCCTCTGCTGAAGGATAGCGTGGAGGAGGTGACATGAGTATGCATGGCAGGGAGGGAGTAAATATACCGAGTGCAAAGTGTGTACCTGAGTTTGGAGGGCACACGTGAGTTCAAGAGGCCACTTAACCATCAGTTGGTCAAGTGAGTCTTGGCAGTGTTGGTCCCATGTTCCAAAGCCCCTGGTACTTCTCTCCAGACTAGAGACATAGTGGAATGGCCATTTTGCTGTCCACTTCCTCCCCTGCCCAGTGCCAACTGCCTTCCTCCCTCCTGACAGCACTTCTACCCTAGCCGGGCCCAGCCCCCGAGCAGTGCAGCCTCCCGAGTGCAGAGTGCAGCCCCTGCCCGCCCTGGCCCAGCTGCCCATGTCTACCCTGCTGGATCCCAAGTAATGATGATCCCTTCCCAGATCTCCTACCCAGCCTCCCAGGGGGCCTACTACATCCCTGGACAGGTGAGGCTGGAGGCTTGGGTACTGAAGCCACACAACCTTGTCCCCGCTCCCCCACCTCCCCCAACCCGGATCCTCCAGTCCCATCTCTCCTCTAGAGGTGGGACTTTCTTCTGGTCATTGCCCAGAGTTGGCTTGTCCTGTCTTGCCCTGCATTCTCTTTGTAGTCTGATGTGGTATTCATAGCTCCCTCAACTCCTCTCCCCTCCTTATCCCCCATCCCCTCCATCAGGGCCGTTCCACATATGTTGTCCCGACACAGCAGTATCCTGTGCAGCCGGGAGCCCCAAGCTTCTACCCAGGTGCAAGCCCTACAGAGTTTGGGACCTACGGTAAGCGGGGTCTGAAGTCGGAGAGTGAGTCCCAGGGAGCATTTAAACTTGCCTAATTTCTAGGACCCTTCCCAGGCCTGTCTCTTGCTCTAAAAATGATAGCGGTAGTCAGGATTGGTGCTTAATATGTAACTGGTATTGGGGGGTGGTGGGGAGAGGATTTTACACTATTGTTGAGAGTTGTAGAGTCCTCCCCACATCAAGGAATATAGTTCAGGTGCTAGTTTGAGGACCTGTCAGTAAATATTCCCTGACACTTGTTCCATGGTTGGGGGGAGCCCATGTAACATGGATTTGGGAGGTTTCTGTAGCTGTTTTTCATTTATATTCTAGGAAAGGATTAGTCTGTTCTTTATGGCAGTGGTTTCCAAAATTTTTTGACCATCAGGAAAAATTTTGAGTATGTACTTCTAATACCTGTATGTTTTTGTTTGTTATACGTATGCATAATTTAAACAAATAACAATGTTGCTTGTCAAAAACAAGTGGAGGTTATGGATGATATTAAAGAATGTATCCCATTTTGGAGACCATTGCTTTAAGGAATTTTCCTCATCCTGGGCCTGGTTCATAATGTTACTTTTTGTTTCCTTGCCCCTTAGCAGAGGGCTGGAGACTGGAATTGGACTCAGGTTGAATGGAACAGGGTTGGCAAATCTGTTTTTATCATTCCCAGCCAAAGACCTGATTCTGTTTCAGGTTAAGTAGTTGCTGCTCTCTAAGAGTATATGTGTGTGTTTGCTGGGGGTGGGATGCATCCATGTTACCTTACGGGGTAGAAGAGGAACAGACATAGTAGCTGGTGTGTGGTGGGGAAGGAGTGCCTGCCTACAAGGGGTGTGTGTGTCAGTGTTAGGAATTCTTGTAAACGCAGTTCAGACTGGTTCCCCAGCTTTGACAGACACCTAATTCCCTTGGGGAGGAGGAGGGTGGGGCAGGGTAAGGGGCTGGCTATGGGTGATGAGAGGTTCTCCGGGGGCTGGGAGGCATTTGTGCTCAAGCAGGCATTTGTATGTGGTTGGGCCCTGACCCTGCCACTATTCTTCCTTTCCTTGTCCCCCCCTCCCCCAAGCTGGCGCTTACTACCCAGCGCAGGGTGTGCAGCAGTTTCCCACTGGTGTGGCTCCCCCACCTGTTCTGATGAACCAGCCACCCCAGATTGCTCCCAAGAGGGAGCGGAAGACGGTGAGTAGCAGCAAGGGGTTGTAGGACAGCTGGGAAAGCAAGGATCAAGGTCAGGCACTTTGTGGGTCAGGGAGCAGGAAGTTGAGGGAGATCTTCAGCTGAGAGTAGGCAGAGAATGGGGATGTGCGAAATGCTCAGGTTGTTCTTAAGGTACTACGATTTCAGTATGGAAGAAGCTCACTAGAAGATTGAAGTGTCTGGTAGGGAAATTCTTGAGACCTGGGTTCTCTGTCCATAATATCTAAGTTTGGTTTTGGGTTTCTGGTGGCTTGCCTTGAAAATGGTTTGTTTTCTGTGTCCCCACCCCCCAGTCCTGGAAGCTCTTGAGGCCTCCGCCCCTGCTCAGTCCTCAAGCCCTGGGCGTGGTGCCCAGAATAGGGTGCCAGGGCTGGGGAAGCCGCTGAGTCACCCTGGCTCCACCCACTGGATCTGGGCCCTGCCCCCAGAGATCAGGCAGACTAGCCACAAGTGAGCCGGATGGGTGCTAGATGGGGGTCCTGGGCCCCCAGGCATGCAGCCACTTCTTGGGGACTGGTGGGGCAGGGATAAGGGAGGGAGGGGCATTGTGATGTACGTGTCTGCTCTGTGAGGTCAAGAGTGTCTTAGGGGTGGGGGCCAGGGCAGAGACTACAAGAGCTGCCGGATGGGTTGACAGTAGAACTCACAGGGTTTCTGGCACCCACCCACCTGCTTCCCAGTAGGGGGTGGGGGGGTTGGCTTGGAGTCTCAGGAGCGGGGCAGGGTGGAGAGGTGGGCTGCTCCTGTTTCCCACTTATCCCGTAGCTTTTTTTCCCCAGATCCGAATTCGAGACCCAAACCAAGGAGGGAAGGATATCACGGAGGAGATCATGTCTGGGGCCCGCACTGCCTCCACACCCACCCCTCCCCAGGTACTGTCTGTCCTTTGAGTGATGCCCTGACTGGGATGGCTGTTCTTCCCTGGATTCCCAGGTCCCTTGATCTTTTTCTTCAAATAAGGGATTTATTTCCCTGCTTTCCTGGATTTCTAGGCAGCTAAAGTAGAAATGGCTGTAGCAGGGTTGTGGGACTCTTCAGGGCAAACTTGGTAACCCTTTGTGTTCTGCAGACGGGAGGTGGTCTGGAGCCTCAGGCTAATGGGGAGACACCCCAGGTTGCTGTCGTCGTCCGGCCAGGTAAGTAAGCAGGTGGGGCCTGGCTCTTATGGGGAAAAGGAGTGTTGAAAATGCCAAGGAAGTAGAGTGACTTGAACTGGGTGTCAGAGAAGAATGACTTAGGTCTCAAGTATAGTAGTATTTAAGGGCAGATTGGATTTTGAGTGGGAATGAAAAAGACCTAGGGGGAGAAGACTGGTATGTGTAGGAGGGGCTATTAGGTTGGGAATGCTTGGCTGGGAGGAGGAACAACAATCACAGGGAAGGGCTTGCCTCTGATTACCTGTTCTTCCTATGGTGCAGATGACCGGTCGCAGGGAGCAGTCAGTGGGGAGCGGCCAGGGCTGCCTGGCCCGGAGCACAGCCCTTCAGAATCCCAGCCTTCGTCACCTTCTCCGACCCCGTCACCACCCCCAGTCTTGGAACCGGGGTCTGAGCATAATCTCGCAGTCCTCTCTGTTCCTGGGGACACAATGACAACAGGGATGATACAGACCTCTGTAGAAGAATCAACCCCCACGCCCCCTGAAAGTGGGGAGCCATGTTGCCTCTCTCCAGAACCCACTCCCCTCGCTGAACCGATATTGGAAGTAGAAGTGACGCTGAGCAAACCAGTTCCAGAATCTGAGTTCTCTTCCAGTCCTCTCCAGGTTCCCAGCCCCCTGGCATCTCACAAGGTGGAAATTCTTCCTGAGCCTAATGGCACAGTGCCATCTGAGAATTTGGAACCAGAGGTGGAGTCAAGCCCAGAGCTTGCCCCTCTCCCTCCTCCAGCTCGTCCCTCCGAATCCCCCATGCCTATTGCTCCAACTGCCCAACCTGAGGAGCTACTCAACGGAGCCCCTTCACCACCACCTGTGGACTTAAGCCCAGTCAGTGAACCAGAGGGACAGGCCAAGGAGGCTACAGTGTCAGTGGCTCCCCCGACTGTCCTTTCTGCTACCCCAGCTGTGTCTCCTCCAGTGGCTTCCCCTGCTCAGGAGGAGGACGTGGAAGAGGAGGAAGAAGAGGAAGAGGAAGGAGAAGCTGAGGGTGAGAAGGGAGGAGAGGAACCTCTCCCCCCTGAGAGCACCCCTGTCCCAGCCCAGCTATCCCAGAATTTGGAGGTGGCAGTAGCCACCCAAGGTAAGGTGCTACTAGATGGTGGAGGTACGGCAGCCTGGGTGTGGTTTTTTCCTTTGTTGATGGGTGAGCTCTTGGGCCATTGTGTCTGGATCATAGAAGCCCTGCAATGGAACTCTCAAGGGCTAGATTGAGGAATTGGAAATCGAGAGAGGATGTGACAAAAAAAGGGAATATTGTACAGTGACTTCTTTTTATTTTTCCCAGAGGTTGGGATACTCCTTAAGTTATTCTCACTCCTCCCCCCCAAATAGTGGCAGTGTCTGTGCCAAAGAGGAGACGGAAAATTAAGGAGCTCAATAAGAAGGAGGCTGTAGGAGACCTTCTAGATGCCTTCAAGGAGGTAAGGGAGCAGAACGTGGAAGGAGCAGGGCAGAGTGTGGGTGTGGAACAGTGGAGACAGTACAACCAAAACGGAATGTGCAATGGTTCCAGGCGAACCCAGGGGCACCAGAGGCGGAAAACCAGCCTCCTGTAGGCAGCAATCCCAGCCCAGAGCCTGAGGGTAGCAGTGTGGCCCTGCGGTCTGAGGAAGGAGAGGAGACCTGGGAGTCAAAGGAGGACAAGATTCAAAATGCAGAGAACATCCAGCCGGGGGAACAGAAATATGAATATAAGTCAGGTATGTGGAAAGAAGGGGTGAGAGGGTTGAATATGCTTGTCAGGACCCAGGAGAGAGCAGTGTGATTGCTTCATCCTGTCTTCCTTGTAGATCAGTGGAAGCCTCTAAACCTTGAGGAGAAAAAGCGTTATGACCGAGAGTTCCTGCTTGGCTTTCAGTTCATCTTTGCCAGTATGCAGAAGCCTGAGGGATTGCCCCACATCAGTGATGTGGTGTTGGATAAGGTTGGTAGGCCTGAGGGAGAGTTTATGCTGGTTGGCTGACTGAGGAGGAGCCAGAGGTCCTGAAAGAGTGGTCAGTAGCTAGCCCTGTCTTGTTTCTGATACCTTTTCTGTCTTTTTCACAGGCCAATAAAACACCATTGCGACCGCTGGACCCCTCTAGACTTCAGGGCATAAATTGTGGCCCAGACTTCACTCCATCCTTTGCCAACCTTGGCCGACCAGCCCTTAGCAACCGTGGGCCCCCGAGGGGTGGGCCAGGTGGGGAGCTGCCCCGAGGGCCGGTGAGTGGGACTGGCAAGGGACGCGCTGGGGGTGTTGGCCCCAGTAGCTCATTGAGGGGAGGGGAGAAGTCTGCCCTGGAGATGTAGGCGATGGTGGTCGTTGTGCTGACTGGTTCCCTGTCTTTTCTCCCCGCTCCTTGCTTAGCAGGCTGGCCTGGGACCCCGGCGATCTCAGCAGGGCCCCCGAAAGGAGCCACGCAAGATCATTGCCACAGTGTCAATGACCGAAGATATAAAGCTAAACAAAGCAGAAAAGGCCTGGAAACCCAGTAGCAAGCGGACAGCAGCTGATAAGGACCGAGGAGAAGAGGATGCTGATGGCAGCAAAACCCAGGTACCTGCAAGTTGTGCCTTGGTCTCCAGTTTTCTTCAAGGTCTACCCTCTGAGCCAGGATGACCTCTGCCTCTGGCCATTCTCATCACTAACACCTATCCGAGTCCCCGTGGCCCTCCCCCACTCCCTGCAGCCCCTGAACACGTCACTGGATTCTATGTCTTCTCTGTTCCCTCTCTTCTCCAGGACCTGTTCCGCAGGGTGCGCTCCATCTTGAATAAGCTGACACCCCAGATGTTCCAGCAGCTGATGAAGCAAGTGACGCAGCTAGCCATTGATACCGAGGAACGTCTCAAAGGGGTCATTGACCTCATCTTCGAGAAGGCCATTTCAGAACCCAACTTCTCTGTGGCCTATGCCAACATGTGCCGCTGCCTCATGGCGGTTAGTTTCCACCATTCTCTAAGCTTTGTGGTCTAGTTCTTACTTCTCGTCCTAAGCCTCTGAGTCCAGCTTCTTGGTTCTCCTCCATCCTATGCTGGTGGTGGCAGCCGGAAGGAGGCAGAGCCGGGCCAGAGGTCTTCAGGGGTCACGTAGTTGAAGACTTTTGGAGGGTTTTCCTTGCCCTGCTCTCGACTGGTCTGAATGTGACGTTCTCTTTGACGTACAGCTGAAAGTGCCCACTACAGAAAAGCCAACAGTGACTGTGAACTTCCGAAAACTGTTGTTAAATCGATGTCAGAAGGAGTTTGAAAAAGACAAAGATGATGATGAGGTTTTTGAGAAGAAGCAAAAAGAGATGGATGAAGCTGCTACGGTGAGAGAAATTCCACTCCCAGTTCCGCTGCTTCACCCAGTTGCTCCTCAGCTGCAGAAGTGGGAGTGGGGATAGTGGTGTTTGGGGGGTTCTCTGCCTTAGAATGTGAGTGCTTGTTGCTAGGTTTAGGAATCCAAGTAGTAGAGGGAAGGTTTTAACTGAGTGGCTGGTGTCTTTTTGATGTGACTGCTATCCTATGACCAACAGGCAGAGGAACGGGGGCGCCTGAAAGAGGAGCTGGAAGAGGCTCGAGACATAGCCCGGCGGCGCTCGTTAGGCAATATCAAGTTTATCGGGGAGTTGTTCAAACTGAAGATGTTAACAGAGGCAATCATGCATGACTGTGTGGTTAAACTACTAAAGAACCATGATGAAGAGTCCCTTGAATGCCTTTGTCGTCTGCTCACCACCATTGGCAAAGACCTGGACTTTGAGAAGGCCAAGGTAGGGGTCCTGGGGTAAGGGCGAGGCAGGCTGAAGCACGTGGGGTCTGCCGCACACTGACCAGAACCCTTCTTGGCTGTTGTGTCGGCATGGCACTGTGTGCCCCTGAGCTGCAGTGGTAGGGCTGAAAGCCTGAGGAGCGGCGGGGTCTGTAGCTGCAGGTGACCTTGATCCCTTTGCTTCTTGCTAGCCCCGGATGGATCAGTATTTCAACCAGATGGAAAAAATCATTAAGGAAAAGAAGACTTCATCCCGGATCCGCTTTATGCTGCAGGACGTGCTGGATCTGCGAAAGGTGTGTGTTCCCTCTTTTCCACCGTCAGTCTGCTGCCTCTGACCCCACAGCCCCCACTTCCTGACACTGGTCTGGTCTTCTCTGATGTAATTACCCTGTGACTGGCTTGTCCCACAGAGCAACTGGGTGCCACGCCGAGGGGACCAGGGTCCCAAGACAATTGACCAAATCCACAAGGAAGCTGAGATGGAGGAGCATCGGGAGCACATAAAAGTGCAGCAGCTAATGGCCAAGGGCAGCGACAAGCGTCGAGGTGGCCCTCCAGGCCCACCCATCAGTGAGTTTGAGGCTGGGACTGAGTGGGGACAGTGTGAGGGGTTATGCTTTCCACTGATGACTTCTTATTAGTGCCACGTGTCTGGGCCACTGAGACCCCGTGATGGAACTGAGGATCTGAGGAAGGGAGGCTGGTGGCAGCTCCCCGGAACAGAGTTGCTGGGACTTATCATTCCAGTGTGCTTTCCTTGCTGTTCCAGGCCGTGGCCTTCCACTTGTGGATGATGGTGGCTGGAACACAGTACCCATTAGCAAGGGCAGCCGCCCTATTGACACTTCTCGACTCACCAAGATCACGAAGGTAGGGGTGTATATGTTGGAAGGGATGATGGTTAGTGATGGGAGAATAAAAGAGTGGTCAGACAGGCCTTAAGCATAGGCTTGGATCTTAGTCCCCTTGCTTCCTGAAGTTGGGAAGGTGACAACTTGAGTTTTCCCCCTTAGACCAATTAGTTAGATTACTGGGCAGGACTGCCATCTCTAGGGAGTGAGTTCACATTGGTCTGAACCAGTGATCAGCACCCTGACATGTGTACCAAGTCCAACCATTCTGTACTTCTATATACCCACAAGCTACAAGTGAGAGTTTTCTACATTTTTTTAATGGTTGGAGGAAAAAAGTGATACTTTGTGACAATTATTTTTATAAAATGTAAATTTCAGTGTCTATAAGGTTCTGGCACAGAGCCACAGTCCTGCCTTGTGAGTGCTGTGTGTGACTGCCCCTGTGCTACAGTGGCAGAGTCAGCTAGTTGAAACTGTATGGTCTGAAAGCCTGAAATATTTACTGGTCTAGGGTGTTTGTGACTGTGTGGTAGGGGCTGGCTGGGGGCTTTGACTGGATCAGACCCATGACTCTCCACTCGCTTTCCTTCCTCAGCCTGGCTCCATTGATTCTAATAACCAGCTCTTTGCACCTGGAGGCCGATTGAGCTGGGGCAAGGGTAGCAGTGGAGGCTCAGGAGCCAAGCCCTCCGATGCAGGTATGGAGGCCACCGTCACTGTGGTTTTTCAGCTCTCTTGAGGGCAGAGCCTTGTCTGTATGGGAGGCTTTCACTGCATAGTGGTTGGATCATAGAGGTGGTGCGTACTCGGGACTGGGGACTGAACTACCTTAGTGCCAGAACTAGGACCAGGTGTCTTTAATCTGAGTTTTCTGCTTCCCCAGCATCAGAAGCTGCTCGTCCAGCTACTAGTACCTTGAATCGCTTCTCAGCCCTTCAGCAAGCAGTGCCAACAGAAAGCACAGATAGCAGACGAGTGGTGCAGAGGTGAGGTTTCCTTGGCGTCTCTGTTCATCACACTGAGAGTGCTCACTGGGTTTTGGCTGCTAACACAGGAGTTCTTAACACCTGTAATGCTCAGAGCTTCTGACTGAGTTGGGGTGTATTCCTGCTGCCAGGAAAAAGGCCAGACAGTTGCTCAGCGTGTTTGATAGTCAAAACTGGAGTGCACCTGGGCAGTACAGGTGAGAGACGATGTGCCTATTTTCTAGGAGTAGCTTGAGCCGGGAACGAGGTGAGAAAGCTGGGGACCGGGGAGACCGCCTAGAGCGGAGTGAACGGGGAGGTGACCGTGGTGACCGACTTGATCGCGCCCGGACACCCGCCACCAAGCGGAGCTTCAGCAAGGAAGTGGAGGAACGGAGTAGAGAGCGGCCCTCTCAGCCTGATGGACTGCGCAAGGCAGCTAGCCTCACGGAGGATCGGGACCGCGGGCGGGAAGCTGGTAAGGGGCCAGGGGAGGGGAAGAGAAGAGTGTGGGCTGGTTTGGGACCAACCAGTCCGCAGACCGTGTCTTTAGGGCTTCAGACCCTGTTTGCTAGGAAGACTGGAACTGATGAATCTGTGATATGTTTTTCTCTGCTCAGTGAAGCGAGAAGCTGCCCTCCCCCCGGTGAGTCCCCCGAAGGCTGCGCTCTCTGAAGAGGAGCTGGAGAAGAAGTCCAGGGCCATCATTGAGGAGTACCTCCATCTCAATGACATGAAGGTAAGCTGTGAGAGCGGTCTGAGTGAGGGATGACAGGGTGGATGGGAAGGGGCATGTGCTGACAGGCAGGGGTGGAGGGTCTGAGCCACACAGTGACTGGCCTCCCTTCTGTGCTCTGCGCCCCCACAGGAGGCAGTGCAGTGCGTGCAGGAGCTGGCCTCGCCCTCCCTGCTCTTTATCTTTGTACGGCATGGCATCGAGTCCACGCTGGAGCGCAGCGCCATCGCGCGGGAGCACATGGGCCGGCTGCTGCACCAGCTGCTCTGTACCGGGCACCTCTCCACTGCTCAGTACTACCAAGGGTATGATTGGCCTCTGCAGGCCTCCCGTTCTTACCTTCTCATATCTTTCTTTCCTTCGTAGGACCTGTGAACCTTGAATAAGAGTGTAGGCTCCTCAGCCATTCTGGTCAACATAAGTTTTGGCGTGGTTGGGGGTGAGCTGTCTAAGGAGAAGAAGGTGGCCTTAGTGTGAGATAGGGCTTCCCTGAATCCACCTGCAATGCAGGAGACCCCAGTTCGATTCCTGGGTCAGGAAGATCTGTTGGAGAAAGGGATAGGCTACCCACTCCAGTATTCTTGGGTTTACCTTGTGGCTCAACTGGTAAAGAATCTCCTTGCAAAGCGGGAGACCTGGGTTCAGTCCCTGGGTTGGGAAAATCCCCTGGAGAAGGGAAAGGCTACTCACTCCAGGATTCTGGCCTGGAGAATTCCATGGACCGTATAGTCTGTGGGGTCACAAAGAGTCGAACACACCTGAGTGACTTTGACTTAGTGTGAGATAATTGCCCTGTGTTTAGGAAATGTTCCTGAGGAGGGTCTTGCAGTTGATGCCTTTAGTCATGCCTTTGTTGCCTCAAAAGGAGGGCAACAAAGGAGTGCAGGCTTGTCTTAGAAGGTCCTGACTTTGAATTCCCTATGCAGGCTATATGAAATTCTAGAGTTGGCTGAAGACATGGAAATTGACATCCCTCATGTGTGGCTCTACCTAGCAGAATTGATAACGCCCATTCTGCAGGAAGGTGGGGTGCCAATGGGGGAGCTGTTCAGGTAAGCCCCCTCTGGTGGAATTGAGGGGAGGTGAAAATAAGAAGGAGAGAGAAAGGAGGTGTGGTGGGTCAGAGCCCTGGATTTAGGAACTGATGGGCTAGTATGTTGAGAGTGTGTGGGAGGCTAATTTAACAACAGAATGTTTATCTTATAGGGAAATAACAAAACCTCTGAGACCCCTGGGCAAGGCTGCTTCCCTGTTGCTGGAGATCCTGGGGCTCCTGTGCAAAAGCATGGTGAGTGAGCCTTTCAGAGGTGGTTTGTTTAGGATGTCTCTTCCCACCATGTGGTTTGGGGTGCTGGTGGTGACCCTGAAGCCTCATGGTCCTTTGGCAGGATGGTGGTGCTGGGTTGGTACCTGGGAGGGAAAATGGTGAGGCTGGCACTCTTGCTCAGACCAGTTCCTATAGTAGGTTCTGGCCAAGGCTGGAGGAGAATGAGAATCTAAGGCCCTCTGGAGAAGGAAATGGCCATCCACTCCAGTATTCTTGCCTGGAAAATCCCATGGACGGAGGAGCCTGGCAGCTACAGTATGGGGTGGCAAAGAGTTGGACAGAACTCAGCAACTGAGCACAAGGTCCTAGGCCTTTGATTGATGAGTTAATTCATTCAGCTAGCCTCTTTTAGAACATTGACCACATACTGGGCAAAGTACTGTGAAACTGCAAAGGGGTGTCTGTTTGATGATGTTCACGACAAAAACTGCTTTATTAAAGTTAACTGACTAGCAAATACAAAGGTGAAATGACTGGAAGGGCAAGTTGACTGTGGTATTTAGTAGTGGTGAGATGTCAGGAAGTACAGTTTTAAGAGAGTTCAGCTCTGGAACACGGAGGAGTGTCTTTGAATCAGAGAGGACTTGTCCTTTCATATTCTTTTAAGTAAAAATGTATACCAGATAGTTTCTAAGAAGTATAGAGTAATAATTCAAAAGAAAAAACATATTGATCTAGTAGTATTTCATTGACTCCAAGGTGCCATGGATTTTGTGACATTTATGCACTGCTAAGAAAGAAAAAACTTAGTCTTATTTTAAAAATGTGGTATGTCAGCTGTGAGACAACTCGATTTTAATGGTGTTAAGATGGACATTTTTAAAGTCCATGAAGTACTTTTGTCAAGAGTGGATGACATCATCCTGATTATGTTGTTGTAAAACTGCGATGGCTTCAGAACCTGTTGCCCTTTAGAGAAAACGAACTCGAAACACGGCCGTTTTCTGATTTGCGTTGGGGTTACATCTGCTTCTAAATTTTTCTGGACTTGGGAGCTGAATACTTGTTAGAAGTTGTTCTCTCCCATAAGCATTTGTTACTTGGAATAATGAAAAACTAAACTGTTTTAGAAAGAGAAATGTAGATGAGTGTGGAAGGCTTGGATGAGGTGTTTTGATTTGGTCGTTTACCTTTTGTGGTCCAGTAATTCTCTGAGAGTCCTGCGACCTAGCTGACATTTTCCGAGAGGCTATCAGGCCATCTTCTGAGTCTCATAGCGCTGTGGTAGGTAACTTCTCGTGACTGGATGGTTATTTGACTGATGTCTTTGGTCGGTACTAGACTGTGGCCATGGGCGCACTGTTCCCACGCAGTATCTTAACATCCTGAGCTGCTTGCGGGTGTCTGGTGAGATTACAGTATGCATTTGTTAGATGATATTTGTGAAGCTGTTAGATTCTTGGAGAGAACGAGAGCTGTCTACTGAGTTGGTCTAATGTTTTCCAGGGTCCTAAAAGGGTGGGGACGCTGTGGCGAGAGGCTGGACTCAGCTGGAAGGAATTTCTGCCTGAAGGCCAGGATGTCAGTGCCTTTGTCACTGCGCAGGTTTGTGACCGGACTTGGGTGGACTCTAGCACTTGGGGCCGGCCAGTCCTCTTCTCTTCTGTTACCTCGTGTGATGCATTTGCCTCCCAAACATGGGCCTTTCTGCTTGCAGAAGGTGGAGTATACCCTGGGAGAGGAGTCAGAAGCCCCAGGCCAGAGGTTGCTCTCCTTCGAGGAGCTGCGCAGGCAGCTGGAGAAGCTGCTGCAGGAGGGCAGCAGTAACCAGCGGGTGTTTGACTGGATAGAGGTATGTTTCTCCTTGAGACTGGTGTGGAGAGAGAGACAGAAGGTGGTGCTTGGTGGGGGCAACAAGAATGGAGCCTTCCAGGCATAATTTACAACTTTTGAGCCATTTGTTTCTCTTTCTCCTGCTCAGGCCAACCTGAACGAGCAGCAGGTGACATCCAACACATTAGTTCGAGCCCTCATGACAACTGTCTGCTATTCTGCAATTATCTGTAAGAGGAGCCAGGGAGTCGGTGGGGCAAGGGTGGGTGGTTTTGGTCTTTACCTCTAGTTCTGAACCAGGCTGAGGGTGCATTATTCTACTTACCCCTGTCTTTCTCCCTATAGTTGAGTCTTCTCTCCGAGTGGATGTTGCAGTGCTGAAAGCACGAGCGAAACTGCTACAGAAATACCTATGTGACGAACAGAAGGAGCTGCAGGCGCTCTATGCCCTCCAGGCCCTTGTAGTGACCTTAGACCAGCCCCCTAGTAAGAACCAGGCCACGGGGATGGTGAGGGTGGGTGGGCTGGAGGAACTACCAGACTGTAGGGGGCAATGGTGGAAAGGGTCTCAACTGAAGAAAAGTGAGTGGTCCCTGGAGAGCAAAATATTCTCATGGTTGAGTCCTTTTCTCTCCAACACTGTTTCCTTACTGACAAGTGGAAGGAGTTAGCCTTGGCCTTGAAGGTTAATTGACTGCCTATTTTGTGCTTCCCCAATGGCTCAGTAGGTAAAGAATTTGCCTAGCAGTGCAGGAGACATGGGTTCGATCCCTGGGTGGGGAAGATCCCCTGGAGGAGGAAATGGTAACCACTCCAATATTCTTGCTGGGATGATCCAACGGCCAGGAGAGTCTGGAGGACCACAGAGTGTGGTGTCACAAAGAGACACGACTGAGTGACTAAGGTTGTACTTCTGCCACACACTGTGTACCAGGGCATTGGAGTTGGGGTATTAGCAGTGATTAAGTCAAACATAGTTCCCACATGATCATGAAGTTGGGTAAGTTTTGGAAGATGGGTCCTGCAGGATACTCTGGGAGAATTTACCTAGTCAGAGGGAATGAGTGGGAATTGACCCATGGGGACTTAAATGACAAAGGGGAAAGGGGAGACTTATATGTATATGAACTGTATGTGTAAAGGGAGGCCTTGAGGTTGAAAACATGATACAAGGTAAAAAAGGAAGGCCAGTGTGGAAGAGCACAGCAGCCAGTTGTATGTGAGGCAAGTGCATTGGAGAGATGGATGTGGCCAGGTCATGTAGGGCTCTGTAAACCATGGGATGAGTTTGGGACTTTAGCCTAAGGACAGGAAAGTTGGCCTTTGTGGAATTTTAAGCAAGGATTTTAAAAATTCTTTTTTAGTGTATAGATCATCCTGGCCATTAGTGGGAAGAGTGATTTGGAGTGGGGTGAATGTGGCTAGATCGGCTGATCGGGGCATGTTGGTAGTGGCTCAGCCTCTCTGGTGGAAATGGGGATGGGAGGGGGGTGGGCAGATTTAAGACACACCAGCCTGGGGATAGGGTGATAGATTGGAAGTCATATATGACTCCCAGGATGGTTTTAACAGGTGAGATGATAGTAGGGACCACTAGATCAAGTTGAGTTTGGTCATACTGAGTTTGTGGTCCTGGTGGGGATGATCAGAGATGTCAGTCAGGTAGGTAGTAGGTCAGGGTATCTGATTTGGAGAGGAAGAGGTCAGGGCTAGAGGCCCATTTCTTGAGGCACAGGGCATATTAGGAGAGGGAAATGCTAGATGCTGCTTGAACAGATCTGAAAATTAGGGCCTCTGGTATGTGAAAACATGGAGGCTACCCTGGCAGAAACAGTATTTGGTAAAGCAGGGGGCAGGATCTGGATTGGAAAGGACAGGGTAATACTCCCCTGAATCAGGAAGTAAACAGCAAGTGCAGACAGATTTTTTTAAAATACTTTTATTGTTTGATTTGGCTGAGCCAAGTCTTAGTTGTAGCTTGTGGGATCTAGTTCCCTGGCCAAGGATTGAACCCAGGCCGATTGCATTGGGAGCATGGCAGTCTTAGCCTTTGGACCACCAGGGACGTCCCTAGAAGAAATGTTTGAATTCAGCTAATCCCTTGTCAAAAGACAAATCTTTTGTTTGTCTGTGAAGAGATAGTAGGTGTTAAAAGGAGGCTTGTAGTGTTTAGGTGGGAGAAGCTTAGGCTTATAAATATGGGGCAGAGTGATAGATCCATTGATTGTGTAGTCACTGGGATACGTATGCATGGGGTTTGGAAAACAAGTTTGGGATAAGTGATCAGTTGCTGCCATTGCTGAGGGATAGAGGTTGGAGGCTGTCTCACCATAGCCTTGGTTGTGGCTTTGAGGGTGTGTGCCTGAGGAACATCCTGACTTGCAGTTTCTCTTAGATGGTCAGTCGGTGTTTCACGAGGCCTGGACTCTAGATTCTATGCTGTATTCAAAAGAAATGTAATCAACTTCTCAACCTCCTTTTGCTTTTAAGAATGTACTGTTTGGAAAGACTGGCAGTGCATGTGGGGAATGGAATAGATTATGTTCTGGGTTGTACAAGTGCTTTGGAAGGCTGACTGAAAGCTCAGGGCGAGGGAGAAGCAGAGCAGAGAGGGTGCTTGAATTGAGCCTAAAGGAATTCACTAGGAAGGTGATAAAAGGTGACAAGAGAAACAATGTTCCTGGCAAAGGATACATCACACGTCAGAGTGTCAAGGCCAGAGAGGGGGTGGATATATGTTCAGGAGATGTGTGGAAAGTAAGAGAAAATTAGGGTCAAGTTTGTCAGAATTTGTAAAATGGGGCCAGAGGTGGGGTTAGTGAATGTTCCAGGCTATACCCTTGACTTTTGTGAGAGATATGTCTCAGCCTTTTGTGATGCCTCAAATTCAGGAGTACCAATTCTGCAGGGAGAAGCTTGAAGCTGCTGAGGTGAGGCTGGGCAGGTTTGTACCTTTTGGCCAAGTGACTCAGTCTTGCGAACCAGTGTGTTAGAGCATGAGATTAGCATGGTGTCAGAGACCTAGTCACTCTGGAATGGCCAGACACACAAATGTCAGCATGTCAGGGCCTTGTTTCAACAGTGGCGCTTAGGGGTGGGATTCCTGGATGGTGGGATGGGGTGCTTATGGACAGCATGCCTCTAACTGTTGTTCTACCTGCTTGCAGACCTGCTTGGGATGTTCTTTGACGCGCTGTATGACGAGGACGTGGTGAAGGAGGACGCCTTCTACAGCTGGGAGAGTAGCAAGGACCCTGCTGAGCAGCAGGGCAAGGGCGTGGCCCTAAAATCTGTCACGACTTTTTTCAAGTGGCTTCGTGAGGCGGAGGAGGAGGAGTCTGACCACAACTGAGGGTGGGTGGGGCCGGGGACTTGGAGCCCCATGGACACTCGGATGGCCAAGCCAGCCGCCTGGACTGCAAGGGGGGTGCGGCAGCAGTGGCGGTGGCGGCAGTGGGTGCCTGTAGTGCGATGTTGTCTGAGCTAATAAAGTGGCTGAAGAGGCAGGATGGCTTGGGGCTGCCTGGGGCCCCCCCTCCAGATGCTGCCAGGTGTCCCTTTCCTCCCCCCAGGGCACAGAGATATATTATATATAAAGTCTTGAAATTTGGTGTGTCTTGGGGGGGGCACCACCGCCTGCCCCTGGGGTCCTTTTTTTATTTTCTGAAAATCACTCTTGGGACTGCCGTCCTCGCTGCTGGGGGCATATGCCCCAGCCCCTGCACCACCCCTGCTGCCTGGGCAGGGGGAAGGGGGGGCACGGTGCCTGTAATTATTAAACATGAATTCAATTACGCTCACTGCCTCTCTGCTTTATGGCCTGCTCCCTCTGGAGGAGTCTGGATAGGTGGGCAGCCTCCTTTCCAGAGCTGGCACTGTAGCACACTTTTCCCTCTAACTGGGTACCCCTCTTTCCTCTTCCCCTGTCCAAGATCTGGAGGGTTAAGGGAGTCTGGCTTGGATGGTTGGCCCTCAAAAATGGACATGGTGGGGCTCCCTGTAGATTAGGAGGGGAGAAAGGGGGCATAGCTATGGGGTACTTAATAGGACACACTTGCTGGTCTTGATCTATGACAATGTGCTGTAAGACCTCTGTATGTGAAGACCCGGGTTTCAGGCTGTTTTGAAGTTAGCAGTTGCTGCGGCTTTGAGGTCTCATCTGTGACATGAGAGCCCAGGATACAAAGAATGTCTTCTGCCCCTATGCAGTATGAGTAGCAGCCCGGGCCCAATGAGTGAACGTGACCCGTCCCGCCAGTCCTCACCCTCGGTGCCTTGGGTCTGGGAGCACAGGACGAATCTTTTCCGACTCGGCCCCAGGCCGCCTCTACGTGGCTGTGACGTCGGCTTCGCCCCGCCCGCCTTGGGTGGTGACGCGGTGGCCACGCCCCCGCGCTTACGTCACCAGCCCGGTTCCCTCTCCCGGGAGCGTTGGCGGACGCGCGGCTCCCACCCCCCTCCCTTCTCAACGGGCTCTCCCCTCCCCGGTGGCGGCCGCGGCCCGACCCTCTGCAGGGCGATGGCCCGGACCCCGAGCGCGGGCTAGCGTGGCTGGGTGCCCGGTCATGGGCTGTATCGGCTCCCGGAGCCCGGCGAGTCAGGGTAAGAGGCGGAGACCGGGCCCAGGTTGGGGAATCGGGCTGAGGCTACCCGGTGCGCGGGCCGCCGCGGGCGGGTGGGGACCTTGAGGAGGGGGCCGGTGTTGGGAGAGGGAGGAGCCTGCACTGGGGAGGCGGGCCCGGCAAGAGGAAGGAGCGGGCCGAGCCGGGAGGGGGGTTAACCGACTCAGGCTCGCTCCTAAGGCCTGCTACTGCCTCTGGGCTCTGCAGGGTGGACTCGTGGTCTTTCCCCTTGCATCCCCAGCGCTGAGGGTGGCAGGAGGCGCACAGCCTAGAGAAGGGCTGCTCAATCCTCTCCAGCCCGTGGCGACTGACCTTGCATGCCCACTCACAGTCACCTCCCCCTCTGCCTACACCTCCTCTCACTGTCCTGGGAGTGGCCCTATGTTGGGAACCTGTCTTCTAGCTGTGTCCCAGCCCCCTTCAGGAGGTAGCCTGCAGACGCTGGCCAAGCATCCTACCATGGAGTTTTTGACCAAACTTATTACCCCCTTCAGAGGCCGCAGGTTGATGAAGGGGACTGCAGCCCCATTTGGGGGCACCTGTGAGCACGTGATCACCTCTCATCTGTAAAAAACTGTTTTAGTCCCCTGACCCCACTCCCAACAAAAACAGAACTCACTCTGCCCTGTGGAGAGAAACAGGAGCCCAGAGGGGGGCTGCCGGGGCATCCTTTCCACAACTGCTGACCACTGCCTGGGCCTTGGTTCCTATAGGTCGTGGTGCACACTGGGGCCTGGGCTTAGTTTAGTGTCTGAGGTAGGCCAGCCTACTTTACTCCCGTGTCATGGATTTCCCCAGGCCTAAAGCCAGGCAGTAACTTGTGCCGTGTGTAGGGCTGGGTTTGAAATGAGTACTGGGCTTTTAGGGCAGGCGATCAGGCACAGAGGCCTTAGTGTGGGTGTTACTTGAGGTTCTTTGGGACTGAGACTCTAGCTGAGACATGTATTTGACTGGGGTTCCCATGAGGAATTCTAGGATTTGTAGTCTTAAATTAATCTCATGACTTTTGAAGCTGAGAAGCAGCAGGCTGCTCTGATCCCTCTGGCCCTGCTAAGGCTTGGCGTTCAGGTAGTCATTCCCTCCTGTAGTCAGGAGAGTTTGGCTGACCCCATGACTGGCCTAGAGAGCCCCGATTAGGTACCAGCTGGGGGCCAGGGCTGGCCTGTAACCTTGTGTCTTCCTTCCGGTTGGTAGCGTTTCTGGGGACCACCAGCTGGCTGAGGCTCAGGGACAGAGACGGCTGCTCCAGCTAAAGGTCAGTTGTGATGTACAATTGCCTGTTGGCACTGTCTAGGGGATGGGCCTCAGCTCCTGAGCTCCAGAGAGCTCAGCTGGGCCCAGGCACTCCCACCTCCTCAAAGCCATGAGGCAGAAGTGTTCTCCTTCTGTGACTAGGCACAGGTTCCAAGTGGGGAGGGGACTGGCTCAGCATCCGGAGCCAAAATAGGAATAGAACTGGGAGCTGAGCCTGGAGCGGTTCTGGGCTTTTGGTTCTCCGCATCAACACAGCCAGCATGCCTATGATTTCTGTGCTGGGCAAAATGTTTCTGTGGCAGCGTGAAGGGCCCGGAGGACGATGGACTTGTCAGACAAGTCGAAGAGGTGAGGCCAGGGACATAGATGTGATTTGGGAGGTGATGGGAAGCTGAGGAGTAGGATGCTCAGGCGGCAAGAGGAAAATTACTCTGGGTAGCTATTGGGAACCAGGCTGAGATAGGAACGGACAGGCTGGGGCCAGACAGGGCATCAGGAAAAAGCCTTAGGGGACTGGGACAAAAGTCAGAAGAAAATCAATCACAGGTTTGTCAGAAAAGAAGAGTAAAGAGTTGCGCATAAGCTGAGGCTGGCCAGAGGAAAGAACCATAGCAAGCTTGTAAAGGGTCCAAGTTGGTGGTGGGGAGAGGGGGTGATGTTGGTAGAAGAATGTGGTGTGTTTTCCAAGAGGAATGGGTAGGTTGAGAAACCTGAGAAGGTTTGGAATTTATCAAAGTTTAGGTTTCATACCTAGGGTTTTGATGGCAGAATATATCTTGAGGAAGATGGTGGGGAGTGTCTGCCACAAAATGGCCCCGGAGGCCTGAAGGTCAGGGCTGTGAGGATGGGGGCTTTCAGACTTGTGGAGAGCACCAGGTGGATTGCTTAGGTTCTAGGGACTGGGGGATGGGGTATGGAGGGCAACAGCGGATGAAAGTGAGGATCTTGGCAGAAGCAGGAGCCCAGCTGAAAGCCTTTCCCCCACCCCTCAGTGGCCTCGGACCCCGCGTGGGCTGTGGAGTGGATCGAACTTCCTCGAGGCCTCTCTCTGTCTTCCTTGGGATCTGCTCGGACTCTCCGAGGCTGGAGCCGGTCCTCCCGCCCTTCCTCAGTGGACAGCCAGGACTTGCCAGAGGTGCTGGGCCCCTGGTGTTGATAGGGGGAAGGGGGGCCCCCTGCATCCACGCGAAGGGTATCTGTGTGCCCCACCCCCGCTTCGCCAGCCAGCCTTGCTTCTGGCTCCCTTCTCCTGCAAGCGGAGGCGCTATCCGGCCGCCGGGCCACAAGGCCGCCCCCGCGCGCCGGTCTGCTCTGCTCGGCGCTGTGCCAGAGGGCGGGCTTGCTTGCGCCTTGGGCCCTGACGTCAGCGCATCCCGGGCCGTATCCCGGGAGACCCTGTTGCATGGTGATGGGTTGCCAGGGAGACATACACCTTTTTCTCTGGGCCTGGGCTGCAGCTGCGCGAGCGCAGGCAAGGATGGCAATGGCTGGGGGGAGTGATGGGAGGGCGGGAGAACGAACCAGGGAACACCCACCAGGTGCTCCGCCCCCCAGGCTGGGCCTGAAGCTGCCGGCACCACCCTGGGGGCCCTGTCAGCCAGGTATTGAAGGGACGGGGTGGGCCTGAGGTCAAGGGGGCAGGTGGAGTCCCTCTTCTGAGGGGTGGGAACGTGTTGGAGGAGAGGTCAGCAGTGCCGGGGATGGGGCGTGTGCCTCTGACTTCATTCATTCATTGAGGGAGATGTTTCCCAGGGTTGCCAAGGAGCGCTGAGCTAGGTGTAGGGTGGAGGTAGGAACCCAGGTGAATCAGACTGAGGCTTTGCCACCCCAAAATCCCTCAGGAAAGATGCAAGGACATTGCTGAGCTGGGGGTGCAGGCATACAAGAGAAGACAGAGAAACTGTGGACTGAAAACATAATTCGAAGGTGGTGGCACTTGAGAATCAGGCCTTAAATGATAGGGATCATTTTGTCAGGCAAGGATGGCATTCTTAGCCCAGGGGAAAGCTGCTTTCCCTTGCCTGAAGGGAAGGCAGAAAGGTGGGCTTTCACTGGGCAGAGGAAATCACTGGTGGATTCCAAGCAGGCCTGGAAGCAGCCTAGGGCCTCACAGAATGGATTCCTTCAGTGCCTGACCATGCAGCTTCCACTTCATTGGGCATTGGAAGAACCCAGGAAAGATTTTAAATAGGGATATGTTGTGACCAGTTGCACTCCAGGAAAATTACTTTTTTATTTTTATACTTTGCCTAATTCATTCAGCCTATGTATTTTCAGAGCTGCTCTGTACCAGACCCTGTGTTAAACACAGGGTGGGTGCAGCAGTGACCAAGGGAGACCAGGTTCCTCGTAGAGCTGAAAACCAACAAGAAGTAAGGAAACACAGGAGACAGACCATAGGGACACACACAGGGTCTGTTGGTAGAGGATGGCAACTGGCTGTAGACTACAGAGGGAGCCTGGACTACTGCTAGGGTGGCCAGGAAGGCTCTCAGAGAGAGTGATATTTCAGCCAAGACCCTGAAGATGAGGAAGAACCAGTCATGGGAAGCAGGGTGGGGAACACTTACATACACAACATTCTGGGCGGAGAAATCAGTGTGGGATTGGAACTTTGGGGGCCACCACTTGCGCTAATCTGAGCAGGGGCCACTGAGGGCGTGCCCTTGAGAAAGGGCTGTGGCAGCAGGAGCGGAAAGGATGACAGTGTAGAAGGCAGTTTGGAGATGGAGTCGTTAGCTGTTAGTAACAGATCTGGGTGAGCAGGCTTAGGGGAGAGCTGATGGTAATGCTGATGGTGACTTTGGAGCCAGGTGGAATGGGAGAATGGTGGGTTGGAGTGAAGTCAGGAAGTCTGGTAGCAGGGCCATATATGAGGAGAAGGTGTTGGGCTTGGTTTTGATCATACTGAGTTTGTGGCCCTTGTAGGCTCGAGAAATGGAGGATCTGAAGACTGAGATGGGCAAGGGGGAGAGGACCTGGAGAAGTCCCACTTGCCATGCATTTGGCCTCCCCTCTTTGCTATTCTCAAAGGCCCCACTCCATTTACTTGTCAACCTGCCTCCCTCCCTGCAAGCCAGGATGTGGTGGGTTAGCTGCAGTTCTACTCCCCTGGACCTGCTCACGTCTATGTTGTTTCCTGGGTGGACACAGTTTGCGGATTCTGGCCTCTTACTTTCTGACATATCCCAGTGGCTACTGGGACATCAGAGATGCTCTGGCATCTCTTCCAAGCTCCCATATCTGCTTGATGCCTTGGGTGGAGTATGGGCCTGTGGGGGACACTGCTGTCAGAGGGGTACTCACCCTCTGATGCTGTCACCCAAGGTGAATGTTGGAGATACAATCGCAATGCTGCCCAAGTCCCGGAGAGCCCTAACTATCCAGGAGATTGCTGCGCTGGCCAGATCCTCGCTGCATGGTATGCACCCCCTTTGCCCTTTTGCACATGCCCTTGGGGACTGCGAGCTCTGGCTGGGCTCCCTCTTTCCTCTCTTTCTCAAATGAATCCCAGCTCCCTCCTCCTCCTCCCAGCCAAAGACACTTATGGACTCTTAACTACCATCACCCCTCCCCTCTCTTCCCAGATGCTCCCTAGTCTGTGTCCTTACCAGCCTTCCTCATTCTGCACCCTCTTCCAGGTATTTCCCAGGTGGTGAAGGACCACGTGACAAAGCCCACTGCCATGGCCCAGGGCCGAGTGGCTCACCTCATTGAGTGGAAGGGTTGGAGCAAGCCAAGTGACTCTCCTGCTGCCCTGGAATCAGCCTTTTCCTCCTATTCAGACCTCAGTGAGGGTGAACAGGAGGCTCGCTTTGCAGCAGGTGGGTACTGAAAGGGTTTATCGTAGGGATGCTCATTTTCATCTCCTTGGGCCTGATGTGGGGGTTGGAGTCTTTCTGTACTGCTGTGTCTTCCCTCTCCTGTGTCTAAGCTGAGCCCTCATCTTAGCTCACCTCTTCTAAACAAACTCTGTCCTTCCTGTCAGGAGTGGCTGAGCAATTCGCCATTGCAGAAGCCAAGCTCCGGGCATGGTCTTCGGTGGACGGTGAGGACTCCACTGATGAATCCTATGACGAAGACTTTGCTGGGGGAACTGACTCAGGTGAGGGAGATATCTCATGCTAGTGTTGCCAGCAGAGGTGGAACCTGCCTGACAGGCCTTGTGGTTCAGAGCTCAGCCTTTGTTTTGGAAAGGGAGACCCAAAATGTCCTCAGCCTGCAGAAGGGGAGAGGAGAAGGACAGACTGTCCAGACAGTCCTTGACATTCCAAGGGCAGGACAGCTGGCTACTGCTGGTGAGTGGGCAGTCAGCAGTTGGAAATGGGAGTGGTTCTTTTTCCATAGGTGCTGAGCCTTCTTTGCCTGTCTGTGCAGTTGGGCTTCACAATCCTTCAAGTGAAAGTCTCTCAGTTGTGTCCGACTCTTTGCGACCCCATGGACTATGCAGTCCATGGAATTCTCCAGGCCAGAATACTAGAATGGGTAGCCTTTCCCTTCTCCAGGGGATCTTCCCATTCCAGGGACTGAACCCAGGTCTCCCGCTTTGCAGGCAGATTCTTTACCGGCAGAGCCACCTTCAAACAAACAAACAGACAAAAAGCCCAGAGACCTCACCGATGCATTCTGTGCAGCTGATCTCTGAGGGTCTGCTGTGTCCTGCCTTGCCCTCTCAAGGCAGCCTTCTGGCTGGCTGTAGCAGCTCAGAGGAGCTGCAGTGCAGCAGCACAGCTCCCTGCAGGGCTGGGGCCCCAGGAAAACAGGAAGGCTTGCTGGGCCGGGACACCCCACAGGGCCTCTGGCTCCAGCTCCGGATCCTTGCCCTATCCCTCCAGCCGAGGCTTGCCTGTGGATCTTTCCCTGGGCCCGGGCTTGCGGAGGGGACCCTGCAGGGGCTGTGCAGCTGTGCAAAGGCCCTCCTTTCATCTTCCAGTCTCTAAACCACGTGGCTGACTTTCTCTGTAGCTTCTAGGCTCAAACCTCACAGGCCACCATCCCCCCACCTCTATGCCTTTGAAGATTGCCTCTACCCGGTGGCCCATCCCCTCCGGCTAATTAACAAGTTCTCCAGGGTGGGTAGTACGTTAGAGCAGATTGGGGATTGCTGCTGTGGTCTTAAGGGGACTGATTAGGATGCCTGAACCACAAGTGCTTTTATTTGAGTTCCAGGCCTCTTTTGACCCTTGGTATAATGATAACGCCCAACATTTATCCAAGGCCACTACTAGCCCCTGTGGAATCTGTGGAAGTTAGAAACAGGGATGCGTTTTTCTGGTGGGGATAGCCTCATGCTAGGGCATGCTGCTTGGCAGGGACTGTGGGCTGAGTTCAGCCTTGGATAGGTGCCCCTTGTGCAGTGAGCCACCTGCGCCATGTACAGTATCCCTGTATTTATTGACTCTCACCAAGTTCTAGAGTCTGTTGTTCTCTCAAAAATCCCATGAAGTTATAACCTCCAGTTCACCGTTAAGGAAACTAAGGCACTGAGAGGTTAAGCAACTTGCTCCAAGTTACTCAGCTCCTGTGAGGCTGGGAGCCGGGAGGATGTGGCAGGCCAATTGAAATGGGGCTAGCAGGGCTGTCTTCTTTCTCTCCCCCTGCAGACCTGGCTGGGCAGCTGCCCCTGGGGCCCCACCTCCAGGACCTCTTCACTGGCCACAGATTCTCCCGGCCTGTGCGCCAGGGCTCCGTGGAACCTGAGAGCGACTGCTCGCAGACCGTGTCCCCAGAGACCCTGTGCTCTAGTCTGTGCAGCCTGGAGGACGGGTTGCTGGGCTCCCCAGCCCGCCTGGCTTCCCAGCTGCTGGGCGATGAGCTGCTCCTCGCCAAACTGCCCCCCAGCCGGGAAAGTGCCTTCCGCAGCCTGGGCCCACTGGAGGCCCAGGACTCCCTCTACAGTTCGCCCCTCACAGAGTCCTGCCTTTCTCCCGCTGAGGAGGAGCCAGCCCCCTGCAAGGACTGCCAGCCACTCTGCCTGCCACCAGTGAGCAGCTGGGAACGGCAGCGGCAAGCCTCTGACGTAGCTTCTTCTGGGGTGGTGTCCTTAGACGAGGATGAGGTGGAGCCGGAGGAACAGTGACCCAAATGATGCCGCGTGGTGGCATGTGTCCCCTGGCTGCTTCTGGGGACAGAGCCTCCGTGCCCCAGCGTGGGCGAGGCTTCCAGCAGAGCTCCAAAGCCTGGAGGGCTCCTGGGAGCACTCACTCCTCCATTGTGTGTTTGCATGAAAGTGTTCAGAGGAGGGAGGGGCCAGGCTGGGGGCGCATGTCCTGCCCCCACTCCTGGGGTTTGCCGGGGGATGCCCGGGGCCCCTGGGGCATGGCTACAGCTGTGGCAGACAATGATGTTCATGTTCTTAAATCAAAAACACCACGTACACATTTCCTCCTCGGGTGATGTGAACCCCTAAGGCGGTGGCTGTGACTGGACTGTAGAGCAGGAGGGAGCCCCACCTCTCCCACCCTCTACCCCTGCCTCTCCTCTGCTTCTCTTCTCACCTCCGAGTCCATGTGCAGTGCTTGACAGAACTGCCCTCGCCCGGGGGGGCTGGCTCCAAGTCTCCTGGAGCCTCTGGATCGAGCTGTCCCCCCAAGGGCCCCTCGCCCAGCTGGGCTTGTGCTGTGCTTCACCTCTCCATCATCTCTAAATCTTCTTCTTCTTAAAGAGGGGTCTCAGTCTATTCTTTCAGTCGGATCTTCTCTGGGAGGCCATGGAATGACGAAAGCCTGTACCCTTGGCCCTCTTCCTGGCCCCTGTGATGGGGTCTAGGCCTTTCCCCAGCTACTTAAAGGACGTGTGGGCAGGGTCCTGGTGGCTCGGAGCCCAAAGGCTGCCCCATTCACTCAGGAGTTCTCTTTAGGGTGGAGTTGGAAGAAGGGATGGCCCTGATTGCCACGGAGCAGTGATCTGGATGTTCTTCCAGAGAGGGCCACAAGGGGGCCACATGAATGCCAGGCAGTTGTCGGAACTGTGCCAACAAAAGACAGTCATGAGGGAGCGTCTCTCCTTGGGGAGGAAAGAGGGTTGTGTCTTTCTTGGCTGAACAAAAGGGCAAAGCTACCTTCCTGGGGCCTGAGCCTCAGCTGGGGTCTGGATGAGCAAGCAGTGGCGGCCTCTGCAGACCCGGCATTCCACGGACAGCGAGCTCTGGAGTTTACAGCTCTGGGGGCTGCGGGTGGCTGCTCAATTTGGAGCTTTGTAGACTTTGGGAGGTGAGAGGGCCCAAGGTAAGAACAGAGCTGAAGGGCACAGACATTCTATATATAAGTGGCTCATTAGGTGTTTATTTTGTTCTATTTAAGAATTTGTTTTATTAAATTAATATAAAAATCTTTGTAAATCTCTATATACATCTGGTCATTGGAGGTTCCAGTATAAACCCATCTTAGTTCTACCCCTTCCCTCTCAAAGAGGGAGCAGGGGTCAAGCGAACCCACCCCCTTCTGGCCAGGCCAGTGCTGACCTTCCTGCCCTGGGAACACTTGCTGCAGGTGGGCACCGGCTCAGATTTCAGGTAGGATGAGTTGGGAGAAGCTAGCACCCCAGGTCTGGAGGCGAGGCTGGAGCTTCTGTGTTCCCATGGTGGAGAGAACAGGAAAGCCGCAGGATCTGGGCCGACAGCCAAGCCCACTGCCATCCCAGGTCACACCTGAGGGGATCACTGGCACTTGTCATCGCTGTCAGAAGGGCTGCCCTCCCGGGGGAGGCCGTGGCGGGAGCGAGGCCCCCAGAGTGCATGCACCTCGGTGGTCTCGGTGTCACTGCTGCTGGTGGCACTGTCACGGAAGCTGGCGAGGGGCGGCCGGACTTTCACACCCTGTGCTGTGACAGAGCCCTCGATAGCCTTCCGGAGCTAGAAGGGGAAGAGGGTCAGACGTGTGGACTCGGGGCTCCCTGCTCAGATGCCTCCCCAGTGCTCCACCAGGTGGGCTAGAGAAAAGCCTCCGAGCCTTTGTGGGAGTGGCTCTGCTGGCCGCCATCAGCTCACCTCCTTCAGGGTGACAATTCCAATGAGTCTGCCAATACTGGTGACATACGCATGGTCTACTCCCAGCAGTGAGAAGATGGTATGAGTCTGCGGGGTAGGGAGAAAACACACTGGACTTGATACGTGAGGGGACAGCTGTACGGTACAGGCCAGAGGGACCCAGGACAAGGTGGCAGAGGGCAGTAGAAGGGGTGTCATGGATGGTGAGGGGAAGGGGACAGGACCACCAGAGGAAAAACAACAATAATGAGAACGTTTCTGTAACCAAGCCTCAGAAACTTGACAGTGGGAATGTTCCTGTTGCTTACGTTGATGGGGGAAGGGACAGGGGAAGGCTTCTTTATTCCATGTTAGAAAGGAGGACAGAGAACAACTGTTGAAATACGACAGCAGATGACTGGCCGGGCACTGGGCTAGGTTTTTCCTATATGGGCATTTAATTTCGGTAGTGCCTGAGAAGTAAGTATGGTATCCATTCTATAGGCAAGGAGCATGACGCTCAGAGCTGAAGTGACTTGCTCAAGGTCATCAGTAAGAAGTAGCCTTGCAGCCCCAGGCAACTTCTCGTCACACTATGCACAGCCCCTGTCATCCTATGCAGCTGTCCAGTTAGTCGTGGACCCAAGTTCCACACACACCCCACTCCCCCTAGGGGTACTGGCCCTGAATCCTCCACCTGTAACTCACCTCTGTGGCTGACGTGCTTCCCGTGGGCCCTTGGGGGGCCGGCCAGCTTTGATACCCCTCTAATTTAGGCCTGCAGCACTCTACATTTCTCATACACTTTGCCTTTTCTGCTAGCCCAGCTAGCATCCCGGCTCCTTCTGAGATGCAGTTTGTAGTCCAGGGGGACAACAGTCACACCCATCCTCCCCATGTTTTCCTTGCTTTGGGCCCTCCCCCCAGGCCTTCTAATGTAATCAACAAGGGTTCAGAAATTGTCAGGCAGTTCCCCTCATGCTCTAAGTGGATTTTCTCAGGCCAGATGTCTTGAAAAACACTCTACTGACTCAGCAGTTCCTGGAATTTTTGGCCTATCATTTACCGCACTGTTCTGAGTTTACTTGTAAGCCTTTGGGCTTAATATTTGAATCAAAATGGGCACTAATAACCCAGATTCTAGAGTACCAGTTACTCAGAACTCATTGTAATCATCTTAACAATTTTAAAATGTTTTATTATACAGTTGCTAAATTCTTTAGAAAAGGACTTCCAGGACTTTCCTAACTTTCTCTACCTGAGGCATGACAGTAATCATAAAGGGAGCTAGAAGTTCAGTTTTAGAATACGCGTTCCTGTGCTCCTTCCATGCCCTTGTCATAACTGTCCTGTGGTTAGTTAGCAAGTTCCTCCTCCTATCTAGCTTGAATCCTGTGTGCTACAAGTTATCTTTAATTTCATCATCTGCCTTTGGAGGGAAACATTGTTATAAGATTTCCTGTTTCAGTAATCCTTTAGTCTTGCCTTATGGTTTAATAATCCCTTTCATCTCCCAAGGATCCTATTAAATAGTTCCCCTTGATTTTCAGTTCTCCACAATTCTAATCTGACAGACAATATGCTTTTTAAATTTGCAAAACACTTGTCCCACTAAGCCTTACTGATTGACTTTCTGAACATCCTGGTGGTTCTCCCAAACTCCCTTAGCATCCTCACCAGGATAGGGCTGCCACATTGTAATGGGTTCTGCTTTCTGCTTCCTTTCCCCCCAAGTTGGCTCTGCCATCCTAAGAGCTTTCCCAAACTTGAGTTAGACCCCAGACTCCCCAGAAGGCTCAGAAGACCCTTCCCAAACCCGCCTCAGCCTGTCTTTCCAGCCTCAGATGCCATCAGGCATCCCAGCTTCAAGCCTCACACGATCACTCATCCTTTTCTGAGAACATCCATTTCTGCCACACTCAACCCTTCCCTCATGACACCATCTTTTAAAGTCTCCTGTTGGTTGTTTCTCAGTGTAAGCAGCAGTAGTAATTCCGAAAGGATATTGAATACTTACTGTGTGCTGGGCACTGATATAAGTTATTAACTTTAATCCTCAGAAAACCCTATCATGTAGGTACAATGATCCCATTTTATAGATAAGGAAAGTGAAGCACAGAGAGGCTAAGAAATGTGACAGGGTTAAAAAGCTGGCTACCACATGGTAGGATTCAGGTTCAGCCCTCTGGCCTCCTGCTGGCACTCTAGCTCCTCCCCTCTACTCACTGGTGCTTTGCAGGTGGCCCTGAATGAACACTGGTGTGAGATGTCCATTTGCACAGATTCCTAACTAGTCTCCCATGTATTCCTCTCCCTTCTGAATATTCTCTTCCTGCACTTCACTGGACTACTTACTGACTCAGGCCTACAAGGACAGCTTGAATTCTCAATTTTATGTTCTTATCCCTTTCAGTTCTTTGCACTTCTGTTGGTTGGTTCCTCAAAGGCTTCTTTTCTTCCTCTGATTTTTAAGTTTGTAACAAACATCTACTTGTCCTTTTCATTTTAATTTAATTAGACAACCAACAGGAGACTTTAAAAGATGGTGTCATGAGGGAAGGGTTGAGTGTGGCAGAAATGGATGTTCTCAGAAAAGGATGAGTGATCGTGTGAGGCTTGAAGCTGGGATGCCTGATGGCATCTGAGGCTGGAAAGACAGGCTGAGGCGGGTTTGGGAAGGGTCTTCTGAGCCATTCTGGGGAGTCTGGGGTCTAACTCAAGTTTGAGAAAGCTCTTAGGATGGCAGAGCTCACTAGGAGCTCACTAGGGAGCTCACTAGAAGGCCTGTACTTCTTAGGCTTAGGAACAGTGAATTGACAGGGAGAGTGACAGTGTGGCCTCCTGAAAGAATCCTGGAAGTAGGGCTGGGAAATCTGGCCTTGGGCCTGACTGCTTTACTGACTTGGGCAAGTGACTTCCTCACTGCCTCAGTTTCCTCATGTATAAATATAGTTAAATCCACAGGCTTTTGGATTCCAGGCCTAGTTCTGCTACTTACTAGGTGTGTGCTGCTGCTGCTGCTGCTAAGTCACATCAGTCATGTCCGACTCTGTGCAACCCCACAGACGGCAGCCCACCAGGCTCCTCTGTCCCTTGGATTCTCCAGGCAAGAATACTGGAGTGGCTTGCCATTTCCTTCTCTACTAGGTGTGTGACCTTGAACAAACCGCTTAACCTGTCTGAATTTCAATGTCCTCATAAAAACTAGAATATCACAATATCCATCTTACAGGTTGGTTGTGAAGATTAAAATTAAACATGAACTTAGCCCACTGCCTGGCACGTAGCTGGCACTAAAAAATGTCAGCATTTTCATTATCATCATGCGATGTTTGAGGATTAAGTAAGATGTGGAAAAGCTTTAGAGGTCTTAGGAAGAAAGGCTTTAAATAAAAGCCAGATGTATTATTCACAGGCCTATCTTCTTTTTTTCTTGCAATTGCATGGCAATTTTGATCTGGGGTCTTTACCCAAAGGCTTATAAGTTCCTTTATTACCTTTTGCTTTTTTTTTGTTTTTGTCCCCTGTTCTTCCTGTCCTCCTTGTCTGGCTGGCTGGCTAGGCTGGCTTTTGGGCAAAGATGGTGTCTAAGCTAGCTGCCCAAGCTGCAGACATTGGGAATGTTCCTTCTCATCCCCCGTGCCTCAGAGGCTTGCCCGTTAAATCTGTCAACAGTTTAGCTAAACTCTCCTGGTGTCTGCCTGAGCAGCCTGCTGGTGTACCTGTGCTCCCTGCCTTCCCTGAGAGGCTGGAAGATGCCCAGTGATGCTGGCCACTTCACCCTGGGGAGCCTGAGGCAGTCCTGCAAAGAGAACCCCTGCCCTCCATGAGCATCAGCCTCACCCGTCACCAACCTGTCTGCACTCTGGTTTTCTGCAGGCTGTTTTGCCCTTCTGCTTAGCTATCTTCCTGTGTCCCTGCCAGTTTTCCTTTGGCCTACATTAAGTCAGACTTTCTGGGGTCTGACATTCCAAGCCCCCTGCTAGGCACTTCTCATCTTTGTTTATCTCTTCTCTGCAGTGTCCCCAGTCCTACTTGGATGTTTGTTCACTTGTTTATTAGATTCTCTTCTCCTGCCTGTTTCTCACCCATTTTTTCCCTTTGTGAGTGTATCAGCCTCCTCAGGCGCTGGCAGCCTCCTGCCTCACTCTGACCCTACAGGGTCAGAGGCCTTCTGGCTTCCACTCAGCTCCAGCCCTGTCTTTGTTGCTGTTTTGGTGCAGAGTTCCCGCGAGCAAGGCTGAGCACAGAAAAAATGATGCCTGGCTCTACCGTAGACAGGAAGGGGCTAAGGGGCCCAGGCTCTTGGCCTCCCATCATTTGAAGCGATGTGTTTGAAAAACATGTCAGCACAGAGCCCACTCTCTGCTGTTTCTTTTTCCCCTCACTGGCTTGAGTCCAAGCTTGTAGGAGGACTTAGATCCCCACCCTGTGCTCCCGAGGGCCCAGGTAGCCCTGGGCCTCTGGCCCTACCTTGTGCAAAGAGGTCCGCTCCACCAGCTGGAAGGGTGCAGGGTCAATTTTGCAGTCACTGAAATTGACAGGTTCATCTAGTTGCTGCTCTTCCCACTCCAGAATCTAAGGGGACAAGACTAGAAGGGTTAGGGAGGTGCCAACAGCTGCTCTCAGCTACCTGAAAGTCAGCCTGCGTCTTTTCCTACCCCACAGTCCCTCCCATGGGGACAGCAGCCAAGATGATGATTGAACACACCCAGGAAGAAACAGAGTCTAGAGTCCAGTCACACCTTACCTCCTCAGGGGTCATCTCGCCTTCCAGATCTGAGTCGCTCTAGGAGAGAGGAAAGAAGGTTGACAGCTTGGGGGCTGGGGGAAGGGAGTGTCTCTCCCCAGCACAGGAAAGCTTGCCCCACCTACAGCCTGGCCCTCCCTGTCTCCTGCTCCGGAGGAGCCACAGGAGGAAAGGGAGCACTTACCGCCAAGGAAATTCGGACCCGCTTCAGCTTGCGCTTGTCACATTTCCCCGACTTCTCCAACTTTGTTAGAGCCAAACCAGAAAGAAGAGGAGTTGATGTTATAGTGAGGAGGGAAGTGAGGGAAAGTGGTGGGGCGGGGAGGAAGGGCACACCGCAGGGACTGCTGACATCCAGGAGGACAGAGGGGCAGGGAGGATGGAGGCAGGCACTACAGGCTAACAGAGAGGTGGTCTCAGTGTCAGAGAGAGATGGAGAGAAAGTGCCAGACGGAGAGGCTCCAGCCACTCACCTCTGAGGCGGGCTCGGCGGGTGGACTGCCACAGAAGAGGCTTCTGAGGGCGATGCCAGCCTGCTCCATGTTCCCTGTGTTCCCAAACACAAGGCCCTGAGGGCAGTGCCACCTTTGCTGGAGAGGACCAGGAGAGGTGAGCAGGGCAGGGGACAGGCATCCTGCTGCTGTCCCTGGTGCATCTGGGCAGGGACCTTGTGGGTCTCCGGGCCGGTCTCTGGCTCCATCCTGCTAGTCGGTGGGCTCACCTGTAGGACTCTCCTTGACATTCACGGTGTTGCTGGGGCTCCTCTTGAGAGCGGGCTTCAGGGGCTTGTGAGTCTCACCCCGGGCTGCAGGGAAGCCCTGGTCCTCTGTGTTCACCTGCATAGGCAGGAAGGGGTTGGGGAGCCTGTGGTCCCTGACCACCTCTGTGTCGCCATCCTCTCATGAAGTCTACACGATGGCATTTACGAAGTCTGGGTGGCCCTGCCATGACACCTTCCCCCTCACCTGGAAGCGGACGGAGGTCTCAGGGCTGGGGGGACTCTCCTGATCGGAGGGTG
This sequence comes from Ovis canadensis, assembly GCF_042477335.2. NCBI lineage: Eukaryota > Metazoa > Chordata > Mammalia > Artiodactyla > Bovidae > Ovis > Ovis canadensis. Next base: position 206,038,138 of record NC_091245.1, on the reverse strand, counting down.
AAGAGGTCTGGGCAGCTCGACGCTCTTGCATGTACCGCCGCCGGCGGGCTGGGCTCAGCTGTGCCCCCAGCAATGCCACCACTTGTGAGCGCTCAATGGACCCCAGGAGGATCATGGACTCTGGAGAGAACAGGTGGGAGGACTCAGGAGCCGGGGAGAGGCCCTCCTACCCACTGGCCTTCTGTTGTACCAAGTAGGGGGCCTTGGATACAGGCCACATACCCAAGGGAAATCCTGGCCAGGTTTGCTGGCTTACTGCCTTTGGAACCAAGGAGGCTGGTCCTGAGCTCCCGCCCCTCCCCCTTCCTGAGCAGCAACGCTGGGAGATGACCCTCATTCCTGGTCCCCCCCTCCTGGCTCACCAGGGGACTCTACTAGGGCCAGCATGCGGCCCTTTGTCCTGTGCAGTGCCAGCCGCAGGTCCCGGAAGGTGCAGCTGAGTGCCACGTGGGGAACGTCCCGCACCATGATGTCCTCCACTCGCACCCGGTACTGCCTGAGGGCCGAGAGAGGCACTCTCTTTGCGGTCAGTATAGGGAGGGCAGCCAGGAGTACTACCATCCCAGGGCTACAGGGAAGGCCCCAGAGCTTATGGGGACAAGGGTGAAGGACCCAGGAGCACCCTCTGCCCTCGTTCGATCAGGTGGGTCAGCAATAGTTGCCCATGGAGTGGACAAGGGTGGTTTTGGCCAGGAGGCAGCAGGGCGGCTGGTCTCCCAGCCTCACTTGCTGGAGGTGTGTGTGACGGAGTGCTAGGATGCCTTCTGCCCCTCACCCGCACTGCCCTCGCCACCCAGCCCTCCGTACTGGTGGCGGCCCCAGCCCAGCTCAGGCAGGTAAGGCAGCTTCTTGATTCGGATGATGCTGTCATAGAGTGAGGGCTGTAGGCTCTGGGCAACGGCATTGGCCAGAATGACGGCGATCATAACAGGCAGGATGTGGGCGATCTGGCCTGTGAGCTCGAACACGATCACGGCCGTGGACACAGTGTGCGTCACTGCTCCTGCCAGCGCAGCCGCCCCTGGGGACAGCCACCTTCAGTCTCCTCAGGGTGCCCAGGCCCCAGATGACCCCCCACCCCCCCCCCCACCCCTCAACTCTGGGTAGGACCCTCAGGGCTGCCCTGTGCAATCCTGGGGAATGGGCCTGTGCGTCTGAGGGAAGCCTGGTCTCTGCCAGCAGGGGGCGCCAGAGCCTCAGGTCCTATGGCCCAGCCATAGGGGTTTTCCAAGTGGGATAGACACCTGGAGTACTCACCCACCACTGCATAGCCTCCAGGAACAATCCTGTAAGTGCTGCTGTCTGTGTGAATGCCGTCAGGGAACCAAGCAGCCATGCTTTCGCCCACCAGACGCCCAAATGCTGCTCCTTCAGGGAGGGGGGTGGGAAGAGAAACAGGTAGTGGAGGGGGAGGGCAGGGACACTAGGAAGAGAGAGGGTCAGAGGGTGGGGGAAGGGGCCGGTGGGTCATTCAGTGCAGGGGACTACCCTGCGGGGGTGGGGGTTGGGGCGGGGGCTGGACCAAAACCCGCTCCCAGGCAGAGAGGGGACGGCCAAGGGGTGGCCAGAGGGTGCAGGCTGGAACAGGCAGCTGAGGACTCACCAATGACAAACACCGGCATGAAGGCCCCACAGGGCACTGGGATGGTGGTGGCCAGTGCAGACATCCAGAACTGCAGGCAGGAGGTCGTTCAAACAGGTAGAGGCACCACCTGGCCCCAGACAGACCCCAGCTCCACCCCAGAAGCCTACCTTGCTTATCAGTCAGACACAAATGTCCCAGTTATCTCAGAATCCCCCAGAGGTGAGGAAAAGGAGGACTTTGGAACCAGTTAGCTTGGGTTCAGCTCCTCACTTTGCTATCTAGCTGTGTGACTGGGCCAGTTACTTTTAACCTCTTTGTGCCTCGACTTCCCACCTCTAACACAAGGGTACTACTAGTACCTTTCTCATAGCATTGCTGTGAGGCTTAAAGGGGTTAATATATGGAAAGTGCTTAGAGCAGTGCCGCATACCTAGTAAGCCTGTGTTGGCTATACAAATGTAAGGAGCCCCACCTTCATGAGAATGAAGATGACCAGGGTGAGGAAGACGTTGGCCCGTGGTGGGTTCCAGGCCTGTGAGGTTCCAGGTGGCTCTAGTTCCTCCATCAGACCCTGGCGGACCCATGTCCGGTTGTCAAACAGGGTGACCAGTGTCTCTTTCTGTGAGAGCTGTAGGTGAATAGGGTGCCTCAGTCTGGGGGGACAGATAGGATGGAAATGGAAGGGGCCCATAGGCAAGCAAGGGCTATTGGCTTTCAAAGGGATACATCTCAAGAAAAGGTACATGTTCCTTTTTGGCCTGGGGTTACCTGTCCAGCCATGAACTGTCCAAAGCCAGGGGGGAAGGTCAGAGTAGAGATGAGTAGAGTCACCAGGGCCGGGAAAAGCAGGCGTCTAAGAGATGCAGGTTTCACAGCGTCAGATACCAACCTCAGGCTGGTGATAGGCTTGGGTGCCCTCACATACCTTATAGTTAAGGTCACAGCAGAGCCTTGGCTCTTAAATAAAAGCACACAGTTCTGAGAAAAGGTCTCCTTTGCCGCTCATGATACAATGGCCCTGAGGTGATGGCCATCCAGGCCATCTAATGTCTTTCTTTTGGCTCCTCACTCCCTAAGTAGGTAGCAGCAGAGGAGAATGCATCCCCCCAGCCCTCTGTGGGCACCTCTAAAGCTGTGACTCCGTGCCTTACCCTCAAGCTTCTGCCTCTGTCTCTTTGTGGTGACTTAAGAGTGAAGGTGTTGTTGGGGAAAGCTAGGGTTACTCATGAAGCTGACCGAAGGTGCCAAGGGAGCAGGTTGCCCTTTCCCTGAAGCATGTCAGTTCCAAGAGAAATCACGCCTCAAGCCTCCCAGCTCCCAGTCCTTGGGGTCTCAACTGCGAGAGCAGGAGGAATAGCTAAGACTCAAGCATTCTTCAGGGGGCACTGCTATCTGGGCCAACTCAAGGGCTACAGGAAGCCTTAGTCTTTGATCCAAATGCCCTCTGCCACTGACTAAAAATTCAAAAGTGGCAATTTTCAGGTAATTTAAGTAAAAGTCAAAATGTTCAGTCTGGAAAGCACCATTGGACAGTTTCCTCCAGGGACTGCCCATTTTTGACTGGGCCACTATTTGTGTCTCACTTGTTACCACACCTCCTCTCCCCATCGCCAAGGGAATGACCCTCATACAACCCAAGGAAGAATCAACTCACTTCTTCATGAGGAAACGGTTGATGGTCTTCTGCTTCCGCATCACCTGGACAATCTTCCGGTTCAGGTAGACAAAGAGTGCTCCCCCAAAGCCACTGGCGATACTGGAGAGGGAAGAAGCACCTTCGTAAAAGGAGGTCTTCATTCTCTCACCTCCTCCTCTCCCACACCTCAGCTCCCTCAGCTCCTCACCCAATAACAGCAAAGGCTGGCAGCTCCTGGAGGTCGAAGGGGAAGTCAAGTCGGAACCGGGTTTTGAACAGAGCCGTGATGGTTTCTGAAGGGAAGCAGAGCAGCAGAGGGAGGTGGGTGTAGCCTTGGAGGGCCCCACCTCATCTGAACCATTTCAGGGCTCAACTCCTGAACCATGTTGCCCCACCTTCATCTCGGTTCCAGACAGCCAAGACCCGGAAGATGAAGGCGCTGAAGGTGGCAGCAAAGAAGCCCCGCCAGTAGTTGCGCACCGCAAAGAAGGTGGAGGTGACCTCGATGCTGAACAGCACACCTGCGGGGGGTGGGGACAGGGAGAGGGCCCTTGAGGCCTGGGCCTGGCCCATGGCCTCTGACTCAAGGGCCGGGCTGGGGCTGACCCTCTCTGCCCACCTCCAATGGGAGCCGCAAAGCAGCAGCCCACCCCCACGGCACAGGCGGCAGCCAGCATCTCTGTGTTCCGGGATTCATTCTGGCGAAGAGTAGTGGGAAGGGGAGTAGGCATTAGCGTGGGCTCAGCAGTCCACCCCACCCCTATACCTTCCCCCAACGTCCCCCTTACCTCGTAGATGCCCCCAAACAGCGAGAGGAACTTGCTGAGAAGGGCGGCACACATGCTTGCGATATGCACAAAAGGGCCCTGGGAGGTAGAGGCAGGTGGTGAGTGGGGGCTGGGGCACACCTTGATGTTGGACCGGCTTCGTCCTCCCCTGGGAGGGACTCCTTCATTCCCCAACCTGCACTGACCTCTTTGCCAAGGGGCATCCCACTGCCGAGGGCACAAGTCAGCCCGATGACCTTAGCTACGAAGGTCTTGAGGGTGAGGTATTCCTTCAGCACCACTCCTCGCAAGATGGTCTTCATCTCCGGGATGCCAGACCCTGGAGCAGGGGGTGAACAATCCTAGGAGAGTCACAGGATGTGCCTGTTTCAAGAGGCCCATCTCTGCCCTCTCTTTCTCTCCTATTGTACCAACAGCCTGAGGAGCCAGGATCTGTGTGAATCCGGCAGAGAAAGTGATGAGGACGACGGGGTAGGTGACCCAGGCCAGATACTGGAGTAACAGGTTAGTGTTCAAGCCCCGGGACATCCACTGCTGAGCTGTGGAGAGAGGACATATCATTGGCACTCCGGTGCATACACCCAGTCCCTGCCTGGCCACTAGACACAGTTGTGTGACCTGCTGTCCCAGGGAGTACTGCATAGAGCCAGGGGAACAAAGGGTAGGGAGGGGTTAGAGGGCATTCACTGAGACAAAGATCACTGTAGGTGATAGGGTCAGCTGGACAGGGCGGCAAGAAGTTGTGGCCTATGGGAGTGGCAGTGATTACGCCTGAAGACAGGGCGGTCAGGCAGGCCAGGGGAAGTGGTCAGTGGACAAGTGCGGCATGGAGGAAGCAGGCTTATTCTCTCCCGCCCTGCCCCACCAGCCCTTGTCCTCACCCTGCAGACAGGCAGCGATGGCGTAGTCCATGGCCCAGCTGACCAGGGCCATGAGGAGCCCCAGAAGGACTAGGAAGATCCAGTCTTCACCAACCCTGGACACTAGGAACTTATGGCAGTGTACGGTACAGACTGGGAGCAGGCGAGGGAAGAAAGGGACGCTGGCACCAAAGCATACCTACCCCTGTCCACCCCCACCCCTCCCCTCCCGGGCAGCTCGAGTGGCCTCTGTCCCCCTCAGCACAGCTCAGCCAAGTTCCCTGCCCCAACCCAGGTCTCACTGCGGCATCGGGCGCAACGGCTCTGTCCATACTCCAGGAGCTCTGGGGGAGCCCGAGGGGAAGGTGGACCCCTCCAGGGTTCAGGCCCTCCCAGGCGGATCCGAGCAGCTTCCTCTTTGGCAAAGGCCCCAAGGTCCTGAGTATAACGCCCATACATCTGAGTAATAGAGGAGATGGGGGTTAGACAAGGGCAGAGTGGGGAGGCAGGGAGAGCTCCTGGGGCCTCAACTCCCCTTCTCCCAGCCCCCACATTATGTACCCCTTTTTAAACCCATTTTCCCACTTTGGCTTGGGTGGGAACAATGCACACTGCAGATTGTGGGGGCTGTTCTGGCTGGAGTGATGGGGACAGCCAAGGTACAAGCTGTGTCCCTCAGCTCTGGGGGTGGCAGAATAATCGTCCTCTTCTCACAAGCCTGGGGAGGCGGGGAGCAAAAGAGGAGGAGCGGGAGGGAAAGCCCCAGAGAAGGAAAAGATGGAAAAACCTAAAGCAGTGTGCAAGTGGGCGGAGGGAAGGTCAGAGAATAGGGGATGGTCAAGGGCACATGGGTAACAATAAGGGCCTCATGGAACTGGGGGCAGCTGAGCTGGGCCTAGGAACAGGCGGGGCCCCAATCCTTATCACGTTCCTGCTGGGCCTCTGGCCTGTGACCGACTCAGCTGTACCCCTCCCGCCCACCCTAATCCCCTTGTCCCCGTTCTCCACTCCCACCCCAGCCTGTCAGCCCAGCTGGGAGTGGAAAGTCTCTCTGGGTGGGTAGAGAGTACTTGGTGACCTCAGCCCCACTCTGGAGCTGCCCTGAGACCCGTGGTCGGTTAGGGGACAGCAGAAGCTGATGGCTTGGCTGTGATTGTGGATGCTGGGGTGATGGGATGGGAGAGTGGCCGAGCAGTGGCTAGACCTGCCAAGCTGGGCGTGTGTTTGGGGGGTGGGGAGGAGTAGATTCCGGCTGCCACCCGCAGAGCTTCAGGATACAAAGGGCTCCTGTTGGGGCTTGGGGGGGAGTGGAGGGAGGGAAAGATAGAGATACACAGAGAGAGAGAGAGAGAGAGAGAGAGTGATAGAGAGCAGGAAAGGGAGGAGAGGCAACCAGAGTGGAGAAAGGTCGGGGCGAGGGGCGGGGGGAGTCTGGGAAGGGGCACAGAAGAGAAAGGAGACTAGAGGGGAAGAAGGGAGGAGGAGAAGAGAGAGAGTAGCGTATAGGAGGCGACAGCATAGGAGGGGGAGGTGAGTGTGTGAGAAAGACAAAGGGATCGGAAGGACCAGGAGGAGAGGCTGGAGCAGGGAGTGCCCAGGAGAGAGCCTGACCCTGAGAACTCTGTTCCAGAGATGAGATAGAGACCAGGAGAAGGAGACGTGGCTGGTGCCCGGCTACCCTGACCAATGCCCCATTCTTGGCCCATGCAGACTGGCAGACACGTCCCAGGCTGTGCAAAGGCTTACCCCTCTCCCCTTGCTCCACCCCCACCCTGCCACCTCTCCCTGTCATCCTGTTTCATCCAGTCACTTTTCTTATAACTGGGCACCTCCCTGCCTCAGACACAGCCCAGGCCCCCTCCTCCTGGAGAAGTACCTTCCCTGCCTCCTTCTGGGCAAATTCCAGCCCACACTGATAAAAACGAGCTACAGGGCCCACTCCCTTCCCTAGAGTTTGGGTCCCCCACCCCAGTGACACAAGTAGAGGCAAAAGGTTTCTCAAACACTGAAGTTACAGTGGCGGCTGTGAGTCAGCTCAGATCCCCAGGACCCCTGCTTCTAATGATGTTGAGGGCCGGCCCTGGGGTGGGTATGGGCTGGACATCCAGAGTCAGCCTGGACAAAGGTCCCAATTCTCACACCCATTCCTGCTTGACCCATCCTCCTGTAAAGCTCCTGTTCCCCAGGGTAGCAGGTAACCTTTTTTCCCCCAAAGAATCAACTGAAGGATTCCTATCCATGCTGGGTTGCCAGCCACTCCAGCAGTAAGGGCCAGGGCTGGGTTTGGGTCTGATCATCCTTCTAGCACGTGCCATGCACAAAGTAGAGACAGAAGGAATGTCTTTGGATGGTGGAGATACAGTGGAGAGAGAGAATGTCCAAGGATGTGGGTAGTGCTGGGAAGGGGTAGTGGGGTGCTGAGCCCTCGCCCCAGGTGGTGGTGGGGAGGAGCAAGGAAAACGTTGCTGGGGGTGAGTAGAGAGAAGGACAACTAGGACAAGCAGCTGAAGTCCTTGTCCTGTGCAGGCCCCCAACCTCAGCTAGAGACCTGAGTGCAGCTTTCCACCTTTTAGCCCTTGAGGCTGTCAGTTTTCCCAGGTCAGAGGGCGGGACGGGGTTAGGTTAGGCCCCCCCGACCTCGTCGCTTCCACAGGTAACTGGGAGCAGCGGTCCGGGAGCACATTCCTCAGGGCTCTGCTGGCTTCACTTACCAGGGTCTGCTCGTACTGCAGCGCCCGCGGCTCCATCCCTTCCTCCGCCGCCGCCGCCCCCGCCGCCGCCGCCGCCATCTCCGCTCACAGCCCTCTGGCCTCCCGCCGCGGCTCAGGCTCTGGCCCGGCTCGATTCCCGGCCCGCGGAGCCCGCGCCCACAGCCGTCCCGTCCCCGCAGCCCGGGCGGCCGAGTGCAGAGTGCGGCGGGCCCCGGGCGGGCGCCGCTGGCACAGCCTCCCGCTCGCGGCCCCTCCTAGGCGGGCGGGCCGAGGGCGGTGCCCTCCGCGCTGCTCCGCCCGCCGGCCCCTCCGAGGGAGCGGGTCCTGCCCGGCCGGGGTCCTCGTAGAGGCCGCCTCCCGGGCTCGGGAGAGGCGGCAGGGGGCGCGGGCAACGCGCGAGCCCGCGACCCCACTTGGTGGAGGCCGGTGGCTGAGAGGGGCGTCCCGGGCCAGGGCGGGGGCGGGTCCGCTGGCACGTGGAGGGGCCGGACCGCGGCTGCGGCTCTGCGCGCCGGGTCGGGAGGGGCTGGACAGGCCGGGGCTCGGTAGGGCCTGGGGCGGGGGCTGCCGAGCCGGCTAAATCAGATTCGGGCCCAATCCCTCAGCGGCGGTCCCCTCTCTTGCTTCACCGGAGGGGCCAACGGCTGACTGGCCAGGAAAGGTCCCTGTGCTCTGCTGGGGGGTGAAAAACAAAGCTAGGGGAGAACTCGGAGGGGGTCGCTAGGCCCAGAAACGGAGGTTGCTTGGAATTAGGACCCTCGGTCTCTCTCATCCCCTTCCTTTCTCCTTCCCTTCTTTGCGGGTCCCTCAGGAGCACCCCCAGGGAGGTGCACTTTGAGCCACCTGGCCTTCGGCTAGTGCCGGGGGTTGGGGTGGAGATGGGGAGGGAACGGGAATGGGTGAGGCCAGAGGGAAGGGAGGTCTAGGTGCCTGGGAGGCGGGCGTGGTGGGGACAGAGGTCGCTTCTCCCTGGCAGGGCCCAAAGAGAAACCGGAGTAGGTGCTGACGTCTAGCAGCCATGGGGGAACACGGCCTGCTGGGGCTTTGCGTTCTCTGTGAGGGTCCGGAGGACAGAGCAGAGGGGGTGAGCACTAGTGTATGAGCAGCGTCAGGGAGAGTGTCAGGAGAGGCCAGTGCCCAGGAAACAGGCAGTGTGCAGGAGGAGGCAGCGCCGGGGTGAAGGGGCGCGCGGGAGGTCGCAGGGGGCTCCCGGGTAAGGGAGCAGTGCCCAGGAGGGGGCCGAAGTGAGAGCTGGCACCCTAGAGGAAGGGGCAATGTAAAGAAAGAGGTGGCATCTGTAGGATAGGGTAGTGCCAGGATGAAGAAGCCCGTAGGAGAGCTTGTCTAGAAGGAGAGGACCGTGGTAGCGGAAAGGGAAGAACAGAGCTTAAGGGGCAGGGCTCGAGGAGGGCAGTGGGTTTGGGGTTAATGCCCTGATGAAGGGGTGGTGTGAGAGAAGAGAGCAGGAAAGGGGACGGTGCAGGCTTTCCTCTTCCCCATGGTGACATCATGGCAAATTCCCAAACTGGAGGGACCCGGCTCAGGTGACATCCAGCTGGGACGAGCCGGCCCAGGCCGGCCTGGGTGCCAGCAGGAAGGGCTGGGTTTTGCGCCCAGTCGGGCCAGCGCCCTGGGGGCGGGGTGCTGCTCCCCTCGCTCTCTGTGCGGACTTGCCCTCGGCGGGCACGCAGACCGGCACAGTAAGGCTCGGGCCGGGCTTCTCTGGGCCAAGGATCAAGGTCCCTGGCTGGGGCAGGCCGCTTGAGCATTCCAGTCTTCCAGACCCGGCTTCTGAAGAGGGCGCAGTAGAGCCTCGGGAGAGAGCCGGACGCGACGCCACCTCTGTCGGAGGTGGGACCCATCGTGTCGCCGCCCGGGGCGGGGTTTTCTGGACCCGAAACCAGCCCTCAATTCTGAAACCTCTGGGAAACAATCGTTCGGGGCGGAAGTTAAGAAGCCCCGAGAGCTAGGCAGCGGAAGTGGCTGCGGTACGGTTCTTCTATGCGCATGCGTTATTGTATTCCTTTGCTGCTGCCGTTTCAGCGCTGCGTCGTCTTAGCGCGCCTCTTTTCCTCCACGCGAGGGGGTGCGCTACCCCTAGTCGTCGTGGTCAGCGCGCCCAGTCCCTCTGCTACTCTCGTGACCCCCTCACCATGGCGGGCATCCTTTTTGAGGATATTTTTGATGTAAAAGACATTGACCCGGAAGGCAAAAAGTTTGACCGAGGTAAGCAAGGTTTGGAGGGGCGGTTTCGGGGGAAGGGGCTAATCTCTTCTGGTACCCGCCCCCAGGCTGCTTGTCCACCCACTTTCGCGTGGCCTTTCCCTACCGGTGGGTCCTGGTGTGGGGACCTCTCTCGAGAAATAATTTTATAGATAAGAAAACGGAGACTCCCGAGCTCTCCCTGGTTTCACACAAGCTGTGCTCGCTGCCTGGGTGGCCTTTTCTGCTGGTGCTGGTGGACTCCAGGCATCTTTTATAATCGTTCCCCGCTCTGGACCGGGCGCTGAACTTAACACTTTACACGCGCTTGTCTCACTTATTTTCTTCCAGGAGTAGGCGGTGTCTTACCCATTTTGCTCTGAGAGGCTAAGCAGCCCACCCAAGGTTGTACAGTGAATAATCCGACTTCACAACCCATTCCTCAGAGTCTTTAGCTGTTTGTAAAATCTTCTCAGAGTTTAAGAGTAGACTGCTTGGTATACACCTCTTTATTCTGTCATTTATCAATAATTGTCCTGGGTGTCTCTTCCTTTGCCTGGACACTGATAAGTTCTTCGGGACAAACACCAGTTCTTACACATCTTGATAATCAATCCCCTTAGCACAGCACCTGACACAGGAAGAGGAAACCTTAGGATGAATGAATACCTTGCCCCAAATCAGGTTATTTCTTAATCACTTAGGTTGGCCTAGAACCTGGATATTATTTATTGCCAGAGGATCTTTGATTCTTTTCTGTGGATTCTGTCCACTGGCCACAGGTTGTCTCCCCTTTCCTTCCTGCATGTGTGATTCTGATTGAGCCTGTACTTCTGTGAGAGCAGATGAGAGGCCAGTGGATACAGACTGCATTAGACTGAGTATTCTGTTGCATCCAGGCCCCTGAAGTACCTGTCTGCCCTGCCCTGTAGGGTCTGCCCTGGGCCACAGGCAGTTACCTTCTGCCACTCTTCCCCTCCAGTGTCTCGGCTGCATTGTGAGAGTGAATCTTTCAAGATGGACCTCATCCTTGATGTAAACATTCAGATTTACCCTGTAGACTTGGGTAAGTATTGAACACAAACAGCAGGAGGCTTTATGCCATCTCAGCTGTTCTCCACCCTCTGCTACCGCTGTTGTTTTCAGGTGACAAGTTCCGGTTGGTCATAGCCAGTACCTTATATGAAGATGGTACTCTGGATGATGGTGAATACAACCCCACAGATGATAGGCCTTCCAGGTGAGGGGATGGAAAAAGGAGCACCTGAAATGTGCCTGAGGACTAAGTGGATAGGTGTATAGAAAGACCCTTACTTAATTCATGAAATAAATGATTATCAGCAGACTCTGTTAGCTTAAGAAAAGTGCAGCACTTAAGAATCCAGACATCCAGGTGTTTATCCAAAGCAGTGATTACAGTGTGAGTTGTCACTTTTTGATAGTGGAGGAAATGAGCACTGAATGACCTAGGCTCTGTGGGCCTTGTGTCTTGGGAGGGAGTTTGGTGTGATGGAAAGGCTTTGGACGCCCACTCAGTTCACATCTCAGCTCTACCACTTATTTGTTGGATAACCTTAACCTCCTTCAACCTTAGTTTTTTCTCATCAGTAACATTGATGGTCATACCTAGCTCACAGGGTTGCTGTGAGGATTGAATGACATCACGTTTAGAAAGTGCCTGGTGTTATGATGCTGGCGTATAGTTACCAGTTACCATTTTTTTAAAGGGCCTCTTACTTTTGTTAACAGTATTTAAGAATAACTGCCCCTATTGTTCCACAGGGCTGACCAATTTGAGTATGTCATGTATGGGAAAGTGTACAGGATTGAGGGAGACGAAACGTCTACTGAAGCAGCAACACGCCTGTAAGTTCCTTGGTCTTGTGAGAGCCCTTTCCCTTCTCATTTTGTGAGAATTTGGGCTATGCTTTGAAAATCTGGACCATCCTCAGGCTCCCTGGATTTCTTTCTTCAAGCACCTCAGACCTAGCGGGACCCAGAAAGGAACTGTTTTGGGAACAGTTTCAGTCTGAAATGTAGGCTGGTCAGTTTGCCCTCTGTCAGGATCTTAAGGCCTGTGATCTAAATGAGAAACTGTTAATCTTGCTGAGTGAAATGCCAAGGAAAGTTACTTCTCCAAGAACTAAATGCAGCATAAGTGATTAAACTGCTAGGCTTTTTTGTTTGTGTGTGTGTGTGTGTTTTGCTACTCTGCAATCCAATCCCTAGTTCTTTGGTTTCTCTGCCCAACTATTTTTTCCTTTTCTTTAAAACCTTATTAAAACAATATGTGCCCTTTGCAAGAAATTTGAAAAGCAGAAAAGTAATATGAAGAAGGAAAAAAGTCACCTATAATTCTATAACCAGAGGGAATCTTCTACATAAACATTCTTGAATGTTCTAGGTTTTTTTTTTTCCTATGTACTTTTTTCTTTGAGATCATGTTGTTTATTACAATGTTTTGTTCTGTTCCATTTGCTTAATGTTATGTAAAACATGTTTCCTCATGTCAATTTAAAGCTTTTCCTAAACATTTTTTTTTAATTCCTAAACATTTTTATAGCTGTGTAACATTCCAATAAATGGATGTATCTTAATTGATTTGACCATTTCCCTTAGTTTGGTCATGGAGTATTTTCCACCTTTCTGATATAAAAAACACTGCCTTGCACATATCTGTGCCGTCATCTTTGTCTGAAATTTGGTTCCTAATGACAGAACTCTAGAAGGGTGCCTTTTTTTCTTAGGCTGGCATGGAGAGTAGCTGAGTAGCAGTTTTTGCTCTGGCACTCAGACTCACGGGACTGGGTCTTCTGTTTCAGCTCTGCCTACGTGTCCTATGGGGGCCTGCTTATGAGGCTGCAGGGTGATGCCAACAACCTGCATGGATTTGAAGTGGACTCCAGAGTGTATCTGCTCATGAAGAAACTGGCCTTCTGAACCACCCAGGAAGCTAGCCTTGCTGCTTAGTCACTCAGGTCCTGGATGTTAGTTCAACCCGAATAGCAGTTGCTGTTGTTCACCTGTTCGAAAGGGGCTGACTCTCTGTCCACCCTGAGTGCATCTTTAGCAGGTCTGGACTTAGTGGGAAACTGACTTGCCGGTGAAAGACCCAGTGGGAGAGCTTAAGATGTTTTATGTACATGATTTTTTAAATTAAACTTTACTTTTTCAGACTCTTTTCCCTTCCTTTTTAAAAAAGGTTTTCCCATTTTCAAATCATTTTTTTCAACTTGCTTGTGGTACATTACGTTTCTGGCCCACAGCCAGATGATCACGTGTCAATACAGGATCTATCCCAACCTTTCAGTATCTGGGTTCAGGATTATCTCAGGCTCCTGGCTGACCATCCCCAACATTTCCCCTCCAAGGTGATTTTCTGTGTGGGAGAGAAAGTGTTGTGCTTTTGGCTCCTGAGGGCACCACCCATTTGGCACAGAATTTTGAATAGGCAAGGAGCCTTGCTTATGTTCTTCCAACACTTTCAGTCTCTCAGGAAGTCAGATCGCGTTGACTTGAATGTGTTGCCTGCATAGCCTGGATGCATTCATCATTTTTATGGAAGCTTTGAGATGAGGCTTTTAGAGACAAACATGGGACACGACTCTGAAGATGAGAGCAAGAACGATCTGGTGGTTGTGGAAGCAAGTGGATGAGCTAGCTCTGCTCTACATTCTAGTGGTGACCTGGAGGGAGGGTAAGTGGCGGTGGTTTTCACCAGTGACACTGAACAGAGAGCTGCCACACAGACCAGTGAAATGGACAGGGCAGCAATACCAATTAGGTTGGCAGTTCAGTGCCAGTGCCCTGGACAATACACTAGCCTGACTGCAGTCACTAATTTAACAGTAGGGGGGAGAGCAAAGTTGAGGCAGTGGTGATGCTTGCAAGGACTCCAGCATCTGAGCTCGGTCTTCAGCCTGGCATTTGTGGTCTCAAAGTACATGGGACCCTGATTTCCCCTGGTAAGTTCAGGGTAACAATTCAGAAAGATTTTTTTTTGTGTGTTAAGCTGTTGTCTCTTGACTTCCCAGTTTTGCCATGGGAGCTGGTCATCCTGCTGGGATGCCTGGGGTATTTCCTTCCCCATCATTTTCAGGTCTTTACTGGAGGTGTTAGGAATAGTATTTAGAGAAATGGGTTGAAAATGAATGGCCTCCGAAGGGGGGTGAAGGATGGGTGGGGTGGTTGTGGAGAAAAGATGTTTTCTTTGCTTTACTGTGGGGTGGGGGAGAGTGAGGGGAGAGGGAAATAGGACATGAATTGAGTTGGGCTGAATTTTTATGGAATCCTAGAACCTTTTCCATGCAGTCAAAAAAAAATTTTTTTTGTAGGGATTGGAGAAGGATGGATTTAGATAAGAAAGGGAACCTAATTACCAATAATGGTTTGTTGGGTAGCAGACTGTCCTAGCTGCCCTGGGGTGGCAGAAGAAAGAGAGCTGGCATACAGTTGAATAGAGATAAGAGTGTCCTCATTGTAACAATTTTTTGTCTTTTCTGTAAAGGGAGGAAGGGACAGAATCAGCCAGATAGAATGACGGGTTAGACGTTCAATAGAGGCAAGTTAGTTTACACTGGAGCAGCCCATGAGTTGTTTGCATTTGCCCCAGGGTAAGTCAGATGCCAACCCTGGATGCCTGGAGCTTTCTGGCTATGTACTTCTTTGTAGCCTTGCCATCTTTGTCTCAGCTGACTGTGCTGAAAACTTTTGTCTTTGGTCCCTTTTGCATCTCATGTACTGGGTGCTGGCTTTCATGTATCATGAAGTGTTTCATTTGATCATTAGATTTAGCCTCCGTTAATATTTCAGTAAATTAAAATTTCTGCTTACCATTCCCTTGACTCCACATTGGAATTTGTAGTGTGGATAAACGGATTCTCTTCTTTGCAGAAATCGTCACCATCTGAGATTTGGACAGCACTTTTGAGCTTTGTGCGTTTGTTGATTTTTTTTTTTCTCCATGGCAACTGTTCTGTTCAGGAAGTGGGGTGGGGGGAACACCTGGAGATGCCTAAATTGGTTGCCCCACCAAGAGCTTTGGTTTTCTACTCAGAACTCATTTAACTGTTGATGTGTACTCTCTAAGGACTTGGAAATTTCTTCCAATAAATAGAGACACTGATACATTGGACAGTGCACCACACTGGGGAGCATTTGGGCTCCAGACTAAGTCAGCGTAGGGTGTTTCTTTTCCTGTTCACAGGCTATGAAACCACTGGGAACTTGCTCCTCATCTGTAAAGCAGAGATGTTAATAATCTACCTTATAGGGATGTGTGAGTGTTAAAGGTAATGTGCATTAAGTTCCTGACATGAGGGCTTTCACTCTTGTTGTTTTGGAATGCCTTTAATGACCCTGGGGTTTTTGTGGTGTTTGGAACCCTAGGTTTCTGGCTCCTCTACCTAATGGTAGCTTTTGCTGTCTTTTGGGGAGTTTGAAGTGGGAGGGGAAAAGCTTCCAACAGCTTTCCTACAGGAGCCTCTGGAGGTAGTGTTGACCTTTGCAATGGAGTGTTTAGGGCAATATAAACCTCTTCTTCCTAAGTACCAAGGTGACATTTATTCAAAAAGCCCCATAAGCCTAGCTTGTTTTCTAGACATCCCCAGGCAGAGTTTATGGTGGTCACACAGGTTTGCATTTCAGATAGTAGATACTTCTGGGAATTGGGAAATGAGCCTTCAACTTGCACTTGACTTGTACTTGCCCCTCCTGCTGTGTGAGCCCTGGGAGACTGACTCAAGCCACTTCCTGCATTTCCCCCTGACCTCCACAGGAGGGAGGCAGGAACCCGCGCCTGGCGAAGCTTCCTGCTGAGCTGCTGAAGTGCTGGCTGTTTGCTCAGCTGTCACATCCAAGTCTCATCTTGTCTTGACTGACCCCATCTATACAGCCTTACCTGGGGTGTAAGGCTCTCCAGAGCTTCCTGTTAGCTTCTCTCAGGGTGGGGGGTGGGAGGGAGGGATCTTTTGCCCATGGGAAGAACATCTTCCCTTCACTTTTCAGGTAGCTTTGAGTCCTGTCGTTTCTTCATTATTTAATCCCTCTCAGTTTTGTCTGTTATGGAGGAAATTTTCTGAGAGACCTCTCATTCATTTCTCCAGAGTAAGGGTCTCCTAAGAAAAGGGGATCAGAGCTCCATTAAAAATGATAGTAAAGAGAATAGAGAGACTAACCTTAGTTCTGAGCAGAAAACACAGGCTTTTTTCCCCTGAGATAAGTTCTACCTCTGTTCAGAAGCTAGGCCAGGTCAGGCCTTTGTAGAATTATCACATGAAAAATATATAGAAAATTAGTAAGTTGTAAATTTGTGCAGAAAATAGACCAGAGATAACTAACTGCTCTAGTGAATATTACTGATGGTTTAAAAAATAGCTTTTGAAGTTTTTTGGCATATAGTAAAAAATTATACTTTTTCTGTCCTGCATGTCCCCCTTCACCAGGACTTTGGGTGTCCGGTGAAAGCAGGAAATCTGATAAAGGCCTACCTCGTGGATATTGTGGATTCAGTTCTAGACCACTACAATAAAGTGAATATCACAGGAAGCAAATCACACAATTTGCTTTTGGTTTCCTAGTGCATATAAAAGTCATGTTTCCATGATACTGTGGTCTATTAAGTGTATAACAGCACCAAGTCTAAAAAAGTAATGCACATACCTTCATTAAAAAATACTTTATTGTTAAAAAATGCTAACCATCATCTGATAACACAGGGTTGCCACAAACCTTCAATCTGTAAAAAATACAGTATCTACAAAGAGCAATAAAATGAGGTATGCCTGTATAGCTGCAGTTGTCTCCCAGGGCCTCTCCTACAAGTAAGGGGACTGTACGTGGAGGCTGACATTGGCAGTGCTGAGTACCTTACTCTTCCTGAGACAGATTCCGGAAGTGAGAGTGGGCTGCAACTAGAAGAGAACTGGAAGAGTTGGGTGTGATGGCTGAGGGATCAGGAAGCAGGGGTTGGAGCTGGACCGTGGGGATGGGTGAGGTGGGCGAAGGAGAGAAGAGTGTGTATTGTCCAGGGGGAGGATGGGCTGGGGAAGGAGACTCTCCAGGCTGGAGGTAGGGTGGCAGGGAGCCCATGTCTGAAGTTCCCAGAGGAATATCCGGGGCTCCTAGGGCCCTGGGTGAGGGCCCAGGAAAGAGTCCATGAATTCCACTTAAGGGTCCTTGTGTTCCATTCAGGTGTCCAGGGATTTGGCCTAAGGACCTGGAGGTTTGGTTCAGCAGACCAGGAATCTTGGCTCTGAATCCTTGCAGCCTGTTCGGAAGTCCAAAGCCAGTAGTTCTGGCTGAGACACTGGAGTTGGTCTCCAACAATCCAGAAGTCCTGTTTGGGAGCTTGTTCAGTGTGAGCAATGGAGAGATGCTGCCTGGGACAGCTGTGGCGGGTGGGGCCTGCTTGGCACAGAGGCTGGGCCCCACTACAAGCAGCAGGAAGCGCACCTTTCCTCGGAGCAGCTGTTGGAAGTTCAGGAAGATGGCACTGGGATCCTTGTGAGCTGTGGTCCTGCCCTGTGGAGGAAGCTGAGGGCAGAGGATGGGCCTGAGGCCAGAGACCTGGGCCAGATATCATGCCTGCCTGTCTACGTGGGGAAGATAAGGTGCCAGAACCCAGGCTTTGAGACTGGGAGGATGCACTCCTTAGCAGGTCAGCTCTTCCACTCTCAGGATTTCCAGAATTTTCTAAGGGGACTGAGTCAGAAAAGAAATATTCTCTAACTCCCTTGACTGGGGACTTACCTGGGTTCCTAGGAGGCCCTGCAGGGCCCCAAGGAGGAGACGGACCTGCCCAGAAAGCTGCACCAGGAGGGATGAGAGGCAAGTGGGGCCCAGCTGTCCCCGCGCTGCCATCACTGCCTCCAGCAGAAGGGTCGTGGTTCCCAGAACGTCCTGTGCTTTGGTCTGCTCCTGGGAAAGAGATGGAAGAGAGAAGCGGACAGCTTCAAAGGGTATTTGAATGGCGGGTGGGGAGCCTGTAAGAGCAGCCAGCAGAATGAATCATAGGAGCTGAGAATTGGACAGGACCTAGGTCCCACCCAGCACAGGAATTCCTTCAGTCTCCCGACAATTGGTCATCAGCCTCTGCTTGAATAACTCCAGTGTCCGGTAACCCAGCTGGCTCTTAACACGTAATTTCAGTAAGAAAAGCTCTTTTTATTTTTATTTTTTTCCCGTTCTTACATTATTCTGTAATCTGCCCTATTATAGCTTTTACCTCTTGGTTCTAGTGCTGCAAATCCAGTCTTCCTTCTACAGAATGTTAGGATCATACGATTTTTAAAAGCTTAACATCCTTAGATACGAGACCATCGTAAAAATGATAAAGATGAAGGGAAGGGACTTACTGATAAATGGCAGAACAGAATCTACAAGGATCACTAGCAATTGCCCCTCCTCCCTGGCCTGGTCCCCAGAAAACCTGAGGGAAGCAAGGGAATTCTAGGTGTCTTGAGGGCAGAAGAGCTGACCTGCTCAGCAGTACTCCCTTCTAGAAGGTTCTTCAGTCTCAGACTAAAGCAATCTGTGCTCTACCATGATGGCTACTCTTCTCCAATCCAATCACATGAGCTTTAGTATTTTTTTAAACCATTCCTCACATAACGTATTTTCTAACCTCTCACTGTTCAGGTTGCTTCGACATGCTAGTTTAATATGGGCCCCTGAGTAAATTAGCATGCATCTAAAAGAAGATAGCTAGTACTCAGTGCAGTAGTGTAAGTGTAGTCCACAGACACAGAGAACAAACCTATGGATACCAAGGGGGAAATGGGGGGTGGGGTGAGCTCAGAGATTGGGATTAACACATATACACTGTTGATACCATGTATAAAATAGGTAACTAATGAGAACCTACTGTATAGCACAGGGAACTCTATTCAAAGATCTGTGGTGACCTAAAAGGGAAGAAGTCCAAAAAAAGGGATATGTATATGTATAGCTGATTCACTTTGCTGTACAAAGGAAACTAACACAACATTGTAAAGCAACTATACTCCAATAAAAATTTTTTTAAACGTGCAGTCCACTCAGAATAGAGCTTTTTAGGAATGTTTCTACAAAGTGGATGTTAAACATCTAAAGCCACCTAGGATCTCTAGCTTTTTAAGTAGCTGCTGCTTCAGTAATATTACAATGCTAAGTTTGAGGCAATCCAACCCTCCCAGGTCTTTTTCATAGTAAGTTCTAGAGCTAAAAATTTATGTGAGGGAAGCAGGGGCACTGTGGCCTGAAAGTTGGAAGCAGATTTTATTCAGTTACTTCACACACATCCAGAGTTTTATATACATCTGTTATATACATCTTTGGTTTTGACCTAGCCTTTTAGCAATTTGAACCTTCATTCTGTCTTTTGTTATTTTAGCTGTGCCTCCCAGTTTTGTGTCATCAGAGGATGATAGATCCGTCTTGCTTCTTCACACCAACTTAAGGTTGAACAGATTAAGATGAATAAGTTCTGGGGGTCTAATATACAGTGATTACAGTTCATAATACTGAATTATGTGCACTTGAAATGTGCTGCTGCTGCTGCTAAGTCACTTAAGTCGTGTCCGACTCTGTGTGACCCCATAGATGGCAGCCCACCAGGCTCTTCTGTCCGTGGGATTCTCCAGACAAGAACACTGGAGTGGGTTGCCATTTCCTTCTTCAATGTATGCATGCATGCATGCTAAGTTGTTTCAGTCGTGTCTGACTCTGTGCGACCCTATGGACAGCAGCTCACCAGGCTCCTCTGTCCACGGGATTCTCTAGGCAAGAATACTGGAAGGGGTTGCCATTTCCTTCTCCATAAAATGTGCTAAGAGAGTAGATTTTAAATGTTCTTACCACAAAAAAGAAATATTAGGGCTCCCCCAGTCATCCAGTGGTTAAGAATCCACCTGCCAATGCAGGGGACATGGGTTCGATCCCTGGTCCAGGCAGATCCTACATGCTGTGGGGCAACAAAGCCCATGAGCCACGACTACTGAGCTCCTGCTCTGGAGCCCTCGAGCTGCAGCTACCTAGGCCTGCATGCCCTAGAGCCCGTGCTCCACAACAAGAGAAGCCACCACAATGAGAAGTCTGTGTACTGCAACTAGAGAGCAGCTCCTGCTCTCTGTAACTAGAGAAAAGCCATGCAGCAAAGATGACGCAGTGCTGCCAAAAAAATAAATAAGAAATATTAATTACAAGATGTGATGCAGGTACTAGCTAATGTTAATCATTTCATGATATATGTATATTATATCAACACGTTGTATACTGCCTTAAACTTACACAATGTTATATGCCACAATGTTATAAAGCTGAAAAAAGGGAAAAATCTGAATTTAAAGGTCAAGGAGGCTAATAGTATGCTACAAAATAAATCGACTACTGTTTCTTGCCTTAAAAAAAGAAAGGTTGAATGGAAATAGGTCAAAGGCATGGCCACAAGAGACCTCTATCCAGCTTTTCATGGTCAGCCTTGACTCTATTTAACATACTGGGCCACAAGCCATCATCTTGTCCAGAAGATACCCCCATAGTAGAATGTATATTGGGCTAGGGTGGCCAAGTTGAAGTGGAGCTCTTTTTAAAAGAGAGCTCAGAAAATGTGAAAAATCCATGGGAATCAGTAGGAAACAGATGAAAACAGGATTAGGGAAACCAAGGGAAAGGATGGCTTTCTTACCGTCTGGGTTTTCCATTCTCCCAAGCTGAAGTCCACAGCAGGCAGAAGGACAGGTGTGGACAAAGGGTTAACGTCTGGACACTGGCTCTGTTGAAAGAGATTGGTGGGGTGGTGGAGAGGGCACGTTATGGTGGCCCAATTACCAGGATAGGCTTCCATGCGTAATACAACCAGACCGGAGCTTTTTTTTTTTTAAATTTTATTTTATTTTATTTTTAGTTTTTTATTTTTTAAATTTTAAAATCTTTAATTCTTACATGCATTCCCAACAGACCGGAGCTTTTAAGAGAGCATTTGATTATAAACCATAATCTTTGTAAAGGGGTAGTAATCGGATCAGGGGGTGGTGGTGGTGGTCTTACTAAGACAATATTGGAAGGATAGTGATTGGATTGGGGAGTGAGAGGGAGTGGTGGGAGTGAGGGTATATCTCCAGTTAAGTGGGCAGAAGGGAGAGTGCTTGGGGATTCTCACCAGTCTGCTGTGAAGGACATGGGAGTCACGAAGCAGTTTATTTAGGAGTCGGGGGTCACAGGCAGGAGGAGCCGGGCTGGACAGAGTTATTCTTGCAGTTAGGAGAAGGATGACCACGAGGAGCAATTCTTAGATGAGGAGAGGTGAAGTTGAAAGGGGTGGATAAGGAAGAGATCATTGTCGTTTGGCGGTCCAGAAATTCCTATTTAGGACCCAGACCTGAAATCCAGGGAATCTGCTGCTCAGAGGCCTTATTCTGAGGTCGCCTCCCCCACATCCCGCCACCACAGCACATTTCCTGTCTCTTTTCCCTCTACCAGGTTCTGATTTGGCCCTAGTTCTCCCAAGGGTTTTCTTACCAGTCAGCTCCATTCTGGCCAGGCTGTCTGCTTGGAGTGGCTCCCTGAATGGGGCCTCTCCCCTGAATCCGTCCTGGGGCCATGGAGGCGGCTTGGGCTCTTGCACTTCTGGGCAGAGTGGGGCGGGGCACAGGTGGGGCACAGGTGGGCCAAGGAGGAGGAGGATTTAGAACCTATCCTGCAAGTGACAAGAATGATGAACAATTAATGGAGTTTCAAGGAAAAGAAAGTCTGCCTGGCTAGGGGAATAGACCCGTTGGGAGGGTGTGAGATGCTGACCAGCCTAGCACTGCTAAAGCCCCAACTGCTCCAGTCATCCTGTGATTGTCCCAGACAGTGTCTCCTCTTCGTCAGAGTTCCTCAGTACCTCTGAGGTGGCGCCAGTGACCCAGGCCCCCGCCAAGAGCAGCAGGACAGAATATGTACACACACATCTAACTGCCTCAAAATCTGAGCAACCCTGCCTGTTTGGTTGGAGAAAACCTGGAATGGGGATAGAGAATGGACGCACTGGGGCTCAAGCCTGGAGAAAAGATTGGAAATGGCTATAGGGCCAGGGCCAGGACCCGGAGCTAGCAAACATGTACAATATGCTCAGGGGTAGCTTGGGGAGTGGGGTTGAGGAGAATTGGACCAAAATTAAACCGAACTACTAAAAGTCGGTGATTAAAAGATTGAGAAGATGATGTGGGAGAAATTAATCTCTCATTCTGTTTCTATCTACTCCAACACATAAAGCCTCTAGGGGTTTTTCTTTGGTTATTCAAGGAGAAGAGATGGGCTAACAGTTTGGGAACTTCCTTCCTGAAGCAAGTTGCCCAGGAATGAGCACCTGCTGGGTGAGCTGATGCCTGCCTTACAGAGCTTACCTCACCTTAGATACCCACCATATCGGTCTCATAGCCCTCACCTTCCTCCCTGCCCCCTCGGCAGACCCCTTCCGGTTCCTTTGCAGGACCCCCCACATGGCTTCCTTCTTCTTTCACAAGTTGTGCAAAGAGGCCTGCACCTGATTCAATATTGGGATTTCCTGTAGGTCTGTCAACATTCATGAGCCCTCCTCCCATTACCCTCTCCTTGTGCCCTGGCTTGCCTGGCCCATCTCCCCCAGCCCCAGGATTCAGAACCTCTTAAGCTCATTAGGAATGACTGGGTATGAATGGGGGTTGAGGCTGTGTCCACCTCGCTGCCATGTTCCCTAAGTCCGAAAAGCACTTTCTTTCTTGTTTTCTCCCTGGGCTCATGTCCCCTTTCTTGAGGGCCAGCTAGGACTGTGCTATATTCCACTAAGTCTGTTATCAGTCCCTCAGAACCCAGCACCCCACCCCCTACCCCTGCTCTGTCCTGCTCCTCCCATTCTGGGAAGGCCACACTCTTCTCGACAAAGGTCAGTGCCTGTAGGTTCCAGTTTGCCTACCCCTCCCCCAGCAGAGAGCCCAATTCCTCTTTCCTGTCTTTCCTACCCTCACTTAACTCCAAACCTGGCTTGCCACTCACCGGGTAGAGAAGGGCTCCAGGACTCAGGTCCAGAGCAG
Organism: Ovis canadensis; assembly: GCF_042477335.2. Lineage (NCBI taxonomy): Eukaryota > Metazoa > Chordata > Mammalia > Artiodactyla > Bovidae > Ovis > Ovis canadensis. The sequence continues at coordinate 206,015,325 of NC_091245.1, read as the reverse complement.
GCAGCACTCTGGGGAGCAGATAGGTAGGAAGACAGGTGGCTGTTGGGGCACTGCCTCTCTGGGGCACTGGGGTCACAAGGCTGCCCAGGCCAATTCTGCCCAATCAGAGAGCAGGGAGCCACTAGACATAAGCAATGGCCCCCGGAAGTGACGCTTTCTCCTCCCACCTGCGTAGGACTTGGAGCCCCTGCCTGGACCATGGTTCACTAACGGGAGCCCAGCTTTCCCACTCACGCATACCACACGGAGGATTTGAATAGGGGGATCTGTGTCTTCCTAGGAGCTGGGAAATCTGGGAGACGGCTGGGGGAGAAGATGGGAGGGAAACAGTTTTTTTCCTAGGAGGAATCTGGCAGGACATTTTCAACCCTCAGGAAGAGGTACAGAGGTCTGGTTTTAGACTGGTGGGTCTCTAGGTCTCTGGCTGTCCAAATTTCTTTCCCCTGGACAACACACCTGCTGCTAAAATCTGTTAAGGCTCTTGCTTTCCTGCTTTCGTCACCAATAACACCCTGGGGGTCATGTCTTGTTCCTCCTTCGCCAGTGGGAATGTGGGTACTGCCTGTATTAGAGAAGACCCTGTCAGGGGTCAGCGTTTCCAGGAAGCAGTCTGGACAATTTGAGAGGACTTCAAGGTGAGGGGGTGCGTGTGCTGGATTAAGCCAGGTTCAGGTGCCCCTCTGTTGGGGCCCCATGGCTCTGATGGCTAAGCCCACTTATCTCTGTGCCAGGGCCCTCTTTGCCTGCCCTGTCTTTCTCTCTCTCCCATCTCCTACCACTCCACATGTGACAAGAGGAATAACCAGGCCCATGTGTCCCTGTCTTAGGAAAGACAGCTGCTGAACCTCCCCCGCAAATACCTCCTGCTGGCCCCCCTCTTCCACTGGCCTTGGCTCTAGTTCCTCTGCTTTCTCCTCAGCCCCACTCTCCCCACAGTCTGTCCTCAGGGGCCTCTGGGCCTGACCTTATTCCCACCTCCTCCCCCACCCCCCCACTTCATCCTCAGGCTCTCTCCTGCTCCTCCTCCCAAGGATGGGGCTCTCTGCTAAGGAGTATGGCCTAGATCCCGGAATTCTCCAGTTCAGCCAGACCAGATGCCTCCCAAGATTAAGAAGGAGGGTGCTGGGATGGTTGGGAGGATGGTGGGAATGTGGGGGTGGGAGGTGGCAGGGAGGCTGTCATGACCGGGAAAGTAAGACAAAAGAGGTTGTGGGTAGGGTGGAGAGGCAGAGGGTCCCGCAGGTGAAGGAAGAGGGTGGGGAAGTGTGTCAGGCTGGGGAGGAGGATGGTTGGATGGGCCTGAGCACAGGTAATAGTAGGGAGAGAAATGCTTTCAGCAGACAGAAAGGGGATACCGTCTGTTTCTGGCTAAGCTCCTATCCCAGGGACAGAGGAAAGAGGAGAGATCTCAGAGGGGATGTAGGGACACAGGCTGGGCAATGAGAGTGGTGTGGGGATTGAGTGGTGCTGTGGGCCCAGAGACAGGCGAAGATGAATTGATGGGCCCGTCCTGCCCGTTGTCATCCTTAGAGACAATTCTTCATCCTTCCGGCAGGAACTCAGTCCTAGCGCAGTGGCCGGCCCAGGCCTCAGGCCGTCTCTGCCTCTCCGTGGCCTGGGGCTCCCGTCCCGGGCCGGACATGCACCTCCTGGTCCAGTTGCCCCGTGGACGCCGGCAGCGGGTGGGTGGTGGTGGGGGCTCCAGATCCGCCTCTCCTCCCCGCTTTGCGCCCCCTGGTCCCTCCCCTCCCCCTATCCCCTCCGCTCCCCCTTCCCCTACAGCCCCTCCCTCCTCCCCTGCCCGGTTCCAGCCCCTCCCTCCCCTCCCCCACTCGCGATCCGGGCCGCTGCTGCTGGGCCGGACCCCCCGGGCTCAGCCCGGCCCCTCGCCGAGCCGCCGCCGCCGCCCCGTTTGCTGAGGAGGAGGCCCCCGGCCGGGGCGCCGGGCGCGGGGCATAAAACGGGCCAGAGCCGGCGCCTGGGGCACTAGAGCCGCGTACGGCCCGGGTCAGCGCCCGCCCGCCCGCGCTCCTCCCGGCCGCTCCTCCCGCCCCGCCCGGCCCGGCGCCGACTCCGCGGCCGCCCGACGAGCCCCTCGCCGCACCGCTCGGGCCCTGGCCCCGGCCCCCTCCGCCGCACCGCCCCCGGCCCGGCCCTCCTCGCGTCTCCCTCCTCCCTCTGTCGCTCCCTCCTCCCTCCCGCCTCCCCAGCTGTCCCGTTCGCGTCATGCCGAGCCTCCCGGCCCCGCCGGCCCCGCTGCTGCTCCTCGGGCTGCTGCTGCTCGGCTCCCGGCCGGCCCGCGGCGCCGGCCCCGAGCACCCCGCGCTGCCTATCCGGCCCGAGAAGGAGCCGCTGCCCGTTCGGGGAGCAGCAGGTAGGAGGGCGCCCCGGGGGAGGCGCGGGCGGGGAGTGCGGCTCGGGGCAAGTCTGCGCCCGCCCGGAGGGGGCGCAGGGCGCAGGTGGCTCGGCGCGGCGGGCGGCCCGGAGGGGTGCCCAGGGACCCGGGGCCCGGCCCGCAGCGCCCCGGGGCGGGCACACGGCAGGAGCGGGACAGCGGCCGCCAGCCAAGCCCGTCCCCGCAGGCTGCTCCTTCGGCGGGAAGGTCTATGCCTTGGACGAGACGTGGCACCCGGACCTGGGGGAGCCCTTCGGGGTGATGCGCTGCGTGCTGTGCGCCTGCGAGGCGGTGAGTGGACCCAATGGCTGTGGCCGGGGGCCCTGTGGGTCGGGGAGCGCTGAGGTCTTGGGACGTCGGATGGACCCGGAGCTGCTGAAGAGAAAGAAGCCAGTCTGCAGATATTTGGGATAATTTTTTTGGCGGAGGAGGCACGAGGAAGGATAGAGGAGAGGAAGCGCCCCCTTCAAGTCTCAGGTGTTGCCTATTATTGATCGTCCACTGTGTCAGGCTCTTAGCCAACTCCATTTCATCTCTCACTTAACTCCTAGTACAACCGCGTTAGACAGAGAGTATCATTGCTCCCGTTTTTCAGACGGGGACCGCGCAGCCCAGAGAGGTTAAGTAACTTGTCTAGAGTCACGCAGCTTGTAGGTAGCAAAGCACTCTTGACTCCGTGGGCCGACCTTGACCTTGTCCGATGCCTTCCCGGCTTGCCTTTGATTCTCAACAATTGATGTCTTGCCCTCACTCGGCTTTCCGTCTTCTCTGTGAGCAGCCTCAGTGGGGTCGCCGCGCAAGGGGCGCAGGCAGGGTCAGCTGCAAGAACATCAAGCCCGAGTGCCCAACCCTGGCGTGTGGGCAGCCGCGCCAGCTGCCTGGACACTGCTGCCAGACTTGCCCCCAGGGTAAGGCCGGCTCCGCGGAGAGGGGAGGGCAGCAGGGCCGAGATGCGTGGCTGGGCGGAATGGAACGGTCAACTGGCCCTCTCCTTGCCCACCCGAAACCCGTGTCCCCCACCCTCGGTGCAGAGCACAGCAGTTCGGAAAAGCAGCCGACGGGCCTGGCCTTCGAGTATCCACGCGACCCAGAGCACCGAAGCTACAGCGACCGTGGGGAGCCAGGAGCTGAGGATCGGGGGCGTGGAGACGGCCACACGGGTAGGCAGAGGCCGGGTAGGAACTGGGGTTGTGACAGGCGCCGGGCCGCAGCAGCGGGTGACGGAACTAGGGACATCTTCCTCCCCTCGCAGACTTCGTGGCGCTGCTGACAGGGCCAAGGTCGCAAGCGGTGGCGCGGGCTCGAGTGTCGCTGCAGCGCTCCAGTCTGCGGTTCTCCATCTCCTACCGGCGGTGAGAAAGAGGAAGGAGGGAGGAGGGGTCAGCCCGGGGCCAGGGAGGGAGAATTTGGAGAGGCTGGAGCAGCGCTTCTGGCCCAGGCTCAGAGCCGGTGCTCAAGGGATGCTCATTACCAGGCTGGACCGCCCTACCCGAATCCGCTTCTCTGACTCCACTGGCAGCATCCTGTTTGAACACCCTGCAGCGCCCACCCAAGATGGCCTGGTGAGATGATGCCATTTATGAGTACTTATCCCATCTGGGCACTATGCTGAGAGCATGCTCTACATTGCCTCCTTGGGTCCTCACAACAGCCCAGTGGGAGAGAGGCACTGACATTATGATGCCCATTTTACAGATGAGGGAACTGAGGCTCAGTAGCAGAATGTGATTTGTTCAAGATCATACAACTAGTTGGTGGAGGATCTGGGATTTGAACCCTGGCATCTGGTTCCAGGGCCCTTTCTTACACATCCTAGGAGAGCCTGGGGACAGCTTCCCGTATTCCTTTCTCACCAGACATGGGCCTCTCAGCAGGCATGTCCTGTATACCGAGAGGGCCTTCTTGTCTCTCTGCTCCAGGTCTGCGGGGTGTGGCGGGCAGTGCCTCGGTTGTCCCTGCGACTCCTTAGGGCAGAACAGCTGTATGTGGCACTTGTGACACCCACTAACCCTTCAGGGGAGGTCTGGGGACCTCTCATTCGGCACCGGGCCCTGGCTGCAGGTGAGGGGAGCCAATCACTCCTGGACATGAAGTTCAGAGTCTTCTTGGCCCCCCAGAAATGGAGTGGGCTGAGGGGGGCACTTTCTGATGGGCTCTCGTGGTCCTTTTTTCCCCAGAGACCTTCAGTGCCATCCTGACCCTGGAAGGGCCCCCACAGCCAGGCATAGGGGGCATCGCCTTACTCACTCTCAGTGACACAGAGGACTCCTTGCACTTTCTGCTGCTCTTCCGTGGGCTCCTGGAGTCCAGGAGTGGGGGTAAGCGGGATGGGGGCAGACACGTGAAGAGGGTAGGGAGAGCACCCATCTTTCAGAGGTTCCATGTGTGTGGCTATTGCAGGACCAGCCCAGGTTCCCCTGTGGCTCCGGATTCTACACCAGGGGAAGCTACTGCGAGAGCTCCAAGCCAATGCCTCAGCCCAGGTGAGTGAGGGTCTGGCTCTAACTGCCGCCTGCTCTAGCCTCTTGCTGTGCCCACCGCACCCTCCTCTGCCCCCAGGAACCGGGCTTTGCTGAAGTGCTGCCCAACCTGACAGCCCAGGAGATGGACTGGCTGGTGCTGGGGGAGCTGCAGATGGCCCTGGAGAGGGCAAGTGGGCCAGGGCTACGCATCAGTGGACACATTGCAGCCAGGCAGAGCTGCGATGGTGAGGCAGGGTGAAGCCGGGCACCCCAGGCACACACAGTGAGAGGCACAGCAAAGTGCCAGAGGAGGGGCCAGGGTGGGTACAGGAGGGATCCTGGGGGCTGGGGTGTGAATGGCCGTGGGGCAAGCCTGCGTCCACCTGTCCCTCCCCTTTGCAGTCCTGCAAAGTGTCCTTTGCGGGGCGGATGCCCTGATCCCAGTTCAGACGGGTGCAGCGGGCTCAGCCAGCCTTACACTGCTAGGAAACGGCTCCCTGATCTACCAAGTAAGAGTCAGGGGTGGGGCAGGGGCGGTGCAGGAGGTGAGAAGGCAGCAGGGCAGGGCGGGGCTTTAGACTACAAAGGTTCAGGGCCCAGCCCTTCTCTGCTACTCTCATTTGCCCTCCCCACTCCTGCCCTCCAGGTACAGGTGGTAGGTACAGGCAGTGAGGTGGTGGCCATGACGCTGGAGACCAAGCCTCAGCGGAGGAACCAGCACACTGTCCTCTGCCACATGGTTGGACTCCAGCCGGGAGGACACAGGGTGAGTGCTTCAGGAAGACCAGGGCCGCAGGGCCCAGGCAGCAGAGTTGACAGTGTTAGGGGGCCGTGGGAAGCCTGTTGGATGAACAGGGATGTTTGGCATTATTCACTCACTTGCCGTCTCTCTCACTGATGCATTGATTCACTGGACTCATTTTTTAGTGAGCCTTGGGCTAAGGACTGCAGTACAAAGAAAATCAGATGTGGCTCTTGTCTTCAGGAAGCTTGTATCCAGTGGAAGGAGTTACATAGGGAGGCCAGTGCAGCAGATCATATAATATTAAACATAATAGCAATGACTGCCATTTATTATTGATCCTTTCTAGATGCCACAAACTGCACTGGTTGCCTTGCTTACATTATTTTTGGCCCTCACATTACTCATCTAACAGATGATGAAGAGAAGGATCAGAGAGCTTAAATAATTCCTCAAGATGGGTTGCATAGGTAGGAAGTAGCAGAGAAAGGTCTTGAACCTGGGCCTGCCGGTTCTTAGCCAGTGTTACTGGTGCATGGCAGTGTGTATGGGTTTAGTAGGGATGCACAGCAGCATGGAAAGGGTTCAGAATCTTGGGCTTGTGTGAAAGCTGAGGAGGGTTCATCCGGGGCCTGGCAGGCTGCAGTTTGGGCTCACTCTTCCCTGCCCTCTCAGGCCGTGGGTATCTGCCCTGGGCTGGGTGCCCGGGGGGCTCATATGCTGCTGCAGAATGAGCTGTTCCTGAACGTGGGCACCAAGGACTTCCCAGATGGAGAGCTGCGGGGCCACGTGGCCGCCCTGCCCTACAGTGGGCACAGCGCCCGCCATGACAGTGAGTGCTCCAGGGGTCTGCCCCCACCTTTGGTGTCCTCTAATTCAAGCATGTGAGGGATGGTGCGAGAGGGCCAGAGCCTGGCACTTCTTTCTCTGCACCTGAGCTCCAGTTGGCATCTGGAGAAGGTGAGGATGTTCAGGGTGGCCCTGCCGGGAGATGGTCCCTCTCACCACAATGCAGGCCTCTCCCTTGCTGCTTCCCCAGCCCTGGGCCTGTGGACAGTGCCTGCTAGTTTGTGGAGTCTGTGCCGAGGGAGATGGGAAATGCTAGGGTTAAGTCGCTGCTCTCAGCCATCTTCTCATCAGTCATCTCTCCTCTGTCTGGATCCAGCACTGCCTGTGCCCCTGGCAGGAGCCCTGGTGTTGCCCCCGGTGCAGAGCCAGGCAGCAGGGCACGCCTGGCTCTCCCTGGACACCCACTGTCACCTGCACTATGAAGTGCTGCTGGCAGGGCTTGGTGGCTCAGAGCAGGGCACCATCACTGCCCACCTCCTCGGGCCTCCTGGAATGCCGGGGCCCCGGCGGCTGCTGAAGGGATTCTACGGCCCGGAGGTGAGGAGGTGTTGGTGCGAGGCAGTTTGGAAAATAGCTGCTTTTTAGCATGAAAGGCTCTGTGGGCCTGGGCAGGGGAAACAGAGAGCAGGCAAGCCTCAGGAGTCAGACAGACCTGGGTACGAATCTGGTTCAGCCTTTTAGTATCCTTTTATCCACCTGTGTCCTACTCTGCTGGGATCTCGTGGGTAGTTTGTAATGTCCTGGACCTCCAAGGGGTGGGTGGGATGGACCAAGCCCCCGACATGGGCTGGGTTGCTGTAGACCTGGGGCTTCTGAGCTCTGCACCATTGTTGATGGGCTTGCTTCTCTGGAGACCTTACTTAACTTCCCTGGGTCTCAGTTTCCTTACCTGAGAAACTGGGAATGGCAGGCTTAGTCCGAGAGTGCCTTGTTCTGTCCCCTCTTCTGTCTGCTGCCAGGCCCAGGGTGTCGTGAAGGACCTGGAGCCCGAGCTGCTGCGGCACCTGGCTCAGGGCTCTGCCTCCCTGCTGATCACCACCAAGGGGAGCCCCCAAGGGGAGCTGCGAGGGCAGGTAGGGAGGCAGTGCGGGCCTGTTGGGATGGGTCAGATTTGGGTGAGTACTGTGGTGCTCTTTGTTAGCCACTTGCCCTCTCCGAACCCTGGGGGCGGTAGAATTGCACACACTCCCTAGCTCGCTGAGAGGATGAAGCCAGACTAGGTACTTAATGAGGCAAGAAGCTGACCACCTGTCCTTGATGGCTGGGATGAGTGCTGTGGCTAAGAGCATCCTTCTGGGGCACAGTGGGTGCTCTGGGTGTCTTGGCTGCCACTGGTGGAGATGCAAGAGGGAGCCTGGGTGCTGCCTCAACCTGCCTCTCCTCTCAGGTGCACATTGCCAACCAATGTGAGGTGGGCGGCCTGCGGCTGGCGGCAGCAGGGGACAAAGAAGTGCAGGTGCCTGGGGCTCTGGAGGCGGTGGCGGCCATGGTGGCCGCACTGCCCGCTGTGCCGGGCCCAGACACCTCAGCGCCAGCCAGACCAGGTGGCCCCGGTCGGCTCCGAGACCCCAACACCTGCTTCTTCGAGGGGCAGCAGCGCCCCCACGGGGCTCGCTGGGCTCCTAACTATGACCCGCTCTGCTCACTCTGCACCTGCCAGGTAGGAGGCCCCGGAAGGGTGCACTGGGGCCTGGGTTCTGGAGCCCCGGAACCAACCCTCAATCTCTCCCTGCAGAGACGCACGGTGATTTGTGACCCCGTGGTGTGCCCGCCGCCCAGCTGTCCAAGCCCAGTGCAGGCGCCGGACCAGTGCTGCCTTGTGTGCCCGGGTGAGTGCCCTGCAGGAGTGGAGAGGTCATGGAGGGTCCACCATGGGGGGCGGTGAGGCCTCTGGGGAGGGAAGCAAGAAGGGGGCCAATCCTCTGCCTTCATTATTTCTTTGGATCCACAGAGAAACAAGATGTCAAAGACCTCCCGGGGCTGCCAAGGAACAGGGACCCTGGCGAGGGTGAGCTGGAAGTGTGTGAATACAGGGGTGGGGAGTCAAGCGGAGCTGCTGGGTAGGATGGGGGGGGAGTGGGAGGGGGAGTGTATTTACTGGGATGGAGGTGGTTGAGGGGCACAGGTCACAACTGACACCTGAGAGGCTTCATTAAAGGCCTTGGCCCACAAGTGGGCCCTGGGGCTAGACCACTGTGGAGTTGGCCTGAAGCTCCAGCCTGGGTTGTGGACCTAGGTAATGAACTCAGCACTAATGGCGCTGGGCACTGTCTCCCACCAGGCTGCTATTTTGATGGTGACCGGAGCTGGCGGGCAGCAGGCACCCGGTGGCACCCTGTCGTGCCCCCATTTGGCTTAATTAAGTGTGCTGTCTGCACCTGCAAGGTATGGCAGCCCAGCTTTCTCTGATGCTGGAACCCCTAAGATCTTCAGAGTGGGAGAGGGGGCTTCTGGGAGAGGAAAGCCCAGTCTTGGTGGTCAAAATAATAGGAGAAGTCCTTTGCACAATCTTTTCAGAGGGTGGCCACACCATGGGACTTGGGCTTCCCTGGTGGCTCAGATGGTAAAGAATCTGCCTGCAATGCAGGAGATCTGAGTTGATCCCTGGGTCAGGGAGATCCCCTGGAGAAGGGAATGGTAGCCCACTCCAGTATTCTTTCCTGGAAAATCCCATGGACAGAGGATCCTGGCAGGCTACAGTCCATGGGGTCGCAAAGAGTTGGACACGACTGAGCAACTAAGCATAGATAGCACACACACCACATGACTTGCAGGACCCCAGACGGAATGTGGACCCATGGCAGGAAAGTGCTGAGTCCTAACCACCAGGCCACAGGGAACTCTCAGTCCCTGGGCTTTGAGAGTTGGCTTCCTGTAGGAAAAGGGCAAGGGCTGATTTGGGTGAATTCTGGCTCTCCCAGCTGACTAGCTCCATGTAACCCTGGGCACTTTCTGTATGTCCCTGAGTCTCACTTTGCTCGCCCAGAAGCAGAGATGGTTCCACCTACCTTGCAGGGCTCCAGTGAAGATTTGAGTTCAGGTATATAAAGCCCCAGGCTTCCCAGATGGCACTAGGAGTAAAGAACCCGCCTGCCAGTGCAGGAGATACAAGAGATGCAGATTTGATCTCTGGGTGGGGAAGATCCCTTGGAGCAGGAAATGGCAACCTACTTCAGTATTCTTGCCTGGAAAATCCCATGGACAGAGGAACCTGGAGGGCTACAGTCCATAGGGTTCCAAAGAGTCAGACATGACTAAAGCGAATTGGCACGCATGTAAAACCGCAGTCCAAGCCCTCTGGGCTTCCCTGGTAGCTCAGCTGGTAAAGAATCTGCCTGCAGTGCAGGAGACGCTGGTTCGATTCCTGGGTTGGGAAGATACCCTGGAGAAGGGACAGGCTACGCATTCCAGTATTCCTGGGTCTCCCTTGTGGCTCAGCTCGTAAAGAATCCACCTACAATGAGGGAGACCTGGGTTCAATCCCTGGGTTGGGAAGATCCTCTGGAGAAGGGAAAGGCTACCCACTCCAGTATTCTGGTCAGGAGAATTTCATGGACTGTATAGTCCATGGGGTCACAAAGAGTTGGACACGACCGAACAACTTTCACTACAAGACCTCTGAGTGAAAAAGGTCACACGTCTGAGGTATACGAAAAGGAAAGGAGGAGGCAGAAGGCTTGCATGTTCTGCTTTTCTCCTGACACCCTTCACTCCATGGATCCCTGCAGGGGGGCACCGGGGAGGTGCACTGTGAGAAGGTGCAGTGTCCCCGGCTGGCCTGTGCCCAGCCCGTCCGTGCCAACCCCACTGACTGCTGCAAGCAGTGTCCAGGTAAGGGGGACAGGGGCACCGGGGCCTCTAGGGGCAGATGAGGCTCTTCATGCCTTGTCCTGGGTGGGGCGGATGCGTGGCGAGGGGATTCCTTTTGAAGGTGGAGGAAAGGGATGTCTTAGCTAATTCAGCATTTACCCAGCACTGCTCTCTGCCTAGCCTGAAGTTAGGGATCTACATGCAGCAGAAGAATGTGCATGTGTTAGTGGGCTGTGATGGGATCCAGTTCCTGTCCTACCCACCCATCCATCCACCCACCCATGCACCCACCCCCCCACCCATCCACCCATCCATCCATACAAATTTATTACCTACTAAGTGCCAGAAACTGCTAGGTGACAAATATGGCCTGGATGGCCCTCACAGAGCTCACATCTACTGATCTATTTCTCCTTACCTCCTCTCCCTGCCAACAGTGGGGTCAGGGGCCCACCCCCAACTGGGGGACCCCATGCAGGCTGATGGGCCCCGAGGCTGCCGTTTTGCAGGGCAGTGGTTCCCAGAGAGCCAGAGCTGGCACCCTTCAGTGCCCCCCTTTGGGGAGATGAGCTGTATTACCTGCAGATGTGGGGTGAGTGGGGGCTTGTGTGAGGTAGGCGTTGGGGACCTGGCCTGGGGGAGCGGAACTTCCCAGGGAGGGTAGGCTCCTGGGGGGCGGGCTTCCCCTAGGAGGCTGAAGGTCACTGTGCCCCGGCACCTCTGGGGACCCTCAGGATCTGGTCTGTCCTGCACCAGGCAGGGGTGCCCCACTGTGAGCGGGATGACTGTTCACCGCCACTGTCCTGCGGCCCAGGGAAGGAGAGCCGCTGCTGCTCCCACTGCACGCCCCGGCGGCGGCGTAAGTGCGGGGTCCGGGAAGCCTGGGGAGGGGAGGGAGCACCGGCCATGTGCCAGGCGCAGTGCCCTCTGCTGCACAAGTGTGGTCCTGTCCCCTCCCACAGCAACCTTGTAGGCTTCGTCTCCATTGCCTTTTCTTCACCAAGGAATTTGCTGACCCTCAAAGGGATCAGACAACTAGGCTAAAGTCACACAGCTGGTGTGTGCTGACTTGCTTCAAGAATTCTGACCTTTCTGAGATCAGAACAGGGAAGCTCCACTGTGTCCTCTGTGTCCCCCCACCCCCTTGTTCCTCTTCCAAACTTCACTCCCTCCTGTCTCCCAGCAGCCCCAGAGACCAGGACAGTCCCAGAGCTTGGGAAAGAAGATGAAGGCTCCTAGGGAGCAGCCAGAAGGCCGTATGACCAAGAGGATGGGGCCTGGGCCGAGGGAAGGAGGGGCACTGAGGACCTCGTATTCTCCTGCGGGAAACCCAGTGCCTTTGGCCCCTCTCTTCTGCCTCTTCCCCCTCCCCCACTACCTCTGGGAACCACAAGTGCACACGGGGGAGGGGCAGCCAGGGCAGACCAAGGCCATGTCTGTTCCAACTCTGGCCTTGTCACCCTCCGGCCCCTGCCTTGGAAGCCCAACCCCTTTCCTTCTGTACATACTGTCACTGGCTTGTTGGGATTTTTAATTTATCCTCACTCAGCACCAAGGGTCCCCGCCCCCTCCACACTTCACTCCTGCTGCCCCTGAGCTGAGCAGAGTCATTATTGGAGATTTTTGTATTTATTAAAACTTTTTTTTCCAGTCTTTGAGCTAATGGTTGTTTCTTTGTGACCAGGGGCCTAAGTGGGCCCCAGTGGAGAATGGTCTGAGGGGCGGTGGGGAGAGAGAGGGGCACTGGCTCCATGGGCTTCGCTCTACCTTTGGGGAGCAGGAAAAGACACAATAGCCGGTGTAGGATTAGATCCTGCAGAGGGGCCTAGGCTGTCTTTGAGATGGAATAGAGCTTCAAGAATCAGGCCACTGGGAGCGGTGTTTGGACACTAGTTTCTGCTGACCTGCCCAGGCCAGCATTTTTGCAAGTAGTTTAGTGTCTCAGCCCTGGAGGAGGACATGGCAGCCCATTCCAGTATTTTGCCTGGAGCATCCCATGGACAGAGGAGTCTGGCAGCTACAGTTCCTGGGTTCACAAAGAGTCAGATACGACTGAAGCAACTTAGCATGCACGCACGCATAGTGTCTCAAAATAGGTGCTGGCAGGATTTACAGTTGTTACCCTGGGGTCAGTCAGGCCTTCTACTTTGCAGCAAGTTTGACTGAGCCTCTGAGCTTCTCCAGCAGAAAAAGACAGAAGGTAATACACAGGGACCCTAACCAGAGGAAAAACTGGGGTGGTTCTGATACACCTGGTTTTTGAAGAGAAAACTCTTTCACATACAATCCTCCTCTTTGAGAATCACCTTTCTGCGTTCTCTAGTGACTCCCCTGGGCTATCTTTTAGCAACAGATTTTGGATCTGTCAGAGGAAGGATAGCCACTCAGAGCCATCACTTGATGGCGCTGCTGCCAGCCAACAGTGCATTTTGGGCCAAGTCAATGTCTGTGGAAAATTCTGAAAGAGATGGGAATACCAGACCACCTGACCAGCCTCCTGAGAAATCTGTGTGCAGGTCAAGCAGCAACAGTTAGAACCGGACATGGAACAACAGACTGGTTCCAAATCAGAAAAGAAGTACGTCAAGGCTGTATACTGTCACCCTGCTTATTTAACTTCTACGCAGAGCACATCATGAGAAACACCGGGCTGGATGAAGCACAAGCTGGAATCAAGATTGCTGGGAGACATATCAATATTCTCAGATATGCAGATGATACGACCCTTATGGCAGAAACCAAAGAACTAAAGAGCCTGTTGATGAAAGTGAGAGAGGACAGTGAAAAAGTTGGCTTAAAACTCAACATTCAGAAAACTAAAATCATGGCATCTGATCCCATCACTTCATGGCAAATAGATGGGGAAACAATGGAAACAGTAAGAGACTATCCTTTTGGGCTTCAAAATCACTGCAGATGGTGACTGAAGCCATGAAATTAAAAGACACTTGCTCCTTGGAAGAAAATCTAGACAGTGTATTAAAAAGCAGAGACATTACTTTGCCAACAAAGGTCCATCTAGTCAAGGCTCTGGTTTTTCCAGTAGTCATGTATGGATGTGAGAGTTGGACTATAAAGAAAGCTGAGTGCCAAAGAATTGATGCTTTTGAACTGTGGTGTTGGAGAAGACTCTTGAGAGTCTCTTGGACAGCAAGGAGATCCAACCAGTCCATCCTAAAGGAAATTAGTCCTGAATATTCATTGGAAGGACTGATGCTGAAGCAGAAGCTCTAATACTTTGGCCACCTGATGTGAGATGTTTGACCCTGATGTTGGGAACGATTGAAGGGGGGAGGAGAAGGGGATGACAGAGGATGAGATGGCTGGATGGCATCACCGACTCAATGGACATGGGTTTGAGTAAACTCCGGGAGTTGGTGATGGACAGGGAGGCCTGACGTGCTGCAGTCCATAGGGTCACAAAGCGTTAGACACAACTGAGTGACTGAACTGAATGTCTGTGTAGGTATTTGAATAATGTTTAACTACAGACTACAGAGGGTGCCTCCTCAGGACGGGGGAGAAGTGAGGGACGGAGAGGCAGCCTGGGAGTATGGAGTCTGGGTTCTACCACTCTAATGCATGTCAGCTGCTCAACGTGTAGGATAGCCTGCATTCTAAACAAGAGTTGGTTGCTTTCAAAAAAGTTTCTGGATTATTTCATTGCATTTCACTCTTAGTCTTTTATGAAATAATGGGAACTGGAAAAACAAAGTGTGACACTTCTGACCCAACAAAGTGGCTTCATAAAGTGACACAATTGGGATAAGGAGAGAGTGTGCTGGAGTGGGCACATTTTAGCTCACCAGATTTTAGGAAGTCAAAGAGGATGAGCGAAGGGAAAAAAAAACACAGAGCACAGTCTGGAATACTGGAGATATATTGTTGTAGAGGACAAAAGGGGAAAAACTCATAGGGATCCTGAAGTGATCATGGTGCCCTGAGAATGGAGCTGCCCCATATTTGTTTGGCTTTGCTACATGATCTCAAGAACAAAGGGAGCTGCCAGAGTGATTTCTGCTCATCATCGTAAATCACTGTGAATGTGGTAATATACAAATGTATGAGAAAGAAAGAAAAATTCACCTGTTAGAAAGAATTCCAACCCCTAGATAACCGCTATTAAGAAATCATTGAGTATTTTTCTAGGTTTCTGTTTGCCTGGCCAGAGCCCCACTTGGGGTCCTGGCCCTGTAGTACCTTTGTTCCTACTTGTGGAGTGGCTGAAATGCTTTCCTTGACCCACTGAGGGTATTTGTATGATCAGCTCAGAGGCTGGAGCACATATAAATCTGCACAAATAAGCAAGGCAGGAGACTGCATTTCAGGGAAATCTGATCCTCTGCATTTAAAGTGACAGAGGAGGCAAAATCCCAGACATTTTGAAAAAATGGTGAAAAAATCCTCTCCAAGTCAGGGCACTTGGTGAGTTGACATTCAGTGATTTGATTTCCAGGGCATGACCGGAGCCCAGAAGTGGGGTTCCAGCTCCTCAGCTGATGGGTGTTGGGCAGGCCTTGAGCTGTCTCATCCTCTGGGGGCAGCAGACGGCTGGTGGGGCTGTCTCCAGTACCCCAGCTGCCCCTGGGAGGAGTCCCTCACCTCTCTTCTTGTCCACCTGCCTTGACTGGGCTGGATCCTGGGCTAAGATGCAGCCTCTTTGCGAGAGGCCAGGCCTTTTCCCTTTTCTTCTGGAGTCTCTCGTGCCTAGTTAAGCCCCCGATCCTACTGTGGGGACAGAGACTCCTTACTTTCCATTACCCTCCATTTATGCAGGGGGACAGGAGTGCAGGCAAATGGAGGTAGCAGGGGCCAGTGGGAGGAGAGTTGTGACAAGGATCCCACTGAGTTCTTCTCCACGCAGTGGGCAGTGAGGCTGCCGACTGGGTACTGGGGTGACAGCTCTGCCACGGAGCTGGTGGGCTTCATGGACCTGCCTGTTGTTGCTGGCACTCTTCCTCGTGGCCGTGGTGCTTAACATGGAGTGCTGGGGTCCTGACCAGCCCCCACTCTGAAGGGAGATGAGGGAAGACAAGAGGAAAGCAGAGGCAAGCTTGTGTCTTCTTAAGGTGATTTTTGGGAGCATTGGCGTTTGTGTATTGCACACACACACACACACACTACTGAACTGTGGTCTGTGAGAGACTGGAGTATCCACACTGCATCTGTTATTTACACTCGTGTTTGTTACAATGTGAAGTTTTCCGTTTCCTTTATTTCTGTCTCATTCTCCCTTACAGGAATCTAAAAAACAAAGCCAATGAACTTGTTCTTTCTTTATTCTGTAATGACTTATTTATTTCATTTTAGTTTTGGCTGAGCGGGGTCTTTGTTGCTGCGATCAGGCTTTCTCTAGTCGCGAAGAGCCAGGGCTACTCTTCAGCTGTGGTTGCGGGCTTCTCACTGTGATGGCCTCTCTTGTTGTGGAGCGCAGGCTGTAGACCAGTGAGCTTCAGTGGTTGCAGCACTCGAGCTCAGCAGGTGTTGGCTCATGGGCCCCAGAGCGTGCAGGCTTCAGTCGTTGAAGCTCATGGGCTTAGCTGCTCTGTGGCACGTAGAATCTTCCCAGACCAGGGAGCAAACCCGTGTCCCCTACATTGGCAGGCGGATTCTTATCCACTGCACCACTATACTAGGGAAGTCCTGAACTTGTTTTTTAAAACTCAAAGCTTCTGTAGTCCTTTCTGCCTTCTAAGTGAGTAGCAGCGGAGTCGTATTCTTTATACTGGTTGGCAGGGAGAGTTGGGGTGGCAGATAAAAGCAGCAAGACAAGAGGCTACAGAGGAAGAAGGCCAGAGAAGCATTCCGTGGAGACACAGCAGAGGACCTTTTACTATATACTATTTATCTCACAAGTAATCAATTTTATCACGAGCAGTGAAAGTGAAAGTGTGAGTCATTCAGTTGTGTCCGACTCTTTGTGACCCCATGGACTGGAGCCCACCAGGCTCCTTGGTCCATGAAATTCTCCAGGCTAGAATCCTGGAATGGGTAGGCATTCCCTTCTCCAGAGGATCTTTCTAACCCAGGGATCGAACCCCAGTCTCCTGCATTGCAGGCAGATTTTTTACCTTCTGAGCCACCAGGGATAGCTATTAATTGCATGCAAAAGACACAAGATAATTCCTAGGGAATAGTTTCTTTCTTCCATCTCTATCTCCTTGGCCAACCAAGTCTCCTCTCCAGAGACCCCCTATTACCTATTTCTCACATATAAGAAAATCTTTTAAGAACAGGATTGTCCAAGTTTAAGTCGTTTGCATGGCTATATAGATCAAACTTTTCAAACTTTGATCTGCATATATCTTATCTGGGAAGCTTGTTTAACTGCAGCCTCTGATTCAGAAGGTCTAGGGTCGGCCTGAGAGTTTGCATTGCTGACAGGCTCCTGGTGACATGATGTTGTGGGCCCAGAAACACAGGGTGAGTAGCAATCATTCCACATTTTCAGCTAATGTGCCATGCCACTCTAAGTTTATTCACTCAACTAATATTTACTGAGCATTTTTTTTCGGTGCCAGGCATTTTTTTGGTTACAGGGGCTCAGCAGTGACTTAAACTGACTGAAAGTCCTGCCTGTGTAGAGTTTATAACCTAGTGGAGGAGGACAGACAATACACACAATGAGTATACAGTGTGCCAGAAAAAGATGGGGCTATGGAAAAAATAGAGCAGGAACAGGGAACTAGAGGTTCTCGGGAAGGAGGATCTGAGTGTAGTTTTAATGAGGACGCCCACAGAATGCTTTGGTGGGGAGACATTTGAATAGACTTGAAGGAGGGGTGGGAATGAACCATAGATAATGATTTTAAAAAATTGTGAGTGGGCTTAAGTTCCATATCAGGAGAGAAGGAAAGAGACTTGCCATAATCTGAGATACATGTGAAATCAATACATCAGTAGATAAGTAAACTCAAGAGAGCAGATTCTGAGAAAAAGAGCCCCTTGGTATATTAGGAAGAGAAGTGGATCTCCATAAGAACAGAGGATGAGGTCTTGATTGAATTGTATGAAATCTCCTCTTCTAACAGTTGAATTATATACTACATAAAGACAAAGGATGACTAGGGAAAGAGTTAAAGAAATATCTATTGCCCCGTACAATTAGGCCATATGCCTTACTGCGTCAGTTTTGCCTGTAAGGTTTGCTTACAAGATACAACCCATCCAGGCATTTCTGAGTCTGGAAAATGAAGAAGGAAAGAAGTGCTACTCACAACCGGGAAGGAACCTTACGGCAAAATCTCTACCAAGGAAGAGGTTGCAGTTTAAGTACATACTTTGTGGTTGGAAACATTAGAGGCCAAAATGCCACATGAAACGAAGAAGTTTTCAGGTTGGCAGCCAAGGAAGGCTGTAGTTTGAAATCTCACTAAATGCCACCTAAAGAAGCACCATGCAAGAGAACTCTGAGGAAAGGAGTTAAAGAGAAAGAAAGGGAGCAGAGGGAAGATGGTGGGAGTAGTACCTGGTCGACTCATCCTGGAAGGGTGGGTTCCAGAGACTGGAGGACCAAAGATGCCTCATTCTTCCCAAGCAGCTGGAATCAGACCAGCTTCAGCTTGTCTTCCAGAGGAGTGGGAAGCCTGCCTTTTGGGGGGGTGGTTGGTGGGGAGGCCTGGCACCTCTCCTTCTGACCACCCCACTAGGTCCCAGGAGGTCTAAATCCCATTTACTTCCAGGGCTCACCCCCTCCCCCAAGACAAACATAACTGCACCTGCTGGCTGATGCCTGAAATTCCTTTAGCAGATGTTTTCCCTTCCACAACTGGAAGACGGGAGTTTTAAAATGCAAATGACTGGTTAAGATATTAGGTCACCTGCTAAAGCAGAACAACCAGTCAACAAGTAACCAGTAAATGGTTAGTGTCATATCCTGCTACTTTTTGACAAGGAAAAAGTTAGAAAAAAGGTAGCCTGAAAGGGAGGAGGTAAGGAAATAGGGATTTTTGCAGCCCAGCCTGCAGGCAGAGACGTTGACAAGGGCTGGGCTATTTACCTTCAATAGCTCCAGGGAGGAATAGTCGCTGTGTGGAGAGGAATTCTGTCCTGCTCATCTGTGTGTTCTCGCAGCTTAGTGGGAACTTGGCCACTCAGACATATGATTCACATCAACTGTGTTTTTCATAAGTTTTAGGGTTTTCTTTCCTTTTTTTTTTTTTTTTAAGCAAGATTGATGTCATTATGAAGGAACTTTTTCTCATAGGTTCCAGCGGAGGTACCACTTAAAATGGCACCTGGGAAGACCTTCAGAAATAGCTTTTAATTTCTCCCTCCTCTCTTTCAGACAGGGAGGAATGAGAGGACTTCCTGACAGGAACAGAAAGAAGTAGGGTTTTATTTTTGTCTGATCATAGACGTAATGGTTCTTCAAGAGTGATTCTACATTCTTCAAAATGTAACGTTCTATTTTGGCAAACAGGACAGTATAAAATGTTAATTGCTTAATAAAATAAAAATGTCAACTCAGAAAAAATCCTCCTTTACCTTTGATTTTTTTCCCTTAATTTTTTTTCTGCACATGAATAGACCATGATTTCCTTGAACACTTCAGATGGTATTTCTAGTGAACGATCTTTTTTTTTTTATTACAAAAATAATATTTGCTTGAAGTAGAAAATTTGGTTAGAGAAAAAACCCAGGATAAATTCTTTGCAGAGAAACAAAAGTTTTTTGAAGTATTTGCTTCCTTCTGTGGGTTTTGTTGAGCTTACCCTGTGTTTACTGTATTATATCCCATTTTTCTTTACTTGGCCCCATTGTCACACATCTCCTGAGCCTTTGCCATGGATGGTCGCGAGCTTGAAGAGAGACAGTGCCTGTTTTTGCCATATCTGGGTACAGCCAGAGACTGGGGCCAAGGGACCAGATGAAAATCCCGGAGATTTTCATCTGAATGCTTTCTCCTTGGGGTAAAGTCGGTTCTCTGGTCTGGCTTTAGCTAGAAAACGGGCCGGGCAGGTACTTGGCGCCTCGGATGAGGAAGGAATGCATTTGGACGCCTACAGTGGAGCCCAGTCGGGGACAGCAGGAGCCGCGAGGGCGCTGGAAAGGGGAGTGAGAGGGAGGCAGGGATGCGCCACCGGCGGGCGGGGCGGGGCCGCTCCCCGGGGTCAGTCAAAGGCGGCTGCGAAGCTGGACTGAGTTCTCCCTGCATAACTGTGGTCACCTTAATAGTTTGCAACGTTTGTGTTCATTCTGGTTGCCAAGAAGACTCAGCTGAGCGGATTTGGGCTTAGTAGGTGACATTTTGTGAGGAAAAGAGAGGCAGTTGAGAGGGGGGGCTGGGGGTGCAGTAGGAGGGACCTGGGGAGCCGGAACAGCCTGCTTTGCTAGTAACCCTTCTGGTCGCTTGACCCCCATCACCAACTTGCTTTGGGAAACTTCACAGTATAGCTGCACTGAACTAACAGCAGCTTAGTGTCGTGGTGTGAAACCAAGGCCTGACGCTTTTTGATGTGACCCTGGGCAAGTCACTTGACATGTCTGAGCCTAAGTTTAGTGCAAAATGGTGAGATAGTGGTTAGCTGCATGATTGTTATAGGACTATAGAGAAGGTCTGTAAGGTGCTTGGCACAGAGCTGGCACTCAATGACTTCGCTGTAATTGGATCTGATGGGTGTGACAGTCATTAAGGGGGTGGAAAATGCTAGGCATGCCTATGAAAGGATGAGGTTATGTTCTGGTAGAGGAAACTGAACATTCTCATCTCCACTGTGTGACGGGATGAAAATGACGACTGTGGGCATGACCACAGCCCTTCCACTGTCAGAGTCCTTCACAGTCAACCTCATCCTCCCTTTTCTTTCCCAGCCCTGAGGAAGCATTCTTTCTTGGTGGGAGTGAGGCTAAGCCCATCTACCTAATCAAGTGGTAAGAGAGTCGGGGCAGGGGTAAAGGTGAGCGTGGAGGATTGTGCAGAAGTGTTATGTGGGGTGTGGCTCAGACAGTAAAGCGTCTGTCTACAATGCGGGAGACCCGGGTTCGATCCCTGGCGGGGGGGGGGGGGGGCGGGGGGAAGATCCACTGGAGAAGGAAATGGCAA
Organism: Ovis canadensis; assembly: GCF_042477335.2. Classification (NCBI taxonomy): domain Eukaryota; kingdom Metazoa; phylum Chordata; class Mammalia; order Artiodactyla; family Bovidae; genus Ovis; species Ovis canadensis. The sequence goes on along the minus strand of NC_091245.1, from coordinate 205,995,022 downwards.
TCCACTCCAGTACTATTGTCTGGAAAATCCCATGGACAGAGGAGGCTGGTAGGCTACAGTCCATGGGGTTGCAAAGAGTCGGACAGGACTGAGCGACGTTCCTTCCTGTATGTGGGGTGAGAAGGAAGTGGGCACCAGAGTGAAGAGATCCTAACGCGTTGCTGTGGGCTGTGTTTATGGGTTTCCTTTAATATTTTTCAAGATAGGAATAAAGATAGAATTCTTTTATTGTGGTAAAATATATATAACATGGACTTCCCAGGTGGCGCTAGTGGTAAAGAATCTACCTGCCAATGCAGGAGGTGCAGGATCATCCCTAGATTGGGAAGATTCCCTGGAGAAGGAAATGGCAACCCATTCCAGTATTTTTGCCTGGGAAATCCCAGAGAAGCCTGGCAGGCTACAGTCCATAGGGTCTCAAAGAGTTGGACGTGACTGAAGTGACTTAGCACGCATGCACAAATAACATAAGTTTTGCCATTTTAACCATTTTTAGGTGTACAATTCAAGGGCATTAAGGACATGCACAGCGCAACAATCATCACAGAACTTTTTCATGATCCCAAACAGAAACTCTGCACCCATTACACAAAAACTCCTGAACTCCACCCCCCCCCCCCCCCCCCCCCCCCCCCCCCCCCCCCCCCCCGCCACAACCCCTGGTAACCTTTATTTTGCTTTTTGTCTCTATGAATTTGTCTATTCTAGGTACATTATAGAAATGGAATCATATAGTATTTGCCCCCGTGTCAGTCTTATTTCACTTAGCATAATGTTTTCAAGGTTCATCCATGTAGCAGCATGAATCAGAATTTCATTCCTTTTTAAGGTTAATATTCCATTGTATGCATTGTTACAGTCGACATTTTGTTTATTCATTTACCTGATGATGGGTATTTGGGTTGTTTCTGCTTTTTGGCTATTGTCGATTGTGCTGCTATCAACATTGGTGTACAGGTATCTGGCTGAGTTCCTGCTTTCAATTCTTCGGGCATTTATCTAGAAATGGAATGGCCAGATTTGGTGGTTATATGATGATTCTAATGTTTAACTTTGGAATGCCACTTTAAATGCCTCTTTGTTCTCATTTTGGTTCTCAAATACTCTCTTTCTGTTATAGTCCCTCCCCTTCTCTATTTCATGACATTTTGTTGTTGTTGTTGGAGCAACTGGGTTTCTTGTCTTTAGAGAATGATTCACATTTTAGATTTATGTATTCTGTCCTTGCAGTGCTGTTATTTTGCTCCTCCATCCCTGTATTTCCTGTAAACTGAAAGTTAAATATAGAGTCTTGATTAGATTCTGGTTCATTTTCCACAGGAACATTTCATAGAGGTGCTTTATATTTCCCATTTGATCATATCAGGAGGCACAGATTCTATTTCTTCAATATAAATATACTCTGACAAACAGCACATCTTAAAGGATATATATGGAATCTAGAAAAATGGTACTGATGAACCAATTTGCAGGGCAGGAATACAGATGCAGGCATGATTTTTGGCCATACGGGGGAAGGAGAGGGTGGGATGATTTGAGAGAGTAGCATTGAAACATATACTTTACCATAAGTGAAACAGAGATGATTGAGATGATTGTGTGCCATGTGCCAAGTCGCTTCAGTCAAGTCCAACTCTTTGTGACCCTATGTCTCCTCTGTCCATGGAATTCTCCAGGCAAGAATACTGGAGTGGGCTAGTGGTAGAGAACCTGCACTTCTAGTGCAGGAGACCTGGGTTTGATCCCTGGGTTGGGAAGATCCCCTGGAGGAGGAAATGGCAACCCACTCCAGTATCTTTGAATCTCATGTACAGAGGAGCCTGGTGGGTTACAGTCCACGGGGTTGCATAGAGTTGGACACCACTGGGCAACTGAGCACTCAGGTAGAACAGATAACTAGTGGGAAGTTCCACATAACACAGGGATCTCCCCCGGTCCTCTGTGACAACCTAGACGGGTGGGATGGAGCAGAGACCGGAGAGAGGTGCAAGAGGGAGGGGACATGTGTATACTTATGACTGATTCATGTTGTATGGCAGAAACCAGCACAATATTTTAAAGCTTTATCCTCCAATTAAAAATAAATAAAAAATACTCTGAGAAGGAACCAGCCAGGCATCTGGTTTATTAGGACTAGACTTCTTAGAGCTACATGTCATAGGAAAGGAGTAGGGTTAGGACCTAACGGTCAGCAGCTGCAGCACTCCTTCATAGCATCCCTGGAATGTGTCCCCTCTCCCGCCCCTTTAACCTCAGATCTTTTCATTCTAGGAGGAGGTGATTTTGGGGTATTCAGGAGCTGCCTCCCAGGCATCTTGATCTCGCTACTGCCTCTGACCCTCACACGGTGGTGTTGAGTCTGGCCCACTTCCTCTTTCAGGGTGATTAGTTTTCTGGGTTTCAGGTGCCACTCGTGTTATGAGTCTCCTTTGGACCTTCTCACCGTCCACCCAATTGGTATTACCTCTGTCTGTACATGTGTGAACCTCAAACGTGATTAGAGTTCAAGTTATTTTCCGTGGGTACACAACACTACTTTAATGTCTCCAAATGTTTTGTGACAGCTTCAGTGGCATAAGGGTACCTGCAGGGTGGTGTCATTCAACTCTACAGGCCAAAATATGTGTGTGTGTGTCTAAGGTCAATAACAACAATCCCTGAGTGTCAAGATTCTTGCTGAAAAACACTTTTCTTCTTTTTTTTTTTTTTACAATTTCTGCTACATCAGGTATTTAGTACTTATATAATAAAAGTAAAATTAATATAATGTGGGGAAAAATTTTTTAAAGCATATAAAAAAGCAAAACTAAAATAACCTGTCACCTCAATACCAAGGAATACCTACTATTAAAATTTTGGTACAACCACCGAGACTTTTTCTTGTGCTTATAGATACACATGATTGGGGTCGTCTTGCTTTTCTGGTCACGTGTAACAGAAATCATCCTCAGCAAGACTAACCAAAGAGGGAGAAATGTGTTTGGAGGTGCATGACCTTTAGAGGCTGGAGCTGGGCACTGCTCTCTGCTCTGAACAGCTCTGTGGTCAGTGGACTTCTGGATGGCTCACCATACTTGCTCTGGGCGCCTCCTCCCCCATCCCTCACCCCTGGTGCATGCAGGTATTCAGGGGAGAGCGTCCATCACCTTCCCTGGCTACCTCTTCCCTCAGGGCTGATGAGTAGTTCAAGATCAGTTAGTCTTCTGTGGGCAGAGCTGTGAACATGAGGGGAGGAATTCTTATTTCCCTGGCATTGAAAAAAAAATTTTTTTAATGAAGTATAGCTGATTTTTAATGTTGTGTTCATTTCTTTCCCAGCATTTCTAAAGTCGTCTATACCTAGGATGGGAAAGAAGTGGATCCGAGTTGAGTCAAGAAGTGCAGAGAAGGACAAGCTCTGTCACATGGACGCAGCACTCTTGCATTTGGCAGCTGCTGATCAGAGCTGTCCCTCTTTGCTCAAGCTGCTTTGATCTGGGATTCTGTCACTCGTTTCTGAATGAGACTGACCAATATCTCTGATCGTGGCTCACCCGCTGCAGTTTGGACACTGGTCTTTGCTGCCTTTCCAAGTACAAAGTGGTCTGTACTGTTGGGGCTGGGGGTTTGGATTATAGATCCTCAGTCTCATCTGTGCTCAGAGATTCCCTGGCTGTGATTGAGCCCCACATCCCTGGAGAGGGAATTTGGCCAGAGAATGGAGTCACACAGGAGAACTGTGGCTGCCTGGGTCCCACCTCTGTGGGGGTGTGGGTAGGTAGGTCAGAGGAATTCCCATACAGAGAGAACCATTGTGAGCCAGGCAGGCACCCTGAGGCATTTCCTAGGGGCCAAAGTATGCTTGTGAGATGATGCATTCTTTTGTGGGCAGCAGTGGTACTGGCGCTACCGAGAACTTGGTTTCTATTGCTCTGCAAATGCAAGGATTGCCTTTTACTGTGGGCTCTTCCCATCTGTCTCCTTCTCTGGACCCTCGTGTTTCTTTCCTGGCTCCTCCTCCCCATCCTCTGCTCTAATTAATCAACGCCCTGCCCAGTGGAGACCTTGCCCTCCAGGTCACTGTCTGGTATGGAGACCTGACATGCATGAACTCCAGTGACACTGAGCTGGGAGTGATGGGAACGGTGTCTGAGTCCAGCAGAGGCCTGGCGACAGACACGCTCCCAGCTGGGGTGATGGAGAGGAGGTGGTATTTGAGCCCGGCTGCGGAGGATCCTTAAGACGCACATGATGCCCTAGGAGGGAAGACCCCAGGTCCTAGGGTGGGGGATTTCAGGTGAGAGTGTGGCTTCAGCGGAATGGGAGAAGGAATATGAGGTGTCGGGGGATGAGGTTGGACAGAGCCTGGAGAAGGTCCTGGATATCATACGTATCTGTACTGAACAGCCAAGGGCCCCCACAATTCAGGGTTGAGAGGATGGCTCGGAGGTAAACTGTGTCCCTGGGCCAGTATAGTCCTTAGATGTGGGCAAGCAAGACTCTGCCCCAGGCGGGGCTCAGAGGTCTCAGTGCTTTCGACTGCCTGCCTAAGAGTATTCGGAAAACCCACTTGGATGTCTGGGATGGGCTGGGCCGCATGCCCAGAACCTAAACTGGTCCTGTGAGGGTTATGGGCTCTAGAAGCCTGTTCCTCAAAATTTTCCAAGTCCCACTTGGATGACTGAGAGCTGGGCTACCCTCCCGGCAGAGCCCGTAGCCAGTCCCAGGACCCATGCGGGCCCTGGGCCCTGGCCCTCCCCTCCGCTGACTCTCCGCCCTGGGTATCGGGTGAACCAGATGCCCTGAGGAGTTCTGGAACTCCTACCAATGGTGTTGCCCTGGGGCTTGTGCTGGGACCCCACTTCCCGGAGGGCCGCCTGTGAGTGGATTGCTCCTGCTGGCCGGCGCTGTATGTTTGTGTGGGATCACATGAGTTTGAGTCACCCGGGACTCAGGACAAACTCAAGGCTCTGGGCTGCTGCCAGCCCTGGAGCCTGCCTGCGTGTGTCCACAGTGTGGCTCTGGCCTGGTGGGGCTCTAACCACGGGCTGCCCTGGGGCCGCAGCGCCTGAGACGGGCAGGGGTGGCAGCAAGTATTCCCTGTGCCCCCTCCCCACCCTGATGGGGGCCTCTACACACCTGTGGGGCATTCTCTGCTTAGCCACAGGGACCTTTCCCCTGGGGGTCCACACTTGCCGTGAGGTGATGGGGGACATGAACGAGACTGTTCCTTTTGCTCTGGCCGTGGGCATCCTCACCTTTCCTTCCATGGAGTGTGGAAGGCAGGGCTGTGGCCAACAGGGAAAGAGGTCACATTCTAAAAATACCACGATTATGGCCTAAACCGTTCTAGAGGGGTCATGGTTGGAAGATGTGCTGTTCTATGTTAGCACTGTAAAGTCCCCAGTGGCAAATTTAACATAATAGAAAAATAAATAATTGCTTTCCTGCCTCCTCCCCAATACTTTGAGTAAGACTTGCATTTGTGATCATTATCAAGGAAGCACCCTACAAGCTTTGAGAGAGTCACCGGAAGCCAGCACGCAGGGCTGCGCTGCAGATGATGCAGTGATGGAGCTGACATTAAATACATGATATTAGAGAACCAGAGAGGCAGGGCAGTCTCTGTTGTTTCAGTATAAACAGGTTCTGAAGAGCCACAGCACCATGAGTAAACGGTACCCTTGCTACCCTTTCCTCCCTGTGAGATTTATGAAGTTAGCTAAGAATGACAACCTTGGCCATAAACGGTGTGAAGAGATGGTTCCTGTATATTAGAGTCTTCAGTGCTCTGACTGGACAATAAGGAAATACTGAAGTGTCTTTTCAATCCATCGGTGTGGCTCCTGCGGGCCCATGAATTTTGGCAGTACATTATCAAATCGAATGGTTGATGTTGATGGGCCTCCACCAAAAATATTTGCCCGAGGTCTGCATTCCTGAGGGGAGACCCTGCCGTGGGCAGCGCTTGAGAGATTTCAGGCCCCAACCCCTCACCCCTTTGGACGGCACCATCCATCCTGGTCCTGAGGAAATGGTCACTCCCCTCCTCGGGACCAAGGCCTGCATCCTAGGCCTGAGAGCCTGCCTGGCCCTCTGCACTGGTGGACCCAGGAGACAAGAGATGTGCGCTGATGGCATAAGAGACCTGGAGCAGGGGAGGAAAAGGTGCCAGGCCAGGAGGAGGAAGTTCCTAACAGAAGGCACATGGGTCTGTCTCTTTGGGGACCAGGTGAACAGAAGCCAGGCCTCCTCTGAACGCCTCCCTCTCTCACCCTCCGTGGGGTCACCGGGTCCGGCCGGTTTGCTGCAAGCTGTGTGGCAGGATGGGCTGGACGGGGCGGGGCTGTTTCACAGCAGCTGTGGCTCTCAGGGTCTTTGGAGTTTTCTTCTTGGGCTGCGTGGACCCCTTCGGGTGGCTCTCCCAGTGCTGTGACTGGGGGTGAGAGCCCTGGCTGCTGGTTTTGGGGGAGCAGATAGATGAGGAGGCTGTGGATGGATTATGGCTCAGTATTCAGTGTGTAACCCTGCATTTGACCTCGTTCTCAGTGTGGGGCCCTGCCCTCACTCTGCTGGCACACCAGTCCAGGGACACTCAATTTTACCCTTTCAGATAAAAATGCCTCCGGTGTCTGTGGGAATAAGGGGAAGCAGGAGATGGGTGGGGCTGGAAGCGATCTTCAGTTCTCCTGTTCTTGACTCCACATCCATTGGCTTTCTTCCCCTCTCTCCACTGTCACAGGGGCCTGGTGCCCCCGATTTGTGAGCCATTGGGCAGCTCTGGGGTATAAAAAGGAGTTTTTCTTTACTGCCCCACAGCTCAGGCCTGAACTTGCTTGGTTCTGCTTCATTGGTTACCATTTGTCTAACTGCTTTCCAGCTTCCAAAATGTTGCTTTTGACATGTCTCCTGTTCTCTCTTTCCTTATGGGTTTTCATATCAAAAACATTAAAAAAAGAAAAATAATTTCAGAAAGCAGTGGAGATGAATGCATGGGCCCACTCCAATGCCATTAAGCTACCAGAGTGATTCTTCTAACATCTAAATGTGATGATATCTCCCTTCTGTTCAAAAGCACGTCCATGGCTCCTGATTGGCAGCAGGGTAAGAAATGGAAATTGAGTACATGGTGCTTTTAAGGCTCTGCCCCAAGTCAGGGTTTACTCCTTTCATGGACCAGACTGTACTTGATTCTATTAATTTTAATGAAACAGACATTTTAGGATATATAGAGAAAGGAAGAGTTAAAAGTTCACTTCTGGTTCTCTGTTCAATGCCAATGCTAAAACAGTACTTGGCAGTTACTTGTGTAACTTTTTCTTGGGGAAACTTTAATTGCTGAGTGGTACTGAGTCCTGAGCTGACTGGGCTTGGGGGTCAATGATGGTAGAGTGGTGTGTGTGTGTGTGTGTGTGTGTGTGTGTGTGTTCACACCTGCAGCCTGCAGCTCTGAGTTGGTGTGGGGAATTTCCGGTTTATGTTGCCAGCAATGAGAAGGCAAACTCTTTTTTTTGTGTGTTCTTTCCAGGGCATAAATTGCAGCTGGTGATAAAATTTGTTCAATCCACCTCACTCTTAAATCACATCAGACCACACAAATGCTGAGCCTACCTTATCCCATTAGACCTACACCAAAGGGCCAGACTTTCCCCTAGATGTCTTGAGAGTTATAACTCCACAGGTGAGTTGGCAGGATCATCTAAAAGATGGCAGTCTCCCTTTGGAAGCTGTTGCTCAAAGACAGTATCAATTTATTTACCTATTACCTTATCAAAGAAAAATACCATCATAAATGTGGCTTCAACAGAGTATAGGACCCCATGGTGACTTTGCTAAACATCTCTTTAAAAAGGCAATAAAGACTCTCCTCCCTCTTCCTCAAAACAAGGCTGCATGATCAGGCCAACCAAGACGGCTGTTCTCGTGCTCTCTGTATATCTCTGCTCTATCGGCACCTGTTTCACCAACACCCTACTCACACCACAGAGCATCCTGTATACTTGCCCCTGCCCCAGTGAATGATCAAAACATCTCCACCAGCTTATCACAGGAGTGGTGAGAGGCGTGCCCTTCTGGTTTCCCTGGTAACTGATGGGTCAACCTGATGATCAGTTTCCCCATAACTGGTAACCTTTACCTGTCCTTGGAAGTGAAGCTACCATACCAAGCCTTCCATCAGCTGCACATGGTGGAGTGTCACTCCAGATCTTACTTTAAACAAGTAAGCTCCCCATCCACTAGACCACTGATGTTTCTGTCTCTGACTCCAGGCTCTTTCTTTGGTCTTGAAACTGGGCAAGCACAGAGCTCATAGGCCTGGCAGTGCAGCCCAACAAAGACACATTGATTTTCCTGTTCAACCACATAGAACTACCCATGCTTGCCAGGCAAGGGCCTACTTTCTTTTCCATTACTTAGTTATTATTTTTAAAAATTAGAGTATAATTTCCTTATGATATTGGTTTCTGCTGTACAACATTAATCAGCTATATGTATACATAAATCCCCTCCCTCTTGAGCCTCGCTCCATCCACCCCCATCCCTCACCTCTAGGTCATGACAGAGCACTGAGCTGAGTTCCCTGCGCTATGCAGTATCTTCCCCCCAGCTATTTCACACATGCTGGTGTATTTTTGTCAATCTTACTCTTGCAATTTGTCCTACGCTCTCCTTCCTCGCTGTGTCTACAAGTCTGTCCTTTGCATCTCTATTTCTGCCCTGCAAATAGGTTAGTTAATCAGGTTCTACTTTATTTTACATGAGGTTTTGTTCAGTCTTTTCTCCTCTGTCTGGAATACCTACTCTGATTTTTTTCTATTCCTGCTAGGTTGGCCTACTTGTTGCTTTCTAACACTCTTGTCATCTCACGTCAGAGCCTTGGCACTGGCTATTTATCTGCCTGGACTGTTCCTCCCCCATGTCTCCATGTGGCTTTCCCCTCATTTCATTGTCTCCACTAAAATCCTACCTCTTGGTCATCACTGTAACACCCTCCACGCAAAGACCACCAAGAACCCACCTGCAGTGGAGTCAGTTAGGTTTATTGCTCATTGCAGTAGAGGAGAACACACACCATGGGGAGCTGCCAGCTCTCAGTACTGGGAGGGGGCGGGCATCAGAAAGGCCTTCCAGGGTTGTGGCTTGTTTCTATCTAGATCCATCTTGGTCACAGAGTGGCCTTGTCTGAAGTTGATGTTCTGTGGAATTGTTTATATTCTGTAGGAGAGTGCCAGAGTCCAGCTGTGAATGCTGGGCCAAGACCTGGATGGCGGCAATTGCTGTTCTCTTTAGCATCATGGAATCCCCAGCACACAGGAGATGATGGAGGAGAGGGTGGCAGACGGTGAAAAAAAATTTGTTGAACAAATGGATGAGGTTTGTCCTTGGCATATTCTTACTCCACATTCAAGGAACCTCTCTTCTGGAAAGTGTACCTGGTGGTCCTAGGCTGGCCCTGATCTGAGCCTCTCCCGTGCACTGCACCTCTCCTTATAGCAGTCATTTGAGTCCAGCCAGGAGGGTCTGCACTCAGGCTTCCCACCTTGCTGTGAACTCCTTGAGAGCAGGGGTTGACTTTCCCTTAGGACCTCAGTGCAAGCACAGGGCAGGTGCCTCATAAGTCACTGACTGTTTGACTGCACTTGAATTGAAGGATTGAGTTGCACACTCTGGCAGTGTGTGTTCTGAGAGTATAGTCTGCAGGCCGCTGGCTGGGAAATAGTTAAATAGGAGCCACTGGGGCACCAGCAGCTGGAGGGTGTGTTTGTGAATTTGTGATTCTCAAGAACAGCTTTAGACTGGAGGACTTTGGTCCTTCTGTGGGGCCTCTGCTGTAACTCCATCTGGGTTTGGTTCTTCCTCAAAAAAATCCTCCCATCTTGGCTACCCAAGACCCAGAAGAGGCTGACTGAAGGCTGTAGGTCCCAGAAACAGGATAGGAAGGGGCTATAAGAGCCTGCTGCTGCTGCTAAGTCGTTTCAGTCATGTCCAACTCTGTGCGATCCCATAGATGGCAGCCCACCAGGCTCCCCTGTCCCTGGGATTCTCCAGGCATGTCTAAAACAGGGATCATGTACACAGGAGATGGAGTTATCTGATTATCTGGTTCTATTCTCATTTGTTGTTGTTTTTGTTCAGTTTCTAAGTCATGTCTGACTCTGAGACACCATGGACTACAGCACTCCAGGCTTTCCTGTCCTTCACTATCTCCTGGAGTTTGCTCAAACTCATGTCCATCGAGCCGGTGATAGTATCTATTTCATCCTCTGCTGCCCCTTTCTCCTTTTGCCTTCCATCTTTCCCAGCATCAGAGTCTTTTCTAAGGAGCTGGCTCCTCACATCAAGTGGCCAAAATATTGGAACTTCAGCTTCAGCATCAGTCCTTCCAATGAATATTCAGTGTTGATTTCCTTTAGGATTGACTGGTTTGATCTCCTTCAAGTTCAAGGGACTTTCAAAAGCTTTCTCCAGCACCACAGTTTGAAAGCATCAGTTCTTTGGCTTCAGCCTTCTTTTTGGTCCAGCTCTCACATCCATACTTTGACTATATGGGCCTTTGTTGGCAAAGTGATGTCTCTGCTTTTTAGTACATTGCCTGGGTTTGTCATAGGTTTTCTTCCAAGGAGCAAGTGTCTTTTAATTTCATGGCTGCAATCACTGTCTGCAGTGATTTTGGTGCCCAAGAAAAGAAAATCTGTCATTGTTTCCACTTTTTCCCCATCTATTTGCCATGAAGTGATGGGACCAGACGCCATGATCTTCATTTTTTGAATGTTGAGTTTTAAGCTTTTTTCCACTCTCTTTTACCCTCATCAAGAGGCTTTTTAGTTTCTCTTCACTTTCTGTCTTTAGAGTGGTATCACCCGCATATCTGAGGTTGTTGATATTTCTCCATCTTGATTCCAGCCTATAACTCACCCAGCTTGGCATTTCACATGATGTACTCTGCATATAAGTTAAATAAGCAGGGTGACAATGCAGCCTTCTCGTACTCCTTTCCCAGTTTTGAATAAGGTGGGACTAGTGGTAAAGAATCTATTCTCATAGCAATTCATTAAAGTAAGAAAGTCTTACCATTATTTACAGATGAAGAAGCAGTGGCACAGAGGTTTAGTAACCTACCCAGTGACACACAGCTAGTGAGTGACAGAGGTGGGATTCTGACTCATGTCTGTCTAATCTCCAAACCCATGTTCTGGATGCCTGCATAGACTGTCTTCCCACAGTCCTTTGTGTGGTCTCAATGAAGGTGTGGGTCCTCTGGACATTTGAATTAAGGAACCCATTCAAATAGCTATCTGGACCAAGAAGTCCCTAGAATCAAGGCTCTGATGCTCAGAAGTGCCAGGCAGGAAGTAGCTGCCTTCACAGAACTAGTACAGGTAAGGTGGACTAGGTCTGGCAAAGCAGAAGAGGCAGCAGAGAGGACTCCACCCTGAGGCCTGGTGAGACCTCCAGGCTGCCTGGGCCATCCCCACAGGCTCTAGGTCGGCCAGGACTGGATGTGCTTGAAAGCGAAAGTGTAAGTCGCTCAGCTGTGTCCGACTCTGCGACAAAACCTTAACTCTGGTGGGCATTTCCTTGTCTGTGGGTGCTGCAGCTTCCTCTTGTGGCCACTAGGGTCCCAGGGCCCCTCCCTGCTGTTATGCACAGGCCTTGTTCTATTCTGAAAGAGGATTGGGTGAAGAGGAACTAAAAAGCCTCTTGATGACAGTAAAAGAGGAGAGTGAGAAAGTCGGCTTAAAGCTCAACATTCAGAAAACGAAGATCATGGCATCTGGTCCCATCACTCCATGGGAAATAGATGGGGAAACAGTGGAAACAGTGTCAGACTTTATTTTTGGGGGCTCCAAAATCACTGCAGATGGTGATTGCAGCCATGAAATTAAAAGACGCTTACTCCTTGGAAGAAAAGTTATGACCAACCTAGATAGCATATTGAAAAGCAGAGATATTACTTTGCCGACTAAGGTCCGTCTAGTCAAGGCTATGGTTTTTCCTATGGTCATGTATGGATGTGAGAGTTGGACTGTGAAGGAGGCTGAGCGCCGATGCTTTTGAACTGTGGTTTTGGAGAAGACTCTTGAGAGTCCCCTGGACTGCAAGGACATCCAACCAGTCCATTCTGAAGGAGATCAGCCCTGGGATTTCTTTGGAAGGAATGATGCTAAAGCTGAAACTCCAGTACTTTGGCCACCTCATGCGAAGAGTTGACTCATTGGAAAAGACTCTGATGCTGGGAGGGATTGTGGGCAGGAGAAGAAGGGGACGACCGAGGATGAGATGGCTGGATGGCATCACGGACTCGATGGATGTGAATCTGAGTGAACTCCGGGAGTTGGTGATGGACAGGGAGGCCTGGCGTGCTGTGATTCATGGTGTTGCACAGAGTTGGACACAACTGAGCTACTGAACTGAACTGAACTGAAGGCCTTTTCTGCACCCTGTGGCCTCCCCTTTCAAAGAACAGCTCACAGTATTCCTAGCAAAACCCATGTATAAAATCCTGCTGAATTTTAAGAAAATGATCCCCTTTCACATTTAATAAAAGGAAATAAGGGTCTTCTCTATAGGTATGGCAACCACATGATTCTGTTCCCAACTTCTAGCTGAGATGGCATAGTGAGTTCATGCTGTGGCCTACGCCCTCTGTTCCAAATACAGAGAAATAATAAATAAAATAGAGAAAATGATAAACAAAAGGACATAGTTGGGCCCTAAACCAAGATAGATATCTTTGTGTACCAGAAATGTAATGTGATGAGTAGAGCTGAGGGCCTGGTGGCCTCGGGGTCTAAAAGCAGCAGTAGCTGCCAGAGGCTTAGCTCCTGGTTACAAGCTCTGTGTAGGACAGGGGACAACAGCCAGGCTCCTTGAAGCCAGGGGTGGGGTGAAGCTCCCTCTGCTTGTGAAAAGAGGCAAGGAAAAAAATAAAGCCAATTGTCCATGTACAGCCTGGGGCTTAAAATGTGGAAAGATGAAGACAGGCTCTTGACTAGGAGCTGAGCCAAGCCACCCTCTGGCTACATGTCTGGGTCTGTGATATCCTCATACCACAGCAGAGTGGGAGCCCTAAAGTGCTATTCTAGAACCTGGTTTTCAACTGGGTCTGGAGGTCCAAGCTCAGGACAGAGACACAGTGAACAATAGATATTAAAACAAAATTTAAAAAATTCCCCAACTCATTGAGATTCAAATCAAAATACAAGAAAAATACTTAAGGGTAAGAAAAACAGTCACAGAATCAATATTTGGAATTTGAATTTATTCCAGATTAATTTAATTTTGTGAAAATCTTGTAAAGAATTAAAAAATAGTGTTTTGAATGCCTAAAGAGGCAAATTAAAGTTTAACATTAACAAGAAATGATTGGAGGCAGATAGAAATGAAATGAGAACAAGGAGATACAAACAGAATTAATTAGAGCTCTTGGAAACAAAAACTTTGATCATTAAAAAATGTAGCAGACAGAATAAATGTAGACTAGATACAAAGAGAGAATTAGTGAATTAGAAGACATAGGAATTAGAACTAATATAGTACATGGTGACAAAGATTTAAAAATGTGAGAGCAGTTATGAGATATGACAGATAGATTGTATGAAGGACGATGTATGTCCAATAAGAGTTTTGAAAGAAAAAAGTGAATGGAGCCACAGTGAAGTAATAAATGAGGGAGTAGTAGCAGAGAATATTTGGGGAGAAATTGCAGATGATCAGATGCAAAGAGAAAAAGACCTTATAGTAGACCCAAAAAGAGAGTATTTACAAAGGAACTTCTGGCCTCAGGAAAAGCCAAGACGAGAGATGGTGGAGTAGAAGCTTCAAAGTCGAGCTGGACTTTTATACCAAGTTACTGCAAGGAGATCCAACCAGTCCATTCTGAAGGAGATTAAACCTGGGATTTCTTTGGAGGGAATGATGCTAAAGCTGAAACTCCAGTACTTTGGCTACCTCACGCAAAGAATTGACTCATTGGAAAAGACTCTGATGCTAGGAGGGATTGGGGGCAGGAGGAGAAGGGGACGACTGAGGATGAGATGGCTGGATGGCATCATGGACTCGATGGACGTGAATCTGAGTGAACTCCGGGAGTTGGTGATGGACAGGGAGGCCTGGCGTGCTGCGATTCATGGGGTCGCAAAGAGTTGGACATGACTGAGCGACTGAACTGAATTGAACTGAACTGAACTTGCAGTTAAAATGAAAAGAAAAAGAGGCATTTCCATATATACTCTCATTGAAAGAATTATCGAATGTACTTTGAGAAGAAAAGATGAACGCAGAAAGAAACGGAAGGGTACAAGGAACAACGTTAACCACAGAAAGTGATAAAAATATGTTGATAAATCTAAATGAGCATGACTATGAACATTTAGACTATGAACAAAATTTTAAAATTCTTATTTTTGTTAAAAGTACGCATATACGTATATTTTAAAGTCGCTTAGTTCTCAAAGGTTCTAAAGATGGTCCCCAATGATCCTTGCCTTTTAGTCATACCCTTGTGTTGTACCCCTACACTGAGTAGAGCTGACTTGCGCAACCGATAGGATGTTGCAGAAGGCAATGGTTTATGACATCTGAGGTTACATGATGAAAGACATTCCAGCTTCCACCGGGTTTCCTCTAGGCTTCCTTCTTCTGGGGGAAGGAGACTGCCATGTGGTGAAGACACTCAAGTGGATCCAAGGAAAGGTTTGTGTGGCAAGGAACTGAGGCTTTGTGCAAATGATCAGCACTGATTGCCAGGTATGCCAGTGGATCACTTTGGAAAGGGGACCTTCAGTCTTAATCAAGCTTTCGGATGATTATGGCCCTGGCTGGGCTCTTGACTATGATCTCATGAGAGATTCTCTCATCTCCACCTAGCTAAACTCCTGAATTTCTTACTCACGGATACAAAATGAAGTAACAAACATTTATTGTTATTTTAAATTGATTAGTTTGGGGTGATTTTTATACAATAGATGATTAATACAGGTGTACCTCTTTTTATTGTATTTTGCTTTATTGTTTTTCATGGATACGATGTTTTTTGTTATTGTTGTTTTTTACAAATCAAAGGCTTGTGGCAATCCTGCATTGAAAAGTCTATCAGTGCCATTTTCCCAGCAGCATTTGCTCATTTTGTATCTTTCTGTCACATATTGGTTATTTTAGCAATATTTTAAGCTTTTTTCATTATTAAGATATCTGCCATGGTGATCTGTGATCAGTGATCTTTGATGTTACTATTGCAAAAAATTACAACTCCTTGAAGTTTCAGATGATAATATTTTTTGTGATCAAGTATTTTAAATTATGGATACATTATTTTTTATATATAGTGCTATTGCATGCTTAATAGACTACAGTATAGTGTAAGCATAACTTTTATATGTACTAGGAAACCAGAAATTCATGTGACTTGCTTTATTGCAATATTTGTATTCCTGAGGTAGTCTGGAACCAAACCTGCACTATCTCCAAGGTACACCTATATAATTTAAATGAAAATTTGCAGCCCCTTGTTCCCTCTTACTCCATCCCAGTTCCCATCCACTAAAGGCAAACACTTTCAACTCCCTTTAGCTAGTATGTTCTTGTTATTTGCCTCCATATTTTTACATGCCTTATTTTTCATTAAGTATTATATATTGATTTCCTGTTTTGGAAGATGATGCTATTTTTCTCCTTCCCAAATTCTCTAGCACTTCCCTTTCAAAGTAATTATATCATATTTTCTAATTATTCAATTAGTATTGCCACATCAGTACTATTCACAGCAAACTTTGAATTGTGAGATGACATTTCCTTTCTTCTATCACTTTCTGTTTTCTCTGGTGATAAAAATGGTCTATCTTTTTTTGTTTGATTAGATTTCCATTTCTAGGAGTGACTCATTCTCAATATGTCTGAATGTGTTAGGTAATCTATTAATTTCATATTTTTCTTGGGGACATCGCCTCCTAGAACCCTTAGTCCCCCTCTCTCTGAACAGGGTGGCTGCACCTAGGCCTGCTGTCCAGCTGTCTTCCTGGGACATTCCTTCTCTGTCAACCTGGGGATTCCCTTTGCCTATAGCCTGTGTCTTCTATCTTCCTCTTTCTTGATTTATTCCTTCATTTTGATGGAGTATATTCTCCTGCAGCTTCCTATGCAAGGGTGTGTAAGACCTAGGCTCAATTTTTTTTTAGCATTTTCACCCTTGAAAATGTATATTCTACCATCACATTTGAATGATAGTTAGGCTATACATGTAATTCTGAGTGAGAAATAATTTTCCCTCAGAATTTGAAGGCACTACTCTCTTGTATCTTAGCTTCCAGTGTTACTCTTCAGGAGTTCATTGATATTTTGATTCCAGATCCTATATAAG
Organism: Ovis canadensis; assembly: GCF_042477335.2. Taxonomy (NCBI): domain Eukaryota; kingdom Metazoa; phylum Chordata; class Mammalia; order Artiodactyla; family Bovidae; genus Ovis; species Ovis canadensis. The sequence continues at coordinate 205,978,683 of NC_091245.1, read as the reverse complement.
TGTTCTTTCTTCTCCTGGAAAAATCTTAGCCTCTTTTATCGTTATTGTTCTGATATTTAATGATTATATGTTTTGGTGGGATCTTTTTAAAATTATTGTCCTGAGAATGTGGAGATTCTCTTACTCTAGGAAACTCATGTCCTTTATTAAAAGTCTTTCTTAAATTATTTTTTGATACTTTTCTCTCTCCGTTTTCTCTTTGTAGATTTTTAAATTATTTGAATGTTGGTCTTTCTGGGTTAATCACTTAAAGGTCTTATTTTTCTTGGCTATTTTTAATCTCTCTCATGTTCAGATTCCTTGGTTTTATTTCTAAACCTTATTCTAAAATTCCATTTCTCTACTCATATTTTTACTATTCACATATTTCTACTTGTCTCTCTGAAGATACTAATTACAGATTTTTAAACAATTTTTTTCCCTGTTCTCAAATTGTCTTTATTTCCTAAGAATTCTTTCTTATTTACTTGTTTATTTTTGCCTCTCCACACAAGAAATTCAAATGATTGTTTGTTGATATTTAAGATAAAATACAAAAAGCAGTCTGTCAGCTCTGTATGTATCAGTGGGGTTTGTCCAAGGTAGATTTCACTGTTGGACTGTCTAGCTGACCATTTTCTCATGGGTTCACAAAAGGATTTCTGAGACTTAGAATGAACGAAAGAATGTAAACACTTGGAACAGTTATGAAATACTAATTGCATATTAGATGAAAAAGGATGTCAGTCAACACCATGCAAATTGTATTCTCTGACCACAAAACATATAAATTGAAAATTAACAATAAAAATCACATTAAATCTTCCACATGTTTAGAACTGTAAGAAGTCACTCCTAAATAAAGAAGTTACAAAGATATCACAGTGGAAATTACCAACTATTTAGAATGGAATGATAACAAAAATACCATATATCACAACTTGTAGGATGAAGCCAAAACAAATCTCATTTTTCGGGCACTTATTACAAACAAGACAAGATTAAAATTAATTAAACAATCAATACAAAGAGCTAGAAAAAGCATAACAGAGCAAACCCAAGTAAAGTGTTGTTGTTACTGTTCACTTGCTAAGTTGTGTCTGGCTCTTTGTGATGCCATGGACTGCATTACGCCAGCCTTCCCTGTCCTTCACTATCTCCCAGAGTTTGCTCAAATTCATGTCCATTGTGTCAGTATGCTATCTAACCATCTCATCCTCCGCCACTCCCTTCTCCTTTCGCCTTCAATCTTTCCCAGCATCAGGGTCTTTTCCAATAAGTAAACTCTTTGCATCAGGTATCCAAAATTGTTGGAGCTTCAGTTTCAACATCAGTCCTTCCAATGAATATTCAGGGTTGATTTCCTTTAGGATTGACTGTTTTCATCTCCTTGCTGTCCAAGGGACTCCCAAAAGTCTTCTGTAGCACCATGGTTCAAAAGCATCAATTCTTTGACACTCAGCCTTCTTTATGATCCAATTCTCACATCTGTCCATGACTACTGGAAAAACCATAGCTTTGGCTATACAGACCTTTGATGGCAAAGTGAAAGTGAAAGTTACTCAGTCATGTCCAGCTGTTTGCAACCCCATGGACTATAGAGTCCATGGAATTCTCCAGGCTGGAATACTGGAATGGGTAGCCTTTCCCTTCTCCAGAGGATCCTCCCAACCCAGGGACTGATTGTGGGTGGATTCTTTACCAGCTGAGCCACAAGGGAAGCTGGCAAAATGAAGTCTCTGCTTTTTAATATACTGTCTAGGTTTGTCATAGCTTTTCTTCCAAGGAGCAAGTGTCTTTTAATTTCATGGCTGCACTCACCATTTGCAGTGATTTTGGAGTCCAAGAAAAGAAAATCTGTCACTGCTTCCACTTTTCCCCCTTCTGTTTGTCATGTAGTGATGGGACTGGATGTCATGATCTTAGTTTTTTGAATGTTGAATTTTAAGCCAGCTTTTTCATTCTCCTCTTTCACCTTCATTTAGATGTTATTTAGCTCCTCTTTGCTTTCAGCCATTAGGGTGGTATCATCTACATATCTGAGGTTGTTGATATTTCTCCCAACAGTCTTGACTACAGCTTGTGATTCATCCAACCTGGCATTTTGCATGATGTACTCTGCATATAAAGTAAGTAGGGGAGGAGATTAGTAAAAATAGTGAGGTTAGCAAAGTAGGACACAAAGAAACAAAATAGAAAAGCAGTTTAGTGAAAAAAACACAATACACAAGCTTTTATTTTTTATTTATTTTAAAAATTATTTATTTATTTACAGTTGTGCTGATTCTTTGTTATTGTGCATGGGCTTTATCTAGTTGTGGCAAGCAGGGGCTATTCTCTGGTTGTGGTGTGCGGCCTTCTCATTGAGGTGGCGTGTTTTGTGGAACGCAGGCTCAAGGGTACTCAGACTTCATTAGCTGCAGCTCATGGCCTCCAGTAGTTGTGGCACACAGGCTCAGTTGCCTGAAGGCACGTGGAATCCAGGTCAGGGTTTGAACCTGTGTCTCCTGCATTGGCAAGTGGATTCTTAACCACTGGACCACCAGGGAAGTCCACAACACACAAACTCTCAGCAAGATTCATTAAGAAAAAAAAAAGTCATGAATAAGCAATATTAGAAACAAAAAATAGACATAACTAGAAATAAAGTAGAAATTTAAAACAATATAGTAAGAGAATGATAGAGCAATTTCTAGTCAGTGAAATTAAAAATGGAGAAAATAGATATTTTTCTAAAAATATGATATTCAGATGACCCAAGAATATATAGAAAATTTTGATTAGCCATTAATAATTGTACAATGAATCAAACCTCTCTCTTCAAAATACATGAGTTTTAGCAGGAAGGTTTTATTGAACCTTCAAAGAACTACTTCATAGACTTGAACCAGGTAAGTTAATTTTTGAGGCTGTGATACAAACCAAACAAGACTGGCTCAAGAAAAGAAAATTATAAACCAATCTCACTGGTAGCCATCCTCTAAGATGGCCCCTGGTGATCCACATCTCCTGATATTCACATCCTTATGTAGATCCCCACAGTGAACTGTGGCTTGTCTGTGTGTTCACTAGAGTGCTGCAGAAGTAACAGCATACGTCTGTGGAGGCTAATCCATAAAAGCCACTAGAGCTTCTCTGCCTTACCCTACGGACAGCTCGCTCTAGAGGAAGCCAGTTGCCATGTCATAAACACACTCAAGCATCCCTGCAGAGACAGCCATGTGATGAGGACCTGAGCCTTCTACCAATAGGGAGCACTAGTTTGCCAGTCATATGAGTGGGTCACCTTAGATGTGTTTCCTCCAGTCACAGTTAAGCTTTTGGATGGCTGTTCTATGAGACCCTAAGACAAAACCACCCAGCTACATTCCTCACATATTCCTGACCCACAGAAACTAAGACAGAACAGATGCTTATTGCTGTTTTTATTTACATGCTTATTTTTGGCTCTGCTGGGTCTTTGTTGCTATGTGGCTTTTCTCTAGTTACTGGAGAGTGGGGGCTACTCTCTAGTTGTGGTACAAGGGCTTCTCACTGGGGAGGCTTCCCTTGTTGCACAGCACAAGCTAGCTCCAGGGTGCGGGCTTCAGTATGTGCAGCATGTGGGCTCAGTAGTTGCAGTTCCCGGGCTCTAGAGCACAGACTCAATAGCTGTGGCACACAGACTTACCTGTTCCACGGCATGTGGAATCTTCCCGGATCAGGCATCCAATCTGTGTCTCTTGCGTTGGCAGGTGAATTCTTTACCACCGAGCCACGGGGAAGTCCTATTGTTTTAATCAATAAGTTTAGGACAATTGTTATTATTGCAGTAGAGGACTGATACACACAGTTGAGCTTCTAGATGCAAAAGTTATAAACAAAAACACTAACAAAATGAAATAAGTGGTGTATAATTAGAGTTTGCCCCAGAGTGCAAGAATGCTTAGCTTAGAAAAATTTATAAATATGATTCACCATATCAAAAGATCAAAGGAGAAAATGTATATTCATTTAACAGATTCAGAGAAAACGTTTGATGAAATTTTAAATTCATTCATGATAAACCTTACCAATTTGGGGTTAGAAGGAAACTTTTTGAACACGACGAAGATTACCCATCAATAATCCACAGCAAGCATACATAGCCCAATTTTAGCAGCATTTCTTTTAAACTTAGGAGTAAGACAAGGATGCCTGCTATCATGACTTATTCTTCCCCACTGGAAAACCTTGCCAATGCAAAAGCACCAGGGAAAATAAGGGGTTTGAGAACTGGAAAGGAAGAAATGCAGGTGTTCTTCTGGCAGATTTGCCTATATAGGTATTCAAAAGATTTTATACATAAAAGGCATCTATCTGACAAGCCTGGAACTCTTACTGTCTGCTAAGGTTTCCACTACAGATGCAAGAAAAACGTGTCCTTGTGTCTTCAGTCTGTCTGATTGTGGCAGCCCAGGTTGAATAGGGGAATACAGGGAAAAAATTTTGCAACTCCCAAATAACCTTGTGAACAGTGAAAGCCTGATTTATTAAAAAACAAACAAACCAATCAAAAACAAAAAAGAATCTACAGATAAACAATTAAAGTATTTAATTCAATTCAGCTATATTTCAGGACACAAGGTCAACACTGAAAAAATTACTAGTCTTTCTACTCATCAATCATGACCAGTTAGGAAATGTAATAGGAAAAATAAAGATCTCATTCATAATGGCAAGATAAAGTGTGGAGTGCCCAGTGATTAATCTAACAGAAGACAGGAAAAATTTTATGGAGAAGATGACAAAGCATTGTGGGAAGAATACAAAAAAAGATTTGAAAATGAATGAAGAGACATATGTTCATGGATCAGAAGACTCAATGTTCATGCCAATTTCTCCCAAATAATCTATAAATTTAATTAAACTTCAATGAAAATTCCAATGAAGTTTTTTTGATGGAGTTTGACAAAATGATTTAAAAACTCATAGAGAAGAGCAAGAGCTAGATAATTTTGGAAAAGAACACAAGGAGGTAGGATGGAAGGAAGACTTAACCTACAAGATAAGAAGGCTTAGTGGCGTTGTAAAGGAATAGTAATTAGAGAGTAGGGTAGTGATACAGAACAGAGAGCCCAGGAAGAGACCCACGCACATATGGAAAAGATACACAACAGCTGATATTTCAAATCAGTAAGGGAAACAAATTACTTTTAAAAATAAATGATGCTTAAAAAATTGGTTATCCACATGGAAGAATATCAAATTAGGCTGCTAGTTCCATACTCCAAAATAAAGAACTAAAAAGCTAATCTTTAAAGCTTTTAGAATAAATATAGAGAGAAGACTTTTGGGCAAGTAATGATTTCTTAAACAGAACACAAAAATAGATCATAAAAGACATGAATGACATCTTACTTGTTTTAAATGAACAGCTTCTGTTCAAAAAAGACATCTTCAAGCAACTTGAAGATGAAACTCAGACTAGGGGAAGGTATTTGCTACTTAGAGAACTGACAAAAGATTAATACCTACAGTTTGTAAAAAAATTCTACAAGTGAAATAGGAAAGAGATAAATAATACGATAGAAAAATATGAAAGGGTGATTAAGAAAAAGAAATCTGAAAGAGCAACTACTTTAATAATCAAGGAAAAAAATTTAGACTATATGAAGATACCATTTCATATCCATATTGGTGAAGTAATTAAAAAGGGCTACTACCAAGTATTTATAAGGATGCAGAGTAGATAAGCAGAAACTTTCATAGGCAGCTGGTGGGGAAATAAATTGGTACAATCACTGAAGAGCAACCTGGCAAGGTCTGCTAAACCTTAGATGTGCATGTCCTTCAACCCTGCAATTGACTTCTGGAGAAATCCTCACACGAGCAGTCGGAGATGGTACACGTCATCAGATTCCACTTGAAAGCCGTCCTGCTACCAGAAGATTAAACATGAGTAAAGTCCTGTGACATGCATAAAAAAAAGAGTCCAATATAACATTGCTTATAATAGGGAAAAACTGGAAATCATCTACATATCCACCAACAAGAGAATGAATAAATAAATAGAATACTACAAAGCAGTGAAAATGTGCATATATAAATATGGATAAATCTCAAAAGCATAATGAGAAATAAATCACTTTGTGAAATGATATGTAGAGTGTGATCCATTTTGCATGAAATTTGGAAACATGAATATTATATATAGTTACATATATATATGTAGTAGGATACAGTGTAAACACACCAGGGAAAGATAAATACCAGAATCCCCAGAGCAGGGTGTTGGATATTTAGATGTAAGGTAGTGAGCATCTTTGCTTGTTTGTTTGAAATGTTGTAGTCAAAATCATCATAACCCAGATCTACATAACTGTTAGTTCAGACAGGACTCCTGAGATCCCTGTGTGTCCATACGTCATGACACTGGAGTTGATGGTGGCCTCTCCCAGTAAGAACACAAGCTGGAATCAAGATTGCTGGGAGAAATATCAGTCACCTCAGATATGGAGATGACAGCACCCTTATGGCAGAAAGTGAAGAGGAACTAAAAAGCCTCTTGATGAAAGTGAAAGAGGAGAGTGAAAAAGTCAGCTTAAAGCTCAACATTCAGAAAACGAAGATCATGGCATCTGGTCCCATCACTTCATGGGAAATAGATGGAGAAACAGTGGAAACAAACTTTATTTTTTGGAGCTCCAAAATCACTGCAGATGGTGATTGCAGCCATGAAATTAAAAGACGCTTACTCCTTGGAAGAAAAGTTATGACCAACCTAGATGGCATATTCAAAAGCAGAGACATTACTTTGCTGACTAAGGTCCATCTAGTCAAGGCTATGATTTTTCCAGTAGTCATGTATGGATGTGAGATTTGGACTGTGAAGAAGGCTGAGCACCGAAGAATTGATGCTGTTGAACTGTGGTGTTGGAGAAGACTCTTGAGAGTCCCTTGGAATGCAAGGAGATCCAACCAGTCCATTCTGAAGGAGATCAACCCTGAGATTTCTTTGGAAGGAATGATGCTAAAGCTGAAACTCCAGTACTTTGGCCACCTGATGTGAAGAGTTGACTCATTGGAAAAGACTCTGATGCTGGGAGGGATTGGGGGCAGGAGGAGAAGGGGACGACAGGGGATGAGATGGCTGGATGGCATCACTGATTCGGTAGACATGAATCTGAGTGAACTCTGGGAGTTGGTGATGGACAGGGAGGTCTGGCGTGATGTGATTCATGGGGTCGCAAAGAGTCAGACACGGCTGAGCAACTGAACTGAACTCTGAACTGAACTCTCCCAGTAAATCCTGAGCTCCCTCAGGGGCATGGTCTTTTTACTTGCCACATTCCTAGAGTTTGCCAGAGTGTTCAACCCATCCTTGTTGGTTGACTGACTGACTGACTGGCTGATTAAGTGGGAAAAGAGGGAAATGTGAAAGGAGCAAGATTAGGAGGAGGAAGGAGAGACTGAGACAGGCTTTCAGTGTCTGCCTCTGACAGGGACTGTGGAGGGATGTAGATAGGCTTGAGCAAAGCTAGAGAGATGAACTGTGCTGGCGGAGGTGTGATTAGAGGGAGAAGCCTAGGAGGTTCTCTGAGCCTCTCACTGGGTGATGGTAATGGTGGAGTTGCCACCTGACATTTTATCTCTTTAGGTGAGAGCCCTGGAGGGCATGTAGGTCGAAGAAGTCGATGAGTTTAATTTTTTTTAATGTTTTATGTTCTTTTAGAAATTATTTATTTATTGTTTATTTATTTATCTATTTATTTTTGGCTGTGCTGAATCTTCGTTGCTGAGCGGGCTTTCTCTGATCGTGATGAGCAGGGGCTACTCCTGAGCTGTGGTGTGTGGGTTTCTCATTGCGGTGGTTCCTCTTGTTGTGGAGTTCAGGCTCAGGGGTGCAAAGGCTTCAGTCACCGTGGCGCCTGGGCTCTTGAGCACATGCCCAATAGTTGCGGCTCATGGGCTTAGTTGCTCCTTGTCATGTGGGATCTTCCCAGACCAGGGATTGAACCATGTCCCCTGCATTGGCAGGCGGATTCTTTACCATTGAGCCACTGAGTTTAATTTTAGACAGTGATGGGAGCCCTCCAGGTGTGAGTATCCAGTGTGTACTAGGACATGTGGTCTAGAGCTCAGGGGAAATGCCAGAGCTAGGAGTGTAGACTTGGTTGTTTCAGGAGAAGGATATGAGTATTGAGTCTGTGATGAGCTTTCCCAGGGAGGCGGGTGGCTATACACAGGCCCTGGGGAATATCAGTGTTTAAGGGAGGAGGACAGAGAAAGAACCCAGGCAAGGAGGCCGAGTCCAGAGGAGGAGGCAAACAGAGGCAGCAAGATAAAGTTTCAGGAAAGAGTCCCTTTTGGTGAGATCGGATAAGGAAGAAAGGTCCAGAAAGATAAAAACTGAATAGTGTCCTTTGAGTTTGGCAGAGGAAGGCTATTTATGGTTTTCGCTGAAGGAGTCTCTTTGGAGAGGTGAGGAGGAAGAAGACTGTGTTGTGTCGTGGGCAATGGGGAGCTGCATGTGAGCACACGTGGAAGAGTGAGTCTCCAAACCTGCTTTTTTCAGATTCCTGGACTTGAAGGATAGACACAGATAGGCCAGTAACATTGCAGTGTGAATTTAGGGGGTGGGACATAGTTGACTCTGAAGAAAGTAAGGGAGGAAATTTGAAGACTGAGAGAGGCTTAAAATATGGGAGAGAGGGAGAGATAACTAATGAGTCAAGGTTTTGGCAGAAATGGAGGAATGCAGTAATATTCACAATGCTAATCAGCACTAGTAACACTATTACTAGCACACACTAATAGAGCCCTTACTATGTACAAGTGCTCTTCTAAGTGCTTAACAACTATTTAACTCTTTTAATCCTTACAACAAACCTATGAGGTCAGTACCCGACCCCCTTTTACAGATGAGGTAAACTGAGGTACTGAGTCAAAACAGTGATCATCATTATCATTTCCTGGGCTCATACCTACTTATTTAATCTATTGGCTGCCCTGGGTCTTTGCTGCTGCATGGGCTTTTTCTCTAGTTGTGGACAGCGGGGGCTATTCTCTAGTTGTGTCGTGCGGGCTTCTCATCGTGGTGGCTTATTGTGGAGCACCAGCTCTAGGGCATGCGGGCTCAGTAGCTGTGGTACACAGGCTTAACTGCTCCTCAGCATGTGGGATCCTCCCAGACTAGACATTAAATCTGAGTTCCCTGCATTGAGAGATGAATTCTTAACCCCTGGACCACCAGTTCAGTTCAGTTCAGTTCAGTTCAGTTGAGTCACTCAGTCGTGTCCAGCTCTTTGCGACCCCATGAATTGCAGCACGCCAGGCCTCCCTGTCCATCACCAGTTCCCGGAGTTCACTCAAACTCATGTCCATCGAATCAGTGATGCCATCCAGCCATCTCATCCTCTGTCGTCCCCTTCTCCTCCTGCCCCCAATCCCTCCCAGCATCAGAGTCTTTTCCAATAAGTCAACTCTGCATGAGGTGGCCAAAGTACTGGAGTTTTAGCTTTAGCATCAGTCCTTCCAAAGAACACCCAGGACTGATCTCCTTTAGAATGGACTGGTTGGATCTCCTTGCAGTCCAAGGGACTCTTGAGAGCTCTTTTTATTTATCAGGAGTATGATTCTTGACAACACCTCTATAATGTGTTAATAGATCAGTTTTACATATTAGGCATAGTAAGACAGTCAGAGGTAGTCAGGACACAGAAAGAAAGTCTGCCTTGGTCTCTAGTTTTGGAGGGAAGGATGACTGTGGACACAGAGGTGGGTACAGAAATAAGGAAGGGGTGGAGAGAAGGCAACAGGACTTTGAGGTAGCTCAAGACAATGGCTTTGGCTTCTATGGCAAATAGAGAAGGAACATTTATTATGTAAAACACAGGTAACAATAAAAGAAAAGAAGAATAATTCTAAGCCTTTGCCATAATCACTTTTTACATCTTGTGTTTCCTTCCAGAGTTTTCTCTCAGCATACATGCTGCTGCTAAGTCACTTCAGTCGTGTCCAACTCTATGCGACCCCATAGACGGCAGCCCACCAGGCTCCCATGTCCCTGGGATTCTCCAGGCAAGAACACTGGAGTGGGTTGCTATTTCCTTCTCCAATGCATGAAAGTGAAAAGTGAAAGTGAAGTCGCTCAGTCATGTCCAACCCTTAGCGACCCCATGGACTGCAGCCTACCAGGCTCCTCTGCCCATGGGATTTTCCAGGCAAGAGTACTGGAGTGAAGTGCCGTTGCTTTCTCTGCTCAGCATACATATACAGGTATAAGTACATAACATGAGAAGTCAGTCCTTTGTTCTGACTGAAAGAATAAGAACAAACAAATCCAATAGAATCTACACCTTGCAATTTTGGAGCTACAAGCAGAACAGTTCTCGGTGTCAGAAGATAGCGCCCCCTTGTCCTGAGCGATCTCCCTACAGGTCTATAATTGTGCAAACCCTGCAAAGACCCTCTTCTGGCACACAGAGGTTTGAGGCGCTGTGACCTGGAGAAGCCAGACTGTCTTGCACAACATATTGAAAGATCACCTTTGTAGTGGGGCAGTGGAGTTGCCTCTCCAACAGACTGTTCTTGGAGAAGTGTTTCAGACCTACATATGAATTTAGCTCAATCCAACAAAGGTCCATCTAGTCAAGGCTATGGTTTTTCCAGTGGTCATGTGTGGATGTGAGAGTTGGACTGTGAAGAAAGCTGAGTGCTGAAGAATTGATGCTTTTGAACTGTGGTGTTGGAGAAGACTCTTGAGAGCCCCTTGGACTGCAAGGAGATCCAACCAGTCCATTCTAAAGATCAGTCCTGGGTGTTCTTTGGAAGGAACGATGCTAAAGCTGAAACTCCAGTACTTTGGCCACCTCATGTGAAGAGTTGACTTATTGGAAAAGACTCTGATGCTGGGAGGGATTGGGGGCAGGAGGAGAAGGGGACGACAGAGGATGAGATGGCTGGATGGCATCACCAACTCGATGGACATGAGTTTGAGTGAACTCCGGGAACTGGTGACGGACAGGGAGGCCTGGCGTGTTGCAATTCATGGGGTTGCAAAGAGTTGGACACGACTGAGCGACTGAACTGAACTGATGAACCAATTACATATGAGAACAAAACAACATTTATATGTGTGTTTGTGTTTTTTTGCAAGGGAAATTGTCCTAGATTAAATGTGGGGGTGTATGTGTAACACCCCTCATTGAGAAAGTGCCAAAAATACATTCTGGCCTCAGGGATGCAGCCCCCATCAGAAATTCGGGGTAGGATTGGGTGAAGCTTCCTGGAATCACTGAAGGGTTCCTTCAACAGATGGGTTCCCAGTGAGTGGCCCAGTTGTCTGGGAAAGTGACATGGTGGTATGACAGCTCCCTTGGTTTACAGAGGGTGTAGAAGACTGGCAAGCAGACACTTGAGAGGGGCTGTGGGAGAGACGCAGGAGGGTGGCTCTGGCCATAGGAAGTGGAAGGGACTGGACCCTGTACTGACCCCAAGTCTTTGGCTGCAACCTAAGGGTAAATAAGGAATTTATTTGAAGAGGTGTTATCTCAGGACCCACAGTGATCAGTGGAGCCAAGAACTCAGACAGCACCTTTTAGGCTTGTCCTCTAGGAAAATTTGTTCAAGCAACAGCACTGCTTTTATAAATACAGAATTCTGTTTCACATGAAGAAAGTGAAAGAAGTCACTCAGTCATGTCTGGCTCTTTGCAACCTCATGGACTGTAGCCTGCTAGGCTCCTCTGTCCGTGGGATTTCTCAGGCAAGAATACTGGAGTGGGTTGCCCTTCCCTTCTCCAGGGGATCCTCCTGACCTAGGGATTGAACCCAGGTCTCCTGCATTGCAGGCAGATTCTTTCCACATAGTTTTTATTAAACAATATTATAAATATCTCTTCATATAATTAAGCATTCTGTGCTATGATGTTCAGTGGTCACTGCATTGTGAATAGAACATGGCTTATTTTTTTTTTTAATTAGAGGATAATTGCTTTATTGTGCTGGTTTCTGCCGTTCAGCAACTCGAATTAGTCATAACTGTGTGTATGTGCTCAGTCATTCAGTTGTGTCTGCAGCCCCATGGACTGTAGCCCGCCAGGTTCCTCTGTCCATGGAATTTTCCAGGCAAGACTACTAGAGTGGGTTGTCATTTCCTATTCCAGGGGATCTTCCTAATGCAGGGATCAAACTCAAGTCTCTTGAGTCTCCTGCATTGGCAGGCAGATTCTTTACCACTAGCGCCACCTGGGAAGCCCCCCAGTCATAATTATATATATATTCTCCCTCCTGTACCTCCTTCCCGCCTCCCATCCCACCTGGAACATGGCTTAGTAACTACTGTGTTGGAACTGTCCACCGGACTGGACCTCATCAGCGATGAAACTAAGCCCCTCTTGCTGTCTGGCCAGTGTCATATGCTTGCCCTCCTCTAAGGACCAGGCAAGTCCGTTCCTCCCTCTCTCACCTCTCAGCACCTTTCTGCGGTAGCTGTGGATCACCTGCTGAAGTCCCAGCATGCCTTGTTCCCAAGCTCACGGAAGTCATGGAGAAAAGAAGGCCCAAATACATCGAGGAAATACTGAGGCAAGGACATGGCTGGGATCCCAGCACAGATTCCCCGTCCTCCTGCAGTTATAGTCTTGGCTGAGCTGAGCCCTTTCCTCACAGTGTTTGGATTGGATGTTGGACTAGGTGAGTCAGGCTTCTTGGCACCCTCCTCTGAGTTGAAAGTCACATTCAGAAGGGGTTGTTGGCAGATCAGTAGAATAATCGGTCCTTTGCACAACCCAAGTCCTCCCATCCCTCTCTCTGAAACTAGGTCCCACTGTGTCTTGTGAGGGTGTAGGCTGGACCGAGTCACAGGAGCTGACCTACATCAGCCCTTTAGTAGCCCAGAGCCTCTTGTGGTGACCTGGGTCCTGGGTCCCAAATGAAGGAGGCACTTCCCTCTGGGCCTTCATCTTCTTTCTGTGGCCAGTGAGCGCACCCCTCCCAGGCAACCCTAGACAGACCTGGTTGGAATGCCAGCTCCACCACTGACTGGTTGGGTGACCTTGGCCTCACCTCTGTGCTGGGATCCCTTCCATGGCTTTGCCTCAGTGTTTCCTCAGTCCATTTGGGCCTCTTTCCTCCATGCTTCTGTGAGCTTGGGAACAAGTCCTCAGAGATGAGTTTTCCTCATCCTTAAAAATGAAAAAAATGTTATCTGTTCCTATGAATGTAAAAAGAGTCAATGCATATAAATGTAACAGGACCTCAAAACTAGATTTTCCACCAGGCATTAACATGTATTATAGATGTGAAAAACCAAAGTGCGATGCCAAGTCACCTTCTGGAGATTTTCTAAGGAAATGCCAACATCTGTTCCAAGACTTTTGAAACCCCTTGCCCCCTTTGAGACTGTGAAAAAGTAGAAATAGAGGAGGCAGAAGGATATTGTGAGGAGGATTTCTTTGAAGAAATCTGTGCTGTGAGTCCTGTCTTGGGGCTGGGGTGAGTGCCTGCTCCCTCACCTCAGGCCTAGTGAGGGTGAGTGTCTGGGGGTGGAGACGGCTACTCCAAGTGCTTAACATATGAACCCTGGATCTGGGACCTGGGGGCCTGGCCCTTACACACTTAGGGAGTCTGGAAGATAAGAGAAGGGCTCACTAGCTGCTCTTGTTGGGCGGCTGCCATCATCCTTGGGACAACCTCCTTCTCCCAGAGATTTTTTGGGATACCAGAAGCATGGGAGTTTCTGCTGGTCAGATGTGGACCTCACAGCAGAGAGCCTATGAGGGCTCCATGTCTTGGGTCCTCTGAAGAGGGACCCCTCTAGCCAAGGGTTGGTGCTGAGGAACCCCCAGATGACCAGCTGAAATGAGACTGGACTTGAGATACAACCACAGGTTAGGGAGAACTTGGGAAGAAAGGGCTGAGTGGGAGGGAAGTCTGTGGAGAGGGTATTAAAGCACTTCATGAGAAAGAGGCAGAATTCAACATCTGCCTGGCAAGGAAGCTTGAAGTCAACTGCCAGCTGTTGCTGCCCCTTCACCGCCTGCTCCCGTGGAGTAGCAGAGTTGTAGCCATGGCAACTGGCTGGGGAGACCCAGTGGAAAACCACAGCAGAAGCCAAGTTCTCTCCCCGGTCCCCACTGCGGGGTCCAGCTGGGCAGGCCAGGCCGGGGGAAGAGAGAGGATTTAAGGTAAAAAGAAGTCCTGAGTTTTGATGAAAGCCTGTATTTGCGTTCCAAGTACTGAATCCAGACTGTGTTTGCAACCCCAAGAGATTGCAGACCCTATTTTAAAAATGAGCAGAAAATATTGGGCCTGCTAAGGATGTCATCCAGGCCTGGAGGCTTTCCTCCTGGAATACTGTAGGTGCAGGGAAACAGCATACGGTTGCTTAGGGTTCTGAACAGAGCGTTTAGCAGCTGCAACACATACAGCAATCATTCTTTCTTCCCTACCCACCTGATCATCTCTGATATACAGTCTGCGCTTGCTCTGACACATGTTCCTCCAGCTCATATGTTATACTTGAAGCATGTTGTCTGTCTGAATGCCAAGGCCAAGGTTTATGGGCAACAGCCCTTTTTTTTTTTCTGCCCCAGCTATCTTGAGCCTAATCTCCCTAGAAGACAGATGAGCTCTATGACAGTCACGATCTTCCTGCGGCGAGAGGGGATCATGCAGTGTGGTTCCCATTTCTCAGATGGAGGAAGCACTACCCAAATCAGGCAGGGAGATGGAGCCAGGCAGACTACCTCCTCCCCACCATTTAGTTGTCTTAAAGCCCCCGTCTGTGGTCTTAAGCTTCCTGCCCCACTGGCTGCTCCTCTGTTAAAAAAAAAAGTTGATAATAACGGGGCAAATCTCACAGAATTAAGACTATGAAACGAAATCATGTGTGAGGTTGAATTCTAGGAAACTGCCAGTATGCAACGGTCTTTTCACTCTCAGAAATGGCAATTTAAGATGGTTCAGCCTAATGTGTAAACAATGCTTTGTGAACTCTAAAATGTTAGTTATTGTGTTAAAAAACCAAAATAACAGTAACAACAAAATCCTTCCATCCATGCTCCCTAATGAGTCTCCAGAATTCTGTTCGCAGGAATGTCCCGAGGCACTGCAGATTTATGAAGTGGCTACACAGGACAGCCTGAGGCCAGAGAATGAGCAAGACCTCAGCTCTGTGCTTGTTTCTCCCAGGACCCAGACAGCTCCCCCTCTCTCTTCTGGTTCCTTTGCAAACACTTGCACAAGTAACAATTCTCTCCCACCACGAATGTCTGAAGTTTCACTACTTTGGGTCTGCTGCTGCTGCTAAGTCACTTCAGTCAGGTGCGACTCTGTGCGACCCCATAGACGGCAGCCTACCAGGCTCCCATGTCCCTGGGATTCTCCAGGCAAGAACACTGAGGTGGGTTGCCATTTCCTTCTCCAATGCAGGAAAGTGAAAAGTGAAAGTGAAGTCGCTCAGTCGTGTCCGACTCCTAGCAACCCCATGGACTGCAGCCCACCAGGCTCCTCTGTCCATGGGATTTCCAGGCAAGAGTACTGGAGTGGGTGCCATTGCCTGCTCTGACTTTGGGTCTAAATGGGCATTTATCATATTCACTCTGCTTGACACTCAGTATCCTCTCAATTCTGAGGACTCAAATTTTTTAGGTTCAAGAAATACTCATTGAAGTAAGTCAGAGAGAGAAGGAAAAAGATCATATGACATCCCTTATGTACAAAATCTGAAAATAAATGATACAAATGAACTTATTTATGACATAGAAGCAGACTTACAGACTCAGAGAATTAACTTATGGTTGCCAGCAGGGAAGAATGGGGTAGAGACAATTAGGGAATTTGGGATCAACATGTTCATGTATATTTAAAATCGGTAACCAACAAGGTCCTACTGTAGGTCCTTCCGTTTAATATTATGTGGCAGCCTGGATGCCAGGGGAGTTTGGGAGAGAATGGATACATGTGTATGTATGGCTGAGCCCCTTTGCTGTCCACCTGAAACTATCATAACATTGTTAATCAGCTATACTCCAATATAAAATAAAACAGAAAAATAAAATAAAATACTGCCTTAAAAAAACCCTTTTAGTTTTGGGACTATAAAAAAAGAAACACTCCTTCTTTAAAAAGAGATATCCCCCATCAGAGGATAAATTTGACTATGTAAAAATTTAAAACATTTATATGAGAAAACACTATAAATACAGCTGAAAAAAGGATTCAGAAGGTGGAGGGGCTGAGTGAAATGGGTGAAAGGGGTCAAAAGTATAAACTTCCAGTCATTAGATAAATAATTTCTGGGGATATAATGTATAACTGGTGACCATACTTAATAATACTGTGTTGTATATTTGAAAGTTGCTAAGATAGTAGATATCTTATGTCTATAAGTGGAATACCAGACCACCTAACCTGCCTCTTGAGAAATCTGTATGCAGGTCAGGAAGCAACAGTTAGAACTGTACATGGAACAACAGACTGGTTCCAAATAGAAAAAGGAGTACGTCAAGTCTGTATATTGTCACCCTGCTTATTTAACTTCTATGCAGAGTACATCATGAGAAACGCTGGGCTGGAAGAAACACAAGCTGGAATCAAGATTGCCGGGAGAAATATCAATAACCTCAGATATGCAGATGACACCACCCTTATGGCAGAAAGTGAAGAGGAACTAAAAGGCCTCTTGATGAAAGTGAAAGAAGAGAGAGAAAAAGTTGGCTTAAAGCTCAACATTCAGAAAACGAAGATCATGGCATCTGGTCCCATCACTTCATAGGAAATAGATGGGGAAACAGTGGAAACAGTGTCAGACTTTATTTTTGGGGGCTCCAAAATCACTGCAGATGGTGACTGCAGCCATGAAATTAAAAGACACTTACTCCTTGGAAGAAGAGTTATGAACAACCTAGGTAGTATATTCAAAAGCAGAGACATTACTTTGCCGACTAAGGTCCGTCTAGTCAAGGCTATGGTTTTTCCTGTGGTCATGTATGGATGTGAGAGTTGGACTGTGAAGAAGGCTGAGCACTGAAGAATTGATGCTTTTGAACTGTGGTGTTGGAGAAGACTCTTGAGAGTCCCTTGGAATGCAAGGAGATCCAACCAGTCCATTCTGAAGGAGATCAACCCTGGGTGTTCTTCGGAAGGAATGATGCTAAAGCTGAAACTCCAGTACTTTGGCCACCTGATGCGAAGAGTTGACTCATTGGAAAAGACTCTGATGCTGGGAGGGATTGGGGGCAGGAGGGGAAGGGGATGACCGAGGATGAGATGGCTGGATGGCATCACAGACTCGATGGACGTGAGTCTGGGTGAACTCCGGAAGTTGGTGATGAACAGGGAGGCCTGGCGTGCTGCGATTCATGGGGTCACAAAGAGTCGGACACGACTGAGCGACTGAACTGAACTGAAGATAGTAAATCTTAAAAATACCCAACAAAAGAAAAATTATATAGTTAATGTGTGTGGATGAATATTAACTAGACTTTTTGTGGTGATCATTTTGCAATGTATTGAATCATTATGCTATACACCTGAAATGAATATAATGTTATATGTCAATTATATATCAATTTTAAAAACGACAAAGAGACAATTCACAGGAAAAGAATCTCAAATGGCCAGTAGACTATGAAAGGGTGGTCGAACTGACTAGAAATGAAGGTCATACAAATAAAAATTATAATGAGGTATAATCTCTTATCCATAGTATGAAAATATTAAGTCTTGGTGAAGTTGAGGAAAAGGGACAGCCATATACTGCTTGTTGGAGTATAAATTGAAAAGCAGCTTTCCAGAATATAGTAAAATTGGAAATGTGGATATCCTATCACTTTGCAACTCTACTTTTAGATATATACTTGGAAAAGCTTCACCCAATTGCCTAAAGCACATATTTTTATATTGTTTCATTGTTCATGAAGGTAAAAAAATTTGAACTATTGCATAAATCCATCTATAGATAAAGTGCTATATAAAAATGTGGTATAGCGCATGAGCAGTGCTGCTCCGAGCCCGCCAGCCACGGTCTCCGGCGCCAGCTACGCCGCTGCCGCTGTCACTATGGCCCATTACAAAGCCGCCGACTCGAAGCGCGAGCAGTTCCGGAGGTACTTGGAGAAGTCTGGGGTGCTGGACACGCTGACCAAGGTATTGGTAGCCTTATATGAAGAACCAGAGAAACCTAATAGTGCTTTGGATTTTTTAAAGCATCACTTAGGAGCTGCTACCCCAGAAAATCCAGAAATAGAGCTGCTTCGCCTAGAATTGGCAGAAATGAAAGAGAAATATGAAGCTATTGTAGAAGAAAATAAAAAACTGAAAACAAAGCTTGCTCAGTATGAACCACCTCAGGAGGAGAAACGTGCTGAATAGGATTCTTCTCAGTTGAAAAGACACTGAAAACAATGGTTTTGTATGACTCGAATAGTTTGTACAGTATATAATCTTTTCTGAACAGATGCTATAGCACTCTTTTAAATATGTTAAATTCACCTATCACACGTTAACTGTTATAAACACATATACTTAGAATCACCAATAAAAACTCAGTATAACTTTCTTTGGGTCTTAAAAAAGCAGGAGAATCAAAAGTGAATCCTGGAAAGAAAAAAAAATCTATAAACACAGCCATCGAATTCATTACCTTAAAAGACATTCTATCAGTCTGACTAGGAATGATGGTACTGGTTGTATTTTAGCCAAGGAAGTTTATTAGTACAGAGCTATTCCTTGGTTCAGCTCAGGATTATGAGCACAGGTACAGTCATTCTTTAAAATGAGGATGACACTGTTGTTTTATATTCTCTGTAGGCAGCTGGAGAGATCTGTGTGATACACGATGCTGTTTCATGGGGGTCTCATGAATCTTCTGCTCTTGTTTATATTAGCTGGAACGAATGACTCTTTGCCACCACTTTGCCTTAGATAACTGTGTGTGCCAGTGTGAACTCTGACACCACCTTTCCTTCTATGCAATCATGCCCTACCTGATAATGTTGCCTTGCTTTATTGTGCTCCCCTGGGTCCCAGTTGCACATTGACCTTTCTGTGTTGTTTTTCAATTTCCTGTAATAGCAGTTACCCTGATTGTAATTTATATAAACTTAAAGAGGATCACACTGTTCCCCTGCCTTACTTAGTTGCTTAGCGGGACACAGAACAGAGGCAATATAAAATTCTGGGTTCACGCACAAGCCTGGATGACAAGGGGAATGAGCCATATATTGTGGAAAATTATAGTTCGTGGGTATAATTATACAGTGCTTTTTTCCCTCAAAGTATTTTTCTAGCTTTGAATTCATTTTATCTTCATTATCCCTGTGAAGTAGGTAGGCAAGTGTGAGGGGAGGTGGGGTGCTGAATCTGTAGGCCAAAGACTGATGTGAATACCAGTTATTCACCAATTGTAGAACCTGGGGCACATTAGTTAATTGCTCCAAGATTCACTTTCCTCACCTGTTAAATGAAAATATCTGTGCTGCCTACCTCACAGGGTTGTTGTGAGGGTCAAATGGAATGTATGTGAAAGATTTGTAAATGGTAAAGCACTATATTCTTAAAAAAAAAAAAAAAAGTGGTATAGTCAGTAATACTATGAGATATTCTATAGCAGTCCAGAGAAATTAACTGGTTTACTCGCCGTAAATGTGGAGAAAGCTAGAACTTACACTCTTACGCGAAAACCCCAAGTTATAACAACATATGTGCAGAATATTATTACTTAAGTAAACTTTAAAGCTACATGCAACGGCACTGTATTTGTTCAATTGTTCAATTGCTAAGTCGTGTTTGACTCTTTGTGACCCCATGGACTGTAGCCCGCCAGGCTCCTCTGTCCATGGCGTTTCCCAGGCAAGAATACTGGAATGGGTTGTCATTTTCTATTCCAGGGGATCTTCCTGAACCAGGGATGAACCCGCATCTCCTGCTTGTAGGCAGGTTCTTTACCGCTGAGCCACTGGGGAAGCCCATTTATTGTACAGCATACATGTGTATTATATAGCAAATGGGCTTCCTCTTATATATATATATGTGTGTGTATATATATATAAAATGGACTTGGAAAGATCCATAAATTCATTATAGTGGTATTGCCTCAGAAGAAACATCAGTTTTATCTGTATTTTTATTTCTCTAAAAATATTACTTGAAGCACATCCAGTAAAACATTGTAAATTATTAGTACTGATTAGGGGGAACACTGGAGAAGGAAATGGCAACCCACTCCAGTGTTCTTGCCTGGAGAATCCCAGGGACGGGGGAGCCTGGTGGGCTGCCGTCTATGGGGTCGCACAGGGTCGGACACGACTGAAGCGACTTAGCAGCAGCAGGGGGAACACATTACATTATTTTCTATTTTAATTTTTAGTTTTAACATTTCTTTAAAAATTCCTCTCTATTCTATTTTTATTTTTCTGGAACACCTGTTAGAAGGAGATTGGAACTTTAGACTCTATTTTCCACATCTCTTAAATTAATTCTTATTTTCCTCTTCTTGTGCTGCATTTCAGAAGAATCCCTCAGCTCAATTTTCCAGCTCAGTAATTCTTAAAAACTGTCATTACTTTGTTATCAGCTCATCAGCTTAATTTTTAAATTTCCTTTATGGTATTTTTTATTTTCAAGCGTTCTCATTGGTTCTTTTCGGCACAGCCTGCTTCTTATTTCTTGCATGCCAGACCCTCACTTACTGGTCTGAGCATTTGGATTATGTTTGGGTCTTGCTGAGAATAAACTTTGCTTCTGACCGCTCCTTTTTGTCGTCTGCTCCACTTTTTCATGATGTAGCCTTGCGCAAGCCTGTGCTGACTGTTGACTGTGCTCCTCACTGGGGCTGAGTGGTGCTCTCTAGTATCTGCTTCTGCTACTTGCTCAGGAAAACAGTAGGATGGGGGTGAGTGGGGAAGGAGAGGGCAGGCAGGTGGGAACAGGGGGCTGGCTGTGGCTGGTCCTGTGGCATGGATGCTCCAGTTTCTGGTGTGTACCGCACCCTGCCTTCTCTCTCTGACTCCAGCCCACAGCCACCGTGTTGCCGGGAGGGAGATGTCCCTGTCGCTTCTGACTGGCTGGTGTCTGAGTGAGTGTGGGCAGGGGTTGGTTTTTGGAGACCAAACACTGCTCCCCTTGGTGGTTCTCTGTTTGGGTTGCCTTGGTCCCCTCCAGCTCCCGAGCACTCCTTCCTCTGGGCCTGGTGCTGTCCCGTCCACATTTTGGATTGTGTTATTGTGTTTCTTCAACCCAGTACCCATCAGCATTTCACCAGCATTTCATCTTTAGAAGTTTTTTATGGTTTCTAATCCATCAAGGGACCCCTTCATAATTTTGAGTTGCAGATTTAAAAAATATCTTTTTTTTTTCATTTGTTAGTGATCTTTCTTATTTATAGGCTACCATCTGTGAATCTCAAGCTTGGAGAAAGAGCTTAGGGCTAGCCACGTAGATCTTGAAGCACAGAAGGGTAAAAGAAACTCAGAGAGAGCCTGTGCATGGAGAGAAGAAAAGCAAACCAAGGATGGAATTTAGGAAATTACTCGTGCTTAAGAGGTTAGGATAAAATGAGGAACCAGTGGGCAGGAGTGGTGGGAGAAGCAACGGGAGACTTGCGGGGAAGCGGGAGAGAGAGGAAGGGCGCACACAGAGACACTAGAAAAGGCCGCAAGGGCAGCACTGAGGTTGCTGGGAGCCCTTGGGAGTTGCCTCACCTGAGGGCTGGGTTCAAAGCCAAACAGTGAAGAGTTAAGGGCCGGGTGCTGAGGCAGGCAGTGTCCCGCTATGACCTCGGTGTAGAAGTGGAGGGGGCCTCGAAGGCAAAATGCCAGCCAGGATGGGGTTCTGGGAGACCCTGGCTAAATCCCCTCCATTTATTTGAGGCTTCCTGACACCCACATGTAAGGAATTTTTCCTTGGTATAGGAAGCAGATAGAATTAACAGCTTTGTTTATTGTTTCTGTTTATGATATATACAGCAAGAGGTATTTTAGAAACACTTCTAATTCCCCATTATAAATCCATCTTTGTTAAGAAGGCTTCTTAACTTTCTTTTCATGAATTCTTTTCCATTTTTCATTTCCATTTCATGACTTTTTTCATGTCATTGATGCAAGGCATATACCATTAGGTGTCATATTTTTTACATTGGGGAAAATAATAAAAGATGCAGTCACAGCTTCTGCCCTTGAAACAGCTCATGGCCATGCTCCTCAGAAAAGCCTCCTCTCTGTTTACTCTGACACCGGGAGAGCCACCCCGGCTCTCAGATCCATAACTGCCTAGACTGGCAAAGAATTTGGATCTTTGGCAAAGGGCCAAATCAGTGGGGTAAATATCTGCGAGTTGCTTGGCACCAGAGAGGAAATATGACGTAGGTTAATGCTGTGAATGGACTGTGATTAGTTGAGCCCTGACACTTTCATCGTGCGGTGGGAAAGACAGGGGCTGGGTCCAAGGAGAACCTCCTCATGTAGAGGCATTGGGCAGAAGGCAAAGCCACCTCCTTCTTTTGCACTCAGTGAAGCCATGGTGCATGGAGGGATGGCATCTAAAACAGAAACTTTTTAGCATCTGAGCAAGAGATGCTGACCATGAAAACATGAAAGTGAAAATATTCGTCGTTCAGTCCTGTCCGATTCTTTGTGACCCCATGGCTGTAGCCCGCCAGGCTCCTCTGTCCATGCAATTCTCCAGGCAAGAATGCTGGAGTGGGTAGCCATTTCCTTCTCTAGGGGATCTTCCAGACCCAGGCATTGAACCCAGGTTTCTGGCATCACAGGCAGATTCTTTACCATCTGAGCAACCATGGAGCATGGGTGATAAAAATGCATAGGTAGCTGATGACCCTGTGTGACCTTCCACACGCAGCGCTTGACTAGTGAGGGCAAATTTAAGAGAAAACAGTACTTAGAGTGCATGTCCAATGGCTTCAGGAGACAGATGCATGGGACCGGAAGCTGACCTGGTTGCAAGCTGGTGCAACCCAGGCCACAACTCAACCCTCTCCTCGATGAATATTCCACCCCTAATAAAAAAGACCCCCACCTATTTAAAGGGCTAAAAGTAAGTTAAAATGGGGAGCAAAGATCCCTGGGGTGTGCCCCTCATTCTCAAGGATGCCAGCACCCTTCTCTGAATGTGTCCTCTGCTTTTGCCTCAATAAACTGCTTCTTTGCAGCTCAGGAGTGAGCCGTCTAATAAAGGAGTTGCTGAAGGGGAGGTGGAGGGCCTACCCTCCTCTCTCCTCACAGCCACCGGCCTTTCTTAGTGGGTGTGCACAGCTCTCCTCTTCCTGCTGCTCTCTGGAGGTGGAGAAGTCCCAGCATTCTGGGCACAGCCAGTCTGCTCTCTCCGTGCCCATGACCACCTCCCTAAAACACTGCAGGATGCCATTTATTTGGCCTCAAAATCTTTGGTGTTTCCCCCCAACCCTCTCTCCATGCTCTGACCCTTTTTTTCCACTCTCAATCAATCCACACTTTTCGGTGGAGCCTCTGAGAAGAGCTGGGCACTGTGTCGGGTGTTGACAAGTGTAAAAATGAGCTGATAGCTTGTGGCCTGGCAGTGGGGCGCTGGGGTCTCCTGGAGCACATGGTGCAGTAGTTCCAGCATCGAGGCTTGTTCCAGAGCCACACAGCACCTAAGGAGGGAGAGTGTACTGGATACAGATGATCCAAAAAGAATGTTTTCAGGGGAACCGGGGAGGGCATCCTGGACAGGGGGACGAGCACATGCGATGACCCAGAAAGACATTGGTGGTGCGTTTGGTAAAGGCAGGTGGTTTTGTTGTCTAGACTCTGGAGAAGGAAGGGGTGACATGGAGGGAAAGGCGGCCTGTGAAGTGCTTTGTACCCGCGCTCGGTGGAGGGGCAGCGGGCATGTGGAGGTTGTAGGGTGACCACCCCTACATTCCCTGGAGCTGGCTCTGGGACCTGCGTGGGGTGTATTCTGAAGGGAACACTGTGCTGGGGGCAGGAGGACCGTTCAGGAGACTTGGGCTGGCCAGACAGCTGGTGCTGAGGGAATAGGCTCTGTCAGCAGTGAGGGAGCTAGAGAGACGGTTCCCACTCTAGAAGGTGAAGGGTGGCGAGGGGCAAGGGTGTGGCTGGCATTTCTGTACAGAATTCCTGGTCAGGTGATGGGGGTTGGAAATGTGAGCTGGGGAGAGGCGTGGGGGAGGGCGCTGGAGTCTCACCCTCCATCCTACTCCCAGGGCCCCAGATCCCAGCAGCATGCTGTCCAGCCCCACAGACGGGTCTTCTGTCTCTAACACACCTCGTCTGGTCAAGCCTTCACTAATGGTGTTCTTTCTGCCTGATGCGCCCTCACTGCTCACCTGTCTTTACCCGGTAAATATTAATCATGGCTCATAATATAAACATAATTAGAATCACTTTTGAGCCCTCACCTTGAGTCCAGATAGGACGCTGACCTCTCTGTCTTTAACCTGTAAATACTCACAACAAACCTACGAGACAGGCATCCTTACCGAAGTTGTAAGATGAAGAAATTGAAGCCAAGAAGTGGTTAGGTTGTTGATAATCACGGTAAGAGGCAGAGCCAAGACTGGATTTCACGCTCTTAAAAACTATGCTAGAGGGACTCCAAGGCCCAGCTTCTGTAACACCTTCCACATGGAACTAGCCTGTACCCAGCCTCTTCTCCACCAAGTGGGATTCCCCTCTTTGGGGCTCCCTGTTGCCTCTTTGGGACTCCCAAGCTCTGTGCTGATACTCTGGGCTCTGACCCTAGGCAACTGTGAAATTGGGGGATGCTAGGACCAATTCCTACCAGTCCCAGGAAACTGGGGCTCAGAAAGAGCAAGTAATTTTCATACTGACACGCAGTTAGAAAGTAGCAAGACTTTATAGGAGAATGAGCAAAGACTGCTCGAAGTACTGGACTGTAGTGAAATAGGCAGGACATGAGCACAGATCCCGAGAAGGTCCCAACACCTTTGATCAGCCACTTCTACCCATCACAGATAACCAACCCCTTCCCAGGGTTCAGTGGTCATGCTCAAAGATTTTTGAAGAGCATCATTGCTTATGAAACCTTCTAACGACCTGATTGGGTAGGGTGTAGGGGTGAGTGTGAAGGGTCATAGGTTCAGAATGATGTTCTCCTGAGAAAAGGACGCAAGAAGGAAAGAGCCCAAACCCAGAGGGATGTGGTCAGGGTGGACACACTGCCGGAGAGGGAGGGAAACACAGCAGCTGATAACATCCACCTTTCTTCTTTAGAGGAGGGTCAGAATCTTTGGGGCTTGCTAAGACAATGGCATCTCTTTTGTAGGAGCTTTAAAGAGCAGCCTGGGCTGCCCAGCCTCTGGAGTGGAGGGCCTTGCAGCTCTGGTTCTGGGCACAGACTGTTGCTGCTTCTCTCTGGCTCCTGCCTGATCCCCCTGGGGGTTTTAGCCCCTCTCATGCCTCTACCTTTGACACAAATACTGCACCTCAGCTCCCTTTGAGTCTGACACAAGGTGGCCCATCTCTCTGAGACTTGACTCTGGGCATTTAGGACATATTACTTGGGTCCAACTCTCTCAGTAGTAACATGTTGACTGGAGAGTCCAGGGTCATCCAGACAGAGCAGCACCTGGATTTTTCTGAAGACCTTTTCCTGCAAAAGGGGAAATGGTAGCCTCTGGTACTTTCTCAAAAGCAGGATTCCCTAGTGTGAATACTATGTGGGTTGACAATTGACACAGAAGGAGAGAAATGTGACACAGAAGGATGATTCTGGGTGTGTGATTGTGGGAGATTTGTCTTGTTTCTACTTTTCCATATGCTCTAGATTTTCTAAAATGAACAAATATTACTTTTTAAAGGAAAAAAATGATTAAAAAATGTTTATCTGAAAACTTGCAACCAATAATAAGAATGTTGCTGCTGCTGCTGCTGCTAAGTTGCTTCAGTCATGTCCGACTCTGTGCGACCCCACAGACGGCAGCCCACCAGGCTCCTCTGTCCCTGGGATTCTCTAGGCAAGAACACTGGAGTGGGTTGCCATTTCCTTCTCCAATGCATGAAAATAAAAAGTGAAAGTGAAGTCGCTCAGTCGTGTCTGACTCTTCGCGACCCCATGGACTGCAGCCTTCCAGGCTCCTCCGTCCTTAGGATTTTCCAAGCAAGAGTACTGGAGTGGGGTGCCATTGCCTTCTCCAATAAGAATGTTAACATATATTTAAAAGATTGGAAGGAAAACACCCTCAAAATTCTCTTTGCTTCTTTCTGGGTAGAATGTCATCTGATTCTCTAAATATGAAGTTCATATTCACCCCCAGTCTCCCTGCTCTCCTTGCCCTGTTTATTCTTCATGCTATTTATTATGACCTGATGTATTTTATGCTTGTTGAATTGTCTCTTTTCTGCTTTCCTCACTAGCATGGAAACAACACAAGAGCAAGCACTCTATCAGTTCTGTTCGTCTCTGCTGCCCAAAGCAGACCTGAGCCCAGTTTGTTGACTGAATGAATGGTCAGCCTAGTGAGCAATTTTAATTTTCTTCTTCATAC
Organism: Ovis canadensis; assembly: GCF_042477335.2. Lineage (NCBI taxonomy): Eukaryota > Metazoa > Chordata > Mammalia > Artiodactyla > Bovidae > Ovis > Ovis canadensis. Next base: position 205,952,232 of record NC_091245.1, on the reverse strand, counting down.
ATTTCTGAGATTCCAGCTGTTTTCCAATGAACTTTTATTACTTTATGAGCAGAAAAAAATGAATCAATATTATTTTTTCCTCCATGGAAATAGCACAATGGAGTGACATCTCAATTATGATATCTGAGAGTAAGCTCCTTTTATAAGGAAGCTGGCATTCTTTTAAGTCTCAAAAACGCTTGAGAAATCTGCGGGTGTGAGTCATATGTCTGCCTGGCCGGACTCCTGCTGAGGTGGGTGAGAGCACAGATGTGTAGAGAAAGCTGCTCATTGTCGGCAGGGCCCCCAAAGGTACACAGGGCCAACTGTGAGAATTGGCTCTGCAGGAGGCTAGCTAGAAGCCTGTGCTCCGTGTATCTTTGCTCATCTGCTCACCCTTGGATCTTTGGTTAGAAGGTGTAGAGACATGTTTGCCAACAGGGCTCTTGAAATTTGATCTAGTCCACCTGAATTAGATCTCCAGAATTAGATGCCTGCTCTCTCCTCAGGGGGTCCCTGCTTCCCTGGGAAGATAAGCGAGGGCTGGTCTGGTTCCAGCTGTTGAAGCTTCTGGGGAGGAATGAGGCATCTTTTGTCCTCAGGCATCTGAGGCCTGTCCTCCAGGATGGGTCTGCCAGGCTCTTCCTGTTCCCTGTCCCTTCCCTTGCTGCCCTTCTTCCTCTAACTTAATTATTTGCCATGCAGTTCCCATAGCCTTTTTTCTATGCTCAGGGACACAGTTTCTTCTGTTTTTTTTTTGTTTGTTTGTTTGTTTTTGGCTGCACTGTGCTGATTGTGGGATCTTAGTTCCCCAACCAGGGATCGAACTTGGGCCCACAGCAGTGAAAGTGCTGAGTCCTAACCACTGGATAGCCAGGGAATTCTCAAGAACACGGCTCCTTTAGATGATGTCCAGTGATAACCTCAAACCACAGCTCAACTTGTCTGCCCTCTTGGAAAACCGCTCTATGCTCTTTGAAGATTTCCAGCCTCTGATGACAGCATTTCTGACCACACAATCCATCATGGAATAGCAGCATTCTCACTAGCGGGATTTCAATTTGCAATCCTTTCTGCAATCCTTTTTGCATGCCTTTCTATGATGGGCATGTTCTCCTTTCTCTCTGTCTCTCCAGACTTCCAAATGTTGTGATTATACAACCCATGCAAGGAGGTTCATTCCAGTAGAAGCAGTGGACTCCTAGTTGGGCTAAGGGATACCTATTTCTATAGAGCTTGCTTGAGCTGTATTTCATTTCATCTACATAGTGTGTCAGTTGACATCCTGGTTTATTTGCACCCCCTCTCCTCATTTTGAGAGAAGTCCCAGGCTTTGAAAATTCCTGTGGACTCTAGGGTGCTGACACTCTGAGGTTCCCTTTAGCTGTGAGTCCCTCCCTGCATCTTTGGTACCGCTGAGATCGTTTGCATCCCACCAACTCAGATATGTCCCTTGACTTTGTTTTCCCCTAGAATCAGTTACACAATACATTTATTTGATATATATTTATTTATTTGGCTGCACCAGGTCTTATTTGCAGCACGCAGGATCTTCAGTCTTTGCGGTGTGTGGATCTTTTAGTTACAGCCAGTGGGATCCAGTTCCTTGAGCAGGAATCAAATCCAGGTCCCTGCATTGGGAACGTGGAGTCTTAACCACTGGACCACCAGGGAAGTCCCCAAAACATTTATTTGAGAAGCTGACTTTATGGAAAAGGGTAGATTAAAAATATTTTTATTCATAATTCACCTCAAAAATTGCTGTACAATCACAACTTTGATCCCTCTTTGGCTAACATCTGTTGAAGAAGATAAATCTAGATTTTTAACAACTTCTGCCATTAATTCTGAAAAGGCTGGATTTTTTACATCACAGGACAAACGGTTTTAGCATTAGTTATTAGATATCCCTGCCCACCATCAGTTTTAAGAACTGCAAAATCTTGGTAACCTACATCTCCCTCTGTGTTCCCATCATCTTTCACATTTCTTTAGCTGCCTTACTGATGAAAAAGCCATCCAGCATAAACAACCATCATAAAAAAAACATCCCAGTAGCTGGAACTCCTCACAGATCCCTCCCCCCGCCCCAGGCTCAGCCTCCACTAAGTGCCTGGGTCCCCCTTCTCCTCTCCAGAATCTGCTGCCAGTTACGCCAGCCCTGCGCCCTTTCCCCTCAGAGCAGAAGGGAATAGAGTCACTTTTGTTTTTAAACAAGTTCTCCAGCCTCCTATAATTAACATAGAACACAAAAACAAAAAGAACAGAAGAATGAAGGCATCTGAAATCCTTACAATATACAAACGTGGAGGAGAGCCGCTATTACCATCTCGCTCTCTCACATTCAACTCTCCAGCCTCAGGCACAAATGCACACAGGATTTCCCACCCAAGAAACAACTTCATGCCTACTTCTTTCCACAGCTTTAAACGGATCTTCAATGGATTAATTATGACCTTGGATCACGACAAACTCTCATGTTGATCCATGATTAGTCTTTCCCTTTATTTACCTATTGATATACTCAGGAACCTGCTGCTAGTTTTAAGACCACCATATTTATTCTGTTGCCTCCTTTGTTCTCCACCCTTGAGAGGTTTATCTCCTTGAGTTTTGTGTTTTTTATTACCAGACATCAAAAAATAGCTGTATCCCAAATTTTGAGAAAAGTCAAGGAGAGACAATCTACTTTTTAAGAAGAACAGCAAGGGAGACTTTCCTATCAGATATCAGTGATGTAATGGGGCTGGGAAGACTGGGTCAGCCATGCAATTCACGTTCATCTCCTACCTTCCAATCCCTTACCCCTCCTGGATTCTAGAAGCAACTAGAGAAGAAGTCCTGGAGTCCCCACCGAGAGGCCTGGAAACCATATTCACACAGTAGGCTAGACAGAGAGGCTGATAGACTGACAGCATTAAAAAGCCATCCTGGAAGCTGGCAGGTTTATTTGGGGACAAGCAACATGGCTTCTGAGATAGGAAGATAAACTGTGGATCCCAAGACCTTGCAGTGTCACTCACCCTTACACGGCTTTATAGGGACAAGGCAAAGCACAGCTGGGGACAGAAGGACAGTCTTGATTAGATAACTTCATCCTGCATCACGGCCTCTGCTCTGAACTGCTCAAGCTCCGCACTGTCCTCGCCTAGGGGGCACAGCTGGTACTCGGCACCTGGGGCCCTTTTCCAGGAGGAGCAGCAATGGTGCCAGAGGCCGCAGAGGCCATAGACAGTGGCCAGCACAACAACCCCCGAGCCCAGGAGCCAGCAGAAGAAGGTGGTGACAAAGGCGAGGTCCACAGGGCTGTCTGCCTGCCAGGGCTGCAAGGAGAGTGGGGCATGCAGCATCAAGGTCTCCACTAGCAGCCAGGAGCCAGACCCCAGCATTAGCCAGGCCCTGAGCACCCAGAATGGGGGCTGGTCAGGGGCCCAGACCTTGATGGTGAGCACCAGGACCAGCAGGAAGGCAGGCAGCATCAGCATGGTGTGCAGTTGGAACTCCAGGGCATTTCTGTGCTGGATGAGGGCCACCATTTCCAGCACTATCACAACAAGGGCCAAGGCTGTGGCCTCCCACTCCAGCTTCATGCTCTGCTATGCCAGCCATGCCTGGCTCGTGAGATCCACCAGGGCACTGAGCTGGAAGAACGCAATGATGGTGGCATGCTGCCATGCATTGTGATGCTGGAAAGGCCTCCAATGGTCCTCCCAGTCTATTGGGAGAAAATGGTTGGTTCCAGGTGGGAAGAAGAACTCTCCCAAGATCAGTATCATGCTGGCTCCCATCTTCACCACTGCCTCTGCACGCACTCATTGCCGCACCTCTGGCCTTGCTTGTCCTTTGGGAGGAGTGGGAGGAAGAGGAGCTTCTGCCCCCGTGAGAGGGCCTGGGACACTATCACTACACAGCAGAGCCCAGTGGAATAGATGAGCAGGGCCAGAGTCAGGTGACCCAAGAGAGTGCCCATGCCTCAGCCAGCAGGCTGCTGGGGGGCCAGGGCTTGTGAGTGACTCTCCCCACCTCTTAACTCTCAGAAGAGGCCCTGTGGCCCCACCTCTGTTGCCCACACAGGGGGAGGGCACAGGCCCCACGTGGGCCCAAGTCATGTTCAAGTAACTGAGTGCTGGCCGGGCTCCTCCCTGATGGCCAGGTTCCAGAACAGGGCAGTACCGTTACAACAGACAGGAATCTGCTCCCTTCCTCAGCCGAGAGCTTGCATCCCACTGTTAGAAGAAGGCATGTGAAGTACTTGGCACCGTGGCAGTACAATAGATGGCACTTATCATGTATTACTACGTCAACTGGGATGCCCTGGGTTTCACCAGCCAGTGAATACAGACCGAGGCTCACCACCATTGATGGCCAAGTTCCCCACCCTCACCTGAACCCCTATGTCCTGCCCTTTCCTAGGTCTTTCCATGGCTATAAGGGAGGGGCTGTGACTCAGGTTCTGGATGTTGCTTTCTGCTTCACCCCTGCACTGGTGCTGTTTCTGAGCCTTGAGGCTGCAGCTGCAGGCCCTGACTGGGCTGCCCTGACAAGACACAGTGGCGGTGATGGAGCCACTGACCCTCGGTTCCTCCTGCCCTGAGAGGCTAGGGCCACGTCTGCCTCTTGTCCTGGCCACCACGTCTTGGCTCTGCCTTCTTCCTCCTTCTCTGAACAAACCCTTTACCCCTACTCTGCGCAGGGCCCTGCCTAGAGCAGGCATTGTCTTTGGATTCTTGACATGTAGCAAAGGATACATAGGAGAGTTTAAAATCTCACAATGGAGGTTTTAAATGGAGTGGAGAGGACAACACCAAGCCCAGTAGAGACAGGGGCAGATAGACTTCCACGTGGGGGAATCGGGGAAGAGGTGGCAGTTGAATCTGGTCTTGAAGGTTTAGGTATTGGAAGTGGAGGACCTTGTGGTAAGAGATCATAAGAGGAAACTCTAGACTCAAGGACTGAAGCAGGGGGATGGGGGTGAGGCAGAAGGGGAGAAGAGGCAGGTCTGGGTGGGAGTGGGGGGCTTAATTATTGGACTACCCATTTCCATGGGACCAAGAGCCCCAGAGCTTGGGGCTGAGAGACGACCTGGGCAGGGGCTGTATCAAGTGAGCTGTCCATGGGAAATGCCTGGTAGCCTCTTCTGGGATCTGTTCCTGGACTGTCTGCTGTTCATATGCCTCAGGTAGACAGAAGGATAAGCAATGTCCAGTGGTATGAGGAACATGGGGTGAGGAGAAGAGACCACGGGTCAAGGGGAAGAGAAGACTGGGGCAGAAGGAGAGAGTACATGGACTGGTCTCTTTTGGGAGTAGGTGAACAACCAACTGCAGAGTGCATCATGTGAAATGCTGGGCTGGAAGAAGCACAAGCTGGAATCCAGACTGCTGGGATAAATATCAATAACCTCAGATATGCAGATGACACTACCCTCAGGCAGAAAGCAAAGAGGAACTCAAGAGCCTCTTGAGGAAAGTGAAAGAGGTGAGTGAAAAAGCTGGCTTAAAACTCAACATTCAGAAAACTGAGATCATGGCATCCGTTCCCATCACTTCATGGGAAATAGATGGGGAAACAGTGGAAACAGTGAGAGACATTATTTTCTTGGGCTTCAAAATCACTGCAGATGGTGACTGCAGCCATGAAATTAAAAGATGCTTGCTCCTTGGAAGAAAAGTTATGGCCAATCTAGACGGTGTATTAAAAAGCAGAGACATACTTTGTCAACAAAGGTCCATCTAGTCAAGGCTCTGGTTTTTCCAGTAGTCACGTATGGATGTGAGAGTCGGACCATAAAGAAAGCTGAGCACCGAAGAATTACTGCTTTTGAACTGTGGTGTTGGAGAAGACTCTTGTGAGTCCCTTGGACTGCAAGGAGATCAAACCAGTTAATCCTAAAGGAAATTAGTCCTGAATATTAATTGGAAGGACTGATGCTGAAGCTGAAGCTCCAAAACTTTGGCCACCTGATGGGAATAACTGACCCACTGGAAAAGACTCTGATGCTGGGAAAGATTGAAGGCAAGAGGAGAAGGGGACGACAGAGGATGAGATGATTGGATGGCATCACTGACTCGATGGACATGAGTTTGAGCAAGCTCTGGGAGGTGGTGATGGACAGGGAAGTCTGGCTTGCTGCAGGGCATGGGGTCACGAAGAGTTGGACACAACTGAGTGACTGAACTTGATTCTGAACAACCAACTGGATGCCCAAGCCAGAAACCAGGCCATTGTCCTAGGCTCCTCCCTCCCTCCACCCCCACAACCAATCCCTTACCACATCCAGCCTGTTCTTCCTCCAGCAGAGGCAGACTTTCCTTTTCCTCTGACCACCCCATCTCAGCTCTCTGCTGGCCCATGAAAGCATCCTCCTGACCCTCACTGGCCTGTCCACCTCCTGGTTTCTCTTTTCTATATAGCTGCTAGACAGGGCCTGCTAGTATTCATAGCTGATGGTGCCATTTCCCTAATGAACATTCTTCAAGTGCCTTGTGTTGGCTGCAGGCTGGAGTTACATGGCCGGGCAAACAAGATCCTGTGTGGTCTATCCCCTTCTGTCACTCATGCCTGTATCCCACCGCCTACCAACATTATGCTTCAGCTCTTCTGAGTTCTCTGTATTTTTCTAGAACATTCCCATGCTTTTCATTGCCTTGGTCTTTGACCAGTTGGTTCTCTCTGTCTGCAGAATCCCCTCCTGCTTTATCTTCTTGGTAATCTTCTACCCAACACCACTTGATTAACCAGGGAAGTGACTCTGTGTTTTGACTGTACTCTGCCCAGGCTCACACAAAACCAGTTCTCTGTGTGTCGTATCATCTCTGCTGCACTCTGAAGCTGCTGCTCTCAGATACCCCTTCCAGAAGGGACTTGCTGCCCAGCTGCCCAGCTGCCCAGCTGCCCAGCTTTGGTGAGCTGACAGCTTCAGTTATAGTCTCCTTCAGGGTCAACCTCAGTGTTCCTGCTGACAGCGCATCCTTTCAGGGTTACCTCCAGCCAGCTGCCCAATTAGGTGGTGTCATAAGAGCCCAGCCACTTCCCCCCAGCACCAGATCCTCTAGTGGGTGATGAGCAACGTGTGCAGGCAGAGACCCCAGCAGGCCTGCGTCATAGCTGGAGAATTCTCCCTGCTCACTCCAGCATCTGCCTTTTTCTTTTCACAAGTGCTACTCACCCGTGAAACTTTTAGACTCCTTATTGCATATTAGCATCTGTTTTTAGGAGTGGTTGGAGAAATTAGTCAGTAAAATGGAGTTTGAGAAATTATCACTCCATCACCAGGCTGGCAGAGAGGCCAACATCCCATGTGGTAGGTGGAGTATGGACAGCCCCCAGCACAGGTTGTTGGCCTCATCACTAAATATTTCATTGGTGGTGACTTGGGAGAATGTGTAGGTAGAGAATAACAAATTAGCCTGTGTGATGATTAGGCATTAAAAAGGTAGGCAGAGGCATTTGAAAGAAAAACATGTCTGTGTAATTGTACACATATGTGTGCACACACACATATGGATAAATGGGAGTGAATAGTCGGGTTAATAACCTACAGGCACATCATGAAAAGCTGAGGGCAATGAACAAGCAACTGAAAATAAGCGTGAGAGCCTAAGGGTTTCTGTGGCAATTTACAAAGAATTCTTCATCTTACACAGTTGATGAAGAAAAAAGAGCTGGAGATGAAAGTCAGGATTTAATAGAGTGGCTGAGTAGCATAATATGGCTCCAAAGATGGCTGAATACTCATCCAAGGCAGATCTGTGGGACCCTGACACGAGGGATGGGGACTCTGGGTAGACACGCTGGAAAGTACCCAATCCCTGAATTTCTGCCTCCGAGTGATGTGGCAGGTAATGGGGCCAGCGACTCTTGGGATCATGCCTTGTTTCCTTTGCTGCAAAGGAATTCCCGGTTAGAGGTCGCATGGTCTGTATTTACATATTTCCTGTATTCTCTGGCTATCCCGCATGGCTTGCAGGATTCGTTCCCTGACCAGGGATAGAACTGTGCCCCCTGCGGTGGAAGCACAGAGTCCTAACCACTGGACTTCCAGGGAAATCCGTATTTCACGTAATCTTGATCCCCTGGCCATTGGGGCCTTGATGTTGGAGAGATTGTCCCCCGAGAGCTCGCTAATTCCTAGAGATAGCAAACAACTTCCCTGCAAGTGCACCTTTGATGTGAAAACCAGTCAGTCCAGAGGCCCCACATTCCCAACTCTCTCCTTTATCAAACTTTCACATACCCTGTTCTAAACCACGCTATGGCCAGGTACCAATTAACGAGCATCCACCTCTATACCCTAGAGCCCAAGGAGACCATTCAAACTATCCAACCCTGAACTTACTCAGAATATCTATCCTGCCTTGTCCATTCCTTCTCACAAGAACTCCCAAAAGGCTCAAGTCATGCTTCGCCCCTCTTCTGCCTCCTGACCAACACTGGCCCTTCTTGAAATCTGTGAGTATACATTTCTTCCTTCATGACACTCATTTTCATATCTGCAGGTCTCACCATACTCAATTAAAACAAGTCCTTGGGGCTTCCCTGGTGGTCTAGTGGTTAAGAATCTGCCTGCCAATGCAAGGAACACAGGTTCGATCCCTGGTCCAGGAAGATTCCATGTGCCATGGAGCAACTAAACCTGTATGCCACAACTACCAAGCCCATCCGTGAGCCTAGAGCCTGTGCGCCACAGAAGCTCCCCACTTGCTGCAACTAGGGAAAGCCTGTGTGCAGCAACAAACACCCAGTGAGCCAAAAATAAATAACGTAATAAATTTTAAAAATCCTCAGTACAGTCTTAGAAAAGATATATGTTGTACAGGATTCCTCATCTGTGAATCAGGCATTCTATAACTACTAGTGCTGTATTTCATGCTTTATGGGCACGAAAGGCAAACCTACAAACCTATGCGAGTTATCTATCTCTGTGAGTCAAACTGTTGACTTTGAGGATAGAAGGGACCTAGTGCAATCAACCTGCTACCGTGTGACTGGTTGGTCTCCTCAAGGAATGACACCACCCTGAGCATTGGTCTCTGTTGCTGGCAGATTGGACATTCAGAGGCTGCAGCAGCTAGACTGCCTTTGGTAAGAGTGAATACGTGCCGTTGGGGCCTTGAGTAGCCTCTTTCTCTGCCATCATTGTTTACTTGGCTCATGCGTCCATCATGATGACAGTGGGGTGGCCACTGATAAAGGCTGCCCGTGTCACTTTGTTTGCTTGGCACCTCTCCCATGCTGAATGCCTCCCTGGACCACCGCTGGTACCGAGTGCTGCAGGTTGGATTTTCCAGAACCAGTTGCGGAGAGTGTTAGGCATGCAGAGTTGGGGCAGAGATTTCACTGGAGGGCAACAAGTGTGAAAAAAAGGGGATGGCAGGACTAAGCAGGGGCAGCCATCAGATGGAAAGGCAAATATGATAAACTGCCACCCAGTGGGGCAGTTTCAGAGCAAAGACTGGTACAAAGCTAGGTCCTGTGCCGCCGTCTTGCTCAGCGATAGGCTGGGGCCCACCCCAATGAAATGAACAGCTGGAAGCAGTCAGCAGCCACACCCCTCGAGGCTGGTCAGCACATCTTTTTCTTTTTTTTGCCCACGTCATTTGTTTGGCATGTGGGATCTTAGTTCCCAGACCAGGGATGGAACTCTCGCCCTGTGCAGTGGCAGCACAGTCTTAACCACTGGACCGTCAGGGGAGTCCCAGCATGTCTTTTCTTGAAGGAGGGTCTGGATGTGCGTCTTCTTTGTTTCCATGGGCTCAGACTCAAGAACCAGGCCTTGGGTCAGACCACAGGCATGAGACCACACCACCGAGACCATGCAGGTGGTAGCTGAGGGCAAGGATAATTTAGAATGAAGGGTAGAGGAGGGAGGCGATGGGTCCCAGCTGTGGCCCCAAGACCAGACAGAGTGAATGGGGTCTCTATTTCATCCCCTTAACTTCCCTCTTGTAGGTTTTCGTGAAAGAAGACAGGCCCCCAGAGTCTGGCCCCTTGTGTGTGGAAAAGCGGGTCCATGCAGCACAAGGCACGCCCTGAACAAGACACAGAGCTGCACTCCCTGCTTCTCCTTTGAGAAACTTAGAGATCTGAGACGAGATGACAGCCTCGGCATCTGGGTCCACGATCAAGGTCAGTTTCCAGTTTTGAGCTGAGCCTGAACAGGAACCCCTGGACATCTTTGTTCCAGAGCTCCCGTGGGGCTGGCAGAAACTGACGTGTCTGTGTTGTGACACTGGTCCATCCCCAGTCCATTTGCCTCCCCTTTCTTTCCTGGCATTACTCACCAGCAGATTTTGTGCCTCTCAGCTCAGTCAGCCTCTGCTTCTCAGAGAACACCACTGGCACAATCTGTGTGGCATCCTCCGCTCTGCTCTTCGAGGGCACCTGTGATTGTGGTCTGACCTGCTGGCCAGCTGAGCGCCCGGCATGGCTGTCAGTAGTGTGCTTTGTGACTGTGCCAGGGGCACTGGGATTCTGCATGTGTTCTCAGAGAGTATGGCCTGGGTAAACCACTTGGGGTGCAAAGAGTTAAATAAGCAGCCCGAGGGTACCTTCGTGAGATTATGACCCTCAGGGACAGCATGAGGCTGGAAGAGGGTGGCCACAAGGTCCCTCAGTCCCTCTGCAGTGTGGACTCCATCTGGGCCCTATTTCCCTGACGGCCAGGCAAGAAAAGAGAGATTCTGGGTTAGGTGCCAAAGACTGGGACAGGAAGAGGCCAGGAGAGCTGCAGCGCCTTCTGGATAAGAGCTGCGATCCAGAGCGCAGCTGGTGCCACAGAGGGACTGAGTGCTGGAGGCAGAGGGATCCTCTGTGGTCTGGCTGATGAACTTTCTAAATAACTTTAACTGAGGTATAATTGACATGTAATGTTATATTAGCTTCAGGTGCACAGCATAATGATTCAATTCTATACATATTGCAATACGATCACAAGGCCTTAATATTTGTCACCACACAGAGTTTTCTTGTGATGAGAACTCCGAAGATCTACTCTTAGCAACTTCCAAATATACAATGCAGTATTAATAACTAAAGTCACCATGCTGTACATTGCATTCCCATGACCTATTTATTTTCTATCAGAGGCCTTTATGGTTACAGAGCAGGACTCCCAAAAGGAGCAGAGAGATAGGAATCCAATTGCCTCCCTCAGCCTCTCCAGGCAAAGCACGATACACCATGAGAGGTACTGGGGTCTCTACCAATTACCTACACTCCAGTCACCCTATGTAGTTATTGTCATCATATGTTCTATTGGGGGGAATCATGTGAAACTGCCATTTCTATAGATCAAAATATAGTGAAATACTGACAATTTTATTCGGTCTAATTTCATATAGAGAGTTGAATTGAAGTTGTGTGCTTAGTCGCTCAGTCGTGTTTGACTCTTCGAAATCCTTTGGACTATAGCTTGGCCAGGTTCCTCTGTCCATGGGATTTCCCAGGCAAGAATACTGAAGTGAGTTTTCATTTCCTCCTCCAGGGGATCTTCCTGACCCAGGGATCGAATCCACATCTCTTGCACTGGCAGGTGGATTTTCTACCATTGAGAAGAAGTTAGAGATGTACATATACTCATTCCCAGAGTAGATGTCTACTTATGGACCTTCCCATAACCACTGTTCCTGGAGCTCTTCCTACTGACCAGGCATCAGACAGAAGTATTTCTGTGCATTGAGTACTCACAGCAGCCCAAAGAGTATTATCCCAGGCTTCCAGATGAAGAAGGGGGGACGTGTGACTGCATCTGCCTGACTTACAAACCCATGTTCTTGACCCCTGCACAGACTGCCCTCCCAAAGTCCTCTGTGGCCTCCAGGGGCTGAAGTGGGGTTGGGGACTGCATATTTGAGTTAAAGAACTGTTCAGAGAGCTCTACAACAAGTGGCCACTATGTGACAGTCCGAGTCAGATATGTATAGAGTTTGTGTGCTTATTTAACTTCTATGCAGAGTACATCATGAGAAACGCTGGGCTGGAAGAAACACAAGCTGGAATCAAGATTGCCAGGAGAAATATCAATAACCTCAGATATGCAGACGACACCACCCTTAAGGCAGAAAGTGAAGAGGAGCTAAACAGCCTCTTGATGAAAGTGAAAGAGGAGAGTGAGAAAGTTGGCTTAAAGCTCAACATTCAGAAAACGAAGATCATGGCATCTGGTCATCCTCTCAGCCTCATCCATCACTTCATGGGAAATAGATGGGGAAACAGTGGAAACAGTGGCAGACTTTATTTTTTTGTGCTCCAAAATCACTGCAGATGGTGATTGCAGCCATGAAATTAAAAGACGCTTACTCCTTGGAAGGAAAGTTATGACCAACATAGATAGCATATTCAAAAGCAAGGACACTACTTTGCCAACAAAGATCCGTCTAGTCAAGGCTATGGTTTTTCCAGCACTCAGGTATGGATGTGAGAGTTGGACTATGAAGAAGGCTGAGTGCCAAAGAATTGATGCTTTTGAACTGTGGTGTTGGAGAAGACTCTTGAGAGTCCCTTGGACTGCAAGGAGATCCAACCAGTCCATTCTAAAGGAGATCAGCCCTGGGATTTCTTTGGAAGGACTGATGCTAAAGCTGAAACTCCAGTACTTTGGCCACCTCATGTGAAGAGTTGACTCATTGGAAAAGACTCTGAGGCTGGGAGGGGTTGGGGGCAGGAGGAGAAGGGGACGACAGAGGATGAGATGGCTGGATGGCATCACTGACTCAATGGACGTGAATCTGAGTGAACTCCGGGAGTTGGTGATGGACAGGGAGGCCTGGCGTGCTGCGATTCATGGTGTCGCAAAGAGTCGGACACGACTGAGTGACTGAACTGAACTGAAAGCTTAAAAGGGATTCCCAGGTGGCGCTAGTGGTAAAGAACCCTGCTAATGCAGAAGTCATAAGAGATGCAGGTTTGATCCTTGGGTCAGGAAGTTCCCCTGGAGAAGGGAATGGCTGCCCACTCCAGTATTCTTGCCTGGAGAATTCCATGGACAGAGGAGCCTGGTGGGCTACAGTTCATGGGATCGCAAAGAGTCAGACACGACTGAAGCGGCTTAGCATATAAAGCTAAAGAAGTTCGTGAGACCCTTCTTTTGGGAAAATAATACCCCCAAAAATCTTACTCTTGCAGATTTTGCATAAACGTGTCCATGTGAACATCTTGCTAAGGGCACTCCCTTGGCCTTAGAAGGAACTTGTGCAAAGGAAGGGTGCTGTAGATAAGCTTCATTATCAAGGCCCCTGATAGCTCAGTTGGTAAAGAATCCGCCTGCAATGCGGGAGACTTGGGTTTGATCTCTGAGTTGGGAAGATCCCCTGGAGAAGGGAAAGGTTACCCACTTGTACTCTGGCCTGGAGAGTTCCATATATATATATAGTCCATGGGATCACAAAGAGTCTGACATGACTGAGCGACTTTCACTTTCACTTCACTTCACTACATCAAGGCCCCAGAGGGGCTCCTTTGGAAGCTGCTTTCACAGAGCAGGCCTGGGCAGAGGTCTCTGGTACAGCCAAGGAAAGTCTGCTGCTGCTGCTAAGTTGCTTCTGTCGTGTCCAGCTCTGTGCGACCCCATAGATTGCAGCCCGCTAGGCTCCCCTGTCCCTGGGATTTTCCAGGCAAGAGTACTGGAGTGGGGTGCCACTGCCTTCTCCAAAGGAAAGTCTAGTACCCCTGTAAGTTCCATCTTGGACCCAGGTTGTATAAATCCAGACTCCAGGTGGCCTGTGCCTGTTCCGCAGGCCAGACTCTGGAAAGGGGGTCCAGTGTCTTTAGCGTGGGCGTGGGGTGGGGTGGAGTGTGTATGTGGAAAGCCTTACACTTTGCCTTTGGCATTTCCTCGGCCGAGAGCTCAGCAGCTCCCACTTGTGGCCACTAGGGGGAGATGCTCCTCTGGGAACTGTGTGAAGAGCCTCATCCTCTCTGTCTCCCTTCCCCGGGCACCTAGAGTCCCTGCGTCGCTCCCGCTGGCATCATCAGGCCCAGTTCTGCTGATGAGGCCTCGTCGGCATCCTGTGGCCTCCTGTTTCAAGGAACAACTCACACAGGGAAGACGTACAGCAGATGGAAGGAACTTGTGGATTCTCCCTGCAGGGTATGAAGAAGCAACCTTTTCTTTCCTCAGGAGACTCTGATCCTCTACAAAATTCCATAAGTGAAAACTTAGCTAAAAGTTTAAATCAGAAAAATAGAAAATTCAGTTCATGCTTGTTTTGTTGTTGTTCAGTCGCTGAGTCACATTCAACTCTTTGCAATCCACCCTGGACCGCTAAGGCTCCTCTGTCCTACACTATCTCCTAGAGATAGCTCAAACTCATGTCCATTGAGTCAATGACGCTATTTAACCATCTCATCCTCTGTCACCCCCTTCTCCTTTTGCCTTCAATCTTTCCCAGCATCAGGGTCTTGTCCAATGAGTTGTCTCTTCGCATCAGGTGGCCAAACTATTGGAGCTTCAGCTTCAGCATCAGTCCTTCCAATGAATATTCAGGGTTGATTTCCTTTAAGATTGACTGGTTTGATCTCCTTGAAGTCTTCTCCACCACCACAATTAGAAAGCATCGATTCTTCAGTACTCAGCTTTCTTTATGATCCAACTCTCACATCCATACATAACTACTGGACAAGCCATAGCTTTGACTATATGGACCTTTGCTGGCAAAGTGACGTCTCTGCTATCTAATACACTGTCTAAGTTTGTCATAGCTTTTCTTCCAAGGGGCAAGCGTCTTTTAATTTCATGGCTGCAGTCACAGTCCAGAGTGATTTCAGAGCTCAAGAAAGTCTGTCACAGTGTCCAATTTTTCCCATTCAATTTGCAATGAAGTGATGGGACCAGATGCCATGATCTTAGTTTTTGCCAGCTTTTTCACTCTCCTCTTTCACCTTCATCAAGATGTTTTTTAAGATGTTCATCAAGTTCCTCTTCATCTTCTGCCATTAGGGTGGTGTCATCTGCATATCTAAGGTTGTTGATATTTATCCCAGCAATCTTGATTCCAACTTGTGATTCATTCAACCCAACATTTCGCATGACATACTCTGCACAAAAGTTAAATAAGCAGGGTGACATTATACAGCCTTGACGTATTCCTTTCCCAATTTTGAACCAGTCCATTGTTCTATGTCCAGTTCTAACTATTTCTTCTTGACCAACATACAGGTTTCTTAGGAGACAGGTAAGACGGTCTGGTATTCCTATCTCTTTAAGAATATTCCACAGTCTGTTGGGATTCACACAGTCCAAGGTTTTTTTTAGCATACTCAATGAAGCAAAAGTAGATGTTTTCCTGAAATTCCCTTGTTTTCTCTATGATCCAATGAATGTTGGCAATTTGATCTCTGGTTCCTCTGCCTTTTCAAAACCCAGCTTGGACACTGGGGGTTCTCAGTTCACATACTGCTGAAGCCTAGCCTAATTTTTTTTTTTTCTTTTTTAGCCTAATGTTTAACTCAAGTTTAAGAATAGTGTTGAAACTTCCCTGGAGTTCAGTGGTTAAGATTCTGAGCTTCCAAGGCAAAGGGCACAGGTTCTATCCCTGACCAGGGAACTAAAATCCCCCATGCAGTGTGGCATGGCCAACAATAAATAAATAAACAAAACAGCTAATTTCTTTAAAAAAAAAAAGGAATAGGGAGCATTAAACTATTGTGGGGTACACCTGGATTCTGTTCTGTCATTTGAGGAGGAAGATGGCCAGGCTCCCAGGAGTGCCACATCCCTACAGAGTCTGTCTCCTCATGGCTGTGAGTTCCTGGAGCCTGTGACTGGTCTTGGTTCATCTGATAGCCCCTGACCCAGCACACTGGATCTCCATCAGCATTTCCAGGATGAACAAATGAGCAGAGAAAGAAGGAGACAGAAAAGGGGAGAGAAGGAAGTAATGAGAGGGATGGAGAGACAGAGACTGACTGACTATAACTTATTCAAAAGAATTTATGTAGTCTTTGCAAGACTTTAGACATGAAGAAGAGAGGGGGCTATAAAGGTGGATAAGTTGGTGTTCCTTGCACTGCAGTGATTCACTTTCTTGTGAAAAAGAAAGATATGCCATTAACAAAGGTGTTGGGGTCCCAGGTGGTGCTAGAGGCAAAGAACACACCAGCCAGTGCAGGAGACATAAGAGACTGTGGTTCGCATCCTGGTCGGGAAGATCCCCTGGAGGAAGGCACAGCAACCCACTCCAGCGTTCTTGCCTAGAGAATCCCATGGACAGAGGAGCCTGGCGGGCTACGGACCGTAGGTCTCAGAGTAGGACAGGACTGAAGCTATTTAGCGCATAGCACACCTGGGCCCTCTACAGGGCGAGTTCTCGGCACGAGGTGTGCTCCGTCCAGGGCTGTGAGCATCAGGCTATCAGGTCAAAATGTTCGGAAACTTACTCGACTCTTGGCTCTTCGCAGGTGACTTGTTAGTGTGTTTGTTTATATCTCTGGAATCTTTTAAGTCTCTGTATCCCGAGTATCTTGAACGTCCACAAAAATGATGTAAGTATGCCGTGTGTGTGTGTGTGTGTTAGTCGCTGTCATGTCCAGCTCTTTGGGACACCACAGACTGTAGCCCTCCAGGATCCTCTTTGCATGGAATTCTCCAGTCAAGAATACTGGAGTGGGTAGTCATTCCCTTCTCCAGAGGGTCTTCCTGACTCAGGGACTGAACCCTGGTCTCCTGCATTACAGACAGATTATCATCTGAGCCACCAGGGAAGCCCAAGTATGCCTTGGTGGAGTTATTTCTCATTCGTTGTTCTGTGATCTTGGATGGAAGTCAAAAGTTTTTTAGCTCTAGGAAAATTTATTGTTTTCTATTTTGAAAATACCCCCCCCCCCCATATGTTTCTATTTTCAGTTTCTAGGGCTATTTTTAGTCAGATGTTGCAATCCTGGGCTGATATCTATAGCTCTCTTCTTTTCTCTCACATTTCCTATTTTGTCATTTTTTAAAAATTTATTTTCTGACCTACTGGTCCTTCTACTGAAAATTTTTTCACTGATCAATTTTTAATTTCTAAGAGTGCTATCTTATTTACTGAATTTTCTATTTTTAGAGTATTCTGTTCTTTTTTATGGAGAAGGCAATCTTTTTTATGCTTGTAATAGCCTCTTGAGTTTCCCTGAAGATACTGTATGTATATTTTTAGGTTTTCTCTTGTTCCCCGAGTTAGCCTTATTTTCTCCAAGGTCATTTTTCCTGTTTTTTTTTTTTTTTAAATTTCAGCTTTTTATTTAAAAAATGTTCCAACTTACATAAAGGTGAAAGAATAGTACACTGAATACTCATATATCCTTTCCCTAATCATCAGTCATTAGTATTTTGCCACATTTACAAACTGTTTTGATTTTCTGAATCATTTGTAGACATCATCATTTTAGTCCTAAGTACTTCAGCATATATTTCTTCTAAGAATAAGGACATTTTCCTACATACCACAAGATCATTCTACACTCCAAACAAATATCACTAACTGAATAATATCTTCTGATATTCAGTTCATACTTAAATTTTACTTGGAATTCCCTGGTGGTTCACTGGTTAGGACTCCAAGATTTCACTGCACGGGGCCTGGGTTATATCCCTGTTTGGATCCTGCAAGCCTTGCTGTTCAGTTCAGTCGCTCAGTCATGTCCGACTCTTTGCGACTCCATGAATCACAGCACGCCAGGCCTCCCTGACCATCACCAACTTCCGGAGTTCACTCAAACTCACGTCCATTGAGTCAGTGATGCCATCCAACCATCTCATCCTCTGTCGTCCCCTTCTCCCCCTGTCCCAATCCTTCCCAGCATTAGGGTCTTTTCCAATGAGTCAACTCTTCGCATGAGGTGGCCAAAGTACTGGAGCTTCAGCTTCAACATCAGTCCTTCCAATGAACACCCAGGACTGATCTCCTTTAAGATGGACTGGTTGGATCTCCTTGCAGTCCAAGGGACTCTCAAGAGTCTTCTCCAACACCACAGTTCAAAAGCATCAGTTATTCGGTGCTCAGCTTTCTTCACAGTCCAACTCTCACATCCATACATGACCACAGGAAAATCCATAGCCTTGACTAGACGGACCTTTGTTGGCAAAGTAATGTCGCTGCTTTTCAATATGCTATCTAGGTTGGTCATAACTTTCCTTCCATGGAGTAAGTGTCTTTTAATTTCATGGCTGCAATCACCATCTGCAGTGATTTTGGAGCCCCCCCCAAAATAAAGTCTGACACTGTTTCCACTGTTTACCCATCTATTTCCCATAAAATGATGAGAACAGATGCCATGATCTTAATTTTCTGAATGTTGAGCTTTAAGCCAATTTTTTCACTCTCCTCTTTCACTTTCATCAAGAGGCTTTTTAGTTTTTTAGGCTTTTAGGTCCAGTACTCTTGCCTGGAAAATCCCACGGACGGAGGAGCCTGGTAGGCTGCCGTCCATGGGATTGCTAAGAGTTGGATATGACTGAGTGACTTCACTTTCCCTTTTCACTTTCCTGCATTGGAGAAGGAAATGGCAACCCGCTCCAGTGTTCTTGCCTGGAGAATCCCAGGGACGGGGGAGCCTGATGGGCTGCCGTCTATGGGGTCGCACAGAGTCAGACACGACTGAAGCGACTTAGCAGCAGCAGCAGCAGGTTTAGCTTTTTAGGCTTTTTAATTTTCTTGCTGAGTGGCCAAAAAAAAAAATATTCTGCCATTTCTGCTCAAACTTACTTTAATAGCATTTTTTTTTTCCTTCTGGATCCAGGGTTGGGTTAAGAGTCACATATTACAGTTAGTTATCATACTTCTTTATTCTCTTTTAACTTAGAATAGTTCTCCCTTACACATTTTTTGTGTAGTTTTTAGGGTACTGACTTTTTCAAGAGCTTGGACTAGCCATCTTGTGGATTATGTTAAATAGGTTAAACATTTCTGGCAAGTACACTCACTAGGTAATTTTGCACACTTAAGATTGCATCTCGTTGTTTCTTTACGTGTACAGTCAGTTTACTCATCCTGGGCAGTAATAATATGCACACGACACTGTGTTCTTTTCAGGGCATCACATTTAAAGGCACACATGCTCACTTGCCCATCGTGGGTGATACTGATTTGGATTACCCAGTCAAGGTGTTGTCTGCTTTATCAACTTGTTTTCCCTTGAAATTAATAAGGCATATTTGGGGAGAAATTTTAAGACCTTGTAAATATCCTGCTCCTTATCAGATTTCCCCCTATAGATTTTGTACCAGTTGTCCTGAGTCAGTTTTTCACTGTGATGAGTGCAAAGTGGTGAAAAGTGGTGATTTTCAAACTTAACCATTCCCTCCACTTTCATCAGCACTTCCTGGCTCTGTAAGATGTTCCAGGTTCATCTTGTGCTTTCCATGTCCTAGTCCTGGAACCAGCTATTTCTCCAAGGAGTTCTAGGCCCTTTTATTGGTTGTCTTTACTGTTGGAGGTTAGCAGTTTCTTCCCCTTCTGTATTTTAAAGATGTTGTTCCATTGTCTTCTGGTTTGCATTCTCTCTAAGTCAGTGTTTCATCATTTAAAAAAAACTTTTGTACATTCCATTTTTTATTTTTCTCTGCTTTTAAGATTTTTCTATTTAGCTTATTTTTTTAGCTTCTTTAGATTTGTGGGATGATATTTTCTCCTTAAATCTGAGATATTTGAAATGTTTCAGCCTTATTTTTTCAAATATATTTCTTCATGCTATAATATCTCACATCTCCTGAGACTTCAGTTACACCTGTTAGACTGCCTAATATTGTTCTATAGGTCACTAAGGTGCTGATCAATTTTTGCTTTCTTTCTCCCTGTGATTCACTTTGGTAAGTCTATTGCCTTGCCTTCAAGTTAACTGATTTTTTCCCCTGCAGCATCTAATCTGTTCTTTGACACATTTGGCAAATTTTTATTTCTGATACTGTTTTCTTCAATTCTAAAATTTCCATTTGATGCTTTTAAATAGTTTGCCTTTATCTACCGAATTTCTCCAATTGTTCACTCACTATGTTCAGTTTTCCCCTTTAAATCCTTGAACAATTTTATAATGGCTTTTCAAAAGTCTGTGTCAATTCCAACACCGCTTACCCTGTTTGAGTTCTTTTAAACTGTTTTTTCCCTTGATTTTTAATTGCATCTTACTACTACTTTACCTGTCTAATGATTTGACCATCAAGCTGTACATTGTACATGCTACGTGGTGGGAATCATGTGGCTTTCCTTTAAAGGTTGTTGAGGTTTGTTTTAGCAGGCAATTGATTTACTGGTGAATCAGTTTGGTTTTTTTCTTCAAGGCTTGTTTTAAGCTTCATTAGGACTGGTCTGGAGGAGTCCTTCCTTAGGGCTAGACTAACCCTACTCCTAAGGCGTGGCCTTTCTGAGGCCTTAACTGAATTGCATGTTGTTTAGCATTTCTGACTGGTTGGAACTGCTGCATCTCCCAGTCCTGTGAGACCTCTGGAATGTCTGAGCAGCTCCCAACTTCTCAATAGCTGTTCTCTGCCAGGCTTTGCAGACTCTCGTTTCCCTATGCTCAGCTGAGTACTCAGTCAAACCCTTGAGGGGACCCCTACACTGATTTCCAAAGCTCCTTCTCTTACAGCTCTCTCCTTTGCAGTACCCGGTCTCGCAGATTTCAGCTGTTTCAACAGCCCTAGACTCTAATTTCTGCCTCCTCAGCTCAATGACCCACTGTTCTTGCCTGGGCTCTGCCTCTCTGTCCTGTGGTCTAGAAACTGTCTCCAGGAAGAAAGCCAGGTAATTGCGGAGCTCACATGGGCTTTTCCTCTCTTAGGGATCACCGTTCTGTATCACTGGTTGTCCCAGTATCTAAAAAAGATTTCTTTATACTTTTTGTCTAGTTTTGTAATAACTTATGCCAGGAGGGCTAGTCCAGTGCCAGTTACCCTGTCATAGCCACAAATTTTTAATTTCTTCTTTTCACTCTGGTAAATTGGATGAACAAACCTGTTTTATATTCCCTTTTTTCTTCCTTTTTGGGTACTTTTGGATTAATAAAATATTTTCTATAATTTCCTTTTCTTTCTGTTAAATTGTCAGTTATGCATTCTTTCACCATTTTAGTTTTGTGATAGTGATTATCCAATAGGATGACAACTTGATTTTTCTTTGTATTTGATTTGGAAAATTTATCAACAGATTTTTTTTTTTACTTCTATTATAGTTTTACCCTGATATGTCTCAGAGTTGACTATCCTGGTCAGTTTTCCTATGTACATACATAGACACATTTGACATGTAGATTTAGGTCATTTTTATTTCCAGAAAGTATTCTGGGATTATAACTTTTGGGTTAAACACATCATATTTATTTAATTTATAATCTACTTTGTATTGGTATAATTTATATAAAATAAAATTCACTTTCAAGTATATGGTTTCATGAGTTTTGACAAGTAATACACAGTTGTGTAATCATTACTGTAGTCATTACTGGACTACAGTTTTAAATATTATTTCCATTCCATTGTTTTGTTTTGCTTCTTCAGCAAATCCAGTTATGTGTATGTGTGTGTGCATGCTCGGTCGCTTCAATCATGTCCAACTCTTTGCAACCCTATGGACTGCAAGGCTCCTCTGTCCATGGGATTCTCCAGGCAAGGTTACTAGAGTGGGTTGCCATGCCTCCTCCAGGGGATCTTCCTGACCCAGTGATCAAATCTGAATCTGAGTCACGTGCGTCTTCTGCATTGCAGGTGGATTCTGTAATCACTGAGCCACTGGGGGAAGCCCAGATATATGTATATGCCTTTTTTGCCTGTTCTCTA
This sequence comes from Ovis canadensis, assembly GCF_042477335.2. NCBI lineage: Eukaryota > Metazoa > Chordata > Mammalia > Artiodactyla > Bovidae > Ovis > Ovis canadensis. The sequence goes on along the minus strand of NC_091245.1, from coordinate 205,930,505 downwards.
CAGTGATCATGTTTTCTCTGATCATTTTATCCCTTTATTCACTTTTTTTCTCTTGGCTATATCCCTTATTATATTTTCAGTTGAAGTTGCATCTATTCTCCTTTAGGCATCTTGTGATTTAATCTTTATTTCTATAATTTTAAAATTGAGAAACAATTGAAGATTTTATTGAGGTGTAATTGACTCATAACATTATATTAGCTTCAGATGTACAACATATTGAGTTAATGTCTATACATAACTTATTTTTTTTCCTTCTATCTCTTTTCTGAGTTTGATCAGCTCATTTCACATCTTGATTTTTGTCTATTTCCCATCCAGAAAATTTGAATTTTGGTGTTTTATATTTTCAAGTGCCTATTTGGTAATATTTAGTGTTGGATATTGAGTCACAATTCTCATCTGTTTGTGGTTTGGAGGTGAATAAAACCATCATCTGAAGATACTGTACTCTCACTTATTTCCTTCTCATTGTGGCTTAGTGTACCTGCTACCTGTGATTTGTTTATATAACAGTGTGTTGAATTTTCCTGGTCTGCTAATGCCAGGTGTTTGTTTTGGGAGAGAAGAAAAGGACTTGGTGATTTACTAAGATTCTTAGTTCTGGTACGCCCTCTTCTATAGATAAGTGGAGTGAGATTTCTTTAATAGTTTGTGCTGTTGTGAGGGAGAGGTTGGTGTGTCTTCTGATTCTGTGATTTTCTTTCGTTTCTGTAGGGCTCCTCCTGTCCACCATTTTCTTTCATTTCCTAGTCTCCAAGTAATGCCTCCCACTTTTAAGCTGGCTTCCTCTCCCCAGGAGGGGAGCCTTTCAGAGACTGTTACTTTTGGTCCTGAGCCTTTTTGAGTCTCTCCTAGAGTCCTCAGTAGCTAATGCCCTGGCCTGCTAGCTGACAGGCCTACTCTCAGTCTTTCTCTCTCCCTCCTCCCTCCTTTCTCTCTCTCTCTCCCACCCCTTCCTTTCTGCAGGTCTGCCTGGACGTTTCTTCAACACTAAAACAAAACAAAACAAAACAAAAAAACACTAAATAATCTCTTCCAGCTTTACTGAGATGGCCTACCACATCCATGGCCAAACACATCTATTAATTGGAATTTGGTTGCTGACTCAGCCTGGCCACGGGGCTCCTGTAGGCACCAGAGGGCACAGCAGTTGGTCTGTAGGCATCTCTGTCAGCTTCCCCTCGTGTGAATCTTGCAGGTTTTCTCCCTCCAGACCTTTGGGCTACAGCCAGTCTCAGGACAGCTGCAGTGCGGGGTGGTAGGCATGTCTCAGGGGGCAGATGGAGGTAATCATAGGAATACTGGATACCTTGCTGGTAAGGTATCAGTAGGCTTGTCTCCAGGCTAATTGTCCCTTTCTGTGGGCTGGTGATGTAAGACTGCAAGGTCTTCATCACGTGAAGACTAGGCACATTCTTTTCTGCCAGCTTGGGGTGTTTAGGCCTGTGGACATCCTACTTGGCACCACAAACCCCTCCCTAAAAAGGAGTTCATAGATGGCAAGCAGGTCTTTCTTGGGCATGAACATTGCAATGGCTCCTGCATTTGTGGCCGGAGCTGGAGAATCATTCTCAGCATTCTTCTGCTCAAGATGAGACCCTGTCTTTGCAAAGTGATGACTTTTATCCATGTTCTCCCACTGCTAGGATTCTCCCGACCCCATCCTTCTTCCCTTCAGTCTTCACCTGATTTTCTGCTCTGAAGTGAGCTCTGGAGCCAGCTTTGCTGATATCATATGTCTAGTTATCTTTTTACATGTAAATTAAAGTTTGTGTAATCTCTGCCTTGTAGTCACAATGTAGATACAGATTTTATGTGATTTGAATTGCTCTCCTTGTTAATTTGCATGGGTTTTAGTGGTTGTATGAAGAGATCTGGATGTAAGAATCTATCATTATCCCATGTGAACTCTGTAGAGTCATTTTCTAAATCCTGATTTTATTTATTTTGGAAGCATTCCTCAGTTTTCCAGTGATTCTCAATTAACTGCTCATATTTAAGAGCATGGCACAAAAAGGATATGAGAAGCCCTGAGTGGATGTTGAGATGGGGATGGGCTTTGCTTTGGGGTGATTGTGTGGGAGCCTGCTGTTATGCTGGGGACCTCTAATTCCATAAGGGGCAATTCTATTTTCTGGGCCACTCATTTCTCTAGGGAAGGAAATTCTATTCTCCTCACTGAAGGGTGGAAGTCTGTTTTGACCAGAGGGGAAGTGGGGGAAGGGCAGAATGGAGGGGTTGCTTAAATTCTACATAGACTTTTAATTAGCCACCGTGTTTTCAGCCCTACTTGCCCTCTGCTGTACTACTCTACTTGATTCCTTAGAGAACTGAACCTCTCTGACATTCTGTAGGGCGACACAGCTCTTTTCGGTATTTTTTCTCTGTGCCAATATTCAAATCTGCAGCTTCCTTTATTCTGGACTTTAGTTGTCACTCCTTCTTCTGCTTCCTGTCTTCCAGAATTTTGTCAAAATCTTTTATTGGCTGATGGACCTTCTTTCTCATTCTCTTGTAGCTGTAGGTTTGTCCATTAAAAAAAAAATCCTTCATTTTAATTTTAGAAAGGATGTGGGAGGGAATGGAAATAAACAGAGAGTTTAATCTGCTAATTTTAATTAGAAATCTCTTCTGTTAGAGTTTTAAATGTTTAAAAGAAAAGGAGCCTCCTTGGGAAAGGAAAGAAGATGGTTGGACTATGGGTATAAGAACCATCAGGAGGTAGATGTGATCCTGACCATTACTCCTGGCCCAGATGCAGCCTGATGTGGTTGGGTTTTAGGACTGAAGGAGCATCTGCCTGTGGTTCGAAGCAGGACTTCTGGGTGAGGCTGCAACCGAAGATCCTGCCTCTACCCCGGAGCTGAGTGTCACATCCTACATAACGTAATGTTGAAAGTGTAGTTATGTGCTCTATGAAACATCTTTCTCCGTCTTTACATGTTTGCGTGCCATGTGATACTGCACGTGGTGGTATCCATTCATTTGTTGATGGAGCCTCAGTTTGCTTCCATGTCTTGGCTACTGTAAATAATGGTGCTGTGAACACTGGGGAGCATGTGTCTTTTCAGATTAGAGTTTTCACCTTTTCTGGATATATGGCCAGGAGTGGGGTTGCTGGATCATATGGTAGCTCTAGTTTTAGTTTTGGAAGGAACCTCCATACTGTTTTCCACAATGGCTTCCTCAATTTACATTCCCACCCACAGTGTAAGAGTGTTCCCTTTTCTTCACATATGTTTTCAGTTCAGTTCAGTTCAGTTCAGTCACTCAGTTGTGTCTGACTCTTTGCGACCCCATGAATTGTAGCACGCCAGGCCTCCCTGTCCATCACCAACGCCCAGAGTTCACTCAGATTCACATGCATCAAGTCAGTGATGCCATCCAGCCATCTCATCCTCTGTCGTCCCCTTTTCCTCCTGCCCCCAATCCCTCCCAGCATCAGTCTTTGACAATGAGTCAACTCTTTGTGTGAGGTGGCCAAAGTACTGGAGTTTCAGCTTTAGCATCAGTCCTTCCAAAGAAATGCCAGGGCTGATCTCCTTCAGAATGGACTGGTTGGATCTCCCTGCAGTCCAAGGGACTCTCCAAGAGTCTTCTCCAACACCACAGTTCAAAAGCATCAATTCTTCGGCACTCAGCCTTCTTCACAGTCCAACTCTCACATTCATACATGATTACTGGAAAAACCATAGCCTTGACTAGATGGACAAAAAGCGTTTATTATTTATAGACTTTTTAATGATGGCCATTGTGACTGGTGTGAGGTATTGCCTCATTGTGGTTTTCATTTGCATTTCTCTAACAATTAGTGATGTTGCTACTGCTAAGTCACTTCAGTCATGTCCAACTCAGTGCGACCCCATAGACAGCAGCCCACCAGGCTCCCCTGTCCCTGGGATTCTCCAGGCAAGAACACTGGAGTGGGTTGCCATTTCCTTCTCCAATGCATGAAAGTGAAAAGTGAAAGTGAAGTCACTCAGTCATGTCTGACTCTTCGCGACCCCATGGACTGTGGCCTACCAGGCTCCTCCACCCATGGGATTTTCCAGGCAAGTGTACTGGAGTGGGGTGCCATTGCCTTCTCCGATTAGTGATGTTGAGCATCACTAATTTCATGTGCCTGTTGGTCATCTGTTTGTCTTCTTTGGAGAGATGTCTATTTTGGTCTTCTGTCCATTTTTGGAGAGAGTTTTTAAAATATATATTAAGTTGTATGAGCTGTTTGTATGTTTTGAATGTTAACCCCTTGTCAGTTGCATCATTTGGAAATATTCTATTTCATTCTGTAGGCTTTTTTTTTCCATTTTGTTGATGGTTTCCTTCGCTGTGCAAAAGCTTTTAAGTTTGATAAGGTATCACTTGTTTATTTTTGCCTTTATTTCTTTTGCCTTGGGAAACCAATCTAAGAAAATATTGGTATGATTTATGTCAGAGACTATTCAGCCTATGTTCTCTTCTAGGAGTTTTATGGTGTCATGTATTATATTTAGGCCTTTAAACATTTTGAATTTATTTTTGTAGGTGGTGTGAGGGTGTGTTCTAACTTCACTGACTTACATGTAGCTGTCTAGCTTTCCCAACAGCCCTTACTGAAGAGACTGTCTTTTCTCCATTGTACATTCTTACCTCCTTCGTTGAAGATTAATTGACCCTACATATGTAGGTTTATTTCTGGGCTCGCTATTCTGTGCTGTTGATCCATATGTCTATTTTTGTGTCAATATTCTGCTCTTTTAATTGCTAGAGTTTTGTAATATTGTCCTCAGTCTGGGATAATTAGGCTTTCAGCTTTGTTCTTTTTCCTCAGGATTCCTTTTGATACTGGGTCTTTTGTAGTTCCACATAAATTTTGGAATTTTTTGTTTTAGTTCTGTGGAAAATGTTATGGGTGTTATGATAGGGATCTCATTAAACCTGTAGATTGCTTTGGACAGATGAGTAGTTTAAGAAGATGTGGTGTATATATATACAGTGGAATATTACTCAACCATAAAAAGAATAAGGACTTCCCTGGGGTGCAGTAGATAAGAATCCACCTGCCAGTGCAAGGGACATGGGTTCCATCGCTGGTCCAGGGAGATTCCACATGCCTTGGAGCATCTAAGCCCCTCTGCCACAGCCACTGAACCCATGTTCTAGAGCCTGCAAGCTGCGACTACTGAGGCCTACACACTCGCCCTTGAGTCACAGCTAATCTCCCTTGTGCCACAGCTACTGAAGCCTGTGCTCCACAGCAAGAGAAGCCCCCACAGTGAGAAGCCCAGACACTGAGAGTAGAGAGTAGCCCCTGCTCTCCACAACTAGAAAAAGGCTTCGTGCAGCAACAAAGACTCAGTGAACCAAAAATAAATAAATTGTAAAAAGAATGAAAAATTGCCATCTGCAGCAACATGGATGGACCTAGAGAACATCATACTAAGTGAAGAAAGCCAGACGAAGACAAATATTATATGAAATCTAAAAATAATATAGAGGAATTGATATGCAAGACAGAAACAGACTCCCAGACATAGAAAACAAACTTACGGCCACCAAATGGGGAAGGGAGGGAGAGGAGGATAAATAGGAGCATGGGGTTAACAGATGCAAAGTACTTTACATAAAATAGACAGGCAACAAGTATTTTCTGTAAAGCACAGGGAACTGTAGTCCATAGCCTATAATAATGTATAATGGGAAATCATCTGGAAAAAATCTGAATCACTTTGCTGTGCACCTGAAACGAACACAATATTAGTAAGTCAACTACATTTCAATTTTTAAAAAATGTTGACTATTTGAAAAAAGATGTTTAACACTCTAACATTAGATGAGATGGCCAAGGGAGTTCTATAGAAAGAGAAGTGAAAGAGTGCCCTGGAGCGCTCCAAAGTAAAGATGTACAAGTTGAAGAAGCAGGAGGCTGAGAAGGAGTAGCTAGTGAGGAAGAAGGAAAACTCAGAGATTGTGGTGTGTTATTAGAGAGTATTTCCAGGAGGAAGAGGCAATGAACTCCAAGAGGAAGAGACAGTGATCTTGCAACACGGAAGCCACTGGTGATATTGTTCCAAGACCTTTGAAAAGACCAAAGCCCGACTGAAGCGGACTCAGTAGAGAACGGGAGACAGTGGGTACAAGGATACCTTCAGGTGACTTTTTTTTTTTTTTAAGGAAGGGGAGCAGAGAAATGGGATGGTAGCTAGAAGGGAAGGAAGGGCCAAGAGTTTTTCCTCAACATTAGGAGAAATGATAGTATGATTGGATGTTTATGGAAAAGAGTAGAGAGGGAAAATCTGATGTTGTGAGAGAGAAAGAGGTAGATTTACTGGGGAGATGTCCTTGAGGTTGAGGGATTGGCTTTACTCAGGACCACGGAAGGTTTATCCACAGTCAAGGAGGTAATACAGAATATGCCAGCTCAGATGCTGTAGGTGGAAGTTCAGCACAGTTCTTTTCGGACAGATTTCATTTCCTCAGTAAAGCAGGAAGCAAGGTTGCAAGTAAAGAGTGAAGACAGAGAAGGTGTTGGAGGTGTGAGGGGAACACGGGTGAAGAAATCGTCATTCAAACCTATAGGAGAGTGAAAGGATTATAGGATATATCAGATGATTGTCTGGCCACACACAATCGAGATGTGCTTGAGGTTCGTGGTCATGAGTTTAAAGAGAAAACAGTCAGCAGTTTAATATCTTTTTCTCCAGTCAGGTTCAGGTGCATGAAGACAGGTGTGGAGGAGGTGTAGGGCTGGATTTAACTTGGTTTCTCATGATTCTAATCAAGTATCATGAAGTGAAAGAGGGGCAGGGGAATTAGATTGTGATAAAGAGAGCAACTGTAAAAATTGGCTGAGGAAATTAAATTTGGTAAGGAGGGAAGAGGGGACATCTGGGGAAAGAGAGATTGAGAAAAATGGACTTTAGGTCCTTGTGTGGAGTCTGGTTAATAAGGGAATGAGCTAGAAATATGGAAGATGAGGGCAGGAATTGGGATGCACAACCAAGATTGTTGGCTTTAATTACTGGTAAGTCCATATCTATAGATTTATTGTGAAGTATGTGGTGGAGGCAAGGTGGAGGACAAAATCAGGTACTGAGAATTTGGGGGTGGTGGTGGCATGGTGGAGGGATGCTCACTAACTCCTCTTGCTCAGAATCCCAGGAGTGTGCCGTGTTGTGTGTGTGTGTGTGTGCTTTTCTTAATCATTATAGTAAAAATAGAAAACACTTTAAATATGTAGAGCCCACAACTTTCATACAGCAAAAGAACAGTCATTCTTTGGCAAGAACTACCTGAGTTTGAAATATTGGTTGGCTTTCTTTGTTCAAGTCCCTAGACAGCTGTTGAAAATGTGGGTCTGAAATATGGGAGTAGAGTTGGAGAGCTGGGAAGTAGCTTAATAAAAGTAAAGATTGAAGCAATGTGAGTGGCAAGACTGTCTGGAGAGAATGTGTACATTAAGAATCAAGCCCAAGAGTGGACTCTGGGGAGAACCTATATTTACTGGGCTGTGCTGTGCTTAGTCACTCAGTCTTGTCCGACTGTTTGCGACCCCATGGATTGTAGCCCACCAGGCTCCTCTGTCCTTGGGGATTCTCCTGGCAAGAATACCGGAGTTAGTTGCCATGCCCGCCTCCAGGGGATCTTGACAACCCAGGGATCGAACCCAGGTCTTCCACATTGCAGGCGAATTCTTTACCTTCTGAGCCACCAGAGGTCAGGACGAACCAAAAACGCTACATAGGACTCTGCATGACTGGGTTATCAACGTCTTGGATTATCCGAGTGAGACCTCATCGGTGTGATTGGGTTATCAACGTGACTGGGTCATCCCATGATGACGTTATCAGCCAGAGCTCCGGGCACAGAAGGTGCTGCCTTAAGCTTGGAGTAGCTTGTTTGGACTAGGCTTGCTGGAGAGTTTCTATTCCGATTTAGGAGCCTGCGCAGGTGCAGCTGCGGCACGGGAGGCTTCCGAGGCTGACCACTGACCCAGCGCCGCCTCCGGATAGCTTTTCTCAGCATCGATGGTACCCCGCCTGGGCTTGGGGTCCTTGATCTAGACCAGAGACCTGATCCCTCGAGGGTGGCTTCCCAGAGACCGGAGGACGCAGACCTCGCAGGAAGCAAAAAGGACGAGGTTCCGACTGGACCCTGACCATGCCCATGGTGGCCCTTGGCCCCAGCAGTCAGGATGTCACTGAGTATGTCGTCCGAGTTCCCAAAAATACCACCAAAAATTTTAATATCATGGCTTTCAATGCAGCCAATAAAGTCAATCTCGCTACTTGGAATCAGGCCCAGCTGGAACGCGACCTGAGCAACAAGAAAATTTACCAAGAGAAGGAGATGCCCAAGTCGGGAGCTGGCAGGGGGTTCAGGTGCAAGATCAGGGAAGAAGCGCTAAGAGAGAAATACGGCATTGTCCTCAAGGAGTCCCAGCCCAAGGACCAGCCTTGGCTGCTTCAGGTGGAGGGCCAATTGGGCTGGAAGTTCAAGGGCATAAAGAGGGGAGGCGTGATAGAGCACACATCCTATTACATCTTCACCCAGTGCCCTGACGGAGCCTTTGAGGCCTTCCAGGTGCACAACTGGTACAACTTCATGCCGCCGTCCAAAGGCTGCACGCTCACGGCCTGGGAAGAGTGGGAGAGGAGAAACCCAGTCTCGAACCATTTAAGCATCAAGCAGCAGTGGTGGTGGAAGGACCAGGAGGAGGATGACAAGGAGAAAGAGAAGCCAGGCTGCAAAAAAGCTGCTGAGCTGTGCATCTGTGACTTGGAGGACGACCTGGAGATGTCCTCCAACGACAGCAAGGCCAGTGGAGAGGAGGGCGGCTGGGGCCCCAAGGTCAAAAAGAAGGTGCCATCCAGCAAGGGGGGCCAGAAGAAAAAGAAGAAGGGATCAGATGATGAGGCCTTTGAGGTCAGAGATAATGGTGACTTCAAGGGCCAGGAGGTGGACTACATGTCCGCCAGCCGCAGCAACTCCCAGGAGGAGCTGGAGGGCAAGCCCAAGGTCACCCAGCAGGGGGAGAGCCCCAAGGGCATGGACAAGCAGAGCATGAGCTGTGATGAACGCCAGGAGGACAAGAAGGCGCCCATGCTGCAGGAGAAGAAGCAGAGGAAACACAGCTGCGAGGAGAGTGACATCAACAGAGAAACCTCCTTGGTGCGCTTTATGGTAAAGAAGACGCCCCCTAAGAGGGAGCAGAAACGGTTGGGAGGCAACAGCTGGCTGGGCACACCCAGCACCGAGGCTGGCAGCACTTCCTCCACCCTTCAGGCAGCTGCCAGCAAGCTGGAGCAGGGGAAGCAGACCTTCGAAATGCCGGTGGCCAAACAACTGCAACTGGACACTGGGCCCCAGAGCCTGTCGGGGAAGTCAACCCCCCAGCAGTAGTGATGTGAAAGTGACCAAGGATGCTGGGCCCTGCTACCTGAGGTGGAAGCCCATGACCTCTGAGGGCCAGCTGGGAAATTTCCAGACCAAGAAGACAGGGCTGTGTGGTGAGCAGACGCCTGCTGGTCAGATGCTTGAGTTCATGAATTCTGAGTGCAAGATGATCAATGATAAGATGCCTTGCTCCCTCGGGAATCATGCTCCCCACAAACAAACATACACTATTTTTAATGATAATAATAATCTAATGGGAAGAAATGTAGAAGGGTTCAGAAGACACAGGGAAGAAGGACTTCAGAGTAAGGGAGTAAGGGCCCAAGGTAACGCACAGTCAGGTTGCTCAGGCTGAGAACTGAAGGTTGTGCAAAACTGTTTGCCAAAGCAGTGGCTGAAGTCAGAGTTGTGGCCAAGAAGATCTGTGCACAAGAAGGCTCCTGTATCACTCCAACCTGTTCCTGCCTTCCATCAGGTCCACTTCCTTCCACAGAGACCCCATCAAGAAAGTGGTCAGCTACAGTCTCTGCAAGAACATAATACTAGAGTGTTAGCAGAACAAACAGAGGATCTTCCCAACCCAGGGATCCAACCTGAGTCTCCTGCATTGGCAAGTGGGTTCTTTACTGCTGTGCCATCAGTAGGTATACTCCTACTAACAGCTTAATCTGAGGGTCAAGACAGGGTGTAGGTCTTACCATCTACCCTTGCCTTTTAAATTTTTATTATTTATTTATTTTTGGCTGCCTTGGGTCTTTGTTTCTGCTGGGCTGTCTCTAGCGTGGCGAGCAGGGACTACTCTCTAGTGTGGCGCTTCTCTTTGCGATGGCTTCTCTTGTTACAGAGCATGGGCTCCATAACACGGGCTTCAGTAGTTGTGGCTCCCAGGTTCTAGAGCACAGCTCAGTAGTTGTGGTGCACAGGCTTAATTGCCCTGCTGTATGTAGGATTTTCCGGGACCAAGGAGCAAATCTGTGTTCCCTGCATTGCAAAGCAGGGTCCCAACCACTGGGCTACCAGGAAGTCCATCTGCCCTTGTCTGGAGTCTCCTGGAGACCTTGCTGCCCCTGCTCACCTCCAGAAGCCTCCAGGCCTTCTTGCATTCCTCCACCCTTGTTTCCCTCCCTGCAGCGGGAGGGGTGGCAGTTGATTACATAACAGTCAATTTTATGAGCCATTTTAGTAGGTGGAGGGCTTCCCTGGTGGCTCAGATGGTAAAGAATCTGCCTGCAATGCAGGAGACCCGGGTTAGGAAGATCCTCTGGAGAAGGGAAAGGCTACCCACTCCAATATTCTTGCCTGGAGAATCCCATGGACAGAGGAGTCTGGTGGGCTACAGTCCATAGGGTGGCAAAGAGTCGGACATGACTGAGCAACTTTCACTTTCACCTCACTTTAGTAGGTGGAATAGCTCCACCGAGGATCTCACAGTGCTTCCACTCTGTTCTCACAATTTTTCCATGAAGGTAGAAGCGGATAAGCAGATGTCCCCTCATTTTACCCCAGGAGAAACCGGGGAGGAAAAGTGACTTTTCTAATGTTAGGACTGAATGTTTGCGTCCCCTTAAACTCATATTGAAATTGTAACTCCTGGTGTGTTTACATGTTGAGGTGGGATCTTTGGGAGACTGTTAGTCATGAGGGTGGAGCCATAATGAGTGGGATTGATGCCCTTATAGGACGAGACACAGATGATCCTTTTCTCTGCCATGTGGGGATACAGAGGTGGCCGTCTGCAAAAGGGGGCCTTTACCAGGGGCCCCACTATGTTAGTACTGAGCTTGGACTTAAACCCTCCAGGGCTCTGAGATATAAATGTTAGCTGTTTAAGGCACCCAGTCGATGGTATTTTGTTATAGCAGCCCAGTCGGACTAAGATACCCAGGGTCACTCCGTAATTTGGTAGCAGAGCTTTCTGCCTCAGTGCATCACTACTCAGACAATTGCTACCACCCCACAAGGGGAATGTATCAGTCAGGGTCCAATCAGGAGATGGAAACCATACAGAAAGTTGAGCAGGGAAAGTTTAATACAAAGAATAATTAACTGTAACAGAGGATTGGGATAAAGAAAGGTGGGCTTATTTGGTGGAGAAAACTCAGATGAGTATAGGAGTAGTGGTTTAGGGAGCAGTCACTACCCCTAGAGCTGAGACAGACACAAAGGAGGAGCTAATCTTTGTAAGAGGGTCTCCCTCTGAGGCTGAGCTCCAGACCTCACTGAAGAAGGAGCAGCCAGGGCTCACTGGGTGGTGAGGTCTGCTGAGGCCCTGAGCCAGAAGGGCTCACTGAGGAACAGTTCCCTGGGGGCTGCAGGGAGCTTCCACGGAGAGGTGCCAGTGCTGCTGGCTGCAGGGAGCTACAAAAACCATGTGTGTAGGGACTTCCCTGGTTGTCCAATGGTTAGAGCTCCACACTTCCAGTGCAGGAGACACAGATTTGATCTCTGATGGGGGAACCAAGATTCCACATGCCATGTGGCCAAAAAACCCAGAAAGTATTTGTCAAACTGGCAGAATTCCAATAAAGGTCCCATGCCTTACTTAGATTATAACTGGCAGATCACGAATCCCCATGAATCCTCAAAATTTATAAGACAAGACAAAAAAACCCATGCATGTAGCCACCAGGTGCTGCAGAAGTCTGCTGCTGCAGGACACTGTCCAGGGGGACACAATGGAACCTGGAAGGCTGACCCCTTCCTCCTCCCATCTCTTTCCAGTCTCGTCCGGTCTCTCTCCAGTGTCCACTACCAAGAAAGCTTAGCATTTGGCCAGGTAGCAAAGGAGAAATATTTTAAGGTCCAGCTCAGTTATCACTGAGCTATATATACACTTGGAGCTGAAAGGCAATAACTTGATAACTGGCAGATGGAACAGAGAACCTGGAGTCCTCTGATTAAGAGTATTTTAATTCCATTTGGTAGCTCTTGGCTTCAGATGGAACTTCCAGAGAGGAAAATCTCCAGGGTCAGGAAGGAGGAAAAGGGACCCAGGAATTCCAGGAAACAGATTAGCAAGGAGAAATGCTATACGCCATCAGGAAATGCTGTTGGGAAAGGGAGGAACCCATAATAAATGTTTCTGGATACTACTCAAGAAAATTTTGCAAATATATCAACCCACATGACCACCCCCAGATCAAGAAATAACATTTCCAGTACCCCAGAAATCTCTCTGGTTCCAGTCCCAGTCAACATAGAAACTCTGCTATCCTGACTCCTATTATGATAGATTGGTTTTCCTGTTTTTTAATTTCACTTATATGGAGTTATGCAGCACTTACTCTTTGGTGTCTACTTTCTTTCTCATTGTCTCTGTGAAATTCATCTATGTTTTGAAAGTGAAGTGAAAGTGAAAGTCGCTCAGTCTTGTCTGACTTTTTATGACCCCATAGACTATACAGTACATGGAATTCTCCAGGCCAGAATGCTGGAGTGGGTAGCCTTTCTCTTCTCCAGTAGATCTTTCCAACAGGGATCAAACCCAGGTCTCTCACATTGCAGGCGGATTCTTTATCAGCTGAGCCACAAGGGAAACCTATCTATGTTGTGGTGAGTAGTAAAACCAGAAAAATATTTAAGCCAGAAAAGAAACAGAGAATTCAGCCATGATGCTTACAAGACTGTTTCCTATGGAAACAGTAATTGGACAAAAATGTCTAATTACAAGCATATCTATATACCTGCTCTCCATGATGCAGACTTGTGAATATCTCTCTAGATCATCAGGCAATCATTACTTTATTGGTTGTGCTATGCTCCATTTTGCTGGCCCCGCAAGCCTGGGTATATAGATAAGCCTCTGAACTGAGAGATATGATCTAGTGGGTAAGGCAGGGCAGGGCAGGGCAGGGTTTGCACCATCTGTGTCACTGCTGAGTTCAGAGTCTGGAACTGGCAAAGTGAGCATGGAAAGGAGTACCTCAGGGAGCGGATCTAGATAGACTTAGCTAGAGTAAAGTGGGCTGGGGTCCACAGTGGGGCTAGACTTGGGGCATTCTGGAGGGGCTATAAGGTAGAGCACAGCACCTCAGGTAAGGCCCTGTTTTAGCAAAGAATCTGCTAAGTCAGTGTACTGAGAATATTGCTATCCTTGGTATTTGATCACTATGGCCTGCCTTTATCAAGATCCTTTGACTTCTAGCACTTCTCTGGTGGTCTGGTCCAGTGGTTAAGACTCTGCACTCCCAATGCAGGGGGCCCAGGTTTGTTCCCTGGCCAGAAAACTATATCCCACATGCCGAAACTAAAGATCCTGTTTGCCATGACTAAGACCCAGTGCAGCTGTTTAAAAAAAAAAAAAAAGAATTCTTCTACTTCTGATATCTAATCAAATTATTCCTAGTAATTTTTTATCCCCTGACCTCCTCCCTGTGCTCATTGACTAGCAATCCCCAACTTTCTCTGTGGTATTTGGAGTCTGAGTACTTCCTGAAATTATGTGCAAAATTATGTATAATTTTGTGTTATGAATATTTCTTTTACTAGCAAAGGAGATTTATACAGCTCATTACATTCTCCAAATGTACTAGTAAGTACCTTTAAAAAATATTACAAACCTCACTATACCTACTTTCTTCTTGACCTGCATATAGGTTTCTCAAAAGGCAGATCAGGTGGTCTGGTATTCTCATCTCTCTCAGAATTTTCCACAGTTTATTGTGATCCACACAGTCAAAGACTTTGGCATAGTCAATAAAGCAGAAATACATGCTTTTCTGGAACTCTCTTGCTTTTTCCATGATCCAGTGGATGTTGGCAATTTGATCTCTGGTTCCTCTGCCTTTTCTAAAACCAGCTTGAACATCTGGAAGTTCACAGTTTACATATTACTAAGCCTGGCTTGGAGAATTTTGAGCATTACTTTACTAGCATGTGAGATGAGTGCAATTGTGCGATAGTATGAGCATTCTTTGGCATTGCCTTTCTTTGGGATTGGAATGAAAACTGACCTTTTCCAGTCCTGTGGCCACTGCTGAGTTTTCCAAATTTCCTGGCATGTTGAATGCAGCACTTTCACAGCATCATCTTTCAGGATTTGAAATAGCTCAACTGAAATGCCATCACCTCCACTAGCTTTGTTCATAGTGATGCTTTCTAAGGCCCACTTGACTTCACATTCCAAGATGTCTGGCTCTAGGTGAGTGATCACACCATCGTGATTATCTTGGTCATGAAGATCTTTTTTGTACAGTTCTTCTGTGTATTCTTGCCACCTCTTCTTAATATCTTCTGCTTCTGTTAGGTCCATACAATTTCTGTCCTTTATCGAGCCCATCTTTGCATGAAATGTTCCCTTGGTAGCTCTAATTTTCTTGAAGAGATCTCTAGTCTTTCCCATTCTGTTGTTTTCCTCTATTTCTTTGCATTGATCACTGAGGAAGGCTTTCTTATCTCTTCTTGCTATTCTTTGGAACTCTGCATTCCGATGTTTATATCTTTCCTTTTCTCCTTTGCTTTTCGCCTCTCTTCTTTTCACAGCTATTTGTAAGGCCTCCCCGGACAGCCATTTTGCTTTTTTGCATTTCTTTTCCATGGGGATGGTCTTGATCCCTGTCTCCTGTACAATGTCACGAACCTCCGTCCATAATTCATCAGGCACTCTGTCTATCAGATCTAGTCCCTTAAATCTATTTCTCACTTCCACTGTTGCACAGAAATAGAGGCAAACAATAGAATGGGAAAGACTAAAGACCTCTTCAAGAAAATTAGAGATACCAAGGGAACATTTCATGCAAAGGTGGGCTCAATAAAGGACAGAAATGGTATGGCCCTAACAGAAGCAGAAGATATTAAGAAGAGGTGGCAAGAATACACAGAAACTGTACAAAAAAAGATCTTCATGACCCAGATAATGACAATGGTGTGATCACTCACCTAGAGCCAGACATCTTGGAATGTGAAGTCAAGTGGGCCTTAGAAAGCATCACTATGAACAAAGCTAGTGGAGGTGATGGCATTTCAGTTGAGCTATTTCAAATCCTGAAAGATGATGCTGTGAAAGTGCTGCATTCAACATGCCAGGAAATTTGGAAAACTCAGCAGTGGCCACAGGACTGGAAAAGGTCAGTTTTCATTCCAATCCCAAAGAAAGGCAATGCCAAAGAATGCTCATACTATCGCACAATTGCACTCATCTCACATGCTAGTAAAGTAATGCTCAAAATTCTCCAAGCCATGCTTCAGCAATACTGTATGCAGGTCAGGAAGCAGCAGTTAGAACTGGACATGGAAAAACAGACTGGTTCCAAATAGCAAAAAGAGTATGTCAAGGCTGTATATTGTCACCCTGCTTATTTAACTTATATGCAGAGTACATCATGAGAAACGCTGGGCTGGAAGAAACACAAGCTGGAATCAAGATTTCCAGGAGAAATATCAATAACCTCAGATATGCAGATGACACCACCCTTATGGCAGAAAGTGAAGAGGAGCTAAAAAGCCTCTTGATGAAAGTAAAAGAGGAGAGTAAAAAAGTTGGCTTGAAGCTCAACATTCAGAAAACTAAGATCATGGCATCTGGTCCCATCACTTCATGGGAAATAGATGGAGAAACAGTGGAAACAGTGTCAGATTTTATTTTTGGGGGCTCCAAAATCACTGCAGATGGTGATTGCAGCCATGAAATTAAAAGACGCTTACTCCTTGGAAGAAAGGTTATGATCAACCTAGATAGCATGTTGAAAAGCAGAGACATTACTTTGCCAACAAAGGTCCATCTCGTCAAGACTATGGTTTTTCCAGTGGCCATGTATGAATGTGAGAGTTGGACTGTGAAGAAAGCTGAGTGCCAAAGAATTGATGCTTTTGAACTGTGGTATTAGAGAAGACTCTTGAGAGTCCCTTGGACTGCAAAGAGATCCAATCAGTCCATTCTGAAGGAGATCAGTCCTGGGTGTTCTTTGGAAGGACTGATGCTAAAGCTGAAACTCCAGTACTTTGGCCACCTGATGCGAAGAGTTGACTCATTGGAAAAGACTCTGATGCTGGGATTGGATTGGAGGTAGGAGGAGAAGGGGATGACAGGGGATGACAGAGGATGAGATGGCTGGATGGCATTACTGACTGAATGGACGTGAATCTGAGTGAACTCCGGGAGTTGGTGATGGACAGGGAGGCAGGGCATGCTGCGATTCATGGGGTCGCAAAGAGTCAGACACGACTGAGCGACTGAGCTGAACTGATACTTACTTTCATGTAGAATACGTCTATCTTCATGGTTTCAAGTTGATAGTTCCAAAATATATTCATCATATGCAAATTCTCTTCTATTGCTATATCTGCCATATTAAGATTCAAACTTCACTCCCCTAAATCCTTTATCTCTACTGTCCCAACACCTATCTGAGTTTGATTTCTAAAGAGGAAGCTATTTTTCCTCCTTGAAATAAAAATTTGAAGGTTTTCTCTATCCTTTGTAGCAGTTCTGCAATGAAATGCCAGAAGTGTTTCTCTGAAAATGCTGTTTAGTCAAATTGTTTTCTAGTCTCATTTTGGAACATCTTCACTTCATGCTGAAATTTCTATGAGAGCCTCTTAACTCTCTTAACTGGTAACTTTTTTATTTTTTCAGAGTTAGACCATCCTTTATGGCACTGGCATCTCTTATCTCAACACCATATCATTTATTGAAGTATCTGTGATTCAGAGGTGAGCAGGTAACAGGTCCTCATAGTGCCACAACCTGCTAGATCCGGATGGGTTGGGAGGGTGGGACTAATGAGCCAATCCCTTTTCTCCTGCCCCTGGGGCTGCAGTGGGACTCAGCAGGTGATGCAGGGAACTTCAGTAGCAAGAAGGGAGTGTGTTGGAAGGATACTGGCAGATTTCATGAAGCCTGAGGCTTGACCTCAGGAGAGTTTGGGAACCAAGTTCCTCTCCCCTGTTTTTGTGCACATGCGCGCTCTCTCTATCTGGCTATACGAGGAGTCTCTTATTTGCTTCTCTCTGCCTGTGTCCCCACTCCCTCGCTTCTCTCCGCTCTCTCTACTTGATCACATGCCCAATAAAATTTGGCTATTTCAGCCTCAGTCTCTGAGGCCTCCAGGTGAAGGGCCAGTGGAGTCTTGAGAGAGGGGAACCAGTTGGTAATATCTGCTCCCCATGCTTTGGATCCTCAGGATCCAGGCCACCAAGGTGAGGGGGAATTTGGTGCAGTCATGGCCTCTGGGGTTGTGGGGAGGAGGGAGCTCTAAGAAGGATGGTCAGAAGAAGTGATGGGTGATTTTAGTGCCCAGGAAAAGAGGAGCAGGTGAGGTCTGGCATTGAGAAAATCCTCCTCCGGAGTTCCGCATCCAGAACACCCTCTGCAGTTGGCTGTGCTCTGACAAGAGTCTGGGCCTCATTGGCTCTGGAATAGGAGGGCAGTGGCTGTAAGGAAAGAACTTCCTTACAAGAGAAAGCAAGAGATGCTGATGGGAACTGGGTGGTGGGACATTAGGAAACCTGCTGACATTCCGTATACCAAGGAAGGAGTATTAAGCAAAAGGACAGGAAAGCCCCACGGGAACTGAACAGAATGAGGGACAGAGGTTTTGGAGCCCTAAGGACCAGGGTTGAATTCTCACTTCCGTCATTTCTTAGGCAATGTGAACATTGAGTGAGGACTTTAGTCCCTCTCATACCAGTTTCCTCTTCCATAAATTGAGATAATAACACTTATCCTTAAGTGTTAGTCACTCAATCATGTCTGACTCTGCGACCCCATGGACTGTAGTAACCAGGCTCCTCTTCCCTTGGGATTTCCCAGGCTAGAATACTGGAGTGGGTTGCCATTTCCTTCTCCAGGGGATCTTCCCAACCCAGGATAGAACCTGGGTCTCCTGTATTGCCAGCAGATTCTTTAGCATCTGAGCCACCAGGGAAGGGTATGTACTAAAATTAGAGATTAGGATTGCCCAATCATGGTGTTTTAGAAACTATACTCTAAAAACCAGGAGAGAGAAGGTGGGTGGGTCTCTGAGAAGTTGATGTGGGTCTTTCTGATTGCAAGGAAGATGTTTTGACAGTGCAGGCTTACTACGCGAGGTCTACGGGCCATTTAGGGCTGCCCTGGTGGCTCAGATGGTAAAGAATACTCCTGCAGTGTGGGAGATGTGGGTTTGATTCCTGGGTAGGGAAGATCCTCTGGAGAAGGAAATGGCTATCCACTCCAGTACTCTGGCCTGGAGAATTCCATGGGACAGAGGAGGCTGTCAGGCTATGGACACGACTGAATGACTTTCACTTTCACAGGCCTTTTAAGGCTTCCCTGGTGGCTCAGAGGTTAAAGCGTCTGCCTCCAACGTGGGAGACCCGGGTTCGATCCGTGGGTCGGGAAGATCCCCTGGAGAAGGAAATGGCAACCCACTCCAGTATTCTTGCCTGGAAGATCCCATGGACTGAGGAGCCTGGTGGGCTGCAGTCCACGAGGTCACAAAGAGTTGGACACTACTGAGTGACTTTACTTACTTGCTTTAAGGACCTTACCATGATGTTTGAGACCTCAAATTAAATGACTGGCTCAAAACACAAAACAAAAACTCCGCAACTGAAACTGACAAATATTGTCAACTGAAACTCAACTAACTCATAAATGATGCCATAAATTATTCTTAAATACAAATTTTATGAGGGTTCACAGGCCATAGTATGTCAGCATCAGAGTGCATGGCTTTATATTTTGGCTTCCCCACTTACACGTGTGATTTTGAACAAGTCACTGAATCTTTCTGTGCCTGTTCCTTATCTGCAAAATGGAAATAATAACGGTGCTTACTTCAGAGAAGGAAAGAAATTGAAGTTGCTCAGTCATGTCTGACTCTTTGTGACCCCATGGACTATAGCCTACCAGGCTCCTCCATACATGGGATTTTCCAGGCAAGAGTACTGGAGTGGTTGCCATTTCCTTCTCCAGGGGATCTTCCCAACCCAGGGATTGAACCCGGGTCTCCCACATTGCACGAAGATGCTTTACTGTCTGAGCCACCAGGGAAGCGGCCGACTTCAGAGGGTGGCTGTAAATTACTTAGAATGTGCCTGGTACATATCAGGTCTGGCTATTAGTATATTTGCTGTAGGATGAGGGTGCATTTTTAAATGCTTGCTGTAATTAAGGTAGGGCCTCCAACATGTGGGACTGAACCTCAAAAAGTTCTTAAAACAGCCCTGGTCATGTTTGAGTGACTATATTTTTTACAAAAATTAGGTGTAACCTAGCTTGTAAACCACAGATATGTCATTGTATCTTCATAACGATTAATGGTTCTCTTCAGGGCACTACTGCTCCCTAAAGTATTTAGGAAATTTGTATTTTTTGGTCATGACAAACAGGGGTTAAAGCTGGCATTTTGTTGGGCTGCAAAAGATTTCTCTTGTGTCCCTCAGTTCAGTTCAGTTCAGTCGCTCAGTCGTGTCCGACTCTTTGTGACCCCATGAATCGCAGCACGCCAGGCCTCCCTGTCCATCACCAACTCCCGGAGCTCACTCAGATTCACGTCTATTGAGTCGGTGATGCCATCCAGCCAGCTCATCCTCTGTCGTCCCCTTTTCCTCCTGCCCCCAATCCCTCCCAGCATCAGAGTCTTTTCCAATGAGTCAACTCTTCGCATGAGGTGGCCAAAGTACTGGAGTTTCAGCTTTAGCATCAGTCCTTCCAAAGAAATCCCAGGGCTGATCTTCAGAATGGACTGGTTGGATCTCCTTGCAGTCCAAGGGACTCTCAAGAGTCATCTCCAATACCACAGTTTAAAAGCATCAATTCGGACTTTTAAATAGAAGTAAAAAACTTGTTTATAATGATCCATTTCTATAATCTAACTGAACCTGGAATTACGTAGGTGAAAACCTGCTTATAATTATTTGAGCCCAGGAATAATTTCATTTTACAAATGAACACAAAGTGTTTACTTGTTTTGGGGGGTTAATTGGCAAGGTTTAGTTAAATACCAAATTTCCTGGGAAGCAACAACTGTAAATATCAAGGAAAGATTGTACTGTGTTTTATTTAATACTTTACTAAAGAGTTCACCATTTTAAGAAGTCACTGGTGGCAATCCTCTTGTATTATTGGAGTCACCAAATCTGTCTGCATTTTAACTGTCATTTTCATGGTGATTCTACATTTATATAGGAATATAGTGATGTAGTCTATATGACAAAATGTCATTTCTAAAGGAAAAGAGTCAACAATATTCAGTTGAATATTAAAGATTTGGTTTTATAGCTGCCCACAGTGAATCCTTGCCAATATGCAAACCCTGCAATTCTTTTCTAATAAACAGTGACCCCAGCAAGATAAAGTGAAGATTTTTACAAAGAAACATATTTGTAAAGTTGATAGCATAGACTTCCCTGGTGGCTCGGATGGTAAATAATCCATCTTCAGTGTAGGAGACCCAGAATTGATCCCTGGATTGGGAAGATCCCCTGGAGAAGAGGATGGCTACCCACTCCAGTATTCTTACCTGGAGAATCCCCATGGACAGAAGAGCCTGGTGGGCTACAGTCCAAGGGGTTGCAAAGAGTCGGACTTGACTGAGTGACTAAGCATACAAAGGCTTGCAAAATAGGGTGAATAACATATTGTAGGAAAAAACTCAAATTACCAGTGAATTATAGGTTGTATAAATCATGACAGGAAAAAAATCCAGCTGAAATGATATTTTTATTCCACTGAATTCTGATGATACTGTTCTAAGAAAAATCAAAGAGATGGTGAAATCTGCTGAACATCAGCTGTGTAATGAGATCAGGCTGGACATTTTTATTTCTGGTGGATGAGAGCCCCCTGGGGGATAAGAAAGCACTCTGCTCACATCGGTGAGGTTAAGGACTACAAAAAGCTGCTGCGGAAGTTTGTTTTCAAAATTACTGACAATTGACACAGAAGCGTTGAAACCCTTAAAGCCTTCAATGCTTAAGGGTTGAAACCCTTAAAAAATGATTTCATAGAAACAATAATTCCCTTTTCTAATGCCATTGTATGTGCCACAGACTGAGCCTCAGCTATAATTTCTGGCAACGTAGGTTTGTGGGCCATTAAAAAAATTAGCAACAGATGTTTAGCACAATGCAAAGAAAACTGTATTTTTACATTCATTTTGGATTCCTTGCCATTTTTCATGATTTCACTGTTACTCTGATGCCGTCCCAAGGAGGCCACTTTTGAAGGCTAACTTCTCTAAGCTTGTCTTCTTTTCCAATTGAGCCTCTATTCTTCACCACCTGATGAAATGAAAGAATCCCAGGCCACAGTGAAATAAATGAAGTCCAAAAGTCGTGTGTAAATGTAGGACTGTGTTGCTTCCATGGTAATAAAAACTATTTTCTGGGAGGTCTCTATTATCAAAAAAAAAATGGCACAAAGGTAATATATTGAAGCATGTTGTACACAACTATCCATATACCCAACTGAGTTCTGATTCAGGTATGTTCAACCTGTCCTCTGTTTCTCCCATGACCTCCCCTGCCCCTCAGCCTGGCCTGCACTTTCAAAAGCCTGCAACAGCATTGCCTGATCGTCCTGCAAACTCAGCCACACACACTGAGTCAAGCACCTTTCGTGTAATCACGGAGACTCAAGCAACCATACATCCTATCTCTCCATCTGTTTTTTTAACGTGTGTGTGTGTGTATGCTTGTGCACAGAGACAAAAATGATGACAAATGGCTAGCTTTTAGAGCACCATGAACTATTAATATACATGTCCACCGAGTTATCTATTTTTGAAATTTTATTTTATTGAAGTATATTTAATTTACAATGTTGAGTTAGCTTCTAGCATATGGATACGGATAATAGGCACAGTGCTCCTGTGCAGTCATGTTGGACTCTTTGAGACCCCATGGACTGTAGCCTGCCAGGATCCTCTGTCCATGACATTTCCCAGGCAAGAATACTGGAGTGGGTTGCCATCTCCTCCTCCAGAGGATCTTCCCGACCCAGTGATCTTTCAGACTTAGGAATCAAACCCACGTCTCCTGTGTCTCATGCACTGCAGGCAGATTTAGTGTATAGCAAAGTGATTAAGTTTTACATATATATATTATTTTTCATATTCTTTTCCATTATAGTTTATAACAGAATGTTGAATATAATTCCCTGTGCTATACAGTAGGAATGTTGTTTATCCAGTCTATATATAATAGTTTGCATCTGCTAATCCCAAACTCCCAATCCATCCTTTCTCCACCTCCTCCTTCCTCCTTGGCAACCACAAGTCTGTTTTCTATGTCTGTCTGTTTCTGTTTCATAGATAAATTCATTTATGTCCTATTTTAGGTTTCACATATAAGTAATATCATATGATATCTGTCTTTGTCTGACTTACTTCACTTAGTATGATAATCTCTAGGTCTATCCAGCTTGCTGCAAATGGCATTGCTTCATTCTTTCTATGGCTGAGTAATAGTCCATTAGATATACCGCATCTTCTTTATCCACTCATCTATCAGTGGGTATTTAGGTTGCTTCCATGTCTTGGGTATTGTAAACAGGGCTGCTATGACCATCAGGGTGTATGTATCTTTTCGAATTATAACTTTGTCTGGATATATGCCTGGGAGAAGGATTGCTGGGTCATATGGCAACTCTATTTTTAGTTTTTTGAGGAACTTCTATATTGTTTTCCATAGTGGCTCCAGCAATTTACATTCCCACCTACAGTGTAGGAGGGCTCCCTTTTCTCCACACCCTCGCCAGCATTTACTATTTGTAGACTTTTAAATGATGGTCATTCTGACCAGTGTGATGTAGTATCCCATTATGGTTTTGATTTGCATTTCTCTAATAATTAGCAACATTGAATATCTTTTCACGTGCCTATCGGCCATCTCTATGTCTTCTACGGAAGAATGTTTATTCAGATCTTCTGTCCATTTTTAAAATTAGATTATTTTTTGCTATTGAGTTGTATGACTTCTTTACATATTTTGGATATTAATACCTTATCAAATTTATGATTTGCAAATATTTTCTTCTATTCAGCTGGTTTCCTTTAACCAATCATTCTTCTGAAGTTGCAGAGCAGAAGAGCTGTGCTGTATTTAGTCTCAGGAATTTTTGTGTGTAGTATGACACTACTTGCTCATGTCAGTGACATCCTGTGTGAAGCCTGCATTTGCACGCAGGATTTATATGCAGACAAAACAGTGTACCATGATTTACCTGTAGACAGAATCAAGTTCAGAAAATTACTATCGACTATCAAAGTCAATACCCTCTTTTTATAACAAATACTTTGTAAAGCCCCTGTATTATCTTGAACTGAAATTCATAGGTAATATAATTTATCTACATACATTATTGCAAAGGCTAGATAGATAGATGACACTGTAATATCTGTCAATGCCTCCCAATCAAAGATCCTCAGGAACATACTTACAGTTGAATAAGTTAAACCTATTGCTCACTGCAAGTGAGAATACACACCACAGAGAGGGGACTTGGAGGGTTTGTTTGTTTTATGACTTTCAGGAAGATTCATGAAAGTGGTGCTTTGCTTTGAATTGGGTGCTATCAAGAAGAGGGAATTGTCCTATAGTTGGATATTTTGATAAATGTTGCCCAGAAGGAGGGCATATTAGAGCTAAAGCTATCATTGTAAAACAGTAGTCACCCGTACTAGCCAACATAGGGAGATGTTTAGTCATTTCTCTGGTTTGGACCACATTCACATTTGTCTGTGTTCAGACATGATTACAGAGTGCTCTTGTTTTCATCTTGATCCATCAAGCTCTCGGAGTGGCCTGGTCTGATCCTGGTGATCTTTGAAATGGTTAATGTGCCACGGGAGAACACAATGCTGAGCACTGAGGGCCAGGCTGACTCCCAGGTGTCAGGGATGGCTTTTGTAATTTTCATGTCCTAACTGAAATTAAAAGGAGACATAAAAATGATCCATAATTAAGTAATTTACATTTCCATATGTAAATGCTGTAGCCTAATTATACTGAAACACATAATAGAGTCAAATGATTGCACTCCCTTATATAAGTTAGTTTGGATTTAAAAGTAAGAACATTGGAAATGTTTTCTTACAATAAATGCAGAAGAATGAAAGAGTGGTTCCAGCTATCATCAGAATTTAAATTGGTGTTAAAATATACAATAACATACCTGGTCATTTATATATGATAAGAGAAAGAAGGAACAATAGCCTTAATGGAAACAGCAATAACAAGCAAATTATAGGCTGTCAAAGAAGAAAGTATAAAGAAGAACAATATTTTCATGACACATTGGCCTTATTTATGAATAGTGAAGGAAAAAAACCCTTTCGTATGACATGGAGCAAAAGAGCGAAGAAATATCTCAGAGTTCGTATCTCCTGTATTGAAATTTCAATACTCATTCAATGCATGCACACTAGGAATTTAAAAGATCTTTAAGATCATAGAGTATATACAATAAACTGAAAGATAATGCATATTTTAATACAATGAGATTCTCTCCAGGCCTCTGACCAGCACTTGTTGCTAAACCTGAGTCTCAAACTGAGGCAGACTAAAAGGATAAACTCTAATCCTACAGGGTGGTGCTATGATTAAAGATGTCTGGTAGTTCATACAACTCAATAACCAAAAAACAAACAACCCAACCAAAGAATGGGCAAAAAGCCTAAACAGACATATAGATGGTCAACAACTAAATGAAAAGGTGCCCAATGTCATTAATCATCAGGGAAATGCAAATCAAAACTACAGTGAGATATTACTTCACACCTGTCAGAATGGCTGTCATCCAAAAAGACAAGAAGTAACAAGTGTTAGTGAGGATGTGCACAGATGGTGGGAATCTACGTTGGTGCAGCCACTGTGGAAACAGTATGGAGGTTCCTCAAAATGTTAAAAATAGAACCACTATGTGATTCAACAATTCCACTTCTGGGTATTTATCCAAAGGAAACAAAAATACTAATTAGAAAAGATATCTCTATCACCCCATGTTCACTGTGGCGTTATTTACAAAAGCCAAGATATGGAAGCAACCTAAATGTCTGCCAGTGGATGAATGGACAAAGAAAATGCTGTGTATAAATGTACAATGGAATATCATTCAGCCATGAAAAAGAATGAAATCTTGTCATTTGCAACAACATAGATGAACCTTGAGGACATTATGCTAAGTGGAATAAATCAGAGAAAGATCGGTACCATATAATCCCACTTATATGTGGACTCTAACAACAGACAACAGACAGAAACTGAACTCATGCATAGAGAGAGCAGATTGGGGGTCACCAGAGATGCAGGTGGGTGAAATGAAAGAAGGTTAAAAAGCATAAACTCCAAGCTATAAATAAATAAATCATGGGGTTTACAGCTAATACTAGTGTATCAGATATTTGAAAGTTGTTATGAGTGTGGACCTTACAAGCTTTCATCACAAGGAAGAGAAAAAAAGAAAGAAAAGAAGAGAGACATGCCTGGGAAGGACCTGTTTGGAGTCCCTTTAGTCTGCTGGTGCTCTAGTTTTGATCCTTTGTCAATTGTTCTGCGCTTCCTGTTAACTGCACGTTTGGGGCACTACTGTCGGGTCATTAAGCCTTGTTATTTCTAACTTAGAACATTCCTGAGTCCCTATCATTTGCCTTTCAAACCCGATCTATTTCTTCTAACAGATTGTCACCTCATCTGGCATCTCAACCATCTTGCCAGAAACTGTTGAATAAGGAGTGAACCGAAGTGTTTTTATGACCTGAGGAATGAAACTGCCATCTTTTCTTACTTTTCAAATATTAGTGACTAAAAAAGAGGTTGGTGGGCACTTAGGAAATTCTCAGAAGCCCCAATGATGAAGATAAAAGATGTTTTACCAATGAAAATAAGATTTCTCTGCTTAACATAGGCTTTGTGTTTCCCAGTGGTATAGCTCTTCCTGCCCCCAACCTCTCCCAATCAGCGTGCTTTTGCCACTTGCTGCCTCCCTTGGTGCACACTGGAGAGCAATTTGTCAAGGAATTTGCTTTTAACAGCATGTAGGAGGAGGTGGGAGAAGGCAATGGCACCCCACTCCAGTACTCTTGCCTGGAAAATCCCATTGACACAGGAGCCTGGTAGGCTGCAGTCCATGGGGTCAGGAAGAGTCGGACAGGACTGAGCGACTTCCCTTTCGCTTTTCACTTTCACACATTGGAGAAGGAAATGGCAACCCACTCCAGTATTCCTGCCTGGAGAATCCCAGGGACGGGGGAACCTGGTGGGCTGCCATCTATGGGGTCGCACAGAGTCGGACACCACTGAAGCGACTTAGCAGCAGCAGCAGCAGGAGGAGGTGGTGGTTCTAGATGCTTAGGGCTAAACCTCAACATATGAACTAATCCGGTCAATGCTACTTCCCACTCTAGATGTGAGAGCCCGGGAAACTTCGTTTTGTTCTCTGATTCTTCTCGAGTGCTTAGAAGGAGCTAGAGAAATACTGCACACAGAAAAGATTCTAAGAATCAGTCCACCCCTCCCTGATTCAGCCATCTCCCTCCTCATTTTCCCAGATTAGGTGTGTAACCTCTGAGCACCTGGGGCCAGCCGGCCCTTGCCCGGCCCGCGTGGGAGAAGAGCGCTGGGCAGCTAGGGGGTCCCGGTTGGGCATCCACGCAGGACGCGGAAACCTTCTCAGCCGCGCAGTTTCTGCCTCCTGAATCTGTGTCTTGCCAGGCAGCTGATGGTACCAACGACCCGGGAGAGGCGGATACACAACCTCTTCCCTGCCCTCTCCCCGGTCCCGCGGCGGGGAGGCAGGTACTCCAGCGCGATGCTGCGCGGTCGTCCCTTGGGCGCCCCCTGAGATAGTCGCACAAAGGCGTGGCGGCGACCCCGCAGCCTCTTATCTGACTAGAAGTGGTCTCGGGGCTGAGTTCCTGATCTCTGCCCCAGCCCCTAGAAGGGGAGAAGAAAGCACACAGGAGTGAGGGGCCCTAGCACCCTGGCCGCGAACCTCTTTAACAAGAGGGTAGCCGCGAAGCAGACACAGCCCCACGGACAGCCTGGCAGGACTGGGCTCTGTGCATGACTTACAGTTTACTAGGTAGCTCCGTGCACTTAGTACAGTTTTAATTTTGGGAGCAAACAATCAGAAGTACAAAGTGAGTGAAAATCAAGTGTCTGTTCCAATTCTGTCTCCCAGTACTCACGTTCCTAGCTCCTGTCCCAAGACATCAGGACAGGTCGATGGGCCAGGCAGTGAGGATGTTGCCACTCTGAGACTGGTTCTTGGGTTCTTGGGGAATGTGTACCTGGAGAGTGGGGTTGCCAGAGGAAGTTAAGGAACTATTTTCAGGAGGGCAGAGGGCCTATGAGGGTGGGCAGGCAGCGCTGGGAGAAGGCGGGAAGGACATTTTTTCCTTGGTGAGGGGGGCTGGGTGACTTGGGTCACTGTCTTTAAAGAACTGCTAATTAGAGAGGAAAACCCTTTTGCCACCAAGGATGCCATTGCCAGTGAGGGGATGCCATACCCCAGAGAGGGGTAGAGAGAGAGAGAGGCTTGTGAGGATGGGGAGGGATACCTCAGCCAGGGTTGAAGAGGTGGGAGAACTTGAAATATCCTTCCCATGGTCCCTTTTGTACCTGCAGTCTAGTGAAGAACAAGGAAGTTTCACAGTAGGTGCTCCATAACCCGAGTGGCTTCCCAGGTGGTGCAGTGGTAAAGAATCCACCTGCCAATGCAGGAGACTCAAGAGACGTGGATTCAGTTCCTGGGTTGGGAAGATCCCCTGGAGAAGGAAATAGCAACTCACTTCAGTACTTTTGCCTGGAAAATTCCAGAGGACCCTGGCAGGCTATGGTCCCTGGGGTTGCAAAGAGTTGGACATGACTGAGTACAAGCAGAATGAACTGAGTGGTTAACTGTATACTGTTCAGTCATCAAACCAGAATAATGCCCACTGTGGCCCTTGAATTAACTCCCAGCCCCACCTCACCAAGATACTGGTAACACCCTCAGCTGGTGTGGCTTAGGGGGACATCCTTGTCCTAAGTGTGTGCATCTCTCCTCATTATTTCATCATCCAGTTTTATTTATTGATAAGTACTAACACCAGCACTTTGTTGATGCAGCTTGGGCAACACTATGGGGCAATGCAGGACCAGTTCCACTAGTAACTCGTAGAGTAAGTTCCCTCCCAATGTTGTTTCCTGGGGAGGAGAAGGAGGAACTGGAAACAAGAAGCAAACCTTTGTTTGCTACTCCCTTTATAAAGACAGCATCAATATTTGGTTTCTGTATTACAGCAAAGTCCTGGTTTTCCTCCCTCTTCCCTGGCTACTCTTTATTGGTCTGTCTCACGAGGTCCTGTCTTCTTTTTCTCAATTAGATAAGGTCCTCCAAGTCCTGTTCCAAGCCCTCTTCCCTGTACCCTCCCCTCGGGCGATCTCATCCATCCTCATCAATGCTTTAATGACTGTTTTTGATTTTCAGATTGC
This sequence comes from Ovis canadensis, assembly GCF_042477335.2. Taxonomy (NCBI): domain Eukaryota; kingdom Metazoa; phylum Chordata; class Mammalia; order Artiodactyla; family Bovidae; genus Ovis; species Ovis canadensis. The sequence continues at coordinate 205,901,729 of NC_091245.1, read as the reverse complement.
CCTCTCTACCCATCCCTTCCTCTTGAGCTCCAGGCATGTACATCCACCTGCTTCCAGGACAGCACCTTAATTTCATGTCTCCATCCAGAATTCATCTCTTCTTCCACAGCCCCCATCATGGATTTCATTTTCTCAGTGATTACGTTTACTTTCTTCCTCAGCTATACAAGCTTTGGCTTGTCCCACCCCCCAGGCCCCTCCCCTCCCCTACTGACCTCCAGCCTTGATGTCCTGGTTGCTGCTCTGCTGCTAAGTCACTTCAGTTGTGTCTGACTCTGTGCGACCCCAGAGATGGAAGCCCATCAGGCCTCCTCCGCCCATGGGATCTTCCAGGCAAGAGTACTGGAGTGGGGTGCCATTGCCTTCTCCGGATGTCCTGGTTGGGGAGGTCTAAATCAGCTCTCCAATCCACACACTGTTCTTCTCATCCAGCCACCATCACTTGTTAGTCACCTAACTGGTCTCCCTGCTTCCAGGTTTGCCTTCCTCCAGGCCTCATCCACATGGAGCCTGAGTGATATTTCCAGAATGGAAATTTGATCACTACTGTCAGTTTTAGGATAAATGCTAAGTGCCTTCAAGTGGCCTAGAAAGATTCAGACACTTGTCTGCCTTCTACTTCCTGGCTTGTCTTGAAGCATCCTACTTTCATGCAGTTTCTGCAGTGCTTATGCAATGACCTGGGGACTTTCCTATGGCTTTTTCTCTTTTCCTGACCAGTTTCCTCACCGCTCTTTCCCTTCCTCCAGGTTTCTTCCTTCAGGCCCCTGTCTCCACACTGTTCTAGTAAGCTTTCTCAGATTCTCAAGTCTGGCTTAGTTGCCCTTCATCACGGTCCTTTACAGACTGCGCTTACCTTGCTGTCTATTTGCCTTTCTTCTCCCACAGCCACAGTTGGCTTGAAGTCAGACACCTGGGCATATGAGTCACTTCTTTATTCTCAGATCCTAGCATGGAGTCTGGCATATAGTATATGCTCAATAAACATTAACAGCTTAAATGAATAAATGAAAGAATTTAACATGTGCAAATAGATGAAAACCAATCAAAGGAGAACAAGCAAATGTGTTCTTTTCAGGCTTGCTGCAGCAAGGGAGTCAGCTGCCATTATTTGCTTTTTGGCAAAGGCTCAGGTAGGCAGAGGAATGGGAAAGTATCATGGTGGGGAAAAAAACAAGTCTTCAGGGGATGCTTTGCTTGGAAGCTGTTGTCATAGGGAAGCTGTAGGCAGGCTAACTAGAAGTGGAGTCTCATGTGATTGCTTAGGGATGCATATTTGGCTTTTTCCAGCTGGTCCTAAGCTAGAAAGTGAAGTCACTCAGTTGTGTCCAACTCTTTGCGACCCCAAGGACTGTAGCCTATGAGGTTCCTCCATCCATGGAATTTTCCAGGCAAGATTACTGGAGTGGGTTGCCATTTCCTTCTCCAGGGGATCTTCCCGACCCAGAGATCAAACCCTGGTCTCCTGCATTGCAAGCAGTTGCTTTTACCATCTGAGCCACCAGGGAAGCTCCCTAAGCTAGAAACAGGGCAAAAATTAGGGAATTCAGTTCAGTTTGGTTCAGTCACTCAGTCGTGTCCGACTCTTTGCGACCCCATGAATCGCAGCACGCCAGGCCTCCCTGTCTATCACCAACTCCCAGAGTTCACTCAGACTCACATCCATTGAGTCAGTGGTGCCATCCAGCCATCTCATCCTCTGTTGCCCCCTTCTCCTCCTGCCCCCAATCCCTCCCAGCATCAGAGTCTTTTCCAATGAGTCAACTCTTCGCATCAGGTGGCCAAAGTACTGGAGTTTCAGCTTTAGCATCATTCCTTCCACAGAAATAGCAGGGCTGATCTCCTTCAGAATGGACTGGTTGGATCTCCTTGCATTCCAAGGGACTCTCAAGAGTCTTCTCCAACACCACAGTTCAAAAGCATCAATTCTTAGGTGCTCAGCCTTCTTCACAGTCCAACTCTCACATCCATACATGACTACTGAAAAAACCATAGCCTTGACTAGATGGACCTTAGTCGGCAAATTAATGTCTCTGCTTTTGAATATGCTATCTAGATTGGTCATAACTTTTCTTCCAAGGATTAAATTAGGGAAGCTGTTAGTTATTGATCAGGTCCTGACCATTGTGTGTCAGTTGTTATAGGGATTATTGTTTGGCTACCTGGACTGGTTGGTAGTGAGTGATAGCTGGCCAACTTTCTACAAGTCTGATTTGTAGATCGCAGACTGGCTTCCTGGGCTGGTTGCTGCAGATTGTGGGTCAGAGTTTCATTTTCAATATATGGTCTGGTCATTGCCTGTATGTGTATTCAGAATCTCTAACTAATACATATTGAGTGTCTGCTGTATGGTATACACAACACTCTGTGTTAAGTGTTGTGTATGAAGAACCATGTTTATTTCCCAGAATACCTCTGTGGGTAGATATTACCATGTCTGCTTAACCCTGATCACTTCTTCCTTTGAAGCTCATGCTAGTCACATTTTCTATCTTCTGTACTTCCTTGATGCCTTACCACACTGCCCCCCTCCAAATTCACTAAGAACTGGGCTCCAGGTTCTTCTCACCAAGGTTGCCATCTTCCAAGCATGTCAGTATCTTTAGTTCTTTCTCATAGTACTAGACTCCCAGTTCTGGACTTCCTTATCTTCAGTGACCTTCCCCTGGTCATCAGGTACATAGGCAGTATCACCAGGAATGGCCTAGTCTCTGATGTTAAACCCTACCTTCTGCCCTCTTGTGCATGTCTGCTCAGTCACTTCAGTCTCGTCCGACTCTTTGCAAGCCTGTGGACTGTAGCCCACCCAGCTCTTCAGTCCATGGGATTCTCCAGGCAAGAATACGGGAGTGGGCTGCCATGCCCTCCTCCAGGAGATCTTTCTGATCCAGGGATCGAACTCTCGTCTCCTGCATTACAGGTGGATTCTTTACCTCTGAGCCTCCTGGGAAGCCCTCTATCCTCTTGCTGCTGCTGCTGCTGCTAAGTCGCTTCAGTCGTGTCCGACTCTTTGCAAGCCTGTGGACTGTAGCCCACCCGGCTCTTCAGTCCATGGGATTCTCCAGGCTACTCCCTACGGGAGTGGGCTGCCATGCCCTCCTCCAGGAGATCTTTCTGATCCAGGGATCGAACTCTCGTCTCCTGCATTACAGGTGGATTCTTTACCTCTGAGCTGCCTGGGAAGCCCTCTACCCTCTTAAGGTAGTTGAAATAATATCCTACCCTTTTAGCTCTGTGAGGCAGTAATTAATGCTGGGTAAGAGCATTATGGTAGATTTCCAAATACTTTAAACTATTTTTTGTTATTTTCTAAGATGTCTAAAATATATAACCTGAAAAGAAAAAAAAGCCTCTTTTTTAATTAAAAAATTTTATTAAAATTTTTTTTTTTAATTTAAAATTCAGTGTCACCTGCCGGCACACCCATCGCTCTATCATTCTCCTTCTGGAGGGTTCAGGGAAGGGAAGGAATCCATAGAACATTATATAGTTGTAGTCACACTGTAATCAGACCCTATAATGATGGTGTTCATTTAAAATGAGGTTTGTTGCTGTTGTTTAGTCGCTAAGTCGTGTCCAGCTCTTTTGTGACCTCATGGACTATTGCCTGTCAGGCTCCTCTGTCCATGCCAGGAAAGAATACTGGAGCGGCTTGCCATTTCCTTCTCCAGGCGATCTTCCTGACCCAGGGATCGAACCTGGGTCTCCTGCATTACAGGCAGATTCTTTACTGTCTGAGCCATCAGGAAAACCCAAAATGAAGTTATTACTACTCTTTTGGAAGGTCTCCAACACATGACAAACATGTTGACTTAAATCATATGTGAGTGGTCCTGTTCTGTTATGTTGGGTATAATGACTAATTTTTTGTGTTAACTTGGCTGGGCCATGATACCCAGTTGTTTGATCAAACATCAGTCTAGATGTTGCTGTGCAGGTAATTTTTACAAATGTGATGAAGATTTAAATCAGTAGACTTAGGTAATGTGGTTTGGCCTCATTTCATCAGTTGAAAGCATTAAAAGAAGAGTCTGAGGTACCCTGAAGAAAACTAAATTTTGCCTCCAGGCCACCTTCAGATTCAAGATGGCAACATCAACTCAATTCTCCCCTGGGTCTCCAGCCTGCTGGCATGCCCTGAAGATTCTGGACTTGCCAGTCTTCACAATCTTATGAATCAGTTCCTTGAATTCTCTATCTGTCTGCAGCCCATTGGTTCTGATTCCCTAGAGAGCCATGACTAATACTCTGGGCAAGGGCCAGATGTGCAGGACAGGAATTCTGCATCCAGCACAAATGAGATAAGCAGAACCCACATCTGTGTATTACCTCCCACCTCTGCCTCAGTGAAGAAAAGCGTTAGTGTTAGTCACTCATTCATGGCTAACTCTTTGCGACGCCATGGACTGTAGCACACCAGGCTCTTCTGTCTATGAAATTTCCCAGGCAAGAATACTGGAGTGGGTTTCCATTCCCTTCTCCAGGGGAACCTCCCAACCCAGAAATTGAACCCACCTCTCCTGCATTGCAGGAGGATTCTTTTACCATCTGAGTCAACAGGAAGCCATCAGTTTTCTGCACCTTTAATTCCTGCTCCTTGCATCAGGCGCAGCATCTGATAAGATATTTACATTTGTTGACTGAGAGGTTCTAATTTGGAAGGTGGTTTTCAGCCAGTGTGTGATGTCATTAGCATTTTAAGCTTCTTATTTTCAAGCTAAAGGAAGAAGAGTCTTACCATTATCTTTGAATAAAGGATGCTCTACTAACAGGTAGAGAAGGAAATGGCAACCCACTCCAGTATTTTTGCCTGGGAAATTCCAAAGACAGAAGCGCCTGGTGGGCTACAGTTCATGGGGTCCCAAAAAGCTGGACGTCACTGAGGGACTAACTTTCACTCTTACTTTTCACTACTAACAGGAAGAGATGTGTTTATCATAAGTCATCCTGAAAGTAAATCTGTGCTGAGTTTTCAGGGAGGGGGCACAGCCGCATTTTATGGAGAAAAAAAAGAATAGAAAAATCTAACTTTTGCAGTTTCTCAGTGATAAGTGATCATATGAACACTTGCTATGGCCCCTCTCAAGACTTTATATGAGAAATATAAAGTGAGGGGCCTTGGGAATTCCTTGGTGGTCCAGTGGTTAGGACTCGGCACTATTACTGCTGGAGGAGATCCCACAAACTGAGAGATGTGCCCCTCTCCAGAAAAAAAAAGAATTAAGAATGAAGTGAGGGGACCTGAAGTTTAAGGTTTACTGGCTTTGGGGTAAAGTTGACTCTGTTTCTGGGTTTTTAGGTGGGGACACAAGAAAGGATGTTGGCCTTTCCTTAGGTTGGGGAGGAAAGCTGAGGTTGGCCTGGCTCCAGCTGGGGGAAGTCATTTCTCTTTTCTAGACCCAGAGTGTTCCTTCCATCCAAGCTCTGCCCTGTGACTTGCCAGGCCCCTGTCCCACTTCTGTTCCTTCCCTTGTTCCCCTTCTTTGCTTTAAGCCTTATCCCACTGTTTCCAGGGCTCGTCTCCACACTCATGCACCCTACTTCTTCAGGGAGTGTCCTGTGATGTTTTGGAGGACAATGTACAGCCCATCTTGCCCTCCATCTGCAAATGCATATTCCTCTCTGTGCTTCATAGAGCTTTTCTGTCTTTGAGGACAGCACCTCTGACTCTGTGGGTGTGGCAAAATTGCAGCTGCTTCATTGTGTGGGCACTTTTCTCTGTGGTCCTTTCTCCACCACTGTGGTCAGCATCTCTTCCCTTTTTCCTGCCTCTTCAGACTTCCAAATGCTGGCTTTATCATCTCACATAAGCAGAGAGGTGCTGTCAAGAGCAGTTTTCTAGTTGTACTCAGAGATAAGTATTTTTATATATTTGCTTTCATATGTTTCACTGAGGATGTGAAGTTATTAACACCTCCTGCTTCTGGGAGCTCAGTGAGTACAGTGGCTGAAAGTTCTGCAGGTTCCAGGAGCTGGCGTTCTCAGATTCCCTCTCAGCTTGGAGTCCCTGTGTCTTCAGAACTGCTGAGGTCATTTGCGCCCCAAGTTTCATGGTGGTCCTTGTCTTCTGCTCCCATCAACTGAAACCTGGGCCTTTTCTTTGATCTCACCCCAGAATCACTCACACAGACATGTGTATGTGTATCATAGACTTTACTGAAAGACTCTACATAAGCAATGGAGTTTTATGTCATAGCAAAAACCAAACAACCTAAAATTATACAAATATAATCCTCGTTTCTTACACCCACCTTTGGGAATCCCTCCCTCACTTCCTTCCTCCCCAGACTTGAGCCCTGCTAACCTGATTGCTGCCCTATCCCCTCATCCCTCGTTCCCTCAGGCAGAAGTAGCCTTATCCACGTTAGATGAGAAAACAGTAACAACAAAACCAGTTCTTCTTCCTGCCCCATTTAGTATGAGTAATAGAGCAAAAACCACCACAATATTGTAATTAGCCTTCAATTAAAATAAGTGAATAATTAAAAAGAAAAAAGACATAAAGAAGCAGAAGCCCTTACCACGATGGGAAAACAGAGCTCTCTCCCTGGGACACATTTTACTACTTCAGCTCTAGGCCCACGCAGCACACACACCAAGCCAGCTCTGCCCCAGACATACAGAGCCCTGCCATGCCCCCAGACACCCTCCATTTTCTTCTATTTCCTCATTTCTTCTCTCCCTTTTGGATCCCAAAACCTGTCAGAGGAAACCACTACTATTCCTGCTTCATGTGAATGCATGATAAGGATCCACACTGGCTATGACAAGATAGGAGAGAGACAGGGCTGGAGAGAAGAGGGTGGTAGACAGAAGTGATCCTTGTTCATTTCAGAACAGGGAATGGGACCCCTGTGATGGAAAGCCACGTTGCAGATCCCAGGATGTTCCTGCATGAGGCAAACAGTGGGCATCCTCATTACAAAGGGTGAAGTGCCGAGATAGATTCTGTACCTAGACACCCCCGTCTAGCTGTAGGGCCCCTGCCCTGAACTTCTCAGGCTCTTCACTGCCCTCACGTAGGGGGCACGGCTGGTACTCTGCACCTGGGGCCCTTTTCCAGGAGGAGAAGCGATGGTGCCAGAGGCTGCAGAGGCCATAGATGGCGGCCAGCATGACAGCCGCCAAGCCCAGGTGCCAGCAGAAGAAGGTGGTGACAAAGGCGAGGTCCACAGGGTTGTCCCCGCTCCAGGGCTGTCCGGAGGGAGGTGCATATATCAGGACGGTTAGATGCAGCAGCCAGTTGCTGAGCACCAGCCCCATCCAGGTCTTGAGCACCCAGAGTGAGGGCTGGTCCGGGACCCAGACCTCGATGATGAGCACCAAGCCGACCAGGAAGGCAGGCAGCATGAACAGGGCGTGCACGCGGCTCTCCAGGGTGTTCTTGTTCTCAATGTGGTTTATCATCAGCAGCACCAGCACGCAGAAGGCCAGTGCCTCCGCCGCTCGCTCCAGCTTCATGTTCTGCCGCGTCTGGCACGCCTGGCTCACGATGTCCACCAGTCCGCTGAGGAGGAAGAACCCATACATGGTGACGTGCTGCCAGGTGTCCTGGAACACAAACGGCCGCTTCGGGTCCTCCCAGTCCACCATCACCATCCGGTTTGCTCCCGGTGGGTAGAAGAGCTCCGGCAAGATAACGATCAGGGAGAAGACCACCTTCACCACTGCTTCCACAGAAACCAGCTGCCACCACCGGTGCCCTCGCTTGTCTCTCGGGGGCAGAGGGCGTTTGAGCAACCTCTGTCCCCGTAGCAGAGCCAAGGACACCAGCACAGAGTAGTAGAGCGCTACGATGAGGAACAGCAGCGCTGCAACCAGGTGTCCCCCGAGGGTCCCCATGGTCCGGTGTGTGCGGCAGGGCCACTGGCTGGAGATGAGCAGCGACCTCACGGGAGCTTCTCGGGAGCAAGAGTGGCTGCTTTTGAGCGATGGGAGATTCTCCTGATCTGGCCGCACCTGTGCTTCCCACGCAGGGGAAGGTGCAGAAGCCTCTGAGTCACTCCCGGGTGGGAGCGGCTCTTTCGGAGGCGTGATGGTGTCTGTGCCTTGCGCCTCACTCTGTTCCTTACTTAGATCCTAGGCCTGGGATTCCAACCTTTGCCCCGCACTGTTGGCCCTTTCTCTCACAGTCTCCACCCCACCACTTCACAAGGAGAGGGGAGGCAGACAGTTGGGTATGCCAGCCAAGAGGGTGGCAGCTGACTCCCTTTTACTGACTGTTTCTTGGTGCCAGGCATGTTACATATATATATATTTTTCTCAGTTAAATCTGTCAATTCTGTGAGAAAGTTATTACCAAACAAATTTTACAGGTGACATGAAGGCTCAGAATTGGGGAAGGGACCCAGCAGCCAACACAGCAGTCAGGATGGGACTGGATCTGCTCGTTTATCAGCATTGTGACTGAATCTCGGCTCCAACGTTTGCAACTCACAGAACGATAAGCAAGTTACTGTCTTCTGGAGCCTCAGTTTCTTGATCTGTAGAATGGGAATAATAATTCCTTTCTGGGTTTGTTGTGAGGATTAAATGCAGACATATGTCATTGTGCTTTGCTTTATTGAGGCAAGCCTATTGGTGTCATTTTTCCAACAACATTTGTTCCCTTCTTGCCTCTGTGTCACATTTGGGTTGTTTTCACAATATTTCAAAATTTTTGTTATCATTATATCATTACGATGGCCTGTGATTACTGATCTTTGATGTTGCTATTGTAATTGTTTTTTTAAAGTAATAAAATACTTTTTAACTAGGGTATGTATATTGCTGTTTTAGACACAATGTTATTGCGCACTTAATAGACCATAGTATATAGTGTAAATATAACTTTTTTTTTTTACATGCACTGAGAAACAAACAAACTAACCAAAAACCCATGACATTTTATTTATTGTGATGATCTGGAACTAGACCTGCAATAACTCTGAGGTATCCATGTAGAACAATGTATGTAGAGTATCTGATCTATAGTAAATACTCAAAAAAATAGACAGGATTATTAGTAACTTTACTAGAGTTATTCCTAATATTTCTTGCTAAATTCCTATGATGCTGAAGTTATTGGAGTATTTCTATGAATGATACCAAAGTAGGAATCATAAAGAAGAAAGTAAAAAACTTATTTTAAAAAATTTGAAGGTTTTTTAATAGAATTTCAACATCAGAATTAATAATTTATGTATTAAAATTACTGTTAAAAATTACTGTTAAAAAACAATTTTGAGAGAAAAACAAACTAAAATTTTTCTCTTTGTGTCGCAAAGTGTTAGTCTTCTTACAGTATAATAGGCTTTTATAAATCAAGAAGTTAAAAGTGAATACCTTAATAGGAAAATGGGTGAAGGATATAAAGTGATTATTCATCTAAGAAAAACTATAAATTAACAAAAACTATAAATTTAACAACCTATGAAATACAAGACAATGAATCTCACTGGTAAATAAGCAAATAATAATAAAAATAAACATGGTGCCTGTTGTGGCCTGAAAGTTTGTCTCCCCCAGGATTCATGTTGATGCTCTAGTCTCCAGAGTGATAGGGTTTGGAGGCGGAGTCTTTGGGAATGATCAGGCTTACATCAAGTCATAAGAGTGGGACCCTTGTGACGACATTCATTTCCTTACAGAAAGAGGAAGAGAAATGAAGATCTCTCAGAAGAGTGTGAATTCTGTTGTTGTTGGGTAGAGTGTTCATATATATTTCATCTAGTTGGTTTATTGTATTGTTCAAGTCCTCTGTTTCCTTACCTATCCTGTGTCTGGTGTTTCTCTCCATACACATGCACTGAGGAAAGGCCACGTGAGCACACAGCCAGCAGCTAGCTGTCTTTAAGTCAGGAAAAAGGCTTTCATCAGAACCCAACCATCTGGACTTCCCTGTCAGTCCAGTGGTTAAGACTCCCCCCCTCCCCCCCACCAAAAAAAAGAAGAACCCAACCATCTTGGCACGCTGATCTCAGATTTCTAGCCTATAAAACATGAAAAATAAATATTTGTGATTTAAGTCACCCAGTGAGCAGATTGAGCTAAGACAGAATTTTGGTACTGTGAGGTGAGATACTGCTGTTAACACCTAAGAATGTGGAAGCAGCTTTGCCACTGGATAATTGGGAGAGTCTGGAGGTACCTGCTAGAAAATTCTAGGTCAAGAGTGCCATGAAGGGACAGTTTAAAATAATTCAGTTGATGACCTAGAAGGAAAAAGGACAACTATAGAAAAAGTGTCCCTTTCCTTAGAGAATGCCTAAATAGTCACCAACAGGAAGTTGGTAGAAATATGAGCTATAAAGCCCTTTCTGGTGAGGTCTCAGATGGAAATGAGAAACATGTTACAAGACATGTTGAAAAGGTGGTACGTATAAAAGTGGCAAAGAACTCGGCTCAGTTATGTTCATGTTCTAGTGTTTTGTGGAAGGTAGAATTTGTGAGAAAAGAAATTGCCTACTTAACTGGGGAGTTGTTGTACCAAGTTGTTTCTGACTGTGACCCCATGGACTGCAGAATGCCAGGCTTTCCTGTCCTTCACTATCTCCCTAAGTTTGCTCAAACTCATGTGCATTGAGTCAGTGATGCCATCCAACCATCTCATCCTCTGTCGTCCTCCTCTCTTCCTGCCCTCCATGTTTCCGAGCATCAGGGTCTTTTCCAGTGAGTCAGCTCTTCACATCAGGTGGCCAAAGTATTGGAGCTTCAGCTTCAACATCAATCCTTCCAATGAATATTCAGGGTTGATTTCCTTTAGGATTGACTGGTTTGATCTCCTTGCAGTCCAAGGGACTTTCGGGAGTCTTTTCCAGCACCACAGTTCAGCCTTCTTTATGGTTCAACTCTCAAATCCATACATGATTACTAGAAAAACCATTGCTTTGACCATACAGACCATCACCAAAGTGATGCCTCAGCTTTTTAATACACTGTCTAGATTTGTCTTAGCTTTCCTTCAAAGGAGCAAGCGTCTTTTAATTTCATGGCTGCAGTCATCGTCCACAGTGATTTTGGAGACCCAAAAAGTAAAGTCTGTCACTGCATTCACTTTCCCCCTTCTATTTGCCAGTAAAGGATGGGACTGTGAACGTGAATGTGAAAGTCACTCAGTTTTGTCCGACTCTGCGACCCCATGGACTGCAGTCCATGGAGTTCTCCAGGCCAGAATACTGGAGTGGGTAGCCTTTCCCTTCTCCAGGGGATCTTCCCAACCCAAGGACTGAACTCAGATCTCCCGCATTGCAGGCAAATTCTTTACTGCTGAGATACCAGGGAAGCCCAAATCATGGGACTGGATGCCATTAACTGAAGAGATTACTAAGCAAAGTGTTGAAAGAGAGGCTTGGTGCCTGCTAATTGATTATTGTTATTGTTGTTTAGTCATTAAGTCGTGTCCGACTCTTTGTGACTCCGTGGATTGTAGCCTCCGCGCACTAGGCTCCTCTAATCACAGGATTTCCCAGGCAAGAACCGGACTTCAAAATTCTCAGCCTGTCCTTATTGCAAAAAATGAAAGAGCTGTTCTGAAGAGAACATGAAGGTGTGGCTCAACAACCTCTTGATAAGGGGATTAGCGTGGGATGAGACTACAGACCTGATTAGCCACCCCATCAGAAACACTGCCAGTTTCAACCGAAGGGAGTGGAGCTGAGACTAAATGAGGGAAGCCTATTTGGCTTCTTAGGTCCTAGAGGCAGCACTGGATGGTAAAGCTATTTGGCTGTGAACATGTGCTATTCTTCAAGACAAGGGGAAAATGACCCTGAAGGCAATTCAGAGATCATTGGGGCTGCTTCCTTGGTTTCAAAATGTGAGGGGGGGGGGGACACCACCTCAATCTCAACATGCCAGACAGTGGTCTTCTGGAACCTTGTGGGTGGGGTCACCTGGAGCCGTGGGGTGGTAACCTCCCAAGTAGAGCCACAGGGATGGTGTCGCCAATCCAGTGGGTCTTAAAGGCAGGACCATTGCTCCAAGGGACTAAGGGCAGAGTATCTGACCAAAGAGAATTCTTCTCTAGCCTTAAGATGTAGTGATATTGACCTTGCTAACTTTCGTACTTCCTTAAGACCATAGCCCTTTCCTTTCACTTTCTCCCTTTTGGAAAGGGTACATATAGCCTATGCCTGTCCCATGACTGTATTTGGAACCGCACAACTTGTCTGATTTGACAGGTTCACAGCTGAGAAGGAGTTTTGCCTCAGGATGAATCATACCTCAAGTCTCACCGTTAGCTGACTTAGATACTATTTAGATAAACCTTTAGGCTTTTGATTTTAGAGTTGATGCTGGAATGAGTTGACACTTTTGGGACTGTTGGGATGGGATGAATTTTTTGCATATTTTTATGACTTTAAGGGAGGCAAGGAGCAGAATGTTATGGACTGAATGTTTGTGTTCCCTTACAGTTCACATGTTGAAGCACTAATACCCCAATGTGACGGTAGCTGGAGCTGAGGCTTCTAGGAGGCAATTAGGTTCAAAGGAGGTTATGGGGGTCGGGCCCCTATGGTGAGATTAATGTCCTTATAAGAAGAGAGAGATGAGAATGCTCTGTCTGCTCTGTAAGGACCCGGCGGAGAAGGTGCCACCTGCAAGCCAGCGAGTATGTCTTCACCAAGAACTGAATTGGCTAGCTCCTTGGTTTTGGATTGCCCAGCCTCCAGAGCTGAAGAAATAGATATCTGCTCTTTCAGCCACTCAGTCTGTCATACTTTGTCATGGTGGCCCAAGCAGAGTAAAACACTGACCCATTAGTTGTTTAAGAGTGTGCTAATTGCCACAAATTTGTGAGTTTTCCTTCTGCAGTTTATTTCTAACTTAATCCGATGTGGTTGGAGAAGATACTTGATATGACATCTATCTTTTAAAGTGTTCTGAATTGTGACCTAACCCAAGTTCTCTCCTGGAGAAGGTCCATGTGCACTTGAGAAGAATTTGTGTTCTGTTGTTGTTGGGTAGAGTGTCCACATGTGTTTGTTTTTAGGTGGAGGTCAACGTAAGGGAAGACCTTTCAACTGGCCCAGGTTGCAGTGCCAGCAGCTTCATTATTGCATAGTGGATCCAGAGGTAATAAATTTCATGGAGGCTGTGTCAAGTCCAGATATGAGAATCACAGTGAAGGCTTCATGATTCTGGAGCAAAACCATGACCGTGTTGGCAAATAGCAGAGTGACATTTTGAGAAACTGAATCTTAACTTGCTGTTGGGCTCTTCTGGAAACTTAATACTTTCCATACTGAACACTAGTATGGTAACCATGTTTTCTGGATATTTTCTGAATCTAACGTCAGGCTGCATAACAATGCTCCATCATCAAACTGATATGTACGAGGCCTGGCTTGAGCATGACCTGAAAGCAAAAATAAGTGGCGGGAATGTGTTGCTCATATTCCTAGCATGCTTCCGCCTCCCTCTGCTCCCTTTGCCAACACCTAGTAGAGGAGAGTAGAGCTGTCTCTGACTACTCGATGAGGAGGGAACAGTCAAGCTTGGTTCCAGGTGGCTCTCTCAGAGATGATGTGCTGAGCAGTGCTATAGTTTTGCTCCAGATGGTCCTGAAGAACAGCGTATAAAGCAAACACTTCTAGAGGGCAGAACTTTGAACAGAATATTAACATTAAAAAAAAATTCTACTTTTTCTGGAACAGCTCAAGGACCACTAAATCCTGTGTGCGTGTGTGTGCGTGTGTGTGTGTGTGTGTGCGTGCGCGCGCTCAGTTGCTTCAGTCATGTTTGACTCTTTGTGAACCTATAGACTGAAGCCCGCCAGGCTCCTTTGTCCATGGGATTCTCCAGGCAAGAATACTGGAGTGGGTTGCCGTGCCCTCCTACAGGGAGATCTTCCTGATCCAGGGATTGAACCCGAGTCTCCTGTGTCTTCTGTATTGCAGGTAGATTCTTTACCACTGAGCCACCGACGAAGGCCCACTAAATCCTGGGTGATAGTTAAATCTTGTCATATGATCAATGGCCTAAAAGAACTCAGATGAGAGGGTTTATAACAAAGAAGTTTGGGGAAGAATTAAAGGCTCAAACTCTTGGAATGGGCCCAGAATATTCATCTCTTGTGAATGCTGAACAAAATGTTCCCCCAGGGGGGGTTTTCAGTGACCAGGGACCAGGACAGTCCACTCTGCAATGGCATTCTGCTCCCTTCCCCTCCACCCAGTGTGTGCTCAGCGGCCTCATGTTTAGTGTGGCTGTGGTAGCTGGGGTGGAGCTTATCTGTAGCCTTAAGAATACCGACTTCCTCCCACAGAGAATGACATAGTTCCTCCCACTCCTCGATGACAAATAAAAGTGGTAAAGAATGATAAATAATGAGCAAAAAAAAAAAAAAACCCACCAACTTATGGCTGCTGCATTAGTGAACAGATATAAAAATATTTTTTCCATCCTAGCAACATTAGACCCTGAGGGTTGAGAGTTTTAACACCAAAGGGAAGAATACACCCATCAAGGGACACGATGATGTCATTGAACTGGAAGCAGAAGCGTCACATGGATAGTTCAGGCTCCTCAAGGCACAAGGCAAAAAGGCTAAAAAGAGGGATATGGTGTTGGCTGCAGGTAGTGGACACAGAGATGTGTTAGGATTGCTGCTGCACAAAGAGGTGGGGGGCAGGAATGCAGATGAAAGATGGTGCTTCCCCAGGTTGGCTTCTTAGATGACATGTCCAGTGGTAGTTAAAGGAAGGTACTTTGTAGGTAAGACCACCGAAGTCTCTTTGATTCACTTATTCATTCAACAGTGAATACTGCTAATGCCAGATGCTGTTCCAACCCTGAGAATACAACAAAGAAGAGAGACAAGACAGAAATACTCAAGAAAACAAGAAAAATGCTAGAGAATGACAAATGATAAGCTCTCTCCCATCAACAAAAAGGCCATTGTGACACTGAGTGACTCCTTCCCATCGTAGAAATAATGTTCAAACCAGGATCAAACTGGCATTAGGGTCTCTGTGTGTGTGCTAAGTCGCTTCAATCATGTCCAACTCCTTGCAACCCCGTGGACTGTAGCCTGCCAGGCTCCTCTGCCTATGGGATTCTCCAGGCAAGAATACTGGAGTGGGTTGCCATTTCCTTCTCTGGTATTAGGGTCTAGCCATTCAATATCTGACTGAATTTTTGGGTCAACCTATTACATAAAGACCAGAAGAGGAGATGAAGGAAATAAAAACAGCCCTGGGAAACCCATCTCCCCACTGTTGATGTATGCTATTCCAGTCTTTCCAATGATATCTTTCTCCTGGCAACTAGAATCAGATTTTTGTTTTTGCCATCAAGAACCTTGACAGAGACACTCCAGGTATTAAGGCCATGAGTAATTTTCTTTCCTTATCTATCTTTTTCTCCATTTTATAATGAGAAAGTATTATTTTTATAATCAGAAGCTATCTGAAAACTTAAAACCAATGTTGCAATTATTTAATGCCTGGAGAAAAAGCTTAGCTATCAAGACATCACAATATGGCAAATTCTGGGACTTCCATGGTGGTATAGTGGATGGGAATCCACCTACCAGTAGAGGGGATGTGGGTTCGATTCCTGCTCTGGGAAGATTCCACAGGCTGTGAGCAACTAAGCCTGTGTGCTTCAACTACTGAGCCCATTTGTTGCAACTACTGAGCCCACGCATCTAGAGCCCATGGTCTACAACAAAAAAGCCACCACAATGAGAAGCTCCTGCACTGCAATTGCAAGTGGCCCCTGCTCACCCCAACCAGAGAAAAGCCCATGAAAGAAATGAAGACCCAGTGCAAACAAAAATAATAAAAAGAAATGCTAAAAAATTTTAACTGTGGCACATTCTGGATGGTAGTTTTATGGGAAATGTTAATTTGCATCTCTATTTTCTTATATTTTTCAACTTTTCTGTGAGGCTTTATTAACTTAATTTTATGAGAAAATCATTAACATAAAAAACTTCAAGAATTCTCTTTAGTCATCAAAATATTTCTTTATACATTTATAATCATGTGCAGTTATATATGCAATACTGACAACTTTTATATATATATATGCAATACTGACAACTTTTAAAGACACCAAAGGTCATGAAGACAAGTAAAAAGAGTAATATAACATAGCAAATGCCAACACAGAATGCATAAGTGTTAACATTTTGCCATGTTTTGCTTCAGGATTTAAAAAAATAAATAAACATTCAGGTCCTTCTCAGTCCCCAGTCCATACCTTTCTTCATTCACAGGTAGGGTCAGGCTTGGTGTGAACCTTTCTTGTCATTCTGTTATTTTGCATATGTCTGTATCTCTCCAACCTATCTGATTGTTTTCTATGTATTCCTAGTTCTGCAGAAACAAGCAGCAGCAGAAACTCTTCTTGAACAAGGCACTGGTCATGCCTCAATTAGAACCCATGGAAGAGAAGTTCCATTGTAATGAAGTCAGTGCAGCCAAACAGAAAAAGGTGGGGGGTGGGAGGCAGGATTCAAGAATCATGCAAAAATATAGTTGATGGGAACCATATGTCAGGGTGGCCACGTTCCAGTAAACCGGGTGAGCACACAGCTGTGCTGGACCTAAATTCCTCTACTCCCAACTCCTATTTTGTCCACAGGGTAAGTAAAGGTAAACAGAACTAACCTTTATTACCAGCCTGAACACCAAAAGTGACCACGAGTCTCTAGTTTGTCTGTCTCACCCCATTTCATCATCTGCTGTCATCTGAGTGCTCCTGGGTCTCAGAAGGAGACAGTGCCTGATAACAGTCATCTGTGCTTGTTGACTGATAGTTTAATCTTGAGCAGATGAGTTTCAGTCACTGTGATATCTCAGTCAGTCATTTTAAACCTTTCATCTCCAGTTGAAATAGAAAAAATCCTTAGCTTTATCCACATCTAAAGGAATTTTAGGCATTAGCCAGCAGGTGCTCGGATGTGTTTGCTGTGGGGAGGGGTTCCTGCCCCCAAGTTCTGGTTTATTGATCAGGAGTTGTTGGGCCTGGGCATTCGTGTTTTTAAAATCTCCCCTGCAGACACAAAGGACCAAATGCTGTATAATTCCACTTCTATCCGTATTATGTGAGGCACCTAGAGTGGTCAGATCCTTAGAGATAGAAAGTAGGTTGGTTGCCAGGGGTTGGGGGAGGGGGGATGGGTATTAGTGTTTAATGAGGACCGTCTCAGTTTGGTAAGATGAAGGAGTTCTGGAGAGGGACAGTGGTGATGGTTACACAACAGTATCGATGCAATTAATGCCTCTGAACTGTATCCCTAAAAATGGTTAAAATGGTACCTTTTTATGTTGTGTATTTTTTAACCACGATTTTTTTTTTTTAATGAAAGATGAACTCTCTCCTGGTGATGTCATTTGCTGTCAGGTTGAAAACCATTCCACGTTCTTTGTGGTGACTGATGGAAGGAAGGGTTTTGCCCTCGTGCTTGAACTGGCCTCCTACTCCCCTGGGAGACTCAGACTGGAGCCGTTCGGATTTCATTTATTGCTGCTGCTGGGGAAAGGTGTGAGGAAATCTCACTGTCCCTTTAAGAGTTGTCTGTCCCTTGCCCAAGACTGGCCCTGGAGACCCTCTCCATGCCCCTCACAGCTCTTCTTCTTGGGTGGCTGGATGGTGACACCTCTCCCAGCAGGCTTTCTTCCTGGTCCCTTTCCATACCTGTGGCTGGAAACTTCTCCCACGCTTCTCTTTTTCCGGACCTGGATGTGCTTGGTTTGTTTCAGCCCTGTCAGGTGACTCATGTAGGTGTAACTCACACAGGAATAAATTTGCCAGTTAATGTCAAATAAGGATGCCCACGTGTGGTTCTTTGTATCTCCTCTAATGAGATGTCGTGCTTATCTAGTGTGTGATCCAGATGTTAGTGGAGCATCGCCCTACCTTTTGAAATGTAGGTGAAGTTGACTCATTGCCTACCCATCCCAGACTCTCTGAAATCCAACACTCTGTCCAAGGTTCCTGAGCATTCCAAGACTGGAGTTACCCTCCCTTCAGATTTTGAGTGTGTGAATCTGCTCTAAACACTTTCTGCAGCACAGCGCTGCTTGGTCTGTTTTTGCACTGCCCGAGGTGAGCTCGGGCTTCCCAGGTGATGCTAGTAGTAAAGAACCTGCCTACTAATGCAGGAGACATAAGAGATGCAGGTTTGATCACTGAGTCAGGAAGATCTCCTGGAGAAGGGCATGGCAATCCACTCCAGTATTCTTGCCTGGAGAATCCCATGGACAGAGGAGCCTAGGTTTATTACAAGTGTGAGGATGATGATGTTAGGTGATAATATCATCCAAAGCAAAACTCCCAGCATGAGGTATTGGATATTTCTGTTTTGTTTTTTTTTCTTTTAAAGTCCATCAGCAATATCTTATGATTCTATTCTTATTACGTCTTCCAATGGGCAAAACTAACTTACGGTGTCAGAAGTCAGGATAGTGGTCTTTGTGAGGGGAAGTGGCTGGGAGGTGTCAAGAGGGACTTCTGGCACATTTCTATTTCTTGACTGGATGCCGGTTACACAGGTGATTTGCAAAAAACCTATTGAGCTGCACACTTATAATTTACCCACTTGTCTGTATTTTTGTTATGCTTCAATGAAAGAATAAGCTGGTCAGCAACGTCATGTCCAGACATGTTGTTCAATCCTCTCTCTCCATCCAGACCCTTTCTGGATCAGTATGAAGAATCCGTCCCACCCCCACACCATGAGACAGACAGACAGACAGGTCCTGAAGCCATCTCAGGAGCTAAACAGCTCCAGGAAACAAGAACACAGCTCATGGGATAGACAGTCATGACACTCAGGACACTTTTGTCTGCCCACCTGTGGGGCTCCTCCAAGGACAGCTCTGAGCCTGGAGTTCCATGCTGCAGCATGACCTTTGCCCCCAGCTTCCTGGGCTCCAGCTTGGGACTCACCGGGCATGGAGGGACCTGGCACATGCCCTTACACAGGAGTGGCAGCAGTGGTGCCAGAGGCTGCAGATGGTGGCAGCACAATAGCTCCTCAGGCCAGGGGCCAGCAGAAGGGGGTGAGGAATCTTGGGGTCTCTGGCAGGAGGTAGGGGGAGTCACACGATCACCCACAGCTGCAGCAGACAGGGGGCTGTTCAGCGGGCTGTTTGTGCCCTGAATACCCACACCCAAGGCACTGGCTGTCCAATCCCTCTTCGTGTGCTTCTCTGCCAGACATGCCCAGGTCATCATGGCTCCAAATGCCAAGCAAGAGGAGCGAGGTACCTGCTGCCCTAGCATGTGGAGAAGGACCAGCTTCTCAGCCTCTTCTCAGCCACCATCACCATCTGCTTAACCTTGGGAACAGAACTTAGTATGACGGATACTAAGAAGGCAACTTGGAGAAGGCAATGTCACCCCACTGCAGTACTCTTGCCTGGAAAATCCCATGGATGGAGGAGCCTGGTAGGCTGCAGTCCATGGGGTCGCTAAGAGTCAGACACGACTGAGCAACTTCACTTTCACTTTTCACTTTCATGCATTGGAGAAGGAAATGGCAACCCACTCCAGTGTTCTTGCCTGGAGGATCCCAGGGACGGGGGAGCCTGGTGGGCTGCCGTCTACGTGGTCGCACAGAGTCGGACACGACTGAAGCGACTTAGCAGCAAGAAAGCAACTGCTTCCCCCACCTCTTCCAAGAGTACCTGCTTCCATCACCTGTGCTGTCACATTTCTTCTTAAATGTGGTCCCCGCAGGGCAGGGACATCCCCCTGAGAAGAGCCCAGGACTCGTCACAGGGGACAGCTGCCCCTCGCATCCCGCCGGGAGGAGCCTGGCAATGGCTCAACAAATAAACAGGTAGTTTACCTCTCAAGAAGGTGTTCCCGGAGGCAGGAGGCAGTGCCCCAGTAATGCCACTTTGCTCCCTGTGCTTTCAGAGATGTGATGTCTGCCCAGCATCAGGCTAATGTGTGAGAATGCGACGCAATGTGACAATTGTGTGTGTTGTTACAACCATGGTACCACCACACCAGGTTTCACCAGCTGGGACTACAAGTCCAGTCTGATGAACACAAGTGTCTACTTATTAGTGGTTCTTTGCCCCAGGATTTGCAATGTCACAGAGGGTCTTAGGATTGTGCAGAACTTCTCTTCTATGGAATTCTGTCTGCAAGAGTCAGCTCTGGGCCCTGTTCCATCAGCACAGTGCTGGTCAGGTGTAGACGCACCGCCCGTACCGTGTACTGGGCACTGACCCTGCAGTGCTGCCCTCAGCAGGCCGTCGGGGGCGCTGCGGCCTGGGGCTGCTGGCTTCCAGCCCTTTCTTGGCCCATGGTAATGCCATCACCAAGGGTTGCCCAGGCTTGCCACTGGCCTACCTGGGTCTCTGGGCTGGGGCTCCATGGGCAATGGCCTCGATGGACAGCTTGGACCGCCCTGGTCTTGTTGGTTTAGATTCCTGGCAGTTCTCCCCAGGGAATGATGCTGATGCCAAGTAAGGTGGAAATAGCTCCTTTTCCATGAGAGAGGGGACCCCACATGCAGGAAGATTCTTGGAGCTCTGTGGGGCTCTTCTGTTCTGTGAGATCACTCTCCTCGGTCCTCCACCTAGACTATCTTCTCAGAGTACAATACCTGTGGCTGCAGGAAGCTGGGTAGAGAATAAGGCTGAGGACCAGCCTCCCAGTTTTTCTGAAGCCACCCTCATTTAGACCTTCTGGGTTTGAAGAGAAGTGGGGTTTGTAGTAGAAGAAGCCTTCCTCCTTTGCAGCCAATATTCTCTTTGGTGTTGTGTTGTTTCTTCTTGCAATGGTTCTTGTCAAGGACTCCAGGGGGTCAGTGACCTCTGAACCTTGGCTATTAACAGAGTTCAGGTTCTTACTTTTCTGGACATACCTCAAGCTCGCACCGTTCAGGGGTGGAGGAGAAGGGGAGCTTAATGGACATAGTTATTCTGTTTGTCTGCTCAGTATTTGAACCCTCTTCCTCTTTTTAAGGAATTCCCCACCTACAGGGCAGATACAGCAAGAGTCCAGGTCCTCACAAGGACCTAGAAATGCCAGGTTTGTCCTTTGTCCTTCATGGCCTCCTATGGAGTGGACACAGGCTACACACCCACCCTGGACTCTACCTTGGATCTTAGATCTTAGCCCTCCAGATGATATCTGTACTAAACTTCCTTTCTAAGTAAAACTGCCAAAGACAGTTTTGTGGTCTGTGGCTAAGAACTCTGCCTAAGGTAAAGGGTTTCATCTCTACCCAAGCCCATCTTCACCCTGTATATAAAAACATATTTTCTTGTCTTTTTTCCTTCCTTCTTTCCCCCTCCCTTCTGCTCTTCTTTCCATTATGCCCACCTTCTGCATTGAGCAGAGACCTTAAAAGGCTGCAATTGGATATGGGGCAGGGACTGACCCTGTGGTCATCTAGAATATCCTCAGGTCTTATTCCTGGACTGAGTGACCTCAGGTTCTGGCAGAAAGAAAGAAAACCCTCTCTGGAAGAAGAGCCTAGGTCTCAAATTAATTCTCAAAATAGTCATTTCAGATAAAATGTCCAGAAAGTACACCAGCATACATGGCATGTAAAACAAACAACAAAATAAGTGGTAGAATCAGCAGAAGCCATAGAAACAGACCCACTGGGATCCCAGATACTAGAGTCACTAGATTCAACTTGTAATAAAGCAATGCTTACTGTGTCCATGGAGATAAAAGCAGGATTTAGAGTTTTATGTAAGGATATGGAAACTCTGAAAGCAGATTGCTGGCTTTAAAAAGAATCAACTAGATATTATAGAACTGAAAAGTAGGATTATGCAATAAGGTTAACAAGAAAGTGGAAGGGAAGATAAGTCAGAAGCCATTCAGAATGAAGCCCAGAGGGCTCCAAGGTGGAAAATACAGATGAGACGATAAGTGAGACAATACAATGAGAAAGTCCAATATATGTTTAACTGGAGTTTTGGAAGGAAGGGAGAGAGAAAATGGAGCAGAGACAATATTTGAAAAGATAATGGTTGAGAATTTTCCAGAATTGATGACATAAGTCAATTTTCTGATTCAGAAAGGCCAGACAAGAAACTCCCACAGGTGATGGAAAACCAGGCATTAGTTAAGCCAAGGATTCCCTCCTGTGGAAGTTCTCCTTTCCTGACCAGGTGTGAAAATACTTGTGGGAGCTGGTGGGGTATTTTTTTTCCAGAGGACTTTTTGTTTTTCCATTTATTTATTTAGTTTGTTTTTAAAGGTGGGAGAGGTTTGACCTTGTTCATACGCTGAGGGAAGAAACCAGTTGGGAGTGAGAGGTTGAAAACACAGGAGAGAGCAGAGGTAATGCATAAAGTTTTTAGAGAGAGTCGGACCCATACCATGAATAATTATAATAGTCATCATTTATTGAGGGCTTCCCAGGGGGCACAGAGTAAAGAACCCACCTGCCAATGCGGGAGATGTAGGAGATGTGGGTTCGATCCCTGGGTTGGGAAGATCCCCTGGAGGAGGAAATAAAAACCCACTCCTATATTCTTGCCTGGAGAATCCCCATTGACAGAGGAGCCTGGCGGGCTACAGACCATGGGGTCGCAAAGAGTCGGACAGGACTGAGTACGCATGCACCATTTATTGAGCATTACATGTCAGAGAACTTGTCACACATCAGTATTAATTCATAAAATATTTAATAATCAGTGTTTTTATCCAGACGTCACCGATAGGTCCACTGATGCTCAGAAAGTTCAAAGGAAAGGACAGTGGTCACGTAGTTAGTAAATGGTGGCACTAGGAGCCACATCAGATCTGACTTCCCCCAAAGCCAGTGTTCGTTCTACTCTGCCAGGTGGTGTCAGAGCTCCAGCTGGCCCCAGAGGCCTTTGCTGGTTGTCTGAGATTGGATGGAAGAAGGAAAGGATGCTTGTGGAGGTGGAGATGTTTGGAGAATATAGAGAAAGGATTAGGAAGTTAACATACATATAACCTGAAGAAGGAAATGGCAACTCACTCCAGGATTCTTATCTGGGAAATCCCACTGACTGATGAATCTGGCGGGCTACAGCCCATGGGGTCGCAAAAGAGTTAAACACGACTTAGTGACTAGACACCAACAACAATACCTATCATCAGGCCACCCAAAGTGGTGGCTCTCTCGCTGCCTGTACACCTGCTCAGCCACTGCCTGCTGCACCTACCCTGCTCACCTGACTGACCTTCCTACATACTTGACCCCACCCCAGCTAATGAGCGTTCTAATTTGAGAGCAGGACATCTCCACCTGATAGCAGGGACGTGCTCCTCTGCTGGTTTCCCTGGTAACTCATGAGCCAATCTGACAAGTGCCCCATATCTGATAACCTCCCCTGCCCCGGGCGAGTGAAGCCGGCTGTGTCCTGCCTGCCAAGTGCGGTGGGGTGTCGCTCCAGAACCTCGCTTCAGACAGGTAAGCACCACATGCATTAGGCCACTGGTGTTTCTGACTCCAGGCTCTTTCTTTGGTCTTGAAGCTGGGCAAGCACAGAGCTTGTGGGCCTGGAGGATGCAGCCCAACGGTGTGGTTCAGGATCCAGGCTTGGTTCTTCCCAAGAAAATGGTAAAGGATATGATTTGTGGAGTTTGAAGGATGTGGGAACTCAACAAAGAAGGGGCCACCAGGGAAGAACCCACTGGGGAGGAGGGGAGAAGAGAGGAAAAGAGTGGAGTCAGATGAAAGAGGAAGAGGTCCGCAGAGGGGTCCAGAGCCTGGACATCGAAACCCACAGGAGAGCCCTTGCCAGGTGAAGGGGGAGGGGCATGAGCAGAGGACTGGAGCTGAGGGGGAGGGAGATGCAAACGCAGTGAGTTACTCGGGTGGGGTTGGGAAAGAAAAGCTGAACCAAGAGCAAAAGCCACCAATGCCAGCCTGGAGGGGTGTTGCAGAGGCAGTCCAAGGATATGGAGAAGTGAGGGGAAGTTCGAGGAAAAGCAGAATATTGCAGAGTCTTGGTAACTCCCCCTCCCCCACCCCCAGTATTCATTAATTACGAAGGGAAAAACAGTAACTTTGCAGTGGGAAAATCCAGCAGAAAAAGAGATCTCAAGATGCTGTTTTATTAGGGGGGATAATCCAACAAAGCTCTTTGATACCTGGCAAGAAACAAGTGAATAAACAGTGGTCATCATTGCAGTCCTTGCGGCAGTAACAACATCCCTGACAACCTACAGCCCAAAGATCTCCCCAATCCCACTTCAGGGCGAATTTAATCTGCTAACGTGTCACTGTGTCCCATGGGACTAACGAGATGTCCTTGGGCAGCAGTGGTTAACACATGCGCATTTGACTGGGGTCTTCCGTAATAAGTGCAGTGATTCTAACGCGGGGATTCAGGCGTGGTGGCGACACTGGGAAAATTGCTTCGGAGCTGGTGTGAGAGGAGTTTCAGTCTCAAACAGGACTAAGTACCCCTGCTTCCCTCTACGTTAAGGACCAACTTAACTTGATCCCTAACCTGGCTTCTTCCACCGGTCTGCCCTCGTTTCCTCTACGGCCTGTGTGTATGTTGGCGGCGTGTTTTCCTAACCTCCGGTGGGATACTGGAGCCGGGATCGAGAACCGAACGCTCCTGGGCGGTCTCTTCTGAGAAGCGCGCCACTGCCCTCCAGTGGGCAAGCTCTGAACTTCCTGAGGTCCCGGGGCTCTGCGTGCCGAGTACCAACCCCAGTGCCAGACCCAGGGTTATGCCCACCACCAGCCTGCACCACCCCCTCCCAGCGGTGCCATCCATGATGGCCTTCCTGCAGTTCCTCAAGCTCCCTGTGCGCACAGTGTTTTCCCTGGCTGGAATGCCACCCTGAGCTCTTTCTTCTCACTGCCCAGATCCAATTTCAGTATCCACCCCCTAAAAAAGAGTCTTCTTTGCACAGCCTGTCTAAAGCAGGGTCCTTCGCCTAGCTACTTTCTATCATTATTCTGTTCCTTTCCTGCAGAGTAGTTATTGCAGTCTGTAAATATCTTGTTTATTTATTTCTTCTTTGATAAATTTTTTTTTTTTTTACTACGGTCTCTTGGGTTCTTCTCAATATACAATCACACCATCTGCAAGTACAGAACTTTGTTTCTGCTGTCAGAATTTATTCTTACAATTTTATTTTGTTTTAATAATGCTATAGAGCCTTTAAGGGCTTCCCTGATGGCTCAGATGGTAAAGCCTCTGTCTGCAATGCAGAAGACCAGAGTTCGAGCGCTGGGTCAGGAAGATCCCCTGGAGAAGGAAATGGCAACCCACTGCGGTACTCTTGCCTGGAAAATTCCATGGATGGAGGAGCCTGGTAGGCTACAGTCCATAGAGTGTCAAAGAGTTGGATGTGACTGAGCGACTTCACTTTCATTTTATAGACCCTTTAAAGTAAGTTAGCTAATAACAGTCACAGTGGGTATCCCTTCTTCCTGCATAATATTAATGGAAATGGTTTGAAGGTTTCACTGTTTTAGTAAGATATTTGCTACTGATTTTTGGTGAATATTCTTTATCACAGTTAAGAAGTGTCCTTCTGTTCTTACACTGTACTGTTTTTACTTTTTTGGTCTCTTGTAGTAACCAATCTATTTGAATTTTCTGTTTCTTTTGGTGTCAATTTGTATTTTTCCAGGAAACAGTTTTCTCTAGATTTTCCAGTTGGCTGTTATAGAGTTGTTAATAATATTGTCTTATAATTATTTTCTCTCTTTTGTATCTGTATGGCTTTTCTAATTTCTACTACTGCTTATATTTGATCTCTCTTGTTTGCCCCTGATGGTGGGCATTGTCTCTCTTGTTTGTAAGATCAGTTAATCAGTTGATCTTACAAAACACTTAGATTTGGCATAGAACTGCCATATGACTCAGGAATTACACACCTATGTATACATTCCAATAATTGAATACAGAAACTCAAACAAATACTTGTACACCAATGATCATAGTAGAATTATTCACAATAGGTAAAAGGTGGCAACAGTCTAAGTGTCTATCAACAGATAACCAAAATATGGATAAACAAAATGTAGAATATACTTACAGTAGAATATTATTCAACCATAAAAAGAAATTAAATTTTTATGCATGCTACAAAATGTATGTATCTTGAAAACATACTTACTGTAATATACAAGACACAAAAGGACCAATATTGTAATGATTCCACTTATTAGGTATCTAGAATAAACAATTCACAGAGACAGAAAATAGGTTACCAGGGGTTGGGGGGGAGGGAGAAAGGAGGGGTTGCTTTTAATGGGTACAGAGTTTTTGTTGAGGATGATGATAAAGTTTTGAATATAAATAGTGGTGATAGTTAGACAACATTATGAATGTATTTAATGTCATGGAATTGCACACTTATGAAAGGTTAAAATGATAAATATCATGTATATTTTACCACAATACAAAAATTAGATTTGTGATTTCTTCTTTCTTTTTTGTCTATTTCAGTGATTTTGGCTTCTACTTTTACTAATCTGTTTGGCTAGATTGTTTGTTTGTTTTTAATTTCCTAAGAAGAGTTCTTGATTCCTTTAATTTCAGCCTTCTTTAACAGTGAAGGCATTGAAGACTATAATTTTCCCCGGAATACGGGTTTAACACTAAAACATATGCTTCATTGCTTTCTAGATAGTTCTTGGTTTCTATTTTGATTTATGTATTGATTTAGAGGTTATTTTTATTCTAAGTTGCTAATAGTTTGGGGGTCCTCTGTTTATTATTCATTTGAATTCTAAAACAGTGATCAGAAGAACACATCTTACAAAATCTTCACGTTTTTGAATTTGTTAA
Source organism: Ovis canadensis (assembly GCF_042477335.2). Lineage (NCBI taxonomy): Eukaryota > Metazoa > Chordata > Mammalia > Artiodactyla > Bovidae > Ovis > Ovis canadensis. Next base: position 205,875,027 of record NC_091245.1, on the reverse strand, counting down.
GTTTTATTTGTGACCAAGTACATGGTAGATATATAATATATGTGATACATGAATATAGAAATATATATAATATTGAAATATGCTATATAAATAGTTAAATGTTTTATTGACATAAGAAAAAAAGCATGTTCTGTATTTTTAGGTTTCAAAGTTCTATATGCATTTATTAAATTCAGCTGGTTGATTTTAATACTCAAATCCTCTATGTTCTGGCTAAATTTTTATCATCTAGATCTGTCAGAATTTGAAAGAATTATATTAGATTCCTTTAATTATGCATGCATGTTTTAAAATGAGGTTCTTCTTATATTTCTAAAAGTTTTTGCATTATATATTTGGCTGCCAAGATGTTTAGTTTTAGAGGTTTATGACTAATGTCTTCTCCTTAAAATGTGCCTTTTGTGATTACACATTATCTTTGTCTTATTTAGTACTTTTTATCTCAAGTTTCACATGATCTATGTTTTATTTCTTCTTTCCTTTTCTTTGCATTTATCTGCCATTTCTTTAATCATCAACCTTTCTGTATCACTTCATTTTAAGTGTGCTTCCAATAAACGTTATATATTTGGATTTTGTTGTTTGATTTAATAATTGCTATATTTTATGTGGAAAGTCAGCTCATTCATATTTATTGTCATAGTATCCAAAGTATATAAGAATTCTTGTAAGTCAATAAGAAAATGACAACAGCCAGTACAAAGAAAGGAAAAGGTGAGGAAAAGGAGTTTATAGAATGAAAAAAATTAATACAAATAACCAGTTAACATGTGAATAGATACCTCACCTCTAAACTCATGGTTATCAGGGAAATGCAAATTAAAAGCATCCAGAAATATACTGCTGCTTCTGCTAAGTCGCTTCAGTCATGTCTGACTCTGTGCGACCCCATAGACGGCAGCCCACCAGGCTCCCCCGTCCCTGGAATTCTCCAGGCAGGAACACTGAAGTGGGTTGCCATGTCCTCCTCCAATGCATGAAGGTGAAAGTGAAAGTGAAGTCGCCCAGCCTACCAGGCTCCTCCATCCATGGGATTTTCCAGGCAAGAGTACTGAAGTGGGGTGCCATTGCCTTCTCTACAGGGCCATTAAACTGGGGGGAAAATGAACAAATCTGACCATAGCAAGCGTGGGAGTGAGGACTGGGAACACGATGACTCATTTGTTGGCAGTAACTTGCCGCACTGCTGCTGAGCATCCATTGTAACAGTGCAGCCCCGATTCTAGGTGTGCACCTACAGAAACTCTCACACTCACACACGTGCACAAGCAGATATGGACTAGAATGTCCATAGCAGCATTGTTTGTAGTCAGAACAAAAGACACACAGTCTGATTTTTTCATCAGTAGGAGAATAGATAAATAAATGCAACCTAATATTAACACAGTAGTATACTATACCTCAGGGAAAATGGATTTGTATTTATCAAAAACCCCAAAACTCATGTAGCACCCTGCTCTAAGTTGCTTATGAATATTAACTCATTTGCTAAGTGAACCAGATTTGAATTTATCAACAGTGAGTCAGGATGGGTAAATCCCCAAAGCATGATGTTGACTGGAAAAAGCAAGTCACAGAAGTATCCGAATAAGAAAGCTTGAAATAGTTAAAACAATGTTATATAATGTTCAGGAATCACTCACATTTAATAAAAGCATGTAGAGTTTTCCCTCAGGGGTCCCTCAGGGGCCATATCAGGCAGAATGTTGCATTTCTAGTGCTTAGTGATGGCTAAATTAGTCTCTATATCTACATGTAGCTCGGAAATAGTTCATAAAACGGTAAAAGGGAAAATCACCCACTCCCATTTTCTCCAGTCTTTTATGTTTATTTTTGTATACTTGTGATTATCCCATATATATGAAATTCTGTTTCTTTCTCTTAAGATTTCCTCATGTTATCAAAAACTCATCAGTGTTGTTAATGACAGAATGATATCCCAACTTATTGTAATATACTTATCAATTCCCAATATGTTGATTCCAGTGTTAATAAGCTCTTCCTCATTTTTCAGCACAAAGGATGTCTGTGCTTTGGGGAGTACTGGGGATTATTCCTTCTGAAACATTTTCACATGTAGAATTACAGTATCAAACTGTGTGAGCACTGAAGCCTCAGTTCTTAGTATTATTACATTTTGCCCAGAAATGGACCTGTTCACTCTCCACCCAGCAGAGCATGGTTGACTACCTGTCTCTGCATCTTTGTCAGGACTAAGCACAAAAAAACCTTCTCTCTCTCTCTTTTTTTTTTAAGAAGCTTACTATTCTGATCGGTGAAAATAGAAGCTTATCTGTATTATTTTGAGAATATCTTTCCCAATTGCTTATCAAAAGTGCATAAAGGGAGGAAGTTCGGCTGTGGAGGGCGCCGTGGGACCCGTCGTCTCTCCCTGCGGCACCGCGGCAGGTGCAGCGCGACTTCGGTTCTCCTTTGGTTCTTCGGGACTTTAGTTCTCAGCGCCCCGGGGACGGTGGCTCTGATCCGGGACACCCAGCCCCCACGGAAGCCCAGCGAGGTGGTTGCGGTCGGGGTCATAGTTTACTGTTCACTGTCGTTCGTTCTTGCCCAACTCGCCGCGCGTATCTGGCTCTCCCCTGGGCTGGCGGACCGGGGAGAATTTTCAGGGCTGCCCCACAGCCGTCACTGGCCCCTTTTCACCCAGTGACACCCCGGCCGTTGACATCCCCCACAAGCAGGGGCACACAGGGCTCCATTCGCCCTCTCCAGCCCGGGTGGGCGGATCGGCAGGGCATCCTCCCCCGCCCCCAGCGACCCCCACCCCACCTCGGACCACACACAGGCAGGGTGGGACCAGAGGCGCTTTTCCTTTCCCAGGGACCGGATTGGAATTTGGGGGAGAGGTGAAAATTGAGGAAGCTGGAAAGGGAGGCGTGAGGGCGTGGGTGAGAAGTGGGAGGCTGTTTCTAGGGGAGGGATGGGAGGAAAGTTGGGGGTGAAGAGGAGGGGCTGAGACGGGTTTCCTGATGCGAGAGGGGACCTGTGGAAGGGAGGGGCTGAGGGTGGGACAGGGAGATGTGGGGTGGGGGGCCGGAAGTGGAGGCCCAGGCAGCATTTAAGGGGGCAGTTCAGATTGGGCTGAAGTTTACCAGAGTGAGAAGGGATTATGAGAGTAGCAGGCTGAAAGGAATTTCAGGAAGGGCTGAGGCATTGCTGAGCCTGGGTTGCCCCCTGGAGGGGCCCGGGCATTGCTTTGGCCAAGGGCTCTGCTCCAAGCCTCCACGAGGCCTGAGCAAAGTCTGTGGCTCCTTACCGGGGGTCCAGATGGAGGAAGGTGATGACAGAGGTGAGCAGGTGCATTCAGCCCATGGAGAACCTGCAAGGATGTATCTCCCCAGCTGTCAGAAGTCTCCTGGGGGTGGACTCTGAAGGGGCCAAAGAGGTCATCAGGGAAACGGGGAACAGAGAGGGGACCCAGGGCCAGGGAAGAGTTCTCTGCTAGAGGGAGGATGGGAAGAAGGTCAAGGACAGCCTTGGGAAGTCCAAGATTCTCCAGGGATCAGCTTCTGTCAAGCAAGAAAATCCCCATTAGTGAGAGGTGAAATCTATTATGGTTCAGCCATGCTATGGGAGACTGTGTGGCCTTTAAACACTGACAGCTGATGCTCCTCAGACCCTGTGGGGCACATCCTTTGGGAGAGCTTGTTAAGATGCAGATTCTGATTCAGCAGATCTGAAGTGGGCCCCGGGATGCTCCATTTCTCACCAGCTCCGCGGTGGGACCTGTGCTGCTGTCTCAGCACAGTAGTGAGCAGCAGGAATGTAAGGCCTTGTGTGTTGACATGGGGAAATATTTAGGATTATGGTAAACTGAAAATAAAATAGTCTATATGGGATGGGTGCCATTTGGGCTTTTTAAAAAGTATGTCTTACACAAACACATAAATGCATACATACACAAAAAAGATGCAAAAAAATATACCAACTCTATTTTTCCCTAGGAGATGGGATTACAAATGATATTTTCTACCTTTTGCTTATCACTATTTTCTGAATTTTCTTCAATAAACATATATTCCGATTGCAAGAAAAAAGGTTCTCTCAAAACCACAGAAGTTACCTATTTTAAGAAGAAAACTCAGGCAGAAGTTCACAGATTTCCCTCAACTGGACTAGCTGTTCATCTAACCTCCTGGGGCATCTGTTTACACACTGTATGGGGATGGGAATCCCAGACCCTGAAACTTGGCCTTTGGGCTTACCTTCGTCCTGCTAGAGTTTTGCATAAACTCCCTATAAATGTATGATTGCCTGAGTGAACACAGGGGACAAAGTCCCACTGAGGTAAATTTGGTTATGGCAAACTCTGAGTACATTTGAATAGAAGCATTAACGTGAAATGCTCTTAGTGGCTCTCACTTATATTGTTGCTTGTATTATATGTACTCCCTGAGCCTGGAGACCTTAGTATTATGAATGGATAACCTCTTCCATTTCTATGTCATCCTGTGATTTATACTTTGGTATTGATCATTTTATTCTCGGAGGTCAGTGCTTGTATTGTCTCCCTTCTATGGAAAAAGCAACTAAGCTTCAGGGAGTTAAATAAACTTTCCTAAGGCCAACAACTGGTAAGATGCCAAGTCTTGAGTCTCTTAACCCAGAATGTCTCACTTGAGAATCTAATTTCTTGATTTCTGTGCTGTACTGCATCTCACAAGACACTGGACTCAGGTTCAGAAAACTATCCTTCCAATTCATGTGTAACCACATCTCTGGAGCTCTGTTTTCTTGTGTGTGGGGGGGATGGGGTGGGTATGTGGGTGTGTGCAGGGGTCAGGGGTGACAAAGCCTGTACAGCATGGCTCAGTTTTGGTGTGGGGGAGCTGAGTGGGTTCCCTTAAAGCAAAACCGGGCATGTGGAAGGAATGATGTGATGATGGCAGGGTGGGGATGATCAGTTTATTCATGCAGCTATGAAATCTAAAAGCTGTTTGTGCGTGCATGCTAAGCCACTTCAGTCATGTCCAACTCTTTGGGGCCCCACGGACTGTAGCCTGCCAGGCTCCTCTGTCCGTAGGATTTTCCAGACAAAAATACTGGAGTGGGCTGCCATGTCCTTCTCCAGGGGATCTTCCTGACCCAGAGACTGAACCTGCGACTCTTATGTCTCCTGCACCGGCAGGCGGATTCTTTACCGCTCATGTCACCTGGGAAGCCCAGAAGCTGATTACTTTGAATTAACTGAATGTCTTTAAGATAATCTTTTCTTCTTCTCTAGACTTCTCTGCAAAAATAAGGAACACTTCTATTATGTTTCCCCCTGTCTTCAAAAGGATTTAGCATATCAAACTGTTAGGTAGTTAGAATAGGAAACAGGAGTCCAAAATGGCGGTGGATAAAAGACAAGGAAGGGAAAAGCCCGCGAAAATAGAACAAAGGAAGGTCAAAGGAAGGTCCGAGGACCTGAGTGAGGACCTCAGGTAGAACAAACAGCACTCCTGGCTAGCCCTACTTACATAGGGCAGGCCCAGGGGGAGGAAAAAACATATAAAAAGAGGAGCCAAAGCACGTGCGCTCTCTCTCCTGTACGCTGGCGTGCTCCTCCACTCCCTTCTCTTCGCGTCTTTGGGTTGGCATGCCCTCATGCTTCGAGGATGGATTCTCCTGCTATTATCTAAATAAAATAGAGCTGTAACACTGATTTGTCTAAGAGCTATATAACACGGTTTGTCCAAGACCCAAGAGCTGTGACGCACACCAAGGGCTTTAATATCCATTGCTCCAAATCTTTGTTGTGACGAGACAGAACCGAGGAGCATACACTCGCCTGACATCTCGCAAGGGAAGTGACAAAAGGCCCATCGAGCTGGAAACCAGGACACCGAAAAACAAACTCAGCATAAAGCTAACACAGCTCAGTCTCAGATTCCAGAAGACCTCTGGTTAAGGTAGAAAGAAGGTCCTCACTCCTATGGCTGGAGGGACATATGCCTAACAAAATCTTAATTCCCTTACAATCTCTCGTTTCTTGTCTCTTCAACCCACCTCGAACAGTCGAGTGGCAGTGGGTGAACTGAGGGACTCTGGAGAGGCTACTCTTTGGTATGTCCCAAAGGCACTACCTGCTGAGCCCCAGTAGCTGTTACCCAAGCCAGTGGGGCTTCTTCTGTCCTTAATCTTCTCTGTGCCAAGGATCAGGCCAATGAAATCTGTGAGCACAGGTCAGGTATTTAGCAGATTTTCCGGCAGGCTATGAAGAGGATCCCTTGGCACGTTTTCCCCACTGCTTTTTCCTCCTGTCCCTCAGCTCTCTCCCAGGACTCGAGCCCAGCCAAAAGCCAGGATGCCTGGCTTCAGGACCTAATGAAGCTCAGGCTCTGATGTCTCATTGCAAAAATTCAGTGAGAGACAAAGCAATAAGTAAGAGGTGGATTTGTTAGGTTTCAGGGAGAAGCCACTCTTCAGAGTGTGGGCCATTGTTGAGGGCAAGGGCTGGGGCCATGGAATGTGGCCTGGCTAGGTTTTGCAAGCGGGGTGAATTCATATGCTAGTGAGTGGGAGGATCACCCCAACCATTGGGGAACCACCCACTCCTCCCTCTTTTGACAGTGCCTTAGAACTGTCCTGGCACCTCTGGGTGTGTCTGTTGGCTTACAGATTGGGGATTAAGGTTTACTTGAATTTGATTTGTCATGTTGGACCCAATTGATTTTAATCGGTTTGCATTATGCCCATGTGCTATGTCATTCTTTCAAAGGTTGTGCTCTGCCTCCTTCCCTCCTGTTTCATGCTCCTTTCCTCAGCCCCATCCGGGCCTATAATGTTGCCTCTACAGTCTTCTGGAGGGACAACCAGAAAATAGCTGGCCTTGGGAGGGAAATACTGTATAATATCCAACCCTTTAATCCTGCCAAGCACTGGTCATGCTGGAGATCTTGGGGATGCCCAACTCCAGTACGGGGATCCCAGAAGGTCAACCTGCCTTGATCTGCCTAGGGATCTGGTCCTCAAAAGGCTGTCACACCTCAAGCTGCTCGGGGATCCACCAGTCCCAGGGGTCCCAGGAGGTCATCACAGCTCGACCTCCCCAGGGACCCAATTCTTGGGAGGCTGTCACGCTTTGACCTGCCCAGGGATTCGATCTCCAGGAGGCTGTCATGCCCCATCCTGCCTGGGGATCTGCACCCTGACCCGGGTGGGGAGGCCTGGCTCTCAGGTTGCAACAGTACTGGGTAGGATAAGTTTCAGAAAGACTCACCCCTAAGGAAGTCCAACCATGGAAACAAAAGGGAGCCTATTACTGTGGGACTGTGCCCAGTCTCAGCAATAATTCAGGAGCCCAATGAGAACCCCATTGCCTTTCTGGAAAGGCTAAAAGAGGCCCTCCAAAAGTTTATCAATCTGGACTTAGATTCTTACAAGGAACAGGTGATTTTAAAGGACAAATTCCTGTCCCAATGTGCATCAGATATCAGAATTAAGTTACAACAGCTACAGCAGCAGGACCCTGCTGCCTCTTTAGATGAGATGGTCCAGCCAGCCACCAATACCTTTTATAACAGAGAACAGGAGAAGGAGGCCAAGGCCCAGGAGAGGGAGAGAAGGAAAGAGACAAGGCATGCCCAGATGCTGGCCACCCTCCAGGGAAGCCCTATGGCAAACCCTGAGTCCTTGAAGGACAAGGCACGAGGCAAATGCCTAATATGTAGACAGGCAAGGCATTGGGCCAGAGTGTCCAAACCATGACAGGTCTCCTAGAATGGCTTGCTACAAATGCCATCAACTGGGACATTGGGCAGCACTCTGCCCTCGGGACTCAAGAGCCTCAAGGTCAAGCACCAAGCTTTCCCTCATGATGGTTCAACAGGACTGAAGCGGCCCCCTCCAGCCAGCCTGCCTGTCACAGATAACCATCACGGGGCTGCAGCCAAGGGTGCAACTGGATGTGGCAGGTAGGTCCGAGAATTTCTTGGTTGACATGGGGGCTACCTACTCTGTCTTGATCTCCTACTCCAGAACCTTCTCCCAAACCTGTACCATTTTGAAGCAACTTCTAAAAGATTCACTTGAGTATTTCTTTGTTGCAGGGATGGGCAAATATTTTTCCACCAGTTTCTGGTGGTCCCTGAGTGTCCTACTCCCTTATTGGGAAGATATATACTCACTAAACTGGGCACCACCCTTTTGATGGGAAGCTTTACAGCCCCTAGAACCCTATAGCTCCTGGTTACTACTGAAGAACCCATTACACCTTCTCCAATACAGAGGGACCAAAAACTATGGGAAGATAAAATTAACCCCCAGGTGTGGGACCAGGGGATCCCTGGACGAGCCCACCAGTCTGAACCGGTCATCATTGTCCTCAGAGATCCCACTCGGTTTCCTAACCGGAAACAATATCCTGTCAAAAGAGAGACTTGGGAGGGACTACAGCCTTTAATAAATAAGTTCCTTGCTTGTGGGCTATTGGTCCGCACAAATTCACCATGTAACACCCCAATCCTCTCAGTAAAGAGAAAGGACAGAACCTGGCGAATGGTTCAAGATCTCCGGATCATAAATGAAGCTGTAGTCCCCCTCCATCCCATAGTACCCAATCCCTATGTAATCTTGGGAGAAATCCCACCCAGTGCCAAGTGGTTTACTCTTGGATCTCAAAGATGCATTTTTTTGCATACAACTGGCTAAAGAATCCCAGTCTTTTTGCCTTTGAGTGGGAGGCCCCAGGAGAAAAACACCAACAGATGACTTGGACAGTATTACCTAAGGGGTTCAGAGATAGCCCCCACCTATTTGGACAGGCCCTTAGCCGGGATCTCCTAGATCTGGACCTGGGACCTAATGGGAAAATATTACAATATGTAGATGACCTACTAATCTGCTCTCCAGATGAAAAAAATTCCCAACAACATGCAATTCAGGTTCTAAACTTTTTGGCAGAGAGGGGATATAAAGTCTCCTGTGCTAAGGCACAGATGGTCAAGGCAAAGGTCACTTACCTGGGAGTTCAGATTACACAGGGGTCCAGGAGACTGTCCTCTGGTCGGGTACAAGGAATCCTCCAGTTGCCCTCCCCCACGACTTGAAAACAATTGCGAGCTTTCCTGGGGCTAACTGGATATTGTAGAATCTGGATACCCAACTATGGTCTAATTGCCCAGTCCTTATATGAAAGTTTAGAGGGACGGGATGATTCAATCCCACTGATGTGGGGAACTCCTCTGAGAAGGCAGAGGCTACATTAAAACAGGCCTTAACTCAGGCACCTGCCTTGAGCTTGCCAGACCCAGAAAAAGCATTCCACCTTTATGTCCAAGAAAGAGAGGGAATAGCCTTGGGAGTGTTAACTCAAAGGTTGGGATCTGAGCCCTAGCCTGTAGCTTACTTATTCAAGAGGCTCTATCCAACCGCCCGAGGCTGGCCCCCCTGCTTTCGAAATCTTGCAGCTATTGCAATCATGATAGAAGATGCTTTAAAACTCTCCTTTGGGGGCAAGCTAACTATTTTTACCAGACACCAAGTAAAACAACTCCTAAATGGGAGAGGCAATTTATGGATGTCTGATCAAAGAATCCTCAGATATCAAGTAATGCTGATGGTAAATCCAGGCCTCACTATATCCCCTTGTGAAGTTCTTAACCCAGCCACCCTCCTGCCTGCCGCCGAGGGCTCTCTCCCCTTTCACCCTTGTCTAGAAACCTTGGACCGCTGGACAAAACCCTGAGAGGGATTGTCAGAAGATCCTCTAACCAACCCTGAGGAAATCTGGTACACTGATGGAAGCAGCTTTGTCTTAGATGGATAAACAAGAGCTGGGTATGCAGTAGTCTCCAATTTTGCAATCATAGAGGCTAAGCCTCTGCCACCAGGTACTTCAGCCCAATTAGCTGAGCTCATAGCCCTGACTCGAAGTTTACAGCTGGGAAAAGGAAAAAGAATAGCCACTTACACTGACTCCAAATATGCCTTCCTGGTGCTACATGCACACGCTGCTGTTTGCAAAGAAAGGGGCCATTTGACCACCCGAGGGTCCCCAATCAAATATGGTGATCAGATTCTTCGACTCTTGGAGGCAGTCCATCTGCCCACTGAGGTTTCGGTCTCCCACTGTAAAGGACACCAAAAAGGGAGCACGCAAGTTGCACGAGGGAACCAAACAGCTGATCAGGCAGCTAAGAGAGCAGCATTACAGAACCATGACCTAATAGGGGTTGCCACCTTAGTTCCACAGACTAATTTGCCAGAAACTCCTTCATATACTGAAGGTGAGACTCTTAAAGCTAAGAGTGAGGGCTTTCGAGAAGATCATATGCGGTGGTTCCAAAAGGAGAGACTCCTTTTTCTGCCTGGAAACCTTCAGTGGAAGTTGGTTAACTCCTTACATGCCACCACTCATTTAGGAGAAAAGGCCCTCCAAAGATTACTAGAAAGGTCCTTCAGAGGAACAGGCTTCCAAACAACTATAAGGCAAGTGGTCTCCTCTTGTCCCACTTGCCAATTAACCCCCAAGGAGCTCGAAGACCCCAGCTGGCCCAGCCCGTTCAACGACGTGGGACTTACCCCGGAGAGGACTGGCAGATGGACTTCACCCAGATGCCAGTTTCTCAAGGGTGTAAATACCTATTAGTCATGATAGATACATACACAGGATGGATTGAAGGATTTCCTACCCAGACTGAGAAGGCTGAGGAGGTAGTGAAAAAAAAACTGCTCCATGAAATCATTCCAAGATTTGGTCTGCCCAGGTCATTACAAAGTGACAATGGGACATCATTTACTTCTAAGGTCACCCAAGGGGTCTCGAAAGCATTGGCCATTACTTATTATCTCCTTTGTGCCTGGAGGCCTCAGTCTTCAGGAAAGTAGAAAGAGCCAACCCATTCTTAAAATCAACGATAAAAAAGATAACCCAGGAGACCTCCCTGGGATTGGAAGGAGGCTTTACCAATAGCTCTCCTCCGCACCTGCATTGCCCCTAAGGAACAGCTTGGTCTCAGTCCTTATGAGATGCTACATGGGAGACCTTTTGTTTATGTCAATGACCTCTTCCTAGGTCCAGAGGTTCAGACCCTCCAGTCTTATACCATGGCCACTGGGCAATTCCAACAGGATATACACTTGTGGGGTGTGAACCAGGACCCAAAAGATTCTAAGGAGACCCCACTATGTGCTCCAGGGATGCAAGTCCTAATTAAAGTCTGGAAAGATGGGTCCCCAAATGCTCAACTACAGCCCCCATGGAAGGGACCCTGCCCTGTAATACTTTCTACCCCCACAGCAGTCACGGTACCAGGACACGACTCCTGGATTCACTACTCATGAGTCAAGCCATGGAAGAAGACAGAAGAGGACACTCAATACACCTGTGAGCCCCTGGGAGATCTCAGACACCTATTCAGGACTGCAAATGAGTGCCATTCTAATGAACATCCCCAAAGTTAAGTTTCTGGGGATAAGATTTCTCAGGATCGCTCTAAAGAGCCAGCACAGCTTGGCAGGGACTGTATTCCAAAACAGACAGGAGATAGATCTTCTGATCCCTGAACAAGGAGGGACCTGAGCCATCCTGGTGATGTGAATGTGAAATTGACTAATGCCCGTACTAGTCCTTGTTATGCCATATTGATGCCGCTTATGATTGTTTCATGTATTATCAATTGTCTAACCTCACTGCAGATGGTGACTGCAGCCATGAAATTAAAAGACGCTTACTCCTTGGAAGAAAAGTTATGACCAACCTAGATAGTATATTCAAAAGCAGAGACATTACTTTGCCGACTAAGGTCCGTCTAGTCAAGGCTATGGTTTTTCCTGTGGTCATGTATGGATGTGAGAGTTGGACTGTGAAGAAGGCTGAGCACCGAAGAATTGATGTTTTTGAACTGTGGTGTTGGAGAAGACTTGAGAGTCCCTTGGACTGCAAGGAGGTCCAACCAGTCCATTCTGAAGGAGATCAACCCTGGGATTTCTATGGAGGGAATGATGCTGAAGCTGAAGCTCCAGTACTTTGGCCACCTGATGCGAAGAGTTGACTCATTGGAAAAGACTGATGCTGGGAGGGATTGGGGGTAGGAGGAGAAGGGGACGACAGAGGATGAGATGGCTGGATGGCATCACAGACTCGATGGACGTGAGTCTGAGTGAACTCCAAGAGATGGTGATGGACAGGGAGGCCTGGTGTGCTGTGATTCATGGGGTCGCAAAGAGTCGGACACGACTGAGCGACTGAACTGAACTGAACTGAACCTGTTTTGTCTCTGCTCAGGTCAACAAGCTACAACATGCGGTGCCAGTTCAACAAAGACACAAAACTATAGCCGACCATGGAAAACATCACTCACCCTTAGATGGACACCGCTATGAGGACTCTGAGGCCTGAGACTAGCAAGAGGGGGAGGCCCACTACCCCTCGCCGTCCCAATTCAGCAGGAAGTAGTCAGAAAGACCTCGATGCCCCTATTCCCAAAGAATTGGGCCTCCCATCTCTTGATGGGGAATGTTAGGTAGTTAGGATAGGAAACAGGAGTCCAAAATGGCGGTGGATAAAAGAAAAGGAAAGGAAAAGCCCGCAAAAATAGAACAAAGGAAGGTCCGAGGACCTGAGTGAGGACCTCAGGTAGAACAAACAGCACTCCTGGCTGGCCCAATTTGCAGAGGGCAGGCCCAGGGGGAGGGAAAAACATATAAAAAGAGAGCCAAAGCGTGCTCTCTCTCTCTCTCCCACACGCTGGCGTGCTCCTCCACTCTCTTCTCTTCGCGTCTTTGGGTTGGCATGCCCTCACACTTCGAGGATGGATTCTCCTGCTATTATCTAAATAAAATAGAGCTGTAACACTGATTTGTCTAAGAGCTATAACACAGTTTGTCCAAGAGCCAAGAGCTGTGACGCACCAAGAGCTTTAATGTCCATCACTCCAAATCTTTGTTGTGATGAGACAGAACCGAGGAGCATACTCACCTGACAAAAATAACTGCATTTTTTGACTAATAATTACTTTTGTGTTCTTTTATTAATCAAAGTCACTGGTAACTACCACAGCTTCTAGTCAACATGAAATAAAAATGTCACCACACTGAGCAGCTGCAGTTCTATGCAAAAGAAGGGAATTTGGCATTTTGTTGGCCTGTGCAGCTTTATAAAAGGTAAATATTTAACTGTTGTTGAGGCTTTTAAAATAGTGAAAAAGACCCATGAACCTCTTAAGAATCTATCCTAAAGAAGTGATTTAAATTGCAGAAGAAAAAAGTGTATTTACAAAAATGTTCATTACATTATTTATGATATCTTAAAATCAGAAGCACACTAAATATTCATCTGTAAATAAATTAGAGCATATTTGCATGTTTTCACATGGCATATTTTGCAGCCATTAAAAGTTCTATTTGGTCTTAGAGTGAAGAAAGATTTCCTATGCAGGGCACCAAACCCAGAAGCCATTAAAGGAAAGCTAACAGATTTGACACCATAAATATTAAAAAGGCTTGTCCTTGAAAGACACCATAAACAAAGTGAAAATATGAACGACAAACTGAGATAAAATATGCACCAGGAACAACATTAAATTCATGTATTTTAATTTTCTCCATAAATCATTATTTCTTTCAGCTTCTCTTTTCCAAGGCTGAGCCATGAAGCGCACGTCCCAGAAAAAGAGGGGAGGGGACTGCCTGGGGCTGGGAGGCCCTTGAGAGACTGAGTCTCAATGCTGACTTCCTTCACCCTGTTAGCAAGACAGGGGTCTCAGATGCCAGCCTTTGTGGAGAAAAGAAGAAGAATGATTTTATCCTGAAGCTTAGCCTTTAATAAATCAAGGACCAATTTGGATGGACTTGAGCATAAATGTCTACACAGCGAGAACTACTACCAAGAGGAAGTGGGAAACATAGCCAGCCCTTCTTCAGGGAGGATTGTGGGCAGAAGAGGAGGTCAGGAGGAGCAGTTGGTGAGAGCTGTGCATCCTGAGTGTGCCAGAGTTGTAGATAGATAGATGGAAGGGAATGTCAAAACAGAAGAGAGACCCCTGGGCTTCCCTGGTAGCCTAGTGGTAAAGAATCCACCTGCCAATACAGGAGACACAGGTTTGATTCCTGATCCAGGAAGATCTCCTCTGTCCACGGGATTTTCCAGGCAAGAATACTGGAGTGGGTTGCCATTTCCCCCTCCAGGGGATCTTCCGGACCCAGGAATTGAACCCAGGTCTCCTGCATTGCAGACAGACTCCTGCATTGCAGGTGGATTCTTTACCAACTGAGCTACAAGGGAAGCAAAATCCCATGGACAGAGGAGCCTGGCGGGGTACAGTCCACGCGGTCGCAAGAGTTGGACACGACTTAGTAACTAAACCACCAGGAAGATCTCACATGCTCTGGAGCAACTAAGCCCTGTGCCACAACTACTGAGCCTGTACTCTAGAGCCTGGGAACTGCAACTACTGAAGCCTGTGAGTCCTAGAGCCTGGGCTCTGTAACAAGAGAAGCCACTCAGTGAGAAGCTGGTGCACTGAATATTAGACAGTAGCCTCTGCTTGCTGCAACTGGAGAAAACCCATGCAGCAATGAGGACCCAACAGAGCCAAAAGGTAAGTAATTAATTAAATAAAATTATTAAAAAAGAGGCCTCTAACTCTGTTTTCTTTGGGGGTTCTGGGAAGAGAAGCCTCACCAGGTACCCACCCTGGCGCAACCCTTATGCTTGTTTAGGTAGACAGAAGTCCAGCATTTAGCTACCAAGAGTCTTTTCCTGTGTTTGTTGTCATGAAAGGTGTCCAAAATTTCCTGCATATCCTTGGGAATAAGGGACTGACCCTACAAGTGAGGACTGAGCGGTCTTCCAGGCTGGGACCTAAATGGGATTTGCAGCCAGGCTTCATGGGGCACCAATAAGACTGGAGTGAAGAGTTCATTGAGAGGACCACTGGATTCTGAACAAGCTAAGAAAGACTTCGAGTTTATCAGCTAGAGATGTTAGCAACAAATGTCGGCAAGATGTCTGCTCAGTGACCGAGAAGAAACATGGCTACAAAAATAAGAGGCAGTACCAGTACCTGTGCTCAGGAACTTAGGGACCCGTCCTCCCCTTCACCACGAGATCATACAAACTCTATCCCCTATATACCCAAATGCCATCTCAGAGAATTACCAGGAAGAGGAGTATTAGAGTTAAAGTAATGAATAGGGTGACTGCAATAAAAAGATCTTAAAATAGGTGCCTTAAAAAAAATAGAAGCTGGTTTCTCTGTTGGATGAAAGTCTACGTGGACAGTGCAGATCTGGTATGGCAGCTTGAGGGGGTCTGGACCTAAGCTCCTTTCTTGTTGCCCTTCTGTTCTCAACACATGACTTCTGTCTCATTGTCTGGGACGTCTGTTCTAGCGCCTGGCATCCTGGCTGCTTTCCAGCTAGTGGGGTGAGGGATGACAATTCACTCAAGTCACACTACCCTCCAGTCCCGGTCGGGGCCTGAGCTGGGAGTCCTGCACACCACATTAACTCACGTGCTGCTGTCCAGGATTGGGTCACATTCATGCACCCAGTTAGATGGGAGGTTGTTGAGAAATATCTGGGGAAAAATATTAAAAAACACTCTAACCACCTTCACCCCCACCGCTTTCCCCCGGAAGCAGGAACTAAATCTTCCGTGTGAAGTTATCCTCCCTCTACCAGGATAGAAATCATGCTTATCACCCAAGTTAGGGAATTCAAGGCTAAGAAAGCTGGATAAACAAACTTTGTTACCTCTTCATTCATCTACCATCCAAGCCCAAGCCCCTTTGTTAAATCTTCACAAATAATTGTTTGTCTAAAAATGATATATGAATAGCCTTCTTTGGTCACTTTGGGGGTTCCTGTTCTACAAAACTTATGTGTGTACAATTTTTTTTCTCCTGCTAATCTGTCTCGTGTCAATTTAATTATTAGACCAGCCAAAAGAACTGGTCAAGAAGGGTAAAGAGTTTACCCCTCCTCCACACAGTACATATATATGGCAAAGAACTTTTATCCAGAATACAAAAAGAACTCTTGTAGGGAATTATCTAGAGGTCTAGTGAACTCTGTGCTTCCCCTGCAGGGGGCATGGGTTCAGTCCCTGGTCAGGGAATTAAGATTTCATGGCACATGGCATAGCCCCCAAAACAAACTCTTATACATCAATAATCAAAAGACAAACAACCTTATTAAAGATAGATAAAAGGCTTGAAAAGAAAAACTTCATAAAACAAAATTCTCTGATCAATAAGCACAAGAGAGGCTTGACTTTTTAGTCATCAGGGAAATACATATTAAAGCCACAGTAAGACATTGCTTTATACCCTTTAGGATGAATAAAATTAAAAAGACTGAAATTCCAAGGGTTAGCAGGAATGTAGAGCAGTTGGACTTCCATATATTGCTGGTGTCTATGTATCAATGGAATGGGACAACAATTTAGCAAAACTGTATTGCAGCTTTTTATGTAAAGGTAAACATGCTGCTGCTCAGTCACTTCAGTAGTGTCTGACTGTGTGCGACCCCTTAGACGGCAGCCCACCAGGCTCCCCCGTCTCTGGGACTCTCCAGGCAAGAACACTGGAGTGGGTTGCCATTTCCCTCTCCAACGCATGAAAGTGAAAAGTGAAAGGGAAGTCGCTCAGTCGTGTCCGACTCTTTGGGACCCCATGGACTGTAGCCTACCAGGCTCCTCTGTCCATGGGATTTTCCAGGCAAGAGTACTGGAGTGGGGTGCCATATACCATCTTATAACCCAGTGTGGTGGCAGAACAATACCCCCTGACCCCATACAAAGATGTCCACATCCCAGTCCCCAGAACTTGTAACTATATTACAATATGTGGCAAAAGGGACCTTGAGGATGTGATTAAATTAAGGATTTTGTGATTAAGAATTTGTCTCAGATTATCAAGGTGGGCTCAGTGTAATCACGAGGTCAGGGAGCCATAAGCCAGAGAATTCAGGCAGCTTCTAGAAGCTAAAAAAGTCCAGAAACTGATTCACCCTTGCTATGGACTGAACTATCGCCCTCCACATTGATGTGTCCCTATATGTTAAAAGCCCTAAACCCAGTGTAATGGTACTTAGAGATGAGGCCTTTTGGAAGTCTTTAATGTTTGTTGTTGTTCCTTGGAGAAGGCAGTGGCAATCCACTCCGGTACTCTTGCCTGGAAAATCCCATGGACAGAGGAGCCTGGTAGGCTGCAGTCCATGGGGTCCCAAAGAGTCGGACACGACTGAGCGACTTGACGTTCACGTTCACGTTTTCTGTAGCTAAGTCGCATCTGACTCTTTGTGACTCCATGAGCTACAGCACACCAGGCTTCCCTGTCCTTTATTATCTCCCAAAGTTTGTTCAAGCTCACGTCCATTGAGTCTGTGATGCCATCCAACCATCTCATCCTCTGTCATCCCCTTCTCCTCCTGCCCTCAATCTTTCCCAGCATCAGGGTCTTTTCCAGTGAGCTGGCTGTTCGCATCAGGTGTCTAAAGTATTGGAGCTTCAGCTTCATCCTCAGTCCTTCCCACGAATATTCAGGGTTGATTTTCTTTAGGGCTGACTGGTTTGATCTCCTTTTAGTCCAGGGACTCTCAAGAGTCTTCTCCAGCATGATGAGGTCATAAGAATGAGGCCCTCATGATGGGATTAGTGCCCTTCAAAAAAAGAGCAGAGAGGACCCCTCCATCTCCAGCCCCCTACCACTGTGAGCACACCATAAGAAGGGGGCCATGTATAAGCCAGGAATAAAACCTTCACCACAACCTGACTGTGCTGGCACTCTGATCTCAGCCTTCCAGGGGCCAAACCTGAGAAAATTAAATTCCTGTCAATTAAGCCACCCAGCCTATGGTACTTCCTTATGGCAGCTGAGCTGACTAAGTTACCCCTAGAGCCTCCAGGAAGAAATGTAGCCCTGATGACCACAATTTTAGCCCAGCAAGAGCTGTGTCTGACTTCTGACCACAGAACTATAAAATAATGAATCTATATTGTTTTAAGCCACTGTTTGTGGTAATTTGTTACAGGAGCAATAAAAACATGAATACACTCAGCGATTTCTCTTCTAGACATTTACCCAAGAGAAATGAAAACAAAAAGCACTATAAGAATACTTGTACATGAATATTCCTGGTAGCTTTATTCACAATAGTGAAAACCTAGAAATAATCCAAATGTCCATCAACAGGAGAACTAATAAACAAATTGTGCCATAATCAGACAATGGGATATTGTTTAACAGTTTAAAAAGAATGAAGTATTGTTATATGCAGCAGTGTAGATGAAGCTCAAAAACATGTTTGTTGAGTGAAAGAAACCAGACACAAATGGGTATATACTGCATGATTCCATGATTCCATGCAGTATATGGTGTTCAAGAAGGGGCAAAACTGATTTATGATGGTAGACATTGGAATGATGGTTGTCTGTGGGGTTTGAGCACAAGGGAATTTTCTGGGGTGATGGACATAGCCTGTGTTTTGATTAATGTGTTGGTTGCATAGGAATAAAACCTTATTGAAACCTTTTGTCTTATATACTTGAGATCTTTGCACTTCACTGTGCTGAAGTTTTCCTCATCAAAAAAAGAAAAAGAAGAAGAAGGTGGAAGGCCTTCCCTGGTGGTCCAGTGGTTAAGACTCCACACTGCCATTGTAGGGCTGGGATTGGACCCCTGGTAGGGAACTAAGATCCCCACATGTCATGTGGTGCACCCAAAAGATTTTTTAGAAAAGGAAAAACAAATATTAGGGGACAGCTCCCAGATTCTGATATGTCATTTATATATCCTATATTTTTTTTCATGTAATGTAAAAATCCGTTTACAGTAGTTAATGTTTGCTACTGTAATTGATGAATCCCTGAATTACACTTAACAGTAAAATGTTTCTAATTCACAGGAAGCCAAATGGGTCCTCCTGATCATAACATTTGTTTGTATCAAGCCAGCAGTAGGGTTAGAGCTGAGAGAGTGCATGTGAGTTCTGTATGGACCATGCCTAGCAGAGACACACATCATTTTTCTCTCCTTCTGTTGGCCTGAATTTCGCCACATAGCTATACCTAACTGATGAAAGGCAGGTCATTTTGTAGTCTAGCCAACAGCCTCAGAAGGTGATGAAAAGGATTTGATGTTAGCAGTCCCTGCCACAGCGTGTTATTAGCTAGCCTGTGTTAAGTATTTACTGTTCACCAGCAACTGTTCTAAGGGCTTTATGTTTAATCAACAACACTCTGAGGTACATACTAGTTTAATCTCCATTTTACAAGCGAGGAAACAGAGATGTAGAGAAATTGGTTGTCTAAGAGGTGGAGTCTGGATTTGAACTCAGGCAACCTAAGACCAGAGCATATGGCCATAACCACCATTTTAACACTGCACCTCTTTAAAGACTGCATGATATGCTGAATGTTTGGATGAGACAAATTTTACTTAGCCATTTTCATATTGTGAGAGATTTAGATTATGTATCATTGGGGCCTCTATAAATAATGCATTGCTGAACATCTTAACAGGTCTTTTCCCCTCCATCACAGATTAATTCCTTAGGATTCATTCTTTTTTACCTTTTAAAGTTTGCTAAATTAGGCAGATGAGTCTCTACTTCCTTTCTGAATTATGCATTGCATACAAAGGACCTCATTATTGACAAGCCGTTCATCACTGGATGTTAAATGTTTTGGTTCAGCTCTCTAAGTTTGCAAATTGCTCTCTACAAAATATTAATCTGTTTTTGTTGATAGTTGGCCCTAAGATACTTGAGTAGACAGACAGTTCCTCACTTTGTACAACAGTTATCAATGTTGCATGGGGAGAGATTTCACGGTTTTATCTGATCCAACTCAGCTGATGGAAGAAGAAGATAGATCTAAAAATGGGGGGACAAAAATAGAAGTTTTATAAATTGAGTCACATTTTTTACTTACTAAGGGAGCTTGCTCTCCAAGACAGCCTAGGAGAAATGCCGCAATAAGTGAAATTTAGCTTGTGAAACAATTAACAGCCGTTAAAGTCAAGATAGAGAAAAGGACCAGACCGGAAGCTGGCAAATTGGGTCTCAGTTTTGGAAGTGACTCAGCTGTTACAGAGTAATAGCTAACATTTACCAGTGTTTACTGTGCACCAAACACCCTCAAACACGGTGCTCAGCACTTTACAGACTTCGTCTCCTTTAACTCTTGAGGCAAACCTTTGGAGTCTGTACCCTTAATAACCCTGTTGTACCAGCGAGGGAACTGGGACTTGGAGAAATCCAATGTGGATGCACTACTTTCAAAAGCAGAAAACCACCCCCAACAAAATAGTTTAGGAAACCTCATAAAATGCAGTTTATCTCTTTTTAGATTTTTCATATGACAGGGGTGGGGGTAGGTTGAGAATTCCACTCAGGTAGATAATTCCAAAAATCCTAAAATACTCTCTGCTTGTCAGTTAAGAATGTGGAATAGGGTGGAAGGTTGACTCAGTCAGTTCAGTTCAGTCGCTCAGTCGTGTCCGACTCTTGCGACTAGTCTGGTGAAAATCTCACCTT
The DNA here is from genome assembly GCF_042477335.2 of Ovis canadensis. Classification (NCBI taxonomy): domain Eukaryota; kingdom Metazoa; phylum Chordata; class Mammalia; order Artiodactyla; family Bovidae; genus Ovis; species Ovis canadensis. Next base: position 205,854,543 of record NC_091245.1, on the reverse strand, counting down.
CGTTGAAAGCGAATGGGAGGGATGGGCTACGGAATGCTGACTGACGGATTGACTGATGACCCGCCAAGAAGAGGTGACCCACTGGGAAGTCGGCTGTAGTCTCCAGGCTCTCACTTGTTCTTTCTCTGTTCCAAGGCTCTCCCACCCCCTTCTTCCTTCTCTTCTTTCACCCTCTTCCATGGCCTCTCCCAGCCCCTGCCAGGCCCAACCTTTCCTTCCTGTCTCTTCCCTCTTTGTCATTCAAGCCACACCCTTGGGAATCTTCTTGAACTTCTCAGAAGGGAGGTGCTGACTTTCAATAGGCCCTATCTGTAAATGAGAAACCCATTTAATGAGAAATCTGTTTAAATTCCGTCCCAGACCCCTATCCGTTTTCCAAGCCTGCTTTTCCTCGTGTGGATCAGGGATGTGTCACAGGAGCTGGTGGATCCCTGAGGACCGTCTTTCAGTCTCAGGTATCGCAGGAAGCCCAGCGCTTGCTCTCAAGGGGCTGCTGGGCAGACAGGTCCCAGGATTTCTCTCTGGCACTCCTGCGGGCACAGCACGGAGCTGAGGATAGCCAGACACTGGATGAGCTTGGATCACGTCCTGCGTGCAGGACCCACGGCTTCTGGTGTCCCCACCTGGATGTGCCAACCTCCTCCAGGGCAGGGGAGGATTCCAGGAAAGACAAGATGGGAATGATTGTGCAGTGGGTGTGTGTATGCAGAAGGAGGCCTGGTCCCAGCCCCCTGAGCAGGAACCCCCGCTGCCCAGCCACTACCGCTGGGGCATTTGGTCTTGTGGCGGCACTGGCTTGGGTGCAAAGGCCCACGGGAGGTACCTCACCAGCTGCCTTCCTCAGGGAACGCAGTCTCCTTAGAAAGGAAAGACTTTAGGAATGCATGTGGGCTTGCTTACAGGCACCATGCACTGTATTTACAGAAAAGAATAAAAGACGTGAAAACACCCATGTGCAGTGAAGACCTAGCTGACTAAGGAGCCACAGGGGCTAAGTGGACTGTGATGGTGCTTGTGGATGGCGGATGGCAGGCACATGGGTGGATTTCTGGAGTGGCCGTGGAGCAGTGGTTAGGGCGTGCGAGTTACACGTCCTGGACTGGGGCCCTGGTATTATGACTTTCCTGAGCTGATCTTAGCCAAACTGCTTAACCACAGTTTATGGAGCTGAAAAGTAGGAGTCTTAATGCTACCTTACAGGTTTTCTTGTTGTTTTGGTTTTGATAATTACAAGAGAGTTGGTGTGAAAGAGCCTGGCATGTAGTCAGTGCTCCATAACATTAGAGAAGCCTGAATCTGGCAAAATCAGTAGGCCTCATGGTCTGTATAGGAAATTGTCTGGTGTGGCAGAACTCCTGTTAGGAATACATTGGTTACCACCTGAGGAACTGCAAACAGCAGTTGCCTCCCAGAAGTAGAAATGGTTACCAGGGGCATGGGAGGGAGGGTCATTTATTTTTTGAATTTTGCCCATATATGTCCATTTCTTGTTTGTTTGTTTTTTAAATAAGTAAAATTTAAGTTTTTAAAAAGAACATGCTGTATTGTATTAGTGTTTTAACGTTGTCAAAATATCAATATATATGGTTTTTACCCAAACTTCAAAACAATCTTGAGAAATAGATATTTATCTTCATTTTATAGATGAAGAAATAGAGGATCAGACTTAAGGTAAGGTCCCACAGTTCATGGTTAGAGAGGCAGAATGTAGCCTCTATCCCAGGGCCCTTTACTGTGTTTTTTTTTTTTCCAGTTTTAATAAGAAGTAAATGACATACATTACTGTGTAAGTTAAAGGTGTACAGGATGGCCTGGTCCTTTTAAAACAAGTGGCTTCTCTTATGGCAGTTAAGAGCCTGAGGCCACAGCCCGGGACTACTGTGGCTTGATCTGTGAACCTCTGTGTGTCCTGGGTGGGGGAAGCAGGGGCCCTCAGTGCCTCAGCCGGCTGGTATCACTGCTCTGAAGCTTCATGGATAAAGACAAGGGATGTGAAAGACAAGTTTCACACCAGCTTGCTTACCCCACACTTCAGTCACATAGGCCCCTCCTCTGTGCAGCAAGGGGGTATCCAGACGAGATGGCATCATCGGCTCTTCCCCTCAGTGATGCGAGGAGGAGTCCTTTTCTGCCACCTGCATCAGTATTACCTGGGAGCCTCTGCGCTCCCAAGGGCCCCACATTTAGTCTGGGGTAAGCAGGGCCGGGCATCTTTGAGAAGCTGCCCAGGAGATGCTGTTGTGCAGCCAGGTTGAAGGCCACTGGATTGGAGGATTGTAGTCTGCCTGCTGGGCAGTGCTGAGGCCCACCTGAGGTGAAGGTCGAGAGCTGCACCTTTGCCTGCATGCAGTGTGCTTTGCTGTGAACAACAAGGGGCTGTGATGCACTCTGGTTCCAGGGCACCACTGGCAGAAGCTAGCCGAAGGAGGCTGGCTGACATCTGTTGACTGGGTCATTTCACCTACTTGGTTATTCTGCGCCTCTTCACTAGATGCTCTCTGGTGGGTGTTACCATGTAATACCAAGATCTGCACACTTGGGCCCATTTTCATGTGTCTGCTCACATCCTCTGCCCAGCCCTTATCTTCCAATCTTCTTCCTTACAGGCCCCTGACCAGTAAGCCAAGCCATCAATCACCGCCTACGCATTGTACATATTCTAACTTCAGGACACTTTCCACACAAAGGGGATGATGAGATGTACCACCTGAAACACTACCTATTTATTGGAGGGCTGCATCCCTGTTTTTCAAGGCCACCGTAGAGGAGGCTGTAGTGTGGCTAACATCACATTCAGTTTACACGTGTATAGGAAGCTGGCCCATCTGTAACCCAAGCTCAGGCTTTTTCTTCCTCCCCTGGCTGACTGGCCAGGAGAGCTGAGGGCAGTGCACTGGGGCCACAGTGGTGGGGGCTGTGCAGCAGGCCTGTGGCTTCTGGTCCTGCCCCTGCTCAGCCCTGGCTGAGCCATCTCCACCTTACAGTGGACCGATGCTGGGCCTACCAGATCTTACAGCTCAGAGGGCCTGACAAGACCCAACTCACAGTGGGCAGTTCTGGCTGCTCGGCCCCATGCATGTTTGTTTTGTCTTATTGGTGGATGCATAGTTCTCTGCTGCAGAGAACATAGCCTTGCTAGTGAACCCAGGGGTCTCATTGTGAGTCTCCCTAGAGCTTGTCCCCAGCCCCACAAGGCCCCTTTTCCCACCACCGAGGACTTCAGCACCGCAATGTCAGCTGGGTCATATGGCTCAGAGCTGCTTGTGTTGTTGGGTAACACAGGGCCACTTGCAGATACTAGTGTGGGGGTGGGCACCTAAAGGGGGCTTCCCCTTCCTTCTCAGGTGAGGATCTGCAAGCTCAACTTGTTAAGTTCTTAGAAAGACAGAATCAGAAAGAAAATGAAGTTGCTCTTTTTTGGCCCATTGTGTGTTGTTTTGGGTCACTGTATGCACGTGTCTCCCAACTAGTTCTGGCTTGCTTTAGGGCAGAATTAGAATCACAGCCCCTCTGCCCACCTAGCTCTGGGATCCTGGGCAAACCACATCACTTCTCTGGGCCTTGATGTTCCCCCTCTATAAACTGGGGATAACGTCAGAGCCCACCGTGGTGCTGTGAGCATTAAGAGAAAGAAAACACACAGGCCCCCAAATGATGTCTGCACACAGAAAGCCCCTTTAAGGGCTGGCTAGCATTCTCCCCTGTGACCCTCTGACAAAAAGCCCACCCCTACCCCAGTGCTCAGTAAATCTATGCTAATGTGTTAGTGGGTGTCGATGAGTTCATGTAACCCTTGGATCATAGGTGGTCAACATGTGTGTGTTTTAATAGGCTTGTTTACAGTGCTTCTAATGATGTGTGGACTCTTTAGGGGCTAGGGGGTTGTTCTCTCAAGCTGTAAACCCGGCATTGCTCTGCTCCACACTCTTCTCAGTGTTTCCAGCCCACCTGCTCCATAGCCTGCAGTCTCACGGACACCCTGAACCCAGGACTGCAGGGTGTATGTGTATGTGGTTTGTCCATGCGTGTATTGTTTGTATGTATGTGTGTGTGCTCTTTATGTATGGTATGTATGCATGTGTCCTATAGTTAAGTCCCCAGAAGCAAGAAAAAGTCAGACTGACCCTTCCTGGGAACAATCCTGGTGCCTTATCCACCTCTGAGGACACCGAGCACCACCCTGCTCTCCCAACTTGACTGGAGACAGCATCTATGCATATTTTTATATACAAATATAATATTGTAATATTTGTATCTCAGCATCTAACCTAGGGCTCTGGCTAAAAGTTTGCTCAATTCTGTAGGTGCTTCTGTAATTCAATAGGTGAAAAAGCAGTCCTGGAATGGTCTATTCTGGGCAGTGCTGCAGTGCCCTCTAGTGGATTCTCTCTGAACTTCATGAACTCTGACTTGTGGCAGCACTAATCCTTGAGCCGGAAAGCATAGAAGTTTGTCCTCAGAAGCCAGTCAGGCTTGGCCTCCATTACCGCTGGTCATTCTTCTGTCATGCAGAGAGCGAGGCTCAGCAGGAGCTGAGACTGTGTGGGTTGAGGCTGGGGTCACACTGAGGAGGGGGTTGAAGTCAGCCAACCAGATCTGAGCCCTCCTAGGGCAGGGGCAGAGGAAATTCAGACCACAGCTTTCTTCCCAACCCTCTCTTCTCTTTCTCTTCTCAGGCAAAAATGACTCAACAGATGCCTTGATTCTGTTAGCTAAAAAAAAAAAGGTATCTAAGGCAAGATGGCACACAAAGATAAAAATTCTCTCCTATGAGCCTAATACTTGACACCCACATCTAATCCATCAGCAAATCTTGTTGGTTCTGAACCCAAAACACATCCCAAACCCATCCCCACAGCCAGACCATTGCCCGAGCCACCATCACCTCCAACTTGACTTATCCCCACAGCCTCCTGGCACATTGCCTGGGTTCTGCTCTTCCTCCCCTACAATCTAGACTCCATATAGTGCCAGGAAGTTCTTCTAAAATCATAAACCAGATCACATTGCCAGGCCTTTAAGAAGGCTTCACTTGTCCCTCATTTCACTTGAAATAAAACCCAAACGCCTCCCTGTGGCCTATGTGTAGAAAGATGTCATCACAGAGGGTGGGCCCAGGACCAAACGGTAGGAGTGGCAGAGCTTGAACTCTGACACAGGAAGGGAGGCATTTTCTAATAATGAAAGCCGTTCGGGTTGCCTGCTCCACAAGGGGTAAGGTCCTGCTGGGGCCGTGCAGAGCTGGTTCTGAGAAGATTTCTGTACGAGGCTGACTGGGGGCTGCAGTGGGTCATCTCCTGCTGCCTTCCTGTCCCAGAATTTTCTATCTCTGGAAACAAGAAATGTGAGAAGGAAATCCCCGCTTTGTTGGTGGTGGCAAGATAAATAGAATCTGAACACAGGCAGTACCCGTTTAGGAAGGGTCAGCCTCTGCTTCTTCTGGAACACTTCCTCCCGAGAGGAGCACAGAACTTGATGGGCAGCCCCTTCTTCCTCTTCAGATGCTGGGCAGGCCAAGTCTGTCTGCCTCTTGGCAACTTCCTTGTCTCGGTCCCTCTTCTTCCCCTTTACAGAGTTCTGGTCACTCCTCCAAAACCCTGCTGGAGATGATGCTGCATGTTGGGAGAACAGAGATGCAAGGTGTAAACTCTGTGTCAAGAAAGTTCACAGACTAGGGGATCTGGGCTGGCAAGGAGTTATAGCTCCTTGAGGATGATGCTGGACTAGCGTGGAGGGTGAGGGAAGGGCAGAGCACACATGAACTGGAGAGTGTCAAATCAATGCTGGCCGGCATCACTCACCCAGGGAGCCACATGGTCGTGGTATCTGGAGAGTCCAAGGGTGGTGTCCAGGCTTGGGTGGTTTTTAAAGATCCTCAGGTGTTTCTAAGATGAGTAAGGGTGCGGGTCCCTGATTTCACTGGGAAGAGTTTCATCTTCAAGACACCTGGATTAGAATCCCAGTGTTGCCTCTTGACAGCGGTGCCTGTGGCATCTACCTCTGTAGTGCTGGAAATGATCAGGAGGAGGAACAGGAAGGAGGGAGGGATAGAGGAGACGAGCAGAGATTTCTTGGGCAGTGTGCCTGGCCAGAGATCACCAGGCTGCAGGCAGGTGTCTTTGCAAATGGCCACATCACACAGACACTGCTGCACTCCAGGCCCGGGCACAGTCGTGGGCACCCACACATTGCAGTTGCCCTTTCTGGAGCATCTGCCACCAGACTTGTTATAGAAGGAACCAAGATGGCACCTGCACACAGGGAACACGGTGCGTGCATACATTCACGCGTGCAGGCTAAGTCGCTTCAGTTGTGTCTGACGCTTTGTGATGCTATGGACTCCCGCCAGGCTCCTCTGGCCATGTGATTCTCCAGGCAAGAATACTGGAGTGGATTGGCATGCCCTCCTTCAGGGGATCTTCCCGACCCAGGGATCAACCTGAGTCTCATGTCTTCTGCACTGGCAGACAGGTTCTTTACCACTAGCATCACCCGGGAAGCCCAGGCAACACAGTAAATCCTTGCAAAACGTTATGGAAGGGACCTTCCCTGGTGGTCCAGTGGTTAAGACTTTGCCTTTCAATGCACAGGGTGTGGGTTCAATCCCTGGTTGGGAAGCTAAGATCCTACAAGCCTTGCGGCCAAAACACCAAAGCATAAAACAGAAACAATATTATAACAAATTCAATAAAGACTTTAAAAATGGTCCATGTCAAAAAAATCTTTAAAAAACCCAAAAACATTATGGAAGGATTTTCACCACCACTCTGTGACATGGGTACCATGAGTATCCATTACAGAGAAAGAAATGGGGGCATGGGTTAAGTGGTTTGTCTAAGATACCCGAAGTCAAGTCTTGGACTGAATTAGAATGCAGACCTGTCTCAGGCAAAAGCATAGAATGAGTCTGCCTTACTCACTATCCAGCTTAAGAAATAAAATATCATAGACACAATTGAAGCCTCTGTAGTCCCCAACTGAACTCCTTAACCCTCTCCTCTACAACCATTCTCCTGAATTTGGTGTTGATCATTTTCCTGCGTCTTTGTATAACTTTACCATACATGCAAAAGTTCATAAACAGTACATGGTATTCTACTGTATGTTTTGAACCATTTAGTGTCATAGCAATGAAAACCTCTTGCTATTGGTGTTTTCTTCTCAAAATAGTTCTTGACATTTATCCATGTTGATTACATGTATCTCTAAATTATGTTTTATCATCACTTAAATTTTTTTTTTTTTTAGTTGCGCTGGGTCTTCGTTGCTGTGCCTGGACTTTCTCTAGTTGTGGGGAGCAAGGGCTTGTCTTCATTGCAGGGCTGGGCTTCTCATTGCGGTGGTTTCTCTTGTTGCAGGGCACAGGCTCAGGAGTTCTGGTGCACAGGCTTTGTCGCTTTGCCGCATGTGGAATCTTCCCAGACTGGGGATCAAAGCCCTGTCCCCTTCACTGACAAGTGGACTCCTATCCACTGTACCACCAGGGAAGTCCTTAAAATTTTTACTTATGTATTTTGACATTTGAGATATAATTGACATATAACATTGTATTAGTTGCAGGTGTATGACAATGATTTGATGTTTGTCTGTATTGTGAAATGGTCACCACAATAAGTCCAAGTAACATCCATCACCACACAGAGTTATGGATGTTCTTCTTATGAAAATTTTAAAAAATTAATTTTTTGGCTGTGCTGGGTCTTTGTGGCGGCACTTAGGTTTTCTCTAGTCGCAGCGAGCAGGGGCTGCTCTGTAGTTGCAGTGCGCGGGCGTCTCATTGCAGTGATCTCTCTTGTTGTGGAGGCAAGCTTGAGGGCACGCGGGCCCAGTAGCTGCGGTGCTCGGGGTTAGTTGCTCAGAGGCATGTGAGATCTTTCCGGATCAGAGATTGAACCCATACTCCCTGCACTGGCAGGCAGATTCTTAACCATGGGACCAGCCGGGAACTCCTGATGAAAACCTTTAACACCTACTCTTACGGCAGCTTTCAGCTTTCAAATGTGTAATCCAGTCTGATTAGCTGTCGTCATGCTGTATGCTCCCTCTCCAGGACCTGCCTTATAACTCGGAGTCTGTCTCTTTCGACCACCTTCACCAACTTTGCCCACCCCTCACCTCCTTCCTCTGGCAACCAGTCTGTTTTCTGTATCTATGAATTCTGCTTTTTTTTTCTTTTCTAATAAGATTCTCCATATGAACGAGGTCACACAGTATTTGTCTCTTTCTGTCTGACAGTTCACTTAGTATAAGGTCCTTAAGGTCTAGCCATGTTGTCACAAACGGGAGAACCTCCTTCTTCCTGGGGCTGAACACCACCCCATCGTGGATACTTGCCACATTGTCTTTTTCCATCTGTCTGTCAGTGGACTCTTAGCTTGTTTTTGTGTCCTGGGTATTGAAAATAATGCTGCCACGAACATGGGGATACAGATATGTTTTTGCGTTTTTAAATTTCATTTCTTTTGGATAAATACCCAGAATGCCATGATTGCTGGGTCGTATGGTAGTTTTCGGAGAAGGCAATGGCACCCCACTCCAGTACTCTTGCCTGGAAAATCCCATGGACGGAGGAGCCTGGTAGGCTGCAGTCCATGGGGTCGCTAAGAGTCAGATAGACTGAGCGTCTTCCCTTTTACTTTTCACTTTCATGCATTGGAGAAGGAAATGGCAACTCACTCCAGTACTCTTGCCTGGAGAATCCCAGGGACGGGGGAGCCTGGTGGGCTGCCATCTATGGGGTCGCACAGAGTCGGACACGACTGAAGCGACTTAGCAGCAGCAGCAGCAGCATGGTAGTTCTCTGTATAGTTCTATTCTTAGTTTTTTGAGGTATCACCATACTGTTTTCCACAGTGGCTGCACTCATTTACATTTTTCTCTACACCAGCATTTTTATCTCTTGTTTTTTTTCGTAATTGCCATTCTAACAGGTGTGAAGTGGTTTATCACTGTGATGTTGATTTGCATTTGCCCAGTGATTAGTGATGTTCAACCTTTTCTTTCTTTTAAAGGTACAGGCATACTTCATTTTATTGAGCTTCACTTTAGTGCACCCTGTGGATAGTGCATTAAACATTTTTTTATTGGGGTATATTTGATGTGCAATATTATATATGTTTCAGGTGTACAACACAGTGATTTCACAATTTTTAAAGGTTATACAGCATTCATTATTACTACAAAATACTGGCTATATCCTCTGTGCTGTACACTATATCTTGGTAGCTTCTTTTATATATCATGGTTTATACTTCTTAATCCCTTACTCCTAATGTACCTTTCTGTTTCTTTTTTGTTATATTCATTACTTTGCTTTATTTTTTAGATTCCACATGTTGGCGAGATCACACCGTATCTGTCTTTCTGTCTTATTTTAGTTAGCATATTACCCTCCAAGTCCGTCCACGTTGTTGCAAATGGCTGTGAGCCTTTTCGTGTGCCTGTGGCCATCTGTGTGTCTTCTTTGGAAAAATGTCTACTCAGATCCTCTGCCCGATTTTTCTATTGTTTTTACAGTCACTTTTTAAAAGTCATGATTCTGTTGATGGCCCTTAGGTTGCTCTCAATTTTCCGCTATTATAGACGGTGCTACCACAGACATTTCTGTGTGGGTGACCTTGTGCCGGCATGGGAGAGTTTCACAAGGGTGGGTGCACACGCAGGAGTGGAGCTCCTGGGCTCAGGGCATTGTGCTCTTCAATTCCTGTAGTCTATGTGCCAGCTATGTGCCCTATGCCCTCCCCCACATTTGGTGGAACCAGATTTCACGTGTACAAGGCTACTTTCCTATTCTGGGCTGAATAGCCCTTTTGTGATAAAAACAACAGAACAGTCACACAGGGAATGCATCTAGACCACGTTCTTGGCTGTTAAGTCCTCAGCAAAGCCTGGATGGAGGTCGCTAAGGCAAGCTGTGCCGTTATTAATTCAGGAAGAACATCCTGTTAGGAAACATGGAGTGAGAGACGTGGAGTGTGCTGGGAACTTGGACGTGCCTGTTGGCCATCTCCACCAGCAATCTGCTTCAAGGCACCATCTTTTTGTCTCGACCTTGTGTTTGAGGGAATAAACAGGGAGCTCAATCTTCTGGGTTTGCCTGGCATGATCCTAGTTCATGCCAGTTGTCCCAGCAAAAGTATTAATAGCATCTTCTTTGACTCTTCAAAGTGCTTAGCTTGGAAAGATAAATTACACGGTCACCCTAGCTATAAGAGCGACAATTCAGATCAATTTCCTATCCAAAGTGTTCTGATTTTTGATACTCTGCTGGGATTGATGCAGAGATGATGGAGGACTTTGAGAGCCTGGGGGCTGTGAATCCTGGGGTCAGAGCCGCCACTGTTGCTGCAAAAACAAGATTGAAGATGGAGGTACAAGCCCTCAGAAACTTTCAGAGAGCTGACCACAGCCCCTTCCCCTGAGAAGGTCTGGTGTGCTCACTGAGGAGGCCTGGCCTTGCTTCCCACGCACTGCCCATGGGACGGCCAGCTCAGGGGCAGGTGGTGCCGGGCAGCCTGGAAGGCCCTCCCCCTCCCAGGCTCCTCAAGATCGGAATCTGTTCCAGGCCACCAGACAGCGCTGCCTGCCAGCCCGTTCACAAAAACAGTTCCTGGACGTGCTTCGTGAGTTGTGGCCAAGCTCTTGTGACACCACCTCTTAGAATTACAAAGAGATCCTTTGTGGGCAGCCGGCTCCAGCTAACAGCTTGTGGATGGCTGGACTCCCCCTGGCACTTTCTTTACTAGACAGCCCCCTCACTCCTGTCCATTCACTTCCAGACAATCTGGGATCCTAGATGGATAATTGGGCCATCTGATCAACCTGAAGAGGTAGGTCAGGGCGGCCTTCCAGTGTTAAAGCTTCCGGAGGAAATGACAGGGCACAATGGGAGACCTGTGGTGGGAGACAGCTCAGGGCACCGGCATTCAGGGGTTCTCTTCCAGCACTGGGCCACCTCCCAGGCACAGGCCACCAGCTTAGCAGCATGCTCATGTGACAAAGGCTTATCCTTAGAAATAAGTCCACATGGGATTTCCAACCGAGCCGCCTCAGCAGCTGAGTCTCTTGCTTTAAAGAATAGACCCACTGAGGATAACTCCTACCAGAGGCGTTTCCAGACGCCTCTGGGGTTACCACCTCCATGAAGTCTTTGTTGAGCTGCCCCACCCCCACCTAGGCCCAGATAATAGTGTGCCCTCTTGCAATTGTGCCTCCCCCATGATCCATGATGACTGTAGACACACACACACACACGCACACATGCCTATCACAGCAGAATTATTCCCCCAAGGACAGTGACAGGATCTCATTTAGTTCTGCATTCCCCTTTATGCACTAGGTGCTTAGTACAAGTTTCCTGAATGAAGAAATGAGTCAATCCTGCACCTAGAGGGCTTGATCTCGGAAGCTGACTGAATAGAGGAACTCAGATGATAGGTCAAGTCTCTTTTTCGCCTTCCTCATTTTTGTCTGTCTCAGTTTCTGCTGTGTGGACAGACTGTTTCCATGTTCGGGGAGGATGGTCACCAGCAAGCCCTAATTCTTAGCACTTCTGCTCTGGGAAAAGAAGGCAGCTCCATGGCCTTCCCATAGTCCCTCAACTACCCCTGGGCCCATGATGGGCGGGGGGCGGTCCTCTGACTGGAAAGCCCACTAGAATCCTATGGTTACACTGGGGAGAGACAGCTCCCCAAAGTGAGGGGATGGAGGTGGTCCTGAAAAGACAGAGTTAATGGACATCCAGAGCACAGCACTGAAGCTTGAGGAATTCCTAGGAAGAGAGATTCAGAGCTAGAGGACTCTGGGAGCCTCTAATAACAACAGCCAAGGAGCTTAGGCCTGGCCAAGTTTTACAAGGACATCCCCTCTGCAAGCACAAGAAGTTGTTATACCTGCAGGTTCTGGACATCAGTCAACAGTGAGTGGATGTTAACTGAGGGCCTGCTCAATACCAGACACCGTGCAGGCCTGGTGGGAGGGTGGGCTCGGTGGTCAGCAAACCTGACATGTCCCCTGCCTTCCCATGGCTGGCCATCTATTTGATGGCTATGTCCACTGAGCGGTCTCCACTGAGTCTCACCTCCTAGCAGGCTTTGATTCCAGGATGACTGGGGTGGGGCCAACTTCCCAACAGCTAACATTCTTAGAACTGGGCTTGACGGCACAGCCCCATTTCGTTCTGGCAACAGTGCTATCTGTAGATTTTAGGCCTTAGAGTCAGAAACAGGTCCTAACTCAAGAAAGAAAACACACACACACACACACACAAACAAAAAACAGGAGAGAGGAAATTCGAGGGTGGAAAGAGAGAGAGAGAACCGGAGAGTCAGTTCACCGAGCTGAAGGAAACCATGGACAGGCCCGCTTTAGGGTGGGCTGGGATGGAACCAGGGCCTGCAGTGGCTGTATGTGGACTCTAGAGGGTGCTGCTCCACGGGCTCAGCATCAGCTACCTTCTGTCCCCGCGACCTCTCAGGCCTCCAATGCCCAGAACAAGGCTCTGACTGACCTGACCTGGGCCGATGCCCATCTCTGGGATGGGGGTCAGGTTCTGTGATTGGCAACCTTGCCCTGTGGAGTTGAGGAATGGCAGGTCACCCAAAGGAAGGGTGAGAGGGAGGGAAATGTATTGCGTGAGTGTGTGTTCAGTCATGTGCTACTCTTTGCAACCCCATGGACTATATGAAGCCTGCCAGGCTCCTCTGTCCATGGAATTTTACAGGCAAGAAAACTGGAGTGGATTGCTACACCCTCCTCCAGGGGATCTTCCTGACCCAGGGATCAAATCCGTGTCTCTTATGTCTCCTGCATTGGCAGGTAAGTTCTTTACCACTGAGCCACCTGGGAAGCCCAGGTGGTGTATTGGGGGTGGACAAAAACAGCAGCCATGTACCGTCTAGATGCTGTTATTATCTCCACCTTCTAGGCTTAGAGAGGTTAAAAGGCTTGCTCAAGGTCACAGTGGTGGTGAGTGACAGGACCTAAACCCAAACTTCTTGGCTGCAGAGCCCACACTCTTAATCTCTATACCATGGGTGGGGGACAGTGGGGGTACCTCACTGGATCAGAAACAGTAATTTAACAGGATAATATAGTGGTGAAGAGTTTGTGGACCAGTTAGAAGGGAATCACAATCAAACAGGCCAGAGAGGAAGGACCAACTTACATCAAGGCAGGAGTTAAGATGGATGGGAGGACATGAATGACTGGAGAGCAGGAAGAGGAATGTTAAGGAGCTAAGACCTGTCACAGTTGATAACGAATGGGATGAAGGAAAAAAGGAAGAAGAGAAGTCTGTGCAGCCGTCCTGTGTGGGCACCTGGTGGACGGCACTGTCCTTCCTGGAGCAGAACGCAGAGGAGGAGGTAGGGGGTTGAGGGTGGAAGGGAGATGAGTCTAATTTTGGACATGTTGGAGTTGAAATGCCTGAAGAACACCCCAATGGAGATGTCCCGGAGCCTGTGGAGATGGGGTCTGAGTGTGGGAAAGAGCCGCTGGCATAGCTGGTGTCCCCCGAGGGGGCCAGGTAGCATAAGACTCCCAAAGGCAAGCCTGGGGGTTGCAGCATTTAAGAGCCATTCAGAATACTTCCCAGGGACTGAATTTCATGAGAAAACATCAGGGAAGGGCTCTCATTTGTTACTGCCCATCAGTGTGGTTCTTTCTGCCCCACCCCCTCTCCCCACCGTGCCTCACCCAGTCTGTAAGTCAGTCCTTACGTTCCAGTGTCCAGAGCATTTCCTGAGCAGAGCCTGGTCTGGCCTGCTGAGTGTGCTTTGTGGCGCTGCAGCACTTACTATAGCAACTTAATCAGGTCAGTAAATACTTGCCCTGCTAGACCTGAGCTTCCATGCAGGCAGGAGCCGTGTCTGTCTCTCTGGGGTATCCTTGTAGGAGGTGGAGACACTCCCCGCCCTTTTCCAGGGATGTCTATTTACGTGGTTAGTTTCTGAGGCTCAGATGGGGACTGGGTTTCATGTATTAAAACTCAGTCACGTTCCTGTGGCCCTTCTCTCCCTTCCTTCACCTATGCCCCTGAATCCATGGACAGCCAGGCTATCCTGGAAGCTGGTGTCTTCTCCTCTCCTGTTTTTCTGCACAAGTACAGGGCCCCTGGGAGGGCTCTGCATTTGGGCCAGGGCCCCTGATAAGGCCCTGGTCTGGACTGTCAGGCTGAGGAGGTGCTCCATTGGCTCAGAGAGACACCGACTTTGGGATGTCTCATATACTCACTCAGCTAATATTAATAATAAAGAGGAACCTTGGTTTCTCACTTATTTTTATCCTCAGTGCCTTGGGAACTTTATGGAAAGGGAGGCTGATGGGAGGGCAAGACTTAGCCACCTACTGGACCCCTCACCTCATTTAATCAGGGAAAGAAGGAAGGCAGATCTGGAAAGACCAGAGCAGGCTTCTGGCCTCCAATCACAGCCGTTTATGATGCTCTGTCCCTGGGAAGACAGGAGACAGAGATGGCCAAGTCTTGTCCTACCGTCACTCCCCTTCCTATAAAGTTCCCAAGGTGGGGAGGATAAAAATAAGTGAGAAACCAACATGCCTCTTTATCATTAATATCAGCTGAGTCAGAGCATTGGTCTCGGAGCTCTGAATGCAATGCAAATCCTGGGCAGTGTTCTTGTGCGCAGTCCACACACCGTGCCAGACGACGGTGACGTTACAAGAGTCCCAGGCTTCATCCTGACGCATTTTTGAAAGGCCCCTGTCGGTCTGCCAGCAAGTAGTGGTGTAAATATCAAGAATGGGGTGTAAATATCAAGAACGGAGCAGGAGTCCAAAGGTCCGAAGGGCCGATTAGGTAGGTAGCATTTCCTTGGCCAATGAGTAGCCTCCAGCTCTGATAAAAGTCTCTCAAACTGCCTGTGTTCTGCGTTCAAAGTAACGCTACAAGCTGAGCATCCTGTTTTCTCCTTGTTCTACAACTTTTGTTCATTTAGCAGAGCGTCCAGCACTAGCAATAATAATTAGCATTGACTAATAGTAGTAAATGACCCTACCATTTATTGATGACTTATTGTGGGCTAGGTATTCCATTCAGGCTTTTACATGTTTCTCCTAGGAGGTTGGTGTTGTTATTTTAGGAATATGGAAGTGGAGATTCAGAGAGAGGAAGCGACTTGCTCAGGTCACAGTGCTGAGGAGAGGTGGAGTCCGGTTCGTAAGCCAAGTCTGGTGAACTCTGAAGCCCCGTTCTTTCGCCGCTGTACTGCTCTCCCTCCGGCTGGGAGCAATAGGTGCCGTGGGCACTCCGAGAGTAGCAGCAGGGACCCAGACAGGCCTGACGACACACATTCCCAGAAGGAGGAAGCTAGTGGGTCTGACCGCAGAGCAGTAGCTTTGGCAAACAGGGAGAAGCAAATGCCTCACCTGTCCAGTGACTGCAGAACTCGGGCAGGTCAGGGGCCATTTTCAGCTGGGCTGGAATTGGATGAAACTGGCCAGAGCCAGTATCAGGGCAGATACTGGGGAACGGGGACAAGCGGGGAGAAGGGGCTGGGGATTCCAGTGACCCCTCCCCACCTGGGGCAGGTACAGAAGACTTGCACTACCCAGAGACTCAAGGCAGGATCTGGCGAGGGCTTGAGCTCTGCAGAGGAAAGGAGAGCCCCTGGCGGGGGCCAGGGGGTGGAGAACCACTGACCCTGGTGGTCCCGAGTGGGCCTCTCTAGGGATCCTTTCATATCAGGTGGAGGTGAAGGGAAGAGGAGGGGAAATGCAAGACGCAAAGGCATTATCTTGTAAAGCAAATGTAACTGATCGACTTCTCTCCCTGAAACCTTAAAACCTATGGGGACTTCCTATCTTCCTTGGGGAGAACTCCAACCTCCTTCACATGGCTGCTGAAGTCCTCTGCAATGTAGCACTGCTGACCCACCAGTGACTCCTGGGCTGTCACCACCCCCAACACCTACTTTATGACCTGGTGTTTCTCCTGACCTCCCTCTGACATTAGGCTCAACTTTTTATTTATTTATTGAACTTTTATTTTGTGTTGGGGGTACAGCCCATTAACAATGTTGTGATAATTTCGGGTGAACAGCAAAGGGTCTCAGCCATGTACGTACATGGATCCATTCTCCCCTAAATCCCCCTTCTGGGAGCTTCTAAGACACATCAGTGCCAGGCCCTGCCCCCCGCTGAGATCCCTAGACATGGGCAGCCTTCATTTTTAAAAACTGCCCAGGTGATTCTGGTGTGTGGAAGCTGAGAATGCCTACTGCTCAGCATTCTTGTCTGTCACCCTCTACCGGCCAGCTTCTCTTATTCACCAGGCCTTAGCCCTGTCTCAGCTCCATGCCTGCCTCCTTAGGAAAACTTCCCTCACTCCCATCATGGTGTTCTTGACAAGGTGGGCTCGGTGCATGTCTGTGCCTAGGCCCCCTATTGTCCTGGGCTTGTCCTGTGTTTCCTGGACACCTGCCTTCCCCCTCTGACCGTGACCTCCCTGCGGTCAGGGGACCTGATCACAGTTGTTCCCTCACACCTGGCATGCAGTAGCTATTCAATAAATGGCTGAAATGATAAATATCAAGTCAAAATCTGCCTCCCTAAAAGTCACCCTTAGGGAATTCCCTGACAGTCCAGTGGTTAGGACTCTGCACTTCCACTGCAGGGGGCGTGGGTTTACATCTCTGGTCTGAGAACTAAGATCCTGCAAGCTGTAAGGTGCAGCCAAAAAAAAAAGTCATCCTTAGTCCCTGATATTTCTTCCTTCCTAATTAAACATGAAAGCCCCAGTCTTTTCCATTTTTTAACTTTCCCCAAACGGCTATGGGTATTGGTCTTAAATTAGCACTTTTGGATCCCTCTGGGTCCTCGCTGTCCTCCTGAGCGGGGAGCTGGCTTTCTGTTCCTGCAAACATTAGTGTTTCCCCAAATAGCTCCTAGAAAAAGGAAGTGCAGTGTCTCCACAAGAAAAGACAGTTTGCAAACAGGAGCTCTGCGCAGGCAGGCTCAGCGGCAACTGAGGCATCCCTCTGTCTGGGAGATGTTTAAAGCACCTCCACTTAAGATCACAGAGAGATTTAGTCAATACTCCTCTATTTCCTCCTCCACCCTTCCTCAAGGGAAGCCAGAACTGAGCTCCTGTCAGAGAAGATACAGGCCGTAGAACAGCTTCAAGAAAGCGGAGGGGATGATCCAGGTTGGATCGGAAGAAGATGAAGGCCAGAAGCTGCCAACAGGGCGTTAATTGGCTTTGGAACAGCTGAGAACTTCACCCTGGTCCAAACACCCCGAGGCAATTTCCAATTTCCGAAAGCAACTGTGGAGGAAGAGGTCTGTACCTTTCTCGCCTCCTTGAATGGGCAGCTCGGAAGTGGGGGAAGGAGCCAGGAATCCACGGGGCATCCTTTTCCTCCACCAACTGCCCAGGGCCTGGACGGAAGCCAGGCTGCCCGCCTCCTGGGGCTTGGGAATGAGCCCGAGAATAAAGGAAGCTGCGGGCCCGGCTCCCATCCCGGAGGGGAGGTGCTGACGGCAGCCAGTGCCCGGCCCTGCGGGGATCAGAGGAGAGGAATGGCTGTTGCCAGAGCGTTGCGTGCGGACAACTAAGCTTTGTTAGATTTCTGGCTCCATTGACTTTTCTTCTCTGAGATCAGTTTCCTCATCCGAACATGAGGGTGTTGTTGGGCCAGGAGTCAAAGGTTATTTCTAGGCTTGCCTTCTGGGGCTGGTGAGAAAACGGAGAAAGCAGAGAAAGAGAAAAGTGTGGGAGTGATTGTGACTCAATGCATGTCTGCAGATGACCACAGTTCTTGACAGGAAGCCCTGCTCATAAAGGAAGAGTGGAGAGTCTCCCCTACCTCTCAGATGAGACATCAGATGAGGAAACTGAAGCCGGTGGAGCTTTATTTACGTTTTAAAAATGTTTATCTGCACGGGGTCTTAGTTGCGGCACTCGGGATCTGCATGTGAACGCTTGTTGCAGCATGTGGGATCTAATTCCCTGATCAGGGATTGAACCCTGGCCCCTGCATTGGGGCTTGGGGTCTTAGCCATTGGACTACCAGGGAAGTCCCCCAAGAAGTTTTAAAAGACTCACACATGATCACATGGTAGCCAGCAGAGGACCTTTGTCTACTACAGGGATGGCAGGTTGGTGGAACTTCCTATGCCAACTCTCAGAGATTGACGAGGGCAAGGGCCGTCTGCAGCATGGCATTGAGGAAACAGCCCATAGTTGATGAGCAACGTCTGCCATAGGCTTGGGAGGAGGAAGCGGCAATAGGAATCCCATATATTTGCCCTTCTTACTGGCTGATTCAGTAAATTGCTACTTCATGCAGGTAAGTGGTCCTTATACTGCAGATTCAGTGGAAAATAAGACAAGCCCTTGCTCTCAGGAAGCTAACGTTTTAGAAAGGGAGACAGACAATGCATACATAGACAAATGACTATATAATATAATCTCAACTAGTGCTAAGTATAAGGAAAATAAAATAGTGCAATGGGAGAGACAGTGATGGTGTGGGGGAGGAGGGAGGAGATCAAAGTGGTCAGAAAGGTGATATTTAAGTGGAGACCTAAATTCTGAGAGGCAGCTCTATAGGAGCTGGAAAAAGAAGAGATCCAGACAGAGGGAATAGCCAGTGCAAAGATCCTGAGGTGGTACCTACAAGTGACAGAGAGAGATCAGATCTGAGGCTGCCTAGGTGGTACTGGAGGTCAGCGAAGGAGGTGGGAGTGTTGTTGTCAGCTGTCAGCTCCATGAGCCCATCTGAATGCTGACAGGCCTCCCAAACCTAGCCAGTCCAAAATGACATCCTCAGTCCCTATTCCCCCTTCCTGCCCCAACCACATTGCCCCTCCTCAAGTTTTTACTTCTTTTCCTATAAATGACCACCCATCCCATTGCTTAGACTACCATGCTGTACAAAGCCAGCCCTGTCACCATCACTTCTTGCCTTCCTCCCTGGACTCTGCCTCCACGCTAGTTCTTAACTGAAACCCCAAAAGCACTCATCCCCCATCACTTATTTTCCCAAAGCCCTCTTCTCCTAGTTTTGTCTTTCTCACCACCATCCCCAAACCACAAACCCAGGAACACATATTTATCATTTTTTAAAAAGAGAATTTGGAGTTGGTTCCAGCCCCAATTCAATTTGCATACATTCTATTTTAATTATCCCCAAACTGACCATGTGTCCAGATTGGTTCTGGGGCATGAGTGTTAATTATTATATGGCACCTGCAGTTATTAGATATTTGCAGTGCTCCCGGCCCTGTGGTCAGAGCACCATCATAGCCCTGTGAGGGCGGTATGATCATTGTCCCACCTTCATTCCCATGGATACTTGGACTCAGAAAGGTTCAGCTTCTTATCATAAGTCCCCCAGCTGGTAAATGACTGAGCTAGGATTTAGACTTAGCTCCCTCTGATGCCAAAGTCCAAGGTTTTGCTTCTACATTAATCTCCCTCCTGGAAACAAACCGGCAAAGAATGATGGGCCCAGAGAGAGGCCCATCTTGACCTCAGTCTGGACGTTCTCCCTTCACTCCAAATTAAAAGCTGGAGGAGCCTGCTCCTGGGTTCCTTGGTACTTCATCAGCCTGAAAAGATAAGAGGGCGAAGACTGTCTGCTCACTTAGCCCTGCAGAGATGAAAGCCCTCCTTATCTGGCCTGGCTCTCTATTCCTGTCCCTCCACCTGCCCTCTGCTCACGTCTGTTCTGTTGCCAGGTGGTCACTTCCTGCCCAAGGTTGCTGTAGCCAGTACTCAGGTGCCCTCCAGCCTGTCGGCCTCTTGATCAGGAGCCATTCCCGTGGGAACCATAGTGCCAACATCCGGTGAGGACGGGCCCTCCGTTACCTGCTGGCCCTGCAGCCTCTGCTATCGGGCCCGAGAACAAAGGAGCCTGGTGCCTGCCGCTAGGCAGGCTGTGTTTGTCCAGGGCGAGGCCTACCCTGGCACAGATGTTGAGCAAACAGGACTGCCGGCCTCACAGATCCGCCTTACGAGCAGGACTTCAGCTGGGAGGTGTTGCTGCCAGGCCACCTGCCGAAATGTTACCCTGTCCTACTGCAACCAGCACCCCAGGGCAGAGGGGGCTCTAGGGCCAGCCCTCCTGTCTCTGGGCCTCAGGCTTCCAGCTCTGCAATGGGAGAGTTGCATAAGGTGATCTCCAAGATCCTTTCTGTGGCCTAGAACCTTGAACGGTGTTTCTGGGAGTCTCTGGGGCTTGAGAACAGATTGAAGGGGTGAAATCTGGGAATCTCATGGCATCCTCCCCCACCCTCACCCACACTCCAGCCCCATGTACCCTCACATGCCTCTGGCCAGTAGGACTAACCTCTCTAGAGCAATGTCCCTGAGCACTGGA
Organism: Ovis canadensis; assembly: GCF_042477335.2. Lineage (NCBI taxonomy): Eukaryota > Metazoa > Chordata > Mammalia > Artiodactyla > Bovidae > Ovis > Ovis canadensis. The sequence goes on along the minus strand of NC_091245.1, from coordinate 205,834,204 downwards.
TCCATGGATCAGTTTACACTAATGGAACTTTTAGGACTGGATCTAGGATACTTCATGGTCAAAGGATTAAGTGTGACCATTTTGCTTCTGAGGCAGCTCAGAATCTGATCTCTTACTCTCTGTCCTGAGAAATCTCATGGTATCTGGAGGAGGTTCAGAGGGATGGATGTTTCTCCAGTTAGGACAGTGAGAGGCTGCATGGTGATAGTGACTCTCGGACTTTAGAGTGCATCAGAATCACCTGGAATGCTTATTTGAAATGCAGACTGTTGGGCTCCATATCCCCAGAAATTCTGAGTCCCAACATCCAAGGTGGATGGGTGGCTTAGAATTCTGAGTTTTTAGCAGGCACCTAAGTGATCCTAAGGTGTCTGATGAAGTAGAATGAGTGAATCTGAAAGCTATATAATCCTTAAAAAAAAAAAAAAGAGCTATAGACTCTGATTCAAATCCCATCCTGCTACTTATGAGCATTGTGACTTGGGGCAAATCACTAAGCCTTTCTAGATGTCAGTTTCGTTTGTAAAATGGGGCTATAATAACATCTACATCTTAGTAAACTAGACTGATTTTTTTTTTCAGAGTGTTTTTGCACTTTGCAAACATTTGTTGAGCAAATGGGGTAGGAGTCTATTTGCCCAGTTCAGAAACCTGGGGATTCTTCTTAATGTCTCTATCTACCCCATGCTTCTCAACCACCCAATCACAATTCCCCTGAGCTCTGTGTCCTAAAATATCTTAGACCTACCCACTTCTCTCCATCCCCACAGCCACTATTCTGGTCCAAGCCACCACCTTCCTCTGCCTGCCCACTGCACAGCTTCCTCACTGACCTCCCTGATTCCACCCTTGCCTCTTCTCATTCTTCCTTCCCAAAGAAGCCATGTTAACCTGATAAAGTAATGCCCCTGCTTCAGACCGTAGCTCTTAGGAAGGCCTTCTGAGTCAAAAAAAAAAAAAAAAAAAAATCCTCTGCTCCCCACAGCTACTCCCAAACTTCCTTTTGGCTCCCCTCAGCCTCCAACTCTATATTTAAGATACTCTGAACTTCTTTCCATTTCCTCCAATGAATATCAGTTTCTCTTGCCCCTGGGACTTCACACAAAGCGTGTTTGCTTTGCTTGAGACTGCCCTCCCCGGTCCCCAAACACATATTCTTCGCCTACTATTCATCTTTTATATTTCGACTTGAATGTCATTTCCTCAGGGCCAGACATAGCCATGCCTCTCGCATGGGCTCCAGCAACTCCGTCCTTCCTCCATAACTGTTACACTCTGCGGTGATGACTTCATGCCTGCCTCCACCGCTGTGTTAGCTCCAAGAGAACACAAACCTCTGTCTTATCCATTGCTGTATCGCCAGAAAACTCTAGTCAGTCTTTGGCTCAAAGAATGATGAAATACACGAATGAATAAACAAGTGAGAAGATCCTGGTCACAGGATGTGTCGCAGAGGACGCCCACCTGGTAGTGCGTAAGCCGCGATTAGGTTGGGTCCGGACGTGCCTGTAAAGACAGCCACATGGGGGCGGCCTCAGGCACGCACAGACCACACGGGGGCGCCCCCGGCTCGTTTTACGTGAATGGCACCTCGGACTCAGGTTCGGTTACTAATCACCACTGGGGACAGGAGGCGGGCTTCTCCTTCTGATGGACAGTATCGCTCCGCCCAATCTAATTCATCTTTTCTTTGGCCCCGCCCACCCCAGGCCTCAGAGAACCTGAGGGTGGGCGTGACGGAACCGCTGCCAACTGAACTCCGGCGGAGTGCTGTTGAGGCCGAACCAGCGCGCCTGGCGGTCTGTGAGTGGGCGGCGGGTGGCTAGGGGCGGGGACTCCGCGATGACAGGCAGGCGGACAGCCCCGCCCCTCTCATCCAGAGCGGCCGCGCCAGCGCTGGGGACAGCAGAAGTGAGTACGTGAGCGGCGCAGCAAGAACCCAGCTCGGACCCCGGACGGCGCGCGCACCCGGAGTCTCAGATCCCAGTCGGGCCCGCAGGAGACCGCTGGATTACTGTGCACACCGAACTACCACCATTCGCTCCCTCCCGCCCCGGCCCGCCTCCCCGAGTTCTCTGGCTCCGAGCTTTCCAAGCGCCCCGGATCCTCCTGGACCTGTCCGTCCAGATTCCCCCAGGACCAACCTGCCCGCTTACCCCAGGATCGCCCGGCTCAGGGCGCCGCCTGGGTCCCGGAGCCGACTGCCTGGATTGCACCCTCCTTGCCTGGATCTCCTGGGACCGTGCGCGAGCCTTCTCGCGCCTGCCGAGCGGATCCTCCTGCGGGTGCCCGCAGCCCCGCCGGCGCGGCCCGGCGCGGCCCGGCTCGGCTCCCGGAGCCAGTCCCGGCCATGGCCCGAGCCCGCCCGCCGCCGCCGCTGCCGCCGGGGCTCCTGCCGCTGCTCTCTCCGTTGCTGCTGCTGCCCCTGCTGCTGCCCGCCGGCTGCCGGGCGCTGGAAGGTGAGCGGCGTCGGGGGAGTGCGTCCAAGGGTTAAGGTGTCCGGGTCGCCCGAGCGGGAGCCGGGGGTGAGTCTGCGGTGTCGGTCCGATGCGGTCCAGGCGCACTTCGGAGGAGGCTCGGTCACCCGCACCCTCTCCAGAGGCTGGAGCTGGGGTGGCGGGGACGCCTTGGGCGCCGCCTCGTAGGTTCCAGCTGCCGGCTGTCTGCCAGTTGTGGGATCGCAGGCAGCTCGACCTGGGTGAGCGTCCCTGAAAAGTCATGGCCCGGCGGTGAGCTTCTGTAGGAGTGCCAGGCACTCAGAATAGAGGAGCGGCGTCCTCCGCACCTCCTGGTTGCAGGGAAGTGTGCGCGACCCCCACCAGGCAAGGCCGGGGCTCTGAGGCTGCTGCTGGGCTCCCCGGGTTGAGGGGCCGCGTCGGCGAGGAACCTCTTGGAGTTAACCCGGAGAGTGAGTGCGTGCACGCCGCTTTGTCAGGGGATGGCTGCTGGGATGGTGAGGCGGGAGCCTGTTATTGTTGACGGTTTACCGAGCGCCAACTACCCACAAGGTGCTGTGTGCACCGCCGTTGCATACTGCTCCGGCGCTCCCCCTCTGCCTTCTTGCAGGACCCCCACCCCCAGTGCTGGGGTCTCCACCGAACTCCAGAGGTTGTGGGGTTTGTCTCAGGTAGAGCTAGAGCTGATGCCTTACCCATTATCCAGTGGAAAAGGCCAGGCTTCTCCGTGGGTTGTGTGAAACCTGCAGAGAGGGCTGCTGGGAAGGGGGGGTTGCTCCAACTTCCACAGGACTGTGCCTGGATGAACAGCCTAAGTGGTTTTGGCCCCCGTGGGAGAGCTCACATAATCCACTTGACACAAGCCTGCGGGGACAGAGGCACTGACACCGGGCAAACAATAGACAGACAGACAGATACACATACATACACACACGGTTTTCTAAAATTTTTGGAGCCATTAAATGAGGCAATAAAAACCTTCCTGAATGTGGAGGAAAGGACACCACAGACTGCGGGAAACTGAGATGACAGGCAGTACTTCTATTTGGTGTCTTTAACCTATCTAGTCACTTTCTTAGTTTAAGAACAAAAACATGAATTCTGTGTGACTTGGTTTGTTCTCATGTTCACAGTCGGTAAACTTGAAGGTTGGAAGGAAAAAAGAACAGAGTTACAAGAGAAAGGCATCTTCTGGTGCTTTTTCATTTTCTCCAGGAGGAAAAAAAACATTCTTCTGAATCCCCATCGTCTTTTATCTCTGAGCCCATTGGTGCTGACAGACTGATTCACACGGGTGGACACATGCAAATCCAGACAGACACACCGAGGTCGCACCCACACTTGGCGCACACTCACCCACATGTGTGTGATAGGATCACAGGCGTGAGAAACCAGTGTGGAGCTTTGTTGTTGATCGCCTCAAGGGTGTGAGCCTGCTGGAGTTCCCAGGTCTGTGTCTTAGCTTAGGAGAGCCGACACCGGCACATGCGCTTACGGGGCTGTGTGTGCCAGGCCCCAGAGCCCTTGTTGTGGGGTGCGGTGGACGCTGATGCTGAGAGCGGGGCGAAGGGGGGGTGGTTTGGGTCAGGTGAGCAAGGGCTACCTGAAAAGGCTCACCCCCTTCCTTCCTTCTTCCCTCCCTGTGTCCCTTCTTCCTGTTTCCCTTCCTTTATTTCTCCTTGTCACTCTTCACAATCTGCTGGTCCCTTTAGACCCTAGCTGGCAGGTCCTAGCTGGGAGCTGGCATCTGGCTTTCCAGGCCCAGGACATGAGGGGCAGACCAGGAGGCAGAAGCCTGGTGAGCTGCAGCAGCCCAGGAAAGAGAGGGCAGTGGGGCTGTGGCCCCTCCTCTGTCCCTTCCTCCCTCAGCTGTGAAGTGGGGTCTGGGGCTCTCCCCTGACTGCGCGGGTGGTCGCTGGGAGGCCAGGCCAGTGTGGGGTGCTCCTAAGAAGGTGGCAGTGCCTCCCAAGTGTGGCTTTCATTAATTCCTTCACGTTTGCCATACATCAGAATTTAGGGTCTTCAGTTAGTGTGAGAATGAAAGAAAGAAGAGAGATGATGGCTTAGGCGCTGACCCCAGCCCAGTGGTCCCCCTACCCACCTTCCTGCCCTCCCTCACTGTGACCTGGGAGAGTAGTGGAACCCACCTCCTAGGGGGTGTTATGAAGATTGAATCCTTAATGTGTGTCAAGTGCTTAGCACATAGCTATTGTTGTTCAAGGATTAACTGTTGTTATTATTATTACCCTAGGGTCTGCTCCTTGGGGAGCACCAGAAAGTGAAACTGGTGTGTACACTTGCCCTGCAGGAGGGAGCTTAGAGGAAGCAATGATGAGGGGAGGAGAAGCTGGTCTGGGGAAGTTGCTATCCCCCCTCCGCCAACCTCCATTTCTCTCCAGCTTTGGGAGGGAAAGGATGGGGTAGGAGGAGACTTGACCTTGACTCCTGCCTGTACCCCATCCTTATTCAGGAACTTGAATGGGGGATGGGTAGATTTGGGGGTCCTGGGCTAGGCCAGAGGGCAGGGCTAGATGGGATACCCAGCACGGAAAATCTCTTCAGCATCCCCAAGCTTTATGGGTGGAGGATCTCACCCCTTTACTCCAGCCTTCCCTTTGGTTTTGCTAGTATTTGGTTTGCTCTTAGCCTCTGGGGTCATTATATTTAGGCCAGGTTCTTAAGCTGTGGGTGCTGTCCCTCATGGTCTCATTGGTTAGATGCCAACTAGCACCTAGTTGCTCTTCCATCTACACACTTGGGGTTCACCAAGGTTTTGCCTCCAAATATTTCAGTTTTCCATGAGGATAGAGCCAGGGTCCTTGCTTGTCCTCCTTGGTTAAATACCTTTCCTTGCCCTCTAATTGATTCCCCCGCCCCCAACATGCGTACAAATTGCCCTCGAATTTACCCTCAGTCACAGTCACGGGGAAACAGGGCCACCTGGTTGCTCACTCCTCTTTCGTATCATGTTCCCCAGTCCCCCAAGCCAAGATCATTCTCCCCTTAGGGATCATGAGTGGAGTCCAGTAAGTGAGCGGACTAGGAACGGGGTGTGGGATGAAGAAGGATGTCCAGAACACAGGGTCCTCATACCTCAGGTAGGATGAGGAGGTCCCTGTTAGGAAGAGACCGTTTGGAGAAAAGAGAAGCAGTTACCAGATGTAAGAGGTGGGGGCTGGTCGGCCTTCTCCCAGGCAAGCCCTGTTGCTGCAGCGGCAGACTCTCCCTGGGGAGGGAGGCGTGTGTGAGTCCACCTCTTTCTCAGCGGCAGTGACCACTGAGGAGGTGGCAGCTGAAAAGTGACAGCGGGCTCGGGTTTCTGTGGCTTTCCCATGTGTTTGAATGGCCTCTGGTGCCCCTCACCCGTCTGTCTTGAGCTGGCACCTCAGAGCTGCGACGAGGGACAGTGGCGGGTACTCGAGGGAACCAGCTTGCCCGTCACCGTCTTCCCTTTAACCAGAACTGCCGCCCCGCGCCGCCACTGTGGCCTCAGCGGCAGCAAGCTAGCCCAAAGCTGCCATGGGCAAGGCCTCTGCCACCCGGCCTTCCACTAATTAAACAGCATGAAGAGGCTGAATCACTAGGCCTGCATAGTTTGAAAATTGTAGCCCTGCCTGTTGTGCTGAGTCAAACTGGTTTGTCGGGATTGGGCAGCTGGGGGTGGTGGGGAGGGAGACTGGGTACAGCTGGGCACCTGATGGGGTGGGAGCGGCCCCTGCCCCGAGGGCTGGCCCTGGCACCCCGTCTCCTGTCGCCTCTCTGCCCTTAGACTCCTGGTCAGACCGGCTGCGGCCAGGATCCCAGGGAAGCCCTTAAAGGCGAGCTGTGCATCCGCCCTCTGGCTGGCTGGCAGGGCCACGACTGGGGTGGGGGCCATCAGTCCTCTTAGTGTTAGTCGCTTTAGTCGTGTCCGACTCTTTGAGACCCCAGGGGATCTTCCCAACCCAGGGATCGAACCCGGGTCTCTTGCATTGCAGGGTGGGGATCGTGGATGAGCACTGAGGCATTTGGGCTCCTGCCTCTTGCTTCCGCCTCGCTTCTCCTCCCTCTCAGGTTTATTTAATTATAAATCCCCGTGATCTGAGGGGAAGAATGAAAAACAAAATGTGTTCCCTGTTCTGAGATGCGCCCCTCCTCTCTGACCCAGACCTGAGGGCCTTGGGGCCGTGGCAGGGGGAGGGAGAGGAGGTCCTACAGGTCCTGTGGCAGTGTCTGTTTTAGATCCCTTCCTCCTGGCTGACCATTTGGGTGTGCAGGTTGGTACACGCATGTGCACACGCTGAGGCGAAGGGGAGGGGTGGGAGGGGAGAAGACAGGACAGATCGCTCAGGTTGGTTGTCTGAGGTAGGGATCCCAGGCGGGAGAGGGGGACCGACTCTGGACAAGTCTTCCCTTTCTCTTTGCAGGCAGCGTCCCAGGGCGTGCCTCCTTGCTCAGACCCTGTGTGTCTGTCCTCCTGGCCCTGCACATTCTGTTGCCCCAGTCCAGAGTGTGACCTTTCCTGCTGCCTCACAGTCCGTGGTCTGGAGTTAGGGCTGGTTGGTCCTTGCTCCTGTTCTCTAGACTGTTTTTTATTCTCTGGGTCTCACTGGCACACCTGCTCGCAGGGTGGGGTGCTTTGTGTGACGGGGCTTGGGGATGCTGTGGGATCTAGTAACTCCATAAAGTCATGTGCCCCTGGCCCTTCACTAGGGCAGGTGCCAGGCTCCCGTATGGCCCAGTGAGGCCCTCAGACACATGCTGGTTGCCCATGATGTTCTCCTCCTGGGCCCCCAACTTATGCGTGTACGTGTTGCCTGAAGCTCCTGAGGCTACCTGCCTTCATCCTAGCACCCCCACCCTACCACGGCCCCGGAGCTGGGGACGGTACCATGGTGCTAGCAGGGAAGTGGCCTGCTGCTTGGGCAAGGGCTGTACCTGGGGAGGCTGCACCCTGCCACACCCAGAAGCATCTTCATGCCCCTGCCCCAACCCCAGCCTCGGGACCTGTGACAGCTCCTGCCTGGGCTAGGGCCACAGGAAGCCGGTCTGGGGCTTGTTCCTTCCCTGTGCCTCTGGTCAAGGCTGCCCCAGTCTCTCTGCTTTCTCAGCAGAAGAGTGCCCTCTCCCAGCTCTTCTCCATTTCGCTTGAAAACTCACCTCACAGAAAGAACAGGCTTGCAGAATGTGTGTGTGTATGGCCTGTGCATTGAGAATGCAACTCCGAGGCTTTACGCCACCTCTAGATATTGATACGCATACTGTGTCTGCATGCTCCTGTAGAACGTTTCAGTGCAAGTGGGCATCTGCGCGTGTGCAGCTGATGCTAGTTGTGTATGACTGTGTAAGAGCATGTCACGGCGTCTGTACAGGCAAACTGGTGTTTGTGTTTGCACTTGACTACACTTAAGACTGTGACGTGTGGCTGGCAATAGCGTGCGGCTGGGTGTGTAGGGAGAACGCACTGTTGGCTGCACACACCCTCGCGGATGCATATGTCTCAGGAAATCCGCACATATGAAGGCTGAGAGAGTGAGTCTTTGCCTAAGGCATGCCGAATCTGTGTGTAGGAAAGATTCATTGTATATGGATGTCTCAGGAAGACTGATCTGTTTGGACCAGATGCGTCCGTGTGTCTGTGAAAGGCAGACTGTGTGTGAAAGCGTGTGTGTGTCTGCGGGTGGCTGTGGCTTTGTGTGTTTTTGTCCACCATATGTGGGACTGGTCGCTCTTTAGCCCCAGTGGTGGGAAGGAGCCCGGCCTCTGAGAACTCGGTGAAGTGTGTGCCTCTGTGTGCACAAGCGAGAGCCACACAGCTGCTGCCACGTGGCCATTCACGTTGGCCCCGTGAAACCCGAAAGGGGTGCTGCTTTCCTTCTGAGCACTGGAGCCCCAGTCCCAGAGAGTTCCAGAAAGGCCCGGCGGCCACTTCCTCTGCTTTCCTGCTGGGGGGCCAGGGGTGGTCTGCCCAATGGAGCCTGTATCTGCCAGTGTCCACTGCCCTCTGGTTCCCCTCCAGCAGCCACATGGCGGGACAGATGGGGGTGGGCGTGAGGTGGGCAGCTGGGGAGTTTGGAGACTGCCCCTTCATTCCTCTTTTGTCCTTGTCCCCTGTACCTGTATCCTTCACCCCAGCAAGTGTGTACTTACACACACACACACACCCTACACATAGGAAAGGTGGGCTCTGGAGAGGTGAGCCTCTCCCCAGCAACACCACAGATTCACACACAACCCCCCTCCCACGTTCTTCCTGAGGCTGGGACACAGGCACCTCAGGGTCTCCCTCCTGCAGAAGGGAGTAGGCCCTTCCCCTCCCCCAGAGAGCAAGCCCCTCCCCAGCAGGGTGACCGAGCCCTTCCTCAGGCACACATGACTCGAAATCTAAGTCCTCTCCTCATTAATGGGAAAAATGTGCCGAGATTGAGCGATGGCCAAGGCTGAGCGATGGCCAAGGGCCGATCCCCTCGCCCCTCCCCTTCTCGCTCCCCAGAAATTAAACAGAAATGAAGAGCCTCCCCTCACCAACCTCCCCCACTCCGCCCCCCTCCCCAGCGCCCCCTCCCTCCCGCCTCTCAGAGCCAGCGCAGGGCTTGTTTTAAACTGTGGAGGAATCTGGCTTGGAGGGGGGAGGGGGCTGAATATTTGGGTTTAAACAGTTCCAGATGGGTTTGGCACAGGCTGAGCAGAAGGAAGTGAGGGAGAGGGAGGAGGGAGGCAGCTCGAGGGAGCGGTGGGAGCCCTGGCCGGCTCGGTGGCGGGCGGCGGGCAGCGGGCAGCGGGCAGACCAGCAGGCGGACTGGCTGGGGGGAGGGGGTGCACTTGGCTCGCGGCTCCCAGGGGCTCCCAGGGACCGCAGCACTCCCGGCTGCTGGCTGGGGAAGAGGCTACTTGGCAAATCCCTCTCCGTGTCTGTCTCCTTAGGCCTCCTTGTCTCTCCATCTCGCTGCCTTTTGTAGTCCACCGCCGGCCATCCCGGCTGTCTGGTCCTAGTCCGCCGCCCCGCACATCCCTCGAGCTTGGGTGCCGCCCACCATCCGCCCGCTCCGCCCCTCCCTGCCTGTCTCTGGACCCTTGCTTCTGCCCACCCCCACTTCTCTCCCCGACCCCTCCACCCCGGCGCTGAACGTGGTGTCTGTCTGTCTGTCTGCCAGAGGGGCCTGTCAGGCCACCGACGACGACGAAGCTGTGATGGCTCACCCCTCAGCCTGGCCCTCCAGGGGCCAGCTGCTTCTGCAGGAAGGAGGAGGGAGCCGCGCTTCCCAAGTGAATGGCTGCTGCTGGCGGGCCCCCTTTGCCTCACATGAGGGCCTGGGCCCACAGCTGCCCCGTCCACCATCCCCAGCTCAGAGCCAGACTGCAGGAAACTGGTGAAGACCATAAGCCAGGAGTCTGTAGGGTTTGGATCTTTCCCTTCTCCAAGTACCTCCAGCCTGCCCCTAATGTTGATGTAGAGGCCCCAGGAGTTCTGGGGCAATCCTGCCCCATTGCAGCTTGGAGTTGAAGGGAGAACCACTGGCTGTCTTCCAGGCTATGAGAAAAGACTCAGGACCTCTTTCCCACTCCTAGGTGTAATGTTGGGGTTTCACTGCTGAGAGAAGAGTTATTAAGCCAAAACCCAGATCCAGTTCCTAGGGAAGCAAGTTTATGTCAGAAGCATTAATAGACCCATCCTATGGCCAAGCAAAGGAAACAGACAAAAACCCCGAAGCTTAGAATGGGATTGGTGCTGCAACAAAGCCCCTGACCCTGGATACACAGAGGAAGGCATCTAACACTAACTTGGGGGTTCAGGGTAGGCTTCTCAGAGGAGGTGACAGCTTGGTTGAGACAAAGTATACACAGGAGCTTTCCAGGCTTTCTGTTTCCTCTTTACAGAAGGGCATATTGCAGTCACAGTACCCGGGTTAAGAGATTGGTTGTAGAGTCAGACTTGAATTTGAGACACGTTTCAAAACTTTTCACCTCAAATTCTAGCAGTTACCTTAGGTCCTATATATATTGTACTTGGGCTTCCCTGGTGGCTTAGACAGTATAGAATCTGCCTACTATGCAGGAGACCCGAGTTCAATCCCTGGGTTGGGAAGATCCCCTGGAGAAGGGAATGGCTGCCCACTCCAGTATTCTTGCCTGGAGAATCCCATGGACAGGGGAGCCGGGTGGGCTACAGTCCTTGGGATGGCAGAGTCGGGCACAACTGCGCGACTAATACCTTCATTTTTTTTTCACATACTGTATCCAGGCATCAGTTTTCTCATCTGTAAAAGGGATACACCGACAGTACTTTTATCCAAGCACTGCAGGAACAACTGAACTAGCTCTAGAGGAGCTGGCTGGGCCTTGGTGGTCCTCACCGCATTCTCAAAGAGCATTCCTGTCCTGTCTGCCAGAGGTGGCTGTGTAGGAGGCTGGGTGGGTGTGGGCTCTGGCCTGTGACTGTTCTCCCATTCCCCTGAGCTTGCGTGGGACTGCGGGGCTGCGCCTTTGTGTTGGGAATGGAGTCAGGGGAGGCCTGGGCAACAGGGTCTGAAGCACACGGCCCTTTGTTCCAGGATAAAGGCCCTGCCAGCCCCTTTGTGTGGAGATTAGCAGAGCCCGTAGGTGTGTGAACCGGCCTTGGCTTCTGCCTCATTAACCCAGACCTGGGGTCAGCAACTAACACCCACTCCCAGCTGGCCCGACAAGACATCTTTGAGGCTGTGACATCTCTGGGAGTGGCTGCAGGGTCTCCTCTGGGCCAGGGGAGCTGAGAGCTTTGGGAACCTGGGAGTACCTGGTGGGAACTGATGTCTGGCATCCTGGACTTTCCTGGGCAACCTCCTTTCTCCTTATCCTAAGCTTGGCCCCTGACCTTTTTTCTCTTGTTGCTTCCACAGAGACCCTCATGGATACAAAATGGGTGACATCTGAGTTGGCATGGACCTCTCATCCAGAAAGTGGGGTAAGACCGCCTCTCCATTTCTCCTGAGTGTTGCTTGCCAATTAGCCCCTTTGCCTCAGCAGGGCTGCCTCTGTCCCCTACTTGTCAGTTTCCCCACCTGTGGCATCCTCATCGTCTGCACCTGTCACCTTCCTCTTTGCCTGCTGGTCCATCTCTGAAAGTGTTTTCATCTCTGACCCTTTAGCCTGCCTCTGTCCTTCCTCCGACATATACACCACCTTTGTCCCATTCTCCCTCTGCCCACCCCTCAGACTGTCTGCAGCCCATTCCCATCCCTTTCTACCTGGCAGCCCTTTGCATGTCTGTCGTCTCCCTCCTTCCTGGGTCCTTGGGAAGAGCACTGGCTTGGGAACAAGGAAGCTTTGGTTCCAGATCTCTGACTTGCTGTGACTTTGAGCAAGACAGTTTACCTTTCTGGGCCTCCATTTCTTGAATGTTACATTCCTATAGTCCTTGACATCTCTGACGTGTTCTAATCGACCTCCCTCGATGGCCTTCACAACTGTACTAAGTTCTGGAACACTGGGTGTGAGTGACATTACAGACCTTCAAGTCATCAGACCTGATTCTGTGACCTTGGGCAAGTCCCTGCCTTTGTGAGTCTTGGCTTCCTCTTCTCTGGAGTGGGAACAACAGATGCATCTTCTTAAGGAACTGTGAAGGTTAAATGTGATGGTAATAGTGGTAATCAGTGTTTATTGGACCTACTTAATTCCTCACAGCCTCATTTACTTTCAATCAGTCCCATTTTATAGACAATGAAACTGAGGCATAATGATAATAAGTAATATAGCTGATACTTACAAAGTACTTATCAGGTGCCCCATTCTAAGCACTTCATTCAGTTAAAGTCATTTATTCCTTAAATATCTTTGTTCTTACCATGTTCCAGATGGGGAAAGGGAGGCCAGGGAGGTTAGGTGACTTAACCTGTAGTCACACAGCAAACAGAGAACTGAGACTGGAACCCACTAGTCTATATGCTCAGCCACTGCCCCACGGAAGCATCTCTGTGAAGTAAATGTAACAGGTCAGATCTGGGTTTGTGATAAACACCCGGCAAATGCTGGTCTCACTGTCCGTCTTTCTCTCTTGCGCAGTGGGAAGAGGTGAGCGGCTATGATGAAGCCATGAACCCCATCCGTACGTACCAGGTGTGTAACGTGCGGGAGTCCAGCCAGAACAACTGGCTTCGCACAGGGTTCATCTGGCGGCGAGATGTGCAGCGGGTCTACGTGGAGCTCAAGTTCACTGTGCGGGACTGCAATAGCATTCCCAACATCCCTGGCTCCTGCAAGGAGACCTTTAACCTCTTCTACTATGAGGCTGACAGTGACGTGGCCTCAGCCTCCTCCCCCTTCTGGATGGAGAACCCCTATGTGAAGGTGGACACCATCGCACCCGATGAGAGCTTCTCCCGGCTCGATACTGGCCGTGTCAACACCAAGGTGCGCAGCTTTGGGCCGCTCTCCAAGGCTGGCTTCTACTTGGCCTTCCAGGACCAGGGCGCCTGCATGTCGCTCATCTCCGTGCGTGCATTCTACAAGAAGTGTGCGTCCACCACCGCAGGCTTTGCACTCTTCCCTGAGACCCTCACTGGGGCTGAGCCCACTTCACTGGTCATCGCCCCCGGCACCTGTATCGCCAATGCCGTGGAGGTGTCCGTGCCCCTCAAGCTCTACTGCAACGGTGATGGGGAGTGGATGGTGCCTGTGGGTGCTTGTACCTGTGCCACCGGCCACGAGCCAGCCGCCAAGGAGTCCCAGTGTCGCCGTGAGTGAGGACTGGCCAGGGGGAAGGGATGGAGGATAGGCCTGGGCCACCACTGCCCACTGCCCCCTACCCACCACTTTCCTGCCTGCCAGATCTGGGGCAGAGGGAGGAAAGGGAAGAGGGGTATCAGGTGCCAAAAATGTTGTACAAGAAGGGAGATGAGAGAAAATGAGGAGAGACACCAGGATCGTAAGAGAAATAATGAAACTAAAGAGAGAGGAAGGAAACCATGGGGAATCCTTGACAAAGAGGCACCTGGAGAATGTGTTCAGAGCCATGTGAGGCCGGCAGAGATGCCTGCTTGTCCAGGCCCAAGTGTATGTGTCACCTGGAAACATTGGGTGGGCCTTGGAGCTCCAGGCACCTCATGCTTGGCCATTTAACCTGGGGGTCTCATCTGCATCTTAAGATGCTACGTTTATAGTACAGAGATCAGAGGCCCAGTCTCTGAACTTCTGAGTTCTGACTCTGCCGCTTACCACCTGTGAGACCTTGGGCAAGTCACTGAACTCTTGAACCCTGATTTCCTTATTATGTGCAAAATGGGGGCGTTAGTGGTGATTCCTTCATGGAGCTGTAATGGGGCTGAACTGAGTCAATGCATGGGTGCCCTTGGAACAGTGCCCGGCACATGGGGAAGCAGAGCACCATGTAAGTATCTGCTGTGACTTGCAGGAGTACTGGGATGAAGGGGACAGGGATTGTTTTGTCCTTGATTGATACACAAGAGCAGGCTTCCCAGGTGGCACAGTAGTAAAGAATCCACCTGCCAATGCAGAAGACGTGGGTTCGATCCCTGGGTTGGGAAGATCCCCTGGAAATGCCAGCTCACTCCAGTATTCTTGCTGGGGAAATCCCATGGACAGAGGAGCCTGGTGGGCTACAGTCCATGGGATCGCAGAGTCAGACGCGACTGAGCGACTGAGCACGTGCACACGCAGGCGTGCAACAAGGAGGGTGGGGGGCCTGCCTCTGGTGGCTCGCCGAGACTCCTAAGACCTCACAGTACTAGACTTTCCAGCTATAACCCCCGTTCACGAGAGGTTCTCTCACCTGAGCCTCACCACAGTCTTGTATGGGAGATTCCAGTTACCTCTTCTGTTTAGCCAATAAGGAAGCTCAGAGAGGTTCTGCTCTCCAGGCCTCATGGTGGGGAATGTGGGCACTGGGACCACAGCCTCATTCAGCTGCTGTTACATGCGTGTCAAGGTGCTGAGGGCCTTGTCTGCCCTCCTGGTGCTTGCAGCCTGAAGCGAAAAGGGTGGGAGCCAGCTCTTCGCACAGGCCTTGGTGTGGGGGGGCTGGTGGCCGTGAGACTTCATGTCTGTGCTGTCATGGGAAGGTGAACAGTGCCTTGCCCGGCGCCTCTCCACTCCAGTATGGGAACCTGCCCCCAGACTTCCTCCTCCTAAGTGGAGAAAGGGGGTGGGGGTGATGAGCCTGACAGCCTGAAGAGGGGCTAACACTCTGCAGGTCCCTGGCAGGAGATGCATGCTGGTTCCCATGGCAACCAGGCTGGCCTGGCCCCTGCCCCCTCTCCCACTGGCTCAAAAGAGCTTGGATGGAATATCACCTTAGTCAGGGGAGATTAAACCCCAGAGAAGGCATAGCCCCAACTCCGGGCATCCCACACTCAGGATAACCTTCTAGAAAGCAGTTGTGTATGGACAGGGTGACCATATGTGTTAGTGTGTCCAGGGCAGCCCTGGTTTACACCCATCAAGCTATTGTGATTATTGTGACCCCTTTTACTCTCAAAGCAGTCCAGTTTGAGTAATAAATCATATGGCCATCATAGATATAGGGGATCTCCAGAAACCCAAGTCCAAATAGAGGTGCCAGGTGTTCAGGCACCGAGCTCTGGGCTCCCTCTTGCGATTGGGGTTCCCCTTGTGGACACTTTGAGGCCTCTGAACTCCAGGTGACCTCAGCCTTCCTGCCTGGTTTCTTTCTCTCCTTTTCTCACCCCTTCTCAGCCCCTACCCCTGCCCCAGGGCAGAAAGGAGCTGCTGCCCTGCTCCTGGTGGGCGGGGAGAGAGGTGGGCCGTGAAACTCAGAGTCCTCAGAGTCCCCACCGCTGGTTGTTCTGGAGTGTTCTTGAGGTTCTTTAGGAGTAATTGCCCTTGAGTTTCAGGGAGGGGTGGGGGCATCCCAGCAGAGTAGAGGATGCTCCCAGCCTGCTAGTGGTCTCTTCCCATCCCCCTCCACTTCCTCCTCCTCCTTCTCTCTTCCCTGCCTCGACAAGTCCAGGCTGTCCAGGTGATGGAGCTGACGTCGTCTTCCATGAGGCCCCAGGGGTGGGGGTGGGGGAGGGGTGGGGAGGAATCCGCTGACTTGGGGTTTGCCTTTTGTAGCTGCAGTCAGAGTTAGGCAATACTAGCATGGGCCGCACAGTCTGGGAGGTGGAGGGCCAAGACCTGTGCTGGGGAAGGGCCAGATTCCCATGGAGGTGTGGAGGGTTGTGTCTGCAGGAAAGGGAGCTGAGACTTCCATCCTCTTCTCCCCGACAGCCTGTCCCCCCGGGAGCTACAAGGCAAAGCAGGGAGAAGGGCCCTGCCTCCCCTGTCCACCCAATAGCCGCACCACTTCACCAGCCGCTGGCATCTGCACCTGCCATAACAACTTCTACCGCGCAGACTCCGACTCCGCAGACAGTGCCTGTACCAGTGAGTGGTGGTGCATCTTCATGTTCTCCTCTGCAGGCCAGGCTGGGGATGCCTAAACAGTCTCTATGAATATCTCCACTTTCCAGATGGGGACACTGAGGCTCAGGGTGGGGGTTAGATGTTGTGCTCAACCATGGCGCAGGTAGGACGTGACCAGCCCCTGAGCCGGAATCCAGGTGAACTGAAAGGCTTAGCCCTCCACCAATACTTAATAAGCATCTGCTAGCTCCTAGCCAGGTATCAGGAACTGTCTAGGACCCTCCAGTTTACTGCTGGTTCTTCTGTCTAGGACTGCTATTCTTTTGGTCCAGCTCCAGCCAGAGAGGGGGCCTCACATCCCTGGGGCAGCCTGGTATTCTGCTTTCTCTCTACTCTGGCCTTTGGTGCCAGGCATTGCCAGGCGCCAGGAATGATGCAGTCAACTGTCCTAGGAACTTGCAACCTGGTGGGAGAAACAGATGTGGAAACAGATAACAACCGTATAATGTGCTAAATGCAAAGCTGGAGGGATGCCCAGGAATGGTTACGGGAGTACAGAGGATGGGGAGAGGAGGAATCAAGGGAGGTTTCCAAGAGGAGGTGACCTCTCAAGTTGAGCCTTAAAGGCCAAATAGGAGTGTGCCCAAATAGGAGTGTGAAGAGGCATAGGAAGGGTATTCTGCATATGAAAGCAGAGGCAAAAGCAGAGGCAGGAAGCAGCTTGGAGAACACAGGCACTCTGGGCAGAGGGTGGTCCCGGGACCCCAGCTCACTGCTCTCCCCCTCATCTTCCCCACAGCTGTGCCATCTCCGCCCCGGGGTGTGATCTCTAATGTGAATGAGACCTCACTGATCCTTGAGTGGAGTGAGCCCCGGGACCTGGGTGGCCGGGACGACCTCCTCTACAATGTCATCTGCAAGAAGTGCCATGGGGGCCCCGGGACCATGACCTGCTCACGCTGTGATGACAACGTGGAGTTTGTGCCTCGGCAGCTGGGCCTGACCGAGCGCCGGGTGCACGTCAGCCACCTGCTGGCCCACACGCGCTACACCTTCGAGGTGCAGGCGGTCAACGGCGTCTCTGGCAAGAGCCCTCTGCCCCCCCGCTATGCGGCTGTGAATATCACCACCAACCAGGCTGGTGAGGAGGGCACACAGGAGGGTAGGGCCTGGTTCATCTTCCCCCACCCAGAGCGGAGTTGTCTGGGGCCTGCCCATGGACCACCGGGGGGCCCCTGGGAACTGGGTCCTTGGGGAGGATGCCAGAGCCTGAGAAGCCTGTGCTGAGCCCCACCCCTTCCCCAGCCCCCTCCGAAGTGCCGACACTGCGCCTGCACAGCAGCTCCGGGAGCAGCCTGACCCTGTCCTGGGCACCCCCAGAGCGGCCCAACGGAGTCATCCTGGACTACGAGATGAAGTACTTTGAGAAGGTCAGAGCCCCACGGGGCAGGAAGAAGCCCTGGGCAAGAAGACCGCCCCAGATAGTGTTGGGGGCCCCTGGGAGGGAAGCTTTGGGCACTGAGGAGGCTGGGCAGGGACCAAGAGACGTCAGGACCCACTGAGACTGAGTGTCCTCCTGGCGTTGCAGAGTGAGGGCATCGCCTCCACCGTGACCAGCCAGAAGAACTCCGTGCAGCTGGACGGGCTGCGGCCTGACGCCCGCTACGTGGTCCAGGTCCGTGCCCGCACGGTAGCTGGCTATGGGCAATACAGCCACCCAGCTGAGTTTGAGACCACAAGCGAGAGAGGTACATGTCCCCCCACACCTGTCCCCGCACCACCCACGCTTGCCACCCCTCCACTCACCTGTGCCTCCCCCTCGTCTCTAGGCTCCGGTGCCCAGCAGCTCCAGGAGCAACTCCCCCTCATTGTGGGCTCAGCCACGGCTGGGCTGGTCTTCGTAGTGGCTGTGGTGGTCATCGCTGTCGTCTGCCTCAGGTACTGATGGGCTCGGGGTCCACTGGAGCATTCTTTTAGTGCCCTTGAAACCTCTCAGCACATGCGTGACCATCACCCACATTAGACCTGGAACCACAGCCTTCCTAGGCCCAGGGTGTCATTGCTGGAGAGGCCCTTTCCAATCCACACCCATGTCTTCATTTGTCCCCTCCCTGTCCCCAGATTCCCTCCGGGATCATGTCCACGGAGCCTCTTGTCCACAGACCCAGAGGCAGCTGTAACCACTGACCATGGGACCAGGCACTGGGCCATCCCCTGTGCACTCTGCCCCTCCTATGAGCCCAAGGGTTCCCTGAACCGAGGGAGCCTGGACTTGTCTCAGGCCTCCCTTCTCCCCTTCCCCCTAGGAAGCAGCGGCACAGCTCTGATTCGGAGTATACGGAGAAGCTGCAGCAATACAGTGAGTCTGTCTCCTCATTCCCACCTCCCAAAGCTCCCTTGGTCCCTGCAGGGCTTGGGGATACCCTCTTCCCTGGCTGAGACTTCATTCCTTTAACTCCTCCCCTGGCTGCCCCGTCCTGCTTCCAATTAAGAGCCATTTCCTGAGCCCCTACCTCACTCCTGCTGGCCCCAGATATGAGTGAGATGTGACCCCTGTCCTAGAGGTAGTTAGTCTTGTGAGAAAGACAACATACGCACACACAGGAAACAATGAGAGAACAATTCAGTGTTAAGTCGGGGGTTCCTGCTACAGAGGGCAGTGAGAGTTCAGAAGAGAGGAAGGCTTTCTGGAGGAGGTAGCCTTGGGCTGAGCTGAGACAGGTGAGATTTAGCGGGGTTTAGAGAGGTGGAAGGGGGAGCATTCTGGGCTAGAGGAGTCTCTGGAAGGTAGTGGGTGAGGTGGAGAGAATGCCCAACTGTGGGGGCAGTGAGAAGACTGGTTTGACAGCTGCTGGGAAGCCAGGCTGGGTAGTTGCGACCAGTCCTTGAAGGGTCGTGAAAGGCAGGCAGAGGAGTTTGGACTTGACTGCACCATAGGTAATCTGAAAGGCTCTCAAGCTGGGGAGCAATACAATGAAAGCATTGTTGTGGAAAGACAGGTATGCGGGCTAGATAGGTGAGAAAAGTCCAGAGGCAGAGAGCCCAGCTGGGCGGCTATTGCAGTAGTCTGGGTGTTGATGGCCTGGCAAGGTCAGGGGCAGAGGGAATGAGGGGAGGGATGGGTCTGAAACAGGCTTTGACGTGATGAGAGATGAGGGAGAAAGGAGAATACTAGGTGTCTAGGTTTTATGGTTGCTAGTTCTCACCAAGGGGACAGTGGAGGGTGGGGACAGGGGAGCTCTAGCTTCATCAGAAAGGAATACAGAGCAGGCTTAGCAGGGAGGTTGGGAATGTGCTCCTATGGGGGCAGGGGATAGGGAGGAAGACTGGGGCAGGATCTGGGTGGCAGAATTCCCTCACTGTCCTCAGCCCAAGGATCTGGCTCCCTCTCATGCCCACCTTTTCTTCCTGTAGTTGCTCCTGGAATGAAGGTTTATATTGACCCCTTTACCTATGAAGACCCTAATGAGGCTGTGCGGGAATTTGCTAAGGAGATTGATGTGTCCTGCGTCAAGATAGAGGAGGTGATTGGAGCTGGTGAGTCTGTTGGGGCGCACAGTGGGGAGGAGAGGCTGACGGTTACCCCTGGGGGAGGGTGGAGGCCAGTTAGGTACACAAATAGCTTAGTACCTGTGCCCTGTGCTGTGCAGGGGAGTTTGGAGAAGTGTGCCGGGGTCGGCTGAAACAGCCCGGCCGCCGGGAGGTGTTTGTGGCTATCAAGACCCTGAAGGTGGGTTACACGGAGAGGCAGCGGCGGGACTTCCTCAGCGAGGCCTCCATCATGGGTCAGTTTGACCACCCCAACATAATCCGGCTGGAGGGCGTGGTCACCAAAAGTCGGCCAGTCATGATCCTCACTGAGTTCATGGAGAACTGCGCCCTGGACTCCTTCCTTCGGGTAAGAACCCCCTTCCACTCCCTAGACAGCTAGGTTGGGTAAGCCACTCGCTCCCACAAGTCAGACAGACCCTATACAAGCCCAGATATTTGCTGAGGTGGCCCAGTGCAGGGAGAGAGCTGGACCTTCAGAGCCAAGAAGACCAGCATTCTCATCCTGACTCTGCTCCACTGCTGCCTGTGTGACCTCAGGCTTTACTTAACCTCTCTGAGTCTCAGCTGCCTTGGTTGTAAAATAGAAATGGGTCCTCACAGAGGTTAATCGGTGATATATACAGATGCTGGCCACACAGGAGGGCAGCTCCTTACTCTCAGTGCACAGTGGATGTGGTCAGAGGGGTAGACGAGGTGTGGTCTTGAAGGACCTGGGAAGGTGGGCAGGCAGGCAGGTCCTGGACGGAGCCAGGGCCAGGCAACAGGGGATGGGCCGCCTCCTGAGCCTCCTAACTGTCTCCAGCTCAACGATGGACAGTTCACAGTCATCCAGCTGGTGGGCATGTTGCGAGGCATTGCTGCCGGCATGAAGTACCTGTCCGAGATGAACTACGTCCACCGTGACCTGGCTGCCCGCAACATCCTCGTCAACAGCAACCTGGTCTGCAAAGTCTCAGACTTTGGCCTCTCCCGCTTCTTGGAGGATGACCCCTCTGATCCCACCTACACCAGCTCCCTGGTACAGGAAGCAGCTGGGAGGGAGACTGGGGGCGGGGCCAACCAGGCAGGGGCTCGGGGCTGGGGACCAGCCCCGAGACATAGGGTGAAGGGCGTGTGCCCCCCTCACCAGGGCGGGAAGATCCCCATCCGCTGGACTGCCCCAGAGGCCATAGCCTATCGGAAGTTCACCTCTGCTAGTGACGTCTGGAGCTATGGCATCGTCATGTGGGAGGTCATGAGCTACGGCGAGCGACCCTACTGGGACATGAGCAACCAGGATGTGAGTTGGACCTGCCAGAGCGCTTGGGTGGGTGGGAGCTGCTGGGGAGCCAAGTGGTGGCTCACTCCAGGGTTCCTGGCTCTTGGCTCAGGTCATCAATGCCGTGGAGCAGGATTACCGGCTGCCCCCACCCATGGACTGCCCCACAGCACTGCACCAGCTCATGCTGGACTGCTGGGTGCGGGACCGGAACCTCAGGCCCAAATTCTCCCAGATCGTCAACACCCTGGACAAGCTCATTCGTAATGCCGCCAGCCTTAAGGTCATCGCCAGTGCCCAGTCTGGGTCAGTACCTCAGCCTCTGCTCCCAAGCCAGCAGCCCTAACCTGCTTCCCCCAACATCAGGACTCATCAGGTCCCCTCTTCTTCCCACAGCATGTCACAACCCCTCCTGGACCGCACGGTCCCCGACTACACCACCTTCACAACAGTTGGTGACTGGCTAGACGCCATCAAGATGGGGCGGTACAAGGAGAGCTTTGTCAGTGCGGGGTTTGCATCCTTTGACCTGGTGGCCCAGATGACTGCAGAGTGAGTGTGCCTCACATTTGGAGGGCCGGGGCTGGGGACTCCGAGCTGGGCCCGAGTGGTGGGCAGGAGGGGAGGCACTGACGCTGCCCTTGGCCCCTCTGCAGAGACCTGCTCCGGATCGGGGTCACCTTGGCGGGCCACCAGAAGAAGATCCTCAGCAGTATCCAGGACATGCGGCTGCAGATGAACCAGACGCTGCCTGTGCAGGTCTGACACCCAACTCCCACTGGGTGCGTGCCCCACCAAGGACTGTACAGGAACTTCGACCAGCCGACTGGACTTTTGGACTTTTGGATGCCCAGCCTTAGGCTGTGGCCCAGAAGATGGAAGATTGGGAAAGGCCCAAGCTGGGACTTCTCCTCCAGGCCTGTGCTCCCTCCCCAGGAAGTGTGCCCCAAACCTCTTCATATTGAAGATGGATTAGGAGAGGGGGTGACAACCCCTCCCCAGCCCCTCGGGGCCCAGGCCTTCCTCCTCACTGGTGGGGGGATCCCCACCACCTCAGACTTGGCTGTTCATCAGTGCTGGAGGTCCTGGCATGGTCAGGTGGGGAATAAGCCTGGGTTCCAGGGCCCAGCCCTGGCAGGGGTCTGGCCCCCCAGGTAGGCAGAGAGCAGTCCCTCCCTCAGGAACTGGAGGAGGGAACCCTGGGAATGGGGAAACGTAAGCCCCCTACCGGAAGCCAGCTGGCACCTCCAGTTTGCACAGGGACTTGTTCTGGGGGCTGAGGGCCCTGCCCCACCCCCGCCCTTGGTGCTGTCATAAAAGGGCAAGCAGGGGCCAGCTGAGGAGCAGCCCCTTGCCCCCCAGAGACTGACTCTCAGAGCCAGAGGTCGGATGTGTGTGTGTGTGTCTGAGTGTGTGTGTGTGTGAGCGTATGTGTGCATGCACTGGCCTGCACAGAGAGCATGGTTGAGTGTGTAAAGGCTTGGCCCTGTGCCCTGCCGTGGGGCCAGTTGGGCCGTCAGCGGAATAAAGGCAATAAGATGATTCTCTTGCCCCGCCTCATTCCACCTCTCAAATTCATGGCCTCTCAGCCCTGGCCCTTCAGAATTCCCAAGAGTCATTGGGAGGCCAAATGCAGGCTTCTCCAGGCTCAACTTCCTTTTTGTGTTTCAGCCTTATTGAACCTAACTTCTTGGAAGTGGGGTGATAACAGTATAGAGCAAACTCCCCCAGAGCTCCTTCCTGCTAAGGCCCAGCCATTCCCGTTCCAGGGGCTGTCTGGGCAGACACTTGCTTCTGGATGGTGTTTTATAGACTGAGCCCTTTCACACTCATTGTCTAGAAGGAGCTGGGGGTAGAGGGAGTTGATCAGCACCCAGGGTCGCAGGGCCCAGGACAAAGAGGATTGGGACCGCCCTGGTGTTCAGATGCAGAGGGCAGTCCTTTTCAGCAAGTGTCTGTGGAGAAGTATGGCTACTCTTTACTGAACAATTCCCATATTCCTGGCACTGGGCTAAAATGCTCCATTTATACATGGATCTTATTTAATCTCACAACAACTGAGCCAGGGAAGGAAGTATTTTTATCTCTTTTTTACAGAGGAGGAAGGGGAGAGGTTAAGTAACTTGCCCAAAGTCGCTGAGCCAGTAAGTGAGGCCTGAGGCTGGGATTCCCACCCTGAGACTGCCTGCACACTTGAAAGGTTCAGAGGATAAATAACCAGAACCAGGGAGAGGGTTAGGAAAACAGCTTCTGGAAATAAATGTCAAAGGAGAAAGGGGGTGGAGTGGGAATGGGGACTCAGAGGCCCCTTAGATGCAGAAACGTATGTGTGTGTTGGGGGCGGGGAGGGTGCGAATGCAGTGACTTTCCCAGTGTCAGAAGGAGGGAACCTTGGGCAGTAAACCTTTGTGGCGCATAGAACAGGTTTCCAAGGAACCTGCCGATCCCAAATTAGAGTCTGGCTGGACCCGGTAGGGAGTGTAGGCAAAGCCTTGTGGATCTCCTGGTTCACACGGAGCACTTCTTTCCAGGCAGGGCAGAGCTTCGTAGCAGAATTCTAAGTGGGGGCGGTAGCTAGGGTTTGGCGATGCTGAAGGGCTGCAGGCAACGGGCAGCTATTTCAGGTGCAGGGGGCCAGACCCCGGGAGGCAGACCAGGCCGGCGAGAGTAGAGTTGGTCCAAGGCGGAGGTTGAGGCACTCGACCCGCCAGCCCAAAGCCTGACAGGCAGAGGGGCAGAGGCCGCTCCGCCCCTCGCCGCGCGCTCACGCGCTGGGGCTGCACCCTTAGCGCGGCTCTTCAGTATTCCCCCCACGGAGCCCAGCGGCGCTGCAGAGGCTGCCCGGGGGAGGGGCGCCCCGCGAGGCTCAGGCCCCGGGCGGTGGGGCCGGGGGAGGTGGGACGGGAAGCCTCGGGGATCCGGGACCCGGTGGGACGGAGCCCTCCTCTCTTCCCTAGCTGGGAACTCTGCCGAGGGCGGGAGCTAGAGAGGACAAGGTGGGGGACCCAGGCGCCGCCGCTGTCATCGGCGCGAGGTGTGGCGAGCGGCCAGAGGAGGGGAGGCGGTGTTGAGTGGCGTCCTGCGCCGCATTCCCGGGCTGAGGACTCAGATAAAGGGGAGGGGGTGTTCCAAGCTCCTGCTCAAGTGTCCCCTTCCTGCTCTCGAGGCCCAGGGATGGGGGAAGGTCCGTGGCCCGCGTCTCCTGGAGTGACCCCCTCACTTATCCCTTCACTGTAATCATTTTAGCGGGACTCTGGGATGGGGGCTTGGCCCGAAGAGGTAGGGCATCGCCGCAGTGGGTAGGCAGAGAGGGCGGGACCGTGGGCTTCGAACGCCGAGGGAGGGCTTGGGGTCTGGGAGCCGCGCAGTGAGGGGGCACTTGGTGGGTGCGCTCCAGGACGATTTCAAGGGGGCATAAGGTACTCTGTTGAATGTGCCTTGTGCAGCACAGGACACATACCTCCCTTCACTTGTGTCCGGATTTGTTACTCTCCTGCAAACACACCATGCCCCCAAGTCACGTCCTTACCCGTGTTCTTACGTCCCGTTACAAAACTGCCTGGCCCCACCTCCCAGCCCACACACCCTAAGAGCTTCCCAAGATAGAGAAGAGGTGGGGGAAGGGATGCAAAGAAGGGAGAACAAAAGCCATCCCCTTCGTTGAAGGCTCCTCCCCCCCGTGCATTCCTACCTGGGCCGCGTAACCCTACTAACAACCTGTGTCTCGCTGGGGTCTGAGGTGAGTCCTCAGTCCTTCAACCGTGATGTAGAGGGACGGGGCGTGGTTAGGGCATAGGAAGTATGAGGATACTCAGGAGGAGTCTGGCTTTCCTGGGGGCAGGAGAGGAATGAGAGGTAGTGAGGTCTTGATCTGGTTAGAGTCTTCCTTAATTAATTACACACTCCTGGGGGCAGAACATTCGATCTCCCAAGCTAGTGCTTGAAAAGGGAAGCCAGAGGGCTGAGGGTGGGGGAGAGTGTTGAGCCTAGAATTGGGGCCGCTTCCCCTCACCTCCCTCATCCCATCTGCCCCAGAGAGGCAGTTGCAGCCCCAAATGACCCATGTCATGCCCCTCTCTGTGCCTGAGTGCAGAGAGTAGGGACAGGTAAAGACAGTAAGCTACTCTAGGCTGTACTCAGCCCCCCACAGTATCCCCCTCCTTCACAGTGGCCCCAGGGAGAGGGTCCTGGACAAGGAACTATTAGATCTAAGCCTGGGTGGCCAGACCCTGAATTCAAATCTGGAGATCTGGGGTGCCTGGGGCAGGGCAGCTGCAGATTTAGAGTACAGGCAGACCTGGGATCAGAGCCCAGCTTTTTGCTCTTTGACCTTGGGCAGGTTGACTTCTCTGTGCCTCCATGTCCTCATCTATAGAAAGGTGTAGTGATCATTTCTACCTCATGAGATTGTTGCAAACATGAAATCAGGTAATGCATGTAAAGTGTGTGCCAGGATCATAGTAAGTACTCAAAAATGTCAGCTACTATTTTTATTAGTATGGCGTTTGAATAAAATATAAGAACAGATAGGAAAATGCCGAGCAGTGCTTGGTGCATAGCTGGGATCCAATAAACTAAGGCACGGGGTGCGGAAATCCACCAACCCCATTCTAGCCACGGGAATGATTGGCATTTTGCTGCAGGCTTAGCCCAGGCTGGTCCACTTCCTGGGATAGTTCTACTGGGGCCCAAGTGGTTTGAAAGCAATGAGAGTGAGGGTGCTGAAGCTTGCTAAGGGGTAGAGAATGCAGCAAGTGGCTGAGGGACCGTGGTTTCTGCATGTGACCCCTTAGTACACTGATCCTGGGTGTGTTTGGGGCAGGGAGGGGATTCTTTCCCTCCAATATTCATTCATTCTTCAAATATTTAGTGGATATTTGTTGTGTGTCAGGCACTGTGCTGGGCACCAAGATACTATGATGAACAAGAACAAAGACAGATGCTGCTTCAAAGAGCTTAGTCTAATAGGGGTATAGATGCTCTTCAAATAATAATGCAAAAAAAATGTATATAATTACAAGTCAAGGTAAATGTTACTGGTGCAGGATCAAATTCCAGCTCTAGTGACCTGAACTAATCTAGTGCAAAGCTGAGCATCCTCTAATGCCCCGCAGAGGAAGCCGGGGCCCTCATTACTCTCCAGGTCCCTTTATTTAGATTTTTGGTATCTGACTCTGAGTATATCTTCATTCACTCTGTCCCTGCCTCACTTCATTTATTCAACATACCTTCACTGGTCCCTTCCATATGCCAGCCTGAGTGTATGGAGCTGAGGGTGTGGGGATGAACTGGTTACAGATCCCACTCCCTTAAGGTGTGGGGGACACAGCTCACAGGGGGACACTGATATATAAACCAACTAATACAATGTGGTGCATAAGTACTACAGCTAGGTAAGCACTCGGGGCTGGAGGAAGGGACCCAGGCTTGAATTAAGCCTTGAAGAGGGCCAGGGAGGCAAAGAGGAGGGACAGAGCTGCTTGCATGTCAGACCCACCCCCAGACCCACTTGTTTGCAGTTAGCAAGAGGGGAGCAGGGAGCAGTATTTACAAAGGTCCTGGGCTAGGTAAGAACGGGCACAGAGGCCATTCCAAGTCAGGATGAGGAAGGAACAGGGCCATGGACAGATGACACTAACCAAGGCCTCCCCTTTGCCACGACTCCTCCTCCATCAGGCCATCCATTTCTCACAGCCCAGAGGGCTGGCTAGTCTCAGGCATGTGGTCCCAGCAGGTCTACAACTCAGGCACCCTCTCCTCTTCTACTTCTGTAGCCCTCTGCTCTGCCGGTTCCCTGCTACACACAGCACATCTGTCTACAGCATTTCTGAGCACCTGTTGTCTTCTATCCCCATTCTACAGGAGAGATGATGTGGCTTGGGTGAAGTCGCAGAGCCAGTCAATGGCAAAGCCTGGATCTAAATCAGACTTCACCCATCCATGATTCTGTGTTCTTCCCACTACATCAAGATCCCTTGGCAGGGGGCCTAAGGGAACCTAGAAGTGCACTTGGACCGCTTCAGAGTGACACTCTTCCCCCCAACCCTGCCCTGGAGGGGGGTCTGCACTCGTGGGCAAGGGCTGCCTCAGTGTTCCTTCTTCAGAGAAGGGAGGGAAAGAAAGAGGAGGAGAGCTGGGCCCCCAGGTGCTGAAGGCCCTTGTCAGGAGCACAGTCCAAGAGTGGGATAGGGTTCCACCTTGGGGGGCGGGTATGACAGGCAAGCAGCTTGGTCCCTCCACTTTGCCTCCCTGCCCCTCTCTGTTTCTCATTAATTATTCCTGTCTCATGGAGCAGGAATGAAAACAGACTCGAGATCTGGCTGGAGGCCTGCTGTGACATCAGCCCCAAGGTGGCTGCCCTGACCCTGACTACTGGGGGCTGGGGAAGACCCTCTTCCCCACTTTGTCTTGGCCTGACGGGGAGAAGGAGAAAGGCAGGAGACAACTCTGCCTGAACCCCTCTCCCTTTCCTGGGCATTGAACTCGGGGCATGTGAATGAAAGAGGTGGCATTTGCCTGAGGGGACCAGGAAGGGTGTATCTGCGGGACCGTGGTGGGTGGGTACAGGAGGCTGCTGTCCCCTGAAGCCCCTGCTTCCCACAAGCCTACCACTCCTTCCACTCAGCCACCCCAGCACCGCTCCTGGGCACGGTCCTCCCACATCCTCTCCACCTGCTTTTGAAGTCACCACTGCACTCTTCCCTTGTCGTACCTTCCTCCCAGCCTCACCTCCCTTGGCCTTTCTGAGCCTCAGGTTCACAGTTAGGCTTCTTCTCGGTCTTGGTACCCGGCCAACCAGACTCTTCTTGGCTCCAGCCTCTTGGCTTTCACATCCAGATGCTGACCTCTCACCTGCAGTGACCTCCTCCTCCTTCCTAATTGGCCTCCACTTAGTACAGCACACTGGACTATGCTATGATCCTGGTTATATCACTTAACCATCTCCTCCAGACTGCAAGTCTGATACCCCGGGCTCCCACCACTTCCTCCTGTTCTGCCTAGTTTCAAAATCTTTGGTCCCCAAACCTCTTCTTCTCCCTACCTGGGGGCCTTCTGGTGTCTACTTCTCTCCCAGCCCAACCTGGACTATTCGCACTCCTAAACAATCCCACCATGATCTCTCTGAGCAACATTTTTCTTGTTTTGCTCATTTCCAATAAAATTCCCTCTGCAGCAGCTGCGTAGACTTTTCTATGATACTTGAGCCCATACTTGCACCTTCTTCCATTCTTACCTCCTGCTGCTGCTACTGCTAAGTCACTTCAGTCGTGTCCGACTCTGTGTGAGCCCATAGACAGCAGCCCACCAGGCTCCCCTGTCCCTGGGATTCTCCAGGCAAGAACACTGGAGTAGGTTGCCATTTCCTTCTCCAATGCATGAAAGTGAAAAGTGAAAGGGAAGTCACTCAGTCGTGTCCGACTCTTCGCGACCTCATGGACCACAGCCTACCAGGCTCCTCTGTCCATGGGATTTTCCAGGCAAGAGTACTGGAGTGGGGTGCCATTGCCTTCTCCGTCTTACAGCCTACTTGACTAAAATAATGCATTCTTGCCAGGCACTGAGTCGCAGGCAATGGAGATAACTGTGCTGCCTTCAAGAAGCCTCCAGCAGGGGAATATAAAGGCAAGTGACAGAGTGATATAGGGATATTCCAGGTATCACTGCTGAATTTTGAAGGGGAGAATGACATTATGAGCACAGTGTCTGGGAAGTGAAGTGAGGCCAGTGTGGGATGGATTGGAGGACACAGAGATGGTGGCAGGTAGACAGGGGAGGAGGCCACAGTCTAGGTGGAGGATAGTAAGTCCTGGATGGAGACGGGGTGAGGAGCTGCTGCAGAGATGACGAGGAGAAGATAGGCGTGAGGGATAGGTGCGAAGGTAAGTAGCAACACGCTTAGTGACTGATTGGGTATGGAAGGGGAGACACAGTAGATGTCTGAGCCTGGGGGATTCTGAGCACTGGGCAATCAGGCATCCTTTGGTACCATTTATGGATTCAGGAGTACAGGAAGAAGAACAGGATATGAGAAGGAGAACAATAGGCTCAGTCTGAAGCTTTCAAAGAGAGGTGCCCAGTAAGCCATTGAATATATGGATCTGGAGCTCAGGAGAGAGGTCTGAGTTGGAGTACCAGGCACAGCGTGGAGTCCAGGGATGAAGTTCAGATCGTGGGCAGGATTGCCCAGGAGAGTTGTACAGAGAAGAGAAAAGAGGTTGAGGTGGGTATGTGGGGAATGTCCCCTCACTGCTCCTAGGCATCTTTCATGCCTCTCTGAGAGCTCTTATCACATGAATTATCTGTTTGTCTTTTCTCCCTGGACGTGGGCTCCTTGAAGGAGGCAACACATCCTTACGACTCTTATTTCCCAGGAAGATATACATGGGTCTGGGGCAAGATAGAAGCTCATTAATGCCTGAAGGATGGAAGAATGATTATAGTAGTATGTTGCTGCTGCTGCTAAGTCGCGTCAGTCATGTCCGACTCTGTGCGACCCCAGAGACGGCAGCCCACCAGGCTCCTCCATCCCTGGGATTCTCCAGGCAAGAATAGTGGAGTGGGTTGCCATTTCCTTCTCCAATGCATGAAAGTGAAAAGTGAAAGTGAAGTCGCTCAGTCACATCTGACTCTTAGAGACCCCATGAACTGCAGCCTACCAGGCTCTTCTGTTCATGGGATTTTCAAGGCAAGAGTACTGGAGTGGGTCACCAGTGCCCTCTCCAAGTAGTATGTTGAGGGCTTACTATGTGCCAGGCACCTTTCTAAGTGCTCTACATTTAGTAATTCATTTAATCTTCAGGACAACGTAACATTTCCAACTCTCAATGGAAATGTACTCTTGCCATTTCCATATTACACATGGGAAAACTTGACTAAGAAAAGTTAAATAACTTGTTTGAGATCAAGTGGAAATAAGAGTTTAGATGTGAATCCAGGTAGTCTAAGTCCAAAGTTGGTGCATTTTACTCCCACACTATTCTGCTTCTCAAATAAAATCTTGTAATAAAATCAACTACTCTTGATTGCCATTACTGAATGCTATACTGTGCCAGGTACTGTGCTAAGAACAGTATTAGGTTATTTAATTTATTTCTATATAAATGAATGGATAGATAAATGTTTTTATGGATGGAGTAAAATATGTAGTATATATATATACACAAACATACATGAAACAAGTGGATGAATTATGGATTAATGAATCAATGAGTAAAGGAAAAAATAAGTGGCAGGATGGATAGATGGATAGATAAGTGAATGTCTGTATGAATGAATAGTTGAATAAATGGATGACAGGTAGGTGAATGGATAAATGGATATATGGATGAATTAACAGTAGGATGAATGAAAGGATAGGCAGCAGGTGTATGGATGAGAGAATGCATGGATGGATGGGCGGATGAATGAATAAGTGAAGAGATGAAAAATAGGTGAGTTGGTGAGTGGATAGAAGGATAGAAGGAGAAATGGAAAGATGAATGGATACAAAAGCATAGATGAGAAGATTGTTAGGCAGATGAATGGGTGAATGGATGGAAGAGTAGATAAATGAGTGGATGAATGGAAAGACAGATTAATGGTAGCATGAATGGATAAGACAATGGGCCTATGGATGAAAGGATACATGAATGGATAGGTAATTAGATGATTAGATGGCTGGATGATTGGATGGTTGGATGGATGAGTGGATGTTTAGATGGTTGGCTGGATAAAGGAATGGATTCTTGTATTTGGGGCTATAAAAGAGAATAAGAAAACCCACAAATTATAGCCTTTATCCTTTTCCCTCCATGTAGCTATGACTTCTCTTAGCCATTTCTTCCACATTGGCGTGTGGAATGTATCTTGTCCTTACCCATCCTCCGCAAACCCACAGCCAGTCCCCAAAGTTTGGTCCTAAACACCTCCCCACACCCCTCAGTACAAAGACATCTTGGAATGAATTCCAGCAATCCTGATTCCTTTCCTGGTCTTCTGCCTTGATGCCCAGGGAAAGCACCTTCCAAATAACCAGCCTAGAAAGAAGGTGAGTGGTGGTTGAGGGGGAGGATGGGGGTGATGGGTGCTCCCCGCTCCATCCCCTGTGTGGTCTCTTTAATAGGCCTAACCCAGAGCCCCATGACACAAGCAGATGCTAGGATGGAAGGCTGAGATTAAAGTGGGAAACTAACAAGCATCTCAGAAGGTGTTAGGGGCACAGTGTTAGGGAGAAAGGAGTGTTCTCTGGGGCTGGCAGGACAGCCATATCTATTCTTAGGTAGAGAAGGTGTTTTCAGAATAGCAGTCAGGTCAGGCAGGCTAGAAGGAATGAGGCAGGCTCCATCTTGAAGGCATTCAATTAGAAGTCTTTAGCTCTACCACAGGGGAATTAACGGCAGCCGCTTCAGATGGTCGCTGAGAAAGTGAGACAAGATGATGCAAAGAAAATGTGTACACACAGTAACAGACGCTTCCTAGGAGTAAGAATGTGTGAAGCTTTCAGTTTTTCTGGGGAAGATAAGCTGACT
The DNA here is from genome assembly GCF_042477335.2 of Ovis canadensis. Classification (NCBI taxonomy): domain Eukaryota; kingdom Metazoa; phylum Chordata; class Mammalia; order Artiodactyla; family Bovidae; genus Ovis; species Ovis canadensis. The sequence continues at coordinate 205,803,092 of NC_091245.1, read as the reverse complement.
CCCTGCTCTGTATCTGTTTAAGAAGAAGTATAGTTTTGGGGGGATAATTGATGTCATGGGTATAAGGTCCCCGTGGCCTCGGGGAACCAGCATAGCATCATGGGAACCTCCTGGTGAAGCCTTCTCCTGCCTTCTGCCCCCACTAGCTCAGGTCCTTGGGAATCTTCAAGTCTTGAGCAGTGGCATCGGGGTACAGGTAGGAGTGGATCTAGCCGTGGAACCTCTGAAGAAGCCAGACCAGCCCCACAGACCCCGAGCCTCCCTCTCTGGGTCAGGCGCCAGCAGGCAGGGCACCCTGCTCCATGCTGAACAAAAAAGAGCTGCTTGTTATGAAGGATGAGTTATGGGGGCCCTCGAATGGCCTGGGGAAGAAAGAAGGGGAGAGGATTCCCCCTCCGATCCAGGAATGGGCCTTCTCCCACAGCCCGTGAGTGTGTGGGGAGCATGTTGATCAAAGGAAGCGAGAAACTGAGATTTATACCTTTTCCCTTTCCCACTGTTCTTCCTTTCCCTTCTCTTGTCTCATCTTATCTCCACCACGTTGACATGTTTTCAGGTGGAAGAACAAAGGCTGAGCATCTTACCTGGGGTTTTACAGAGGGCTCTAATATTGAATAGCTGAACTCGACTCAGCTGGGAGCACTTTCTGCTCCTAAACTAGGCTTGTACTGGGCAGAATATACGAAAGGAGGAGAAACAAATGATTATGTCTTGTGCTAGACGTGATGTATTTTCACACCCACCGTAACTCTATGAGGTTATGAGGAACACGTTATTACCCCATTTTACAGTCTCAGGGAAGTAACTCACCCAAGGTCACATGCCCACTGAAGTTAGAGCCTGTATTTGAACCCTGGGTACCTGACACTTGACAAGGGTGGCACTTAGAGAGGGGCCCTGAAGACAGGCGTTGGGAGAGGAGGCAGGACGCTCCAGGGGCAGGGGGAATACTGGAGTGTTTTCCTGTTTGGCTTAGCACCAGGGCTGTGGCTTGACATGCCTCTCTGTGCTGTGAGCCTAGTTCTGCATATGCAAAACGAAGATGCTGAATCTGTGCCAACAGGGCTGTACCCAAACCAGCCCCCACCCGAGGGCTCAGGAAATGACACACCTGAGCTGCAGAACAGATTGTTGGACCCATCTCCAGGATCATCTCCCAGGATAGGGGCTTGCAGATGGCTGATCAGCAGCCCCTATGAGGGCCAGGTGTCCTGGGCTGAAGAGTGGCCTCCAGGCTGACCCAGACCCAGCAGTGTGGTGCGGTGGACAACTCTGCCTCGGCGGTGGCCAGGGCTCACGTCCTGCTGTGATCTTAGACACATTACTAAACATCTCTGGGCCTCAAACTCCTTTTTTTTATAAACAAAGGAAGAAAACCTTTTCTGCCTACCTTCTGGGTATAGGGCCTGGAGGAAGAGACCTTCTATGTCATGGGGGTCTGACTCTGGGTCAGAGCAAAGTCTTGGGAAATGTGAGGGTTGAACTGGATCTCCGCTTGACCTTTCTGCTGGTGAGGACTGTTAGGAAGCATGAACCAGCACCCCGGGGGGCTGCCTAAGATTTTTTTCACAACACTGCCTGTGCACAGGGCCAGCTTCCTCTTGATACCCTTGCTGCACTGCCTGAAACACAGAGCTTTTCTGCTCCAGGGGACTAGGAGAATGTGTTCGAGGCAGGCAGGGGTGGCTAGTAAGATGGAGATTTGCATCTAGTTTGGCAGCTAAGTTCTACCGAGGGCAGGGCTGGGCTCTGGGCTCGGCTCTAGAACACCCTCTGCTCCCAGCACAGGTGGGGTGACCCAGGCCCCAGGAAGGACAGATGGTAGAGCCCCAGCGCCCACATTCTCAGGCTTGAGGCAGAGGTCTGAGTGACCAGCCGCCCTCTGGGGGCCACAAGTTGTATGGAGGCTGGGAGTGCCCAGAGAAGGGGTGTTAGGGTCTAGGGGTCAGTGTGTGTGGGTTCATTCCTTCTTCCACACAGGCCTTGGCTGAGGCAGCCACTCAGGCAGAAGGGAGACTGGGGGAGGGTAGAGCTTTGCAAAGGAGGAGGCAGGAATTCTGGTTGGAAATCATTCAAATGAGGCTATGAAACCAGAACCCTGTCTCAGAACAAATTGGCCAGATTTGGCCTGAGGGGAAGGGGGGTTACCAGGGGAGGGGAGGAGGTTGGGCCCCGAATGAGGGGGGAGGGGCTGGACAGGATTCGGATGTGTGTTCCCAGGAGGAGCCCAGGCCAGAGCTGTGATGGGGAGAAGGGGCAGCCGTCCCCTGGGCGGCTTGCTGTGACACAGGAGGGAGAAGCCAGGCGCTCCAGCCACCCCTGCGCCTTTCCTGAAGGGGACAGGGCTAGGCCACATTGCCACTCTCTAGCATGGCTTAGCTGTGACTCTGCCGCCTCCCTGCCCCGTCCCTGCTCCTGTTCTACTTCAGAAGCAGAGGAGCCCCTGTGACTCCCCGTCTTACCAAGCATTCATTCAAAATTTGTTTTCCTTTTTAAGCCTTCTGCTCTGTGCTAAGCCTGAGGGTACACGGATGAACTTGGCTGAGCCCCAGCCGGGCGCGAAGGAGTAGATTGCTTAAGGCTTTGAGGTGTGACTTAAAAAACAGATTCTCATTCCTTATCCTAACTGGGGAGGTGTCTTGGGGGTGCCCCTCACAGAGCAGAGCTGCCCTGGGAGGTCTGGGGAAGGGCCTTTCCTCCCCAGTCAGAGCCAGGACCAGGCATGGGTCAAAAAGAAGGGGAGGGGTGGGCAACGGGGGGTTCACTGCGGGGCCAGGCAGGGCACACAGTGAGGAAAAACCAAGGCCTTCAGAGACCCATCAAAGAGCTGCTGTGTGAAAGAGGGAACCTTGGAGGGGTCACCCGGGTTCACACCGCCTGGAGAGGCATGAAGGCCTCGTCTGATGGGGGTGGGGTGGGGGAGCGGCTAGGGGACGGGCCGAGGGAGGGAGCGGCTGGCTGGCGGGACAGTAGGTTGCTCTTCCAGCGCCAGCTTCCTGTCCTGCAGGGAGCACTCTTCTCAGGAGAGGTCCTGGCAGTCAGGCCTGTCGTGGACTGGGTGTCTGGACCCCTTCTCCAGGAGGAAGCAAGGTTCCTCAACCCTCAACTCCCATACCTCCTGGTCCAGAGTCAAGGGCCAAAATCAAGTCTGAGAACAGGATGGAAGGAGGACTTGGACTCAACCCCTGATCCAGCCCCCTTTCTGCCCTGACCCTCCGCTAGCCTGATCCCCACCCTGGGGTCTGTCTGCTGGCTGCTCCTCTGACACTGCCCCTATCAGGCTGGCCTCTGCCTTTGTCGATCTTTCTGTCCCTATCTCCTCCCTCCCTGTGACTCAAGTCCCAGGCTGTGGAGAGGGAACCAGAGACTGATGGGGATCCCTGTCCCCATTCCTACCTGAGCCCACTCACCTTCTAGAGACCTTGCTCCCCGCCACCTCCAGTGCAGGGATCTCAGAGGCCTCTCTGCACTGCCCGCCCCCTCCCAGAGCCAACAAGAGGCACCGGATGCCTTCCTGTTTTGCCCTCAGTGTAGATTTTGGGGGTCTTCACTGACCTGCCCCCTCAGAGTGTGGGTACCCCCCCCCCACCTCAGCGACCTCTCAGAATTCTCTGTTTCCCCCTCAGCCCAGTGTGGACTCCCAGAGTCCTCCTCCGTGAACTCCCCAACAGGAGTCCCTGAAGAAAGGTACTTCTGAGGGAACTTGGAGGGGGACAGGGTGGGGCTGGGGAGTCATGGCTCAGGATGGGAGGGGCCTCGGCTTCTGGCTCCTCCTCTGGGGAATCAGGCTGGGCCCGAACCTCTCCTCTCAACCCCTCCTCTCGACCGAGGGGGCTGCTGTGGCGAGTGTGTGCGCTGGAGGGGGATGGGAGGGGCAGGGGAGGTGGGGGAACCGGTCTTGTGTTGTTCTTGGCTTGGAGCCCCCAACCCCAGGGAAATCCTGACTCTGTGGAAAACTGAGCAGGCAGTCAGGCAGGGGAGGAGGAGCTGGAAGAGGAAGAGGAGGAGAAGGGGGGAGGAGGACAAGGGGCTCAGGGTGAGGTGGGGGCAGGGGCTCCTCTCATAAATCAATCCCACCAGCTCTCAGGCCTGACAAAAACCAGAGACCCAGGGTCCTTTGGGGGTTGGGGCCAGGGAGGGGGGTGCAAGCCATCTGAGAGGCTGTGGAGGAGAAAAGGCCGAAATGAGGGACAGCATCCTGCTCAGAGGCCCTGCCTCAGGCCCCCCAAAACAACAGGTGTGTGTGTGTGTGTGTGTGTGTGTGTGTGTGTATGTATGTGTGTGAAGGAGGGGGTCTGAGAAAACAAGTCACAAGTACAGGAGCTGAACCAGGGTGGCTGTGACAGATTGATGGGTGTGGGGGTTTCCCTCTGGTCAGCTATTCAGAACATTTTTATTGCCCTGAGTTCTGGCCTGGTTCAGCTCCCGAGGAACGGTGTGATTTCAGACAAGCGTTTGACCTCTCCAGGCCCCTCAGCCTCCTCAGATGTGAGAGAGTGTGTGATGGGCATGGGAAGTGGTCTGGCCCCACTCTGCCAAGCCCTGACACTGCACCCCAGCTTGTCTCGGTGCCGTTGTGTGGAGTGAAGAATATTGCTCAGGAGCTGGCACAACAATAGTTAAAGGGTCAAGGTGCTGCTGCTTGATAGCTGTGATCCTGGGCTGGACGCATGACCTCGCAGAGCCTCAGTTTCTGTATCTGTCAGATGGGCCTAATAAAGCCTCCCTGGCGGGGGCCGTTACACCAGCGAGTGAAACAACACATGTTAAGTGCTTGGGATGGCAGCTGCTTCCTTAAAAGCTGTTGTTTATTTCGTGTCCACCTCTTGAGTGTCTGCAAGTTTTAGCCTTCCAAAGACAACTATCAAGTGGCCCCAGCTCCAAACCTGTGACACAGAAACCCTTGCAATCTGCCCCCCTCAGTATTTCCAAGGACTCCTGAGATTTCTGTGCTTCTCCCTGCGCCATCCTGACATGGCTGGTGCCCTCCTGACCCCTTGCTGCACTCAGGACACAGGGACTCAGGGCTGTGCCTCGTGGGCCATTACCAAAAGTCTCAGTTCTGGCAGGACGATGCCGCCAGCACAATGTAGCCAAGCACGTGCCCTTGAGCATCAGCTGCTGTCCTACACTTTAGTCCTGCTGGTCACTGGCCTATTCCTGCAAAGAAACAATGCCATTTTCTCAGTCCTTCCTCCCTAGGTACTCCTCTCAATGTCCTGTTTCTGGCCCTTACTCCATCCCCATTCAGATCCCTGTGTTTTTTAAAAATATTTATTTGACTGCACCGGGTCTTTAGTTGCAGCATTTGAACTCTTAGTTGCGGCATGTGGGATCTAGTTCCCTGACCAGGGATTGAACCTGGGCCCCCTGCATTGGGAATGCAGTTTCTGAGCCACTGGACCACCAGGGAAGTCCCCCCTGTGGTCACTGTCAGAGCCCCTGGGGATCTCTTTGGGCTGCCCTTCAGTCCCAACTAGACCTGGGCCTTACCCGGTTCAACTAGATCCCTGATATGGTACATGGAGACATTGCAACCAGCAAAAGGGGCCAACTTTTGACGTATAGTATGTGCCTCTGTGAGAATGCCGAGGGACAGCAGTATGTTTATATCTTAGAAAGTAGTATTTTCTTTGCAACTATATTATATGATTATTCCCCAGGAAAATCACTTTGGCCAACCCGTCTTCTACCCTCAGCTCCCCTCCTCACTCCCAGGCTCACCTTCTTCTCCAGGTGGCAGGACCCTTTCATCAGGGGAAACCCACAAAGTGTGTTTTTGGATGGTTAGGGAGTGGGGAGACAATGGTCCAGGCCACTCCAGGTTTCTACTCTTGAGTCTGAACAGACACACTGGACTGGGCCAAGCCAAGGGCTCAGCTTGGGGAGAATTGGGAGGGGAGAGGGTTCCCCTTTCTCCGGAGGCCCTGTCTTCCTCTGGGATGTCATACCCTAATTCAGCCCCCAGGGTCCACGCCCCAAGATAGGAGAACCATGATGGAATCAGAGGCCTAAGAAGGCCTGGACTTCACTGAATGGCTCTTGTAGGGACCAGATCTCCGATGTCTGAAGGTGTGGACTCTCCATGGTGAAGGAAGCCTGGAGGTGAGGGGCTGGCTTATAGGCTCTCAGAGAGAACCTTGACAAATCTGTCTTCTCCACTGGAGGAAGGGGTCAGTACAGGCATGCTGTGGGAGCACTTTGGCCCGCTAGGCCCGCTGCTCTTGAGAGGCCTCATCTGCACATGAGTCGCCCCTGAGCTCTAAGGAGTCTAGCCAGCTCAGCTAGAATGTCTTGAGAGACCATTTCTCAGACAGCAGGGTCCCCACTCTGCAGCCTGCATAACGAGCAGGCAACCAGGCTGTGCTTGACCATTCCCAAGGACTGGGCAACTCACAAGGTAGCCCCTTCCAGGTTGGTGGTTGAGATGATTGAGAAGTTAGAAATGGAGTGTCTGACAAGCCTTCAAGGCTGGTCCCTCTGTGGAAGTGAAGAAGGATCGGGCAGCACAGCTGGGATGTCTCTGTGAGGGAGGGAGATAAGGCAGGCTGCTTGTTTAGGGTGAGGCCTAGATCCTGGGGAAAATGTTTAGGCCTGGGAAGTAAGGGCGGAGAAGGCAATGGCACCCTACTTCAGTATTCTTGCCTGGAAAATCCCATGGATGGAGGAGCCTGGTAGGCTGCAGTCCATGGGGTCGCTGAGAGTTGGACACGACTCAGTGACTTCACTTTCACTTTTCACTTTCATGCATTGGAGAAGGAAATGGCAGCCCACTCCAGAGTTTTTGCCTGGAGAATCCCAGGGACAGCGGAGCCTGGTGGGCTGCCGTCTATGGGGTTGCACAGAGTCGGACACGACTGAAACGACTTAGCAGCAGCAGCAGCAGGGAAGTAGGGGACAGGGTTTGAGTCTTTGCTCAACTAATGAGGGAGTTCTTCTTTTCCTGGGGCCTCAGTTTCCCTAACTGCAAACTTTATGGGCTGGGCCTGGGGACTTCTAAGGGCTCTGCCCCTGGCAACGGATGCTCTTCCACAAGTCTATGAATAGTTAGCGAAGAGGGATCAGGTCTTGGTCCATGGGGGCTGGGCTGGCGCGAGATGCTCAGAGAATAGGCCTTGTGTGGGTCTGGACAAGGTTCCCTTTCATTTTGTGAGGCCTTGGCAGCAGCCCAGGGCCCACAGACTCTCTCTCCCGCCAAGGTCAACCTGACCCTGACCTGGGGGGCACCACTGCCTGGGGCAGTTGAGGTCAGGAGTTGGTGACTTGGGAGAAGGAGCCCAGTGCAGAGGTCCAGACTCCTGTCCTCTGGCTAGGCTGAGAGTCTGAGCAACTGTAGTTCTGTGTCTGGAGTTCCTGACACCTACCCAGGGCTCCACCCCACCCCCACTGCAATCTTGGTGGTCCTTGGAAAGACCTCCACTGGTCTTGGCGTCAAAGAAGCTTGGTATGGAATCCAGGCCTGTCACTTACTGGCCCAGTGACCTTGGGCAATTCACTGCCCCTCCTCATCTACAAGTCAGGGCTGCTTATGCTACTTTGGAGGTTGCTGGAGAGAAAAGACACCTGAGCAAGCGTCACACTCATCCATGGAGTGTGGCTGTATCCTTACTGGAAGCCCAGCTGATCGGAGACAGTGACAAGGAACCAGAACCAGATTGGACTTGCTTCCCGCTGCCTCAGCCCTCTGCCTCATGGTCTGTTTGTCCATCAGAGCACTGGGGGCTTCCAATTCTCAGGCCCTAAAATCTGTACAATTTAAAGTAGTCAAAACAAACCCTTCACTCAATTTATGCAGAAAGGGAACAAGCTCCTGGCCGGGCCTAATGGGTTCCAGGTGTGCAGTGTGCCCTGCAGCGGCTGAAGCAGCTACGGGGGCTGCGGCTGTGACTCTGCCCGGCGGGCTGGGGGTTCAACCGGGCCAGACCTTTCCAACCTGGCCCTCCAGCCTGTGAAGAATGTAGAGTGGGGTCAGGCCTACCCAGTATGGTGGGACAGCTCACCTTGTGCTCAGGAGCCTAGAGTTCAGAGCCAGGAGGTGCACACATGGGCATCTCCCAGACTGCTTCCCCACCTCTCTCCAGCACCCCCAGCACCCCCAGCACCGCCCCTCTGCTGCCGCATTCAATGCTGAACACCTCAGGTGAGTCTGGCCTTGACTTCAAGAGGTTCTGGGGTTGTTGAGATGACTCTCACAGACCTGTAAAACTCCTTCTCACAAGAGGTCAACCATGGGAGTGACCTCCCAAAGAGGCTCAGGGAACCGGGTGGGAGCCCAGGGGACAGGAATGAGGTTTCTTTTATTACCATTATATATTAATCATCATGTTATATAATCAGAGTGACAGTCATTATTTATTAATGGTGAGCCATGGGGCCAGGCACTATATTCAGTGCTTTCCATGCATGAGCTCAAGCACGGCCATACATGTCTAGGCTCTTGTTCTCTCCTGGAACAGAAAGGGGACAGGAGGCTCAAGGGTCCCAAAAGCCTTGCCTGAGGATCACTTGGTCAGGAACCTGCTGAAGTGGGGTGTGAGCCCAAGGCTGTCTGACCTGAAGGCAAGGCCCGTCCCACTCTACTATACTTTTCACAGGCTGGTCCAGTCTGTCCCTAAGGTGTCAGGGAGAGTGCAAGAGTGCACAAGTGTAAGTGTGTATGCAGGACTTGTGTAGGCAGGACCCGGTTAGAAGGTTCAGTTCAGTTCAGTTCAGTTGCTCAGTCGTGTCTGACTCTGCAACCCCATGGACCACAGCATGCCAGGCCTCCCTGTTCATCACCAACTCCCAGAGTTCACCCAAACTCATGTACATTGAGCCAGTGATGCCATCCAACTATCTCATCTTCTGTTGTCCCCTTCTCCTCCTGCCCTCAATCTTTCCCAGCATCAGGGTCTTTTCAAATGAGTCAGCTCTTTGCATCAGGTGGCCAAAGTATTGGAGTTTCAGCCTCAACATCAGTCCTTCCAATGAACACCCAGGACTGATTTCCTTTAGGATGGACTGGTTGGATCTCCTTGCAGTCCAAGGGACTCTCAAGAGTCTTCTCCAACACCACACTTCAAAAGCATCAATTCTTTGGCACTCAGCTTTCATTATAGTCCAACTCTCACATCCAAACATGACCACTGGAAAAACCATAGCTTTGACTAGATGTGCCTTTGTTGGCAAAGTAATGTCTCTGCTTTTGAATATGCTATCTAGGTTGGTCATAACTTTCCTTCCAAGGAGTAAGCGGCTTTTAATTTCATGGCTGCAATCACCATCTGCAGTGATTTTGGAGACCCCCAAAATAAAGTCTCCCACTGTTTCCAGTTTCCCCATCTATTTGCCATGAAGTTATGGGACCAGATGCCATGACCTTAGTTTTCTGACTGTTGGGCTTTAAGCCAACTTTTTCACTCTCCTCTTTCACTTTCATCAAGAGGCTCTTTAGTTCTTCGCTTTCTGCCATAAAGGTGGTATCATCTGCATATCTGAGGTTATTGATATTTCTCCCAGCAATCTTGATTCCAGCTTGTGCTTCATCCAGCCCAGCATTTCTCATGATGTACTCTGCATAGAAGTTAAATAAGCAGGGTGACAATATACAGCCTTGATGTACTCCTTTTCCTATTTGGAACCAGGTTAGAAGGTAGTGCAGGGATTTTTCCCTAGAGTGATGCCAGAAGCTTACACCCCCATCAGCTGGGCACACTGTCCCCTTGTCCAGACCCAGCCCACCCCTGCCCCCAGCTGCCTCACCCCCTCACCTCTGGACTGGAAGTGAAGTGAAGTGAAGTGAAGTCGCTCAGTCGTGTCCGATTCTTTGTGACCCGTGGACTGTAGCCCACCAAGCTCCTCCATCCATGGGATTCTCCAGGCACCCCCTCAATGTGAGCTGGGCAGCAGAGGAGACGCTCAGTATTGGGGCCACTGTGTAATCATTCCACTCTCAGCCACACCAGCTGGGCCCTCAGGGACAGACTGCGTAGTCCCTGCTGGGGAAGGACTTGAGACCCACCCTAGGACTGCAGGTGCTCTGGGGGCATGACTATCTCAGTCCTCCTGTTTGGGTAATTATTAGTAATAATCATTTTGAGTTTCTATTGTCTTAATAATCTTCCCATATAAATAGACCTCTTTTTGTTATAACTTCTCAAAACACTTTGTACTTTCCTTCCTAACACCAATTTGTAATTTTAAATTTATTTACATGTCTCTTTGGTTAATTCTGTCTTCTGGCTAGACTGCAAGCTCCAAAGGGTAGTCTACTTTCTGCCATTGCCCCAGTGCCCGGCACAATGGTGGCACATAGTCCACACTTGACAAATTTTTGTTGGAGATATTTATGGATGAATGAGTGAATTGGAGGCAGTGGAAAGCTAAGAATAGGTGAAGGAGGCTAGGAAGGGAGAGAAGTATGAGGATGCAGCTTTGGCGTCTGTCTATGGAGCTGGGTGGGATGGCATTGTTGGTGGCCCCTGAGAAGCCAAGTGTGGCTCTGGGTTGTGGCGGCTAAACTCTAGGGCATCATCACCTGCCTGCACTCAAACTGTGTGTCCCCTGCCACACTCCTCCCGGGGCAGGAAATCAGGAGGAATCTGTGGATGCAAGCCTCTCTTACATCTCCAGACCCTCAGAACCCAGAAAGGTCACCAGCCAAAGTTTCCCTGCCTTCCACAGGCACTCAAAAGGGAATTCTTGAAGGACCTCAGTATGTGGGCCACTCAAGGAGGTATGGAGAGCCAATCAAGACTACAGTCACAGGAAGGGACTTTTCCCAGCCTGTGTCCCATTCCCCTGTGTCCCTAGAGCTGTTGAGCTCTAGCCCTCAATCCCCACTCCTTAGCCCCAATATTCTGGGAGTGTGGAAAGGGAAGTTTTTAGGAAGATCTGGGCTCAAAACCAGCTCTGGCAAGTTCTAGATGGGAGACCTTGAGCACCCTTAGCTTCCCCATCTCCAGAAGGGAGGTGATAATCTCCACTATTAGTGTTGCTGAAGATCGTGTGTGCAGAGTTATTCTAGTGTGTGACATCAAGGAGGCACTCTGTGAAGGGCAATTCCCGGACTCTCATTCTTGCTCTGCCACCAACGAGCCATGTGATCTTGGGGAGGACACACCACCTCTTGGGCTCAGCTGCATCTGTCAAACAGGAGGGTTGGATCAGATCATCTTGAAGGCCCCTTCCAGCTCTAACTTGCTTGGTTCTATTCTGAGCAGGGAGCCCCACCTCTGGGGCAGGGGCAACGGGAACATTCTTTCAGCTCAGATTCAACCCAGGCACATGCCTGCCCAGCCCCATCCCGCACATTTAGCCTGGAGCTGTTGCCACCTTGGCGGCGCCCTTGGCACCAGGCTGTTCCCCGCCCCCGCCCCCTTGCCAAGGCCACAGGTGGGTGGCTCCATTCCTGTCCGGTGGTAGGACAGGAGGACAGAGGAAGAGGATGGGGGAGAAGAGGGAAGGGTAACCTGGCTGGAGGAATGTAGTGAGGGCTAGGGCAGGGCCGTGAACCCTGTGGAGTTCATTCCAGCGCTATCACTTTCTAGCCGTGTGGGTCCTTGGGCAATTGGCTATAACTTCTCAGAAGCCTGTTTCCTCATTTAGGAACCAATAATAACAACAATTTCTACAACCCCGTTGGATTGCTGTGAGATTAAATAAGAATACATGTCAAGTGACTGGTATTCTGGAGTTTTGTTCTCCGGGGTGGGGGTGGGGGTGTGGAAGGCTCACACAACCTTTCCTCAGCCCCTGGGGAGGGGGAAGTTTCTTGAAGGCATATGCGGGCGCTGGGGCGACTTTCCAGTGGGCCTGCGGATCTCACCCCGCAGGCTGAGCCCCCTCCCCCTGGACTGGCAGCTTGAGGGCCGGGGCCGGGGAGCCCCAGCCCGCAGCTCAGAGGGGTAGGCTGCGGCCAGAGCCAGCCCCCTAACCCCCACCCGCACCGCCTCTGCCTCCGTGCTAGCGTCTTTGATCTGCAACCTTCAGGGGGATTAAGAGCCTGAGAGCCCCTCTCCCCGGGGTCCCCCGCTCCCCGCCGCCGCCCTCCCTCCGGGCTGACCTCCCAGTCGGCGGCCCGGGCTAGGGGTTGGCTCCGCCGCCGGTGGTCCCCGCTCCTGCCCGCCGCGCCTCCGGGCAGGCCACTGGGATTACAGGGGCAGCGGCCGCGGCGGGCGGCTTCCGGGAGCTCTGGGGTAGGGGGCTGCTGGGGCCCTGGGGGGGCGGGACGAGTGGAGGGGGCTGGGGACGGGGTGGGTAAGGGCCCCGGCGCCTCCCGGCCATTTTGGCCGGGGAATCGGAGTAAAGTGTTTAAAAAGAAAAACTCTCCGGAGGAGGACGTAACCTTTTCTTAACATCTGGGGCTCAATTAGCTAATGACAGCAAAGCCTTCTCCGGTGTCGCTGACCCCTCTGCAACAGCCCCGCTCCCCCACCCCTGGTATTTATACAGCTGCGGCCCCTCGCTGGGACGCGGGGCAGGGGGCTTGGCTGGGTTATCTCGGCGGAGATCCGCCGCCCACCCCAAAAAAAAGAGAAAGAAAAGGCTTAGCGCACGGTCCCGCCCACCACCCTGCAGCCCTCCTCGTCGCCGCTGGCTCTCTTCCCTTCCCTCTCGCAGCTCTGGTCGCTGCCTCCGCCTTCTTCCTCCGGCCTCCTCGAATCTCTGTGCTTTGCCGCTTCTGCCCATTTCCTCACTCCTCCACTCTCTCTCCCCTTTCGAGTCCGCCACCCCCTTGCCTGGTTGTCTCTCTTTTCGCCCCTCTTTCTCTGTCTTTTCTCTCTCTCCCCAGCGGCTTCCCCACTCTTTCTAACTCTGAATAGCTCCCTTGTTCCCCTCTGGGTTCCTGTCTCCCTCTTATTCTCCTGCTTCCTCCCCACCTTTGTCTGTCCCTGTCTCAATCGCTGAATGCCTCTCTGTCCTCCAAGAGGTGCGTTCTGCCCTGGCTGCCAGGCAGACACTCCTGAGGGGAGCGGGCCTGCTGCTGGGCCCGCTCTGGGCCAAGCATCTTTCCCACTGCAGAGCTGCGCAGGCCTAGGGCTGGACGCTTGCTGACTTACCTGGATCCCGGGTGTGGGGAGTGTGGGAGGGCCGTTTTTAAGGCGCTAGCTCTTCTTGGTTAGAGCCAGAGGGAATCCCTAGAGGCTTCTCAAGATGCCTGGCCACTCCAGCTTCTGGAATCTCACCCTTCCTGCCACTTGCTCACTGCCACCCAACCCCAACACCCCCAACATAGTCGGTATTTTGAATTCAGATGCTAGTGCAGACACACACTTTCCTATTTGTCTTCCTTCAGCACAGTTAAAACAAGCAGGGATCTTTTAAAATAATCCACCAACACTAAGGAAAAAAAGTGGTAAGTGCAGAAACTAAAAATAGCACAAAAGAGACCTGCCCAGAGACAGCAGTAGGGTAGCAAAGAAGAGAATAAGGTTTGGAATTAGGCTAGATTCAATTCGGAACTCCATTGTTAAAACAATTCTGTAATCCTGGTCGAATCACTTGAGCCTCAGTTCCCTCACCTGTAAAATGGGGATAATAATAATTATTAAACAATAATGAAATTCTTTGCCTAGAAAACTGCCTATAGTCAGTGCAAGGCGAAGTTCTTTCTTTAGGACATTTGCTTTTTATTTTCTTGGAGAAAATCTTGCAGTCTATGGTTTTTCCAAGAGAATAACATTTTCCAGGAATTCTACTTCCTTTTATAAATACACTTGAAACTCTCGCACCCCTTGCTGTCTCCTCTGTATAAGAGAGAAGGCTTCAGATCCCTTTCAGGGAAGAGCTCAGGTGGTTAGCGTTTGCAAACACCCGAGTGGGAGGAGTTCTGAGCCCTAGGGTTGACTCTGGGTAGGACCCTCGGCTTACAGAATCCTGGATGCAGAGCCGGGTGCCTCGCGTACAGGAACATGAATCTCCACGAGAACCAACCGAAAAGGGTACAATTAGCCTGTTTTATATCCGGGGAGACGGAAAAGCAATTTTCTAAGTACCACTGCTATCTCGGAGTAGAAACTAGACTGGATCCCAGGGGTCTATCCTCTAGAGCCCAGGAGGAGGTCTCCCCACCGGCAGAAGCGGGAAAGGTGCGGGGACACTTTGGGCAGGCCGCGCGGGGCAGAGAGGCACAGCTGGCACTCTTTCTGGGAAGCACTGGTAGGTGGGCTCCACCCTCCGACCCGGAGCCGCCGGCCCTGGGTGCAGGGGGGAGGGGGAGACTCTGGGAAGAGTGTTGAGCCCCGGCCGCCGACGCTGGACTGGCTGCCCGCGCGCCGGGCTCGCTGCCGGCACCGGATGGAGAGTCCCGAGAAGGCTTAATTTGCAGGAAGACATTCTCATCAGATCTCGGCTCCGGCAGCGGAGCGCTGCTGCCGGGGGTCGGACGGGGCTCCTCTCAGCACCCCTCCCCCGGGCCCCGGCTGGGCGAGAAACAGAGCTGGTGGTAAAAGAAACTGGAGCCGCGGCGCCGAGGCGGCCGCGAGGGGTTGGGGCCTTGGAGGGCCTGGCTGCCTCTTGCCAAGGTCAATCAAGCCGTCCCCGGCTCGGGAGGCGCGCGCTGAATGCGCCGGGCGGCGAGGGGCGAAGGGCCGGAGGTGGGGGGCCAGGGTAGGGCAGGAGTCCCGCCCCGATGGATGCTTCCCGCCCCCTCTCGGGGCAGGTACTCTGGCTTCCCCGGCCCCGGGGAGGATGGAGTTGTGGTGCGCGGGCCAGAGGCTGGGACCCAGGCTGCGGGGTCTGACCCCCTCAGGCGGAAATAGAGTCTAATTAGAGACGTTTTTATGCTAATATGCACCTGGCTAGGCTTTTCTAGAGCGGAGAAAGTGTGTCGTGTAGAAGGGAAGAAATTCCGGAGAGAGCAAAGTTCCGGAAGCACTTGATTCCATGATAAAAGGCTCCACGGCTCTACTCACCCGGCTGAGTGGCCTCGGGGAAGTTACTTGAAGATGCTATTGGGCTTCAGTTTTCTATTCTGAAAAAAGGGACATGGGTCAAGTTTCTTCCCAGGCTGGTCATTCTCAGCAACAAAGTGGAAGTCCAGCCCTCAGGTTGCTGTGGAGGCTGGAGAGGGGACGAGTTTCGGGAGGTGTGAGGTATATGGCAGAGGGCAGAATCTTGGGCGTTGCAGAGCATCCCGAGTCATAAAAACCAGAGACATTTCCAAGGGCCTGTGGCTGACTGTCCCCGCTGTTAGCCACTTGTCAAACTAGTCCACAAGTCAAAGTGATGGGCCCAGGGGAAGGAAACTAAACAAGGGTCCCCGGATTGATGGCAGCAGGTCAGAAGGAAGAGGGTCCGTGGTAAAAGAAGATGGGAGATGGGGCTGGGCAGCAGGGAGGAGAAGTGGGTGTTTTATGGTAGGACCCGCTTGAGCTTAAATATAAGTTTGGGGTGGAGGGGAGAGATGAATTGAAGATGCCAAGGAGAGAAAGGGCAGTTGACTGATGGGGTCATGTCCTGGAGCAGGTAGAAGGGTGGGAGCTAGACCACAAGTGGGAAGGAACTGGAGACACTTTGGGGTGGTAGGTGGCGGGAGGAGGAGAGGCTGTTTGACCTGGAGGGAACACACTTCATTGGCCTTACTAAGCTCAGTGGTGGAGGAGGCCTCAATGTGGTCATCTAGTGGAGAAGGCAATGGCAACCCATTCCAGTACTCTTGCCTGGAAAATCCGATGGACAGAGGAGCATGGTAGGCTGCAGTCCATGGGGTCACGAAGAGTCGGACATGACTGAGCGACTTCACTTTCACTTTTCACTTTCATGCATTGGAGAAGGAAATGGCAACCCACTCCAGTGTTCTTGCCTGGAGAATCCCAGGGACAGGGGAGCCTGGTGAGCTGCCGTCTCGGGGGTTGCACGGAGTTGGACACGACTGAAGCGACTTAGCAGCAGCAGCAGCAGCAGTGAGGAGTAAGAGTGGACTTGGGAAGAATTTACCTTGGAGACGGAATTGGGAGTAGGGTGGGCAGGATGGAAGTGCTGATGAGCAAGGATGCTGCTGAGGTTAGAGTACAAGGATTTGAAAGCAAAGTAAAAGAAATCTTTGAGGAGAGAGGAGAGCACTGGCATTTACTGAGATCGCCGTATGTCCTTCCATTCATTGTTTCATTTAATTCCCTACCACACAGTGCAGTAGGTGTTATTAATCCCCTTTTATAGACGGGGAAATGGAGGCTGAGAGTGATGATGATCTTTGCCCAGGGTCACATAGCTGGTAAGAGATGAAGGCCTGATTTGAACCCTGGTCTTTCTGCCTCAGAACGGAGGCTGCTCCCATTTTGCTCCACAGGGCAGGAGTTCTGACCCTGGGGCCTCAGCGGTCCTTCCTTCCCCAGGTGTGGTCATCCTGAGGCACTGACCCATTTGGCTGGCAGGAAGGGCTGGGCTTTTGACTCCTGCGGTCTGTCCTGAGCTTGCAGGAAACTTCCACCCCGCTGAGATGAGCAGTGGGGGGGGGGGGGGGCGGGGGTCGGAAAGAGTGGGCCTTTTCCCCCCTACATGAGACTGAACCATATATATTTTTCTGCAAAACACCATTTTATCTTAGTATTTCTGTATATACACCTGTTTTAAAGTTGTGTACTCCTCCTTTGTATGGTTATTCGGTTTATTATTTACTTTTTTCTTACCACTGGACGGGTATAGAAACGTTTATATCGTTTCCACAGTGTTGCAGTCAGAGTGCTTTAGTGCACAGCCATCTTTGTAAGAATATCTTTGAGCAGAAAGAGTTTTTCCCACAGGATGGATTCCTAGAAGTGGCATCAATGGATCAGGGATATGCTTGTTTTAAGTTCTTATGAATAGTACTAAACATCCCTCCAAAGAGGCTGTATCAATTTACAGTCTCTCCATCAAAGTATGAGCGTCCCCATTCTTTCACAGGCTTGCCACTGAGTATCATATAATATATATACATATTTGCCAATCTAGTGAGCAAAATAGAGTCTTTCACTTTTGTTTTCATGTCTATTTCCCTGACTCTCTGCAGCTCAATCAGAGGGCCTTAGCTAAAGAAGGCATTGTTTGTGAAAACCTGAAGACAAGCTCAAGAATGAGTAGCAGAGATGTAGGGCAGCGCTGAGGAAGAGCTTAACATCAGTGAATGCTGTCAGGACCTAGATAAGGGAGGCAGCTCAGCTCTTTTCTCTGAGCATGTTCCTGTACTCCAGGTGGGTCAGATGCCTCCTGAGCACTGAATGAGGGCTGGCTTGGTGTTGTTTAGTCGCTCGGTCATGTCGACTCATTGCGACCCCACGCACTGTAGTCCACTAAGCTCCTCTGTCCATGGGATTTCCCAGGCAAGAATACTGGAGTGGGTTGCCATTTCCTTTCTCCAGGGAATTCCTCACCTAGGGATCAAGCCTGCATCTCCTGCATTGCAGGTAGATTCTTTACCACTGAGCCACCTAGGAAGCCTGAGGGCTGGCTGCCAGGGTACAAGCTACAGGAACAAGCTAATAGGCTGCACGGGCAGAGGAAGGCAGGTTTCAGGGAAGGCCCAGGAATGAGTTCAGCTTCCTGAAAGAGCCAGGGAAGATGAGGGTCACCAGGTTCTGAGTGCTCAATGGAAACTGGGAGGTCCATAGGCTGAAGAGGTGAATGATGGAAAGAGAATAGGACTTCAGATTCTTGACTTAGTAGGGGAGGGAGGAGGTGGGGAATGGTGGGAGCACCCCTCCATCCCAGACACATACACCTATGTACATACCTATCCCTAGGGTATTCATAACATAGTTGACATTTTTGAGTACTAATTATATGACATTGACTTGTGTTTCCATTTATTGAATGACTTTGTCCTGCAATAATTCTATGAGATAGGTATCATTATTATCCCCATTTTAGAGATGAGGACATGGAGGCATAGAGTTAAGTTGCTTACCCAAGGTTGTGATGCTTGAAAGTGGCTAAGCTATAATTCAGACTTAGGTTATGGGGCTTCCGAGGCCAAGCTTCCAGCCATTATACACATGGCTTTTCACAGCCTTCCTCAGCCAGTATAATAATAATAACTACCATTAACTGAGAGTAAACCAGGAACACTATATTTTTGTCTCTAATACTTACAACAAGTCTATGTAAAAGAAGGTGTTATCCTTAATCTAAAGTTGAGAAAAGTGAAGTTCAGATAAGCTGAGTACCTTGGCTAAGATCACCCAGCTAAAAAAGAACGAGAGTCAGAATTTGTACTCAGATTTGTATGAATCTGAAGCCCCAGCCTCTTCCATGTCACCACAGACCTTCATGACATAAGGAGAGGAGAAATGCCACAACACAGAGTGGTCAGGACTGGAAGGGGCCTCTGAAACCAAATTCTCCAAATTCTCTTGCATTATAGACATAGAAAGGGGGCATTCCCTGTTGGTCCAATGATTAGGACTTGGCACTTCAAATGCTGGGGCCTGGGTTCAAAAAAAAAAAAAGCACAAGTCATTTAGATGGAGAAAGAGAGGTACAGAGTTGTTACATGTCCAAGGTTACTCAGTGAATCTCAGAACCAGGCGCTTCTCCAGGGCTCCTGCTGTTTAGAGGGACTGAAATTTTTGCCTCATCTCTACATGTGAGTGCAGCCAGCAGAGGAAGGTATGTATGTGTGTGTGTGGGTAGGGAGGGCAAAGGGGCTGTCTGCCAATCCCTCCCTCGTCAGCGGGACTGGCTGGGAAGCAGAGTGGTTGTTTGGAAGAGGAATCTAGGGAAGTCATCCTTTCCCTGGAACCTCTTCTCCCCTACATTCTCCTCTTAGCACGTACACACACACACACACATATCTACCCCCAACTTAAGCACAGCATGAGCTGGTATCCTTGGATGGAGCTTCTTTTGAAGGCTATCTAGAGCCTCTCACCATCTTGGTTGACCCAAGGACAGCCATTTCACATTATAAGGCTCCCTGATAACACATTGTCCTTTCCAAGGGTACATTTGAAAATGCAGATTACCCTGGGACCTAGCAATACAGTAAAAAGGACATGTCAGTCATTCACACCTTCCTGTGAATGATTCTCAGAATCCCTAAGTTCTCTGAATGTTTTTTAAATTTGGATTTAAATTTTGTTAAAATATGAAAATAATTTAGCAGTTATAGAACTCTTTGCAGTTAAACATTTTTATTGTCTAGGACTTCTGTCCCTTAAGTTGGGACGGCACAAACAGGGTCTGTGAACTACTGGGAGCTCATAGATGGGATCTATGAGAATTCCTTTTGAGAGGTATGTTCATGCGCAGTTGGAAGACTAAGAATCCACCTGCCAATGCAGGAGACACAGGTTTGATCCCTGGGTCAGGAAGAACCCCTGGAGTAGGAAATGGCAGCCCACTCCAGTATCCTTGCCTGGAAAATCCCATGGACAGAGAAGCCTGGCAGGCTACAGTCCATGGGGTCACAGAGATTCAGACACAACTTAGTGACTAAACAAGAAGAAGCAGCAAGGATTAGACAGGTGGAAGCTCTGTTATGACAGGCCTTCCAGCCCTGGACCATCTCTGCCGATGCACTGGGAGCCCAGAGATCTGGGTTCTAGTCTTGATTACTTAACAACTTGGGGCCTCGGTTCCTCCAGGTATAAAACTCATACACTCTTCACCACTTTTCTAGCATTCTCTCTGCCAGGCATGTGCTGGTTGCCAAGAAGGATAGGATGTGAATGACATTCAAGTTTGTGAGGTCCAGGCAAACTGGTGAAGGCAGGGTCTAGCCCCCTCCTGTGTGAGAGTTCAATTCAAAGGGTAGACAAAGGCCATGGGGACCTAGCAGATGAAGAAGTTGCTTCTTCTTGCCCAGCTCAGGTGGTCTTTGTAGGTAAACTGGCTTTGAGCTGGACCTTTGGTCAGGACCACATCGGGTGAGGGCCCTGGCCCTGTGGACAGAGAGGATGGGTGAAGTGGGCTGGGTTGGATGGGCTTGTGGACATTGCTGGGGTGTGAAGCACGTTTAGGGGACAAGATCTCAGAGATCATCTCATCCAACTCTCTAGGGCACAAGGCAACATCATGAGGCCCAAATTGGTTCAAGAACCTCCCCCCAATCAAACAGCCAGTTGGACTGTGCACACAGCAAGAAGCTGAGCAAGAATTTTTCAATCTGAAGCTGAGTTCCCAGTCTCAAGAATGTTTTCAGGGAGTAAAGTCCAGCCCATACTGGCAGCCCCCTTGTCTACTACACACCCCGTGAAGCCTGCCAAAGGCTCCAACGACCCACCTCTCTTCCACCCCCAGGGCTTCCGAGACATACTGGCCCACACACCTGGGGGGCATTTTATTTCTGCTTAACAAAACAGCCACATCCTGGTGGAAACCAAGGTGGAGGGAAGTCTTTAGTTCACCCTTCTGAAACCCTAGTCCATGGGCTGCAGTCACTCAGGCTGGATATAGGTGTAAAAACCAGAACCTGCAAAAGGCCTTCCCAGACCCCAGCTTGCAAAACTTCCCAAGCTGGGAATAGCCTTCAGTCAACAGGAGCTCTGGGGCACAGCCAGCCAGTCTCTCCACTTGGCCCTGGGAGCTTTTCCCTCTCCATGGCCAGGGAGGGCTCTCAGGCCATGCCTACCCCTTTGGGTTGGAGGAAATCCTCCCCTCCCACAGACTTCTTGGGGTCTGCTGCCACCCAGTCTATCTGGACAGAGAAGTGGTTTGTTAGCCCCAGGACTAACAGGGCAATGCTGAGGTGGTTAGAATCAGGATGGGCCCCAAATAACCCAAAGTCTGTGATCATTTCTCTCAGGAAAGATGAGGAAAGAAGATGCTAGTGAGGGTGTCCATCACAAAGGACAGCTGTGAAACCCAGATTTACCAGGTCTAGCCTATGACCGCCATGACCACCTCCACCGCCTCCATCTCCAGCATCACTACGGTCTCCATCTCCACCACCACCATCTCCTCCGTCTCCACCACCCCCATCTTCATCCCCATAACCACAAGCACCTTCACATTCACCTCAGCAACATCTGCATCACTGCGTACCATCTCCACTCTAACCACCAGCTCCACCTTCACCACTATTATCAACGTCATCGTCATCTCAGCCGGGACCTCCGGCTCCACTACCATCACCACCGGCAGTTTCTCCACAGTTGCTGTACTCACCTCCACTAATATCACTGCCCTTGTCACCAGTACCATCTCCATCCGCCTCTCCACCACCTCTCTCATCTCTCCTAACTCTTCTGTTACTTGCTACCACCAGTGAAGTTACCCCACCCATGCCTACCTCTGCCCACTTTCAACCATCCACACTACTTAGACCACAAACAACTGCTATTTGGGTTAACCCTTCAACTTCTTTCCATTTGGCCAACCTTGGAAAGGCCAACCATAGACCCCATCTCCCCAGTTTTTCCTTTGAGACTTCTCATGGAAGGTGAAATTAAATGCTGTGCTCTTTAAGTTAAGGAAGATTCTGTGTCTCTTGCCGTTCCTGATTTACCAGGCCCATCATTCTGTCCTGGAAGGAAATTGGATTACTCTGACAAAATGTGTTCTTTGGAAAGCAGTGCTGGTTATTACCTAATTCCTTATGACCTAGTGTTTGCAGATTGATTTTTTGACGACGTGTCCCAGTAGTTTTCTATTATAGCAGCTTGGTTGATGGGCCCAGCACTTGCAGAGGCATCTGCTTTCCCCCAGGTTTAAAGAGAGGCAGGAACAGGCTGCCTGGGTCTCCCTCTTGTCTCCAGGCCCCTCACCAGTTCCCCATAAATCCCCTCAGAGTGAGAGCTAGTGATCTGATTCCACCTTGGGCCAATTCTTTAAGTACCTAAGCATGTAAGTCATCAGCACCGTGGATGTGAATATACAAGTTCTTCCTTCACTCCCCCTTGGCTTTCTGCCTTCTCATGATCCCATGCGGTGCCTCTTTTAGCTTTTAGATCACAGCTGACCTTTTTAAGCTAAGAAAAAATTAAAAGCCTCTGTGTTTTTAGTGTCACTGCTTATAGGCTTTTTCTCCCCAACTCAAAACGAGCCAGCAATCCCCTTATCCCCTTTTGTTGGCCTGTTAGAGTTAGAAAATGTTTTTCTCATTCTTTTGCTGCCTTGTACAAGTTATATCTCATTTCTTTTTCTGAACGACTCTTCTGATTTTATCTCCACAGCCTTTTGTTATTTTTTTGTATGTACCCCTCCTTTGTAACCTGGCCTGATTTCCACTTTCTTTGGCACGGCCATAGTCATTTTAGTTCTCTGAGAAGCTTTCTGCATAACTAATGAGTAATCTCTGGGTCCCTTTGAGCTGTTTTATGCATCAGGAGAGTTTCATTCTCTTCTCCTAATTTTGTTGCCTTATGTGGAAACGGCTCATTCTCCTTAGAGGGTGCTTTTCATTCTTAAATTCAGTTTTTGTGCTTTTCATCTTGGTTCTCAAGGCGTGGTGCAGAAAGCTTTCAGAAAAGGCCAATTTCGGAATCTTGTTTAAGTTCCTGCTTTTCTTCCTTTCTCTCAGGTGGTGGTCCCCTTTCTCAAAACCCCCTTCCTTCTCCAGGGATTTTGCTGTGTGACTGTTACACCTAGTTGGCACCTGGGCCCCGGGACACATACTGGGGTAGCCACCCAGGGAGGCAACTAGCACCCGGGTCTGGTCACTGGTGCCCACACTGGACTGAGAGGGAGTACTCACTGAGGTGTTTGGTTACTGTGTGGGGATCTCTTCATGCACAGACCCATTTGCTTGTTCTTGGACGCCTTCATTTCCTCTAGAATCTCTGTTTTTGTTTGGGGCCCTGCCAACTGTGGGTTTACAGGGCAGGTGAGTCTTCCTGACAGCCAGGTTGATAACGGCCTGAAGGAACACACCAGTTGGTAAGGTACGCAGAGCTGAAATCAGGTTAATGACATAGAAGGCGACAGTTGCAAGGGATGAAGACAATAGTGTGTGTGTGACGTGCTCTGCCTCTGTGCTAGGGGAGGCTTCTCCAAGAGAGCCATATCTGAGGGTGTTCAAAGGTAGGTAGGTAGGTATTTGCCAGGAAGAGGGTTGAAGGACATTCTGGGCAGAGAGGGCTACGTGGGACAAGCTGAACCCCCGGACTCCATGAAGGCCTGTGATCTCCACAACCCTCCCCTGGTCTGGTTGAATCATGTCCAGACAGCCCTGCCAAGGCCTCTTTCAAGACCTCTCCAAGAGGCCCCAGCGCTCCCAGTCATGTGTGATCATCTCTACACTTGCCTTCTCAGTGAAGACTTTCTCCATCCAGCCTGGCCTCTCTGTGTCCCTGCACACCTGGCAGGAGGCTTGGGGCCTCACCCCTTCCCTTTCCTAATGTCTCTAACAGTAGGAGCTCCGTGATCCTTTCTTCTTCTTTTAAATATTTTCTGTTCAGAATTTTCTCATTTTTTTCTTCTTGGTTAGTGTTTATTCATTAATTTATTTAGTTTTGTCCACACTGCATGGCGTGCGGGATCTCGGTTCCTTGACCAGGGGTGGAACCCATGCCACCTGAAGCGGAAGCACAGAGTCTCCAACACTGGACCATCGGCGAAGTCCCCATTCCCCTTCTTGACCTCCTTCCTTCCTCTCTCCCCTGTGAGGACGCCCTGCATCCCGGCACTTCTCTCGTCTTATCTTTCCTTGGAAGTTTCCTGAGCAGGAGCCTTTTCTTCTGACCAGCACTTACTTGTTGATACCCCTCAGGGCCCTCTCCCCTCCTGCCTCTGCCCACCTCTTCTCACTCAGTTTGTTCCTTTTGGATGGCTCATCTAGTTCCATATTTGGAGGACTAAGCTCTCTCCGGCTCATCTTTCCCTCTCCTGAAATCTAGATCCACGTGTTCAGTAGCCCCAAAAACATCTCTAACACAAACTCAGTGTTTGCACACCTGAGTTCATTTCTCCTTCCTCCCGACTCGTACCTCCTCTCAGAGTTTCTGTCTCAGTGCCCCCTGTCATTCACCCCAGCCAGAAGTCATCTTGAGTCCTCTCTTTCTACCTTCCTTCCCAAAGCCAGCCTTGTTCTTTCTTCAGCCCCATCCCTCCTCTGTTCCCACACCTGCCCCAGTTCAGGCCGTGGGATGCTCCTCCTAGACTGTGCCTGCAGCGTTCTCACTGGTTCCCCACCTTCAGATTCTCCCACAGCCCACCTATCAGGATGCTTTTTACCAATACTTTGTAAAAATTTGAGATATAGTTGGCGTATAGTGAAAGCACATATTTTAAGTATGCAATCTGAAAAATTTTATAAAATATTACAATTTTAATAAACATATTACACTTAATAAACATAACCACCACTCCAATGAAGAGATAGAAGCTTTCCATTGTCCCTTAATGTTCCTTGTGATCCATTTCGGTCAATCCCTGTTCCCCTGGGGATGTACTGCTCTGATACTGTTCATCGTGGTTTAGTTTTGCCTATCCTATATAACTTCACATCAGTGAAATCGTATAGTTTGTACTCTTTTGCTTGGCAACATGTTTTTGAGATTCTTTCCATGTTGTAATCATTTAAAAGTTAATACTTATTTAATCGAGTCTCCTGCTTACCACTTTTCGACAGCTACCCATGATCCAGTTCCTGGCCCCTGCGTGATCTGACCTCCTCTCCAATACTGCCCATCCTTTGACCTTAGCCTTTCAGAATACTGAACCGTTTGTTCACCTGCACAAACATAGCTCTTCGTGGGTGAGTCTGCTCATCTCCACAACTCCTACTCATCGGGCAGCACTCTGTTCAGATGTAGATTCTGTGAAGGTTTCTCTGACCTGTTCCCACCCCCAGGACAAAGAGTCTGTCATCTCCACTATAATGGACTATGTCCACTATTCTAGTCACCCCTGAGTCCCCACCCTTCATTGATTGAATACATGTCTTTCTTAGCCCGATTCCTGTGTCTTGTACATTACTTATCATTGTTCCCATTACAGTGTATGTATTTATGTGCTTGTGTAACTCCTTAGCTATGCTCAGAAATATGGAAAGATTCATTCTCTTCCCAGAAATTCTTCCTATGGAAGATGCTCTTATTGCCTTCTCAAGAGACATTCCTTCAGTCTTTTTTGCTAACATCTTGGTCTTTTTCAAGAATCTATGTGTCCAGAGATCGTTCTGGCAGTGACTGGTTGAGGAGTGGCCTGGTTCTGGCCAATGAGACTTAAAGGACTAATGTTCAGGGAGCTTCTGGGAAAGGTTTTTCTCCCTGAAAAGAAAAAAAATGAGAGGTAAATACCCACTTTTATATATTCCTCTTTCTTCTTTGGGACACTTTGGTATGAGGGTGTGATGTTTGGAGATATGGCATCCGCCTCATGACCACAAGGCAAAGGCCAAGACAACAGAGACAGGGATCCAGCAACTGGCGTTAAACTAACCCCAGATCCCCCTACTTTCAGACTTCTTATTATGTGAGGTAATTAAATGACTTTACTGCTTAAGACAAAATGATTTATTATTAAATAAATAATGGCCTGGTGGTAATCTGAGTTCCTGGACCAGGGATTGAACCTGGGCCATAGCAGTAAAAGCACCAAGTCCTAACCACTGGACTGCCAGGGAATTCCCTTAAGACACAATTAGTTGGGTTTTCTGCAACTAAAGACATTCTTAACGGATAAATTTTGTGAATAAACTTTTTATCCACAAACTTTTGGAGATGATTGTAGAACCTATACATGTTTAATGAGATTGTGAAGCACTTCATGTCTAGACGGTGCAGAACAGTCTGTACTTTCCCCTCAAGTGACTGTGCCCCGTCTAGTCTACCTTGAGCGGGCCTCAGGGTGGCTTTCTTTTCTATCCATGTTTCTCCTCCTCTGGGCTTCTGACCGAGACCCTCAGCCAGTCATTTCCATCTAGCTTTCCCCCGACTGGAGCTAGGGAGGGAGGGTTTGGGGTCCTAGATTATTTTTGTAGCAACCCAAGAAAAGTGTTGTTACCTTATTTTTTGGGAAAAGTTGAAAATCAAGCTAATGAGAAACCTAATTGGAATCACATAGTAAGCGAAGGAGCCTCACAGTGAACTCTGCCCTAACTCATTGTCTTTACCTCAAACCCTAGACTCTCTTGGGCTATGAAGTAGGTGGTAGTTCCATGTTGCTTTGGGTGGTGGCCGTGAAAATGCACTGATTAGATCTCCTACTGTGGGGAGTGTGACTGACCCAGGGCCCCAGCTGCTGTGCGTTGTTGCTGGGGACTCACTTCCCGAGGGCTGCTCCCTCTGCCCAACACTGAGCACAACAGGGTTCCTAAGACAAGCCTATTCCCGAGAGTTCTCTTTAGCTCACAAACTTCCTATTGGCTTGGCTGAACCCTCCTAAAAACTACACTTCAGGGACTTCCCTGCTGGTCTAGTGGCTAAGGCTCTACACTCCCAGTGCAGGGGGCCTGGGTTCAATCCCTGATCAGGGAACTAGATCCCACTTGCCACAGCTAAAGATCCCTGTAACTAAGACCTGCTGCTGCTGCTGCCACTGCTAACTCGCTTCAGTCGTGTCCGACTCTGTGCAACCCCATAGATGGCAGCCCACCAGGCTCCGCCGTCCCTGGGATTCTCCAGGCAAGAACACTGGAGTGGGTTGCCATTCCTTCTCCAAACTAAGACCTGGTGCAGCCAAATAAATAAGTAAATATTAATAAATAATGTTACCAATAAAAAAAACTACACTGCTGTCTGAGACTGTACCCATCCCAGCTCCATCCTTCCCTCTGTCCCTCACAGGGCTCAGACCCACAACACCGTCTGACAGTTCTGGTTCACTTCCTTTTTCTCTCACAGATGCTTCGGCAAATAACTCTCTTGCAAATCTAATCCCACTTGGGTTATGGCTTCTCAGAGGACCTGAACTAATGTGCTTTGGTTTGTTAAACCCCCAAAGTCAATCTGGCTTCCTGTATACAGAACACCTGGCCTGCACTGTTGTTCTCTTCTGTTTTCCTTTCAGAGTGTGTGAAGGTCTTAACTGTGGCTATGCCGCTATTCTAATGGGAGCAAGGTAGACTCCCCTGGAGAATATGTGCATACCTGGAAATTATTATCTCCTGAGTTGAGAGAAGCTGAGGCACTCATCTAAGGGCATACAGCCCATGCCCAAGTGCCCACGCATCTACATGCTATGCACGGAGTGGGGAGACAAAGTCAGAGTGAAGAGACAGGGTCAGGATGCGGCACGGGGCAGGCAGAGGGCATGAGGAAAGCAGCCCCTTCCTGCCCCTCCCAGCCAACTTCCCACGGCTGGTCTGTGTGTTTTGGTGCCATGGCAACAGGCTGCTCGTAAAAAGTAAAGTTTAACCTTAGGACACTGTGGGGAGCTAAGCTAGAAGGGTCTAGAAGATACCAGACCTTCCAGCCTTGCTCCAGCCTGGAGATGCTGCCCAGCTCAGCCAAGCCCTTGGTCGTGGAGAAATGCCTTTCTCTGTTCAAACTCACTGCATATTCAGCCAATTGGTTCACCTGGTTGGCCCTGTTAACTATGCTTCTGGAATGCTCTGTTATGTTTGTCTAAATCCTCTCCATGTCTCACCACCACCTGGAAGCCTTCCATGATTTTCCCAGTCCACAGAGCCCCTTTCTTCCTCTGAGCTTGTCTAACACTTTCTGTTCCATCTGGGGCATTCATAGTGTGATGTTTGGACTTGGTTCTAATCTGATTCAACAAGCTCCTAGTATGTGCTAGACCTTGTGCTGAGTGTTGAATGCTCAAGTGGATATTTTGGGGCCAGGTCTGCCTAGGCTCATTAGACCTCAGACAGGAGAGCAGCAGATCGTCTAGAAGCTTTAGCTTTATGAGCAAGAGAGGCCCGCACTGGCTCCCAAACTAAGCAGGACAGAGGGTGTGAGTTGTGGCTAATTAGAGCCCTGCATCCGAGTCCAGACAGGTCCCTGAGTCTCCTTTTTCTCAGCTATAGAAAGGAAATGATAGAAGGTACCTCACTGGCTTGTTTTGAGGGCAAATGAGATGATACATGCAAAATACCTAACACAACGACGGGCTGACCCCCTGAATCTTCCTAAATGAAGGCACTGCACTCTGCTCTTTCGCCAGAAAGCTGACTGTCCTGGGTCGGCAGATTAAATGAGGCTAAGGCCTGCTCTCTAGGAGCTCAGCATCCAGGGCTTCCACACATTTGTTTCATCAGCTCTGGGACAGGACATGATATTCCTACATCAAAAATGACAGGGGAACCAGGGCTCCGAGAGGCTGAGCCCCACCCTAGATCACCCTAGAGCTGGTAAGCAGTGGAGTTGGCTTCAGAGTCAGACCTGAGACACAGGAGAAGCCCTAGGTAAATACACAGAGCCGCTTGGGTTAGAATACTTGATACAGTGAAGATGTTAATTTTACCCAAAGAATTCTATAAATTCAACATGATGCCAATCAAAACGACAACAAGATGTATGTATGTGTGTGTGTGTGTGTGTGAAATTTAACAAGCCAATTCTAAAGCTAAGCTGGAAGAGTAACTATGTCAGAATAGCCAAGAAATATTTGAAGAAGAATGACAAGGGACGACTTGCCTATCAGATAACAAAACACCGCCAAGCTGTGCTAATTAAAATGGCGGTGTGCTGGCACGGGACAGGACAAATGAATGGATCAAGGTCACAGAACAGAGAGTTTAAAGAGGATTCTTGAAGAAAGAGGATTTCAGTAGAAACAGTATGGAAAGGATGAACTCTTCAAAAAATAATGTAGAGACAATTGGCTCTCCTTGTGAAAAAACAAAGTTGATTCCTGCTTCACACCATTCACAAAATACATTCCAGATGGATTAGAGAGCTAAGTGTAAAAAAAAAAAAACAAAAACAACAAAGCTATGAAACTATTAAAAGAAAATACAGGAGAATTTGTTTATAACCTTGGGGGAGGAAAGGCTTTCTTTAGCAAGACATAAAACACAGAAACCATAAAGGAAAAGATTGCTAAATTTGATTACGTTCAAATCTGAAAGAAAAAAAAAGACACCATAAATACTGTTAAAAGACAAGTGACAGCCCGAAGAAGTTATCTGCAACATATGCAAACGGAAAGGATTAGTATTCAGGGTATACAACGAATGCCTACAAATAGTAAGTAAAAGATAAACCACTCAAAAGAAAAATCGAGTAATAGTTCGGAACTGCAGATGGCTGATAACAAGGACGACGGCTCAGCCTCGCTAGTCAGCAAAATAATGCAAGCCATATAACACCAAGCTAACATTTTTTACTCATCAGATTTGTAAAATTTTAAAAAGATTCATGAGAGCTACTGTTGGCAGCAATTTAAGGGCACAAACACCTTTTCCACTGTTGGCGAGAATTGAGTGTGTTGTGGTGTTTGTGGAACTTGATCTGACAGTGCTTGCGGAAAGCAAAGGGCCCAGACTGTCTGCCACAGTGAGTCCGCATCTCCGTCTGGAGAAATGCTCCCAGTGCGCAGAGCTCGACCACAGGGAGCGTCGGTGACAGCAGCGGAAATGGGACGATTAGACACAACCCAAGGGGCCATTAGTAGACAAAGGGCTAAATACATTTTTGAATATCCACATCAGTAATGGTTTTCTGGGTGTGTGTGTGTGCTAAGTCGCTTCAGTCGTTTCTGACTCTTTGCAACCCTATGAACTGTAGCTCACCAGGCTCTTCTGTCCATGGGATTCTCCAGGCAAGAATACTGGAGCGGGTTGCCATGCCTCCTCCAGGGGATCTTCATGACCCAGGGATCGAACCTGCATCTCATATGTCTCCTGCATTGACAGGTGGATTCTTTACCACTATTGCCACCTGGGAAGCCCAAAGGTTTTCTGAGGCTCAAACAAATGAGGTAGACCTCTGTATCCTGAAGTGACAAGGTCTCATTACCAGAGAGAAGCAAGTCACAGGATAATCTGGCTTTATTTTTATAAACAGGGATGCAGGCTTCAAAATTATGTGCATGAGGAAGAATATTCTGAAAGTATATCTATCAGACTGACAATCCCTGGGGAGGGGAGTGGGACTGTGTAGGAGCCAAGAAAGGCTTTAACTGAGCTATTTAAGTTTCTTTTATAGAGAGTATGTATGCATGTATTACTTATATAATAACAACCACACATTGAAAATAACTAGAAAGACTAGCTCTTACTCAATGGTCAGCAGTTTATGCCCCTACTTTCCAAGCCCTGCATCTGCTGGTGCCCTGGACCTGTTGCTTAGATCACACCCCTGAGTCCTGACGGCACACATCCCCCAATGTTCATCACCTCTGCTGCACTGGGCTCCTCATCAGTTCTCGATCTGTGATACTTGCTTATCATTCAGGAACAAAGAGGAATTGCTCATGGCCTTAGCTCCAGAAGAGCACATGGTCCAGTAAAATAAGACCTTCAGAAAAGATGTGGTTGGAAAAACCAAGGAAGGCTTCCTAGAGGAGGTGGCATTTGAGTTGAGTCTTGAAAGATGGATCATTTTTATTCTAATCTCGCCCCAAATTCTGTTGACAATTGCATAACACCACTACAGAAAATTTGGATAACAGGGATAAATCACCCCCATAATCCATCACCCTAAGCCAATAACTTTTGCAAATTCCCTTCAAGTCTTTTCCCCAAGGCACATATATATTTAAGTATTGCTATGAACTGAATTGTGTTCTACTAAAATTCTCACGTTGAAGTGCTAACTGAATGTAATAGTATCTGGAGATAGAGGCTTTTGGAAGATAATCAGACACGACTAAAGCGACTTAGCAGCAGCAGCAGCAAGTTTAGATGAGGTTGTGAAGGTGAGGTTCTCTTGGTAGGATCAGTGCTCTAATGAGAAGATTGAGCCTCTGGAGTACATTCTCTTTGTGCATGCACTAAGATCATGCAAGAACACAATGAGAGGTCAGCTATCTGCAACCCAAAGAGAGCCCTCGTGTGGACCCTGCTGGCACCTTGATCTGTGAGGGATAAATTTCAGTTGTTGAAGCCACCCTATCTATAGTATTTTGTTATAACAAACTGAGAAGTCTAACACAAGTATGCAGTCTAATAATGTGTTTGATTTTATATTTTGTTGTTTTAATATAGTATCATTTCATAGCCCTTTTTCACATTACTGCTGTTAGTAGTTGTGCAATACGCCATTCACTGAGTAGACCACGATTTAATTACCCGTTCCCCTATTGTTGGATTTTTAGGTTGTTTCTTATTTTTAAAGCTGTAATGAACATCCTTGAGCATATAGGGTTTTCCCCCCCCTTTTGGGTTATTTCCTTGGAACAAATGCATTCTTAGAAGTGGAAATACTGGGTCAAAATTTATGAACACTTTTATGGCCCTTGAAACATGTTGCCAAATTGCTTCTAAAAAAGTATAGTTCCAGAATACACTGAAGGCTTTGTTAGGCAAATATGAGAGGTGTAGGAGTGGGATGGGGGTCCCAATTCCAGGAAACAGCATGTGTGAAGGTGCATTGACCAGTACAGACTTATGTGATTTATCCCTTGAATGCCACAATATGACCACAACGTAGAATTCTATGGTAGATTACACAGTTACAGATTTACGTAGCAGATTTACATAGTCAGTTTTACAATCTCAAACTAGTTATTTAAAATGTTTGTCCCTTGGTATCCTAATCTAAATATAAAATGTAGATAATAAAGCTTTCTTAAAGGGCTGTGGACAGGATTAACTTAAAAAAAAAAAATACTGGCATTGTGTCTACAGTGTAGTATTAGAAACTCAGTGTCCAAAGGTAGAGTGTGGTTTGGTTTTTCCCTTTGGTTTGGCTGCACTTTGTACCTGACAGGCTTAGAAGATAACCATCTAAAACTAACTGAGAAGACTTCCCTGTTGTCCAGTGGTTAAGAATCTACCTTCAAATGCAGGGAACTTAGGTTTAATCCTGGGTTGAGAATGGTTTTAGTCGCTAAGTCAGGTCTGTCTCTTGTGACCACATGGACTGTAGCCCGCCAGGCTCCTCTGTCTTTGGGATTCTCCAGGCAAGAATACTGGAGTGGGTTGCCATTTCTTTCTTCAGGCTGTGTACTCCTAGCTGACCTCAAAGTCTGAGCCCAGTTTCTATAGTCCCTAAACCCTGTCTGTTTTCTCAGGAGCAGCCAGGACCTTGGGCTCAGGGTATGTCGATCATTGGCTGCCTTTGAGGCCTCAGGAGAATCCCAAGTCATGGGTCCTAGATTTGTTCCTAGGCACTTTCCCTTACCAGTCATGTGCTCTTTGGTCAAGTCATTGAATCTCTCTGAGCAACAATCTCCTTGTCTGTAAAACAGGAATGAGTGGGATTGCTGGCAAGATTTAGAAATACAAATTGGGTAGCATGGTAGGTTTCTGAGAGATGTCTTCCACTGTAAAACAACTGCAACTCAGAGGGGCAGCAAGGACCCCAAAATCATCATGTCACAGAGCCCGGAACAGACTGGGCGTGAGCCCCATCCAGGTGCATCCCGTAGCCACTTGGCCACCTCTGTGGAGACCCACAGCTGGGAGTGACACATGCTATTTCCCAATCTCTCAGAATGGAAACTATAGCTGCGGGTTGTCCCCAGGCAGCATCACGGTGTGCGGAGTGTGGTGTTTGCTGAGGCTGGTGCTTACTACATTCCAAAACAGCCTCCCAAAGGAGAGAGGGAGCCCCTGCTTCTGGGCCACAGGGCTGCAGAGCCTGCGGAGTCCTCGGGAGCTGCCACGCTGAGGGCCGGACAGAGCCAAGCTTCTCAGCCCCACTCCAAGTAGCCAGAGTCAGGCCGGTTTGCTCAGCTCCCTTGCAAAACTGGCCCCCAGTCTCTTCTGCACATTCCCAGATGACAACTTCAGGACCAGATTCCCCAAACCAAAATTAGGACATGGGCTTGCTCAAAGGATTCTTTCCATGGCTGAATGTATTTATTTGAGTGTTCTTATTGCGGAATAAAAATTAACTCCACCGGAGGTTTAATGAATCATTTTAATTGGAAGGCACACAAATATGTGCAAACAGGGCATCTTGGGCACATTAATGATGTCAAGAGAAGTCTACTCCTCAACAGCTGAGGCAGTGAAGTCTTAGGCCCAAGGGTAGAAGTGGAAAGATGGAAGGGATGACTGTGGGCAGAAGTTCCTTGCTTTGAACAAATTCTTCCAAACTAGCAGCTTTTCAACAAATTGTAAAGGGAATGAAAAGAGATGATGATTAGTGAAACTGGAATGAAAAGATGTAAATGGATGCAGTGTGAGCAAATCCAAGGATCAGAGAGCAGGTGATCAAAGGGGTGGCATTGTCATTTTACTCATCAGCTGCACCCCCTACCCAGCTCCCCACTTCCCCACCACCTCCCCCCACCAACACGTACAACTTGGCAGCCAAGCAGTTCCTGTACCAGCCCCAATGCAGACTTACCTGTGTGATTATCCACACCAGGCTGGCCTCTGCACTAGGGGGAGACTAGGTTCCCATCCCCTCATGGACAGTTTCTGTCTACCTTCAAAGTTGCCTGCAACCTACTGGACAGAGGGAGAGGGCCGGGGGAGGGAATGGAGGGAGGGGTGGGTGGCCCTGGGTATGCAGCAAGGTTATCCTGATGGAGTTTCCACTGGTCCAGAATAAGGTTGGAATCCCCTGTAGGTCTGCTCACACTTGTCTTAGGGGACACACAGCTCATCCCCCCAGACTGCCCCAGGCACAAGCCTCTCTGAGAAAATCACATGCTTGGGTGGGCAAGGCCTGCATCCTGCTTCTGTGGTAAAGGAGCAAGCATGGGAGGAGCTCCTTGAGGGTCAGCTTGTCACCTGCGCCCAGGGCAAGAGGCGGGGCCCTGGGCTCAAATCCTTGTTCTGCATCTTACTATGTGGCCTTGGTCAAGGGACTGTCAGTTTCCTCATCTGTAATCTGGACCTCATGGCCTCTCTTATAGGACTGATCAAATACACAGAGCACCTATGTCATTGTCTGGCGCACAGTAGGCCACTGATAAATGGTAACTGTTAGTGCCATTACAACACACGAAAGTATAAGGGATACCGACATTCATAATAATCAGAGTAGTTATCCCCTTCCTCTCGTCCCCCCAGGCAGAAGGAAGCAAGGAGAGAGGCCCTTTCAGCCCCAAAGCCTGGTTGCTCAGGGACCACTCACATTGCCCTTAGGGAGACTGGCTCTGCCAAATCTACGTCACCTTTCTTCTTACACAAATCTGTTCAGGCCCAGGGACCTGGCAAGACCCTGTTCTTAGCTGGATAGGAGGACACTCTCTCACACTCTGTAACAGTCAAGACCAACATCAGGGGTGTCTCACCCTCTTGCCACTCCTTGTGGAACCCCAGGAAGCTCCGTCTCCAGCTCTCATAGCCCTTGCTCGTGAACCCCCTCATCCCTCCCCTGCTTGGTCAGCTGGCTTGTTGACATTGCATGTCACAATGGCCTCAGTGCTCGGCGTGACTCTAGGGGAGATGGAGATGCAGAGAGATGCCCTGCTTCCTGCCCACTGTCTGCCCTGTCTCCACATGTGCCAGGCTAGGTGGCCAGTACCCCCACTCTGTGGATGTCCTCAGCCTGGCCTAACCTTGCAGCCGGGCCCTCATCCTTCCCCTCACCTCCTGCAGCCTGTGGTGGGTGGGCAGCAAGGGGAAGATCTTAATTTCTCCCGCTTCTAATCAGCATGGCTGGGAGAACCAGCAGGCAACAGCAGGATGAGGTGAAAGGCCATGGGCCTAGTCTGCAAGCCAACCAGTCACCAGAGCCCAGCTTCCCTCCTAACAAACCACACAGCAAAGTATCTCTGTTGTTCCTGGGAAATCTGCAAGTACTTACCTGTGTGGTTAGCATCTGGGCCGCAGGCTGGCAGTTCAGGTGAATAGGCCGCAACTGCCCCATGCAGGGCTGCCTGTGATTAAAACCAAAGTGGCCGCAGGGTGCTCTCAGGTGAAGACAATGTCAGACTCAATTGGGGCCTCACCTGGCAAGGTGACCCCTGGAGGCGACACACGTTGGGGCCTTGGGAGCTCTGAAATGCAAGTAGAGTGGGAGGCTGGAATAGCCCAGCCTTTTCCACAGACCACCTGGCTCTCTGAAGCCGGGGCAGATGGAGGCCCTGAGGCCTGGCCCACTGAGGCAAAGGCCCTGGGCCCAGGGATCTGCATTTTTATGTAGCTTCCCAGATGACTGATGCACAAAGTTTGGATGTTCTTCAAGATTCCCTCGGTCCATGGAGTGCTTAATAGTGATAAGTATCATTTACTGAATGCTTTCTGAATGAACACATGATTTCATTTACATTCTCATACCTGTGAGAACCCTGTGAATGTACCCTATTTACAGAGAAAATAACTGTCTTGCCCAGTCACATGGGGCCAGGGCTGAGAGTCAAACTGAGTTGTGCCTGTC
This sequence comes from Ovis canadensis, assembly GCF_042477335.2. Lineage (NCBI taxonomy): Eukaryota > Metazoa > Chordata > Mammalia > Artiodactyla > Bovidae > Ovis > Ovis canadensis. The sequence continues at coordinate 205,767,861 of NC_091245.1, read as the reverse complement.
TCCAAGGTCTGTTCCGGGCCCCTCCCCAGAGTTATTTCCCACTTGAAGCTACTTTTTCCATGCAATGCGGGGGTTAAGTGGCATCGCCATGACATTGCACGTGGAGTGACAGCTCCTTCTGCCAGCAGGGACAGCAAGGGTACAATGCAGGAAGCCTTGAGGTGTCTTGTTCCTGCCTGACGAGGGAAGCTGTTCTCGGATTCCTGCTCAAAGCAGGGAATAATACTCAGTTCCCTTTATCCCACTGGGGCAGAAGGTGACGCCCCAGTGTGGAGCAGGAGGGACAGGCCAGAACAAGCAGACATATGGCGCTGGGAACAGGATGCAGAGCGGAGGACCAGCATGGTGCCCATGGAGGGAGGCCCTCCCTGGAGACAGCAGACCTTGCCTGTTGAGAGAGAAGGGGCAGCTCTCCTTTATACAACCGACAGAAGTTGCACTTAAATGAACTCTGAGCGTATGTATCTTGGAAACTGATGGTCCAGGCAAAACTCTGGTGTAGCCAGTGTGGTACTGGGGTTGGGGGGACAGTGACAAAGAGTTGGGGTGAGAAGCAGCAGAATTGGGATGGACAGTGAACGGAGATGTTGATTCTATCCTGGAGAGCAGCAGAGACTGGGTTTTCATCAGTTCCTCGGTGAAGAGGAAATTGGAAATTAATATCAAAATCCCGCTGAGTAGCGTCCATAGTTTCCATATGTAATCATGCTTGGCTTAGCTAGGTAGTAAAATGTTTATGATTTTCTTTCCAAGGTTGAGCTTAGTCATTTTCAATGAACCATTTCGTTGGCTTCATAAAGCTCTGAGTTAAAGAACCCCTCTAGGTGATGTGCTAGATGGATGGGTACCTGTGCCACATGGACCCTCCCAGCTGTTAAAGTCAAGGTCTGGGGCTCAGACAGCTGCCGTGACTGGGCTGGGGTGCCACGTGCCACGTGAAGTGCCAGTCTCACAAGGAATGCACCGTTAATCTGTTCTGAGCACCTCTCATGGCACTTGTGATTCGTATACAGAAATTCAGATTAGAATTTCCCCTCTCCCAACATGTACTTTTGGTAAACTGAGGCATCTCTGCCCTGCCAACTGCCAGCTGGGGTGGAGGTGAGTGGGCATAAGCATCGGGATAAGGCGAATACCAGTGCTGGTCCTTCCTGCCCCTTCCTGGGCAGGGCAAGGAGTGCTGCAGCCTCTTACTGCACCCCCCACCCAACCCAGCCTGATCTTTAGTTCACTCTACACGGAAACTTGGAGACATTTTAAGACCGACATGCAGGATTCCCTTAACATCTGCTGGGAGCTGGAGGCAACAAGGGTAGCAGAGCAGTCTGAGGGCCTATGGATCCCATCATCTGTCTACACACACTCACACAGGCACACATATACAGACACACACATTCAGATGTGCAGACACACACAGACACATTCACAGAGACACATACACACAGACACACACTCAGACACACAGACACACTCAGACACACACTCAGACACACTCAGACACACAGACACACTCAGACACACAGACACACTCAGACACACACTCAGACACACTCAGACACACAGACACACTCAGACACACAGACACACTCACGTACACACACAGAGAAACACTCACATAGACACACACTCACACAGACACAAACACACAGACACACACACTCACACACTCTCACAGACACACTCACACAGACACCCAGATACTGAGACACATAGATACAGTCACATAGACACACATAGACACACACACTCACACAGATGCATTCTGGCACACATATACACATGCTCACTCACAGACATATTTGTTCACAGACTCATAAACAGACCATTCATACAGCCAAAAGTAGACCATACATACTTACACCCAGAGACACACATTCTAACACACACTGTCACATGCAGATATACAGCTGCACAGACACTAACGTGCGACACACCTTTATATGCAATGCATAGACTCCACACCCTCAGACACACCCCTCTACGCACACACGCTCCCTCTGCAGTTGTCCCTCCGAAGGGAGAGGGCCTGGTGGCCCCAGGGAGAGTGAGGCCTCGTGCCAAGCCCTCTGCAGCCCCACCCAGGCCACCAGGGTGCGGCCTGATGGTGATGACCGCACGCTTGGGCCCAGCGCCCCCCACCCCCACCGGCCGTCTGGGCTTCTCTCCCACACATCAGCAGCCTCTCTCACCACGGTATGTCCCCGCTACAACCTCTAACACACACACACTCTTTCTCTCAAGCACATGGAACGTAGTCTCCCCTGGTCTCTCCTCTCTCCCTCACCGCCTCACTGTCACACAGAGCTGCTCTGTCTCCAGCCTCTCCCCATCACATCCACGCCATTCTCCTGTCAGCTCCCCCTGGCCCCCACCCCAGCTTCGGTCTTTGTCTCATGCATAAATACACTCAGCCCCATGCAGACACACTGTATCTGTCTGTCTGTCTCCCGCACACCCGGAACAACTTGAGCGATGGCAAGTGGGAGAGGGTGTCAGGCCTGATGGAAGCTGTTATTCTTAGCCCTGTCACTGAAGACTTCCACCGCGACCCCCCCCCCCCCCCCCGCCCCTGACTCAGTCCCTGCCCTGCCCGTCACCCTCCCCTCGAGACAGAGCCGAACCTGAGGCCCAGCTAATCCCCCATCTGTGGAGAGGGAGGGGCGACGGTAGGGGATTGCAGCCCAGCACTGAAAAGGAGCAGAAAATGGGATTTATTTTTGCTGCACACACCCCCCCCCCCCCCCCCCCCCCGACTCTGCCTCCAGCTGCTCAGAGAGCAGTTGTGTGGGGGACCTGGTGGAAGGGAGGGAATTTGCATTTGAAAATACTTGTTGGTTGGCCTGAAACATTTGGCGCCATTGCTGATCCAGTTCGGGGTGTGTGCGTATCTGTGTGTGTGTAGGGTGCAGGCACAGTAGGAGGTGTGGGTGAGAAGACACCAAGGAAGAAGGACTCATGAGGGAACACCAGGCAGTGTCTGTCCTGAGTCATTTCTTCCCCCTTTCTTGCTTTGGGGGTGGCAACCAGCCATAGATAGATGAGACCCAGCTCAGCTTCTGCTTAACCCCAAGGCTGCCGGCTCCGGGCCCTCAGGCCTTCATACCTGCCAAGAGCTGGGGGGAGGGCGTCCTTCCCCTAGGAGGTGCCACAGACACACCTCCAACGTTTGGTCTTATCCTCTAAATGTCTCCTTCTTCCCTGTGTTTCCTAAACTGGAAACTTCAGAGGAAACTCCTTCCCTTTCTGGATGGTGGGCAGAAGGTGCCCCCCTGTACCCACCGAGCATCCTCTGGTGCCCACCGTCGCACCGCAGCCCTGACTGGCCCGTTCTATGTTCTTGCCGGGTCTTTGCTGGTCTCCTAACCCTCAGTCTCCTCTCCTGCCAGTCCATCCTCCAAACAGCTGCTGGTGATTTAATAAAAAGTAAAACTCAATAAGCTCTGACAACGTCATTCTCCTGCTCCCAGCCCTTCCCTGGTAGCCCACAGAGTGGGTAGAGAGTCCTAGGGTGGCACAGCAGGCCCCTTGCACCACCCATCGCACCGTCTGGAGCCAGCTCCCCGCTAGTATGTGGGCCAGCCCGTGCCTCTGTCTCGGCACACGCTGGTTCCTCAGCCCGCGGAGACTTGTCCCTCCTCGTCACCTTGGGTGAAAGAGAATCCAACTCAGATGTCATCGTCCGCTTTGAAAATGTCTTGTTCCCCTCACCTACCATCACATGGCTAGCTTTCATCTTCTCTCTCTCTCCAGCACTTGCACAAGGCTTAATTTTAGCCCTTAAACCACTGCCCCTCAAGGTCCCTTAATTATTTCTCCCTCGAGGCCTTTGCCAGGTCAGGTCCTTTCATCTGAGCGTCGTCTCGTGCCCTCTCCATCTGCAGCCTCACCTCTCCCTTCCTTTGGGATTTTCCATCCTGTGGCCTATGGTTGGCCCCAGACTTTTCTGCCCCGTGTTGTCCACACTGCTTTCCACGTGTGGGTGTGGGGTCACCCTGCTGGCCTGTGAGCTCCTGCAGGGTGCAGGGTAGAGTTCCTGCCAGGGGGCCAGGGGCCCCGGGGAGCTCTGAGTGGTGCTGGGCTCACAGTCAGCACTCAAGGACTTCAGGGGGCAAGTTTGAGTCTGGGAGAAAAGTTGGGGGGGGGGTGTGGGGAGATAGGGAAAGGGTCTCAGCAGGTGCTGGGTGAGCGCTAGCTGCATCCCCCTAGGACTCTAGCTCAGGAGCAGGGCTGGGGACACAAGGCAAGGCCTGTGCTGGCCTGGCAGCTGTGGGCAGAGCCTGTCCCCAGCAATGGTGTCGGAGGCAGGGGCCACTGGATAGCCTCCGGCTCTGACACTGGCCTGTGAGCATGCAGGAGAGAGAGGTTCAGAGCAGGAAGGGCTGAGACAGCCACAGGGGAGAACCAGAGACAGACACTGAGAGGCCTGGGCAGCCTCCGGGAGTGCAAGAGAGACGCAGCGATAGAAGAGGGACAGAGAGAGCGAGAGGAGACAGAGAGGCAGACACCACAAGAGAGGCAGACAGATTCGAAGGGAGAAATGGGGTCATAGAAAGAGAGTCAGAGACAGACAAATAGAGAGACAAAAAGGGAAGGAGGCAGAGAGGACAGGAAGAGGGTGGGGGCAAATGTCAGGAGAAGGACACATTTGTGAGTCTAAGATGCCTGAGGGAAGGGCCACTAATACATGCACGCAGGAGCAAGGAGGAAGCCGGGAGGCCACCTGAAGAGACAGGCAAGACTCAAGCCTGATTCTGGGAGGGGCCAGGGCAGGCCTGTGATACGGGTGGTAGGAGGAGGTCAGGGCCTGTCTGCTGGGCTCCTCTCCTTGGCTGTGAGCTGGGAGTGGAGGGACAGCCAGAAAGCAGGCTGGGTGGAAGGGCTTTGCAAGCCAGGGGAGAGCCTGGGTCAGGCCTCGGTCACTTCAGGATCCAGAGCTGATCCCCAGGAGCCCCAGGAGAGGGCCCCCAAACCAGAGAACGACAGATGGCCTAGAAGGGTCCAGAGAAGCTTCACGAGCCTGTCAGCCCAGCAGGGAGAGAAGTCCCTCGGAGCCCCTCACTGGGATGGTGCCCTGAATCTGCCCAAATGCCAGGCGGGTTTCCCAGAGCCTTGGCAACCCTTCCCATCATTCCACTACCCAACAAAGAGAGCCCGCTGGAAGTCCTTCCTGCTGTCTAATTCAGATACCTCCTATCGCAACTGCAGCCCACTCAGCTCCTTAGGAGGTTAAAAAAAAAACCTCCACCGAAATCTGAAATGCCTCAGAGTGCTCAGACAAAGACCCCTTTCTGTACAGTCCCACCCCCTCCCACACCTCTCCCCCTCCCCACTCCCTTCCTTACTGCAGGCTAAATTGGCAGTGGAGAGGTTTTGAGTCAACAAATGCAGTGGGCTGGGGAAGGGAGCCCTGAAGGGGATTCCTGTCTGGGAGACATTTGCTGACAGCAGTTACTGTGACAACAAGGAAGGCCAGCCACAGACCCACGGGCAGCCCTGCTGGCCTGCGGCTGCCCCGCCCCTCCCAGCTCCCGGCCTTCTGGCCCCTGTGCTCCTTACTTGGTCCTTCGTTCTGTCTTTACTCAGCAGTCTTTGGACACGCACCGTGTGGCCAACCCTGCTTGGCAATTTTGTATTTACGGTCTCATTCAGCCTTCACAGTAAATCAGTAAGTTACCTACTGTTCTCCTTTAACTGAGTAGAAAGCGAAAACCCAGTACATGGAAGTGACTTGCCCAAGGTCGTGCAGATGGTAGAGCTGGGATTGGAATCTGAGTCTGTCTGGCTTCCCATATCAGCGTGTGGGCCTCAGGCCAGCGTCAAGAAACTGGGGGCCAGTCAGTGAGTTCTTTGAAGGCTGAGACTTCACAATCCTTAGCTCTTCATCCCTAGCACTGTGTCCAAAGCCTGCACACAGTAGGTGCTTGGGATCTGCTTGTGGCAAGCCAATAGCCAATAGGCATGCTCAGTCGTGTACAACTCTTTACCACCCCATGGACTGTTGCTTGCCAGGTTCCTCTATCCACGGGATTCTCCAGGCAAGAATACTGGAGTGGATTGCCTTGCCCTACTCCAAGGACTCTTCCTGGCCCAGGGATCAAACCTGCCTTTCCTGCACTGCAGGTGGGTTCTTAACCCACTGAGCCATCATCAGCAAGAACATTAGCTTACTGAGGGGAGGCTGGGAGTCAGAGAAGGTGGGGGCCCCAGAGGACAGCACCTTTCTACCTGAAAGCATCTGTGCCTGGATTTGGCTATGCACACACTCAAGGGCAGTTATAGAGTGGCTCCCGTGCACCAGACAATGTGCTAGAACTTCTGAGCACAAAGATTTAAAATGTACATTTGTACTTTGCCCTACAGAACGTCTTTGTTTAGCTGGAGACAGACACATAAACAGATGGGGTTAGCTGTGCTATAGAAATTGGTCCTAAGTGCTGTGGGATTCCAGGTGGAGCATGGACCTAACTGTGAAAAGAAAAACAATAAAGCTTTTGTAAGATAATGTAGAAAAATACCTCCACGATCTCAGAGTAGGGCAGGGTTTTTTAAACAATACACAAAAAATAACACCAACCATAAAGGAAAAGATTAATAAATTTGAGTACGTTAAAATCCAGAAGACTTGTCCTTCCAAAGACATCATTGAGAGAGTAAAAAGGAGGACTTCCTTGATGGTCCAGTGGTTAAGACTGCATTTCCATGGCAGGTGGCATGGGTTTAAGCCCTGGTGGGGGAACCAAGATCCCACATGCAAGTAAGATCCTACATGCTGAAAAAACAAAAAAAAGAAACGGAAAGTCAGAGTGAGAAAAAGATTTTGCAGCCCGTACAACCAAGAAGGGCTTCATCTCTTGACTATGTGAAGAACTCCTATAAATGAGTGTGCACCCTAACGGACAAATTGAACCAAAGAGCTGAACAATTGGAAATCCAAATGGCCAAAATGTATGACAACGTGCATGATCTGATTAGTGACCAAGGAAACTCCTCATGAGACTTCACTACAGCACTCAAAAAGATTAGCAACAATGTAAAAATCTGATACAAATAGGTGTTATACAGAGTAAAGTAAGTCAGAAAGAGAAAAGTGAATTTCACATATTACTGCACACATATGGAGTATAGAGAAATGGTACTGATGAACCTATTTGTAGGGCAGGAATAGAGATGCAGGCATAGAGAACAGACTCTGGACACAGCGGGGCAAGAAGAGGGTGGGACGAATTGAGAGAGTGGCATTGACGTATACACACTGCCATGTGTAAAACAGAGCCAGCGGGAAGCTGCTGTATAGGAAAAGGGAGCTCAAACTAGTGTTCTCTGACAACACAGACGGGTGGGATGGAGTAGGGGGTGGAGGGAGAAGGTCAAGAGGGAGGTGACGTATGTATACCTATGACTGATTCACGGTGTTATACGGCAGAAGCCAACACAATATTGTTTAGCGATTATCCTCCAATTAAAAAATTGAAAAAAAAAGTGTTGGTGTAGATGTGAAACAGGAGTTCTCAGATACATCTTTGGAAGCAACCCATCAGTAGTCATGTCAAAGATATGCACACCCCAAGAGTGGATACATGGACAGGAATGTTCATGGCAGGCATTGGTCATGAAGGCCTCAAACCAGAACCAACAGATAGTGTAGACTGGGCAAACTGAGTGCAGGGGAAGAGAGCCAAGAGCACAGTGAATTCTTCCTAAAGGGCTGGGCTATCTGGAAGGTGATCTCTGATTTAGCTTCTGGAGGATGCAATTTCCCAGCCAAGGAGAAAGGAGGGAGGGCATTCTAGACATAAAGATCAGCAGATGCACTGGCAGGGGGAAATAAGCAGCTCCCAGGTGGGTGGGGGTGTCAGGGAGAAAAGCAGAAAGGAGAGAGAGAGAGAGCAGAGAGCGGCTCGGGCTTGTAGAGCTGAGGCCTTGGAAGGAAGTCTGGCTTAAGTACAAAAGTAGGAGAGAGTCAGGAGATGGGAGCAGTGAGAGAGGAATGGAGACCAGCTAGAGGCTATTGCAAAAGACAGTAAGGACTGGAAAGAAAAGAGCATCTGAAGGATGGAAGGGATAGGGTAGACTTGGAAACCGTCTCAGAGATAGAATAGAGGATCTGGCGGTGGGGGTGGAGACGGGAGCCGGAGGGAGCTGAGGAGACTTCCAGGTCTCTGGCTTGAGTGGATGGTGACACTAACTGAACGTCCAGAGGCCAAGGGAGAGCTTGCAGGGAGGAACTAAGAGGCCCAGCTGGGGACATGCTGCTTTGGTGTTGCCTATGGGACAGACAGACAAACACCCAGGACATCAGGACAGGTGGGGACAGACAGCCACATGTATCAGAGTTATTGGAACAAGCAGCCATTGGTTAGATGAGAACGTGTGGGGTGTAGAAGCAGGGCGAGACTGAAAGGGGTCATCGATGGAGCCTGCGGACCAAAGGGACACACTGGGCAGAGAAGAGGTACGTGAAAGGGAGAGAGGAGGGCCGGTTAGGAAACTTGAGAGAGGGCTTCGGTGCCACTGTGTCTGGGAGCAAGCTCACAGGGCCTGGGTGGTCTGCGGAATGAAGACTGGGCATTGGAAATAGGCAGGGTTGGGTCTGTGATAAGCAGGGAGGCAGACTAGAGGGAAGTTGGGGGTGTTCTCATCTGAGGATCTGTTTTCTCTGTCAATTATACATGAGGGCTGGGGCAGGCCGGGAGCTGAAAGGGTGGCAAAGGTTTAGAACGGGAGCTGACCACCAGGGGCCTGGTGGCCCGAGGGCCAGGATGACGTCAGGGGCCATAAATCCGGAGTGGCACCAGGCTGCACGGTTGGGTGATTTTCCTATGCCTTCTTGTAGCCTGAGAATCCTGATGGGGAAAGCAGATGACTGGAATCCTCCAGGGCTGGGAAAGGCAAGGCGAGGGGGTGTGGGAATCCAGTATGCCAGTGAGAATGAATGATGTGGCCAATCCTGGGCAGGTCCATGGGGGAGGAAGTCGAGTCAGGAAGGAGCTGACAGCTGGCAGGGTGCCTTGGCCGAAGCTGGCACTCCAGCCTGTAGCTGAATGAGCAAGACAGGATGAGAGAACTGGAGAAATCTCTGTGAAAGGAGACCAAGTTTTTTAGAGAGAAAGGAAAGAAGTTGTGCCCTGAGAGGGGAAAACTGGAATTTTAAATTTTATAGGAGCTGTACCAGGCAGTATGAGGGTGGCTGAAGTGGAGAGAAAGTCGATGGAGGTGAGGAAACAGGAGCCTACAGGTGCGGGCGTGAGGATGTCCATGTGGACATTTAGGTTGCCCAGGATGTTGAGATGCAGAAGAAGACTGTGAACCAGCTGCCCAAGTCTGCACAAGATGACGGGGACCTCTGGATGGGTAGGTGATGTTGGCCAGGTTGGGTCAGGGTTATCCTGGCCGGGTTGTGGGAAACTGGAGGTCTGATTTCGAGTGGGAGAGAAAATATAATGGATGGACTGAGGTGGCAGAGGGAGGTGGGAGAATGCTGACTCCCCAGCTTGGCCAGGAGCCACCTCCTGCAGGCTCACCCCATCTCTTTCCTCTGGGCCTTCATTGTCCTTTGAACCTGAAAGACTGCACTTAACCCTTGAGTATGCACAACCCTGAGAGTACTTGCTTTTCTCCCTCAAGCATCACAGGATAGGACTTTACCTCTTTAAAAAAAAAAAATTTATCTATTTGACTGTGCAGGGTCTTTGTGGCTTCGCAAGGACTTTTTAGTTGTGGTTTGCGGACTTGTCATTGCAGTGACTTCTCTTGTTGCAGAGCTCAGGCTCCAGAGCGCGAGGTCAGTAGTCGTGGGGCATGGGTTTAGCTGCCCCAAGGCTTGTGGAATCTTCTTGCACCATTGATCAAACCCATGTCCCCTGCAGTGGCAGGCAGATTCTTAACCACTGCACCACCAGGGAAGTTCTGGACTTTACATCTTGAATGGACTGTGGCCCCTATCATAGACCGTGGACCTTGTATATCCTGTCCTGGAGACCTGGACTGCAGCTTGGGCTAGTGAAAACGTGGGGCTGTTCTGGGTCAAACCACATAATCCTCTGGTCTTCTTTCTCTCTCCCCATCCCTCTGGGCCACACAGAGCTTTTCTACCCTTGACTCCCACAAGGAACATTGAGCCAATATGAAGAGAGGCTATACATGATGGTGTCCCATAGCATGGTGACTCACTTGTCCGAGGTACCTCATCCCCCTCACCCACTACCAAAATCCTTCAAGGCCTAGCCAAGGAGGTGTCACCTCCTGTCTGAGCTCCCCTTCTCAACAGCAATTTGATAGCAAGATTCTTGGTCCTTTCATTTGGCATTTGTTTTCACCAGTCTTAAAGCTGGTTGCCAAGGGTGTGTAGGTAAGGTCTCTGAAGTGACCATGGGGACAAACAAGACACAGTCGTTGTGAGGAGGTGCTTGCATTCTGGTCATACTGTCCATGAATTCCAGAATTCCAGAATTCCAGAATTGATTTCTGTATCCGAAGGGCTAGGACTTGCAAAATGAAGGCCAGTGGATCCCCAGGGAGATGGGGTGGGAATTACCCTGAGACGACCTGGAGAACCTGGCAAGTTGACAGAGGCCGTGCCCAGGTATCTTGATGTAGCAGATGTTGGGGGGTGGGGTGGGAGGAATTCTGGATATTTAGAAATTTCAGCTAGTTCTGAAGTTTTCTTATAGCTGAGAACCACCATTGGGGAAATAAAGTTGAGCACATCGGAGACGAACAAAATTAAAAGGGCCCAAGTGAGCTCAGACTTGCCACTTGGTCATACAAGGGACAGCCATTTATGAGCCCTGCTTATCATCAAAACTCATCACTGTGAGGTACATGTCAAGTGGGCATGTCACCAAAAGGTTCTCTTTTTTTTTTCCCGGAGGTGACTTGTAGTTTATAACTCCAAACTCCTCAGGACTTGCCAGGCTCCTCTTGCTCAAGGCACCAAGTGCTAATAACAGTCTCTCTCTCACCACCACTGGCCCCTCACCCCGCCCTGTCTTTGGATCTTTTGACTTCCAAAGCGAGGTCCCCAGAAAGAAAACTATCGCATATTGAGCACCATCATATGCCAGGTGGGGTTCCCTGGTGGCTCGGCAGTAAAGAATCTGCCCGCCAACACAGGAGACGTGGGTTCGATCCTTGGGTTGGGACTACCCTCTCCAGAATTCTTGCCTGGACAATCCAATGAACAGAGGAGCCTGGCAGGCTACAGTCCATGGTGTCACAAAGACTCAGACATGACTTAGTGAGTAAATAACAACATAGGCCAGGCACTTGAAGTGTTTATCTCACTTAATCCCCTAAACTTTCTTACGTTGGAGAACAGTGTAAAGAAAAATGGTTCAGAACAGTAACCTCTGCTGACACAGGTTCAAGTTGTCCTGTAGCTCATTAGGACAAACTTGGGACAGTCTCTTAACCTCCACAGCCGCAGTGTCCTTATCTGTAAAATGGGGTTAAGATGATTGGTCTTATCAGGAATGTGGTAAATATTTATTGCCACCAGCCTCATTTTATAGACCAACAAACTAAAGCCCAGTTGTAAACAGTTGTAGGTATTTGTACTCAGGTCTGCTGGATGGTCCAGGCTCTTTCCTCCACCACTCCACCACCAGGCAGGGTGGCGCTGGTGAGAGGAGTGTGTGTCATAGGGGGGCTCCTGGCAGAGGCTGGGGGTCTCCCTGGGGGCTGGGGGTGGGGAAGAGCACCTGTGGCCGTTAGGAATGGCTTTTATAAGCCTGTTCCACCAACTGGCTCCCTCCCCCAGGTCTGTAGCACATTGAAGCTCTTCCTGTTTGCTCCCAAGCAGATGGTGCTGGAATCTCTCTACACCAACTCCCATTCATAAATCACGGCCTTTCCCCTGGTGCTGGAGCAACCATTCTAATTAGAGTGGGGGAGGTGTGCGTGCAGGGGTGTGTGTGAGTGAGTGTGTGTGAGGAGACAGAGACCACTGGCCAGGAGACCCCCTCGTCTGCCCACTGGGGCTAGAGCCCCTTCCCTCAGCAGCTCCCCCTTCTTTACAGAGAGAAGTCTAGGGGCCCCAAGCCTGAGGAGGGAGGCCCTGTGGGAGTGTTTCCTGCTTCACATGGCACTACTCCCCACCCCCACCCACCAGAAGAGACCTTGGGACCAAGTAGCCATTCCTAACCCCACATCCAGTCTCACTGCATGGTGGTATAGGAGAGAGGGGTGGGGTGGGAGATGTTAACAGAGCCCCTAGTGTGTCCCTGGAACCCTGATGAGTACCTGAGCAGCTGTAAGGGGAGGGGACTGGAGATAGGGCTGGAGAGCTGCTCCCAGTGGGGTCGGCTCTTATCTGCAGGAGGTGAGAGTCCAGTGAGTGGAGGGGTGGGGAAAAGAATGACAAACTTGAGGGAAGCCAGGCTGGGGACCCTTGCTGGGCACCTCGCCTCAGACCCCAGAGCCCTCTGGGTCCCTTATCTCAGGCCTGCTGGGCTGCGTGTGGCAACTTTGTTTCCATACATGTTTACGTACTCCAGTGCATGAATGACTTTGGACTCAGGTGGATCTGGGGGTGTTATGCCTGTAAACTCTAAATCATTCTTCATACTTAAAAAAAATTATTGGTTTATTTGACTGCACCGGTCTTAGTTGCAGCATGCGGGATCTTTAGTTGTGGCATGTGGGATCCAGTTCTCTAATCAGGGATCTAGTTCTCTCAACCTAAGCCCCCTGCATTGCGACCCTGGAGTCTTAGCCACTAGACCACCAGGGAAGTCGCTGCCTTGTTCCTACTTGTGAAGGAGTGTCAATGGGCCCTTGTGGGTGGTGGTGGGGGATTGATTGTGGCTTTGGGTGTATGTGAGAGGATCTTAGGGTAAGAGTGGGGGCCTGGGTGTTGGAGTCTGGGTGAGCAGGTACGAGCAGGTATTACTTACGGCCGTTGCTTGTCTGTGACTGCCTGACTGTGTTCGGGACACGTGATGCTACACGCCTGAGTGTACCTGTTCCCTCTGCCCCTCGCAGTTCACTGTTAGGGGACACCTTCCCCTAGGGGCAAGCCAGGAGGGGGTGCCTAGTCACCCAATACCCCCACCTATGGACAGTGGCCACTCTGGAGGGGTCACGGCTGACCCTCAATCTCCCTCCTCCCCAAATGCCCCTCTCTGTCAAGAGAGCCCTGTGAATGGGCTTCTGCCTGGGACCCTTCTCCAGGCGGGTCTACTTTGCAGGGGGCCTTCCTTTTTCTTCCCCTGCTCCCAGGGAAGTCTGAGGCTCTCCCTGAGACCTATGTCCCTCACCCATCTCTGGTCCTCATCCCCGTACCAGGGGGCACCCTGGGGGAGTGGGGTGCTGCTGAGAGGGAACCCTCATTTCCCCTGCCTTTCCCTCCCATTGCTTGCCTTCAGCACTTCCGTAAGCACCTCTGAGCTGTCCTGGGGCAAGAACCCTAGCATTAAATGCAAGCTTCACATGTGCCACTTGCGAGCACTTGCGAGTCCAGCGTCTCCAGTCACTGGACTAAGTCTCAGTTGCTTCATCTGCAGAGTGGATATTAAATTCCCTGCCCTGCCTGCCTTGAAGGGTTATTGTGAAGCTCATGGGAGGTAATGCTTATAAAAGTAGCTAGAGATGATGAAAGACTGTACATATGGCCGCTATTATTACTTCTGGGTTGTCTTTTAACTCACCAACACTAAATCCATTTCTCAGACAGAGAGACTGAGCCCTGGAGAGACTTACCCTGTGTTGCTCCTGTGGCTTTTTACCAGGATCCTGGCCCCTGGTCCCCACCCCTCACTCCTGGTCAGGCTTCCCTGGTGGCTTAGATGGTAAAGAATCTGCCTGCCTGCAATGCAGGAGACCCAGGGTCAACCCTGGGTCAGGAAGATCCCCTGGAAAAGGGAATGGCAACCCACTCCAGTATTCTTGCCTGGAGAATTCCATGGACAGAGGAGCCTGGGATCAGAGTCGGATATGACTAAGCAGCTAACAGTTTTCACTTTGGCCCCTGGTCCCCACCCCTCGTTCCTGGTCCATTAGCAAAGAAGAGCCCAGAACTTTGCTACCCCTTCCTCCACTGGCCCTTCTTGTCTGCTTTGAAAACTTTTAAGCATCCTTCATGCAATGATGCAGAGGGCGCCTCTGCTGGGAAGACTTCCCTGATGCTGAGCGGAACAGGAGTCCTGCTTCCCGGATCTCTGAGTGCACCTCCTGGCAGCTCTTATCAGGCTGCTCTGTAATTGTTTGTTTTTCCAACACTGTTTCACAATTACAGTGCAGTTTACAAATACTGAGAGTGCAGTGTGATTCAGCTACTGCAGCTACTGCTGAGGTGCCGCCCAGGTGTTAGTTACTGTGGGGCCAGCCCTTCCGAGGCCACCCCCTATGCCAGCTCTTACCTGTGACCGCCCCCACCCCAGGGCCCAACCCAGAACCTGGCTCCAGGAGGCGCTTGGTAAACAGTGACTGAAAACAACACACCGCGAATGAGGGAAGGAGTGGAGTTTCTGGGAACAAGACAGAAGGGAAGAGATGCTTCTCGTTAACATCTCTTCATAAAAGCCAGCAAGTTCCTACATCCAGCTGGTGTCTGAATTGGGACCAATCATAAAACAGGGAGGCCCCTGAGGCTGAGGGCAGCTGGCTGGCCAGTGGGCTTTATAGGGCGATTTTATGGACTCAGCTGAGATGCGGTGATGAGAAGCCAAACTTTAAACATCCTCTTAAAGTTTGCTTTTGCTCCCTCAGGCCCCTGAGCTGAACGGAATTGAGGAGAAGGCTTAGTGAGGAGGTGCCAGTTAGAGGGGTGATGAGCACAGCATTATCCACATGGACCAAAAGGAAGTAGGCAGGAAGTGCAGCAGGAAGGGTATAAGTTAGATCTGAGGAGAGACTTCTTTCTGCACTGGGGTGTGGCGGTGAGTTACAGGGAGGGGAGCAGCTGCACCAAAGCACCCCATTATTCCACTAATTAACTAGCTCATGGCATGTTCATTTCCTCTAGCCTCTGCTGTCTGTTTGCCAGGCTGAGGGGTGGCTGGGGGGGACACCACCTCTGTTCCCTGTCTCATCCTGCTTTCTCCGTCTCTCCTGTTCTTGGACAGGAAGAAACCTCCAAGAGGGAAAGAGTAAGAGGAGCTGAGGTGAGTACCAGGATCTACTCTGGAGCCGGGAGCCCAGCGAAGGCCAGCACCCTCAGGCCTGTGAGCAACAGGCCTCCACGGTCTGAGGTATGAAGCTTTCCTTCCAGCCTCCCTGTCTCTGTGGTCTGACTTGTGGAAAGGAGAAAAGCAAGCAGCCTGAGGGACTGAGAAAAGTGCTGAGGAGAGATTTAGAGGTGAAGAAAGGTCAAAGAGATAAGGAAAGAGAAAAATCTAAGAGAGGAAAAAGCAGAAAAGAAACATGGGACGGAGATTCACATGCCCGGAGCCCATGCTGCAGGCTTGGGATGATGGTTTTAGCAGTCTTCACAAGCCTGCAGGGAACTGTTAGCATCTTACAGACAAGAGGCCCTGTGCAGAAGGGTCCAGGGCTCGTCGGAGGTTCCCCAGCTGACCAAGTCCTTGAACCCAGGGCTGTCTGACTCCAGCCCAGGGCAGGTTCTTATTGTTCAGTCGCTCAGTTATGTTCAGCTCTTTGCAATACCATGGACTGTAGCACGCCAGGCTTCCCTGTCCTCCACCATCTCCCGGAGTTTGCTCAATTTCATGTCCATTGAGCTGGTGATGCCATCCAACCATCTCACCCCCTTTCACCCCCTTCTTCTCCTGCCCTCAATCGCTCGAGTGGGTTCTAGGTCCTGAGAATGCTGGGCTTCCACCCTCTGGACGGGCAGAGTTCTGGCCTGGCCTCCGTGAGCTCAAGTCGCTGGGATGCTCTGAGGCTGGGTCCTTTCGGCCAGTCAGCAGCAGATCCCCCTGGGTCCTCTGAGCCCGGGCCAGCCTGGGCCTGCTCTCTGAAACTGGGCTTGTGGCCGGCCTGTCTGCCGAGAGGATTGACGACTCTGCTCTCGGGGAATGGAGATGTCAGAGCCCAATTAAAGGCTTTTCAACTTGGGCCAGAGTCCTCAGCCATGGAGAGGGTGTCCTTTGCCTTGGGGGCCACACTGCACACTCTAGAAACCTCTAGTCCAACTCCTGATGGCCAAGAATAGTCAAGGTCAGGAGGGGCAGTGGCCCGGCAGCCTCACCCTAGCCTCTGGGTCCTGACTCTTGCAGGGGCTGGAGGGACAAGGGAAGGGGGAACAATGTTCTGCAAGGCCCCACCCCATCCATACCAGCTGTGAGTGCCAGGGGGAGGGGGAGTGGGGCACAGTATGGGCTGGGTGGAGATGAGGGTCCTGATCCCTGGGCCTGGTTTCTGGGTGAGCACCACCCGGCCCCTTCTGACTCCCTAGGGCAGGGGAAGTGAGAAAGAAGGAAGAATAAGGAGCACCTATCACATGCCGGGAGCTTTACATACATTAGCACAGTTATTCCCCCCCTCACCCCCGAAGCCCGAAGGGAGGATTATTATCCTCATTTTACAGGTGACAGAAACAAAGTTCAGAGAGGTTAAATATCTCACTCAGGCCCACACAGCCCCCAAAATGTGGAGCTGGGATTCAAACCCAGGGCTGCCTAACTGCCAGCAAGGCTTGTGCGCTCTGGGACAGGGTGAGTGGCCCACTTTCCAGAGGCCCCAGGACTAGGGCATTCCCAGGCACGCTCCACGTGTGCATCTGGCCTCTAGGGGCCCAGGCCTCCCAACTCTCACAAACACCCTTCAGACGTTTCCGGATACTTCCCACCCCTGCTCCGGGGTCTTTGGGAAAACTGGGTTGCCTTTGAAGGGGCCCCCCAGGCCCATCAGCATCTCTACTATTTCACACTTTCCCTTCAGGATCATCAGATGAGGAACAGCTGGGCCCGCAGATTTATTATTTGCAAGTGATTCCATCCGCTCTTTCAGCTAAGCTCCACCCCACTCCCATTAGCAGCCTCTGGAAAGCAAAGGGAGTTCCTGTCTCGGTGCCCCAAACCCCTTAGCTGGGGCGAGTTTTGCCTCTCCCACTCCTCACAGCAATCGGCATCCAGCCATACATCTCCCAGAGACAAAGAGGAAGGAAAGAGAGAGAAGAGTGAGACAGAGAAAGAGTGTGTTTCACCCTTCTATTTGGGAAAACAAAGCACAGAAAACCCCTGGCAGGAGGGAATGAAGACCCAGGTTTCCCTCTGGTGCTATCAACCTGTGTGGCTGGAGGCTCTGTAGGCCTCAGTTTCCATGTTTGTAAAATAGGGCATCTACCCCGAGTACCACTCAGAGGGGAGGTGAGCATCAGAGCCAGCACCCTGCATTCAGGCATGGTTTGGTAGATCTGCTGATGTGGGAGCCTCCCTAGAGGGCCCACTCTCCCCCATTTGTTCTTCAGGGGTCACTCTCTGACCTGCACTGGTGTGACATGCCCATGCAGAAGCTTGTGATGGGCATGTGACACCAGGAGAACCAAAGGGAGGAGACACAGGAAGCAGTGGGCACTGGGCACAGTGTGAACATTCATTGCCAGACAAGAAACGCAAGGCCCTAGCCACTTCAGGGGTCAGATTTTCATGTGCGACCAGTTGCCACAGGTACCACTTGTAAGAGCTGGGCAAAACCCTCGGGGAGTCGAGCTGAGGGCCCAGACTGATGATACTATTTTAGTAATGAATCATTATTAATCATTCTAATTAGTAAACAAAATATATTAATATTTGGTTAACTGTTAAAGTACTAATGATGGTACTTACAAGAATGATTATGACCGTCATTGTAATAATGCTGGGCTGAAGAAATTTTTTGTTTTTGCCAATAGACAAATCAGAAAGCAACTGAAGTATACAACTGTGATTGCAGGACCAGTGTGTAATGACAACAAAAAATAAGTCTGCATGCGTCCAAATAAGTATTCAGGTGTCAAAATGCCAATGGTCACCCTTGACTACCAAGCTTGGCCAAAGGGCTCCATTACAAAGAGGTTTTGTGCAGTGATGTCCTGGCTGTCAGAGTTGGCACAGGTGAGGGCAGTAAGGCAGCCTGGGCCTGAGGAGGGCTGACTGCCTGGAACCTTGACAGTGGACCCTGGGAGACCCTGGCTGCTGGAGCTCAGGGGCGTAAAGTCAGCCAGCATAGTGACCAAAGGGAGCAGAAGTACCAGCCAGCAAAGGGTGATGTGATGAGAGATGGTGAGGGGTGGGGGGAGGGTGGTGAGAAGCACGCTGAGAATTGGCAGCAGAAGAGCTCTCATGAGTGCTGTGCCAATCCTGCAGCCAAGCACTGCAATATAATCACCAGGTATTAAGAAAATAGACATGATGGGAATTCCCTGGCGGTCCAGTGGTCAGGACTCGGCGCTTTCACTGCCGCGGGCCCAGGTTCGATCCCTGATCAGGAACTAAAACCAGAACAAGAAGATAGAAATGGGGTCTCCAGGCAACTGGCGACATAGGCAGATGAAGAAGACAGAAACTGACAACAAAGAGAGATGACTGAAGTCCAGGGGCAGCGTAAGGCTCACCTACCTCTGCCTGGAGGAGCAGGGATGGGCCGCTAGAACCAGAAAGACAGCCATGCCTTACACCTGTAATTAGGCAAAATGCTTACTTTAGTTGTAAGCATAAGGTTGTAGTCAACTCTCTGTGATTTGGCTATTTACCAGGAATTCAGTAATTTCTTTCTTTTAAAGTCCCCACTTAAGAACTTCAGCAGTGATGGACCTGCCTAAACTCCCAGTGTCCAGGCAGAACCACTCACATTGTAGAGCCCAGAAAGGGACATCCTGACCAATTGAACCTGCTCCGAGAACCTTGCTAAGCTCAGAATTTCCCCTACCGGAGTGAGCAACCCAATCTATAAAAACGTGGGAGAAGCCATGCTGTCTCTCAGACTGGCAGAAAAGCAGGGTCACCATACAGAATTGGATAGTGATCCAGTCAAGAACAGATTCATTGTGTTGATGAGCAGGGAGATAATCAGGGGAGAGGAAAGTGTGGGGCAGTGGCCTTCGATTCCTCACTGGAGAAGGCCTTTGGGAGTTATTGAATCTTCTTTGACTTCTTCTAGGATCCGGTTTGTCCGGACCCTTAATCAACTAGAAGGGGCCGTCATCTTGGATACATGCGAGGGAAGCTCCAGCTAGTCTGGACTGGAAATAGCACCGCATTTTTAATACTCAGACATTTCCTTCTGAGGGGAGGGTCTGGTGTTGGAGCTCACACTGTCCTTGGACTGAATCCCAGAAACCTGATGGAAGGCCTCACACCGTCTTTTTGTAATCATGCTCACCACTTGGTGTTGGAAGGAAGTTGAATGTATTGAAGAATCAGTCATTCTGTGCTGTGAAATAGGAAAACTCCAGCAACCTAAAAATCTCAAGGCCCTGAGGCTTTCAGGGAGTTCTATTGTCACCCTCCCCTGGGGCCAGCTTGCCACGGGGCTGTGCACACAGTAGGTTTTCATGAGCACTCTTGCCCTCTCCTCCCTCTTGGGGTAGGCCCCAAGCACTTGGGGTTATTATAACAGGTCAAGTCTCACTCACCAATTTGTTTAACCTCACATCATGTTGGATATAAATTCCTTAATCTAAATAACGGTCACTCATTTTCCCCCTGCCCTGAAACAACAGGCATTTCATTCACTCCAGCTGGCAGCGCCTGGCAGACTGGCTAACTGGCTCTTATGTATGGGCTGAAACGTGCTGCGGCTTGTCCCTGCTCCATCTCTCCTCCTCCTCAGCTTTTCTACAAGCCACATGCAAAAATCTGCCCCATTACTCGATTATCACATTTCATACGAAATTAGGTATCACAGGTCTCATGTTATTCACTTAGCTTGGCGCGGACTGAGGGCATGACTCAGAGGCACTCCCAGTTTCACCTCCTTCCAGCCATGGCTCCTCCTTTATCCTGACCCCTGGGACACCCTGTCCTGCCAGGACACCCTTCTTCATCCTGAGGCTTCTGTTAAACCACACTCTCAGGCGCCTTAGCAGGACAGAGCATTTCCGACCAGCTTCAGTTCCACCCTTTTGAACCCTGACCCACCAGTGTCTCCTGGAAGTGCCCAGATGAATGATCTCCATTTGCCTCGCTGATGGTGTGGCCCGCAGCCTTGTGGACCAGCCCTGTGCTTACCTCGGCCCTGGCGGCTTTTTCATTCTTCTCCCTGTCACTAGACTAATGGTTTCTCTAAAAAGCTCCAACCCTCCAGGCTGCAGTGTCAGCAGCTCTGGGTGGCCCAGCACACACTTCCTCCAGGTACACGTGAGCGTGCTAAAAACCCTGGTCCCACCCACACATCCTGGTCTGGTAGCTTCCCCCGTCCCACTTTGCAGCCTTCACATTCTCAACTCCCACATTTACATTTCATCAGAGTCAACCTCAGGCTCTCTGTGATCCCCTCATCAATCCGCAGTGATGTTTTTGGCTATACCCCCTGCCCCTGGAAGTGATTTCCCACCGTTCCAGGGGCAGACACACGTGGACCTCCTTTTCTTCCTGGCACACTTTCCCTTCTGTGCCCAACTGTCTCCAGAGCTGTCAGGAAATGCATTTGGGTTTTATTTGCTTATTCAGCAAGGTTGTCTGAGTACCTACTATGCATAAGACCAGATCTTTTACCTTCAGGATTTATAACCTAGAAGGAGAGGTGAAGAAAAAAAAAATACAACTAGTAATAACATGAGAGAAAGTGCCTCTTATGAGAGAGGGAGAGGAAAGCAGGACACTGGTGAGACTTAATCTCTATATCCACTCTGGGAATTCTGGCTTTTCATGTCTGAATGCCAAGGACCCCATGGAAACTGTAAAGGACTTGGGTCTGATGACTAAATCTCAGGAGACTCAGTGAAGGCTCTTAAAGAATGAATCAGTTGTCCTTTTGCTGTCCACCTGAAACTATCACAACATTGTTAATTATCTATACTCCAGTATAAAGTAAAAAGTTAAAAAAAAAAAAAAAGGTTCTGCCCTGTGGACCCAGAATTCACCTTTAGCTAGAAGAGAGTGAAGGAATCCAGGTTGAAAGATCCAGGTTGCCTTTTATAATAGTGAGCTGAATCAGCTTCCTAAGAAAGTCTTCCCTTAATTTGGGGGTTCCCTTTGGCAATAAGCCCTCTTAATTGCTCTAAAATTCACATGACTGTTTGAAGAAAAATTATAACATTGTCTTGTGGGTTTTATAATATATGCAGATGAAATACATATGATAACTGTAGCATAAGGAATGGGGGTAGGAGGTAATAAACCTCTGTGGTTGCGAGGTTTCTACATTTTACTTGAAATAGTAACTCTAAGTGGACTGTGAAAAGTTAAGGATGTATGTTGTAATCCCTGGGGCAATCATTAAAAAATTAATGCAAAGAAGTATAGCTATAAATCCAATAGATATATTTATATGGAATTCTAAAAATCCAAAAGAAGGCAGGGACGGAGGAACAAAGAAATAGAAAACAGAGGGGGGCAAATGAAACTAAAGTCAACCATATCAATAATTATATTAAATGTTAATGGGCTAAACATTGCAATTAAAAGGCAGAGATTGTCAGAATAGATTTTTTTTTTTAAAGACCTAACTATTTGCAGTGTACAAGAGAAGTATTTTAAAGTCACAGATAAGTTTTAAATAATGGGTGAAAAATTATAAACATTCAAAAGCTGGAGAGACTATCTCACCAGATAAAATAGGCTTCAAGACAAAAGGTATTACCAGAGATAAAGGGGGACATTTTATAATGGCAGAAGGGTTGATTCATCAGAAAGGGAAAACACTCCTATGTATTTGTATGTATGCAAAATACTTTTACGTATGCAACATATAGCAGTGCTTCAAACACATGAAGCAAAAATTGACAGAATTAAAGGGAAAAATAGACAATATCGATCCTATTAAGATAATCAGAGATGGAGATTTCATCAGTGAAAATGGAGTTTCATCTCTAGGACAAAAGGGTTTGGGAGGTTAGCCCCCTAAACAAGTGCTGGTCTGTGAGCTGTGGTGAGACACCTCGAAGAAGAAGCCAGGAGGGAGCCAAGCAGCCATTCAACAAAACCTGGAGAGATTCTCTGAGGCTGACACACTGATGGCCCCAGGTGATTTTCGTGGACAGCCTACAGCTCAGCTCTCCCCTGAGGTGGGGAGGCAGTCGCTGAGGGTGCGGAAGCTGGTTCTGAAGATAGGGGTGATAAAGCCCAGGTGGCAATGGTTACTTTTGTGGGCTGTTCTGGAACAAGATGCCAAGTTGTGGAGTGGAAAGCAACAGTGAAGGCCAAAGAGAGCTTCCTGCCGTTCATTATTAGCAGCTGATGAGGAGGGCTCGGGTGTCAACAATCATAACAAAAGCTAACCTTTCCTTTAATCATTGCCAAGACTGATGGGGTCTGAAGAAGCAAGAGGCAGCCCAATGGTTATCAAACGAGTGTGCAGCAGAATCACCTGGAGGGCTTGTTAAAACAGAATGCTGGGCCCCATGCCCAGAATTTCTGATTCAGCAGGTATGAGGTGGGGATCAGATGCTGACGCTGCTGGTCTAGAGATACACTTGGAGAACCACTAAGGTAAACAAGTGCCAAGGGGACCCAGAAGAGGGGAGTCTTTTATGATACACTGAGTCAGTGTGGAAGGTCATAGTTGGGGGTCAGTGAGAGGGACATGCCAAGTAGAGGAGACAGAAAAAACAAGGTTCATTTATGGGGCTGAACTATAATGTCCATATAAGGAGTGGAGCAGGAAAGCCTGGTGAGTTGCACCAGAGTCCAAATCAGGCTGTGCCTAATTTAGAAATAAAGAGCTTAGGCTCAGAAATCAGACATGTGAATTCAAAACCTGGCTCTGTCACTTACTGGCTGTGTAACTTAAAAGATGGAGAAGGAAGTGGCAACCCACTCCAGTCTTGCCTGGAGAATCCCATGGTCAGAGAAGCCTGGCAGGCTGCAGTCCATGGGGTCACAAGAATCAGACAGGACTTAGCAACTACACCACCAGCCTAAAAGAGGTTACTTAAACTCTTGGAACCTCAGTTCTACAATCTGAAAAATCGGCCTAAGGCTGATACCTCCTCTCAGGAGTGCTTGTGAGGGAGTGCAGGCAAAATCCTGGCCCAGAGTAAGCACTCAGGCAGTCAACACTCAGGTTCTGGCTGAACGCAAGGCTAGGGTTTGCAGGCAAAGTGCATAGCTGACCCATCCGTGGGCCATTGTTGACCGTATCAGGCCTGGTCTGCAACTTTAGCAACAAGCTAGTCAGATGATACTTGTGAAAGCATTTGTGAGGACATGAGCTTTTGGCTCAAAGAGTTCCGGGCCTCCAGTTGAAGGCAATCACATTCCTGGAAGTCAGGCAGCCCTCCAGCCCTTCTCTGGGCCTTCCTGAGCCCCTCTGTAAACACAAGGGGTGACTGAGGCAGCTCTCCTGGGGGCAGGCAGAGGAGCTGACAGCAACCTAGCCTCAGGATTTATCAGCAGCTTTCCGAATTATCAGTTGGCATCCAACAGTGTGAAAGGCAGCAGCTTTTGGATGTCTTTTGTTTTTTTTTACAGTAGGGAGCAAAAGGGATTTAGTCCATCTGCATTAAGGAAAGGGAATTCATCACCCATCCCTCTGCCTCCACCTCCTCGTGTTCTGAGATAAATTGATTCATTTCCATGAAAATTTAAACTCAGAGAAGAACCCTTGCTGCTGTGCCTTTTAGACTGAGTTAAATGAGGAGGGGGGAGCTGTGTGCCCAAAACAGAAGCTGGCCTGTCCCCACCCTCTGCTGGTGCCACCCTGGACCCCATGATGTGGGCACAGCTCCTGAGTGGTTTGGTATCGTTCTGAGGCTTTGGCTGGCAGAGCTACAGGAATGTGGGTGCTGGTGTAGATTAGACTGAGGTTTCCATAACTCCTTGAAAATTGTAATCTGGCTCCTGCTCCCCACCTTCCTTGGGAGTCCGGCTTTCACCAGGGCTACCACCCCTCGCCTCAATCCCATATGATTTCTCTCCTCTTCATACCAGCTAAGGCCTTAGAATGTTCTGGGGCCATGTCCTTTCAGGGTCTTACTGTGGAGTGTGGGAACTGATGGGGTGAGAGGCAATGGTCCCACAGCCTGGAATCTCCTCTGGCAATTTCCTCACCTGGGGGCTTGGCCACAGCAAATTCTGACCCTTCAGTAAGGAAGCCTTGCCCCAGTACCATCTCAGTTAATCCCCATCCCTACTCCCTGCTTTCTGTCTTTGTGGTTTGAATGGCGCTCAGGATAAAACCAAGCCCGGTCATCTTGGGAAAGGATTGTTCGTGGTTGGAAATCATGAGGAAAATTTGAAAAATAGTCAAAGAAAATCCTGCTTAGGGAAGCAAGTTTCTGAGCCGGGGGGAAAAAAGCCAACTGGCAAAGTCCAACAGGAATAATCAGAAATAGTCTCTGGATTATTCACCTTTGGTATCTTCCACTCCCTCCTCATCCTTCCCCGCAGCATGGGTAACTGAGAGATACCCACATTAAGGTGATTGTCCAGGAAGAATCATCTTAGACATGAAGCCAAATTCCTGAGCAGTTTCCACTGCAATCCTGATTCCCTCACATTGCCTTCTCCACCTCCTCCTTCATCCAAATGCAGCTCTCATTATGTATCTGCTCCCTGGGGGCTGTTGGCCTGGGCAGATGTTTGTGGCAGAACCCTGGGACCCATCCAAGGGTTAGACCTGCGTGGGGAGGTACAGTTTAAAGGTGTAGGTGGATTTATCTCATCGGCCAAGTATTGCCTGAGTGTCTGCATGAACAAAAGGACAGTGAACTCCCCGCACTTAGCCTTGCAAATTAGTCCCCCAGCTTTCCCAGCCCAGGTGGGGGAATTTTCCTCCCTTGGGACTGAGAATAAATGAGGCATCAGCCCAGAGGGGAGGCAGGGGACCTGGTTCTGGACTGGCTGAATCAACCCTCCAGTTCCCCCTACCCCTGCCCCACACCCATAGCTGTAATTCACCCTCCATCTTCAAGGAGGCATCAGCCTCCTTGATTCCACTCACCACAAAGCAACCTTCTTAGAAAGCATGTCTAAACAGACCAGGATTTGCACAGAAGGACAACCAGGTATGGAGCTCTGCAGAGGCCTTGAAGAGAGATGCAAGCAAAGGCTCATTCTGGTTAGGCCTGAGCTCTTAGCTCCACAGGGTCGGGGGGCGGGAGGGGTGGTGGGGGATGGTTTTCTATCTGCAAGTATGGGTTGGTCTCTGCTGGGGTCTGGGGGGACTCATCTCGCGTGGAGCATGTGGTTAATAGGACAGCCATAGGTGCCTAACATTGCCCCCGCCTCCCCAACCCTGACTTCTTTAACTATTCTGGGGGAGGGGAGTGCTCCTCTCTGACCCCAGCCCTCCGTGCCTGCTCTGTTCTGGGAGGCTGGGCCTCCATGGACGTTTGTGGAATGACTCTGAGGCATCTGGGAATGCAGCTTTGGAGTAGGGGTAAAGATGGATCGTGTTTCTCTCCCAAGCCCTTCCCCAGCTCCTTGGGACCCAGGAGCAGCAGGAGCCGGGCCTCTGAGTGTCGACTGGCTTATTTTTAGTTCAGATTCTAGCTCACAGGCGGATGGCTTTTTGGTTTTGCCGATTTGGGGTCAGGTCCTGGCGATCTCCTAGGCCCCTGGCTTGTTCTGTTGAAGGTCTGCGGGATACAAGCGGCCGGAAGCCCCAGGGCTTCCTGATCCGGGGCACTGGGAGAACGCAGCCGGCTAGCCAGGCTGTTCTGGGGCCGGGAGGGACCAGCAGCCCCAGTTGGAAGAGGAAGGAACCTGGGCCTCCCAGCACTGAGCCTTTGGTGATTTGGGGTAGGAGGGGTGTAGACTTAACATCCTGTTTAAATTTGGCACTCGTTGAATTTTTTAACAGGGGTTATGACCTCCCTCCTCCCTCTCCCAGGCCTTCCTTACGTATTCCTCTAATCAATTTTTCCCGTTTGGCTCTAATTCTGCTCTTCACCTTGGAGCCTGACTGAGGGAGAAGCAGTGTGATCACTGTGATCTGAGTGCTGCCTCTGAATGGAGCTGACCAAGGACAGCAGCAGCCAGGGGACTGAAGATGGGAGAGAGGAGAGGAGACACAGGGGTGTGTGTGTGTGTGTGTGTGTGTGTTGTCATATGTGAGTTGTTGTGGCTAGAGGTGCAGGGGGTCTGAGAGGAAAGGCAAGACAGAGGGAAAAATGCCTAATTACAGCCAGGCACAAGTGCCCGCGAGCCCAGGCCCCTGCCGGCCGGCCTGCCTTGTAAGCAGAGGCTCTGAGCGAACACCCAGCCCCTCTGTGACTCCCGGGTGGAGGAGCCCACATTCCTGCCCGGCAAAGGCTGCTTTAATCAAGGCTCCAGATCCTTCCTGCAGCCGCCCGGGGGGGACTGTAACGCTAAACACATTAGTGTGTGAGATTGAAAGGTAACACATTCTCATGGAAGCCCCCGGAACAATGGGCCTTGGGTCTGGGTTTCATTTGGAGGAACTGTGCGGTGGGAATTTCTCTAATCAAATAAAAGGAAAATGAAAAACTCTATCGTTCGCAAACTTTAATGCTCTTAATTGCATTAATTTGAAAAACATACAAGGTTTTTCTGAGTGTGGTGTTGGAGCCTGGTAGGACCCTGACTGGGGAGAGAAAGGGGTCGGATGGCAGAAAAGGGTGCCCAGGAGAGGCAGCCAGTGTGGCTGGGGGGTGGGGGATGGTCTGGTGGAGACCTAAGAGATAGGAGGTTAGGCCTCTGTCCCCCTGTGGCCCCTCCCAGCCCTGGTATTTCCGGGGCCTCCATGGTAGCTAAAGAGGCCTGAGAGCCCCATCAGGCCACTCGGCTTGGACCTGCTGCTGTCACTCACTCACTCATCTGCCCAAACCCGAGGGGAAGGGCAGCTTCTCTCTGCTCTGTCAGCACCCACAGCCCAGGGCCAGCTGCTCATCTTGCAACACACCCCACCCCGGATGCCTCAGAGGCCCACACCCCAGTCTGCCCCTTCATTCCCATTCTGCCATATTGGACCTGCAAGAATGTACCAGGCTTAGGACTTCCCTGGTGGTCCAGTGGTTAAAACTCTGCACTCCCAATGCAGGGCGCTGGGGTTTGATCCCTGGTCAAGGAACTAGATACCACATTCTCACATGCCACGACTAAGACATATATATATATAAGTGTACCAGCCTCTTTCTGCTCTAACCTCTCTCTCCATGGAAGATGGAGCAGAAAGAAACAACCTACATTTGGGTGTTGAGTCTGTCAGGATCGGATCTGAGCTCCCTGAAGCCTGAATTAGGGCCTTCCCTCTGCTGCAGGGCCTGGGACTAGGAAGGTTCAGGTCTTCACCAAGTCAGGGCTGAGGGACAGTGGGCCCTGCAGGTGGTTGTGGAGCCTGAAGATTCCCAGCTGAGGCACAGCCCCCTGGAAGCCTGGGCCTGTAACTCACAGACATGCCAGGCACCGGACACAGTGGGGCTTAACCCAACTTCTCTCAACCTTTGTGACTTTGAGGCAATCGACCTTCATCTGTAGGAATAATGTAAACACCACTAGGACTGTAAATGTTGGGTCTCCTCAGAGGCCTCCCAGTCCTTAGGAGACAGTAGGGGTGAGAGGGCTGGTTGTTCGCACACAGGAGCTTCAGGCCTTCTGTGTTAGTGGCTGCACTGAGGGCCCTCTTTCTCCATCCCATAGTTTCCTCGTTGAATCACTGTTGTTTTGTGGCTCCCTCAACCTGGAATTCCCTCCTCACCCTTAAACTTGTGGGAAGCTCACTTCATCTCGCAAGTGTTACCTCCTCTGTGAAGGCCTGCGACGTCCCTGGGAAAACTGAGTCTCCTGGCAGGTCGACTGTTGTTGTTTAGTTGCTAAGTCATGGCTGACTCTTTCGAAGCCCATGGACTGCAATGAGGCTTCCCTGGTGGCTCAGACAGTAAAGAATCTACCTGCCAATGCAGGAGACCTGGGTTCCATCCCTGGGTTGGGAAGATTTCCTGGAGAAGGGAATGGAATCCACTCCAGGATTCTTGCCTGGAGAATCCCATGGACAGAGGAGCCTGATGGGCTGCAAGTAATCCGCCTGGCTCCTCTGTCCATGGGATTTTCCAGGCAAGAATCCTGCAGTGGGTTGCTCTTTCCTTCTCGAGGGGATCTTTCCAACCCAGGGATCAAACCTGAGTCTCCTGCTTGGCAGGTGGATTCTTTACCACTGAGCAACCAGGGAAGCATCTGGAAGGTCAACTGGGGGCATGTTACTGGTTCCTATTCTCCAGAAAACTGAGGTTCTGAGAGGTTTGTTGACTTGCCCAAGATCACGCAGCAGCAGAATCAAGACTAATATTCCAGTTCATGGCCTCCATCTTCTAGCATTTGCTGTGAGCCCAGCACCATGCTGGTGACCTTGTACATGTGAGTTGCTGCATTTACAGTACCCTGGGCTTCAGGGCCACATTCTTTCTCAACAACACCACAGTGCCTCCCAAAGACAAAGACGGAAAACCAGGAGGCTTCCAGCACGCTTCCTAAACCTTTTGTCAGCTATCCGCCAACACCGCTTACTTAGAGCTCTGGGTGTGGACAGATGAGGGACACAGTCTTTGCCCAGGTGGAATGCAGGCTTCCAGGGTGGCCAGACCTGTACCCTCCAGGGGCAAGTCGGGGAGAGGGGACAGTCTGCTTCTCCTAAGAGCCCAGCTCTTGCGCTGCTTCTGCCTCTTACCAGCTGTTAGACCATGAGGAAGTGAGGCAGGGCCCAGCCTCAGTTTTCCCATACATACCACAGGGAACTAGAGGCCCAAGGCCTCTAAGGACCCACCTAGCCCTAGGATTCTAGGATTCTGTGACTTCTGAGAGTGCTGTGGTCTGGCTACACCTGGGTGCTGGGAGGCAGGGATCAGCAGGGGTCCTTGTAAAGGTGCCTCGGTCTGCTCTAATCTTGCTTCATTGTCTGCTGGAGCTTGGAACTCAGAAGTGGGGCTCATCTGGGGAAGAAGCAGGATGTGCTCAGGTTGGCGAGGGCTGGTGGTGTGCTGAGGGGCAGACAGATGTGCTGCCTAAGTTGGCAGATGTTATTTTTTAGGAATTTCTGAAGGCACAGTGCTGGGGGCTGGGAGGGGGTCTCCTGGCCTTGTCTGTCCTGTGTTCCAGCAAATGCTCAGTGACTTATGAACATGACCTGATTTAATCCTCCCACCTAATCTATCGGGGAAGAATATTGCCTTCCCATCTGTCCCAGATCAGCGGCAAATCAGCCCATAACGTGTGTAAGGTTACCTGGCTGGGAAGAACTAGAGCAGAGGTTCAAACCCAGGTCCAGGTGGTGCCAATGTTCAGGGCCTGTCTCTCCTCCAGGCCACTCTGCGCCTTGTCTCTGTGGGGTGTGGGGATGCAAATGACAGAGCTGGCAGGTGAATCCAACAGCAGGGATACGCAGGGAGGGACGCCTCAAACGAAAGGGTTACAAACGGTGTACCGGTGTGCCTCCATTTAAGCAAATCCAGTATACCCAAATCTAAAAATAGCCCCTTCTATTGGAACTCTTTCCCATATGAATTCATTCCCATAGAAAAAGAATCACTGATTCCTTTCTTCAAGAAGCCAACTCCATTAGTGCATTAAAAATATGACTCAAGTTGCCAAATGTGATTTCATATGCAATCCCCTCTCCCCACTCCCAGCCCCAACATACTTCTCACTCCCGGTCCCAAAGGAATACTCTGCCTTGCCTGAAGAAAGGTTTGTCTACAGTGAGGGGGGCTGGTGATCAACATGGCAAACACATGTCCTGGATTTTCTGAGACTGCTCTCTGTCTAATATTAGGTTTCCAGAGTCCCATGGGGATACGTGGACCTCTCAGGCCTTGTGGGGTGTGGGGGTGCAATGCTATACACTTGAGTTCATACAAGGTGGTCACCATGGAGAGGAGGACGCTATCCTGGCAAACCCATTTTCCAAACTGGCAGGGCTGAAGGGTAACCCTGGTTAGAAAGGGGAGCCCAGAGCCAAGCCTCTGAAGTAGAGTATGGTGTGCCACGCCGGGGGTATGGGGTGAGTCGGCTGTGAGGCAGCCCCCTGGGTTCCTGGGATCTATTAGCAGCATGCCATGCAAAGCAGGCAGGCTGCCGAGACCCAGGGCTCCCTCCCGGCGCGCCTCTGCATGGGAAGTAGGCGGGCCGTCTCTGGAGGGTGGCCAGGGAAGAGCAGCTCCGTGATTAAAGGCTTGGAGACCAGGACTTTTGAAGCGAGACCGGGATGGCTGGTTATTTATGCATTTAGCTCTGGGCCTGGCCTCCACCCCACCCCACCCCACCACCCAGCAACTCTGACCTGCAGCCCAGCCCTG
The DNA here is from genome assembly GCF_042477335.2 of Ovis canadensis. Taxonomy (NCBI): domain Eukaryota; kingdom Metazoa; phylum Chordata; class Mammalia; order Artiodactyla; family Bovidae; genus Ovis; species Ovis canadensis. Next base: position 205,737,572 of record NC_091245.1, on the reverse strand, counting down.
GGCCCCACACTGGACTCTGGGAGGCTGGTAGGGAGGGCAAGGACTTCCAGAACCTTGACTGGGGCCCTGGGGTGTGCTGGTGGGGTCTTACACACAGCCTCATGAATCTTCCTGATGGGCCTCTGGGGTGAGAGTTCCTATCCCTGTTTTAGGTGGAGACACTGAGTTGAAATGACCAAATGGGACAAGGACCCAGTTCTTCTGATTCTATCTCATCACAGCAAAAACAGAAGTAACAAAAATGTGGGAAGGGAAATCTGATGATGGGCTTGTTTCCCCAGGGCTATTGATGTGTGAAATGAGAGTTATTAAAATAGTAATAATGACATGGTAGATGCTATGTGCCACTTATTGAGCAGCTACTGCACGCTCAAGATTACTGCATATAATCCTTCCAACAGTTTCCTGTGGTAGATGTTACAATCCTTGTCTCACAGGTGAGGAAACTGAGACTCAGAGATTTTGCCTGACATGTTTGTGGTCACAGAAGCAGGATCTCAAGCTTGGATTGCCCTGTCTTCAAGGCCCACAGTCCTTCCATCACCCCAGGGCCCATGTAGCAGTTACATGGGGGCTCCTGGAACTGCTCTCTCAGTACAGTGTGAGAGAAGGACATTTGGGGCCATGATGGGGGGCCATCCTGGGAGCATCTGTAGGGCACAGGAAGGTGACCCCAGGAGGCTGTGGGCTGATTAACTCTTTCCCAGGGACGCACAGCGGCTTGCCTCTACACATTGGCCTCTTACCCTCTATGCATTGGTTTCCTACCATCATTAAAAACTACTTCCCACGTCAAGTCCTACCCATCCTTCAGGCCTGAGCTCGGGTGGCTCTCCTTCTACAACCCCTCTCTCTCCTGCCAATCACGTGTGCACTGCTCTCTGAACTCCCCGCATCCTGTGTAGCAGGTAGGGCTCTGGGCCTTTCCTGTTTGTTTGGCTCAATAGTTGGAGGAGAGAGATTGATTTACGTTTAAGGAAGGGCTTCCTGGCTGAAATTTCAGAGTGGGGATTATGGAGTTCCAAGCCTGGAAGCTTCAGTGAGTCATGCAGAAAGGTTTCTCTTGGTGAATTGGGTGATACGGCAGCGAGGACCACCCCCTCCCGCCCCACGCACATGCACACACACACACACAGACACACACACACAGCCTCAGGCAGGAAAGCGGCTCTGGTCCCACATTGCTCCTTCATGTTGGAAAGCCTGGGGTTTGCTGGCAAGCACACCACAGCCCTTCCTCCTAAAGCTGCATAACCGTGTGTTCCACCACAGTGCTGCAGAGAGAACTCGGGATCAGGGCTCCCACAGGCCTGGGGTTTTTGTGGCCTCAGTCTATGTGTGTCTGTATGACCCTGGGCAAGTCAGTTCCCCTCTAGGGGCCTCAGAACTGGCCAGTGTGGGGGGACTTCCTGGGTGGTCCAGTGGTTAAGAGTCTACCATTTCACTGCAGGGTGTGCGGGTTCAAATCCTGATCAGGGGAACTAAGATTCTGTCTGCTGCCCAGCGCAGCCAAAAAGAAAAAGAACCGGCCAGTGGGCTTTCCACTGGATTCAGGAAATACAAGGATCAATAATGGAGATCCCTGCTCTCAAGGAGCTGCTGGTCTAGAGAAGCATACAGTCAGTAAACAGATCATTGTAAGTTAAGGTGGTTACTTCTGCAACAGAAGGATGGACAGTTCCTGAGGGGAAATAGGGAAGATGAGAGTATACAGTGATTATGCCTGCCAGGGGGAGTCAGGAGAGTCCTCACAGGGGAGATGACATCTAAACAAGGATTTGGGGGATGATGGGAGCATATCGGGCAGAGAAGGGGTACAGGTACCTCACTTTGAGCTTTACCTGACCTCTGTTTCTGACTTCTGATAATGATGTGCTTTGGCTCTCAGAGAGGGTCCTGGCACCCCTAGGGAAACAGCAACTCAGCCTCCGTGTAAATCCTGGCAAGATTCAGTGGGAGAGTGGCTCAAACAGGACATGGGTGGAATGACTGGAGCAGAAACCAGACAAGGAGGCAGGAGCTTTAAGAGGTAGATACGTGCCGCAGGGATGGGGAAAGGTGAGGTGGAAAAAAAAAAACACTACAAAATTATTGGAATAAGGAAAAAAGACTGGAAGGAAGAATGCCAAAATGCTCCCAATGGTCCACTTGGAGAGGGTGTGATTACTTATGGGTGATCCTTTTTCTGCTCCTACGCACTACTCTGCACTTGCCAATTTTTCTACAATGAAGCATTTATTCAATAATCAAGAACTAGAACAATTGAAACTTGTTTAGAAGTCATTGGTGACCTTGGCAAGGGCAGGTTCGGTAGAGTTGTACAGCCAAGCCAGATTGCAGGGCATTAAGAACGTGGCAGGGGGTGAAGAGGCGGAAGAAGTGTGCGCAACACTCAGAGAGGTTTGGCAGGAAATGGAAGGATGGAGATGGTACCTGGAGGCAGCGGGGACCTGCAAAGATGTTTGTTTTTATTTAATGGGCGGCGGGGCGGGGGTGCGAGGTGTTTAAAAGTGATGAAATTTCCTGTATTAAAAAAATCAGGATCTTAGAAAAGACTTCTGTGTCTCTTCTGGGCTTAAGACACAGAAGGAGAAATTTTACTGGAATTTTTGGGACTTTTCTGCGGCTTTGGGGGACAATAGAAAAAATGGTATGAAACCGGGATTGTCTTAGAAAATCCACTCTTTGTGGCTGCTGAATACTGCGTAGGTTTCCTGTCAGAGGGGATGAACAAATGAAGGGGAAGATAAAGAGGACGCTGAGAAGTAGGGACATCCATGTTCATAGCGGCATCATTTACAATAGACAAAAGGTGGAAGCAAATCAAGAGTCCAGTGGCAGATGAATAGACAAACAAAATGTTGTATATAGACACAATGGAATACTATTCAGCCTTAAAAAGGAAGGGAGTCCTGACAGATATTACAACATGGGTGAACCTTGAAGATATATATCACGCTGAGTGAAATAAGCCAGTCATAAAAGAACACATACAGTGTGATCCCACTCACGTGAGATACTTGGAGTAGTCAGACTCACAGAGACAGGAAGTAGGATGGCGGTTGCCAGGGGCCCAGGGGGTGGGGGAGGTGGGGGGTGTTATTGTTTAATGGCTACAGAATTCAAGTTTCAGTTTTGGAAAAAGAAAAAATGTTCTGGAGATGGATGGTGGTGATGCTTGCAAAACAATGCGAATTTGCTTCATGCCACTGAAATATACACAGAAATGGAAAATGTTATGTGTATCTTACCACAATTTTAAAACATTAGAAATGAATAAAAAGAATAAGAAAGGAGAGGGGGACAAGAAGGGGAAGACATAGGGAAGAAGGGGGAAAACAAACTCTCGGGAAGCAGAACTGGGGAGGCCTGGGTATCCTCCCAATGGGGATAATTTTGGAAAAGTGGAAAGAGCACTTTCTGTTCAGAGCACAGAGCAAGTGGAGGGGGAGACAAACAGAAGTATGATGGAGTAGAGTGTGGAGTCAGGTCAGACACCCAGAAGGAGAAAGTAAAGTATTAGTCGTTCAGTTGTGTCTGACTCTCTGTGACCCCATGGACTATAACCTGCCAGATTCCTCTGTCCATGGAAGAATACTGGAGCGGGTAGTCATTCCCTGCTATGGCTAAGATTTGGAGAGCAGGTTGGAATTTTTCATTCATTCAATTGTTCCATGAGCAAAGACTTTACCAGCAACACGTTCATGCCAAGTAGAGAAAAATATCTCCCCTTTCCCAGGCAGACATAGCCTCAGGTTTGCAGGCTGAGTCAACAGACAGCACTTCTGGAGGAGCAGGGGTTCCCACCCCTGCTGGCCACTCGGCTGAGTGCCTCTGAATTGTAAACAACATACCTAAATGTACCCACTGGCTCTTTGTACCAGGTGCCATGCCAGACACGGTAGAGTTTCCGGAGCTGTAAAAGACAGCCTTTAAGTATCCAGTGTTGCCAGGGTTAAGGGGGCAGATGGAAGAGAGCAAGGGCGATCGGTCGGACAGCGTGAGCCTAAACCCTGTGTGCACTGTTTCTGCAGGGCTCTGCCACCAGGGAGCAGGGATGAAAAGACGGCAGGAGTAATTGTGGTGGGCATTGGCACTCACATCCAGTGCAGGTCCAGGGGACAGAGACATAGAGAGGACCACGCTGAAGTGGCTGGTCTAGGGTCCAGGCTGGAGGGGGCGCCTGCCTGGGTTGGGGATGAAGGCGTCACAGAAAAGCAAATGTATGTTAGGCGCTTAGTCTGCTCATGGTCTGGAGGAACTGGCTGATAATACCAGGTATCCTCGGGCAGAGATACTTCTCTGTCCTAACCTGGTACTCAGAGCTATATGGTCAGTGTTGACTGCTTCTGGATCATCCCTAGGGCAGGATGCTGACAACAATTGTATCTAGAGGTTATCTGACGTGCCCACTGCACCTGGGCTGCGCTGCTTTCTCCACTGTCAGACAAGATCACTATCTTTTGCCTATATGTGACTTGGGCTTTCCTGGTAGCTCAGAGGCAAAGAATCTGCCTGTCAATGTAGGCGACACAGGCTTGATCCCTAGGTCAGAAATATCCCCTGGAGAAGGATATGGCAAACTACTCCAGTATTCTTGCCTGGGAAAGCCCATGGAGAGAGGGCCCTGGTGGGTCACAGTCCATGGGGATGCAAAAGAGTCAGATATGACTTAATGACTAAATAATGGAAATAATATGTGACTTACGGTACCAATTTGGGGTTGAGGGACCAGAGTTCAAATCCCAACTCTTAACTCTACAATTTATAAGCTATGTGACCCTGGATAAATCTCAAGTTTCTTTCTCTATAAAATAAACTCAATTAGACCATCTCCCACCCCCAGGAATTTATAAAGATTGAATGCCTTAATATATAAAAGCACCTACTACAATGCCTGTTAAAACCAATGGATGTTCAGCAGCTGTCCCTTTACGCACACACATGCACATACCACTTGTTTAGAATGTCTGCATCAAACCTCACGTTTGCCCCCAGGCCCATGTCAGTGGGGTTGGCACGACTGGGTTGGCCCAAGCTTCTACCTGGGGGTATTCAGAGACCTGATCTGTTTGCTTGGTCCCAAGTCTCTCTTCTCCCTCCTGGTTCCTTCCCCACCTCCAACCCCACCTTAAGGGTTGCCTCAGCCAATCGCAGCAGGGTGGTATGGAGCTTCAGTACCAGACACTGCGTTTCTATGGTATTTGTGGTGAAGTACAATGTAGTGTGTTGCATCATACCCTGTGATGAGGTGGAGTAGATGTTGGGAGCTCTCCAACAGACACTGTCCTGAGAACAGCCCAGTGACCTCCCACCTGGGCCCCCCTCTACTAGCATCCTTTCCTATAGGGCAATGGTTCACTTCATGCAGAGCCCACTTACTGTGTATTGCAATGGGTACCTAACACGACCTGATGGATTGATGAACACATGAATGAGAGGATGAGCCATTCACGGGAAATGAGCCATTCAATTCTACACACACTTACTGATGTCTCCTGGGTGTCACACACTGTATCTCTGACAATTCAGACCTGAATAAAAACTAGTCCCCACTTTCAAGGAGCTCAGTATGGGGGAGGACATAGACTTCCTAGCTTCACCTGGGCTTAGATTGCCCCAGAGGTGTGAACCATACATTCAGTCAGAGCAGAAAGCAGGTAACTACCTCTGCCAAGGTAAGTCTGGCAAGGTGGGTTTTGAAGGAGGAATTGGACTAGAGAGCCATGGACCCGGTATTCCAGGTTAGCTTTCGGTAACTCCAGGAGTTTCTGATAGGAGGGATAGGGGTCTGCAGTCGCATCTTGCTTGTCCAAAACTCCCGGGGACCTCAACGGGGTGATAGGAGCTAGGATGGAGCTATAGCTGTTTTCATATAGAAGGAAGTGGAAGGGGGTGCTCGGCAAACCTGGCTGCACCCATCTCTCCCAGTTGTAATCGAGTCATTTCCAGTCAGGCAAGGAGGATGGCATGGGGGGAGAGGGAGGAACTGGGTGGGCTGGACCAGCCTGGCACTGGAGGGACTGACTGTTGGGCGGGAGGATGCTGTTTATTTGACTATGATGTATATTTAAAGGTCTCAGTTACAATGGGCCCCAGGCGCTCTTTAACAAGCTGCAGCTGTCTGGTTGCTCATTAGCTTTCCTGACATCTTCTCCAGGCTGGTCCTGGGGGGAGCAGCCCCAAAGACCCTTCCCGTGGGCCAGGGCTCTGGAAGGCTGATTTCTTGCCCCCAGCACCAGAGCCACCGTGATGAATGGCGCTGCTGCCCCATGCAGACAAACGCCTTCCTGGAACAAGCCCTGTTTGCTTAAGACAAACAATCCCAGTTGACTGTGGTGAAAGCCCCTGGATGGAAGGTCCCAGCCTCACCTGCTACGGCCTGCCCCTCTGCCTCCGGGCGTTGGGGGAAGACCCATCAGGGGGCCAGGCAGCTCTAGGTACTCTTCTTAGAGTAGGGACAGAGTGGAGTCCCCAAGGACAGCAGGCCCTGGACACCTTTGGAGGGGAACTGAGAGAAAATAAGCTTCGCAGAGAAGTGGAGAAGCAGGGGCTTCATGGAAAGCAGGGTCCTCAGAAGCTCAGCATCTTGGCTGCACCCTTGGCCTTGGTCCCTCAAACATAGACTAGGCCAGTTCATTGGATGAATGGTTCTCAACCCTGGCTGTGCACTGGGGTCACCTGAGGAGCACTTAAGAAATTCTAACACACAGACCCCATTCCCAGAGATCTGATTCAACTGGATTTCAGGAACTATCGTTTTCCCCCGAAAGCCCTCCAGTGATTCTAATGTGCAGCCACGGTTGAGAACCATCGGTTTCGGTGGTTCCCAAGGTCTGACTAAATGGTTTATTCGGTCTTCCTTAAAAATTCCTGGTTCCTTAGCAAACACCTCCAGGAAGCTATTGATTTGCAGAATGTAGACCCCCAAGTTCCTCTACTCAGAGTTCCTCCTGAACAAAACCACCTGGACTGGAGTGGGAAGAGACCTCAGAACTCATCTGGTCCAAATCAGTTTTAGAGATGGCAAACTAAGGAGTCCTCTTCTCCACATGAGAACTACAGCCCACGTGGAAAGTGCTTTGTTCATGTAAACATCGACAATGTGGGAAACTACTCTTATTACAGGGGTAATAATTGAGGGTTGAGAGCAAGATTGGAGCACTGGAATTAGAGCTACCCTCTGTCTTCCCAATCAGATTCCAAGCCCCGTAAGAGCAGGGACCAGGTCTCCCCACTTTTTTGTGTCTTCCTCTCTTGACTTAACAATCAGTGGCTTTGTGGATGGATGCGTGGGCTGAACGGGGGGCACCCACTGCTAGATTTGTCTCCAGGTCACCCAGGCTACCATCACTACTGTCACTGCTGTGACTGTTGGAGGGGAGGAAGCTGAGGGAGGCACTGATAGAACCTGTAGCCTTAGGACTCAGGGGAGGGCCATTAATAAGGCGCAAGTTCCCAAAGCTGGTCTTCACAGACTTGCTGTGAATTGTGGGCAAGGCCAGACTACATGCCCTTTATTCTTCACTGTGAATTTATATCCCCTAACATCTATCACCGGAGAAGGCAATGGCACCCCACTCCAGTACTCTTGTCTGGAAAATCCCATGGATGGAGGAGCCTGGTAGGCTGCAGTCCATGGGGTCGCTGAGGGTTGGGCATGACTGAGCGACTTCACTTTCACTTTTCACTTTCATGCATTGGAGAAGGAAATGGCAACCTACTCCAGTATTCTTGCCTGGAGAATCCCAGAGACGGGGGAGCCTGGTGGGCTGCCGTCTATGGAGTCGCACATCAGACATGACTGAAGCGACTTAGCAGCAGCAGTAGCAGCATCTATCACAGTGTAATCAGGAAGCTCTGTCCTCAAAAGGCCAATTTTGCCAAAGGAAGAATGTGGGTCTAAGGCATGGGGGAGGGTGGGAGGGAGAGGGGCCCCATGCTAGGTGACAACGGGAGTTAGTGCTCTGGATTGGGTCTGTATAACTCTCACCAAAGATAAAGACCCTGCCCTCAAGAAACTTACAGTCGAGGAGCAGAAGCTGTCAGGAGAAGAGCAAAGTGGGCCACAGAGGAGGAAATGCCCAGAGGGGCTGGATGTTGACAGAGAGGAGGTTGACAATGAGGCTCAGTGGGGGTTCTCTGTCTTGGACCGAGGAATCTGAAATCTTTTTAAGCTTCCGTTAGCAGAGTCTGTTGTGCAGATGGGTTTAAGGCTCGGCTAGTGGATGGCCTGTGCAGGAGAGGGAGGTGGGTTAAGGGCACACAGCAACAGTCAAATGTGTCAGAAACGCTCCTCTGGGGGAAAAGGAGGCAATTTGACTAGGGTGGGAGAATGGACTCGAAATGCCTTTTTGTTAGAATTCGTTTAAAATAACTCCCGCAGGAAGCAATAATCCATTGCAGTCCTCCGCACACGGTGCTGATTTGCCCAAGTTGCGGGGAGATCTGGTGCCGATTACCAGGTTTCGGTGCATTAAGTAACGCAACAATAAAATTTGGGTCATTGCAGCACAAAGTCCCCTTTATTTTGACAAGTGTAGTTTTTACTCTGAAGTGTTATCATAAATAATTAAATTAAACCGGCAAATGGCTTGTAGTATGCTTTGCTGCAGTAACAAAGTCTCTGTAACCCCAGAAACTAAGTTGCTCTGCTGGGGGATTCTTGGCACAGAACCACTGGGAAATTTTGCAGCACTCAAGAGTGTCTGACCTAGTCAAGAGAGAGGGTAGACAAGGTTCATCTCGCCCCCACTCCTGTGCCCTTCCCATAGGGATGTCACCTCCACGTGGCTGTGCCCATCCTGTCATCTGACCTGTGGTCTCTTGAATCTGAAGGGATTGCTCCCCTGGCCTGGGCTGGAGGGGTCAGGGGTCCAGTGCACACACTGGGTGTCATTTTTTTTTTTCATATAATATCTGCCCAGGCACCACAAAGGTGCTTTGGATCTTAGGGTTGAAGGGCTTGTAGGGACTCTCCAGGCCATATGGCTCCCCACCCCGACTTGCTGCTCTCATCGTCTTATAAACAGGGAAATGGAGGCCCAGAGAAGTGAATGACTTGCCCTGGTGCTTGTTAACTGATGAACAGGGATATGCAACATGCACAGTGTGAGTGGAGAAAACTCAGAGACCCAAAGGCAAGGCATGCTGGAGGGACAGGGCTGTAGGACAGAGAAGTCAGGGGGAAGGTAGAGAGAAGGGGTCACAAGGAGAGGGGCAGGAATGAGGTTTGTTGGCAGGTGGGGAGCTTTGAACCAGGCTCTCGGGACATCCAAGAGAAGACCTGAGGAATAATCATCAGAGTCCTCAAGCATCCAAACCGCTGCCCACTGCTTCTAGACGGTTCTTTTTTTTTTCCCCCGGCTAGATGGTTCTTAAAACAAGCAAGAGAGAAGCAGGGAGATCTCTCCAGCAGAGAGGGAAAAGCACGGTGCTGGGGAGAATCCCCAGAGGCAGAATGTGCTGGTTAGAAGCAGGGAGGAGTGTTCAGATCTTCCTCAAAATGACTGGACAGCTTTTTCCTCCTCTCCCATCACTCTTCTCCCCTCCCGTCCTCTCCCAGCATCTGGCCTGCTGGACATTGAAGTACCAGCTTCTTGCCTCTTCCTGGGGCCCTCAGCTAAGGTGGCAGCTGGTAACTGGATTGAAGATGGGTACATTTCCATCATCCCTCTTTGGGAGGTATTCCAGGCCTGTGGGTCTCCATGAAGGGACAACTCCCTTCTTAGAGCCAGAATTCCCAGCAAGAGTTCCAGAACCCCAGCTCCTTCAGAGTCCCAGGCCACACTTCCAGGAACACCCAGGGTCTCTAGGCTGAGCCAGCTCTGGGGAGAGCATCCTTGGTGGAGGAACCCATCAGAACAAGGTGCCTGACAGTCCACATGGCCCTTCTGCCCACCCCCTCAGACCGGCTGTTTTTCATAGCACCTTCAGTGGGAAGGAAAGCATGTTGTTCTAACTCCACGGAACTCTGAGCTGTGTAAACAATAGACATGGAGCTTGGGACAGAAATCACCTACAGGGCAGAGAGAGCTGCACCAGAAATTCCAAAGAGAAGGCGGCCGAGACTCCAACGTTCCAAGGTGATGTGGAACAGTGCACACTCAGATCCTGGTGAGGTGTCAGGTGGCATAGGGTTTTGGCCCAGGGCTGTTGGTCTTCCGTTGGAGGGTAGTGGAGGGCTGGCTGGTGGCCCCTTCTCTCTCTCTGCCACCCAGTGCGTCACTCACAGGGAGTGCTCATGAGGGAGGGGGAGCCCAGCTGCCCTGGAAAACCTGACCGAGGAGGCCTGAGCTGAGAAGCCACCTACTAGTCTCTCTGCCTCCCACAGGACTATGGGTCCAAGGCCACCCCTCAGGCAGTGGTGGCAGGGCATGGGTGAGAGGAAGAGGGGATTCATCTCAGGTGGGGTCTGAGACTGGTCTCAGAAACCCATGTCTGAACTGGGTCCTCGGGGCACGCCTTCTGCCCTGCCCTGCCCTCCCTGCTGGCCTCCCCAGCCTCTGAGCCCCAAGGCTAACCTGGGTACCCTCCTCTGGGACTCACTGTCACCTCTCACTCTCAAACCTTGTCATCTCAGTCTGTCATCTTCCTGCCTCTCTGTAGACCATGCATGCGTGCTAAGTCAGTTGTATCTGACTTTCTGACCCTATGGACTGTAGCCCGTCAGGCTCCTCCGTCCATGGGATTCTCCAGGTAAGAATACTGGAATGGGTTGCTGTGCCCTCCTCCAGAGGATCTTCCTGACCCAGGGATTGAACCCGTGTTTCACGTCTCCTGCACTGACAGGTGGGTTCTTTACCACTAGCACCACCTGGTATATACTGTAGGTGCTCAATAATGCTTCTTGAACAAAACAGGGCATCTCTAGACAAGGCCTGATATTGGGGGCCTCTTCAGAGCGGATGGCTTCAGTGGGAGGTGTGGTTGCCTGGCAGCAGCTGCACTTAGCCTTGAGGGACCAGTTGAGGAGGAGGCCCAGGAGGCAGAGACTGTGCACTGCCCTCAGCCCAGCCGCCCGCCCGCCTGTCTGTTCCCTGTCACAGCCGGAGCCCGTCTCCTTCTCAACGAGCAGGTCTGGGGCTACCGCATTCCCTCCCTGTCAGGCAGGCGCTGAGGGGATGTGTGTGGCCAGGTTGGGGGGAGGGGACTTTAAACAAACAGCCTTGGCCCCAGCCAGTGCCGAGGCTCACCACCCCCGCCCCTCCACAACCCCCCAGACAGAGGCGGCTCGCTGGACCGTGTGACAAGGAGCCAGGAGCCAGCCGAATTCATTTAGCAAGAAGGATCTAGTGCTCTGCCTCCCGCACCCCAGATAGCGCCTGGGTGCCCCTCCTGCTCTCCTGCCACCTTGGGCCTTTCACCCCCTAATCCTCCAAGTGGGGAGCGGTCACGTGGGCCCCCAGCTCTCGACAGGAAGCTGTCGGCACTGCTGGCTCACGGGGCCGGCTCCCTCACCACCGGGAAGGCAAGTCGCTTTCCCCCAGCCCGGCTCGCTGAAACCCAACCCCTCTTTCCAGCTGCAGCACGAAAGAGCCCCAGGCCCGGCCTTCCCCCGGGACCCTGCAGCCTGCAGATCTCACGGTCAGGGAATTTTCCCTGCGCGGTGTTCCAAGCCAGCAGAGCCTCCAGAACAAAGGGCAGGGAGAGAAGCAACCATCCCCCGACCCCTGCGCTGAGCCCCCACCAATCCAGGGAAGGGGAGACCCAGAGGACAGAGACCATCCTTTCTGGGAAGGCCAGTGCCTTGAGAAGGAGTCCCAGCAGGATCCAGGCCCACATGAATGTGGAACAGTTGGTCCCCAATTCTTCCAGCCCTTTCCCCCCAGGGAGGACACTCACCTAGGCTCACCCCCTGACATCCCAACAGCCATGTATGCTGAGTGTCAGTCAAGCCAACTCAGAAAGGCCTCCCATGCTCTGCAGAGAAGGGAACTGTGGCTTGTTAGTGGGGAGGCTGAGGTTCCAGAACTTACCACCCCTTTACCTGGAGAAAAGCCTATAAAAAAAAAAAAAAAAGTGGCTTTTGTTGCTCCTAAGAACTGACTTTCCTTCTAAGGAGCAAGTGTGGCCAATATTTTGGCCACCTGATATGAAGAGTTGACTCATTGGAAGAGACCCTGATGCTGGGAAAGACTGAACATAGGAGGAGAAGCGGGCAACAGAGGATGAGATAGTTGGATGACATCACTGTCTGTCAAATTCATGGACATGAATTTGAGCAAACTCTGGGAGATAGTGGAGGACAGAGGAACCTGGCTTACTGCAGTCCATGGGGTCACAAAGAGTCAGACATAACTTAGGGACTGAACAACAAAAAAAAGACTGTTCCTGAAACCTAGCTAGCAAACTGTTGTCAAGCAGCAGTTCTGGTAATAGTGGAATAGAACGGAAAGATCCCATAAAGCCAGGAATGGTCTGAACCCCAGCTTCACCACTTATGAACCACAGGCTGGTTCAGCTGGAGGGATCCCCTGAGATATGTTATAAACAATTCTGAGCCTCCTTTTTCTCATCTATAATATGTGACTATTATTTGCCATGCCTGCCTCCATTCATTCAGTGACTATTAAGTACCTGGATACCTACTGTGTGTCAGGCTTTAAGGTAGTTGCTGGAGACTAAATCATAACAGCATCTCCACCTGAAAGGTCACATCCAAAGGTGTATCTGAAGGTGCTTGGAAAACCGAAATGTTGAAATAAATAGATAAGGACCAGCTGTAATGATCTCATTAACTTCCTGCAAATAGGGCTGCTAAAGTGATTTTTAAAGTTCTTAAAAACAGTTTTAAGTAAGCCAGACCTGTCTCTGTAATCTGGCCTGCACTATTTATTTGCTTAGCAAACCGTTTCTTCATAGATAGTGTAAAAGGAAAGACTTCAGACCCGCCTGAGGCAGAATGTATCCCAAATTTAGAGTTAGTGGGGTTGCTCTGAATTAATTAGGTCTTTCTGTAGCTTAATGTATAAACCTGGGCTCAGGAAATTTGGCCTTTAAAGCAGGTGCCCTTTCAAATGAGGTGGGTTTCATGTGACTATTTTAACTTCAGCTCCATTACCCTTTATGGGCTGCAGGGCTGGTGGGGGGAGCCGGAGGGGAGGGTTCTGGTGTGAGTCTGCTTCCGTGAGTAAGGAGCCAAAGGAACCGTAAAACAGCTTTCTCCCAGCTCGGTAAATTCACACTTCAGCCCCTGGGCAGGAGATCTCCTCCAGCCGAGGTGAAGGGAGGTACCAAGGCTCCCAGTCCTACTCATGGGGCTGGTTGCCTGCTGGGGTTTCCTTCTTCATCCTCTCACTGGCCCCTCATCGTCTTTGGATTTCCAACCCCTCCCCAGCTTTACTGAGGTGTAACTGACAAATAACATTATATAAATTGTCCAAATAGGAAAAGGAGTACGTCAAGGCTGTATATTGTTACCCTGCTTATTTAACTTCTATGCAGAGTACATCATGAGAAACGCTGGGCTGGAAGAAGCACAAGCTGGAATCAAGATTGCTGGGAGAAATATCAATAACTTCAGATATGCAGATAACACCACCCTTAAGGCAGAAAGTGAAGAGGAACTAAAAAGCCTCTTGATGAAAGTGAAAGAGGAGAGTGAAAAAGTTGGCTTAAAGCTCAACAGTCAGAAAACTAAGATCATGGCATCCGGTCCCATCACTTCATGGGAAATAGACGGGGAAACAGTGAAAACAGTGTCAGACTTTTTTTTAGGGGGGGGGGCTCCAAAATCACTGCAGGTGGTGATTGCAATCATGAAATTAAAAGACGCTTACTCCTTGGAAGGAAAGTTATGACCAACCTAGATAGCGTATTGAAAAGCAGAGACATTACTTTGCCAACAAAGGTCTGTCTAGTCAAGGCTATGGTTTTTCCAGTACTCATGTATGGATGTGAGAGTTGGACTATGAAGAAAGCTGAGCACAGAAGAACTGATGCTTTTGAACTGTGGTGTTGGAGAAGACTCTTGAGAGTCCCTTGGATTGCAAGGAGATCCAACCAGTCCATCCTGAAGGAGACCAGTCCTGGGTGTTCTTTGGAAGGACTGATGCTGAAGCTGAAACTACAGTACTTTGGTCACCTCATGCGAAGAGTTGACTCATTGGAAAAGACTCTGATGCTGGGAGGAATTGGGGGCAGGAGAAGGGGACGACAGAAGATGAGATGGCTAGATGGCATCACCAACTCGATGGACATGAGTTTGGGTGAACTCTGGGAGTTGGTGATGGACAGGGAGGCCTGGCATGCTGTGACTCATGGGGTCGCAAAGAGTCGGACACGACTGAGTGACTGAACTGAACTGAAAGTGTACAATGTGATGATTTGATAAACATATACATTATGAAATGGTTACTGCAGCTAATTACAGCTATCACCTCACATAGTTATCTTTTTTTTTTTTGATGATAGTATTTAAGATTTCTTAGCAAATTTCGAGTATATGATACAGGACTATTCACTATAGTCACTAGGCTAATGTATAGCTAATGTATAGGTCCTCAGAACTTTTTCATCTTATGAAAGTCTGTACCCTTTGACCAGCATCTCCCCTTTTCCTCTCATCTCCCAGCCCTCAGCAACTCCCATTCTATTCTCTATGAGTTCAATTTTTTTTTTTTAGATTCCACCTGTTTTACCATAAAATATTTCTCTGACTTTTTTCTCTTTGCATAAATGCACTCCAGTTTCATTCATGTTCTTGCAGATGGTTGGATTTCCTTCTTTTTTAAGGCCATTGCATAAATATAACAATCTTCTTTATCCATTTATTCACCAACAGACACTAGGTTGTTCCCCTGTCTTGGCTATTGTGAATAATGCTGCTATGAACCTGGGAATGCAGCTATTTCTTTGACATAGTGATTTCTTTTCCTTTGAATATATACCCAGGGTAAGAATGTTGGATTGAATGATCTAGTTTTAGTTTTTGGAGGCGCCTAATACTGTTTTCCATAAGGGCTGCACCAACATGCATTCCCACCAACAGTGTACAAGGGTTCTCTTTTCTCTGCATCCTTGCCAACATTGTTATCTGTTATATTTTTGATAACAGACATCCTAACAGGTGGGCTTCCCAGGTTGCATTAGTGGTAAAGAACCTGCCTGCCAATGTAGGAGACATAAGACACTCGGGTTCGATCCCTGGGTAGGGAAGATTCCCTGGAGGAGGGCACAGCAACCTACTCCCATATTCTTGCCTGGAGAATCGCACAGACATAGGAGCCTGATGGGCTATAGTCCATAGTGTCACAAAGAGTTGGACACCACTGAAGCAACTTAGCACACACTGTGCACACATCCTAACAGGTGTGGGATATTAGCTCACTATGATTGTGATTTGCATTCCCTGATAATAATGATGTTGAGTACCCTTGCAAATATCTGTTGGCCATTCGTGAGTTTTCAGAAAAATGTTTATGCAGGTCCTTTGCGCATTTTTAATAGAGTTATTATTATTATTTGCTATTGAGTTGTAAGAGTTCCTATGTCTTGGATATTAGCTCATTTTTGGATACATAGTTTGCAAATATTCTCTCAGATTCCATATGCTGCCTTTTCATTTTGTTCATTGCTTCTTTTTTTATATAATTATATTTCTCTTTGGCTGTGCTGGGTCTCTGTTCCTGCTGGGGCTTTTCTTAGCTTTGGTGAGTGGAGTCTGCTCTCTAGCTGTGTGCAGGCTTCTTACTGCTGTGGCCTCTCTTTTTGTAGAGCATGGGCTCTGGGGCATGTGGCCTTCAGTAGCTGGCAGCTCCCAGGATCTAGAGCACAGATTCAGCAGCTATGGTGCATGGGCTTAGTTGCTTCACAGCACATGGGATCTTCCCCGAATCAGGGATTGAACCCATGTCTCCTGAATTGGCAGGTGGATTTTTTTTACCGCTCAGCCACTGGGGAAGCCCTGTTCGTTGTTTCTTCTGCTATGCAGAAATGTTATGCTTTGTTCTAGTCCCACTTGTTTATTTTTGCTTTTGTTGCCTGTCGTTTTGGAGTAAAATCCAAAAAAGAATTGCCGAGAAACAATATCAAGAAGCCTTTCCTACATTTTTTTTCTAGGAGTTTTAAGGACTCGGGTCTTATGTTTAAGTCTTTAATCCATTTTGAGTTGACGTCTGTGTATGGGATAAGATCGGGGTCCAGCTTCATTCTTTTGCATGTAATTGTCCATTTGGACTTCTTGTTTAGGCTTGTGGAGACCTACAGACCCCCCAGCCATCCGAGTGCAGTCTAAGCTCCAGGTCACTCTCTCATTTAAGAACCTCTGGGCTAATTCTGAAATTCCTCAGCCCCGCACCTCCTCTTATTACCTGCTTGGTCGGATTCCAGGTCAACTGTCCCTTTAGCCAGTCCAACACCACAGTCACTAGCCTTATGTGACCCGTCTGAATTGAGCACTTGTGGCCAGTCTGAATTGAGATGTACTCTGAGTACAAAATATACACCAGATCTTGCTGACTCAGTGTGAAAAGAGTAATATGAAATACTTTGTGAATAATTTTTACATTGATAACACATTGCAATAGTAAGTTTATGGCTATATTGGGTCAAATCAAATATATTTAAAAAATTAATTTCACCTGTTTCTTTTTAACTTTTTAATGTGGCTACTAGAATATCTGAAATTGTACCTCTGGTCCCCATTCATGGCTCACACTCTGTTTCTCCTGGATGATGCAGCTCTAGAGCATGGGCTGGGGGTGGGTGAATTTCAATGACCTTCCTAAATCTCTGCTTCCTTTTGTTTCAAATAGGCTTAAAAGTATCTGCTTCAGGTGATCATTACAAGAACTCAGATGACTTAACAGTGGTGAGAATGCCTAGTGTGTACAAGGTAACATAACACATTTCCTTTCCAGATCACATTTTCAAAACACCTTGATCACTGGGTCTCCATTTGGGATGCACCCAGATTCACCTGGGCAGTGTTCTATAAAATGTTCCTAGGCCTGGGGTCCCTTTCTGGTTTAATTGCTTGGTGGGGCCTGGGCATTAGCATACTTTCAAAGCTGCCCAGGTGGTTCTTCTGCCTAGCCAGGGTTGAGAAGCCCCTGGCTTTAGAAGAGCTATTTGCTCCTTCCCTGCTCAATCCTCTGACCTTCTTGCTTTACGTGGTGTCCTTTTATTACTTTACATGTGTTTTGTGCTACTTTAATTATAACCAACGTTTCTGAAAACCTACCAAATGCCTGGCACTTTACATATATTCTCTCTAATCCTTCCCACAGCTCTGCGAGTAAATTAGATTAACCCCATTCTGCAGATGAGGAAGCAGGGGCTTAGAAAGGTTAAAGTAACTTACTTGTTCAATAAGTGGAGGGGGAGGCAGGGGGAAGTACTCAACCCAGCCAAGTCTGACTCTGGAGTGCAAGCCATTGACCATGAGTGCAAACCACTGCCTTTGTATTCAATTCTTCAGGAGCTAGCTATAAGCTTCCAGGGGCAGGGAAGGTTTCTTCTTGTTTGTGGAGGGACTCAAACAATGCATTCACTTGTGTGCTGTGCTCAGTTGTGTCCAACTCTTTGAGACCCTATGGACTGTAGCTCACCAGGCTCCTCTATCCATAGGATTTTTCATGCAAGAATACTGGAGTGGATTGCCATTTCCTTCTCCAGGGGATCTTTCTGGCCCAGGGCTCGAACTCACATATCCCGTGTCTCCTGCATTGTAGGCAGATTCTCTACCCATTGAGCCACTGGGGAAGCCCAATGCCTTCAGTAGACCCTTTGATAAATACCTAATAAACCTCAGGGGACCTGTTGGAGAGCATCCCTGGGCAGGCTGATGGGCTGGAGGCCCACCTAGGAACTAGGCTGCTGTCCAGTCGTGGGCCAGCATTCTCAGGGCTGCCCTCCCCAGGCAGGCCCCTAGCAAGGGCAGGAAGGCTATGGAAAGGACAGCAGGCATGTGGCAGAGGCTCCTTGCTTTCCAATCTAACATTCTTCTATAATCAATTTCTCCTGGCAACTCTCTGGCCTGGAAGCAGTGTTGAGAACCCAGGCTCTGCAGGGCCAGGATGGCAAGGGGCCTGATTTGTTTGGCTCTGAAGTGGTGGCAGGTGCCCCAGCCTCAGCCCAGCTGTGCCTCCCCTCTCACACACCCCCCTCCCCAACCTGCTGCAACCAAGGACTTCTTGGATTTTCTGGGGCTAGCTCTGAGTCCAAATCATGTTATTCTTTGCAAAACAGGCAGTTTATCAAAGGTTGACTAAATGTGATTCAAGTTGTCTACTTTGGTTAAGACTTCAAATATGAACATTCTTAAATTAGGGGCTGGAAGCTTTACTTTGACCCACACAGTGGACTCCCCCACCGCCAACAGTTGTCCCAAAGGAGTACAGGCCAACTGCACAGTGACATGGGAAGGTGATTTTATGTCACGACAAGTGATGGGGGAAAATCACTTCTGAAAATGGCATAAGCACAGTTTAAAAATTTTTTTTAATAAAAAAGGGGTGGGAGACCTGGGAAGGAATGACACAAGAATGTTGCCATTGGTTGTATTATGGTGGTAAAATTATAGATAATTCTTTTCTTCTATTTGCCGAACCTCCTGTAATACATCTATATGACTTTTACAATAAGTAGAAAGAATTCCTTTGGGATCCATCCCAACAAAAACCGTAGGATTTAATCGGTACTCCTTTGTTTTTTGCCTCAGTCCAGGCCGTCTCACCATCACCCCTTCCTGAGATGGCAAGAAAAGAGGGGAAAGCTGGCCAGCCTGTGCCGTGGGGTGACGACTCAGACATCTTTCCCCACAGCCAGTTTGGGGGTGGAAGACTAGAGGGCTGCCTATCCTCACTCGCACCTGCTTCAGGAGCAGGGTTCTTGTCCGCCATGATCAGGCCCCTGTTGCTCTGCAGTAAGCAGGAAGTGAAGTGAGAAGACCTCCTACTGGGGCTCCCCAGTGCCTCCCCTAGTTTTGGGGCCAAATGCTGGAGCAGGTCACTTTTGACATTTGTTCCAGCTGGGCACAAGGGCAGGGCAGCCCTGTGGCTTATTCTGGGGTGTGCAGGCTTGGCAGGTGTCCAGAAGTGCAGTTACTAAGAGCAAACCATTTCCCCTCTCCTGGTAGGCTTTCTTCTCTCCCTGGAGTGGCTGGGGACCCCACCCTGAGGCTAGCCCAACTCAGCCCACCCTGCCGCTTTGGGCTGACCAGACAAGCAGGCAGTGGGTAGAGTGGTTCTGAGCTATGGACTTAAATGGGTCCTGGTTCAGATCTTGCCCAGCTTTGCCACTAAATAGATGAGCAACCTTGGGGAAATGACATCCGGTTAGAGCCTCTTGTGAAAAAGGGGCTAATAACCCCTGTGTGGCAGGGCTATGATTAGGGTCAATTGAGAGAAAATGGATGGAAAACACTGAGAAAGGCTCAGCAAACAACTGCAGTTACTGTGGGAGCCACAGAGCTTCAGTCTCCCTGGCCCCTTTTGAGCCTGGCTCTGGGGCTGGGGCAGGGGGTCGGTGGGGAGTAGTTCTTGGATTTGACCCTAAGGATCAGCCCCTTTTAGTCTGCTGCTCTGGCCCTGCCTCCTCTGGCTTTGGGAAAGTCATGTGACTCCAGGCTGCCCACTTAGCCAACCCTGCTCCTCCCTGTCTTGATGTCTGCTCGCCTCTGGAGGAGTGAGGTAATCCCTGGGAAAGAACCTCGCTCCTCCTTGGGGGTATAATCGCTGTCCTCTTGCTAGAGGCTGGGTGATGGCAGGGAGAGAGAGGGCTGGCCTCAGCCTGGCCCCCCTGCCCTGGCTGTGCCCCCTGGCATGTTTGGTCAGGAGACAGAGGCTCTAGTCTCGAAGGCTCTGCTGGTGTTCCCCTGAAAACATCGCCAGGCTCGAGGACGGGCAGATTTCTGAGGGACAATGGCTGTTTTTATAGTGCTTGCAGCACTGTGATAATAATATTAATCGCTGTAATTATTATGTGTGGCACTGTAGCGTTTGCAAAGCCCTTTCTCATACCTAATTTATTCCTCACAACAAACAACCTTGTGGGGTGATATTGTTCTCATCTCCATTTCACAAATGAGGCCATTGAGGCCCAAAGAGTAAATGATGACCATAGGTGAGTGAGAAGTGAGGGCTCCTGATTGCAAATTCTAGAGAAATATGGCAAACAGGAGCTCAATCCCCTGGGGATTTCTCCATTCGTTCTCAGTGCCTGCACACACTAAGAGGAGGTCCTTTCCGTTCTCTGTTCAGTAAAGTAAGTGAGAATCCGATTAAAGTGGAGGTGGGAAAGCAGGGGGGAGGGGCGGTGATTTTCCCCTGGTTCTGAGTATGAAATTAACGAGTTGAGAAAGCAGATATCTCTGTCCCATGGAGAGTGAGTTGGCTCTACACTGGGGGCCTGTTAGGCGGCCCCCACCAGGACACAACCCAGTCCTTCCCACTGTGTAGCCCCAGCCTTGGAGAAGAGAGCAAGGTTCACCTTTCTGGTGCATCCCTGGCCTTCAGGGGAAAAAAGAAATCTCTGGAAAGGTTTTCCAGGGAGCAAGACCCCCTTCCCCCACCACCCCCACCCCCGCAGCCACCACCACCACACACACACATACAGTGCCCAGAGGGGCAGGAATCTTTCCACTTGTCCTGGGCTTGGGTTAAGTATCCACATGTCACAGACCTGCTAGAACAGGGAGGCATGGGGACAGGCTTGTCAAGACCAGCAGATTTAAAATTAAAAAAATAAAAAACTAATAAAAAAATAAAATTAAAAAAAAAAAAAAGACCAGCAGAGTTCCTGGAAGCCAGCCCAGTGTCCATCTCCACCCCCATCCCAAACCCAATGGCAAAAACTTGTTTCAAGTTTTTGTTTTCAAGACTTTGGGGGGTTAAAAAAAAAGAACTTCAGACTTCCAAATTGCTGCAGTGGGGGTGCTATGGGGGAGGCAGGAGGAAGGGAAGTCCCAACCAAGTGTCCCAAAGCTGATCGTCAGTTTAGTTTGGCCACTGCCTGGCCCTGCACCTTTCCTGCCAGCCGTGCGATGGTACTATTTTCAGCATGAGTGGCAGAGCACACACGTCCTCCACACAGTCAGTTGATTTCCCCACTGGGAGGTCTTGGGCCCCACCAGGGGTGGTCAAGCAGGGCCTCCGAAGAGTTCCTGAAAACTTTATGGCTCTTCTTGCTCTGCTCAGTGCCTCTCCCAGGAATTGCTCAGATAATAAAATATGGCATTAAAGTAACAGTGACCATTTATTGATTACCTCCCATAGGCTGGGTTCTGTGCAAGGCATTTCATTTATGTTATCTGACGCATTCCCATTTTGTCCTGCTTCTAAGGCAATGGCATCCCACTCCGTGTTCTTGCCTGGAGAATCCCAGGGACGGGGGAGCCTGGTGGGCTGCCATCTATGGGGTCGCACAGAGTCGGACACGACTGAAGTGACTTAGCAGTAGCAGAAAGAAATCTACTCTGTAGAGAATGGGTATATGGCTTCCTGTTCATTAAACTTGTGGCTGAATAGATTCGTTCCTTTAAAAAAAAACCTCCCCCCTCCCCCTGCACCGCCCCCCCCAAAAAAAACCCCACATTGTTTTCATGGGCAAAACAGACTTCATTTATGTTGCTTTACTTTGCAAGAAAGCTTCCAGGAACCTCAGTGGGTGCTACTTTTGCAGACATGTCATCTAAAATTCACCAATATCTTTCTAATCCCAGCTGTTCTATCAGGGAGGCTGGATTTTAGAGTCCATTTCTCTGGCTTTTCCCTCCCTTGCTCAGCAACTGAGGCCTTTCCTAGCAGAGTTGGAGCTGCAGAGGTTCTGGGTCCAGCCATGGACTGGTGGGCCATCGGGGGCCTTGACAAGCCTCCCCTCCCAGCCACAGGAGCCCTGGGCTGCTGCAAGAGCTGCTAGGAGGGTGGAGGGGTGGTGGGGAGGGCTGTCGGTGTAGGGTGGGAACAGGGGAGCATTCCTCCAGCTGGTGGCAGGAGCTGACTAGCCAGAGGCCTTGTTCATGGCCCAATGCAGTGTGGCTCTTGTGTTTATGAGCTTTGTGAGATTTAGAGCATTCTGTATTAGCCACAGGTTTTTTGGGGTCACATCAAAGGTTAGAAAGCCATGGAAAGAGTTCTTTCCCCATGAATCACACTTCCCCAAACTGTAATTCTCTGAGAGGAGCCGGCTTGCTTTATGGGGCTGGCAGGAGAAAGGGGATCACAGGGGCTCCTGGAGCGTTTTCCTGAAGAAAAATTCTCTGGAGGGCTAGACAAAGAAATTCTCAGAGAGGAGCCAGAGGAGGAGAAAGACCCACTGGGACCAGGTTGATGGACTAGGGTTTGGGGGTTGGGATGATGGGGCAATAGGGCTTCAGATGCCACTGGCGAGGAAGAACTGCATTGCTCAACTCCAGGGAGCACCCTGCCTTGTGCAGTACACGACCTGCACAGCTATACATAGCAACACTTTCTTTGCTCCCTCCTGGATAAACTGGTTATATCTCTAATGGGCTCCCACAGAATCCTCTAGATAGTCAAAGAATATGATTATCATGTGCTTATCTGCACCCCATTCCCAACCACTTCCCAGTCACACTTTTGAAAACAAGGACCCTATCTTCTTAGCCTTTGTTTTTCAGCCTGACGCAGAGTTTAAGCTCAGCAAATGTTTGTGGAATGAATAAACATTGTTGAAAGAATTCTTTTAGCATTTGGGGACTGGTATGTGTGCTGTGTGAGGGCTAACTCAAATATTAGGAACCAAGAAGAGCTTTGATTTCTTTGAAGAGAAAGTATTGGGTTGGTCAAAAAGTTTGTTCGGGTTTTTCATCAGATGGTATGGAAAATCCCAAACGAACTCTTTGGGCAACATGCTGCTGCTGCTGCTGCTAAGTCACTTCAGTCGTGTCCGACTCTGTGTGACCCCATAGATAGCAGCCCACCAGGCTCCCCCATCCCTGGGATTCTCCAGGCAGGAATACTGGAGTGGGCAACCTAATACTATCTAAATACATCCACTCCTTTAAGACCCAGATCGGCCACTGCCTGCTTTTAGGATGTCCCTAGGATGGATTTTTGTTCACTTAGTTCCTCCTTCATTTTTCAAACACTTACAAATCCCTGTCTCAGGCACCACGATGGGGTGCCCTTGAGAAACCCACAGTCCTGATGGGGTGATGGACACACTGGCTGGTCATTACAATGGAGTGGTCAAAACTGCTGAAACAGAAGGGAAATGTGAGGCGTGGGTAGGGGCTGGTGAGCATACGTGGAGGGAGACCATCTTTGCTCAGCTCTGTTCTAGGCTTGGCTCTTCAGCACAGAGAGTTAAGTGTATACTCCAGGGTCAAATGGCTAGTGAGTAGATCTCAAACCTGATTCTTCAACTCCATACCCTGTGACCAACCAACCACCAGCCTTCTCTCTGTGCTTGAGCCCAGGTCTCAATAACCTGTCCACTCAAAATCCCCCAAAGCCTCACAGAGCCTCTGATATAAGAGGAGGCATCAACCACAGCTATGGAGTTGATTCCTGAGCCATCCTGCTGACCTGTCTGGGCCTCCTTTTATCTGTGGTTATCCTGTTAACAATCCAGCTTGTTCCCAGCTCCACACCTATCTCGCTCAACAGTTTGCTGCTCTGCTGACCTACTTGGCAGCTCTCGTGCTCCCTGCTTTGTTCCCCAGGCTCTGCCTGGCAGTTGCCCTCATGGTGGATTATGGCGCCTTTGCACCCTTGGGCACCTGGCCTCCAGGTTGTCATGAGGCACCGGGGGCTTCTGTTCCTCCAGGTCTGGGCACATCACACTTCAACACGCCTCCTGCACAAGACGAGCCTGAACAGAGTCCCTGCTCTTGCCGCCCAATATCCTCAGCCAGGCTCCTCTACTAAGACTGCACCTCTTTCCTAGGCTTACCAACCAGGCATTGCCCATCCCTGCCCTGTGGGCTGCAATAGGAGAGACACCATGGGCTCCAGAATCAGACAGACCTGGTTCAACTTAAGCACCTGTCAGTTTTCAGAGGTTCCTTAACTTCCCTGAGCCTTCTTTTTCCCTCTATAAAATGGGAATATGTAGTCTGCCTCACAAAAATATACATACAATCTGTACCTGGAACATGATGAGGAAGTGGGAGCTGACAGCATCTACTGCTTGTAAAAGTTTTTTCAAAAGCTTTTCATGTATCTAGGCTTGGCTCCTTTGAGCAGAGAGAGGCTAAATGTCTACTCCAAGGTCATGTGGCTAGTAAATAGGTCTCAAACCCAATCCTTCAGCTCCACATGTTGAGACACAGCCCCATCTTGCTTCTGTGCTTAAGCCTCAGCTTTGATAGGCTGTCTAATCTATGGATCTTTTTTGACCCTGAGATGTACAGAGAAAGCCTGAGTTAGCCTATTTTACGGTGAGGGGACTTGGGCTCAGTGTTTAATAAGTGAGTTGCCCTCGGTCGCACTGCTCATCAGGAGGGAGCTAGGTGAGAACCGCTTGATTCTGTATCCTGTGGCCTCAGAATAAATCCTTCCCATCTTTCTCCTCTACTGTCAGAGCATCCAGCCCTATTCTGAGAAAGCCCTATCTAGGTGTCTGAGTCCAGGCATCATTCTGGTTCTTTCCACGGTTCTAAGCAAACCCTTCAGGTGGAGAACATTGGGAAGGACCATGCAGATGGCTCTTGGGGGCTGAAGAACACAGCGCCCAGAGCCCTGGGAAGGAGGATGCTGCTGGGTGAAATCCCCTCCTCAAGCCCCCGCATCAGCCCAATCTCTGCTCTCCCCGCACCTTAGCCCCTGGCCAGATCAGCCTTGTGGCCAGTTGACGGCGCCGCCCAGTCCCCGGTCCCCAGCCCCCAGCCCCAGGCTGCCAAGGTTGGCAGCCTCATGGCCACACTGCACAACTCCGCGCCTTTCCTCCTCAGTTTATTCCTTCCAGATACGCAGTTGCTGCTTTTTCTTTGGATCACTTTTCTGTGTTATGCTATTTCAGTTGTTTTTCCACTCCTTCCCCCACCCCCCTACCTTCCCACCATGGCAGGATTCCTGAGAAGACTTGCTTTTGGAGAAAGCTGCACGCACATCTGCTCTCTTGGCTGCAGGGAGGGCCCTGTCTGGGGCTCGGGTCCCAGGGAGCCAGGCCACACTGGGCAGTGGAGGCCGGGGGGCAGGGCCCATGGGGCCTGGCAGCAGAGGCCCGTGGTGGGCACGCTTCCTACAGCAGGCAGAGCTGAGCCTCAGGGCCCGGGGGTGCTGCCAAAGACCTGGGGCCGCAGCTCACCAGCTCCCTGGCTCTGCTGGCTGTGGCTGCTGGCTCGCTCGGCTCAGATCTGCGTATGCCAGACTTGAGGTGAGAGAGAAACCAGGAGCCTCGGAAAACGCCCTGGCCCTCCATCTTTTTTCGTTGGAACCTTTTTGTCAGTGGTTCTGAGGGGTTGGGGGTCCTGTGTGTGGTCGATGTGGGTGCAGTTGTGTGTGCTAGAGAGTATGTGCTGGCTGCATACAGGCTTGGAAGTCACAGAGCCTAGGTTTGATTCCTGACTTCCCATCAAAGGCAGTGTGAACCTGGGCAAGTCACCATGAAGTGGGTGTGATACCATGCCTCCTTTTCAGCCTTGTTATAAGGGTGAACTGAGTTAATACATGAGAATACTTCCTGGCACATCGTAAGTGCTCAATAAATATTTTAGCTATCATTATTTTATATGCATGAGGGTATGTATGGAATTTAATAAATCTGGGGTGGTCCTTCTTGGACTTTGGAGTGTGAGAGTCACCTGGGAAGCTTGTTAAAAGTGCTGGCTTCTGGGCCTCACTTGCAGAGATTCTGATCCAGCAGGCCTTGGGTGGGCTCAGGAATTTACTTTTTAATCCAGAGACCCCAGTGGTGTTGATACACTGGCCCAGCATCTGCTCTGGAGTGTCTGAGGTATCTGAGTGAACAGACCCTTGGGACCCTGGGCTCTGGCACCTCCATCAGAACTGCTTTGCAAATGTCACTGGAGACCAGATAAAAGAAGAGTGGGGTGGATGGAGGCCCAAAGGTGGGCAGGAGCCATGCCAGGCAGAGCCTTGAGGCTCCAGGAAGGAATTAAGGTGGTTGGAGTTTTAGACACAGAATTGACACAATTCTACCGAGTGATTGGGTTGGACCAGACTGGTTTACAAGCCCAGGGCACAGCAGATGGCAGAAAAAAAGAGGGTGTAAAACTGCAGTTAACTGAAGGCCAGGGTGGCAGGAGAGTCTGTGCCTGGACAGAAGCAGCAGCCGTATCTAGAGGAAGAGAGAATCGCCCAGATTGAGCAGCCGTGTCAACTCCCTGCTCCCTCAGGCTGGGCATCTGAACTGCTGGCAGAGCAGCCAGGCAGGGCCTGATCTCCACAAGCTGATCGCCTTACCAGCTATGCCAGGCTGTGGCTGGACTCAAGGGCATGACTTAGGATAAGAAACTGACTCTGTTGATTCATCTGTTCAAGAGCTTACAGGTTTTTATTTTTTTTATTGTTTTTCTTTCTCTCTTAGTGAAGATCTTTTAGAAAAATTCTTTGTTTTGAGTGAACTAAGAAAAGAGGGAGGTTGGATGTGATGAGGCTGCAGGGAGGGCTGGTTGCTGCTTCAGGGGGGGGCCTGGGGAGACCAGCAGTGAGGCCGCTGATGGAACAGGCCTGGGGTGAGGGGTGGGGGCACCTCTGAGATCTAGGGGCTCACCTGGGATCTCCTTTCAGGCAGTGGATTTAATGTATTTATTGTGTGTGTTTGAAGGTGAGTGAGTGTGCTCATGTGTACGTGTGTAGGCGTATCTGCACACAGGTGAGTGTTCCATGCATATATGCTTTCAGTTAATTTAATGACAACCATAAAATATTCGTTGAGTGCATACGATGTGCCCTGTCACTGTTCCAGATGCCTGGGATACATCAGTGGACAAAATGCAATCCTTGCCCTCAAGAAGCTTACTTCTATGGGGATTTTGTGTGTGCAGAGGGGATGGGTATATGTTTGTGTGTATGAGTCTGTTGTGTACACATATTGAAGAAAGAAGAATAATAACATGTGAGTGCACAGGCAGATCTGGGTCAGGGACCAGCTACCATTTTCTAGGCATGTGATCCTGGGCAAAATATTTAAATTTTCTGAGCCTTGGTTTTTGTTTTTTTTTTTTTTCAAAATTGGAAAATGATCCCTTTCTCTCAAAATTGTTGTGAGACTAAATGTAAAAATACTTGGAAAGCTCTAGGCAAAGTACCTGATATATGATAGTTGCCAAATGATATTTTTTTTATGTCTCCTGTGGAGCTGGAGGAGATATTTGTATGTGTATTGATATATACCAAGTGTGCATTTGTGTCTGGGCAACATGCCCTGTGTGTCCGAGAGGCTGAATGTGTGGGTTCTCCTTGAGTGGAACTTCTCTCGGTCGGAATCTGTCCTGTGGAGATATCTCAGATCTGGTCAAAGGTGATGCTGTTGCCTGGAAAGTTCCATTCCAAGACAGAAAGTCCTTTATAAAGTTGGGAGAGAAAGGCCACTAAGTCTGGAAGCTCTTGAGTTGACCCATTTCAGCCTTGGTTATGTCTGTCCTGAGTCCTTCCAGCCGCAGTGTGACTGTGTGTTTGTACTTCCATCTTTAATGCAGGCAAAGACTCTTGGCCTCCCTGTCACTGACACCAACCTGCAACAACTTGCAGCTTCTGTTTTCCAGTTCCATGAGTTCCTGGCCATGCTATTCCCTCTGAACTTCCTTCTTATCCCCCAGATCATTTGTTAGAAATATAATTAGGAAATGGGCCCAGAAGGCCACTCTGGGGGCAGGACTGAGTTTCCGTGTAAGCTGCTTGGGACTGCCAAGACCCTTGCTTTCAGCAAGAACTTGAGCTTGTCAAGTTTCTGCTCTCCTCCCTCTACACTCTCTCTCAAGGAGAAAGCCCATGGTTTGGGCTACGTCTTCAAAGAGACTGACTCAGAGTGTCTACCTTCAGCCTCAGTGTCCCTCCTCTGCCCCAGCTCCAAGTATCCATCAGATATTCAACTGAGCAGCTGAAACTCAGTGTAACTGATGACATAGCCATTTTCTTGACCGCAAACCAGCTCCCCCTGGGCATCCAGCTGTTCTAATGAATGACTCCAGCATTCTTCCAGACAGGCCAGCTTGAAGTTCTGAGTCATACCTCACATGTCCCTCTGTTGCACTTCCCAAAGCTGATCAGTTATCCAGTCGTTCCAAGCTCGAACCCCAGCCAGTCCTTCACACTCTTGCTGCTGCTGCTGCACCACTCCCCACGTCAGGCTGCCATCCTCTCCAGTGTGGGGTGGCCTCCCTGCCTCCAGCCTCCCCCTTCACGACCAGCCAAGCCACAGTCCATGTGCGCATGGCTTTCGCTCAGCCACTGTCTCCCTCCATTCACAGCGTCTTCTCCTCTCCTCCACAAACTCTGCTTCAACCTAACTAGTCCCCTTATGGTCCCCAGGACACTGCACACTCTTGCTACCTGACCTTAGCTGAAGTGGTTTCCCTTGCCTAGAATCCTTTCCTCCATTTCAACCTTTTACCTAAATTATAGCCATCTCTCATGGTATAGAGCATCCCTGGCTAAGATGCACCCTATGGTTTTAAAAACGTGATGAGGAGAAGCTGGGAAACATGGAGGAAGGGAACTAATTGCTAGTGATTTGCATAGAGATAGAGGATTTAATCTGGAGAAGGCAATGGCAACCCACTCCAGTACTCTTGCCTGGAAAATCCCATGGACGGAGGAGCCTGGTAGGCTGCAGTCCATGGGGTCATGAAGAGTCAGACACGACTGAGCGACTTCACTTTCACGCATTGGAGAAGGAAATGGCAACCCACTCCAGTGTTCTTGCCTGGAGAATCCCAGGGACGAGGGAGCCTGGTGGGCTACCGTCTATGGGGACATGACTGATGCGACTTAGCAGCAGCAGCAGCAGCAGAGAATTTAATCTACCATTGGGGCAGACTTTTGCTTTGTTTTGGGAAAATCAACACCAGTCTTAAAATGTGTAGTCACTGTCAGCGTGAGTGTAGACGTTCACTGCTCTGGTTCAGCCGTGTAAACCGACATGCCTTGGGAGACAAGGACTGCCTTTTTGTTCCTTTTTTTCCTAAGATTTGAGGAAAAGAGTTGTGGAGGAAGGGAACCTGAACTGGTCCCAGTGGAGGCAACTATTTTCAGCTGAAGTTTGGAGAGTTGCTTGTAAAACATTGCAAGCAGAGACAAGCAGGCTTCCTAAGGAGGTTGGAGAGGTTCTGGCACTGCTGCTTTGGGACCCAGGTGATATTTCTTGACACCGAGTTGGGGAGAAGGACACGCCGTCCACCCCTGCACAGAACACAGCATACCTCTGGTACCCTGGTGGCCATCAGAGGAGGCAGCAGCCATGGATGCTAAGGACCCCCCTAGGGACCATCTCCGGCAGAGGCTCCTTTCATGGGCCTCCATAAGCCCCACATGGTGACTGCTGTGGATAGATGGGCTTGTGACATCCTTTGAGATGTCCCCCTAGGAACACCCAGAAGTATTTGAGGAAATATTGCATGGAGTGGGGCTCAGTGTCATTGTGACTCATTTTGTTAAAGTAGCAACAAATCATTTCTACCCTTGGCAGGTGAAAACTAAATACACTAGAGATAGATATAAATCCGTACTGCACTGTTAACTGTGGTTGCCTCTGGGTGCCAGTATGCTAGAGAATCCATTTTCTTCTTTATGTTTTTATGGAACTCTCCAAATTTTCCACTACAAGCACTTGTAATTAGAAACACAAACGCTACATATAAGGAATATTTTCTCTTTCCTTCCCCTTCTGGGCCCAGCGGAAGGCCCTGCTGCCGCAGGCTGCTGTGGTTTCTTCCTCTGCTGAGCTCCGACGGTAACTCTTGGGTGCAGCTCTGTGTTTATTCATTGTTTTAGGTCCTTGTGCCAGCTCCTTGAGAAGGAACACTCCTTCTCCTCAGCCCTCCCCCATCTCTCACTCTGCTTGTAGGAGCTCCTTCTCAGAAACCGCCTGGTCTGCTTCCGCCCTTGGCCTTCACACTCATTGTTCCATCTGCTGGCACCCCCTCCTCCTGGGTCCCCCCACTCAGACAGCTTGTGGGCTTCCTGCTTCTCACCTTCAGTTTTGACTCAAATGTCTCAGTGGCGAGGCTTTCCCTGAGCAAGCTATTTAAAACTGCACACCCCCTTTCCCGCTTTGTTTCTCCCTCCAGCATAGACTTCCATCCACCATGCTGCGTATTATACTTCCTTATTGTCTATCTCCTCATACTGATCTGAAAGCTCTGAAGGACAAGGATTTTTGTCTGTTATTCTCTGCTGTAATCTCACCACCAGGATGTATGTACAGAAGATAAGTGTTTGTTGCAATGAGTGAACACAGTTTATAATAACACTAGTTCCCATGTGGCAGATCTTGTGCGAAGTGCCTGGTAATCCCCTCCTTCAGGCTTCGTGGTGTTTTGAAGTAGGTAGCTTTATCTCTGTCTGAAAGATGAGGAAACCAAAGCTCAGAGAATTAGGTCCTCAGCTGAAGGCAGACCGGAGCGCATGGCAGAGTGGGGTGAAAAGCGGATCCGTCTGCCCTGGGGGCCAGGGACGTGCCATTGTGGGAGCCCTCTCTGGCCTCATGGAGGTCCCTCCCTGTGCTGACACTCCTCTGCATCTTGGGCACCAGGCCCCCCACTGCGGGAACCACAGTGTTGCTGCCCAGAGCTGGCATTCCTCCAAATGGGCTCCCCTCCCAGTCTGGGTCCCTTCTGGTGACCCTGCAGTCAGAGAAGCCAATTTGTTCCTCCTGTTCCTCACTGACTCTACTCTGGGTGCTCTAGGTAATGGTATAAAGGAGCAGGCCCAGAGGTTTTCTTTCTTCTCCCTCAGCCCCATTTACCCAAAGGAAGCTTGGGTGCTCCCTGAGAACCTTCTGCAGACCAGCAGGGTGGACTAACAACAACCAGGAGATTCAGGTTCAAGTTCTGGATTCGCAGCTCACAAGTTATGTCATGACCTTGGGCAAGTCACTTAACTTGTGCACTGATAGCATGAAAGGAATTATGCTTTCCTGTGGTCTGCCTACAGTGCTGCAATGACAGCTAATGCAGAATCTGCCTCATGGGGCTGCTGTGTAGAAGTGAAGTGAAAGTGAAAGTTGCTCAGCCATGTCCGACTCTTCGCGACCCCATGGACTATACAGTCCATGGAATTCTCCAGGCCAGAATAATGGAGTGGGTAGCCATTCCCTTCTCCACGGGATCTTCCCAACCCAGGGATCAAACCCAGGTCTCTGGCATTGCAGGCAGATTCTTTACCAGCTGAGCCACAAGGAAAGCCAAGCGTATGCTTACTTGCCTTGTGGTACAGAAACAAGATTCGTCCCTAAAGAGCCACTGACCTGCCATGTGCAGGCCCTGCTCGAGGGTGGGTATTGTCTGAGTACTGTCACAACAGAAGTGAAACTGGCCAGTGGGTTTGTAAGATGCACACAGCCTATGAATGACAGGTGAGTCTTGCACCAACCTGGCACCTGCCTTCCAGGAGCCTGAGGATTTACCCCATGTAGACGTTACAACTGACCACCACAAGCCAAGCACAAGGCAGGACAGAGACTGGTGAAAAAGGAGGAATGCCTTCTGGAGGTCAGTCTTCAGGTCCCAGGATCAGAGACAGGGATCCCCACACCCCAGTTCTAGTGCCCCCAACCCTGAGGGGTCTGGGAGATCTTGCCTCACCTCTCTGGACTGAGACCTGGAAACCTGGGTGGGGCGGACTCTGAAAGGCTTCAGGGGGCGCTGCCTGAAGGTGGGGGTGGCAAGCCCCATGTCCCTGCAGAGGAGGAGTCACTGAGCAGGTTCTGGGAACGTGGGATCACCCAGTGCACTCCCCACCCCAGCTCAGAGCTCTAGGGACGCAGGTTCTCTGAGCAAGCATGCTCAGTCCTGGGGGGCTGGGGGGGGGGTGGGTAAGTGGGGGGCTTTGATTGAAGTGGTGAATTTTATTAATGGCGAATGGTGAAGATGGTGTGTTTACATATCTTCTTAAAAGTTCTGGTATGATTAATGATTGGTTCGTTAGCCACTTAGCAGAAGAATAATTCAGCAGAGAAGATGAGGAGGTGGCCAGGGTCTGTCAGTAGTATCCCGCCTTGATGAGCACCGTGGCCAGAATGCCCAGGAGAGTGATCGGCAGGAGGCCGACTCTCCCTTTGTTGAAGTGCTTCAGGAAGAAAAACTTCGTCCAGTCCACCTTCGACTGGCTGTTGAGAGGGTACCAGAGTAGACAGGGAGCCAATTTGGTTACCATCTCGGTTATCATCTTAGCACCATGCCTGATGGGTAAGGCTTAATAATTGTTGACTGCCATTGTTATCAGTGGCGACTAGCCTGGGAACTGGGCAGGGTCTGCAGTCATAGGATGGGTCATGGGTGTGGATTGTAGCTAACCATTAACTCCAATCACCCACTAATCTTTCCTAGAGTTTTAGTCCTCAGAATTTGGAATTCCTTGTTCAAGGTCACATAGTCATGACTTTTAAAAGGCCTTGATTGGGACACTTTTCAGAACACCTAACCTCTTTAGTTGGTACACTGTATTTCTGCTGGGAGGTAATTGTTGCCATCTCTGCGGGGCTGCACAATTTGAGGACTAATTTGCACAAGCATCAATTGCCACCATGACCAAGGCATGGAGCATAATTATCTCAAGTGGAATTTGTGATTAAGCCTATGAATTGAGGCCTGATTTACAGGGACTGTGAATGAGCTGTCACCTCCAGAGCCCTCCGTGACTGTTAGATGTTGGGGCTGTAATCAACTGGAGCCTGTTTCCAAACACCCACTCTCCAAGTTCCAGTGGGTCAAAAGTCCTGACTCCAGTGAATGTCAAGATCCCTGCAGTCTGCGGCAGAACTGAAACTTTCCCATCATCTAAGAGCTTGATTCACAGTTTTCAAGGGACTTCTCTTTCCTGGCTTTGTTACCTAGTTGTGGTAGAGTAAGTATGATCTGAGGTAATCCATCTGCTATCACTCCCCTGACAAAATCTGTTTGCTCTCCTACCCACACAGTTTCACCCAGGAAGATCTAGATCTGTTTGTGCCTGAAGGGAAAGACCAGAGATCCAGGCCTTCCTTCTCATGTGAGTGACCATAATCCATGAGGGAATTCATCTCTTGCCCTCACCATGGCCAAGGTCTGCTCTACACATGGGCCCAGAGGCCACACTTTTAGTACTTCTGAGAAGCTGATGATGGCATCTGTGACATGGGAGGTCTTTCATCCTGAGGCAAGGGTATGAGTTCTGCTAGCCCTTTGTACCATCTGGAAGCAACGTTGGGAATATTTGCAGGTTCACAAGTGGTATTTGATTGTTTCATGGCATGAAAGACTTAATTTGAGCCTTAATGGAGAGGGCAGACTAATGAAGATTGAGGAAACATGGCCTATAAGAACAAAACGTGCTGAGTTTGAGTAAAGCTACACATTCTACACGTTGTAGTCAGCACTCAGAACACTGCAGGTAGGCAGAGCTGGAACCAATGTTCACAGATAACTCTCCAACTTTATTTTAACCTCCTTTTTACCTTCTCACAGACCAGAGTCTTGTCATAATTACCTTGGTTATACAATCCTTGTTTGTATCTCCAGAGAGACAGCCATGTTTGAAAGAAAGAACGTGAGTCCCCAAGTCTGAAAGGAGTTCCAAAGAGAAGGAAATGTGTAACAGTGAAAAGCTGTGGGGTTTTGACTCAGTCAGGCTTCAGTTCCAACCCTTGTTATGTCATACCCTATCTATGAGAACTTTACAGCTTCTCTGAGTTTCAGTTTGCACAGTTCAAAATGGAACAGATAGTATCTATCCTGTTAGATTGTTATAAAAATCATTAAAACATATGTAAAGCATTAAAAAGCTGGCTCATATTAGGTATTGAATAAATGGCAAGTATTAATATCTGTAAAATGAAGGTATTTCATAATACTCAACTTTGCAATATGGTTGTGAAAAGGAGAAGGGAATGCTTTTGGCCTGTAGCAGATGTCTAGTAAATGGTAGTTGTTAGTCCTGTCTTGCCATGAACTATACATCTGCCTTTCAGCAAAGTCACCTCTACTGCCAGTGAAATGGGAAGTATTTCTATTCTACTTACCCCACAAGGACTGTAGTGGCAATTGGCATTAATTACATGCGCCTCACTTGATTCTTGCAGTTGTGATAAATAAAATCACATACAATATATTGGAAGCCAGACATGGGGCACAACATACTCGAATGAAACACACTGGGAGGCAACGGACTTGGGTTCTTGTCTTGGTGCTGTCTTCTGTCAAATGACCATAAGCAAATCACCAAGTAATCAGACCCTCAGGTACAGACACTGCTGACCTCTCAACAGCTGTGAGAAAATACAAATGTGAGAAATTATCACTATTATTCCTTGAGGGTAAAATCAGTTTTTCCTTTTTCATCTTTGGAACCCAGCAGAGTCCTTGGCATATAGTGGGCACTCAGTACTTTTGTCTAATGAATTAATATTAATAAACTGTCCAGAAGTCATAATCATTAGTAAACTTTTTTACCCATAAACTTATAGCTTTTGGTCTGTGATTTTTCGGATCCCTGGGCTTTTATCTCAAAGTATTTGTATACCATGCTAACCTTAACATACTCAGGTATGTTATTCGGGTGCAATGGAAAGTACACACACACAAAAACTGGCAGTAAAGAGAGAAGGAAGTGGGTCTTCTGTATATGGCAGCTGTAGGGGGACAGCTTCTCAATCCTCCTATACCCAGCTCTAGTTTGGTTACCACTAATCTAGGTTCCTTATTCTTCGATGTACCCATTCTATAGGATTCCTCCTTAGAGTAAAGGTGGTGGGCACCACAGAGGCTTGAGCTGCTTTTGTTGATGACTCTTCATGTGTATTAAGAATGTGAAAGATGTCTACAGTTCTCCTAATGGGAGATAGCAAGTGGAAAGCAGCAAGTAGAAACACTGATGAAGGTGCTGGGCTTCCTGGTGCCAAGGGAGAGATCGTAAAGACTTCTTGGCAGTAGTGGACGTCACACGTACCCTCCATCCTACATATTGTTCCAGAATTGTTACAGTGCTTGGTCCCTGAGGGCTTTGGTAGAAGAGGAAAATGTATGAAGACTGATGGAAGGGAGATGGAGAAGACCAAAATGCCAATAGACACCATCATGTATGCACTGTAATAAAGAGCCCTGGGCCAAGTACACTGGCCAAAGGTGGCTGTTTTCCAGATCTATCAAGTCATCCCATGTAACTAAAGAGCATCTTAAGTAGTCATTTTTAATACCATCTCCTCACTGCAACTTCTCCCCGACCCCCCCACCCCCGTCTTTTCACCTTCCCTACACTGAAGTCCCACTAAAGGTAATTTCAGGCAAGCCTCACTCAATCACTCCAATGGGGCTGGGTGTCCCACTGTAGCCTTCAACTCACTGTACTATAATTTCTGGTTTATTTACTGTCCAGCTGTGAAGAGTAGGACCTTTATCTTGCTCAGCATGTGTGTATTAGTTGCTCAGTCATGTCCAACTCTTTTCGATCCCACGGACTGTAGCTCTCCAAGCTCCTCTGTCCACGGAACTCTCCAGGTAAGAATACTGAAGTGGGTTGCCAGTCCCTTCTCCAGGGGATCTTCCCAGCCCAGGGATGGAACCTGGGTCTCCTGCATTGCAGGCAGATTCTTTAACCTGAGTCACCTGGGAAGCCCTTTAATTCCCAAATACCCGCAACAGTGCATCACACAAAGATGCTTAACAAATGTTTATTATGTGTACCAGGTTATACCTCTAATTTATTGCATCCCCCCCACCAGATATTATAATAACTAAGCAGAGTTACATGTCAGTCTTTTTTCTTTATACAATAGACAAAAACTGTTAGAAAGCTAGATACCATTTAGCTATTTTTTCCCCTGGTACCAGATCATTATACTGCTGAGTTCCTTCAAACTATTTAAATACATCATTTGGTGCTGCATAATTTGTTCAAGACCACAGAAAAAAATGTAAAGTTTTTCAATTCATTTTACAAAACCAGCAAAAATCTACAACAAAATCCTACAGGAAAAAGTAGACGAATTTCATTTATAAACATCAATTTAACAGTATATTAAACGTAGCAAAACCGAGCAAGATACAAAAACTAAATCCTAGTTACACGAACACAAATGCTACAGAAATAAAGACCCTCTCCCCACCGAGTCTACTTATGACGCAGACGGTAGCTTTTATATCGTCCCACCCCCACCCCTAGCTGGCCCTCACCAGAGGTGAGTGCTGGCCCTAGCCCTCACACTGGCCCCAGCTCTGGCCCTATCAGCCTCATCTGCCAGGGCCTCACGGTACTGCACTGGCCAGTGTTGGGGTTCTTTCTTATGGAGCTTGGCCACGAACCCCAGGACTTTCATCTTGCTGGTTTCCAAGTTGCTTCGGGGACCCCAAGAGAATTCACATTCCGGTGGGTTGGTGTGAGGCACACGCCTGTAATTGAGGTATCTCAGCTGCACGAAATCTTCCATAATAAGCCTCTTCGGGTACCCAAAGAGGAAGTGATACTTTGAGGGACGCACCCCCAACCGACGCAGCATCGCCCAGACCTGTGCCTCTCTGGCGCTATTACCTTTCATGTAGATAAGGCCCAAGATCATCATTAAGAGACCCAACCTGGGGCCATCTCCTCCCAGAGCCTCCTCCTCATGCTCAATAGGTTTTAGCTTGTTGATCAGGATGTAAGTGTGGTGCTTGCGGTCAAGCTGTTTCAGCTCGAAACCGAAGACGTACCGCAGATGCTCTGCGGCCCTTGCGATGATCTCAGGGAATAGATCCTTTAAGTCTCCGATAACGTATTTCACCATCTCGGAGCGAGTGATGGGGCTCTTCTTCCTGTCCTTCAACAGCAGAAATTGCACCAACTCGGCTACCGTCCGATCCACACGGCGGCAGGCTCTACGCCGGGGCAAGGTTTTGGCTGCCAAAGCCCTCGCGCCTTTCGGGGTGAGAGAGGGTTCCGAAGCCCCCTCCTCCCTTACAGCGCCAAGGTCCTCCTCGGGGCTCTCCTGCAGGAGGGGGCTCGGGGCCATCTCCTGCGAGGCGGTCAGAGGCTGGGTCTCACCGTCATGGCTGCCATCCATCTCCCTCTCCGCCTGAGGGATGGGGAGAGCCCCGCTCTCGGGTTTCTGCAACATGTTTTCGGGTAGGCAGGTGCAGAGAGCGTACGCGGGCCGCGGGGTGTGCGAGCCGCTGCACAAACCCCGGTGGAGGGGCTGGACAGCGGCTGGGGCGGCTGCAGGAGGACTAGGAGAGATGACACGGGGTTTTGCAGCTGCTGGGCTGCACCGCAGAAGGCTCGGGACGGTTGCCGCGACGCGGCCACCGCGCAGCCTCAGTGCGCACTCGCTGGCCGACTTGCCAGACTTCTTCCGGCCAACTCAGCCAAGATGGCGGCCCCGAGGCCGCGCGAAGCCCGTCCTCTTCCGGCTCCCGCTGGGGTAGGAGTGCTCACAGGCTTCTCAGGATGCCCAGGCTGTGGAGGAGTCAGGGCTGATTTTTAGTCTGACAGGCTGGAGGCGGGAGCAACCAGGCTATCCTAAGGTTTCAGTGTAGAAGGATGAAGTAGGGATGGAGTTCTAGCCACGTCCCTTCAGCAGGTGCTTATTTCTAAGTGCGCGTGTCTAAGATTTTGAGTGATTCACTGTGTCACAAGTGCGGTCTGCATGGAGGTAAAGCCTGGGAGATAAAAGGCTGTGCGGGACAGTTCGTGACAGACTTTGAACACGATGCTCGGGAGATTGAAATCTGTTTAAACAAGGGAGTGTCCGGACCGGATCTGTATCATCTAGTCTCTCTGGTGGCCCTGTGGAGTATGGGTTGGAGAAGGGCTGACCAAAAGCTGGGAATCTAGCTTGGAGTATTGGCATTATTATAGTGCAGAATAGGAATTGAGATGTGCCCTGTCTTGTTCATTGGCATATCCCCAGTGCCCAGAACAGTGCCCAGCACATAGAGGCACTCCATAAGTATTGTAAAATGGATGAGGAGAGGGTAAGGATAGCAGATTCTACAGGAGTCAAAGAAGATGATAAAAGAGATGTCAAGGTACAGCTGGCAGAAATAGTAACTAACTGGAGGAAAGGGGAGGGGTTTTGTTTCTAATCTAATCAAACTTAATTACTCCCATTATTTATTTCTTTTTGCCTGCTCTGCTCTGACCTTTACCAGTCTGTCTCCCAACCCCCTTTCTCTCCAGCTCCTCCTCCCTCTCTTCCTCTACCTCTTCCTCCTCTCTCCTCCTCTTTCCTCCCCTCCTGTCTCTCCCTCTTCTCTCATTTCCTCCCCTTTCCTCCTCTGGCTCCACTTCTCTCTCTCCTTTCAAGCCTTCCTTAGTTATTTACTGCCATTTCAGAATCACCATCAGTTCAGTTCAGTCGCTCAGTCGTGTCCGACTCTTTGCGACCCCATGAACTGCAGCACGCCAGGCCTCCCTGTCCATCACCATCTCCCGGAGTTCACTCAAACTCACGTCCATCAAGTCGGTGATGCCATCCAGCCATCTCATCCTCTGTCATCCCCTTTTCCTCCTGCCCCCAATCCCTCCCAGCATCAGAGTCTTTTCCAATGAGTCAACACTTCGCATGAGGTGGCCAAAATACTGGAGATTCAGCTTTAGCATCATTCCTTCCAAAGAACACCCAGGGCTGATCTCCTTCAGAATGAACTGGTTGGATCTCCTTGCAATCCAAGGAACTCTCAAGAGTCTTCTCCCAACACCACAGTTCAAAAGCATCAATTCTTCGGTGCTCAGCTTTCTTTACAGTCCAACTCTCGAATCCATACATGACCACTGGAAAAACCATAGCCTTGACTAAATGGACCTTTGTTGGCAAAGTAATGTCTCTGCTTTTGAATATGCTATCTAGGTTGGTCACAACTTTCCTTCCAAGGAGTAAGCTTCTTTTAATTTCATGACTCCAGTCACCATCTGCAGTGATTTTGGAGCCCAAAAAGATAAAGTCTGACACTGTCACCATAGCAACTTGTATTTAACATAGGCCTTATTGTGCTCTAGGCTCTGTTCTAACCATTATTCAAATATTAATTTGTTTAATCCTCATTAAGGTAAGTACTTTTATCACTGTCCCCATTTTATGGATATGTCTTTTCTATGAGATTTGCTATTTACTGGCTATGTAATCTTGGGCACATTACCTAAACTTCTGCCCCTCAGTTGCCTTGTGAGTAAAATGGGCATAATAGTAGAGACAACATTGTGGAGATCATGTGAAGAAATGCATAGAAACCATTTAACACAGTGCTTGGCACATAGTGTTCAATAAGTGGGTTTTTGTTGTTGTTTAGTTGCTAAGTTGTGTCTGACTCTTTTGCCACCCCATAGATTGTAGCCCACCAGGTTTCTCTGTCCATGGAATTTCCCAGGCAAGAAAACTGGAGTGGGTTGCCATTTCCTTCTCCAGGGGATCTTCCTGACCCAGGGATCAAATCCATGTCTCCTGCCTTGGCAGGTGGATTTTTTACTACTGAGCCAACAGGGAAGCCCTCAATGAGTGTTAGCTATTGTTTATTGCTTATTTTTTAAATGTACTAATTTTTTTCTATGTATTAACTCATCTACTTCTTCTAACAGCCCTGCTAGATAAGTGCTATTATTATTCGCATTTTATAAGTGAATAACACACAAAGAGGTTAAGTAACTTCCCCAACATCACATGACTGAGCCAATATTTCAATCATATAGTATGACTCCAGAGACCATGCTCTTAACCACTATATTCAGTTCGGTTCAGTTCAGTTCAGTCATTCAGTCGTGTCCGACTCTTTGCGACCCCATGAACCGCAGCACACCAGGCCTCCTTGTCCGTCACCAACTCCCGGAGTCCACCCAAACCCATGTCCATTGTGTCGGTGATGCCATCCAGCCATCTCATCCTCTGTCGTCCCCTACTCCTCCTGCCCTCAATCTTCCCTAGCATCAGGGTCTTTTCAAATGAGTCAGCTCTCCGCATCAGGTGGCCAAAGTATTGGAGTTTCAGCTTCAACATCAGTCCTTCCAATGAACACCCAGGACTGATCTCCTTTAGGATGGACTGGTTGGATATCCTTGCAGTCCAAGGGACTCTCGAGAGTCTTCTCCAACACCACAGTTCAAAAGCATCAATTCTTCGGTGCTCAGTTTTCTTTATAGTCCAACTCTCACATCCATACATGACTACTGGAAAAACCATAGCCTTGACTAGACGGGCCTTTGTTGGCATAGTAATGTCTCTGCTTTTGAATATGCTATCTAGGTTGGTCATAACTTTCCTTCCAATGAGCAAGTGTCTTTTAATTTCATGATTGCAATCACCATCTGCAGTGATTTTGGAGCCCCCCAAAATAAAGTCAGCCACAGTTTCCACTGTTTCTTCATCTATTTGCCATGAAGTCATGGGACCGGATGCCATGATCTTCGTTTTTTGAATGTTGAGCTTTAAGCCAACTTTTTCACTCTCCTCTTTCACTTTGATCGAGAGGCTCTTTAGTTCTTCTTCACTTTCTGCCATAAGGGTGGTGTCATCTGCATATCTGAGGTTATTTACATTTCTCCCTGCAATCTTGATTCCAGTTTGTGCTTCCTCCAGCCCAGCGTTTCTCATGATGTACTCTGCATATAAGTTAAATAAGCAGGGTGACAATATAGAGCCTTGACGTACTCCTTTTCCTATTTGGAACCAGTCTGTTGTTCCGTGTCCAGTTCTAGCTGTTGCTTCCTGACCTGTATACAGGTTTCTCAAGAGGCAGGTCAGGTGGTCTGGTATTCCCATCTCTCTCAGAATTTTCCAGTTTATTGTGATCCACACCATCAAAGGCTTTGGCATAGTCAATAAAGCAGAAATAGATGTTTCTCTGTAACTCTCTTGCTTTTTCAATGATCCAGCAGATGTTGGCAATTTGATCTCTGGTTCCTTTGCCTTTTCTAAAACCAGCTTGAACATCTGGAAGTTCACGGTTCATGTATTGCTAAAGCCTGGCTTGGAGAATTTTGAGCATTAGTTTACTAGTGTGTGAGTTGAGTGCAATTGGGCAGTAGTTTGAGCATTCTTTGGCATTGCCTTTCTTTGGGATTGGAATGAAAACTGACATTTTCCAGTCCTATGGCCACTGCTGAGTTTTCCAAATTTGCTGGCATATTGAGTACAGCACTTTCACAGCATCA
This sequence comes from Ovis canadensis, assembly GCF_042477335.2. Lineage (NCBI taxonomy): Eukaryota > Metazoa > Chordata > Mammalia > Artiodactyla > Bovidae > Ovis > Ovis canadensis. Next base: position 205,696,389 of record NC_091245.1, on the reverse strand, counting down.
TCTTTTAGGGTTTGAAATAGCTCAACTGGAATTCCATCACCTCTACTAGCTTTGTACGTAGATGTTAATTATTATTATTGACCATACTCTGCTTTGTATTATAGTTATTTTTGTGCTTGTCTTATTCCCCTCCAAAATAAAATATCCTGAAAGCTAGGTCTGTGTCCTTAACTCTTATGAAGAGCCCCTCAGCATCAGAAGTCAGTATGTACTTGTCATTGAATAAATGATAAAAGGCTTTCCTTTTTTTTTTTCCAGAGGAAATAGCATTTCTTTTAAGTAAATATCTGACAGCGTTTTCTAGATGTAATCATGAACTCTTTATTTTTAAAAGAGTCTGAAAATATAAAGTATAAAACCCATTTATACTTTAAGACTTAGAAAAGCTGAAAGTATGTGAATGAAGCAGGAGAATGTTTATTATAGTCTAACTTGAGGCTATTATTAGTTTCTATTATGCCAGACATTTTATGTACAATGTAATTTAGTCCTCACAAATCCCTATTAGGAAGGTATTATTATCCTCATTTTGCAAATGGGAAAACAGTCACTGAGAGGTTAAATCACCTGTCCCCAGCCACCCATCTGCCAAGTGCTAGACTAGAAATGAGAACCTCAGTCTGTCTATTCTGAAGTCCGTCCTCATGACCACAGTGCTGGACTGCCTGGTTGTCAGTTTCTCCTGAGGGTAGAATCACTCCTACCTGAAATGGCATCCTTGCGGACAAAATATTCTACTTACGTATCTTTCTCACTTCAAGCTTTGCCAAGGAGAGTTAGAGGAGGCAGCTGCATGCAAAGGGGCATGCAGGAGACACACTGAATGGAAAGAATTTTGAGGGAAAATTAGTAGAAATATGACTGGGTTTTGAAAACTGAATCAATAATATAATGCTACTTATTAAAAAAAATAAACTACTGAAACAACATGGATGAGTTTGGTTGACACTGAGTAAGAAGAAGAAAGACACAAAAGATAACACAGTATGATTCCAGTTAATCTGATGTTCAAGATGGGTTCAGCTGATCCTTGGTGACAGAAATGAGAACGGTGGAGGCCTGGAGTGGGGTTGACTGGAATGGGATAGGCATGAACTTTCTGCAGGTGATGGAAATATTCTGAATCTTGGTTTGGGTGTAGATAATACATTTGTCAAAACTTATTAAACTCTGCTGTTAATATCTATGTATCTCTTGGTATATAAATTATACCTTAAAATTATAAAAATAAGGTTTTAAAATTGAGGAATAATTGATAGATAGCATTAGTTTCAGGTGTACAACACAGTGATTCGATGTTCATATATACTGTGAAATGATAACCACAGTAAGTCTAGGGACCGTACATGGTTACAAAATTTTTTTTCTTGTGATGAGAACTTTTAAGATCTATTCTCTTAACAAGTTTCAAATATGCAGTACAGTATTATTAACTATAGTCACCATGTAAAAACACTTTTTAAATGAACAGACCGTTTAGGTATAGGAGGTGATGAGGGATATGAAAGTTGAATGACTTTGCTTTGCCACTTAACAACCCCTTGATGCTACAATGCTTTTTAATGAAAGGGGCCTAGACAATCAGTTGTCAGTTTTGATTATGCTGACCTTATACTGGACTAGCAGGCTATTTTTTCCCCAAATACTTATTTATTTATTTATTTTTGTGTGGTGGGTCTTCATTGCTGCGTGCAGGCTTTCTTTCATTGCAGTGAGGGGGTGCTACCCTTTGTTGTCTTGTGTGGCCTTCTCATTGTAGTGGTTTCTCTTGTTGAGCATGGGTTTCAGCAGTTGCAATGCAGGGCTCAGTAGTTGTGATGCATGGGCTTAGTTGCTCCACAGCATGTGGGATAGTCCCATACCAGGGATGGAACCAGTGTCCCCTACAAGGCAGATTCTTAACCACTGGACCCCCAGGGAAGCCAAGGCCAGGCAGACTTTTAAAACAGTCCCTCCTACTTAAGCTGTGAAAAGGGAGGAAATGTATATTTCTCCTTCTTTGACGGGGTTGGGGGTGGAGGGCAGCAAAACAAAACTTTGATAACTGTTGGATTGAAAGCTTCCTAAAGGGTGATTCTTTGTAGCCTAAACTACAGTGTTTGAAAGCCTACAGTGCTTAGCACAGTTTAGTATGTGGAAAGCTCTAAGGGAGTCATATTGGAAAAGCAGACTGGCAGGATGAATTATCCTGGAAATGTCTGGCACTCTGTGGGTATAGAAAAGGTGTGTTCTAGAACAAAGCACTGAACCGGATCAGAAAACCTGACTTCTGGTGTCCCAGCCCATTCATTTATTCTTGCACAGCATACTTAACCTCTCTGGACCACTGTTTCCTCATTTTTAGACCTGACAACCTTAGCCTTTGCCAGTTCCCACAGTTATTTCGAGGTTCAAGTAAGGTTATAAATGTAAACGTACTTTTAAAATGCTCTACCATTAAGAAATAAAAAGTTACAGTTTTTTTTTTTTTTTTTAAGAGATGTGGTAGAAAACTCAGTAATAAGTATGACTGGCCTCTCATGCAGACATTTTGGAATGAGCTTACGCATTCCTGGTTGAAAAAACTGTCTGGCCAAAAAAGATTAAATAAAGAAATGTCAAGTCCTGACACTCCATCTAAGGCTAGTGACTGCTTTGGTGGAAAGCCAGAGTTATCTTGTTGGATTCCTTCTAAATATGTCAGTAGAGTCCTCCAAGCTCTGAGTGCCTTCTTCACAGATTCTGAGCAGTGTCTCACCCCCGATCTGAGTGAGCCTGAAACTGCATAGGTGCTTATGTCTTCTCTATTTCTCCTGACAGTTTGGACAGCCGTGCAGCTGATCCGGCTCAAAGAAGGGATCAGAGGAAGAAGAGCTTTGTCCCACATCCCTGGGCCAGGGACAGAATGAAGCCCAGTTCTGTCACAGCAGAGTAGGCAGAGTGTGAAGCTCTGGGTCCTGTATGTGTGGCTGGTATTGAAGCAGGATGGCCAGGCAGATGATTCGATCTGACTTGGGTAATGAAAATTGTTTGTTACTGTTTGAAGAGCAATTGTGTAAGCAACAGTACTCCTGTGTTTGGCTGCCTGTGACCCACAAGTGTCTGTAACATAACACCCAACCCAGAGGAGGAACAGACCCTGGCCAGTGGAGGGGAGGAGAGAGATGGAGGGGCAAAGGGCCCCCCTCTCCCTCCCTCCCTCCTCCACTGTCCCACCCGCTCTCTAAACCTTGAAGGAGAGTTGGCGAGAAGGCATTTGCCACCTGGACACAATGAGGCCCAGTGCAAGGGGCAGGCGCGAGGCTGGCGGGGAGCCAGGGCCCTGTTCTGAATGGCTGTCGCCAAGGGGCTGCCAACAGCCCATCTCTATCTCCCAGGGCCAGGGCGGGGGCCCATCCACCCCCAACTCCAAGGCCCAGCTCACGCCATTTGCTGGCCGTGACCAGAATGCGTGGGACACAGGGCCTTTGAGCAGCTGAACAGAGCCGTTTCCCCTCCGCTGGCCGCCAGTGCGCTTGGATTAGTGTGGGCTCTCCGAGTCCCTTTGTTGGCTGCTTGTTATTCCGCACGCACTGAGCACTGTGCATTCATCTTTATTAGTTCTAATTGCTTCCCTATTCTAATGGGATCTTGATATTCCCATACAATTGAAAGGAAATGTATTCATTAAAATAATTCTTCTCCTAACTGCCGCTTCAAGCTGCTCCTCTAAGTGACATTGTCTCTCCAGCCACAGCCTGCTGAGGCTTCTTATTAAGACTCTAGTCAAAAGCCAACTTGGGGCAGCAAACTTTCCTTGCAGGAGTTTCCAGACACTGAAGAGAGGGCGCTTTTTAATCGGCTCACACACTGAAGCTGGAGGCCAGCTGGTAGAACTGGGGGTGCCTGCTGCTTGGGGTGGGGCGGGGGAGAAGGGTGGCCTCCAGCACTGCCTGCCTCCCATAACAATGCCCCCTTTCTGCACACCGACCCGGCTCATTTAGACAAGACTCTCCCCCACTGTCATCTGGGTGGAACTTTCTGTTTATGCCACAAGCAGTTACTAGGTGTGTTCTTAGAGCAAGGCGCTGAGTAAGGTGCTGTGGGAAGTATGGAGCCGGAGATGCAGTCTTGAGGTGTTTATGGTCTCTGTGGGTGGCTGCCCGCTCAGAGCCCCTCAAGTGCGGCAGGAGAGGGGAGGCTGGGAACAGTTCTCAGTGTTCAGAAAGCTTCATGGGACAGAGAACTTAGAAAAGCAGGTACTCTTCCATAAATGTGTTTGATTTAATAACCAAAATCTTTCAAGACATGGGGTCATGGGGGTAATACAAGAAACTTCCTCGGGACATTGGGAACCACCGATCTATTGGGGGAAAATAAGCCATTATGAAAAATCATGCATGTGTTAACACCTGCTCTTTCTGTGAGTGGTGTAAAGACTGCTCTAGGAGTTTTGGAGGAGTCTAGGGGAGTGCAGCTGGGCACGACACTGTTGCTTGAATTTTCGTTACTCCCTCGAACAGTCCTGTGAAAGAAGCACAGTTGTTCCCTATTTCACAAATGAGATGTCAGAAGTTAGATAATTTGTCCAGTGTTAAGAGTTGGGACTCACAACTTAAACACCAGCTTTCTGATCCCAAAGCACAGGCTGCTTTCGCATCTGTCAGGACCATCAGAGGAGATGTAATGTGGAAAGTGGCATTTAATCTCCCTGAAGGCTTTTAGGGATAGTGGGTTGTCAGCAGGTAGAGAGTGGCATCCCCAGGAAGGAAGAGCCTGAGCAAAAATGCAGGGACTGGCAAGAACCTGGCAAATCAGGACATGGCAGGAGTCCCGGGGGCCCAGTGATTGAACAGTGTGCAATTGGACAGTGTGCAGGAGGAAGGCAGGAGGGTTTGTGGGGGCCAAATTTTATAGAGCCTCGCCTGTCAGGAGTTTGGATTTTATGCTATAGGTACTTCTCCAAGGAGGATATTTGAGCCTTTGGATAAACACAATATTTCTTTCAGGAGCATCAGTTTTCCTCGAGGTGAGTAATTTTAAACATCTTCATATTAAGAGAAGTTTAGATATATCATAGAATAGCATGCAAAATTCTCATGAATTTTAAAGAGAAAACAGAAGACTTCAAAGAGAGCTTGGGTGTGCTGGCAGGAGCTTCAGGCTGTGAGGTCCCCTGGGGGAACCAAAGGCATTTCTTTTGTCTGCTGTTGGTGTAGTTTAGCAGAAAAGTTTGAGAAGTGCTGATTTCAGATAAAATGTTTTGATCCCAGGAATAAAATAATTAGGTATATTTCAATTAGAGTGGCAGGGGCTTGGAAGTCAGGTTGGACAAGGTCAGGGACAGAGGAGGAGACCAGGTAAAAGATGGTTGTAGTAAACTCTCAGGAAACGGGAAGGGCCTAGGCGGCTACCTGGGCCTCAGGCCCCTCCTCTTTTCCCCCAAGCCTCTTTGGAGGACATCTGCCTGAGAGATGCCACACCTGAAAGCCACGCCTTCCTTTCGCTGAAAATCTTCCTGCCTGACCATGTCACTCACAACACTGCCCACCCGCCACCTTCCAGCCCAGTAGGTTTATTAGCTCAGCTGCCGAAAGGTGCCAGAAGGCAAGTGGTTGGACCAGTGATTCCCTGGGGTGGGAGTAAGGAGAGGTGGGTCTTATGGTGTTGCAGTGTCCTGCTGTCCTATACTGGTGGGCAGTGCTGTTGGTCCCAGCGTGGTGGCCAACACCCTGTAGTCAGGAAAGACTCAAAGGGAGGAAGGACAGAATGAGAACCTCAGCCTCGGACCAAGGCTTATCATCAGCAGATGAAGGTAGCCCACGTTACTTAGCCAGTCTCTCTTTTCAGGTAGATGACTTTTTAAGGTAGTTTAGCATTTAACTCTTGAAGCATTATTTTTTAAAAAAGCATTAAAAAGTCCTTAGTGCTTTATTTTTTCTTCTCATTTTAGAAGGCATTGTTTATTATGGAACAGTGTGATAGTCTTGACCATTTACAAGAAAACAAACAAAACACCTATAATTCCACATGCAGGGATAACTACAATTAACAAATACCCTGGCATGTGTCTTCTGCCAGTTTTTCTAAACATGTTTTTTTTTTTTCTATTAAACAGTTATATTGTATATGCTGCTTTATATACACACTATATATACTTTTTGTCATACTGTTAATCTCTCACAGTAATAAACATTTTTCTATAATGTAATTATTTCTAATTGAAACTATTCACAGATCCCGTACCACCTTTAATACCTGTTGTTACATTTTAGGCTGTTTGCAAAATTTTTAAAATTAAATACAATGTGATGAACTTGTTTATGGCTAAAGCTTTCCTGTTTCCCAAGATTATGGAAATCATTGTATAAGAATACAACCTTATAGATACATGATTTTTGAAAGGCAAAATTGAGATTATTCTGTATGTATTTCTATTTTATGCACTAAGTCCATTTGGAAAATCTTTTCATGTCAACACAAGTGAGTCTGCACAATTATGTATTAAATTAGTTTTCTTTTAAAATAGACAATACTTTCACAAAGTTCAAAAATCACAATGGTATTAAAAAGTATAATTGAGAATTTTTGCTGGTACTCATGTCCCTCCTCACCTGGTTTCTTGATTTCCCTTCTGTAGATCCCACTTTTAATAGTTACAGTGCCCCTTTTTGAAAATACAAGCAAATGCAATTATATATACCTTGCCCTTTCTTACAAAGAAGTTAGCACACTATGTAGTTATTAGGTACTGTGCTTTAAAATAGAAACTTAATAGTAAGTAGTGGAGACTTTTTCATATCAGTATATAGTTCCTGGCATTTTATGGGGTAGATAGACAATAATATCTAACCAGTTCCATATAATCAGACATTTGGGTTATTTCCAATCTTTTACTATTACAAGTAATGTTATAATACATACATATATCATTTCTGTATGTGTCCAAATATATTTTGAGGAAAAATTCAGAGTGAGATTGTTGAGTCTACGGGTAAATACATTAGCAACATTAATAGAAAATGCCGTATTGCCCTTTATAGGGGTGTATCATTTTCTGTTCCTACCAGCAGTGTATGAGGGTGCCTGTTTCCCTACAACTTCCCCCAATCAAGTGTATTTTGGATATGTATAAATCTGATAGGTGAAAAGTCATTGCAACTATAATTTGCATTCATTATTAATAATGAAATTGAACATCCTTTTATATTCTTTAAAGCCATCTGTATTTCTTTTTTCTGAAAAGGGGCTTTTTTTTTTCTATTGGGCTATTGATCTCCTTGATATCTAGAAACAAATTATGTGAGAGTGATTGACCCTTTGTGAAATAGGTTGCAGTTTTTTTCCAGTTAGTCTTTTTTTGTGTGCTTTAGCCATGCAGACTTTTAAAAAAGATTTTTATATAGATGTATTTATCGGTCTTTTATTTTATGACTTCTGAATTATTGAATCAATTAGAAAGGCCTTCATTACTTTAAGATTATAAAGGAATTCTTTTATTCTTCTGGTGATTTTATGTTTTTATTTTGTGCCTTTAAACCTTTGAACCAACTGACTCTTATCCTGGTATACTATGTGAAATGCTGCTCTAGCATCTGTCTTTTTCCAGTTAGTCAAACACCATTTATTAAAAATCTTATCTTTTCCTCACTGACTTGGTATTTATCATATACCAAATTCTCATATATATTTGAATCTGTTTCTGTGCTTTATTCTATTCCACTGGCCTGTATGTCTATACAGCATCATTTTTGGCAGCCACAAAATATTATGTCTTATGTATATAGCATAATTTATTTGACTAATTCATTTTGTTAAACAGCTAGGTTGCTTCCAATTTTCAACATTCCAAAGTGAATAAAATCCTTATACACATTTTATATGTGCATGTGTGTGTAGTAGTTCCATTCTTTCCTTTGGATAAACTTTTATACATACAATTACTGGGTCAAAAGTTACATGTCTTCTTCGGCTTTTTTCATACATACTGCCCAAATGCCTTCCAGAAAGACTGTACCACTCTACACTCCCTCCAACAGTGTATGAGCGCTGATTTCCCCTCACCCTCACCAGCCCTCTGTATTATCATTCTTTTTAATCACTGCCAATCTGATCAGGAAAAAAAATAGACCTCTCATTGCTGTTTTAATTTGCCTTTCTTTGAATACTAGCGAGGTTGAATATTTTTTCAATTTATGGTAGTTTTTGATGTACAGAAGTTTTTAATTTTTAATGTGGTCAAATCTATCAATCTTTTCCTCTATGGTTTCTGCTTTTGTTGACATGTTTAGAAAGCCCTTCCCCATTGTAAGATTATAAAATATCCACTTATATTTTCTTCTAGTACCTTTATGGTTTCATTTCCATCTTTATCCATCTGGTATTCATTTTGATGAATGGTGTGAGCTGGGAAAGAACTTGTATTATTTATTTATTTCCCAAATGGATACCCTGTTCTTTCATCACTGTTAAGCATATATTTGTGAGTGTGTGCGTATAACTATTCCTAGAATGAACGTCTTGAATGGCTGGATACTGAAGGTTGGGTCATCAGAAATATCAGTCATACTAAACAGGCAGATACGGCACTTTCAACATATGTGGGCTTTTAAGCACCGACCCACATTTGATCTTCAAATCCCAGCACTGCAACTCAGGGCTTGTGCAACTTTGAGCGAGGCCATCTGTGATCCTCCTTGAGTCTCGGTTTCTTCATCCACGAAATGGGGTAGTAATACTTCCTCAGACTGAAGCCTGCCCTCCTCCCACCTCCCTTCTTCACCTAGTGATCGCCTCAGGCCCTTACTGTAAATAGGATATGGTGGGGAGGGGAGGGGTTGAGTGCTGTGTTTGCTTTTTATAGGCTTTCTATCTTTACACTTGTGCTCAGACGCTCATTTGTTACGTCTTGCTGGTTTTAGTGTCTTTTCATTAGCAGCCTTTCTCTCCCCTTCTACATATGCAGTTTTTAATCATATGCCAGCTAGGAAACCAGACAACTGGATTGTTAGAAGCCTATATAAATTAAGAGTAACTGGAATCTGAGTGAAGGCCTGAGGGCCTCTCCTATTGTATATAATATAGTGGGTCTCAACCCTGGCTGCACATTAGAATCACCTGGGGAGATTTTAAAGCATATCCATGCCTGGGCCCTATCCCAGACCAATTAAGTCAGAAACTCTGGCAGTGGGGTCCAGCCCTAGGTGTGTGATGAAGCTCCACAGGTGATTCTAATGTGCATGCAGGGCTGGGAACCACTGGTTGAGTGCACTGGCTTCCTGAGATGGGTGTTCACACTCAGTGGTCTCCTTCTCGGGTTTGCTCCCAAAACGTGCCTCAAGTTGTGGGGGTTGCTTTACAGAACAGAAGGCCAGATGGCAGAGATGTCAGGGAGATTCCGGAGGCTGTGGGCTTGCTGGAGATAGCACCTCTAGTTCCCAGGCCTCTGTCACCCTGGAGGTCACATACCTCAGGACATTTGGAAATGGTGACCCTGGGGGCTCTCCTGAGGAGTGTGAGAGGTGATGAGAAGCAAGTCTTGAGAAAATAGCTGTAGTTATTTCTGTTTTGTTTATTTGTGTATTCTCATGTTCTCTTGGCTTCTTCTCTGTCCCCCAAAACACATGTAGGTGATACATGTCAGGCCATGCTTGGTTCCCAGCTTTGGTGAATCCTTTCTGTCCACGGATGGAGCCACTCTCTCGGAAAGGTAGGCTCACTCCCACCAATGATTGGTGGACCCACTTTGTTACCTGGAAAAATAGTTACAGCCAACAGAATGGGTCCCAACATTATAACTCTTTGCTTCTAGATCAGCCTTCTTCTTCTCGAGTTTTGATAACCTAACTGTGGGCGCATGGTCTTGGGCTCTCTTCTTGGTGTCTCACATAGTTCATCTGTGACTAGGGCCTCCCTGTTCCACCAGACTCTGGGGGGGAAAGTTACTGCCTTTACTAATGAATGAAAACTCTTCCAAGCTTACCAATGAAGGGAGACTGTGGAGAGAGATGACTGGAGTTTTCCCTTGGGATTTCTCACTCATCACCAACACTAGTCAGTGGCTCCACCCTCCAGCACACACACATACGCTGAGACAACTCAGGCTCCTTCAGAGCAGCCTTTACGGCAGGTTGGGGATAACGAAAAATAAACAGAGAAGAATAACATGACTTCATATAATCTCATTTGCAAGATATGACTTGATCATGAGGGCTCAGGGCCCACTTATCCTAGCGTGGGGCTGCCTCTGTGTAGTCAAAACCATCACAGCAGTCCCAGAAAGCCTGTCCAGCTGCCCTCCTGAGAGTTCAGGTGAATCCACCAAAATAATGAAGTCAAGAAGGAGATGAGTTTCTCTTCTCTCTGGTGTCAGCCTCTAAATTCCAGCTTCCTATCCCATGAGCTGCCTCTTCCTGGGATGACTGAAATGATTGCTCCTTTTTATGGGAAGTAGAACTCAGATTCAAGTAAGGTTTTGATGGTTATTCATTGAGGCTGCATACAGCAAGGAAAGGGATGGGCACACACCAGCTTACCTCAATGACTTGACTGGTTTTGCCAGAGGTACGGTTATTTCCACAAAGATGATGATTTTTCTTTAGATATGTCCAGTTGAAAGACAGCATTGTGAAATCCTCTGGTGGTGATTCACAACAGAGCCATAGATGGGCAAACTGAGGGTTATTTATAGACCACTGATGATGTGCTTTTCAAAGAGGTCCCAATAGTTGTTCCAGGAGAAAAGTATAAGGATCAATCCATCTGCTGAGGATTCTTCTCTCCCTGGAAGTCTGTGTGATGTAGCTCTGCCTAATATGGTGATTTCCTTCTTCATACTCTTCAGGAGAGACTTCATTCTCCATGCATGGGGGAGTGGCCTTACCCTAGTTGCTTCAGTTGTGTCTGACTCTTTGCGACTCCATGGACTGTAGCCCGCCAGGCCCTTCTGTCCATGGGATTCTCCAGGCAAAAATACTTGAGTGGGTTGCATTGCCCTCCTCCAGGGATCTGCCCAATCCAGGGATCGAACCCGAATCTCTTACGTCTGCTTGCATTGGCAGATGGGTTCTTTGCCACTAGCACCACCTAGGAAGCCCAAAACAAGAATGTAGGACAGAACAAATCACTGGAGTCTGAGTGTGAAATGCTGATAGATTTTCCTAATGCTCTCTGTCTAGTCTATATGTTCCTGGAGGTTGAATGGCCATCATCCTGCGTTCCTTCTGGGTTCGGTAACCCCATAAACAATGGCCCACTGATCCTCAATGGAGACAGTGCTGCCCCCTAGAGGCGTTTTAGAAATAACTGGTGTATTTATATTACCCTGGTTGCTGGGGCACTGCTTAAAGGAGACAGAGAGGGCCAAACTTCTTGCCTTACATGAGGCAGTTTTACCCAATGATTTGTCCTGCACTGCATGTGACATTTGACATTTGGCATTTGAATGTCCCACCCGACAGTCATACAGGTAGAAAATCTTTTTATATTGGTCTGAGCCTAGAACCTAATTCCATTTTGACTATAAACACAAAGTACTTTTTGCATAGTTTTAATATACACTGAATTTTTCATGAGTGCTACTATCATATAAATCAAGAGAATACTGTATTTTATCTTTCCCAGGAGTTGTTCACCATTTCAAAACCACAGTATGAACAGCAAAATCCTCAGTGTATTTAAGTGCCAAAATAACACACCTCTGTTCAGCTGCATTCGTATGTATCTGTATGAATATATAGTATTTGTTTAATCTTGTTTCAGCACATCAAATTTAAAGAAGTACCCATAATGTTGCAGTCAATAATGTTTTACTGCTCTTAAATTCAAACATATTCATTGCAAGTAGGTACAGTTATCTTCTATCTTCTTGTGTAGTTATGCTCAAACATATATAGGTTAAAATGCATATTATTTTATTTGAAATTATTTTCTTTTAGTTCTTTATCTTATGGTTAGGGTTGTATATTGATTCTTTAAAGAATTATGTGTATAGGTAGGTCATATTATCTATAAATTTCATTTCAGAATAGTAAAAGTGGTCTTACAAAATATTTACTAAAAAGGGGAGCATTGAGTCTGATAGAATTGGGATGCACTGCTCTTGGGAACCTCCTGGACGATGTTCTGTTTTACCTAATTTTCACAACAGCTGTGTGAGCCAGGTCCTGTGATGATGCCATTTTGCACAGGAGGAGACAGAGTCACAGGAACATGAGATGCTCTGTCTAAGGTCACATATCTGGAAAGGGGAAGCCAGGATTCTAGAGGCCATTTATGATACCAGGTCACTGTTCTGGCCATCTCTTGTGATTTGTCCAGGTGCCTGGCACCTTCCTACCTGAAGCCCATCCTCTGGCCCCGCTAGGTCTTGTACAGGACCCACCAGAGACTCAGACTGAAAGAAAAAAAATGACTTTTTCCTTTTGGATAACATTTCAATAGAGCAAATCCAAGGGAAGTGCTTTGCACAGAGCAGAGCACCAGTGAACTTTGTTGAATGAATGAGTAAATGATTTGGTAGAGTGGTGCTAGGTCCTTTGGAACAGCCCCTGGATTTTTAGGAATTTACTTCAGTAAGTTGGTGTTTTGAACTGTGGTGTTGGAGAAACTCTTGAGAGTCCCTTGGACTGCAAAGAGATCCAACTAGTCCATCCTAAAGGAGATCAGTCCTGGGTGTTCATTGGAGGGACTGATGCTGAAGCTGAAACTCCAGTACTTTGGCCACCTGATGTGAAGAACTGATTGATTTGAAAGACCCTGATGCTGGGAAAGATTGAAGGTGGGAGGAGAAGGGGACGACAGAGGATGAGATAGTTGGATGGCATCACTGACTCAATGGACATGAGTTTGAGTAAACTCCGGGAGCTGGTAATGGACAGGGAGGCCTGGCGTGCTGCAGTCCATGGGGTTGCAAAGAGTTGGGCAGGACTGAGCGACTGAACTAAACTGAAGTGGGTGTGAATCTCCCAGTGGTTGATACCAGGATCATAGGACTCCCAGCTCAAGGACGGAGACTTCCATTGTTTCCCTGGGGCTGAGAAAAGCTGGCCATTCTTTTTCCTCAGGAAGCGCAACTGCTAACACGCGAACCAGAGCATCTCCCTCGTTCTTTCCCCATACTCACTGATGTGGGCCTCAGGCCCTGGATATGGGGTGTTCTTTAAATAATAGCTTTTCTTCAAGTCCTTGCCTGTGACCTAACTGATGGTGGCCTGGGAGAAGCCAGCTCCTTCAGTGGGTACCACAGATGCTGCACTGTGTTTCCTGTGTGTCTTTGGCAGGTCTTACTCTGAGCTCCTGCTTCTTTCCTTCATTCAGCAAATGTTTTCTGAGGGCTAGCTTTGTACCAGATACTGAGGTGCAAGGATGAGCAGTAACACATGGTCCCCAACCTCCAGAGACTCAGATTTAGGACAAAGGACTGGCTTTTTAGAATATATCTATATCCATCTATCTATAATTTATTTGTTTGTTTGTTTCTGGTGTGCTGAGTCTTCACTATTGCTAGAGCTTTTTCTCTAGTTGTGGTGAGCTGGGGCTACCCTCGTGTGTGCAGGCTTCTCATTGCAGTGTCTTCTCTTGTTGCGGAGCACAGGCTCTAGGGCATGCGGGTGTCAGTAGTTGTGCACGTGGGCTCAGTAATTGCAGCTCTAGTAGTTGTGCACAGAGGACTGGCTTTTGCAATAAAGTATGGAACGAGCTGTAACAGTGAACTATACAGAGGATCTGGGAGCCCAAGGGGGCAGGGCAGCTGACACAGATTGGGAAGAAGAGGGAAGCATTCCTGGAGGAGATGTTGTCTCCACAGAAATTTAGCAAAGACAAAGGATGACTCTAATAGGCAGGGTCCCAACAGGGAATGATAGCACACTAAGTTAAGATAATTTGAGGAGGGTTTACATATAGAGGGGTTATTTGCAAGAGTGTGGGTAGAGGGTGGAGGAACATTATAAAATATCACAGAAACACAGACTAGTAGCAGCCCCTAGGCCAGAAGAAATGAGGAGGGGGGTGGGTGAGGTGGGGGCTTCTTAGCAGCATTTCGTTTCAAATGCCAGATTAAAGGAAAAGCTTCTTTGGAGTTTGCCTCATTAAGACATAGCTGGGTGCAGGCTGGGTGGATGATTTTCTGGTTCATCATTTTACATGTTACATTTTGCCTACATTTTCTCACCTGATGGACAGTCTTCTGGGACTTCTCCCTGAGAATTTTGGCTCACCCACCTCTCCGAAAATTTCAGTTCATTTCTGGCAAGAGAGTTGGTGGGAGTGTTTTCTTTGTTCTGTCTGGGGCCTTGTCCTGTAAGCCCCTTACTCACAATAGGACTGCCACTTAAAAGGAAAAAAAAAAAAAAGATAATGTGCTTATTGAGGTCTTGTTCCATCTGTGGAAGGAAGGATGTGCACCGAGCAGCCATTTCACTCCACACTACACTTTTAGTCCAGGATCCTTCTCCCATTTGACCTGAGCCAAGGACCAGGGGAGTCCAGCACTGACTTGGCTCTGGGGGATGCCCTCCACCTGCTCTCTGGGGGAATCTCAGAGAAAATAAAGGTGGTAATGTTTAACCCAGAGGCCGAACTCAACTATTTTCCCCCCTGAACCATAAATCCTGGGTTGACATGACTTCAGAATTCTTCAGCTGGCACTGGCCTCCGCACTCCACCCTAGTCCAGACCTTCTTTCCCAGCAGGGGAACTTGGACCCACAAATGATACTCAGTCACCTTACAATCACCCGGGTGTCAACTAAAATATTTCCCACACTCAGTCACTGAGCCTTGGCATTTATCCCTTTAGTGCGACTCCTGGATTCACCTAGTTGCTAACGTTCTTATTAACAAGAGCCTGCACATATTGACCGGTACTGAGAGCCAAGATTTCTATGCATCACCTAATTTAACAGTCACCCAAAACCCTGTGAGGCAGGTACCATGCTTCTCCTCTTACAGAGGAGAGAACTGAAGACCCAAAAAAGGCTAACTTGTCCAGAGCCAAGGAACTGGTCAGAGGCAGAGCTAGGTCTGTCTGATGCTCTTTCTGCCAGGATGGTCCGAAAGCTTTCATTTCCTCTCCTAGACCCTGGCAAGCACTCTCACATGGGCTCCATACCTCATTTCCTGAAGTAGCCACTGAATGATCTTCCTAAAGCTCCCTTGTCATTGCTTCCTCCGGTATGCTCTGTTTGGGAGGCGTGGAGACCACAACTGTCTTGTTCACCTTGGTGTCTATAGGCCTTAACCCACAGAAAGTGCACAATTAGCACTTATTTACTTACTGAGTCAATGAAAAAGATCTCTTTCCGTCACTAGCCCCTCCCTTGTTCTCTGTTTTTGGGTCCCTCCAAGCCAGAGCCACTGTTGGCCTCCACCATCAGACATGACTTACCTGGCTCCTGAGCCAGTCCTGTCCAGGCAGGTAGAATCCAGAGTTTTCACGTGTGTTTACAGGGTATATACCTGTGGAGTTTCTGTAGCTCTGGCTGCTTCTGCTTCTGCAGGGAAGAAGTATTAATATTTCTGCTGCAGGAGATCTAAGATCTGGAGGAGAGTCCTGGGCTCCCAAATGCCCCCTGGGTCCCTTCCTCCCTCCGCTCCCTCACATATCAGCCTCATCTATAGAGTAACTATCGACTAAGCATCTACTGGGTTGGACACTCCGCATACATTATCTCACTAAACTGTCACAGCAACCTCAAAAGGCAGATAGTGGTATGTCCATTTTACAGATGAGGAAATGAGGCTTCAAGGGATTAAGTCACTTGCTAAAGGTCTCAGACTGGCACCAGTACACAAGGGATTTGAGCAGGGGCTTATCTGTGGTTGGAGCCTTTGTAATTTTTTCTTCCCTGCCCTTCCTCAAAGGGGCCAGGCTCTGCCGTGTCCTACCCATCAAACCTCAAAATTCTGTCTCATTTTCTGGAACCTGACAATCTCGGGGGCTAATAGTCATAGTAAGAACAGGTACACTTCTGTAAACATCTGTGTATGCCAGAAGCTCCACAAATGGCCTTATTTAATCTTCACCTCCTAAGAAGTAGACGGGTGATTATCTCTGCCTTATAGATAAGAAAACTGAGAGATTAAGTGTCACCTCCAACGTCCGATAACTACTGAAGGGAGGAAGCTAGGATTCAAACCAGGTGTGTCAGAGTCGAGAGTTCATTTTCCTGACTGCTCTTTCTAGAGCCCTCTGTCTGGGAATGAGGCCTTGACAGTGCCCTACTCCCCTGCTGCACCCCACTTCTAGCTGAGGTCCAGCCTCCCAGAACCTGGTCACTTCCACCTTTTGGCTTCTGGGCTCCTGCTGCTCGGTGCCACCTGCCTGATGGACCAGCTTTCCCGGTTTACCTGAACAGAACTCTGCGCTCCTGCTCCTCTGGTTGCTGTGTTTAGCATGTCTGGCCTGGCAGCTAAGTCGGCCAAGTCAGTGTTTTGGTCCAGCTCCCGCCACAGCTCAACGCCCCCCTGCCCCTTTGCCCGTGCATGGAGGTCCCTGTGTGATTCCTACCACCCGCCATCGCCCTGTGAGCTCGACAGGCTATGGTACCCTGCTGTTACAGCTGGGCGGCTGTCTAAGGAGGCCCAAGTGAGTCTCGGCTCCTCCGCCTGGCTTCCTGGGCATCACAGAGCCCCCCTGCTGCTCTCCACCAGTGATGAGCTCTTCTCTGTGGCCCTGGGACCCCCACCCTCTGGGGCCAGTCCCTGTGCCTGGCCTCCTTGGCCCCGTGGCTGAGGCCTCCCGCCGGCTGCTGGCTCCCACTGGCCTGCTGGCTCCCACTGGCCTGCTGGCTCCCACTGGCCTGCTGGCTCCCACTGGCCTGCTGACTGGCTCTGCCCTGTTCTGCGGTTTGCTGGCTGCCTGAGTCTCTCTGCCCTGACTCCCACCCCTTGTCTCCTTGTCCCTGAGGAGTGCCTGCTCTGAAGCCTCTGCGTGTCTCTGCAAGCCGCAGGTCCTGCCCTGCAGCCTTGCCCAGTCACCCCTCACCCCACTCGATGGGACATTATCCAGCCTTTTTTCCCCCACATATCCTGACTTGGACTCTGCTCCACTTTGAGCAGAATCAATCACTCAACTAAGAATCAAAGGCGGGGTGCATGTGCAAGACTTAGTGGAGGTACTGAGACGCCCCAGCTGCCCCCCTCCCCAGGCCCGCTGTTCCACGCCTGCACCCTTTGTGCCTGCTTGTGCTGTTCTACTTGATTCCTCCTAAGACGGCCAGCCCCCGCCTCTCACGCCACCTCACTGAAGGCCCCCCAGGCTCTGAAGCCAACTCTGAGGACTGTAAGCCAGGGCTTTCCCATGTTCTTTGCACACAAAGAAAAGGCAAACTGGGGTAAATGGAGTGATGGCTGGCAGCCAGGGAGGAGCCTGCCAGGAGGTCCAGACACCCCAGGCTTGGCCCCAAGCGCTAAAAGGATGGATGAGTCTCTGCTCACCTGGAACCCATTCTGCCGAGAGCAGCTCTCCTCTGAGCCTTGGCAATAAACAGTAATAGCTCCCTTTTATCAAACGATTAAAACATACCAAGTGGTGTGTTAGGCATTTAGATACATCTCATCTAGTTCTCTAAGGCAGGTAATAATTATCCCCATTTTACAGATGAGGACCTAAAGCTCAGAGGCATTCAACGGCTGCCCAGGGCCTCTGCCTCTCTGAGCTTCCAGTGGGCTTAAAAAGTCAGCCTGTGATGAACCCTCCCACATCCATGGTTTCCTCCTTACGCGCCCATCTTGCAATGAAGCGGGAGCTCTTTGAGAGCAGAGCTGGGTCTGGTTTCTTTCTGCATCCCACCCTGCCTGGAACACAGTGGAAGCTGCCTTTTCTCCAAGTCCTTCTAGAAAGCCCCAGGATTCTCTGGCCCAACTCTTGCTGTGATCCTGAAGGAATAAACTCAAACTCAAGTGCCCTCCTCAAGGAAGGCCAGACCTCTTATCTGGGAAGAGGGGCTGAGCTCCTGTCAAGTGGCTTGGTGACTGTGGCTGTACATGGTAAAGTGTTTCCAGGACAAACGCTGGAGGAATCCGTATCTCTTTGCTCCTCCTCAGCAGGGCATCTGCTCACACTAATGTCCCTGGTTGTGGCCTGGAGAATCTGTCCCATTTCAGACATTGAGAAATCTCAGGTGTCTCTTTAAAGGTGATCCCATCTTTTATGGATGTGAGGGCTTCCCTTGTGTTTCAGCTGGTAAAGAATCTGCCTGCAATGCGGGAGACCTGGATTCATCCCTGAGTTGGGAAGATCCCCTGGAGAAGGGAAAGGCTACCCATTCCTGTATTCTGGCCTAGAGAATTCCATGGACTGTATTGTCCGTGGGGTCACAAAGAGTCGAACACGACTGAGCAACTTTCAGTCACTCACTCACCCATCTTTATACCCAGCTCCTCATGGCGACCCCTGGCAATCCTTGAGAGAGGAGAGGCAGGAAATTGAGCAGTGGGTCCTATTTCCACACTCCTGCCTGCATTCTATCATGTTAAAAAACAGTGTTGGGTCAGTGTGACCCGAGAAAGTGCTGAGCTGGTCCAATCTCTCCATTTATAAATAGTGAAGCCAAGGCCCAAAGAGATGAGCGTTTCCTGCAAGATCACACACGAGGAACACCCTGACCCTTCATTCAGTGCTCTTCCCATGGGATACGTTGTTTGAGCATCGGTTCAGTAACCAAGGTTCTGCCACTGAGTTCCGGGTCCTGGAAGTCACTGACTTTCCTCCGTTGCTTCTTGGTTTAGAGGACTTTGTCTCACCTGTGGGGAGAGGGGGTGGGCAGGTAAAACCACCAAAGGACAAAAACCACAGGCACCCTCGTGGGCCCTCACTGGCCCCTGCAGCTTCATAAAACGGCTGGACCACTTGTGCTCTCTGTTGCCCACACCCCCTCTGTTCCCATGGTGTGGGAGGGCTGCCTCTATTTTGAGGACTGTGGTTGTTATGGGTTCATTAGTGGCACAGACTTTCTTGCAAGGCAAGGTCTGTGCTCTTTGGCCAAACAAGGGCCTGGCTCATCCTCAGCCTGGCAGGACCAGGAGGGTTAACTGGGAGCTGCCCTCCCCGTCCTCCTTGTCTCCCTTTCTTCCAGAGGGAAGGCGCGAGCTCTCTGCCATCTACATATTTTCAGCTGAGTTATATTTTGCATAAAGTAAACTTAGCAAACAGAGAACACAGTGAGAATATATTTGGCTTTGAAGCGTCAGTGTTCTGACAGGCATTTCCTATTAGCTATCTCTGAGCCGACCAGCCCGGCTGGGTTTTGCTTAAGTGGCATAATTCTCCTGCAGTGGAGACAGCTCATTCATTAGTCATTCCAAAAGCCAAATACAAAATACCCTTCTCTAAGCCAACTCCACCAACCAGCCCCGCAGCCCGCAGCCCAGGCGGAACAGTGAAACTGTGGAGCTTATGGGCTGGCAGAGGTCAGTCCAGGAGCCACCTGTCTGAGGACCCTGGCGGAAGGCTTTGGCTTGAGCCCTCCGTTCTCTCTGGAACAGAAATGACACATCTTCCTCTGGTTGGCAAGGCCTGGGGAGCTGTTTGGAGGATGGGCTCTACCCCATTTCACTACTGAGTCACTCAACAACAGCTAGAAGACCAAATCGAATATACTGTTTGGTTTAGGGTTTTTTAGGTCCTAGAAGCTAAAGGTACTTGTTATAAGAGGAAGCAAAGGAATGTGTCCTTTCCTGCTTGGGTCTCTCTGCTGAACTCAGCCCTTCCTTGATTGGCATCCTGCATGTTTATCTCTTTTAATCCCTGTACAGTGAGGGCCAACATCCCCACTTTACAGGTAAGGAAACTGGAGCTCAGAGAAGTGACTTGCCAAAGGTCACACAGCCAGGGTTTTAGACTGTCAGGCTCCAAAATTCATCTTCTGTCCTCTGTCAGGAAGCATCCTTCAGGATGATTATTTGATTTTAAAAATGAAGATCTTGATACATATGGTAGTGAGGCTCTCGTTTTTTCAACTTTGGAAGAACTGAGAATGCCCCTTAGTCCAGGCAGGGTGGGCTGAAAAACCAGCCAGGAGGAGGCAGGGAAGGCATGCTGTTCTGAGAAGAAGGCTGACAACACCTGGGCTGGAAGCTGGTGATGGTGGCGGTTCCGATAGGGGTGGAGCCTTACTTGAGGGGGGCCAGGAACTGGGGCCAGAGGAGGGACAGGGAAGGAGTTGTTGCAGTTCCGCCACCCAGCCGGGGGTTCCGCACGTGCCCCAGTGCGTGGGCCGTCTGACAAGCCCTGACCAAGCAGAATGCCATGTGCTAAAGACCCCACTAACACCCAGTAATGAGGGGAACACCAGAGGAGCACTGAGAAAGTTCCTGTGCAGAGGCCATGAGCTGGCGGTTGTGACCACAGCTGGCGGTCGGTGTCAGACTCCCCAGGGGGCCTAATTAGCGCTCCAGGTGGATGAACACACTCACAGGTGCCCAGACCAATAGGGAGGTGGGGGTGGGGTGGGGTGGGGGAGACAGGCCAAATATATATTCTACCTCTGATTTATATGTATGCATATATGTGTGGGGGCTTCCCAGATGGTAGTGTAAAGAACCTGCCTGCCAACGCAGGAGATGTAAGAGACGCCGGTTCAATCCCTGGGTTGGGAAGATTCCCTGGAGAAGGGCTTGGCAACCCACTCCAGTATTCGTGCCTGGAGAATCCCCATGGACAGGGGAACCTGGCTCGCTACAGTCCACAGGTCCATACTCGGAAGGAGTCAGACACGACTGAAGCCACTTAGTGTGCATATATGAATGTATAAAAGCTAGGAATGAGAACCTCAGAGTCCTTTCAGAGCAGACCTCCAAAGCTTGAACTCCATATTGGTGCCCTCCTTGGCCTGGCATTAGACCTTCCTCATTGCTGGCCTCAACTCACCTGTGTAGCATTGTCTCCCCGCATCCCCTCCATCTCTGCACTTTCTGTTTCAAACTATTTGTTGTCTCCAAACACATAAAATACTTCCTCTACAGCTTTTCTGTTTGCTGTTTTCTCTGCATGCATTTTCTCTCTCCCATTCATAGCTAGCCTCACCTAGCCAACTCCTACTCACCCTTCAAAACCCTGCTAAAATGTATCAGGAAGCCTCCATCTCCCTAGGATTTATTTTATTTTATTTTTTTACTGCGTTCCTGACCCTTTTTCTTTAACTCTGGTAAACTGTTGATTCACTGTGGGGGACCCTATCCTATTTTATCTCTGGGTTTCCAGGACTCCGTGGAGAACTGACATATAGAAAATGCTCAGTCAGTTGACACAACAGCACATCCTGCATGGCTGATGATTTGAAAGTGTGCCACAGAAACGCTGTGCCTCAGACCCAAAAGAAAACACAATTGATCTACACAAACCACTTCTCTGATGTGCTCCCACCTCATCTATATCCTCAGCCTGATGTAGTGTACATACCACCTAATCTAGTAACTGGCACATATTAAGTGCTCTATGAATGGGGGCTGACATTGTTGCAGTTGTTTCTCAGGACTCAAAATGGACCCAGAAGAGTTCATAGAAAGAACGCTGAATCTGGAGGCAGGGCTGCAGTTCTGTGTCTAAGACTCTAAATTGTTGTTCAGTCGCTAAGTCATGTCCGAGTCTTTACAACCCCATGGACTGCAGCATGCCAGGCTTCCCTGTCCTACACTATCTCCTGGAGTTTGCTTAAACTCACATCCACTGAGTTGGTGATGCCATCCAACCATCTCATCCTCTGTCCCCCGCTTCTCCTCCTGTCCTCAATCTTCCCAGCATCAGGGTCTTTTCCAGTGAGTTGGCTCTTTGCATCAGGTGAACAGTATGAAAAGACTCCAAATAACTTTGGATAAGTCACTTCAGCCTCACTAGACCTCAGTTTCCTCATCTAGAGTGACAGATATAGCCAGATGTCCTATAGTTGGGCCCCTTCCAGCTCAAATGTAAACAAGCCCAAACAAAACCAAAGCAAACATCACCGGTAGATCTTAGGAAATCCAGCTCTGATCTTCCTGGTATGACCTTTGATCAGAAACCAGGGAACCAATCCCAACCTAAATGGCTCTTCTGGGGGTGTGTTCTTGTCCCAGGTAGGACCAGTCCTCAGGAAGGCAGAAACTCCTTGCCAAACTGGCGGCCAGTCATACTCACTTCACCATCTCAGAGAAAGAGGGAGAGAGTCTGTCATGGAGCTTTTGGCAAAATCCTTCTTCCTCCCCAAACACTAGCTATGATTAGCTGTGTCCTCACCACGAAACTGCAGGGGTGTGTGCGGGTGAGTCACAGATGTTCAGATCACATTTATAGAGTGCTTGCAAGGCGGAGGGGGGTGTGGCGGTTCTTCATGACTGTCAGAAGCACCCAAGCTCCCTTTCCTTAGCTCTAGCTGTTGCTGAAACCTTAGGACCCAAGTACTTGGGGTTACAGAGTTTAAGAACCATCCTCTGATGCTACCCAGTTTCCAGGCAGTTCCTTATGCCAGGCCTCTGCCATTCAGAGCAGGGCCCCTGGAGGTGGATGGGGACTTGCCCCCACACCATCGTCCCTACCTCACCCTCCGCCACCCGCCTCCCCCCACCCCACAGCAGGACTGCCACGGAACAGACCCAGGCCTGAACCCCTTTCTCCCTGATCCCTGCCATCCCTGGTCCGTGCCATCCTCCTAAGGGACTGGGAGATCTCTCGAGGAGTGGTTGATCTGAAACTTACAATCTCCCAGCCCCAACCCCCCGCCCCATACCCTAGGCTTACTCTGTGGCTGCTGATGTGAAGCAGGGCTGTGGCCACTGGTGCAGGAGTCCCAGCCCTTCTGAGCTGGGTGCTCTGTTCCCAAATGCCCCCCTCATGCCTCCATCCCATCTGGTGACGGAGGACCCTGAGCTGCAAGTACGAGCTGAGAAAGAGGTGGAGGCCTCGCAGGCGGAGGAATCCTGGCAGGCGGGCAAGTTGCAACAGGTGGACCAGGGCTGCAGCGTGCAGACCGTGAATCACCTGGGTCCTTGCTGCTTACTGGACAGAGCTGGAATAATGACAATAATAATAGAGATCCAGGGTGCTGTTATTAACACCCACCTTTCCTCCCAAGGATTGTATCTCTCCTCCATCCATCTGACAACCCTCGGGGGTGGGGGGGGGCAGGGAGTTGCTGAGGGCAGAGATTTTGTTGCCCTGTCTTAAATAGGGGGGAAATGAAGGCCAAAGTTATTCTCTGCTGAACCTGGGTAGTCCTGAGAAAAAGGCTGCTTCCCAGTGTCCTCCTGAGGTTGGGAGAGTCATGCAGCCCCACAGTTTCTGGCCCTCCCCACTGGCAAGCTCTAGGCTCAGGTTTTTGAGTTTTCACAGTCTTTCCTCTAATCTTTACTTACAACAGACTTAGGGCTAGGGATGATTATTATCCCTATTTCACAGCTGAGGACACTGAACTTCAGAGAGGTTAGGAAACTTTTCCATGGTCACACAGCAAAGAAGTGGCAGAACCAGGATCTGAACCTGCTGGATTGCCTGTGCCATCCACAGTCAAGAATCCCAGCATCTCCAAGGCTGGCTTCCAAGTCTCTCCTGGCCTTTCTCCATTGTCTTCCCCTCTCGGATTCACGCTATCTCAAGATTAGGGCTCTTCTCAGAGTTCCTTGGAGGACAGCTTTCATTTTCGTCTCTGGGCGGCCGTGGAAAAGTAGAGACTCAACACTTTAATTCTGGGGTCTTAGTAATTATCTTGTATCTACCACCCACTCAAGTCTACCCACTAGTTATTATAATAACAACAATAATAATTTAGGGAAGCAGTGATGATGATCACAGCATTCACTGATTCCCCACATTGGAGGCTGGACAGAGATAGATACAGTCTTGCCCTTTTAAAAATTTCATGATGGTTCTGGATTTGGAAGTCAGGAACATTGTGTTCTAGTCTTGGTTCTGGCAAGGATATCAGACCACATATGGCTGAGTGAGCCCCTAATCCCTCTGTGCCTTTATTTTCCCCTCAGTAAAATGGGAATAACAGTCTTGCAAGGTGAAGTGCTTTAAGCTTCTTGAGAGAACTTGGTAATAGGACCATTTTTTTTCTTTAAGCATCACCACCCCGTATTTACCATTTAAAAAAGACCCGGAAGCCTGATGCCTCAGTGATGCATTCATTGTCTTCATGCCCCAATCTCCCACTGCTCTGGCTGCTCAGCCCTTGGGGGAGGGTGCTGGGTCGGGGCTGGGGCAGAGGCTGATCTCTGCGTTGCAGTGGGAGTCTTACTTTTCCAATTCTTATCCTCAATAGCTGCCTCTGCCAAGGCCCTGGAGCTAGAAAAAGCGAGGCTATTGCCTGAGCGCAATAAATGCTTTTATTAGCCCTTTTATTAATGATGGTCCGTATTCGTTGAGAAGCTGGGACAATAGTTATTCCAGTAAAAGGATATTAAGCTCCCGCAGACAGGCCGTGTATATCTAACAAGCTCTGGCCCCCTCCCTCCCCCGACGCAGCTTTATTAGGATGCAGCACAGCCCTGGCCTCCTAGCAACTCCAAGAAGAGAGAGGAGGGTGGGGGAGGAGAGGATAAGCGGGTGTCATTAAACACACAGCCCTTTTCAGAGGTTACGGTAAACCAATCACAGGAAGCTTTTGCTTCCCCCTTGAGAGCTGGGGAGCCTGTGTGATTTTTGCCTTTTTTTTTTTCTTTGCTGCCTCTGGGTTCTTGGCTATTTTACAGCCAGAGCTGCTAGTGATGAGTTGGTAAAGAAGGAGGACATCCTTGAACCATTTGTTAAATTTGAGACCATTCCCATTCTTTATTTTCAGCTATTTTACATTATTTTTAATTTAACAAACACATTTGTAATACTTACTGTATGCGGCAGTGTTCTGAGTGCTTCTCAAATATTTATTTAATCCTCATAACATCCCTATGAAGCAGGTACTATTATTATTTCTATTCCATAGATGAGGAAATTGAGGCTCAGAGACATGAAGTGACTTGCCCAAGGTCACACAGCTAGTAAGTAACAGAACCAAGTTTGAACCAATACGGTTGTCTCCACTGTACTCCCTTTGAAATTGAAATTGAATGTGAAAAGAACTGGAAAGTATTTCTGAAATTCAGCAGCTTTATCACTTTACTAAAAGGAATTCGATGTCTTCATATAAGTGATATATAGTAAATTATAATAACAACCCTGAAATTCAGAATGTCTGCGAGTTGAAAGCATCCTTAAAGATCGTCTGATCTGATCCTCTGATGAATACAAGAATTGTCTGCAACATCCCTCATGTGTAATCCTCCAGCTTTTGCCTGAATTTCTCCAGTGACAGGGAACTCATTACCTCATCAGGCAGATTATTCTAGCTTGGCACACTTTTCACTGTTGCAAAAGAAAGTTCTTCCCCAGGCCAGACTGAAATTTAGCTCCCTGTTACTTATTCTCATGTAGCTACCTTTGTCTTCTAAAACTGGGAAAGAAAAAAAAAAGTCTCCAGTTTGTATAGGAGATCAGTCTTGAAGCACTTAAAAACAACTTTCATGCCTCCTTAAATCTTTTTCCTCTTTGGGGTTAAACTTCCTTAGTTCTTTTATGGTTCTCGTTTGTTATAATTTCCAGATTCTCTGTCTTCCTGTTTCCACCCCTCAGATGTTGTCAGTGTTCATCCCAGAGCGGTGTCAGAAGGAAGCACAACACATCAGGTGTGGTCCAGGAGCGCTGAGAACAGGATCACTTCCTGCTCTCCTTGTTTTGAACTCTACCCTCCAGTGATGCAGCCTAAACTCTGAGAGTCACATTATACCCTTGACTCACATTGAACCTTGACTTCCCAGGTGGCTTAGTGGTAAAGAATCCACCTGCCAATGAAGGACAGGCAGGAGACTCTGGTTTGATACCTACTTCAGGAAGATCCCCTGAAGGAGGAAATGGCAACCCACCCTCTCCAGTATCATTGCCTGGGAAATCCCATAGACAGAAGAGCCTGGTGGGGTACAGTCCACAGGGTTGCAGGGTCACGCATGACTGAGCATGCACGAATATTGAACTTGCAACCAATGTGTGGCTCTTTTAGCTCCCTCTTCCAAATTCTGAAATTATACTGCTGAGCTGGGTTTTTGTTTTGTTTTGAGCCCAAGGGTAGTAAATTTCATCTTGTTAAATTCAGTTCCTTGTCCAATCTATCCAGGTAGACTTGGAACCTTACCCTTTTACCCTATTTAATAGTGATTTTGTATCATCTGAAATTTTGATAAATATACTATCTGTGTTCCCATCCAAGTTGTCATCAATTATTTTTTTAAGCTGAATAGGAAAATTTCCTAGGCTAGGTTTGTGGAGGAAGATGAGGTAAAGCTAGAGTGGTTCCAAAAAGACATTTTCTCTTTGGATTGACAGCGGTTCCTGGTGTTGTGCACTTTCTGGGAATGTGAGTGTCTGGGTAACTGAGTGAAGACTCATCCAGCAACATCACTTCTGCGTCAGAGCTTGTGACCCATGATGAGACAGGAAGGCAAATATTGATAACTTGGTTCATAGATCTGATTGCTTCCTATATACTCTCTGCTGACAAGAACTGAGAGTTGAAAGGGAGGATGTTATGAAATAGAAGCAAGGCTCACTGTGAGGAGACAAACAGGACTCCCAGACCAAGTGATTGCTATAAGCATTGAAATCTCCAGAACTGAAAAAGAAGACATTCTTGGAGCGAAGACAGAGCTAACAAAAAAAAAAAAAAAAGAGCTTTGGCACATTGCATGGAGTTTGAATAGATTTTTCTCAGCTTGAACAGCCATTCTCTTCTGTCATTCCTCAGAGGCCACACCTAAAAGCCAAAAGAATCAGACTGAGGCCACCTCATTGGGGTTCACAGCAGGGGGGTCTCTGTTTATGCCAGAGGTATTGGAAATCAATTTAATGTCAAAGTCCTCCTCCCCAGCCCACTCATACCATGCACCACAGGGGTGTATTTTTAACTGTCTTTCTAATATTCCCTCAAATTGTTCTTCTCCTTGCCCGTTTTATCACAGTCTTTTTCTTCTCTAACTCCCACCTCTTCTCCTCCACAGGCTCCGCCCTGACCCCCTCAGGAGTCTGGTGGGCTGTGGTGTCCCAGGCACCTGAGTTGGATGCAGCTGTGGGGCTGGAGGTCGGTTTTGGTGCCTGGGGTTAATTACTGGTGCCTGAGACTTATGGGATTTCTAAGACAGTCACGGAGGAGAAATGGGACCAGGCTGCCAAGTCCACGTATGGCAAGCCAGGAAAGCCGGTCTGTGAGAGAGCCTGGAGCCAAGGGGGAACCAATGTCAGGGGCAGACAGGGCAGTAGATGCTGAACTGATGAGCACGCAGAGTTTTTAGTGTGTCACTGGTGGCCAAGGCAGAGGCATGCTTCATGGGGCTAAGGGCCCAGGCTGGCAAAGAACATCCCCAGCCCCATGCCTCCCTACTCCATACTCCATCTCTGAAGCCCATCTCTTTCTTGCTCCCACAATGCACTGGGTTGCTATTTTAGTTCATTCAGGCTGCTGTAACAAAAACACCATAGACTGGGCAGCTTCAAAAGCAAACACTTATTTTTCATACTTCCAGAGGTTGGGGAGTCCAGGATGGAAGTGCCAACTGACTCAGTGTCTGGTGAGATCCCATTTCCTAGATCACAGACCATCATTGTCTTACTGTGTCTACCTGACAGAAGGGGTGAGAGAGCTCTCTGGGGTCTCTTTACTTTATTTATAGTTTTTTGGCTGCACTGTGCCATGTGGCATGCAGGATCTTGGTTCCCTGACCAGGGACTGAACCAAGGACTCTTAACCATTGGACCACCAAGGAAGTACCCGGAGTCTCTTTTAGAAGAGCATGGATCCCATTCATGAGGGCTTCATCCTCGTGACTCAATCACCTCCCAAAGGCCCCACCTCCTGTTCAGTTCAGTTGCTCAGTTGTGTCCGACTCTTTGTGACCCCATGAACTGCAACACACCAGGCCTCCCTGTCCATCACTAACTCCCGGAGTCCACCCAAACCCATGTCCACTGCGTCGGTGATGCCATCCAACCATCTTATCCTCTGTCGTCCCCTTCTCCTCCTACCCTCAATCTTTCCCAGCATCAGGGTCTTTTCAAATGAATTAGCTCTTCAAATCAGGTGGCCAAAGTATTGGAGTTTCAGCTTCAGCATCAGTCCCTCCAATGAACACCCAGGACTGATTTCCTTTAGGATGGACTAGTTGGATCTCTTTGCAGTCCAAGGGACTCTCAAGAGTCTTCTCCAACACCACAGTTCAAAAGCATCAATTCTTCGGTGCTCAGCTTTCTTTATAGTCCAACTTTCACATCCATATATGACCACTGGAAAAACCATAGTCTTGACTAGATGGACCTTTGTTGGCAAAGTAATGTCTCTGCTTTTGAGTATGCTATCTAGGTTGGTCATAACTTTCCTTCCAATGAGCAAGTGTCTTTTAATTTCATGGCTACAATCACCATCCTCATGACACCACCACATCAGGGATGACACAAGCCTGCAGTCTATAATCAACTTGAATTGTCCATCTACTGGACTTGATGCACGGGGCCCACTCTCAACTCAGGAGGTGCATCCCTTCCACTCAAAGGACCTGTAATCAATGTAAGAGATGCTCCTGCTACCTGCTTCAGCTTGTTGGAGTCCCACTAGGTGGACCACCTCCACCTGGCCTCCCTGCTTGGCTAGGTTTCAGGGAGTTGGACACTCACCATCGGGCCCTGTGCCCAGTAAGATCTGAACTCAAACAGGAGGGTGGCCACCCTCAAAAAGATGGAAACCACTTATCTGTACAGAGTCAACATTTCCATTAATTTAGTAATGGCACCCACCTGCCAATGCAGGAGATGCAAAAGATGCGAGTTCAATCCCTGTGTCAGGAAGATCCCCCAGAGGAGGAAATGACAACGCACTCCAGTATTCTTGTCTGGGAAATCCCATGGACAGAGGAGCCTGGAAGACTACAGTCCATGGAGTCGCAAAAGAGTCAGACATGACTTAGAGACTAAAAAAACAACAAACTTGTAAAAAGATGCGTGTAAACAGAATCTGTTTTTTAGTCATATACATTAAGGGAGTACATAAACCAAACCAACCCCTACAGTTTGTCTGGACTGAGTATTTCACTTTACGATTTATCTTTAAGTCACACTGATCTAGTTAAAGGCCATAGGCCTTATTATTATTCTCTGTTATTAGCCAAATTCTTGTTTGCTTGTGGTCTGATTCTTTCAGGTGTAGGCTTGTGTTAATTTGTAGGGTTGATTTATTTATGTCATATTACAGTCTAGTCTATCCATTTCCTATGTGTTTTCCTCTCAAGATGATCACCAATTCAAAATGAATTAAAACCCTAAACCCAGGAGTGGGACAAAAGGAGTGAAAATGGGATTTGAGAATTTGAGAAGGATCATCTCTTGGTATTTTGGCCCAGTTGTCCTAGACCCCAAAGGCAGATGGAAGCACTCAGCTCAGAGGGGAGGGAAATAGGAAGATAACAAAGATGAAAACACCAACTCCACCCAAATGACTCAAATGAAGGTGCGTCTTGGAGTCTTTTTGTTTTTTTGAAACTCGAGGCCTGAACCTAGGAGAGCAATGTCCAGCTGCCTGTGCTCGAATGGGAGCTTCATAAATCTCCAAAAAGTGGCTGACCCTTTCTCTTCTCTCTTTGGCTCTGTTTCCTTCTTTGCTGAGGGTCCTGATTTGTCAGAGCAGAAGGGAATTACATCAGTCAGTTTTGAATCAGACAAAACAAAACCAAATGGACAGCCTTCCTTGGAAATGAAAAAATACTGGTGGGAATTTTTTTTTTTCCACCACCCCTGACTTACTAAGCAGCACTAAGTATATTAGAAGAGAGTGGACAGGATTTCAGATATATGAAGGGGAGCAGCAATTTGAACCCTGAGTTGGGTGGGGCTTGGGTAGGAAAGCAAAGGTATGGATTCA
Organism: Ovis canadensis; assembly: GCF_042477335.2. Classification (NCBI taxonomy): domain Eukaryota; kingdom Metazoa; phylum Chordata; class Mammalia; order Artiodactyla; family Bovidae; genus Ovis; species Ovis canadensis. Next base: position 205,666,523 of record NC_091245.1, on the reverse strand, counting down.
GCCTCATGATTCTCCCTCTCCCCCTGCAGATGAGAAGAGATGAAGAGACAGAAGCAGTGCAGGTATGAAGGTGTACATCTGCAGGAATGCCCCTGTACATGCCGCTACAAGGAGTAAACAGAAGAGAGTCCAGGAGAGGAAAAGAAGAGGTGAGTGAAGTTGAACAAGAAAATACTCAGGTCAATAATAGTGATCATAAGAACCACTGAGGGTAAGAGTGATAATAACTATACGCTGCATTCATCCATTCAACATGCATTTGTTCACTGCTGCTCTGGGCACAGCATGTTCTAGGGTCTGAGGATCCAGCGGTAAATGAAATTAAGCCACTCCTTCAGGAAGTTCTAGAGTAATTACTGTCAGGCAGGTAGCATTCCTCATCTCATCTATTGACCCTATGAAGTGGTTACTATTATCCCATCCTACAAACGATAAAACTGAAGCACAAAGAAGCTTTTATAACTTGGGCAAGTCTCACAGCTGAGCCAAAATTTGGCCTCAGGTCCCTCTGACCCCAGAGCCCCTAGAGTGTGATATGCAGCCCCCTCTAGTGAGTCCCCAGTGAAGCCCCACTGGCCCAGCCTCAGAGGTGAGAACTCCTTGGACCGACCACTTTCCCTCCTTGAACTTGATTCTATCCATCCGTGGCAAAGAGGGGATGGATTCACAATCTCTGAAGTCCCCTCCCACTTATTTGGAAACATATTCTATACTGGTATCCTCCCTGCTCCCAAGAGCTTCTCATGGAGATGAGTGGGAGGAGCTAAGTGGATGTTCAAAGAGAGATGACAACCCAGAGTAATATTTCCCACACAGGGTTCCAAGGATTTCTTTCCTGGGATTCTGAAGTTTTCTATGAGAATTTGATGTTTGTGAAACAGATTCCTTGAGAGTCCTCAGTTCCAGAGAGAAGCAGTCCTAGAGTTGCCTTCTGACCAGCAGAGAAGGGAGAATGATGGGGTGGAAGGAAGGGTGGGGAGAAGGGTCTGCTGGACCTCAGGAAGCAGCCTGTCTGGGCAGTTACCTTTCTTCCTGGAGGTACGGGACTGGGGCAGTCCCAGCATAGCCCCTCCCCTTAGCCTGCCTTCTTTAAATACCTGCAAGTCATGAGGGAGAGTGACTCAAGAAGGAGGGGTTATATGTATATTTAAAGCTGTTTCACAGCAGAAACCAACACAACATTGTAAAGCAATTATCCTCCAATTAAAAAAAGACTCTCTCTCTAAAAAATATCAGCAAGTCCACATGCCCCCTGAAGCTGGGAGAGGTGAAAGGCAGTGGGGGAATGGGTGGGGGGGTGCCCAAGGTGGTTCAGGGTGCACCCAGAACTTTGAGAGTCAGGCTAGAGCATTTGGGGGAGGAGGGATGTGCCGCTAAATGGTCATGGGTGCCCATACAAGGCGGGACGGGTCCCAGCTCTTCCCCTTAACCCCGACTCACCTCACCCGGCTAGTTAACTGTTCTAATGTGAAAAGTGAGGCGAGAATGTGAGCCTGGCTTGCCCAGGAGCTAAAAGCAGCCCAGGTCCCCCTGATAAGCTTAGTCAACTTACTAAATTACCCAGGAAAAATAGAGATGGAATATTAATTCCACACACCTCTCTCCTCTGCCTGGGGAACCTGCCTTCTCTGGGTTTCACTTTTCAAAGCCTGAAATAGATATGGAGATTTTGTGCTTAATTAAAGGAGAAGGGTGCTCACTTCAAGTCTTTTCAAAATCATTTTGGTTCTGAGCTCAGTGGAGCCAGTGAAGACCCAGTCACCATCTGGCAGGAAAGGTGTTAACTTGGAGTCTCCAGTCAATTCTAGACCTCAGATTCAAAAACAAAGAGAATTAATTTCGGAGTCCCCCTTGGCTGGCCCCTCCTAGCCGGTAAGCCGAGAGCCTCTGTATTGACTTGCTAGGTATTAAAAAGTTAAGTCTGCTAGGTCACCTGCAGCACAGAATGCCAGGTGCCAGAGCCTGCCCCATGGGGCAGGATTATCTTATCAGCCAGGCTGATAGCACTAGGGAAAGCCTGGCCATAAGGAGCAAATATTTATAAGCCCAACACCTTTCAGTCCGTAACAGATTAGGCACGGGATGGCAGCAAGCGCAGGGGGCTGAGTCAGCAATCAGCTCTGGGCTTTGGAGCCTGGCTCCCCATCAGAACCCTCCTGTGCATGCTCGGCTCACGAAGAAGGCATGTTGAGTGCTGAACCGTGTAGGAGGCGCTTTCCCTCCTATTCCCTCACCAGACCCTCATGCCAGCCTGCCGATAGAGCTATTGTGTTGCTCCCATTTTACAGCGGAAGAGACTAAGGTACAGAGAGGCTCACTGATTCGCACTTTCACATCGCTAGCAAGTGTGACTTAAACTAGGTTTTCTGGCTCCAGAACTTGTTTGTTTTCGAAGCTGCAGCAGTGGCCTTGACTGGTTCTCACTTGGCCATGCTTTAAATTCACAGCTCCCCAAGGAGCCCCCTGTGCCCCTCAATTCCCTGGTCACAAGCTCCTCTCACTTGGCAGATGAGGCCAACCAGAATCTGATAAAGAGGGAAAAGGAGATAGTGACCCCATGGGAACAGTCACTAAAATAGCCCTGGCCCCAAAACACACATATCCCTGTGGGCTCTCCGAGGGTTTGGAATTCATTCCTTTGGGACTCCTGGTCTTTTCTGTTTATTCATTCTCCCTGGGAGAGGTGATTAAATGACTAGATGCAAATGAATTAGAATGAGAGGTCATCCTTGGTGTCAGAGGAGGTGTCACTGATTCCCTCTGTGCCAGTGTGGAGGGAGGCTGGGGGGAACCTGGGGGAAGCCCCCTCCCTCTGGGTCTTGGGTTTCTTCTCTGCCAAAGGAGACTAAATGATCTTAGACATCCTTACTTCCTGAACCTCAGAAAAATCTCCTGGGACGAGGAGCTCCATAACCCTTCTCTTTTCACCCTCAGCCAGGAGAGCAGGAGTATTCTGAGGAAACAACTTCTAAACTGACTGCAAAAGAGGTGAGTAGCTGGGGTCAGGAAGCAGCCCGTGCAGAGGCCTGGAGGTAAGTGCCGACATGCATGTCTGAGCAACTGTGGTCCCAAAGCTTAGGTTACAAGAGGTTGAGAAATAAGGTTCAGAGATAAGCAGGAGCCAGATTACAAAAAGTCTTGTAAGACCATGTTAAGGAGTGTGGGCTTTATCCTAAGAGCAATAGGAAGCCAGAAAGGAGTTAAAGCAAAGAAGTGGTGTGACAGTAGGTGTGTTTTAATACTTTCCCTCTGTAACAAATGTGGAGACTAGATTGGAGGCCGGGGAACAGAAGAAGGTGATGGGAAGAGGAAGGGCAGTGGGAGAGAGACCCCACCTGAACTTCTTTCTGCTTCCCACCCCCTTCCTCTGATCTAGGTTGGCCTGGTTGTGATACCTGTATTTGCAAGAGTAATACTACTGGGCTTCCCAGGTGGCTCAGACAGTGAAAAGAATCTGCCTGCAATGCGGGAGACCCCAGTTTGATTCCTGAGTTGGGAAGATCCCCTGGAGAAGGGAATGGCAACTCACTCCAGTATTCTTGCCTGGAGAATCCCCTGGACAGAGGAGGCTGGTGAGTTACAGTCCATCAACTTGCAAAGAGTCAGACATGACTGAGTGATAAACACTCACTTTTTCACCATTTATAGTTGCTTCCTTTGTGCCAGGCACTGTGTGGGGTGCTGTCTGTGCTTTGTCTCATTTATGCCTCATGGTAACCCTACCAGGTAGGAATGCTTACCACCTGGAATTTATAGATGAGAAAACGTGGGTCAGAGAGGCCAGGTGTCTTGCCCTCGGTCACACGGCTGATAAGTTGCAGCAGCACTACACAGGCAGAGATGTGGCTCACTGTTTTTAACCATGGGTGCCCTGCCCCCTGAGATACCACCCCCACGGGTAGCCTGCACTTTCAGGGCAGGATGGAGCTCTGTTGGCCAGCTTCCTGCAGCAGAGGAGAATTGGAGCAGAGGTCCTAGTTAGCACAGATGTAATTTGCTGTGGGTCCCCTTTAAACATGCTGTGTGGTGCATCTGGAGAGGGTGTGAGGTCTTTGGGAGCGTTTGGGATCACATGGCTGGTTCACCTTTTTGGTCAGAGGAGAAACAGAGTCAGGCCTGGGGCAGGCTATGGTGCTACAACCCTCCTCTCCATCCACCTCTCACATGAAGGGGCCTCTCAGAAGCCTTGGGGCTTCAGGAACCACTTCCCAATCCAAAGAGGAGCCAAGAAGTCACACTTCACAGAAGCTAGAGAATGCAGAGGGAGAATGGTTGTTACTTCTTTCCCACACTGCCTTTTCTAGAGGGGAATAGGACCCCAGGTCTGGGTCAGGGAGCTCTGAAGGGCACCCCAAGGTGGTTAGCACAGGGGCAGTGCTCCCAAAGGCCAGGTAGAGTAGAAGGGTAGACTGACATCTCTGATTTGATTCCCCCAAAGTCACTGGAGACCCCCAGTGATATTCACCCACTTCTATCCCATGATACAGAACAAAGAGGTTACTTTGCTGAGAACCAGGAGCGCAGGCTTCTGTGCTGGGCCCTGCCACACTGGGCTGGGCAACCTTGGAAAGGTCCCTCTCCTGCTCCTTTTCCCTCACCGGATGGGGTGAGCCCTAAATGCCCCCTCTCCCAGCCCTGGAGTCCAAGTCTCCAGGGTCTGGATGAGCCTGTGGTCCAAGCTGGCTGGCTTCACAGCCCTCTCCAGTCATGGGGGCCCATCCTCTTTCCCAGGGGGCCACCCTGGAGCCAGGCTAGAGAGCAGGCCAGCGGTTCTGCTCCTGCCCCACCCCCTAATTCCCCACTTCACTCCCCCACTCCCCCCTTACTCTAGGAGGACACCAACCCTTCTGGGTTTGCTCTGTCAGTTGGATAGGGCAGGCTTGCACCTGCAGAAGGGCACTCTAATTTATTTTGCATCATTTTGCATTACCTGGCTCCTGGGCCTCCAGCTTGACATGCAGATTTATGTAAAAGAGACCCGACATGCAAATGAGCCAGGCCTGCCACTTGTTTTAGCAACAGGCAGGGCCGCATCACTGGCTCCTCCGGCCCAGCTGTTCTCCCCATGGCCCATGGATCGCTCAGGCTGAGGTCCGTCTCCCTGCTGCGCTGCCTCTGCTCTGCTCTGCTCAGAGCTCAGGCCAGCTGGGAAGTCAACTTGACAGCGAGGTTAGAAAGAAGAAAGCTCCAACCCTGCTTCCCCAAGGAGTTTCTGGCTGTGACCTGTTAGGAGACAGTGGAGAGATAAAGACAAACACCCCCAACTGACCAGAGAGAAAGAGGCCACCTGAGAGGTGCCCAGGGATTCAGAGGGGCCAGGGAACAGAGCTGCATAGAAAACAAGCATGAACGGAGAGGGACAGGCAGATGGACAAAGAGCAGGCAAAGCACAAAGTCAGAGAGGGGGAGAAGCAAAAAAAAAAAAAAGCCAGCAGAGACAAGAGGCAGGAGAGATGGGGACACAGGAGGGGGTTGCTGATGGAGGGGGCGGCTACTGAGAAAGGGACAGATTTCAGAGCTGCTGTGGAGGAAGAGTAAGGATATAGCAACAGCCGGGCTGCGGGGAGGAAACGTGAGGGAGGAGTTGGCGATGATGACAGCTTGACGTTGGGGGGTGGGGAGAAGGAGTCACAGGCGGAAGTGACGGGGGAGACCTGTGGGGAGAGACAGGGGCGCCGCCCCGACAGCAACTTGGCTGCCACAGGCGGGAGCCCCGCCGCCACCACCACCACCTCGCAAACCGAGTCCTACCTTCCTAGCTGTATGCGGGCTTCCGTGCTAGCTCAGTAATCAAGAATCCACCTGCCCGTGAAGGAGGTGCGGGTTCCATCCCTGGGTCGGGAAGATCCCCTGGAGAAGGAGATGGCAACCCACTCTAGTATTCTTGCCTGGAGAATCCCATGGACAGAGGAGCCTGGCGGGCTACAGTCCATGCGGTCTCAAAGGAGTCAGACTAAATACCACCACCTATAATACTTATATACCTACATATCTACAGAGCACCCTTACAAAGCACATGGATATGCAGTGGGTAGAAGAAAACATTCCACAGCCGTGAGGCTCTAGAGAGGGAGCTTGAGGGGTTGTCCAGTGTGGCAGTAGCCGCTGTGTCTGTCCTCACAGGACCTAGGGAGAATTCACAGCTGGTCACCCCAACCTTCCGGCTGGAGGGCAGCCAACAAGCTGGGTCCAGGCTGTTCCTTGCTCACCTGTCCCAGCCAGCCTCCTACTTCCTGTCCCTTGAATGCACTCGGTTTGAGCAAGAAAGTAAGCAAGCAAATCAAAACACAAAGAGGGAACCCATCATGCTCCCGCAGCCTCTTCTGTAGGGAAATTGACAGTGTGGGAGGAGGGAACGGGCAGAGGCCCTGGGTAGGTGGTGGTGAACTCTGGCAGGACAGGAATACTCCCTGGGCTTCTGGATAATCTCCACCTCTGCACTCCCCCGCCACCAGAGCTCCAGGGAGAGGACAGAGGAGGCATTTCTTAAAACCTGAGGTGTCGACACTGAAGGTGTCCTCAGAACCCCTCCAGCCCAACTTCATCATTTCGTGGAAGAGGGCGCTATGACCCAGAAAGTTCCAGCAGCCCGGTTAGGGCGTAGCCCCCATAGTGTGGGGTTGGGCTAAGGGACATTTTTTGTTAAGCAACACTTGTTCCCTCCAGATGGTCCCCTTGGCACTGACTGACCTTGCCCTCTATGCCGCTGGGATTCCACTGACTTGCCCATGTCTGTCCTGGATACACACACAGCCCCTTGAAGGGTAGACTATTTTTACTCTGAGATGGATGAATTTGGTACATATCGTGAAACTTATGGGCACAGACACTTCTGTGCACTTTTCACCTGTGCTCCAGGAAGACCTAAGGCTCTCTGGGTCACCTTTACCATCTCACCAGCTAGTACTTGCCGGTTCCCAGCAGATAAAGCCTGCAAATAGCTGAGTCCAATGAAAGTGTCGTGTGAGCCGTGGGATTTTCACCTGGCAGAGATCTGCTCTAAGCTGGGGTCTCCAGACACCTGGGTCATCTCCAGAACCCCTCCTTGCTCCTCCTCCCATCTAGAAGTGCAGGTCAGCTCCTCAGACTCCCATCACTGCCTGGGTCTGACTCAGTCCGCTTGGTTCAGCCAGAGGTCATATGGCTCCAATCCAGGCCCATCTTTTGGGTCAAAGGCCAGCCTCATGTGTCACTTCTGTGTTAAACTCTGATTCGGTGGTTTTTAACTCCTTGGAATGGGAGACCCTTCTGGGGACAGGATTAAGGCTATGAAATCTCTCCCCTCATGCTACTGTTCATGTCCTTGAGACTTTGCATATTGATATCAGGGAATTCATGGACTCTCTGAAGCCCTCAGACCAAGACAGACAGACCCAAGGGTCCTGTTGGCAGGAAGCCAGGGTCCCCGGGGAGGCCCAAGGCCCCAAATCATTTCAGAAGAAACTGAAGCCCTAACAAAGTGACATTTCAGGAGACTTCCCACAGAATGGCTTCTCTCCCCCTTTCCATCTCAGGAATTCCTTTTCTAGGCAACTGTTTCTTCCTTGTTGAAAAGTCAGATCTAAGCTTTACCACTATACCCTAGCTTCATATCGGGCAAGCTGAAATGGCACATAATGCCCAGCTCAGTTCTCCTTCCCCTTGTACTCTCTCTCTCTGTGTCCCTGTCTCCAGTGGCCCCTCCCAGGCAGCACATGCCCCTGACCCCATTTTGCTTTGTCTCAAGCCAGGGCTCAGCTGAGCACCAGACCCTGAAATGGCTCCAGAAGAGGTGCAGGGTAGATGATGCACTCTTGGGGAGTTGAAAGCTTGCTCGTCATGTCACCTCATCATCCAGGGGAGACCATGGATGTTCACGATCTCAGAAAAAGGGCCTCCGAGGGCAAGAGTGGATGGGAGGAGCAGAGAAGCCCTAGGAGAAAGGGAAGGGTAGGCAACCCAACTGAGAATTCCCTCTGCAGATTCCAGATCCTGAGTGCTGCCATATCCCTGCCCCCACCTCCCCTTTTCCAAAAGTAGGTGATAGAGAAGGCTGTGGACTGCGGACTCTGGGCCTGGCTGGAGATGCTGAGAGGCCTCTGTGTGAAGGAGGAATGATGGGAAGGCTGGAATCTCTGGGGACCAGGGCGGGCCGGGGGCCTGGGAAGATCCTTGTGGAAGGCCCAAGACCCAGGGTGGCCAGGACTCAAAGAGTAAGAGCAGGCGCCTTGCCAGAGAGGGGTCCAGCCAGCCCACAGGGTGGCCTAGTCTTCCACTGTGCCTTTAGATGGAGAAAGCTGCTTAATCTCCCCCTGGAAATCAGGAAGTTGGAACCCACACAGCTGATTACGGGACCAGAGGAGTGATTTCAGAGGAAAGATGAAAAGAATTAAAGTCAGCTCAGGAGGGAGCAGAGGAGAGAGAGCTGGGAGGTGGGGGCACGTGCTGAGGAGTTTGTCTGCAAAGCCCCTGCACCCTGAGCCCAGCTGGGAGAGCTCTTGTAGGGGCAGGTGGGGGGCTTTGCTGAGGTGGGGTGTGTGGGTGAGGGTCAGGCCTGTCACATGGAGGTATTCTGAGGGGTGAGGCTCAATGTTGAGAGGAACTACCGGGGGTTCTGAAGATCATGAGACAGCGCTGAGAGGAGACCCCCAGAGGCCGGGAATAGAGCTTAAGCCTTGATTTCCAGTCCAGGCAGGGCCCTCGTGAGTGTGGTGGTGCCAGTCCAGGCAGGGCCCTCGTGCGTGTGGTGGTGGTGATGGGGGTTGCTGTTGTGTGGGGTGGGGCCTGGTCCTCTCCACTGTCCCTCTCCTCCAGGCCTGGAAACTCCAGCCCCACGTCTTCTGGCTAAGCAGGAAAAAAGACAAGAAAGTGTGTGGTGGGTGGGTTATCTATCCTGACAGAAAGTGTCACCCAGGCCGTCCTGGGGCTGAGGGGGCAAGGACAGGGGCTTGTTGTCCCAGGAGACCCTGGGATGAGGGACAAGGACTGTCCTGTAATGGCCTTGTCCTGCTTCAGGTCTAGACAGGAGAGTTGAGGCTGGAGGACAGCTGGGCTCAGACAGAGCCTCTGGTGACTGCTCTGCTCTGTTGTCTGCCCCAGTCACTCACTCACTCACTCACTCATACACACACACGTACACACACGTACACACACACAGATGTACACACACACACACGTACACCACTCAACCATACTCGCTTGCTCTCATATTCTCTCTCTCTTTCTCTCTCTCACACACACATGCACACTTAAACATACATTTAAATAACTTGCAGACGTATATTAGCAAAAACATTCCATCTGGGCTGGGATTTCTCTCATTGCTTTGAATTCCCCTGAGTTTTAACTTGAAAAAAAAGGAAGAGGCAAAGATTTGACTAATGTTGGGTTAAGGTTTTTTTCTTACCCCTTTCTTTCTTGGTTACCGACTGCCAAGAATTTATGTTTGTAAAAGGAAAAGAATTAACTGTGTTGATTAAGAGGCAAACTCCCTGGAAACGTTCCCTCTTAACCCTTTGGTGCCCTCTCAGCAAGCGATGCTGGGGCTCTCTGGTCCAGGGCTTCACAACCTTCCAGGGGGCTGGTACTCCCCAAAGGGAGCTTACAGAATGGAGGCAGCCTGTGCCCTTCTGCTGTGCGAATGTGTATGAGGAGGAGCAGATGTGTGGGTAAGCGTTGTGAGAGTTCATGTGTGCGCGTGGGTGCTGTGAGTTTGTGTGTGCATGTGTGTGAGTGTGCAAGTGTGGGAGTGAGTGTGGTGACCACATGTCTGTCCATCAGTAGATGTGGGGTGTGCTGGGCATCCCTGCCTCCCTCTGGCTGTGTAGTAAAACACCAGGAAGGCAGAGGACCTTCAGCTTGACCAAATTAAGCGGGGGGCTACGATCTAGCAGAGGCAGGGGGGCCGAGGGGTTGGGGGTGGGGAGGTTTCAGCTGAGGAAGCAGGTTCTTTCCTGATATCTAGCAGCTGTTACCACGGACTGACCACAGCCAAAGCCAAGCCTGGCTCAGTGTCCTTGTATGGGGAACAGGGGGTGGGGGAATTCTCTCCTCTTTCCATCTCAGCCTAAGCATCCACCAAAGGTGTTCCCTCCCTGTTCTCCTTCCACAGCTCGCCCAGCCCTTAGGAAGAGCCTGGGCTGCATGGCTCCCGAGCTTATCCTCTGGGATAGGGCAGCCCTGGAGCTGGGACCGAGGGCTCTGACTGGAGAAACGATGCTGTAGGGAGAAAGAGGAGCAAAGAAAGTATAGCTCCTTAGAAGCTCTGAGCCTCATGCATATACGTCCAACCATACAGAGCTATTGAGCCCTCTACCTGGCCTCACTCCTCCTGGACTTACCTGGACTTACCTGGACAGACCTTCCGTCCCTCCTTCGTTTAACCAATTCCTACTTGTCTTTCAAGTCTTAGGTGTCCGCCCCTCCAGGAAGCCTCCCTTGCTCCTATCCTTGCATGACAGCCCCATGGGCACATAGGCACTCTCCACTTGGTATCATCCTCACATCTTCTTATCTGTTTGCCCCTGGACCCCACACTCCTCGAGGACAGAGACATTGTCTTCTTTATCTTGAATTCCCTGTGCTTAAAACCATGCTGGCACCCCGCATGGGCTCAGTTAAGGCTCACCCCCTTGAATTTAAGGCCCTTGATTGCTGAAATCAGTGTTAGTCACTCCACGGGCTGTGATCTAGATCGCCTTATATACACACCCCTGCTATGACACTGGCCATAAGACCCTAGACTAATCTGCACACATATTTGACCCTCTTAACTTTCTGTGAGTTCTGCAGAACATGAATTTCGTTGCAATCATCCTCAGGACCTAGCACAGCATCAGGCAAATAATAAAGGCCCAATAAATGTCAAATGAATGAAAGAGTAACCGAATGCATGATAAAGATCCAAGAACATATATAGATAGACTGATGTAGCTATAAAGATCATTAGGGGCTAGAGTGCGGAGGGGAGACTGTGCTATCAGAGCAGGGTGGAAGGAGAGAAGGGAAACATTAATCGAGCATTTAATGTGTGCCACAGCCCCCAGCGCTGCACCTGGCACCAAGGGGTGGTCATTTCACTGTATCATCTCCATCTTGTGAGGGGGGTACTTCCCTCATTTGACATATCAGGAAATTGAAACAAAGAGAGGTTAGGTGACCCTTGCCCAGGGTCACCCACTGAACAGATTCAGCTGGGATTCAAACCCAGAGAAATATGCTTCTCCCACTGTGCCATGGTTCACAAAGGAGGTGAGTTTTTGAGCAGTTTTGAAAGATGAGAGGGGCATGGCTTTGTAGAAAAGGATTGCAAGCCCAGGCAGGTGGAAGACTGAGGGTTCCTAGGATTAATGCTAGCTAGCTTGTCCCATGAGTTTACATAAGCTACTGTGTGTCCAGGAAGCAAGGGGAGACCCAACATGACAAGGGAAGGTGTAACCGTGGAGAAGGCGGCAGAACAGAGAGCAGCCCAGGGAGGCCTTCAAAAATAGATCTGAAGCCCTGCTTTGAAAAGGCAATGGGTGGAAACTGTCAAAAGGAGCCAACACAGATGTAGGACTTATCAGATGGCAAATGCTATGCTGAGCACATATGAACACATTTAATCCTTGTAGCAAGGCTCTGAGGTGGCTCCTGCTATGATTCCTCTACACTGGGGAGAGCGGAGACCCAGAAAGGATAAGTAAGCTGCCCCAGGTCACAGGACTGGTTTGGGTAGACCTGGGATTTGAACCCAGTCTGATTCCAGAGTTTGTGCTCATGGCCACTGAACTAAGGAAGGTGAGCAGGGATATGGAGGTCCCTCAACCTGGACAGTCAACGTAAGTCACACTGGCAGGCCACCAGGAAGCATGATCTGGATCTGGTTGGAGGGTTGTTGTTCAGTCACTAAGTCGTGTCCAACTCTTTGCAACCCCATGGACTGCAGTACTCCAAGCTTCCCTGTCCTTCACTATCTCCCAGAGTTTGCTCAGACTCATGTCCATTGAATGGGTGTTGCTATCTCATTCTCTGTCGGCCCCTTCTCCTCCTGCCCTCAATCTTTCCCAGCATCAGGTCTTTTCCAATGAGTTGGCACTTTGCATCAGGTGGTCAGATTACTGGAGCTTCAGATCAGTCCTTTCAATGAGTATTCAGGGTTAGTTTCCTTTAGGATTAACTGGTTTGACCTCCTTGCTATCTAAGGAACTCTCAAACAATCTTCCCCAGCACCACTAAAAAGCCTCAATTCTTTGGCACTCAACCTTCTTTATGGCCCAACTCTCACATCCATACGTGATTACTTTGATGTACTATGATTACAAGCCATAGCTTTGACTAGACAGACCTTTGTGGGCAAAGTGATGTCTCTGTTTTTTAATATGCTGTCTAGGTTTGTTATAGCTTTTCTTGGAAGAGCCAAGTGTCTTTTAATTTCGTGACTACAGTCACCATCCATAGTGATTTTGGAGCCCAAGAAAATGAAATCTGTCACTACTTCCACTTTTCCCCATCTATTTGCCAAGAAGCGATGGATGACATGATCTTAGTTTTCTAAGTACTGAGTTGGAGGGTAAGAGAGGTCAAGTTAAAGGAAAGATGCAAATCTCAGGCTAGTGAGTGAGGACATCATTTCAGACTGGGGAACACTTAAAAGGCAGGGGGGTGGGGCGGACAGGGACAAAGTGTCTGATGATCTAAACCTTCTCCATGCACGTGGAAAACTTTGCTTCAAGGACTCTGGGGTTCAACCCCCCCTGTCCCCAGCCCCCTGGAGGGAAGCCCCAGAGGGCTATGATGATGTGGGTTATTCCTAGGGTACTCTCCCTGGAGAACTCTAACCTACTCCCTCTCCACCCTCCCCTACCTGTGAGCAGGGGAGTCAAGCCAGAGATGGCGAGTGGGCCCACCCTGGCTTCGCCCTTGTTCCCGCTGGATGCCTGCTGTCCAGGGGGGACTGGGCCTTCTCCTCTTCTCCATTCAGGCCAGGAGCCTGGGAAAGGGGACTTGCAGCCTCCTGGTAACTCAGCTCTGACCTCTCCTGATTAGAGGGCATCTTCCCTCTCCCAGTCATGTTCTTTTGTGGTCTGGGTGGGTGTCACTGTCACAGGCCAGCCCATGCCTCTGCCCAGAGCATCCAGAGACACTTGGGGAGAAGGCAACAGCCAAGCTGTGGTCTGAGGGGAGGTTATGACCCCTCCACTGTCCTGGTCTCGTGGCTTTGCGGGACTGGCTCTTTTTGAAGGGGGGGTGCTTTGTATCAGAACACCAAGAGCTGTTCTCTTGAATACTCATGTTCAAGAAACACTTTCTGTCCAGCTTTGGAACTTTGAGTCTGGAGGGAACCAGCATCCTTGAATCCCCCCATGACTTATCTTACAGCCCCTGCAGATCAGCCGTCAGCCATCTTCTCCCTCCTCTCCATTGGGCAGAAAAATCATCTTAAAGCATATCTTGGAAAGTTCCTGTCAAACCTTTACCTTGGTACCACAACCTTATAGTCACCAAGCATTCTCGCATCCTTGGCCCATGGGACCCTCCTCATATCAGCCCTATAAGGCAGGCAGCTCAGGGATTATTAGACCCATTTTACAGATGAGGAAAATGAGATCACCTTGTGGTGAGTCATGCTGGCCCCACTGTTAGATTTCTAGGCAGTGGGATCAGAAGGCAGCCTGGGAGGGGAGGGGCTGGGATCAAGATCCATGCCAACCAAAGAGACGGGACTGGAGAGATGAGTGATCACAGGTCTCTGTGTCCAGAAAGGTCCACCTTGAGTCACCTGCCTTTCTCTGACCAAGACACCAGCAGCTTTCCCGCTGAGTGATGGTGAGTCAGCTCCCAGCCTCTCTCAGCCAGGCCCTCCTCCTCTTGGCTTTCGTAGCATCTGACTCAAGCATCTGTTTCAGGTAGGCAGTATCTGTGGCGCCTTCTGGTGTAAAGCCCACAACTAAACAAGAGGAGACATTTGAGAACTATTTGTGAATAAAGGACACCAGGAGCAGTGTTCAGACTCTTCAGAGAAAAGAGATGCCCAGTCTAGAGGGGCAGCACCTATGGCCATCCACAGTTACATAACAGCATCACCATGATACCCTGCATTGCTTTAGCACCACTTCTGAAGCGCTTCAAGCACTTTCAGCTTTATTAGGCTATTTGATCTCGTAAAAGTCCCACAAGTGGGTGGTGATAGTTACTATAACCATTTTATGGATGAGGAAACTGAGGCCTAGAAAGGTGTTAAGTGATGCACCCAAGGCCTTACAGCAAGGGAGTGGGGAAAGAGGGCTGGGTCTGTCTTGTCTTTAGAAGTTTCTCTAGGGGTTCTGTTTCTGGGACTCCCTTTTGGTGTCTACATTCCTATGAGGTAAGCTGTGGACAGAGGAGGTGACTGGCAGCAGGCTCAGAGACTCTTGCTGTCCAGGATCACTGAGAAACAGTGAGTCAGGCCCCCTAATATTGAAGTCAGTTTCCTCTTTCACTTCCCCAAACAATTGTTGGGGAGTGAGCTCACTTGTTGATCCGTAGAGTGGAGCTGAGGGTACCTGTGCAGCTGCCTGTGAAGGGTCTGATAGTTGTGGTGATCTTAAAAAGAGGCTAGTGCTCTTGCCATGGGAATCCAGCCCTCCTGACCCAGCAGTGCCCCAGCCAGGGGAGGGCATCTGGCTAGCCCTGTGTGTGGCCACAGACTCAACACTTGTTTCCTGACCTCCAGTACTGTTCCCATTCAATCCTGTCCATGGCTGAGCTTCCTTAAGCTCTCCCCTATTCTCACAAATTGTCAGTGGAGTCCCATTCCTTCCAGTCTCAGTTTGGCCTTCAAGACCCCCCCCCCCAATCAAGTTCCACACTGTCTCCCCAGCCTTTGCTCCTCTGCCTTGTCCTTCTCTATAAAGCCCTGTCTTCAGCCAAGACTGTAGGGCTTGTATAGACATGTTTTGTGTTTTCCCAGCTCCACAGTGGACTGTGATATTATTCCCTTTGTCTGGAAAGCCACTCCCACTCTCTCTGCTGGATTTTTATCCATCCTTCAAAACCTTTGATGAATGTGATCTCCTTCATGAGGCCTTCCTTGATCGCACCAACCAGGAAGTGCTCTCTCCTTCCTAGGATGTCTCACTTGGTGTACAGGTGTCTATACAAGCAATTCTCTATGTGTTGTGGCGATGGTATAAAGCCTTGGATGTTTGTAAAACTTCAGAGGTTGCAGAATTCTGCAATACCACTTGTGCACGCACGTGTGTTTGGTGTGTATGTTTATGAGAGATGAGCACAGTTATGTACAACACCTGAACACAACAAGGGATTGGACCCTTACTGGGTTTTGAATGTGTCAATCACTTCTGCTCGGCCAATGAACGGAAAGCCAGATATATCCCCCAGAGGAGAAAGAACCCTAGCTATAAAATCCATAAACACGTGGAGGAAGAAAAAATAGAGAGAAGGAGGAAAGTGAACAATATGTATTGATCACTCTGTATTCCAGGCACAGAGTCAGAGAGGAGACTTCATGTGAACAAACGAGCTCACTTAAGGCTCATAATAGCTTTTAGAGCTGGGGATTATTGCCCTCATTTTGCGAATATGTGCCATTGAGGGTCAGGGTCTTCAGGAAATAGACTCTGAGAGGAAGTCTGTGTGCAGAAAGTTAATTGGTGACCGTTCATGGAACAAGCCCTGAACAGAAACAGGCCTGGGCTGAGGGAGAGGCTGAATGGCATTGACATTGCCACGAAGTCTCAGGTGCTCCCATGGGGCTGCTAAAGCTTGGATGAGCCTTCAAAGATGTTCCCCCATCTAGGCAATGGGGCTGGGCCATTGCACCCCTAGGAAGGGACATAACTCAGGCAAGACTGCTCCCTGCAGCTGAGGGCATTTCCTGAGGAGGGCGAGCACCGTCTGCATGCACCATTCTGGACTTGAGAAATGCCTGCCCTGCACACACACAGCACTGCTGGCAAGTGGGAAGATTAGGGACTGAACTCAGGCCCATGCTTTGTCCTGGGCACCATGTGACTTTCAGTCCATCTCAGAATTCAGCTTGGCCACCCTGTACCCAAGAGGCACCTTCAGGAAGGCCATGCCCAGAAAGTCCCCTGTGAAGAGAACAGTCTCCCTTTTTGGGGAGTAGATCTAGTGTCAAATAATAGCAGTGAGAAGGCAGGTAATATTGATCAGTTACTGATGTTTACTGATTCTCACACTTTGGAAATTTTGATGGTGAAATATGAGTGTAATATCCAAAGTATGTCACAAACAGGAAAAACACCCAGGACAGTCAGAGGGCTGGCAGGATGCATCCCAGCTGAACATGAACCAGACCTGGTGGGCTCTGGAGGACAGGACTGCAGCTCTCCCCCAATGCCATGTGCTGGGAAATAACCTGGGGAGTGCTTTCTTCAGAAAACCAAGCTGAGAGAGGCAGGTCATTTGATTGAACTCGACATCTGGCTCAGCATCTGAGATGCATGTAGTAATCTCTGCTGTAAGTTTCTCCTTTTGCAAGGACCATGTCTTACTCAGCTCTGTGTTTTCTGAACCTGGCACAGGAAAATTTGTTACATGAAATCTGAATGACCCTGGGCAAGACCCCACCCTGCTCTATGCCTCAGTGCCCTCATCTATACATGAGAGGTTTCCCAACCCTGTTTCTCCTTGAAACGGGAGAATCTGGTGAAGCCTCCTTAGGAGAAGGGAGGTGAGGGGGCCGTGTCCAGGGCCTCCAATCCTGCTTTACCCAGAGCAACTCCCCTTGTGTTTGTTTATGCATCCATACGGTTTCACTTAAACTGGCATTCCTCAGCTAAAAACAAATCCTGGGAACCCCCAGGCTGCATATGATATCTGAGGTCCTTTCCACACAGCTCTGACATGTGTGGATGTGAGTGAGCAGATGAACAAATGAATTAATGAATGAGTGATTTAATGAACTCTTGGTATACCTAGCTAACATAGGCCAGTCCCTGGCCACACCATTCCTAGAGCAGCTGGCCAGCCACCCTGGGAAGTTTGGAAAGAGACACAGGGCTTTCCCGACATTCTGTCAATTGTAGGAGTCTGTCTGTCTCCACCACGGCTGTGGATGAGGCCTCCTCCCTGCAGATCCCTTGGATGCCACCCGGTCTGGGCTGTTCTCATCTTTGACTCTCCTAATATGTTGACTCAGCTGAAAGAGATACTGACAACAGCTGTGCGAGTCACTGGCCAGTCTGGCGAAAGCATCCTCAGGTTTTCTCAGTGTGTGTCCCAGGGTGTGGCACTAGCCCTGCTTGTTTCAGCTCCCTTCCCTCCTGGGGAAATGGCTCCTAATTTTGGCCTTGCCCCCCTCCCACCATCTCTCCTTTCCTTTCTTCCTCTAAGTCAGTGGTTCCTAATCCTGACTGCATGGATGGGAATCGCCTAGGGAGACTTAAAAATTACTGATGCCCAGAGATTCTGATTTCTTGCTTTGGGGTGTGGCCTTGGCAATAGAAGTTGAAAAAGCTCCCCAGGTGATTCTAATATCCAGCCAACGTTGAGAACGACTGGTCTGAGGACGCGGACTAGGACTCCCAGCCTCAGCTGAAACCGTTTCTAGCCATGGGGTTCAGATGTCTGCTGCAACTGGGGCGGAGTGGGGCCCAGGTTTCTCTCAGCAACGGAGAGGTAATTGGAAGTGGAAAGAAATACACAGTGCCACCCTTGCCCCACAAACCTAGCGCTGAGTCCCATGGGAGGAAAGCCCTCAAAGGAAGCTGAAGGGGCTATTTTCATAAAGGGTCCTATGAGATTCAGGCAGGTCAGTGTTGTTTGGGGTCCAGGTGACAGGGTGTGACTGCTTGGGGGAGGGGCACAGGACACTGTGAAGCTCAAGTGGACAGAGGACACCAGGTGGGCAGTGTGTCCCTTTTGAGGGAGCTTTGGAACAGTGCCCTGGGCGTGGGTGGCAGCATTTTCAGAAGGCCTGCTGGCAGCAGGTCCCACTCTGGGGTGACTGTGGGCTGCACAGCATCAGAGAGCAAACAGGGTTGGGGGAACAAGGCCTTGGTGAGATATGGGGTCTACTCCCCATGACAGTCCTGCTGATAAGCACATGTGGGGTGCTCCCGAGGGGCCCCCTGAATCACAGAGTGAACCTATGGCAGACAGGATTGAACAGCAGTAAAATCTGGTCATTTTCATGGGCGGGAATCCATGTGCACTTGCGGGATGGTGCGGTCTGAGGACACTACACTCTTGCAGCTGTCTGGTGGTGGTGGTGGAGGGACCAGGTACGACAGAGGGGGACCAGAGGAGCAGACTTTGTGACCTGCTCTGAAAAGGCCCCCTGGTTGGATCAGTCCCCCCAACAGCTTTCTCTCCAGTGCTCACATCTGATCAGGGTCTTCTCAACTCAAGGCTTTTCTGCATGCATGTTCTCAATGGGAATTATGTGCTTTACTTCCTGTGCAAGCTCTTTCTCTCTCTCTCTTGAAATCGCACTTTCTCCTCAATTAGAAAACCTCTTTAATTGTTAGCAGGAGCTGAGGTTTGGTTCCTTGCATGGACAATATCATTAAACACTGGAAAATAAACAAACTGGAAAAGTTTAAGACATTTTCGAACCCTGTGCTTCCCAGAGGGCGTCTGGCGCCCTGGGCAGGACAAGGTTCTGCTGGCCTGGGTTTATATTGTGTTGAAGACTTGACCCCTCCAGCTGTGAGAAGCCAAACTGACAGCGGGTTGTTTTTACTAAACTTCCCAGGATTGCAAACTTGATTCAGGAGGCATTTGCACTGATTTGCGCTGAAGTCTCCAGTGACCGCGCCAAGCTTCCTCCGCGGGCAGAGTACATGATGGGAGTGGCCAGTGGTCCTCAGAGCTGACAGCTGGTGTAAACCGTCGCAGTCCTCTGCAGCTATTCCACAGGGGCCAGGGAGGCGAGGGGAACTGTGGGAGGGGTTGGTGTGTGAGAACATTTCTTCCCATCTTGCTGAAATGTGAGTCTAATGAAATGATAATGAGGTTGTGGCCTTTAAGCTCCATTGAGCTTCTTGCGCATTGTAATTTTACCCAGAGTGGGGCTAGTTTTTGAAATGATTAAAACTATCGATTCCTAGGCCTGTGTGGCTTGAATCTGAATTCATTACAGTCCCAGAGGTGAGGGATAAACATTGCTCCCTGGTTCAGCTGGGAAACAGATCCCATCTTGTCTGAGTCTCCTGCCTACCCACCCAGCTCTCCAGCAGACCTCTGGAGGCGCAACTAACTGGAAGTGTTGGCAGACAGACAAAAATAGGACCCAGCATCCAAGTTATCAAAATCCCAACCGGGAGTCCCAGACCATTTTCTGGGACCTCTCCCTCAGGTTGGAGGAGGGAAGTGCTCAGTGTTTAGTCTCGGTGATATTTTCTTACTGACATTATAAGTGAAATGTCTTTTCTGTAGAAAGAAACACAGAAACCCTCCAAAGTTTGACCCAGAAGAATCCTGGAAGGAGAAACTCCAGCCAGAAGGGTGGCTGACAATGTGGGGTGAACTTGGACCTCCTGAGCCCCATCTTTCTCAGGATAAAATGAAGGGTTTCTCTCTCTGATTTATGCTATCACTACCGTTCTGGTTCCAAAGAGCATAAGGTGACTCTTTTCAAGTAGAAACAGGTTGGCATCTTAAAAAATAAACTTACTTTGAAAATGGTATGGAGGTTTCTCCAAAAATTAAGAAATAGAACTAACATATGATCCAGCAATTCCACTTCTGGGTATTTATCCAAAGGAAATTAAAACATTAATTCAAAAAGATGTATGCACTGTCATGTTCATAGCAGCATTATTTATAGTAGCCAAGCCATGGAAACAACCCAAGTGTCCACTGGTAGGTGAGTAGATAAAGAAGATGTGGTATACATGTATACAGTGGAATACTATTGAGCCACCAAAAAAAAGTGAGGGCATTATGGTAAGTGAAGTCAGACAAAGAAAGATAAATACTGTGTGATCTCACACATATGTAGACTTGAAAAACAAAGATCAAAACAAGAAAAAAAACTGAACTGGATGAAGGGGATTGAAAGGTACAAACTTTCAGTTATAAAATACATAAATCATGGGATGTAATGTACAGCGTGGGATGTAATGTACATGGGATGTAATGTACAGTATAGTTAATACTGTATTGTATATTCAAAAGCTGGTAAGAGTAGACCTTAAAAGTTTTCATCACAGGAAAAAAAAACTGTAACTCTGAGATAATGGATATTAACTAGATTCATCATGGTGATCATTTCACAATATATACAAATATTAAATCGTTTTATTATACATATGAAGCTAATATATGTCCATTATATCTCAAAAAAAAATCTTAAACTATTAAACTAAATAATCTTAATCTAAACCATTAAAGGAGGCCAAGTCAAGTGAAGTGAAAGTCCCTCAGTCGTGTCTGACTCTTTGTGACCCCATGGACTGACTATACAGTCCATGGAATTCTTCAGGTCAGAGTACTGGAGTGGGTAGCCTTTCCATTCTCCTGGGGATCTTCCCAGCCCAGGGATCAAACCCAGGTCTCCCACACTGCAGGCAGAGTCTTTACCACCAGGGAAGCCCCCAAGGAGGCCAAAAAGAAAATTACAGAAAATGTCAACAGCATAAAGATAGGTATGCTCCTTAAGTATGGGTGTCTTATATCAAAGTGCTGTTCTTAGCTGGTTCTTGTCTTAAGGGCTAAAGCAATTTATATACACTAGGCCCAGCTCCCTGCCTGTGTCCATGTGGGGGCCGCCATATTAAAACTGGTCAATCTGCCATCTTAATCTCCTTTCTGACAAGCCTAAGAGATCATATTTTAATGGCCCACCTGGGGCCTCCCAGGCATGTGGAGGATTGGTCTGAGGAGCAGGAGTTCTCTGCCACAGTGTGAGGGTGGTGTAAATGACTCAAGGACACAGTTGGGGTGCTGTCCTCCACATGGGGGCAAAGCAGCCTGGCAAAAAGTCCCCTTGACCCCATCCTCTCCTTTTTTTTTTTCTAACAGCCCCATTGGGCAATTGTGGCTATAAAATACACATCAATCATTATATTCAGACTGAAGCATCAAGGTCTGCCTTCAAGGTCACACACACCGTGAGCATGTCCATTTTGAAAATGGTGTGATACATTTCCAGTTTTCCTACTCACCTTTTTACAAGTAAGCATCACTATCCTGAAGCTCTCTCTATGCCAGGCGAGGGGCACGCCCTTCCTCTGGGTGTGCATCTGGGGTTCCTCCATCTCATCTTTTTTTCTGTGTGGTCCCCACTATGCTGTGGACTCCTTGAAGGCAGGGTTTCATTTTATTCCCTTTTACATCTCATAGCCCAGCACTGTGTCTAGCCCAAAACATACCTGGGCAGATGATTGTTCACTGAATGAATGAGGGAAGGAATCCATGATGGAGGTCATTTGTCATTTAATTCTCAGGACAACCTGTGAGCCAAGCAGGGCAGGAATATGAGCTCTAATTTCCTGGGAAAAAACAACAACAACGGAACTCCAGGAGGGAAGGGGCTTGGTTAAGGTCACCCGACTCCTGGAGCTGGCGCCAGGGCTGTGTTGCAGTCTGGTAGCTCAGAGAGGGTTGCGTTTTGCTGCCCACACCCGCTTGCTCTGGGACTTCTAAGAGACCCGTTCAGTCTTTCCTGGAGAGCCTCCTACACAGGTGGTTCCCTGGGGGGTTCAGATCAAGGTCCCCTTTTATTTTCTCCCCCTGCCCCACCCTCGGCACCTGGGCTTTTGAAAGATTAGGCCTAGCAAACGAACTGCAATTATGCAGTAATAATGATTCCATTTTCTCATTTTTATTAATAAAACACATATGCGACGTGCCACTCAGAGCATTCCGTGGAGAGAAAACGAGTTTCCCCACCAGGTGAATAAAATTTCACCCAGAGGCAGGCAGTTCACAAACCACCTTCTGGTCTAGGGATCGTGGGCGCTGCACTTGGCAGCCCAGTGGATGGGCCTCTGGCGCTAAGCCGGCCGCCTGCCCCAAGTCTCTGAAGTTGGAGGAGACAGGGGCCATTTCAGCTGCTCCCGGCTTGCCTTTCTGTCCCCGCTGAAATCAGCAGACCCTGACTTTTGGAGAAGCGTTCCTGCGATGTGTCAGCTGCTCCGGGAGAGCCCAGAGTGATGTATTCCAAGACCTGTCAGGAAAAAGGCTTTATGGTCAGTTAGGAACTGTAAACTCCCTCCCAAGGAATTGCCCATGGAATTTTAATGCTCTGTCTCTGCCTGGGCACTTCCTGCCACTCTTGGCCCACTCCTCGATGCATATGGAGCAGGGATCAGGTCTGAGGGTCCCCTGGGAGGGTACAGGGCTTCCCTCCATCCAAGTGTCACAGCTGGAAATGGGAGGCGAAGCACAGACAGGACTCGGGCCTTGCCGCAGCCTCAGGCCTTGGCAGGGCCCCCTGCCGTTCATTCTCCCCACTCCCTCCCCTTTCTCGGTGCAGGAGTGAGGCCCAGCACAGGCCTGAAGCAGCCAGAAGTGGAACTGTAGCCTGGCTCCTCCTTCTGCCTTTATTTAGGCAACAAACTCTGAGGGCCTCCCTCATGAGGGCCCACTGTGCACTGGGCAGGGAGCTAGGAGCTGGAGCAGTCAGGGTTCACAGTCCCCATCCCCATGACCCTCGCTGCTGCTATTCAATTCTAATCACCTACAGAAAGATGAAACAGGAGAAAAGGGAGAAATAAGAGAGAAAGTTGCTGGAGGATGAGTGTAGTCAGGAATGACCCAAAGAGGAGTGAAATAGAAAACTATGGGGCCTCCCTGGTGGTCCAGTGGTTAAGAATCCTCCTTCTAATCGCAGGTTATGGGGGTCTGATCCCTGGTTGGGGAACTAAGATCCCGCATGCCATGGATCAACAAAGCCCATGCGCTGCTGGCAACTACTGATCCCGCCTGCTTTACAGACTGTGCTCCACAACCAGAGAAGCCCCCGCACGCCACTGTGAAGGCCCAGCACAGCCAAAAAAACAAAAAGAAAAAACCGACAGACTGTCAAAAATTTTTTAAAAAAGAAAACCATGAATGGTTTGGGAAGCCCAAATCGGCCCGTTCCTACAAATGGCTCAATCTTCCACGTCTCTCTGCAAGGAAACTCATCTTCAAAATTTATGCTGATAGCTCCGAAGTCTGTATTTCTTGCCCAGACTTCACTTTTGAGTATCAGAGACACCAACGCCCGCCCCCCGCCCCCATATCCAACTATCTTTACCCGGAGGTTGCAGAGGCAACTCATCCATTACCAAACTCACTCTCTCCCATCAGCTGTATAATTATACTCTCTGATTTCCTTTTCCTTCTCCTTCTCCGCTGAACAGTCTGAGGCTGGTCCTCCTGTGTGGGTTTATGTCAGTGTCCCCAGAGCCCATTCAGCCCATGGTACATGGTAGGCATCCAGGAATATTTGTTGAAAAACAACCAGTCCTACTTCATCGAAAAGTCAGCTTCTATAGGATCTATTTTCGTAGTTTTCCCTTGTAACTCTTCTCATCTCTTTCTCCTCAAGGAGTGACCATCCTGTGGCTGCAACTCTCAAGACTGTTGCTTTAGCAAAACCCAAATGGAACTGGTGAGATTTCTTCGTCCCACAGGGAACTCTTCGACCGTTGGGGTGGGGTGGGGGGTTGGAAGGGGGTTGTCAGGACTTTCCTTTGTATCCTAAGTCTTCCAGCCCAGGGTTGGATTTGCATATGTTAATATGGAGCACTGGAGCCGGTTAATGAGAAGCAGTGGGCCATGTGGGTGAGCAGAATTCCTCAGAGTATTTTTTTCAGATGTCTTAATTCACTCTCTTTGTTGTATTTCGGCAGATCCAGGTGTTTGGATTGAGTTGGTCCTGGTCCCTGCTCCCCTCCCCCAAATCTCTGAAACCACAGATTTTTCTAGATGCCAGACTCAGCCTTTTGTCCAAAGGGTGATGTGGGGGTGTAGCATTCTGCCCACCTGGAAACAGCCCCAAGGAGCTGGCCTGAGGGAGCCAGCCCTGGGCTAGAGAGCCCCAGGCTGAGGGCTGGGGGGTGGGGGTGCTCCTGAGGGGGGTTGGGGGGTAAGGATAGAATTCCTGAGACAAGATCCCTCTATGGAGACAGCCCGCTGGGCTTCCAGCCCTCCATCTGGGTTCCACTAAAAACACATTTTGCGTGTTTCTGTTGTTCTTAAGTCTGGGTTTATTTCAAGGGGAAAATTATAAAGAAACATCTCTGCCTTTATTTCAACAGCAGCTTGTGCTTGGGTAGATTTTCATCTGTCTGGCCTGTCCTGCCTGGAGGTGAAGGGAGGGGGTGAGGGTGGGGTCACAGAGAGCAGAGGCCCAGGAGACTGAAGCCCCAGGCTCTGCTAGCTGCCAGTGTCCCAGACCACCGGGTCTGTCACCACAGCTCACCTTCCCAGCTGGATGGTTTGAGAATGAGAGGTGGGGACTGAGGGACGCACAGGGCAAGCAGAGATTGGCTCAGGCTGCCCACCTGGGAAAGCTCCACAGGCAGAAAGACAAGTGACAGAGTCCCACAGGCATTTGAAAGCCTTCCCCTGTGAGCCCAGGGCAGCATTCAGTACGTGACCACTGCGGTGAGTCTGGGTTCCATCCTGGTAGGAAGTCAGATGTAGCAGAGGCTCATCCTGAGGATTCAGGTTCTGACCCAGACCGAGAATCTGCAAGGTTACCTGGAGCCCTTGAACCTGAATCAACCCTCACCTCAGAGACACAGAAAATGAAGGTCAGAGCTAGAGAGGCCCTCAGCCACCTAGCCCAGCTTTGCCATTTCACAGGTGAGGAACCAAGGCCCAGTGGGGAGAAGCTACTTGCTGAGGCCACAGAGGGCCACTTGGTGGACCAGACCCACATCCTGGGTCTCGGTGCTGTCTGGTACTTTTCTGCAGTGCTGCTTATGAGGGTGGGTGCGTGGCCAGATCTCCATGGAGCGGCCAAGAGCCCTCATAAACACACCATTCAGGGATTAGCAAGTAGTCGTGCTCACAACACGTACACTGGCCCTTGGACCCTGTCAGCAGTACCTGCACCCCCAGCACAGCTGGGTTCCTCCAGGGTTGTCTGGGCTACTCAGGCTCTGGCAGACACAGGGTGTCTGAACACCATGGTAGATATGGACCTGTCTTTGTACGGAGCTGATGTCAGACAAAGAGAGAATTCGCAGCCCGGGCGCTAGGCCCTGGCCTTTACCCATCAGAGAGCCTTTCTTAACAGAGGTCTCTCTCTTCCTCTGAGAAGGACCTCAGCAAGGACTCAAGCTGACCTGCTTGGGAAGGCTTTGATTGCCCCCTGGTGGCTATATTTGGCATCTTCAGCCCCTGGCTTCCCAGGCCCTCAGTCTATTCATTCAGCAAATTAGTACTGAGCCCCCCTGCTGTGGGCCAGGAAACCCAGTGGTCAGTAGACTGTAGGAGATTGACATGCAAAGGGAGAATTATAACACCGCTTGATTGGTGCTATGAGGAAAGGGTAGGGCACAAAGGAAGTATAGGCAAGGAGACTAAGAAAGACTCCTTAAGGGGTATGGGCTGACATGCTTCTTGGGCTATGCATAAGCACTCAGTTATTAAGGTTCATTTATTTGGAGTTTATAGTTTACCAAAAGATTGCATTTGCATTTTTTAGTTTATCCTAATGACAGTCCCATGAGGTATGTATGATAGTCCTTGTTTTACAGATGAAGACACTGAGGCTCAGATGCTCAGCGATTTGCTCCAAGTTACAGTCTTGTAATTGACTCACTTAATTAGTACGCTTTCCAGATTGCTTCATCTGGACCAGATATCCACGGGGAGGTGGGCATACCAGGCAAGGGCTGCCAGTGGGGATTGGTGGCCACCTCTGCCACCAAGGTGTTGGTAAGGTGGAGGTTAGAACACCTCTCTCCCACCCTCAGTAAGCAGACTTCTGTTCATCCAGAGCTGCACAGTGAGGCCTGGTGGGCCTCATGGGGCAAACACAAACTGGAGAGTTCTGGGTCTGGTGATGATATCCCATTCTCATCACACACTGGGAAGTGAGGGACACAAGGGATGTTTCATTCCTCTTTGCTGCCCCCTGCATGTAGTTAGCCTCGGGCTCAGAAGCACAGGGTGAGCACTGAATGTCCCTCTGAATGAGATCCTTGGAGCCACAGCAAGGTGAGCCCTCCTCGGGGTGGGGAGCACAACTCCAGGAGGAACCTTGTCTTTCATGCCCACACACAAGCTGGAGCTCCCAGGTCCTTGTTAAAGAAGAGTGGAAAAGCCAGTGCACTGGTTAGAAACAGGCAGTGACAGTGACGAGCGGCTGCAGGGCACAGCCCAGGCAGTGCTAACTGGGAGATGAGCCACCACTGTCCGCCCTGGAGAGAGAGACCTAGCGTTCCTGACCGAGGGGCGATGCGGGTCCATTTAGGCTCTCCTCACCCTCCTGTGCGTGTGTGCTCAGTTGCTGCCAAGTCAGCCCTGGCTCTTCGTGACCCCATGGACTGTGGCCCACCAGGCCGCTCTGCCCATGGGATTCTCCAGGCAAGCATACTTCTCCCTTATCCTCCTGACCCAGGACTAGTTTGTCACGAGGTCCTGCTGACTCCCTTCCCAGACTGTCTCAGCAACCCCACTGCTACCCCAGGATCTGCATCTCATCATTTCTGCTCAGAATCTGGTTTGTCTCCTAGCTGTTCTCCCCCTCCCTTCTCCCCGCAGCTTCCCTCACAGGCAGGACCAGTGCCTCAATCACACCTGGTGGGCTCCCTCAGGATGAGTCTGAGCCTCAGGAGTACGACATCTCATAAGGGTGGGGGGCCCTCTGGGAAGGGGCTGGGCTGAAGAGAGCCTCAGTGTGGTAAAGCATAGAGGTGGGCTTGAGTGTGAGGGCCATGTGCAGAGGTCTGCTGCACCGACGGGGCAGGCTACTGGGTGTGTCAGTCGAGATGAGAGACAATGTGAAGACTCTGCTGGGGCTCAGGGTGACTTGTACCTCCCCCAGGATTCTAGGCCTGTGTGTTTCCTGCTGCTGCTAAGTCACTTCTGTCATGTCCGACTCTGTGCGACCCCATAGACGGCAGCCCACCACGCTCCCGTCCCTGGGATTCTCCAGGCAAGAACACTGGAGTGGGTTGCCATTTCCTTCTCCAATGCATGAAAGTGAAAAGTGAAAGTGAAATCGCTCAGTCTTATCCGACTCTTCGTGACTCCATGGACTGTAGCCTACCAGGCTTCTCCATCCATGGGATTTTCCAGGCAAGAGTACTGGAGTGGGTTGCCATTGCCTTCTCCGGTGTGTTTCCTAATGAGTTCTAAAATGGAGCTCCTAGGAAGCAGTGTGTTGCAAGGACAGGACTCAGTGAAGAAGATCCTTTGGACCAAAGACACTGACAAGGGGTGGAGGATTTAAATTTAATGAAGCTTCTCTGATAGCCTATCACTGACCCAACATTACAACAGCTATTCTGTCATATTTAATGCCGTTTAATCTTCACCATAGTTCTATAAGGTGATGAAACTCAGAGAGATTCAGTAACTGGCCCAAGGTCACAAAGCTGGAAAGTAACAGCACCGAGATTCAAACTCAGGCCCCTGCTAATTCCAGTGTGATTTGTTACAAGAACATCTGTAGGCAGTGCTAATTTCTGGACGTGACGTGCAGACGTTCATGAAGGAGTCAGATATTTGGGAAGACAAATGCTCAAGGGAGGGGGCACCAGGTATTTTTAGGTAGGCAGATTGCCCCTGCCACAGAGTCTGAGCTCCCTGCCAGCTCCGTCTTATCCCAGGACACATATTGTCTGCTGTGCATTTGGTCTTGTCAGTGCTCTATAGAACTGCCTTTTCAAGGACTCCATCACTCCCCAAGCATACAAATGTCTCTCCTTCATTTTTCCTGTTAAGCAGATTTAAAGAATGAACTAAGAATCTTGGCCACCATTAATTTCACAGCCTACAATTATTTGCATCCCCCCCAACTTTTTTTTTTTTTTGGCTTGAGTCATTTTAAAAAGCCCTTATGATTCTTTTAATCCCTTTTAGTAGAGCAATTCCATTCTCTTCTCTCTTAACCTCCTCTCTCCTGAATGTCCCCTACCCTACCCCCACCATGGAAAGCTTTAAATAATGCAGCAAATTCTTGTTTCATTTCCTTTTCTCTGTTTCCAGATGGATTTTTCTCCCCAGAACATCCCTGGGAATCATTTCTGTCAGATGCTTCACTAGATGTCCCTTGGTCTTTAAGCTCATCTATCCCTTCCTCCCACCCCAAAATTGCAATTTGCTATTTTAATTATAGTTTCTCTTGCCACACTTGAGGCTTTTTTTTCCCCTCCTATTGCAGTCCTCTACCTTTCTTAGATTTTAATCCTTTCTTCCAGTGCAGAGAATTCATGATTTCTGGATTCCTCCAGTTTCCTTCCTTGCTGGTAAATAATTCTTCTTAGTCTGTGTATGATTCTCATTGTTCAGATGCTGAATTAAGTTGCTGAGCAATGAAGCCAGGGTGCCCCATGTGGACTAGTGGCCCCGTCCAAGCACAGATTGAATCCCCACCCTGGAGATGATGTGTCCCTCGGTCAGTCTGGTGGCTGCAGTCCTGGGACTGACTGTCTCCTAGACCCTAGGAGAAGGGTGGCCCTAGGGCCACTGGCCACGTGCCTCTGTCTCTCTGGCCAGCTGGTGAGAGCTCCTAGGACTCTCCGAATTGGGTTCTATAAGTTGCTCCTTGCAGGCTGGGCCGGCCTTGACCAAAGACAATCTGGGTCACCAGCAGCTGTTTCCCAGGTGCCTGCTGTGTCTGTGGGCTGAGGCTGCACCTGGACCTGCGTTTGGGGAGGGAGTGAACGGGGAAGTAACCCGTGTGACGAGGAAGCTGATGAGGCTTCTATGCGAGAGGAGGACTGGACGGCAATTCTCCAGTGCATTCCAGGCATAGAGGCTGAGCTACTCACCACTGAGAGAAACTACCTGAAAGCTGCCACCCGTCCTGTTTGGGCTCACAAACCTGTCCCTGTTCTGTCCTTCAGACAGGTATGTAGGTTAGGACCAGTGAAGGTCATTTACTCTGGGTGTGTGTTGTGTAAACTTCAGCTTTGAGCCTGGCTCAGTCAGAAACATGGGATCCTTCAGGGTGACCTAGAAGTCCTGGAGAAAGGGATGATATGCTGATAGCTCTGTAACCTGAATGGGGCGCATTAGCGCCTGAGCCTCAGGGCTGATGCGATACAACCTCCGTGAAGGGCCAGTAATGGGCCACACCGATATTATTACACAGGCGAGGACATGCAAGGGACATCATTCTCCCAGTCATTCATTGCTTATCTCCTTCTGTAAGGGATCTGAGATAAGAGACCCGTTGGAAAGTGGAGAAAGAGAAAATGCTGTGGAGATCCTCAAGTATTAGGTAAGGTCTGAGGTTGTCTCCAGTGGGAGTGAAGGAAGTGGATGGGAGGGTGGTCCTGTGGAGCCAGGTGAGCAGGCAGAGTGAATACAGAGGCAGATCCTGAGAGTCCTGGAGCAGGCTCACCGGGGGATGAGAAAGGAGCAGACAGGTTGTGCATTCCATGTGAGCTTGCCTCCCTGTCCTGGAGGGACATCTGGAAAACCAAATAAGATGGTGGAAAATGAGGCAAATAAACGGTTCCAAAAGTTGGGGTCACACCCATTTTGTGAATAATCCTGACACCTACTAGGTGTGCTGTGTAAATTGTGCTTTTCTGTGCAAAAGATTTGCTTGTGAATTGGCCTTTTATGCTTCCTTGAATAGTTCAAGGGTGGTACAATGTCGAAGAGTGGCTTGGAGAGGTTTATTTTGCTCTTTTCCTCTTCATTAGGCAGTCCTCCAAAAAGTGCTAAATACAAATAACATTTTTTAAAACATGGGCAGTTGTAAATCAACTTATGTTGATTACATAAGTTGTAATCAACATAAAGTGTGATTATGTTGTGAAGTGTGTATGTAAAGTGTGAATCCAAGCCCCGTAAGAAAAGTTGCTATTTTCATTGATCTGTAAAGACTCAGCTGAATGCCCGCTACACCTTGGAGACAAGTCCTCAGATCTTGCTTTCAAGCTGATTGCAGTTTCTGGGTCTCTCCAGGCAGAGCCTACAGTTCCCACTACAGGGGTGCTCAGTGGGGTACTGGTTTGAGGCTGGCTGGAAACAGAAGCTCAGAGTCGTCTGGAGCCAGGAGTGATGAGTTTGTGAGCCAGTAGGGATTTTGGGCTGGCTGAATGCAGGGAGTGCACAGCTTCTGGGGAGGAAGGCAGGTCAAAGTGGAGGTGTGAGGGAAGTCCTTGGCAGTCCAGTGATTAGGACTTCAAGCTTACATTGCCAGGGACCTGGGTTTGATCCCTCATAGGGGAACTAAGAACCCTCATAGGGGAACTAAGAACCCACAAGTTGTGTGGTGTGGCAAAACAAACAAACAAAAAACAAAGATGGAGGTGGGAGAGAGTCTGCTTGTTCAGAGAGATGGA
Source organism: Ovis canadensis (assembly GCF_042477335.2). Lineage (NCBI taxonomy): Eukaryota > Metazoa > Chordata > Mammalia > Artiodactyla > Bovidae > Ovis > Ovis canadensis. The sequence goes on along the minus strand of NC_091245.1, from coordinate 205,636,128 downwards.
GGGGTCGGTTTGTTGGAAGGGTGGGTATCTGGGAAGGAGAAGAAGGAAGTGAGGTTGGAGAAATGATGGTGCCACACCCTTGGGTGCTGGGTGAAGGAGGCAGGTCTGCATCCTTGAGCAGGACTCTCCACTGAATGCTTTCAAGCCCAGAAAAGCTGGGTGAAAATTGGATTTTAGGAATGTTGGTCAGATGCAGGATAAATGGGAGGGTGGGGGCCAGCCAAGGAGGCCAGGAGGGAGAGGCTGTGACTCTGAGTCCAGCATGAGAAGCAAGGGCCTGGACCAGTGTGTATGGCTTAGAGATGAAAGGATACATAAGAAGTAGAATGGAAAGGACATGATGGTCAGGGGTGGAGGAGACAGCCCAAGTGGGAGGACTTGAAAGGAGAAGAAAAATGCCCCAGAAGCAGGCAACATGGGTACTTTCTATTCCCAGATGAATTCTCTGGAGAGGGCTAGTTAATCAGGCTAGTTACTGCTGTCCAGCCCTCGCTAACGTGGACACTAGAGCAGCAGAGAGAGTTCCCACAGCTCCCCCTTTCCCTGAAACGGCAGGTCGAGACAGGTAGGGGTTAATGTGGTCTGCAAATAAACCGCAGCTTAATCCTCAACAGTGCTTAATGCAGGGTAAAATGTGATAAATTATTCACATCGTACAGGGTAATAAGCAGGTTGAATTGGTGGCACCAGGCCTCTTGAGCTGTATTTTACACTCAGGTCCTCCTCTTACTCCTCTTATTTAATCATTTTCAGAACACCTGACTTAAATAGATGTTTCAGGTCTCATTTTTTTTCCCTGCAAAAATAAATTAGATCATACATTCATCTCATGACATCCTGACATTTACCATATTCTTACATTAAAATAAAGATGATTAGGAAGAAAGGAGCTCAGTAATTAGGCACAGGAGGAAGCTGGAACACACTCTTCCAAAGGTTACCCCTTCTGGCCTTCATGGAAGAAGAAGGTCTCTTCTGCAGAGAGGCTTCAGAAAGCTTATTTGCATAGGAGATGCTCCCAATTGATGGTTCATCTGAGGGAAGGAAAACTGTTTCTTTCGAGCTGACAGGGATTCTCTCTCCTGTGGAGCAGGGTGTCTGGGCAGAGGTTCTCACAGGCCTCCGGGGTGTCTGTAAAATGTATTATCATGAATAGGCCTTTTGTAGCCAAGAGCCTCCCACGAGTGGGCAGCCGTTCAATGGCTCCAATCCACGGCAGCTAATTGCCCTGAACAATGGGGGATTTGCTTTACCTTCCTCAGGCAGTCTCCCCCAAAGAGCACAGAGACCTCTGTGAGGAGAGGTTTCTTGGGGAGGGAACATTTTTCTGGTAGTTCTGCTGTCGGTGGAATTTAAAGCCAGTGCAGAAGCGCTGGAAACAACAGAAAGAGGATGGCAAACTAAGGCATCGATGAGAGACGGGAAGAGAGCACAGAGAGAAGAGGGGTGGAGCTAGTGGTGGTGAATGAAAGAATCAAGCCCAAGGACAGAAGTGGCTCCTGGGGCAAGGCAAGCTGAGGTGGACGGTAAGGTGGGCAGGGAGCAGTCAGGGCTGCGGGTGAAGTTTTGGGAGAAAGAATTAGGGCTCTCAGAAAGAAAAAGAAGGGACTTCCCTGCTGGTCCAGTGGCTCAGACTCCACGCTCCCTATGCAGGGGACCTGGGTTTGATCCCCAGTCAGGGAACTAGATCCCATATCCCACATCCTGCAACTAAGTCATGGTGCAGCCAAATTAAAAAAAAAAAAAAATATATATATATATATATAAAATGTTAAAAGCATACAGTTAAAAAAAGGAGTCAGAAAGGAGGGACATGGGAAGAGGTTAACCAGAGAAGGAGCCCCAGGAAGAGTATGGGAGGCAGCCTGCATCCCCAGCTGTTCTGAAGAGCCCAGCTAAGGGTAGTTTAACTGAGCTGTCATCTCTCCTTGCCCCAAATCTGCTTCCTTCTGTATAAAGCAGGACACGCACGCGCACACACACACATGTGCATTTTCCGATTTCTTTACTGCGTTACTGTCCGTAAGTACTTGGCAAACTCAAGCTGCTCGCTTCCTCCCCACCCATGGGTCGTTGTGGGTGTGCTCCTCTCCTTCATATCAACAGCCAGGCCAGGGAGGATGTTTTTGATGTTTAATTAGAAATACCAGACAGATGGGGACTAATAGGGTTTGCAGATGCTTCCAAAGTGGTGGGTTCTTTGTGTCCCAAAAATGGCTTTTGGGTGCCCTGGGCAGCCCATTCAGCATGTGCAGTGAGATGTGACAGTGGACCAGGACAACTTCTGAGAGAGGGGCTGGCATGGATGGGAGTGGCTGGGCCACAGCCTTGCTAGCTTCTCTAACAATGGGAAGAATAGTCAGCAAACGCTTAGAAGTAAGTGTCTCAATGGATGCTCAGCAATGAGGATGGAAAGTCCAGATTTGGTTGGAGAAAGCAGTGGTTCATGTGTACTGCATCATAGAAGAAATCAGAGAGGGATGAGGCGGAGTGGAGAGAAGGGCAGGGGAGGCAGCCCACATTTGCCAGTAGGTGTGAAAACCTGGAAACACTCCAACCTTTACCACTGAGGCAGGAGGTACCTGATTGATGTTCAGTGATGGAGTGGACCACAGGAGTGAGAATGACTGAAGGAAGTCCTTGGGGGGGCTGGCAGGCAAGCCTGGAGCTAAGGGAACATCAAGCTGCAGGAGTATCTGTGTGCTGCCTGGTAGGACCCCCACCCCCCACCCCCGCAGCCTCCGCCCAACAGCCCTGCTTCCAGCTTCCTAAGCAGGTTCATCTGAGCACTCCTGTTAGTGCTACTTAGCAATAGATGATGAGCCGGGATGTCAGCACCAGGCTCTGGAATGTTGCCTGTCCACCATCAGTATGGAAGGGAGGATCCCTGTCCAGGCTCCCCTGGGCAAGACAATGCTGAGGACGGCCAGTGGTGGTGTGGAAGCTGGAGATGGGGCATTGGTCACAAGGGCAGAAGGGCTACTGGGCACCTTGAAATACCGACTGCCCCAGAGCCTCAAACTAGAATAAAAGTTTATAGCATTCCCTTGAGGTTCAGCCCTTCTGAACATCTTACTTAAGGTTTGTCTTTATTTCCTTCAGTCACTTGAATAGAACCAGTATTTACTGCTGCTGCTGCTAAGTCACTTCAGTCATGTCTGACTCTGTGTGACCCCATAGATGGCAGCCCACCAGGCTCCACCATCCCTGGGATTCTCCAGGCAAGAACACTGGAGTGGGTTGCCATTTCCTTCTCCAATGCATCAAAGTGAAAAGTGAAAGGGAAGTCGCTCAGTTGTGTCTGACTCTGCGACCCCATGGACTGCAGCCCACCAGGCACCTCCGTCCATGGGACTTTCCAGGCAAGAGTAATGGAGTGGGTTGCCATACTGAGCCCACGTTTAAAGACTGGCCCTTAAAGAGCCCCCCAGTCCAGTAAGTCCAGTTTGAGGGACAGACAGACCAGTCATCTCAAACTAAATGCACGACAGATGTTTGAACAAGGTGCCAAAGTGGCATCAAAGAGGGAACAGGTGATTTGAGGATTAAAAAGTTAAAAACCAGCAAACATTTATTAAGTGTTTACCACATTCCAGACACACTGCTAGGGCCTTCCATCAATTAATTCCCTTAGTGATTAGAAAAACCCAGTGAGGTACGCTCTGTTATTATTCTCATTTTACAGAAGAGGAAACAGGCAAGGAGGACTTTTTTAAATGATCTAAATTTACATAACTAGTAAGCAAGAAAGCAGGATTTGATGCTACTACATCCAAGTGACTTTCTCAGTAGATGAAAGAGACTCTTGCCTGGAGAGAAAGTGGAGGAGAGCATTGCGAGCAGAGAGAAATGCATTGAGGTCACATGACATGTCCTGGGAGCAATGAGTAGCTCAGTTTCATAGGAGCAAAAAGTATAAGAGCAAGATGGAGTGGACTAGGGACTTCCCTGGCAGTTCAGTGGTTAAGACTTCACCTTCCAGTGCAGGGGATGTGGGTTCTATCCCTGGTTGGGGAGCTAGAATTCCACACCTCGTGGCCAAAAGACCAAAACAGAAAACAGAAGAAATATTGTAACAAACTCAGTAAAGACTTTAAAAATGGTCCACATCAATAAATAAATAAATAAACAAAAAGCAGTGGACTGTGAGGTTGGAGGGGCCAGACCATGTGGGGTCTGAGAGCTTAAACAGCACCCTCTTGTCACGAGGTACCCTTGAAGGGTTTTCAGAGGGAGTCCCAGAGTCAGATATACTTTTAAGAAAGACTGCTCTGGCTGCAGGATGAACTGGGGTGATGGCAGTGGGGAAAGGGTTGGGGGGCTATTGCGAGCAAGTGAGATGATGAACTGAACAGTGAAAGAGGGGGTATCTTTCTGAAATGATTTTTAGAAGGTTGATTGCATGTGGTGGCTAAAGGGGAGATAGTAAGGGTGCATCCTGGGTTTCCGGCTTGGAAACTGCCATGGCTACCAGTTGAGGTAGGAAGAGCAGGTTTATGGGAAGGTGAAGGTAGGGAGCCAAATGAGTTCAATTTCAGACATGCTGCTTTGGGGGCACCTGAGGGACTTACAGATGCATAGAGAGCAGTGGGCAATTGGATCCAAGGATCTAGATGGGTGTTGGCCATCATTCCATCTTCTCTGTCCCATCCTGCAGACAGTTCCTCCCTGGGAGCAAATGACAGGAAACATGAGACAATGGAATCTGGAGTTGGCAAGGCTGAGTGTGATTAATGCAGAAGAAATGAAGTCAGTGTTGGATGGCAATACACCCAGACTCTGTTAGACACAGCAGAAAGTGATCAAAGGTGGTAATGGATGCTCAGAATATTCACTCCACTAGACAGGGGGAATCCTTAAGTGGTTTGAAGAGGGAATTCGATAAAGGATTGAGTGTCTTTTATTTTTAGCAGTGAACTTTTATTCAATACAATGAAATTTGTTGAAGAGTCTTCATAGTCACTGAGTCAATATTAAACACCTACTGTGTGTCACGCACCTTTACATGAGCTAGGGATATAGCAGTGAAGAAAACAGACAAAAATCCTTGCCTTCTGGAGCTTCCCTTCTGATGAGGGAGGGTAGGAAGACAAATGATAAACAAAAAAGAAATGAAATACGTAATATTTGGGTTATCAACTAACTTACAGAGCTACTGTGTTGTACTGTGCTCAGTTGTGTCTGACTCTTTGTGACTCTGAACTGTAGCCCATTAGGCCTCTCTGTCAATGGAATTTCCCAGGCAAGAATACTGGAATGGGTTGCCATTTCCTTCCTACTCCAGGGGATCCTCCTGACCCAGGAATCAGACCCTAGTCTCTTGCATCTCCTGCACCGGCAGGCAGGTTCTGCCTTCTCCTGCACCCGCAGCCAGGTTCTGCCTTCTCCTGCACCCGCAGCCAGGTTCTGCCTTCTCCTGCACTGGCAGGCTCACTACACCACCTGAGCATGTGTGAGTATATTACTCGCTCAGTCATGTCCACCTCTTTGCAACCCCATGGACTGTAGCCTGCCAGGTTCCTGTGTCCATGGAATTCCCCAGGCAAGAATACTGGAGTGGGATCGTCCCAACTCAGGGATCGAACCCAGGTCTCCTGCCTTGCAGGTAGATTCTTTACCATCTGAGCCACCAGGAAGCACCTGAGCATCTTCACAGAAATTAGGGGAAGGCCACTCCTCTGGGCTGAGGCCAGCCAGTGGCTAGTCACCGAGCTTGGCGAGCAGAGCCTGGGTCTGATCTTGCTTCTTTGGCCAGGTGTCCAACCCACACAACTTTCATGGCAGCCCTAGAAAGAATGCCAATTGAATGATGGAGACAAATAAAATAAGGGAGGCAGGTGGTAAAGGAAAAGGGGTGTTACAATTAAAAACATAAGAAAGCCTCAGCAAAGAAAATGACGCTTGAACAAAGACTCAAAGGGGATGAGTAAGCAAGCTGTGCGGCTCTTTGGGAGTAATGCATCCCTAGGCAGAGGGGACGGACAGTGCAAAGGCTTGAGACAGGATCCTGCCTGGCATCTCTGAGGAGCAGCCAGGGGGCCAGTGTGGCTGGAGCGCAGAGGTGGCTGGAGCAGGGAGCACAGGGGAGAAAGGGGTAGGAGATGGATCAGAAAGGCAGCTGGGGGCCAGACACTGGAAGGACTTTGGCTTTCGCTCTGAGTGACAGGGGAAGCCTTTGAAGGATTTTGAGCAGGGGAGGGACATGACTTGACTTACTTTTTAATGAGCTCCATCTGGCTTGAAAATACAGTTCAGAAGGGAAGAATAGAAGCAGGGGAGTGTTGAGGAAGCTACCACAGGGACCAAGATGGGGTGATGGCAGTTCTGACAAGGGAGTCAGCAGAGGAGGTGAGAAGTGGTCAGATGCCAGATATGGTTTATGAAGCCAACAAAATTTGCAGATGGATCAGATACGGGGTGGGAGCACACAATGACCTGAGCCATGGAAAAATAGGTTGCCATTTGCTGAGAAAGAGAAGGCTTCAGGAGGCAACACTGGTTGGGCACAATGTCAACATTTTAATTTGAGCACTCGTGGGAATGTGCAAAACCGCCCTCCCCTGTAATAGGCCCTGACCCTTGCAATGACCCCAAATTACAGAGGACAAAACCCAGAGCCAGAATAACTTGTTTGAATCTTGCCCTGCTAATAAGTGACAGAACTAGGATTCAGACAGATCTGTGTAACTCCAAAACCCAGGTTCTTCGCCCCATACCACGTGATCTCAGAGAATTCCTTCCCCTCCGATGACCAGAAAGAAACTACTCCATGAGCCACATGGGAGCTGAGCCTCTGCCTCTATCTCTGTATTCCCAGAGTCTGGATTTGGTTGAAGAAACTAGTCAACAACACTCCTCCTCTCAACTGGAGTCATGCAGATAGAAACACCAGCTTTTCTTTGACAAACTTGGGGTGGAATATGAGGCTTGATGGGTGTCCGCAGGGAGCTTCTTGATGTTGGCCCCCACCCTGTAGAGCTTGGTTGCTGCTGCGGGCCACATCATAGACCCTGGAGGCGGTATCCTATGGGCAGACCTTCTCTGAGAGAGAGGGATGGAGAGGAAGGGGGTGGGTTTGGCATACTCTGGTCTTTCTTTTAAACTTGCTGTTAGATAAACCATTCCTCTCGCAGCATGGAGATGAAGGTCTTCTCAGATTTGACCCCCACCCCAAACCTGGCATGTGATGCCACAGCTGCTCAGAAAGTGTTTGGGAAAAAGAGTAATCTTTTATGGCTAAAATACAAGCAAGCACTTACTACCTTTCAAAGACTAGAGAAGGCACTTTGCACACGTTTCCTCCTCACCATTATATAATCCTATGAGGTAGGCAATATTTTTATTTCCGTTTTACAAATGAGAAAATGGAGACTTTGAAAAGTTAAGTACTTGACCTAGAGTGGAGCCAGTATTTCAACTAGGTGGTGTGTCCCAGAGTGAGACCTCCGGATGAGCACATGCACTCCCCCCACGTGCTGGTGAAGCCCCCACGTGCTGAGGGCACAAGGCACATTATTAGACACTAGCATAAAGTGTGTTGGGAACCAGATGAGTGAGCTGTTGGTTCTGCTTAGAGTTGGGGTGGGGGCAGAGGGGGTTGTTAACAGTCCCAGAAAGAAGGTGACAGTTGACATGGGTCTCGAAGGACAAGAAGGAATTTGTCCAAGGGATGAGATTAGGGGAGGGAGGAAATGGCATTTTAAGTGGAGGGACTGGCTTGGGCAGAGATCCTGTGCCTTGAACAATATATGGTCAGTTCAGTCGCTCAGTTATCTCTGACTCTTTGTGACCCCATGAATTGCAGCATGCCAGGCCTCCCTGTCCATCACCAACTCCGGAGTTTACCCAAACTCATGTCCATCGAGTCGGTGATGCCATCCAGCCATCTTATCCTCTGTTGTCCCCTTCTCCTCCTGCCCCCAATTCCTCCCAGCATCAGAGTCTTTTCCAATGAGTCAGCTCTTCTCATGAGGTGGTCAAGAATTGGAGTTTCAGCTACAACATCAGTCCTTCCAAAGAACACCCAGGACTGGTCTCCTTCAGGATGGACTGGTTGGATCTCCTTGCAGTCCAAGGGACTCTCAAGAGTCTTCTCCAACACCACAGTTCAAAAGCATCAATTCTTCGGTGCTCAGCTTTCTTCACAGTCCAACTCTCACATCCATACATTAGTGTTGGAAAAACCATAGCCTTGACTAGACGGACCTTTGATGGCAAAGTAATGTCTCTGCTTTTGAATATGCTATCTAGGTTGGTCATAACTTTCCTTCCAAGGAGTAAGTGTCTTGTAATTTCATGGCTGCAGTCACCATCTGCAGTGATTTTGGAGGCCCCCCCTCAAAAAAAATAAAGTCTGAAACTGTTTCCACTGTTTCCCCATCTATTTCCCATAAAATGATGGGACCAGATGCCATGATCTTAGTTTTCTGACTGTTGAGCTTTAAGCCAACTTTTTCACTCTCTTCTCTCACTTTCATCAAGAGGCTTTTTAGTTCCTCTTCACTTTCTGCCATAAGGGTGGTGTCATCTGCATATCTGAGGTTATTGATGTTTCTCCCAGCAATCTTGATTCCAGCTTGTGCTTCTTCCAGCCCAGCTTTTCTCATGCTATACTCTGCATATAAATTAAATAAGCAGGGTGACAATATACAGCCTTGACGTACTCCTTTTCCTGTTTGGAACCAGTCTGTTGTTCCATGTCCAGTTCTAACTGTTGCTTCCTGACCTGCATACAGATTTCTCAAGAGGCAGGTCAGGTGGTCTGGTATTTCTATCTCTCAGAATTTTCCACAGTTTGTTGAGATCCACACAGTCAAAGGCTTTGGCATAGTCAATAAAGCAGAAATAGATGTTTTTCTGGAACTCTCTTGCTTTTTCCATGATCCAGCGGATGTTGGCAATTTGATCTCTGGTTCCTCTGCCTTTTCTAAAACCAGCTTGAACATTAGGAAGTTCACAGTTCACGTATTGCTGAAGACTGGCTTGGAGAATTTTGAGCGTTACTTTGCTAGAGTGTGAGATGAGTGCAATTGGGAAATAAGGGTTTCCCTGATAGCTGAGTTGGTAAAGAATCTGCCTGCAATTCAGGAGACCCCAGTTCTATTCCTTGGTCGGGAAGATCCCCTGGAGAAGGGATAGGCTATCCATTCCAGTATTCTTGGGCTTTCCTTGTGGCTCAGCTAATAAAGAATCTGTCTGCAATGTAGGAGACCTGGGTTCAATCCCTGGGTTGGGATGATCCCCTGGAGAAGGGAAATGCTAGGCACTCCAGTATTCTGGCCTGGAGAATTCCATGGACTCTATAGTCCATGGGGTCGCAAAGAGTCGGACACCACTGAGCGACTTCTACTCACTTCACTCACTTGGGAAATAATGTGTGGACCAGATTTTTCAGAATAGGACCACAAAACGGCAACCCGCCCTCCAAATTCAACCTGAAGACAAGTGTAGTATGTACTTGTAAGTTGTATACTATAAATGTATTTTTAATTGTCCTAACATTTAAAAATTGAGTAATTTCTCATAAAATTCTGGACTTCTGGCTTTTCTTGAAATGCTGGAAGATAACTGCATCACCCTAGCCTTGCGTTCCTGTGTGGCCACCTGTGCTGAGAGCTGAGGATCCGCTTCCTCCTTCAGGTGGGCACGTGCTCCCTCCCACTGCCTCCCACTCCCAGCACCTGCCTGCTTTTCCCATTTGTTTAACAAACCTCCCTGGCTCCTACAGGCCTTGGAGTTTGCAGCCTTTGAGCTAGATACTCAGATGGAGCCTTGATGGGGCTGCTGTGCCATGGCAGGACTTTAAATTTTATCCTGAAGGTTATGAAAGAGAGGAGCGCGTGATCATATGAGCACAGAAGGCAGGGGGATGGGAGAGAGATGGAGGTAATGTTGAAGTTGTTAGGCACGAAGATACCCATGGATCCTTCTGGAGAATTCCTCCTCTCGGTGAAGCAGTAGTTATTCCAGGACGGTCACTGTCATGGGCACTGGACTTGGAGTCAAAGGACCTGAATTTTAAAAGAAGGCTGTCCTTTCAAACAAGACCTCCAGCAACTCTGTCTGTTTAGGAAAGGAGGAGACTTGGGTCAAAGTCTTGGCTTTGCCATTTGCTCTCTGCATATTTCTGACAAGTCACTTAACTTCTCTGAGCCTCAGTTTCCTCAGCTGTAAAACAGGAGTAACGTTACCTAGTTTACAGAGTAGTTGTGAGTATTGAATAAAGGAAGGTGTTTGAACATGTTTGTAGGCTATAGAGGTCCAAGAGAGAGTAGAAGATTACTGGGATTGATCTTACAGGAAGACCTCAGGTGCAGGGCTTGGCTCTGGGAATCCCAGACACCTAGAGGTGGCACAAACCCCAAAATATCTGGGGTTCCTGCCGTCCTGGGGCTTTTCCTAGTGACAGACCACATCAAGCTGCATAAGCAAGAACATATGCATAAGGATTTATGTCACCTGCCTCTTCCTATGCCTCAACACACACATACACACATACACACACACACACACACACACAGAATCTAGTGGAAGGGTAAAAACAGCATGTAGTCTGAGCTGGATTTGGCTTCTGGGCTTGGGGCGGGGCAGAGGGGACCCAAATCTCCTGCATCTAATATACAGCATCCCGATGACTTAGGGAGGGAGGCCGCACAATCTGTCTGGTTTTCAGCCTCTCCTTTCTTCTCTCCCTTCCCTGCCCTGCCGCTCTCTCCTCCCCCTCCCCCTCACTCCATCTCCAGCCCTGCAATTCATCACTGCTCTGTGTCCATGCCCTCTGTGACCGCGTCTCTCGGCAGCACTACTTTTGCATTTTGATGTTAAAACAATATTTTACCCAATATATGACAGCACTTGGAGCATTTGCAAAGGCCTTTCACATCTGTTATTTCGTTTGATCCTCACCAGGTCACTGTCAGGTAGGCAGGAAAGGTATTATTAGCAAGGGTGATAGTCAAAATATTTAACAACCAATATCCAAGGGGCCCACCAATTGGAATGGATGCAGGCCATACCGCTGGGCAAGGGCTGGAAGTATCCTCCCTTAGTTAGTGGAGGAAGGTCTGGGGAGGGGAGGGTCTCCAGAGGAGGGACCCGGCAGGAAGGGGCTGGAGAGGGGGCCAATTTGAAGGACTCAGGGAAATGGCTTTTTCCCAAGCAGTGTGGAAGCATGTCTGTTTCTCAAGCATGTATAACTGTACCGGTGCCTACAGCTGACTGACTGTCAGGCCAATTGCACGGATGTGAGAATTTAGGTCCAGGGAGGTCAGTCACTTGCCCAGGGTTGGAGGTGAGAAGAGGACCAGAAGTTAGGTCCCCAGACTTCTCAGGCCGTGACTTTTCTGCTACTTCATAGCACAGGCTAACTGCAAGAGCTTTTGTTTGTATCTCACCCTCCATGATGACAGCACAGCAGCCTGGAACACTGGTGACTGCTGCTCCTGAAATATGATCCTCCGCCTCACACTTCCCTTCACACTTCTTTTGCCAAGCCTTATCTGCTCTCTGTCTCCTGTCTCCTTCTCACATGTGTCGTGATCCTGCCCCCTGAATTCCCTGACTTGACTGTCTCATGACCCCATTTTCCTTTGTACTGCCTGTTCATGTTTTTGTAAATATAATTTCCATTAAACTAATAGTTTTTGGAAGTGAAATAGTCCTATTAAGTATTAATATAGGGCTTCCCTGATAGCTCAGTTGGTAAAGAATCCGCCTGAAATGCAGGAAACCGAGGTTTGATTCCTGGGTCAGGAAGATCCCCTGGAGAAGGGATAGGCTACCCACTCCAATACTCTTGGGCTTCCCTTGTAGCTTAGCTGGTAAAGTCTCTACCTGCAATGTGGGAGACCTGGGTTCAATCCTGGGGTTAGGAAGAAAGGCTACCCACCCCAGTATTCTGATGTGGAAATTCCATGGGCTGTATAGTCCATGGGGTCACAGAGTCAAACACAACTGAGCCACTTTCACTTTTCAAGTATTAATATAATGAAAAACCAATTGCTATCTGGTTTATTGCTCCTCACCTCTGATTTCTGCTTCTTAAGAGGTAATGACTTTCAACATGTTTTGCTTTTTCTTCAAATATTCATCTCAAATTTCTAGTGGAAGTAATGCTTATGTTGCAATTTTAGATTTTTTCTATTTCAGATATTATCTATTGACTTCTAGCTCAGATGCTGTCAGTGTCCCACCTGTGCCCCTTAGACAGTCCCACGCAGCATCCTTCCTCCTTTCTAACTGCAAGGGTTGCATCTCTGTAGCTGAAGGCTCTGGGACTCTGCCCTCACATGCAGCAGACTGACGGGAAATGCATATGCCACCTTCCCCACCCGCAGCAGTCCTCAACCGGTGACTTTCAGGAATTGGTGTCTAAATATCTCAGCTTCCTCCCTTTAAGGTGGAATAATTCTGATTCTATGTTTTCTCCCATTTTCCAGACTTTTCCCAGAGGGAATAAGTTCCAGTTACTCATTCTTTATTGGTTGTTTCCCCCTCCCTATGTTGCTTTCCTGCTTCTCTCTGAGTGTCCCTTGCACTTCCAGATTCAAATAAGGGGAAATCCAAGAACGTATCTTTCTTACAGGCTCTTTCCCTGCATGCGTGTGCACACACCTACCCCCACACCCATACCCCCCCACACATTCTTTCAATATTATTGAAGCACGGTTTTTAGTTAAATCAACATTCAGCATTTACATGACTATGACTATGTAAATACTGCTCACAGCTGACTGACATAATAAACTATGTATGATTACATTTCTTTTTTTTCCCCACTAAAGTTAATAATTGCTTCTTTTCTCCCCTGCGATTAGTTTTCTATGCACTTATCACCAATCCTTCTCCAAACTCTCTTATAGGCTAGAACTCTTTCTAATACTCAAATAAACTGGATTATCTATACATATGTTCTACTATCTTCTTGAAAACTTCACTCCTGGAGCCTGAGGTTTTCCTGCCCCAGGCTGGATCAGTGGCTCCCCTGGGTTGCCGTACAACTGTCATTCCGGAGCTTCCTTGATCATCTTTCTGGAAAATTCTTTAGTCTTTCTCATGTATTAGATTCTCTTTCTTTCTTGGATCCCATGTCTTCTTTCTTGGTTTATTTCTCATTCTATCTGTTAGTAGCTTTATAAGAATGGGTACATCAGAGACACATTTTTTGAAACTTGGCATGTCTGCAAGTAATTTTGTTCATGTTTATTAACAGTTTGATTGCCTAGAGAAGTCTAGATAAAAAATAATTTTCTTTCAGAATTAGGAAGAAACAGCTCAGTGGTCTTCAAGCTTCCATGCAGCCATGCTTTTATTTGTTTTTGTTTTACTTTCTATAGTAATTTATTTGAATGATATGTTTAATATTTATACATGGATTTTTATTAGCTGTTCTGTAATATGCTTATACATTTTTGTATTTGAGATGCTTTATATATTAATTTCAGTTTTTTATTTTATGAAAAATTTTATGACATCATTGAGATATATTATTGGATTTATAAAATTCACCCATTTCAAGTGTACAATTTAGTGATTTTTCACAAAATTACCAACTTGAACAGTCATCACCACAAACGAGTTTTATTTATTTATTTTTCAGAGACCTGAAGCTTTCGTCAGGTTAACACATGATTTTGCCAGAGCATTTACTTGTTTTCATTAAGTTGAAGTGAAGTCGCTCAGTCGTGTCCGACTCTTTGCGACCCCATAGACTGTAGCCTACCAGGCTCCTCTGTCCATGGGATTTTCCAGGCAATAGTACTGGAGTGGATTGCCATTTGCTTCTCCACGGGATCTTCCCAAAGCAGGACTCGAACACGGGTCTCCCGCATTGAAGACAGACGCTTTACTGTCTGAGCCACCAGGGAAATCTTTGATTTTTAAATGAATTTACTTGATGACTTGGCATAATAGAGATCCAATTTAGGACATGGTCAATGTCTCAACCTGAAGTCAGTCATCTTTGGCTCATGACCATAAGTCAGTTCTAGAAAATTTTCATCACCCCAGTAAGATTCCTCTTGCCCATTCAGCATTGTTTTGAGAAGTCTGATGCATAATGAACCCCAATCCTTTCTATGTGGCCCAGTTTTTCTCTCTAGGGATTTTAAGGATCTGCCTTTCTATTTCTGATGTCTGAAATATTACAATGATGTCAGTATAATCTTTTATACCGTTCTGGAAAATTTTTAAATAATTTCTTTGGCAATTAAGCTCCAGAATTTTCTCAGTGTCCTCTTTCTTGAATTCCTGTTCTTATATTGAACTTTCTAGTGTAATTCTCTAGTGTTCTAATCTTTCTTCCCTTAATTTTTTTTAAATCTCTTGTTACTTTATTTTAGAGAGAACTTCTAAATTTTTCTCCTCCAAACTTATACAATAAAAAAAAATTTTAACTCTCTTTATTCGTAAAAGTTCTTTCTTATCTCTGAAGGTTCTTTTTCTATAGACCTAATCTTGTTTCATGGGTACAATGGTTTCATTTCCCTCTGAGGACATAAATAATGCTGTTAAAATTTCTTTTTCTTGAATTGGTTGTTTCTCCTGAGCCCACTGAAATCTCTTTGCATGTGCACTGGGCTGGTTGAGTGCACTGGGTGGGTCCAGGGTGGAAAGCGGGCGGGAGAGGCGACCAGCGCTGCTGGCCTGAGACTGGCTCCTCACGCCTGCGGATAAGCGCGGTTAGGACAATGGGGTTCCCGGGGCGGGGCAGGGATGCCCCTTTTCCCCCAGGCCCCCCATGCTGGGCAGAGCCCAGGCCTGCAGTGGAGGAGTGGACCACATCTCAGTTTATCCAGCAGACACTTGCCCAAACTCTTTTCTCTAGAGGGTAAGTCAGGCTTTCTGAATTCTGGTAGCCTAAGGAGGTCGGAGGTGGAGGAGACTTTTAATTAAGGTAATATTAAGGATGGAGATTTTTACTTAATCCCCCTGATTTCAGTATGGTGCCTTATGGCTTTGTCTGCTTTTCCTGGTATCTTCCCCAAGTCCACAGTCTCTCTCATTCGGCCACTCCAGAGGCCTGCATTTTGCTGGGTGGGATGGAAAAGCCATCTGGCTACAAGGAATGGAGAGAAGAATCAGACTTTTAACTCTTCCTTGTGTTTTCAGCCCAACTCCATCCCATTAGCTTCAGAGTTACCTGGTACCTCTATTTTCTAAACTTTCCTGGGTTTGGTGGGTTTTTCTCTTTGTTTTTCTTTCTTTTCTTTTTTGGTTTTGGTTTTCATATCAAATTAGCTTCCTTCTTGAAGGCTTTTCCACCCCCTGTCTGCCCTGCAGGCAGCTTTCTTGTCTTTACTTCATCAGTTAATACTCACCCAACTACTTTTCGGCTTTCCAAAATTTTTTAGTATCTTCCATCAGCTATTGTCTCTTCTCTTGTTCCTGGAGTCCTTGTGGTTTTAAACTTTATTATTTACTGTCATTTTAGGAACAGAGTCACATGCATATGTTTAATGTGCCAAGTCTAACCAGAAATTCCCTTCCTTTTCTGTTGCCACAGTCTATAGCCTGACTCACATTTCTACTCTGGACTGCCCCCAAACAAATAGTCTCTTTCTGGCCCCTTTACCTTTGCCAGTAAAGTTTATGGAATATTCTCCTTACCTTCTTTGCATCCTTCAAGGCTAATATTAAATATCATAGCCATGAAAACTTCTCCAGTTATCACTGCTAGAAAAATATCTTGCCCTCTTCTAATTCCTCCTGCGTGTTTCAGCTCTCCTAAGACACCCCCTACCAAGTGGTATGTACATCCATCACCTTTCTTATATAAGTTCCTTGAAGGGAGGAACAATATCTTAACATCTTGAATTGCTTTCGACCAGATCAGTATGTTTTTGTGGAATAATAACTGTAATAATCAAATGTTTGCTCTAATGTGTACATTTTAAAAATGTGCATTTCAACCACAAAGGTTTTTAATACTTACAGTGTTAAAATTCTGTAAGTTAGAGTATTAGCTTCAAGTTTTAGATGAGGAAACAAGATGTTAAACTTACCCAAGGTCCAAGCAGGAGGCAGGATCAAAGTCAAATCCTATTCTCTTTGTCTCTAAAGTCCAAGTGGTGTGTTTCAGTAATCTTTTAAAAAAGTATTGTTAGTTATCTTTGTTTTATTAGCTTGGATACCTAACATTCTTCTTCCAACTATGCACTGTTCTCTCCACTCTGAAAGTGTAGGTGCATTGTGGTTATACCATTCATTCCAAACCCTTGTCCCTCCAGCTGGAATCTTCAGGTTGGCCCCTGTGTATCCATATCTGTCACTCATTGGGCATTTACTCTCTGCCAAACAATTAGTAATAAATATGGTAAAGAGCATGGGCTCTGAAGACAGATTTAAATCCTCTACCTACAGCTATAAGTATGGGCAAGTTACAACCTCTCTATGCTTCAGTTTCTTCCTCTATAAAAGGAACTTAATAATAGTAGATACCACATAAAGCTATGGTGAGAATTAGATAAATTAAATACACATAAACTGCTTAGATAAGTGTGCAGAAATTAATGATACCTCTTATTTTCACATGCTTCATCTCATTTAACTTCACACTGACCCTATCAGGTAGAAATTATTATCTTAACTTTGTAGTAAGGAGCCTGCTATACAGATATACATTGAGGTCCATCTGACACCAAAATCATGTTCTTAACCACCGTACTACCCAGCCAGTGAGACAGGCACTGTATGTGGACATTTTTCAGGCTTTTAAAATTTGGTAAATCCATGAACAAGACAGTGAATAACTTGATCTCCAGAGAAAAGTGAGAACCTCACTCTGTGTATGGATAAGAGCCATCCTTAGCCCTGATAACACTAGAGTTGGGAAATCAGGGCTCCAACCCCCACTGCTGTGTGACATCCTCCCCACACCCTACCCTTGTCTTGCTTCTCTCATCTGTAGGATGAAGGGTGGCACTGGCCATTTTCAAGAGCCCTTCGGTTCTCTTGCAGTCTCCCAGCAAAGCCAGGGTACTATCCGCTGAATGCCAGCACCATCTGGTGGCTGTGGGCCATAACCCAAGCCCGTTCCTTCCACTGCCACCTGGTGGCCACTAATGCCACAGTGAGTTAGCATGGCATTTTGAATTAAAAAAAAAAAATTCACACGTTATCTTTATAACAACCTGATAATATACATAAGGTTGATATTTGTATTCTCTTCTACCAACAGAAAACTGGTGTGCAGAGAGGTTAGGTGATTGGCATGGAGTCACACAGCAAGCTGGTTGGGTGTCAGAGCCTGGTCTAAAAGTTTCTGGGATATTAAGCTACCTCTGAAACAGATCTAGTGGACATTATTGAGAACCTACCAAGTGTAAGATGCTCACATTCATTTAGTCTGAGAATATCAGTGAGGTTCTGTGAGGCTAAATCATTCATTCAGCATGTGCATACAGAGTCAGGTTCTGAACTCAGATTCTACAACTCTACCCAACCATATTGCTCCTCTTCCTCCTTCATGCCTGGGACTGGCACATGGAACAACCGAGTCTTCTACCCTCCAGAATCCTATAATTCCTCTTCGGGACTGAGTCTCTACGTTTTGGCTTGGCTGATAGTCACCCAGAATAAAGACTTTATTTCCCAGGCTCCCTTGCAGCTAGATGTGGGTGGGACTCGTATAGGCAAGTCTAAGAAAGAATCTTTGAAGGAAATGGGCATAACCTTCTTTGCTGGCAGTTTCTAAAACAGTTCCTAGTGATCCTACTTCCTGGATGTCACATTCTTGAGTAATTCCCTCCCCTTGGGTGTGGGCTGGAGCAGTGTTTCTAAGAAATAGAATGTAGCATAAAGTGATGGGAAGTCACTTCTAAGATCAGCTTACAAAAGACTGTGACTTCCATCTTGCTCACATTCTTGATGTGTCTTCTTGCATGCTTACTCAACTAAAACAAGCTGCCACATTGTGGGTGGAGAACCCATGTGACAGGGAACTAAGGCCCTCAGTCCAACGGCCTGCAGGGAAGCGAATCCTGCCAATACCACGTGAGGGAGCTTGGAAGCCAGTCCTTCCCAATTTGAGCCTTGAGATTCACAGAGTGAGCCAACACCTTGGTGGCATACTTGTGAGAGACCCTGAGCCAAAAGGCCTGGCTAAGCCATGCCTGGATTCCTGAAATTATGAAATGATACACGTTGCTGTCTTATGCCTCTAATTTTTGGAGTAGTTACACAACAATAGATAACTTACATACCTTCTCCTTTCGTTCTCTCTCTCTTGCCAGTCAGAAGGTGGTTTGATAGTTTGAGAAGACAACTTGGACCGGGATATAGACTTGGGAACTGAGGACCCCCATGAGGAGAAATGAGATAGAGTCTGGGGCCTGACACAGTGGAACATTGCTATTATTTTGAATTTTCTTTCATTTTCAGCAGAGCCCAACTCTTCTCTTTTTGTTTCAAAGAGGTATGTGTCCTTTTAGTGTAAGCAAGGCTATCCCAAGCAAAATGGTAAAATAGGTGAAATTTGCATTTGATGCCTGTTTGTTCCTGCATCTTCTCTACTCTTTTCTAGCTCTTTCCATTGTCTGATGCCCAGTTCATGTCCTCAGGGCCTTCCTATGACCGTCTTAATAGAACAGATCCCAGCCTCACACTTCCCTCTTCACTCTCTTTTTGCTATTGAATTCCAGCAGGGCTCTTGTGATGCCACTTCCATCAGGAGTCTGACAAGTGTGTGCATATTTGCTTGCCGGAGTATAGGAGGAGTGGCAGGGGTGGGGCTGGAAGACAAAATACTTTAAGTAGCTTTCAAATGATGCTATTTCTGAAATTGTGGATTTATCAGAAAGAGATATTTTAAAATAGTGAGATCTTCCAGGTTTTTCTCAACTAAGTGCATGTGGGCTGCTCTGTACTCTAAGGCTGAAGAGAAAGAGGATGTGGGAAGGCCCTAGAATGAATGGGTGAATGAAAAGGAAAGGCAACTGTTGTCAAGAATACAAAATGGTAGAGAATACAGATCTTACTTCCTTTATGACTTTGGGAAGCAATTTATGGTTCCTGAGTTCCCTACCCACCTCTCACTCTCATTCTTTTTTTCATTGCCATTCTAGTAATACTTGGATATAAAATTTTATTCTCACTAAAGGTCAGAAGAATTTGGCTTTTTGAGCTCTCATAATTTATTTTTTATTATGGGTCTTAATAAATATTACATTTTAATGGTTTCTTCATGCCTAGGGAAGATCAGGGAGTATTTCTCATATCTTTGTTTCTGGCACCAAGTATGGTACCTAACAGATAGTAGGCTCAAGCACTCAGTACATGCTTGTGTATGCCTAAGGGGGGTAATTTATTTCTTAGGAAGCATCCTCAGGTCAGAGGATGCTTTCCATGCAATACCCCCTCCACACACAAATACAAACTGCTATTGCAGAATTCATTTACTTATTTAATAAGCAAGTATGGAGCTCTTAACCATATGCCAAGTACTGTTCTAGATGCTTAGGTTGAAAACATAAATGAAACAGAGCCTCTCCTTTCATGGTGCTTATGTACTAGTGGGGAAGACAGAAACTTAACCGATAAATAAGTAGAATAAATGGCATTTTGGAGGATGATGAGTACTATGGAAGAAAATAAAGTCTGAAAGGGTGGTGAGGGAGTCCTGGGGGAAAGAAGGTGGCCTGTGTGAGAGTCAAATGTGCCCCCCACCCCCAGATATTCTGAGTGCTCCCCTATACTTCCTGGCTTCCACTGCAGCAAAGAAGAGCCAGGTGGCTGGTGTTGGTCAGTGGACTATGAGCAGAAGGGGTACATATTTTCAGGCCAACGCAGTTCAGAGTTGGTAAGCCTTTTCTATCCACCTTCCTCAGAGAACTTAGAGGCATGTGTTCAACTGAAAGTGTCACCAGATGGGAAGAACCTAAGTCTCTGAGTCCTGGGTGGAGGCAAGTACTCCACCCCCATCTGCTTTGCTTTTGTTGCCCTAACACAGTGGCATTTGAACCAAGTCCCAAGGAAGGCGAGGGAGTGAGCCATGTAGTTAACTTGAGAGGAAGAGGGTTCCAGGCAGGGGGAACCTGAGAATGACATCTGGACCAGCTTGACTTACTTATAGACAACCAATTTCACTTCTCTCCAGCTGTCTTGGGTGATTTGGCTTGCACACCAGGTTCCTTTTTTAAAAAGGAAAAGAGACCAATTTATTTTGTGATTGTGAGCAAAGAAAAGTGGTACAGCTATCTACCTCTTAGCCTCTTCCTCTCGTTCTCAGGTCTCAGACTTTTTTTGTTTCAGGATAGATGTTGCTTACTCTGGATGTAATGCTGATGACAATGTCTGGATTGTGCTTTCCATCCTCCCTGGGGAGAGCTGGATGAATAGGGTTGGGTATCGGGCCATCCTGAAGCACCCCTTGGGTGGTGCTCCCCTTCTAGCTCCTGGCCATCAGAGAAACTCACCCTCACTGATTTCCATGCTCCAAGGCTCCTACATCATGTGTGGGACTTCTTTATTTTTTCTCATAGATTTAATTTCTCTTAAGACCGCTTCACAGAAGTTCCATTTTAATTGCTATTGTTTTGTCTTACTTAAAAAGATAAGTTTAATACATCCAAACATTCTTTGGTCTAGATCTTAATGACCTGTACAAGGTTAACTTTGATGAATAGTACATTTTAAGCCAAAACATACTCTCTGAACTCTAAACATAGTATAGCTTCTGGTGCTTTTATCTAAGGCAAGGAAATCATAACAATATTCTGTATAGAAAAATTCTAAATATAAAATATATAAGCTGATTCCACTTTTACTTTTTTCTTTTGTTAAAAAATCCCAATGCCTATGTTTACATAATTACACATGAAATTTTAAGAAACCTCTAATACCAATGTTTCTCAAACTTAAATAATGTTCAGTTTCCTTGTGGGGGAAAAAGAGTCTCATGGACCTCTAGAGTTGGCTTAAATTATTTTTTATGATGTTGCATACACATTTATATCCATGTGTATATATGCAAACTTGAAACTAAGGAAAAGATTAATTTTTATGGATTTTACACATCTATAAAACCAAAACAAATTTATAAATTAAATACAAACAAAACTACAAAATGGGGAAATTAAAATTTACAATGTTGATTTAATACAAGGAATGGTATTTTGCTGAAACCAAATTGCCCCTCATAATATAAATATTTTACTGACTGCAATAGCACAGATCTATTTAACCACATACCTCGTGATGACTCACTTCTCCCACTAACCTTTGTTTGTATGGTATACCAGAATATAATTTGGCTATAACTCGTTGTGACCACATCATTTATTTTTTAAATCCCTCTTTGTTTTTTTCCTCATACGCCTGCAACAATTCACTTAGTGCTATTTGCCAATCACAAATCCAAACAGAGGCAGTGAAATTGCATTCCCAGAATAACTATAAAGGGTTGATAAATATATAAAGATATTCCACCCCACCAGTAATCCAATACAAATTAAAATTAGAGCCACTTCCATTATCAAACTGGCAAAGCTTTTGAAAAGGAAAAAATAAATGCTGGTAGGTATACGTGATGGGCACCCTTGAACATTCCTGTTGAGAATGAAAAGTGGCCTGACCTTTCTGGAAAGAAACTTGGCAGTAGGTATTCACAGACTTAAGAGCTTTCAGAGCATTTCAATTAGTAATTTCACTTACAGGCTTCTATGGAAATAATTTTGAAATGTGGACAAATGTTTCCTTATAAGGATATTCAATGAAATGTTCATGTTAACAGTGAAAAATAAGAAAGCCCCTCCAAGTGTCCAAAAATAATAGCAGCAACTATATTATCCATAATTATGTAGCCATTACAAATATTTATGAACAATCTGAATAACAGGATATAGTGTTCAAGATAGAACATTGAGAAATATGGCCATTGGCAGCAACATGGATGGACCTAGAGATTATTGTACTAAGCAAAGTAAGTCAGAGAGAGGAAATACAGACACCATATGATATCACTTATATGAGGAATCTAAAGTGACACAAATGAACCTATCTATGAAACAGAAATAAACTCACAGACATAGAGAAGAGACTTGTGATTACCAAGGGGGAGCGAGGGTAGAGAAGGGATGGACTGGGAGTTTGAGGTTAGCAGACTACAAGATGGAGGTCTTACTATATAGCACAGGAAGCAGTATTCAATATCTTGTGATAAACCTTAATGGAAAAAAATATGAAAAAGAATATATATATATATACACACACGTGTAAAACTGAATCACTTTGCTGTACGGAAGAAATGAACACAACATTGTAAATCAACTATACTACAGTAAAATTTAAAAAACAACAAATGAACAAACAAAAAGATATAACATGGAAGAAAAAATAAAAAGCAGGATACAATACTGTATTTTATACATAGTTTTATTGTAAAAAAAACTGTAAATATGCAAAGTAAAAGACCCAATGAAAATAAGCCAAAACAACAAATGCTTTTTCCACCTGAAATGTAAGTAATTTATGCTTTACGTTTTTATAGTTCCCGATTTTTTTCAAGTTTTGAATAATCAGTATACAATTGTTTTGTTTTTATAATTACTGTCAACAGTCCTGTAAAGGATAGCATGTCAGCTTGGACCATGCTCAAACAGTCCTTATTATGAGTTGGAATTGCTTCCCTATAATATCTATTCACAGGTCCCAGATTTACTTTCTAGAGTTACACAGAGTAAGTCCACAACTGCTGCAGGGATATTTCAAAAGGGTCAGTTAGCAACCTTCCCCACCTCCCACCTCCATAACCCAGCTCTCCACCCCCACTTCTGTCAATTTCTTCTCTGCCCAACACTTCAAACTGTTCTCTGTCAGACAGGGTTTCTGATCTCACTAGCCTGCTTACCTTGCTCCAGACAGGCTCCTATTTAATAGGTTTCCTCTAAAAATGTGATAGTCAGAACCTGAAAGCAGGTCTCCAGAGTTCTAAAGCACAGTTGCAATTATGCTACTCCTCTGCTTAAGAACTTCCAAAAGCTCTTACCAGAAGAGCAGATTCCCCCCACCCCCCCCAACCCCGCCCCAGCTTGGCATTAATGCCCTCCTGGATCTGGTTCCAGCCTTTTCTACCTCTAACACACTGTATATCTGTGCTTTGAAACTATGGGTTGCCATGTATTAGTGTCATGAAATCAATTTATTGACCAGAATAATAAAAAAGAGTAGGACAGAAATACCAAGTTGCATTGCACATACTAAAGGCAATTAATATCACAGGAAGCACACACACACATACCCAGTCAATAGGTCATAACTGAAGTCTATTTCTTACTGTGAGTGATGATCAAAAAATTTTGAAAGCCACTGCCCATGCCAGAGCCACCTTGGGTCAGCAGCTTGTCTCTAAAATAGCTTTGTACTGCTTTGATCCCACTGTTCCCTCAGCCAGGAATTCTCTCTGCTGTCTACTGAAATCCAGGGCCCTAATAAGATGGCGCATCCTCCCTGAAGTGTTCCCCATTTTCCCTCAGATGTAATCCTGAAATGATGGTCTCGTTTCTTCAGTTCAGTCCCTCAGTCGTGTTTGACTCTTTTGAGACCCCATGGACTGCAGCACACCAGGCTTCCCTGTCCATCACCACCTCCCAGAGCTTGCTCAAACTCATGTCCATCGAGTCAGTGATGCCATCCAACTATCTTGTCCACTGTCATCCTCTTCTCTTGCCCTCAATCTTTCCCAGCATCAGGGTCTTTTCAAATGAGTCAGCTCTTCACATCAGGTATCCAAACTATTGGAGTTTCAGCTTCAGCATCAGTCCTTCCAATGAATATTCAGGACTGATTTCCTTTAGGACTGACTGGTTGCATCTCCTTGTAGTCCAAGGGACTCTCAAGAGTCTTCTCCAACACCACAGTTCAAAAGCATCAGTTCTTCGGCACTCAGCTTTCTTTATAGTCCAATTCTCACATCCATACATGACTACTGGAAAAAACCATAGCTTTGACTAGATGGACCTTTGTTGGCAAAGTAACGTCTCTGCTTTTTTATATGCTGTCTAGGTTGGTCATAGCTTTTCTTCCAAGGAGCATCTTTTAATTTCATGGCTGCAGTTACAATCTGCAGTGATTTTGGAGCCCCCCCCTCCCCCAATAAAGTCTGTCACTCTTTCCATTGTTTCCCTTCTATTTACGATGAAGTGATGGGACCAGATGCCATGATCTTAGTTTTTTGAATGTTGAGCTTTAAGCCAAATTTTCACTCTCCTCTTTAACTTTCATCAAGAGACTCTTTTTCTTCGCTTTCTGCCATAGGGTGGTGTTATCTGCATATCTGAGGTTATTGATATTTCTCCCAGCAATCTTGATTCCAGCTTGTGCTTCATCCAGCCTGGCATTTTGCATGATATACTCTGCATATAAGTTAAATAAGCAGGGTGACAATACATAACCTTGACGTACTCCTTTCCCTATTTGGAACCAGTCTATTGTTTCATGTCCAGCTCTAACTGTTGCTTCTTGACCTGCATACAGATTTCTCAGGAGGCAGGTAAGGTGGTCTTGTATTCCCATCTCTTGAAGAATTTTCCAAAGTTTGTTGTGATCCACACAGCCAAAGGCTTGTTTCTTACAGCACTCAAAATGGCTTGCCTTGTACTGTAACTTTGTACACTGAGTTCTTAAGAGTACCTGGAGGGCGGGATGGTGTCTTACCCACCTTTGAGTCCTTCAAAGACCCAGAAGCATAGTGAACCTGGTTGATGCTCAATAAGTGTCTTCCCAACTGAATATTTTCTATATCTCCTCCCGGGAACATTTTTTGGTATTTTCCCTCCTTCTATTTTCTTGACCGTAGGCCCCAACAGGCATAAGATCCTGGGGTTCCTGTTATCTACAGTGATGGCTCTAAAAATCAGTCTGTCCTGAAAGTGTTTATCTTTCTTGAGAAGTAATACAAGAAATAATATATGCTTTTATTCATTTTAAAGATATCTCCTTTATTTGAGAGCTTATCTCTCCTATACTTTTGGTGTTAAGATGTATTTTTATGGAGCAATGTTGATGATAAACTAGAAAATAATAGTTGTGTGTGTGTGCTAATTATCTTTACTTGGCAAAATAAAAACTAGTAATTCTATGCTCGTCTTTAAAAAGATTAAAATTTGTTGGTTGCAAACTCTGAAAGCCTGGGAATCAATTACCCTTTCTGGGCTGGCTGAAGATAGGTTCACTTTCTTAAATGCTAGATAAATTCACTAAATAGGCCTGGAGGAGGGTTTCTCTTCTCATCTCGAGGACTATTATTTATTGATCTGCGCTCCTCCTGTTTCCTCTCTCTAGTTCCTAAATATGTTAAACTGAAGTGAAGTCCCTAAGTCGTGTCCGACTCTTTGCGACCGCATGGACTATAACCTACCAGGCCCCTCTGTACATGGGATTTTCCAGGCAAGAATACTGGAGTGGGTTGCCATTTTCTTCTACTGCTAAGTCACTTCAGTCGTGTCCGACTCTGTGCGACCCCATAGTCGGCAGCCCACCAGGCTCCCCTGTCCCTGGGATTCTCCAGGTAAGAACACTGGAGTGGGTTGCCATTTCCTTCTCCAATGCATGAAAGTGAAAAGTGAAAGTGAAGTCGTTCAGCGACCCCACGGACTGCAGCCTACCAGGCTCCTCCGCCCATGGGATTTTCCAGGCAAGAGTACTGCAGTGGGATGCCATTGCCTTCTCCGCCATTTCCTTCTAATTACCCCTTAAATTCCTGACCTAAATGTATCTCTGGCCCTTTAAATGGGGGCGTGGCGTAGCGTGGCGGACAGCCCAGGAGAGACCCGGGAGAGATAAAGAAAGCGGAAGCGTGGCCAACGGGTATATACTGCGCGTGCGTGAGGCTAGAGCAGGGGGCGGGGTTACGTGGTCCGTGGGTTGCGGGGGGGGTCCTAGGCTGGCGCGGCAGAGAGCTCAGGTAAGGAATCTCCGGAGAGCGGCCCAACAGGGTGAGGACGCCGGTCGGGGGCTGTACGCGGGGCGGCAAGAGAACGCGGGCCAGGTCCCCGAGCCTTGCCCCTTTCCGACAGCGGCGCGGCTTCAGACAGGCTAACTGGACCAAGGCCCACCGACGGGGCGGGGTTTTTCTGGGGCAGAGGGGAGTACCCTGTGTTTGGCCTGGAAATGGGTTAGTTTCCACTTGTTGGTTTCATGGAATGAGAGGCTCAGGTGCAGAGGCACTTGCTTACCCAGATTGTGAGTCTTGGAGGCCGGCAGTCACTCCCCCAGAAGGAACAGGTGTGTAACCTGCCTTTGGGGCCTAGGGCACAGGTGTAGTCTCTTCCATCCCTCGAGGCCTGGGATGAGTGTGCTACTCTAGTGTGGAGCCGAGGCTTAGGCGGGGTGTCCACCTCTTAGGATTTGTGCACACCCTGTGAGGTTCGGTCCATTTCTCTCTGGTTGCGAAGTGTGCCCTAGAGTGAGGGCAGCAGGAGACAACTTGGGTCTCTAATGTTCGAGGCCGTTCCTGTGTCCTGGTTAGTTCTCCAAGTGTGGTACTCGGGGGGAGTGGTGGTGGCCGGGAAGGGCAGGGTTGCCTAAAATGTTTGGATGTGTTTCGAAGGAGAGAAGGTGGATCCATGCCACTGGTTTTCAGTAACTGCTGGGGACCCTTCTCCAAACAGGCATGCCTCCTTCATACCCTGCTAATATTAGATTGATACTAGAATGGTCAGGAAGGCTGTGTCCACTGCCACACTCCCAGCACCCCAAAGAACAAACCAAACGTGGTTCTTAACTTGTGGTGCCAGCTTTACTCCAGATGTCATCTATTAGGAGATCAGGTACGAGTCAGGGTTTCAGGTATCTGATGTAAGTAGGGATGGAGACTCTACATGTGTTTGTGTAAGATATGGGTTTACTCATGGTTAAACTTAAGAGTAGATATTGAAATCTCTGGTAATAGCTGGTGTATTCCATAGAATGCAGAATAAAGATAAACGAGAAAAAATTCTGGTTGATCTTTTGGGTTTCTTATCTCAAAGAGACATAGGTGAAAAAA
This sequence comes from Ovis canadensis, assembly GCF_042477335.2. NCBI lineage: Eukaryota > Metazoa > Chordata > Mammalia > Artiodactyla > Bovidae > Ovis > Ovis canadensis. Next base: position 205,609,148 of record NC_091245.1, on the reverse strand, counting down.
TTTTTTCCAGGGGTCAAGGGAATAGTATGTTGCTTATCCTTTATACATTTCCTTTGTACCTGGACCAGTATCAGCAGATGGGTGTTTTCTGTCTTCCAGAATACTGGGACATCTTGGTGACTTTTCAGCTCTTTCCCACCCTTTTATAGACATTTCAACCACTGTGATATCAAATGTAGTTATGTATGTTAATGAAAAGTAAGGCCTGTTGAACTTAAGTGTATTTAACTTTTGATATGTTTGTAGTTTTCACAAGAGTTTAGATATCATCTTAACCTACAGCTTCAGGTGTCATTTGTACATATTTGTAAGAACAAACTGTTCTATTCTTAAATGGATCTTAATGTATGAATTATCTTCATTCTGTGTAACAGCCTTTCTGTTACTTCATCCAACCTTAAGCACCGCAGAGAGAAGAGAAAACTCCTACCTCTAATATTTATAAATTTCAGGAAAGGACACTGGTTGGCCAGATTGGATATAAGAGTATCATGTACTTATGCTTTTGGCTAAGAAGATAGGGTATTTGATTGGAAGAACTACCAAAATTACATGGTTGAAACCTCTGTTTCTGAAGTCCATGAGTAAAGTGAAATGAGTACCCTCAAGTGTGATGCCCAGTTAACTACAAATAACATCATCCTTGATTAAAACTACCTTCACATGGATCAGAGTATAAAGTTTCAAGTCCTGTGCTCTATGCGCTATACCAGTATAATTAGAAAGAAAACACTTTCAGACTTTTTTTCTGTCTTACATGTAAGTATCTGGTAGCAGTTCAAGGTTAAAGTGACTTATTTCCACATCACCTGTGACTGATGGTGTAATATCTTTACTGCTAGTTTCTGAAATCTTATTTTTCCAGTTTTTCCTAGGCCCTTGAAGAAGGTTCCCTGGTGGCTCAGCTGGTAAAGAATCGGCCTGTGATATGGGAGACCTGGGTTTGTTCCCTGGGTTGGGAAGATTCTCTGGAGAAGGGAAAGGCTACTCACTCCACTGTTCTGGCCTGGAGAATTTCCATGGGGTTGCAAATAGTCAGACATGACTGAGCAACTTTCACTTTTGAAAAAGTACCTTGAAAATTGAGTACCACCACAGTACCCTGTGAAGGAGTCATGACATATGATCTCTTAGGAAGTCAGTCATAGCCAGTTTTTGCTCCATGTTGGAACAGCATGCTGTGTGTTACTTTGAGCACAGGTGAAACGGATTGTGTGTGAGGCATGTGAGAAGTGAGACTGATGAAAGGCCAGCAGATACCCATCCCTTCCCCACACACACTCAGAAGTTTGTAATTATTGAGTGGAATGGTATGCAGAGTCCAGCCCCTATGAGAATCATTTCTTTTTTTTCCTTTCTGTTTGCCTAAGGTAATGGTTGAATTCCTGTAAATTGAATGAATGTACGATGTGCATGCTTAGTCACTATAGTCATGTCTAACTCTTTGCAGCCTTATGGACTGCAGCCTGCCAGGCTCCCCTGTCCATGGGATTCTGCAGGCAAAAATACTGGAGTGGGTTGCCATGCCCTCCTCCAGGGAATCTTCCTGACCCAAGGATCCCGACTCAGGTGTCTCTTAACCCCACCTGCATTGGTAGGTGAATTCTTTACCACTAGTGCCTCCTGGAAAGCCCCAAATATATGATAATTTTTACTATTTTCATCTTGGCCTATAGGTTGAGTTAATGTAAAACAGCACAAAATGTTTGAAATTATGGAGTTTGTGTCATGTCATACGTGAGCAAAATGGTCATTTAAAAAAATATTAGAGATTGAAAAAAAACCTTAATTGCAGAGAGGGGAACTTGCAAGGTGGGGGGCTTTTGGGGAGTAGAATGACTAACCGTATTTTATTTTGAATGACCAGAACTGCTGTTTAAGGCTCTAGAAGCCAGTGATGCAGCATTGCTTGGCTGTTTCTGTGGGGAGGGCGAGTAGATGCATGGATTGATGTAATTAGGCTACTGTGTAATTAGGCACTGGGAATACAGTGATGGAAAAAGGGCAGATGTGATCTTTGCTTTCTTGGAACCCACATTCCAGTTGAGGGAAGGAAATAGAGGTTCAGACAGTGAAAAAAATGATTGTAATGTGATAGGTATAATAAGAGGAGAACAATGTTACAGGTACCTACTTACTGGGAACCTAGTCTAGTTCAGCAGGGGAAAAAAAGACTTTTGAGAGGCAAAGGTTTAGCTGATATCTGAAGGATGAATATGATCATCTGTAGTTGACAGGCCTGATTGCATAAAAGTGGAACTCAATTATAACTTGGCTTATTATGGCATAGATTCCTATATGCTATGAGTCAAGTAGTGTCCTCTGAAGCTTAACAATTACAGGTAATTAAACTGATGAATTTAATTCACAACACAAAAGTTATTCCTGTCTAATTCTTGTGTTGATCAGTAGATATTTATTAAATGTCTGTGTATCTGTGCCAGTTAGTGAACCCAGTGATGCAAAGACACTTGGTCCCATTTCTGTTGTATTTTGGGGAGAAAAGATGATAGTCGCATGGTAAGTTAACTAATGAATCAACATAAAGAAGGTGCCATCCTAAAGACGTTCATTCTGGATTCTGAGGATGCTTAGGGAGGGAAGGCTCTCAGAAGGAAGGACAGAAAGAGGGAATTTAGATAAATGGAAGGAAAAGGAAGGGGATGTGAGCTAGTGTGAGCAGACATGGAGGAAAAATGGAAGCTGTTCTTGAGGGACTCTGGATACATATAATAAGGTTAGTTTTAAAGGAACTATTATTCTTCCTGGAATGGTTTAAATTTTATCCTGTAGGCATTGGGGAACTGTTAAAAATGAGCCCATTTACCACAGTAAGATAATAGAAAACCTCACAGAAGTTCATTCTCTGTTACATTTTCTTCACAAAACAAGCCACAAGGAAACAACTCAAAACAGATAGAAAAGAAACAGTTGGATTGGAAAGACCAGAAACAAAGTTGGCATGTAAAGTTGCTTCCATGTCATGATTTTGTGATGTCTTTCAAAGGCTATAGTGTAGTAGGAAAAAACCCAACTTGATTTGATTTCAGTGTAATGTGGTAAGTGTCTCATATAACACTTTGGGAGGAAAAGAATGTCAGCAAATTAAACAGGATCCTGAAACTTGAACAGTTGGGAATGTCTGCTGAAGTTTAAAAAAAAAAAAAACTAGTAGAATTCCAGTTTAACCTGGCTTAATATAGGTCACATTCTAGAGTTCTTATTCAGTTGGCCAGTGTCGTAATGGGGTCATTGCTGTTTATATGGTACACATCTTTTTCTTCCCCCCAGGTGTTTCTTGGGCCTCCTTTAGTCATTGGTCAGGAATAATTAAGAGGGAGTAGCCTTGGGAGCTCTCAGGATGTCAGACAATCTTTGGTTGAAGCTATTAAATTATTAGTTTATCAGCCCTCAGAAATGGACAACATACTGGGTAATCATGATTCTGTGATATACTTTCTCTGTTAGATTAATCTGATTCATGTAACCTGTTGTGTAGTTTGAAGGTACACTCTGGCATGGCATCCCCTTGAGAACTATAAAAACCCTAGATTATGGGATGGTTGGGTGAAAACTAGTTATAGAATTGTATCTCAAGAGGAAATTACTAATAGTTCATTTCTTTGTTTTGCATCAAGTGTATAATATCAGTCAGTCAGTTCAGTCACTCAGTCGTGTCCGACTCTTTGTGACCCCATGAACCTCAGCACACTAGGCCTCCCTGTCCGTCACCAACTCCCAGAGTTTACCCAAACTCATGTCCATTGAGTCAGTGATGCCATCCAACCATCTCATCCTCTCTTGTCCCCTTCTCCTCATGCCCTCAATCTTTCCCAGCATCAGGGTCTTTACAAATGAGTCAGCTCTTCGCATCAGTTGGCCCAAGTATTGGAGTTTCAGCTTCACTATCAGTCCTTCCAATGAACACCCAGGACTGACCTCCTTTAGGATGGACTGGTTGGATCTCCTTGCAGTCCAAGGGACTGTCAAGAGTCTTCTCTAACACCACAGTTCAAAAGCATCAATTCTTCTGTGCTCAGCTTTCTTTATAGTCCAACTTTCACATCCATACATGACTACTGGAAAAACCATAGCCTTGACTAGACAGGCCTGTGTTGACAAAGTAATGTCTCTGCTTTTTAATATGCTGTTTAGGTGTAATATCGAGTACCATGTATTAAGTGTTTCATCAGTAGTCTGCATTTGGAAGAGTTTGCTCAATAAATATATGGGCAATAGCAAGTGACAAGGGAGGGGTAGGTATTTCAGAATGCTGGTGATATGGCCAGAAACAATTGAAGTTTGCTAGTGTATTCATTTTCTGTTTCTGCTGTAACAAATTACCACAAATTTCATGGCTTAAAAGAACCACATATTTATTATTTTGCAGTTCTATAGTGCACCAGTCCAGCATTGGTCTTACTAGGCCAAAATCAAGCTGTGGCAGGGCCAGGGTCCTTCTAGAAGAGAGTCCATCTCCTTTTTTCTTGCAGTTTCAAGAGACTGCCTAAATTCCGTGGCTCCTGGCAGCCTTCCTCCATCTTCAGAGCCTGCAGCACAGCACTTCTCTGACCCTGCTTCTCTTGTCACATCTCTTCCGCTGACACGGTCTTCTGTCCCTTTCTCACACTTTTAAAGGCTCCTTGGTTACACTGGACATCTGGACAGTCCAGGGCAGTCTCCCCAACTCAAGACGCTGACCTCTACCATTCAGTTTATGTTTCGCTTGTTTGTGTTTAGTCACTCACTTGCGTCCACCTCTTGCGACCCCATGAGTAGCCCACTAGGTTCCTCTGTCCATGGAATTCTCCAGGCAAGAATACTGGAGTGGGTAGCCATTTCCTGCTTCAGGGAACCTTCCCCATCCAGGGATTGAATCCAGGTCTCCTGCATTGCAGGTGAATTCTTTACTGTCCAAGTCACCAGAGAAGTCGATTCAGTTCATGAGGAAACTTTGCTATTATTGTTATTATAAGAAGTATAGGCTTCCGGTAAGGTGACCTTTGGATATACTGAGCACTGGCTAGACTTTTACAAAAGTACCAGATCTTGTTTCAGGGTCTTTAAAAGAATTTGGAAATCTTGCAGTTTTAAATTTCTTGAATACTTGTTCTGTGTTCAGACATTATTCTAAATGCTTTACAGTCATTATATCGTATGTTCTTCACAGTAACTCTGCAAAATAGGTAATTGTATTCCTGAGAGTTGGGAGTCTTAATTGTGACTCTTTCCCCTCCCCGCCGCCAGAAAAGAAAAACTGGGGGACTATGTTGGCTTATGTAGCCTAAATGCTGGAAAGCTATGTCCGGAGCTAACATCCTACATAAAAGATGGGAACCTGGGGCCTGCATGATATCAGTACACTCTTTCCTCCTCTTCTCTGGTTCTGGTTATAGGTTGCTTTCATTCTTGAGCAAGAATGAAGTTTGTACCGAGAGAGTAAATTTTGTTGGTAGAGACAGTGACAGATGCATAATTGGTGTTGATATGTATTGAATAAATGACCTCCTTTTCTGCAGAATGGGGTGGGGTAGAGGTGGGGAATATTGCTTAGCCTTATTATACATTGTTTAACGAACAGCGGGAGTGGCTCTTCCTTACCAGTTGCATTTTGGTGCATCTTGGTGAAGGACCCTGGCTGTATTGTGCAGTCTTTGTTACTAGGGGCTTTTTTAATTGACAGCCTCCACAGGAAGCAAATAGTTTGAAAGAGCTTTCCCCAGAACAAGAGGTGATGCTCTGGGCAAGCAGCACAAATGGCCACAATATTTCATCTTACAGATATAGAAATAGAGGAGCTCAGAAAGGGTAGACTGATTGACCACGGTCATAGATAGGAACTGGTAAAGTCCAGATTCAGATATGATTTTAATTGACTCTTTGGTCTGTATTCTTTCCAGTTTGCCACCATATTACACTAATAGGAGCTCGGTGAAGTGAAGGTTGGAAATGAAGTAGGGTGGCATGGCAGGGTGACATTCTTTTTTCAGAGAATGCTTGATTTCTTGAAACTTCTTCAGCCTGGTATTGGAGTTCACAGATGCTGAGCTGTTTTGAGAACCTCTTATTAACTCCAGATAGAAGAGAGAAAAAGAGCCAGGAAAAAATTGTTTTCCTTTCAGAGTTATTTTGGGGACACAAATGTGAAGAGTGAAACGTTTTAGGTTATAGAGTTTAAAGTTTTTGTTATGTGTTTTTTTCCACTATCTTAAAAAATGTATAAGAATAAAACTTAACTGTCTTCTGGAAACATTGATTGTGAATATTTGTGCATATTTGTAAGCATCCCTTGACTAATTGAAATCATTTTTGCTAAGTGGTACAAATAAGAGGGAACTTTATTGAGAAGTAATTTGTCATGAGCCAATTCAGTCTTCTTTGAAGAAAGGCTCATAAAGGCTAATATTGCTCCTGCCTTTGGCTTATTGCAAAAGGAGAAGTACATTTAGTACCCGAGACTGGAAAGATACTTTCAAATGTTGCCAGACACAGAGTACCCTCAGTTATGTCTTCTAGGAATGTAGTCGATAGCATGTAGGCCAGAACCTCAGTCTGTCTTCTGTGACACGTGAAAGGAATTAATCTCTTCGGTAATACACAAATATACTAGCTACACAAATTGGTTTCAGCTCTTGAAAATCAGTCTTCATGAGTCTATGTCTTATGCATAGCAGATATTCATTTTAAAAAATTATAAAAATATCGAAGGAAGTGGAATTTACGTTAAGCACTTAAAAATGAGCCAACTCGTGCTGCTAAGTTGCTTCAGTCGTGTCTGACTCTGTGCGACCCCATAGATGGCAGCCCACCAGGCTCCCCTGTCCCTGGAAGTCTCTAGGCAAGAACACTGGAGTGGGTTGCCATTTCCTTGTCCAATGCATGAAAGTGAAAAGTGAAAGGGAAGTCGCTCTTAGCGACCCCATGCACTGCAGCCAACCAGGCTCCTCCATCCATGGGATTTTCCAGGCAAGAGTACTGGAGTGGGGTGCCATTGCCTTCTCCGAAAAATGAGCCTAACTAGATAAAATTGTCAGTAAGTTTTGGGCATGTTATTTTTAAAAGAACAATAACAACTAATTCTCAACTCCCTTTAAGAAAATTAATTCTTCCAGTGGCTCAGTGGTGGTTAGCTTTTTTTTTCTGCCTTCACTTCAGTAAGGAATAAGAGTAAGAGAAGTTTGTCTGGTGGGGAAGTTTGGTGGTACATGAGCACTTAGTTGCTCAATCACGTCTCTGACTCTTTGTGACCCCACAGACTGTAGCCCGCCAGGCTCTCCTGTCCATGGGATTTCCTAGGCAAGAACACTGGAGTGGGTTGCCATTTCCTTCTGCCGTCTATGGGTAGTATATCATTTGAGAAAGCTTCCTACTGAGAATTAGTGCTCATGGGGTACCTTGGAAAACACCTAGCCTAGAAAACAAAATTACCTTTGGTTTTATTATTATCATTACTGCAGCATTGTTTCTGTTTTCATATTTTTGTTTTTTTATTGTATACAGGCAGAGCTAAGTGATAAACGTTTTAAAGTTTGGTCACTTGTATCCTAATTATTAACAAAAAACATGTAAGGGCAAATTTAATGGTTAAACTATATATATTTTTTTCTGAGTATATTTTTAGTTTTTCAGAAATTTTGCAGACAGTTGTTTTCTAGACAGTTTTTCTTAAAGTAAAGCAGATTATGTTTCTTTTTGATATGATAGTGTATCATTTAGAGCTGTGAGAAAACAATTTGCATACATTTCTTTTTCTTTACTGTCTCTGCATTCCCTTAGCTAGCCTTCTTTCTAGAAATCTCTGGTCAGCCGTGGCGTTATTTTACACTGGTGTCATTGTTGCCTCCCCTAATAGAGCTGAGCCTTTAGATTTGCTAGCATCCTGTTAAGTGACTTGCTACCTGTTCTGGGCCCTCTGTGTCTACATGAAGTTTCCCTTAGAGGTCTCTGGCCCTGTCTGGATTTTGATGACGAAACTGGTCTATATGCTTGTCTTCACGGAGAACTGGAGATCTACTCAAGTTTGGGAATGTGAAGAAGGGGTTAACTGCAGGTTTCAGCACCAGTTACCCTCTTGTTCTTAGGTACATAAATCTGGTTGGTACCAGGTCTAGTGGTTGAGCTTGTCCTATGTCATCACTGTCATCAGATTTAGGACTTTGGGTGGTGGGCCATTTCCCAGACTCCTAAGTCAGATAGTCCTCCTTTGTGCTCCCATAAACCCCCCCCCCCCCGCCCCCATCATAGCTTGTACCCTAGGATATGATTTCTCTTTGTCTATAATCAGATGATTGAGTGAAATCAGTTTCCACAAAAGTCTGACCCAGTAAGTGTTTGGTATGTCCATTTGAGGAAATCTAAGTAATATATTTTTTCTTTTTTGAAAGGAGATCATCATTCAGTTCATCATGATCTGAGGCCAAAAAACAAAAACTTGCTTGGATTGACTGAATACAGTGATTAAAAGTAAACATGGAAAATGAACCAGACCATGAAAATGTGGAACAAAGCCTCTGTGCCAAGACTACTGATGAGGATCTGAACAAGTCTTTCAGTCTAGAAGCTTCACTTTCAAAATTCTCTTACATAGATCTGGACAAGGAACTGGAGTTCAGAAATGATCTGGTAAAAATTCAGCTTTTGTCAAGTGATGATGTTTAACCAGAATGTTGCTTAGAGTGCGTTTTATAATTCAAAGACTCTAAAGTCATCATTTCTGCATAGATTAATAGGCATCTATATACAGTTTTATGAAACAATACTCATTTCTATAGCTGATTATAGTTTATAAAACACTCTAATACATCTTCTCATTTGAGCTTCACAATGCTCTGATACTCCATTTTTACAGGGGAAGAAACTGAAGTGCAGCTATGTTAAATGATACCTCTATCATAGTGCTAGTGGTAGACTTACAATTCTTGTGCAGTGATTTTTTTTCCTCATTGATCTGATATCAATAGGTTTTTGTGACAATATGAATATTTAATAACAAGTTGTTTGACCTAATCATCCACCACCATAATTTATGAAATAATTAGGAAATTCAGTGTCAGACCTTTGTATATCTCTTATGACTTAGAAGTTTAGGGTTTGTCACAAGAAATGCTATTTTGTTTAAGAAAGCAGATGCCAAAGCCCTTCAACAGAAGCTTTCTGGAAAGGATTGTTAGGATGTTGTCATCAGTGCATATTTGTCCTTGATAAACTGAATATGTGGATAGAAAAGGAAACAGTTCTGTAGTTTTTTGACCTAACCCTTAATGTCATGAATTATTGAGTTGGCTTTCCGTGAGAAGAGTTTGGTGGTCTGTTTGTCTTCTAATGGATAATGGTTCTAATCAATTAAAACACCCTCCCAATTGTAAGAGGGAAAGCATTATTATGTGAGTATTAATTTCTTTTCTCTATTTAGATTGATGATAAGGAGTTCGATATTCCTCAGGTTGATACTCCTCCGACACTGGAAAGCATACTAAATGAAGTAAGCATATATTAACAGTCCCTGTTTTATCATGTTGATTTGAATACTTCCAGGTTATAGTGTATGTTTCCAGATCTGCATTGTCCAGTAAGGGAGCCAACAGTCACATGTGGCGATTTAAACTGATTACAGGTAAAGAAAAATTAAAAATCCATTTGCTCAGTTGTACAAGGCACACTTCAAGTAATTACATGTCACATGTGACTAGTGGCTATTGTAGTGGACAGCATAGATACCAAGAGTATGTCCATTATTGCAGAAAGTTCTAGATTGTGAGCTTTTCAGGGGCAGAAGCCATGTCTTGTTCATCTCTGTGCCCAGGATAATACCTCATACTTGGGCCGACTAAAGAAGTGTTTTATTAAGTGAGTTGAAATACTGAATTCATGACACTTTTGAGATTTGTATTATGTTTTGATAATGTCATCTCTACCAGTGATATTCAAATAGCTTGTCCTCAGGAGATATAAAAGCTTATCCGCAGCCTTGTAATGCACTTCATCACCCTTCTATATAAAGAAAATGAAGCCGCCATAGTTTATCTTGTGAATACCATCTCAATTAAAAAGTTTCTCAGAGCTCTGAAATGATGTTACTTTCTGAATTAGCAGATCATAAAGTCTATAAAGGAGCTCTTTGGAAGCACATGTTGAGGAAGTGTGCTAGCTTTTTTGTACCCTGCATTTGCTGACAGTTCTTCAACTCAGTCTTCTTGATCGTTTAACAACTTGCTTAAGACTCCCATTGGAAGTTTTAGCTCCTAATTTAAGAAAGATTTTAAAAAATCTGTTTCAGATCCATAGTTACATTTTGTAAAAGATGATGCAAAGATTCCTCAACAAAAATGCCCACTGGCCCCATAGGTGGGGTTGGGCCCTGGTTTGCTTTTTTTTCGCTCTGGCCCCTGTATTTCTTCTTTATCTATACTTTTAGGTTTATAGGCAGTACTATCTAGGATGCAAACTACTTTCTCTGTGAAGTACATCTTTTGTTCTTTTAAAATATCAGCTTGATGTCGCTGTTTCTTTGAATATATTTTTAAATGTTATGCTTGATCTGTATTAAGAAGACTTGGGCATTTAAAATTTTGACCAAGAAGGCTTTGGTCAAAAAGGCTCAATGAGAGTCTATCCTGTTAAAGTCATTTATTTATTGCTTTCTAATAGAGAGGAAATCTTTCATTTAGAGATGAAGAGATTAATTTGTCAGTTTTTATAACATGTTAATCACATAATTATTTCAGTTACAAAGTGGGAACTAAAAATAGTCTTAGAGGATGTGTACAAAGCCCTGTTTCTACATCTTTGTACAATAATGTCAAAGTAATGCTCTTATGAATGAGGCTGTAGTTTATAATGAAGGAAAGCTCTCTTTGCAGAATTTACATACCTACTAGTATCAGTAAGTATAATAATCACTAGCGGTTAACTGAGAAGATGATACTGTTATCTTCCTCACTAATCTGGGTGCCTTGTGCATTTGGGTCACAGTGTTAAATACTGCCTTTATGAAGTGCTCTGTGATTGTCTTTGATTTTGAGAGAAAAATAGGACTGGAAATTGGCTGGCTGTCACACCACCAGGGAGCGCAACAGGTGGACAAGTGAAAATAATTTAAATTGTAGACCATGAAGACTAAAAAGGGAAGAAGTATTGAGTGATTTTAAGAAAGAAAAGGGACAAAAGTAGAAAGTGTAAATAAGCACTTGCTCCAGGATATGTGGGGGCATATATCCTATAAAATTCATAAATAAACCTGAAGAGATGCTGGGAAGAAGTGGCCATCTATTTTACAGAAAGTTAGAGATTACTGAGACATGCTAAATCTCAGAACTTAGATCATGAAATAATGTTGCTGGGCCTTAGCATCCTTTGAAACTGCTACTTCTGAGGTTTTTAACATTGAAATTCCGTTCTCTAATAATAATCCTCCCCCATCCCTACATTCTCTTCCTTCCATTAAACCTCCTCTTTGCGCTCCTTAGGACCAAATCTCTTGATTCTGTTTAGTCCCCAGTGTTTGAGAGTAGCCCTGACTTCAGTTCTGCTGTTGGCTCATGCAGCCGGATATTTCTTTTGGACTTTTAATGGAGATATCACATACATAAAGAAAAAGTGCACAGGTCATAAGTGTATAGCCTGGTGAATTTTCACAAACAGAATTCTTCTTGTAACTGGATTCCATCTGAAGAAATAAAGCATTGCTAGCACCCCAGAAACTCCTCTTGTGCTCCTTTAGTATCGAACCCAGGATAATCACTGTCCTGACTTCTACCAGCATTGATTGGCTTGCTGGCTTTGAACTTCATAAAAATGGAATTATACAATATATGTTTTTGTGCATCTGACTTATTTCCCTTAATATTGTGTTTTTAGATTCATTTGTATTTTCCTGCATGTAGTTATTCATGCATTCCCTTTGCTGTGTAAAATACATACCATTTTTTATTCATTCTACTGTTTATGGGAAGTTTTATAATATGCAGTTTCTGGCCACTTTGACAAGTGCTGCTGTAAATACTTTTATTCATGTCTTCAGGCACCTACACACACGTGTACACACACACACATTTCTTCTGGGTATGTTCCTCAGTAGAATCGCGGCATCGTCAGATATGGGCATGGTCAGATATGGGCTTTGGTAGATACTGCTACAGGTTTCTCAAAGTGGTTGTGATAGTATATGCTTTCTGCAGCAATATATGGATATGGTTATATGTATAACCTGATATGTATTTCCATATCATGTATGGTTATATATATATACACACCATATCTTCATCAACTTTTAAATTTTTCTCTTTTTCACTTTAACCATTCATACCTAATAGGTGTGTAGTAGCATCACATCAGAGTTTTAATCTCAATTTAAGATTGATGAAATTGTGTTCCTTGACATATGTTGTAGCCTTTTGGATATCTGTTTTGTGAATTGCTTTTTCATGTGTTTTGCCCTTTTTCTGTTGAGTTGATTTTTAAGGTATTTTTTAGGAGTTCTTTATATGTGATGTATCTAAGCTTTCTATTAGATGTATGTATTGCAAATATCTTCTTCCATTCTGTGGGTTACTTTTTCCCTCAGTTAATGGTTTCTTTGGATGAGCAGAAGTTCTTAGCAGTAGTTCAGCTTACTAAGTTTTTCCATTTTTGTTAGCTTTTTGCTGCATCCTATTGAAGAAAATTTTGCAAATTTCAAGGTTATGTTGATGCCATCTTATTTTAAAATCTTTATTGTTCTACCTTTTACATTAGATCCGCAGTTCATGTAAAATGTGTGTGTGTGTGTGAGGTATGTGGCAGCAGCGCTTACTGAGCACCATTTTCTGTGGGGTCACTTTTTGTTTTAAATCAGGTGATCGTATATGGTGGGTGTGATTTCATTGGTCTTTCTGTACTTGCCCCAATATCACAGTCTGTTTGAACCTTTATAATAGGTCTCGATATCCAGTAGGTTCAAATCTTCCAGCTTGGTTGTTCTTTAAGATTGCCTTGCTTATTCTTAGTCTTTTGCATTTCTATGTAAGTTTTAGAATCACTTTATTGGTTTACACACACACATACCAGGTGAAATTTGATAGGATTGTGTAGATTCTACACATCAGTTTGTGAGAATTGATATCTCTACCGTGTAGCTTCCATGGTGGCTCAGTTGGTAAAGAATCCACCTGCAATGCAAGATACCCTGATTTGATTCCTAAGATCCCTGGAGGAGGGCATGGCAACCCACTCCAGTATTCATGCCTGGAAAATCTCCATGGACAGAGGAGCCTGGCAGGCTGCAGTTCATGGGGTCTCAAAGAGTCGGACACAACTGAGCGACTAAGCACAGCACACACTGTGAAGCTAGTAATTTTAAATTCGGCCTCACTGATACCCTTAATTATCTTCCTCATTTTTTCCCCCCTACTTAATCCCGTAAGCCCTCAACCCTGGCTTAATTTAGCTAATCTATTTTCTTTAATTATATCCCTGGGCTGCTTAAGAAAATCAAATAAGATTCTGGCTGACTCTCTTGCTTAAGACCTTGGTTCTGCATTTCATTTATGAGTTGTTTCCGTTCCCTTTCCCTAAGGCAGTCCTTCCATTCTTGCACAGCTCTCAAGTAACACAGTGCTCCTTGCAAACCTTCATCCTGTTCTTAGCACTCCATTTGTATGTGGAGATATCTGAAAAACATTTGAAAATGTGGCCTAAACCTCAAGAGAAATGTTGGTACTAAAGATACAGATTTTGGAGTCCTGAGCATGACATGGTATTTGAAGCTATAGGTGTGGATTAGCTTGTTCATACAGAAAGTGTATGAAGTAGCAAGAGCCAACATCCAAAAATATAATCCTGGGGAACAAAATCACTCAAAGGTTGCACTGAAGAGAAAGCAGAGAACATGACTAATGGAAGAGACCACATAAGTTGAAGGAACAGTAAAGAGAAGCATTGGAAACTAAGGGAAGAGAAAATTCCCAGAAGTGAGGCTTGGCCAGTGGTATTACTTGATGCAAAGGGGGCAGTAGCATGCTGAAGGAAGATAGGCTGGCAGAGTTGACTGGTAACTTCAAGAGTAGTACTCAGTAGCCAGTAATGGGTCGAGAAAGTGGAGTGTGGCCTGCGGTCTTAAGAACGTGGATAGAAATAAGGGAGAAGGTAGTCCAGCTGAAACCGAAGGTATGATCAGAACTTTTTTCTCTAATGTCTGCTGCCTAGAGTCAGCTTGTTTGAAGGTAGACTTATTTTGCTTTATTTCCTGTTCTTTCTTAACTCAATTAGTAGTATTACCTTTTGCCTAGTTGCTCTAGCTAGAATCCTTGGAATCTTTTTGACTTCTTTCTTTCTTTTTTTTTTTTTGACTTCTTTCTTAAACTTAACCCCCTCTGCCCCCTGCAAAACACTGTTTAAATGGTAAGCAGGAATCTTCAATGACCTCAGTAATGTCTCCTTATTCCTTCTCTTGGCCCTTTCAGCTGCATTCCTAGACTGAACTCTTCTGTCTTTCCTTGACATTGCAGTAGCCTTTTCCTGGTTCTTATTAGTCTCCATGCCCCAGTCTTCCCCTCTACTCTCATTCATCTTCATTCTACCCCATTTATCTTCTTAAACATGATTCTCATCATGTGTCGATTTCTTAGACATCTTGCCTTCCAGCTGCCTGCGGTATGCAGTACGTTAATTTATTAAGTAAATGAGTACTGATTGTGTGTCCGGCATTGTACTAGGCACTAGGAATGCAGTGGTGAATGTGGGACCTCCTGTCACCTAGCTTAATGAAATATAAAGCTTTTTACAATGTGGGTCCCAGCTTATGTTTCTAGGAGTATCTCCAACTCCTTGTATACTCTGCTCATCTTAGACTACTTCCTTTTTTACCGGCACAATCCATATTATGAAATCACTGTGTTTGCACATGCTGTTGCCAACCCAGAATGCCTTTCTTCTGTTTGTCATGTTTATTAAGGCATACTATTTATAGTCAGGTGGTATTTATTTTCTTCAGTCAGCCACTGGCTGTTAGTTACCTAGTAAAGCACCTAGACAAGTTTGAATATGAAGAAATATTTGGCAATTAAGAATATAATCTGCATAACTGCTCCTACTTCTTTCAGCTACAAGAAATAATTTTTTGGAGTGAAAAAAGTAGGGAGAGATATCGAGAGTTGAAATGTAATTCTGTACTGTGCCTCTCTGGTCAATAGCAATGCATGGAAAAGGGATGGAAAACAGAGTAAGCATGTGTTTATTTGGAGAAACCCATTAATGCCTGTTTGACTTATAGAGTATTTGGACTTTTGAATTTATGTATCCATATTCTTCTAATTTAGACTGATGATGAAGATGAATCTTTTGTTCTTGAAGATCCCACATTGTTAAACATTGATACTATTGATTCTCACTCTTATGATACTTCATCTGTGGCAAGCTCAGATAGTGGTGACAGGACCAACTTAAAAAAGTAAGTATTCTTTTTTTTTTCCTTAAAGTTGAAGTATAGTTGATATACAGAGTTGTGTTGATTTCTGCTGTATAGCAGGAGTGACTAAGTTATACATATACATACATTCTTTTTCATATTCTTTTCCATTATCCCAGGATATTTCCAGTATCCCAGGAGAGTGAATGTAGTTCCCTGTGCCATACCGTGGGACCTTGTTGTTTATCCACTCTTTATGTAATTCTACTAACCGCAAACTCCCAGTCCATCCCTCCCCAACCCTTCCACCCACTTGGCAACCGCAAATCTGTTTTCTTGTCTGTGAGTCTCTTTCTGTGTCACAGATAGATTCATTTGTGCCATATTTTAGATGCCACATAAAGGTGATATCATATTGGTATTTGTCTTTCTTTTTCTGACTTAATTCACCTGATGTGATAATCTGATTGCATCCATGTTACTGCAAATGGTGTTATTTAATTCTTTTTTTTTTTAATGACTGAGTAGTCTTCCAATGTATGTAGGTACCACATCTTTATCCATTCATCTGTCATTGGACATTTAGATTGTTTCCATGTCTTGGGTCTTGTGAGTAGTGCTGCTGTGAACGTAAGGGTGCATGTGTCTTTTTGAATTATAGCTTTGTCTGGCTGTATGCCCCAAAATAGGATTGCTGGATCATATGGTAATTCTATTTTTAGTTTTCTGAGGAACCTTCATACTGTTTTCAACACTTGTAGACTTTTAATGATGGCCATTCTGACTGGTGTGAGGTGTTATCTCATTGTGGTTTTGGTTTACATTTCTCTAATAGTTAGTGATGTTGGGCATCTTTTCATGTGTTTGTTGGCTATCTATATGTCTTTGGAGAAATGTCTGTTTAGGTTTTCTGTCCATTTTTCGATTGGTTTTTCTTGTTGTTCTTGAGTTGTATAAGCTGTTTATATATTTTGGAAATTACACCCTTGTTGGGTGTATCATTTGCCAATATTTTCTCCCATTCTGTAGGTTGTCTTTTCATTTTGCTTAAGGTTTCCTTTGCTGTACAAAAAGCTTGTACATTTGATTATGTCCAATTTGTTTATTTTTGTTTTTATTTCTTTTGCCTTGGGAGATCAAAGAAAACATTGGTACTATTTATGCCATAGAATGTTCTGCCTATGTTCTCTTTTAGGAGTTTTATGGTGTTGTGGCTTATGTGTAAGTCTTTAAGCCATTTTGAGTTTATTTTTGTGCATGATGAAAAGGTGTGTTCTATCTTCATTGCTTTATATACATCTGTTCAGCTTTTTCAGCACCACTAAGCTGAAGAGGCTTTTTCCCCCCCATTTTATATTCTTGCCTTCTTTGTCGAAGATTAACTGACTGTAGGTATATGGGTTTATTTCTGGCTCTCTGGTAAGTATTCATTTACATCACACTTGTATATAATATGGTCTGCTGAAGCCCTGCATGGAAAGTAGTGGAAATGAAGTGCTTGTTAGACCTTGAAGATTTTGGTACTGCTGAGAGGAGAGCATAAGAAGGTGGGTACCGTGCCAGTCTTCTGCAGCTCCAGGCTGTGTGCTCAGTCACTCAGCTGTGTCCAGCTCTTTGCATGGACTGTAGCCCACCAGGCTCCTCTGTCCGTGGAATTTTCAGGGAAGAACACTGGAGTGCCATGCCATTTCCTCTTCTAGGGATCTTTCCTGACTCGGATCATCTCCTGTATTGGCAGGCGGATGCTTTACCACTAGCCCCACCTGGGAAGCCCCCAGTAGGAAGCCAAGTATAGCCAGGGAGCCCCAGAAGCAGAAGAGCCTTTAGAGGGCGCACACGTCAGACCTGGAGCAGTGTCCGTGGTGGAAATGTGGAGCTGTGTGGGAAAGGTGGTGGGAGTCACCTCACCAGCCTTCTGTTCCCTCCGCTCCTTCCTCCACCACCTTCCTCCCGCTGTCTAAGGACAGCGCCAGCATTTCTTCATTCCCTTGGAGTGGGTTCAGAGGAGAGTTGCAAAGATGATTAAAGATTTGGGAAAAGGACTTCTAACCCTAAATAGCTTCATTTTGGCTGCTTTCACCTTCCACATTCTTGGAGAGCACATGAAAAGGAAGGAGAAGTGGAGGAAGCATAATGTAAATGGTTTATTGAATTCATGTGTAACTTTAATGTTGATAACTTGTCGGTGTATTTTTCTTCAACTTTTTAAATTTTGCCCGTATCAGGGCTGTATTCCTTAGGTTGTCAACTCTTGTGAAATAGGGGCCGTGGCTGGGTATACTAACTTGTTCATCAGTTTTTTTCTACAACTGAACTTTGTTCTGCTTTATTGAGATATAATTGACATACAGTACTGTGTAGATTTAAGGTATACAGTGTAATTCTTTGATATGTGTATATTAGCACAGGAAGGTTACTTAACACTTTTATCACCTCACATAATTATAATTTTTTTCTGGAGTAAGAAAATCAAAGATCTACTTTCTTAGTAACTTTCAAGTATATAACAGTGTTAATGGTAGTCACTACACTGTAGATTAGATCTCTTAGAACTTATTCATCTAAAAACTGTAAGTTTATACCCTTTGACTAGTATCTCTGTATTTCCCCCAGCCCTTGGATGTCACTATTCTAGTCTCTGTTTCTATGAGTTGCTTTTTAAAAGGTAGTGATTTTGTTTCTTTTGGGTGTATAGCCAAGAAGTGGGATTGCTGGATCACATGGTAGTTCTATTTTTAATTTTTTGAGGGACCTCCATGCTATTTTCCATCGTGGCTGCACCATTTACATCCCTACCAACAGTGTCCAGGGACACTGTTGCATCCCCACCAACTCTTTTCTTTTGTTGTTTTGATAATAGCCATACTAATGGGTATGAGGTGATACCTTATTGTGGTTTTCATTTGCATTTCCCTGATAATCAGTGATGTTGAGCACCTTTTCATGGACCTATTGGCCATCTGTATGTCTTCCTTGGAAAAATACCTATTTAGGTCCTCTGCCCGTTGTTTTTTTTGCTCCCGAGTTGTAAGAGTTCTTTTTATATATTGGTTATTATGGGGTTAAGGGTTTGCAGATACTTTTCCCTGTTCGATAGCTGCCTTTTATGTTTTGATTGCTTCTTTAGCTGTGCAGAGGCGTTTTAGTTTGATGTAGTCCTATATATATACTTATATATATATATATATATATCTCATATGTGTATTCACTTTTGTTGCTTGTGCTTTTGGTGTCACACATAACTAAAAAAATCTATGCCAGTACCACTGTCAGGGGGTTTTCTGTTTGCTTTTTCCTAGGAGTTTTGTGGTTTGAGGTCTTATGTTTAAGTCTTTAAGCCATTTAATCTTTGTGAGTGGTATAAGACAGAGATATGGTTTCCTTCTGCATGTGATTACCCGGTTTTCCTAGCACCGTTTGTTGAGGAGAGTATTCTCTCCTTACTGAGTGTTCTTGGCTCCTTTGTCAAATATTGGTTGACCATATATGCAAGTGGTTATTTCTGTGCTCTCTATTCTGGTTATTGATCTATGTCTTTTTTAATGTTAGTGCCATACTGTTTTGGTTACTGTAGTTTATAATATAGTTTGAAATCAGACTTTGTTCTTTTTTCTTAAGATTACTTTGGCTGATTGAGATCAGTTGTGTTTCTATAAACTAACAATGAAATATATAAAAAATAATAAAAATCACATTTACAGCAGCATCAAAAGCAATGAAGTACTTAGGAAGACGTTTAGGAACAAGGAGGTGAAAGAGTTGTACACTGAAAGGTAAAATACATTGATAAATTAAAGAAGACAAATGGATGGAAAGCTTTTCCATGTTCATGGATTAATTAAAATGTTCATACTACCCCTACCTATGTATAGATTTAGGTAGTCCCTATCAGAATCTCAATGACATTTTTTCACAGAAAGGCAATCCTAAAATTTGTATGGAATCACAATAACTTAAATGTTTTTGATGATTTGCTCACTAACCTGCTTAAAAGCTGTGGTGTCATCTTTTTGCCCACATAGTAATGTCCGAATTGCTTTGTGTGGTGTCAGTCTGAAGCCTGCTTACTATTTTGATGTAAACGCTGAGCACTCCCACTTCTGCCTCCTGGCCCATGCCTTTGGTGTACTCACAGTCCCCACACACACTGTACACCATTACATCTTCATATTTTTGCTTGTGCTTTTTTTTTTGTTGTTGTTCGACAGACTCCTGGTTATCCATTAAGGCCAAATCAGATGTCTTCTCTTTTCTATAGCTGTCCCTGATATCCCCTTTAATAAACAAGATTTAAACTCTTTATTTTGTTTCTATCATGCTTTATTCATTTTTCTTTTCTAAAATTTATCCTATAATTTGAGTGAGTTACTCATTAGTCCCTCTAGCTAGGATATGAGAGCCTCAAGAGTGGGAACTTTGAGCTTTTTATATTTGTATCCCCAGAACATACTTTTAGTCATGAAAGCCAGGTGTTCAGTGAAAGGGAGTAGGTGTTCCGTGTTTGGTAAAAGCTTAAAGAAGTATTTTTTGTATAGTGATGAGTAGGGTAAGCGAAAGGAGCTGTTAGTAGGAGCATCAGAGAATGAGTAATGAGTAGGACATTTGAGGCGGTTGGTTGGGAGAATGAGAGGGTTGTTACAGACAACAGTAGCGCAAGAATGGTTGCAAAGGTGGAAGGCAGGTAGAGGTAATGTAGACCAGGAAGCAGGGCTTCTCTATAGGCGACCTTCTGATGAGTAGCACAGCCGTTTGCTGCAGTTATTAAGGTGAGCAAGGAATAGGTTGAATCTGTGAAGAAGAGATGGTGGCTTTATTCATTTTCCTGCTGTGCTTCTCTGAGGTTCAGGGTGAATTTAGTGTAACATTTTAATGTGAGACTGTTACACTTTATACGTCTTCAGAAAACAGAGCTAACAAATGCAGTATTGCTTTCTGCTTTTCTTGTTTTTATTTACTTTTTCTTCTTTCAAAGCTTTAAAGACCTTGCCTTTTCAGTTTTTATTTTCTGTTCGTAAACGTTTTCCTTTTTTTTTTTTCTTAAAGAAAGAAGAAATTACCTGATTCTTTTTCACTCCATGGATCAGTTATGCGACATTCACTTTTGAAGGGAATTTCTGCCCAGATAGTGTCTGCAGCTGTAAGTATTTTGTTCTCTTCCCCCAGGTTTATAACCTGCAATGGCATAATGAAGCAGGAATGAGCATAAAACAAAGCACAGCACTTCTCTTGGCCCGAGGCTTAAGAAAAACAGAATCTGGCTTTCATGGGTTTTGTGTGATTATTTTTGACTCATAAGACATAGCTACACATTTTGACATAGAAATTAGTGCAGCCATGAAATAAAGGTCTGCCTGGAGTCTCGGGTGTGCCTAAATGAAATATGGCAGCAAGCCTAAAAGAAACGCTATCTGCCTTTTCTTTAAATTCCTTTTCAGTTTAGTTGCCATCTTGTGTATTTGGTTGAGGTAGAGCGATTTTTTTTTTTTAGTGTTTTCATATGGAGGAATGATTGATCAGAATCTTTTACAACTGAGTGATGTTTTTATAATTCACAAAAGTCTTTTCCTGTACCTTATTTCATATACTCTTACAACTTTGAAAGTAGGGAAAGCCATATCCTATTTTACAAATGAGAAGACAGACTCAGAGGTGATATTAACTTGTCTTACATCATTGGGTTAGGAGATAGCAGAGCAATTACTCAAAATTGGGGGTTTTTGGCTCCAAGTCTAGTGCTGGTTTTGTTGTGAAACGGGGGTGGTATTGGTGAAAGTGGCCAGTGTGTAATGGCTGGAACAGAGTATCTGTGTCTGTTTTGAAAATGGTTTGGAGCACTGGATTAGTGTGAAAATATTTAATAGTCCATTAAGACAATAGATGCTGATTCTGGTATGTTTATCAAATTTTCCTTTGGCCTCGAGGCTTATAGTTTTACGTAGTCTTTCGGTTTTGGTTTTCTGAATTCAATATATAGATTCTATAAGTAATAGTAATAATAATGATGTTGATATGAATAGTGACTCATATCCCAGGAACTTTGATATGTTTTTATGTTCTTTTCATGGAGTTTAGTCAGTGTTTTGCATAGTCAGTTTGGACAAAGTTTTATTTTTTATGAGGGTAAGAGATTGATACAGAAGTGGATCATGACACCATAGCCACATTGTAATTTTTGGGTTTATCAGTGAAAGCTCTTACTGCAGAACCACCCCCCCGCCCCCTGCAAACCAGAACAAACAAACAAAAAACCCCCAAAAACAACAAAAAAGGAAAAAGTGTTCTCTGTGGGCATTTGGTATATCCTGGCCCAACTCATATATCATGAATTCAATTTAAATAGAGAGATAGGCAAGCAATGGAGGAAACCTAGGCAATTGTCCTTCCTCTTTTAGGTGGAGAGTAACTCATATTTGCTAGAATGGGAACCACCTGTTGAGGATTACATTTCCATGACGTTTTCTGAATTTAATCCTTATGTAGGTGATGAAATTCATTCCTTTCAAAATCAAGATGAACCAGAACAGTCATTTGACCCACCTGTGCAGTTTTAAAAATATTTTGAATAATGGAGACTGAACTAAAACTCAGACATTGAACAATGATTAGATAAATCTGTTATTTAAAAGGGTTTCTCTTTTCTCTTGAAGAGGAGGGAAAAGTTCTAATAAATCCCAGAGTGTTTGCATTCTGTTCTTATTTCATTGCCATGGCTGAGCTCCTTTGGTATGTTAAAATGAAAACTGCTTTTCTTGTGACAGTCTTCATATTTTGTTTTTCTAATTCTGGATTACCAGCTCAATTTAAATTGTATGCTTTTCTGTGATGGTTGGTTTATTAACATGTAAAGCTAGTTATATTTTGGGGTATCTCCTCTGAATGGCTGTTTAGTAATGCCTTCAGCCATGTGGATAGTGATGTTATTAGGGCTTCCTAGGGTGTTGACCATCATAGCCTTGTAGTCTATTCCTGGAGAACACTTAGGAGAGATGAAACTTTTGGAGTTGTGAACTTTGTTGTTTAATTTTGGAATCCTCCTCAAGGTAATATGACATGGGATTATATTTAAAATTGACTCAAATTAAAGTGTATTTATCATTTTATGATCACCTAAGATAATGGAGGTACCTTAAGATAGTGATTTTGTAAAATGTGTCCATTGCATAAAAATTTCCTAAGAAAAAGCAAATTCCTGGCACTATCCCAGACCTACTGACTTGGAATCTAGTTCTAGCAGTGTAGCTAGGGATCTGCATTTTAACAGATATTCCCGGTGACTCTGATGCTCCTTGACTTTTGAGAATCACTATCCTAAGCTGTAACATCAGTGCTAAAATTCTGTAGTTGGGGGCGAAAGTGATGGCTCCACCTCTTGTCTGAATTATACATGTAAAGAGAGGGCCTTTACCTTTTTTTTGGTTTAAAAGTGGAAATATCTTTTCAAATACTTTATTTTTAAATTTTATTTAGGACAAAGTAGATGCTGGCTTGCCTACAGCAATTGTAAGTATACTTTAAATAATCTTTTAAAGGTAAGCTTTCTATTACTGGGTTTTCTTAGATTTATTCTTCTGATACTCAGTTATTACATACATTTTATGAGAATAAATTCATATGTCATTTACTGCCAGCAATCATTTAAAATTTATTCATGTTGGAATATTCTTTTTGTTTCTAGTGTATTGTTACTCTTCAGTTTTGTTTTTTGAGATGCATTTAATGGGATACTGATTAGCCCTTTTCCAGATTTATTAAATGTGGTACTATCCTACCCAAGTACATTTGCTCCTTCTGTGACTTGACCTCCTTTTGGTTATAGGGAGTGGAAACAGTTCGGTAAAATGACTTTGTGGTAAATAGTACATTTAACAGCTCTGAGCTCCATTGCCAAGCTTGCCAAATAGTAAATCTGTGGGGGTGATTATAGAGAACTGGGGGATATTGAAAGCACACTAGTGCCCTCTTTCCTATTTTCAACTATTTCCAGCTGCCTCCTGTAGCTCTCTTATTAGTCAGTCAATTGGTGAGGGAAGTGGGCTGAGTTTTGAGTATTTCTGGCGCCTTTTGGCTCTTGTGAATGAGCTGGGGAAGGTCTTTCCTGTCCTTTTCCCACACCTCATAGGAGGCTCGTGGTTGGGTAGCATAAGTGCCTTTACTTTGGACCCTTGAACTTTTTTTATTTTAAATTGCTTTAGAGGAAGTTAAGTGGCATGTTTTTACCTATAATGTTGAACATATGATATTTTAGTATTGTTACCCTTAGAGTAAATTTAGAGGGATGCCAAGAAATAAGATGTTCTGAGTTTTATCTTGCATTTTGCCTCCTAGATGAAATTTTCCTTATTTATAATAGTTGGTATGTTATCTGGTGTCTAGAGGAAAGAAGACCAACAAATTTAATTCTGATTATTTCAAGATCCTTGATGTAATGTTTTAAAATATAATCTTCTCTTTTGTTCTCAGGCAGTATCCAGTTTGATAGCAGTGGGTACATCTCATGGATTGGCCTTAATATTTGGTAAATTTTCTAGCTGCATATTTTAAATATTAAGTATTTGAGTTTTTAAAAAGATAATGTCTCTTAATCACAGTTTTTATAGTAAACTTTATTTTTCTGAAAAATGCCAGAAAAACTTGAAGAGTACCAATGAGCATTTTTATAGTTAAAAATTGCTTGACTCAGCTTCATTTTGTTGCTCATTGTAAGTTTATTTTCTTCTCTCTGAATTTATAAGCTATCATATCATATACCATTTGACTCTCTGCAGACCTAGACAAAAAGAATGTATAGTTGAGAGTGACAAGGTTTGTCATTTTGTCTGCCTCTGGTTTGTGGTGGTGGTAATTTTTTTATTCTGAATCATATCTGAGTAGTAAGTATTTGCAAAGATCTTCAGGGAAAGATTTCCAGGCTTTCTCAGTAATTTTCAGTAACTCTTAACTGATAGTAAGGTTTTTTCATTTACATTGTAAATCCCTCTAAACTGAAAGTTTTTTTAGCCCATAATCACTTAATTTTTTGGGTTGAGATGAGAACTTTTGTTAGTTTTATTTTTATAGTATGTGATAATCCTAAGTATTTTTTTTTCCTCTATGAGACTAAATAACCCTGATTTTCATCTTTCTTTGCTTTTGCCCTCAATACTAAGAGCAAAACATTTTGTTCTGTTTAAATACTACTAGAAAATCTTTTCCTGTCATTTTTAGTGTTCTCATGGATTTTAAAGCTTTTGGAACTCTCTCAAATGGAATTCCTGATGACACTGTATTTTAGTAAGGATGCTACAGAATATTGTTTATGGAATACCTGGGAACACCTTAATAGCAGAACCATAATTTGATCTTTGTGGGCCTTGCATCTTTATCATGAGTGAATAACTAGTCATTTTCCCTTGTTTTTGAATAATTTGACTTCCAAGTTTTCCATTATACCAGAAGCCTATTCATCATGTGATTTTAACATCTAATCTTTTCAAAGGTGATGGATACAAATTATTTCCTGGAGATGAAAAAAATGGAAACAAAAAATACAATTCTCTAGAGAAAACTTTAAATTGATTCTTTAATTGTTTCTCTTATTCCACAATATGTGTTCATTATAAATTTAGATGAGCAAAAGATTGAAGATATACCAAAATCTGCCATCCAGAAATAATTCCTAACATTTCTATATGACCTTGTAATCTTTTTCCCTGTACATACGTGTATACATATGTGCACCCCCAAATTGGATCATGTTAATTTGTAACCTGCTTTTTCATTATAATGAACATTTTTCTATGTAATTATTGAAATCATCTGTAATATCTTTTTTCCTGTGTTATTAGCTTTTTTGTTTTAAATTTAAGTATGGTTGATTTACAGTGTTGTGTTAGTTTCTGGTGTACATCAAAGTGATACAGTTCCTGTGTGTGTGTGTATATATACACACGCCCACCCACATACACACACATATATATTCTTTTTCGTATTCTTTTCCATTGTGGTGTATTACAGGATATTGAATATAGTTCCCTGTGATATACAGGATTGTGTTGTTTATCTATTTTATATGTAGTGGTTTGTATCTATTAATTTATCCCTCTCCTTTAGTAACCATAAGTTTGTTTTCTGTGTGTCTGTTTCTGTGTAACATCATTTTTAATGGCTATATGTATCCTGTTAAATGGATTCACCATTTAGTCAATCATTTTCTACTATAAGACATTTAGGTTGTTTCTAAACAAAAATATAGAGTGATGACCATCTTTGTAACTGCAGTTTTTTGTGCACATGATTACTTCTTTCAGACAAATTCCTAACAGTGGACTTGCTTATGTCAGGGTATGAACATTTTAAACGCTCCTGATGTATATTGCCTAACTGCCTCCTAGAAAGTTTTACCAACTTGCTCTCCTATCAGGTATAAGAATGCCTTTTTTTCCTGTGAGGGCAGGGTTGGTATTAGATTGA
Source organism: Ovis canadensis (assembly GCF_042477335.2). Taxonomy (NCBI): domain Eukaryota; kingdom Metazoa; phylum Chordata; class Mammalia; order Artiodactyla; family Bovidae; genus Ovis; species Ovis canadensis. The sequence goes on along the minus strand of NC_091245.1, from coordinate 205,583,317 downwards.
TAGAACTTTGGGAAAAAATATTGAAAGGACTTTTAGTCAGTCACCTTATTTACATATGAGGTATTTGAGAACCAGAGAGGTTAAGTGACAGGTACAAAGCCAAATTCAGAAGCCAAGTATACTGAATCCCAAGATTAGTACGTTTCCACCCCTCCAAGTTGTTCACCTGTTCTGAGAGAAATGGAGGCAAATTCCAAGATACAAAAAGGAAAGAATGCAAGAACTAAGATGAACGAGGATAGACTACAATGCATATGTTTATCTATCAGCAGAACATGTTTATTTTCGTTCCCCCTTACCAGTACTCACTCTCAACTCTATCTGCTTTAATATCTCTTCCTTACCCCCCAAGGTTCTAAGAATATGTGCCTGCTTATAATCAAACCCATGTAGAATTCACTGCAACAAATTAAAATGAAGTCTTTAAAGATAAAAAGCTAACAGGGGAGAAGAAGAGTATATTGTCTTTCATTGCTGTCTCAATTTCCTTGGGCCTGCTTTCTAATTTTTTATAGACCCAAGCAACTTTCTCGTGGATTTGATGAAACAGTAATCTTTAATTAAAGTCTCATGAAAAAGAAAGTATGCCATAATGAGCATTTTGAGAAAGAATCGTAACATTCTAGTTATGGTTTGGATTTTTAAACATGCAATTAATAAATTTTACTCATTATTTTTGTAGGAATCAGATATCTGGTCAATGAGTTTTAACAAATGGATTAAAATTTGCTTGAAAGTCAGGAACAAATGGCAGAGTAATAATGCTAAGAAGTGTCTAGATTTGAGGTCTGGATTAAATCTGATCTTTTAAACATCTTTGTTGATCATAGGAAAAAGTGCAGCAGGAAGAACTTAAGTACCATTAGAGTCTCTTTGGAATGAAGGCCTGGGTCATTAGAATAGTAATCATAAGTTTCTTAAGCATGATGTAAAATTCCTATTCTTAAGGAAGTAGAGGCATGTGTTTGTTATATATCTTGGTTCTTACCTAATGATAGGATCTCAAAAAATTTCACTCTTATTAGAGATCTATCCCTGTCGTAAGGCACTTTAGTTTTTCATTTTTTGAGTTGTTAGTACACCTTAGTGGATTATCTTTTTGAAATTGTTTTTATCAAATTTAATGGACTTGGGTTTACTATGCTAAAATTTGGATATTATGAATTTTTTCTGTTTCTATTTACCAATACCTAAATATAAATGCTAGACATATCATTTAATCACGTTTAGTACCATTTTCACAGATAACTAAAGTTTACCACTTATACTCTTGAAATTTTACCTGTCTTTTCTTGAACTTTTGAACTGATTTCTTGCTTTTCTCTTTCTTTTGATCTTTTCTCCATGGATTCAAAGGAAAAGGTATAGTAATTTTGATTTGCATGAGTGACTTTATTTCTTTTGACCTTTTTATTGTTGAAGGAGAATGTTATCAATTACAGTTGACACCCTCTTTTGAAATGCTTATTGAAAAGAACCAGCTAATTGAAATTGGTAAGAGCATTGTTAAAAATTACAAATATATGCATACCTTCAATATTTTATTTTAAATGAAAATAAATATTCATTTTCCCCCTAATCATGTCCAAAACTGTTTGAGTTTTTTTCTGCCAGTTGGAGGTCTGCAGCATCCTTTTCTGGCACAAGCTGCATCAATGATGGTCATGCAAAATTTGTACTTTCAATTAAATAAAAGAGGTAAAAGCTTGGGTACCTGTGAATCACCCGAGGTGTGCAAAATTTTAGATTTTCGTAGAACTTTTCAGTTTTCTGCAGTTATCTTGTCCATACCTTACTTCATGACAGTTATTTAGAGCAACTCATCTTTACCACGTTTTTCTAAAACATCCATTTAGCTGTCATAGAAACAGCAGCTTGCTCTTTTCCACTCTATTTCATCAGTTGACATATTGTTTAATTAACATTTTTTTAAGTGCAGTAGTATTTATAATGGCATGAACAGATTTGGAAATGAACACAGTTGACTCTTCCTAAGCATCAGCATTCTAGAGAATAGCTGGTTATCTGTGGGGAGTCAGTGTATCCTGGGCTTTAGTCAGTAAGATTAAAGAGGGAATCAGTTCGTTCAGTCGCTAAGTTGTGTCCGACTCTTTGTGACCCCATGAATCACAGCACGCCAGGCCTCCCTGTCCATCACCAACTCCCGGAGTTCACTCAGACTCACATCCATCGAGTCAGTGATGCCATCCAGCCATCTCATCCTCGGTCGTCCCCTTCTCCTCCTGCCCCCAATCCCTCCAAGCATCAGAGTCTTTTCCAATGAGTCAGCTCTTCGCATGAGGTGGCCAAAGTAATGGAGCTTCAGCTTTAGCATCATTCCTTCCAAAGAAATCCCAGGGTTGATCTCCTTCCGAATGGACTGGTTGGATCTCCTTGCAGTCCAAGGGACTCTCAAGAGTCTTCTCCAACACCACAGTTCAAAAGCATCAATTCTTCGGTGCTCAGCCTTCTTCACAGTCCAACTCTCACATCCATACATGACTACTGGAAAAACCATAGCCTTGACTACACGGACCTTAGTTGGCAAAGTAATGTCTCTGCTTTTGAATATGCTATCTAGGTTGGTCATAATTTTTTTTCCAAGGAGTAAGTGTCTTTTAATTTCATGGCTGCAGTTGCCATCTGCAGTGATTTTGGAGCCCAAGAAAATAAAGTCTGATACTGTTTCCACTGTTTCCCCATCCATTTCCCATGAAGTGATGGGACCGGATGCCATGATCTTCGTTTTCTGAATGTTGAGCTTTAAGCCAACTTTTTCACTCTCCTCTTTCACTTTCATCAAGAGGCTTTTTAGTTCCTCTTCACTTTCTGCCATAAGGGTGGTGTCATATGCATATCTGAGGTTATTAATATTTCCCCCGGCAATCTTGATTCCAGCTTGTGTTTCTTCCAGTCCAGCGTTTCTCATGATGTACTCTGCATACAAGTTAAATAAGCAGGGTGACAATATACAGCCTTGGCGTACTCCTTTTCCTATTTGGAACCAGTCTGTTGTTCCATGTCCAGTTCTAACTGTTGCTTCTGGACCTGCATACAGATTTCTCAAGAGGCAGGTCAGGTCGTCTGGTATTCCCATCTGTTACTGAATTTTCCACAGTTTATTGTGATCCACACAGTCAAAGGCTTTGGCATAGTCAATAAAGCAGAAATAGATGTTTTTCTGGAACTCTCTTGCTTTTTCCATGATCCAGCGGATGTGGGCAATTTGATCTCTGGTTCCTCTGCCTTTTCTAAAACCAGCTTGAACATCAGGGAGTTCACGGTTCACGTATTGCTGAAGACTGGCTTGGAGAATTTTGAGCATTACTTTACTAGCATGTGAGATGAGTGCAATTGTGTGGTAGTTTGAGCATTCTTTGGCATTGCCTTTCTTTGGGATTGGAATGGAAACTGACCTTTTCCAGTCCTGTGGCCACTGCTGAATTTTCCAAATTTTCTGGCATATTGAGTGCAGCACTTTCACAGCATCATCTTTCAGGATTTGAAATAGCTCAACTGGAATTCCATTATCTCCACTAGCTTTGTTCGTAGTGATGTTTTCTAAGGCCCACTTGACTTCACATTCCAAGATGGCTCTAGATGAGTGATAACATCATTGTGATTATCTGGGTCATGAAGATCTTTTTTGTACAGTTCTTCTGTGTATTCTTGCCACCTCTTCTTAATATCTTCTGCTTCTGTTAGGTCCATACCATTTCTGTCCTTTATTAAGCCCATCTTTGCATGAAATGTTCCCTTGGTGTCTCTAATTTTCTTGAAGAGATCTCTAGTCTTTCCCATTCTGTTCTTTTCCTCTATTTCTTTGCATTGATCGCTGAAGAAGGCTTTCTTATCTCTTCTTGCTATTCTTTGGAACTCTGCATTCAGATGCTTATATCTTTCCTTTTCTCCTTTGCTTTTCACCTCTCTTCTTTTCACAGCTATTTGTAAGGCCTTCCCAGACAGCCATTTTGCTTTTTTGCATTTCTTTTCCATGGGGATGGTCTTGTTCCCTGTCTCCTGTACAATGTCACGAACCTCATTCCATAGGTCGTCAGGCACTCTATCTATGAGATCTAGGCCCTTAAATCTATTTCTCACTTCCACTGTGTAATCATAAGGGATTTGATTTAGGTCATATCTGAATGGTCTAGCGGTTTTCCCTACTTTCTTCAATTTAAGTCTGAATTTGGTAATAAGGAGTTCATGGTCTGAGCCACAGTCCGCTCCTGGTCTTGTTTTTGTTGACCGTATAGAGCTTCTCCATCTTTGGCTGCAAAGAGTATAATCAATCTAATTTCGGTGTTCAATCTAATTTGGATGGCCCCATGGGCATGGCTTAGTTTCATTGAGTTAGACAAGGCTGTGGTCCTAGTGTGATTAGATTGACTAGTTTTCTGTGAGTATGGTTTCAGTGTGTCTGCCCTCTGATGCCCTCTTGCAACACCTACCATCTTACTTGGGTTTCTCTTACCTTGGGTGTGGGGTGTCTCTTCATGGCTGCTCCAGCAAAGCGCAGCTGCTGATCCTTACTTTGGACGAAGGGTATCTCTTCACCACTGCCCTTCCTGACCTTCAGCGTGGGATAGCTCCTTTAGGCCCTCCTATGCCCGTGCAGGCACAGCTCCTCGGGCATGGGGTTGCTCCTCCCGGCTGCCGCCCCGACCTTGGATGCAGGGTGGCTCCTCTTGGCCGTTCCTGTGCCGTGGCAGCCTGGCACTCTCAGCCACTGCCCCTGACCTCGGAAGTGGGGTAACTCCTCTTGGCCGCCGCCCTTTGGGCATGGGGTCCTCCTGGCTTCTGCCCCTGATCTCGGACGTGGGTTAGCTCCTCTCGGCCTTGCTTAGTGAGAATGGAGAGCTTTAATTCCGTGTGTGTTAGATGGTGGTCAGATAAAGTGCTTCTGCTGTTTTATGATCATTGATGAAAAATGTTTCCTAATCTCCCTTTTCTTCTTCTTTGGTCTTAGAGAATATTTTAATGTGCCAAAGGAGTAATATTGAAGAATGGTGAATACTGGTGATAAAAGTAGAGCTGTACACATATAATTTGATTTTGATTCTAGGATCTAGGTATTTCCTTCTTTGATGGTCTTTAGGGTGTAGTTAAATTAGGGGTGAAGAAATAGAGCATTAGGTTAATTTTGGTATGTGGAAGGAGCAGAAATTCTTGAAGTATGTTCAAATTTAGATTTTATGGCTATTGTAGACTTTATATATTATTTATGGCTTTTCTTTGTTACTTAGTCCATTACTCATAAGCCTGGAATATGCTGAGATTGACCCTAAGTAAAGTGTATTTTGAAAGATATACTAATAAAGAAATAGATGTAGTTCATTGCACTGTCAATTTAGATGTGCTTTTTGTGGTATCTGGGCTTTGAGTTCTCTTAATTGATAAGCTACTTATTATCATTAAAATAATTCTTTGCACGTGTATCATTGGATAGTTTTCATATTTTTCATAGGCGTTTACAAAATTTAAGCTCTGTACCAACTCTGGGAAGCTTATGGGAAAAATGATAGTCTCATTGCATTCCCCTCCGCCCCCCGGCCCCAAATCAGGAGCCCCCTTGGAGGAGTAGAACATGGAAAGCTCTGATTTTCACCTTTCTTACTTCTGTTCGGGTCCTTTTGTTCCTTCTGTGTAACTTTAGAAATTGTTTGAGAGAGGTTTTATGTTTGTCTTCACCAAGTGCCTTTCCTCAGAATAGTCTAGAAAAATCTGGACTACGGAATGTTCTAGTAGAAGAAACCTCTTCAATAAGACCCTGCTTCCTTCTTTCCGCAGAAATTCTATCTTTTCTGATTTTAGTTTAAATTGTATAGGTTTATTAATATGGTATCATAAATACAGAATGTATAATGACACCAATAAGAATTGATACGTATCTTTGTGGAGTTAAACTATATTACATTTTATACACTGTCCATTACCTCACAGCCATGCTGCCTTATAAAGGGACATTATAAAGATAATGAATACATTGTGAAAGTCAAGGGGAAAACATTAACAGCTTTCATTAACAGAGTCCTATGGGATATAAATTTAGTGCATATTTTAGGAGTGACCACTGTTGATAATTTGGTCCCTGTCTTAGCTAGTTTTTAGTACACAGTCAGAAAAAGAGTCATGTCTGTGTTTTTAATGTAGAGGTTAGTTGTGTCTTTTTCGTTCCCTCTTTACTTCCTTTTTCTTAATTGTACCCTTATTCTCTAATTTGTCATACTCCTTAAATTCTCCTATGCTTACTTTCCCTGAGTTATCAGTTCAGTTCAGTGTCTCAGTCATGTCCTACTCCTTGCAACCCCACAGACTGCAGCACGCCAGGCCTCCCTGTCCATCACCAACTCCCAGAGTTTACTCAAACTCACGTCCATTGCATTGGTGATCCCTGAGTTATAAGAGTACTTAAATAGTCAAATTTAAAGTAAGGACTTTGTTAAAGCAATAGTTAGTGTCTTTAAGTACTAGTCGATCAGAACTGTGTAGTTTGGATATCAAAGGAGAGACTTCCAACACTACTCTTGCCTCGAGGGCAGACAACCAGGCTGAATGGACTTTTTGAGGCTGGTGCAGAATTTCTGTCTTTGTCCTCTTAGTTTTTCAGTCCGTTGATTGGACTACTCAGATGACCCAAAGTGGTAGTATGTATACAACACTGTTAACCAATCTATGAATCTTGACAATTTGCAGAACAGGGTGTAAGGGTCATCTACTAACTGTATAATGTAGCCCTGAGATCATGAAAAACACCATTAGGCATGCAATTCAGTTGAACAAAGTAAAATGTGATGTCATATTTGAAGTCAGGAAAAAGGCAATTTTAATAGTTTGGATTAAACTGAAAAAGGGAGGGAAATGTATGTAAGGATGGAAGGAAATAAGGAAAAAATCTGTTCTTGTGATAATTTTAGATGTGAATAAACATAAGACCTTTAAAGTACATCAGACCTTGTATATTATGAATTTTATTCCATTTCAAATGTTCATCTCGGAAGGCTAAGATCTAAAGTGACATCATAAAACATCAAATATTTTCTGTGTGCTGGATACAGCCACTAATTGTGTCAGAACTGAGACATTTCTGACTTTAATTGTGTCAGAACTCCTGGGGAGGTGGGGATTGCTATTTGAGCCTGCTTGTGAACATAGAACAATATTCTTACAGTATTCACTTTGGATGGGCAAAAGGGCTTACCTAGTGGTATTCCCTGCTTTTGGGAATGAATGTCTTTAGGTTCTTCCTGATGATAACTGGGTTTACCTTTTGGGAGGAAGATTTGCAAATATGGCATCTATTAAGATGATTGTCAGATGCCTTCTGTGTGCAAGGCACTGCCCTAGGCATTCTGGGGATGTTAACTCTCTTGTGATCTCAGCCCTTAGATAGTTCATAGTCTAGGAGTGGGGGTAAGATGTATTTACCTCCCAAACATAGCACATAGATAGTGAAGGGAAGCACAAACAATTGCTGGGGGAGTTAAGAGAACTCCTGATTGTGCAAGTATGGTGTTTCCCCCCGCCCAACTGAAAAAAAAAAAACAGTTAAAGTTTGTAGACATGCTTTATGTTTAAAATTTTTATTTTATTGTTTTCAAGTGGGTACAATAATGAGCTCTATATAATATAAAATAAGCACTGCCTAGGAGAAGTCCTAGAGGAATTTCTTCTAGTTATTAGATAATAAAGTTTAGTAATATCCAAATGCTTCCTAGAGAAATCAGAGGTGATTATGGCAGAATCCATGCCCTTAAGTAACTTTATTTAGTAGCGATTTGAATTATTTGCTTTTAGCATATCAGCTGTTAATGCTTGAAAAGAATTTCCTTAAGTTATTTAAACATATCCTATGATTTTATTTATACTGTTCATTTGCCTGGTAAATCTTTTCTTCAGGGATAATATAAATGTAAATTTTAGCTAAACTGTAAATTTTGATTTTTGAAGTTTTAAAGCTACTGTAAAAGGTGGTATTTCATGTACCTTGCATTCTAAAAATGGCAAAAAATACAATTCTAGAATGAAAGTTAGTTGGTTGTTCCAAGAGATAGTTTTCTTAATATTTTTTTAAACATTAGTAAGTTTTGTATTATGCTTCCTTGTAGTTATTGTTTTTTTCTGCATTCTTAGTGTCTAATTCAATGCCCACTGTCTAGTAGATGCTCAATAAATATATTTTAAGATGAACGTAACTTCATTTGATTCTTACTACCTCAAAGTGTTTGAAAACAAGCTTATGCTATGTACATACTTAGTCACCCCTTTATTTCTTTCACTTGATTTTATCAATTGCTTTCCTTAGATCAGAATCAAGCTTTGCGACTCTGCTTGGGTAGCACTAGTGTTGGAGGTCAGTATGGAGCTATCTCTGCCCTCAGTATCAACAACGACTGCTCAAGACTTCTCTGTGGCTTTGCTAAGGGACAGGTAAATAGGAACTTTATTTTACCTATAAGACAGTGTAAAATGAATTAAACCTGTTAACTCTACATCAGTATCTTGAAGACAAAAACATGTTATAAAGTGATATGTCTGTCTGTAGAGCTAACCTGAATTTGCTTGGTCTGACTTTTGTCCAAATTTTTAAATTAAGTTACTGACTGAGCCAGAGTCTATGATTTTTAATATCTCAATTCACGTGTCCCTATACGTAAATAGCTTTTATAAACCAACCAGGCTGTTATACAAAATGTACTTTCTTTTTGTAGTGAGGATGATTGTTGTTGATTTTTAAGTACAGTATATTCTGCTTTGTGACTGTGTCCCTGAACACAAATTTGGTATTTGTTTTTACTTCTGAAACCGGGCAATAAGTTTTGTTTCTTCTCTTCTTCTGACTTACATGTCACTAATTGGTTTGGCAGTAAGCCCTTTTTATAATTTTTACCAGTGCTAAAGAGATTGACTCATTAAAGAAATCTCTTTTACCTTTCAGTGAAAGAATAGGATTTAAAATCTGAAGGGAAAAGTAGACTGGGTAGGATGAGGGGAGGATGAAGATGAAATAAGGGCCCCATGCTTTCGTGGATCTGCAACCTTTAGTTATGTTTTAACTTTATAGTTCTTTGTCTGCAATGTTTATAGGCCAGGAATAGATTATTTCAGCCAAAAGCCAAGATACTTAAGTCCAAAAAAGAGCAATAAATTTGTTTTTAAAGCATTTAGTTGTCTTATAGATCACTATGTGGGATTTGGCCAGTGGAAAGCTTCTAAGATCAATAACAGATGCTCATCCTCCGGGAACAGCAATATTACATATTAAGGTACAGTTCTTATTTTCTTTTTCTAATAATCTTTCTTATTATGCCCTTGTATCCATTTTAAAGTAGGTTTCTTTATAAACAGAATCCTTGGAAGTGAACTGTCTTTTATGTGACTGGCCCAACAAGATGTTTTCCCACGCACAATCCAGAGCTAGGCTATCATGGTAACATTCAGCTATAAGTCGTACTGACGTCTAGTAGACACAGCAGGAAAGAGAGTAAATTGAAGTGATCCTAGATGAAAGATTGGCAGCAAAGACAGGCAGTACGCTGCTGAAAACTCACGTGCAGATTCTAAAAGGTCTTGTTACTCTTTGCTTAGTCCACCAGGATTTTACTGCTGAAGTGGGGTGCCCTGTCACACTTTGTTGGGAATTACTTGAAGGTTCAAGGCACCGGTTGTGAAAGAACCAAGGTTTGCATTATGTTTAGAGACGAATTTCTTGGTTTATTTTCTTCCAGGCCTCCAAAGGAAAAGCATCAAGGTTCGAATCTTGACTTTCTCCTTACATGCCTGAAAAAAATAAACCACCTTAGGTAACATTTAATTTATAAATACAATGTGAACCTTGGTTTTCGTATGCTGTCGAGTCCATGTTCAGAAGTATAAAACGTACAGGATTATAACTAGGGAAGTCTAAAATCAGATCTGGATTTTAATCATGTACACATTTGGTTAGTTAGCTGTGCAGACCTCTCTTATCCATGCATATGCTTTTTAAAGTCTGGGAGCATCTGGATTTTATGTGTCTGCATCTCAGTTATATAAAAAGTCTTGTGACAAAGCAGCATTGAAGCATTTAGTAACAATGAAAACAACCAAGACAAGTAGAGAGAATTTCTCCCCTTTCTGAACATCATGGCAGTTTCTCTTGACCTGTTTTCATACGGCATGAGCCAACTTCTAATATGTTATTGTTTGTGTTATGCCTTATCTCCTTTAATAGATTAAGGTCTTTGAAACCAGGATCTGTTTCTCTTTTATTTCTGTGTGTTACATGTAGTAGTTGCTCAGTAAATGTTTGTTTGGTGCCTTATGAAAATCCAATCCATTTGCAGAAAAAAGCAAAATCTTTGAGAGAAACAGTAAGAAACAGAAGAGGTAAAGACAGAAAAAGGCAGAAGAAATAAAAGCAGAAGAATGTAGCTGACATTGAAAGCACACTTGTGTTGCTTGGGAATGCCACAAGTATAGACACTTCTCAGTAATTCTGAGGCCTGCTATTGACAAAGGCTACTTATGCTGTCAACCTCTTACTCATTATTCTCCAGACTTAACCCTACACATCCCATCAATAATAATTTGGGCTTTAATTCATACACACACACACACACACACATGTCTGTGTGTGTGTGTGTGTATATATATATATAAAATATATTAAAATTAAATGTACTGCTGTGCTAAATCTAAGTATATCATAAAACACATACACAGGAAGTAGAAAATAAATAAAAATTATGAATGCTATTATTTTCTCTACACTCCACTTTTGCAACTGCTCTGCTCAGCTAGGCCTTTGAGAACCACAGTGTAGGACTTCTGTACTTTGCCTGTGTGTGGTTGAAGAAGATGCATTTCATAGTAGCCTCCTGTACCTCAGCCATTCTGGAAGAGTCCAAAGGCATGCCAGTTAGGATGGTTTTACAACCTTTGGGGTTAGGAAGACTAGTCACTGGAAGTGATATAAATTAAGTTATTCAATTTTGTATCTATTGGCGTGCACATCTATCAGGCCGCATCAGCCCTTAGGACAGTCTCATCGTGAACATTATTTATTGAGTTTTCCAGGGTAGATAATAGTAACTAAAGTATACTTTATTGAAGAAGACTGAAGGGGCAGCACATTTTAGGAAGAGTTGCATAAAAAGTTAAACTCTTTTTAAATATAGTAGATTAACTCTTCAGTTATTCTGAAAACATATTGTAACAAACTTATTTCCCAGAGACATCAAATATCTTTTACTGTGACTTTATTCTTGAAAGCTAGGCAGCTTTAAGTATTTCCAAACTATCCTATTCAGCTTAATAGCAAGTTTGAAAAAATTAATGTAAGAACCCAAGTAGAGAAGTTTAGGGCTTTTATGAATCATAGTTTATATTTTTCTTTTATCCTTTTGAGAGGGTTTTACTTCTTTAAAGTCTCAGTTTTTAATGATATTGAACCATTTTTATTCTAAATATGGGTAAGTTTGTATGTTTAGAGTAATGAGGTCAGTCTAGGTGATTTCAAATGCTATTAAATGTGTTTGTCTTGTATTTTTAAAATTTTATAATTTTTCCCCTTTTTAACATTTGACTGGTTGTTTAAAAATCATTAAGAAAATAAATTCCTTCTCTGTTTAGTTTACAGATGATCCAACTCTTGCAATTTGCAACGACAGCGGAGGCTCTGTTTTTGAATTGACATTTAAGTAAGACTATTGGACATTTGTAGACAAATGAAAAGATTAGCTCCAATTTAATGACTTGAAGTTGAATATGAAGAGGTCTGGAAAACCCAAGCGATTGTAAATAGGTTGTGGCTGTGTATTACACTTATCTGGGGAGGCTTATAGAACATACGGAACACCATGCCTGGTCCCCCCAAATTCTGTCTCAGTACGTCCGAGTTGGGATTCTAGACTCCTCCTCCCCAAAATGTTCCTAAACTCTGTCAATCTTGGGAACCATTATCCTGGAGTATATCAGTAATTTCAGTTTAGACCCCAGGCCCAGTTGGTTATAACCATAATGACCAGGTGTACAAGGTTCCTTTTGCCTTTGAATTGCCCTGTTTACTCTTTAAATAAAGGGAAAGACTGTTTAGATATGTGTAAGAACATTTATAAATCTGAGTTTAAAAAGACAAAAAAATTCATTGTGTATTCTATTTCCAAAGTTCTTCAAAGTAAGGACTATGTTTCTTACATTTCACACGCCTCCTGACAATATCAAGTTCAAAGTAATTGTTTGAAAAATACCAGTTCAGTTCAGTCGCTCAGTCGTATCCTACTGTTTGCGACGCTATGGCCTGCAGCATGCCAGGCCTCCCTGTCCATGTCCATTGAGTCAGAGATGCCATCCAGCCATCTCATCCTCTTTCGTCTCCTTATCCTCCCACCTTCAATCTTTCCCAGCATCAGAGTCTTTTCAAATGAGTCAGTTCTTCGCATCAGGTGGCCAAAGTGTTGGAGTTTCAGCTTCAACATCAGTCCTTCCAGTGAACACCCAGGACTGATCTCCTTTAGGATGGACTGGTTGGATCTCCTTGCAGTCCAAGGAAATTTCAAAAGTCTTCTCCAACACCACAATTCAAAAGCATCAATTCTTCTGTGCTCAGCTTTCTTTATAGTCCAACTTCCATATCCATACATGACCACTGGAAAAACAATAGCCTTGACTAGATGGACCTTTGTTGACAAAGTAATGTCTCTGCTTTTGAGTATGCTGTCTAGGTTGGTCATAGCTTTCCTTCCAAGGAGTAAGCATCTTTTAATTTCATGGCTGCAGTCATCATCTGCAGTGATTTTGGAGCCCTCTCAAAAATAGTCAGCCACTGTTTCCCCATCTATTTCCCATGAAGTGATGGGACCGGATGCCATGATCTTCGTTTTCTGAATGTTGAGCTTTAAGCCAACTTTTTCACTCTCCTCTTTCACTTTCATCAAGAGGCTTTTTAGTTCCTCTTCGCTTTCTGCCATAAGAGTGGTGTCATCTGCATATCTGAGGTTATTGATATTTCTCCCAGCAATCTTGATTCCAGCTTGTGCTTCTTTGAGCCCAGCGTTTCTCATGATGTACTCTGCATACAAGTTAAATAAGCAGGGTGACAATATACAGCCTTGACGTACTCCTTTTCCTATTTGGAACCAGTCTGTTGTTCCATGTCCAGTTCCAACTCTTGCTTCCTGACCTGTATATAGGTTTCTCAAGAGGCAGGTCAGGTGGTCTGGTATTCCCATCTCTCTCAGAATTTTCCACAGTTTATTGTGATCCACACAGTCAAAGGCTTTGGCATAGTCAATAGAGCAGAAATAGATGTTTTTCTGGAACTCTCTTGCTTTTTTGATGATCCAGCGGATGTTGGCAATTTGATCTCTGGTTCCTCTGCCTTTTCTAAAACCAGCTTGAACATCTGGAAGTTCACAGTTCACGTATTGTTGAAGCCTGACTTGGAGAATTTTGAGCATTACTTTACTAGTGTTTGAGATGAGTGCAATTGTGCGGTAGTTTGAGCATTCTTTGGCATTGCCTTTCTTTGGGATTGGAATGAATACTGACTTTTCCAGTCCTGTGGCCACTGCTGAGTTTTCCAAATTTTCTGGCATATTGAGTGTAGCACTTTCACAGCATCATCTTTCAGGATTTGAAATAGCTCTACTGGAATTCCATCACCTCCACTAGCTTTGTTCATAGTGATGCTTCCTAAAGCCCAGTTCACTTCACATTCTAGGATGTCTGGCTCTGGGTAAGTGATCACACCATTGTGGTCATCTGGGTTGTGAAGAACTTTTTTGTACAGTTCTCCTGTGTATTCTTGTGGCCTCTTCTTAATATCTTCTTTTAGAAGCATACCATTTCTGTCCTTTATTAAGCCCATCTTTGCATGAAATGTTCCCTTGGTATCTCTAATTATCTTGAAGAGATCTCTAGCCTCTCCCACTCTATTGTTTTCCTCTATTTCTTTGCACTGATTGCTGAGGATGGCTTTCTTATCTCTCCTTGCTACTCTTTGGAACTCTGCATTCAAATGGGTATATCTTTACTTTTCTCCCTTGTTTTTTGCTTCTCTTCTTTTCACACCTATTTGTAAGGCTCCTCAGAGAGCCATTTTGCTTTTTTGCATTTCTTTTTCTTGGGGATGGTCTTGCTCCCTGTCTCCTATACAGTGTCACTATCTTCTATCCATTGGGCACTCTCTCAGATCTACTTCCTTAAAACTATTTCCCACTTCCACTGTACAGTCATAAGGGATCTGAATTAGGTCATACCTGAATGGTCTAGTGGTTTTCCTTACCTTCTTCAATTTAAGTCTGAATTTGGCAATAAGGAGTTCATGATCTGAGCCACAGTCAGCTCCCAGTGTTGTTTTTGCTGACTGTATAGAGCTTCTCCATCTTTGGCTGCAGAGAATATAATCAGTCTTATTTTGGTGTTGACCATCTGGTGATGTCCACGTGTAGAGTCTTCTCTTATGTTGTTGGAAGAGGGTGTTTGCTACGATCAGTGCATTCTTTTGGCAAAACTCTATGAGCCTTTGCTCTGCTTCATTTTGTACTCCAAGACCAAATTTGCCTGTTACTCCAGGTGTTTCTTGACTTCCTACTTTTGCATTCCAGTCCCCTTTAATGAAAAGGATATATTTTTTGGGTGTTAGTTCTAAAAGGTCTTGTAGGTCTTCATAGAACCATTCAACTACAGCTGTTTCAGCATTACCGCTTGGGCCATAGACTTGGATTACTGTGATATTGAATGCTTTGCCTTGGAAGTGAACAGAGATCATTCTGTTGTTTTTGAGATTGCATTCAAGTACTGCATTTCGGACTCTCTTGTTGACTATGATGGAGACTCCCATTTCTTCTAAGGGATTTTTGCCCACAGTAGTAGGTATGATATGGTCATCTGAGTTAGTCACCCATTCCAGTCCATTTTAGTTCGCTGATTCCTAAAATGTTGACATTCACTCTTGCCATCTCCTGTTTGACCACTTCCAATTTGCCCTGATTCATGGACCTAACATTCCAGGTTCCTATATAATATTGTTCTTTATGGCATTGGACCTTGCTTCCATCACCAGTCATATCCACAACTGGGTGGTGTTTTTGCTTTGGCTCTGTCTCTTCATTCTTTTGTCGTTATTTCTCTACCCTTCTCCCATAGCATGTTGGGCACCTACAGACCTGGGGAGTTCATCTTTCATTGTCCTGTCTTTTTACCTTTTCATACTGTTCATGGGGTTCTCAAGGCAAGAATACTGAAGTGGTTTGCCATTCCCTTCTCCAGTGGACCACATTTTGTTAGAACTTTCCGCCAGGACCTGTCTGTCTTGGGTGGCCCTACGCGGCATGCTTCAGTTTCATTGAGTTTGACGAGACTGTGGTCCATGTGATTAGATTGGTTAGTTTTCTGTGATCGTGGTTTCTGCCTGTCTGGCCTCTGATGCCCTCTCTCAGCACCTAGCGCAGCACTATTGATTTATTCAGCTGATGTTTATTGGCTATCCCCTATGTGTAGGCATTGTTCTAGATACCAGCGTTATGGCTGTGTACCGGTCAAGGTTGCTACTCTGGTAGAACTTACATTCTAGTTGGGGTAGGGGTAGAGAGACAGTCAATAAACCAACACATAAATAACTTTGAGTGCTGTGAAGAAAATAAGACAGATCAGTGTGCTGGAGTGCATTTGAGAATCATTTAGGAAGGCTTCTCTCTGAAGGTGACATTTAAACAAAAACCTGGATGATAATCTAGTCAACAAATGAAAAGACCTGGAATAAGTGTTCCAGGCAGAGGGATATTCAAGCACAGAAACTTCGAGGTGGGCACACCGTGGCCTGCTGGAGCAGCAGACAGAAGGCCACTGTGGCTGGAGCATGTGCTTATCAGGAGCAGTAGCAGTGGGAGAGGAGTGCAGGCAGGAGAGAGATCATATAAAATCGTACAGGACGTTTTAAACCTGGTGAGAGTCGATTTTATTTTGTGTACAGTGGGAAGCCATTGGAGAGGGAGAAGCCATAGGAGAAGGTGGTAAATCTGACCCTACGTTGAAAAGGACACACTGATGTCATGTGGAGTTTGGATTGTTGGGGGCAGGAGTAGGGATCAGGAGGCTTTTGTAGTCATCTGCTGTAGAGATATAGTGCCTTGGATCATTGCTAAGTTGATTCTGCATTTTGGGTTAAATTTTCAGGAGAGTGATGGGAGTGAGAACTTGTGAATCTCGATGCCTGTTTAGCGGTTCCAAGGGTGAAGTTTGCTGTATTGAACCTCTCCACTCTAAGCCCGAGTTGAAAGATCATCCCATCACACAGTTTTCGTTATTGGCCATGGCATCCTTAACAAAGGTATTTAGAAGATGAAGCTTATAACTTAACAGACTTTGAATACCAAAAATCTGAAAATTGCAGGGTAAATAGTGAAAATTTATTTCTTCTCCCTAAAGATACTGGTCATTGGATTGAAGCCATCCTTGAAAGTGTGGATGACTTTTCCTTATGGACGGGTGAGTAATTCTCTCCATCTTATGGGCAAAAAGACCATTTTGGGAGGTAGGGGAAGATGATTCACGAGTGGTGAATTCTGTGAGGCTGTCAGAAAGCTAGATAGAATGGAAATCAGCTCTCTGTCTGCTTACCTTGATGTGACCAAAACTGTCAGCTGGCGACCAGAGCAGTGTCCTGGGGATCACAAGATCTATACTTCCCTTCCTTTATTCTGTTAAGTTTTCTCTCATGAACAGCGGCTGCTTTGATATTGAGCTACTGAGGGAGAGCACCCCACCGTAATATAGTGTGAATTGCTCTGACATATTCTTTCCGGGGTTTCTTCTGCCTGTGATATTTCATTTTGGGGGATGCTTCTCGCAATGTATTGTGCACACCTCGGTATCTCTTTTCCTTCCTGCTTGGATGCTTTCAAAGTGATGTTTTCTTCCAGTGAATATGTAAGGAGAGGCGTGGATGGGATGGGATGGAGAATGACGGTGTAGAACCAAGACTGGTCCAGAAAGTAGGCCCTGTAACGAGGGAGCTCACTCTTCAGTTTTCTTATTGGTACTCTCTCTCTGGGCCCCAGGGGAAGCAGGCCTACCCTTTCAGATGGTAGAGCCTGCTCAGATTACCATTAACTGTTCTTAGGTGACCTTCATTGGCTAATTGAGATTTATCATGGTATGTGTTTCCATCTTTGTTTTTGTTGATTTTCCCCCAATATTTTATTATGAACATTTTCAAATAGAGAAGTTGAAAGGATTTTACATTAAACATCTATATACCTACCATTGTAAAACTCTACCATTAGTATTTTATTGTATACTTCATTATATACCAGTTTATTGTCACTCATCAAATTGTTTTTTTTTAAATGTGCTTCCAAGTAAATTGCAGAAATTAGTACTCTTTTTTCCTCCCTAAATATTCAACATGCATATGATTAAGTACAGTTCAGTATTCAAAGTCTTTCCTTTGGTAGAAAAATTTACATACAACAAAACACACAGATCTTGAGTGTACATTTGCTAAACTTTGCCAAATATAGATACTTATGTAACCCAAACTTCTGTCAAGATGTGGAACATTACTGTCCACAAAGAAGGTTCCTTCTTGACGCTTCCCAATCAATCCCTACTCTGCTGGAATTTTAATGAGAAATTAGAAGTTTTTACCAAGGAACACCAGTCCATTGCTGTTTTAAACCAGAGTTTTCTCTTTATTCTTGTATTAACAATGATTTTATTTTCCTTCTTACCCAGATGGATCCTTCCAGCGTTCCGTTGCTGGCCTGGCACTTTGTGGCAGTGCATAATTACGTGAATCCCATGCTTGCCTTCTGCAGAGGAGATGTTGTTCATTTTCTCCTGGTAAGTCCTATCCGTGCTGAAGTCCTTTGTCACAGGTTATCATTCTGATTCACCAGTAATTTAATGTTGTGTCAAAGAAATATACTATCGTAATTCTTTGGAGAAAGAGTGACCTATTTAATTTTTGAGGCTTTAGTGGTTAACATGGAAAACCCTCAGCTCCATGCCGCCTCATGGTATATTTCTTATTTCCATCTCCTTTGACTAACAGATAATTAATGGTTTATGTGTATGTGTAAATATTTGAATGTACATAGGTCTATATTAATGGCTTACCTACCTACATGTAGTGTGTTTATTAGAAAGTATCATTGAGCACCTACTATGTCCTTTACATTGTAGTGGACATGAGGCAATTGGAGGACATATAAAACTTAATTTCTTTTTAAAAATAGGTTAAAATATGGTTTGAAAGGCAAAACCAGTATGTTCGTTGCTACTAGTGAGGACAGTTTAAGGACTCTACTATGTGATGAGAATTTAAAACTTGATGTAAGTTTGGAGTATGAAGAGATTTGTATGGATTACAGAGGCTGTGGAAGACTTTATGAAGGGTACAGGGCAAATAATGCAGGAGGGGTGGATATACATATTGGGGAAAATAAGATGAACTGAAGATACAGAGATAAGAATGTGCCTGTGGAATCTCTTCTTGGGTTTCCTAGCTCAGTGAAGTAAGTGGCTCACTGTCCACTTAGTTTCTCCAGCCTGAGATCTAGGAGTTCCCTTTTAGTCGCATTTTTCTCTCTATTCCTGCTCTGTCACACATCCTGCTGACTCTAATTTACTTCCTTTTTTTTTGTCTCCCCTATGCTGCTTCCCTAGCCTAAACCGCAGGCATTTCTAACCCAGGCTCTGAAATAGCTTCCTAACTAGTCTTTTGCCTCAGTTCTTTTTATTTCTTTTTTAAATTGACGTATTTTAATTTGATATATTTTAAATTGACATTATTGAGTTAGTTTCTGGTGTACAACAAAGTGATTCAGTTTATATATCAGTTCAGTTGCTCAGTCGTGTCCGATTCTTTGCGACCCCATGAATTGTAGCACGCCACGCCTCCTTGTCCATCACCAACTCCCAGAGTTCACTCAAACTCATGTGCATCAAGTTGGTGATGCCATTCAGCCATCTCATCCTCTGTCGTCCCCTTCTCCTCCTTCCCCGAATCCCTCCCAGGATCAGTCTTTTCCAGTGAGTCAATTCTTTGCATGAGGTGGCCAAAGTACTGGAGTTTCAGTTTCAGCATCAGTCCTTCCAGTGAACACCCAGGACTGATCTCCTTTAGGATGGACTGGTTGGATCTCCTTGCAGTCCAAGGGACTCTCAAGAGTCTTCTCCAACACCACAGTTCAAAAGCATCAATTCTTCGGTGCTCAGCTTTCTTCGCAGTCCGACTCTCACATCCATACATGACCACTGGAAAAACCATAGCCTTGACTAGATGGACCTTTGTTGGCAAAGTAATGTCTCTGCTTTTGAGTATGCTATCTAGGTTGGTCATAACTTTCCTTCCAAGGAGTAAGTGTCTTGTAATTTCATGGCTGCAATCACCATCTGCAGTGATTTTGGAGCCCCAAAAAATAAAGTCTGACACTATTTCCACTGTTTCCCCATCTATTTCCCATGAGTGATGGGACCTGATGCCATGATCTTTGTTTTCTGAATGTTGAGCTTTAGGCCAACTTTTTCACTCTCCTCTTTCACTTTCATCAAGAGGCTTTTTAGTTCCTCTTCACTTTCTGCCATAAGGGTGGTGTCATCTGCATATCTGAGGTTATTGATACTTCTCCTGACAATCTTGATTCCAGCTGTGCTTCTTTGAGCCCAGCGTTTCTCATGATGTACTCTGCATACAAGTTAAATAAGCAGGGTGACAATATACAGCCTTGATGTACTCCTTTTCCTATTTGGAACCAGTCTGTTTTTCCATGTCCAGTTCTAACTGTTGCTTCCTGACCTGCATATAGGTTTCTCAAGAGGCAGATCAGGTGGTCTGGTATTCCCATCTCTTTCAGAATTTTCCAGTTTATTGTGACAGTTTATATATATATATATTCTTTTCCAGCTTTTCTATTGTAGATATTATGAAATATTGTATATAATTTCCTGTGCTTTACAGTAGGACCTTGCTGTTTATCTTTTATCTATAATGGTTTGTATGTGCTTATCCCAAATTCTTAAGTTATCCCACTCCCTCTTGCCCCGTGGTAACCATAAGTTTGTTTTCTATGTCTGTGAACCTGTTTCTGTTTTGTAAATAAGTTGACTTGTATCATTTTTTTAAATTCCACATAAAAGCGATACCATGTATTTATCTTTCTCTGTCTGATTTACTTAGTATGACAGTCTCTAGGCCCATCCATGGTGCTGCGCAGGGATTGTTTCATTCTTCCTTGTGGCTGAGTAACACTGCATTTATTTATGTATCACATCTTCTTTATCCATTCATCTGTTGATGGACGTTTAGGATGCTTCCATGTCTTTGGCCTTGGTGTCTTTACATATGCCATCATCTCTGCCAGGAAAGCTCTGTGCTCTCTTCAACATTATCCTAGCTCATGATTAGCATTGCCTTCCTTGACCTACTGACCTCAATTAGCATTTCCCACTACAGACATCCATAATACCTTCTTTTATAACATTCAGCACTTCTAAAATTCCTTATTTAACATTTTTCTTCTTCGCTAGACTGAAAGCTCCATAAGTCTAAAACCAACCCTACTGCTGTATTCCAACTACTAGGACAGTACTTAAATATATAGAAAGTCAGTATTAAATGTTAGAATTAATAACAGGGAGAAGCTTATTGTTGAAAATAAAGTGGAATATATGGCATGGATCTAGATTAGGGGTTGGCAAACTATGGCCTGTGGGCCAGAGGTGGCTGGCTACTTGATTTTGTGAAGTATTATTTCATGCCCATTTGGTTATGTCTTATTTATGGCTGCTTTTGCGCAACAGTGGCGGAGTTGAGTAGTTACAACAGAGATTGTATGCTCTGCAGATCTGAAAATACTTACTGTATGGCTTTTTACAGAAAAAGTTTGCTAACCTCTGATCTAGATTGTATAATAATTGCCCTAGATTGGTAAGGGGAAACCATCACAGGTTCTTAGGTAATTAAAGTGATATGATTAAAGTGACATTTTAGGAATAGCACCGTACAAATAGCAAAAAGAACAGATTATAGGAGGTTGGAGGGAAATGAAGGGTTTTGCTCTTGTAATAAAGCAAGTGAGGTCTTTAGACAAGGATGGTTGCAGTGAGAGGGATAGCATTTTGAAGGAAAGACAAGGCTTTTCAGGGGGACTGAAGGACATAAACAAAACATGGCATTTCTGGCTGTTTGAGCTATACTGGTGTCATATTTCAGAAGAGCCTAGTGTTGGTCACTGCAGCACCTTTTTTTCCTTTTAATGTACTTTTGTTTTACTTTTTTTACACCATGCCACTAATCCTATTTTATGCTTTAACTCTGGCTAAATACAGTTATTGATGTGATGAAGTTAGTTTGTTCGGAGTATGACAGAGTGAATATTACATTTGCCAGTACAGGCATACCCTGGGGATATTACTGGTTCCGTTTCAGACCACTGCAATAAAGCAAATACTGCAATGCAGTGAGTTACGTAAGTTGATTGGTTTCCCAGGGGGTAGAAAAGTTATGTTTGCACTACATTGTAGTCTTTTAAGTATGTAATAACATTATCTCTTAAAAAAAGCAGAGTACATACCTTAATTAAAAAATACTTCATTGCTTAAAAAAAGCCAAAACAATTACAATAGTAACATCAAAGACTACTAATCACGGATTACTATAACAAATAATACTGGAGAAGTTTGAACTACTGCAAAAATTACCAGAATGTGACACAGAGACAGTAAGCAAGCGAGCAGATGCTGTTGGAAAAATGGTGTCAGTAGATTGACTCAAGGTCGCCACAGACCTTCAGTTCGTAAAATACACAATATCTGGAAGCACAGTAAAGTGAAGTGCATTTAATACAATGGTATGCCTAAACTGATAGCTTGACCACTGACCATGGATTATACCAGATATACTACATATACTTGTGAGTGATTTTTTTCATTTGTTTAATAGTTTCTTTAGTTACCAGTATTTGTTTTACCCATATTCTGAATGGAAATCATGTTCTAGATGGATTGAGTAGGTGAGAAACTTTTTAAAGTCTCTCAAACAGTAGCTGATATTCAGGTTGTTTTTATTCCATCATCAGGTTAAGAGAGATGAATCTGGAGCGATACATGTTACTAAGCAAAAGCATCTTCACCTATACTATGACCTCATCAACTTTACTGTGAGTATTATTGAAATGAAATACCCCCATTTACTTTGTATAATTGTTCTGAGTCCATGTTCTGTTAAGGCTCCCAGGATTTTTGCCGTAAACCATGACCTTTAGGATCATATAAAATGTGGACAGAAGTGAAGTCCTGCTTGTACTGAAAACAGTCTTGACATTGGTGTGATGCCACACATCATTTTTATTGTCCTTCAGCCTGCTGAACACTGGCAAGATCACCAAAAGTTTTCTTTAATATCTTGAATAGCTTGAAGGGTAGATCAGAATAATTTCTTCAGGATCATTGCCGGGCTTTCTTTGTAAACACATCTTGGTACTTCTGAGTATGTCCTCATTGGTTCAGGAGATACTATTTTCTTGTGGCTAAAAACTTGGCAGAGTTCTCTCTCTACCATGTATCTCGGTCCTGAGCAACCTTTGGGTTTTTTTAGAAAAGATTATTTCCTTTCGTATCAATTTTTATAATAGATGATTTATTAATTTAGTTGTACATTGCTTTTTAAATCTTACAGACTTGATTTAGAAATAACACTTTTTTCCCATATACATTTCATGAAATAATTTTGTTCAACCTCTTCCTATGTTTATTAGACATCAGTGTTTTGTCATTACCAGAATCCCTTGTGGAATTGTCTAACATATTTGTCTAGAATTCATCATTATCACTTGCATTTAAGATGTTTGAGGTACATCTCTGTAAACATCTGCATATGATTCTGTCCCTGGGAAAAACTCCCCAACCACAAGTAGCCATTCTAATAGTAGGACAGTGGGTGTTTTTCATTTGTCCTGTGACATATTCATGATATGACCCCTAACCGCATTGCTTTGTAAGTGACCTTTAAAAGGCTTGTTTACAGTGTGTCAACAATTAAAATAGTGAGAGTCTAATCCCAAGAATAATTGCTAAACATGCTAACATTCTTGCTCATTCTTTCTCTTAACCAGGTGACCTTTGAAAGCCTGTAAAAGCTAGCACTAAAGTTTGTACAAGGCTAAATAATGTCTTTTCTGAATGGTACTTTGTTTCTCAAAGTAATCAAGAGAGCACATTACAAAAGTTCTTTGTAAATGGTTTGAGTGTCAAACTCTGTTTTCTGAGAGACAATGTTTTTTTGAAAAACCAAACCTTTCCCTTACAGCAACCACTGCAGTGATAAAGTATATACACGTGTAGCATAGTTAAAAGAGAAAAATCGATCCATTCTTAACTTGATTGGTTTTGATTGTTATTTGATTATGCAGATAATTTCTGAGCATGGAAAGAGATCATATAAATAAACCAAAACTAGTATCAGAGAAAGTGCAGGGGAAATACTTTGTTCTGGCTAATTTGGAATTCTAATTGTACAGATTTTAAGACTTCATTTATTTCTTGAGGAGGAATTGAGAATTTTCAAAAAAAATTTTGAAAATAAATTTTATATGTAACCCAAGAAATTTAATCAAAATGACATCCTTTAGCAGATTTTAACATTATTACTTTTAAAATTGTAATAGTACTCATTAACAAATATTCAGACTATATAGAGAAATAGAGCAAAGAACTCTGCCATAATTTGTAGGTGAAGGAAATATATATTTTTAAAATAGTTTCTATTTTAAAATATGTAATATTTAAATGCTAATGATCATTTTTTGACCAGCTAGGTTTATGAGGTTTCATTGCCATTTTGTTTGATTAATGTCAAAAATAGCAGAAATACAAAGTTAGTCACTTTTAAGTTATTGTGTCAATGTACTATCTTTAAAAAAAATTTGATAAACAGTTTATCCCATAATATCTATTAGGGCTCTCAGTTAGCCTTCTTTTACATTATGAATCACTTTAATACCATCAGAGCTCAATACTGTGCTGTGCACCTGCTGTTCTTTGGGCTGGTACTGAGTAGTTCTTGCTGTGATTGTGTTATCATCACCTGATTGATTAAATGGTTAAGGTCCTCAGTGTCATTTCACTGACTGGCCAAGCTTTCTTCTCTTCCTGGATGATGATGTGGGATGGGCCTCACTTTTGTGTTTCTGTGTGCTTGAATTACAGTGGATAAACTCACGCACAATTGTGCTCTTGGACAGTGTAGAGAAGTTGCATGTGATTGATCGGCAAACTCAGGAGGAGCTGGAAACAGTGGAGATCTCAGAAGTTCAGTTGGTCTATAATAGCAGCCATTTCAAATCACTAGCCACTGGAGGAAACGTGAGCCAGGCGCTGGTAAGGATAATCTGTTATTTTAGCATTGTTTTGATAAACTTGATATTTTGTTGTTTTATTTTAAGAATTCTGAGGAGTTTTTATGTCTTGATGTTTCTTTGAAAACCACTAACTAGGTTGAAGTGGATGTGAATTTATTTGTAAGTATTCAAGAATGTGAATTAAAACAATAATTCCTGTTATCTGCTATTCAGAAATGTAACTAATACCAAAGAAATTTTAACTTTTATACTAAAAATAATGAAGTGAAATTTAAAGTTCATAAGAAAGAAACTGTAAAAGCAAGATATTTTAGAAAGTTTTATGTGGTGACAACAAGCCTGATAGATTTAAGGAATTAAAGACTACAGAGATGGGTAGCTTGTGAGGCTTTGGAAGTATATGGATAATTGCTAAAGACTTGAACAGGTATGAAGACTGTGGTCATTGAAAGGCAGAGAGAGCTTTGAGAGAAAAATTCTTTAGGAATAGGAGATAGATGAAATGTAGGAGTCTGCAGAGAAGGAAGACCTAAAAGTTATTTTAGTATTGCTGCTGCTGCTGCTGCTAAGTCGCTTCAGTCGTGTCTGACTCTGTGCGACCCCATAGACAGCAGCCCATCAGGCTCCTCCGTCCCTGGGATTCTCTAGGCAAGAACACTGGAGTGAGTTGCCATTTCCTTCTCCAATATTAATTTTACTATATTTTAAGCAATGACAGTGGCATTTAGCTATTTACACAGGTGTGTGTGCCAAGTTTTTGCGACCCTATGGATTGCAGCCCACCAGCCTCTTCTGTCCCTGGGATTGTCCAGGCAAGAATACTGAAGTGGGTTGCCATGCCCTCCTACAGGGGATCTTCCCAACCCACATCTCTTATGTCTCCTGCATTGGCAGGGGGGTCCAGTTCGATTCCTGGATAGGGAAGATCCACTGGAGATGGGATAGATTACCCACTCCAGTATTCTTGGGCTTCCCCTGTGGCTCAGCTGATAATCCATCTGCAATGCAGAAGACCTGGGTTCGATTCCTGGGTTGGGAAGATCCCCTGAAGAAGGAAAAGGCTACCCACTCTAGTATTCTGGCCAAGAGAATTTCATGGATTGTATAGTCCATGGGGGTCACAAAGAGTTGGACAGGATGGAGCAACATTCACTTCACTCTTAACCACTAGTGCCACCAGGGAAGCCCATTTACATAGGTAGTTTACAGTTAAATTACTTGAAATTGTGATCTCATGTTTGCTAAGTCAGTAATCTTTAAGCAGGAAATTTAGACTCTTGTGGAGCTTCTCTGTATAATTTCCCGGAAAAAAATAGTAATGAAGGTCTTATTTATGAGTGTCTAAAGCATCACTATGAACAAAGCTAGTGGAAGTGATGGAATTCCAGTTGAGCTATCTCAAATCCTAAAAGATGATGCTGTGAAAGTGCTGCACTCAATATGCCAGCAAATTTGGAAAACAGTCAGTTTTCATTCCAATCCCAAAGAAAGGCAATGCCAAAGAATGCTCAAACTACTGCACAATTGCACTCATCTCACATGCTAGTAAAGTAATGCTCAAAATTCTTCAAGCCAGGCTTCAGCAGTACGTGAACCGTGAACTTCCAGATGTTCAAGCTGGTTTTAGAAAAGGCAGAGGAACCAGAGATCAAATTGCCAACATCTGCTGGATCATGGAAAAAGCAGGAGAGTTCCAGAAAAACATCTATTTCTGCTTGATTGACTATGCCAAAGCCTTTGACTGTGTGGATCACAAGAAACTGTGGAAAATTCTTCAAGAGATGGGAATACAAGACCACCTGACCTGCCTCTTGAGAAATCTATATGCAGGTCAGGAAGCAAAAGTTAGAACTGGACATGGAACAACAGACTGGTTCCAAATAGGAAAACGAGTACATCAAGGCTGTATATTGTCACCCTGCTTATTTAACTTGTATGCAGAGTACATCATGAGAAATGCTGGACTGGAAGAAACACAAGCTGGAATCAAGATTGCTGGGAGAAATATCAATAACCTCAGATATGCAGATGACACCACCCTTATGGCAGAAAGTGAAGAAGAACTAAAAAGCCTCTTGATGAAAGTGAAAGAGGAGAGTGAAAAAGTTGGCTTAAAGCTCAACATTCAGAAAACAAAGATCATGGCATCTGGTCCTGTCACTTCATGGGAAGTGGATGGGGAAACAGTGTAAACAGTGTCAGACTTTATTTTTGGGGCCTCCAAAATCACTGCAGATGGTGACTGCAGCCATGAAATTAAAAGACGCTTACTCCTTGGAAGAAAAGTTATGACCAACCTAGATAGCATACTCAAAAGCAGAGACATTACTTTGCCACAAAGGTCCGGCTAGTCAAGGCTATGGTTTTTCCTGTGGTCATGTATGGATGTGAGAGTTGGACTCTGAAGAAAGCTGAGCACCGAAGAATTGATGCTTTTGAACTGTGGTGTTGGAGAAGACTCTTGAGAGTCCCTTGGACTGCAAGGAGATCCAACCAGTCCATCCTAAAGGAGACCAGTCGTGGGTGTTCTTTGGAAGGACTGATGTTGTAGCTGAAACTCCAATTCTTTGGCCACCTCATGCGAAGAGTTGACTCATTGGAAAAGACTCTGATGCTGGGAGGGATTGGGGGCAGGAGGAGAAGGGGACGACAGAGGATGAGATGTCTGGATAGCATCACCGACTCGATGGACATGAGTTTGGGTGAGCTCTGGGAGTTGGTGATGGACAGGGAGGCCTGGCGTGCTGCAGTTCATGGGGTCACAAAGAGTCGGACTGAACTGAACACATAGTATCTTGCTCAAATCTCCCTGAGATATTAGAACTTCAGAGCATAAATATATGTGAAAGAGTCTTCCAGTATTTTCAGAATTTAGAAACTAGGCAAATCCAGAAGAAGAAATGGTGATTCAATAGAATTCACTAGGTTAAGAATAATTATTATCCCACACTTAGATGTTTTCTTTTGTCTGGAAGTGTAAAAGTGTCAGTCACTTGGTCATGTCTGACTCTTTGTGACCTCATGGACTGTAGCCCACCAGACTCCTCTGTCTGGAATTTCCCTGGCAAGAATACTGGAGTGGGTAGCCATATCCTTCTCCAGGGGATCTTCCTGACCCAGGAATCAAACCTGGGTCTCCCACATTGAGAGCAGATTCTTTTCTGTCTTAACAGGGAAGCCCCCAGATCAGCTCTCCCTGACTCCTAGCAACTGCGGCAGCAGTGGCAGTGGTGGCAGTCTCAAGAGTGATGATTAAAAACATTGATAGACTTTGAACTTGTGCTTTCAGCCATGATGGAATAGTAGGGACTGGATTTGCTCTCCTGTCTGAGAAAAAAAGAAAAATAAAGGAAAAAAAACAAAAATAGTAATTTTCAAGAGACTAGTGAACTTGAAAATAGAATGATATAATCTATCCAAAATGAAACAGAAAAAAATTTAAAAAAAAATGTTAGTGACCAGTGAGGTAGCGAGAAGTAGCCTAATGTGTGGTAGAAATCGCTGAAGGAGAGGAGAGAAAAAATTAGAAGAAATAATGGTCAGAAACTTTCCAAAACAATAAACACAGAATTTCAAGAAGCTCAGTGAACCCAAACACAAGTAAAATGAACAGATTGATTCAAATGAATTGGAAAGAGGAAATATTAGAGCAGGCAGAGGAGGAAGACACATTAAGTGCAGAGGATCAGCAGTAAGTGTAAGAGCAGATTTCTCATCTGCCATAATCTGCAGTAGTCTCCAGACAGATATACCAAATGGCCAAAAAGCAGATGACAGGATATTCAGCATCATTAATCATTATGGAAATGCAAATCAAAATCACAATGAGATACCACTTCATGCCTCCCTCGATAGCTGTAATCAAAGAGACAATAACAACTGTTGACTACAATGCATAAAAATTGGAACACTCATATTTTGCTTGTTGGACATAGTACAGCCACTATAGAAAACATTTTGGCAGTTACTTAAAATATTGAAGATTCCATGTGATAGAGCAGTTCTATTCCTAGCTAGCTACTCAAGAGGAATGAAGCCATATCTCCACAAAAACACTTGTACACAGATGTTCATAGCAGTAGTATTCATAATAGCCAAAGAGTCAAAACAGAAAAAATGTCCACCAGCTGATAAATGGATAAGCAAAATGTGGCATGTCTATGTGGTAGGGTGCTATTCTTCAGTTTAAGAAATGAACTATTCACACGTGCTGCAGCATGGATGAGCCTCTGAAATACTGTGTTAAGTGAAAGAAGCCATATGGAAAGACCATGTATTGTTTGAGTCTATTCATATGAAATGTCCAGAAAAGGTAAATTTATAGAGACAGATGTAGATTAATAGAACTAGGACTAAGAGTGGGAATGAGAATTGACTGGAAGTGGGTAAAAGTTATCTTTGTGGAGTGATGGAAATATTCTGAAATTGGATTTTAGCAATGGTTGAACAACTGTGCATTTACAAAATGTTATTGTATACTTAATGAGTGAATTTTATGGTATGTAAATTATCTTAATATTGTCATTTAACAAAAGAAGTTGACTATTTAAAACAAAAGTAATGATATTTTGTGGTACATACTTAATGATATGTAGAAGTAATAGGATGACAGAAATAGTACATAGCAGGGAGTGGGGAGAAGGAAGTATATTACTCTAAAGTTCTTAACATTATACATCAAATTGTATATTATAAATGTAGACTGAGATTAGTTAAAGTTGCATATTATAAACACTAGAGTAGTCACTGAAAAAGTATCCCTTTATAAGTCAATAGTAGCAAAAAAAATGGATGTTAAAAAATATTAAATTCAATGAAGCATTAAAAAAGAAGAGGTAGTACAGGTGGAAAACAATAAGATCTAAATCCAACTATATCAATAATTATAAGAAATGGAAGATGTCTAAACATTTCAGTTGAAAGGCAGGGATTGTCATACTGGATTTAAAAAAAGCAGGACCAACTCTATGCTGTCTACAAAAAGCTCTCATTAAATACAAAGTCATAGATAAGTTAAAAGTAAGAGGAAAGAAAAAGACATATTGTGCAAATACTAATAATTAAAATGGCTATTTTAATATCAGATTAAGTAGATTTCTGAGTAAGGAATGTTGCCAGAGATAAAGAGAAATTTCAAATTGATAAGAAGATTAATTCATCAAGAAGACATAATAATCTTAAAGGCTTAAGCACCCAATAACAGACCTTCAAAATATGAGACGATAACAAATTTAAAAAGAGAAACAGACAAGTCCACAATTAGAGTTTGGACAATTCAAAACTCCTTTATTAGTAATTAATAGAATAAGCAGACAGAAAACCATCAAGGGTATATAGAAGACTTAAAAAGAATTATTGACCAGCTTGACGTAACTGATATTTATAGAGTATTCCACCCAGCAAAAGCAAATTACAAACTTTCTCAAGTGCAAATGGAGCATCCAATAAACTATATGCCAGGCCATAAAGCAAACAACAGTAAATTATTGAATCATCTGGGTAAATCTGGAGGAAACTTAAATATTTGGAAATTAAGTAACACCTTTATTAATAACCCATAAGTCAAAGAAGAAATCTCAAAGGAAGTTATAATATATTTTGAACTAAATGAAAGTGAAAATGCAGCATATGAAAATCTGTGGCCTCAGACAGCTCATGCAGCTCAGCATTTTCACACAAAACAAAGCAGAAGATCTAAAAAGACATCTCTCCAAAGAAGACATGCAGGTGGCTCATAGGTACATGAAAGATTGCTCCTTACTAGAGAAATGCAAATTGAAACAACACGAGGTATCACCTCACACCAGTCAGAATGGCTAGCATCAAAGCACTGACAAATAATCGGTGCTGGAGAGAGTCAGAGGAAAAGGAACCCTCCTGCACTGTTGGTGGAAATGTACATTGGTCCAGTCACTATGGAGAACAGTATGGAGATTCCTTAAAATAGTAAAAATAGAGTTACCATATGATCCATCAATCCCACTGCTGGACATATATCCAGAAAAAAATATCATGCAAAAAGATACGTGCAGTCTAACGTTCATCGCACTATTTACGATAGATAGCCACGACGTGTTGTGTATACATGGAAGCAACCTAAATGTTCATCGATAGATGAATGGATAAAGAAGATGTGGTGTATATATATATATACACACAGAGACACACAGTGGAATATTACTCAGCTATAAGAATGCCAGATACAGCAATACAAATGTACCTAGAGATTATCATACTAAAGTAAACCAGAGAAAGACAAATATCATATGATATCACTCATATGTGGAATTTTAAAAAAAGATGCAAATAAACTTATTTACAAAAACAGAAACAGGCTCATAGACATAGAAAAAACAACCATGGTTACCAAATGAGAGAGTGGGGAGGGATAATTAGGAATTTGGGATTAACGTATGCACACTACTATGTCTAAAATAGATAACCAACAAGGACCTACTGTATAGCACAGGGAACTGTATTCAATATTTTATAATCTATAAGGGAAAAGAATCTGCAAAAGAATGTATATATGTAAAATAACTGGATCACTTTGCTGTACGCTTGAACTAACACAACATTGTAAAGTAACAAAAATCTGGGGTCTGTAAGTCAATTTGAGGGTAATTTATAGCTTTAAATGGGCTTCCCTGGTAGCTCAGCTGGTAAAGAATCCACCTGCAATGTAGGAGAACCCAGTTTGATTCCTGGGTCAGGAAGATCCCCTAGAGAAGGAATAGGCTACCCATTCCAGTATTCTTGGGCTTCCCTGGTGGCTCAGCTGGTAAAGAATCTGCCTGCAATAGGGAGACCTGGGTTCGATACCTGGGTTGGGAAGATCCCCTGGAGAAGGGAATGGCTACCCACTCAGTATTCTGACCTGGAGAAGTCCATGGACTGTATAGTCCATGGGGTCACCAAGAATTGGACATGACTGACTGACTTTTACTTTCACTATAGCTTTAAATATCTTAAAAAAATCTCAAATTTGAGATTTTTATTTAAGTTTCTTTTAAGTTTTTATCTTAAAGAAACAGAGAAGAGCAAATAAATTGGAAATATATTAAAGGAAGAAATAACAAAAGTGAACACAAATCAGTTAAGTAAGAAGAGGACAAACAGTAGAGAAAATCAAAGAAAATAAAGCTTGTTTTTTAAAAGATAAATAAAATTGATAAAACACTAGTGAGAGTAATTCAGAAAAAAGGTGCAGTTACTAATATCAGGAATGAGAGAGATACAATCACTGTGTAGTCTGAAAATATTAAAAAGATAATATAAATAACTTTGTGCCTAAAAATTAAACAATTTTAGATGAAGTGGAAAAATTCTTTGAAAGGTACAGATTACTAAAGCTGACCAAGAAGAAATGAAAATCGAAGGGGTTATATGTTAGTTTGATTTCCTACAAAGAAAATCCAAGCATAGATAGCTTCACTAGTAAAGTCTATCATAATTAAGGAAAAAATACCAATTTTACATAAAAATCTTTTTAAAAATAGAGGAAAAGGGAGCACATAATTCTTTTTATGATATCAGCTTACCTCTGATAATAAAACTGAAGACATTGCAATAAAGTATAATACAGACCAATGACCTCATGAGCATAGAAGCAAAAATCTGTGAAATAGTAGTAAATAGAAGTCAGCAATGTATGAAAAGCAGAATCATTATCAAATGGTATTTATCCAAGTCACGCCTGGCTGGTTTAACATTCAAAAGTCAATGTTATTCACTATATTAGTTTATCGTAAAAGAAAGGTCGTAATACCATCTCAAAAGACGTAGAAAAAGCATTTCACAAAATTCAGTATCCGTTTCTGATAAAATTCTTAGCAAACTAGGAATAGAAGGGAGCTTCTTTGGCTTGATTAAAAAGAACATCTACAAAAATCCTACCACTAACATTGTACTTATATTTAAAGTGGTACTGCCAGAAACCCAGACTGAAGAAAAAGTGCAAAACCCTGATTCTGATCTTCCAGAGGAAATACAGAAGCAGAGGAACATGTTAAGATTCCACTGGGATGCCGTTAGCAAAATTCAGATAGTAGGAAACTCCAGTGAATAAGTGTTCCAGTGTCTTCAACAAATAAACTTCATGGAAAGCAAAGGACTGTGAGAGATGGAGGCACACTGACTCTTAAGAGATGTATCAGCCTGCTTCAGTGTGTGGCCTGTATTTGAGTCTTGACTTAAACAAATGAAATGTAGAAACAAAGAAGAAAAATCTCAGTAACGTTTGACATTTATGAGGCAATTTGAAATCCAAACACTGATCAGATACTTGATATTGAGGAATGATTGTTAATTTTTAAAAATCTGTCAAGGCAATTGTGTGGTTATGTTAAAAAGGATTTATTATGCATATACTGAATTTTTGTAAATGAGGTGTCCAAAATCTGAGATTCATTTCAGAATTATTACCGTGTTATAGAGGAGTCAGTGGGAATTATAGATGAAACAAGATTGAGCTTATAATTAATGAAGCTAGTTACTGGATACATTGGGTTCATTATTTTATTCTGTCTACCTTTGTATATATTTTTATAATTTCATAAGAAAAATGACTAGTTACCAGTTCTTGACCACATATATTTTGAAAGATTTATAAATGCTACTGTATTTAAGCCTCTCAGAAACTGCATGGGTTTCAAAGATGAAAAAACAGTGTCAGAACTTTGAAATTTGCAACCCAGATTTATCAGGCAGGAAGTCTTGTTTCTATTTGCTGGGTTGTGCTGACTTTCATATACTGTGCTGCTTTACCTTCCTGTTTGCTTTTGTGTGTTTTGTTGATATTTATTTCAAAGAACTTGGAGGTATCATTTCAATTAGCCCTATTCTTTGCCAGAAGCAGTGATTACTTGTCATCCAGTAGTGGGCAGGTTGCAATGGTTTTTCTTCAGATTTAGAAGTTGACATGTTCCTCCCTTTTTTGCATTACTCTGAAAGATAAAAAGACCATATATGAGCAGAGAGCTACTTTTTGCGCTTTGTCTTTTCTGCCACTTCCACAGCCAGAGTAGCACTGGGCCGACATTTTTTCCCCACTCACTCACAGGATGAAACTATATTGTCTCTGTAATCCACATTCTTGAAAATTTGAAATTTCTAATGCATATAGTTTTTTACCTTAAAATTTTTTTTTCCAGGCTTTGGTTGGAGAGAAGGCTTGCTATCAATCCATAAGTAGCTATGGTGGTCAGATCTTTTATTTGGGAACAAAAGTAAGTGCTTCCACTTTGTGACTTGGCGTTTGTTTGTGTCAGGAGAGTTGGGGCTGAAGGAGGTTGCTGGTAAAGAGAGCAGTACATTACAGAGTGAATACTGATCAGCAGTAATTGAAAACTTTGAAGGGTTAGATGATCATGATGTTTAATTAATTTTTTAAAAGATTGCCCCTTAATTTTATTATAGGTTATTAGAAGATATTGAATATAGTTCTCTGTACTGTACAACTAATTAATTTCCTCTACTTTTAGACATACTATATTTTTACCTTTGCTTAGGTTCTGGTTAACAATAGGATGCTTATTTTCTTTATTCAGAGGTATACTTTCTCAATCTTCCTTCGTATTTATGTTTTCATGACCAGAAAGATAACTTTATCATATGTATTTGTCATGTAATTAAGATGTGCTTTAGCTTAGATCAGCTTGTGCTCACTCGCTCGATTGTGTCCAACTCTTTGTGACCCCATAGACTGTAGCCCGCCAGGCTCCTATGTCCATGGGATTTCCCAGGCAAGAATACTGGAGTGGGGTTGCCATTCCCTCCTCTAGGGGATCTTCTCAACCCAGGAACTGAACCCGTGTCTCCTGCATTTGGCAGGCAGATTCTTTATCACTGTACCACCTGGGAAGCCCTAGATCAGCTTAGGATATATTATTAATCAAATGCACTGAGATATTTGACTTAGAATAGGAACTTTTTGTATATCAATTTGTCCCCGTTTTTTTTGAACTTTTTGTTTATCAATTTGTTTTTGTTTTTTAAAGCTTTTTGTCTATCAGTTTGTTCCTTGTTTTTTTAAACTCAGCATGGAAAAACTTAGCATGTTGGGAGATTGGATTTTCCTTCTTCTTTGTCCATGGAATGAACTCCTTGGACTATAGACTTACTCACCTTTAAATGTTTGGTGCACTCTTATTTTTTATTGTCCACGCCACATGGCATGTAGGTTCTTAGTTCCCCAACTAGGGAGCAAACCTGCCTGCAGTAGAAGCATGGAGTGTTAACCACTGGACTGCCAGGGAAGTCCCTGTTTTACTTTTTAATGTGGGCTCTTGAACGACCCTTTACTTTTAAGTGTAATATGACATATTTTTACTTAAAGAGATGTAAAATGAGATGGAGAACTGAGACAAATGTGTCTCTCAAATAAGTCTCTTGGAGATGATAAGTCTAATTTCCTTCTCATTTTCTAGTCTGTTTATGTGATGATGCTGAGGAGCTGGAGGGAGGTGAGTCCAGAGTAATTTTATATATTAGCGCTATTGAATTGCACACATCTTAGCATTTTTTGTTTTAGGAAAAGATTATTTGGATTTGTGCTTTTTAATTTCAGAAGCGTATATCAAAGCCATTCTATCATATACTTGATTTGATAAAACTAACTCACGATAAGGTTTGGCTGTGTATATAGAAAATTCAAAATACCAGTCGTATAAAAGATCGTTCTCTCATGTAACAGCTGTCTTGGAGGTACACAGTCTGTGGCTAATATGGCAGCTCCATGGTCTTTGTCATACTACCCTATTTCAAAAAAGAAGATTTCACCATTCTTGTGTATGGATTCTAGTCTCAAGGTCATTTTATGTTCCAGTATAACTGCTGGAGCTCCAGCTGTTAAGTCCACATTCCAGGAAGGAGGAAACAGAAGAGAAGTCTGGCCCTGACCTTTTAAGGTCACAGTCCAGAAATGTCCAAATAACACTTCCTTTTATCATTGGCCAGAAGTTAGTCACATGGCCCCAAGTGACCACAGGAGAGTCTTAGAAATGTCCTTTAGCTGTCTAAAGGTTTATTGCTATCTCAAACAAACTTGGAATTTGTTATGAAGGAGGAGGGATTGAATGGATATCGTGGCAACTAGCTGTTTCTGCTCTAGCAACATTCTAGCTGTTTCCTCTTTTCAGGTTTAGGCTGTAGCGCCTTATACCAACTTATACAGTCACTGTACTATCCAGTACTTTATGAAATTGTTTTCCTTGGAAATAAGATAGTCACATGGTTATTATAATTTTAGCTAATAAGCAACAACTTCTGTAAAGACACTAGGTAGAATAGGAATTTTTACTGGTGATTGGTCAGACAAAGGGGTGTGGTTTCTCTCATTTATTCATTTTAGAGAGTGGATCACCTCTTGAAACAAGACTGTCTTACAGAAGCTTTGGCTCTGGCATGGTCTTTCCATGAAGGAAAAGCAAAAGCAGTAGTAGGTAAGTCAACAGAACACTGGTGTAGTAGGTACTGCTTTTCTGGAGCAGAGAAAATGAATAATATTAATCATTCACAGAACACTTTTTATTTAGTGTTCAAGTGCTTTATAAGCAAGATGTTATAAGAAGATTTTCAGGAAAAAAGGTTAATGACAAATACAGGATATAGAATTTTAAATGTCACGTTTAAAATTCATTTCATAAGGAAAATTAAACTGTTAGAACAAAAGGAAAGTACACTGACATGCTATCTGGTCCAGTCGATGGGAGGTGGTCCTGTTATGGCATATTACGCAACATTTTGCTACCTAGATTTGTTGTATCTATTGTTAGCATAGGTTATCAATAGAAGACCAGAGCAGTTTCACTCCTGAAGAGGTGGATTAACTTCGGATTTAATGCTGGGTTTTGCTTCTCTGCAGGATTATCAGGGGATGCCAGTAAGCGAAAGGCTATTGTTGCAGATCGGGTGAGTATTTTAATAGGGTCTTTACTGGGTTACATCTTGGACGTGATTAGGTAAATGACTACAGTCAAGGAGAGAGTGTATAAAAAAGCAAATCAGATGATAATTCCTTGGTGTTACTGTGAATGCTTTTGTAAATTCCTTCTTATCGCCTTTTCTTTTTTCCCTTGCTCACTCTTTAATGAAGATTATAAATAGCGAAATAGCCAGAAGACAGCAGACAGGAGGAGGAAGAAAACACAGGGATCTGGATTGTTTCTGAACTTAATTGTAGCCCATAGGATGCTGACATTTATTATAAACTGATAAGTAATAATTAGAAATACTATATGTGCAAGTATTGGTATTGCCTGAGGTAGCAAAGATGGCTGATGTTTATTATTGTTCACTTCAGTCTCTCAGTCATGTCCAACTCTTTGTAACCCCATGAACCATAGCACGCTGTGTCCATCACCAACTCCCGGAGTTTACCCAAACTCATGTCCATTGAATTGGTGATGCCATCCAACCATCTCATCTTCTCTTGTCCCCTTCTCCTCCTGCCCTCAGTCTTTCCCAGCATCAGGGTCTTTTCAAATGAGTCAGCTCTTCGCATCAGGTGGCCAAAGTATTAGAGTTTCAGCTTTAACATCAGTCCTTCCAATGAACACCCAGGACTGATTTCCCCTAGGATGGACTGGTTGGATCTCCTTGCAGTCCAAGGGACTCTCAAGAGTCTTCTCCAGCACCACAGTTCAAAAGCATCAATTCTTCGGTGCTCTGCTTTCTTTATAGTCTGACTCTCACATCCATACATGACCACAGGAAAAACCATAGCCTTGACCAGATGGACCTTTGTTGGCAAAGTAATGTCTCTGCTTTTGAATATGCTATCTAGGTTGGTCATGACTTTTCTTCCAAGGAGTAATTGTATTTTAATTTCATGGCTGCAGTCACCATCTGCAGTGATTTTGGACCCCCCAAAATAAAGTCTGCCACTGTTTCCATGTCTATTTCCCATGAAGTGATGGGACCAGATGCCATGATATTAGTTTTCTGAATGTTGAGCTTTAAGCTGTTAATTAGCATTAATATGGCTAATGTTAATATTTAATACTAGCTTTGTTTTCCTAGTCTAGGCTTGCCTGAATTCATATACTGTTGTCATTTGTCCCCCTTTTTATTGTGCAAATGCATTGGTAAAAATTAGATTCCAAATTAGTATAAACATTTAGAAAACATATATAGAAACTGGTCATTCCCAAGACTTGTAAATGATTCTCTTAGTTTCTGGTAGAAAGAATTGCCTGTATGTGTTCTTTAGGGAAAGATCTATGCAGAGGATAACTGAAGAGGTAAACATCAACATTTTATTTCATTTTTATTTCACACTAATGGCATCTGGAACCTGGAGGTATTTATTAGGAAAGATTAGCAAATTGTTACTAACACTGAGCCTGAAAGAAATTAGGCTGGGGTTAAAAAATGGGGAAATAAAGCCACTAAAATTTTAAATTGTATTTTTTTCATAAAATAACCAAGCCTGATTCTGTATTATTTAAGATCATATATATTAAGATGACATATATTAAGTATTAAAAAGCTTTAGAGACATATTTTAATTACCATTTTCCTTACAGATGGTAGAAATCCTATTGCATTATGCAGACCGAGCTCTAAAAAAGTGCCCAGACCAGGGAAAAATCCAAGTGATGGAGCAACATTTTCAGGTACACATTTGCAAGTGCTTCTAATAGACATTACTATGAACAGGTCTAGAACTGGTCTTTGATATTATTTGAGAATGGAACTTTCATGTTTTGCTTAAACATTTTTCAGTATTCAGAGCTTTATTACAGGGTTTATGGAACATTCTCAGTTATTAAATTTTGAAGTAACAGGTGTACAGACACGTGGGAACAGATGAGTAAATGTTGTGGGGTGTCAGTGCTTAGGTACTTGGTGCTTCATGGAAGGAACGGATGTGTGTATGACGGTACATACCTGTGAATTGACACCTTACACCTTGCTGATGACTAACACTTTTGTTGACTTGTTGAACAAGTGGACCACCAAGGTTTAAATTTAGCGCTCTTAGGAGCACCTGTGATTCAAGAATAGGTACATTGCAAAAAAATTATGATCTCTTAAATACACTAATAAAAAAACCTTTAGTTTCTCTTGAAACTCAGTGAAAATAGAAGTCAAGGAATGATTTAAAGATCTGCACAGTGTTTATTATAAGAGTATTTACCATTTGCAATCATCTCAAAGTATATTTGTTGGGAATCTGTTTCTTCTTCACTCTTTTAACAAATATTTGAGGGTCTGGTACAGCAGTCAGCAAACATTTTCTAAAAAGGGCCAGATGGTAAAATTTAAGCTTTGTGGGGTACATATGGTCCCTGTCACATGTTCGTCCATGTGATTTTTTTTTTTAAACTTGTTTTTAAACAACCCTTTAAAAGTGTAAAAACCATTCGTAGCTGGGAGCCATTCAAAAACCGGCTGTGGACAGGACTTGGCCCATGGGTCAAAGTGTGCAACCTCTGGTCTAATATGTTCTAGGCACTGGATGATAGTGTGCAAAAGATGTGTGCTTCTTGTTATCTTGAAGTTAATAGTCTAGTCAAAATAACTTTTCTTGTGCACATTAGTGGACACGTTTAGAAATAATACAGGGTTTTGGAGTTGGAGGAGCAGACACAGCTCATATCTTTTTATATTTCCATTTGTTGCTCTTAACTTTGGAAGGCAAGAGTAGATATGGCAGTAAACAGTTGGAGGGTATCAGAGCAGGATTTGGTTTCCTGACTGTACTATTGAATGCCATCGTATTGGGCTTCTAGCAAAGTAACGTTTATTACCTTGTGGCTAGAGCCTCATTAAATTTGAAGTGAAGAAGAGAAAGGAGCTTATATAAGGTTATAGAAATAGATAAGCTAGGAGGAAAACATATGGCAGAAAGAAAGCATTTGGGGACAGAACTATTTAGGAATAGTACCTGCTATATAAATGATTTTGTATATCACTGCAGTATATAGAGAAAAGAAAACTCAGTATTTTAACAAGAGGATATCTGTTATCAAGAAGTGATAGAAAAAAAAAAGTGGTAGGATGGTACTCATGTAAGAACTCTGGTTGTTGGAAGGTGTACTTTGGTGAAAAGAAACATCCAATAGGGAATGCTTAGAGGGGTTAATGAGGAGGATATGTGTGTGTGCGTGTGTACACATGGCGTGCGTGTGAATATACACATAAGGTAGAAACCACTTTGTTGGGGAAGAACCTGGTAGAGAGCTGTAAAAGGAAAAAGGAAACAAAAGTGATGTTCTGACAGAGAAATATTAAGGAATCTCGGCATGACAGGGACTGTAGATGATGGTTTCTAAAACAGATTTTAAAATTTTACTGAGAAACAAATTATGGTAGTAATTAACCATCTAGATATTTGTCAAAAGTTTAATTCTGCTAAAAGAGTATCTAATAAAATTTTGATTTATTAATCACTTAGCCTCATAGGCGATAAACAAAACAGTGGTGGGAATCATTATTCTGAATTTACTTTTTACCAATGATTGGGGAAGTAGAAGAGATAAACTATTGATAGAAAAATTATCTCTTTATTTTAAAGATTATAATAACATCTCATGAGGAAAAATAACATTGCGGATCCTGTATTTTAGAAAGCAGATATTTCAGGGAAAAAAAATGGGCACGGTCTCATGGTTATAGGCCAAAATACTAACATACCCCTAAATACTAAAAGATTCACAAAGAACAGGACTTTTTTTTTTAAACTTTTTATTTTGTATTGGGGTATAGCCAGTTAACAGTGTTGTGACAGTTTCAGGTGAACAGCAAAGGTACTCAGCCATACATACACGTGTATCCATTCTCCCCCATACTCTCCTCTCATCGAGTCTGCCAGATAACATTGAGCAGAGCTCCGTGCACTATACAACAGGTGCTTGTTGATTGTTCATTTTAAATATAGCAGGGTGTACATGCCTATCCCAAACTCCCTGTCCTTTCTCCCCATCCTTCCCCCCGGCAACCATAAGATCGAAGAATAGGAAATTCTTAAATTTTGACACAATAACCACAAACAATCCAAAGAGAAAAGACATGGGGAAGAATGTTGAGAGAAGTATGTCTATAAAACACAAAACATCTACCAAAGTTGGAGAGAGGTGGATAACCAAAGATACTTGTCAAAAGCGTGAAGAATCTATATGACTATCAGAAAAGAGACTCGTATGGTCCAGATTGTACCTACCAAGATACTAAAGGACACAGAGGGGTTTTGACAAAGATTAACCTAATACATATATTACATGCCAAGTACTACGTGAAGGGTGTGGCATTCATTTTTGTTTAATTCCTGCAACAACCCCATGAAGTAGATCCTGTTTTTATCCTCATTTTATAGAAGAGGAAGTTTAGGCTGAGAGGGGTTAAGTGACTTCTGAAGATGATAATGCTGATAAAGTTTGGGGTCAGAACTCCAGTCCAGGATATTCTGACTTCAAAACCCAGCTCTTAAGTAACCATTGTACTGTATTGTTGTTTTCAGAGCAAGTTCAGGGACAGGATGTGTGAGAAGGGGTGATATTAGTAGACGATCAGGAATGATAATTATAACAAACATCTAAAGTATTCAGTGCTTACTGTATGGCAGACACTGTTACAAACCATTTACACATGTTAGCTTATTTAATTCCTGTAACTCTGTGAGGTAGGTTTTGTCATTATTCACATTTATGAGTGAGACCGAGGCACAGAGAGGTTATATCACCTGTTGCAGATCACACAGCTAGTGAACAATAGAGCTGGGGTTAGAATCCAGTACTGGGACTTCAGAGTCCACATCTGGAATGCTACACTCTACCCTGGAGCAACACTTCTGGTTTTGCTTCCCTTTTCATGAGCACAGAGAGTGGTCTTTTAAAATGGAAAAGTCCAGATAAATATATTAAAGAAACAGGCTGAAGCCCAGCATATGTTTCATATAGTTACATTATGATTGTTCAGATCTCAAGACCCAGTGGAATTATAACCCATAGTCCTATTTGAACAGTCAGAGCTATCTAAATAATTTGTAAGTAACTTTGGATCAGTTTTCAAATAAGGCACACTTGCTTAAGCATGGATGCCTAAGCAGAGAAGACATAGCTTATTTCACTCAGGAGGATATACTTTTGAAAAAGGTGATCTTTAGCCCATTAGGATGAGTAAAATTCATGCACAAATGGCCACAAATCTGCTGTTTTAAGTGTTAAATTGTAAATATTTAATCATAAAATAGTAAAATAGGTTAACTCTTACCATGTAATCTTGTAGAAGAAAAGTAGATGTAGGCACTATCCGCTGTAACCCCACTGTGGTTTGTGAACATTTTCCATGAGTTCACTTAAGAACAACCTTGCTGAACTCATAAAAACTGCACTTTTGAAAGGAATTTGAGGACACTACATTCATGCAATGCTTATTACATAACATCTTGATTTTGTTAAAGCATTTGCCTTAGTTTTCCATTACCCTCATTGCTGAGATGGATTAGTAAATAGTAGATTTATAGATGATGAACATCCCTACTCCAAAGAGTATTCTTGCAGGCCTAGTATTAATTACTTTCTAGGGCTCTTTCATATCCAAGTTTTTATCATTGATTTGGATGAAGATTTATTGAGTGGCTTGTCGAATTTGGATAGAACCAAGAATCAGGGTCCAAAATGATCTTGACAGAGTGCAATCAAAATTGTTATGAGGTGAAATTTAGCAAAGATAGACATCAAGACTAGCACTAGATTCAAATAATTAAATTGAATGCATCCTGGGTTGGGAAAATCTAGCTGGACAGGATTTTAGTTGACCATAAACTTAGTATGAGTCAATTGTGTATTAAGACCCAGATAGCCACTGGGCTATGTGTTGAAAATAAAAGTCTAAATAAGGTAGTTTATGGACTGTTGACAGACCAGTTTTTATCCAACAACTGGGCTGCTGGGAGGTTTTAAAAACAACAGTTAAAAAATACCGGAGTTGTTTAATCTGGGGAGAAAGTAAGTACAGACGTGGCTGCTTTCAGATGGTGAAGGACTATCATAGGGAGATTTATTGTACTGCAGCAGAGGCAAGGCTAGAATGTGAAAGTGAAAGTCGTTCGGTTGTGTCAGACTCTTTGTGACCCCATGGACTATACAGTCCATGGAATTCTCTAGGCCAGAATACTGGAGTGGGTAGCCTTTTCCTTCTCCAGGGCATCTTCTCAACCCAGGTCTCCTGCATTGCAGGCAGATTCTTTACCAACTGAGCTATCAGGGAAGCCCATAAGTGGGTAGAAATCAGGAGAAGGTCTAGTTCAGTTTTAAATGATCTAACGATTATGTAATAAGTCTTGGACTGTGTACCTCCTACTGTCAAATGTTGAAGTAAAAGAATGATGACCAGCTAACTAGGAGATTTTTTTGATTAATTAATTTATTTTAATTGGAGGATTATGACAGTATTGTGGTGGTTTTTGCCACACATCACCATGAATCAGCCACAGGTGCACGTGTGTCCCCCATCCTGAGCCCCTCTGCAATCCCCCTCCCCACCCCACCCCTCTGGGTTGGCCCAGAGCACCAGCTTTGGGTTCCCTGCTGCATGCATAGAACTTGCACTGGTCATCTGTTTTACATAAGGTAATGTACATGTTTCAGAAGGCGAAGTGGGATGATTTGAGAGAATAACATTGAAACAGGAGTGTCTATAAAAGACTTTGTTTTGCTGGGTGGGAAGATCTGAGACTTCATTATCATTATCAAGAAACTCATTGGAAACAGGTAACCAGTAATCCAATTAGTTGAAATTCCTAAGACTAGATTCTATCTCAGTCAGAATGCTGAGCATTGGGACTTCCTTGGTGGTCCATTGGTTAAGACTCTACACTTCCAATGCAGGTGGTGCAGGTTTGATCCCTGGTTGGGGAACAAAGATTCCACATGCCCTGTGGCATGGCCAAAAAAAGAAACAAACTGAGCATTTACATTTTACCAGCAGGTGGCACTCATGCCTGCTGTCTCAGTTTTAATCTTTACCTTTGAGGAGGAGCCTCACCTTTTCCTTAGAATCAGAAT
This sequence comes from Ovis canadensis, assembly GCF_042477335.2. Taxonomy (NCBI): domain Eukaryota; kingdom Metazoa; phylum Chordata; class Mammalia; order Artiodactyla; family Bovidae; genus Ovis; species Ovis canadensis. The sequence goes on along the minus strand of NC_091245.1, from coordinate 205,539,963 downwards.
ATATAATACCATTCAGTATTTTTGCTTTTCTCCAAAGATCAATCAATATTTGCCCCATCTTAACTACAGAAGATAGCTTTTGGATCTCATGATGTTTTTGACAGGCTTTGGCTTTTATTTGTCTAAGAAAGGTTCGAACCTATAATTATAATTTATTTGTATAATAGCTAGTAAGATCAAAGAGAATTAAAGTGTTCTCTTGTCTCATACATCTTGAACCTTGCCTTTTCTTCAGGCTGTCTTTCTTATCCCCAAAACAAAGCGTGAAAGTGTTAGTTGCTCAGTTGTGTCTGACTTTTTGTGACCCTGTGGACTGTAGCCCACCAGGCTCCTCTCTCCATGGGATTTCCAGGCAAGAATACTGGAGTAGATTGCCATTTCCTTCTCCAGGGAATCTTCCCGACCCAGGGATTGAACCTGGGTCTCCTACATTATAGGCAGATTCTTTACTGTCTGAGCTGCCAGGGAAGCTCCTAAAAACAAAGTCAGACAGCAAACAAATCCCTTCTTTGCCCCATGCCATCTCCCATAGTCTTATTATGCCTCTTGTTTGTACAGTCTCAACAGAGCCACACATAGCTGTCTTCATCTCCTCACCTCCCTCTCATTCCTTGTCTATGAATTCTGTGGGCCCTTTTATTCTTCATCTTATTGGTCCTCAGTAGCAATCAACACAGTTAACAACTCTGGAAACAAGTCTGTTTGTCTGGCTTCTCTGGTATCATACATTCCAGGTTTTTCTTCCTCTTTCTCCTGCTACTAATGTCTGTCTTTGTTCATTCTCAAGGTATTGTCTGTCACTCGAGAGTATTTGTTAAAAATGCCTTTTCTTGAGTTATTTCCCTGTTCTGCTGAGTTAGGCTCTCTGAAATTGGTGACCAGGATTTGAAATCAGCCCCTGAGATGATTCATCAGCATGTTGGAAGTTTAAGAATCATTACTTTATCTTGTGACATAGGTAAATAGCTATCTTACTATTACCTCCAACCTAAGTTGTTCTGAGTTCCAAGATCCCTATAGTTAAGTTGTCCATTTACATCTTCACTTGGGTGTTTTATAGGTGCCTCAAACTCATGAGGGTTTTCCCTGGTGCCTCAGATGGTAAAGAATCTGCCTACGGTGCAGGAGACCCGGGTTTGATCCCTGGGTCAGGAAGATCCCCTGGAAAAGGAAAGGGCAACCCATTCCAGTATTCCTGCCTGGAGAATTCCATTGACAGAGGAGCCTGGTCGACTACAGTCCATGGGGTCACAAACAGTCAGACATGACTGAAGACTAATATTTTCACTTTCAAACTCATGAACTGCCTCTGCTGCTAAGTCGTGTCAGTTGTGTCTGACTCTGTGCGACCCCTATAGATGGCACCCCACCAGGCTCGGAACATTACCTCTCAAAACCTTATCTGATGACCCCTGTTTTAGTGATTGGATCCATGTTCACCTAAAGTAAATTGAATGATTCTTGTCTTTGACTTGTTCCCTTTCCTGCGTCTTGACTATTTCTCCAATTTAATCATTCTGTCTAGTCTACCACTGGCCTGTTCCACATCACTATCAATCTTCTCTTGGTATATTACCATAGCCTCTGCACTGATCTTGCTGTACATAGTCTTATTGTACTTTAGAGACCATTTTTCCACACAGCAGCCAGAGAGAAATGTATTATGTTTAGACATAAGACTCTCAGGATTTTAAAATATCTTAAGGGCTTCTCATTTCACAGTAAAGACTGAATTCCCAGGCGGTTTCTAGGGCTCTGTGTGATCTATCCCTGCCTGTATTTCCCTAATTCTCTGTATCCCTTTCATACCTCAGAGTTCTTTTCAGATCCTTGATATTGCTGTTCTTTCTTGACTCAGAGCCTTTGCCCATGGTGTGTTCTATGCATAAAAAATGCTTACCCCTGCCCTTTATTTTTAGCTACTGTGTATTCTCAGGTGCCAGCTTAAACATCACTTCCTCTGACTTCCAGATTGTCAGATTCATTTCTTTGTAAAAATTGTCACTTAAGTCACTCATTCAGTGTGTCTTCCCCAGGTAGACTTTGTAAGGCTAGGGACTTGTATGAGTTCAGAGACCATTTTTTAATCTTTTCACCACTGTATTCCCAGCATCTGGTTTAGTGCCCTTGATTTTGATAAGTATTTGTTGAAGGAATTTTTAAAAATACATGAATTTATCTTGTATACTGTGTTTGCCTTAAGAAATATATTTTAAACCTAGCTGTCTTCAGTCTAACTCTGGGAGGTTTGAACTGAGAATAAAACTTAGCCTTTGCAGCACAGATGTCCATAGTCATGACTAATATTATTGTATGCTATGTGCCTGGCAGGTGTCTCATTTAATCTTGATAACACACTTGAGGATTAGGTATTATTATTTATCCCCATTTTACAGATGCTTACAAGTATAAACAGACGCAGAGGGAGGTTGAATAACTTGCGTAGTATCATACAGTAAATTAAACCACAGTAGGCATCCAGCCTCTTTGACTTGGGAGCATTGACCCTATTCTATACACCTTTCAGTTGATTCTTTGAAAATTTCAGACCAGTATGTTGTCAGCTAGGTCACTTTGCAATAAAGAAGACCTAACTAATAATGTGGTTTTAGGAAGATACTAAAATATATACAAAAGTGAAAATACAAATGAATTCATTTTAGGGTAATCATAGTAATCATATTTGAATGATCTTGGGCCCTTTTATTCCTCATCTTATTGGTCCTCAGTAGTAATCAACACAGCTAACAACTCCAGAAACAGTCTGTCCCTTTGGCTTTTCTGGTATCTGAGTTCTCTGTTAACAGTGTTCTCCAACTCTAAAGCTGCCAAGTGAACTGTGGAAGCATTTTCATGTATTTTTGGTTATTTTATCTTGCTACATTTATCTGTGTTTGTTCATGTTACAGAGTAGAGGTTAAATAAACCCAAAGCATTTAAAAAATATGAATCAACCTTAAAAAGATTTGAAAGGTTATATAATTTTAAAATATCTTTAAAGTGAAACCTTACGTTAATCATTACCAGGCTCCCTTCCCGGTTTCATTTTACATTTCCATGTCAATAAGAACGTTCAAGGCCTTTGTTATTGCAGCCGTTGGCATTTATTTTTGTATTAAGAGTTCATGCCAAAGAGTGGACAGGGACTAAAAGCTAAATGTAGGATGAAGCAGGAGAGCTTTCCTTGTCTAATTCATGCTTCCCTGAAATGATTTGAAGAAGGAAAAACAGTACTGGTGTCCAGCACACTGCTTTATCTCTGAGGCTTGTTTAAAAATGTTGGTTGTAGGGAGTCAGATTTTTTTCCTTACCAGATTATTTTGTTATAATGATATCTGAAAAGAAAAAAGAAGGAAAAATACATATACACACTTATGCATACAGAGAGCTATTTATATATAGCTGTTCACGGTGTTTGTGTACTAATATTGGAATACCAGCTGTTTAATTCTGAGCACCTGCAGAGATGGATTGATCTGTTGATCTATCTATCTGAGATGTGTGTGTGTTTAGGCATGTGTATCTGCTTTGGTGTACATATATATTCTAGACGTTAATTAAGATTTTGAATCATTATCAAACAATGCATTTTTTATTGCCGGATTGATTTTTAGAATATAAATTATGAGAATTATATTGCTCTAGTTATATTGCAAAGGAATCTGCATCTACTATCTCATTTCTTTTCACATCATCCCCATGAAATAGGGAAAGCCAGAGATTATATCTTTAGTCGGCAGATGGTAAGACAGTCACAATGCAATAAAATGATCTATTCAGTCACTCAGACAATTGACATGCTTAAATTTAGGTCTTCTGTCAGCTCAGCATGTAAGTCACATATCCATATTGTCTTTTAAAATTAATCTTAAATATACACAGATATCTAACAAGAGAAACAATCTTCTTTGGTCACTTGATCACTTATAGGGCTGTGTATTGAGGAAGAGATTAGAAAAACGTTTACTTTTTAAAAATTCTGGAGACCCAAAATTCAGCTGTTTCTCAGGGATGGCCTTGCATGCTTTTGAGACTCAGAGGAATCTCCTGCTGAAAGCAGATGTCGCTCACAGTGTCTGTGTTGCAAGATGATCAAATAAGCGAGCAGCACACAGCACAGGCAGGAGGGCTTGGAGTCTGCATGTCGGCCCTTGATCTCCCAGTGTCTCATAGTGAGGCATGTGTAGACAGGTCCGGCTGGATGGACTAAGGGTTTTGCTTCAGTCGAAGAACTGGTCTTTTTCTTTTTTCTTTTTAAATTATGTGTATCTGTTTGTTTATTTTTGGCTGTGATGTGTCTTTGTTGTTGCAAGTGGTCTTTCTCTAGCAGAGTTCCATGTGCTATACAGTAGGTACATGTCCACCCCAAACTTCCTAACTATCTCTTCCTCTCATTCTTCTCTCTGGTAACCATAAGTTCATTTTCTAAGTGGGTGAGTCCCTTTCTCTTGTGCAAGTTCATTTGTATAATTTCTTTTTAGACTCCACATATAAAGGATGTCATTATTTCTCCTTCTCTGTCTGACTTCACTCAGTATGACAATGTCTGTGTCCATCCATGTTGCTGCAAATGGCATTATTTCATTCTTTTTTATGGCCGAGTAGTATTCCATTACATATATTAAACTGCATCTTCTAAAGCCGCTTATCTACTGATGGGTACTTAAGTTGCTTCCATTTCTAGGCTATTGTAAACAGTGCTGCAGTGAACACTGGGGGGCATGTATCCTTTTGGATCATGAATTTCTCCAGATATATGCCCAGTAGGTTCATATGACAGTTCTATTTTTAGTTTTAAGGAACCTTCATACTGTTCTCCATAGTAGCTGTACCTGTTTACTTTCTCACCAACAGTTTAGGAGATTTCCCTTCTCTCCACACCCTCTTCAGCATTTATTGTTTGTGGATTTTTTGATGATAGCTATTCTGGCTGGAATAAGGTGATATCTCACTGTAGTTTTGATTTGCATTTCTATAATAATTAGCAGTGTTCTTTTAATTAAATTTTAAATGTTTAGATCATTGTGCATGCGTGCTAAGTCACTTCACTTGTGTCCAACTCTGTGTGACCCTGTGCACTGTAGCTTGCAAGGCTCCTCTGTCCATGCGATTCTCTAAGCAAGAATACCAGAGTGGGTTGCCATGCCCCACTCCAGGGGATCTTCCAGACCCAGGGATCGAACCCTCATCTCTTATGTCTCCTGAATTGGCACAGGGGTTCTTTACCACTAGCACCACCTGGGAAGCTCTTGAATCATTGTAGATTCACATTTAGTTGCAAAAATTAATGTAAACAGATCCATTGTACTCTTAACTCAGTTTTTCTGAGTGGGAACATTTTGCAAAACTACAGTACAAGTACTTAACCAGGATATTGACCAGTGCAGTAAAGATACCAAAAAACAGCATCATCACCACATGCATCCCTCATTATGCCCTTCTGTAGCCATGACTACTCTCTCCCTGCCACCCCATTTAACCCTTGGCAACCATTAATTGTTCTCCATTTCTATCATTTTGTCATTTCAAGAATGCTATGTAAATAGAATTTTTAATATGTAACCTTTGGGAATTGACCTTTTAAAATTCAACTTAATTCCTTGGGGATTCATCTAGGTGGTTGTATCTTGTCAGTAGTTTGTTGCTTTTTATTGCTCAGTGGTATTCCATAGTATGGATGGACATGCCACAGTATGATTAGCCATTCACTCCCTGAAGGACATCTACATGTTTCCAGGTTGGGGCTGTTAAAAATAAAGCTGCTATAAACTTTTGTATATAAGTTTGGATAAGCTTTCTTCATTTCTCTGCAAGAAATGTTCAAGTGCAGTTGCTGGATTATACAATAGCTACATGTTTAATTTTTTTTTAAGAAACTACCAAATTGTTTTCCAGAGTGGTTGTACCATTTTATATTTTCAGCAACAATATATGAATGGTCTGGTTTGTCCATGGCCTCACCAGTAATTGGTGAAGTCACTCTCAATTTTATTTTTGCTATTCTGATAGATGTGTAGTGATATCTCACTGTGGTTTAACTTCTGTCAAATTTTGTGCATGTGTTTTGCCTATGTTCTAATTAGATTTCCATTTTACTGTTGAGTTTTGATCATTTTAGATTTTTTAAAAAATGTATTCTACATTCTAGTTTTTTGTCAAATAGATGATTCTTCCAGTCAGTAACTTTCCCTTTTACACTTTTTAGCAGGGCCTTTTGAAGATCAAAAGTTTTAGATTTTGATGGAGTCCAGTTTCTTTTTCTTTTATGCTTTGGCATCATGTCTGAGAACTCTTTGCTGAACCTAGGATCCTGAAGATTTTTTCCTATGTGTGTTCTTTTAAGTTTTACAGTTCAGTTCAGTCGCTCAGTCGTGTCCGACTCTTTACGACCCCATGAATCGCAGCACGCCAGGCCTCCCTGTCCATCACCATCTCCCAGAGTTCACTCAGACTCATGTCCATCGAGTCCGTGATGCCATCCAGCCATCTCATCCTGGGTCGTCCCCTTCTCCTCCTGCCCCCAATCCCTCCCAGCATCAGAGTCTTTTCCAATGAGTCAACTCTTCGCATGAGGTGGCCAAAGTAATGGAGCTTCAGCTTTAGCATTATTCCTTCCAAAGAAATCCCAGGGCTGATCTCCTTTAGAATGGACTGGTTGGATCTCCTTGCAGTCCAAGGGACCCTCAAGAGTCTTCTCCAACACCACAGTTCAAAAGCATCAATTCTTCGGTGCTCAGCCTTCTTCACGGTCCAACTCTCACATCCATACATGACCACAGGAAAAACCATAGCCTTGACTAGATGGACCTTAGTCGGCAAAGTAATGTCTCTGCTTTTGAGTATACTATCTAGGTTGGTCATAACTTTTCTTCCAAGGAGTAAGCGTCTTTTAATTTCATGGCTGCAGTCACCATCTGCAGTGATTTTGGAGCCCCCAAAAATAAAGTCTGACACTGTTTCCACTGTTTCCCCATTTATTTCCCATGAAGTGATGGGACCAGATGCCATGATCTTAGTTTTCTGAATGTTGAGCTTTAAGCCAGCTTTTTCACTCTCCCCTTGCACTTTCATCAAGAGGCTTTTTAGCTCCTCTTCACTTTCTGCCATAAGGGTGGTGTCATCTGCATATCTGAGGTTATTGATATTTCTCCCGGCAATCTTGATTCCAGCTTGTGTTTCTTCCAGACCAGCGTTTCTCATGATGTACTCTGCATATAAGTTAAATAAGCAGGGTGACAATATACAGCCTTGACGTACTCCTTTTCCTATTTGGAACCAGTCTGTTGTTCCATGTCCATTTCTAACTGTTGCTTCCGGACCTGCATACAGATTTCTCAAGGGGCAGGTCAGGTGGTCTGGTATTCCCATCTCTCTCAGAATTTTCCACAGTTTATTGTGATCCACACAGTCAAAGGCTTTGGCATAGTCAACCAAGCAGAAATAGATGTTTTTCTGGAACTCTCTTGCTCTTTCCATGATCCAGCGGATGTGGGCAATTTGATCTCTGGTTCCTCTGCCTTTTCTAAAACCAGCTTGCACATCAGGGAGTTCACGTATTGCTGAAGTTTTATAGCTTCGTGTTTATACTTAAATCTGTGATATTTTGAGTTAAATTTTACATTACTTAGATTGAAGGTTTATTTTTATTTTTTGGCCTATAAATGTCCAAGTGCTCTGGCATCATTTATTGAAAAAGCTATCTTTCCCCTACTGAATTGCTTTAGCACCTTTGTAAAAAATGAGTTGGGTGTACTTGTGTGGGTCTATTTCTCAATTCTCCTTTATGTTTCGTTGATCTATGTGTCTGTACTTCTGCCAGTGTCACAGTCTTGCTTACTATAGCTATATACAGTAAGTTTTGAAATTGGATAAAGTGATTTTTCCACTTTATTTTTCATATCAAAATTATTTCAGCTATTCTAATTTCTTTTCCATATACATTTTATAATATTGTTGTCTGTACAAAAAACCTTGTGAGGATTTTGATAGAAATTATCAATATATTATACATATGTATCAATTTGGGCAGAATTGACATCTTTACCATGTTGAATCTTCCAGTATGATTGCTATACATGATTTATTAGATATATACCTAGTCAGTTTGCCTCCTGCCTTCCCTCCTCTCCTCCCTTCTTTTCTTTTGGAATTGTAGATGGGATTGAATTTTTTATTTTGGTGGCCATGTGTTCACTAACAGCATATAGTTGGTTTTTGTGTTTATGTTGTATCCTGCAATCTTGCTGGACTCACTTCTTTGTTCTAGGAAGTTTTGTGTAGATTCCTTGGGATTTGCTATGTAGACAACCATGTTATCCACACTCAGGAACGGTTTTATTTTTTTCTTTCTAATCTGTGCCTTCTCCCTCACCACCCCCGACACCGCCCCTGCTATGGCTGGAACTTCCAGGGCAGTATTTCTAGGGCTGGAACTTCTTCCCATGTTGAATAAGACTGGTGAGAGCTGACATTCTTGCTTTGTTCCCAGTCAGAGTTAAAACATTTGATTTTTCACTGTTAAGTGTAATGTTAGTTGCATATTTGTTGCAAATACTCTTTATGAAGTAGAAATTTCCCTCTCTGTTTTTCTAAGAGTTCTTTTTCATGAATGGATGTTGAATTTTGTCAGATATACTTTACTCATTGTTTGATATGATTTTTTCATTTGTTAGTTCAGTTCAGTGGCTCAATCGTGTCCGACTCTTTCCTACCCCATGAAACACAGCACTCCAGGCCTTCCTGTCCATCACCAACTCCCGGACTTTACCAAAACTCATGTCCATTGAGTCGGTGATGCCATCCAACCATCGCATCCTCTATCGTCCCCTTCTCCTCCTGCTCTCAATCTTTCCCATAATCAGGGTCTTTTCAGATGAGTCAGCTGTTCGCATCAGGTGGCCAAAGTATTGGAGTTTCAGCTTCAGCATCAGTCCTTCCAATGAACACCCAGGACTGATTTCCTTTAGGATGGACTGCTTGGATCTCCTTGCAGTCCAAGGGACCCTCAAGAGTCTTCTCCAACACCACAGTTCAAAAGCATCAATTCTTCAGCACTCAGCTTTCCTTATAGTCCAGCTCTCACATCCATACATGACTACTGGAAAAACCATAGCCTTGACTAGATGGACCTTTGTTGACAATGTAATGTCTCTTCATTTTAATATGCTGTCTAGGTTGGTCATAACTTTCCAAGTAGTAAGTGTCTTTTAATTTCATGACTGCAGTCACCATCTGTGGTGGTTTTGGAGCCCTCCAAAATAAAGTCAGCCACTGTTTCCCCATCTATTTCCCATGAAGTGATGGGACCAGATGTCATAATCTTAGTTTTCTGAATGTTGAGCTTTAAGCCAACTTTTTTACTCTCCTCTTTCACTTTCATCAAGAGGCTCTTTAGTTCTTCTTTGCTTTCTGCCATAAGGGTGGTGTCATCTGCATATCTGAGGTTATTGATATTTCTCCTGGCAATCTTGATTCCAGCTTGTGCTTCCTCCAGCTCAGCAATTCTCATGATGTACTCTGCATATAAGTTAAATAAGCAGGGTGACAATATACAGCCTTGACGTACTCCTTTTCCTATTTGGAACCAGTCTGTTGTTCCATGTCCATTTCTAACTGTTGCTTCCGGACCTGCATACAGATTTCTCAAGGGGCAGGTCAGGTGGTCTGGTATTCCCATCTCTCTCAGAATTTTCCACAGTTTATTGTGATCCACACAGTCAAAGGCTTTGGCATAGTCAACCAAGCAGAAATAGATGTTTTTCTGGAACTCTCTTGCTCTTTCCATGATCCAGCGGATGTGGGCAATTTGATCTCTGGTTCCTCTGCCTTTTCTAAAACCAGCTTGAACATCTGGAAGTTCACGGTTCACATATTGCTGAAGCCTGGCTTGGAGAATTTTGAGCATTACTTTACAAGCGTGTGAGATGAGCGCAATTGTGCAGTAGTTTGAGCATTCTTTGGCATTGCCTTTCTTTGGGATTGGAATGAAAACTGACCTTTTCCAGTCCTGTGGCCACTGCTGAGTTTTCCAAATTTGCTGACATATTGAGTGCAGCACTTTCATAGCATCATCTTTTAGGATTTGACACAGCTCAGTTGGAATATCACCTCCACTAGCTTTGTTCGTAGTGATGCTTTCTAAGGCCCACTTGACTTCACATTCCAGGATGTCTGGCTCTAGGTGAGTGATCACACCATCGTGATTGTCCAGGTTGTAAAGATCTTTTTTGTACAGTTCTTCTGTGTATTCTTGCCACCTGTTCTTAGTATCTTCTGCTTCTGTTAGGTCCATACCATTTCTGTCCTTTATCAAGCCCATCTTTGCATGAAATGTTCCTTTGATATCTCTAATTTTCTTGAAGAGATCTCGTCTTTCCCATTCTGGTCTTTTCCTTTGTTTCTTTGCATTGATCACTTAAGAAGGCTTTCTTATCTCTTCTTGCTATTCTTAGGAACTCTGCATTCAGATGCTTATATCTTTCCTTTTCTCCCTTGCTTTTTGCTTCTCTTCATTTCACAGCTATTTGTAAGGCCTCCCCAGACAGCCATTTTGCTTTTTTAGATTTCTTTTCCATGGGGATGGTCTTGATCCCTGTCTCAGTGGATGTGAGTCTGAGTGAACTCCGGGAGTTGGTGATGGACAGGGAGGCCTGGCGTGCTTCGATTCATGGGGTCACAAAGAGTCGGACACGACTGAGCGACTGAGCTGGACTCAACCGGACATTCCTTAGGTAAATCCGCTTGGTTATAAGATATTATCCTTTCTAATGTGAATATCTGTGTTCATAAAGGATGGGAATCTGTTTTGTTTTCTTGTGATACCTGTGTGGTTTTGGTGTTGGAGTTATGCTGATTTCATAGAATTAGTTGTGAATTATTACCTCCTTTTCAAAAGTGTTATGGAAGAGTTGATTTTAATAATTATTATAACACTTGATATTATTTATTCTTAAATGTTTGATAAAATTTACCATTGAAAGTATCAAAGTCTTGAGTTTTCTTTGTAGGAAAGTTTTAAAGCACATTTTCTTAGAAGATTATGTAGTTCTATTTGAGTGAGCATTGATATTTTCTGTCTTTAAAGAAATTCAGCCATTTCATCTAAGTTTCATCATTCAGCAACAACTCATGACATTTTCATTACCCTTTTCATATCTGGAGAATATAGCGATGTCATCTCTGTTGTTACTTATTTTGTTAATTTCTGATTTAATTTCATTGTGGTCTGAGAACATACTTTGTATGACTTGAATCTTTTTAAATTTGAAACTTGCTTTATGGACTAAAATACATCATTTATCTTAGTAAATGTCCTGTGTGTTTAAGAAAAATGTATGCTTTGCTGATGTTGGAGTTCTAAAAATGTCAATTTATAGATTTCTTTAAAGCTGTCAATTCAGTGGGCTTCCCTGGTAGCTCAGCTGGTAAAGAATCTACCTGCAATGCAGGAGACCCTGGTTCAATTCCTGGGTCAGGTAGTTCCCTTGGATAAGATAGTTCCCTTGGATAAGGGATAGGTTACCCACTCCAGTATTCATGGGTTTCCCTGGTGGCTGAGTCAGTAAAGAGTCAATTCAGTGTGTACCACTGTCATTATTGACTTTTTAGTCTTCAAATATGGTTAGTATTCCTTCTTTGAAGAGGTTTAGAGAAAGTTTATTTTTTAGGTGGAAAGAACATTTATTTTCTGATGTATGATTCCTTTCTATTTTTTTTGTATTGGGAATCAGATAATGTTTTGTGTACTAATTCTTCTTTTTGGAGTTTATTTAGGAGTTTTTTTTGGTGTGTCTGTGGCCCAGTGTATGATCACTTTTATTAGTGTTCCATCAGTGCTTGAAATAGTGTTTTGTGTGTTTTCACAGAGAATAAATAGTTGATTATCAGTCAGATTTTTTTAAATTGTTAGGTATCCTAAATCCTTGCCCTTTTTTCGTCCACCCAGTTTCTCATGGACAGTGAGAAGTGAATTAAAGTGCCCTGTTACAGTGCTCTTTTCTCTCTTTTTCGTTCCATCTTCTAAGCCTTAGGAGCATTAGCACTGTCTAATATAGAATGTACCATGTTGTAATTTGGCATATAGAAATAGGAAATTGATATTCATGATGGTTTATTTACTCAATACCATTTTAGCCTAAATTTTACTTTAGCTGATAAACAACATTTAATCTGATCACAATCCTGTTTTTCTTTGCATGGAGTTTGAGGGTTGGCTTTTTTTTTAAGATTTTAGATTTTTGGTTTTTTCAGATTTCAATCTGAAAATCTTAGGTGAATTAAAACAAATATTTTTTGTTTTTATTTTTTTAAAAGAAAACCTTTTACCACTTTACTGTACTTCTGATATGTAAGATTGTGTCTTTTGTTCCAGTGATTACCTTTGTAATTATGGTATCGTATAGTTCCCATCATCCTCTATTTTTTTTGGTGGGAGGGCATTGGTCCTTTCTGTTATTGAATTTAGCACAATTTTCTTTATTCTTCCTCCTTAGCATAATTTTCTTTCTTTTTTTTTTTTATAATTTTCTTTATTCTTCCTCCTGAACCCCTCCTCTGTACCAGATTTTAACCATTATCTTTTATACTGTTAAAAATGTTTCTACTTCTAAGTTTGTGAGTTTTAAAGGATATCTTTTGACTGCCAATATGCAGATGAGGCCACTTAATCTCCCTCCAACCTTTTTTTTCCTTTCTCCTCCCAATTTGTCTTCATAGAAGTCTTTTCCTTACTGTCAGGGTATCTGTTTGTTTTAGGCTTACTTTTTAAGTTAAATATAGTTCCTGCTGATCACCAGTGCTTTTGCTATAGTTCCCCCGGTCATTTCTTGGCTGCTGAATCAGTTCCTTCAAGAAAGGCTAATTCCCTGGTGGTCCAGTGGTTAGGACTCTGCACTCTTACTGTCGAGGGGGCCCAGGCTCAATTCCTATTAGAGAAACAGATTCTACAAGTCACGCCATGAGGCCAAAAAAACCAAGGGCTAATGAATCACCTCCAGTTTCATCAGTAAAGTCTTTAACTACCCTGAAGCTGTAAAGCTCACAGTAGTGGCTGTATGATTTCCAAAATTCTTATTTTCAATTGAAATCTTGAATTTTAATCATTAGCAACATGTTCTTTTTTTCCCCTTAAAGTGACAGCTTTACTGTGTTCCATTTCTGAAAAAGTTTTCGTCATACACTAAAGTCTGAACATATATCATTTTCTGTCAGTCATCGTACTCCGTGATAGAAGTGATTGGTTCAGCTCACAACTCGAACAGTTGCACGAGTGCTTTTGTTGAGACAACTATAGTGCTTTGCTGTGCCACAGAAGTGCTTTAGTCCTACTTTTTGTTTCATCACACATTTTTTTTTTAATGTAACTTGAAGGTTGAGATTTAATAAAATTAATAAAAAGCACTGCTTCATCAAAGACAGTCTTTTTTTTTGTTTTTGTTTTTGACTGCGCTGAGTCATTGTTGTTGCTCACGGCCTTTGTCTAGTTGCGGTGAGTTGGGGCTACTCTGTAGTTGCCGTGTGCGGGCTTCTCATTGTGGTGGTTCCTCCTGTTACGGCGGTGGGCTAAGCTGTCCTGCAGTATGTGGGATCTTTCCTGACCAGGGATCAAACCCATGTCCAGCTGCATTGGTAGGCGAATTCTTAACCGCTGAACCACCGAGGAATCCCCTAAGGGCAGTCTTGAGTGAAAATGGCATTTTTTCCCTTTCCTCTGAGAGTATGACTGGGAAGAATATGATGACTGCTAGTATAGATTGGTTCCACTGCTTGGATTCCAGCTAAGAAGACAGCAGTTTAACTGACCCTTGTGGTATTATATTTGCAAATGTGAACATGCTGAATAATGAAAGTGAAATAAATTTTCATATTATTATTAAGATTATAATATCATGAAAATGTTTGACTTCACAAAACTCTTGAGTCTTGAAGACCTCCTGTGGTCCTCTTATGAGTCACAGTTTGAGAACCAACTGATATCTTAATTATGCTAAATGATTAGAAAAAGGCAAAGAAATATAATCATTTTAAGTAATATTTTATTTTCTCTTAGTGGTAAAATTACAGAGGGCATTTTATCTTTTAAAATGTCTGTATGTATTTTTCAAATGTTCTTTGAATTCATATTTCATGAAGAAGAATATCATGCTTCACATTCTTGGCTATAAAATGATAGGCTTCTAAACAGAAGGGACAAATGTTTAATAAAGACACATCTTTTTTTTCCAGATATGGAGGCTATTTGGTCAAGATTTGGCCAAAAGTAAAATAATATGGAAGAGCTTAAAAGAAAGGGAAGCCTCAAGAGAACAATGATTTTTGAGTTGTTGAGTCTTCAAATTGTTGGTTTCTAGCTTTTATATTGAACAGCATTTTGCCTTTCCTTAATGATCTTGAAAATGTTTTTCTGTTATCTTCTGTCATTGAATACTACTGTGGGGAAATCTGAGGCTGGCCAGGTGTTTTTTTGTCCTCTCTCAAAATTCGTCTTATTTTACTGGCTACTTAGTTTGGGTAACCCAGTAATTTTACTGGGTCTCAGAATAATCATCCTAGGCCATTTTTTTTCCTGCACTATTAATATGTAGATTATGTGAAGTCGCTCAGTCGTGTCGGACTCTTTGCGACCCCATGGACTGTAGCCTACCAGGCTCCTCTCTCCATGAGATTCTCTAGGCAAGAGTACTGGAGTGGGGTTCCATTTCCTTCTCCAGGGGATCTTCCTGACCCAGGGATTGAACCCGGGTCTCCAGCATTCCAGGCAGATGCTTTAACCTCTGAGCTACCAGGGAAGCCCAATATGTAGATTGATGGCTGTTAAGGTTTTCTTGGATTGTATCTTGAACTATTTGTTCTATTTCGTTGTTTTAGTTTTCTTATTCAGGGGTTTCAGTTACGCATATATTGATGTTTTCTCTTCCTTTTCCTCCCCCTCTCCTGCTTCTTCCCTTCTCACCTTTCTCCCCCCAGTTCTCTGCAAGCTGGTTCTCACTCATTAATGTGCTTACCATCTAATCACGAAGATAAAACACCTTTTTACTACTGATACTGATGATATCCTAATCTATAAATAAAATAAAATGTTCATCTTTTTTCATCCCCAGTGCTGTATTAAACAGTGATGGTCACTCTTTCCTTTTTAAAATTCTGTATCCTGTAGATATCTATGATTGTATGCTCTTCTTTTTTTGTTCTTTTTCTTTTCTTCTAACTTTTAAACCTTTGTGACTGTTCCTGAGTTGGATTTTGTTTCCATTCTCTGACCGTGTCATAAATATTGGTCATCCTCAAGATGTAGTTCACTGTTCACTGATTTTTTTCCCCCTGTTATTGCTGGACAGTTTTATTCATGTATAATATTTCCTCTCGTAACTTAGAAGTGTGTAATTGTTACCCAGGTGTTTTAGATTACTATATCCAATTGCTTACTGTTCAACATCTAAGTAAAGATGTTCCTCAAAGCTATTATGATAGCCCAGGCTACATTTAGCTTCTTCCTTCTGACACTCCCTCTTTTATTCCTTGTCTCATTTCATGACATAGTCATCTAACCATCACTCAAACTAGAAACTTAGCAGTTTCATAGACTCCTTATGCCTTCCTACCCACAACCAGTCTGTCACTAGCCTCTGTAGTTTTTCTTTATGGTTACTGATTCTATCTGCCGTTTTTTATGCCTCCTCTCACTACCCCTCCTGTTAATCTCCTGTTTAATCTCCTGTTTCCATCTTGGACTGTAATGGCCACCTATCTTCAGTCTTGGTTTTTCAGATCCTGCCTTTATAGAATCAGCAGAATGATTTGTCTGCATGTATTAATCTGGTGGTTTCACTCTCCGTTATCCCTGTAGTTTATCCTTAGTACTTAATACTAGGCTAGGCACTTAATTCCTTATTTAGGCCTTTAATAATTCTGAATATGCTTTAATAATTCTACCTAGTAATTATAATATTTGAAGTTTTATGGGTCTCCCCCTGTTGTTTGTATTTTCTGCTGCCATTTACTTATGGCACATTATTTCGTGAAGTGCTTTTATATATTTATTTTTTAAAATTTAAATTTATTTATTTTAATTGGAGGCTAATTACTTTACAGTATTGTATTGGTTTTGCCATACATCAACATGAATCCGCCACGGGTGTACACGTGTCCCCCATCCTGAACCCCCCTCCCACCTCCCTCCCCGTACCATCCCTCTGGGTCATCCCAGTGCACCAGCCCCAAGCATCCTGTATCCTGCATTGAACCTGGACTGGCGATTCATTTCATATATGATATTATACACGTTTCAATGCCATTCTCCCAAATCATCCCACCCTCTCCCTCTCCCACAGAGTCCAAAAGACTGTTCTATACATCTGTGTCTCTTTTGCTGTCCCGAATACAGGGTTATCGTTACCATCTTTCTAAATTCCATATATATGTGTTAGTATACTGTATTGGTGTTTTTCTTTCTGGCTTACTTCACTCTGTATAATTGGCTCCAGTTTCATCCACCTCATTAGAACCGATTCAAATGTAGGTGCTTTTAAAAATTTTTATTTTGAGCACATCTTTAGTGGGACTTTTTCAGGTCTTATTTTGCCTGTGTCAAATACTGTTTCTGGAATTTTCTTTTTTTCAAGTGCCCAAGGAGTATCCTTTTTTTCAGGATCACCTTTTATGTTTATTTCTTGGGTGATAGAGATGTTCATTACTAGGGAGATAGTGTAAATTCAAGTCCCAAGTCCACCTGTAGGCAGGATCTTGATTATAAATTTTCATAGAGTACAGATTTATCCCTACTGAGTCCAGGCATCCAGGCAGAGACAGACAGCGTTTCTTGTGATCTTTCTATGCCTATAGGCAGTCCCTGTCACCCCCACCCCCGCAATTTCCTTTCACTAAGGAGGCATCTTTTAAGAATCCTGGTTTTAGGAGGGTCTTTGTTTCACTTCTTTATGTTGCAAGAATCAAGGCCTCAGCTTGTTTCTGACATTAAAACCCAAGCTCTTATATGAATAACAAATTTATAAGACAGTCTGAGTGACAGCTCAGGTGTTATTGTTTTGGTTTGAAGTTCCCTTTTCAATTTTAAACCCTGGGTATTGCCCCTATTTGGGGGCAGGGGGAGCTCAACTATGTATTTTAAAGAGTGTTTATTAAAAATCCCCAATGTTTCTAAGAAGTTTTTTTTATTTTGTTTTCTCCTGGAGATTATTCATCTCACTCTGTATTCTCACTCAGGGTTTAGACTTAATATAGCTCTAACACGTTTCAAATCTATGGTTTGAGTTTCTGTTTTTGAAGAACCTAAGTAAGGTTCTAATGTAGTTAGGAGGAATATTGGTAACTAAAGGAAGCAGGATGGTGGTGCAAGAATAGCCTTTCAAAATCGTAGGTCCTTCTTGCGCTTAACTTCTCTCTCAGATAATAAGGATTCCTTAGCTTTTGTTCTTTTTGTCAAAGGATTGTTAAGTATGTGGTATTCTCTTCTTCACGTAGTGTCTCCTCTCTTCTGATAGGATATTCTTCTGCACATAACCTAAGCCTTCCAGGATGTTTAAAGGAAACCATTGCTCCTCAGCTAACAGAAAAATGAAAGAGCACTGCTGAAATGCTAATGCTTGGGTACTTGACAAGTTCTAGTCATAATAAGCTACTGCTCCTTCCTCAAACGGTTTCTCTTTAAAAAGGCCAAAATTATGGGTTGCCATTTGCTTGCTGTGAGTCTATACAGGATGAATTCTAAAAAAATCAAAATATTTTTAAACTGAGAAATTAAATCAACCTTAAAACAGCTGGTTTGGAGGATTGTGGCAAAATATGGACAACTTTAATCACCCGAGCCACGAGTGGGACCAACTAACTGTATTATATTATTAATTTGATCTATTTCCTTGTAGATTTTCTTTACAAAAGTGTGAGATAATTACATATTTTCAATGTTGTTATAATGTTGTATGCTGTTTATTAATGTACAGTATCTACATAATATTTTATTTAAATAGCAAATTAACTGTTTTCCCATGTTGTATATTTAATTTCAATGTCTCTTCCCCTCTGCCTCTTTCTCCCCTTTCTTTTATTATAGAGCTGTAGAGAATACCTTAATACATTATTTTTTTTTTCTTCTTAAATGTATTTAGGATATATTTCCAGACAGAACTACTGGGTAAAAGTGTTTTCACATATTTAAGGCTTTTGACACAGAATGCCAAATTGCTTCCCAAAAGTGTAGTGCCAAGTTACATTCTCCCAACAGTTTAACAGTATCTGAAACAGACTACTTTTATTATGTGTTGTGTCTATCCAGGGGGCCATTGGACAGAGATGTGGTTCTGATGCTTGCTTTATTGTTTCTCTACAGGATATGGTACCCGTCATAGTTGATTACTGCCTTTTGCTACAGCGGAAGTGAGTATACATTGCCTGTCAGATTCAATTATTTTGAATCCTAGTTGCCTCTTGCTTATATTATAATATACTGCTATGAATTTGACTGAAAGGTTTTTTAAAACAATGAATTTACAGAAATTTGATTCTTTAAAAATTTTCAGTCCATTTACCTAATAAAACTAACTTGTCCAATATAGATGCTGTTGGGTATATCATCTGTAAATTTATGTGGCAGAATAGTGGAGATGAAGAACATAGCAAAAGAACAATACTACTTAAAGATCTTAAAAGTGTATGATTCATGCACTATATATATATCTATATATATAGAGAGCATATATATATATATGCTTTTTTATGAATCATCACTAAAACACAGTATTTCATACCATTCAAAAAAAGGCAGGCTTTATTGTGTTTCCACAGTGTTGGTTTTTGGAGCCTCTTTGTTTAAAAGAAATCAGTGTAAATAAACTCTTGATTAGATTCTGTTTATTTAAATAATAACTGTATAAATTAACCAGCCTGTGCTATTTCATAATTCTTCAGATTTATAATAATAGTTAGCGTCCTGTATTCCAGATATTGTTCTAAGTACTTTCCATTAATTTGTCTATCTTTTATAACAAGTTATTTAACTTTTATAATAGTGAGGTAGGTATCAATTTAACTTTTATAATAATGAGGTAGGTATCATTATTATCTTAATTTTACACATGAGTTTCCAGAAGCAGTGTGTGGTTAAGTAACTTGCAAAGCTTACTCATGCCTCTTTTGAGGAGCAAAGGTAGGGTTCTCGTGCAGGCGGTCTGGCTCCTGGGCTTTGCTCTTAACGTCAGCTTACGCTGCCTCTTTGGTAGTGGAGGACGCCTCTGAGGATCCAGGGCAGACACTCCCCAAACCCTGTGCAGTGCTGTCTTGACTCATGGATTGATGTCTGTTCAGGCTGCCTAAATCATACACAGTTGGATCATACTAGAAAGGATCAGTGAAGGTTATCAAGAAGACAGTTATTTGCTGTGGCAGACCTTCAGTTAAGTCACAAAGGGCTCTAGCTTCTGTTTACTTAGGGCTCATTCATTCCAGTGTTTTAGCTATAACATTAAATGTAATTATCCAGTGAGGTATATTGTATTCACGGTCGGGGGATTGTTGAGAACATTGTTTTACATTATACATTATATTGTATTTACATTTGCATTACATTGTCTTCTTTATAAAGACCCATGGAAGATATTTCTCTTATATCTAGTGGGGTGTTGTTTGGTTCTGTTTATATATTCAGTGTACACTGGCCAGTGTTAGGATTGATGCTCTTGCTGCCTGCAGACAGCCTCTGAATTTGTCATTATCGCATCATCAAAGCTGAGTTCTTCACATTTTTTAATTGTTAAATTGATAGTTCAGAAAGTGAATTTGCTAATTTTCTCTGTCAATTTGAAGTTATGAATGATAAACTCCAAATAGAATCTTTAATATGAGTATTAAAAGTTATGTAGAAGACCTTTTTGATGGCCCTCTGTTATTCAGAATGGATTTTTTCTGCTACACTCTCTGTAGGGAGCTAAGTTTGAAGTAATAAACATGTGTTTTGAAATTAGCCCTTCCAGGAAACAAAGTCCACACCCTGAAGAGTAATGCCTAAGTACAGAGAGAAACACAAGAGCCCAAAACTTTTTTTGTATGTACTTTTCTTTCTCCCTCTTTCTCTGATGCTCTAATAAATATTCTCCCAGGATGATGAGAAGATGTCTTAGAATTTTGTTTTATTTTTATTTGAAGTTAGAGATGCAGATAGGAGTTGCTGAGTTATATTTTTCTTGCTTCTTTATTATAGCCTCTTACTGGTTAAAAAAGAAACATAGTTTTGCCATTAATCTTACCAGGCCTGCATGCTGCAGTTTGTCACAGGAGTGCCTTATTTGTCAACTTTTATGCTTTGGTTCCTGGATTTTTAGCTCTTTAATTCTCCTCCCCCAGACTTCTTGTGCTGAGCTGAAATATATAATTATCTTTCCTAGCTTGTTGTTTTTAACAACCCATTACAGAGTGCAAGGGCTAGCAAATATGACATTTTCCTTAAATTCATTAGAGTTACTTTGTTACTCTTATTTTATCTTTCTTATAGTAAAGCTTCATTAATCTCAGTTTCTTTTACTTGGCTAGTAGTTGGTAATCACAAAAATGTAATGGACTATTGATTTAAAATGAAACTAACATGAAAAATACTCCAATAAATGCAAAGGGGAAAATGATACAAAAATTACATTTGTGGCTATGAGAAAAAAATTAATGGATACAGACCCCCCCAATATTACAAATACTGTTTATTGAAAAGCAGCATGAAGCAAACCTAGAGCCTATTATACAAAGTGAAGTAAGTGAGAAATACAGATACCATATATTAATGCATATATATGGAATCTAGAAAGATGGTACTGATGAACATACCTACAGGGCAGCAGTGGAGATGCAGACATAGAGAACAGACTTTTGGATGCAGTAGGGAAGAGAGAAGGTGGGATGATTTGAGAGTGTAGCACTGAAGCATGCTTACCATATGTGAAGTATATGGCCAGTGAGAATTTGCTATATGATACAGGGAACCCAAAGCTGGTGCTCTGTGACAACCCAGAGGGATGGGATGGGGAGGGAGGTTTAAGAGGGAGGGGACACATGTATACCTGTTGTTGATTCATGTTGATATATGGCAGAAACCATCACAATATTGTAAAGTAATTATTTTCCATTAAAAATAAAATAAAAGCCTATTGGGACTTGCCTGGTGGTCCAGTGGCTAAGACTCTGCACTCTCAGTGCAGGGGGCCCAGGTTTGATCCCTGGTTGAGGAGCTAAATCTCACATGCTGCAGCTAAGACCTAGCACAGCAAAATAAATAATAAAAATAAATCTATAAAATAAAAGACTGTTAAAAAAAGAAAGCAACGTGGGGTTCTGTGCAGTTGTAGCCAGTCCATTTATCATTTGTCCCCTTCCAGGACTTCAGGTGAGGCAAGTCCCCATCCCATTACTTTCAGAATCTACTCTGTCCTTTTTGTGGAACTTGTCATAAAAGACCACATCTGTGGATGAACCATCTACCACTTTTCCCAGCTGATGTGAGGCACATATGTAAAATTACACATTTAGCAAATAAGTAATCAATCAATCTTAACAGATAAATAAAATCAGCACAGTTATTTAAAAAAGAGAGAATTAAAGAATCAGTGAATTATATACGTCAGTACATTGTATGCATGGAAACAGATTGCCAGTCATCAGAGAACTGAAAACAGTGATATTGTTTAACTTATAATTAAATTATGGGGAAAAAAACTAAAGATAGTTGTCCATTGACACTGTTGAAATTATACATTGCTGATGGCTATGTGAATTGGTGCTGGATGCTTTTTGGAGATAATTTAGTTTTTTAAAAATTTATTTATTTTTTAATTGGTGAAACATTGCTTTACAATTTTGTGTTGGTTTCTGCTATACAACAACACGAATCAGCCTTAATTATATATATGTAAAATATCCCCCTCCTCCCTTCCCTCCCCTCCCCCATCCCACCCCTCTGTGTCACCACAGAGTGGCAGGCTGGGCTCCCTGTATTATTTAGCAACTTCTCATTATCTGTTTTACACATGATAGTCTATGTATGTCAGTGCTTTTTCCTCAATTTGCCCCACTCTCACCTTCCCCCACCTTCCTGTGTCAACAGGTCTGTTCTCTACTAGGTTCATCAGTGTATTATTTTTCTAGATTCCATATATATGTGTGTGTGTGTGTGTTAATATACAATACTTGTTTTTCTCTTTCTGACTCACTTCACTCTATATAAGAAACTCTAGGTTCATCCACCTCTCTACAACTGACTCAAATTCATTCCTTTGTATGGCTGAGTAATACTCCATTGTTTAACTGTACCACAACTTCATTATCCATTCATCTGTTGATGGACATCTAGGTTGCTTCCGTGTCCTGGCTGTTGAAGATGTTGCCGCAGTGATCTTTGGGGTTTATGTGTCTTTTTGAATTGTGGTTTTCTTAGGGTATATGCCCAGTAGTGGCACTGCTGGGTCATATGGTAGATTTATTCTTAGTTTCTAAAGGAATCTTCATACTGTTTTCCTTAATGACTGTATCGGTTTACATTCCCAAAAGCAGTGCAGGAGGGTTCCCTTTTCTCCACATCCTCTCCAGCATTTATTTGTAAATTTTTTGATGATGGCCATTCTGACTGGTGTGAGTTGATACCTCATTGTAGTTTTGGTTTGCGTTTCTCTAATAATGAGCAGTATTGAGCATCTTTTCATGTGTTTATTGGCCATCTTTATGTCTTCTTTGTTTATTGGTCTTCTGCCCTTAATTTGATGGGGTTGTTTGTTTTTCTGATAATGAGCTATATGAGCTACTTATATATTTTGGAGATTAACTCTTTATCAGTTGCTTCATTTGCAATTATTTTTTCCCTTTCTGAGGGTTGTCTTTACGCCTTGTTTATAGTTTCCTTTGCTGTGCAAAAGCTTTTAGGTTTTTTTAGGTCCCATTTGTCTGTTTTGGTTTTTATTTTCATTAATTTAGTAGGTGGGTCGGAGAGAATCTTGCTGTGATTTAGGTCAAAGTGTGTACAGCCTATGTTTTCCTCTAAGCTTTATAGTTTCTGGCCTTACATTTAAGTTTTTAATCCATTTTGAGTTTATTTTTGTGTATGGTGTTAGAAGTGTTCAGATTTCATTCTTTTACACTTTGGTGTCCAGTTTTCCTAGCACCATTTAAATGCCACACTTTTTTGGGGGGGTATCTTTTGACTTTAAATAAATTTCTAAAAGTAGAATGATGAAGGAATTATTAATAAGTACCCCAAATGGAAAGACTACATAAGAAGATGTTCATTGTGGCCTTACTCATAATAGTGAAATAGTAGAAATAAGTGTTATCCTACAGGAATAGCTAAATAAATTCTGATGTTTTGGCATATTGACCCATAAGTTAGACATGATGATAATTTTAAAGAGTGACTAGAAACTTAGAATAATGCTTATCATATAATTGCATGAAAACAAAATTCAGATTATATCAATGATGAATATAACTCTAAAATTATTTCTGGGGATTTCCCTGGTGGGTCAGTGGTTAAGACTTCACATTCCAGTGCAGAGGATGCATGTTCACTTCCTGATCAGGGAGCTGAGATCGCACATACCTCTTGGCCAAAAATCCAATAATAAATAAATAAAAATAAAAAACAGAAGCAATATTATAATAAATTCAATAAAGACTTTAAAAATGGTCCACATAAAAAAATCTTAAAGTAATTTTTTGCAGAAGAAATGAAAAATAAATAAAACAGTTGAGTGTGGCAGCATTTTGATTAATTACTTTTTTTTGTTGTTTCTGCGATGAGTTTTCAGCCATGTTTTTAAAATATTGAACATTTTCTTTTTCCTTTCCCTCAATTATCACTACCTAAACCCTTTGGGAAGCAAGGGGCAAGAACTAGATAAAGAAGCAAATTGGCCATGCAGATCAGATGGGAAGATTTAGATACCAGGAAAGAGGAAAGGATAAATTGTGAATAGTCCACTTAATTTTTTTTTATTTCATCATAGTCTCTGTACTACCTGCTCTTGTATTGGTATTGTTTTTAAGAAGCAGTGTGTCGTAAGGGATTCAGCACAGAGTTTAGGCCCGAAGACTGATTGAAATTCTGACTCCATCCCCTTGTTAGCTAACTGACTTCCAGCAAATTATTTAACTTACTCAGCACTTTTTATCTGTAAAAAGTATTGGGCAAATTAATTAGGATAGTATATATAATAGATTTTTCTAAACATAAAGCTCTATGCAAATATTGTTGCTATTTTTAATAAACTTGGATGTTGAAATAGGAGAAAGATGAGATATACTTAGTAGACTGAATTTAATGGATGGTTGGAATGTTCCTGAAAGTATTTTTCCCCATTCTGTTACAGGGATCTTTTATTTAGCCAGGTGTATGACAAATTAAGTGAGAATTCAGTGGCCAAAGGAGTGTTTCTGGAGTGCCTCGAACCATATATTTTAAGTGATAAATTGGTGGGGATTACACCCCAGGTAATGAAAGACTTGATTGTTCATTTCCAAGATAAAAAGTTAATGGAAAATGTGGAAGCCCTCATTGTACATATGGATATCACCAGCCTAGATATTCAGCAGGTGAGTTTATAGGCAGTCTACTAAATTATGGAATAGACATCATTCCTTTATTGATTATATTTATCTGATTTTATTCAGCCTCACTCTATCAACCCCAATTATTTTTGAGGACTTTTTGGTAATAAGAGGTCTCATAAACTTGTATTTATCAGTATATTTCTTTGAAGTGTTCTTTATTGAGAGCTAGATAAGAAAATCTTGCAAGCCTTTGGTTTCTTTTACAGCCCCCAGACCTCTTAGCATAGAGTTTATATTTGGTAGTTGCTCGATAAATAATTATTGGCTGATCCTCCTTCATCAATTTGTTCACTACTACAGTTTTTATCCTGCAAATGAATTTCAACTGTAAGTACTTTCACATGAATAATAGAATATTTTTACTCTAGAGAGTATGAAGCCATTTTTTTGAAAAGTTAGTTTATATGTCCAGAGTTGATAACTTTCATACTTTGTTTTGAAATACAGAGCATAGTATAAGAAGCAAATTTTCAGACATTTTAGCTTGATTAGCCAACCTGCTTTTAGTATATCTGAGCTCTCCAAAACAAGTTTTAAGTCCTTAATTGAGGAGCAAGTATGTATCTGACCTAAGACACTTCACTAACTCTTCATTTAACTCTTCAGTTTCACATTAGTCCAGTTATGAGCAAAGGCACAAAAATACCAAGGGGCTGAGCCGTATGATCTAAAATATGAGTGACTTACAGAGGGACCAATAGGTTGTTTTTTTTTTTTAATGTGCAAAATCACATGGAAATGAAGGGTTTGAAAAATGATTATTGTTTTCTTCCTGGAAGATCTGTATGAATGCCTGTGAATTTGCAAAAACCAGTTCCTCTTCTATATATGCCTTTCTGTCACGTAGGCAAGTTGGCATAATCTTCACACCTGACATTAGGTTGGTCCATTGATTTGAGAGCATGTTATCTTTCTAGCTTTATTTACTTGTCACTGATATAAGAGAAATTTCTAATTTCTTCTCCTTCCAACATTTTTAGCTTTTCTCTGAAACTGGGTTAATACATCTACTCTTTTTCATGTTAAAAAAGCAGTTTAAACAATCTCCCCCTCAGATTCCTTTCTCTCTGTATCAAACCTTCCCCTTCTTGCTCTTGCCTTACACCACATCTCATTTCCCCCTTGCAGCCAGATTCCTTCCTTCCCCTGCTCTTTTGCTCCTTTCTTTCCCACACTTTGAAAGTATTTTCTACATTGCTTCTTCCATTTCATTCACATCCTAATAATTCTTAAACTTTGCTTTCACTAGAGTCTGTAATGACCATGTCCACTATATCAAATGGTATTTCCCAAATTCCTTCAATAGCATTTATTCATTAATTCAAGAAGAATTTGTTGAATGACAGGCTCTGAGTATGCTTTCATGAACCTAGTGGACAAGGCTCATAAGGCTTACATTAGCAAAAACAAAAAAAAAAGTTTGACAGTAAAAGACAACTAAACAAACCAAAAATATCCAGAACAAGTCTTCTGTTAAAAGCCAAACAGGCAATAGGTAAAGAGAGAATGAGAGACTGTCTTAGATTATTATAGAAAACTTTCTTGAGAAAGTAGCATTGAGTCTGATTGATTCTGGAATCTGAATGACAAGAAGAATCAGTAATGCAAAGATCTTGGAGGAGAAGATTGTTATGGGTAAAAGCAACAGCTGATGCAAAAAAGCAAAAAAAAAAAACCAAGATATGCCTTCGATATTAACATGCTTAGTCACTCAGTCATGTCTGACTCTATGACCCTATGCACTGTAGTCCACCAGGCTCCTCTGTCCATAGGATTCTCCAGGCAAGAATACTGAAGTGGGTTGCCATGCCCTCCTTCAGGGGATCTTTCTGACCTAGGAATTGAACCCAAGTCTCCTGTGTCTCCTGCACTGTGGTCAGATTCTTTATCATTGAGCCACAGGGGAAGCCCTTTGGTGTTAAAGTTACAAATAAAAGAAAAACTTGATTGAAAAAGAGAGGTAGCCCTTTCAGGGCAGGGTACAGATTTTTCTATTTTATTCTGAATGTTAAGTGAACTCATCAAATGATTTTAAATGAGATTACACTGATTTGCTTATGGGTAGCAGAATGGAAAATCCCATGGACAGAGGAGCCTGGTAGGCTGCAGTCTATGGGGTCGCTAAGAGTCAGAAGACTGAGCGACTTCACTTTCACTTTTCACTTTCATGCATTGGAGAAGGAAATGGCAACCCACTCCAGTGTTCTTGCCTGGAGAATCCCAGGGATGGGGGAGCCTGGTGGGCTGCCGTCTCTGGGGTGGCACAGAGTCGGACACCACTGAGTGACTTAGCAGCAGCAGCAGAATGAGAGATGGGTACCAAGTAGAGAAGAAGCAAGGAAATTGGTTAAGACCTAGTCAAAAGGAGGTATACTGGCCAGAGATGGTAGTGGTGAGGTGAAGAGAGATGGCTTGACTTTGGGTATGTTTTGGGGGTAAAACTCATTTTCTGATGAATCAGACCTGAAGGTGTGGAAGGAGAGAATTTAAGAGTCTTGCCTAATATTTTGGCTTGAGAAGCAATGTGGATAGTAATTCCTTTAAGAAGATTGGAAGACTGGGATAGGTCTGAGTGTAGGAGACAAACTCAGGAGGTATATTTTGCAGTTTTATTTTGAGATACTACTTGACATAGACATTTAGGTGAAGATATCAAGTCAGTGGTTGATATGTGGGTCAGAGAGGAGGTTCAGTTCAGTTCAGTCACTCAGTCGTGTCCGACTCTTTGTGACCCCATGAATCGCAGCACGCCAGGCCTCCCTGCCCATCACCAACTCCCGGAGTTCACTCAGACTCAAGTCCTTTGAGTCAGTGATGCCATCCAGTCGTCTCATTCTCTGTCGTCCCCTTCTCCTCCTGCTCCCAATCCCTCCCAGCATCGTTCTTTTCCAGTGAGTCAACTCTTCTCATGAGGTGGCCAAAGTACTAGAGTTTCAGCTTTGGCATCATTCCTTAAAAAGAAATCCCAGGGTTGATCTCCTTCCGAATGGACTGGTTGGATCTCCTTGCAGTCCAGGGGACTCTCAAGAGTCTTCTCCAACACCACAGTTCAAAAGCATCAATTCTTTGGCTCAGCCTTCTTCACAGTCCAACTCTCACATCCATACATGACCACTGGAAAAACCATAGCCTTGACTAGACAGACCTTTGTTGGCAAAGTAAAGTCTCTGCTTTTGAATATGCTATCTAGGTTGGTCATAACTTTTCTTCCAGAAGTCATAACTTCTCAGAAGAAATAGAATAGCCATCATGGTCAACAAGAGTCCAAAATGCAGTACTTGGATGCAATCTCAAAAATGACAGAATGATCTCTGTTCGTCTCCAAGACAAACCATTCAATATGAGTTATCGAAGTCTATGCCCCAACCAGTAACACTGAAGAAACTGAAGTTGAATGGTTTTATGAAGACCTACAAGACCTTGTAGAACTAACACCCAAAAAAGATGTCCTTTTCATTATAGGGGACTGGAATGTAAAAGTAGGAAGTCAAGAAACACCTGGAATAACAGGCACATTTGGCCTTGGAATGCAGAATGAAGCAGGGCAAAGACTAATAGAGTTTTGCCAAGAAAATGCACTGGTCATAGCAAACACCCGCTTCCAACAATACAAGAGAAGACTCTACACATGGACATCACCAGATGGTCAACACCAAAATCAGATTGATTATATTCTTTGCAGCCAAAGATGGAGAAGCTTTATACAGTCAACAAAAACAAGACCAGGAGCTGACTGTGGCTCAGATCATGAAATCCTTATTGCCAAATTCAGACTCAAATTGAAGAAAGTAGGGAAAATCGCTAGACCACTCAGGTATGACCTAAATCAAATCCCTTATGATTATACAGTGGAAGTCAGAAATAGATTTAAGGGCCTAGATCTGATAGGTAGAGTGCCTGATGAAATATGGACGGAGCTTCATGACATTGTACAGGAGACAGGGAACAAGACCATCCCCATGGAAAAGAAATGCAAAAAAGCAAAATGGATGCCTGGGGAGGCCTTACAAATAGCTGTGAAAAGAAGAGAAGCGAAAAGCAAAGGAGAAAAGGAAAGATATAAGCATCTGAATGCAGAGTTCCAAAGAATAGCAACGAGAGATAAGAAAGCCTTCTTAGGCTATCAGTGCAAAGAAATAGAGGAAAAGAACAGAATGGGAAAGACTAGAGATCTCTTCAAGAAAATTAGAGATACCAAGGGAACATTTCATGCAAAGATGGGCTCAATAAAGGACAGAAATGGTATGGACCTAACAGAAGCAGAAGATATTAAGAAGAGGTGGCAAGAATACACAGAAGAACTGTACAAAAAAGATCTTCACGACCCGGACAATCACGATGGTGTGATCACTCACCTAGAGCCAGACATCCTGGAATGTGAAGTCAACTGGGCCTTAGAAAGCATCACTATGAACAAAGCTAGTGGAGGTGATGGAATTCCAGTAGAGCTATTTCAAATCCTGAATGATGATGCTGTGAAAGTGCTGCACTCAATATGCCAGCAAATTTGGAAAACTCAGCAGTGGCCACAGGACTGGAAAAGGTCAGTTTCCATTCCAATCCCAAAGAAAGGCAATGCCAAAGAATGCACAAACTACCACACAACTGCGCTCATCTCACACGCTTGTAAAGAATGCTCAAAATTCTCCAAGCCAGGCTTCAGCAATACGTGAACCGTGAACTTCCAGATGTTCAAGCTGGTTTTAGAAAAGGCAGAGGAACCAGAGATCA
Source organism: Ovis canadensis (assembly GCF_042477335.2). Taxonomy (NCBI): domain Eukaryota; kingdom Metazoa; phylum Chordata; class Mammalia; order Artiodactyla; family Bovidae; genus Ovis; species Ovis canadensis. The sequence goes on along the minus strand of NC_091245.1, from coordinate 205,510,641 downwards.
AATTGCCAACATCTGCTGGATCATGGAAAAAGCAAGAGAGTTCCAGAAAAACATCTCTTTCTGCTTTATTGACTATGCCAAAGCCTTTGACTGTGTGGATCACAATAAAGTGTGGAAAATTCTGAAAGAGATGGGAATACCAGACCACCTGACCTGCCCCTTGAGAAATCTGTATACAGGTCAGGAAGCAACAGTTAGAACTGGACATGGAACAACAGACTGGTTCCAAATAGGAAAAGGAGTACGTCAAGGCTGTATATTGTCACCCCGCTTATTTAACTTCTATGCAGAGTACATCATGAGAAATGCAGGACTGGAAGAAACACAAGCTGGAATCAAGATTGCTGGGAGAAATATCAATAACCTCAGATATGCAGATGACACCACCCTTATTTGAAAAAGTGAAGAGGAACTAAGAAGCCTCTTAATGAAAGTGAGAGAAGAGAGTTAAAAAGTTGGCTTAAAGCTCAACATTCAGAAAACGAAAACCATGGCATCTGGTCCCATCACTTCTTGGGAAATAGATAGGGAAACAGTGTCAGACTTTATTTTTTGGGGCTCCAAAATCACTGCAGATGGTGACTGCAGCCATGAAATTAAAAGACGCTTACTCCTTGGAAGAAAAGTTATGAACAACCTAGATAGCATATTCAAAAGCAGAGACATTACTTTGCCGACTAAGGTCCGTCTAGTCAAGGCTATGGTTTTTCCTGTGGTCATGGATGCATGTGAGAGTTGGACTGTGAAGAAGGCTGAGCACTGAAAAATTGATGCTTTTGAACTGTGGTGTTGGAGAAGACTCTTGAGAGTCCCTTGGACTGCAAGGAGATCCAACCAGTCCATTCGGAAGGATATCAACCCTGGGATTTCTTTGGAAGGAATGATGCTAAAGCTGAAGCTCCATTACTTTGGCCACCTCATGCGAAGAGTTGGCTCATTGGAAAAGACTCTGATGCTGGGAGGGATTGGGGGCAGGAGGGGAAGGGGACGACCGAGGATGAGATGGCTGGATGGCATCACTGACTCGATGGATGAGAGTCTGAGTGAATTCCGGGAGTTGGTGATGGACAGGGAGACCTGGCGTGCTGCAATTCATGGGGTTGCAAAGAGTCGGACAGGACTGAGCAACTGAACTGAACTGAACTTTCTTCCAAAGAGTAAGCGTCTTTTAATTTCATGGCTGCAGTCACCATCTGCAGTGATTTTGGAGCCCCCCGAAGTAAAGTATAACACTGTTTCCACTGTATCCCCATCTATTTCCCATGAAGTGATGGGACCAGATGCCATGATCTTAGTTTTCTGAATGTTGAGCTTTAAGCCAACTTTTTAACTCTCGTCTTTCACTTTCATCAAGAGGCTTCTTAGTTCCTCCTCACTTTCTGCCATAAGGGTGGTGTCATCTGCATATCTGAGGTTATTGATATTTCTCCCAGCAATCTTGATTCCAGCATGTGCTGGTCCAGCCCAGCGTTTCTCATGATGTACTCTGCACATACGTTAAATAAGCAGGGTGACAATATACAGCCTTGGCGTACTCCTTTTCCTATTTGGAACCAGTCTGTTGTTCCATGTTCAGTTCTTACTTTTGCTTCCTGACCTGCATACAGATTTCTCAAGGGGCAGGTCAGGTGGTCTGGTATTCCCATCTCTCTCAGAATTTTCCACAGTTTATTGTGACCCACATAGTTAAAGGCTTTGGCATAGTCAATAAAGCAGAAAGAGATGTTTTTCTGGAACTCTCTTGCTTTTTTGATGATCCAGCGGATGTTGGCAATTTGATCTCTGGTTCCTCTGCCTTTTCTAAAACCAGCTTGAACATCTGGAAGTTCACGGTTCACGTATTGCTGAAGCCTGGCTTGGAGAATTTTGAGCATTACTTTACAAGCGTGTGAGATGAGTGCAATTGTGTGGTAGTTTGAGCATTCTTTGGCATTGCCTTTCTTTGGGATTGGAATGGAAACTGACCTTTTCCAGTCCTGTGGCCACTGCTGAGTTTTCCAAATTTGCTGGCATATTGAGTGCAGCACTTTCACAGCATCATCTTTCAGGATTTGAAATAGCTCTACTGGAATTCCATCACCTCCACTAGCTTTGTTCATAGTGATGCTTTCTAAGGCCCAGTTGACTTCACATTCCAGGATGTCTGGCTCTAGGTGAGTGATCACACCATCGTGATTGTCCGGGTCGTGAAGATCTTTTTTGTACAGTTCTTCTGTGTATTCTTGCCACCTCTTCTTAATATCTTCTGCTTCTGTTAGGTCCATACCATTTCTGTCCTTTATTGAGCCCATCTTTGCATGAAATGTTCCCTTGGTATCTCTAATTTTCTTGAAGAGATCTCTAGTCTTTCCCATTCTGTTCTTTTCCTCTATTTCTTTGCACTGATAGCCTAAGAAGGCTTTCTTATCTCTCGTTGCTATTCTTTGGAACTCTGCATTCAGATGCTTTTCGCTCTTGCTTTTCGCTTCTCTTCTTTTCACAGCTATTTGTAAGGCCTCCCCAGGCATCCATTTTGCTTTTTTGCATTTCTTTTCCATGGGGATGGTCTTGTTCCCTGTCTCCTGTACAATGTCATGAAGCTCCGTCCATATTTCATCAGGCACTCTATCAGATCTAGTCCCTTAAATCTATTTCTCACTTCCACTGTATCATCCCAGAGTTTGCTCAAACTTACGTCCATTGAATCAGTGATGCCACCCAACTTTCTCATCCTTTGTTGCCCCTTCTCCTCTAGTCTTCAGTCTTTCCTAGCATCATGGTCTTTTTCATTGAGTTGGCTCTTCATATCAGGTGGCCAAAGTATTGGAACTTCAGCATCATTCCTTCCAGTGAATATTCAGGGTTGTTTTCCTTTAGGATTGACTTGTTTGATCTCCTTGCTGTCCAAGGGACTCTCAAAAGTCTTCTCCAGCACCACATTTTGAAGGCATCAATTCTTTGGCACTCAGCCTTTTTTATTGTCCAGCTCTCACATCCATACGTAACTACTGGGAAACCATAGCTTTGACCATATGGACCTTTGACGACAAAGTAATGTCTCTGCTTTTTAATATGCTGTCTAGGTTTATCATAGCTTTTCTTTGAAGAAGCAAACGTCTTTTAATATCATGCATTCGTTAGGTCCTCTGAACCTCTTTGGCTGTCCCTTAGCATTTTCCTTTTTTGACCTCTGCTCTTCTACTTCAGTCTTCTCCTGTCACTCAGTACTATAATTTAGCTCTCATAGGAACAGAGTATGATGTTCTCCATACTTCAAGTCAGGGCTTTACAGGTGACTTAAATATTGCTCCTTCAGGGATGACCTTCTGAATACACCAGACCAAGACAGGTTCCTTAGACTTACCACATTTGTAAATGAACTATTTGCGTAATTGAGTATCTTCCCCAAATCATAATTCACATACTATTTTGTGCCCCTTCTCTTGGTGAGTGTCCAGGATGAATGGAAGTGCTGTCAGGGTAGAGACTAGATCTGGATTTGTCTTACGTATTATCCCAATGCTGAGGAGAGGAACTGAATATAAAAGTTGAGTAAATATTTGTAGAACTAGAGACCAGAGGTAGAATGGATATGGAAAGGGGGAGGATAGAGAAATAAAATCATATATTAGAGGATGTTTAAAAGTATCTATTATACTATTTAAAGTAACATTGAACCTACAACAGCTCTTACCCTGGCATTGTGTTTGAGTACTTTAATTTCAGATTTTTTTTCAGAGAAGGAAAAAGAAAAATTAGGAAAGGGAATTAAAAATCTTCCCCATAATTAAAGCTTTGAGGAAAATAATTGGTGAGACTTACTAAATTGTATGGACCAAGCAACATTTCCTTTTTACAGATAGTTCTCATGTGTTGGGAAAATCGACTATATGATGCTATGATCTATGTCTACAACAGAGGCATGAATGAATTTATTAGTCCAATGGAGGTAAGATTCTTCCTAATTTGTACACATATTTAATATTATCTATTAATGTTTTTTCCCTTCTCTCCATTTGCTTTGAATAGTTTGTTTTCATCCACTCACTTTAAATTGTCTTGTAGGTTTATTAGACTTGCACCCATTGTTGTTCAGGACTTTAGATAGTCTTTATAGTTTTATACCTTCATATACCTACATGCCATTGCATTCTTTTTATCTGCATAAGTAGGTGTTTAAATCCCAGGGAACAATAAATAAAAGCCTGTGAGACTCTAAGTTTTTTTTCTAAAAAACTTTCATATTATTGTAGCTTTTCCAAAAGTTATAAGAAATTTAGTCTATACTATGGAATAATTATTTATTATTTACCAATGAATAATTATTCAATTATATAACAGAGTAATACTCTTATTACTCTATATGGAGTAATGGTACTATTGAGTAATGCTGTTTTGTAGCTATCTTCTGCTAGGGGGAACTCCTAAAAATGGTGAGAAGTCATTATTTGTTAATAGCTAAGTTGCTTTTCCCATTTCAGAATTTTCTAGCATTCATTAGAATTTCTTATTATCCTTACCATTAGAAAAGAGCACCTAAAAAGCACTTGGGTTTATTTTTAAAAGAAACAAACCTGTCTCCATCATGTTAGTTCCTTTAAATTTGAAGACAGAATTAAGGGTTATGGACTGTGGGTATGTCGGGAAGATCCCCTGGAAGAGGAAATGGTAACCTACTCCAATATCCTTGCCTGAAGAATGCCATGGACAGAGGAGCCTGGTGGGCTGCGGTCCATAGGGTCTCAAAGAGTCAGACACGACTGAAGTGACTTAGCACGCATGTACTGCCCTGCCAGCCCACTGTGTTATTACAGTGACTGCATTACCTGGATCAGAAGATCCAGGCGTCTCTTGAAGGCGTCCAGCCAACATTTTTGCATATTTAATGAACATCCGAAAGCATTTACAGTATTATTTAAGTCAGCAGTCATTCCATGATATTTCAGATTTCTTTTCACTTGGAAGGTGAATATCCCTTTAGTTCTTAACTCCTTAAGTTTTGTGTACTTCTTTTCTCTTGGTCATTTTCCAGATGAGTGTCACAGCCTTCCCGCACTGGTTTTGATTTTGATTGTGTTTCAAATAAGTATTCTTAACATTTGAACACCTCTCAGCTGCCTCTTCAGTGAGGTCCATGACCTCTGTGCATGCAAAAATGTTCTCCATTTTTAAACCACAATTAAACTATTAAACCACAATTAGGAATAATTAATGCAGTGTCTAGTTTCTCTCAAAATAATCCCTGTAAACAGATTCTGATTTGATGCATTCTATGTTGATAAAAATGGTTGTGGGGTTTTGTTATTGCTGCTTTTGAAGTTTTTGTTTTGTGTGGATTTTTTATTGCTCAGAATCTGGTTTGTATTTATAGCTATGCATCTCAGATGGAACACTTTACTGTTGAGGTTGCCTTGTTTTTTGTTAAGTAGTTTTCAAGTTTAATGACTTTCAGCAGGAGCTTGGTGTTTGTTATTAAATAGTTATTTGGAAATTTTAGCAGTGGGAAGTTAGAGGCATCCTGTGATTGCCCTTTTATAATTCTCTGCCTGTAAAGAAATCATTATTCAGTGTTTAAAGTTTAGTTATTTCAGTTTAAAGAGGTCCAAATTAAAAGAATCTGAAAAAGAATAGATATATGTATATGTATAACTAAATCACTTTTCTGTACACCTGAAACTAACACTGTTGTTGCCACTCGTTCCGGGAAGCAAACTCACTCAGAAGGACAGTGCAGATAGTGGAGTGCAGTTTATTACACCAGTAGGCCCAAGGCAGAGTCTCCTCTTAGCCAAGGACCCCGACCGACTTTTTTTGTGAAAACCTTATATACATTAAGTGTAGTGCTTAAGCCCACATCCCCAAATTCCTTAAACCTAGACTGGAAAGTGTTAAAGGGAGATACAGTCAGGTTACAGCCATGATTCATAATCAGAAGGGTCAGCTAGTTATACCTTGTAGCCTGCACCAATGGGCACCATAAAGATTACAAAGGTGATTGACTACATAGGGGATTATTACATTCTTTCTGGCAACAGGAAATCTTGGTTTGGAATCTGGTGTTTATCATGTCCAGGAGGCCAGTTTGGGCTGTAGGTATGTTATCCCCTTGGCTACCAGGCACATAAGTCCAAAGCTCACTGAAAGTGCAAGATGGAGTTTCCTTCTTTTTTCAAGATGAGTCAGCTCAGCATGTTCCTCCCTCAACACAACATTGTAAATCAACTATACGCTAATGTGAACTAAAAACTTAAAAAAAAGAGGAACTGTATTGCCTTTTGAAATTTTCTAGTTTTTCTAGAATGACAGTGTCATCATATTTGAGTTGATTACCATAGTCTCTGAAATCTTTCCTTAGTTCTAGTTTTGGCTGCTTCTGATATAATAGTGCCTTGTGTTGGGAGGGAAAACTTTTCCTCTACCATCTGAAATCTGAATGGTGGGGAGAAGACTGTGAATTAGCTGACAATGAACAGACTGACAGGGGAAAAGGTTTCTTCACACTTGTACTGGGAGAACTCAGAAATGAGTGAATCACTACACAGCCAGAGGGAGAGGCTTATCTACCAGTTTAATGAAACTTAGGGTGTGAGGGGGGAGGGATTTAGGTTTCCTTGGAAAATATGAAGAGCTTTATTGGGCTTTTGGGTACTAATGAATAGTTGGATTTGCCCCCACTTCCCAGTGCTAAAGGCCTGTCCTCTCCCAAAACAGTGAACTCCCTCCCAGGAAGGCCAGCGTAGTTTTGCCATTAATCTTGTATTTTCATAGGCTCTGCTTCCATTTCGACGTCTTTTTCTGTGGCTGCTGATTGTTCACATGTTTTCAGCTTACAGTAATCTTACTGTTTTGGTGGGCTGCTAATCCTTTGATTTGCTTAGTATTTTTTTTTAATGTTTTTTTTTTTTTTAAATTTTAAAATCTTTAATTCTTACATGCGTTCCCAAACATGAACCCCCCTCCCACCTCCCTCCCCATAACATCTCTCTGGGTCATCCCCATAAAGCTCTTTTAGGAGTCTAAGGATAGCTTATATTAGAAATAATGCTCTCAACAAAGACTTTTTTTCTAACTGGTATTTGTTAAATGGTTTCTTTCAGTGAGGAATATGACAGCAATGATTATTTCTTAGTGATCCTACTGAAACAGTTTATGTCCACATTAAAAGTTTTTATATTTAATCTTAATAGCAAATGACTAATCCAGTCAGGGAAAGGTGATTATAGCATAAGATTTTAATTATTTTTTGAAATATTTTTTTAAAGATGATGTTGATTGTTCTATTAATTTTCATGCAGAAACTTTTCAGAGTCATTGCACCTCCTTTGAATGCAGGAAAGACGCTAACAGGTATTAATTTTCTAAGCCTTAATGTTTTTCTCTTTTTTGTGTTTAAAAACATTATTTAAATAACGTAGATTTCACCAATTTTATGTGTACAGTGTGAATTTTGATAATTGTACATGGTCATGTAACAACTGACATATTCAAATTGTAGAAGGAGCTGTATAATCCCACACTACAAGGTTCCCTTCTGTCCCTTGTACTCGACTCCCCACCGTCCCATCCCCTGGCAGTTCTGACCTATGGCTTTTACTGTGCTTTTTTTTTTGTTTTAACTACTGTTCATGTGAATAGAAGTACATAGTATTTAGTTTCGGTGTTTTATTTATTTCACTTTAGCACAGTGTATTTGAGACTCACCCATGTTGTTGCATATATGATTTTGTTCCCTTTAGTTGCTGAAAATGGTGATCCATGGGTTGGGTATACTGTCACTGGTTTATCTACTCATCCGTTGAAGGACCCAGTTGCTTCTGTTTTGGAGCTATCATAAGTAATGCTGCTCCATTTGTGAATGAGTTTTGTTATGTTTTTAATTAAACTTTTTATTATGAGGAAATTGTAGATTCACATGCAATTGTATGAAATGACACAGAGATCCTGCATACTGTTCACCCATTTTCCCTCAGTGGCAACATCTTACAAAACTAAAGCAGAGTATCACAACCAAATATTCACATTGATCACAGTACAGAACAGTTTCATCACCACAGGTATCCCTTATGTTGTTCTTATCCCCCATTCCTGACCCATAGCTGTGAATAAGTTTTCTTGGGCATATGTTCATTCTTCTTGGACAACTATCTAGAATTAAAATGGATGGATTGTATAGTAAATATATGTTTTACTTTCTGAAGTATTGCTGTTTGGTTTTTCAAAATGAGTATACCGTTTTACATTCCCATCAGCAGTATAAGAGATTTCTGATAGCTCCATATCTTTGCAAACGCTTGGTATTGTCAGTCTTTTAAAATATTTAGCCATTCTAAGTGGGTGGATAATGGTATCTCATTGTGGTTTAAATTTTTATTTCCCTCATGGTTAGTGATGTTCAGCATCTTTTCATGTGCTTTTGCCCATTCACTGATTTTTTTTTGTATGAATCATCCATTTAAATCTTTTAGCACTTTCTAGAAAGGTAGAGAAGAGATGTTACTTGACTTCATATTATTGAATTCTGGGTGTGTGAAATCTCCATCAGAGCCTTTTAGAGTCCTTGTGTAGTCTGGATACAAGGCCTTTTTAAACATGGGTTTCACAAAATCTTGTGCCCAGTCTGTTGCTTACTGTTTTGTTTTCTTAACCATGTTTCAAAGAACAAAAGTTTTCAGTCTTCATGAGGTCCATTTTATTTATTTTGTTTTTCTTTAGTTTTCGACTTTTGGTGTTCTGTTTAAGAAATCTTTGTCCAACTCAGCATCATAAAGATTTTATCTTTTGTTTGCTTCTAGAGCTTCCCTGGTGGCTCAGAGGTGAAAGCATCTGCCTGGAATGTGGGAGACCTGGGTTCAATCCCTGGGTCAGGAAGATCCCCTGGAGAAGGAAATGGCAACCCACTCCAGTACTCTTGCCTGGAGAATCCCATGGAGGGAGAAGCCTGGTAGGCTACAGTCCATGGGGTTGCAAAGAGTCGGACACGACTGAGCGACTTCAGTAGAGATATAATAGTTTTAGTATTTATGTTCGGTTTTGTAATACATTTTGAGTTAGCTTTCATATATGATGCAAGGTGAAGTTCAGGGACTTTTCCCTCTATAGTTATCAGTTCCTCTACCATGTTTTGAAAAAGATTATCTTGTTTCTATTGAATTATCTGTACATTTTTTTTAGAAAAAAATTTTTTTTTGCAAAAAATTGATTTTTGTCAAAAGTCAACTGACTGTATGAGTTTATTTCCAAACTTCTTGTTACATTCCATTGGCCTGTATGTCAGTGCTTAGTTGCTTCAGTTGTGTCCAACTCTGCGACCCTATGGACTGTAGCCCACCAGGCTCCTCTGTCCGTGGGATTCCTCCAGGCAAGAATACTGGAGTGGGTTGCCATGTCCTCCTCCAGCGGATCTTCTCGACCGAGGGATCGAACTCGTGTCTCTTACCTCTCCTGCATTGGCAGGCAGGCTCTTAACCACTAGTGCCACCTGAGAAGCCCAATGCCAATAATATACTGTCTTGATTATAACTTTGTAGTAGGTCTTAAGATCAGGTATCTTTACTCTTCCAGCTTTATTCTTTTTCAGAATAAAAGGCCCTTTGCCTTCCTGAATGACCTTTAAAATCCGCTTATCAGTTTCTTTTAAAAAGCTTACTTGAATTTTGTTTGGGATTGCATTGATTCTATAGGTTAGTTTTGGGGCAGAGGGGATTGCCATCTTAATGTAGAGTCTTCTAACCTATGGATATATATTTTCCATTTATTTTGGTCTTTTAAAATCAGTTTGTTTTCTCAACTTCTGCAGAAAGACAGCTGAGACTTTGATAAAGATTGCTTTGAATTGATAGATCAATTTGGAGAGAAGATTGCTTTGAATTGATAGATCAGTTTGGGGAGTGTTGCTATTTTAGCATTATTAGTCTTCCAGTTCCATGAACACAGTCTATCTTTCCATTTGTTTGGTCTTCTTTAATTTCTTTCAGTGTTGCGGTTTTCAGTGTACAAGTCATATACTTCTTCTTTTGCTGAATCTATTCCTAGTTTATTTAGTTTGATGCCATTATAAATGGATTTTTAAAAAATTTCATTTTCAGAATGTTCATTGGCAGTGTATAGAAATAAAATTAATTTTTTGTTTTTTTGGCTAAACCAGCAGCTTGCAGGATCTGAATTTCCCAACTAGGATTTGAACCCCAGCCCCAGAAGTGAGTGTTGAGTCCTAACAATTGGACCACCAGGGTATTTGCAGTAAAGTTGATTTTTATATTGATCTTGTATCTGCATCCTTCATTCACCAGTTCTAATTTTTAAAATGGATTCTTTGGAATTTTTCAGCTATATGATCATGTCATCTGTTAATAAAGTTAATTTTACTTCTTCCTTTCTGATCTGAATTCCTTTTATTTTTCTTCCCTAATTGATCTGTCTAGAACCTCCAATACAGTGTTGAGCAGAAGTGGCAAGAATGGACATCCTTAGCTTTTTTCTGCCTACGGGGGAAGCATTCAGTTTTTTACCATTAACTTCAGTTCAGTTCAGTCGCTCAGTCATGTCTGACTCTGTGCAACCCCGTGAACTGCAGCATGCCAGGCCTCCCTGTCCATCACCAGCTCCCAGAGTTTACCCATGTCCATCGAGTTGGTGATGCCATCCAACCATCTCATCCTCTGTCATCCCCTTCTCCTCCTGCCCTCAATCTTTCCCCAAATCAGGGTCTTTTCAAATGAGTCAGCTCTTTGCATCAGGTGGCCAAATTATTGGAGTTTCAGCTTCAACATCAGTCCTTCCAGTGAACACCCAGGACTGACCTCCTTTAGGATGACTGGTTGGATCTCCTTGCAGTCCAAAGGACTCTCAAGAGTCTTCTCCAACACCGCAGTTCAAAAGCACCAATTCTTCGGCGCTCGGCTTTCTTTATAGTCCAACTTTCACATCGATACATGACTACTGGAAATATCATAACCTTGACTAGACAGACCTGTGTTGACAAAGTAATGTCTCTGCTTTTTAATATTCTGTCTAGGCTGGTCATAACTTTCCTTCCAAGGAGTAAGCGTCTTTTAATTTCATGGCTGCAGTCACCATCTGCAGTGATTTTGGAGTTCCCCCAAAATGAAGTCAGCCACTGTTTCCACTGTTTCCCCATCTATCTGCCATGAAGTGAGGGGACCAGATACCATGAATATGATGTTAATTGTCGGTTTTTCATAGATGGCCTTATCGTTTTGAGAAAATTGCCTTCTGTTCCTAATTTGAGTGTTTTTAACATGGAATGGTTGGATTTTATCAAATGCTTTTTTCTGCATCTGTGAAGATAATCTTGTGGATTTTATCCTTTATTTTATTGATATGGTTTATAAACTTGATTCATTTTTATATGTTAAGTCAGTCTTATGTTCTTGGAGTAAATCTCCCTTGGTCACAATATAATTGTTTTTACATGTTTTAAGATTGAGTTTGCTAAATTTTTCTGATAATTTTTTATGGCTGTCTTCATAAAAGATATTGTTGTATAATTTTCTTTTCATATCTTTTCTTTTTTGTTCTTAGTATCAAGTATATTTGATATCTTGGTATACTTGCTCATGAAATTGTTGGGAAGTGTTCACTCTTCTGTCTTTTGGAAGAGGTTTTGAAGGATTGGTGTTAATTCTTTAAATATGTGGTAGAATTCATTAATAAAACCATGTGAGCCTGGAATATTTTTTGTTGGAAGTTTTTAAATTACTAGTTCAGTCTCTGCTTGTTAAGTCTGTTCAGATTATTCGTTTCTTCTTGAATCAGTTTTGGTAGTTTTTATGTTTCTAGGAATGTGTCCATTTAATCTGTTACCATATAATGGTTATGGTATTCTCTTATAATTCTGTTTTTATAAGGTTTATAGTGATGTCTCTTATTACTAATATTTGTAATTTGAGTCTTCTTTCTTCTTGATCTGTTTAGCTAAAGGTTTGTCAATTTTATTGTTTTTTTTCCCCAAAGAACTAATTTTGATCTTAGTGGTATTATTTTTCTTTGCTCTTTAATTTATTTCTGCTTAGCCTTTATTATTTACTTCTTCTTGCCTTGGGTTTTTTTTTTTTAGTTTCTTGAGGTGAAGGTCTAGATTATTGATTTGAACTCTTTCTTCCTTTTTTTTTAAAAATAGGTGTTTATAGCTGCAGATATCTCTAAGCAGTGCTTTGGCTGTGTTCCATAAGTTGTGTCTGTTGTATCTTTATTTTCATTCATCTTGAAGTATTTTCTAATTTGCCTTGCTGCTGCTGCTGCTGCTAAGTCGCTTCAGTCGTGTTCAGCTCTGTGCAACCCCATAGATGGCAGCCCACCAGGCTCCCCTGTCCCTGGGATTCTCCAGGCAAGAACACTGGAGTGGGTTGCTATTTCCTTCTCCAATAATTTGCCTTGAGATATTGGTATTTAGAAGTATGTTGTTTAATTTCCACATATTTTTGGATTTTTCACATTTCCTTCCGATACTGATTTCTCACTTCTTTCCATTGTACTTAGAGAACATACTTTGTATGGTTTCTATTTTTTTCATTTATTGAAACTTATAGCCTAATATATGGCCTATTCTGGAGAATATCCCAAGTGCACTTGAAAATAATGAATGTGTTTTGTTGTTGAGTAGAATGTTCCATAGATGTCTGTTAGATTTAGTTGGCTTATAGTTTTGTTCAAGACTTCTATTTCCTGTTCATCTTCCTCTAATTGTTCTATCCATTATTGAAAAATGAGTATTGAGGTATCTAAATGTTATTGTTGAAATATCTATTTCTTATTTTAGGTCTGTCAGCTTTTATTTTATTTTGGAGTTCTGATGCTGCAGTAGACACTTTACAATTCTGCCTTATTAGCGTTTACTTCCTGCTTGTGCAGATCCTCAAAGTCAGGCATAGGTTGTAAGTCTTTTCAGGTCTTTCCTGCATGTGTCCACAGCCCTTTACCTGTACATGTTCATGTCCTTCTAGAGTTCCAGAAATATTTTGAAAATTTTAAAAGCCCCTGAAGACCTCCATTCTCCAGTTTTTCCTTTTAAATTTTCTGGTGGGTCTTTAATCAGTTCCTTCTGGTGCACTACCTCTGGTACCTGTAAAGTTAAATATCCCTTGAGGATAGTGCTGTTTGCTTTGAGTAAGCTCTGAGTCAGGACAGAAAAAGATAAGCCCTAGAATGCAGCTTTTAAGTGAGCTGCCAAATAGGTTAAACAGTGATAGTTCTCTAAGGGATGGGCTTTCGGGGCACTCCAAACCCATTTTGCCCCCTTGAATGGTTGCATGGGTGCTGGTTTTCACAGCTCCCACAGTCGCAAGACTGTTTGTTGGTTTCAAAGCTATGGTGAAGCTGGGAAAAAGCGAGTGGGACTAGGTAATGTTAAACCACTGTGAAGCTCACTGTTCTTACTGACATTCAGGCATTTTCCTTGAATTAAATATTCCTAGGATTATTGGAAGCCTTAAGTAATTTCGAGAGTTCTGGGAAAGTTGATTTTGATCATATCTGCCAGTGTTCTCTTTGGTTTCATGGAGGAGCAGATTATTGGAGGTTCTCCCTCCATCATCTTATAGGTCAGTCCCTCTGGCTTTTGTTTTTGTTGGGTTTGGCCTTTTTCCTATCCGTCCTTGTCCTTGGATGGTTTCTGTTCTTCCTTCAGATTCACTCTCTTTCATGTCAACTCAGCTGTTAAATCCATTGTGAATATTTATCTTCCATGATCATATTTTATAGTTGTGTAATTTTCACTAGGTTCTTTTTTATTGCTTCTGTCTCTCTCCAGCATCTCTTCATTTATCTGTTCAGATTTTCATGTGATGAAACATATTTTGTTTTGTTTCATTGAGGATAAATATAATAGTTGATTTAAAATTCTTATCAGTTCTAACATTTTGTTCATTTCAGATTTGGGCTTGATTTTCTTTTCCCTTAAGAAAAACATAATATGTTTTATTTTCTTGTTTCATCACATGAAATATGATGAAATATTTTAGATTGTATCCTGAATATTTGAATGTTACATTATGGAGATTCTGGATTCTGTTATTTTTTCCACCAGTAATTTTTTCTTATTGTCTTATCAGGTAATTTTCTTGGTTGGGCTTGAATTGCAAACTCTTGTTTCTGTTGTGGCTCCAGTCCCTTCTCAAAAGGTCCTGTGTCCTTAGCTGGTTTGCTTTGATTCTGTTCCATCTGTGTGGTTTAAGGGTCAGTCAATAATGAAGGTAATCAAGTTTGAAGATCCTCTTTCTGGCTTACTTTTTTATAAGATTCTGCCAGTCTGTTGACTGTTCACATCACCTAACTTCTTGAGCTCCCCAACCAGAAAGATTGCTGGTTTCCCCACGTGAGCCCCCAGCTGCTACTATGCTTGGCACACAGACTGCACTTGGTCTCAGACTGCAAACCTCCAGTGATGGTAATTTACTTGTGCACGTCCCTGTCTCCTCTCCTCTGAGCACACGAACTCCACACTGAAACCAACTACTCTAGGACCTTCAGGGGTGAACTCTTGTCTTGGTTCTGACTTTTTCTTTCTGGATGAGCTGCTCTGACTGTTGTTCATATACAGCAGCTTAGGGATCAGTCACTAATATGGGTAGGTAGTTTGAAGATCCCCTCTTCGACTCTTTCTATTTTGAGATTTCACTAGTCTCTTCTGCATTCACGGTTTCCTTCACTTTTCTGGTCCCTTCTCCCAGAAAGATTAGTTTTCTTTCTGTTACAGCCTCTGTGTGCAGTTACTGTGTGGGTGCCAGTCTGTCCTGTTCCCAGAGAATGTGAACTTCCCACCAGATTTGTCTACTACTTCTGTTCCCTTTTCAGTATCTTCAGGTAGCTTTTCATATCATGTCTAGGTTTTGTAGTTTTTTCTTTCTGTAAGGACAGGAACAGGGAAGATCATTTGGTAGAGTCTTAATCCCTCTTTATTCTTAGTCCCTTTTCAGTAGCCCTGAAACTAATCCTTTTGAAACAAACTTGAATATTACCTTTCATGTATATATGTAGCAAAAATGAAAGCAGAATATAAAAAACTCCATGTTCTGGTTCATAAAGCACAACAAATTTAAAAGAATAGAAATCATATAAATCCTACTCTCAGACCAT
Organism: Ovis canadensis; assembly: GCF_042477335.2. Taxonomy (NCBI): domain Eukaryota; kingdom Metazoa; phylum Chordata; class Mammalia; order Artiodactyla; family Bovidae; genus Ovis; species Ovis canadensis. The sequence continues at coordinate 205,495,569 of NC_091245.1, read as the reverse complement.
AATGGAATTAAACTAGAAAATACTAAGAGAAAGAAAGCTGCTGCTGCTGCTAAGTCACTTCAGTTGTGTCCGACTCTGCGTGACCCCAGAGATGGCAGCCTACCAGGCTCCCCTGTCCCTGGGATTCTCCAGGCAAGAACACTGGACTGGGTTGCCATTTCCTTCTCCAATGCATGAAAGTGAAAAGTGAAAGTGAAGTCGCTCAGCCGTGTCTGTTTCTTAGCGACCCCATGGACTGCAGCCTACCAGGCTCCTCTGTCCATTGGATTTTCTAGGCAAGAGTACTGGAGTGGGTTGCCATTTCCTTCTCCAGAAAGAAAGCTGGGAAGTCTCCAAATACTTGGAGATTAAACAACACACTTCTAATACATGGACAAAGGAGAAATCTCAAGAGAAATTTAACAGTATTTTGAAATAAATGAAAATACTTAAAAAATTTGTGAGATGCAGCTAATGCAGAGCTTCAAGAGAAATTTATAACACTGAATGCATATATTAGAGAAGAAGAAAAATCTAAAATCAATACTCTTAAGCTTCTACCTTAGGAATTTAGAAAAAGAACAAATTAAATCAAAGTGAGCAAAAGAAAAGTAATGAAAATTAGAAGAGAAATTAATAAAACTGAAAATAAGAAATCAGTTGAGAAAATTGTTTATGTGTGTGTGTGTGTGTGGGGGGGGGGGTGTTGGTGAAAACCAAAAGCTTTTTCTTTGAAAAGATCAATAAAATCTGAGCCTCTAGCCAGGCTAGCTTGGATAAGAAGGAGAAAAGACACAAAATTACTAATGTCAGAAATGGAAGAAGGGATAGTTGTCCAGATCCTATGGGCATTAGAAGAGTAATAATAAAAGAGTATTATGGATAATTCTATGCTCATAAGTTTGATAACCCTAATGAAACAGGCCAATTTTTTGAAAGATAAACTCACACAAGAAGAAATAGATAATCTGAATAAGCCTATACCTATTAAAGAAATTGAGCCAGTAATTAATAACCTTCTAAAACAGAAAACGCTAGGTCCAGTGTGTTTCACTGATGAATTTTGCTAAACTTAAATTTAAGGGAGAAACTATACCAATTGTCTACAATCTCTCAGAAGACGGAACTCCGGGAATATTATCTAGCTTTTTCTATGATGCCTGATACCAAAACCAAGACATTGTAAGGAAATAAAACTTACAGACCAGTATCTCTCATGAATATAAAAACAAAAATTCTCAACAAAATATTAGCAAATTGAATCTGTCAAGTTATAAAAAGAATTATACACCACAACCAAGTGAGGTTTATCCCAGGTGTGCAAGGCTGCTTCAACATTTGAAAGTCAAGAATGAGAGAAGAAAAATCACATGATCATATCAGTAGATGCTGAAAAAGCATTTAACAAAGTTCCACTTCTATTCATGATAAAAACTCTCAGCAAATTAGGAATAGAGAAAAACTTGTGGAACTTGATAAAGAACATCTACAAAATACCTACAGCTAATGTCATATTTATTGGTGAGACACTTAGTGGTGAGGAGCAAGGCAAGGATGTCCTTTTCTTACCACTGCTTTTCAACATCATACTGAAAGTCTTAGCTAGTGCAGAAAGATAAGAAAAGGAAATAAAAGGTATATGGATTGGGAAGGAAGAAATAAAACTGTTTACAGGTAACATGATCATTTATGTAGAAAGTCGGAAAGAATTGACCCCCAAACTCCTGGAACTGATTAGCAGTTGTTGCAAGTTTGCAGATACAAAGTTAATATACAAAAGGCAGTCACTTTACTATATACCTGTGAACAAGTGGGATTCGAAAATAAAAGCACACTGCCATTTATCCATTCAGTTCAGTCACTCAGTCGTGTCAGACTCGTTGCCTCCCCATGGGCTGCAGCAAGCCAGGCTTCCCTGTCCATCACTAACTCCCAGAGCTTGCTCAGATTCATGTCCATCAAGTTGGTGATGCCATCCAACCATCTCATCTTCTGTTGTCCCCTTCTCCTCCTGCCTTCAACCTTTCCCAGCATCAGGGTGTTTTCCACTGAGTCAGTTCTTCGCATCTGGTGGCCAAAGTATTGGAGGTTCAGCATCAGTCCTTCCAGTCAATATTCAGGACTGATTTCCTTTAGGATAGACTGGTTTGATCTCCTTGCAGTCCAAGGGACACTCAAGAATCTTCTCCAGCACCACAGTTCAAAAGCATCAATTCTTCGGCACTCAGCTTTCTTTATAGTCCAACTCTCACATCCATACATGACTACTGGAAAAACCATAGCTTTGACTAGACAGACCTTTGTTGACAAAGTAATATCTCTGCTTTTTAATATGCTGTCTAGGTTGGTCATAACTTTTCTTTCAAGGAGCAAGGGTCTTTTTAATTTCATTGTATTACATGGTATAAATACCATTTATATTAGTACGCTTATGTATAAATCTGACAAAGTATGTACAAGATCTAAATGAGGACAACTACGAAACTCTGATGAAAGATATCAAGGAACTCAATAAATGGATAGATATTCTGTGTTCATAGATAGGAAGACTCAATGTTGTCATGATGTCATTTTGTACCAAACTGATCTATAGGTTCAGTGCAATCCCAATCAAAATCCCAGCAAGTTATTTTTTGGATATTAATAGTCTTATTCTGAAATGTATATGGAGAAGCAAAAGACTCAGGATAGTTAAAACAGTATTGAGAGAGAAGAACAATGTTGGAGGACTGACACGACCTAACTTTCAGATTTAATGTAAACCTAGCTCAGAGGGTAAAGTGTCTACCTGCAGTGCAGGAGACCCAGGTTTGATCCCTGGGTCAGGAAGATCTGCTGGAGAAGGAAATGGCAACCCACTCCAGTACTCTTGCCTAGAAAATCCCATGGATCCAGAAGCCTGATAGGCTATAGTCCATGGTGTCGCAAAGAGTCGGACACGCCTGAGCAACTTCAGTTTCACTATAATCAAGACAATGTGGTGTTGGCAAAAGAATAAAAAAATATATCGGTAGAACAAAATAGCTCAGAAATAGACTCTCTAAGCATAGTTGACTGATCTTTGAAGAAGCTTTTGGTGTAAAGATAGTCTTTTCAACAAATGATGGGGGAAAAACTGCATATCCACCTGCAAAGTGACAGCTTTTTAACATGCTGTCTAGGTTGGTCATAGCTTTTCTTCCAAGGAGCAAATGTGAATCTAGTGAATCTAGACACAGACCTTACACCTGTCACAAAAATTAACTCACAGTGGACCACAGACGTAATTGGAAAATGCAAAACTGTAAAATATCTAGAAGACAACACAGGCAGTAATTTAGTTGACTGTAGTCATGGTAATGAATTTTTAGATACAGCACTATCCATGAAAGAAAGATTATTATCCATGAAAGAAGTAATTGATAAGCTGTGCTTCTTTAAAAGTAAAAACTTCTGCTCTGCAAATGACCACATCAGGAGAATGAGAAGGTAATCCAGACTGGGAGAAAATATTTGCAAAAGACTCTTATCCAAAATATATAAATAACTCTTAAAACTTGACAATAAGAAAATGAATAATGCAATTAAACAATAAACAATGCAATTAAACAATGAACAAAGACTTGAACAGACATCTCAAAGAAGATACGCAGATGGCAAGTAAACATACTGAAAGATGTTCCGCACCGTTAGGGAATTACAGATTAAAACAGCAATGGGATGCCAGCACACACCCCCATTAGAATGGCTGAAATCTGAAACACCAACACCACCAAATGCTGGCTAGGATGTGGAGCAATAGAAACTCTCATTTATTGCTGGTGGAAATGCAAAATGGTATTGCCAGTGTGGAAGACAATTTGGCAATTGCTTATAAAACTAAACATGCTTTTACTGTATGATCCAGCAACTGCACTCCTTTACCCAAAGGAGTTGAAAATCTGTCTCCACAAAGGCGTCACAACAAACGTGGATAGTAGCTCTCTTCATAACTGCCTAAACTTGGAAGCAACCAAGATGTTCTTTAGTAGGTAAATGAGTGAATAAACTTTGTACATCCATACAATGAAATATCGTCAAGTACCAAAAATAAATGAGCTATCAAGCCATGAAAAGATGTGGGGGAAAATGAAATGCATTACTGAGTGAAAGAAGCCAGTCTGAAAAGGCGACGACTTAGGATTCCAATTATATGACATGATGCAAAAGGCAAAACTATGGAGACAATAAAAGAATCAGCGTTTGTTAGGGGTTAAAGGGAATGGAGGGACAAATAGGTAGAGTAGAGGATTTTTAGGGCAGTGAAACTCTTCTGTGATATTATAATGGTGGATATATGTTAGTATACATTTGTCAAAACCCATAGAGTGTACAGGGCTTCCCTGGTAGCTCAGATGGTAAAGAATCTGCCTGCAATGCAGGAGACCCAGGTTCGTTCCCTGAGTCAGGAAGGTCGCATGGAGAAGGGAATGGGCAATCCACTCCAGTATTCTTGCCTGGAGAATTCCATGGGCAGACCATGGGGTCGCAAAGAGTTGAACACAACTGAGCGAATGACACACTGTAGAGTGTACAGCAGCAAAAGTGAGCCTTGATGTGAACTGTGGACTTAGGCGGTAATGATACGCTAATGTTTGTTCATTGATGACAAGGTCTCACTGGTGCAGGGTGTTGGTAGTGGTGGAGGTTGTGTGGTGTAGGAATGAGGGATATACAAGAAATCTCTATACCTCCATCTCAATTTTGCTGTAACATGATTAAAACTTCTCTACAAAAGTAAAAGTTTATTGATTGGAAAAAATGTTTGGAATTGAAGCAGAATCTAATTATTCATGTAATTTTGAACAATTCAAGTTTATTTGCAAGTACAACAACACAGACTTGGAGTCTTTATAAAGGATTATTGATTAAGATATGTATACTTGCTTGCATTATTCCAGTATTCTTGTCAAAAATTTCAGTTCATCAGTATTACCAACCGTAAATTCCTACCAGCCATAAGGATTGCTGATCACTTCACCCCTTCTTGATGCTCTTATACTATTCTTTGTTAACTTTGATCTTTTGGCCTAAAACTTGGTCTAATTATGTTTCCAGTTTCTTTTAACCAAGAAATAAATTTATACTACCAGATGACAGAATGTTAAATCTTAGACATAACTTTAGGATACAAAAGGTCATAAAGAGTGTTTAGTCTTCAGTTTCTTAAACATTTGTGAACAATGACCTTTCTAGCCTAGAATATTGTAGGTAGTAAGAGTCCATGTTACAAATGAGAAGGCATTATAATTATACCTTAATATTAATTAGTTAATCTGTCAAATCATTGCCTGTTCAACACTTTTCTTGGCCCAAGCTATTAGTTACGCCAACAATACATAGATCCCTATACAAGGTTTACAGCTTTTATTGTATGTGTACCCTTGAATGACTGACTGATTTTGTGTCTGTGAAAAGAATCTATTAGAAATTCTAAAAAAAAAAAAGTATTAATTAAAGTGGTCTTATCTCACTTTTCTATTGTTTGGGAGTAAACCTAGAGCACCTTAAATGCCAAAGTTTTGTTGTTGTTGTTAGTTGTTTCCACATAAAGATTATACTTCTGAAAAGCTTTTGAGAGAGAATTGCTAAAGATACTTTTCTATTTTAGATGAGCAAGTTGTTATGGGCAACAAGCTTCTTGTATATATTAGGTAAGAGATTTTTAATTTATTTATGTGTGTATGCTTCTTTTAAAAAACGTCTCCTATATTCTCAGAGGTACTGTCATCTCTTAATCTGTATAGTGCTTTCATTTTTCAGCATTCTTTCATGTATAGCCGTGCTTCTGAACAATCAGTAATTCTGTCCCCCACCCTTGCTCTCCTCTGCCATGTATTTGCAATGTCTAAAGACATTTTGCTTTGTCACAGCTGGGGTCAGGAGAGATGCCACTGGCATTTAATGCATAGAGGCCAGGGATGCTGCTTAGCATTCTGCAGTGAACAGGATAGTGCCCACAGCAAAGAATACCGAAATATCAGTAGGGCAGAGGTTGAGAAATCTTGATACAGAGTATTTTACTTTTACTTCCAAGTCTATGGGATATGTTTTTGTCCATATTTTATGTATAAGGGCAAGAAATTAGTTTGCATCATGAACAAAGTTAGTGACTGAAGTAAGCAGAAATGTTTATCTGTTTATTCCTGGATCAGAGTTCTTCTGATAGACTATGCAAGCTCAGAATTGTGTCCTAATAGAGCTTTTACATAAATAAGTGTCTGGCAGGTAGGCAGGAAGGTGGCAGAACCTGCTGGCACATTATTTTAGCTTCTGTATGCATCAGAATTATTAACTTTGAGACCTCTTTCACATTTGTTACCTCGATTCTTTAGTGTAGAAGAACATATGTAGCATTTGCCTTGCTCTTTATCATCTGCACTTTAAACTTTTTAGAATATGCTGGTATCCAGTTGTCTGTAACATTCAAAATTGATAACTACTTCAAAGAAGTTTAAAATTTACTCATCCCCACCCCCTGCCACCAAAATAAGGACATATTCAGAAGACAGTTTATAACTCAGCCCCCAGAGCTAGTCATTAGCCATTAGGAAGGTCTGGTTTAGAGGTAAAACCGTATAGTTAATTTCTCGTGAGATTCTAATTCTCCCCAAAGGCTTGTCCGATTACAAATATTTTTTAGCCTAGCTCATTTCTCATCTTTATTCACCAGTCTTAAAACCACTGGATTTAAAAGTCTCTGCGAACCTGAGGCTTTTACCTGTTAACAGTATAATGATGCTGTCAGATTCTTTCCAGATGTTGGGTGTGAAACTTTTAGGTAATCTGCCCTTATTCCTTCTTGTTCATTTAGTGCAGCTTGGGTTTTTCTTAGGAAAAATAAAAAGAAACGAAAATCATTACTCAGTCACAGGATGTGTTATTTCACCACCACCTTCTGTTACCCATGTTTTCTGAACTGGTTATCATCTCAATCTGAATTTGGACCTGACCTAACTGACAAGAGCTGAGCCTGCTTAAACATCAGACTAGTATCTTAGGTTTGAGAACAGTGTGTTCCCAGGAAGTTAGCCCATTAAGAGTCACCAAATCCGCTCAATTTCTTCTCTTCTAGCTGTTGTCTAGCAGGTCGTGCCTATCCGCTGGGTGACATCCCTGAAGATCTTGTTCCCTTGGTTAAAAACCAGGTTGGTACATTTTCATAGCATTTTTACTCTCTTAAAATGCAGTAAAGACAAATTGTAATTGAGGGTTGCACATGGGTCCGGAGCTATCTGCTGTGACAGGAGAGAACCTGCACACCATCACTGGAGCCAGTAATTATAGCTGAGAGGTTAGAGAAGTTATAACCCAGTGGCAATTTAAACTAAATTCAACCTGGTTTTATTTTATACAAATGGGAATCATTGCTTCAGCAAGATACTTTGTGAGAAAAGAATCAAGTTTCTTTTTTTTTCAACTTGCAGGTGTTTGAATTTCTAATTCGCCTGCATTCAACAGAAGCTCCCCCTGAAGAAGAAATCTATCCCTATATTCGGACTTTGCTGCATTTCGACACACGAGAATTTCTAAATGTATTGGCGCTGGTAAGAAATACTGTGATTCTAAGGTATTCTTAAAAGGAGTTGGGGTGTTAATTAATAGAAAGATGAATAATAGTCCTTACACAGATACAATTTTTATGCTCTAGCAGTAAGTCAGGGTCTCAAATGTTTAATTTTGTTGTGCCATCCATAATTTCTAATTCTTTTTCTCCTTCCTACCCTTCCTTTCCTGCTTTCCTCCCCTCTCTTTCCTTTCTCCCTGAGTGTTTGTGTCTGTCTGTATGTCTCTTTCTGACACATCCTTATTAAAAAGTTAAAGCAGAGTTAGATGTGGTACATCCTTTATTTCGTAAATTGTTGTTGTTTGCATACTAAAGATGGCAGATTGCTCTGAATGACATGCGGTGATGATGATAGTAGAAGTAGCTAGAGTTGAAATGAAACGTGGAAGCTTCCTGCTGAAAAAAATATCCTTATACCTGTTTTTATTAAAGAGAGGTCTGGGTAAGCCAGATTCGCTGTGAAAATGCCCCCAGGGGAATAATTATATAAAACATGATACATCTTCCTAATTAAGCCATATTGTAGTTGCTTTTTTAAAAAGCTTTTGATAATGTGGACAGTGCTTATATTTTAGTATCTAGTGAAACAGCAGACTGACTAAAAAAAAATGTGAAGGAAATAGGAAGGAAATATATCTAAATGTTAATAGTGATTATATCTTTGAGATGAACTAAATTTATTTAATGAACACATAGTACTCTTAAGTTGAATAATACACTGTTAAATTTTTTAAAAGTGCCTGTGAGAAGATTGAGATTCCACTCATATCACGTTTTGCATTAGTTTAATTGGAAAATCTGATTTCAGAAGTAGTAACTTAAATAGCAGAGGAAGAAGGGAAAAGAAACTTAGAAAATGAAAGTCAAATCTAGTTGGTTTAGGAGACCTTAGACGTCCAGGATACAATGTAAGTGTACTTAGTGTCTGGCCTGGAGGAAAAAAGAAACAAGAAGTGGTAGGGCAGGGGTTCAGAAAGCGTCCTAGAGAGCAACAAAGAATTTTACCTAGTTTTCGTTTTTTAAAGTACTGTCGTGGCACTGAAGATCATTTGGGATTATGGTTATGTCTAAATTATGATATTGATATTGATAGCAAGACTGTGATAAAATCTCTGTCATTTACTTGACAAATATTTGCCAAGTATGTCAAACATACTGTACTGAGTGTGTGTGTACCCTGGGCTGACAGGATATAAACCTTGCCTTTGTGGAGGAAGAGGATCCAGCTTGTAGATTAGTAACTATAGCATGGTATAAAACATGTCACTGGAGATATGCAGGATGCTGTAAGAGCATTTAGTAGGGGGATCTAGTGGAAGGGTCAGGAAGGTGTCTTGGATGAAGTGATGTCGATGGTGAGTGTCACAGGATGTGTAGAAGTCTGGTTAAGGATAAGGAAAAGTATTTCAGGTCGAAGGACAGAGTATGTAGAAAGACCTGGAAATAAGATAGAGCAGTGTGTGTTAAGGTAATTGAAAAAAATTCAGTATGGCCACATCTTTAAGGAATTCTTCGGAGAGAAATCCAGAGAGGCAGGTAGAGACTGAGTTTTATTATCCATGGTAGGAAGTTTGGACTTAATAGCCACTGAAGCTTTTTGCCTTACTTAATTGCTCAGTCCTTCCAGCTCTTTGCGACCCCATGAACCGTAGCTCCTCTGTTCTTGGGGATTCGCTAGGTAAGAATACTGGAGTGTGTTGCCATGCCCTCCTCCTCCAGGGCATCTTCCCAACCCAGAGATTGGACCCAGTTCTCCCGGCGTTGCAGATAGATTCTTTACTGTCTGAATAGAAAAATGTCATAATTTGTAGTTTAGAAAAATTCCCTCTGATTGTTGAATGGAAAATGGATTGAAATAAGATAAGATTGGAGGCACGAAGATGTTAGCAAAATTTTGTGGTCATCCAGATAAAAGATAATGGCAGCTTGAATTAGGACAGTGACAGTGGGGGTTCTAAGACAAGAAAGGATTTGAAAGATATTTTAGGAGGTAAATCAGCCTAAAATTTAGAGTTTATTGTACAGTTCGATGTGAAAGGTAAGATGAATAGGGAAGCATCAAAGATTCCTACATTTTAGACCTTATGAACTGAATGTATAGTGGTTTATTTGTAGATTCAACAGGAAATCAGAGGAGAAACAGTTTTATTAGGAGATGGATGAGAGTGGGCATGCAGAGTAGTGGTGAGGTATGGTGGAGGTAGATAATTATTTCTTTTTTGGAGTTAATGAATTTGAAATGCCTAAAAGACAAGCAGAGGTTTACCTGTGTGTGTGCATCAAGGGTTGGCTGCATCCCTAAGTATTACAGCTGGAGAAATTGATAAGACATAGGATCCTAAACCCTGGATTCACTATCTATTTGTCTACTATAGTTGATTATTCCTGTGACCTTCCTAATTAATATGCTTTAATAAAAAGAACATTTTTAGGGAGGCACTAAAGAATTTAGATGACAGACTTTTAAATCATATTTTCTCACTTTTTAAAATGTAGGAATATTTTTTCAAGTGAAGTTTTTAACTTTAGCTTTATTAAGGTACAGTGTATACAAAATTCATCCCATTTCAAGAGAAGAGTTTGACAAGCATGCATGCATGCTAAGTCACTTTAGTTATGTCCGACTCTGTGCGACCCCATGGACGGCAGCCCACCAGGCTCCTCTGTCCACGGGATTCTCTGGGCAAGAATACTGGAGTGGGTTGCCATGTCCTTCTCCGTTGACAAGCGTATGCAGTCGTATAACTGCTACTGCAATCTAGATACAGAACAGGTGGTCACTTTTGCAGTTTTGTAGTGAGTCCCAATCCCAGCCCCTGGCAACTGCTGATCTGCTTTGGGAAACAGGGTTTCACCTTTCTAAAATGTCATTTAGAGAGAAACATAAACTTTGTGGTTTCTTTCACTTAAAATAATGCTTTTGAGACTTACCTGTACTGTTTCTTTTATCAGTAGGTTGTCCCTCTTTATGGCTATGTAATTTTTCAGTTTATGGATATACAGTTTGTTGATCCATTCACCAATAGTTGGTCTTTTTGATTGTTTCCAATTCAAGTTACTATGACTAAAGCTATCATGAATATTTACATATAAGCCTTTGTGTGGACATATATCTTTATTTCTCTTGAGTAAATACCAACTAATGAAACCACTGGGCCTTTTGTGAAGTGTATTGTTTTACTTCATAAAAAACTAACAAGACTTTTCTAAAGTGGTTCTGCCAGTTTTCGTTCCAGTAGGATATGAGAGTATCAGTTTCTTCATCTCTCCAAAACATTGTATGGTTCATCTTTTTGATTTGACCATTCTAGTAGATGTATGCTGGTATCTCATTGTGGTTTTATATTTCCCTCCTGACAACTGACATTAAACATCTTTTCATTAAAATATATTAGCAAAGAAGTTATGTTTACCACTCATATATTCTCCATCCACATATACACTATGGTGAAAATATCCACTCTTTGACCATTTTTCCCTATTTTTAAAAATTGTATTTGTTGTTTTGAGAATTTTTTTTTTTAGGTAAGTTTAAAAAAATGAGATTACATGAATTTAGCAGGTGTTTTCTCCCAGTCTGTTGTTTGTTTTTTCATTTTCCTAACACTGTGTTTTGAATAGCAGAAATTTTAAATGTTGATCAAGTCTAATTTATTAGTTTTGTTTTAGGAATCCTTCTGGGGCTGTAGCTATGAAATCTTTGCCTAACCCAAGGTCACAAAGATATTCTCTAGAAGTTTTATGGTTTTACCTTTAGAGCTGTGATCCGTTTTGAAGAAATTTTGGCCTGTGGTGCAAGGTTTAGATGCAAGGTCTTTTTTTCTTGTTCTTTTTTTTGCATTGAGATATCTAATTCTTATAGCATCATTTGACAAAAAGACTGTCCTTTCTCTACTGGATTGTCTTCGTACTTTGTCAAAGATACATCATCTATGTATACTGGGTCTATTTCAGAGCTCCATTCTATGCCCCTCGTCTCTTTGTCTGTCTTGATGCCGGTACCACACTGCCTTGATTACTGTAGCTTTATAATGAGTATGAAAATCATGTTATATCTTCCTACTCTTTTTCAAAATTACTTTGTATTTTGTAGTTTTGGGGTTGTTTTTGGCATTTCAATATGAATCTTAAGTTATCTTCTTAACTTCTACAGAAGCCTGCCTGAATTTTGATTAGGATTGTGTTTAGTATTTAGTCAATTTAAGAATTGACTTAGCAATACTAAATTTTGTGACCCATGAAAAGGTATACTGTTTCATTAATTTAGATTTTCTTCAATTTTTCTCAGAAAGATTTTGTAGTTTTCAATGTAGTTTTCTAAGTGATAGGATTCAATGTAATGTTTTCTCTACTATTATACAATTAAAATTTTTTGAAGTGAAATAATAGTTGCCTCCCATTTATCTTGCTCTTATATACTGCTATAAGGAATACTGGTGTCAACTTGACTTTTCTTAACTTTCCCAGAGACTTAATTTTTTCCTAGAGTACCAGAATACCTTTTTCCTTATATTAATATTTAAAGACTAATAGTTTAAGATAGTACTTAGAATTGACTATTTTCTGTCAGTTTTGCCATATATGTACTGTGGGCCTTTTCAATATGTGAATTTGAGTCTTTTTAGTTTAAAAAAGTTTTCTTGATTTACAGATTTAAATATTTTTTTCTGCTCCATTATTTTGTACTTCATCTTCAGAAACTTAGGTTATTTGTATATCTTCTTTGTCTTCTATATTTGTCACCTTTCTTTGGTCTTTTTTGTTTCCTTCTTTGTTTAAATTTCATTTTCTTGGTTCTTTTTATTTACGTTCTCTATTTCTGTTAACTATACTTTTGGTCATATCTGTTCTCCCTTTGGTAGCTTGTAATTCTGTCTTCATTTTTAAGATGACTTTTTTTTTTCCTTTCAGGTTTTTTTTTTTTTTCCCAAGTTCAGTTAGCTCTTATTTCACATTTTCCTACTCTTCATTTCTTTTCTGAATTCTTAAATTTCTGGTTTGTGATGTTCTTTCAAATCTGCAATTGTATGTTTAAATATATTTCATGTATGTTGAGATATTGTTTATAGTTTACTTCAGTTTTTTGGCTAGTTCTTATTTTTATTCTTGAGTGCCTTCACTTTCTGTTTTTTTTAGTCATTTTTTTAATGGATTTTTCTGGACTAGCAATAATTGGTGATCTTGTTGGATCATGGGGGAAGATTGCATACTATTTTCCACATTCAAGTACCTGCTTTATTTGTTATAACTAAGTGCAGTTTCTTAAATAGTGTCTTTGGGGTGTAGTCTGTTTTCTCAATCTTTGACAAGTCTCTTGTTTTAGTAGGATCTTTTTCTTGAGCTCTTCCTTCTTTACCATAGACCTCTAAGGAATGTTTCCTTTCCCTTTTCTATCTCAAAAGCTGTATCTTACCAAGACCTCTGATTCATACTTGCCAGACTCCTTCCTTTGATCTTCCTATCAGCCAGTGCTATGATCCACTGGGTTGCAGACCTGGCCTCCGTAGTTACTCACCCAGGATGGATCTTCCTTTTCTTTTGGAGGTGAATTCCATTTGATACTACATGTGTTCTGTGCCTGCTGAAACCTCGTCATACCCTCCTTTCCTCTACCCAATTCTTTCTTGACGGTTTTTTTTTTTTTTTAAATGGGCTTTGGAGCCAACTTTGCTAGTTGGGGATGTTTACTTTCCCACTGTTGTAAGTCACAGTTTTTAATATGTGTTGTCCTTCTAGTTTTCCCATTAGTCTGGGTTGTGGGTTATTCTTTTTCTTCTTTTCTATATGCGTGGATCTTATTGGGAGATGTGTAAAGAGATTAGGACAGGGGTTCACAAACTACAGTCTGTAGACCAAATCTAACTGCATTTGACCTCTGGCTTGGGTGAGACAGAATATTCTTCCGTTTTTAAGGATTATAAAAACGGAAGAATATGTCATGCAAACCACATGTATCCTAAAAAGCCTAAAATATTTTCTCTCTGGTCCTTTACAAGGTTTCTTGACCCCTGGATTAGGATTTAGCCAACTATCATTATCTTATTGAAGCTCTGTAATAATTTTAAGGGGCTACAGAAAGAAGTTTTTATGACCAAATTCGCAGGTGACTTTGGACTTGAATTTTAGGTCTACTTTTGCACTTCACAAACTGTCATTCTCCATTAGGACGTCTTTACATATTATTCCTCTAACAAGCATTGTATAATTAGAAGAATCTTTGTGGAGTGATAATGTTTTAACATAAATGTGCCATTTTGGTGGCAGCTGTTAACTACAGTCAAAATATGTCATTGTGTATATCACAACATTTGTAATAAAAGTATTTCACCATTTAATTATGTTTATAGTAGTAAACTTGCAATGTGTTTCAAAGCAGTGAATACATGTTACCAAAAGGCAAGTGGATAAAGCAGTTCTTTTTTACTTGCTATCAGTGCTGTAGTTATTTAATACGTATGCTAATTCTCCATGATTTTGTGTTAACTTGTGGAGTGACATCTCACTTTGGCAGGCTGAGTGTGAGGGGGAGGTTGTGTTTGTTTGAACGTGTGTATATTTGTTGTTTTCCTAAGCCTTAGAACTGAGACACTTTCTCGACTTCTTTCCCTCTTCAGACTGGATCATGTTTAACTCATGTAAACACCAGAATACCCTCTGTGTGAGCTTTTCGGATAAGAGTTCCTACAGTTCATTGGTAACTCATTTCAGCTTTTCTTAACTAACCAGCAGCAAAGCGTTCTAGGTGAAGAAAAAATTTTTTATAAAGATTTAATTTTCCTCTGTAATTAACTAGACAAATCAGCAGTCATTGTTTAAAATGGTTACTGTGTGTCAGACAAGAAAAGGGAAAGAAGGACACGCTAGTAGAGAAGAGTATGAGCAGAGGGTCTTTGGAGAAGTTGGGGAAGCTTGCGGCCAGTTTAAAGAACAGCAGATATTCTGGTTTGAATGTTAACTATGATATAGTCTTGAAAGTTTGTGGCGTGGAAATTCTTCTTTAATCTGTTGGTACAGTATGTAGTCTATTTCCTTGCTTCAAGATAGTCAGTAGTAAATTACTGCTTTGTAGATTTAAACATTTCATGCACAGATGGGCATAATAAAGGACAGAAATGGTATGGACCCAACAGAAGTAGAAGAGATTAAGAAGAGATGGCAAGAATACACAGAAGAACTATACAAAAGAGGTCTTAATGACCAGGATAACCACGATGGTGTGGTAACTCATCTAAAGTCAGACATCCTGGAATGTGAAGTCAAGTGGGCCTTAGTAGTATTACTACGAACAAAGCTGGTGGAGGTGATGAAATTCCGGCTGAGCTATTTCAAATCCTAAAAGACAGTGCTGTTAAAGTGCTGCACTCAATAGGTCAGCAAATTTGGAAAACTTATCAGAGGCCGCAGAACTGGGAAAGGTCAGTTTTCATTCCAGTCCTAAGGAAGGGCAATGCCAAGAATATTCAAACTACCACACAGTTGCACTCATTTCATATGCTAAAAAGATAATGCTCAAAATCCTTCAAGCTAGGCTTCAGCTGTTCATGAACCAAGAACTTCCAGATCTACAAGCTGGATTTAGAAAAGGCAGAGGAACAAGAGATCAAATTGCCAACATCCATTGGAGCATAGAAAACGCAAAAGAATTCCAGAAAAACACCTACTTCTGCTTCATTGACTTCATTGACTATGCTAAAAAGCCTTTGACTGTGTGGATCACAACAAACTTTGAAAAATTCTTAAAGAAATGGGAATACCACCCCACCTTACCTGCCTCCTGAAAAACCTGTGTGCAGGTCAAGAAACAAGAGTTAGAATTGGACATAGAACAACAGACTGGTTCCAAATCAAGAAAGGAGTATGTCAGGGCTGTATATTGTCACCCTGCTTATTTAACCTTTGGGCAGAGTACATCATGTGAAATGCCTAGCTGGTAAAGCATAGGCTGGAATCAAGACTGCTGGGAGAAATATCAATGACCTCAGATATGCAGATGATACCACCCTTATGACAAAAAGCAAAGAGGAATTAAAGAGCCTTTTGATGAAAATGAAAGAGGAGAGTGAAGAAACTGACTTAAAACTCAGCATTCTAAAAATAAGATCATAGCACCCAGTCCCATCACTTCATGGCAAATAGATGGGGAAACAATGGAAACACTGAGAGACTTTATTTTCTTGGGCTCCAAAATCACTGTGGATGGTGACTGCAGCCGTGAAATTAAAAGACGCTTGCTCCTTGAAATAAAAAGCCTTGATCATCCTGGAAAGCATATTAAAAAGCAGAGATATTACTTTGATGGCAATGGTCTGTATAGTCAAAGCTGTGGTTTTCTCAGTAGTCATGTACGAATGTGAGAGTTGGATCATGTAGAAAGCTGAGCGCTGTAGAATTGATGCTTTTGAACTGTGGTGTTGGAGAAGACTCTTGAGAGTCCCTTGGACTGCAAGGAGATCAAACCAGTCAATCAATCCTAAAGGAAATCAACCCTGAATGTTCATTGGAAGGACTGAAGCTGAAGCTCCAATACGTTGGCCACCTGATTCAAAGAGCTGACTCAGAAAAGACCCTGATGCTGGGAAAGATTGAAGGCAGGAGGAGAAGGGATGAGATGGATTGTGAGAGGGTAACAGGCAGGAAGGCCAGGGGTCTCCAAACTGAGGAAATAAGCTGCAAGTGTCTCTTAAAATTCTGTGTTGCTATGATGACACCTGGTTCTACCTGAACTGAACTTTTCTCAAATCTTGAGCTATCCAATGTGTTTTTCTTATGGAAATGTTTTTCTTAAGCTATGTTAATGAAATTATGTATTTGCTTTGGAATTTGCCTTTCTTCAAAACGGTTCCACCTAAGACTAACTTTTGACTGCTAATGGCTCAACAAACCAGTATTCATATCAATTGCTTTATGGCTGGGGGATGACATACCTCATGCCATCCTCTTTCAATAATGCATATTGTGGGAGAGGGGCCTGGTGAAACTCCATCAGCCTACCTGTCTCTCTTATCTGATTAATAACTTTCTAACAGACATAAAATAGCTTACTGAAACTAGCAGGGGGGGCACTCTCCATCCCCCTTCTGATGTCTATGTCAGAAGCTTTCTCTGTCCCTTTTTTTCTTTAATAAAACTCTGCTATACAAAACCTCTTGAGTGATCAAACCTGGTCCCTCATCCCAAAGTTAAATCTTCAGAGATCACAAATCCAACACCATTCACCATAAGCTATCAATTGGATGGCATCACCGACTCAATGGACATGAGTTTGAGCGAGCTCCGGGAGATGGGGAAGGACAGGGAAGGAAGCCTGGTGTGCTGCAGTCCATGGGTTCACAAAGAGTCAGATATGACTGAGCGACTAAACAACAACAAAGGGCCGAATGTCCTAAGTGAAAGCCTTGGGAAGATCTTCAAAGGCTTTTATCACTCTTACTCAATAAGCATTTTCATTTCAGTTTTTTTGTTTGTTTTTTTTGGTTTTTAGAGTGTTGTGTTCGTTTCTGCCAGACAGCCACAGGAATCAGCCATAATTATACGTATATCCCCTCTCTTTTGAGCCTTCCTCCCTTCCCCCCTGCCACCCCTCTAGGTCATCGCAGAGCGCCAGAATGAGCTCCCTGTGTTACATACGGCAGCTTCTCACCAGCTATCCATTTTACACGCAGTAGTGTATATATGTTGATGTTACTTTCTCTGTTAGCCCCACCCTCTCCCTCCCCAAACTGTGTCCACAAGCCTGCATTTCCATTCCTTCCCTTCAGTTTCTTCATATATGCATCCTATAGCTTCTATGGATTTCCAGAATCCAGTGCTGTCATTTACTTGGGTGCAAGTTCTCTTCAAAATGTATTTGGCTCTACTTGAGCAGGAACATAAAAAATGCTGTACTTGACAGTGTTGTGAAAATAGAATACCTATTCTATGTATGTATTCTTGAGGATTTTAATATTGTGACAGTTTTACCATAGTAATTTTTTAAAGTATCTGTTGTTGAACATCATTTCTTCCTAGTTGTCATGGAAATTTCTTTTCATGACAGTTAACAACTGTATTTCAGTTATTGTTTCCAAATAGCATGGATGGGATGATGGCTGAGCATGTAACATGTATTTCATCCTTTTCAGATTCTTGCTCACAAATTGCCTCTTCCCATCAGTATTCTTTCTTTTTTGTTGCCTATAAACTTTGCCTTCCTTTGTTTAATTTTTATAACTTTTAAAAGTTATTTTTTCTTTTTGGTTGTAGTGGGTATTCCTTGCTGTGGGTAGGTGTTCTCTAGTTGCAGAGGTAGGGGCTGCCTTCTGGTTGTGGTGCGTGGGCTTTGCGGTGCAGTGGCTTCTCTCGTTGCGGAGCACAGGCTCTAGAGTGTGGCTCAGTAGCTGTGGTGCACAAGCTTAGTGGTTCCACGGCTTGCGGAATCTTCTCGGACCAAGGATTGAACTCCAGGAATCTACCTCGTGTCCCCTGCACTGGCAGGTGGATTCTTATCCACCATATCACCAGGGTGAATCACTTTTGGGTTGTATAACAATCACTTTATTTTTATACTTTTTATTCAGAATACCATATAATATTGAATAATGTAGGCTTCTGTTAAACTCACTAAAAATAAACTTGTTAAAGTTATATAAGAAAAAACATATTGAGGAGTGGTTATCTTATTTGGGGATTTACCTATTAATAAGAATTTAATATCTTGTTTCCTTCTAAAATTTTCAAATAATACTTACCTTTTTAAAATTTGTTTTTCCTTTTTAGACTTTTGAAGATTTTAAAAATGATAAGCAAGCTGTAGAATATCAACAACGTATCGTGGATATTTTGTTGAAGGTGAGTATCCCTAGAATGTCTTTGTATTGGTATTTATAAAAGTGAATTACTTTATAGCAAGTTCTAAAATAATCTTGTTTAATAAAGGAATATGTTGCAATCATTTAAAACTTTTATTATGATGTCTTTGTCTTCAAAAGCTAAAGTACTAATCATTCATTTAAAAAATATAGTGTATCTCAGCTTTAGACTGCATATTGGATACAGAGTGCTACTCTTGAGAAATGCATATTGTGATAATTGCTATGTTAGTATGATTACATTTAGTAATGGGACTGACTTCAGAGTGCTTTGAGAAAATAATGTTCTGAAGAGTCGCCTGTCTCATACTGGCATCGCTGTGTTGCTACGGTAGTGCCATATGTAGTTTTGCCATGGTACTTAGATGATGGGTAACTTAGGAAAGATTTGAGGCACGCAGAGATGATCATACCAATCTAAGTCCATCTGGATTCAATTGAAAACTATTTTGAGATTCACGCTGTTGCTAGTGAATGACTGTGGAGACAGATTCTTTTCCTGTCCATCTGCACAGCTTCACCCAGGCCAGTTTCTTCTTGTAGTTAAAAGCTTAGAGTTTTTATCCTGTTCATTTGGCTATAAAATGGTAGTTTCTTCCTCTTAGTGACTTTTAGGTTATTTTGGAGAAGAGACCAAAATTGAAATATTTTCTTTGTGTATAATATTAATTCATTAACTACATTTATAGTAGTTCTTTATAATTTTCAAAGCTCATTTGTATACACGATCTCATTTGAGCCATTTATTAGCCTTGTAAAATAGGCAGTGATGAATATGAGAGCTCCCAAATAATGCCAGTTTGATCTTGGTGGCTAGTATGGAGAATTTTCACTTAGGTTTCAAAATACCTTCCCGAATGGGAATACCTTTTCCTTCTTTAATTTGTGATCTTACCTTTCTTCTAGGTAATATTCTTCTCTGGCTTCCCATTGGTGTAGTTGAAATTAAGTTCTTCTGTGACAGAAAGTTCAAAATAATAATACTTTGTTGTGGAAATTTAATTTTCCCCTTCAAGTCTGGAGTGTGGGCAGCCTGGTCTAGTAGAGTGGGTTCACAAACTTGTCCGGGATGCACAACACTTCCATCTTATTGCTGTTTCTTAGTACATGGTTTCTGTCGTTCGGTCCAAAATGACTGCTCAGGCTCCAGTATTACCTCTGCATTCTAACCAGCCTGAATGCAGAAAGAGATGAGGTAGAAAATGTTCTCTTTCTTTCAGAGTTTCTTAGAAGTTGTGCACTGCAATTCTGGGTATATCATGAAGATCAGCACTTAGCTAGGGAGACTGTGAAGTGTACTCTGTATGGTGGGTGGCCACGTGTTTAGCTAAAAATGAGTTCTGTTTCTAAATTAGATGGAAGGAACAGATGTTGGAGCACAAGTAGTAGTTTTTGCCATACCCATGTAAATTTTAACATGGTATCCAAGATCCTTTCATACTTTCTGGCCCCTGACTACATCTTTATAACTGCTCCTCTCTCTGACCTTCCCTCTCGCCCCACCAGTCTGTATTATCAACTCAACAACAGTTTTTTTTTGTCCATGCTGAGCAGCTTGTGGTTCTCAGTTCCTCGACCAGGAATTGAACCCCGGCCATGGCAGTGAAAGTCTGGACTCCTAACCACTCAGCTACCAGGGAACTCCCTTTTCACCAATTTTAAATTGTTGGAAGTTAGTGAACTTTCTTTGTCATCTTTTTCGGCTTATGTTCTTTGTGTGAGTTTTCTTTTATCCCATCATGTGTTTTCCTTCGTTTCTCTGCCTGGCAAATTCCTAGCCATTCTCCAAGACATAACTTAAATATCATCCATGAGAAACTCTTCAGAACGCTCTCTCACACTTCCAGTTTGATCTGTCGCCTTTTCTCTGGGATCTTATAATACTTCGTGCCACACTTGACACACTGTATGGTTTGTTTATGTGTGTCTTTTCCTACCTGGAATGAGTTTCCTGTAGGTAGAGACTGTAGGGATTTTTTTTTTTTTGGTCATTATTTTAACACGTCTAGCACGATGCCTGCAGTCTGGTAGGTGTTCAAGAAATGTTTGCAAGTTGATTGAATTAGAATGTAAGTTTTAAAACTGTACTAAGTTGGGAAAATGATCCAAATGAAGGAAATAAAACTCCATAAAGTCGTTAAACTGTTACTCCTGGTGAATTATTGCTTTTGTATATTGTTTTTTTAAATTGAAGTATAAGTTAATTTATAGTATTGTGTTAGTTTAGGTATGTAGCAAAGTGATTCAGATATATATATATACACACACATACAAATATATACATAAATATATATATATTTTTCAGGTTATTTTCCATGATAGGTTATCAGAAGATACTGAATATAATTCTCTGTGCTATACAGTAAATTCTTTTTTTTATTCGTGTTATACAGTAAATTCTTATTGCTTATCTGTTTTAGTATAGTAATTTGGTTTTTCTAAACTTTTTATTTTATATTGGACTATTGCCAATTAAAGTGCTGTGATAGTGTCAGGTGAAAGGCAGAGGAACTCAGTGATACATATATATGTATCCATTCTCCCCCAAACTCCCCTCCTATCCATGCTGTCACTTAACACTGAGCACAGTTCCCTATGCTTATGTACAATGATTTGTATCTGTTAATCTTGTACTCCTATTGGCCCCTACCTCCTCCTCTTCCCTACTAGTAACCATAAGTTTGTTTTCTGTATCTGTAAATCTCTATTATATATATAGATTCATTTGTATTATTTATTAAATTCCAGCAAGTAAGTGATACCATATGATATTTGTCTTTCTCTTTCTGAATTGCTTCACTAAAGTATAATATTCTCTAGGTCCATCCTTGTTGCTGCCAATGGCATTGTTTCATTCTTTTATTTATTTATTTTTGGCTGTGCTGCGTGGTGGTTCTCTAGTTGCGGCAAGCAGGAGCTACTCTCTAGCTGCGGTTGCAGGGCTTCTGTTTGCAGTAGCTTCTCTTGTTGCCGAGCACGGTCTCCAGGGTCCACGGCTTCAGCAGTTGTGGCACCTGGACTCTAGCGCACAGGCTCAGGAGTTGTGACACGTGGACTTAATTGCTGCTCGGCAAGTGGGATCCTCCTAGGCCAGGGATCTAGCCCATGCCTCCTGCTTTTGGCAGGCAGACTCTTCATCACTGAGCCACCAGGGAAGCCCTACTTCATTCTTTTTTATGGCTTAGTAATATTCCATTGTATATATATAAACCACATATTCTAAAGCCGTTTGTCTCTTGATGGACACTTAGGTTTCTTCCATGTCATGGCTACTGTAAATAGTGCTGCTGTGAACATTGGGGTGCATGTATCTTTTTGAACTAGAGTTTTCATCGATACAGTCTTCCCTGGTGGCTCAGATGGTAAAGTATCTGCTTGCAATATAGGAGACCCAGGATTGACCCCTGGGTCAAGAAGATCCCCTAGAGAATGAAATGGCAACCCAATCCAGTATTCTTGCCTGGAGAATTCCATGGACAGAGGAGCTTGGTGGGCTTCAGTCCATGGGCTCACAAAGAGTTGGACACGACCAACCAATTAACACTTTCATCTTTTTGGGATATATGTCCATGGGTAGAATTGCCAGATCATATGGTAGCTCTATTTTTAGTTTTTTTAAAGGAACCTCCATACTGTTTTACAAGTGGCTGCATCTTGTATGTTATTTTGATAGTACTTAACCTAGGGTCAGTGAAGAATGACCCTGTCTCAAATGGTAAGTTTGAGATTGTTTTCTCATTTCTGGTGATAGAGTTGTAGTCACCATGTATGTAGCTCTTCTGAGGGAGCACAGGCAAGGACCAGAAAACAGGAGAGTGAGCATCAAACCTCAGACATTATCATGCGTTCAGAATGGCTGCAGACATAGAGCAGGAAAGCTGTAAATTTGTGACTTTGTATAAGATTGCCCAGAAAATTTCGTAAGCATGGTCTCTGAAATTGATCAAAGAGAAGAAATGGAAAGAAGCTAAAATTTCTGGGATAACACCTGGTTGGACACTTGCTGAGGTGGCAAGGGAATGGGGCTGTGAGTTAGAACTGTTTCCTTAGAAGACGTTTTTAGAGTCAGACAGGTGAGAGAGTAGTTCACACTTGTAGAGCAGAAGGAAGAGCTAAAAGCAGAGAAGAGCACTAGTTGGGCCCTGAGAGTTGAATCCTAGGAAAGGACCCACATGTGGAAAGGACCCACACATGGAAAGGAAATGATAATTGAGTATTTTAAAGCTATAGAAAGCTCTTTGAATATTATGAATTGGAATTTAGATACACAGATTACAACTT
This sequence comes from Ovis canadensis, assembly GCF_042477335.2. Lineage (NCBI taxonomy): Eukaryota > Metazoa > Chordata > Mammalia > Artiodactyla > Bovidae > Ovis > Ovis canadensis. The sequence continues at coordinate 205,472,877 of NC_091245.1, read as the reverse complement.
GAAACATCCTCATATTCTAGTAATGATATTTATGCACTTGAACAAGCTGTGATTGCTGGACTAAGTAAAAGACAGGGGCAGTAAAAGACAGGGGTAAACTGCTTAGCAAAGTGAGAAAAGGCAGGCCAAAAATGGGCCCCAAGGGAATGTTTTATCTTTGAAGGGAAAATGAAAGGAGAGAGTTTGTAGATGAGATGGGCTGTTGTTCCCTAATTTGTTGTAGAATTGCCTCCTTAAGTTCAGTTAGTTTAAAACAATGCCTGGTCTTCCTTTTCAGACTTCTGCCATCTCCCTCTTTGTTAATAGCATTGTTCTCCTCCCTGCCTATCAGGCTCAAGACCTGTCAATTTTCGTTCTTCCTTCAGCCACACATTTCCACACTGTCTCCTCTCTCTCTGCGGTCACTTTTGCACCTGTTTCTCCTTCCCTGTTCATCATCACTGCATGTTCTGAACTCCTCTGACTCTCCCATGGACCTCTGCAGTCCCGTGCATCTTGGTCTCTCTACCTTTATTTCTTGATACTGTTACTATATCCTAAGCATTGCTGTTAGGGTAATTTTCCTCAGCATAGCATTGATCACAATCAGCTCTCCTCATTGCACCTTTAGTAACTCCTCCATTTTCTAACAAATAAATTCTGGATTCCTTGGAATGGCATTGGAGCCCTAAGTTTTTCTTTTGGTCTGATTTTTCTCTCCTCATGCATACTGCTGCATTCTAATGAAACATAGCATTTCTCCAGACAAACTTATATTTCCTTGTGTTCATGTTTTTGCCCCAACTCTTCTCTTTGCCTGGACTGCTCTTTCTCCTGACATTTCTTCCCCTGTCATGGATTCTACATGGGCTTTAAAGCTTAGTTTAGAGGCTACATTTCTCATTTTTTTGTTTCAAATTTTTTCTCTGATCAGTTTAATTAAATTTCCCCCACTGTGCTTCCATTGTCATTTGTTCCTTTATAAGTGCTGATTACATTATGCTTTTTATTTAAGATTTGTTTACCTGTCTCACCTTGCTTTCTGGTTCACAATTCCCTTGAAGGCTTCTACCATAAGCATCTTAGGCATAGTAGTAGCTACTCAGGAGATGAGAGCTCACTTAAATCAGAGGAGAGATTATGACTTGATAACTGTGTGTGGTTGTAAAGAGCATGTTATATGAAACCATCTGTTCACTGAACTGCTTATAGCCAAGGCAGAAGCCATTCACTTCACTGACTCATAGGCTAGCTGACTTCTTTTCTGGGATACCTTCATTCTCAAGCTGCCTTACCTTTAAACCCGAAAGCAGCTCCCTTCTTGCTGTGTTGGTGGACAGATTTTTAATAGGGTTACTTTAATTTTAGATTCTCTTTTAAGAATTCAAGAAGGAAACATAATTTATATATATATGTATATATAGGAAATCTACCTCTAACAATTCAGTTCTTATCGAACTTGTGCCTATAAATATGCCAGAAATCACTAAAATGCTTTCAGGGAGTGCAGGTAGTTGTGCTTCTTCTCTGAATGGTGTTGAACTCAGTTGTCACACAGCTGATAAAAGACGAATCTTTTTATAGAGTCCTTCATACTGAGGCTTCCCCACCCCTGCCTCTAATTGTATATTTTTCTGTGTCAAACCAGATGGTATATTGCATAAATGGTCTCTTTTACTCATAGGTTATGGTGGAGAATTCAGATTTTACACCCTCACAAGTAGGGTGTCTCTTTACCTTCCTTGCTCGGCAGCTTGCAAAGCCTGATAACACCTTATTTGTAAACAGAACTCTTTTTGATCAGGTGAGTGTCTTTAACCATAAGAAGTAGAATTGTTTTTATTTACTGTTTGTAGAAAAATTCACCGGATTACATGGTTTCTTAATAGAATAACCTCCCAGGTGAATGTCCTACGAGGTAGAGGCTTGTTCATCTTTCAGTTTGGATCTAAATTAGCTTTTGGTTTTTAGTGTTGTGTTTGGATTGTGTGACTGTCCAGTAACTTGGTGTCATGGGAGTATGATTTGTAGAGATTGATTTATAGAGATTGTTTTCCCAATTATTCTGTTCTAAATTTGCCTAGAATTTTTGAGTTAAGAATTTTTCAATTAAGTAATTACCCATCTCATTGGTAGTAAGACTATGATGTTGATCATCTGGAAGAGAGATTACTTTTAGAAAATCCGAATTTACTTACTAACCACTCTGAAGGTATTTCCAAATCCCAGTTAAATATCTTCTACAAAGCCATGGGTGATGAAGAAAATACTCTTTACCTGGAGAAAGTTGCTAATAATGACCAGCATTTATTGAGCACTTCATAGTGCCATGCTCTGCTTCAAAATTTTACATGTCAATACTCCCAGTACCTCTGAACTTGGTGTAGTTGTTACTCCTGTTTTGCAGATGAGGCTCCTAAAGCCTGGAGAGGTTAAGTCACTCATCCAAGTCACTTAATAAGTGTTATTACCAGCAATAAATGTTGTTATTAAGTATTAATAAGGTTAGGATTCAAATTCAAGTGGCCTGATTCCAAAGTCCATACTTAGCTTGGTCCATGGTATTGGGGATCTTAAGGAATATATGATGTCAGATTCTAGTCATGTTTCTAAATAGTAAAGAAATACGGTTAAGGTATACATTAAATTGTTAGCATAACTGAGCCTGCTGTGTCATATATTGGGCCAACCAATTGGGAAGCTACCATATCCCTATGGTGTTTGTTGAGCTGGATGTGAATGAATTGGTGATATAGAAAGAGTAACTATGATTTTCCTTATGGCATGCATGCTGGTATCCAATTTAAAAATACCTTTTCTTTGACCAGGTCCTTGAATTCCTTTGTAGTCCCGATGATGACTCCCGACACTCTGAAAGACAGCAGGTATGAACTGCTAGAACTCATCTTGCTAAAGAATGGGAAAGAAGACAGAGTGAACCAGAAACAAGCTTCTGTACTAGACCTTACGGTGTGAGGGCAGAAAGACTTGTGTCTAACCCTAATACTGTGTGAGATAGTGGCAACCAGGAAATAGTGTGGATGGTTGTTAGTTTGAGCCTCAATCAAACTATAAATAAATTTATAGGCAGACTGCACCTGTCTTGCATTCAACGTGACATCAAAAGAGAATAAAAACTTTATCCTTCTCCTTTATGAGCAATAGTTGGCACCAATTGTATGCTCCTTTCTGCCAGCATCATTAAGTTAGTAACCATACCTAGTTGCTATAGTCATGAACCAGAAACATTTCAAGATCTTGAGTACTGGAACACTCAGCTTTTGGGAGTGCCCTGTAGTTCCACTGCACTAGTGCTCACCATTTCTGGGGACTGGCATCCGTCTCAGTCAGTCAGTTCAGTTGCTCAGTCGAGTCCGACTCTTTGCAACCCCATGGACTGCAGCACACCAGGCTTCCCTGTCCATCACCAACTTCTGGAGCTTACCCAAACTCGTGTCTGTTGAGTCAGTGATGCCATCCAGCCATCTCATCCTCTGTTGTCCCCTTTTCCTCCTGCCTTCAGTCTTTCCCAGCATCAGAGTCTTTTCCAATGAGTCAGTTCTTCACATCAGCTGGCTAAAGTATTGGAGCTTCAGCTTCACTGTCAGTCCTTCCATTGAATATTCAGGACTGATTTCATTTAGCATGGACTGGTTGGATTTTCTTGCAGTCCAAGGGACCCTCAAGAGTCTTCTCCAACAACACAGTTCAAAAACATCACTTCTTCAGCACTCAGCTTTCTTTATAGTCCAACTCTACATTTATACATGACTACTGGAAAAACCATAGCTTTGACTAGAAGGACCTTTGTAGCAAAGTAATGTCTCTGCTTTTGAATATGCTGTCTAGGTTGGTCATGGCTTTCCTTTCCAAGGGGCAGGCATCTTTTAATTTCATGACTGTAGTCACCATCTGCAGTGATCTTGGAGCCCAAGAAAATAGTCCCTCACTGTTTTCACTGTTTCCCCATCTATTTCCCATGAAGTGATGCGACCGGATGCCATGATCTTAGTTTTCTGAATGTTGAGTTTTAAGCCAACTTTTTCACTCTTGTCTTTGACTTTCATCAAGAGGCTCTTTAGTTTTTTTTCACTTTCTGCCGTAAGGGTGGTATCATCTGTATATCTGAGGTTATTGATATTTCTTCTGGCAATCCTGATTCCAATTTGTGCTTTATCCAGCCCGGCATTTCACATGATGTATTCTGTATATAAGTTAAATAAGCAGGGTGACAATATACAGCCTTGATATACTCCTTTCCTGATTTGGAACTGGTCTGTTGTTCCATGTCCAATTCTAACTGTTGCTTCTTGACCTGATACAGATTTCTCAGGAGGCAGGTCAGGTGGTCTAGTATTACCTTCTCTCTCAGAATTTTCCACAGTTTCTTGTGATCCACACAGTCAAAGGCTTTGGCATAGACAATAAAGCAGAAATAGACGTTTTTCTGGAACTCTCTTGCTTTTTCAGTGCTCCAACAGATGTTGAAAATGTAATCTCTGGTTCCTCTGCCTTTTCTGAATTCAGCTTGAACATCTGGAAGTTCATATACTGTTGAAGTCTGGCTTGGAGAACTCTGAGCATTACTTTGCTAGCGTGTGAGATGAATGCAATTGTGCAGTCATTTGAACATTCTTTGGCATTGCATTTCTTTGGGATTGGAATGAAAACTGACCTTTTCCAGTTCTGTGGCCACTGCTAAATTTTCCAAATTTGCTGGCATATTAAGTGCAGCACCTTCACAGCATTGTCTTTTAGGATTTGAAATAGCACAACTGGAATTCCATCACCTCCACTAGCTTTGTTCATAGTAATGTTTCCTAAGGCCTGCTTGACTTCACATTCCAGGATGTCTGGCTCTAGGTGAGTGATCACACCATCGTGGTTATCTGTATCATGAAGATCTTTTTTGTACGGTTCTTCTGTGTATTCTTGCCACCTCTTCTTAGTATCTTCTGCTTCTGTTAGGTCCATACCATCCGTCCTTTATTGTGCCCATCTTTGTATGACATGTTCCCTTGGTATCTCTAATTTTCTTGAAGAGTTCTCTAGTCTTTCCCATTCTATTGTTTTCCTCTATTTCTTTGCATTTGATCACTAAGAAAGGCTTTCTTATCTTTCCTTGCTATTCTTTGGAACTCTGCATTCAGATGGGTATATCTTTCCTTTTCTCCTTTGCCTTTAGTTTCTCTTCTTTTCTCAGCTATTTGTAAGGCCTCCTCAGACAACCTTTTGCATTTCTTTTCCTTGGGGATAGTTTTGATCGCTGCCTCCTGTGCATTGTCATGAACCTCCGTCCACAGTTCTTCAGGCACTCTGTCTATCAGATCTAATCCCTTGAATCTATTTGTCACTTCCACTGTATAATCATAAGGAATTTGATTTCAGTTATACCTGAGTGGTCCAGTGGTTTCTCCTACTTTCTTCAATCTAAGTCTGAAGTTTGCAATAAGGAGTTCATAATTTGAGCCATAGTCAGCTCCCAGTCTTGTTTTTGCTGACTGTATAGAGCTTCTCCATCTTTTGCTGTAAAGAATATAATCAATCTGATTTTGGTATTGACCATCTGGTGATGTCCATTTGTATAATCTTCTCTTATGTGGTTGGAAGGGGGTGTTTGCTATGATCAGTGTGTTCTCTTGGCAAAATTCTGTTAGCCTTTGACCTGCTTTGTTTTGTACTCCAAGGCCAAATTTGCTTATTACTTCAGTGTCTCTTGACTTCCTTCTTTTGTGTTCCAGACCCCTATAATGAAAAGGACATCTTTTGGGGGTGTTAGTTCAAGAAGGTCTTGTAGGTCTTCATAGTACTGTTCAACTTCAGCTTCTTCAGCATGACTGGTCTGGGTATAGACTTGAATTACTGTGATATTGAATGGTTTGCCTTGGAAACAAACAGAGATCATTCTGTCATTTTTGAGACTGCATCCAAGTACTGCATTTCGTTTACTAAGTTTGTTTACTATGATGGCTACTCCATTTCTTCTAAGGGATTCTTGCCCATAGTAGTAGATACAATGGTCATCTGAGTTATATTCACCCATTCCAGTCCATTTTAATTCACTGATTCCTAAAATGTCAACATTCACTCTTGCCATCTCTGGGTTTGACCACTTCCAATTTGCTTTTGATTCATGAACTTAACATTTCCAGGTGCCTATGCAATATTTCCCTTTATAGCATCGGACTTTGCTTCACATCCACAAGTGGATGTTGTTTTTGCTTTGGCTCCATCTCTTCATTCTTTCTGGAGTTATTTCTCCACTGACCTCCTGTAGCATATTGAGCACCTACCGACCTGGGGAGTTCATCTTTCAGTGTCCTGTCTTTTTGCCTTTTCATACTGTTCATGGGTTTCTCAAGGCAAGAATACTGTAGTGGTTTGCCATTCCCTTCTCCAGTGGACCACGTTTTGTCAGAACAGGTTATGGAACAGGAGCGTCGCTCATTCGTGTCCAACTCTTTGCGACCCCATGGACTGTAGCCTATCAGGCTCCTCTGTCCATGGGATTTTCCAGGCAGTAGTACTGGAGTGGATTGCCATTTCCTTCTCCAGTGGATCTTCCCGACCCAGGGATCAAACCCGGGTCTCCCACATTGTAGATAGACGCTTTACCGTCTGAGCCACCAGAACTCTCCACCATGAATCCATCTATCCCTCCACTAATCACTGTGAGAAAAAACTGATCACCACTTCTTTCTACTTAGCCACTTGCTTGAGGGTGCTTTCTAGGAATAGGATTTCTTAAAACCTTAGCCACTGTAATTGTGAACACTAAGACAGTCTGTTTATAACTGATGACAAGATTTTGTCAGATAAGTAAGCTACAAAAATTAAGTACTTCTGGAGCAATGCTAATGTTTTTATGGTAATATATTCCCAGCCAGAGGTTGAGACTCAGATAAAGAACATAGGAACGCAACAGTGAACCTTTTCTCTGCACAGCTGTGGCCCCATGACTGCTGCAGACTATCTTAGGAAAGAGAACAGCTCCTAAAATTTTGATTGTTTCTCTTAAATTATACTGAATACAAACAGTAATGTGGGTCCCTCATTTTGGCCCTATTTCTCTATTGGCAGGAAAAGTGAATCATGTTATGCATGGTGTTGCTGTATAAAAATGATAAAAACTTTCTATGTAAATTACTAAATAAAACAGAAATAAAAACTAAACCTAAATGTAAAAGCCAAACCTTTAAAAGTAATCATAGTTAGTAATCCGTTATTGGGAATCCTTTTTGAGATTACCTGGGAATTTTTTCCCCTCATTTTAGAAAGTAGAAAACTGATGACATAAATTGCTGAAGGTCATAACTAAAATCAGAGCTTGGTTCCTTCCCTTCTCATCCAGCAGTCTTTCTCTTAAGCTGTTTTCCATATATCAAAATCTTGTACTGATGTGAATGTTGATTGATACTTTCATTTATTAAAATGAATAAGATGAAAGTGCAGTAATGAAAGCATGTCAGAACTTCACTCATTGATCAGTGTTGTGACTTATTTGCTGAATTGGATAATAGTTTTCTAATACTGGAAAAATTTTTTGTGCTATTTTCAGTGTAATGACTCCGACAAACACACTTTTAACTTTGATTCTCTGATGAACTTTATCTCCATCAATATGTTAGCCAGAAATTGGCACAGTTTTTCTGTAAAGGGCCAGAGAGTAAATATTTTAGGCTTTATGCGTCATATATAGTCTCTGTCACATACTCTTTGTTTGTTTTATAATCCTTTAAAAATGTAACAAGCCCTGATTTATAGCATTTATTAATTTCCATGGTGTAAGTATTCCCATCATGGCTGATTTCAACTTTCCAGCATGATATCATATTGCACGTGAAGTTGGGAGCGATGTACCATAACACACCCTTACATAATATTTCCACTGAACAGATAAAGTGAAAGTGTTAATCGTTCAGTGTGTCTGACTCTTTGCGACCGGGTGGACTGTAGCCGCCCAGGCTCCTCTGGCCATGGAATTCTCCAGGCAAGAATACTGGAGTGGATTGCCATTTACTACTCCAGGGGATCTTCCTGACTCAGGGATTGAACTTGGGTCTCCTGCATTGAAGGCAGATTCTGTACCATTTGAGCCATCAGGGAAGCCCACCATGCAATAAGCTGCAATCTCTAACCTGGAGAGCATACACAGTAAAATACTTAGGAAGTGGTGAGTTTGGGTATTACCTTTGTTTTTAATTTATTTAATCATAAGTTTATATAATTTTATTTTTAACAATACCTGTATTTAACAGCCAGCCTAAAAATTCCTAGAAAGTTGACAGTTAGCTTTAACTCCCATAACTTGGTTCAGACTCCCTCCAGCACTGGCAGTTGATCATGTTATTTCAAACTGAGGCTTCCAGCAGATACATTTGCTCCATCATTGTCCTATATAGCAGTGCATTGTAATACTTGAGATGGATTAAATTAGAGTTCTGAACTGTAAAGGTATGCTAGGTTTTATTTCTTTCTGCCTTTGTAAAAAAAAAATTAATTTGAAAGTAATTTCCTGTGTTTGAAAAATGTTTTGTTAAATGGCTTCCTGAAGTTCTGAGAAAGGGCATGTTACTCTGGATCTTGAACTTAAATATAGGAGAGAGCTTTCTGATACTGCTCTAATGATTAAGTAGTGATTGTGTTATATTTTGAGACTTATTTTAAAATATGTCTCATAGCCCGGTCATATATTCAGATACTTAGTGTGGTAAAGATTAATTTTTTATTCAGCTGCTTCAGTTCAGGTCAGTCACTCAGTTACATCTGACTCTTTGTGACCGCATGGATTGCAGCACGCCAGGCCTCCATGTCCATCACCAACTCGCGGAGTTTACTCAAACTCATGTCCATTGAGTTGGTGATGCCATCCAACCATCTCATCCTCTATCATCCCCTTCTCCTCCTGCCTTCAATCTTTCCCAGCACCAGGGTCTTTTCAAATGAGTCAGCTCTTCATATCCGTTGGCCAGAGTATTGGAGTTTCAGCTTCAGCATCAGTCCTTCCAATGAATACCCAGGACTGATCTCCTTTAGAATGGACTGGTTAGATCTCCTTGTAGTCCAAGGGACTCTCAAGAGTCTTCTCCAACACCACAGTTCAAAAGCACCAGTTCTTTGACGCTCTTTAGCTTTCTTTATAGTCCAGCTCTCACATCCATACATGACCACTGGAAAAACCATAGCTTTGACTAGATGGGCCTTTGTTGCAAAGTAATGTCTCTGCTTTTTAGTATGCTGTCTAGGTTGGTCATAACTTTCCTTCCAAGGAGTAAGTGGCTTTTAATTTCATGGACACAGTCACCATCTGCAGTGATTTTGGAGCCCCCAGAAATAAAGTCTGCCACTGTTTGCACTGTTTCTCCATCTATTTGCCATGAAGTGATTGGATCGGATGCTGTGACCTTAGTTTTCTGAATGTTGAGCTTTAAGCCAACTTTTTCACTCTCCTCTTTCACTTTCATCAAGAGGCTCTTTCATTCTTCTTCATTTTCTGCCGTAAGGTCGTATGATTATGTGACTGAATGGACTCCTGAAGAGCTAATCAATAAAAGTAGATTCCAAAGTGTTTTTACTCATTTATTTTAAATATTCAGGTCCTTTTAGAATTGCTGCAGGCTGGAGGCATAGTTCAGTTTGAAGAGAGTCGACTCATCCGTATGGCAGAGAAAGCAGAATTGTAAGTTTTTTTAAATTAAGAAAAGCTATGCATGTTAATAATTTTAAAAAAACCTAAATGCAAAAGTTTTTGCCTTTCAAGTCTAGGAAGTTAGTTTAATTTGCAGAAATTAATAGCAAGTAAATTTGAAGTTCTTGTTCATTTGTTTTAGTGTAAAAATGAAATATCAGTCTTATGGTTTTTTTTACTTAAAATTTCTGTGGTATTTACAGATTTTTGGCAGTTAACTTACATATATATTATAAACAATGTAGAATTTAACAGCAAACAGATGCAACATGTTAGCACTATTGTTTATCTAGTTTGTTAAATATTTCATTTGACATGTTTAATTCTGAACAGGGAAACTTCATATTATTGATTGTATTGTATGATTCTAATACAGTAACTATTTTTTATATGATACATTGTTGCTTTAACATGTATTTTATACACATTTTTGAAATTTCTTATAAACATAGTATTCAGCAGCATCTTAAAACCTATATTCAAAGGACTGACAGATATTCATATTCCTTAGATACGATAACTTGATTTAACAGTTGAAATCACATGTACTATATTCATTTTCCTTAATTCTAACCTGAACAGATATGCCTGAACAGATGTCTTAAAACAGTAAGTTGATAATCACCTGCCTGTTTGGTACACTGAAGTTATTCCTTTTATGTTCTAGCTACCAAATTTGTGAATTTATGTATGAACGAGAACACCAATATGACAAAATTATTGACTGCTACTTACGTGACCCACTAAGAGAGGTGAGTTAAGAGACCGCTTTATCCGTTTTTCTTACTCAGTTTCCTCCCTCGCCTTATCAAGTAGAAATAATTATTCAGTAGAAATATTTGGACATATGTTTCTTCATTATTCAAGAGCTGTTTATTGAGTGCCTGTTATTAACTCAAGTGTATATTGATAATTTAAACAGATATATAGTTCCTGTAATTTTATAACTTATAGTTTATTGATGGAGACTGACAGTAATTGCAAATTGTGATGAGCATTAGAGAAACTGGTTTCCACAGGAGTAAATAATGGGAGAACGAACTTATACAGAGCAGCCAAGGAAGGAATCTCAGATAAAATGCCATATAAACTGAGTTTTAGAATTTGAGAAGAAGCTAATCAAGCAAAGAGCCCATAGGAAAAATGTTCCAGGGTAGGGAACAGTATATGCAAAGATCCTGAGTTGGGAAAATTTTTTGACATGTTCAAGGAACTGAATAGGGATCATATAAATGAAACAAAGAGCAGTGTAAGTGGAGCATAATGGCCAAGGGCAAGACAGATTTGATGTGAAACTAAGATTGTGGACAGGGACCACCAAAGCAAAAGAATGATATTCACTCTGGGTTAATGAAATTGAGACTGAAATTAATTGGAACACATTTGCAACTTCTAAGAATCTACCCTAAACAGTTACTCTTTCTCTTTTAAGTCAGTCTTCTGTTAGTTAAGGGGCTTCCCTGGTAACTCAGCTGATAAAGAATCTGTCTGCAATGCAAGAGACCCCAGTTTGATGCCTGGGTCGGGAAGATCCACTGGAGACATGGTAGGCTACCCACTCCAGTATTCTTGGACTTCCCTGGTGGCTCAGCTGGTAAAGAATCTGCCTGCAATGTGGGAGACTGAGTTCGATCCCTGGGTTGGGAAGATCCCCTGGAGAAGGGAACAGCTACCCACTCCAGTATCCTTGCCTGGAGAATTCTATGTGGTATATCATCCACAGAGTGGCAAAGAGTCAGACATGACTGAGTGATTTTCACTTCACTCCAGCAATTAACCATCTCAAAATGGTTTCCTTCTCCAAATAATAGATACTTACCAAGACCAATACAGATAGTAGATCAGTTCAGTTCAGTCACTCAGTCATGTCTGACTCTGCAGCTCCATGGACTTGCAGCATGCCAGGCTTCCCTGTCCATCATCAACTCCTGGAGCTTGCTCAAACTGATGTCCATTGAGTCCATGATGTCATTCAACCATCTGATCCTCTTGTTGTTCCTTTTTTCTCTTGACTTCAGTCTTTCCCATCTTAGAGTCTTTTCCAGTGATTCAGTTCTTTGCATCAGTGGCCAAAGTATTTCAGCATCAGTCTTTCCAATGAATATTCAGGACTGATTTCCTTTAGGATTGACTGGTTTGATCTCCCAATCCAAGGGACACTCAAGAGATAGTAGATAGTGACTAAATATTCTTGAGTGAATGAATGAATAAATTTTATTATTTTGTGCTTTTCAGGAAGAAGTCTTTAACTACATTCACAATATCTTATCCATTCCTGGATACAGTGCGGAGGAGAAGCAGTCTGTATGGCAGAAGGCTATGGATCATATTGAGGTACTGATTCAGCAGAATTTGAAAACATTGCTGTATTTGTATAGATATCTCCCAAATTAAGTTTTTGCTGACTAAGTAGTGGGAGATATATTATTAAGTTGATTTGCTTGATGGTTAACATCTTTTTCAGGTAATTTATTCTACCTCACATTTGTGGAAAACCCATGTTGTATACAACTTATTATGTCATGACTTCTGAAAATAACTCATGTTCAATCAGCTAGTTCACAAACTGGAATTTTAGTGTTTTTTTACAATGTTCTGAGGAATTCTGAGAGTGCTGTTGAACTTTTCCCCTATCATGTGACAGGAGCCATTCCCTCAGTCACCTGATGGAATTTTAGAAACATCACTGCAACAAGTTATTCTCTCTGATGTATTTCCCTTATGTAAGAGGATGTATTTCTCTTATGTAAAAGGATGATGATTCTGATTTTGTTTATGAATGCTCTTTTACAGGAATGCAGTAGTTGACTTTGAAACTAAAAGTTCTTTTTTAAATATTTGCTTAGTTGTTAGTTGCTTAGCAGTGACCCCATGGAGTAGTGCCCGTCAAGCTCCTTTGTCCATGGGATTTCCCAGGTAACAGTACTGGAGTGGGTAGCCATTCCCTTCTCCAGGGGATCTTCCTGTCCCGGGGATCAAACCCAGGTCTCCTTTATTGCAGGCAAAATCTTTACTGTCTGAGCCAACAGATGGTTGGCCCAAAAATTTGCTTCAGATGCCTAAATGTCAATATCAAAATCAGATTGATTATATTCTTTGCTGCCAAAGATGGAGAACCTCTATACAGTCAGCAAAAACAAGACTGGGAGTTGATTGTGGCTCAGATCATGAATTCCTTATTGCAAAATTCAGACTTAGATTGAAGAAAGTAGGGAAAACCACTGGACCATTCCAGGTATGACTGAAATCAAATCCCTTACAATTATAAAGTAGAAGTGACAAATAGATTCAAGGGATTAGATCTGATAGAGTACCTGAAGAACTATGGATGGAGGTTTGTGACATTGTATAAGAGACAGTGATCAAGACCATCCGCAAGGGAAAGAAATGCAAAAAGGCAAAATGATTGTCTGAGGAGGCCTTACAAATAGCTGAGAAAAGAAGAGAAACTAAAGTCAAAGGAGAAAAGGAAATATATACCCATTTGAATGCAGAGTTCCAAAGAATAGCAAAGAGAGATAAGAAAGCCTTCCTCAATGATCAGTGCAAAGAAATAGAGGAAAACAATAGAATGGGAAAGACTAGAGATCTCTTCAAGAAAATTAGAGATACCAAGGGAACATGTCATGCAAAGATGGGCACAATAAAGGATGGAAATGGTATGGACCTAACAGAAGCAGAAGATATTAAGAAGAGGTGGCAAGAATACACAGGACTATACAAAAAAGATCTTCATGATGCCAGTAACAAAGATGGTGTGATCGCTCACCTAGAGCCAGACATTCTGGAATGAGTGGGCCTTAGAAAGCATCACTATGAACAAAGCTAGTGGAGGTGATGGAATTCCAGTTGAGCTATTTCAAATCCTAAAAGAGTGCTGTGAAAGTGCTGCACTCAATATATCAACAAATTTGGAAAACTCAGCAGTGGCCACAGAACTGGAAAAGGTCACTTTTCATTCCAATCCCAAAGAAACGCAATGCCGAAGAATGTTTAAATGACTGCACAATTGCACTCATCTCACACGCTAGTAAAGTAATACTCAGAGTTCTCCAAACCAGGCTTCAGCAGTATGTGAACCATGAACTTCCAGATGTTCAAGCTGGTTTTAGAAACGGCAGAGGAACCAGAGATTTCATTTCCAACATCCGTTAGAGCATCAAAAGAGCAAGAGAATTCCAGAAAAACATCTATTTCTGCTTTATTGACTATGCCAAAGCTTTTGACTGTGTGGATCACAATAAACTATGGAAAATTCTGAAAGAGATGGGAATACCAGACCACCTGACCTGCCTCCTGAGAAATCTTTATCAGATCAAGAAGCAACAGTTAGAATTGGACATGGAACTACAGATTGTTTCCAAATGAGGAAAGGAGTACATCAAGGCTGTATACTGTCACCCTGCTTATTTAACTTATATGCAGAGTATATCATGCGAAATGCCTTGCTGGATGAAGCAGAAGCTGGAATCAAGATTGCCAGGAGAAATATCAATAGCCTCAGATATGCAGATGACACCACCCTTATGGCAGAAAGCGAAGAACTAAAGAGCCTCTTAATGAAAGTGAAAGAGGAGAGTAAAAAAGCTGGCTTAAAACTCAGCATTCAAAAAACAAAGTTCATGGCATCTGGTCCCATCACTTCATGGGAAATAGATGGGGAAACAGTGAGAGACTTTATTTTCTTGGGCTCCAAAATCATTGCAGATGGTGACTGCAGCCGTGAAATTAAAAGACAGTTGCTTCTTGGAAGAAAAGCTATGACCAACCTAGACAGCATATTAAAAAGCAGAGACATTACTTTGCTGATAAAGGTCCATCTAGTCAAGGCTATGGTTTTTCCAGTAGTCATGTATGGATGTGAGCGTTGGAATATAAATAAAGTTGAGCGCCGAAGAATTGATGCTTTTGAACTGTAGTGTTGGAGTAGACTCTTGAGGGTCCCTTGGACTGCAAGGAGATCAGTCAGTCCTGAAGGAAATCAGTCCTGAATATTCATTGGAAGGACTGATGTTGAAGCTGAAACTCCAATAGTTTGGCCACCTGTTTTGAAGAACTGACTCATTGGAAAAGACCCTGAGCTGGGAAAGAATCAAGGCAGGAGCAGAAGGGACGACAGAGAATGAGATGGTTGAATGACATCACTGACTTGATGGACATGAGTTTGGGTAAGCTCCGGGAGTTGGTGAAAAATAGGGAAGCCTCGTGTGCCGCGGTCCATGGGGTTGCAAAGAGTCAGACATGACTGTGCAACTGAACTGAACTGATTATGTGTATGATTAGGATGGCATCAAAATGCATTCTAAAAAAGGGCCCCCAAATCACTCCTCACTTTAGTTTCCTTAGGTTCAAAACATACAGTATTCCTCAGAAATCAACAGAGCTAGAGAGCTGTTGGAATCTCTTCTGTTTTTTTTGGTCCTCTAATTATTGAGAAAAAGTAGTAATGAAGGGTGCTGAGGTAGTTCCAGTTTTGTAAATAACATTTTACATCTACAAAGTTTGTTTCTTCCTCCTTGTAGCAAGGATCAGGAGATAGTGATGGGTTTAGAGATGTAGTGAAAGATATGATTATTCAACATGTTTTAAAATTTTTTTACATATGAAAAATGATAAGAAAGGATGAGCTCTGAAACTTTTGGAAAGCATAGCATGTAATGTGAATACTTTTAATTCCTGATGATTATGAAGTTTAGATTAGAAATGTGAACAGCATCTAATATAAAACATCTGATGTGCAAAGTGTTACAGTCAGTAGGATGAAGGAATTGCCACACTTTCATTTACTGCATTGAAGACATATATATGTTATTTAGTCTTATCATGTTTCTGCTAACAACAAGATCAATATGTCTTGGTGAAAGTAAGAAAACCCAAGAAAACCTTCTTCGACTGTGAATTAAATTTTTTTTCTTCTAATCATTTGGTATTCTTTTTCTTTTCATCATCCCCTTTAAGCCTCCATAGTTATATTATGGCTCATTGTTCATTTCATTTCAACTGCATTATGCAGTGCTTTGAGCACATGGACTCCAGACATCCTAAAATGAAGCTGTGTCTCTCTGCATAATGTGACACATGATGCATTAATCAATGAACACACAGATTATTCAGCAGAAAACTCATACTGGTGAAGCAAAAAATATTTTTGCTGTGCAACAATTATTTCTGCTGACTATTTTCCCCACATCTATGCTTTTTTTTTTTTTTTTTTTTTACCTTGAGCTTGTTAGTACTTCTGAAGGTCATATTAGAAATCTATAGACTTTTCGTTGAAGGTCTTGTGTGGGTTTTTTAATATAAATAAAATCAACATTAAGTGTGTAGAGGGAAAGTCCTTATAATAAAAGTTTTCAGACAGTACATGTACATAGCCTATAGATTAGTGGTTCTTAACACTTTGGGAGGTAGACCGCATTTGAGACTGGAATGAAGGATCCGGACCTGGGCTTCATAATCTTGCGCATGTGCTCAGATGCATCATTTTGTTCACTATTTAAGGATCCACAGATTTCCTAAAAGCCATTCTTAGGCTGGGTTTGTGGATTTCAGTAAAGAATCTCTCACTTAGATGGTTTTTCCAATATGGACGATTCATGTCTCATGAAATTTTAAAAAACACTTCTCATTTTGAAATATAAAGAGAAAAGTGCACAAAATAAAAGTACAGTTTAATAAAAAATTAAAATCTCAACATACCAGAAATAGTTACTGCTACTACCCTAGACTGTTCCCATGTATCCTTTCCTGATCATGGTTCACTGCCTCACTAATATTATCAGAAGAACGAGGATAATGAAATATAATTTTTTGCACTTTTATATATTGTCATTGCTTCTGCCTGCATCCCTAAAAATATATGTTTTGTTTGGCTTGTTGCTGAACTTCATATAAATGAGGTTATACTCTGAGGTTATTTTCTGTCTTTTTCTCAATATTTTGAGAAATTTATATATTTTGTATGTTGCTGCGGTTCATTTTTATTACGGTACAGTATTAAATTTTGTAAGTATATCACTTCCTGTTCATTCTACTGGTGTCTTACGTATGCATCTTGAACACAGCCACATGCATTTTTCCAGGACAGTGGTTCTGTTTGATCTCCAGTCCAGCATTACAGCATCAGCTGAGAACTTGATAGAAATGCTGTTTCAGTCTTCTCCTCAGGCCTAATGAATCAGAAACTCTGGCGACAGGTCCCAACAATATATTTTAATAAGCCCCTCTGGTGATTTTGATGCATGTTAACATTTGATAATCTCTGTTCTGGGGTGTGTAGTTGCCACTTAACTGGGATAAATATTTTTTTTAATTTTATTTTTACTTTATTTTACTTTACAATACTGTATTGGTTTTGCCATACATTGACATGAATCTGCCACGGGTGTATACGAGCTCCCAATCCTGAATCCCCCTCCCACCTCCCACCCCATATCATCTCTCTGCATCATGGGATAAATATTTTAAACATCAGCAGATGCCAGCATTGTGTGAGATTTTCCACTGACTCTATATTCTTGCTGAACTTTTAAAATTTTGTCGGTCTAGTGGATGTATAATGACATTTCATTTTGTTTTAAATTTACATATCCTTAATTACTGAGATTGATTCATATTTATTGGCCATTTAAATTTTCTTTCTTTGACATCACTGTTCAAGTCTTTTGCCCACTTTTCTGTTAGAATGTCTCTTGTACTCATTGATGAAGAAATTCCTTAGATATCCTGGATGTTAGTCCTTTTTTCAGTGATACATGTTGCAAGTATATTCTACTCTGTGGCTTTTTTCTGTGGTTCTTTTTAAGAAAAGTTTTTTGTTTTTTTTTAAAGTAGTCAGAATAATCAGTTTTCTTCCTTTGGTACTGAAGAAGTCCTTCTGTATTGTTGTCTAAAAGCTTTCTTGTTTCTTTTTTCAACTTTAAATCTTAGACTCACCTGAAAGCAGTTTTTGTATAGGGTTTGAGGTGGGGATTAATTTTTTAAAAATATGGATACCTAGTTCTCTCAGGAACAATTTTTTTCCATTTTTGAATTTTTCCCCTTTTTAAAAATTGAAGTATAGTTGATTTACAATGTCTCAGGTATACAGCAAAGTGATTCAGTTGTGTATATATGTATTTTCCACCTCATATTCTTTTCCATTATAGGTTATTACAAGATATATGTTGAATATAGTCTTCTGTGCTATATAGTAGATCCTTATGATTTATCTATCTTTTATATAGTAGTGTGTCTCTGTTTATCCAAAATCCCTAATTGATCCCTCCCCCCTTTCCCCTTTGGTTTCTAAAAGTTTGTTTTCTATGTATGTGAGTCTTATTTCTGTTTTGTAAGTAAATTCCTTTGGATCATTTTTTTTTAGATTCCACATATAAGTGATATCATATGGTATTTATCTTTCTCTGTCTGATTTCGTTTAGTGTGATAATCTCTAGGTCCATCTATGTTGCTGCAGATGTCATTATTTCATTCTTTTTAATGGCTAGGTAATATTCCATCATATACCACATCTTCTTTATCCAGTCATCTGTCTGTACACATTTAGGTTGCTTCCATGTCTTGACTGTTGTAAATAGTGCTGCTATGAACATTGGAATGCAAGTATCTTTTTGATTGAAAGTTTTGGTCTTTTCTAGGTAGACATATGCTCAGGAGTGGGATTGCTGGATCATATGGTAGTTCTAATTTTGGTTTTTTGAGGAACCTCCATTTTCCATAGTGACTAAACCAATTTACATATCCACCAACAGTATAGGAGGGTTCCCTTTTATCCACACCTTTTCCAGTATTTACTATTTGTAGACTTTCTGATGATGGCCTTTCTGATCCATGTGAGGTAATACCTCCTCATTTTGGTTTTGATTTGCATTTTTCTAATAGCAATGTTGAGCATGTTTTCATGGGCCTGTTGGCCATCTATTTGAGAAATGGAGAAATGTGTTTAGATCTGCCTCTTTATTGATTGGATTGTGTGTGTGTGTGTGTGTGCTGTAGGAGCTGTTTATATATTTTGGAAATCAATCCCTTATTGGTTGTATTGTTTGCAAATATTCTTTCCCATTCTGAAGGCTATCTTTTTATTTTGTTTATGTTTTCCTTTGCTCTACGAAAGCTTGTAAGTTTGATTGGGTCCCATTTGCTTATTTTTGCTTTTGTTTTCAATACTCTAGGAGTATTGAAAAAAATATTGCTGTGATTTATATCAAAGAGTGTTCTGCCTAAGTTTTCCTATAGGAGTTTTATAGTATCTGCTCTTACATTTAGATCTTTAGTCCATTTTGAGTTTATTTTGTATATGGTGTTAGAGAATGGCCTGTTTTCATTCTCTTACATGTAGCTGTCCAGTTTGCCCAGCACCAGTTATTTAAGCGGCTGTCTTTTCTGTATTCTTGCCTTGTCATAGATAAATGACATAGTGTGGGTTTGGGTTTATTTCTGGGCTTTCTTTCCTGTTCCATTGATCTGTGTCCTAGCAACAGTTATTTTAAAAGATTACCTTTATGCACTGCTCAACAGTGCTACCTTCTCATGAGATATCAAGAATCTCTGTGTTTTGTCTTTTTCTGGGTCTTGTTCTGTTTGATTGGTCTTGAAGTCAGTATTTGAAATATTGTTGTTTTATAATAAGTCTTCATATTTTTAAGAGAGTATTGGCTGCTTAGTTCCAAATACCTTTTAGAATCAACTTGTCAAGTTCCTACCTTATGATTCTGACAGGGATTGCACTGAATCTTTGAGTCTTTTTTAATCTGACATCTTTACATTATGAGGCTTCTACCTTATGACCGTATGGTGTAACTGTTCACCAACGTTTCTGTAATGTTTTATAATTTCCTCTGTAGATTCATCTAATGTTAGATTTATTGTCACAACTTCATATATTTTAGCAAAACACTAATGTTAATAATATGGTTAAAATTTTATTTCTGACACATAATGTTTAGTATAAAGATTTTTGTAGAAATCTTCTATTTCTAGTATGTGAAAATTTTCTCCCTTATTCTGTTTTTGTCATGAATTTTATTGATCTTTTAAAAAAATAATATCTGGCAGTTTATTAAAAAGTAGAGCATACTGAACAACAAACTATCTTACACCTTTCAGGAAGGAAAACCACTAAATTTGAAAAGACATCATCCACTGAATTTGGACACAACACCTCTACTCCAGAGAAACATTTGTACAGTCCAGGTCTTTATTTTTACACCCATCAGGCCATGAATTCACAGGGAATGGGCTCCAACAGTTCGGGTTCCTTTCCATTGGTCCTCATAAAGTGTGCTTCTCTGGGTGGAGCAGGCTGGCGCTTCAGCTGAACCTAAGTCCCTTTCTGTTTGGCCTCCTTCTTTTTCTGATCATTTTCCTTCATGCATTTCAGGAAGCTGTCTCGGCTCTGAGTGCTTAATATGCTCGATACGCATATTAATTCTCTTGTCAAGAATCTTGCCCTTGTTTGTTTACAGTGATGCCAACAGCATGCTGGGTAACATTGTAGACTCTCCCAGTTTTGCCATGGTAACATTTGTGGGGCATTCCTTTTTGAACAGTACCCATTCCCTTGATATCTACAATATCACCCTTCCTGTAGATTTGCACGTATGTGGCCAAAGGAACAACTCCGTGTTTTCTGAAAGGCCTGGAGAACATGTAGCGGGTACCCCGCCTCTTTCCCTTTGTGTTGATCATTTTGGTGAATCAGCCTGAGGGGCCGGGGGAGAGATGGGAGGCGGGAGCCACGCGCTGGCCTTTACCTTGCAAATTTTACCGATATTAAATCAGCCTTGAATTCTGTGGATAAATGCAACTTGAACCTGTTATATTTTTTATACATTGTTAGATTCTGTCTTTATCAATGTTCACAATTAAGACCAATGTATAATTTTCCTTTCTTCCTTATGTTCTACAGGGTTTAGGTATCAGAGTTTTGCTACTATTATACAATGAGCTGAGCTGAAGAAGTTTCCTTTTTTCTATTCTCTGTAAGAGATTAATTAACGTTGTAATTATTTCTTCCCTAAATGATTGCTGGGAACTTACCAGTGAAGCTGTATGGGCCTGGAGTGTTTTATATAGGAAGATTTTTGACTATTCATTCAATTTCTTTAGTGACTACTAATCAATGCAGATTTTCTGTTTCTTAAGTCAGTTAATTGAATTACATTTTTCTAAGAATTTAGCCATTTTGACTAAATTTTCAAATTCTTGACATAGATTAATTCATAATAATTTATCTTTTTTTCAACTTTTGATTTCCAATCAATTAAAAAAATTTTTTTGTTTTATTTTTTTTTTACTTTACAATATTGTATTGGTTTATCTTTTTAATATCTGAAGATCAACAGTAATATCCCCTTTTTATATGTGGTATCAATTAGTTGTGCCTTTTCTATTTTGAGATGTGTTGTATGAAAATAGTATAAACTGCAGTTATTTGTGTCAACTAAGTATTATTAATCCTAAAATACCAACACGAAATTATTAGATATATATCATGAATATTACAGTCGTGATAGTTCATCATATTTTTATTTGACAGTACAATATGTGATCTATAGACAGTCTTTGCATTTTAGCTATGAATCATACAATTGAAAAGGTAGAATAGAGTTACAGAAACCAAGAAAGAAGAGAGTTTCAAGAAGAAAGGGGTAGCCAGTAGTGTCTAGGAAAGTTCAAGGAAAGGGCAGATGGCAAGTCTTAGATTTGACAGAAATAGGTCTTATTAACAGTGGTCAACCTCTTAGTGTCATTTAAGACTTATGACCTTAAGTTAATTTCTTAAAACAATTTTGGTTTCAGAATCTACAAGGCATTGGAGGTAAAGTTTCAGAAGTCTTAGCTAAAGAAATTGCAACTGTGGTTGTTTTTTTTTTTTCCCACTTCTATAAGTTATTACTTTAAGCTCAAGGGTAAATTCACTAGCAGGGAATTTGGGGAGCTTTAGTTCTTACATTCATGCTGTAGATACCATGGCCTAAATCCAAAATTTTAGTGCTTTCATCTTCTACGAATTCTGAATTACCTTTTATATAAAAATCTGATTTTTTTTTTAACATGATGTTTTTCTGATTTTGCTCACTTGTAATATGTCTTTAAATTGTGGCTCTATATTGAGGTCTCCTGAAAAGCAGTATAGAAGCTTGTGAAAGTATTGATGTTGGTATTATGCGTCACATCTGTGGAAATTCTATTTAAATTTAACACTGAAGATTATTTTTATCTTTTTCTTTTGTTACAGGAACTTGTGGCCCTGAAGCCCTGTAAAGCTGCAGAGCTGGTTGCTACTCACTTTTCTGAACAGATCGAAACAGTCATTAAGAAACTTCAGGTAAATTCTGCAGAGCATCTAGTGGAGAGACAGTTACTGAGTACCCACCTAAGAAATGTTTATTGTGATGGCTTCTTCCGTTCATTGTTGGCTTTTAGTAGCAGTTTCTACATATGGTGTGTGTGCATGTGCATGCTTAGAAGCAATTCTGTGATAATCTGAGTCTAGAAATGAGGGAATTTATCTTTGTGCATAGTGAATATTACCGTCACAGAAACATTTTTGGAAAAATAACCTGTACTTACTCTAAAATCGTAATCCACAGAGGGTCCTCCCCCCCGCCCCAACTCTAATCTTTTTCTGTAGTGACTATGACCATATTCTCTTTGGAGTTCATGTTATTTGTTTAGATTTCTATCATGCTCCTATTGGGCGAATGCCGTCTATTTAGAACTTTATTGGGGGAAAAATCTTAGCTAGAATACAGCTGTTTTAATGCTGAATACTGAGATGCTCAGTTTGAAGTACTGTCTAATGGACCAGCATTCCATTTGTCACTACTGTGGTAGTGCTGTTAGTGAGTTTTGCTCACTACCATTGTGGCCACAAGTGATAGAGGTAGAGAGTAGGATAGTGACAGGGGCAGGTAGCACAACCGAGTCCTCAAGTGGTAATCATAGTAGTAGAAGTTAGGTGTGCAAGAGGGAAACCAAAGTAGTGAGGGGGGAGGCAGCTGGCATGAGTGATAAAGGTATGGATTTCATTTCATTTCATTCATTCATATTCACACTGCATACTACTGTGGCCCCACTCTGTACCACAGTATGGTAGGCTCTGGGGGGACACTAATAAGAATATAGTCTTTTTCTTAATTTTTCCTGTGGAATAGAGAAGCATTTATATAACCACAGTATAGTGTTATAAGCTCTACACCAGACATACATAGAAAGTGCTGTAGGAACAAGAGGAGAGAATGACGGACTGTGTGAGCAAGTCAGACAAGTGTTCCCAGATACGCCCAAGCTGGGTCTTGAATAATTGGTGTCAGTTTTCCAGGCAGAGAATTGAAAAGGGCATTCTAGATAAAGGGCTCTGGGTAAGTAAAGACTTGAAGGCATGAAGCAGTATTCGTATTCAGAGAATGATGTGGTGAAGACGATGGTGGAAGAAGCATTAGATTAATCTGTAAAAGGTATATTGGAAGGAAGGAATTAAGTGTATAGAGACTGGAAAATAAGAGTTTGGGGGATGATATTGAACAGTCATATATGTAATGCTAAGAAATTATGCTATATCTTCTGTGTGCTGGAGACAGAGGAGTGATACCAGTAGATTCATTTGATAGAATATTAACTCTGTGTGTGGAGAATGGGCTAGCAAAGAGAGCAAATAGAGGTGAGACCAGTGGGAAGGCAAAAGGTCTTGGCAAGAAATGGTTAGGACAGGATGAAAGCAGTGCCAGTGGAGAGGACAAGTGTAAGATACATTTGTGAAATAAAATGTGAGGGGCTTGGAAATTAGTTGAATGTGATGGGTAGAGTAAAAAAATGACTCCTGGGTCTATAGGGTTGGTTGTCCAGTATGATGAGGTCCATTAACTCAAGATAAGGAGTCATCTGTTAATTCAGTGAATATATCTTTTGGCTGTGGGCCGAAAGAAAGAAGAGAAAAGTCACTCAGTCGGGTCCGACTCTGTGACCCCATGGACTATACAGTCCATGGAATTCTTCAGGCCAGAATACTGGAGTGGGTAGCCTTTCCCTTCTCCAGGAGATCTTCCCAACCCATGGATCGAACCCAGGTCTCCCACATTGTAGGCGAATTCTTTTTCAGCTGAGCCACAAGGGAGGCCATAGGCCAAAAGCACATTGATAAAGTGATAAGGATATAAAAACATATACAGTTGACTCTTGAACAACGCAGGGGTTAGGGGTGCCAATCCCAATGTAGGCAAAAGTCCCTATATAACTTTCGACTAACTACTGATAGCCTACTGTTGGCTGGGAATCTTACCAGTAACAGAAACCTTCAATTAACACATGCTTTGTATATTATATGTATTATATACTGTATTCTTAGAATAGGTGACCTAGAGAAACGAAAATGTTATTAAGAAAATCTTAAGGAAGAGAAAATACATTTACAGTACTGAACAAAATTTATCAATACTGTTGTATATTTACAAGATGAATCATCCATCAGCACTCATATCAATATGTCTTATAAAAGCACTGTATATGTTATCTGTATTATTAAACTATGACATCAAAAATGAAAAAAATGTGAAAAAGAAATTTGTATTTATCTACAAGCATAACAACTCATGCATTGATAATGAAAAAGCAGTATGATTGCTTTATGGTGGCCTAGTGTAACTGATATGTTTGCTTCATGGTAAGCCTCGCCTGTGCACTAATGAGTGAACTGTTATAAAACTTTTATATCATGCAGTATTGTTGTTGTTCAGTCACTCAGTCGTATCTGACTCTTTGTGACCCCATGGACTGCAGCACACCAGGCTTAACTTGTAGTTTGCTGTCTCTTTTGTAGTTGATTGTATTAGAAAGTTAATGAGCTTTTTTGGTGGTGGTTGCTATTTGAGCCTCACCTAGGTTAACTGTCTCACAGTTGGCCATTGTCACAGGGAGAACCAGGTGAGGCAGGGTGAACCCATCTGTGCAGCCAGAGCAGGTCAGAGCGCTTGCTCTGGACCCATTCCAAGAGTCTTTATGCTGGGAACTGTTACAGGATTTGTCTCAGCAGAGGGCTCTTTTTGGCAAGGATTGAGGGGTAAAAGAATGTATTTATGTTTCTTCTGCACTCAGAATCGAATATGTGACAATGATTAGAATTACTGAGAAGAAATGACCTCCAAAGGATTCTTCAGCATTTCTTAGACCTGCACAGAGAGCTTACTAGAAGTGAAACATACGCATGCACGCTTTTTAAAGGGATGTTGTAAAATTCTTTATCACAGCATAATTGGAAGAGTTTGTTAATATTTAATTGTATTCTTTATTTTTCTGTTCAGAACCAGGTTTTGCTTTTCAAGTTTTTGAGAAGCCTTCTTGACCCAAGGTATGTTTATAAAATTTAGTTTTTCATGATACATGGATGAAAAACCAGAGAAAATGAATTGAGTTTAAGAAACTGACTCATGATATCCAGATGGTATAGTCAGCTCTTGATTTTTAATATTAGCAGGAGTACTGGTTACAGAGATTATTCTAAATACATGGTTGGAAAATTGATTACATCTTAAAGGTATATTTTCCTTCCCATTTGAATGTGAACCTACGTGATAAGTTGTCATCGATGTAAAGAAAATAATGAAGGCATGCCATTAGGACATGTTCCAGGAAGAATTTGATGACCATCTAGCTTCCCCTGCCTCTGGTAGCATCACTCCTCCTGATTCCTTATTCTACACTGTAGATTGACAGCTTTACTTTTCAAAGTAAATAACCTAGTTCCCAGCCCACCTTTAAATGTATTACTTTTTAAACTTTCATTTGAAATGTTTAGTTTTAAATAACTTTCTGGAAGTGTGGGAAGGAAAGTTTAAATGTTTCTTTAAGTGCTTCTGTAATACTCATCAAATAAAAACTAAACCAAGGAGATGATGAGATTAGTAATGGGTCTGTAAGCAAAGCAGCTCTGTATGTGAGATCTTAATGTCTTCCTGCCCTGGTGGCTCAGACAGTAAAATCTGCATGCAATGCAGGAGACCTGGCTTTGATCCCTGGGTCAGGAAGGTCCCCTGGAGGAGTGAATGGCTGCCCACTCCAGTATTCTTGCCAGGCTATAGTCCATGGGCAAAGAATCGGACATGACTGAGCAACTAACAGTTTTAAGACAGTCACTCTTAACTAGAATTTTGTGTCAGAATCACCTAAGAAACTTTTAAAAATATAGGTGCCTGAGTCCAACCCCACAGAATTATCATGATGTACATCTGGAGTTAAGCATCACTGACTTGAATGTAATGTTCTAGGGTGACATAGCTTTCACATGCCTTGTAATGTACACTAGCCATTGAAAACAGTCATATACTTACTTTAGAGATTCAGTTCAGTTCAGTCACTCAGTCGCATCCGACTCTTTGTGACCCCATGAACCGCAGCACACCAGGCCTCCCTGTCCATCACCAACTCTGGAGTTCACTCAGACTCATGTCCATCGAGTCAGTGATGCCATCCAGCCATTTGATCCTCTGTCATCCCCTTCTCATGCCCTCAGTCTTTCCCAGCATCAAGGTCTTTTCAAATGAGTCAGCTCTTTGCATCAGGTGGCCAAAGTAAATTATTATAAAAATATAAAATTTTGGTTATTCTAGTATTCTCTGCCTATTTAAATCCAAAATACCAGGAATTTTGTAGATTGTAAAAATTCTTTGAAATTTTTATCATTTAAACCTTGACCAGATTATGCTGCTTTAAATTGAGTCATACAGATGTGCGGATGTTGAGAAAAGCAGTCTGACTACATACCCTCCTGAGCTCCAGTTCAATACCTTTTCAAAGTATCTGTGTTTTAATTCCCTGGTTGCAGAAATTACTGAGGCTCAACATCTTTTTTTAATTTGTATGAGTCATTTGTTCTTCCTTCAGATCCAGTTTGGGCCCTAGCCCACTGCTGGAATTAACTGATGGAGATACCTTAGAATTATGATTAGGGGTAGGAGGGAAGGAAGAGAGCTGGGAGAAGGATGGGGCCGAAGGTGGAGCTGAGAAGAAGGGATAGGGGGCCAAGGAGGACTGAGCTAAGTGGAAGAGGAAGGAGGTGCCCAGTCCTTTCTCTAGATCCCATGTACCTTTTTTCCCCAGAGCAGAATTCCTTCTATCCCACCAGTATCAGGTCCATTCTTAAGACCTGACTCCTCTTCCCCTTGAATAATTTATTTTAACTGAGTCCTTGTTCTCCAACCATCCTATCTGGAGATACTCAAGCTGGAAGGACAGAGAAGTTCAGCTTTGTACTTGGCCTTTTCTCATATGTAGCAAAGTATAAAGGACGATGGTGATGAAATCTTAATTTTTAAAAAAAGTATTAAAAAAATTAGGTATAGTATCAGTATAGTCATTTGCTCTGCTATTGCTCTGATATTTAATTTAGTTAAACTTCACAGTAATAAAAATGGCAAATCACAAGAGTATTAGAGGTCTTCCATGAAAAGTCCTGCTCTATTATTACCTATACCTAGACTGTAAATATGTCATAAGGTAAGATCCTTTATAACATACGAGCGACTGGACTGAAGATCCTTTAGAAGTTCTATGACAATTGTTTTGTTCACTAGCAAACCACAAATAATTTTACATTTACTCAGTATATCCCTGGTGGCTCCGTGGTAAAGAATCTGCCTGCCAATGTAGGAGACACAAGTTCAATTCCCAAGTTGGGAAAATCCCCTGGAAAAGCAAATAGCAACCCACTCCAGTATTGCTGCCTGGGAAATCCCATAGACAGAGGAGCCTGGCAGGGTATCGTCCATGAGGTTACAAAAGAATCGGACGCCACTTAGCGACTAAACAATAGCAGTATATTTTATCTCCCTAAATATCTCCCAACCCAGGATAATTAACTCTAAGTTAACTTTTCACACACTCCTTCCTTGTCACATCAGTTCAGCTCTGAGGCTCTGTCTTACCTACTTCATAGAGGAGTAGTGCACACACAGTCCTTTCCCTTTCCTCTCCCCACAAAGCCACATGACCTGGAATGTCCTCACTTTTGATAACAGCCAGGTTGCCAGCTTTACTTTAGCCTAGAGAAGTTAAGAGTTGACAGAGATTCTCCTCTTGACCAAACTTTATTCAGACTCCTCTGAGCCCTCTGCTCCACTAGGTCTGACCTTGAGCTTCCCCGTCTGTTTTTGTGAAGTGTATTTTGAAGAATCCTGCTATGTCAGCTTAGCCAGAATCCTCACCCTCAATATCTGGTCACCCTTTATATCTGTCCAAACTTCTTATTCCCTCCACCTAGGAAATATCTGATCATCCTGGCCTGCTTTCAGCAAGTATTCTGTTAGGTCAGTTTGTCAAAGAATTATCCTATCCTCTTAGTAATTTTCTATCCATGGACTGCCCCCTACCCCATGGCTATAAATCTCCACTTCTTGTATTTGAGTTGAGCCCAGCCTCTCTCCCTTACTGCGACACCCCATTGTATTCCTTATGCCTATCATGATAGTCCAAATAAAGTCTGCCTTACTGTTTTAACAAGTGTCATGGATAATTTTTTCTTTAACAGAAAAAGACTGAAAACTTCAGCTCCACCTTTAAAAAGAGCATACTTTCCTACTGATTCACCATATCCAAGATGCCAAAGACCTAGTGTTCTGCTTTGAGAGTCCCAACCCAGAACCCATTACACTTCATCCTCTTACTTTATGTCTTACCTAGGAGGCAGGCATCAATTTTGATTATGCTGTAAATTTATTTTAAATTTGATGTTTGGCATTTCAGTACAATCATTTTTAAATAAATAGTATTTTAAATAATAGTATCTCAGCTAACCCATAAAAGCCTGTTTGATTCACAATGTTAATGTATAATACCAGTGAGAGTAGGAAAAACTGTTTTCCTTCTACCTGTCTAGGTTCTAGGTAGGTTAAGTGTTATGCCCAAGTCGCAAAATCTCCCAGCGACCACCCAGGAACCGATATCCGATGCAAAAGCAAGAGAGTTTTTATAACCAAGCTCGAGCTGGGGCTCCCACCCTTACCGACGCAGTGGCTATAGGGAGGAGCCCCGGGTTGTGGATTACATTGCTTATATAGGGAGTATACATGGAAAAAAAGGATTTCTAGGTAGGGGGACGTCTGATTGGTCACTTTCTTTCAAAGGGTTGTGTGTTGGTTCTTGATTGGTCCCTATTGTCTAGGTAGACCACAAGTTCCTGAGTGTTAAGTCAGGAGATTTTGGTTTGGGGTCTGACTGGCTCATGGGTGGTGGGGTGAGGTCAGGGGATTTCCAAAGGCTCTTGGATTTCCAAAGGCTGTTTTCCTGGAACCTTACAAAATGGAGTTTTTCTTTTAACAAAATGGAGTCGCTTAGGTCCTTCATAAGAAGGGAAAAGCATACAAATTTATTGAATGTTTTATGTGTTATGGAAAGCACTTAAACCTGAGCATTTTATGCTAGGTTTGACGAAGAGTAGAAAGTCATGGACACATGTACTGGGACTGAAGGATATGAGCTAAGGGTAATAAACAGAGGGAAACTTAGCAAGACATGTTTGTTTGGATTCCTCTCAGTGTCCCTCTATCTTCAGAGATGAGGAAGCTCCTTCCCTCTAGGAAGAGAGAGAATATCTTTCATAAGTAGTAAGTCAGTGTTAGTCACTCACTCATGTCTGACTCTTTGTGACCCCATAGACTGTAGCCCACCAGGCTCCTCTGTCCATGGAATTCCCCAGGCAAGAATACCAGAGTGGTTTACCATTTCCTTCTCCAGCCTTTCATGAGGTAGTCTTATGGTCTGCTTCACAGGAGAAGGGGAAGGCCAGAGAGTCCATCAATATGCCAACATGCTATATTTTGGGAAAGTGTGTCCTGAACCCCATCACTGATAATATGTACATTGAATTCTGGATTGAGGGGAAGGAAGGTTAGGAAGGTTGAGTTCAGAGAAAGTAAGGAGGCATTGCTTCCGGAGCCTGCCTTACACCAAGTTCTGAATTATAGTTTGTCTTGGGTGCCCTCTGAACTCTGCCTCCTCCCACTTTGTCCCCTTCTTTCAAGGGGTGCAGGGTGTACACACTTCAAGCTCTCCACTTTATAAGCACATTCAGAAATATAGTATTGATCTTAGGTAAAATCCAAGATTAACTTCTTCCATGCCCCAATCAAAACACTCAAAACTCTTGCCAGTTGCTTGTCAATTTCTGTATCATGTGACACTTTTACAGTGAGAAAGTACAGTTACCATGTGAATACAGTGAAGTACACACAACTTTTAAAAAGCCCTTTTTCAATGCCAGTTGACCTCAAGGTAGTATGGACTAGTTTACGTTGATCTCTGAATGATTTCCCATCCCAGTTTAGCCTTTGTAAATGAATATGCTGTTGACAGATCTGAAGTAAAGGATTAGAATCTTTGCAGGTACTGGGAAAACTGAAGTGGGAACCAAGGGGAGTGTAGAAAAAGGGGTTTAGGGTCAAAAGAACATCAAGAGGAGGTAGACTGGTTCTGCCTAGCAGTTTTCCCTGGCAGACTTCAGACTATTTTTGCCTTTGATTCTTCTCTTTCTGTTCTTCTTAAGCAGTAAGGCTTTTTTTTTTTTTTTTTAAACATCCAGGTTTTTCCTCTCATGAAGCTCCTATTGTGGCATTCTGGAAAGTAGAGAAAATGAAAGAGTTATTTTGAGATGGGGACTGCTTGTATATATGTGTCAAATCAGAATATTGCTTTTTTTCTCCCCCAAACCCTCATTCTTCTGTGTGTGTGTGTGTGTGTGTGTGTGTGTGTAGTTTATGCATATTTGATTTAACATTAACTTGTATTTATTGAGTACTTAAAGCAAGAATTTATTATTTCATTATTTTGTCAACAGCATTTTTTAGGGAACCAGAAATATAGTTGAATTCTCACATGTATTTCTCTATTTTCTTTATCCAATGTCTTTAAGTTACCTTTGCTCTGTAAATAATGTCCTTTGTAGAATTAATTGACCTACAAAGATATTGGTGGCATTTGTATATAGAAAGATTAGATAGTTTTGAAGGGAGGGAGGTTAATCCTCCAGAAGCAAATTATTTGCCTGAATTGAGGCCAGCAGCCTGGGAGAGAAAGGATTTGCATCCTCTACCAGTTTCTTTCTTTTGAGACAGCTGCTACATGAAACTCTACCCCACCCTTACTCCCCATGTGCATTCCTGCTGGCCAGGAATTCTTACCGCAGTTCTGATATGTTTACATTCAGGTGCAGGTCCTTTGTACGGGGGGATGCTTGAAGGACAGTGAAAAAGGACACTGGTAGTTTTTGTGGGGCTATGAGCTTCATAAGGAATGAAGAGAATGTACAAGTGTGTTTATATTTATAGTATTTTCCTCAGTACAGTTTTCTCGGTAATGTCAATTTTAGCCTTTGTTAACAATATTCTGGATGCCTCTGAAATCTGTGGTATGATTTTCTTGTAGGAAAAAAAAAACAACATAAAACATCACATTGTGTTTCTAAGTCTTTAATCAAAATAAAATAAAAATTGAACATTGCTAAGGAAATGAGTGTCTTTGCCAAGGAACAAAAACATAGATTATGGAAATGGTTATACATTGATTTAACTTGTATCTGTCACTGTTTCTCTGGATAATTTTGATGGGATATTTTAAGATACTGACACAGTGTTGAAATAGCATATTTCAAAGTTAAAAAGAAAAGAATATTATATATCTTCATGAACTTTAACATATAAAAATGCATTCCTGCTTCAGTGAGTGCGTACTTGGCCAGATTCACCATCAGATACTCTGTCTCTGGTTAGTATTTTTGCCAGCAACTCAAATTCAATCTTCTAAATCCTTACACATCATCATCTCCTAATCTCCTTTCAGGTAACTAAATGAATGGATGGATGAGTAGACAGATAGATAGCTGACATTCAATTATATCTTTATTCCTTAATAATTCTTTATAGTGAGATTGCTGTCTGCTAAGCGATGTGTAAGAGATTGAAGTAGCTCAAAATTATACTGTTTTTTCAATCTCAATGTGTTCCTCCTCCTTTATTTTCTTTCTTAGCAAATGGCAGTATCCACACATTTATTTCATTTAAAAACTTACTGAGTAAATACAGCATACTAAGCACTGTGACAGGCATGGGAGATAAAATGGTGAATAAGATGGGACCCTGGCTTCAGAGGCAATTGTAGTGTAAGCATCTTAAATGAAATACTAGGTGCGGTGATGAGTTTAACTTTTCTTCACTGCTCCTCTGCACCTTTTCAGCCCTACTACACAGAATAAGTTAATCATCAAAATGTACTTCTTGGCTATCTCTTACATGTGAGTCCTCCTCTTGTGCCCCTCCACTCCCCTCCTTCATGCCTTCAATATCTCTCTCCTGGTCTCTGTTGATGGTCTCGTAATCAGCCCTCTTAATTTTTCTACTTCTATTTTCAAATAGCCAAATAATGATAATGTTCTGTTTCCCTTTCTCAAAGTTCTTTTAGCTTCTGTTATGCAGGGTAAAATCCTGGGCTTATGGTATAAAAGACCCTTCTTAATTTTATTCAGGAGTATCGGTTCAACTTAATTTTCTTCCATTCTGCCATTTCTCTTTTCCCCTTTGTTCCTCAGTAGTACTGAACTATCTGTTCATGGGATACACTCCACAGGGTTGTTCTGCCTGCCCTTTCAATATGTGTTCCTTCTTTTTAGTCCACTTTCTTTCCTTTCATAGTTTCAGTTCAGTTCAGTCGCTCAGTCGTGTCCGACTCTTTGCAACCCCATGAATCGCAGCACGCCTTTAACCTATATGTATTAAGCGCTCTAAGGTTATACATGTGCTTTGCTCCAGTGAGTCCATTTTGGAAAATATATTCTAAGAAAATACCATAAGAAAAAAGTAGTTAATACTAAATTATCCCTGTCAGCATACTTATAGTGAAAAAAACTGTCTAAGAAAGTAGATGAGGGAAGCAGCTGTCTAAATGGTAAGATATATAAACATAATGGAATACCAAATTGGCAAACGTGGCAGTGTGAATGCTTAAATAATATTAAACTGGAAAATATATGACAGTAAATGCTATGCACTCATACTGTAGGTGTGCATGAATAAATGATAATTGGATGATGTGTGGTGTAGATAGCTTCATGCTTACCATATTCATTGCCCCGTAGATTGCTTATTGTTGTTGTTTTGTCCCTGAGTCACATCCAGCTCTTTTGTGACCCCATGGACTATAGCTCACCAGGCTCCTCTGTCCTTAAGACTTCTCAGGCAAGAATACTGGAGTGGGCTGCCATTTCCATTGTAAAAATTTAGATTAGTAAGTTAATAATAAAAATGAGGGCAATTGTTAGGAGTTTGGAATGAATGGTCTGCTCTTTGCTTTTAGAATTTGTGACACAATGAAGTTTCATGTGATTGCTACATACTAAAATTTCAAAAACATTGCTTGTTTTATATTTAAAGAAAACGTCCCAGATACCCATATTTTTCTGTTTACAATGAAAAGGACACATATTAAGGTAGTTTTTGGCTTTTAAAAAATACTACCCTTTCTTCTGTTTTATTTATACTACTATTTTTTTCATCACTTTTGTTTTTTCTTTTTTGTTTTCTTTTCCTTTATGCCTCCTCTGACTTACTGAGCATTTTATATATGATTCCATTTTTCTTCTCTTAGTATATTAATTATAGTTCTTAAAAATTTTTCTAGTAGTTATCTTTTGATTTTTGAATATACATTTATAACTAATTCCAAGTTCAACTGTAACACTGTAGTACTTCATGGGTAGATAACATTCATAATTTCTTACTCCTGTGTCTTATAATATTAATGTCATTCATTTCACTTATTTATAAACTATAATCACTGAACACATTGTTACTGTTATTCTTTTGACACTATTATCTGTTACAATAATTAAGAATAAGAAAATAAAATTTCTACTTTACCTTCATTTATTCCTTTCCCAGTGCTCTTCCTTTTTTTTATGTGGATCCACATTTCTGACCTGCATCATTTTTGTTCTTTCTGAAGAACTAACATTATTTGAAAGGCAAGTTTACTGACAATGTATTCCCTTAACTTTTGTCTGAGAAAGTATTAATACGTCTTCACTTTTGAGAGATAATTTTACTGAATATGGAATTCTAGGTTAGTATTTTTCTTTCAAGACAGGAAATATTTCCCTCCAGTCTCTTCTTGCTTTCATGGTTTATGAAGAGAAGTCTGATATTCTTATCCTAGCTTCTCTATATGTGAAGCTGTCTTCATCACCCCCCTCCCACTCCGCTGGCTTCCTTCCGGGTTTTTTTCTTTTGTCTTTGATGTTCCACAGTTTCGACATAATATGCCTAAGTGTAGATTTTCTGGAGCTTCCCTGATAGCTCAGTTGGTAAAGAATCCACCTGCAATGCAGGAGACCCTGGTTCAATTCCTGGGTCAGGAAGATCTGCTGGAGAAGGGATAGACTATCTACTCCAGTATTCTTGGGTTTCCCTTGTGGCTCAGCTGGTAAAGAATCTGCCTGCAATGTGGGAGACCTAGATTCGATTTCTGAGTTGGGAAGATCTCCTGGAGAAGGGAAGGGCTACCCACTCCAGTAGATTTTTGCTATTTTTCCTGCTTGGTTCTGTCTGAGCTTCCTAGATATGTGGTCTGGTATCTTTCATTAATTTGAGGAAATTCTCAGTCATTATTGCTTCAAATATTTATTCTGAATTTTTCCTCCTTTTTTAATCCTTATCATATTGCCACCTTGTATATATTATACCAGGTGTATTTGTCCCATAGTTCTTGGGTATTCTGTTTGATTTCCCAGCCCCATGCCCAGTCTTTTTACTCTTTGTGTTGCAGTTTTGAAAGTTTCTATTGATATATCTTGAAGTTCAGTGATTCTTTCCTCAGCTGTGTGCAGACTATTGATGTACCCATCAAAGACATTCTTCATTTCTGTTAATGCTTTTTCTTTTTAGCATTTTCTTTTGATTCTTTCTTAGTGTTACCATTTCTCTGCTTACTTTACCCAAATGTTCTTATATGTTGTCAGTTTTTCCAGTAGATCCCTTAGCATATTAATCATGGTTGTGTTAGATTGCTGTCTGGTAATTCCAGCATCTCTGCCATATTTGAGTGTGATTCTGATGCTTGCAAAGTTGCTTCAAACCATCTCTTTGTGTGTTTTAATATATCCTGTACTTTTGTTGTTGTTGAAAGCTAGACATAATGTAGAGTGTAAAAGGACTGGAAGTAAGTAGGCCTTTGGTATGAGTTTTTATGTTTATCTGGCAGGAATATGCTCTGGAGTACAAAGTGGCAACTCACTCCAGTATTCTTGCCTGGAAAATGCCGTGGACAGAGGAGTCTGGTGGGCTACAGTCCATGGGGTTACAGGGAGTTGGGCACAACTGAGCACACACATACACGCAGCATGCAGGACTTCTGCTAAAGTGAGGTCTGAGATGTGTGGTTCTTTCTTTGCATGTCCCTGTTATTTAGAAGCACTGCTGATGTGGCAGTGAGGTATGACAGTGATGGAAAGAAGCAGTCTGTTGTCCTGTGATGAGCTTTTAGTCTTTTCATGAGGCAGTGCCTCTGTGACCTTTCCAAGTATCTCTTGGTCCCCAACCTAACTTTAAGTGAGACAAGAAGGCTAGAGGGTGCTGGAGTTGGGCATTTCCCTTTCCCCACATGAAAACCTAGAGCAGGCTGGAATTGGGCGTTTCTCGGCTTAGTTACTTTGGCTACCTGATGCGAAGAGCCAGCTCATTGTAAAAGACCCTGATGCTGGGAAGAATTGAAGGCAAAAGGAGAAGAAGGCGGCAGAGAATTAGATGGTTAGGTAGTATCACTGACTCAATAGATGTGAATTTGAGCAAACTCTAGAAGATAGTGAAGGACAAGGAAGCATGGTATGCTGCAGTCCATAGGGTTGCAGAGAATTGGACACGACTTAGTGACTGAACAACAGCAACTTAGTTATACTCTGGGAAAAGCCCAGTTGGTTTGGAGCTAATGTAATAGTAGGGCAGGTATATTAGATCTGCCAGGGCTTTCTTAATAAAGCACCACAAACTGTTCGGCTTAAATGACAATTTATCACCCCAGTTCTGGAGGCTTGAAGCCCGTGATGAGTTTTGGCAGGTTGGGTGCCTTCTGAGGGCTGTGAGAAGGAATCTGTTCACTGCCTTGTCTCTAGCTTCTGCTGATTTGCTGGCAGCCTTTGGCATTCCTTAACCAGTAGAAGCATCACCCAGTCTTCAGCTTTCACCATTCTCCCTTGGTGTATGTTTGTGTCTAGATTTCCTCTTCTTTGAAGGACACTAATTGTATTGGACTAGAGGCCCACCCTACTCCAGTATAACCTCATCCTAACTTGACTAATTACATATGCAAAGATTTTATTTTCAAGTAAGGTCACCTTGTGAGGAACTGGGAATTAGGACTTCAACACCCAAATTTGGGGGTATCTATTTCAGTTCCGACAGCAAGCCTTGTTAAGAAGGACAAAGTGCTCCAATTGTATTTCAAAGTGGCCACATTTCCCCTCCCTCTGCTGAAGCATGATGGGATTTTTCTCCAGTCCTCACAGTGAACCTGGCAATCCCGCTGGAGGTAAAACTAACAAAAGTATGAGAACTCTCTGACAAGACATAGCCCCTCTGGAATTTTTAACTCTGAAGTTTGTCCTCACTGAACCTCCAGGGTGTTGTCAATTACAGTTTAGGTTTTCCTGCCCCAGTCCTGCCCAGCAGCAGTGGTCTCTGCTTCTGGGCTTCTGCTCCAGCTAGCTATGATACTTTGTATCCACCTCTCTCAAAGTTGAGGGGTGGCAGTTTGCTCTGTGACCTCCTTTCTCCCATAGATCCAAAAAGAGCTGTTGATTTTCAGTTTGTTCAACTTCTTTTCCTGTGAGGATGGAATTGATAACTTTTAAGCTCACTTCATGGGAAATAGATGGGGAAACCATGGAAACAGTGTCAGACTTTATTTTGGGGGGCTCCAAAATCACTGCAGATGGTGATTGCAGCCATGAAATGAAAAGATGCTTACTCCTTGGAAGGAAAGTTATGACCAAACTAGATAGCATATTCAAAAGCAGAGACATTACTTTGCCAACAAATGTCCGTCTAGTCAAGGCTATGGTTTTTCCAGTGGTCATGTATGGATGTGAGAGTTGGACTGTGAAGAAAGCTGAGTGCTGAAGAATTGATGCTTTTTAACTGTGGTGTTGGAGAAGACTCTTGAGAGTCCCTTGGACTGCAAGGAGATCCAACCAGTCCATTCTAAAGGAGATCAGTCCTAGGTGTTCTTTGGAAGGACTGATGCTGAAGCGGAAACTCCAGTACTTTGGCCACCTCATGGGAAGAGTTGACTCATTGGAAAAGACTCTGATGCTGGGAGAGATTGGGGGCAGGAGGAGAAGGGGACGACCGAGGATGAGATGGCTGGATGGCATCACCAACTTGATGGACATGAGTTTCGGTGAACTCTGGGAGTTGGTGATGGACAGGGAGGCCTGGTATGCTGCAATTCATGGGATTGTAAAGAGTCAGACATGACTGAGCGACTGAACTGAACTGAAGCTCTTTGCATGCTAGACTAGAGACCAGAAATATTTGTCCTTTTTATGGTCAGAATTATGTATATATATCATAATAGATTTATAGTAGTCTGACCCACTGTCTGTTTAAAGACTGTCTCTGTGGTGGTGTCATAGAACTGCCTTTTTTCTATCTGTTCTAATTCCATCTATCCTTTGGGAGAGAAAATGGTTCAAGTTTCCCATGCAAAACTGAAAGTGTATCAAATTATATTATACTGAGATGCCAGGACCTGCAGTTTTTCACTCTTTAATCTACTTGGGCCACATTAAGGCAGTCTTTTCTAGTAGGGTCAGTAGCAGATATTAGTGATACCGAGAGCTTTGCGTTAGAAAAATACACTTGCTGTTACCTGCGTGATTATTATTATTATTATTACCATTATCATGGTAGAAAAAATTGTTTTAGCTAACCTGTTAAGTTTTTATTTGAAGTCTGTACAGCATTACATTGATTCAGTTATTGTTTATACTTGATCAGGTTATACAGCTAAGTTTTTTTTTCTATCCATAAAATCTTTAGGCTTATAAAATCTATTCTTCCTGCTTATGCAGGTGATCACTCAAAACAATATACCTTTTTCCTATGGGTATCAGATAAGTGACAAAAATTCTATTGAGATTTGGAAGAGGACATTTTGACACTTGATTGTTAGAGTAAGGAAATGGAAAGCAATCCTATCCGCTAAAGATCTGTCTTCAATCTGCTATTACATTGATTTGATGTGGCAGCATCTTTGCTGTTAGCCTGTCTCCTTTGGACTGTGCTTCATAAAAGTGTATATAAGATTGCAGCTGTTCCTCTCTGAGGAATACCGGCTGCTTTGCACAGCATTCAGGGTCAGCATGGAGAGTGGAGAGACTGAGTACTGGCTTCCTTCTTGCTGGAGGACAGGTTTCCATCTAGGCAGTTACCTGTCCCGTTTGTGGAACATTATTGTTGATTGTGTTACAGTTTCGTGCAAATTGTAGGTATTGTCTTTGCTACCTATAATTAACACATTTAAAGCATTTTTTCAGGCAAATTGGCAAACTCAGGTTTTTGTTTAATTTGCACAGGAGTCCACTATGGAATTTTTAATATGGGATAAATGTGGAAAGCTGGGACTTCAGCTTCCTGGCTTTATGAAGTGACTTGATTTGAATAAAAACTATATGGAAAATAATTTTCTTTGCTCTTATGGGTTGTGAGTCATTATTTGCATTCTTAATCCAAAGGTACTGAGTAGTCATCAGTATGACACCACCTCCAAGGGCTGGATATATGGAAATGAGCAAAGAGTTCAGACAGGATTTAGGCTAAGCTGAGGTGGCCCACAGTTGTCAAAGCAACTCACTAAAGGTGACTGTGAAGTAGTCTTTCTCAGAGATCTAGAAAAGCAGTCTAGACTGGCCTGTTTTTGTGCACCTTTTAGAATGAAGGGGAAGGACTAGATAAAACTTTTTTATTCTTGCAAAATATTCATTTTCTTTGTCAAATATTTTGAAATCAGAAATTTGAATATTAGAATCATTTTTAAGTTATACTTTTCAAAATTGACATATAGTTTATCCTTCCCAGAAATAGCCAATTATACTAGATTATACTTTTAATTGATTTTCACAGACTGAGTGAATATTTTCTCCAACCTGAATTTTGGAGTATGTTTAGAGTGTGTTTGTGTGTGTGTGTGCATGCTTCAAATGACATACGTATACTCTATTTTAAAGCTGACTAAAGAAAGCCTTGTGTCAGTCTTATAAAATTCTCCCTTTAAATGTCTACATCATGTGAGTCAATTCTGTCATTAAAATAGAAATTCCCTAAAGAGTAGATAAAGTCTAGGTCTAAAATACATAATTTTGACAGCCATTAAAATTAGGAATGAGTATTTGGCAAAGGAGGTAGCTGATAAAAGACATAATAGAAATATGCTTGAGAAATGGATATAACAAATTGCTTTTATGTGTAAGACTGATAAGCAGCAGTCAGAAATGGATGTAAATTTGTTAATGCTACAATTTACTTATTAAAGTTTTGATTATGTTGATTTTCCTGATCATTTCCCAGCAGACACATTATTTCCCTCAAAAACGAATGCATCAAAATCTATTCATTTGGGTGATTTGCTTGGTTTGATGCATATTCACATCTTCAGTACTTGTAAAGGGTTTTGTGAATAAATGTTCTGGAAAGAATTAAGTACTGTGGTTTATCGGCAGGTGCTTATTTCTGATTTTAATCTGCTCCATAGTCTTGCATTTGTAAGACATATTACCAGAAGTCTGACATAGGTATAATATTAGTACCACCTACTGCAGATGGTGATTGCAGCCATGAAATTAAAAGATGCTTACTCCTTGGAAGGAAAGTTATGACCAACCTAGACAGCATATTCAAAAGCAGAGATATTACTTTGCCAATAAAGGTCTGTCTAGTCAAGGCTATGGTTTTTCCAGTGGTCTTGTATGGATGTGAGAGTTGGACTGTGAAGAAAGCTGAGTGCTGAAGAATTGATGCTTCTGAACTATGGTGTTGGAGAAGACTCTTGAGAGTCCCTTGGACTGCAAGGAGATCCAACCAGTCCATCCTAAAGGAGATCAGTCCTGGGTTTTCTTTGGAAGGACTGATGCTGAAGCTGAAACTCCAATACTCTGGCCACATGATGCAAAGAGTTTCTGACTCATTGGAAAAGACCCTGATGCCGGGAGGGAGGGATTGGGGGCAGGAGGAGAAGGGGACGACAGAGGATGAGATGACTGGAGGGCGTCACCGACTCAATGGACATGAGTTTGGGTGGACTCCAGGAGTTGGTGATAGACAGGGAGGCCTGGCGTACTGTGATTGATGGGGTCGCAAGGAGTCGGACACGACTGAGCAACTGAACTGAACTGTGTATAAACATATGGAAAGTACATGGACTCACCTTAATGTCAAGAATTGGTTTGCATTCCCTTTCTCTTTTACCTAATTGTGTTCTATTGAGACACAACTTTGATTCTACAAAGAGAACTGTCATTCCCCTGAGTGTGCCATCTTCATCTCCTATTTTCTCCATGTAGAACTTTCTGTCAGGACTTAGTCCTAGCTACATCTCACTTTACGGCCCTAGTCCTTGTAATTTTCACTCCTCTAGTCTACATTTTGGGTCCATCTGTTTGAAGACAGTCCAGTGTACTGTTTAGTTCATCAGTTCGGTTTAATTCAGTGTGCGTTTACCGAGCATCTGTTATTTTGTGACAGTACTGTGCCAATGCTGGGGAAACGGTGATGAATGCAGCACCGTCTTTGGTTTCAGAATTTATTGTATAGTTGGGACAGACACTTAGATAGTTTTCAAGTTATGTGATCAGAACTCAGGTGGTGGTCTACATAGGGAATAGGCAGTCATTTAACAAAATCCTGCCTTAAAGGCAGTTGTGAAATAAAGAAAGAGGAAAACTTGATCTTTGGGATTTACAGCCTATTTGAGGAAATACTGAATTAGCCTCAGCATGTATTGAAATCCACAAGTAGCAGAATTTAGTGAGATCCTTGCCCAACCTCTGGTCAAGACTGAGGGTCATAAAGCTCTTTATTTGGAAAAGATTTTCTATTCTAAATATAATTCCTATTCTGTAACTGCAGGGTCTTGTTAATAAAAATAGGAGTGCTATGTACCACCATATAGAATACTTACAACCCCTAGATCATTCTCGAGTCCAGATATTCCTGCCTATGGCTGTTGGTGTGCTGCACCTGCGTTACAGTTGTGTTTAAAGACTGCTTCCCTTAAATCTTGAGGGGCACCTCTTAGGGTACACAGAGTACCTTGTAATCAGTCTGATTTCTGATGGGCCAGATAAATATGGTCGTTTTCTATGTGCCATTATGAGAAAAAACTAGAAGTGTTGATTTAGACCATTAACCTTTCTGGCTGTCTCTCTGTCTCCCCCCCACCCCCACCCCGTTTAACGATTTATTTATTTATTATTTGATTTTAATGAAGTATAGTTGATTTAAAGTGTTATGGTAATATCTTCTGTATGGAAAAGGGAGTCAGTTATTCATATACATATTCTTTTTCATATTCTTTTCCCTTATGGTTTGGCACAGGATATTGAATATAGGTTCCTGTGCTACACAGTAGGATCTTGTTGCTTATCCATTCTGTATATGGGTTTGCATCGGCTAATCCTAAACTCCCGTTCCATCCCACCTGTAGTCCCTTCCTCCACCTTGGCAACCACAAGTGTGTTCTCTGTATCTGTGAATCTGGTTTTGTTTCA
Source organism: Ovis canadensis (assembly GCF_042477335.2). Taxonomy (NCBI): domain Eukaryota; kingdom Metazoa; phylum Chordata; class Mammalia; order Artiodactyla; family Bovidae; genus Ovis; species Ovis canadensis. The sequence continues at coordinate 205,431,415 of NC_091245.1, read as the reverse complement.
TAGATATGTTGATTTGTGTTGTATTTTAGATTCTGCATATAAGTGATAGCATGCAGTATTTATTTTCTCCTTCTGACTTAATTCAATTAGTATGTTCTCTAGGTCAATCCATGTTGGTACAAATAGCATTAATTCCTTTTGATGGCTGAGTAATATTCCGTGTGTGTGTGTGTGTGTGTGTGTGTGTGTGTGTGTGTGTACACACCATTTGTTTTTTATCCATTCATCTGATGGACATTTAGTTTGTTTTCATGTCTTGAATATTGTGAATAGTGCATGTATCTTTTTGAATTAGAGTTTTCTTTTCTCTGGTTAAGAGTGGGGTTGCTAGGGCATATGGATGGGAACTATTTTTAGTTTTTTTGAGTAACCTCCATACTGTTTTCCACAGTGGCTGCACCAGTTTACATTCTAACCAACAGTGTAAGAGGGTTCCCTTTTTTTCACACCCTCTCTAGCATTTGTTATTTGTAGACTTTTTAGTGATAGCCTTTCTGATTGGTGTGAGGTGATACGTCATTGTCATTTTAACTTGCATTTCTTTGATAATTAGTGATGTTGAGCATCTCTTTGTGTGCCTTTTGAACATCTGTATGTCTTTGGAGAAGTTTCTGTTTAGGTTTTCCTGTCCATTTTTTGATTGGATTTTTTTGTTGTTGTTGAGTTGTAGAAGCTGTTTGTATATTTTGAAAATTAAGCCCCTGTGCCATCGTTCACATATACTTTCTCCCATTCCATAGGTTGTCTTTTTGTTTTGTTTATATTTCATTTGTTGTGCAAAAGCTTGTAATTGGCTTATGTACCATTTGTTTGTTTTTATTTCTATTGTCTTGGGAGGCTGACCTAAGAAAACATTGCTATAATTTATGTCAGAGAATTTTTTGCCTATGATCTTTTCTAGGAGTTCTATGGTGTCTTGTTTTATAAATAAGTCTTTGAGCAATTTTGAGCTCATGTGTATGCATAGTGTGAGGGTATGCTCTAACTTCTTAGATCTATATGCAGCTGTTCAACTTTTCCAGCACCACCTGCTGAAGAGATTGTCTTTTCTCCATTTTATATTCTTGCCTCCTTTGTCAAAGATTAATTGACCATAGGTGTGTGGGTTTATTTCTGGGATCTCTGTTCCGTTTCATTGGTCCATATATCTGTTTTTGGGCCAGTATCACACTGTTTAATCATAACTGTAGCTTTGTAATCAAAGGTTTGTCTGAAGTCTGGAAGGGTTATGTCTCCTGTTTTTCTTCTTTTTCCTCAAGACTGCTATGGCAATTCTGGGTCTTTTATGGTTCCATATAAATTTTAGGATATTTGTTCTCGTTCTGTGAAAAATGGGTAATTTGATAGCAATCACATTAAATCAGTAGATTGCTTTGGGTAGTATTGCCTTTTTAACAGGATTCTTCCAACCCAAGAGCATGGGATATCTTTCCTTTTCTTTGAATTATCTTTAGTTTCCTTTATTAATGTTTTGTAGTTCTTAGCATGAAAGTCTTTTACCTCCTGGGAGAGGTTTATTCTTAAATTTTTTTTGGATGCAATTTCAAAAGGTGTTTTTTAAAATATATATATTCCCTTTCTGCTATTTGACTGTTAGTATAAAGAAATGTCACTGATTTCTGTTTGTTAATCTTGTATCCTGCTGCATTGCTGAATTCATTTATCAATTCTAGTAGTTTTTGTGTGGAGTCTTTAAGGTTTTCTATATATAGTATCACATCATCTGTGTATAATGATAATTTAACCTCTTCCCTACCAATTTGAATACCCTTTTATTTCTTGTCTGACTGCTGTGGCAGGGATTCCAATATGATCTTGAAGAGAATTAGTGAGAGGCATCTTTGTCTGGTTCCAGATTTTAGTGTGAAGGCTTTCAGCATTTCACTGTTGAATATTATATTGGCTGTGGGTTTTATGTTGAGCTGTTATAAACAGCTTTTATGTTGAGCTATGTTCCCTCTATATCCATCTTTGTAAGGGTTTTTTTAAGAATCATGAATGGATGTTGAATTTTATCAAATGCTTTTTCTGCGTCTGTTGAGATCATCGTATAGTTTATGCCCTTTCTCTTGTTGATGTGATGTATCACATTGATTAGTCTGCATATGGTGAACCATCTTTGTGACACTGCGTTGAATCCAGCTTGGTCATGGTGTATGACCTTTTTTATGTGTTGTTAGATTCAGTTTGCTAATATTTTGTTGAGAATTTTTGCATCTATATTTATCAAAGGTATTGACCTGTAATTTTCTTTTCTTGGTGGTGTGTCTTTGTCTAGTTTTGGTATTAGGGTGACAGTGGCTTCATTAAATGTCTCTGGGAGTATTCCTTCCTCTTTGGTTCTTTTGGAAGAGTTTGAGAAGGATCTGTGTAAGTTCTTTGTATATTTAGTAGAATTCTCCTATGAAGCCATCTGGTCCTGGACTTTTTGTTTTGGTAGGGATTTTTTTTTTTCAATTACAGATTCTATTTCATTTCTAGAGATTGGTCTATTCAGACCGTTAGCCTTTCTTTAGAAGGTTAGTTTTCCAAGTCATTTTTGTATCTTCTTAACCCTGTTCCAGTTCTTTATATACAGAGCCTTGGTTGAGGAATTCTGAAGAGAAGACAAACTCCCAGAAAAACTGACTTATTTTGAGGGTAGAGAGAAAATGATTCTTAGATCTCCAATGAGCAGCAGTTGATTTTTCTAAATATTTCCAGTAGTCTCCACCATGATAAAACTAATCCTTGACCTCCATAGCTTTTGTATAGGCATTATAAATAGCAGGCTTTGATAATGGCTGACATTCCAGGCAAATGAACCATAAATTTAATATATCTTACTCTTATCCACTTGCTTGTTTTCGCAACAGCCAAATAATTAGCTATTGCTGCATTGTGCAAGATGCTGTTGCAGGCTTTCAGAATTCACTAGTGAGAAGATACCTGGTGGATGCCCTCACAGAATTTATAGTCTTTTACGGAAGATAGATAATTAAAGAAGTGATTACAACATGATGTGATTGGTACTATAAGGGAAGTAGAGTAGGGACAGTTGTTGAGACTGGAAGATGGCTTATTGTATATAGTCATTCATGGATCAAATTATTCAAACTAAACTGTGTCATCTTTGGGGTTTTTTTTGAGCAATAATAGAACTTTGTGTGTGATTTAGAGGAGCCCGCACTGAATCTCATTTCCATAATTATTTAAGGTGAATTGAGAAGCATTGTGATTTAGAATGTCTCTATCATATATAATTCACCTTAATAACCTAAGTAACATTAAGACTTTTAACCCACAATTATACCTGACCAAAAGGTAGTCTTGGTTTTAAGGTAACGTTTTGTGTTGTTGTTGTTCAGTCGCTGAGTTGTATCCAATTCTTTGCAAAACCACGCACTTGTAGACCATCAGGCTCCTCTGTCCATGGTATTTCACAGGTAAGAAAACTGGAGTGGGTTGCATTTCCTTCTCCACGGAATCTTCCCCACCCAGGGATCAAACTTGCATATCCTACATTGGTAGGCGGATTCTTCACCACTGAGCCACCTGGGAAACTTAGCATGCTTTTTATTTGTAGCCTTAATTACAGATATGATTAAATAATGCTACTCTCTTGCCTTTTCTGTTTTCAGGGAAGGTATTCATGTAAATCAAGAATCGCTGCAGATATCTCCCTGGATCATAGAGCAGTTCATTGAGCTCTTGTGTCAGTTCAGCCCAAACCACGTTATTGAGACGCTGCAAGTCCTTGAGTGCTACCGCCTAGAAGAAACTATTCAGGTAAGACCAATGCTGTAGAGAAGGAAAGAGTCAATGTTTATCATTCACTGTTTTACAGATGAGCACAGGGAGATGCATATGTTAAATCAGTTGCCTGAGTTTATGTCCAGTATGTGCTAGCATCGAAGATTGAACCCACTTCATTTGACTCCATGGTGCATGCTTTTCTTTGCTGTGATAAATTGCCTCTCTGTTCATTCTGGTGAAGTCAGAAACAGCACATGCCAATAATTGTTATTAATCAAGTTTCACAGGCATTTTAGCCAACAGGACAAACACAGAAAAAGGAATACAATAAAAACATTAAAAGGGAAAGACCAAACTCTTACTTGCAGACACTGATGGTTTAGATAATCTTGTGATAGTGTCGTGAGACTTACGAGGCTAAATGGCAATTAGCACAGTCATTGCCTTGATTCTCCTTCCTTGTTTTCTTCCAATTCCAAATGGAAATGTGTGTGTGTATGCACATATGTGCATATGTATATATACGCACATGTTCTAATCTACCATAAGAGGCTAGTATGTTCCCTGTTTAAAGTTGTTTTTAAGCTGCCATTATGTCTTTGCTGTCAATACTGATGAAACAGTAACCTGTATTTTCTGCATCCACTCGTAACTCCCCACATGATTCAGTTCAGTTCAGCCGCTCAGTCATGTTCAACTCTTTGTGACCCCATGAACTAGAGCACGCCAGGCCTCCCTGTCCATCACCAACTCCCAGAGTCCACCCAAACCCATGTCCATTGAGTCAGTGATGCCATTCAACCATCTCATCCTCTGTCATCCCCTTCTCCCCCTGCCCTCAATCTTTCCCAACATCAGGGTCTTTTTAAATGAGTCAGCTCTTCGCATGAGGTAGACAAAGTATTGGAGTTTCAGCTTCAGAAACAGTCCTACCAGTGAACACCCAGGACTGGTCTCCTTTAGGATGGACTAGTTGGATCTCCTTGCAGTCCAAGGGACTCTCAAGAGTCTTCTCCAACACCACAGTTCAAAAGCATCAATTCTTCTGTGCTCAGCTTTCTTTATAGTCCAACTCTCACATCCATACATAACCACTGGAAAAACCATAGCCTTAACTAGACGGACCTTTGTTGACAAAGTAATGTCTCTGCTTTTCAATATGATATCTAGGTTGGTCATAACTTTCCTTCCAAGGAGTAAGCGTCTTTTAATTTCATGGCTGCAGTCACCATCTGCAGTGATTTTGGAGCCCCCAAAAATAAAGTCTGACACTGTTTCCACTGTTTCCCCATCTATTTGCCATGAAGTGATGGGACCAGATGCCATGATCTTCGTTTTCTGAATGTTGAGCTTTAAGCCAACTTTTTCACTCTCCTCTTTCACTTTTATCAAGAGGCTTTTTAGTTCCTCTTCACCTTCTGCCATAAGGGTGGTGTCATCTGCATATCTGAGGTTATTGATACTTCTCCCAGCAATCTTGATTCCAGCTTGTGCTTCATCCAGCCCAGCATTTCTCATGATGTACTCTGCATATAAGTTAAATAAGCAGGGCGACAATATACAGCCTTGACATACTCCTTTTCCTATTTGGAACCAGTCTGTTGTTCCATGTCCAGTTCTAACTGTTGCTTCCTGAGCTGCATACAGGTTTCTCAAGAGGCAGGTCAGGTGGTCTGGTATTTCCATCTCTTTCAGAATTTTCCACAGTTTATTGTGATGCACACAGTCAAAGGCTTTGGCATAGGCAATAAATTAGAAGTAGATGTTTTCTGGAACTCTCTTGCTTTTTTGATGATCCAGCATGATTAAATTGTTCTAAATTATGAAATATTTCAAAATATGCAGAAGTGTGCAAAATATCAAATACATATGTGCCCATGAACCCAACTCTTTAGATATTAATGTTTTGCCATACTGACTTCAGATCTTTGTTGTTTGTTTTAGAAATAGGAGAAAATGATCCTTTGTCTGTCATGTCTCCCCTGAGGTTACCACCAACCTGAAGATGGGAAGTTTCTTCTTCCCATCCTTCTTAAAAAATTTTTCCTATGTAAGAATTGAATTTACCTATAAAACACAAGTTACAGTTTTGTATGCTTTAAAATTTTTTATTAATGGTATCATACATAATCCTATTGCAAATTGCTTTTTGTTAATTTTTTGTCTATCAGTTTTTATGCATGTAGCTGTAGTTCTTTCATTTTCTTTTTGTGATGCAAAAATAGTTTATGACACCATTTATGTAAAGTTAGATAATATTAACAATAGAAATGATCAGCTATATCCATAGGGATTTAGCGTGTCACGCAAATGAATAAATATTTTAACAAATAACACTTCAGTTGTCATGAACAGTTGATCAGAAATTTTGTTTTTAAAAAAAGAGCCTCAAACTAAACAGTAAAAGTTTTGCATTGTCAGAGTAGTTCTTTCATTTTAATGTGTATTGAATGACCGTGCCACAGTTTATGTATTTTCCTATCATAGTGTTGCCAGTTTTTTGCCATTATAAACAATGCTACTCTGGACATCTTTGTACATATCTTCTATGTACCCATCTGAGATTTCTCTAAGCAGTATGCCTTAAAGTGGAATTCTTTCGACAATAGAGTAGCTTAATTCTCCTCATATTGCCAAGTTGACTTCTTAGTTGTTTCCATTCTCATCATTAGTGTTTGAAATGTGCTACTTTTTTATGTCCTTGCTGATTTCTAGTATTTTAGACTTCTTAGTTTTTGCCAGTATGATTATTATCATTGCTTACTCATGACATTGCATATCTTTCATGTTTAGTGACACTTTGGATTTTCTTTTCTCTGAATTATGTATTCATATCATTTGTCCAGTTTCCTATTAAGATTGTGCCCTTTCTTACTGATTTCTAGAAGTTCTTTCTAATTTCTGGATCTCTAGTTATTTACTGATTCTATGTGTTGGAGATGCCCTCTTCCAGTCTGTTATTGCATGTCTTTTAATGTGTCTTTAGTGACTTGTAGTGTAATTTATCAGTCTTTTCCTTTAGTATCAAAATTTTGTGTGTGTGACCTTTATTTCCTACTTTAGTGGCATTAAAGATATCCTCTTATATGAGTTTTGCAGTTTGAGACTTTTTTCATTTAGGCGTGTAATGCATCTGGAATTTATTTTTGTAAAGGAGGAATTTATATATATATATATATTTTTTTCCATGTACGTGGTGAATGGTCCATGTGGCTTTTTTGGCTGTGTTAGGTCTTCATTGCTGCACAGGCTTCTCTCTCGTTACGGTGAGCGGAGTCTGCTCTCTAGTGGAGCATGGGCCTCTGATTGCCGAGGCTTCTCCTGTTGAGGAGCATGGACTCCAGAGCACACAGGCTTCAGTAGTTGTGGTACATGGGCTCATTAGTTGTGGCTCCTGGGCTCTAGAGCACAGGCTCAATAGCTGTGGCACAGCAGCTTAGGTCTTTAATCCATTTTGAGTTTATTTTTGTGTACAGTGTTAGAGAATGTTCTAATTTTGTTCTTTTACATGTAGTTGTCCAGTTTTCCCAGCACCGCTTATTAAAGAGACTGTCTATTCTGCATTGTGTATTCTTGCCTCCTTTGTCATACATTGGGTGACCATATGTGTGTGTGTTTATCTCTGGGCTTTCTGTCCTGTTCTTTTGTATTTCTGTTTTTGTGCCAGGGCCATACTGTCTTAATGACTGTAGCTTTGTAATACAGCATTGAGTTAGGGAACCTGATTCTTCCAGCTCCTTATTTCTTAAGATTGGTTTGGCTATTTGAGGTCTTCTGTGTTTCCATATAAATTGTAAAATTTTTGCTTCTAATTCTGTGGAAAATGTCATTGGTAATTTGATAGGGATTGCATTGCATCTGCGGATTGCTTTGAGTAGTATAGTCATTTTCACAATATTGCTTCTTCTAATCCAAGAACATGGTATATCACTCCGTTTGTGTCATCTTTGATTTCTTTCATCAGTATCTTATAGTTTTCTGAGTATAGGTCTTCTGCCTCTTTAGGTAGGTTTATTCTTAGGTATTTTATTCTTTTTGTTGCAAAGGTAAATGGGATTGTTTCCTTAATTTCTCTGTGTGATCTTTCATTGTTAGTGTATAAGGATGCAAGAGATTTCTGTACATTTATTTTGTATCCTGCAGCTTTACCAGATTCATTGATTAGCTCTAGTAGTTTTCTGATCCTAAAAGACTAAAGGCAGCTAAAGACATCTTTAGGATTTTCTATGTGTAGTATCATACCATCTGCAAGCAGTGACAGTTTTGCTTCTTTTTCAGTTTGAATTTCTTTTTATTTCCTTTTCTTCTCTGACTGCCATGGCTGAGACTTCAAAGACTATGTTGAATAGTGGTGACCAGAGTAGACATCGCTGTCTTGTTCCTGATCTTAGAGGAAATGCTTTCAGTTTTCACCATTGAGAGTATTGTTTGCTGTGGGCTTGTCATGAAGAGAAAAAAGTGTCGGTTGCTCAGTTGTGTCTGACTCTTTGCAACCCCATGGACTATAGCCCATCCAGTCTCCTTTGTCCATGGAATTCTTCAGGTAAGAATACTGGAATGGGTAGCTTCCCTTCTCCAGGGGATCTTCCTGACCCAGGAATCAAACCCTGGTCTCCTACATTGCAGGCAGATTCTTTACCATCTGGGCCACCAGGGAAGCTCATGGACTTGTCATATATGGCCTTTATCCTGTTGAGATAAGTTCCCTCTATGCCCATTTTATGGAGAGATTTTTTTTTTTAATCATAAATGGGTTTTTAATTTTGTCAGAAGCTTTTCTGCATCTGTTGAGATGAACTTATGGTTTTTATTCTTCAGTTTGTTAATGTAGTGTATCATGTGGACTGATTTATGGATGCTAAAGAATCCTTGCATCTCTGGAATAAATCCCACTTAATCATGGTATGATCCTTTTAATGCATTGTTGGTTTCAGTTTGCTAGTATTTTCTTGAGTGTTTTTATGGCTGTATTCATTAGTGATATTGGCTTGTAAATTTTTTTTGGTAGTGCCTTTGTCTGATTTTGGTATCAGAGTGATAGTGGCCTGATAATATGAACTTGGGAGTGTTCCTTCCTCTGCAATATTTTGGAAGAGTTTCAGAAGGATAGGTGTTAACTCTTCTCTAAAAGAGCAAGAGAGTTCCAGAAAAACATCTACTTCTGATTTATTGCCTTCGCCAAAGACTTTGACTGTGTGGATCACAACAAACTGTGGAAGATTCTTCAAGAGATGGAAATACCAGACCACCTGACCTGCCTCCTGAGAAATCTGTATGCAGGTCGAGAAGCAACAGTTAGAACTGGACATGGAACAACAGACTGGTTCCAAATAGGAAAAGGAGTACGACAAGGCTGTATATTGTCACCCTCCTTTTTTAACTTATGTGCAGAGTACATCATGAGAAACGCTGGACTGGATAAAGCACAAGCTGGAATCAAGATTGCTGGGAGAAATATCAATAACCTTAGATGTGCAGATGACACCACCCTTATGGCAGAAAGTGAAGAGGAACTAAAAAGCCTCTTGATGAAAGTGAAAGAGGAGAGTGAAAAAGTTGGCTTAAAGCTCAACATTCAGGAAACGAAGATCATGGCATCTGGTCCCATCACTTCATAGCAAATAGAAGAGAAACAATGAGAGAGCATTTTCTTGGGCTCCACAATCACTGCAGATGGTAACTGCTGTCATGAAATTAAAATTTTCTTTCTCTTTGGAAGAAAAGCAATGACCAACCTAGACAGCATATTAAAACAGAGACATTACTTTGCGAACAAAGCTATGGTTTTTCCAGTGGTCATGTATGGATGTGAGAGTTGGACTATTAAGAAAGCTGAGCACTGACGAATTGATGCTTTTGAACTGTGGTGTTGCAGAAGACTTTGAGAGTCCTTTGGACTGCATGGAGATCCAACCAGTTCATCCTAAAGGGAATAGTCCTGCATATTCATTGGAAGGACTGATGCTAAAGCTGAAATTCCAATCCTTTGACCACCTGATGCGAAGAGCTGACTCACTGGAAAAGACCCTGATGCTGGGAAAGATTGAAGGCAGGAGGAGAAGGGGACGACAGAGGATGAGATGGTTGGATGGCGTCACTGACTCGATGGACATGAGTTTGAGTAAGGTCCAGAAGCTAGTGATGGACAGGGAAGGAAGCCTGGTGTGCTGCAGTCCATGGGGCTGCAGAGTCAGACATGACTAAGCGACTGAACTGAAATGCTTGATAGAATTCACCTGTGGAGCAGTTGGTACCTGGACTTTAGTTTGTTGGAAGTTTTTAAATCGTAATTTTGGTTTTGGTACTTGTGGTTGGTCTGTTCATATTATCTATTTCTTTCTCTTTCAGTCTTAAAAGGTTGTATCTTTCTAAGAATTTGTCCATTTCTTCTAGGTTGTCCGTTTTACTTGTATATAGTTGTTTGTAGTAGTGTCTTATGGTTCTTTGTGTATTTTTGGTGTTGGTTTAAACTTGTTTTTCGTTCTGCTGTTAAGTCCTTGTGTATTTCAAATTCTTCTTGTTGAATTCTTCAGCTTTGATAATCCTCTTTTCTATTTTCTTTTTGTTTCAGTTATCACTGTGTTCATCTTATTTTCCCTCTTTCAGATAGCATTTTATTAGTAATGCTTTGAACTCTTTTCGGGTAAATTATTTATCACTTTTTGTTTCCCATCCCCTTAATGAATTTTTCTCTTTCATCTGAAACACATTCCTCTTTTTTATATCTTGTTTGACGTTCTCTGTTTTTCTCTGTGAGATTATGTGAAACAGCTCCCAGTCTTGAAGGCATGTCCATATGTGGGAGCATCCCTATGAAGTCTGCTTGTCCCCAGTGGCATCGGTGGAAGAGCTAAATTTAAAGTGAGCGTAGGCTGCGTCCTTCCCTGTTTTGTGCTATCAGGCTCTGTATTGCTGGCATGCAGGGCTAGAGTCTCTACCCTGTCAGGGGTGATGCCAGGGCCTGAGGGTCTGGAGCAGGGTTTCTTCCCAATGTGATGGTGCTTTCGCCATGGTTCAGGGTATGGCTGGGACCTGATTGCTTGGGACTGCACTTCTAAGATTGTTCCACTTTTTTTTTTTTTTTAAATTAGCAATTATTATTTACTTATGGCTGTGCTCAGTCTTCATTGCTATGCATGAGCTTTCTCAAGTTGCAGTGAGCAGGAGCTACTCTTGTGGTGAACAGGGGCTGTTCTTCCTTGTGGTGCATGAGCTTCTCATTGCAGTGGCTTCTCTTCTTGCAGAGCGCAAATTCTAGGCCCCCAGGTTTCAGTAGGTGTAGCACACAGGATCGGAAGTTGCTGCTTGTGGGCTGAAGAGCACAGGATTAGTAGCTGTGGCACACTGGCTTAGTTGATTTGCAGCATGTGGGATCTTTCCAGACCAGGGATTGAATCTGAGTCCCTTGCATTTGTTATGCCCAAGTCGCGAAATCTCCCAACGACCACCAGGGAGCCGATATCCGATGCAAAATCAAGAGAGTTTTTTATTACCAAGCTCCAGCTGGGGCTCCCACCGTTACCGACGCAGCGGCTATAGGGAGGAGCCCCGGGTTGTGGATTACATTGCTTATATAGGGAGTATACATGGAAAAAAAGGATTTCTAGGTAGGAGGATGTCTGATAGGTCACTTTCTTTTGAAGACTTGTGTGTTGGTTCTTGACTGTTCCCTATTGTCTAGGTAGACCACAAGTTCCTGAGTGTTAAGTCAGGAGATTTTGATCTGGGGTCCGATTGGCTCGTGGGTGGTGGGGTGAGGTCAGGGGATTTCCAAAGGCTGTTTTCCCGGAACCTTACAAAATGGAGTTTTTCTTTTAACAAAATGGAGTAGCTTAGGTTCTTCACATTGGCTGATGGATTCTTAACCACTGGACTACTAGGGAAATCCAATGTGTTCCCTTTTTTTCCTGGTGTGCACACATTGGGTAGAGGCAGGGTCTGGGCCAGAGTGGCTGAAGCCACACTAATAAGCTGGATCCGTTTTTACCTTTGTGCAGTTGCATCAACAATGGCAGTCTCCACCCTAGTTAGAGGCAGGCTGAGGGCCTGGGCTGGTTCCAGTCCTTCCTGATGCTTGCACTTAATTGTGTGCAGGCAGTGACAGACACTGCCAAGGCTGGAGGAAGGGTCAAAGTCGAGGCAGCTGCTGCTCCCTCCCAGGTACAGGCATGCACGCTAATCCCTGCAGTGGCTCTCCGCTCTGGCTGGATGCAGGGCCCTGGCATGAGGTGGCTCCACTCCCTCCATGGCCACTTGGGCTCATTGGAAATGAAATTTCTAAAAGGAAATTTTTTGAAATGACTTTTTAAAGATTGATTAGTGCTGGTATGTGCTGTTAATTTTTGTGCGTTGTTTTCCAATCTTGTATTTTTTTTTATTCCCTCATCAGATGTCTGGGAACTCTGGGATATTACTGAACAGAAGCAGTGATAATATACGTTCTCTCCTTATTTCTGATTAAAAAAGTTGGAGAAGGAAATGGCAACCCACTCCAGTATTCTTGCCTGGAAAAGTCCATGGACAGAGGAGCCTGGCGGGCTGCAGTCCATGGGGTTACATGACTGAGCATGTGTGCATGAGGATGGAGGGAGATGGGTTGGTAGCAACAAACTGGTAGAACTAAAAAAAGATGAATAATAAAAGGGGATGTGTCTAACATTTTATATTAAATATGGTATTTATTTTAGGATTCTAATAGATGATTTTTATTAAACTAAGAAAGTTCAGTTACCAGTTTGGGTTGCAGTGTTTTATATTTTTGTTTTTGTCAGAAATGGGTGCTGCATTGTATTACTTTTTCTGCATTCATTAAGATGATTACATCTTCCCTCTTTGATCTGTTCACCTGTTAATATGTTATTTGTGCCTTTCTTTTTTCTTACTCCTGAGAAAGTTTAATTCTAATTTATTAGTCTTTTCAAAGACTAACGTAGGATTTTTTAAGTGTTGTTTCTTTTTATGACATTCTTTTCTGTATTTATTTTCTTTTTCTTAGCTTAACTGATATTTCTTTTTTAACTTATTAGAAACTCTTAGTTTATTAATTATTGTTAAGATCCCATAAGCTAATTTATAGTGTTTTCACTGTCATTTTGTTCTAAATATTTTATGAATATTTAGAATTGACACTTGTCAATTTCTGGTGTAGATTATTACTATTTATGTATATATGTTACTTTTTGTTCAGTGGATATACATAATTCAGGTGCATAACAACTTTTTAAATAAGTAAAAAGAGAATGAATGACTTTGGTTCACTTGTAGTCCCAAATAGGCCACTCTAAGACTAGAAAGACAAATATTTGCATGTTATGCTGTAGAGTATCAGTAATATACTGTTTAGCATATGAATTCATTATTTATTATTATGGAGCTTTTTCATCCTTACTAGGATATTTTAACTCCACAAACAAGATTTTTCAATAAAAACTTTATCTGTTTTTCTTTGCTAGATTACCCAGAAGTATCAACTTTGTGAAGTCACTGCTTATCTATTAGAAAAGAAAGGAGATATTCATGGTGCCTTCTTAATAATGCTAAAGGTAACATTTTACTCTGTTTGCTTTGTCATATTTCTGTCTAGCCCTCTATCCATTTATCAATTTATTTTTTTTCTTGTGATAAAATTGACATATAACATTGTGTACGTTTTCATCAGTTTCTTATATTTCAGAGTAAATTGCAGACAGCAGTACATTTTATCCCTAGATACTTTTATCATGCATGTCTTTAACTTGAGTCAATCTTTCTTTGTATTTTTTTCAAGGTAAAATTTACATCCAACAAAATCCTCCAGTTTTAAATGTACCGTTTAATGAATCGTAACCAATGCATGCACTTGGTTAACTCCAGTGCCTAACAAGATAAGAGAACATTACCTTCAGCCCAGAAAGTTCCTTCACAGTCAGTTCCCAATTCTGTCCCCTCAGAGAGAACAATTTGAATTTTTTTCTCTGTGGATTAGTTTTGCCTTTTTGTTCATTCATACTAATGGAATCATCCCATAGATACTCTTGTATAATTCTTCTTCCATTTGGCATAATGTTTTCAAGATTTATCTCTGTTATTACATATATCAGTTCCTTTTATTGTTGAGTAGTAATTAATTGTATGATTATATCACAGTTTATCCACTCTCCTGTTGATTGACACCTGAGCTATCTCTAGTGTTTTGCTATTATGAGTAAAGTTGCTATGCCTGCTCCTGTACAAAAATGTTTTCCTTTCCCTGGGGTCAGTACCAGGGAATGGAATTGGTGCCTCACAAGATAGGTAGAGGTTTAGTTTTATAAGAAATTAGCAGACCTCTTTCCACAATGGCTGTAGCATTTTATGTTCCACCAGTAATGTATGAGAGTTCTGATTGCTCTACATTCCAACAGCAGTTGGTGATATATAGCAGTTTGTAAAAAATTTCTTTTAATTGTTATACAATAAAATTTACCATTTCAGTGGCATTAAGTATATTCACATTGCTATGTAACCTCGCTACCATCCATCTCTTTTTCAACTTCCCAAACTCATTAGACCAATTATTCTTTCCTGCCAGCTAGCCCCTGGAAACCACCATTCTACATTAGACTCTGGGAATTTGATCACTAGGTACCTCACATAAAAGGAATCAAGGAATTTGTCCTTTTGTGTCTAGCTTGTTACAGTTAGCATAATGTCTTCAAGATTTATTCACATTGTAGCACATGTCAGAATTTCATTCATCTTTTAAGCTGAATAATATTCCATTATATATATACTACATTTTGTTTTTCCATTCATTCAACAGTGGACACTTGGGTTACTTCCACGTTTTGATTGTTGTGAATAATGCTGCTATAAACATGGGTGTACTAATATCTTCTTGAGTCCTTGCTTTCAGTGGGATTGCTGAATATATACCAGAAGTGGGGTTGCTGAATCAAATGGCAATTCTATTTTTAAGTTTTAAAGAAGTGCCATACCGTTTTTCTATAGCGACTATTACTATTTTACATTCTCAGCAGCAGTGCACCAAAGTTTCAATTTCTCTTCACCAACACTTGTTATTTTTTATTTTCTTGGTAATGGCCATCCTAATGTGTGTGATTATATATCCATTTTTTAAACATTGTCATCTAGCTAGGAATAGATTAGGGATGTCCTATTTATATTTTAAAAAATAGTTCACATTAGCTTCTAGTTTTTTCTAGCCATATAATTGTGAAACAAGCCAATAACAATATTCCACAGAGAATCTGTATAGGCTCTTAACCCGTTTTAATCTCTAGGTCACTCTTTCATCTCTTTTTCCTTGTAATTTATTTGTTGATGATACCATGAACCCAATTTTAAAGGATAAGTAAATGGATGGGAAATGGAGAAGTGAGAGATCTTTGCAGGGAATAAAACGATTGTTTGCAAAATACAGAGGAATACAAACTGCTAGGAGCTGAGCCAGTAGCTTTACTAGGGCTCAGCTATCAGTGTATAAAAAGGCAGGTCAGGCTGGAAACAAAGACTCGATCCAGACTTGGAAAGATTTTGTAGGACACGCTAAAGAATTAGAGCTGATTATGTTTTCAGTCAGGATGAACTAAAGGTTTTTAAACAAGAAGCTGATGTGAAACTTTGTTTCATAAAGACTGCTCTGTTGACTGTAGGAGAATCTGTAGGATGCAGAGAAGGAAGACGTAAAACTGGAAGCCGCACTTGCGAGGCTATTGCAGCAGTGAATCAGGAGGGCTTGAGTGGGTGTGACGGTTCTGGTGAAGTGAAATGAGAAGGTGGATTTAAGAACTTATTGATTATTTGAATATGGTATGGGGTAAATGAGAGGGAGCAGTTAACGATGATTCTGACTTTTAGCTTACCATTAGCCTATAAAGGACCTCAAAGAAAGAAGCAAATTTGGGGTAGAAGGGATGTATTAAGGTCAACTTCAGTCATATTAAAAAGCCTTTGGGATGTCAGTTAAGAGTGTCTCAGGATCCAGAATTCAGTGGACTAGTGGATGCCACAACTGCAGATCTCGAAGATGTCACACCCAAGGCTGTGCCCTGTGCTGTGATGATAGACTTGTCATGTCCTTTTCATTTGCATCCATCCCTTTTTCTCATAATTGAGTGTGAATTTTATTCCCTTATCCAAAGCATGGATTAACCCTAATCCCCATTACTGTGCCTAAAGGCTAGCAATGATGACTGTGTGGTGGTACAACAGAAGCAAAAGTGAGGCAGAATAAGTGATATTTGATACTTTGGGTCACTTCCAGTACTACTAGCTATGTTTTCTGTATACACAGATGTTCTTCTCTGAATGACAGAGATCATTCTTAAAAACCTTGTTGTTTCTTGGATTTTACCTTTAAAATATGTTAATTCAGGTGTTGGTGGATTGGAAGTATAAAGTGTTCCTTTTACCTCCTAGAGACTACAAAGCAAACTTCAAGAGATAATACGTCAAGATGAAAGTAAGTTCTTGAGTGTAATTTGCAATTTCTCTTTCTGTGGACCCCATGTTTTAAAATGTATTAAATGAAAAACTACATTTATTAAGTAATAATTACATTGATCTGTATATTGCTGTTTATCATTGATCCAAATTTTGATTTGTTTTCAAGGCTCATAATAGGAAGTAATATAAACCATTGTGCTTTTGTGATGCTAATTGTCAGTACTAGAGGTCATTTCATTGTACAGAAAATTAGATATTCTTCACTGGTATTAATTTTTGGCTATACTTTTGTTCTTATGTTTTGGTTATTATAAATGAGATACATAACTTAATTTTAAAAATTAATGTGCTGAACAACAACAAAGCAGAGCTTCTAATCAGTAAGAAATAGCCAATGTTTCTGTTTTGAGCTTACATGATTTTAGCAGAAAGCAGTAAAACTTGAAGTTTAGAATCTTGAATGACTTTGTCACAGATAGATATGTGATTTTTATTATATTCCTTAATACTAAAAAATTATTTGTTTTGTAAAAGTGTGGTAAAATAAGTGCCACATAAAATCAGTTTTAACCATTTTTAAGTGTACAGTTCATTAGCAATAAGTACATACACACTGTTGTACAGTCACCACCAGCATCCATCTCTAGAACCTTTTCACCTCGCCAAATTGAAATTCCATGCCCATCAGTTACTCCTTATTCCCTCCTCCCCACTCAGCCCCTAGTAACCACCATTCTGCTTTCTGACTTGATGAATTTGATTACTCTGGGTTAGGTATCTCATATAAGTAGAATCAAGTAGTAATTGTCCTTTTGTGTCTAGCTTATTACACTTAACATAATGTCTTCAAGATTTATCTATGTTGTAGCACATGCAGAATTTCACTCTTTTTTAAGGCTGAATAATGCTCTTGTTTTATGTATATGCTGCGTTTTGTGTTCCCATTCATCTATCAACGGGCACTTGGATTGCCTCTCCCTTTCGACTGTTGTGATTAGTGCTGCTGTGAACATGAGTATACAGACATCTCTTTGAGTCCTTGCTTTCCCTTCTTCTGGATATATATTGCTGGATATGGATTGCTAATCTAAATGGTCGGAGAAGGCGATGGCACCCTACTCCAGTACTCTTGCCTGGAAAATCCCCCTGGACAGAGGAGCCTGGTAGGCTGCAGTCCTGGAGTCGCAAAGAGTCAGACACGACTGAGTGACTTCACTTTCACTTTTCACTTTCATGCATTGGAGAAGGAAATGGCAACCCACTCCAGTGTTCCTGCCTGGAGAATCCCAGGAATGGGGGAGCCTGGTAGGCTGTCATCTATGGGGTCACACAGAGTCAGACACGATTGAAGTGACTCAGCAGCAGCAGCAGAAGCTAAATGGTGGTTCTGTTTTTAATTTTTTGAGGAAACACCATGCCATTTTCCATAATGGCAATATCATTTTACTCTCTCACCAGCAATGCACACGAGTTTCAAGATCTCCACATATTAACTAACATTTGTTGTTTTCTGTTTTCTTGGTAGTAGCCACCCTATTGGGTATGAGATAGCATCTCCTCGTGGTTTTAATTTGCATTTGTGTAATGATTGGTGATGTTGAACATTTTTTTCTTGTACTTAGTTGGCCATTTTCTTTATCGTCTCTGGTGAAATGTCTGTCCAGATCTTTTGCCCACTTTTGAATTGGATTATTCATTTTCCTGTTCCTTAACATTTTCAAAATAGCTCTCCCAAAGTTCAGAGAATCACTGGATAGGTGATTTTTAGATTGTTTTACCTTTTTAACTCACTAACACATTTCTTGAATTCCTTGGCCCACACAGTCCTCTAAACACCTTTAGCCTAATTCCCCATAGAGTATTTGTTCTTAGAACTTCCATAAACAGTTCACTTTTCTTTATGTAGTTCAACTAAGCATTTAGTTACGGTTTTTGTGCTGTCAGTAAGTGTTCAATTTGACTGCTAGATTTGTTGCAATTATAGTAGTTTTCTTTTCCAATTTTCTGTTATGAAAATAATTTTTGCAGATACTACATGAAAGAATATGGGAAAAATAAGAATGTTTCCCTAAATCACTACAGTGATTTGCAGGTGATATGTCTAGGGAAGCCAGTTCTTTGAATTCCAACGAGGATAAATTTATCAGTAATAGTCTCATAACTACCATCTACTGTCAGATTCAATTTTGACAGTGTGCATTGGTGGTATAGTAGTAAGCATAGCTGCCTTCCAGTTTTGACGGTGTGCTTAAGAATTTTGGAGGATTTGGTAATTGCACAACAGTGAGCTAGTTCCTGTGGGTTACACACAGATGGCTAAAACACAGTCCTTATCCAAAGAGCTAACTCGCTTGAAGGAGATAGATATGTTAAAAAAAAAAACACAAAACTTCCAGTGCAGGTAGAGTCAAATACTGTAGTAGAGATGCAGTGAGAGTGACAAAGGATTGTGCACAGTTGGGGGACTATCTGTAATTGAGTTTCTTTTGTGGAAGATGCAACCTTGGAAGTAATCATGACTGGAATAATGAGTAGGAATTTGAAAGACAAAAGCAAGGAAAGGAGCTTCTGGGTTGAGGAGAACATGAAGATGAAAGTGCCTGACTAGTAACCTTGGGAAATAATCTGGTGGAATGATGCCCCAGGATGTTTACTGTGTTTACTTAGGATCAGAGGTTTATTGACATTCTGTTGGTAAAAATTAGTTTTTCATGGGTGAGACTCACGTTTGGACTTGTGCTTGAGAGAACTAGTGTTGTTTAGCTACTCAGTCGTGTCTGACTCTAGCAACCTCATGGACGGCAGCCTGCCAGGCTCCTCTGGGATTTCCCAGGCAAGAATACTGGAGCGGGTTGCCATTTCCTTCTCCAGGGGCTCTTCCTGACCTCTAGTCAAACCCATGTCTCCTGCATTGGCAGGCGAATTCTTTACCCCTGAGCCACCAGGGTAGCCCTAGGAGAACTGTAGTGGCAGTATAAAAGGGAACGAGGGAGCCAAGATTTGGAAGTCAGAAATTAAGCTACAGTGCAAACGAGGTGCTGAAGGGCTCCGTCAGATAAAAGCCATGGATATATGGGAGCATGGATATGGAATTAGCAAAATTAACTATTTATTTGAATGTATGGATGAAAGCATTAAAGATGGTGAAGATTTATAAACTGCTTGACTTAAAGGTCATGATTCTGTTAGTTTGGAAATGTAAGGGTTTGGAGCATATTTGAAGTGAGAGGACTGGGCTAGGTTTTGCACATACGAAAGTTCAAAGAGATTGCAGGATGCCCATGTAGAAATGGATGCCTAGAGCCTGGTGAGAATTCAGCCTGCAGATTATGAAAGGAGTAAGAGCTGGCGGTGTATATTTGAAGGTTATCAGCAAGGACATAGGAGGTAAAACCAGAAGAGTGGCTGAAGTTATTGGAAAAGAAATGAAGAGAAAAGTGCCTGAAATAGTATCTTGAAGAAATATGTACATTAAAGAAATAGAGGGAGACCTGTAAAAGATATTTCTACAACAAATCCACAAACAACTGGGGATTTTTCCATAGCTAAAGTACATTAGAATGCTAAGTATTAATATGATGTGCTTTCTATGTCCTAGGAATGTCAAACATTTATATAGAAGGCTGTTGCAAACAATTATCTACTTTTTAATCTACTAAACCTCAGTATCAGGTTTTACACATGATTATATCATTGAAACCTAAAAATATACAGAGAAAAAAATGTTTCATTTTTTACAGAAGCTTTGAGATTATCAGTATTATACCCTTGAGTGATATTAACAATTTTTCTGACTCTAGATACCAAAGAGGATCCCTCATTGAAGGATGTTGAAGAGACCATGGTAGAGACAATTGCCCTCTGCCAGAGAAATTCACATAATTTGAACCAACAGCAGAGAGAGGTAGGAGAATGACTACAAAGCCTTCTAAAAGTCTGTTCTAGTCTGAAACTAGAAATTAATTCTATTTCCACTGCCCTCTCAGCTACCTGAATTCTATGCAAATGGATTTTAATCACCATTCAGTGTTCCCAGGAGTATATGACTCCTAAAGTTATTACGGGAAGGGCCTGTCTGCTTTGTTCTCACAAAAAGCTTTATATTCTTAGATTTGACTGTGCTGCAAAACTTAGGTGTGTGAATACTAGATGTCCTTGTTCTCTTTGGACGGAGATTTTGTGTATTCCGTGTAGTGGTACTATGGATGTGTCATCTGTTTATCATCTCTTTTATTCCCTGGGGATAAAGCGAGTATGAAGATCTGGAGGAAAAGCCTCAAGGGATACAGAGAAAGCAGGAAAAGGTCAAAAAGGCTACCATACAGTACTTCTCAACCTTGGCTGCACATAAGTCACCTGGGGAGCTTTGAAAGCTCCCAGACTGTACCCATGATCAATTAAATCTAAGTCTCTGGGGCTGGACCCGCATCATCAGTGTGGTTCTGTTTCTTTGTTTGTTTTTCTGTTAGGAGGAGAAGGAAGGACTGGCTTTATTACTTTGCTAGGCACAGGGGGAACATAGTAGGCTAGTGCCTCAAAAACTGCTAACCCCTCCCTAGTGAACGTCTCAAAGCTTCCCACTTGTTTCCACTGTTGCAGCCAAGGTTGAAACCACATCTGTAACAGATTCCAGACTGCAAAAAGGGAGTACACAAAGCTGAAGGAGGAGGTATAGTTGAGCACCTGGTGTGGCTAGGAGTTACAGCAGCGAAGCAGAAACAAAGGGGGTGAGATGCCACTTGACAGCTAAGACTCTGTAGTTTTAAGAAGTAAGGTTAGCAGTATGATGTGGCGTAACTGTGCCTGCCTTTCCAGTCTCTGGCCTCTGGCTTAACACCACCTGGCCTCCTTCCACTGCCTGGGCTTCTGAAATGGGAAAGGGGGTAAAATTTTTCATAGATAGTTTGCCATACGTGTTACAGTGAAAACAGTAAACTTGCGTGTTTTCTGTTCTTATGAGATGGGTAAATTTCTCCTTTGTTTTTTTGTCAAGGCCTTTTTTCAGGTTATAAATTTTGAACACCCTTTAGAATATAAATTGTGTATAACAAACTCATTTATATAATGGATGTGGGTTTTTTTTATTAAAAAACTTTGAGTGAAATGATGCATGCCCATTATTTTTGTTATCCTGCAATACAAAAAGTTATTCAGAAGGACATTTAAAAAAAAGTATCCTGTATCTATCATATCAGAAATAACCATCATTATCATTTGATGAATATCACTGTAGACATTTTTTTCATCTGCCTAGGTTTACATAATTTTAGAAAAATTGGATCAAAAATGCTTTCTTTAAAAATGCAGTATTTAACCTCATTTAGGAAGGCTGTGTAAAACTGAGGAATTTCTGAATTTAAAATAAATAGTGCTTTACTATATTATCTATTAATCTGTCTGAAGTTTAAAAAATCTGAATAACTATAATAGACTGGAATTATCATTTATAATTACATTTCAGTTTTTATAGTATCTATGATATGCAGCCAATAAAGAAGTTTATGTGAGCCCGTACACACTTGCTCCAGCCTCTCTTCTCTATCCCTCTGAATTTTTATTATGTTTTTTTACCTCATTGAGGTTAACAAAACATTCTTTTCTATATCCACAGTTCCCATAGTGTTTAATCTTTATTTAAATGGATTATAAGCTTTACACTGTTCCTTTTTCTTTTAAAGTACTTTAAAAAAAATTACATATTTTTGTTAATGGCTGCACAGGGTCTTCATTGCTATGTTGCAGGCTTTCTCAAGTTGCAGCGAGTTGGGGCTATTTGTTGTTTTTCTCGGGCTTCTCATTGCAGTAGCTTCTCTTGCTGTGGAGCATAGGCTCTAGAGTGCGCTGGCTTCAGTAGTTGTAGCTCGTGGACTCAGTAGTTGTCTCTGGAGCTCAGGCTCATAGTTGTGGCACGTTGGCCCAGTTACTCCGAGGCATTTGAGGTCTTCCTGGATCAAACTCTGTCCCCCATAGTGGCAGGTAAATTCATTCCTATCCACTACGCTGCCAGGGAAGTTGTACACCACTCCTTTTTGCCATGATTTCTCCATTCGTGAGTTTTTATTTTATCTTTTGGCTGTCTATATTGTAC
Source organism: Ovis canadensis (assembly GCF_042477335.2). Lineage (NCBI taxonomy): Eukaryota > Metazoa > Chordata > Mammalia > Artiodactyla > Bovidae > Ovis > Ovis canadensis. The sequence goes on along the minus strand of NC_091245.1, from coordinate 205,409,166 downwards.
ATGGTTATATTTTGATTTAAAAAAACACAAAAGTAAGCTGTGTTTATATATATTTAATACTATGTGATCACTCACCTAGAGCCAGACATCCTGGAATGTGAAGTCAAGTGGGCCTTAGAAAGCATTACTACGGACAAAACTAGTGGAGGTGATGGAATTCCAATTGAGTTATTTCAAATCCTGAAAGATGATGCTGTGAAAGTGCTGCACTCAATATGCCAGCAAATTTGGAACACTCAGCAGTGGCCACAGGACTGGAAAAGGTCAGTTTTCATTCCAATCCCAAAGAAAGGCAATGCCAAAGAATGCTCAAACTACCACACAATTGTACTCATCTCACACGCTAGTAAAGTAATGCTCAAAATTCTCCAAGCCAGGCTTCAGCAATATGTGAACTGTGAACTTCCTGATGTTCAAGCTGGTTTTAGAAAAGGCAGAGGAACCAGAGATCAAATTGCCAACATCTGCTGGACCATGGAAAAAGCAGGAGAGTTCTCGAAAAACATCTATTTCTGCTTTATTGACTATGCCAAAGCCTTTGACTGTGTGGATCACAATAAACTGTGGAAAATTCTGAAAGAGATGGGAATACCAGACCACCTGACCTGCCTCTTGAGAAACCTGTATGCAGCTCAGGAAGCAACAGTTAGAACTGGACATGGAACAACAGACTGGTTCCAAATAGGAAAAGGAGTATGTCAAGGCTGTATATTGTCACCCTGCTTATTTAACTTGTATGCAGAGTACATCATGAGAAACGCTGGGCTGGAAGAAACACAAGCTGGAATCAAGATTGCCAGGAGAAATATCAATAACCTCAGATATGCAGATGATATCACCCTTATGGCAGAAGGTGAAGAGGAACTAAAAAGCCTCTTGATGAAAGTAAAAGAGGAGAGTGAAAAAGTTGGCTTAAAGCTCAACATTCAGAAAACGAAGATCATGGCCTCCGGTCACATCACTTCATGGGAAATAGATGGGGAAACAGTGGAAACAGTGTCAGACTTTATTTTTGGGGGCTCCAAAATCACTGCAGATGGTGACTGCAGCCATGAAATTAAAAGATGCTTACTCCTTGCAAGGAAAGTTATGACCAACCTAGATAGCATATTGAAAAGCAGAGATATTACTTTGCCCACAAAGGTCCGTCTAGTCAAGGCTATGGTTTTTCCTGTGGTTATGTATGGATGTGAGAGTTGGACTGTAAAGAAAGCTGAGCACTGAAGAATTGATGCTTTGAATTGTGGTGTTGGAGAAGACTCTTGAGAGTCCCTTGGACTGCAAGGAGATCAACCCTGGGATTTCTTTGGAAGGACTGATGCTAAAGCTGAAACTCCAATACTTTGACCACCTCATGCGAAGAGTTGACTCATTGGAAGAGACTCTAATGCTGGGAGGGATTGGGGGCAGGAGGAAAAGGGGACGACAGAGGATGAGATGGCTGGATGGTATCACTGACTTCATGGACATGAGTCTGAGTGAACTCCGGGAGTTGGTGATGGACAGGGAGGCCTGACGTGCTGCGATTCATGGGGTCACAAAGAGTCAGACATGACTGAGCAACTGAACTGAAGCCTTTTTATCTTTCAAACTTTGTCTCCTCCCTAATATCTACTGAATATTCTTCCTTCTTCTTATGGAAAGCTTAAGGAAAAGTGACAATTATGTTTTATAAATAAAGCCAGTAGGCTCACATAAGCTGAAATATGTCCAGATTCACATATATTAACAGTAGAATTTGAGCAGGTCAGGAAGCAACAGTTAGAACTGGACATGGAACAACAGACTGGTTCCAAATAAGGAAAGGAGTATGTCAAGGCCTATATTGTCACCCTGCTTATTTAACTTCTGTGCAGAGTACATCATGAAAAATGCTGGGGATGAAGTACAAGCTGAAATCAAAATTGCTGGGAGAAATGTCAATAACCTCAGATATGCAGATAACACCACCCTCATGGCAGAAAGTGAAGAAGAACTAAAGAGGAGAGGGAAAGAGGAAAGGGAAAAAGTTGGCTTAAAACTCAACATTCAGAAAACTAAGATCATGGCATCTGGTCCCATCACTTCATGGCAAATAGACGGGGAAACACTGAGAGACTTTATTTTTGGGGGGCTCCAGAATCACTGCAGATACTGACCGCCGCCATGAAATTAAAAGATGCTTGCTCCTTGGAAGAAAAGCTGTGACCAACCTAGACAACATATTAAAAAGCAGAAACATTACTTTGTCAACAAAGGTCCATCTAGTCCAAGCTATGGTTTTTCTAGTAGTCATGTATGGATGTGAGAGTTGGACTGTAAAGAAAGCTGAGCGCTGAAGAATTGATGCTTTTGAACTGTGGTGTTGAAGACTCTTGAAAGTCCCTTGGACTGCAGGGAGAGCCAACCAATCCATCCTAAAGGAAGTCAGTCCTGAATATTCGTTGGAAGCACTGATGCTGAAGATGAAGCTCCAATACTTTGGCCACCTGATGCAAAGAACTGATTGATTTGAAAGACCCCGGTGCTGTAAAAGATTGAAGACAGGAGGAGAATTGGACAACAGAGGATGAGATAGTCGGATGGCATCACCGACTCGGTGGACATGAGTTTGAGTAAACTCCAGGAGTTGGTGATGGACAGGGAGGCCTGGCATGCTGCAGAGAGTCAAACATGACTAGGGTCAGACACGACTGAGCAACTGAACTGAACTGAATCTGAAATATGTCCAGATTCACATATATTAATGGCAGAATTAGATATTAAATTCATGCCTGCAGAACTCTACGGATTATTCTGATTATATTTGAACTTTTATCTCTTAATCATAGACAGAAATAAGGCTTCCTTTGATTTGGTGAAAGGGTAACTTATTCTGTATTTTTTTTTTTTTTCAAAAATGTATCTGAGCTGGTATGTGAGTATTCCTCTGTTAGACATGCATTCACCTCTCAACACCACTCTCTATTTGCCCCCACCCTCTGACAACTGGTTTTTGCTTCATTTTTGAGCAACTTTCATAACAACAAAAAAACATGTGAATGTTAGTTTTTATTCAAATATTATTTTTGTGAAAATGCTGAGCTGATTATATGTATTATATGTAATATCACACATTAAGTTTGGGGGATATTCATGGTTGTTTGCCTTTGTTCCTTTTTGTTTTTGTTTTGGAGACAGTGAGAGAGAACAAAAGCTCTGGCCACGGACCCTAAGCTAACTAAAAATTGGAAGTATCCAAAAGCTTGATAATGTACTATCTGTACTGTCTCTTCCCCAAAGTTTCTTCAGTTAAAGTCAGAGTGCAGGAAGTTGGGTTGTCAGTCCTTTTCCAGGTGGAATCTGTACTTGTCGTACTTTGTATGTCTGTCTGCCCCAGTGTCCAGTGATTACATATAATAAAAAATATGTCTTTTTTATGCACATAATTCCGTGAAGAGGAAATTGGTTGGTTATGTAACATGACAAAGTAGTTCCCGTTGAGTTGCGCTGCTCTCAGGGGTTAGGATTGTCATTATCATAATTGTTATTTTAGCCTGTGAGTTTTTAGAGTTATCCAAGTTAAAATTTTAAGAACCAGCCTTAAAGAGCAAGAGAGATGAAATATTTAAAAGGTATTTGCCATATATTTCTGGTTAATATGGAGATTTAATTGAAAAGTTCCTCTCTTTAGGGTATAAATACTTCCCATGGCTCTTATCTCTACAACCATGCTTCCCCAGTCTGCTATTTATAAATCAAGAATAAAGTAACCTTTAAAAAGGTAATTCACCTAAAATTCCTGGATTAAATAAGGAAAAATTGAAATCAAATTTCTAAATATATTATAAAAACCAAAAAGGTAAAATTTAGGTATACCATATACAGTTAGATTAAAAGACAGAAAGAAATGATGTGGTTTAAAAACAAGTTGAAATAGGCAGCTGAAAGACAAGCTAAGTAAAGCCATCTAAGAATAAAATACAAGATTAAAAATTCATGAGTACTAGATAAAATAAATTAAAATTTCAATAAAATAAAGAATTGTCAGTATACAACATGGTTAAAACTAGTATCTTAAAAACTAGAAGAAATACTGTTTAAAAAAATAAAGCATAAAATCCTGGCCTTAGAAAACCTCAAATAAGGGCTTCCTTGTAGAGCCTCTTTCAGTGGGAGGCTGCCCAGTTGGAAAGTCTCCCGGTTGTGAGCCTGTCCCCTTAATGGGGTCCCTGAGTAACCATGCTTGTCCTGCTCTGTCAGCACTGACTTTTCTTCATGCCTGTTTCTTCATGGATGTTTGCAGGAATAGGTCTCTTCCAAGATTCTGGGTTAAATGAGGCCTTTGTAAATCTCTACCCAACAAGAAAATATGCTTGAAATTTTAAAATGTATTAGTTTGATTTTTGATGATGAAGATTTTCTCTAAGGCTTAGCAAGAATACATATGATGCACATATGGCAGTGTATAATCTTTTGGCAAATTACTCAACTTCTCTAAGCTTCAGTTATCTTATTTCCAGTAAAGGTAATGCTTACTGTATTAGGTTATCATGAGATTGAATTGCCAATTGCAATGAAAATTGTATGGAAGCACTTATTACAGTACCTAATATAATAGGAATAAATAAATGATCTATTAATTTATCTCATAATTTAATTTTCTCATAAATAAATTTCCAACCTTATTCTGTGGTTGGGACTATTGAAATAATGTTAACTTCCACTTCTTAGTTTATGATGACTGAGGAAATACAAAATAATGCTTGACACAGGAGAAAACTTGAGATAATTGTATTCATTTATCTTGCTTGATGTCAAGCTCACAAGAAATGGAAGGAGGGTAGTTGTGGTAGTTCTCTGTCCCCTTCTGCATTACATAGGGCTGTTTAGACATTTAAGAATAGCTGGAGGCTCTGCTCTGGCTCCTTTGAACCTCCCTTCTCCTGAGACACAGAAGATTGCAGTTCCAAGGTCTGGACTTACTTAACTTCAGCTTCCTTAATTTTCCCAAGGTGCATGGTAAAGATATCTGTTCTGCTTATGGTTTTTGCTTTTTATTGTCTCTTCCTTGTCACGTATTCCGTCTTTTCTTTTTCTGGTTTTTACCAGCAAGTGTGTATGAGAAGTACATTTCAGCCTGTGAAACAGTAGGCTGATGTTAGTTATTCTTACAAACAACCCAATACTTTTGTTTTTCTGTGACGTTATAGGCACTCTGGTTTCCGTTATTGGAGGCAATGATGGCCCCTCAGAAGCTGTCTAGTTCAGCTGCACCTCATCCACACTCTGAAGGTAAGTTTATCAGCATCCATCTATACCATCACTCAATTTTTATCTGCTAGAAATAGTCATTTAGATACCTTCTCCCAGCATCATATTTTTATTATTATCCTTAATGAAATCATATTGTAATGTTGATCTCGTTTTTCAGGTTCTCTTCTTTCTGAGGCACCAGTTACATCCTTTGTCTAAATAACAATAGCTTTGCAGCTTACCAGGTTAACTTTAAAATATCAAACTGACCTTGGTTAGCTAAGTTTCTAGGAAGTTTTATTCCTGTGACTTACAGGAAAAACCTAAAACTCTGATTTTAAACTAACCTTAATATTAACATGTTGTTATAACAGCTCTGAAATCTTTGACCATGCAAGTTCTCAACAGTATGGCAGCATTTATTGCCCTCCCATCCATCCTGCAGCGAATTTTACAGGTGAGCTGAAAGGGTAAAATTCAGTGTCAATCAATTTTAACTTATATTTTAGTTATGTATAAATAATGTTTAAACAGGTCTCAAACACAATGCAGCTGATTTTTGGCATTAGATAAATATCTAAGATACGACTATGACTCTCATCCTTTAGCTCTCATCCAGTGATGTCAGTTCACTTGGCACACAACTTGCAGCCTTCAGTTGTTCACTGTGACCTTGGGATTCAGACACACAAGCTTCTTTTTGGTGTCCTGTTTCCAGCTGGTTACACTTCTTAGTGCAGAAAAAACCCACATAAAAATTGTTAATATGGACATTTCTTAATCTTGTTACTTAGGTTTTCTAACTCATCCTAAAACTTTGTCTAAAACTCTTCTCCTACTCTTCAGCAAAAAGGCCTGAACCTTTCCAACTTCATCAAAAAGAGAATGCTAAAAATATGCTAAGATACTTTTAGAAAACTCTGTGAACATTCTTGGGGAAACAGTAGGAATTATCCTTAGAATCCATTTTGTCTTTCCTTACTTTATGCAGGATAAGTGAAAAGTGAAAGTGTTAGTCGCTCAGTTGTGCCCAGCTCTTTAAGACCCCATGGACTGTAACGCGCCAGGCTCCTCCTGCCCATGAAATTCTCCAGGCAAGAATACTGGAGTGGGTAGCCATTCCCTTCCCCAGGGAATTTTCCCAACCCAGGGGTCAAGCCCTGGTCTACCACAATGCAGGCAAATTCTTCACCATCTGAGCCACCAGGGAAGCAGGATACAGACACACCAAAACAAAGCAAAACAGTAATATGATGCTGTTGATCTTCATAATTTTCAAATTATTTTTATCCAACCAAGAATGTTGCTTTCAGCTCTCTTTTAAGACTCTGCAAACTCTCCTTTCCCATCTGGTATGAAGCAGCTGGGCCTTTGCTGATAAAGACTATATCTAACAGTCTCTCACCACATTGTATGTTATCGTTTAGAATGTATCTTCACATGTATCACTTCGTTTGATCGTTATCATAAGTTGAATAATAATTTGGTACAGACAGCTTTTCTTATATCCGTTCTAAAATACATTTGTCATAAGGTTTTAGTAATATATGAACTATCTCTATAATGCAGGAGTACTTTAATTTACCAAGTATATTAGAAAAAAATGAAATCCTAAAGCCAAAAGTGTCTTCCCTCTCATTATACACATTTAGCTTTATGTTGAGCTTTCATCACATTTTAATACATACATTATAATAAATAAAAATTGATTTTTTCTTTTGGCAAATGCATATATATAATTTTTTTAAAAAATAGTGTATTTCAAGACTCATATCCTTGAAGGCTTTTGGTATTTGAAAATCTTTATTTTTGTGTTATACTGGTATTCATTGTAGTTGTATTCTTATCATTTCCACCATCAGTGGTTAACTCACACTAATCAGGAGAGTATGCTGATTGTTAAATTCCTGTTTACACGTAACTTTACCTTATGTTTGTATAGAATTTTTATTTTTTCCAGTTGCTTTCACAGAAGCTCACAAGAATCTCTTAAAGTAGGTGGGGCTACTGTAAAAATTTCTGTTGATGAAGGAGAAAACTAAAGTATAGAAAGTTAAGTAACTGATCCACCAATAGAGGTAACATCCAGACTACCGTCAAAGTCTCTGATCTCTTAATATACACTGTCTCCCACTATATCACGTAGGCTCCTTCATTTGCTTCATTCAGTCCCTGGTGTTCCGTGGCACTCTAATCTTATAAATCTAGTGGCTTCCCTGGTGGTTCAGATGGTAAAGAATCCGCCTGCAATGGGTTTGATCTGGGTTCAGTCCCTGGGTTGGGAAGAGTCCCTGGGTTGGGAAGATCTCCTGGGGAAGAGAGACCACTTCAGTATTCTGGCCTGGAGAATTCCATGGACTATACAGTCCATGGGATCTCAAAGAGTCAGACACAACTGAGTGACTTTCACTGGTTTTTTGAGGAGTTAGTTATTAATTGGTTTATATATTGTATGTTACCCTGTTTGGTTAATTATCTGTGTAGATGGAAAAAAGACACAGTTCTTGCCCTAAAAGACCTATGGAGAGACAAGAAAATATCTGCTATAACAATTCATAGGGCTCTAAACAGCAGGTCATATTGGCCACCTTAAGGATTACATGCTCTGAACCCCAGGTAGGGTAATTGCTACTTCTGTGTCTGTACACTTTCAGTCCACCGGGTAATAGCTGGAACAGCCATGTGAAACCATGACTCTGCCTCTTGACTCTACCTGATTCACTCAGAGTGGGCAGCTGGCCAAGAGGGGCCAACCAGTATCCTTTTCAGGAAATTTTGGAACTGAATTGAAAAGGTGAAGAGTTTCTCTGCAGTTCTCTGGATTAGATAAGGTACAAAAGTTCAGGAGCTGACAGTGACTACCTTTCTGTCACATGGACTGAAATAGTATAAAGTTAATCTTCAGAGAGAAGAACAATGAAGCAGGCACACAAAGAGGAGAATAGACAAGATGCATGGAGAAGAGAGAAGATGGAAGGAGAGGATTCAAGACATTGGGAGAGGAGTGTGGAGAGAAAATCCTGAAGGTGTCTGCATCCCTCATTGTGGTTCTTAAGCCTTACCTGTATTCCTTTGTTTGGATCCTTAAACACCCCGGCACCTTTACGATTATTATATTTTTTGAGTAAGATAGAATGAGCTAGGTTTCTCCTCTATAGCCAGAGGAATACCAATGAAAGTATATATGTGAGACAGACTGTCAAAAGATTTCCTGGAGGAGTAGATGTCTGAACTGAATCTTAAAAAGCCTAAAGGAATCAGTGGTTTATTAAAAAAAAAAAAAAGACTATTCTAAGCAGAGTGAACTATATATAAAAGAATCTGAGGTGAAACATGATTGGTGGTATGTCTGAGGAGTTGCAGATGTTTAAGTATGCTTGGAACATAGGACAAGATTAAAGTTGCATCACAGAGCTGAAGTTTGGAGGCAGGGGCCCTGTCCTTAATTGCTTTGTAAACTGTGGAAGGGACTTTGGTTTTTATTTTAAATTCACTAAATACTCATTAAAAGATTTTAACCAGAGGACTGATGGAATGAGGTTTCTGTTCAGAAAGATCACTCAGTCTGTATTATATAGGATACAATGGATGGGATCAAGACTGAGACTGAAAGCATAGAAATACCCAGAATGTATTCATTATAGGTACTCACAGTTTGTTAATTGAGTTACATAGAATGGAAGGAGAAGATGGATTCAGAACTTGCTTAGCTAACAGAATTTAATTCACCTTTTGACTGACTAGATGTGGGAAAACACAAGAAGAACCCAGGTAAGCCCCTGATTTCAGTTTTGTTTGGCTAACAATGAGCAGTGGGGAATACAAGACCAGATTTCATAGGAAGAGGTAAGAAGTGGAGAGGAAGATTTGGAAGTCATCAGTACAGAAGTAGTAGTTAAATTCTTTGAAACTAGAGGAAGTTCAGCATGAACAGAATTGGTAAAAAAGGCTTAAGGCCAAAATGGAGTTCTAGGAAACATTTAAGTTTCAGAGGGTTTACCTATTTTTATTGCCCCTTAGAACAGAAGAGATATTGACATGATGAGAGGTTCTCAAAGATCTTCCTGGCCTAAATGTTCATTCAAAATGTTCCTGGGGACCTTAATTGTACAGGTTTCATTCATGAACATTAGGTGATAAGTCAGTATTTTTTTTCCCTTTCAATTTTGATAAGTTAGTATTTTTAAGGGACCATATTTATGTTATATACATTCTGCCTTTACTCCCTGTTCTTATCTTCACTCTGTGGCAGAAGTAATTTTTGGCTTCTGAAAAGCTGCTTATGATTGTTTTACTAAGGGAATTAATACAAACAAATGACTAATATTCTCTTGGCATTATTCATATTTTAATGCTTGATCAGTAAAAATTTTATTTTTTAAAATTTATCTTTATTGGAGCATAATTGTTTACAATGTTGTATTATTTTCTGCTCTACAACAATGTGAATCAGCTCTATGTTTACATATATGCCCTCACTCTTTAGCCTCCCTCCAACCCCGTTTCACCCCATCCCACCCCTCTAGATCATCACGGAGTACCAAGCTGAGCCCCCTCTGCTATACAGCAGCTTCCCTTATGTATGGTAGAATAAGTATCAGAAAGCAACAGAGGTATTCCTATTTGCAAGAACATAGATGGGCCTAGAGAATATTATACTTAGGGAAGTGAGTCAGAAATAAATACTGTATTATTGGTATTGTTCAGTCACTAAGTCATGTCCAGCTCTTTGCAGCCCCATGGACTGCAGCACACCAGGCCTCCCTGTATGAAAAGTGAAAGTGTTAGTTGCTCAGTTGTGTCCAACTCTTTGAGACCCCATGCACTGTAGCACCACCAGGCTCCCCTGCCATGGAATTTTCCAGGCAAGAATACTGGAAAGTGAAAGTGAAGTTGCTCAGTCGTGTCCCACTCTTTGCGACCCCATGGACTGTAGCCTACTAGGCTCCTCCCTCCATGGGATTCTCCAGGCAAGAGTACTGGAGTGGGTTGCCATTTCCTTCTCCAATCACTTATATATGGGACTCTAAAAATAATACCAGTGAATCTACATACAAATCAGAAACAGACTCACAGATATAAAAAAACAAGTTTATGGTTACCAAAAGGAGGAGAAGGGGAGAGGAACAAATTAGGAATATGGGTTTAACAGATGCAAACTCCTATGTATAAAAGGGATAAACAACATTCATTTATTGTATGACATGGGAAATTATATTCAATATCATATAACCTATAATAGAATATAATCAGAAAAAATGACTGAATCACTATGCTGTACACCTGAAACTAACCCAATATTGTAAGCCAACTATTACTTCAATTTAAAAGAAAGAAAATGCTGGGAAAAAGTGGTCATCACATTTTTTTTATAACATGCTTTTTAAAAGACAAGTTTGTGTGAAGTACCTAAATGTGCTTTTCTTTTGTAGATCATGGACAAGTTAAAGAGAAGCTTCAGCAGTTATTTATTGCTGAAGAATCTAGCTGACATATTTGGAAAATAATTTGAAAAGCTAGTAGATTGTGTGCATGCTGTGCCAGAAGCCTTGAGCTCTCTTTTGCATTCTATAATTTATATGTTGTCCCAGCATGAGGTTATTTTCATGATTTTGCTTTTAAATTATGCATATTAGAGTGAAATGTACTGATATAAATATAGACGTGACCTATAAAGGTTTCTTCTTTTTCCAGCATTTAACCTTTTCAAGACCTCTTTATTCTCCAAACCACCCTTGTCATAGGTGAATGACAGAGCTTTTCTGTGCTGGAAAGTGTGCTTTTCTCTCCACACATACACAGTACATACTTGTAATGTGTATGTGTGGACATGTTAGAGTAGCTATTACAGTGTTTTTGTAATAAAGTATTATAGTGTCCATTGATACCTAAAGAAGTAAATATATTTACTGAGAGCGTGACCATAAGTGTAATTGGATATAAGTTTAGAAGTCTTAACATGGATCCGTTTTTATGCAAGGAAAATTAAAAGATTGTCTCATGCGTACATGGCCTGAGTTGTGTTCTAGTAAAGAGCTAGTCTGAGATGTCTGTTGTTTTGTCTTTTGCAGATGCTCTGCACATGTTGGACAGGTATCTTTAACTTAGTGAGACAGATTTCCCCAGTTAAGTTTAAGTGATTTGTTCAAGCTCAAAGTAAACTTGTTAATTACTACACGAATGTCTCACTTAGTGAGACAGATTTCCCCAGTAAGTTTAAGTGATCTTTTCAAGTCCAAAGTAAACCTGTTAATTAGTACACAAAGTAAACTTGTTAATTAGTCAAGTAAACTTGTTAATTAGTACACGGTTTCTTCAGCAGTACCTCAGCATCAGGACCAGGAACCTATGGCAGATAATCTGGTGCTGCTCTTGACCAGCTGAAAGTACTGAAAACTGATCTGAGTTAGAAACTGCATCTATCCTGTCTTCAGGAACCATCGCCAGAGCATAGAAGAGAAAAAAAAAAACAAATCCTGAGATTATGTTGTACATACGCATGAAAACACAGTTTCTTCTCACATTTCTGTATCTTTTTCCTAAGTTTTCCTTGGTCCACAGTCTTTTTTTTTTTCTCTTAACATCTGAACTCACTGTACCAAGATTTTAATAACCCCTACTCCTTAACAAGTAACCAGATGTGTTCCCCATACTTCCCAGCAAACATTAGTTTATCGTTTAGTTATTTGCTACTCTTATCTAGCAAATATTAGTTTATTATTTAGTTTATCAGTTTGTGTGTCATTTTCCTTTCTTGAAATCTCCTCCTAAGAAAGACTCAGAGACTGAGATCAGAATTTACAGCCACCAGCATTTGATAATAGGGATGGGACCTCAGGGTGGACTGTGGGGAGAGAAACCTAAATCTCCAACCACAGAGAATGGTTGAATAACACATACCGTCTTCACATGTTTCATACCCTGTAACTGTTCCCATTATTTGATGATATGGGAAACTGCTCACAACATACTTTATTAAGTAAAAAAAGTAAACGTATTATGTGAAATGCCCCCCAAAATACATCCTTCTTTCTCCTTCCCCAGAAATAAGACTGGAAGAATATACCTCAAAAAATCAAAAGTGTTTCTATTGGAGTGGTTAGATTTCAGTTCACTTCTATTTTTGTGCACAACAGTGTTGTTCAAATTGTGTATGATAAACAAGTTATTTGGCATAGCTCATATGAAAAGCAGTGGAAGGAACATTGTCTAGGTATCTGTTGTTTATCAATAGTGATTTGATTTAAAACTGAAAAACTGCAAGCTGCTTAGATTCAGAAACTGATCTCCTAAACTGGCATGACTTGGTTTGGACCAGACGGTGGCCAGATGTGGGTCACAGGAGAAGTTGAATAGATTCTGAGTGTTCTTGAGTACTTTGGTTTTAATGTAGCAGGTAAATAAGAGCTCAAAAAAGGATGTATGTGTATTAGTTGCTCAGTCATGTCCGACTCTTTGTGACCTCATGGACTATAGCCTGCCAGGCTCCTCTGTTCATGGGATTTTCCTGACAAGAATACTGGAGTGGGTTGCCATTTCCTTCTCCAGGGGATCTTCCTGACCAGAAATCGAAACTGTGTCTCCTGCATTGCAAACAGATTCTTTACCATGTGAGCTACCAGGGAAGCCCCAAAAAAGGATAGGTGATGTTTAATAAGAAGGAAAGGAAGCCTGCTACAGAAACAAAACCAAGAGTGAAATTTATGGTTGTTAAGCAAGAGACTTGGATCATTTAAATTTTATTTACTTTTCCAAATGCTTTGATGACCTGAGACCAGTGTGTATTTCCAGTAGAAAGGCTCATGGAAGGATAAGTATTTTGTGACTGTTGACAAATACTTAAAAGTATTTGGCTTTTTCAGATAACTTATATTTTAAAATACATTTAAAATAACAGGAATAGAATTATAATCTTTAGCAACTTTTTTCTAATTAGGACCCAGTTTATGGAAAAGGAAAACTTGGAGAAATCCAGGGCCTTATTCTGGGAATGTTGGATACCTTTAACTATGAACAGGTAAGCTACTTTCTATTTCTGCGCCCATTCTAAGGTAAAAAGAAGCTTTTTTTTTCTCTTTGCACCTATACTTTTTCTTTAGAAATTACCTTCTGTTTAGTGCAAGTTTGAAAGATTGAAGTGTATGGCTTTCTAATTTTAAAATTTCTCTTGACCTTAATTAATTTATATTTTGTATACATATACACATTTATTCTGAAATGTGTAATTGCAGCTTTTGAATTTATTTTATTCTTTTGATTCATGGGTGGTGGGACATATATATTGTTTTCCAAATGAAAAATATAAGAAACTTTCTTGGAAAATAATGGAATATAAAGGTATAATTCAAAAAAGGAAGGGTCAACATGAGTATAGAAAAATTGCAGAATAAAATTAGTGTTCTTTTAAACATTCTGAAACAGTTAATCACCACTAACCAGAAATAGTTGTTCAGTTCAGTTCAGTTCCTCAGTCACGTCCAACTCTTTGCGGCCCCATGAGTCGCAGCATGCCAGGCCTCCCTGTCTATCACCAACTCCCAGAGTTCACTCAAACTCATGTCCATCGAGTTGGTGATGCCATCTAGCCATCTCATCCTCTGTCGTCCCCTTCTCCTCCTACCCCCAATCCCTCCCAGCATTAGAGTCTTTTCCAGTGAGTCAACTCTTCACATGAGGTGGCCAACGTATTGGAGTTTCAGCTTTAGCATCAGTCCTTCCAATGAACACCCAGGACTGATCTCCTTTAGAATGGACTGGTTGGGTCTCCTTGTAGTCCAAGGGACTCTCAAGAGTCTTCTCCAACACCACAGTTCAAAAGCATCAATTCTTCAGTGCTCAGCTTTCTTCACAGTCCAACTCTCACATCCATACATGACCACTGGAAAAACCATAGCCTTGACTAGACAGACCTTTGTTAGCAAAGTAATGTCTCTGCTTTTGAATATGATATCTAGGTTGGTCATAACTTTCCTTCCAAGGAGTAAGCGTCTTTTAATTTCATGGCTGCAATCACCATCTGCAGTGATTTTGGAGCCCCCAAAAATAAAGTCTGACACTGTTTCCACGGTTTCCCCATCTATTTCCCATGAAGTGATGGGACCGGATGCCATGATCTTCGTTTTCTGAATGTTGAGCTTTAAGCCAACTTTTTCACTCTTCTCCTTCACTTTCATCAAGAGGCTTTTTAGTTCCTCTTCACTTTCTGCCATAAGGGTGGTGTCATCTGCAGATCTGAGGTTACTGATATTACTCCCAGCAATCTTGATTCCAGCTTGTGTTTCTTCCAGTCCAGAGTTTCTCATGATGTACTCTGCATATAAGTTAAATAAGCAGGGTGGCAATATGCAGCCTTGACGTACTCCTTTTCCTATTTGGAACCAGTCTGTTGTTCCATGTCCAGTTCTAACTGTTGCTTCCTGACCTGCATACAGATTTCTCAAGAGGCAAGTCAGGTGGTCTGGTATTCCCATCTCTCTCAGAATTTTCCAGAGTTTATTGTGATCCACACAGTCAAAGGCTTTGGCATAGTCAATAAAGCAGAAATAGATTTTTTTTTTTTTTTGGAACTCTCTTGCTTTTTCCATGATCCAGTGGATGTTTCTTCCCTTAACCCGAAACTGCCTGTGGCATTAATTCTCAGTAAGAGCCAGCTTGGTGTAATTTTTCTTCATGTACTTCAAAGTGACTCATGAAGCCACCAAGGAAAATTGCCATTTAGACATGTAGATACAATGACAGAGCTTTTCTTAGGGTGTTGTAAGAATTGTAGTTTTGTTAAGTAAGCATAGCACAAGGAAGCTGATTCCCTTCAGGCACAGAGTCCATGATGGCAAAAGGAAACTGAGTGCAAAACAGAAGGTTTTTACAAACTTTGGAAGAAGAAGAAAAGATGGAGTTGAATGGAAAGAATTAAAATAGACCATTAGAACGAAAAGCTCTGCATTATAGATAAAGTTTAAGGACAAGACTGTGTAGCAAGGAGGATGAACAGTATATCTTCCCCTTTGGGACTGACAGAAAAGAATCCAACTGCACATCAAAATGATATATCTGAATGTTGAGAATAAGATGTAGTAAGAAGACAATACTTTATAAACACAGGGAACCTTAAATGACATAATGTGATACTGTGAAATATCTCTATGTGACTTAATGACAGATGTCACAGTCTTGAGTAGATTCCAATGGCTTTTAAGTGCTGATCGGAAAATGTGATCTCTTGCCCAAGGGAGATGAAAAATGAGTAATGACCATTAGCTTTTCCAGTGAAAGGTTAGTGTGGAATATTGCCATGGATGCAGTTTCTATTTTAAAAATCAGAGTATTTTTTTAAACAATTTGTTAGAACTTTAAGCAATTCAAAGAGAGCTTGGTATATAAGTGTAATAAATAAGTAGATTTGGGTTAATCCAGTCATCTGAAAGCCATCAGGACTGAATTAAGCCACAAGAATGGCAGAGCACTCATTTCTCCATAGTAACTAGTGACAACCTTTTAATAATTATTTTGAGACTCTTGATGTAGTACTTATCAGTACTTGTACATTGAAGTTAACCACTCAAGTCTGAGGTGCTTTGATGTTTATTTGATCGATTTTATGCCTTTGTAGTATATTCCAATTCAGCTGTAGTTGAAAATGAAACAAGGGCAGTTCTCCACTCATCCCCTCCATCTCTTTCCCTTTATAAACAACTTTTTGTTGATTTCTTTTTATTTTGGTCGTTCACAGACCCTGCTGGAAACGACAACTAGCCTTCTAAACCAAGACCTCCATTGGTCATTGTGTAACCTGAGAGCTTCAGTTACCAGAGGACTGAATCCCAAGCAGGATTACTGCTCTATTTGTTTGCAGCAGTACAAGAGACGCCAGGAAATGGCTGATGAAATTATTGTCTTTAGGTAAGAGAGGGAAGGAAACGTAGTACATGTGTGTGTACATGCATTGCCAGGCAGGAGCACGTGTGACACACAGCCCCAGTCAGCCATTCTGGCAGCGAACAAACCAAGGCAGAGTTCCTGTTCTCATAGATCTTATATTCTGCATAGGGGTCAGGGGGAAAGAGTATTAGAGTGGTCAGGTCATAAGTAAGTACAGGTAATAAGAGATATGGAGAGAAATAACACACAGGGTAAGGGGATGGGAAAAAGTGTTCAGGGTGAGAATGCTATTTTAAGATACCATAATGAGGAAAAACATGTCTAAGAAGTGACATTTGCACAGAATGAGAGTGGTAGGAGTGAAGGTTAGGAATATATTTTAAGAGAAGAGCTAACTTGCTGATGTATCAGATGTGAAGTGACAGGGAAAAACATCTTCAACCCAAGCTACTGAATGAATGTGGTACCGTCCTCATTTAAAATAAGAAGGAACAGGCATGAGAACCGGGGGAAATCAAGAGTTTTGTCTTGGAGATGTTAGGTTTGAGATGTCTTTTAAACATTTAAGTAGGAATGTCAGGTAGACAGTTATTCTAGTCAGAGATATGTCCTGGAAATATAAATTTAGAACTCATCAGCATGTAAATGATATTTAAAGCCACAATGCAAAGAGAGAAGAAGTCTAGTGCAAAAGTAGGAGGTTTGATCTCAGGAGGAGACCGCTCATCCAGAATATATAGATAGAGGCAATGTAAGATGGACTCTAGAGCCAGGCTTTAAACCTTGAGTTCAAACCTTTACTGTGCCACTTCCTAGCTATTCCAGTGAAGTTGCTCAATCATGTCTGACTCTTTGCAACCCCATGGACTGTAGCCTGCCAGGCTCCTCCATTCATGGGATTTTCCAGGCAAGAGTACTGGAGTGGGTTGCCGTTTCCTTCTCCTAGCTATTAGACTTTGACAAGTCATTTCATCTCTTTACATCTTAGTTTCTTTATTTGTAAAGAGGGATAATAATGGTACCTACCTTCTAGAGTTTTTGTGAAGATTAAATGAGATAATTTACATAAGACACTTAAAACCATACTGACATACAGTAAGCATTGTATAAGTGTTAGCTTCTGTTTTTACAGATAAAGATTGGTAGATTTGGTGATTAGAAGGGAAATTATTTCTTATCACACAAAGAGCCCATTCATTCAACAACTGTTTATCAAGTACACTATATGTCGGTACTGTTAGAAGGGATAGGGTACCACATGAACAAAACAAAGGTTTTGCTCTCAGAGTTTACACTCTAGTGAAAGAGATAGACAAGTAAAATGCCAGATAGTAACTAACAGGGTTTAAAAAAAAATAAAGCATATTAAGTGAAATGTAGAGAGTCTGGGGGGGAAGATATTTTATGAAGAGTGGTCAGGGAGAACACCACTATTAAGATGATTATGGACAGGTAGTTAAAAATGAATTAATAAAAATATAATTACCATGAGTAAATATGGTATAGAGGAGAGATAACCTTGGGAACTAGTAATTTGTGAAAAGTTGTTAGGGAAACTTAAGTGACATTTGAGCAGAGACTTAAGGGAAGTTTCCATGCAATATCAGGGTAGAGTGCTCCAGGCAGAGGATCAGCAAGTGCAGAAACCGTGAGGCAGGTGCTTGGCATATTTCTCTGGTAGTGAGTGAGCAGGCTAGCATTGCCTGAGCAGAGTGAAGGGATGATGATGAGAGATGACTTCAGCAGCCAAATCATGTAGGAAGTAAATCATTATGAAGAGTTAAACTCTTACTCTGAGATGAAAAGCCATTGGATGGTTTTGAGGATAGGATGACACAATATAATCTATGTATTGAGGACCACTTTGACTGCTGTGGTGAGAATGGACTGCAGAAGATCAAGCGTGAAAGTGGAATGACCATTTATGCTAATCCAAGTGAGAGATGGCCCAAGATGATTGTAATGAAGTAAGCGGTGGGATTCTGTATATATTCTGAAGGTATAGCTGACAAGATCTGTTTATAGATTGTATATGAGGTATGAAAGAAAGAATAGTTTTTGGCCTGAGAAACTGGAAGGCTCTAGTTACTATTTATTTAGATGTGGGAGGTTGGATGAGAGTGTGCATTGAGGGGTTTGGTGGAAGTCAAGAATTTGGTTTGAGGCATGTTATATGTATGGGGGAGGATAGAGAAAAGGAAGATTTTAAAGACTATTGAGGAGAGAAAAGGACTGACTTCTGAGATGGTCCAACGTTTCAGGTTGGAGAAATGAGAAGGAATCAGTGAAGCTGACTTAGAATTGTGCTCAACACTTATTTCTGGAAGGTTTATTTGGTAGCGTAATGTAATTAACAGGGAATTTCTTCATAGTAATAATGTTAGAATTTACTGTATAGTAGTAACATTTTTGTGAATGCTTATAAATCAAATCATGACTCTTGAATTTGATGAGAAATACCACTCATGTTATTATCAAATGACATATAATTAATATTTTCCCCAGTTGATGTTGTTCAAACTGTCTAAAAATGTTTCATAGTTTGAGAAGTGAGCAGAAGTTCAACTCACCCCTGGGTGGTTTGTAGTCAGAGAACTGTGATGCTATTGTACTCACAACTGAAGTGTACAAATACGTGAGTCTGGATTTTAAAAAAGAGAGGGGAGCAACAAGTAGATCTCTTTTCTTATTTCTTAACCTATATACCCACCAGTGCATTTCAGCTTACTGGAAATAATTATCACTTTTGAATACTGTCTAATACAATTTAGGTTTATGATTTTATGATAATAAAGAGTGTCAGTTGGTTACCTTCATTTTGCAGCTGTGGCCATTTATATCACTCATTCTGTCTGCAAAGCAAAGAGTGCACCATAGAAATTGAAGGGCAAACAAGATGGACGTGCTACAAATGCAGCTCAAGTAACAAAGCAGGAAAGCTGAGTGAAAATTCATCTGAAGTTACGAAGGGAAGGATAACCCCATCACAGGTAAAACTTGTTTTCATGTCAAGGTGGAGAAGGAAATGGCAACCCACTCCAGTATTCTTGCCTGGAGAATTCCATGGACGGAGGAGCCTGGCGGGATACAGTCCGTGGGGTTGCCAAGAGTAGGACACGACTGACTATCACTAACTCATGCAGATAGTCTTTTCTTAACAGTGTCTTTTAGACCTGGCCTCATTTTTTTTCACGTCTTTTCAGGCCTCAGCAAATTTACTTAGTCTTCTGTTTCCTGCACCGTCCTCCATGCTGCCCTATCCTATAGTTGATGTTAACATCGCTTAGTGAAATGTTGGACCCATTGCTTTTTTTTCTCTGTTTTTGGCTTGAGAAACTGGAAGTCTGTAGTTGCGATTTATTTAGATGTGGAAGGTTAGAAGGAAGCATGCATTGGAGATGGAGTGTAGAGAAAAGAAAGATTATAAAGATTATCGAAGATAGAAGGATTGACTTCTGAGGTGACCCAACATTTCAGATTGGAGAAATGAGGAGGAATCAAAGATGTTTTAAAATTATGTTTAAATCATCTAACTTATGCTAAATCAATTAAGCTTTCAATATTAAGTCAGAAGATAACCCAGGGAAAAAAACTCTGACCTAGCTTCTCCCAGATAACAGTTCAGAGTTTCTACACTCCAGTGATAGCCACTAGTATCCATATTCATCCAGTAAATACATAACCATGTGCCAGGCACTATGTTAAATGCTAGAACAAGACATTTGTCTTAAGGAATTTGTATGACAACGAAATTATAAACAGATTTCCAGTAAGTGTTCTCCAGTTCTCTCTGACACCAATTACATGGTGTTTTTTCCATATTCAGTTCTGACACCAACTCTGTCAGTTCTCTGGGTTCCAACTGTATGCCCAGTAGTGCCATTCAGTTCTCACACTGACCACCAGGGATTAGTGTCAGACTTTATATATTTAAGGGTCCATTCCCAAGAGACTGTCCTTACTTCAGATACCAGTTACAAATAGGGTACCAGATTACATCCTGTTCTATCTGACTTGACAAATTTAGGGGTCCCTATGACCCACTCCCCCAGGTTTAATAATTCAGTAGGACAACTCACAGAACTTGGGAACATGCTTTATGTTTACCTGTTTATTATAAAGGATAGTCAGGAATAGCCATATGAAAGAGATGCATAGGGCAAGGTAAGGGGAGAAAAGGGTGCCCAGAGCTTCCATGCCGTAGCTTGGCACACCACCTTCCCAGTTATCGGTGTGCTCACCAACCCGGAAACTCCTTGAACCTCAACATTTAGGGGTTTTTATTGGAAGTTTCATTAACTAACCATGATTGATTAAATCACTGGCCATTAGTGCTTAGACTCAATATCTAGCCCCTCTCCCCTCCTATATGGGGATTGGGGAAGGATGGGGAGGGAAGAACTGAAAGTTCTAACTCTCTGGTCATGGCTTGATCTTTCTGATAACCAGCTGCCATCCTGAAACTAGGGGTCCCCAAGTACCAGTCATCTCATTAGCATTCAGAAGGCATTCTATCACTCAGGAGAGTCTGAGGGTTTTAGGAACTATGTGATAGGAACCAGGGACAAAGACTGAATGATATTTTTTATTATACCACAAGTACTTACAGATGAACTGTGCTGTAAAAGTAGATAATGAGCAGAGCTGATCTAGACATGAGATGTCATGGAAGATTTCTTCAAAATGTTAGTTAGCTGCCCCCGAAGCAAAAAGAGAAGATAAAAGTTTAAGCACAAGGATAGGCAGGAGGAGCAATATTCCAAGCAGAGGGAACAGTATATAGAATAAACAAAGCACCTCTGCAGGAACTAGACATTGAGTATGACTGGATCCAGAGGGTGAAAGAATGGTATTATGTGAAATTAGTAAGTAAACAAGGACCATACTAATTATTTTTATGTTTGTGCTAAAGAAACAAGACATTGAAGGGCTTTAAAGAAGGAATGATGTGATATGATTAAAATAGTTTTTTTTTTTTTAAGAATAGTGCTTTTAAAAGAATTGCAGTACAGAAAATGAATTGAAAGAATAGGTGGATGTAGGGAGACCCAAGAATATTGGAATTATTTTGTTGAAAGAAATAGTAACTTGTACTAGAATGGTGGAAGTTGGGATGGAGAAAAGAGCCATATGTGAGATGTGTTTGAGATGAGTACAAACATCAAAATAATTAATATGGTCCCTCCTACCTCACTAGCTTCATCTCATACTGCTCTTTCACCTTCTAGATTCAGTTATGCTCAACTTTTAAATCTATATTCTTTTCTGCTTTACAACAGGTAACCTATATTTGAGAAGTAGAATTAGTAGGACTTGGTGATAATTAAATTGGTTGGTGAGGGAGGTAAGACAGAAGAGTCAAAGATAGTACCCAAATTTCTTATTTGAACAACCAAATGGATGGTGGTACCGTTTACTGAGATAGAAAGCAATAAATAAAGAACATACCTGAGAGTAAGACAGAGAATTCATTGTTGGACTTAGAGATGTCTGCTGGATATACAGATGAAGATGTTCAGTATGTTTCTGGATTGAAAATGTTATTAGTCATCCAGTGCTTCCTTGTTCGCATTTAGGAAAAGAAAATCAGGTCCTGTGATTTCTAACATCTTTCCAAGCTGAATTCAAATGCAGATGTGGGAACCTTTATTTATGTAGATACCTAAGGCTTTGCATTTCGGTGCACTTCAGTTTTTTTTCCCTCTTTCAGGTATATTCTGTTCATAAACAGATTGTGACTGAATGCATATTATTGCCTGCATATTACCAATTAGATTTTTTTCTTTCTTCCTAGATAGTCCCCAGAGGCTAAAATATGCCTTTTTTTCCTTTTTTAAAAAATAGTTATATATATGCACTTATATTTTTTAATACATAATTTACAAACAGTAAATTCACTTCTGCAAGTTTTGACAGCCTCCTTTACAATCAAGACATAGAGCAATATTACCACGTCCCTCAAAAGTCCCCTATAGCTCTTTGTAGTCAACCTCTCTTTTCACTCTCCAACCCCTGGCAACCACTGATCCATTGGGAGTTATTTAATACTAGGTGAGATAAAGATTGAGGTTCTTTCTTTTGAATGAAGGTATCCATTGAATTGCCTTTGTGCCTTAATCAAAAACCAATTGACCTTGTATATGTGGATTTATTTCTAGACTTTCTATTCTATTCCATTGATCTATATATCTGTCCTTGCTCCTAGACTGTATCTTTATAATAAATCTGGATATCAGTTGTGTGAGGCCTTCAAGTTTGTTCTTCTTTCTAACATTTGGCTATTCTACTTGCCTTTCCATATAAATTAAAAAATCACCTTGTCAGTTTCTCCCCAAAATATTCATGCTGGGATTTTATTAGGATTGTGTTTACTATATAGATAAATTGGGGGGAGAGTTGACATCTTAATGATATTGAGTCCAATCCATTAACACGGTATAGCTCCAATTTATTTAAATTTTCTTTGATTTATTTCATCAATGTTTTTGGCATGTAAATCTGGCATATGTTTTATAAGGTTCATTTCTAAGTATTTAATGATGATATTACATATTTTACTGTTTTATATTTTACTTTCTAATTGTTCATTGCTAAAATATAGAAATACAATTTATTTTTGCATATTGACTTTGTATCTAGTGACCAGTGGCCTTACTAAGCTTACCTATGAGTACTTTTTTGTATATTTTTTGGTATTATCTGCATAATCATATCAAATGCAAATAATGACTGTTGTATTTGTTTGTTTCCAGTGTTATTTCTTTTTCTTGCCCTATTGCATTGGCCTCTAGTACACAATTGAATAACAATGGTGAGAATAGACATCCTTGTTTTGTTACTGATTGTAGAGGAAAGTATTCATTTTTCATTATTCAATATAATGTTAACTCTAGGCTTTTGGTATGTAACCTTTGTATCATGTTTAGGATGTTCCCTTTTACTCCATGTTCTGTTGAGAATTTGTTTCAAGAATGGATGTTGAAGACATTTATACTACGTTGGTTGCTGTGTTTCCGTATCTGCACACCCCACACAAGAAAGTAATCTATTTCATTGACTTTCCTCTTGCCTGCTCTCAGAACATTGAGAAAAGGGAAATTATTTTGAAATTGGATCCTTATGTCAAAGGAGGCTTCATTTCTGAGGCTATCCTACACTGCACAGCAGAAGAAATGAATCCAACCTTTTCATTTCTTTAGGAAACTCCAGTGTGATTACTGATCATCCTCTTGAAAATCTGTTTGATGCTTCCTAATTAATAAAGGAAAATAGAAGGAGAACTATTTTGGATTCCTTATATTTTCTAGCTGTTTGTCTCCTTTGGCTTCTTTAGTAAGATTTTGTAAAAGGATCTAGTGGGTTGGTAATGCAAGGAAACAGAAGATGAAATTTATCAAATATATGCTTTAGATGTGAATATGATAATCTTCACAACAACTTTAGCTGAAGGAGCTGTATGTAGCTCAGAGAAGGGGGACCAATATTTGAAATCAAGTTTTTAAAATCATCATCACTCTCAGTTTTCCTTCTTCCTGACTATTCTATTTTTAGTATCCTAACTTTATTGAAATCTGGTAAAGGTTATTTTTAAAGTTCAGTTCAGTTGCTCAGTCGTATCTGACTATTTGCAACCCCGTGGACTGCAGGATGCCAGGCTTCCCTGTCTGTCCCCAACTCCCAGAGTGTATGCAGTCAGACTCATGTCCATCAAGTTGGTGATGCCATCCAACCATCTCATCCTCTGTCGTCCCCTTCTTCCACCTTCAATCTTTCCCAGCATCAGGGTCTTTTCCAATGAGTCCGTTCTTTGCATCAGGTGGCCAAAGGATTGTAATTTTGCTTCAGCATCAGTCCTTTCAATGAATGTTCAGAATTGATTTCCTTTAGGATTGACTGGTTGGATCTTCTTGCAGTCCATGGGACTCTCAAGAGTCTTCTCTAACACCACAATTCAAAAGCATCAATTCTTCGGTGCTCAGCTTTTTTTTATAGTCCAACTCTTACATCCATAGATGACTACTGGAAAAACCATAGCTTTGATTGGATGGACCTTTGTTGGCAATGTCTCTGCTTTTTAATATGCTATCTAGGTTGGTCATAGCTTTTCTTCCAAGGAGCAAGCATCTTTTAATTTCATGGCTGCAGTCAACATCTGCAGTGATTTTGGAGCCCAAGAAAGTAAAGTCTCTCACTGTTTCCACTGTTTCCCCATCTATTTCCCATGAAGTGATGGGACCAGATGCCATGATCTTAGTTTTCTGACTGTTGAGTTTTAAGCCAACTTTTTTACTCTCCTCTTTCACTTTCATCAAGAGGCTCTTTAGTTCTTCACTTTCTGCCATAAGAGTGGTATCATCTGCATATCTGAGGTTATTGATAATTCTCCTGGCAGTCTTGATATTCCACCTTATGCTTCATGCAGCCTGGCATTTCGCATGATGTACTCTGCATATAAGTTAAATAAGCAGGGTAACAATATACAGCCTTGACCTACTCCTTTACCGATTTGGAACCAGTCTGTTCTTCCGTGTCTGGTTCTAACTGTTGCTTCTTGATCTGCATACAGATTTCGCAGGAGGTAGGTAAGGTGGTTTGATATTCCCATCACTTAAGAATTTTCCACAGTTTGTTGTGCTCCACACAGTCAAAGGCTTTGGCATAGTCAATAAAGCAGAAGTAGATGTCTTTCTGGAACTCTCTTGCTTTTTCGATGAGCCAGCGAATGTTGGCAATTTGATCTCTGGTTCCTGTGCTTTTTCTAAATCTAGCTTGAACATCTGGAAGTTCATGGTTCATGTATTGTTGAACCCTGGCTTGGAGAATTTTGAGCATTGCTTTGCTCGCACGTGAGATGAGTGCAATTGTGTGGTAGTTTGAACATTCTTTGGCATTACCTTTCTTTTTTAAAGTACAATGATACTGTGTTGACTGTGCTAACTTAAGATTTCTTACCATTGTATGAACCAGTCACATTTTTAATTGTAAGAAAATTTTCAATGAAAATACTAATTCTATACATGATGGTTTTTATTAAGCTTAATTTCATGAGAATTCTACTTTGCTCTAATTTCCCTCAAAAATCTGTCACCCTTGGTTTGACTGGTTGGATCTTCTTCCTAATCTGTGCATGGAGAGAAACAGACGTGTGTGTCCCAGTGACTCCAAAATCAAGCTGAGATTGCCAGTCAGCTTCCACCTGTTGCTTTCTATCCTCAGTAAATAACTGAATACATTTGAAACTTTTCACTGCCTTTGTAATATGATCCTTCTGTCAAATAGCTTTTTATTTCGTCCTTTTCCAAGCCTTGAAATGACTGACTTTTTACTTCTTCAGTTACTGACTCTTATTCAACAGGATACAAGTAACCCTCAGACCTGTGGTTTTCTTGGATAAAATGTTTTTTCTTGCCTCTCTTACATTCATTTCTGTTTTTCACAACTGATCAATATATATCAGCCATAACTCTGACATGTCAATTTTCTCCCAACAGTTCTACACAAGTATGATTGGATTTACTCTCCCAGAAAGTCTGCTTTCCTCTGGAACAAGTTTTTTATTCTTTGCCAGGAAATGTAACAGAAATGACTCAGATTTCTTTCTTTCCTCTCTTATTATCACTCCCTCTCCCCTTAGGTTTACAGTAGGTCAATCAGGATATAAGTCCAAAGAATAGACCTTATAAGTTGAATTTTCTGTTTTGTATCCTCTATATATAACTCACAGATAAAATATGTTTGAGAAACTAATTTCAACTGAAATACTCATCCTGCTTTTATCTTAGATTATTCTTTTATTAAATTTATAGTAGCAAATAACCACCTTCATTGGCACTGATTAGCATTAGAAGAAATTAACTTACTATTATTCATTTTAAAAATAATAATTCTTGGCCAGCAGGCAGCTTAATAGCAATTCAAAGAAATATAATGAAAAATTTTCTAGATTTTAGTTTTAACATTAATAACAGGGCTTAAAGCTCTTGAGAGCTGGCAATAAGCTAACACATTATTATGTGCCAGAAATATTCCAATTGTTATTCCTCTTAAAAAACTGAGAGCACACACGAAAAAGAAAACTATAGGCCAATATCACTGATGAACATAGATGCAGAAATCCTCAACAAAATTTTAGCAAACAGAATTCAGCAACACATCAAAAAGCTTACACACCATGATCAAGTAGGGTTTATTCTAGGGATGCAAGGATTCTTCAATATATGCAAGTCAGTCAATATGATGCACCATATTAACAAATTGAAAGATTAAAAGTCACATGATAATCTCAATAGATGCAGGAAAAGCCTTTGACAAAATTCAGCACCCATTTTGATTAAAACTCTTCAAAAAATGGGCATATAAGGAACCTACCTCAACATAGTAAAGGCCATATATGATAAGCCTAGAGCAAACATTGTTCTCAATGGTGAAAAACTGAAAGCATTCCCCCTAAGATCAGGAACAAGACAGGGATGTCCACTTTCACCACTATTATTCAATATAGTTGTGGAAGTCCTAGCTATAGCAATCAAAGAAGAAAAAGAAGTAAACGGAATCCAGATTGGAAAAGAAGAAAAGCTCTCACTGTTTGCAGATGACGTGATGCTGAACATAGAAAACACTAAAGATAGTATCCGAAAATCAGTGAATTTAGCAAAGTTTCAGGATACAGAATCAATACACAGAAATCACTTGCATTTCTATATACTAACAATGAAAAATCAGAGAACTTAGGGAATCAGTCCTATTCACCATTGCAACAAAAAGAATTAAATATCTAGGGATAAACGTACCTAAGTAGACAAAAGAATGGTACACAGAAAATTATAAGACACTGATGAAAGAAAGATGACATAAACAGATGGAAAGATATTCCATATTCCTGGGTAGGAATAATCAATATTGTGAAAATGACTATACTACCAAATGCAATCTACAGATTCAGTGCAATCCCTATCAAATCACCAATGGCATTTTTCACAGAACTAGAACAAAAATTTCACAATTCATATGGAAACACAAAAGACCCTGAATAACCAAAGCAGTCTTGAGACGGAAGAATGGAGCTGGAGGAATCAACCGTCCCAATTTCAGATTATACTACAGAGCTACAGTCATCAAGACAGTATGGTACTGGCACAAAAACAGAAGTATAGACCAATGGAACAACCAGAAATAAAACCCATGCACCTATGGGTACCTTATTTTTGACCAAGAAGGCAAGAATATACAATGGTGCAAAGACAGCTGCTTCAATAAATGGTGCTGGGAAAACTGGACAGCTACATGTAAAAGAATGAAATTAGAACACTTCCTAACACCATACACAAAGATAAACTCAAAATGGATTAAAGACCTAAATGTAAGACCAGAAACTATAAAACTCTTAGAGGAAAACATAGGCAGAACACTCGAGGACATAAAGCAAGATGCTCTATGACCCAGCTCCTAGAGTAATGGAAATAAAAACAAAAGTAAACAAGTGGGACCTGATTAAACTGAAAAGCTTTTTCACAGCAAAGGAAACTACAAACAAGGTGAAAAGACAACCCTCACAATGGGAAAAAAATAATAGCAAATGAAACAACTGACAAAGGATTAATTTCCAAAATACACAAGCAGCTCACACAACTCAATGTCAGAAAAAAAACAACTGAATCCAAAAGTGGGAAAAAGACCTAAACAGACATTGCTCCAAAGAAGACATACAGATGGCTAACAAACACATGAAAAGATGCTTAATATTACTCATTATTAGAGAAATGGAAGTCAAAACTGCAATGAGATGTTACCTCACACCAGTCGGAATGGCTGTGATCAAAAGTCTACAAACAATAAATTCTGGAGAGAGTATGGAGAAAAGGGAACCCTCTTGCACTGTTTGTGGGAATGTAAATTGATACAGCCACTATGGAAGGCAATGTGGAAATTCCTTTAAAAACTGGAAGTAAAACCACCGTATGACCCAGCAATCCCACTTGTAGGCATATACCTAGGAGGAAACCAAAATAGAAAAAGATGCATGTATCCCATTGTTCAGTGCAGCACTATTTACAATAGCTAGAACATGGAAGCAACCTAGATATCCATAGACAGATGAATGGATAAAGAAGTTGTGGTACATATACACAATGGAATATTACTCAGCCATAAAAAGGAATGCATTTGAATCAGTTCTAATGAGGTGGATGAACCTAGAGTCTATTATACAGAGTAAAGTAAGTCAGAAAGATAAATGCCACATTCTAATGCATGCATACAAAATCTAGAAAAATGATACTGAAGAATTTATTTACAGGGCAGCAATGGAGAAACAGACATAGAGAACAGACTTACAGACATTGTGAGAGGGGAGGAGAGGGGGAGATGTATGGGAAGAGTAACATGGAAACTTACATTACCATATGTAAAGAAGATAGCCAACAGAAATTTGCTGTATGGCACAGGAAACTCAAACAAGGGCTCTGTATCAACCTAGAGGGGTGGGATGGGGAGGGGAATGGAAAGGAATTTCAAAGGGAGGAGATATTTGTATATCTATGGCTGATTCACGCTGAGGTTTGACAGAAAAAAACAAAATTCTGTAAAGCAATTATCCTTCAATAAAAAATAAATTTTTAAAAATAATAAATTTTTTTAAAAATGAGAGCATTTGGAGACTCATTAGAAAGTCTTACTATGGGTAGCTTGATATCTTTTTCAGATTTGGATATATCATCCCTTTTCAGTAAATGACCAGATACAGCAGTCAAATATGAGAGTTTTTTGTTTTTTCAGTGAGAGAGAAATATGCAAAGAAGGGGATTGAAAATAAACATATAGATGCCTAGTCATTCTTAACAATCGCAAAAGGAGAGAATGAAAAGAAATAAGCTGATACTTTCCCTGGTACTTGGAGTTTGTTTTATTTCTTGGTTTTTAGAATTGTATAAGAAAATGTTTGATTTTGGCGGATAAATCTACATATAATGTCAGATGGAAGTATTTACAACTTTGAAGAAATTATTCAGTAAGTGACATTTATTAATACTCACTGGGCATAATTTTCTGTTAATCATTGTACATTGTTTATTTATCCCACTATAAATTGGAGATTTGTTTCACATGCTATTTAATGAAATAGGAAAACTGGTATTAAGGCCCTGTTTTCATTGCTCTGTTTTCACAGAATGTTAGCTCCCTGTTATGTTAGATTCAAATGAAAGTCTAAAAAATGGATTTTGAAGATAGAAGCATTTCTCAAAAGAATACCTTCTAAATTAAACTTAGAAATGAAATGAATATTATTATGTCTCAAGTGCAGAGAGGTGACAAATAATCCTAACATAAATGCATCTTTTTGAGAAGACTTATGTTCATTTTCCAGTATTCTTGTTATTATGTACTAGTATTAAGTGATTCATTACTTCAGCTCATATATAATGTATACCTTGTTATTGTTATTCATTTGCTCAGTTGTGTCTTACTCTTTGTGACCCCATGGACTATAGCACACCAGGCTTCCCTGTCCTTCACTATCTCCTGGAGATTGCTCAAACTCATGTCCATTGAGTCAGTGATGGAATCCAACTATCTCAACCCTTGTTGTCCCCATCTTCTCTTGCCCTTAATCTTTCCTAGCATCAGGGTCTTTTCTAGTGGGTCGGTTCTTCGTGTAAGGTGCCCAGAGTATTAGAGCTTCAGCTTCAGCATCAGTTCTTCCAAGGAGTATTCAGGGTTGATTTCCTTGCTGTCCAAGGGACTCTTAAGAGTCTTCTCCAACACCACAGTTCAAAAGCATCAATTGTTTGGCACTCAGCCTCCTTTATGGTCCATCTCTCATATCCGTACATGACTACTGGATAAACCAAAGCTTTGACTAGATGGACCTTTGTGGGCAAAGTGATGTCTGTGCTTTTTAATATGCTGCCTAAGTTGCTCATAGCTTTTCTTCCAAGGAGCAAGCATCTTTTATTTCATGGCTGAAGTCACCGTCTGCAGTGATTTTGGAGCCCAAGAAAATAGTTTGTCACTGTTTCCTATTATTTCCCTTTCTATTTGCCATAAAGTGTTGAGACCAGATGCCATGATCTTAGTTTTTTGAATGTTGAGTTTTAAGCCAACTTTTTCACTCTCCTCTTTCACCTTCATCAAGAGGATCTTTACTGCCTCCTCACTTTCTGCCATAAGGTATCATCTGCTTATCTGAAGTTATTGATACGTCTTCCAGCAGTCCTGATTCCAGCTTGATCTTCATCCAGCCCAGCATTTCCCATGATGTACTCTACATATAAGTTAAATAAGCAGGGTGACAGTATACAGCCTTGATATACTACTTTCTCAGTTTTGAACCAGTCTGTTGTTCTATGTCTGGTTCTAATTGTTGCTTCTTGACCTGCATACAGGTTTCTCAGGAGGCATGTAAGGTGGTCTGGTATTCCCGTCTCTTAAAGAACTTTCCACAGTTTGTTGTGATCCACACAGTCCAAGGCTTTAGCTTCATAGTCAGTGAAGCAAATGTAGATGTTTTTCTGGAATTCCGTTGGCAATTTGATCTCTGATTCCTCTGCCTTTTCCAAATCCAGCTTGTACATCTGGAAGTTCTTGGTTCACATACTTTGAAGCCTAGCTTGAAGGATTTTGAACATTACCTTCCAGATATGTGAAATGAGCACAATTGTGTGGTAGTTTGAACATGCTTTGACATGGTGGAATTGGAATGAAAACTGACCTCTTCCAGTCCTGTGGCCACCTTTGAGTGCTGCACTTCAACAGCAGACTTGAAATAGCTCAGCTGTAATTCCATCACCTCCACTAGCTTTGTTTGTAGTAATGCTTCCTAAGGCCTACTTGATTTCATACTTGAGGATGTCTGGCTCTAGGTCTGTGACCACACCATCATGATTATCTGGGTTATTGAGGCCTTTTTTGTACAATTCTGTATATTCTTGCCACCTCTTTTTGATATCTTCTGGTTCTGTTAGACCCATACCGTTTCTGTCCTTTATTTTGTCCATCTTTGCATGAAATGTTCCCTTGGTATCTCTAATTTTCTTGAAGAGATCTCTAGTTTTTTCCATTCTGTTGTTTTCCTGTATTTCTTTGTGTTGTTCACTTAAGAAGGCTTTCTTATCTCTCCTTGCTATTCTTTGGAACTCTGCATTCAGATGGGTATATCTTTCCTTTTCTCCTTTGCCTTTCAGTTTTCTTTTCTCAGCTGTTTGTAAGACCTCCTCAGAGAACCATTTTGCCTTGTTGAATCCCTTTTTTTGGGGGATGGTTTTGGTCACCACCTCCTGTACAGCATTACAACCCTCCATCCATAGTTCTTCAGTAGCATATTGGGCACCTACCCACCTGGGGAGTTCATCCGTCAGTGTCCTATCTTTTTGCCTTTTCATACTGTTCACAAGGTTCTCAAGGCAAGAATACTGAGGTCGTTTGCCATTCCCTTCTCCAGTGGACCACATTTTGTCAGAACTCTCCACCATGACCCATTGGTCTTGGGTGGCCCTGCATGGCATGCCTTAGTTTCATTGAGTTAGACAAGGCTGTGGTCCCTGTGATCAGATTGGCTAGTTTTTTGTGATTGTGGTTTCAGTCTGTCTGCCCTCTGATGCCCTTTCTCAGTGCCTACCATCTTAGTGGGGTTTCTCTTACCTTGGACGTGGGGTATCTCTTCACAGCTGCTCCAGCAAAGCACAGCCACTGCTCCTTACTTTGCACATGGGGTATCTCCCAACGGCCGCCACTCCTGACCTTGGATGTGGGGTATTTCCTCTCGGTTGCTTGCTGCTCCAGCACCATGCAGACACCACTCAGGCTTCAGCAATATGTAAACCGTGAACTTCCAGATGTTCAAGTTTGATTAGAAAAGGCAGAGGAACCAGAGATCAAATTGCCAACGTCCGCTGGATCATCAAAAAAGCAAGAGAGTTCCAGAAAAACATCTATTTCTGCTTTATTGACTATGCCA
Organism: Ovis canadensis; assembly: GCF_042477335.2. Lineage (NCBI taxonomy): Eukaryota > Metazoa > Chordata > Mammalia > Artiodactyla > Bovidae > Ovis > Ovis canadensis. Next base: position 205,377,122 of record NC_091245.1, on the reverse strand, counting down.
AAGCCTTTGACTGTGTGGATCACAATAAACTGTGGAGAATTCTTGAAGAGATGGGAATACCAGACCACCTGACCTGCCTCTTGAGAAACCTGTATGAAGGTCAGGAAGCAACAGTTAGAACTGGACATGGAACAACAGACTGGTTCCAATAGGAAAAGGAGTACGTCAAGGCTGTATATTACACCCTGCTTGTTTAACTTATATGCAGAGTACATCAGGAGAAATGCTGGGATGAAGGAAGCACAAGCTGGAATCAAGATTGCCAGGAGAAATATCAATAACCTCAGATGTGCAGATGACACCACCCTTATGGCAGAAAGTGAAGAACTAAAGAGCCTCTTGATGAAAGTGAAAGAGGAGAGTAAAAAAGTTGGCTTAAAGCTCAACATTCAGAAAACGAAGATCATGGCATCTGGTCCCATCACTTCATGGGAAATAGATGGGGAAATGGTGGAAACAGTGTCAGACTTTATTTTGGGGGGCTCCAAAATCACTGCAGATGGTGACTGCAACCATGAAATTAAAAGACGCTTACTCCTTGGAAGGAAAGTTATGACCAACCTAGACAGCATATTAAAAAGCAGAAATATTACTTTGCCAACTAAGGTCTGTCTAGTCAAGGCCGTGGTTTTTCCAGTAGTCATGTATGGATGTGAGAGCTGGACTAGAAAGAAAGCTGAGCACCAAAGAATTGATGATTTTGAACTGTGGTGTTAGAGAAGACTCTTGAGAGTCCCTTGGACTGCAAGGAGATCCAACTAGTCCTTCCTAAAGGAAATCAGTCTTGCATATTCATTGGAAGGACTGATGCTGAAGCTGAAACTCCAATACTTTGGCCACCTGATACAAATAACTGACTCATTGGAAAAGACCCTGATACTGGAAAAGACTGAAGGCAGGAGAAGGGGACGACAGAGGATGAGATGGTTGGATGGCATCACTGACTCAATGGACATGAGTTGGTGATGGATAGAGAGGCCTGGCGTGCTGCAATCCCATAGGGTTGCAAAGAGTTGGATACCACTGATAATTGGTGGTCAGAAAATATCTATCTGCAGAGATAAGAAGGGTCCAGCTCTGGAAGAACATTCAAAGCAAAAGATAACAGCAGGCACAGAGGAACAGAGGAGGAAATAACTTGTTCAAGAAACTGAAAAAGATCAATCTGGAACATAGTAATAAAGGGGAACATGGCAAAGAATGAGGTTTAAGAGGTAGGGAGGGCCAGATCCTTATTAGCTTGCAAGATTCTGGTAAAGAGTTTAATTTATATTCTTACAGTAAGAGTAAGAGTTTAAAACAAGGGAATTGATACTATCCATTCCATACCACTATTAGCATCCAAGTCTTCACCTCTTTGCCAGAGTAGCATAACAATCAGATTCTTAAGGTTCTATAAATTTTTCACTTTCCTTTGATCCAGAAAAAGCTTGACTAGGAAGACAATAGTAACAAAAAAAGTGTTTCCAGTCTTTACATAGAACTAAAGCTTTACTGGAAATATAGGCAAATGGTATAATAAATTTCCAATAAAATGTGAAAAAATGTTCAACTTTACCAATGATCAAAGCAATATCAGTTAAAACAGTAATATGATACCACTTTTTAAAATGTACTAAACTTTCAAAATTTTAAAAATACATATTAAACTGGCATATATTAAAAATACTAATGCATTTATGATAGGCATGTGAAGAGACAGACTAATGGGAATGCAGATTTGTACAAGTCCACAGTCTCTTATCCAAATCCTTTTAGCCAGATAGGTCTCAGAATTCACAGGTTTTTTGTTTGTTTGTTTGTTTGTTTGTTTTTTAAGAATGGTATTACAGAGACTTCCATTTCACTAGGAGTCTTTTTCAGGGAAAATGGTCAAAATATATAAAGCAATGATTCTCAAGACGCTGAACCTCAAGCAGTGAAGGATAATGACCCCTGCTGCTGCTAAGTCTCTTTTGAGAGACAATAAACAAATCATATAAATCCTAGCATTACCCCCTAACGCACTCCTGGAGGACAGTTTCCAAGCCATTGCACAGGGAGGGAGAACCAAGCCAGAGTTCATCAGTGTCTCTGGGTTGAAGCAGAGCAGGGAGTCCAAGGAAGACAGGTGGCTCGAGTTCACAGGACAGACTACTGGATGGACGAGAGGCACACGAAGGGCTCCGGAGATCTGCAGAAGGTGACCTTGCACTGAATAATGACCCGTTAGTGTGGGGAAATGACTCAAGGCCAGAAAAAGAAGTGCCCAAAATATTAGGGGCAGCAGTGCCTCAGATTCATTGAGAGGGAAATATTGCAAACTTGGAAAGCATAATAACTCACAGGGCAGCACTGAGAGTACTAAGTACGGTTCTGACCCCAGTGTTTGGGGAAATTTAACCCTAGATTAACTGCTATTTTGATCCCACCTAACAAAACTTAAAAGCAGAATCTAAAACAATCAAATTATTTCCATGTAGTTTAACAACATCACAGAACAAAGTTCAATAATATGTTAAGGATTACAAAAATATCTAACTGAACAAAGTAGAATTTACAGTGCCTGGCATTTGATAAAAAATTACAAGGCATGCAAGAAAGCAGGAAAATACAAGTCATAAAAAGGATCGAAAAAATCAATTACATGACATTCTGGAAAAGGCAAAACTATGGAGACAGTGAAAAGATCAATGTTTACTTGCAGGGAGAAGAGAGGGAAGGATGAATAAATGGAAGAGAGAATTTTTAGGGCAGTGAAAATACTCTGTGTGATACTGTAAAGATGGATATGTGTCGTTACATGTTTGTTCAAATCCATAGAATATGCAGTGCCAAGAGTGAGCCCTAGTGTAAACTGTGGACTTTGGATGGTGATAATGTGTCCATGTAACACGTCCCTAGTTACAACAGATGCACTGCTCTGGTGGGAGATGTTGATAATAGGGGAAACTCTGCATCTGTGGGAGTATGGCATATATGTAGTTTCTCTGTACATTCCTCTCAATTTTGCTGTGAACCTAAACTAATATTAAAAATTGTCTTAAGAAAACAGTCCATTGAAACAGACCCAGAAATGGCACATATGCTAGGATTAGTAGACAAGAACAGCTGTTATAGTTGGATTCCATATGTTGAAGAAGCTAGAGGAAAGATTGAACGTGTTAGAGAGATGAAAGTTATAAAGAGCCAGTCAAACATCTGCAGATTAAACCTTCAGTGTATGAGATGAAGAACACACTAGATGGAATTAACAGCATCATGAGCATTGCAGAATGATTAGTGAACTTGACTTTATAACTGTAGAAACTATCCTGAATCAAATACACACTGACAAGATACAGATAACTATGAATTATGGAACGGCTTGAACAGGCAAAATATAAATGTCATTGGAGTTCTGGAAGAAGTAGGGGCAGGGATAGTACAGAAAAAATGTTTGTAGAAATGTAATGTTGTTGTTCAGTCACCCAGTGGTGCCCGACTCTGCAGCCCCAGGGACTACAGCACACCAGGCCTCCATGTCCCTCACCATTTCCCAGAGTTTGCCCAAGTTCACGTTCATTGTGTAGGTGGTGCTGTCCAGCCATCTCATCTTCTGATGCCCTCTTCTCCTTCTGCCCTCAATCTTTCCCAGAATCAGGGACTTTTCCAATGAGTTATCTGTTTGCATCAGATGACCAGAATACTGGAGATTCAGCTTCAGCATCAGTCCTTCCAGTGACTATTCAGGTTGATCTCCATTAAGATTGACTGTTTTGATCCCCTTGCTGTACAAGGGACTTTCAGGAGTCTTCTCCAGCACCACAGTTCAAAGCCATCTATTCATTTGGCGTTCTGCCTTCTTTATGGTCCAGGTCTCACAACCGTACATGACCACTGAGAAGACCATAGCCTTGACTATATGGACCTCTATTGACAGAGTAATGTCTCTGCTTTTCGACACACTGTCTAGGTTTGTCATTGCTTTTCTGCCCAGAAGCAATTGTCTTCTGATTTCGTGGCTTCAGTCACCATTCACAGTGATTTTGGAGCCAAGAAGAGGAAATCTACCACTGCTTCCACCTTTTCCCCTTCTATTTGCCTTGTAGTAATAGGGCTGGATGCCATGATCTTAGTTTTTACATATTTAGTTTTTTTTTTTTTAATTTTAAAATCTTTAATTCTTACATGCGTTCCCAAACATGACCCCCCCCTCCCACCTCCCTCCCCATTTAAGCTGGCTCTTTCACTCTCCTCTTTCACCATCATCCAGAGGCTCTTTAGTTCCTCTTTGCATTCTGCCATTAGAGTGGTATCGTCCACTTATCTGAGGTTGTTGATGCTTCTCCTGCCTGTCTTGATTCTGGCTTGTAACTCATCCAGCCTGGCATTTCTCATGATGTGCTCAGCATATAGGTTAAACAAACGGGGTGACAGCAGACAGCCCTGTTGTACTCCTTTCTCAGTCTTGAATCAATCAGTTGTTCCCACACAGGGTCCTAACTGTTGCCTCTTGACCCCCATACAAGTTTCTCAGAAATGTAACACAGAGTCCCAATTCCAATAATGGCCTGTATTGGACAACTCTTCTGCCAGTAGCAATTATATAGACAAAGTATTGTTTGGAGAGCAACCAGAAGTAGGCAGAAACTGTAGGAACGAAAACCTTAAAAGAGGGATGCAAACTAAAGGAGCTTTGCTTGACTAGCCTTTTTCCCTTTAGAGCTTATCTCCTTTTGACTTGGAGAACTGGAGGAAAAGCTTAAGAAAGTAATGTTGTTATTGAGATGAAACAAGAGTTCAGGACTACCAAATCAGCTGTAAATTGAGAGAGGACATCTCAGAAAGAAGGGAGCCAGGAAAGAGGGATCCCCAAACTCTTTTTGTGAGTTCCCAAGTTGCACATATACAAACAGTGCTTCAAGAAACCAGACAGAAAGTAGCATCGGGAGGCCTAAAGCACCGCGCAGAGATATCAGCGGCTGCATAGTGTTCAATTTGAGTGCAGGCTTTGACAAATTTGAGGGATTGATAACTACCTCAGATTTTGTATTGAAACAGTAGAAGGACCATGCCTTAGGACTAAATGCCATACTAAGACTAAGGGCAAAAGCGAAATAAATCCTTCTTCACAAAGTCAAAGCCCACACTGTCATACGATCAATTGGAAGAAGGAAAAGGTAACCTAAAATCAAAAGAAAAAACATCAATGGTAGTAGATCTGTGGATGACCTAGATATTTGAATTAGCAGTCAAAGACTTTAAAATAGAAATTATAAATCAGTTAAAGGATTTAGAGGAAAAGATTTGCACAGTGATTGAATACATAGGGAAATATTAGCAGATAAATAGAAGCTATAAAATAAAGCCAAATGTAAATTCTGGAGCTAAAAAAGCTGAGATGAAAATTTCATTAGATATCAGCAGCCTTTTTAACAAATGTTATCTGTAATTTGGAGACAGTTCAGTAGAAATCATCTTGAAGCACAGAGACTAAAAGATTAAAACTAAGTAAAGAGTAGTTGGTAACCTGTGAAATGATATCAAAAAGTTTATATTTATATCTGGCATTCTCAAAAGCAAGGAGAGATAAGTAGGGGGGTAGAACTTAAAATTTCCTACATTTGATGAAAACCATTAACCCATGTGTCCAAAAACTTAGCAAACTGCTAATGGGATAAGTACAAAGAAAACCACACTCAGACACATCATTGTCAAACTGCTAAAACCAAAGATAAAGAGGAAATCTTAAAAGCAGCCAAAGATGAGACAGTAATACAACAATAACTGACTTTCCTATAAAGGGAGTGGGAATGGAAGGTTGGAGGACAAGAAAACAGCATCTTTAAAGCACTAAAGAAAAGTAATAAATGGTGCTTATGTTGTATGTTATGTTACATTCCCAGTGGGGTCTAGGGCAGCATCCCATAATCAGATCCTTACGTGGGATAAAGACCATAAATAGCTTCACTTCAGGTCAAGTTTTGATGTCAGATAATTTTTGGTGCCAAAAGTTTTTAAGAAATACTTTTGAATTCAGAGCTTTTTGGATTTTAGAATTATAATGAAAAAGTTTGTGGATCTATCTACTTCTCAAGAGGAAAACTGGCAGTTTATAAATGTCTACATCCTTCCCAGGTGGCTCAGTGAGTAAAGAATAGGCCTACAGTGCTGGAGACGCAGGAAACATAGGTTCAGTCCTTGGGTCGGGAAGATCCTCTGGAGGAGGACATGGCAACACACTCCAGTATTCTTGCCTGGAGAATCCCATGGACAAAGGAGCCTGGCAGGTTACAGTCCGTAGGATCACAAAAGAGTCAGACACGACTGAAGCAACTGAGCACGCACACACACATCCTTAGAAGCAGGAACTTAATCTGGGCAGTGAAAGTAACACATGAAGAGTGTATGCCAAGTGTTACACAAGGATGTTTGTGACAGCATTTTTAAAATAATTTTTAAAAATTGAAAACAAGCTAATGTCCCAATAGCCTCCTGATACTTGGTTAGATTACTTCCCTGGTGGCTTAGAGGGTTAAGTGTCTGCCTGCAATGTGGGAGACCCAGGTTCAATCCCTGAGATGGGACGATCTCCTGGAGAAGGAAATGGCAACCCACTCCAGTATTCTTGCCTGGAAAATCTCATGGACGGAGGAGCCTGGGAGGCTGCAGTCCATGGGGTCTCAAAGAGTCAGACACGACTGAGTGACTTCACTTTTCCTTTCCTATCTATATAATGAGTGGACTGCTTTATAGCCATGAAGAAGCATGTTGTCAAAGAATATTGACATGGTGGAATAAACGGTCTCAAGATGTTACATGAAAAGATCACAAAACAGTGTGATTCCAAATGTTAATAGTAGTTATTGCTGTGTGGTTGTTTTGTCATTTTTATTTGCTTTATTTCACTCTTATATTCCTTAATTTCCACCTATGAACGTGTATTCCTTTGGTAATCAGAAAAATCAGAGCTGATTTTTGAAAAAACAAGGCGATAAGGAAGATATTTCTATTGCTATTTAACTTCAGTTTGCTTCTCTAAGTTGGGAATCATTTTATTAACAAAGATTACAAAAGTGTAGCATTATTAAGGCCTTGGCATAGTATATCATCCATATCCCCAGATAGTGTCCACACACCTGTATTTGAAGTGTCTTTTAAGCTGCATTGCCTCAGGCATTTCCAGAAGGAATCCTGTTAAATGAGAAATAAGACCTTTCATAAGTGATTCTAGACCATTTCTGTTGCCACTTCAAACACTCTGACTTAATCTCCAGAGAACAGCTTTTTCAGATAAATTATCCAGCACTACATCTAGTTCTTGGCTTGTTTTAAAAAGTCTGCAGATCCTTCTATGAGGTCATTTTTTAAAGCTTAAATATCTACTTTGCTTTGAAAATCTATTTTCTCCCTTTTCAGAAAGAGCATACCAGGAGTTAAAATTGGATCACATTTAGCAAGCTACATCATACATCTGGAGTAAATTCCAGAGTATTAACGTCATGATATGTTAAAGCAAAGACTTTCAAGTCTAATTTTTGCAGACCTACTAAATCTTAAAGGACAGTCTGGGTAGCCAGCAGTTTTGATCCCTGAGTTGAGGTATGTTTTCTAAAGTTATTCTGAAAGTCAGAGGGGAAAGGCAGAAAAGACTGCAGTATGGTCCTGTTTGAATAGCTTGATGCCACAGTTAGAGGAAATGTCTTTATCACCTTTTACTGTAGGCTCTTAGAATTAAACTGTTGGAATTGGAACAGGCTTGAGAAGTTGAGCCCAGTTGCTTTCCCAGTGTTTATATCTCTTCTGCATGATTCTAGACAGATAGTATCTAGTATCTATTGAACTACTTATAAGTTAGTAAGTTGATACTCTGATTTCATATCTTAGTCTCTGTGTACTTAATATTTGCTAGAATTCACTGCTGAAACTATGTGAACTTGCAGTTTTCTTTGTGTAAAGATTTGATAACAAATTTAGCTTCTTTAATGTAGGGCTATTCAGATTTTGTTTTATCTTGGGTCAAGTTTTATATGTTGCTTTTAAGGAGTGTGTCCTTTTCATTTATCAAATTTTTGGTATAAAGTTTTTCTTAATAGGCTCCTATTGCCTCTTAAACATCTGTGAGTAATGTGGCGCAGAGTAATAATTTCCTTGTCATTGCTAATATTGGTAACTTATATTCTGTTTTTCTCAATCTAAATAGCAATTTATCAATTTTGTTATTTTCAAAAAACCAGTGTTGGCTTTGTTAATTTTCTCTGTTATTTTGTTTGATTTCTATTGCATTGATTTCTGCCTATTATTATGTTCCTTAGTTTGGTTTTACTTTGATCTTCTTTTTCTAGCTTCTTAAATTGGAAGTTTCTTTATTTTAAACCTTTGTTTTCCAGAATAGAATAAAAAGCTATAAATGTCTTTCTGAACACTCTTTTAACTGTACTCTACAAATTTCATTAAATGTTTTATTGAGGTATAGTTGATACAAATTGTACTTGAAGTATACAAATTTAACATATGTATAATAATGTATAATTCATCAACACACTCAAGATACTGACCCTATCCATCACCTGTAAAAATTTACTCAGTTCCTCTCTTCTGATCCAGGAAAATCACCAATTGACTTTCTGTCACAGCACATTGATTTGCATCTTCTAGTTGCTCTGTGCATACTCAGTCATGTCTGACTCTCTGCGACCCCAGGGCTAAAGTCCATGTAGCCCCCCAGGCTCCTCTGTCCATGGGATTTCTCAGGCAAGAATAGTGGAGTAGGTTGCCATGCCCTCCCCCAGGGGATCTTTCTGACGCAGGGATCAAACCCACATCTCCTGTGATTCCTTCACTGGCAGGCAAATTCTTTACCACTGAGCCACTTGAGAGGTCTTGCATTTTCTAGAATAGTAGATAAAGGAAATTGTAAAGTATGTATGCTTTTTTGGTCTGGGTTCTTCACTCAGTGAAGTTATCTGAGATGCATCCACATTGTTGTATCGAGAGTTCATTCCTTTTTACCGGTGAGTAATATTAAATTTTATCAGTTCAGTTCAGTTGCTCAGTCGTGTCTGACTCTTTGCAACCCCATGAACCACAGCACACCAGGCCTCCCTGTCCATCACCAACTCCCGGAGTCCACCCAAACCCATGTCTATTGAGTCGGTGATGTCATCCAACCATCTTATCCTCTGTCGTCCCCTTCTCCTCCTGCCTTCAGTCTTTCCCAGCATCAGGGTCTTTTCAAATGAGTCAGCTCTTTGCATCAGGTGGCCAAAGTATTGGAGTTTCAGCTTCATCATCAGTCCTTCCAGTGAACACCTAGGACTGATCTCCTTTAGGATAGACTAGTTGGATCTCCTTGCAGTCCAAGGAACTCTATGGATATACCATAATTTGTTTATTATTCTACCTGTTGATAGACATTCAGGCAGTTTTAGTTTATGGCTCCTATAGATAAAGCTCTTATGAAAATTTGTGTAAAAAAATTTTGTTTCAACATATATTTTTATTTTTCTTGAGTGATACCTCAGAATGGAGTGGCTGACTCATATGAAAAATGTATATTTATCATTTTAAGAAACTGCCTAACTGTTCTCCAAAGTGATTGTAGCATTTTACTCTCCTGCCAGAAGTTATGAGGGTTCCAGTTCCTCCACATCTTGATATAGTCAGTCTTTCTAATATTGGCTACTCTAATAGGTGTGCAGTGGTATCTCATTATGCTTTTTTAAATATAAATTTATTTTAATTGGAGGTTGATTACTTTACAGTATTGTATTGGTTTTGTCATACATCAACATGAATCTGCCACAGGTATACACGTGTTCCCCATCCTGAACCCCCCTCCCTACTCCCTCACTGTACCATCCTTCTGGGTCGTTTCAGTGCACCAGCCCCAAGCATCCAGTATCATGCATTGAACCTGGACTGGCGATTCATTTCATATATGATATTATATATATTTCAATGCCATTCTCCCAAATCATCCCACCCTCTCCCTCTCCCACAGAGTCCAAAATACTGTACTATACATCTGTGTCTCTTTTGCTGTCTCGTATACAGGGTTATTGTTTCCATCTTTCTAAATTCCATATATATGCGTTAGTATACTATATTGGTGTTTTTCTTTCTGGCTTACTTCACTCTGTATAATAGGCTCCAGTTTCATCTACCTCGTTAGAACTGATTCAAATGTATTCTTTTTAATAGCTGAGTAATACTCCCTTGTGTATATGTACCACAGCTTTCTTATCCATTCATCTGCTGATGGACATCTAGGTTGCTTCCATGTCCTGGCTATTATAAACAGTGTTGCAGTGAACATTGGGATACATGTGTCTCTTTCAATTCTGGTTTCCTTGGTGTGTATGCCCAGCAGTGGGATTGCTGGGTCATAAGGCAGTTCTATTTCCAGTTTTTTTAAGGAATCTCCACACTGTTCTCCATAGTGGCTGTACTAGTTTGCATTCCCACCAACAATGTAAGAGGGTTCCCTTTTCTCCACACCCTCTCCAGCATTTATTGCTTGTAGACTTTTGGATCGCAGCCATTCTGACTGGCGTGAAGTGGTACCTGATTGTGGTTTTGATTTGCATTTCTCTGATAATGAGTGAAGTTGAGCATCTTTTCATGTTTGTTAGCCATCTGTATGTCTTCTTTGGAGAAATGTCTACTTAGTTCTTTGGCCCATTTTTTGATTGGATCGTTTATTTTTCTGGAATTGAGCTTCAGGAGTTGCTTATATATCTTTGAGATTAGTTGTTTGTCAGTTGCTTCATTTGCTATTATTTTCTCCCATTCCGAAGGCTGTCTTTTCACCTTACTTATAGTTTCCTTTGTTGTGCAGAAGCTTTTAAGTTTAATTAGGTCCCATTTGTTTATATTTGCTTTTATTTCCAATATTCTGGGAGGTGGGTCATAGAGGATCCTGCTGTGATTTACGTCTGAGAGTGTTTTGCCTATGTTTTCCTCTAGGAGTTTTATAGTTTCTGATCTTACATTTAGATCTTTAATCCATTTTGAGTTTATTTTTGTCTATGGTGTTAGAAACTGTTCTAGTTTCATCCTTTTACAAGTGGTTGTCCAGTTTTCCCAGTACCACTTGTTAAAGAGATTGTCTTTACTCCATTGTATATTCTTGCCTCCTTTGTCAAAGATAAGGTGTCCATAGGTGCATGGATTTATCTCTGGGCTTTCTATTTTGTTCCATTGATCTATATTCCTGTCTTTGTGCCAGTACCATACTGTCTTAATGACTGTGGCTTTGTAGTAGAGCCTGAAGTCAGGCAGGTTGATTCCTCCAGTTCCATTCTTCTTTCTCCAGATTGCTTTGGCTATTCGAGGTTTTTTGTATTTCCATACAAACTGTGAAATTATTTGTTCTAGCTCTGTGAAAGGTACCGTTGGTAGCTTGATAGGGATTGCATTGAATCATTATGTTTTTAATTTGCATTCTGTGAATGACTAATGACATTGAGCTTCTTTTCATGTGTTTATTTATCATCTTTGGAGAAATGTTTATTCAAGTCCTTTGCCTGTTTTTTAGTTGAGTGGTTTGTCCTATTGTTGTTGAGTTTAGAAGTTCTGTATATAGTCTGGGTATTAACCCTTATCACCCTTATTTGTCATTTGCAAATACTTTCTCCCAGTCTCTGAGCTGCCTTATCCATTTGTCCATGAAAGTTTTTAATTTTGATGAAGTCCAATTTGTCTCTTTGTTGTTGCTGCTGCTGCTTGTGCCTTTGCTGTCACATCCAAGAAATCTAAATCCTAAGTCATGGAACTTTTCCCCCTATATTTTTTTTTCTAAGAGTTTCATAGTGTTACCTCTGGCATTTAGGTCTTTGATCCATTTTGAGGTAATTTTTGATATATGTGATAAACTGTAAGTCTAGCTTCATTCTTTTCCTTGTGGCTCTCCAGTTCTCCCACCACCGTTTTGTCTAAATGACTGTCTCTTCCACATTAAATGGTCTTACTTAGCACCCTTGTTGAAAATCATTTGACCATATACACCATTTATGGGATTTCCAATCTATTTTATTCTATTGTTCTATAATTCCTCCTTTATGCCAGTTAGCACACTGTTTCTTTCGGGGTGGGGTAGGGGGGTTATTGAAGTGTAGTTGATTCACAGTATTGTTATAAATTACAATATTGTTGGAAACACTGTTGTAAACTTACAATATTGTGAAAAAGTTTTAGGTGTACACCATAGTGATTGTTTTATATATGTGTGTACACACACATATATTTCCATTATAGGTTATTGCAAGAAATAACCTATAGTTATTCTTAGGAATATATTGAATATAGTTTCCTGTGTTATGCATTAAATCATTGTTATTTTATACATAGTGGTATGTATCTGTTAATCCTATACTCCTAATTTATCCCTACCCCCACTTTCTCCTTTGATAAACATGTTTGTTTTTCTATGTCTGTGAGACTATTTCTGCTTTGTAAATAAATTCATTTGTGTTATTTTTAGGTTCCACATATCAGTTCAGTTCAGTCGCTCAGTTGAGTCCAACTCTTTGTGACTCCATGAATCGCAGCATGCCAGGCCTCCCTGTCCATCACCAACTCCCAGAATTCACTCAGACTCATGTCCATCGAGTCCGTGATGCCATCCAGCCATCTCATCCTCTGGCGTCCCCTTCTCCTCCTGCCCCCAATCCCTCCCAGCATCAGGGTCTTTTCCAGTGAGTCAACTCTTCACATGAGGTGGCCAAAGTGCTGGAGTCTCAGCTTTAGCATCATTCCTTCCAAAGAAATCCCAGGGCTGATCTCCTTTAGAATGGACTGGTTGGATCTCCTTGCAGTCCAAGGGACCCCCAAGAGTCTTCTCCAACACCACAGTTCAAAAGCATCATTTCTTCAGCACTCAGCTTTCTTCAATGTCCTACCGCATTTCGGACTCTTTGGTTGACCATGATGAGTACTCCATTTCTTCTGAGGGATTCCTGCCCGCAGTAGTACATATAATGGTCATCTGAGTTAAATTCACCCATTCCAGTCCATTTTAGTTCACTGATTACTAGAATGTCGACGTTCACCCTTGCCATCTCTTGTTTGACCACTTCCAATTTGCCTTGATTCATGGACCTGACATTCCAGGTTCCTATGCAATATTGCTCTTTACAGCAGTGGACCTTGTTTCTATCACCAGTCACATCCACAGCTGGGTATTGTTTTTGCTTTGGCTCCATCCCTTCATTCTTTCTGGAGTTATTTCTCCACTGATCTCCAGTAGTGTGTTGGGCACCTACTGACCTGGGGAGTTCCTCTTTCAGTATCCTATCATTTTGCCTTTTCATACTGTTCATGGGGTTCTCAAGGCAAGAATACTGAAGTGGTTTGCCATTCCCTTCTCCAGTGGACCACATTCTGTCAGACCTCTCCCCCATGATGCACCTGTCTTGGGTTGCCCCACAGGCATGGCTTGGTTTCACTGAGTTAGACAAGGCTGTGTTCCTAGTGTGATGACTTGACTAGTTTTCTGTGAGTATGGTTTCAGTGTGTCTGCCCTCTGATGCCCTCTTGCAACACCTACCATCTTACTTAGGTTTCTCTTACCTTGGGCATGGAGTATCTCTTCACGGCTGCTGCAGCAAAGCACAGTCCTTACCTTGGATGAGGGGTATCTCCTTACCGCCACCCTTCCTGACCTTCAACGTGGGATAGCTCCTCTAGGCCCTCCTATTCCTCCGCAGCCACTGCTCCTCGGGTTGCGCCTCCTGGCCGCTGCCCCTGGCCTCGGGCGCGAGGTGGCTTTCCCAGGCCCCCCAACCTTGGACTCGGGGTAGCTCCTCTCGGCCCCCGCCCCTGGCCTCGGACACGGGGTAGCTCTTCTCGGCTGCTGCCCCTGACCTCGGACGTGGGGTGTCTCCTCCTGGCCGCCGCTGACCTCGGACGCGGGGTAACTCTTCTCGGCCGCCGCCCCTGGCCTCGGACCCGGGGTAGCTCCTCTCGGCCACTGCCCCTGACCTCGGATGCTGGGTGTCTCCTCTTGGTCACCACTGACCTCGGACGCGGGGTAGCTCTTCTCGGCCGCCACCCCTGGCCTCGGACACGGGGTAGCTCCTCTGAGCCGTTCCTGCGCTGTCGCAGCCTGGCGCTCTCGGCCGCTGCCCCTGACCTCGGACTTGGGGTAACTCCTCTCGGCCGCGCTTCACTTAGTGCACCAGGTCGCAGCCGCCCGCGCTTAGTGATACTGTATGATACTTGTCTGTCTTTGTCTTTCTCTGACTTCACTCAGTATTTCGAGGTCCTTCCATGTTGCTTCAGATGACAGTGTTTCATTTTTTTTGATGACTGAGTTTTATACACATATACAGACACACCCCACATCTTCTTTATCCATTCATCTGTTGATAGACATTTAAGTTGCTTCCATGTCTTGGCTACTGTAAATAGTGCTGCTATTAACGTTGGGGTGCACATACCTTTTTGAATTAAAGTTTTTTCCAGGTATATACCCAGGAGTAGGATTGCTGGATCATATGGTAGTTCTTGTTTTTTTAAGAGACCTCCGTATTGTTTTCCAGAGGGGCACCAATTTTTATTCCTGCCAGTAGTGTAGGAGACTGGACATGGAACAACACACTGGTTCCAAATAGGAAAAGGAGTACGTCAAGGCTGTATATTGTCACCCTGCTTATTTAACTTATATGCAGAGCACATCGTGAGAAACACTGTACTGGAAGAAACACAAGCTGAAATCAAGATTGCCAGGAGAAATATCAATAACCTCAGATCTGCAGATGACACCACCCTTACGGCAGAAAGTGAAGAGGAGCTAAAAAGCCTTTTGATGAAAGTGAAAGTGGAGAGTAAAAAAGTTGGCTTAAAGCTCAACATTGAGAAAACAAAGATCATGGCATCTGGTCCCATCACTTCATGGGAAATAGATGAGGAAACAGTGGAAACAGTGTCAGACTTTATTTTTTGGGCTCCAAAATCACTGCAGATGGTGACTGCAGCCATGAAATTAAAAGATGCTTACTCCTTGGAAGAAAAGTTATGACCAACCTAGATACAAATTAAAAAGCAGAGACATTACTTTGCCGACTAAGGTCTGTCTAGTCAAGGCTATGGTTTTTCCTGTGGTCATGTATGGAGGTGAGAGTTGGACTGTGATGAAAGCTGAGCGCCGAAGAATTGATGTTTTTGAACTGTGGTGTTGGAGAAGACTCTTGAGAGTCCCTTGGACTGCAAGGAGATCAGCCCTGGGATTTCTTTGGAAGGACTGGTGCTAAAGCTGAAACTCCAGTACTTTGGCCACCTCATGCGAAGAGTTGACTCACTGGAAAAGACTCTGATGCTGGGAGGGATTGGGGGCAGGAGGAGAAGGGAACGACAGAGGATGAGATGGATGGATGGCATTACTGACTCGATGAATGTGAGTTTGAGTGAACTCCGGGAGTTGGTGATGGACAGGGAGGCCTGGCGTGCTGCGATTCATGGGGTCTCAAAGAGATGGACATGACTGAGCAACTGAACTGAACTGAGTGTAGGAGAGTTCCCTTTTTTCCCATACTCTATCTAGTGTTTATTGCTTGTAGACTTTTTGATTATGATCATTCTGATTGTTGTGATATTTCATTGTGGTTTTGACTTGCATTCCTCTAATAATTAGTTGATGTTGATCTTTTTAAGTGCCTGGCCATCTGAATGTCTTTGGAGAAATGTCTGTTAAGGTCTTCTGCCCATGTTTTGATTGCGTTGTTTGTTTGTTTTTTTTATACTGAGTTGTATGAGCTGTTTTTATATTTTAGAAGTTAAGCCCTTGTCAGTTGCATCATTTGCAAATACTCTCAGTCTGTAGGCTGCCTTTTTGTTTTGTTTATAGTTTCCTTTGTTGTGCAAAAGCTTTTAAGTTTAATTAGGTTCCATTTTTGTTTACTTTTGCTTTTATTTCTTCTGTATTGAGAGAGTAAGTAATCTAAGAACATATTGCTGGGATTTATGTCAGAGAATATTTTGCCTATGTTCTGTTCTAGGGGCTTATGGTGTCATGTCTTATATTAATATTTAGGTCTTTAAACCACTTCGAGTTTAATTTTGTATATGATATGAGTGAGTGTTCTAATTTCATTGATTTACATGAGTCTTTCCAGCTTTCCAAATACTACTTGCTAGAGACGGTTTTCTCCATTATGTATTCTTGCCTCCTTTATCGAAGATTAATTGATGGTAAATATGTGGGTTTATTTCTGTTCCATTGATCTGTACATCTGTTTTTGACTAGCATAGTTTTGATCACTGTAGCTTTGCAGTAAGTTTAGAAATCAAGAAGTGTGAGACCTTCAGCTTTGTTCTTTTTTAATTGATTGTTTTTTGCTACTCAGGGTCCCTTGAGATTGCATATAAATTTTAGGATGGATTTTTCTGTTTCTCAAATTGCCATTGCATTTGAAACTGACCCCAGTGAATCTATAGGATACTTTAGATAGTATGGACATCTTAACAATATTTAGTCTTCTAAACTATGAGCACAGGGTGTCTTTCTATTTGTCTTTAATTTCTTTCAGCAACTGTAGTTGCTGACTTATATACTGTAGTTTTCAGTATATAAGTCTTTTGCCTCCTTACATTTATTCCTAGGTATTTTATTAATTTTGATGCTATAGTAAATAGAATTGTTTCTTAATTGCCTTTTTGAACTGTTGTTAGTGTATAGGAATACAACTGATTTCCTGTATTTTATATCCTACTACTTTACTTAATTTGTTTATTCTAATAGCTTTTTTGTGGAGTTAAATTTATAATTTTCTACAAATAAGAGCATATCATCTGCCAACAGAGATAGTTTTCCTTGTTTCTTTCCAATTTGAATGCCTTTTATTCTTGCCTAATTTCTCTGGCTAGAACATTTATTGATTTGTGTATGTTAAACCCTCCTTGCATCCCATGAATCCCTCTTAAACTTGATACATGAACTTTATAAGGTGCTGTTGAATTCAATTTGTATTTTGTTGATGATTCTTTCAACTATATTCATCGGGGATATTGACCTGTGACCTTCCTTCCTTGAAGGTTAATGCTGATCTCCTAAAATGAGTTCCCTCCTCGTCAGTTTTTTGGGAGAGTTACAGAAGGAGTGGAATTAATTCCTCAAAGACTTGGTGGAATTCACCAGTAAAGCTGTCTTATCCTGGACTTTGCTTTTGGGGGAATTTTTTTTTATTACTGATTCAGTTTTCTTACTAATTTTTGGTCTATTCAGATCTTGTTTCTTCATGATTATGGGTATTTTTAGGATCTAATTTCCTTTTGATTTCTTCTTTGATTAAAGCATTATTTGGAAATTTGTCAGTTCCTAAATATTTGAGAATTTTCCAGAAATCTTTGTGTTACTCATGTCTTATTTCTAGTACAGTCAGAGAACATTCTTTGTATGACTTGAATTGTTTGAAATTAATTGAAAATTGCTATTGTCAGAAAATAATCTATGTTGGTAAATGGTCCGTGTATATAGGCTTACATCATTTTATCATGCTTTCCTTTATTGCACTTTGCAGAAACTTCATTTCTTTTTTACAGATTGAAAGTTTATGGCAATTTTGCCTCAAGCAAGTTTATTGGCACCACTTTTCCAAAAGCATTTACTTTGTGTCTCTGTGTCACATTTTGATAATTCTCAAACATTTTTCATTATTATTACATGGTGATCTGTGATCAGTGATCTTAGATGTTACTGTTGTAATTGTTTGTGGGGATCACAAACTGCTCTTACTTAAGATGGCAAACTAAATATATGTATGTGTTCTAGCTGCTCCGCCTACTAGCCAATCCCGTTTCTTTCCCTCTCCTTAAGAAAGAAAGGTAATACTAAGTCGTGTCCAACCCCATGGACTGTATAGTGGAATTCTCCAGGCCAGAATACTGGAGTAGGTAGCCTTTCCCATCTCCAAGGGATCTTTCCAAGCCTCCCTATTCCCTGAGACCATTCATTTTGAAGTTAGGCCCATTGATAACCCTGCAGTGGCCTCTCAGTGTTCAAGTGAAAGGAAAAGTCACATTTCTCTCACTTTAAATCAAAAGCTAGAAATGACTAAGCTTACTGAGGAAGCCTTACCAAAAGCCAAAATGGATCAGAAACTAGGCCTCTTGTGCCAAACAGTTAATCCAAGTTGTGAATGAAAAGTAAAATTCTTAAAGGAAATTAACAGTGCTACTTCAGTGAACACACAAATGATAAAGCAAAACAGTCTTATTGCTCATGTAGAGAAAGTTTTAGTAGGCTGGATAGAAGATCAAATCAGCCATAAAATTCACTTAATCCAAAGCAAGGCCCTAATTGTCTTTGATTCTGTGAAGGCTGAAAGAAGGGAGGAAGCTGCTGAAGAAAAGTCTAAAGCTTGCAAAGGTTGGTTCATTAAGTATAAGAAAAGAAGCCATCTTCGTAGCATAAGAGTGCAAGGTGAAGCAGAAAGTACTGATGTAGAAGCAACAGCAAGTTATTCAGAAGATCTAGCTAAGATGATTAATGAAGGTAGGGACACTAAATGACAGATTTTCATCATAGATGAAATAGCCTTATATTAAAAGAAGATGCCTTGTCCTCTAGGACTTTTATAGCTTGAGAGGAGAAGTTAGTGCTTGGCTTCAAAACTTCAAAGGACAGATTGACTCTCTTGTTAGTGGCTAATGCAGGTCATGACTTGAAGATGAAGCCAGTGCTCATTTACCATGCCCGGGATTCTGGGGCCCTTAAGAAATCTGCTAACTTTGCTTTGCCTGTGCTCTATAAATGGAACAACAAAGTCTGGATGACAGCACATCTGCTTACAACATGGTTTACTAAATATTTTCAGCTTATTGTTGAAACATACTGCTCAGAAAAAAAGTTTCCTTTGAAAAAAATATTATGGCTCACTGGTCATGTAAGGACTCTGATGGAGATACACAACAAAATTAATGTTGTTTTCATGCTTGCTAATACAGTATCCATTCTGTAGCCCATGGATCAAAGAGGAATTTTGACTTTTAAGTTTATTATGTAAGAAATACATTTTATAAGGCTATAGCTGACATAGATAGTTCACTGATGGATCTGAGCAAAGTCAACTGAAAACCTTCTGGAAAGGGTGCACCATTCTAAATGCCATTAAGATCATTGGTGATTCATGGGAAAGGACAGAATATCAGCATTAACAGGAGTTTGGAAGAAGTTGATTCCAACCCTCATGGATTACTTAGAGGGGTTCATGGAGGAAGTCACTGCTGATGTGGTGGAAGTGGCAAGAGAATCAGAAGTAAAGCCTGAGGATGTGACTGGATTGGTGCAATATCATGATAGAACTTGAGCAGATGAGGTGTTGCTTCTTATGAATGAACAAAGAAAGTGTTTTCCTGAGATGGGATCCACTGCTAGTAGAATGCTGTAAAGATTGTGGATATGACAACAAAGGATTTATGTTACATAAACTTAGTTGATAAAGTGGCAGCAAGGTTTAAGAGGATTGACTCCAGTTTTTAAAGAAGTTCTGTTGTGGGTAGAATACTGTCAGACAGCTTTGCATGCTACAGAGACATCATTCGTGAAAGGAAGAGTCAATAGATGTGGCACACTTAATTGTTGTCTTATTGTGAGAAATTGCCACAGCCATCCCAGCCTCCAGAAACCACCACCCTGATGAATCAGCAGCCATCAACATAGAGGCAAGACCCTCCATCAGCAAAGAAATTATTACTCACTGAAGGCTCAGATTATAGTTAGCATTTTTTAAGCAAGAATATATTTTTCAATTAAAATATGTACATTGTTTCTTTAGATATAATGCTCCTTAATAGACTAGTGTAAACAACTTTTATATGCAACAGGAAACCAGAGAGTTGTGTGACTTGCTTTATCGCAACTTTTGCTATAATGCAGTGGCCTGAAACTGAATTCATAGTATCTCTGAGGTATGTCTCTACTGTACCTGAAAAAGATTATGTATGTATTCTGCCTTTGTTGGGTTCTGTCAATGTACATTTTCTATATCTTTCCTCTTTATTTTTTAAAATTGACATATAATCGACATTTAATATTGTGTAGTTTGAGCATACCATGTGTTGCTTTGATACATTTGTGTATTACAATATGATTACCCCAGTAGCCTTTGTTGTCTAGTCGCTCAGTCGTGTCTGACTCTTTGCAACCCCATGGACTGCAGCATGCCAGGCTTCCCTGTCTGTCATCATCTCTGAGAGCTAGCTCAGGCTCACGTCCTTTGAGACGGTGATGCCATCCAACTATCTCGTCCTCTGTCATCCGATTCTCCTCCTCCTCTCAATCTTTCCCAGCATCAGGGTCTTTTCTAATGAGTCAGCTCTTCGCATCAGGTGGCCAAAGTATTGGAGCTTCAGCAT
Source organism: Ovis canadensis (assembly GCF_042477335.2). NCBI lineage: Eukaryota > Metazoa > Chordata > Mammalia > Artiodactyla > Bovidae > Ovis > Ovis canadensis. The sequence continues at coordinate 205,356,806 of NC_091245.1, read as the reverse complement.
CAGTCCTTCCAATGAATACTCAGGATTGATCTCCTTTAGGATGGGCTGGTTGGATCTCCTTGCAGTCCAAGCGACTCTCAAGAGTCTTCTCCAACACCACAGTTCAAAAGCATCAATTCTTTGGCATTTAGCCTTCTTTATGGTCCAACACTCACCTCAATAAATAACTACTGGAAAAACCATAGCTTTGACTAGATGGACATATCAGCTAGTCAAAACTATCATTTTTAATATGCTGTCTAGGTTGGTCATAGAGCAAGTGTCTTTTCATTTCATGGCTGCAGTCACCATCTGCAGTGATTTTGGAGCCCAAGAAAATAAAATCTGTCACTGTTTCCATTGTTTCCCCATCTGTTTGCCATGAATTGATAGGGCCAGAGGCCATGATCTTAGTATTTTAAATGTTGAGTTTTAAACCAGCTTTTTCACTCTCCTCTTTCACCTTCATCAAGAGGCTCTTTAGTTCCTCTTCATTTTCTGCCATAAGGGTGGTGTCATCTGCATATCTGAGGTTACTGATATTTCTCATGGCAGTATTGATTCCAGCTTGTGCTTCATCCAGCCCAGCATTTCACGTGATGCATATAAGTTAAACATTCAGAGTGACAATATACAGCCTTGACTTCTCCTTTCTCAGTTTTGAACCAGACTATTGTTCCATGTCTGGTTCTAACTGTTGCTTCTTGATCTGTATATACAGGTTTCTCAGGAGGCATGTAAGGTGGTCTGGTATTCACATCTCTTGAAGAATTTTCCACAGTTTGTTGTGATCCACACAATCAAAGGCTTTGGTGTAGTCAATGAAGCAGAAGTAGATGTTTTTCTGGAATTCTCTATGCTTTTTCTATGATCCAATGGATGTTTGCAATTTTACCTCTGGTTCCTTTGCCTTTTCTAAATCCAGCTTGAACATCTGAAAGTTCACGGTTCACGTATTGCTGAAGCCTGGCTTGGAGAATTTTGAGCATTACTTTGTTGGCATGTGAGATGAGTGCAGTAGTTTGAGCATTCTTTGGCATTGCCTTTCTTTGGGATTGGAATGAAAACTGACCTTTTCCAGTCCTGTGGCCACTGCTGAGTTTTCCAAATTTGCTGGCATATTGAGTACAGCACTTTCACAGCATCATATTTTAGAATTTGAAATAGCACAACTGGAATTCCATCATCTCCACTAGCTTTGTTCATAGTGATGCTTCCTAAGGCCCACTTGACTTCGCATTCCAGGATGTCTGGCTCTCACCTGAGTGATCACACCAACGTGGTTATCTGGGTCATTAAGACATTTTTGGTATAATTCTTCTGTGAATTCTTGCCACCTCTTCTTAATATCTTCTGCTTCTGTTAGGTCCATACCATTTCTGTCCTTTATATTGTCCATCTTTGCATGAAATGTTCCCTTGGTATCTCTAATTTTCTTGAAGAGATCTCTAGTCTTTCCCATTCTGTTGGTTTCCTCTATTTCTTTGCCTTGTTCACTTAGGAAGGCTTTCTTATCTCTCCTTGTTGTTGTTTGGAATTCTGCATTCAGATGGGTATATCTTTCCTTTTCTCCTTTGCTTTTCACTTCTCTTCTTTTCTCAGCTATTTGTAAGGCCTCTTCAGACAGCCATTTTGCCTTTTTGCATTTCTTTTTCTTGGGGATGGTTTTGATCACCACCTCCTGCACCATGTTATGAACCTCTGCCCATAGTCCTTCAGGCAGTCTGTCTGTCAGATCTAATCCCTTGAATCTATTTGTCAGTTCCACTGTATAAGCATAAGGGATTAGATTTAGGTCATACCTGAATGGCCTAATGGTTTTCCCTGCTTTCTTCAATATAAGTCTGAATTTGGCAACAAGGAGTTCATGATCTGAGCTGCAGTCAGCTCCCAGTCTTGTTTTTGCTGACTGTATAGAGTCACTCCATCTTTGGCTGCAAAGAATGTAATCAATCTGATTTCGGTATTGACCATCTGGTGATGTCCATGTGTAGAGCCATCTCTTGTATTGTTGGAAGAGGGTGTTTGTTAAGACCAGTGCAGTCTCTTGACAAAACTCAGTTAGCCTTTGCCCTGCTTCATTCTGTACTCCAAGGCCAAACTTGCCTGTTACTCCAGGTATCTCTTGACTTCCTACTTTTGCATTCCAGTCCCCTGTGATGAAGGACACTTTTTTTTTTTTTTGGTGTTCCTTCTAGAAAGTCTTGTAGGTCTTCATAAAAGTGTTGGGACATAGATTTGGATTATTGTGATATTGAATGGTTTGCCTTGGAAACAAACAGATCATTCTGTTGTTTTTGAAACTGAACCCAAGTACTGCGTTTCAGACTCTTTTGTTGACTGTGAAGGCTATTCCGTTTCTTCTAAGGGATTCTTGCCCGCGGTAGTAGATATAACGGTCATCTGAATTAAATTCACCCATCCATCCATTTTAGTTCACTGATTCCTAAAATGTTGATGTTCACTCTTGCCATCTCCTGTTTGACCACTTCCAATTTACCTTGATCTATGGACCTAACATTCCAGGTTCCTATGCAGTATTGTTCTTTACACATTGGACTTTCACCACCAGCCACATCCACAACTGGGCATTGTTTCCACTTTGGCTCAGCCTCTTCATTCCTCTGGAGCTATTTCTCCGCTCTTCTCCAGTAGCATATTGGGCACCTCTTGACCTGGGGAGTTCCTCTTTCAGTATCATATCTTTTTGCCTTTTCATACCAATAGCCTTAGCAAACACCTTTATCATGTCAATAATTACCATTTCTTTTTTGTGTTGAGAACAGTAATGATCTAGTCTCTTAGCAACTTTGAAATGTACCGTATTGTTGACTGTGATCACTGTGCTGTGCCTTAGATCTTCAGAACTTATTTCTCTACTAGTTACAAGGTTATCCTCTTGAACAACATCCCTCCCACTACCCCTAACCTCCCAGCCCCTAGTAACCACCATTCTACTTTTTGTTTTTACAAGTCCAGCTTTTCTAAATTCCACTTGCAAGTGATTTCATACAACATTTGTCCTTCTTTGTCTGACTTCTCTCTTTGTATAATGCCCTCTGGGTCCATCCTTATTGTTGCAGATGGTAAGATTTCCTTCTTTTATGACTGAGTAATATTTCATTGTGTGTGTGTGAGGATGTGAGAGAGATATATATATGTGTGTGTATGTGTATATATATATATATCTTCTTTATCCATTCATCTACTGATAGATGCTTGAGTTGTTTCCATATCTTGGCTATTGTAAATAATGGTATGCTGAACATGAGTGAGCAGGTATCTCTTCAAGATGTTAATTTCAATTCCTTCTGATATATACCCAGCAGTGAGATTGCTGGATGATATGATAGTTCAGTTTTTAAAGTTTTGAGGAACTGCCATACTGTTTTCCATAATAGCTGTACTAATCTACATTCCTACCAACAATGTGTAAGGGCTCCCTGTCTCCACATCCTCGCCAGCATTGGTTATACCTTGTCTTTTTTTTATGAAAGCCATCCTAACTGGTGTGAGGTGATACATCACTGTAGTTTTGCTTTGCATTTCCCTCATAAGTGATGTTGAGCACTTTTTCACGTATCTATTGTTCTTTGGTATGTCTTCTTTGGAAAAATGTTCAGATCCTTTGCCCATTTTTTGAATTGGGTATATCTTCATATTTGTTCTCTCATTTCTTGAGGGAAATATGGAAGTCTCTGGCTGTAAGGTCTATTTCTCCTGGCAGTTCTATCACTTTTTAACTCACGTATTTTAAGTTGTTAGATGTGTAGATGTTTAGGATTGTTATGTCCTCCTGATGAATTGATTTCTTTATCATTATGAAATAATATATCCCTGACTACTTTGGATCATGTCAGTTGTCCACAAAGATAGTTAAAATTAATATTGTACCCAAAGATCTCTTAGGTTCCTTACCATTTGGCTAAAACCAATTTGGACCATCTGTAATACTTTTCATAGCTTAATCACATTTTTATCTTGGCTAACCACTGTGTTTTTCATCTCAGAGAAACTTCAAAGGGATTTTTAAAAATATACATATATTCATTGGTTCCCTTAAAATGTCTGTATTATCTCAGTTATACCACTTCTGGGGCTTTCCAGGCAGCACTAGTGGTAAAGAATCCACCTGCCAATGCAGGAGACACAAGAGACTCGGGTTTGACCCCTGGGTCAGGAAGATCCCCTGAAGAAGGAAATGGTACCTCACTCCAGAATTCTTGCCTGGAAAATTCCGTGGGCAGAGGAGCTTGGCAGGCTACAGTTCATGGGGCCTCAAAGAATTGGACCTGACTGAGCATGCGCACACACTACTATGCCACTTCTAGTTGAATTATTTGAGGGTGGGTCAAACAAAACTAAACTGTAAATAAGATATCAAAAGGTTTGCCTTTTTTTCCCCCCTAGGTAAAAATGTCCCCATCCTGTCATCTGTCCAAAGGGGATCCTGCTATTAAAAAGGTGAGTGAGTTTTAATGGAAGAAAGCCAACTTCCTCCTTCTGTGTGTGTGTTCTCCTCTATTGAACAGTGTTCTCACAATGAGTGATTTTTAATCATCTTAATGCTGTCAGAGGTTCTTTCTGATTGGATGCCTTAAATAGGTGTCACCAGAGCTTTTTGACTGTTTCAGAGAAGCCAGCTGGGGGGTTGAGTCTAGCATCAGTGTCCTGGCAACTAGGGACTTTCGTTGTTCTAGAATTCCTGTGTGTGTACTATGTGCCAAGTTGCTTCAGTTGTGTCCGACCCTTCACAACCCTATGGACTGTAGCCTGCCAAGCAACTCTGTCCATGGGATTCTCCAGGCAAGAATATTGGAGCAGGTTGTCATGCCCTCCTCCAGGAGATCTTCCTGACCCAAGGATCAAACCCATGTCTCTTATGTCTTGTGCATTGGCTGGAAGGTTCTTTCTTACTAGCGCCAAATGGGCATCCTGGTATCAGTGAGTGATAGCAGATGAAAGATATTCTAAGGATGAAAGGTATATAGTTTTTCTTAACAATGTACCGTCCCTCCAGGTGGCTGTTCCTAGAACAAACTAGTCTGAGGTATTAACATTTCAGCAGGTTTCAGCTAAGTAAGTCCTCATAAATACTCATGAGATAGAACTTCTATCTGTGCTATTTCACCCCGAGACTGTAAACTCTGTGGCACAGATAGAGTTTGTCTTTCAACCAAGTAATTCTCAGATGATGCCAAGAGAACCACTAAAATCCTTTTTTTTAATCCAGCTGTAACAGTACAGTGGAAACACAGCCAACAGATTGGCGTTTTTGCTATGCTCTCTTTTTCTGTTTTTATTTCTCTGTGTCCTGGTTGAAGGTTTGCTTTCCTTGTCCCCCACCTTTTTAAAACAATTTCACAGCATCCATGTCGGCAAAAGCTTGTATAATAGAACAAAAATAACAACTTGCTGGCCCTGTTGACTTAACAGCAGGTTCTAGCTTCAAAGCATTGTGCCAAAAACAGGTCCCTTTTCTCTGCCTTCAGAATCCTCCAAGACTGCTTCAAAGGAAGAAAAAAAAAGAATAGAAGCAAAATATGTTATCTGAAAAGCCCTAGAACATGTTGCACACGAAGACCTCTTTCACTCTTGTCAGGCAGCAAGGGCAGGCAAGGTGGTGGTGCTGATTGCTGCCGCTCAGAACCGTCACACTGCAACGTGAGGAGCTGGAAAGGGCATCAGCCACTTAATCCCACTCAGTAAACAAAGGAGGAAACTGGACTCTAGAGGGAAATTTTTTTGCCTCTCTCAAATGTTACATGGAACACACTTCTAACACAATGGTTAAAAACCCATGCTTTGGGTTCAGCCAGACTTGGATTCAAAGATCGACTCTTCCACTTCTTTATCTGAATAACCTCAAGTCAGCCTCCCTGTTTCCTTCTCTGTAAAAGGATAATGCTACCTCTCAGAATTTAAAGAGTAAATGAGAAATGATTTAAGTGCCTACCACTGTGCCTGACACATATTAAATACTCAGTAAATTATAACTGGCATTAAAACACAAGTCTCCCCCAACTCCTAGTCTAATGTTGGACTAATCCTTTCACTCTGTTATGCTACTGATAGTATTGTCCGTTCAGCAGATATTTCTTTGTACCAGATAATGAGCAAAGAAGCAGACTACAGAGTTGAGAAATAACATCCGCGTTCTCAAGGACCTCAGCCTTTGGTGGGGAAGGTAGACAGGTGCCCTGACGGTGACCTTGCACCTTGACGCATGCCATGCAGGGTGATGGGGTGCTGCAAGAATGCGGGGGAGAAGCCCTGTTTTGAAATTACCAACCTCATCTAGTACAACTCTTATATTCTTTAGGTACAGAGTCTAATTAAGAAACTTGAGAAATGGTTAGCTGCTCCTCTACAACATTGATACTAGATTATAATGAAAGCAAATCCAACCATAAAAGACATTTGTTAAATTAATATCTCAAAAACATTTTATCCAGCCTATTAATACATATTTTGAGTACCTTTTATTTTAGCAATGAGAGACCATTTCTAATATTTAACATTCTGATTATCAAGCCATTAATTTTACCAACAGAAAATTTTTCTGCTGTTTTCTGAGCTAATGAGCAAAGTCGTAGGTGTTAGTCCAAATATGAACAGCTAAAAGGCTTTTAGGAGCCTCCTTTGGAAGTACATGTGTTGCCATCTCTGAAATGTGGATTCTTGGTTAGGGCCACTGACCACCCCTGACTTGAAGCCCTAACTTAACAGCATGTACTTAATATCTCACTGGTTACAGTGTTTAGAAAAACTTTAAAATGTACATCATAACAGGTGCTTCTCCCAGACTAAGAGAAGAGATCAGGGAAGGCTTCCCAGTGGAGGTAGAGCTTACTCCAGCCTGGAAACAAGGGAAAAGGTATTCTTGGCAGATACAGGTGAACACAACACATTTCAGGAAATGGGGGCTGTTCTGCTTATCTTAAATATGGAAGCTTACAGCAGCCCAGTGAAATAAACAAGAGTCCAGGTGACAGAGCCCAGCCTGTGAAGTTTGCTTTTCATCTCAAGGATAAGTGCTCCCACCAGACATGAGGTTTGAGGCAGAAAGACCAATTAGAAGAAACAAAGTCCTAAGCCTGTGCTATGTTAATGGAATGAGGAGGTGAGGTAGATTCAAGTCTTAGCCTTTTTTGTCCCCCTACACCCTTTGGATACCCTAAGTCTAAGTTAGGCGTCCTTCCTTTTTTGAGCTCTCAGAGTACCCTGAACTCGTCTCTACCAACATGCTTACCTGGCTGTGTTGAAATTGCCTCTTTGCTTATATGTGTCCCCCACTAGACCCTCTGCCTCAGAAGGGCAGGGCCCACAGCAGTTGTGTTTCTTGTTCCTCTAAGTGTAGAACAGAGTACACAGTTGCTCAGGAGTTGTTTCGTGGATGAGAGAGACGTAAGATTCTACAGACTTGGTAGTTGTTTTGGGGACTCAAGGGGGAAGAGGAGTTTCTGCTGGATAACTCTAGAAAGGACCAGTGACACATTGTTGCTGCCCTGGGCTTGTGTTCCAGCACGGTCAGCTCCTTACTGTTTGAGCTCAGGCAGCAGCACTCTGAGCACGATCAATGTGAGGCTCAGCGTGTCGTTGTCACTTCCCCAGTTCGGCGTGTGTGTCTGTGTTTGTATGTGCGTATCTGTGTGTTCTGGTTGTCGTCTCGGATCTGCAGTCACTCTTCCCAACGCTGCACTGACAGATGGGAGCACCAGCAGTAGCTGCTGAACAGTGTGACTGCCAGAGTGGCATGTGTAAGGAACACAAAAGAGCAGCAGTGTTCTTGATTTGAGCCAAAGCTTTTCTCTGTTGACCAGAAACCGCAGAAAGTGCTTGGCGACTCTGCTGTCAGCGCTGGCCCTGCCAAGAGCCATGTTCGAGTGCCGAGGAGCCGGGAGCCGTATTGTGTCAGGTCCTGCTGGCTCGGGGTGGGTGTCTCATGGAGGAGTCACTCTATTCTGCTGCCATGTCAGGACCAGGCACATTCCATGAGCATTTTGTATTTTAGAAATTCCTTTGGAAAGCTCTGGATTAGAAATACTTATCATGTGTAATAATTTATCTATAGTGCTTAAAATTTGTATACCATATTTTTTGTATATAAAATGTCTTCTTAATGCGCTCTAACTGATAAGTTCAATAAAAAACGTAGGAAACATATATACTTTCCTAGGACTTCTGTATCTTGGATGTATCTTGATCTTGGATGACTAGAAATTTGAAAATTAGATACATTTTCCTTAGATAGAAATTGTCATAAAGTTCATTGCAGTAAACTCCCTAGCATAGATCAAGATTGGAGGTACTGTCAGTGTTTGAGGTGGATTAAAGAAGTGTAGAGAGTTAGTGGAAGGCAGCAGTAAAAACCTCTTAGCTATAGTGCATCACTTCTTGACTGTGCTAGAAACACCAACCAGGAACTTGTGTGGCAAAGTTGACACTGTTGTTGCGGCGCTCAGTCGAGTCCAGCTCTTTGCGACCCCATGGACTGCAGCCCTCCAGACTTCCCTGTCCTCCACTCTCTCCCAGGGTTTGCTCAGACTCATGTCCATTGAGTCAGTGATGCCACCCAGCCACCTCATTCTCTGTTGCCCCCTTCTCCTCCCATCTGTCTTTCCCAGCATCAGGGTCTTTTCCAATGAGTTGGCTCTTCACATCTAGTGGACAAAGTACTGGAGCTTCAGCATCAGTCATTCCAGTGAATATTCAGAATGAACAATGGCATTGTTACATGCATAATAATCAGAGAAAGCAGTTTTGCCTTATTTTTTATTACAAAAGCATGGTTACACTCTCTGAGCCATCCGTGTTTTAGATGAGCTTTCTCTGCTGTTGTGGAAGCATCAGGGCCTGGGTACTCTGGCTGGCGGAACCCACTAGTTAGGGGTACAGTCAATGTTCTCTTCTTCCAGTTAGGGAGAAGACTGAGAGTGGCAGAGTGGGAAGCCTTTCTAGTAGTTCTGGGTAAATTCAGTAAATATTCAATAAGCTTCTGATGTGCCAGGCTCTTAAAACACAAGTTAATGGTGACTGAACTGGTGGATTTAATAGCCAAGCCTCCCAGAAACTGGTGCACAGTTTCATGTGTAATATCAGAATTTAGAGCTGACCTTTTTTCTGAAATGTTCTGGTGAGGCAGAATTTTTATAGATAATTCCAAGTCTTGCCAGTCATGTCAGGAATGTAGATGAGTTTATTTGCTCATGATTTTATTAAATTATGGAGTGGGAAGTTTTTTTTTGTTTTTTAAGGAAAAAGCCTTATAGAACCACTGTTTCCATAGCAACAGGAAAAGCTGGCTGCTTTAACTGACCAGCCCAAGAATGACTGGTTGATAGTTTCACAAAAGTCAAAGGATCACAAAAGGAGAAAGCACTGAGAGACAGATGCAGCAGATCCTAGGTGTTGTGTGATGATGGCCTAAATAAAAATTCATTTGCCTCTTTTATTTAATTGAAGTGCAGTTGATGTACAATATTATATAAGTTGTTGTCGTTGTTGTTCAGCCACCAAGTTGCGTCTGACTCTTCACAACCCCATGGACTGTAGCCCACCAGGTTTCCCTGTCCCTCACCATCTCCCCCAGGTTCATGTCCATTGAGCCGGTGATGCCAGCCAACTATCTCATCCTCTGTCACCCTCTTCTCCTTCTGCCTTCAGTCTTTCCCAGCACCAGGGTCTTTTCCATTGAGTCAATAAGCTACAGGTATACAATATAGTGATTCACAGTTTTTAAAGGTTATAGTCTATTTATAGTTATTATAAAATATTGGCTATATTCCCTGTGTTGTACAATGTATCCTTGTAGCTTATTTTGTATATAGTGGTTTGTCCTTCCCACTCCCCTACCCTTATATTTCCTGTCCCCACTGGTAACCACTAGTTTGTTCTATCGGTGAGTCTGTTTCTTTTTTCTGAGACAGTCACTAGTTTGTTGTATTTTTTAAATTCTGCATATAAGTTATATCATATACTATTTGTCTTTTTCTATCTGATTTATTTCACTTAGGATAATACCTTCCACATCCATCTATGTTGCTGCAAGTAGCAAAATTTCATTCTTTTTTACGGCTGAGTAGAATTCCATTGTATGTATATACATCTTCTTTATTCTTTCATCTGTTGATGGATACTTAGGTTGCTTCCAGTTGTTTTTTTGTAATTGTAAATAATCCTTCTATGACTATTAGGGTGCGTGTATCTTTTCAAATTAGTGTTTTGAGGGTTTTTTGGATATATACCCAGTAGTGGAATTTCTGGATTATGTAGTAGTTTTATTTTTAGTTTAATAAGAAACCTCCATACTGTTTTCCACAGTGGCTGCACAATTGACATTCCCATCAACAGCATATGAGGGTTCCCTTTTCTCTACTTTGTTGCCAACATTTATTATTTGTGTTTTTAATGTTGAGTTACATGAACTATTTATTTTGGATATTAACCTCTTAGCAGTCATATCATTTGCAAATACTTTCTCTCATTCAGTAGGTTGTCTTTTTTGTTGATGGTTTCCTTCACTATGCAAAAGCTTTTAAGTTTAATTAGGTCCCGTTTATTTTTCCTTCTGTCTCCATTACTCTAGGAAATGGATCCAATGGATCCAAAAAAATACTGCCACAATTTATGTCAAAGAGTGTTCTTCCTGTGTCTTTCTCTAGGAGTTTTATGATTTTAGGTCTTGCATTTAGGTCTTTAATTCAATTTGAGTTTATTTTTGTGTATGGTGTTACAGAATGTTCTAATTTCACGTGTAACTGTCCATTTTTCCCCACAGCACTTGAAGAGATTGTCCTTTCTCCATTGTATATTCTTGCATGCTTTGTTGTAGATTATTGACCGTAAGCGCATGGGTTTCTTTCTGAACTTTGTTCTGTTCCATTGATCTGTGTGTTGGTTTTGTGCCAGTACTGCACTGTTCTGACTGCTCTCACTTTGTGGTATAAGCTGAAGTCATTGGCCTTTTGCCTCACCCTTAACTCTCCTGCAAAAGTGCAGTTCCTCATGAACAACAAAGTGATAGCCCTTGTTGTATGCTTCCTCTTTCCTTAAAGTATTAGACTGTCTTAGGAAAACTTAGATGCACATTATATCCAGATGTGACTTCCATGCCTCTATTGATTTAACAAACAGAGCAACCGGGGGATGTGATTTGATCTTTGTTTTTGCATAGACAGGATAGAAGACCTCAGCAGGCCAAAGGACCTCTTTATGCTGATGTGAAGAAGCTGAGGTGCAGTCGCCTTCAGATATCTGGAGGGTGCTGATTCGGAAGTTAGAAGTGTTGTTTGTATTGGGTTGGCCAAAAATTTCCTTTCGGTTTCCTGAACGAAATTTTTGGCCAACCCAATTCAAAGAATGCTTCTGACTTCCAGATTTTTGGCCAACCCAGTAAGTAGTTCAGAGGACAGACAAGTACTGCATAAATGATGATGTTGGTTTAGTATGAGAATTTTCTTACATTACCTCTTACCAGAGGTATGCAAGCAGTGGCAGGATGTCTGTCTCTCAAAGCTTCTACAGATGTATTCTTGCTCTGGGTGAGAGGTTGGACTGGTTGATTTTTAGATCTTTTGGAAGGTTAAAATCTTAGGAGTCTATAGTTGCATTAAGCAAGTGGCATGCTCGTTAATATGCTGAATGATTTTAGTTAGACCCTAACACCTAGTCTGAATTAATAGAATATGTTGTCTATCAAAGAAAAACAAATTTGGACTTAGATAAGAAGAGATTCATTCAAAAGAATTACTGCCATAAGGGGAGGGAGCTATTACAATAGAAGGGAGGAAGCTATTACCATAGGGGGAACATTTTGACCAAAGGATGTGCAAGGGTCTCAAATATTGGGCAGAAAGGAAATTTCTTTTATAGAGGCAGGTAAACAAATCTAGAAAGGACCAGATATGGGGGAGTAGGTGGCAGAATCAGATAGTGATCAAGAAATGTCTTTCCTTGATGTCAGCTGATTCTCAGATATCATTAAGGAAAGGTGGTATGCTGGCTTGAGCAGAGGGTGGGTCAGAAGCTTGGGAGGAGAGAAGCCTAGTTAACATTTGGTTATCAGTTGGCAAGCATTTTGTTCTAATCAATCAGTGAGGACAGGCGTGTCTGGCTTTGTCACAGTAAGCCTGAGGACTATCTAGGTCTTCTCTGAGTCTTATGGGGAGGGGTGGTTCTTTCTGTTCTGGAAAACAGGTTAAGGGAAATGTCCTTATCTGACTGTTTTCCGGGAGCTCATGGCTCAGGTAAAGTTTGACATGGTCGTGGATCTGACTGTTGCTGCCATGTTCTTTCCTATTCTTATTTATTTACTTAATGTATTGTTGATTTACAGTGTGGTGTTAAATTTTTTGTATAGCAGAGTGACTCAGTTATATACATTCCTTTTCATTCTGGTTTATCCCAGGATATTAAATATAGTGCCCTGTGCTATATAATAGGACATTGGTTTATCCATTCTGTAGGTCATAGTTTGCGTCTGCCAATCCCAGACTCCTCGTCCACCGTCTCCCCCTTGGCGGCCACAAGTCTGTTCTCTCTTTGAGTCTGTTTCTGTTTTGTAGATAGGTTCCTTTTTGCCGTATTTTAGATTCCACATAAAAGTGATATCGTACACTTGTCTTTCTGACTGACTTCACTTAGTAGGAAGATTGCTAATTGCATCCGTGTTGTTGCAGATGGCATTAGTTTGTTCTTTTTTATGGCTGAATCGTATTCCATTGTGTATATGCACCACATCTTATTTATCCATTCATCTGTCAGTGGACATTCAGGTTGTTTCTGTGTCTTGGGTATTGTGAATGGAGTTGCTGTGATCATATGGGTGCATCTTTTTTTTTTTTTTTTTTAGTTTTATTTTTTGAACTTGCTTCTTTTATATGGGCGTATAGCTGATCAACAATGTTGTGATAGTTTCAGGTGAACAGTGAAGAGTCTCAGCCATACATATACATGTACCCATTCTCCTCCAAACCCCTCTCCCATCCAGGCTGCCACATAACATTGAGCAGAGTTCCATGTGCTGTACAGTAGGTCCTTGTTGGTGATCCATTTTACATATAGCAGTGTGTACATGTCCATCCCAAACTACCTAACTATCCCTTCCCTGGCAACCATAAGTTCGTTTTGTACGTCTTTGAGTCTCTTTCTGTTTTGTTGAGTTCATTTGTATCATTTCTAAAAGGTGTTGTTTTTCTGCATTCTCTTTCTGCTATTTCATTGTCAATGTAAAGAAATGCAACCAACTTCTCAATGTTAATCTTGTGCCCTGCTATGTTGCTGAATTCATTTATCAGTTCTAGTAGTTTTTGTGTGGAGTCTCTAAGATTTTTTATTTATAGTATCATGTCATCTACAGAGAGTGACAGTTCTACCTCCTCTTCCAATTTGAATATGAACAATTATATGTCAACAAATTTGACGACCTAGAAGAAATAGACAACTTTCTAGAAACACACAGTCCATGAAAACTGAATAAAAAAGAAACAGATGATTTGAACAGAGCAATCACCAGAAATGAAATAGAATCTGTAATTTAAAAACAAACAACCAAAAAAAATTCCCTACAAACTAAAGTCCAGAACCAGATGGCTTCACAGGCAAATTCTACTCAACATACAAAGAACTTTTACTGATCCTTCTCAGACTTTCAAAAGACTAAAGAGGAGGGAGCACTCCCAAAGCCACCATCACCCTAATACCAAAACCAGAGATACCACCAAAAGAGAAAATTACAGGCCAATACCTTTCATAGTGAATATAGGTGCAGAATTTCACAACAGAATTTTAGTTAACCACATCTGTGATCTAAAGATCATACACAGTGGCCAAGTGGGATTCATCCCAAGTTCACAAGGATAGTTCAGCATATGCAAATTAATGTGATATACTACATTAACAAAAGAAAAGACAACCACACAGTCATCTCAATAAATGCAAAAAAAAAAACCCATTTGACAGAATTCAACATCTTTTCATGATAAGTCTTACCAAAATGGATACAGAGGGAATGTATCTCAACTTATTAAAAGCTATTTATGACGAACCCACAGCCAGTACAATCCTCAACAGTGAAAAGCTGAAAGCGTTCCCACTAAAGTCTGAAACAAGATAAGGATGCCCACTCTCAGTCCACTTCTGTTCGATACAGTATTGGAAGTCCTAGCCACAGCAGTCAGACAAGAAAAAGGTACCCAAATTGGAAGGGAAGAGGTAAACTGCATGCATAAGCTGCATGTCACTGTATGCAGCTGACATGATATTATATATAGAAAAACCTTCTTTCTTTTCCGTGATTCTGACCTGACGTCCGTGACCTGGGCTTTTCTGGAACCTGCCTATTAGTCCTCAGGTAGAAAGAGAGAATGTCAGCGAGAAACAGTTACCAGGAAGGACAGCAGTGAGCATTTGTTTGACACTAATCCTTCTCTACTGTGATTGTGTGTCTCTTCTGGCTTGAAAAGTGAGACTAGCCAAGGGTCTCAGGGCCAGTGTGCAGATCCCATTCCTCACCCATTTCTTTTGCATTAAGTTAATATTTTCTAATGTAGCATTTTGATTAATGTGTTTTTTTTAATTAATAAATTTTGTTAGAGCGGTTTCAGGTTTATGGAAAATATGCAGTTACCATATATCCCCTTACCCCAATTTTCCGTGTTATTTACCTCTAGCATTTCTGTGGTATGTATATTACACTTAATAAGCCACATTATTAACTAAAATCAATAGTTTACACTACAGTCATATGTACAGTTTACATCACCTAATCATCATTCCCTCCCTCCCTGCAAAGCTCTGGCAGCTGCTGTGGTTTTTTGGTTTGTTTTTTAACTGTCTACATAGTTTTTTCTTTTCCAGAATGTCCTATTGTTGGACAGTGTGCAGCCTTTTCCTTCTCTAGGTTCTGTTTCTATAAATTGAACCAGAAGCACATTACCTTTTTTAGCAGCCATTTGGTAAGGATGATTCAACTATGTTTGATAGCAAACCCCTGATTCTGTTCACGCATGCTACCCGTCCTGCCCTATGTAAATAAATCAGTTTCTAGAGTCAATACAGGGCTTTTCTTGTATTATTTCAGTTTATAACCTTTGGGAGTCATGTATTTTCATACCATGCATGTTGGCCTGTTTTATGTTTATCCAAGCCATGGATAAAATATTTGTACCGAACAAAGCCAAGAATAGAACCCTGTAGCTGATCATGAGAGACCTAGTCACGTTTATTAGTCACCATACTTTGGCAGTTGAAGGTTAATGGATGTAATTTTTCAGCGTCTTAATGTGACACCTTAATATTCTGCTTCTTAGTTATTAATAGTTGACAAGATTGTTTCCACTGAGTAGAATCCAGTCATATGAGATCATAAACGTATGTGAGACCACATCAGAGCCAGTGGTGTTTCTTTATTCTCTCTTCGGTCCCCTCTCAGTATATGGAAGTATATAATAAGTAGTGCTTAGCAAAACAAGTAGTGACATCATGTCTACCATCTCCTTGGAATTTTGGACCCTGCCGCAGTTCAAGAGTATTGAGCAGCTTACAGAAGGGCCTTTCCCCTCCAACAGTATTCCTGATGAAGCTTTTCAGCTTTCCTAAAATACATGGCAGAGATCTTCTTTTCTCTTCAGCATGTGTGACAGAGCAGCCAACAGCTTATTGTTTTGCATTAAAAACAACTCAGTAGGCCATTCGTAATTGCACTCTGTTGAAATATCACCTATTTGTAAAGGTCATAGACTCCAAACAGCAGAGCTTTGCAGAGTTTGAATTGCTTTAATGTACATGATGTTCCTGAGTGGCTGATATACTGTTACCCAGAGTACAGCCTTCTGTCTGGACCACTGTCCCAAATCAGTTACTGTGTTACCCCTGAAAGCTCCCAGTCCTTTCCTGGAATATCATAACATGGAATCGAGTATGTACAGCAAACAGTGAGAAATCTTCTTTGGTTAAAGGAAGAGAAGATGAAGAGTGGGTATTTACTTAATATGGTGTGTTCTGTCTGACAGGTTCCTGCTTTGGGACTTCTGTGGGTTTTGTTGTTTTCTGCACATATCGCACAGGCATTCTAGTTGTGATTCTGTTTTGACATGAATACGTTTTAGCGCCCGGGTTTTGTGGTGAAATAGCTGCTAATAGTAGCTATTATTCCAGACACAGCATTTTCTTAAAGAAGAGACCCCACTCTAAATGGTTGAGTCACATAACTTTTTCCTTTATTGCTTGATTCAGTTAAGGCTGCCTTCTTATGGAACTATACAGGGCAATTCATATCTGTCTCCAGGAACTTCACTGCACTCTGTGAAAGAAAATGAAATTATACAGAGATTTCTTTGCAGTCTTTAGGAGGAAGAAATTCTCTAATTCCCTGTGTTTTGCTTTTAGCTATGAGAAGCCTTCTTCAACAGTGCCAACCGTCTCTTTCCCTACTCTTCCCATTTGCTTCGGTAGTGTTGTGATTCCCCAGTCAGTGTGCCTGTCTGCTTCCAAAAATCTGTCCACTGACCCCACTGCCTCTGTCTCCTAGAGCTCCAGTCCCCCCTCCTCCACCCCTTCTATGCTGAGAAAACTTCAGTTGCTCCTTGGTGCTAACAAAGTTAAGTCTGAATAAGTTTAGATTGACAGTCTAGGCCATTGATGCATCACCAGCCCACACTTCATCCTCATCTTCTCTTCTTTTCCTTCTTCTCTAACTAAAGGAAATTTCTCACTTTCTTAAGCATAATGAATCCCATGTCCATATATTTGCTCTTCCTCTCCTTTCTGTAGTCTGGTATGTCCTTCCTTCCCTCTCCTCATAAGTGATGCCTTATTTTTAACCTCCAGCTCAAATTCTGCTTCATTCATTCGAAAAAGATTTATCAAGTACCTTCTGTACAACCAGGCACCGGTCTGTGTGCAAGGGGATCCTCCAGGGAACAAAGCCAAGTCTCTGCCTTCACAGAGCTCACATTCAGCTGACAGAGGCGAAATATTAAAGATATATGGTGTATTATATTCTGAAAAGGCTATGGAGGAAAAACACAATGAGGGAGATAAAAAGGAAGATTGCATTTTTAAATGGAGTAGTTACCGAAGGTTGATTGCTAATGTTTTCTACCTGAAAAAAGTTGAAGGTTCAGTCATGGGGCTTCCCTGATAGCTCAGCTGGTAAAGAATCTGCCTGTAGTGTGGGAGACCTGGGTTCAATCCCTGGGTTGGGAATATTGGAGAAGGGAAAGGCTACCCTCTCCAGTATTCTGGCCTGGAGAACTTCATGGGGTCGCAAAAAGTCAGACACACCTGAGCGACTTCCACTTTCACTCGTGTAAGCCTGAGTGGAAAGAGCATTCCAGCCAGAAGCAGCAGCAGATGCAGAGGTCTGGATGCAGGAGAGTGCCGGTGTGACCTGGGAGCAACACAGAGGCCACTCTGCCTGGGGTCCCGCATTGTGGCTGTGGTGGCAAACATTTGGAGAGGTTTTCTTCCTCGCTTTCTAGTTCACTGAGAAATCAATTGAGAATATGAAGGAAGTGAGGAATGTTGAGAGTTTGGAGAGAGAGGAAAACCTGTAGCACAGCGGCAGAGTGAATAGGCCAGCGAGATAATCAGGAAACCCACTTAGTTCATAATATTGAATTTAAATGTCTTTGACCTCTTCCTTTGAATTCTTACAGCAGTTGTTACTCATACTTCATTTGGTACTTGGCATAAACTACTGTCTATCATTTTTAGTGTCTGGCCTAACTTTCTAACTTGTTATTTGTTGTGGGCCTTTTTTTAAAAAAAATAAAAATATGTTATACTCCACCTGCCTCCTCAGCTGCTTTGAGGTAATTTTCAATATGCAAACAGCAGAAAAGGACAAAAATAATGGAGTGTATCAGAACAAAATGAAAATATACTTGAGCAGAATTTAGTAATAGCTGAAAAGCATTTGGAGAGGAGGAATCTTGAGTGAAAAACTTTTAACCTCCCTATCTAAAACAGAGAGTCACAAGAGTTGGACATGACCAAGAGACTGAACTGAATCTGAAACAGGACAGTTTGTTGAAATTGAATATATTCAGTCAGTTCAAGTTGTTCAGTCGTGTCCAACTCTTTGCGACCCCATGGACTGCAGCATGCCAGGCTTCCCTGTCCATCACCAACTCCCAGAGCTTGCTCAAATTCATGTCCATCAAGATGGTGATGCCATCCAACCATCTCCTCCTCTCTCGTCCCCTTATCTTCCTCCCTTCAACCTTTCCAAGCATCAGGGTCTTTTCTAGTAAGTCATTTCTTCGCATCAGATGGCTTAAGTATTGGAGGTTCAGCTTCAATATCAGTCCTTCCAATGCATATTCAGGACTGATTTCCTTTAGGATTGAGTGGTCTGATCTCCTTGCAGTCCAAGGGACTCTCAAGAGTCTTCTTCAGCATCATAATTCAAAAGTATCAACT
This sequence comes from Ovis canadensis, assembly GCF_042477335.2. NCBI lineage: Eukaryota > Metazoa > Chordata > Mammalia > Artiodactyla > Bovidae > Ovis > Ovis canadensis. The sequence continues at coordinate 205,338,401 of NC_091245.1, read as the reverse complement.
ATCTGGCATTCACCCTTCTTTATGGTCCAGCTGTCACATCCATATATGACTACTGGAAAAACCATAGCTTTGACTATATGAACCTTTGTCAGCAAAATGATGTCTCTGCTTTTTAATACACTGTCTCTCATAACTTTCCTTCCAAGGAGCAAGCATCTTGAATTTCATGGCTGTAGTCACCCTCTGCAGTGATTTTGCCACTTTTCCCCCTTCTGTTTACCATGAAGTATTCAGACCAGATTCTTTGATCTTAGTTTTTTGAATGTTGAGTTTCAAGCCAGCTGTTTCTCTCTCCTCTTTCACCCTCATCAAAAGGTTCCTCTTTACTTTCTGTCATTATAGTGGTATCATCTGCATATCTGAGATTGTTGGTATGTCTCCCAGCAGTCTTGATTCCAGCTTGTGATTCATCCAGCCTAGCATTTTGCATAATGTACTCTGCATGTAAGTTGAATAAGCAGGGTGACAAAATACAGCCTTGACATACTCCTTTCCCAATTTTGAACCAGTCAGTAGTTCCATGTCTGACTGTTGTTTCTTGACCTGCATACAGGTTTTTCAGAAGACAGGTAAGGTGCTTTGGTATTCCCATCTCTTGAAGGATTTTCTACAGTTTGTTGGGATCCACACAGATAAAGGCTTTAAGGTGGTCAATGGAGCAGAAGTAGATGTTTTTCTGCAATTCCCTTGCTTTTTCTATGGTCCAGCAGACGTTGGCAGTTTGGTCTCTGGTTCCTCTGTCTTTTCTAAATCCAGCTTGTGCATCTGGAAGTTCTTGGTTCATGTACTGTTGAAGCCTAGCTTGAAGGATTTTGAGTATTACCGTGCTAGCATGTGAAATGAGCATGATAGTTTGAACATTCTTTGACATTGCTCTTCTTTGGAATTGGAATGAAAACTGACCTTTTCCAGTCCTGTGGCCACTGCTGAGTTTTCCAAATTTGCTGGTATATTGAGTGCTGCAGTTGAACAGCTTCATCTTTTACGGTTTGAAATAACTCAGCTGGAATTCCATCACCTCCACTGACTGTTTGTAGTAATGCTTTCTAAGGCCCACTTGACTTCACACTCCAGGATGTCTGGCTCTAGGTGAGTGATCACATCATTGTGGTTGTCTGGGTCATTAAGACCTTCTTTGTATAGTTCTTCTGTGTATTCTTGCCACCTTTTCTTAATATCTTCTGCTTCTGTTAGGCCCATACTGTTTCTATCCTTTATTGTGCCCATCTTTGCATGAAATGGTATCTCTATCTTTCCCTTGGTATCTCTATAATTTTCTCAAAGAGATCTCTGGTCTTTCCTATTCTATTGCTTTCCTCTGTTTCTTTGCCTTGTTCACTTAGGAAGGCTTTCTTATCTCTCCCTGCTATTCTTTGGAACTCTGCATTCAGATGGATATATCATTCCTTTTCTTTGCCTTTCCCTTCTCTTTTCTCAGTTACTTGTAAAGCCTCCTCAGACAGCCATTTGCCTTGTTGCATTTCTTTTTCTCGGGAATGGTTTTGATCATCGCCTCCTGTACAGTGTTACAATAGTTCTTTCCATCAGTAGTTCTTTAGGCACTCTATCAGATCTAATCTCTTGAATCTATTTGTCACTTCCACTGTATAATCATAAGGGACTTGATTTAGGTCATACTAGATACATTACTGTTGTGGATTTCTGATTTAATTCTGTTGAGGTCAAAGAACATATGCTCTATAATATAGATCTTGGAAAAGTCATTGAGACTTTTTTATATCCAAGCATATAGTTTCTCAATGTGAACATTATTCATGTGAACATTAATGTGAATTCATGTGAACATTGTTCGGTGAACATCATTCATTCAAAAGTGTAATCTACAGTTGTTGGGTATAATTCTTATAAATTTCAATTAAGTGAAAACAGTCGTTAGTGTTCTTTGTATCTTCTGTATGCTTACTGATTTTTTTTGTTTAGTTATTTAATTATTGATAATTACTGAAGAGTGTTAAAAGTCTCCAACTATAATTGTTGATTTATCTGTCTCCTTTTCCTTTTTCTTTTTTGATTTATCTGTAATTTTGCTTTCCTATTCCTTTTTCCTTGTTTTCTTTGGGGCTATTTGAATATTTTTTAGTATTTTTGTTGATTCTTCTGTTGTTCTTTATCTTTTTAGTGGTTGCTGTAGGAATTACAGAATACATCTTTACATTATTGCAATCTGATTAGTTAATATTTTACTACGTAACACAAAATATAGGAACCTTGCAGTGCTAGAGGTTCATTTACTAATCTCCCATCATTTAATTCTTTTTATGGTTTCCATTTCTCTAGTGAGGTTCCCTTGTATATTGAGTTGTTAGGGCTATCCTTTCCTAAGCATATTTATATGTTTTAAATTCCTTGTCTGCTAACCCAGTATTTGTCATCTCTGAGTCTGTTTCTATCAACTTCTTTCCCAGTTAGAATTCACATTGTCCTCTTCCACATATCTGGAAACTTCTGATTCTATACTCATCATTGCGGATGATGTGTTATCATCTGGATTTTGTTGTCTTCCTTTAGAGAGTTTTGTTCTGATAGGTTATTAATTTACTGTTAAATCAGCTACATATTTTTGAGGCTTGCTTTTTAACCTTTGTTTGGCCAGGTCTAGAATATCCGGGATCCTAATAGATGGCTTTTTTTTTTTTTTTTTTGTCTCAGTGGACACCCAGGTGTTTATCAAGGCCTTTTCACCTTAGAAGTTAAGTTTCCCGTGTCTTCCAGCACTCTGCACCCTCCAGAAGCTCCATTTATCTCACAGCTGTTGAGAGCTGATCCCCAGCAGTCTTTCCCTGACAGGCCTCTGGAGTCTTGCCTGCATATGTGCAGCTGAGTAATGGGTCAGAAGCTTCACTTACTTTACTTGTGCTTAGTCCTGTCCGACTCCTGGTGACCCTCTGCTTAAGGGGACTCCTATATAGAGTCCTAGAGCTCCTTCTCAATTCAGCTTCCTCCTTTACAAAATTCTACCCGTTGCCCAGCCCCAGCCTCCTGTCTTTAATTCTTCAACTCAGCAAGACTGCCGCTTTCCCCTTGGCCTCTCCTTCCCTGTGCTGCAGTCCAGAAAGTGCATCCAGGTAGAACCCCAGGGCAGTCACAGGACACCTTTGGTGTATCTCCCTCTGGCAAGGATTACAGTCCAGCTCTGCCTTTTGTCCCAAACTTGGCAATAACTGATATATTTATATTTATATATAGCTGATTTTGTACCTACTAATGTTAGGAGAGCTACTCTGGTTCAGCAGTATTACTTTATAATGGCAAGATTTGGAAGTTTCCGGTTTGCTGGTTTTTTCCCTCAGTTACAATAGTTTAATATAGTACCTTTTCTTAACTTTCTTCTCACTTCACTTCCTACCCTCCATCTTCCAACAACCAAGATCCAAAAGGAGAAATGGCCCACAATCTCTCTCTCTCGGCAGACAGCAAATTGGTGTCTAAAAGAAATAGGGTACAACCACAGCGCACGTGTTCTTTTTCCTTAGGTTTGTAATTGCATTGTTAACTTGAATTGGCTTTGGCTATATAATGTTAGGGTTAAACTTGCTTTTCCAGTTGACTCTTTACTCCTCTCGTTATCAGGTAATCATGTTATCCAGTTAAAATGGGCAGGAATACTGGAATTTAAAATGTGTCAGCAATCAGGACTCTGATAGGAAATCATTAAGGACCCTGCCCTCGGAAGAGAGCTTTGTCCTAATTGCTACCCCACAGCAGCATCTATCAAGATAATCGTTTGACTTTCCTCTTAAGTAGACAGTAATCAGTTAGATAATCAAAGGGTAGGAAGCCTTAATTACATATATGAATTCCCTGTTTTGATTTTTTAATAAGACAGAGGGGGATTTCTGACTAACAGAAAATGCCACCCCACTCAGGAGCTTTTCTTTGTAACTCTGCTTCCCATAAAAATAAGTCTTTCTGGATTCTTTTAGATTTCTTTTCCTGACAGAAAGAAAAAGCAAGAATGGAGGGACCATAATATACCATGTAGCAAGAATGAAAGTTTGCATAGGACAGTGCCCCCAGAAAGGGAGGAGATTGGGGGGCCCAGCCTAGTTGTCATCCACTGCATTTCCTGGTACTTTCATTTTTCCTTTCAAGTTACCAACGGTCCTAGTCTGTGTCCTGACATCTCTGGATAATGCCGACTTTAGATAATGCCTCCATGATATGGGGGTGGCGACACCCAGCAATTATTTTTTAATGTGTTGGGGAGTCTGAGCTTTCCATTACAGTAATTGGCTCTGTAATAATAATAATCGCTGTTAGGACAACAGGCAAGGTTTATGAATTTGACCAAGGAACTACATTAGTTATTTAAAGCTCAGGCTACATTCCACAGTTGCCTAAGTTATAAGCAACCTAGATAGTATATTCAAAAGCAGAGACATTACTTTGCTGACTAAGGTCCATCTAGTCAAGGCTATGGTTTTTCCAGTAGTCATGTATGGATGTGAGAGTTGGACTGTGAAGAAGGCTGAGCGCCGAAGAATTGATGCTTTTGAACTGTGGTGTTGGAGAAGACTCTTGAGAGTCCCTTGGACTGCAAGGAGATCCAACCAGTCCATTCTGAAGGAGATCAACCCTGGGATTTCTTTGGAAGGAATGATGCTAAAGCTGAAACTCCAGTACTCTGGCCACCTCATGTGAAGAGTTGACTCATTGGAAAAGACTCTGATGCTGGGAGGGATTGGGGGCAGGAGGAGAAGGGGACGACCGAGGATGAGATGGCTGGATGGCATCACTGACTCGATGGATGTGAGTCTGAGTGAACTCCGGGAGTTGGTGATGGACAGGGAGGCCTGGCATGCTGTGATTCAAGGGGTCACAAAGAGTTGGACACGACTGAGCAACTGAACTGAACTGAATCTGTTTTTTAAAAAAAACCTTTTTTTTCTAAGCATAGTGAGATCATTACTTTTTGCCACCATAGATCTTTCCCAGGATGTTGCTTTCCAAAGCAGGTTAGGAGTCGCCAAGCATAGACAGGTGGTGTATACAGGCATCAGAGACTTGAAACCAACTGGGGGACATTGCTTTTTGTGAGGGAACAAAATGGGCGGACAACCAAATAAGAAAAACCACTGTGTCATCTGTATAGTGAAATGGCTCTGTGGTGCTGACCTCATCAGTGGCCCCAGGGATTGTCAGTCCCCCACACACCCCCAGCTCAGGCTGTCCTCGGAAAGTGCCTGATACCTCCACACTTGGAGCACCTCGTGTTATTACTAACGTGGAGAGTGGGCTTAGGATTAGACCTGTTGTCAGGAGCTCCCCTTACAAGTCGTAGTTTAACATGTCTGAACCTCCTCCCGTGTAAATCAGACACTCAAGTCTACCTGTTGGGTTGATATGCACATCAAACATAAAAGTGGTAGAATAAGGACAGAGACTTAAATAGATGACAGGAAACGTTTTCTCCGTTTCTTCCTTCTTCCCTTCTTCCCTCCCGTTGACTCCCCTCATGTGAGGAAGATTATGCAGGTTTCTGTTTTGTAGATGAGATAACTGACCTCAATTGTATCAACACAACAGATTAGTGTCATCCACGCTCAGAGCCTTTTCTGTGCTGGCAGAACACATTCATGACCTGATGTGCATAAAACTGTCTTCTCACCACGCATGAGGTGTCTCCCTGCAAGAGCTCAGCTCGTTCCTCAGCACTGCTGGTCCTCACAGGACTTCTGCAGCCCAACCCTCCAAGATGCACTTGTAGGCATGACACTGACAGCTATAGAGGGTTTTTATCTGCCCTGCTGCCTCCTGGGCTTTTTGTTGAGACCTCACAGGCCTGATAGGATATTGTTTTAACTAGAAAACGGAATGGGGAAGGATCTCCTGAAGAAGGTGAGGCCATCAGTGTTTCAAGAGCATGGCTCAGATACTGCTCCTTTTTTTTAATGTTGATTGGGGTATAGTTGATTTGCAGTGTCGTGTTTCAGGTGTACGGCAGAGAGACTCAGTTGTGCATATAACCACTCTTTTTCTTTTTTTTAAGATTCGTTTCCCATATAGGCTGTTACAGAGTATTGAGTAGAGCTCCTGGTGCTATACAGCAGATTTGTATTCGTTATCTATTTATGTATGGTAATGTTTATATGTCAACCCCAATCTCCCAGTTTATCCCTCCCTCCTTCGTCCCCAGGTAAGCGTAAGTCTGTTATCTACATTCATAGCTATTTCTGGTTTGTAAAGAAGTTCATCTCTTCCCATTTTTTAGATCCCACATATAAGTGATGTCATATGATGTCTGTCTTCCTGTGTCTGACTCAGTTCACTGGGTATGACAATCTCTAGATCCATCCATGTTGCTGCCAGTGTCGTCGTTCGGATTTTTTATGGCTGAATAATATTCCATGGTGCATACATATATGCTTTTTTATTAATTTTTATTGGAGTATAGTTGCTTTATAATGTGTGACACAGCAGAGTGAATCAGCTGTACATATACATATATATCCTCTTTTTAAAAGTTCCTTCCCATTTGGGTTGCCACAGAGCGTTGAGTAGAGCTCCCTGTGCAATGCAGTCAGTTCCCATTCGTTATCTATTTTATACATATCAGTAGTGTATATACATCAATCCCAATCTCGTAATTCATCCCACCTCCCTTCCCCCTTGGTATTTATACATTTGTTCTCTACCTCTGTCTCTGTTTTGCAAATAAAATAATCTGTACCATTTTTCTAGATCCCACATATATGTATCAGTATTACAGTATTTGTTTCCCTCCTTCTGACTTCAGTCTGTATGACAGGCTCTAGGACCATCCACATCTCTACAAATGATTCAGTTTCACTCCTTTTTATGGCTGAGTGATATTCTTTTTTAAAATTTATTTATTTTAATTGGAGGCTAATTACTTAACAATATTGTTGAATAATATTCTTTATCCATTCCTCTGTTGATGGAAATTTAGCTTGCTTTCATGTCCTGGCTATTGTAAATGATGCTGCTGCCATTAACATTAACAGTAATGGTGCATGTATCTTTTCAAATTATGGTTTTCTCCAAATACATGTCAAGGAGTGGGATTGCTGGGTCATATGGTAGTTCTATTTTTAGTGTTTTAAGGAACCTCCATACTGTTCTCGATAATGACTGTATCAATTTACATAGCCACCAATGCTGTAAGAGGGTTCTCTTTTCTCTACACCCTCTCCAGCATTTATTGTTTTGTAGATTTTTTGATGACGCCCATTCTGACCAGTGTGAGATGATACCTCATTGTAGTTTTGATTTGCATTTCTATAATAATTAGTGATGTTGAACATCTCTTCAAGTGGTTTTTGCCCATCTGTATGTCTTCTTTGGAGAAATGTCTGTTTAGATCTTTTGGCTGCCCAGGTAGCTCAGCTGGTAGAGCATCAGATTTTTACTCAGAGGGCCCAGGGTGCAAGTCCCTGTCCAGGTGCCAAAAATAGATCTTTTACCTACGTTTTGATTGGGTTATTTGTTTGATACTGAGCTACATGAGCTGTTTGTACCTAGTGTGGGTAAAACCTTCTGGGTCCCTTGAAAGTGACTGTTAGGCTTTTTCCAGGCCAATACCAAGAGCGTGGCAAGTGGAGGAGACCCCTGGGCCTGGACTGCCCAGTTCATATCTGGGCTGTGCCACCAACCCGTGTGACCTTGGGCACCTCCTGCACTCAGGACCTTAGTTCCTTCACATGTAAGATGAGGGTGACGAAAGAACCAACCTCCTAGGGTGTCTGATGATCAGATGAGGTGAGATAACCCAAGTGCAGGCTCAGAGCACGCTGGCGCACAGTGATCCCTTGCCCCATATCTGTTAGCCACTGCAGAGGTCACTCCTTTCCACATCACAGAAAACTTAAACCAGCCTTTTCTTCCTCTACTGTGAAAAGCCACTGTGCTGTCGCTTTTCAGTTGTGGTCTTGTAGATCGTGGGGTTTTCAGTGGCTATTTCGCAGTCAGTCTTTCACGATTTCCATGTCCAGCCTCACACACTTTCTTCCCTCACAGCTGGTGCTATGAGAAATCTCCTCAGGAGATGTTCTGCCAGGTGTTTCTCGCCTGTCTCCAGTCAGCTTAGCAACATACCAGCTTATTTTATTATTTCTTCACCTAATTCATTATTAACTGTGAGCTCATTGAGAGTTTTGCAGCCTTGGGAAATGAAGGTGAGAGGTCAGGTTCTGTGTGAAAACAAACTGCCTTGTGGGTGGGAATTTTAGGAAAGATGGTTTCTGTTTGCAGGTGGAGCAGGAAGTACGGCGTCACTCCTATCTCTGAAGTCAGTTTCACTTTAGGAAAAATGGTTAAATATTAAGGACCTCTAGTTTGAAACAGCTTATGTGTGTGTGTGCTTATGTCTGAATCATCGAGATCCCATGGACTGTAGCCCACCAGGCTCCTCTGTCCATGGGTTTCTCCAGGCAAGAATACTGAAGTGGATTGCCATGCCCTCCTCCAGGGGACCTTCCATACCCAGGGATTAAATCCTCGTGTCCCTTATGTCTCCTACATGGGCAAGTGGATTCTTTACCAGTAGCACCACCTAGGAAGCCCCGTTGAAACAGCTTGCTGCTGCTGCTGCTGCTGCTGCTGCTGCTAAGTCACTTCAGTAGTGTCCGACTCTGTGGGACCCCATAGATGGCAGCCCACCAGGCTCCCCTGTGCCTGGGATTCTCCAGGCAAGAACACTGAAGTGGGTTGCCATTTCCTTCTCCAATGCGTGAAAGTGAAAAGTGAAAGTGAAGTCGACTTCAGTTCAGTTCAGTTCAGTTTAGTTGCTCAGTCGTGTCCGCCTCTTTGCAACCCCATAAATCATAGCATGGCAGGCCTCCCTGTCCATCACCAACTCCCGGAGTTCACTCAGACTCGCGTCCATCGAGTCAGTGATGCCATACAGCCATCTCATCCTCGGTCGTCCCCTTCTCCTCCTGCCCCCAATCCCTCCCAGCATCAGAGTCTTTTCCAATGAGTCAACTCTTCACATGAGGTGGCCAGAGTACTGGAGTTTCAGCTTTAGCATCATTCCTTCCAAAGAAATCCCAGGGTTGATCTCCTTTAGAATGGACTGGTTGGATCTCCTTGCAGTCCAAGGGACTCTCAAGAGTCTTCTCCAACACCACAGTTCAAAAGCATCAATTCTTTGGTGCTCAGCCTTCTTCACAGTCCAACTCTCACATCCATACATGACTACTGGAAAAACCATAGCCTTGACTAGACGGAGTTGGCTTAGGTGGTAGCAAAAGTCTTAACTGTATAAGAAATAAAGACTTGATAGTGGAGCCAAGGCAGGAGAAGGTGGGAAATATGGCTGTCATTCCGTCCATTCTGCTCGAACTCTGCTCCCGTCCCTACCAGCAAATTACAGAACCGCCAGCAGAAGGCTCCTGGAGTGCCGAGGAGACGACTGTATCACAAAATTAGACCAAGAGCCAATGCCTCTCACGTTCTAGGCTCAGCCTTCTCATGTGGGAAGACAATTAGGAACGGAGATGCTGGGGTTTTTATTTCAGGGCCTTGTTTATTGTGAAGAGTAAGACATGAACAGGCAGAGCTCCGTCTCCCATGAGTTCCTCTGTCTGCGTGTATGACTCGGAAAGCTCCATATCCAGAATGCCTGGTGTTATTATCCATATTCCTAGGAACTCAGCCTTTGGGCTGGCAGCGACCTGAGTTGTTTCCTGTATCAAGCTTGATGTGCTGACGAGGCCTGTGAATCCCGAAAGCCCTGGTTTGCTTTCTTGCTTGCGGCGGGTATAATTACAGCACGCACTTCCGCCCGTCTGGGAGGCACTGAGCTTTGAAACGGGCTGGCACACTCGCTCTGCCTGCGTCCCTCTCCCTGGGCCTCTCCCCGATCATCAGGGCCTCGCTTTCCACTGGACTTACTTTAATTCTGAGTGTTACAAGGGCATGTCCAGGGCTGTCATTTCTTCTTCATGTTCAGCTAGTTTAATTTTCAGCTCTTGTTACTGGACTTCGTTACATGGGAGGAAAGAAATTTGCTCTAGCAGATAGTATCTTTCTCTTCCAATTGGAGAATCACTCCTGATCAGCTCTGTGCCTGGTGGGTTAGATGGTCTAGGTATGGTGCTTTATGTTTAAGGATAAAGGACTGTAAAGCACAAACTGAGACTGTGTTCCAGTTTGGCGCCCCCACTTTTCTTTTGAGCATGGCACTGATTCAGCAAATCAGTTTCTCTGTACAGCATCTTAGGCTGAATCTACTGTTTCTCTTCAGCCCTATCATGGGTCTTTGTGACAGCGCCCCTAGTTGGTTGCCTTAGTTTGCTTCTAATGCTGCAGTAAGATCCCCGATTAGCTTCAGTAAACACCACTACCTTCAGCCTTTGTGCCCCGAATGCCTGTGGTCTCACGGCACCCAGATGGCAGTGTGCCCCTGATAGCACTGCCCTTGGATAGATCAGAACACAGACCCATCAGAGCAGTGGGACCTGCTCAGGTTATACAGGGACCTATGGCCAGATTAGCACTCAAGTTTCCATATTCTCAGTCCAGGGCTGTGCCTTCCAGATGCTTCCCCCAGGCACAGACATAACACAGGCACAGCAGTCACGGCCATTTACTGACCACCTAAAAGGTGCTGGACCCACATCATTGTGATCCTCACAATTCTGGAGAGTACTGTTTTGCAGCTAAAGAAGCTGCTGCTGCTAAGTCGCTTCAGTCGTGTCCAACTCTGTGCGACCCCATAGATGGCAGCCCACCAGGCTCCCCCGTCCCTGGGATTCTCCAGGCAAGAACACTGGAGTGGGTTGCCATTTCCTTCTCTAGTGCATGAAAGTGAAAGGTGAAAGTGAAGTCGCTCAGCCATGTCCCACTCTAGCGACCCCATGGACTGCAGCCCACCAGGCTCCTCCATCCATGGGATTTTCCAGGCAAAAGTACTGGAGTGGGGTGCCATTGCCTGAGAGAAGCTAAATAACTCAGCCAGAACTGCTCACTAATCATCACAGAATCCAGGTGGAGCCAGGGCTGTGTGAAGTCACACCCTGCATTCCCCTTCCTGCTTTGCAAGTTCCAGGTGGTTTAGAAACGCCTCAGTGACTATGTAAGAAGTAGAAAATCTGCTCACCCTTCCCACACCTCCATTGGTTTGATCAGAGGATAGTCATTTCATAGCTGGTTCCGTGCCGGACCAAGTGCTGGGCGCCGTGAGTGGGAGACAGCGCCCTGTCCTCGGGGCGCTTCTTGCTCGAGGCTCCCCCCACTGCCCCTTCTCTCCTGCAGCACCCAGCCAGCCCTCTCATTGCCAGAGCTGCCAGGCTTGTCTGCACTGTGCTCTGACATCTCTGTTCTTTCTGTGCTCAGTGGCCACAGTAGGACTAGGTACACGTGAGCAGTATTGTGTGTAAACGGGGAGGCCCTCCTGTGCCTCCGGTTAGTAACAGTTAGTGAGGACTTGCAGAGTCCTAGGCCTCTACTGTGTACTCCTTAATCTTCTCAGCCACTTTATGTGGGGCAGCTGTTTTCACTGTGCTCATAGAAACCCTAGCTCAGAGAGAATAGGTAACTTGCCAGCGATTGCAGTGCCAGTGATGGTGATGCTGGGGTGCGGGCACAGGCACGCAGGCTCTAGAGCCCAGGCTTCTGGCTGCCAGGCTGCCAGCCACTGCAGTGTCACGGGCAGGCTTTGGTCACATACGATGGTGGGTCCAGCACAGGATATGCCAGATAACAGCAGAAAGAGGCTTTTAACCATAAGTCCCACTGGTTTGGTAGATTTCCCTTCCTTCTTAAAAGGGCTGGTATTTTCTGACATTTGAGAAATAATCCTTCCCCTTAAAGTGAATTAAATAAAACGAAATAGATATTTCACTGAGAAACAGGATAAACATGCCAGAAGTCACAAAGAGTCTTTACAAAATCAAGTTCTTAGAAATAGGAAGACAATGCCAGTGATTTCACAATGGGCCAGGGAGAGCAAGCTGCTGCCCGCTCTGATTCCTAAGATGGACAGCTCAGAGTAAGAGGATATGGGATGTTCAGCAAATGTTTGTTGAACATTTTCTGGCTGCACAGAACTGAGAATGAAGGATGAGTAAGAAGTAGTTCTGGTATTCAGGTTCACAGGCTAATAGGGAGACAGGTAGACAATTACAGGAAGCACAGTATAGTTATGGACCGGCCACGTGGCTGCTTATTTATTGACAGAAGTGCTCAGAGAGGACCAGAGCTGAGCCTTCCGTGTCTCATGTGTGCAAGAGTGTAATCTGAACCCCAGAATGGTGTAATTTCAGGGACATTTTCACGATATATGTAGATAATGTGAGAGCATTGTTTCAAACGAGGCTGCCCTTGGTAAATATGGTGTATATGGTTATTATACCTCAGTAATCTCTCACGCTTTGCTTATCAACACTGGAGAAAATGAAATCTTCTTATGGATTTCTCATATCCCAGAATCTATGAGATGTTAAGCTCCTCTTGATTGACTCATCTTTATACCCCAGGTGCTAATAAAGCAGAGGTCCCAGAAATACCTGAACCAGAGAACTGGCTCCCCATTCATGAGACCCGGAGGTGAGAGGGGACGAGCCTGCACAGGGTGGGGCATAAACCAGCTGAAGAGGACTCTGTGGACGAGCCCCCTCCCAGGGCCCTGTCCTGCCCCTCCTCCTTACCCCTCTTCACTGCTGCGCCCAAGGAGAAGCAGACAGAAATCCTCACCTTCATGAGGTGTTAGTCATTCCCTGAATGCTTCCTTTTTTTTTTTTAAAGGCTCTGTCTTGTTCCAGGCAGGATTTTAAGACAGGTGAGCATCTGCTGGGTCCCAGGCACTTCTATAGATAGCTCTGCTTTCTCCTCAGATGACCTGTTCACAGACAGACTTCCACAGAGACAGCACGGCCTGGCCAGGAACAGGGCATCCCCAGCCTGCAGCCGCTCTGCAGCCGCTCTGCTTCCAGAGGGTTCCAGGGTGGCCCCAGCTGTGGCACCTTTGTTCGGTATCTGGGTTGCTCAGGATGATGGCTGGTGTTACCAGAAAGGACCTGTCACCTTCAGTTATTTCACACCCATGGAACAGCCGCATTTCTCAGTTTCTGAAGGATGCCATTGGAAAATTCCTTCCCTAGGTATCTCCAAGGAGTGAAGGGCCTCGAGCAGAATACGACGACAAGCCTGGGACTCAGGGCCACCTTGCATTGGCATATCATGTTTGCAGTTATGGTTCCGGGTATGTGTTTGTGTGCACACTTAAACGTATTTATTACTCCAGCTTTTCTCTCCAGGAGAGGGGGACTAGGGTTTATAAGGTAGAGGCTCTTGTTATGACCCTTGATTGTGAATTTTTGATTCCTATTGGGCAGGTCTCGTAGCCTTTTTCTCCTCAGTGTACACAACTGTGTTAACTTACGTGGTAAAGTAGGTAGGTGTAGGGCTTGCAATTAAATCCAGTAAACCATGTGGCAGAAACATTAAATTTTCTTACTGTACCTAAGGGTTGCTAAGATGAAAGTGAACTCAATGAATGTTGAAAACATACCTAATTGGGACACCTTAGAAAAAGAAATGCTGGTTGTCTGGTTGATGTGGTATAGTTGAATGGGAAGTTGAATGGGAAGAAGGCAAACGCCCGTAAGCTGAGCGGGCCCTGCTCCCCTTAGGATGGGATGAGGACAGGAAGTCCAGCTGTGCTGAGTGGTTCTGGGTACAGTTAGAGTGCTACTGCAAGTGTTGCCTGGGGGCTCGGGCCCCACCCCACACCTTCTAACCAGAATCTGCATTGTAAGGAGATCTCTCTATGGTTCTTATACACATTAATACTGAAGAAGAGCTAGATCAGAAAACTGAGTTGGACCAGCATTTGAGACTCTACACTTGATGCCTCAGTGAGCAAACTCCCAAAGGAGTTTATTCTGTGCCTGGAATAGACTCATCAACTATGTAGTGCTTCCTGGGGGCAAAAGCATGATGCTGTTTTTAACAGTATTATTTTCTACTTTAAAAAAAAGTTCTATCAGAGTACAGTTTATTTACAATGTTGTTACTTTCGGGTGTACAGCCAAGTGATTCAGTTATACGTTACATGTGTTCATCCTTTTTCAGGTTCTTTTCCATACAGGTTGTCAGAGCACACTGAGTAGATTTGCCTGTACTGCATACAGTAGGTCTTCCTTGTTCTTACTGTTGTTCACTAACTAAGTGTGTCCAACTCTTTGCGACCCCATGGACAGAAGGGGTCCTTGTTGGTTATCTATTTTATACATGGTACTGTGTATACGTTAATCTGAAAGTCCTAATTTATCCCTCCCTTCCACATTTCCTTTCCACATTTTCCCTTTGGTGACCATAAGTTTGTTTTTGAAATGTTAGTCTGTTTCTGTTTTGTAAGTAACTTCAGTTGTATCATTTTTAAAATTAGATTCCATATATGAGTGATATATTTACCTTTCTCGGACTTACTTCACTAATTCTGATAATCTCTAGGTCCATCCATGTTGCTGCAAATGGCATAATTTGTTCTTTTTTAATAGCTGAATAGTATTCCATTGTTACATGTACTACATCTTTACCCATTCTTCTGCTGATGAACATTTAGACAGTCTATGTCTTAGCTAGAGTGCTGCAATGAACACTGAGGTGCACGTGTCTTTTTCAACTATGGTTTTCTCCAGATGGATGTCCCTGGTGGCTCAGATGGTAAAGCATCTGTCTACAGTGTGAGAGACCTGGGTTCGATCCCTGGGTTGGGAAGATTCCTTGGAGAAGGAAATGGCAACCCACTCCAGTACTCTTGCCTTGAAAATCCCATGGATGGAGGAGCTTGGTACAGGCTACTTACTATCCATGGGGTCCAAATCAGGCTCAACTGAACCACTTCACTTTTGCTTTCTTCGGATATAAGCCCATGTGGGATTGCTGGATCATATGGTAGTTCTATTTTTAGTTTTTTAAGGAATAATTCAGGGCCTTTTGTGTTTCCATACAGATTAAAAATTTTTTGTTCTAGTTCTGTAGAAAATACCATTAGTAATTTAATAGGGATTGCATTGAATCTGCAGATTGCCTTGGGTAGTGTATTTATTTTGAGTGTTGATTCTTCCAATCCAAGTACATAGTATATCTTTCCATTTGTGTTTTCAGTACTTTTATCAGCATCTTAGTTTTCAGAGTAGAGATTATTTGCCTCCTCAAATAGGTTTATGCCTGGATTTTTTTTTTTTTGATGTGATGGCAAATGGGATTGTTTCCTTAATTTCTCTTTCATTGTTAGTGTATAAGAATGCAAGAGATTTCTGTGTATAAATTTTGTGTCCTGCAGCTTTACCAGATTCATTGATGACCCTAGTAGTTTTCTGGTAGCGGACTTAGGGTTTCCTATGTATAGTATATATCATCTGCAAACAATGAGGGCTTTACTTCTTTTCCAGTTTGGAGTCCTTTCCTTTTTCTTCTCTGGGTGCCATGGCTAGGACTTTCAAAACTATGTTGAATGAAAGTAATGAGAGTGGACATCTTGTCTTGTTCCTAACCTTAGAAGGAATGCTTTTAGCTTGTCAGCGTTGAGAATGATCTGTGTCACATGCCTTTTCCACTCCTGATCTCACATGACCTTCACTTTCACAAAATGATTTGGCTTCCAAAACACATCCAGTGATGAAATAAATGCAGAAATATAGAGTTTAAAAAACAATGTGCCTATGGAAAATAATGTAAAACCTAATCTGGTTGCCACCATGTCCTGTACAGCTGCTAGTCTTACGTAGCTGACCACTTAGCTTTGAGTTCCTTTGTGACAAAAGCAAACAGAAAACACAATTGGCAGAAAGTGGACAACTAGTGATTATGTCCAATACAGTTTTTCTCAGCGCAGGGTTTGATGGGCGTTTCTTCAGCGGCTCGTCATCTACATTTTCTTAACAAGCGCAGCAGTGTATTTCGTGAGATCTTTTCCTTGCTTTTGTCACTTTGTCATTTTCCAGCTTGGCTTTTACAACCTTCTTTTTAATCAACCACCTTAACACCCCCACCCGGCGCCACCTTACCTAGTCCATTCCTGACTCTGTTCCGCTTAGACCCTCCTTTAAACTTTATCATGGTGTAACCACAATCAGCAAAGCTAAGATCAGGGTGGTTTGGTCCCTTGTCATATGGACTGTGGGGATGGCAGGCCCCACAGCTGAGGTGCTGTGTGGCCAGTGAAAGGCAGGTGTCCATAACCAGTCCTGGCCCCAGTTCATGCCAGCAGTCCTGGAGAGATGTGGAAAATCGGGGCAGGACCATGTTTTCCATTGTTCAGTCTCTCAAAAGTATTTATGTGTTTTCTCTTCTTGCTTGTTGGAGCTTGGTTTGCAGTATTTTTCAAACCTTCAGATCATCTTTAGCTTGGAACACCCCTGTGCATCTTACTTAGTATAAACTGAAGTGTGATACTCCACACAATTTCTCTCCAAGAACAGGATCATTTTTCTACCAAATTAGATTGAGAAGTGTTTCTTAAAGTGTCAAGGCAAGTTGGAACATTCTCAAGAGTAGAGAGTGATCCCCTCCATGTGTCTGGAGACCCAGAGGTGTGAGTCTAGAATGAAAAGTGGGGCCTCTGTGGTCTATCCTCCTCTCTTTCTGGCGGCCTGGCTTGGGATTCCCATGGGCCAACCTCCGTCATCCCCATGTCACTGAGAGCATCAGGAAGACTTTAGGCACCTGCGGCCTGGGCCGGACTCCAGGATAGCACAGCAGGATTCCACAAGCCCAGGTGCTGTGAGCATCCTTACTGTCAGCTGCTCTCTCGATCTTGAAACACATTCTTTCACGGAAGATGAAGCTGTGAAGCTGTTTCACACTCACAAGCATGGTTTATTCAGGGGTGGTGCTTATTTCCATTCTGTCTTAGTGCTTAGGGTTCTTCCCCCTAAGGGTGGGAGAATTTTGGAGAAGAGAAGCAAAGTCATTCCTAGGACACAAGTTTCTATAACCTCTTAACACTGTAATGCTTTTGAAAGTTCAGCTCCTTAGGGGGTGGGAGGGGCAGACATGGCAGCACCTTCCTCCTAGAGCGGTTATGAGGGTTCAGCGAGCTCAGCCACAAACAGCACACGGGGCCTGGCACGCAGGAAATGCTCCGTACATGGTAACAGTTCCAAGTGTTGTTTACTTGTTCTCTGCCTCCCCTGTTCCTGCCAGGACTTCCTGTAAACAGAACAAGTCTTCAGACCCCCATCTGCAGCCCTTAAGTCCCAGAGCTCAGCTCTCAGGGATAGGCGCTCATGTTGACACCTTCCTCGTTGAAACACACCATCATTTAACTGAGGATGCTCTGAATTGTAGTAATAAAAACCAGCATATACTGAGCCCTTATGCTGGGGGCAGGGGGGGGGGCGGTGGCAAGCAGATAAAAGACATTTTATATAAAGGATCTCATCTAACTTAATATTCAGTAAGCCCATAAGGAAGCATTTTCCTCTCTCACAAGTCAGGGAAGGTACCTGCCTAAGGGTCACCCAGCAGGTTAGTGTCAGAACTTGTATTTCAGGTCACCTCTGACTCCAAAGCCTACAGCGGCCTCTGCCAGGACCCCATTTCTTCCTCCAGCTGTGAGCTGGATTGGCTCTACAGAGAGCAGGATCACGGTGTTGGCACAGTAACCAGTGGGACAAGGCGAAACTGCTGGAGAAGCAAGTTAGACTTACCCCCTCCCAAAAGCAGACTAAAATCAGTCCCTTGGGTAGCTACCAGCTTTACAATAAGGCAGGGAAATGACATAATTTTTCATTTGTAACATATCTCCACCACCAGCACAAAGAAGGGGCATCTTTGCTGGCTGTATTCAGTGCTGGATATGGGGGTACAAGGAAAACTTGTATGGAAACACTGAGGCTACAGGGAGAAGCCTTAGGGAGGTTGTCAGCCTAGAGCTGGCACTAAGGGCCCGAGGGGGTGTGTAGCCACTTGTAATAAATATTCAGTAAACTAGCTCATGGCTTCCCTTATGGCTCAGATGGTAAAGCGTCTGCCTACAATGCGGGAGACCCGGGTTCGATCCCTGGGTCAGGAAGTTCTGGATTGCTGGTAGCATGGGTTTTCTTCCACATGAAGGAAGCACTGCATCATGTTCCATGGAGGCTGCCCTTGGATGTTATTAATCCTAGCGTTTCTGACTTCTCAGGCAACCTCAGAACCTGTTCTGGATCCACAGCAAATCCAAGCATTTGATCAGCTCTGCCATCTCTACCGAGGAAGTTCCAGGGTAATGTTCACATGGTTATCTAAATGTTCATTTCCCTATTTATAATGACTGCTTTGGCAACGCCGTGCCCCAGGTCCTCACTCCACCCTCCTCCTCAGTCTGTAAGGTGCCCTGGCATCCCTGTCAGGGTGTGTGGAGCCCTGACCCCAGGGGCCACTGAGAACTTGGCAAAGGATGCATAGGAAGTGGGAAGATCTCTGTCCCCTACTTACCCTGGGCTGAGGACACAGGAGGGCATCTGTGTTTGTGCTGCCTCCAGAGAAAGCAGGCCTAAGCCCAGTCCCTCATCTGGGAGCCTTGGTTTTTACTGATGACTGCCACAAATCTGCCCTGAGCCCCAAACTCTCCTGTACATCTGCATTGGTTGAACTTGTTTTGGCCATGAAAGATAAATGCCAAATTGTAGTGGCTTAACCAAGATAGAATTGCAAATGCAGGGATCCCAGGGCACATTCCATGAATCTCTCTCTAGGTTTCTTCTATTTTGTGGTTCTATCATCTCTAATATATGGATGATACTCACATGGTTCAACATGGTTGCCCCAGCTCCAACCATCACATCTGCATTCCTGTTAGCAAGGTGGAAGAAAAGGAAGAAGTTCATAAGCCCTCTATTTAAGGATAGTTCCTAGAAACTGTATACACCACTTCCACTTATTTGTCCAGTACTTAGACACGTGACCTAACTGCAGTCGAGGCTAGGGAAACTGGTCTTGATTCCAAAAGCCCTAAAATTACTGAATCCTCCTGTAAAAGAAGAGTGCATATTTAGAGGGCTACTGGCAGTCATGCCACAACACCCTGTTCTTCCTTGCCCATGCCTGTCTGTGTGGCATTGTTTGTCATCTAGTCACCTGCCAGCACCCTGGGCTCATCCTTCCCACCCCACCCACTCCATAGGGTGGTCTCCTATCTGTTTCTCCCCTTTCCCTCCAGCTCACGGAGGTCACTTCTGTCCCTTCTCTAGGGATTCTGCTGCTTGTAGGGCACCATCTCCAAGCCCCTAAGTCCTGTTAGCCCCTGGCTTATAACACTTTCCTGGCTCTCCAGCCCCTGCAGGTGGAGTCATACTCAACAAGCTCCTCCGCGCCCCAAGTCACACCTGAATTCTAGTTGGGCCAGATTTCTTCCCTACGCTTTCCTTGAGCTTGCACAGACTGGCTCTTGCTTTTGTGCTGCACTCCTTTTTCCCACTCCCCACACACCTGCTAGGTTGGTGGCAGCCCAGAGGAAAAATGGTGTTCCATCTCTGAGAGCTGGTCTGGATAGAGGCTTTTCTTCCAGGAGGTTCACTGACCTGGCCTCACCTCGCTGCTTCCCAGCCTAAGCCCGGCTCTGCCCGGGAGTGGGGTTTCTGGGCCTTTGATTCTCAGGAAGTTCTCCTTTACACTATTGAGCCACTCTTTGGGCCCCATCAATTTCCAGAACACTTAAGGTACAGAAGTGGAAAACAAAAAATATTTTTGTGATTGATCCTTTCACTTCAGTGTCTGAATGTGAAAGAGCTTCGTGTTCATGCAGCCTCTGTTGCCTGTCCTCTTATGGCATCAGAGTCGTCCTTGCAGAGAATGCCAGGGGCTGGGCAGCCCAGAGGGCTACAGAAGATAGGAAGTGGTGTGGGTGGGGCTTGTGCAGAGCGCGGGACCCCCTCGGCAACGTGCTCGACAGCGGCGGGGGTCCCTGCGGGGAGCCTGGTTCGGGACTCTGCCTCGGACCACAGTCACGTGTCTGAGCAGGGCCAGGTGCTGGAGTATTTTAGGTAAATCGGCTGTGAGCCGAGGCTCTTCAGATGTCTCCGCAGTTACCACAGCCTCTGCAGTGAGTTTTCAATGGAAGGACACACACGTGTAAGCCTCCTGCCACTATCACCTAGGTGAGGAAAGAACCCTTATCAGAGGTCGGAGGGCAGTAGAAGACAGCCAGCCTGGGCGAGTGGGCAGAGCGCAGGTGACAGCCGCCATCTCCAGGGGAGGCAGAGCTGCAGGCCGCCCGGCCACCCAGAACCTGTCCCAAGGACCAGAGCTTGAACCCCAGGCTACCACTCGCCCCTGGGGTGACCGTTACTTCCTCTCTCAGGGCTCTGGGTTTTTTACGCAGAAGGTGGTTGTGGAGGATCCTCCACATTTCATGTGGAAGACCTAGTAGCATGATGTAGTAGCCTGGAAGGCGCTGGGGCAGCCCTGGTGCCGGGGGCCTGCCCCGCTGTAGGTGCCGGCTCAGTCCTCACAGCTGCTGCCTCTGCAGGTGAAGTTCAGCTGTGGGACCCCACTCTCCTCTGACCGTCAAGGGCATCTTGGGGCTAGGGCATCAGGCTCTGTGCCTCATCTTCCCGGCAAGCGGCAGGCTAGATCAACAGTCTGCCTTCCTTGGCAGGTCCCCCAGCACTGAGCCTGCGACAGGGAGGGTGTCACTGGTGGACACCGGAGCAGGGAGGGCACCTAGAGGAGAAGGTGCATCTGGGAGTGGCAGCTGGGGCGTCCATCGGGAGCTATCTGGAGCATGAAGGCAAGGGCGCAGAGCCAGAGATCACCACCCACTCTGAGGAAAGCCCACTAAGGGGAGAGGGAGTTTGGAGTGAGCTGGGCAACAGGGCCTCGTGCCCTCTGCAGCGGGTACACAGCGTGAGGGAGGCTCAGGAAGCGTCACACCTGGAGGCTTACCACCTCCAGCCTCCTCGTCGTTAGAGGAGGAAACTTAGGCCTTACCAGAGGACGTGGACATGTGCAGACTCACCGTGACTGTTAGCTGGAGGCAGATGTGGGGTCCATGCCCGGCCTTACCTCCAGCCCCCGCTGACTGCGTCCCCTCCTCTGCAGCTGGCCCTCCTCACGGAACTCTCCCAGAATCGCAGTGGCGAGAGCTGCAGGCCGTTTGGAGGGTCCCAGAGTGGCCCCGCCTTCAACAGCATCTTCCAGAAGGAGAACTTCCAGCTGCAGCTCATCCCTCCCCCGGTGACCGAGGACTGAAGTCTTTCCTGAGCCTGGAGCCCAGAGACAGGCCAGCAAGGGGAGGGGTCACCTGAGGACTCCGTGCCCCCCAGCCGCAGAGACTCTGGCCCTCCCGACGTTGTTGCAGCCTGGGCACCAGACTGATTGTTTTGCTTATTAAGCAAATGAACACGATGTACCTCCATCCAGTCATTTAAGGATATGCGTTTTTGTCTGCTGCACTCTCCCCCAAGAGTGGAGAACAGGCAGAGCTCTGTGGGCAGCAGTCCAGTCCGTGGCCACCCCAGCCCCTCTTCTCCTGCTGCTGGTTAGTATGGGGTGCCGTTGCCTCCTGCTGCCAGAGGGACAGTGGGCGCTGGGCTGCAGCATCAAGGAAACCTGCGCTGGAGGGAGCGAAGGGCTGCGGGGGCCGGGGCACCTCCCCTGCCTCATGTTTGTGTTGAAGCCCGTTTGAGTGTTAGCATCTGCCGTCTCTTACAATAAATGCCTTCCGTTCATGCCCTGCAGGCCTACTGACTGTCTCACTCTCCATCTACCAGGTCACAAAGAACGTTCAGAACCTTTGTGGCCACAATTCAGTTCTATTAGCTCAAAGTCAAAGGCCCTGACTGGGGCAGCCCTGCCTTTATTCCATAAGCAGCCGTGTCGCAGGCTCCATCCAGACCACCAGCCACCCAGGCACTCCTTGGCCAGGGTCCGGGCTGCCAGAGCAGGACTTTCACATTTCTCAGCCCAAGAACTTTGTGCATCATTGAGCCCACCACTGCAGGAGAGCACACCACACAGGCAGAGACTAGGTGTCCTCCCCGCAGACTCAGGGCCGGCCAGGCTCCCAGAGCTGTAGAGCAGTGCTCCAGTCCAGCTCCAGGTCCGATGCCCACAGTTCCTACCACCCCAGTAACCATCTACACCCTAGCACTCCAGGTGCCAGGCATCACCCTGGGCCCTTTCTGATCCCCTGGAACAACCCCCAGGAAACTGATGTAGAAACTACACAGAAATAGAAAAGAAGTCCTCCTTCTGCCACATCCTGGCTGTGATCCTGAGCCAAGTCAGTTCACCTCTCTCAGCTTCAGTTTCTTTAAAAATAAAGACTAAACAAGCCCGTGCCTAAGAACGCGAAGTGTAGACCTGTGCCGTACTGCCCAGATGTGTGAGCTGAGCTCTTAGCACAGAACTCCCGCAAGCCGGTGGCATGGGGTGGGGGTGGGAGTGTGTGTGCAAGCAGGCCACAGTACAAGACCAGCGATCAGACGCACGAGGGCCTACAGACAAGAAAGCTGAGGCTTACACGGGAAAATTTAACCAAGGTGACGCACAAAAAGTGGCCGATCACAGATCTGAACTCAGAACTGAGTCCAGAGCCAGTGATGTCACTCCACAAACTCTGTATCAGAAGGTTTCTTGGGAGGGGGGTTCATGTTTGGGAACGCATATAAGAATTAAAGATTTTAAAATTTAAAAAATAAAAAACTAAAAAAAAAAAAAATCAAAGCCAAAGGCGCTTGACAATCTCAAAGCAAAACGCAGCACTTGCTGCCCTTCCTCAGTCTATACTTGAAGGAGCCAAGGCAGTTAGTTCACTGGCACCCGAGCCCCTGTTCACACCAGGACCAGTAAACAGCAGCACGGCTCTCCTCCAGCCCCTCCCTGATTTATCAGTCCCAAGAGTTCCTTGTCATTCAAGTCACAGCACCACTGAACAGAGGCTGACAGCTTTATACCCAGGTCATGCCTTCTGGGTTGGATTTGGAAAGCCCTCCTGTCTCATCTGAGGGTAGGTGAAAAACCAACCCCATGGCTGGGCACTGGTGGGCCCTGGGACGTGCCAGCCTGAGGTAGGCCTAGTACGTCCCCTCTCCCGGGCACTTAGCACGTGTCCTAGTCTGCAGTGACATCGGGTCCCACTTCAGAGCAGTTCCACAGGGGAGACTTCTCTGGAGATACATCCAGGCTCAGTCGGCAGCTGTGCTGCGGATGGGGCTGGGGGAGCTCACTGCAGGGGTGCAGAACAGCAGCCCTCAGCACACAGCCCAGTGCAGAGCTCCAGCTGCTCTTCCAGTCACGTGCCCACCCCTGGGCTGTGACAGGTGGCAGGAGGGAGGATCTTGGGGAGGCGGGCTCCAGGCACCCATTTAGGGAGGGCATGTACCTGAGCTGAGCCGGCTCCTCCTATGCTGCCCCAGGGGAGGGCAGGGGGTCCTCAGAAAGGAAAGCGGGGTCCTGAGAGAACAAAGGAGGGGTTCTGATTGGCCAAAACACAGCAATGTCCATCACAGCCCGTCTCTTCTTTGTACCTGGTAAACAGTATTTGAAAGTTAGCCGCTCATTCGTGTCCAACTCTTTGCGACCCCGGGGACTGTATAGCCCACCAGGCTCCTCTACCCATGGAATTCTCCAGGCAAGAATATTAGGGTAGGTTGCCATTTCTTTCTCCAAAGTATCTGAAAGGACCATCTGAAAATGGTTACTCAGCTCCCAGCTTCAGCAAAGTGCCCCCCTCCTCCTGCCGTGGTGGCTGGGGGGCAGATGCAGTCTCACCCAGTTCCCCACGGGAGGCAGAATGGACTCATGGAGACAGCCCTGGACTGCCGGTCAGGGGGTCCCCCACAGGCCTCCGAGAAACAGATACATCTGCTCCCTCTGCAGCAAAGGCCCAGGTGATGTGTGGGAGATGCTTTGTAAAGGCAACATATTACCAACCACAGCCCACCATGCTGAGACAGGGAGGGAAAGTGTTTGTGGAAGAGGAAAGCCAACAGGGGCCTCATCAATGATGAATGCCCAGTGAATAAATAATTCAGAGCTTTGGGGATCCTTTTAGAAGCAGTATGTTTCCACTCAGCTCTCCCCGCTGAAAATGTTTTTCCAAAAGTGCGTCTCCAGAATGAGATGCCTGTGACGCACGCACGGCTGCAGGCAAGGCCTGCTGTGTTGTCCTCCGGGCAGCCCAAGGAGGACTCCATGACCCTGGGGAGTCTGCAGGGAGTCAGGGGGCGGTTCTGATTCATCAGAGGGTTTGTCCGTGGCCCCTCCTCTCCAGGGCCTCGGTGGCATATTTCCGCCACCAGCCCCTCCACACTCCAGTACTCTCTGAAGCCTTGCCCGCTTCCCCAGGAGAGCAGCAGTTTGACTCGCCTTGTTTCCCCACTTGGGTGTGGTCCCGTCTGCCTCCATCGCTCCTGAGGGCACACGACTGTGTCTGGTCCATGCCTGCATCTTTCACAGTCCAGTGCTGAAAGCAGACTGGCTGCAATCATCTTTTAAGTCTCTTTTTAAGGTAAACTTTTTATGGACACAAATGTTCACAAACCACATGTGCAAAGCTGGATTAATCCATGAAATAAACACACCTGTATAACCAGCACCCAGATCAAGCAAACAGAAATGACCAGCGCCTAGATGTCCCCTGAATTCTGTTCATCACCCCCCACCCCAAAGTTAGCCACCATCGTGCAGTATAAAACCATACTTTTGCCTGTTTTGAACTTCATAAAGTACCTTTGCTCTTTTGGAAGTGGCTTTTTTTTTTTACTTCAATTATGTCTGAGATTTACCCATGTTCATTCTTATTGCCAAGGAGTATCCCATTGTATGAATACACAGTAACCTATCCGTTCTATTGTTAATGGATGATTGAGCTGTTTCCAGTACTGTCTTCCTGTCTTGTTGGTGGACATATGTATGCATTTCTGTTGGGTCTAAACTTAGGAGTGATTTTTCAGGGTCAGAGGGCAGGTATAATTAAGATTTTTGAGCATATGCCTGCCTGTGTGAATAAACGAATGTCTCCAGCCTCAGGGACAAAGCCAGTAGCCCCTGTTCCTACCTGATGTCTGTTCCCTCAGAACTCTGCCACATCCATCTCAAAGGTCAGAATTTGGTGCTGATAATCTTGGAGGGCCAGATCCCAGCCCCTAGCAACCTGGAGGACCTCACGGTTTGCCAGCCCGGCCTCTCTCTTGTACAAGAATGAGTCAGTCCATCATTCTTCAATATTCCCCCAATCCACCTCCACCTCCACCTGCAACAGTGACTTCCTGACTTCCAGTCAACTTCCTCCCTTCCTCCTCCCCGCCGCCGACCTTGCCATGACGCCGTGACTCCCTTCTGAGGCCTCTATCCTGTCAGGCTGGCATGGGGCCCACGTGCTAGCCTGTTGTATGCTGCCTGCCTGTGGCTCTTGGGATAGGTGCGTGAGGCTAAATCCCCTGGGGAAGAACTGACCTCTTCAAGACCCCCAGTAATCAGAAAGGACTCCCAGTGAATTCTAGTTGGACTCTCTGATCATGTTCTGATCTCCGGCGACCTACAGAGGTGCCCACTCAAGGCCCCATGTTCACTGGGGCCTTGGTCCCTTGGGAAACCCCAGTCCTTCCTACATTCGGTGCAGCTCCTACATCAAGTTACAGTCACCACTCAACAGTCTAGATTCCCAGCAAAACCAGGCTCTGAAGATCCCTATGAATCCCATGTGGCCACAGGAAGCCCACCCTCTAGACGTACCACAGAACCCCAGACCTGGGTCCTCCCAATGGTTCCAGGCCTCACCGCATGGCCTCTGAGAGCACTGCCATGGTTCTTCCAAGGTCTTCTGCCGATACATGGTGTACCTACATTCGCATGATGAATTTTGGCATTAGTTCACATAGGCAGACTCTAAACAGGGCCGAAACCCTTAGTCTACTACTTAGCCCTGTTCACGGCTGGATCATCAGAGTTGGGCCACAGTCCCCTGGGGTCAGCTGCCCCCAGGAGGCAAGCCTGAGGCAGTTGAGGGCTGGTGCTTACCACAGGAAGCAGCTGGTATCCAAGGCCCCACTTCAGTGAGGCTGGGAGCTAAAGAAGGTAGAAGCCACTAACACCCAAAGTGCTAAGATTCCAGGCCAATTCCCAAGAGGGTTCTTAGATCCAGGGTGGGCCACTCCTGAGCCTGGGTCTCAGCCAAATCCAGGCCAAGGTCAAGCCAGGCTGGGCAGAAAGCTACAGCAGTAAACGGGTGCATCAGGTGATGCCCAGAGGGCTGGGCTGTGGTTCTGGGATGCCCCTGCCTGGACCCAGGGCTGGGAAGGGGTGGGGAAGGCTAGGTGTGGGGTGGAGAGAGGCAGGTAAGGGAGAGCAGCAGGAGAGGGCAGGCGTGACTGCAGGGGCTTAACCAGTGAGGGCTAACACCAGCTGAATTTGGATGTTTGGACCAAGCTCTGGACCTGCTACCTACCTGCAAATTATGAGCGACTCACCTGCCTTTACTGTCAACTTAGCGCTGGGATACTTCAGCCATGAACTCATGAAGTTATCCTGTCCCACCTGGCACACACAGTTGCTGCGTTTGGCAGGTAAGATGGTGTCTGTGGAAATGCCTTGCTAAATTCCCCTTCAGATGCTGTGTGGCTTCGAGGATCCACGCCGCTGCACTTTCTGCCATCATCCTGCAGTGACGGTCCAGACCTTCTGAGCATGAATCCTCTGGGATGCACACACTCTAGGTGATGGCTCATTGTCAGAGAGGACTGAAATGTCCCACCAGGGACCTTCTGATCTGCCATCTCCAAATCCACATGTACAGTTTTGGGCTGGGAACTGAGGACAACAATGAGAAACAAATCCCTCTCCAACCCACTGGCTCAAAACCCTTCCAGTCATGGGTGGAAGCCTGGACTGGGGTCAGTCCCTGGGGAGGCCAGGTGGTTCCAGGACACACAGTCCGCAGCCCAGCCTTCAGTAGCCCCTCCCCCAGGCAGGGGAGCAGGTGGGAAGCTGCCCAGACTCATGGGATCCTCACTCCCTCCCACAAACCTCCAGCAATATCAGGCTCCACCTGCACTGACTGTCCTGGGACTCATTATCTTCCAGCTTACAGGGTTTGTTTCTGAGTGCATAAGTAATTATCAACTCATTCTTTGAAAACTAGGAAAATTCCAAAAAGCAAACAGAAAAACACCATGAATATGCAGGCATGTACTCTGATCTGCCTGGTTTCTGAAGAATTCTGACTTCTAATTGCTTCTCCTTGACCCTCACCCCAGCAAGCCTGAGTCCTAAGGTCCCATCTTATCCCTTCATTCAGCACAAAATCAGAGTGGCACTCCAAGGGTTAAAGGCATTACCAGTTCCCAGTGATTGAAATGTAATGAGGACGAGATGCTAAATTAAAGTTTATTGCAGAATAAAAGTGTGTGTAGTCAGCATCTGTAAGATGCTACAATGAGATGCTTTCTAGAACTTGGCAATACAATTATGTAGAGAGTTAAATTAGTAGAATACACACACAGTTGATGAGATTAGCTGTCTACAAAAGTCATTTTAAAAGATAAGTTATCTTTTGTGAAGGTAGGAAGAGCTAGCCTAGATTCATGATTAAACACAGAAGCAGCAATGGCCGGATCCAAGCACTGAGATGTCTACAGAAAGATGGCGTGCAGGCACTGCACGTGCTTGTGTGCGTGCACGCGCCCTGGGGGGTGGGGGTGGGGCTCCATGTGGAGCAGGGAACAGCGGGAGGGAGGGAGAAGCCTGGCAGCATCTGGATGAGGAGGGGGAAGGTGTCTGCTGGGTCAGGGACAGAAAAGGGACCCTGTGCCCTGCTGCTTGCCCGCTGTCTGCCTCCTGGCTCAGCCCCCAAGGTCCTGAGAGTGGGAAGGCCTAGAGGAGGAAGCAAAAGGCCCAGCACATGGGCTCCACGGCCAAGCTGACTGGGTTCAAATCCAAGTCCCACTTCCTTGCAAGCTGCACCACTCCGGGCAAATGTTTACTTCCTGAGGCCTTTTCCTGGTGTGACAGGATGCTGCGCCCTCTCCTGGAGGGCTGCTGTGGGGATAACTCAGGAAGCAGGAAGGCAGCTGCACCATTGTTGCTATGAACAGTGGTATTACTTTTATTACTGATGAACAAATTTATTTAGCACTCCCCATGAGGTTATTCAGGAAAAGCCAACCCCAAAGCTGCTCTGCTCTTGGTGTGAATACAAAAATCAAGCTCTTGGACCTGCCACGCTGAGCCTTGGTGACCAAGTGACCGGGTCCCGAGGCTTAGCAGGGCAGCAGCCACCCTGGCCGCCAGCCTGCCGTCAGAGCCAAGTCTTACGTGGAATATGTGAGCTGAATACACAGAGTGCAGTTCTGTGTGAAATAAATCCTATTTGTGAGGGAATGTAATTTTTATTTGTATGAACCACTGAACTGAACTGAATGCAGCCAACAAAACAGTTATTTAAAGGGTTCTGGGAGTTATCACGAGTGCTGAGCAGTGAGTGTATAGTGTACATAATAATAATAATCTGTAATAAGTTTCTGTAAAATTTAAACGGAATAATGACGTAAATGACTTATTTCCTAGCACAAAGTAATAAGCACTGATATAATTTCCTAGCACAAAGTAAGCACTGATATAAATGCTTTCACATTTTCCAAATGAGGTTTTTTTGTTTTTCATTTAGCTCACCTTGTGTTACTATTTAATCAGACAGAACTTCTCCAAAGGTGGGAGTGGGGTGGGGAGGAAGGATATTCTAAAACTCAAAATAGCATATTTGTGCTGGTAAAAAAGGAAAAAATCACGTTTATTTTACAAGATAGTATTCTCCTAAAGTATTATACAGAGAGGAAAGTTGAGCTGTTTGTAGGAAAACAAGGTAATTTTAGGAAATTAGAGAAGAATCAACATTGTGCTTAAAACTTGAAAACAGACAGGTTTTAAAAATCACACAGTAAGTGAATATTACAAGGTACGAACAGCCTTAGAAGTACATATGAACACCATGATATGGAAGCTCAGCGTTAAAACCGCTAGTGGTGATCTGCTTTTAGACTGGTCCAGCCTGTGAAGAGGGCACTTCCATCTGAGCAGAAAGAACTGAGCACGACCAGAGACGGGCCCCTTCCCAGCACAGCCAACTCTCGATTACCCGTGATAATGAAAGGGAGCAGTGACACAGATTTTCTAAAGATTAGTTCTTCCAAAGTTAGTTCTGAGTGCCCGTGTACTCATGCTTGAACGTGAGAAACACAGACATCCCTGGACTGGCGGCACTGCTTTCTCTCCTCCTCACGGGGAAGAGACAGCACACAAAAGCCGGAAACACTGCTGGCCTTCTTACTGCGCTGACACCTCCTCTGGAGTTGGAGGAAAAACCAAGGCGGCTTCGGTTTCCTCATGTAAAGATCCAAAACGTGTCAACAAAATTTTGCAAATAACATGGAATTATAAGTGTTGACAGTATATTTTTTTTAATTGTGCTTTTTTCCCCTGTTGCCTAAAAGTATTTATACCACCAAAGTATCCAGTATTTTGACAGCTTTCTAAATTACCTAGTTGCATCCTACTGCCTAAGTAGAGATATTTGCATAAAAGGAGGTTATGATCAAAGGAACTATGATGGTTCAAACAGGCCAGGAAGTAGAGATTAAGAAATAAAAACTACCACTCTCAAGATAAAATCAAATCCTAGATCAAATCCAAAAAGGTACTTCAGGAAAACAACTTCATGGTTTTGTTCTGGTCCTGCTGAGTTTATTTTGTACTGTATTACCTTGAACTACAGGTCGTCCCCTTCTAGGAATGCGGCAGTTTTTCTACAGAGGTTTTTCTCATATATGCATTTCAAATCTTGAATATACCTAGATTTTTTTATTGTAAAGCTTCCATTGTTAATGTACCAAATAGTTAAAACCACAAAAGCATTGTAATTGCTTTGTTATTTCTCAGAAAAGTCATGAACACATATGAAACTCGAAAATGCTAAAAGAAATCTTGGTTAGATCAGAAAGCTAAACTCCACACAGTACTTATTCCGTATCTTCTACCTAACAGCTTTTACACCAACTTTCAAAAAGTGGGAATGGTGTCAGTTTTTGACAAAAGCCTGAGAGAGCAGTTTTTCCATTCACACAGCCCGACTCTTTGCCCCAGGTGAGCAAAGGTCCAAGCGATAAAGGTTTCATATCTCTCAATGTACAAGTATTAATCAAAAGCCTATTTAACATAACTGTGTTCAATGTCTATAATACACACTGCAGTCTAAACATTTTCTAAAGTGCCTATAAATATGCTTATACAAATGAGTAATGTAGTATCAGGATTACAGAGAAATTCTTTCATATAATACAGAAGAGAATAGGCCTCGAATTTAAGTTGAAACTACATATTTTTATACCCTTATAATTTGTTTTGAAATGCAAGCATAAGGAAACAATTCTGGTTCAATCATATATGATTTTCAGATAATTATTAATATTAACAGTGATAGGACAAAAAAAATTCTTGTTTGTGCTTATTTAGAAAAGGCTATTTTGAGATCCAGGAGTATTTTATATTTAGAATCCAATGGGATGTCTCCAATTCTATAAAATTGATAGTAGTAAGTGAATCTTAGTGAGTTTTTAATTATAAAGAGTTTGTGCGAGTATTTAAAGTGATTATCAACTAGTGTTAAATCCAAAAATTCCATTAAAATCCTGGCTAATCTGAATGGCAGTTCAGGAGTTTTAAAAAACAGGAACCTAGGCAAAAGTCACAGATACAAATATGAACGGCCCAACCCTGACACAGCCAGCCTGAGAAGCGTGCCCCGGAGCCCATGGATTCCCATGGCCCTGGAGACCTGCTGGTTGACCCCAACTATCAACACGTTAACAGATGGAGGAGAGGACTGACAGGAACAGTGCGAACAGAGCCTCATATTCCTGGCCAGGGGTGAAACGAGCTCACCCACGGCTAGGTGCAGACAGGACCCTGATTGCAGGTGGCCAGTCAGTCCCGGCGGCGCTGAGAGCCCAGCGCAGGGCTCATCAGCTCTGTCCCTAAGCCTGTCTCCCCACACCTGCCTCTGTCGCCCTCTCCTGGGCCCCGCTGGCCCTGGAGCTCCAGACACCATCTTCTCAGGTTGATGTGCTGAGTCTTTCTGTCTCAGTGAGTGGGAACTTCGTGCTGGCTGCATTCTCCCTAGCACACAAAGTGTTAAGTAACACTGCTTTCAAAGGAACACACACTCTGCTTTCTAAACCCTTAAGGATGTTTAGGGCACCTGAACCTAACAAAATGTTCCAGCATTTTGCTGAATGTAGCACATACAACTAGGAAAGCAGGTTCTGCCTGGAGAGATCTGTGCAGGATGCCAAGTGGAGGCTTCAGGAAGGGACACCACAGGCCTCTTCTTGTTTCTTAAAACATGAACTAACGTGACACAGAAGAGTTGCGTCGTAACGCCGACGAGCACACGACGATGCCATGGGAGCGCACGCGTGGAGGCTCAGGGCCCAGGAGACGACTGTCTCCAGCTTGGGCAGTTCAGTCTCACACGGCCGCGTTTCAAATCCCCCGGACTCGTAACTATGCCTCACAGACAGTGCATCTGGAGGAATGGCAGATAACCAACTCACACGGGAACACCTGTTATAAATGGAGATTAGGAGCAAAATTCTGAAGAGAGCTAAACAAGGAAGAATCAGTCACTATTTTATGCGTGTAAGAAAAGAGAACATTTACAATAGCCCATGAATATTACTGTAGTAAAGGGAATGAATATTACACAAAATATTTTCTCCTGACTTAGCAGTGAACTATTTCAACAGTTTTTGCATTGGCATAAAAAATCCATGCATCATACTGAATTCTAATCCATTTCTCACCTAAGCCATTCTAATGCTTCATACAACCAAATGAAGCAGAGTTAATCAAACCTATTAGATTCATTCCTAATCCCTAAAGGACTGCTGTCTTTAGCATTTCCATGCTAACTAAAACTATTTATCGATTTTTTTCCTTAAGACATCAGATGTGGCTGCCTCCTAAATATAATACCTATATGACTTCCTAAAAGTCTCCCGCAGATTTGAACAATTTTAAAAAGCAGGGAAATGTTGGGGAAGCCACCCCTGAGGCTAGCTCAAATGCTACTCCTTCTCCAGCCAGCCCAAGCCAAGTGCATCTCTGCCTCCCCCGGGGTTCCCAGGGCACTCGAGGTCCCCTCACCTGCATAGATTACCTTCCCTCGTGGACTATGGTCCCTCCCTGCTAGGAGTCAGGCCTTATTCATTCTGTATCCACAGCACCCTGGAGAGGGGATAGGCATTCAAGCTAAGCTGGACTGAGCATGAAACAGATGATGTCATCTCTTCTGGAGCGAGGCCTAGCCCAGCCCCAGGTCATGAAGGGCTGGTTGTGCAGACACTGCCTTAACGGGGGGCTGAGCTGGCCTCCAGGAAGCCGTGGCCACACTGGCCCAGAGCCAGTGCAGGTAGTGGAGGGATGAGGAAACGACAGAATGGCACGCACCAGAGCACACCCTGAACTGGTCACGTGAACCAGTTTTCCTCCCGGGGCTAGCAGGGTCGCGGTGCTCATCAGCATGCCAGAAGGACTGCCCGGGGGTTGTTCTGCCAAGAACTGGCTCCTTAGAGAGCTGCGTCTCCTTCACTCTGCGTATCTCCTCAACCTGATCCATGACGCTCTGTGATCATCGCTTCATCGCTTTCAAAGTTCCCAGAGAAATTAAGGCTGGGTCACAATTCATGACACCAGATGCTACAAAGGAAGGAAGTGAAGATACAAAAGAAAACCATTTATAACAAAAGAATGTCTTAGCTATAAGACGAATTTAAAAGTGAAGCTCAATCAGCAGACCACTGAACTGCTACGGTTGTTACAGAGGGGCAGGAAACACTGAAAGGGTCCATCGGACAGAAGCACGGGAGCTCAGCGTGGAGCAGAGGCGCCGCTCCCCGCCGGGCCCTCACACGGTGGTTTCTATCGTCTCAATCACTTCCAGATCAGACTGCGAGGGGGAAAGGAGGGTGCACTCATCTGGCTCCCAGCTGCTCTCTGGGCTGTAATCTTCCTCTGAGCTCAGTTCCGCTCCTTCCTCTGTGTCCTCGTCACACGATTCCACATAGTGAGCCCCGATCGCGTTAATCCCAGAGTCCTCGGAACTTGAGGGAGAAGAGCAGTGATCTATCTTTGGTGTACTGCTCTCTTTTGAAATAAAGGCATCGTGTGCAGAGGCCTCCTCGGGGCTCATTTTGTGGGAATGTGGCGCCGGCTGCTTCTGCACATAACACATCTTCCCATTGATACATTTGACCTGATAGTTGTCAATAAAGAGGTCTGAGATCGTACAGTACCTTGGCGAGTCAGGGGGCAGAGGGGGCTGGAAAACAGATGCGAATTTCAGAAAGTGTTCAGTGAGGGAGACCGAAATCTGAATGGTGTTCGCAGGCTCCCGAGGCTTCGCAGGAATCTCAGTGCTGGGCAGCTGTTCCACAGGGGTCATCGGCTGATACACATACTTGCCTGTGGGGGACACAGAAAGGCAACTGAAATCCAAGAGCACTACAGCTGCTAGGCTAAGGTAGCCATGATGGTTTCTCTCGGAGGACTCAGAATGTTTTTACAAATATTTCAAAACCATCTCCAAAGAAACTAAAAATAGAATCAACAAGGTTATAATCAATCAAAAATTCAGCATGGTACATAAACATCATGGTGTTTTCATCCAAAAACTCAATACACTTTACAAATCTTAATTTTATATTTGAGTCTTTTTAATGCTTCTGGAGTAGGTGGGTGGATACTATCATCCTTATTTTACAGGCATCTTGAAATGATTTACCCATCATGCCAGAATAAAGAACATTTACAATATAATATGGTAAAAACACACTGTAAAATAGTATTGTGGTTGTTATTCAGTCATGTTCAACTCTGTGACCCCATGGACTGCAGCATGCCAGGCTTCCCTGTCCTTAATCACCTCCTGGAGTTTGCTCAAACTCATGTCCATTGAGTCAGTGATGCCATCCAACCATCTCATCCATTGTCATCCCCTTCTCCTGCCTTCAATCTTTCCCAGCATCAGGGTCTTTTTTAGTATGTCGGCTCTTTGCATCAGGTGGCCAAAGTACTGGAGTTTCAGCTTCAGCATCAGTCTTATTTTATGGTGTAAAATAGTATAATACACCATAAATTATAATTCCATTTTATCTTTAGTGATTAGATGCTAATATAGAAACTTAAACGGGCTTCCCCAGTGGCTCACCAGGAAAGAATCCACCTGCCAATGCAGGAGACTCCAGTTCGATCCCTGGATTGGGAAGACAGAAGCCCTGGAGAAGGAAATGGCAACCCACTCCATTATTCTTGCATGGGAAATCTCAAGGACAGAGGAGCCTGGTGGGCTTCAGTTCAAGGGGTCATAAAAAGTTAGAATTTAGCAAGTAAGCAACAATGGATATTTCAAATTTATTAACAGGATTATGGAAGACTTTCATTCTTCAGGTTTCTAAATGTAAATCAGAATACACACACACATACATACACATTTAATAGATAACAGCCTATAGGATTGTCCTGGTCACCCTCAGTGGCTGGGGTAAGGTGCAGAGTATGAAACGATCTCTTTTAAAACCCAAAGCTCATCAGTGACCTAAACAGGAGATATTCTCCCTAATGCCAGCTTCACAGGCACAACCTCAGCCAAGCAGAAGGAAAGGCACAGGCAGATGCAAAGAGTGACCTGCAGAAAATCAAGAAGCTTAGCCCCAAACCTTCCCTCTGCTCTGAACCCTCAAGTGTTTCTCACAGAATTTATGTGGAGGTGAAACCTAACCGGATCTGTTCCTACTGTCTCTTTCCTCATTTTCTTCACTCAACAGTCAACAAAGCCATCTCTGTATAAAGTGTTAAGAAAATAGAGGTAACAATTACCTGTAAGCCTAACCAAAACGATCACATGGATGACAGCTCTGTTTAACTTAATGAAACTATGAGCCATGCGGTGTAGGGCCACCCAGAACAGACGGGTCATGGTGGAGAGTTCTGACAAAACGTGACCCACTGGAAAAGGGCAAACCACTTCAGCATTCTTGCCTTGAGAACCCCATGAACAGTATGAAAAGACAAAATGATATGACACTGAAAGATGAACGCCCAGGTCAGCTGGTGTCCAGCATGCTACTGGAGAAGAGCGGAGAAACAGCTCCAGAAGGAATGAAGAGGCTGAGCCAAAGAAGAAACACCAACCGGTCCTGGATGTGTTCGGCGGTGAAAGTAAAGTCTGAGGCTGTGAAGAACAATAACTGTACTGAAATCTGGACTGTCAGGTCCATAAATCAAGTAAATTGGAAGTGGTCAAAGAGGAGATGGCAACAGCGAACACGGACACTCCAGGAATCAGTGAACTAAAGTGGACAGCAATGGGAGAATTTAATCCAGATGACCATTTTATCTACTTCCCTGAAGAAGGAAACGGTGACCCACTCCAATACGCTTGCCTGGAAAATCCCATGAACAGAGGAGCCTGGTGGGTTACAGCCCAGGGGGTCAAAAAAGAATCAGACACGACTTAGTGACTAAACAATTTTATCTACTACTGGGCAAGAATCACTTATAAGAAATGGAGCAGCCCTCACAGTTAAAAGAGAGTCTGAAATGCAGTACTTTGGTGCCATCTCAAAAATGACAGAATGATCTAAGTTTCCAAGGCAAACCATTCAATATTACAGTAATCCTAGTCTATGCCCTGAACATACTTAAGCTGAACACTTTTATGAGGACCTACAAGACTTTCTAGAACTATCACCAAAAAAGATGTCAAATTCATCATAGGGAACTGGAATGCAAAACTAGGAAGTTAAGAGATACCTGGAGTAAACGCAAGTTTGGCCTTGGAGTACAAAGTGAAGCAGGGCAAAGACTAACTGAGTTTTGCCAAGAGACTGCACTGGTCTTAGCAAACACCCTCTTCCAACAACACAAGAGACGGACTCTACACAGAGACATCACCAGATGGTCATACTGAAATCAGATTGATATTCTTTGCAGCTGAAGGTGGAGAAGCTGTATACAGTCAGTAAAAACAAAACCTGGAGCTGACTGTGGCTCAGATCATGAACTCCTTATTGCAAAATTCACACAACTTGAAGAAAGTAGGGAAAACCACTAGGCCATTCAGGTATAGCCAGTCCCTCCCATCAGCAAGCTTCCACAAGCTTCTTATCCTTATCCATCACAGGGCAGATGGATTTTTTAAATTACACACAGATTCAGTTCAGTTCAGTTGCTCAGTCATGTCCGACTCTTACACACAGATTACATCATGCAAAATGCCACGCTGGATGAAGCACAAGCTGGTATCAAGATTGCCAGGAGAAGTATCAATAACCTCAGATATGCAAATGACACCACCGTAATGGTAGAAAGCGAAGAGGAACTAAAGAGTCTCTTGATGAAAGTAAAAGAGGAGAGTGAAAAAGCTGGCTTAAACTCGACATTCAAAAAACTAAGATCACGGCATCTAGTCCCATCACATCGTGGTAAATACGGGGAAACAATGGAAACAGTGACAGATTTTTATTTTCTTGGGCTCCAAAATCACTGCAGATGGTGACTGTAGTCATAAAATTAAAAGACACTTGCTCCTTGGAAGAAAAGCTATGACCAATCTAGATAACATATTAAAAAGCAGAGACACTACTTTCCTGACAAAGGTCTGTCTAGTGAAAGCTATGGCTTTTCAAGAAGTCAGTAGAGATGTGAGAGTTGGATCATAAAGAAAGTTGAGTGCCAAAGAACTGATGCTTTTGAACTGTGGTATTGGAGAAGACTCTTGAGGGTCCCTTGGATTGCAAGAAGATCAGACCACTCAATCCTAAAGGACATTAGTCCTGAATATTCACTGGAAGGACTGATGCTGAAGCTGAAGCTCCAATACTTTGGCCACCTGATGCAAAGAACTGACTTATTAGAAAAGACCCAGATGGTGGGAAAGAGTGAAGGCAGGGGAGAAGGGGACGACAGAGGATGAGATGGTTGGATGGCATCACCGACTCGATGGACATGAGTTTGAGCAAGCTCTGGGAGTTGGTGATGGACAGGGAAGCCTGGCATGCTGCATTCCATGAGGTAGCAAAGAGTCAGACAGGACTGAATGAATGAACTAACTGATTAAGGTATGACCTAAATCTAATCCCTTATGATTATACAGTGGAAGTGACAAATAGATTCAAGGGATCAGATCTGATACAGTGCCTGAAGAACTATGGACGGAAGTTTGTAACACTGTACAGGAGGTGGTGATCAAAACCATCCTGAAGAAAAAGAAATGTAAAAAGGCAAAATGGTTGTCTAAGCAGGCCTTATAAATAACTGAGAAAAGAAGAGAAGCTAAAGGCAAAAAGAGAAAAGGAAAGATATACCCATCAGAATGCAGAGTTCCAAAGAATAGCAAGGAAGAGATAAGAAAGCCTTCCTAAGTGAACAATGCAAAGAAATAGAGGAAAACAACAGAATGGAAAAGACTAGAGAGCTCAAGAAACTCAGAGGTACCAAGGGGACATTTCATGCAAAGATGGGCACAATAAAGGACAGAAATGGTATAGACCTAACAGAAGCAGAAGAGATTAAGAGGTGGCAAGAACACACAGAAAAACTGTACAAAAAAGATCTAATGACCCAGATAATCACAATGGCATGGTCAATCACCTAGAGCCAGAGCACGAAGTTAAGTGGGCCTTAGGAAGCATTACAACAAACAAAGCAGTGGAGGTGATGGAATTCCAGTTGAGCTATCTCAGATTCTGAAAGATGATGCTGTGAAAGTGCTGCACTCAATATGCCAGCAAACTGGGAAATTCAGCAGTGGCCACAGGACTGGAAAAGGTCAGTTTTCATTCCAGTCTCAAAACAGGGCAATGGCAAAGAATGCTCAAACTACTGCACAATTGCACTCATTTCACATGCTAGCAAGATAATGCTCAAAATATTTCAAGCTAGGCTTCAACAGTACATGAACCAAGTACTTCCAGATATACAAGCTAGATTTAGAAGAGGCAGAAGAACCAGAGATCAAATTGCCAACATCCATTGGATCGTAGGAAAAGAAAGAGAATTCTAGAAAAACATCTACTTCTGCTTCAGTGACTACACTAAAGTCTTGGTCTGTGTGGATCACAACAAACTGTGGACAATTCTTAAAGAGATGGGAATCCTAGACCACTGCACCTGTCTCCTGAGAAACCTGTATGTAGGTCAAGAACAACAGTTAGAACTGGACATGGAACAACGGACTGGTTCAAAACTGGTAAAAGAGTTTGTCAAGGCTGTATATTGTCACCCTGCTTATATAACTTACATGCGAAGTACATCATGTGAAATGCCAGGCTGGATGAAGCTCAAGCTGGAATCAAAAGACTGCCAGGAGAAATATCAACAGTCTCAGATATGCACATGACACCACCCTAATGGCAGAAAGAAGAGAGGAACTAAAGAGCCTCTTGATGAGGCTGAAATAGGAGAGTGAAAATCTGACTTAAAACTCAACATTCAAAAGACTAAGATCATGGCATCTTGTCCCATCACTTCATGGCAAATAGATGGGAAAAAATGGAAACACTAGCAGATTTTGTTTTCCTGGGCTCCAAAATCACTGTGGACAGCGACTGTAGCCATGAAGGTAAAGATGCTTGCTCCTTGGAAGAAAAACTATGACAAACCTAGACAGTGTATTAAAAAGCTGAGAGATCACTTTGCCAACAGGCGTCTGTATAATCAAAGTTATGGTTTTTCCAGTAGTTATGTATGGATGTAAGACTGGACCAGAAGGAAGGCTTACCACCAAAGAATCGATGCTTTCTAACTATGGTGTTGGAGAAGACTCGAGAGTCCCTTGGGCAGCAAGGAGATCATACCAGTGAATCCTAAAGAAATCAACCCTGAATATTCACTGGAAGGACTGATGCTGAAGCTGAAGCTCCAATACTTTGGCCACCTGATGTGAAGAGCCAACTCACTGGAAATGACCCTGATGCTGGGAAAGACTGAGGGCAGGAGAAGAAGAGGGCAACAGAGGATGAGATGGTAGGATGGCATCACTGACTCAATGGACATGAGTTTGAGCAGACTCCAGGAGATAGTGAAGAACACGGAAGCCTGGCATGCTGCAGTCCATTGGGTCGCAAAGAGTCAGACAATGACTGAGCGACTGAACAACAACAAAATATGATTTAAAAATATAAATCTGGAAGAAAAAAGTACTCAAAGTCCTAGAGAGTAAAGCCAGAAATGTGGGCACCACCCTGGGTTTATTCCTAGTGTAACTGGTTTATCAATCAGTCCATGGGATATCGACCATGCATACTTATCACTGCTTTTTAACCTCAGTGCTGTCGCCGTTTTGGACCAGATAACCCTTTGCTGAGGGGCTGCCCCTTGCACTGCAGGATGTTTGGCAGCATCCTTGGCCTCTACCCACTAGATGCCAACAGAACCTCCTCCCAGGGCTGACATCAAAAGTGTCTCCAGTTGTTACATGCTCCTAGAGGCAAAATAACCCTTGTTGAAAACTGCTGGTTTATGACCTTCTCATGAGCATCTCTTTGTAGGCAAATCACTCACTGTGCTCTGCTCCCATTTGTTTTAGTTCTCCGTCAAATTGAAAGTTCTAGAATAGGGATCGCATTTGTAAGGAAAACTACCTTAGATTTTTGAAGAGAAACTTTAGATCAGACGTGTAAACAGCAAACTGTGCCAGAGACAGTACGACATCACTCATGTATTAAGATCAATCAAGCCTGCCTGTATTTTTTACCTCTGTTTCTTGGCTCCTGTACACAGAAGTAGGCTTAGATGCCACAACTTCTTTGTAATTACATTATTCTAAAAATACACTGGGCTTCATTCTGGAGTAAGGGAACTTCTCTGGCTATCCAGCGGTTAGGACTCCTGCTCTCACTGCCAAGGGTCTGAGTTTAGTCCCTGGTCAGGGAACTAGATCCTGCATGCTGTGTACTGCAGCCAAAAAACAAAAACAAAAAAAATTAATTTGGGGCTAAATTAAACCTTTGGGGTCCCAGGTCTGCTTCCAAGCCTGGATATGTTTCACACAAATCCTACGGTTACCAAAAATACAAGCAAGAAGAACATCATGCTTGCTTGGGAAACTGTTTTAAATATATCAGGAATCTTCAATACTGTTATCTGTAAAGGAGGGCATTACTCCTTGTCAGGCAAAGTTCAAGTCAGGCAAGATCTAACAGTTTGTTACAGCAGGACCTCTGCCTCTAAGCAGAGAGAGCAAAAAGGCAGACCTTCAGGCCTCACCTCTGATCCACCAGCCCCAGGATTAGAGAAAGATGAGGCTGGGCAGGAGACAGAGAGGGGACTGAGAGAATTTAAGGGCCTACTGTCCACAGAGTAGTGAACTCAATACCTGAAACGGCGGTTTGCTCTTTTCACTCCTTGGCTGGTAGACTGGTGGTTACTGAGTTCAGGAGGCTGCAGATGGCAGATGCTCAAGAAATGCTTGTTGCAGATGCTGATTAAACACATTCTGGCCCAAGTAACCTCTGGGTTAGTCACCCACTTGTTACGGCATAAGACGATCTTAAGACCCAGAGGGACCGGGGCTCTGCCTCATCCAAAGGTGGAGGGCATCCTGCAGCCTGACCCTGGGCCGTCTGCCCAGCCTCTCCTACACTCACTCACCCTCCTTGCTGCCCCCGCCCCTTACCCTCCTTTGTGTTTCTTCATAATTTTTTTCTCGGTTCTTCTACCTGTTACTCTCTCTAATCCTCTCCCCTCCAAAATACCATTTTTCTTTCTTGAAGTGTAGTAAAAGTAAGAGAAACGCAGCTTGGAGAGAAAAGTGAATGCTGCATTCCAGATAACACTTTCTTCTACAAGTTACACCTACTAAATGTGTTTATTCAGAGCTGGAATGACAGCCTGTTATCTGGTGATGTTGGGGTACAGATGCCAAAACACGGGCAGAGAAGGGGTTTCTGGCCACTTAGGAAATTCAGTAACCACTGTATTCTCTGAACAACTGTCTTAATGAAAGGTTTACTGTGTTATTTAAAGAAAAAAAATGGGTACAAACTTTTAAAACTTAAATCCCTAAAAGGAAAGATACTCAAAGACAGTCAGGGCTTGGAGAAGAGAAAAGTAGAGAGAGAGAGAGAAAGAATCTAGATACCACAGCGACCCA
This sequence comes from Ovis canadensis, assembly GCF_042477335.2. Taxonomy (NCBI): domain Eukaryota; kingdom Metazoa; phylum Chordata; class Mammalia; order Artiodactyla; family Bovidae; genus Ovis; species Ovis canadensis. Next base: position 205,297,279 of record NC_091245.1, on the reverse strand, counting down.
ACATTCCACCTCTGGGAACACACCCAAAAGAACTGAAAGCAGAGTCTGGAAGAGACATCTGCACCACACTCCTGGCAGTGTTATTTGCAATAACCAAAAAAGGTGGAAGCCATCTGAGGGTCCATCTATGGATGGCTGGATAAACAAGATATATGGTATATACATACAATGCGATGCTATTCAGCCTCAGAGAGTAAGGAAAACCATACCATAATGTGGATGAACCCTGTGGACACCATGTTACGTGAAACAGGCCAGTGACAAAAATACAAGCCCTTTATGATTCCAGTTGTATGAGTCACCTAGAATAGCCAAACTCACAGAGAAAGGAGGTGGAGTGGTCTTTTCCAGCGGCTTAGGGGGGAGTTGTTGTTTAAGAGGGATAGTTTTGGTTCCAGTTTTGCAGCATGAAAAGAATTCTGGAGATGGCTGTTGGTAACGGTTGCACAACACTATGAATCTACTTAATACTGCTGTACTGTATACTAAAAAATGGTTATGATGGCAAATATTATGTGCATTTTAGTATAATTTAAAATAATAATCAGTATGATTTACTCTCTTAGCAGACTGAGGATAAAAGTCTGTATGATGCAGAATATATGAAGAATTCTTACAACTCAGAACCAGGGAAATAACCCAACTTTTGAAAAGGCAGTTAGCTAGACCAGGGCAACAGGAGTGATCTCTGGGGTGACGGGAATGCTTGTACCTTATTACACCACTGTCAGCGTCTCAGTGATGACGCTACACCGCTGTGTTACAACTACCGTTGCCACTGGGGTAAAGGATACATGGGCTCTCTCTTTGTATTTTTCTTACAAATGCATGTGAATCTACAATTTTTTCAAGATAAAAAAAGTATAATTGAAAACAATGGGGGAAACACCATCACTGAGGTGACGCTGCGCCCTTTTCATCATGCAGAACTGTAGCAGGAGGGACACGCTATGGTCAGGACTCAGTACAGATGGTGTCAACCTGGAACACTTGTTTAAATGTGGTGTTTGTCTAGGTTTCCCCACTGTAAAGTTAGTTCTTTTCTCTTTGTAATGTTAAGTATCTTGTGAAGAGGTATTTCAAATATCCTGCTCCTTACCATACCTCCATCTATTACTTTCAGCAGACATACATACATAGGTGGATGTGGTCTGCAACAGTCACTACTGTGCTGGCTGCCAAACAGTCATTTTCTATTTCCATCATTTCCTCTATATTTACTAATGAGAATTCTACCCTAGCAGGAGCTGCTCCTTCTCCCTCATTTATTGATTCAAATGTATTCAATTGAAATGTACTCAATTATTTGCTCACAGAAGCACGGACTCACAGATACTTATTTTTTCTAGGGATTGTAATCCGTTACTACTATTACTTATTTTGTTGTTCAAACTATCCCAGACTTAGTTCTTGCAAGCTCCTTTCAGTTAGCCCCTGTGTCATTTCAACATGCCCATATTTTCATGAAAACTTCCTCATTTTGTGACAGCGTAAGAAGTTACTTGCTTCCCCTGGCCCAGTCATAGAATCAGCCATTTCTCCAAAGAGCCCCAACTCCTTTCTTAAGAACTTACAGTCTAAAGCTTATTCTCAAAATACTCCTGTGAAGCAGAATCTTAGTTTGCTAAAGACTCAGTCACTCACAAAATTCATCCACAGGAGAGTGAGGACTAAACCTCATTACACTACTTAACACTCATTTTTAAAAATAATATAAGAAGGGACTTCCTTGGTGGTCCAGTGGCTAAGACCGTGCTCTCAATGCAGGGGCCCAGGTTCCATCCCTGGTCAGACAGCTAGATCCCACACGCCGCTACTAAGGATCCCACACGCTCAACTGTTAGTACAAGATCTCATGTGTCTCAACAAAGATCAGAAGATCCCATGTGCTGCAACTAAGACCCAGTACAGTCAAATAAACAGTGTGTTTAAAAAATAATAATAAATCAAATAATATAAGAATTAAAAATAAACTTTATAACCCAATTTATTTATCTGGGATCTTTTTCAAGGGAGCTGAAATCACAGTCTCAATAATGAAACTAATCAGAATAGGTTTCTGTGATCACTAAGTGAAAAATAAATTCTGTATATATTTCTTTTCAGGAAACCTGGTTCAACACTTTCAGCTCTTTCTCAACCAAAGGCCAGTCAAAACCACTAAGTAAGTAACTTACACTACTCTTTTAAAGTCTTGGTTCATAATTTTCCTGCTTATTCTTCCCAATGGTGTTTAGCAAGAATACGTAGTACATACTGTTTCCACAATGACTCAATGAGACCCTAAAAAAGATTTATGTTTTCATCCTGGTGGAGGGAGGACGAGTGGGAGGGGAGACTTAATTACTTTCTCAAACTCATGTAATAAGTCAGAGGTCAGTTCCAGGACCCAAGCTTTATGACATCCTGTGTTCTTTCTTCATGAGAATACTCATTTTAAAAAATTAATTTATTTATTTTAATTGAAGGATAATCAGTTTACAATATTGTGGTGGTTTTTGCATACATCGACATGAATCAGCCATGGGTATACATGTGTCCCACCATCCTGAAACCATCCCCCCCGCCCAACTCCCTCCTCACCCCATCCCTCTGGGTTGTTCCAGGGCACGAGCTTTGGGCACCCTGTTTCATGCATCGAATTTGCACTGGTCATCTATTTTACATATGGTAATACAAATGTTTCAATGCTATTCTCTCATATACTCATTTTTAATTAATAAGATTTATTTAATGCTCTTATTAGTTTATACTGTTATCCTCTACCATTAACTTCAGCTAATACTCCAATTTGTAGCAGGGTAGATACATTTCCCTGAAGGAGTTTTTTTGGTTTTAGAGCACCAAGTGGGGTAAAGGATGTAGAAAATGATTTATATAGCCCCTTAAGCTGTTGTACGTACTTTGTTAAGCTATTTTTTTAGGAGCTTGCACATTTTGATTCTTTAAAAGAAAAAAAGATCCTCTGGGGGCAATGAGAGTTTTGCTTTTACAGACAGTTTTATGACTGTTAAATGTGTGTCCCCTTGACACATGAAGAACACTGCTCTCAGGGAATGCAAAGTGATTTTAAAATTAGCCTAAGCAAAACATAATTAAAAAGGTAAATCTACTGAAAAAAACTGAGTGGCCTAAGGGAAACTACAGCCGCAGTTTTGGTTCTCTGATTTTATATAGTGAATCACAGAATGCTTAATTTAGTCCCAAGGGCAATCATTATATTGAAAGCAATATTAAATAATCTTATCCAGCTATTTCTGCCATGTGCATTATTTACTTAGTTATCTAGCATATCATAAGCTAAAAGCAAAAGAACATAACATTTATTGTAACCAATATTTTTTGTGGCCTCACCCTCCTCCACCATGCTCCACGAGCAATCAATATACCAATATTTTTTATATCAATCTACAAGAACAATAAAGTTCATATATAGCTCAATATATTGACGTCCCCAATCAGAAATTTATGCAAGATCCTAGTTTCTTCATTTTTCAAATTGTGTAACCTTTAGTGTGGTGGAACATATACTAATGTAAAGCGAAACCCTAGTGAGACAGAGCACCAGAGCATGGTTTATCTACTTATTTAACCAGTGTTTACTGACTACCACCTTCCCTAGTGGCTCAGATGGTAAAGAATCTGCCTGCAATGCAATGTGGGAGACCTGGGTTCAATCCCTGGGTTGAGAAGAGTCCCTCCAACCCACTCCAGTATTCTTGCAGAAAAGTCTGGTGGCTACAGCCAATGGGGTCGCAGAGAGTTGGACAAAATGATTGCGCAACTTAACACTTTCACTTGGGCTTCCCTGGTGGCTCAGACAGTAAAGTATCTGCCCGCAATGCGGGAGACCTGGGTTCGATCCCTGGGTCGGGAAGATCCCCTGGAGAAGGAAATGGCAACCCACTCCAGTACTCTTGCCTAGAAAATTCCATGGATGGAGGAGCCTGGTAGGCTACAGTCCGTGGGATCGCAAAGAGTCCGACATGACTGAGTAACTTCACTTATCACCGAAAATGTGCAGTCATGCTTTAAGAGGCTTTCAGTCAAAGTGCAGGGAGAAAATAACAAATAAAGTAAAAATAAGGGCTTCTCTAGTGGCTCAGATGATAAAGAATCTGCCTGCAATGCCAAAGACCCAGGTTCAATCCCTGGGTCAGGAAGATCCCCTGGAGAAGGGAATGGCTACCCCCTCCAGTATTCTTGCCTGGAAAATCCCATTGAGAGGAGGAGGCTGGCAGGTTACAGCAGTTGAGCAAAGTTGTAAGTATGCAGGGCCTTCACCATGCCGCGATACAGGATTCTAGGCTTCACAGAAGGCTTGTACCTGGCTGTTAAAAGACATGCACCTGTGGAGCAGCAAGTGGGACTGCTCCAGGCCATGTCCAGAGCCAGAGCATGTAGCTGGCATGCGGGTTCACAGGGCCAACCAAGAGAGCAAAGGAGGATGAAGTCCGTGAGGAAGACAGAGGCTGGACAGGGCTTGGAATGCAAGGCCAAAGGGTTTGTGTTTTGGTAACAGTGGGGAAGCATTGCAGATTCCTGACGATACAAGTAACAACAAAAGAGGGACCAGAGAATTCAGTCTGGTAGAGATGTGCAGAGGGACTGGGAAGAGAAGCGATGGGAAAGGGAGGCTTCTGGGGGTTTTCAAGCATGACATCTGACTAAAGCGACCTGGCTCAGACTCAGAAGGAACCCAGGAGACGTTCCTAGCAAGGTGACAGACTCTGGGGGTGCATGGGCAAGGACTGGGGAGCCCACTGCACCTGGATTTGCATCCCAATCTGCTAGTACTGGTTGCCCAACCTTTACCAAATCATTCAGGTCCCCTGCTTTCCACTTCCTCGGGGTAAAGCGGTCAGTGTTCTCTCCCTTCTAAAGCACTGACTCAGTGTCGGGCACACTGCAGACTTCCTACCACTGGCGCTGCTTGTAGAAGACAGGAGCTGCCTGCACGTCTCCAAGCCCCTTGAGAGGCTTCCCAGCCTTGCTTTCTGCTCACTTCCATTTCTGTCTGCTCCATTCAAGGGACAGGCGCAGATAAAGCTAGTCTGAACGCAAATCAGACTTCGGCAACCAAGCTACCACCCTCTCTGGGTTGTTTTCACACTCAGATCTGGAGTTAAGGCCAACTGGTGACAGGAGGAGTGGAAGAGGTGGAGGAAGGACCATGCAGCAGCCGGCGCAGGGCAGGAGCCTCGCCAGCAGACCCCCATGGTCTGCACTGCTCTGGGCCACGATTCTGACACCCTGAAGTACGGGCAGCTGGTACGGTGAGGCCTGCCTTAAAAATAACATTTCTGGAAGTGCCATAAACCAACAGGAGAGAGAGAAGCTCTTCCCTACATTTACCAAGTTACAGCAGTCAATCTGAAGAGAGACAAGATGAAGGCTCTATCCCTTTTGAAATTATGTTTAATCCTACCTGAAGTCACATCTTCTGGTGTGAGGGGCAGATATATGTCCAAAAGAATTTTGTGTATTTTAGTAAGTAACTACCATGAATGACTAGGGGTAAAGAGAAGTGTAAAATACATCCCTCCTAGCATCTAATTCAGGTCACACAAACGCGTGCAAGCACAAGAGGAAAGACAAGTATTAAGTCAGGAAGTATTCACTATATACGGTGCAGGAGTCCAGAGAAAAGCGAGGGCTGGAAGGGCTGAGAAACACGGAATGTACACTTAAGAGCGAGGGCTTGGACAAAAGGAAGTAAAGTGGCAGGCTCTGTGCAAAATCCAGAGGTGGACGAAGTGTGGGATGTCCGAAGCACAGTGCAGTGAACAGCCTGACTGCCACAGAGGTTCTCTCGTCACTGAGACCAGTCCCAGCACCCAGGTAATCTGGAAGGCAGCTGTGTTCACCACTGTACCACCAATGCCACCCAGACAGTCTGGAGAGAGAGCAGGACCCTTCCCTTGCCGAGGAAGACTGGATACCATGGAGCCATTCTGCTGAATAAACTGACACGATGGAACTCCTTGAATCTGTAGACTCAGACAATTCCAGATGGGAAAGAGCCTCGGACCAGAGAGTTCAGAAACATCCAACAGGCAAGTCTGGCTATAACAGGCCATAGTTAAAAAAAAAAAAAAAAAGCAAATAAAAAAGGCAGAGATTGAGAAGTCTCTTAGGCTTCCAGTCCCTTTCAAGGGCAAATAAAGGTTTCATGGGACAAATATGTCTGAGACATCCTACTCACCCACTGGGAGCTGTTCTGTAGGGCTGGTTTTAATATAGTAATTGATTAGAAAAGGGATGGCTGAGGGAGTCTTCTACGGATGGGTGACTGAGAGGGAAATAAAACATGAAAGCCATAGGTTCATAAAGAAAAAGGTGGCTGCTGACAGAGCACCAGAGCCTCAGCCAGTAGGTATCCCACATCTGCACGCTGCCGCACAGGAAAATGCTAGGAGAAAAGCTTGCTGGAGGGATAGAGGAGCAAGGAGAACGGTGGCTGATGATGTACCATTACAAGCTAAGGAAAGTGGCGTGTTACCTCCCTTTTTCTGCCTGAGGATAAGACGATGATGATGATAATCATTACCTTTGATTTCTTTATAACAAGCCTTGACCTTACTGGCATTTTAGTAAACCATCTCAGTTTTCCTACCTTTCTCTGTGAAAATCAACAGTGGATGGGATGAGTTACCAGACTGGACAACAGATATCTAAAATTTCAAATAGAAAAAAATTGAGAACAAAGAAGTTTCCGATGGAAGGCAGCACAAGTGGAGACTGAGGGCATGAAGACTCCAGGGCAGTTTCTGCCATTTTGCTAGCACACAGCTGTGGGGTTCTACAGACCCCCCAAGTAAGTTGTTGGCAGCCGTTAATCCAATGGACAGGCGTTCCTGACAGTCTAAAGCTAAGCTAAGGGAAATAGTATAAGACATCTGCCACATTTATCTATTGATCTGGGGATAAAATGTTCAGAAATTCACAAGAAAAGGATGCTAACCAGTCAACCTGATCTAAGAAAAGTACGATCTCGAAGCATCTGTGCTCTGCACAGGGGCTCCGTAGGGACTCAGTAGGTGTTTACCGAATGTAAAACAGTACATCTTTGTTAAAGGTTATTTCTGTAAGAAGTGTGTCTGTATGTTAGTCAAGAACGTCATTTTCAAATTTATACAAACCAACATGGCATTCTGGAACTTTTATTTTTTCTTAGTCACAATAATAAAACACATTCTAAGTATCAATGAGATTTAATGTAAAATCAAACTATTAACATTTATATAATTGTTATACTCTCAAGGTAGGCTGGGAGTAGCATTCAGTACCTTTATGAATGAGAGCAGAATACTGTGGCTGGCAAAGTACAGTAGAGCTCTTCCCTGGAGCCTGGAATACAACTGCCTACAAAGAGGACAATAGAGAGAGACCGGAAGAGAGTGGCCCTGCCTGTAAAGCATGTAGAACATAAGAGAACCATCTGAGAAAAGAAATCCTAATTACATGTGATGTCCTAGACATAACTGGACCATGCAGGAGCAGCAGGTGAAGTAATCCTTCCCAATCAACACCATGCTTAGCACTATGTGACCTTTACAGCTATCTGCCCACATTGTGTGTGGTCGTTTATGACTAGAGAGGTTGTCTGCATGGGTTCAGCTTTATGATACAACAATGAGATTTGATAACATGATAATGAACGCAGATTTTCAAGGCTGAATAAGATTTCTCTGGGTTTGATGAGTTTTTCAAATTATCACTTGAATTTACAAGGAAAAAAAATGTACCATCATCAAAAATATCTCCCCTGAACAGAAACAAAGCCACAGGCCTTTGGGGGCTAGATGGTGGCTTAAAAACACTCCCAGAGACACCACCCTTACAGCAAGGATGAAGCATATCCAGGTGCAGTTGTTGTTATGTGCCTGGACTAATCTCAGCAAATAAAGCCATCCTGAGAATTGTCTGTGCAGATGGCTAGCTCAAAGAGGTCCCCAGCTGTTCCCACCAGAGGCATACCAATTGCGGAATTTTTTAAATGTTGCCAATAAACAATCAAACAGGATTCCTGTGAATCCTTTACAGACCACGAACCTAAAATGTCAGGTGAGATCTTCTTGATGGTTTCAAACAAAGACTAATGAGGCTTTCATTGCTTCTGTCTGGAATACAAACAGGCCACATTCTATTCAAAACAAGCATCTCCAAGAGTTCACTGATTAATGCCAATAATTCAAAAAAATCTAGTGTTCCCATAAAACCTTAAAGGATTGCAAAACGATGTGACAAAGGAAGACATTTTTTCCCTTTACAGTAAACATTTTTATAAACCCGGGGGGGGGGGTGTTGGGGGCAGACATATTCATATACTGTACTGCCTAAGGAAATTTATTACAAAACTATTCACTTTACAGCTTGGTGGATGTGATGGTAAATTATGTGGGTCACAGGAGGGTTTTTCGGATGAGACTAACATTTAAATTGGTAACCTCTGGGTAAAGCAGATCACTGTCCATAATGCAGGTGTGCCCCACCAAACCAGCTGGAGGCATGAAGAGAGCAGAAAGACCAGCCTTCCTAGCCAAGAGGCAAAGCAGACTGTTTGGGACTTCATCTACAACACTGCCTGTCCTGGGTCTCCAACCTGCCAGTCCACACTGCCGATTTTTGGACTCACTATTCTTCATAATTGTGTGAGTCGATTTCATATAGTAAATCTCTTCCTGTATGCACACACATCCTATTGGTATTGTTTCTCTGGAGCACCTGAATAATACAGTGGAACTGATTTTACTTGCAATGGGGATAAGGTTTGTATAACCTGTTGAACATCAACCTCTACTACTGGGGAAACAATGTACCCAACTCTTTAGTCTAGTGCCCATTTTTCCTTGATTAACCCACCCCAGAAAGGGATCTTCTACTTCAGCTTTAACTGTCTCTCAGGCCAGCTGGTGAGAAGCAGCACTGAGAAGTTCCAAACTTTGTTCTTTTCAGGGAAAACCGGAAAAAGGACAAGATGGTGGAGAAGAAGAACCTGAGCTCACCTCCTCTGACGAAAATGCCAAAATCATTTTTTGGGATCTACCAAAAATATATATATATATATATATTCTACTTTCAAAGACAAAGAGAAAGCCTCAACGAGACAATAGAAGGGGCGCTTTTGCAATAAAATCAAATCCCATACCAAGAGGACAGGCAATCCACGAACTGGAAAGCACACACATCACAGTTTCTTCCACAGGAGGGAGAGTTCCAAGCCCCACATCAGGCTCCTCAGCCTGGGGTCTGCAATCAGGAGGAAGTGTCTCAGAGCATTTGGCTTTCCAGGCCAGAGGGGCTTGGGTACAAGAGCTCCATAGGACTGAAGGAGCAGAGATACCACCTTGGAAGGCACACATAAGGTTTCAGTGCCCTGAGACCCAAAGCAAAGCAGTGACTCCACAGGAGCCCAGAACAGACCTACTGGTGGGTTCTGGAAGGTCTCCAGAGGAGGCAGGAGTTGGCCATGGCTCACCAGTGGCAGAGGCAGTGGGGTGGCAAGGACACTGGTGGCAGAGGCCCCAAGGAATATTCATTAGGTGAGCAGTCCCAGAGGTCAACCAACAGGGTGGGAAAACAGCCCCACCCAAAGACAGACAGGCTGCTAAAGTCATCCGAAATGCACTTGTTTGGTCAATCAGTGTCCAGTTCTTTGTGACCTCATGGACTGCAACATGCCAGGCTTCTCTGTCCTTCACTATCTCCCAAAGTTTGCTCAAACTCATGTCCACTGAGTTGATGATGCCAGCTGCCTCTAAACACAAGCCTTGACAGGGCCCTGCCCATTAGAGGGACAAGACCCAGCTCCACTCACCAGTGGGCATGCCAGACCCTCCAATCAGAAAGCCTGAACAAGCCTCTTGGACAGCCTCACCCACCAGGGGGCTGACAGCTGAAGCAAGAGGAGCAGCTACATCCCTGTAGCCTGCAGAACAGGGACTGCAATCACAGAAAGTTATACAAAAGGAAATGACAGAGAAATATGTTCCAGATGAAGGAACAAGATAAAGCCTAGGAAAAAATAACTAAATGAAGTGGAGATAGTCAATCTGCCTGAAAAATAATTCAGAAAAATGATAGTAAAGATGATCCAAAATCTCGGAAAAAGAACAGAGGCACAAGGAACTCCCTGGTGGTCAGTGGTTAGGATGCCACACTTCTACTTCAGGGGGCGCAGGTTTGATCTTTGGTCAGGGAACTAAGATCCTGCATGCTGCACGGCATGGCCAAAAGATGAACAAAGAATGGCGGCAGAGACCAAGAAGATACAAAAAATATTTAACAAAGAGCTAGAAGATTTGAAGAAGAGAGACAACACAATAGCTGAAATGAGCAGTACAGTAGACAGAATCAACAGAAGAATAACTGAGGCAGAAGAAAGAATAAGGAAGTGGGAAGACAGATTGGTAGAAAACAATGCTGCAGAACAGAACAGAGAAAAAGAATTTAAAAAATGACAAGCATCTAAGAGACCTCTGGGACCATCATTAAATGCACCAATATTTGCATTACACGGTGTCCCAGAAGACAAAAGAAAGGATCCGAGCAAATACCTGGAGAAGGTAGCCAAAACCTTCACTAACATGGGAAAGGAAACACTCACTCAAACCCAGGAAGTGCAGAGTCCCATAAGGTATAAAGCCAAGGAAGTAAGTAAGTCAAGTCACTCAGTTGTGTTCGACTCTTTGCGACCCCGTGGACGGCAGCCTACCAGGCTTCCCTGTCCGTGGGATTGTCCAGGCAAGAGCACTGGAGTGGGTTGCCAAGGAGGAACATGCAAAAAGAGAGATGACAAAAATTAAAGACAAAGAGAAAATATTAAAAGCAATGAAGGAAAAGTAATACATAAGGAAATCCCCACATGGTTATCAGCTTATTTTTCAGCAGTAAATCTGCAGGAATGGCCTGCAGGAAGGGAATGGCCTGATATATTTGAAGTGATGAAAGGGGAAAACCTACCACTAAAAATATTCTATGCAGCAAGACTCTCATTCAAATTCAAGGAAAAAATCAAAACGTTCACAGAGAAGCAAAAGCTAAGAGAATTCAGCACCACCAAAGGAGCATTACAACAAATGCTAAAGGAACTTCTCTAAGCAGAAAAGAAAAGGCCACCTAGAAACAAGAGCACTTTGAACAGAAAAGTACACCAGTAAAGGCAAAATACACTAAAGGCAGGATATCACCCACACACAAGCATGGTATCAAAACAAGTAATCCTGAGAAGAAGAAGTTCAAATGCAGGATATTGGAAGCACATTTGAAATTAAGAGACCAGCAACTTAAAACAACTATATATATAGACTGCTATATCAAAGGCTCCTCATGGTAATCACAACCAAAACATGTAACAGATATACTCCAAAAAAGAAAAAGCAATCCAAACACAACTCTAATGGTAATCATTAAATCACAAGAAAAGAAAGCAAAAGAGGAAGGGAAGAAAAAAGGCCTACAAAAACAAATCCTAAACCATTAACAATATAGCAATAAGAACATACGTATCAGTAGCTACCTTAAATGTAATGGGATTAAATGCTCCAACCAAAAGACACAGACTGGCTGAATGGATACAAAAACAAGATCTGTTTACATGCTGTCTACCAGAGACCCACTTCAGACCTAGGAAAACATCCAGAGTGAAAGTGGTGTTACTACTGTTGTTCAGATGCTAAAGCATGTCTAACTCTTTGAGATCCCATGAACTTCAGCACCCAGGCTTTCCTGTCCTTCAGTATCTCCTGGAATTTGTTCAAACTCATGTCCATTGATTCTGTGATGCCATCCAACCATCTCATTCTTTGTCACACTCTTCTCCTCTTGCCCTCAATCTTTCCCACCAGCAGGGTCTTCTCCAATAGATCAGCTCTTCACATCAGGTAGCCAAAGTATTGGAGCTTCAGCTTCAACATCAGTCCTTCTAATGAATATTCAGGGATAATTTCATTTAGGATGGACTGGTTTGATCTCCTTGCTGTCCAAGGGACTCTCAAGAGTCCCCTCCAGCACCACAGTTTGAAAGCATCAATTCTTCAGCACTCAGCCTTCTTTATGGTCTAACTCTCACATCTGTACATGACTACTGAAAAAAACCATAGCTTGTACTAAATGCACTCTTGTCGGCAAAGTGTTATCTCTGATTTTTAATATGCTGTCTAGGTTTGTCATCTCTAATTTTCTTGAAGAGATCTCTAGTGAAGTGAAGTCGCTCAGTCGTGCCCGACTCTTTACGACCACATGGACAGTAGCCTGCACCAAGCTCCTCCGTCCATGGGATTTTCCAGGCAAGAGTACTGGAGTGGGTTGCCATTTCCTTCTCCAGGGAATCTTCTCGACCCAGGGATCAAACCCAGGTCTTCTGCATTGTAGGCAGACGCTTTACCATCTGAGCCACCAGGGAAGATCTCTAGTCTTGCCCATTCTTTTGTTTTCCTCTATTTCTTTGAACTGAACACTTATGAAGGTTTTCTTATCTCTCCTTGCTATTCTTTGGAACTCTATATTCAGATGGGTATACCCTTCCTTCCTAAGGCTTTCTTATCACTCCTTGCTATTCTTTGGAACCAATCTGAATGTGAAGTCAAGTGGGCCTGAGGAAGCATCACTATGAACAAAGCTAGTGGAGGTGATGGGAATTCCAGCTGAGCTATTTCAAATCCTAAAAGATGAAGCTGCCAAAGTGCCGCACTCAATATGCCAGTAAATTTGGAAAACTCAGCAACGGTCATAGGATTGGAAAGATCAGTTTTCATTTCAATCCCAAAGAAGGGCAATACCAAAGAATGTTCAAACTACTGCACAAATGCACTCATTTCACATACAAGCAAGATAATGCTCTAAATTCTCCAAGCCAGGCTTCAGTATGTGAACCGAGAACTTCCAGATGTTCAAGCTGGATTTTGAAAAGGCAGAGGAACCAGAGATCAAATTGCCAACATCTGCTGGATCATAGAAAAAGCAAGAGAATTCTAGAAAAACATCTACTTCTGCTTCATTGACTATGCTAAAGCATTTGTGTGGATCACAACAAACTGTGGAAAATTCTTTAAGAGATGGGAATACCAGATCACCTTATCTGCCTCCTCAGAAACTTAATGCAGGTCAAGAAATAAGTTAGAACTGTACATATACTGGTTCAAAATTTGAAAAGGAGTATGTCAAGGCTGTATACTGTCACCCTGATTATTTAACTTACATGCAGAATTCAGTTCAGTTCAGTCAGTCAGTCATGTCCAACTCTTTGCAACCCCATGGACTGCAGCACGCCAGGTTTCCCTGTCCATCACCAACTCCCAGAGCTTGCTCAAACTCATGTCCATTGAATCAGTGATGCCATCTAACCATTTCATCCTCTGTCGTCCCCTTCTCCTCCTGCCTTCAATCTTTCCCAGCATCAGGGTCTCTTCCAGTGAGTCAATTCTTCACATCAGGTGGCCAGATATTGGAGCTTCAGCTTCAGCATCACTCCTTCCAATGAATATTCAGGACTGATTTCCTTTAGGAGGACTGGCTGGATCTCCTTGCAGTCCAAGGGACTCTCAAGTGTGTTCTCCAACACCACAGTTCAAAAACATCAATTCCAGTACATCAAGCGAAATGCCAGGCTGGATGAAGCACAAGCTGGAATCAAGACTTCTGGGAGTAATATCAATAACCTCAGATATGCAGATGACACCACCCTTATGGCAGAAAACAAGGAGGAACTAAAGAGCCTCTTGATGAAGGTGAAAGAGAGAGTGAAAAAGCTTGCTTAAAATTCAACATTCAAAAAACTAAGATCTTAGCATCTGGTCCCATCACTTCATGGCAAATAGATGAGAAACAATGGACATGGTGATAGACTTTATCTTTTGGGGCTCCAAAATCACTGCAGATGGTGACTGAAGCCATGAAATTAAAAGACACTTGCTCCTTGGAAGAAAAGCTATGACAAACCTAGACAGCATATTAAAAAGCAGAGACATTACTTTGCCATCAAAGGTCCATCTAGTCAAAGCTATGGTTTTTCTGGTAATCATGTATGGATGTGAGAGGTGGACCACAAAGAAGGTTGAATGCCAAAAAGCTGATGCTTTCCAACTGTGGAGTTGGAGAAGACTCTTGAGAGCCCCTTGGACTATGAGGAGATCAAACCAGTTAATCCTAAAGGAAATCAATCCCGAATATTCATTGGAAGGACTGATCCTGAAGCTGAAGCTCCAATACTTTGGCCACCTGATACAAAGAACTGACTCATTAGAAAATAACCTGATGCTAGGAAAGACTGAAGGCAGGAGGTAAAGGGGATGACAGAGGACGAGACGGTTGGATGACATCACTGACTCAATGGACATGAGTTTGAGCAAGCTCCAGGAGATGGTGAAGGACAGGGAAGCCTGGCATGCTGCACTCCACGGGGTTGCAAAGAGACAACAACGACTGAGTGGCTGAACAACAACAAAGGCTTGTCACTGCTTTTCTCCCAAGAAGCAAGTTCTTTTAATTTCATGGCTGCAGTCACCATCTCCAGTGATTCTGGAGCCCAAGAATATAAAATCTGCCACTGTTTGCACTTCTCCCCCCATTTATTTGCCATGAAGTAATGGGACCAGATGCCATGACCTTAGTTTTGGAAAACTGAGTTTAAGCCAGCTTCTTAATTCTCCTCCTTCACCTTCATCAAGAGGCTCTTTAGTTCCCCTTCACTTTCTGCCTTTAGGGTGGTATCATCTGCATATCTGATGTTATTGGTATTTCTTTTAGCAGTCTTAATTCCAGCTTGTGATTCATCTAGCCTGGCATTTTGCATGAGGTACTCTGTATATAAATGAAGTAAGCAGGGTGACAACATACAGCCTTGATGTACTCCTTTCCAAATTTTGAACCAGTCCACTGTTCCATGTCTGGTCCTAAGTGTTGATTCCTCACCTGCATATAGGTTTTTCAGGAGGCAGATAAGGTAGTGTGGTATTCCGATCTTTTGTTTAAGAATTTTCCACAGTTTGTTGTGATCCACACAGTCAAGGCATTAGTGTAGTCAATGAAGCAGAAGCAGAAAGTAAGAGGACAGAAAAAGCTATGCAAACAGAAATCAAAAGAAAGCTGGAAGTGCACTACTCATTTCAGCCAAGGGAGACTTCAAAACCTGTTAGAAAAGACAAAGAAGGACACTACATAATGATCAAGGGATCAATCCAAAAAGAAGATATAACAACTGTAAATACATATGCACCCAACATAAGAGCACCTCAATATACAAGGCAAATACTAACATCCATAAAAGGAGCAGCTGACAGTAAGACAATGATAGTGGGGGACTTTATCACCTCACATTAATGGACAGGAACATCATGTAGACAGAAAATCAATAAGGAAACACAGGCTTAAATGACACATTAATTCAAAAAGACACATGTACCCTTATGTTCATAGAAGCACTATTTACAATAGCCAGGACATGTAAGCAACCTAGATATCCATCAACAGATGAATGGATAAAGAAGTTGTGCTACATATATACAAAGGAATATTACTCAGCCATAAAAAAGGAATGAAACTGGGTCATTTGTAGTGATGTGGATGTAGGATGTAGGATGTAGAGTCTGTCCATAACAGAGTGAAGTTAGTCAAAAAGAGAAAAGCAAATATTGTGTATTAATGCATATATATGGAGTCTAGAAAAATGGTATTGATGAACCTATTTGCAGGGCAGGAACAGAGACACAGACATAGAGAATGAACTTGTGGATACAGTAGGGAAAGGAGAGGGTGGGATGGATTTAGAGAGTAGCACTGTCATATGTACACTGCCGTGTATAAAGCATGGCTGGCAGGAAGCTGCCGCACAGGCACAGGGCGGCTCAGCGCCCTGAGATGACCTGAGGGATGAGACAGGGGTGGAAGGAAGGCTCAAGAGGGAGGGTATGTATGTATACTCACAGCTGATTCACACTGCTGTACAGCAGAAAGTAATACAACGCTGCAATGCAATTACCTTCTAGTTTAAAAAAGCTAACACAACATTGTAAATCAACTATAATAAAAACAAATTTTTTAAAAGAAAAATGGTACAGATGAACCTGTTTACAGGACAGGAACAGAGACGCAGACATAGCGAACAGAATGTGGACACAGAGGAGGAAGAGGAGGGTGTGATGAGCGGGGAGGCTGGGACTGACACGTATACATACTGCCAGGTATAAGACAGCTAGTTAGTGGGAACCTACTTTAGAGCACAGAGAGCGCTCTGTGATGACCCAGGGAAGTGGGAGGGAGTTTCAAGAGGGAGGGGATAAACATATACATAGAGCTGATATACTTCACTCTACAGCAGAAACTAACATAACATTGTAAGTCAATTATATTCTAATTTTAAAAAAACTCAGAATAAATTAAAGACCTAAATGTAAGATGGATTTGGTAACTCTTAGAAGAAAAATAGGCAAAACACTCTTTGACATGAATCACTGCATTATCTTTTTAGATCCATCTCCTTCAGTAACAAAAATAAAAACAAAAATAAAGAAAAGAGACCTAATTAAACTTAAAAGCTTTTGCAGCACAAAGGAAACCATAAACGAGATGAAAAGACAATCCACAGAATGGGGGAAAATATATGGGAAAAAAAGCAACATACACAGGATTAATCTCCAAAATATACAAACAGCTAACACAGCTCAATATAAAGAAAAACCCCAATCAAAAAATGGCCAAAGGTCAAAATAGACATTTCTCCAAAAAAGACATACGGATGGCCAAAAAGCACATGAAAAGATCCTCAATATCACTAATTACTAGAGAAATGCAAATCAAAACTATAGTAATGTATCACCTCACAGCAGTCAGACAGGCCATCATCATAAAGCCTACAAACAACACATGCTGGAGAGGGTGTAGAGAAAAGGGAACCCTCCTATACTGTTGGCAGGAATGTAACTTGGTCCAATCACTACAAAGAAGAGTAGAAAGACTAAAATTAGTACTACTATATGATTCTGAAATCTCATTCCTGGGCATATATCCAGAGAAAACCATAATTCAAAAAGATACATGCACCCCGATGTTCCCTCCAGCACTATTTACAACAGCCAAGACATGGAAGCAACCTAAATGCCCACTGACAGAGGAATGGAAAAAGACAATGTGGTACACATACAGAATGGAATATTACTCAGCCATTAAAAAAAGAATAAAATAAGGCCATTTGCAGCAATATGGATGGACTTCAAGATTATCACACTAAGTGAAGTAAGGCAGACAAAGACAAGTGTCATATATCATCACTTGTAAGTGGAATCTAAAAATATGATACAAATGAACTTATTTATAAAACAAAAACAGACACCCAGACTTCAAAAACAAGCTTATGGTTAACAAAGGGGAAAGAAGAGGGTGGGGGATAAATTAAGAGGTTTATATTAGCATATACACATTCATTCAGTCAGTCAGTTCAGTCACTCAGTCGTGTTCGAATCTTTGCGACCCCATGAATCGCAGCACGCCAGGCCTCCCTGTCCATCACCAACTCCCAGAGTTCGCTCAGACTCATGTCCATCGAATCCGTGATGCCATCCAGCCATCTCATCCACTGTCGTCCCCTTCTCCTGCCCCCAATCCCTCCCAGCATCAGGGTCTTTTCCAATGAGTCAACTCTTCGCATGAGGTGGCCAAAGTACTGGAGTTTCAGCATCAGCATCAGTCCTTCCAATGAACACCCAGGACTGATCTCCTTCAGAATGGACTGGTTGGATCTCCTTGCATTCCAAGGGACTCTCAAGAGTCTTCTCCAACACCACAGTTCAAAAGCATCAATTCTTCGGCATTCAGCTTTCTTCACAGTCCAACTCTCACATCCATACATGACCACTGGAAAAACCACAGCCTTGACTAGACGGACCTTAGTCGGCAAAGTAATGTCTCTGCTTTTCAATATGCTATCTAGGTTGGTCATAACTTTCCTTCCAAGGAGTAAGTGTCTTTTAATTTCATGGCTGCAATCACCATCTGCAATGATTTTGGAGCCCCCCAAAATAAAATCTGACACTGTTTCCACTGTTTCCCCATC
This sequence comes from Ovis canadensis, assembly GCF_042477335.2. Lineage (NCBI taxonomy): Eukaryota > Metazoa > Chordata > Mammalia > Artiodactyla > Bovidae > Ovis > Ovis canadensis. Next base: position 205,279,230 of record NC_091245.1, on the reverse strand, counting down.
TGTTTGCCATGAAGTGATGGGACCATTACTCTACATAAAAGAGATAATCAACAAGGACCTAATATATAGCACAGGGAACTCTACTCAATATTCTATAATAACCTATATGGGGAAAGCAATGTACTGTGCTTAGTCGCTCAGTCATGTCCGACTCTTTGCGACCGCCTGGTCTGTAGCCCACCAGGCTCCTCTGTCCATGGGATTCTCCAGGCAAGAATACTAGAGTGGGTTGCCATGCCCTCCTCCAGGGGATCTTCCCAACCTAGGGATCGAACCCAGGTCTCCCACATTGCAGGCAGATTCTTTACCATCTGCGCCACCAGGGAAGCCCAATAAAACCGGAGTGGGCAGCTTATCCCTTCTCCAGGGGATCTTCCTGACCCAGGAATAGAGCCAGGATCTCCTGTATTGCAGCTGGATTCCCTGATAGCTCATTCAGCTGAGCTATCAGGTAAGACTTGAAAAAGAATGTGTGTAACTGAACCACTTTACCATACACCTGAAACTAACACAACATTGTAAATCAACTACACCCAAATATGAAATAAAAATAAAAATTTTTTTAAATTTTTTCAAAGGGCAAACATGCATGTGTATTATATACTTCAAAGTGATTCAATGACACAACTTGATTGAGTCTGATTCTTCTATAACAAAATGATGGAACTCACAAACATTAATGGGTTATATTCTTCAGGTATTTCCATCAAGTTTTCTAATAAATATTGTCCCTGCTTCCTTAGATTAACAATACTTGCAACTCTTAAGCATTTTTAAATATTAAGTTTTTTCTAATGTTATTTTTTATGCAGTTTCACCAAACTGCATTCTGAGTCTTATGTTCCAATTAAACATTATAAAATCAAATGAAAATTATGTTTTGTACCTCAAATATTTTGAGTTATTTCACTTATTTTCAGTTATTTCCTTTATATATTTTGAATTTTGATATCAAGGGTCATATGATTCTACCCCAAATTTTGCATCCCTTTTCTAGTTACACAATGGGTATGTAACCCTGTATCATCATTAGCAAACAGCTGTCATTTCTATCTTGTATAAGAGTAAAGAAATAACAATTGTAATACAATGTGGTAAGTGATGATGTAGAGAGAACAGAGGAGGAACAGAGAAAGAAGAGAGGACCCTACTGCTGGAGGGCAGGAGGGAAGCAAACACTTGTAAGAGATGGTGTCTGAGCTGAGTCTGGTGGCTGGAGGCCTGGTGGGGCTGGAAAAGGTCGGGCATTTGAAAAAGACAACGCAGTGTGTAAAAGCTCAGGAGTGCATACGAGCAAAGGTTTTCAAAGGATTAAATCACCTGAGTATGGCTGGAATAAGCAGAAGATATAAGAAGGAAAAGAATGCAAAAAAGATGATCCAGGCCTTGTATAGGGATTGGACATAGAGACTTTACCCAGAAGATAATGGGGAATCACGGAAGGATCTGAAGAGTTTATCTGTGCTTTAGAAAGACCACTCTGCCAATAGGAGGGAAGAAAGATCAAAGGATCAGGAAGAGAGGAGGACAACCTAGGTTAGAGGAAAAGAATGAGTGAGTGTTGTGTGTTAGTCACTCAGTCATGTCTGACCCTTTGTGACCCCATGAACTATATACAGCCCACCAGGCTCCTCTGTCCATGGAATTCTCCAGGGAAGAATACTAGAACGGGTCACCAATCCCTTCTCCAGGGGCTCTTCCCCACCCAAGGATCAAACCCAGGTCTCCTGCATTGCAGGCAGATTCTTTACCATCTGAGCCACCAGGGAAGCCCAGAAGAATGGGCTTCACCAGAAAAATGAATACGAGCCTAAATTAAGGCAGTGGCAAAGGAGTAGGTTAGAAAGAGATAAATTTTAAGACACGATAATTTGATACGTGAAGGGAGAAGTAAGAGCCAAAGCTGACTCCTAGGTTTAAGCAATGACATAGAAACAAACAAGCAACAAAACCCAATAGACAAAATATCTGAAACAGTGGTTTTCAGGACACTGAACATCAGAGACCAAAAAATTTTCTCCTAGAGACAGAAAACAAAGGAGGTAAGCCTTACAAGTTTCCAAACTTACTGCCTTGAGACAGTTTCCTGGCCAGAGCATAGGGAAGGACAACCTAGGAAAAGCCTCAAAAAAATACACTCTGAGATAAGAAGACAAAGCTGCAAGTCAAGGGGGACTAGGAAAGCTACAGTACCAGGGAGGAAAGAGCTGTGCACGAAAAAGAAATCCCGAGACCTGCAGAGAGCCCCCATAAATATTCAATAGCATGCTGATGAGTACAGGCACTGTGTGATTCACCTTATTGCATTTTGGAAATACTATATATTTTGTTAACAAATTGAAGATTGTGGCAACCATGCACCGAGACATCTACTGGTTTCATTTTTTTCTAACAGCATTTGCTCACTTTGTGTCTCTGTGTGACATCTTGGTAATCCTTGCAATATTTCAAACCTTTTCATTATTGCTGTATTTGTTATGATGAGTGTGATCCATGACCTGTTATTACTGCAAAAAGATTACAACTCACTGAAGGCTCAGATGATACCATTTTATGGTGATAACATTTTAAAATTAAGTTATGCACATTTTTTTCCCAGTTTTAAAAGACAATTGTATAGAGTAGATGTAACTCTTTTTTTTTTTAAACTTTTTATTCTGTATTGATGTTGTGATAGTTTCAGGTGAACAGAGAAGGGACTCAGCCGTAGACACAAAGATAACTTCTATAGGCACTGGGAAACAAAACAATCGCATGATTCACTTTGTCATATTTGCTTTATCACAATGGTCTAGAATCAAACCCACAATATCTCCAAAGTATGCCTGCACATGCTGCTGAGGAAAAAATTGAAGAGGATTAGAGGGAACAATGCTGCCGCTCAGAGCAGGTCCCACGAGCCACATTTGTAATTTGTAGGGCACTGAGGACAGTACTCAGGAAGGTCTTTCTCAGTACTGTTTCTTAGTACTTAGTTTTTTGTTGTTGTTGTTGTTGTTGTTTTTCCAGAAAAACTAGCCCTAGAATAAGCATTCATTTTTACCCACCTAAAAAATCATAAAAGCAAAACCAGAAAAAAATCATTTCCAATTAACTTAACTACCTCCTAGAACTAAGTGCAAGAATGTCTTTAAGAATACAAAAACACTCAGTCACCAACAAGATAATATTCACCATTCTGGCAACCAACCAAAGGTTACCAGACATATCAAATAAGGAGGGAAATATAACCTTTAATGTGAAAAACATCAATAAATTGATCTCTATCAAGAAATGATAAGGATGTTAAAATTAGCAGACACAAATACAATTACTGTAACTGTAATCCTCATGTTCAACAAGCAAGTTGATGGTGGGACAACTGGATAGCCACATGCAAAAGAAAGAAGTTAGATCCCTACTGTACAACATGTATGGAAATCATTTCAAAATGTACCACAGACCCAAATTTTTTTTTTAAATTTTTATTTTTACTTTATTTTAGTTTACAATACTGTATTGGTTTTGCCATACATTGACATGAATCCACCACGGGTGTACATGCATTCCCAAACATGAACCCCCCCCTCCCACTTCCCTCCCCATAACATCTCTCTGGGTCATCCCCTTGCACCAGCCCCAAGCATGCTGTATCCTGCATTGGACATAGACAGGCGATTCGATTCTTACATGATAGTATACATGTTTCAATGCCATTCTCCCAAATCATCCCACCCTCTCTCTCTCCCTCTGAGTCCAAAAGTCCGTTATACACATCTGTGTCTTTTTTGCTGTCTTGCATACAGGGCACAGACTCAAATGTAAGAGATAAAACTACACAATTCTTAGAAGAAAATACAGGATTAGATCTTTGTGACCTTGCATTTGACAGTGTTTTGCTCAATATAACACCAAAAACTCGTGCTTCAAGAAAGTTAAAAGGCAACCTGTAAAAATGGAAGAAAATACCTGTAAATCATGTATCTGAGAAATGACTTCTACCCAGAGTATATAAAGAGCTCTTATAGCTCAACAAAAGATAAGTAATCTAATTTTAAAATGGGCGAAGGATTTGAATACACATTCCTCTAAAGAAGAAATACAATTGGCCCACAAACATGTAAAAAGATGCTCAAAAACATCAGCTATTAGGATCACAATGAGCTACCAGTTCACAACTACTAGGATGACTATAATAATAATAAGAAAAAGCTAGACAGCAGTGTGTTAAGTTGCTTCAGTTGTGCCAGACTCTCTGCAATCTTATGGACTGTAGCCTCCCAGGCTCTTCTGTTCATGGGGATTCTCCAGCAAAGAATAATGGAGTGGGTTGCCAAGCCCTTCTCCAGGGGAACTTACCAACCCAGGGATCGAACCCACATCTCTTCTGTCTCTAGCATTGGCAGGTGGGTTCTATACCACTAGCGTCACCTGGAAAGCCCAGACAACAATAAGGGTCAGCAAGAATGGGAAAAATTGCTTGTGGGAATCTAAAGTGGAGCAGCTGCTTTGGAAAATTTTTCAGTTTCTCTAAAAGCTAAATATAGTTACCTTATGACCAAGTAATTCCATTCCTAGATAAATAACCAAGAGAATGGAAAAGATTTGTCCATAAAAAAAGTTGTGCACAAACATTTATAGCAACATTATTCAGAGCAGCCAAACAGTAGAAATACCCCAAATGTCCTTCAACTGATGAATGGATAAACAAAATGTAGTATAATCCATATAATGGAATCTTACTTATAAGATCATAAAAAGCAGAAAATGATACTGTCTACAATATGGATAAATCTTAAAAACATTATGCTCAGGCTCAGAGCTTACAGTGTTAACTTCTCTGGGCCCGCTGGTGTAATAAACCTGAGTTCTCCAAAACTCTCTGAGTATGGTGCTTGGTTTCTCGATTACTGGTTTCTGCAACATTAGTGGAGGGCCCAGCAAGATTCCAACCATGCTGGCCCCTTGAGCCAGCCAGACTGGAGGCTGGGCCGGGCTAGAACAAAGGAACCCAGAGATGAACAGGAGGCACGCCACGTGACTGTATTCCGGGTTCTCTTTCAGGTAGGCATCCTGACTCTTCAGAAAGCTGAGACCCAACTGGACTCAGTGGAGGGAGTGAGTCCAACTCACCAGGAATGGCCACAGGATCAGATAAAGAATGAGGTTCCAGCTCAAGATTGTGATGTAGGAAGATCCTGAACTCACCTCAACCCATGGGCAAACTGGTTCTACAGCCACCTATGAAACAATTTCCTCCTTAAAAAACCCAAAGCCTGGCTGAATGATGACTACACACCAGATAAATGAGAACAACAACATATCAAGCAGAATGGTACTAGCACCCGAGAAAGACCACCACCTCCAGTGACCATCCCACCAAAGAGATCAAGCCCTGAGCCTTTGGGGTGGGAGCACTGACTCTTAAGACCCTACACTACCAGAGAACTAACCCTAGGGAGAGAACTCACACAAAGGAAACTGCTTGAATACAAGACCCAGCAACACCCAACCCCCAGGAGCACTCTGTGCAGGACACCTCATCTAAATGACAAATAAAAACAGAAACCCAATCATCAGCAGACAGGATTACCACCTCCCTCAGCTTTGCCCATCAGAGGAAAATCAAACAAACAAAAAACTCAGCACAAATCTCACCCTATACAAAGCTTACACAAACCACTGGACCAACCTGAGGAGGGCAGAAATCAAAAGGATGAAAGAATTCAACCCTGAAACCTGGGAAAAGGAGACCTGAAACACAATAAGTTAAAAAAAGAAAAAAAAATGAAAAGGCAGAGAAATACTACACAAATGAAGGAACAAACTAGAAACACAGAAGTCCAAATAAATGAAGGGGAAATAGGCAAACTACCTGAAAAAGAATTCAGAATAATGACAGTAAAGATGATCAAAAACCTTAAAAACAAAATGGAGAAAATGGAAGAATCAATTAACAAAGACCTAGAAGAAACAACACAATTACTGAAATTAAAAATACTCTAGAAGGAATCAACAGCAGAATATCTTAAGCAGAAGAATGAATCAGTGAGATGGAAGATAAAATGGTGGAAATACTTCTGAAGAGCAGAATAAAGTAAAAAGAATGGAAAGAACTGAGGATAGTCTCAGAGACTGCTGGGACAATATCATATGCACCAACATTCAAATCATAGGGGACCCAGAAGAAGCAGAGAAAAAGAAAGGGTATGAGAAAATTTTTGAAGAGATTATAGTTGAAAATTTCCTCAACAAGGAAAAGGAAATAGTCAATCAAGTCCAAGAGGCACAGAGATGCCCATACAGGATAAACCCAAGGAGAAACATGCCAAGACACATACTAATCAAACTAACAAACACTAAACACAAAGAAAGAATATTAAAAGCAGCAAGGGAGAAGCAACAAATAACATACAAGGGAAACCCCATATGCTTAATAGCTGACCTTTCAGCAGAAACTCTGCAGGCCAGAAGGGAATGGCAGGATATATTTAAAGTACTGAAAGGGGAAAATCTACAACCAAGATTTCTGTACCTGGCAAGGATCTCATTCAAAATTGATGGAGAAATAGAAAGCTTTCCAGACAAGCAGAAGTTAAGAGAATTCAGTACCACCAAACCACCTTTACAACAAATGTTAAAGGGACTTACATAGTCAAGAAATACAAGAAAAGAAAAAAGATCTACAAAACCAACCTAAGAAAATGGCAATAGGAATTATATATATCAATAATTACTTTAAATGTAAATAGATTAAATGCTCTAACCAAAAGACACAGACTGGCTGAATGGATACAAAAACAAGACCCATATATATGTTGTCTACAAGAAACCCACTTCAGACCTAAAGACACATATAGACTCAAAGTAAGAGGATGGAAAAATATATTCCATGCAAATGGGAAGCAAAAGAAAGCTGGAGTAGCAATCCTCATGTCAGACAAAATCAACCTTAAAATAAAGAAGATCACAAGAGATAAGGAAGGACACTACTTAATGATCAAGGGGTCAATCCAAGAGGAAGACATAACAATTGTAAATATCTATGCACCCAACATAGGAGCATCTCAATACATTAAGACAAACACTAACAGATATAAAAGGAGAAATTGACAGTAACACAATAATAGTAGGAGACTTTAACACCCTACTCACACCCTTGGACATATCATCAAAACAGAAAATTAATAAGGGAATACAAGTCTTAAATGACGCATTAGATGAGATGGATCTCATTGATGTCTGCAGGACATTCCACCCAAATGCAGACGAATACACCTTCTTAAGTGCACATGGAACATTCTCCAGGATAGACCACATCTTGGGTCACAAAGCAAACCTCAGTAAATTTAAGAAAAACTGAATTGTATCAAGCATCTTCTCTGATTACAATGCTATGAGACTAGATAATTACAAGAAAAAAACTATAAGAAACACAAACACATGGAGATTAAACAACACGTTTCTAAATAAACAACAGGTTACTGAAGAAATCAAAAGGTAAATCAAAAACTTTCTAGAATCAAATGACAATGAAAACATGACAACTCAAAACCTATAGGATGCAGCAAAAGCAGTTCTAAGAGGGAAGTTTATAGCAATACAATCCTAACCCAAGAAACAAGAAAAACATCAAACAGACAACCAACTTTACACCTAAAACAACTGGAAAAAGAAGAATCAAAAAAACCCCAAGATTAGTAGAAGGAAAGAAATCATAAAGATCCAAGCAGAAGTGAATGAGAAAGAAACGAAAGAAACAATAGTAAAGATTAATAAAACTAAAAGTTGGTGCTTTGAGAAAATAAACAAAATTGACAAACCTTTAGCCAGACTCATCACGATAAAAAGAGAGAAGAATCAAATCAACAAAATTAGAAATGAAAAAGGAGAGGTTACAACAGACAATGCAGAAATAAAAAGGATTATAAGAGACTATTGTTAACAACTATATGGCAATAAAATGGATAACCTGGAAGAAATGGACAGATTCTTAGAAAAGTTCAATCTTCCAATACTGAACCAGGAAGAAACAGAAATTATGAACAACCCAGTTACAAGCACTGGAATTGAAGCTGTGATCAAAAATCTCCCAAAATATAAAAGCCCAGGACCAGATGGCTTCACAGGAGAATTCTATCAAACATTTAGAGAAGAGCTAATGCCTATCCTTCTAAAACTCTGTCAAAAAACTGCAGAGGAAGGAACACTTCCAAACTCATTCTATGAGGCCGCCACCACCACCCTGATACCAAAACCAGACAAAGACAACACCAATAAAGAAAACTACAGGGCAATATCACTGATGAACACAGATGTAAGAATCCTGAACAAAATTTTAGCAAACAGAATTCACCAACACATCAAAAAGCTCACACACCATGATCAAGCTGGGTTTATTCCAGCAATGCAAGGATTTTTCAATATACACAAATCAATCAATGTGATACACCATATTAACAAACTGAAAGATAAAAATCATATGATAATCTCAACAGATGCAGAAAAAGCCTTTGACAAAATTCAGTACCCATTTGTGATTAAAATTCTTTAAAAAATGGGCACAGAAGGAACCTACCTCAACATAGTAAAGGCCATATATGATAAGCCTACAGCAACATTATTCTCAATGGTGAAAAACTGAAAGCATTCCCCTCTAAGATCAGGAACAAGACAAGGGTGTCCACTTTAACCACTATTATTCAACATAGTTCTGGAAGTCCTAGCTACAGCGATCAGAGAAGAAAAAGAAATAAAAGGAATTCAGATCAGAAAAAAAAGAAGTAAAGCTCTCACTGTCTGCAGATAATATGATACTGTACATAGAAAGATAGTATCAGAAAATTACTAGAGCTAATCAGTGAATTTAGCAAGGTTGCAGGATACAAAATCAATACAGAAATCACTTGCATTTCTATATACTAGCAATGAAAAATCAAAAAGACAAATTAAGGAATCAATCTCATTCACCATTGCAACAAAAAGAATGAAATATCTAGGAATAAACATAACTAAGGAGACAAAAGAACTGTACATAGAAAATTATAAGACACTGATGAAAGAAATCAAAGATGACATAAACAGATGGAAAGATATTCCATGTTCCTGAGTAGCTAGAACCAATATTGTGAAAATGATTATACTACTAAATGTAATCTACACATTCAATGTGATCCCTATCAAATCACCAATGGCATTTTTCACAGAACCAGAACAAAATATTTCACAATTCATATGGAAACACAAAAGACCCTGAATAACAAAAGCAGTCTTGAGAAAGAAGAATGGAGCTGGAAGAATCAAACTTCCTGACTTCAGATTATACTACAGAGCTACAGTCATCAAGACAGTATGGCACTGGCACAAAAACAGAAGTGTAGACCAATGGAACAAAATAGAAAGCCCAGAGACAAACCCATGCCCCTATGGGCACCTTATTTTTGACCAAGAAGGCAAGAATATACAATGGTGCAAAGACAGCCTCTTCAATAAATGGTGCTGGGAAAACTGGACAGCTACATGTAAAAGAATGAAATTAGAACACTTCCTAACACCATACACAAAGATAAACTCAAAATGGATTAAATACCTAAATGTAAGGCCAGAAACTAGAAAACTCTTAGAGGAAAACATAGGCAGAACACTCGAGGACATAAAGCAAGATGCTCTATGACCCACCTCCTAGAGTAATGGAAATAAAACAAAAGTAAACAAGTGGGACCTGATTAAACTGAAAAGCTTTTTCACAGCAAAGGAAACTACAAACAAGGTGAAAAGACAACCCTCATAATGGGAGAAAATAATAGCAAATGAAACAACTGACAAAGGATTAATTTCCAAAATATACAAGCAGCTCACACAACTCAATGTCAGAAAAACAAACAATCCAATTAAAAAGTGGGAAAAAGACCTAAACAGACATTTCTCCAAAGAAGACATACAGCTGGCTAACAAACACATGAAAAGATGCTCAACATCGTTCATTATTACAGAAATGCAAATCAAACCTACAATGAGATATCACCTCACACCAGTCAGAATGGCCATCATCAAAAAAGTCAATAAATGCTGGAGAGGGTGTGGAGAAAAGGGAACACTCTTGCACTGTTGGTGGGAATGTAAATTGATACAGCCACTACGAAAGATGGTATGGATATTCCTTAAAAAACTGGGAATAAAACCACCATATAACCCAGCAATCCTACTCCTAAGCATATACCCTGAGGAAGCCAAAACTGAAAAAGACACATGTACCCCATTATTCACTGCCACACTTTTTACAATAGCTAGAATATGGAAGCAACCTAGCTGTCCATCAACAGATGAATGGATAAAGAAGTTGTGGTACATATACACAATGGAATATTACTCGGCCATAAAAAGGAACACATTCGAGTCAGTTCTGATGAGGTGGATGAACCTAGAACCTATTATACAGAGTAAAGTAAGTCAGAAAGAGAAAGATAAATATCATATTCTAACATGTATATACGGAATCCAGAAGAATGGTACCGAGGAACTTATTTACAGGGCAGCAATGGAGAAACAGACGCAGAGAATAGACTTATGGACATGGGGAGGGGGAGGAGGGAGTGAGATGTATGGCAAGAGTGACATGGAAATGTACCCTACCATGTGTAAAATAGCCAACAGGAATTTGCTGTGTGTCTCAGGAAACTCAAACAGGGGCTCGGTATCAGCCTAGAGGAGTGGGGTGGGGCAGGCAATGGGAGGGAGGTTCAGGAGGGAGAGGATATATGTATACCTATGGCTGATTCACGTGGAGGTTCGACAGAAAAAAACAAGATGCTGTAAAGCAATTATCCTTCGATTAAAAAAAAAGAAACATAAAAAAAAATTATGCTAAGAAGTCAGACAAACAAACCGTATGTTGTGTGACTCACTTTATATGAAATGTCAGAACAGGAATATCCATAAAGAGAGAAAGTACATTAGTGGTTTCCTAGGTCTGGAGAGATGGCTGGGGGGAGTCCCAGGGGAATAACTGATAATGGGTACAGAGCATTTTGGGGGGGAATACCTTTTTAGAAGTAGCCAGAGTAAAGAGACAGAGGATCGAATACAAGAAGGAATAAAGATTTCTTGCCAAAATATTCAAACGATAAACCAGTAGAACAACATTTTTTAAGTATTGTCAACCTGGAATTCCATACCCTGGGAAATACCTTTCAGAAGTGAAGGCTAAATAAAGATATGTTCAGATATTCAAAAGGTGAAAAAATTCATTAGCAGTAGACCCACATTACAAAAAAAAAAAAAAATCAAAGGACATCCTTCAGGCAGAAGGAAATGGTAACAGACAGAACTATGAATCTACACAAAGGAATGAAGAACACTGGAAATGGAAACCTCATGTATATATACATAAATTTATTATTATTTTAATCTTATTAAAAGGCAAATGATCATTTAGACAACAAAAAAAACCCCGGTGTATTATGGAATTGACTAATATAACATGAATAAAAGTAATATGCATGACAATAATAGCACCAAGGCCAGAAGGGGAGAAATGGAAGTATACTATCACAAGGTTCTTATACTATATGTAATATGATGTATATACATACACTATATATCATTGAAAGTAGACTATGATAAGTTTGATACCTTAAACCCTAAAATAACCAGTAAAATAACAAAGAATCACCTAACTGGGCAACAAAGAAAATGAAATGGAATCAACTAATTCAGAAGGAAAGAGACAAAGGGAAGAATAATAAATATACCAACATGACACTTGTAAAGCTAAGCACATCAATAACTACAATAAATGTAAAAGGTTAAAACTCAACTAAAAGAAATTATCAAGTTGGGTTTTTTAAAAATACCCAATTCTGGGCTTCTGCCGATGGCTCAGTGGTAAGGAATCTGCCAGTAATGCAGGATCCACAGGAGATGCAGGTTCAATTCCTGGGTCAGGAAGATTCCCTGGAGAAGGTAGGGGAAACCCACTCCAGTATTCCTGCCTGAAGAATCTCACAGATAGAGGAGGCTGGCAGGCTACAGTCCATAGGGTCACAAAGAGTTGGACATGACTGAAGCAATTTAGCACACATACTGTCTAAAACTATGATTTCAAACAGAAAGACACAAATAAATTAAGAGCAAAAGGACATAACACCAATCAAAAGAAAACTAAAGTCACTACATTAATATCAGACAAAATAAATGTCAAAGCAAAAAATATTACCTTGGATTTGAAATAAGTCATTTCACAATGACAACAGGGTAAATTAATTACAAGGACATAATTTTAAAAGTTATGCTCCTAAAATGTTTCAGAATATTTGAAGCAAAAACTGATGGAACTGCAAAGAGAAACAGACAAATCAACATTTATAATAAGATGTTTCCATAGCTCTCTCTCAATAAGTGAGAAAACAAGCAGAAGGAAAATCAATAAGGACAGGATAGAATTAAACTACACTATCTGCCCCATGACATCACTGACTGTTACACAACACACCTCCCAGAAAGAGCAGAATAAATATTATATTAAACTGTATATGAAATATTTTCCAAGACAGACCTTATTCAAGGCCATAAATCCAGCCTCAGTAAATTAAATTTATTACATTCATGTCATACAAAGCATGGTTCCTTGACCATAAATTCAAATTAGACCATATCTTGGAAAATACACCTGGTAGTGCTAGTGGTAAGGAATCCGCCTGCCAATGCAAGAGACTCAGGTTTGATCCCAGGGTCAGGAAGATCCCCTGCAGGAGGAAATGGCAACCTACTGCAGTATTCTTGCCTGGAGAATCCCACGGACAGAGGAGTCTGGCAATCTGCAGTCCATGGGTTGCAAAGAGTTGGACAAAACTGAGTACAGCATACACACTGGAAAATGCAAAGCATTGTTGAGAAAAATTAAGGAAGACCTAAATAATAAGAAAGATATCTTATTCACAGGTTTGAAAACTCAGTATTGTTGTCAATTCCTCCCAAACTGATGTATAAATTCAACACAATCTCAATCGAAAGCTCAACAACTGAAAAGTGATTGTAAGTCATTAAGTGTGTTAGTCGCTCAGTCATGTAAAAGTCATATGAAAGTGGAAGGGCCTAGATTAGTCAAACTAACAAAGTCGGAGGCTTATCAATACCTGATATCCAGACTTCTTATAACAAGTAATGAAGACAGCACAACTGGCATCAAGATAGCCAGGGAGATCAATGGGACAGAACCGAGAGTCCAGAAACAGTTCCATACATACAATGGGCAACTAATTTCTGACAAAGATGGAAAGACAATTCAGAGAAGAGATACTAGTCTTTTAAACAACTGATACTGAAACAACTGGATATTAAAAAAAAAATACATCTGATCCATACTTGACATCCCATACAAAAATCAACTCAAACTAAGGTCATAAATATAAATGTAAAACTTAAAACCATTAAATTTCTATAAGAAAACATAGGACAATTTTTATGACATTAGGCTGTGGAAGGCTTTTAGATGACATCCAAAGCATGATTCAAAAGAATAAATTGATAAACTAGACTTCGTCAAAATTACAAACTTCAGCTCTCCAAAAATAGTGTTAGGAGAATAAAAAGACAAGCAACAAGCTGAAAGAAAAGATTTGCAAATCATATATCTAGTAAAGGACTAGTATCCAAAATATATAAAGAACTTTCAAAACTCAATAATAATAAAACAAATTAAAAACTGAGCAAAAAATTTGAATACAGGCGTCAAAGATACACAGATAGCAAATACATGAAAGCATGCTCAACATCATTAGTCATTATGGAAATGCAATTTAAAATGCACAATCCAATTTAAAAATCACTACATATTTTTTGTTGTTTAGTCGCTAAGTCATGTCTGACTCTTTTGTGACCCCATGGACTGTAACCCACTAGGCTCCTTGGTCCTGGAGTGGGTCGTCATTTCCTTCTTTAGGGATCTTCTCGACTCAGGGATCAAACCTGCATCTCCTGCACTGGCAGGCGGATTCTTTACCACTGAGCCACCTGGGAAGCCCACATACCTATTAGAATGGCTCAGATTCAAAAGATTAACTGTACCAAGTGCTAGCAGGATATGGAGGAACTAGAACTCTCATACCTTGTTTGAAGACATACTTTGATATTACTTTGTGAAATACTTTGAAGGTTTAAACATTCTTTAGACATATGATCCAGATATTATTACTAAGTATGAATGCCCACTGCACTTGTATTTGCAATAGTCAAAACCTGGCAATAATACAAATGCCCATCTACAGGTGGTGAACAGATAAACTGTGGTATATCCAGACAAGGTAATATTATTTAACAATAAAAAGGAAGGAACTAATGAGAATGTGTAAGACATGGACAAATCTCACAATTATGCAGAATGAAAGAAGGGGTTGGGGAAAGTACACCCTGTGTGATTCAGTATGATTTCAGATACCATACTCTGAAACTCTGAAACAGCTATCAGCAAGTTTTTTCTGCAAAGGGTCAAATAGTAAGTATCTTAGGCTTTGTGAGCCATAAAGTTTCTGTTGCAAACACTGAATTCTGCCATTATAACACGAAAGCAGCCATAGATAGAACACAGATCAGGTTTTGCAGTGTTCTAGCAAAACTTTACTTGCAGACATGACAGCAGGCCATACTTTGGCAAACCCTGCTCTAGAAATTTGAAATTACTCCACAGTGACAGAAAGCAGACCAGTGGTTGCGGCTGGAGGTGGAGAGGAAGATGGGTGACACAGGAGGGGATGAAGAAAGTAGGGCTTACAGAGGGACACAACAAGACTTTGGGGACGGATACGTTCACTATCTTGACTGTGTTGATAGCTTAGGGGTTGTGCACATACGTAAAAACTTATCAAGCTGTACTCTTTAAATATATGCAGTTTACTGACTATCACATATATTCAAATAAAGCTGTTAAAGAATAATGAGAGGAGTGGATTTTGGGAGGGAGGTAGATAACGTGTAAGGTCTTATATATGTTGAACTTGAAGTACCTGTGGATATTCACGTGCAGACATCTAATAAGCTGCTAGGACATGTACCTAAAACACAGGAGAGATGTATCTGAAGGAGACACAAAATTTTAAGAGTCCATAAGGTATCTGAGGCCATAAATACGAACATTATCATCCCTGAGAGTGTACACTGAGAACAGCAATTACTCTCTCTTCAAAATTAACTCCCTTGCAGTAAGATGACACTAGGGGAATAGCTAATTAGTTAGGCAAAAGTTCATGCTATAGTTTCTATTTTATATCATTAAATGGCTCAATTACCATACCTTACTGATTTAAATCCTATCAGTGCTTTTCCTATTGACAGTTTCCCTAAATCATATGGGGAACATTCTGTTCCCTGTCCAACATTATCCTCACTTTAAAATTTTTAAAAAAGCATTTAAATTAAGGAACCACAATGAAGTTTTAATTTTTTGTTTTTAAAGGGTGAAAAAATAAGCAAAGGGGGAAAATGTTCAAGTGTAAATATTATAAATCAAACCACACTCGATTGACATTAATGAATCCAGCAATGAATATTTATACAGAGACTATTTTTAATGCTATATCCCCCCTCTTTTAAAGAAATCTGCATCTTTATGCAGTATTTTGTATCAGCAGCATATGTTTATACCCCAACTGAATTAAAACATTAAAAAGAAAAGGCAAAGATAGTTATTGAGTAGATAACATGATCATCACTCCTGTGGTGGCATATTCTATATAATATGACTTCAGCAGAGGAAAAGCAGATGCGCTACCATCACTGTCATATAAAAGGTACTAAATAAATGTTTATTCAATGACTATAAGTTAAAAGTTCAGTTCAGTTCAGTTCAAAGAAATGTGTCTTAATGGAAACACTTTGGAAAGATATGTGATATCCTAACTACAAAAGTATTTCCTTTAGTATGTATGGATGTGAGAGTTGGACTGTGAAGAAAGCTGAGTGCTGAAGAATTGATCCTTTTGAACTGTGGTGTTGGAGAAGACTCTTGAGAGTCCCTTGGACTGCAAGGAGATCCAACCAGTCCATTCTAAAGGAGATCAGTCCTGAGTGTTCTTTGGAAGGACTGATGCTAAAGCTGAAACTCTAATACTTTGGCCACCTCATGCGAAGAGTTGACTCATTGGAAAAGACTCTGATGCTGGGAGGGATTGGGGGCAGAAGGCAGGAGGAGAAGGGGACGACAGAGGATGAGATGGCTGGATGGCATCACAGACTCGATGGACGTGAGTCTGAGTGAACTCCGGGAGTTGGTGATGGACAGGGAGGCCTGGCGTGCTGCGATTCATGGGGTCGCAAAGAGTCGGACACAACTGAGCAACTGAACTGAACTGATGTCTACTCAACAACTACTCTGAAGTTAGAAATGCATCAATGAAAAAGCTGCTTTTAATAGAACTGTTCTGGCACATCAGGTAACTCAAAGCAAATAGTTGAGAAAATACAAATTTAAAAACTAAATTTGTTAGAAAAATTTTGCCTTGGAAATCTACCCTAAAATTAGTAATGTATGTAGCACATACTTATTTAGAGATCCCCCCATGGGAAGGTTCTTGGCCTACTAAAGCTCACCCATTAAAACTTACCATAAAGATTCTAAGGGAAGTTATACAACTATAAATCTAAGTGGTTCAAGTGTTACACTGTCATGAGGATTTGGGGAATGAGATACATATTGTTAAGTTCTGGTCACAGGCCTGCCAGAGTAGAAGGTGCAGTTGTAGGAATCATACCCTGAAGAGTATGCAGAGGATTTAAACACAACTGTGAAAATCAGGAGTGTTTTCAAACTTCAGTATTTTGCCCAATTAAAGAAAACTAAACAAAAAAAAAATGGGGAAACTTACCTAGACAGAAAGTTTAATAGTCATATTTTTTCTAGTAGGGTTTTTAATTTTTTTGTTTAGTTTTCTAGTTGGGTTTTGTCTTGTTTGAGGTTTGATTTGGTTTTTACAAGTACAGAGATGCATTCTGATGCTGATGAAGGGAGAAACTTTTCATAATTTTACTGAAAGCCTGCCTCTTTTTGCTATACCAGTGGAAAGTGGTAAGCACAGAAGAGAATAAGCGAACAAAGGAGAAACATAATTGCCAAAGATCAATTCTGAGATAAGGTAATGGAAACTGTGCAAAAATATTCTATCATGCAAGTTGCATGCCTATCTACTTTTAATTATTTTTTTTTAAAGTATTGTAGACTCAAATTTCTTAGAAGGCAGTCCAGTTTCCAAAAGATTTCTTAAGCAGGCTAGCTCTGGAACCCTGCCAATGGAAAGTCTGGATGACTTCTTCAGAGCTGGGTAAGCCCTGTGTTTGTCAGCACCAACAGAGGCTGAGATTTCAACTGGGCTCCTGAGTCACTCCTACTCCAAAAAGATAAAGAATCTTACATGGAGTGAAAGGTACTGATTTAAGCCTTGATGTAAAATGACATGCTCAGGGAGAAAATAAATCAGCTCATATGAACAAGGGAAAAACCCCCCAAAACAGACAGACTTAAGTGAAACTTGTGTAGGTTGTTCTTTAGGAAAGCTCAGACTTGTTTCTCTTTCGCTTGCATCCCCCCTCAGGCCTAAGACTTGGGACAGTTGTCACTGATGACTTCTGTATGGCTCTGTGGCTCACTGTGTGACAACATTCTGACTATAACAAGAAACTCGTTAAGTGAATATCTGCCACCTGCTCTCATTTCCTTATTTCCCAGCAAGCATCACTCTTCCTTATTCTGGCTTTCTTTCATCCTGTCTTTTAGACTTGAAACATTAGGTTTCCATTGCCAAATAATTCCACTATTTTCAAATTTACCTAGAAAATTTATTTCTGCAAAGCTTTTCAACAAATAATTCATATAAGCATGCCCAATTGGCTAAAAAAAATTACATTTAGGGTGTCTGCATATTCAACCTATTCTTATGCAGTCTACTTTCAACGTTTTAAAAATAATAACTGTGAAATATCTGTCTTACACAAAAGTATAAAGAAAAACATAACGAACTTCCATGCACCCACCACTTAAGTTCAAATATAAAACTAGCAATATAGTTGAAATTTCTGTGATTCATTCCTAATTTCATTCCCCTCTCCCTCTCCAGACCCTATCACCACAAGACATAACTTCTATCTTGAGTTTCTATCTAATGTTTTTATTTATTTTTTAATTGAAAAATAATTGCTTTACAGAATTTTGTTGTTCTGTCAAACATCAACAAGAATCAGCCATTAGGTACACTTATCTCCCTTCCCTCCAAAACCTCCCTTCCATCTCCCTCCCCATTCCACCCCTCTAGATTGTCAAAGAGGCCCTGTTTGAGTTCCCTGACTCATACAGCAAATGCCCGTTGGCTATCTATATTACATATGGTATTATAAGTTCCCATGTTACTCTCGCCATACATCTTACCCTCTCCCTCCTCCCCTTCCCACGTGTCCATAGGTCTGTTCTCTATGTCTGTTTCTCCATTGCTGCCCTGCAAATAAATTAATCAGTACCATCCTTCTAGAGTCCATATACATGTATAAATATATGATACTTATTTTTCTCTTTCTGACTTACTTCACTCTGTATACTAGGCTCTAGGTTCATCCACCTCATCAGAACTGACTCAAATGTGTTCCTTTTTATTGCTGAGTAATATTCCATTGTGTATATGTATCACAACTTGTTTATCCATTCATCTGTCGATGGACAGCTAAGTTGCTTCCATGTTCTAGCTACTGTAACTAGTGCTGCAGTGAACAATGAGATACATGTGTCTTTCTCAATTTTGGTTTCCCCAGGGTATATGCCTAGGAGTGGGATTGCTGGTTCATATGGTGCTTACTCCTTGAAAGAAAAGTTATGACCAACCTAGACTGCATATTCAAAAGCAGAGACATTACTTTGCTGACTAAGGTCCATCTAGTCAAGGCTATGGTTTTTCCTGTGGTCACGTATGGATATGAGAGTTGGACTGTGAAGAAGGCTGAGGGCCGAAGAATTGATGCTTTTGAACTGTGGTGTTGGAGAAGACTCTTGAGAGTCCCTTGGACTCCAAGGACATCCAACCAGTCCATTCTGAAGGAGATCAACCCTGGGATTTCTTTGGAAGGAATGATGCTAAAGCTGAAACTCCAGTACTTTGGCCACCTCATGTGAAGAATTGACTCACTGGAAAGACTCTGATGCTGGGAGGGATTGGGGGCAGCAGGAGAAGGGGACAACAGAGGATGAGATGGCTGGATGGCATCACTGACTCGATGGACATGAATGTGAGTGAACTCCGGGAGTTGGTGATGGACAGGGAGGCCTGACGTGCTGTGATTCATGGGGTCGCAGAGTCGGACACGACTGAGCGACTGAACTGATGGTGGTTTTATTCCTAGTTTTTTAAGGAATTGCCATACCATCTTCCATAGTGGCAATGTCAATTTACATTCCCATCGATAATGCGAGAGGGTTCCCTTTCCTCCACATCCTCTCTAGGATTTATTGTTTGTATACTTTTTGATGATGGCCATTCTGACCAGTATGAGGTGATATCTCATTGTAGTTTTGATCTGCATTTCTCTAATAATGAACGATGTTGAGTATCTTTTCATGTATTTGTTATCCATCTGTATGTCTTCTTTGGAGAAATGTCTGTTTAGATCTTTTTCCTACTTTTTGATTGGGTTGTTTGTTTTTCTGCTATTAAGTTGTATAAGCTGCTTGTACATTTTGGAAATTTATTCTTTGTCAGTTGTTTCCTTTGCTATTATTTTCTCCCCTTCTGAGGGTTGTCTTTCCACTTTGTTTGTAGTTTTCTTTGCTGTGCAAAAGCTTTTAAATTTAATTAGGTCCCACTTGTTTGTTTTTATTTCCATTTCTCTAGGCAGTGGGTCATAGAGGATCTTGCATTGATTTATGCCATTGAGTGTTTTAATTTCATTCTTTTGCACATAGCTAGCTGTCCAGTTTTCCCAGCACCACTTATTTAAGAGGTTATCTTTGCCCCATTGTATATTCTTGCCTCCTCTGTCAAAATATAAGGTACTCATAGGTGCATGGGTATATCTCTGGACTCTCTATCTTGTTCTATCTAATACATATATATTTTTTTTTTTTTTTTTTCTGGGGCACATGACATTTTTAGTCTCTCCAAGCAACAAATGGTCTCACCTGTAAGTATAGACAGGAACTATCTGTCGATTTTTAAGAAAAGATAATATTTAGGCCATGTCCTAGTCCTATGCTATGCAGTATTAGGTACACTGAATATTTCCAGTAGCCACTGGTAGCTCTTGATCACGTGAAACGTGGCGACTGCCATAAGTAGAAATCAGATTTAGATACACTGGAGGAAATAGTTTTTATCCCAAAATCAAACAGCAGTGCACATATTAATTAAGTGCACATCAAACAGCAGCTATCATTTTGGGACAAAAATGTTAAAAATCTAACTCATGTTCAGTACTCAAGTTTGAAATAATGTCATGGGAATCTTCCTGCAGTTGCAGATTCTGAGATTTTTTTTTTTTTGAAGTAACATGATTATTATTGATTATTGTTTATAATATACAAAATAGAAAATATTTTAACCAGTCTAAACATCCAAAAAGAGACAGACACAACTGAAGCGACTTAGCATGCAGAACATCATTATATCCCTGGACTTATCCATATATAGACTAATTATTTTCTTTTGGTATATATAAACAATAATAACAACCATGGTACTTGAAAAAAAAAATCCCAGAAATCTGCAAATGTAGAGACTCTCATGGCATTATCTCAAACCTGAACTCACTGAACATGAGTTAAATTTTTAACAGTTTTATCCCAAAATGATAGCTGCCACTTGACATGCACACAAACCCTATAGAAAACTGGGACAAAACCAAAGTAGCCTATCTAATATTTGCCTTCCTGCAGAAACTTTCACCTACACTAGAAAAAAGGAAAAACAGGTAGAAAGTTAAAAATGAAAAAAAGTGGGACTTGTAAAGAATTAACTGTGTCATATTAGAATTATAAGAACAGAAGTTGAAAGAAACACAAGATTGCTTAAACAAAGTATTCCTTTTCTTCTAATATGGCTGAAAAGAGCAGGGTCTTGATCCCTGCCTCACTTGAGGTTTATTCAGAAGTTAGAAAAACATTATCCAGTCATAGAATTATAGACAAGCATAAAAGGCTCTATAAATAACACTTGTAGAATCCTCTAATGAAATAATCCTATTCATTATTCTTAGTGAGTTTTTAGTAGAATGCATTGCCAGATAGTGACAAAAGGAAAATCCCAGTTATGATACACATGGATAAAAGACACAGTGGACTATCAACACCAAGGTGTAAAACAGTAATAAAGCTAAAGTGAAAGCAAAAGTCACTCAAATCATGTCCAACTCTTTGCGACCCCATGGACTGGATGGAATTCTCCAGGCCGGAATACTGGAGTGGGTAGCCCTTCCCTTCTCCAGGGGATCTTCATTACCCAGGAATCGGACCTGGGTCTCCTGCATTGCAGGCGGATTCTTTACCAACTGAGCTTTCAGGGAAGCCCAGCAGTGAAGCTAATCAACATTCATTAAGCACTTCTTAAGCGGCAGTGATAGAACCATGTGGGGCAGGGAAGCGGGAGGTACATAATAATCCCTGTAAAACACAGACCCTGCCCTTAAGAGTCAGAAGCTAAAACAATTCAAATTAACAATTTAAATTTCAAACAGTACTTTCTAAGATGATTACTATAAGAAAATAAATGAACAAAAAGTAACTAAAAGAACAGAACTGGATTAAGTCATTTTATCTCAAGTTTTATTTCTACACTGAGGAATATGGAAAGTGAAAATGCTAAGTCACTCCTGCAGAGTCTTGTCCGACTCTTTGCAACCCGATGGACTGCAGCCCACTAGGCTCCTCTGTCCATGGGATTCTCCAGACAAGAATACTGGAGTAGGTAGCCCTTTCCTTCTCTAGGGGAACTTCCCGATCCAGGGATCGAACCAAGGTTCCCTTCATTAAAGGCAGATTCTTTATTCTCTGAGTCACCAGGGATATTAGGATTACATTAAAAAGATTCAAGTAACTATTCAGATATTTGAATATAACCAGACTTGGAAATATCCAAGAATTGGCAGCATTTTTCTCTGATATTCCCTACCATGTAAACACCTCCCTAAAGGCTACCTGTACAGTAAATTAATGCAACAAATTAAAGAAGCTCAGATATTCAAGGTATTATAATTTTAAATGGTGGCAGCAGCTAGATTTAATGATTACTTTGAGAAGGAAATGGCAACCCATTCCAGTACTCTTGCCTGGAAAATCCCATGGACCAAGGAACCTGGTAGGCTACAGTCCACAGGGTCGCAAAGAGTCGGACACAACTGAGTGACTTCACTCACTTTAAAGATTCCCCACCGGAAACCTATCCTACAATATTTCAATTAAAATGGATTAATATATCGAAAACACCTGCATCACACTTGCTAGACTCTTAACAGAAGTTAAAACAGCAGCCAGCAATTAACCCTATCTAAGAAGCAATAAAGCTCATGCACTGAGGGCTTCCCTGGTGGCTCAGTGGTAAATAATCTGCCTGCCAATGCAGGAGACAAGAGGTTCGATCCCTGATCCGGGAAGATCCCAGATGCCTTGGAGCAACAAAGCACATCTGTGCTCTAGAACCCAGAAGCCTGAATTATTGAAGCCTGTATGCCCCTAGAGCCCATGCTCTCCAACAAGAGAAGCCACTGCAGAGAGAAGCCTGTGCACTAGAGAATAGGCCCCACCTGCAGCAACTAGAGAAAAAGCCCGTGCAGCAGTGAAGACCCAGCACAGCCAAAATCAACAATTTGTTAAAAAACATCTCATGCTTTGAAACTATAGAAGTACACAGTTTCACTAACTAAAAAAGTAAACCTTATCTAACACAGTTTTTGTCTTTTTTTTTTTTTTTTGACCACTTTTGCACAGCTTGCAAGATCTTAGTTCTCTGACCCAGGGATTGAACCTGGGCCCACGCAATCAAAGTGCCAAATCCTAACCAATGGACTGCCAGGGAATTCCCTAACAGTTTCACTAAGAACCTTGAAAATGATCTTGTCTAACCTCTCCATTTTAAAAGGTAAGGAACTGAAGTCTAATGACTTAGCCAGATAGCACCAGAGCCAGGATTCCTGACATGCTTTTGCAAATTCTTTTGCTGAGCTAAAATTATGAAGAAAAAGAAAAAGGCAGACCTACCAAAAGATCTGTTTAGAAGCACTGGACTCCAAGGCACAAGGCCAGATTCTTACTCCAGCTCTCACTATAATTATAGCCTTAGGCAAGTTACCAAAACTCTCTGAGAGTCTGTTTTTTTACATAAAATGAGAAGGCCAGAATGGATCAGTGATTTTCAGTCTTGGCTATGCAGCGGAATCCTCTGAGTGGCTTTTTATAAAACAGCAATACGCAGGTCCTACCTTGCAAGATTATATTTTAAATGGTCTGGGATGGTGCCTTGGCATCAATATTTTTTAAACGCTTCCCAAGTGATTCCAATGTGCAACCAAGATTATAATCCACTAGAAAAAGTAATTTGTAAGATTTCTTTTATTATCTAAAATTCTAATTCATTTCTCCTAGTTTTAGCTGTAGTCATCTGACTGTGGGTTAACTAATAGATAGATTAAACACAATAAATGCACAAAATCCAGAAAGAGAAGAAAAAAAAACTGTCCCTTTCTAGACCTTTCAGACATTCAAGGTACGGGTAGATTCTATACCACAGCCCCGTAACATTTATTGAGGCCTGTTACAGAGAAAGTGTCTGCTTCTCTCCCTGTGTGTCCTACACGTGCTAAGTTGCTTCAGTCATGTACAACTCTTTGCGATACTTGTGGACTGTAGCCCTCCAGGCTCCTCTGTCCATGAGATTCTCCAGGCAAGAATACTGGATGGGTTGCCATGCCTTCCTCCAGGGGTTCTTCCCAATCCGGGAACCAAGCCCTTATCTTGCATGTCTCCTGCGCTGGTGGGTGAATTCTTCACCACTAGCACCACCTGGGAAGCCCCACGTATCCTATAGAGGGAGCTCAATCAGTATCAACTCTTGGCCCTCTCTATGCCTTTCCTCCTTCCACCCAAGGAAAGAGAGAATGGTTTACCACTTGACAAATCTGGAAGACTAAACTATGGACACCTGGCTCAGCTCCCTCCTTTACCTCTTGGAAACGAGCCCATCCCAGAACACAAGTCTAACCCACTTCTCTCAGGACAGTCTCTGCAGTGGCACTCGCCTCAGTCCAGTGCTGCTGTGACAGGGTGGATAAGCCTTCCAGCTCTGAGCTTCGGAATCTGGAAGCCTAGCTGCCAGCAAATATAAGCTGCATCCTCTAACTTCGATTTTATTAAAATGAGGGTGAAATTTTGGTTCCCAGAGACTGATTCTTGTCTTATTTCTCAACTGCTTCAGAACTCAGTGTAAGAAGAGGAATGCTGTTTATTGCGTTCTTCAGATATCTCAACAAGACCTCCTCTGTATTTCATAATATCACAAAAATACAAAGATGATGTGCTTAGTGATTTGGCAATGTTCAGAGTGAATGAATGAACAAAGGAGTAAATAAATGTTATAGCTGTTACGGACTGAATGTGTCCACCCGAAATTCGTATGTTGAAATCCTATCCTTCAATGTGATGGTATTAGAAGGTGGGGCATTTGGGAAGTAACTGGGTCATGAGTGTGGAGCCCCCATAAATGGGATTGGTGCCCTCATAAGAGACAAAGGAGAAATAATCTCTCTCCACCATGTAAGGACACAGCAAAAAGGCAGCCATCTATAAAGCAGGAAGCGGGTCCTCTCCAGAACACGACTGTGCAGAGATCCAGAACACGATCTCTGCATTCTAGCTTCCAGAGCTGTAATAAATAACCAGTTGCTGTTTAAACCATCCAGCCTGTGGCATATTTGCTACAACAGCCCAAGGTGACTAAGACAATGGTAGAGAGAGAACATCACATCTACTGAAGAATTATATTTTAACCAAAGGAAGTTTCATCAACCTTGTCTTATTTCTGGGTTTCCCAACATTCTGGGATGGAAAACTAATTCTTTTTAAAAAAAAAAGAAAAAACACTTTTACTGAGTTTTGACTGACACACAAAAAACTGTATATATTTTAATGTATACGATGTACACAACTTGATGAGTATAGAGATAAGCATGCTCTGTCAAACCATCACCGCAGTCTATTTCATAACATATCCATCATGTCCTAAAGTTTATTAATAATGCTTTTAGTGGAGAGCCGTCCTATACACCGTAAGAAGTTTAGCTGCGTCCCTAGCCTTTACTCATTAGATGGGAGTAGCACCCCCCTGGTTGTGAGTATCAAGAGTGTCTCCAGACAGAGCCAAGTATCTCCTAGGTAGCAAAATCATGCACTGGTGAAAACCACTGCCTTAATGTGATTTGTCAGTGAAGAAAGCCAAAGCGTGACTGACTACGTCTTGAAAGAGCAAACACAGAATCACAGTTTACAATGGCCAGAAAGGTCATTAGAGCTCAGCTGGTCCAACATTCTAAATTTTCAGATAAGAAACAACAGTTAAGGAAATATTATTATTTATTACCAGTCATTCATTGAAACAGAAGCTCTTACTTTTAAAATCAGCAACCTTGTCAATAAAAATGCAAATATAAGCATAACCCAGCCATTTCCTACTTGTTTTTCCCTCCTGAAAACATTAATCAGTAAATATTTCTGGAGCCATGACATAGCACTTTAAACACATGAAATACATTTCCTCCTTGTAATACCTGTAAGAAGTCCTCAGAAGCCATGCCCACAACTAAAGGTAAAAACCATGGTTCTTACCATGTGTACCACCAAAAACAAATAAGTGAAGACACAAAAAAGTGGCCACCGACAGCACAGAAGTGAGGGAACTAAAATGTTAATTAAAGGTATAGAACCGAGCATGCATTACTTGGCAGAGAAACAGGTAGGTTTATTAACATAATCTTGCCTTCTCCAATCAATCTTCCACAGTAAGCTTTCTCAAGACCACTCTTCTAAAATACAAATTTGATGATGTTTCTCCTAGCCTGGCTTCAAATCCTTCAGTGGTTGGTTCACAATATCCATCATCCTCAAGATAAAACAAAATTTCCTAGAATGGTACGCAAAGCCTTCCATGATCTTGTTCCTGCCCATCTCTGCAGCCTCATTTCCTGTCCCTCCCCCACACAGACCCACATTCCAGCCATTCCCATGAACCTATGTTTTATAAGAAGAGTAAAAGTGAGATCAACACAGCTGTGCATAGTATCTGTTTACAAACCCGTCCTTCAGTTGACAGGTCCAGGGTCACCTCCTCAGGGACCACAGCCCCAACCCCAACTCTAATAGATGGTCTCACCGTACCTTAAACCTCTCCTTCACTGCTTTTATCACAGTCGAAGCATTCGCAATCATGTGTGTGACCATTTTATTCATCTTTCTCCATACAGACTGTAAGGGCCATTAGGACAGGAAGTGTGTGTTTTCATGCTCAAGTACGTCCCACTATATATGCCTGGCATAAAGCAGATGCTCAATAAATATCTGTCAAATAAATGAAAGTTCTTTTACATCTAACAAGTCTTTTCACAGTGCTATCTCCAATCTGTAAAGACCCTCCTTTCCTTACCTGGTCAGTTCCTGTTTTCCTTTAAAAGTCAGCTCAGTATCCTTCACCCTGGAAGTCTTCCCTGATCCCTAAGTCGAAGTTGCTGCTGCTGCTAAGTTGCTTCAGTCGTGTCCGACTCTGTGCAGCCCCACAGATGGCAGCCCACCAGGCTCCCCCATCCCTGGGATTCTCCAGGCAAGAACACTGGAGTGGGCTGCCATTTCCTTCTCCAATGCGTGAAAGTGAAGTTGCTCAGTCGTGTCCAACTCTTCGCGACCCCATGGACTGCAGCCTGCCAGCCTCCTCCGTCCATGGGAGTTTCCAGGCAAGAGTACTGGAGTGCGGTGCCATTGCTGCTAAGTCTAAGTTAGATACTCCTTTTCTGTGTTCTCATAGCATCCTGGATACATTTTCATATGGCATATACACTTAACGGTAGTTTTCCATTTATTTGTCTCTCTCTCCGTGACTCTCCCAATAAGGACTGTGTCTATCATCCGTATATGCTCTGTAGGTACCACAAGTGCCTAACATAGAGGGGCATTCAGTAAAGGTTTCAGTGCATACAGATGTGCATATACTGCATTTTATTACATAGGTTCACACCTGTCTGCACAAACCTCTACTTAGTGAAAACATTACAGGGATAAAATAAAGCTGGAAATAAACACTGACATTTAAATTACATTGAAGGTCTTCAAAAAGGACTGTGACTTAACAAAATTGCTTTTAAAAAAATGTTACTTCTCCTTGGTGTGCTTTAATAACAAAATTTTAAAACCCGTATCAGAACACTATATAAAATCTAAAAAAAACAATTTAAAATAATAAGTCAGTTCTAAGAAAATAGGAAAGTTGAATGTTGTACTTGGTGCAAGTTGAGTCATTTTAAAATAATGATATTATCTCAAGAACCACTCTACCATGTTATTTCATTATTGAAAGGATATTTTAACTTAAGAATTTGCCAGAAAATGACTTTACCCCTTTTACAGATGATGTTAATGATTTCTGTAAATCTCTCCTAGGTCCTTATATTGAAAAGAAGAGTTAGTTGCTAAAGCAACCTCATTTTTCTTAACACATCGTCTATCCCTCCAGACTTTTGAAACATTAAATGTTCCTCCAATGATTCTTTAATGGACATAATTAAAACAATATAAAGATGGAAGCTTTTGTTACTTGGCTGCTTCTATCACAGCTCATAAATGACTACATGTTTGCCCTACTTACAAGCCACTCTCCTAAACCCAGAACAACCAAAGCTTTCAAGAAACCAATAAAAGGTTAATGACCAGGAAACTCTCCTTTTTTCTATCTTACAACTTTATTTAAAATGCAGTAAAATGAAAACTGGTAGAGAGAGGACATGGATAGGACCTAAAAGAAGAGTGATGGGGAGAGGGGCATTAAGCCTGACAGAGGAGGAGTGTCTTCTTCAAAAAACCACCCAGAAAACCCCTTTCCTGGAGGCTCAGATAGTAAAGAATCTGCCTGCAATGCAGGAGATTCTCAATGCGTTGAGACATGAACTCAATCTCTGGGTCAGGAAGATCCCCTAGAGAAGGAAACTGCAACCCACTCCAGTATTCTTGCCGGAGAATTCCATGGACAAAGGAGCCTGCCTGGCTGCAATCTATGGGGTCACAAAGAGTCAGGACACAACTGATCGACTTTTACTTTCAGGACCCCTACCCCATCACCCCTCTGCAGCCTCTCTCCCAAGCATCCTCCATTCTCCTCCTCTTTGGCTGTGAGAGGAGGAGAGAAAGAGACCAAAAGCCTCTTAGCAACACAGACCCTCTCTGTTGCTGCTGCCATTGGCCCTGCCTGTAGACACCTCACTACTTGCAGAAGCAGCCACTTTCTCAACTCCCCTCTACCTGCACCTCCTCCTCCTTCATCCCCCCTGCCCTTTATTACTCTTTGTGTCATCCTCCACAGCTCCAAGGAAGACACTCAAAAGTGGGGAGCAGAAAAGATGCTTATTGAGGATATCAGTTTCTACGTGTGAGAAGTAGATGCTGAAGGTTATATGGTTTACAGACAAGATCCTTAAAAAAAAAGACACTGAAGGACCAAGGACATAAACACCCAAGGCCAAGAGCACAGAATATTTTCCTTCATCAACTCATAGAACCATGATACTCCTCTAATTTCGTCAAACACAGAGGAACGACCACCTTGAAAGAAGTTCACAGAGGACGTCAACAATGTTTTGGAGTCGTCAGAAAGGCAATTAGAGCATAGCAGGTATGGACAGAGACAAGATGGCAAAGCAGGACAGGAGTTCACCTCTTCTTATGAGAACACCAAAATAACAACCAACTGCTAAACAACTGCTGACCGAAAAAATGCTAGAACCTACCAGAAAAGATACCCTACATCCAAGACAAAGAGGAAGCCACATCGAGACAACAGGAGGGGCTCAAATGCTATAAAAACCAAATCCCATACCTGCCAGACGCAATACTCAAAATGGAAAATAACTATATCACAGATGCTCTCCAGCAGGAGTAAAAGTTCTGAGCCCCACATCAAACTCCCTAGCCTAGGGGTCTGGCATTTGGAAAAGCCCTCAGAGCATCTGGCTTTGAAGGCCAGCAAGGTTTGATGCAGGAATTCACAGGACTGGGGGATACAGAAACTCTACTTGTGGAGGGAGCATACTAGGTCTCATACACACCAGTATCCAGGGAAAAAAGTAGTGATCTCATAAGAGCCTGGGCCAGACCTACCTGCTAGAACTGGAGGGTCTCCTGCAGAGGCATGCAGTGGCTGTGGCTCTCTGTAGGGACAAAGACACTGGCAGCAGTAATTCTGGGGAGGGCTCATTGGTATAAACTCTCCTGGAGGCCACCATCTTCTCACCAAGACCTCATCCCACCCAACAGACCACAGGCTCCAGCACTGGGGTGCCCCAGACCAAGTAACCAACAGGGCAGGAACACAGCCCCATCTATCAGCAGACAGGCTGCTAAAAGTCTTCCTGAGCACATGGCTGCCTAACCATACCCCTTGACACGGCCCTGCCCACCAGAGGGGCAAGACCCAGCTCCATTGACCAGTGGGCAGGAACTAGTCACTCTCCAGGAGGCCTGCACAAGCCTCTTACACAGCCTCATCCACTAGGGAACTGACAGCAGAAACAAGAACTACAACCCTGCAGAACAGAAACTGCAATCACAGGAAGTTACACAAAAAGAGATGGCAGAGGGCTCTGTTTCAGATGAAGGAGTGAGACAGAACTGCAGGAGAGCAACTAAGTAAAGTAGAGACAGGCAACCTCTCCCCAGAAAGAATTCAGAGTTACAATAGTAAAGATGATTCGCAGTCTTGCAAAAGGAATGGAGGCACAGATTGAGACGCTAACAAGGCCTAGAAAAACTTAAAGAACAGAGAGATGAAGAAGACAGTAACTGAAATGAAAAATAAGCTACAAGGAATCAATAGCAGAAAATATGAGGCAGAAGAATGGGTAAGTCAGCTGGAAAATAGCATGGTGGAAATCACTGCCATGGAACAATAAAAAGAATGAAAAGAAATGAGGACAGCCTAAGAGACCTCTGAAACAACATTAAACACATCAACATTCACATTATAGCGTTACCAGAAAAGGGGAGAGAGGGAAAGGACCCAAGAAAATAGCTGAAGAGATGATAGCTGAAAAAGTCCCTAATATGGCAAAGGAAAGAGTCATCCAAGTCCAAGAAGCACAGAGAGTCCCAGGCAGGATAAACCCAAGGAGGAAGAAGAAAACTATTAGAGCTTATTAATGAATTTGGTAAAGCTGCAGGATATAAAATTAATACACAGAAAGAAACCTCTTGCAGTCCTATACACTAACAACAAAAGGTGTAGTGGAGAAATTAAAGAAACAATCCCATTTACCATCACATCAAAAAGAATAAAATACCTAGAAACAAAACCTAAAAGACTTGTACTCTGAAAACTATGGGCTTCCCTCGTGGCTCAGATGGTAAAGAATCTGTAAAATGCTGATGAAAGAAATCGGAGATGACACAAATAGGTAGAAAGAATTAATCCTGTTCTTGGATTTGAAGAATCAATATTGTCAGAATAACTGTAGTACCCAAGTCAATTCACACTCAATGCAATGTCTATCAAATTACCAATGGTATTTTTCACAGAACTAAAAAAACAGTATTTTAACCTGTATGGAGACACAAAAGATCCTGAACAGCCAAAGCAATACTAAGAAAGAAAAACAGAGCTGGAGAAATCAGGCTCCCTGACTTCAGACTATACTACAAAGCTACAGCCACCAAAACAGTATGGTATTGGCACAAAACAAGAGAAACACAGATCAACAGAACAGGATAGGTAGCACAGAAATAAACCCACACACTCATGGTCATTAATCTATGACAAGATAGGCAAGACTACAATGTAGAAAAGACAATCTCTTCAATAAATGGTGCTGGGAAAACTGAACAGCTCTGTGTAAAAGAATGAAATTAGAACCATTCAAAAAATAAACTCAAAATGGATTAAAGTTAGCTAAGTATAAGCCCAGATACTATAAAACTCTTAGAGAAAAACATATGCAGAACACTCTTTGACTAAATCACAGCAATATCTTTTTTGACCTGTGTCCTAAGAGTAACAGAAATAAAACCAAAAATCAACAAATGGGACCTAATTAAACTCAAATACTTCTGCGCAGCAAAGGAAATCATAAAAAAAAAAAAGACACGCTACAGAATGCAAGAAAATATTTGCAAAGGATGCAACTGACAAGGGATTAATCTCCAAAATTTACCAACAGCTCATGCAGCTCAATATCAAAAAAATTTAAAAAAAAAAAAACCATTTGAAAAACAGGCAGAAGACTTAAACAGACGTTTCTCCAAAGAAGATACAGATGGCCAAAAGGCACATGAAAAGATGCTTAACACTGCTAATTATTACAGAGATGCAAATCAAGACTACAATGAGGTATCACCTCACACTGGTCAGACTGGCCAACATCAAAAAGTCTACAAACAATAAATGCTGAAGAGCATGTGGTGACAAAGGAACCCTCCTACACTGCTGATGGGAATGTATACCCACTGTGAAGAACAGCATGGAGGTGCCTTATAAAACTAAAAACAGAACTACCATATGACCCAGCAATCCCATTCCTGGGCAGACAACTGGAGAAAAATATGGTCCAAAAGGATACATGCCTCTCTATGTTCACTACCACTCTGTTTACAATAACCAAGACATGAAAGCCATCTATATGTCCACTGACAGGTGAATGGATAAAGAAGATATGGTACATATATACAATGGACTGTTCAGTTCAGTTGCTCAGTCGTGTCCGACTCTTTGTGACCCCATGGACTACAGCACACCAGGTCTCCCTGTCCATCACCAACTCCTGCAGTTTACCCAAACTCATCTCCATTGAGTCAGTGATGCCATCCAACCATCTTGTCCTCTGTCGTCCCCTTCTCCTCCTGCCTTCAATCTTTCCCAGCATCAGGGTCTTTTCAAATGAGTCAGCTCTTTGCATCAGGTGGCCAAAGTATTGGAGTTTCAACTTCAGCATCAGTCCTTCCAGCGAATATTCAGGACTGATTTCCTTTAGGATGGACTGGTTGGATCTCCTTGCTGTCCAAGGGACTCTCAAGAGTCTTCTCCAACTCCACAGCTGGAAAGCATAACATCAATTCTTTGGCATTTAGCTTTCTTTATAGTCCAACTCTCACACCCATACATGACTACTGGAAAAACCGTAGCCTTGACTAGATGGACTTTTGTTGGCAAAGTAATGTCTCTGCTTTTTAATATGCTGTCTTATTACTCGGCCATTAAAAAGAATGAAATTGCACCATCTGCAGCAAATCCACCTAGAGATTATCACACTAAATGAAGTCAAGACAAAGACAAATATCATATGATATCACTTATATGGAAAATCTGAAAAAAAAAAATCACACAAAGGAACATATTTACAAAACAAAGGAGACTTGCAGACTTCAAGAACAAACCTACTGTTACCGGAGGCGATGCATGAGGTGACAGGTAACTTTGGAGTCTGGGATTAGCATATACACACTGCTGTATTTAAAACAGATAACCAAGGACCTACTGTACAGCACAGGGAACTCTGTTCCGTATTCTGTAATAACTTAAAGGAGAAAAGAATTTGAAAATAAATAGATACATATATATGAATAACTGCATCACTGTGCTATACACCCGAAGCTAACACAACACTCCAATATAAAATAACTACACTCTATAAAATAAAAATTTTTGAAAAAAAGAGTAATGGGAGCAGATTCAGCTTCAAATCTGGAATACCCATGGCCAGATCACTTTCTCACCGGAAAACAGCAAGAACCGGATGACACTAATTGAGAAATGTTTTTTTCAGTTTCTTTCCTGTATCTGATTTGATTCATGAGATAAAAATACTTTTCAGGAAGCTGTCTTGTTCTAGTTTCTACTTAACACATGCAGCCCATGCTCCCCACTCTTACTCCCTGACCTGAGTGAAAACCCCAGAGGCCAATATCCAGTCCAATTACTGTCTCATGGGCCTTTAGACTTTAACTTCCAATCTCTTGAGTTCCCTCTGGCACAAAGAAATTTGCATTTCCTGTCTTCAAACATGGTCATGCATGAAAAATTTTTTTCTTGCTGCTGTATTTAATCCAAAATGTATCCGTGTTTGCTGCAGCAGCAGGACATTCCTGTATTTTCTTATTCCATTATCTACCAGAGAAGTTTCTAATTGTGATGTTACTCTTTAATACCTCATCTTTAACATTATGAGTCCTCACTAAAGTCCCTCAAAAATAAAAGCATTACTTACTTTCTAAACAGACTTTGTCCCTCTTCCCACCAACAATGCTTACTGATCCTAATGACTGGTGATACACTGGCTCTAACATCTAGTTTACTAGACTTTGTTAGTCATGACAGATCAAACACTGTACCACATTTTAACGCAAAAATGAACTGAGAAGGCGTGTTTAAGTGATTATGAAGTTTTGAGGTAGGCTTTCAATTAATCCAATGATGAATTTAAAAGTACATCACTAATATATTTTTAGTTTTGTCTTTGTATCTTCATTTTTCAGAATGTTGGTACTTTTAGAAAAATGAAGCTAAGTTTCATAAATGTCTTCTAAAGATCCTATACTAGGTCACAGAAAACTAACATCAGTAAAGGTTACTTGAGAGACATGACTGCTAATGAGCAAAGGGTAATTCAGCAAGTATAAACACATCTCTGCCTAATGGTAATATATACAACAGGAAAAGGGTACATATATATGGTCATGTAACACCCAGAAAGAGCAAGGTTTTAAAAAAGTATTCATTTATTCATTCAATAAACATATATTGTATATCAGACATTGTATTAGTGAATGTTAAACGTTCAGTGTAAAACAGATTCCTTTACTTCCACAACACTGGCATTCCAGTGGGAGAAGGAAGAGAGTATAGCAAACAAACAGACATCCAAAGCAAATACGCAGACACTGACTGTGACTAGAAAGGAAAAAAAGCATGATGCTATTACAAAGGATAGAGAGGGCCTACTCGAGATAGGATCATCAGGAAAGGCTTCTGGGAAGAGATGGTGTATAAAAGGGATGGTATGAAGCACAAGAAGGGTGTGTATTCCATCAGCAGCTTACAGCACAGGAGGCTGGAGGGAGGAGAGATAGTAGGATGCCAAGGGGTGTGAGAATATTCAAGGCAGACACAGCAGCAAAAACAATGGTGTACAGCAGGGAAGAATGCTCTGTGAGTCCTACAAGCGGAATTCAGGCTAGTCTCATGGGAGAACCGTGAAGAGGCAGAGTGCAATCAGATATGTGAGGCTGCAGAAGTAACAAGACCAACATCATACAGCACAATCAAAAAGTTACAATGCCAGGCTATACAAAAAAGCAAGACCCAACAATACGCTGTCTATAAAACACCCACTTTAAATATTTAGACATAAACTAGCAAAAAGTAAAAAGATAAAGAGATTATACTATACAAAAGTTAACCAAAAGGAAACTGGAGTGACTATAACATCAAAGTAGATTTCAGTACAAGGACTATTACCAAGGATAAAGACGGATATTACATAAGAGGGCCAACTGACTAAGAAGACATAATAACCCTAAATATCTAGCCTAACATTAGAGCTTCAAAATACACGAAGGAAAATCAAATCTCTCCAAACTGATCTATAAATTCAATGCAATGTAATTCAAATCCCAGAAGACTTGCTTTGTTTTATAAATCGAGAAGTTGATTCTAAAATGTATATTTTTCAACAATTTTGAAAAAAAAAAAAAACAATAATGTGAGTAGGACTCAACATTACCTGATTTCAAGACTTACAACAAAACCATAGTAATTAAGACAGTGTGGTACTGGTGAAAGGACAGACACAGATTAATGGAACAGAATACAAAGTTTAGCACCCTTACAGTCAAAAGATTTCCAATAAAGGCACCAAGGCAATCCAATGGAGGGAGGACAGTTTTCAATGAAAGGCACTAATACAACTGAACATCCATATGTTTCAAAAAAAAAATGAATCTCAACTAATACCCAACACTATACACTAGAACTGACTTGAAATGTAGGAGTTAACTAAACACAAAACTTATACCGCAAAACTTCTAGACGAACACATAGGAGGTAATCTTTGTGATCTTGGAATAGGCAAAGATTTCATAAATAGAACACAAAAAGCATGGACCATAAAAAACAAAAGTTTTAACGATGTCATCAAAATTTAAAACTCCTTTCTACATACTATAAGAAAATCCACAGATTAGGAGAACAATCTGCAAACATGTACTTGACAAGGAGCTGCAATTGACATCCATAATATATAAAGAACTCTCACAACCTAACTGCAAAAAACATACAACAAATAACTGAGCAAACAGTTTGATCAGATATTTCACCAAAAACTATACAGAGAGCAAATAAGTATATGAGAAGACGTTCAGTATCATTGGTTATTAGAGAAATCACATTAAAGATACAATGAGATACTACTACACCCATATTTAAATGGATTGTTTTTTCAAACTGACAATACCATGTGCTGACAAGGATGCTGGACAACAGGCATACTCATTCACTGATAGTGTGAATGCAAAACAGTACAGCTAACTGGAAACGTTTGGCGATTTTTTAGAAAATTAAACATATACAACCCAACAATCCTATTCCCAGATATTTACTGAACAGAAATAAAAATATGCATCTCCACAGTTACATGCATTCAAATGTTTATAGAAACTTTATTCTTCATTGTCAAAACCTGGAAACAACCCAAGTGTCCAACAACTAATGAACAAACTGTGGAATATTCATACAATGGAATACGAAACTGCAATAAAAAGGAACAAAATACTGATACACTCAACAGCATGGATGAAACTTGAGAGCATTATGTTAAGTGGAAGAAGCTACACACTACATAATTCCATTTATATAACATTCTGGAATATTATAAAAACTACAGTAAAAAGGTTGCATATTGTATGATTCCATTTATAAAACATTCTGGAAAAGCAAAGCTATAACGAGAAAAACAGACTAAAGGTTGCTTTAGGGTTGGGGGAGAGATAACAAAGGGGTTTAAAGAAAACTCTGGGGGTGCTCAAAATATTTACACCTTGGTGTGGTGATGTTTACACAACTATATATGTTTAAATTTCATGGGTATACATAAAAATGTGTGAATTTTACTGAGTTACACTTCAATGAACCTGGCTTTATAAAAGGAAAAGAAAGCACAGATCATGGTAAGGAGAAAAGGATGACACTGAAAATAGTGAAGGTTAAAAATGATAAATATTTTACAATTATATAATGCTCAACTTTTAAAAACAGTTTCTTACACATTTTTTTTCTTTAAAACCACTCTTTAACCTAATTTCCTGAATTTAGAAAATGTCAAATGACATAATACAGTGAGTGGTCTAGGTTCACGCTGCCAGTATCTTTATGTAGCTAATAAAAACTCTACAGCTGAAAGCTCCAGGCTCCTTTTCTAGGTAAGACAGCTTAGAGAATTTGTTGCAAGATGATAAAAGGGATATGTGAGTCACAGACTGAAGGAGCTGTCTTTTCAGACAAGTGAAGTTCAGGGATATGTGGCAAAATGGCTATAGAACAAGGTCATTCATGTCAGAACAAGGAGTCCCAAATAACTTCTCTGGGTGCCTCCAGGTACATGCAGCTGGAAAGAGAGACCTGGAAAGTAACAGAAAACAGAAGTCACATCGGATACTGGAGAGACTCAGAATGGACTTTCACATGTAGCTCATCATACCTTCAAACAACCGTGGAAAACAGGTATTATTTTCTTCTATATTAAGGCCATATGTGTTTCTCTGCCTGGAGTGGAACAGTTGTAGGAAAAGGCAGAACCGACTATATCACTTATGGGTCCTAGTATAAAATGAAAATGTAGGCCCCGTGTTCAAAACTTAAAACTTTTAAGCCAACAACAGCAAATCATTAAACTGAGCACTAAGCCCTTTTAAGAGCAGAGCTGTCCAACTGCACAGTCACGTGGCCAAAAAAGCAGCCCAGGGGAGAAGGTACAGTTCACTGATAAATTCGTCATAAACACGTAAGAGATCTCTTGTCCACTCCTTTACTGATGATTATACTACAAAAGTATTATTTAATTATCTTCAGTTTCAAATTTCCAGAGGAGATTCTACAGCTTTTAAAAAATCCATTTTAGTGTCCAGTAAAGTTTTCCAGGTATCTTTTATCTAACTTTTATATTGAAATTCCCCATCTCCCTTATCTCATACCCAGGAATAACAGAGAATACCTTTCCATTACCCTCTCTAAGGTGTTCCTTTCATACCCCTGAAGATCATTATGTGCTATCTATCCAGAACCACAGGATATAAAAGCAAAAGTAAAATATCTAACTCATTCTGACATTAAAACTAAAATAAGCTAACTCTTACAAGGAGAAATTAATCAGTTTAAAAAGTGGGCCTATATATGAGACAATGAATAAGAAAGTACTACTGAAAAGCTAAATGTATGCAAAAATGCAAGTTCTTTATATCTTTATCTCAATTTTTAAAGTCTTAATCTCTAACACCTTGAGAAGATACAATTAATTAGTAGTTAATTAGTTCCCTGTAAAAAGGAACTAAGAAAAAAAATTTTTTAAGTCTAAGTAAAATTATTCTCTCAAAAAAAAAATCTATGTAATTGGCATATGAAGAACATACAGAGTAGATCAACACAAGTAATAAAAAACTGAGAAACATTTTTTATGAGTTAAGGTTATGGGATTATTTGGCCCAGAAAAATTTCCCCTCAAGGCTAATGTCAATTTTTTTTATTAGTACAGTATCACTGAAAAACAAACAAAACTACGTATAAGCCTCTTATGCTTATAGCTCTTATACAAGTACAAATCAGAAACTAATTTTCAAGTTAAACACACAAGCAACAAAACCAATAATAAATTAGCAATACTAATTTAATTTGACAAATAATGCTGTTTTTTTAAAAACAGTTAATTTCTCCTTGAAACTTGACCATGGTAGTCAGTGCCACAATAAAGACTTTTTAAAGTGCATCAGTTCGGAAGAGTTTAGCGAGTGCTTTTATAAAATAATAAAGCAACTGAGTAAAAAGTGAAAACCTTCATCAAACCAGATGTTGTACCTTTATGATCCACAAATCTATAAAACAGTTAATTCTTATTTCTAAAACCTAATCAGAAATGAATTTTACTCTGTTGTAAATAAATTATTCACAACACACATATCCTTTATTTCTGAGATAACTAAGCAGCAACTATCATTGTAAAAACAATGCCTCTAAAAATATTTTAAAAGGTCATGAAGAAACAGTATACATCCATGTAGAAAGGAATATATTTAATCCCAGAAATCATTCAACAATTTATCCCTACCCTATCCTAAAAACCTTTTAAACCAGTAGAAAAACCTGCCAGTAAGAC
The DNA here is from genome assembly GCF_042477335.2 of Ovis canadensis. NCBI lineage: Eukaryota > Metazoa > Chordata > Mammalia > Artiodactyla > Bovidae > Ovis > Ovis canadensis. The sequence continues at coordinate 205,240,638 of NC_091245.1, read as the reverse complement.
ACTATCTTCAATAACATTAAAATAAGCAACCAGAAACAACATATACCTTTGAAAGCAGGATACAAAAAAGTGAGATTAAGAACTCCTATGCTAAAACAACAAAACAACAAAAATGACTCCCTCTATTTATACATACATATATATATGTATGCCAAAGAATGTTTAAACTACCACACAATAAGCAAGCAGAAACAACATATACCTTTGAAAGCAGCATACAAAAAGTGAGATTAAGAACTCCTATGCTAAAACAACAAAACAACAAAAATGACTCCCTCTATTTATACATACATATATATATGTATGCCAAAGAATGTTTAAACTACCACACAACTGCACTGATCTCACATACCAGCAAGGTAATGTTCAAAATCCTCCAAGCTAAGCTTCAACAGTATATGAACTGAGAACTTTCAGATGTTCAAGCTGGATTTAGAAAAGGCAGAGGGACGAGAATCAAATTATAAACACCCAGTGAATCATAGAAAAAGCAAGAGAACTCTAGAAAAACATCTACTTCTGCTTTTTTGACTACACTAAAGCCTTTGACTGTGTGGATTACAACAAACCGTGGAAAATTCTTCAAGAGATGGAAATACCAGACCACCTTACCTGCCTCCTGAGAAACTTGTATGCAGGTCAAGAAGAAACAGTTAGAACTGGACAAGTAAGAATGGCTGGTTCCAAACTGGAAAAGGAGAATGTCAAGAATGTATACTGCCACCCTGTTTATTTAACTTCTATGCAGAGTACAGCATGTGAAATGCTGGGCTGGATGAAGCACAAGCTGGAATCAAGACTGCCAGGAGAAATATCAATAACCTCAGATATACAAATGACACCACCCTTATGACAGAAAGCAAGAGAACAAAACAGTCTCTTGATGAATGTGAAAGAGGAGAGTGAAAAAATTAGCTTAAACCTCAGCATTCAAAAAACTAAGATCATGGCACCCAGTCCCATCACTTCACAGCAAGTAGATGGGGAAACAATGGCAACAATGACAGACTTTTATTTCCTTGGGCTCCAAAATCACTGTGGATGGTGACTGCAGCCATGAAATTAAAAGACTCTTGCTCCTTGGAAGAAAGCTAAGACAAACCTAGACAGAGTATTAAAAAGCAGAGACATTACTTTGCCTATAAAGGCATATAGTCCATATAGTCAAAGTCATGGTTTTTCCAGTAGTCACGTATGGATGTGAGTTGGAACATAAAGAAGGCTGAGCCAAAGAATTGATGCTTTCAAACTGTGGTGTTAGAGAAGACTCTTGAGAATCCCTTGGACTGCAAGGATGTCAAACCAATCAATCCTGAAGGAAATCAACCCTGAATATTCACTGGAAGGACTGATGCTGAAGCTTAAGCTCAAATACTGTGGCCATCTGATGCAAAGAGCTGACGCACTGGAAAAGACCCTGATGCTAGGAAAGATTGAAGGCAGGAAGAGAAGGAGACAATGGGGACAAGACGATTGGATGGCACCACCGACTCAACGGACATGAGTTTGAGCAAGCCCCGGGAGATGGTGAAGGACAGGAAAGCCTGGCGTGCTGCAGTACATGGGCTCACAAAGAGTCGGACATGACTGAGCAACTGAACAGCAACATACATACATACATATATATCTACACACACACACACACACACACATATATGACTCATTGCACTAGGAGTTAAATCTGAAATAAAAAATCTAAACACCGCATAGCTTCCTCTGCGCAATCTATTCTCTTCAAACCTACTTACTCCATTTGCCATTTTTGGTGGTAACAAACTAAATCATCTAAGACTCAGATACAAAGTCTCTGTCTCTGCCTTCTCTTTCCAAACCTACAGACTCACTAACTTTGTGGACCAGAATAGTACATAATGTTTTGGTTTATACATTTTCAAAGAAAGGAAAGCAACTGTTTTTGCTTATCAGATGTTCTTTTCCAGTTTCTGCTAAACTAGAATAACAAAGTACAGTGAAAATGTTTCCTTAACTGATTTTAACTTACATTGACACAAAGAAAGTGAAAGTCGTTTAGTCATGTCCAACTCTTTGCCACCCCAAGGACTACACAGTCCATGGCATCCTTTAGCCCAGAATACTGAAGTGGTAGCCTTTCCCTTCTCCAGGGGATCTTCCCAACCCAGGGATCGAACCCAGGTCTCCTGCATTGCAGGCGGATTTTTTACCAACTGAGCTATGAGGGAAGCCCATTGACATTGACATTCACACAGGATATGGGTAATTGAGGCCATTCCTTATTGAGACTGATGAAAAGAAAAAGTCAACCTCTCCAGGACAAATAAGGAAGGAAGGGAGACTCCAAGCTTGACCCATTCACCCTCAATGCTCACTCTCCATTCTCCACTTGCTCAGCTCAGTTTCAACAGCCATCTACTGAGTGTCCACTGCATTCCAGACACTGTTCTGGGTACCTGGACTACAAGATTATTAAGACATAGTCTCTGCTTTATTGAAGTTTGCCTTCTGGAATATCCCTTTCCCAAGTGGAATTTTCCTCATGTATCCTTAATATAGCCAATTAAGGATTCCTTTATCTAATTCACAATGCAGAATTAAGTACTCCCTCTTCTGAATTACTGTTAACCATTTATACCTCTCAAACTCTCTGAATACCACTGTCTTATATCAATGTCCACTTAGTACAGGTGAAGGGAAAGAAACAGTTAAATTCTATCTCCATCAATTAAGCTTCAGCTATTTAACCTTTAGCAAGTTAATTAACTTCTGAGTCTCAGGTGACACATCTGTAAATAATGACATTTACTGAACACTTACTATGTGCCACATTTTGTAATCCCTTTGCTCATATTAATTTATTAAATTCTCACAATAACTCTGAGAGGCTGGCTGTATTATTACATGTTACAGATGAGGAAACTGATCTCCCTAGAAGTTAAGCAGCCTCCTTGCTGCATGAAATCATGTTGGGGAGTCTACATCCAAATAGTCAAGCTGCTGACTTCATATTCTGAACCCCAGTACTGTCTGTTCCCTAAAATGAGGTAATGATACTCACTCACAGAGGATCATGTTTGATAATGCATGTAAAAGCTTTTAACACACTGCCCAGCATACAGTAGGTACTCATTAAATTAGTTCTCTTCCATCTCTCTGCTGCTGCTGCTGCTAAGTCACGTCAGTCGTGTCCAACTCTATGCGACCCCATAGACAGCAGCCCACCAGGCTCCGCTGTCCCTGGGATTCTCCAACTCTCTCAGTTCAGTTCAGTCACTCAGTCGTGTCCAACTCTTTGCGACCCCATGAATCACAGCACGCCAGGCCTCCCTGTCCATCACCAACTCCCGGAGTTCACTCAGACTCACGTCCATCGAGTCAGTGATGCCATCCAGCCATCTCATCCTCTGTCGTCCCCTTCCCTGCTCCCAATTCCTCCCAGCATCAGAGTCTTTTCCATTGAGTCAACTCTTTCCATGAGGTGGCCAAAGTACTGGAGTTTCAGCTTTAGCATCATTCCTTCCAAAGAAATCCCAACTCTCTAGGAGACTCTACATTCCTCTAAGGAAAAGGCTGTTTTTCACTCTTTTTATCTCTGAACAAATCTAGTACTGTGCCTAGCAAACAAAAGGTGATCAGTACTGTTAGCCCTCCATTTCCACAGGCTATGCATCCATGTATTCAATCAACTATGGATCAGAAAGAGAAAGTTCCACAAAACAGAAATCACAGAGAGAAGTCCACACACCTATGTACATCTTATCTTTGACAAAGGAGGCAAAAATATACAATAGAGAAAAGACAATCTCTTTAACAAGGGGTGTCGGGAAAACTGGTCAACCACTTGTAAAATATGAAACTAGAACACTTTCTAACACCATACACAAAAATAAACCCAAAATGGATTAAAGATCTAAATGTAAGACCAGAAACTATAAAACTCCTAGAGGAAAACACTCTCTGACATAAATCACAGCAAGATCCTCTATGACCCACCTCCCAGAGTAATGGAAATAAAAACAGAAATAAACAAACGGGACCTAATTAAACTTAAAAGCTTTTGCACAACCAAGCAAACTATAAGCAAGGTGAAAAGGCATCCTTCAGAATGGGAGAAAATAATAGCAAACAAAACAACTGACAAAGAATCAACCTCCAAAATATACAAGCAGTTCATGCAGCTCAACACCAGAAAAATAAATGACCCAATCAAAAAGTGGGCCAAAGAATTAAACAGACATTTCTCTGAAGAAGACATACAGATGGCTAAAAAACACATGAAAAGGTGCTCAACATCACACATTATCAGAAAAATGCAAATCAAAACCACACTGCAGTACCATCTCACGCCGGTCAGAATGGCTACCATCAAAAAGTCTACAAACAATAAATGCTGGAGAGGATGTGGAGAAAAGGGAACACTCTTAACACTGTTGGCAGGAATGCAAACTAGTACAGCCACTATGGAGAACAGTGCAGAGATTCCTTAAAAAGCTGGAAACAGAACTGCCATATGACCCAGCAATCCCACTGCTGGGCATACACACCGAGGAAACCAGAGCTGAAAGAGACACGTGCCCCAGTGTTCACTGCAGCACTGTTTACAATAGCCAGGACACAGAAGCAACCTAGACAACCATCAGCAGACGAATGGATAAGGAAGTTACGGTACATATACACTATGGAATACTACTCAGCTATAAAACAAGAATGCATTTGAGTCAGTTCTAATGAGGTGGATGAAACTAGAGCCTAATATACAGAGTGAAGTAAGTCAGAAAGAGAAACACCAATACAGTATATTAACGCATGTATACGGAATTTAGAAAGACAGTAATGACAACTCTGTACGAGAGACAGCAAAAGAGACATGGGTGTAAAGGACAGACTTCTAGACTCTGTGAGAGAAGGTGAGGGTTGGGATGATTTTAGAGAACAGCACTAAAACATGTATATTACCCTATGTAAAATAGATGACCAGTGCAAGTTCGATGCATGAAGCAGAGCACTCAAAGCCAGTGCTCCGGGACAACCCAGAGGGATGGGGTATGGAGTGGGGAGGCAGATGGGTGGGGGATTCAGGATAGGGGAACACATGTGGACCCATGGCTGATTCTTGTTGCTGTATGGCAACAACCACCACAATACTGTAAACTAATTAGCCTCCAATTAAATTAGTTTTTTAAAGAAAAAAGATTAAAAAAATTTCAAAAAGTTCCAAAGGCAAAACTTAAATTTGCCGTAAGTAGGCAACTATTTACACAGTATTTATATTGTATTCATAACTATTCACATTGTATTTGTGATGCATTATGTACTACCAGTTATCTAGACATGATTTAAAGCAGGGGTCCCCAACCTCTGCGATATAATGTCTGATGCTCTGATGCAGCTGATGTAATAGTAATACAAATGAAGAAACGTAATGTACTTGAATCATCCTGAAACCACCCCCCTCCCCCACCCCACTCCTGTCCGTGGAAAAACTGTCTCCCACGAAACCAGTTCCTGGTGCTAAAAAGGTTGGGGACCTCTGATTTAAAGTATACAGAAGGATGCGCACAGTTTCTATGCAAATACTGCACCATTTTATATAAGCAACTGAGACTTCTTGGATTTTGGTATCCATGGCAGGGGCAGGGTGCTGGAGCCAACCACCAGTCCCCCTGCTCCCCCTTGCAGATACCAAGGGACCGCTGTAAATGAGTCTAGTGTTCATGCACTTGACCCACTGGGACAAACCGTCCATAAAATGGACAGCAGAAGAAACTCCTCTAGAGCCAGCCCCCACCCACATGGGGGCATAGGGACTCATTTATTTTCCAATTTGACCTATTGCTGGTCTAGTAGGATCTTCTTGTCCTACAAAGATACTGGAAAATAGAAAAATTTTTTCTTTCACCCAGGGATGGAGACAGTGTTGAATAAGGGACAGGACAGCAAGACCCATGATGCCAGTTTCTAAGGGATAAATTGGAAATAGAGCCCTAGTAATCCCAGGATTTCACATTTTATAGTGAAGTATAAATTGGTTCTGCTACGCCTGAGGTAGACAGTTTTTTATATGGAAATTGCTGAGCCCACCTATTTCTTAGTATTCTGAATCCTGCATGTAACAAGTGTTATATTCCACTTGGTAATATATAAGAAATCCTTCTTTCTGAACATAAAGATCTACTTTCATTTATTTTTCTTCACTACCAATAAATGTTGAACAGAATATTTAAGCAGTATCAGTGCAGAAGAACGCTAACATAATCACATGCTTAGGGCATCCATGTGTCTTGGTTCAGTCTGGCATAAAGATATTCTGTATCAGAAGGAAACACATAGTTTTACACCACCATGTATAGAGTTACCTGTTCTCCCTGCCCAAGGAGCCCCAAGTTGCGATATGATTGTACTTCTAGTATTACCATAATAAAATCAACCATCTGGGAAAATTTTAGGTGTTGAATAAAATCTTTGTTGTGGTTGTTGTTCAGTCACTCAGTCATGTCCTACTCTTTGCCACCCCAAGGACTGCAGCACACCAGGTCTCCCTGTCCTTCACCATCTCCCGGAGTTTGCTCAAACTCATGTCCACTGACTCGGTGATGCCATCCAACCATCTCATCCTCTGTCATCCCCTTCTATTCTTGCCTTCAATCTTTCCCAGCATCAAAGTCAGCTCTTCACATCAGGTGGCCACAGAATTGGAGCTTCAGCTTTAGCATCAGTCCTTTCAGTGAATATCTAGGGTTGATTTCCTTTAGGATTGACTAGTTGGATCTCCTTGCTATCCAAGGGACTCTCAAGAGTCTTCTCCAGCACCCCAGTTTGAAGGCATCAGTTCTTCAGTGCTCAGCCTTCTTTACTGTCCAGTTCTCACATCCGTACATGGTTACTGGAAAAACCATAGCTTTGACTACACAGACCTTTAGAGGCAAAGTAATGTCTCTGCTTTTTAATATGCTGTCGATAAAATCTTAGTAGCTACTTTAAGACCCTAATTATAAGTTAGAACAATATTTCTTAAAAAAGTGTATTCTACCTAACTAAAAAAGCCAATTTAATAACACTGTCAGCCAGCTTCTAAGTGACAGACTGCCTGTGGTGTCAAAATCTGACATTTGAAATGTCACTAAGGATAAACAGATTTTAATATGTAACAAAAATCTTAAAGAAATTTTTTTAAAATCCATGATGAATTTCACTCTTATACCACTGTGTATCCTGCTGCTGTGTTTAGCTACAACTTTGATACATCTCCTGAGAGTTATATTTTCAAGGTCTCTGGCCCATGACAAAAGGAGTAAAACAAGCTCAAACCATCTGGATTAACCGATATGAAGCCAGACACATGGTACAAGGTGAAGAAAAGCTGGTCTCAGCTGTAGGTAGTATACAAAAGTAGATAAGGTCATGCCAAAAGCTGAGAACAAAAGCTGTGATGAAAAATTTTGCACCCAAGGCCCTTGGTCACAGCAGCCAACAGAAATTCCTATCTGTGACCACACTGATGAGAGACAATCAAAAAGCTTCTACTACCTTTTGAATGCAAGTTGTTCAAGTTGATCTGATCAACCTTTTTGCATTTTAAAGGCCTCACTGATTTCCAAAAATGCTCCTTTACTCTAAGTATCCAATTCCTCTCCCAATGAAAGGAGTAACTCAAATGATGTCTGGAAACATTTAAATCTTGGGCCCTAGGCCCTGCCTTCTTATTGTTTATGCCATTGTTGGCTATAAATATGAACTACAGAGAATACAATGATAACTATAATGAAGTTGTTACCAATTCCACGAAGTATTACATTGTTTCTAATTCTACAATATATGTATTACCTCTAGTTGACAAACTAGTAAATTAAAGCTCAGAGAAGTTATTCACCCAAGACCACATAGCAAAGTGAATATAAGCACAAAAGCTAGAATTCAAACTTGAGTCAACCTGACTGCCAATAAAGACCATGCTCTTCCCATTCTCAATACCTTCTATAATACTGCTGTGATCATAACATACTATCCAAATATTACTTGTTTAAAAAAGAAACTACACACACAAACAAATCTCCCTAGTACCAAAGACTTTTTTTAACGACAGTGATCCCACAAAAGCAACAAACTTACATATCATCACTGTCAATAACCACTAGAAAGTCCATGAGGATGGGGACTTTTGTATTCTGTTCACTGCTGAAGCCTCAGCTTCTAGAATAGTACCTGGCACCATTAGGTATTCAATAACTATTTGTCGAATGAATAGCAAAAATTTATAGTGGCAGGGCTTCCCTGGCGGCTGAGTGGTAAAGAATCCGCCTGCCAATCCAGGAGACATGGGTTCAAAGCCTGATCCAGGAAGATCCCACATGCCTTGGAGCAACTAAACCCAAGCACCATAACTATCTGAGTCTGTGCTCTAGAGCCCGGGAGTCACAACTCCTGAGCCCATGTGCCACAACTCCTGACAGTCCCCAGAGCCCGTGCTCTGCAACAAGAGAAGTCACCGCAGTGAGAAGACCGGGCACTGCAACTACAGAGAAGCCTGTGCAGCGATGAAGACACGGCACAGCCAAGAATACAGAACTTCTGTAATCACGGTGGGAAAGTTTAATTATTAAAAGCACCATGCCTTGTGCAAGACACATTCTGTAATTCTCGTTCATGTCAGAATGTGACTAAAAGTCAAATATATACAGTAAAAAACAAATCAAGTGCTAGTTCTCGCAGCAATTAAAGAAAAAACAACAAATTTGTAGGGAAAAGTATACTCTTCAACAGCGCAACAGTTTATGTTTTGAGAAAATGGAAATAGAAAAAAATATACCTTAGGTTTGCATTAAAACATATGAAATATACTGCAAATATACAGTTGCTTTGTTTTCTAGAGATTGTACACATACAACTTTAAAGTGCAGGGATAAGAGATAAGCAGAGCTATAGCCCATGTATAAACTATCCACAGAATAGACACTCTCAAGAAGGACTCTTACAGCTAAAAAGACATTAAATATCTCTGGAGAGCCAACTCACAAATAAAGAGATTTTAAAAGGAACAGTAATGGTTAGAGGTCTTAGAATACTGAGAAGGATAAAAGAAATGTTCCATGAGGCTGTCTTCTAGGTTCAAAAGAATTTGAAATCAGTTATTTCAACAATCTACTAGCAAATATCCAAAGCTGCTAGCAAACTTTTGGTACAAGATCCATTCTCAAAACAGCCCAATACAACCAGCTGTGTTAATGGTACCCCTGGTAACCAGTTAAACATAAAAGAAAAAGAAAGGGAACTAGGAAAAGGAAAAAAAAAGGATCTAAAAGAAATGTTAGTGGTGATAGTACTATTATTGCACTTTGTTTACAAAACAAGCAGCATGCTTAAAATTTTATGTAAGTTACTTTCACGTATTGAAGAATATGAGGCATCTTCACATATTCTTTTAGGAATGTAGGCTGGGATCTTGCCAAGCACGTTACCCCTTGCAATACAACAAATATTCAGATTCTCTGGCTTCTTGACTGTTCCAGATGCCTCCATTTTCTGTTTTGTGTGTGAATATAATTAATCCACCAGTATAGAAACACTCATGCCAAGCCAAGGAATAAATTCACAAATGAAAGGGTAGGCTTACAGTAACTGAAGTAAAACTAAAATGTTCAGATACCATAAAACCTTTGAAGAAGCTTAATGAAAATAAACTGCTTAGAAATTAAAATGAATGAGGCCATTTTCTATCTAGCAAACACTATAATAAATAAGTTTCAGAGTTTTACATCTCTTTTTCTGAAAATGAATGAGCTTTTATCTGATTAACCTTGCGAAGGGCACTGAATACAAAAAATGTAACTTTCTTCATTTCATGATGCTGATAATTGTAGGGTAAAGAAGTTAGAGAAGGCAAGGTTTGGAAAAAGAACCAGACCAGCACTTTACAGGAACAGATCACCTTTAATGAGGCGAGAAGGGGCAGCAGTTAGATTAGTGAGCTGCTGCACTAACCCACCAAGAAAAGACTAAGTATATATAGGCATATATGTGGAAAGCTACTGTCTTAAGGGGGCCTGTTCTTCTCCAAGATTGTTCCCAGTAGTAATCTGTTAAACAACTAGGGCAAGGAATTCTGGAGATCAGCCAGAGACTGGACCTGCTGGGCGCTGGGAGTAATCAGCCTTAAGGTCCATTTCTTTCTTTGGGTGAGAGAGTTCTTTGTTTTGCATAGAATGGTGGGGAGGACCTGAAGGGGAGTTTTGACTCCAGGCTATTTTGAGCCATGTAACTTTCCTTCAATAATTTCTTCAGTTTTTTACTTCATGTAAAACAGATAAAGAGATGCCTCTCTGAAGTGGAAGGGCTGTGTCCTCACTATGAATTTCCCAGGCACATCTATGGAACCCTACTTTAGAGCATAATTTGAAAACCCTGCAACAGATGGTCTCTAGGTACTTCCTTTTCTAAGTTCTAGAGAAGTTAGACGTAAGTTCTATCACACTATGAATATATGACATTTACTTAACCAAGTAATTAAAAGTAATGTTAAATGAATTAAATCATTTAACAAATATTTTTTTTTCCTTCAATTACCTATTTTTCTTTAACAGAAAGTTTCTAAGTATATAAACTTGGCCTTTAATTATTACATTTTTGAGAGTCACAATGAGTAAATGAGATTAGTGAATATTATTTTTACATCCTTTCAAAATAAAGGGCTATCAAAATGATAGCTATACAGGGAGGCTCATAAACCCATAATTCTGTTTAAAGTAAATCCAAAGTTAAATACAGAAATTAATTACATTAATCAACTTTAAAGTAAAACATAAGTACTCCAGCTTTAGCTATAATTTCACATGCACAATTTGAAATGCAGATCAATTCTAAAACACAGCTTCTCAAGCTGCTAAAAACTGCTAATAACCTTTTTTATTTAAATGAGGCTTGATATTGCTACATTATAAAATAATAAAAAACACATTATAGGTAGATTCACTGTCAGGTGACATTAAACTATACAAAATTATAATAAAGGCCTTAGCTCCTTAATCTAAATATAATATTTAACATTAGCTTAAAGCAAAGACAAAACTTCACTTTTGTTAACAGTTCCAATATAGTCAGTAGTTCTTGAAGAAAAAAGCCATTATAAATAACAGCAGAGAGTATCTCCTGACTATTGTTGAAAAACGCTAATAACACCATCCAGAAATTATATAAAAATAATCACTTTAACAGTGTAATACAAGAGGAATAGTCTACAATTTGTATTGTTCTCAGATTAAAAACTGAGGAACAATAAATTATGATTTCAAAATGAATACATAAAATGTTCAATTTTTTTTAAAGTTAGTTTACCAAATTATATATTTCCTGAATTTAATCATGAGGAAATATCAGACAAGCCCAATGTGAAGGGCATCCTAAAAAATAATTGACCAAACTCTTTAAAAGCACCAATAAAAAAACAAGGAAAGACCGAGGAACTGTTCCAAATTAAGACTAAGGAGACATAGCAACTAAATGCAACACAGCATCCTAAATTTTATCTTGGACCAGAAAAGGGTATCAGTGAATAAACTGGGGCAGCTTGAACAGCCTATGAAATCAGATCGGGGTCAGTGAACTCTTCTATGTAAAGGACCAGACAGCAGATGTTTTAGGATCTGTGAGCCACATAATGTCTCTGTTACATATCCCTCTTTGCCTTTTTTAAAAATAATTCTTTAAAAATGTATAATCCGTCTTAACTTACAGACCTTACAATATATGCAGTAAGCCTGATTTTGATAATCATACCATCAAAATGTAAGCTCAATATTAATATTTAGGGAAACCTGGGTGAAGATGGCACTTCAGACTGACACATAAATTCATATTATTTTATAACTTTCCCCTCAGTTCAAAATGAAGTTAAATAAAAGTTAATTAAATAAATAAATTTAAATCTTAATTTGATTATTTCCATGTAAATAACAACTGTGTCAACATCAAAGTTTTAGACTGAATTATATCAGCCTTCCTAGGTCCCCAGCATGAGCTGTAGATCATGGGGCTTCTCAGCCTCCATAATCACATAGACAATTCACCGTAATAAATGTGTGTGTGTGAGTGTGTGTGTGTGTCTCCTACTGGTTCTAATTTTTTGGAGAACCCTAATACACTCTCTGCGACCAGCGCACAGCCGCACTAAGCACGGGCTGCTGAGACCCGGCGCACTAAGCGCATGCGGCTGCGACCTGGCACACTAAGCAAGCGCGGCCGAGAGGAGCTACCCCACGTACAAGGTCAGGGGCAGAATCCGGGAGGACTCCATGCTGAACGGCGGCAGCCAAGAGGAGTTACCCCGCGTCCAAGGTCAGGGGCAGCGGCCGAGAGTGACAGGCTGCGACGGTGCAGGAACGGTGGAGAGGAGCTACCCCGCGTCAAATGTCAGGGGCAGCGGCCGGGAGGAGCCACCCCGCGCCCGAGGCCAGGGGCGGCGGCTGGGAGGAGCAACCCCACGTCCAAGGAGCGGTGGCTGCGCGGGAGGAGGGCCTAGGGGAGCTTTCCCATGTTGAAGGTCAGGAAGGGTGGCAGTGAGGAGATACCCTTCGTCCAAGATAAGGGGCAGTGGCTGCACTTTGCTGGAGCAGTCCTGAAGAGATACCCCACGCCCAAGGTAAAAGAAACCCAAGTAAGATGGTAGGTGTTGCAAGAGGGCATCAGAGGGCAGACACACTGAAACCATACTCACAGAAAACTAGTCAATCTAATCACACTAGGACCACAGCCTTGTCTAACTCAATGAAACTAAGCCATGCCTGCGGGCAACCCAAGACCGGCAGGTCATGGTGGAGAGGTCTGACAGAATGTGGTCCACTGGAGAAGGGAATGGCAAACCACTTCAGTATTCCTGCCTTGAGAACCCCATGAACAGTATGAAAAGGCAAAATGATATGATACTGAAGAACTCCCCAGATCAGTAAGTGCCCAACACTCTACTGGAGATCAGTGGAGAAGAGACTTCAGAAAGAATGAAGGGATGGAGCCAAAGCAAAAACAATACCTAGCTATGGATGTGACTGGTGATAGAAGCAAGGTCCGATGCTGTAAAGAGCAATATTGCATAGGAACCTGGAATGTCAGGTCCATGAATCAAGGCAACTTGGAAGTGGTCAAACAGGAGATGGCAAGAGTAAACATCGATATTCTAGGAATCAGAGAGCTAAAATGGACTTGGAATGGGTGAATTGAACTCAGATGACCATTATATCTACTACTGCGGGCAGGAATCCCTCAGAAGAAATAGAGTAGCCATCATGGTCAACAAAAGAGTCCGAAATGCAGTACCTGGATGCAATCTCAAAAACGACAGAATGATCTCTGTTCGTCTCCAAGGCAAACCATTCAATACCACAGTAATCCAAGTCTATGCCCCAACCAGTACCGCTGAAGAAGCTGAAGTTGAACGGTTCTATGAAGACCTACAAGATCTTTTAGAACTAACACCCAAAAAAGATGTCCTTTTCATTATAGGGGACTGGAATGCAAAAGTAGGAAGTCAAGAAACACCTGGAGTAACAGGCCAATTTGGCCTTGGAATGCGGAATGAAGCAGGGCAAAGGCTAATAGAGTTTTGCCAAGAAAACGCACTGGTCGTAGTAAACAGCCTCTTTCAACAACACAAGAGAAGACTCTACACATGGACATCACCAGATGGTCAACACTGAAATCAGATTGATTATATTCTTTGCAGCCAAAGATGGAAAAGCTCCATACAGTCAACAAAAACAAGACCAGGAGCTGACTGTGGCTCAGATCATGAACTCCTTATTACCAAATTCAGACTTAAATTGAAGAAAGTAGGGAAAACCACTAGACCATTCAGGTATGACCTAAATCAAATCCCTTATGATTATACAGTGGAAGTGAGAAATAGATTTAAGGGCCTAGATCTGATAGATAGAGTGCCTGATGAACTATGGAATGAAGTTCGTGACATCATACAGGAGACAGGGATCAAGACCATCCCCATGGAAAAGAAATGCAAAAAAGAAAAATGGCTGTCTGGGGAGGCCTTACAAATAGCTGTGAAAAGAAGAGAGGTGAAAAGCAAAGGAGAAAAGGAAAGATATAAGCATCTGAATGCAGAGTTCCAGAGATTAGCAAGAAGAGATAAGAAAGCCTTCTTCAGTGATCAATGCAAAGAAATAGAGGAAAAGAACAGAATGGGAAAGACTAGAGATCTCTTCAAGAAAATTAGAGATAACAAGGGAACATATCATGCAAAGATGGGCTCAATAAAAGACATAAATAGTATGGACCTAACAGAAGCAGAAGATATTAGGAAGAGGTGGCAAGAATACACAGAAGAACTGTACAAAAAAGATCTTCATGACCCAGATAATCACAATGGTATGATCACTCATCTAGAGCCAGACATCCTGGAACGTGAAGTCAACTGGGCCTTAGAAAGCATCACTACGAACAAAGCTAGTGGAGGTGATGGAATTCAGTTGAGCTATTTCAAATCCTAAAAGATGATGCTGTGGAAGTGCTGCACTCAACATGCCAGCAAATTTGGAAAACTCAGCAGTGGCCACAGGACTGGAAAAGGTCAGTTTTCATTCCAATCCCAAAGAAAGGCAATGCCAAAGAATGCTCAAACTACCGCACAATTGCACTCATCTCACATGCTAGTAAAGTAATACTCAAAATTCTCCAAGCCAGGCTTCAGCAATACGGGAAACATGAACTCCCTGATGTTCAAGCTGGTTTTAGAAAAGGCAGAGGAACCAGAGATCAAATTGCCAACATCCGCTGGATCATGGAAAAAGCAAGAGAGTTCCAGAAAAACATCTATTTCTGCTTGATTGACTATGCCAAAGTCTTTGACTGTGTGGATCACAATAAACTGGAAAATTCTGAAATAGATGGGAATACCAGACCACCTGACCTGCCTCTTGAGAAATCTGTATGCAGGTCAGGAAGCAACAGTTAGAACTAGACATGGAACAACAGACTGGTTTCAAATAGGAAAAGGAGTACATCAAGGCTGTATATTGTCATCCTACTTATTTAACTTATATGCAGAGTACATCATGAGAAATGCTGGACTGGAAGAAACACAAGCTGGAATCAAGATTGCCAGGAGAAATATCAATAACCTCAGATATGCAGATGACACCACCCTTATGGCAGAAAGTGAAGGAGGAGATTGAAAAAGTTGGCTTAAAGCTCATCATTCAGAAAACGAAGATCATGGCATCCGGTCCCATCACTCCATCGGAAATAGATGGGGAAACAGTGGAAATAGTGTCAGACATTATTTTTGGGGGCTCCAAAATCACTGCAGATGGTGACTGCAGCCATGAAATTAAAAGACGCTTACTCCTTGGAAGAAAAGTTATGACCAAACTAGATAGCATAATCAAAAGCAGAGACATTACTTTGCCGACTAAGGTCCGTCTAGTCAAGGCTATGATTTTTCCTGTGGTCATGTATGGATGTGAGAGCTGGACTGTGAAGAAGGCTGAGGGCCGAAGAATTGATGCTTTTGAACAGTGGTGTTGGAGAAGACTCTTAAGAGTCCCTTGGACTGCAAGGAGACCCAACCAGTCCATTCTGAAGGAGATCAACCCTGGGATTTCTTTGGAAGGAATGATGCTAAAGCTGAAACTCCAGTACTTTGGCCACCTCATGCGAAGAGTTGACTCATTGGAAAAGACTCTGATGCTGGGAGGGATTAGGGGCAGGAGGAAAAGGGGACGACAGAGGATGAGATGGCTGGATGGCATCACGGACTCGATGGACGTGAGTCTGAGTGAACTCCGGGAGATGGTGATGGACAGGGAGGCCTGGCGTGCTGCGATTCACAGGGAGGCCTGGGGTTGCAAAGAGTCGGACACAACTGAGTGACTGAACTAAACTGAATACACTGTCTATTCTTCCATCCTTCCGCCAGGGTAACCAGTAATCCACTTGCTGTCCCTGTGCCTATTCTGGACATTACATACGAATGGAATCATACAATACGGGGGTGTTGTGTCTCACTGACTTCACTCAGCATGTTTTCAAAGCTCATCTATGTGGCAGCATTCATTAGTACTTCATTCCTTTTCATTGTCAAATAATAGTACAGGTATGGACATACCACACCATGTTTAGCCATCATTAATCAACTGATGAGAGATCTGTGTGGTTTCCACTTTCCGGATATTATGGATAATACTTCTGTAACATTTGTGTACAAGTCTTTGTGTAGACATGTTTCATTTCTCTTGGGTATATATGTAGGAGTAAAACTGCTAAGTCATATGGTAACTCTATGTTTTTTGAGTAACTGACAAACTGTCTTCCAAGACGATTATACCACTTCACACTCCTACCAGCAATGCATGAGGGTTCAAATTTCTCCACATGCTCGCTAACACTTGTTTTTATCTGTCTTTTGTATTACTGCCATCCTACTTCAGTTCAGTTCAGTTCAGTCACTCAATCGTGTCCAACTCTCTGCGACCCCATGAATCACAGCACGCCAGGCCTCCCTGTCCATCACCAACCCCCGGAGTTCACTCAAACTCACATACATTGAGTCGGTGTTGCCATCCAGCCATCTCATCCTCTGTCGCCCCCTTTTCCTCCTGCCCCCAATCCCTCCCAGCATCAGAGTCTTTTCCAATGAGTCAACTCTTCGCATCAGGTGGCCAAAGTACTGGAGTTTCAGCTTTAGCATCATTCCTTCCAAAGAACACCCAGGGTGACAAGTAATATCTCAAATAGTTTCACAGTCTAAAACTGTAAAACAATCAAATGACTGTCATCTTAATCAAATCAAAATAATTTTACAGAAGTTGCTGTAATTTAACACAAAAGTTAACATATGATTAGGTGATAATTTCTCCAATGAAGGGAATGGAGACACCCGCTACAGCTGGCCCTTGAACATTAGTTTGAACAGTATGGATCCACTTAAATGTGGGTGTTTTTTTTTTCAATTGACAGGTACTACAGTACTACACAATCTGAGATTGACTGAACCCACAAATGTTGAAACATGAATGTAGACAGCTGAATATACAGTTATAAGTGGATTTTCAGTACCCCTAGCCCCTGCACTGTCCAATGGTCAGTTGTACTCAATAAAAAGAAACTAAGTGATAATGTCTTCTTAAAACAGAGTTTGCTTGAAATCTGATGTCTGGTTAAATAGATGATTAATATACTTACTGCCTCTCATTATACTAAATTCATATGTGCATATATCTATGTTCCATGAATATATTTTTTATTCTAAAATGCTTTGAAAAAAAAAATACCACACAGTAGGAATTTTAAAAATAGACTTTTCCTGATTGTATGGTATACTAGTCAACTAGACTAATTCTCCTGCCAAAAACAATTTTGAAACACTAGAAAAAAATTTTAATAGTCCCACTACACTAAAAAACTGACCAAAAAATTATGAAATTATCAGACTAAAACCCAAGTAAAGGTAGAAATTCAAAGAAGTTAGTATAAAAACAAATATATTTACTTTGAGGATATTTGTAAGAAGAGGTGAACTTGAGCCTTGGTTTCTAGGACCTTTTGGAAACAGAGGGTTCAGGAGCAGAAAACGTAAGCCTTCACATAAATAGCCTAAAAGTAAGCTCCCCAGACAGACAGGAGTATGGGGAGTGTAAGAGTACACTAGAAATAAACCCACTCCTGTGTTCTTGCCTGGAGAATCCCAGGGATGGGGGAGCCTGGCGGGCTGCCGTCTATGGGATCACACAGAGTCGGACACGACTGATGCGACTTAGCAGGAGCAGCAGCAGTGTAGGACTTTTACATATCTTGAATCTTGGACACACAAGGAATGAGGGGAGAAAACCAACAACTCATAAACAAAAGCTGTCCTTCAAAAGGTTTTAGCCAAACTTTATACTTCCTGGGTGGTCCAAATATGTCAAGGTATGTGTCTAGTTTAAAGCAGTCCTGTACCAATAGTGAGCGCCTCTAGATGCCTGGCAGAAGCAAAAGCAAATCGTGCCTGGAGGAATTTCCATGGGTAACATTCAAAGAAATAGGTGCTCACAGTTCAAAAACTCAATATACAAATAAATAAGCCTCTTTGTAAAGTCCAGGAGAATCAGATCTACAAGGCTTTTAATACTGAAGTGATCAGAAACAGAATATAAAACAAGTATTCCTGTTATGTCCACAGAAATAAAAGGAACTGAAAATAAGAGTAAAAACAAGTACCTACTAAAAATGAGCAAGTCTTTTTCAAAATGACTACCTGAAAAAGTACCAAAGACAGTATCTATTAAATAATACAATACAATAAGTGGAAAACTCAATGAATTAATTTGATAACAGATTAAATACAATTGAAGAAATTATAAACTAGAAGGCATATCCAAATAAATTATTGAAAATGCAATATATAGCAACAAAGGGACTCAAAAAATAGAGATTAAAAGATAAGGATGGTAAAATGAACATTTAAAACATCTGATAAGAGTTCAAAAAAAGAAAAAGAAAATAGTGAGAATAGGGAAAACATAATATACGAAGAGTAGGAGGTCAAGTATTTTCTGGAACTGATAAAAGACATCAATCCACAGACTGAAGAAGCTAAATGAATCACAAACAGGATAAAGAGAAAGAATTCCACATCTGGACAGACAATCAAATGTTGGACACACAGTCAAATGTAGAACATCAAAGACAAAGACACTATCTTAAAAGCAAACAGAAAGGGAGATAGATAACCTTCAAAGGAATGACAAATTGACAGATGACTTCCCTGCAGCAACAAGAAGATCTAGCAGAAAACAGAATGATTTCTTCAGTATACTAGAAGTCTACATTTATGAACATATCTTTGAAGAATGAGGGTAAAAAACAAAAATATGCTAAACTCCACTCATAATATGAGAAATTAAAACTTAAACAAAATGCTGTTTCTATCCTATCATATTGGCAAAAGCTCAAAAGTTTGACGACACACTCTAACCCTAAGTCTGTGAGGAAACTGGCATTCTTGTATGTTGCTGGCCAGAGCAACAACCCCTGTGAAGCAGAATTTGGCACTATGTAACAGAACTACGTATGCATTTATTCTTGATCTAGCAACCCCTCCTCTAGGATTTTATTCTACAGGCATACCTCTACAAATACATAACAATACATGTACCAGTTACTCACTGTTATATTGTTTGTAATAAAATATGAGAAACAAAATGTCAAGCAAAAAAAATGTTTAAAAACCTACTGCACATATAAATACAAAAGAGTACTATGCAGGCAAAAAGTGTAAGAAGGACCTCCATGAATGAGTAGGGAATGATTTTTAGAATATACTGTCAAACAAAAACAATGCAATAAGCAATAAAGTATGACTAGATTTAGTTCACAAAAAAGGTAAACATAAAAATGTGTTTGAGTATATAAATAAACACCCATAAATATACATGTGTGAACACACACAGAATGCAGTTATTTTGCAAAAATAAACACAGAATAACAAAAAAATTAATAAAAATGAATATTTAAAAGACGTGCACTGGAAGGGAGTGGGAAATACACAATTATAAATGACACTTTTTCTCAGCATTCTTTCATATGTAGCTTTGACTTTTGATATAGTCAAAAGTTAAAATCAAATAAAAAAGACAGAGACTAATACTTCCAGGAATATGGAGTAGACGCTGTGGAGTAGATGCTTTTTCTTATGCTTTCTCACTAACTACAACTAAAAACCCTACACATTATATATACTGAATAAAACAGAAAATGACTTTGAACTGGGGAGAAAGGAAAGCTAACCAACTAGTTAGTATCTTAGGATTCAAGCAACAACTTGGTGGTGAGTTACTGGGGATTTTTGCGGGGGTTTATATTCCAGGTTTGGAGCTAAGTTCAGTTCAGTTCAGCCGCTCGGTCATGTCCGACTCTTTGCGACTCCATGGACTGCAGCACACCAGGTGTCCATGTTCACCACCAAATCCCAAAATTTGCACAAACTCATGTCCATCGAGTTGGTGATGCTCTTCAACTCTGTTTTCCCCTTCTCCTTCCACCTTCAATCTTTCCTGGCATCAGGGTCTTTTCCAATGAGTCCATTTCTTCACATCAATGGCCACAGTACTGGGGTGTCAGCTTCAGCATCAGTCCTCCCAATGAATATTCAGAACTGATTACCTTTAGGATTGAGTGGTTTGATCTCCTTGCAGTCCAAGAGACTCTCAAGAGTCTTCTCCAACACCACAGTTTGAAAGCATCAGTTTTGCACTCAGCTTTCTGTATGGTCCAACTTTCACATCCATACACGACTACTAGAAAAATTAAATGTAATTCTCCAGGCCAGAATACTGGAGTGGGTAGCCTTTCCCTTCTCCAGGATATCTTCCCAACCCAGGAACTGAACCCAGGTCTCCCTCATTGCAGGTGGATTCTCTATCAGCTGAGGAAACAGGGAAGACCATAGCTTTGACTAGACAGACCTCTGTTGGGAAAGTAATGCCTCTGCTTTTTAATATGCTTGTTGGACATTAACAGGTTGGATCTCCTTGCAGTCCAAGGGACTCTCAAGAGTCTTCTCCAACACCACAGTTTAAAAGCATCAATTCTTCTGCGCTCAGCTTCCTGTATGGTCCAACTTTCACATTCATACATGACTACTGGAAAAACCGTAGCCTTGACTAGATGGACCTTTGTCAGCAAAGTAATGTCTCTGCTTCTGAAAATGCTGTCTAGATTGATCATAACTTTCCTTCCAAGGAGCAGTGTCTTTTAAGTTCATGGTTACAATAACCATCTTCAGTGATTTTGGAGTCCAAGAAAATAAAAGTCTCTCACTGTTTCCACTGTTTCCCTTCTATTTGTCATGAAGTGATGGGACCAGATGCCATGAACTCAGTTTTCTGAATGTTGTGTTTTAAGCCTACTTTTTCACTCTCCTCTTCACTTTCATCAAGAGGCTCTTTAGTTCTTATTTGCTTTCTGCTATAAGGGTGATGTCATCTGCATATCTGAGGTTATTGATATTTCTCCCAGCAATCTTGATTCCAGCTTGTGCTTCATCCAGCCCAGTGTTTCTCATGATGTACTCTGCATATAAGTTAAATAGGCAGGGTGACAATATACAGCCTTGATATACTCCTTTCCCAATTCAGAACCAGTCTGTTGTTCCATGTCCAGTCCTAACTGCTGCCTCCTGACCTGCATACAAGTTTCTCAGGAGGCAGGTCAGGTGGTCTGTTATGCCCATCTCTTGAAGAATTTTCCACAGTTTCTTGTGATCCACACAGTCAAAGGCTTTGGCATAGTCAATAAAGCAGAAATAGATGTTTTCTGGAACTCTCTTGCCTTTTCCATGATCTAGCAGATGTCGGCAATTTGATCTCTGGTTCCTCTGCATTTTCTAATACCAGCTTGAACATCTGGAAGTTCTTGGTTCACATACTTTTGAAGCCTCGCTTGGACAATTTTGAGCATTACTTTGCTAGTGTGTGAGATGAGTGCAATTGTGTGGTAGTTTGAACATTCTTTGGCACTGCCTTTCTTAGGGAGTGGAATGAAAATTGACCTTTTTCAGTCCTGTGTCACTGCTGAGTTTTCCAAATTTACTAGCATATTGAGTGCAGCACTTTCACAGCATCATCTTTTAGGATCTGAAATAGCTCAACTGGAATTTCATCACATCCACTAGCTTTGTTTGTAGGGATGCTTCCTAAGTCCCACTTGACTTCATGCTCCAGGATGTCTGGTTCTAGGTGAGTGATCACACCATTGTGGAATCTGGGTCATAAAGATCTATTTTATATAGTTCTTCTGTGTATTCCTGCCACTTCTTCCTAATATCTTCTGCTTCTGTTAGGTCCATACCATTTCTGTCCTTTATTGTGCCCATCTTTGCATGAAATGTTCCCTTGGTATCTCTAATTTTCTTGAAGAGATCTCTATTCTTTCCCATTCTGTTCTTTTCCTCTATTTCTTTGCATTCATCACTGAGGAAGGCTTTCTTATCTCTCCAGGCTACTCTTTGGAACTCTGCATTCAAATGGGTGTATCTTTCCTTTTCTCCTTTGCCTTTAGCTTCTCTTTTCTCAGCTATTTGTAAGGCCTCCTCAGACAACCATTTTGCCTTTTTGCATTTCTTTTTCTTAGGGTGATGTCTCAACAAAAACCTGTTCTCTCTTACCAAAGGACAAGGAAAGAAATAACCCAGCATGAATCATTCTACTCCAGGCAAATATCAGAGACAATACTGTGTACTGTACCCCGATTCACAACAAACTGTGGAAAATTCTGAAAGAGATGGGAATACTAGACCACCTGACCTGCCTCTTGAGAAACCTGTATGCAGGTCAGGAGGCAACAGTTAGAACTGGACATGGAACAACAGACTGGTTCCAAATAGGAAAAGGAGTACATCAAGGCTGTATATTTTCACTCTGCTTATTTAACTTATATGCAGAGTACATCATGAGAAGTGCTGGGCTGGATGAAGCACAAGCTGGAATCAAGAATGCTGGGAGAAATATCAATAACCTCAGATATGCAGATGACACCACCCTTATGGAAGAAAGCGAAGAAGAACCAGAGCCTCTTGATGAACGTGAAAGAGGAGAGTGAAAAAGCTGGCTTAAAGCTCAACATTGAGGAAACTAAGATCATGGCATTTTGGGGGGCTCCAAAATCACTGAAGATGGTGAGTGCAGTCATGAAATTAAAAGACACTTACTCCTTGGAAGGAAGGTTATGACCAACCTAGATAGCATATTAAAAAGCAGAGACATTACTTTGCCAACAAAGGTCCATCTAGTCAAGGCTATGGTTTTTCCAGTAGTCATGTATGGATGTGAGAGCTAGACTATAAAGAAAGCTGATTGCCTAAGAATTGATTCTTTCGAACTGTGGTGTTGGAGAAGACTCTTGAGAGTCCCTTGGACTGCAAGGAGATCCAACCAGTCCATCCTAAGGGAGATCAGTCCTGAGTGTTCATTGGAAGGACTGATGTTGAAGCTGAAACTCCAATACTTTGGCCACCTGATGTGAATAATTGACTCACTGGAAAAGACCCTTACCAGGGTCCAGCCCCGGTGGATGGATCCAGGGAATTCAAAGGGTGGACAGCGTTGGCGAGGAAAGACTTATTTATTGATTGATATAAGATTAGATTAAGAAACAACAGCGTAGTAGGAAAATTAAGTGGAGGAAGAGGGCTGAATAACTTGGATTACGTGGAAGACCAATGAAATTCCAGACAAGGAATTTGCACCATCTACATTGGGCCACCGGCGCTCGCTTGAATATCTAAGGGTGCCTCGCCTTAGGCTCCCTCTCGCGCAGGTCTTAACAGCCAGGGCAAGTAAGTAGACTTGGCGAGCCTCCGTGCCCCAGATGGGAATTCAGCCTGAAATTAAAGAGGAAAAGGACAAAGAGAGAGAGAGACACGGGGGAAACCAGTCCAGCGACTGGCTCTGTCCTCTATTGTTCAGAAGGCCTTTTATACTTTGGATAAAACATGGAGATCAATGGGTAACACAAAGTTATGCAGCGTTAGCAGTCCAGACTCTTATTAAAACCAGGCTTTTCTCTCTGCATACCTAATTGTATACACAAGTCTTAGGTAATTTACATCATCTTCCAGCCAAAAGGGCCAATTAACATTTACAGCCTTTTTTCTGATAAGGGTTTGTCAACCAGAAGACTTATTTGTGTTGATCTTCCCAAAGTCTGGTGCCATTCTCAGAAAGCACTAAATAAAGTTACATTCTTACATAGCAAAGATTCAGCAGTTTATAACAAGTAAAGGGAGTACAGTGATTTACAACAAAAGAGAAGCAATTAACTCAAAAGTCTAGTGTTGCTAACATCAAAACTACTATATATCTTTTTCCATATCCCGTTTACATTGATTAACATCCTCCCAGGTGCCTAAAAGATAAAGAATATTGGAGGCCTGGTGGCAATCATTGAGTCAAGAGTGAAAACCCATCACCAATATGATTTTTAGCTCTTTAGAAAAGGCTCTGTATCTTTAAGACACTTTTAAGCTTTGTGCTTCTCGCAGTTGGGGGGCTGTAAGCAATTCACAAGCTGTAAGAGGTCCGGGGGACCTGTTAGGCAAGCTAGAGAGCTATCAGGGGGGTTTTAACTGAAACATCCCTTTCAAATGCAGAAGACTAAAGCCCTGATTTGACTTTTTCCAGAGAATATTAGAAGAGTGGAAAAGCAGGCAGATTCTTATTTTTTTTTTGGGGGGGGGGGGGCGCGGATGCTCAGGAAACGCCAGGGGGAACTCCTGAAGTCTGATCACGACCTTACGTATGTCAGCTTCCTTCCTCATGACCTTGTCACGGGCGGAATTCCTCACGCTGGCTCCCGGAAGACCCTGATGCTGGGAAGGATTGATGGTGGGAGGAGAAGGGGACAACAGAGGATGAGATGGTTGGATGGCATCACCGACTCAATGGAGATGAGTTTGGGTAAACTCTTGGAGTTGGTGATGGACAGGGAGGCCTGGCGTGCTGCAGTCCATGGGGTTCCAAAGAGTCAGACACAACTGAGCGACTGAACTGAACTGTACCCTGATTTATGACAGCAAAGGCCAGGAAAGTGGGAAGAACCTAGACTTCTATACTTGAAAGATTCTAATGAGATATCTCAACACTTTGAACAGGTAAAATCAGATACCGAGTGGAAAGACAGGATGAGGTCATCTCTACCATCGTGTCAGTAGAGGCCACATGGAGAGCCCCAACTCCCACCCAGCAGTGACAGAAAGCAGACACTCCATTCGGTGTCAATTAAAGAGGCAGCACTTTCCTTATTCTGCTAGAGTGGTACCAAGAAAGTCAGTAAAAATTAGGTTTAAGATCCAGAATCTTATAACAACAAGAATGTCCACGTTTCAACTGAAAATCAGTAGTCATAGCAAGAAAACAAGAACTCACACCAATGAGAAATTATAGCAAATGCCAACACCAAGATGACAGAGATATTAGAATTATCTGACAAGGAATTTGAAACAGCATGACTTCTCAGTGCTTCAGTGAGTCATTACAAAATGCCTGAAACAAAGAAAAATATAGAAAGTCTCAGAAATCATCTCAAAGAGACAGAAGAATAAACAACCAAACAATATGAGAACTGATACAATAACCAAAATAAAAATCCCTGTGAACAGGCATCAACAGGAGAATGGAAGAGGAAAGTTTCAATGAACTGGAAGAAAGAATAATAGAAATTACCCAATTTTAACAGAAAGAAAATATTCCCAAAAAGAATGAACAGAAATTCAAGCACTACAGGATTATAATAATTAAAAAAAATCTAACATCCATTTTATTGATGTCCCAAATGGATAGGACAAACAGATAAGGTTGCAAAAGCAGAAGAAATAATGGCTGAAAACTTCCTGAATTTGACTGGAAACATAACCTACAAGATTAAAGGGCTGAGCAAACCTCAAATAAGACAAATCCAAAGAAATCAAGTCAGCCCATCATATTCAAACTTTGCATAACCAAATGAACAGAAAAAAAGTCTTAAAGGGAGCCAGAGAAAAACAACTCCTTACCTAAATGGGAAAAATAATTCAGACAACACTGGATTTATCATCAGAAGCCATTTATCATTTATCATCAGAAGGAAGTAGAATGACTCTTTTTCAAGTGCTAAAAGAAAAGAACATCAATCGAGAATTCAGTTCAGTTTAGTTGCTCAGTTAAGAATTATACACCCAGTAAACACATCCTTCAGGAATAAAGGAAAAATCAAGACTTTCTGAAATGAAGGAAAGCTAAGAGAAACGTCACCAGCAGACTTGCTGTGAAAGAAGGGCTAAAGTGAAAGTTTAGTCACTCAGTAGTGTCCGACTCTTTGCAACTTCATGGACTGCAGCCTACCAGGCTCCTCTGTCCGTGGGATTTCCCAGGCAAGAGTGGAGTGGGTTGCCATTTCCTTCTTTCTAAATAGAAAGGCAACAATAAAAGAAGGAACTTCTGAAAATCAGAGGAAACAATATAGGAAAACAAAAAAGTAGATAAATATATTTATTTTGCTCCTGAGTTTTCTCAGTTATATTTGACAATTAAAACAGAAATTATAATACTGTCTGATATGGTTCTAAACATGTGGAAGAAATACTTAAGATGGTTATACTATAAATGGGTAGAGGACAAGGGATATAAAGGGAAGTAAGGTTTCTATTTTTATTTATGGGGGCTCAAAAATCACTGCAGATGGTAACTGCAGCCATGAAATTAAAGGATGCTTGCTCCTTGGAAGAAATGTTATGACCAACCTAGACAGCATATTAAAAAGCAGAGACATTACTCTGCAACAAAAGTCTGTCTAGTCAAAGCTATGGTTTTTCCAGTAGTCATGTATGGATGTGAGAGTTGGACTACAAAACAAAGCTGAGCACCGAAAAATTGATGCTTTTGAACTGTGGTGTTGGAGAAGACTCTTGAGAGTCCCTTGGACTGCAAGGAGATCCAACCACTCCATCCTAAAGGAAATCAGTCCTGAATATTCACTGGAAGGACTGATGTTGAAGCTGAAGCTCCAATACTTTGGCCACCTGATGTGAAGAACTGACTCACTGAAAAAGACCGTGATGCTGGGAAGGACTGAAGGCAGGAGGAGAAGGGGACGACAGAGTATGAGATGGTTGGATGGCATCTCCAACTCAATCAACATGAGTTTGAGTAAACTCTGGGAGTTGGTGATGAACAGGTAGGCGTGGCGTGCTGCAGTCCATGAGCTTGCAAGCAGTCAAACACGACTGAGCGACTGAACTGAACTGAAGGTTTCTATACTTCACTCAAAATGGTCAAAGGGTACTAACAGATCATGATAAGCTGACTATGTATACCTAAAAATTAAACATAGAGAATACTAAAAAATATTACAGATATAATGGAAGTCTACAAAATGCCCAAATAACTCACAGGAAGACAGAGAAAAGAAAGAGCAGAAACAAACAAAAAAAAAAAGACAGAAAACAAAAAAATAATGCCAAACTTAATCCCTAATTTATCAATAATTACATTAAATATAAATGGTCTAATTAAAGACAAAATGGCTTTAAAAAAACAACTTATGCTGCATAAAAGAAATTCACTTCAGGACTTCCCTGGTGGTCCAGTGGTTAAGAACTCACCTGCCAAAGCAGGCAACATGGGTTGGATCCATGCTCCAGAAAGATTTCACGTGCTGTGGGACAAATAGCCCACACATAACAACAACTGAGTCCACACTCTAGAGTCCTCAAGTCACAGCTACCGAGCCCGCATGCTGCAACTACTGAATCTTGCCCTAGAGTCTGTGCTCTGCACAAGAAGAATCTCCACCACAATGAAAAGACCATGCACCACAAATACAGAGTAGCCCCTGCATACCACAACTAGAGAAAAGCCCACGGTCAGCAATAAAGACCTAGTGCAGCCAAAAATAAATTAACTAAAATTTAAAAAATAAAGAACCTCACTTCACATTTAACAATATAGGCAGACTAGAAATAAAAGGAAGGGAAAGATATGTCAAGAAAATATTAATCAAAGGAAAGCAGGTATGCCTCTATAAATACCACAAAAAGTAAACTTCAAAGCAAAGAAAGTTACCAGAGATACAGAGATATTAGAGGGTGATAAAAGGGTCATCTAATAAGACAGAGCAATTCTAAATGTGTGTGCACCAAACAACAGAGCTGCAAATGTATATGAAGCAAAAACTGAAAACCCTGAAAGGAGTAAAAGACAAATCCGTAACTAAGTATAAGACATTAACAATCCTTTTCAACAAATGACAGAAAATATTAGAAAACAAGGATGTACTAAACAACACAAGCAACCAGTAGAATCTAACCGACAGTTATAGAACACTTCACCTAACAGAATACCCATACTTCTTAAGTGTCGATAAACCCATGAATCGATGAATTGGACCAGTTGTTGTTGTTTACTTGCTGAGCTGTGTCTAACTCTTTGCGACCCCATGAACTGCAGCAAGCCAGGCTTCCCTGTCCTTCACTATCTCCTAGAGTTTGCTCAAACTCAAGTCCATTGATTCAGCGATGCCATCCAACTGTCTCATCCTCTGGGGCCTTCTTTTCCTCCTGTCCTCAATTTTTCCCAGCATCAGGGTCTTTTCCAATGAGTCAGCTCTTCGCACCAGGTGGCCAGAGTATTTGTGCTTCAGCTTCAGCATCAGTCCTTTCACTGTATTTTCAGGACTGATTTCCTTTAGGATTGACTGGTTTGATCTCCTTGCTGCCCAAGGGGCTCTCAAGAGTCTCCTACAGCACAGTTCAAAAGCATCAATTCTTTGACATTCAGCCTTCCTTATGGTCCAGTTCTCCCATCTGTACATGACTATTGGAAAAACCACAGCTTTGACTATAAGGACCCTTTTCGGCAAAATGATGTCTCTGCTTTTTAATATGCTGTCTAGGTTTGTCATAGCTTTTCTTCCAAGAAGCAAGCATTTTTAAATTTCATGGCTGCAGTCACCATCTGCAGTGATTTTGGAGCCCAAAAAAATAGTCTGTCACTGTTTCCATTTTATCCCCATCTATTTGCCATGAAGTGATGGGACTGGATGTCATGATCTTAATTTTTTTAATGTTGAATTTTAAGCCAGCTTTTCACTCTCCTCTTTCACCTTCATCAAGAGGCTCTTAAATTCCTCTTTACTTTTTGCCATTAGAGTGATATTATGCATGTCTGAGGTTATTGATATTTCTCCCAGTTTTAAGTTTAAAAGAATTAAAATCACACAAAATTTGTTCTGTGATTAAAATGAAAAACCAAGTAAAAAATTATATCAAGAAAACCTCCAAACACTTGGAAACTAAACAATGCTTCTAAATAATCCATGAATCAGAAAAATATATCAAGAGAAATCAAAACATGAGCTTAATGAAAGCTAAAATAAAACATATTAAAATTGTGGTGTACACCTAAAGCATTGTTGAGATGGATTTTCATAACAATAACTGCATACATCAGAAAAGAGGAAAAGCCTCAAATCAGTCATCTAAGTTCCCACATTTAAGATTCTTAAAAACCAGGCAGCACAAAATAAACTCAAAGCAAGCAAAAGAGAAGGAAGGACATAATAAAGATGAGAGAAGAAATCAATGACAATGAACTCAGAAAAATAATAGAGAAAATAAGTGAAACATAGAGCTAGTTCTGCAGACAGGTCAATAAAATTAACAAGACTGATGGGTACCCTGGTGGCTCAAGACAGGAAAGAATCTGCCTACAGCGCAGGAAACCTGAGTTCAGTCCCTGGGTCGGGAAGATCCCCTGGGGGAGGGCATGGCAACCCACTCCAGTATTCTTGCCTGGAGAATGCCATGGACAGAGAAGCCTGGCGGGCTACAGTCCGTGGGGTTGCAAAAACACAACTGAGCAACTAAGCACATATGCAGCAAGACTAATAAACAAAATTTTTAAAAAGACACAAACTACCAGTACCAGGAATGAAGCAGAGGATATTACTAAAGACCATTCAGACATCAAAATATAATTTGATCAAGATATAGAGTTTGTAGTACTCCCTAACTACAAACTCTACACACACAAATTTGACAACTTAGAATGAAATGGATCTATTCCTCAAAAATTACAAACTACCACAACTCACTCATTGGCAATAATTTGAATATTGTTTAATAAGGAAACTAAATTATTAATTTAATTTTTTAGTATTTTTATTGAAGTACAGTTGATTTATAATGTGTTAGTTCCTGGTTACAGCAAAGAGATCTATATATATATATGTATATGAATAATATTTTTCAGATTCTTTTCAATTACAATTTATTACAAGACACTGAATATAGTGTCCTGTGCTATACAGTACTGAAATAGTAATTTTAAAAATTTCCAGACCCAGATGACTTCACTAGAGAATTCCACCAAATGTTTAAGAAAAATGAGCATCAATTCTAAATAAGTTCTTTCAGAAAATAGGCTAGGAATAAAAAATTCCCAATTCATTGTATAAAACTAGTATTACTATTACCCTGATATCAAAACCACACAAAGTCTAAAAAAGAGAACTATAGACTAACACTCCTCATAAATATAGACATAAAGATCCTTCACAAATTATCAACAAACAGAATTCAGCAATATATCAAAAGAATTACACACCATAACCAAGTGATGCTTATTCCAGGGGTGCAAAGCTGACACATCTAACAAAATCTGATACTTATTCATAATAACAACTTTGATAAAACAGGAATAGAAAGGGATTTTCTCAAAAAAAAGACACCACAAAAAATCTAACACTAACATTGTACTTAGAGATGAAAAATCTAACGCTTCCCTCCTAAGGAGAAAAGAACAAGGCACAGATATCTGTCCTTATTCAACATAGTTCCAGAAGTTCTAGTCAGTGCAACAAAGCAGAAAAGGGGGAAAGGGAAAAGCCATATGAATTGGAGGCAAAAAACATAAATAAAACTGTAGCCACCTGCATATGAAATGACTGTCTAAATAGAAAATCCCCCGAAAAAAAACTTTTTTTAACTCTTGGAACTAATAAGTGAGTTCAACTAGGCCACAGAATGCAAAATAAACTGAATGAAAAATGAAAATCACTTACTTTTCTATATCCTAGCAATAAACATATACAAGCAATAAATTTGGCAATAAACACCAAGATTAAAAACTCAATACATGATGGATTCATGTTGATGTATGGCAAAACCAATACGATATTGTAAACTAATTAATCTCCAATTAAAATAAATAAATTTATATTAAAAAATAAAAACTCAATACATTTGTAATTTTTAAAACTGTAAATGTGAAAAAAAATTAAAAATAAAATAAAATAAAATTGTAAATGTGAGTGAGTGAAAGTCATCAGTCGTGTCCAACTCTTTGCAACCCCATGGACTGTAGCATGCCAGGCTCCTCTGCCAGGCAAGAATACTGGAGCGGTTAGCCATCTCTTCTCCAGGAGATCTTCCCAATCCAGGGATCAAACCCAGGTCTCTCATACTGCAGGCGGGTTGTAAATACTTATGTATGATTCAAACAAAATATATACAGGACTTATATGCTAAAAATTATACAATGTTGATGAAATAAATCAAAGATTTAAATAAATGGAGGGACATACCATGTTCACGGAACGAACAGTCAACACAGGAAAGATTTTTAACTCTCCCAAAGGTGACTTCGGAGAAGGCAGTGGCAACCCACTCCAGTACTCTTGCCTGGAAAATCCCATGGATGGAGGAGCCTGGTGGGCTGCAGTCCATGGGGTCTCGAAGAATCAGACATGACTGAGCGACTTCACTTTCACTTTTCACTTTCATGCATTGGAGAAGGAAATGGCAACCCACTCCAGTTTTCCTGCCTGGAGTATCCCAGGGACGGGGAAGCCTGGTAGGCTGCCATCTATGGGGTCGCACAGAGTCAGACACAACTGAAGCAACTTAGCAGCAGCAGCAGCAAACGTGACTTACAGGTTTATCACAATTCTTATCAAAATCCTAGCAAGAGTTATGTATTGGGTGGCCAAAAAGTTCATTCAGTTTGTGTGGTTTGTTTTTTTTTTTTTTGTAACACTGTATGGAAAAACGTCTTAGCCAACACAATAGATACAGAAAATGTTATTCTACAATTCATATGGAAAGGTAAAGGAACTAGAATAGCTAAAACAATTCTGAAAAAAAAGAAAACAAAGTAGGAAGAACCAGACTACCAGGTTTAAAGACACATTCTATCACTATAGT
This sequence comes from Ovis canadensis, assembly GCF_042477335.2. NCBI lineage: Eukaryota > Metazoa > Chordata > Mammalia > Artiodactyla > Bovidae > Ovis > Ovis canadensis. The sequence goes on along the minus strand of NC_091245.1, from coordinate 205,208,948 downwards.
AATCAACACTGTGTGGTATCAGCAGAGGAACAGACGCATAGATGAGTGGAACAGAATAGAGAAACAGACTCTACAATATATTTTTTGGTGCAAAAGCAGTTCAATAAAGGAAAGGCTGCCTTTTCAACAAGTACTGCTACAGTAATTTGGACATCCATAGGCAAACAAAAACAAAAAGAATTCACAAAACCTTGATCTTATACAAAAACTCCAAATGGATCATAGACTTAAATGTGAAACTGAAACCTCTAACGCCTTTAAGAAAAAATATAGGAAAAAAAATCTTTAGGATCTCAGGTTAAGCAAACAGTTCTAAAAAGCACCAAAAGCATCATCTATAAAAGGAAAATTTCATAAACCTGACTTCCATCAAAATTCTTAAATTTTGATCCACAAAGGACTCTGCAAGAGGATGAAAAGACAAGCTACAGAACTGTGGGAAAATGGGAACTACTGCTCTGACAAAAGACCAGTACACAGAATATATTAAGAACTCTCAAAACTCAACAGCCAAGAAAAAGACCAATTAAAGAAGAATAAAAGAAGTCTCTTCAGCAAACAGTATTGGAACAACTGGATATAAACATGCAAAAGCAAACAAATGCAGACACAGACTTTTTACTCTTCACATACATTAACCCAAAATGAAGCACAGGCCTAAATGTAAAATGCAAAACTATAAAACTCCTAAAAGATAACAAAGGAAAAAACCTAGATGTCCTTGGGTATGGTGATGCCTTTTTAAATATAACACCAAAGACAGGATCCATGAAATAAATAACTAATAACCTTGATTTATTTAAAAACTTCTGCTCTGTGAAAGAAAATATAAAGAGAATTAGAAAACAAGCCATAAACTGGAAGAAAATATCTGAAAGACGCACACATGGAACGGCCCAAACCTGGAATGGAACACTGACACCAGCAAAGCTGGACAGGGTGTGGAGCAACAGCAACTCTCATACATTTCCGGTGGAAATGAAAATAACACAGTCACTTTGGAAGACAGACTCTTACCATACAATCCAGCAATCACACTTCTTGGTATTTATTTACACAAAGGAGTTGAAAACTTACATTCACGCGGAAACCTGCACACAGATGTTAATGGCAGCTCTCTTCGTAACTGCCGAACATTAGAAGCAACCGAGATGTCCTTTAGTAGATGAACGAAGAAACTGTAGTGTGTAAGACCCCAGATAGCCGAAACAATCTTGAGAAAGAACAAAGCTGGCGGCACCATGCTTCCTGGCTTCAAACTGTACTTCATTCTTGGTGATGATTCTTTCAGATTTGATGTCAAAAGCAAAAATAAGGTGGGAACACGTCAAACTAAAAAGCTTATGCAGAGGAAAGGGAACCATCAACAAAATGAAAAAGTAACCTTCCCAGTGGGAGAAAATACCTACAAATCATATAACTGATTATGGGTTAATATCCAAAACATATAAGGAACTCGCTAAATTCAATAGCCAAAATGATCTGGTTTAAAAATGGGCGAACAATCTGAACAGACCTTTTTCCAAAGAAGACATACAGAAGGTCAGCACACACATGAAAAGGAGCTCAACATCACTAATCATCAGGGAAATGCAAGTCAGAACAAAAATGAGATATCACCTCACACCTGCTAGAACAGCTGTTATTAAAAAACACCCAAGAAATAACAAGAAATAAGCGCTGGTGAGGCTGTGGAGAAAAGGGAACCACTGTGTGCTGTTGGTGGGGATGCAAACTGGTGCAGCTGCTATGGAAAACAGTATGAACGTCTCTCAAAAAATTAAACACAGAACTACATATGATCCGGCAACTCCAGCTCCAGGTGTGTATTTGAAGAAAATGAAAATGCTGATTTGGAAAGACATACGCATCCCCCTGTTCACTGCCGCATTATTTACAACTGCCAAGACACTGAAATAATCTAAGTGTCCACCAGCAGATGAGCTGATAAAGAAAATGTGCTACATGTGTGGAATATTATTCAGTCATAAAAAAGACTGAAAGCTTGCCATTTGTGACAACATAGATGGACCTTGAAGGCACGACAGTAAGTTGATATAAATCAAACAGAAGAAGACAAATACCATATAGTCTCACTTACACGTGGATTAAAAGAAAAACAAACCTGAAAACTCACAGGTAGGGGAAACAGATTGGTGGTTGCCAGAAGCATGGTGATGAGAGAATGGGGCAAAATGAGTGAAGATGATCAAAATGGCCAAATTTCAGTTATAAAATAAACTACCATTAAGGATGCATGAGTGCCAAGTTGTTTCAGTCATATCCAACTCTGCGACCCTATAGACCATAGCCCACCAGGCTCCTGTGTCCATGGAATTCTCCAGGCAAGAATACTGGAGGGGGTTGCCATGCCCTCCTCCAGGGGATCTTCCCAACCCAGAGATCAAACCCACATCTTCTATGTCTCCTGCATTGGCAGGTGGGTTCTTTACCATTAGCACCACCTGATAATTGGGAATAGTTGCTTCAGTTATTTTAACTATAATAATAGTTAATAATACTCTACTGTATATTTTCAAGTTGCTACCAGAGTACATCTTAAATTAAAAGTTCTCAGCATGGGAAAAAAATCTGTAACTATGTATGGTGATGGATGTTAACTAGACTTACTGCGATGATCATTTCACTGTATACACAAATATTGAATCACTATGCGAAGAATTGATGCTTTTGAACTGTGGTGTTGGAGAAGACTCTTGAGAGTCCCTTGGACTGCAAGGAGATCCAACCAGTCCATTCTAAAGGAGATCAGCCCTGGGTGTTCTTTGGAAGGAATGATGCTAAAGCTGAAACTCCAGGACTTTGTCCACCTCATGCGAAGAGTTGACTCATTGGAAAAGACTCTGATGCTGGGAGGGATGGGGGGCAGGAGGAAAAGGGGATGACAGAGGATGAGATGGCTGGATGGCATCACGGACTCGATGGACGTGAGTTTGAGTGAACTCCGGGAGTTGGTGATGGACAGGGAGGCCTGGCGTGCTGCGGTTCACGGCGTCGCAAAGAGTCGGACACGACTGAGCGACTGAACTGAACTGATGCCGTACCCCTGAAACAAATGTCAGTTATACCTCAATTTACTTTTGTAAAATAATAATTAAATTAAAAAACTGTGGTATGTCCAGGTGATGGAATATTATTCAGCACTAATAAGAAATGAGCTACCAAGCCATGAAAAGACGTGGAGAAATGCACATTAATAAGTGAAAGAAGTCAGTCTGAAAAGACTATACACTGTATGATTCCAACTATACGACATTCTGGAGAAGATAAAACAATGGAGACAATGAAAAAAATCAGTGGTTTCCAAGGGGCGGGGTGAAACAGTGCACAGGGTATTTTTAGACCAGTGAAAACACTCTGTATGATATTATAAATGATGCACGTATGTCATTATTATCCATATTCATAGAATGTACAATACCTAGAGTGAAGCCTAAGGTAAACTGTGGACTCTAGATGATTATGATGTGTCCGTATAGGTTCATCCTAGGTTAAAAAAATGTACAACTCTGATAAATAATAATAGACAAGGCTATGCACATGTCGGGGCAAAATACACAGGAAAGCTCCCTAAATGCCTCTTGATTTTGCTGTAAACCTAAAACTGCTCTCAAAAAAGTCTTAAAAATTAAAGACACTTCACCAAAGAGGATATGCAAATGGTGAATAAGCATACCAATGTTAACTATCAGGTAGATGCAAATTAAAATCAAAATGAGTGATTAGTACACATCTATCAGATCACTGAAATAAAAACAGGAGCACCACCAGACACTGACAGGAAATGCGGTGGAGAAACTGGATCACTCATACATTGCTGGCAGGAATGGAAAATGGCACGGTAACCACAGAAAACAGTTTAGCAGTTTCTTAAAAACTGAATGTGCAACCTCCACATAACCAAGCACTTGTGCTTCTGGGCATTTATTTCAGAAAAATGAAGGCTTTTGTTCACACAGTAAACCATACACAAAGGTTTACAGAAGGCTTATTTATAATAACTAAAAACTAGAAACAACCCAGGTGTCCTTCAGTGGGTGAATGGGTCAACAAACCATGGTACATGTACAGCATGGAACACTACTTAGCCATCAAAAGGAACGAGCTATCGGTATACCCAACAAACAGAATGAATCGCCAGAGCTATTACGCAGTGTGAAAAAAGCCAACCCCCAAAGGTTACATAACATATGATCTATTTATATAACATCCTGGAAGTGACAAAATTAAAGAAACAGAGAAGAGATTAGTAATTGGCAGGGATTAATTAGGGCTGGTGCAGAAGGGAAAGTGAGTATGGCTATGAAGAGGCAACATGAGGTATCCTTGCAATGCTGAAACTGTTCCTGAACCTATATGTATCAATGACAATTTCCTGGTTGAGATATCATACTACAGTTCTGTGAAACGCTACCACTGGGAAACTGGATACAGAATATGTGGGATCTCTGTATTATTTCTCACAACTATATGCGAACCTACAAATTATCTCAAAATTAAAAGTTTAATTTAAAAAAAGATGAAAAAAGTATACCTGAAATTGATTCAGATCAGAAATAAATGAACCCAACTGATATCATGACCATACAGAAAAAAATTAACTCAAGAAACTTTCGAACAGAGTGTTCTGACTACATACATCCTTCCCAGGATATATTCTATCTTGAACTTTAAGTCATCAATTTGTCATTGGTAGTGAAACCAATATAATAATTCCTAGTTTATGGGTAGCTGAAAATAGAAGAAATGAGTAAATATTATGATATGATGGAAACCAGGGTTTTTACCCACAGAGAAGGCGGGCACAACTAAATGGGGAAAGATGAAGGAGACACACACTTTCTAAGTTTGTCCACTGAAAGTAATGTGTAGTAGCATCCCAGCAGAAATAAGCACATTAAAAACCCAGATAATGGTTTCCATACCATTCTTCACTGAGAGGAACATAGGTTTCTTGGAAAAATGATTCATTTCTGGCCTGGGGTGAGGAAATTACTAGGTAAGTCTGGAATATCTTGTTTCAGAAAGCAGTAAAGTAAAATGATAGAGACATGTCAAAAGGTCACAAAGCCATCTTGAAGAAGCTCTCATTGCCCAAATGTAGGACAATTTGAGCATCAAAAAAAAAAAAATATGATGCTTGTCATATTACCTAAAAAAGAAGAGATACAAAGAAATCTCTTCAAATGCCATCAAATGTTAGGAATGACAGAATTAGAATATCACTATCAACACACTGTAATAAGTGATTCACACAGTCTCCCCAGTCAATACTAAAATCAATGGGTTAAAGTTTATTGGGGAACAGGATATTCATTCAGTGTCAAAGTATCACTCCACAGTTACTTTTTCTTACTAAGTGATTAAAATAACTCTACAAAGAAGTAACAAAGAAGAAACAATATATCTATACTGATAGATATGGCAGTCGTCACCCTACGTAAGGAGAACACAAGGACCTATGTCTCCTCCTATTATGCTAAGCAAGGGATACAATAGCACAAATTTAATAACTAGGCAAAAATGTTCAACCTGAATCTAATAAGGCAAATGTAAAACACGGGATATACTACAGACAGTTAATCTGGACTCTTCAAAAACTTCAACAACACCCAAAAAAGTATGATTATTCTAGAATGTTTAAAGGGGAGACTGAAGTGATACAATAATGAAGTGTGATGCATGAATGTTTTTATTCCACTAATTTTATTTATTTCACTTGTTAAACCATTTTACTGAGGTATGACTGACACAGAAAAAGCTGTACAGATTTAATACATAAAATGTGATGAGTGCAGAGGTAAGTATACCCCTGTGTAACCATCACCACAGTCTATGCCATTAAAATATCCATGTGATATATGAATCTTGATAGGCTCTCGAAAAGTCAGCTACAAAGTTAATATTTTGACAGTTAAGGAAACTGTATGTTAGATGGTGTTGCTGAATTCATGTTACTGTCTTAGGCGTGATTAGTACTGTGGTTTCATAGGAAAATGAGAGGCATGCTGACATATTTAGGTGAAATGTCATGTCAGCAACTTATTTTTAAATGGCTTAAGAAAAAAAGCACATGTATGTGCATATGTGTGTGTGTGCAGACAGAAGGAAAAAACAAATGAATCTAACAGACACAAAATACCGCAATTATTACACAAAATACCAAATTATTACAAAACTCTTTTAGTGTTTTCATTTCACTAAAGGTCTGTTTAAATGAGATACAAAGGAAGAAATAACATTCTATATCACACCAAGAATCAATAAGCACTAGGGAGGTTAAAAATTTGTCCTGAACGGACTTTTTCAGGGCACTGTGCAGATACAGCTGGAGAGATTTACTGTAGCTGCTGACCAGGTCAGACATTGCACGTTTTTGGTAGTGTGCTTACAGAATACTGCTAAATATCAGAATATTGAAGAACAAACCAACAATAAGAACAAAGGAAACACAAAACAAAAATTCTATGAATTTTAGTAAAGTAACTTGCAAAAACAATTAAATCTACTTTGTCCACCATTCTAGCAGCCAGGACTCCTCCTAAAAAGCACAGTTTTATACACTTTTCAACCACTCCAAAAACCTTCACGTTGCATATAACTAGCACTTTGCTATTTTTCTACACAAAATCAATATTCCAAATGATAGCTAAGTATTGTTACAGGATAGCAATCATTAAAGTTAGTATGTGCAGCTTCACTTTAACAGCTTTATAATATTCTGATCCTTTGAAGCATATTAACCCATGTTTGATATAATACTTCTGTATTAACTGGTGTATCTAATTAACCAGAATTATTCATTGCTTAACAACGGTGGAAAATAGGATAGAGGAAGGGAGTGGAAGAGCACAAAACAAAATTCCAAGATAAAAAGTAGATAATTATCACAAAGTAGCTATTATGAAATAGACCTTTCCACAATGAGGACAACTGAAAAACTTGATTTCTAAAGGTCATACTACCCAAAATGTATGTTTTTACCGTCTGTGTTGTGGTGAAGTGTGTAACTGAACAAATGAGTATGATTACAAAGTGAATTTCAGATTAACCGGGATATTTCTGCAAGCAGGACATTTGTGCAAGGAGAAGCAGCTGGAGTTTGTGTTTTTGACATATCACCACTATGATAATATAACTATGTTATTATCCCCATATTAAAAATGATGAAACTGAAAGAGGGAAGTTAAGTAACTTCCCCCAAACCATGTAACTCATCAGTGGGCAGAGCCAGGATTCAAACACAAAGCCCAACTACAGAGCCTGTCCCTGGGACGACTATACTATCTACTATTTCCATCGCTTGTTTTGAGGAGGGGCTGATGCTGAACACCTGCACTAAGTACTCTGCTTTTGTCATTTAATCTTCACAACAACCCTGTGAAGTAGGATTTTTATTCCTGTTTTTCAGAAGAGAACACTGAAGCTGAGAAGGGTTGAGTAACCTATCCGAAGCTATCCTGCCAATGCATGGAAGAACCAGGACTGAACTCAAGTGTGTCTGACTCCACAGCCCTCACTCTTTCTACGACCACACTCTGACCTCACATTTTATATATAAAACACTTTATTTTTCAAGAAAGCATATCTTCTTCTAGATAACTGTTAGGTTAAACATATGTCCCTGTGTTTATTTGGAATTAATAACCCTTAATTTCTCCGAAGATATTCTTTCTTGTGAATTAATGAGGCTCCACGCCATGAGAGGATAAACTTAAACTGAGGGTGTTATAATGCAGGAATAATCATAAAAAGGTCCTCAAAAGCTACTTGGTTGAAACCTTTTAAAGTTCATCAAGCTTGGAAACCAGTAATAATTAATGGTACACATGCAAAGCTCACCAAAAGAGGCCTGCACTAGTTAAGGATCATCTGAAGATATGACTGAACCTTCATATTAAACAAATACATCATTAAATATCTTTTATTTAACTTTTCATTTTGTACTGGAGTATAGCCAATTAACAATGTTGTGATGGTTTCAGGTGAACAGCAAATGACTCAGCCATATGTATATACATGTATCCGTTCTCTCCCAAACCCCCTTCCCATTCAGGCTGCCACATAAAATTCAGCAGAGTTCCCTGTGCTATACACTAGGTCCCTGTTGGTTATCCATTTAAAATATAGCTGTGTGCACATGTAGATCCCAAACTCCATTAAATGCTTTTTAAAAGCATAGTTGTAAAGTTTGCAACCACTCCAAAAAGTTCATATTGCATATAATTGCCCTCCTCTTAAAATAAGAAAACCATTCTTATTTTTACTTATTTATTTAAATCCTCCTTGTTCCAAAGAGAATCTGAAGTAGCTGAAATCCTCCTCACTGTACCTTGAGCAGAACCAAGAAACCCAGAGCCTGGCTACCAGCTGCTCTGTGAGATTCGAATACACTGACCACATGTGGCCAGGGCTACTTCGTGGGACCTCCAGCAAGTTTCCACCTAAAACATGAGGATAATAACAATAATTGCTTCACAAGGCTGTTGTGAAGTGTAAATGAGCTAGCACATGCATAAAGCTACAATAGTGCCTACATATAAACAAGTGTGCTGCTATCTATTATCGAAACACCACTTAGATGGAAAAACACCTATGAGCTTTCTCCATCTCTGGATAAAAGATTTGAGGAAACTCAGATACTGACTTCACCTCTGCACTGGCTAACACCTGAATCCTCTTCCTCTAACTACCAGACATGGAAAGAGGCCTCATTAGAAGAAAAAAGCTCCAGCCGACTCCTCCATCTAATCCAACTACCACTCCCTTTTTTGCCAGCTTTCACTGTCAGACATCTCAAATATATTTTCTGTAGCTTCTGTTACTGATATGCCTGAGCTGTCCTTTGGGAAAACCAGCTGGCATTACCCCAGGGAAGTCAGAACTTGATTTGGGGGGTTGAGTAGAAGCAGGAAAATAGAACAAATAGAGTAATGCAAAAACCATAATGCTAATACACTAGCTAGTGGACAGAACTATACTTGCCCCAAGGTCCTGATAGTTAAATCCTCTAATCAGCTTTCTTTCCCTATAGGACATATAAAAATAGGAGGCCAAATTATATCCAAACACTTGCTGAGATAGTCCAGTCACAGGACCAGACATTTAAGCCTCTAGGCAGTGCCACCTTCCCTGAAGAGTCCTGGGAAAAAACACTTCCAAATTTGGCCTCTCCTACTCCCATTTTTCTGTAATTCGATGCTGCCCATCCACCTTCTGCTTTAACAGTCTTTCTTTAGATATGTTAATACCATCTATTAGACTACATCAAGTCCCACTGCTGCTTTCAACCTGAAAGACACATCTTTTAAGATGTCTTCTGCAGAAAACTGAGCTCACCTATTGTGGGATTTTATTAAGCCAATAAAGCTGAGTTCTGCTGGTGGTACAGACATCACATCACATACATGACCCCACCTCTACCTATCCATCCTCCGCCCCTCACCTCCAACACCCTCTCTCATCACTTTCTCTTTGATAGTTCTTAACTTGGATTTCACTCCCCACCATATTCAGGGATCTCTTTACAGTTCCCATTCTTCTGTACTTCACTATGGCAATTGATACAATTTGCCACTTATTTCTTAAAAACTTTCCCCATCACTGGTTTTAATAAAGCCAGAAAACTGCTGATTTTGCTCATTAAACTGCTCTAGAGTACCTGTAGTGATTAAGACTCCAGGTCTAAGAATGAGACAGACAAGACTTCAAATCCAGGTTCTATTCTTACCAGCTACATGCCCACGGGAAAGTTACTTGACTTCTTTAAGCATTTCTCCTCCACTATAGAATGGACATAATAACATAATTGGTTATTGAATGCTTAGCATAATCAGCTTACTCTGGCACAAAGTAAACCACTCAATAAATATTAACTACTATCTTTGTCTCCTAATTCTCTTGTCCTGGTATTTTATTCCCTTTCTACCTTGAAGAATTCATGATCGCAAATGGCTATGCTATAATCAAGTATACTCCTTTTAAGTTATTGTTGCAAAACTAAACCTTTCATCCTCTTCTTCAGTAATTACAAAAAAAAAAAATCACTATTTCTAGTTTCCCCAATATCTAAGAAATAACCTGCTAAAACGGATTTCATCTTCATATTCTTTCTTAAAGCACTCCTTTCCCTTGGCCTCTGTAATACCATGCTTTCCGGATTGTTTCTTCTTTGGCCATCTTCTTAGACTCAGTTGCCAGCTCATCCTCCTGTAACTGGCCTCTAAATGTTAAGTGTTCTAAAGGCAAAGCCTAAAGGGTTTCTTCATTTCTCATACCATAAGCTCTCCATTGGCAATCTCCTGCTTCATCATGGCTACAACCCAATCTATAAAGAAGTTAATGATTTCCATATTACCTCCAGTGCAGACTTTCCCAAGTTCTATATCCTCTATATCCAAATGCCTACTGACATCACCATGCAACGACAAGGCGACATAAACTCAATAGATACAAAACTGGATTCATGGTCTTTGTGGATTCATGATTCCACGATCATCCAAACCTAGTTCTTCTCCAGTATTCGATTAGCAAATGAACAGCATCACCATCCATCCAAGCTGCATAAGGCAAAATTCTAGAATCCATCCTTTATAACTATCCTCTTCCTCCCCTTCCAAATCTAATCTGTTCTTATTTCCATTAAATAGACATTGTTGCATGAATTTCAACCTACTTTTTTTTAACAGTAATATGAAAATATTCTCCCATGCCGATTTCATTCCCCCACTACTTATTTCACCATTATAATGCCAAGGTCTCTAGCAACTGGAACTTCCCCAATGTCCAGTTCATCCCTCCCTAACACCTCAACAATCAAATTTCTTATTTCTTCTAACACTCTATCTACTCCAGTCACCAAAAAAGCTACTTTACAATATCTAAATATGATTTATTGTTTACCATCCCTCTTCCCTAGCCAAGCCACGTCTTTTCCTCTCTCAAAACTCTTCTTGGAATCCTTCATTTGTTAAATCAACCCAATATCGTTCCTTAAAAAAAAATAAAGGTTCAGATTCAGGGCCATAGTTCAATCAGCCGAATAATCTATCTCTGACAGAGACATCAACAGAACATATCCAGTTTTCATCACAGACACAGTCCTCAAAATCGATTACCCAAATATACTATTTCCTTTACATCCAGCACTGCATCTGTCAACATATACCCAGTCTGTGTCTTTCAGGAACAGGTATGTACTTGCAGCCTTTTCTCCTTCATAACGTTATAAATTTCACAAATTTAACATCAACCATATAAAACTGAATTTCCTTTATTTGTTCCGAATTTCCTCTCTCAAGCATCTCAAGGTAGTCTTCCTGGTTTCATATTTACCAGTTTGGTGAACAAGTTGATCATTTTTCATTCATACCATTTGTGATTTTAAAGGAATGCAAAAATAAATATAGGATGAATCACACCCTTACACTCATGATCCAGCTATATTCATAGCTGTATTCCTAGTTTCCATAATAATGTCTCATAAAGAGAAGGTGCTCAATGCATGTTCACCAAAATTAAAAGAATTTTATTTAGGACTGATGTTGTGTTCATGCATTCCAAAAGAAGTAGAACTTCTCAAATATATTAACTCTGCTTCTCTTAAAGAAAAATAATATTGGGGCTTAAAAAGGGTAGAAAGAATTGATGCCTCATATAGGTGAGGAGAGTGAACAGGGCAGCTGGCTGCTCTGAATGAACTGAAGCTATTCTTGGATGTGATCCCCAAACCACCAGCAGCAGAGGAAGCATGGAATCCCAGAAGGCTGCCAAAGACTGAAGAGAGCAAATAAATTCAGGCTTGGTTTTAAAAAAAAACAACAACAACTGCGAATGGTCCAGTATACTCAATGTCAGTCCTTTCTAAATGCAGATTATTTAAAAAGTAGCTACTAATCGCTTTAAAAAGAAAATGTTAAGCATTTGTGGAATCAACCTGCATTACACTCAACTAATTTTCTTAATTTTTTTTTACAAGAGTATGTTTACAGATAGACATCATATATCAAAAAGACATAAAAGTAGTATGTTGGGAGAATTTCAACAAAGTATCTGATCAGGTTCTCACTAAACCAATATAGATAAGATAAACAAAAGGGGGATAAAGGTTAATAAGGTGTGTGTGTGTGTATGCTCAGTCACTTAGTCATGTCCAACTCTTTGCAACCCCACAAGGACTGTAGCCCACCAGACTCCTCTGTCCATGGAGTTTTCCAGGCAGGAATACTGGAGTGGGGTGCCATTTCCTACGCCAAATGATCTTCCGGACCACCCAGGGGTCGAACTCGCATTTCTTGGTCTCCTGCACTGGCAGGCAGATTATAGCTCAACCCCCTGGGAAGCCCAATTAGGTAGTGAGGTAACTGTTAAAATGATCATAGCAACAGAGTGCTCATTAATGAATTGTTATGAACCTGAAAGCCAGTTCAGGACTTTCATCTGTGGTCTTCTCCTGTTCAACAATTTTATCAATAAGGAAAGAGGAAAATATATGGAAGGGATAGATCTAAGTGATCTGTGAGTAGCCATATCCAAATATATATGTATAACTATGAGATAGGCAAGCGCTCTAACTTATGCCACAAATGTAAAACATACACACAAACAAAAAAGAGGCTTAATGGCTTAGTGCACAGCAAGCTTAGTTCAATCTGACAACGACAAGCTCAATACGATGCGGAAGAGAGAAAAGCTACGGTGATGCTAGCTGCAGTAGTAGCATATCAAACAGAGGCGATATCAGTCCTGCCTACTTTTGGACAGATCTTACCACAACTGGGATATGGTGTACCCTCCTAGGGGTCACTATCTTCATAGCATCATAACCATATCAGCATATGTTCAGAATAGAAAAACCAGGATGCTTAGGGGCCTGAACACCATTAAAGGAAAGGCAGAAAAGAATGGTGGTGGTTTAGTCACTCGGTCATGTCCGACTCTTGCTGCCCCATGGACTGCAGCCCACGAGGCTCCTCTGTACGTGGGATTTCTCAGGCAAGAATATGGGAGTGGGCAGCCATTTCCTTCTCCAGGGGATCTTCCTGACGCAGGGATCAGACCCTGGGATCGAATCCGCGTCTCCTGCACTGTCAGGAGGATTCGTTACCACTGAGCCACCTGGGAAGCCCATAGAAAGGAATGGAGATTTATAAATAGGACAAGACAATGCTTGAGAGGAAAACAATGGCTACCTTCATTCAGTCATTCAACAAATGTGAATTACAAACCTATTTCAGGCCAGATGCTGTGACTAGAGATAGGGTAGAAAAAAGTCTACATCATGTGTGTATCTGAAGAGTTGAAACAGGATCTAAAAAAGGTTAAGATTGTTATATATGATTTCATAAGGTAGAAACAGGAGGTGTAGGAAGAAATTCCAATGTAACTGATTTTAGCTCCATATAAGGAAGAGCATTTTTAAGAGTCAAAGCTGTCTAATGAAGGAAGAGAATGCCTGAGAAGACTGCAAGGTTCCCATCAGTAATGGTGTACTCAAAGGGGAGACTGCGGAAATGAGACAGGCACTCAACTGGACCATCTTTAGTGTTCCTCACAATTCACACTCTGACTCTTTTTATACTTCCACAGGAAATGGACCCACCGGAGTCGCCCTACTTGTGTACTCTAGCATCACAGGTTTCCCACAGTTGTTACTTTCAACTCTTCACCCTGTCCCCTACGGAAGCAATGCCACACAATTACGAATGGAGCTGAGAGCAACAAGAATAATGAGACATAGGACAAAACAGACCCAACAGTACACAGAATGCAAAGAATCAATACTGTTCAATGTGTCTTGCATTTATAAAAGAAACCTAAGAATTCTCTATCCCTTAAGTCATCAATTTAAAATATCTTATTATGTTCTATTAATATAAACAAGGATCTGTTATGTACTGCATCTCTTGTTGGGAGCCATTTTTTCTAACCAACGAAGAAAAAATAATTTTAAGATCACTTTGAGAATCTGCATCCTAAATAAGCACTCCAAACCCTCTATTATAAGGTTATGTGGAAACTAAGTTTAGAATACGTTTCTAAAAAGAAATAATTCATCAGATATAGCAGGGCAAATACCATAAACTAATAAAATAGTGAAATTCTGATTAAATGGCCACTTAAATATTTTAAAAATCACAGGCAGGATAGACGTAAGAGAAAAGGTCTAGACCATTTAGTTCTACAAATTACTTTAAGATCACTGAAGCGTACTTTCATTCTTTCATTTTTGCAATTTTAAAACAGTCTCCATAATGCACTGGCTTTATATGCTGGAACTGGGTATTCAAGGAGCTCACCCTTCCAAACTGTTAATATTAACTTCTTGGAAGCAGTCCCTCACTCTTCAGTGCTTTCTCAATCTGGATACAAGAAATGGGCTACGATTCCAAATCCAAGGGTTCTCTTTCTTCTAAATAGCAGCCCGTTAAGACAAAAGTGAAAAAAGAAAGAGGTGCACCTTTTAACCACCAGCCCTGAAAAAAGACTTCCCCTCCGGTGGTCGTCAACTCTGAAGGCTGTCTACCCTTTCTCCACACTCGCCTGGTCTTTTCGGTTGAAAAAGAAAACAGGGGGGAAAAATACACCCCAGTTTTCCTGGGACGGGGAGACCCCTTTTGTAGAAGTAGCTAAAAAGGTAGGTTTCCCACAGATTTCATCTCGTTGCCAAGGAAGCGCCGACCCGACTGGTCCGGCGCGAGGACAGTTCCCGCCGCCTGGACCCCACGGCGGCTCCGGCCTGCGGCAGGGCAGCCCCGGCCCAGCCAGGCGCCCCCCAGGCCGCACAGTCCCTGCTACGACCCCGGACGGCCCCGCGGGAGCCCTGGGGACCGCGGAGAAAGGCGAGGAGACGTGGCTCGACTTACAGTGACACCATCCGAGGTGACAGCACCAGTGCAGCTTGAAGCACTTGCCGTGGCTGTGCGTGGCACAGATGGAGAGCCCGTCGCACGGCTGGAAGTCGGGTCTGCGGGCGGCGCAACTCCGCGCCAGGGCCTGAGCCTCGTCCACTTTCTCGCTCTTCCAACCGCGCTCGGGCGCCGGCGCCGCGGCCGCACTCATTTCCTCTCCCTCCGCGGAGCCGAGACCCGGAGCTCGGGAGGAGCGGCGTCTGGACTGGCAGGAAGCCGAGGCGGGCGCGGCGCGGACCGGGAGTCAGGTCAGCGCTTGGAGGTGGCGGCAGCAGAGCTGGCGGCCGCGGGAGCGCAGCGGTCCCTGGGCTCGCAGAGGAGCCGCCCCGGGCGCTGCGACCGGGGGCTGGGCCTGCCGCCGCCGCCTTCCCTCCCTCCGCCGTGGCGCGCGCCGCGCCCCCACGTGCACACGCACGCGCACACACGCGCGCTAGCTTCGGCAGACGCCACGAGGCCCCCCGCCAGCCCCGCCTTCTCACACACGGCTGCTCACACACGCTCGGCGGCCCCGCTGCCGCCGCACACTCAGCCCCCGTAGGCTGGCCCCCACGGACGGAGGGCCGTTAGGAACACAGCCGCCTCGGAGGCTCGGTTTTCACACGCACGCCAGCTTCCACGCACGCTTCCCACACACACACACTCCCTCCGAAACACATGTTCACACTCCGCGGAGAGCTGTGCACGTTGAGGACCCGCCCGCCCGGACGCCCAGTGCGCTAGTCCCTGCGCAGGTGGGAGCGGGGTTTTCACACACGCACAGCCTTGCCCCACGCGCGGCCCACTTTGCCCTCGTACACACACACATACACACACACATCCCCAGAGTGTCGGGGCACATCGGCCCCTGGGGGCACGCACACGTGGACACAAGACACACGTGAGCTCCCCCGGGGCTGTCTCCCGCTCCCAGCGCGGCCCCTGGGGCACACATCCCTGGCCAAGGCCACCAGCCCGCGGGGCATGGCCTGTGTTACCCGCCCCTTCTCAGCCTGAGGCTGCAGCCCCACCTTGGTAAGCGGGAAAGTTACCAAGCTGGGTGCTGTGGGGTTGTGTATGTACCAGAGATGTATCTGTGATGCATGGGACTGGTATGTGGAATGTGTTACGTGTATATATTTGTTATGTGGATCAGATGTGTGCATGGCATGTGTGCGGTATGTATGATGCCTGTGACTGTAATGCGGACTGTGAAACGTGTGTACATGCGCATATGTGGCATGGATGCATACGACCAGTATGGAGAGTGAGTGGGGTGTTTCTGTGCGGTAGGGTGTATGTTCTGTATGTGGTAGTCAGTAGATGAGTTTCTGTGTAATCATGTGTATGTGGGGTGTGGTGGGCACAGTTGTTATGTAGGGTGTGTGTCTGTGGTATGTATATGGCGGTGTGGTGCATGTGACTGCTATATTGAGTGTACGTGCGTGGTATATATGGATGGATCTGGTTGTGTGTTATACATGTAGTTGTGGGCATACAAGCAAGACTCGTGTTTGCTGTGGACGCTGTGTGTGCCTTTGTGTATTAATGCCCACCCCGGCCAGCAGGTGTGACTGGCCCTGATGGCGGCTGCAGCTGTCCTCCGCACCCCCTAATCGGCTTGCCTTTTTTCCTCTTGGGGGCTAGTTGCTCCAAATGGATTTTCCATGCCAGGCTCTGCTGCTGAGAACTCACCCCTGGCAGGATTCAGTGAGGAGAAAACAAACCATTTGCTCCCAGGGAGAACGACTGGGAATTAGTGTTTCCCTGCAACAAGGCTACCAGCCTTGAACACAGAAAAGGAGGGGACCTCCTCTCGCTGTGTGCCAGATGTTTTTCAGAGCACAGGAAAATGCCTGTAATTGCCAAAGTTCAGGGAACAACAACGAAGCCTTTCAGTACAAATGATGTGTGGGAACATGTTTATGCTCAGGTCCACCTTCTCCATTACTTTATTCCTTTGCTGCTTTGCACTGACAAGGAGATTGATCATGGTCTTGAAATAACCAAATTCATCTTCAAGCTCTGAAAATCTTCACTGCCATAAGCAGTATTCCCTTTTATTTAACCTTGGCTTAAGATGGTAACTGTAATCTGCATATATATGACTCCAGTGAAGTCTTCATTTAATAGGGGTTGAAGAGAAACAACCCCTTTATTGACTATGCCAAAGCCTTTGATTGTGTGGATCACAACTGTGTGGAAAATTTATAGAGATGGGAATACCAGACCACCTTACCTGCCTCCTGAGAAGCTTGTATGCAGGTCATGAAGCAAGAGTTAGAATGAGACATGGAAAAACTGACTGGTTCAAAATTGGGAAAGGAATACATAAAGGCTGTGTATTGTCACCCTGCTTATTTAACTTATATGCAGAGTCCATCACGTGAAATGCCAGGCTGAATGAAGCACAAGCTGAAATCAAGATTGCCAGGAGAAATATCAATAACCTCAGATATGTATATGACACCACCCTTATGGCAGAAAGTGAAAAAGAACTAAAGAACCTCTTGTGGAAGTGAAAGAAAAGAGTAAAAAAGCTGGCTTAAAACTCAACATTGAAAAAACAAAGATCATGGCATCCAGTTCCATCACTTCATGGCAAATAGATGGGGAAACAACGGAAACAGTGACAGGCTTTATTTTGGGGGCCTCCAAAATCACTGCAGATGGTGACTGCAGCCATGAAATTAAGAGATGCTTGCTCCTTAGAAGAAAAGATATGACCAACCTAGACAGCATATTAGAAAGCAGAGACATTACTTTCCCAACAAAGGTCTGTCTAGTCAAAGCTATGTTTTTTTTTCCAGTAGTCATTATGGATGTGAGAGTTGGACTATAAAAAAGCTGAGCGCCAAAGAATTGATGCTTTTGAACTGTGGTGTTGGAGAAGACTCTTGAGAGTGCCTTGGACTGCAAGGATATCAAACGACTCAATCCTAAAGGAAATCAGTCCTGAGTTTTCACTGGGAGGACTGATGCTGAAGCTGACGCTCCAATACTTTGGCCACCAGATGTGAAGAACTGACTCATTGGAAAAGACCTTGATATTGGGAAAGATTGAAGGTGGGAGGAGAAGGGGATAACAGAGGATGAGATGGTTGGATGGCATCACCAACTAGATGGACATCAGTTTAAGCTCCGGGATTTGGTGATGGACAGGGAAGCCTGGCATGCTGCAGTCCATGGGGTTGCAAAGAGCTGGACATGACTGAGCGACTGAACTGAACTAAAGAGAGACAATTTGGTGGCAAAGGTACTGTCGAGGAAGATATGAACCAAAATCTCAAACTATGATTCCCCAAATAACCTAACATTGAAACAATTGAACATTGAAACATGAAGCATCATGTCTTCAGCTTCAGCCCCAGGTATCTCTCTCCCCAACCAAAAATATCCTAAGGAAGTACATCCCTGACTCATGTCTCCATCCCTGCTATTAATTTCACAGCCTGACCCACCTCAGAATAACATGCATAAAAGAGAAAAATTAATAATCCATTATTGCCATAGAAAGCCAACCCAGAATTTTTTGAACAAAAGAGGATTCCCCTCTCTCCTACTCTATTCTTTTCCTTTCCTAACGCATAAATTCACTCTAACACTGTCCATGCTATGTAATTTGAACAGAATCCTTCCACTGGCTTTTATTCAAGAGTGAACCATATTATAAGTTTCTGTTATATATGAAACCATGGCATCTGAGCTAGTGAAAAATGAGCAGAAGTAATGTGTTACAGCCAGGAGGCAAGGTAAATGACCCAAATACTCTATGTTAGCCATATGATTTGAAGCTGAGAAGTCTTTACATTTTCTGTAACATAAAACTCATTCCATTCCCTTGCCCTAAAGATGTTATTAACCTCTATTTTCCAGAATGGAGCACGAGAAGGTATATGTGCTGTGACCTCTCAAACATTATACATATATATATAGCCTTCAGGATGTGTTTTCAGGATATAAGTTTTTTAAGTTTTATTATGGAATATAGAAAAGTAGAGTAGTATAATGAACCCACAAGTATCCATCACCCAGCTTCAATAATTATTAACTCATTTGGAAAATCTTTCATCTGCAGCTCTATCCACTCCTGACCCTCACCCTGCCCCTGAATTATTCTGAAGCAGATCCCACACATCATGGGCTTCCATCGTAGCTCAGCTGGTAAAAAATCTGCCTGCAAGGCAGGAGACCCAGGGTTGACCCCTGGGTCGGGAAGATCCCCTGGAGAAGGAAATGGCACCCCACTCCAGTATTCTTGCCCAGAGAATCCCATGGACAGAGGAGACTGGCAGGTTGTAGTCCATGGGGTCACGAAAGTCGGACCTGACTTAGCGACTAAACCACACCACACCACACATCATATAATTTCATCCATAAATATTTTAACATCTATCTCTAAATGAAAGTTTAAAAAACGTAACCTACAATACCATTATCACATAGCAGGATACAATTTGACCATAAATATGAGCTATTCCGTAGCTCCTGGCCACCTATCCAGCTTCCCTTTAAGAATGCCACTTCTACTGTGGAATTTATCTCTTTCCTGCCTCTTTCTCTCCTGCCTGCCTCTTCAGCTTATCTGCCACTGTCTCAAGTTTTCTCATACCAATCCAAACTAAGTTATATACATACTTCCTTTGTATCACTTAACAGCTTTAAATACATAGTTAAAGAAGGAATTATTTATGGCTGATTCATGTTGAGGTTTAACAGAAAACAACAAAATTATTTAAAGGAATTATCCTTCAATTAAAAAAGAAAAAGAAAAAAATTGTTTAAGTTAAAAAAAAAAAGAAGGAATTATTGAGCTAATGTCTTTCCTCATCCCCTCTCCTCTGCTACAAACTGTAGGTGCCTGAGGCCAGGAACATGGCCTCTACTCTTGTTCACCATATTGTTCCCAGTACTTAACACAGAGTTAATTATTGTTGTTGAAGTAGTGGAAATTATTCCATCTCAGACTCCCAAAGGCTGGAAAACGTCCATCTATAGAAAACTGTTGATAAATGTGTGTGAATAATTCCTATAATTACCTTTTCAATAACCATACCCTTGAATATTTCCCTCCCACACTGATGCTGACCTTAGCTATGTATATTGGTTACCTACTGCTGTGTAATAAATCACTCCCAAATTAACACACACAACACAGTTTCTGTGGTCAGAACTCCAAGTATGACTTAGCTAGGTCACTTGCTTCAAAGTCACTGACAAGTCTGCAATGAGGGTATGGGCCAGGGCTGCATTCTCGTCTGAAGTTTCAGCTGGGGAAGGGCCTACTTCTAAGCTTGCTCACTGATTGATTGTTGTCAGGATCTGATTCATTAAAAACTGTTGGGCTGAAGGTCTCAGTTCTTTACTGGTTGTTGGCTGGTGGGTACCCTTAGTTCCTTGCCACATGGGCCTCTTCGTAGGCCTCTTCATGCTTTACGAGATCAAGCATGTAGAAAGAGTCAGAGAGTGTCAGTCTTTTATAATCTAGTCTCAGAGTGATGCCTCATCATTTTGCATATTCTGTCTATTAGAAGCCAATCAATAGGTCCAGCCCTCATATGAGGGGCAGAGGTTACACAAAGACATAAATATCAGGAGACAGAAATCACTGGGAGCCATTTTAGATGCTGCATACCACATCATCTGAACTGTTTTCAATTCAGTTCAGTTCAGTCGCTCAGCTGTGTCTGACTCTTTGCGACCCCATGAATTGCAGCACACCAGGCCTCCCTGTCCATCACCAACTCCCGGAGTTCACTCAAACTCATGTCCATCGAGTCGGTGACGCCATCCAACCATCTCATCCTCTGTTGTCCCCTTCTCCTCCTGCCCCCAATCCCTCCCAGCATAAGAGTCTTTTCCAATGAGTCAACTCTTCGCATGAGGTGGCCAAAGTCCTGGAGTTTCAGCTTTAGCATCATTCCTTCCAAAGAAATCCCAGGACTGATCTCCTTCAGAATGGACGGGTTGGATCTCCTTGCAGTCCAAGGGACTCTCAAGAGTCTTCTCCAACACCACAGTTCAAAAGCATCAATTCTTCGGCCCTCAGCTTTCTTCACAGTCCAACTCTTACTGCTTTAGCCAGTGGGAAAATAGAAAACATGCATAGAAGATTTCCAAAGAACCTGCTCATTGAAATTTGCTTTTTCTTTCTGTGCTTGAAACCATGAGACCAAAATGTATACAAGCTGGTGGAACAAGCCTGCTGGGGGATGAAATGCCTTGTGGAAGAGAATGGAGGTTCCCCCAGGTGATAATGCCCAGATAATTGTCTATCAATCAATAGAAGCATAGTATAGAAGTATAGTGAGGCTATACTAGATTACCCTGGACTCACCTGCTGATCACAGGAGTGAGAAGTGCAATAGAACTCTGCTGAGCCAGTCCTGGGCAGAGCAACCATGAGGACACGCCACGGAATCAGAAGCCACATAAAACAGCTGTTGTTTCAAGAGGCTAAGTTTTGAATAGCTTCTTACAGAGTAAAAGCTCACTGATGACATCCACCGATTCTATCTTTTTGTGGGCAAAATAATTGAGGGTTCAAGAGGCTAAGTGACTTGCTCAGAGTCACAGTGCAGCAGGCAAAGTGGGACAAGTTCTCTGGGACTGGGCATCAGAACAGTAGAGATGGTTCAAGTCTAAGCTCTGTTGTTTTCTGGTTAGGAGGCCTGGGCAAATCATTTATGCTTTCCAGACTTCAGTTTCTTTTTCAGCAAAACAAAAATGATTTTCCAGAATATCTCTAGGCACTCAAAACTGTGATCTGCCCACTTGGTTATAGATGGAGCTAGTGCTAGAAACCTTTTGGTTCAGATGTCATTTGTGAATAGTCAGCCATTCTCGATTGCACGTTTTTGTCTAATGCTAATGTGAGTTTTGTCTATGCACACCAACCACTCTGAACACTTTGATAAATTGAGTCATTACAAATCAGTTACTTTGGTTGCTTGATTGAACCAAGCAACTTATTCCACCATGGTTATAAATAACCTGCTAGTAATTGGTCAATTTGTCATATTAAAGCAATTAGAATGATGAAGTGGATGGAGAAGCTTCCAAATGAGGTGCAACTATATTAAGAGTCTTCAGTGGGGAGGGAGGCTGCCTCTTTAGCATTGCCGCTGGCATAATTCAGACCCTCATCATCCAATTTGATGTAAAGGAAAGAACAGTAGCTTTGGAATCAGAGCAGAATCAAAGCTCAGCTCCTCTACCACCTAGCTGAGTGATCTTGGACACATTATTTAGCTTCATCTCTTGAATGAGAATTATAATTCCTATTCCATACACCTGCAGTAGTCAGTAACTATGATAACATGTCAAAGAGTCTAGCACAATAGCTGGCTCATTGCAGATCTTCAATAAATATCAGTCTTCCTCTCAACACCTTCAAATTTCTCCCATGTTTACAGACTCTCTATGTTCAATTCTTCCTTCACTATGCTGAGAGATTTCTCTTAAACATAAATCTGATCAGAACGTGTGTGTGTGTGTGTGTGTGTGTGTACGCGTGCTCAGTTGTGTCTGACTCTTTGTGAGCCCATGGACTATAGCCCACTAGGCTCCTCTGTTCATGGGATTCTCCAGGGAAGATTACTGGAGTGGGTTGCCATTCCCTCCTCCAGGGGCTCTTCCCAACCCAGGGATCAAACCAGAGTCTCTTGTGTTTCCTGAACTGTCAGGTGGATTCTTTACCACTGGACCACCTGGGAAGCCCAATCAAAACATATCTGGCCTTAAAAACCTTTGACACTTCTCATTGCCTGCTGAAAAAACTCTGAATCTTGAGGCTATACCAAGCCCTCCCCATGGCTCCAAATCTTCTCCAGATTGTTACTTTGCTTCTGGACATGTAATACACTTTCCTTCCTGTCTGCCCCATGCCTTTCCCCATTCTGTTCTCTTTGCCCTGAACTGCCTGCCCCTCACTTTATACATGAGGAATGCCCCTCCTTTCCTTCAGATTCTAGCTGGAAGCCAACTGGAAGCCTTTTCTTAGTTTTCTCACTCCTCCGTACTCAAGGACATGCTGTGCCTACCACTTGGTACTAGAAGACACTCAACAAATATTTTTGCATGGACACATTAAAAAATGCATGACTAAATAGTGAAAAAAAAAAAAAAGCAAAAAACAGTATAGAGAGGCAAAACATCTATTTTTTAAACCATTAAGCCCCCAGAACATGAAGATTTCTATGAAGCCTTTGAAATTAAAAAAGAAGTCTTGCTTAACAACTGGCTTGTAGTCTTATTGAATGAATGTCTTAACCTCTTATAGGTGAGTGGCCCAGGCTGCAACAACTCTGCCAAGAGGGATTTTAGACATTGCAAGAAGAACAGACTCATAGTAAATACTCATGGTCCTTCCCTAACCTTCTGCTACATGGTGCACCATGCACAGCTTTCCTGCAAAATATTCCATTGCACCTTCATTAAAGGCAAAGTAGAAAAACAGATGGGTCCCTAAAACTGAGAAGGATCCTGCAGGGTTTTCATGGATACAAGGCCCTCTGTGCCCTCCCCTTCTTTGGCTTCCTTTGAGTTTCAGAGAACAGACTAAAGTAGTTAATGATTAGAACAATAGGGTCACAAGACTTCTAGTTTCTTCTAAAGAGATATGTATACATACATATATATAAAACAATCTAATGCATGTATTTGCATTATTCTACAGAAACTAAGGCCCCCCACCCAGTGGAAGATGATGACTATATGCTGATCACAAGCCCATAGTCCCCAGATTGGTTAGAAAAGGCTGATGATTGAGATTCCTGAAACATCACCTTGTTAGCTTGCTACCAAGCAACCAGAAAAATGTCTCCCACAACCCTCACCCATAATGTTGCCTTTAGAAACCCTTCCTTAGGAGCCATCCAGGAATTCAGGTTGTCAGCTGCCCATTTGCCACGCTTGGCACCTCATGCTTGCCTTCACCACAACCCAATGACCGTAGGTTGGCTTCGCTTTGCGTTAGTAAAGCACACCCAAGTTCCGTTTTGTAACACCCTGAGCAATTCAGAACAGCAGTTCCTGTAGTCTTTTTGAAGCAGTGGAAGTGGTAGATATTTGTGGATCATCTTCATATAATTTTCAAAATTCACCATTCCATCCCTTAGCTGCCCTTTAAAGGGATACACCAAGTTTTGTCCCAATTTGTCTTATCAACTAGAGAAATATCTTTATCTATGAAAATTTTTTTGTGGAAAAATAACCTCCAGAATAGATTTTGAACATAAAAGAGGAGGGCAAAAGGCCTATGATTAATGTGCCAAGCCATCAGCCCCTGGTGGGCATCTGTACACACCCTCAGTGCTCAAGCCCAATAACCCCTGGACTTTTCCTGAGTAATGCGATGTGACACTAATGGAGAAGGATCTAGGTCAATTTTGTGCTCCACACAGCATAACCTTTCTTTACGCCCCAGTGGTCCACACTCACTTCTGGAAGCAGCAAACCCATCGTAATTTTGAAACAAGAACATCCTGGCTTCTTTTAATGGTACGATAACACACACAGTTTGCCATTTCCATTAAAAAAAAAAAAGAAGAAAACCTTTTTTCTTGATGATTAGCAATTAAAATAATTCAGCTTTAATCAGCTCATTTCAGTAAGCAGCTAAAGGCTAAAATGACAGTGAAGAGCAATCTGGAATACAATGACTGACTCGTGGATTATAAATGAGACGGCCAAGGTGCCGCATGCAACCCTTGAAGATGCTGGGCTACGGTCAGCACTCCGTCCACACCTGGGGCCCCAGGCATTTAGGCAGCATCCCGCATCCAGTGCCAGGTTTATTTATCCGCTCCACAAATAGCCATTGAGCATCTTCTGTGTGCCAGGCTCTGGGTTAGATGCTGGAGAAAATTTAGAAGGGAAACATAAACCAACCATAAGAATACAAAAGATAATTGCTTTGTCTAAGGAGGTTAAACAGAGCACAGTAAAAGAATGAGGGGGAAACAGAAAAATCTGCCTGGAGCAAAAAATATTTCATGGAAAGGATGAGTTAGCCCTGGCAATGCAGTCAGCTTGGGCTGGGGTATGATGGAAAAGAGCCAGCATGCATGCAGGCAAGAAAGGCAAAGGGCCACTCTGTAAGTCTGTCTTGCTTGAAAGTAATGCTGGCCTGACAGGCCAGTCAGATGAGGAGTGGAAAAGGCAGGAGGGACAGATCATGAAAAGCCCTACAAGGTTTAGACAGAGTCTCCTAAACCAGTAATTTTTTAAATACTTTTCAGCTAGAAGCACTTTGTTCAATAAAAATACACCAGAAAACATGAATGAAACAAATTCATGAAGTCCACCTGCTCCCACTGAAGCTGATACATATTTGTTGGGAATACTAGAACCTCATTTCTTTGCAACCCCATAAGAGCAGAGCCAAACTACAGCTTCAGGAGGGTGCAAGTTGTGGCGAGCAGCCTCTAACACGGTCCCAGGGATCACCACCTCCTGGTATTCACACTCGGAATAATTCCCTCCCTTGAGTGTGGACTGGGTTAAGCAACCGCAAAAGTAGTGATGGAGTCACTTCCAAGATTAGGATACAAAGACTATGGCTTCTGCTGTCATAGTCTCTGTCTCTCTCGGAGATCTCACTGTGGGGGAAACCGGCAGTCACATTGTGAGTGGCCTACGGAAAAGGCCACATGGCAAGGAAATGACCTTTTCTGGCCAACCCTGGAAAGGACTCGAGGCTCCAAAAACCAAATGAATGAGCTTGGAAGCAAATCCTCCCAACTGAATCCTGAGATGAAACAGTTCTAGCCAATACCTTCACTGCAGTTTTAAGAGACCCTGAGCTAGCTGAGCCGGAGAAGGCAATGGCACCCCACTCCAGCACTCTTGCCTGGAAAATCCCATGGATGGAGGAGCCTGGTAGGCTGCAGTCCATGAGGTCGCTAAGGGTCGGACATGACTGAGCAACTTCACTTTCACTTTTCACTTTCATACATTGGAGAAGGAAATGGCAACCCACTCCAGTGTTCTTGCCTGGAGAATCCCAGGGACCGAGGAGCCTGATGGGCTGCTGTCTATGGGGTCGCACAGAGTCGGACACGACTGAAGCGACTTAGCAGCATCAGCAGCAGAGCTAGCTGAGCAGCACCCAGATTCCTGATCCAGAGAAACTATGAGATAATCTGGTATGCAGCAAGAGATAGCTAATGTAGGAAGGATTCTGAGTCCAGAGTGACAGGATCAAGTGTGAATTTTAAATATTAGGGGGGCTTCCCTGGTGGCTCAGTAGTAAAGAATCTGCCTGCCAATGCAGGAGACATAAGATCATCCCTGATCCGGGAAGATCCCACCTACCACAAAGCAACTAAGCCCATGCGCCACAACTACTGAGCCTGTGCTCCAGAGCCTGGGAGCCACAACGAGAGAAGCAACTGCAGTGAGAAGCCCGTGCACGGCAACTAGAGAGTAACCCCCACTCTTCACAACTAGGGAAAAGCCTGCTCAACAGCAAAGACCCAGCACAGCCAAAAATAAATAAATAAAAGATTTAAAATATATTGGGAATTTCAGAGTAACCTATATACATTACTATATATAAAATAGATACAGAATAAGGACCTACTATATATCACAGGCAACTATATTCAATATTTTATAATATAATATGAAAAAGAATATATGTCCTTTTTATATTTTTCATATATGAATATATATTCATATTTCATATGAATATATGACTATATCTTTTTCAAAATATACTCATTTTTACTAATCGCTTTGCTATACACTTGAAACTAACACAATGTTGTAAAACAACTCTACTTCAATTTTTTAAAACAAAGTATTATCCAAGGAGAATTTACAATTTTAACCACTTATTGCAATAAAATTGATTAGTTAAACTTAAAAATAAAATAGCTACCCCATTACAAACTATTAAGCCTAGAATGAGCCAGTAGGAGAAATTGAATGGGGCAAGATGAGAGGAAAGGCAATTTCCACTCTGGGCGAGGGGGAGTAGGGTGGGGAAAGAGCCTGAATGGTGGGAATGGAAAGCAGGAGAAGTGGTATAAATCCTGAAGAGGTATAATCAATAAAATTCTGGATTATTTGAGTCTGAGGAGCAAAGGAGTTTCGGGGAGCAAAGGAGTTTCAGGGACCACGCTAATCATTAGCCAGGGAGCAAAGAAGGAGGAATGTGGAGAGAAAGAGAAAGAGTTCCACTGGGGATGTGTGGAGATCACAGCGGCTGGGAATCATTCTCAGGGAGAACACTAATAGCTACTTGGAGGCTGGCTCAGAGAAGTCTGAAATAGGGTACTCTGCATAAGAAATTGTACTTACACATTAGTGTGCTTCACTCACAGAGGCTGAAAACTCCACTGCCTTTGGGGCCAAGAAAATAACATAAAGGAGTGAAGAGCTCTGGATATAAGGTAATAGACAGCGATGGGGACCTATGAACTGCAGAATCCCTGCCTTCCTTAAAGCTATCAAAAGCAAGCCCACCTGAAACTCTGTGCAGTGTGGGAAGCTGAATTCAGTTTCTAGAGAAGCTGGATTTAACAGCGCTCCTTAGGAAGGTGTCACAGCAGAGTGAGAAGGACTTGAGTTTTGGAGTCAGGCAGCCCTAAGTCCAAATCTTGCCTTCACCATTTGCCAACTGAGGTCACGTATGCTCTCTGAGCCAGCATTTTCTTAGCTGTATACAGGGTTGATAACACCAGTTTTAGAGGAGGTGGTTGTGATTAAGTGAGGAGACAATGGTTATTCAATGCCAAGTATAGTTCCTGGCACACAAGAGCCGCTTAAGTGGTAGCAGACATTATGGCAGTGATATAATTGGCCATCATCTCGCATGGAAGGGCTCTCCAGGACACAGTGAATGTCCTCAGCATTTTGTTCAGAGACTGGAGTCATCACAGAGCATCCATGCTAGAGTTCTTAGTACTCGGTGTCCTAGAGGGTGGGAGGTGGGTGTGTGTTCAGGTATTCAGTTCTTTGTACAATGTGAATTTTAAAGTCAGGAGGTACATGGTGCACTAAAGGAAACCAAGACCTCAGACTTGCCTGGTGATCCCAGTGGTTAAGACCACACTCCCAATGCAGGCGGCCCAGGTTTGATCCTTGGTTGGGAAACTAGATCCCGCATGCCACAACTAATGTTCCCGAATACTGCAACGAAGCTGATAGATCCCGTGTGCCACAACCAAGACCCAGCATAGCCAAATAAATGAATAAATAAATATTTTTTAAAAGGAAGAAAAAAAAGAAACAAAGACCAGAAGTCATTGAACATTCAGGCCTCCAGGAACCGGGGTTGCATATACAGCAGCCCTGGGGCCGACAGCAGCAGGTGGCCACTCTTGCGCTCCAGAAACGTGACTCTACTGTTCTTGCCTCATATCATGAACACACTTTTTCTATTATTTTGTTGTCTACCTTAAAGTTTCTCTTCCCTCATAGTGTCTGCTTTCTTCTTTGACCTCATATGGTCTCAACCCCTACTTATTCTTTTCCACTATTAATCCTTTCTAATTCAGTTCTTGATAGGACCTAGCTTTTCTTCTTTCCTCCCAGTTTGAATTCCTGAGAGTGAGAATCTGACCACCATCTTAGCAGTCATTGGCAACTGAAGGAAAAGAAAGTGAAGTCACGTGATGCAAAGGCCACCTAAACTGCTCCTTTAGCAGGCAGTCTCCCACTAAAGAAACTATGGACAGGGAGGTGCTATGGCTGACACACCTGGTGTAGTGTACAGGTAGTGTGTGTCCAGCAGAGGCTGGGAGTGGAAGAACATGTCAGAAATATGATACTGTTATTTCATAAGTCAGTGTGAGGATAATAAGCCATAAAAAGAAGAAATCCTGCCATTTGCAACAACTTGGATGGACCTTGAGGGCATTATGCTAAAACAAACCAGACAGAGAATGACAAATACTTTTATGAATCTCACTTACACGTCGACTCTAAAACAAAAACACCCTCTGCAAATTCATAGATACTGAGAACAGATTGGTGATTACTAGAGGCAGGAGCCAGGGGGTGGAGGGTGGAAGAAATGGAGGAAGGGAGTCAAAAGGTGTAAAATTTTATTGTAAGAAAAATAAGTCCTGAGGATATAACTGATAATGTTCCAGGTGGTGCAGTGGTAAAGAATCCTCCTGCCAATGCGGGAGACAAAAGAGATGCAGGTTCAACCCCTGGGTTGGCAAGACCCCCTAGAGAAGGAAATGGCAACCCATTCTAGTATTCTTTCCTGGAGAATCCCATGGACAGAGGAGCCTGGCAGGCTATAGTCCATGGAGTCACAGAGTCAGACATGACTGAGCATGCTCATAGCAGCAGGGAATGTAATTAATTACAGCATTGTGATTAGAGTTAATAATATTGTGTTATATATTTGGAAGTTGATAAAATGGTAAATCTTAAAAGTTCTCATCACAAGAAAAAAAATGTCTGGTGATGGATGTTAACTAGGCTTATGGTGATTATTTCACAATAGGTACATATTTCAAATCATTGTGTTGTATAACTGAAACGAGTATGACTTTATATATCAATTTATCTCAAAAAAGTCAGGTTGAAATTAGTTGTAGGAAGATGGCATGCAACAAGACAACACTGAAAGCTTCTGCCTGAAGCCCCTCTTTCCCTCCCACCCCCAGTGAATCAGGTACAAAGAATCATCAATGCAGTTAGTTCTAAACATTGTGGTGGCTTCATTCAGGTTCTTTATATAGCTATTTGTAAAATGAAGCCCTTCTGTGCCCCAGTTTCAATGGGATAGAATAAGGCTTGCTTGCTGTACTCCTCATTTATACTTGACCTGAGTGGAATTTGGGGCACTCATGTTATTCCAGGCCTGAGCAGAGCTAGTTCATCTAGGGTGAGATAAAAGTAAGACCAAGGCTGTTTCTTATCACTGGCAGCTGGATTTCCCAAGGAGCAGCTGATGCTGGGGAAAATTTCATCCTCCACTTCCCAAAGAGAGAGAGCTGAGCCCCAGTGGCAGCTGTTGTGATTTCCAGGAGCCACAGAGCCACCCTCATCGTTCTCGCATCGCCTGTGGGTGCCCATCCAAATGCATATGTTCTGTTTGGAAACTGAAGGTGTAAATAGCTTGGAAAGTGACTGAGAGCAGAGACTTATGGATTCACAGATGGACAAGATTAAGGAAAACTCCCCTTTTAACATTCAGGAAAATGGAATCACAGAAAAGTGACGAGCTGACTTCCCCAAGGTCTTCAAACTCCTCATTCTACAATCTATCCTGGTAGAGAAAGAAATCATATGTTGTGATTCTAAAGCTGCTGTTCTTTTTCTTCCACATAGAGATATGAAGAGGAATTGGCTTCTGCTTTTGTGCGCTTTACATTTTGATTACTCCTTTTTCACTCTCTACCCATGTTTGGTTATTAGGATGAGGTTTTGATACTGCAGTACAGGCAAGGACCCAGCAACGCACAAACCCTGCCTTGCTGCCACTGCCTGATCGCCCTTCCGTTAGGCTCCAAGGAAACTAAGGATGGAAAGAAATCACAGGTTGTGAAACAAGATGCCTCTGTGTTAGGAGGGCCCAGGTGCCCATACCCCAGTGTAGAGCTCTCTGGTAAAGAAGTAAGCAGAGCCTCCTTCTTCTTGGTATATGCCTGCCCCCTGATCATGTGCAAAGAGAAAGAAGTCTAAGAAATAGAGGACCTGTATGGCCAGGTTTGTGCAATAGGTTTGGCTTATTTGCTCCTCCAAGTGCATGTTAGGAGGAAAGTAGAAGAGAAAAGAGACTCGCCAGGCACGATGCATCTTGAAGAGAGATAGAAAGCGCAGGAGAGGAGCCCATGGGCTCATACCCTGTTATAAATGTAGTGTGTTTTCCTTATCTGGTGCTGTGTGACAAACCACTCCAAAATGTAACGACTTACAAGGATCGTTGATTATGTCTTGTGGATCCAATGGAGCAAGAGGAATTCAGACAGGGCACAGCAAAGATAGCTTGTCTCTGCTCCACAATTTCTGCAGTCTCCACAGCAGACTCAAAGGCTGAGGAGTGGACATGTGTAAAGGAGCATTCACTCGCATGTCTGTAGTTGGCTGTTGGCCAGAGTGCTCACACGTGGCCTCTCCAGGAGGCTTCTCCTAACACGGCCAGTGCCTCTAGAGAAAGCCAGGTGGAAGTCATAGTAACTTTCATGACCCAGCCTCAAAGATCACACAGCATCCCTTCTGTTATGTGTGACTAGTTGAGGCACTTACAAAGGTCTGCCTGGGTTCAAAGGAAGAGGGCAGACCCCCCTCAGAATGAAGCATGTCAATATCACATCATAAGAACAGTGTGAGAGATGAGACAGTTTGAGAAAATACAGTCTACCTCACTGCCCAATCCATGTCTTGGGCTCTGACCATTCCAACTAAAAATTTCTTCCCTGTTGAGTGGGAAGCCAGGAAGAAGGTTATCTGAGACAAGAATGTCTAGGAAGGAGGCCTCACATTTTGTTTCTCACAGAACCATCACCCTATTCATACAGATATTAATTTACAGACTATTTCCCACTCTCTTTGTAAACCTCCTCCATTGCCCCTAACAAAAATTCAAATCAGCTGTCTGGCTTTGACTTCTAGATAAGACTAGGTTGATGGGCTATAAGGCACATATGTGGATACTTAAGAAGGACCCTCCCCTATGCTTAGCCCGTCAACCCCCTTGCAAACAAACAAAACAAAACAAAACAAAACCCTAACACTTTATTGAAGTGAGCCCGAGAAATCCACATGAAAGTTAATTTACCTTGGAACTACACCAATGTAAAATTCAAATACATTAGCACTTATATCTTATTAATCATTTACATTTTAGTGGATATTCATTTGGGTTTGAACTGGGGTAAGAGGGGGATCAGGATGGAGTCGAGAAGCTGTAAGGATAAGGTAGCGTGCATGCTCAGTGGTGTCTGACTCTGCGACCCCGTGGACTGTAGCCCACCAGGCTCCTCTGTCCATGGATTTTCCAGGCAAGAATACTGGAGTGGGTTGCCATCTCCTCTTCCAGAGGATCTTCTAGACCCAGGTTTCAAAACTGCGTCCCTTGTGTCTCCTGTGTCGGCAGGCGGATTCTTTACCACTAGCGCCACCTGAGAAGCCCCAAGGATAAGGTAGAGGAGGAAGAAAAAGCAAAAAGAGCAGAAGCTATAATTACCTAGAACCCTGCTGTATTGTGCTTGACCAACCTCTAGTTCTTGAAAGCAGTTTACATGGTTTTCCAGCTGGGGACCCACACCATCAGCTTGGGAATCGCAGATCCTTCTCCACCCCTCAGCCAGACACCAGTCCTCAACACCAGGCTTCTCTTTCATCCTACCTGTCACTGGAGGTACCTCTTCCCTTTGAAGTCTCCTACAGAAGGAACTAAGTAATCCACATTTTCTAATTAAAAATGATAGCAATAACAATTCCATACTAACACTTATTAACAACTTACTATGTGCTTTGTACTATACTAAGTACTCATACTGTCTCAAATAATCTTTACATAAATGATCTCCAGGGTGGATCCTAGAAACCATCCCCACTTTACAGATAAGGAAACTGGAGGCACAGAGAGGTTCAGTAACTTGTCCAAGGCTAAAACCGAGATAGGAACCCAGGCAGCCTGACTTTGAAGCCCATGCTCTTAAACATTGCACTATTGCATAGGGAAACCTTGTACAAACCAGTTATTGGTAGAAAGATCACTGTAAGCACCTTTATTAATAAATAGATTAAAAGGTAAACATAATGAACTAAAATGCTAAATTATTTAGCCAGGGGCTGCTGCTGCTGCTGCTAAGTTGCTTCAGTCGTGTCCGACTCTGTGCGATCCCATAGATGGCAGCCCAACAGGCTCCACTGTCCCTGGGATTCTCCAGGCAAGAACACTGGAGTGGGTTGCCATTTCCTTCTCCAATGCGTGGGGCAAGTAGCAAATCAAGAGTAGGAAAAAAAAAGAAAAAAGAAAAGAAACAAGAATATATGTAAATAAAATAAAGAACAAAACCAAGATGTGTATTTAAAAAGTGCTTTTTAATAAATGACTATTGTCTCAATGAAAACAAGAAAAAATTTAAATTAATAAGATTAGAAATAAGAATATAATGCATAACCAAAATGAATGCCTGCTTACAAAAATATAAAGCCCTGTGAAAGATTAAATAACTGAGAAATACTCGCAGTTACTCCCACAAAGATGCGTAGTCCTGATGGGTACACAGAAATTTCCCAAACTCTCAAAGAACAACAACAAAAAATGTCTATGTCACATAAACCTTGAATGTATGGGTTTGTGTGTGTTGCATGTTATCCAATTTATTACATGAAGTGAAAATGAATGATTTCAAAATCTGAATAAGAATAAAATCAAATTATAGGCCAATCTCATTAATGAACATAAATGTTAAGATTTTGTGTTAGTAAAAGCAGAGAAAAACACTTTGCATGTACTAGTCACTATGCTTAATTTTAAAAACACAAAACAGGTGTATACAAAGAAGTAAAAGTAATATAGGACATCACTTTAACAGGAAAATGGAAATACATATAATAATATACATTCAAAGAGATTTTAACAAGTTTTTAGCTATAATTTTCATTTCTTCCTGATGAAAGCTTTTAAAAGCAGGTGTTGGTAATTTAGGGTTGCTTTTTGTCTTATGGAATATAGTTCATTAATTCATCAGAAAGGCAAAATCCTGCTCTGCATCTCGTGTTTAAACTCACCTCTTTTATGTGAGAATAAATCCTTTATTCCCAGGTAAGGAATGTGGAAGAAGAGGTATTGGTAACAAGAAAAATATCAGCATCTTAGGGCAGGGACCCTCATAACTACAGACTGTGGCACTAGGGATCTAGAGTCCAAGGAGAGACAAATTCAAGAGACTCATGTGTATGAAATATACCAGCAATGCCCAGAAAAAGTCATAAGAACAATTGCTTCTAAGTCCTGATAATATTTTTTTTTCTGGCTTATTTTTGTTTGAGTTACTGCCACACTATTTTTATCTTCAGTTCTTCCAAACAGGAAACTAAGGCAACATTAGCTATGTTGGATTTCCAGCCTAAACATAATAGAGTGTATTGAAAACAAACAGTTAATTTTATTCTTAAAGAAGAAACACATACTGGTTTCTCAAATCAGATTTATTGTTCCAGAAATGTCAATAACTATTCAAGAAGAAAGAAAATGCTAGGTATAAATATCAGAAAGGAAGAAACTAAACTATCTGTTTTACAAATAACATGAATATAGACCAAGAAACCTAAGAAAAGTAACTAAAAATTTACTGGAAATAATGAGTTTAGTTGCAGGACTGACTCCAAAAAATTTTAGATATATATGCATATTATACAGGCTTCCCAGGTGGTGCAGTGGTAAAGAATCCACCCATCAATGCGGAGACACAGAAGATACAGTTTCAATCCCTGGGTGGGGAAGATCCCCTGGAGCAGGAAATGGCAACCCACTCCAGCATTCTTGCCTGGAAAATTCCACAGACAGAGGAGCCTGGCAGGCTCCTGTCCATGGGGTCACAAAGAGTTGGACACGACTAAGCACACACACACACACACACACACACACACACACACACACACACTGCATGTCACACATATGTGTATGTGTATTATATATAAATCAGTATATGTACTGATATATAACAAGGAAATACAATAAAAATGGATTCTATTGTTGCTATTATAGCAAAAAAAAAAAAAAGACCAAATAAGTGGGAATTGATATAACTTGTGGCAAGGTTTATTCATAAAAATTATAGACAGGGTCATTAATAAATTGAGTGCTATAGTTACTGTTAATTGGGAAAGTAAATATAATAGTATTTCCAAGGTTAATATGCAGATTTATCAATTGAAACCTCAGAAAGTTAAAGTCCCTAACAAATGAAGAAAGGAATTCCTCTGGTATAGTAACAAGAAAGTGAAAATGAAGTTGTTCAGTCATGTCCGGCTCTTTGCTACCCTGTGGACTGTAGCCCACGAGGCTTCTCTGTCAATGGGATTTTCCAGGCAAGAATACTGGAGTGGGTTGCCATTTCCTTCTCCAGGGGATCTTCCCAACCCAGGGATTGAATCCAGGTCTCCCGCATTGCAGGCAGATGCTTTAACCTCTGAGCCACCAGGGAAGTCCACAATAATAGTAACAAGAAGAATGCCAAATAATTTTTTTAAACATAATTATTACTGACTCACCCTACTGTAGATTTTGCTTCACTAAATTTTAAAACATATTATATACTGGTAATTATAAAAGCAATGGAGCATCAAGTTAAAAAATAATCAAGTTGTTGAATCAGAAAAATAAAAATGTAACAGATTAATTCAAATTCTAAGAGTTTAATATGTGACAAATCAGAACTAGGACAGTGAGGGAAGGAATCACTAATAAATACAATTGAGACAGTTAGTTATTGGTATAAAAAAGCATTTACTTATAATAATTAAGAAATTGGAATCAGATCAAGTTTGATGGGTTTCTTTAAATTCCTAAGACTCTTTTTCCTTCTTGGTAAAATGGGACTCATAATACCTAACTTGAGTGTACTTTTGAGGAGGACTGACTTAAATAATGTATGTAGAGCATTTAGCATAGAACCAGAACATAGTAAAGAGTGTTAGCATGAGTCAGAGCACTAAATATAAACTAGAACAAACAAACTGGTTAAAGGATCTAGAAAAACAAACAAAAAAACCTTTATCTAAGTGGTGGAGAAGAAACAAATTTCTGTCCATAGAAGCATAAAGGACCTTATCAGAGAAAAGATGGGTATACAAAATTTTTTTAAAAAAACTTTCAAACAAAATATATTATTGAGAATAAACGTATATGATTGAGCTCCTAAGTGACATAGCTTTGGGAAGAGTCTTGCCAGGCCAGAAAGGGGAGGGGCTGAATTCCAAGATGGCCTGAAGTCTCACTCTGTGTTTATCTAAAAGCCCTTCCAGGATGTACCCAGGGCCTCTCCATCAGTTCAAAGGAACTTAAACCCTGCAAATGCGGTCCCCCTCCCTGTTCTGTCACCCTCTGTGGCTGGTTTGTCCAGAGCCCTGTGGTCCCTCCTCCTCCAGCCTGGGGTCCAGAGGAGCTTCCTGTGGTCACACTGGCACTGAGTTATTCCCCTGTCTTCACAGGAGCTGCTCACCTGGCTCAGCTCCAGCCAGTCCAGCCAGCCTGCCCCTGGCCAGGTTGATAAGAAGTCTGGGGGTCCCCAAGGAGAGAGGGGTCTGGGGCTGTTGAGGAGGTTAGGGGTCTGGAATTCTCAAGGAGGAGGAAAGGACAAACATCTTTTTTGTTTTTTTTCCTACTTTCCTTAGTCTTCATCACATAAAACTAAGACTATGGGAAGGAGAGAACTGATGATTACACAACAGCTCAGTTTAAACTCTGTGCTAAGGATTGTATAACAACAATGTATCCTGCTTGAGGACAGTTTCTCCTTCCTGAAAACCTTACTGACAGAAAACTAGTCAATCTAATCACACTAGGACCACAGCCTTCTCTAACTCAATGAAACCAAGCCATGCCCGCGGGGCCACCCAAGACGGGCGGGTCATGGTGGAGAGCTCTGACAGAATGTGGTCCACTGGAGAAGGGAATGGCAAGCCACTTCAGTATTCTTGCCTTGAGAACACCATGAACAGTACGAAAAGGCAAAATGATAGGCTACTGAAAGAGGAACTCCCCAGGTCAGTAGGTGCCCAACACGCTACTGGAGATCAGTGGAGAAATAACTCCAGAAAGAATGAAGGGATGGAGCCAAAGCAAAAACAATACCTAGCTGTGGATGTGACTGGCGATTGAAGCAAGGTCCGATGCTGTAAAGAGCAATATTGCATAGGAACCTGGAATGTCAGGTCCATGAGTCAAGGCAAATTGGAAGTGGTCAAACAAGAGATGGCAAGAGTGAATGTCGACATTCTAGGAATCAGCGAGCTAAAATGGACCGGAATGGGTGAATTTTACTCAGATGACCATTATATCTACTACTGCGGGCAGGAATCCCTCAGAAGAAATAGAGTAGCCATCATGGACAACAAAAAAGTCCAAAATGCAGTACTTGGATGCAATCTCAAAAATGGCAGAATGATCTCTGTTCGTCTCCAAGGCAAACCATTCAATATCACAGTAATCCAAGTCTATGCCCCAACCAGTAACGCTGAAGAAGCTGAAGTTGAACGGTTTTATGAAGACCTACAAAACCTTTTAGAACTAACACCCAAAAAAGATGTCCTTTTCATTATAGGGGACTGGAATGCAAAAGTAGGAAGTCAAGAAACACCTGGAGTAACAGGCAAATTTGGCCTTGAAATGCGGAATGAAGCAGGGCAAAGACTAATAGAGTTTTGCCAGGAAAATGCACTGGTCATAGCAAAGAACCTCTTCCAACAACACACGAGAAGACTCTACACATGGACATCACCAGATGGTCAACACCAATATCAGATTGCTTATATTCTATGCAGCCAAAGATGGAGAAGCTCCATACAGTCAACAAAAACAAGACCAGGAGCTGACTGTGGCTCAGATCATGAACTCCTTATTACCAAATTCAGACTTAAATTGAAGAAAGTAGGGAAAACAGCTAGACCATTCAGGTATGACCTAAATCAAATCCCTTATGATTATACAGTAGAAGTGAGAAATAGATTTAAGGGCCTAGATCTGATAGATAGAGTGCCTGATAAACTATGGGAATGAGGTTCGTGACATTGTACAGGAGACAGGGATCAAGACCATCCCAATGGAAAAGAAATGCAAAAAAGCAAAAGGGCTGTCTGGGGAGGCCTTACAAATAGCTGTGAAAAGAAGAGAGGCGAAAAGCAAAGGAGAAAAGGAAAGATATAAGCATCTGAATGCAGAGTTCCAGAGATTAGCAAGAAGAGATAAGAAAGCCTTCTTCAGCAAGCAATGCAAAGAAATAGAGGAAAAAGAAAGCGGGACGTTCGGCTTGTGAGCGGGAACTTGGTCACGCACAGAAAAAGAACGATTTTAAAATGGGTGATGTTGAGAAGGGCAAGAAGATTTTTGTTCAGAAGTGTGCCCAGTGCCATACTGTGGGAAAGGGAGGGAAGCACAAGACTGGGCCAAACCTCCATGGTCTGTTTGGGGGAAAGACAGGTCAGGCTGCTGGATTCTCTTACACAGATGCCAACAAAAACAAAGGTATCACCTGGGGAGAGGAGACGCTGATGGAGTACTTGGAGAATCCCAAGAAGTACATCCCTGGAACCAAGATGATCTTTCCTGGCATTAAGAAGAAGGGAGAGAGGGAGGACTTGATAGCTTATCTCAAAAAAGCTACCAATGAGTAATAGTTGGCCACTGCCTTATTTATTATGAAACAGAAGTGTCTCATGACTTTTTATGTGTACCATATTTAAATTGATCTCATACACTAGAATTCAGATCATGAATGGCTGATGGAATTCTGTTGGACAGTCCTGATTTAAATAAGATTGGTCTGTGGCTAAACAAATATGGTCAGCTTTTTTAATTTTGATAGTAATTCTGGTTCAGCAAGTACTATCACTTTTCCCATTCTAAAGAGATGATTGAACTTGAATAAGGAATATGAAACTTTTTAGGGAGATGGTGCATTCCTTCTCAAAACCTATAAGAGATTGGTTTTATATTTAGATTTCTATAACTGGTTATATTAATATATTTAAATACTGAAAAGGTCCCTTCACTGTCTCATAGAACAGAGGAGGATTCACACGTGTTTCAAGTTGTGTTCATTAGCCTGTTAAGGCAAGGATTGAAAATACACTGACAAAGTCCACTTTATCTGTTTCGTTTTATAAACTATGGCAATTTAATTAAAATTCTCTATCTAAAATTTAGCCTTCTACTTAATGAAGGGCATTTTAGTGTGGTTTATGTATAGCATCAAATAAAGAGTATTTAGCACCTCAGATTTTGTAGATGATCTTTAAGATCAGATGCTTTTTAAATTCCCTGTGACAAGATATGTTAACAAACTTTGCTTGTTAATTCTTCACAAAGTCAGACTAAGTTATAATTCAGGGTTGTCCTAAACAGGAATTCAGAAACACAACTGTAGAACTACTTGTATATGGTGATTGGCAATCGTGCTTTTGCCAACTCAGCAGGATTAGAGGGGCTATATCATTAGCTCAAATTTGTAAACTGTCTGATATAAGGCTTAAGAATTAAAAAACAAAGTCACAGAAAAAAAAAAAAGAAAGAAATAGAGGAAAAGAACAGAATGGGAAAAACTAGAGATCTCTTCAAGAAAATTAGAGATACCAAGGGAACATGTCATGCAAAGATGGGCTCGGTAAAGGACAGAAATAGTATGGACCTAACAGAAGCAGAAGATATTAAGAAGAGGTGGAAGAATACACAGAAGAACTGTACAAAAAAGATCTTCACGACCCAGATAATCATGATGGTGTGATCACTCATCTAGAGCCAGACATCCTGGAATGTGAAGTCAAGTGGGCCTTAGAAAGCATCACTACGAACAAAGCTAGTAGAGGTGATGGAATTCCAGTTGAGCTGTTTCAAATCCTGAAAGATGATGCTGTGAAAGTGCTGCACTCAACATGCCAGCAAATTTGGAAAACTCAGCAGTGGCCACAGGACTGGAAAAGGTCAGTTTTCATTCCAACCCCAAAGAAAAGCAATGCCAAAGAATGCTCAAACTACCGCACAATTGCACTCATCTCACATGCTAGTAAAATAATGCTCAAAATTCTCCAAGCCAGGCTTCAGCAATACGTGAACTGTGAACTTCCAGATGTTCAAGCTGGTTTTTGAAAAGGCAGAGGAACCAGAGATCAAATTGCCAACATCCACTGGATCATGGAAAAAGCAAGAGAGTTCCAGAAAAACATGTATTTCTGCTTGATTGACTATGCCAAAGTCTTTGACTGTGTGGATCATGATAAACTGTCAAAAATTCTGAAAGAGATGGGAATACCAGACTACCTAACCTGCCTCTTGAGAAATCTGTATGCAGGTCAGGAAGCAACAGTTAGAACTGGATATGGAACAACAGACTGGTTCCAAATAGGAAAAGAAGTACGTCAAGGCTGTATATTGTCACCCTGCTTATTTAACTCCTATGCAGAGTACATCATGAGAAATGCTGGACTGGAAGAAACACAAGCTGGAATCAAGATTGCCAGGAGAAATATCAATAACCTCAGATATGCAGATGACACCACCCTTATGGCAGAAAGTGAAGAGGAACTAAAAAGCCTCTTGATGAAAGTGAAAGAGGAGAGTGAAAAAGTTGGCTTAAAGCTCAACAGTCAGAAAACGAAGAATTCATGGCATCCAGTCCCATCATTTCATGGGAAGTAGACGGGGAAACAGTGGAAACAGTTAGACTTTATTTTTCTGGGCTCCAAAATCACTGCAGATGGTGACTGCAGCCATGAAATTAAAAGACGCTAAAAATAAATAAATAAATAAATAAAAGACGCTTACTCCTTGGAAGGAAAGTTATGACCAACCTAGATAGTATATTCAAAAGCAGAGACATTACTTTGCCGACTAAGGTCCGTCTAGTCAAGGCTATGGTTTTTCCAGTAGTCATGTATGGATGTGAGAGTTGAACTGTGAAGAAGGCTGAGCACCGAAGAATTGATGCTTTTGAACTGTGGTGTTGGAGAAGACTCTTCAGAGTCCTTTGGACTGCAAGGAGATCCAACCAGTCCATTCTGAAGGAGATCAGCCCTGGGATTTCTTTGGAAGAAATGATGCTAAAGCTGAAACTCCAGTATTTTGGCCACCTCATGCAAAGAGTTGACTCATTGGAAAAGACTCTGATGCTGGGAGGGATTGGGGGCAGGAGGCAGGAGGAGAAGGGGACGACAGAGGATGAGATGGCTGGATGCATCACCGACTCGATGGACGTGAGTCTGAGTGAACTCCGGGAGTTGGTGATGGACAGGGAGGCCTGGCATGCTTCAGTTCATGGCATTGCATTCGGACACAACTGAGCGACTGAACTGAACTGAACTGAACCCTGTTATCTTAAAACGTAAATTATGGGAGTGGGTCTAGTAGGATCTTTACAACCTTGAGACATTCTTTTGATTTATAACTGTAATAACTAATTAAAAAAATATGTAACTCCCTTGCTAATCCTAGCCAGCGGGGGCATTCTCTTTCCCACTTCGATGTCTATGTCAGAAGCTTTCTCTTGTCCCTTTTCATACTTTAATGAAACTCTGCTACACAAAAGCTCTTGAGTAATCAATCCTGGTCCCCAGTCCTGAAGCTAAACTTTGGAGATCACAAATCTGACATCGGTCACCGTAAGCTATCACTGCCCAATGGTCCCATGTTCTCTTGACCCTCTCAACCCACCTGCTTGAGTCTCATTGTCTCACTTTTCTCTCCCACTGCTGCTGCTGCTGCTGCTAAGTTGCTTCAGTCGTGTCCGACTCTGTGCGACCCCATAAACGGCAGCCCATGAGGCTCCCCCGTCCCTGGGATCCTCCAGGCAAGAACACTGGAGTGGGTTGCCATTTCCTTCTCCAATGCATGTCACTCCCATCACCCACCCCAACCAATACAACTTCTGTATCAGTCAGGGCTCTCCAGAGAAACAGAACCGATATTCAAAAGGGATTTTTAAATAAGGAATTAACTCACATGATTATGAAGACTGAGAAGTCCAGACCCAGAAGAACCCATGACATAGTTCCAGTGCAAGTTCACGCCTGAAAGACCCATTCCCCACTCCAAGACAGTAAGGTAGAGAGAGAGGGTTCTCATTCTATTCAGGCCTTCATGGATTTGATGAGGCCCACTCACACTGGAGAAGCAATCTGTTTTACTTGGTCTACCAGTTCAGTGTTAATCCCATCCAGAAACCCACTGACAGACACATCCAGAAATAATAAATCTGGGCACCCCATGGCCCAGTTAAGTTCATACATGATATTAACCATCACACCTTCTAAATGTGGTTCATACCTCTAAATCTTTATTCAAGGATTGTTCCCTTTGTCTGGACCACTTTTTTCCCCCCTTTTCTTCATCTGGATAATTACTTTATCCACTTATGACTCAGGTAACTCCTCCAGGAAGTCCTCCTTGACACATCCTAGCTGCACTGAAAGTCTCTCTTCCAAGCATCATAGCAGCCTGTGTGCTTCTCCCTGAGTAGGCTACAAATTCCTTGTGGCCCACAGGCAAAGCTCTTAGGTACATTGGTTCCTAATGCAGTTCCTGGCCCACAGTTGCCCTAAGAAAGGTCTATGCCACCTGCTGCTGTTTATGCAGCTGCCGTCCTGGTAAAGTGGCTCGTACTAATTTAGACAATGGCTTTCCTGACCACACGCTGGAATCTCTTAGGGAACTTGTAAAAATACCAGGTTCTGGGCCCAACCCAAGGCCAAATGAATGGGAATCTCTAGGGTGGGTCCAAGTTTCAGGATGTTTTCAAAGCACCCCAGATTGATTTGCCTGTGCAACCAGGATTGAGAACCATCTACTCAGGATACCATTCAGACCCCAACTAAGAGATGATCTTAATTCTGGTCTGACTAGGCAGATGGGGAAGGGAATCCCTGCTGATATGGTTGCCATACAGAGCTTAGGGGATTCAGGAAGCATCTCTGCTCCTTCTCAGTGTGTCTCCACCATACACACACACACACACACACACACACACACACACACACACACACACACACCCCACTCCTGCTCCTCACCACACCCACACCCCAATGAGGCTAAATGCTTGTTGCTCTCACTTTTGCATCTTCTTGGACGGTAGCTGTTGAAGCCTCTTCTCTGGGGACTCAGCAGTTCCCATGCACTTACATTGTTTGCCTTTACTCCTAGTTCAGAGGGACAGGGCACTTCACCGGCCATTACAGCGCCTTGACCCTCAGGTGATCCTTTTAGAGTCAAAGGGTTGCCAGAAACTAATGGGAGGACCCACATGGACCTGAAATATATACAATTTTAGAGCCCCTCTTTAAGAAAAAGAATACAAAATTACAAATCACAAAATTGCCAGGGCTCCTAAAGTTTTGGAAAGAACTAAATTTAAACTTCAGTAGAAGAAGGCAATGGCACCCCACTCCAGTACTCTTGCCTGGAGAATCCCATGGACGCAGGAGCCTGGTGGGCTGCAGTCCATGGGGTCACCAAGAGTCAGACACAACTGAGTGACTGAGCGACTTCCCTTTCACTTTTCACTTTCATGCATTGGAGAAGGAAATGGCAACCCACTCCAGTGTTCTTGCCTGGAGAATCTCAGGGACGGGGAAGCCTGGTGGGCTGCCGTCTATGTGGTTGCACAGAGTCGGACACGACTGAAGCGACTTAGCAGCAGTAGCAGCAGCAGCTTCAGAGGAGATCTACTTCTGAGAACCGTGGGGGGGGGGGGGGAGGGGTGTTAGTTGCTCAGTCGTGTCCGATTCTATGCGACTCCTGGAACTGTAGCTTGCCAGGTTCCTCTGTCCTTGGAATTCTCCAGGCAAGAATACTGGACTGGGTTGCCATTCCCTTCTCCAGGGATCTTCCCAACCCAGGGATCAAGCCCGGTCTCCCGCACTGCAGGCAGATTCTTTACCATCTGAGCCACCAGGGAAGCCCTCTGAGAACCATTACTACCATGTACTGTGTCAGTACATACTAGAGACTTTCCTATGGAGCTCTCCTTACAACAAACAAGCAAGAATGTGTTATCCTTATTTTACAAATCAGGAAGCTCTGGTTCAAAAAGGTTTGTTACTCATCTTGGGACACATACTTGGCTCTGAAATTCACTCCAGTCCTGGCTGGTTCCAGAACATAGACTGTTTCCACTACCTATGCAGATCTCAACATCTACAAAAACTGGGCACCCCCAGGGGCCAGGGATTATTATATAAAGCAGGGAAATCCATACCACACCAAGGAACGTATATAAACTGAAAAATGAATGTGACTAGCATATATATGGATGGTTTTCTACATGATGTAGATACTGTTGTCAACTTAAAAAAATGCACAACCTAAAATGTTGAGAATTATGTTTTATTCAGTAGACTTGCCGAGGACTTAAGGGCTTCCCCGGTGGCTCAGCTATAAAGAATCTGCCTGCAAGGCAGGAGATGCAGGAGACGCAGGAGATGCAGTTTAGATCCCTGGGTTAGGAAGATCCCCTGGAGGAGGGCATGGCAACCCACTCTAGTACTCTTGCCAGTAGAATCCCATGGACAGAGGAGCCTGGTGGGCTACAGTTCATGGAGTCACAAGGAGTCAGACATGACTGAAGTGACTGAGCATGCTGAAGGCTTAAGCCTG
Organism: Ovis canadensis; assembly: GCF_042477335.2. Classification (NCBI taxonomy): domain Eukaryota; kingdom Metazoa; phylum Chordata; class Mammalia; order Artiodactyla; family Bovidae; genus Ovis; species Ovis canadensis. Next base: position 205,164,758 of record NC_091245.1, on the reverse strand, counting down.
GAAGATAGCCTCTTAGAGTTATCTTAAGTTCCTGGTTTAAGTCCTCAGCAAGTCCACTGAATAAAACAGAATACTTAACTCTTAGGTTGGTGCATTTTTTGAGATATGGAGGGTAACATGCTTTGTCCACAGTGTTGCAGTGGATAAAATGAAGTCATTTAAAAGCACAAGTGTTACTTGATAGCTTTAATCATTGAGTCCTTTCTCAGTCAACATATACAAAAGGTATAACTTTTATATGAGCACTTGCAAAACTGTTTTAATGTTAAAAGGGGCCCTGTGCTGGAAAGGATGGGAGCCCAGTGGGTTACTGGTGCAATGGTACATCTGTTCCCCAAGCCTGTGGTGGCCCACCGGGCTCCAAATTCTCAGAATATTCTCTAAGGTGAGGGATTATAAAACAATCCATCTGGGTAAAAAAAGAAATAATATAGTAGAAATTTGATTTATATTTATTTTTACCCTCATCTTTTAAAATGTCACTGTATGTCTATGTTTCATAAACTACATATAATCAGAGTAGTATATGTGTGTGTTTATAACTAAGTATATATCTCATGGAATACTAGTTAAGAGCATAGACCGCCTGGTCAGATGGCCTAAGTTAAAATCTTAGGTTTGCCACTGTGTGCTCTTAGGCAAGGATTCTTTTTGTGCATCAGTTCCCTCATCTGTAAAATGAGCTAATAATACCTACCACACAGAGTTGTTGTGAAAACAAAATACTTGAAGAATATTTAGAAAAGTGCCCTGCAATAGTAAGGGCTGCAAGTTTTTTCCACGATAAAGACAAAGGTAATTATAATGCCTGGGCTTCCCTGGTGACTCGGTGGTAAAGAACCCGCCTGTCAGTTCAGGATATGTGGGTTGAATCCCTGGAGAGGGCAATGGCATCCCATTCCAGTGTTCTTGCCTGGAAAAGCCCATGGACAGAGGACCTGGGGGGCTACAGTCCATGCGGGTCCCAGAAGAGTCAGACACAACTTAGCAACCAAAGAGAAAAATTATCATGCCTATATTAAGTCATACTAAGAGTGCATTCTCTCACTCATTCTCTAGCTCTCTTCTTATTCTTTAAACCAGAGAAGATGTAATCTTAAAAGTTTGACAATTACTGTCCTATTTTGCTAACTCTTCTGGAGGCAGAGAAACAAATGACTCTGAGCATCAGACCAAGATTCCTCCCAAACTGCCACCTCCAGCTGAAGCCAGCCTCTGGCCTTGGGATCTGCCAAATTGCCTAACTCTTCAAGAGTTAAAATGGCAGGAATAGTGTGTGTTAGTCACTCAGTCGTGTCCAACTCTTTGTAGCCCTGTGGACTATAGCCCTCCAGGCTTCTCTGTCCATGGAATTTCCCAGGCAAGAACACTGGAGTGGGTTGACATTTCCTTCTCCAGGGGATCTTCCTGACCCTGGGATTGAACCCAGCTCTCCCGCAATGTAGGCAGACTCTTTACCATCTGAGCCACCAGGGAAGCCCAGAGTTAAAAGAGTTAAAAGCTCAAAAGTTAAAAGAGGGTCCTAATAGGCTGGGATCATTTCTCTTGTGTTGTCCTGTGACCGAGCCCTGTCCGGGAGTGGGAGACAGACTACCGCACAGAGGTTTCCTTCTGATAACTGGGGGATGGGAGACCAAGAAACAAGGCTCCACTTAGAGCGGCCTCCCACTCTCTCCAAGGAAGAAGAAAGACGTCTGTGTGCTGGGCTGCTCCCCTGCCAGCAGCCAAGCAGAACAGCTGCTGATCCCTGGCCCTGAGCTCCCACTTCCCCATCTCTGGGCTGGGGCCACTGGCAGAAGGAACAGCAGCTGCAGAGAAAAGAAAGAAGTGCATTGAGTTGTGCTCCTGCAGGCTGCTCTCCTTTCCTCTTTGGCTCTTTCCAGTGACAGTCTCATCGTCTGTATCCCCTTGTAGCCCCAGTGCCCTCAAGTCCAGAGGTCAGCCTCTGTCTCACCTGTCTCCCTGGATGCTGTCATCCCACATTCCAAAAGGGAAGACCCAGAAGACTCTTGCAAAGTTCCAACCCCACCCCCTCCAGGCTCCTCTCCTTTCCCCTCCCATCTGCCTCTTGTGTGCTCAAATAGATTTATATTACTTATGCAAATAAATGTAGATGATTAAACAAATGATTATGTAAATGATGTCTTTCCTTTTCTCGTCCCAATTCTGGTAACACTAGGATAAAGTAACAATAATGATTCAATCCTGCCACTTGCAATTACTTGGATAAAACTTGAGGGCATTATGCTAAGTGAACTAAGTAGGCACAGAAAGACAAATATTATATGATCTCACTTATATATGAAATCTAAAAAAATTGAACTCATTGAAACAGTAGATTGGTGGTCACCAGGGGCTGGCAAATAGATGGCGAAAAAGTGGAAACAGTATCAGATTTCATATTCTTAGGCTCCAAATGTGGACAGTGACTGAAGTCATGAAATTAAAAGATGCTTGTTCCTTGGAAGAAAAGCTATGACAAACCTAAACAGTGTATTAAAAAGCAGAGACATCACTTTGCTAACAAAGGCCCATCTAATCTAAACTATGGTTTTAGATCCATCTAATCTAAGCTACGAAGAAGGCAATGGCACCCCACTCCAGTACTCTTGCCTGGAAAATCCCACGGATGGAGGAGCCTGGTAGGCTGCAGTCCATGGGGTCACTAAGAGTCGGGCATGACTGAGCGACTTTACTTTCACTTTTCACTTTCATGCATTGGAGAAGGAAATGGCAACCCATTCCAGTGTTCTTGCCTGGAGAATCCCAGGGACGGGGAAGCCTGGTGGGCTGCTATCTCTGGGGTCACACAGAGTCGGACACGACTGAAGTGACTTAGCAGCAGCAGCAGCAATCTAAGCTATGGTGTTTCCAGTAGTCATGTATGGATGTGAGAGTTGGACTGTAAAGAAAGCTGAGCACCAAAGAACCCATGCTTTCAAACTGTGTTGTTGGAGGAGACTCTTAAGAGTCCCTTGGACAGCAAGGAGATCAAACCAGTCAATCCTAAAGGAAATCAGTCTTGAATATTCATTGAAAGGATTGATGCTGAAGCTGAAGGTCTAATACTTTGGCCATCTGATACAAAGAACCAACTTATTGGAAAAGACCTTGATGCTGGGAAAGACTGAGGTCTAGAGGTGAAGGGGATGACAGAGAATGAGATAGTTGGATGCATCACTGACTCAATGGACATGAGTCTGAACAAATTCCAGGAGATAATGAAGGACAGGGAAGCCTGGTGTGCTGCAGTCCACGGGGCTGCAAAGACTCAGACATGACTTAGCGACTGAACAACAATAACAGGGGCTGGGGAGAAGGAGGGCGATAAGTAAAGGTGGTCAAAGGGTATAAACTTAAAGTTATAAGATGAATACATTCTGGGCATCTAATGTACAGCATGGCAGCTAAAGTTAACAGTACTATTTTGTATTGCTGGGAGAGTATCTCTTGCTGCTGCTACTGCTAAGTCGCTTCAGTTGTGTCCGATTCTGTATGACCCCATAGACTGTAGCCCACCAGCCTCCCCCATCCCTGGGATTCTCCAGGCAAGAACACTGGAGTGAGTTGCCGTTTCCTTCTCCAATGCATGAAAGTGAAAAGTGAAAGTGAAGTTGTTCAGTCGTGTCCGACTCTTCATGACCTCATGGACTGCAGCCTACCAGGTTCCTCTGTCCATGGGATTTTCCAGGCAAGAGTACTGGAGTGGGTTGCCACTGCCTTCTCCGGAGTATCTATTAAATGGTCTCAATACACACACACACACACAATAACTATGTGAGGTGATAAACACTAACTAATCTTACAGTAGTCATCTCCCAATATATGTCTATATCAAGTCATAATGTATACCTTAAAGTTATACAATGTTGTATGCAGTTATATCTCAATAAATCTGCGAAGACAATAATAATTAAAAGATAGAAAATAGAATCAATTTGTAAAAGGAAAAGAAGCGGAAATTTAATCTAGAAAGAACAAACACAATGGCTATTTCACAATGAGATTCAATTTCCATAAAGGATAAAATAAAACAGGACTATGATCTCAAATATCCATTAAAATTTCAAATCTGTAGCAAATTATAGAATCTGACTCCCTGTATCCATTGGGCTTTCCCATTGAAATTAGCAGCTCTTAGCAAATGGTCAAAAGGGCTAATTGCTATATTTTACCAAAAGCTCATACTATTACACTGGTCCTAGGTGGCGCAAGTGGTATAGAACCTGCCTGCCAATGCAGGTGGAAAAGGCAGTGGCACCCCACCCCATTACTCTTGCCTGGAAAATCCCATGGACGGAGGAGCCTGGTAGGCTGTAGTCCATGGGGTCGCTAGGAGTCGCACATGACTGAGTGACTTCCCTTTCGCTTTTCACTTTCATGCATTGGAGAGGGAAATGGAAACCCACTCCAGTGTTCTTGCCTGGAGAATCCCAGGGACAGCAGAGCCTGGTGGGCTGCTGTCTCTGGGGTCACACAGGGTCGGACACGACTGAAGTGACTTAGCAACAGCAGCAGCCGCAGCCAGTGCAGGAGAGTAAAGAGATGAGGGTTCGATCCCCGAATCAGGAAGATCTAGAAGAGGACATGGCAACCCACTCCCATACTCTTGCCTGAAGAATCCCAAGGACAGAGGAGCTTGGCAAGCTACAGTCCATGGAGTCACAAAGAGCTGGACACAACTAAAGTGACTTAGCATGCATGCATAGCTTATATTATACACTGAAAAAAACACTGAATTTTTGTCTAATAGACAAAATATCTTCACAGAAAGAACCATAAGTACAACTGTTCAATTAACGAGTTTTAAAACTCAAAGAATGAATAAAGCTGTCTTTTCATGAACCATGTAATAATAAGCAACTGGGGTTTTTAACTGAAATACACACTTTTGTAAATTGAGCATGATCTACAAGAAAATTATATACATCTTACCTAACAAGTTTTTAAGTTTGAGAAAGTTTATTGGAAGCCAACTACATGACGATCAATGGAAATTTAATAATTTCAAATGCCGTTACAGCTGAAATTCTCTCTCCAATTTTCACCTACTCAGATTGTCTGTTATTTATAATACTGACCCACATCACATCCACACATAAACTCTAGAAGCCCACAGAACATTTTGTTGAAAGTTTTAAAAACAAATGTTATTACAGAACCACCATTAAACATATGAATGATATTCTGTTGCCTGGTTAAAAGTGTATCTCCAAATTGGAATTTTTAAGAAAACTTCTTAGCAGCACCATCTAGTGGGGAGTGCAGCAAAAAACTCAATATAACAAGTTCATGGAATGTTTTATTTAAAGTTTACTTCAAAAATGTTATTCCATTTTCTGACATAGAGTCTAAATTATGAGATATTTCTGAGAACCAGTTGAATAACTGAAAATACAGAAGTATAGAAAACCTTAGATTTTCTGCAATAATTCAAATTTCAAATTTTCATACATTCTATTAACAAATATTCTTGAATTTTATATTTCTTTTATGTAATGTTATTATCTTAAAGAGAATTTTTAAATTGTACACAAAATATTTTTTAGTTATTTGTAAGTATTTTTAATGCAAATCATAAATTGAGAAAAATTTTATTAGATCATGTGTTCTATAGTTTCAGGTGAGTAGACAAGGCAGAAGTTAGGTTACCTACAGAAATTTAGTTTTTATATCACCTTATGTTAAGCGGTGCTAATGTAGTTTTAAATAGACATAGGTGAGCAATCATTCTACAACTATCCTTTAGTATTTTTAAAATAGCCTGGGCTAATCTCCAGTATGCAGAACATGAGTTATGATAGTTTAGAATGGCTAACCTCAGACAAGGGTTACGTTAAGATTTTTACTTCTTCAGTAAATATAGTTGACCCTTGAACAACATACATTTCAACTGTACAATTCCACTTACATGCAGATTTTCATGATAAATATGTTGACAAATTTTTTTGAGATTTGCAACAATTTGAAATAATTCACAAATGAAGCCACATAACCTAGAAATATTGAACAATTTAAGAAAAAGGTGTATCAGGACTGTATAAAATATATGTAGATACTAGCCTATCCTAACATAGGCAGAAAGTGAGTGATATTTGATATAAAATTAATATGTGTTTTTTTGTCTTTTTTTTTAATGTTACATAACTTTGCTTTCAAAGAATTACATTACTATATAGGATGCCTCTCTGGTAACTGGGTAAACTGTATCACCCTGTGATCACAAGTTAGGGTGTTCTTTCGATGCAACAATGTTTCCAGTACTGTGTTATGAAGATGACTGTAATATACTGTGCCATAAAAATTTTGTGATAATTAATTCATTAGCTTATAGGCTGGCCACTCTGAAGTAATCATACTGTTGCTGCTTTGCTATTGATGTATGAAACTTTACACCTGCAAATAAATACAAATTTCTTTTTGGCATTCTCTTTTCATTTTTGATGTCTAGTATTAGTAATAAAAATAACATTTACCATGTTCTGTATCACATAAGACAATATTGATGTAGGTATAACATCTTGTAAACAGACAACATAAACTAACGGTATTAATAAATACAGTACAGCCTGTAAATGTATTTTCTCCCCCTTATAATTTTCTTTTTTGACTGAGTGGGATCTTTGCTGTGGTGCACAGACTTCTCTAGTTGTATTGTGAGGGTTTAGTTGCCTGATGGCATAGGGGATCTCTGTTCTCAGACCAGGGATCGAACCCACATCCCCTACGTTGGAAAGCAGATTCTTAACCATTGAACCACCATGATTTTCTTAATAACATTGTCTTTTCTCTAGCTCACTTTACTATAAGAAGTTCAGTTCAGTTCAGTCACTCAGTCGTGTCCGACTATTTGCGACCCCATGGACTGCAGCACGCCAGGCTTCCCTGTCTATCACCAACTCTCAGAGCTTACTCAAACTCATGTCCATCGAGTCGGTGATGCTATCTTCTTACTATAAGAAAGCAGAATATAATACATATAACATACTAAATACGTGTTAATTGACTGTTTATGTAACAGGTAGGGCCTCCTGGTAACTGTAGGCAATTAATTGCTAAATTTTGGAGGAGGCAAAAGTTATACATGGATTTTAGCTTCACACACAGTCAGCACCTTTAACCCCTACATTGTTCAAGGATCATCTAGTATATTGAGCATATCTTATGTACCAGGCACTGGTCTAGGTTTCAACTAGAGCAACAAACAGTTCAGTTCAGTCGCTCAGTCGTGTCCAACTCTTTGCGACCCCATGAACCACAGCACGCCAGGCCTTCCTGTCTATCACCAACTCCCAGAGTCTACCCAAACCCATGTCCATTGAGTCGGTGATGCCATCCAACCGTCTCATCCTCTGTCGTCCCTTCTCCTCCTGCCCTCAATCTTTCCCAGCATCAGGGTCTTTTTAAATGAGTCAGCTCGTTGCATGAGGTGGCCAAACTATTGGAGTTTCAGCTTCAACATCAGTCCTTCCAATGAACGAACACCCAGGACTGATCTGACTGGTTGGATCTCCTTGCAGTCCAAGGGACTCTCAATAGTCTTCTCCAACACCACAATTCAAAAGCATCAATTCTTCGGCACTCAGCTTTCTTTATAGTCCAACTTTCATATCCATACATGACCACTGGAAAAACCACAGCCTTAACTGGACGGACCTTTGTTGACAAAGTAATGTCTCTGCTTTTTAATATGCTGTCTAGTTTGGTCATAACTTTCCTTCCAAGAAGTAAGCGTCTTTTAATTTCATGACTGCAATCACCATCTGCAGTGATTTTGGAGCCCCCCAAAATAAAGTCTGACACTATTTCCACTGTTTCCCCATCTGTTTGCCATGAAGTGATGGGACCAGATGCCATGATCTTCGTTTTCTGAATGTTGAGCTTTAAACCAACTGTTTCACTCTCCTCTTTCACTTTCATCAAGAGGCTCTTTAGTTCTTCTTCACTTTCTGCCATAATGGTGGTGTCATCTGTACATCTGAGGTTATTGATATTTCTCCCGACAATCTTGATTCCAGCTTGTGCTTTCTCCATCCCAGCATTTCTCATGATATACTCTGCATATAAGTTAAACAAGCAGGGTGACAATATACAGCCTTGCCATACTCCTTTTCCTATTTGAAACCAGTCTGTTGTTCCAGGTCCAGTTTGCTTCCTGACCTGCATACAGGTTTCTCAAGAGGCAGGTCAGGCAGTCTGGTATTCCCACCTCCTTCAGAATTTTTCACTGTTTGATTATATTCTTTGCAGCCAAAGAAGGAGAAGCTCTATACAGTCAGCAAAAACAAGACCGGGAGCTGACTGTGGCTCAAATCATGAACTCCTTATTGCCAAATTCACACTTAAATTGAAGAAAGTGGGGAAAACCACTAGACCATTCAGGTATGACCTAAGTCAAATTCCTTAGGACTATACAGTGGAAGTGAGAAATAGATTTAAGGGACTAGATTGATAGACAGAATAACAAACAAAACCCCCAGAATACATACTTTCAAGAAACTTCCATCAGGGGAAGGATTATAGAAAAAAAGTAAATAAACAAATATATAATATGTCAGACAGTAATTATGCTATGGAAAAAATGCAAGATCAAGGAGATAGGGAGTAACAAGGAAGGGAATGATTGGTATTGTATGTGAGGTTGTCCATCTGACACCTTCTAACAAGGTGACCTTGAAACAGAGGCTAAAAAAGGGAGAAAGCAAGCTATGCAGATATCTGAGGGCCATGAGTTTCAGGTAGACAGAACAGGATGTGCAAAGGGTCTGGGGTGGGAGCTTGCTTGCTATATGCAGAGAACACCAAGGAGGTTGGCTGGGGCAGGATGATCCAAAACAGAAATAGGGGCTGAAGTCAAAGATGTAGCAGGACTTTATCATGCGGGCTCTTGTGGCATTGTAAAGAATCTTATTCTTATACTACATGATGTGGGAAACCATAGAGGATTTTGAATAGGAGGGTTGCTCTAGATGTTGTGTTGATAAGGCCACAGTAATAGGAGGGAAGTAGGGAGTCCCATTAGGATGCGAAGATAACTTGGACCCTGGTGACAGCAGAGGAGGTAGTAAGTAACAAGCTTCTGGATTCATTTGCAGGTAGAATCACCAAGATTTGCTGATGGGTTATATGCGGAAAGTGAGATAAAGAGAAGAGTCAAGTATAACACTAAGGTCTGTGTCCTGAGCAATTGGCAGGATAGAATGAGGTAAGCTGCAGGAAAAGCCTATATTTCGTTGGGGGGTTGGGGGAGGGGCATGCTGGCAGATATCAAGAGCTTGATGTTGAACATAAAAAGTGTTAGATATCCATTAGACATCTAAATGGAAATGTCAAATTGACAGTCAACCAAGGGAGAAGTCCAGGCTAAAGGTATGAATTTAGGAGTTTTCAATGTGTAGATGATATTTAAAGCCTGAAGCTAAATGAGATCACCAAGAGAGTAGGTATACATCAACCAAAGAAGAGATTTAAAGACTGCGCCATGGGGCTTTCCAATATTTGTTGGTGAGAAAGATAGAGAACCAGCAGGGGAATCTAAGAAGGAAACTAGTGAGGTGGAGGAAATCAAGAGAGGTGGTGTCCTGGGATCAGATGAAGCAAGCTTTTTAAGGAAGAGGGAATGATTGATGAATCAATAGGATAAAAATCAGGAACTCACCATTGGACTCAACACTAAAAGAGCCATTGGCGACCCTGACAAAGGCATTGTTGGTCGGGTGCTGGGAGTATAAGTCTGATTGAAATAGGTTCAAGAAAAAATGAGAGAGAAGCAACAGGAAACAATGAGAATGATCAGTCTAGATGTTTGGCATGAAGAAAAGAAGAGAAAAGCTAGTAGTGGGACAGGGAGATAGGATCAAGACTTTTTAAGAGAGCAGAAATTATTTTCAAACAAGATTTTTTTTTTTAAGATTGAAGACATTACTGCTTACTTGTATGCTAGTTGGAAAGAAGCCATAGAAAGAGGGGGGTTGATGAAGCAGAAGGAAGAGGAGAGGCTCACTGGAGTGGTGCATTTGAGTAGGTGCAAGGGGATGGTATCAGAGTGTAGTGGAGGAGCTGAGCATTGATACACACAGGTGGTTGGTTCACAGAAATAGGAGGGACAGCAGGATATAGGCGCACAGATGCAGGGAGGTGGGTGGGCAAGCTGTGTTGGTGGGTACTTGTGGTTGTTCTCCTCTGATTGCTTCTATTTTTTTTTTCTGTGCAAGGACATCAACAGAGAAGGGGGAGAGAAGGAGGTGATGAAATTCAGAACAAAAGAGGGTGTGAAATAGCCATCTAGAAGAGTGGGGAAGTGAATGGCCTGGGGAAGTGTCTTTTAACAGGATATCCTCCTTGAGGTTGGGGCTTTAATTTTTTAGTGACAACCTCCTTTGCAGAATTCCAGTAGTAATATCCAAACTTTATTATTTGGTGCATAACACATTAGATCCTATTATCATTTATCTGTTTTCTGAGAATCCTGCCTCTCTTTTTTTTTTCTAATTATACCTCACATGTTTCCAAAAGAGGGCTGAGACAATTTATATACAACAGGAAATTATTTAAAACTGCATAACCAAGGGCTTCAGGAGAAAAAAAGAAAAATACGTGTGGTCCATGTGTGAAATACGTGTGAATATGTGGGGTGGTCTAATTCTCAAGTGTGATGTTATCAAGTCCACAAGGTTATACACTAAACCCATATCCTCCAATCTGGCCTCTACCAACAAGAAAGGTAATATTTGGTCCTCATAATTACTTTTTGTTTTATTTCTCAATTATTCAGAAACTGGCTGGTGAAGGCAGTCATTGGAGGCTGCCTTGAATACTCCAAGAATTTAGGCCCAAGATGATGAAGGAATATTCAGAGCACATTTTTAGATTAGAAGAGATTTTGCTGATGGAAACTGTGGGTCCTGGGAGACTCAGGGAAGGATTTAGATAGTTGAAGAAGACGAGGCACCAAAGGAGGAGATATACAGAGCTCTGTTGGGATGGGAGTCCTGGTGATGAGGGATGGCCAGGAGTTCAGGGCTTCCTGACCACAGCAGGGACCAGCTGTTGTGGGGAGGGTGACCTGGAAGGTCTATACGGCAGAAGCTGTGTATTGGAAGCTGTGGTGCCTGGCCCAGGTCCTCCTTTTCAGCAGCAAGGCAGTACTCCCTAGGCTGCTGGGAGAAGCCAAGGGCTTGCGTTCCTCCAAGGATACTCATCCTGGCTGAAGGTATATGCCTTGTCCAAGGTCATGCATCCCTCCCTGGGGACAACTCACACCCCAAAAGTTGGAAGTGCAAAGGCCCAACCCCTTTGCCTCCATTCAGGACATCTCTGAAGGGCTTTCTGAGCCTCAGAGCTTCCCGAAGATCTGCTGAGGCTGCTGCCACATTTGCTTCATGGTTCAACTCCTCCTTCTGCTCAGTTTTGCTTTCTTCACTCCCTCAACAGGGCTCTCACTAGGAACCTTCTTACAGGGAAGTCTCTATTTCAAAGTCTCTTTCCTGGGAAACGTGTTCGACACCAATCACTAACAGAAGTGGTCTCAGGAAGCAAAATCTAAAATGGGATTCTAGAGCTGGATTACAAACCAGCCAACCAGCAACGGAAATGCCATCTGGTAGTAAATGGAGTATTGAAAACTAGCATGCTGTAACTGTGCAAATGTTAAAAGCTTGATCAGTGGACAAGTTGGGACAAAATATCCATAGAAGGTAACGGGGGTGCTATTTCAGACATTTGAGAGGTTACAGGAAGTTATAATTACATGGATTCAGATGGCTGTTGCTGAGGGCTCTTCCTGTACTGGAGAAATACAATAAAAGGTGTGAAGGTGATTAACTACCAATCTAAGACAAATTGTGAATGTCAGTGGACTTCCCTGGCAACATATAAGAGAGATATCTGCTGAAGTCACAGGATACAAAAGGCAGATGGTCAGGCCCAGGGCTTAATTATGAGGCAAATAGAGTTTCAGAGAAGGGTGACTTTTCATGGCAATTCTGCTTTGTCAAAGTTAAGGCCTTGATTGAGAAGAAGTGGGACCCTGTGAATGGCAAGGGGGACATCTGGGTCAGTGAATTGAAAATATCGAATTTTGAGTTCCCCTGAACACTTTGGGCCTGCAGAAGGGGCCCACTTCTCCTTCCTAAAGACCTGTGCTCCCCGCTTACTCAAAAACAATTCAGAGCCTTCTATTACGCAAGACGCAAACCTGCTCAGGAAATAACTCCCCTCCCAGGGATCAGAACAATAACATGAGTGAAGTTACAAAATAACCCATCCAGGGAGAAGCTAAGACCAACACAAGAAAGGGTTCGTATCCTCAAGGAGGTATAGGATCTAGCCAAGAGGCGTTGGCAGAAGCTGGAGAGCGTGTAGGAGTGACCCATGACGGAGCTGGATCAAGATGGGCAGAACATAAATTTTGGTAGAGTGAGTTTACTGATGTGGAAACCCTTTCCATGACATACAGAGACACAAATAGGCTCTGTGTCCAGGCAGGTTCTAGGATACACATTACTAACACATTGCTAGGCTGGCTCTCGGAGTCTTGGAGAAAGTGATCGCACACGGGTGGTGAAGCAGACATGCCAAAATGCCATGGCAGGTGGCAGAAGAAGGAACGAGAAAGACTCCAAGAAGTGGCCTGAGGTAAGAGTACATGGGCAATGGCAAGGTCTTGGAAGGTTTGTCAGGGCCCAGAAGGAAAAAATACTGGAAGATCAGAGACAGCAAAAACTGGGGAATCAAGGGATGCACAGATAGGAGTGGGCACAAAGGATGAAGAGCTGTGCATCACATGTTAGGGCCCTCCAGAAAATAGCTGCCACAGAAGATGAATCAAACAACCAAGGAGACAGAGTGATCGGGCTGGCTGACATCAACCAGTGTTGCCAGCCAAAATCTTGGCCTTCTCTGCCCGCTGAAGCCAAATGAAAAATACAGACAGAGTTTGGAGAAAATAGAAAGGCAGCTTTTATTCTCAGTCAGCGGAGAGGGGAACACAGTAGGCTCAAGCCTCAAGAACTGTGCCCCACCTCCATGAGGAGTCTAGGGGCTTATATAAGGCAATTGCTCACAGTCAGGAGTCAGTGATTAGGAACAAAGGTGATAGGATCTTGATTTCTTTCTCTTGCATTGTCTTCCTCAAAGGCAGTCATAAACTGTTGTCTGCTGCTGCTGCTAAGTCGCTTCTGTCATGTCCAACTCTGTGCAACCCCAGAGACATCACCCCACCAGGCTCCCTCGTCCCTGGGATTCTCCAGGCAAGAACACTGGAGCGGGTTGCCATTTCCTTCTCCAATGCATGAAGGTGAAAAGTGAAAGTGAAGTTGCTCAGTCGTGTCCATGGGGTTCCTAGCAACCCCATGGACCGCAGCCTACCGGGCTCCTCCATCCATGGGATTCTCCAGGTAAGAGTACTGGAGTTGGGTGCCATTGCCTTCTCTGAAACTGGTGTCAGTAACCCAATAACTGAGTCTGGCAGTTAGGTGGCTCTGCAGCTTTCTTTCCGATATGTAACTTTAAGGGGAAGGGTGTTGTTAGGGTAAGCACCAGATAGGAGATGTATTTAGCATAGAGTCAAAGGGAAAAATGTGGATTGTAATATAGTGGAGTGGTTTGCTATGCCCTCCTCCAGGGGATCTTCCTGACCCAGGGACTGAACCTAGGTCTCCTACATCTCTTGCATTGGCAGGCAGGTTCTTTACCACTCGCACCACCAGGGAAGCCCACTGCAGGGCTTCCTTTTCCAAGAACTTAGAGAGGGTCTGAACCGGTGACATAAGAGCCCATATAGCAAAAGAAACACAGATGTGTAGAGCGGACTTTTGACTCAGAGGGAGAGGGAGAGGGTGGGATGATTTGCAAGAATGGCGTTGAAACATGTATACTCTCATGTAAGAAACGAATTGCCAGTCTATGTCCGATGCAGGATACAGCATGCTTGGGGCTGGTGCACGGGGATGACCCAAAGAAGGGGAAGGAGGTGGGAGGGGCGTTCATGTTTGGGAATGCATGTACACCCATGGTGGATTCATGTCAATGTATGGCAAAACCAATACAGTATTGTAAAGTAAAATAAAGTAAAAATAAAAATTAAAAAAAAATTATTGCATCAGACCAAAGGACACACATTAAAACAAAGGTGGTACAGGGGTAGGGAGGCATATAACCATGGAGTCATTACTCTGATCACATGCTATACCACGCAGAAGCTACTAGCCTTCCTAATAGAATAATGGAATATCTGTTAGAAGAGATTACGGAGTTTCCAGCTTGGAGATTATATTTTCAAGCAGTTCACACCCTAAATCAAGAACTATGATTTCTTTCAAATAATCTTTTTAAGGGTGCTTTCTTTGAAGAATCTTTCGTGAGGGTTAATTTAATTAGATTAAATAATTTAGTTTAAATATTCTCTTATCCCAGCTCACATAATTTGCAATATTTCTCAATACACTGAAAGCAAACGTAAGAGGAAAGAGGTCATTGTCAACCTCTCTACATTTTGGGACATGCCTGCTTCCCTCGTGATACTCCGCTCCTGACATGTGGCTGTCTGAGACACAACCTGGTGAGGACAAGTGTCCATGTGCACATAGAATATTAATGAAAATTAATCTCTTATTTTTACAGAGATAAGGAGCAAGAGTAGTTCTAAGTATTTTCTATCCGCACCGCTATGAATCATCTCTCACACTGCTTTGGATAGGGGCACCCCAATTTAGAGCCCTCTGATCTAGTGAGCAGAAGGTCTGAGCGCTCCAGATCCAGGACCTCTCCTCTGGTCAGTGCTGAGAAATAGTGCTTTTTTTTTTTTTTTCCAGTCACAGTTTCAATTTCAGCACTTGTGATTGGTTTCTTCATATTTTCTATGTCTTCCTGGTTCAGTCTGGGGAGATCATATCAGTGCCTTTCTAAAAATTTGTCCATTTCATCCAGGTTTTCCATTTTCTTGGCATACAATTGCTCATAGTAGTCTCTTATGATCCTTTGTGTATTTCTGTAGAGCTTCTCCTTTTTGATTTCTAATTTTATTGATTTGAGTCCTTTCCCTTTTTTTTCTTGATGAGTCTGGCTAAAGATTTATCAATTTTGTTCATCTTTTCAAAGAACCAGCTTTTAGTTTCATTGATATTTTGCTATTATTTTCTTTCTTTCTATTTCATTTATTTCTGCTCTGATCTTTATTATTTTCTTCTACAAAGAAAAGAAATAATAGGTTTTTCTTGTTCTTTCTCTAGCTGATATTGCTTCTTGAATTACTCTTCTTTCCATCTTTCCTTCTGATAACACATACTTTGTGTTTTTTATCTCTATTTAGGTAGGAGTCAATTTGTGGCTCAAGTAGGCCTGTGAGACTGTTATCTACTAAATGTTGATGTTAATCCTTTCTACTATCCTTAAGGACCTTTATCCTCATGGTCTAGATTTAAATTATGTTCAGGTCCTTGGTCTATGTGAACTACAACAAATATGTGTGAAATATAACATGCAAGTTTATGAGCAACTCAACATCAAGTTGAAAAACACATCACACTGGCAAAAAAATTTTTTTATCTTAAAATAAGAAATCTTGTTTAATGAGTCTAGATTCCCAAAGCTACCTGTGTGTCAGAATAACCTATAGCACTGAGAAAACAAAAAAAGAATAAAGCAAAACTCACTCATTCTTGGACCCCACCTGCACTGGGACTTTTCAGGAGGCACTAGTGGTAAAAGAACTCTCCTGCCAATGCAGGAGACACAAGACATATGGGTTCGACCCCTGGGTTGGGAAGATCCCTGGAGAAGGAAATGGCAACCCACTCCAGTATTCATGCCTGGGAAATCCCATGGACAGAGGAGCCTGGCAGGCTACAGTCTATGGGGTTGCACTGAGTCGGACATGACTGAAACAGCTTAGCACAAACAACACAAAAGGGTCAGCTGTGAGGAATTAAAGAGCTACAATAGCAGTGACTTACCTGTGAGTTGATTTTTCTCTCACACAAATGACTGCTGGAGGGCAGAGCAGCAATTCTGCTTCATGAGGTCCTAGGGGACCAAGTTCTTTGTAGTCCTCCTTTCTGCAATCCCTAGGGACTTTCGTCCTTGTGATCCAGTATAATGGGCTGAACTCCAGCCTTCTCATCTGTGTTCTAGGCAGCAAGATGGAGGAAGGGAGAGAAACAAACAAACAACCCACATCCCCCCCAAAATAGGAAAAGGATGCCTATCATCTGATCCTTAAGGTAGGTTCCCTGCCGGGGTCCAGCCCCGGTGGATCCAGGGAATTCAAAGGTGGGGACGGCGTCGGCATCTTTGGAAAAATACATATTTAATTACAGATATAGAGAGAGATGAAACGGATAGTGTAGTAGGAGACAGCGTAGTGGAGAAAAGGAGGCTGAATCCAGATGGGAATTCAGCCAGAGAAACAGGAGCAAGAAAGAAGTGGCATGGAGGAATCAGTCTTTCCGGAAACTGATCCGATTTCTTTATTTTGGGGTTTGCTTATATACCTTTTGTTACATATAGGGATGAATACAGAGTCACGTGGGGGTCAGCAGTCCTGACCTTTATCAAAATCAGGTGCTTCACATAAAAAGGTCTTAGGGATTTTATGATCCTTTCTTTCTGATAACCGAAAACTTTTTTTTTCCAAGGGTGTTTTTTCTTAAACCAGGCACCACCCTCCAAATAAAGTTACATTCCTATAGGGTGAGGGTGTAGTGAGTTACAATCAAGAAAGGAATTTATTTAACCCAAGGTTAACATGATTAATCTTAAAGGTTAATATTTATTTCTCCTATATGCTTAAAGGTTAATGCTTATTTCTCCTATATGTTAGTTATATTCGTTATAAGGGTAGGGAACATGGAGATTTAGCAGCAAACATCAGCCCAACAAATGAAAATTCTTTCACCAATGCTCCCCTTAACATCTATTTAGTCTTAAGATATGATAAAGTTACATTCTTACATAGCAAGGACACAGTGATTTATAACAAAGTACAGTGATCTATTACAAAAGAGAAAATTCATTAACTCAAAAAGTCTAGTATTGCTAACATCAAAAACTACTATATTTCCTTTTCTATATTCCAAATACATTGATTAATATATTCCCAGGTGCCTAAGGATATGGAGGCCTGGCGGCAATCATTGACTCAACAAGAAGAAAAAGCCCTATGCTAATTAAGACTCCCAAAACTCTCTGTGCTATTTATGGTTGAGAGGTAGTAAACAATCATGTGGCAGGAGTATGGATAATCGTGTCACACAAGCTAGTCTGTCAGCAGAGAGGTTTGACCTGAGACATCCTTGTCCCACCCAGAGCAGGGAATTAGCAGCAATTATTGACACAACAAATGAAAAACCCTTCACCAATATAATTCCTAACCAACCCACTATACTAATAATTTCCAACTCCCCAAAAGAATTTGCCTTTAGTAAGTCTAAAACATCTCATGCCTCTCAGATTGGGAGGCTGTAAACAATCACATGTGGCCGGACGAACCTATACAGGTGGGCTAGATAACCTTCAGAGGAGTCCGTAAGCTGAAACACTCTTGTCACGCCCAAGAATTTTTATTGCCTTGGAGCTGCACGTTTACTCCTTCTGCAAGAGAAACGGTTATGGGGGAGAGCCCCCCGTAAAGTCAGAGGTGCAGGTGAGAGCATAAAACAGACTCTGGTTTGGGGGTTAGATGCTCGGGAGCAGGGGGTTTCCTGAGGCTTGATCACGCCTTTGTGTATGCCAAGCCTCTTTCCTCATGACCTTTGCCATGGGCGGAGTTCCTCACGCTGGCCCCCGGCAGTTCCCGAAAGCTACTATTGACACTGCCATTTACACCCCATCGTCTAAATCTTAGTCACATATTCACAACTGGATTCAAGAGAAGCTGACAATAATATTATTTATTGTGAGCACACAAATGCTTAGCTAGAAACTAGAGTGTGTAAAGTTTATTGCTACAGAAGAAGCATTGGGTGACAGCCAACAGTCCCTGCCAAAACTCACAAATCAAGGACTTTTAGGCCTTGGCAGTCTTCAGGAATCCAAGTGCACTTATGAATTGGTTGGAGAAACTTTTGCAGTACCCCATCCCAAGGCTCTTACGTTAAATCCAGGATTAGTGATTGCTTCTGTGCTCTCTTAGAGGAGGTAGAAGATATGCACAAGGTCGATCACATCAGCTCTGTGCATGTCATTTTATCAGATGCTTTCAGGCACTCACTCCCAGGCTAGTTTAAGTTTTGTGGAAGAGAACAAATATTACAACAGAAATACCCTCATTTTTTGGACAAGAATTAAAAGCCCTGTCATCTCTCTCACATTTCTCATTCTAAGGGTGCCAGGAAAAAAAGGAAAAAAAAAACACACACACAACAAGAGGAGCAGATAACATGTACAGTTAACCCTGGAGCAAGGTTGGGGTTGGGGCGTTGACCCTTGACCCAGTCTAGAATTTCAGCCACAATTTATAGTGTGTGCATGCTAGGTCTCTTCAGTCATGTCCAGCTCTTTGCAACTCTACGGACGGTAGCTTGCCAGGCTCCTCTGTCCATGGGATTTTCCAGGCAAGAATACTAAGAGTGGGTTGCCATGCTCTTCTCCAGGGGATCTTCCCGACCCAGGGATCAAACCCACATCTCATGTCTCCAGTATCGGCAGGCGGGTTCTTTACCACTAGTGACAAGTGGGCCCTCCATATACTCGATTCCTCAGCTATGGCGCCTCTGTGTCAGCAGATTCAATCAGCCACAGACGGTGTAGTACTGAAATGTTTACCACTGGAAAAAAAAATCCAGGTTTAACTGGACCTGCACAGTTCAAACTCGTGTTGTTCAAAGGTCATCTTTTCCTTAGTTTGGTCCATTGGAGACTATCTAAGTGGAGACAATCTAAATAGAGACTTTCCCTCTACTTTCGTCTCCTAACTTTTAGAAAGATACTTAAAGCAATAAACAGAAGAAACTGGTTTTGGCTTGAAACCTCTACACAGTGTGCCCTGGAAATAATACTGGGTGTTGTATAGCTTTGTAAGGTATGTTCTCATTAGATATCTACTTTATACATAGTATCAATAGTGTATGTGATTAAAGTTGTTTTTAAACATAGTCCAGAGAACTTGATTTGGATTAATCTCATCAATGGCTACCAAGAAAGTTCAGCTAATCTAATGAGTCTGCAATATTTCTGACTTTCTAAGTGTCTATTTTAAACACAAGTGTAAGACTCTAGAAATTTCAGGTTCCCAAGTGGCAGAGGAACCAGAGGTCAAATTGCCAACAATCGTTGGATCATGGAGAAAGCTGCGGGGGGCGGGGCGGGGGGGGGGTGGGAATTGCAGAAAAACATCTATTTCTGCTTCATTGACAACGCTAAAGCCTTTGCAAGGAGATCCAACCAGTCCATCCTACAGGATATCAGTCCTGGGTGTTTATTGGAAGGACTGATGTTGAAGCTGGAACTCCGATAGTTTAGCCACCTCATGCGACGAGCTGACTGAGCTGACTCATTTGAAAAGACCCTGATGGCGGGAAAGATTGAGGGCAGGAGGAGAAGGGGATGACAGAGGATGAGATGATTGGGTGGCATCACCCACTCAATGGACATGGGTTTGGGTGGGCTCCAGGAGTTGGTGATGGATAGGGAGGCCTGGCGTGCTGTGGTTCATGGGGTTGCAAAGAGTCAGACACGACTGAGCGACTGAACTGAACTGAACTGAAAGCCTTTAACTGTGTATGACAACTGCGTGGAAAATTCTTAAAGAGCTGGGAGTACCAGACGACCTTACCTGCCTCCTGAGGAGCTTTTATGCCGATCAGAAGCAAGTTAGAACAAGACATGGAACAACTGACTGGTTCAAAATTGAGAAAGGAGTACATCAAGGCTATATATTGTCACCCTGCAGAGTACATCATGCAAAATCAGTGCATCGTGTGAAATGCCAGACTGGATGAAGCACAAGCTGGAACCAAGATTGCCAGGAGAAATATCAATTACCTCAAACATGCAGATGATACCACCCTTACGGCAAAAAGCAAAGAGGAACTAAAGAGCCTCTTGATGAGAGTGAAAGAGGAGTGTGAAAAACCTGGCTTACAACTCAACATTCAAAATACTAAGATCATGGCATCTGGTCCCATTACTTCATGGCCAATAGATGGGGAAACAGTGGAAACAGTGACTGGCTTTATTTTTCGTGGGCTCTAAAATCACTACGGACTGTGACTGCAGCCATGAAATTAAAAGACACTTGCTCTTGGAAGAAAAACTATGACAATCTTAGACAGCATATTAACAAGCAGAGACATCACTTTGCCAGCAAAGGTCCATATAGTCAAAACTATGGTTTTTCCAGTAGTCATGTACAGATGTGAGAGCTGGACCATAAAGAAGGCTCAGCAGAAAGAATTGATGCTTTTGAACTGTGGCACTAGAGAAGACTCTTGAGAGTCCCTTGGATTGCAAGGAGATCAAACCAGTCAATCCTAAAAGAATCAACCCTGAATATTCATTGGAAGGACTGTTGCTGAAGCTCCAATACTTCGGCCACCTGATGCAAAGAGCCAACTCATTGGAAAAGACCCTGATGCTGGGAAAGATTGAGGGCAGGAGGAGAAGAGGGTGGCAGAGGATTAGATGGTTGGAAGGCATCACCAACTCAATGGACATGAATCTGAGCAAACTCCAGGGGACGGTGGAGGACAGAGAAGCCTGGTGTATTACAGGCTGTAGGGTCACAAAGAGTGGCAGAGACTGAACAACAGTGCTGTGGAGTATGATTTGTAGGCACATTTCTGTAACATCATTAATTAAGGGAGTTAGGACCTCTCACTCTCTTTCTTGCAAGCACACCTATTTCTGCTGGAAACGAATAAGCAGATAGAAATTATAGCTGCACAATGGCTTTTCTGATTTAAGGAATATCATTAGTCTTATCTTCAAAGCTGGAGTATTATGGCAAAGCTTCAAGGGTACTTGTAATATGTAGTTCTTGTCAGAGTCAATTACTATTAGAACACATTTTTAAAATGTCATTCAGAAGGTGATTTTTTTGAAAGATAGTTTACAAATTTTTTAATAACAACAAAATAAGCCTTTAAGCAAGTGCATTTTCAATAATTGGATAGTATATCCTGGAAAGGTTTCTTCATATTAACCACTGCTGTGTGTAGAACCCAATAGTTTGAATCAATTTTGCCTCCTTTGATACAAAATAAGGATAAATAAACTCATATTTTTCTTCCCATGATACATATAAAATGTTGGCCCTTAACATTTATTGAGTCACAGACACTTCAGAGAATATGATATAAGATAAGATATGGTACCTTTTCTAAGAAATACAGTCGGATACATACACACAAATATTAGCATAAAGTTTCAGGGATTATGGACTCATAAAAATCTATTTATAGACACTCTAGTGTCAAAACCCTGATCTAGAGGAGAATGTAGGAGGAAAAGAAGTTTTAAGAACTCAAAAAAAAAAAGAAAAAAGAGCTCAAAATTGAAATCTATGCAAGGTCTAAAGAAGAAAAAGTTATGTGTTTATTAATTTGAAACTAAGTTACTTTGCAGAGTTACTATTTTCAGGAATTTTTTCTATTTTTCTCTTTAATTATATAAACAACAATATATATCTCAAAAATTATTCTAAATTGAACTACAAATCAAAGCACATTAAAAGTTTTTTTTAATTTGTTTTTGGTTTACTTTTTACAATGAAAACTTGTACTATATTCATTCAAGATTTCTCTGTTAGAACTTTTGGTAATTTTGCTTGGGTTCCTTGGCAAAAACATTGTAAAAACCAATTCATTCACATCACCCTGAAGGACAATAACCTAAGCCTATTTGTTTCCTTATATGACAAAGGATTGCTGGATTAATGCCCCTCCAGATTCTTGATCTGCCAAGTGCTGTGCAAGATGTTCACGGGTGCACAGAGTATCTGTTGAATGAAGGGTCCACAAGACTTCCTAAGTAAGTAAACAAGTTGCTTACTTGTTTATTAACTTGATTAAGATATAATTCACATACCATACAGTTCATACATTTAGGGTATACAACTCAATGGTTTTAAGTAGATTTACAGAGTTATACAACCATCAAAACAACAATTTCAGAACATTTTCATTAACCCAGAAAGAAACTCTGTACCCATCAGCAGCCACACCCTGCTCCCTACCCTCAATCATTCAGCCTTTGGCAAACTGTAATCTGCTTTCTATCTCAATAGATTTGCCTATGTTTTCACTTAGCATAATATTTTCAAGACTCATCATATTGTAGTATTAGCACTTCTCTTCTTTTTATGACTAAATAATATCCTACTGTATGGCCAGTTTACATTTTATTTAGGCATTCATCAGTTGATGGACACTTGGATTGTTTCCAATTTGGGGCTGTTACGAATAGTTCTGCTCTAAACATTTGTGTACAAGTTATTGGGTTGACTAGCCCCTCAACTTTTAACCAAACAAGGCAAAAAGTAAAAAGAGAAGAATTCTTATAACAAAATTACACAAAATTTGTTTTTCAATAATTTTAGACTTGTCAGGATTCAACCATTTCATACTCAACATCACAAAGGCTTCCTATGACCAGGAAACTGGTATTATTAGTTTATCACAGAATTAGAGGAGGTTAGATCCCTGAGATTCCCACCTTACACTAAGTTAACAAGTTAACAATTGTAATTTGTTGTTGTTGTTCATCACTCAGTTATGTCCTGTTCTGCAACCTCAAGGACTGCAGCACTCCAAGCTTCCCTGTCCTTCACAATCTCCCAGAGTTCACTTTCCATTACTGCTGCTTGAATAGAAGGGTAAATAAAGACATCTAGTGGTCTTGAGGAAATTGTCATCAGACATTACTGAGCCTCTTACAAGCAGCAAGGACAACTGTACACACGGGCCTTGGACAGAAATGATAATATTGAGTGTGACTTTTTAAGCTCCTTTGACTCCCCATTCTGGTCTGAAGTATGTGGTTTCCTCACTAACTCCCAACTGTGTTTTGCTTAAGTTTCAACACCCTTCTGCCATTGAAACTTTGCCCCTGGCCTCCCCCTGGGCAGCTTTCCAAGTTCACACGTACAGACCCCTACTGCGGACCCTACCCTGCCAACTGTCTCCACTCTACCTCTGAGACTCTGAACTGAAGCCTTTATCACAGGCTTCCTTGCTGGATAAATGCCCCTCCAGGTTTTAGGTCTGTTAAGTGTTGTGTAAGATGCTTAGTGGTGAACAATGAGGATCTATTGATGGAGGGTCCATAATATTTCCTATCACTGCCACGTGTGTGAGGATGAAAGATTCAACATGAATTTATGCATTTATCAATTAATAATTGATGACATATTTCTCAAATGATCAAGGAACTGGGAACCTCAACTTATTCCTGAGCCTCTCTCCTTAGTTATTACAATGTTAACACAAGTTGATTCAGTGCAATTGAAATCATTTATCTGATACAGACAGATCGCTGGCATAAGAAGCACATTCCTGAAGATTTGACCCATTAGAATCATCAGACAGAAGATCCAAAGAGGGGTTTTAGCCAACTGATTATTCCTTTCATTTTGTATTTCAGAGCAATCTTACTTTGGATCTCTTTGGATTAGTTTCTATGAAATTCAGTGAGCGTTGCCTGATGCCAGCAGGTAAGGCAAAACCTGAAAGGCTGAATCACAGTTTACTTCTGGGGGGTCCTGCCAAGCTTTGCCACTGTTCCAGAGGAAGGTTTCCCTGGGAAGCCAGTTTTTTAAGATAGTCGCAAGGCTCCAGTTGGGGAATATCAGGATTCTGCCTGTGGTATTTCTGCAACTTCTCTAGTACCATGGGCAACCCAACTGTGGAAGCGTAGAACATGGGCCCACCCTTGTGCCTTGGCCATCCATACCCGTGTAAATAGATAACATCAATGTGCTCTGGGGTAGCTGCCATCCCTTCTTCCAAGATGCGAAATGCCTCATTGATGAGTGAATATAGGCAGCGCTCAAGGATCTCATCCCGGTTAATGATACGTGGTTTGATGTGATATGTTTCCCTGTACTGTGCCAGAAATTGGGAAAGCCAGGGATCAGGTTTGTGAATCCTTCCCAGAGGCTTATCATAAAGGTACCAACCCTTACCTGTCTTCTGACCAAACCGTCCTGACTCACACAGCATATCAGGAATTGGGCAATATCTCCGGCCACCTCGCTTCCGGGCAGAACTTCCTGGAGGCAATGTAGGTCCAGTAAGACCTTGCCCTTTGCGGGATTTCCAACCTATATCCAACCCAGCAAGATCAGACACTCTAAAAGGCCCCATTTTAAAACCAAACTCTTCCAGCACCTCATCTATCTCCTCTGGTTTACTGCCTTCTTCTAATAAGAAGTATGTCTGATCATAATAAGACCTCAGCATTCGATTCCCAACAAATCCAAAACAATTGCCTACAACTACTCCAATCTTCTTAATCTTTTTTGATAAATTCATAACCGTGGCAACGGTGGTGGGGGAAGAGAATCGGCTGGGAATAACCTCTAACAACTTCATGACATGAGCTGGTGAGAAGAAGTGGGTGCCAATGACCAAGTGAGGACGGTTACTGGAAGAAGCAATCTCATCAATGTCCAGGGCTGAAGTGTTGGTGCATAAAAATGCTTCTGGCTTGCATATAGCTGATAGTTCAGCAAAGACACGCTTCTTCAGGTTCATTTCCTCATATACTGCTTCAATGACTAAATCTACACCACTGAGCTCTTTCATAGATGTAGTTAACCTGGGTTTTGGTCCTGACCAAGGGTGGCCACTCTGCTGCATTTTGGATGCTTCCTTTTCCAAGATGGAGGTTATTATCTTGCTTGCAGTCTCTAGCTGCTTCTTGTCTGATTCTACGGCAATCACAGGGATCTGGGCCTTTGCAAAAGAAATGACAATGCCTCGGCCCATTGTTCCTAAGCCTGTAGATAAGAGTGAAAGAGAAGAAGAAAGAGTCAATGGTATTGGAAAATGGGAAATTATTCAGTGAATGGAAGGTTTCTGTGGAAACGTGGCATTCAAAGACAGCAACTCAAGGACTACAGGTAGATTGAATACTAGTTAATGTTAGGAACTGTATTAGGTGCTCCAGGGGGTATAACAATAAAAAGGATCCACACACACACACTATTCGAAATAGTAAACAAGTTCAGCAAGACTGTAGGGTGCAAGATCAATATATAAAAATCAATTGTATTTCTATAATAAACAATATGAAATTGAGAAAACAATTCCACTTTTAATAGCATTAAAAAGAACAAAATACTTCGGAATAAATTTGAGGAAGAACTTTAAGACTTGTGCATGAGAAACCAAAGAACATTACTGAAAGAAATGAAAGGAAACCTAAGTAAATTGAAAGATACCCCATGTTCGTGGATCAGGAGACAATATTGTTAAGATGGCAATACTACCCAAGTAAATCTGCAGATTCAGTGCAATAACTATCAAAAGTCCAACTGGTATTGTGCAGAAATTAACAAGCTGAATCTAAAAGTCATATAGAAGTATAAGAAATGAAGAATAGCCAAAACAGTATAGAAAAAAAAAAAGAACAAAGTTTTAAGAGTCATTCCTCCCAATTTCAAAACTTTTGACAAATCTACAGTATTCAAGACAGTGTGATAGTGGCATAAAGGACAGACATATAGATCAGTGAGATAGAACTGAGAGTCTGGAAATAAATTCATACATGTATGGAAAATCAATTTTTAACAAAGGTGCCAATATAATCCAAAGGGGAAAGAATAGACTTTTTCAACAAGCGGTGCTGGGACAACTGGATATTCACATGTAAAAGAATGATGTTGAACTTCTACTTCACACCATACATAAAAATTAACTTAAAATGATCAAACACCAAAGTAAGAGCTAAAACTATAAAACTCTTATGAGGAAATCTTCATGAGCTCGGATTAAGCAATGATTTCTTAGAAATGACATCAATAACACAAGCAATAAAAGAAAAAAAAACATAAATTGGACATCATTAAAATTAAAAACTTCTGTGTTTCAAAGGACACAAAAAAGAAAGTGAAAAAAACCCACAGGATGGGAAAGAATATTTTCAAATCAGATACCTGAATTTAAAATTAGGCAGAGGATATAATAAACATTTCTCCAAGGAAGATATACAAATGGCCAATAAGCATATAAAGAGATGCCTAACATCACCAGTTATTTTGGAAATATACATCAAAATCCCAGTGAACTACCACTTCATACCCACAAGGATAGCCATAATTAAAAAGACAGATAGTAACAAGTTCTGGTGAGAATATGGAGAAATTGATTCATTGATTCACTGATGGCAGATTGTAAAGTGGTGCTGTTGCTGTAGAAGACAAGGTGGAGGTTCCTCAAAATGTCTAACATGGAGTTGCCATATGAGTAGGCAAGTAGGTGATTATATACATAATTCAAGAGAAATGGAGACATACGTCCACACAAAACTTATAGACAAATGTTCATAGTAGCATTATTCAAAATAGCCAGAAAAAAGAAAGAAGCCAGGGACTCCCCTGGTGGTCCAGTGGCTAAGACTCCATGCTCCCAGTGCAGGGGCCTGGGTTTAAACCCTTCTCAGGTCCCATATGCTGCAATTAAGAGTTCATATCCTCACATACCTCAACAAAGTTAGAAGATCCTGTGTGCTGCAACTAAGACCAGGCGCAGCCAAATAAGTAAAATTAAATTAAAAAGAAGAAGCAAGCCAAATGTCCATCAACATGAGTAAACAAAAGGTAGCATCTCTTTCTGGGGCTACTCAGTCGGTTTCAGTGGTAAAGAATTCACCTGCAAAGGCAGGAGACACAGGTTGGACCCCTAGGTCAGGAAGATGCCCCAGGGAAGGGCATAACAACCCACTGCAGTATTCTTGCCTGGAGAATCCAACGGACAGAGGACCCTGGCGGGCTACAGTCCATAGGGTCCAAAAAAATCGGATATGACTGAGCATGCATGGACAATATATCTCTCCTTTGGAAAAATCACTCAGCTGTACAGTAAATGATACATCCTAGAGTGTGGATGGGCCTTAAAAAACATTATGCTAAGTTAAAGTTGGACACAAAAAGTTACATGTTATATGATTCCATTTGTATGAAATGTTCAAAATAGGGAAATCAATAGAGACAGAAAATTGATGAGTAGTTGCCAGGAGCTGGGAGGAAGGGCAATGAGGAATGACTGCTAATGGGTACAGGGTTTCTTTTTAGGGTGATGAAAAGGTTCTAAAATTGTTTGCGGCATACTTCCCTGGCAATCCAGTGGTTAAGACTGCACACTTCCGATGCAGGGGACATGGGTTCAATCCCTGGTCGGGGAAATAAGATCCCACAGGCCACGGGGCACAGCCAAAAAACTAAAAAAAAAATTTTTTTTAAGTCTAAAAAAGTAAAATAAAATTGTGGCAATGGTTGGACAACTTTACAAATATCTAAAAACAACTTAAGTGTGCTCCTTTTTTGGTGACGTTGTTACTATGTATTTTAAAAATGTTTTATGATAAGATACACATAACATAAAATTTAACATCATAACCATTTTTATGTGTACAGTTCAGCGGTATTAAGCACATTCACAAAGCTGTGTAACCAACACCATCTTGCACCATCTATCTCTAGAACTCTTCTCATCCTGTAGAACTGAAACTGTGCTCATTAAACCAGAACTCCCCATTTCTCTCCCTGGCAATCATCATTCTACACTCTATAATTGTGAGTACTCTAGATACCTCATATAAGTGGAATCAAATAGTATTTGTCCTTTTGTGACTAGCTC
Source organism: Ovis canadensis (assembly GCF_042477335.2). Taxonomy (NCBI): domain Eukaryota; kingdom Metazoa; phylum Chordata; class Mammalia; order Artiodactyla; family Bovidae; genus Ovis; species Ovis canadensis. The sequence goes on along the minus strand of NC_091245.1, from coordinate 205,136,964 downwards.
ATTTCACTTAGCAGAAGAGCCTCAGGTTTATTCACGTAGTATGTGTTAGAATTCCCCACCTTTTAAGGCTGAATATTATCCCTTTGTATCCTTTGTATATGTACATATATATATATATATATATATATATATATATATATGTAGCACATTTTGTTTATCCATTCATCTGTCAATGGACATTTGGGTTGCCATTATGCCACTATTGAGAATAATTCTGCTATGTACATGAGTGGACAAATATCTGTTTGAGTTCTTGCCTTCAGTTCTTTTGGATATGCCCAGAAGTGGAATTGTTGGATTGTATGATAATTCTATTTTTAATTTTTGAAGAAACTGTTTTTCATAGCAGCTGTACCATTTTATGTTGAATTTTACTCTTTAAATGGGTCAATTTTATCACATAGGAGTTTCATCTCAAGAAAACTGTAATTAAAAATCTGTGTAGTACCAACCCTCAAGGCTTCCCTGATGGCTCAGATGTTAAAGAATCTGCCTGCAATGCAGGAGACCAGGGTTCAATCCCTGGGTTGAGAGGATCCTTTGGAGAAGGATATGGTCACCCATTCCAGTATTCTTGCCTAGAGAATTCCATGGACAGAGGAGCCTGGTGGCCTGCAGTCCATGGGGTCACAAAGAGATGGACACAACTGAGTGACTAACACTAACACAACCCTCAAGGATCTTATAATCTAGCGATGGGAAGAAGAAAAGTTCACAAGTATTCACCATGTAAGGTAAGGTATGTGATGAGAGAAGTTCTTTGGTGCTTTAAAGGAAAGATATTATTTTTGGTTAGGTGAGTCAAGAAAAGCTTCAAGATATGGAAGAAATATTTAAAGAAAGGTCATACTGAACCAGTATGAAATGATGAACCACCTGGCTGGGGAAGAGAAAAGGAAAGTGAGAAATATTTTAAAGAAAGGCAAGAAGAATGGAAAATATAGAAAAATTATTTGATGGCAAATATGCTGCCGTTTCTTCCCCATACCGTTTCATTTTCTTCTTGGGCACATAGGAGGCTGTACTTTCTAGACCTCCTATATCCCAGTAGGGCCTGTAACTAATTCTGGTTGAGGAAATGGGGGAAGGGTGATGTGGGATCACTACTGGCCCCTAAAATCTCCTATAAGATCCTTCATTACCACCTGGGTACAGAGGATGCAGAGATCAACTCTGAGGACTTGGAGGAGACCCTAGAGCAGGTATTGGCCTGCAGGTCACATCCAGCCCATGGCCTGCTTCTAACTGCCTGTGAGCTAAGAATGGTTTTATGCTTTAAATAGTTGAAAATTAAAGAGTAAGAATATTTTGTGACACCTGAAAATGATATCAAGTTCAAATTTCAGTGTCCATAAATAAAGTGTTACTGGAATCAATCACACCGATTTGTTTTTATATGGTCTGTGGCTATACTCGTTCTCAACAGCAGAGTTGAATAGTCGCAATAGAGAACATAAGGCCCCCAAAGCCAAAAACATTTACTGTCTAGCACTTTACAGAAAGTTTGCTGACCCTTGTCCAGGAGAATGGTAGAGCCACTAGTTGGAAAGAACCTGATTTTAGAATTATCTTGAGAGTGAGGAGGAAATACATCTTTATTGTGTTAAGCTGTTGAGACTGTTATCTGTTACAGCAGCAGCTTATCTGTTACCTGACCAACCTGCTGTGGATGAAACAGTTCAGGGAAAGCTATGTACATATTACTCTTCTGCACTTCACATTGACTAGCTTTAGGTCTTTTTTAAAAAATTGAAGTATAGTTGATTTACAATATAACATAGTGATTCAGATTTTTATAGATTATATTCCATTTAAAGTTATCATAAAATATTGGTCATATTATCTGTGCTATATAGTATATCCTTGTAACTTATTTATTACATATATAATAATTTATACCTCTTAATCCCTTGTGAGGATTGGTTTTGAATATATTATATTATCAATCATTAGAAATTATTGATTTAGTTCCTCTGGAATATATTTAATTTTTAAATCATATTAAATTATTTAATACATATATTGAATTATTTAAAACAGTTTTGCAAATTTACTAAACATCTGTGTTTCACTCAGTAACAAGAAGGCTGGATAGCTCTCACTGCTGTAGCAGCTTGTATCCTAAACTTTAGCCTGCATAAATGGGAGGTAGAGTTGATGGTTCAAAACCCTGGCCCTCTGGCTTTCAGTCCCAAGCTTCATATAAAATTCCTACCAATCCTGGTGGGCTGCCGTCTATGGGGTTGCACAGAGTTGGACACGACTGCAGCTTAGCAGCAGCAGCAGCAGAGAGTACAATCTCACAGGAACAATAAGGACTCATGAGAAGTTTACGTGAAAGAGCTTCGTACAGTACAGCGTGATACAGATGATGGCACTGAACACAGCAGAGAAGGAAAGCCACCTGTGAGGGCGGAGCACAGCTCCTCGCATTCCCCTCACAGAGCAGGGCTGCTGAAGGACCTTTGCAGCCCCAAATAGCTCATAGTCCTAACCACAGAGTGGGCCAGACTAATGCTTTCTAGAAGTGTCTTAGCTATAATTTTACTCACTTCCTTGTAAGCGTGAAAACTTCCATGTTAAATTACCTTATACTATTAATAGTAAAGCTTAAAAAAAAAACTTAAAGCTTATTGAGTGTTCATAAGGAACATATTAGAAATGCGTTAAAGCATTTTGCATGTATTAACTCTTAATCCTCACCACAACCCTATGCGTTAAGTCCTATCATTTAACCCACTTTACAAATGAGCAACCTGAAGATGTAAGTAACTTTCCTGAGGTCTGATACCTAGCAAGTAGGTGTGCTGGGGTCTCAACCCAGGTCATGTGAAGAGCCTGCATCCTTAACGTACAGAATATATGGCATGGACACAGGAGCCTGGTGGGCTGCAGTCCATGGGGACGCGAAGAGTCGGACACGACTGAGCAACTTCCCTTTCACTTTTCACTTTCATGCATTGGAGAAGGAAATGGCAACCCACTCCAGGGTTCTTGCCTGGAGAATCCCAGGGACGGGGGAGCCTGGTGGGCTGCCGTCTATGGAGTCACACAGAGTTGGACACGACTGAAGCAACTTAGCAGCAGCTTAGCAGCAAGTAGAAATAGAAGGATGGGAAGGATTTTTAAGAGCAGTCGGTTGAGTTATAGTCCTACCCCACGCCTTCAGCATGTGACTTGGAGTCACTGTACTCAGAGTCCTAGTTTCCAAATTCTTCAGGTTGGGAATGTGACTGCTTGAAGCTCTGATCTCATGAGTTTTGGTGAAGATCAAATCAGACAAAGCATGTAGCAGCTCTCTGCAGAAGTTGCTACTTCTACAAAGTAGAAGGCTATAAGGTGCTAGCCTTATCACTCCTATAAGAGAATCTGGAAACAGAACTTGGACCTTTTTTTCAATATATTTTTGTTTACTTATTTGTGGCTATGCTGGGTTTTCATTGCTTTGTGTGGGCTTTTCTCTAGTTGCAGTGAGTGAGAGCTGTTTTCTAGCTGTGGTGCACGGGCTTCTCACTGTGGTGGCTTCTCTTGCTGTGGAGCACAGGCTTTAGAGCATTGCTCAATAGTTGCAGTTCCTAGAATCTAGAGCACAGGCTCCGTAGTTGTGGTGCAGGGGCTTAGCTTCTCTCATGGGATTGTCCCAGACCAGGAAGCGAACCTACATTCCCTGCATTGGCAAGTGGATTCTTTACCACTGAACCACCAGGGAAGCCTGAACTTGGGCCCTTGAAATGCAGCTTTTAACCTAACGCAGAATTATCCTTGCTGCTCTTCTGATTAATAAACAATGTCTTGTTGCAGGGGCGGGGGGGGGGGAGGGGGAAGAAGTATCAGCTATTATTTTAGACCTTCATTTCTATAAACTGATATTTTTTCATTTAATCACTAAAAATATACACGAAACCTGTAACTGTTTCCTTCAAAGAGTTCTTCACTAACTTCTCACAACCTTGTGGTCTCAAAGTTCTCAAGAAAGTAGGGCTGAAAGACCAAGCTTTTCACTGTTGGTAATTATGTTTTCATAGGTCAATACTGTATGCATATTGAATTTAGTTTCCTAAATTTTCCTCACTAAACACACACAGACAGGGACCAGGAGTCCTGTTCCTGGACCAAGTCACTGCCTTTAACTACCCTGGAATTAAACATCGTCAAGAATCCCTTCTACTCAAAGCAAATAAAGGATGAGGGATGCTTTGACTGCTGGCTCTTCAGTGTCTAGTCCACAGCAGTCGTCTCCCCTTCCGACAGACCTGAGAGCTCAGGCGAGGTGAAAGAAAGTGGACTTGCAGGGGTGCCGACCCACTCTGAGAGCACAGGCTCACTGAGGCGCAAACCTGGGCTCATCAGGGCTGGGGTTTTCCTGGGGGCCCAATGAAAGGACGACGAGTCACGGCTTCTGAGGATGTAGGCAAGGGAGTAGCTGAAGTGATGATTGGAAATGAAAACTGAATAGAGAAGGAAGTAAAGATTAAAAGAGCTTATCACATAACAGATGCAGTTGGAATAACTGAGAAAGGGATGTGGAGAAACACAAGGTTGTAGTGAAAAAGTTCACATTTCAGTGGTGGAGAAATATTCAGGGTGAAGCCCGAAGTGTGGGTCACGGAAGTGAAGTGAGGAGAATGTCACTGGATCTGAGGAGGCGAAGGAACCCAGAAGCAACAGGGCTGGATGGATTCTCAACACAGGGGACGAGGACAACAAGGAAAGGACAGCAGGATTGGGGCCAAAGCGGATAACCGTGAACCAGGCACTGAAATGAGGGCCAAGGCAGGGGAGCGCGGACAGTGATAAGGAGGGATAGAGCAGGCAGGGAGACGGCAGAAAAACAGAGGAAGAGTGTCCAGAAAGGGGTCACGGTCTGAGAGGGGAAGTGGGAAGTGGCAGTGCAGTCCAGGGAGTGTGGGGAGAAGCAACAGCCTTCTTGAGAGGGCTTCAGGAGAAGCAAGTGCCAGGGGTAAGTCAGGTTTCAGGCAGGAGACAGAGGGACAGCCACTGTGAACCAGATGAGGCTGTGGGCGCATTCCAGAGGACATGGGGCACAGAGGGAGGCTGCATCACCAAGACCAAGGAGGGCAGAGCAGGAAGCGGAAAAACATGATGAAGGGGGAAATGACCAGCTCTCACTTTATTTTCATCCACATTGTCTTCTACATACTTTAAAAGCTTTTGCAAATATTTTTCAGAACAATGTGGTGTATACTTTAAAAAAAACCCTGAACTTTTAAACATTCCATGCCAGACACAAACCTGAAGTCTTTTTAAAAAGCTCACGATAAGTAAACAGGGAAATTCTCAAATGATGGTTGACAAACACGATACTGATAAAGAGTTTTTACTATTATTCTGCATTAATTTTTCTTGGCTTGAAGGAATACAGGAAAGAAGAAACAGGTACATACATAACTAGAAACAAATATCAGTGCTGCTGAAGGAATATAAAAAGGTACAATCAGTTCTTTGCCATACTATTTATCCAGCTCCTTAAAAAATCACAAGTGAACAGAGTCAGTGCTACAAGGAGCACAGCATGTTTGTGTTGAAGACGTACTAGTTTATTTCCAAATTTCATTGAGACAGCTTCAGACTAAGAAAATGTAGAGAAGGCTCTTTCATTCACACTGCACTGGTGCTAGAGAGCTTGGTGAAGATTAAGAAAGTTGGTGCTTTTAGTAAACTTTGGACCTCCTCTCCCAGAAGACTGTATACAGGCTAATACATACCATACTCCACTTACTGTTTCAGGGGATTTGGAATCCACCCAAGACCATTCTTGGGCCAAGACTAAGACTAAGTGAAGTTTAGGATAGTGGCCCAAATAAGCCATTCGGAGAGCTAGCTTCTGAGGAAAGAAGGCATTTTGTTTGAGAAATTTTCAAGGGGAAAATGTAAGGAAGCCCATGTTTCAGGTAAAGATGAATTTGGGGATAGTGGCTTTGAATCAGGAGAAGTGAATGGATGCAAGGACCAGAAAGACACAACCTTCATTCCCAATCCCTAGCTATAGGAGTGACAGGCCACACCTTGAAATGTGGTACACATCATAATCTTGCTGGGAAACCCAGGGATGAGGGACATGTAAGAGGCAGAAATGAGTTTAAAAATGCCGAGAGTCTGGAATCACACAGATGTAGCATTAGAGGACTTGGGTTTAATTAGTTCACTGTTGAGAAGGCCTAGTGTTTCTAAGCCTCACATGCAAAGATAGTTCATGGGCTGGGGTGAACATTAAGTTAACTAAAAAAGTGATATGTTCAGCAAAGAGCCTGGCATGTAGTGGCCCAAAGCAAATGGTAGTACTTGACAAATGCAGATTTGGGGAGTGACATTGCTCATGTTCTTACCGAGAACGCCAACAGAGGAGATGGGTCGTCCCGACGTTGTTTTCCAGGAAGCCCCAGAGGGAGTGGACCACTTATTTGCCATCCTCTCAGCAAAGAAAGCATATTGCAGGGCCTTGGCCTGCCCTGAGGTATTAAGGTACAGGCCCAGCTCCTTTTCCTTCTTGCTGCCCATGTCATATGGATATTGGACAGCAGCCTGGACTGCTCGGACACAGGCCTCCGGAGACAGCCACCCAGGGTACCGCTTCCGCACCTGCAGAAAGGCTTCACTGAAAATGGCGTCCATGTTGGGCAAGCTCGGGACTGGCATGTTGCAGATTCTACGGGATTCTGGAGATAGATCTAAAAGAAATAAGAAAGAAAATTTGGAACTGTTAACTTATATCAAAGGCTCGTGCGTATATAATAATAAATACTATTTAAGATAGTTTTCCATTAAATGATTAATTAATGTGTTTGTTTTTAAAAATCTTTTTAATTGGAGGAAAATTGCTTTACAATGTTGTGTTGGTTTCTACCATACAATATCTAGAACCAGTCATTACACATACATATATATAAATATATATACATATATACATATATATATATACATATATATATATACATATATATATATATATATCCCTCTTAGGCCTCCCTCCCCTCCCCTCTAAACTTCCCTCCTGGCCCCTATGCCCCTCAGCCATCACCAAGTGCCAGGCTGGGCTCCCTATGTCATATGGCAGCTTCCTGCTAGCTATCTCACACATGATAGTGTATATACGTCAACGCTACTTTCTCAATTCATCCCACCCACTCCTTGCCCTGTTGTGTCCACAGGTCCATTCTCTATGTCTGTGTCTCTATGCCCTTCTTGAAAACAGGTTCATCAGTACCATTTTTCTAGATTGCAGATATATGCATTAACATGGTATTTGCTTTTCTCTCTGTCTTACTTCACTCCTTATACTAGGCTCTAGGTTCATCCACCTCACTGCAACTGACTCAGTGGTCAAGATATTTAATGTAACACTAATAACAAAATCTCTGACATCTTTGCAACTTAGCCCCATAAGATAGAATTTAATAGATTCAAAGCAATTTCAAGTTACCTAATAGAGGCATAAAAGTTACATCTTCCTTTTACTTCAAGGCCACGATAATAGATAGATTAGTTATATTAATCTGCCAGTGAGCTTAAGAAAAATAGTTCTGAGTTAATAATATTTTAGGTTCAAAATAATTTTAATTCTATTCTTACCAGTAACAAAAACTTTAAAGTACCTAGAAAAGGAGACAGTATAATATTGCCACAAAGATAGACATACAAATCAATGGAAAAAACTGAGTTAAGAAATAAACCCTTACAATCATCACCAATTGATTTCCAACACGGGTGCCAAAACAATTTAATGAGGGAAAGGAGAGTTTTTTTTAAACGAACAAAGCTGAGGACAACCAAATATTCACATGAAATAAGTAAACAGGTCCTTACCTAGCACCACATATAAAAATTAACTCAAATATGGGCCATAAATCTAAATTGAAGAGTTAAAACTGTAAGACTTTCTTAAAAAAATAAGAAAAATCTTTATGACATTTGGTTAGGCAAAGTATTCTTAGCACAATCCACAAAAGAAAAAAATTCATTAAGTTGGACTTCATCAAAATTAAAGACTTTTGTACTTCAAAGAACATCATTAAGAAAATGAAATGATAAACCATAGACTAGGAGAAAATACTTGCATGGTAGGCAAAATAACATGCTCCCCAAACATCTACTTCCTAATCCCCAGAACCTGAGAATGTATTATCTTACATGGCAAAGAAACTCTACAGATATAATTAAGGTTAAAGACTTTGAGATGTGATGTTTACCCTGTATTATCCAGGTAGGCCCAATCTAATTTCATGAACCCTTAAAAGAGGAGAGCCTCTCCCAGCTGTAGTGAGAGAGGAAGAGTCAGAGAGATGCCACACAGAAAGTTCTTTTGATGACAATGTGGCTTTGAAGATGGAGGAAGGGGACCAAGAGCCACTCCTCTAGGCTAGGAATGGCCATCAGTTTACAACCAGCAAAAACATGGAGACCTTGGTCCCACAACACAAGTACTGAATTCTGCCCACAACTCAAGTGAGCAATAAACAGATTCTCCCCAAGAACTTTCAGAAAGAAGTGCAACTGTTGACAGTTGGGTTCAGTCCAGTGAGACCCCTACCAGACTTCAGACCTGTAGATAGATAAAATAATACATTTGCATTGTTTAAAGTGCTGAGCTTGTTGAGCTTGTTATATCAAGCAACAGACAATGAATACAACTTGCATATCAAATACTAATGAAGTATCTATATCCAGAGTATATAAAGATCTATAAGGCAAAGAACTCAGTTTTAAAAATGGGTGAAAACTTGAGTGGATATTTCACCAAAGAGCATATGTGTATATGTGTTAGTCACTCAGTCATGTCCAACCCTTTGTAGCCCATGGACTGTTGTCCACCAGCCTCCTCTGTCCATGGGATTTTCCAGGCAAGAATACTGGAGTGGGGTTGCCACTCCCTTCTCCAAGGGATCTTCCCAACCCAGGGACGGAACCCGGGTTCCCTGCACTGCAGGCAGATTCTTAATCATCTGAGCCACAATTGTTCGGTTATCCTGTGAATTAGCCAGTCTTCAGTTTATGGGCTCCCCTGCTGGTTCAGACAGTAAAAAATATGCCTGCAATGCAGGAGACCCAGGTATGATTCCTGGGTCAGGAAGATCCCTGGCAAAGGGAAAGCCTATCCACTCCAGTACTCTTACCTGGAGAATTCCATGGACAGAGGAGGCTGGCAGTATATAGTCCATGGAGTCGCAAAGAGTAGGACAGGACTGAGTGACCAATACTCTTACTTTTTTTCAAGCTCAGCAGAGAAAGAAGACCTTTCCAGGGCCTACAGCTGATTTAATTTCCTAGTGGCCCATAAGAGAGATGAGAACAGATAGTGGGGAGAGGGAAGTGGGGGGAGAGGATCGAGTGGATGAGGAAAGAGGTCAGAGCTGTCAGTTTTGTGGCACCTGACAACAGGTGGCTAGTACAGTCTTTGTGGGGACAGGGCTTAGATGGGTATCTTAGAGCTGGATCTGTCCTTGTAATGCTGCCACCAGCCCCACCATCACAGGCGCCGATTCTCAACATCATAGTGCACATCAGAGTTATTTTAGGACTTTTAAAGATGACCATGCTCCACTGTGAACTCAGTTAAGATTCTTTAAGGGTGGGGCCTGGACATGAGTATTTTTTAAAAATTTAATAGGTGATTTTGGGACTTCCCTGGTGGTCCAATGGCTAAGACTCCATGCTTAGAGGGGGCCCAGGTTTGATCCCTGGTCAAGGAACTAGATCCCACATGCTACAACTAAAGATCCCACATGCCACGACAAAGACCTGGTACAGTAAAAAAAAAAAAAAAAAAAAAATTCAATAGTTGCTTTTGAGGTATAGCCTTTTGGAGGTCCAAGAGCAAAGCATTTATCAGCCACCATATCAGAAGTCATCTGCAGCTCCTGGCTACTTTGACCTGGCAGAGATTGAAGAGAGAAGAGAAAGAAAAAAAAGGAAGAAGAAAATGCTTAATGGTGTGCAGTAATTTTAGCCAATTGGCACACTTCTAGTATCCCAGGGATACTCAGAACCTCTGAGACCGCAGACAGGCATTTGGGGATCCCCCACAGCACTTGTCCAGACCAAACTAAGCATATCTATCAGAGAGTGTTGGATCAGGGCATAACCGTTAGGAGGTTTTTCCCTGCTCAATTTCCTATCCTTTTTGTTCTGTGGCTGTAATTGAAGGATGCTATTATTTTACAACTTCATTTTATTCCCACAAAATTATTCAGAATTTCCCCTTTAGGTCTACAGGTATGGTGTTTTCAAAGTGCATTTCTTATATATATGCTAGTTCTAAAGTGTGAGGAAAGTGTGAGCAGGTCAGAACCAGCACTAGCTCCCCAGGAAAATGGGAAAGAGAGGAGCTAATTAATGATTCAAGTATGCTTATAATTGAATTCTTTCCCTGACCCATTCATATTTTTTTCTTAATTCTTTGAAGTTTTCTAAGGCAGAAGTTTTCATTTAGAAAATAAGTGAATCATATGCCTCAAGGAGGAAAAAGAGATGATTATTTTCCCTTTTTCCTTTCTAGTAAGCTGACAAGAAGAGATTTTCTCTCTCTAGGATAAAGAGACACAATGTACAGTGTGCAGTTTACAAAAATGGTTTCCGAAGACATACAGGACTCTCTCCAGCTTGGATAAATAGACTCTCTCTCATAGAAGCTCTGCAAAGAACAGACAGAACAACTGCACTTTTTCTGGGCTTGAGGGGGTCCCCAAAGAACTGCTGCTGCTGCTAAGTCGCTTCAGTCACGTCTGACTCTGTGCGACTCCGTAGACGGCAGCCCACCAGGCTCCGCTGTCCCTGGGATTCTCCAGGCAAGAACACTGGAGTGGGTTGCCTTTTCCTTCTCCAACACATGAAAGTGAAAAGTGAAAATGAAGTTTCTCAGTCGTGTCCGACTCCTAGCGACCCCATGGACTGCAGCCTACCAGGCTCCTCTGTCCATGGGATTTGTCAGGCAAGAGTACTGGAGTGGGGTGCCATCGCCTTCTCTGCCCCAAAGAACTGGGGTACATAAAAAAGAAGCCCGATTTAGATATGTGCTTAGGCTTCCTAGGTAAGGCAGTGTCACTGTGCTTTTGTGAAACATGTTTATGCAAATGTTCACAGAAAGTAAAAATAAATTACAAACAGCAAAAGATAAAATAGAAGAGAAAGACAGATGAAACCACGAAGATTTTTTTTAAGTCACAAAATCCAAATGAACAAACAGATCAAGGTCTTTGAGCAGAATAAGAATCGCTAAAAATGCCTATCACAGCCCAGGGCAGTGATAGTAATAGGACCAGGGTTTGCTGGAGGGACAAAACCAGATCAAGGTCTTTGAGCAGAATAAGAATCACTAAAAATGCCTATCACAAAAAAAAAAAAAATGCCTATCACAGCCCAGAGCAGTGACAGGAATAGGACCAGGGTTTGCTGGAGGGACAAAACCAGAGCACTGGGTTCCTGAGCTGAGGCTCCCACTTGGATGTCCCCTGTGCTCATCTTCAGCTAACAGCACACACTTTCAGCTTCATGCCAGAATCACACTCGTGGGAACAAGGGGTTCTTACTCCATTTGGGAACAAGCAGGCTGCTGGCCAAATGCAAATAAACCACATTTGACAGGACCCTCCCCTCCCGAGTTCAGCCAAAGCAATCTGGTTTGGCCAAGCAACTGAATTGCTCTGCTAAATCCATTGCACTGCAGTCATCAGGGAGGCTTCGTGTAACAAGAGTATTAAGATACATGAAGCTAATTAACTTCCACAGTCAACTCTCTAGGATGTGTGTTAAATTTATAGAGAAACTTGAAGCTACTGCCCAAATCATATTTTTAGATATATATGTTAACCTCTTACAAACTGGCTCCAAAACTGCAATTTTTTCTAAACTGATTCCAATTGCAACACTGACCACTGGAAATTTCCTTCCTTCTCAACTTGCCTATTGCATGTGGAAACTAAGTAAGTATTCTGTCTGTCTCTCTCTGCCGGGGGCCAGCGTGAGGAACTCCGCCCATGGCAAAGGTCATGAGGAAGGAGGCTTGGCATACGCAAAGGCGTGATCAAGCCTCAGGAAACCCCCTGCTCCCGAGCATCTAACCCCAAAACCAGAGTCTGTTTTATGCTCTCACCTGCACCTCTGACTTTACGGGGGGCTCTCCCCCATAACCGTTTCTCTCGCAGAAGGAGTAAACGTGCAGCTCCAAGGCAATAAAAATTCTTGGGCGTGACAAGAGTGTTTCAGCTTACGGACTCCTCTGAAGGTTATCTAGCCCACCTGTATAGGTTCGTCCGGCCACATGTGATTGTTTACAGCCTCCCAACCTGAGAGGCACGAGATGTTTTAGACTTACTAAAGGCAAAATCTTTTGGGGAGTTGGAAATTATTAGTATAGTGTGTTGGTTAGGAATTATATTGGTGAAGGGTTCTTCATTTGTTGTGTCAATAATTGCTGCTAATTCCCTGCTCTGGGTGAGACAAGGATGTTTCAGGTCAAACCTCTCTGCTGACAGACTAGCTTGTGTGACAGGATTATCCATACTGCTGCCACTAGGCACATGATTGTTTACTACCTCTCAACTGTAAACAGCACAGAGAGTTTTGGAGTATTTTGAGAGTCTTAATTAGCATAGGACTTTTTCTTCTTGTTGAGTCAATGATTGCCACCAGGCCTCTATATCCTTAGGCACCTGGGAATATATTAATCAATGTATTTGGAATATAGCAAAAGAAATATAGTAGTTTTTGATGTTAGCAATACTAGACTTTTTGAGTTAATGGATTTTCTCTTTTGTAATAGATCACTGTACTTTGTTATAAATCATTGTGTCCTTGCTACGTAAACTTTATGTATCTTTATCATATCTTAAGACTAAATAGATATTAAGGGGAGCATTGGTGAAAGGATTTTCATTTGTTGGGCTGATGTTTGCTGCTAAATCTCCATGTTCCCTACCCTTATAATGAATATAACTAGCATATAGGAAGAAATAAGTATTAACCTTTAAGCATATAGGAGAAATAAGTATTAACCTTTAAGACTAATCATGTTAACCTTGGGTTAAATAAATTCCTTTCTTGATTGTAACTCACTACACCCTCACCCTATAGGAATGTAACTTTATTTGGAGGGTGGTGCCTGGTTTAAGAAAAAACACCCTTGGAAGAAATAAGTTTTTTGGTTATCAGAAAGAAAGGATCATAAAATGTCAGCAGGTCTCACTCATGGCCAGAAGATGATGTAATATTCCTAAGACCTTTTTTTAATACATTTATGTGAAGCACCTGATTTTGACAAAGGTCAGGACTGCTGACTCCCACATGACTCTGTATTCATCCCTATGTGTAACAAAAGGTATATAAGCAAACCCCAAAATAAAGAAATCGGATCAGTTTCTGGAAAGACTGATTCCCCCATGTAGCTTCTTTCTTGCTCCCGTTTTTCTGGCTGAATTCCCATCTGGAGCATGGATGCTATTCCACGTAATCCAAGTTATTCAGCCTCTTTTTCTCCACTGATCTTCCTACTACACTATCCATTTCTAATCTCTCTCTATCTGTGATTAAATATGTATTTTTCCAAAGATGCTGACTCCGTCCCCACCTTCGAATCACCCTGGATCCACCGGGGCTGGACCCCGGCATCTCTCTTTTTTTTTTAGACTCATACTTTATTACTATAGCTTTAAAAAACTTTTTTTAATTGGAGGATAATTGCTTTACAATATTGTGTTGGTTTCTGCCATACATCAACATGAATCATATATAAATAAATGTTCTTAATCCTTTCTTTTTGTTCTTTCTGTAGGTCAACATTTCAGCAGTGCAAGTTGAGGGTAATGATGGGGGTGAGAATAGGTTGAATTAATGAAATATTTTTACAAATGGAGAAAGAACTCAAAAATTTTACATGTACTTTTAAAAATTGAGATTTAGTTCACATACAATGAAAGTCACCGTTTCAAAGTTTATAATTCAGGAGTTTCTAGTATAATCACAAGGTATGTTTTTCAACTATGCCTTTCAGACTGCTTTGCTAATATTTTTAAGTTAAAGAACATCACGAACCTCAAAACATCATGCTAAGTGAGAGAAACCAGACACAAAAGATCACATGCTATATGAAATTCTAAAAAACAAGACTATAGTAACAGAAAACAGGCCAGTGGTCATATGTGGCCAAGGGCAGGGCAAGGAATCTACTTAAAAGAGGCAGGAGCATACTTTTTAGAGTGACTGGACCATATCTTGATTGTAGCAGGGCAGCACAACTGTACATTACTACAAAAATTCATCGAATTGCTATGTTTAAACTGGGTGACTTTTACTATGTGTAAATTACACCTCAAGCTGGAAAAATCAAAACCAAAGCAAACATCATTTATGAAATTTTGGGGGGGAAACAAGTTATTTTCATTTTTGTGTATTTTCTTTACATTTTTGTCAGCATTCATAACACACTATGTAGCTCTAAGTATAAAATCGGGAAGATCCCCTGGAGGTGGGCATGGCAACCCACTCCAGTATTCTTGCCTGGAGAATCCCCATGGACAGAGGAGCCTGGTGGGCTACAGTCCATGAGGTCGCCAACAGTTGGACATGGCTGAGCGACAGCACAGCACATGTGTAATTTTGTATTTAGACACTTTTAGATCACAATTTCACATTTCTACCAAGTTTTGATTATTATAATTTAAGATACACAATTGTCCAAAGACCATAACCATTCCCCTACTGTTAACAGGTAAATTACCAAATTTTAAAGCAAATGATTTCTCCTCAATATTTGGATGCCACCAAGTGGACAAACTGTGTAATAATATTACTGAGATTGAGTAGGCCATTTTATACATTTAAAAAATAATACTTCAATGCTAAAATTTTTATTTAAAATTAATTTAAAATTTTTTATTAATTGTAAGATATAAATGATTATGATTTTATTCATTTTAAAATAAATGATTTTATTAATTATAAGATTACTGTATAAATGTACCAGACCATGATCCCCATCTATCTCTTGAAGTAACTTAACTCTCAAATCTGAATTTACAGAAGTCAAAGAAAAGAACTTCCTGTTGAAATCATGTCTTTAACAAACGAAAACCACAGGTGAGAAATGATAGACATGGTTCTATCTTAAACCTCAAACCAAAAACCATTTAGGGACCCTCCCCAAATGCAAACAGCCTTTCCTGTAGGCCAACTGACTTCTAACAAAACAATAAGTGCTCTCAGGAGGCACAACAAAACCAGATGAAACTGTGGTGAAGATTATCTGGAAAGAAGAGAAAGACAGCAGGAAACTCATTCCCCTTAGGGCAAAGCCTCGCTAACTCTCTTTAGAGTCACCCGTATTTTCTCCTCACAGTCCCTGGCCTCTCCAGTTTAAGCTTTCACTATTGAAATGAAACAGTAAGTGGTTAGAGCCACAAAAAGAAGGATTATTTCAGGGAAGTGTTTGGTCCCTGCCAGCGTGGACAAAAGAATGACTTTTTCAGAGAGGCCTTTGAATGACACTGAGCCATTACCTACCACCAACTGGGGAGATGAACACTCTGCTCTGCCTGTAGCCCAACATTCCTTCCAATTATTTTTTCTGACTCTCTTTAACCCTCTCCATCTTGCTGCCAACCTCCATAAATTGAAAAGGAACATTTTTTTAAAGAAAGAAAAAAAATCCATCTAGGAATGTCATAAGTCCATGACGTGAGAAACCAGTGAGAGGGAGAAAACCAGGCTCACTGAGTCAGAACCATGGCTTTATTGTGGCAGATTATACAGCCTGCCTTCTAATTGCTGAAGTGTTTGTTTGCATGGCTTTTCTTATTCTTTTTTTTTTTCTTTTTTAAATGTTTTGGCCATACCACAAGGCATGTGGGATCTTGGTTCCCCGACTCTCTCCGATGAGAACCTGCATTGCAAACAGTCTCAACCACTGGACCACCAAGGGAAGTCCTGCTTGGTTCTTCTTAAATTTCAATTGTACTTATTAATAGAACATATACTCATTCAATAAAAATTCAAAAGGTACAGAAGAATAAAAAGAGACATCTCCTCTGACTGCTTCTGCTGGCTAGCTAGCCCCATTCTCAGAGGCAACCATCAATCTTTTCTTGTGAATCCTTACAGAAGTATCCTATACATAAACAAACAGTTACAAACACACCTTCTCCCTATATAGACATTCAGTCCCCCCTTTTCTGTTATACAAATGTTGAACTACTGTATACATGATTCTTTTACTTTATTTTAATTGGAGGCTAATTACCTTACAATATTATAGTGGTTTTTGCCATACATTGACATGAATCAGCAATGGGTGTACATGTGTTCTCCATCCTGAACCCCCTCCCACCACCCTCTCCATCCCACCCCTCAGGGTCATCCCAGTGCACCAGCCCTGAGCACCCTGACTCATACATCGAACCTGGACTGGTGATCTGCTTCACATATGATAATATACAGGTTTCAATGCTATTCTCTCAAATCATCCCACCCTCGCCTTCTCCCACAGAGTCCAAAAGTCTGTTCTTTACATCTGTGTCTCTTTTGCTGTCTCACATACAGGGTCATCGTTACCATCTTTCTAAATTTCATGTATATGCATTAATATACTGTATTGGTGTTTTTCTTTCTGACTTACTTCGCTCTGTATAATAGACTCCAGTTTCATCCACCTCATTAGAACTGATTCAAATGCATTCTTTTTAATGGCTGAGTAATATTCCATTGTGTATATATACCACTGCTTTCTTATCCATTCATCTGCCGATGGACATCTAGGTTGCTCCCATGTCCTGGCTATTGTAAACAGTGCTACAGTGAACATTCAGGTACACGTGTCTCTTTCAATTCTGGTTTCCTCGGTGTGTATACGCAGCAGTGGGATTGCTGTGTCATATGGCAGTTCTATTTCCAGTTTTTTAAGGAATCTCCACACTGTTCTCCATAGTGGCTATACTAGTTTGCATTCCCACCAACAGTGTAAGAGGGTTCCTTTTCCTCCACACCCTCTCCAGCATTTATTGCTTGTAGACTTTTTGATAGCAGCCATTCTGACTGGGTGAGATGGTACCTCATTGTGGTTTTGATTTGCATTTCTCTGATAATGAGTAATGTTGAGTATCTTTTCATGTGTTTGTTAGCCATCTGTATATCTTCTTTGGAGAAATGTCTGTTTAGTTCTTTGGCCCAGTTTTTCATTGGGTCGCTTATTTTTCTGTAATTGAGCTGCAGGAGTTGCTTGTATATTTTTGAGATTAATTCTTTGTCAGTTGCCTCATTTGCTATTATTTTCTCCCATTCTGAAGGCTGTCTTTTCACCTTGCTTAGAGTTTCCTTTGTTCTGTAAAAGCTTTTAATTAGGTCCCATTTGTTTATTTTTGCTTTTATTTCCATTACTCTGGGAGGTGGGTCATAAAGGATCCTGCTATGATTACATCAGAGTGTTTTGCCTATGTTTTCCTCTAGGAGTTTTATAGTTTCTGGTCTTACATTTAGATCTTTAATCCATTTTTAGTTTATTTTTGTGTATGGTGTTAGAGAGCATTCTAGTTTCATTCTTTTACAAGTGGTTGACAGTTTTCCCAGCACCACTTAATAAAGAGAGTATCTTTTCTCCATAGTATATTCTTGCCTCCTTTGTCAAAGATAAGATGTCCATAGGTGCATGGTTTTTCTATTTCATTCCACTGATCTATGTTTCTGTCTTTGTGCCAGTATACATGATTCTTTTTTCATCTAACAATACAATATATACTGTGGCAATCAAACCATGTCAATACATAGAGCTTCTCATTCAGTTTATTTTTTATTTTTGTATACATAAGTTTAAGTTTAATCGCTCAGTCATGTCCAACTCTTTGAAACCCCATGGACTATAGCCGACCAGGCACCTCCATCCACGGGATTTTCCAGGTAAGAGTACTGGAGTGGATTGCATTTCCTTCTCCAGAGGATCTTCCCAACCCAGGGACTGAACCCAAGTTTCCCACATTGTAGGCAGAGGCTTTACCATCTGAGCCACCAGGGAAGTATATACATATCAGTTCAGTTCAGTTCAGTTGCTCAGTCTGACTCTTTGCAACCCCATAGACTGCAGCACACCAGGCCTCCTTGTCCATCATCAACTCCTGGAGTTCACTCAAACTCATGTCCATTGAGTCAGTGATGCCATCCAACCATCTCATCCTCTGTTGTCCCCTTTTCCTCCTGCCCCCAATCCCTCCCAGCATCAGAGTCTTTTCCAGTGAGTCAGTTCTTTGCATTAGGTGGCCAAAGTATTGGAGTTTCAGCTTCAACATCAGTCCTTCCAATGAACACCCAGGACTGATTTCATTTAGGATGGACTGGCTGGATCTCCTTGCAGTCCAAGGGACTCTCAAGAGTCTTCTCCAACACCACAGTTCAAAAGCATCAGTTCTTAGGTGCTCAACTGTCTTTATAGTCCAACTCTCACATCCATACATGACTACTGGAACAACCATAGCCTTGACTAGATGGATCTTTGTTGGCAAAGTAATGTCTCTGCTTTTTAACATGCTGTCTAGGTTGGTCATCGGAGAAGGCAATTGCAACCCACTCCAGTACTCTGGCCAGGAAAATCCCATGGACGGAGGAGCTTGGTAGGCTGCAGTGCATGGGGTCACTAAGAGTCGGGATACGACTGAGCAACTTCACTTTCTTTTTTCACTTTCATGCATTGGAGAGAAGGCAATGGCAACCCACTCTAGTGCTCTTGCCTGGAGAATCCCAGGGACGGGAGCCTGGTGGGCTGCCATCTATGGGGTCACACAGAGTTGGACACAACTGAAGGGACTTAGCAGCAGCTAGGTTGGTCATAATTTTTCTTTCAAGGAGTAAACGTCTTTTAATTTCATGGCTGCAATCACAATCTGCTGTGATTTAGAGCCCCCCAAAATAAAGTCTGCCACTGTTTCCAATGTTTCTCCATCTATTTGCCACAAAGTGATGGGACCAGATGCCATGACCTTAGTTTTCTGAATGTTGAGCTTTAAACCAACTTTTTCTACTCTCCTCTTTCACTTTCAAGAGGAGCCTCAACTAAGAGGCTCTATAGTTCCTCTTCACTTTCTGCCATAAGGGTCATGTCAATGGCAACCCATTCCAGTACTCTTGCCTGGAAAATCCCATGGACGGAGGAGCCTGGTAGGCTGCAGTCTGTGGGGTCCCTAAGAATCGGACACGACTGAAGCGACTTAGCAGCAGAATCTGCATATCTGAGATACTGATATTTCTCCCAACAATCTTGATTCCAGCTTGTGCTTCATCCAGCCCAGCGTTTCTCATGATGTACTCTGCATGAAGTTAAATAATCAGGGTGACAATATACGGCCTTGACATACTCCTTTCCCAATTCGGAACCAGTCTGTTGTTCTATGTCCAGTTCTAACTGTTGCTTCCTGACCTGCATATAGGTTTCTTAAGAGGCAGGTCAGGTAGTCTGGTATTCCCATCTCTTGGAGAATTTTTCATAGTTTATTTGATTCACACAGTCAAAGGCTTTGGCATAGTCAATAAAGCAGAAATAGATGTTTTTCTGGCACTCTCTTGCTTTTTTCATGATCCAGCAGATGTTGGCAATTTGATCTCTGGTTCCTCTGCCTTTTCTAAAACCAGCTTGAACATCTGGAAGTTCATGGTTCCCGTATTGGTGAAGCCTGATTTGGAGAATTTTGAGCATTACTTTACTAGCATGTGAGATGAGTGCAATTGTGTGTGGTAGTTTGAGCATTCTTTGGCATTGCCTTTCTTTGGGATTGGAATGAAAACTGACCTTTTCCAGTCCTGTGGCCACTGCTGAGTTTTCCAAATTTGCTGGCATATTGAGTGCAGCACTTTCACAGCATCATCTTTCAGGATTTGAAATAGCTCAACTGGAATTCCGTCACCTCCACTAGCTTTGTTTGTAGTGATGCTTCCTAAGGCCCACTTGACTTCACATTCTAGGATGTCTGGCTCTAGGTTGTGATCACACCATCGTGATTATCTGGGTCGTGAAGATCTTTTTTGAACAGTTCTTCTGTGTATTCTTGCCACCTCTTCTTAATATCTTCTGCTCTGTTAGGTCCATACCATTTCTGTCCTTTGTTGAGCCCATCTTTGCATGAAATGTTCCCTTGGTATCTCTAATTTTCTGAAGATATCTCTAGTCTTTCCCACTCTATTTTCCTCTATTTCTTTGCACCAATCACTGAGGAAGGCTTTCTTATCTCTCCTTGCTATTCTTTGGAACTCTGCATTCAAATGGGTATATCTTTCCTTTTCTCCTTTTTTTTTTTTGGCTTCTCTTCTTTTTACAGCTATTTGTAAGGCCTCCACAAACAGCCATTTTGCTTTTTTGCATTTCTTTTTCTTGGGGATGATCTTGCTTCCTGTCTCCTGTACAATGTCATGAATCTCTGTCCATAGTTCATCAGGCACTCTATCAGATGTAGTCCCTTATATCTATTTCTCACTTCCACTGTATAATCATCAGGGATTTGATTTAGATCATACATGAATGGTTTAGTTCATGTATGGAAAGTAGTTTTCCCTACTTTCTTCAATTTAAGTCTGAATTTGGCAATAAGGAGTTCATGATCTTGAGCCACAGTCAGCTCCCAGTCTTGTTTTTGCTGACTGGATAGAGCTTCTCCATCTTCGGCTGCAAAAAATATAATCAATCTGATTTTGGTGTTGACCATCTGGTGATGTCCATATGTAGAGTCTTCCCTTGTGTTGTTGGAAGAGGTTGTTTGCTATGACCAATGTATTCTCTTGGCAGAACTCTATTAGCCTTTGTCTGGCTTCATTTTGTACCCCAAGACCAAATTTGCCTGTTACTCCAGGTGTTTCTTGACTTCCTACTTTTGCATTCCAGTCCCCTATAATGAAAAGGACATCTTTTTGGGGTGTTAGTTCTAGAAGGTCTTGTAGGTCTTCATAGAACCATTCAACTTCAGCTTCTTCAGCATGACTGGTCGGGGCATAGACTTGGATTACTGTGATATTGAATGGTTTGCCTTGGAAACAAACAGAGATATTCTGTCGTTTTTGAGACTGCATCCAAGTACTACATTTCTGACTCTTTTGTTGACTATGTTGGCTACTCCATTTCTTCTAAGGGATTCTTGCCCACAGTAGTAGATATAATGGTCATCTGAGTTAAATTCACCCATTCCGGTCCATTTTAGCTCGCTGATTCCTAGAATGTTGACGTTCACTCTTGCCATCTCTTGTTTGACCACTTCCAATTTGCCTTGATTCATGGACCTGACATTCCAGGTTCCTATGCAATATTGCTCTTTACAGCATCGGACCTTGCTTCCATCACCAGTCACATCCACACCTGGGAGTTGTTTTTGCTTTGGCTCCATCTCTTCATTCTTTCTGGAGTTATTTCTCCACTATATATATATACATATATGTATCTATCTATCTATCTATCTATCTATATTATTATTATTATTATTTTTTTTTGGTATACAGGCTTAGTTGCCCTGCAGCAAGGCATATGGGATCTTCCTGGACCAGGGATCGAACCCATATCTCATGCATTGACAGGCAGATTCTTTACCACTGAATCACCAGGGAAGCCCTCTCATTCATTTTAAATCTATATCATATTCTGTTTGGACATGCCATAAAATATTTAAGGAGTACCATATTAAGATGGACATTTAACTTATTTCCAAACTTGTGCTAGTTTTATTATCTTCTTACCTGAAATTCTCTGGGCAAACTTGATGGATTCTTCAATTGGGTCTGAGTTCACAATTTTATCTATAATACCCAGCTTAAGTGCTTCATTTGCTGAAATATGTCTTCCTAAAAGAAAACAAAATAAAACAGAACAATATGAGATTAAAGCAAAAGCACCATTCTCTCTAGTAGGAAGTTCACTTGTCCTAGATATAAACATCTATTACAAAATAAATAAGCACTACACTGATTGTTATAGTGGAAAATTACTGCAGAGATAATCAGAAAACTTGGATTCAAGTTCCAACTCTGCCTATACTATTTGTGTGAGCTATACTAGAACCATAATTTCTTTGTTGGTAATTGACAATAATTATGCTTACCTGAGTTATTATGAGTACTAAGTGAAAATAAAACATTTTCCTTATATTCTCTAAATCTCTATAGAAGCACTTTATAAATTATAAATCTCTATATAATTATAAGAGGATTGAATCTTTATAATAATACAGTTAAAAAAATAATAAAGGTAGTAAGAAAAGAGCAGTTGTAGTACCACCTGTTCTTATACTAACATATACCAAGCATTGCCACTGATTATGAAGAGTCCTCAAACATAAATATAGTTGGATTGACAGTGGGAAAGCATTATTAAGTTGATATTATATAAGATATAATCAAAATGTCACAGGAAAATAGGATGGACCTTTGTGTTTTTTGGCTACCCAGCATCTCAACTTCTTCCTTAGTCTGTGAAATTGCTAATGTGTGAGCTTTGGAACCAAAAAGGAAGGTAAAAAGGAAGTAGAGATGATCAGACCATTGTTTCTTCAGACCTGGCACCAGGATGTGGCCCATAATCCCAAACGGGACAAATGGAGGGTTTAATCGATGGTTTTCAGCTGAAGTAGACAACAGCTCAAATCTCATTTTGCAGGTGGTGACACTGAGTGTCTGGTGGTGGTGATGGTGGTGCCAGGAGCACCTACTGTCCAGAGGTGGCACTGGCAGCCTCTGGTGTAATAATAGATTGGAAGCTCTAGGGGCTTATAGAAGTTTCATGAGGGTTAGCATCACTCTCAAGTTCTTCAACAGGCATAAATGTGTAATTTGATCTGCATACTCTGAAGTAGGAGGTTAAGGAAAATAAGCATTCCTCAGCACAAGGGCAGAAGGAGAGACAGTGGCACACAGCTCGCTTGCCAGCATCATCTGGGCTTCTAAATTGTTTGTGCCTGCTAACTTGCTCCAGTCGTATCCAACTCTTTGCGACCCCGTGGACTGTAGGCTGTAGGCCAGGTTCTTCTGTCCATGGGATTCTCCAGGCAAGAATACTGGACTGGGTTGCCATGTTCTTCTCCAGAGGATCTTCCCAACCCAGGAATCTAACCTGCATCTCTTGTGTCTCCTGCATTGGCAGGTGGGTTCCTTACCACTAGCGCCACCTTGGGCTTCTGAAGAGCAACCACCAAATCAGTCTTGCAGGCACAACTCCTCCACAGTCTTCGCTGCTCTTCCAGAGTGTTGGCGGATGCCATCTCCAAAGCAAAACCTTCACTCCTGGTTCTTAGTAGTGCTTCAGGGAGCAACCAATGGGTTTTCTTGATCAGATAGACAATTCAACGATTTTTGGCAGGGGTCACTCTGTAACAGCAATATTTGGGCAGTCTGCTGGAAATGCCTCTGAAGGCAGGCCTCCAGATCTCCTCCTGGGGTGAGGAGGACAGGGAGGAGTGGGTAAGTGGCTTCAAGGGTGAAGTCTCTCAGGTATAAAACCACTTAAGTGAGGGATGAGTGAATCAGACTCCCCACATTAAGGGGCCCAAAGGGACACAGAATGGAATATGAAAATGCGGCTACTAAAAGGATCTTTGGGGCAGCTGAACAGTGGAGACAAGAGATACCCACAGGATGGACTGAAAATTCCTTCAGCTATAATGATTTCTTCTGACCTGGATTTCACAAAAGTTGGGAGTACTGCTACTGTTTGTATGGAGTCAATGAGATTTCAGGTACTTTTATTCTGTTTCAAGGATCTGAAGAGACAGCTCTGTATATCCAACCCAAATGCTCATGCTGAGATTTGAACTTGTTCTTTCTTATGCTGCTCTGAGTGTAGACAATAACCACTGTTCGATCTAATGAGAGCCAAGCCTTGATCTACTACAAAGAGACTGGAGCAACTTGACGTTGAGACTTCTCCAAGCCAGGTAATCTCATTTTTTTTCCCAATTTCCTTTGTGGCTTCTTTTCGAACCTTCAGAAAAAAAATTCTACACAGAACCCTTGCCAGATGCCATTTTAAATTCCCCCTAAAATTATAGAGACTACTTAAAAACATAGGATGATTCTAATGTTAGTATTCTTCTCATTTATTGTGACCTTTTCTGTGCAAATCAAAATCCATCATGTTCTTACTGCTTTTACCTCTTCTCTTCATCATGTTAAAAATAGTGATATTTCTATAAGCAGCAGTGTTTTGAAAAAAGTGAATCCTAGATCACTTTTTTGCTTTTTGTCAAAGAAGCCAGGTTCCTTCCTGATTTCCTTCAAGATATCCTTGCCTTTCAGGCTTAATACTGAAAGCAGGAACACACAATTCCTCAGTATTCCTCCAAATGCTTTAATTTCTATCAATATAAACCTTAGAATTCACAGACTCATTTCACACTGTTATGAATTCCCACCATATTTTATGCTTCTCTGCTTCCTTTCTATTTTGCCCTTTGCAGAATGAACCCTCTCGTGTGCTTTGAATTTCTGTAGTATGTTGGGTTGACTGTAAGCATTCTCTTGTGAATTCTGCATTAGGGACTTAGAACAGTTCACATTCTTAAAATTGCAGTTACCCTACCATTGTAAATTAAAGCAATTTCTAATCTATTTTACTGAAGACAAGAAATTAGTTCTCCTAACTCCCCTTTCAAGCTCTACAGAATTTATAACACCTCCTTATTTAAAGGCAAAAAAAAAGCCATTTTAGACTTTAGTCTAAATTTCTTAGTAACTGTATCAATTACTGTATAAATTATACATTAGATTGCCAGGAGAAATATCAATAACCTCAGATATGCAGATGACACCACCCTTATGGCAGAAAGTGAAGAAAAACTAAAAAGCCTCTTGATGAAAGTGAAAGAGGAGAGTGAAGCTCAACGTTCAGAAAACTAAGATCACGGCATCTGGTCCCATCACTTCATGGGAAATAGATGGGGAAACAGTGGAGACAGTGTCAGACTTTATTTTTTGGGCTCCAAAATCACTGCAGATGGTGACTGCAGCCATGAAATTAAAAGACGCTTACTCCTTGGAAGGAAAGTTATGACCAACCTAGATAGCATATTCAAAAGCAGAGACATTACTTTGACAACAAAGGTCCATCTAGTCAAGGCTATGGTTTTTCCAGTAGTCATGTATGGATGTGAGAGCTGGACTGTGAAGAAAGCTGAGCGCCGAAGAATTGATGCTTTTGAACTGTGGTGTTGGAGAAGACTCTTGAGAGTCCCTTGGACTGCAAGGAGATCCAACCAGTCCATTCTGAAGGAGATCAGCCCTGGGTGTTCTTTGGAAGGAATGATGCTAAAGCTGAAACTCCAGTACTTTGGCCACCTCATGAGAAGAGTTGACTCATTAGAAAAGACTCTGATACTGGGAGGGATTGGGGGCAGGAGGAGAAGGGAATGATAGAGGATGAGATGGCTGGATGGCATCACTGACTCGATGGATATGAGTTTGAGTGAACTCCGGGTGTTGGTGATGGACAGGGAGGCCTGGTGTGCTGCAATTCATGGGGTTGCAAAGAGTCGGACATGACTGAGAGATTGAACTGAACTGAACTGAATGATATATTAGTAATAATATAGACTCACGTTATTTTCTAATTTGGACTGTGTGCACAGTTCTGTATTGTGGTTTCTGTGTCAAAGCACAAGTGTTCTGATTGGCAGTTCTCAAAATTTTTAGTCTTGAGACCCCTTTGTACTACTAAAAATTATGGAATACTCTAAAGAGCCTTTGTATATGTGGGTTATTTCTATCAACATTTACTATATTAGAAATTATAACTGAGAACTTTAGAAATGTGCCCTTTATTAAATCACTTTAAAATAATCATGATAGACCTATTACATATAAACATAAATAATTTTATGTACATAATCCTATTTTAAGAATTTAGTAAGAAGAGTGTCATTGTTTTACATTTTTAAAAATTTCTTTAATTTCTGGCTTAATAGAAGATAGCTGGTTTTCATTTCTGCTTCTTCATTCAATCCGTTTTGATACCACATGGCATAAAATAACCTCTTATTATTACAAAAACAGTGCTGACTTCAAGGACTGCCTCCCCTCCAGTCCCCTGTACCCCACACAATGGTCTTAGGTACACCTAGGAGTCTGTGGGTCACACTTTAACAACTCCTGATTTGGACCACATTTAAAGACCATGTAGCATCTTATATATGAATCCATACAATTAGAATTTATTTGTGGCTGGTGTGATTTTAGCTACTTTGAGGGTAACCTTTTGTTGTATTTTGTTTTTATCCTTTGGAAGCTTGCAGGATTCTATTTCCTGAAAGTTTAAAACCTTTATCAAAACACAAGGCATTGACATTTCATCAGATTTTTCAGGAAAATGGTGTGTCTGTTAAAATACAATCTCTGATTCTTTTATGTATCTGAAGAGTTTCTTCCCTTTTTCCCTTTGATTATTGCTTCTCCCATTTTTGCTTGTGCTCTGGAAGTGTTTATTATTCGTCGCAGAGACCTCTATTAGAGACCTTCCATGTCTGCTGCCTTCATTTACATTTCATGTATCTTTTAAAAAAATTCTTCTGAATTCTATAAGTGGGTCTCTATCCTCCATGTTGCTGATTCAGTAGTCTGTTCTATTGCATCCTTTTTTCAATGCTTCAAAAATTATTTTGGCTAACATATTGATTTTAAACAGGTTTTTTATTTAATAAATAATATATTTTCTTTTCTAATTCAGAATATTGTGAGTTTGCTAACCTTTTTCTTTAATCTGTTTCAACAGACTCACATTTATGTTTCATTTTTCTAATGTCATAGAATATTTTCATAGATTTTAGGTTGAGTGTTAAAGGTTTTGTCTGTTAGTTTGTCTTAGTCATGAAATAATGTTTGCTCATATGTATTACTGGTGACTGGGAGCCATGGGCACTAAAACTTGCCCTTAACATCCTGTTTGAATACAGAGAAAACCCACCTGGACCTAACTAAATCTGAAAGGCTGGCAGGATATAGATGTCACTTGCAATTTCTTCCCCAGTACCCTGGGTGCGCTTCAGTGACCAAGGGAGATGGGACCTAGAAAACAACAGCAGAAGGAAGGGCAAGGCACTTGGAGTTCTCCACATCTGAATGGATGGAAAACATCAGGGAGGAACTGCAATGTGCCCAAGCACATCTTTTGTGGTTACTGCTAAAGATTCAGTTGTTTTCAGATGGCATTTTAGGGAAATTGTGGAGAAGCGGCAGTTGTTGTAATCGATCCACTTTTCCAGAATTACCTCCTTCATGGTTTTCAGAAGAAAAGGTTAGCTATTTACTCATTAATTTAATCTAAATTTATTTACATATTAATTTCCTACAGGGCAGTGCCTACAAAGCTGGTGTTTTTCCCCATTAACATCAGTAGGGAATCTTCAACTTCCAGTAACAACTTTTTTTTAGCATCCTTTCTCAGGAAAAAGTGTTTTCCAGAAGCAAGACATCAGGAATCTAAAATAGGTCAGCAAACTGTGCTCCTTCCAGAGGCTCGGAGAGAGAATCCATTTCCTTGGCTTTTCTAGTCTCTGAAGGCTGCCCACATTTATTCTTCTCTTCCTCCATCTTCAAAGCCAATTTGTACCATCTTCTTTCCTCTCTGACCTCTCTCCTTCCACTTCTGAGGGCCCTTGAGATAAGCTGGGCCCACCTAGAAAATCCAGAATAATCTCACATCTTAAGATTCTTAATTTAATCATATTTGCAAGGTCCCTTTTGAATGTAAGGTAATATATTCACAAGTTCTAGGGATTAGGATGTGGACATCTTGGAGAGGGGCATTGTTATGCCTACCACAGTTACTATTTATAAAATATCTCCTAGGTGACAGGTACTCTAGCAGAAGCATGTCATGTAATTTCATTATTCCTTAGAACAACTATGTGGTTGTTTTACTGATGAAAAAACAAAGACCAAGATGAGTTCAGACAATCTTGCTTCTAAATTCCAGGCCAGTCTATCCAACTGTCTTACTTGACATCTCCACTTGGATGTCAAACTTCACACGTCCAAAACTAAGCTCTTGCATTTCTTCCCTACAACCTGTTCTACAAGCAGAAATCCCCATCTTGGTAATGGCACCATCCTTCCAGCTGCTCAAGCCATTTAAATCATTCTTCTCTCCCCTTTCTCTCACCTCTACATTTGATATGTCACAAAATCCTGGTTGGCTCAAAATATATCCAGAATTTGACCGTGTCTCATCATTTACATTGTTACCACTCAGGTCTACATTTCCATCATGACTCCCTTGGATTATTAAAGCACCCTTCTAACCAGTCTTCCTATTTCTGCCCTAACCTCCCATCAGTATAGTTTCAGTAGCCAGAGTGATCTTGTAAAACACATAAGTGACAGCATGTTACTCTTTTGCTCAAAACACTCCAACGCTTTTCTACCTCATTCGGCAGAAAAGTCAAAGTTCTCTCTATAATTTTCAAGGCCCTATAGGATGTGACTTCACCCGCAACTACTCTTTCCCTTACTCACCTCACTCTAGCTTCATTGACCTTCTTGCTGTTCTTTGAAATTTCCAAGTAAGCCTTACCTCAAGGGCTTGGTATTTGCTATTTTCTCCATGTGAAATATCTTCCACTAGATATTGGTGAAACAAGCTTCCTCCATCCTTCAGGTCTTCACTCACGTTCATTTTGTAGGAAAGCCTTTCCTAGCTATCCTACCTATAAAATTTTACCCACCCCCAGCCTATCATTTCACATTTCCCTTTTCTGCTTTATGTTTTCTCCTCAGCGCTTGTCTCCATCTAATCGACCAGATATACTACTTACATAATAGGTAGCCGTGGCATTTAGTAAGAGTACACAGCATGGTAGCTGGTCACCAAAGTGATCTGCCGTGTGTTTGACCTCTGGGTATTTAAGCTCCCCTCACAAGCTGAATAGGAAAGACTCGGATAATCAATAAGATAATTCAGAAAAGATGGCATGGAACTCCAAAGCTAGGTCATAGAAGACACTGCAGTCTTTGCCTTGCTCCCTCTTGGACCAGTT
Source organism: Ovis canadensis (assembly GCF_042477335.2). Classification (NCBI taxonomy): domain Eukaryota; kingdom Metazoa; phylum Chordata; class Mammalia; order Artiodactyla; family Bovidae; genus Ovis; species Ovis canadensis. The sequence goes on along the minus strand of NC_091245.1, from coordinate 205,107,982 downwards.
ACTCTAGAGGAAGCCAGCTTCCATGTTGTGAGGGGATACAGGAAACTCTAGGGAGAGGCCTCCATGGAAAGAAAATGAAGCCTTCTGCCACAGTCAACAGGAACCAGCCATCCATGTGACTCAGCCATCCCAGGAATAGATCTTCCAGCCCCATTCAACTTTTCAGATGACTGTGGCCCCAGTCAGTGTCTCGGCTACAATCTCAAGAGAACCCTTGAGCAAGAACTCAGCTAAGCTGTTCCAAAATAACTGACCCACAGAAACAAGGGGAGAAAAAACACTGCCAATCAAACCATGACTCCAGGGAATGTAAGCAGCATCTTGAGCTCAAAGATGCAGATACCACTGTGCATTTTTGAACAGATGAAATATAATAATGATAATTATTCTTATTGTTGCTATTTTCTATATGTAATCTCTATAAGGGCAGGAGTTTTGGTAAGTCTGATTTGCTGCTATAGGTCCACTGCCTGCAACAGAGCCCAGCACATGAGAAAAAAATTAAACAGCTATTGCATGAGTAAATAAAACTGAATTTGTACAAAGCATACATGTTCATATGTAGCACAGCTGGGATTCAAGCTCAGGTCTTTAATTCTAAAGCGTGTGCTCTTTTTATTGCCTGTTCCTTGGGATACAGTCTGTTATCAAGATGTTCATCTTATTTTTACTCAATCCTCCTCTTTTACTAGCAAGTCAGATGTAGGAATAATAATGTATAGCTAACATGTATTACCATGTCTAGGACTGTTCTAAGCACACTGTATTCATTAATGCATCTGATCTTCATCATATCACCACATGGTAGGCACTGCTGTTACATACATTTATGAGGAAACTAAGGCACAGAGAGGTAAAGTGATTGACCCCAGGTCTCACATTATTTCTGTTTGGAATAAACACTGATGCATGCACTATCTTCCAACCTTACTTCAACTGGAAATATCTTTTATGTCTTTTAATATGTGGTAAATGCAGGGTCTCTTAGGGCTTCTTTGGTGGCTCAGCTGGTAAAGAATCTGCCTGCAATGCAGGAGACCCTGGTTCAATTCCTGGGTTGGGAAGATCCATTGGAGAAGGGATAGGTTACCCACCCCAAGATTCCTGGACTTCCCTGTGGTTCAGCTGGTAAAAAATCCACTTGCAATGTGGGAGAAATGTTTTCTAGTGTTGCATTGTTCACATTCTCTACTGAAAGATTACAACTTCTATTTGAGGCTAATATCTTCACACCTGGGAAATGAAAAATTCAGTCATTTCCAAACTAAAACTTGAAATCTTTCCTTGGAAATTCTAGTTTTAATTCTTGTTGTATATTATGATTTCTGAGTAAGATCTGAATATAATGCACCCTATGCAAAAGCAGTGTCTATGAGTAGACTCTTAAATGTGATTAGGGCTTTGTATATACTCTCATCTAAAAGGTACACATATTCGCTCCTCATGGTAACTTTTGAGAAGCTCTCAGGAAAGATATTATTTCCATTTTACAGATAAGAAAACTGACATCAAAGAAGTTAAAGTATCCTCTTAACATTACATGGGTAGAAGACTATCAAGCCAGAATGTTTCTAAATCCTTGTCTATTTCCTCACATTGATCCAGGCTGCCATTGGCAGAGTTAGTACTCACCTGAGATAATCAAGTCAAGTGCAGCAGGCACTCCAACAAGTCTGGGGAGAAGCTGGGTTCCTCTTGCACCAGGAAGGATTCCTAGTGTGACTTCTGGGAAGCCAACCTGAGCCTATCAAAGATTGAAGGCATAAAGGTCGTTAGAATGAGATGCTACATTCAGAGTCAAGCCAAGCATTCCCTTGGGTTTCTCACACCCTCAAAAACATTGTTGCACAGAATTCAGTGAAGGTTTCTACAGAGGAAATCAATGTATACCCGCTCTTTTAATTAACAGCATAAACAGAACTGTGCCATCACTAAGTCTTCATGTTGAAACACATCCCTAGCTCCTCATACATTTTTTTCTCTGACTCTATTATGACCTGTCTCAGCCAACCCAAATAATAATCTCCAGAAACAGCTCTATGGAGCCCTGAAAGAGCCAAGCAGCCAAGAAATTACAAAGACAATCCAAAAATTGGGAGAGAATATTTTCTAATCATATGTCTGGAATATATAAAGAACTTTTAAAACTCAATAATAAAAACATAAATGATCCAATTAACATGAGCAAAGCATCTGAACAGACATTTCTCCAATAAGATACAAATGGCTAACAAGCACATGAAAAGATGTGCAATATCATTAGCCATCAGGGAAATACAAATCAAAACTACAAGATACCACTTCATAACCACTAGGATGGCTGGCATTAAAAAAAAGACAGACAGTAACAAGTTTTAGAGAGGATGTGGAGAACATAAAACTCTCATACATTGCTTGCGGAAATGTAAAATGCCACAGTCACTTTGGAAAACAATTTGGCAGTTTCTCAAAGATTAACCATAGAGTTTCCATATAGCTATATAAGATCATGGTATATAATCCCATCACTTCAAGGCTAATAGATAGGGGAAAAGTGGAAACAGTGGTAGATATTATTCTCTTGGGCTCCAAAATAACTGCAGATGGTGACTTCAGCCATGAAATTAAAAAACACTTGCTCCTTGGAAGAAAAGCTATGACAAACCTAGACTGTGTATTAAAAAGCAGAGACATCACTTTGCCTACAAAGATTCAACTAGTCAGAGATGTGGTTTTTTCAGTAGTCATGTACAGATGTGAGAGTTGGACCATAAAGAAAGATGAGCTCTGAAGAACTAATGCTTTCAAACTGTGGTGCTGGAGAAGACTCTTGAGAGTCTCTTGGACAGCAAGGAGATCAAACCAGTCAATCCTAAAGGAAATCAACCCTAAATATTCATTAAAAGGACTGATGCTGAAGTTGAGGCTTCAATACTTTGGCCAACTGATATGAAGAGCCAATTTATTGCAAAAGACCCCGATACTGGGAAAGATTGAGGGCAGGAGAAGAAGTGGGTGACAGAGGATGAGAAGGCTGGATGACATCACTGATTCAATGGACATGAGTTTGAGCAAACTCTGGGAGATAGTGAAGGACAGAGAAGCCTGGTGTGCTGCAATCCACAGGGTCACAAAGAGTCAGATACGACTTAGCAACTGAACAACAACAACCCAGATATTCCACTCCTATATACATAACCGAAAGAAATGAAAACATGCCCACAAAAAACACTTGTGCGAAAATTTTCATAGCATTATTGTTTATAAATCCAAGAAAGGAGAAACTATCCAAATGCCCATCAAGTAATGAATGGCTAAAGAAAATATGGTATATCCATAAAAAGAAATATTCAGTCATTGGAAGGAATGAAATACTAATGACATGCTACAATGAAAAAAATAATGCTGAATGGAAAGAAACAGACACAATATACTATATGGTTCCATTTTCATGAAATGTTTAGAATAGGCAAATCCATATAGACAGAAAATAGATTAGTGGTTGCTAGGACTGGGGGAGAGGGAAATGGTGGGTTACTCCTAAACGGTGTGAAGTTTCTTTGGGGGGCAATGAAATATTCTAAAGTCAGTTGTAGTAAACACTGCATAACTCTGTGAATATACTAATATACTATTGTACTGTACATTTTAATTGAGTGAATTATATGGTATATGAATTATATCTAAGTGAAGCTATTATAGAAAAGAAGGTAGGAAGGAAGGAAAGAAGAAAGGTAGGAAGAAAGAAAGTCAGGCAGCAATCTCAATTCAGATGAGAGGGTGAGCTTGAGAGCTTAATCACACGACTTTCCTAGTCTTAAAAGAGGCCAAAGCTCTGTTAGTCATTTCCCAGGTATAAGGATGGGAGGAGGAGGGTACTTAAATACAGACCACCATTTATCCAAGTTGTGATGCCAACAGCTCCAATATACCTGGAATGTTTGAGTCTCTCTCACATGAGGCTTTCCTAGCTGTTAATCACCATTTTCCCCACCACTGGTCATCCCCCTTCCCTGACTTATTATTGCTTGTAACTTAGATCTGCATTCAGTGTTCAGAAGGTCATGATATAAGGAACACAGAAAAAGGAACACAAGATATGTGTCTTTATTTATGCATGTGTGCATGCTAAGTTACTTCAGTCATATCTCTTTTTGACCCCATGGACTATAGCCTGCCAGGCTCCTCTGTCCATGAGATTCTCTAGGCACGAATACTGGAGTGGGTTGCCATCCCCTTCTCCAAGGGATCTTCCTGACCCAGGGATCAAACCTGAGTCTTAAAGCTCCTGCATTGCAGGCAGATTCTTTTACCTCTGAGCCACCAGGGAAGCTCATCTTTATTTATAAGTTTCATTAAAAAAAATTAAAACAAAGGGAAAAGGTTAAATAAATTATGATGAATCTATTAATACAAGACAGGAATCATATAACCATTTAAAATATTTTTAAGAAATATTTCCAATAAGATTAACAGTAAATTTCTCATCAGAAACTATGGAGGCCAGAAGGTAGTGGGGTGACATGTCTGAAGTACTGAAAGAAAAATACTGTCAACTAATAATTCTACTTCCAACAAAATTAGTCTTTAAAAATGAAAGCAAATTAAGACATTTTTCAGATAAATAAAAACTGAATTTGTTGCTAGCAGATCTACCATACAAGAAATCCTTCAGCATAAAATGAAAAGACACTAGATGGTAACTTAAATCCACATGAAAGAATAAAGAATACTGTTAAAGGGTAATTATATGGGTAAATATAAAAGACAGTATTAATGTAATTAATTTTTTGCTTGTAATTCCTCTTTTTTCTTATCTGATCCAAAAGACCATTACATTAAGCAATAATAATATATTTATGCATATGGGCATGCAATGTATAATGATATAATTTGTGACAATAACAATATAAAGCAAGTGTGCAACAGAATTGTAAGGGAGCAAGTTTTTTGCATACTATTGAACCTAAGTTAGTATGAATCTGAACTGCTGCTGCTGCTGCTAAGTCGCTTCAGTCGTGTCTGACTCTGTGCAACCCCATAGACAGCAGCCCACCAGGCTCCCCCATCCCTGGGATTCTCCAGGCAAGAACACTGGAGTGGGTTGCCATTTCCTTCTCCAATGCGTGATAGTGAAGTCACTCAGTGGTGTCCAACTCTCAGCGACCCCATGGACTGCAGCCTACCAGGCTCCTCCGGAGGTCCATGGGACTTTCCAGGCAAGAGTACTGGAGTGGGGTGCCATTGCCTTCTCCGATGAATCTGAACTAGTTTATTGCAAATTAAGATGTTAATTATAATCCCTAGGGCAATCACCACTAAGAAAATAACTAAAAAATATACAGTAAAAGAAACGATAAGAGAATTTATCCATTTATCCATTACCAGAACTTATCCATTTAATACAAAGAAAGTATTAATGGAGAAATTGAAGAATTAAAAGAAATACAAGATGTAGAAAACAAACAGGAAAGTGGCCAAAGTCCTTCCTCATCCATAATTATGTTAAATGTAAATAAATGGTAGACATTGGTAGAATGGATAAAAAATATATAATAATAATTTAAATATGGTATTAGTAGAAAATAGAATACAATAAAATTCCATTTTTTTTAAAGAAAGGTTGCAAAGAAAAATAAATATAAGAAAAAATGTTACACAGGAAAAGGATCAGAATGAAAAAAGATAAAATGTTAGTAGCAGTTATTTCTGAACTGTGAGTTTATGGTGACTTTAATATAAAGATGACTTTATTGTATTTTATAGTCTATTACAATGATGAATATTACCTTTATTATCAGAAAATATATCACTTATAAAAATATTACTATTGTAAGGCAGGCATCACAAACTTCAATCTATATGTCTAATAACCTAAATTAAATCTATTTTCAGAAATAAATGGATTTATTAGTTGTGTGCTATTTTCAATAGGAACTTGTCTTCTTCAGTTCAGTTCAGTTCAGTTCAGTCGCTCAGTCGTGTCCAACTCTTTGCGATCCCATGAATCGCAGCACACCAGGCCTCCCTGTCCATCAACAACTCCCAGAGTTCACTCAAACTCACGTCCACTGAGTCAGTGATGCCATCCAGCCATCTCATCCTGGGTCGTCCCCTTCTCCTCCTGCCTCCAATCCCTCCCAGCATCAAAGTCTTTTCCAATGAGTCAACTCTTCGCATGAGGTGGCCAAAGTATTGGAGTTTCAGCTTTAGCATCATTCCTTCCAAAGAAATCCCAGGGCTGATCTCCTTCAGAATGGATTGGTTGGATCTCCTTGCAGTCCAAGGGACTCTCAAGAGTCTTCTCCAACACCACAGTTCACAAGCATCAATTCTTCGGCTCTCAGCCTTCTTCACAGTCCAACTCTCACATCCATACATGACTACTGGAAAAACCATAGCCTTGACTAGACGGACCCTTGTTGTCAAAGTAATGTCTCTGCTTTTGAATATGCTATCTAGGATGGTCATAACTTTCCTTCCAAGGAATATGAGTCTTTTAATTTCATGGCTGCATTCACCATCTGCAGTGATTTTGGAGCCCCCCAAAATAAAGTCTGACACTGTTTCCACTGTTTCCCCATCTATTTCCCATGAAGTGATGGGACCGGATGCCATAATCTTCATTTTCTGAATGTTGAGCTTTAGGCCAACTTTTTCACTCTCCTCTTTCACTTTCATCAAGAGGCTCTTTAGTTCCTCTTCACTTTCTGCCATAAGGGTGGTATCATCTGCATATCTGAGGTTATTGGTATTTCTCCGGGCAATCTTGATTCCAGCTTGTGTTTCTTCCACCCCAACATTTCTCATGATGTACTCTGCATAGATGTTAAATAAGCAGGGTGACAATATACAGCCTTGACATACTCCTTTTCCTATTTGGAACCAGTCTGTTGTTCCATGTCCAGTTCTAACTGTTGCTTCCTCACCTGCATACAAATTTCTCAAGAGGCAGGTTAGGTGGTCTGGTATTCCCATCTCTGTTAGAATTTTCCACAGTTGATTGTGATCCACACAGTCAAAGGCTTTGGCATAGTCAATAAAGCAGAAATAGATGTTTTTCTGGAACTCTCTTGCTTTTTCCATGATCCAGCAGATGTTGGCAATTTGATCTCTGGTTCCTCTGCCTTTTCAAAAACCAGCTTGAACATCAGGGAGTTCACAGTTCACGTATTGCTGAAGACTGGCTTGGAGAATTTTGAGCATTACTTTACTAGCATGTGAGATGAGTGCAATTGTGCAGTAGTTTGAACATTCTTTGGCATTGCCCTTCTTTGGAACTGGAATATAAACTGACCTTTTCCAGTCCTGTGGCCACTGCTGAGTTTTCCAAATTTTCTGACATATTGAGTGCAGCACTTTCACAGCATCATCTTTCAGGATTTGAAATAGCTCAACTGGAATTCCATCACCTCCACTAGCTTTGTTCATAGTGATGCTTTCCAAGGCCCACTTGACTTCACTTTCCAGGATGTCTGGCTCTAGATTAGTGATCACACCATCGTGATTGTCTGGGTCGTGAAGATCTTTTTTGTACAGTTCTTCCATGTATTCTTGCCACCTCTTCTTAATATCTTCTGCTTCTGTTAGGTCCATACTATTTCTGTCCTTTATCGAGCCCATCTTTGCATGATATGTTCCCTTGGTATCTCTAATTTTCTTGAAGAGATCTCTAGTCTTTCCCATTCTGTTCTTTTCCTCTATTTATTTGCATTGATCACTGAAGAAGGCTTTCTTATCTCTTGTTGCTATTCTTTGGAACTCTGCATTCAGATGCTTATATCTTTCCTTTTCTCCTTTGCTTTTCACCTCTCTTCTTTTCACAGCTATTTGTAAGGCCTCTCCAGACAGCCATTTTGCTTTTTTGCATTTCTTTTCCATGGGGATGGTCTTGATCCCTGTCTCCTGTACAATGTCATGAACCTCATTCCATAATTCATCAGGCACTCTATCTATCAGATCTAGGCCCTTAAATCTATTTCTCACTTCCACTGTATAATCATAAGGGATTTGATTTAGGTCATCCCTGAATGGTCTAGCGGTTTTCCCTACTTTCTTCAATTTAAGTCTGAATTTGGTAATAAGGAGTTCAGGATCTGAGCCACAGTAAGCTCCTGGTCTTGTTTTTGTTGACTATATAGAGCTTCTCCATCTTCGGCAAAGAATATAATCAGTCTGATTTCGGTGTTGACCATCTGGTGATATCCTGAAGTACTAATAATTATGAGACCACAAAACTGAAATGTTTGAGATAGGAAATGAAAATTTAAATAGACATGCATACTCAGAAGTTACGCCCAAATATTTACGTCATACTGTACAAGCATGGCTTAGTGAAATTTGATGTGGGCAATAGCACTGTACAGGAGTTCCCCTTTATCTAGTGGTTCACAGGGAGGGCCAAGGGTTAGTGAAGGGTCAGTTACAGGCTCAGGATAGCAGCTATTTATCAACTAGATTCGACATAATTCAACATTTCAACAACCAGTACCACTATACTGGTATATAACAGCTGAACACCAGTGCTAGAAATATCTGAGAGTTATCAACCAGTAAGCTAACCATCTACAGTGATCACCTCTGATGCTTATGACAACATTTAATGCTTGCTTTAAAGAAAAGCTCCCTACATAAATTCCTATATGGATCCCCTCTCTTACCTCTGCATGGGCAATTCTATAGTGACAGCCCAGGGCCAGCTCCAGTCCCCCTCCTAAAGCCACCTTTTGGATAGCTGCCACCACAGGCTTCTTGTTTCTCTGTATTTCATCTACTATGTCTCCCAGTTGTATGTCAAAGCTCTTATGAACTTTGAATTCTCCAATATCAGCACCTAAGAACACAGAGAAAAGGAAAAAAGAAAGTTGAGGAAGGCTTTGCTATTTAACAATAGACTATCAGATAGCACTTAAGGAATCTCAGATCTCTTTGGATTCCTGAAACACTTTATTCTTCGGCTGCAGACGCAGTAAAGCAACAAGTAGCCTGAAAAATGTAGAGTGATATGAAAGTCATTAAATATTTACCAGAAGTCCTGTAATCTAAAATCTGTTTTTCCATATGATAGTAATAACTCTACCTTCAGAAAAATTTGAAAGTTCAGAGAAAGGAAGCAAAGATTCTGAGATTGAGTTAGCCCCTCCTCATTTTCGGCATGATATTGCTCACCAACTCTTTTCACAGCCATTTAGACCTGTATCTTTTTTAAGGGTGTCAGTTATTACAATATAAAACCTCGTAAAATGCACAGATTTGTGAGTTATATGTTGATCGACCAGCTTAGAATTATGTTTTTCTGATAGACTCTTTTGCAATCAATGAAAGTAACATTTACTGGTTTTCTTAGTTACGAAAATAATACTCATTATAAAGCGACTTCCCCTATGATTCAACAAGTAAAAATTCTGCCTGCAGTGCAGGAGACACAGGAGATGCAGGTTGGATCCCTGGATCAGGAAGATCCCTTGGAGAAAGTAATGGCAACCCACTCCGGTATTCTTGCCTGGGAAATCCCATGGACAGAAGGAGCCTAGCTGGCTACAGTCTATGGAGTTGCAAAGAATCGGACCACAACTGAGCAACTGTCAGGGAATATTTAACAGGAGGATTCCTACGTGCTGTTTCTCATAAGTCCTTTGTTCCTTATCAAAATGGAACGGCACGCTGCTCCCAGGAACTGAGGTCATTATGTGAGACAGGCTTGAATCTCCTTTAGTAAACATTCTCTTTACGACAAAACTGCTTAGACTCCATCCCCTTTCTTGAGATATGGGTTGTCTCCTGACCTTGTGACCATTATTAATCCCTTGTTCCCTTGGTAACGGTTGCTGTACGTTTGGTTTTCTGATCTTTATCATTGTCGAAAAAAACTTCTTGTACAACAGCCTATATACGCTCACAGAAAGATCATTAAAGCACCTTTGCTCCATCAGAGCTTGGGTCCCCGTGTCTTTCTTTCTCTCTCTCTCTCTGGCTAATTCTCTGGAGCGTAGAAATCTGTTGTGCTCACTCTCCTGCCTGGGCTTCTAAGACTCTCTCAAGAAGGCGCCCTGTGCCTTCACCTCCTCGAGAGGGCGCCTAGTGCCTTCGTGAGCAATGCAAGCCCCGTGTCAAGGGCTTTATTGGTTCTCTGCGTAAAAAAGGGAATATCAGCCTCTTTCTCTTTTTCACTTTCTTATCGTCGACTCCAGACCACCAGGTTCCGGTCCATTAAAGGACCCCAACAAGTGGTGTCCAGAACAAGGACTCTGGTATACGTGGCATTTCAGATGGAGTGACTCCAGGCTTATTGAGGTCAGGCGCTATTGAGGTCGGTAAGTACTAGACATGGGTCAAAAGGCTGGAAAGCCCCATCATTTCTCTACTTTACTTCACCATTTGTTTAAAGTTCAGGGACTTCTGGTTTCACACCAATGAATAGAGGCTTGCCTTCAAACAGTAGTCGAACATAATCCCTGGTTCCCTGATGAAGGCAGTTTTGATTTAGAAATTTGGCAATGGGTCAAAGAAAATGTTGAATGAGCCACCAAGCAGGGAAAAAAATATTCCAATTGATTTCTGGTTCCTATGGGCTCTCATTAAAGCTGTAATTCTGCCATTTCAAGGTAAATTTTACCCCTCATGATATTCGACAACAGACAGAACACTTATTGCTTGAATATGAATTAGATGATGAAACTTTACAAAAGGCCCAATTAGAACAACACAGAATATTTCAAAATTTTCCTACTAGTCCTGCCCCAGCTACTCCAAATGCTCATCCTCTGCCAGCAGGCATGAATCCAGAAGTCTCTACTTTGTTAGAACCTAATGATGCTAATAATGACTCTTCTAAGATGGCTTTTGACACCCAAACTGGCAATGCTCTTCTGGACAATAATGATAAATCCTTGGCACAGACTCATATTTGCAGAAAATCAGCACTTACTCTCTCTTCTCTGCAAAGAGGCTCTCTAAATTAATGGCTTTGCAATCACAAATTTCTGATGCCAATGGTTTCTCTGTCTTTCTAATTTTAAGAAATCCTGATGCTCAAGGGCACATAATACCTCAATATGACAATATTAATCTTTTTTACATGCAACAAATGAAAAAGGCTATAACTATGTATGGCCCACATTTGCCTTTTACTAAAGAACTTCCAAATGTTGTAGCATCTTCTATTGGAAACTTTATTCTCTATGATTGGCGAATTTTAATAAAAGCTCTCCTTAAACCAGGAGAATATCTTCAATGGACAATGTGATTTCATGATATAGCCAGAGATCATGCTAACAAGAATACTCGAGCTGGCACTCCCCAAAACCAAATTATTTTTGAAATGCTAACTGGCACCAGACAATTTGATACCATAGAAGCTCAAACACAATGCCCTCCGTTATTGCATGAACAATTAAAAACAGTAGCCCTTAAAGCTTGGGATCGAATTACTCCTCAAGGAGAGCCTACAGGTAGCTACACTAAAATATTACAAGGACCAGTGAAAATTTTGCTGATTTTTAGCTAGATTAGAAACTGCTATTTCCTGTACTGTAATCGGAGAAAAAACTAAGAAACAGCCAGAGAAATTACTTGCTTATGAGAATGCAAATCAAAAATATCAAAGAGCTATTGCTCCAATTCATGAGACTGGGACTATTATTGATTATTTGGAGGATTGTCCCAATCTAGGATCAGAAACTCAAAAGATGCAAATGCTAGCTGAGACAATGGCTGCTATCTTTAGAAAGAGAAATGAACGATGCTTTGCATGTGGAGATAAAAACTATTTAAAAGGGACTGCCCTAAGAAGACTAATAAAAAAAACCCTCCAAGAATCTGCCCTTGCTGCCACAGAGGAATGCATAGGGCTAAGGATAATAAATCTAAATTTGACATTGAAGGAAAACCTATTCCAGGAAACTCCAAACAGAGGACCTCCCAGGTCCCGTACAACAAAAACCAGGGGCAAATTCTATCTTTTCCCTCAAACCCTCAACATCCGGCAGTACTGCCATCAATATACCAGCCCTAAATGATTTTTTCCTTTACCCTCAAGCAGGTCCTTCTAGAGTACCTACCGGTCTTTTTGGACCTCTGCCCTCACAAACCTTCGGTCTTTTACTTGGCCAATCTAGTTTGACTTCTAAAGGAATTACTGTTCATCCTGGAATAATTGATTCAGTTATAAAGGAGAGATTCAAATTATGATGTCATCTCAGGTTCTATGGTAAACTCAGATATACCTTCTACATTTTTCCTAAGGGCCACTGCTCATTTAACAAACAAAGCAATTATTAAAATAACTTGGAAGAATGATGAGCCTATTTGGACAGAGAAATGGCCCCTTATGAAACACAAATTACAGGCTACTGAAGAACTTAGAGACACACAATTAGAATTAAAACATATTAAGGAATCTTATTTAACTTATATGTAGAGTACATCATGAGGAAGGCTGGGCTGGAAGAAGTACAAGCTGGAATCAAGATTGCCGGGAGAAATATCAATAACCTCAGTATGCAGATGACACCACTCTTACGGCAGAAAGTGAAGAGGAACCAAAAAGCCTCCTGATGAAAGTGAAAGAGGAGAGTGAAAAAGTTGGCTTAAAGCTCAACATTCAGAAAACGAAGATCATGGCATCTGGTCCCATCACTTCATGGAAAATAGATGGGGAAACAGTGGAGACAGTGTCAGACTTTATTTTTCTGGGCTCCAAAACCACTGCAGATGGTGATTGCAGCCATGAAATTAAAAGAGGCTTACTCCTTGGAAGGAAAGTTATGACCAACCTAGATAGCATATTCAAAAGCAGAGACATTACTCTGCCAACAAAGATCTGTTTAGTCAAGGCTATGGTTTTTCCTGTGGTCATGTATGGATGTGAGAGTTGGACTGTGAAGAAAGCTGAGTGCCGAAGAATTGATGCTTGTGAACTGTGGTGTTGGAGAAGACTCTTGAGAATCCCTTGGACTGCAAGGAGATCCAACCAGTCCATTCTAAGGGAGAGTCCTGGGTGTTCTTTGGAAGGACTGATGCTGAAGCTGAAACTCCAATACTTTGGCCACCTCATGCAAAGAATTGACTCATTGGAAAAGACTCTGATGCTGGAAGGGGTTGGGGGCAGGAGGAGAAGGGGACGACAGAGGATGAGATGGCTGGATGGCATCACTGACTCAATGGACGTGAGTTTGAGTGAACTCTGGGAGTTGGTGATGGACAGGGAGGCCTGGCATGCTGTAATTCATGGGGTTGCAAAGAGTCAGACATGACTGAGTTCAGCTGACTGAACTGACTGACTGAGGAATCTTACTCTCCTTAGAACGCTCTTATTTTTGTTGTAAAAAAGAAGTCTAACAAATGGCGTCTCTTAACAGACCTTAGAAAAGTTAATGCATCTATGAAACCTATGGGTGCATTACAACCAGGGATCCCATTACCTATTACTGTTCCTCAAAGTTGGCACATTATTATTATTGATTTACAAGATTGCTTTTTATATATACCTTTACACCCTTTAGACTGGGAGAGATTCACTTTCTCTCTCCCTTATCCTAATCATATCAGGCCTCATAAAAGATTTCAATGGACTATGTTACCTCAAGATATGCTTAACAGTCCCACTATTTGTCAAAATTTTGTAGCTAAGGCTTTACACCCAATGTAACAGCAATTCCCTCATGCATATATTATTAATCATATACTGTAACTACAAAAAGGAGAAATGATATTTTTGACACTGAATGGCCATGATATTCTTTAGACTCCAGAGAAAACTGATTAAAATAAAATCTTTTTTGAAATTGCAAAACTGGTTCTTCTTACACATGCAGTTAGGGAAAGGTTAACTTGTTAAAATACTTTTTTTGGAGCTCCAATTCTGCCTGGGAAACAAAAACAGGCCTAAGAAAAAACCTAAAGTTAACTCTTATCATGTCCTTGGGATACACAGCCCACTCTATCTAGGACTCCAGCCATAAACAAGTTGGTGGAACTAAAAAAAAAAAATTTTTTTTAAATTTCAAGCAAAAAACTATGCCTATCTATCTAAAATTATATATGTCTCAATATATGTCTTTGTTTTTGGATAATATGAGGTTAATAAGGCCTATTTAAATTCAACTTCACATGAACTGAAAAATATTCAATATTAAATATAATGTTTAAATATAAATATAATTTAAATATATAATTTAAATGTAATTTTCGCTAATTTAATTAAGACATGTCTTAAATCATCAACATTATGTAATGCTTTTATTATGCCTAATCATGGCATCTGGTCCCATCACTTCATGGGAAATAGATGGGGAAACAGTGGAAACAGTGTCAGACTTTATTTTTCTGGACTCCAAAATCACTGCAGATGGTGAATGCAGCCACGAAATTAAAAGATGCTTACTCCTTGGAAGGAAAGTTATGACTAACCTAGATAGCATATTCAAAAGCAGAGACATTACTTTGCCAACAAAGGTCCGTCTAGTCAAGGCTATGGTTTTTCCAGTGGTCACGTATGGATGTGAGATTTGGACAGTGAAGAAAGCTGAGCACTGAAGAATTAATGCTTCTGAACTGTGGTGTTGAAGAAGACTCTTGAGAGTCCCTTGGACTGCAAGGAGATCCAACAAGTCCATTCTGAAAGAGATCAGCCCTGGGATTTCTTTGGAAGGACTGATGCTGAAGCTGAAACTCCAGTACTTTGGCCACCTCATGTGAAGAGCTGACTCATTGGAAAAGACCCTGATGCTGGGAGGGATTGGGGGCAGGAGGAGAAGGGGACAACCGAGGATGAGATGGCTGGATGGCATCACGGACTCGATGGACGTGAGTCTGAGTGAACTCCGGGAGTTGGTGATGGACAGGGAGGCCTGGCGTGCTGCGATTCATGGGGTTGCAAAGAGTTGGACACGACTGAGCGACTGAACTGAACTGATAATATGATATAATGAATATTTTCACCAATCTATAAAATGCTAATATACAAGACACTTCACAGTTGCTAAAGAAAAGTAAGATATATGCTTTTAATAAAAAGATATAACAAATGGCAAATAAAATGATGAATACAAAAATATAAAAAAGGTTTATGACAAATGAAAGAAAATTTTATGGCAAACGGATGTAACTCGTTGCCCTGAACTTCCTTCCTCTTCCTTCTTACATGTCTCCATCGATGCAAATTCTTCCATAGGGGCCACACCTCTTTGAGGCGAAACTACACGACATGTTATAACCCACCTGACAGCTTCCTTTACAATAATGAGAACACCTAATTCTATAAAAACAGACAATGGCCCTGCCTATATTTATAAACAATTCAAACAATTTTTACATTCATTCTCTATTAAGCAGATTACAAACATTCCTTATAATCCACAAATACAAGACATAAACAAACACATTACACAGGAAAACTACAAATAAAATATTAAATAAGGGGAAATGCACAAAAACACTTTTATCTTCCTTATCCAGAGCAAACTTTACTAGATTCTAATGCAATATATTCTTTAAGCCTATAACTATTGTTAATATAGCTTTATTTCTGTTTCCAGTCTGTAAGATTCTTAAAACAAAATAACATTAACTTCAGTGCCTATTTCACAATACAAAACAAAAACAACATAAAAAAGGCACCATTTGCCAAATAAGTTATTTGTTTCTAAGAGTATCAAAAGTGCAAAATCTTCACCTTCTTTTCAGGTCTGTCTTGAAAGTATAATCATCTTCCTTAACACACTGAACAGAGAGATTCAGCAGCTGCCAGGCTGCGTTTTTTTTCCGGGGACAAAGTCAGGTATTTGGATGTGAGCAGCATTTCATTTATCAAGTTGTTCTGCATCAGCTTTTCAATAATTTCACTTAGGAAAAAATGTTTGAGTGTTTGCTCCCAATCCTTTGCCCCAAATAACACAAACCACTTAAAACATAGTCAGATCCTATTTCTTTTTATATCAGGAAAAATGTATGTACTGAATGAGGAGGAAATCAACCCATTAATTCAAAACCACAGCCAAATACCAGTCCCCAAACAGATCTCTAGATGATTTTTTTTTTTTTTTGGACTGAAATATTTCCTAGGAATGTTTTCATCATTATCGATTTCCTTTCTTTCTATAACTATTGTTAATAAAGCTTTATTTGTTTTAAATTTTTTAAACTTACCACAAAGAGATATTTTGACCAAAGCAGAAAAACATTTCGAGACATTGAAGAACACCTCCCTTCCTTTGCCCATTTGGTATCAAGACAGGTTAACTAATCAATGGAAATCTAAGAAACTAATCTTACAGGGAAAAGGGTATGCTTCTATTTCTCCAGATGGATTCAACAAACTCATTTAGCTTCCTCTTTGGAAGATTCAGCCTAAAGGGGCCCCCAACATTCAAACTAGAGACGAAACAACAAAAACCCCAGGAGGAAGAAATACCAGTACAAGCCATAGCAGCTTTAAAAATTTCCAAAAACAACACACTTGATGTCATCAACCTTATGATCTCCCTACTGGGGGACAGATAAAAATCCTTACTAATCGAGCTGAAAATCTGATTTCTCAACAGGGAATGCCTCAGAATCCTTAAGATATGTTTTTTCTTTTTTCGTCATGCTTGCTTTGCTTGCTTTTGCTTCCCTTGCTCAGGCTGACTTGATTGATCACACTTATTGGGCTTATATGCCTAACCCCCCTTTTTATTGTAGGTTATAAAATGGACAGAGATAAGACCAATTGTATCCACTAATGACTCAACACATATGGGCCCTCCTTGGAACTTGGAGGGGCCCCCTCATCCTGAGAAAGAAAGAAAGAAAACTAATTAACATTTCTCTAGGGTATAAAATCCTTCCTTTATGCATGGGCCCAACAAAATTGTATATTAATGTTAGTCGACAAACATGGGCTTTTGTCCTGCCTCCAAAAGAGGACTTTCAGACGCTGCTTGGATTATTTACTGCCCTTTCTTTGTTCGTGAACCATGTTTAGGCTACTGAAACTTTAGGGAAAGAGTTAAGGAAAGAACAAAGAACACTATGCAAAGGGTTTACTAATAAGAACTTTAAATATATTTCTGTTCATTGGGACAAATGTCAGGCCAAGTCAGGAAAATTAATGTTTATGGCTAATCATACAATTGTCGACTGGGGACCCCATGGTATGTGGTTATCTAACTGCTCAGATGACATTAACAGCACAGTGTGTGATTATGTTACTCAAGTAGCATAGAAGGTTACTACTACTACAATGGAGCATTACCATGACAAAGGACTTCTTGGGTGGCTTGATGGTGGAATGGCCCCCCTCGTCCTTGAATCGTCCTTGATAAACAGATTGGGCCTAAACAATGGGACATCTGAAAACTTGGTGTGAACACCAAAGAACTTAGGACTTGGACTGGACATTTCACAGGGACCAATCGTAGTCATAGAAACTATTTCTTTCGTTATAATCAATCATATTTCATACAAGCTTGCATCCCACTTCCTTTTGTTATAGCTATAGGAAATTTACAATTCAATAAGACTCTACATTCTGTAACTTGCATAAATTGTAAATTATATACTTAACTCCTCTATTTCCTTGAGAAATGACTCCCTTTTGATTCTTCGATCTCAACATAATCTGTGGTTACCAATAAATCTCCAGCGGCCCTGGGAAGAAGGTCCCATGGCGGGACTTGCTTCCCAGTTACTTAATAAATTGCTCTGGTGATCTAAACAATTCATTTTGGGATTAATAGCTGTTTGCACCAGTGCTGCCATCACTGGCATTACTTTACAAACCTCAACTCAAACACATAATTTTATCCAAAATTGGACTAAAGATGCTCATACTATGTGGGCCACTCAGGCTCAGATAGATGAGGATATTCAAGATGAAATACAGGAACTAAAAACAGCTATCAGATGGATTGGAGATCAATTAACAGATGTACAAAAACAGGTGATGCTAAAATGTGATTGGAATTCTACTAAATTTTGTGTTACTTCCGTTCATTTCAATAATAGTGCCTACAACTGGGAGCAAATCAAATTTCATTAACAAAACATACATCATAATGCCTCTCTGAATGTACAATTATTACAAAAAGAAATTTTTGAAGCCTTTCCTAAAAGTCTGTTCTCTTCCACTAATTTGAAAACTTTAGCTGAACAACTAGCTGATCAATTATCTGGGCTAGACCCACGCAGATGGTTTTAAAACATTACTCACAGCATCGGGTCTGGAACTGTAATTTTGGTGATTGTCTTGACAATTATATTTGTCATCTACCATTGCCTTCATGCAAAGATTGTTAAAACTAAACAAACTCTACTGGTCAGAATTCTTTTTACAAATTTTAAATAAATAAGGGGGAATTGTTAGGGAGTGTTTAACAGGAGGATTCCTACGTGCTGTTTCTCATAAGTCCTTTGTTCCTTATCAAAATGGAACAGCACGCTGCTCCCAGGAACTGAGGTCATTATGTGAGACAGGCTTGAATCTCCTTTAGTAAACATTCTCTTTACGACAAAACTGCTTAGTCTCCATGCTCTTTCTTGAGATATGGGTTGTCTCCTGACCTTGTGACCATTATTAATCCCTTGTTCCCTTGGTAACGGTTGTTGTACGTTTGGTTTTCTGATTTTTATCATTGTCGAAAGAAATGTCTTGTACAACAGCCTGTACAACAGAAAGATCATTAACGCACCTTTGCTCCATCAGAGCTTGGGTCCCCATGTCTGTCCTTCTTTCTCTCTCTCTCTCACTGTCTCTCCCTGGCTAGTTCTCTGGAGCATAGAAACCCGTTGTGCTCACTCTCCTGCCCAGGCTTCTAAGACCCTCTTGAGAAGGTGCCCTGTGCCTTCACCCCCTCGAGAGGATGCCTGGTGTCTTTGTGAGCGATGCAAGTCCTGTGTCAAGGGCTTTATTGGTTTTCTGCATAAACTAGGGAATATCAGCCTCTTTCTCTCTTTCACTTTCTTATCGTCGACTCTGGACCACCAGGTTCCAGTCCATTAAAGGATCCCAACAAGCAACTAAACATATCCACTATAGAAATTTTGAAAAATACACAAGATTATAAAGGACATAAATATTACCCCAAATATCACTACACAGAGATAACAATGTAATATTTTGGTGAAGTCTGTTTTTTCCAGATGCATATATGTAAATTACTTTGTGATCTTAAGTAGCCTCACAGAATGAGTTGGGAGATGAGTTGGACTGAATAGTGTCTACCTGGAACCCATGGATATGATCTTATTTGGAAATAGAGTCTTTGCAGATATAATCAGGTAAAGAAGAGGTCATACCAGATTAGGATGGGTCTGTGTAAGATCAGGAAAATATTGAAACAGAGGAGAAAGCCAAAGGAAGACAGAGGCAGAGATAGGAGCGATGAAGCAATAAGCCAAGGAATACTAAGGATTGCTAGCCACCAGGGACCTAGAGGAGGCAAGGAAGGAGGCTTCCCTAGAGCCTTTGGAGAAAGAATGGCCTTGCAGGGCTTCCCTGTTGGCTAAGTGGTAAAGAATCTGCCTTCCAGTGCAGGAGACATGGGTTCTCCCAAATGACACAGAGCAACTAAGCCTGGGTGCCACAACTATTGAGCCTGTGCTCCAGAGCCCCAGAGCTAGAACTACTGAAGCCCATGTGCCCTAGAGCCCGTTCTCTACAAGAGAAGCCACCACAATAAGCCTGCGTACTGCACCTAGAAAGTAGCCTCCTCTAACCACAGCTAGAGAAAAGCCCGGGCAGCAGTGAAGACCTAGCACAGCCAAAAATAGATAATTAAGGCTGTATATTGTCACCCTGCTTATTTAACTTCTACACAGAGTACATCAAGTGAAATGCCTGGCTGGATTAAGCACAAGCTAGAATCCAGATTGGCAGGAGAAATACTAATAACCTCAGATACACAGATGATACCACACTAATGGCAGAAAGCAAAGAGGAACTAAACAGCCTCTTGATGAAGGTGAAAGAAAAAGAGTGAAAAGCTGGCTTAAAACTCAACATTCAGAAAACTAAGATCATGGCATCTGGTCCCATCACTTCATGGCAAATAGATGGGGGAAAAATAGAAACAGTGACAGACTTTATTTTCTTGGGCTCCAAAATCACTGCAGACAGTGACTGCAGCCATGAAATGGCTTGCTCCTTGGAACTGAAGATGCTTGTGCCTTGGGAGAAAAGTTATGACAAACCTAGACAGTGTATTAAAAAGCAGAAACATCACTTTGCTGACAAAGGTCTACATAGTCAAAGCCATGGTTTTTCCAGTAGTCGTGCACAGAGGTGAGAGTAGGACCATAAGGAAGGCTGAGCACCAAAGAATTGATGTTTTCAGACTGTGGTGCTGGAGAAGACTCTTGAGAGCCCCTTGGACAGCAAGGAGATCAAACCAGTCAATCGTAAAGGAAATCAATGCTGACTATTCATTGGAAGGACTGATGCTGAAACTGACGCTCCAGTACTATACTTTGGTCAACTGATGCAAAGAGCTGACTCACTGGAAAAGACTTTGATGCTGGGAAAGATTGAGTATAGGAGGAGAAGGGGATGACAGAGGATGAGATGATTGCATGGCATCACCTACACAATGGACATGAATTTGAGCAAACTCTGGGAGATGGTGAAGGACAGGGAAGCTTGGCATGCTGCAGTCCACGGTGTTGCGAAGAGTCAGACATGACTTAGCCACTCAACAACAACAACAAAAGAATGGCCTTGCAAATATCTTGATTTTGAACTTTAAGCCTTGGAATGCCGAGAGAATAAATTTCTGTCATTGTAAGTCACTAGTTTGTGCTCATTTGTTACAGAAGCCCCAGGAAACTAATTTAGAAAGTGTTCCCTCTTATTTTTATCCTCTGTTTGTGTAAAATTAGAATAATATTTCTCTTGACTTTTCAATTAGAGATTACCAATGAAGTCATTTGGGACTTGACTTTACCGTGTGAAATTTTGGACTACTGATTCAATTTCTTTAATGGTTTTCTATTTCTCCTTGAGTCAATTTTGTAAGCTCTATTTTCCACTTGTTCATATTATCTTCTTTAATGGCTAGAGCATCTGTAGTGCTATCCCTTTTGTCATTCTTTATACGTAGTGTTTGTACCTTCTCTCTTTTTCTCAAGTCTCTCTGAAGCTTTATCAATTTTATTGTTATTACTAATCAAAGAACCTTTGACATTATTGTTCTCATGATTCACATTTGTTTTCTATTTTAGTAATTTCCCCTCCATCATTTCCCTCCTTCTACTTCATTGGATCTGTTTTATTGCTTGTTTTATCAGTCCCTTGATAGAGACACTTAACACAATATGTTTCAGCCTTTTTTTTTTCTGACTTATACCTTTAAGGCTATAAATTTTCTGCTAAACTATGCTTTGGCTTATGCCTCAAGTTTTATGTTTTTATTATTATTCATGTCAAAATGTATTCTAAATTGCATCATGATTTCTGCTTTGACTAAAAGGTTATTAAGAAATGAATTTATTTTCCAAACACATGAGAATCTTTAGTTATATTTTTGCTATTGATTTCTAGCTTGATCATATTGTTGTCAGAGAACACAGCCTAAATGAAATTTACTGAGATAAGCTTTCATGGTCCAGTACTTGATCAATTTTTGTAAATGTGGCAGATTGGAGCATATATATTTTCCAGTTGTTGGGTACATTGTTCTACCTAAGTCCATTAAGTCAAGCCTGATAATCCCAATGCTTTTCTAGGACAGTTATTTTTTCTGCTTCTGAACTTTCCTACATTCTCTCCTACCTCCTTTTTTTTTTTTACAAGAAATATCAGTTCTGATTTTTCATAATTCTGATCTTTTATTCCATGCCTCAAAGTCACCATCTTGGACTACCAACCTTAAGTTTTCAGACAGCTGAATCAGCTATTTAATAGCTAGTAAAAGTAAGAGTTGGACTGTGAAGAAGGCTGAGCGCAGAAGAATTGATTCTTTTGAAATGTGGTGTTGGAGAAGACTCTTGAGAGTCCCTTGGACTGCAAGGAGATCCAACCAGTCCATTCTGAAGGAGATCAACCCTGGGATTTCTTTGGAAGGAATGATGCTAAAGTTGAAACTCCAGTACTTTGGCCACCTCATGCGAAGAGTTGACTCATTGGAAAAGACTGATTCTGGGAGGGATTGGGGGCAGGAGAAGAAGGGGATGACACAGGATGAGATGGCTGGATGGCATCACTGACTCAATGGATGCGAGTCTGAGTGAACTCCGGGAGCTGGTGATGGACAGGGAGGCCTAGCGTGCTGCAATTCATGGAGTCGCAAAGAGCCGGACACAACTGAGCGACTGAACTGAGCTCAACTGAACTGAAAAGTCTGGCACATTTTTAAATCTATCTTAGGTTCAGCCTTGTCATCAGTAGATGAAAATTGTAGGATTTACTGAGGATTAATATCACCGGCTCAATGGACATGAATTTGAGTAAACTCCAGGAGATAGTGAAGGACAGGTAAGCCTGGTGTGCTGCAATTCATGAGGTCACAAAGAATAGAACACAACTGAGCAACTGAACAACAACTGAGGATTAAAATTTTAAGTATGTAAAAATATTACTATTTCCATTGTTAATAAATAAGTCACACAGTACTAGTACATAGCAGGTAAACTAAATGGTAATTATTAAACTTTAAATATTTCTTGTCACTATTTCAACATCTATTTCTTCTTACACTACTACTGATATACATTAAGCTCCTCTGGTTAAAAAAAGAAGAAGAAGAAGCAAAAAAATTCCTCTGGTTACAGTAAGAATAAATGGGCCTTTATATCCATGCAACTTTTGCCAACAGTGTAATATATTCATTTGGGAAAGAAGAAAATGTGCCACAAATATGAATAAATCATCACTTCAGATACTTTGGCCATATTTTGTCACTATGTTTGCATCTTCACCGGATAACTTTTTTTTCTTTTTCTTTTTTTATTGAAGGATAATTGCTTCACAGAATTTTGTTTTCTCTCAAACCCCAACATGAATCAGACAAAGGTATACATATTCCCTCCATCTTCAACCTCCCTCCAATCATCATTCCCATCCTAACCCTCTAGGTTGATACAGAGCCACTGTTAGAGTTTTCTGAGACATACAGCAAATTCCTGTTGGCTATTTATTTTACATATGGCAAAGTAAGTTTCCATGTTACTCTCTCCATACACCTCACCCTCTCCTCCTCTCTCCCCACGTCCAAAAGTGTATTCTCTGTCTGTTTCTCCATTGTTGGCCTGCAAATAAATTCTTCAGCATCATGTTTCTAGATTCTGTACATGTGCATACAGTTCAGTTCAGTCGCTCAGTTGTGTCCAACTCTTTGTGACCCCATGAATCGCAGCACTCCAGGCCTCCCTGTCCATCACCAACTCCCAGAGTTCGCTCAAACTCATGTGCATCGAGTTGGCGATGCCATTCAGCCATCTCTTCCTCTGTCGTCCCCTTCTCCTCCTGCCCCCAATCCCTCCCAGCATCAGAGTCTTTTCCAATGAGTCAACTCTTCACATGAGGTGGCCAAAGTACTGAAGTTTCAGCTTTAGCATCATTCCTTCCAAAGAAATCCCAGGGCTGATCTTCAGAATGGACTGGTTGGATCTCCTTGCAGTCCAAGGGACTCTCAAGAGTCTTCTCCAACACCACAGTTCAAAAGCATCAATTCTTCAGCGCTCAGCTTTCTTCACAGTCTAAATCTCACATCCATACATGACCACTGGAAAAATCATAGCCTTGACTAGATGGACCTTTGTTGGCAAAGTAATGTCTCTGCTTTTGAATATGCTATTTAGGTTGGTCATAACTTTCCTTCCAAGGAGTAAGCATCTTTTAATTTCATGGCTGCAGTCACCATCTGCAGTGATTTTGGAGCCCAAAAAAATAAAGTCTGACACTGTTTCCACTGTTTCCCCATCTATTTCCCATGAAGTGATGGGACCAGATGCCATCATCTTAGTTTTCTGAATGTTGAGCTTTAAGCCAACTTTTTCACTCTCCTCTTTCACTTTCATCAAGAGGCTTTTTGGTTCCTCTTCACTTTCTGCCATAAGGGTGGTGTCATCTGCATATCTGAGGTTATTGATATTTCTCCCAGCAATCTTGATTCCAGCTTGTGCTTCTTCCAGCCCAGCGTTTCTCATGATGTACTCTGCATAGACGTTAAATGAGCAGGGTGACAATATACAGCCTTGATGTACTCCTTTTCCTATTTGGAACCAGTCTGTTGTTCCATGTCCAGTTCTAACTGTTGCTTCCTGACCTGCATACAGATTTCTCAAGAGGCAGGTCAGGTGGTCTGGTATTCCCATCTCGTTCAGAATTTTCCACAGTTTATTGTGATGCACACAGTGAAAGGCTTTGGCATAGTCAATAAAGCAGAAATAGATGTTTTTCTGGAACTCTTGCTTTTTCCATGATCCAGCGGTTGTTGGCAATTTGATCTCTGGTTCCTCTGCCTTTTCAAAAACCAGCTTGAACATCTGGAAGTTCACAGTTCACGTATTGCTGAAGCCTGGCTTGGAGAATTTTGAGCATTACTTTACTAGCATATGAGATGAGTGCAATCGTGCAGTAGTTTGAGCATTCTTTGGCATTGCCTTTCTTTGGGATTGGAATGAAAACTGACCTTTTCCAATCCTGTGGCCACTGCTGAGTTTTCCAAATTTGCTGGCATATTGAGTGCAGCACTTTCACAGCATCATCTTTCAGGATTTGAAATAGCTCAACTGGAATTCCATCACCTCCACTAGCTTTGTTCGTAGTGATGCTTTCTAAGGCCCACTTGGCTTCACATTCCAAGATGTCTGGCTCTAGATTAGTGATCACATCATCATGATTATCTGAGTCATGAAGATCTTTTTTGTACAGTTCTTCCTTGTATTCTTGCCACCTCTTCTTAATATCTTCTGCTTCTGTTAGGTCCATACCATTTTTGTCCTTTTTCAAGTCCATCTTTGCATGACATGCTCCCTTGGTATCTCTAATTTTCTTGAAGAGATCTCTAGTCCTTCCCATTCTGTTCTTTTCCTCTATTTCTTTGCACTGATCACTGAAGAAGGCTTTCTTATCTCTTCTTGCTATTCTTTGGAACTCTGCATTCAGATGCTTATATCTTTCCTTTTCTCCTTTGCTTTTCACCTCTTTTCTTTTCACAGGAGATTTGTGCTGAGATTTTGTTTCTTTGTTTCTTTTTCCTTTGATGAGCGAGGCTGAGTGAGGTGGTAATCCTGTACTTTTGTTTTGTTTGTTGTTTAGATGCGTCCTGCACAGGGTGCTACTGGTGGTTGGGTGATGCCAGGTCTTGTATTCAAGTGGTTTCCTTTTTGTGAGTTCTCACTATTTGATACTCCCTATTCACTGCAAATGGTGATTGTAGCCATGAAATTAAAAGACACTTACTTCTTGGAAGGAAAGTTATGACCAACCTAGATAGCATATTAAAAATCAGGGACATTACTTTGCCAACAAACGTCCACCTAGTCAAGGCTATGGTTTTTCCAGTGGTCATGTATGGATGTGAGAGTTGGACTGTGAAGAAAGCTGAGTGCCGAAGAATTGATGCTTTTGAAATGTGGTGTTGGGGAAGACTCTTGAGAGTCCCTTGGACTGCAAGGAGATCCAGCCAGTCCTTCCTAAAGCAGATCAGTCCTGGGTCTTCTTTGGAAGGAATGATGCTAAAGCTGAAACTTCAATACTTTGGCTACCTCATGCAAAGAGTTGACTCATTGGAAAAGACTCTGATGCTGGGAGGGATTGGGGGCAGGAGGAGTAGGGGACGACAGAGGAAGAGATGGCTGGATGGCATGACTGACCCGATGGACATGAGTTTGAGTGAACTCTGGGAGTTGGTGATGGACAGGGGTGCCTGGTGTGCTGCAATTCATGGGGTCACAAAGAGTCAGACATGAATGAGAGACTGAACTGAACTGAACTGAGGATTAGTTCTCTGGTAGTCTAGGGTCTTGGAGTCAGTGCTCCCACTCCAAAGGCTCAGGGCTTGATCTCTGTTGAAAATCAGTGGTAATTTCTACATAAAGTGTAGGATAAGTGAACTGTATTTCAGTTGAATGCTGATAGTAAAATTTTAAAAATCATCATTTATGGCAAACTTTTTGGTTTGATCCTTGTATTCACCAAGACGCTGCGAAGCACACAAAATTAAATTACAGGAGGCCGATGGCCTATTCTAAAAACTTCATCGTCATTTCTCTGTCCTCCATCCCACCCCTTCACAGGATAATTAAGAGTGCATGATCACTGAGATGGGTGACAGAAAAAAAATGAACTCCATTTCAAGACTGTGTGAAATAAAAGATAACATTTATAGAACATCTTCTTCATCCAGGTACTGCTCTGCTGCTGCTGCTGCTGCTAAGTCGCTTCAGTCGTGTCCAACTCTGTGCAACCCCATAGACGGCAGCCCACCAGGCTCCCCTGTCCCTCAGATTCTCCAGGCAAGAACACTGGAGTGGGTTGCCATTTTCTTCTCCAATGCATGAAAGTGAAAAGTGAAAGTGAAGTAGCTCAGTTGTGTCCGACTCTAGCGACCCCATGGACTACAGCCTACCAGGCTCCTCCATCCATGGGATTTTCCAGGCAAGAGTACTGGAGTGGGGTGCCCTTGCCTTCTCCTGGTACTGCTCTAGGGGCTTTCAGATGTGTTACCTCTTTTAACCTCACCAAACTCTGTTAAGGTATACATATTATGGTATCCATTTTATAAACAGAAAAATTGGATTTCAGGAGATTTAAGGAAATTCCCCAACCTCACATAGGGTAGAGACATATGCAGAACAGGTTTGTACCAGTAGGTGTATACTGAAGTGATAAGTGAAAGTGAAAGTCGCTCAGTTGTGTTCGATTTTTTGTGACCCCACGGACTGCATGTATAGTCCATGGAATTCTCCAGGCCAGAATACTGGAGTAGGTAGCCTTTCCCTTCTCCAGGGGATCTTCCCACTCTAGGGATTGAACCCAGGTCTCCTGCATTGCAGGCGGATTCTTCACCAGCTGAGCCACAAAGGAAGCCCAAGAATATTGGAGTGGGTAGCCTATCCCTTCTCCAGCGGATCATTCTGACTGAGGAATCGAATCGGGGTCTCCTGCATTGCAGACAGATTCTTAACAACTGAGCTATGAGGGTAGCCCTAGGTGTATCAGTTCAGTTCAGTTCAGTTGCTCAGTCGTGCCTGACTCTTTGCGATCCCATGATCCACAGCACGCCAGGTCACCCTGTCCATCACCAACTCCCGGAGTCCACCCAAACCCCTGTCCATTGAGTCGGTGATGCCATTCAGCCATCTCATCCTCTGTCATCCCCTTCTCCTCCTGCCCTCAATCTTTCCCAGCATCAAGGTCTTTTCCAATGAGTCAGCTCTTCGCATCAGGTGGCCAAAGTATTGGAGTTTCAGCTTCAACATCAGTCTCTCCAATGAACACCCAGGACTGATCTCCTTTAGGATGGACTGGTTGGTGTATATTAGCAGGTCTAATAGCTATCAATCCTGGAACTAAATGTCCTCCAAAGGACCAGTCCAATATAAAAGAGATTAAAGTCAGCATCTTCTCTGGATCTCTCCTGTGACTCTTTGTCTCCTTCTCCATAATGTTTCTTCTTCCTCCCCTATTCATCACCTATACTATAGGTTGCCCATGGGTACAGGTAATGCAGCACTGATCTCAGTCTGTGTGAGATGTCAGAGAGAGTGGGAAAGGGTTGGACACATTACCTGCACAGAAGATGCCATCTGCTCCACAAATCACAATGGCTTTAACTGTATCATCTGTTATAGCTTTCTGCAGACTCTCTTTTATTCCACGGGCAACTTTTATACTAAAAGGGGAAAAAAAATTACATGTAGCATTAGTCACAATCAAATTTCTACCGTCTCAGAGTTTATTTTTTCTTTTCTAACAATGAAAAATTAAACATATACACGTTGTAGAAAAATCCTAGATACTTACTGTTAAATTTTCACTAATTTAAGAAATAATATATGTCTACTGTGAAGTAAGCCCTGAGGTGATTAAACACATGAACTTCAGAAAATAAAAGTGTTTTCCTGCATTTTGCTGTAACTTTGACCACTTAGAATCAACACTATCAATTTTAAAATATCACTCACATCTTCTCTGTATAGTGAAAGGAGTTTAAGACATCCTAGGGACAACAGTGTACACAACACAACAGCATACTGAGATGAGTGCTATAATAAAGGTACAGAGAAAATGATGTGGAAATTCTGAAAGAAAGTGCTTTTGATTTGTCATATTGGCCTAATAAAAGAAAACTGAAATAGTCTAAAAATAACAGTCTAAGTCATGTGGCAGGGGATGCAAGTTACCCGCAAACTAATACTTAACACTTTAAACTAATACTAATACTTTGACTGTTCCCTAAGGTTGCAGATACTAAGTCCATTTCCATTCCATTGGCCAGAACTTAATGCTTTGAGCTGAACTTACTGCTGTGAAATATAGTCTTTATTTTGGGCAGCCATGTATCCAGCTAAAAACCGATTAATCCACTATTATGTTGAGTTTTCTGTAACTAGCAGCCAAGCCTAACTAATTTGAAAGGTAATGGCAAGGTCTGGGAAAGGAAGGGCATTTGGTAAATTTTTGTCAAGTTTCAGTAGATGAGGGAGTCATCCCCAGAGGAGATGGTTAAAACCAAGACTGAATGAGTTTGCCAAAGGGGAAAGAAAAAAAAAAAAAGAGCTGAGAGTAGATCTTGTAAATATTTAAGAGGTGGGAGAGGCTCAGCTGAGTGATTCAGTACCAAGGAGTCCAACGAGACCAAGAGAGGAGAATTTCCAAGAAGCAGAGGATCAGTAAGTGCCAAGGGATGGCAAAGCAGGAGCTCTAGGAAGAGTAGTGAAGAACTGCTTAAAGAAAAAATTATAAAACCAGAGTCCGGTGAATTTTGCCTTAGAATTCTAAGTAATATGGGGGAATTTTATACAGAGCGAAAAAAAACTTAAAAAACAACTAAAGCCAGATTGTTCAAACCAGCAACTAACATTGCTAATTGATTACATCCCAATACAAAAGGTTTTCGGTATTAAAAAATAAATTAATTAATTTAAAAACCTCAGGGAATAAAGGAGATACTTGCTCTTGTATATGGTAATTCCCTTTCACCTAGTTACTTTTCACCATTTAACCCAGATGAAATCAAACAAAACCTCTTGCCTTCAGTTGATTTCATTAGAAACCAAATCTGCTAAAGAAAAACGGAATTTGAACCATCCAGAATACTGAGAAGTCCAAAAGTCACATACTGCTTTCTGGGTAAACAATGGCTGCAAAATTAGCCAAAATGAGCCCAATCTGTGCCACTGAGGAGACAAGTCTGGCTTTTCCCATTTCAATCAACCCCTACTCTTTCATTTCTTATCTTCTTGTTAATTTTGCATCATTTGTTGTTGTTGTTTAGTTGCTAAATTGTATCCGACTCATCTGCCACCCCATGGACTGTAGCCCACCAGGTTCCTCTGTCCATGGAATTTTCCAGGCAAGACTACCAGAGTAGATTGCCATTTTCTTCTCCAGGGGATCTTCCCAACCCAGGGACTGAACCCACGTCTCCTGCATTGGCAGGCAGATTCTGCTACTGAGTCACTCTAGATCCCCTGGAATAGGCAACGGCAACCCACTCCAATATTCTTGCCTGGAAAATCCCATGGACAGAAGAGCCTGGTAGGCTACAGTGCATGGGGTCACAGAATCGGACACAACTAAGCACACACACTCACACACACACACACAAACAGCATTTGCTAAGTGTCAGATCTCTAACACATTTAAACCTCACAATGACTTAATGAGATAGGTATTAAAATTTCTCCTGAAAGGGGGAAAGGGGACAGTTTAAATACAAGACACATTTTAAGTGGTTATGGGAAAATATTCCTAGTTGTAGGTAGCAAACTGTGAAACTATTTACCCCACAAGTTTGAGATGGGCACAACTTTCCATTATGAGGAGAGATACTTGGGAGCCACCTAGGAAGCTTCCGCCTGCCAATGCAGGGGCTATAGTCCATGGGGCCGCAAATAGTTAGACACAATTGGATGACTGAGCATACATACAGACACACAATTTTGCAAAAATAAAACAAGAAAAAGAAGAATTAAAATGGCTATTATACATACAGCTTTACTAGATTCTAGCTGAGTGAAAAGGGACCACACCTTCGTAGCAATTTCAAAGTCACAGGGGTTAAGAAATTATTTTCTCCCCTTAATATTCTCAGGTATGGAGAAATGGAGTCTAAAGGTAACATTTCATGAGTGATGACCAAAGAACTTAACCTTCTGTCACTTTAGAAGTCTTTTTTGTGACCATTTTTTAAAACCAGAAGTCATCAAAGTCGTGGCTTGTGACCAGCATTTTTCAAAGAAACAGAATGAAAATAGAATACATCAAATAAAAAGAAAAGTTTTGTTTCACTAAACTTTGCTTTCAGTTACATATTTGTATGTGTGTTTGTGTGTGCGTGTCCTAGGTTGCTACGTAAAACATGGATTACTGTGTAGAATATAATTAAAAATTATATAAAAGCCATTGTTTTGGGAGACAAATCTAGTAATTAGGCATCTCCTACATTTATAAAGAGGGTTGGCATTTATCCAAATAGAAATCTCGCTTAGCTAAAGGAACAAAGAAAGATTTGAACTGTTTGGGCCAAAATATATTCAAATAATCTCTCACTTATCTAAGAAGAAATAATTACCCAAATAAAATTAGAAATAGGAAGGGGGAAAGGAAGGGGAGATGAAAAGCGTAAAGCAAAAAGAGAAAAAAAAGGGGGGGACCTGTTAAACTGGATGAGCGTGCTAGGACACATACCTTCACCTAAGTACAAGTTTAAGAGGAAAGCGCAAAAAAGTGTTTATCGCCAAGTGGAGAAAATCCTGATGCAGCTGCAATGTATCCTGAGCAGCAGGGCCTGTTGGTAGGGGCTTGTAACAGGCCTTTTGCCTAATAAAAATAATGATAGCTGGTGGTGCAGTGGTAAAGAATTCGCCTGCCAATGAAAGAGATGCAAAAGACGCGGCTGAGTTGGAAAGATCCCCTGCAGTAGGAAATGGCAACCCACTCCAGTATTCTTGCCTGGAAAATCCCATGGACAGAAGAGCCTGGTAGTCTGCAGTGCATGGGGTCAAAAAGTCAGACACAACTAAGCGTGCACACACACACAACATCTAAGTGTCAGTTTCTAATCGGCAACACATTTAAACCTCACAACTTAATGAGGTAGGTACTAAAATTTCTTCTGCAACGGGGAAAGGGAACAGGTTAAATACCAGACACATTTTAAGTAGTTATGGGAAAATATTCCTAGTTATAGGTACTAAACTGTAGAACCATTTTCCCCAAAGTTAGAGATGGGCACAGTTATCCATTATGAGAGATTAAGGCAGAGTCCTAATACTTAGTAATTTTAATTGAAATACAAAGTTCAAAATTGATATGTAATTGTAGTACTCTTGTTTTTCTTCATCAAAACCGAAATAACAATATTTTGCTTTATTCCGAGTGGCAAGTAAGTGGACTTATTCTTTGTGTGATTTTATTTCTGAAAATTTTTATATTATTAAATGCAAAATTTTATATTAAAATAAAAGTTATAATATTAATGCTAATGATAAAACCAAATCTGATGACAGGACAAAAATTCAGTTAAAATTAGCATGTCTTCTCATTTCAGTCTCTTTTTGCTCCAGCAGCATGCAGTAAGGATTCTGACCAAAAGTCGTTCTCTTTATGCTTTATATGTTCTCTGTAAATGATCATTTCCCTACTCCCTGTGGACGAGTGGTTTTTCCCCCAGGTTGATCACTATACTTTTTTCAGAGATGTAAAAGAACCAGGTGGTGCTAGTGGTGAAAACCTCCCTGCCAATGCAAGAGGCATAACAGTTCAATCCCTGGGTGGTAAAGATCCCCTGGAGGAGGGCATGACAACTCACTCCAGTATTCTTGCCTGGAGGATCCCATGGACAGAGGAGCCTAGGGGCACACAGTCCATAGGGGCACACAGATTCATACACGGCTAAAGTGACTTAGCACAAACCTATATATCATTAATTTTCAAAATAGCAGCATTAATCTCACTTTTTAAAGTAATGCTTTTACTAGTTTAACAAGAAAAGTACTCCACGATAAAAGAACATAAACGGCACAGCAGTTTTTCAGGAAATGCTATTTAATAGGCTAATTCTGACATGAGCTTATTCTAACATGGATCTTCACCAAAGCACTAAGACCTTGAAGTTTAGAACAAACCAAGAGATACATCTTTGTGTTTCTGGGCCAGGACATAATTCTCTTTTACTCAATATATTGGCATTAATGGGGATCTTTATTTTTAACAGTGTGAAGCCACCTTATTTTTGGACTCCCAAAGCTTTTAGTCACACATTGTAAGGGTGGCCTGGACTCCAGGTTGGGAAGGGAGGGATCAAGGTCCAGGCAGCACAGCACTAAGACCTCTGGACTAGAAAGTACATCTGAGAAGTCAAAGTTGCAAGTAAGCAGAAGAGTGCAGCACGAAGTTGGCACGGACAGAGGCACTAAGACCTCTGGACTAGAAAGTACATCTGAGAAGTCAAAGTTGCAAGTAAACAGGAGTTCAGCACGAAGTTGGCACGGACAGACCGGTTCGGGCGCAGCTCCCCAATTTCTAGCTGTCTTCCTCTCAGCCTCGGTTTCTTTATCAGCGAAACGGAGATGAGAGGTCTCTGCAAACAGGTACCGAGCCTACCAGTGTAAAGTGAAAGTGAAGTCGCTCAGTCGTGTCCGACTCTTTGCTACCCCATGGACTGTAGCCTATCAGGCTCCTCCGTCCATGGGATTTTCCAGGCAAGAGTGCTGGAGTGGATTGCCATTTCCTTCTCCAGGGGATCTTCCCGACCCAGGAATCGAACCCGAGTCTCCCGCATTGCAGGCAGACGCTTTATCGTCTGGGAAACCACAACGTAAAAGGTTCTGGCATTTGCCCTGATTCTATCCGTGTCAGTGTCTTTCTCTGTTTAAACCAGCAGGGGGAAGTCAAAGCCTCCACTTGAGGCAGGCAGGTACGCCCCTGCTCGCCCTCCCCAGACTGATCGCCGAGAGCCCGTTACCTGATCGCATTGACTGGCGGGTTTCGTAGACGGATCAGTGCCAGGCTGTTCTGCAGCCGCGTGAACTCAGCCATGTTTGCTCAGTTGCCCCAAAGTCGCCTCACCCCTCAGCTGAGAGGCAAGATCACTTTCGCTGGGCGCGTCCTGGGGAGAGGAGGGGCGTCTGCTGGGCCAATGTGAACCCGGCACCGCCTCCGGCCCCGGCACCGCTTCCCGCCCCGGGACGCTCCCGGGCTCTGATGCCCATCCTCCATCTCAGTCCTCCTCCTTCCCTGACAGCAGCCCCGTGCTCAGCACACCCTTGCCGTCTCTTCCTCTTTGCTGGCCCCTGTCCTGCTCCCATCACAAAGTAGGTCAGGCAGGAAGTTGGAAGATGCGTGAAATTGCCAGTAAGTCCAGATTTGCAAACCCCTGGCCCAGAGGGGCTGGCTTCCCTGGACAAGTTCTAGATGCACTAAGTTGGTGCAGCTTCATCACAGTCTTCATTATCCTTCTTAACAAAGACAGATATGTGGGATCCTGACAATTATATGATATGACACATACCTGGAACATATAAAACACTTCATGCATTTCATCTAAATGAGTAAGGTACTAATATCAACCAAACATGTACAGAACTGTCATGCAGCAACCTTGTGGAACATACCACTTTCTTGTCTGTTCAATCCTTCCAGTTTTTTTTTTTTTCCTTCTTCTGGCATTCCTAAGGATTATTTCTAAGATTAATACTTCAACTATGAATCAAGCAACTATTATGTCCTAGGCAGCAGGCCAAAGACTAAAGATAAATGAGGCTGGGTTCAGACTAGGACAAAGTTTTTGAAGATGCAGTTGGCCTCAGGTGGTCTCCACAGCCCATCAACTGGCCAGAAGGCAGTCTGGAAGTTTCAGAGGAAAAACAAAACAATGGAGTGGTTTTATTCACTGACGTTTCACAAATTTTAGCGACGAGACTGGATGGCATCACTGTCTCGATGGACGTGAATCTGAGTGAACTCCGGGTGATGGACAGGGAGGCCTGGCATGCTGTGATTCATGGGGTCACAAAGAGTCAGACACGACTGAACGACTGAACTGAACTGAACTGAAGGATTATTTTCACAGACATTCTTTTCAGTTCAGTTGCTCAGTCATGTCCGACTCCTTGCAGCCCCATGGACTGCAGCACGCCAGGACTCCCTGTTCATCACCAACTCCTTGAGCTTGCTCAAATTCATGTCCATTGAGTCAGTGATGCCATCCAACCATCTCATTCTCTGTTGTCCCCTTCTCTTCCTGCCTTCAATCTTTCCCAGCATCAGGGTCTTTTCCAAGGAGTCAGTTCTTCACATCAGGTGGTCAAAGTATTGGAGTTTCAGCTTCAGCATCAGTCTTTCCAATGAATGTTCAGGACTGATTTCATTTAGGATTGACTGGTGTGATCTCCTTGCAGTCTAAGAGACTCTCAAGAGTCTTCTCCAACACCACAGTTCAAAAACATCAATTCTTCGGCACTCAGCCTTCTTTATAGTCCAACTCTCACCTCCATACATGACTACTGGAAAAACCATAGCTTTGACCAGATGGACCTTTGCTGTCTAGGTTGGTCACAGCTTTTCTTTCAAGGAGCAAGCATCTTTTAATTTCATGGCTGCAGTCACCATCTGCAGTGATTTTGGAGCCCAAGAAAATAAAGCCTGTCACTGTTTCCATTGCTTCCCCTCTATTTGCCATGAAGTAATGCTTTTGAACTGCGGTGTTGGAGAAGACTCTTGAGAGTCCCTTGGACTGCAAGGAGATCCAACCAATCCATTCTGAAGGAGATCAGCCCTGGGATTTCTTTGGAAGGAATGATGCTAAAGCTGAAACTCCAGTACTTTGGCCACCTCATGTGAAGATTTGACTCATTGGAAAAGACTCTGATGCTGGGAGGGATTGGAGGCAGGAGGAGAAGGGGACAACAGAGGATGAGATGGCTGGATGGCATCGCCGACTTGATGCACATGAGTCTGAGTGAACTCTGGGAGTTGGTGATGGACAGGGAGGCCTGGTGTGCTGCAATTCATGGGGTCGCAAATAGACATGACTGAGCAACTGAACTAAACTGAACCGAATGGGACCAGATGCCATGATCTTTGTTTTTTGAATGTTGAGTTTTAAGCCAGCTTTTTCACTCTCCTCTTTCACTTTCATCAAGAGGCTCTTCAGTTCCTCTTCACTTTCTGCCATAAGGGTGGTGTCATCTGCATATCTGAGGTTATTGATATTTCTCCTGGCAATCTTGATTCCAGCTTGTGCTTCATCCAGCCTGGCATTTCGCATGATGTACTCTGCATATAAGTTAAATAAGCACGGTGACAATATATAGCCTTGACATACTCCTTTCCCAATTGGGAACCGGTCTGTTGTTCCATGTCCAGTTCTAACTATTGCTTCTTGAACTGCATACAGATTTCTCAAGAGGCAGGTCAGGTGGTCTGGTATTCCCATCTCTTGAAGAATTTTCCACAGTTTGTTGTGATCTACACAGTCAAAGGCTTTGGCATAGTCAAGAAAGCAGAAGTAGATGCGATATTCTTTTACCTATTGAAAATAAGGGCTTCCCTGGTGGCTCTGACAGTAAAGAATCCCCCTGCAATGGGGGAGACATGGGTTTGATCCCTGGGTTGGGAAGATCCCATGGAGGAGGGCATAGAAACCCACTCCAGTATTCTTGCCTGGAAAATCCCCACGGACAGAGGAGCCTGGTGGGCTACAGTCCAAGGGGTCACAGAGTTGGACACAACTGAGTGACCAAGCACAACACATTGAAAATAAAACCAGGTTCCTACTCTTAGGAAAGTACCCATGGCCTTGAGGCCCTGGAAACAAGTAGCAGTCAGAACCATATAATCCATCAAGGACAGCCCCTCACTTTGATAGCCAGCCAATCATGAATATCCCTGGGCACAAGCTAACATTCAATATCAACCAGCTTCTTATTAGTGGTATCAATCTCTACTGCCTCTAAAATTCTCTCAACTTCACCTTGCCCAAAATCTCAATGTAAGATTAACAGTTGGTTCTGCTTGGAGAGACCTTGTATAACCAGCACAGCATTCCCTGACTGTAGGAAGCAAGAGATTCAGTATTGTTTTCCAAGGGGACAATTTTGCCGTCCATCCTAACAACTTTCAACGTCTCCACAAAGGCCATGTAGGCAAGGCTTAACAGTTCTGAAACTGCTCCTGGAACAAGTGGAGATAAGCACAGCGTGGAGCCATTCTGAGGCATTTTCTCTTCTATATCTTGGAGTCAGTTACAGGTCATTTCTCATGTATTTCCCTGTGTGCATGCTAAGTCACTTCAGTGGTGCCTGACTCTTTGCAACCTTATGGACTCACCAGGCTTCTCTGTCCAAGGGATTCTCCAGGCAAGAATACTGGAGTGGGTTGCTGTGACCTTCTCCGGGGGATCTTCCCAATCCAGAGGTTGAACTTGCATCTCTTATGCCTCCTGCATTAGCAGGTGGGTTCTTTACCACTAGCGCCCCTTGGGTAGCCCTATCTATTGCCCTAGTTTTAGTTAAACACAGAACTTTCTGCCTTGTACTTTCTTTCCCTTAGATACATACAGCTGCAAACATCTGTGTAAATCCATAAAATTGCCTGGCAGTAGTTTAAAGTTGGCTCCTCAGTAGGGCAGTGCTAGGGCGAGCAATAAAGGGCCCCAGTAGGGAAAATTGAAGAGGGCACTCACTCCCTGGTTCATGTAACTGCTGCCCCTGTCCTGCTCCTGAACAACAGAGCGATCCCCACACTTTCTGTAATCTGTCATCCAGCCCCTCCTGTTTAGTGTAATACTGTGGGACTAGGGCCCCAGGCAGCTGACACCAGGCTCATCTTCCTTTTGCTCTCTATGTAGATGATAAACTGTCTAAATCTATTTGTATTCCTTATGGGCCCAATCTATGGCAATGTGGCAAGCCAATTTAACAATATGCCACCATGATACTGTTTACAGTCCACTTGACCCCCTTGACTATCTCTTGATCATAGGCTGAACTGTTACATTCTCAAGTTGTCTTATTTGTCTCAACAAGTGCCACTTAACAAGATGCCATTCCTCTTGACTAATGCATTTCCAGATCATTTGCATGTTACTAATTTTGCTTGTTAAATATGTCATTTTCATTATTGTCATGGTGTTGCAATTCACAAATAGATCAGTTGGTCAGAAATATATTCAATAGTCATCATTAAAAAATCTACAAATAACAAATACTGGAGAGAATGTGGAGAAAGGGAACCCTCCTGCACTTTTGGAGGGAATGTAAGATGGTGCAGCCACTATGGAGAACAGTATGGAGGTTCCCAAAAAAATGAAAAAGAGAATTGCCATATGATCCATCAATCCCACTCCTGGGCATATACCTGGAGAAAACTATGATTAAAAAAGGTAGATACACTCCTATGTTCATAGCAGCACTATTTACAATAGTTAAGACATGGAAACAACCTAAATGTCCATAAAGAAGACGTGTTACACATATACAATGGACCATTACTTAGCCATTTTTAAAAAATGAAATATAACCATTTGCAGCTACATGGATGGACCGAGAGATTATTATATAAATGAAGTCAGTCAGCAAGATAAAGACAAATACCATACGATATCACTTTTATGTGGAATCTAAAATATGACATAAATGAATTTATCTATGAAACAGAAACAGACTCAGAGAACAGACTTGTGGTTGTGGGGGTGGGGGGTTGGATTGGGAGTTTGGGACTAACTATATATAATTAATATATATAGAATGGATAAATAGACATTCCTACCATATAGCACAGGGAACTATATTTAATACCCTGTAATAAACCATAATAGAAAGAATTTTTTAAAAGAAGTATATTGAATCTTGTAATAACCTATAAGCAGGGGCTTCCCTGGTGGCTCAGTGGTAAAGAATTCGCCTGCAATGCAGGAGACTGAAATCTTGTATGCTAGACTTCATCATTATGTGAAACAAGAACTTCCAGATATCCAAGCTGGGTTTCGAAAAGGAAGAGGAACTAGAGATCAAATTGCTAACATTTGCTGGATTATAGAAAAAGCAAGAGAATTTCAGGAAAACATCTATCTCTGTTCCATCGACTACAATGAAGCCTTTGACTGTGGATCATGACAAACTGTGAAAAGCTCTTAGATGGGAATACCAGACCTTCTTACCTGTCTCCTGAGAAACCTGTAGGCAGGTCAATAAGAAGCAGTTAGAACAATGTATGGAACAACTGATAGGTTCAAGATCGAGAAAGGAGCGTTACAGGGCTCTGTTCTGTCACCCTGTTTGTTTAACCTATATGCTGAGCACATCATGAGAAATACCAGGCTGGATGAGTTACAAGCCAGAATCAAGATAGGCAGGAGAAGCATCAACAACCTCAGATAAGTGGACGATACCAGTCTAATGGCAGAAAGTAAAGAGGAACTAAAGAGCCTCTTGATGATGGTGAAAGAAGAGAGTGAAAGAGCCAGCCTAAAACTAAATATTAAAAAACTAAGATCATGGCATCCAGGCCCATTATTGCATGGCAAGTAGAAGGGGAAAAGGTGGAAGCAGTGGCAGATTTCCTCTTCTTGGCTCCAAAATCACTGTGGACAGTGACTGCGGCCATGAAATCAGATGATTGCTTCTTGGCAGGAAAGCAATGACAAACCTAGACAGTGTGTTGAAAAGCAGAGACTTTACTCTGCCAACAAATGTCTGTATAGTCAAGGATATAGTCTTCCCAGTAGTTATGTATGGTTGTGAGAGCTAGACCGTAAAGTAGGCAGAATGCCAAAGAACTGATGCCTTGGAACTGTGGTGCTGGAGAAGACTCCCAAAGTCCCTTGGACAGCAAGGAGATCAAACCAGTCAATCTTAAGGGAGATGAACCCTGAATATTCACTGGAAGGACTGACAGTGAAGCTGAAGCTCTAGTATTTTGGTCATCTGATGTGAACAAACAACTCATTAGAAAAGTCCCTGATGCTGGGAAAGATTAGGGCAGAAGGAGAAGAGGGCATCAGAGGATGAAATGGCTGGATGGCATCACCAATGCAATGAACATGAAGCTGGAAAAACTCCAGGAGATGGTGAGGGACAGGCATGCTGCAGTCCACGGGGTGGCAGAGTCAGACATGACTGGGTAACTGAACAACAACAACAATAACCTATAATGGAAAAGAATCTGGAGAAAATATGTATATATATAAATATGATGAATCACTTGCTATATACCTAAAACACAATACTGTAAATCAACTGTATGTAGCCTGCTAGCCTCCTCTGTCCATGGGATTTTCCAGGCAAGAATACTGGCATGGGTATTACTGGCAAGGAAATACTGCCATTTCCTTCTCCAGGGGATCTTCCTGACCCAGGGATCAAGCCCGAGTCTCCTGCATTACAGGCAAATTCTTTCCTGTCTGAGTCACCAGGGAAACCCTAAAAGAAAAATAAGAATGTAAATATAAAACTTTAAAACTTTTGTGTACTAGAGCATCCACATATATACCCATGGCAGAAACAGAGCTAGTTATCTAAACTTGACTTTCCCTGCATTGGTTATCTTTTAGCTCTGGAATCCAGGTATGGTGTTGTGAAACTTCATTTAATAATAACTGAAGCCATCAGAGCAGACTGCTTTGGTGAACCAATCAGGTTTTCTAAAATAAATTGCAAAATATTAGGGCTTCCTGGTGGCTCAGATGGTAAAGAATCTGCCTGCGATGTGGGAGACCTGGGTTCAATTCCTGGGATGGGGACATCCCCTGGAGAAGGGAATGGCAACCCACTCCAGTATTCTTGCCTAGAGAATTCCATGGACAGAGGCTACAGTCCATGGGATCGTGAAGAGTCAGACACGACTGAGCAACTAACACTTTCAATGTGAACCAATCAGGTTTTCTGAAACTAACTGAAAAATTGCTTTCCAGCTGGAGTGATAAAATCTCTTACATGCTATCTTCAATGTCACTTCCCCTCTCAATGTGGGATACAAGTAGACACAAAGCTCCAGGGGAGGATAAATCCACAGAAGCCTGACTTCTCAAATGATTTTGTGGAGGAGTTTCCCCACTGACTGGAACCAACATGGACTGTTACTGGCCAAAGAAAGGAATTTAGAATTGTTTGTTAAAGAATTTTAACCTATACTAAGTAATATAGTGAAGAAATGGGCCATGAATACTCACTTCACAGGGAAGTCGGCTGACGTTTGAGGAGAAAAGCTGCTCATAAAAGTGTCTGAAATAAGAAATGGGATAAAAATAGTTTATTCACTACACCATTATTATCAGTAATGATAATTTTTGAACCTTGGAGATACACCACCCCTGCTCCATTTACATATTCAATGTTTTATTGATGAAGGTAAACCATCAGCATTTCTAAAGAAGATCCAACTATGGCAAAAATGACTCAGTCAGATGTTAATCAGAGAAAGCAATGGCATCCCACTCCAGCACTCTTGCCTGGAAAATCCCATGGACGGAGGAGCCTGGTGGGCCGCAGTCCATGAGGTCACGAAGAGTCAGACACGACTGAATGACTTCACTTTCACTTTTCACTTTCATGCATTGGAGAAGGAAATGGCAACCCACTCCAGTGTTCTTGCCTGGAGAATCCCAGGGACGGGGGAGCCTGGTGGCCTGCCGTCTATGGGGTCACACGGAGTCGGACATGACTGAAGCGACTTAGCAGCAGCAGCAGTAGCAGCAGCAAGTGTTAAGCATTTTTACCAGTTGAAATGTCAGAGATCAATGATGTATTACTGAGCATAAGGATCACACTCATGTGCTGAAACAAAATCTGAGTTGAATGCAACCAAAAATCTAAACTGAGAATCCATTCAGGGCTATCTCTCATGTTCCGACCTCTTAGTTTTCCAGTGGGCTCTGCTTATCACTTTAGGTTTGCACATGGTTTTTCATTGAATGTCATCTTTCAACTTCTGAACTGAAAATCATGCATGAAATGTCCTTTCTCAATGGTAAAGAACCTTCTTGTGTGACATTCCTGGCATTCTCTGGCATCCAGTTTCAGTTCATATTGAAAGTACAGTTAGGCTATAGTTCACCTTTATATTTTCTCAGATCTTTCTCCTGATTTCCCACCATATCATTTTATTGAAGAGACTATTTTATCTGCTAATAATAATCTTTTCCAGATTTTTCTGACAAACTGGCAGCATTTAGAAAGAGGCTACATATATATAAATTTGAGAGATGCTTTAGCTTATCTAGTCTAATATTCTCTCAAACATAGCCCTAACAACATTCCTAGCACAAGATTTCCTGCCCCTCTTTGAATGTTCCCAATGATGAGAAGCTCCATACTCTGCATGGTAGACATTTTTGCTTGCTAAAATTTTGCCCTATTCCTCAGGACTTCCCATTCCCTGATTCTGCTTTTGTTCTCAGGAGTAATAACTCCCTTGTTCTACTTTTGTTATACATTAAGCCTCCCTTTAATGGAAGAGTCTTTCATCAAATATTTAAATATGCTAACAAGTCTGTGCAAGCCTTCACTTTTTATGCTCTTCCTCAGGCACCACATTTTCTCACATGAGAAGCTATCTCTAGTTCCTCACTACATGAGTTGTTCTGGACACCCTTCGTGTTTGTCAGTGGCATCGATTCTCTGCATTCTGCACCTATCATTAATCAGGTAATATTCACGTTCCCTTAACTCAGGTTTGTTCTTTTTTTCTTACCCATAAAGACTTTTTTCCTTTTAAATTTCAAGTGATGTGCTTTTGCCTCTTAAAAGATAATTACTTCTTTGAGTAATTGAGATAGAACTCATACACAATTCACGCTTTGAAAATGTACAATTCAATCATTTTTAGTATATTCACAAAATTGTACATCACGATTCTCAAATCCAGAACATTCCAGCACCTCGAAAAGAAACCCTGTATCTATTAAGCAGTCACTTGCCATTCCTTTTTCTCCTTATCTCCGGCAAACACATATCTACTTTAATAGACACTAATCTGTCGCTATGGGTTTATATATTCTGGACATTTCATATAAATGGACTCACAGAATGTATGGCCTTTTGTATACTGTTTCCTTCACTTAGCATAATGTTTTTAAGATTCATCCATGTTGTAGCCTATATCAGTACTTCATTCCTTTTTATGACTGAATATCCACATTTTGTTTATCTCTTCATCAGCTGGTGGATATTTGAGTTATTTCTTTTTGGCTATTATGAATAATGGTGCACATTTTATGTGCATGTAGTGTTTTTGTTTTTGTTTTTGTTTGGTCATCCTATATGGTGGGGGTCTTAGTTTCTTGATCAGAGATTGAACTCAGGCTCCCTGCATTGGAAGTGCAGTCTTAACCACTGGACCGCCAGGGAAATTCCTATACATGTTTTTATGTAAACTATGTTTTTGATTTTCTGGGATATCTACTTCAAGAAGTAGAATTGCTTGATCATACGGTAATTCTATTACTTCCCAGGTAGCACTAGTGGTAAAGAATCCGCCTGCCAGTGCAGGAGACACAAGAGATGGAGGTTCAATCCCTGGGTCAGGAAGATCCCTTGGAGGAGGGAATGGCAACCCACTCCAGTATTCTTGCCTGGGAAATCCCATGGACAGAGGAGCCTGGCGGGGTACAGTCCATGGAGCTGCAGAGAGTTGGACACAACTGAGCAACTAAGCACACACATATGGTAATTCTGTTTTAAGTTTTTGAGAAACTGCCAAACTATTTGGGACCATTTGGCAATGGCACCCCATTCCAGTACTCTTGCCTGGAAAATCCCATGGACTGAGGAGCCTGGTAGGTTACAATCCATGGGGTCGCGAAGAGTCAGACACGACTGAGAGACTTCACTTTCACTTTTCACTTTCATGCATTGGAGAAGGAAATCGAAACCCACTCCAGCGTTCTTGCCTGGAGAATCCCAGGGATGGGGGAGCCTAGTGGGCTGCCGTCTATGGGGTCCCACAGAGTCGGACTTAGCAGCAGCAGCAGCATACAATAATCACAGCAATGTCTGAGGTTTCCAACTTCTTCAAATCCTTGGCAACACTTGTCCACTTCTTAAGTTATTAGGCTGTGCTGTGCTTAGTTGTTCAATCGTGTCCGACTCTTTGTGACCCCATGGACTGTAGCCCACCAAGCTCCTCTGTTAAGGGGGATTCTACAGGCAAAAATACTGGAGTGGATTGCCATGCCCTCCTCCAGGGGATCTGCCCAACCCAGAGATCAAACCCAGGTCTCCCACATTGTGGGTGGATTCTTTACCATCTGAGCCACCGGGGAAGCTCAAGAATACAGGAGT
This sequence comes from Ovis canadensis, assembly GCF_042477335.2. Lineage (NCBI taxonomy): Eukaryota > Metazoa > Chordata > Mammalia > Artiodactyla > Bovidae > Ovis > Ovis canadensis. Next base: position 205,064,578 of record NC_091245.1, on the reverse strand, counting down.
GGGTGGCCTATCCCTCCTCCCAGGGATCTTCCCAACCCAGGAACCAAACTGGGGTCTCCTGCATTGCAGGCAGATTCTTTACCAGCTGAGCTACCAGGGAAGTTATTAGGCTTAGTGTTAGTGTTAGTCGCTTAGTCGTGCCCAACTCTTTGCAACCCCATGGACTGCAGCCCACCAGGCTCCTCTGTCCATGAGATTTTCCAGTCAAGGATACTGGGGTGGGTTGCCATTTCCTTCTCCAGGGGGTCTTCCCAACCCAGGGATCAAACCCGGGTCTCCTGCACTGCAGGCAGATTCTTTACCGACTGAGGTACAAGGAAAGCCCCATTATTAGGCTAGTTGTTTGTAAATATGACTTTGTCACTAAGTGTAGTCTTCTCCCTTTTTGAGTGAAAACAAATTTAGAATCTGACTGGCTGATGAAAAGCACTCAGTAAAAATAGTCATGTTATTAGACATCATTAGTATTATGTTCTCTGAGATTAGTCAAATCGAATTGTGTTTTTATTCTAGGATTATATTTCCATCTGCTTTGAATAGCAAACAGGATTCAAATTAATACATCATGCACTATTAAGATGAAAATGAAGTAGGTTGGCACAACTCATAACTCCATTAATATAAACATCAAAAGTTCTAGCAACTAGTATTTATTTCCAGGTTTTTCCGTCAAAGTGCCTTGATTTTAAGCCTGGAAATTGTGCTGATGTGGTTACAGCACAAAGAAATTCCAAAGAAAAAAAAGAGGCCAGTAGACTAGGAATGGGCAAATGTTTTGATTTTTGAATAGGCAAAAAGACGGTAAAAGATGTTGTTGACTGGTGAGTTTAAAAATCAATACCTAATGAAATTTCAGAATAATTCATTAAGGAGATGGTTTGCAAAAAGGAATTTGTGATCATCAAAGATATATTGTGTTCATTAAGAACAAGATACACCAAATTAATTCCATTTCAGTCTTTGAGTGGATTAATACATTGGAAGATAAGAGAAATGTTGTACTGAGACTCCTATGGTAATTTAACATGGTTAGACAATGAAGTCCTTGTGGATATGATGTGGGTTACTTGAAACTATGTTTTATGAACAAATATTTGACCAATTATGTATTTGTTGAGGATTTCCCTGGTGGTTCAGTGGTAAAGAATCCACTTGCCAAAGCAGGAAATACAAGTTTGATCTCTGCAACCCACTCTAGTATTCTTGCCTGGGAAATCCCAAGGACAGAGGAGCCTGGAGGGCTATAGTGCATGGGGTCACAAAAGAGTCAGACACAACTTAGGAGAAGGCAATGGCAACCCACTCTAGTACTCTTGCCTGGAAAATGCCATGGACGGAGGAGCCTGGTAGGCTGCAGTCCATGGAGTCACTAACAGTCGGATACAACTGAGCGTCTTCACTTTCACTTTTTACTTTCATGCATTGGAGAAGGAAATGGCAACCCACTCCAGTATTCTTGCCTGGAGAATCCCAGGGATGGGGGAGCCTTGTGGGCTGCCATCTATGGGGTCGCACAGAGTCGGACATGACTGAAGTGACTTAGCAGCAGCAGCAACTAAACAACATATATGTGTGTGTGTATATATATATACACATATATATGGTTCAAATGATTGATTTAAAATTTGATTGAAATATATTTTATATGTGTTTCAAGTTATAGTATGTTGGTAGCCAAAAGAAAAAAGCACATTGTTTGAATGAAGGCATTAGATGAATCTATGGTAACATTAATATGGAATTATTTTTTCATTAAAAAGTATACCTCTCTCATGACAGAAGGTTCTTCAAAAACAGGGGGTTATTTTATTCATTTTTGTGTCCCTAATTCCTGAGCTGGTGTCTCTCCTGAATGAATGAATAGAATTAGGATGCTTAGACTTTAGAACTGACTACCATTGTCTAATTTTCTGATTTTCAGTAAATTAATTTCAATAGTCCATAGATTCATTAAAAGTATCATTGATCTTTTTTACTGCTAGAGTTGGAAGAAACCTTAAATTTCATCTATCCCAACTATACTATTCTATGGGTCTATGGGGTTACCTGTTTGTTTGTAACACAGACTTATAACCAACATTTCAACAATAATAACTATGGTAACTTTGTCATAGTCTTAAAACAGAATTTGAATATTTAAGACATTTCTTCCTATAGAGAAGTCTAAATAAAGTTGTGCCATGTTATTAGCAGTGTACCAAGTGTATTTATGTTTACTCTAGGTAACTGCTTGAATCCATTATTTATTCCTGTTTGACCGGTTAAAACTGAAGGTAGAGCTCATAGGAGCTGATACTTAACTCCTGGTTTCTGGGTAAGTTTAAGAAGTTTGCCAGGGAAAGGGGGCTATGGCATCTGAAATGAACCCAGCAGTGGCCAGACCAGAACATTCAAATGATCATCAGTATCCTGTGGGAACTGCTGGGTTCAACTGTTCCTCTCTCTTGGACTGGGGGAATTTTCCTAATTTTTTCCACTGAGAGTGAAGGTCTTATACGTGAATCTGCTTTTACCTTATTAACACCTGAGGCATATTTTGGAAATGGAGGAAGGTAGCCAGTGTTTTTAGACTCCACTTCTGATCCTAGCCCTACCACTAATTGTGTGACTTATGGTCAGTTACTTCTCTGGATCCAATTTTCCTTATTTGTAACATCAAGAGGTTGACTAAATAATTATCTCCAAAATTCTTCTCAGTTCTCAGTTCAGTTCAGTCACTCAGTCGTGTCCGACTCTTTGCAACCCCATGAATTGCAGCACACCAGGCCTCCCTGTCCATCACCAATTCCCGGAGTTCACTCAAACTCATGTCTATTGAGTCAGTGATGCCATCCAGCCATCTCATCCTCTGTCATCCCCTTCTCCTCCTGCCCCCAATCCCTCCCAGCATCAGAGTCTTTTCCAATGAGTCAACTCTTCGCATGGCCAAAGTATTGGAGTTTCAGCTTTAGCATCATTCCTTCCAAAGAACACCCAGGACTGATCTCCTTTAGAATGGACTGGTTGGATCTCCTTGCAGTCCAAGGGACTCTCAAGAGTCTTCTCCAACACCACAGTTCACAAGCATCAATTCTTCAGCACTCAGCTTTCTTCACAGTCCAACTCTCACATCCATACATTACCACAGGAAAAACCACAGCCTTGACTAGACGGACGTTTGTTGGCAAAGTAATGTCTCTGCTTTTGAATATTCTATCTAGGTTGGTCACAACTTTCCTTCCAAGGAGTAAGCGTCTTTTAATTTCATGGCTGCAGTCACCATCTGCCGTGATTTTGGAGCCCCCCAAAAATAAAGTCAGCCACTGTTTCCACTGTCTCCCCATCTATTTCCCATGAAGCTATGGGACCAGATGCCATGATCTTCGTTTTCTGAATGTTGAGCTTTAAGCCAACTTTTTCACTCTCCTCTTTCAGTTTCAAAAAGAGGCTTTTTAGTTCCTCTTCACTTTCTGCCATAAGAGTGGTGTTATCTGCATATCTGAGGTTATTGATATTTCTCCCGGCAATCTTGATTCCAACTTGTGCTTCTTCAGCGTTTCTCATGATGTACTCTGCATAGAAGTTAAATAAGCAGGGTGACAATATACAGCCTTGACGTACTCCTTTTCCTATTTGGAACCAGTCTGTTGTTCCATGCCCAGTTCTAACTGTTGCTTCCTGACCTGCATATAACATTCTGTAAATTTTTTGTTCTAATGATAAACCCTTGGCTCAGCTGGTCCCATCTTTTTTTCCTGGGTTGACTTTCTTTCTACCATAATAACCTTTAAATATCTCCACCTTTTTGAGGGCAAGGTTTGGGTTTTATTCATCTCCCCCAAGATGGGTAGCACAGTACCCAAGCAGGTGATTTCAAGTAGCGTTGAAATTGATTCTTATACAAAATTCCCTCTTTGCCTGGAGAAGCTCACAGTTCAGTTGGGAAAGTACCAAGCATCAATAATCAACCACTTAACTAAAAGCTGAGGATAACAGGAAAACCGGCTCCAACCTCCTTACCACTTATATATTCCAACCAGAGTTATGTAACTGGTAATAGTTAACACTCTGAATGTTTTCACTGTGTCAGCGCTTTCCATGTATTACCTCAAACAATACACACACGCCAACCTTATATTCTAGGTACTAGTATCATGTGTTTCAATCTTGAGGAAAATGGCACAGAGAAGTTAAGTTATCTGCCTAGGTAATATGGTTACAAGTGAGAGAGAGCATCACTTGAGCAAAACTGAGAAAACATTGTGACTGTCCGAGGGACTTGACGAGTCTGGAGAACAGTGATGAGTTCAAGGTAGAGAAGTGGCAGGCGCAAGCCATCGTAGAAGGCTACAGAAGCCGGCAAAAAAGTTTGAAAAACAAACAAACAAAAAATCGCACTTCTCCAGGCTGGACTATATAGCCGGAGTTTAGGAAACCAGGCGGAAAAACACCTGGTAAACAACATCTGGAGAATGCCTGAATCTCGAGAGAACAGGGGAACAGGCCGGAAGTAGCGTCAACTAACTGCGTTGGGGTCTTAGCGGGACTGCGGGGCCGGGAGGCATTCGGGCCGGACGCGACACCCGGAAGTTACGCTCTGGAGGCGGTACCTGGTTGTGGAGGGCGTCGCGATGGGCGGGGCGGGGCGTCCGTGGTCGTCCTGGAACCGTGGATTCCAGGCAGGTAAGTTGCGTGCCGAACCCGGACCGGACAAGGGTGGAAGTTGGGCTTGGGGGCTCAGTTTGCTCAAAACTCCAAACTCGGTCAGGGAAACGTGGCTCTCCCTTGATACCGGGGCTGGAGGAAAGGTTCCTTGGCATACGGCTCCCTGGAGAGATAGGGATACGAAGAACTTTATAGGAACGGGGTCGTGAGGAGGAAATGAGCAAACGAGGTCATGGAGGAAATACAGATAGGTTGAGTCTTCTAGGAATCGGTCATGACTTGGGTGGGGGGTTCGGGGGTTGGTCACAGGCTCATGACTGTTGGCGCTCGGAGGTGAAGACACAGAACCTGGACACTGAGATGAGCTGATCTAGAGTTCATTTCCCTCCTACCTGGTCCCCCATCCTATCCTGCTAGTAGGGAACAGCGACATCGTCTTTTCATTTCTTAATCTAGGACAGTGCCTTGTCACTATTAGGCATCATTAGATGCTGTCAAATGAATGAATTAATGAACGCACGAACCCAATTCTGGCTCACCTAGGGGAGCTTCTAAACTTCAATGTTCCTACTTCTGAATGTGGAAGTGATGCCAGCTTAGTTTGCTAACTAGTGGCTTTGAGAATGTCAGTGCAGTAGAGGTTCGGGACGTTGTTGTGGTGGTTGTTTTGTGGTTATTGAAACATAGAAATGTGTCTTAATATTTTTCCCTGGGGTGGGTGGAGAGGAAAGGCTATCAGTTTGACCTTTTTCAGGTTCCTTCACTTTTCTGGGAATAACCTCCAGGTGAATGATACCGGCCAGGAGTTGGCCATCAAATAAATTGCAGTTGTAGCAATGAGCTTCTAATTAGTGTTGCGTTCCTGCGTGCTAAGTCGCTTCAGTCGTGCGTGACTCTGCGACCCTAGGGACTAGCCCGCCAGGCTCCTCTGTCCTGGGATTCTCCAGGCAAGAACATTGGAATGGGTGGCCAGGCCCTGCCCAGGGGATCTTCATCCAAGTATCAAACCCAAAACTCCTGCGGATCCTGCATTGCAGGCGGATTCTTTACCACTGAGCCACCGGGGAAGCCCAATTAGTGTTTTAAGTGCTTCTTTTCTGTAATATGAACTTATTTTTCTTTTTCATAATGTCTTCTTTCTTAAATTGGGGTGCTTTTTACATTTGAGATGTAAATGAGAAGTATTTCATAACAAAGATTAAAATAGTTATATACAAAAGTCCAGGCAGAGATTTCATCTGGTGGGCGCACAAAAGTTTTGTGCATTGTGCCTCGGACTCCAACGCCGTGGACTGCAGCCCACTAGGCTCCTCTGTCCCTGGAGTTTTCTGGGCAAGATTACTGGAGTGGGTTGCCGTTTTCTACTACAGGAGATCTTCCTGTCGCAGGGATAGAACTGTTACCCTGTGTCTCCTGTTTGTCCTGCATTGGCAAGCGGATTCTTTACCACTGAGCCACCTGGGAAGTCCACATAAAGGGTCAACTCCTTCCAAATAGTTGTAGGAGGCTTCCAAAAGAATGAATCTCTGTAGGTTAAATTGTTTCCATAGTGAGGTATTTGTTTAGGTGTCTTGAATGGAATAAAGAGTGGGCATGTGCTAAGTCCCTTCAGTGGTGTCCCACCCTTTGCAACCCTATGTACTATACAGCCCACCAGGCCTCTGTCCATGGGATTCTCCAGGCAAGAATACTGGAGTGGGTTGCCATTTCTTCCTCCTGGGGATCTTCCTGACCCAGGGATCCAACCAGCATCTCTTCTGTCTCCTGCATTGGCAGGCTTACTGCTAGCACCACCTGGGAAGCTCAAAGAGTGGGCATAGACCTAAATAACCTGATTCTTTTTGGTTGTCAAATGGGAAAAAAGTGCAGATGACACATCAGGCTTGTAGTAAGATCTGGGCATGAACCCCTATCTAGATGCATTGATTGATTTAGATCTAGGGAGGTGATTGTTTGTAGGGGTTTCATACTGTCAAATGAGATAGTAGCTCCTAAATGGTTCTAGAATGTTGTTATTAGTTTGGGTGTAATGGAGTAGGAAAACCTGAATTTATGGCTTTTTGTTTATTTTACAAGGAAGAAACTAGTAAGCGTTTTTAGGTTTAACAATCTAAGATGTTATTAAAAATAGGTTGGAAAAAACCAGAAGTAGAGATTTGAATACCCTATTGAATTCATACAATTTTTAAAGTTTGCCTGCCTTTAAACCTTGTTTTCCCAATTTCTGGAAATTGCTGGCATCCAAATGATTTTCGCCTTTGTGTGCTCTTACTGTGGTATGTCTTTTAGGATACATGTAAATTTGGTGCAAACTAATGTTTTGAGATCCTCTAGATTGATCTTAATGTCATAAAGTCTAATTTTGCTGTCTCATTGTGCATTCAATGTCATGTCCGTTAATTCCGCACATCTAAATAACTATATTTGTAATACTTATTGTAACTGTTATTCATAATAAATTGGTATCCAAGTGGTGACTTAGATATGTGCACTGACGTTCTTGAGCTTTTCAGTTTTGCAGAACTCTTTGATATCTGTGGATGCTAATATGGACTTCGTTTAGAAAAATCCATGGACCAGTAAAGGACAAAAACATGAATCAGTTTGTATTTTGGCATTCAAATCCTAGCACTTTGGGAAAGGTAAGTTGTTAACTGTTTTATGTTAGGTGAAAAGTATTGATACAATAGCCCTGGATTGGTCTAGAAAATTATAGGATTGTGATTGAAAAATATAGGCTGAATCTCTCTGAATTATATTTTAATCTGCATCTTCCAAAGCAGTTTGAGTTTTGTTCATTTTATATGAGGGAATGTTACTATTTCTCTGTAAAACTGATCAGAAATTAGAGAGATTGACAAGATATGTTATTCTTGGAACATTATTGCTCTGTTTTCTTTCTGTTGACTCTCGTTTCAACATTTTAGAACCTGTAAGTATGGGGTCGCAAACAGTCACTAAATCATCACACATCCAAATTTGGCTCTGTAATAGTATGTGTCCCAAATCTAGCCAATTTTATTTTATGCTTTAGGTTAAAGCAAGAAAAGAAGCCTCTAAGTATCTTTAAAAAAAAATCCTGTCTTACATATGCTTTTTTCCTTTTTCTCCATTAAAAAAAAAATATTAGATGATTCATTCATTTTCCAGGCTTTTAATCTTTCTGTCCCAGGGGCGAAGTTTCTCTTTTTAAAATTTCTATTTTTCCTAGTTGAAGAGTTTTTTAAAACTTTTAACTTCTAACTTTGCAATAATATTAGGCACCTTTTAATCACTAATTATTAAACTTGTAATTTGTCCTGGTCTCTGTAGACAAACTGGCTTCTTGTTTGAAATGCGTTCATTTCTAAAAGTAGGTTTTACTTCTAGGAATCCATCTTTCAGATATATTTGCACTTGCACATCAAAATTTGTTTATGAACATATTCATCACCATATTATTTGAAATTAAGAAAACAACAACTAGAAATAACCTAAACATCCTTCAGCAGAGTCTGGTTAAATGAACGCTTTCATAGAATGTAGTATTTGCTGCTCTTAGAATGAGTTAGATCCATAGGTGGGGATAAGGAAAAATCTCTAAGGTACATTGTTAACTGACATAAACAATATAGAACTGTATGTATAGTCTATTTTCATTTGTGTTTTTGAAAGCATATGTTTCTATACATACCTGTAAAATTTCTTCAGATCCATGTAAGGAACTATTACTTACAGTACTTAAAGAACAGGTACTCCCAGGGAATGAGACTAGAAGTCTAGAGAAGGAAGGAGTCTCATGTTTTTTCTGTATTCTCTTTCTGGTGGATTGTTTGTTTGTTTGTTTGTTTTTTACTATGAACTTCTATTTTTAATGCTAAGAAACAAACAGTAAGGCTTTAGGTTAATTATGTGGAGTCATTACTATTCCTTATGTCTATTGTCCTTATGATTATTTGCACTGTTCAGGAGGAATGAGGTTGCACAAGTGAGTTGTTTATTTCAGAGCTGCATGAAAGGTTTGGTGATGTTTTAATATGTTTGTAATCTTGACATTAGACTATTATTCATAATAAGAAGTTGTTAATAAATTAGGTGCTTAGCGTTGCCGAGCTCAATGCTCATACACACTTCATCGCATGTGCCTCCCTATGTGATGCGGGTGTTGTTCCCTTTGTTTACAAGCTATGTTTGTGTTGGATTGGCATGGTTCTTCTGAACCTCTCTTTATTGCTGATTGGATGGACTTGTTTGAATTGAATTACTATTTAGCAACTCTACTCTTTAAACAGACCTTACTGTTATTATTTTACTTTGTTCTTGAAGTCTGGAACTGGCTTAAGGCATTTCAAAGAATGGCTTGTTCTGTTATAAAATCAGGAAGCCAGAAGATCACTTAGATATAGTTGGATAATTTCATTCTACATTGAGAATATTCCTTCGAATTGCCTGTTTCTCTGCCTTAGACTCAGCAAAAATTTCTGATGACTTACTTCTCTAGCCATCTTTGTCTCTCTATACTTTCATTGGGTAAAATTTGAAATAAGAGTAGTGCATCAGTACAGTGAGTTATACAAGAAATTTGAAGATGTAATAGTACCATTTTGTTAGTGGAGGGATTTTGTTTGAAACTTGCTGGAGAATAGGCTATGTAAGATACATACCTGTGTGACACTACTGTCATATAAAATATATCATTGTGTGTCTTGTTAGAAGCAAAATGAAGGCCACTACTCTAGGGGCTGAGTCATGATTAATAGAATAGAACAGATTATGGTATGCCAGGTGTTTTATATCGATACCACACTGGCTGACTATTTTGCATATAAATCATTTCTATTAAATAATGCTTTGCTTCTTGAGATCTGTGGGACTAATCAGTACTGGCCAGAGTTGGAGGAGGGGGAATCACTGGGCAGAATGCCTAAAGTAGGAGTCCTTATTCTTGCTAAGAGAATGGATAGCAATGAATTGAATCCAAGGGTAGACTCTGTTTTCCTGAGTTAAGATGAATGTGGTAAAGGTGACTTATAGAAAGAAAAGAGATGAAAGTAAATTATATGTAGAGAACGTAGAATTGGGCAAATACATGTGTGTGTGTGTACAGGTATGTATATAATACATTATATATTTAAAATGTGTATACATATTATTTCACACACATATATATTTTCCATATGTTTTGTGTGAAAACTACAAATTCTGAATAGGAAGGTATCCAGTTAATACAAGAGAAAAAAAAAATCAGAATTTTAAGGCCTCAGAGCTGGTCTGTTAGGGGTTAATTCATAATTGTGAGAACAGCTTGAAGAATTTTGGCAGTGTTAAAAGATCATTCACAGGGCCCAAGTGATGTTAAGGTAGACAAAAGCCTGAGGATGAGAAAGTTAAAACTTAGTAACATGTAAGATTATGGTTAAGGGTATCTTTTAAGATTCTGTTTTATGCCATTATTTTGAGTGGGGGGAAAAAGAAGAACTGAAAAGTATATTGCTGTTCAATTTGAACTCAGCTAGATTCATAAGCTTTTCCTAGTGTGCCAATTGTATGTGACCAAAATGGATTAATTGGACCGATTACCTACAAAGTAATTAGTTTTTGTATATTAATTATTAGATAAGCCTGGAAGGAGGAGAGAATTGTTTTTAATCAATCTTAGGATTATATAAAAGGACGACTGTGATGATCCAAGTTGAGAGCACTGAGACTACTTTGCTTAGAAAAAAGACGACTTGGGAACAGTTGGAGAAATGCCATAGGAAGTGCACTTGTTCTCTGTTATTTGAAGCCAAAATTAGTTCTAAATGAGAGAAGGTGTAGATAGAACTAGTCAACGGTGGAGCAGATTGTGTCCAGAGGCAGTGAACGCCGAGTCGTTAGGGTCTCTTAAGCAAATTCTGAATGCTGGCAGTGTTGTAGAGGGTACTTCTCATTGTTTGGAAGATTGTACCAAATTATTAATAAGGTATATTTTAAATCTGAAAAAAATTATACTGCAGTTAAGTGTTTTATTATGGTATGTGTATATGTTCCTTGTATTTAAATTCTGAGAGCTAACTTACCTGCTGCTTATTCATCTACTAACTTCAGTTAACTTATAACCAGGAAATAAAATTACGTGAGCTTCCGAATTATAAGACACAAAATCTATATGCTTTTCTCAGGTCTTTACTCAGTTCATTTACATTTAGACATAGTTTAACATGCTTAATTAACTGGATCTAACTCCAGTGTATTAGAAGCAACAGATTCTGAGTGGGCCAAAAAGAAAGTTACTCGGTTGTGTCCAGCACTTTGCGACCCTATGGACTATACAGTCCAAGGAATTCTCTAGGCCAGAATACTGGAATGGGTAGCCTTTCCCTTCTCCAGGGGATCTTCCCAACCCAGGGATTGAACCCAGGTCTCCTGCATTGCAGGAAGATTCTTTACCAGCTGAGCCACAAGGGAAGCCCATCAAATAGAGGCAGGCACATTGACAAGTGTGGACAGCAACAGTCAGAAAACTGACCAATTAATTTGAAATTTGTAGCAACCCAGGCTTTTTGGTGAGATGAGAACTCTTCTGTGTTCGTGGATATTCCAAATGATAACCCTGACTGAACTTAAATAATTTGTGTTCAGTATTTTCTATTTAAGAATACCTAAATTTTAGAAAGATTTCTTTAGTTCGTTTTGTAAGACAGATATTTGGCATCTGGAGAGGGTACGTGCATTGTACAGTGTAAAGAGTTAGGACTCTAGAGCAGTAAACATAGATTTGAATCTGGGCTCTAGTATCTACTTGCCGTTCTATTAATTAAGTTTATTATTCAGTCTAAGCCTCAATCTCTTCTCCTATAAAATGAGAAATTACTGAAAAGTAAGTGTATGTAAAAGATTTGCTTATATTAGGTGTTAAGTCAATAATAGCTATTATTATTTCATTATTACCATAAAGCCTACTCTACCTTGAATTTCTTTCTCTTCAAAGAGAGTAAGAATAAACTTACCTGATAATTTTATTGTAAGTTTATATATATATTAATGCTAATAAAGATGATGACATGCTTAAAAAACCTTTTTAAAAATTGTGTAAATAATCCATGTCCACTTTACAAAAAATAGGGTATAGAAAAAAAGGATATGTATATCCCTCCCAAAAGGAGTACAGTCATCTATAATCCTCTCCCACTGTTAATATCTATGTGACGTGCTTTGTTGTTATTATCTTTGGCTGCCTGGGTCCTCGTTGCTGCACGGGCTTCTCTAGCTGTTGGTAGGCTGGGGCTGCTTCGTAGTGGGGCATGTGGGCTTCTCATTGCGGTGGCTTCTCATTGCAGAGCATGGGCTCAGTAGTTGCAGTGCTCCGACTCGAGAGCACATTCTTAGTGGTCGTGGCGCAGAGGTTTAGTTGCTCTGTGGCATGTGGCGTCTTCCTGGACCAGGGATCAAACCCACGTCTTCTACACTGGCAGGCAGATTCTTGGTTCAGTTCCTGGGTCAGGAAGATCCCCTGGAGAAGGGAATGGCTATCCATTCCAGTATTCTTGCCTGGAGATTTCCATGGACAGAGGAGTCTGGTGGGCTACAGTCCATGGAGTCACAAAGAGTCAGACACGAGTGAGTGACTAACATACGCAGACACACACACACACACAAAGCCGCCAGGGAAGCTGCGTGCTTTAAAGTGCTTTGACATCCCTATCGGATGTCACTTCTGAGCAGTGACGTCTGAAACTGATTCTACCTTACTACTGTTGGAAAACGTAAATTAGTCTCTACCCTTGCTATTCTGTGGAAAAGGAAATGGCAACCCACTCCAGTACTCTTGCCTGGAAAATCCCATGGACGGAGGAGCCTGGTAGGCTGCCATCTATGGGGTCGTACAGGGTTGGTCACAACCGAAGCGACTTAGCAGCAGCAGTAGCTTGCTATTCTCAATATGCAGTGAAAGATTGTGACATGACATAATGTTGATTTAAAGAAAGCCCTAGTTCTGGGAAGCTTTGTGTAATGAAAACAGTTTTGTTAGAGTAGTGGGTGTAGGTTGGTGCTGTGGGGCTGGATGGCCTGAGTTTGAATTCTGACTCAACCCTTTACTAGCTCCGTAAGCTACCTGAAATTTCTTAACTTCTCTGGACCTCAGTTTCTTCACATGTAAATTGGGGATAATAGTAATATCTAATTTATGAGATCGTTTTGAGGATTGAATGAATTACTCTACTTAAAGGCTTAGAGTAGTCCTGGCACAAAGTATAGACTCAGTAGATATAAATTGCTCTTATTAATTTTTAAAAGCTTAATTCTTTCTTGGGAAAAAAAAAGGATGTTTACTGGAGCAGATTAAAGAAACAAGTTAGAATGACCACAAGAGTAGTCAGTGAGATATACTGTGTGTTTTTCTTTTGAACTTGCAAAGTGATCTGAATTTTAACATTCAAAGGCTCTGTTAATTTTTCGACCCGTTTAAATCTTGTCAAGCCATGATATTCCCAATTTAGCTTCTTTCTCTACCCCACAAAATCAATTTCATTTTATGTTGTCTCATCCAGCAAATATTCTGGCCATGCTTTCAAAAGCCCAGGAAATTCTCTTTAAATCAGTTTATCTGACTATAGCTCATGGTGGTTCTGTAAGAACTTTAATTTAAGTTGCAATTTGATGTGAAGAATGTTAATCAAAGTGATAAACCCATGAACATATTTATTCTTTCAGTACACTATATCTCTTTAAAATCTCTTTCCTTTTCTTCTTAATTCCTTTTTGTTTTCTTCTTTTGCTCTTTCAGCATAGTATCTAGCAATCTGATTAATTACTGGTCAAAGAATTGCAGTTTTTCAAAACTCTCAAGAACTTTCACTAGACTTGCTAGTAGTATCTTTTTGTGTTTTGTTTTAAAGTATCAAGTACAAGTTTTTCAAGACCCTGGGGCCTACCATTGAACATTATGTGTTCAAGATTTGAGTTTGAATTACTTCATCAAGACTTAGATCCTCTTCAAAAGCCTCAAGGCTCACCTGCATTAAAGCTCTCCTTTGAACCCTCTCACAAAAATAAAAGCTTAAATTACTAAAGTCCATTAGTACCTTACCTTTTATATCCTTTTCTCTGATTTCTCTTCAATTTCCTTGGCCTTTAGGGTCTTTCATGTTGTTTATGTTCCTTTAGACTACAGCCAAGGAACCTGTACTTTCCAAAAGAATGTGCATCCCGGGCCATAAGTTTTCACTGATAGAGAAGTGTAAACTTAGCATGAGAAGCTTAGAATCAGGTCTTTTGTTGTATCCTATAAAAACCTGAGTCGACACTAAGAAGATGAGGATGAAGTGGTAAAAATATGTGAGGTCAGATTATGCTGTCAGAACCTACGTGTTTTAGAGAAAAGAACCCTCAACCTAAAAGTTAATGATTCTTAGTTTCTCAACTGGGCTTCCTGGTGAGGTAGTAAATAATTTGACTGCCACTGCAGGAGACACAAGAGACGTGGGTTCAGTCTCTGGGTTAGGAAGATTCCACGAAGAAGGAAATGACAGCCCACTCCAGTATTCTTGCCTAGGAAATCCCATGGACAGAGGAGCCTGGTGGGCTATAGTTCATAGGATTGCAAAAAGAGCTGGACACAATTTAGCAGTTAAACAATAGCAGATATCTATGTGGTTTAATCCCTCATCTTTAGATCCTTCAAGTCATATGTTACCTTCTCATTAAGGCTCTAACAACTGATTTAAAATAGTAACCTCACCACCACCCCCAAGGCACCCCTATTCCCCTCTCTGCTTTACTTTCCTCCCTGGTACTTGTCTCTGCCTGATGTCCTATTCACTAGTGTTCTCCCCAGCACCAGAACAGTGCCAGATGCACAGTAGGTGTTTAGAAGATATTTATTAAGTGAATGAATTTAACTGGTGTTCACAGAGGTATGTGTTTGGGACAGTGAGTCCTATAAACCGAATTATGGGGACCTAGTATTTTTTAATGACTTTTAAAAGGATGAATTAATTAAATTTATTTATAGCTTGCTTTGTTCTTAATATTTGAAGCAGCTTCTAAAAAGGCATATAGTACAGTGGGATGAAGACATATAAAAAGAACAAAACAAAGTGAGTGAATTAATAATAGTAACATTAAGCTGGGGTAAAGTTAATGTAAGAAGGTCCTCCATAGTGACTAAAGGCAGATTGTAAATTTGACTCGGTAAAGAATTGCTCAGAAATTATCACTGGACTTGAATGAACTCTGTTCTGTGGTACAGGTCACAGACATTTGAGTCTTACATAGGAACCCAGAAAACCTATTTGGTTTAACTGTAAGAACTTGTGAGATTACTCTTATAAAAATACTTGCTTTCTATATTAGGAAATTTCCTATTGGTATAAAATGTACACAGTCTATCCATAATAAAGCCTCTGCTGTTCTGAGTGCTGACCATCATAGCTATCAGCCTCTGCTTCTGTTGTGTTATTTACAAGGTTGATTCAAAAAGTTTGCTGTCAAAGATACCAATCAGGACATCAGTAACTCTGACTTCTCCCACTTGTAGAGTAGTATGAGATTCCAGTGGTTGGGACTTCCTTTTACGATACATAATTGGAAGCTTAGAAATAGGTTTTTCATTGTGCGATATACACATATATCAAGATACTCGTATATCAAATTATTGTATTGCATACCTTAGACTAATGTAAAGTTGTATGTAAATTATATCTCCATAAAACTAGGGGGGAAAGTTTTTATACAATCAACCACTGAATTGGGATGGAGAATTGGGAGTTAAATAGGCAAATTAGACTTCAAGAAACCTTTCACTGATAGAGCAGCCAAAATCAGAGCTATTTTGTGTACATGTGAAATTAAATGGGATGTTGTGCAGTAATATATATCTTTCTGTTCATGAGATGTATACTTTCCAAATTCTTTGTTGTCTTTTTTTTGTCATTTAAAATAAATAAATGAAAACTAAACAAAACTGAGAATTCTGGAAATGCCTGCAGGCCAGAGATAAAGGGAGGGCTGCAAGAGGGGTAGACAATAAACTCTGCAGTGTTTAATTAAACAGAGATGGCATTTTGAGACAAAAGAGGACAATATTTAGCTAAGTGGTGTTCCAGTGGCAAAATATGCTTTTATTTGACTTTTTCTTATTTTTTTACCTTTCTCCTTTCTATCTTTGACCTGGAGATAAGCAGTACTTTTGGAAGGCAACTTCTGTCCTGTCCCATTTTTCAGATAGAAGGGAAGTAAATGAATATTAGACTTTTAGGGAAATAATGAAAACATGGCTTTAAAAAAAGAATTTATGTTCCACATATTCCACAGTCAGAATATGGGGAGACAAAAGAAGACTACAGAAACATTCAGCTCAGTTCAGTCTCTCAGTCGTGTCCGACTCTTTGCGACCCCATGAACTGCAGCACGCCAGGCCTCCCTGTCCATCACCAACTCCTGGAGTTCACCCAAACCCATGCCTGTTGAGTCGGTGATGCCATCCAACCATCTCATCCTCTGTCGTCCCCTTCTCCTCCTGCCCTCAATCTTTCCCAGCATCAGGGTCTTTTCCAATGAGTCAGCTCTTTGCATCAGGTGGCCAAAGTATTGGAGTTTCAGCTTCAGCATCAGTCCTTCCAATGAATATTCAGGACTGATTTCCTTTAGGATGGACTGGTTGGATCTCCTTGCAGTCCAAGGGACTCTCAAGAGTCTTCACCACAGAAACATTGAAGTGAACAATTTGCATAAAGGAAAGGTAATTTCAACAAAAGCTTTATTTTATAACATGTTGCTAATTAAATGATCATATTGGGTTACATTTAATCTCTTAAGTATACATTATTCTAACAGTGCATAAGTATACTTTATGCTAATTTAAAATGTACTCATTTTGCTTTACATATTTTATTTGATGGAACTTTCTGTTCATTTTTTAAGGAAATCAAATGTCTCTTCATTTTGGCATTTGATGAGTAACAGTAAAAACTTGAGAACAGACAGAACTATCAGTGTAAAAATAAAGCAAAGGTCATCATATTTTCTGGCATAAGTGGTATAGGAGCAGAAAGATCTTGTTTTCAGTAAAAGTGTCGAAGTGGCAGAAAGAAAATACCCCAACAACTTTGCTGACACAAATTTTGCTACAGTGAGGACAAAAAAAATTGTCCCAGGTTTTAACTCAATATTTCCTGAACTGTGTTACTCAGAAAGGCTGATACAGCTAAAAGAGACTTTGTAAACCAAAACGGTTCTATAATGACTTAAGTTTGGAAAATGTCACATTCTTTTTTGGAAATTTAGAATGCAAATTAGCATTTTCCAAACCTATATGTGGCTAGCAAAGAGTCCAGCACCACTGAGCAACTTTCACATATGTGTGGCTGGAACTCTTTTTAATAACCCTTGGAACAAGGTTTCATTCATAGAATGAAATGCTATTCTAGATTGAAATGCTAAAATTGAAATTCATAGAAATGCTGTTCTAGATTGAAAAATAAATTTAAGATATATATTCATACATATACACATGTATGTTAATATATTCTATTATAGCATAATATTTTATATCCTCTGAAGTTAATAAATCCAGATTGTCAATGACATTTTTATCCAGTATCTTTAATGAATATAGAGGTTAGAATATCAAGATTATTTCAAAATTTGCACACATGTACTAAATTGAATGGTCACTAAATAATAGTACAGCATTCACATAGATAATCACTCGTCTTTTCCTGCAGACGCTCTCTTTACTTGTCTTGCAGTTCATCACACCCTTCAGACTTTCCTCCTCCTTCTCTGACTGTCCCTTGTAGTCCACTCTGTTTCTCTTCAGTTTTTTGACTTCTAAACACTGGAGTGCCCTAGAGATCAATCCTAGGACCTTATCTCTTTTCTACCTAGACCCATTTCTCTTCAGTTCAGTTCAGTCGCTCAGTCGTGTCTGACTCTTTGCAACCCCATGAATCGCAGCACGCCAGGCCTCCCTGTTCATCACCATCTCCCGGAGCTCACTCAGACTCACATCCATCGAGTCCGTGATGCCATCCAGCCATCTCATCCTCGGTCGTCCCCTTCTCCTCCTGCCGCCAATCCCTCCCAGCATCAGAGTTTTTTCCAGTGAGTCAACTCTTCTCATGAGGTGGCCAAAGTACTGGAGTTTCAGCTTTAGCATCATTCTTTCCAAAGAAATCCCAGGGTTGATCTCCTTCAGAATGGACTGGTTAGATCTCCTTGCAGTCCAAGGGACTCTCAAGAGCTTTAAGCCAACTTTTTCGCTCTCTTTCACTTTCATCAAGAGGCTTTTTAGCTCCTCTTCACTTTCTGCCATAAGGGTGGTGTCATCTGCATATCTGAGGTTATTGATATTTCTCCCAGCAATCTTGATTCCAGCTTGTGTTTCTTCCAGTCCAGCGTTTCTCATGATGTACTCTGCATAGGAGTTAAATAAGCAGGGTGACAATATACAGCCTTGACGTATTCCTTTTCCTATTTGGAACCAGTCTGTTGTTCCATGTCCAGTTCTAACTGTTGCTTCCTGACCTACATACAGATTTCTCAAGAGGCAGGTCAGGTGGTGTGGTATTCCCATCTCTTTCAGAATTTTCCACAGTTTCTTGTGATCCACACAGTCAAAGGCTTTGGCATAGTCAATCAAGCAGAAATAGATGTTTTTCTGGAACTCTCTTGCTTTTTCCATGATCCAGCAGATGTTGGCAATTTGATCTCTGATTCCTCTGCCTTTTCTAAAACCAGCTTGAATGTCAGGGAGTTCATGGTTCACGTATTGCTGAAGCCTGGCTTGGAGAATTTTGAGCATTACTTTACTAGCATGGGAGATGAGTGCAATTGTGCAGTAGTTTGAGCATTCTTGGCATTGCCTTTCTTTGGGATTGGAATGAAAACTGACCTTTTCCAGTCCTGTGGCCACTGCTGAGTTTTCCAAATTTGCTGGCATATTGAGTGCAGCACTTTCACAGCATCATCTTTCAGGATTTGAAACAGCTCAACTGGAATTCCATCACCTCCACTAGCTTTGTTCGTAGTGATGCTTCCTAAGACCCACTTGACTTCACATTCCAGGATGTCTGGTTCTAGATTGGTGATCACATCATCATGACTATCTGGGTCGTGAAGATCTTTTTTGTACAGTTCTTCCGTGTCTTCTTGCCACCTCTTCTTAATATCTTCTGCTTCTGTTAGGTCCATACCGTTTCTGTCCTTTATCGAGCCCATCTTTGCATGAAATGTTCCCTTGGTATCTCTAATTTTCTTGAAGAGATCTCTAGTCTTTCCCAATCTGTTGTTTTCCTCTATTTCTTTGCATTGATCACTGAAGAAGGCATCTACTCTCAAAGTTTTAGTACCTTAAATACCAAAACATTTTTAATCTCCAGCTTAGACCTCTCCTCTGAGCTCCAGATGTATAAACATCTACAAGCTTAACATGTCCATGTATGTGTCTAACATTCATCTAAAATTTAGCATGTTCAAAACTGAACACCTGATCATCCCTCTCATCAAACTTCTTTTTCATTTTTTTAATCTTGGTAATAGACAATTCTATCATTATTTTTTCTCAGCCTTGGAGTTATCCTTGATGCCCGCCTTCTCTCATGCCAACCATCTGATCCTTGAGAAAGTCCTGTGGGCTCTGTCCTAAACATACAGGCAGAGTCCAGTCACTTCTACCTCCTAACTTAACCTTCTTTCTTCTACCCTTGCCCCTTTCTATCAACACAGCAGCCAAAGTGATCTTGTTAAACAGAAGTAACATCAAGTCGCTCTGCTCAAAACTCCAGTAGCTTCCTGTCTGACTAATAAAAACCCTTTGATGTGATCTGCTTCTACTCTTCACCAGGTCACCTGTTTCAGCCTTCTCTCTGTTTTAAGGATTTTGCTGGTGCTATGCCCTGTGCTTGGAATGATCTAGAAACTGTGTGGTACTTTCCCTCACCTCCTTCAGGATCTGACTTGGAGGTCACACTAGCTACACTCCCAACTCTTCCTTCCAGCTACCACACACATACTTCTTAATCCCTTTTCTTGCTTGCTTTTTGTCCTTCTCACTGTATAATATTCCATGTATTTTCCTTATTTATCTCATCTACTTTCTCTCAGTTCTATTATATAAGCTGCATGTGAGCAGAGTGATTTGCTTTGTCTTTTATTTTCTGCTGTAACCCTAGTGCCTAGAACAGGATTTAACTCATAGTGAGTAGTGAATAAATATTCATTGAGTGAATGAATGAATCATGTATGAAACTGCTCAAGTGGTTGAATATAGTATTGCTTAATTGTCTTAATGTGGCTAAATATAAAATAATTAAAGGTTTTTTGTTTATTAAAATCAAAGTATTTTTGACATAATGGGAAAAATCCCATTAAGCTGAGACTTTCAAAATGTCAGTATACGTTTATACTCATTCGACTACTACTTATCAAACCCTGGATATTTTCAGGTATTCTGTCAGTATGCAATTAAGAAATAGTGCTTTCAATAGGTTTGTTATTGTTCAGTTGCTCAGTCATGTCCGACTCTTTGAGACCCCATGGACTGCAGCATGTCAGTTTTCCTTGTCCTTCACCATCTTCCGGACCTTGCTCAAACTCACGTCCATTGAGTCGGTGATGCCGTCCAGCCATCTCATTCTGTCGTCCCCTTCTCCTCCTGCCTTCAATCTTTCCCAGCGTCAGGGTCTTTTCCAATGAGTCAGTTCTTCGCATCAGGTGATCAAAGCATTGGAGCCTCAGCTTCAGCATCAGTCCTCCCAATGAATATTCAGGATTGATTTCCTTTAGGATTGACTGGTTTGATCTCTTTGCAATCCAAAGGATTCTCAAGAGTCTTCTTCAACACCACAGTTCAGAAGCATCAATTCTTCGGCACTCAGCCTTCTTTATGGTCCCTCTCTCACATCCATTCATGACTACTGGAAAAACCATAGCTTTGACTATATGGGCCTTTGTCGGCAAAGTAATGTCTCTGCTTTTTAATATGCTGTCTAGGTTGGTCATAGCTTTTCTTCCAAGGAGCAAGCGTCTTTTAATTTCATGGCTGCAGTCACCATCTGCAGTGATTTTGGAGCCCCAAAAAATAAAGTCTGTCACTGTTTTCATTGTTTCCCCTTCTATTTGCCATCAATAGGTTAGAACTAAGTAAGTTACTCTTGAATGGGTAACGTAAATATAGTCAATAAGTAGTAGTATTTTCTTCCTAAACCTGCCATAGCATGTAAAAATAGATGTATATAAAATGGTAGCTAATTTACTTGGAGAAAATAAGAGTGCACGTACAAATAAAAAGTCACCAAAGAAAGCTCAAGAAGAAAAGATTGACTTCCAAAATTTTATGTACTATAATGTAGTTGCCCTTGAAACCGTGTGGTATTAGTACAGATAGGTCAAAATATAAGGTGCAAGACTGAAAACCAAAATTAGACACATCATCATTAAGAGGATTATTTTGAAAAACAAAAACCTAACCTGTGAATCAGAAATTAGCATGGATCCAATTCAGAAGAAAAAGCACTAGTATATGTACTGCACATGCATATATAGAATGAAGACAAAGATGGAAACAAATACCAAGATAAAGATTTGTGAAATCAAGTTGTTTAGAGATTGTTTAATAAGCATGGAATATTAAAGTGATAACATTTTCTTAGTATACATAATTTATGCCAAAATTAAAAGTATTAATAAACAGAGCAAATAAACCAAAGTGCTTTCTGGACATGGTTTTAGATATTTTAAAAAACCATTTGCAATTACATATGGAAATTAAAAATCTTTTAAATCTAAAGTTCATATTAAACTATGGGAGGAGAACTTTTGCTTCTGTTTAAGATGTAGAAAGTTGCAAAGAGAACATTTCTCTCACTCCTAACATTAGAAAAACCTGATAATCCATAAAGACATTAACTTTTCTTGAGTCCATGAGAGAGCTGGGTTCACAAGGCAGTCAGGTAAACCGAAATTCCAAAGACAAGCCCTTCTGAGAAGAGATGGGGCACAGAACTGTTTTTACGTTTGGCAGAGCATGAGAGGAAACAGTGACCAGCATAAAAGGGTGATTGCTAAAGAAAAAGTTAAAATTTTAACGAATTCTTGATGTTTGAATATGGGGCTAGAATAACAGTCTAGAATAACTGGGAGCCCCAGACACCAGGGAGTCTGCACTCACTCAAGCTGTTTTCTATAGATCCCTTGTGTTAATTTCCTAGGGCTGCCAAAACACAGTGCCACAAACTAGAATGAGCTAAAACACCAGCAATTCTATCATAGTTCTGGATGCAAGAAGTCCAAAATCGAGGAGTTGGCTGTGCTGTCTGTCTCTCTGAAGAATGTAGGAAAGAATCTACTCCATGCCTTTCCTCTCTCTTTTTAAAAATTGATATTGGATAGTTTTTATTATTTTTAATATTTGTTTTATGTTGGAGTATAGTTTATCTCCTTGCATTTCTCCTAACTCGTGGCATTTGCTGACAGTTCTCAGTATTGCTTGCTCTGTGACCGCATGGCTGTAATCTCTGCCTTCATCTTCACATGACTGCCTTCTTTATGTGTGTGTGTCTGTGTGTCTGTGGCACCTTCCCAACATCTTAACCATTCAAGTGTTCAGTAGTGTGACCTTTATGCACACTGTGCAGCATATAAGTTTTGGCATATTGTGTTCTCATTTCATTCGTCTCAAGATATTTCCTAATTTCCCATGTGTTTTCTTCCTTGATGCGTTGGCAGCTCATAATGTGTATAATTTCCACATGTTTATGTGGAAGTTGTTTGGTTCAGCTCCTGAAGTTGTTTGGTTCTTTTTTTTATGCTTTGTCTTTGCTGATAGTCTTGTTTTGTTCATGCGTCATTTCCCTGATTTTCTTTAGTTGTCTGTGTTCTTAAGAGTGTAGCACATTGAGCATCTTTAAGACGATTGTTTTAATTCTTTGTCAGGTAATTCATGAGCCTCCATTTCTTTAGGGTCTGTTTCTGGAGATTTATTTTGTTTCTTTGGTTGAGCCATGTTTCCTCCTTTCTTTCTATGCCTTGTTTTCTGCTGGAATTTGCACATTTAAAAAAAACTGCTACCTCTCCCAGTTCTAGGGACTGGCTTCATAAGAGGAAGACCGTCACCAGTCAGCTCTACTGAAAATTCTGGGAGCCTCTTAAAGCTTCTGTGAAAATGCATCTTCTCTGAGCTTGTATGAATTGTATTGTATTGTAAGATCTTACGGAAAAACCCGAATGAACTTTGACCAAACAAGTATGTACCTTCCCAATTAGTTTCTTTTTCAGGAGTTTGTAATCTTTTGCTCCCTCTGGTGTTGATCTATAGTATTGCTGATTTTCTGGTGCTAGAACCCGTCTCTGAGCTCTCTTCTGTTCTCAGTGGGACTTGACTTCCTAGGAGCTGAGTCAGAGATGTTTCGAGTTAACCAATTTTGTGTCTCAAAATTATTTCCCTAAAGAATTCAAAAGAGTGGAGTTTTGATCTGAATAGTACCTTAGGACTTTCCTCCTACTTTAGAATGACTTTTCTGGAGAATGTTCCTAGTAGTACTCGTTGTTGCTTCCATTCTTTGAGAATGTTAGTCTTGCAATCCCATACATCTGCTGTCATTCCCTGAGTCATCTTTGCTCATTTTCTTGCCAGCCCAGGAAGGTCTTCAAGACTTCACATTCTCTTTAGTTATTGTCTGACTCTCCTTTCCTTCTCATTCAGCTGTTTTGAAAGAATTTCTGTGCCTTTTCAGTTGAAATTAAGAGAAAGGATAGGGGGAGGGAGAGATTCAGACACATTTTTTAAAAATATGGTGGTTCTTTGTATTTGCTAAAATAATTTATTAAAATATTAATTGCATCACTGTTTTAAAAGAAAATAATCTGAAGTTCTATTAAGAAGAAAATGATGAATGAATTTCAGTTCACTCATTGTAATAAATTTCATCAGTGCATTGTAGAGCTACTTTTATCAACATGGATCAATCTAAAAAAAAAAGTTGCGTAAAAATAAGTTTTGGAAGGATCTTACAAATTTTCATAAAGATGAAAAATAGTACAGTTGACCCCTTGAATAACACGAGGACTAAGGACACTGACCCCTACACAGACAAAAATCCACATATAACTTTTGACACCCCCAAAATTTACTAATAGCTTATTGTTGACAGGAAGCCTCACCTATAACATAAACAGTCAATTTATATGTATTTTGTATGTTATGTGTATTATATGTTGTATTCTTTTTTTTTAATTGGAGGCTAATTACTTTACAGTATTATAGTGGCTTTCACCATACATCGATACGAATCAGCCATGGGTTATTCTTATAGTAAAGTAAGCTAGAGAAAAGAAAATATTATTAAGGAAATCATAAGGAAGAGGAAATATAGGTACAGTTGTTTAGCCGCTAAGTCATATGCAACTCTATGCAACCCCATGAACTGTAGCCCACCAGTCTCTTTCTGTACATGGGATTTCCTAGGCAAGGAGACTAGAGTGGGTTGCATTTCCTTCTCTAATAGGTACAGTGCTGTGTGCTTAGTGGCTCAATCATGTCTGACTCTTCGCAACCAGATGAACTGTAGCCCACCAGGCTCTTTCTGTCCTTGGGACTTCCCAGGCAAGAATACTGACGTGGGTTGCATTTCCTTCTCTAATAGGTGCAGTCCTGTGTACCTAGTGGCTCAGTCATGTCTGACTCTCTGCGACCCCATGGACTGTGGCCCACCAGGCTCCTCTGTCTGTAGGGATTCTCCAGGCAAGAATACTGGAGTGGATTGCCATGCCCTCCTCAAGAGGATCTTCCCAACCTAGGTCTCAAACCTGGGTCTCCCGCACTGCAGGTGGATTCTTTTCCATCTGAGCCACCAGGGAAGCCCAATAGGTACAGTACTGTACCTTATTTATCAATACCATATGTTTACATCTGTTTATAAGATGAGCCATCTGTCTGTCAGTACCTACATCAATATTGTGTTATGTGATACAAAACATGGTGATGTTATCCATGTTACTAACACTGGACATAAAAAATGAAAAAATAATGAGATAATGTGAAAAAGAAATTCATATTTATACAGATATAACAATTTGTACATTGATAATGAAGAAGTAGCAGTATGACTGCTTTATGGAACCCGAATGTATCAGTATGATTGCTTCATGTTAGTTCAGCCTATACACTAATGAATGAATCATTATAAAATTTTCATGGCATAGATATTACTATATTATTCATAATGCAATATTAGAAACACTTTTTAAAAAGAAAACCTTATCTATGATAATAAGCTATTTCTCCATTTAGAGAGACAGGCATAGTATATGGTAATGTAATTCTATGAAAGCAAAGTTATAAAACAGAAAATGAACACATTATTTTTATATTAAATATCACTCACCTTATGCCCATATTAGGATAGACTAGTATCCATGTGTACTTTTATGCATTCATGACATAACTTTTTCTTAAGTTTTTCAATATTTCTAAGCTATCTGGTTCATCTGTGAGTTTTTCAAATTGCGACAAATTTCCAATAATTTTTCCAGTATATTTATTGAAAAAAATCCACGTGTGAGTGGACCCACACAGTTCAAACCTGTGTTGTTCAAGGTCCCACTGTACTTTTGGCGGGGATGATGAACACTATATTCAGAATAGTGATTTAAGTATTAGAGAGAAGTATGTGAATTTGCGAGGGTACCGGGAGTGTTTGAAAATTTGTCTATTTTGGAAATTATCTGACAGAATTATGGAAAGATGAGAGAGTGGTGGGAAAGAGGTGAGTTTTAAAGTTAACTTGTGGATTAAAATTGGAAAGCTTTTTGGACTCTTAGGCAGCTCTGGAGGCTGGTTGGCTGCTTTCTCTACTTGTCTCCCATGGCCTCTGGATTCTAACCGAGAAATGATCTTACTGAGTCTGTTGGTCGCAGTGTGATAGGGAATGCTGCCACAGTAATACCCCTGTTTCAAACATGGGTCCCTGGGTTAGGACAGCAGGATATGCTCACACAAAATAGTGTTTCCCAGAAAGGGGCAGCGGAGTGCAGCACTTCCTAAGAGATGAAGACACAGGCTTTCACCCACTGCAGTTTGCCCTTTCTCGGCTTCCTGTGCATCTCTGTCACTGTGTAATCACATAGCACAGTAATTGATACATATCTGCCTGTCTTACTAGATTGTTAGTTCTTCAAGCACTCATTCTTAAGTACACAGTAGGTGCCTAATGAATGTTTGTGGAATGAATGCAAATGAGCATACCCTTCCAAGAGATATAATACGATTAGTAAAAATATGTAGGTATACCTTGGTATATGAAAGTGTAAAGTGAAAGTCACTCAGTCATGTCTGACTCTTTGTGACCCCATGGGCTTTACAGTCCATGGAATTCTACAGGCCAGAATACTGGAGTGGGTAGCCTTTTCCTTCTCCAGGGGATCTTCCCAACCCAGGGGTTGAACCCAAGTCTCCTGCATTGCAGGTGGATTCTTTACCAGCTGAGCCAAAGGGAAGCCCAAGAATACTGGAGTGGGTAGCCTATCCCTACCCCAGTGGATCTTCCTGACCCAGGAATCAAACTGGGGTCTCCTGCATTGCAGGCAGATTCTTTACCAACTGAGCTATTAGGGAAGCCCTGGTATACGAAATATGTAGCCAAATGGGATCTTTTTTCATAGCTGATATATATGTTACACATTAGAATAACAATTCTTAAACATTAGAATCATCCTGGAGGACTAATTTAACAAAAAACAGATTGTGTGTGTGTATGCATGCACGCATGCACGTGTTTTAACAAAAACACAGACTGCTAGGCCCTAACCTAGAGTGTCTAATTCAGTAGGTCTGGGTGGGGCCTGAGAATTTACATTTCTAACAAGTACTCAGGTGGTACTGATGCTGCTGGTCCAGAGACCATAGTTGAGAATCATCGCATTAGAAAAATCCTGGGAAAAGAATATGGAGATGCACAATGAGAACAGCAAAGTCACATGTCTCTTTCCTCTAAGTATCACTCCTTTTGGAAATGCCTCCTAAAGAAAATGAAAAAAAAAAAAAAAGAGAGAGCGAAAGCAAATTATTCTAACAAACAAATTTTGCTATTTTGCTGTATTGCAAGTGGACTATTAACCGCCGTTGCTTCCAGGTCCTACTTTATACAGTGGGGATAACAGCATATTTTTAAATTGAAAATATCTTGCAAGGTTATTGTGAAGATTAAGTTTTCAGAACAATGTCTGGCTTAGTACATATTAGCTATTCTTATATTTTTGGTTAATAAGTTGCAAAACTAACCATAGAGAAGAAAAGAGAAAGAGAGAGGTCTGAGCAGAAGATATCAATGTAAGAGTCAATAGGATATAAGAAGTCAGTAAGGGAAAATGTTAGTCATTCAGTTGTGTCTAACTCTTTACAACCCCATGGACTGTAGCCCACCATGTTCCTCTGTTCGTGGAAAGAGGAAGAATACTGGAGCGGGTTGCCATTCCCTTCTTCAGGGGGTCTTCCTGACTCAGGGATTGAACCTGGGTCTCCCACATTGCAGGCAGATTCTTTACCATCTGAGCCACCAGGAAAGCCCTACTAAGAGAAAACCCTGAACAAAAAAGGCACAAGATATTTTTCCTTTACACGTGAAAATGAAATTGTACTTTAGAAGCCAAAAGACCTCTTGACTTTGCATTTGAGAGTTTACTGTTTGGGAACTCTATTCATTATGCTGTAATGGCCTATATGGGAAAAGAATTTTAAGAGTAGATACATACTAATAATGTCAAATGTGGTTTTTTTTCTTCTTTTTACTAACTAGATGAGAATTGTGAGGTAGAGACAGAAGAGAGAAGTGCTTGGAAGAAAGCAATTTGATTATCTAATTTTTCCTTCCTCCCTGCCTCCAGCCTGTACACTTTTATTCCAGCTTCATTTCAAAAATCAGGTTGCAGTTGTACATGAAATTATTATCCCATTTACTGTGCCTTCCTAAACTGGAGGCCATAGGGACTGGGAACATAGTGAGCTGTAATTATTGTGATGTCATGCTAATGATTTAAAATTTTTCTTTAAAAAATATTTTATATTCTTTAGATAGTACTGAAGCCATTCCAGCCACTATTATAAAATAGTGCTGAGATATTCTAGGAAAAATATTAAGGAGCAGCCCTCCCTTTGCTGAACTTGCCCTGATACTCTTTCCCCATTCACTCTTGTGTACCAATTCATCTCTACTTCTGAAATACGAATATATTCTGTCGAAACTGAGATTATGAAATGTTTGATTTTTTTTTTTTTTTCTGTGCTGTAAACAGCATTTGAGAGCAAGGTAGATGACTGGGCTCAAATTCCAGAGCGTACTTATCGTACTTTCACCTTCTGAAAATTAGGGAGAAAAGTGCCAAGGGTGAAACTAGGGGTGTGGCCTAGATTGGGGAGATACTTTGTTTCCATTCCACATAATTCCCACTGTTGCTTATACTCTGTATTGATTTTCTGTGGTTCAGGGTTGGTTTCAGGACTGCCTCACACTTGAAAGGACAGGTTTTGCCATAAGCCTTTTCGCAGTAAATCTGAAATAACTTCCTCTCGGTGAAAATATGTATTTTAGAAAATCTGAAGTAAAGCAGAAACAATAAGTGCTTTATTATTATGCAGGTAGTTATGCTAATGTAACAGGAATTAAATGTGTGGACTAAGATTCTCACTTCAGCATTATCTACTGACATACTTAAAAAGTGGGCTTTGATAGCTTGGAGCTATACAAGATGAATTTTTGAATTGGGTGATTATGTGAAGTTTTTCTGTGTATAATTGACCCTATAAATACATACTGTCAAATACAATTAAATTTAATCTTTTCTTAAATGGTCCAAGGGGAAAAAGCATTTCATTTTGTGTAAAGTTTATTGATTCATCAGCAATAAAAATCTGAGTTCAAGGTACAGAGACAGACACCACTTGGCATGCCATTATAATGTGTCATGTGAAAGTAGTTTCTGTTTGCAATTTCCAGATAGATACTCCAGAACTGACAGGGGAATTCCAGCAAGGTCACTCACCTATTCAAATTTTGAAGAAGGAAAAATAGCAAAGGAAAAAGAAAAGGCTTCGTGTAAACATTAACCTATTTGCTTTTAAGTAGCTCTCTCTTTTCTTTTTTAAATATTGAAAGGAGAGCTCAAACTGGGTTTCCTTTATATTCCAAATCAAAAATAATAAATTTAATTAACTTGGAAGTTAAGTTTATATCTCTGTGGTCTATTATAGCTCTTCTGCATTGGCAAAATATCCAGTGCTTAGGAAAATAGTTTCCCAATGTCCAGCTCTTAAAACACAAAAAGAGAGAGTAGAGGCAGGAATTCTTAAACTGTTTTCATTGCGTTTTCTTTGATAGTTACATCAGATGAAACAGATCTAGTTCTTGTTCTTGAGGCTTAATAACCTGCCCTTAAGTGACACTGAGAAACAGGCATTTGACTAAGTAAACATGGCTGGATGTACATGATGAATTAAAGTATTGTCAGTCCCTAAATGTCTTTTGTGTGGCCTAAATACACAATGAAATGTGGACTGTTCAGAAAATAGCAAGAAGAGTTATTCATCCATAGGCTGGCAGTTTATTCAGTCCTGATTCTTTAAATCTGTGTTTTATTTAATGTTAACATTTGCATAATGATAGCATATTGAATTTAGTCTTAACTTCTTGTTATGGTATAGCTTACAGATTTTTCCTGTTGCAAACAGTGTGTGCGTTTGTAGGGAAAGGTTCAGTGTCTGACCTGTGGTGGTCTGTCTAGTTTGATGCTTTCTGTCCCTCCTGTTCCATGCACCTCATACTGTTGCAGAGATCACAAGTGATTTGCTA
Source organism: Ovis canadensis (assembly GCF_042477335.2). NCBI lineage: Eukaryota > Metazoa > Chordata > Mammalia > Artiodactyla > Bovidae > Ovis > Ovis canadensis. The sequence goes on along the minus strand of NC_091245.1, from coordinate 205,035,128 downwards.
TCTACTGGGGGACAAAGTAGGGCTTTTATAGAAGATGTTTCTTAAACACTGAGTAGATATAAAATATTTATAAAAGATCTGTAATGCTTATGGAATAACTATATGCAAAACATATGTATCCCTACCGCCCAGTTTTACAAAAGCAATATGACCATTATTCTCTAATATCTCCTATGCACTCCTCTGTGATCCCAAGCTTTTCATCCTCCCTCAGAGGTAACCAATGTTCTGATTTTTTTTGGGGGGGGTGCCGCAATCTGCAACTTGTGGAATCTCAGTTCCCCAACCAGGGGCAGAAACTGTACCCCTGCAACAGAAGCACAGTGTCCTTCCAGAGAATTTTGTGTTAATAATTTTCTTGCCTTTTTTCAATGGTTTTATCATGTATCTGTGTATCCTTAAACTGTTTATATATTAGTTTTATTTGTTCTTGAGTTTTAAAACAGTAGACTTATATTGTATGTGTTTTTCTGGAACTTAACTCTTTTGGGGATCAGTGTTACAGTCTTAGATCTATCCGTGTCAATGTGTATAGTTGTTGTTCATTAGTTTTCACTGGGGCATAACTTTGCATCATATGAGTATTCCAGAATTTATTAGCAGAGGAGTTGATTGATGAACATATGAGATAGTCCCATTTTTAGTTATTATGCACATTGCTCCTATATGTATACATATTCCTGAATATACATCTGCCACATACATGTAAGAACTTCTCAGTGTTTCCCAACCCTTTTCATGCCATAGCACACATGGAAAATTATAGATAATATTTGTACAAAGCTTTCCATTACAGGAATGAAGCTGTGTCTCTGGCCTGGGGGCTTCTTCTTGGCTGAAGGATTGAGGAGATCCATATCTGGGCCCTCCTGTGAGATCCACCCCTGGGCACCCTCTATTTGTTGCCCACCAGGGTGCCATGGAGCAGCAGTTAGGAAGCTGGGTTGAGGTGTGTACCTGGGACTTAAATTGCTGGTTGTAGGAACATGCTGCTTCATCTTTTCTAGATCATAACAAATTGCTTGGTGACACTAGTAATTCCCTTTAACTGATATCCAAAGTGCTTGTATCAATTCTTGTTCCTTTAATATATATTTAGGACAGAAAGGGAATCACTGAGAATTCTACCACTCTCATGATAATTAAGGTGAAGTAGGAAAACAGATGATGTGATCACTCACCTAGAGCCAGACATCTTGGAAAGTGAAGTCAAGTGGGCCTTAGAAAGCATCACTACGAACAAAGCTAGTGGAGCTGACGGAATTCCAGTTGAGCTGTTTCAAATCCTGAAAGATGATGCTGTGAAAGTGCTGCACTCAATATGCCAGCAAATTTGGAAAACTCAGCAGTAGCCGCAGGACTGGAAAAGGTCAGTTTTCATTCCAATCCCAAAGAAAGGCAATGCCAAAGAATGCTCAAACTACCGCACAATGGTACTCATCTCACATGCTAGTAAAGTAATGCTCAAAATTCTCCAAGCCAGGCTTCAGCAATACGTGAGCTGTGAACTCCCTGACATTCAAGCTGGTTTTCGAAAAGGCAGAGGAACCAGAGATCAAATTGCCAAAATCCGCTGGATCATGGAAAAAGCAAGAGAGTTCCAGAAAAACATCTATTTCTGCTTGATTGACTATGCCAAAGCCTTTGACTGTGTGGATCACAAGAAACTGTGGAAAATTCTGAAAGAGATGGGAATACCACACCACCTGACCTGCCTCTTGAGAAATCTGTATGCAGGTCAGGAAGCAACAGTTAGAACTGGACATGGAACAACAGACTGGTTCCAAATAGGAAAAGGAGTACATCAAGGCTGTATATTGTCACCCTGCTTATTTAATTTATATGCAGAGTACATCATGAGAAACGCTGGACTGGAAGAAACACAAGCTAGAATCAAGATTGCCGGGAGAAATATCAATAACCTCAGATAGGCAGATGATACTACCCTTATGGCAGAAAGTGAAGAGGAGCTAAAAAGCCTCTTGATGAAAGTGAAAGAGGAGAGTGAAATAGTTGGCTTAAAGCTCAACATTCAGAAAACGAAGATCACGGCATCCGGTCTCATCACTTCATGGGAAATGGATGGGGAAATAGTGGAAACAGTGTCAGTCTTTATTTTTTTGGGCTCCAAAATCACTGCAGATGGTGATTGCAGCCATGAAATTAAAAGACGCTTACTCCTTGGAAGAAAAGTTATGACCAACCTAGATAGTATATTCCAAAGCAGAGACATTACTTTGCCGACTAAGGTCCGTCTAGTCAAGGCTATGGTTTTTCCTGTGGTCATGTATGGATGTGAGAGTTGGACTGTGAAGAAGGCTGAGCGCCGAAGAATTGATGCTTTTGAATTGTGGTGTTGGAGAAGACTCTTGAGAGTCCCTTGGACTACAAGGAGATCCAACCAGTCCATTTTGAAGGAGATCAATCCTGGGATTTCTTTGGAGGGAATGATGCTAAAGCTGAAACTCCAGTACTTTGGCCACCTCATGTGAAGAGTTGACTCGCTGGAAAAGACTCTGATGCTGGGAGGGATTGGGGGCGAGAGAAGGGGACGACAGAGGATGAGATGGTTGGATGGCATCACCGACTCGATGGACGTGAGTCTGAGTGAACTCCGGGAGTTGGTGATGGACAGGGAGGCCTGGCGTGCTGCGATTCATGGGGTCTCAAAGAGTCGGACACGACTGAGCGACTGAACTGAACTGACTGAGGAAAACAAAATAATGTATTATTCCCTAGGATATCAATTCAGATTTGCTTCCTCAAAAACATGAGACTGTCAGCATTTCTTTAAGAAGTGACAGCAGAGAGTTACAGGAAGTAGATGATGTTCAGAAGTGACAACATGGCTCTGCAATTTGTAATTGACTGTGAAAGCTAACAGTCCAGGCTGAATGAAATACGTGTGAAAGCTGTAATTTTGTCTTTCAGGTTCAGTGCTGCATTACCTTTTTGTTTCTTAGCCTCAAGAGGTACTTTCAGACAAGGTATACATGGTGAAGTAGTGAAAGCTATTTGCTATGTTGGTAACTTTTATTGGGTTGGCCAAAAAGTTTGCTCAGGTTTTTCAGTACCGTCTTACAAAAACCCAAACGAACTTTTTGGCTAACCCTATAGTTTAGAGATTCAAACGTTTAGAAAAGAAGCTGGTGTAACTATTCTTAAAATTGATTTTCTTTTGAATAGTAAAAAATCCCTAAGTATCAGAATTACAGTAGGGTAGTAAATGATGTTGATATTAATTTCTTCCTTCAGATGACATTAGACTAGATAGTTGATTTTTTTTTTAATTACTAATCCTACATAGTTTGCCATGACATTTTCAAGAAGCATCTGTATATCACCTACACTGTTACTGCTCTAATGGTTTTCTCACACAAAAGATTTAAAAGAAATCTTTACTTGGTGGAAGCATTGCCTTGTGGTTTGTGGACCAAGGCTGTTTAAAATTAGATGGAAAATACCAGAGCAAAGCTTTCAAATATATCCTTAAAGCATTTGCCTGCAATGCAGGAGACCTGGGTTTGATCCCTGGGTCTGGAAGATCCTCTGGAGAAGGAAATGGCAACCTATTCCATTACTCTTGCCTGGAAAATCCCATGGATGGAGGAGCCTGGTAGGCTACAGTCCATGGGGTCGCAAAGAGTCGGACACGACTTAGCAACTTCACTTCACTTCAATGCCAAAGCAGTATGTTAATTTACTTAGCAGGAAATTACATATGAAAACTACACTTGCATTTTACCAATAGACCATGCACTACACATCCGCCAAGATTTCAGCTGTTTTGTTATAAATTAGAATTTGAAGCATAGTCACCAATTCTTGCGTTAACATCTGTGTTTACAGTATATGTCTGTATGTGTATGCTTATACATACACATTTATGCATGTGTATATGCACGCATACCACACATACATACATATTTACCCTATGTATATATATAAATTGTATATATGTCTGTATATATTTACACGCACATATATATATGGTATTGGTTGGTACTTAGTATATATTCATCATTCTCAAATAACATTGATAAAGCATCTAAGTATAGTTGACAGTGTGACTTCCTTCTCAGTATGTAGCCAAGCTCACTTATAGACATAAAAGATAAATAAGATATGGAAATATAAAATAATGGTAAATATGATAAATCCAATATTTTGTTCATTATTTTTCTTCTTTGAATGTGAAATTTTATTGTAATTTGCCATGTGGGGCCATAGTTCACTGAGTTATTTTTAAAATTATAGTTATCTTGAGTTTTAGTAGCAAGACTGCATTTCAGGATAGCTGACCATTATATTGGTGCTTCTCAAATTTCTGCCCAAGTACCCCTTTATGGAAGTGGAGAATGAATTTGTAGCCCTAAAAGTAAGAAGGTGACCCCCATGCTTGAAATTTTAGGACCTGTTTGAATTTTAGAAACATATGCAAATTTTGCATTCTTCTCTCTTGTTTGTAAATTTTCCTCCTAATGAAGCTGATTCTACAAAACAATCTATGCCATAGCTTCATATACCCAGTTTGAGAAGCATGATAATAAATGGAATCCCATTTCTTGAAGGCCTTTGACTCAGAATTGCTCTCTTCTAAGAAAACTTCGATTTTTGTGATCTGGGCTCCATTTAGGCTTCACCGAAAGTGAAAGGGTCTCCTGAGTGACCTCCTTTGCCATCAGTTCTCTCTCTTTAACCCATCGTGATGTGTTCTTTTGTATATCCTCACTTCTTGTACAGTACATTTGATGGAATACCTCTTTGATCTTTTATCTTGGTTTCCCAGAAATTACCTCACCATGCTTGTTCTCAAAAGCCTCTGCCCATTCCTTCCCTGTCTTCTTTGCTACGATGCTCTTCCCCCTAACTGTGGTTCTGTTCTGCAGCTCACCTTTGGCCTCTCCTTCCTTCCTCTGTATCATCTTTCTCAGCTATCCCAGTCTGTCCTCTCCCCTGAACTCTCATTCTCTAATATTCAGAGGCCTTTTGGACGATCGAACTAAAAGATTTAGGGTCACTCTCACATCCCCAGTGCCTTGCACAGTGCCTGGCGTAGTAAGTACCAACAAATATTTGCTGAATGAATTAATTAAATGTATCTCATTCCCCTTCAAACCAGCTTCCTTTTCCAATTTTCATCTTTTGTCCCTAGTTTCATTATTCTTATCTCTCTCCACTACTGCAAATATTTTATTTTTTTCTTCTGAAATATGTTATATCTATGTTAGTTCTTTTCATTGTGTTTTCATGACTTACCCTCAGGCAGGCCTTCATCACCTCATGCCAGGATTACTCCCACAGTTTCTCATTTGGCCTCTTTGATTCTAATCTGTCCTCTCTCCAAGCCATTTCCACCATAGCTGCCCTATTAACTTGTTAAATGTTTCTTGTGTTAATAAACTTTTTATTTAGGGAGTAGTTTTAGATTTACAGAAAAGTTTGCAAAAATAGTACCTTCACCTAGTTTCTCAGATGGTAACATCTTATGTAACCATGGCTCATTTGTCAAAATTAAGAAGTTAACAGTGGTACGTGACTATTAACTAAAATCCAGACTTCATTTGTTTTTTGCCAGATTTTTTACCACTCTACTTTTTCTTTTCCAGGATGCCATATTGCCACTTAGCATATCTATATTTTTAAGTAGGTAACATCAGCTTGGGAAAAAATTCAGAAAGGACAAAAGGATGCATAAGTCTCCTTCTCACCTTTGAACCATAGCTACCAGTCCCTTCCCTAGAGAGAACCCACTGTTTCTGGATGCTTGGATGTTCTTCCAGAGAGATTTTCAGTGTATTCTGTCTCTCTCTCTGTCAAACATACACACGCAGATAGTTGCATTCTACATATAGTGCTCTGTACTTTACCTTTTTAAACTTAATACAGCTTGATCATTCTTTATCAGCAACATAAATATGCCTTGTTTTCTTATTACACTGGGTATCTGCGCTATAATTTACCAGTTCCCTTCTCATTGACATCTTTAACTTTTGCAAACAATGCTGCAGTGAATATTTATGGACATGTTATCATTTTATATATGTATTTTTTAGTTATTGCTGGGTCAGAGGGGATATGTATTCATAATTTGATTGCCAATTTGCTTTTCAGTGGTTTTACCGATTTATCCTCCATTATTTACCCATAACTTCACCAACACTGTGCCTTATGTGACTTTGAACTTTGCCAATTTGATAGGTTAAAATGATGTCTTTGTATTTTGAACTGTATTTCTCTTATAATGAATGAGATAGAGTCTTTTTATATATTTAAGAGCCATTTATATTTCTTCTTTTGTGAACTGTTCATATAACTTTGCCCATTTTTCAATTTGGTTATTAATGTACTCATAATTTTATTTTCCTTCTTTAAAATATTTCAATTTTACCTATTTTCTAATATACTAAGTTTAAATCCTAGTTCCCTTTTCAAGACTTTACATCATATGTCTCAGCCCTAGTTTTGCACTACTTTCCAACAATCACTACTGCTCTGGGTTTTATACTCTTACAAGGGCACACAGTACTCACCCCAGCCTTCTTTCATAGTGGCCCCCATCTCCTCCCTCCACTATGTCTCTGCTTTTGAGACAGAGATTGTTTTCACTTCCTACAATTGGGAAAACTTCCTTTTAATTTCAAGTAGACTTCTGGAAAGAATAATTAATTGATAGTTTGTAAACTCTTAGAAAATGATAATCACTGAGACAGCGCTGAAAAACAAAATGGAACAACTGCTGACATAGTACTAACCACGTCTCCATTTCCAGACACGTTCTAGTGGACTGGCACGCTGCAGACACACCTTTATTATTAAGGCATTGATTTCATCCTTCTGATATACTTGAGAAGTTAAAAACACTATAGGCTACATGACAGTAAGTGTTTTTGTAGCTGATCCGACTTGTGTACAAAGAGTATTGATTTATGGACCGAGGTCAAATTGAAGATCTCTGATAACAGGACTCTGTTCTCTGTTTCAGAATTCTGTTCTTGATCTTGATTACTCAGTGTTTATTTATTGATAACTTGGTAAATACATGGAGATGAAGTCAGTGCAGTTAGGGTTAAAAAGATATTTCTGATGACAGAGTACAGAGGCATGATTCAAAATTACCTTAATATTAGAAGGATGGGCTAAGAGGGGAAGGACGGGGTGAACGGATACTTATGGAGTTTGGGATGGACATGAACACACTGCTATATTTAAAATGGATAACCAACAAAGACTTACCGTATAGCACATGGAACTCTGCTCAGTGTTATATGGCAGCCTGGTTGGAAGGGGAGTTTGAGGAAGAGTGGATACATGTATATGTATGGCTGAGTCCCTTCACTGTTCACCTAAAGCTATCACAACATTGTTAATTGGCTATAACTCAATACAAAACAAAAAGTTATAAAGAAAAAAAAGCAAGCTACCAAGTTTGTCAGATTTTTAAAAACCAAATTTTAAGTTTTTTTTTTTCTTCATCAGACTTCATTTGGCATATTCTATCAGTTTTGGGTTTATGTTTTCAAAAAGACATTTTGAAATTAAAGTACCTATATTTCTACTGCTGCCATAAAAAGTGGTCACAAGCTTAGTGGCTTAAAACAACACAAATGTATTATCTAACAGTTCTGTAAGTCAGAAATCCAGTGTGGGTCTCATGAGGCTAAAACCAAAGTTTTTTCAGGGCCGTGTCCCTTTCCAGAGGCTCTAGAGAATGTTTCCTCTGGCCTTTTCCAGCTTCTATCAGCCCCCTTTCTCCATCTTCAAAGCCAGCAAGAGCAAGTCAAGCCCTCACATTGCCCCTCTCTTACCAAAGCTGGGAAAAATTGGACATATCCAGATAATCTCCCTCTCTCAAAGTTCTTAACCTTAACGGCATCTACAGAGTCCCTTGGCTATTAAGGTAACAGATTCCAGTGATCAGGGAATGAACATCTGTGGAGGAGGTCATTATTCTGCCTACCACAGTGCTTATTGCAGAAAATCACCAAGATAGTGAAGGGGCCAAATTAGGTACAAGAATCAGACTAAGAAAAATTGAAGATGATTCCAAATATATTGCTTAGGAGAGAATAAGATAATGTTTATAAAGTGATTAGTGTAGTTAAATACATAGTAAATGGCTTTTGCTCCAAAGGCTAATGCTACAAATTATGGAAATATAGTAGCTCAGAGGAAAAGAAGCTTAGGGATGTGGAAAAGGATGACGCAGCATAATATTTTATCTTGTGAAGATCTTAATTTGGTGGGGGTCGGGGGGAGGATCTTAAGTTCTCACTTTACATTAGGTCAGCAAGTGGTTTCAATGTCAGAAAGCACTACGTTTAATAAGAACCCTGCGTTGTTTCCCAGCTAGTGAAAGAGCTGGGGCGAATGGAGGTAATGGGGAACTATAATGGAAAAGCAACTTTCTGGCCTCTTTCTGCCGTGATTATACAATGTATGCACTCTGAGGAGACGGGAGAACTTTTATGAAGCAAGATTTTTGAATCCCAGAGGATTATTGTGTTGGTTGGTTGGTTTGGTTTTTCTAGGAACACAGGGAAATTCCCTCTGAAACCAAAACCCAGCCATCAGAGATTAGGAGACTCCTCAGGCTTTCTCTGTAATCTTCCATAAATTTGCGTCTTTAAGCATGTCCAGGTAAACCTCTGAGAAGTCGCTGATAGGTGGTTATCAAGCAGAAGTTTAATGAACAAACCCTCCCACCTTGTTGGGCGGTAGCTTCCAAGGCCGTGGTAAATGTGTATCAGTGAACCTGACCCAGAACCAGCCAGGAAGGGAACCAAGTTTAGTCTGTGAGGAAGCAGGCAGCTGCTGGTAGTTTCATGCTGTCTGATCCGACTTCAGGTTGCTGCAGTGTAAGTATTTTTTTAAAAATATTTTTATATTTGAATGTGAAAGCATTGTGGAAACAATTTCTAAGATTAAATTAAGGTACTAAATCTTGTATACTAGACCTACTTGCAAGAAAGTTTCAGCATTTCACAATAGTTTTATTTCATTTTATTTTTTTTAAGAAAAGGGAAGTCCGAAAGTCTTTCAGCAAGTGTTCTGCTAACGCAGGTCCTCCTGCTTGCATGAGATGACTTTTAATATCATGTCTTTGATTGAGCAAAGGTGCTTACGGTCAGGAAGTAAAAGTAATGGAATATATATCTGGTGCTCAAAGATTGATTATTTCCAAGTAGTGCTGCAGTTTCTCCCTGATGTTCTTAATGGTTGCTGTCTCTTTAGTTTAGGCTCTTATTACAAGATTATGTTAGCAAATATTTAGTAGTCTCTCAGGTAATTAAACTGGAGCTTTTGATGTTCAAAGAAATCAAATGAATGAGAACTAAGTAGAACTAACATGATTTAATCAGATACTGGGATCCTAAATTTGAGAGCAACAGAGTGTATTTTCAAAGAGGAGGAACTTTGTGAAATGGATGGAAATGGCAAGCAGCCTTAGAAATTTCTTCCAACTTTGGAGAAATATGTTTTTAAGACTTTGGCATATGTACTAATTTTCCAGACTAAATTCCCCATACTGTCCTATGTAAAATAAATTTCATATATGAAGTGAAAATTGTTGCAATTCAGCTGTTGTAGTTCTGCTTTGGTACTAGGATTCCAGGAACTACTCATTGTTATACAAACATTGACTCTACTGAGTGCAGCTATGAGAGTGTTAAGGTTGCATTTGGTGCTAGAGAGGTTGTTATTTTCTGTTTCTCTTTTGCCATGATATATCTGAGAGAAAAAAAAAATCTTGGTACTGGAAAATGGTATAACTTTGAACAGAGAAACAAATTTTGATGTGGTTAATATATAAAAGTTATAAAGGCTGGCAGTGGGCCAGTAGCCTTTCAGATCATTCAGGAAGTACTGATTGTTTATATGGAAGTACTCTGGGTTTCCCCTTTGCTCTAGCTTCACATCAGACCTCAGGGACGTTCAGTTTCTTTTTCTAGTCTGCCTCTTATTCCTACTGGACTTGAGTGAGAGCCCACATGGCACTACTGGGCCCCAGCTGACCCTTGGTGGGATAGAAGCCCAAGTCACACTGTCCTAAGCAGGTTCTAGGACTGTAATAAAGTGAAACCTTGGTTCATCCTGTAGACGGCTGAACTGCAATGATTCTAGGTTCCTGAGCTGACTAAAACTTTGCCAACTCAATAGCTGTTGCTGGGCCAGGTTACTTATTTAGTTATCAGTTCATGGGGGGGGGGGGGGTTGGGTGTCCTGGAAGAGAAGCCAGTATGGCAGGTGACACTATTACCAGGGAAGCAGCTATTTACTAACCGTATTTGAAGTATTTTGGTCCTTTAACCACCTGGAGGAACACACAGGTGTGCCCGGGCTTAATCTTAACCAGATACTGTCAGGTTTTTTTTTTTTTTTAAAACCAACTTCCAGTAGCTGTCTCTAACACCCAGACCATTGCACATACCCCATGAAGCCTGTATGATCTGCTTTCTGACCACCTGTTAAACATCATTGCCTACTTCATTCACTTCACAAAGTTTGCTCCAGCTACATAAATGTCTTGGTGTTTCTAGAACACATCAAGCGTGTTCCTGCCCCAGGGTGTGTGCTGCCCTGCCAGGACAACTTTCCCCTGCAGTATTTCTGCCTTCCTTCCATTCAGGTCTCTACTCAGATACCCCCTCCTCAGAGGCACCACCACCTCACTTCCGCTACATTGCTTCTTTTTCCTTCATCCTGATTTACTTTTCTTAAATAGCTACTTGGCGTAATTTAATCAGTAAAATATATAGTCTTTCCCACTGGAATAGAAATTCTATGAGGGGCAAGAACTACATCTTGTTCAGTGCTATATTGCCAGTGCCCCAAATAGTGCCCACTGGACATACAGTATGTTCTTGGTAAACATTTGTTTCATGAATAATTTAATGTCAGTTGGTACCACTGAAATTTACTTCTAACCATAGGAACTCCACTCCGGTATTCTTGCCAGAGAATCCCAGGGACAGAGGAGCCTGGAGGGCTACAGTCCATGGAGTCGCAAAGTCAGCAACTAAGCGCACGCACACACACACACACACATACACACACACAGGAATTTTCAATGAATTTTTTGAATAGGTGATATATTCACATGGTTCCAAGACCAAAATATATTAAAAAGTTATTTTGAAAAAAAAAAAAGTTATTTTGAAATCTTCCCACCCCAGTCCTCTATCCATTCAGGACCTCCAAATCACTATTATAATTTTTATTACTATTACTATATTTTATTATTATCCTTTTCCTATATCTAGAGTTTCTTTATATATCAAGGAATTATAAAATTATAAATAGATTCCTACTTTCCTCCTTTTTACATACACTATTATATATACTGTTAATTTTATCACTTATATGTTGAACCTCTTTCCATAACAGTACATGATAAGCGTTCTCATTTTAAAATAGCTGTATAGTATTCCACTGTAGAGATGTCTGCTGGGTCAGTGGTAAAGAACCCACCTGCCAATGCAGAAGACGTGGGTTCCTCCCCGGGTCGGGAAGATCCCCTGGAAAAGGAAATGGCAGCCCACACGAATATTCTTGTACTCCCCCAGCAACAAACATATAAGAGAGTACTATCAGACTTTCAGATTTTTGCCAATCTGATAACTTAAAAACTGGTTTCAGCATATTTTGTTAAGAATTCATAATAAAATTTGTGTTAAAGTTTTAAAAACACTTTAAAAATTTTAAATTGTGATTTAAAAAAATGTAACATTTATCATCGTAACCATTTTTAAGTGTACAAATCATTAGTTTTAAGTACTTTAACACTGTTATGAAACAAATCTCTGGAGCTTTTTCATCTTGTAAAACCAAAACTCTTTACCTACTAAATGGCAACTCTCCATTTTCCTCTCCCCCATTTCCTAACAACCACCATTCTACTTTCTGTTTCTGTGACTCTGACTAGCACAGATACTTCATATAAGTGGAATTATACAGTTTTTTGTCTTTCTCAATTTAATTTTTAGTTGGAGGGTAATTGCAATGTTGTGATGATTTCTGCCATAGATCAACATGAATCAGCCAAAGGTATGCATATGTCTCCTCCCTCCTGAACCTTGCTCCCAACCCCCTCCCCATCTCACCCCTCTAGGTTGTCACAGAGCACCAGCTTTGGGTTCCCTGCCTCATACAGCAAATTCCCACTGTGTCTTTTACAGATAGTAACACTTTTTGTTTTTTTGTGAGGCTTGTTTCACTTAGCATAAAGTGTTCAAAGTTCATCCATGTTGTAGCAAATGACAAGATTTCCTTCCTTTTTAAGGCTGAATAATGTTCAAATGTTCCATTGTGTTGTAGATATCACATTTTGTTTATCCATCTATAGATAAACCCAAAAGTGGGATTGCCGGATCACATGGCAATTCTATTTTCATTTTTTGATAAACCACTATACTGTTTTCATAGTGGCTATACCATTTTAGTGTTATTTTAATTTTCATTTCTCTCATTTTGAGTAGGGTTGAGTATCTTTTCATGTTCAAAAGAAACTGCCTTGTGTGTGTGTGTGTGTGTGTGTGAACTGTTTCTATATTTGTCCTTAGTAGGATTTTTTCTATTATTAATTTGACAATATTTTTTGCTTTTGTGCCTCTGAGTTTTCTGAATTTAGAAGCTATCCATAAGTAGGTAGAAGTAGTCATAAATGCAGGTTTGGAGTAAGAGTGCCTAGGTTTGAACTCTAGATCTGTTGATGTGTGTTTGTGTGTGTGTGTTATTCTCTCTTTGCAACCCATGGACCATAGCCTCCCAGGTTCCTCTGTCCATGGAATTCTCCAGGTAAGCACACTGGAGTGGGTTGCCATTCCCTTCTTCAAGATCAGTTGATAGGTGTGCAATATTGACTGGGCAAATTACTGAACATTTCTGGGCCTTGGTTTTCTTATCTGTAAAATAGGAATAAAATTGAGTTGCTATGAAGATTAAATGAGATGATGTATATTATGTGCTTAGTATAGATAGGGCCACTGTGATAAGGCAAGGAAAAGAAATAAAAGGCCAAATTTCAGAAAGGAGGCAAAACTGTCATGATTCACACACGGAAAGATTAAATACATAGAAAGTCTTATAGAAGCTATAAAAAATGACTTCAACTAATTAAAGAATTTAACTAGGCCACAGGTTATAATCAATATAAAAATTGTATTTGAAATAATTAGAACAGCTAAAACAATGAAAACATCACCATTAAATTACCAAATACATAGAAATAAATATTTAAAAGAACACAAGACATCTATACTGAGAACTACAAAACATTGCTGAGAAAAACTAAAGATCAAAATTAAAAGTCCAATATATATATACAGTTAACCCTTGAACAATGCAGGCATTAGCGGTGCTGATGACCCTTGTGCAGTTGAACATCTACATGTAACGTATAGTCAACCCTCCACATACACAATTCATCCCTCTGAGTTCCAAATCTGCAGATCCAGCCAACCTCAGATCATGTTGTACTATTGCATTTACTACTGAAAAAAAAAGCTCAAATGTAAATGGATCCACTCAGTTCAAACCTGTGTTGTTCAAGGGTAAACCATACCATGATCATGGATTATAGAACTCAGAACTGTTGAGATGCCAGTCCTCCTGAAATTGATCCATAGAGTCAATGAAATCTCTATCAGAATTCTAGCAGGCATTGTCAAGCCGATTCTAAAATATATTTGGAAATGCAATGGATATAGAAGAGCTAAAACAATCTTGAAAAAAAAACAAGGTGGGAGATTTATAATATGTGATTCAAGACTTAAAAGTTACAGTTAATCAAGTATTACCCTAAGAATAGATGAATAATATCAATGGAACAGAATAGGCAATCCAGAAATAGGTCATGTGTATATGATCAATTGATTTTTTATCAAGGTGGCAAGTAAATTAAATGGGAAAAGGATAGTCTTTCTAAACATGTTGCTGGTTGAAGTGGATTTGATTCACATCTTCACAGCCTCCACATCTTTCTCACTTTATACACAAAAATTAGATAGATATGGACCATAGACCTAAATACAAAACTCAGAACCAAAAGCTAGGAAAAACAAAGAAAAGTATATTTGCAGCCTTGGAGTATGCAGAGATTTCTTTAGCGGGACACTAAAAGCATTAATCATAAAAGTACATTGAATAAAGTTAAAAGAGTTTATGTTCTTACTGCAAGACTTCTCAGGACTTTTATTAACATTTCTAGTAAGAAGGTCATCCAGCATTTCTCAGCGTGTTTGACCACAGAAACCTTTTTTCATCTAGAGCATTGAACTAAAACACAGCAGTGAGTATGGCATAGGATATACTTGAAGAAGTATTGCTTTGGTCCTCTCCTCAAGACATACTATTTTTGAGAGTTGTAATAAGTTAATGATCATTTTCTCCCTCTTTGATGTGAATTACTGTAATTTCATCCATTTCAACTTAGTAAAGAAAACCCTTCTGCCAAAAGAGCTGTGATCACTTCTCATCCCATAACAACTGGTCAGCCAGCCAACTGTTACAGTTATTACAACTGGTAGGATTTGGGGCTAGTATCACATTAGACTGAAATTCACTATAGTAAGAGGAATAAAGAGTGACTGAGAGTACTAAGCATTTTGCATTCTGCCTGCTGCTGATCCCGTATGCTTGTTTGGCCTGCTCTGCCCTGCTAACTCATTGCCTGGCAAACTCCAAGTTGTTAAGCCCGTGCTTCTCTCACAGGCTTAGAAGTTGGTAAACTCCTATAGTAATCCCAGTTCCCAGCTTGAACGCTTTTTCTCTCCTGTCTATGGAATTCCTAGTCTCTGACTCCTAGTTCACTGTCCTACTCACATTCCTCTTCCTGTTGTTTCTGAACTGATTTTATGGAATGTGGATTATCACCTAAGAAGCAGGAGAAGAACCAAAAAAGAAAGTAGAAGGAAATCAAACTCAAGTTTTAATTAAACCATAATTTACCTGAAGGCTCTATTCAGGGAAACAGATCTTAGGAAGAAGCCAAAATAATGTTGTGATGTCAGTAGAAATATATATATGAAAGTTTAAAGAAGTAGCCCTATAATGTCTTTGAATTATATTTTTAAAATTGACTAGTATATATTAACTTATCCTGAATGCAGAAAACTCATAGCCAGATATGGAAATGTTATCTATGACATCAGAATAGAGCTTACTAGAAGGACTGCCTGGAAAATCCCATGGATGGAGGAGCCTGGAGGGCTGCAGTCCGTGGGGTCGCTGAGGGTCGGACACGACTGAGCGACTTCACTTTCCCTTTTCACTTTTGTGCATTGGAGAAGGAAATGGCAACCCACTCCAGTGTTCTTGCCTGGAGAGTCCCAGGGACTGGGGAGCCTTGTGGGCTGCTGTCTATGGGGTCGCACAGAGTCGGAGCGGTCTATGGGGTTGCACAGAGTCGGACATGACTGTAGCAACTTAGCAGCAGCAGCAGCAGGACTGTATATGACTAGACGTTGGAGTGTTGGTTGTTTAGTCATTTCCGACTCTTTGAGACCCCATGGACTGCATGCAGCCCACCAGGCTCCTCTGTCCATGGGATTTCCCAGGCAAGAATACTGAAATGAGTTGCCATTTCCTTCTCCAGGGAATCTTCCCAACCCAGGGATCAAACATGGGCCTCCTGCTTTGCAGGTGGATTCTTTACCATCTGAGCCACTATGGAAGCTGTGACTAGATGTTAAGAAGCTTTAATTTTAGATATGACATTAAATTGTTTTTTGGTAGTAAATAAATATATTCTTGTAAAGAAAGAAATTATTGCCCTGACCCTCATTTTGCAGAAAAAAAATATATACACATAAAATATATATTTGTGTATATACATTCATGTATATGTACACACACATGTATACACACATACCAGGCTCTGTCACAGATACTTTTCTTGCATGCTGTCTCATTTAATCAGCTCTGTTCATGTCTCAACTTCCTCATCTGGAAGTGAGGTGATAATATCTCACTCTACCTTCCTCACAGAATAACAAATATAATCATAGCGAGATAATAAAATATACTACTTTAAGCATTACTCAAGAATTTAAGGACTAATCTTGAATGCCATGTTGTGAGATGTTTACCAGTGTTTCCATAGTAAAGTGGTGTGATGGATCCTGGTAAAATTCATTTCAAGATACATTTGCAATACAAACTTGGCAGCAACAATTTGCACAGCTTGTTCCACAGACATCAAAGAAATGATGGAACACCTGCAAAGTATAGAACAACCTTTTTTATGCTACTCAATAAATACAACACAAAGTAAACACACCCTTTGCAGTACTTTATGACACACCTCATCAAAAAACTGGCAAGGGAGAGATATACTTGGGCAAATGCTTGGACATAGGATAACATCATAGATGACAGAAGAATTTTACATTGGAAATTGAAAACCAGTTTTTAGTCTGTGTAATAACAGTATAAACAAAAAGGTGAGCCTTACCTCAGAAAGCACCTAGGGATCAGGGGGAGTTAAATGGAATGATGCTTATATAACTCTACTGCTTATTAACCTGGACCTGGGAGCTGAAAGAAACTCGATCTCTTTCTAGCAGCCTGATCCTTTATTATAATCAGAATGGAAGTTTTAAAAGCTACTGAACCCCACCTGTAGACTGTCTTTCCATTGAGCTGAAAACCTTTCATAATTTAATAAGATAATGGAGGTAGGGGCCACAGTGCCTGCCAAGTGTCTAGGAAACTATAAGTTTTCCTCTTTGAAGTTCCCTAAAATGTCTAGGGGATCATAAACCAGGAAACGAAACCATCAGAAGTTTCGTTTAGTAACCATAAAGTTACTAATTGAAAAACTGAAAAAGGCTACCTTATAATCACTTATCTGGAAAATGATTAGACAATAAGGTCCATAGGAACAAACAGGAAAAACAAAGTGGTTTATATGGCTGCTTTGGGAAACTGTGAAGGAAAAAATAATTTTGCCAGAACTTTTTCCAGTTGAAAGTTTCAAGAATAAAGTTTTCACATAATGCTTTAAAGAAATCACATGAGATACATGTTAACAGCAATAAGTGCAAATGGGAGATGCCCAGCCTATAGGTGGATATTAATAGTTCTGTTCATGGAATAAAGAACAAAGAACATGATATACATACAGAAAACCTTACATACTGGTAGAGAAGTTACCTTCACTCAACAGAAAGACCTTTATGCCCATCTAATGAATTCTTACATGTTTAGATTTATGTTTTATTTCTAGAATTTCCTTCTTACTGTGTTTTTGTACTTTCCATCTCTGTGATAAAATTTCTTTTTTTAAGATTCCATATATAAGTGATAACATACAGTAATTGTCTTTCTCCAGTTTCATGAAGCATAATGCTCTCTAGGTCCATTTGTATTGTTGCAGAATTTCCTTCTTTCTTATGACTAATATTCCATTGTATGTATATATATATATATATATATATATGCCAAATCTTTATCCATTCGTCTGTTGAAGAAGGCAGATTACATCCATATCTTGGTTAATAATGCTACTGTGAATATTGGGGTATATGTATCTTTTCAAATTAGTGTTTTTGTTTTTTTCATATACCTACCTAGTAGTGGAAATGCTGGATCTTTTGACAGTCCTATTTTTAGTTTTTTGAGGAGCCTCCATACTGTTTTCCAGAGTGGCTACACCAATTCACAATCCTACCAACAGTGTACAGAGATTCTCTTTTCTGTGTATCCTCACCAACATTTGTTATTTGTGGTTGTTTTGATGATTCTGACAGGTGTAAAGTGAACAGGAATTTTTAAAAAGTATTTTATTGATATATAAAAGTACTTCTTTTATTGATGTCTCTGATTTAATTTGTATGTGGTCAGTGAACATACTCTTTTAAGATTTCGGTCTGGAAATAATACTATTGAAAAACACTTTAAGTTTCAGAATAAGGTCTTTGTTGGTGTAGCTATCTTTTCACTTACGTTTTCTGCAGTTGCTAAGTGCAGTGTTCCATGAGTTTGGGCAAGATGGTTAGGGCAAGATGGTTGATAGGACTGTTTAAATCTATCTGCTGATGGGTTTCTTTTGTCTACTTCTATATCTGTTACTGAGAAAGGAGTGTGAAAATCTCTGATTGTGGATTTACTTATTTCGTTAGTTCTGTCATTCCATGCTTTGAAGCTCAGATGTTGAGTATGTCCACATTTAGGATTATTATGTCTTCTTGATGAAGTGGCCCTCTTAATATTATTAACTCTCCCTCTTTATCTCTGCTAATGCTCCTTGTCTTGAAGTCTACTTTATCTGATAATAGTCACATCAGCTTTTTATGCTTAGTATTTGAATGGTATATCATTCCCTCCTTTTACTTTCAAATTGTCTGTTGTTTAATGTTTGAGCTGTATTTCTTAGAAATAAGATACAATTGAATCTTCCTTTTTGTAAATCCAGCCTTGGTCTCTACTTTCTCATTCATCTGCATTTAGCGTAGTTTCTGATATGGTTGCACTTTGTGTTTAGTTTTCTGTTTATCCCATTAGGCTTTTTGTTTCCTCATATTCTTCCATTGATTGATTAATTGATTTTATTTTTTATTTATTTTTAATATAAATCTATTTTAATTTTAATAAAGTTTTTTTGTTTTCTCATATTCTTCCATTGATTGATTTTAGTTTAATCAAATGTTTTCTAGTATTCTATTTCATCTTATGACTGTTTTGCTGTATCTTTTTAATATTTTTTAGCACTCCCTCTAGCTGTTTTGAACCCGGGCCTCCTGGTGGCTCAGACAGTAAAGCGTCTGCCTGCAGTGTGGGAGACCTGGGTTCGATCCCTGGGTTGGGAAGATCCCCTGGAGAAGGAAATGGCAACCCACTCCAGTAATCTTGCCTGGAAAATTCCATGGACTGAGGAGCCTGGTAGGCTACAGTCCATGGGGTTGCAAAGAGTCGGACACGACTGAGCGGCTTCACTTTCACTTTCTTTCTAGCTATTTTAATATGTATCCTTAAATGATCACATTCTACATATTAA
Organism: Ovis canadensis; assembly: GCF_042477335.2. NCBI lineage: Eukaryota > Metazoa > Chordata > Mammalia > Artiodactyla > Bovidae > Ovis > Ovis canadensis. Next base: position 205,016,131 of record NC_091245.1, on the reverse strand, counting down.
CATTGTATCATTTCTTATAAAATGTAAAATCTGTGGATATAAAACAAGGATTTCTAAAGGGATATTTTAGAAATCTTAGAGGACAAGTAGAAAGGAGGAAGAGGTGAAAGGGCCCTCTAGGGAGAGTGATAGCAAGATCACGTAGCCTAGTGAGAGAACAAGCCATTCACTCTGACAGGAGCCTAGAGCTCAGAGCGGCAGGAACTGAGGGCAGAGAACTCAGTAGGGGACACTCTTGTGTGTTGTGGTGGGTTGAATAGTGTTCCCCTGGAATTCATATTCACCTGGAACCTCAGACTATGACCTTATTTGGAAATAGACTGTAGTTATAATTATTGGCATTAATACGAGGTCATTCTGGATAAGAGGTCATTGGTCTAAATCCAGTGAGTAGTGTCCTTATAAGAAGAGGAGGGGACACACAGAGATACACAGAGAAGAGGGCGTGTGATGACAGAAGTAGAGACTGCAGTGAAACAGCTACCAGCCAAGGAGCACCGGGGGTTGCTAGGAGCCCCCGAAAGTTAGCAAGAGGCAGGGGTCTTCCTTAGAGCCTTCAGAGGGACCACGGCCCTGCTGACACCTTGATTTTGAACGTCTAGTCTCAGGAACTATGCAGGAGTAAATTTCTGTTGCTTTATGCCTCCCAGTTTGTATAATTTGTTACAGCAGACCTAAGAAACAAATGCAATATTTAACCCATATTCTGCTTACTGCGCATTAAGCCCATTGTTTTGGTTTTAAGATATGTTCAGAAATTCTTTTATTCTTCGCCTTAAGAGTTAGAGCCTAATTCCTCTCCCCCTGAGTGTAGGTTGGATCCTGATGACTTGCTTCTCATGAATGAATAAAGGGAGAATGAGGGCATGCAGATCTGGAGACCAAGTCAGAGGTTAGCAAACTATAGATGTGGGCTGGCCACCTATTTTTATGAATCAAGTTGTATTGGAACAAGTATCCCCATTTGTTTACATTGTATGTACCTGTCTTTGCACTGAAACTGAGGTAAGCAGTTACAAACCCTATGGCATGTACACTTAAAATAGTTATTATTTAGCCCTTTCAGAAAGTTTGTTAATCCCTGAGCTAGGTCATAAAAAGCACTGCAGCTTTTTGCTTGCTCTTGATAACTTGCTTTGGGGGAACTCTCAAATTCCTGTTATTAAGGAACTGAGGCCTCTTACAAACGTCTATAAACAGTCTTGGAAGTACAGTTGACCCTCGAACAATGTGGGAGAGAGGGTGGCTCAAAAATTCACCTGTAACTTAACTTACAGGCAGCCCTCTGTAGTTACAGCTACAGTTTCACACCTAGAGATCAACTAACCTCAGATTGCATATTACTGTAATATTTTTTAAAGCCACATGTAGTTTTTAAAAAGCCACACAGCAGTGAACCCACACAGTTCAAACCCATGCTGTTCAAGGGTCAATTTAAGTTCCTCAAGCCCCAGGCAAGCTTTCAGATGACTGCATCCCAGTCAACAATTTAACCGAAACTTCCTGAGAAACCCTGAGCCGGAACCACCCACCTAAGCTGCTCCCAGATTCCTGACCTTCAGAAACTAAGTGCGATAATAAAGGCTTGTTGTTTTAAGCTGCTCGGTTTGGGGCAATGTGTTATGCTGAAATACATAACCAATTCACTCATCCTCCCCTTCTGCAGTTTTCCGTGCTGCCTATGAGCTGCTCTGCGTGACTTACCTATGCCTCTGGCTTTGCTGTTTTAGAAACACTGGGAAATAAGACCTTTATATAAAGAAACTCCCAGATGACATGGATAAGATTTAGGAAACAAAAGATATTGGAAAACAAGGACTCTATTTTATATTTTTCATAATTCTCCTTACTAACTAATACAGCACTATGAGTGATTCATTTCAGTTCAGTCACTCAGTCACGTCCAACTCTTTGTGACCCCATGGACCACAGCATGCCAGGCTTCCCTGTCCGTCACCAACTCCCGGAGCTTGCTTAAACTCACGTCCATCGAGTCGGTAATGTCATCCAACCATCCCACCCTATGTCGTTCCCTTCTCCTTCCTTCAATCTTTCCCAGCATCAGGGTCTTTTCCAATGAGTCAGTTCTTTGTATCAGGTGACCAAAGATTTGGAGTTTCAGCTTCAGCATCAGTCCTTCCAGTAAATACTCAGGACTGATTTCCTTTAGGATGGACTGGTTTGATCTCCTTGCAGTCCAAGGGACTCTCAAGAGTCTTCTCCAACACCACAGTTCAAAAGCATCAATTCTTAAGCGCTCAGCTTTCTTTATAGTCCAACTCTCACATCCATACGTGACTACTGGAAAAACCATAGCTTTGACTAGATAGACCTTTGTCGGCCAAGTAATGTCTCTGCTTTTTAATATACTGTCTAGGTTGGTCATAATTTTTCTTCCCATGAGCAGACATCTTTTAATTTCATAGCTACAATCACCATCTGCAGTGATTTTGAAGCCCCCCAAAATAAAGTCTCTCACTGTTTACACTGTTTCCCCATCTATTTGCCATGAAGTGATGGGACCAGATGCCATGATCTTCATTTTCTGAATGTTGAGTTTTAAGCCAGCTTTTCACTCTCCTCTTTCACTTTCATCAAGAGGCTTTTCAGTCCCTCTTCACTTTCTTCCATAAGGGTGGTGTCATCTGAGTATCTGAGGTTATTGATATTTCTCCTAGCAATCTTGATTCCAGCTTGTGCTTCATCCAGCCCAGCATTTCGCTTGATGTACTATGCATATAAATTAAATAAGCAGGGTGACAATATACAGCCTTGACATACACTCCTTTCCCAATTTGGAACCAATCTGTTATTCCATGTGTGATTGATTACTGCTGCTGAACTTGACTGTGACTAACAAAGGGTTAGGCTTGTAAAGCATGTTTATTTGAGTTATTAGGCAGAATGTTTTCTCTATCATGTTACTATTATTTATATGAAAAGGGGTATTTGAGTATGCCATCATAATCTTTATTGGTTGCACTTCAAGAGCTTTAGTTGCTTTTCTTAAATATTAACCAAGTTGTCTCTAGTCAGGATGGTGTTGAGTTCTGTGGGTATATTAGTTTTCTACTGATGCATCACAATATTATTTTAGTGGCTTAAAACAACGCCCATTTATTATCTCAATTTCAGTGGGTCAGGACTCTGAATGTAGCCTAGTTAGGCCTCCCACTTAGGGTCTCTTACAAGGCTGTAATCAAGGTGTTGGCCAGGGTTGGATTTTCATATGAAACTTGCCTGGGGGACTCGTGTGGCTGTTGACAGCATTCAATGTCTTGGGGTTGTAGAAATAAAAGCCTCAGCTTTTTGTTTTGTTTTGTTTTGTTTTTTTGAGTTGTTATTGCCTGTTGTCTAGAGGTGTCCCTCAGCTAACGGAGAGCACCCACACTTCCTTGCCATGTGGGGTTACCCAATACGGCCATCTGCTTCCTCTTAGCTAACGAAGGGAGAAACTCCGGCAAGACGTGCAGTATGGTTTTCTATAATATCATCACATCATTATGTGCATGTGATCAGTACATTCCAGCACCTTTATGGTGTTCTCTTGGTTAGAAGCAAGTCTCACTCTGAGCCAAGGAACAGCATTAGCAGACGCCTAGTTTCTGCCAGCTCTTGGCATATAGTGTTCTTTCAAGAAGTTTGGTGGTAGAGGACAGGAAAGTGAGTAGATAAGTCAGAGGGAAATTCTGAAAAGAAGTGACATGAACATGTTTCTAGGCAAAGGAGAAAGCGCAGCCAAACAGAAGAGACTGAGCTGATACATTAATCTGTGCCAAGAGTCTGTTAGATAGCAGGTGCTCAGCTATATCAGTTGTCTCATACCTCTCCTTACACAATGTCTCATTATGTTTTTTTCTTTAAATATATATTATACTACTCTGTTGTGTGTCATACAGGACAGTAGATACCGGTACTAACCGAACTAAATATATCCCTGACCCCTTTGCCTTTGTGCCATCCAGCTTGGAAGCATCATTAGCCATTTCAGTAATCACTTCCTGCCAGGCTTACCTCCTCCACCTTGTCAACTTTGGCCCTTCTTCCTTTGACTGTGCCAAGCCAGAGTACTCCCCAAATTGTGTTTTCTGCTGCTGTGTTGATGTTTTGCCTCCTCAGTTGGGTCCACACTGCTGATTGGTGGCCTTGAATTCATATCTGTTTGAGTTTCCCGAACCTCTTCTATAACTTATTATCCTGACTCTGTTGTCCTTCTCAGTTGACAGGGCTTCCTGTGATAGGGTCTCTCACCTTCCTTTCTACTCATCTCATAATCTTTTATTGCCACCTTCACTTGCCTATTTTTTTGCACGACAAAATATGTAGATACCACAGGTATCCCTACCTACCTTGTGGTCAAAGTTTCGGTCGTAAACCCTCCCACCTCCTCAAAGCGTATTCCCAGCCATGAGCATCCCTCACTGTAATGAAAAGACATACCACCCTCTATAGCAGAATATATTACAGAATCATTGCCAAGCCATCTGTGCCTTCATGTTTGATATCTCCCTTAAAATTAGAGGGGGAAAAAAAAAAAAAAAAAAAATTAGAGGGGGGAAAAAGAAGTTTTTTAAAGTTCAAGTAACTTGAATGTTAAAATAATAGTGTATTTATTAAATCAGCAGGTCTTAAAACTTAATTTTGTTCCCAAAGTAATATACTTGTACTTCATAGAAAGTTTAGAAATTTAGATTAAAAGAGAAGAAAATAAGATTACCACTATCCCTGCATCCAAATAACTATGGTTAACATTATATTTATTCTTCTAGTCATATATATGTGTTAGATTACATGGTATCAATTATCATGTTACCTTCCTTATCCATATTTTGTTATGAATATTTTAATCTATATATCAATACTTTAATATATAACTTGTAAAGCTTTAAAATATTTTTAATTTTACTCATTTAATAAAACTTCCCTTTACAGGTATTTTATTTTCTCAATGACCTTTTTGCAAATTCTTGATTATTTGTTTAGGATAATTCCTTGAAGTTTAATTTTAGATCAAAGAATATTTACATTTAAGCCCACTGACACCTGCTATCAAGTAACTATACTTCAAAAAGGTTATAAGAAGTATTTAATCATCAGCAGTGTGTAAGAGTATGTTTCCCATACCTTTTCCAAGGCAGTGTATAAAACAGTCTTAGCCACTTTGCAAAGAGAAACTGGTATTTCATTTTGATTTAATTTTCATTTTTTGATACTGAAGTCACACTTTTCCCTTACTATCCATTGTATATATTTTTTGTAAATTGTCTGTTCATGGACTTTTTCTTCTTCCCTTCACGTTATTTGTATGTTTATCTACTTTATTATTTTTTGAACTTATGGTTGTTCAAATTAGTAACAGTGTATTTTGTGTTTTCTGGTAGCTATGAATGGTAGCTTTTCTTTAATACAAAGGACAAACTGATTTTTCTTTTTTAGTTAATTTATTTGGCAGCCTTGTGACTTAGTTGGGACACATGGGATCTTCACTGCGGCCTGAGGACTCTCTAGTTGTGGTGCGCAGGCCCAGTTGCTCCGTGATTTGTGGGTTCTTATTTCCCTGACCAGGAATTGACCCCACATCCTTGCTTTGCAAGGTGAATTCTTAGCCACTGGACCACCAGGGAAATCCCTGATTTCTCCATGTAAGATAGACTAGAGAAAAATGACATGCATATATATGGCATACATATACACATAGGTATATATACAGATCTGTGTATTGTGTATGTCTTTCAAGCATAGCTTAACAAAGCCACTTAATATGGTTCTGTATAATTGTTGACTTTCTTTATGCAGTATTACCTTATTGATCATCATTCAAGGTTTTGGAATAATTAGTTGTTTAATAAAGCATAATGACATTGATCTCAGTCTACTTGTCTGACTTGTAAATTTTTCCTCAGTAATATTATTGTATTGGATTTTCTCTCCTAAGTTTTTCAAACATTCTTCAAATTTGCAGTAGGTGGCAGCAACAGAAAGTATTCTTTCATTTGGTTGTTCAAAATGTAATCAGGTATTCATCAGTTCAGTTCAGTTCAGTCGCTCAGTCGTGTCCGACTCTTTGCGACCCCATGAATCGCAGCACGCCAGGCCTCCTTGTCCATCACCAACTCCCGGAGTTCACTCAGACTCATGTCCATCGAGTCGGTGATGCCATCCAGCCATCTCATCCTGGGTCGTCCCCTTCTCCTCCTGCCCCCAATCTCTCCTAGCATCAGAGTCTTTTCCAATGAGTCAACTCTTCGCATGAGGTGGCCAAAGTACTGGAGTTTCAGCTTTAGCATCATTCCTTCCAAAGAAATCCCAGGGTTGATCTCCTTCAGAATGGACTGGTTGGATCTCCTTGCAGTCCAAGGGACTCTCAAGAGTCTTCTCCAACACCACAGTTCAAAAGCCTCAATTCTTCGGTGCTCAGCCTTCTTCACAGTCCAACTCTCAGATCCATACATGACCACTGGAAAAATCATAGCCTTGACTAGGTGGACCTTAGTCGGCAAAGTAATATCTCTGCTTTTGAATATGCTATCTAGGTTGGTCATAACTTTTCTAGGGGACAATATACATGAACTCACCCTAAATATGAAGAGCTTTATGATAGAGGCTACTCCAGAAATGTAAATTTAGTGTGAAATTGGTGAGTATTTCATAGCCCATTTTGGAAGTAAGCTCCAACAAATACTCATTTTGGGAAATTGCATTTTATTTTTCAGTGTTGCAGGGTTTACTTATAGCATGTTTTATTATTTGGGAGAATCTTATTCCCCACCACCTCCTCTTTTTATATTTACAGTGAAAGCCACTCAAGACAGCAGCCTCTTTTCTAGAGGAGTGGCCTTTTCAACGATGACCCTTTAATACAGAGCCTTGAGTAATTTAACAGACTAAAAATACATGCTAAGAATACGTGGCCTTTTTAGGCCACTGCTTCCATTTTGAGTAGTCTTAGAGCTTCATTGTGCTGATTTTAAAATTCAAGGTCCATACATGTCTCAAGAGTATTTGTAATAATTTTCTTTAGATCGTAACAGTTCCCCCCAAGTTGGTTTAGCATCACCTATAGTCCATTTGGGTTTCCCAGGTGGCGCTAGTGGTAAAGAACCCTCCTGCCAATGCAGGAGACGTAGAGATGTGGGTTCAATCCCTGGGTCAGGAAGATCCCCTGAGGAGGGGATGGCAACGCACTCCAGTATTCTTGCCTGGAGAATTCCATGGACAGAGGAGCCTGGCGAGGCTGCAGAGTCAAGGGTCGCATAGAGTTGAACATGACTTAAGTGACTTAGCACACGCATAGCCCATTCATAAGAGGGGCAAGCAACACCACTACAGAGGATCTGGGGACACACCGGCTTTAGTTTCCAAACTACAATGACAGGTGAATATTCTGTCCCCTAGGACAAGAGGGGTGGCTGTAAGATAAACCTGGTGGCTGTGAGTTGAGGGGGGAAAAGGTCCACTTGCTGCTCTGGTCATTAACGCTTCCTCCTTAGCAAGAGTATAGCTTAGAAAAGGTTTCTGGTGAAGAACAGCTGTTGTTAGCTAGCCAACACAGGAAAGAGCTCTAGGCTTTAGAGGTGATTTTTAAAAAGACTAAAGCATTAAAATTTTGCAGGCTAAGGAAAAAGAAGAATTTCATGAGAATTCAAAATATATTTCAAGCCCTTTGCATGTTTAATTAGGGTCCAACAGAGTTCTTAAGAATTGATTCAGAAATTCTTGAATCATATTTTCTGTATTTCCAAAGCTCTTGTTATCAGGAGAGAAACTGATCTTGTTTGTCCAGGTTTTAGTAGTATCGTAGAGGTAAGCTAGTATTTTCTCTTCTATTAGATTGCAGATACCTTTGAGACAATAAATAAATAAATAAATGTGATTTTTAAAAATTTTGTTGGGTTTTTTAGAACTAAGAACAGTATCCTATTCTAGGAATACCAAATGAACTGTAACTGATTGTCCAAGAAAAAGAGGTAGCGTTAGTGGTCACTCTTCTCCCACCAAAAAATTACAGAGAACATTCAGGAAATCTAAGATCAACTCCTGACTCAATGCCACAAATTCCAAGACTATGGACAAATCTTTGAACCTCAGTTTTTTCGTATGTAACAAAGAAGAGGACAGAGTAGATTTGAGTTGTAAGGTTTCTCTCAGATCCTTGATTCTCTGAGTCAGTATTCTTCTTAAGATGTCTAGAGCAATAATTGCTAATTTATCTCATTCAGGAAATAACCGCAGTCCACCTGGTAACAATATTAGTAGGAATACACACTAAGTAGCAGTAACAGAGAGTCTCACAATTTTTGGTGGTTCCAAAAGACGGGATGTTATTTCTGTCTTCATTAGCAGTCCTGAAGTAGGCAGGTACCCCAGGACAGATGGATGGTTCTGATTCATCAAAGAATCAAACCCCAAGGCTACTTCTGCTTCCTTGCTCTGCCATTGCCTGGGGTACCATCATCTGCATGGTAGAAGCTGACTCAGCATGGGACTTAAGAAAGTCCAGCACAAGCAAGTAAGACCTGCAAGTTAAAACCAGACTTGCACTCAAACCCCACTGGCTAGAACTCAGTCATGTGCTCACATCTACAATCAGGAGAACAGAGAAGTCTTTAGCAGCGTGGCTTGTATCCATCTACAGTTTTAGATGGATTGGGCATAAGGGTTCTATAACTAACAAGAAGGAGAGGAGATGATATTTTAGGAGACAGTCTCCAGCACTGTGCCTTCTGTTACAGTTTTAAACCATTCTGATAATCATATTTTACTGTTTATTGTTTTTCTATCTTTTCTAATGAAATAGACTGAGATCAGGATCTGTGATTTATCCCTATATGTGTATGTCACAGCACATGTAAGATATTTTGAACATAGATGACATTCAATAAAAATATGTATATTTTATTTGTATATTGATTTTTCAGAGCTTTTAAGTAAGCACTAGGTCCAATAATCTTCCCTTCCATTATGCCGCTCCATCTACTTATTGCTTGTGTAGTGAATGTTACATGTAAAACTTCAATTCTCAACCTAGTTCAGGAGACTATATCAGGACTCAAAAAGTAGTAAAATTTTTAAATATATGTTATAGATTGATTGATTGGGGGCAGGTTGCTGCTAGTAGCAATTACTGTCTTTTTCAGCTAGTGTGATTATGTGTAATGGAAAACCGAGAGCTTTACAGAGTGGCTTCAACATTTGGTTTTAAGTGTATTCCTTGGACATCACATATGATTATATTTATGAAATATTTTAAAAAACATATCTTTCTCTCAAATATTTTGAGGTTCTGTAATCTCTGTTCTCTTCATTGGTGTTCTTAGTTGCTCAGTGATGTCCAACTCTTTGCCACCCCATGGACTGTAGCCCACCAGGCTCCTCTGTCCCTGGGGATTCTCCAGGCAAGAATATTGAAGTGGGTTGTCATGCCCTCCTCCAGGGGATCTTCCGAACCCAGGGATTGAACCCAGGTCTCCCACCTTGCAGGCAGATTCTTTACCACCAGGGAAGCCCGTTCATTTGATGTTAATAATAGAGAGCTGACTGCAGTGCTGAGTGTGGGTTTACACAGAGTGAGCTTGTATATGGAACAGCTGTATAAAACTGATTTTAAAAGCAAGCCACACTTTTACTGACTCTGTGTTAACATCTTCTCCACTCTGACTTCCTTTTTTTTTTTTTTCTGCTGTACTTGTATACTATAATCCAGTATGGGAAGGGAAAGTGCTGGTGTGTGCCTTACTGATTTTACATTTGGTAAGAACTGCCTTGGAAGAATTGTCCTAGTCTCTTATATTTGGTTTTCCCAAATCTTTCCCCTTCAGGTTTACCTCCTTTTATAACTGACTGTAACCACCCAACCCAAAATGATCATTCTGTCAGTAAGTGAGGAAGGTTTGCTTCAAGCCCTGGGCAAACTGCAGCATAAGGACAGGGTTTGTTTGTATAAGACAAGCCTTTATTCCCTTTGCAAACACGCCAACTTGCCAAAGACAAGCAAATGGCAAATACTGGCTATAGTCTGCACCAGGAAGAGTGGCTCTGAGCTTTTACTCGGCCTCACCCACATTTCAGAGCTTTCAGTGAGCCTCAACACCAGGCTGTTCTTGGAACGTTTTTCTCCAAAGGACAGGACACGTTTTTTTGTTTTGTTTTGTTTTTTCAGCTAAGGGCTTGATCTTACCTTTCTATGTCAACAGAGGGCAGCAGAGAGCACCACGCCATAGCCTAACTGCTGCCTCTGCTGCTAAGTTGCTTCAGTCTTATCCAACTCTATGCGACCCCATAGATGGCAGCCCACCAGGCTCCTCTGTCCCTGGGATTCTCCAGGCAAGAATACTCGAGTGGGTTGCCATTTCCTTCTCCAATGCATGCATGCATGCTAAGTCACTTCAGTCATGTCTGATTCTGTGCGACCCCATGGAGAGCAGCCCACCAGGCTCCTCTGTCCACAGGATTTTCCAGGCGAGAATACCGTAGTGGGTTGCCATTTCCTTCTCCAATAGCCTAACTAGTAGTTCTCAAATTGGGTGAGGCCCAGTCTCGTAGAGCCTATAGAGACAATCAATCCCACGGACTTTTTTTAGCTGTGGCAAAGACTGGGTCTGTTACAGGCATTGGGGGTGGGGGGGGGTGGCTCGAGGAAGGGTTGCTAAACATTTTTCCTTATGTAGGAAAGTCCCACGCATGGAAGAATATTCCCACCCACAAAAGTCAGTTAACTTCCTTCTCGTATTGTTCTCCAGCCTCAAGTAACGCATTGCTGCCTAACTTAGCACTTTCACCATTTGTATTGTTATTCATCTTACCAAAGCAACCTACTACTACAAACTGGCCTTTTCATCTTTGCATTGTCACTTTTTAAATTCACTTTAAATTTTAATCATTGAATGACCACAGACAGGTCTTTAATAGGAGAGGGGAAAGAGGTAATGGATAGAATTTAAAAAGTGTAAGTCACTAGGTTGCAGAGTTTAGACAAAGATGGATTAGATGAGCCAATCTTCTTGAACATTAATTTTCTCACATATAAAGTGAGACTAAAAGCTACTTTATTTTAAGATACTTTGTAAATTTTAAAGTGAAGGAGAAGATTGTTTACAAAGAATGTCTAGGGTCAGATTTGTACCTAATTATTATTTTTAGAAATTAGATATCCAAACCTCTCTACTCACATGATACTTAGGAGCTCATATCCCAATTAAACAACAGTTGCAGCCAACATCCTGGGGATGACATGGTTGATTCTCACTGGGTCATGGGTCCAGTGGACTTGGGTCATGTGCCTGTCCTTTTACTCATATTATAGCCAAGTAGGTGAACTGCCCTGCCTTGTGTCACGTGCTCACTCCTGGAGTCCTAGCTTCAGGTGGGGTTGGCCTTGCCTGAACCTCTTGGACTGAGAGTTGGGGAGAGACAGTTTCCTCAAATGGAGAGGATGTAGGGGCAGACTTTAAAAGGGGGCGGTTGTTCACTATTTCTATGTTTTGATCTTCAGTTATGCTACATGCTTTGTAAAGCTAAAGTGGAAATGCCAACTTCCACTAAAGAAGCAGGGAAATGAAAACAGGATTAGAAGTATAAAAGTTAAATGGTTGTTTCTTTACATGGCCTCTCAGAAAGAGTACAAACTCTATATGGATGGGTAAAATATAAAGTTATTTTTTGTTTGGTTGGTTTTTACCCTTTCAATATGTAAAGTGCCTTTATAAACTCAAAATATTATTTTTAGTTCCACAAAGGTTTGGTTTATGGTAACTTGCCAGATTTTGTGTTTTATGGAGTGGTGTATTTCAGGGATGTTAAATGTTTTATTTATTGAGAAGTCCATTTGCTTTTGATTTGCTTTAGTGCATTTTCATTATTGATCAGAGAATTATATCCCTTGTTTGTAATCATCCTTTTGACACAGATAATACATTAAAACTTCATTAAGCTGTTAAACTTTATTCTAAATAGCATAAAAATCTCTAAACAATTCCTTTTTCCCAGTTGTCTAGATGTTTTATTATCCTTTGATAAAAATGCTGGACTTCAAATCCGCTTAACTCACAATATTCTTCAAAATTTGCTGTAATTATATGAACCTTTAGGATTTTTTTCTATCATAAAAATGATTGTGGAATTTACCATCATGAGACTTTCATCTTTTTAAAAGTTAATAGGTGTATTACTATGTTTCTATTTATAGTCTACTTTTTCTAAAAGGATGTGCTTATGACATATATATACATAACAAGGTTAACAAAGGGAAAATCAAACCTAAAACAAGGAAGATAAAGCAAAAATGATAACCACAAAAAGCTAAAATAAATTATACAGAGATATAGATTGATTGATTTGAGCATAAAGTTGGCTCTGGACTTCCTTGCAGGGACAAAAAAAAAAAAAAAGGCAATTCAGTGGATTACATTGTTGCCATCTAAAAGGGAAGGCTAATAATTCTTCAAGAACAAAAAACAGTTTCCCTGATGCTGAGTTCTAAAAACAAACTCCTGTTGTGAATTTATTACGTGTGAGACATCATGCAAGATAGTGGACCGTGTAAAAGCAATATGGCTGTTTCTTATAATAAAAGGAAAACCATTGCATACAATGTAACTTAATGATATGCCTCTGCTAGGGAGTACTGTGCTAATGATATTTGGGTAGCATGTAGCTTTCTGATGAACTCTCTCTCTCCTTTGCTGCAAGGACAGGTTTTAGTAATATTTACAAGAATATTTTTCCTTAGATGGTTCTTAAAAATCACTTTCTCAGATAAACATTTCCTGAGAGCTGGACAGCAGCAACAACAAAGTTCGAGTAATAGTCTGCTGAGGTCTTTGAATGTTGAAAAAAAAATAAAATAAACTTCATAAAATGTTTTATTAATAAAAAGAATGAGAAGGTAGAAGATGTGATCTGGAACTCTCTGGATTAGAAGGACTTGCTCAGAGTCCTAGTCTCAATCTACTGTAGTTTAAGTGGAAAAAAAAAAAATTTATTTGAGGAACCATGTACTTTGAAAACAGGGTAAGTTAGGGTTAATGTTCAGATATGGAAGTGAATTCTAATTAGCATTCTCACCTATTAGAAAGATTGGTTTTTTACATCAGTTCATACAAACTGCATCTTTATGTAGAAAAATTTTAACTTTTTTTTATTTTTACAAAGAGAATTTTTGGTCACCTCTCTTAACTTCCTCAGGGTTTTCCCTCACTCACCTTCAGAACCTAAGAGAGTATTCCTCAACTTCCCAAAGGGAAATAATTAGGATGAGCTTTTCTTTGGAAGATGTGTCACTAATGCATATTTCTAAATTTCCTGAAAAGACCTGTTCTAGCTTGCTGTTGTCCAGTCGCCCAGTCGTGTCCGACCCTATGGACTGCAGTGCGCCAGGCCTCCCTGTCCTTCACCATCTCCCAAAGCTTGCCTAAGTTCATGTCCATTGAGCAAAATAAAAAATCTTTATTTTGTTTATATTAACAACAGTAAAACAAAAACAGTTACCAGAATCATTTTCTGAGTATCTTCTATATGCAGTATTGTGCTGAAGTCCACACGTTTTATTTTATTTAACTTTCACATAATAGGCATATAGCCTATTATTATCCCTACTTTATTTTTCCTCTTCCAGTTTTATTGAGATTTAATTGACATACAACACTGTATGAATTTTAGACATACAGCATAATGATTTGACTTACATCATGAAATGATTACCACAATAATGAAAGTGAAGTTGCTCAGTCGTGTCCGACTCTTTGCAACCCGTGGACTGTAGCCCACCAAGCTCCTGCATCCATGGGTTTCTCCAAGCAAGAATACTGGAGTGGGTTGCCATTTCCTTCTCCACGATTGCCACAATAAGTTTAGTTAAAGTCTATCATCTTATATACATATAAAAGAAAAAAAAAATTTTTCCTTGTGATGAGATCTCTTAGGATTTTGTCTCTTAACAATTTTCATGTATAACATACAGCAGTGTTGATTATATTAATCACATTGTACATTAATTACATCCTTAGTACCTATTTATCATATAACTGGAGGTTTGTACCTTTTGGCTACCTTTGTCCCCAAAGATGTTATTTATTAATGACTATTTTCCCCACACTGTACATCTTACTCTAAAAATGAGAAACCAATAGCTTGGTTTACCTAAACTTACATAACTAATGATAATAACCAACAGAGTCAGAATTTGAACCCAGATCTCTTTACTAACTTCTAGCTACACTGGTGCCTGTAAAAGAAATCTGAGTTATCATGCATTAGTACTGAGGTCATCATACTCTTTCTTTTTCTTGGTATTTATGACAAAAATTGCCCCTAGGTCATAGTACTTTGAACTTCTCTTAGATTCTGATTTAGTCATTTTCCTTTAAAAAAAAACATAACCAGCTTTAGAATAGCTCTTTTTTTTTTCTTGGCCATGCCTCAAAGCTTGTGGAATCTTAGTTCCCAGACCAGGGATAGAACCAAGGTCCTCGGCAGTGAAAGCATGGAGTCCTAACCATTGTGCCACCAGGGAATTCCCATAGAATAGATCACATTTTATGCCAGAATAATTGTGCCTTAACTTGTGTTCTTAAATTTTTACCTGATAGTGAGTTTGGAATATCTTCTTGGGAAAGGAGACCAGATTATCTTTTAGTCATTAATGAAATTTGAAAAGGTCCATTTGGTTCTTAAAAGAGTTTACTCACTTTGATAACTGGCTTTATAGTGCTCCATACTCATCGTGCCTACATGCTGAAATAAAAAATTACTTGTGAGTATGGGACTTGGCTTAATATTCCTAGAGTTTCAATGTCCCATTCAGTAGCCACTAGCCACTTGTGACTTATTTTTCAATTTATATTAATTAAAATTGAATAAAACTTAAAATTCAGTTCCTCAATCATCGTGGCCACATTCCACATGCTAATATATGAGACAGTGCAAATTATAGAACATTTCTGTCATCACAGAATGTTCTCAAGAAGCATTGCTTTCGGATATACATTTTTCTTGGCCCTTTTTCTTCTGTGCTCAAAACAACATTGTTCTCCTTGAAGAATAATTAGTGCAGTTTCTGAGATTTGGGGATACAACTTATCTTCCCAACAGATTTCCTGTCATGCTTGACGTAGAGAAATTTTTGTTGACAAGGTTATTTCTGTGCTCTAGGGAGGCATGCTAATCCAGACTAAGTTCCTCTTACTAAAAGGGCAAGTCGGTAGAGCTAGCTAATTTTTATTTGCCAGATTACATATTAAACCAACATGTTAGATGACTGTTATTAGAACCATTATGCATTCTGTTTTGTTGAATTGCTTCAGAGACGTACCCTGGTCTTTGATTGAGTAATGATGTTTCTGTGAAACTTAACAGCCAGTGTGTTAGCTTCTGTAACAGATTTAACATCTCATTGACATATTTTTTCATAAAGGGGTTACCTCTTTCTGTTAGTCTGTATTATTTGGAAGTTTGTTTTGTTTTTTTCAATATATAAATCCAATTCTTCTGGTATAGCCTGGTTGGCTTTGATTGCTGTTGAAGGAAACAGAGATGCATATTCTTTATCTTCTTTTCATTTGTGGATTCTAAAATAATCTTAGTACATGGACATAATTGATTGGTATAGATCAGTGTGGGGCACTCAGGCCTACTAGGAAGGTACCAATATTACGTTGGTCTTGAGCACATCCATGTCACATGGATAAATTTCTTTGGTCTGTCTTTTCCATTGTGATATTCCACAAGAAGCTTCTTTAAAGAAATTTGTTGAATATATTGTTTGCTAATGAGATGCTGTTGCTTGAGTATATAGAACAGTATGTCTTTCCTGTGTGTAAAATAACCCTGAGAAGTTGGGTTTTTTTCCTCCCCAAATGAAGTAAGCAGTGAGCAGTACTTATTAGTGTCAGGTTTGAACCCTTTATAATCACATAGAAACAAGCAACCACTCTCCTGTCAGCTGTACAAATAATCTGATTGAGAGAGCAGATATCTGTTCAGAATGTTCATGGTCACTGGACACCTATAACCAAGGCCTTATATTAACCACTATTGTTCTAGTTTCAAGGATTTGAGATCATTTCCCAAGTTCAAAAAAGCTATGATCAGTATTAGTAAAGTATTGGTAATTATGAAATGAAATGATGCTATTCAAGGGCAATAAATTATATTAATCTCCACTTCTGTGTAACTTTGAAAAAAATTTAAAACAAAGAGTAAAAAATCAGCTCTTCTCAATACTCTGTAATGACCTATATGGGAAAAGAATCTAAAAAAGAGTGGATATATGTATATTATAACTGATTCACTTTGCTATGTAGCAGAATATAACATAACATTGTAAATCAACTATACTCCAATAAAAATTTTAAAAATTTCACTGACGATATTAAGCCCCCAAAAAAGAGTAAAAAAAAAAAATCAGGTTTTTTTTTCTTGTACTAAGTTGTATGAGTTCCTTGCACTTTTTAGAAATTAACCCTTTATCAGATAATATATCTGGTTTACAGATATTTTTTTCCCACTCTGTAGATTGCCTTGTCATTCTGTTGATTGAAGCTTTTTAGTTTGATACAGTCCCACTTGTCTATTTTTGCTTTTGTTGCCTGTGCTTTTGGTGTCATTTCAAGAAATTATTGCCAAGACTGATGTCAAGAATGGATAAAAGACTTGAACAGACAGCTCTCCAAAGAAGACATACAAGTGGCCAGTGGGTACTAATATGGGAAAAAGTGTCCATCATCACTAATTATCAGGGAAATGCAAATCAAACCACAATGAGATATTACCTCACACCACTTAGGATGGCTTATTATTTTTAAAAAAGATAACAAGTGTTGTAGCGAAATTGTAACCCTTACACACTCTTGATGGGAATGTAAAACAGTGCAGCAGTTACAAAAAACAGTATGGAGATTTCTCATAAAATTAAAAATGAAACTTCCATAGGATCCAGCAATCTCACTTTTGGGTATATATTCAAAAGAAATGAAATCAGGATCTCAAAGAGATATCTACACTCCCATATTTATTGCAGCACTCTTTGTAATAGCCAACATATGAAAACAGTCCACATGTCCATCAACAGATGAATGGATAAAGAAAATGTATATGCCTACAATGGAATATTATTCAGCTTTTAAAAGGGAAATGCCACCATTTGCAACAACATTGATGAAGCTGGAGGACATAACACTAAATGAAATAAGCAAGTCACAGAAAAAGACAAATGTTGCTTGATTATATTTATATGAGTTATCCAAAATAGTCAAACTCATGAAAGCAGAGAATACAATAGTGGTTTCCAGAGCCTGAGAGGAGAGGGAAATGGGTAGTTGTTATTCAACAGATATAAAGTTTTAGTTATACTAGATGAATAGGTTTTAAAGATCTGTAGTACAACATGCCTGTAGTTAACAATATGGTATTTTATTGTGCAGTTCAAAATTTGCTGAGAGTAGATCTCATGTTAAGTATTTTTGCCACAAAAACCTACAGCAGCTATAACAAAAAACCCAAAGGAACACGTGAAACTTGTCAGATGTGTCTACTTCCTTGACTGTGATTATGGTATCATGGGTATTTGCATAGTTCCAAACTTATCAGTTGTACACATTAATTATGTGTAGTTCTTTGTATAGCAATTGCACCTCAATAAAGCTGTTAAAATTTTTTAAATAAGTAAAAAAATGTCATGAGCTCTTTGGGTGAATTTAATTACAGCTGTTTTTGTTATTAGTAATAAGACATTTTACTAAAACCAAAATCTGCTCAAAGAACATTATAAGCTCTTTGGATCTGTGTCTTAATTGAATGTCAGAAGTTTAATAAACCAATGAGGAAATGTCCTACCTTATTTAAAAGGTAGCAGTAGATTACGCTTTCACACTCACTTTTGATTCATCACAAATGTCCGTAAGGTGATACTGTTCTGTGAAACAATTACATTTGTTATATTTTCTTACCTATTTCCTTAATCACTAGGGTATTATTCTCATTATTATTTCTCTACTGTTTTGCTTTTACAAGTCTTGGTGTACATCTACTGGGCATCAGTTTTAGAAACTCTCTGACTTTGATTTGTTTTTATCGCATCAGTTGAGGCACAGTATTGAACAGCAAGAAAAAGGTTAAAGAAAATAACTGAGGAATAAAAGATTGTGGTATCTTCTATATGAGTTTTTGATAGCACCGATGCCACCAAAATTCTATTTTGATTCCCTCATTCAATAGCAATAATAATGTTTTCATGACTATCACAGCTTGAAACACGCACACAGGCACACACAGATACACACACACACACCACTACCACCCCCTACCCCGCTCCTCACGCTGCCAGTCTGTCCTAAGGCAGTGGCAGACGCCTGATTGGTGGGCTCTGTTTATTCTGTGAGCAGATTCCTTCTGAAAGAAGGCAGGCCATGACTGCCTGAAGCCTATTGGCCAGGACTGCTCTGGACCCTCCCTTTCTTTTTCACAGCACACACCATAGCGAAGTCTGTGCGGAATCCTAAACCAGCCCAATTTACATCCATTCATGAATCTGTGACGTCAGCAAGCCTTCAGGCTTCTCTGCGGTGGGCTGGAAGATTGTGTGGGTGGAATCCCCCTCCTCCTTATTTTTCTAATTCTGCAAGGCTTTTTAAATGAACCTTCCATCTTTTTTAAAGCAAGAAACTGGACCGGCATGTGTAGGAATTCTTCATTGTTGTGAGTATCGCACTCTTGTCTTTCTGTTTCATCAGCATTTATTTCACAAGGACAGATGGAGAATGTGTTTTTGATTTGAGGTGATTAGAAAGCTGATATTATTGAGGGAGACACAGTGAGAGAGACAGACAGAGACTGAGGCAAAGGGAAACCTGAAACCCCGTTACAGCTAGGAGTCTGAAACTGACAGCTGGTTTTCTTTTGCTCGTCTGCATGCTGCTAGACGTGGACATTTTTCATTTACGGTTCTGCACGTTACCTCTCGATGTGGGCTTGGCTTTCCTTAAAGAGAGCTCCATCTCTCTGAGAGATGGTGTGAATTGTATTAGAGAAGCACAGAACTGGGACCAGAAAGGTGCTGGGGAGAGCCGGGCCAGCTAGACCGAGCAGGTTCTAGCTGCTGAGCACTCGTCTTCCTTTCCGCTGTCCTTTCTGCTTCTCACCCTTCACCTTGCCTTTGTTTCACAACTGTACAACAGTCAACATCTTGGGATTATAGTTTGAGGAAGATGAATACCAGTTCAACCTTCTACCTAACCCCCCCTCCAACAAGCTTTTATTATGGGAGCTATAGTGGTATGTTTATACTTGTTTGCAGCTCTTTATGTCACTCTGCACGTTTTATTTACGTTTTCAAAAACCTAAAACCTTCACCAGAGGCAGAAAGGGAATTATCTTTAAATTCTGACTTGTTTAATATTCCCTAGTGAAAACTAAGAAGCGGTTTCTTAATGTAACCTGTAATTATATGCATGGAAATGCACATGAGCATTTTTCTAAGATAAACTTCCAGCTGAAATCTGTTTATTCCACTGTGTCTGGGAAACGTGGAAAACTTCTGATATGTTCCAGGTGTTAAGTTGGTTCAATAGTTTGCTTGGAGTTTCAACAAAAAGTGTCTGAATTTGTTTTCCAAGGCTTTGGTTGATTCTGGTGAAAGCTGTGGTAGTCAAGAAAAGGGATGTGCCACTGTGACACGTTCTGCCCCTGGGGCAGCTCCTCAACATGCATAATCTAATGGCCTTTTCCAACTGCCTCACTTAGAGCAGTTTATAGTCTAGTCAGAAGCATGTACCTGGTTGTTCTTTCGAATGAGAGAGAACACAAGATGTCTTTTTTTTTTTTTTATCATTCAGCCTTGTCTTGTTTACCTTGTGTAATCAATACTTACTTTTGAAGTTTTCATATTATAATCTGCTCATGGAACAAGGCTTCTAAATTATAGCTCTAACAATATCTTTTGAATTATTCTTGTTAATGAATCTTCCAACTGTGAACTTATTTCAAAATTACCCGAGGATTTAGAATTTTCTTTTATTTCTCATCTTTGGTATTGTCCTCACTCAATTTGTTTTTCCTGAGTACATTTGAACTCACTAGAATTATAGAAGGGAAAACTTCTGCCTGCTTTTAAACAAGATATTTGTCTTATGCTAAGAAAACTATGGTGTCATGCTTTGCTATTTTTTATCTGCAGGTTGAATAAATAACAAAATTCCCAACACTTGTAAACACCTTGACTTATTTCAGCATTTTTTGAGTATGTACCTTCAGATACGTTGTTGAAAGTAGCAATTTCAAAGTTATTTTAAATTATTAAAGACTTTTAAGTCGCTACTAGAGCAAAAGACTCCTTAGGATTTTTTAAAAGATGTGTTTACAGGGACACGTTCACTGCTGGTCCATTGGTTAAGGCTCCAGGCTTCCATTATAGGGGGCACAGGTTTAATCCCTGGTGGGGGAACTAAGATCCTACATGCTATGTGGTGTGGCTAAAAGCAATAATAGAAAGAAAAAAGAAAATGTGTTAATCAGACTCATCTTAGGAAATGTTCATCAGATTTCGATATACATTTTGCCAAAGAGAGCTTTATTTCCATGAAAGAAATCCAGTCTGCCCTTTGGTTTTATTCAAATAAAGCTATCCCTTTAAGGCACAGAGTGGATATAGAGTCTCCCTTTCTCTCCACTCCTAGTGGCTGTATTCTAAATGATATTTATTTTCATGTATAGTGTACTTGTAGGGGAAAAAACAATAATTCTTAATTGTTTAATATCAAACAATAAAATCCTGTGTATCAGTGACTGTCAATAGATGGCTTTCTGTTTAAAAATTGAAGCTACTCCAGAAGTAGGAATTAATTTATTTAGTAAACAAAGTCAGTCAAACCAGAGCCATGTCCTGGGGAGCTGTCAAAAGAAAGGTTCCTAAGCGGCCACATTCACTGTTTTGTGGTGGAACAACCATACTTTGAATGGCAGAACCGGTCAGTTTGGTTTGCACTGGTTACCTATCTTCTCTCTATATGCTACAACTGAATTAATTGCTTGGTGAATTTAAATGAATCATGATAGTCAAGATGACCAATTCTGCCAGGTGGCAGCCTGACTCTTACAATTTCGATTAAAATAAAAAACATTCACCAAGAACACTCTTTTACTTTAAAAAAAAGAAAAGGCATTTACATGATATCATACTCCTGCTCTGTGTCAGTTATTATTTCTTAAGGATGTGGGGGAAAGAAAGAATTAGAAGATGCCATCTTTACCCCTAAGGAATCTAGAAGGTAAGATGCCATATATTTTGAGTGTTGTGTTTCAAAAATTGGTTTCTGTAAACAGACATTAAGATTAGAATTACCTGGGGGAACTTTCTGTCTTTCCAATCTAATGGTTTTTAGTATGTTCTCAGAGTTGTTCAACCATTACCATAGTCAATTTTAGAACATTTTCATCATGCAAAAAGAAACTCTCTACCCATTATCAGTCACTCCTCATTTCCCTTCAACTCTCAGCCCTAGGCAACCACGAATCTACCTTCTCTACACATATACTTGCCTATGCTGGTCATTTTCTTATAAATGAAATTATACAGTATATGGTCTTCTGTGACATCAGTTGACCTTTGAACAATGTGTGAAGGGAGTTAATCTGAGTATAATTCGTACTCATTCCTCTGGATCCACAATTCTGCATCCTTGGTTTCAACCAACCATGGACTGTATAGTAGTGTGGTATCACAGCTAAAAAAACTACAAGTGGAGCTGTGCAGTTCAAACCCATGTGGTTTAGGGGTCATCTGTAGCTTTGTGCTCTCAAAGTTTATCCATGTTGTAGCATATATCAGTGCTTCATTCCTTTTTATCGCTGAATATGATTTCATACCACATGTTACTTACCCATTTATCAGTTGATGGACACTTGTGTTCTTTACACTTCTTGGCTGCTATGGCTGCCAGATGTACAAATGCTGTGTACATTTGTGTGCAACTTTTGTGTAAACATGCTTTCATTTCTTTTGGGTATATACCAAGGAGTAGAATTGCTAGGTCATATGATAACTGTATGTTTACTATTTCCACACTTTTTCCACAAACCATTTTCCAAAACAGCTACACCATTTTGCATTTCCACTAGCAATGTATGAGGATTGCAACATTCATCAGCAAATATTATTATCCATCTTTCTGATGAGAGCAATCTTAGGGAGTTTGAAGTGGTAGCTCACGGTGATTTTGGTTTACATTTCCCTGATGGGTAATGATGTTCAGCATCTTTTCTTTTGCTTATTGGTCCTCTGTATTTCTTTTTTGGAGAAATATCTATTCAGATCCCTTGCTCATTTTAAAAATTAGGTTATTTATCTTTTTATTATCGAGTTTAAGGGTCCTTTATGTATCTTGGATATAAGTCCTTTATCAGGTATGTGGTTTGTGACTTTTTTTTTTTGTTCTGTGGTTAGTCGTTTAATTTTCTTCATGATATTATTTATAGTACCAAATGTTTTACTTTCTATTTTTGTCATTGTTGCTTGCGCTTTTGGTGTCATACCTAAGAAGGCTTTGCCTGACTCAAGGTTATGAAGATTTACTCTATGTTTTCTTCTAAAAGTTTTAAAATTTTACTTATTACATTTAGGTCTATGATCCATTTTGAGTTAATTTTTGTGAATGGTATAAGGAATGGTTTGACTTGATTCTTTTGAATGAGGTTATCTACTTCCAACATTTGTTGAAAAGACTATTCTTTTCCCCCACTGAATTGTCTTGGCACACTACCAGGGAACTTAAAAAAATACTTCTGCCATGTTCCTGCCTCCAGAAATTCATATTTAATTGATCTGTGGTGGGGGCCAAATATCTGCATTTTTAAAAAGCTCCACAGATAATTCTAATGTGCAGCCAGGGGAGAAAACTATTTGTATAGATAGGGCATTAGCCTCACAGAAGAGGGACACTGTTTCTGAAACAGGAGACAGGATGAGTGAAGACATAGAATTCTGATATGGAGCGAAGAGAAGAGAGAAAAATTAAGATTCATACTGGAAGTGTGGGATTTCTTGCTAAGTACGTGTTAGTCATTTTCAAAGAATGAGGACCTCATCGGAGGTTAGTGAAATATGTTAAATTAAAGGAAGAGAAGGAGCTTATTAAGCAACCTCTACATGCCTGTAAGTCTGTTGAGAGCTTTCACATACAGTATTTCATTTCAAGTATAATCCTCACAATATAAAGTGAGTATTATTACTACTCCCATTTTATAGAAGAGAAAACAGGTTCAGAAAGATTGTCGATCTAGCCAAAGACACCACGTAGTGCACATTGGACCCATTTTTAAACCCAACTCTAATTCTTGGGGGCTTCCCTCTCTGTGGTGTTGGAGAAGACTCTCGAGAGTCCCTTGGACTGCAAGGAAATCAAACCTGTCAATCCTAAAGAAAATCAGTCCTGAATATTCATTGGAAGGACTGATGTTGAATTTCCAATACTGTGGCTACCTGATGCAGAGAATTGACTCATTGGAAAAGACTGATGCTGGGAAAGATTGAAGGCAGGAGGAGACGGGGATGACAGAGGATGAGATAGTTGGATGGCATCACCAACTTGATGAACATGAGTTTGAGCAAGCTCTAGGAGTTGGTGATGGACAGGGAAGCCTGGCGTGCTATAGTTCATGGGGTCGCAAAGAGTCTGACACAACTGAGCAACTGAACAGAACTGGTAGCTCAGATGGTAAAG
Source organism: Ovis canadensis (assembly GCF_042477335.2). Classification (NCBI taxonomy): domain Eukaryota; kingdom Metazoa; phylum Chordata; class Mammalia; order Artiodactyla; family Bovidae; genus Ovis; species Ovis canadensis. The sequence goes on along the minus strand of NC_091245.1, from coordinate 204,992,423 downwards.
AATCTGCCTGCAATGTGGGTTACCCAGGTTCGACCCCTGGGTTGAAAAGATCTCCTGGAGAAGGGTATGGCAACCCACTCCAGTATTCTTGCCTGGAGAATCCCATGGAGAGAGAAACCTGGTGGGCTATAGTCCATAGGGTCACAAAGAGTCAGACACAACTGAAGCAACTTCGCACACACTAATTCTTAATCCCATTCTCTGTCTCTGTATACCATGAATTTTGAGCATTGAGTTCTACCATCAATCAAGATTGGTCCAGTCCAGCATGAATCTAAATCTCTAGCAATGGTCTGGACTGGACAGACAGTAAGATAGCTGGACAATGGGGGTAAAGTGTTGGTGCAGTAGGTGCAGTGGAAGATAAGAGGGTTAGTTGAATGAAAATTATCGTGTGTTAACTTATCATGGAGCCCAGCCTGACTGCACTCTTCTTGGGTATAGCTGACAGGAAAAATCCTAAGAGGACAGAGGGCCACAGGAGAATGATTGAAGAGATTGATGAGGAGACCAGGGTGGAAATGAGAATGTATCAAATATACTTGGCAGATGTAGAAGTGTTGGCATTTATTTAATCAACAAATATTTATTGAGCTTTTACTGTATATTCAAGGTACTGGGGACCCAGAAAGAGAAACAATGAGACAAAAATTCTTGCTCTCTTGGGGAGCTTATTTTATTGGGGAGGACAAAAAGTGAGTAAGTAAGTTATGTTTAGACTATAATAAATGTTAAGGAGAAAAATAAAGGTAGGAGGGGAATAGAGGGCAGGGATGAGGTGAAATCAAAAAGGAACCATGTCATCATTTGGTTTCTGTGCAGATGTTTCCTCAAGGGGACTAAGGAACCACTGAGGGTGCAGTGGCAGACCATGCCAGGCACTTTGGGTTTATAAAGAAAGCAACTTCTAAGTACTAAAACTCAGAGTGAGTAGTTAGCATCAACATTTTGTTCAGCACCTTATATATATCCTGTACCTGGTACAGAGCAAACACTTCAGAAACATTTGTTTATTGGATGAGTACAATTTTTTTGGATTAGCAGTTTTTCCACTGGTTGGAGGGCAGGGCAGAAATGATGGGAATTTTTTCAAACTTTGCCTGCTGCCCTTTTAGGATAGATCCTTCTAAGTATGCATGTATACATATGGATGGGGGTAGGGGTATCCTTCCATAAATGTCCCAACTCAGAATCATTGCATACTGAGGAATAGTTAACAAGGAGGATGTATTTTAGTGTTCAGATGAATTGGGCCAAGACCATCAGTGTAAGGAATACTGGAGACTCTTATATTTCTTATGCTTTTTACACTTTAGCAGAAGATTCACATGCACCACTTTGAAAACAGGGCAAATTGAACCCTTGGTGTATAGTGAAGCTTTTTTAAAATAATAGTTTTCAAAAATGAGGTTCTATTATGCATTTACCTGCCTTCTTTATTTAAAAGATTACTTATATTAAAATGGATAAAATCAACATGTCTTCTGTTTACCTGCTGTAAGACACAGTGATGCAACTGTTTGTTGTTTAGTTGCTCAGTTGTGTCCAACTCTTTGCAACCGCATAAGCTGTAGCCCTCCAGGCCCCTCTGTTCATGGGATTCTCCAGGCAAGAATACTGGAGTGGGTTTAAGAATTGGACTTGAGACTATAAGAGCCTGTGTAGCAGTCTAAGATCATCCTTGGCAAGATTCCAATTATCTCAGCTTTTTAAAATTTTCCCTCAACTTTGGTCTTAATATATGAGATGGAGAAATTGTTCTTAGTGATCCCAAATGTCCTTTCTAACTCTACCATTGTTAGGATTCTTAAAATTTGTTTATAACCTACATCAAGTAGGCAAGTGACAATTTTTAAGACAATCTTGTTAAAATCTACCTTATTCCAATTTTTCATAATACTTTTATGGAAGTTTAACTCCCATGGGCTGCTGCTACAGTGGAGGAGAACAAAGTGTCAGAAGTGTTTGAGGTAAAGATATCTGGGTGAAATCACTTTCAGGTTTGCCTGGAGATTTCCTCATACAGAGAAAGTGAGTGCTAATGAGCTCTGACTATGCCATCTTAAGATAGGCTCATTTTACATGTTATTTGTCTTTGCTATCATTCTTTATGGTTAAGAGAGAGTTTCCATTTGACTAGTGATTTGATGGTCTGGGCTAATAGGGCATATGGCAACAGATAATCTAATAACCTCAGTTTGGCTGTGTTTTGTAGCCTTTTCCTTAATTTAACTTTATTAGTGCTCTGAAGAAGCAAACTCAGTTTGGTTCTTTCTGTCCATCTCTCTCTACTGCCTATGATTCTCTAATTCACTGACTATGATTCTCTAATTCACTGACTATGATTCTCTAATTCAGGCTGAAGTGTTGATGATGAGACTCGGTGAATAAGAAAATGAAGACCCGCTAAATCCATAAATGGTATAACCAGGCTTTGAAAAAATAAGATTTTGTTATTTTGTATGAGAGTTGCTAGCCTTTGAAAATTATTTTCACATTCTCCAGATAACATTTTTGTTGCTGGGTTAGTGTTCTGAGTTTGCAGATTTTATTGAAGAAAAAATAAATATTTTAAATTATAAAACAGAAAACCCCCTTTTAATTTTTGTGCTCATTTCCTCCAGTCTAAAATTTTTCTTATATCCTTTCTATCTGTGTAATAGTCAAGCAGAGAGGTCTAATGTCTAGTCTTAACATCTGTAATAATTTCATGTAGAGGTTCCATTTAGTAACAACACATATGTGTAGCAGTGTGGCTAAAAACATCTTACAAAAAGCAATTAGTATTGCACATAAACCCTAAGAGAATGTGTAGTAACTGCAATTTTGATTATTTAAAAATTTAAGGGAAGACAATATAGGACTTTCCACTGACAGATAGTAATTGTCTTCTGTGTGTTAATTTATATTGTGAATTCCTGGGCAGGGGTAATAGCTGAATTCGGTAGTACTAGAAGGATGGTTTTGTGAAATTCTGGATTACAAAAAAAAAAAAAGGTCAAAGAAGTAAAAAAAAAAATGAGTTGATTAAAAGTGAATGGCTGGAGACTTCCCTGGTGGCTCAGTTATAAATCTGCCTGCCAATGCAGGAGACACAGGTTCAATCTATGCTCCAGAAAGATCCCTTATGCTGTGAAACAACCAAGCCTGTGGGCCACAACTACTGAGGCTGTGCTCTAGAGCCCGGGAACAGCGACTATTAAGCCCACGTGCTGCAACTACTGAAGGCCTAGGTGTCCTAGAAACCCTGCTGCACAACAAGAGAAGCCGCTGCAGTGGTGAGCCCGCACACATCACAAGAGAAGCCGCTGCAGTGGCGAGCCCGCACACATGACAACAAGAGAAGCCGCTGCAGTGGCGAGCCCGCACATCACAAGAGAAGCCGCTGCAGTGGCGAGCCCGCACACATCACAACAAGAGAAGCCGCTGCAGTGGCGAGCCCGCACACATCACAAGAGAAGCCGCTGCGGTGGCGAGTACACACACATCACAAGAGAAGCCGCTGCGGTGGCGAGTGCACACACACCACAAGAGAAGCCGCTGCGGTGGCGAGCCCGCACACACCACAAGAGAAGCCGCTGCAGTGGCGAGCCCGCACACATGACAACAAGAGAAGCCGCTGCAGTGGCGAGCCCGCACACACCACAACAAGAGAAGCCGCTGCAGTGGCGAGCCCGCACACATCACAAGAGAAGCCGCTGCAGTGGCGAGCCCGCACACATCACAAGAGAAGCTGCTGCAGTGGCGAGCCCGCACACATCACAAGAGAAGCCGCTGCAGTGGCGAGCCCGCACACATCACAAGAGAAGCCGCTGCAGTGGCGAGCCCGCACACATCACAAGAGTAGCCGCTGCAGTGGCGAGCCCGCACACATCACAACAAGAGAAGCCGCTGCAGTGGAGAGCCCGCACACATCACAACAAAGAGTCGCCCCAGCTTGTCACATCCGGAGAACAGCCCCCGCAGCAGCCCAGCGTGGCCAAAGATAGATAGATGAATTTTAAGTGAATTGCTGGGACTTCCCTGGTGGTCCGGTGGCCAAGACTCCAGGTCGCAGTGCAGGCATCCCGGGTTTGACTCCTGCTCAGGGAACCCGACGGCACATGCCACAGCTAGATTCCACAGTGAACACCTAAGAACCCGAGGGCCGCAGTGAAGACCCAGTGAGTGGCTTAGGAAAGAGCTGAAGACAGAGGTTGGAGAAGGTGATGGAGAGCCCAGGGAGACTGGCTGAGCTGTGGCTCACCCGCCTAGGTGCATGGCAGCCAAGCCAGCAGTTTCCACCATAAACCAAAAGAAATGGGCCTGAGAACCAGACTGAACAAACTCTTGAAGTCCTAAAGAGGGCTGTCACAGTTGCTATCACTAAAGAGGACTCAATTTGCCAAATAAGCCCTCTGAGGCTTCTTATTACCCCGAGGCACTGTGCCTGAGTTTCTAGTAGCTGTCCCTCCTGGGTTTAATGGGACACATTAGGCTATCTGCAGGCTTAGACAGCTGTGGATAATTGAGATTAGTGAGATCAAGCCCACCAAAACACAAAACCATGATTGCTTTTTCCAGAGAAAATCATCTTTTGATTTAAGTGAGATTAAGTTTTTTACTAATTAGTTACCAACTATTTACTCTCACCTAACAAATTGAAATACAGATGCATGCGAAGAAGCAGATGCAACATACCTTTGGATATTTCCAGGAAATACTAGACCTAAATTGCGGACTCATTTTAAATTTTTGTTGAGCATAAAAGCTCCTGGGAAATATCCACCTGATATTGCAGCTGCTAGGGCTCAAGAGGCAGGCTGAAAAGAAATTTTACTACTTTGCCCGATTCTCCCTCCTCCCTCCTCATCCTCCCCCTCCTATTTCTGGCCATTTTTGAACAGAACCCCTTCCATCTGTTTGTCAAATCAAAAATAACTGAAGATTTGCTTTATATTGCTTGTGTTAATGATCAAAGCTAGGCCCTAATCTAATCCTTATGTGTTCTCCTGGAGACCAGAGACCTGGAGACCAGATTAGATTTCTTGGAGAAAGAAAATCAATCACATAATCCTTTATATTTTCTTAATCCTTTATATAATCTTTTCTCCAATCAGGGCCTCTGCCATAATACATTGAAACAGCACCCACTCCCCATCACCTGCTCCGCTTTGATCAAAAGTTTATCTTCACTGATAAGGATTTCTTTAAACTGAATCTTACATCTTTGATATTGGCTTTTGTTAGTGTCAGCTATTTTTGCCACAGGTTGTCTTTTTCCTTCTAACTATTTAAAAGGCCTTGGAATGGCTTTAAAAACAAAGAGCAGCTAGCCACTCATGTTCTAATACCCTGGACCAAGGCTGGAAAGTAAAAAGGAATGACCAAGAGAACCTCGCTATTAAGGCAGGGCAAAGGCCACCAGGTTAAGGAGAAGGAAGGCGGTCCTAGGAAGTACCTGTCCAGGAGGCTGTACTGTCTTATAGCCTCGCCAAGCTCAGGAGCAATATGAAACAGTAATTGTATTGTGATTGAACTGAAATGTATATGGCTTGTACCCCAAAATGTATACTGGAAAATAGTTTCGTGTTTGAATTGAGTGGGCTGAACTTGAAGATTCAGGGTGAGGAAACTGTAGTCTCAAGTATTCTTCTAAAAGAAATCTCCAGTTTATTCCTGAGTCATTATAACCAAAGAGTTGCCTAAGACTAAAACACTAAAAGCTTTGGGGCTTGTTTTGGGATCTATCCTTTCATTGCTGTACATATTTATTTTTCACCACAGGAAACTGGAAGTTAAATTATTTTCCTTTGATACTTTTTACCAAGCAAATTCTCTTATTTGAGATGTAATTAATAAAATATAGTTTAGAAAAAACTATTCAATAAGAATTTTTTCCCCCGGTACTTAAATTGTAGTTTCTTTTCTAGGGAGGTACCTAAATAATAAGATAAAAAACCTCTGCTTCTGTTTCTCAGTTGATCCATCCACATCAGCCTCTGGCCACCAACCATGACTAGGTCTAACCATCCCAGCTGGCTTACCTGCCTCCACAAAACCTGGTTCTATACAGTGTAGAAGTATTGATGAGCTATACATTGATTATATTTTCCCTCTCTTCTACAAAATTAAGATGCATTAGCAATTTAAAAACATTAATCTTGCAAAAGATCTACATATGAGCTAGCTAATGCAGTGGTTCTCAGAGTATGGTCCTAGAACCAGGAGCGTCAGCATCACCTGGGAACATGTCAGAAATGCACAGTTTCAGGCCACTCCCCAGGTGTTCTGAATCTGAAATGCAGGGGGTGGGGTCAGGCATCTCTGTTTTAACAAGCTGACTAGGTGATGCCACTGCATAGTAAAGTTTGAGAATCCTTGATTTATAGGATAACGTCTCAGAATTTTAATATGGATAGGAATCACTTGAGGACTTTGTTAAAAATCAGATTCTGATTCACTTAGTTGGGTGATCTTTTTTCAGCATGTCTAATTAGCTCCCATCCGCCTGCAATGTAGGAGACCTGGGTTTGATTCCTGAGTTTGGAAGATCCCCTGGAGAAGGAAATGGCAATCCACTCCAGCAATCTTGCCTGGGAAGTGCCACAGACAGAGGAGCCTGGCGGGCTATGGGGGTCGCAAGAGTCGGACACAACTTAGCGACTCAACCACCACCAATGCTGATGCTGCTGGCCCTGGGACAATACTTTGTGTTGAAGAATTGGTAGGGGGCTACTGCAAGAACTGGACTTCCCAGATGGCTCAGTAGGTAAACAATCCACCTGCAGTGCAGGGGACACAGGTGACACGGGTTCGATCCCTGGGTCAGGAAGATCCCCAGGAGGAGGGCATGGCAACCACTCCAGTATTCTTGCCTGAAGAATACGCTGGACAGAGGGGCCTGGCGGGCTACAGTCCATGGGGTTGCAAAGAGTTGGACACAACTGAGCACCCCCACACACTTTTTGTTGGTGATTTCACTATTTAAAAGAGCCCCAAAGCATAGTGTTGAAGTGCTGCCTGGAGTTCCTATGAAGGCTATCACGTGCTGAAAAAGTCAGCTACGTTTAGATGAGAATTATTGTGCTGTTGGCTGTGACTTCAGTGTTAATGAATCAACAGTGTATATTAAGTAGAGTGTCTTTAAACAGAGATACACATAAAACAAGTTTGTGTATCAATCAATTGAGGAAAATGTTGTGTCCAGGGGCACACAGAATCCTAACCCTGCGTTTCTCCTAGAAATATTGGTTCAGTATTCACTAATTCATTGTTTGTGATGACTTTATAAAAACATAGCTATCTCAAATAATAAGAATAACTACTTAGTAATCAATTGATAGAATTTATGCTGCCTTTTTTAAATGATGGTGATGGAATCTGTTCAATCAATGTGAAAAATATATCTAATGTAGTAGTAAGAGAAAAACAGGAGACAAAGTCTCAGGTACAGCACAGTTCAAGTTATGTTTAAAATTTTGCAAGTGAAAAATTGAAGGAAGTACACCAAAATTTTTTGAGTTAGGGTGAAAGAGTGATTTCTGTTTATTTCTTAATTTTTTGTAATATTGTTATGTTAAGTTTATAATGTTACACTTTAAAATCTGTATCTTACTAGTTTTTTCAGAGACATAAGGTATTAATATTGAGAGGCACCACCTATTCACCTCCTTGAGAGCCAGAGTCAAATACATTCTGGCTGTGGGGTTGACCTTCTTAGGAAAGATGTTATTAAGTTTGGTATAAGAGAGTATGCTATCTTTATTAAGCCAAATAAAACTGCTCTAAATCACAATGTGAATATCCAAGAGAAATCCAGAATTACAAACCCCTTGCAAAGGTTAACTAGCTATTTGATAGATACTACTGGAACCATGCTTTGTAAATAATTTGTCTTGCCTAACCACAGCTTTTCTAATTTCTCTGCATTTTTCCACCCTTTTGACATAAGTGAAAAGCTTGGCTTCTAAAGTCAGAGTTGAGTCCTGGCAGTTCCATTTATTAGCTACCTATGCCTATAAGTTATTTAATGTCTCTAAGTTTCCCCCATGTAGCAGTAAGGGTAATTCTAGAACTTAATGAGTGTTAAATGAAAAGCTGAGCATAGCACATAAGGTACACTAAGCCCTGAATAATGGCATTTGCTATATGTTAGTTTTATTCCCTTCACTGATGGTCTGCCATATTAGAAAAAAAAAAAAAAAAGACTGAGTGTCAATACCTGGGGAAAGTTTTTTTAAAAGAAAAAGAAAAAAATGAAAAATTATATTCCTATCCATTCACAGTCCATTTAAAGAAACTGACATGTACCCTGTAATAGAGCAGTGGTTCTCAAACTTTTGGTCTCAGGACCAAAAGAATTATTGAGATTTCCAAAGAGTTTTTGTTTATATGAGTAGTATCTTCTAATTTTACCATAATAGAAATTAAAACAGGAAAAAATGTAATACTAATTTATTTTTAAAAACAAGTACACATTCATGAAACTTTTTGTGAAAAGTAACTAGTTTCCATACCTCCAACATTTTTTGTGAGGAAAATGGCATTACGAGAAGAGACTTCTGTAAGTCTTTTGATGTCTGACTTAGTAGATGGCAGTTGGATTCTCAACTGGCTCCTGCTTTCCGTCTGTCATAGTATCAAGTGGCGTATGGTGGCCACTGGGAGATTCCACTGTAAGGATTAGTGGACTTGTGAGAGTGTGTGAGCAAAAAAGGAAAGCATAATGTCTCTTTATTACGAAAATAGTTCTGACTTCATAGACCCTCTAAGGTCTCGGGGATCCTCAGAGGCCCCAGAGCACACTGTGAGCACCAGTGCACACAGGGTGTGTGACCAGGGCGGACATCACTATGGTGCTCCCCTTGTTCCAGACACTGTGCTTTCCATGGTTAAACCTCACGACAGCTCTTATTACAGCCCTTAATTTCCAGATGAAACTGAAGCACAAAGATGTTAAATTCCTCAAAGTGGAGCCAGTATTCAGTTGTAGATAGTCTGGCTTCAGTGTCCAAAGTCTTTTCTATGCCACCATGCTGCTTCCCTAATTGGGAATTGAGTAAGATTTCGTAGAGAAGACATTTTTCCTAAAGGATATAGAAGACTGGGGGTTCTTATAGTCAATCTTAAGAGAATGCTTCATTAGTAATAAATACAGAGTAGGATTTTATTTTTGAGAGGGTTTTTAGCCTTCAGCTTTAACTAATAAGTTTCTTCTAAATCACTTTACACTTAGCCCTTTTTCCTCTCTCACAACTGCATCACCAGTGCTCTCCTGCCCACCCTAGTCTATTCAGGGTTCTGAGAGGCTGCCAGTTACTAAAGACAGGATTTTTTCCCCCATTCTTTATTTTTTGTTGAGATAAATTTACAGTTTTAACCATTTTAAAACGTGCAATTCAGTGACATTAAGTATATTCATGTTGTTATGCCACCATCATTACCATCTGTCTCCAGAAGTTTTTCATGTTCCCAAACTGAACTGCTGTACTCATTAAAGAATAACACGCCACACTCCTTTCTCCCCAGTCCCTGGCAACCACCATTCTACTCTCTGTCTTCTGTGAGTTTGACTACTCTGCTGCTGCTAAGTCACTTCAGTCGTGTCCAACTCTGTGCAACCCCATAGACGGCAGCCCCCCAGGCTCCCCCGTGCCTGGATTCTCCAGGCAAGAACACTGGAGTGGGTTGCCATTTCCTTCTCTAGTTACCTCATATAAATGAAATCATGCGATATTTGTCTTCTTGTGACTGGCTTCTTTTACTTAACATAATGTCTGCAAAGTTTATCCATATTGTAGCATATGTTCAAATTTCTTTCTTTTTAAGGTGGAATAATAAACGTAGAATTTTAAGAATAAATGAAATGCAGGACCTAAAGAAATATCAGCTAAAGAAAAAACAGAATGTAAAATACTACAGGACTTAAGTCCATAAAGTTATATTATACTGCTTCGATGCCTTATTACAAAGTTACTGTTTTCAACATTTATTCTATAGAATTCAGTAGGAGAGTTTAAAAAAAAGAAGAATGGCTGGACAATAGCCAGGACCCCTCCAGTATACTGTAGCCATTTCTCATGATTCTGGTCTTTTCTCTTTCTCGTGCTTTTTTCTATCCCCATTCCCTTTTTTTTCTGTCATAGAGGATGTAAAACCCTCTTTCAGCTCCTCTAGGAATGGCCATTTTATGGAACTGTTCACAATTTTAAAAGCTGATGGGTTAAACGTTTTACTCAGACTTTATAAAATAAAAGCCTAAATATTAATAAGCTGAAGTACATTCTGTTCAAGCATAACAAATTGTTTTTTCATCGGGGGTTCAGGGCTGGCAGGGAGTCATGGTCCTTGAGAAGGCTTTTATAGAAAAGTTTGTTATTATCCTGGGACCATATAGAGAACTCAGCTTTCAGAATATGTTCTTGAATGAGTACTATATGCTGGTTGCTGTGCCATGCCCTGGGAATATAGTGGTGAACAACCAAGTCATGGCACCTGCCCCCTCAGAATTTACAGACTAGTAGAGGAGATAGATAAAAAGCAATTATAATACAGTGGCATGTGCTGTTAGGGGGAGGGTAAAGAGGTCAAGGGATACCAGCTGTTTGTGGAGGACATAAGTAGAGAATTGACACAGACTTGAGGGATCCAGGGAGGAAGTGATAACAGGAACCCTAAAAAACAAGCAAGAGTTGAGTGGAGGCATGGAGAATGTAATGGCACCCCACTCCAGTATTCTTGCCTGGAGAATCCCACGGACAGAGAAGCCTGGTAGACTACAGTCCATGGGGTCGCTAAGAGTCGGACCTGACTGAGCGACTTCACTTTCACCTTTCACTTTCATGCATTGGAGAAGGAAATGGCAATCCACTCCAGTATTCTTGCCTGGAGAATCCCAGGGACAGAGGAGCCTGGTGGGCTGCCGTCTATGGGGTCGCACAGAGTCAGACACGATAAAGCGACTTAGCAGCAGCAGCAGAGTAGAGGCAGGTGTACAGAATGTGTTGCATGCAAAGCAGACTGCAAGTGCTAGATTCCAGAGGAGAGAGAGAAGGCAGTGAACTCTGAGAACTGAATTGAGTCTGGCTGGTCAGTTGTAAGGCTTGACCAAACACGAGGGTAAAAAAGCAAATCATTTCAGGAGGGTTGAAGTTTATCCTAGGAGCCAGAGACTTTACAAAGTTGAGTAATAAGTTCACAATTACATGCTAGAAAAAGCTCTGTGACTATGGAGAGAATGGAATAGGATGGAGAGACTAGAGACAAGGGTAAATTATAGAAGATTGTTATAATAATCTAGGCAAAAATGATAACGACCTGTACTGGAAAGAGTTATTGCAATGGAGAAAGGTGCACAAAATCAGAGATATTCAGAATATTAAAGTCCTTTTTTAAAGGATTTAATTTAATTTCATACATTATGAAATGAATATATGTCAAAGATATTATTTAACTCATTAGTTAATGAGGGAACTAGTAGGACATTATGAAGAAAATTCAAAGACCACACTTACTGTAGGCAATTAGGAGTGGTGAAGTGCTGAAGTGCTGAAATGGCTGTGCAGTTAGGGGCAAAACTAGTCAATATGCACAGGACATTAATAATCAATTGCATTCCACCAGATACAATTCACTTGCATTTCTATGGAGAACAGTCAGCTACATTACTAGGCATGTGCGCTACAGTTTTTAGTGTTGCAAATATCTAAAAAAACAAGGAAAATCTCACATAAACTGGGGATGGTGCCCTAGGCAAGGATACCCAGGTGTCTTTTTGCCCATTTCCAAGTCTTTGACAACTTCTCCTGACAAGAAAATATTCCCAAGATTTTGATGATTAGTTGAACATACTGAGGATGAGCAGGGAGGAAAACAGAGGAATGAGTCAACTATAATCATTCATTGAATGCTGAAGATGGAACAGGAAGCTGCAGTGCAAAAGTTTCGGAAAGAGAGGATGGTGGGAGATGGGGTCAGGGAAGAGGATGCAAAGAAAAATACAGGATTGAGACTAAGCCAGAGAGTTTTCTCTTGGGCAGTAACAGAGGAGAACAGGAATGTGATGAGAGGCGGGGCTGGCTGACTACAAAGTTTGAAGAATTATTCCAAGGTCTCCTGTGATCTACGAGTGTCAGTGTTGGAACCCTTCATTTATCCCGCATCCCTCTGGGCACTTGTCCCTGTGAACCTGCTTACTTTGAGTAGAAACCTGAAAGAACGATGAAGATTAAAAATGTTAGTGGTGATTTTGATTTAGTGAAAATAAACTCTGAAGACAGAGAACCATGTCTCGTGTATCTTCCTATCTCTGGGCTGCCTAGCCTGTGCTTAGTCACCCAGTGATGCCTGACTCTTTGCAACCCCATGGACTGTAGCCCGCCAGGCTCCTCTCTGTCCATGGGGGATTCTCCAGGCAAGAATACTGGAGTGGGTTGCCATGCCCTCCTCCAGGGAATCTTCGAATCCAGGTCTCCCACATTGTAGGATTCTTTACTGTCTGAGCCACCAGGGAAGTCCACCTAGCATAACAGCCAGCAAATATTTTTCATGAATATATAGAATGAAAGATTAATAAATTGGATTGTGGCCTAAAGAGCTCAAGGGTTTACCTCAGTTCATGTAACTGCTTAGGTAAGGATTTTAGGATTCAAGCCCAGTTCTTCTGACTCTAAAATTCATGCCACTAGGGTGAGTGATTTAAATTATAACTTCTCATGGAATTTTCAGCCTACCAATTATTAGGAAAGATGAAAAGGTATTTTTTTTATTTTTTAATTTCTCATGTTTCCAGAAATAAAGCATAACTAAATTTTAGATATACTTTTTCTGAGGAGAAGTAACTTTCTGGAAAGACTGAATCTGAAATCAGATGGACCTAACAGGCCATCTACTAACTATGTAACCTTGGGCAAGTTACTAAACCTTTCTGACCCTCATTTTTCTCATCTGTAAAATGATGATAATATTGACTTCTAAGAAGGCCTGAAGATTAAATGATACAAAGTGAATAAAAAGTATGATAGGTACCCTTGACAGGTTCTGGCATTTTTTTCTTCTAAAGCTTTTGCAGTTTTAGTCTATACTCAAATCTGCCTTTATTTGAACAAGGGGCTAATTCTTGATCAAATTAAATTTAGTTTTTTCAGTATAATTTCTTTACAAAGATCTTTGTGTCATTTTAAATTTAGATGTATTTATTTTTTAATTGGAGGGTCATGGCTGTACAACATTGTGTTGGTTTTTGCCATACATCGACATAAATCAGTCACAGGTAGGCGTATGCGCCCTCCCTCTTGAACCTCCCTCCCACCTTCCACCCCATCTCCCCCGTCTAGGTTGTCACAGAGCACCTGATTTAAGCTCCCTGCATCATACAGCAAATTTGCACTGGCTATCTAATTTTATGTATAGTAATGTGTGTGTTTCAATGCTAGTCTCGCAATTCATCCCACCCTCTCCTTCCCCTGCTGTTCCCTACGTCTACATCTCCTTTGCTGCCTCAGTACCATCTTAGAAAGATCTTAATTTCTTGATAATGCTTGTCACCTGTTTCAGATTCTTTGCTTTTTCTCTTTTTCATCTCAGTATACTGATCTTTCTCTTTCTTCCCAGTTTACTAAACTTGACCACTACGTGTTTCCAGAATCATGTTGCTAGATTCCAACTTAAATTGGATCTGGTTTGTTACAGGTTTTTTTGTTTGTTTGTTTGTTTGTTTTTTGTGGAGTAGGGGCAGGCCCCTTTATTATTTCTCGGATATAGCAAGTGTTTCTAACTCAACATGTATTTCTGATTCAGCTTTTTAAAGTATCATTATAATTCAGGATTACTATTGTTGGTTTCCTTTTCAAAAGACATTTCCTGAAATTCTATAACAATACTGTTTTCTTCTGCCATTTCCTGAGTATAGGCAAATATACTGAAATCACAAATAGACCGACAGGTCCTGGCAGACCTCTTATGACAGAAGCATTAAAGAGTGTTGAAAATGATATAATAAGGATTTGATCAGTTTCTCATTTTTGAGGAAAAGGAATGTTACTAAACTCTGGTAAGCTTCACTTCTCCTCAGAGGGGTTAATAATACCTGCTCTGCCCACCTCCCAGGGCCATTATGAGGCTCAAAGGAGATTTAAATAGATGGAATACCTTGGAAACTCACCTCAACATATAAGTGTAAGATAACTTAGTGGTGGTTGTTATTATTTGCCGCTCTCTTATTATTCATCCCTAAGAACGTGGGTCAGGGATTTTCCTGGCGATCCAGTGGTTAAGAATCCGCCTTGCGATGCAAGGGACATGGGTTCAATCCCTAGTCAGAGAACTAAGATCCCACATGCTGAGGAGCAGCTAAGCCCACGTGCCATAACTAGAGACCCCACATGACCCAACGAAGATTCCACCCGCTGCAACTAAGACCCAAGGCAGTCAAATTAATCAATTAACTTTTTTAAACGTTAAAAAACAGACAAACAAACAGAAGGTGGACCAGTGGAGCACACCAGTGTATGAAGTGTCTGTCTGCCCCCAAACAAAGGAGAGCCCTTTCTGATCCTCCTCCCTTCCTCCCTTAGTTTTTCTGACTGGCAGTGAGAAGCTTTTACGTGACGAAACCCTGTATGCTCACTTTGGAGTGACTGAAGGCATTTAGACCTTTTCATTGCTAGATGTTGTGTTTGCAGAGTTGTTTACACCACCTAGCAACCTGGCCCAAGACAAACAGTACCTGTTAGCTGCACGGTGACTTGCTATCCCTGTCATTGCTCTGTTAATATAACAGCAAACATTTACTGTACCCAGAAGATGGTGTTCCCCTCCCCCTCCTTTCCTGTTGAATTAATTTCATTCTCTGGTTGTCTTATGGCCTCTAGAACTAATTTGTAAAATGACAGACTCTTCTAATTGAAAGACATAAGAGGTCATTTGGTTCAATCCTGTACCAAAGCAGGAATATTATAATTTCTCTGATACATTCAGCATTTCCAGTGATGGGAAGAGTGAATCAGTTTTGAGATAAAGCTTTTCCATTGTTGGATTGTTCTGAGTCCTTGTATTCACAGAATACTTTTTCAGTTGCTCAAAGGGACCTTAGAGACCATTCTAGTCCAATTTCTTCAGTTTGCAGATAAGGAAATTGAGGCCTAGAGAAGCTAGGTGACTTGCCCATGGCCAGACAACTAATTTAAGACACAGCTGGGACTCCTGACTCCTGGTAACTTCTTTCCAAATCATTAAACTGCAAAATTACTGAAGTCATAAGTGCTGAATAGCATTAAATGCTATTATGCAGTGTATAAATGCTTTAGACACAGCATATTTTAGCATAGCAAATGTTTATATTCTACTATAGGTAAACTTATTTTGATTTTGGTGGAGAAAATCTAAATCTTGTCTTAAAGCTTCATGAGAAATTCCCTGCTTTAAATAGGACTTTTTTTTTTTTTTTTTTTCCCTTTCCTTTTTAGAGGAGGGAAAACGAAGTCATCAGTCTGGTTCTTATATCTAAGAAGTCATGTGACCAAAAAGATACAAAAACGCATTTTTCTGCCTGACATGAGGGCTGTGGAGTGGACTGGAGCCAGGGGCTTTTTTATATTCCTGTCAGGCTTTGGTCCCAGGCCTGTCAGTGGCAATGTGGATGAGATGGGAGTAGAGCCTGCCCATATGCCAGGGGACTTTGAAAGATTGCCTGGCCTCTCCCTGCCTTCTGGAAGGACTGCACTTAAAGGGAATCTACAGTCTTTTGTTCTGTGAAAATGTATGCCTTATGTGGGAAAAGGGGGTGGTAATGAAGAGGAGGACTGAACACCGATAGGCTATGATGGGAGAAGCTGATAGATTCCGAGAGGGTCTTGAAGTACAAGGTGGACAGACTGGAAGACAAGGAGCGTTGGAAATGGTGTGATGTAAAGCCTTGACCACCAATGCTATCTATTCCAAAAAATAACCAGCAGCCTTAGAAACAGGGCCTGGCAGCAGCCTTGGGCCTGTGATCCCATGGGCTATTCTTAATATCTTTCCAGGTATGGATTCAAAAATATTTCTTGAAGGCTTTTCAGATACATCAGTGAGAAGACATCTTTCCAGTTTTCAAACTTTTGGTCTCATATCCTTATAGATAGATGACCAGACTCTTGTTCCTCAAAAGCAGATTAATTTATTATCTTGCAGTGCTTTATACCTCTATTTTAGGCGTGTATCATGGCCTGCTTTCATATGTGTTTATGGCTATCTCCCCTATCTGACTTGAGTTCTGAAAAGAAGAGACCATCTTACCATGAAATATGTAAGGCAAGCCAAAAGATAAAGAGGATGCCCTCTTTAGACCTTTATATCCACATGTGGCTCCTAAGAAGCACAGTACAGCAACCGGCATGCACCTGGCACTCAGGAAAGTTTTGTAGAATTGCAGTAGTAACTTCCTTATATTGTGCAGTCATCATTTCTGTTTCTTCCAGATTATGTGGAATCAGAATCATTTTCTCTGGGCGCCTATGTTTTCCAGGTCAAGGCAAAATATACTGTGTGATATTCATGAAAATAGTAGCTTCTCTAAAAAGCCCTGAAACAGTGTTTCCCACATTAGGCAGCCCTAATTTTTGATGATGATTAAAATTCAGAAGTCGTGTTCTATTCAAATGACTTAGAGTTTAAATAAATGAATGAAACAATAAATGTATAAATAGCTAATGAGGAAATGGATTTAGCCGTAAATAAAACAAGTAGCTTGTTATCTGTGTTCGCTGTAACATCCTTTAGCCACCACTGATCTTTTGAGGAGGTCGCAAAAGTGGCTCACGGAAGACAGAAGGTTTTGAAGAAAGGAACATGCTTAGGTTGAGGGACAGACGGAAGGAGATTGTTCATGTGTATATGGGTGTGTGGTGTGGGGGAAGGTAAGGAGCTAGGCGGTAGATTCAAGAGGCACGTGAAAGAGACAAACAACAATGATGAACTAACCCTGGAGAAAGAGCTAATACTCGTCAAAGGGCTAAGGGTGAAGTTGAGCCCATGAACTTTATAACTCTCCTGAGCTGACTCTAATAATTATATGAAACTTTCCTATCATATTTGTCTCTCCAACAATATTTGTAGCCCTTTGTCCCAGTTTCAGTTTAGCCACTTCCTTCTTTCTTTTCCAACTGCCTTGCCCAGCAGAGTCTGTAAAATATAAACCCTAGCTCGTTCCCTCCTCACTGCAGGTCCCTGACTGGCACTTTTCTACCTGATCAGTGACAGAATCTAGTCTGCCCCACTGGAAAACCCTTTCCCCATCACATCCAGCAGTCACTATATCCTATCAATTCTGCCTTCTAAATATCTCTCAGATGCTTTCCATCCTCTCTACAGCAGGTTTACCCCATCCTCCGTCCTTCCCTCTTCACCCTTAAACGGAATCATCTTTCATATCTAATCATGTCACTTCCCTTCACTTCTCCTACTTCTTTGCCCATAGGGGGAACACAAATTCTCTAATCTATTTTTTCCAGCCCTACCTTCTACATCTCTCATCACTTCCCACCAACCTGGCTGACATTTCTCCCTCTCCCTAAATAATAGCCTGATTTCTTTCATGCCTCCATATCTGTACGCACGCCTGTTCCTCTGACTCACACACCTCTTCCTTATTCTTCCTGGACAGCAGTTTTCCCTTCTTTGTATTTCAAAAATTTGTATCCATCTCCTTCAGAGAACTTCTCATATTATATATTAATCATCTATTCCTATGTTTCTCCTCTGTTAAACTGTTCAGTTCCTCCAGAGCAGGAATCTAGTGTGTAGTTCATCATTTTAGTAAAAAAAAAAAAATTTTCTTCCATTTACTTATTTTTTTATTTTTATTTTTGGCTGTACTGGGTCTTTGCTGCTGCCTAGGCTTTTTCTCTAGTTGAAGGGTTCGGGGGGACCTACTCTCTAGTTGCCAGGCATGGGCTTCTCATTGCAGTGGCTTCTCTTATTGTGGAGCATGGGGCTCTAGGCACGTTGGCTTAGCAGTTGTGGCGCTCGATTTCAGTTGCTAGTGGGATCTTCCCAGACCAGGGATAGAACCTTTGTTTCCTACACTGGCAGGCAGATTCTTTACCACTGAACCACCAGGGAAGCCCCCAGTTCATCTTGCGTTGTCCTTACTGCTTAACACAGACCCAGCACCCGGAGTGATTAAAGCATTTGTTGACTCAGTGAAGGAGCTGAGTAGAAAATATCTAAGTGACCTCTTCCTTACAGATATGGGAGTTTGGGGGGTTAGTTTTGTGATTTTGGCGGCAAATCTAATGAGTGCCTTTCTCAGATCCGTGTGGTAAGAACTGATGTGAGAATATCTATAAAAGTCCTTGAATATCTTAGCAGATGTGACAGGTCTAAGCTTTAGGTGTTCAAGCACCTTACCAAAAAACCCAGTGGCTTTAGCACTTGTAACTTGAATTCAGTAAGGATGAGCTCAGGAGCCCTTTAAGGCTTAATGTAAGGCCTCAGAAAGTATCCTAACTGTACATTTTTCTTTCGACTTGTAATTTTCTGATTATTTTGATAAACGACTGTCTACACTGTTTTCCTTCTTGTTAGGATCATTCCTGTCTTCCGTCTTCTTTTCACCTGCTTATATCATCTTTGAAATGACTGGGAGGAAATCGTCCAAAGCAGCTAAGCCCTTAGTTTGCAGTGCAAGGCAGAAGAGACTCCTCAGCCACCAGGGCGCCAGGCTTGGGGGCCGTGCGAGTCTATACAGGCACATGCTTGCACAGTCCTGTAGCTGCTTCTTGCTGGGTTAGTATCTCAGTTTTCATTCTGGTAAATAGTGTCACCTCTTTCTTTTGGAGACATATTTGTAAGTTCATTAAAAATAGATGAAGCAGCTCTGAACATCTCGTTTGTTCTCTCTCTCACTTGAAGACATTTTCCCCCTGAGCGTCTTGAATCCTAAATTCCCCCTCTAATTGCCAGTGTTTAAAGTGTGAGAAATTTCTGTATAATTTTCTTATTTCAGAAATTTGGTTTGAGGGTGGGGGTGTTTAAGGGTTGCCTTTGAAAATCTGACTGTGCTGTATCCTTCTGCCGTAGCCCTTGTCTGGGCTGGAAGCCGCCCTGTCCTTCAGCCCCTCGTCTGGATGGCCATGCTGATAGATAGCTTCTCCTAGGGGAGCTTCACAGATCAGCCCTCTGTCCATTACCGTGCAGCAGGCTTATAATTTATAGCCCCAGATGGTGACTCGCAACCCCACCACTCCCCACTTACTTCAGTAAAGCAGACAAGGTATTAACTATTAAATTGCTTCCCTCTTTATTTAAAATAATTGATACTATTTGCTAAGGGTTCTATGTAAAAAAGTTATTAAAAATATTGCAAAAAGTACAAGTTCATCAGAATGGGAAGAACATTGTGCATTATAATAAAAAATAAATCACCACATGGTCAGGTTTATTTTTCTTGGCCCACCTCCATGTGGAAATGAGGTTTTGAGGCACAATTCTGACCAGATTCCTGAATTTTCTCCTCCTTGGTGGATTCTTAAAGCTTATGGGTTTACGCCTCACGTGAAAACTCAGAATGTTCTCATTCCAGGTTCTTGCCAAAAAATAGAACCTGGAGTTCTTAGCTGTTCAGTGTTTTGAAAAGTTTATGATCAGTAGTGATCAGGGGAAGATTTCCTGAAGGAGTTGGAGTCAATCCTCTTCTCCATTAAATCAGAATTTCAGCTGTTTCCTTGGAATCTCTTACTGTAAGTATTGCTTTTCTAGAATTCTTAGGAATCTTACCTTGAATGGAGAGGTGCTCTAAAAATTGCCCAAGAAATGCAGTAGTTACTTTGAAGATGTTGAGACTGTTCATTGTTTTGTACAAATCTGTGGAAGGAAAACTTCCACAGGTCTTAGTAGTGTAATAACTGCTTATCCTAAACAATTGGTGTGTTTTTCTTTTATAAATATCGTGTCTCTCCTTACTTTGATCCACAGAAAGCTCTGGTCCAAATTTGTGAACCGTCTTTACAGTTGTTAAATTATTTTTGCCTACTATTTTTCACCTTGGTGGGGTTTTCTTTTTGACATTGTATTACTGTTTTTCCTTCACCTGTTTACCTATTGTACTGCGTGCATTTTTGTCAATAGCCTATTTTAACAAAATATTTTGACAATAGCCTATTTTGTCAAATAGTCCTTTTTAGAACAAAATCCATGTGTCTGTTTCCTAATATGTATTTAAGTCTATTTAAGAAGTCAAGCTTACTGTATTATCTCAAATGATCTTGTAATATATTATCACTTTTTATAATATCACCATAATATTGTAACTTTTGAATTTTAAGATGTAGCTGTATATATTTTTGAACTCTTACACTCTTTCACAGCTCCACAGTGTGTGAACCATGGACAGCATTTATTAGACAGGTTGTAGAGGCCAGATGATGCCTGGAAGTCTTACTGTGTAATTTAATCCTGGGTGCTGTGTTGTTTGGCTTCACTAGACTCCGAATGTGCATATGTAATTATGTGCGCATGTGTAAAAAGCCCAGCCCTGATAAGAAAGAGAGGGAGGAACATCATTAGCAGAGATTAGATTTGTCTCTCCAGCTGGGCAATGTGCCTCTGAATTCCAAGGGCTTTCCCCAGTGTAAATTATTAGACTGACTCAGCTGCTGTTCAATTCCCCTCTGGCTGAACTGCTTTTGCTAATGCTGTTAAGCTGTGGCTCAGGAGGCAGAATGTCCTGAGGTACTAAATAGATGTTCTGCATGTAAAAAGAAAGACCTTCCTTCTCATATGTACCAGATGAAGGTATATGGTCTCCTCAAATCAAAGATAAAAAGGCAAAAAGGGAGAAAAAGATAAACCATGTCCCAAACTTCAGCTCCATATACAGAGCTTTTGAAATTGTTAGTAGACTAAAATAATTCCAATTGAGCTAAAGCAAATAGGAATAATCTAATCCAAAGAGTTTATTTCAAATCAGTTCAGAGTATCTGACTTTACGTCTGCTGCAGTTGTAAAATTGGTGAAGTCTAAACAAATTAACCCCACTCAGACAGTACTGAACCAAATTCAGGTTCAGAGCCACAGGAGGGTCTTGTCTGAAACTCTATGAAAACCACGCACAAAACACAGGCTCAGCATAATATACATGTCAACCTGTTGAGAAGAATTCACAGCTACAGTAAATGATCTGTTTCAATTTTTCCTATTGACAGCTAAGTCTATGTGTTTGTACGAATGCAATTTAAAAAAAAATGCTGTCTTCTCTGATTTTATTGACTAAGATAACTGATTTATTGATTATAGATAAACCTAATGGTCAATTTATCCATTGAATGTCAGGGACAATAAGCAAAATGCACAGATAATATGGGAGCTGTAATTAAGTGATTGTTTTAAATCCTTGTGTTTTAAGTCATTAACAATGTTTTCTTTCCAGCCCTATTGACAAGTAGCAAAATTGTCTGACCTGGGTGATTTTTGCCCCTTCCTCCCTTTGTTTTTTCTTTGGGGGAGGTGTTAATACGCTGACGAATAGGAGTAAAATTTAAAAAAACAAGGAAATCAGATAGCAACAGGATCATCCACTGATTAATTTTCAGGACTTAAAGTGCCCAGCACCATACACACGCAGTCAACCACATCATCAGTACTGGCAGCAGCAGTGGCAGCTACACTTAATACTCTGCGTAAATAGTAGCCTAAGCAATACATCAATTCATTGCTAGATGTGGTTGAGAAGTTACTACCTCACCTCCTTTATGGTAGAAGACTTTATGAAGAAGGTAAATTTTCAGCATAAAAGATTATGAAGAGAAAGCCTGAGTTTTCAGTGAGCAGAACAGCATTATAAAACCAGGCGAAGAAGTTAGCACATCTATGAGAAGAGCTCTCTTGTAGTCACCATTGCTAGGGAAGGTGGAGAGGAAAGCAGATTGGTGGGGATGGGATAAATTCTGGGGGGTAAATTGGTGCTGAAAGTTCACACTTGAATATG
Organism: Ovis canadensis; assembly: GCF_042477335.2. Taxonomy (NCBI): domain Eukaryota; kingdom Metazoa; phylum Chordata; class Mammalia; order Artiodactyla; family Bovidae; genus Ovis; species Ovis canadensis. Next base: position 204,970,477 of record NC_091245.1, on the reverse strand, counting down.
AGAGCTGTTATACACATATCAGGCTGTGGAAACTAATTGGATTATCATATTGGATTATCATTAAAAGTTAGAATTGGCAGTCAGGCCAGCTTCATGGGGTACTTGGCCTGGTCCTTGCTTTTGGTTTTATGCTCTACTGTCTCTATCTTGAAATTCTTACTAGTTCTTGAACAGAGGTCTTCCGTTTTCATTTTGCACTAGCTCTGAAAATTTTGTAGCTGGTTTTACTATAAATAGCAATATATGAAATCATCATAAGCCCTTAGACGATGTTCTCAGTACATTTCAGTACGTTGATTTCCTGTGGTATGCCCCTTTTTGCTAAAAGGCCAGGATGTTTATTTCTTTCTATCTACTGTCAGATTTCTGGAAGTGGCTCTGAAAAATGTGTTTGTGCCAGTGAATGACTTAAGGAAAACTCTGCCCCAAAGAATGTTCTTTTGCTAATAAGATATATCAGTTCAGTCACTCAGTCGTGTCCGACTCTTTGTGACCCCATGAATCACAGCACGCCAGGCCTCCCTGTCTATCACCAACTCCCGGAATTCACCCAAACTCATGTCCATCAAGTCAGTGATGCCATCCAGCCATCTCATCCTCTGTTGACCCCTTCTCCTCCTGCTGCCAATCCCTCCCAGCATCAGGGTCTTTTCCAATGAGTCAGTTCTTCACATGAGGTGACCAAAGTATTGGAGTTTCAGCTTTAGCATCAGTCCTTCCAAAGAACACCCAGGACTGATCTCCTTTAGAATGGACTGGTTGGATCTCCTTGCAGTCCAAGGGACTCTCAAGAGTCTTCTCCAACACCACAGTTCAAAAGCATCAATTCTTCGGTGCTCAGCTTTCTTCACAGTCCGACTCTCACATCCATACATGACCACTGGAAAAACCATAGCCTTTAGCCTTGACTAGACGGACCTTTGTTGGCAAAGTAATGTCTCTGCTTTTGAATATACTATCTAGGTTGGTCATAACTTTCCTTCCAAGGAGTAAGCATCTTTTCATTTCATGCCTGCAGTCACCATCTGCAGTGATTTTGGAGCCCAAAAAATAAAGTCTGACACTCTTTCCACTGTTTCCCCATCTATTTCCCATGAAATGATGGGACCAGATGCCATGATCTTCGTTTTCTGAATGTTGAGCTTTAAGCCAACTTTTTCACTCTCCTCTTTCACTTTCATCAAGAGGCTTTTTGGTTCCTCTTCACTTTCTGCCATAAGGGTGGTGTCATCTGCATATCTGAGGTTATTGATATTTCTCCCGGCAGTCTTGATTCCAGCTTGTGCTTCTTCCAGCCCCACATTTCTCATGATGTACTCTGCATATACGTTAAATAAGTAGGGTGACAATATACAGCCTTGCCGTACTCCTTTTCCTATTTGGAACCAGTCTGTTGTTCCATGTCCAGTTGTAACTGTTGCTTCCTGACCTGCATATAGGTTTCTCAAGAGACAGGTCAGGTGGTCTGGTATTCCCATCTTTTTCAGAATTTTCCACAGTTTATTGTGATCCACACAGTCAAAGGCTTTGGCATAGTCAATCAAGCAGAAATAGATGTTTTTCTGGAACTCTCTTGCTTTTTCCATGATCCAGCGGATGTTGGCAATTTGATCTCTGGTTCCTCTGCCTTTTCTAAAACCAGCTTGAACATCTGGAAGTTCACGGTTCACGTATTGCTGAAGCCCAGCTTGGAGAATTTTGAGCATTACTTTACTAGTGTGTGAGATGAGTGCAGTTGTGCGGTAGTTTGAGCATTCTTTGGCATTGGAATGAAAACTGACCTTTTCTAGTCCTGTGGCCACTGCTGAGTTTTCCAAATTTGCTGACATATTGAGTGCAGCACTTTCACAGCATCAACTTCCAGGATTTGAAACAGCTCAACTGGAATTCCATCACCTCCACTAGCTTTGTTCATAGTAATACCTTCTAAGGCCCACTTGACTTCTACACATTATTTAATGTGATAGCATAATTTCAAAAGCTATATATTTTTCTCATTTTAATTCTCATGGTTTTTGCATAGGAAGTTTTCTTACCATTGACAAGTAATTAGTAATTTTTTAAGAAGCCAAAATATTCTGATGAGAGAAAGGAGACTTGTTAGTCCAGCATTCAAAACCTTTCATGGTTTGACACCACTCTATAGTTATAGCTATATTAAAAGCAAAGACATGACTTTGCTGACAAAGTTCCTTATAATCAAAGCTATGGTTTTTCCAGTAGTTATGTACCCATGTGAGAGTTGGACCATGAAGAAAGCTGAGTACCGAAGAATTGATGCTTTCAAACTGTGTTGCTGGAGAAGACTCTTGAGAGTCCCCTGGACTACAAGCAGATCAAACCTGTCAATCCTAAAGGAAATCAACCCTGAGTTTTCATTGGAAGGACTACTGCTAAAGCTCTAGTACTTCGGCCACCTGATGTGAAGAGCTGACTCATTGGAAAAGACCCTGATGCTGGAAAAGATTAAAGGCAAGGGAGAAGGAGATGGCAGAGCATAAGATGGTTAAATAGCATCACCCAGTCAGTGGACATAAATTTGAGCCAACTTCAGGAGACAGTGGAGGACAGAGGAGCCTGGCGTGTTACAGTCTGTGGGGTGGTGAAGAATCAGACACGACTTAGAGACTGAACAACAACATTGTTATAGCTGTGCTGATTACTGCCCTCCATGTACCTTTTGCTCCAATTACTCCAAACTGCTTACTATTCCTGGAAAATGTCATTTATATTCTTACCTTCCATTATTCTCTTTATGAAATTCTCTTTGATAAGGCTGTATGCCTTCTTCCAAGTGGCGCTTCTGCCTCCCTCATCCCCCGCCCTTTTCCCACTGGTATGACTCTTGCTCTTCTTTCAAGATTGCACTTTGTTGGATGAGTGTCTCTCCTCTGATATTCTCCATCAGAGTCAGCTGTTGCACCCACTGTTGTGTCATAGCTCACACTGCTCTTAAACCCTTTCTGAATTCTGCCTCACTTTCTAGTTACTTGTTTACTTGCCTGTCTGACACATTAGGTTGTATACTCCGTGAAGGCAGGACTTTCTAAATTGTCTCTATTCCATCATCCATGGCATGGTAACACAGTGTCTGGAACACGCTCAGTGTATGTTTCCTGAGTGAGTGTCTTAATCTTTACCAGCTGCTGTAACAAAATGCTGCAGACTGGGTGCCTTTTAACAACAGAAATTTATTTCTCACAATTCGGGAGTCTGGGAATCTGAGATCAGGTGACAGCATGGTTGGATGAAGGCCCTCTTCTGAGTGGCAGACTTCTCATTTTATTCTCACATGGTGGAAGGGGCTAAGGAGCTCTCTGGAGCCTCTATTTTAAGGGCACTGATCTCATTCATGAGGACTCCAACTTTATGAACTGAGCACCTCCCAGAGGCTCCACTTACTAATAGCATCACCTTTGGGGGTTAGGATTTCAGCATATGAATTTGAGGGGGGACATATTTAGACCATAGCAATGACTTAATTGGAAGGATAACTCTAGTTCCTTTACAATATTATCTCATATGTTTAAAGCACTTGGTGGTAATTCCCTAAAGTGAAATAATCCATTGACCTTGATAAGAATAGTTTCTACTTTGAGAATCATTTGTGAGAAGAAAGAAATAATAAAAACAGGGCTGTCATTGGGAATTTAGCCCCTTACAACTGTATGATGTAGCTACCGTAGGTGGAAAAGTTAAAAGAGACTAGAGGGCCCCACAGTAGTCAGGAAAAATTACCTAAAACATTTTGAAGTCAGAAAAACAGGAAGCCTAGGGTACCACTTGACTCTCAATTTAGCCATCCCTAGCCTGCAATTTAGTTTTCAATTTTTCTTTTTGTAGCGCCTTCCCTTAATTAAATTATACTGCCATGTTGAGAAAAGACTTTAAATAAAGCCAGTAAAGTGGCAGGCCTATTTAGGAGTATGCTAAATACATTTTTTGAAGCCCAGATAAAGCAGTGATCATATTTATTTTAATTGAAACATGTACAAAATAATAAAGACAATCTGTTTGAGCTGATGTAGGGTGATTTTTCAGGATATATTCTTTTTGAATTTATTTTGTATTGCTGTACAGTTGATTCACAACACTGTGTTAGTTTCGGGTATACATCAAAGTGATTCAGTTTTATATTTTTTTTCAGAAACTTTTCCATTATAGGCTATTATAAGGTATTGAGTATAGTTCCCTGTGCTATATAGTAAATCCTTATTATTTATCTATTTTATATATATTGGTATATATCTGTTAATCCTGTAGTCCTAATTTATCCTTCCTCTCCCCAAATACATTTTTATTCTACTCTTTGACTCTCAGACCAAATCCTAGCAATTGTGAAATTTGAGTCTTTTCTCTTGATTCTGCCTAGGTTCTAAGTAAGGAGAGAGAAAAAAAGAGAATAAATCAGAATCAGAACCTGAATCTACTGGGGTTAAAAAATAATCAGACACTTTGAGTTTCCCTATGACCACAGCCAATCATGCCTTTAGTTTTGTACCATGGGATGAAACGTGTAGGCTAACAGAATGTATCATTAATCCAAAATCTGGATTGTCCAAGGCGTTGTAAATGGGTTAATTTCCAAGGTACTGATATAATTGGTGGACCATCCTCACTCTACTATCATTTCAGTGGTTATGAGAAGAAGGCTGTTTTGTTCACTAGGCAAAAGAACTGATTTCTCTTAGGTATTTATTTTCATATTTTAAATTTTGGTGCTCAGTTTATTTCAGTCTAGTGAGGTTGAATTCATGCCCCATTGCAAAATCCATTCTTGCTAAAGAAACTGCTTGTTTTTTTTGGACGCTGTGGAAGAATTCTTCAAATGAAAGTCAAACTATAGAGTGGAGTGGGATCTTCCCTGAGGAGATGTGGGGTGTATTCCCACAAAATTTTGATCCAGTAAAATAATGTTTAAAAATTAATATTGATCGCATGCCTAGAAAGGAAAGAAAATCAAAAAAGGACAATAGAAACCCTAAAGATTTAATGGGAAGGGCACTTTGATTTGCCTCAGTAAGTGAGGGAAAGGATACATGAGTTTATTATGTGTCTGTGAACCCTTAGGATATAACTAACGTCTCCTTCCTCAACCGTTTTCTGCCACCTGACCCTAGATCTTTACCTCTGCCTTCAATCAGCACTGATTCTGGGGCTTTGGAAAAACTCTAGGAATGGCTTTTAGATTCCAAAGACATGTAACTTTGACTGTGTTAAACTCTTAACTTATTTAATTCTATGGACTGATGCTTATTAACTTTCATTTGGGAACACCCAGAGGTATCTCTATCTTAAAGATTGTTAAAGGATTCTGAATATAAAATTAATCCTAATATATGCATAAATGGAAAGCTGTAACTCTAAAGCCATGTGATTGCATCTTAACAAAGCTTGCCACCTCTTACACAACTAGCTGGGCTTTGTCTTTGTCCGAGGCCTTCTAGCAAAAATGTCAGGAAAAGTGTCAGTGTCCTTAGAACACTGATAGTCGCCAAGGAGCCTGTTGGAAGGTTATTGATGTGTTCTGGTGATTCTGCCGTTATTCAGGACAGCTTGGATCTTTGCCTTTAGGAATGCTTTTTGCAGATCTCAGTACTGGAATTAAGGGGAAGAAAAGCCCAACTATGTCCCCTCTCCCCCATCCCTTCCCTGTTAGCCATTTTTCTGTTTTCTTTATGGTTATGTCTTTTCTATAAATGGATTTCATATAAATGGACTCATATACAACTTTTAGGAACACATGATTGAAAATGCACACTTGTAATGAGTTATTGAATTATCATTTCTTAAGGGAAGCAACTAAATATGTCTTTAAATTCCATCCTGTGATATTAATCTTTGTATTGAGGTACTACATACTGACTGTTTACTTTCACAAGTAGTTATCATTCTGCATTTATTTTTCTTTCCATTAGAACTGTGTATTTAATATTTATTGATATCCTTCCTTGTCATCCCCATCTTGGACAGATGGGACTTACCAAGGATCCTTTAGTAGTTTGCAAATTTCAGCTATATATTGGGGGTAGAAGTGGAAACTATACCAATGAATAATTAAATGATGGATTTGGATTACTCTCTAGCACGTTAAATTCACATTCCGAAACAGTGATGTGAGACAGGTGAAAAATGATTGTTCTTTGCCAATTTCAAATTTATATTCCTGTTAAAGCTCAAAATGTCCTATTACATATTTTCTAGAGTATCATCTTGATTGAATCATTACTTTAAAGAATTAAAACTCCGCACTTTTTTTTTTACCAGTTCATTTACTAGGTCATCAGAAATTTGCTTTTAGAAATTTTATTTTCAATTGATATAACTGAAATCAGTGTCATTCACTCTTGGTAAATGCAATATCACAAATAATTTTAATTTTGAAAATCATTAGAAAAATTCAATTCTTGCTAGGACTATTGAGAATCTGGTGGGCTGCAACAACACTGAGATACACTTATGAAAAATTATTTATTATATCTAAAAGCTGATGAGTCTGTGGTACAACTTTTTCTAAGAAGATTTAGCTTTTCATACAAATTGCTTTTGTATCACTCTGAGTTTAATTAAAATGTAAATTGATGCAATGTCATTTTCATGTTTCCTCTGACATCTCTGTAACATATCGATCACACAGGAAACTTTAAGTGGCTTCATGATTTGTGTATAATTCAATATGTCTGTCTATATGTTTTATCGCTATCTTCGACTACCATAAAACCTTAAAATTATCTTTCTTATTAGGTACTTTATATAAAACTTCATATGCAAATAATGTTCTTCTTTGTCAATGTGAAATCTGAATTTAATTCCATTTCTAATCTTGTGGATATCTTCTTTGGATTGTTGTAAGAGCTCTCAAAATTTCAGTGCTTTAAAATTTCACCTAAAATTCTTCAAAGAATTCTAATAAATCCCTGTTAGGCTTTAAAAAAAATAAAGCTCAGGACTGACTGTTTCTGTGAGCAAAAACAGTTATAAGGAGAAATTAAATTTCATATCTCAGTTGGTAAAGAATCCGCCTGCAATGCTGGAGACCCTGGTTCAATTCCTGAGTCAGGAAGATCCCCTGGAGAAGGGACAGGCTACCCACTCCAGTATTCTTGGGCTTCCCTTGTGGCTCAGCTGGTAAAGAATCCACCTGCAATGCGGGAGACCTGGGTTTGATCCCTTGGTTGGGAGGCTACCCACTCCAGTATTCTGGCCTGGAGAATTCCATGGACTGTATAGTCCATGGGGTCACAAAGAGTTGAGCACAACTGATTGATTTTCGTTTTCAAGTGACTAAAGGAGTATGATCTTTCACTAGTACAGTTTTGATTACTTTGGTATTAAAATTGAACATTGGATCCAGAGTCTGGAGTTCCTTGCTCCCTCTGGAATCTTTATCCTGGTTATCTGTACAGTCTTCTCTGAGAAGTGGTGAGAGTTGTTGGTGATTCAGTGGAAACTTCTGATCCTGTGCAGCCTGCCCTCCATTAGCCCTCCCTATAGTTTTCTGCCTTCACCTACAGTAGTCCTGTGATTAGGAACTTTAAGGAATGGTGATTATGAGAATAATAGCAATAATCATAATTTCAATTTTAAAATTCTTCACAAATGACTGTTTAAACTATTTAAGTATTTGAAAATTAATCATTTGGCTCTTCTGAAGATTCTAGACAAATGACTATGGTCCTTTGGAAAGTTGTTTTGAGGGAGGTGGGGGGGGGGTCATGTTTGGGAACGCATGTAAGAATTAAAGATATTAAAATTAAAAAAATTAAAAAAAAGAAAAAAAAATAAATACTCTCTTTAATTTGATCCTGACGAACCATGATTAGAATGAGTTGTACTTAAATCATTTCATTCACAGGCATTACTAAAATTTGGTAGCACACGTGTTTTTTTAAAGGAGATAATAGAATTCTCTGCATTTAGCAAATTCCCATGTACAAAAGGAAACCGTCATCTTTATTAATTCTCACAACAAACAAATCTGTTAATGTGAATGAATCATATGGAGAACTGCTGTCCAACTGAACATTCTGTGGTGATGGAAATGTTCTGTTTTGTACTATCCAATATGGTTGTAAATAGTCACATGTGGCTACCAACCACTTGAAATGGATTAATGTACCTGAGGAGTGGAATTTTTTATTTCATTTAATTTTAATTAATTGTTCATTAAATAGCCTCAAATGCCTAGAAGCTACTGTTTGGATGGTGCAAGTGTAGAAGTTTAGCAAATTAAAACAGAATGGAGGAAATTCTATAGTGAGTGGACATATTTTAGAATTTTCCACTTGTCTTTACTTGTTGCTAGAAATTTTTACCTTCTATCATAAATGTAGAACTTAACCTCGAGGTAAGATGTGAGTCTAATCCATATTTTTTAAGGCCTTTCTTAATTAAATATAAGCCCATTATAATATTGACGGTGGAGTGTTGAGACTAAACAAGCATGGGTTTGGACTCAGCTCAGACTTAGGCTCAGGCTCTGGAATTGGAATAGAACTGGGTTCAACTACTGTCTTTACCACTTAGCAGCTGTTGGTGAGTTCTTTAAGCCCTCTGTGTCCCAATTCCTTTGTCAGCTATAGGAGTGATAATAGTACCTTTCACAAGGGTTGATGTAAGGATTAGAGAAGTTAATATAGGAAAAGTGTTTTGAGCAGTGTTTGACAGTAATCTCAGTGTCGTGGTCCGGGCATGAGTTGGAAAAGAATTTCCGGACACGAGACAGAATGAGAGGGAAATAAAGTTTATTAGAGTGGAAGATGCTGTTAGAACAGTGGGCCAGCTCAAGGGAAAACCGATGTTAAACACGGTCCTTAGTCCACTTTCATACCCAGGGTACAAGGAGTGGGATAGGGGTCTTGCAGGTCATTTGCTGATTGCGTGAGGCAGGTGTGCTGGGTGGGGGAAGAGGAAGGCAAATACCTTCTCTCTGTGTGGGATAGGAGGAGAAACAAGTCATACTGCTCAGGAGGACCTGAAATCCGTTAATAGTTACAACATGGGAGAGGGAAGGACGATAAGGGTCTGGTTTTTCTGTTCCTGCATTCCAAGACCCCCCTTGGTTTTATCTGCTCTTTGGTCCTTGGGTCACCACACTCAGTAAATATTAGCTGTTGTTATTAACGCATTGTTTATCAAGTTACTCAGTGTGTGTGTTTGTGTGTGTGTATGTGTGCATGTGAAGTTCTCTCCTCCAAAAAGTAAACTGCATCATCTTATATCAGGTCCTATGCTAGGTGTAAGGCTAGATAGGGAGCAAATGAAGAGGGACAAGGTACAGAGGTAAATAATACTTGGATTCTACCCCCACCAAATTTACAAACTAATTAGGATGAATTATTTCTCTTTAAAAATAGAAAGCAGTCATCACCCACTGACTGCTACCTCCAATTCTAACAATCTATAATTCTACCATCCCTAAGTAAGACTTTAAAAAGCAATACAAAGATGGCAAAAGGACCTTTGACAACTTCTTGCCTGCCAGTTACAATCAAGACTTGCCCAGAAACCATTTGTAGGATCTACAGCCTTACTGGAAATTCCATATACATCATTGGAAGTCTTACTGAAGCTCTTTAATAACTCTGTTATACTAAGCTGGCAATGAATAATTTCATTTTCATGTTATGTAGTATAAGCATAGGAACCACCAGAGAAATCTCTATTAAATATGTTTTTATTCTCAGCATCAAATTAATAACTTGTGCTACTTGTACTTTCTCCTAGTTAGGTGATTATTAATCTTTCAATATCTATAATTATTAAAATTACATCCAAAAGATTTTCTTTTTGCAAACTAGACAAAGCATGGAGAATTTTGAGAGTGGGTCAAAGTGGTCTTCAGACCTGGAGTCTATAAATAGTGATGTCAAATCATACAGGCTGGGCCACTGCTTATTTCTGGGCTAAGCTGTTCTATTTATATCCTTGGAAATGAATGATTCTTTGCATGAGAAAATAGCCATCCTTTGAGATAACTAAGATTCTCATTTTCTATGATTATGCCTAGAATGACCAAGGACAAAACTGTTGTAAAAGATAATGTGCTCATTTGATCGTTAACCATGTGGTCCATATAGTCAAAGCTATGGTTTTTCCAGTAGTCATATACTGATGTGAGAGTTGGACCATAAAGAAGGCTGAATGCCAAAGAATTGATGCTTTTAAACTGTGGTGCTAGAGAAGACTCTTGAGAGTCCCTTGGACAGCAAGGAGATCAAATCAGTCAATCCTGAAGGAAATCAACCCTGAATATTTGCTGGAAGGACTGATGCTAAAGCTGAAGCGCCAGTACTTTGGCCACCTGATGCAAAGACTCGTTTGAAAAGACCCTGACGCTGGGAAAGATTGAAGGCAAAAGGAGAAGAGGACGACAGAGGATGAGATGGCTGGATGGCATCACTGATTCAATGGATATGAGTTTGAGTAAGCTCCCGGAGATAGTGAAGGACAGGGAAGCCTAGTGTGCTGTGGTTCATGGGGTTGCAAAGAGTCAGACACAACTTAGTGACTGAAAAAACAATATTATTATTAATAATGATATATTCCCTTATTTTAGAATAATGTTTATTAATTTAACATAAAGCAAGTATTATTTCATTTAGCCCTCATTACTGCCCTGTGAGGTTGGTACTCTTATTATCCAAGTTTTTGACTGTAGAACCTGAGACACACAAAGGTAAGGAACCTCCCCATGGACAGAGTCAGGATTCAAACCAGGCAGATTAAATCTAGAGCATACATTTTTATTATAATATTGATTATCACTTAAAGATTATTTTTTATGATTTTTCTACATTTGTGGGAAGCTGCTATTGTACAAAGTTCTATAGGCCTAGAGCTATAAAAAACTTTTTTAGATTTTGCCCTAAGAATGGGGCCTTCATGAAGAAAGTAAAGGCAAGCTGCCTGAAGACAGTACATTTCCAGAAAGATGGGTGAAACAAGAGTAGAATTAGGCATTCCCTAAGAGAGAGAATGTCTTCATATGTACACAATATGACATAGAAGCATGTCAATCACTAGGGAAGAAAATTCTATAATCTCCCTTGGGAACACAGTTCTGTCATGATTCTCCTATGTTGTAATTGCTGTTCTGTTTAAAACATAAGCAGCCTTTCTCTAGAGATATTTTCTTGAATCTATCTCTGAATTTAATATAGTAATGTTAAAATAATGGGAGTTGTGTACTTTTTTCCCCAAATATTAGAACTACATAGTATTAATATTCTCCCAATTATTATAGCTACATAGAACCTTCTCATTTTCCTTCAACCTAATTAAAACCTGGAGTGTAAAAAATAGCTGCTGTAATTAAAGACAAAGGAAACTAAATATGAAAAAAATGCATATGTTTGGGATTTTCCTCTTCTGTTTTCCTGCTTACTTTTGCCCTTTTAACCCACGTTTGTTTTTGGGTTCTTCGTGCTTTCATTTATAATTTCAAATGAATGTGCCTCAATTTCTATGTAAATTGAGCTATCCTTTCCTTATCTCCCCTTTTGTCATTTTTTCACTTAAGAAAGCTTTCTTGTCTTCCTGTTGTCCTTCTTTTCACATGCCTTGATCTCACATATGTATTGAGCATATTGACATATATCTTTTCTTTCTAGTTTTTCTAGTTACAGGTTTGAATCACTAAGAAGTCTTGAGGATTCACTGTGTGCTGGATAAATATATTATATATGCATTATCTCATATAGCCATCTAATACATTCTGTGATATGAATTCTGTTGTTATCACCACTTAAAACGAAATTTGAGGCTTAAAGAGAGAGTGAGGTCAAGCTAATGATTAATATTTGATTCTAGGTCTATCTTCCTCCAGTGCTTTCCCTCTTAACCCTTCACAGTATTGTTCTCTATATGATAAAGTACATTAAGAGTTCTGAATTGGTTGGTTGGGAGAATATTACTATGAGAATATTAATGCAATGAGGAAACAAAAGTTGATGACTGCTAGTTTGTTTTTACCTTTTCTACTAGTAAAAATCATATCAAGCTGGAAAAAGCAGAATAATCTAGGTAAGAGAACTGAAACTTAAGACAGATAAAGAGACAAAGGCATATTTAATTAAATCTTGATGATTTCCAAGTTCTAAGGTCAGATGGCTTACACACTAATGCACTAAAACTCTTGCATTTTAGAAAAAAAAAAAAACTCTTGCATTTAGGATCACAAAGACAACCTTCCATAAGGAATTATCATTAGAAATTGTGAGCAAGATATTCAAGGACAAGTAGAATATGGAGGGACTTCTCTGGCGGCTTTCATTGCAGAGGGCATGGGTTCAAGCCCTCGTCACGGAACTAGGAACCCAGAAGTTGTGTGCGTGGCTCGGCCAATAAATAAGCAGAAAACATTTTTAAAAAGCAAAGATTTGGACTGAAAATTCTGAATAAGCAATTAATTCTTGCTAAGACTAGAAATTTAGGAAAACAGAAAAAATTTAAAAAACAGCAGTGAAAACCACTGTTAATCTTTTAAACCTGCTTTCCTACTTTCTTGAAATGCTTATATAATTATTTTTATATTCGTTAGTATTAAATATTTAAGGGCATATGTATCTATATCTTATTTTTAAGATAAGTGGATTTATTTTGTTATTAATTTTCTTCTTCATACGGAAAGTCAGATTTAAGTCAGAAAATGTTGATTCTATTCTGGAATAGTAACACTTAGTATATATTATTTATCATAGATTTATGGAGGTTGTAGAGAAATCTTTCCTTTGGTCAAGAAATTTGTATAGCCTTTGATTTTAGGTGTATTTTAGGTGTATTTGCTGGTTTTTAAATTAAGATTATAGTTGGTAACTATGTAAAAAGCATCTTTTAAAAAACTTATGATTCATTTATTTATTTATTCATTTTTGCCAGTACTGAGTCTTCGTTGCTGCTTGGGTTCTTCTCTAGTTGTGACGAGCCAGGGCTACTCTCCAGCTGTGGCGCGCAGACTTTTTGCTGTGGCAGCTTCTCTTGTTGCAGAGCACGAGTTGGAGGGCTTCAGCAGTTGCTCCCAGGCTCTAGAGCACAGGCTCAGGAGTTGTGGCACACGGGCTTAGTTGCTCTGTGGCCTGTGGGATCTTCCTGGACCAGGGATCGAACCTCTGTCACCTGCACTGGCAGGCGGATTATTACTGAACCATCAGGGAAGCCCTATAATAAAGCATGTTTATTCATTTTAAAACTTACATTATAAGCTTATTTTAACTTGAATCCTGGTTGTGTTTATAGGTGAAGGTGAAAGTGAAAGTTGCTCAGTTGTGTCTGACTCTTTGCGACCCTATGGACTAGGCAGTCCCTGGAATTCTCCAGGCCAGAATACTGGAGTGGGTAGCCTTTCCCTTCTCCAGAGGATCTTCCTAACCCAGGGAATCGAACTCAGGTCTCCTGCATTGCAGGTGGATTCTTTACCAGCTGAGCCACAAGGGAAGCCCAAGAAGACTGGAGTGGGTAGCCTATCCCTTCTCCAGTGGATCTTTCAACCCAGAAATTGAACCAAGGTCTCCTGCATTGCAGGCAGATTCTTTACCACTGAGCTATCAGGGAAGGCCATATTCATTAAGTAATCTGTCAACATGGAGGTTGCCTTTTTGTAATTTTTATTTTTTGCTGGCTCCGGCATTGTTTAATATTATTAAACATTCATGATTTTAACCAAAAATATAGGTATATGATACACACTGAATCAATATTTTTGAATGCATGATTATTGGATAAAATGTTATAAAGAAGATGGGACAAGGTAGGTCAGTGGATTTGGTCAATGTGAGGTTATTATTGTCCTTTCAAATAGGGGTTTCAGTAGACGGCTCACAGTTAAGAGAGTAAGTTAGGGGTGAAGCCACAATTGTAGGTCACTCTTCTGATCTGATTTTTAGATAATCATATACTTAAAATTTTGCAGTTCCATTAGAAAAAGCAATCTAATTTTTTTTAAGTTCAAATCACGATCTCCATGATAAATATCTGTCCCAGAAAGATTTTTTTTAATTATTACTATGAGCAAGTAACTTAATCCCAATCTTTTAAATGGGAATGATTGCCTTAATAGCATAAACTTCACTTATGCTCTAAATACAGCTATGTGAAGTAACAATTTTTGAAAAGTAACCAGAAAGTTGGGATAGCAGTATTGTGTTCATTTTAAGGTAAAACAATGCCAACTGAAGAGAAGACAGCTTGGGAAGAGCTCAATCAAAAAATCTTAGCAATCATGCCTACTTTCAAATTTTATTCGATTTTAGTCAATTCATTGAATTCAGTTGAATTTTATTCATTTGTGGGAGAAATTTTCCAAAATCTTTGATTTGCTCATATTTATGCTATAAAGCTCAAAATCGGATCTATTATAAAATTATCCTCTTTAGCAACATGGAGACAATTGTATCATATAATAAAAACACAAGAACTCAAGGACCATTTGGCCACCTAACCTCTTCCTTTCCTCTTTTTCTTGGTGCCAAATTCATCTTGGCATGAAGTCAAGGTAATTTCCAGAAACTGGCAGTGCCCTGGCAAATGCACAGCTGCCCCTTTCACCAACCCTTGCCTACTAATTTTTACACAAACCACTTCCTCCTTTTGAGGCTGAGAAGCCTGCAGGGCAAGGAAGTGTGCCTGAAGTACAGAGGGAGGCGCTGCCTTGTACTCCTGCAGATTCAGGAGCCCTTGTATAAGGGCAGAGGCAGCACCACCTCCCCCTACAGCCTTGTCCATAGATCTTTGTACTGATAAGGGCACAGGCTGACCTTGCCCTCTTGCACCTCTGCTCTTCCTTATCTTTTTCCATTTGACTCTCAGTGTTTAAAATTCTTGCCTCGTTTTGCGTCTATCCCCTTCTAATAAATTCTAGCTTCGATTTCTCATGAACTAAAAGATCCAGTCAGTTCCCAAGAGAGTATGCGAGCCCAGACTGGACAGAGAGAGGAACTGAGAGGACAAAGAGAGAGGAAGAGATGGTGGAGCGGCGTCTGCTCCCCTAGGTCCCACTTACCAGCTCCTTCACTGTGCAGTGGCAGTGTGTGGGTGTGCATACAAACACAGGTAAAATTTAGATAGTGTATCCTCCTACACTCTTACATGTAGAGTCAGCTCTGATCGCATTTGAATATAGTCATGGTGATGATTTCTTTCCTTTTGTTCTGTGCTCCTCTGTTTCTCTGCCTTTGTTGGTTGCGATTGGACTCGATTTCTTGGTGAGCAGAGGAAAGCCTCTCTGACTGCACATCTTTATACACATCTTGAGGTTTCCATCACCTCTGCCTGCTCCCAGAGCAGCTGGATCACCAAAAGCTGTGAAGGGTGCCCTTCACTGCTGTGTCGACACATGCAGGGTCACCTCTCTAGATGGATGTGTGTGCTTTTTCGGATGAAGCTTTAGTGCATCTAGAATAACATTGCGTTATCATCTGTTTTGTCATCAGTGATCATGCTATCATGACTACTTGCTTCTATTTGTCTGAATAAATTACCAGACTAGGGGAAGACCAGAGGATAAGGAAAGAGGACTCATTCTAGCTCTGCCACTAATTAGTTGTATTGAGCAAGTCAGCAGTCTCTCTGGGATTTTATTTCGTATGTGAGACAGGTAGGTTGGACTATATTCCTTGAAGGTCATGTTATTCTTGATCTCCTAAATATCAATGGTAAAATTCTCTTCTTTAGACTCATTCCTAGTGCCTATGTGAGCAGGTCCACTTCACGTGCACTACTAACTTCTTAGAAATCAGCAGAGATGGGAGTTCTCTGGTGGTCTAGTGGTTGGGATTTGACACTTCCAGTGCTGCGGCCCAGGTTCAGTCCTGGTTAGAGAATTGAGATCCCACAAGGTGCAAGGTGTGGCAAAAAAAAAAAAAAAAAAGAAGAAGAAGAAGAAGAAATGAGAAGAGGTTACAATTCAAAACAAACTCATGTCTTTCTAACTTTTTGTATATGAGCTAATTTCAGTGTGATGTCATCAAGGAGAAGAAACTCAGAATAGAAGTGGACAAAATGGAAATTTACCAGGAGTTAATATAAAATCCTGCAGTTGAGTTCAATTCAGAACACTTTGCACAAATAGGTGTTTGGCTGAAATTCACATATACATTTGGGTATTTGCATTATCAACTGATGTGAGCCAACAGCATAATGTATGCCCTGTGCTGTAAAGGATAACCACGAATCCCAATGGCAAAGACGGATTGGAAGCAACTGCTCAGACAGTGGCCAGGTCAGATAGCATGAAGTCAGAGATCCTGAAAGATATTAAGCAGAGCAAGATCAGAGAGGCCAAAGGCAAAGGACAGCTGAAGGTCATGGCAGAAGATCAGCAAGAAAGCAAAATGAAGGCATCAGTAATGTCAAAGCCTAGAGATGAACACAAAAGGAAGGAAATGGGGAGGATGGGGCTGGGGGTCAACTCAGCAAACAGCTGTTTCTATAATGAAGGGCTCCAGCTTTTCTTTTTCTTTCTTTCTTTTCCCCAACCTTATATTCCCAGCTAGCTTCCCAGCCCTTAAATTTCTCCACATCCTGGAATTTGTCTCACTTAACCCAAGGCAATGGGACCCCACTCTGGTACTCTTGCCTGGAAAATCCCATGGATGGAGGAGCCTGGTGGGCTGCAGTCCATGGGGTCGCACAGAGTCGGACAAGACTGAGCGACTTCACTTTCACTTTTCACTTTCATGCATTGGAAAAGGAAATGGCAACCCACTCCAGTGTTCTTGCCTGGAGAATCCCAGGGACGGGGGAGCCTGGTGGGCTGCCATCTATGGGGTCGGACACGACTGAAGCGACTTAGCAGCAGTAGCAGCAGCAACCTAACTTTGTCCTGTTAAAGTTCTCTCTCTGATTTCTTTAAAGGAAAGAATTATCTGTATTGTTTCATGAGCTTTCAGAGCCTGTATGTGAAGGAGTTACTTTTATTTCACACCGCTGTCCAACATCAGCTGGCTTTTTCATTATTTCTGGCTGACCAGATCTCCCACACATGCCCTGGTCACTTTTTCTCTGCCCATGCTCACACTCTTATTCTTTCTTAACTTCCTTTCCTGTCAGTGTCAAACACATCTTCCTTACCTTCCCATGTCCCCATTCTTATTCCCTGCAGACCAGAATGTGGCATGAATGTCACGGAGGTGAGAGTAGGCAGGAGGTTAATTCCCTCAATGTAATTATTAACTCCTTAAGTAGCATTAGTCGCTTAGCTGTGTCCAACTCTTTGTGATTCCATGAGCTGTATACAGCCCACCAGGCTCCTCTATCCGTGGAATTCTCCAGGCAAGATTCCCTTCTCCAGGGGATCTTCCTGACACAGGGATCAAACCCAGGTCTTGCATTGCAAGCAGATTCTTTACCACCTGAGCCACCAGGAAAGCCATCTTACCAAGTGGTGCTAGTGGTAAAGAACCTGCCTGCCAGTGCAGGGGGCTTAAGAGATGTGGGTTTGATCCCTGGGTCAGAAGATCCCTTAGAGGAGGGCATGGCAACCCACTCCAGTGTTCTTGCCTGGAGACTCCCATGGACAGAGGAGCCTTGGAGTCTACAGTCCATGGGGTCGCAGAGAGTCAGATATGACTGAAGCAACTTAGCACACATGCATGACTCAGTAGGATTTAAGTTAACTGTGTTGGGGCTTCCCTAGTGGCTCAGATGGTCAGATATTTGCCTGCAATGCAGGAGACCCAGATTCAATCCTTGGGTTGGGAAGGGAATGGCAACCCACTTCAGTATTCTTGCCTAGAGAATTCCATGGACAGAAGAGCCTGGTGGGCTACAGTCCATGGGCTCTTCTGTAGCCCGCCAGGCTCTTCTGTCCGTGAGGTCACGAAGAGTCAGACATGACTGAGCGACTAATGCTTTGAACTTTTGAACTTAAGTAGTGTATGAGCTTTGAAAGAAAGAAACTATGTCTTACAGAGCCCACATGGTACAGTAGAGAGTTTGGGATTAGGTCCTGGCTCTGTGACCTTTAGCATACACCTCTCTCTAGGCCTCAGTGTTCTTCTGGGAAAGACAGGAATAACGATTCCGTGCTCTGGCTTTCTTACACAGGCAATCAAGTGTTTAGGTCAAGGTCACAGGAAATAGCATTTTTTAACCTGTAAAGTAACAGAATGAAGGGTTATAACAGGTGCCTTGTTATAAAGAATTCAAGGAAATTTGAGAATCTGAATTCTTAGTTAGATTGTAATTCTTGCTCCACCACTTTCTCAGTATGTAGCCTTAGAAGTTCCTTACTTCTCTAAAATGAAGATGACACTACCACAAAGATAATGTTGCATTTAGTAACTGCAGGCAGGTTGTTAAGCTATTGTTACGAGCCTTAAACCTGACTTGGTGGGAGTATTTATACCAGGGAAATTAGCAAATACTACTTACTGGATTACTGGTTTTTTATTCTGGAGAGTAGATGGGTCAGACAACAAACATTTACTTCTGACAGTTTTTGGGGGGCTGAGACAACCGAGATTGAGGCGCTTGCACATTCAGTAGTCTGGTGAGGGCCTGCTTCCTGCTTCACAGACAGCCGTCTTCTCACTATGTTCTCACGTGGCAGCAGAAGCAAAGGAGTTCTCTAGGGTCTTTTTCATAAGGCAGTAACCCCATTCATGAAGGCTCCACTGTCAAGACCTAATCACCTCCCAAAGGCCCCCCTGCCAAGTAACATCACAAATGATTTTCACCATGTAAGTGGAGTGAGGGGAACACAGACATTCACTCTATAGAAGTGTATTGATACAGAATGCTTAGAATATCTTGAAAAACACAACTTAAATCCCTCCCAAATCTAACCACCTAGAATTAACAGCTATTAATTCTTTGGATGTGTCCTTCTAGTCTTCTTATACATGTGTTTGTGTATCTTTTTAAATAATAAAAATTTTAAATGGCTTATGTTGTATATATTGTTCTAACCTATTTTTTGTATTAATATGTCATGAACATTTTCTCATGTTAGTAAGTACTCTTCTACAACATGATTTTTAACTGCTGCACAGTATTCCATTACGTGGATCAACACCACTGTTTAACCCATCCCCATTGCTTCAGCATTTTTATTGTTATAATCGGAAGTGTAGTAGTGTAACTGACTAAAGACAGGGTGATCTCACGTCCTCTTCCTGTTTTCCCCAGGTTCTGAAGCCCCCTCTTACGTCAGAACTCTTCTGTAACGATCCTCTGAGTGTCACCTCAGGACCTCAGGCACACTCATGGCACGATGGCCAACCCTCAGGAGCACCTGAGCTGCTCCTCTTCTCCACATTTACCTTTGAGTGAAAACAAAACCTTCAATGGACTACAGGATGACCTCGCACCTATGGGGAGCCACGCTTCCCTCAAGCTTCTTAAGGACCAGCAGGAAAAGGGCATGGTGCAAACTGAGCTAGCTGAGGGCACGAACAGCCCCATCACCACAACAGTGTTGACAAGCATAAGTGAGGATTCCAGGGACCAGTTTGAGAACAGCGTTCTACAGCTAAGGGAACAAGATGAATCGGAGATGGCCATGTCTCATGGGAACAGCAGCACTGTGGGTGGAGAGGGCACAAGTGGAACTGAAGACATCAAGATTCAGTTCAGCAGGTCAGGCAGCGGCAGTGGTGGGTTTCTTGAAGGACTATTTGGATGCTTAAGGCCTGTATGGAATATCATTGGGAAGGCATATTCCACTGATTACAAATTGCAGCAGCAAGGTAAGCAAGATACTTCCTGTGTAAACATACCACCAGCATTAACTGGGTAACCTTTGATAAACTAAAGACCTAGAGGCAGAAGAATACACTAGGTCAGTCTCCTATAGACCTTCTGAATGGAGCAGAGTGACATAGCGTTGGTCTTTTTTGGTTGAAGCCCATCCTTTGTGGTTATCCAGTGATGTCCGGAGTAGAGTGTATAGAAGACAATCCAGGACATTGTGAGGAAGAAAATGTTAGAGCTCTTGTTCCTTTTAACTCAGCGTTTTAAATTTCTGTTCTCATGCATGTTTTCACATGTATATTTAGTATTTTAATAAAGTTGTATGGATACATAATTTGTAAATAAATCACATAGTAGGCACATATTCCAAATTTTTTATTAACAGTTTTTTACAGTCAAAAAGTTTGATGGTCACTGGACTAATTCAAAACCAGACAGAAGTGGCATGGTACTGCCTCCAAAGATTACAAGACTGCCTTAGTTAATAGCAAAAAGGAATATTTTAAATTTTATAGTCAAGCTCAGAAAACTTATGTTTTGAGAAAAGAACAAAATATCTAACCATCCTTGAGAAACATTATTATTTCTAGATCCTGCAGCTTTTTAAAAAGTAAAATTTTAACTCCCATCGTTGTATAACATGTATATTCATATATTCCAATTCAAGCCTTACTCTTTTTGAAGTAAAGAGAACACATGGCCCTAGTGTTCTTTATAACTTTATTTATATTCTTGAAACAGTTTTTCCTGAGAATAAAAGTAAGATATATAGAGAAAATTTTGAACCTGCAAGTAAGTTCCCCCAAAAAAGTAAAAATAATCTATGATTCCCCAATCTGAAAATAACCAATGTTAGTGTTTTGGTACATATATTATGTTAGCCTATATATCTGTGCATATGTATGCTTTAAAAAAGTCATACTGTTCTGTAACTCCTTTCTATTTCATATTGTGAACCCTTCCCATACCATGAAATATACTTTTCAGCATCATTTTTAATAGCTGCATAATATTAAATTGTGTGAAGATGTACAATTTAGTACTTGTAATTAAGTAATCCTCTGTTTTTTCCTCTCTGGACGAGAACTCAGGGTTAACTCTTTTAACAACATTCAAATATAACATAAACATTGTTAATTATATTTATCAAGTTGAACATTACATACCCTTGAACTTTTTTTTTTTTTTAATTTACCCTTGATCTTATAACTGGAAGTTTGAACCTTTTGACTGCCTTCATCCAGTTCCTCCTCTCCCACTCTCCACCTTTGGTAACCACAAAACTGATCTCTCTTTCTGTGAGTTTGTTTCTTTTTGAAGTATAACTGACCTACAGCACTGTATTAGTTCCTGGTACACGTCATGGTGATTTGACAGATGGCAGCCCACTTCAGTATTCTTGCCTGGAAAATTCCACGTACAGAGGCATCTGGCAAGCTATAGTCCATGGGGTCTCGAAGAGTCAGACGTAACTGAGCGCACGTGCACTGTGTGTTTCAGAATGATCACCATGACAAGTCAGGCTACTGTCGGCCACCACACAGAGATGTTGTGTAGTTATTGGCTGTGTTCCCCACACTGTACATTTCACACCTGTGACTCATTTATTTTGCCCTAAAAGTTTGTACCTCTTAATCTCCCTCACCTATCGCTCCCCTCCCCTTCTTCCTTCCCTGTGACAACCACCTGTTTGTTCTCTGTATCCATGACTCTGTTTCTATTTTGCTGTGTTTGTTCATTTCTTTCGCTTTTTAGATTACGCATTTAAGTGAAATCATATAGTATTTGTCTTTCTCCATCTGACTTATCTCACTTGGCATAGGGCCCCGTAGGTCTGTCCAGGTTGTCACAAATGGCAAGATTTCATTCTTCTTTATGGCTGAGTAATACTTGCTTACTCCTTGGAAGGAGAGTTATGACCAACCTAGATAGCATATTGAAAAGCAGAGACATTACTTTGCCAACAAACGTCCGTCTAGTCAAGGCTATGGTTTTTCCTGTGGTCATGTATGGATGTGAGAGTTGGACTGTGAAGAAAGCTGAGCACCGAAGAATTGATGCTTTTGAACTGTGGTGTTGGAGAAGACTCTTGAGAGTCCCTTGGACTGCAAGGAGATCCAACCAGTCCATTCTAAAGGAGGTCAGTCCTGGGTGTTCTTTGGAAGGACTGATGCTAAAGCTGAAACTCCAGTACTTTGGCCACCTCATGCGAAGAGTTGACTCATTGGAAAAGACTGATGCTGGGAGGGATTGGGGCAGGAGGAAAAGGGGACAACAGAGGATAAGATGGCTGGATGGCATCACCGACTCAATGGACATGAGTCTGAGTGAACTCTGGGAGATGGTGATGGACAGGGAGGCCTGGCATGCTGTGATTCTTGGGGTCGCAAAGAGTTGGACACGACTGAGCGACTGAACTGAACTAAATATTCTGTTATGTGTGTGTGTATGTTTACATATATATATATATATATATATATATATATATACCACATCTTTTTTTATCTGTTCATCTACTCATGACACTTTGATTGCTTCCAAATCTTGGATATGGTAAATAATGTTGCAATTAATGTAAGGGTGCATGTATCTTTTCTAAAGAGTGGGGTATTTGAGGGATTTGTTTTTTAATTTTTAATGCAATTTTTAAAGGATGCTTTCCATTTACAGTTATTACAGAATATTGGTCATATTCACCATATTGTAAATTACGTCCTTGAGCCTATCTTATACCCAGAAGTTTGTACCTCCTATTCTTGCATCCCTATAGTGCCCCTCCCACTCTCTCCACTGGTAGCCCCTGGTTTGTTCACTATATCTGTGAGTCTGCTTCTTTTTAGTTATATTCATTTGTTTTTTTGTATTTTTTGAAGTCCAAAATATATATGATACCATATAGTATTTGTCTTACCCTATCTGACATATTTCACTTTAGCATAACATCCTCCATGTCCATCCATGTTGCTGCATATGGCATAATTTTGTTCTTTTTATGGCTGAGTAGTATTCCACTGTGTCATATATGTATGTGTGTGTGTGTGTGTGTATGTATATATATGTCAAGTTGTATGGACTATTTGTATATGATGGATGTTAATATTTGCAAATATTTTCTCCCATTCAGTAGGTTGTCTTTTTGTTTTGTCAATGGTTTGGCTTTGCTCTGTGAAAGCTTTTAAGTTTAATTAGGTCCCACTTATTTATTTTTGCTTTTATTTCCTTTACTTTAGGCTCCAAAGAAAAACATATTGCTGCAGTTTATGCCAAAGAGTGTTCTGTGTGGGACTGCATTCCTCTAGGAATTTTATAGTCTCTGGTCTTACATTTAGGTCTCTAAGGAGTGTTTTTGTTTTCTTTAGATAAATATCCACGAGTGGAGTTGTTGGGTCATATGGTAATTCTATATATAGTTCTATTTTTAGTTTTTTGAGGTATCTCCATACTGTTTTCCATAAT
Organism: Ovis canadensis; assembly: GCF_042477335.2. Classification (NCBI taxonomy): domain Eukaryota; kingdom Metazoa; phylum Chordata; class Mammalia; order Artiodactyla; family Bovidae; genus Ovis; species Ovis canadensis. The sequence continues at coordinate 204,947,332 of NC_091245.1, read as the reverse complement.
GGCTGCACCAGTTTGCATTCCCATCGACAGTACACAAAGGCTCCCTTTTCTCTACTCCTGGCCAACCCTTGATGATTAGTGATGTTGAGTATCTTTTCATGTGCCTGTTGGCCGTTTATATGTCTTCTTTGGATAAATATCTATTCAGCTATCTATTTATCCTCTGCCTATTTTTTAATCAGGTTTTCTTTTTTATGTTGTTTTGAGTTCTTTGTACATTTTGGATATTAACCCCTTATCAGAATAGTGTTTACAAATATGATCTCCCATTCAGTAGGCTGCCATTTCATTTTATTGTTTCCCTTCACTGTGTAAAAGCTTTTTAGTCTGATATAGTCCCATTTGCTTATTTTTGCTTTTGTTGCTCTTGCCTGAGAAGACGTAGTCAAAAAAATATTACTAAGATTGATGTGAAAGAACGTACTACCAGTGTTTTCTTCCATAAATTTTATCGTTTCATAGATCTTACATTTAGGTCTTTCATCCATGTAGCTGTCTAATTTTCCAAATACCATTTATTGAAGAAGCTATCTTCTCCCCATTGTATATTCTTGTCTCCTTTCTTGTAGACTAATTGCCCATACAAGTATGGTTTCATTTCTGGGCTCTCTGTGCTGTTCCATTGATATCTGTGCCAGTATTATACTGCTTTGATTACTATAGCTTTGTCTTACAGTCAGAAATCAGAGAGCAGGGTACCTCCAGCTTTGTTCTTCTTTCTCAAGATAGTTTTGGATATTGGGTATATTTTGTGTTTCCATACAAATTTTAAGATTATTTGTTCTAGTTCTATGAAGAATCCATATATATTTTGACACGAATTGCACTGAATCTCTAGACTTCCATGGGAAGTATGGTCATTTTAACATTATTAATTCTTCCAATTCATGAGCATGATATATCTTTCCATCTATGTGTGTTGTCTTCAATTACTTTCATCAATGTCTTATCGTTTTCAGAGTACATGTCTTTTACCTCCTCAGATGTATTCCTGATATTTTATTTGTTTTGATGTAATTGTAATTGCATCACATTGTTTTCTTTACTTCCTTTTCTGATTGTTGATTGTTAGTGTATAGAAGTGTAACATATTTCTGTATATTAATTTTGTATCCTGAAACTTTTCCAAATTTATTGGTAACTTCTACTGCAGTCTTCTCATTTGACAGTTTGTTTACTATTTTCAGTGGTTATAAGCCACGCTGCAGTGAATATAGCATTGAAACATATACATTACCATATGTAAAATTAGATAGCCAGTTGAAATTTACTGTATGATGCAGGGAGTTCAAATCTGGTGCTCTGTGACAACGTAAATGGAGATGGGAGGGAGATCCAGGAGGGAGGGGATATATGTATACTTGTGGCTGATTCATGCTGATATATGGCAGAAACCAACACAGTATTGTAAAGCAATTATCCTCCAATTAAAAATGAAAAAAAAAATGAAGTCTACAAAACAAACACTAGAGAGGGTGTGGAGAAAAGGGAACTCTCCTACACAGTTGGTGGGAATATAAATTGGTACAGCCACTGTGGAAAACAGTATGGAGATTCCTCAAGAAACTAAAAATAGAATTACCGTTCAGTTCAGTTCAGTCACTCAGTCATGTCCAACTCTTTGCAACCCCATGAATCGCAGCATGCCAGGCCTCCCTGTCCATCACCAACTCCTGGAGTTCACTCAGACTCATGTCCATCGAGTCGGTGATGCCATCCAGCCATCTCATCCTGGGTCGTCCCCTTCTCCTCCTGCCCCTAATCCCTCCCAGCATCAGAGTCTTTTCCAATGAGTCAACTCTTCGCATGAGGTGGCCAAAGTACTGGAGTTTCAGCTTTAGCATCATTCCTTCCAAAGAACACCCAGGGCTGATCTCCTTCAGAATGGACTGGTTGGATCTCCTTGCAGTCCAAGGGACTCTCAAGAGTCTTCTCCAACACCACAATTCAAAAGCATCAATTCTTCGGTGCTCAGACTTCTTCACAGTCCAACTCTCACATCCATACATGACCACAGGAAAAACCATAGCCTTGACTAGACGGACCTTAGTCGGCAAAGTAATGTCTCTGCTTTTGAATATGCTGTCTAGGTTGGTCATAACTTTTCTTCCAAGAAGTAAGCATCTTTTAATTTCATGGCTGCGATCACCATTTGCAGTGATTTTGGATCCCCAAAAAATAAAGTCTGACACTGTTTCCACTGTTTCCCCATCTATTTCCCATGAAATGATGGGACTGGATGCCATGATCTTCGTTTTCTGAATGTTGAGCTTTAAGCCAACTTTTTCACTCTCCTCTTTCACTTTCATCAAGAGGCTTTTTAGTTCCTCTTCACTTTCTGCCATAAGGGTATAACCCAGCAATTCTACTCCTGGGCAAAACTATAATTGGAAAACATACATGCACCCCTGTGTTCATAGCAGTGCTATTCACAATAGCCAAGACATGGAAACAACCTAAGTGCCCATCAACAGAATAATGGGTAAAGACGTGGCACATATATACTGCAGAATACTACTCACTCATTTAAAAAATGACATAATGCCAATGCAGTATTACTCAATCATAAGAAAGAACAAAACGCCATTTGCAGCAGCATGGATGCAAGTAGAGATTATCATGCTGAGTGAGGTAAGTTAGAAAGAGAAAGACAAATACCGTAAGATATCACCTTTGTGTGGAATCTAAAATATGGCATAAATGAACCTATCTACAAAACAGAAACAGACTCACAGACACAGAAAACAGACTAGTGGTTGCCAAGGAGGGGGCTGTAGGGAGGGATGAACTGGAAATTTGGGGTTAGTAGATGTAAACTATGACATATATCAATAGAATGGATAGCAACAAGGTTCTACTGTATAGCGCAGGAAACTGTATTCCATTTCCTGGGATAAACTATAATGGGAAAGAATATGAAAAAGATTGTGTATATATGTATAGGGTTAGGGTCCCATATATATATATATATATATATATATATATATATATATATATATATATAAAATCCCATATATATACACACACACATACGCATATAAATCTGAATCATTTTGCTATACAGCAGGAATTAACACAACATTATAAATCAACTCTACATTTTTAAAAAATTGACTCTGAAATGCTTTCTCTTAAGCTGATACCAGCCTCTTCATCTGTACCCCTTCTCCATAGGTATGTCGGGGTTTACCTGTAAATCCGTCAATTCCTGATATGCATTCCAGGATTTGTCAACCATAGCATTCTTTCTCAGTCCGTAGATGGTGTCTGTCTTTCTCTCTCTTTCATACATACTCCTCGCCTTGCACATTCTACCCTCTTGTTACCTCTATGATCTTAAGGTTACAAGGAAATTAAAAAGCTGTTCCTTGTCACATGGAGATTGGGGACTCCTATGTAAAACAGTATTATTGTTTTAAAAATTGGGAATTATGCAAATACATACAAGTATTAGTTGCTCAGTCGTATCCGACTCTGTGTGACCCCATGGACTGTAGCCCACCAGGCTCCTCTATCCATGGAATTATCCAGGCAAGAATACTGGAGTGTGTTGCCAAAACTGGGAATAAAGACAAACCCAAAGAGGAAAATAAAAGTCACTTGTCATCCCACAGCCCAGAGATAACCACCCTTAATTTATTATTTTTCAGAAGTTCCTTCTTCTCTGCTTAGACACAAAACCTACTAATATCTGCTTATATGATAAACTCATTTGGTTTTTAGGGTCATAACTTGTCCAGTCTAATAATTATTTTGGTGGAAATGTGAAGATCTCAGGATCCAAATGCAACATTGAGGTTCAGACTCATAAAGAAGGCTAACAGACACATCCTATGTCTGTTAAAGGAGCCTTAAAAATTTTTTTATTGTTATATAACCTTGTAGGGAGAAGGAAATGGCAACCCACTCCAGTGTCCTTGCCTGGAAAATCCCATAGATGGAGGAGCCGGGTAGGCTACAGTCCATGGGGTCGCAAAGAGTCCGACATGTCATGCATTGGAGAAGGAAATGGCAGCCCACTCTAGTGTTCTTGCCTGGAGAATCCCAGGGATGGAAGAGCCTGGTCGGCTGCCATCTGTGGGGTCACACAGACTCGGACAGGACTGAAGCAACTTAGCAGCAGCAGCAGCAGCATATAACCTTGTATTTAATTTTTCTTCTAATTGATTGTGTGACCTTCAGAAAGGCTTATTTCAGGAACAAATAAGAAACATGCTTGGTCAGTTTAAACTTATAAGGTTACAGCAGCTGCCCAGATCTTCAGCAAATGACAGGATATCCTACTGTGAGCGGGTGTTGCTGTGGGTTGTACAACAGATCACCAGCCTAAATGTATTTTTTTTCGTATCAGCTCCAGGATCAGGGAGCTAATCTTTAATCCTGGATTACAGTCAACCAAAGGCTAGTAGTACATATAACAGATGTGTCCCTGCATTTGGTATTATGAGGAAATTTCACTCGATTAAAAAAGTTTTAATGATATCTTCATCTCCCATTTAGTATATTGGTGGTTAAGTGCAAATAAGGTAGTATGTAGAATTGAAGTTTTTTAATGCCAAATTTTTCCCAGTCTCAGAACAAGTATTGTTATAGACTTGTCTAGATAAACAAAGGAGAACTTATATGTTAAAGTGAGTGGGCTTGTGGCTTTTTCTTAGCCCTAGGGATCATGATGGGTATTGGAATTAAGATTGTAGTCATAGTGATGAATCAGAATGAAGATAAAAGCTGGGGAAGAGTACCATTGGGACAGATATAAAAGCAGTGGAGAGTCTGGGACCAGCCCTGGAGGGAGCCCAGCCGGTTTCCAGCATAATGAGGTTAGTTATCTTGCTTCTCAGTGATGCAGACCCCCAGCTTGTACAGTCTTGTTGCTGACATTCTTTTTGCTGCCATTTTCCTGTTCCTTGGCTCCCTACTAGGTATTGATCAGGACATTGGAATGGGACAGAGAGAACAAAATGCCGTGAATCAGTTTACCTTCTGGGAATCAGCTCTAGTAGAAACAATTGACAGAAAGGTGGTTGAAGTATTACTTTACACTCTGTGTTCCTGAATTACCAGTACTGTCCCCTTTATTTTTCCATGGATAATTAAGATTTGGTTGAGCATAGATGAATTAACACAGGTATGAGCTACTGTTGGTCAAGAAAATTTTTATTATTTGTTATAAATTCAACCTTTGATATTTGAGTGCCAAATATTTTTATCATTTATATTTCTTTTATTTTATAATTGAAGTATAGTTAATTTACAATATTATATTAGTTTCAGGTGTACAACATAGTAATTCAGTATTTTTATATATTTATTTAAAGTTGTTATAAAATATTGGCTATATTCCTTGTGCTGTACAATATATCCTTGTAGCTTATTTGCTTTATACATAGTAGTTTGTGCCACTTAATCCCCTACCCATATCCTGCGCCTCCCTCTTATCATTTGTATTTTAATAATTCATTTTTTTATTTTATAAAAATACCAAATAATAGGATTATTTATAAAATATATAGTAAGTTACAATATAAACATTATAAAATGATGTAAAAAGAAAGGATTATTTAACAAATTTTTTTAAATCACTAAATAACAATATGAAAAAATTAGTTTGCATTACATCCTGCAACAAATTAAGCTTCAGATGCAAAGGTTAAGCTTAAAAAATCAACTATAGATCACTCTTAGAAGATAGATTAGACAGTGAAAGAAATCACAAAGCAAATTACAGGCAACTATAAAAGTATTTTGTTTAAAACATGAAATTAAAAGAAAAATGCTTTGTAAGAAGTCTCTTCATATGTATCAAATAGAAAGCTCCTTCAAGTTTATGAGAACTGCAAACCCAAGTAAATAAATGGACAAGGGGTAAATTTGATAATTCATGCAAAGAAGATGTATTAAATGTGGAAAAAACATTCTACATCACTTGCAATTGAAATAATACACACTTATAAAACACTGTTTTATACCTAATTAAATTAGCACCAAAAAATAATTGGCAATAGTCATTGCTGGCAAAGTTGTAGTAAAAGAGACTCATGCTTTACTAATGTCAGCAAAAACTAGCAAAATTCTTTTGGATAGCAATTTGGAATGTATACCAAGAACCAGGAAGTTATACTCTTTAAGGACTGAATTTGAGGAATAATATAAAGAGAGAAAGAAGTATCAAATTTAAATTAGCAAACAAAAAAATAGAGACACTTAAGTACTGTGAAAGGTAAGAGGATACAGTAAACAGCTATTAATCTTATAAATAAAAACTGTAAATGTATGGGGAATACATAATACATGAAAAAATTGTACATCACATACACTCTTACATAGCTATATGCATATAAACAAAGACAAAATGAGAACAGAATATGGGTTGGGATTTCAGATAAAATATATGCTTTTCTGTTTCTTTCTAGAATTTTCTAATGTTTTCTAGTACTTAACAGTAAATAAAGATTGAGTAAGTAGAGAAAAACAGCTAAAGATTGTCTAATTTTAGTAATTATGTATTAAAAATTAGAGTAACCTGAATTTTTGTAGAGTTATTTGGAAAAATATTGCCCAGTTATGCTCTTGCTCAAAATCCAGTGCTAGTACTTAGCCCCGAGAATGGTCAAAATGACACTGTGTTCAGTTCTTTACTGGACCACTAATGAGTAACTCTTTCAGTATACATGGGTCCCATGTGTACCACACGAATAAGCCTGTGAGGATGAAAACTCTTAGATGCCATAAAGATAACTTAAAGCAGTCAAGACTGTAACTTACTGTTTCCACCCAAATTTTACTTGGTATTGTTTGTTCCTTTGGTGATTTCATATTTGTGAGCTATTCGTGTTTTAGAGAGGTTTGTTTTTGCAGAGCATCTATTCAGTTTCAGTAGAGCAGAAACCTTTAATGCTGGTCATACCAGAAGCATGGGCCAAATGCCCATGCTATTAATCTCCCTCACTGTAATTTTTTCTGCACTATGTAGTATTTTATTTGGAAGGTCATGTTTTAACCATTGTAACAAGAAAACACATCTTATTAAGAATCTATGGAATTTCTTTTCTCTCGAAATAGAGAAAACTAGAAAAGAGAGAAATGTAGTTCCCTTCCACTCTCTGCTTTTGCTTCATCAACATAGTAGTGAGTTGATTTGCTTTCAAGACCAGAATATCTTCAAAGTTGATTCAACACTACTTGGTTCAGTGTTCTACAAACTGTAGCCTTTAAGTGACTGGTGATCTGGCAAGAATCTCTCATAACCTTTAACATTGTCATCATCTTCTCCTCACTTCACAGGGCTCCTAGCTCTTTGATGTTCATTTCTGTCCAGTGTAGCGATAATGCACTGGCAGAAAGGATAATCAGTGGATTATAGTCTTCTTTTCAAGTTTCATGAAATTAAAACACATATTGATTGAATTTTTGATCTATTTTAAATAGTATTTTATTCACTATAAAAGTAATATATGCTGAAAGTTACAGTATTGTAAATCAACTATACTTCAATAAAATAAAAGTAATATAGGCTTATAGTTTACATTTTTTAATACAGAAAAGGATAAATGATATAACATGAATCATCAATAATGCCACCACTTAGAAATGACCCCTGTTACATTTTTGGTGCAAACAGAAATTAAACTTTAAGAGAAACTGGCAAATACTGCATCTATATGTATAAGTTTATCAAAACTAATAAATGACCCTCTCTTTCAATTACTTCATGGGAGGGAAGGTGGTATAGCAGAAAAAACACTGTCCCTGGACTCAAGCCAGTTCCAAGGTCCTTGGCCCTGTTTTGCCACTTACCAATTTTGACTTTCAGTTGTTTAAGGCCTGGTTACCCTTTGCCTTAGTTTTCTCATATTTAAGTAACCATAATATGGCCAGACTTGTAGGATTGTTGTAAGAATTAAACATATGACAGACCTAAAACACTCTGCTAGTGTCTGGCATATAGTAAGTACTAAATAAAAGGTAAATACTAATTTACTTGTTATACATCGTTAGGTCCTCAGGAGAGTATCACTGAAAATGCATTCAACAAGGATTAATTGGGCACCTGCGCTAGAATTCAGAGAGGACTAAAGCCACATTTGTAATGGGTAATAAGGTAGGGATAATGACGTAGAGACAGAAGGGTGAACTGACTGAACAAGCAAGCTTCAAGGGAGGAGGTGGGGCTGCGGGAGTGGCAGGATATGTTTTGTCCGGAGGCAGTTATATTGGAGATTTCCCATCTGCAGGATTTCACTGGTTAAAATCTATACAAACTAATACATATGAATATCTCTATGATATCAAGACCCATAGAAAAGTTCCATCTTTTAGCAAGTTACCAGGTGAGAGACAAAAGTTGAGGTCATTCTGGGTGATGGTGAAATTGGTCCCTGCAGAGTGGCCTTGTAGGATGGCCCCTGAGCAGATTCCAGGATCTCCTTATGCTTGTTTCTCACTTGTGTGCCTAGATACTTGGGAAGTGCCATTTGAGGAGATCTCAGAGCTACAGTGGCTGGGTAGTGGAGCCCAGGGAGCTGTCTTCTTGGGCAAGTTCCGAGCGGAGGAGGTGGCCATCAAGAAAGTGAGAGAACAGAATGAGACGGATATCAAGCATTTGAGGAAGTTGAAGCACCCTAACATCATCGCTTTCAAGTAGGTCAAGGCTTTTTTTTTTTTTTAAGTAATAGATTTTCTTTCCCTCAGTACATACATGTAAGTTCCTGACTTAAAAGACATGTTAAGAATACTCTACAGACTTAGCAATGTGCTAGGTGCTTTGGGAGGATACCAAGGAACTATTATATTAGAATCATGTTTTTGAGAATTTGATAGTCTAATAGCTCTTTTTGCCAGAGCACACAGTGCTTGGAAGGGAGGGAGATACATGGGACAGAGAGGGAGAAGGTGAACTCCTGCCATGCAGTCAGATCTGCTGAATCAATGTAATTTATCCATAGCATAACAGAGGCCTCTTCAAGATAACCTGAACACCTTCAAGTTCAATTAAGAAAACAAAGCTAGCATCTGAAGTGATCAGCGGATAATTAGTTCCTTGTAAATAGAGGTGTATTTTCTTATTAGTTTCCATTAGTGTCTCCTCTAAAATATTAATTTGTAGTAACAGGCACCTTCAGAATATTTCTCCCTAAAAAAAAATAAAATTAAAAAAAAAAAAAAGAATATTTCTCCCTGCCTCAGCTTTTGCCAGGTTCCTTTTCAAGGAATGCCAAAACTGGCTTTCTAAATCTAATAATAGAATTCGTGATTATAGTAAGTCAAATGATACATTTATTTCACAAAGTGGTTGTTTTCAAAGAGAGTGTGAACATACCTTTCTAGTTTAGACCCTCATTTTCCTAGTGTTGGCTGGGATCCTCAGAGGCAAATTTGTGGAAGGTACCAGATTTGGTCGTGCCAAGAGAATATGTGCTTTATGGACTTCCCCTGTGGCTCAGCTGGTAAAGAATTCGCCTGCAATGCAGGAGACCTGGGTTCGATCCCTGGGTTGGGAGGATCCCCCGGAGAAGGGAAAGGCTACCCACTCCATATTCTGGCCTGAAGAATCCCATGGACTGTATAGCCCATGGGGTCGCAAAGAGTTGGACACGCCTGAGCAACTTTCACTTCACTTCAGTTCCCTTTCAAGAGGACATGTGTACGCTCTTCTGCCTGTACCTTTCCCTTGAGCTCCTTCTCTTACCAGCGTTGAAAATTCCTAGGCTTGAACAAATGAATGATGTGTGGCTTAAGAGGAAGAAAGGTGAAGAATGGGAAAGAAAACCTTTAGGAAGGATGAAAGATTAGAAATTGGAGCCTCTTGGTATATTTTTATATAATATATATTGAGTTTATATATAGGCAAATAATATGACCAATGAGGCTATAGCTAAAAAGTGGACTAACTTAAAATTCCCCTTCCCTAACCTGGGAGGGACTTCTTCCAGCCCCTCAAGAGGAATCCTTTCCTTAAGAAAACTCTCCTTGTAAAGTTAAACGTGTCATTCAACAATTTCTAATTGGAATCATATCCCCAAAGCAAGGAATAAAAATCTTGGGTACAGGTTTTGTAAAATGGATTTAGATGTGTGTTAAGGTTGAATTTTGATTCCCAAACAACACCCCTTATGGAAAGGGAAAGAAGTGTGAAAAGAAAAGAAGCTGTGTCAACTGGGATACTAAATGGAGTCTTTGGATTCATTTCCTTGTAGAAGAAACATCCCTGCAGAGGACATGGAGAGAACTTCAGTTGCTATAGTGATTCTATTATTGGTTGCCCTAGGAGGGCCAGGAGGATGTGAGAGTAAAACAAAGTACTATGGAGACCAATCATAATCCTTCCCAAGATGATAAGTTTCACAAGACAATGGGTGGAGAAACTCCCTTCTTTCCTTTATTTTACTTCACTGAGAGGATCATCATTATAGCATGGTATACTCTCATAAGTGGAAGGAAGAGCCTTTTACTTAACTAAATTTTAAGCTTAAATCACAGGGTTTGAGACATAGAATATTCTATGGATGAGCATGGCTTTTTGGCCTCCTGAAGTGAACTAGGCTGTGAGTCTCAGGACTGAGGGCTTTCTAGCAGGATGTCGTGGATAACTGAAAGTAGAAATGAGTCCTCAGAAGGCAAGTGTGAGAAGGTGGATTTTTTCCTCTTTTCTTTTGTTTCTTCCTTTTTACTCAGGGTCTTTTCCCCACCTTACCCTCTGACCCTCCCACCGGCATGTACAGTTTTCAGCATTGTGGATAAGGACTGCTTTATTGGTGTCCAACTCTTTAGGCTGAAGATGCTTGAAGGTCTTTACCTCTACATGGGAAACAATAGTGAGACTGTGTCCCTGGCCCATTACACCAAGCTCTTGAGGCATTGTTCAGTGTTGTGTTTGCAGCCGTCTGTGCCATTGTGTTGCCTGGCCAGTGAATCACTCAGGAGTGTCTGGAAGATATCGAAGCGTGATTAGATGTTAGTACGTCTCTCTGGATACTGATTTCTGTACTTTCAGCTTCTTTTGAAGTTAGCAGAAACCATGCACAGAAGGGAAGTGCAAGTAAATAATGTGATATTCTCTTTTTCTTCTAATTTTTTAAGCAATCTTTTAAGAAAAGCCAACCTGCCTGTTTCTAATGGAATTGGGTGCCAAAGGGAAGAAAAGGTGGCAATTAGAAGTGATTATAAAGCTGTTATTTATAGCTACTAAGAAGCCTTGTCATAGTACAGGGCTGATGGAATGATTGCTTCCCATTTGTCAGTCAAGAAAGATGAAAAGTATATAGAATATCACTGTTTGACGATGTTTGTCTGACAAGCTAAACATAATTGAATAGGATGCTGAGTAGTTTCAAACAAATATTTGCTTTGTTGTTCTTAAGCGCATTACATTATGTCTGCCCTTACTCATCATTTCTCTGTAGTAAAAACTCAATTGTCTATTTGTAGTTGCCGTATACTTGTGCTCCACTGAGGTTTCCTGAAAGTCAAGTAACAGAAACTTGAAAAAAATTTTTTCTTTAAAAATCAAGACGAGCATCTTCTTTGGTGGGCCAGTGGTTAAGAATCCGACTGCTAATGCAGGGAACACGGGTTCAATCTCTGGTCAGGGAAGATCCGACATGTCATGGGGCAGCTAAGCCTGTGCACCGCAACTTCTGAGCCTGCGCTCTCTGCAACAAGAGAAGCCACACTGCAAGGACGCCCCCGCTCACAGCAGCTAGAGAGAGCCCAAATGCAGCAACGAAGAGCCAGTGCAGCCAAAAATGATCATTCTTTTAATCAAGATAAGAATTCTGGGGGGCTTAGAAAATGATAGGAAAGTAATAGAAATAGCTTTGTGGCATTTGACAGGCACATCAAGGCAGGGAAAATGAAAACTAATTATACTTCTTCATAACCTGCCATTGTTTTAAGACTTTCACAAGCCACTGCTTCTAAATTCTTTTACCACTTATGGCAGCCTAAGAGATAGGACATGAATTGGTAGCTGGTTGAGGACTTTAGCTGGGAGTCTGGTAGGTAGAATAATGATATTCTTTTGGAGGAGGGCATACATATCATTAAGAGATAAGACACAGAGAATTGCTCATGGTAATTTTTTTTTATCGTATTTTCAGAACAAAACTGTGAAGTAAAGTTAATATGATTTTCCCACTTTTATAAGATAACAGTATTAATATAAGAATCCCCAGTATGCTTGTCTATACAGACTTTTACGAACTTTAAGAAAGGAGGCCGTGTAGTGTAGTGAGTGGAAAGCACATGACCTTTGAAGTTAGACAGACTGGATTGAAATCCGAGCTCTGTCATGTTTAGCTGTATGATCTAGTCAGTTTTCCTCTCTAAGCCTTAGCCTGTAGAAATGGAAAAGATAGTATCTATCATGCAGTGATTTGGGGCAGATTAAATAAGGCAGTTAACTAACACGTAAGCATGCCTGACACACGGAAGATGTTCTTTTGTGTTGTTATGCTGCCTCCTACCCCTCGCTTCTGCACCTGTTTGTGCAAAGGCTTTATCAGCAAAGAATGTTCAGGTGAAGTTAAGAAATTTTTGTCAAGAACTTGCTGTGAACTTCCAAGCCATGTGGTAGGAAGAAAAGAACTTGAAGACTTTTTCCTTCTAGGAGCTGATAATCTGTAGAGGGAGAGAAAAATAGTATATAAAAAATTAATTGTAGCATAGGAAATTAGAGAAAAGAAAGATTTTTTAGACTGGAATAATCAGGAAAGTCTTCATAGAAGATGTAGGAATTAATGAAAATAGAGGCTGCATAGGTATATAATAGAATGTGTGACATTATTTTTATTCTAAACAGAAATGCTTTTCAGATACTTATAATACAGAACATTGATTCTTTTGGTATTCAGTCTAATTATCGTAAATTTGAGTATTTTAAAATTCAACGAATTTAATGGTAAAAATAGAAATATTTTACTTGAATTCTCTCTATACATTATATATAAAACTTCCATTTAATTTTTAAGGGAAGACACTTAAGTTATTCTTAATCTAAAAGAAAAGTGTCCAGCCTACACAAGTCTCAGAGAAAGATGCTCTTTGTTTTGGAATGACAAAGTCCCACAGAAAAAGCACCGATACAGCATAGCGTATAGATACCTGAGGGCTTCCCAGGTGGCACAGCAGCAGAGAATCCACCTGCAGTGCAGGAGACACAAGTTCAGTCCCTGAATCAGGAATATCCCTTGGAGAAGGAAGTGGCAACACTCCAGTGTCCTTGCCTGGGAAATCCCATGGACAGAGGAGCCTGGCAGGCTTCAGCCCATGGGGTTGCAAAAGAGTTGGACACAACTTAGCGACTAAACAATAATAGATATCTGAAGTGAACAAAACAAACTAAAATTGTCTATATGCTAACAAAGAAACATGTAGACTACAGGGATTTAAGTGGTAATTTAAGAATCGGGATATATATGCATTTTATAAATAATTTGGATAGAAAACCTGTCTTTATTAAATTTATTAAATATTTTTAAAGTATGAATATGTATACATGTATGTTTATGTGATCTGTGTGTTCATGTATATGTCTGTGTTTTCTTGAAAGGGGTGTTTGTACTCAGGCCCCATGTTACTGTATCATCATGGAATACTGTGCCCATGGACAACTCTATGAGGTTTTGCGAGCTGGCAGGAAAATCACACCTCGATTGCTAGTAGACTGGTCCACGGGAATTGCAAGTGGAATGAATTATTTGCACCTTCATAAAATTATTCATCGTGATCTCAAATCACCTAAGTGAGTTCTGGAGCTAACTTTTCAGTCATTTTCTTTTATTGAAATATGGAATTTTATCAATCATAATGAAGCTTTTAGACTATTTTCAGTTCAATTTAATTAAGCAGAGTGGATATCTCTATTTGTGTATTTTGGAGAGTGTTATTAACCTCCTTACTTACCTATATGGCAGATATGTCCAGGCACCTGTGTGGTTTTCCCTTTTTGTTGCTTTGCAATTGTACAACTATGAAACAAATTACATTATTAACCAAAGAATTCACTTTCCATCATCTCAGATAATGAATGCCAGACTTTCCCACTGGAAGACTTGTTTTCCTAGTGTGTTTCCCCCAGAAAACCAATTTTCCAAAACTGAGTTTCAGAAATATATACAACAGAATAAAAATAGATTAAAAAATAAACCAGAGGCAAAGAGAAAGTAAAAACATTAACTAAAGCTTGTCCACAAAATGTATGCCATAAGTTTCTGTACAGTCACTACAAGTGGATTACGAATTTGGCTTTGAGCTTCCTAGAATCTAAGCAAAGAAGTAAACAAGTAAAGTTCCACAGTGTCCATTAAACAATATAAGTTGGTTATTTAAGAGAAGCAGAGCTGTTTCTAGTAATCTTTGTTTTCAGAATGATTCTTTGGTTCCCAATAACCCACTTTAAGAGGAATGCTTATTCAAGTTTCCCAAAGTGCATGAAGAAAGGAAAGAAACTGATTAAATAGTACATTTCAATGTGGCTCCTATTTTTATACATTATTTTCATTATTTTCCATCACATTTTGTTGAGAGAAGCAGAAAAGAATCTTTTCCTAAAACATTTTTGCATACTGCTTTCATGATTTACAACATTTAAAAATACTTGATCATATCTGCTTTAATTTTGGCAAAAGAATGTATGGAAGAGATGTAATAAGTATCATTATTCTTATTTTATGTAAGATAATCTAGAGCTCAGAGCCCAAAGTCATGGAGGTAGTGCTTGAACCCAGAACTTAGATCCTTCCTTGTCCTGATAAGATGAGGGATCCACAGTGAGTCCTGCCCCTCCTCCATGGGAGATACAAAATCTGTCCTTGATTATCAATTGTAAAGCAGCTCTAGTTTATCACTGTTAATGTCAACAATGTTTATTACAGTCCTTAGCTCACTTAAAAACCTCCTTGCTTTCCTTACACAAAAACGTTATTATAGTATTCATTCCTTCTGTTCACATTTTTAACACAATCTCTTGTTTCTGCCATCCACTGCATACATAGAAAGCACACAAGATACCTTGCCGAAGACCTGTTTGAATGGCCTCCTTCTTAATCAGCTTGTTTTCCTTAAGAATTACTCCCTCTTCAGTCTGTGTCTGACGCGGGATGCAGCATGCTTGGGGCTGGTGCATGGGGATGACCCAGAAAGATGTTATGGGGAGGGAGGTGGGAGGGGGGTTCATGTTTGGGAATGCATGTAAGAATTAAAGATTTTAAAATTTAAAAAATAAAAAACTAAAATTAAAAAAAAAATAAAATAAAAAAATAAAATTTAAAAAAAAAAAAAAGAATTACTCCCTCTTATATTAGGGGATTCTCTGGCTCTTCAGTGGTTAGGACTCAGCACTTTCACTGCTGTGGCCCAGGTTCAAGCTGTGTGGATTGCCCCCGACCCCAAAACAAAAGACTTACTGTTCAGATTATTTCTCTATATCATTAAGCCTCTGAACCCCTAACTCCTTAACACTCTAATGTTCTAAACAGGCTATTTCAAGTGAATTCAGGCAGTGTCTGAGGGTGCTAGCACTCTGGACTTGACTGGCACTGGATTATACTCTGAGGCTAGCAAAAGCAGTTTGCCCCAGGCCACATCTCAGATCACTATTACAACAAGTAAAATGTGTAACAAATTATATAACTAAGAAATTATAACAAGTAAAATATTCTACACATGACTTATGTAGAATCTGTGCTTAAATTTATTCCTGCTTTTCCTTAGCTACATTAACAGAATCCCAGCATACTTACTTGCCTTTTATATTAATGAATCCTGTGTGTCATGGTTCCATGCATGATTTTAGTTGGCCATTATTTAAACAGTGTTTTAAAAGAAGTGTTTTTCCCATTGGATTGTCTGAGACTGGCAAGGATGAGAATCAATGTTTATTGAGATGGGTGCTTTACATTGCTTATCTCATTTAATTCAAATGAAAATTTTATGAGATCATTAATTACAGACTCGTAATGCCTTATCCAAAACTCCTGAAGTCAGATGATTTCAAAAGGTAGCATAGGGCATTACATTACACCCCCAGCAAAGTCTGGGGCAACACCCTATAATCATACACATTCATAAATCGATGGCAAAGCCTTTGATAGTCACACAAAATGGGATAAGTAAATTGAGTTTGTTTTATACATATGAGAAAATATTTATAAACCATTTCCAGAGATGTTTGAATTGTGAATAAGATACTGTGACCTAAACTGTCTCTATCTTACAGATGAGAAAACTGGCTTAGAAGAATTAAGTAATTGGCAAAGGTCACACAGTTAGCAAGTGGCAGAGGAAGGATAAAACCAGGTGTAGCAAGCCCAGTATGCTGCGCTGCTCACAAGCGTAAATGATGCTGCTCCTGGTGGGTAGCTAAGGCCGCAGTAGTACTGGAACTGGAGAGCTGAGTTCTGCAACGTAGGAGGCAGCGAACAAAATCTTCAGTTGCCAGTTAGTCATGATTTTCATTAGTACTAACGCTCTGAATCCTTTCTTTATTTCTTTTTAAAGTGTTTTAGTGACTCACACAGATGCAGTAAAAATTTCAGATTTTGGTACATCTAAGGAACTCAGTGATAAGAGTACCAAGATGTCCTTCGCTGGCACAGTCGCCTGGATGGCACCAGAAGTGATACGGAATGAACCTGTCTCTGAAAAGGTCGATATATGGTGAGTGATGCCATCTGTCCCAACCAAAAAGCGTGTTCCCACTTTTACCCTATTAGCGCTTCCTCTTTCAACACCTCTCCTCACCCAAAATACTCTTTAGTATTACTCAGTTCTAGTTGATCTCAGTCTCATGTAACCCAAGGTACTACCCAGTGTGATGACACTTGGTAAGAAGGATTGGGAGAGGAGGAATTGGGGTGAGTATCCACTCAGTGAATCATCAGTTTTGGGGGTTCATCAAGAGAAAATGCTGAACTTTCTGGAAAACTAACCAATACAGTATTGTAAAGCAAAATAAAGTAAAAATAAAAATTTAAAAAAATTCAAATAAATAAATAAAAATAAAACCAGCTTAAACATCAATAAATAAATAAATAAAAGTTTACTTCAAATAGCCATTTAGTGTAAAAGTCTTTCTGAAATATATTACATAATTCTTTCCTTCTTGAATAAAACATGGTAAACGAAGTTTACTTATTCTCAGACCATCATCAGGTGTATTAGTGATGTACTTTGCTGCAATACAGTTACATGCTTTGAGGTATATGGGACTATTTGCCCTTTTATTAAACAGTCCTGATAGACTATGCTTTTTGCAGGGGGGGAACAGGAAGAGGTATTCATCTTTATTTTCTTTTCCTCTGAAGTTCCAAATCTCTGCTATTAACAGTATATTTTCCTATAGTTGCTTTTCTTCCATTCTTAAAATTGGCGACTAGTAACTTTTAGACTTAAAACCAAAGTAATAGCCTATATTAAAACTGGCTATAATTTTAAAGTAAATAAGATAAAGTAGAAATGTGAGATCATTTGTAATTTGGGTAATTATTACCAAAGTGTCCTCATTAGGGATTTCATCAATTTATGTTCCCAACAGAAATGTATAAGAGAGTTTTTTCAGGCTCACCAACAAAATGTGTTCCACTTTGGGATCTTCTGCCAACCATATAGGTAAAAACAAATGGTGTCCTAGGTGCAGTTTTAATTTGCATATCTCTTCTTATAATTAAGGTTGTACTTTTTTCATATACACACCCATTTGTAATTTCTTATTTACACATTAATCCTTTACTAAGTTTTCTGATATTTTATTCTTATCAACTTATAGGAGTATTTTATATATTAAGGAAATTATCCTTCTGTGTATATGAATTACAGATACTTTTCACTTTTGTTGTTTTGCTTATGTTAGAGGGTTTCTCCATGTCAAGATTTTCTTTTAAGCAGTTTATCAGTCTCTCCTGTTATGACTTCTGGATTTCTTAATTAGAAAAGCTTTCACTACTCTTAAGATTTTTTTTTTCCATATGTTCTTTGAGAATTTTTAGGATTTCATTTCTCACATTTAAATCTTTGATGCATTTGGAATTTATCTTAGTGTAAGATAAAGTATAATTTTTTCCCCAGTTGTCCCAATAGTATTTATTGAATAACCAATTTTTCCCTACTGGTTTAAGATGTAACTTCCGTCATATACTCAATTCATATATGTATTTGGTCTAGATGTATTTCTAGACTTCTATTCCTTTCCATTAGCCTAGCTGATTATTCATCACCACTGTTAATTTCTGAAGCTTTGTAGTATGTTTTAATATCTGATATTTGTTACCCTTCATTAATTTTCTTTTTCAGAGTTTTCCTGGCTGTTTCTATTTTTTCTATAGCAATATTAGAGTTTATGTGTTTGATTGAAAATTACTAAATGGCTAAAATACAAATCAGTCTTTCTGAAATATCTTCTGTGCTTGTTCCCGGGGCTACTATAGGTCTTTTGGAGTGGTGCTTTGGGAGCTGCTAACAGGGGAGATTCCGTACAAAGATGTAGACTCTTCAGCCATTATTTGGGGGGTTGGAAGCAATAGCCTACACCTTCCAGTTCCTTCCACTTGCCCTGATGGATTCAAAATCCTTATGAAGCAGACATGGTAAGAAATAAGTTTCTCCCAATATTCTCTTCTACCTTCTTCCTCAAAACCATATTTAAAACTTCTCTAAACAGCAGGGACGTCTCCAACGTGTATTTGGAATGAATAACCTTACTTTGTGTAAAGTCTAGGAGCCTTGGAATTTGAGAACTTTGGATTCACATACTAGTTCTGCCCTTTTCTATCTGTGTAATTTGAGGCATGTCATCCAAGTGGCAGTTTTCTCATTTGTGAAATGGGGGTAGTATGATTAATTAAAAATTATAAATAAAGAATTTGGTCTGATATCTTGAAGCAGTAGGCCTTAGTAAATGAAAGCTATCACCACTTTGCCAGTTCTCAAGGATCATTATTATCAAACAGATTCTAGAGATTTCTAGTTCATCGTTAGAGGCGTCTCATAATTGTATTTTCCTGTTGTTCTTCAGTACATCAAAACTACCTGAGATATAGCCACACATGGAGTCAGAAATGTTTTTGTTTTTGTTTTTCTGTAAAGTAGAATAAAATCTTTATCCTCCTGGATACAACTTCTGAAATGCACAAGCTTTTTTTTTTTTTTAACTTTTAGGCAGAGTAAACCTCGCAACCGACCTTCTTTTCGGCAGACACTCATGCATTTGGACATCGCGTCTGCAGATGTACTTGCCACCCCACAAGAAACTTACTTCAAGTCTCAGGTAAGTCTGGAAACTCTTCCAGGTCCTGCTAAACAGACAGGGAACTCTCAATGAAAAGGAGTCTCTCCTAGAAGAGGGCATTCTGATTCTTAGAACAGTTACGTAGCTTGACTCATTGTGAAACAGTAATGATGACTATTATAAACGTCACACATACAACTTTGGCGTTTTTTTAACACTTTGGAGTTTTGGAGGGTTTTTAAGCACTTAACATATATGAATTCTCTTATTTGAAAATACCTTGTAGTAAAATATCATCTTCATAGTGGGTTATGGTGAAATTGTTGGAGAAAAAAGAGGAAAAGAAGATATGAAAACTGTAGTGTACCTACATTTGAATTAAAACTATTGCTAACCTTCATGAAGGTATTGCTTTCCTTAAAGTTAGAAAAGCTGAAGTAAAGAGGAGGAAAGATGAAGCCCAGAGAGAGCCTGTGACAGAATTAGGCCCAAGAGAACCTTTTCTCTACCTTTTCACCTAGTAGCTCCAAATAAAATATAATTTAATGTATCTGTTAGCCTTTACTACAAAACATACAGCATGGTGTTTTAATATTCATAAATTCTACCACCTTTTTCTCCCAATGTAAAGTTTACCTCTCCATAAATAGTTAAAAATACCCTTCTAGTTCCTAGAATTTTTCAGTTATTTACAGGCTGATTTGCTTCAGTCTGAAATTCAGACCATCTCTAGCTAATGATAATAAAGTATTTGTGAACTAATGAGGGAGGTACTGGGAAAAGTAACAGATTTTGAGCATAAATCCCTGTCCTGTGGCCTTGGATAAGTCATTAAACTTCCGTAAACCTCAGCTAACTCATCTAAACAGTGAAGATGACCATGTTTTCCCTTCCTTGTGGAGTTTTGGTGAGGATCAGATAAGATAAACATGCAAGTGCACTGGAGGCTGTAGAGAGCTGTTTGATTGCAAGATGTTATTATTCATCTCCCGCAAAGCTATAAAGATTAAGCCTTCTTTGAGGTTGTATGTTCTGGGTACTTTTTCTGATGAACTCCTGAGATGGATAAGAATGGCAACTAGGGAGCTCCTATTAATTGTGTTTTGACAAATTATCCTCCCACAATGGGCAAGAACTAGTTTTTTAGCACATAGTTTTGCTTATTGATAGCCCTCTTGTACCTGAGGCCTTGCCTCCTGCCTGCTGCCAGAATTCTCTCCACAGCAGTCATCAACCAATAGTTGTTTAACTGCTGGTCGCCACCTTCCCCCCAAACTATCAGTCAAGGGTGCTGCCAAGAACCCAGCTGATGTCTTCCTGAGAGAACATGCTTCATCTGTTTCTCATCAATAGCACTTGTATAAAGAAGCAGCATATATAGAACAGATGAGCAAAGCAACCAATTTCAGTACAATATTAGATTCTGCCAAAGCTATTGCTTCATTCCTGGACAATAAACCATTTCTCCAAGTAGACAATTATTGCTCCTGGTGTTCAATTACGTTTGATAGAAGTCTTTAGAAAACATTTTAGCCTGGTCGTAGATCCCAGCTGCTAGGTGCATCTTGTGCCCTGCTTCTGAGCTCTTCTACAACCCTGTCTTTGCACCGTTTTGAGTGCCACCATTGTTGCTGTTGTTCAGTCACTAAGTCGTGTCCAACTCTTTGTGACCCCATGGACTGCAGCGCACCAGGCTTCCCTGTCCTTCACTATCTCCCAGAGTTTGCTCAAATTTATGTCCAGTGATGCTATCTAACCATTTCATCCTCTGCCACCCTCTTCTTTGCCTTCTTTCCCAGCAGGGTCTTTTCTAATAGGTTGACTCTTCACATCAGGTGGCCAGAGTATTGGAGCTGCAGCATCAATCCTTCCAATAAATATTCAGGCTTGACTTTCTTTAGGCTTGAGTGGTTTGACCTCCTTGCTACCCAAGGGACTCTCAAGAGTCTTCACAGCTCCACAGTTCGAAGGCATCAATTCTTCGGCGCTCCGCCTCCTTTATGATGCAACTCTCACATCCATACATGACTACTGGAAAAACCATAGCTTTGACTATATGGACCTTTGTTGGCAAAGTGATATCTCTGCTTTTTAATATGCTGCCTAGGTTTGTCATAGTTTTTCTTCCAAGGAGCAAGTGTAATTTCGTGACTACCCAGTGCCACTGTGACCACCCAGAAACTCCAGGGCTGGGAGTTGCAGAGACAGATAGCTCATTAGAGGGATAGACTGTTCTGCCTTAAGAGTAATTTAATCATGAGCAAGTAAGTCCTAGAAACAAGCTTGTGCTCACTGGGGGAGGTAGTAAGGAGGACTCATGCACTAATCAAGAATTAAGACCTTTCTGACTCAGAATCTAAGATTTCCTACTACTTATAGCCCCTCAACAGAGAAGGCAATGGCACCCCACTCCAGTACTCTTGCCTGGAAGATCCCATGGACAGAGGAGCCTGGTAGGCTGCAGTCCATGGGGTCGCCAAGAGTCAGACATGACTGAGCGACTTCACTTTCACTTTTCACTTTCATGCATTGGAGAAGGAAATGGCAACCCACTCCAGTGTTCTTGCCTGGAAAATCCCAGGGACGGGGGAGCCTGGTGGGAGGCCATCTATGGGGTTGCACAGAGTTGGACACGACTGAAGTGACTTAGCAGCAGCAGCAGCAGCATAGCCCCTCAACATCCTGCTTCTTCATTTCTCATAGCTAAGCTTCTTTTTTTCATTACTTTATAAAAATCATGGTAAAAGATATTATAAAATTTGCTATTTTAACAATTTTTAAACGTACAATTCAGTGGCAGAAATCACATTCCAGGGTTATAAAACTATCACCATTATCTATTTTCAAAATTTCTCATTACCTCATTAAGCACTAACTTCTCATTCTCTGCTCCCCACAGAAATCTCTGTTCTGCTTTCTCTCTCTATGAATTTGCCTACTCTAGATATTTCATTGAAGTAGGAGGATACAATAGTTGTCTTTCTTTGTCTGGTTTGTTTCATTTAGCATGTCTTCAAGGCTCATCTATGTTGTTCAATTCATTTCAGTTGCTCAGTCGTGTCCGACTCTTTGCGACCCCGTGAATCACAGCACGCCAGGCCTCCCTGTCTGTCACCAACTCCCGGAGTTCACCCAGACTCATGTGCATCGAGTCGGTGATGCCATCCAGCCATCTCATCCTCGGTCGTCCCCTTCTCCTCCTGCCCCCAATCCCTCCCAGCATCAGGGTCTTTTCCAATGAGTCAACTCTTCACATGAGGCAGCCAAAGTATTGGAGTTTCAGCCTCAGCATCAGTCCTTCCAATGAACACCCAGGACTGATCTCCTTTAGAATGGACTGGTTGGGTCTCCTTGCAGTCCAAGGGACTCTCAAGTGTCTTCTCCAGCACCACAGTTCAAAAGCATCAATTCTTTGGTGCTCAGCTTTCTTCATAGTCCAACTCTCACATCCATACATGACCACTGGAAAAACCATAGCCTTGACTAGATGGACCTTTGTTGGCAAAGTAATGTCTCTGCTTTTGAATATGCTGTCTAGGCTGGTCATAACTTTCCTTCCAAGGAGTAAGCGTCTTTTAATTTCATGGCTGCAGTCACCATCTGCAGTGATATTGGAGTCCAGAAAAATAAAGTCTGACACTGTTTCCACTGTTTCCCCATCTGTTTCCCATGAAGTGATGGGACCAGATGCCATGATCTTCGTTTTCTGAATGTTGAGCTTTAATGTTGTAGCGTGTCACAAATTCATTCCTTTTATGACTGAATAGTATTCTATTGTATGGATATCATCTGTCTTATTCATCCATTCATATGTTAATTCAGCTTCATTTTGACACCTCTGTTATGAGAGAGAGGAGGAGCAAGGTATGGGTGCAAGGGCTTCAGTGAACTGGTTAAATATCTGAGAAGACAAAAACGTGCTAAATGTTACAGCCTTCCCCAGGCCTTACCTGGGCTGTGAAGAGGATTCCATTCACTATAATAACCCTGATTTCACTGTATTTTTCCCTTACCTGCTTACTGGACTTACGTACCTTGTGAAACACTCCCTGCTCCCTCCTCCACTCTACATGTAATTTGGGGGAATCCCCAGTAAAGAGTAGGGATCTCAGATAGCCTCATATTAATGTCTGCCCGCCTTTCCTTGTGGCCTCCCTGGTGGCTCAGACTGTAAAGAGTCTGCCTGCTATGCAGGAGACCTGGGTTCAACCCCTGGGTCGGGGAGATTCTCTGGAGGAAGAAATGGAAACCCACTCCAGTATTCTTGCCTGGAGAATCCCATCGACAAAGGAGCCTGGTGGGCTACAGTCCATGGGATCACAAAGAGTCAGACACGACTGAGCGACTAACACACACGTACTTTCCACTGACTCTGGCTAGAACAGCAGTCTTCCACCTAGCATCTGCTGAGTGTTACTTTATTGGTTAGTACTGTTTTCTGCTGAGAGACTGTAGTCCCCAGCTGGCATCTATGGGATGCTGCCTTATCCTTAAGGAACTGCCGTCACCCACCAGGAGCTGCTATTTTTTTGCAGTAACTAAAAAGCTGTGGGCTTCTCCAGATTCCAGACTTGCACATTGTGCTTATGCAATGAACTGGTCCTTTCCCTGTTGAGTTACATTTTGTTACAGGTCACATAATAGTGCTAGCTATGGCCCAAGGTTTTGTTGGTATTTTAGTGAAACAGTAGGAAATGCCTCTCCACTCCTATTTTGAGGACTGTTATAGATCAGAGTCACACAGGACTCCTCCCCCCTCATGTTTTCTCTCAGAGACTCCTTAATCTCTGTGCAAACTGACTTCAGCCTGCCCACCTCCATTTCTTAGATATGGCCAGACATCTCTAAATTGCAGATTCAGTGCAAATTGGAACTCCTGTTACATAAAGATTCTAAGTATATGTGATGGAACTCCAAAATTAACATCTACCTGTAACACAGTACCTTTGAGGAAAACACATTATTGTATTAGTCAGTACTTGGTATTTTCCCACAAAGGGAATTTCTTTTGAGGAAATCTACTTTAACAAGTTTCAGTCTTGAGAGGGTTGTCTTTTCAGTTTCACATTCCATGAGCCAGATGTCAGGAGGTTTATTTCCTCTGCTGCTGCTGCTGCTAAGTTGCTCCAGTCGTGTCTGACTCTGTGCGACCCCATAGACTGCAGCCCACCAGGCTCCCCCGTCCCTGGGATTCTCCAGGCAAGAACACTGGAGTGGGTTGCCATTTCCTTCTCCAATGCATGAAAAGTGAAAGTGAAGTCGCTCAGTCGTGTCTGACTCTTAGCGACCCCATGGACTGCAGCCTACCAGGCTCCTCTGTCCATGGATTTTCCAGGCAAGAGTACTGGAGTGGGTTGCCATTGCCTTCTCCATTAGAATTTTTAAAATCTAATCTGCGATATCTGATCCCTCACCACTAGAGGGAGATATTCTTGGTCCCTGTTAAAGTGTCAGGATCCACTGACATGATCTTCACAAAAGAGGATGCTTTAAGACCCACCCTTGGCCCCCTCCCTTATCCATTTTAGGTCCAGCCACCCTTGATCATGTCAGTCTTTGGCATCTTAAAACTCAAATACTCTTGCTCTTTGTGACTTTAATCTGATGGCTGAGAGAACAGCATTACCTGGACTCAACCAAACCTGTGTTTACTGCTTGGATACCACCACGACTTAGCAACCAAACCACCACCATCACCATTGTCAAAGACTGCTGCCAAACAATGGGCAGACATTCTAGATCTTGGCTTTTTGATGACATTGCTTGGCAGATTTGATGCCAGAAAATCAACTGACAGAAATCGCTTCCCAATGGTCAGTCAATATGTGTGTATATATGTATATATATGAAGATCTAACATATTATAAACAGATAAGCAGAATGAACACTTTCTAAATCATTGTAATATAATTTCTTCTATAAAAATAAATGAGAAACAGCAAATCTGGGGAGAAAGCTTTTCTAATTTCACAATTACTTGAGTATAACTTCTTCCAGGGTCTAGAGAGATCATTTTTATGAATCTTAAAAGGATAGAAGAGCTGTGGAAGACAATGCAGTTAGAAACATTTCGTTACATATTTAGCTCTCACTGGAAATTATTTTAGATTATCTCATTAGCTTCTTAGGATAGTAGTGCATACATAATGAGGAAGGTTCTCCTTTAGCTGTTTCTCTAGAAATGGTCTATAGACTGTATTTCTGCAGAGATTTTCCTGCCTCCTAAAATTTAGATGAAATTAGTCTGAAACACCATGCCTTATGGAAAAGTCCAGTGTCCTTTTTAATACTTTGGTGAACTTCTGGGAGATTTATAATTACATGGACACTTTGGCTCTGCTTTTTAGACCCCCATCCCTGCCATCTTTTGGTGGTTCCTTTATCTTTGTCCTGTCGTTGACCCAAAGATGCAGTTCAGTACCTTTCTTTATTTTTTTTTTAAAAAGCAAAACCAAATAAATATACTCATCCAAAGTCAAGGTGAATGTCAGAGGCTTTACTAAAGATTTAGGAAATTGGAAGAGGCTTATGTTTTGAACAACTAAAATCACATATTAGATACCCATCCCTCTCCTAAATTTGTTTCCAGACTACTAAATTCTTTGACCATGCTCTTTCTCCCCCTCCCTCCTTCCCTCTTTTCTTTCTCACTCCCAAATTCCTAGATGCATGCGTGCATGCTCAGTCACTTAAGTCGTGTCCAATTCTTTGCAGCCCCATGGACTGTAGCCCTCCAGACTCCTCTGTCCGTGGGATTCTCCAGGCAAGAATACTGGAGTGAGTTGCCATGCCCTCCTCCAGGAGATTTTCCCAACCCAGGGATTGAACCCACATCTCTTAACATCGCCTACATTAGCAGGCGGGTTCTTTACCACTAGCGCCACCTGAGAAGCCCACAGATTCCTGTATAAGTCCCCATATTTTTATCCCCTTCTCCTGTTGTTCATGCCTCTTGGATCTTCTATACTAAATATTTTCTCAAGATATTTTTGTAAACAAAGCCCAGGAGGAATTCTGGTCCAATGTAAAAATGGTCATATTCTGACTGACACATGCTTGTACCATATGGTTATCAGAGCTGTTCTTTCTAGCCAGGCTCTCTCCACCAGAATCTTGACTTAAAACTGAGCTGCTTGATGACATGATCCTCTACATAGAAAACCCTAAATACTCCACCAGAAAATTACTAGAGCTAATCAATGAATATAGTAAAGTTGCAGGATATAAAATCAACACTCAGAAATCCCTTGCATTCCTATACACTAATAATGAGAAAGTAGAAAAAGAAATTAAGGAAACAATTCCATTCACCATTGCAACGAAAAGAATAAAATACTTAGGAATATATCTACCTAAAGAAACTAAAGACCTATATATAGAAAACTATAAAACACTGATGAAAGAAATCAAAGAGGACACTTATAGATGGAGAAATATACTATGTTCATGGATCGGAAGAATCAATATAGTGAAAATGAGTATACTACCCAAAGCAATTTACAAATTCAATGCAATCCCTATCAAGCTACCAGCCATATTTTTCACAGAACTAGAACAAATAATTTCAAGATTTGTATGGAAATACAAAAAACCTCAAATAGCCAAAGCAATCTTGAGAAAGAAGAATGGAGCTGGAGGAATCAACTTGCCTGACTTCAGGCTCTACTACAAAGCCACAGTCATCAAGACGGTATGGTACTGGCACAAAGACAGAAATATAGACCAATGGAACAAAATAGAAAGCCCAGAGATAAATCCACACACATATGGACACCTTATCTTTGACAAAGGAGGCAAGAATATGCAATGGAGTAAAGACAATCTCTTTAACAAGTGGTGCTGGGAAAACTGGTCAACCACTTGTAAAAGAATGAAACTAGATCACTTTCTAACACCGCACACAAAAATAAACTCAAAATGGATTAAAGATCTAAATGTAAGACCAGAAACTATAAAACTCCTAGAGGAGAACATAGGCAAAACACTCTCCGACATAAATCACAGCAGGATCCTCTATGATCCACCTCCCAGAATACTGGAAATAAAAGCAAAAATAAACAAATGGGATCTAATTAAAATTAAAAGCTTCTGCACAACAAAGGAAAATATAAGCAAGGTGAAAAGACAGCCTTCGGAATGGGAGAAAATAATAGCAAATGAAGCAACTGACAAATAACTAATCTCAAAAATATACAAGCAACTTATGCAGCTTAATTCCAGAAAAATAAATGACCCAATCAAAAAATGGGCCAAAGAACTAAATGGACACTTCTCCAAAGAAGACATACGGATGTCTAACAAACACATGAAAAGATGCTCAACATCACTCATTATCAGAGAAATGCAAATCAAAACCACAATGAGGTACCACTTCACACCAGTCAGAATGTCTGCGATCCAAAAATCTGCAAGCAATAAATGCTGGAGAGGGTGTGAAGAAAAGGGAACCCTCCTACACTGTTGGCGGGAATGCAAACTAGTACAGCCACTATGGAGAACAGTGTGGAGATTCCTTTAAAAATTGCAAATAGAACTGCTTTATGACCCAGCAATCGCACTGCTGGGCATACACACCGAAGAAACCACAATTGAAAGAGACACATGTACCCTAATGTTCATTGCAGCACTGTTTATAATAGCCAGGAAATGGAAACAACCTAGATGTCCATCAGCAGATGAATGGATAAGAAAGCTGTGGTACATATACGCAATGGAGTATTACTTAGCTGTTAAAAAGAATACATTTGAATCAGTTCTGATGAGATGGATGAAACTGGAGCCAATTATACAGAGTGAAGTAAGCCAGAAAGAAAAACACCAATACAGTATACTAACACATATATATGGAATTTAGAAAGATGGTAATGATAACCCTGTATGCAAGACAGCAAAAAAGACACAGATGTGTATAACGGACTTTTGGACTCAGAGGGAGAGGGAGAGGGAGAGGGTGGGATGATTTGGGAGAATGGCATTGAAACATGTATACTATCATGTAAGAAATGAATCACAAGTCTAGGTTTGATGCAGGATACAGCATGCTTGGGGCTGGTGCACGGTGATGACCCAGAGAGATGTTATGGGGAGGGAGGTAGGAGGGGGGTTCATGTTTGGGAACTCATGTACACCCGTGGTGGATTCATGTCAATGTATGGCAAAACCAATACAGTATTGTAAAATAAAGTAAAAATAGAAATTGAAAAAAATAAAAAATATTTAAAAACTGAGCTGCTTTATTCCAGAGATGATGGCTAGCATGCCAGCTGTAATGTTTCTTGGGGTCAAGACTACGAGTATTAGAGTAAACACAGAAAATGGGGTGAAGAGTTGGGTAGGGTGTGCAGATGCATTAATGTGAGATATTTTACTACTGAACATCTATTCTATAAGGCTCTTCAGTATAATCATATGGGGTGGGTGGGGGGAAGTCTTATACAGGGTCCTATGGTTATATCAAGGATTAAAATTCCTGGAGTTAACAAAACCTAATTTGTCCTCGCCTAGGCTGAATGGAGAGAAGAAGTGAAAAAGCACTTTGAGAAGATTAAGAGTGAAGGAACCTGTATCCACCGATTAGATGAAGAACTTATTCGAAGGCGCAGAGAAGAGCTCAGGTCAGCTGACCTCTCCTACTTCACTTCTTCTTATTCCCAGGTCTTCAGATATTTAATAGGAACCCTTTCTGTGAATCATTTCATCTTCTACACACCTGTCACCTCTGCTGGTTATTGTTTTTTTCTTTAAAAGTTGCCCTGGAAGTCAATCACTTGTATCACTTTCTTTCTGTCTGTACCTTTATCTTCCTTTATCGTATCTCTGCAACAAAGATCCCTGGAGCAATGCTATTTGTTTATTCAGTTGCTGCCCTAGGTAACATGAAAGATCAGAAATTTATAAGAGGTAGTCCCTGACCCAAAGATGCTTATTAAAGGATAGAACACAAATAACCACTAGATTCATTTCAGTTCAGTCGCTCAGTTGTGTCCGACTCTTTGCAACCCCATGAATCACAGCACACCAGGGCTCCCTGTCCATCACCAACTCCCAGAGTTCACTCAGACTCACATCCATCAAGTCGGTGATGCCATCCAGCCATCTTATCCTCTGTCATTCCCTTTTCCTCCTGCCCCCAATCCCTCCCAGCATCAGAGTCTTTTCCAATGAGTCAACTCTTCACATGAGGTGGATTGGACTTTCAGCTTCAGCATCAGTCCTTCCAGTGAACACCCAGGACTGATCTCCTTTAAGATGGACTGGTTGGATCTCCTTGCAGTCCAAGGGACTCTCAAGAGTCTTCTCCAACAACACAGTTCAGAAGCATCAATTCTTCGGCGCTCAGCTTTCTTCACAACCCAACTCTCACATCCATACATGACCACTGGAAAAACCATAGCCTTGACTAGACAGACCTTTGTTGGCAAAGTAATGTCTCTGCTTTTGAATATGCTCTCTAGGTTGGTCATAACTTTCCTTCCAAGGAGTAAGCGTCTTTTAATTTCATGGCTGCAGTCACCATCTGCAGTGATTTTTGAGCCCAAACAGGATCTATACCATGGATAAGTATAAATGAGGGATTATCGTGTTAGCTTTAACTGTGTATTTCCCTTAACATGTAGCATATTCTTATTAAGATATTGCCAAATAGTGTATGGACAAAGGCTATAAATTATACATAAATTGCACTCAGATTTTACCTCCTGGCTATTCTGTATGAGTGGATATGGCCCTTAACAATCAACAAAGTGGAAAACTTGGACTTCTCATCTCCCACTCCATGTTGTCTGAGTCACTACATCAGACAAGCGAGCCTTAAATTTAGAGGGCCCTTGGGCAAGTGCTTTTGAGAAATCGTCCTGTTCTTATTTCACTGGAGCTGACCCTGGCTCTCCCCCACATTCATCAGCTTCGCTGCTCCTGTGTTTTCTTTGATAGGCATGCTTTGGATATTCGTGAGCACTACGAGCGGAAACTTGAGCGGGCTAATAATTTGTACATGGAACTGAGTGCCATCATGCTGCAGCTAGAGATGCGGGAGAAGGAGCTCATCAAGTACGTACCCGGACACTGTCCTGATTGATTTGGGTGTATCAGTCGGCCAAGATGTAACAGTCGTCCAGGTTACTGCTACTCAAAACTGGTGGCTGTTTTATTCATCCACCCAACATTGCTTGGGGGATGTTCCAGGCACAGGTCCCTGCCCCGGTGGGGCGCACATTTGAGTGGACTCGCCACAGAGCTGGTTCTAGGGCACTTTGCAGTTTCAGCCTGCCTAGTGGCTCAGGGAAGGAGGGTCTTCATTTCAGGAGGAGCTTGGTGTGGATGAGTGGGAGCTTACCGCCTCCTAGGGAAGCAAAGCAACTGCTGCAAGCAGTTCAGTGTTTTCCTGAGAATGGCAAGAAACTCTGGGGTCCTGACTAATAGCTGCTCCTGAAAATAAGTAGGACTTCAACCTTTGCTTGGTATCTCACAAGGCGTGTCAGGGGAAGGGAAGGTTGGCCTCCAAGTCCCATCTGCAAGCTGAAGGAAAAAAAATGAAGTCAGGTTAGTTTGAATTTAGTTTTGTTTTTTCTTCCTTTTTAACCTGAAGAGCAGCCTTGTTATTCAGATAGCCTATATCTGTTAAGTGTGGCCAGACTCTGTGGGTAGAGTAAACCTGTGAAAACATTCTGTCCACCTTTTCAGTCTGCGGTGACAGGTGGTTTAGTCACCAAGTCATGTCCAACTCTTGTGACCCCATGGACTGTAGCCTGCCAGGCTTCTCTGTCCATAGGATCCTCCAGGCAAGACTGAGACGTGGCCTTTTCTTTCATTCTTCAGACGTGAGCAGGCCGTGGAGAAGAAGTATCCTGGAACCTACAAACGACATCCTGTCCGTCCAATAATCCACCCCAATGCCATGGAGAAGCTCATGAAGAGGAAAGGCCTGCCTCACAGACCTGGGATGCAGGCCAAGCGGTGAGCATCTATACTGACACTACTCAGATAAGTGGGGAAATATGCCCCTAAAATACATTATCAGATGATGGTGAGTGTGGCCACACGGTACTGCCTCTGGATACAGAGTAGGGAAGTGGGAGAGAGTGTGTCCTGCACTCCAGGAGTACAGTTATTACTGTCTAAGGCATCAATATTTATTATCTTAGCATAGAACAGTGAAGAGAAATGAAGTGGGGGCCAGACAGGCCTGGATTCAAATCCCATTAGAAGCTGTGTGATTTGGAATATGTTGGTTCATCTCTGTCAGTGCCATGGGTAAAATGGTGTACTTTCTTTTTCTTTTCCTGACCCCCTAGTGAACAGAATTGAGTTCTCTATAATATGCATTATGGGTCCATATATGTCCCACTTTTATTTACTCATTTAGTTAGTGCTTTTTAATAATATAATAAGTGCCTGTAAATCCACCACCAAAACAAAAGCAGGCCCTTTGATAATTACCTATATCTAATCATCTAGTTCCCCTCATCCCACTCCTGTGTGGAACTTCAGTGAGGTTTAAATAAAACGGGATGTGAAATCACCTAGGAAACCACAGTTGCTCAAAAAAAAAAAGTTAAAAAAAATTTTTAAGGATGCCCTTTCCCCTAATTACAACACATTTTCCTTGCTAGTTTAATGTTAGAATGCTCTTCTAGTCAGTTTTTTTAATCAAACTCTCTGCTAGAGGAATTCTTCCCAATGAATGGAGTGTTGACCCAATCCTAAATTAATGCAAAAGAAAGAAATGTGCCTTAATCTGGGCGTAAACCTATCAGTGAGATTGGGATAAATGCAGTAAGAATAAAGGTAGTGAGAAAATGCAAACCAAGCATGTATTTTAAGACTTTCAGAACAGTGACCATCCCAGCATAGCCTGACTAATATAAGTCTAAACCACTGAGGGATAACTGCATGGATTAATCCCAGCTTTGCTTTTACTTACCATGCTTCACCATCTTCTGGTCAAGCTCTAGAGAAATTGTTTTCAGTTGGCACCTGGCAAACCCCTCCAGGAATCCCACCACCTCCCTTCTTTTGGTATATGAACTAGGCACAGCCTTCACCTCTGGCTCCTCTCTGCAGTCTGCCAACAGCTAAAACACCAAGTACTTTGGGAGAATATAGTACTGTTTCATTTTTCACAGTATGAGCTCATGTTTACTTTTATTTCACCTGTGAGAAACATGTTTGAAAGTTTGACAGCACCAGTAGATGCTTAGTCGATGAGCTGATCTCGTCTGGAAAGGCAACTCAGAGTGGGTACTAGAGCTGCAGAGAGTTCTATTGATTGCCTTTTGAAGGATTTATGTTTCAGATTATTTGGACAGTCCAGTGATTATCAAGTCAGCTGGCCAGTGCCCTCTGAGGCGATCAGAGAGGAGAAACCATCCACTATCTTTCAGCCTCAGTTTGTGTTTAGTCAGGGACAGAAAAAGATGAACCATGATGGATCCACCAAGCCCATCACAATTGAGTATAGTCTAATAAGATAGTTTAAATGCCTTATAACATGGAGAAGCTTGTAATGGGGGAGAACTGTTCCTTGGTGTCCAAAGACTTAGCTTCAGGCTGTGAGTTCTGCCATTTCCTAGCTTTGTAATGGACACAAGCCAGCTAACCTCTCTGATCCATCAGTGCTCTCATCTGTAAAATGGGTATTGTAATAGTAGGAAGGTGTTTTGTCTATTGTGAAGTGCTTTGTAAACTTGGGTGTGCTGTTATCAGTGTTATTCTGTGATTTTGCACTGCCAAGTTGAGCAGCCTTCACCTATCTTAGGACACTTTCACCTAAGTTCTCTTTTAGACCCTGCCATAGCCAGTTACTGCGTAAATATTGATAGATGCCCTCACTGGGCCTTGGAGGGCTCTCTTTCCTCAGTAGAGAGCCCCAGGACCTCCCCAGATGCTGTCTGTGGCACAGGTTGGCCAGCTGACCACAGTGCTGTGAATCTGAGACAGGAAGATGCTGATAATCCCACAGTACCCTATCCACTTCATCATGTACCAGTGATACCTGGAACTTCTATACTAAGACAAGTCTTTAACTGAAATTCTCATGGAAAAGAAGAAAAAAACCATCTCCTGCTGCCTGATGCCTACTGATTTGCTATGAGGCCTGGATATTCAGAATGTGGTCCTCAGTTGAGATCATCTGAAAGCATGTTAGAAAGTCAGGCTCTGAGGTCTGCATCCCAGACCTGTGCAGTCATTTTAACAAGCTCCCAGGTGATCTGTACATACCTTCAGGCTGTACTCTGACTGTCCAACAAGCCAGACTGGCAGTTAAGAGAGACTGTTCATCTAGATTCTACCAGTAATGAGCTGTGAGACCAGAAGCCAATATGGTTGGGATTTTGGGTTCCTCATCACATAGGATGAAGGCAGGACTGCACCTGCAGTTTCCGTGCAAGGTCTGGAACCCCCTGGGGCCTGAATAGAAGTGTCTTTGAGACCACTGTGAGGGGAGAGAGGATGAGGAGCCAGCGCCTTGTTGGGGGTGGCAGGGGCTTCTGCTTTCCTACCTCTCTTCAGCTTTCCTACCTCTCTTCAGCTGTTCTGGGTGAAATACCATTATATTAATTTCAGGTGTATGGTATAATGATTCAACATATGTGTATATTGCAAAGTGATCACCACAATAAGTTCAGTTAACATCTGTCACCATACTTAGTTACAGATTTTTTTCTTGAGAACTTTTAAGATTTACTCTCCTGTGCATGCATGCATGCATGCTAAATTGCTTCAGTTGTATCCAATTCTTTATAACCCTGTGGACTGTAGCCCATCAGTAGATCCTCTGTCCATGGGATTCTTTAGGCAAGAATACTGCAGTGGGTTGCCATGCCTTCCTCCAGGGCATTTTCCCTACCCAGGAATCAAACCCGCATCTCGTGAATGGCAAGCAGGTTCTTTACCACTAGCACCACCTGGGAAGCCCCATTTACTCTCTTAGCAACTTTCAAATACACAATAGAGTATTGTTAACTCCAGTTACCACGCTGTTACATCCCATGACTTATTTGTATCATAATTGGAAGCTGGTACTTTATGATCCCCTTCACCCATATTGCCCACCTCCTAGTCCCGTCACCCCACCTCTGGCGACCACCAGACCTGGGATACATTTCCTCAAACTTGAATGAGTTTTCATATGTTTAAAACCAAACCTGTTCTTTCCTTGCAGGCCAGATCTGTTGAGATCTGAAGGCATCCCCAGTGTGGAAGTGGCTCCCACAGCATCCCCTTTATCTGGAAGTCCCAAACTGTCCTCCTCCAGCAGCAAGAGCCGATATCGAAGCAAACCACGCCACCGACGTGGGAACAGCCGAGGCAGCCACAGTGACTTTGCGGCCATCTTGAAAAACCAGCCCGCCCAAGAGGATTCACCCCATCCCACTTCCCTCTACCAAGCTGAACCCCAGTACCCATCTCCCCAGCACCATAATCCTCTGCAGCAGCAATACCAGCAACCCCCACCTGCCGTGTCGCAGAGTCACCATCCCAGACTCAATATGCACGGACAGGACATTGCCACCTGCGCCAACAACCTGAGGTACTTTGGTCCTGCAGCAGCCCTGCGGAGCCCACTCAGCAACCACTCTCAAAGACAGATGCCTGGCTCTAGCCCTGACCTCATCTCCACGGCCATGGCGGCAGATTGTTGGAGAAGTTCTGAGCCTGACAAGGGCCAGGCTGGCCCCTGGGGCTGTTGTCAGGCTGACCCCTATGACCCCTGCCTCCAGTGCAGGCCAGAACAGCATGGCTCCCTAGACGTCCCCTCGGCCAAGCCGGTGGGGAGGAGCCCCAACCTTTTCAAGCCACCAGCACACAATCCCCTCTTGGAAAATGCCCAGGGTTCTGAGAAAATGGAAGAAAATGAATTCAGCGGTTGTCGGTCTGTGTCATCCCTTGGCGCCTCTCATCACGTCACTCCCCCAGTGCTACCTCGCAAAACAAGGCCACTCCAGAAGGTAAGGTGTAAAGACAACAGCAGTGTGTCACTGCCTTTGAGGAATGTCGAACCTATCATATGCTGTGCGTTATAGAATATATAGAGAAAGTATGCATTTTGTAAAAGGATGAGATAACAAAAGCACAAATAGCAGTATTTTTGCTTTTAATACTTTCCACACTGCTTAGGTGATAGACTAAAGAATACAACTCCTGAATCAGGGCACTGATTCAAGCATATATAATTTATAAGTAGGAGATAGCTGTATATTAGGGCTATGTAATCAAAATAGGTTGGAATCCATATCCTAGCCTAGTCCTAAGGATGTTGCAAGAAGGAAGGACCCCATTATAAAACAGATTTTGGAAACATTCTGTCTCGGAGATTCCTAAGTACACGTTTAACAAATCCTTGGCTTTGAGAAATCGTGCAGTAACCTCCTTTAAGCCAGCTTTTCCCTCACCTATTTGACCATACTGCCTTTTAAAAATAACACTTATTAATCCCCCATGGAACTCACTTTCTTCCCAGTATATTTTAGAAAAACGTCACCTTCATTATTAACCATCAAGACCCAGCCAGTTCTCAGTCACCAAAACCTATTCCTCTCCTCCTCACCCACTGGCTGCCTGTGGTTTATTAGCTGGGAGTCTGACTAACTCTCCGACCTTATGTAAGAGCACAGGCTTGGTAGTCAGACAGACCTGAGTTCAAAGCCAGGCTCTTCTACTTAGTACCTTTCTGAGCATCAGTTTCTAATCTATAAAATGGGGCTAATAGTGGACCCTGCCTCACTGATTGATGTGAAGTTTAAATGAGTTAATCGTAAAGAATTTAGAATAGAACCTGGCATACATCAACATTCCAAAAATATGAGCTCATCTTGCTAATGAGTTAAAAATAACACTATATATGAAAAGTGTTTAGCACACAGAAAACACCCACTCAGTTCTAACCACCGTTTCACATCATCTTCACTCATCGGGAATTCCACTGAAGAAAGGAAAGTGTCTGAAACGCAAATGAGCGTGTTTTAGTCAACTAGACATTTCCTAGGAGAGACGCTGGAGCTGAGGGCCGCTGGCTCAGAGCTGTGCCTCCTCCTCCACATACAATGCCGCTGCTTACTGAGCACTCCTGGGGGTCCATCGTGTCTCAGCTAGTGCAGTGGATTTGGGCTGATTCATTCTCTGCAGCTCTGGCCCCTGTGGCTAGTAACATATGTTTTGGTCGCATCTTTATTGAGATATAATTCACTTACCATACAGTTCTCTTGTTTAAAGTGTACAGCTCAGTTCTTTCTGTTCAGAGTTGTGTAGCTATCAGCACAACTGATTTTAGAATCTTTTCATCACCCCCAGAAGAAACCCATCAGCCCACTCCCCAGTCCACTCCCAAGTAACATGTATCTTTGAACTATCCTGGTGCCATTTTGAGGCATCTGTGGGTCTGCAGGCCACGCAACACACCCCTCACACATTTGGCCTCCCTAGAACTACGCTCCCACAGGGCAGCTCAACATCTCTCTACTGGGATCCACTCCCAGGAGTGCTTTAGGGGCAAGTGCTTGTCTCCTCAGGCAGAATAGCTCCATCCCTGTCTTTGCTATTCAAAATGCATATCAGAAGACAAATGGGTAAAAGTGGTAGATTATTAGAACTGACTTTAAAAATAAATTATCCTTCCAACTTCCCTGACGGTCCAGTGGTTAAGACTTAGCCTTCCAACACAGGCGGTGCAGGTTTTATCCCTGGTCAGGGAGTTATGATCCCGCATACCTTGTGGCCAAAACACTGAAACATAAACAACAGAAGCAATTGTGTAACAAATTATACTCAATTTTTGATACAGTTATTTGGACCCACTTTACTCACCTCCCAAGGGATTGTTGTAATCCTGTGCATCATGGGGCTTTGGTTAATGATGGTTGATCTTAAGTGGGGCTGTTCTTGTGCCCTTGAAAGGAAATGGAATCTTCCCTCAAGGGGACTGTGTTCTCAGATGAGGTACTTACACACCCTTCCAGATGAACCGCAGAGCCCAAGCAGTGACGGGGCCTCAGATGTCCCAGCCAGAACTCTCTTACCCATACCTAAGTGCTGATTCAGTCGTGTGTTAAGCATCTACTTTGTATGCAGTGTTGTGTTAATGGTAGAGGAATACAACAAAACAAGATGGGCTCTGACCTTAAATGATGTGTGTCTTAGCAGTAGAGATGATGTAAGCATAATAGCTATAATACTAGAGAAAAAGTGATTGATGCATAAAGAGGGGAAGTAGTTGTTGGGCTTTGAAGAACTGAAAGATCACCTCTTGTTGAAGTCTCTGTGTCAGAGCCTAGAACCACTAGTGACAGTGGTTACAAGAGACCACCCCCAAATCTAAGACTTCGTCTCTGGTTTCCCCTCCTGATTACTCACCTGTGGACATTCTCATGGAGGCTTCACCTCCCTGAGGCCAAAGATGACCCAGCCTTACCCAGTTCTATGCGTCCTCCAGCATCTAGTGCAAGGCCTAGATGGACACCCAGGGATAGTTGCTATATGAATGAATGAAGAGGTATGCTTTTAAAAATTACACTCAGTAAGCTACCTCTCAGTGCCTCTGATGATAATTAAATCTTTTACAGGGTCTCTGTGCCTGTGTGTGTACACATGTGTGTGTGTGTGAATGTAAGAAAGAGAAATAAGACTCTTTTCTCCTTGTTCTTCTCAGAGTGGAGATGACTCCTCTGAAGAGGAAGAAGGGGAAGTAGATAGTGAAGTTGAATTTCCACGAAGACAGAGGTAAAACCAATAACCCTATGTGACTGCTTTCAGTGTGGGCAGGGAGAATCCTGAGTTCGCCATACCTTCAGTTCCATCACCGGCCACTTTCTAACAGCCCTTTAGAGGGAAGTTTGAACCCACTGTGTTCTTGCTTTCCTGCTGGCCATTTTGGTAGCTGGCTATGCACTGCAGATCCTAGTTTATCCAAATTCACTAGATAAGAACTGAAAGATGGGGAAAAGAAATACGACTCAAGGCTATAATTGAGAATATAGTGGGCAGTTTGTGACAAATGGCTGTGCTGTTTTATGGGTAATTTTATTGGTTCCTAGTGTACCTCCTTGTATTAGTCTGCTCAGGCTGCTATAACAAAATACCACAGACTAGGTGGCTTAAACAGAAGACATTTATTTCTCCCAGCTCTGGAGCTGGGAAGTCCAAGGTTCCTGGTGAAGACTCTCTTCCTGGCTTGCAGACAGCAGCCTTCCTGCTATGTCCTCACATGGTAGGGGAGAGAGAAAGAGCATAAGAGATCTCATCTTCTTAAAAGGCCACAGACCTATCAGACTAGGGCCCCACCCGTATGACCTCATTTAACCTTAATGAAGTGGCTGAGCACATACACACACCTCCTAAAGACCCCATCTCCAAATTTAGTCATATTGTAGATAAGGCTTCAACATATAAATTTGGAAAGGATACAGTTCAATCCATAGCGCTTCCCATGCCTTGGATTTTATACCTTACCAGGTTAAGTATAGTTAAATTGGTTGATCCTCCTTCAGCCCATCCTTAGAAACAGCTTCCTGACTAGCCAGCAATAAGAACTTTGCTTGTAGGACCAAAGAAGGACCACACACCCCTACCCCTAGAATTAACAGCTGCTGTCAGGTAGAAGTATGGAAGGGAGTTTTCCTCCCAGGAGGCCTTTTCTACTGATAGGCGTTCTGTTCCTGAAGAGGAAGACTGTAAGAATACCCCAGGAAGGTTTGTGTACCTGCCCAGAACCAGGAATTTCCTGAGACCAAGGGACTCCCCATATTTTGGTAGATTGTATTCTGGGCCCATATGCCATGCACAAAACTGAAGTCTGTTCTCACCCCTGAGTTAATCCTACCACACTGCCATTGCTACCTTGTTTCCTTGGACACTATGTTTTCTCCTCTGCAGTGAGACTGAGCCTGGATACCTGTCTTTTCACCCTCTGACCCCATTTTACAGGCGTCACAATTACTTCCAGCATTTGTTCCTATGGTCACCGTTAACTCAGCCTACCTGATGGCTTCCCACCTTTCTTTCTTGTTATGATACAAATTTTGTTTTAAACCTGATGGTTTTGCATTTTTAATTATAACATTCTTCCCCTTGTCTCCCTTCTGGGTTACCAGCCTTGGGAAGCTGTGTGAGTCCTACCTTAACTTCCCTTTCCCACCTGGGCTTCCTCCATCTGGACTCTTGATGCTATCACTCCAGCCCATCACCTGGCCTGGTCATCAGCCAACCTCAGATCACAGGCCATCGGCATCACTTTGTACTAAGAAATACAGGAAGGTCAGGCAATGAGAGAGGGAGAGGCAGTCTTCATTTTTATTGTTTGTTTTGTTATTTTAAGACAATGTAAGCTAACAGCATTCTTATTTACTAGGCTCCTTTGTAAACAATGGGAGAGAAATGAGGAAGTTTTATAAATCCCCTCCCTGCTCCCCAGAAGCTTTGTCTCATCAGGGCTAAACCCCGAGTTTACCTGGAATGAGCACCTACTGCTGGACAGTGCCCAGAGCTAGAGAGTCAACGTTGCTTCCAAGCTCATTTCTGTTAGGGGTTGATCCACAGGGTGGTAACAGTGCTCAGCCTTCTGAGGCCCCTGTACCCAGTGAGAAATGCAGTCACCGCCAAACACCAGCGGTAGCCATCAGCTTTGGAGTGTTGTGTGGAGCCACATAAGCACAGAAAACCAAATGAAAAGGGAAACGCAGATTTCTCTCTCTGTTGCTTTAAATAGTTTCTTCCTTTCTGGATTTGGCTCTCCCTCCGGGGCAAGCAGAAAACTAGATCACCTCCCACCAAGGCTGCGACCAACAGACAGGAAAAACAGCCATTCCCAGGACTAAGTTCCTCTGGTTCTTTGTGGTTCTAGGCCCCATCGCTGTATCAGCAGCTGCCAGTCATATTCCACCTTCAGCTCTGAGAATTTCTCTGTGTCTGATGGCGAGGAAGGAAATACCAGTGACCACTCAAACAGCCCTGATGAGTTAGCAGATAAACTCGAAGATCGCCTGGCAGAGAAGCTTGATGACCTGCTGTCCCAGACGCCAGAGATCCCCATTGAGATATCCTCACATTCGGATGGGCTCTCTGACAAGGAGTGTGCTGTGCGCCGCGTGAAAACACAGATGTCTCTGGGCAAGCTGTGTGCGGAGGAACGTGGCTATGAGGTGGGGTCTTCTCCTCTCTTCTCCTCTCATCACTGTCCCCTTTCCTGCAGATCTTTGTGTTAGAACATGCTCAAGTCCCTAGGGCCTTTACAATTATGGAGAAGGGCCTGGCAACCCACTCCAGTATTCTTGCCTGGAGAATCCCCTGGACAGAAGAGCCTGGTGGGCTACAGTCCATGGGGTCGCAAAGAGTCAGACACAACTGAGTGACTAACACACACACATATAGGATAAAATAACTTCCTCTATGAAGTAAGTAGAAGTATAGTAAGCCCCCTATATATGAACCTTTAAGTTGCCAACTTTCGTGTTTGCGTGTCCAGTCACTTCAGTTATTTCCTGCGTCTGGCGTATATTGTCATGTGTGTGCATCCTTCTCCTAGCGGTTGTGCTTCTGTGTAATTTTACTGCACAGCACTATATAGAGTACAGTAGTGCAGTATCGATATTTTAAGCCCAGGATGTCTGGAAGCAAGCATAGAAACGGCAGTGATGTAGCTGGTATTACTGTATTTTGCAGGGTACTGTACTATAAGATTTAAAATGTTTACTTGTGTGTTTTTTATGTATTATTTGTGTGAACAGTATTATAAACCTATTACAGTACAGTACTGTATAGCTGATTGTTTTAGTTGGGTCCTTAAGCTAACTTGGTTGGACTTAATGAACAAATTGGACTTACAAATGTGCTCTGAAAACAGAACTCATTCGTATGTAGGGGACAGAGATGATAGAGCTTCCCAAAATGGGGTAGTTCTCCCAAATGAAGCACGAACATAAAACTGCTCAGGAACCCTTCACCCCGAGATGCAACTCAAGCATCACTTCTGACCCTATCTCCCAACCTAGTTGAGGGTATCCGCCTCCCTCCCCCAGGTCCGCACCAGCCCCTGTGTGCTGTCAGAACACACGTACCACTTCAGTTAACATATAGTACTGCCTTCTCAGAGGATGGGTCACATCATGGTTGAAAGTGTAGACCCTGGAGTCTGACTGCCCAGATGCCAACCTTAGCCTCCCGACTCACTCACTGTGTGATGAGGGGCGAGCCATTTAACCTCTCTGTAGGTCAGCTCCCTTATCCCATATACAGGCATGATAACAGCCTCTATTTCACAGAGGATTAAATGGATTAATGGATGTTAAAGCACTCACAGCAGTGTCTGGAACGCAGTGAACAATATATGTGGGACTGTGGTACACTATTTTCACTGTCTTTTTCATCGTTGTCATCATCATCTTTCTAAGTCTTCTTTCTCCGTAAGCCCCACAAGGACAGGGTCTGGTCTCATGTATGTTAGCCAGTAACCCAGCACAGGACCTGTCACATGGGAGGTGTTCAAAATACATTTACTGAGTAATTGGAGAAAGGAATTAAGGTCTTATGTTGTCTTGACTTTGCAGAATCCTATGCAGTTTGAAGAATCGGACTGTGACTCTTCAGATGGGGAATGTTCTGATGCCACAGTCAGGACCAATAAACACTACAGCTCTGCTACCTGGTAATGAAAGAACACCCACCCTGAAGATCTCATGACTATACTGGCATTTCAAATTCACCCTACCCCCAGACTCTTCCCACTCTCCCCCTGCTTTTTTGTCTGGGAGGAGAGCTGCCCCATCTTTCTTACCCCTAGAAATGAGCTGCAATAACAGGAACATGAGACTTCACAAATCTCTGGAGAAAAATATCCAAATGAAATTAAGTCTCACTGAACATTTCAATCAAGAATGGCAGGGATCTATTTTATTGAATATTCTAGCTACTGTAACATTGATATTTATTTTTGTTTGACATTTTAACACTTTGTACTGTAAAGAGTGAACTATATATGATAGAGAAAAAGACAATAATTTCTTGCAGAAAGAAAAGAGCAAAAGGAGGAAAGGAAAAAAAGTGAAATTTAGGAGCAACATCCTTGGGAGTTTGTGGGACCAGGAGGTATTATTGCTACTTGAACAGGGGACCAGTTCTTTTGGCTGTAAGTGACTGAAGAAGAGCCAAAGCAAGACATACTGAGCATTTTAGAAAACAAAGAGCAGCAGAAGAAAAGCAATTCCAGGGAACTTGTAGAAGACCACACTAAATTCAACCAGCTTGTCCAGATGGGAGATGCAAAGACCTAGAAAAGTTTGGTGACCAGCTACTGGTATCCAAGGTCTTTGAGGGCATGTATTCAAAACTGTGTATGTAGAAGCTGATCTCATTTTTAAAGTTTAAGCAGCATTTGGTAGTGAGACTTGCAGGTAGTGTCCAACCTTGTCCTTGACGAATATTCCACTTTTTACTGCTGTCAGTGTCATGACCTTGGCAAGTGTGTTACCTTGACCAGTGTGTTGATCTTTCAGACTTGAGTGCCATTTTCCTGTATCCTACTTCCTTCCTACCTGTTGACTATGTCTTTTAGGGAAGAAAGGGGCAGGGGAGGGAGAGCCTGAGGAAGAGAGAAGGATAAGACAACAGTGCTGGGAAAGCAAATGTGCAGTTTGTGAAAGGACATGCACAGAAGGTCTCAGTTTAACTACGTGGAGAAGATGGGAATCACCCCTCCCTGGGACCAGGTTGTTTGTCTTCTAGAGTTTTATTGACTTAAATGGAACAGTCCTTGAAAGCAGCTAGGAGGTGTATGAGTCTGCCCAGTGTCCAGTCCCAGACCATACCTTATGTTTGTATTAACTCATTCTAACCCCAGAAGCTTTCGTGAGTGGCTGCCACTGTCAGAA
Organism: Ovis canadensis; assembly: GCF_042477335.2. Lineage (NCBI taxonomy): Eukaryota > Metazoa > Chordata > Mammalia > Artiodactyla > Bovidae > Ovis > Ovis canadensis. The sequence continues at coordinate 204,904,252 of NC_091245.1, read as the reverse complement.
AAAAGGCAAAACAGGCAATTTGCAAAAGGCAGCCCCTTCCCCCACCACAATAGCTTTTCTGTTAAATGCTACTTGTAAAATGTATTTGGCTCCATGCAAATTTGAATAACTGGATTTGGAAATTCACAGAAAGAACAACTGATGCTAAGCAGAGATTGGAAAGATTTTATGTTGTCCAAGGCCTGAGGTCCTTTCTGTCTCCAGAATCATGGGCTCTGAGAAACAAACCAAGGTATCTGCTTTAAGGAAATTTTAATCTAGAATTTGATATAAAAACAGATGTTGGCCTAGTTTCTGTCTCCAAGATTAGTCACTGCCAAACACCCTTTCTCGGCTCAAGACCTAGAGAGGATGGTTTAAACGCTTTGACACTGCATCAGATTGGACATCAGGCAAGACTTAACACACACAGGTATTAAACCATTTCCAGTACAGGTAAAAGCATCGCCCTCCTCCAAGTGACACTGATTGCATCAGCCAAAAAGCAAAAGCAGGAGGGAATTCAGAGCAGTTCCTTTTGCTTGTTTGATCCCTCCATTTGTTTACACTTTATGTTGAGACATTGATTTAAAATTTAGTGTCTATAATTTATAGCTCTTAGGTAGGATGAAGGAAAATGTTTAACTTATACAGAGAGCAGTATTGTTTCATTAAATTATTCCATTTTGTATGAATTCTGTAGCTGGACTACATGAAAGATCTTAAGTTATGGCATTATTATCATTGTTACTTTATTTTATAATAATTATTATCCTTCTCATTTTCTGTCGATCAGAAGGTGTGGTTTACGGTGTCGCACAGTGATTGTGTTGATTGCTAACCATGAGTTATTATGGATTTTTATGAAGGAATGAAAATGGAACTGCCATGTGGGAGCTCCCTGGTATTCGTCTTAGCTGTATTCCCTCATTTTCTGTGTACAACAACAATCATCTGAGGATGCGGGTACTGCCCTGAGGCCCAGTGATTAACGCTGTGATTTTGACTTGATCACAAAAGCTCCTAGGTGGGCAGATGACTGAGCGGTGGACAAAGTTCCAAAGCTGTACACTTTCTAAAGTTTCTTAAGAAATAAAATCATGCGATCCATTAGAAGCACAAGAGAATTATTTAATGCCCTGAGAGAAACAGGCCTACAGGGAACCTGCCTGGGGCCTGTGGGATAGTTTCGAGAACTGGCAACATGGTTTGTAATCTCCTTCCTGCTAAATCCCTTAAAACCAACCTTTTTTCCTCCTAGTTAGGAGAATAAAAAAAGGAAATAGATGGCATGACAAAAAAAAAAAAAAAAAATGCCTAGCTGAGGTGATGATTAGAGAAGTTCTAGCCTGAGGCCTAATCTCTCAGTCACAGAGCTGGAAAAGCACTGTTTAAAGCCCATATGTTTCATCCTCTGACTTCAGACCACACTGTACTGTGAATCTCTGGCTCATTACTTCTGAGAACAGAGAGGCTACAACTCTGTGTCCTCTTTCTGTCCAACATAAAACACTGACCCTTCAGCTTTTCCAGGCCTTTCCCACCTATAGTGGCCAAAGAGAAACATGAAGGTCAATGTGTCTTATCCCTTTCAGTGATGATCTTTCTGGAAAATCCACTACAATACCTCATCATTTTGATACCTTTTGAATTCCCATCTGGACTGCCTGTCATGATAATGCCATATATCTAACTGGATTGACTGTTAAGAGCGTGTTAGGGCCGCAGACAGTGTTGAATCTTCAGGTCATTCACTATATGGTCAAGAGCTGAATAAAGTTCCACATTGAACATTTTACTTATTTTCTTTAGTAGAAGTGACTAGAGGCTTCAGAGAAGAACAGTGTCTTTAGAGAAATGCCTTCTCTATCCCAGGCTACCCTTCATTGCCTGCTTTGAAGTAACCAGGACAATTCTCAATTGGTGTGTGTTTGAGAACAGCCCCACTGTCATCTGAAGAGTGTGGAATGAAGAGCTCAGGGAATTTAAGAGCCAATTCTTCAGTCTGACAACTGGGCGACAGCGCTTTAAGGAAACTCCCAGGACTATGATTTCAAGCTTGGTTGCAGATCAAAAGTTTAACCCCCCTGGGATGAATTCCACATTCGTTTAGCATCTGGTTTTGACTGACTGCAAGATAATGAGTTTTAATTTGTGTTGCAGATGAGCATTTGATTCGCATCTATTTCTAGATCCTGTCCTCTGAACAACAGTTCCTCTTAAAATTGCTTAGCAGAGGGACTGAGAAGCCTGCATCCCCTTTGAAGTTACAATAGACCTTACTACTGCTAAAGCCTGCATCTCCTTTGAAGTTAAAATAGACTTTACCACTGCTAAAGTTTAGACCTGTTTGCTAGATTGTGGGGAGCACCTTCCCAGGGAGGTGAAGAGCTAGCTGTGCTATAAGATGTTTTGGTATGACCTACTTGAAGTTCAGATATTTAAAAACTTTGGTATCAACAAATCTATCCTTCTAGAATTAAAGATATTTTTAGTTGTATTTAATTAGTACACTGGAGTTCCATTTCAGGGCCTCATTGTACTGAATTTGCCTCTTATCCAAGTAATAATAGACTTGATGGTTTGGGGTTTTCTTGGTACAACCTAATTTTAAATGCCCTCTCCCACTGTGGAGCACTGATGTTTTTTTCAATGTGAATGTATCCTTACTGACAAAAGATTTACCTTTTTCTTCCATGCCCTTATGTCTCACTCTCCACCCCCTTTTCTTAAAATGTTTCTACTTGAACTTCTTGCCACTGAATTCTACAAATTCCAAGGAATTCCTGCCCTGCTCTGCTCATAGTAGAGTTTGCTGTATTGTGTTTCATTTTTCTACCAAGCCAGAAATCAGAATACCACCACATACCACCATCTACTATCTTCACGCTCAGTATCCCAAACTGTGTTGTTAATCACCATATTCTTTCCTGCTGAGCCTGGACACAACCTCCGAACCTCTCACAATACAGCACTTGGAGCAATAATTACCACTTGATTGGAATGGTGTGCAAGGGGAGATCTATTTGCTGTCCCACCCTTAACCTCACAATTTCCTAAGGTGGTTCGAGATCTTGAGTTAGCCCACACGGGAGAATGATGGGATGTACCAGTATGCTGCTTATAGGTCCCACCCTATGGCCAAAGGGCAGCATGAAAGGCAGGAAAAAGGCTCCTCCATGCCTCCACCCATTGCCCCTTTGGTGTATGTTTGCAATTGAATTCCAAAATGCCTCTTCATTTACATCATTTCATTGTGTTAAATGAGCCTGTTCCTTACCACCTTCTATAAGCAGAGGGTTAATTAAGAAGTCCTAGTTGCTTGCTTTTTCCTTAGATTCTGTGAAACTGAGGTACCAAAACGATGTGGCATCCTTTTTAAGACTTTCGACTTGTACTGTCAGTATGAATTGAGTGCCTGTCTAGGCAGCAAGAATTTTCTTCATTGCTGATTTCATAGAAAAAACGCCCTAATATACTCACACCGCCAGTGTTACCAACATATACAGGCTAGCACAGAAGAAATCACATTAGTCTGCCTGTTTGCATGTTACAGCGAATACTGCAGCACCTGTTCAAATTGGAACGGACTAGACTGCCAAGTGGAGGACCTTTGTAGAAACTGGAACACTTCTCAGGAACAGGTGGCAGAAGAGGGGAGCTCACTGTTCTGAGAAATAGGGTTACCCAAAAGGAGTTGGGTGAAGGCTTCCCTGTCACGTGACCAGAGCACACTGGCAGAATTTCCCACAGAGCCAAGTCCCCTGGCAGGCAGCAAGGCCACTGTAAGGGAAGCGAGTACTAGTCGTCCAGTCGTGTCCGACTCCATGTGACCTCATAGACTGTCCGTGAAATTCTCCAGGCAAGGATACTGGAGTGGGTTTTCATTTCCTTCTCCAGGGGATCTTCCCGACCCAGGGATTGAACCCAGGTCTCCTGCATTGCAGGCAAATTCTTTACCATCTGAGCCATCAGAACAGGTACTGTGAGGAGACTTCCAGCCAAGTCCCAGGCCTGCTCTCCAGAGCCACTTCACAGCACTCAGGGGAATGCTGGCTCCTGGCCCTAGGCTGTCACCTGGTGACCAGGCAGATGGGGTCCTCCAGGGGTTGCAGGTCAGAGGGAACCCCCACCAAAAGGTGCAGGCTAATAGGAAGGAGTCCTTTACTGACCGTGTTACTAGGAGCTCGCTCCCTTCGGAGTGCCCACTTCTTAGATTCTGGAAGTGTGACAACCCACTTTGATTCTTGATTGCAATAAAATGTGAGTTCAGTTTGAAGCAGATTAACTTCCTTTTTGAAGTCTCAAAATGAACTCCCTCATCTGCGACCTCTGTGGCCTCTCTCAGTTCTCCTGCTCCTTGTGCAGGTTCTGATGCCGGCTCTCCCTCTTTGTATCGACCAACTGTACAGTGATGGGAACAAGAGCGACTATCAGAGCAACCAAATGCATGGAATTAAAAAGTGGACGTCAACTGTTTTCTGTCCTGTCTTTTCCTTAGGGACTGCTTGTGTCCTGGGAGCTACCTTCACAAGTTTTAGAATTTGTCAGGGAAAGGAAAACTTTACATGACTGGGTTTCCTGTAGCCCGGAAAAATAGGTGGTGAGAAAAGCTGGTTTCTGTGGCATTTTCATCAGACATATCCACAGAAAGAAGAGACGACCACCATGGTGTGATTGTCTCTTCATGATTATTCTGCCACATCTGAGACAGGCGCTCTGCTCCTTCCCCACAGCTTTCCTGCTGTCCACCTTGCAGCTACTTCTCTGGTATGAAAACCCGACTCTCAAATGTGCCCTAAGAGGCAAAAGGCAAAAATGAAAATCTTCCAATGCACGCAACTGGTGAGAAATCCAAGAGTAGAAAGCTAAGACACACTGGATTGTCTGATCTCAGGCAATCCCGAATCCCACTGGCAAAGTTAGCAACGTGCACACACACACAGCACACAGAATACATATGTCCATTTATTTGGGAAACTGCTTTGCCTGTAAAGTCACAACTGCTAAGGCACATTGTTGCGAAGTCAAGGGGGAGGAAGGAGAGAGACAAACCCAAGGATCCAGGTAAAGGGCAAAGGGTACAGGCTTTCAGCAGTGCGGAGAGCTTCCAGTGTCTCCCCTCGCTTCTACCACAGAGCTTCAAGTCCAGCTGGTGTCCTCCTCATGCTCTTTCTTGTTCTCAAGCTTCTTTTAAAAGAACACATGCTTAAAAATGAAGTACTTATGTTTTTATAGATTATACTGTGTCCAAAAAACACTGCTTGGGAATCCATTCTTTATAGTGAACAAGTATTCCCAAGAACTCGTGTAGAACAACTGATCTGCATTAAGCCTTGGCAAGAGTCTTGGCCAAGTCAAATCAAAAGCCAGCAGATGGTGCCCAAGGGCAAGAGTTCTGATAAGAAATGATGAGTTACTCCTGTGGGGCACAGGATCCCAGAGCTGTTCATTTTAGGTGCCAAGGTCCTTTTGTCCTTGGAACTGAATTGATCTGTGCCAATTACAACACTACAGCTATAGAAAGCAGACAGCTACAGATTCGTTAAAACACAACACAACAAAGTAATCCAAAGCCAAGTTTTCTCCTTGAATTTCCCTGAATTGAAAGATAAAACAGAATTATCCCTTAGTTATTCTCAGGAAATGAAAAAAAGCATTTGGAGGGTATGCAGGCTGGTACCTGCATACCAGCTGGTACGGTGTACCGAGTCCCTTCTCCTAACAAGACAGAGGAGGCATTCTCACACAGAAAGGACAGACTAGAAAAAAGGTACTGATGGTCATTTGGTTCAGGTGAGTCAAGGGCTCTGCACAGATAGGTAAGCACTTCTCCAGAACATATTCATAACATACAGAGTGAGCTGCACTGATATTTAATAGTCTGATTGCAATCAGCTAAATTGTCTGGACATGCAACCAAGAGGAGATGTGACGTGGTAACACCAGTGCGTCTGAACAAAGAGCATTTCAGCAATCACTGTGCTTTTGAGCTGTACATGGAAATTGTATGCAGTTTGTCAGCTTGTTTCCCTTCATTAACGCAAGAGGTAGGTCATCAGCAAAAAAAAAAAAATATATTGAAGAAACACTCTTCAGGAGACTAACAGGAAGTGTGGTATCAGTGATGTAGGTTCACGTCATTAATCTACATTTAGCATGTCCACAAGGGACGAAAAAGGATAAAGCCTGTCACGACAGACGATCCCTGCGCAGAAGAGGCACGCCAGACAAGGGCCGTCAGCATCCTCTCCCGAGACAGCTCAGGGCTTGACAAGAGGCCAGGATGACACACTACCCTGAGTTCCTTGTTATTTAATAAAATACAAACAGGATTTCCAGGGAGGCCATCCATTTTGCAGAGTGTCTTGCTAAATCTTGGTTGGTTTGAGAATCTGATACGATTCACCTTCCAGAGCACAGTGTCCTTCGTGACAGGACAGGGCACACAGAAGAACAGTGTCCAGATCACCTATTGAGAATAATTTAAAAACAACGAGGGGCTTCAGAGGACCACATCCATTACATACATAAGCAACAGAGTCCAGGGAGATGGCACCCAAGAGACCCAGATCACGTGACCTTCCTACTATTCAGAGAATGAGCGTTGCTTGATTCTTTCAAACGTAGGTCTTTCTGACTAACTTTTTTAATGAGGGTTCCAGGAACTAAGGCCACCAGGGCAATGGCCAGCAGTTTAAAGGCAGTTTCCCAGGAGAAAAGAGCATCCAGAGAGGTGAGGGTGGACAGGATGGAGCCCGTCTGCACACAGATGAAATTATATGGGATCAAACCTGGAGGAAGAAAAGGGACATCCTGTTACTCTGGGACAGGAAAACGAAGACCAGTAGTGCTTCAGAAAATTCACCAGTAATTCACAACAGTGACTCCAGTTTCATACGTGACTGTTGCACAATTCTGACTCCTAAACATATTTCCTCTTTCCCTTCTTCTCTTCCATTCCTTCCCCTCCTTTCCTCGCTTCCCACTACATTTGCCTCATTAAACAAAAGGACTTGAGATGGTCTGCTAAGATTTAAACTTTTTTTTTTAAACGGGAAAACAAGAATAAAACAAAATGAAGAATAAACAAAATTAAGGCAAAAATGCATAAAGTTCACTCCCTAGAAGCGTCCCCAGATTTGGTTCTGAGTACCCAACAGCCCAAGCAAAGAGAAACACCAGCATTATGAGTTGTGCAGTATGCCCAAGATAAAAACAAGTTTCTTAGAAGTAGTAGTACTATTTCATACTCTGTACTGTCTGTAAGACGTCATCGAATCCACTGGATCCCCAAAGTGACTGGTGGCCCAAGAGGCTGACTGTATCACAATCCCCCGTGAAGCTGTTAAAAACACACTCTCAGGCAGTGCCCCAGGGACTCTGGTCCTCTGGGTCTGGGGTAGAGCCCAGGAACCTGCATTCGAACAGCCTCTCCTGACTCCTACTCCCAAGACTCTGATTGGTTTGGGGCCCCCTGATGATCCACTCCTCTTCTCTAGCGGATGATGCCTCAAGATGAGACTCATCAAGGTCATATAATCTGTCAGAGGCAGAACTAGAACCCTGGTCTCTGGAGTCCTTCCAAGCCTCGTGCACCTGGTTAATTACAGGCTGCTAATAGAGATACAGAGGCACTCTCATCTAAACGCTGGTCTAACAATTAGCTGTGGTTGATTCTGCTTCGATTTAAGATCTCAGCTTCTCCCAGGAATTCCCTATTAATAGCAACTGCTCAACCACAGATCTGTCGTGTTTGACCCAGAGGCCTGAGTAGTCTTTCCCTTCATTTCTAAAGAAGCTTTAAGAGAGACGATCCTTGCCTTTGGCTTGGAGAGGGTGGGGTAGTTTACTTCCAGTGTGGAGAAAACAATAGTCACTGATTTCACAGGATATTAGCCATTTTTCCATTTAGATGAAAGTGGTCCAAAGCTGATACTTAAACACTGCTGTCATCCTAGCCTCGCATTTAGCCAAGTGGCTCATTGAGGGTAAGGAGCTTGCTGAAGGTCACACAATTGTCAAAAGGCAAGAAGGAACTAGCTCTTCCTAAGGCAGATCTTAATGGAAATAGGGGCCAAAATCAAACAGGAAGCCCTTGCTCTGACCTTCCCCTGCCTCCACCTTCTCTTCCACCCACAAACCTGAACTCTGCTTTCACTGAGCCCTTACTATGGGCCAGGTCATGTGTTACACAGATTTCTCTTCTAATCCCAGGGCCTAGCACAGTGCAAACACACAATAGGCATTAAATACAGGTACAGAATGAACAATCCCTAATTTTTCCAGAAGTATTTTTATGGGTTTTCATGTTCAAGCCCAAGTAGACCTGCTATCAGAACAATTACGTTAGACAAGGCTGGATGATGCTCTCCGTGAGCCTGGCTCACAGAGGCAGGCATGTGCCCATGATGACTGTGAGACTCAGACTTACACGCTGTGTCTTACCGATAAGAACAGAGAAGAAGAACTGCACGATGGGGATGTTCAGAATCGGGGCCGAGAGGTTCAAGAACCAGTTTGGCGTCATAGGGAAAAGTCTCAGAAACAGTAAGAAGAAAAACAGGCTGTTTCTGTTCTCCTCCACCTGAAGCCAAAGACAAGGCCATTAAGAAGCAGAAGAGTCTCCAGCTGGTGAAAAATCTGTTGGTGCCAGGCACTGTTCTAGATACTTCTCATATTCTATAAATTCCAGGACAGAGATTGTTTTCCTCATTTTTAAAAAGGAAGTGCCTGGGACTTCGCTGGTGGTCCAGTGGTTAAGAATCTCCTTTCCAGTGCAGGGGATGCAGGTCTGACCCCTGGCTGGGGAACTAAGATCTCACGTGCTGAGGAGCAACTAAGCCGGAGTTCCACAACTAGAGAGCCCAGGGACCACAACGGAGACCTAGTGCAGCCCCCACCTCCCCAGAAATGGAGGTGCCTGAGGCTCAGAAGTCAGGAACCTGCCCAAAGACACAGAGCCGGCAGTGATGGAGCTGGAGGCTGAGCTCAGGCCTTCATCTCTAGGAGACATCAATAGACCCTCTGGAGCCTCCTGCAGCAGGGCAGGGGGGCACTGTGGGAAACCCCTGTACCACACTCCCCTCAGGGCCATGCCACGACTTTCTAGGGACCCGGCACTCAGAGGTGCCCTCTAACCTTACCTTCTTCTGCAGCAGGAACACTTTGTCAGGAAAGTAGGAGACCACCAACTGTTTGCCAAAAACACTGGAGAGCAGGTAGCAGCCCGTGGCACCCACTGAGGTCAGCACGCAGCACAGCAGAAGCCCCAGCCAGGGCCCAAACAAAGCACCGGCTAAAACATTCTGCAGAGGAAACAAACGCTCTGCATGAGGACATCCGCCAGCTGCCAGCCATCTCGTCTTGAAGCCTGGGAGGCCTAGGTTCCCTCCTCCTTCAGTTATTTTCCTGGACAAAAAACCCTATTCCCATTGTAAAGAGATGAATGAAAGGCGATGAAAGAACTGGGAACTACAACCCTGGCTTCAGTCTTCTCACCCTTAAAACTGGGAAGAGGATTAAAACCTCAGAGGACAAGACAGAATTAAATGGGAAAATCTACGCCTAACACCCAGCCTTCCACATGGGCTGTGATAAGTCCTGCAGACCCTGAGGCTCTGGGGAGGCAGAAAGAAAGCTCTCAAGTTATTTTTTGCTATTCTAAATGGACACAAACCATGGATTTCCCCTTAGTTGACCACATGAGCTTTACAGAATGTCTTGTGTTTCTTAGCTTTCTGCAGGAATTACATCTCTGTGGTATGCTAACCCTGGAAGTTTTGTATTGACCAGGTTTCTAGCTGACACTCAAAAAAGCCTACAATGAACCAAAAGGGAAAAGTGAACCAATACTTCCTAAATGCAGTCTGGCTGGTAGACATCATCCTGCCAAACATGGAATCCAAGAGAGAAAATAAAAGGACCTGGAAGCGAGAAGGTGGGGATCTCCTCAGCACCTCCAATGTGTTAAGGACTTGACGACATGTCCAATTTAATCCCCAATATGACCCTGTGCAGTATGCCAGCCTCACCTCATTCTACCAGTGTGAGATTAAGTATGGTGCCCAAGGCCACATGAAGAAGAAATAGGAGGCACCCCCAGGGAGCAGCCAGCTCTTTGCCCTGCAGAGGGATCAGCTCAAGAGAGAAAGAGAGATGGGGGCAACCCCAGGAGACAGATGGCCTCTAACCTCCGGCACCACACATGTCCCCATCTCTCTTGGCGTGGCTATGTTTGCTTTTCTTCCAGTTGCTAACAAAGACACTGCTGAGGCAGATCCGGCCTGAGCTGAATGTTGGGGCAGGAGGGAGAAGCAGGACAGAAGGAAGCTTTCAAGGCTGCCTGCTCAGTGCCGAAGCCGCTGTGTGCCAGGCGCACCATCACTGTGTCAGCCCTTCTGCGGCCACTAGGTCATTTAATCCTCCCACGGCAACAATCCCAGGGGGTTATGTAGGAGAGTCTCTGTTCTACAGATGAGGAGGCAGGGCTGGAGAGGTTAAATGGTTGGCTCACTGTTACACAGCTGGGGTCTAAACCTATCCAAAGCCATAATCTACATATACATTTATACCAGCCAGCTTACAATGCTGCTGGGAGGACAGCAGAAATTCTCTCCTGTATCACCTGAGGTGGAAGCTGGTTAGAAGCATCCAAGAGCCCACGCGCAAGCCTGGATCTAACACTGCAGCTCCCGAGAGCCAGGGGGCTGCCTGGAAAACCAGAGTGACTCGTCCCCACCACTCCAAGTGAGTCGGAGGTTTCCCGACTCTCTCCAGCCTAAAAGCACCAGGAACAACCTGCATCTGTTCATCAGACGCTTACAAAGGCACTTCCCTGTGCCAGGCAAACACACAGGCTGTGAACAAGGAACAGGCCCAGCCCTCAAGGAACTCACAGACTAGTGGAGAAAACAGATTTTAAAAGAAAACCAACATGTAGAAGGGGAGAGGTCTCAAGGACGGTGTTCCACAGCTGTCAAATCCTTAGAAACAAAAGCAGCAGACTTGAGAGGAAAGGCAGGCTCTGGAGCTGGAGGGTGGCGGGTGGGGCGAGGGGTCAGACCCCAGCCCTACCCTCTCCTCGCCTTGTCATCAGGGACTTAACTTCTCACCATGCACTTCCTTGTCTGTAAAATGCAGATAATAGTGCCTGTTACTGGCTCCTGGGAGAATTAAATAATGTCGAGCGGGTAGAGCAACTAGGACAGTGCCTGACACAGGGAAAGCTGTCAACAAACAATAGCCACGGTGGCCTGTCCTCTGACCTGTAGGCTCTGCAGCCTAATGGCCCCTCTGCAAAGAAGAACGTGGCTTCCTGGGAGGCAGGCACAGGAGGAGGGCAGGATACTGACCAGGAAGCTGGACCCAGGGATGGCAAAGCTCTGTTTGTAGAGGTAGGCACTGCAGAAGAGCAGGAACACGTAGACCTGGTGTTCCTTTCGGTATTCTCGAAGGACCTCGGAGAGTTCCCGCAGCTCAGCCAGGTCCGAGGGAAACCATAGTGACCTGGAGATTTGGAAAAGCAGATGGAAACAGTCGAAAACAGCCTCATACCTAATAAAGTCACTTGCTGTGTCTTCTTTCCAAAACAGATTTTTAAATGTGCCCATCATCTGGTCTGCTGGGAACCAGCAGATGTGGGAGGCTAGGATGATGGATGACCTGATATTTGTAACACAGTGGAGGCAAGAAGAGCCTTGGTTTGGAAGCAAGGGACCTGGCGTAGCATCTGAACTCTGCTACTATCCAGTGGTATGATCTCAGGCTAGTCCTTGAGCCTTAGTTTCCTTATTGGAAAAATGGGAGGTTAATGGTGGATAATCACTAAGTTCCCTCTTAGCTCTCAGATTTTATGGACTAGTCTTTTTTTTAATTTTTAATTGGAGGCTAATTGCTTTACAATATTATGTTGGTTTCTGCCATACAACAACTTGAATCAGCCATAAGTATACATATGCCCCCCTCTTGAACTTCCCTCCCACTCCCCACCCTATCCCACCTGTCTAGGCTGTCACAGAGTACGGGGTTGAACTCCCTGTGTTCTACAACAACTTCCATTAGCATCCATTTTACATACAGTAATGTATATGCTTCAGTGCTACTCTCTCAATTTGTCCACCCTCTCCTTCCCTCGCTGTGTGCACAAATCTGTTATCTATGTCTGTGTCTCTATTCCTGCTCTGCATATAGGTTCATCTGTACCATTCTCTTAGATTCCATATATATGCATCAATACATGACAGTTGTTTTACTGTTCCTGACTTCCTTCATTCTGTACAACAGGCTCTCAGTTCACCCACCTCACTAGAACTGACTCAAATGTGTTCCTTTTTATGGCTGAGTAATACTCCATTGTATAAATGTACCACAGCTTCTTTATCTACAAACAATAAATGCTGGAGAGGATGTGGAGAAAAAGAAACCCTCTGGCACTGTTGGTGGGAATGTAAATTGATACAGCCACTATAGAGAACAGTACGGAGATTTCTTAAAAAACTAGAAATAAAACTACCATATGATCCAGCAATCTCACTACTATGCATATACCCTGAGGAAACCATAACTGAAAAAGACACATGTACCCCCAATGTTCACTGCAGCATTATCTACAATTGCTAGGACATGGAAGCAACCTAGAAGTCCACTGACAGATGAATGGATAAAGAACTGTTCCTAAGAGGCAAATGGACTAATTTCTAGGCAAGTATTAAACGCCCTGAATTGCCTTCCTTTCCAGGGGTAAACTCTCCCCCCTAAGCTTTAGGCCAAGGACAATTCAAACTTCACACTTAAGTTACTAGGTAAAACGATTGCTTTATCAATCACAAAGGAGCCAATTAAAGGTTCCCTGGGAAAGTGTATTTGTCCCACACCATAAACATAATCTTCTTGATAATATGTCAGGCTTGAAACCAACCCTTTCAACCAGCCTGCTTTTCACCCTGCTCTCTATATGGTCCTCAGTGTACTCTGATTCCTGTACAAGGGTTACCCTGTACAAAGGCTACCTTGCCTCTGCCATCTGAACAACTCTGGAATCCATCAATGATCAATTACACGCAAACCCTCCTGGTTCTCATTAGAATGTTTCTCTTACTCTGACACCCACAGCACAGCCTTCCCAGCTAGAGCAAAGCAACAGTCACTGAAAACAGCTGTCCTAATATTCAAACATAAGTAACATACATCCTCATTATCTTCACAAATAGTAGGCCGGTTTCACGACAAACCGGCCTGGTAGGTATTTGTACCACCTCCTGCAAAAGGAAAAGCTGAGACAACCAAGAAGATACAGTCGATAACTAATTAGTGAATAATTTAAAGTTGTCCATCAACGTTTTTCCTCAAGCCCGATATGCCTTCAAGTCCCAAGGGCAGATCTGACCAGAAGTGAACTGGGGAGGACGAAGGAGGGAGGCTGAGAGCAGTCTTTACGAACCGGCTGCGGGTCCACATCGGGGCGAAGGTGGGATGCAAATAGGGGTCAGGCCTGGGCCTGGGAAGGCGACGGGAACATCGCTCAAGAGGCGATCCAACTGGGGGGAGCAGAGATGCTCCAGCAGGATCAGCCCAAAGTTAGGCGCGCGTTTCCCTCCGCAACTAAAAAAAAAAAAAAACAAAACCAGAAGGCACCAGACCGCACTCCCGCGCGGCCGGCAGCGAGCAGATCCCAGCCAGGGCCAGGTCCCGGCTCCAGCTCACCCGGCCTGCCCAAGACTGAGCCCCAAATCCCGGCCTCCGACGCCGCCGATCCGGGAACCCGAATCTCAGGTTCCCAGACCTCATCCTCGGACCTGGCTCCCTTCCTCTGACCCGAACCTCGGACCCAGTCACCGCCGCCACGCACCTGTCTCCAGCCTCCTCGGCTGAGACCAGAGTCGACGCGCGAGGCAGTCGCGTGGACAGCAAGTACAGGGCGAAGGTGCTGCCGGCGAAGACCAGGAGGAGGCCGAGCAGGGAGTGCATCGCGGCCCCTGCGGAGCGTCCTGGAAGTAACGCCAGGAACCTCGCTGCCTGCCGGCTGCGCCAGCGGAGCGGGTTAGCAGACGGACAAGGGCGGTGTCTGCTCCGGGCCCCGCCCCCATCACCAGGCCCCACCCCCGGCCCGGACTCCATGAGCTCCTGGGTCTAGAATCCGGCAGAAACCTTCCTTTCCCGGGAGCAAGGAGGGAGGGTGGTTCAGGATGGGGAACACGTGTATACCTGTGGTGGATTCATGTTGATGTATGGCAAAACCAATACAATATTGTAATCAGCCTCCAATTGAAATAAATTTATATTAAAAAAAAAAGAAACCTTCCTTCCTTCTGCTCTTGCTTCTGTCCTCTTTCCGTCTGTATATATTTTTTATAGTTTACCTCTGTCTCTTTCTCCACTTATTTGCTGGGTCCCTGCCAGGCGTAAGGACGTCCAGGGTGAATCAGGAACCCTGACCACAGCAAGGTTGCAGTCTAGTGGTCAAGATAGACTTGTTGACCATCAGCTGAACCAGAGGCTCCAGTCCAGTGTGGTGGGATAGTCAAAGTGACCACGGAAATAAAGAGAATTTCCTTTTATTGAACTCCTACTATGTGCCTGGTATCCCTAATCCTCACAACAGTTCTGCAAGTTTGGTTTTTTGTCTTTATTGAACAGATGAAAAATCTGAGTCTCAGATTAAGTGACATCCCCCAAGAGAGCCACAATTAGAATCCAAGTCACCCTGGGTCCAAAACTAGTGGTTCTGTACTGCGTGGATTCATGGAAGAGGTGGGGTTTGAGTTTACCTTAAAGGATGAGCAACATTTCCACAACAGAGACACGAAAGAGAAGGTGAACTGGGGACCCCAGTAAGGGGCCAGCGTCTAGTGTCTGTGAAGCCTAAAGGGGTGAGAAATGAGACCGTGGCAACAAGCTGGAAAGCATGGAAGAGCAGCTAAGTAGTTGGATTTTTTTTTTTAAATATTGTACATGAGGAGACACCAACAGAGGTGTTTAAGCAAGAGAATGATTTAGTTCCCATTTTAGGATGTTTTCCCTGGCAGATGATTAGGCTGCATTCTGAGTTGGTAGCTGATGAGAAAGGATGCAGGCCTGAGCCAGGACCACAGTAGTGGGGAGGAAGATGGACAGACTGGGAAGAGTTGAGTTGGTAGGACATGACTAACTACATGGAGAATGACAGAGAGGACTCCAAAATGTCAAAAGCCTGGACAACAGAAACATCCTTGTCATATCATTCAAAGCTCCTCTTGGGCTACATATAGAGGACCTGTCAGAATTCAAAGTGTACAAGGTCCTAACAAGCCCACGTCCAGCAATTTAACCCATAGATGGGCCCTTAGGCAGACAAAGATGTTATGTTCAAGGGTATTCTGTCGGCTTTGTTTTGATATGAGGATATTGGGAACAAGCCAAATGCCCATCATTTGAGGACTATCGAGGTTAATTATGGTATATTCACAAATGGAACAAATACTAAGCAGCTTCCTGAAAAGGGGAAGCAGCTCTGTGTATCCAGATACAGTACAGTAGCCAGAGAGATGGGTAGACTAAAAATCAAACAAGTTGCAGTGTTAGACTATATTATGACTCACTTGTAGGAAGAAGAAAAAAGATACATTTTATATTTTCAAAATTCTGGGATTTGCAGGAAGGAAATGAAATGACTCAATGTCTGGGATTTGCATCAAAATAATGGGAAGAAGGGAGAAACAATGACTTTTTAACTCCATTTCTTTCAGAAGAAGGCTTTATTAGCATCTTTATCTTACCCAAGTTGTTGAAGACAATAAAGATTTTAAACTTCACCTTCTTGACCTGAATCTGAATATAATGGCTAGTAAGAATATAAACAAAACAGTATTGGCCATTGAGTTGATAATTACTGAAGCTGGGTGATGAGTGCAGGGAGGTGGATTTTACCATTTTCCCTATTTCTATGTATGTGCAAAGTTTTCCATTTTAACACTTGTGTGGGACTGTTCTCAGCCCTCCATTCTTTTCTCCCTTCAAATCTGCCATTCCAGCTGAACACACATGATGTTAGTTTGTGCCTGTGACAACTTTTCTGCCTGAAAACTCCTATTCTTTCATCAGTACACAGGGCAATGGTCACCTCTTCTGAGAAGCTTTCTCCAGCTCCTGCAGTCCAAAAGGCTGTTCCTTCTCTGTGCTTGGGGCCACCTGTGAAGTGTCTATTCCTGCGGGCATATACTGTGCTCCAGCGTCATCACCCATCTGCCCAGGAGACAGTGAACACTTCTGTAAATGAGACAAGGTCTCACCATCCTGTGTCTGTCCCAGCCCTTAACCCTGTGCCTGGCTTTTCATTGGCACTTAATAGAAAGTGAAGTCGCTCGGTCATATCTGACTCTTCGCGACCCCGTGGACTCTAGCCTGCCAGGCTCCACTGTCAATGGGATTTTCCAGGCAAGAATACTGGAATGGGTTGCCATTTCCTTCTCCAGGGAATCTTCTCTACCTGGGGATCGAACCCGGGTCTTCTGCACTGTAGGCATGCTCTTCACCGTCTAAGCCACCAGGAAAGCCCAAACTAAAAAAGGTCCTACCAAGATTTGAACTCAGATCGCTGGATTCAAAGTCCAGAGTGCTAAACATAACACACTTAATAATAGTTGGTTACATCAACGGACCAGGCCTAGGGAGGAAACGACTGGTTGTTTGGTTTGGAACATGTTGATTCTGAGAAGTCAAAGGAATATAGGAGGAGGGAAACTGAATGAATAATGACACTGAGCCTGGGCCGGGGATGTGCACAGCTGAGAAGAGGAAGAAAAGCTCCTGTTCTCAAGGGCTTCACTTTGCCTTTGGTTGGCGGAGAGTATGGAGAGTTACAGAGCATGATATTGCTACAGAGGAAACAATGTGGCCAAGCTTCCAGAAAAGCAAGTATCATCATCCCTTTTATGGATGATGGCTGAGCAGGTATTCAGATGGAGTCACTTTAAGGGCTAACGAAGTCCAGAGCTGTGAGTGTCGAGCAGGACTGCATCTCAAACATCGGTCCCTTCCAAGCCCATGCTCCTCGCTCCGCCTGGCACTGGCACCACCTCTCAACGCACAGGTGAAAATCCAGAGCTTGGGCTAAACATTCATACGTTCTGTCTAGAGGAGACAGTTGAAACGGGACAGGGGGAGGTCTCTTAGGGAGACCATAAGAGGGAAAGTAATAGCAGCTGACCCCACAGGAAACCTTTTACACACATGAATGTATTTATCATATCACGAGGCAGGGGCTCTTTAAAGCCCCCGCTTTAAAGTCCAGAGAAGGGAAACTTAGGTGAAGAGAATTCAGTAGTCGGGGGTCACATCCCAGCAGATAACAGAGCCTACCCGCTTACCCTATACTGCCTTTTGCAGAAAAGACTGAGATCAGAAGCCTGCTAAGGAAATAGTAGAAGCGGTGAAAGAGAACACGATAGCTCATTCAGGGATGTTAGAAGAGAGAGAGGGTGGTGGGTAAGGGTGTACTAAGGGCCCCAGAAAGACTGTTAGAAAGGAACCAGTGCTGTGTCAGAGTCCGTGGAAAAACCCAGCAGGGAGACCTGAAGGACTGTGGGACTCCGCCACCACCAGGTGGAAAGGGACTTTTGACAGCTCATTTGGAAGACACAAACCTAATTTCCTATAGGCTCACTGCCCAAGCCCCTGCTTGCTGCCCCTGACCTATCCCCCTTGCCTCCTTTCCTGATTTCTCCTGCTCAACCCGTCTGCTTTGGGGAAGAAACCCTGGACTGTGCTCCCCACTACCAGCCCACCTCCAAAATGATCATGGTCTCCCTTCTGGCCCCCAGCCCAGCACCTGCAGAGCCAGCTGCAGCCTGCACAGCCTCCACTGAGGCCACTCACTTACAGCACATGCCAGGCAGCCTGTAAAGCACAGCAGCAACCCACCACCAGGGACACATGTTGGACTGGGTAGCAGGTCAGGGTAATGGTTCAGGAGTGGGAAGGAAGAAAAGCCAAGAGGCTCCAGTGAGAATGAATTAGCCCGTCACTCCCTGTGGCTCTTTGTCTTAGGGCTCACCCTCCTCTTCTGGCTTAGCTCTGATCAGACCACATGGCTTTACATCCCCATACCTGCTCCAACAACCACCAACAAGAACAGGATGGACACCTGCCTCAAGAGGAAGACCCAAGGGCCAAGTCCTCTCCCTGGACTTTGGAATTGGACCACCTAGTGAGTGATCTCAATGATCCCAAGGACCCCAGTGACCCACAGCTGCCCTGTGGAGTGGGTGGAGCTGATGCAGAGAGACCCACGGCAGAGCACAGGGTTAATAAAGTCCCATGGACTCTTGTTGCTGAAGGCTCCAGGGTGGCCACCATCCCTGCTCTTCCAGATGTCTGATGGTTCAGCTCTCTCTTGGGTCCACACGTCCTCTCTCTAATAAAATCCAGGCTAATATGAGTGGATTTCTGCTGCTGGCATCCCAGGTCAGGAATGAGAACACAGGATAGGGGTCTGAGGGTGGGAGGTTTTGGAAATAAGTATGTTGATGTCTAAACCAGAATGGAGGTGGCTCCCTCAATACCTGAGGATAAATCCACTCCATTCTGCTCAACAGACATCGGTGGGCACCTGCTTTGTGCCTGGCATTGTGGTAGGTGCCAGGGCAGCAAAGACAATAAGCAGCAACTGCTCCTGTGGTGCTCACAGCCTTGGAAGAGATGCCAACATGGAAATACATTACAATATGGCTGAATACCAGCTGCACCAGTAGCACATACAACGCTGGTGGCAGACTGGGTGGTAGAAGAGAGCCGTGGAAGAGCAAGCCTGGCCCAGAGTCACCCAGAAATGCCTGAGGATCCTGGAAGGCTTTAGCTGAGGTGCAGAAACAGGGGGGTGGGCAAGGGCAAAATCTCCTTGGCTTCAGGATAGGTGAGCTTGCTGCAGGATGGTATCGGGACCACCTGAAAGTCGTGATGAGGAGCGAAAACAAGAACCAAGCTCTCTCTCCCAGGAAGCCTGCGAGGTGGGCAGTGGACCCACAGCGACAAAAGAGATAAGAGTAAGAAAGGTGCCCGGGAGAGAGGTCCAAGGCAGAGAAGGGTGGGCGCCCCCAGGGAGACAGGCTGTAGCTGGGGTGGAGGGCCGGTCCTTCCTCACAACCAAGCATGCCTCCACAGGGCTTACGAGATAATGGACAGTGTTCATTTAGTATTGCCTGAGCTCAGACTACATTGTAGGCATCACACTAGGCACACGGCCTGTGCCTGGCAGATCAGTTTAATGGAGAAGACAGACATTAATCAAATAATCATACACACACATGTTTAAAAAAAAAACAA
Source organism: Ovis canadensis (assembly GCF_042477335.2). Taxonomy (NCBI): domain Eukaryota; kingdom Metazoa; phylum Chordata; class Mammalia; order Artiodactyla; family Bovidae; genus Ovis; species Ovis canadensis. The sequence continues at coordinate 204,884,974 of NC_091245.1, read as the reverse complement.
ACACTAAAATAGCTATGGAAGGAGAGGTCCAGCAGGCTCTATGGAAAAATGAGGGCCGGGGACACTCCCCTGAGGAAATGACCATCCAGTGAAGGTCAGAATGCTAGGTAGGAGGAGATACAAGTGAATAGAAGAGCGAACAGGGTAGGCTACAGTTTAACTGCATCTTTGGCCGGGGATTCAGACAAATACACTAACAAAGAGAAGGAAGAGAGGCAAGGATAACTGGAGACAGAGTCAAAAGTTCCAGGGGCTTGGGAAGAAAGATTCTGAGAGTGGTCACACCTGTCACTGCCTTCATTTCACCTGATCACTATCACGTGAAACTCACTGAAATCCACCTCCACTCCAGGGACCAAGCTTCTTTCATTTATTTATTCGCTCATGCATCCTCCCACTCCACAGTGAGGTGGATACCATGCTAGGAGATGCCAGGAGAAGAAACTCAAAGAAACCCACTGGCCTGAGGAGCGTATAAATCGATGGAAATGCTGTTCCTGGCATTTTTCTGCTGTTGTTTTGATCCCCTGCTTACCAAGGAAGGCAAAGAGGACAAAAAAGTAACTATGCTAATCAGAATACAGGACCAGTTAAACTCTAAAAAGAAATCGGAACCTATGAGCATCCAGATCTCTAAGTCCACCTCTGCTGGAAACATGGGACGGAGGAAGGCTGATAGAATGTCCAGGTGGGCAGGAGCATCGCTGAGCCTTCCTCCTTCCAGAGTTCAGACATTCGCTGCAAGCATCCCACACTTCAGTGGAACAGACTCTGTATTTGCTGTGTATGTATAAATAAAGATAAGACGTGCCACACAGAATATTTAGAGTTCCATCGTTTATGAAACAGACATTCCATTTAAGACTGTTCTCACAGAAAGCAGTAGAAGAGCAGTCACTTCGATGGGGAGGAGGCTAGTGGGCCTGTGACTTTCAGGAAACTTCCTGCAGTGCCCACAGCTTGGGGAGGGGTGCTGTCCACCCCTTGGCTCTGTCTCCATCCTGGGCATCTGCTCAAGGATCACCCTCTCGTGGTTCTGACCCCTCTGACCTTGGCCCTTGGGGGACCTCTTGACTTGGCTGTTGTCATTCCAGATTCATATATCATGCCTCTTCCTAGAGAAACCTGAGAATTTCTCAGACTGGAAGCTTCAGATGCTCCAAGAGCAAATAAGTTAGTGCTTTGAATTCACATGTTATCAAACAGGTTATTTAGCATCACTCCAAAAGAGTAACACAAATTACCTCTAACGGGTGGGACAATGGATGGATGATCGTTGTTCAGTGGCTAAGTCGTGTCCAACTCTTTTGAGACCCCATGGACTGTAGCCTGCCAGGCTCCTCTGTCCATGGGATTTCCCGGGCAAGAATACTGGAGTGAGTTGCCATTTCCTTCTCCAGAGGATATTCTTGACCCAGGGACTGAACCCACATCTCCTGCATTGGCAGGCAGATTCTTTTTTTTACCACTGAGCCACCAGGGAAGCCCTGGGACTATGGATAGCATATTTTCATTTTGCATTTGTGCATTTCTAAATTTCCTTCAATAATTACAGATTACATTGGTAAAAAAGAAAAACAAAACATTTATTAAGTATTGCTTAAAATGTAAAGTGATGCTTCTTCACCTTAAGTGAAAAACAAGCTCCACTTCCTCTCTCCTGCCTCCTGCCCTATCCCTTGTCCCTTTGAGCTGGGCTTCCCCTCTGTTTCATCTGCTCTTCTTCCCTCATCCACTTACTGTCTAGTCCAAGCAGCTGCCCTCTTGGTCTGTCCCTACCTCTTCCTGCACTAACCCATTTTAAACAAGGCAGGAACCCAGGGGTATGGTTTTCTGCCTTCCTAAAGCAAATAGCCTAAGAGAGAAGCTGGTGTTGATAAGGAGCAGCTCTCTTGTTGCACATTAGATAACCCATATCAAAATAAATAAAAGCATATTCACATGTATCAAGCCACTCACAGAAGTGGCACCCAGGGGATTTCAAAGAATCTTTCACAGCCTTGCCTCTCAAGCCTACACGAGAGCCCTGTGAGGTAGGTCTGTTTGCATTCCCTTCTTCGTGCAGAGCCTGGAAGGATCTGGCATGGGGAACATGGAGTCAAGTCCAAAGTGAGGCCTCCAGCCAGTCCTTCCCTTAAGATGCTTCGATGGCCACTGTGACGGGCAGAACTTTCCAAGTGACAAGAAGCAGAATCGACAGGTCGGAACAAAGGAGGCCCCAGGACACAGCCTAACACGGTGCTGAGCTGTCGGGAACCTAGCTATTTCTGATTTGCCCTACTTAGAGACTCCCTTCCCAAGACTGTTTCATAATCCAAGGTTGTTTGATATTTTGCAGTGTGACATCCATAGGACATTACTGTAAAAGAAAAAAAAAACAACCCTGGTTATTCCATACTTTTTGTGCCTTGAGGAAAAGATGAAGTGAAGCTTTAAAAAGCCTGTAGTTGTAGCATTCTTGATGTTACTGGTACTCAGGTGTCCTGACAACAATTACATCTGCAGCTTTGGGCAAAGAATAGGTTGGAAGACTGTTTCAACGTTTTCCATCAGTACAAGATCATACCGACACAACTGGGGCCTGTAAAAACAAAATGAAATATCCCTGTCAATGCAATGATAAAAATACCTTATTCTAGCAGAACAAATCACACAATCTCTCTCAGATATAAAATTACTTAGCAATTATTTTTAATGTTCTAGGAATATGCTCGCAGTTAATAAGCAAAGTCATAGCAACAACAGTAAGTAAACTGACACAACTTTGTAAAGCAACTATATGTCAATAAAAACTAATTAAAAATAAGAAATCGTGGGGTTAAATTTTATTTACCACATAATTTCAACTAGATTTTAAAAAATAGAAGATTTTAAAAATTAAGCAAAAATAAAAATTAAGCAAAAATTTTAACAGTGGTTGCCTCTGAATAATGACATTATCTATGATATTCTTCTCAACACTTTTTGTACTTTTCAGATTTATAAAATGAATATGTATTCCTTTGATAACCAGGAAAGAAGTATTAAAAGGTCCCAGTTTGGGGTGCCCTGGTGGTCCAGTGGTTAAGAATCGACTTGCCAATGCAGGGGACACAGGTTCAATGGCTGGTCCAGGAAGATCGCACATGCTGTGTGAGCAGTTAAGCCCATGGGCCTAGAGCCCATACTCCACAACAAAAGAAGCCACCACAAGGAGAAGCCTAAGCATCACAACTGGAGAAAGCCCCTGCGCAGCAATGAAGACCCAGCAACGCCAAAAATACATAAATAAAAATCTTTCTTTAAAAAAAGTTCCAGTGTTAAGATATAATGACTATCTTTGGGGAGTAGGAGGGGGTGGAACTTGTATTATTAAATGTTTTAAAGTATCCTAAACATTCAGGAAAAAGGAATTTATAAATGTAAAGCAACAACTGCTCACATCATTTTCTGTCTCTTCGTCCACAGGTTGACTGCAAGGACTGTAAGTGTGGCATTACTCACAAAACACACGTACCATCACAGCTTTGTTCTTTCTCCCCCTTTGTCTTTGCCTCTCTGTACACACAAATACGCACTGTTTATTTTTTCTGAACCAACTGAGAATGGGTTGCTTACCCCTTTAACACTTTGGCATGTTTTTCCTAAGAACAAAGACCTCCTCAGTGCAGTTATCAAATGTAATGTTGATATCTACTTCTATCCTGTATCAATGTAATAAAATATTTCAAATTTTCTGTACCCTTTTAAATGCTGGGCTGTGTTTTATCAGTTTGCCAAATTATATGAGGGTTTCATTTCTACAACAGAGTATCAGCTTGCAAAAAACATGGGTGGAGTGCTAGGGAAAAATTGTTTAAACATGTAACAACATTATTTCTTTGGATTATTGGCCCATTTATCTTTAAGTGCATACCAGTAAATTTTTCTTGGATTACTGGGCAACTTTTCTTTTAAAATTTATTTTCAGTTTATTTTTATTTATTTGGCTGCTCTGGGTCTTCATTGAAGCATGTGGCCCCACGTGGGGCCAGGGATCAAACCTGGCCCCCCCAAATCCCCATTGTAAGAGTGGACCTCAGCCGTGGACCACTAGGGAAGTCCCTAGGAAATTTATTTAATCAAATCTAGTTTTGGAAAACCCCTCACTTCTTTCATTGTGATTACTGAAATCCTATTGAAACATCAGACCAAGCAGGTTGGACAGGAGTCAATAACATCTTTAGGAAACAAGAGCTTGTCAGACCCTGCCTCAGCTTACCTCTCTGGATGGCCAAGTGACCTTAACTTCATTCGGAGAATCCTGAGCTTGTACCTCGGGCCGATTACAGATCCTGTAGAGAACACCAAGGAAATGGCTTCCACTTTATCCAGATCTTGACTGAATCTTGCAAGCAGGCTCACTTGGTGGTATTTCTGAAATGTTGCAGGTTCACTGGAAGGAAGAAAGAATATATTTTGAAGTGAATCTAAATTACCAATGAAAGAAAACCATTTGAGGCCTACAGATCACTCATTAGCAGGTAGCCATTTGACCCCATAGCCTGCACTAGGTGACTTTCATGAGCAAACTCCACTGGATTCCAAAGGATCAGCATAAGTGAAGCTGCTGACCCCAGGACTGATGAAATGCTATGACACTGGAAAGGTGTGTGCTGCCTACCTGCTATAGGTCAGACAGCCTCCTTATCTCTTGACACATATCTCCAGTCCCCTGAAAAACTCTGTAAGGTATTACTGTCTTTATTTTACAGACAAGGAAACAGATGCTCACAGAGCTTAAGCTCTCCCAGGTCACAGGGCTTATCTATAGCACTGTAGGAAGAAAAACTAGGTTCTGGCTGAGTTCAAAATTGTGGTTTCTCCATTGAACTGCATTATTGGATGCATAGGTATATTTTTTAGCCAAACTAGATACTAATTTAGAAATTGTGCTTAAGCATATATTTGTTCAGTTCTACCTCTCAAGGGAAACCTCAAATTAAAATAGCTACACCACAGGTTCCAATAATTTTTTCTAAGTGTGTGGAGATGTTTCCTACCAATGAAATCCCAAATTGAGCCTAAGGTGTACCCAATGGAGTTTTAGCTGGATACTGTCCCTCTGGGGAGCTGGAGAGTGGGCTATGGAGAAATGATTGCTCCAGAAATGAATCCTTAGCTTGCAGGTGGAGATGGGGGTGAGGAGGTGCTTGTTGCCCCAGCCTCACTGTCAGTCTTGTGGAAAGCAGAAATGCTACACATACAGCTAATCTAAAAGGTTGCCCAGATTTTGGTTTCTAAATGCCATCTCCACAAAAAAGGAACTAGGGCTCCCTGGAGAAATGGTTGATTTCAGGGCTAGGGCAGGGAAAGCAAAAAGTGATCCTAGAATGATATGTATGCCCGAAAAGTAAGAAATACTCAAAGAATGATAGAGATGTTCAAAAGAATATGGAATCACTTCAAACCCATTAGGATGGCTACTGTAGGGAAAAACAAAAAAACAAAGCAAGTGTTGGTGGAAGTATGGAAAAATTGGAACAACTGTATGTATTGGTGGGAATGTAAAACAGTACAGCCACTATGACAAACAGTATGAAGGCTCCTCAAAAAATTTAAGGTAGAACTACCACATGATCCAACAATTCTACTTCTAGGTGTGTACTGAAAAGACTTGAAAGCAAGGTCTCAAACAGTCATTTGCACACCCATGTTCATAGCAGCATTATTATAACAGGTAAAAGGTGAAAGCAACTCAAATGTCCATCAATGGATGAACAGATTTTTAAAATGTGATTTGTACATACAATGGAATATTATTCAGTTTTAGAAAGAAAAGAAATCCTCTCACATGCTATAACATGAATGAGCCTTGAGGACATTATGCTAAATGAAATAAATCAGTCACACACAAAAAAATACTGTTGAGTCCACTTAGATGATGTATCTAAAGTAGTCAAAGTCATAGAAACAGAAAGTAGAATGGTGGTTGCCAGAGAATAGAGGAAGGGATAAATAGATGTTATTTAATGGGTATAGAGTTTCAGTTTTGCTCTTACTGCTGTTTAGTCACTAAGTCATGTCCGATTCTTTGGAACCCCATGGACTGTAACCCACTAGGCTCCTCTGTCCATGGGATTCTCCAGGCAAGAATATTGGAGTGAGTTGTCATTTCTTTCTCCAGGGGGTCTTCCTGACCCAGGGATCAAATCCTCATCTCCTTTCTTTACCACTGAGCCACCTGGAAAGCCCCAACTGAGGATAAGTCTCCACTAATAAAATAAAAATCCAGGAACCCATATTGATATAAACCAAGAAATGAATAAGTAAGTGAGAAGAGAATGCCTTTCCCAAATGTTGAATTAGAAAAATCGCCATATGTCAGCCATCAGAGTAATAATTCAACCGCGGAACAGTAAAACTAGTGGGTAAAAGTCAGAGGAGTAATGGACAATTTACATAGTCTCAAAGTACCCAGCCACAAAATACAGTGGAGAAACTTGGCAGAAATCACCTTAATCAATTGATCCACATTAATGAAACAAACCAAAATTGTGAGCCTCCTAACAGGATACACTGAGACAGACATCACCTTTGTGGTGTCCTTGCCAAAGATGCACGCCCTGAATCTAATCATGAGGAAACATCAGGGAAACCCAAACTGAAGATATGCTAAAAATAATCGGCCTGTAATCCTCAAAAGTGTCAAGGTCAAAAGAGTTGAGGAAAGGCAGAAGAGCTGTTCCAAGGTGAAGACTAAAGAAACAGGACTACCAAATGCAGCCAGGAATCCTGAACTGAATCCCTTTGCTACAAACAATGTTTATTAGGACAATTAGTAAAACTAGAATGGGGTCTCAGGATCAGTTCAGTTCAGTCACTCAGTTGTGTCCGACTCTGCGACCCCATGGACTACAGCATGCCAAGCCTCCCTGTCCATCACCAACTCCTGGAATTTACTCAAACTCATGTCCATTGAGTTGGTGATGTCGTCCAACCATCTCATTCTCTGTCGTCCCCTTCTTCTCCCACCTCAATCTTTCCCATAATCAGGGTCTTTTCAAATGAGTCAGCTCTTCGCATCAGGTGGCCAAAGTATTGGAGTTTCAGCTTCAACATCAGTCCTTCCAATGAACACGCAGGACTGATTTCCTTTAGGATGGACTGGTTGGATCTCCTTGAAATCCAAGGAACTCTCAAGATTCTACTCCAACACCACAGTTCAAAAGCATCAATTCTTCAATACTCAGCTTCCTTTATAGTCCAACTATCACATCCATACATGACCACTGGAAAACGCATAATCTTGACTAGATGAACCTTTGTTGGCAAAGTAATGTCTCTGCTTTTTAATATGCTGTCTAGGTTGGTCATAACTTTCCTTTCAAGGAGTAAGCATCTTTTAATTTCATGGCTGCAGTCACCATCTGCAGTGATTTTGCAGCCCCCAAAAATAAAGTCTGCCACTGTTTCTCCACCTATTTGCCATGAAGTGATGGGACTGGATGCCATGATCTTAATTTTCTGAAAGTTGAGCTTTAAGCCAACTTTTTCACTCTCTTCTTTCACTTTCTTCAAGAAGCTCTTTAAGTCTTCTTCACTTTGTGCCATCTGCATATCTGAGGTTATTGATATTTCTCCTGGGAACCTTGATTCCAGCTTGTGCTTCATCCAGCCCAGCATGTCTCCTGATGTACTCTGCATACAAGTTAAATAAACAGGGTGACAATATACAGCCTTGATGTACCCCTTTTCCTATTTGGAACCAGTCTGCTGGTTCCAAACAGGATCAGGATCAGATGGCAGCAATGGATCAATGATATTCTCTTATTCTGATGGTCAATTGTGGTCATGTAGGAGAGGGTCCTTATTTATAGAAAACACACATTATGGTACTTTGGGTTGATGAGCCTGCATGTTGGTGACAACTATAGAACGGTTCAGAAAAAGAAAAAGCTCATAGTACTACTGCAACTTTTCTGTTAACTTTAATTTTTCACAATAAAGAGAGAAAAAAAAACCAATAGGAAAGGAGTGGTTTAACCAAAAAAGGGTTATAAACAGTTCAACTCTGGTCCTCTCTTGATCAGAGTCTAGCAAGGGAAAAGGGGATCCTTCCCACTTCTCCAAGGGCAGCTGTGGAACCAGGAAAAGGTAGGGACTTCAGGAGAAGGTGATGCCACCTGCAGATGGCAGAATCCAGTGGGGGTACTAGGGAGGCCAGACAGGAAAAAGGAAACCTGGATCTGATCAGGATTGTCTGTGCACACAGGTAAGATGCCCTCTTCCACCAAGAGCAATGTCTAGAGATACACAGGGAGGCACTAACCAAGGCTGGGTTCATACAAGAATAAATAGAGTAAGAGCCAGTGAACTATGGGTTCTGGCAGTGTGGTACCCTAAATACCCTGTAAACATCTCATAAGAGTAAATACAATTACGTACAACAACAAAAGTTAAAAACCTTTTAAATTGCATTGAACTAAGAAGAAAGGAAAGAATACTGAGAAACCCTCAAAATACATGAAAGCAGAAATCCAAATAGATAAGGGGAATACTGGAATTACCCTAGGTTGGTCTTTTTTGGAACTTGGGAGATCAGTCCTGGGTGTTCATTGGAAGGACTGATGCTAAAGCTGAAACTCCAATACTTGCCACCTCATGCAAAGAGTTGACTCATTGGAAAAGACTGATGCTGGGAGGGATTGGGGGCAGAAGGAGAAGGGGACGACAGAGGATGAGATGTCTGGATGGCATCACCGTCTCGATGGACATGAATTTGAGTGAACTCTGGGAGTTAGTGATGGACAGGGAGGCCTGGCGTGCTGCGATTCATAGGGTCTCAAAGAGTTGGGCATGACTGAGCGACTGAACTGAACTGAACTGAAGCTTGAGCTTCAATATTCATGTCCTTGCAGTGCAGTAGGACATGAAACAAAGTCTATGGGCCCCTCAAGGTCAGGAGTTGAATAGGAGACGTCTGGGGGGGAAGAGTGAACTAAACATGAATTTGAAATAAACAACCTTCTACCGCCTCAGGGGACAGAAAATTCCCCGCCTCAAATCTTGACACTGTGTGAAGCTAAGATGCAGATTGCCCTTCACGTGGGTCAACAGTTTCACTTCGAACTGCTTGTGGTCCGAGAAACCTCAGGTTTAAAAAGCAAAGCCGTCCCAGATTGATGCTATCTCCAGGAACTACACTGACGCAAACACAAATCCCTTCTATAGAAATCTACTTCTACTCAGATCCTCAAAGAATTCCCGCACATAGTAAAATAATTACAATAATGATACAGGCATTTGAAAGGGAGCGGGGAAAGTCACGGGTTTCGGGCTTTATGACCGCTAGCTGCAGGCGGGAAGATATGCGGGTGCCCTAGGTACTGGCTGCGGGTGGCACAGACGCCTGATCCACGTGGCATCTGTGCAGCAGCTGCAGGCGAGAGACTCCTCCGCCTGGTCTGGGTGAGAGTGAGGAGGCCCCGTGGGAGGAGGCCGGCAGAAGTGGAGTGAATGCGGGGGTTTGGGAACACCGAAGCGATCTTCCCAGGGGAACGGCGTGCACTGGGCAAAACCGGGGCACCCCTTGCTCTGCAGACAGGAGGCAGGCAGCCCACCTGCCCATCCCCTCTGCACCAGACCCTGATGGATCCATAATGCTAACTGCGAAAAGAAACAAGAAAAAAATACAAAAGATCAGAATGTTGAAACCTACCAAGATTTCTCAGAATTGTCGGAGCATACAAATATGTGCTTACATGAAGGAAACGTGATGCAAGAAATACAGCACTCAAGCAACCCGGTAAGGAAGCACTTGCTGGTGACTGTCAGGCTCAGTCAAGGGTTTCACTGTGGAATTTCAAACTGCCAAGGGATATGGGAAAACATTTAGGCACAGACTCCCAAAATAATGTCCCATAAAAGGAAAGAGAGCCAAAGGAAGTCCACTCCTGTTCTAGGAAAGCGGGGAAAGTGGCCAGAGCAGCCTGACTTCCCATAATGTCCTCAAGAAGAGCCAGAATATGACCCTCATGCTTCAGCTTAAGAGTATTTTGCCGTTTCAAACTGAAAATTGTCTTGAGGAGGAAAAGTCTGTTTTCCAGTGCTTTAGGGAACACCATGCATTGAAGACTTATGTTCACCTGTCTGAATAACAACCAAGAAAAGCTGCAGAAGAAAAATCTCTTAAGAAAGGAATTTTAAAAAGAGACATGACAGAACTTCCCTGGTGGTCGAGCGGCTAAGATTCTGCACTCCTAATGCAGGGAACCAGGGTTTGATTTCTGGTCAAGGGAACTAGATTCCATGTGCCGCAACTGAGAGTTCGAATGCCACAACAAAAGATCCTGCATGCCACAATGAAAGTCCCACCATGCCACAGCTAAGATTGGGAGTGGCCACATAAATAAATATTTAAAAAAACTCCAAAGGGATCAAAGACCTAAATGCGAGACATAAAACTATAAAAGCCTTGTACCCAGAATATATACAGAACCTTTGCAACTCAAAGATAAACAGCTCATTAGCCTAGTTTAAAATGGGTAAGGCACACACAAATTTGCACCCAGATATCGGGGACTTTCCTGGAGGGAAAAACCTGCCAAGGTGGAATTCCCTGGGTTCTAGTGGTTGGGACTGTGTGTGCTTTCATTGCTGAGGGCGCAGTTTCAATCCCCGGCTAGGGAGCTGAGATCCTGCAAACCTCTCAGTGCGGCCCAAAATTTTTTCTAATTAATTAATTTTTAGAAAGCTGCCAAGATGTCTTTTGTAGGTAAATGGGTAAATAAAATGTGATAAACCAACTTGTCATTGGTGCTGTTGTTTAGTTGCTAAGTCATGTACGACACTTTGCCATCCATGGACTGTACCCTGCCAGGCTACAGGAAAGAATACTGGAGCGGGTTGCTATTCCCTTCTCCAGGGGATTCTTTGTGACCCAGGGACAGAAACCAAATCTCCTGCATTGCAGGCAAATTCTCTACCACTGAGCCACCAGGGAAGCTCATGATACATCAGACAATAGAAAAGGAAATGAAGGTAAAAGAAAATGAGCTGTCAAGTAATTAAAAAAAAAAAAAGGAGGAACTCTAAATGCTTATTACTAAGTGAAAGAAGCTAATCTGAAAAGGTTACCTACTGTATTATTCTAATTATTTGACATTCTGGAAAATGCAAAACTATGGAAACAGTAAAAAAAAAAAAATTTCAGTGGTTCCCAGTGGTTGGGGAAAGGAGGGATGAATAGGCAGAGCACACATTTTTAGGCAGTGAAGCTATTCTGTGATCCTACAATGACAGACATATGTCATCGTACATTTGACAAAACTCATAGCATGTACAACACCAAAGAGGAACCCTAATGTAAACTATGGACTTTGGGTAAGAATAACATATCAGTGGAGATTCTTCAGTTGCAACAAATGTACCATGCTGGTGCCAGACTTTGGTTCTGAGGGAGGCTATCCCCTATGAGGGGGCAAAAAGAATATGGGAAATCACTGTATTTTCTGCTCAGTTTTGCTGTGTACTTAAAAATTGCTCTAAAAAATAAAGTCTATTTAAAAGGAAAAATGGGCTTATACTATGGTGGCTCAGACAGGAAAGAATCTGCCCGCAATGCAGGAGACCCAGGTTTGGTCCCTGGATTGGGAAGATCCCCTTGAGAAGGGAATGGATACCCACTCCAGGATTCTTTTTTAAAAAATTTTATTTATTTTTTAATTGAAGGATAGTTGCTTTACAGAATTTTGTTGTTTTCTGTCAAACCTCAACCTGAATCAGCCATCAGTTCAGTTCAGTTCAGTCGCTCAGTCGTGTCCGACTCTTTGCAACCCCATGAATCACAGCACACCAGGCCTCCCTGTCCATCACCAACTCCCGGAGTTCACTCAGACTCACGTCCATCGAGTCAGTGATACCATCCAGCCATCTCATCCTCTGTCGTCCCCTTCTCCTCCTGCCCCCAATCCCTCCCAGCATCAGAGTCTTTTCCAATGAGTCAGCTCTTCGCATGAGGTGGCCAAAGTACTGGAGTTTCAGCTTTAGCATCATTCCTTCCAAAGGTATACATATATTCCCTCCCTTTTCAACCTCCCTCCCATCTTCCTCCCCATCCCACCCCTCCAGGTTGATACAGAGCCCCTGTTTGAGTTTCCTGAGACATACAGCAAATTCCCGTTAGCTATCTATTTTATATATGGTAATGTAAGTTTCCATGTTACTCTTTCCATACATCTCACCCTCTCCTCCCCTCTTCCCATGTCCATAAGTGTATTCTCTATGTCTGTTTCTCCATTGCTGCCCTATAAATAAATTCTTCAGTACAACTTTTCTAGATTCCGCATATATGCGTTAGAATAGGATATTTATCTTTCTCTTTCTGACGTACTTCACTCTGTATAATAGGCTCTAGGTTCATCCACCTCATTAGAACTGACTCAAATACATTCCTTTTTATGACTGCCCACTCCAGTATTCTTGCAAGCAGAATTCTAAGGACAGAGGAGCCTGGAGGGCTATAGTCCATGGGGCTGCAAAGAGTCAGACACAACTGACTAACAAAAGGAAAAATGGGTAAAGAATATGAACAGACATTTCTCCAAAAGGCTATACAAATGGCCCACAAGCACATGAAAGATACTCAACATTATTAATCATTAGGAAATTGCAAATCAAAACCACAACATGATATCATGCAATGCCCATGAGAATAGCTGTAACAAAAGACAGACATGGATGAATGGATAAACGAAATGTGACATATGATGCTGCTGCTGCTAAGTCGCGTCAGTCGTGTCCGACTCTGTGCGACTCCATAGACAGCAGCCCACCAGGCTCCTCTGTCCCTGGGATTCTCCAGGCAAGAATATTGGAGTGGGCTGCCATTTCCTGCTCCAATGCATGAAACTGTAAAGTCAAAGTGAAGTCGCTCAGTCGTGTTCGACTCTTTGTGACCCCATGAATTGCAGCCTACCAGGCCCCTCTGTCCATGGGATTTTCCAGGCAAGAGTACTGGAGTGGGTTGTCATGTCCTTCTCCAAATGTGATGTATATATACAATGAAATATTGACAGTGAAAGTGAAAGTCCCTCAGTCATGTCTGACTCTTTGTGATCCCATGGACTATACAGTCCATGGAATTCTCCAGGCCAGAATACTGGAGTGGGTGGTCTTTCCCTTCTAGAGGAGACCTTCCCAACCCAGGAATCGAACTGAGGTCTCCTGCACTGCAGGCGGATTCGTTACCAGTTGAGCCACAAGGAAAGCCCAAGAATACTGGACTGGATAGCCTATCTCTTCTCCAGTGGATCTTCCTGACCCAGGAATCGAACCAGGGTCTCCTGCACTGCAGGCAGATTCTTTACCAACTGAGCTATCAGGGAAGCCTAATGGAATATTATTCATTCTTAAAAAGAAAGGAAATTCTGGTCACAAGCTGTAACATGGACAAAACTTGAGGACACAATGCTAGGTGAAAAAAGCCAATCACAAAAGTACAAATATTGTATGATTCAACTCATATGATGTCTCTGTGCTGCGTGCTAAGTGGCTTCAGTCATGTCTGACTCTTGGTGACCCCATAGACTGTAGCCCACCAGGCTCCTCTGTGCATGGGATTCTTCAGGCAAGAACACTGGAGTGGGTTGCCATGCCCTTCTCCAGGGAATCTTCCTGATGCAGGGATCAAACCTGCATATCCTGCACTGGCAGGTGGATTCTTTACCACTGAGCCACCAGGAATCCCATAATGTATCTAAAGCAATCAAATTCATAAAAATAGTACAATGGTGGTTGTATTGGGAATTTTTATTTAATGGATCTGTAGTTTCAGGTTTTCAAGGTGAAAGTTCTGCAGATCTGTTTCACAACAATGTGAACACGCTTAATAAGGAGCCGTACACTTAAACATGATTAAGGTGGTAAATTTTATGGGTTTCTTAATTAAAATTTAAAAGAAAAGTCTTAAAAGACTGACGATAAGAATCTTGGCAAGGATGTGGAGGAAATGGAACTCTCATATATTGCTGGAGGGAGCGTAACATGGTGCTTCCTTTTTGAAAACAGTTTGGTAGAAATTCCTTGAAAAGTTAAACACAAAGTTCTGTATGAACAAGAGAGTCCACTTCTAGGTATATACCCAAGAAAAATGAAAACCTATGTCCACACAAAAACCTGTACATACATGTTCATAGCAGCATTACTGATAACAGCCCAAAGCAGAAAGAACCCAAATATCCATCAAATGGTGAATGGGTAAATAAAATGTGGTATGAGTGAGCAGACTGTGCAGTGGAAACTTGCTGAGCCAGAGGTCAGCGGATCAAAATAAAATATGGAATATCCATAAAACAGAATATTATTCAGGCATAAAAAGGAATAAAGTACTGATGAATGCCATAACATAGATGAATCTTAAAAATATCACATAAAGCAAAACAAAAACCACATATTGTATGATTCCATTTATATGACATGCCTAGAATAGAAAAATCTATAAAAACACAGCAGATGAGTGGTTGACAGGAGCTGGCCAGGAGGAAGGAATGGGGAATTACTACTGACAAGTATGGGCTTTCTTTTTGAGATGACAAAAATGCTCTGAAATTAGATGGTATTGATGGTTTCATGTTGTATAAATATACTAAAACCCCCTGGATTACAAACTTTTAAAAGGTGAACTTTTTGGTATGTGAATTATATCTGAATTTTTTAAGGCTGAAAAATAAGAAATACATTTGAATCATGTGTAGAGGGAGAATCAACATGCAGGTAATATCCTTGAATGTGACTTCATATGTGCCCACTGTCTGGTAAGACTGAATAAACTCAAGCTGTGTGTGTGTGTGTGTGTGTGTGTGTGTGTGTGTCTGTCTGTCTGTCTGTCTGTCTGTGTGTCTGTGTTAGTCGCTGAGTCATGTCTGACTGTTTGCGATCCCATGGACTGGAGGCCACTAGGCTCCTCTGTCCATGGAACTGTCCAGGCAAGAATACTGAAGTGGGTTTGCCATGCTCTTCTCCAGGTTATCTCCCCAACCCAAGGACTGAACCCAGGTCTCCTGCATTGCAGGCAGATTCTTTACCATTTGAGCTACCCAGAAAGCCCCCAAAACTCAAGGTACATACCCTAATATTATTTTCCTTTTCTTAAATTGTAAAGATACTGAATACTAAAATGTTAAAGTTTACCTGGCAAAAGAAAGAAAAGTAGCCATAATCTTACCACAAAATAGAACAATTATTTACTTATTTCCCATATATTCTTTGATCAGTGGTGACTTTTTCACAAACATAACTAAAATAGAAATGACTGAACATGACTTTAAAAAGATATTAAGCTCTCTATCTTAATCAAGAAACAAGCCTTCATAAAAGAGAGAAAGGAGCCTCCAAATTCAGGAATTCCTACTTAGGAGAAATTTACTATATAAAATTGAAATTTCCAAGACATGTAAAGCAAATATGTACCCAAGTTTTGCTCTTCATAGAACTGCAGTCTCCCTCCAAATTCAGGAATTCCTACTTAGGAGAAATTTACTATATAAAATTGAAATTTCCAAGACATGTGTAGCAAATATGTACCCAAGTTTTGCTCTTCATAGAACTGCAGTCTCCCTGCTGTTTCTTAGACTCTCCAGATGAGGGCTCTGCCCCCCTTTCTCATTGTAGCCTATAAAGTACCTGAGACTGGTTTCTCCAGATGGGGCCCCTTGCAGTTCCCTCCCTGAAAATATGGACTGGGGGATCTTGATGCTGAAAAGAGTGTGAAATTGGCCAAATCCCTTGCCCTCCCTGAGCCTCAGTTTCCTCATATATAAAATAGGGATGATAATACCACCTCACAGGGTTTTAGTGAGAGCTACATTAACCACTGTCTGTAATGTGCTTGGTTCAGTAAACAAAGGCTGTTATTATTATGTTCCAAGGATGCATTTGAAAAAGTCACTTACAGGGAATTCCTTGGCGGTCCAGTGGTTAGGATTCTGCACTTTCACTGCTGAGGGTTCGAATTCAATCCCTGGTTAAGAAACTAAGACCCCACAAGCCACATGGTATGACCAAAAAGAACCCCCACACCTTCCCTATTTATCTGCACAGTGAGCCAGCCTATGAGACAATCGCCAGTTTCGGAGAACCTTCTACATGGTCCTCTATGAATGAGGCCAAGAGACAAGTGTCCAGAAGATAAAAGGACCCAGGAAACATCTCCTGAGTAAATGAATGAAATGAGTCTCAATGCTTTTACTTAAATTAAAAGGTTTGGGGATTTCCCCCCTTTTTTCTTGATTATAGAAGTAATAGAAGAAAAAATTATTAGTCCTTCTAAAACTATATATATACAACAGCACAGAAAACTGAAAAGGAAAGAGAAACTTTAGAAAGGACTCATATCCCTTCCACCCAAGGGGCAATCTAACTTATTTTGACTTGCTTCTTTTTCATTATTTTGACATTGTGTGCTAGTTGTATACTATATATGATTTTATAAAATATAACTTTATTTTTTCCACTTAGTGCGTTATAAGCATTTCATTTAATTTTTTATAAATAACAATACTTAAATAATGTTTTATTATATGGGAATATTTAACAATTTCCCCATCATTGGACTTTTAGGATTTTTCCAATTTTCTATTGCAAAATACATTTTCTAAGTGTCAGAGACATACATATGTTTGTGTATATATGTATATTATGAGCTCAGAAAAGAATAGAAATGTATGTGTGTGAGTGGGTACCTTTGGGCATGGGATGGTTGGGATGTCACATATTTCCTTACTGCTTTAAATCATTTACAGTGAGCAGGGATGACTTTTGTAATTAAATGTTTAAGCAAACCTAGAGACTGTCATCCCACTCCAGTACTCTTGCCTGGAAAATCCCATGGATGGAGGAGCCTGGTAGGCTGCAGTCCATGGGATCGCTAAGAGTCGGACACAACTGAGCGACTTCACTTTGACTTTTCCCTTTCATGCATTGGAGAAGGAAATGGCAACCCACTCCAGTATTCTTGCCTGGAGAATCCCAGGGATGGGGGAGCCTGCTGGGCTGCCGTCTATGGGGTCACACAGAGTCAGACATGACTGAAGTGACTTAGCAGCAGCAGCAGTAGCAGCAGAGACTGTCATACTGAGTAGAGTAAGTCAGACAGAGAAAGAGAAATCTGGTATGATAAAAAAGAAATGATACAAATGAACTTATTTACAAAACAGATTCACAGACTTAGAGAACAAACTGATGGTCACCAGCAGAGAGGAATGAGAGGAAGGGATAGTAAGGGAGTTTGGGATTGACATGTACACACTGCTATATTTAAAATGGATAACCAGGAATTCCCTGGTGGTACAATGGATAAGAATCCACCTGCCAATGCAAGGGACATGGGTTCGATCCCTGGTCGGGGATAATTTCACATGGTGTGGGGCAACTAAGCTCTAAGCCAACATGCCTAGCACCTGTGCTCCACAACAAGAGAAGCCACTGCAATGAGAAGCTTGCACACCGCACCTAGAGAGTAGCTCCCACTCACCTGCGCATAGCAATGAAGACCCAGCACAGACAATAAATAAATAAAGTTATTTAGAAAATAAAAGGGATAACCAACAAGGACCTACTGTATAGCACAGGGAATTCTGCTCAGTATTATTTAACAAACTAAATGGGGAAAGAATTTGGAGGGAAAAAAAGGGAAGGCAGGAGGAAAGGAGGGAAGGGAGGGAGAAAGAAGCGGGGAAAGAAAGTAGAAGGAAAGAAAATTTCTGCACCAGTTCCATTTATCAAGAGTCTGAAAGATCAAGAGCCACAAACAACATATTCCCTTTATATCTTTCACAGGACAAAGCCAGGTACAGTTCTATGATTAAAAAGTTGATATATTTGGAATTTAACTTCTCTAAACAAAAAAGAAAGTAGCAAGTTGCAAATAATCCTAGCCCAACTTACTGATTGATTTTGGATTCTGTCGTGTTTCCAGCTTTGTCTTTCAATTTGATTGTAATGGATCCTCTTCTTACATTCTTATTCCAGGTTATAATATCCACAGAGTAATGATATACTTCAAAACAGGGAGAAAGCATGGTATGAGAGAAATAATCCCAAATGCTTTCCTGAATGTTCAGTTCCTGAAAACCTGGCCTACCTAATAACTAGGTCTCTTTTTCCCTTCCTCTCTAGTTTTTCTGCAAAGATTCGGGCAGAATTTTCCAATATTTCTCTCTATTCTCTTTGGTAAAGATGGCCTGAGGGATGGCAGAACTCAATGGTATCCAGATGCCATGTTCAGGCACCACTCTTGGATCAGTGTTCCCACGTTATTGACTGAAGTCTCATGGCCTACTGCCAAGTATGACTGATTCACCACTATTCCTGCCCGCTTTAGAATAAACTAAATAGGGGGCCATGTGGAGACCCTCACCAGCTGACGAGGCCTTCCTCAGTCTGGGTCATGTCCACTAGCCTGCCCAGCCTCCCTCATCTCTGCCCAGTCATGCCATAATGCCACCTGCACTGCCATACTCTCTCCCATGTCTGGGCTTTGTCCCCTTTGCCAATTCATCCTTCAGGTTTTGACTTAATGCACTTCCTCCAGGAGACCTTCACTGATGCTCAGACTCAGTCAGGTCTCTCTCAGAGTTCTTTTCATGCTCTGGTCTTCTCCCCTCATTAGTCAGCACATGAATTACTGTATTTACAGTAATTACTGTATTTACAAAATACAAGAAAAATTATAATCAAAAAAGTGGCAAATGAATGTGTATATCCATGCAAATATTGCCTATGTGATGTCTTATGGGGTTAAAAAAAAAGCTAAAATATATTAATGCTACAACAATAACTGGGAAGGGATGATGATCCCTTTGTAATCCCAGCAGAAATACCTATTGATACCCATTGCTTGCTTGCTTGCTAACTCTCTTCAGTCGTGTTCGACTCTGTGTGACCCCATGGACTGTAGCCTGACAGCTGTCCATGGGATTCTCCAGGCAAGAATACTGGAGTGGGTTGCCATTTCTGTCTCCAACTGATACCCATTAATTCCTACTGAATGAATGAGGGCACATAAAATGTCCAGAGAACTTTTCTTCCTACCTACTCTTTGCTCCCCAAGGTCGATAATGATCTGGAAAGATGGGGATCCCACCATGATAGTCAAATTTACTATCTCTGGGTCAGACTTGCAGAAAATGGCGAAGAGGCTCAGGGAGATGACAGTCCTACAGGGGCATAACGTCAGCCATGGAGTTGCTGTTTCACGGCCTGTTATTACTCAGGAGCTTGTCCCATTTGGATCAGGCAGATACCAAACCCTGAGCTGCTATACATGCTCCAAAAGAGGAGGGAAACCTGGTGATGTGCAACCTCCTTCATAAGGGAGACTCCCAAGGAAAGTGAAAAGGGAGATAAGATTGTAAAACGTACATCTACCCAGGGAAATTCCTACTTGCTTCCTAGGGCATCTAATCATCGGCTGGCCTATTTAGCTTCCATCTTGAATACCCAACCTCTCAGTGTCTTTAGAAAGTCACTGTGGCTACTTTGGAGCTGGAATTGGCCTATAGATATGGTTGACAGCCAACTTTTCCTAGTCATAACCTCATGTCTCAAGCAAATTTTCTGGAAGATCTTAGTAATTAGAATGACCATCCAGTGGAGCTAACAACTATGACTTGTTGAGATTTTAATTCTTATAATCCAGAAGATAGGCATGATTGTCCCCATTTTACCAAGCAGAACTTTGAGACTCAGAGAGGTTAAGTGTCTTGGTTACACAGCTGTAGTGTGGTAGAGTCAAGATTCAACCTAGGTCCTTCCAGCTCCAAAGTTCATGCTTCACCACGGCCTTCATGTGCCAAGAAGTAACCAGGAAGCTGAGACTCAGACATTCCAAAAATAAGAGTCAGGCAATAGCAAACAAGCACATTCACCACTCACTGCAGAAGGGTTTCTCCTCAGCTGTGTCAAAGAATGCTTTAATCATAGGAGGGTCCCCCTCCCTTAAATAGTCTTTCCAGTTATCAGCATAATAGCCTATAAAACAAGCCAGAAGAGTGTAATGTCAACATGTGTTCTATGAACATAAAAGCAGCTGGGGAGACTGAACAGCAGGTTTGACTGCCACCACCACCGCCGAGACAATCGCCCTCATACCCACCCCCGCGGTGAGGACCTGCAGGGCCACAAGGGCATGCCCCTCCCCAGCAGCCCCCTTACTTTTCTCACAACCCTAGCCTTCAGAGCTGGGGCTTGCAAAAGGACCCTCCGGTGACTTTTCCCCTCTTTCTACTGACATTACATCACCCAGCCCTGGTTCGCAGTAGCAGGGATGTGGGGAGTGACACACACTGAAAACTAAAAATGTGCCGTGCTTAGTCTCTCAGACATGTCCCACTCTTTGTGACCCCATGGACTGTGGTCCACCAGGCTCCTCTTTCCATGGAATTCTCCAGGCAAGAATACTGGAGTGGGTTGCCGTGCCCTTCTCCAGGGGATCTTCCCAACCCAGGGATCGAGCCCAGGTCTCCCACTTTGCAGGCAGATTCTTTACCGACTGAGCCTCCAGGGAAGTCCTAGGCTAAAAACAGCACTGATATTTTTCAGTAATACCTTCATTTTCTAGATTATTTAAAACAGATTCAGATTTATACCTAGAGCAGCATCACTTTTGCAAAACAATGTGCTTTCTTGAAGAACTATAATTGGGCCCCTAAACTGCACAGAACTTGGAATGGCCATGTAACTATGTCCAGAGGCAAGAGAACGTCCTTCTTTGTGATTGTGCCAGCAGGAATGAGGCTAAGGGCTGGCCCTGGGACCTCTCTCTCTCCCCTTTTCCCACTGCTTAGGGAGTGGCCTCCGCATTCTGGGACCCAGGAATCAGTATTTTTTAAAAGCTCCATATTCAAATATACAGTCAAGGTTGAGAACCCCCTGTCTATAGCCTGCCCTGATGTTAACTTGAGTTTTTCCTTTGGGAACAATTAGAAAATTGTCATGACCATTTAGTTGTGAAGTCATCACCACCTGGAATATTTCCACTCTTTGCAAATATCCAAATAGCCTCCATGGTTATTACTCCAGCTCACCCTGTGTTTGTGTACATGCAGAGAACACCGGAGTGTGATGTGATAGCATTAACAGATATGACTTGTTAGAAGGGATCACCCTGTAAGACCCTCCTGTAACAGAGAGGTTGTATGCCTGGAGAAGGGTGTTCTTAACCCCATGGGAGTAAACTGCGTGAGGTGAAAATCTTGTGGAATCTCCCTTTTCTTGCCAGAATAAAGCATCCAGGGAGGTGGCACACCCTTCTGGATGAAATCCTATATAGATTGCTTTTTCTAACATTCTTTAGTATCAGGAGACTCCAGAGTACCTCACAGAACTATTGGCTAGAAAAAGCTAAGGAAACTAAAACACAGGATATTCAGGCCCATCTTTGGATGGAACACAGGATATTCAGGCCCGTTTTTAGGTGGTTAAAATGGTGCTAAGATTCTACCAGAAATTAGCTCTTTGTTAATCAGAGTGGGAAACTGCTGGCTAGACTTACCCAGAATGGGACAGGGCTCCGTCTGTGATATGCCACAGTTGACACACTTCCCGTTCCTATAATCCCGATAGGAGTCACAGGGATACGCGGTGATGGCGCAGTTCTCTCTCAAGGAAGAAAGGTACAGGTACACGGACCTCTGGTGATCACACTTAAAATACTGCATTCCTTGGTTGTATAAGGAATAATCAAAGAACAGTTGTAGCATTTAGTAGTAAATAGTGCATCGCATGTTGTTTTTTGTTCTTTGTAAAATTGACTTGGCTGCACCAAGTCTTAGCTGTGGCACATGGGATCTTTAGATGGGGCATGTGGGATCCAGCTCCCCAACCAGGGATTGAATCCCAGCCCCCAGCACTGAGAGTGAAGAGTCTCAGACACAGGACCACCAGGGAAGTCCCTCGCATATTGTTTATCCACATAATTAATTATGTCTTTTACACACCAGGCACTGTGCTAATAGCTCCAGTGTACTTGATCCCATTTAATCCTTACAAAACCCAATAGATCGGGATTTATGCTGACAAACAGTAAGTGACAAGAGAGGCATGATTATCCTCGTTTTACCTGGCAGGACACTGAGACTCAGAGATGTTCAAGGATTTGACTTTGTCCTTACTTTGTCACTGAAATGTCAGAATAGTCAGAGATCCCTTGGAGGTTTTTAGCAGAAAGAAGCACATTTAAACCAGTAAAGATGCCAGAGAAAGAAGGCATTGGAGAGCAACTGGTAGAGAAAGACCCCAAGGAGGGCAAAGAGAGGAGGTAGCTGTGAAAAAGCATGGAGGGTGCTTTCCCCCAGGGTTGGATGGAGAAACGGATG
The DNA here is from genome assembly GCF_042477335.2 of Ovis canadensis. Classification (NCBI taxonomy): domain Eukaryota; kingdom Metazoa; phylum Chordata; class Mammalia; order Artiodactyla; family Bovidae; genus Ovis; species Ovis canadensis. The sequence continues at coordinate 204,862,640 of NC_091245.1, read as the reverse complement.
TAAAGACCAACTTTGTGATCTAAGGTTGCTGCTGCAACCTTAGGTGTCCGACTCTGTGCGACCCCATAGACGGCAGCCCACCAGGCTCCCCCATCCCTGGGATTCTCCAGGCAAGAACACTGGAGTGGGTTGCCATTTCCTTCTCCAATGCATGAAAGTGAAAAGTGAAAGTGAAGTCGCTCAGTCGTGTCCGACTCTTAGCAACCCCATGGACTGCAGCCTCCCAGGCTCCTCCATCCATGGGATTTTCCAGGCAAGAGTACTGGAGTGGGGTGCCATGGCCTCAGGATAGGTAAAAAGGCTCCTTCAGGTGGGACCTTGATCAAGGTACAAAAGTCAAACCTAGCTCAGCTCTGAGAGGTGAGGGTTTATAGCGTGGGAGGTATTTGGAATAGAAGCACAAGGAGTGATCGTAAGGGAGTCAGCAGGAGATAAGCACAAGGCTTTTCTGGCATTTCTGAGGGTCTTGAGGGCCATGGAGAAGTGAGCAAGTTTGCCTGGGCCTTGTACTCGATCAACAAGAATCCATGACTTCTCCAGAATGTGCCCAAGCAAAGATGGGGGCTCACATGGCAGAGACCTAAGGGCCCGGGGGCACATAGGGAGCTCATGAGAGCAGATAAGTGGCAGGGGCTCCAGTTCTGCTACAGAGGTGAAAGGTGAAGTGAGAGGAGCTGCACCATAGGATGTGGCACTGAAAGCCATAAACGGGCAAGAAGAGGTGACAGACAAATGCAGTTAATTCTTGGTGGGTGCCATGTGGTGCGATGGTGAGAGGAGGGTGATGAAGCACAAAAGAGTTGGAGCTGATGAAGGACTAGAGTACAGAGAGGTTTGTCAGAAGGTCGATAGGTCAGATGGTGAAGTCATGTAGAAATGGGAACTGGGTCCCAAAGGTGAGTACTCAGATAAGAATTTTTAAATAACAGACAGTGAACCACATCAACGGACGAGTTGTAATTATGAGCCAGTAGTTGAAGAGGCACTGGGCGCTGGAGTCAGATCAATGTTTCTTCTTCCTCCAGAGTCCATGTATATCCATAGAAGGAATTAGTGAAGTACAAAAAGAAATCAACTGGGCAAAAGAGAGAAGCATGCAGCCAAGCTGGCTGGAGTAAAATTTGACAAATCAACATTTAATTATTTTTCCTGGAACCTCCACTTGCAGAAACAATGAAGTTAATAACACCATGGAGGATATCCTTTAGAAGCAAAGCACATTATCTTTGGCTGTTCCTGGATGTTGTTACACTACAGTACACAGGACAGGATTTGAACACACACCATTTATGGAACAATTGAACACACACTATTTATAGTACAATATGGTTGCCCTACTTATGCCATTTCATCTGGATCATTTTCAAATGCCACATCATTTTCCTGGGACCATATACAGCTATTATTTTTGTACCAAAATCATTTTTTTTTCTAGAATTATTTCCATGATTGATTAGTTATATCTAACAATTGTGCAATACAGATTCAGAGCACTTAGGGTTTTTTAAAAATTCTGTCCCCTCATCACGCTTTAATATTGTCTTCTAACTACCTATTTTGTGAGTTTTTTCTCATTGTAAAACTAACACATGCTCATTCAGAAAATATAACATAACAGGAAATTATGACCTAAAAATCACCTAGAAATCCAATATCTAGAAATCACCACTAATAATTATTTGGAGCATTTAATGTTTGGTCTCTTTTTTTCTGTACTTACACATGTCCAAATATACACTTAAAAAACAAACTAAGATTATGCTGTTTAATTTTGTCTCTTTTTCACTTTGCAAATATTTCATATTGGAAATATTTTCAATAAACTAACAACATGTTTTTTAAGAATTATATCCCTTTGCTTAAGGTGTGCCATGCTAGTTAATAATTTTCCTATGTTGGAGATTTAGATTATTTCTAAAAACTATTATAAATAATCCTATGTTGAACATCTTTGCACTCTGATTTTTTACTGCATTTTCCATTATTCCTCTAGGAGAGACTGTCAGATATGGACTGTCTAAGTCAAAGACGTACCTTTTGAAGAGAGAGAAATAATTCAGAAATAAATAATAACTATAATAATATATATAGTTTTTAATAATATATATATTTTAATTATATTTAATAATATATATAGTTTTTAATCATATGGTTATGCTTTTTTAAAGTAGCATATTTAAGTAGTAATGTTTTATTTAAAATTTATAGTTGGACCACCTCTATCATCTCAGAAAATTTGTTTTCAATTAATAACAATTCCACAGGCCTTCCTTGGTGATCCAGTGGTTGAGAATCCACCTTGCAATCCAAGGGACACGGGTCCAGTTCCTGGTCCAGGAAGATGCCACATGCAACGGAACAACTAAGCCTTGCTCCACAACTACTGAGCCTGAGCTCTAGAGCCCATGAGCCACAGCTACTGAACCTGCCCACTGCAGCTACTGAACCTGCCCACTGCAGCTACTGAAGCCCGAGGACTCTGCAGCAAGAGAAGCCACTGCAATGAGAAGTCCCACGCATTGCAACTAGAGAAAGCCTGAGTGCAGCAGTGCAGACCTACCACAGCCAAAAAATAATAAATAAATCTTGAAAAAAAAAATTCACATTGGGATTTCCCCGGTGGTCTGTCCAGTATTTAAGAATCCACCTTGCAATGCAGGGGATGAGGGTTTGATCCCTGGTGGGGAAACTAATATTCCCACATGCCATGGGGTAACTGGGTCTGTGTGCTACAACTACTGAGCCTGCATGCTCCAGAACTGGAGTGCCTCAGTAGACAGCCGAGCTTCACAGCAAGAAGAGAAAGTCCAAGTGCCACAAAGAAAGATCCCACATGAAGCAAGGAAGATCCAAAACTAAGACCTGAAGCAGCCAAATAAATAAATAAATAAATATATTTTTAAAAAACCCACATAGAATGATAATCAGATTTTTAAAATACACGCTTTAAAAACCACTGTTTTGCACAATATAAAGACCTGTACTTACCTCCAAATATTGTTTTGGGGCAACCAGGTTGATCCAATCCTCCATTTGGGTAGAAGTCTATGTTTCCTAATGGTTCCTTGTAGCCCAGTGCTAAAAGAGAATATACTATGTTTTCAAATTACTTTGCACTCTTCTCATCTCACAGCTCATTTGCCTGTAACAGGATATAGGCAGGGATTGTCTTATTCTTGTCATTGCTGCTATTGTTGTCATTATACCTATTTAAATATTTTGTCCAAAGTTAGCCAGATAGTTAACCCACTCCAGTAGTCTTGCCTGAAGAACCCCATGGACAGAGGAGCCTGGCAGGCTACAGTCCATGGGATCACAAAGAGTCAGACATAACTGAGCGACTAAGCACAGCACAGCAACCAGATAGCTAGAAAGCAGAGATTTCCAAGTAAGAGACTAGGAAGCTGGTAATAGAATTTATGTCAGATATTTCTGAAAATGAGAGTTTTGGCCCTCATTCACTGCATCACTGATAAAATGAAAAGTTTCATGTTTATATTTGGCTGGAACACTCTTGTTGCTGGGTGCTTCCTGAGCCTCTAATTGCATTTGTGTAAGTGTTTAATGAATAAGAAACAGGAAACCTTCACTTAGTAGGAGAAATTGGGGCATCTGGGAGGGTTAAAAGGTTGGAAACTCTTCTAGAAAATGGAGACCTAGAAAATCATAGATAGATTTAATAATTGCTTATTCTGTTTAACCTTGTAACTCCAAAGTAATAAAAAATATCCTTGATTAAAAGATTATATATATGTATGTGTATCATTGCAATAATAATCATGCATGCTCAGTCATGTCTAACTCTTTGCAACCCTATGGACTAGAGCCCGCCAGGCTCCTCTGTCCATGGGGATTCTCAGGCAAGAATACTGGAGGGGGTTGCCATGCCCTCCTCCAGGAGACTTTCCCAACCCAGGGATCCAACCCTCATCTCTTACGTCTCTTTACCACTAGCGCCACCTGGGAAGCCCACTATTACGTATTGAGACGCTACATGTGTCTGTGGGTGTGATACTAGGGGTTTTATACAGTTTTCTTCTAATATTCGCAGTGTCTGAAGGGTAACCATTGGTAAGTTCAGATGAAGTAAGTTACAGATGAAGCTTCTGGGGCTCAGAGACTTATGGAACAAACATGACATCACCAGAAAGAATAAAACCTGGGGTTTGAGTCCACCTCTGCCTGACTGCAAAACTTATACTTTTTTCCTCATTTACTTTCTTCCCAAGAACAAAAAATAAATTACTCTGCGCCCTCCAGAATTGAAATGGCATTGAGGTACTGCATCCAAATTGCATAACACTTCACACACTACATAGTCAAACAAGCTATTTCACAGAGACATTTACTCTAAGGCACACAATACCACCCCAGAGTGCCCATGATAGCCAGTCAAGGGTTTTTCAGGAGGTTGTATCACAAAGGGGATGTACTACTGAGTGACCCCTCTGTCATCCTGTCCCCTCTGCCCTCCCTAAGTGCCTACTCCAGCTCTCCTCCCAGACATCTGGATATAAAGACCCATCTTGAACATCAGCCCAACCGCCACGTTATGTACCCAGTATTGAAAATGAAATCAACACCATGGAGGTCTACAGAGAGGTGGAGAGGTATAGGCAGTTCAGAAATGCTCTGTGTGGGGACTTCCCTGGTGGTTCAGTGGCTAAGAATGCACTCCCAGTGCAGGGGGCCCAGGTTCATTCCTTGGTCAGAGAACTAGATCCTACATGCCATAACCAACACCCGGAGCAGCCAAATATATATATACACATACACATATATATATATATATATATATATATATATATATATATATACATTTTTTTTTTTTTTAGGAAATGTTTTGTGTGGAAACGCACAATGCTTAACTTAATCTTTCAACTTAAGGAAATAATGAGAAAGAACAAACAAAACCACAGAAAATCATGCATCCAAACTGAGCTGCACTTATGGAAACATATGTCCATGGTGTGCAAACCAGCCTCTCCTTGATGGGTAAAGATGATCACTTTACAAGTAAGAGATGATGAGAAGGGCAACCCCACTCCAGGAGGTCCCAGATGCCTGCATAAAACCACTTCCCTTCATCTTCCTGTGGATTTGGAAGCCTGCCCTGTAGGTAAAGAAGGAATCTGGAGGAACCTGATCCACCTCTGCATGAGCATCCCCACAGGGAGAGACTCTTTGGGAGTTTGGGGGGGTGGGGATGGTCACTGACCCACAAGGACAGGAATGTTACCGTCTGTGTCCGAATGGATGACGTCAACGAATTGTGCGTCTCTGGGATCTAATCTGTCCTCTGGAGGTTTCCCGTTGTATAAAGGGCCCGCCGGGTCCAGACCTGCAAAGAAAATAGAGTTGGCCTGGCAGCCCCACACCATGAGTCACCTGCAGCAGCAGGCTTTTGATCCCTCCCTAGGAGGATGGTTCACAGGCTGCAGGGCACCCTCGGTGGTCAGGCACTCACATTCCCATCCTGCTGTGTCAGGCTCCTTTCCACAGCCCCATGGCCTTTTCCCAAAGTGGAGGTGGTTACCCTCGCAGTACCCCCTTGAGAATGCAGCCAGACTCCCTCCAGAGGTGTACCTTTTTCTTTTTGCCGCACCACGTGGCCTGTGGAATCTTAGTTCCCCAACCAGGAATTAAACCCAAATCCTTGGCAGGGAGAGCTTGGAGTCTTAACCACTGGCCTGCCAAGGAATACCCTGGAGGTGTACCTGTGTGGGCCCCTACAGTAGGGAGTGCACAGACAAATGGGGACCAGTGACGGGGATAAACTGATTCCTCAGGAAAAAAAGCATCCAAGGGTGCATATAAAAAGTAAACACAGTACTTACGTTTATCCCATTTTAAATAACCTAGAACTTTGCTTCTCTTCCTTGTTATTAAAAAAACTCCTTTATTGTTTCCATTTTTATTCACATTTACCAGCTTACATCAGAGAAGCCTAGGAGGGAGGCAAGGCAGCTATTGTCATTCCTATTTTACATGTGAATGAACTGAGGTTCAAGTGTCTTAACCGGAGCCACAGTCTCACAATGCAACCAGTTCTATCTGCTGAGCTTTTTATTTCCTTTAACTGGGTTTGGCAAACTGAGTGGGAAAGTGTGAGACTCACTGGTCAGGCCAGGCATTAGACCAGGTATGGAGGAGGGAAATAAAGTTGTGTGTGTCAGTTCCTGCACAATTAACCCACCCCATAAAGGCCTGAACTGATTTCTTGCTCTTGGAAGATGTCAGTGGGATGTTCCTCACCATCATTATGAAACAGCTGCCAGAACAAGAGAACAGCTCCTATGATGATGTAACCACACACTAAAAACACCAGAAGATCCCAAGTTCAGTTCAGTCACTCAGTCGTGTCCGACTCTTTGCGACCCCATGAACCACAACACACCAGGGCTCCCTGTCCATCACCAACTCCCGGAGTCCACCCAAACCCATGTCCATTGTGTCGGTGATGCCATCCAACCATCTCATTCTCTGTCATCCCCTTCTCCTCCTGCCCCCAATCTTTCCCAGCATCAGGGTCTTTTCCAATGAGTCAGCTCTCTGCATCAGGTGGCCAAAGTATTGGAGCTTCAGCTTCAACATCAGTCCCTCCAATGAACACCCAGGATTGATCTCATTTAGAATGGACTGGTTGGATCTCCTTGCAGTCCAACTGACTCTCAAGAGTCTTCTCTAACACCACAGTTCAAAAGCATCAATTCTTCTGCACTCAGCATTCTTTATAGTCCAACTCTCACATCCATACATGACTACTGGAAAAACCATAGCCTTGACTAGACAGAACTTCATTAGCAAAGTAATGTCCTGCTTTTTAATATGCTGTCTAGGTTGGTCATAACTTTCCTTTCAAGGAGTAAGCGTCTTTTAATTTCATGACTGCAGTCACCATCTGCAGTGATTTTGGAGCCCCCCAAAATAAAGTCTGACACTGTTTCCACTGTTTCCCCATCTATTTCCCATGAAGTGATGGGACCAGATGCCATGATCTTCGTTTTCTGAATGTTGAGCTTTAAGCCAACTTTTTCACTCTCCTCTTTCACTTTCATCAAGAGGCTCTTTAGTTCTTCTTCACTTTCTGCCATAAAGGTGGTGTCATCTGCATATCTGAGGTTATTGATATTTCTCCCCGCAATCTTGATTCCAGCTTGTGCTTCCTCCAGCCCAGCATTCCTCATGATGTACTCTACATAAAAGTTAAGTAAGCAAGGTAACAATATACTGCCTTGATGTACTCCTTTTCCTATTTAGAACCAGTCTGTTGTTCCATGTCCAGTTCTAACTGTTGCTTCCTAACCTGCATACAGATTTCTCAAGAGACAGGTCAGGTGGTCTGGTATTCCCATCTCTTTCAGAATTTTCTACAGTTGATTGTGATCCACACAGTCAAAGGCTTTGGCATAGTCAATCAAGCAGAAATAGATGTTTTTCTGGAACTCTCTTGCTTTTTTGATGATCCAGCAGATGTTGGCAATTTGATCTCTGGTTCTTCTGCCTTTTCTAAAACCAGTCTGAACATCTGGGAGTTCACAATTCACATATTGCTGAAGCCTGGCTTGGAGAATTTTGAGCATTACTTTACTAGCATGGGAGATGACTGCAATTGTGCGGTAGTTTGAGCCTTCTTTGGCATTGCCTTTCTTTAGGATTGGAATGAAAAATGAACTTTTCCAGTCCTGTGGCCACTGCTGAGTTTTCCAAATTTGCTGGCATATTCAGTGCAGCACTTTCACAGCATCATCTTTCAGGATTTGAAACAGCTCAACTGGAATTCCATCACCTCCCCTAGCTTTGTTCGTAGTGATGCTTCCTAAGGCCCACCTGACTTCACATTCCAGGATGTCCGGCTCTAGGTGAGTGTGAGTGATCACACCATCATGATTATCTGGGTTGTGAAGATCTTTTTTGTACAGTTCTTCTGTGTATTCTTGCCACCTCTTCTTAATATCTTCTGCTTCTGTTAGGTCTAGACCATTTCTGTCCTTTATCAAGCCCATCTTTGTACGAAATGTTCCCTTGGTATCTCTAATTTTCTTGAAGACATCTCTAGTCTTTCCCATTCTGTTGTTTTCCTCTATTTCTTCTCACTGATCGCTGAGGAAGGCTTTCTTATCTCTCCTTGCTATTCTTTGGAACTCTGCATTCAAATGAGTATATCTTTCCTTTTCTCCTTTGCTTTTTGCTTCTCTTCTTTTCACAGCTATTTGTAAGGCCTCCTCAGACAGCCATTTTCCTGTTTTGTATTTCTTTTTCTTGGGGATGGTCTTGCTCCCTGTCTCCTGTACAGTGTCACGAACCTCCGTTCATAGTTCATCAGGCACTCTGTCTATCAGATCTAGTCCCCTAAATCTATTTCTCACTTCCACTGTATGGTCATAAGGAATTTGATTTAGGTCATACCTGAATGGTCTAGTGGTTTTCCCTGCTTTCTTCAATTTAAGTCTGAATTTGGTAATAAGGAGTTCATGATCTGAGCCACAGTCCACTCCTGGTCTTGTTTTTGTTGACTGTATAGAGGTTCTGCATCTTTGGCTGCAAAGAATATAATCAGTCTAATTTCAGTGTTGACCATCTGGTGATGTCCATGTGTTGAGTCTTCTCCTGTGTTGTTGGAAGAGGGTGTTTGCTATGACCAGTGCATTCTCTTGGCAGAACTCTGTTAGCCTTTGCCCTGCTTCATTCTGTACTCCAACGTCAAATTTGCCTGTTATTCCAGGTGTTTCTTAACGTCCTACTTTCGCATTCCAGTCCCCTATAAGGCCCTACTAACAAGAAACTTAACCTGGAATGGAAAAGGTTTCAAGGGATGTCCCCTAGTTTTTATCTATGAAGGTCATTTTAAATGACATCTCCTATCCCCAGTGCTATAAAACTCAAGAGAGAGCATCCTTGCCTTAGCAGTCCTGGTTCTAGCCCCAGTTTCTCCATTTCTCCTCAGCTAACACCCTAGATTCCTTGAGGTATATCATTATCTGCCTCCTTTTCTTATCTCCCTTCTTTCTCTCCCCCAATTTTTCTTCCTCTTCTGTCTGCTCCCAACTGAAACTGATGTGGGAGGGGGTGGATCAATAACCAGGTACCCAAGTCCATAGGATATCAGCACAGCATTTTATGGCGAGTTAGAAAAAAAGAGAGCAACCCAGGCAGTCAGGCAAGAAAAGGGAAATTTGTTAGAGGAAAAAGAGAGGGTGACTGGCTCTTAAGGAGGACCAGCATCCTCCCTTTCTTACAGAGTCCTTCTTACACCCCACCAGTGAAAAATTCTGAGGGGATGGTCTGGAATCTGAGAAGATTCCACAGCTTGGAGAAGATACGTGCCAGTGAGATAACAGGATGCCATTTGGGCAGTTTGGTCAGTCTCGAGGATCACTGTGATTTATTCTTTGTTTGCTTGGTCCACATAACGAGCCATCTTATCAGTGAGACCCCATGTGGACCCTATCAAGCATGAGAAACTCAGAACCTCAGAAACACCTTGCTAGGGAAGCCTCCCCCTCCTCATGTAAAACAGCAGCACTTACTATCTGAGAAAATGAACAGTAAGAGCCTCAGTTTATAGCAGCCTCCAGATCCATGGCTGAAAGACTGGCTTACCAAATAAAGTCCAAACCAGGGCAATTTCAAAAGTAATAAAGCTGCTATTAATAATTATGACAGGACTGAAGACACAAATGAAGACTGTCACAGCAAACACATGCTCTCCTTAGAGAAAAGTCATAGCAAATGATCAGCTTACACTGTCAGCCAGAAATCACACTATCCTTAAAAAGCTGCATATTTTGTGTGAGCAGAGATCACTGGAGTCGGATAGAGGTGACATGAGCCCCAAACCTAGCATTAACCGGCTGTGTGATTTTAGGCAGGTTACTTCCCTTCTCTGAACCTCAGTTTCCTTATCTGCAAAACAGAGGTAGAATTAATTGCTACTTCAGAAGGCTTACCAAGGCATTCCTAGATCTAAATCCAGAATACTGAGATTATTATAGAACAGAAACAAAACCAACAAAATGGAGCGCTTTCTTGTTGCTCTGTGATCGCCAGCAAAGTGTCTAACTAGTGATCGCTGGCTTTGATTACAAAATTAACCAGTTTGAGAATCTGATGAAAGCCCTGGACCTCGGACCTCTTCCCAGGACAAACGTCCAATGTTTTACAGGTGGCTTTAGGGGCCTCCCTTACTCCTATCCCAAAGGTCACCATGAACTAACTCTCCAAGGCAGTGCTATCTAATAGAAATATAATGTGAGCCACATATATAGTTTAAAATTTTCTAGCAGCCACTTTTAAAAGCTGAAAAACAAAGAAAACTGATTTTAATAATGCATTTTATTTAACCCAGTTTATTTAACCCAATATAGCAGTAAAATTTCATTTCAACATGTAGTGAATATAAAAAATCCAAATTTTAAAATGTATTTAAGGTATTTTTTAATATATATTTTTCATAAATTTCAAATTTCATGAAACTTTAATATATTTTTATCACTTTTTTCATATTTTAATATATTCTAATATGTCTTTCATTTTTAATAAGACATTTCATATATTTTAATATATTTTTCAAAATATTTTAATGTATTTTTCTTCAAAATCCAGTGTGTGCTTTGTACTTATCGCACATTTCAGTTTGTGTTAGCTACATTTCAGGTACTTGATGGTACATGCAGCTCATGGCTATTGTATTGGACAACATAGATCTGTGGTCATTTTTTAATGTGTGGCATTCAGACCCATCTGAATCTTCTGGTGAAAAGCATAGACTCCTGGGACTTCCTGGTGGCCCAGTGGCTAAGACTTTACACTCCCAGTGTAGGGGGCCCTGGTTCTATCCTTGGTCAGGGAACTAGATCCCACATGCCACAACAAAGACCCAGTGCAGCCAAATAAATACATTAATTATTTTTTAAAAAGATAAGAAAGCTAGGCTTCAGTTACTTTTTAAAAAATAAATAAAAGTACAGACTTTTGTATCCCAAGACCAGAGATCCTGATTCAGCACATCGGCACTCTATCCAACACTCCAAGGTGATTTTTATAAGAATCAGATTTAATGTATTATCAAGTGATGTAGGTATTTGACATGTTTTTAAATCTATTCATCTTCATTTTAAGAAATTAATGAAAAGTAATACCAGGAGATGTGCCTGGAGAGGAAAAGGAAAAGCAAGAACAGAAGACAAAAGGGGAAAGGGAAGAGATGAAGCAGACATTCTGGCCTAGATGGTTAGCAAGCAGAACCGCACAGGTCTTAGGAGCTAGGAGTGAATTATGTCTTTCCCGCCCCACAATCCAGTAATCCCACTCAAGAAGGGCAGTCGGAGGTGAGTGGGGAAGGGAAACGCTTTACCCCTGAGACAAGCACTTGGGAACAGGTGAATTTGATGTTGGAGCTCAGTGAGGATGAGGAACTGGGAGAACATGGGGCAGTCAGCTGCTGCTAAGTCACTTCAGTCGTGTCCGACTCTGTGCGACCCCATAGACGGCAGCCCACCAGGCTCCCCCGTCCCTGGGATTCTCCAGGCAAGAATTCTGGAGTGGGTTGTCATTTCCTTCTCCAATGCATGAAAGTGAAAAGTGAAAGTGAAGTCGCTCAGTCGTGTCCGACTCTTAGCCACCCCATGGACTGCAGCCTACCAGGCTCCTCCGTCCATGGGATTTTCTAGGCAAGAGTACTGGAGTGGGGTGCCACTGCCTTCTCCAGGGCAGTCAGAGGAGATGGAAAATTGAGCTGCAGACTGCGGGCTGAGTCCAGGTCACAAAGCAGAGCCACGCGGACCCGGGAAGGGAGGCTGGCTGGGGAAATCTCCATGCTCAGAGGCCAGATTACATTGTATTCCCATCCAAAGTAGTTGTGGGAACAGACTTGCTGGGTGGCTGAGGAGCAAAATTAACGGGTAGATAGAATAAGACAATGATGGGCTAGAGCCCCCAGCACTAGCACTGAACAGCCCATTTAGCTTACCTCTTCCCAAACTTTGTGGTCAGTGACATCAGGTCAGTAGCTTAAAATCAGCCACAGTGGGAGTATTTACATCATGGAATCAGTAAATGCTATAAATTTATTTGTGTGTGTGTGTGTTTGTGTGGAGAGCTGATCAGCTTCTAAACATACCACTGGGAAAAGTCCCAGCTCCCAAAGGAGAAGCTCCCAACAGATAAAGAAAACAAGCAAATTTGAGCCATTTGTCCTTTGTACCCAAAAGGGAAAATGAATTTTTAAAAAGTAAACACGTGTTGCTTCCTAAAACATTATAGTAATAATTAAAAAAATTGAGTCCCTGATGGTCCAGTGACAAAGATTCCACGCTTCCAATGCAGGGATCCCAGGTTCTATTCCACATTGCCACAGCTAAGATTTTGCATGTCGCAGCTAAAGATCCTGAATGCTGCAACAAAGGTCCTAGATTCCCTGTGCCGCAACTAAGACCCAGCACAGCCAAATAAATAAATACTTTTTTTAAAACTGAAAAAACATTTTGCTTCCCTAGGAAAGCAGGTGAATAAGATGAGAGCAACCTTGGCATTTGGGGTGAAAGTAAGAAAAAAAATAGCCCAGGAAAAAATATGACCTCAAGTACCAAGGTTAGAAGACACCCAGCTAATGTGGAGTCTATGTGTATATATGAGAAAGAGAAACAGAAGGGGCGGGGGTGTGGGGCCAGAAGACTAGCCCAGGGCCACGTGTCAGGTTAAGTACCACATTCAGTCCTGTGGCTCTAAAGGGTTACCTCTCAATTGTAGCTGGTTTGAATCATTTACCTCTTCCCGCCCTCCTTCCATTCACTTCTGCCTTCCAGATTGCCTAGATTGGAAATGGCTATCTCAGGGTAAGGATCAATTCTGGAAAAGATATGGATGGCCGGAAGCCTTGCCTCTCTGAAAGAGAAAGCCTCCCTCAGCCTTTCATCTGTCACCGTGGAAAGTTACTGAGCACTAGGCAAATGAACCCAGCAAGGGGATCTTTTTTTGGAGTTTCACCTGCTGTGTTTCTGAGGGTTTTTATTCAGTCTTGGTCTGAAAGCTGATAGTTACAGAGTTAACTCCAGACAACATAATTCCCATCTCATTTCCTACCCTAAGGCTCCAGCTTTATTTTGGGGGGCTCCAAAATCACTGCAGATGGTGACTGCAGCCATGAAATTAAAAGACGCTTGCTCCTTGGAAGAAATGTTATGACCAATCTAGACAGCATATTAAAAAGCAGAGACATTACTTTTCCAACAAAGGTCCGTCTAGTCAAGGCTATGGTTTTTCCAGTGGTCATGTATGGATGTGAGAGTTGGACTGTGAAGAAAGCTGAGCGCCAAAGAATTGATGCTTTTGAACTGCGGTGTTGGAGAAGACTCTTGAGAGTCCCTTGGACTGTAAGGAGATCCAACCAGTCCATTCTGAAGGAGATCAGCGCTGGGTTTTCTTTGGAAGGACGGATGCTAAAGCTGAAACTCCAGTACTTTGGCCACTTCATGTGAAGAGTTGACTCATTGGAAAAGACTCTGATGCTGGGAGGGATTGGGGGCAGGAGGAGAAGGGGACGACTGAGGATGAGATGGCTGGATGGCATCACGGACTCGATGGACGTGAGTCTGAGTGAACTCCGGGAGTTGGTGATGGACAGGGAGGTCTGGCGTGCTGCGATTCATGGGGTTGCAAAGAGTTAGACACGACTGAGCAACTGAACTGAACTGAACTGAACTGAAGGCTCCAGCTATGCCTGGGACTATATTAGATATGTAGTTCAAACAATCTTGGATTAAATGAAAGGAAGGCCATCTGCTTGGGGCAAAATCCCCATCATGGGACATAGCTGTTTCTGTAGTCATAGAGAAATAATGTCACTACCAAACTTTTCTATAGCATACACAATTTATAAAGTGTTTGCACATATTTTATTAAATAATAAATTAAATACTGCTGAAGTCAGTTACTACTATGGTCTTCCCTTTGCACAAGAGGACATTTGCTCAGAGCGGTTAAGTAATTAGAAGAGCTGATTTGGAACCCAAGGATTTGGATTGCGTGTATCATGCTCCCCCAGGAAACACAGTCCACAGGCTGGTTATCCTGAGCCCATTCACAGGAAGACTTACCTGTAATTCTTACCTGTAATTCTCCCCAGCTGGCCATCGTACATCTTTCCAACAAACCCAGCTATGTGGGCTCCTAGACTTACTCCAATCATGTAAATGTCATCCAGAGAAGCTCCTTCTGCCTGGAATTTCAAGAGGTCCATTGTTAAAAATTGTGAGGGACCAAGGAGTTGACAATACCTGGAGAAATTTCCTAACGGTTGGCTTTGGAGAAACATTTCTAAGCACTTTATGTCCATCATCTTATTAAAATGTCACAACACCCCCACAAACTAGATGTTATTCTTTTGATTATACAGATGAGGAAACTAACTGACTGGGCTGAAGTCATCTTCCCAAGGTCAGACAGCTGCTGGGAGGGAGCAGGGCAGAATTCAAACTGGTCTGTCCAAATACAAACCTGTGCCTTAATTTTTATGCCATGGTGTTTCCATTCGTGCTTCTTCTAGGAACCAAGCTGAGACATCTTAAAGCCTTCCCCACTGAGAAGAAGGGCAACCAAATATTTCAATGAACTCCTTTATCTTCATTCTGGCTTGGTTAATGAATTACTATGGAGAAGGAAGGAAGGAAAGAAAGGGGCAGGGCATACTGTCCATAGTCCTGGGATAGCTGGTCATGAGTCATTTTATTATTCCCTTTCCCAAGGGCTGTGGCTTAGCTGAGGAGCTCATGTAAAATTTATGTCACCCCTGGCCACAGTGGCCACCAGGTGTGGCTCTCTGAAATAGTCCCGATGTCAAATCACTTTTTATCAGATTGGGTATATCAGTTTTGGTTTGGGATAATCTGATCTCTAAACTTTTGGTGTGTCTAGGAAAAGGAAGAGCTATGGAAGTTGAGGAAATTCTGAGCACTTCAGTGCTCAGGAAACCTCTCCTACCCATTAGGTAACTTTATATGAGTTAGAAAAAGACGTCCCTTCCCCAGGACACCTTGCTGTCATTCACTAGAAAATTATTATGATAGATATATAAATCTACAGTGTCTACAGAGACAATGGTGGTCTGCAGATGGATTCCCCCTGCAGTGCACAACCTACACAACCATACCTATGGGCCTTCCCTTCAGCCCTTCCCTTCACCCTCCTGGGGGCTTATTCAAATAACATTTGTTAAACACTGCAAAAATAGTCCTCCTGATCACTGTAGATATCTCTTGGCTTTAAATATCCAGATAATGAGCCAATTTCAATTTGGCTCTGAAACATCTAAGAGAATTCCTCCTTACCAACATTAGGTCGATAAATTCCTTCAAGACTGTTGCCACTTTTCTGGTCTTACTAGAAGCATGGTTGTACATTACAGTTGTAGCTCCTCGATTCCAATCAACAATAACCACATTCATGTCTTCTACAGAGAGCAAACCCTCTACTAAGTCCTCTATCCATACTGGAGGAGAGCCGGTTGGCCTGAATCCATGGACCACAAAGGTGGTTTTCTTAGTCACGTTCAAGTTCCCCAAAACTGTGGAGTTGATGGCTTGTGCGCAGGTTGGGTTTCTCCTTGTGTAGAGCATCAGCTTCACATTTAGTCCCGTTCCAACCACTGCACTGTGAAAACTCAGTTTGGTGAATGAAGAACATGTTTCATCTGTGTCTGAAAATAAAAATTAGATGGTATCATGACAGTTCTTTCCTTAGACAGACATCAAACAAGAGTTCTGTGCTACACTCACTGGAGTTCTTTCCATGTGTCTTCAAGTACCTAGCAAGAGGCTGGATCTAGTTGAATAAAGTTTAAACATCATATCTGATTTAGAGTTCATAAGAAGTGTCTTCTTTTTCAAAAAAAATCATTTTTTGAAACCCTACCCTCTTTTGAGGTATAACCGAAAAGTTACGTTAGTGAAGCCTTCTCCAACTCTCCCAGCCTTAATTACTGTCTGTCCTTCAACCCAGAACTCCCCAGCTCCTCTCTGTGCCACAATGACAGCACAATGAAGACATTTTCAGGGATGTACTATGGATATTTCTTTATATGGATGTCTGTCCTATAAGACCACAGTCTCCTTGAAATGGTGGCTTATGATTAATCTCATATATCCATCACAGTGCCCAGCACATAGTAGACGACTTGGTAACTGAATCTGTGGGGTCCAAGCATCTTTCCTTGTCTACAACTCCCAACTGCAACGGTGGTGGAGAACATGGTGTGTCTGGCTCTACACCTTTCAAACGCATCTGAAACTCTTAATCATGGTGGCCTTTCTCAGGCCTTTCCTTCTTTGCTCAAGCATCATCTTTAAGCATTCACCCTGCTGACTGGACTTGAAGAACGGCCTTAAAAGAAAGCCTGGGGATGTAAAGAGGACAGCTTAAGATGAGCTTAGAGAGCTTCCTTGGTGGCTAAGCGGTGAGTCTGCCTGCCAATGCAGGAGACACGGGTTTGCTGCCTGGTCCGGGAAGATCCCACATGCAACTAAGCCTGGGCATCGCAACTATTGAGACCATGCTCTAGAGCCTGAAACCACTGAAACCCATGCACCCTAGAACCTGTGCCTCACGACGCAGGAGCCACTGACATGAGAAGCCCAAGCACTGCAACTACAAAGTAGCCCCCTCTCACAGCAACTAAAGAAAAGCCCGTACAACAGTGAAGACCCAGCACAGCCATGAAGAAATAAATCAATAATAAAAAAAAAAAAAAGAAGAGCTAGAGCATCTCATTATGGCAGAAATTGAGATACTGTTTATTTTTATTTTTTTTTTCTTTTTGAGAGTGCTTTATTCAAAAAGATCTAAGTCAGGTGCTTTAAAACATATCAAAATGTTACAGAAATTCACAGTTCCCTACTGAGGACTTGTCCAGTTACATCAAGATATCTAAACACATCAGTTTATAAATTCAGAACCAAACATTGAACAAGGTCATGTACCATTGCTTGAAAAGCAAGTTATGATTATGATAAAAGATACTTCACAAAGCTAAATCAAATGGGGAAACCCTTAAGAAACACTAGCAGTTATACACCAGAAACCAGCAGCTTGGAAAACAGGTCTGCGATCCGCTGGGGAGGCTCCACGGGTAAACTGAGATTCTCCCTTTACAGCTGGTCCATGTCTAGCGCTCGGCTATAACACAGCGGGAGCTGTAACCTCCCACGACAGGGTTGCTGCTGCTGCTGCTAAGTCGCTTCAGTCGTGTCCGACTCTCTGCGACCCCAGGGACGGCAGCCCACTAGGCTCCCCCGTCCCTGGGATTCTCCAGGCAAGAACACTGGAGTAGGTTGCCATTTCCTTCTCCATGAGATACTGTTTAAAAACACCTGTGTCCTCATCCAGGGACACAGGAACCAACCTGAAGGGGCTTCCACTGACCAGATCTGGGATAATTTGAGGGCAACATAATGAAGGACGGTAATGCGTGATAGGCTGCTTGCCTGCCACCCATGTACCCAGCACGGCCGCACACACACACAATTAAGGAGGCTTTGAAATCTCTTACCCTAGAAAAGACATGGTTAAAAAATGGGCCCCAGGGACTTCCCTGGTGGTGAAGTGGATAAGAATCCACCCGGACACAGGTTTGATCCCTGGTCTGGGAAGATTTCACATGCTGTGGACCGACCACTGAGCCCATGCTCCTAGAGACTGCGCTCTGCAATAAGAGAAGCCCCCACAGTGAGAAGCCTGTGCACCCCAAAAAGAGTAATGCCCACCTGCAGCAACTAAGGAAAGCTCTGCAAAGCCACAAAGACCCAGGGAGACATAAATGAATAAATTAATAATTTAAAAAAATTGAGCCCCCAAATCACACATTCGTTCTTGTACTTTATACTAGCTAGTAGATTGTGCAGTGAGGCCTGCTCGCAATGTAAATACTAACTTTTTCTTTTTTTTCTCAGCTTTCTTGAGACCTAACTGACAAATAACACTGAGTAAGTTTAAGGTGTATGACATCATTTTATATTCTATATAGTAAGAAATGATTACCACAATAAGGTTAGTTAACACACTCATCACCTCACCTAGTTACCATGTGTATGTGTGAGAAGAGAACATTTAAAATCAACTCTCAATAAATTTCAAATATACAATACAGTATTTTTAACTACCATGCTGTGTATTATACACCCAAGACTTATTCTTCTATGTAAACATTTTCTCCATAGGTTGGCCCCTTTCATTTTTCCCTTCCTGTAGATTGCTTGTTCCAGGAGAACCTGAACTGAAACTTCTCTGGTGCTTGTAGAGCAAGCCCAACAGTAAATAATTGACTGTGCAGTTAATTATTTTATTGAAAAGGAAGAGTGGTGAAGTAGGGCTGAGCCTGTGGGACTTAGCCATCAGTAAAACTGGGTTTTGTTCCTTGTTGTGTGACTGACTCACCAGGTGGCCTTGGGAAGTTATGTTCTCTTTTGCTCTCTACCTACCGTCCAAGAGAGTTATGTGGTGGATATTAATTATGAATGAGGTCATATTGGGGAAGATAGAGTGCCCTTTCCAAAGAAGGAGATTGCTTAGTTACTGTTTGTTCATTTTGAGCCAAATGAGCAACACTAGGCCAATGTGTCATAAAACCACGTATCTGAGTACTTGGAAGGCTTAGAGATGCGTCCTGAAGTTTGGGGCCAGAGCTGTTTTTCAGCAGCAACTGCCAACTTTAATGTCTACAAGATGGGTGATCTTTTTGGCCTGCTGAGTCCTTTCTAGAAGCCCTTAAAGTTGACAGTTACTGAAGGGCAAGAAGGGCAGAACACATAAATATTTATTTTTCACTTGATAGAACCGCTGTGACTTCAAGTAGTTTTAAATGTCTTAGTTATGTTTATAATGGCATTGCGCTCTGGAAAAGGCCATTGCTTTTGCTATGTGGATTCTGCCTGTCACTCTTTTGGTTTTTTCCATTGTATTTTCTTTCTCATGCTGGGAAGTTTATAGCCCGCTTCAATTTTTCTGGCAAGAAAAAATTGATCTCCATAACTTTATATGAAATCCTTTTGTTTCTATTTTACGGGATGTCAGTGTGTAGATTGTAGGTCAGTGGGCTACACGCAGAAGTGCTCCAGACGTAGGTATATTTATTCAGATTTAATTATGCTCCACTGTGAACCCCTGGCAAGGAGTTTGGGGCATCTGGAAACTGTATTTCAGACTGTTGTGGAGCATATTTTTAACTTCTGCCATGCATCTGGCTGCTGACCTTTGTCAGAACAGTTGTCTTTCCTTACTATGTTCCAGTCCTTGCTTGAGTAACTCGAGACAGTGTCTAATGACTTTCTGATATGAATGATGAGGGCATTAGCATACTTAGTACTTCTCTCTGATCCAGTGTCTACCCCCTGATTTTTATTAGTTATAAAATTACTTTTAGCTCTTCTGGTGATTACTTTTTCAGTTTAAAAATAAATATTTAAGCCTCTATGTACTGGTATATGACTCAGAGAGAGTTTCTGATCTATTTAGTGTTATCTATTCTAGCTCCTCCTAATCTACCAAGAAAGATGAGAAAGCTACTGCTCACTTATTGCCTCCTGTATTGTATATCCTCCTTAACCCTTTTTTAAGAACACAAACACAAATGCACTTGTACAAACATACACTTTGGGTTCCCTCTGTCAAAATACAGTCAGTCCTCTTTATTCATGAATTTCATATTTGTGAGTTCACCTACTCAAAATTTATTTGTAATCCCCCAAATCAAACATTTCTCACCCCTGCTCTGCGTCTCAGTAGTTTGGGTGTGCCTCATCCAGGGGATGCCCACTCCACTCTCTAGGAAGGAGGGCCCCCTCTTTCCCTTTCCCTTCCATGGTTTCTCTTCTCTATCCTCCTCCCTGGTGACAGGTAGACCCTGCCACTTGGGGAAAGGTCAGCAGGGGACCTCTGTTTTGCATTAGAAGCAGAAAACGATTTGGCTTCCACTTTTTTGAAATCCAGCTATGTCAAAAATAAAGCTGACACTTTTAGCCATGGGTCAGTTTTTCAGTTGGTTAAAACCCAGAGGAAAGAGGAGTGTGATTGCCACCCACACCTCAGTAGCAGACTGGAAGCTCTTGAGAGCAGAAATTTTATTTTTAATAAATAAAAAAATTATATAATATTTAATGCATATAAAATAAGAATGCAGAATATTTGCAAGTGATAAAGCACAGTAGTAAACACTCTACCTAAAAACCTAAAATAAAACCCAAATGTATTTGTAACCCCTGAAATCAATACTTGAGGGGCTTTTACAATCATGCACAGACCTGTGCCGAGTGGCAAAAAAAAAAATCTGAGTTGCTCCAAGCGACACTCTCAGCAGTGGTCAAACACACCAACGCTCTGCCTTCTTGTTTCAGCTCTTGCAACAAATGTCCTTTTCCTGGCCTCTTACTGCCACATTTTTTGCTTCTTGTGCCTTTTCTTTGTGATTTCTCTGTTTAAAATCCCCCAAACATAGTCCTCAACTGCTGGCTGGAGTTTCTAAACTCATAAAGGCTGTGATGTTACCTTACAGAGAAAATGTGTTACATAAGCTTTGTTCAGCTATGAGTCATAGTGCTGGCCATGAGTTCAATGTTAGCAAGTCAATGATATATATTAAATATGGTGTCTTTAAACAGAAATACATATAAAATCAGGTTATGTATTGATTGATTAGTCAACACAAGTGCTGTAACCAGAGGCTCCTCAGAACCTAACCCTTTATTTCCCCTCCAAGCAATGGTCCGGTAACTGCTACTTCAGTGTCCAAGTGCCTTTACAGAACAGGAACTGCCATAAATAATGAAGATGAAGTTTATATAAAATTTATCTTCTAGAACTGTATTTCCCTGGTTATGTAGTTTTAGTTCTAGAAAATACAAGATCATTGCTCACAGTGAGTCCTTTGCCTGGCCTTCTCCATTCGCTCCTGAATGACTCACTGTTGCTTTCAAGACAGGCTCCTGGATGGCCCTTCACCCAACCCCAGCCGTGCCCAAGGCTCAAGAAACTTGCATGGGGGACAGAACCAGCCTTAGGAATGACGGACTGCCCTTGATCTAACCCTCACAGGCTCTGAGGCTGGTAGAAACTTGATTTTTTCAATAGGACAATTTTATCCTGTTTCTTTTGTTTGATTGTTCCAAGACATTGCTAGATGCAGTTTGATTAGTTACAACTAAAGTTGACTCTTTTTTTTTAAGTTGGAAAAGTGTGGGGTGGCTAGTGGATAACATATTCACTATATTATTCTCATCTGTAAGTGAATTCCTTGGCCTAAATGATGCTTTATATGCTTTCCCCAGGATTTATAGATATTCTACTTTCTTCTTGTGTTGAATTCCACTCCATTTTTTTCCCTTAAATATTACTTGTTTTTTCATACCACAGACCTGAAACATTTTTTTCCTTTTCTGAAATAACTTCCCCCACTAGCACCGAAGTTCCAAGATAACTAATCTATTTGTCCATTTATCCAGTCTTATGTTCCCAGTGCCAAGAACAGGGCCTGCTTCAACTATTTCCTGGATAAATGGATATCAATCTGTTAACGCATTAGTCAGCCATTCAGAATGATTCATATAAATACCATATAGTGTATGACATAATGTTTATAAAGAAGCATGAAATGCATTGTGACTGAAATTATTAGAAATATATCTGCAGGAGATACAGCCTGGAAAATCATATGCAAACAATAGGTTGTGCACTCCACTGCAAAGTTCTTTTTTTTTTTTCATCGCAAAGTTCTTTGTTTAAAATTGCTTTAAGTTATTAAGCCTTTTCCTCTCAGAATTAACACCATTTTTAAAAGGATATATTACATTTATCTTATTTTGGACTACGTTACAAATTAGTTTAAGCTTCTCTAGGGCAGGCACTGTGTTGTTTTTAGTCTAGAAGTGTGTACCCAGCACCAAGCTCAAGAACTTGTCTTGTTGTTGGGCCTGGAATTCTCAGGCAATTTGGAGAGCATGTAAGGAGTAGATATATGTGAGTAGCAAACTTGTTACATTGCTTCACATGGTTCTTTACATTTTACTTTGGGCTTCCCTGGTGGCTCAGACTGTAAAGAATCTGCCTGTAATATGAGAGACCCAGGTTTGATCCCTGGGTTAGAAAGATCTCCTGGAGAAGGGAAGGGCTACTCACTACAACTGAGCAACTCTCTCTCTCTCTCTCTCTCTCTCTCTCACACACACACACACACACACACACACGCCTTCAGAAAGCAAACCTCGTTATTTCGTTGTTTTGTTACGAAGTCAAGTTTGCTCAGAGGTAGTATTAACAGCTCAGCAGAACATGTTAAACTGGTTTCTAAAGCTTAACCTCTTCTATTAGAGTTTACTTGAAAGGGGAGAAACTTTGCCTTTACTCTTCAGACTACTTTGAAACTCAATCCCTTTGAAATGGCATTTCCTGTTGACAGTCGGAAAATTACAGTTAGATGGGTGATGTCTCCCATCCAGAGATGAATTCAGACCCTTGTGTAGGGCAGGCCTGATTATCATTTACTGTCTTCCTTCTGCTAAATTAAAAGGAACATATTCAAATAGGATATCAGGAAAAGCTAGCTATAACATGTTTAGAGATAAATTATATGTGCCTGAGATACTTTATTATAATTTAATACATGACTGCCTATGGGCCAAATCCAGCCATGACCATTAGCATATTGTCTTTAGTTGTTTTTTTGGTATAAGGCAAAATTGAGTGGTTTAACAGTGACCACACTCCCACAGAGCTGAAAATATTTACTATCTGGCTCTTTACAGAAGTTTGCCAGCTTTGGCTGAATATCTTAACCAAATTTTCCAGGCAAGAATACTAGAGTGGTTGCCATTTCCTACTACAGGGGATCTTCTTGATCCAGGAATCAAACCCATGTCTTTGGCATCACCTGCACTGGCAGGCAAATTCTTGACTACTGCACCACCTGGGAAGCCCTTCCCAACTCTGGTCTAATGTCTTACACAAAAATAGAGCACAATTTTGGAAAGAGCCTGGGTTTTGGAGACAGTCCTACGTTTGAAGTTCAACGCCATTGCCTACGAGTTATGTGATTTCTCTTAATTAATTACCTAACCTCTCCAGGCCTCAGTTTTGCATGCGTAAAATGATCGAAATAATGCCAATCTGTCAGGCAGTGCTTTGCAGAGTCATAGTGAGCCCAAGGCAAAAGAAAAAAACACACCATGTAAATGTATGCATTTACATGTGCGTGCTAAGTTACTTTTGCTAAGTTACTTCAGTCCTGTCTGACTCTTTGCGACCCTACGGACTGTAGCCCACCAGGCTCCTCTGTCCATGGGGATTCTCCAGGCAAGAATACTAGAGTGGGTAGCCAAGCTCTTCTCCAGGGGATCTTCCCAACCCACGGATCCAACCTGCATCTCTTATGTCTTCTGCATTGGCAGGCAGGTTGTTTACCACTAGCACACCTGGGAAACCCATACATATTTATATAAGTATACACACATTTATCAAAATAGCCTCCCATGTTTTGAACCAAGTGAAAAATAGCCCTTCATTATTTAATCTGTTCATACACTGTGGTCACCTCATAATATAAACCACCTAGCAAGGAAGTAAGTTGTCATGGACCCAGAAATGCAAGACAATTAGAAATGATTTTTTCTGTTGTACAATAACACCGACAAGTAAAGTGATCAGTAATATATCTTAGTAAAATGTTTGACAATTCTATTCATCATAGATTTGTATTGATTTTGATCTTTTAAAAATATTGCATTAACATATCATCTATGCATGATAATATACATTATTAATGATGTGCATAATATCATTTGCATTAAATATTAAATGACAGTAAAATATTTAGATATTAAAGTATCCCTTGTGTTGCATTAAAATATTACAAAAATAGACTATTTTATTGCATTAAAAAGTCATAAGTTGACTTATCTTGATTACTATTTTGGTGTCCCTTCCAAATGTTGCACTTGGTGAGTGCTTTACTTGCCACACTCTAATCCCAGCCTGGCTGTCAGGTCTGATGTGAGAATGAGAGAAAATGCCTGTGAAGTATCTAAAGTGTTACATGATACATTGTAGATGCCAAAAAACTAGCAACTATTTTATTTATTTTTCTGTTTATTTATTTGGCTGTGTCAGGTCTTAGTTGCAGCATGTGGGATCTAGTTCCCTGACCAGGGATTGAACCCGGGCCGCCTACATTAGGAGTACGGAGTCTTAATCATTGGACCACCAGATGTTATTGCTGTTCTCCAGCCACTAAATCTTGTCCGACTCTTCACAACCCCATGAACAGCAGCATGCCAGGCTTCTCTGCCCATCACTATCTCCCTGAGTTTTAACATATCTCAAATTTATGTCCTTTGAGTCAGTGATGCCATCCAACCATCTCATCCTCTGTTGCCCACTTCTCCCCTTGCCCTCAGTTTTCCCCAGCATCAAGGTCTTTTCCAAGGAGTCAGCCCTTTGCCTCAGGTGGCCAGAGTATTGGAGCTTCAGCATCAGTCCTGCCAATGAATATTCAGGGTTGATCTCCTTTAACATTGACTGGTTTGATCTCCTTGCTGTCCAAGGGACTGTCAAAAGTCTTCTCCAGCACCACAGTTCGAAAGTGTCAATTCTTCTGCACTCAGCCTTCTTTATGGTCCAACTGTTACATCCATACATGACTACAGAAAAAACCATAGCATAGACTATACAGACCTTTGTCAGCAAAGTGATGTCTCTGCCTTTTAAAACACTGTCTAGATTTGACATAGCTATTCTTCCAAGGAGCAAGTTTCTTTCAACTTCATGACTGCAATCATCATCTGCATTGATTTTGGAACCCTAGAAATCTGACACTGTTTCCACATTTTCCGCATCTATTTGCTATGAAATGATAGGACTGGATGACATGATCTTAGTTGTTTGAATGTTGTGTTTGAAGCCAGCTTTTTCCACTCTCCTCTTTTATCTTCATCAAGAGGCTCTTTAGTTCCTCTTCACTTTCTGCCACTTTTGACCACAAGGGAAGTCCCCCAAACTAGTAATTGTTAATGATATTGATAAATTGGGTTAATAGTATTGATCTCATAGGATTATGAAGACTAAATAAATAAATCACTTAGTATGAAATTTAACATAAAACAAGTGCTAAATAAATTCCTTCCTTCCATCATTTTAGTTTCCTTAATTCAACCAAGGATTTGGAAAAGGGAAGCTTTATTAGCCAGTATACAAATGAGGTTCTTCTCCCTGACAAGGTAAAACAAATAATCTATTTGGATCATCAATTTGCTCATATTAAAATAAAGTTGGTCCCTTATTCCTAACCATTTAGCCCACTCTAGCATTCCTTTAGGAAATGAAATTCTAAGATCTTTAAACTAGCTGATTTGAGAGGATAAAAGGTCCTTTGAAAGGACAAGAGGTTATCTACCTAAGAAAACAAATTCTCCAGGACTTTCTTACTAACCAAAGACAAACTTGATTTAAAAAAATTAATATATCAAGAAATTTACATTTCTTTTAATTAAAATATCTGAAAATAGGGACTTCCCTGATGGTCCAGTGGTTAAGAATCCACCTTGCAATGAAGGGGCAGTTGCAAGGAATTACGATCCCATATGCCTCAGAGCAGCTAAGCCCATGAGTCTCAACTACTAAGCCAGAGTGCCACAGCTAGACAGCCTGTGTGCTGCAACTGCCACCTGATCCGACACAGCCAGAAAAATAAACTAAGAAATTTTTTTTTAAAGACCTGAAAATAACCATACTTTCAGTTCAGTTCAGTTCAGTCGCTCAGTCATGCCCGACTCTTTGCGACCCCATGAATCGCAGCATGCCAGGCCTCCCTGTCCATCACCAACTATACTTTACTCTTGTAATTAGAATGTTAATCAGATAGGTGTTTTTTCACCTTTATATCAAGCAGATTTTTTTGGCTAATAAATACCTTTTAGGTAACAAACATGGTTCCACATGCTACAATAAGGATGAATCTTGAAAATACTATAACATGTGAAAGATGTCAGTCACAAAAGACCACATATTATATGATTCTATTCATATGAAATGTCCAAAATAGGGAAATCTATACAGACAGAAAGTAGATTAGTGGTTGCTTAGGGCTTGGGGATGGGAGGAGATGGCGAGATGGGGTACATTAAAAGGTATTCAGTTCCCTTTTGAGGTCATGAAAGAGCTCTAAAATTAACTGGTGACAGTGGCAAATATCTGTGAATCTATTAGAAAACACTCTAAATGGGTGGATTGCATGGTATGTGAATAATATCTTAATAAAACTGATTTTTTTTAAAATTGCTCCTGTAATTTCACACTTTCATGGAAAGAATTTTTAAAAAGGGTGGGGCTTCCCCGGTGGCTCAGTAATGAAGAATCTGTCTGCCAATGCAGGAGACACAGTTTCAATCCTGGTCCGGGAAGATCCTACATACCTCGGAACAACGAAGCCTGTGCACCACAACTCCTGAGCCTGTGCTCTAGAGCCTGGGAAATGCAACTGCAACGGCTGAAGCCCATGCTTCCTGGAGCCTCGAGCTCCACAAGGGAAGCTACTGCAATGAGAAGTTCACATGCTGCAGAGAGTAGCCTCCACTTGCTGCAACTAGAGGAAAAGAAACCCGAGCAGCAACGAAGACCCAGTACATCCAGAAATAAATAGATAAAAAAATTTTTTTAAGTGAAAAAAGATAAAAAAAGTCTTGGAGGTGACTGGGCAGAAGTTTCATTTTTCGGTCACAGTGAAATCAGGCTCCTAATTTTCCAGTTTGCTTTCTTTCACCTTGGAAACTGAGGTTGACAGACCTCCATTTTCTACCACTGCAAGCTAAATAAAGCCCTGGCTAGCTGTTTCTGTGCAAAATAAATTACTCTTATTCTCAGCCTTAGGGACTAAATATAACTATCATTTTGTTTTACCACAGAAAGTTGAGTTAGTTACACAAAATGTCCTCTTGGTTGGAAAGACATCTCTTGTTTTTATCCACCAGCTACATTTCCTTAGGCTACAATCAAAAAAACAGGGAGAAATCTATTTCCCTAGATTGGCTTATTTTGAGTGAGTCTCAGTTGGATAGAAAAGTGTGATTCCCTCAGACTGATCACTGACAACCTTGCTTCCTTTCTGATATAAACTTCCAAGGGATCCTTTGGCTCTGTATTCGCAAGATACACTGCCTTGATGCTAAATGCCCATGCTATCCTGGGGTCATGCTCAGTTCTGGCTTTTGGCTTCTACTTGCCTTTAGAAGAACCGATTTCAGCTCCCACGTGTCTGATTGGGGAAAACTCCTACAGAAAGAGGAAACTCTTCATTCACATCCAAAGAGGTGTCTGTGAAGGGAGACGATGGAACTGTAGGCGGAAATACCCCACCGATAAAGCAATTGTGAGTGGGGCAAGAGGACAGAAGGCTCTGAGGTTCGATGAGAGTCAGTGAACAAAGACAGGTTCCTATTAAACTTCTCCATGTGGTTGAGTCAGCTTATCAAAAGTCAAAGTGTCAATTTCTCTCAGACGCATGATTGGTGAAGTTCAGTTCACCAACCTCCAAACCCCCGTGACGGCAGTAAAATTCTACCTAATTTCACCCTGATGCACCATATTGAGTCAGGAAGTAAAACAGGGAGGGTCTGACTTATACTTCTTTCCTGTCAAGTTTTAGGTTTCAAGGCATGCTCCAGCTCTCATTTCGCCCACCTCTAAACATGACGCAAATGTGTATGAATAACTTCTTTAGAACAGAGGTCCACAGACAGGTATATTGACTCGATGCTGCCTAAAAATACTGAGATTCAGATGTAGATGAAGGAATACACTGTTGAATGTTTAGCCTTCTGGGCAGTGGATGCCAAGTCAGTGTTCAGGACACACAGCCCACCACATGTTGACTGATGGAGCCAGGAGCTTTCCAGAAACCCACACTTGAGCACACTCTTAAGCTTGCTTAAAAACATTGTTCTGCAGGAACTTCCAAAAGTCTCAGAAATAAACATCTATTTAGTCCAGAAATTTTGACTTGGAGAAATTAGAAAATGAGTTGGACTCCTACTTTGAAGAGAGAAGCGGAAGGGGAAGGTGACATGTTCCTGCAATGAAATTCTACTAATTTTTCTTTTTAATCTGAAAAGTAACTCAGTTTACATTTTTTATGCAGAGAACACCACCAAATTTGGCATTAAAAATCCATCCTGAGCCAGACTGAGATGGGTTCACAGTTAGCCAGGGCCAAAATTGATGGAATATCTTTGTTTCTCTTTTATACTGGCAGAGACAGGCAAGAAAAAAATGGGCTGAATGCCTTCTTCATTGGAAGGATGTCTGTGCTTTTAATGACCAGCTTGAATTTCTTTAGGATATAACCCAGAAAACAAATGAGATGCCAAATTTCCTTACTCTTATCTCTTAATCATGTGCAAAAAATATGCACCTTCATGCACCTCTTAGTCACCTTTGTTTCTCCTGGAGACAGGTGAGTCACACAGTGGCGTGCACGCACACACACACACACACACACACACCGAGTTATAAATCATTCTGAAGGGAGTTTCCAATATTTGAGGAGATAATTCTTTCTCTAATTTGGCACAAAGGTATTCTCTAGGAAAATATCTACCTAGTTTTGCACAAGTTGTTATAGGTCAAAATTTTGATAGCAGGGTAACTTTAAAAATTACTTATGAACACAACATTGTACATCAACTATAGTCCAGGATAAAATTTTTTAAAAAAATTATAACATTTATCAGCCTCTCTTCCTTGAACCACCTGCAAGCCAAAAAGTGTTGTGAATTTGTTTAATATGCAGATTCCAGGACCTCACCCCAGACCCCGCTGAGTCTGGATCTCTGGAGATACTCTGCATTTTCAACAAATTCTGCAAATGATTCTAGAGTGTGCCAGCCATTGCTTCGTACTCTGGTAAGAGTACGGCCAAAATTCCCATCATGATTTCATGAAGGTTAGAGCAACAAAATAAAAATCTCTGAAAGTAAAAGACTTGTATTCTTGGGATTTCAGAATCACATCTTAATCACTTGTTCATTTTTGGACTGCAAGCCAAGGAAGGGAAAAACAATAAGTAACTGTATCTGTGATTGATAATTTCTGCTTATTATTTAATATCCGCCCCCATGAAAGTTCTCAGATCACGGTTTTGCAAATACTAAGAAGACTGGATTTAGCTTACAGCAATAATTAAGTATTTTCCTTCTAGCTATGGAAGTTTATCATGATGTATCTTGATCTGCTTGGGTTCCATTAGTTAGCAGTGGGTCTTGTGGAATGACTTAAAGCAAGACTTCACTGATCAGATAATGTTAAGGAAAACCTTTCCACATGGCGTTAGTGGTAAAGAACTAGTAAGAGACATGGATTCGGACCCTAGGTTGGTAAAATCCTCTGGAGGAGGGCATGACAACCCACTCCAGTACTCTTGCCTGGAGAATCACATGGACAGAGGAGCCTGGCAGGCTGCAGTCCATAGGGTTGCACAGAGGCAGGCATGACTGAAGCAACTTAGCACGCAAAAAGGCAGGTCAATGGTTACCAGATGGGGGAGGGATAAATTGGGAATTTGAGGTAAACTGACATGCAGAGACCTTCTGTATAGCACAGGGAACTATGCTCACTATCTTATAATAACTTATCTTACTCATGCTCAGTCGCTTAGTCCTGCTCGATTTTTTGCGAACCCCTCCAGGCTCCTCTGTCCATGGAATCTTCCAGGCAAGAAGACTGGAGTGGGTAGCCGTTTCCTCCTCCAGGGGATCTTCCCAACCCAGGGACTGAACCCGCGTCTCCTGCGTCTCTTGCACTGTAAATCAACTAGACTTGGTCTTAAAAATTAAAAAAGATATTTTAAAAGAGGCAGGTCACAAAAAATTAAGTTCCAACTTTGTAACTGAAATATATAATGGGAGACTTGAAGAAAGTACCCACAAAATGCCATCAGGTTCTTGTATTAAGGTTAGTTCCCACTCCCCTTTAGCTATCTCTAAATCTATTTTACTTAAAAAAAATTGTGACAATAAACACAAACTTTAAAATGGTGACCTCTCAATTTAAAATATTATCAATATTTTATTTTTTGTTTTTTTTTAAATGTATTTGTTTATTTTAATTTATTTAAAATTTAATTAATAGATTTTAATTTATTTTAATGTCTCTTTACAATAATTTAATTCATTCATTTTAATTGGAGGCTAATTACTTAACAATATTGTAGTGGTTTTTGCCATACATTGACATGAACCAGCTACTAGCGTACATGTGTCTCCTATCTTGAACCCCACCTCCCCCCTCCCTCTCCAAATATTATCAATATTTTAATTTTAACTTACTATTAAATCAACTTCAAAAGCACAAATTTTAAAAAAAGCACAAATTAAGAAAAATTTATTGTAAGCCTGAAATACTAACAAATAATTTTTCCATTTCCCATTGAAACTATTTACAGGCATACATACATGATTTTGGCATGATTTTACAACTAAGTTGTAATCTTAGTTTACCTACAAATTTGAGTTCTGCTTTTTTGACTTCTTTTATAATATGACATGTTATATTATAAACATGGTTGCACATTTCTGCATAGCCTCAGAATTATTTGGAAGGTTACGTATTTTAAAAAGTTGTTACATTGTACTTTATCCATTCCTGCATGTAGAAACATTTCTGTTGTATCTAGTTTAGAGATTACAGATGACATAGAATCATCTTTGTATAAAAGATTCTTTTTGTTTCTTTTATAAGATATTTCTTTAGAACAAATTCTCAGCAATGGTTTTACTAGTTCAAAGGACATGAACATTTTTATGGGTCCTAATGTATAGCATACTTCCCTTCGGAAAAATTATACCAATCTTCATTACTTAAACTATGTGAAAAAGTACTGGATTCTAAAAACCTGAGAAGTGCTGAGCTTTTTATTTAATTTTTTTCATTTAATTGTTGTTACTTTGTTGCAAACATTACTGTGTTAATTTTTATTTATTCATTATGATTAATAATTTTGTATATATGTATGCCTGTAAGTACAATAATTTTAAGTTATCAATATACCAGACACCATTCTGAGAGGTTTTACACATATAAAATCATGGGTTTTTTTTTAATGAAAATAATTTAAAAGAACATTTGATGCATGAAAGCTATAAAAACCTACACTGTCTGTAATGGATATTAAAGTAAAAATTTTAAATCCCCAGGAAATAAATGATCTTAATTCATAGTAGAAAAGCACAGAAAAATTAACTATGAAAGAAAGCAACACTACTCTAGATTTTTCAGCATATTTCATTTTTGTACATCAGAACAGGCTAATTGAAAGGAATAATAGTTTCTTTTACTACTGAGGAAAAAGAAAGTCTTTTCAGAAATAGAAAAAGGTTACTCTATATCTTCTTTCCTGAAAAAAAAATAACTGTGTGACACTTGGAAAGTCTAGTGAAGGAACTAGGATGAGAAAATGACAGTAAGAGTAAATTTTTAAAAAACAATTAAGAAAACTATTCAATAAATAAATGACTTACCTGATCTCACTAAGCACATCAAACTGAGGAGGAAGTATAATCTCAGCATATGGAAAGTGCAGCCCATGTGTGTCACATTCACAAGAAGGATTTTCTTCCCAGAGTCTTAGCCTCTGCACTCAGAGCTTAGATAACTAACCCCGACGACGTGCGGTGACAACAGGAAGTTCCCCAGGGACTGCAGGCGGGTCCCAACCCTTTCAGGATATGTGACTCCTCCTCCTTTCAATAAAAGGTCAGGTGTATTTCTCCTTGCACAATTTGATGCAGATCTAGATATTATAATACGTATTTGCAGAATGACGTGTTCAAAATAGTTTCATTCCTTGTGGGCGGTTTATTAGTTGTTTGGCTTGGTGTGTTGAAATCAGGCGTGATCTGAGATATTTTTCCCTTTTGTTTTTGTGAATGAAAGAAATCTGGTCCTCTGTTGGCCTGTGTATACCAAATTACCTTTTATGTTTATTTTCACACTCTTTTCTCAGAGGACAGTCTTTAGATTTTATTGCTGTTGTTGTTGATTAGTCTCCAAGTTGTGCCCAACTCTTTGGGGACCCCATTCAGATTAAAAGAAACCTTGGTAGGAGCCAAGGTTTATAAATGTTTCTATATATCTTAATTTTAATTTTTTTGCCATTCAGAGTTCCTATCTCCCTCTTAGTTCTTTCTCCTCCTTCTTGTCCCTCTCCTCCTCCTCTCCTCCCCTCTTCCTTTCCCCCTTCCCCATTCTCTCCCCTCTTTTCTGTTCTTCTCCTCTTCCTTTCTCTTCTTCTTCAAGAAAAAAAAAAAGATGAAAAAGCTTTAAATAGAGAACTAGGCCAGAATCCATGCACCTCAAAATAGGGAGTAACTAAGTTTGTGCTCCAAGAGCTTGCAACACTTTCTCTGGCTTGTGATGGTGGTCCGAAGAGCTGAAAACTAGATGAACAAATGCAGAAACTACTTAAGAATACATTTACATCCAAAGCATAGGCAAAATCCACTAGTCATTTAACACTGTTTATGAAGTGACAGCATCGCTCATGTAAGTGTATCAGTTCTCTATGTCTGCACCGCATTCCTTGCAGGAAGTAAATTCTAGCAATGCTCTCCAAGGAATCAGTACATCAGGATCACTGGGTATTGTGTGTCACAGGTTTTTCTGTGTCGCATCTCAGACCTAATGAATGCCAAGACTCCCTACCAGTGGTCTACTGATCTGGGTTCAAGTCCCATGTCTTCTATTCACTAGTTGACTGGCCTTAACCAAAGCACTTAAGTTCTCTAACTCTTCATTTTCTCAACTGTAGAATGAAGATGATAAAACTGCACATCTCACCAGGTTGTTTTATGGATTAAATGAGATAGCGTAAATAAAATTCTCAACACCATGGCTCCTACCAAGGTAAGTGCACTCACCACCTGGTAACTGTTGTTATTACTTACCCTCTGCACCTTTCCCTCCCCTCAAAAGTTGAGCTGTACAGTACTGAGAAGGACCATGTGGAGAAGCTCTGTGGGAGCGCAGGAATGAAGACATTTTAGCGGTGATGTTTCAGGTGAATAATTTTAGCCATCACTTAAGTCTGCTTTTGTCTTCTGCTTGAAGATATAAACTAAAAATCATAAATAGGAAAACCGAATTAGTGGTACTAATTTTTTGTTGTTGTTGCTTTCCATTTGCAATCAGCTTTACTAACCTGAAAACAAGTGCTTCCCAGAACAAATGGGGCATTGTTTCAACATTCTGTTAGGAATGTTTTATGGAATGCATTGCCCCTGTTGGCATGGTGTACTTGCCTGATAAATATTTGTTGAATTCCTATCAGTTTTGGTATCATGCCAAGTGATTATCTAGTCGGAGCCAATGTACATTTTCCTGGAAACTAGCCAATTATAGGAATAAGAAGGTTGTCTCTTGGGAGGCCTCTTTGTGTTACTATTAACGATTTTCCTGCTAGGGGCACAGAAGGTCCCTCACTTCCTAGCTGTATGCTCCTACTTCCAGCATTCAAAATAGCACAAGAATCAATGGGAGAACACATCCCCTCTTGTAGGGGTTAGTGAGAAACATCCAATATAAGCCAAAAA
This sequence comes from Ovis canadensis, assembly GCF_042477335.2. Classification (NCBI taxonomy): domain Eukaryota; kingdom Metazoa; phylum Chordata; class Mammalia; order Artiodactyla; family Bovidae; genus Ovis; species Ovis canadensis. The sequence continues at coordinate 204,829,029 of NC_091245.1, read as the reverse complement.
AAAAACAAAACAAAACAAAGAAAACATTTCCAAAGGATGCAGAGAGGAGTGAGGAAAGGCAGAACAGTGAATATCTTTAAGAGGTGGATTACTTCCTTCTCTTGATTGTGGTAGTGATTATAGGAATCTACACTTGTGATAAGATTGCTTAGAATCATTCGGCCCCCAACACATCCACACGCACAATGAATGCATATAAAAATGGTAAACTCTGGGACTTCCCTGGTGGCCCAGTGGTTAGGGCTCTGGTCTTCCACTGCTGGGAGCAAGGGTTGGATCCCTGGTCAGGAAACTAAGATCTCACGTGCTGTATTGTGCAGCCAAAAAAAAAAAAAAAAAAAAACCTAAGTGAGGTCTATGTACTCTACCAAAAACAAATTTCTGGTTTTGATGACATGATATGTAAGATGCTATGACTGTGGGGAACTGGATAAGTATACAAGGGACATCCCTGTACTATTTTGGAGCTTCTTATGAATAGATAATTATTTCCAAATAAAAGGGTTTTAAAAATTCCAAATGATCTGCCAACTCCTAACCATTTGAATGATACTATTTAGTTTAAGCTATTCTAAGGAAAACCATTGCTTCATTTCTCATCAGCTACTCATCATAAAAATGAGTAATGGTCAATTTTCTCAATACTATGATGCTGATAAATGACAACTCAAGAACATCAGAATTTTCCTTATTTCCAGTTTAGTATTATGTGTACTGGCTTTTTTTTTTTAAATCTAGAAATCTACTCTGTTACAGAGAGCAGAGTAGAAAGAGGCAAGCAAGCTTCTGGACAGGAAAAACAGGTATGGAAATGTAATGGGACTGAAGGGAGGTGGTTTTATGACTCTCATTGGCTTCAGCATTTGGAAAGTTGACCTAGGTCCCCTCCCGCCCTGGTCTAGGGCTCCAAGTTGGTATATGACTCACTGTAATGCCCTTTTGTCTTTTCCTCTGCATCGGTAGCCTGGCAATCTCTCATTTCAAGTCCAGGTTTGGCAAGATATATCTATTTCTTTGATTCATATTCTTTTTATAAGGGCTTCCCCGATAGCTCAGTTGGTAAAGAATCTGCCTATAATTCAGGAGACCCCGGTTCGATTCCTGGGTCGGGAAGATCCCCTGGAGAAGGGATAGGCTACCTACTCCAGTGTTCTGGCCTGGAGAATTTCATGCACTGTATAGCACACGGGGTCACAAAGAGTCAGACCCGACTGAGCAACTTTCACTTCCACTTTCATTCTATAAGGAGATCATGGTGTGGGCACCCGTGTGTGCTGGGGTTGCTTCAGTCGTTTCCAACTCTTTTGACTCTACAGTAGTCCCATGGACTGTAGCCCACCAGGCTCCTCTGTCCTTGGGATTTTTCATACAAGAATACAGGAGTAGGTTGCCGTGCCCCGCTCCAGGGGATCTTCTTGACTCAGGGATCAAATCCGTGTCTCTTGCATTTCCCGCTTTGGCAGGTGGATTCTTTTCTGCTGTGCCACCTGGGAAGCCTCAGAGATCACGGTAACTTTCTCCAAATGCCTGTATTTTTTCATTTCTTCATTCCTTCATTTGTTGAACATTTCTGGAACTTCCATTAAAAAAATAATAATAATATTACAAAGGGACTTCTCTGGTGGTCCAGTGGTTAAGACTCCCCCTGCCATGCAGGGGACACGGGGTCAATCCCTGGCCTGGAAAGATTCCACAAGCAACTAAGGGCGACTAGGCCCCAGGGTCTCAACTACTGAGTCCATGCTGTAGAGCCCCCTGTGAAGCGACAAGAGAAACTATCGCAATGAGAAGCATGAACACCACTAGAGACTAGCCCCTGCACAGCCATGGAGACCCGGCACAACCCAAAATACATAAATTTTAAAAAACAATAATCAGGGGAAAATAGGAGATGGCTCCTTCCCTCAAGGAGACACATTACTACCACCGCCACTGCTACTACTAAGCCTCACACAGGAAGTGTCCTCTGAGCTGAATTTCAAAGACTAGGTAGTAGTTCACAGGTGAAGAAGGAGGAGGCAAGGCATTCCAGGCCGAGGGATTAAACTTGGAAGCATAAAGAAGTGTGGATTGAATGTTTGGTGTGTATAAAATAACAATAAAGTAATTTGGAGATAGGAAATGATGAGGGAATTTGAAGACAGGTTGTGAAGAACTTTATATCATGCTTAGGATATTGGAATTTTGTCTTCAAAACAGTGGAAACCTAGATATTTTTTTCTTGTTCAACCATTTATATGTTAATGTATTCCTATTATATATAATAATGTTACAGGCAAAAACCAACTCTGACTCCGTGTTGGAACTGTTTCTTCGACTTGCTTTTGTTGAGTTTGTTATTGGGGTTTTTAAAATAATTAATTAATTAATTTATTTTAATTGGAGGCTAATTACTTTATATTGTAGTGGTTTTTGCCTTACATTGACATGAATCAGCCATGGTGTACATGTGTTCCCCATCCTGAGTGATTTTGTTATTATAATTATACGTAATGGTCTGCCTTAGAGAACCCTGCCCCTCTACCCGACTGTTAAAGTGCCTTTGTTTAGAACCTTGTCCAACTGTAGATGGCAGGAAGGAAGAAATTAATATACCCTCTGACAGAGGCTTAGGGCTTCCCTTATGGCTCAGACGCTAAAATATCTGCCTGCAATGCAGGAGACCTGGGTTCCATTCCTGGGTCAAGAAGATGCCCTGGAGGAGGGTACAGTGGTATAGCAATCCACTCTAGTATTTTTGCCAGGAGAATTCTATGGACAGAGAAGGCTACTGTCTGTGGGATTGCAAACAGTCAGATACGACTGACAGCATTTTCACTTTGTTTCCTCACCTCCCCACATCTTGGATCTATAAAAGAACCTTTAATCTAGACCCTGACAAGATGGTTATTTTGAGATATTAGCCTGCCATTTTCTTGCTCAGCAAGCTTTCCCAAGTAAAGTCGTATTCCTTGCCTCAACATCTCATCTCTGGGATTTATTGGCCTACCATGCAGGAAGAAGGGCTGGCTTGGACTCGGTAACAATAATGCAAATATAATAAATAATATTTTGTATGACCATGTATAATAATGTGATAAATTATATAAATATTTAATAATATATTTGTGTAACATGATTATATGAATTTTTTTGGTAGTTTGTTACAAAACAAGAAGGAAAATATCTACATACTACTTTTCTGGCCTAAGAAGTGTTTTTCATGGAATTGAGCTCTTCACTTTAGAAATCATGACTCCCTTGAAAACAACGTGTCGAACAAAAGCAATGCAAGCTCAGCTCAGTCATTTCAGTAACTGCTTGTTTTTGGAATGCTGCTCAGAACATTTCAAGGAGAGATTGCTCTAGCAAGACCTGTATGCACAATGGCAAGACATAGGCAAAATGTTTTTTACTTAGTAAAGTTCAAGAAAAAAAATTTCTTTTTCAGAGGAATGTTCAGTATTTCAAGTCCATTGGTACCATGTTTTATAGATTTAGTTGGACCTTAAACCGTCGTTTTATTTTCTTTATTTAAAAATTAAAAAAAAAAATATTTGGCTGTGTTGAGTTGGTTGCAGCACAGGTGATCTCTGTTGTGTCATACAGGATCTCCTGCTGAGGAGGTGCAGGGACTTTCTAGTTGTTACTCTCAGGCTTGGTTGCTACACAGCATGTGGCATCTTAGTCTCCCGACCAGGGATTGAACCTGTGTCCCCAGCATTGCTTCCCTGGTTGCTTAGATGGTGAAGAAATCTGTCTGCAGTGCAGGAGACCTGGGTTCAATCCCTGGGTCAGGAAGATCCCTGGAGGAGGAAATGGCAACCCACTCCAGTATTCTTGCCTGGAGAATTCCATGGACAGAAGAGCCTGGCAGGCTTTCATGGGGTGTTGCAAACAGTTGGACATGATTGAGCAACTATCACTTTCTCCCCTGCATTGCAAGGTGGATTCTTAACCACTGGACCACTAGGGAAGTCCCAAACTGTTCTTTTAAAATACTGTTATTAGACTCAGGTTTCGTTTTTATTTCTTTTTAATTAAAGGATAATTGCTTTACAATATTGTGTTGGCTTCTACCATACATCATGTTTTATTTTTATTCAGCTGGCTTCCCAAGCATTGCTCTTGAGAATCCTGCACCTTCATTAGACAATTATTCCCTGGAGTATGCACATAAAGTTGTCTGTGCAAGAAACATCTCAATGGAAAAGTTCACCCCTGGAATTTGGAAGATCTATCCTTGTGACCTTTGACTTGGGTGACCATTTGGAACCATCGTGAACACTTTGAGGGGCTCACACTGTCTAAACTGGGAGGGTATTTCTTGCCAGGTTTTCCTCTCATCTGTCTGCACCTCAGTTTCAGCTGCTTTCAGAAATACTTGTCTCTCTTTTTGATATTCTCCCTAGGGCCATCCAAAGTAAATTTTAGGGTTAGGGTTGCCACATATTTCAAGTCAGGCTTACTTCAGACAAACATCCCAAATTTGGTGAAAATCAACTCAACCATAGTTGCTCAGTAACAGAAAACTAGAAACATGAGTTATAAATTTATTTTCATTAATACATAAGAACAACAATAATATAAATTTACCTTCCTTAATAACTGGTAACAGAAGAAGAACAACAAAAAGACAAAAAGACAACAAAGAGACAATAAGAGGGGCAGGGGAGAAGGGGAGGCAGCTATGGCAATGGTGTGAGAAATGCTCAAGCCCTGAAGGACAGTGATTTTGATGGGTTTGTGCTCTTGTAACAAAGTGAGATGAGCACAGCCCTTAGCAAGCAGCCATTGCTGGCCTCATTACTTTGCACCGTATTACTAGGCAACAAGTCTTGCTCAGCGCCACAGTGGGCCCTGTTCACAAGCAACCATCTGTCAGTGAGTGACCATTAGTTGTCCTGCTCAGCTATTGGTCAGTGCTGCAGTGGGCCCTGTCAACAAGTAACTGTCAGTGAGGGACCACTAGGGAAGTGATTCAGCCAAGGGTCAGTGGTGCAGTGGCCATCAGGTGGAGAGTGAGGTAAGAGGCAGATTCAGGCCTTATCCTGGAGGCCCTCCAGCTCACGCAGTCTTGGGCCAGCGGAAGAACTGGAGGGCCCAGGGAACGGACTGGGGACTGCATCCTGCAGGCCTCCAGGGCTCTCACTAAGGCCCTCCTCTAGCCTTGGCCTACGCCTTGAGGAGTGGGTGAACCTCTCCCCCATCCCTGTCTCTGTGGCTAGTAGCAATGGCCGACTGCCTGAGCTGCAGTCTGTGAGAGCTGGTCTCTCCCATTTGGGTGGCCAGGGGAGGCTGAGGGACAGTTGGGCTGGATGCCTGGCTCCCTCAGGGACAACAGCTGGGCAGGGTGTGGGAACCTTCCCCTGAAGGAGCTGCCTCCTCTTAACCAGGACTGGGACCTTGGAGGGGGACGGTTGGGCCTTGGACCTTTGCCCTTTCTTTTCAGGACAGAATAACAGGCAGAGATTTGCAGGAACGTCGTTACCTGACCACGACCCAACCTCAAGAGCAAACGATCTGACACCAAGAAGGTTGCAACAACTAACCATACACCTCTTAGCTTCTGCTTTTAAAGGGGCTTGCTGAAAGCTTTCAGCAACTTTCAGATGGGACGGCATGAGCCTCCTATCTCCTGTATGGACCTGTAATAAACCTTTCTCTGTCCAAAACACTAATGTTTTAGTATTGATTTGGCTCACTGTGCATCGAGCACATGGACTTGCGATTTGGTAACATTCCCAAATTGGTCTTATAGACCTCAACTTGCTCTCTGGCCCAGCCAAAGTCTTGCCTTAGTGGGGAGGGTTCTTTTTCTATTTGGATTTGCATGACTAATAACAAAACCGATGCTGAGACTGAAGCAGCACACGCTTTAATCAATGGCCAGAGAATGAGAAACAGGAACTTGGCTTGAGTCTCAGCTTCTCGATCTACCTGAGATACCATATATATAGGAGGGTTGAGGTCAAAGGAGGGGACTGAGTAAAGAGGAGGAGGAGGATTTTGCTGGTGGTCCTGTGGTTAAGACTCCCCCCCTTACACTGCATTGGGTATGAGTTGTTGGGATATAAGGTCCTATAAGCATGGCCAAAAAAAAAAAAAGAGGGAGGAATATTTACGACGTATCTAAGAACTGCTTGGGAAGACAGCAGTCTTTTTATAACACTGGATTTCAGTCCTTCAGTGGGCTTGCTTGGCTATTGCCAAGCAACTGTCAACTGTTGGATGTGTTATCACGCAAATATATTACCATGAACATAATAAGGAGGGTCTACTAGAGGCTTTCTACCATCTTGGACCTAGTTGGTTCTAACAGATTTTGGTGGGCTCTTGTTTTTCTTTTCTGGTGGCTTCCTGTAAGATAACACTTCCCTGCAGCTTAGTTCTCTCAGTGAAGGGGGAGGATTATAGCTGAAGGCTAACAGCCCTGGTAACATTTGGAGAGGGGAAGGGGCAGATGTGTAGGAAATATAGGGTGCAGAGCTGGTAAGTTAAATGACTTATTAGTTATTAGCAAGAAAAAAAAGAGGGAAGAGATTATTAATAGTAAGCACTTAGCTATGCTGGGCATTGAAGTAGCCTCTTTATATACATAAACACATTTAATGCGCCCACAGATCTCTTACTGAAAGCTTGGCCTCTCTGTACACTGATGCTGAATCAAATCTTGGAAGACAGTTTGGGGTGAAGTAGAAAATTATAGTTGCTCAGTTGTGTCTGAATCTTTGCAACCCCATGAACTGTTAAGTAGGTCACTCCTCTGTCCATGGAATCCTCCAGGCAAGAATCCTGGAGTGGGCTGCCATTTCCTCCTCCAGGGATCTTCCTGATTCAGGGATCGAACCTGGGTCTCCTGCACTGCAGGCAGATTCTTTACCATCTGAGCCACCAGAAAAGCCCGAGAAGAAAAGGATAGCTTTATTACTTTGCAGGCAAAGGGAGATACCCCAGGTTTTTGACTCGAAAAACTATGTTTCAACCCCAGAGAACTTAATGAGACTTTTTTTATAACAGTGGGTCAAAGGTGGGGTCTTGAGACTTCCCTGGTGTTCCAGTGGTTAAGAATCTGCCTGGCAATGCAGGAGACATGGGTTCAATCCCTGATTGGGGAACTAAGATCCTACATGCCTCTAAGCAATTAAGCCTGCTCACTCTGGAGCTCACCTGCCACAACTAGAGATCCCACATGACAATGACACATGATGTCAAGAACCCGCATGCTGCAACTAAGACCTAATACAGCCAAATAAATATTAATCCCCCTCCACACCCCCCACCCCCCACCTCCCCCCATCCTCCCCCCCCCAACCCCGTCTCTGACAAGATTATAGGCTTCCCTGGTGGCTCAGCAGCAAAAAATCTGCCTATAGTGCAGGAAATACAGGAGATGAGGGTTTGATCTCTGGATCTGGAAGATACCCTGAAGTGGACATGGCTACCCACTCCAGTATTCTTGCCTGGGAAATTCTATTGACAGAGGAAACTGGCAGGCTATAGTTCTTGGGGCAAGATTTTGAGACTAAACCACCTAACAAGATTAGGGCATGAACAGGGCTCAGAATGCCCTTAATCTCAGGTGATTGGTTTCCTAATCTTGAAGATCTTCTCTAGTCCCTTTAGTCTTGCCTCAGGTGATTTCTTGGCTGCCCCTCCCTTGATTAGCAACTGCTCTAATCTGCCCTTTGGAACTCAGGGAAGGTCAAAATGGCTGGAGTCTGCCTACAAGAAATGAGACAGAAAGGCCTCCATCCCTGGGAGATCCACAGGGCCCTACTTGGTTTCAGATCTGAGAGACAGATACTCATTTCACAGTTGGGGAAGTAGGCGTAGGTAGGGCCTGGTGCTATTTCCCTACATGAGGGAGGCCGAGCCATTTGCAGTTAATGTGAGCAAATTTTGTGATAAAATATAGGACACAAAAGCTGTACTTGCTTTCAGCATAATAAGACCAAAGTTATTAGATGAACTGAATAAGATCAAAGTCACATTGGGCTTCCCAGGTGACACAGGGGTAAAGAATCCACCTGCCAATGCAGGAGACACAAGAGATGCAGCTTCTGTCCCTGGGTTGGGAAGACCCTCTGGAGGAGGAAATGGCAATCCACTCCAGTATTCTTGCCTGGGAAATCCTATTGACAGAGGAGCCTGGCAGGCTACAGTCCATGGAGTTGCAAAGAGTTGGACATGATAGAGCGACTAAGCACACGTGCAAAGTCACAGTACCAGAAGAGCCCGTTTTCCTTGAGTACCAGGGGAGTTGGTCTGTAGAAGGAAATTAATTTTCAGGGTAGTGAATTATGGTAGACATTAGGCACATCAGGCCCAAACCAACAATACCTCATCTTTGGGCTCCTATCCATGTCCACTACATGGCCCAGACCTCTGTTCCGACAGGGATCAGCAGAAACAAAGTTGAGAGAAAATCTTAACACTCCGAGAAGGCTCGCAAAGGGAAAAATTTGCAAGCCTAAAGAATGGATTAGAGGGCTGGGTCTTCATTGTTCCGGGAGGGGAGGGGAGGTAGGGTTTGAGGAAGACGGGGGAGGGGCCATGGAAAGACCTGAAGGAGAGATCTTCGCTCGAGGAAGGGGTCTTTTTAGAAAACTAGGGTAACCAGTTAGGAAACCTTACGAAACCTTAAGCAATGTGGTTGAGCTCCTCTGATGGTCCACGGGTGCACATTATGCAAACCAAGGACAGAAGTGTCAGTGTCTTCGTTACTGCATGTGATTTGGGGCTTCTCCTCTGGGCCGCCGGTGAAGAGTTCCTGGGTCTGGAAATGGCTGCGGCAGTGGTGGACTTGGGGTTAAGGATAACCCCACTCCTTGGTCAGTGGATGGGCAGTGGTCCAGACCTCTACTGTGGACAACAGGACATAGAAGGCACCAACCAGCCGACGAGACCCAGGCGGAAGCGACTGTAAGGCTCAGTCCATTTTCTCCATTTCCAAGAGTGGCTAGAGAAGTAGGAGGACACAAGGGGCTGTAGGTGTGGGGAAGGGCTGGCAGAGTTACTATTTGCTGATGAGGTCCTGAGATTCTGACGAAAGTTTGTAATTTCACAGCCTTCCCACTGTTTCTGGCTGGTGACTGCTCTTTCAGAATTGGGATTGGAGGGTGCAGGGAAAGAGGCAGGAAAAGAAAAAAAAAATTGTGTTGTGGTGTTGTACTACACTGTTCTGAGACTTGATGCCAATGTTTCTCTAATCTTGGTGGCCAGAACCTGGGAGAGGCTGCTATTCTAAAGCGGCTTGCAATTTTCTGACTTGTGTTTTAATGGAGACCGCTCTTTTGTGTCGGAGAATTCCTTCCCTGTACTTGAGAGGTCTTTTTGGTTTGGCAATAGTAAAGACCAACTTCTTTAGTGGAATGTACTGTTGGGACACAGCTGAACTGCCCTGCAGAATAATGCCGATGGTAATCTCCTTTTGAGTTAGCTTGAGAGTCCCCCCTGAAATGAGTTGGGGTAACGGTAGAAGGGCAATTATCTTCTTTTGGTGACATGTAGAAATTGCTGAGAAGAGTGAAGAGATGAAATTTTGGGAGACAGTAGGCTTTAGATGCTGTACTTTTTTTTTTTTTTTTTTACTGCACCGTGGGGCATGCAGGATCTTAGTTCCCCGACTAGGTATGAAATCTGTGCCCCCCTGCACTGGAAGCAGAGTCTTAATCTCTGGATGGTGAAGTCCCTAGATGCTGTACCTTGTAATAGCCATTTCTAAATCTTTTCAGCTTTGCAATTCTCCTTTTATTCCCACATTATCTGTAACAGCCGGGTGTTAGCTATATTTTAGGGCATTGAAGGAGAAGCCCATGTTCACACTTAGAATTTGCTTCTAGCCTCTAGAAACTGCCTCCATCTCCCCAGACCAGTGTGGAGGTAGCCATTGGAGGGTAGCTGGTGGTTCTGGGACTCTAGGGGGTGGCTTGCAGAGGAATCCAGGAACAGTGTTTACTGAGGAAAGGATGAAGCTGTACTGAGGAGTGCCTGTGTTGAAGTTCAAGCAAGTCTGAGGTATGACCTTAATTGAGGATCAGATTAAGGATCAGGTGCATACAGAGAGGATTTTTGTAGGACATAAAAACTTTTGAGGATTCTCAGGAGTGTTGGGGGAGGGGACTGGATTTGGGACTGGATTTTCCATTAAAAAGGATGGGTCATTTTCTGTTGTAGATAATTAACCAGAACTAGGACCTTTAAAAAAGAGAGGGAGAGTAATTAGCACTTCCTGTCAGCTCTAGGCAGAGAAGGCAATGGCACCCCACTCCAGTACTCTTGCCTGGCAAATCCCATGGACAGAGGAGCCTGGTAGGCTGCAGTCCATGGGGTCGCTAGGAGTTGGACACGACTGAAGCGACTTAGCAGCAGCAGTCAGCTCTAGGGAGACTAGTAGGCCGCAGGTAACTTTCCATCCTTAAGTTTCTGTGAAGCCTTCCTTGAGTTCTGTCCTTCACTTCCCTAGCCGACTGTTTTCCTTTCTCTGGTTCCTACTGCACTTTGTACCCACCTTTATCACAGCAGCCAATTATCTTTTTAAAAATTAATTGAAGTGTAGTTTACTTACACCCGATTATCTTGTATTGTAATTTGTAATCATATCTCTCCCAGGAGACCTCAAGGGCGAGGGACTGGCGCTGGTACACAGATCGCGGTTCAAATTCCAGCTATACCACTAGCTACCTCTTTGACTTTAGGTAATTACTTAATCGCTGTATGCCTCGATTTCCTTATTAAACATAGGCACAAAAAGTAAAAAATAGAAATGGGCACAAGGCTCCGCATCGCCTGCGGTTGCTGGGAGAAATGAAGGTGGCTGCGTGTAAAATACCAGGCATAAAGTATGTGTAAAACAAAGGGCGTCTAGTAGGGTAAATTAGAAAAGGAAAGGCTACCCACTCCAGTATTCTGGCCTAGAGAATTCCGTGGACTATATAGTCCATGGGGTCACAAAGAGTCGGACACGACTGAACGACTTTCACTTTCAGTAGGGTAAACATTTGTTAATTAACGTGCACTCAAACATTTCCTGGTAAACCACCCGGGTTTCAGGCCTGGAAGCGCTCCCTCTCAGTTGGAGAGCCCTCACGTGCGGCCTGTGGGCCTTGTCCTGCGGGCAGCCTCAGGACTGGCTCTGCCGGAGAGAAAACCCCGCCCACAGCCCTTATGATCTCGTGAGCGATTGGGCCAGGACCAGGCTTTCAGGTTGCTAGGCTAGGGAGGTGGAGATCTAGATTGCGCCTGCGCAGACTGAGCGCTAAAATGCTTTCCGGTCGGGCGGGAGGAGGTGACGTCAGAAGCGGGGGCCCGCGGGGGCCGCCTGTAGCCCTGGGGACGTTGTATCTATGGGCCCTAGGATCGCGTCACAAGTCGGCGACTGAGCTTTGGCGGTGGTGGCCGAGGCAGCGACGGCGGCAGCGGCGGCGACAGCTCTGGGGTTTGCGTCTCGGGGTGTGTCGGCCGCCGCTGCTGCTTGGGCCTGGTATGTACAAATGGCTGATTAGGATACTCGGCACCATTTTCCGTTTCTGTGACCGGCCGGTGCCCTCTGCCAGGGCCCTCCTGAAGAGGCGGCGCTCGAACAGGTGAGAGAAGGGGCCGAGCCACGGCCTGGCTCTCCCCCTCCCCCACCCCGGGTTCGGCTGGCGCAGCGGTGATCCATCCAGGCAGGCCCCGCTCGTCAGAAACAGGTAGCTGGGCGGAGGCGTTAGAGGTGCGGGTCGCGGGTGTCCCGGTGACGTAGTCGCTCCTCGGCGCTGTGCAGATGCGACTCCTGATGATGGAAGGGGCTAGTGGTCGGTGATGGTGAATATCTGTCTTGTTAGAGTCCAAGCTGGTTTCTATCAACAAATGGAGTTTTTATTATATTTTGCTGCTCTTAGGTTGAAAACTAAAAATGGAAGGAATGCTGTGTTTGTGTGGCTCATTGTTTACAAAACACACTCCCAAGTGTCATTTGTGCGCAATAAGTGCAGTTAAGGGAAGTGAACTTCATAGTTTGCGCAAAGCCGTTTTGGCTACACTTAACTGTTCTCTTAGCACCAAGACGCAGTAGCTGTCTTGTTTGGAAGGCAGCTGTCAAACTTTGCCTTTGAGTGTGTGTGTGTGTTTTGCTGGGGAGGGAGGAAGAGTGATCCTGTGCTTTAGCATTAGGGTATGAGAAAAAGATAGGTACTTCATTTCTTCAAAAAGATCACTAATCTATACTCTAAAATTAAGTTAAAATTTGGGGGAAACTAAAAGTTGTTCTTAGCATTGGCTTGTTGGTTTGTCCAGTTTCGTAGTGTCTACCATCTACTTTAAGAATTAATCTAGAGAATAAAATACCATACCAATTCTATACATAATCCCCTGAACTTTTAATGATCAAATGTTAATTTTTGTTTATTAAGCCTCAAGATCGTCGGAGGGTGGTTTCTTGGAGCTTGAGAGAACAAGGTGATTATTTACTATGTGAGTCTAAGAATGCAGGTCATTGATGAATCAGTTGTGGAGTAAAAATTCCATCATGTGTTCCAGAGAGGGCAAGATTTCAACATATTCTTTCGACCTTTCTGGAGGGTTGATGATATAAGGATTATTTGAGAACAAGTTGTAAAGTGTTTAAAATGATGCTTAGGGTATGTAAGGGTAGTGTTTATGTATTTTGTCCCAAGGGCCTTGTGCAGAGGCTGATCTGGATAGGCACTTGCTACTTACTTGTTGAATAGAGAAATGTTAATTTCCTCTCCCCTGTCCTTTATTATTTTTACTACCTCTACTGGTCAGGAAAACAGTGACTTGTATATCAAAATCCTGTTCTTTACCACACATCCTTAATCTAAAGTAACTTTTAAATGTAAACCATTTTTAAGTCCATCGTTAGAAAGATGATTATACCATGAACTTTTAACTTCCTTAAAGCATAGGCCCAAAAATTTTCCTGAATTTCCAAATTCTTTGTTATCACTAGTAATATAGTTTCCATGATAAAAATGTAGTTAAATATAACACCTTTTTCTAGCTGAGAACTATCTTTTAAGGCATCTTGTCATCTTGTGTTTCCTACCTCTATGTTAAGTAGAAAATGAATTTCTCTTGTGGGGAGTGTCATCTTTCAAAAGGAAATTATTCTTAAATCATTTCTGTAAAGAAATAACATAGTCCTAAGCTTTTACCTATATTCCTTTACTAGGTGAGTGATTTCTGGTCGGTTTCATGTTTGTATTTTAGCCAGACTACAGGTTATTATATAATAGGGAGTTTTGGATCTCTCTCATGTAGTTGAACCATAGTGTTATATCTGCAAATGCTAGAGGCCTACTATATTGTAAACATCAGTTGAACCTCGTGACAAAGTGAATGGAAGATGGTGTATTGTATGAATAGTAAGCTTACTTATAGAAATGGATATGTGTGGATATGAATATATACATATATATCTCTCTTTGCTCTTTTTCAGCACTCTGTTTTCTGCAGTGGACACTGATGAAATACCAGCCAAAAGACCAAGATTAGGTATTAAATATTAACTTTAAAAGTTTTTTAAGTAAGAAAAATATATGTGTGGACAAATTCAAAAGGTAAAAAGTACATGCAGTGAAACGCAAGTCTCTTTCCTCTCCCTCTTCTACTCAGTTATCCTCTCTAGAGGTAACCAGCATTACCAGAGACTTAAGGATCTTTCCAGATAAATAAGTCTGTGTGTTGAAAGTGCACTTCAAAATTCCTAATCTTCCTGTAAAGTAAAGGTGCTTGGATAGCTGAGTGAATCAATCTAAGCTGCTGCCTCAAATTGTTTTCTTCTCTATGTCTGAAGGACTAGACATGGTTTGGTAAATGATGTAGATTAGAGGGAAAAGGCACAGGGGACTACTATAGTAATATTTTCCTCTTTCTCAAAAATGCATGTTAATTGAATCTACTTCCAGATGAGGTAAAGAGTGGCCCTGTCTGTGTTAAATATTTCATTTAAATCCAATGAGTGCTTATTGAGCCTGTCTTACTGTTAAGCAATGTGTTGGGTTCCACAGGAAATACAAAAATGAGTATGACAGGGTCTCTATTTTATGTACCTTAAAATTATAGGAGGTGTCTGATAATATAGTGGGGGGTTTTAAGACAAGTATTATAAATAATACTAATGTCCATGAGGATATGATAAATGATACAAGAAAGGTAGCAACAAAATACTGTCCAATTTTCTTCTGGTTAAGAGTCTCAATAAATGTTTGATGAAGGAGCTAATATGTGAGATGAGTCTTGAAGGAAAGATGGGATATCAACAGAGAACAATAGGAAGGAAAAGCATTCTAGGCAGAGGGAACAGTATGGGAAAGTTGTGCAGTTCAGGAAATAGCAAATAAAACTTAGGGAAAAAGTTGACAAAAGAGAGAGTTCAAAATACAGAGGGACTTTGACAGTTAGGAATTTATACTGAATTCATTAGGACAGTATTCCCAAAACATAGGATAGCTGATAATTCACAAAATGATTTTAGGAGATCCAACGTTCATAGCATTAAGTAACATCTGAATTATGTTATAAACTATTCATATTAATAAAAATATTGCATCTTTTTCAGTTATTTTAATTTCTGATTATTTTAAGCAGAAAACATGTTAATTTAACGCTACCATGTATTTAAAATTCGGGTAATACATGTTGCTTGTGTGCCAAGTTGCTTCAGTCATATCTGACTCTTTTTTTTGACCCTATGGACTGTAGCCCACCAGGCTCTTCTGTCCAAGGGATTTTCCAGACAAGAATACTGGAGTGGGTTGCCAAGACTTCCTCTAGGGGATTTTCCCCTCAGGGGTCTCCTGCGTTGGCAGGCGAGTTCTTTACCACTAGCCACCTAATTGTCCCTTTTTTAACAGGCCTATCTAGAACTTAATATTGTTGTGTTTTTATTTCCTCATAAGGCAAGTGAGGTTTCTTTTCATTAATGGTAGCAATATAAAGTAACATTTTATAAATACATTTGTTTAGCCAAAAAAAAAAAAGTCAATTTTATTTGTTTAGCCAAAAAAAAAGTCAATTTTATAGAAAAATGTAAATAACTGTATATGGTTAAAGATTTGATAGTGATACTAGAGAAGGTTCCTGCAATAATTTTGGCAGTTATCTATCTGGACTTCTAAGTTAAAGTTCCCTCCTTCCTTGATTTCCACAAAATATAAAGATTTCTGACTAGAAACTGTAGAAGGAAACTTCCCAAGGGGGAAGCAGTGGGTAACAGACAGTACTTACTGGCAGAGCTTGTAAAGGTCTCTAGCAGTCCTGGCCACTCTCTGCATTGATGGCTGGACTTCCCTGGTGGCTCAGACGGTAAAGTGTCTGTCTACAATGCAAGAGACCCGGGTTCCATCCCTGGGTCGGGAAGATCTGGAGAAGGAAATGGCAATCCACTCCAGTACTATTGCCTGGAAAATCCAATGGACAGAGAAGCCTGGTAGGCTACAGTCCATGGGGTCGCAAAGAGTCGGACACGACTGAGCGACTTCACTCACTTACTCACTCACTCAAGCACCTCAGGTGGGGCTATGCAACTGAGGAACTGAACTCAATTTAATTGAATTTAAACTTAGGTAGCCACTTGTGGATACTGGCTCCTATATCAGACAGTATGAATCTATTGGTTGCTTTGGAGAGAAGAAAAGGAAGGATGAAAATAAGGAGGAGCTTAGAATTGCAGACTCAGGATCTTACAGATGAAAGGGATTTGAAGAGGTCTATGTAGTGTAGTCTCAGCAAAATAAAATGGTCTCATCTTCATTTTACAGATGAAGTGGACCTTCTAACCTTCCTCTCTTTTTTTAATATATGAAATCTTTTTGACATAATTTTGGAGTACATTCAGATTTTGACAAAATTTGTAGGAAAATACAACAGTACATTTTGTGCCCACTGTTTATGTTAAGAGTACTTCCTGCCTTCTGAGGTCTGGATGGCAGTCTGGATGATAAGTACCAATTCCTGAAGTCCTTTTTCTCCCACTTACAGCTCAGGAGAGTGTGTAATCCCTCAACATTATTAGAGGGTTAACCTGAAATTCTTTCCTATTCCTAAAATGAGAAACAAGACATTTGCAAATTTTGGTACTTCTAACTATTCTGTAGTGACAAATTACTTAAAATTGGATTCTGCTTTACCATTTAGCACACCTTTCCTGTTGTTTAAATTATTCACTTATTTTTCTAGAAAATATTTTATATCTTGTATGTTCTGGAGTGCTTGATGCTTAAAAGCCACCGTTTCACTTTCAGGCTGTTTTCCTGTGAAGCAGAATGTGGTTCTAAAGCACTCAAGCTAGTGCTTTAGAATAGCATTAATTAGGAAATAGAAAAGGAATTGTAGAAAACAAATCAGCAGTGTAGGAAGTGAGAAAGGGACAGTGAGCTAAAAAGAGGAAGTTGGGAAAGCATTTGAAATCTACCCCCTCCACCTTGTTTATTTACTTAGTTTGTAATCTTTATTTTTGGTGACAAGGAGGGATGAGTCTGAGATCTTTCAACGCATCTTCTCTAGTATAGGCTAGCCTTATTTCCATCATGGATGTCTAGGAACCACATATCTTCCACTTTACTAATTTCCATCCTGAGTGTAGCCAAGATAGAATAGGCACTAGGTAAGTTGTTGTTTAGGTCCGCTGTATTGGTACTTGCCTGAAAAGTAAGGACAAATCAGTGAGTTAATGGTAATGCTTCCTATAGAATTCTGCTATACCTAGTAGCTATATGTTCCACCTTATCTAACTTATGCCCTTATCTCTCTAGGAAAGATTTGTTTTACAGTATATATTCTAGGGAACTCATTGCTTGAAAGTTGTCATTTATGGCCTTTATTGTGTGTGTGAATTGGTATGTAATTTGCTACATACCAATATGATTTCATGCTTTTGTAGCCTCCCAGATACTTTACTAAAAAGCTACAAAATCACAGTGCTGGAATTACAGATATTCAGATATGAGAAAGATTATTTTTACAGGTGCTTTTTTCTCTCAGTGGTTGAAGACAGGACTGCTGATAAAAATTGAGAGAGGCCTTTTTTAAGATACAATTTTTATTTTGCTTGAAGCTTAATTACTCTGTATTTACATGTATATGTAATCTATATTATGCTTTCTAGATTGCTTTATTCATCAAGTGAAAACCAGTCTGTACAATGCTGCCAGCTTGTTTGGATTTCCATTCCAGCTGACCACAAAACCCATGGTAACTTCTGCTTGTAATGGAACACGGAATGTGGTCCCTTCAGGAGAGGTCAGTGAGGATAAGGTTTCATTGGAGCTACTTGTCTTTGTACTTAATCATTAAAGTTAAATTTTAGAAATATTCTCTTTTTAGGAATTAATGTGTAGAATGACTTCTTCCTGAAATGTTCCCATGTCTTAATTAGCCTTGATATAGAAATGAAATAATTAAAGGTTAAGAGATTATAATCTAAAAAATATTTATAAAGAGCCTAATTACTAATAGAGTTGACCCCTGAAGAATGTATGGGTTATGGGCCCCACCTCTCCACATAGTCAAAAATTCAGTAGTTGGCCTTCCAGATTCATGGTTCTGCCGTATCTAAAGCCTTATATCCACGGATTCCCGACCGGTAATCATGTAATGCTGTAGTATTTACTATTGAAAAAATCTGCATTTAATTGTATCCATGCAGTTCAGACTCTGTTGACCAAGGGTCAACTCTGCATCTGCTTTTTCATTTAAGTATGTGAAGAATCTTCAATTGTTACTTTTTATGTCATTTTGTGAGTCTTCACAAATTAAACTTTTGGTCTAATTGATGAAATTTCTTCTGTGAGGTAACTAAATCATTACCAATAGAGTGATTTTTTTTTCATATTAAAACTTATTTAAATTCTAAGAGTTATTACAGAGGTGATTCTTTTTGATTTCAAGGTGTTTTCAAACTCTTCATCTTCTGAACTGACCAGTTCTGGATCCTGGAGCAACATGCTAAAACTGGGTGAGGTGGTCAAAAATATTTTTGTTTGCCCTACCTCCTTCCACTTCTTTTCTCTGAGCTTTGGGAATATGAAAGGAAAACACTGATTTGGCTTTGGATGAGAGCATAGACATAGTCTCTGCTGCTGCTGCTAAGTTGCGTCAGTCGTGTCCACCTCTGCGCGACCCCATAGACAAAAGCCCACCAGGCTCCTCTGTCCCTGGGATTCTCCAGGCAAGAACACTGGAGTGGGTTGCCATTTCCTTTTCCAATGCATGAAAGTGAAAAGTGAAAGTGAAGTCACTCAGTCGTGTCCGACTTTTAGCGACCCCATGGACTATAGCCTACGAGGCTCCTCTGTCCATGGGATTTTCCAGGCAAGAGTACTGGAGTGGGGTGCCATTGTCTCTACATATTCTAAAAAGCCAATAGCTTTCCTTTAGTATTGTCTTTGAATTTACTGTTATGATTCCTATTTGCTTTATCAATGTCTTTAATGTGACTTAGATCAGGGCTTATTCATTAAAAAGAAAAAAAAAAAAACAATGTTACCTGAGTGGTTACTTTATGTTAGGCACTCTGCTAAATTATCAGGAATAACAAAATAATAAAACCTTTAGTAACAAAATAACAATAGTAAAACTTTAATAGCAAAGTAACAAAACAAATAATAATAAAATAGCAAAATAATAAAACCCTGCCTTTGAGGGACATCATCTGATTGGGGAGTAACCTAAGGTTCCCAGTTCTCATAGTTTTGTGGATTAGGAATCTCCGTATCATCCTGAGACCCCAAAACTGAATTGTATTTATTTTATATATGATATAAAATGCTCTGACAGGAAAAAATAGGAAGAAGACAAGAGTCCTGAAGATAACTGTGATCTGTGCTGCACAGATAGGCTTGTACAGTTTGAGAGAAAGAGGGAAGAAGCTTTTAGAGAAATTGTGCATTCAGAAAATGGACATATGGAGGAGATGCCAGATTTACCTTGTGTCTGAAGTACTAGCACTATGTTTCCGTGGGTATGCAGAACCTGTTGAGAGAAGCACAGGTATTCCTAGAGCAGATTTCTTTTGTAAAGAAATCCACAGTCTCTAATCTGAAACGCTTGGAGATGTTTTGGGGAATTCCAAATTTTTTCTTCGTTTATTTAATATTTAAAGAATCCCAACAACTCCGCCTGCAATGTAGGATATCTCGGTTGGATCCCTGGGTTGGGAAGATTCCCTGGAGGAGGGCATGGCAACCCACTCCAATGTTCTTGGCCTGGAGAGTCCCCATGGACAGAGGAGCCCTGTGGGCTACAGTCCCTGGGGTCACAAAGAGACATGACTGAGCCACTGAGCGCACACCCAAAACCCCACAGGATTGAACACCGATTCAAGTCAGGCTTTACAAACAAAGGAATGCAGGCCAGTTTAAGTTTTGCTGCTACTGACTTAAGTTCAGCTTTAATCTCTTTGCACTCCAAGACCCTGTAGTAGCTCCAGCAGAAAATGTGGCTGAAGTATAGTGACCATCGCACAGGTATTGGAAACTTCTGGTAAATGTAGTAACATAGCAGATTTTCATTTTAAAATACTTCTGTTTTCTTGAGAAGAAGAAACAATTTAAAAAATTTACTCAATTTGACTAGATTACAAAGAGTTTATAATCATTGAATTCCTCATGCCTCTTGTTAGCCCCAGCAAGCAAAACTAGTAAAGCTTTCCTATGAGTTATTACTGCTTACCTGAGAGCAAAGACAGATTAAATGCTATTGCTTTTCCTTTAATGTTTACAAAATTTGTGCTAGATAATAACAGAATTTGAAAAAAATAAAATATATAGTTGTACTGTATAGACTGCTCATGGATTTTCTTTTCTAATGCATACTGTTCACAGGTTTCTTTGTGTTTTTCTTTTACAATTACAAATGGTTTTTAAAAATAGGTAATAAATCTCCTAATGGAATAAGTGACTATCCAAAGATCAGAGTGACAGTAACTCGAGATCAGCCACGCAGAGTCCTGCCTTCCTTTGGGTAAGTGTTAATTCTGCCCTTCTGTAAATGGAAACTTGGTAATTTTGAAGTGCTCATTCTTGCTGGGCATTTTCGCTTTTATTCTATTCTTTCGCTTTATTCTTAGTAAATAAGTACTTTGTGGTTAGTAACTTGCCAAATAATCATATAGCTGATAAGAGACTTGTACTCAGGTACAGGTTACTCTTTCTACTGGATCATATGCCTGTATAATTTTGAAAAACTTTTTTTAAAAATTATTTTAATTTTTATTTGTGGGCATGCTGTGCAGCTTGTGGGACCTTAGTTCCCCAACCAGGGATCAAACCCAGGCCCTCAGACAGTGAAAACATGGCATCTTAATCACTGGACTGTCAGGGAATTCCCTTGAAAACCTTTTAAAGAATTGTCACTCAAAAACTTTTTTGAAGAATAATAAGCATACAGAACAGCGCAGAAATCATGTATGCAATGAACTATTATTATGTTATTAGTAATTTTCTTCTCCTTTTTATATTCTCACTTTTTAGAATTTCTGTTGCTTGGATATTGGACCTCATGGATTGATAAATAATTTTTCTATATATTCTCTTTTGTTGTTATCCTTACCCTTAAAAAAATCTTTTATTAAAAAAATATACATATGGTATATATATATACACATATATGCATATATATATTTTTTTGGCTTCATAGTTTTTAATTTGTAAGCATCCTCCCCCTCTGTAGTCCCCATGACTTTTTCTTTCTCCAAGCATCTTATTACAAAGATGCAGTAACTTTTATCCTTTTAAGCTGTTAATTATTTTAAAATTACTTCTCCTTGTTTTGCCTGCTTCCTTTGAATTCCTCCTCCCACTTTGGTTTATTTTGGTTTTACCTTTCTTATACCTTTCAAATACCTGATAATGCCTGGCTATCCACTCATGTTTGAAAATGAGACACTATCTTTAAAAAGTAAGGCTCCCTGGACTTGGATAAATGGCTGATTATAGGGTTAGGAGACTTCCCTGGTGGCACAGATGGTAAAACATCTGCCTGCAATGCGGAAGACCCAGGTTTGATCCCTGGGTCGGTTAGGAGAGAGAGTAAAAAATGATCATGGAACATCTTGTGCTAGCAATTAAAGGATGCTTCAAAATTTAGGGACAGTTAAGCATCAGGTTTTATTCATTTCATCTTTATTTGACAGGAATATAGATGTGTTAATAAATAAATACATAATGTGAGAGGAAAAGACCTTTAAGTTGGATGCCAACTAATAATGATAGAAGGAATGATGGAAGTAGAAAATCGCCGTCCTGTAACTGTCACAGTAATAACTGATTTATGCAGGGATCATCAGTTGAGCTGGAAGTAGTAAGTAAAAGTTTGATGGAGAAACCTGCCTGACACCACAACCAGAAGAACAAAGTTTAAATCACCTACTGTGGGCAGACTGATGTCTTGGCCTCCAGATACATTGCACTGAGCCAGACACCATCACCTACTGTGGTATTCCTGCAAAGATCAACGATCTGAATGTAATTACAAGAAAACTGGTTAAGCTGAAATTAAAGTTAATTCTACAAAACAGCAGGCCTATACTCCTCATTTTGCTCTTCATTCGTACTCTTCCTCTTTAACCTGTGATTATTTAGAAGTTTAAAAGTTTAATTATTTAGAATATTATTCAGAATTGTTTAATTTCCACATGTTTGGGCCTTTCCCAATATTTTTCTTTTATTGATTTCTAGTATAACTTCATATGGTCAGAGAATATACTTAGTATGATGTCAGTTCTCTTAAATGTTTTAACACTTGGGACTTCTCTGGCAGTCCTGTGATTAAAACTGTGCTTCCACTGCAGGCGGCATGAGTTCCATCCCTGGTTGGGAAACTAAGATCCTGCATGCGGTACAGTGCAGCCAAAATATGAAAAATAAAAATAAAAATCTGTTAACATTTGTTTATATACTAGAGTATGTTAGTTTGGGTGTTATTCAGTGTGCATTGAGAAGAATGTGTATTGTGGAGTGTATTGTGTTGGTGGAGTGTTCTATAAATATCAGTTACTTTGCTGATAATGTTTATAGGTCTTATTGATTTTCGGTCTACTTTATTGATGATTGACGAATATAGTGTTGCTGTTTTGTGCTGTAATTGTGGACTTGATTATTTCTCCTGTCCAGTTATGTTAGTTTTAGCTTCATGTATTCTGAAACTCTGTAGGTGAATAGATTTGACCTAGACCCACCAGTTGTTACCATTCTGCCAGTTTGGTTTATCATTCTGTGTTATATATACATAATATTTTTTTCCTGATTCATTTGAGAGTACATCTTAGACTCATACCTCTTTAATCATAAGTACTTGACTGTTTATTTCTAAGAATGAGGACATTGACTTATATAATCCTAGATTACCAAAGTCAGAAAATTCAACATTGATGTAATACTATTATATAATCTTATTTAAATTTCTCTATTACAAAGATTTTTTTTCTGGCCCACAATTCAGGGCAGGATCATGTATTATATTTAATTTTCATGTCTCTTTGATCTCCTTTAATGTAGAACAACCCCTCAGCCTCTCTTTGTAATAGCATGAATATTTTTAAAGAGTACAAAGCATTGCTTTTATAGAATCTCTCTTAATCTTGTCTGACATTTTCTCATGATTTGTTTAAGATCATGCAAATTTTTTTTGGTAAAGATACTGCCTACATGATATAGTGTCCTTTCTTTTTTTTGGCCCTGCCATCGAGCATGTGCGATCTGAGTTCCCCAAGCAGGGATCAAGCCTATGCCCCTTGCAGTGGGAGCTCGGTGTCTTAACCATTGGACTGCCAAGGAGGTCCCTGTTATGTCCTTTGTTAAATACCATATCAGGAGTGGTATGATGTCAGTTTGTTCCATTATTGGTAATGTCAGGAGAGGCAAGGTCTGTCAACCAGCAACAGTGACTGGATGGGGGTTCCATAGCTTCTGATTCTTTAGCATTTATTAATTTATTGTTCATTAATTTGCTATTCAGCAGACGCTGATGAGTGTGCCTTTTGACTTATCTCATGTACCAGGATACAGTGGTGAAAGGATGAAATCTCTGTCTTCATGGAGTTTAAAGTTTAGTGTGGGTTGCAGACATTAAACAATCACAAGTGAAAGTGAAGTCGCTCAGTCGTGTCCGACTCTTTGCGACCTGTGGACCCTAGCCCACCAACCTCCTCCGTCCATGGCATTCTCCAGACAAGAATACTGGAGTGGGTTGCCATTTCCTTCTCCAGGGGATCTTCCCAACCCAGGGATCGAACCCAGGTCTCCCGCATTGCAGGCAGGCGCTTTAACCTCTGAGCCACACCAGTACTTAATTGCAGTGGTGCCAAATGACTAAAGGAAAAGTGCAATACCAGGGGAGGGTATGTAGTGTAATATGGAGCTGAAGCCAGATTTGGAGTTGGAAAACTGGGCATGAGGAAGAAGGCAGAGGCTTTCATGTGGCAGCCCTGGTGGCTCATCTTAATTTTAGTAGACATTTACATTTAATAGACATTCCATCACAGAATTCTGTGGTGCCCTCTGCTCCAGAGATCTGATTTTTGTGAATCGTAGTTGTCAGGAGCAAGCTTAACCTGAGACAGCTTAATCGCAGGATGGCCTGGAGCTTAAACGCCAGCAATTTAAGCAGTTTGGGAGTAACTGTGTTTTTCTTTTCTTATTTTTCTCAGATTTACTTTGAGCTCAGAAGGCTATACTAGAAGACCAGGTGGCCGTCGCCACAACAAAGGCAATCTAGAGAGTTCTTTAATGTGGAAGCCTCAGGAGCAGGTTGTAACAGAGATGATTTCTGAAGAGGGTGGCAAGGGTCTGAGGCGTCCTCATTGTACTGTGGAGGAGGTAAGCCCTTTTAGTGTGATCTCTTTAAAGTAATTTTAGGAATTGGGGGTCGGTGGCAATAAATAACATATATTCTGTGGTACAAAATTCAAAAGATAAAAGGATCCATTCAAAAGGATGTACAGGGACTGTAAATTTCCCACTCTCCCTCCTGTATCTGGCTCCTGTTTGATACTTCTATGTATCTTTCCAGAGATATTGTATACGTATTGTAATTTAATCAATTTTCAGGTAAAAGAAAGGAAAAGTAATCATGTTAGGAAAAGATACGATTATAGATTTCTTTGTTTTTAGATGCCTGAATTATTCTAACTTGTTTCTTTCATAAGCTGTAATAACTGTGATTAAGTAAGGAATGTAAATGGTGTACATGTCTGTTTCTTCCTTAGGTTTTCAGGGCACTTAGTGTGATGTGTTCATCAGCAATCTTCCTTTCCTTCTTGAAGTCTTCACTTACTTTGGGAGAGTTTAGAACTATTCCTGTCTCTGGTATTTCCCCTAGACCATCACCTATTGTAATTTGCTAAATGGTTTTTTCAACCACTTAACTTAGTTCATCAAAGAAATACTTATTTGGGTCCCAGCAATTCGAAATTGAATAAAATATGGTCTCTGTTCTCTAGGAGCTTATACGTTAAATGTTGTAGTCAGAAAAAATGTAGGCAGTGAAAGCAATGGACTGAGGTGTTAAAGTGCTTTAATATCTCCTAGATGAGAATTTAGGGACTGAGAAGATATGGGGATATACAGGCTATATTCTAGAAATATTGTGAGGTAATATTATCAAGGACATCTTTATTGGTTAAGTGTGATATAAGTTTAGATGGAAGAACCTGAGTCCCAGATTTCGATCTTGGATAAGTTTGTGCCAAGATACCCTAGGTATTTAGGGGGAGATGATGACTTCAGCTCTGGAGGTTAAAGCGCTTGTGGAACATGCAAGCAGACATACCCCTTAGGCCCCTACATATGTGTGATGGGAGTTTTGAGAAGAAGACTGGGCTAGGGACACATGTATGAATCTTCTGCATATTGGTGTTGGATAAATCAAGGGAGTTGAAGAGATTACTCAGCATGTAGTGTGAGAAGAGAAAATCTGTAGGATCTGCAGAACCTTTAACTTAACAGTTAAAGGCAGGAAGAAGAAATCTTCACTGGAGACTGAAAAGATAGTCTTTAAGAGATCAGGAGAATTTATTGTCCAGGAAGGCAAGGTGAGGGTAGCAAGGTGAGAAGCTGGAGAGGTCAAGTGACAGAAGGGCTGAAAGAGTGCCTATTAGATCTGGCCATAGAGGGTCATTGGTGTCTTTGGTAAGACCAGTTTCATTTTGGAAGTTGAATGTTCTGAATATGCAAGTGGATTATTTGTGCTGAGCTTTTTTTTATGGTTAATCCAGTCCCACTATCAAAAACTCATATGCTATCAGGGTCCAGCAGATAAAAGAAATGAGTGAAATGGGCTGAATAGCTCACCAACAGTTCTCGTTTGTTAATACAGTGTTTCAAAAGGGGCCAGATTTGGGGGGGATTTCTCTTTTCCAGTTATAAAATTGGTAAGTAAAATTAAAGGAGTTAAAAGAGCACTGAAATTAAAAAAAAAAGAATGTGCTGGTGAATGAAACATTCATGAGCTGCATTTGACCTCTTAGTCTTTGTTTATGATTTAATTATAGGTTTGATGTGCTAGTAGTTATCTGAATGCTTTCTGTCACTTAGGGTGTTCAAAAAGAAGAAAGAGAGAAATACCAGAGGTTATTAGAGCGACTTAAAGAAGGTGGTCATGGAAACTCTGTTTCTCCTATAACTTCAACTCATCAAAGGTAAAGATGCGCTAACAAGACAACTTTTTTTCTTATTTTTGGAGAGGAGATTGTTGGGAAGGGCTTGTTAAAAAAAGATTAATACTGAGAGCAGGAGCCCTATAATTTGAACATTGTATCTAGTGATGGATTATATAGAACAGTGGTTTTACAAAATATAATTTTCTGTTTGCTTCAGAGTCCTTTGTTCGAGTGAACTGTTACATGAAACTCTGATATAGAAAAGTGAAATCATTGGTTGAAGTTGGATTCCCAGGGAGCAGAGCGTTTTTTCAGCCTCCCTAACACACACATTTCTCACAATCTCTGTCTTCCTTTCTCCTCCTGTTCTCCCCTGCTTTTTCCTCCCTTACCTCCCCTTATTCCTCCTGCCACTGCCTCCAAAGACACATTGTCCCTAAGGCGTCTTAGTGGATGGATCTTAGCACAGTTGGAAACTCTCCACTCTGCAGATAAGACTAAAGTCACCCCATGTCATAAGAAATGTTCCTTGTAAGACTGCATGTTACTTAAATGTGCTGAGTCCACCAAGTAGTTGAGAATGGTAGAAGGAATTGATGTCTGGCCTTTTATTTCTCTGTAAAAAGGGGACAAAGATTATGTGAGCTCAGGATTGAGGTCTGCTTGATAATTCTAGTAAGTGGTGTGAGAATACACAGAGGGGGATCCCAGAGATTATGTAACAATAAGTTGAAAAAGTCACAAGACTGTCTAGCTTGTTGATTGCAGAAATAACAAGGGATTATTTGGAAATTTTAACTTTGGTTGTGAACTTAAAAATGCTCAGTTTAGTCAGTCAGAATGGTCGTGTTTTTTTCCATTTTGACTAGCCACTGTTGGAAGCAGCAGTATGAACTATTGGTTTTGTCATTTGGCTTTTAATGTGTTGTTTTGGGATGCACTTCAGTATATCATTTAAAATCTTTCATTTTTTAACTTGGGTATTATCATTCTGAGATTTTTCAGTCGAGGTGGCTTTGGGCATTGAAAACATCCAGTTTTATGGTAGAGAAATTGGAGGTTAGGTATCTTGGCTGGAATATTAGAATCAGGATCAGACTCCTTTTATCCTGGTCTCAGATGATACTATATTGTGATCTCTCTCTTGTGAGTTGACCTTTCAGGGTAATCAGTAACTCTTGTCTGGAGAAGTTTGCCAGGTAGAGACAGTGAATACTTACAGTAGATTTTCCTTTTATATCTGATCTTCACTTTTTGTGTTTCTAAGTTCTCAAAGAAGTCAGATGGACACATTAAAGACCAAAGGCTGGGGGGAAGAGCAAAGTCATGGAGTCAGAACAACTCAGTTTGTTCCAAAGCAATGTGAGTTCCCAGATTTAGCCCTATCTTAATACCCTTAATATGTTGAACTTAGTTCAAAAGCATATAAAATTGAAAAATGGCATACTAGTGAAAGATGGTGTACCAAATTTTAAAACATTGTTAGACCCCAGGCTGTTGACTTACCCAGTACTAGTAATTTAGTAAGAAAGCTATTTCAAGTTAAAGCTGATCTATAAAATAACCTCTTGATTATTCTTCCTAGCTCCTGTATTGTAGCATATATTTTGTGAGCCTAAAATTAGTTTTGTTGTATTCCTATATTAATATCCTTGTTTTTTTCCACTTGCTGTTCACTAAATAACACTAAGTGATAGCTTACTAAATAAGCAGATGTTAGCCAGTTTACACTAAAGACTATATGTAAAGGAGAAAGAGATTTATGCAACATTTTTTAGCAACTTAATTTGTATAAACACTAATGTTTTTGGAATCCATTTTAGCATTTCAATGTAAATGAGTATCTTCATACTTTGGGGACTGTAAGGTGAAATGCTAGCTATATGATTGATTAACGAAGGAAACACTTTTTTTTTTTTTTTTACCATTCTCACAGATAGAGTTGTTGAAACAAGGGGACCTCTGTGTTCAGTGAGAAGTGAAAAGAGGTACACTGTTCGGTTTATTCTAACTTCTCTTTTGACATATTTTCTTTCTTTCTTTTTTTGGCCGCACTGCACGGCTTGTGGGATCTTACTTCCCCACCCAGGTATTGAACCCGTGACCCCTTCAGTGGAAGCGTGGAGTCTTAACCACTGGACTGCAAGGAAAGTCCCTGACATTATTTTCTTACTTTATAAACTGTATTTAAGAGTAACTACATCTGTGAAACTGTGACCTCTTCTCAGCTCTGGCAGTCAGTCAGCATATGTGGGTATATAAGTAGCTCTTGTGTAAGATGCCCACCCTAGCTTGGGACGGTGCCCTTCTCTCCTAGACATTAGGCGTTGGGAGGCATCAGTGAGTGCTGCTGAGATAAGACTATGAGTGTGGTGGATAGTTCTAGTGATTAGCATCTCAAGTATATGAACAGTGAAGGCAGTTCTATGTGCCTTAGGATTTTAGATGCTGGTCCATTTATAGCAGAGTGTGGTAAACTGTGGCCCATGGACCAAATCTGGTCTACCTGTTTGTAAGTACATTTTTATTGGACACAGTCATGCTCATTCATTTACATGCTGCTTAGGGCTGATTGAAAACAAAGTTGAGATGATATGACAGAAACCGTAAGACCTGCAAAGCCTAAGATATTTATGAGCTGATCCTTTTTGGAAAAATTTTGCTAACTTTTGGTTTAGAGGACTATATAAACTCACGGCAATATTTGTTACTAATTATTAAATCTTATTTCTAAAACTAGTTTAACATGTACCAGATTAAAATCATCCAGTCTGTAATTTCTCAGTTTTTTTCCTCAGGTGTTCAAAGGGGAAAATTTCTGATACAGAAAAGACAGTTGGAATCAGACTAGAAAATGAATGTGTAAGTAGAAACCTTAGTTAAATTTTATGCCTTTGCTTCTTTCACGTGACTTACATTAAAATTTTGGTGCCCATGAAAAATAAGAAAGATAATATTTGTTACTTTAATTTCTAATTCCATTATTTTTCTTGAAAAAGCAACAAGCATTGAAGATACACACCTTTGGCTTTCTTCTAAGTTGCCAGATTTTTATCTCTGCAGTAGCCACCTTTGTGAGAGAGACCAACTTGGCTCCATCTTAGCCCTTATCTGTGTTGCCTGGCTTCTTTCAGAGATTCTTTTTTACATCTTTGTGCTGTGTTCATGAAGTTGCTTCAGTCATGTCCCCGCCTCTTTGCGACCCCATGGACTGTAGCCCTCCAGGCTCCTCTGTTCATGGGATTCTCCAGGCAGGAATACTGGAGTGGGTTGTCATGCCCTCCTCCAGGGGATCTTCTGGACTGAGGGATTGAATCTGCGTCTCTTATGTCTCCTGCATGGCAGGCGAGTTCTTTATCACTAACGCCACCTGGGAGGGAAGCCCATTTAGGAAAATATTTGTTCAGGACTTTTCAGATTCAAGATTTCATATTTACTTGAAACTATTACAAATCTTACAAATGTTGAGTTTTAAGGCAGCTTTTTCACTCTGCTCTTTCACCTTCATCAAGAGGCTCTTTAGTTCCTCCTCACTTTCTGCCATAAGGGTGATGTCACCTGCATAACTGAGGTTATTGATATTTCTCCCTGTAAAAACTTGATTCCAGCTTCTGCTTCATCAAGCCCAGCATTTCACATGTTGTACTCTGCATATAAGTTGAATAAGCAGGGTGACAATATACAGCCTTAACGTATTCCTTTCCCAATTTTGAACCAGTCCACTGTTTTTATACTAAGAACAAGTTTACCTGTAAAAATAGCAGTGGTTTATTTTTATTTTCATTTTGGGTTTTTTTTAATATACAATTTTTATTATTTTTAGCTATGCTCTGTCTTCGTTGCTGTGTGTTGGCTTTCTCTAGATGCAGTGAGCGGGGCCTACTCTAGTTCTGGTGCTCTGGTATGCAGGCTTCTTATTGTGGTGGCATCTCGTTGCAGAGCAAGGCTCTAGGGTGCTTAGGCTTCAGTAGTTGTGGCTCACAGGCTCTGGAGCATGGGCTCAGAAGTTGTGGCACAGGGGCTTAGCTGCCCTGAGGTATGTGGGATCTTCCTGAACCAGAATTCGAACCCATGTCCCACGCACGCATTGGCAGATGGATTGTTAAAACCACTGGATCACCACGGAAGTCCACCCGTGGTTTATTTTGAGTGATAGGATTAAGGGTCATATATTTTGCTTTTTTAAAGTTTTTCAATATATCTTTTGACTATATTATTTTTAATTGAGATAAGAGAAGTGAAAATAATTTTCTTGCTGCTGCTGCGGCTAAGTCGCTTCAGTTGTATCTGACTCTGTGCGACCCCATAGACAGCAGCTCAGCAGGCTCCTCCGTCCCTGGGATTCTTCATGCAAGAACACTGGAGTGGGTTGCCATTTCCTTCTCCAATGAATGAAAGTGAAAAGTGAAAGTGAAGTTGCTCAGTTGTGTCCCACTCTTTGCGACCCCATGGACTGCAGCCTACCAGGCTCCTCCATCCACGGGATTCTCCAGGCAAGAGTACTGGAGTGGGTGGCCGTTGCCTTCTCCAAATTTTCTTGCTACCTCCTGGGAAAATGATGAATGTTCTGATTCATGATTTATAATTCAGGTGTCTTGTTGTGAACCTTAGGTCTTGAAGTTTTCATTCCCTCTTGTAGGGACAGGCAGATAACGCTTTTTGTACTTTACTCATTTGGGGATGTACTAATTCTCTTTTCTTTCAAAATAATGGTGCTGTTCTATATTTCATGTGTTATATATGTGTATATGTACAAGTATCAAACATGTCAATAGAATATGGGAATTTTTTTAACCAGAGGAGGGGATTTCAGCTGGAACCCGACCTGTCTGAAGAAGTGTCAGCCCGACTCCGCCTGGGCAGTGGAAGCAATGGCTTACTCAGGAGGAAAATGTCAATACTTGAGACAAAAGAAAAAAATTGCTCAAACAAAGAAAGGGATAAAAGGACAGATGATCTTCTTGAACTTACAGAGGTATTGTTTCTTGTGTTAATCAAATAAGAGGCATGTTTTTACATAACCTTAGTTATTCAAGGCTTGAGTGCATGTTTTGTTTTGAGGAGTTTCTCCAGGCTAGGAAATGTATGTGTGAAGGAAATCAGGCCCAAGGGCAGGTCATTTACTTGCTACACTGATCATTAGTGATCTGTACAAGTGGCCTAAGGGGTTAGATTAATTTCAGCAAATGTGAGTAGACAGAATTTTCACACATCTTGGAATATACTGGATTCTTTGTAGATTCTTTTTCTAAGCTTAAAGTATTTTGAGTTATGTAGTATGAGTTTGACACTATAAAGAGATTTGTTGCAGTTTTTTTGTTTTTGTCTTTTTAACGTTTTATTTTATTTACTTATTTTTGGCCATGCTGCACAGCCTATGGGATACCAGTTCCCCAACCAGGGTTGGAACTGAGACTCTGGTAGTGAAAGTGCTGGACTGCCAGGGAACTCCCCTTCATTGCAATGTTTGTTAAGTGATTATGGTTCTCTAAAATGCCCCTTTCATTGATCATTGTACAGCAAATAAGTAGAAGCTTATAGAAAACAAGGAAATGAAGGTTAACTTAAAAATTCTCATTTTAAAAGTGAGCCCACATTTTGACTCCTCCATTATTGTCTTAGCCGATGTCCTATTCGGTGATTATCTATGGAGCACTTATTATGTATTGGGCATGCAGGTGGAGAGAAAGATCCATAAAGTTGCAAAATTGTGTATAGTGGTAGAGGAAGCAGAAGTGAAAATATTTGGATGAAAGTTTCTAGTTGGTTTGTAGATTCAGGCTTATAGCATAAATTTATGTTTATCTGTGTAATTCTTTAGAAAAATGACGCCATCTATTTAGTAAGGACTCAGTTGCTAGACTGCTGCCTAGTTTTCTAGTTTCTGCTTATTCTCTTCACATCAGAAATGGATAGAATGATCTCTTTGATGCCCTAATTTTATTACTTTGATTTTTTAAAATCAAGGTTCAGGAGACAGTTGAGGAAAGTATGAAAATGCTTTTATAGTGTTGTGAAACGAGAAGAAAGTTCAGGAGTTAGACACTTCTGGGTTCAAATCTTGGCTCTGTTTTTTAATCATCATATGACTCTGCATGTAACCAAAATTCTCTGAGGTTTACCTCTTCTATAAAATGGTGACAGTACTTTCCCCACAGATAGGGATTAACGAAGCACTTCAAGCATCTGGTACGTGTTTGGCTCATAGTGCTCAATAAATGGTAGTAGGATAATTGAGACTATACTTCAAACACTTTTACCCAATAACTTTTTCTAGCAGCTAATAATTGGGCTGGCATTTCTTATAACTGTTAGTAAGACTGCTTTGTGGTCCTGAATTAAAATCTTTTTGTCTTTTAATTTAGTAGGTCTTTGATAGTTTTTCTTAAGGGTCAAGTATTATAGGGATGAAAAGCTTTTTTCAATCTCAGACTTTCAGTATCTGATAATGGTTCTTTATTAAAGTAACAACCTCTGGACTTTATAATTCAGGACATGGAAAAGGAAATCAGTAATGCTCTAGGCCATGGCCCACAGGATGAGATCCTAAGTAGTGCTTTCAAATTACGAATCACTCGAGGAGACATCCAGACCTTGAGGAACTATCACTGGCTCAATGATGAAGTAAGTTGTCTTTTTTTTTTTTTTACCCCTTGGACTACCATTATGGTTAACTCTTTTCTACCTGTAATATCGTGGTTTCTACACAGGAGGGACTGCTAAGGTAGCTTTAGTTTACCTAAAACAAAAACATCTTAAACCTTGAAAAGATAGTTAATTCTGACTGTTTGCTGCCTTTAATTAGCGATGTTTCCCTCTTCTGCCTCTGCTTTGTTTCGTCTACATCTTCATTTATTAGTGACATTTTTATGAACCCTGGGTGCAACTGATAAATGGAAGGAAGCAAACAAGTGGTCATTTATTTTAGGTGAATTCTTACAGGAGCCATTTTATTTTTTTCAATAATAAATATTTTGATCACTCTATATGCACTATGTGTTTATTTAATTTGAGTGATAAGTATAAACATTTGCCTAATGGCCTTGTCTCCTTACGTCTTCCGCTAAAGCTTAGTTCTTGCCAGTTTTCTGGTCGATCCTTTACCCAGCCAGCCATGCAGCCCCCTGCATTTTTTTCCCTTTGCCTTCCTTCCCTCTTGTCATGACTCATGGCATATAAACACATTCTTATAAAATTAGAACATTTCTGTTTCATATTACAAATACAATATGTTTATTATAAAAATTTAGAAAATAAGGAAAAGTGAAGGAACAATATTATCATTCAAAAGTGGCACAGCTCTCTTGTAATAATCTATAATGGAAAAGAATCTGAAAAAGAATATATGTATGTAGAACAGAATCACTTTGCTGTACATCTGAAACATTATAAATCAACTATATTTCAATTAAAATGATTAAAATTATATATTTCTATGAAAACAAAAAAATGGCACAACTCAAAAGCAAACAAAATAACTATTGTTTTGGTGTATTTCCTTCCAGTGAGTTTTTAAAAATTGAGGTATAATTTATGTAAAATTCACTTTCAGTTAATATTTCCACATGTTTTATGTGTGGTGTAGTTACATACACCTTTTAGTTGTTGCAGAATTTCTCCTTGAGTTCTTTCTCATGGCTCTCTTATTCATATGCCTCAGAAGTACAGTCTCATTCCTTCTTAATCCCTCCCATTTTGCACTGATCATTTTTTACTTTCCATCTTCTGTCGTAGATAACCCTTTTATCTTCTGTCCCTTCCCTTAGTTTCTTATTTCTAATTCATCCTACTCAAGTAGAAATTGAGTTTTGATAATATACTTGGCATATTCCAATGTTTACTCTCTTGGTGTTACAGGTCATTAATTTTTACATGAATCTCCTGGTGGAAAGAAATAAAAGGCAAGGGTATCCAGCACTTTATGCATTCAGTACTTTCTTCTATCCGAAATTAAAGTCTGGGGGTTACCAAGCGGTGAAAAGATGGACCAAAGGGGTCAGTCTCTTTGAACAGGAACTTATTCTGGTGCCTATTCATCGGAAGGTACATTGGAGCCTGGTGGTAAGTTGAGAGGCTTAACTGTTGGAGTTTGGATAATGACTGTTTTGTTAAAAGCAGGAATACCTCAGTAATATTCCAGGCTTGGTTACAGGCCACCACTGTAAAGCAAATATCTCAGTAAAGTGAGTCACATCAATTTCTTGGTTTCCCAGTGCTTATAAAAGTTATGTTTACACTGTAGTCTGTTAAGTCTGCAGTAGGATCATATCTAAAAACCAATGCATATACCTAATTAAAAAATACTTTATCAATAAATACTTTTTGTGTTAACCATCACCTGAGCCTTCAGTGAGCTGTAATCTTTTCACAATAGTAGCATCTAAGACCACTGTTCACAGATCACTGTAACAAGTATAGTAATGATGAAAAGTTTGAAATGTTGTGAAGAATTACCAAGATATGACACAGAGACGTGAAGTGAGCAAATAGACACTTCCTGTTAACACTTCAGTGTTAGAAAAATGACACTGATAGACTCGCTCAATGCAGGGTTGCCACCAATCTTCAATTTGTGAGAACTACCTTATCTGTCAAAGACATAAAATGAAGTGTGCCTGTAATGAAGATGACCCTTTTCTGTCCACTGAGAATCCAGTAGTGTATGTTAAAGGCATGCTCTGCAGAGTTGCATCGTAGTTCTTTAATTGAACAGTTTTGAAAGCTATTAAGAGTCTGTGTAGTGGAGGAGCTTTCAGTTTTAGTAGAAAAGAGTTTTAGTACACATGGGTTATTTTATTACTTTTGTTTAGAAGATAACAGGTTTATTGTACAAGTATAAAGAAAAAGGCAAAACCCCACCCCTAAAACCCCCAGAATGCAGCTCATCACTCTGAGAGGACTACTAATGTTTTGAGGAATAAGTTTCTAGGCCTTTCTGTAGGAATAGGAAAATATAATTTTATACGCCTGGAGCTCATGTCATCTGTGATGTTTTATGAAAAATTGCCTTAGAAATCCACTCATGTTGGTACAGATATTGATGTTTAAAAGATGCTTTTCTTTTTAGAAATAAAATTCTCCTTCTTATGGTTGTTTCTGGATGTTGCATTTTTTCCATTATAGGCTATAGACCTAAGAAAAAGGTGTCTTAAATATCTGGATTCTATGGGACAAAAAGGCCACAGGATCTGTGAGATTCTCCTGTAAGTAAAGGCTGAAAGCTTCACTGTTGCCTCAGTATGCCCTTCGTTATGTGGTCTTTCTTCTGTTTAATCCTTGGAAGCTCTGGTGTACTGTAGTCTAATGTGTAGTGAGGGCTGTCTTCTCCATTGTTCAGGACTTGACTTGCATCTGTCTTTTTGTCTAAAAATAACCCCCAAATCAGATCTTTACTGAGAAATATTATATAATTGCATCCTTGAAAACAAATTTGTCATATGTAAAATATATCCTATTAGAATCCTGTGATTTGAATTAGCTTTCTCTGGGGTTCATACACTATTCTGAATGTTGTAAAGAGCCGTCAGCTGGGGAGAATTAGTTCTGTCAATTTCTTAAGCCCACTCAATTCATTTCCCTGTGCTTTCCATGATAGTTGGGTTCATCTCTTAGAATCTGGAGGTAATTTTTAAGTTAAACATACGGTTTGTAGACAGCTATTTCAATAATAATTGCTAGAAACCTGCCTTTAAAGCATAGCCACCTATTAGCTGTGAATAAGATAAGATAAGAATAAGATAAGAATTTCACAGGGAGGAGGCAAAGCAGTGAAATGAGTCTATTTTGAACCCCTTATGGTCACTGGAAGCAAATGCAGGTTCCAGGTTTTAATTTTAATAAGGATACTTTAGTAAGGAACTTGTTAAATGAATGATTCGAAGAAAAGTTGTTAACAGTAATCAGTTTTTTGTTATATTATTTAGTATAAAGATCCTTGATATATGGGTGTTGAATAAAATACCCATAAGAATAAAAAATGTAGGGAAGTTTTAAAAATCATAAGATACACCAAATTGTCTATAAAGCAGTTATCTCCTAGTCTTTTCTGCTTAAGATGTATGTAAAATGTGTATACATACATACATGTGCACATACATGTACACATATATTATCACATACTTAAAAATGTTTTCATTAGATTCATACAGCAAAATTTTATATGTTGCTTATAACAGGATACAAAAAAGACCTTACTTTTATAACATTCATACTTTTGTTACCCCTCTGTCTTTTTTGTAATATGTAAAGAGTTCAGCTGCTTTGGGCATCTGAGGCCCCCCTCCCTTTCCTGATGCCTTTAGTCCAGCTTTTCTATTTTTTTCATGAACACCTCCCCACTCCAATTTTTTTTTTAAATTTTCCCATGACAAGAGAAAATAATGAATAGACTTTTGGTTTTTGGGTTAAGCTTTAGATTGCTACCTTCTCAGAACCAGTTTTCACCTCTTTGGGAGTGATATTGCTGCTCCCATGTAGAGCATACGCCCTATTAGCACTTACATCTTACATGCAGGTTAGCGTGAGAACAGAGATGCCTAGGTTAAATTTGATATCCCTTTGGCCATTTGGATAAAATTAAATTGCTCTCAGTACTTAAGTGTATAATCACCTAGGAATGAGGAAATTCTCTTACATAACCACATGCTATTATCACACTTCAGAAAATTGACAGTCACTAATGTGTAATATTAGTGACTGGAAAAGGTCAGTTTTCATTCCAATCCCAAAGAAAGGCAATGCCAAAGAATGCTCAAACTACTGCACAATTGCACTCATCTCACACGCTAGTAAAGTAATGCTCAAAATTCTCCAAGCCAGGCTTCAACAACATGTGAACCGTGAACTTCCTGATGTTCAAGCTGGTTTTAGAAAAGGCAGAGGAACCAGAGATCAAATTGCCAACATCCGCTGGATCATGGAAAAAGCAAGAGAGTTCCAAAAAAACATCTATTTCTGCTTGATTGACTATGCCAAAGCCTTTGACTGTGTGGATCACAATAAACTGTGGAAAATTCTGAGAGAGATGGGAATATCAGACCCACCTGACCTGCCTCTTGAGAAATCTGTATGCAGGTCAAGAAGCAACAGTTAGAACTGGACATGGAACGACAGACTGGTTCCAAATAGGAAAAGGAGTGCATCAAGGCTCTATATTGTCACCCTGTTTATTTAACTTACATGCAGAGTACATCATGAGAAACGCTGGGCTGGAGGAAGCACAAGCTGGAATCAAGATTGCCGGGAGAAATATCAATAACCTCAGATATGCAGATGACACTACCCTTATGGCAGAAAGTGAAGAGGAACTAAAAAGCCTCTTGATGAAGGTAAAAGAGGAGAGTGAAAAAGTTGGCTTAAAGCTCATCATTCAGAAAACGAAGATCATGGCATCCGGTCCCATCACTTCATGGGAAATAGATGGGGAAACAGTGTCAGACTTTATTTTGGGGGGCTCCAAAATCACTGCGGATGGTGGCTGCAGCCGTGAAATTAAAAGACGCTTACTCCTTGGAAGAAAAGTTATGACTAACCTAGATAGCATGTTCAAAAGCAGAGACATTACTTTGCCGACTAAGGTCCGTCTAGTCAAGGCTATGGTTTTTCCTGTGGTCATGTATGGATGTGAGAGTTGGACTGTGAAGAAAGCTGAGCGCTGAAGAATTGATGCTTTTGAACTGTGGTGTTGGAGAAGACTCTTGAGAGTCCCTTGGACTGCAAGGAGATCCAACCAGTCCATTCTGAAGGAGATTAGCCCTGGGATTTCCTTGGAAGAATGATGCTAAAGCTGAAACTCCAGTACTTTGGCCACCTCATGCGAAGAGTTGACTCATTGGAAAAGACCCTGATGCTGGGAGGGATTGGGGGCAGGAGGAGAAGGCGACGACAGGATAAGATGGCTGGATGGCATCACAGACTCGATGGACGTGAGTCTGAGTGAACTCTGGGAGTTGGTGATGGACAGGGACGCCTAGCGTGCTGCAATTCATGGGGTCACAAAGAGTCGGACACGACTGAGCGACTGAACTGAACTGAATGTGTAATATGAACTTTCCAGGTGGCGCAGTGGTAGAGAAGCTGCCTGCCAGTGTAAGAGATGCAGAACATGTGGATTTGATTCCTGGGTAGGGAAGATCCCCTGGAGAAGGAAATTGGCAACCCACTCCAGTATCCTTGCCTGGAAAAATCCTATGGACAGGGATTTTCCTTGTCCATGGGGCCACAGAGAGTTGGGCATGACTGAGTACATGTGCACATACACGATGTATAATAATGAGTCATGTTCTGATACCATCAGATGTCTTACAGCTCTTTTCCCCTAATCCAGGAAGTCAGTCAGGGTTCATGCACGTACTTAATGTCTCTTTAGTCTCTTTTAGTTTAGACTAGCCTGCCTTTTTTTGTTTCCTATGGCAGTGCCTTTTTTTTTTTTTTTCTTTTAAAGCCTCCAGGCTAGTTGTCTTGTTTTAATGTATCTATTATTAGTGAGTAAAAGTAAGTTATAAATGAAGTACTTTTTTCTTTCATTAGAATAAAATGTGTGCTTTAAAATGGAGTGGAGGAGCGAACTAGAAGACAAATAGCAAATCATTAATAAAAAATATTTCCAGAGTGGTTATTATGAGGTCTTTTACCTTTTACATACTATGTTTTAACTTTTAAAATATAACCTTGTATAATTTTTATAATCGGAAACAAAGTAAAACGTGAAAAGCCAAAACCAATCGTATTTTAAAAATCTAACAGGTGGATTTGAGAATGGCACTCTGTTAAATATCATGGTGTCTTTGTAATTACAATATTAAGTGTCCACAGGGATTCATCAATATATGTCTTTGCTGTTTTTTCAGTCAGTATTTACAGGATGAAAGTAAGACCAAAAGAAATATTGACCTGAATCTTTTAGAGTGGACCCACTACAGCATGAAGCCACAGGTGAGTGATGATCTTTGTATTTCAAATACTTTGTTGCATTTCTTGTCAGTAACATATTATTTTGACTTGGCTTTCTTCCTCCCCTTATTCATCCTTATGGATTCATTCTCCTGAGGTGTATGTCCTAAGAATGATCTACTTCTAAATCTTTAGAAATTCACTTAACCAAGATGTTTGCTTTTAAGCCTTGATCTTGTTTTTTAATTATAAATGTTAAATATCTGTTAGGGTGACTCAAAAATTGAAGAAGATAAAAAGATTCAAGTCAGATAGTTTTCTTGGTTGGCATTAATGGGATCTTCAAGTTCCTGTTCAAAACTTATCTGAGAAATTTGTATATTTATATCTTAAGGGTTCCATGCTGTGAGTCCTCAACAATCAGGCATGCTATTTGTGAATGTGCATTGAATCTTGTCAGATTTGAATCTCATTCCAGGTGTAAAACTGCATACATCGTTCAGTCCTAATGGCTCCTTTTTAAAGTAAGCTACAGGAGTTCAATTTTAGCCCTAATCTATGTGTAATGGCTCAGTTCTCTTTATCCAAAAGCAGTTTCATTTCTAAGTTGAATAATTAGAAGAGTAAGTACTGAAATCTCCTGAGGAGAGCACAGAAAAGACTTTGTTAGGAAGAATAATTGTGTTCTGGAATGGAAAATGTCATAAGACAAATTCTCTGTAGTGGAATCTGTAGTTCTCTGCATTCTGTGAGAGATGCTTGGGCTCAGGAGAAAAGTTTGAGGTACCTACTATGTGTTTCCATTTTCAGCCTTTTCCTTTTTACAATAATAATTTGTATTTCTTTAAATCCAAATTGAGTTGTCATCTCGTATGTTTTCTAGCAGTGAAATTAGACTCACTTATACTCTTATTCTCCTTATGCTTATACTCTTGTGCTCCTTATAACTGACAAAATATGTAAGGGGCTGGGCAGCATTAGGGCAACATGAATTTGGAAATGTGTGAGTTTGCTTCACCTGGCTTGGAATCCAGCACCTTTGGTTTATGATGCCCTTGAGTTGTGCTTGCAAGCTGTAAGCTCTTTTGTTTTTTCAGTACAGAACTGTGCTCTTAAGACAAGATTTCCTGACTGGTTAAAGCCTTTCAAGAGGCTTTTTCTTCTCCTGCTTGCAGCTATCGGGGTCCAAAGCAGTTCAGTTTAGTTCGGTCACTCAGTCATGTCCGACTCTTTGCAACCCCAGGCCTCCCTGTCCATCACCAACTCACAGAGTTTAGTCAAGCTCATTTCCATTGAGTCGGTAATGCCATCCAACCATCTCATCCTCTGTTGTCCTCTTCTCCTACCTTCAATCTTTTCCAGCATCAGGGTCTTTTCCAGTGAGTCAGCTCTTCGCATCAGGTGGCCAAAGTATTGGAGTTTCAGCTTCAACATCGGTCCTTCCAGTGAATATTCAGGACTCATTTCCTTTAGAATTGAATGGTTTGATTTCCTTGCAGTCCAAGGGACTCTCAAAAGTTTTCTCCAACACCACAGTTCCAAAGAATCAATTCTTTGGTGCTCACCTTTCTTTATAGTCCAACTCTCACATCCAAACATGACTACTGGAAAAACCATAGCCTTAAGTAGACAGACCTTTGTTGACAAAGTAATGTCTCTGCTCTTTAATATGCTGTCTAGGTTGGTTATAACTTTCCGTCCAAGGAGTAAGCGTCTTTTAATTTCATGGCTGCAGTCACCATCTGCAGTAATTTTGGAGCCCAAAAAATAAAGTCTGCCACTCTTTCCACTGTTTCCCCAACTATTTGCCATGAAGTGATGGGATCGGATTCCATGATCTTAGTTTTCTGAATGATGAGCTTTAAGCCAACTTTTTCACTCTCCTCTTTCACTTTCATCAAGAGGCTTTTTAGTTCCTCTTCACTTTTCTGCCATAAGGGTAGTGTCATCTGCATATCTGAGGTTATTGAGATTTCTCCTGGCAGTCTTGATTCTAGCTTGTGCTTCCTCCAGCCTAGCGTTTCTCATGATGTACTCTGAATTTAAGTTAAGTAAGCACGGTGATGATATACAACCTTGATGTACTCCTTTTCCTATTTGGAACCAGTCTGTTGTTCCATGTCCAGTTCTAACTGTTGCTTCCTGACTTGCATACAGGTTTCTCGAGAGGCAGGTCAGGTGGTCTGGTATTCTGGTATCTCTTTCAGAATTTTCCACAGTTTATTGTGATCCACACAGTCAACGGCTTTGGCATAGTCAGTAAAGCAGAAATAGATGTTTTTCTGGAAATTTCTTGCTTTTTTGATGATCCAGTGGATGTTGTTGGCAATTTATCTCTGGTTCCTCTGTCTTTTCTAAATCCAGCTTGAACATCTAGAAGTTCATGGTTCACGTACTGTTGCAGCCTGGGTTGGAGAATTTTGAGCATTACTGTACTAGTGTGTGAGATGAGTGCAATTGTGTGGTAGTTTGAGCATT
Organism: Ovis canadensis; assembly: GCF_042477335.2. Lineage (NCBI taxonomy): Eukaryota > Metazoa > Chordata > Mammalia > Artiodactyla > Bovidae > Ovis > Ovis canadensis. Next base: position 204,788,078 of record NC_091245.1, on the reverse strand, counting down.
CTTTGGCATTGCCTTTCTTACGGATTGGAATGAAAACTACCTTTTCCAGTCCTGTGGTCACTGCTGAGTTTTCCAAATTTGCTGGCATATTGAGTGCAGTACTTTCACAACCATCATCTTTTAGGGTTTGAAATAACCCAACTGGAATTCCATTACCTCCACTAGCTTTGTTTGTCGTAATGCTTCCTAAGGCCCACTTGTCTTCACATTCTAGGATGTCTGGCTCTAAGTGAGTGATCACACCATTGTGATTATTTGGGTTGTTAAGATCCTTTTTTGTATAGTTCTTTTGTGTATTCCTGCCATCTCTTAATATCTTCTGCTTCTGTTAGGTCCATACCATTTCTGTCCTTTATTGAGCCCATCTTTGCATGACATGTTCCCTTGGTATCTCTAATTTTCTTGAAGAGATCTTTCGTCTTTTTGATTCTATTGTTTTTCTCTATTTCTTTCTTTTTTTTTTCCTACTTTACAATATTGTATTGGTCCTCTATTTGTTTGCACTGGTCACTGAGGAAGGCTTTCTTATCTCTCCCTGCTATTCTTTGGAACTCTGCATTCAAATGGGTATATTTTTCCTTTTCTCCTTTGCTTTTTGCTTCACAGCTATTTGTAAGACCTCCTCAGACAGCCATTTTGCTGTTTTGCATTTCTTTTCCATGGGGATGGTCTTGCTCCTTGTCTCCTGTACAGTGTCACGAACCTCCATCCATAGTTCTTCAAGCACTCTATCAGATCTAGTCTCTGAAATCTGTGTCTCACTTCCACTGTATAAATGTTAGGGATTTGACTTAGGTCATACCCGAATGGTCTAGTGGTTTTCCCTGCTTTTTTCAATTTAAGTCTGAATTTGGCAATAAGGAGTTCATGATCTGAGCCACAGTCAGCTCCCAGTCTTGTTTTTGCTGACTGTATAGAGCTTCTCCATCTTTGGATGCAAAGAATATAATCAGTCTGATTTCGGTGTTGACCATCTGGTGATGTCCATGTGTAGAGTCTTCTCTTGTGTTGTTGGAAGAGGGTGTTTGCTTTGACCAGTGTGTTCTCTTGGCAAAACTCTGTTAGCCTTTGCCCTGCTTCATTCCGTATTCCAAGGCCAAATTTGCCTGTTACTCCAGGTGTTTCTTGACTTCTACTTTTGCATTCCAGTCCCCTTAAAATAAAAAGGACATCTTTTTTGGATGTTAGTTCTAGAAGGTCTTATAGGTCTTCATAGAACCATTCAACTTCAGCTTCTTCAGCATTACTGGTTGGGGCATAGACTTGGATTACTGTGATATTGAATGGTTTGTGTTGGAAACGAACAGAGATCATTCTGTCGTTTTTGAGATTGCATCCAAGTACTGCGTTTCAGACTCTTTTGTTGAGTATGATGGCTACTCCATTTCTTCTAAGGGATTCTTGCCCACAGTAGTAGATATAATGGTCATCTGAGTTAAATTCACCCATTCCAGTCCATTTTAGTTTGCTGATTCCTAAAATGTTGATGTTCCCTCTTGCCATCTCCTGTTTGATCACTTCCAATTTGCCTTGATTTACGGACCTAACATTCCAGGTTCCTATGCAGTGTTGCTCTTTACAGCATCGGACCTTACTTCCATCACCAGTCACATCCACAACTGGGTGTTGTTTTTTCTTTGACTCTGTCTCTTCATTCTTTCTGGAGTTGTTTCTTCACTGATCTCCAGTACCATATTGGGCACCTACCGGCCTGGGGAGTTCCTCTTTCAGTGTCCTGCCTTTCTGCCTTTTCATACTGTTCATGGGGTTCTCAAGGCAGGAATACTGAAGTGGTTTGCCATTCCCTTCTCCAGTGGACCACATTTTGTCAGAAGTCTCCATCATGACCCCTCCGTCTTGGGTGGCCCCACATAGCATGGCTCATAGTTTCAATGAGTTGGACAAGGCTGTGGTCCATGTGATCAGATTGGTTAGTTTTCTGTGACTGTGGTTTTCAGTCTGTCTGTAAACATTCTCCCTCTTATGGAGAAGGATAAGAGGCTTATGGAAGCTTCCTGATGGGATAGACTGACTGACTAGTAGTCTTAGTTTTCTGGCTAGGAAAGAGAAGTCAAACTCTGCAGTGCTGAAATAGGTCAGTTGTATTGTAAGCATATTTCTAATTGAGCCACCTTTAGCTCTTTTCAATATTTATAAATTCCCCTGAAACAGTTCTGACTAGAATTCCTATTCTTGGTAATAAACCTTCTTTCACTTTGGTTTATATGAGAGGTGAGGGATGGAATTCTCACTTTGCTTTTCTCTTTCCTTCTAAAAAACATTTTCTGTGTGGGTCACATACACCATATCATGGGTTGAGTTTTTATACCACATGAAGACTGATTGTGTTTGTGTGTGTGTCTGTATAATACCAGATTGAACATTTACCTTTATAATATTGTTTATCCACAGTAATGTTTTGGAAAAGTCCAAAAGGAGTTTGTATTTGATGAAATTTCACCCCTTCCTCTCTTCTTTTTTTGTAATTTTAGGAGATTCCTCAACAGTTGAATGGGAGTGATTGTGGAATGTTTACTTGTAAATATGCAGATTATATCTCCAGGGATAAACCTATCACATTTACTCAGGTAAGTGAAGACCCCTCCTTATCCATTTACTTGTTTCTAAAGGGCTTCCCTGGTGGCTCAGAGGTTAAAGCGTCTGCCTGGAATGTTGGAGACCTGGGTTCGATCCCTGGCTCGGGAAGATCCCCTGGAGAAGGAAATGGCAACCCACTCCAGTACTCTTGCCTGGAGAATCCCATGGAGGAAGGAGCCTGGTCAGCTTCAGTCCATGGGGTCACAAAGAGTGGGACACAACTGAGCGACTTCACTTTCAAACAAGGTAAACGCAGAGCATGTTTGTTACCTATGCTTAGTGAAAGTGAAAGTGAAGTCGCTCAGTCTCCGACTCTTTGCGACCCGTGGACTGAAGCCTACCAGGCTCCTCCCTCCATGGGATTCTCCAGCCACGAGTACTGGAGTGGGTTGCCATTTCCTTCTCCAGGGGATCTTGCTGACCCAGGGATCGAACCCAGGTCTCCCGCATTCCAGGCAGACGCTTTAACCTCTGAGCATTAAACTCTTAATCATGGTAGCTGTGCTACTATTCTTGCTGTAAACCTTGGCCATAGTCCTGCTCTTGCTAACATCAGGTTTGTCAGTGTATATTCTCTCTTTTATCCTAGTCGTTGGTGACCAGTGGGACAATTTTCATATCTCTGAACTCCAGTGTTGATGGTTCTTGAGTATTACTGATACTTTTACCCAAAGAAGAGGCATGTTAGAATATTTAATAGCATGGAGAAATCAGGCCTCATGAGAACTTAAGCTGTAGGTTTAAGACAGAGCTATGAATGCTTCTTTTCCCTTCTATTCTGATAATTTTTGGTTCTCCATAGCTCTGCATTTGAGTGGAAATTCAAGTATGTTGGGAACTGTTGGGAATTTATGTTAATAATAGTGGATTCTCAGTCTTTTTCCAACAAAGGACAACCTCCTTTAAAAAATAGTTTGCTTTAACAGACCTCATTTTGATAGCTACCACATTGTACATATTGAATAATAGGACTAATATTAATCCCATTCCAGTTTTTTGAACAGAATGCACTAAGGATCCCATGCTGAATTGATACAGTTGGTTAACTTCAGCAGTTTTATTAAGAATAAATGTGCAATATTTTTACTACATGTTTTGAGCTATTAAAATAATTTACAAATCCATGTGTTAAGACTTTTTAGGCCTCTCCACACTATTTTATAGGAAAATGGTATATCCAGATAATTATAATGAAACACCAGGAGTACCTCAAGGGTATAGACTTCTGATTTCATCAGAAGAGTCATAGGTGATTTTGGATTTGTCTTGCTTGTTTTTGCTTTGAAAGTTGGCCCATGTGATGATTATCAGTTAAAGCAGAATGTTAAGCCAAAGATTTCATTTTTTGATGTGTCTAAAGAGATCTTCCAACCCAGTGATTGAACCCGGGTCTCCTGCATTGTAGGTAGACACTTTACCATCTGAGCTACCAGGAAGTCCTCTAAGTAAAAGGAGTTATTTATTATTTGACTTGAGATTTGAAGGCGAGAAGTTGCTATTTGAACAGAATTTGCAATGGAAAACACTTGGTATAGCAGAAACTTATAGGCTTGTTTTTTCTGTATTTAAATAGAGTTCATGTTTTTCTCATAAGAAAGCAAAAAACGTCCATTTTAGAATGGTTTAAAAATACAGATAAGTAAAAAAGTTACTTTTTGTGCTACCACTTAGCTGTTTCCCTTTTTGGTACATGTTTTTGTTACAAAGCTGTTATTGGACGCTTATATAATTCTGCATCCTGCTTTGATTTTCCTTAACATGTAAAAATGCTTATGATGCATACAGTAGTACATATTATAAACCTTCTTTTTTTATGGCTCTATAAATCTGTACCAAGGGGTAGCACAGTCAAGGCTTACATAAAGAACACAGTCACCCTACTTTATTTACATCCTACACCTAATGGTTGTTGAGGCCCTGGCACTTTCACATGTGATGGATATGTTGCTTGTGGATTGTCTGCAGCACCAGATGCCTCTGTTCCGGAAGAAGATGGTGTGGGAAATCCTTCATCAGCAGTTGCTGTGAGAATGCCCCGCCCCGTCTCTCCAGCTGCTGGTGGTTCTTTCATGGATGGACGTTTCCATATACCTCATGCATTGTGGGTTAAGAAGTCCCTGCCATCACCTCTGTTCTCTCACAGGTACTGAGCTGTCAGAAGTGCATGAAGGCCTCTCTCTGCACCCTGGTCCTGACTTGGTGTGCAGCGGGCTGCTTGCAACCCTGTTTATAAGGCTGTGCCTGCTCAGAGCCCTGGACTATCAACCCACACAAGAACATATGCTAATTAATACTTTTTAAAAAAATTTTTTTTTCCCTATGAACGTGGGAAGTGCAGATTTTATTTTATGATTTGTTTTTTCTTTGTGTTTGTTCACGTGTATTCATTCACTCACTCATTTGCAAACATGATGGGCAGTGGCTGTTTCCTGCTGCTCTTTTAAAGTTAACTCTAAATTACTTGTTTGAACTATTTATTTCTGAAAGCAGTGTTGATCAAGCTGCCGTTCCCTGCTAAAGATCCTGAGGGAAGTCAGTGGGGGGAAGAAGGAAGAGTTAATTAACCTCTATAGCTAGAGCAGTAACTGCCGACTTGAAGCAGGAGGTCGTCTTTCTTTTGAGGCTTGACAGTGCCAGGAGAGGCACCGTGGTGTAGGGCTCTGGTTGCCTTTCAGAGGAAGTCCACACTACAGCATTGGCATGGTGTCGTGGAAAAGTGGGACTATGGCCCAGGAACTCTGGCCAGCTAAGTGTCTGCAGAAGAGTGTTGGAGTCATCCTAAAGAGACTTCCCTTTCTGGAAATGAGGTGACTTGGCTACTCTTAAAACTGGATTTGAAGTCATTGTAAACCCTAAATCTTCATTTTGATCCCAAATCTGGTTGTGTATTAACCTCAGATATGTAAGGGCTGGCCTGAGCTGTTGATTTCAAAGGATACTATTCAATTTAAAGCTGTTTTTTCTCAATGTTTTTTTTTCTTTATATGAAGTCAAAATTAAGTTTTATACTCATTAGCATTTACATCTCCCCATTCCACCCCTACTGAAATCTGTGCAAGAAAATTTAGTACTTGGTTTTGAGGTTGCCAGTTCTACAGTAATCTATTTTGCATATGAAAGTTTGTATTGAACTGTTTTGTTCATTAAAAACCTTACAGTGGTTATGCATATTTAATTTCAGGAAATTTAGAGTTGGTCAGAACATATTTTGCAAAATCTAGTGCCTAGTGTTGCTTTTTTGATGTAATAAAAGGTTGTCTGGCAGAACCTGAAAAGTATACGCTGAAATGATTTCTAACCCTTCCCCTACTTCCCACACTTGACCTAGTTCACAAAAGGAAGAGGTCAAACCTGAAAAATTGGGTGCCAGTTGTCGCAGAGGCATACTCTTGTAGGTTGTTTTCCCTGAGATGTGTAAAAGTCTTGGTATAGGATGTGGGGCCGGTGGTATGGATTGAAACTGCTGTGCCTACCTGGTGGTCAAACTAGAGGACGTGTGCTTAGGGGATGATGAAAGAGGGAGCCAGTTGGGCTGTCTCTCTCAAGCTGTGGCTGTTCAGAGAGCCCTTCTTGCAGCCTCCATTCCTTTCCTGAGGCTGCTGGAACTGTGTCAGTGAGAATTGGGATCAGGCAGCTAGCACAGCCAAAAAAGGCCAGAGAGGTACTGGGTGAGCAATACGCTGAACACTTGGTTCCCACTTGACACTAGTAGGTTTCACCTGGAAATTTAGAGCCTTGGTTAAGATTTGCTCCATGTGGGGTAAATCCTGTTAGGAATGGCACCGCAAATGAGTGATGCTGGGGGCTAATGTATTTGTATTACAAGTATTTGGAGTGGCTTCTTAGAGCAACATTCACTGATATTTCCATTAATGTGATTCTTCAGGATAGCTCTTAATCTCCTAGGACATAAATTGATGAGAACAGAGTCAAGTTGAAGAATGCCATTCTACTTAACCCTGAGTTTCTGAATTTAATAGGAGATACCACAAGCCATGCTCCTCTAGACACTGACATTTCTCTCAGTATGGAAACTTGTAGGTAATAGAATTCTATTCTTTTCTTTTTTGGCTACACCATGCAGCATGTGGTACCTTACTTAGTTCCCCAACCGTGGATCAAATCTGTATCCCCTGCGTCGGAAGTGTGGAGTTTTAACTATTGGACTCCAGGGAAGTCCTGGGAATAATATCTAAACAGTTTGAGGAAAGCAGCCAGCTAATTATCAGTACCACATTATTAGCATTAAAGTCAGTGAGGTGTGTGTGTGTGTGTGTGTGTGTGTGTGTGTATTTATTTATTTATTCCAGCAGCTTGGGCGTCTGAAAGAAAGGTGAAGTGAAACATTGTTTTTGTTTTGGCATGCCATGTGGCTTGCAGGGTCTTAGTTTCCCACCCAGGGGTTGAATCCGTACCCCTTGCAGTGGAAGCATGGAGTTGCAATCACTGGATCACCAGGGGAATTCCCACCATTGTTCTTTTTTTAGTAGGCAGTCTCTCCTAAAGAGTAATAAACAGGGGAAAAAAACAACCACTGGTGAACAAATGTCTTTCTTTGACCTTTGAGCTAGAAGGAGAGTGGGGACATGTGGAAGATGTTTGGAAAGCCCTATATTGTACCTCAATTACCTGAGGATATTAGAGCTTCTCACCTTTCTGTCCTCAGATCCTCAGCACAATGTGGGGAAAGCCATGTTGAATGGTGGATGTTTGCCTGCACTGTGAGGAGTTATTTGGTGCTCAGACCAAGGTGTGGGTGCAGGGAGAATGTATCCTTGGAGTTACATTGAACCTCAGATACAAATAAATAAATACGATGGAGAAATTTAGGTTTATAATAACCTTAGTACTATAGTTAAGCTACTGTTTAAACTGGCTTTTGTGAACTAGTTGGGAACTTAATCTCTTTAGCATAGTTTCTTTAAGAAAAGCTCTAGGTACCCAATATTCAAACAGATTTTTGGTACTTGTTTGTAAGTTGGGGATCTATGTGGCTGTATTGCTTTGATTTTTAAAAAATTTACCTAATATATACAAGAAGGGTTTGGGTGTTTGAAATACGTGCTGACTTCATCTGTTTACCAATAAGTTCATCTCTTTAATTCAGTGGGTTTCAAAATATTTTGATTGCAACCCATAGCAATAAATGTATTTTATATTGTGACCAGTACACACATGCATATATTTTATGTGATTATATATGGACACAAAAGTTTTATAAAAAATATTATCTTTACTACATGATAGTTTTCTTTCTATTACTAATTTGTTAATTTATTTTTGCTGCACTGGGTCGCTGTAGCTGTGCACAGGCCTTTCTCTAGTTGCAGCGAGCGGGGCTACCCTCTAGCTGTGGTGCATGGGCTTCTCGTTGTGGTGCCTTCTCCTGCTGTAGAGCACAGGCTCTAAGGCATGTGGGCTTCAGCAGTTGTCATGGGGGCTCAACAGTTGGGACCCATGGGCTTGGGTGCCCTAAGGCATGAGGGATCTTCCTGGACCAGGGGTCCAACCCATGTCCCCTACATTAGCAGTCAGATTCTTGACCAGTAGACAACCAGGGAAGTCCCTGATAGTTTTCTTTAAAAAATTAAAAAAAAAAAATTTTTTTTAATGTGGGTTTTGTCTATCACATTGATTTCTCAACCCACTAATGAATAGAAATCCAGTTTGAAAAACACTACTCTAAAATGAACTGACAGCAAGATGCAAATTATATTTAAAACTTTTTAAAGCTTGAGACCACAGAAATTACGAAAAATATGGGGTGGTTTTGAGATGAATCCATCTAAATCTAGGGAAACAGGCTAGTTTTCAGACCCTCAGTGGAAATATGTGGTGTAAGCAATCCTTGTTCTTCCAAGTTTTTACACTGGAATTCATAAAATACTTTTCAGTAGACGTCCTATTGAGTCTATGTAGGTTGTTAAACAAAGGTTCTATGGCTCAGTGGATGAGTGTACCATATCTTTTTCTCCTGGGGATGCATAGCAAATGTAACAAATTAAGATCTTAACCTAGTGTGTCTGAAAACTTGGACATTGACCCTTCTCTGTGTGACACTCATGGAAGTGTTTCATGGAATACAGTTTGGCAACTGCCAGAGAAGCAACGTAGAGTTCTTGGAATCACATGCTTCAGATGTACATCCAGTACCCTGTCTCCCCATTGCACCCCCCACCCCCCTGCCCCTACCAAGCACACAGGTTTGTGTGTGCTTCCTTAAGGGCATGTGGTGATCATAGTCTGTGGTACCACTTACAGTTTCATCTGTCATAGGTGTCCATAGTAGAAAAATAAGCTACTGATAAAACTCACCACCCAGAGTGAGGAACTCTTAACATTCTGGTGTATATCCTGAATTTTGGTATATACTCCTTCATGTTTGTATGAATAAATGTGTGTGTTGAACACGCTTGTGCAAGTAGATTTTTTTTGTTGTTGTTATTAACAAATATGGAATCATACTATATATGTGGCTCTATAACCCCCTTTCCATAGTTGCTGTGTAATGTTCTAGGAATTGGTTATAATCTATTTAATTGGTATTGTTAGACACACCATCTTCCAGTGTTTTGATTATTCTCTTATGAGAAATTCTTTGAATTCTAAATTAAAATTGCATATTTTTAAAAAAATCAGAGATAAAAATTACCCATTGGTATTTTGACTTTTCTTCTGGCATAGGCTGATAACTTGTATCTGCACTGATTTTAATTTTATAATATTTTTTATGTGTAGGTCTGGATAAGTTCATTCTGAGGGATTTCATGTCTCATTTTAGTGGACAATTTTATCTTTTTGCAACTGCTTTTAAAAAAAATTTATTATGAAAATTTTAAGACACAATCATCACCACCTTTCAGCAGTTAATAAAATGTGTGGCTAATCTTGATTTACTTTTTTTTTCTATGGAAGGGGGAGGGTCTTTAAAGCAAACATGTCTTTCTACCAAAATACTGATATCTCCCTAACATATAATAACTTAAAGAAAAAAATTTGTAATTTTCACACTTAACAAAATTAGTACGAATTTGCTAATAGCATTAATAGTGCATATTCAAGTTTCCCTGATGATTAAAACTGTTTCATTATATTCTTCTAATCAGGACATATAGTTGGCTGAATGTGACCCCCACAAAGCATTTGTCCACATCCTTATCCTGGGAACCTGTGAATATTACCTTCTGTAGCAAAAGATGTGATTAAAAATCTTGAGAAAAAGAATTTATCTTGGATTGTCTGAATAGACCCTAAGTGCAATCACTTGCCTTATAAGAAAGAAGTAGGCAGTTTTGAGATGAATAAGGGAGGCATTGTAATGGGCCTTGGCGGTGTTCATTTTTATACCCATTTTTAGGTGTAAACAAAATCTAGAAAAAGATACCCAAGAGTTAATGGTTGGCTGGACAGGCTGTGTTGCTTTCTAATTTATAAACTTGTGTTTGAGGTTTTTTTTTTTAAAAGAAGAAACAGTGACACTACAGAACAGAGACTAGTGATGCTCCTGCAAGCCTAGGAAGTCTGGAGCCACCAGAGCTGGAAGAGCCTTCCGAGGGAACCTGGCCCTGATGACACCTTCACTTCAGACTTCTGGCTCCAAAACTGAGAGAAGCAATTTCTGCTGTTTAATCATCCGTCAAATCTTTGGTAGTTAGAGCAGTCTCAGAACACTAATATGGGATCCAGTAAAAAGTACACATTGCCGCTGGTTATTCTCTCTTGAGTCTTTTTCATTCAGTAGTAATCTCTTTTTTTGTCCTATTAGTTATTAGAGAAACTGAGTGTTTCTGTGGAAAATTCCACTTCTAGATTTGGCTTTTAGCTCCTTGGTGGTGTTTAACGGTTTCCTCTGTCTCTGGTATTTCATATAAACTGATAGGCTTGATCTAGAGGCTTGATCAGCTTCAGGTTGAATTTATTAGGCAAGGGTCCTTCATTATTTGTCTTACTGTACTGCCTCACATGCATCCACTTACTGGTGCTCTAATTCAGGCTATAAGAGTTCCTATTCATCTTTCTCCTCTTGGTCTTAAATTTTTTTTAAAACATAATTGATGCTCTTTTATTAACAGGTACAAAATGGTGATTTTCTAATTCTGTCATCCCTCCATGTTAATTACTTTGAATTCTTCTATAAAGTAAAATCTAATCAGCTAATTTGGTTACCCTGAAATGTACTTCATCTAGGAAAAACATGATTTTAAAACATTTCTTTATTAATATAAAATATTAGCTATATTCCCGGTGCTATACAATGTATCTATTCATTAGGTTGTTTTTTTTTTTTAAAGGTTTTTTTGTTGTTGTTGATGGTTTCCTTTGCTGTTTTTAATGTTTTAAGTTTAGTTAGGTCCTATGTTTATTTTTGCTTTTGTTTCCTTTGCTTTAGGAGGCAGATCCAAAATACCATTGGCTCTGTTTTATGTCCAAGAGTGTTCTGCCTATATTTTCTTTTAGGAGTTTATGGTTTCTAGTTTTACATGTAGGGCTTGAGTTAATTTTGAGTTTATTGTTACATATCATTTGAGAAAATGTTCTGATTTCATGCTTTTATATACAACTGTCCAGTTTTCTCAGCACCACTTATTGAAGAGATCGTCTTTTCTCCATTGTGTATTCTTGCCTCCTTTGTTGTAGATTAACTAACTATAGGTGTGTAGATTTATTTCTGGGCTCTTTTCGTTTCACTGATCTATGTGTCTGTTGTACCAATACCATTCCCTGGTAGCTCAGATGGTAAAGAATCTGCCTGCAGTGCAGGAGACCTGGGTTCGATTCCTGGGTTGGGAAGATCCTCTAGAGAAGGGAATGGCAACCCACTCCAGTATTCTTGCCTGGAAAATCCCATGGACAGAGGAGCCTGGCAGGCTATAATCCATGAGGTCACAAAGAGTCGGACATGACTGAGTGACTAACAACTTGATTACTGTAGCTTTGTGTATAGTCTGAAGTCAAGGCGCAGGATACCTCTGACTCTGTTTTTCCTTTTCAAGATTGATAGGGATTGCACCAAATCTATAGATTGTCTTGGATACTATGGTCATTTTGACAATACAGTAAGTCCACTGCACACGAACCTTCAAATGCGAACTTTGAAGTTGTGAGCGTGGGTTCTTGGCCATCAGGCCTGAGTGAGATTGCAGCTTGCCCTCCGTCTTCTGTTGCTGGCAGTCCTTCAGCTCTACTGTCTCCTGCCGCCTCCCTCCCCTCCAGTCTTGACTGTTTACTCAGTGCCAGCTCCTGTGTGCCAGCTGTTGTACTGCACTACTGTGCTTTTCAGGGTACTGTACTGTCGGATTTAAAATGTTTAGTTTTGTATTTTTATGTACATTTTGTTTAAAACTTCTGACATTTTTGGAGGGGATGGGGCTGGACTGCACAGCCTGTTGGATCTTAGTTCCCTGACCAGGGATTGAACCCAAGCCCCAGCAGTGATGTTGTCAATTCCCCAAAACATCTAACTTCTCCCTTTGTTCATCCATTCTTCTGCGTTCTTTGATCATCTTTGGTAGGGCCATGTCACGTGGCTGGCTATAGAACCCCGAGGAGCCCTGGGCTAGTGGGGGCTCTTAGGCAGAGCCAGGTTTAGCAGGGGTGGTTGCAGAGTCAGTGTTCCCAAATCTTGTGTTGGCTGGCTGGTGGGTGGGGTCAGTCCCTTGGCTTGCTTTGGGTTCTGGGGTGTCTCAGGGCTAGTGCTGACCCACTGGGGTGCAGGGTTGGATCCTAGAGTAGCTGGCTGAGTAGTCCATGGTGTCTCAGAGGTAGTGTTGGCCTTCTGATGGAAAGGGCTAGTGCTTGGGTCTCCTGGGCCTGTGCTCCCTGCTGGTGTGTTGTCTCGTTCCTGACAAGGCAGGCTGGGGGCCCTGTGGTTCTGTTCCTGCCATCCACCCACTGGTGGAGGGGTCAGGATCCCAGAGATACGGTGCTGGTGCCCACCCACCAGGGCATGAAACTGGACCCTGGAGTTAGTGTTGGCCCATTGGTGGGCAGAGCTGGGTCCCACGTCTCTGCCTGCAGGGTCTTGAGTCTCGTACCTGTGTACTAGGTGTCCGGGGCCAGGTCCTGGGTCCTCTGGTGGACAGGGCTGTGTCCAGGGGCAACTGTGGGCTTAGGGGGTCTTAAGGCAGCCTGGTTGCCCATGGGTGGGGCTGTGTCACTTGACCTGAAGTGTCCCAGTACTTGTGTCTACAGACTGGTGGGCGGGGGTGGGGCTGGCTCCTGAGGCTGAGAAGCTAGAATGAGGATTCCAAAATGGCACTTGCCAGCACCAGTGATCCCATGGTAGAAGGCGCACTCAAAGATGGCTGCCGCTAGTGTCTGTCCCCAGGGTGAGCTGCAGTTGCTCCCGGCCTCTCCAGGAGACTCCAGGTTCAGCAGATGGGTGTGACCCAGGCTCCTTTTTAGGTTACTGCTTCTGCCCTGGGTCTTGGAGTGTGTGATTTTGTGTGTGCCCTTCAAGAGTGTAGAGCTCCCCAAAGTAAGCCCCACTAACCTTCAGTACCAGACATGCTGGGGGCTCATCTTCTCAGTGTACCCCTGTGTTGTTGAGCTTGATGTGGGGCTCAGACCCCTTGCTCCTTGGGGAGAACCTCTGCAATTGTAATTAACCTCCCATTTGTGCATCACCCGCCCAGGGGTATGGGTCTTGACTATATTGCAGCTCTGCTCCTCCTAGCTGTCTCTTTGTGGTTCCTTCCTTGTATCCTTAGTTGTAAATCTTTTCTGCTGGACTTCTGGTTTTTGTCATTCCTAATTGCTCTGTAAATTGTAATTTTGCAGTGCCCATGAGAGGAGGTGAGCCGTCTTCCTGCTCTTCCTTGGCCAAGCCCTATGATGTTTTGATTCATTTTATTCTTTTTGACGTTCAAATTACCCCATTTTAAGTTCCAGTGTCCCTTTGACAGAACCCCACAAGTCTGATTTGGAACACTTCCTGCTTAATTGGTATGATAAAGGGCCATCTTACACATTTCCTGTCCTAGACCTGGAGCTGGCCATTTGGTAAAGGGTTTATTTTAGTGAGAAATTTTATTAATGCTGATTATCATTGGATTATTGGTCTTTCTAGGCCTTTACAACAGATTAGGGAATACTTGTTTTCACTGATTTTAAATTCATATTAAGATTTTAAGGTTTTTTATTTTACACTGTAACATTAAAAGTTTTGATTGTTAACATCAACATAATTATTCATTTTACCCTGTGAAATACAGAAATTCAAAACATTAATACCAGCATAACAAATAACAAGGCCACTAAATACAATTTGTTTCCTTTGTAATTCTTTTTAAACAATATTCTACTAGAGAATCACAGTGAAAATCACTCTAATTTTGAAGATCACTTGATGGAGTTTTTTCCTGAGTGATTATGCCATCAAGTTGATACATAGTTGGATTTATTTGCTTTTGCTGTTTATGGATTTGGTTCTTGCTTATGTTTTTATATTATGTAAGACGTAAACAGTAGTCCAAGAGCAAAAGTGTGGAATAGAGAACGTTCACGGTTTTGCCTTTCTCTTTCCCTATATAGATAATTTTATTTTAGCTTCTGTCCCCTTTTAGGGGGAAAAATACATACAGACACACACACATATATATATATTTCTTTTTTAACACTAAAAATAGCATATTAAAACTACTTAGTCTTCTTGATTTTTTTTTTAATTTATTCTTGATGTCACTCCTCATTCTGCTCCTTTTACAGCTTCATAGTAATCCATCGTTTCAGGGTGCTGTGGTTCGTTACCGGTCCCCTTACAATGGATGCTGAAGCTCTTGAGTCTCTTTCTGCACCGCATGTGCCTGTTCACGTCACTTTCTGTTTCTGCTAACACATCAGCTTTGGGATAGCTTCCTAGAAGTGGGACTGCTGGGACAGATATCTAGCATATGTGATTTACCAAATTTTCCTCCCCAGGAGTAGCATCATTTTATATCACGCAAAGCCTAGCCTAAAATATTTACTCTATTTACAGAAAAGGGCTGTCAACCCCTGCCTTACAGCATCGCACTCCTTACTGTCCAGCCACCGTCTGGAGAGCATGGAAAGGGCAATGGGCTGGGCCCAGGAGTGGCAGAGGCCACTTCAGCTCCCATTCCTTTGGCCAGAACTCTGCCTCACGTTCATATCGCTTGGGTAAAGCAGCATGCAGTCCGGGTGGGGCCTCAGTAAAGGAGACGAGGTTTCTGCTTGCTGCCAGCACAGTGCTACTGTTGGCAACTTTTGCTCTATTCATGACCCTTTCACTCTCCCTTCCCCACCTCCCGCCGCCCCCAAGCACAGGGTCCTCATATACATTTTACACATTTTTGGTCTTTGTTAACAAAATATGTATTTTGGAACTTTATTATGACTATTTTGCTTCCTCTCCAAGGATAATTTTTGGTATTTAAATTCAGTTTTAAATGGAGTTATAACTCAGCTCTAAATTTATATTTACAACAACTTAAATATTTAATTGGTTTCATTGCTCACATCTAGTTTAAACATGAGTTTTATTTGGCTTCATTTTTAGTTAGAAACGTTTTCATATACTTATTTACAAGAGAAATGCAGAATACTCTTATCTGAATCCTTGCATATAGGAATTCTTCTGACGTTTTCACACATGGAGAACTTGACTGGGTATAAAAATTCTTGAGTCATGGCCCTTTTTCTCCTCAAAACTTGCTTTCTGGCTCTTAGTAGTGGAACAGAGATTTATGAAACTAGCTTTATTTCTGTTTGTTGTTTTGCAAGTAACTTTTAGGGAGGGAAGGGGGTCTATCCAAAAGATACACCAAGTCTATCTAGATCTTTAGTTTTTGCATGGTTGTATTAAGAGGTTAGTTTGTTGCTATAACAAAGGCCATATTAACAGTGGCTTAAGAAAGATCAGATTTTCTGTCTCACGTAGCGGTTTAAATTTAAGCAGCCTAGCATGCTGTGGCAGTGGCATGATTACGGGAACTTTGCTTGGCACTTGGCTTTTGGGTCTTGAGATGCTGCCCCAGCTCCAGCGTGGCTCTCGCCTCCACATCTGCATCCATCCAGTGGGAAGGGGAAGTGGTGGTGTGCCCTGGAGATGGCAAATATGCGTTTTCCTATCGTTTTAAAAAGTGATTCTGTCTAACTAGACCATGCCGTGCATTGAAGTTTTCCCATTCTAATTCTGTAAAGCTTGTAATTATTGTTGATTTCCCTTGCTTTTTGGTGTTTAGCTGTTTTTGTTGTGAGTCTGTTTTATTCTTTCTTGATGTTTAATGAGAAATAGAGGCCATTTTTGACTTGGAAGTCTATTCTTATACATCAGTTAGAATCAGAGACTTTGTTGTGTTCAAACTTTTATTTTAGATGAGACAGGCCTCCAAGAGGCTATGAGGTGTACAGTTATTTAGCTAGTATAATGGGCAAGCAGGGAGCAAATATCTGGGCTTGGGCTCTCATTTTCTCCTGATGAGAACGTGAGACCTGTAAAGATCCAGTACAAGATAAGGGGCACCCATTTCTGCCTTCAG
The DNA here is from genome assembly GCF_042477335.2 of Ovis canadensis. Classification (NCBI taxonomy): domain Eukaryota; kingdom Metazoa; phylum Chordata; class Mammalia; order Artiodactyla; family Bovidae; genus Ovis; species Ovis canadensis. The sequence continues at coordinate 204,771,981 of NC_091245.1, read as the reverse complement.
CCTGCCCCACAGCAGAGCCGAGCTGCACCCTAGTAAGCTTTCTTCACAGCCTCTTGCTGTTTGCTGAGCAAGGCCTACCATGCTGATCAGCAGTTGCTGTGGCTTTTGAGGGCGTAGGATGCAGGAGCTGGGGGCTGTATTCCTGCACATGATTTTTCAGAGCTGAGAGAAAGCAAGTTGACTGAAGGAACTGAGAGAAGGGAGGGCAAGGCAGCTGTCTCCAGGCATTAGGGGGTTGTCCTAAGCAATGTGGAGCAGGTTCGGCGCGTGATGGTTGTAGGGTGAGGTTTCCCACCAGGAGAAGACAGATCTATGAGGCCAGGCTGTGTGGCGATGTAACTGTCTGCCTTAAAAGTCGTGGTTCCCCTCGCTGGTGGGTGACTGGGCACTGGGAAGAGTTTAAAGGACACCACTCCTTATTAGGAAGGTGGATCAAATTACCCCAATAGTCCTTTCCCAGTACTGCTCTGCTGTGAATGCAGAGCTGAGAATAGGTTTTGCCAGATTCAGTGAGGGTGACTGCAAGTAGTTTATGGCTGTTGGAGGGTCAGGGACATTCAGGAGTCACAGAAGTCAGGTAATCTTTCATATTGGAAATGGCTGAGATTATAGGTAAACTGGGATAGGGATCAGATTGAGTTTGGTTTTACAGAGTTTGCCCTGATCATCACAAGTTATTGGAGGCAAATGGGGATATTCCTCACTGTTTATTGTCGGCCACATCCCAGAGAGAAGATTAGATCCTAAAATGGGAGCAAACCAAGGACCTGGATCCCTGTTTTACAAGAGAATACAGAAGGATCAAGGTCAAGTTAGAATATTATTTTGTTCCATGAGGTTTCAACCCTTGCCAGCCACATCAGTCAGAACAAGAGCTAAGAGCACTTGTTGCTTCTATAAAGACAGTGACTTTATGTGGCTGATGTGAACTAGAATAGAAAATTAACTCACATGTGCTAAGTCTCAAGTTTTTAATTCACCAACACTTTAAGGGGAATGTAGAGAGAAAATAAAAGGCAGCAACTGACAGTAAACGTCAGGGGGCTCACTAGCAGTGTTGTTAAATATTAGCAGGTCAAAGAAATCTCCATTAGGCTTTAAAACAGTGAAAGATTTCAATGCATGTACAGTTCAGGTTCTGGGTTTCTCGCATCATCGATCACATGAATGTCCCACCCCAGGGTGCATGCATAAGACTATGCCAGATGCTTTCCATACTCCTTAAGTCTTTATCCTGTCTCAGTCTACTCAATCACCGAGTCATTTACATCTTAGTTGATGCCAGGTTATCCATTTTCCCCTGCTTCCCTTAGAAGTCCAGTGTTTCCACCCTTGCTTCCTGTCCTGTCAAGATGCCTCTGTCTAGGGCTTATCATTTCCTTGGTTAAAACCTCTCTAAACATCTAACTATTCTACTGATCCTTTTTCTTATGTTCTTAAGCTCTCCCTCTGTGCTGGAGTCCTCTTCTAATTTGCAAACAGCCTCTTCCATCCTTCCTTTCCATGGCTCCGTGTTGGAGGAAGTGAGATTCTCCAGAGAGAACAGGCAGAGTAGGAGAGAAACTGAGCAGGATGGAAGGGATGTTCAGGCCTACACACCCCATCTCCAGAAATCTGTAACACAGGGCTTCTGTGGAGGGGTGGGGTGAAGCAAGTACCTTGTCCTTTCCGTTGCCAGGCATGTTGTCCCTCTTCCTTTCCCTCACACAAAAATAAGCTCTTTCCCTGGCCAGACCTACAAGTTTAAGATAGGGGTTGGCCTTACAGTTACTACACAGTCAGTATCCAGCCCTCTAGTCCTGTGGGTCTCAAACTTCAGCGCACATTGGAGTCACCCAGAGAGCTCCCTGAAACACCCACTGTCCACCCTCAGAATTTCCAAGTCAAGGTGGACCCCAAGAGTCTGCCATTTCCAAGTTCCCAGGCGATCCTGCTGCTGCCGGCCTGAGGAGCAGTCTGAACACCACTGACCTAGTGTGGCTGCTCCGAGACGGGCCTGGAGAAGCCGGCCTCCTCAGCGCAGTTTCCCAGGCCTGACAGTGCCGCCCGTTCCCCCACAGTCCCCTCAGGCAGGGCCCAGCTGATGCCTAGGGTGGGTGACACTTAGTAAAATAAGAGACCGAGACACCAGGCTCTGGTTAGCTGGATATATTTCTTTTTTTGTTTGTTTTTGTTTTTGTCACAGAACACTGTTTGCAGTAGAGGAAACTGGCATTGCAGTCTGGTGGTAAAATGGCTTGTTCACATAAACCAGTACATGTTCATCCTTTAGCGCAAAAAGCCCTAATGGCGCGTACCCTATTGAAATTCAGGACATCTCCAATATTTTCTCTCTCTGTTTTTCTTTGTCATCTTTTTTTTTTAATAAACATTTTCAAGGTTTGTCCAAAAGAAGGCCATATAGGTTCTTGGCTAGCGGAAGACAATTCAGAACAGTTGTTGCACACTTGGACTGTCACCTTCTCCAGGCTGGCAGTTGATATTTTTTTTTCCAACTCATTTTTATTAAAAAAATAAAAAAATGCTCCAACTATCAGTTTTACAAAATCTCTAAGGGAAACACAAGAGCAAGGTGCTGAGGTAAAAAACACCTGAGGTAGCTTTTTTTGTGTGTTTTTCTCGTTAAAAAAATCTGTAAATTTAACGCCCTGGGCCAACGACCTCGTGTAAATTGCTATTTTCCTCCATATTTTTTTAAAAAGAAAGAAATCATTTCGCTGAATATTGATGGCTTATACACCAAAATGTAAAAAAGACAAAATACATTCTTTCTTTGTGGAATTTTTCTTTTGTTTGTTTGGTTTGATGGGTTCCTGTTTTCCTCTTCCAAAATGCTAGGACAAGTACCATTGACTCTTGTTCTTTTGAGTAACCAAGTGTAAGCTGAGGCTGGTTTGTGTGTCTCGCTTTTGTTCCTTTTGTGTGATGTGATACTCAGAGCACTGCTTTGCCTGGGGGGTGCGTAGATATGGGAATTGAGACAGAGGGATGAGGGAATTAAAAAGAATGGGGATGGAGAAGACAGGGAGGAAGAGGGGGTGGGGGAGAGATAAACAGAGAGAGACAGAATTACATAGCAGTGTGCAAAAACCAGTTTAAGACCTGTGAAGCAAAGAGAGATGGGTGTGAGAGTTAGGGATGAAGAGAGACAGAGCTTCCTCTCAGAGAGACGGTATCCCTTCTGTTGACATACACAGGTGATCCAGAACTGCTGTGAGTGTCCTTTCGATGAGATTTCCCTCCAGGTGAATTTTGTGTGGGTGGCCTTGAAGTTTCTTACTAAACCATTAGACCTCCCAAAGGATGACTGTATTCTTTAAAGTCTAGAAAAGCCTGCTTTCTCTTGAAAAAGAAAAAAGATTAATAATTGATTAAAAAAAAAATTGGAGTTAGTTGAGTTATTTGATATATTATTTCTAAAATATATTAACGCCGCAGGCACCCTGTGTAACCCACAGGCCACATATCTTAACATCTTTCCCTTCTAATATGTACATACATGTACAGAGACGATTTTCCACAAAAAGAAAAGGGTGTGAATTTTGCTTTGATTTGAACGCGTTCACCTATGTTAGTTCAACTAAAAGGGATAGCGTGGTGGGAGTTGAGAGATCCAAGTGGATGGTGAAGTGGATGGCTGGGAAGCCTGCAGAGGCCCCGGGGGGAGGCGGGAGGCTGGGCCTCGACACAGCTGCCCTCCCGCCTCCCTTCCTGCCCCCCGGATCCTCAGGGCCTCTGCAGAGCCCCTGGCGCCTCCGCAGACTTCTCATTCCTCAGGATGGTCTTTGGTTTGCTCCCGATCTGGCTGGCTGTGTTTGGTCTCATTCTGTCAGGTGTTGGAAGGGCTACATTCATCCGTTGTTTGCTGGTGCCTGTGGGAGCCTCACTTGCTGCGCTGTGAGGCGACTCCCTGAGGATATTTCTGCTCCTGCTGCTTCACCTGCTGTACAATTTCCCTGATCTTGCGCTGTGCGGTCTGCAGCAAGGGAGAGGAGGGGGATGGGGGGAAAAAAGGAACCCAGTTCTGAGGACAGGCAGAGGGGAGTTGGGGAGTAGGCTTGGGACTTGGGGGGAAGAGGTGGTAACCTCAGAAGTGTCATCTGGACTCAATTGCAGTAAAGTGGCAGAGTTCCCCACCCCCACCCCAAGGCTGCTAGGTGGAAGGTAAGAAAGTGGGATCCCAGGAACCACAACCAGGGCATCAGTGACTCAGGACCCTGCAGAGGTCAGACAGCATCGTCTCTCCCAGCTACACTCACTCCAGTGTCCAATGCTGCCCCCTACCCCCCTGCCTTCCTAGAGTGTGGTGTATAGCGGGGATATGACAGTCAATGGCATGGGGAGGAAGTGAGAAACTGGCCCAGACACCAACTCCACCTTGAACAAGTGGAGAAAACACATGAACCCACACCTGCCCCCTCACCCACCCTGGTGCTCCTTTTGCAGGGAGAGCCCTGCCATTGAGACCTGTGCCCAGGGCTGGGAGGGGAGAGCCACAGGGGTGGCGTGGCCGGGCTCTGACTGTAGGAGTCTCAGGGTGCCTGTGGGTCATGGGGCTGCAGCAGCATCACAGGGCCTGGCAAAGCATGGCATTGGGAACGTGTGCGAACACCCAGACACACCTGCCGTGTCAGTGGAGACCGCCTGTGCTCCTTCAGGATGGGGACTGGACTGCTTTATCCCACCCCTACCCCATCCATAACAAAGCATTAGAAAGAACCAGGTTCCATGATGCTGAGGGGCTGGCCCTTCTGCCTGGACGAGTAGCAGCTGTGTGGAGCTCTGAGTCCTAACGAGGGGTGTCGTGCAGCAGAGGAGAGGAAAGAGAAACACGGGTCTCCTGGGATGAGCGTTTAACCTGTAATAGTGTCATTGTGGCACCCAGGCTGGTCCTCAGGGTCCAAGGGTGACCCTTCCTGGTAAGTGACTCCCAGCAGGGTAAGGCTGTGACTGAAGCCTGGTCAGGAGGATGAGGGAATGCAAGAGCTCGCAGTCCAGCATTTGAGAGGCTGAACTGTACTCGCTTGATTCCAAAGCTCTAGGCCCTTCCTCAGCCTCCTCTAGCAGAGCTAGGAGAGCAGCAGTAAGCTGAGGAATGGTCGCGCCTGCCCTGTCCCATCTGTGCATGGGGGTCAGGGCATGGGTGTGCGCAGGGCTTGGGGCCACCCGACAGGTCACCAAGAGCTTAGAGACTTGACAAGAGATTAGCAGGAGAGACTGGACGCTCACAGCACAGGTACCTGACTGGCAAAGAAATGCCCGATAATTCTGACAATCACTTCCTCATTTTCATCTGGTGTTTGGTCACGAGGCACGATGACTTCTGCACTGGTTAAGTTCTGCAGTTCATTCACCTGTGGGGGAAGAAACCAGAAAACGTGTGACTCGCTTCATTGCAATATCTCCAAGGCATGTCCGAGGAGCTGGGTGGAACTCTGCTCCCTATTCTTTCCCGCTGCTGTGTGTGTGGGTTTACAGGGGCAGGAGGTGGCTCCCTGTCTTCACTTCCCAGCATGTAGCCTAGATGCAGCGTGTCTGGACTCAGGACCCTGGTTTTTCGGGGTCTGGCTCAGCACTGAATCTGAGGCCCTCAGCTCCGGATCGCGGATTCCATTTTTGTCCTAGGAGAGTCAGGGGTGGGGGTCTGAGGGAAGTCAGGCCAGGAGACGAAGGCAGCTCAGAGCACACTCACGGTTTTGCCGCCCTTGCCGATCACACGGCCGGCTGTAGAGGAGGGCACTCGGATGTGGGCTTCCAGCTTCACCTCCTCTTTGGGGTTAAAGAAGTTTTCTTCTTTCAGTTTCCCAAAGATCCGCCCCTGGGCCTGAGAGAGCAAGACATGTCAACCTGCTTTAGCCGCACTGCTGTGGGAACTGGTGAGTCCAAGGCATGGCACAACCCCAGCCCCATGCTCACCAGGGCCCGCTCAGCTGGCTCAGACCCGGTGGGCACACGCCTTCCACACCCAACAAGTGACATGCATAGACACTGCTGTGTCTTCGGGTTTGCACACGATCGCACAGGGAGCTTTCTGTGTGTAGGGACAGGGTGGAACTACCTGTAGTCTTTGTATCCTGAGCACCTATAAATATTTGCTTGAATGAATTTGTTCAGGGAATTCTTAACTTCCTCCCACCCACAGTATGTTCATAAGTCTGTTATTAAAGGATGGAGGCAAGGGTGGTGGTGACAGGATTTGCTTTTTGATACCTAACTCCAGAGGTAGTGTAGCCAACAGCTTATTGTTCTTTTTAAAATTTGAGTATTTATTTATTTAATGGCTGCACTGCTCGGTATAAGAGATTTTAGTTTCCTGACCAGGGGTCAAACCTGTGCCCATTGCAGTGGAAACAGAGTCTTAACCATTGGACTGCCAGGGAAACCCCTAAAAGGATTAAAAAAAACCAAACTGAGATATAACTTACATAATCTAAAACTCTGCACTTTCAAGTGTACACTCCAGTAGTTTCTAGGACATTCATTACGTTGTGCAGCCACCACCACTGTTCAGAACGTTTCTATCCCATTCCCCCAGATAGAACCCGTACCTATTGGCAGACAGTCCCAGCTCCCCCTCTCTAGTCCCTGGCAACCATTAGGCTAGTCTGTACAGATTTACCTTTTCTGATGTTTCACATAAATGGAATATACCATGTGTGGCCTGCTGTGTCTTCCTTCTCTCACTGGGTGGAATGTTTTCTGGGCTCACTTATGATGTACTGTGCATCAGAATTTCACTCTTTTCATGGCTGACTGATATCCTATTACGTCATTATACCACATTTTGTTTATCCATCATGAGTTGAAGGATTATTGTCCTTGAACATTTATACATGTGTTAATTTTTTTCTCAGACACATTTTAAGTATTTTTACTACAAATTATATTTTTATAAATGTTTCTTTTAGAAAACTCAATTTATAATTTTTCTGGGGGTGAAAAGGTAAAAACAGAATACTGCAGGAGAAGGGAGACAGCTGGCAGAATAGTAACAGAAGGACTTGAGCTCACCTCCTCTCACGAAAACACCAAAATCACAACCAACTGCTGAACAACCATCAACAAAAAGACTGGAACCTTTCCAAAAAGATAATCTGCATCCGAAAACAAAGAAGCCACAACCAGATGGCAGGAAGGGTGCTGTCACAATACAATCAAATCCCATACCCACCAGACCACCCACAAACTGGAAACTAATTATACTGCAGAGGTTCTCCCAGAGGAGTGAGAGTTCTGAGCCCCATGCCAGGCTCCCCAGATGGGCGTCTGGCATCCCGAGGAGGCGTCTCTAGAGCATTTGGCTTTGAAGGGCCAGAGGCACTTGAGTGCAAGAGCTCCACAGGACTGAGGGAAGCAGGGACTCCACTCTTGGAGGGTGCACACAAGGGTTCATGTGCCCTGGGACCCAAGGCAAAGCAGTGACTCCATAGGAGCCCGAGTTAGACCTACCTGTAGGTTTTGGAGTCTCCTGGAGAGGCGGGGATTGGCTGTGGCCCACTGTGGGGCAAGGACACTGGTAGCGGAGGCCCCAGGGAATATTCCGCAACGTGAGCTCTCCTGGAGGTCACCATCTGGTACTGAGACCTGGTCCCAACCCAACAGCCTGCAAGCTCTAGTGCTTCAGGCCAACCAACAGGCTGGGAACACAACCCCAGCAATCAACCGACACACACAATGCCTAAAGCTGTCCTGAGTCCACAGGCACCTCAAGACATGCCCTTTGACATGGCCCTGCTGCACAAGAGGGACAAGAGCCAGCTCCATCTACCAGCCGGCAGGCACCAGTCGCTACCACCAGGAAGCCTGTACAAACCCCTGAACCAACCTCACCCACCAGGAGGCAGACATGAGAAGCAAGAAGAACTACAATCCAGCAGCCTACAGAAGGGAGATCACAAACACAAACTGAGACAGCAGAGAAGTATGTTCCAGACGAAGGAACAAGATAAAACCCCAGAAGAACAACTAAATGAAATCAAGACAGGCAATCCACCTGAAGGTAGAGAAGACTCTACACGTGGACATCACCAGATGGTCAATAGCGAAATCAGATTGATTGTATTCTTTGTAGCCAAAGATGGAGAAACTGTATACAGTCAGCAAAAACAAACTGACTGTGGCTCAGATCCTGAACTCCTTATTGCCAAATTCAGACTTAAATTGAAGAAAGTAGGGAAAACCACCAGACCATTCAGGTATGACCTAAATCAGATCCCTTGTGACTATACAATGTAAGTGAGAAATAGATTCAAGGGATTAGACCTGATAGACAGAGTGCCTGAAGAACTATGGACGGAGGTTCATAACATTGTACAGGAGGCAGGGATCAAGACCATCCCCAAGAAAACGAAGTGCAAAAAGGCAAAATGGTTGTTTAAGGAGGACTTACAAATAGTTGTGCAAAGAAGAGAACTGAAAGGCAAAGGAGAAAAGGAAAGATACACCCATTTGAATGCAGAATTCCAAAGAACAGCAAGGAGAGATAAGAAAGCCTTCCTCAGCGATCAATGCAAAGAAACAGAGGAAAACAATAGAATGGGAAAGACTAGAGATGTCTTCAAGAAAATTAGAGATACCAAGGGAACAGTTCATGCAAAGATGGGCACAATAAAGGACAGAAATGGTATGGACCTAACAGAAGCAGAAGATATTAAGAAGAGGTGGCAGGAATACACACAAGAACTGTACAAAAAAGTTCTTCACGACCCAGATAATCACGATGGTGTGATCACTCATCTAGAGCCAGACGTCCTGGAATGTGAAGTGAAGTGGGCCTTAGAAAGCATCACTACGAACAAAGCTAGTGGAGGTGATGGAATTCCAGTGGAGCTATTTCAAACCCTAAAAGATGATGCTGTGAAAGTGCTGCACTCAATATGCCAGCAAATTTAGAAAATTCAACAGTGGCTACAGGACTGGAAAAGGTCAGTTTTCATTCCAACCCCTAAGAAAGGTGATGCCAAGAATGCTCAAACTACGGCACAATTGCACTCATCTCACACGCTAGCAAAGTAATGCTCAAAATTCTCAAAGCCAGGCTTCAACAGTATGTGAACTTCCAGATGTTCAAGCTGGATTTAGAAAAGGCAGAGGAACCAGAGATCAAAATGTCAACATCCGTTGGATCATTAAAAAACCAAGAGAGTTCCAGAAAAACATCTATTTCTGCTTGACTGACTATGCTAAAGCCTTTGACTGTGTGGATCACAATAAACTGGAAAATTCTGAAAGAGATGGGAATACCAGACCACTTGACCTGCTTCTTGAGAAATTTGTATGCAGGTCAGGAAGCAACAGTTAGAACTGGACATGGAAGAACAGACTGGTTCCAAATCAGGAAAGGAGTATGTCAAGGTTGTATATTGTCACCCTGCTTATTTACCTTATATGCAGAGTACATCATGAGAAATACTGGGCTGGATGAAGCACAAGCTGGAATCAAAATTGCCAGGAATATCAGTAACCTCAGATATGCAGATGACACCAGCCTTATGGCAGAAAGTGAAGAAGAACTAAAGAGCCTCGTGATGAAAGTGAAAGAGGAGAGTGAAAAAGCTGGCTTAAAATTCAACATTTAGAAAACTAAGATCATGGCATCCGGTCCCATTACTTCATGGCAGACAGATGGGGAAACAATGGAAACAGTGGCAGACTTTATTTCCATGAAATTAAAAGACCCTTTCTCCTTCGAAGAAAAATTATGACCAACCTAGATAGCATATTAAAAAGCAGAGACATTACTTTGCCAACAAAGGTTCATCTAGTCAAAGCTTTGGTTTTTCCAGTAGTCATTTATGGATGTGAGAGCTGGACCATAAAGAAAGCTGAGCGCCAAAGAATTGATGCTTTTGAACTGTGGCGTTGGAGAAGACTCTTGAGAGTCCCTGGGATTGCAAGGAGATCCAACCAGTCCATTCTGAAGGAAATTAGTCCTGAATATTCACTGGAAGGACTGATGCTGAAGAATGAATAAGTGAGTTGGGAGACTGGTGAAAATCACACTGTGGAACAGAATAAAGAATGAAGAGAAATGAGCACGGCTAAGAGACCTGTGAGGCAACGTTAAGTGTGCCAGCATTCACTCTATAAGGGTTCTCGAAGAAGATGACAGAGAGAAATGGCCTGAGAAAATAAAGTGATGAAAGGGAAAAACCTACAACAAAGGATAGCCAACAAGGCTCTTATTCAGAATCAATGAATAAGTCAAAAGCTTTACAGATAAGCAAAAGCTAAGAGAATTCACTACTTTATAACAAATGCTAAAGGAACTTCTCTAGGTGGAAAAGCTCACAACTAGAAACAAGAAAATTATAAAATTATGAATGGGCAAGTGCACCAGTAAAGACAAACATACAGTAAAGGTGGGAAATTATTCATACACAAATAGGATGTCAAAAGCAGTAATCATGAGGAGAGTACAAATGCAGGATACTGGAAAGGCATTTGAAATTAGATCAGCAACTTTATTAAACAATGCTGAATATATAAAGACTGCTATGCCAAAACCTCCTGGTAACTGCAAACCAAAACATCTATGATAGACAAAAAAGAAAAAGCAGTCCAAACGCAACACGAAAGATAGTCATCAATTGTGAGAGAACAAAAGAGGAAGGGAAAAAAAAAAAGACAGCAACAAACCCGAAGCAATTAACAAAATGGCAATAAGAACATACATATTGATAATTACCTTAAATGTACAAGGATTAAATGCTCCAACCAAAAGTGATACACACACACACACACACACACACACAGTGGGATGTTACTCAGCTCATTTAAAAAAGAATAAATACCATTGGCAGTAACCTGGATGGACCTAGAGATTATCATAGTAAGTGAAGTAAATCAGAGACAAATATATGATATCACTTACATGTGGAATCTAAAGTGATACAAGTAAACTTATTTACCAAACAAGGAAACAGGCTCACAGACGAAAAACAAACGTGGTTACCAAGGGGGCAATTAGGGGTGGGGAGATAAATTAGGAGTTTGGGATTATCATATGTCAACAAAGACCTACTGTATAGCACAAGGAACTCTACTCAACATTATGTAATAACCTACATGGGAAAACCACCTGAAAAAGAATGGATATATGTATGTGTATAACCAAACACCTGAAACCAACACAACACTGGAAAAAACTACTCCAGTATAAAATGAAGGAATGCACCCCTCCAAACACTTCCAGCAAACTGTGTGTTTCCCCTCACACCCTGTGTTTATGCGCCATCTTCAAAACCACGGCCAAGGGATCAGAGATGTGCCCGTGGGGGTGCCATCTGAACTGGGCACTGACAGTCCACTTTTCACAGGAGAGAAGGGGAGGAGGGCTCCAGGTAAGGGCACAGCCTGGAGGTGGGGAAGATAGGGTGGGTCGGAGACTATTGCAAGATGGGAAATGGAGATAGGATGGAGCCTCCGAAGAAGAGCCTGAAGCTGCCCCTGGGGCAGCTGCACTTGCTAAAGGTCCTCAGCGCCCCCAACAGGCAGCCCTGCGCTCAGGACTGAGGGGGTTCTTGGCACTGACCTTGAACTGAGCTTCAGGTGGGCCGGTGATGATGACCATCCTTTCACTGACGTCTGGGCCTTCTGCTGGGGCGATCTGCAGTTCACAAAGCAAGAGGGAGATGCTGCTGCTTGGTGCTGTTCCCTGAGCCCCTTCTCCTCATGTAGGTGGGCGGCACCCCTACCAGCAAGAGATTACGGGGCTCGAGCCTTTGCATCCGGGACTCTGACCCTGCTGCTTCCACCCTGGGTCTCGGGAGAAATGATAGTAGTGCCCGGTATCAAATTCAGGTGGGAAGCAGGTTCCTAGTTACTGCCTGTCACTGCCCCCAACACCAGCAGTGACCAACCTCTTCACCAAGGAGCCCTCTAGCCCACCCAGGGCCCAGAGGCAAGGAAGGGCTGGCCAACAGAGTTCAGTTTGAGCCAGTCTGCAGGAAAGGGCATCTTGGTTCTGTCTTGGCTGCCAGTGATAACTGAACTAGAGCAGGCGTGACTAGGACTGTGGTGGCGCCTGAGCAAGCATGAGGACGCCCTGGTTCCAGGGTGCTCTGCATACATCCTCTCTCCCCACAGGTGGAACATGGTTGAACCTGGCAAGCTGGAGCTAGCTCTCAGTCTCAATCTGACATTAACGCAACTCAAGGTGGACCACACATACATTTTTTTGTTATAACCTCTTTATATATTCCCTACTCGAGCAAAATTAAAGTTACTTTTATTTATTTAGGTCATACTGCACAGCTTTCAGTTCTCAGTTCCCCATCAGGGATTGAATACATGTCCCTTGCAGAAGAAGCTTAGGATCCTAACCACTGGACCACCAGGGAACTCCTGTAAAGTTACTTTAAACTGAGTTAAAAGTACACTGGGCATTTAGGGATGAGCCAGTTTAGTACACAAATGCACCTCATGAGGTCATATGCACCGTCCAGAGACACCATCCCCAAGACTGACCTGAACTGTTCAGCATGCGTGACACACCACTAACGGGCGGTGTCTGAAGCCACTGTCTCTGAACCACTGTGTCTGAGTCTCAGGCTCCCCTCAAAAGACCTCTGCCTCCACAGCGTTTAATTTACTTTTCTCTCAGTGCACATCCTAAGCCAGGCTGCATCTGCAGGCCTCAGTGTCCTGTGTCACTTTTCCAGCTTTGCTGTGAAGACGGAGCCAAGGGGAGCCCCTTCTCCGAGGCCTCAAGGAGGATCCGGCCCTGACTACTTAGTGGTATGAGGATGAACGTGAGACACGTCACCGATCACTGAGCTTCTTGGAGGATCTTCCCTCTGCTGCGGGCAGACTGCCTGCCAGCCTCCAACCTCAGGGCTACAGCCTCAGCTAAAATACACAGATGTGTCCAGGGGACTGAGACCCTCCAGCAGGCTGCAACACAGATCACTGGTGAGAGGGCAGTCCAGTGGTTAAGATTTCACCTTCCAATGCAGAGGTGCAGGTTTGACCCCTGGTCAGGGAGCTGATCCCACATGCCTTGTGGGCAAAAGACCAAAACATAAAGCAGAAGCAATATTGTAACACATTCAATAAAGGCTTTAAAAATGGTCCACATCAAAAAAAAAAAAAAATCTTAAAAAAAGATCACTGGTGGGAACCCGTCTCTACTCCTAGATCCACAGGCGGCATTCAGTCCGCTCCTTGTGTGCCAGGGTAAATGAGAGCGAGAGAGCATGGGCACAGTGGCTCCCAGCCCTTATCCACCCAAACTGAGAAAGGCTAACTCCCGGGTCGTGTTGACCCAATCAGTTCTCACAGCCGCCTTGCTCCAGTTCTGAAAGAAAGTCATCTGTCCCCTACCTGGCATTCCCAGCCCAGCCTGGCACTCTGAGAGCCACACGTGTGCGGCTGCACTTCTGGAATGGCACTCTGCAGGCAAACACCCTGAGAGGACCTGCGATGAGGAACCCATTCTATGACTGAAGCAGACGGGACACAGAAAGATGGGGTGACCACCAAGATCACGGGTGAGCAGGGCTGGAGTGGGGCCTGGGAATTGTGTGTGACATTCTTAAACCTGCCATCCAGAGGCTCTGCAGGCTAAGCAGGTGATGAGGTCTCAGCTCTCGCCTGTGACGGAAGCATCTCTTTCGTGTACCACAGGGTCCCAGCTCAGCCCACCACCTGCCAGCACTGTGCTCCCACGTTAGCGTAAAGCTTGCCCCTGCCCCGGTGGCATCAGTGTGCCTCTAGGCGTGGCCCCTGAAGACCAGCAGGGCAGGATGGGGGTGGTTCTCCAGAGCAGGTGAGATCATCACCTTTAGAGACATGCTGTGAGAGACCCGTCAAGATAAAAGAGAACTAGCAAAAACCAGATCAGTTTTAAGAAGTAGGAAATCTCTCTTCCAAATGCTTGGCTTCCCTGGTTTCCTCTCTCTCCTGCTGCTCTAGAGCGCCAGAGCCCATTCTGTTCCTGGCCCAGCCCTGTGGTCTTTGTCCAGCACAGAAGTCACACTACCACTCAATGCTGCTGGGATACCGAGCGACTATGGGGAGGCTCAGGGGAAGCCCAAGGGGTCGATCCTTCTCTACTTTACTGGAGACTTGCTGGAATGACCGGTCGAGCATTCAGAGTGCTATAGTGAGCAGACACTGGACCAGAGACGGGATAGCCTCGTCCAGTCTCGGCTCTCATATGCTTTAACTTTGTGGCCACCGACACGTCAATGCTACACTGGGCCCTGGTTCCTTAGGGGCAAGGGCAAGTGGAGAGTCACTGCTGTAGTCAGCCCCGGGGGTGCCCCGTAGCCTACAAGCCAGCAGGGCTGCTATCTAAGCCTTGCTGTGGCCCGCTCCCTCTTTCCAACTCACTTTTCTCAGTGGAAATAGGATTTAATGAGACAGCTCTTCAAGTCCCTTCTAGTTGAAATTATTTCTGTCTCTTGCATTGCATCTCAGACCACAGGACCCGACATCTCAGTATGCAGCCAGCCCAGTGGCTGTCCACACCCTACCTGTCCCACATGGAGGGTGGGCCCAGCACAGCCTGTGGTACCTGGGCCGGGGTCTCACCTGCAACAAGCCTGCTGGGTGCAAAGGCTCTAGCTGCTCCACCACTGGTCACCCCCCACCCTCGGGCTCTCCTCCAGTCTGTGCACTTCGTGGGTGAGACCAGCAGGGCCGAGAGGGAAAGTGCTTTACCTACGTAACATCCTGTCACGGTCTCACTGAGGCCTTGTTCTGTGCCACTCACTCAATGTTTTTTTTTTTTCCTCCAGCACACTTGCTGTGGGAGAAATTCCAGCTCTTCTTGGGGAGAAAGTGTAAGCATTCTTTCTCTCCAAGTCATGAGACTTCTTGTTCGGAATTCCGGGTTGTCCCATGGCAGCGAATTATTTTACGTAACAACGGAAACTCTGTTTCCGAAAGTGTTTCATGAGGCTTGGGACGTGCTCAGCATTCTGCCCGTGAGTCAGCGCTGATAGCCCAGCTTGGACCAGGACCAGGACCAGGGCCGAATAATCCTCCCCTTTCAGTTTCTCTGACGACTCTTCCCGTTATGCTCTGGGAGGCAGGATGCGGGTATGGAACTGCAGCGACCTCGGAGCTCGGGTGCTGTGTGAATCAAGGGGCCTTCCTCCCTGACCCCTCTGCTCAGTGTCCAGGCTGCATCTCAGGCTTTGTCACCAGCTTTTGTCTATGGTTTCATCACTGCTTTTCAAAGAGCTTTTCATTCAAACTGTTTTGTTTCAAAGTTCAGGGGTTTCTGAAGTGGAGACTAAGGCATGAAAGCACTGACAACTGCTGAGTATAAATTATCATTTCCCTCAGGCCCACAGTCCCTTCACTTAGGAGAATCCTCTGTTTTATCCTGAGGAGAGGAGGACAATGGTAGCCCAAGGAAGACTAGGTTGGCTTACGTGTTACTAGTATTTTTTTTCCTAATTCATTTGTTAGTTGAACAAAAAAAGGAGTGAGCGAGGAAGACACGAGTACATATGGAAACAGTGCTGCAGACAGGTTTTCCAGGTCCTCCAGGATTCTGCGGATGGTGTAAGAGTTCCCCAGGATGGACAGAAGGAATAAGGGGCGTGGGCTAGGTCGGGGTGTGGAAGATGGTGGGACACAGATGGCTGTCAAGAGCAGCTTTACCTTAATGGAGGCCCCGGCGAATCTGGCCAGCTGTTTAATGTGTGCCCCTTTCTTCCCGATGATGGCCCCCACGGCCTGGGTGGGTATGAAGAGATTGACGATCTCCTGCTCTGGATACTGGAAGGACAAGACAAGACAGATGCCATCATTCCCCTGTGGGCTGCCTCCCCAGGCGCTCACCATTACAGACCAGTGGCCGGGAGCGACATGGACTCTCTGTCGCCTGGGGCACTGCAGGTGGGAAGCTGGAGGGATGAACCTGAACGGTGGCCGTACTATTAATAACTACCCTACAGCCAGAGTGCAAATTTCTGTCGAGCAGCTCCGAATTCACTGGTCTCAGCAAGCTGTCTGTTCACAGGCTTTCTGTGAAGTTCAAACGTGAGTATCCCTTCTGGGTCTTCCTCCAAGGAATCAACAGCTCGTAAGCATACCGTGCTGAGGCACTTTGTTGGTGGGAATGCAGAGCTGCCCTCCCCATCCTTGGTAGGAGTGGATGTTGCAGGGGCAATGGTTCATAATGAGACTGATTAAACCCACTGACTGGGCCGCACAGGGACAGCCTAGAGAGACATGGGCAAGGGCGCTGGGGGCCCTTGCAGTCCTTGTCCATAGAGGCCTGTGGGAATGACACAGCCCACCTGTAGACTTTGTTAAAGAACTTTGGAGACTGTTCTTTGGCCCAGCATCACCTCCTTAGACTGCTGATCACCTCCCCACCCCTCCCCACACCAGCTTCCAGCCACCTGTGGGGTCTGTGAGAGCAAGCGGAATGCTGACGGGGCTTCCTCCTGTGCGCTCGAGTGCCGGGTCGTCTCCTGTGCTGGCGCTCTGTGATTTCGCTCCCAGGGCAGCCTGGAGCCACAGGGCACAGCATGCGGGCCCTGAGCACGCCCTGGCCAGTCTGCCAAGGACTGCGTGGCACTGGCTACAGGAGGGACGAGTGGCAGATGGAAGTAAACTGTGGGCACTTACAGAGTGATGGTGCGGGAACGGGCCAAACTGGTGAGGGGGGCACAGGCTGGAGAAATATCCGGAGTGGGTCTGCAGCAGGAGAGAAACAGTCAGTCAGTGGTGCCCGCGAGGCCGCTCACCAAACTCAGGGAGGCAGGGCACCCACACGCAACCCTGGCTCCCAGCACATCACTGCGCAGCCCTGAAGCTCAGATCTCTGCTGCTTTCCCTGGCGGAGCCAAGCTCTGGGCTTCCCAGGAACCCACCAGGGTAGGGAGCCTGCACTCACACTTTCTAACCTAACCTCAGGCCGAGAGGGAGGGCCAGTGGCTTCTCTTTTCTGAGGAATTATGAACCGTGGATTAAAGGACTAGAAGGTGCCAGGACAAGTCCAAGAGTTAGTCCAAACAAGCAAAGGTGTTCCTGGGGAAGTCAGATCACTGAGCTCCCAGAGAATCTCAGAAGAAATGGAGTGATGGAGAATAGAGGAGTTAAACTGACACAGGAGAGAAAATGAATGAATATATATATATACATATTGGGGGAGGGGAAGCAAGGAACAGGAAGGCAGATGTGGTAGAAAAACACAGAGCTGTTAAGAAAATAGGATTCATTTTAAAAGTAGCTGCTTTTTATTCAAGGCCTGTGTCCCAGGCATTGTGGTAGATGCTTTATTCATAAACTCTCTCAATCCTCATAATAGTCCTGCGAGACAGGAACGCATCTGCTTTTATATATTTTATGGGTAGAACGTTAAGCAGAGTCAGCAGAGTCTAGTTCACTGTGTTTTACACATAAGGCCAAGTATAATAAATGCTGACCTGCCTGTTACAGGAAGGGAGGTGGGCAGCTCTGGGACCAATCCCCGAGGGCCCATCTGTCTGGCAGTTGTCAGACACGATGAGGCTTGGAGTTAGTGGACCTAACTTCCATTTGAGGATCCTTGAACAGATCTCCTGGTGTTCTCTGTCCCCTGAATATCCAACTGGCTTCTCTGTTACAGAGCACAACATTGCCTTAGGAATCAAAATGTAGCTATTCCTCTTTTTGAGTTTGGGCAGTGGACTTCTGACCTCAGGGGAAAAAGAGATGTGAACACGGTGGGGAGCTTCCCCCAAGGGTGCTTGGGGTGTCCATAGCACCTTCAGGAGACAGAAGCTCTGCCAAAGGAAGGGAGTTCAGTTCAGTCGCTCAGTCGTGTCCGACTCGTTGTGACCCCATGGACTGCAGTACGCCAGGCCTCCCTGTCCATCACCAACTCCCAGAGTTCACTCAAACTCATGTCCATTGTGTTGGTGAGCCATCCAACCATCTCATCCTCAGTCGTCCCCTTCTCCTCCTGCCTTCAATCTTTCCCAGCATCAGGGTCTCTTCCAGTGAGTCAGCTCTTTGCATCAGGTGGCCAAAGTATTGGAGTTTCAGCTTCAACATCAGTCCTTCCAATGAATATTTAGGACTGATTTCCTTTAGGATGCACTGGTTTGATCTCCTTGCAGTCCAAGGGACTCTCAAGAGTCTTCTCCAACACCACAGTTCAACAGCATCATTCTTCAGGACTCAGCTTTCTTCACAGTCCAACTCTCACATCCATACATGACTACTGGAAAAACCATCGCTTTGGCTAGTTGCCCTTTGTTGGCAACCACACTGTGAAGCCAACCTCTGCTTTTGTAACGCGGAAAGAGGCTGCAGTGACACCTCATGGCCACAAGAGGGGGCTATGAGATCAGTGTTCTCCTGGCAAACTCCACTTTTGAAAGGAAGCTTGAGTGAAGATGTTTGGCTCACTTACTTGGTCCTGCCTCTTTCTTGAAGAACACCAACTCCACTCTGCTCAGCGCAGGTCTCAGTTCTGGACCACGGAGGGTTGGGAGAGAATTCCAGCAGCTTTTCTGCCCAGACAAATCCTTGGGGAAAGGGTGCGTCTGCCCTCCTCTTACCTGGAAAGTTTTTCCTTCAGCCCTCAGCAGAAATAATTCTTTTGAATTATGATTTGAGCCCAAAAGAGACAAACCACAAGGGTAGCTCCGTTTTGGGTTTAAATACTCCCAAGACAAATATGGTATCAAATTTAGATCTACCACTTGCGTTGGGGAGGGAATGAACTGTAAAATGCTAAAAAGAACTGATTCCTCAGTCCTCTTTTTGTTCATGAGTTACAGCTGGAAAACCACTGTGGAGAAAGAAACCTGAACACAGCAATCAGGAGCTTGTTTCTAGCTGAGGCTCTGTCATTAGCTTTTGTGTCTGTAGGATGGTTTTTGGAGTCAGAAGCCCCAGAAGACTTGAGTCTGAATCACTAGCTGTATACAACTGGGGATAATTTACTCAGCTTTTCTGAACCTCATCCACAAATGGATTTAAAGAGTATCTACAGCTTATAATACTATTGTGGGATTTCATTCAATTGTTTATTAATTCATGCATAAGATATTTGAGCAAAAGCACTGTTCTAAGTGCTGGGGACACAGATACTAAGAAAAGGGTCACTGCCACCATGGAACTTAGGTTCTACTGGGGAGGCAGACAGTATATGAAAGAAATGAACAGGAGGACACGTGGAGGGGTAGCTGCTGAGATAAGCAGTGGGCTGGTGATTTCACCGGGAGGGTCTGGGAAGACTCTGGGAGGAGGTAACTTACGAGTGGGGGCCCACAGAGGATGTGGAGCCCCATATAAGGTGCCGGCTGAGAAACACTCTCAACAGAGTTCTCACAGAGCCAGGACAGGAGAGGCCAGCATGGCAAAAATAACTGAGGCAGAATGAGACACACAGAGAGGCAGGCAGTGCCAGGTCACGCAGAGGTGGGCCTCGGTTTGCACTTGGGTTTGACCCTATGTACAACGGATGTCCCTGAAGTATACCACGTGGCACTCGATGAGGTCACCGGCATGGAGACTCCATCACTGGGCACCGTATGGCCTTCGCTACTGGTAAATGAGCACTCATTTATCACACTCCCCACTCCCTCTACCCCCACGCTTACAGGGGAGGCCACAAGCTCAAATGGAAGAGGTGCTTAGGCTTAATGATCAAGAAGTAACCTGTTGAATAAATGTTATCTTTAATGGGAAAGCAGGGTGTAGCCATTTGATAAGCTGGGGCCCCAGAGTGGGACAGGTGGTATGAAACCCTAACTCTAAAATGGCAGTTGAGCTTACTGTCTCAGTTTGAAGGTCCTCAGCTATTTCATTGGAGAAGGCAATGGCAACCTACTCCAGTACTCTTGCCTGGAAAATCCCATGGATGGAGGAGCCTGGTAGGCTGCAGTCCATGGGGTCGCTAAGAGTCAGACATGACTGAGCAGTTTCACTTTCACTTTTCACTTTCATTCATTGGAGAAGCAAATGGCAACCCACTCCAGTGTTCTTGCCTAGAGAATCCCAGGGACGGGGGAGCCTGGTGCGCTGTCATCTGTGGGGTCGCACAGAGTGGGACATGACTGAAGTGAGTTAGCAGCAGCAGCAGCTATTTCATGAGGGAGAAGCTACTTTACGTTTGATGTTTCAAAAGAATTACAATTTCAGATATGGTGGGGAAAGAGATCATGCTGCAGGTGGTCCTAAAAGATGTGACCCCCAAAAAGAGAGGCCACAAGGGTGGGGGCGTCACTGCTATCCACTGGTTCCTTTCAGATTCTTGGCTTGAGGGAAATTAGTGTCATCTTCTATGTCATCTTCTACGCTAGACCATGCTGGGGTGGTAGGGGGGTAGACATCAAACTCTGGCCGCCCGGTGTGAAGATGGGACTCACTGGAAAAGAAAAGGCCTTGATGCTGGGAAAGACTGAAGACAAAAGGAGGAGGTGGCAGAGGATGAGATGGTTGGATGGCATCACTGACTCAATGGACATGAGTTTCAGCAAATTCCGAGAGAGAGTGAAGGACAGGGAAGCTTGGAGTGCTGCAGTTCATGGGGTCGCAAAGAGTTGGACATGACTTAGTGACTGACCACCAACAAAAATATATCAAACACACTCATG
This sequence comes from Ovis canadensis, assembly GCF_042477335.2. Lineage (NCBI taxonomy): Eukaryota > Metazoa > Chordata > Mammalia > Artiodactyla > Bovidae > Ovis > Ovis canadensis. The sequence goes on along the minus strand of NC_091245.1, from coordinate 204,751,429 downwards.
AACATTTAGAATAGAGTTAAAGCTGGGCCTGCTTTTCCTAGAAGAACGACAGGGTCCTCAGTGCCAAGCTGCTGGGTATGACTATCTGATGCATCGTTTAGGTGACATTCTGAATCATAAAGAAATCATGGAGCAGTAAGAGACAGGGGTGGGAAGGTCGTCAAGAGGCAAGGGTCAGGCATACAAAATATTTTCAGACATGCAAACAGCTTTAGTGTGATGACAGAGTGCTGTTACAAAGATGGCAAGTGCTCCTCCCTGGAACCAGGGACATGGACGTGGGGCAAGGGAATGGACTTGGGCAGAGGGGTCAGAGTCATGGGTAGAGCTGTTCAGGGTTCAGAAGGCACACACGCTACCCCTGCTTGTCCAGTGCCTCCTTCCAGCCCCTGCCTCCCAGCCCTGTGTGCTCTCAGAGGACCACCTCAGGAGCTGATAGGGACCAGAGGTTGGTAAGCTAGAAAGAAGTGGAGCCAGGATTGGAGCACAGATCCTCTGTCTGACTCTGTGTCTCTAGATCTTAACCCAATGCTGCCCTCACATGGAACATTCCAAACTCACTGGTTTATAGGTGGGACCTACAGTGTATGTTATGATAAGGCTGCCCATATTAGAACCTTCTGCTGAGTTTAAGTACATGAATGAACAATTAAAACCCACCGGACATATACAGAGAATCAGCAGCATGGAAGAGGGAAGCAAAGCTAAGCAAGGCAAGCACAGGACCTTGGTAAATTAATTCAGCAAAGAGGGAGAACTTTTTAAAAAAGTCTGCTTTGATATCTCAGTGAGATTCAAGAGGGCAGTGCTTTAATATGTGAGTACGACTGCTATGAGGAAAGCCAATCAGAGAACTAGATTATCACTCTTAGAAATTAAAAACTAGCAGAGTAAAAACTCAATAGAAACCATGTACATAGAAGCATGGACACTCCTGAAAAGGCAGTCAGTGCACAAGAAGGGTAACTCACCCAAAACAAAAGGAGGGACTCAGAAAGACATGACAAGTAGAGGGAAAAGATTACTCTCTCTCCAGAAAGTGTAACCTCCAGAAGCAAAAAACAGGGAAGAAAAGCATGCTAAAATTAATTACAGACCCAGGTTTCCTGAACCAGCGCAAAACCTGGACAGTCAGACTGAAGGGCTGACTCACATTTCTGATTTCCCAGGGTGAAGGTGAAATGCTACAAAAAGCAAAAAACTTACAGGCAAATGAAAAAAAAAAAGTTTCTTACTGGTAGCAACTTATCTGAAAAGCAAAATGCTACAAGTACTGCTTTAAGAGTTCTAAAGGAACTATGACCCTAGACTCTCTAACCATCCAGTTGAACTTTCATTCATGTGTGAAGGGCAAAAAAAGGCATTTTCAGATAAACAAAGGCTTAGAAATTATACTATTTATGTGCTATTCCTGAAAAAAAGTTATTTAAGGAAGTACTCCAGAAAAAGAAACCAAAACAAATAACTCAAGAAATGAGAAGCTATGGAACACAAGAAACCATTTGCAGTGAGCAGAGACCAGTAAAATTTAGCTAATTCTAAATAACTCTGAATTATGAGATTGTGTACTGACTAAGAAAGAAAATTTAATAATTTGGACCAAAGTTCCAGATTATTTCTAGAGTAATATAATTATAAAAATACATTAAACAAATATCTGTTAGAAATAAAGAATTTTAAAAAGTCATAATCATAGTGGGAACAGTAAACTGCCCTCAAAATGTAATAAGTCATAGAGATAAAAAATAATTATATAGAGGCTACACATTATCAATTAAAAGCTTGATTTTACAGCCGTCAACACAACTTTTAGTCCATTAGAGAAGGTATATCCTTCCAAGATTCCTGGTTTCCAAAATCTGATCAGGCATGAGCAAGACCACAAAAACCAGAACTGTTTCAATAACATTCTTTGAGAGGAAAGTACAGGAAACTATTGTAAGATAACAAAAAGGGAATCCTTAACTACTAAACAATTAAAAGAAAACTCCCTAATAAATTTGACTAAGGAAAGAGAAAACACAGTATGTGATGTTAGGAATGAAGAGATATTCACAAGTTTGAAGCTTCAAGGGACAGAAAATTCCTACATATTCTCAATTTTCCCAAGTATAGTATAAGTTGACTATCCTTTCAATTCAATCTTTTGAGGAAAAAAAAATAACCCTGGTGTTGACACTGTCAAAGATAGTATAAAACCGAAGTAACTGTGGTGTAGACAAAACGAGGAACAGAATAGAGCCCAGGAACGAGACTCAGTGGGAATCTGGCATACAACAAAGCTGACATTTCAAACTGAGTGATGCACTGGAAAAAAAATAACACTGGATCCCTAGCTCAATGTACAAGTTAAGATAAACTGCCTATGAATTATAAGCAACAATCCCCCCAAATTAACAACTAAAAATGACGTAAGAAAACCTGGAAGGATAACTCTTAGATAGCAGGCAGCTTTTTCTTAGCATAACATCAAAGGCTAGAAGTCCATAAAGGAAAACAACACTGATCTATCTTAATTCTTAAAATTTCTGCATTAATTCTGTTGAAGGAAAACGTGAAAATTAAAAAGAAAAATGCATTCCCTTTTGATGTAATAGCTGCAGTCTTAGAATTTACTTCTAGATCTGCTCACACTCTTATGTTTAAGGACATTCATTCTGACACTATTGGTAGCAGAGAAAGCCTAGAGAAAACCCAAATATCAAAAAACAGCATGCTCAGTAGAAAAATTACAGTAATGTCATACAATGGAATTAAAAAGCCATTAAAGAGAATTAACTCTAGATATGGAAAGACGCTCATAATAAGTGAGAAATAAAGCAACAGTAATTCACTATATGTGGCATGATTCCATTTGTTTTTGAATAAAATGATTACATATATGCTCATAAGACATTTTAAAACATAATAATACTATACTTATGGGGAGTGGCAGTTGGGTAAAATTTGGGTAAGAGAAGGAAGGCTAAAGGGAAACATTTACTATTAACTTCATATAGTAGTTCACTTGTTCAAAAAAACCCTATTTTAAATTACTATGGCACAAGACACCACAAATAGAGCAAAGAGAAATGACAAGCTAGTGGAAGATATTTACAACATGACAAATGGTTAACAGCCTTAATATGTAATTAGCTGTTACAAATCATTAGGAAAAAGATGGGGGGAAATGACAATAGCAACTAAGATTTATATAGCAATTACTGTGTACGGAGTTTTACTTATATAATTACCCTGACAACAATTGCATGAAACAGAAAGACATGGAAATGCAAAGAGGCTAAGTCTCTTGCCCAAGTTTGTTAACAATAACAAGTGGTATAGTGCAGAGATTCAAACACAGGTTGTTTGACTCCAGATTCTATACTGCCTCTCCACAGATTGATAGGCAAGGGATACAAAAGGACAATTAATTAGAGAGGGAGAAAAATGTCCAATAAGCCCCAAAGTGCTTATTATGAGTAAAAGATACTCGTGATAGTATCTTTTAAAGGATCAGATTGCAGGGCTTCCTTGGTGGCTCAGTGGTAAAGAATCTGCCTCCCAAAGCAGGAGACACAGGTGAGATCCCTGATCCAGAAGATCCCACATGTCGTTGAGCAACTAGGCCCACGCGCCACAACGATTGAGCCTGAGCTCTGGAGCTGGGAAGCTGCACCTCCTGAGCCCACGTGCTCCAAGTACAGGAGCCCGTGTGCCCCCGAGACTGCTCTGTAACAAAAGAAGCCTCCACAATGAGAAGCCACACAGCACAGCCAAAAATAAACAAATAAAAAAATCATTGTTAGAAAGTACCAGATTGCAAGGGATAATTACATTGGTAGTGAGAGTACAGAAGGAAAAGAAAGCCTCTGTGTCACATATCAGATAAGAAGGAACAGTAGTATATTGTTTATGTATCAAAATTTATATGCTAATAAATAGAAAAAGATCAACATTTATATTTTTATATACTTATACATTCTTTGGCTCAGCAATTCTATTTCTAGGAATTTATTCTGAGAAAATAACTGGATAAAAGAATCATGATATATATACAAGAATTTCTATTGTAGAGTGAAAATTCAGAATATATATTATCTATATACTTTATATATATATATATACATTGTATATATACCCACACACAAATAGAAACACTAGTTATTTCGAGATTAAGAAAAAACTTGCTCTTGTACCATTTGCTTCTTAAATACCATGCATGTATTACTTTTATAACCAGAAAATGATAAAAATGGTAATTTTCATATATACATGCATACATCAAAAGCTTCCAGCATTGGTACCACAATTCATGCATGTGTGAGCCACCTATAAACAGGTGCACAGATCTCCTGACCTTCGGATGTTGACAGCAAAAGCACTAGAGGTCTCTGATGTATAAAAGCAACCAAGAAATACCCTAATTCCTTGAAATTTGAATGTCTAAGTAACAGGAAAGCAGTAATATTTTATAAATATTTGAAGGATCTCTACCACTCCACCCTCCCCTGTCCTTCTCAGGAGGCCTGGGTCCACCTGGGAAGCCCTCAAGCCTCCAATTCAGGGTCTAGACCCTGCAGTGGTGGGTAGCGATGCCCACCTCTATGCCCTCCCTGTCTGCTCTAGCTGTCAGAGAGAGAGAGGTCTCCAGGAGCTGTACTGCTGCAAAGTTGGGGCAACTGTGTGCTTCAGATTAGAAGCTAATCTTGATCTAAGGGTTCAAGATCAGAACTACAGGGCTTTTAACTTGAAAATATTTTATTTAAAATCTGTTTTATAGAGAACAGAAACTATTTTCGTAAAAATCATTATTCTACATAGTAAAAAAAATCTCAGATGTAAAGGAAGCTTTCCAACTGGCAAAACCTATTCTCAAGTTTAGAAAATATTCTGCTATCATATGAAAAGTTCTCTTCTTATTTCTCAGTTCAAGGATCTCTGAATTTTTCTGTACAGAGCCAAATAAATATTTTAGGCTTTGCATATCTCAGGGTCTCTACTGCATCTACTCAACTCTGCCATCACAGCAGAAAAGCAGACAGACAATGCGTTTAATAAACATTCATAGTTGTATATATACACAAAAATAAGTGGTGGGCTGGATCTGGCCTCAGACTGTCATTTGCTGAGTTCTCTTTTAGATGATCAATTTTAGAAGAATTTTCTACTGTATTACATCTTTTTTTCTCCCATCATTTATGTTACTTAGGTTGACAGAGTAGCGTGACTTTCAAAGTTATCACTGGTGGAGCAGTACCTATAATCTTTCTTTCAAGAAATGCCATGTGTCTAAGGCCAGTTCACTGTCCTGGGCTCAGTCGTTCTCACATCTCAGCAAAGATGGGGACACACACTTCCCAAAGCTATTCTCCCCCCTTGGAATACCTATATGGCTGTGACAGCTGCCAGTCCCCTCCTGCCATATCCCCAGCTCCCTCTAAAGCTAAGACAGACAGACAGACACACACACAGAGCTCAATACTGGGCACTATCCTTTAAGGGAAAATGTATATAATTCTAAAGAAATGGTATGGAGAGATTTAAAAATGACTTAGAAAAGCTGTATATAAACACGGTGACAGAACGTGTATGTTCTTATGACTAAAGATGTGGGTGCCAGTTCATTTCCCTATTTTGTTGGCAAAACAGCACACTGAGTTCACCCTGAATCTACAGCTAACCCAAAGAGTTACTCAGAATTCTGACACTGGGAAGCCTACGATACCAGAGACCACCTCTCGAAAGAAAGAGGTGGTTAAGCTAATGTTCTCCAACCTGATTCTTGCCATTTAAACAGTATGAACATTGGGAGAAAATTAGTCTTCTTAAAAAATAAGTAGTATGTGTGGAGAATTAGGAATGAATTAAAAAAAAAAAAAAAAAGGCTGTCAAGTATCCTGAGCCCTAATTTGGTAACATGTTGATCTAGAATGATGCTTGTGGATGGGGACAAGTAGAAAACACATAACATTCACATTTCTTCTTCTGCTATTAATTATGATTCAAACAATAAATACTTACTGAGAATCTACTAAATGCCAGGCATTGTGCTAAGTGTCTAGGAATAAACACTGTGTGTGCTATTTTCTTTTAAAAAACTATTAATAAAATATAATGCACTTGAATTGTAGACCCAGGTTAGAATTTTATACATGAGTCATCTAGGTACGAAAAATATATTTAATTAGTAAGTGAACAACACTCATGAAGGCTCTTATTTGCGCTAACAAATCCTCTTTTACATTGAACAGGCTTCTAGCTAATGAATTTGCTAGCAGTCTCGTTCTTTCCCAGATATGATATATACTATGTTTAAGAGCACATATTTAAAGGATGGTTTTAATCTGTCCATTAGGAAGAAGTCCTAAGAACTGTTGAATTCAGCCCTTATGAGCACGGCCTCCAAATGAAAGCTTTGGCTCTGATTCAACACAGCAGAGAAATGCCGCTGCCTAGAGGAGTATGAGCGAACCCCTGAAAGCTGAGCTACTTACAGCGAAAGGGTGGTAGGGGGGAGCGGGGGGGGCTCCTCGGGGCCCTGCTGGTGGAGGCAGCACGGAAAGTCCTGTTGAAAAGATGCCAAGTGCGCTCAGGTTCAACCCCGGGATCAGATTGGCTTGTTGCTGGGAATAAAAATGGAGAAAAAGTTGAGGGGAGGAGACCAGAGGGGCCCAGCTTGCCTGGGTCAACCTCCATCTCTTGTCTGGATGGCATCAGCGTCTCCCACTCAGCTCACCCAGGCCCCGGGGACCTCTTCCTCACCCTGCTGCAGGGGCGGGCTCTCCAAGCCTCAACTGGATGGTGGCACTCCCTTCAAAGCTTCTCTGCTGCTTCGAGTGTCTACACGTCTTAACCCAGCAATGAGGCTCTTTCTGGGGACCCAGGCCACCTTGCCAGCCTCTCCTGCCAACCTTCACTCCCACCCTGCCCAGTCCTGCTCCTCTCTCCCCTCTGGATTCCCCGCACACATTGTCTGCTCTGCAAGAACTGTTGCTTGTCTCTGTCCTCGCCTGGCTACATCGTACTCATCATGCAGGTTTCACCTGAGCTTAGGTGTCCTCTCCTCAAGGAACCTTCTTTCATCCCAAAGGCCTCAGCTCAGGTGCCCTTTCTGTGCTCTCCTAACACACTCATGTTCCCCTAAAACAGCAGGCATCACATAGTATTTGAATGGCCTGTGTAGTTGCCTCTCCGCCTTTCAGACAACAATTTCCTCATGGACAGAAACTGTCTTGTTTAGTGCTGTGAGCTCAGTGCCTGGTACATAGTAAGTACTCAATAAATATTTGCTGAATGAATATGATTAAAACATGTTGGCTGAATAGTTCTTCCTAACTTTATCCAGGGAAAAATCAGACCCCTCATTAAGATACCACACGTGTAAACTCTTAGCCATGTTTGGAATGGTCCACAATTTTGGCTTGTTTACCATTCAGCTGCCAGTTTCGTGATCATCTTGCTTGCTTATTTCACATTTAAACATGGGGATGCTCACACAAGCTGCCCTTCAGAGGCAGAGGGATAATGTATCTCCCACCCTGTTCTGTAACCAACCTGTCCTACCACTGCCTCCCCGACCACCGAGCAAATCTCTAACGTTTTCTCTTTGCTCATCTGTGGCTCTAGGGTCACCCAGTAACTTGCCTTCTTTTCGAGCGTCTGGAACGGGAGAGTTAGGATCTTAGCCTTTATCCCATTCATGTGTGAGATCTAGTGATTTTGTCATTCACCTATCAATGCATGACTTCAGCACAGACATGAATGAACCTAAGTGAGGCACATGCTCAGGGGAAGATGTCTGGAACACCCAGAGCCTTTGCAGCATTTCTGGGTGTTCACAGAAAGAGCTAATTGTAAGATACCAAGATCCCCAAAGAAGAAAACGAGATCAGTGGATGATACTTTGACAGACAAATACACACAAATGGGGGGAGGGAAGGTCACACTGCAGTCGTCTCCTCACCACGCTCACCGTGTCCCGCGATTATCACGTGGGCCGCTAAGGTGGGACTTGGGGTGAGGCGGGAAGGTAGTACTGACCTGAGGAAGGAGGTCCTATGGCAAGTGCTGCAGTGAGGGAGCTGGGGCTGCGTTTCAACCACCTAGTCCTTTCTCAACATTTAGTCCTCTGTGAAATGTTACAGTCTGGGATTTTCTTCCAAGTCATCCATTGGGAGTGGGGACGTGGATGAACGTTCAAATGAAGCAAAACAGGCCATGAATGGAAAACTGCTGAAGCCAGATTATGGGCATATGAGAGCTTATCATAGTATCCTTTCCTGTTTCGTATATGCTAAAAAGATCATTATCATAAAAAAATTTACTCCTCTGAGCAGAGTTTGTGCTTTTGATTAAAAGGACAAATATTTTTAAGATTTCTGAATGAATTTCAGGATGATGTCTCCCCATTATAAAGTTGAAACCAGGTAGTAACAACAGGGAGGACAAACCCAAATCAGTCTGCTAGAATTATTAGAGTTGAGGTGGATGACAACATTTATTGGAGAATCTGAAAGGACAGATCAGTGAGAGATGAAAATCAGAAGTTTTTTTTTTAAATTTCAAAGTAGGGGGGGAAAAAAATCTCACTTTTCTAACATAACAGCTGTCGTGATTTTTATATGCAGCCTTCTAGTCATTTTGACTCATATTATTTTATATACTTAAAACTCTAGGTATATATACTTTTATATTAGTATATTTTCTTAATTAACAATGTCATAAGCAATTTCTGATTTAAAAATCTTCCAAGCTGTGATTTTAATGGCTTTACACGATCTTGTCGAGTATACTTAGCATGTCTTACTAGTTTGCCTCCTGATTATTCCAATGCCCTTGCCCCCAAGAAGAAAGGCGTAACTCTGTACTCCTAAAGTGCTTCTTCACTCTCCGAACGACAGTTATTCTTAGAGAGGCGTGGGTCCTGCCTGACAACACACGTGAAAACCAGTGGAGAAGAAAGCAGCCAGCACTTACATTAGCAGCCAGCACATCATTTTCAAAGGCCTCACGCAGCTTCTTCATAATCTCTATCTCGGCACTGGCACAGGCCCCAGCTGTGCCCTTCACAGTGATGGTTCTTTCAGGGTTGTATATGCTCAAATCCTGCAAGCTGGCCGCCAGGAAAAAGAGAAAAATTTCCTTTTTTCAAAAGGAAAATAAAATCCCCGAAGGGTCACACTCAAGTCTTGGTGGAAGAGGCAGGGATGGATACCCTCACCTCACACTGTGGCACAGAACATCTGCCATCTTATCTCAAATCTTTGCAGTGACTTAGATGTTATCAGTAGAGAAGGTCTGACTGGGAACTACTTATGCATTTGTTTTGACAGTGCTGAAGATAATTATATGATTATCTTATGATTACATTCCCATTATAAGGAAAAGCAGATGAACGAGCTGGACATATCAAAATGCTCACGTTCTCCATTACTGGGCACAGTTAATTGGAACAAGTGGCTTACGATGAGATTGTTATCTTGGTCCCTGTCTCATGTTCAATTTTCTTCAAATTTCTGCCTTCTTTTCCAATCAGTCTTCCAACCAAGCCATTGTGGGCCAAGATCTTCAGAGGAATCTCTTCAGCTCTAAAAGAGACAAGCAACAATTTGACATCTAAGTTGAACACAATAGTTGACTTAAGAGCTATTGTTGTTGTTTAGTAGCTAAGTCATGACCAACTCTTTTGCAACCCCATAGACTATAGCCTGCAAGGTTTCTCTGTCCATGGTGTTAAGAGCTATCACCCTTCTTATTTCTTATAAATAGAAGCTGTTTCTGTTCAGCTACCAAGTGGCCATGGGCTTTAGGAGAAGCTGGGTTTCTCACTAACTCTAGCGCATGAATTCTGATGAACACAAGCCAAATCATGTTAATTTTACTCCCTTGTTGTGACTGGTTGGGAATAGGTTCATGAGAGAGACTGGCCAATGAGGTATCAGAAGAGGTCTGTAGGGTGGCTTTAGGAAGGTTTTCCTTGCTCTTAAAAAAAGCACAAGGGGTAATGACATCAGTCAGATGGTAGACTAGAACTACAGGTCCTCCTATCCCTACAGAGACACCAAGTTGACAACAAAAGATAGGCTAAACTCTCTGAGAACTCTAGAGATCAGGGAAGAAACTATACCACCCAGGCTTTTATAAAACCGAAAAGGGATTCCAGCAAAAGGAGTAAGTAGTTTTGTGGCATTTGGTATGCCTTTCGTGCCTACACAGCATAGCAAAGGGAAACAGAGGAGATCCTCCACCCCAAGGCCCCTCCCCTGGGACAGAAACGAAGGACTGGACAATGAGTCCAACATTCTGGCTTGCCTGGGGGCTGCCTGCGAGATAGGTTTCTGTCTCTCCTAACTTAGGGAGCTGCCAGCTGCTGAAAACAGAAGTGTAGAGTGTGTTAGAGCTGCAGTTCCACAGTCAGAAGCCAGGAGGAGAAAGAAATCAGAAATGGTTTGAGAGGTCCTAAAACCTCCAGCCAGGCTGATTAGTGAAGGTCTTCCCCTGAACAAAGCCAGTATGCAAAGATTCTGAGAGGTGATTGCTTTTTCTGATGCCCAAATTCCAGCAAAAAAAAAATTATAAGCCAGAGAAAGAAATAGAAACATGGTCTAATCAAAGGAGCAAAATAAAACTCCAGAAACTGACCCTAAAGAAATGCAGATCTATGAGCTACTTGACAGACTTTAAAATAGTGATCATAGAGATGCTCAATGACCTAAATGAGAATACAAACAACTAAATGAAATCAGGAAGGTGATGCATGAACAAAGTGAGAATATCAACAAAGAAAAAGAAACCATGCAAAAACAACCTAACAGAAATAATAGAGTTGAAAATGTAACTGAGATATTAAAGGGATTCAAAAGCAGATATGATCAGGCAGAAGACAGACTCAGAAAACTTGAATATCAGTCATGTGAAATCATCAAGTGAAGAGAGAAAAAAGAATTTAAAAAAAGTAGAGACAGGATAATGGGCTATGGAACACTATCAAATCGAACAAGAAATGTGTCATTGGAGTCACAGAAGGATAGAGAGAGAGACAAGGGAGAGACCAGGAAATAGGCAGAAAACTTTCCAAATCTGAGGAAAGAAATGGACATACAGATTTAAGAAACTTCAAGAACATCCACCTGGGATAAACCAACAGACAATCACACTGAGACATATTATAACCTAGGTGTCTAAACTCAAAGAGAAAATCTTGAAAGCAGCATGAGAAAAGTGATTAGTAACATACAAGAAAGTTTCCATAAGATTACAGTTGGAGTTCTAAGCAGAAATCTGCAAGACAGAAGGGAACAGGATGACATACTCAAAGCACAGAAAGAAAAAACTATCAACCAAGAATACTGTATCTAGCAAAACTGTCTTTGAAAATGATAGGAAAATTAAGACTTTTCCAGATAAACAAAAGTCAAAGGAGCTCATTACTCCTAGACCAGTTCTACCAGAAATGCTTAAGGAGTCTTTTAAGTTGAAATGAAAAGATGGTTCAACATACAAAAATTAATATAATATATTAACAGAATGAAAGACAAAACCCACATGATCACCTCAACCGATAAAAGAAAAGGCATATCAGATACACTGAAGAAAGTAAAACAGAAAGAAAAGTCATGGGCCTTTGAGGCTATGATTCAGCTGACCCTGCGGTCATTCTCACATAGTAAGGACTTCTAATTATGGGACAACAAAACTGTTTATTACTTAAGCCATTCGTTATGTTTTCTGTTACTTGAGACCAAAAGCATCTAACAGATGCACTACAAGAGCCTCAAAACAAAGGGATGCTTGAAGACGCTCCATTAGAATGTGACTTACAGAGGGCAGGATTTTTCGTCAGCTTTGTTCACTGGACACAGAACAGTGCTTGGCACATAGTATGTACTCAATAAATATTTGGTAAATGAATGGCTAAGTGGTAAAGGATCTGGCTGCAATGCAGGAGACATGGGTTTAATCTCTGGGTCAGGAAGATCCTCTGGAGGAGGAAATGGCAACCTACTCCAGTATCCCTGCTGGAAAAATCCCATGAACAGAGAGGAGGCTGGCAGGCTATAGTCCATGGGGTTGCGAAGAGTCAGACAAGACCAAACATGCACATAAATGAATAAAAGGAAAGTTTAGGATCCCTCTTCTCCTCCATTCTCCATCTCCTACTCATCTTCCTCAGGGATCAGCTGAAATGTCACTTACACAGGAAAGCTTTCTCTGAAATCCCTAAATCTCTTTCTGTCTCTGTAAAGCCTTGATTAGGGCCTCCAGTTACCTGCAGTTGTTTTCCACAGTAGCACTTATCATAGCTGTGCTTAATTACTTACTGGTGTAATTGTTTGTTTAGCAGATGTCTCACACTGAATTAAAAGAAAAAAAACGGAACTGGATCTTGCTCAGAGTTGTAGCTTCAGCCCCTAGCACAGGGGCTATGGTGCCTCATTAAAAAAAAAAAAAATGCAGATTTCAAAGATATTCAAACTCTATCTTGGCTCTACATAAATACTTTAAAAATCCAATTTATTTAGCAGTCTTTTTGATTCTTTAAAATATGGCAAGATGATGACACCTAATTTAAAGGGCCAAGGAGGGTAACATTTATAAAGTTCTCAATAATTTGGATGAGAGAGGGGCTTCTTTAAATTAAGTCACAGCATTTGGGGGATTCCAAAAGTCCCAAATAGTAAGTAATTCATAAGTAAAATGTTAGAGTTCCTCATGAAGCCTAAGAATTTGCAATGTTTTTCTTTTAAGAACTACTCTCATCTCCTTGGTTTTAGAACACTATTATTTGACACTGTTTGAAAATAAATTAGTTTTTTATTCAATTCATCCCTCACTGCTTCTTTATAAAACTGCCACAATCCATACCTATAAGTGGATTTTGCCAGACTTACATAGAGCCTTTTTTATTATATTATCTATTCTATTACCATTAATTTGTTTATAATACAAATTAATAAATTTGTATTACTACATTATACAAGTTACTATGAACTGTATTTGTCATTCAAATTGGTACAACAGAAATCCTAAGCAATATTTTGTGAAAGAAATGGACAAAGGAGATACAAGAAAAAAGAATAAAATAGCCACTCAGATACCAGTTTCTACTATTTAAGGAAACATAATCCAAGCTTAAGAGTCCAAGGGGCTTAGGAGCAAAACCCTTTTGATGGTTTTGGTGCAAATGTAGTTTTTGAATCTGCCCCGTCCAATATGATGGCCACTAGCCATACATGTGACTACTTAAATCTGAACGGATCAAGTTAAAATATTCAGTACCTCCACTGCACTTGTCACATTTCAAGCACTCAACAGCAACATTTGGCTAGTGGTTATTATAGTGAACAGTGCAAATACAGAACATTTCCATTAGCATACGCATTGGACAACACAGTTATGTTCCCATCAATAATCACTGCCAGTGAGTGACAGAAGCATTAGGATCACCAAGAGAAACGTGCAAGTAGAGAAACAGCCACATTGTAAACATAAAAGATCTATTTCCCATTGTAGTCTCTATGGAACGAATACCTGAAAATTAATCCTTCCCCTGCTCCCTTTAACTGAGAAATAGATTTACAGCTCTTTGAAAACTTTCCTGGGTTAAATGAATGAGAACCTAATCTTCTTTTCTGTTGAGCGGTCTGGGCATTGCATGCAAACTTACAGTTTGGTCTCATCAGCCTCTTTCTGCATGATTTCAAGAATCATGCGGCATGCTTCAGAGGTTCCCTCTGGGGTGGCATGGATGGTGACGGGCTTCTCTGCAGCCCCAGAGTTCTCCTTCCTATGGATGTCTACCCTGCAGGAAAAGAATCAGGAGCCATAGCACAGCGTCATCTGGCACTGGACCCTAGTCCAAGAAAGTGTTGCACTGGCCAATGTACAGCAAGGACACAGACAGACAATAAGTGTCATTAGCACATTTGCAACCAATGCCATTCTCCAAGAAGGCAGCAAGCAGTGCAGAAGGTCTTGGGCCAAACCTGAATTCTTTGCAGCTCCACTTAGAAAGGAATATTTCTTACAGGAGTGCTATTGGACAAAGGCACCAAGCCAATGTGGTAATGAAGCCAGTTTGGTAAATGAACTATTTTGTGTAGTCTTTCAAATGATCTTAAAAGTGAGCAGGATAATACTGCACATTGGCACAGTGCCAGTCTCTGAACTGATTGCAGCTTTTAAAAGCCATATGTTAATCCAACTCTAAACACCAAATTCAAGCAAGCTTTATATATCTGAGTGTGGATAGAAAACAGAGGCATGCCCTTTCTCTGCCTAAGTTTTTGGTTTCTTTGCCACTGGCAGCCTGCCTTCTTCCAGACTCTTAAAACTAATGGCTCCAAAGCTTGATGACTTTATCAGACTTCTTTGGGTAGTTGTGGCTCTACTTGTTTTTGTTAACTTTCAAAATCACATAATTAATTGTATCCTTTTTTACTTTGGTTGTTGGAAGCCCAAATCCAAGTTTGGGGCCTATTTCTAAAAAAGTAGGCACACACTTTTGAGAATTAACTTCACTTCTATTTAAACTTGCTACATTTATAAAGCCACCTCAAATTGGAACAAAAAGACATACAAATAAAAATCACTTTCTCAGGGAAGTAGACTTACAGGGATAAAAGGGGACTGATTTTAAAACAAAAGAAACATCACATAGTACTTCCTCTGACTACTATCTTATCACTTCACTCCTATGATTATAAACCCTGGGATTCATGTAATTGTCCACTTTTTGGAAATAACTCAGATACTTTGAAGAAAACAGCTTTTTCTCTTTCAGGTTATAAAAGCCTCAATGACCTGAGTAAAATGCATTAGGAATATAAAAAACTAATACTTGTAATTTGGTGCTTTATCATTTAAGTGCTTTCACAATAATTATTTCATTCAATCTGTCTGACTGTCCTAATTCTCATACTACTCCTAGATTATAGAAGAAGCTGTTGATGCTCAGAAAGCTTAAAATTTTTTCTAAGCTTATATAGCTATTAAGTGGGGAAAATTTGAACAAGGGTCTTTGTTTTCAAGTCCTGTGCTTTGTTCATTTTATCATGCTGTGGTCTTCGGAACATAAAAAAATCAACAACCTCACAAGTTACTTTATCCACTACAACTCTTACTACCGAGTCAGTCTCCTTAAGCAGACAGAAGACTAAACATAAGGCTAATAATGTACTTTATTTCTTGCTCAATGTAGTAGTGACTCACCCGTTGCCTTTATGAAGCTGTTTGTGAGACTCCCTAGGTGGTCTCAAAGAATGACTATCACCCTGGGCTCTGACTCAGGAGAGGAGGCGAGAGCTAAGGCAAGTGGGTTCTAGGATCCCATAAAGTTCAGCCCCATACCTCTGTTGTTTTAAAAATATGTAGATGTATTCACAGGCATCAGAGAGCTTAGGAGAACAATTCGTGACTGTGAGGTCATTAGTACCTTTTTTCATGAATTATTAGTGTTTCAGGTATGACCTTTAGGACATTGGCACGAAAGCTCATGAAGGCCCCTGGGTTCTGTGTTAGTCTGTTAGTAGTTCTGTTTAAAGAAGCCACTGTCCCATCCAGCACAGCCCCCCACTGCTGATGCAAGCAATAGCAACCTGGGAATGGCCGGGACCCACCAGCACTCAGGGGACCCCTCAGAACGAAGCAAAGGAAGCCCCGGAGGCACGTACCGGGACTGGGTCTGCTTAGTGATGTTCTTTATGGTCAAGCCCTCCTTTCCGATGATGGCACCAACAAACTGGGTGGGGACCAGGATCCGCAGCGGGAAATCAATCTGTCTGGCCTGAGAAGAGCCCCCAGGGGCATGGCCTTGCTCCCGGGAAGAGTGGTCCCCACGCTGGGCTCGCTGAGGGGGCGAAGGGGAGCTCACCTCTTCATCCGGGATGTAGGAAATCTTGAAGGAGTAGTTCTCAAACTGATGCCCGCTTAGCTTCTCGATGGCTCTGAAATGCAGCAGGGGAAGTGGGCTTTGTTAGAGACCCATGATGCCAGGGTCAGGACTAGTTCATTCACTCTCCTTTGCTAATTGCCTACGAGTGCGCCGTCCTCAGCACTGAGGACGCAGCCATGAGCAAAACACACGCCATCTCTGCTCTTTCACAGAGGGTGGTTAACAAGGAATCACCAAGTATAGGTCTGGTCTGATATACAATTTGTTGTCCTGCTTTCTTTTTTAACCACTTAAGGCTGTATCAAAAACTGTTGACAGACTCAAAAATTTCAACTGTAGTATAGTTATTACTGAAAAGCCAGCAGTAGATAAGCACAAATGAGAAAAACATCCTAGTCCATCCTATGTCTTTCTTAAATATATTATTATTTATACAAATGGATTAATACCAAACATACTACTTTATAACCTTTAAAAATAGTTGATACTCTAGTTTTCTAAGTGACTAAATATCCTGAAATTTAATTTTTACTGGTTAACATTCTATTGATTTGCCATCATTTCTGCAACGTATTCTCTACTGTTGTATATATATATACATACACTCCGAATCTTTTACTGTTGCAATAGTGTTGTTATGGGTATCTCTGCAATTACAACTTTACACACAGGACAAATTCCTAATGGAATTTCCTAATGGAGAGCAGGCAGAATTCTAACATCTTAAGTATTGCCCTGGGTCCTTCTGGAAAGGTTTCAACATTTATTATCCCATAGCAGTTCAGAGAGCATTTGTTTCCTTGACACCTCAGAAATACAACTTATTTTAAAAGATTTATCAATTTGATAAATTGTATCTTAAAAACGATACATGAAGTGGAGCAATTTTTTCCACATGTTTTTGGCAGTATCTGAAAAAAATTAACCCTATTCTATAAGGTTACTATTTAGGGTTTGCAATTTTTAAAATATTTATTTATTTGACTGCATCAGGTGCTAGCTGAGGCATGCAGGATCTTCAGTCTTTAGTTGCTGTATGTGAACTCTTAGTTGTGGCGTGCAAACCCTCAGTTGTGACATGTGGGATCTAGTTCCCTGACCAGGGACAGAACCTGGGCCCCCTGTATTAGGAGTGCAGCGTCCTAGCCACTGGGCCACCAGAGAGTCCATAGGGTTTGCAAGTTTATTAAAAAGCAGCACTTTGTGAATTCAATAAAAGCAGCAAAGTAATATTATGTACAAAAGTCCTATCTAAGTAGCAGCTAGACAAAAACTGTAAAGGTGAGCTGTTAGTAAATGTGTCCTGCTTATATCCATGTGCAAAAGTCAATAGCAGGGCTTCCCTGGTGGCTCAGAGGTAAAGAATCTGCCTGCCAATGCAGGAGGCATGGGTTTGAGCCCTGATCGGGGAAGATCCACACACTGCAGAGCAACTAAGCCCATGCATCACAACTACTGAACCTGTGATTTAGAGCCTGGGAGCCGCGACTACTGAAGCCTGAGTGCCCTCGAGTCTGTGCTCTGCAACAAAAGCAGCCACCGCCAAAAGCAGCTGGCACACCACAACTATAGAGCAGCCCCCATTTGTCACAACTAGGGAAAAAAGACTGTGCAGCAAAGAAGACCCAGCACAGCCAAAAGAATATATAAAATTAATTTTAAAAATGTTCAAAAAGCTAACAGCAAATGACTGGTGCCTTTTTCAATGCAAAATTAACATTTTGAAAACTAGTGGTATGAGAACGGGTTAAATACGCATTCACGGATGTGGAAACCTTGGGAAAAAACACTAATTCTGGGATGTATAACCAATATGAATATTATGCCACCTCCATAAAGCATGACCACGTGTGACCATAATTCTAGTTATGAGGACCTGACAGGCACTTCATGGGCCTTCTACAAAAAGGAACTTGTTTTTGTTGTTGTTTTTAAGATATTCAATCCCATATGTGTTAACAGCCAAGCTCACAATTAACCATCACTGAAGCAATGTAGCCATGAGTGGGGTTGGGATGTGAATGTGAATAGGAAGAAGAGCCCGAGCCAGGTCTTCTTTGATGAACCAGTCCAAGATGACAATGCTCCCTTGGGCTGATGTCACAGAGGTGAACCCCCCCTTCTAATATTCATAGAGGGAAAAGGAAGTTTCAGCATTCACCCAATGAGTGTGAACAGAAACAGGCTTGGGCTTTTTCCTCATGGTGCATGGAGAAAGCTCCAGGTCAAAGTGGCTTCCAGTTGTCAAAGCAGACTCTAGGGGACACAACGTCAGAGATGTGGTATGCTCTACTCCTGACTGTTTCAAGATACAGCTCCCACCTTGGTTTTGATGCCAAGGCTCAACATTTTTCAAGATAAAAATCTCTGTACAGTCAACAAACAGATACCCTGGTATAAATTCACTGGGGCACTATGGATGTGTCAAAGATCTGCATTCCCTGGGGGCTCAGATGGTAAAGAATCCACCTGCAATGTGAGAGACCTGGGTTCAGTCCCTGGGTTGGGAAGATCCCCTGGAGAAAGGAATGGCAATCCACTCCAGTATCCTTGCCTGGAGAATCCCACGGACAGAGGAGCCTGGCGGGCTACAGTCCATGGGGTCGCACGGAGTTGGACATGGCTCAGCAACTGCACCAGTACTACTGATGCGTCAAAGATCTGCATCTTTTCAGAAAAGGTTTATAAACACAGGATTCAGTGGAATCCAACGACAAGCTTCCCCGGCATTCCCCAGCCCAGATTTAAAGGGAAATAAGCTAAATCCACTTACGTTTTAGCTTCTTCTCTTGTTGCATATGTGACGTTGACAACGGCAGTTTCTGTGTCTGTGTTGACTAGGAAAGAAGCAAAAACTACATTGTCACAGAAAAAAAAAAAAAGGTGTAGCCCTCTGGCTCAATGTAAATAGAGAAAAATGCACAAAAATCTCATTGTTCAAACTCTTAAGAGTTATTTGAATTCTATGTTTATTCATGTGCACTCATAGTAATTTACAATCAATTGAATATACACATTTGTAATCAATTGTATATGTAACTTAAAGCTGTATTTTCTACTTATTTTCAACACTTCTGCATGTGTATATGTTTATGCACAGTTTCTTTGGATTTTTCATTTTTAATGTCTACATAAAATTGCAGCAAGCAAATGGGCCATGATTTTTGCCTAACCATTCCTTAATTGTTGACAAATGGTTGTTCTCAGTATTTGCTCTCTGAAGACTGTTGGTAAAAATCACCACTGTTGCAAATACCACTTGATTTGTGTTCTTCTGAATTACTTATTTTTAGTGTCATTTAGAAGAAAAATAATTGGGTAAAAAGAACATAATGCTTTTTAATGATTATTTTCAAATTACTCTCCAAGAAGTTTGTATTAATTTACTGTACCACTACCAGTTTTATCTGCTATAATTTTTAAATAATTGGGTATATATATAAAATAATAAGAAAGTATTTTAATTTTAATTGTTTGTTCATGGACAAGGTTGAACTATTACAATATTTGTTCCACTTTGACTGAATCTGACTGTGTGAGTTAAATCTAGTAACTGTGTACAATGAATCAAGAAAACTGGCAATTCCAACCCACTTGGCTAAAGAGGAGAACATATAAACTCTAAGAGTGGCTAACAAGGTATCACTCTTGTGAGTTGGTTTATCTTGATTAATAATTGATAGAGCTTCTTCCAAAGTCAGGTGTTAAAAATGAATTCAAAAGACAGGACAAAACTTTCTCCATCCAAGTCAGTAAACTTAGATCAAAAGTATATTGGTTTCCCCAAAATCAACAGACATGACTAATTCAAAATCTTCTCCATTAAAACATTTAAGCTATTAGGCGACTTGGAATTAACAGCATTAAGCAGAGCATAATTCAAGAAAACCACACTAGAGCTGCTTTTCAAAGTAATAATAAAACCCTCTAGTGCAAGGATTCTTAATTTTGAACCCATGTTAGAGCTTCAGGAATCCTATACTCACCCTCCCCACTTCCCTGCAAATATTCAAATCTGTGGGGACGTGGATTTTTCTGTCTTATAATTTCCATATGATTTCCAAAAAGGTTAACGGTTACTGTTATACAATAACTTCAAAGCAGCTGCAGCGCTTATGGGGAGGGGTACATACTCCTCAGGAAGGAACTGCCATTGAGACGTATGGGTCACCAACACTGAAACCAGTCCCGGCCTCGGCCTCGGAGGTTCGTGTTGCTTTCTAGCACAGAGGTCCTCACAGGACTGCACCTCTCAGCGCAAAATAGGCCATGTGCACCCACAACCACCCTCTCTCGGTGTTGACACCCTGAATGCTACTAGGTCCCAGAGTTACACTTTGGAGTGCAACAGATGAAGCTGCAGACCCAAAAAGGACAAAGGGGCTGGGTTTGAACCTCCTGAATAAAGCTACCCACTAAAAGTCTCAGATTCGTTCTTATTTATATTCTTTGTTCTTCAAAGACATCTGTCTTCAGGAAATCAGACCTGTGATTCTAGGAGGAACTGAACTCCATTCAAATACTTTATTTCATTGGACATGAAAGCTCTATAAAGATTCTTAAAATTCTCCTGCAGAATGCTTTCTTGCTGAATCAGGAATTACCTATGAAACAGAACAAAACAACAGCCCAACACTTCTACCCTACAGTCATGAGGCAACTAGGGTGCTCTTGAGGGCACAGGTGCTCCTGGAGCTGTGGTCTACCCCAGGGGCCTGGAGTATTTCTGCCTTGCATGGCACTGTCCTGAGTTTATAACATGGTCTTAGCTAGTAACTTGTACAGGTTCATGTCTGGAAGGTCATCTTGCCTACAACATCCAATTCTTACTAGAATGTCTTCCATTTGAGGGAAATAACAAGAACTGAGAACACAGAATCCTTATAAATGATGTCTTCTTTCTGGCTCTTTCCCTTTACCTTGGTGGGCCTATCTCCCAACTTGGGGATGGGCAGTCAGAAGCATGAAACTGAATAATAATATTTTTAATACTCATGGAGTATAGAGCATCTGAATAATTACTGCTTTAAAAACTATTATATTAACTATACTAGCAGACAGACTGCATATGAGAAAATGCATTTTCTGTGGTTTTTTTCCTAAGTGAATATTAACAGTTATGTATGACTTCACTGTCTGTAAAGGTAAATGTTTTAGAAGGTAAAAATAAAGTGCCAGGAAAAAGAATATACATTTTCTGGGGATTTACAACACTGTTCCCAAGACAGAGGCTCTCAAATGAATACACACAAAAATCACTTGGAAGTGACTGTTTAAAACATAGTTTCATGACTTCTTCCCCCAGAGAGTCTTACTTTGTCAATCTGTCTACGGTGAGCCCCAGGAAACTGCATTTTCCCAAGTGCTGCAGGTGATAATGGTGTAGGAGTCCTACACCTTGAAAAACAGCCCAAGACATCAGGGGTATGTTGTTCTTAATCAGGAAGAAGAAAGTTGTCATAGTATAAATACAGTTACTTCCAAATGAATTAAGCTTCCCCCATCCTGACAGCAATTTGTCCAGTGCTTGAGTACATTACAGAGTATAAGAAATATAGTCTGAAAACCATTCTTTGAATAAATAGATATGGAAAGACAGATACAGACATTTCTTACATACATGCAGATATACAAACATACACTCTAGGAAGCTTGCTTCAGTGGAATTTAAACTTATTTGTCCTTGGATTTCACCCAACCTAAAAAAGTTACCAGGTAATATTCCTCTCAAAATTCAACAGGCTAATTTCAGCACTTATTACCTTGCTCCACGTTCTCCACTGTCCCACACTGAGCCAAAAGTCCATCCAACACCTGAAAAAGAAGCTTCACTGTCAGAATTTCAGGTCTTCATAAAAACAGCGAGAAATGAATGGATATACAGGGCTTTCATTTGCTTATTGGCTCCCGAGTAGTCTCTTCACTGAGGAAACACAACAGTTTTCTTAGTAATTGTTAACAATCACGTTCATGATGGTTAGAGCCCATTTGCTTTCAAAATGAGAAGCAGACTAATGTACAAAAAGCACTTCTCCTTTCTGAAAGATTTAACCATTCTTCCATCAGATTTCCTTTAGGGATCGCCTTATTTTATGAAGCAATGAGATATATACATGCTCAAAATTTTCCACAATAAAAAGTGGTTTTTTTTTTCCCTTAAGGTAACAAAAATGTTAGCCAAAACATTCTATTTCCTTTAAGTCTATTTTGATTCCGTTTTGGGGACCATGGGGCAGTGTGCCTTTAAATGAGGCAATAAGGCTACTCCTCATATTCTATCTTATTTTAAGGTAACAATCTTGTAAGAAATTTTACAACTCTGAAAATATGCCTTAACTGTTATTCACAACAATCAATTCAAAATAAACAAAACACTTGCCCAAACTAACAAAGAACCTTCTTTTCTTATTGATTTTCCATTTATTTCCTCCCAAATCATAACTTAGAAAGGTAAAAATCTTTTCTAAAATCATGGGATAAAAATCACAAGCAAGGCATTTATTTTGTTTAGTTTGTCTGTTGGTGCTGGGTTCCCGAGAAGACAGAACATAAGGGATCAAAGTGTATATCCAGCACAACAAAAGGGACGACTCTGACCCCAAACTCAGGGCAGATCATTCCCATTAGGGTGCTGAAGACCTCTAACTCCTAAACGTGAAAGGGAACTATAACAAAAGGACAAAAGGCCCCGTTACTCCATTAGCAAATGAAGACAGAGAGCAGGAAGATAATTAATACAGAAATTCATTGGCCTACCTCCCACTGCAGGTGAGGAGGGATGTTTCGAATCTGAATTTTCCTGCTCCTGTAGAAAATAAAAGCACAGACACAACAAACAGGCTTAATACCACACTTTCTCACATGTTAACCAAGGCCTCAGCAAGGGGTTCTGATCGTGAATCAAGAACATCTTGCTTTAAGCTAATCATCAACCCTGCCCATCTGTTAGTATTTGCTTTATGTATTTAGGTGATCCTATATTGGGAGCATATATGTTAATAAATATGATATCCTCTTCTTGTTTTAATCCCTTTGTCATTACATAATGTTCTACTGTACAGCATAGGGAATCACACCTGACATTTTGTAATAAGCTACAATGGAATATAATCTAAAAAAAAAAACAAAACCAGAAAAAAACTGAATCACTATGCTGTATACCTGAAACTAATGTAATATTGTAAATCATTAAAAATTAAAAAACAAAAGAGCATCTTGTTTCACAGTTTTCAATTACTTTGAAGAAAAAAAATTAAGAACAAACCTAAGAAAGTCTGAACAAGCTAAACAGTTTAGATGCAAATCTACCATTTCAATTTCCTACGAAAATTAGTTAGAATTTAAATTGCCATATATGTTATAATTATAGATTATTCCCTTTCTCCTCAAAATACATGGTCCTGCAACTGACCCTCCCCTAAAAGGTACCTATGAGAAGTAAAATCACATATACAGTGGGTTTAAACAAGATCTTTGCTAACACCTCAGAATTTCCTTTTAAAAAATTATTTTTTATTTCTAAGTAGGTCATACAGTCCTAATTCAAAAATTAGGACACTTTAAAGAGGTATTCCATGAACAGTCTTACTCATCGCTTGTGTAACCTTCAGTCTCCTTATGCAAATACTAGTAAATCCAAATATACATTCTTGTTTTCCCCTTTTCTTAGAGAAATATTTGCATATTCTACACACTCACTGCATCTTGTTTTTCTTCACCTAACAGTAATATCTTTCTATTGATACATTGGCAGAGAGAGAGCATCCTCATTCTATTCTACACATGTTGGATGCCCCAAAGTGCACTTGTGTGTGTGTGACAAGTTGCTTTAGTCATGTCTGACTTTTTGCAACCCTATGGACTGTAGCCTGCCAGGCTCCTCTGTGCATGGGATTCTCCAGGCAAGAATAGTGGAGTGGGTTGCCATGCCCTCCTCCAAGGGGTCTTTCCAACCCAGGGATCAAACCCTCGTCCCTTATGTCTCCTGTATTGGCAGGTGGGTTCTTTACCACTAGCACCGCCTAGCCCAACCCTACTGTTGGATATTTGGACCTTCTGCCTTTTTTTTTAGGCCTTGATGCATGTGGGATCTTAGTTCCCTGACTAGAGATTGAACCCACACCCCCTGCATTGGAAGCATTGGACCACCAGGGAAATCCTTCTCCTGCCTTTTTATTCAGAAGATCTTTCTCTTTTCCCAAGACATCTTACTGGTCTGATAACTCTGATTTAGATCATTTCTTGTTTTTACCTAAGCTTTTAAATTAGATAGAAAAAAGAACAGAAACAAGAAGAAAAGAATTTTTCTATCTTTGAATTACATCCTAGATCTTGGAAGGAAAACACAAATCACATTTCAATGTTGGCGAGGTCATGTCACTGGAAAGATTTGGCACTGAGATCCCATAAAAATCCCCTTCGGGGGTTGCAAGAGTGGAGATGCGGCAGCCAAAGTGTGCCCCATTACTTTTCCTCTCCTTTGTGTCAGAGGTACCAAACAGTCGCTCTATGCGGTCACAAATTTCTCCACCGCTTTAATCTGGGCCACAGCCACAGAAAGCAATGTTACAATTCACGCAGAGAGAAAAAGGAGAGAGACAGAGAAGTGCATAGGCAGAGGAAATAAGAAACAAACAATTAAAGATCTGAGGGGCTCCTGTTTTCTCAGATTGTTTTTATTAAATTAAGGGAAGGCCATCCCTCTCTTGCAGATCCCATATCCTAATTCCATCTTATTTAAAAAAAAAATAAGAATGCATTCATGTTTTACCACAGCTGCTTAAATGACTATACTATATAAGCCACTCTGTAGAATCTCTATAATCTTGTGTCAGGATAGGAAGGAGAAAAAAGAATCAAGAACTAATTTCTACTTCTGTGCTATGTAGGCTCATTTCTGACACTGCCTTTGGCAAGAGTTTATAATAAAATTGCTGACACCATCCCATACAGTGGCTCCATGGAATGCTCCACAAAGGATGTCACAAGCCTAACTATTTATAGAAAAGGCAGCATAATTTGCAGGAAAAATTGAGTATTTCTAAGAAAAATACTTTCGTTATCTCCAAGTATAAATAAACACTGACTCCAACTGCTAACCAAGAATTCAAGAGAAATCCTACTGGAAGAAACTTGTGCACAGACACAAAGATTTGAATAAAGACAGATACTAATGCTTTGTTCTGACAAAGAATGAAAATCATCTGAATATCCACCATCAGGGAGATGAATAAGTAAACCATAGTACAGCTATAATATGGAACATCACACAGCTGTCCAAAAGAATGAAGTAGACATATGTCCGTGGTCATAGGACACTCATCTTAAAATATTGTAAGATGAGAGCTAGTTACAGATTAGGCTGATCCTATTTTACAAGAGTGGAAAACAAAACTACATGTCATTAAATGTGTGTATATGTAAAGAAAAAGGTAGCTACAAACATTTAGTTGGCAAAATGAGACATGTACTTTTTATTTTAGTTCTGGTTTGTTTGCTTTTTGTAAAAATGAGCATACATTCATGTCTTATTTGGTTTAAAAAATTAACAATTAAAACTCCTACTAAAGCTGCTTTCATGAATTGACAAGATTCATTTTTTTAAAGTATCCTGGAACCTGATTAAATAAAGAAAACCCAAACACCTTACTTTCTACATGATTACATTAGGCATCCTTCTTGGAATCTTATTTAACAGAGGACTAATTTATCTGGCAAACTCCTTTGTTCACAGTGTATAATCAAATTCCACCCAGTCCAGATGATCCCAAATCCTATCTGAATGGGTCTAAAATAATGACACTTCATAATATGTCGTGTCAGGACTGCACATCAGGCAATCAGCTGAGTAACTGGAATGTTCATTAAGCAGGGTTCTGGGAGAAAGCATCTCTAAAAAGTTAGTGCATCTCATCTCTAACCTTAGACCAGGATGGAAAGAAAAAGAACTGAGAATTGAAAAGGGGAAATGGAACTCACTGCAGTAGAACCCTGCTCACCTGGAGCTCAGTCAGGTCACCTGGGAAAACACCCTGAGAGACTTGTTTTTCCGGATCAGGAGTGACCAGGATCTCTGGGATCCGCTAACTCCCATGGCATCATCTAGACACTGTGTCATCTCGTCAGGGTACCCGGAATACCCGACTCCTTTTCCCTTGGGAGGGATTTCTGTATGCCCTTCAAAACCCAGCTCACATCTGCAGACAATTCCAGGGCATCTCCAGAAAAGAGTGGTTTCCATGCAGTTCCCTCTATGCTCTAATTACTTATCTGCTGGCACTGTCCCCTCTCGGGATTGGAAATTTCCTCAAGGACAGGCTTCTTGTTTACTGGTGTCCTGTCCCGCCAGGGGCCAAGCACACAGCAGAGAAGGAGAACATGGAGCTCTGGGGGCTGTAAAAGCACTGCTGTTGCTGGCTGCAGTCTACTTACGATGCTGTGGGCCTTCTAGCCCCACAGGTTCTTTCCTTCATCGTCAGGGAGTAAAGAGGAGAGGGAAAGACTTCTTTCCCCTCTTTTCATTAGAGAAGAAATCCAGCATTTGGCTCGATCTTGAACAACATATGTGGATCTTTCTCCCTTGAAATCCATAAAAATGTGCCCTGCTTGCAAACAAGCCAAATTTATACAATAACTTAGGAAAGTGATTGGTTTTAAGAACAAAGTTTTTTAATTCCTTTTTTAAAAAAAGGAATAATATCATAGTTCCATTATATTATAAATCAAGCTTCTCTACTGCTAAGTCACTTCAGTCGTGTCTGACTCTGTGCGACCCCATAGACGGCAGCCCACCAGGCTCCCCCGTCCCTGGGATTCTCCAGGCAAGAACACTGGAGTGGGTTGCTGTTTCCTTCTCCAATGCATGAAAGTGAAAAGTGAAAGTGAAGTCACTCAGTCGTGTCCAACCCTCAGCGACCCCATGGACTGCAGTCTTCCAGGCTCCTCCATCCATAGGATTTTCCAGGCAAGAGTACTGGCGTGGGGTGCCACTGCCTTCTCCGAAGCTTCTCTACATATACATAATTGACATATCTTCTCATCCTTGCCACCCCCCAGAACAATTACAGCCAGCTACTAGCTGGCCTGCTGGCCATCTCACGTTTCTCTCCTCTCCCATCCACCCCACACTTGGCCACTTGTTTCAGTGACTTTCTGAAACACAAACAGGACTGGTTGCTTCTGTCTTCTTTGAATGACTTTCACCATGTCCAAATTCCCACTCATGACCCTGTTCCTGCCCCGTCCTCCATCTCCTTATCTTTAAATTCTCTTGCCCCAGAAAATGCTCTAACTTTGGGCTCTTACCCTTCCACCCAAAATAATTTGTCACACCTGTAGTTTATATGTGTGCCAGGTCTGAGTCTTCAACACGCCCAGTCTTCCTTAAAAACAAGAGTAAACAAAGGCGGTAAGGAACATGAGTTTGATTTTTTAAAAATTTTAACTGAAAGCAGAATAAGACCTGCAGTTAAGCCATTAATACAGACAAACAGCTCTTTCCCCAAGGCTTTAGGATTCAGGAACTCGGAATTTCCCACTTTCATATTCAAGGATGTCAGCTGTGTTACGTGCTTCTATTTCTTCTTCTCTACTCAGGCAAGAAGCTCAGCCTCTACAACACCCAGGAAAAGAATAATATAGCCCTACAACTCTCCTGTTTGGCTGGGGAACTGTCCACTTTGATGGATTCTGTATTCTAGGTGATTGGTGACAACAGTATACACAAGTAGACAATCAAAGCTTAACTAAACAAAGAAACTCAAATGCAGCTCTTCTAAGGCTCCTCAACATATAAGTGAAGCCGGATACTTTTTATGAATATGTTATTATCTTTGTGCTGTAGATGCCTAGAGGAAATAGAAAGCTCTGAGTGAATTTCAGATAAAACCAAATGTCCATTACTACAAATTTCAAGGACTTGTCAGGAATTATTTTGTATGGTAGAATCTGTTGCTTAAAATAGCTGGGCAATCAGCTGGAGAAGTAAAATCATATTTAATTCTCAAGGCATCTCTGTGATTTTCAAGAACCACTCCACACTGTGTGTGTGTATGTGTGTGTGTGCATGCGTGTGTGTGCGTGTGCATGTGTGTAGTTTTTAGGCATTTGGTCAACTAACCGTAAGTCTGATCAACCACACTGGGAACTCTAGGCCATGCCTTAACCATGCAGGGAGGCCACAGTAGAGAAGAAAGTTAATATATATTGTGGAAACTCAGCTCACAGCATCTCAGATTCCATTTGAAAATTAGGTGAGCTAAGGATCAGAAGATCTTGGGAAAACTGTAGGCAAGAGAAGCAACAGAGGAAGCAAAAAGGATCCTTTAAGAGTGCTTACGGGGTTCAACAACAGATACTACCCAACGAGGTCCCATCTGTTTCCTAGCAATTTGGAACTCCATCAGATGACACATGGTCCTCATCTTGGAAGGAAACCAAAGCACCATGGAATGTGCATTATCTAGAGGCAGGTGTGCTAACCAACCCCAAGGACAGTGGCGGAGCCAAGACTGAAACCACCGGCGCTCTCGGCCACGCCTCCTTTTCCAGTGCTGGGGTCGGATTCCTCTGCATTCCCTGCCCTCATTAGTGTCTGAGGCACTTTATCTCCCTCCTCATTAGTTCTGAAAGTTCTTCTTAAAACCTCTGGACATTCTGTACAAGGGACATCCTGTGCTAACTTGAACTAGGACCTAGGCTAGGAATGAATCAGGGAAGCAAATGAATCACCGGTGATAGCCATGTCCAATCTCCTACACAGCACTCAGCTGTCTTTTAAAGTAACCCCCACCCCAAACACACACACACACACACACACACACAGGGCACAGGGCATGATTTTTAAAAGTCAGTAAAACTGTTAAAGTCACTTTGTTACTAAATTATTACGAATAATTGGGTCTGCCTCTATGTAATCCTAAACATAAGTTATTAGAAAACCAAAGGCTTTCAAAACAAAAACTGTTAAAAAGTGAAAAAAGCTTTGGGTTTTTTAATGGAGAAGAAAACATGTGATCAGAGTAAAGTCCCTGTGAATATTAGCAGTATTATGGCCAAATCATAAAAGGATTAAGTCAGGTATTATTGCGGTGCTCTGTTGAACAGGGTTTTGAGCCAGAAGAACTGCAGTTACAAACCAGTAAATTCCCTTGGTCTATAAACTTATGTCCGCAAAACCATAAACCCCCAAGTGGCCCGAATACACTCATGCTTCATGAGAATTCACAGAAAGGACCTCTTGAAAGTCTACTACTTGAACGGCACAGAAAAGAAATCAGGGACTATGATTAGCAATAGTTTGAGACCTTGTAACTTTTTCATTTACCTCTCAAAGAGGCCTTGACTTTTCAAGAGGTTGCCAACACAATTCTAGACTTCCCCATTGAGAAAAACATCAAGGATTCTTCATTGTTCTTGAAAGAGGTAGAAGGAGAAAAGAGAAGAGTCAGTGTAATAATTAGATGAAGACATGTTGGTGAGAAGACGGGTCAGGCTGCTACTCCTGGGCAAGGAGTGAAGGAGTCCCCCTAGTGGGTCAGGTACAACCAGTACCATTTGCATTAAATGACCACTTGAGTTTCACTGCAACTGCAGGGTTCTACAAACCTTTCAGGAAGATCAAAATCATCTTCTGTTAAACGGAATCAGTATGCTTGACTGTAGACTGAAACCACCATATACTGTTCTAGTGAAGGAGATAATCACATTCCTCAGAGGCTCACTATTTTAGTTCTTTAAAAAGGAAGTCAATATCTAAAAAATCTCTTTTTTGATTCATATTCAGTTTTTGTAAAGGGGGCTTCTCTTACTCAAGTAATGGTAAATAGAAATATTCGAACAGAAGGAAGACCAAAAATCTTAATATTTATTCAGGGAAAATACTTATTTTTGTTTATCAAAGACATCTTTAGTAAATTAAAGCAAAAGCAAACAAACAAAAACCGCAAACCAAAAAAACTTGACATAGAAAAACTGTGACCAGTTTTATCAAAGTTAGTGTACAGTTCCCTACAGATAATACCACCTTTCCCACCTACCAAACCACCTCGTTAACTCATTTTGTGACAATACAGAGAAACAAATACAATTTTAGCTCTAGCTTTACCAGAATTTCTCCATGGGCTTCATGGAACACTTGCCCATTCTCCAAATTATATTATTTGATGAGTTCATTAATGTTACAGAGATACACCCAACACGTTCATCACAGTGCTTTTAGCAGAAGCTTTCCCCCAAACCACCACTACTTATGCTGTGTGTATGTGTGTGTGTGTGTGCACATGCACGTGAGTGTGCTCAGTCGATTCGGCTGTGTCCCCATGGATCATGGTCCACCAGGCTCCTCTGTCCATCGAATTTTCCCAGCATGAATACTGGAGTGGGTTGCCATGCCCTCCTCCAGGGGATCTTCCTGACCCAGGGATGAAACCCAGGTCTCCTGTGTCTCCTGCATTGCAGGCAGATTCTTTACTGCTTGAGCCATGGGTGCTGAGCATCCCATTCAAGCCTCACCACTTCCCCTGAGAAGTACAGATGGATATCCTCATTTTCAGATAAGTAAACTGAGCAAGAGAGTTCCAGAAAAACATCTATTTCTGCTTGATTGACTATGCCAAAGCCTTTGACTGCGTGGATCACAATAAACTGTGGAAGGTTCTGAAAGAGACGGGAATACCAGACCACCTGACCTGCCTCTCGAGAAATCTGTATGCAGGTCAGGAAGCAACAGTTAGAACTGGACATGGAACAACAGACTGGTTCCAAATAGAAAAAGGAGTACGTCAAGGCTGTATATTGTCACCCTGCTTATTTAACTTATATGCAGAGTACATCATGAGAAACGCTAGACTAGAAGAAACACAAGCTGGAATCAAGATTGCCGGGAGAAATATCAATAACCTCAGATAGGCAGATGACACCACCCTTATGGCAGAAAGTGAAGAGGAAGTAAAAAGCCTCTTGATGAAAGTGAAAGAGGAGAGCGAAAAAGTTGGCTTAAAGCTCAACAGTCAGAAAACGAAGATCATGGCACCTGGTCCCATCACTTCATGGCAAATAGATGGGGACACAGTGGAAGCAGTGTCAGACTTTATTTTTTGGTGCTCCAAAATCACTGCAGATGGTGATTGCAGCCATGAAATTAAAAGACGCTTACTCCTTGGAAGAAAATTTATGACCAACCTAGATAGTATATTCAAAAGCAGAGACATTACTTTGCTGACTAAGGTCCGTCTAGTCAAGGCTATGGTTTTTCCTGTGGTCATGTATGGATGTGAGAGTTGGACTGTGAAGAAGGCTGAGCGCCGAAGAATTGATGCTTTTGAACTGTGGTGTTGAAGAAGACTCTTGAGAGTCCCTTGGACTGCAAGGAGATCCAACCAGTCCATTCTGAAGAAGATCAACCCCGGGATTTCTTTGGAAGGAATGACTCTAAAGCTGAAGCTCCAGTACTTCCGCCACCTCATGCGAAGAGTTGACTCATTGGAAAAGACTCTGATGCTGGGAGGGATTGGGGGCAGGAGGAGAAGGGGACGACGAAGGATGAGATGGCTGGATGGCATCACGGACTCGATGGACGTGAGTCTGAGTGAACTCCAGGAGATGGTGATGGACAGGGAGGCCTGGCATGCTGCAATTCATGGGGTCGCGAAGAGTCGGACACGACTGAGCGATTGAACTGAACTGAACTGAAACTGAGGTACTGAGGAATCCCTTGCCCAGTCTCACAGCTGGGGAGCAATATTTTTGACTATGGTCTATAAGTTTAAATCTTTGCTCTTAAAATGTCACTCTGGAATTGTTAAACCACCAATAACAGAACTTACATTTCACATATATATTTCAGTTCAACAAATCTTGGACAAGATGTGCCAACTCAAGCAAATCCTAGGAAAATGAGTCTTAGGAATAGATTTCCAGGTTCTCCCTCTCATTGTCCACCTTAAACTTCACTATAATAGCTCATTCTTTGCTTCTTGAGTCTGGAAGGCTGTAATCTATGGGGTCCCAAAGAGTAGGACATGACTTAGCAACTGACTAAACAGCAGCAGCGACTTCACTTTCACGCACTGGAGAAGGAAATGGCAACCCACTCCAGTGTTCTCGCCTGAGGAATCCCAGGGATGGTGGAGCCTGGTGGGCTGCCGTCTATGGGGTCACACAGAATTGGACACGACTGAAGCGACTTAGCAGCAGCAGCTTTGCTTCTCAGAAGAATTTGCTGAATATAAATGCCCCCTAGAGAGGGCACTGAAAGTATTAACTACTGATTCCTTCACAGGATCAGCTGACCCCTGGTTGAAAGCTCTCCTGGCCCAGGACAGGGAGCTGTGCGTGCCTACAAGCCTAGTAGGCCTTTGCTCATTATCACTGGCCCCAGTCAGTGCTGTGCCGAACCTCACAGGGCAAGTTAAGAGTTTGAGAACCCTCCCTGAAATATGGATTGCTGAATGGAATCTCAGAAGTAAAGGACATTCTTCACATGTGACCACGTATAAACATGAATCTGAATTCAGGAGGATGAGATCTTGAGGGGTAAGACTGAGTCTCTGTGAGTGAAAGATCTCAAAGCCAGATTACAGCTTTTCATGCAAGAAGTGAAAGAACTGTGCTGTGATAAATATTCCAGTTAACAAAACCAAGCTGTGTTTCTAATGAAGTGATTAGTTACCCTTATAAGGCCCTCAATTCATTATCTGTAATTAAGAATAACCTGGGTAAAACCAAATATTTACACATAGTATTTTGAGCCCAGATTATATATATATATATATACCTGATGCAACACAAATTACAACCTGCATATATAAATGTTATCCTGTGCGGTGCAGGGTAAATACAAAACCATCGTTATAAAGGCAAGGGGAGCCACATGCCTCATCACCAACACCTGTGCCATCCTTTCAGCATCTCTTCAATTCACTTATTTCCTGAGTTCTCCAAACAGCACTCAAATCTGTCCTCTTCCTTCCTTTACCTGCATCTTTTTTCCTGTGTCCATTTCCCGGAACAGAGCAGGTACTCAGCATCAGTGAATTCACCAGGAGCATGTGTTCTGACAGCTGGCTTCTTTTTCCTGGCCCTCTCCACCCCATAGTCTGTGTTCCAACTAGAAGAAGAACATGTGATTCATGGAGACACTGACTAGCCTTCAACCAAGTCAACTTCTCTCACTCTAGTCTATGCTTATCAGCTCAAGGCAACAGGCTGTCGACTGGAAAACACCGGGGAAGGTAGTTCCCGGCACAGCAGCCACTGCAAACCCTTCCTGTGACTGGACTCATCACAGGAGTGACTCATGGAGGTGGTGTCTCTTCCCTGAAGACAAGTACAATGGCGTGCCTTGACACACTGATGAGACAGTTTCACAATAAAAAAAAACTCAAGCCAGAAGCTGTGAGTCCTCAATGCCTGGGAATGAGTGATAAACCAACAGTCATTTTACTTCTAAAAAGAAGGAACTACTCACAGCAGTTATAAAGGCTTTGATCTTATTCATTATGGTCAGGATGACTAAGAAAAATTCAGTGAATCTCTAACATAGCTCTAAATCCCAAGTAAGCAGAGAAAGGGGGGGAAGGGTCCTCCCTTGTGAAGGAACTTCTCCACACAGTGTACATCAATAGCATCCACCATCTCACACAAAAGGAACATGTCACCCATGCTGAGGATTAGGTACCATGAGCAATCCAAAGCACCATACCCACATGTTCTGACTGGAAGTTAAATACTGGACATTTTATCTGACTTGGGGGAATAGGATGATTTCTAAGCTTAAATCAAAAACTGTTCCCTATTCATTTAACAGATGTTCACTAAGCATCTATTACTATAGCCAAGCACTTGTTTTAGGTTCTGGGGTACAGTGGTGAAAAAAACAAAAATGCCCTTATTCTGCTTACATTCTAGGGAGTAAACAAAGACAGCACTGACCTACCTTAGAACTCTCTAATTTCAATAAAACATGTAGTTTACCATGTCTAATTGGTCCCTTGATCCATTCCTGCCTTTTCCTCACCATATTCTTGGGTTTTAGCTAGACATGAACCCAATGTCCGTTAACGCCTGTTTCTGCACAGTATCCTTATACAGTAGTTGCGGCTAGTAAAGAGCATCACACGAGTCCCCGTTTCTAAGCACCGTGGGGAAGTTGAAGCTGAGGCAGGAGTTTCTGTGCAGAACAGCAGTGGGACAACTGCACTGCCACAGACGGGTGTCTTTCCTTCCCAGCCAGCACGGCCCCTTAGTACCTAACCCCCTGAGATTTCTTCTCCTCAAAGGAAAGCTCCGGAGAAAGTAAGATCAGAGGGAAAGCTCTGTCTCAAAACTGGGAAAGGAGTCAGAAAAAACTTCTCACACAACAAAAAAATAAAATCAGTTCATAGCATACAAAGAATAACAAATCTGTGAAGGTCTTCAATATCTCATAAAGTGCTGATATAAAAAGGAAATCATTAGATCTTAGAGCTAGTATTACATGATTTAATACAGTGAAGCTTTTATAAAACTTTAACAGCCAACTTTCTTTTTGTTTTTAGGCAGTGCCAAGCAGCTTATGGAATCTTAGCTCCTAGATCAGGGATTGAACCTGGGCCCTCAGCAGTGAAAGCACAGGGTCCTAATTACTGGACTGCAAGAGAATTCTCCTTTTAAAATTCATTTTTATTTTATTGTCAAATAGCCAACTTTAAAAACAGATGAATGAACTGGGGAAAGATGGCATATAAATTACTCTTATTTTTTAAAGGATTCATTATCTTAATGAGGATTCACCTTAAGATCTCTTTACATCAATTCTGAAACAAGACAAACTAGTAGGGAGATAACTGCAAAATATACAAATTTATAACCAGTTTTGAAAGACCAGACTTTTGCCTAGAGAAAATTTTCCAGTGTTGCTGACAGAAATGCAAGATTCCTTAGCTGAATCCTTCCCAAATTATGCACACCCTGTCCCTGCCCCCTGCCGATCCACAGCTCTGACGGGTGACAAGGATACAGCAAGTCACTCGGGAAATCTGAGGAATGAATGAATGTGCACAACAGGGCTAACGTCTCTGGCACTTAAACCGAGAGTTCTTCCCAGCCGCTGATTCACATTCTCTTCCGAGTTCCCTGTCTCACAAAGATAGTAAACAGAGCATCTGTCTCACTTGGTTCCAGACTTTTCATCACTTCCTCAAACCAGCATCATTAGCGGGTGGGTCCCAGCAGGACTCATCCATGGGAAACTGCCTATAGGAGTCAACACCTGACGTGAATAAAGTGAAAACCCTACCTGGCTCTGCAGCGGACCATGGGAGGCCCTGCTCCCACAGCTTCATTTCTTCTCCTCTCTCTTCTCCCTTCTCTGGAAGCAGTGCACTGTTGCCCCCTACGTCGACCCTGTTGCTTTCTTTGTTGGGACCTGTCTTCTACAGCGTGAGTGAGGAGGGGAGAGAGTTCAGCCCGTGCCCTCCCTCTGACTGTTCACGGAGTCCCAGCCTTCTGAGCACTGTGATCAGCTCCTGCCCTCTCCTCCCCTCTGTCCCTCACGTATCCCAGGGAATTATGAGAAAGTGCCCCACAGACTATTCTGCACCCTACACACAAAGGCATCAGGCTGACGTTGACAGAAGCACAGCACCCTCAAATTCATTTCCCCAGTTTGGGTCCTGATGTGCCCAGGACAGTGCCTGGTTCTCCTGAGAAATGTGAGTGGCTCTGACCTCACCTGATGAGTCACAACCAGGTAACCAATCAGAAGGCGTCCACAGAGCCAGCACTGCACTAGAACTCCTGAAGTGATGTCACCTGTGGATTCAGGCTCAAAAGGTCCCATTTCAGGAAAACTTTGGCAGCTAAGACATACAACTGGCAAACCGACGGATTATTATTCTCCATTTAAGAGTACCTTGTTTATTGTGCTGAAGTACAAGTACTTGTGTTCCTTGGTGGGAAATGCAAAGTTTGTAATAGTTAAGCACAGATACTGGTGAAAATGCAAACACTTTTATTTACTAATGTCCACGAGGTCTTGATTTCTTTCTCTTTTTTTGGCTGTGCCATACAGCATGTGGGATCTTAGTTCCCCAACCAGGGATCAAACTGGCACCCTCTACATCCCCGCGTGGGAAGCTCAGAGTCTTAACCACTGGACCACCAGGGACGTCCCCATGAGGCCTTGATTTCTTAGAGGAGGATAATGACTAAAGAAGAAATATAAATTTAAATATATTCCCTGGGTTGTTTAACCTAATAATTGCCCCCAGCTCTAATAAAATATTTCATTGTTCCCAAAGACCACCATTATTTTGACACCGCCAGTAGCAGATGGAGATGTGCTCAGACGGCAGCAGAAGACGACAGCGTGAATCCTGGCTCTGCCTTGGCAAGCTAACGGACAGACACTGGGCCGGTCACTGAACCTCTCTGCTTATTGCCTCAGACAGGAGGCAGCGGGGACAAGACTATAGGTAGACAAGCTTCTTTTCAAACCCAAGATTCACTTCATTTTGGCAGCAAACAACACTATCACAAAGAGAAGGGAACGAGCAGAAAGAAGAGGCGTCTCCTTAGGCTACACACAGAGAATGAATTTTAAAAAAATCATCCCAATAAATCTTGCATTTTGTTTGCGTCACAATTTTTAACAACCCAAGAGATAACTTAGCTGAGTCTCCACCGCATTTTACAAACAGAACGGCTTACCATCCGGAAAAGCGGGTCTGTGACCTACTGTATCACAAGCCACCCCTACAAGCCACGATTCATTCCATTTCTTCCCTTTTCTGCCTTGTTGTAGAGGGCCTTATGTTTGTATTTTCCCTAGTACCAGGATTACTCTTGTATAATCTCTGGTGTCTGGCTTTTGAAGGTACAGTGTTATTCCCTGAAATTTACTATGAAGGTATAGTGTTATTCCTAAAATTTACTATGAATTTGCCAGTATCTGTTGGATCACAGAAAAAGCAAGAGAGTTCCAGAAAAACATCTACTTTTGCTTTATTGACTACACCAAAGTCTTTGACTGTGTGGATCACAACAAACTGGAAAATTCTTAAAAAAGATGGTAATACCAGACCCCCTTACCTGCCTCCTGAGAAATCTGTATGCAGGTCAAGAAGCAACAGTCAGAACCGGACATGGAGCAACAGACTGGTTCAGTACATCAAGGCTGTATATTGTTACCCTGCTTATTTAACTTATATGCAGAGTTCAGTTCAGTCGCTCAGTCGTGTCCGACTCTGCAACCCCATGAATTACAGCATGCCAGGCCTCCCTGTCCATCACCAACTCCCGGAGTTCACTCAGACTCACGTCCATCGAGTCAGTGACGCCATCCAGCCATCTCATCCTCTGTCGTCCCCTTCTCCTCCTGCCCCTAATCCCTCAGAGTACATCATGTGAAATGCCAGGCTGGATGAAGCACAAGCTGGAATCAAGATTGCCAGGAGAAATATCAATAACCTCAGATATGCAGATGACACCACCCTTATGGCAGAAAGCGAAGAGGAACTGAAGTGCCTCTTGATGAAAGTGAAAGAGGAGAGTGAAAAGCTGGCTCAACATTCAGAAGACTAAGATCATGGTATCTGGTCCCATCACTTCATGGCAAGTAGATGGGGAAACAATGGAAACAGTGACAGACTTTATTTTCTTGGGCTCCAAAAGCATTGCAGGTGGTGGCTGCAGCCATGAAGTTAAAAGACATTTGCTCCTTGGAAGAAAAGCTATGACCAACCTAGATAGCATATTAAGAAGCAGACACATTACTTTTCCGACAAAGGTCCATCTAGTCAAAGCTATGTTTTTTCCAGTAGTCATATATGGATGTGACAGTTGGATCGTAAAGAAAGCTGAGTGCTGAAGAATTGATGTTTTTGAACTGTGGTCTTGGAGAAGACTTTTGAGAGTCCCTTGGACTGCAAGGAGATCAAACCATTCAATTCTAAAGGAAATCAGTCCTGAATATTCATTGGAAGGACTGATGCTGAAGCTCCAATACTCTGGCCACCTGATGTGAAGAACTGACTCCTTGGAAAAGACCCTGATGCTGGGAGGGACTGGGAGCAGGAGAAGAGGATGACAGGGGATGAGATGGTTGGATGGCATCACCGACTCGATGGACATGAGTTTGAGCAAACTCCGGGAGTTGGTGATGGACAGGGAGGCCTGGTGTGCTGCAGTCTATGGGATCACAAAGAGTTGGACACTACTGAGTGACTGAACTGACTGATTATGAATGGAGTGTGAAAGTGTTAGTTGCTCAGTCGTGTCTGACTCTTTGTGACCCAAGAAATGTAGCCCCCTGTCTCCTCTGTACATGGGATTCTCCAGGCAAGAATACTGGAGTGGGTTGCTATTTCCTTCTCCAGGGGATTTTTGTGACCCAGGGATTGAACCCAGGTGTCCTGCATTGCAGATGATTCTTTCTTCACCATCTGAGCTACCAGGGAATGAATGGACTGTAGGGCACAGCTAAGCACAAGCTTGTCCATTTCCTATAGATGTATATAGGTCTGGCAGGGACTGTGAATGAGGAGACTATAATTGCCTCCAAGGAATTCCACTGATGTCATAAGTCACCAGGTCAAAGCTCATGTTTCTACTACACAGAAACAGAGCTCTGGATCATAATGCAGATTCTGGTTAATTAGTATCTACTGATATTCTTCTACTCGTTATTGCAGCTTTGATCTAGACAGGTCTGAAAGCCTATATTCATATTTTTACAGTAACACACTTTAGCAGCAGGTGAGAGAAAATTAAGACAAGGTACACGTGTTGGAAAAGCAGCAGTGTTAGCTTGATTTAAAGAAAATACCACTAGATAATTGTCCAAGGCTCTTTCCAACTCCAATGGTCTAGGCAACAAGTGAGTGAGACTTCAAAGGCGAGGGGGACAGGTTGGGGTGATCTATGGGGAGACGTCAGGATGAAAAGTGTTTACATTACATGAAGCTTTTCCTGGTGAGTTTTATATGGTGATTCTGTAGATCTCAGCAAATCTGGACACATATCTATCACTCAACTAGCTGAAAACAAACTACGTTTTTAGACATAAGTATGGCATAGTTTAAAAGGTACCAAAGCAGAAAAAACATAGTAGAAAAATTTATCCTTCAGTCCTCTAGTTCTGATACAGTTTAAAAAAATCACTCCATAGTATTCTATACAAAAGCATATATGTATACAGCAGAACCTTGAACACTGTAGAGTTAAGGGCACTTATCCACGTCACCCCATCCACTCTAACGCAGCTGAAAATCTGCCTATAACTTTTGATTCCCACCAAACTTAACTTCTATAGCCTACTGCTGACCAGAAGCCTTACCAATAACATAAACACGTATTTTCTATATGTATATTTTATGCATTCATGACATACCTTTTTCTTAAACTTTTTTTTATTTCTAGGATATACAGTTCATCTGTGAAGTTTTTTTTTTTTTCAAATTGCCCCAAATCTCCTAAAAATTTTCCAATATACTTATTGAAAAAAATCCACACAGAAGTGAACCCATGCAATTCACATCTGTGTTGTTCAAGGGTCAACTGTGTATTTTTTTTACCCTGAAACAAATTAGTGCTCTGAATATGTTTTTTTTCACTTGTAGATTGTGTCATATCCATACTTGGAACTGTTCTTTTTGATAGCTGTGTAACACTGAACTTTAAGACTATATCATAATTTATTCAACTGGTCTCCTATTGATGGACACACAATGTTTCTAACCTTTTGTTCTTTCCAAAAAACCAAATATACTGTAGCGAATAACCTATCTAATTTTACACAGGTGTGATGTTATCTTGGACGATAAGCTCCTAAAAATGGAGGGCTGTTCATTTGTAATGTCTACATACAAATGCAACGTTTCTTCACACACAAACACACAGCTATCTCATTTTTTATTTCTGCCCTTTCATGGGTGAAAAATACTATCTTTTTCTGCATTTTAATTATGAATGAAGTTGACTGTTGGAAACTCCACAGAATTCATCCCTGTTCTTCACTGGTATTCTGACAGGGGACTTCTGATTTGATAAAATTCATTAACTTCATTTATTCAACAGACCCTCACTGAGCATTTACTATGTTGGACACCAGAAAGACAGGTGAAAGGCCTGTTCTCCACGATGAGGAACTCACCGTCTGTGGGCAGATAGCCAGTATGCCCTGCACACTGTGCTGCTAAGAGACATGCCTGCGCCTTGTTGGAGGTGCTGAGTGGCTGGACAGACAGGAGGAGAACCGGGCAGGGCCCCATGGAAGGTGCTGCCTCTGCTGCCTCCTGAGCAGTTAAGAGGCAGGACAGCAAAGGGGAGGGAGAGCACGCAGAGGGGTCTGGAGGGCCTTTCAAATCAAGGGAATGAGGGGCACAAGGGCAGGGCGACAGGGACACCTGGTTTGAGAGGAGCAGAGAATGCTTCCAGGGACCATGAAGGGGATAAACCTTTTCCCAAGACCCAGAAGCTGGAAGATAATGTAAACACAGCCATCAGCATTAACTTTCTTTTCAGAAGCTATTTTCTTCTTAACTGACTCCCTTCCTCGGAGAAGACAGCCCTGCGGCCCTAAGAATTTGGGTGCAAGTATGATTCCATCCTTTCCTCCAGCTGTGTGCAGCCCGCCACCAGGGAAGCCTACTGATAATTCCTCACTTCCCTCTGACATGGGCCTGCCAGATACACTTAACCAACAAATTAAGTGCCTCCAGCTGAAAATAAAAGCATCTTACCAACTACCAAGATAATATTCTTCTGCTGCCAGCAGGTATTTACCATACCTCTTGACAGTGTAACAAACAGATCTATTCAATATATTAGGAGTCTTTAGGTTAGTTAGTGGAAGGTATGATTAAATACCACAATTGATTTTTTAAATGAACACATTAGAGGTTCTATTTTTAAAATTCATATGAATAATGTCTCCATCACAGACTATTTACTTATTCTAATGATTTCTCTGCCCAACATTTTTTTACTTCTTTTATTAATATTTTCTACAACATCTATCCAATAAACATTGACAACTGATTTGCCTTGGTCTGTAGTGCAATCTTGCAAATATGCTATGTTGAGTAAGAATCTCCCTCTTTTTCTTCCGTATCCTCTTCTTATATTTAACAGAAAACAAAACTCAGAGGCCTCTTCTAATAGCAGAGCACAGCTCTCTGGGGAGTAGGCTGCCTTAGTTTGAATGCTAGGCCTGCTGGGTTGGCCACCATATACCCATGTCACCAACCCATCCTTATAAGGGGCTTACCTCCCACTTCTTTTTGAGGGTGGTGGTAGAGAGGAACAGTGCGGCGGGAACATCACCCTCGGCTGCTCAAGCTCCCTGGTCTGGTTAAGGAGAGGGTATTTACTCAGGGTCATGGTGGCGCATGAGGAAGCCAACCCCATCTGTGTTGGCTGATCATCAGAATGGGGACAGAGGGATATTCTTCATTTCTGAGTCATGGCTGGTCAACATTAGGTGCTAGGCTCAAACTTCCACCTTAACTGAGGGGCAGGGCCCAAGCGGGAGAGGTTAGTGCCCCTGCGGCCCTGGGCTAGTGTCTTCTTCACTGCATTTATCACAACCCGCTCTTCACATCTCTGCTGCCAGTAGGACTGCCTCACCGCTATGCTGTGTTCCTCCCACCATCCAGCACTTTTCTCGTCAAGGGATGATTATACACAGGTGAACAGACAGCAGGCACGGTTGCCCTTTAAGCCCGTGTAGTCAGGCCTCTCATTTCAATTCACTATGGGCAGGTCATGTCATCTGAATGCATAAGGGCTGCTCCGTCTCTGACCAGGATTCCTGTGCCCCTCTGATGGCCGTCCCTTGTGGCTCAGCTGGTAAAGAATCTGCCTGTAGAGCAGGGCACCTGGGTTTGATCCCTGGGTTGGGAAGATCTCCTGGAGAAGGGAAAGGCTACCCACTCCAGTATTCTGGCCTAGAGAATTCCCTGGACTGTACAGTCCATGGGGTCACAAAGAGTCGGACATGCCTGAGTGACTTTCACTTTTGATGGCCATGGGGCTCTCAGAGGGAGCTCATTCCTGGGAGCTTGAGACCCAGTCTATTGGGTGCTTGAGACCCAGTCATGGGCAGAAAGTTACACTAGGCATCAGGACTGCTGGGTGTGGGGCCACCACCGATACGTGACTGTGGCAAGTTATGTCATTTCTCTGGAGCCTGATGGCTTCTTTCTACAGTCCTTCTCAGTGTTGAGAGTTCTCCAGACCTGCTTGCTCTTTTCCCTCAAGGACAGCAGAGATGCCTCTTATTCTCATAGAAAAGTGTACAAGAACTAAGTTGTCTAAGGAAAAAAAAAAAAACTGTTGGAAAAATTTCTATGTTGCGAGTAGTTTACTGTGAGAAAAGGACTCAGAAGTCTTAGAAATCTTCACTCAGTGACAGAGATAGATAGACTTTAATCTGTGAGCCAAGAAAAATGGTTTGTAAAGGCTAGAAGAAAAGAACCCCATGGCTAAGAACTTGTAAAAACATCTACAACAAACAAGAGTTCTAAGGGAAAGACTATGAATCAGCAGGATCACAGGAGGTGGAGAGGGAGCTGAAATGGCAGAGAGCTAACCAGCTAAAGGGCAAACGGTGCAGAATGCCACTGCAGGAGGTGGCACAGGAATCCTGGCAGCACCTGGAGTCAGCAGAGGACAAGCAGACACATCTTCATTGCAGGCTTGGCCGATGGGGACAGCCTCACCTACTACGCTGGTATTTTCTGGATGGGAAGCAGATGCTAATAAGATTCCTTAGATTATAAAGCCAAAAACTCCACTCTTGGGAGGGAGAGGAGAGAAGGAAATGAGAATGATCAGGAACGACACTTTCCACATTTTCTATTCCCTTCACAGACAGGTTTGCAAAAGCTGCAAATGCAAAAGGGGGGTGTAGACAGGAGCCCACCACCACGGTCTCTGCCCCCTAGAGAAAGTCAAAGTGTTAGTTGCTCAGATCTTGTCTCACTCTTTGTGACCCCAGACTACAGCCCACCAGACTCCTCTGTCCATGGGATTCTCCAGGCAAGAATACTAGAGTGGGTGGCCATTTCCTCCTCCAGGGAATCTTTCCAACCCAGGGATAGAACCCAGGTCTCCCACATTGCAGGCAGATTCTTCACCATCTGAGACACCAGGGGAGCCCCAAAGTGAGTAAGACAGGTCAATAAAACCCACCACCCAACGTACTGCCAACGACAAAACTAGTGCAAACTTTACCGTCACAAAGCATTTTACACACGTCATCTCATTTAATTCTGACGCTGGTCAGTGAGCCAGAAGAGAACTTAAGCAACTTGCCGGAGGTCACTCAGCTGTGATGCAATAGGACCCATTACAGAAATTTCACTGGTACTTTAGTAAGAACTGTAAGAGAGATTCTGAATTTACAGGGGTCCTAAGGACAATAGTGCCCATTCCAGGGACAGGTCCGATGTTAGGTGCTTTACCAGTATCACTCCAGCACCTAAAACAGCCCCACACTGGTGCCCAGCCAGGCCCAGAAAGGCAATACACGACTTCTACTTGCTCTATGAATGAGGCTGGGATTTCTACTTTGCAGTTGGGGAATCCAAGGTGAAGTCAGGAATATGAACACAGGTCTGTCTGATGCCCAAGTGATTAGTCCTTTCATCTTGGCAGTTTTTAGGTGGCATATGAGACAGAGAGTTCCATGTCTGCAGGAGGTGAGCAAATACAGCAATAAAAGCAATGCATCACATTGCATTTATTTTCTAAATTTCTTTTTTTTTAAATTTCTTTTTATATCAAGGAAAAACTCTCAGTCTGAGGCTGGAAGTTTTT
The DNA here is from genome assembly GCF_042477335.2 of Ovis canadensis. Classification (NCBI taxonomy): domain Eukaryota; kingdom Metazoa; phylum Chordata; class Mammalia; order Artiodactyla; family Bovidae; genus Ovis; species Ovis canadensis. Next base: position 204,707,757 of record NC_091245.1, on the reverse strand, counting down.
AATGCCTCTCCAATACTAATTCTCCTGCTTCTTAAAAAAACATGTGTTAGGCTCTGAACCTTTCAACAAGCCAACAGTAGCTAGAATTTAAAAACACCACATTGTTTTTAGTATACTGCAATTTTGTGTTTTTGTTTTTTGACCATTCTGTGTAGCATGTGGGATCTTCAAACCCATGCTCCCTGCACTGGGAGCATGGAGTCTTAACCACGGGACCACTGAGGAAGTCCTGTCAGTATATTTCATTTTTACGGTTACCTTCCATTTACTGCAAATGGTACTGTTTTTTTCAATTATATAAATAATACAAAGTTTAAGAGTAAACTTTGTAAATAAATACAAAGTTTACTCTTAAACTTTGTTGTTGCTGTTGTTGCAGTCACTCAGTCATGCCCCACGCTTTGCGATGTCATGGCTGTGGCCCTCCAGGCTTCTCTGTCCAGTGGACTTCCCAGGCAAGAATACTGGAGTGGGTTGCCATTTCCTTCTCCAGGGGATCTTTCTAACCCAGGAATTGAACCTGCATCTGCATTGGCAGGCAGATTCTTTACAACTGAGTTACCTGGGAAACCCAAAGTAAACTTTTAGGTTACGTTTTTTCTAAGGGAGACGACTTTAAAAGATAATATTAAGTAGTTAACAGTGCAAAGGGTAGAGACAGCGGCAGTACACAAATGGCTGAGACTCAGGAAATGCTCTGTGTTATACCAGCCCTCTGAACACAAGTGCTTCCACCCCATTTTGAATCAGCGCTCCTTTGTGGGTAAAGTAAACGTGACAAGAATGTTCTCTGGAGCCCTTAACTCAGGCTTCAGGACTCCCGGCTGCGCACGTCCCAGACATGATCTCCCACACGAGCTACACTAGTGAGTATCACATATTCAGGCTGGCAGACAGTTTTATGAACAGGTGTCAAGAGTGGGTGTTAACAAGCAGGTGTTTGAGTAGGGCAGGGGTGAGCAAATATGCCTGGTGGGCTACATCCAGCCCAAAGCTTATTTTTGTTAAGTAAAGTTTTATTGAGACTCCAGTTTGGTTATATACTGTCTACGGCCACTTTTCCACTAGAATGGCAGAGTTGGGAAGTTGTGACAGAGACCATACAGACCACAACACTTAATATATTTACTATCCTGATCTTTACCCACCCCCTGCAAAAAAGGCTGCCCACTGGACTACAAGTGCCAGGGTAACACCAGAGATAATGGTCTTGCATCTTTTGAAGTCAAGAACCACCCTTATGGGGAGCTATTCTGGGTCTCCCAGTCCTTTGAAACTTATTGGCCTTTGAAGCTTAAGGGAGCCATGTTCTTGGAAAACCAGGGTGTCCAGTCATGCCTTGCAGGCGGTATCGATGTGGACCATGATAGGATTATGATGCTCAGATGAGCTTGGGTGGGGAGAGGAAATAACAGACTGTGTTTGGTTAAGGGAAAAACAGGGCATATCTCCTGGTGGAGGACTGATGAATACTAAGTTGGAACAACTGCAGAGGTCTTATTTTTTAATATGGCAAGGAGTTTGTGCTAACAGAGTAGGCTATGAGAGATAACCGCAGGCATTTGAGCAGGGCAGTCATTCGTAAATCCACTTATTCATGAGGCAGAGATAGTGAGGTTTGACAAAGCTCTACAAAACTATAAGACACTACCTATCTTTGACTAACAATAGCGTAAGAGACAAATAGATGGGTTTTACTAGAATAAAGTATTTTAAAAGTGGCTGTCGCTAGTGGTCTAAGAATTCGCTGCAGCTACAGGCTCAACCCCTGTGTCAGCTCTTCTTCCACGTGCTTCACCTCAACTGCACAGACATTTCTACAGGTTAAGCAGAAAGAAGGCAGTCATGATCTTGAAGTGACCAAGAGTGCTAACTTGGTGAAGGATGAGTATAAAGAAACGAGTTAAATTCTTTTCCTTTTCCTTTTGCTGTGTTAAGTTTTAGTTGTGGCACACAGACTCCAAAGTGTGCATGCTCAGTAACTGTGGCGAGTGGGTTTAGCTGGCCCATGGCATGTGGGATCTTAGTTTTCTGACCAGGGACTGAACCTGAGTCCCCTGCACTGGAAGGCAGATTCTTAACCACTGGACCACCAGGTAAGTCCCAGAAGTGAGCTCTGATAGAGACCAATTCAAATGAGAGGAGTAAGCTGTGCTGGATCCCAGGGCCACTGATATATACGTAAAGGCTGTGGTGCAGGTTGGGGGCGATGTATAGTTTTTGTTAATTTCCATAGTGAATCAATAAATACCCTCACCATAGCTAATTTAAATCTACTAAGGGATGTCACCAAACAAAAGCTGCCAAGAGATGCACACAGTTGGTCCTCCAGCAAACCACTGGGAGCCAAGCATGTTGCTCCAAGCAGCTCTGACCTGGACGATGCAGGAGGTACTGAAAGGTCACTCTGATGTCCCGCTGCGGCAGCCACTCCTCCCATCCAGTTACCAAGGGGCTGAGACCTTACAACTGACATTCTCAAAAGGTTCTGGAAGAACCTCAGTTTCAGATTTCAGAACAACTTCATTCTGCAGATAAGAAAACTGAGGCTCAGAGCTTTAGAACTGCTCACCTGGGGCTACATGGTAGGGCTGGGGTTGTGCTTTGTACGACCAAAAACAATTTTTGAAACCAAACAGGGTGTAACTGTAGTGTGAAGAGGTAGTCCACAAACGGTCAAGCCACATCAAAGTGCAGCTGATACAGGGCTGGTAAATTACTCCGAGGATAGTCTGGGCAAAGAGAGAAGAAAGGTCACCAAGAAAGCACTGAAGATGGGGGTGGTGGTGGTATGTGTGTGTGTGGTGTGTGTGTGTGTGTGGGGGTGTGTGTGTGTGTGTACACGACCATGCCCATGTGCACATGTGAATCAGTAGGTATCACAAAGCACTACCGAGTGTCATCTCCTGTGTACTGTCAACAGAACAAGATGCCCCAGGCATCTTGTGAAATAACAAAAAATCAGTGTGTGAATTTTAGCCAGTTAATGTCACATATAAGAGGAAAATTCATATGCTTTTCTCCTTTCAAGTAAGTTTTCCTCTCCTTATTTATTTATATTTCTTGGCCACAGCATGCAGCCTGTGGAGCCTTAGTTCCCCGACCAAGGATTGAACCCATGACCTTGGCAGTGAGAGCCTACCACTGGACCACCAGGGAACTTCCCTGAATTTTATTTTTGGGATTAAACCCTTTAATTTTGCTACATGCTCACCCTAGCAAACTTTACTGGCAATCAACTCCTTCTCTAAAAACTAGTTTCCTTCAAACTAATAAAATGCTGCTGATCAACTGAAACCTCAAGCAAGTCTCTTGTGCACCTGTCTTCCTCCTTTCTGCCCCCCACCGCCTCACTTTCATCTGAAAAGACATGAACACCCACCAAGCAAGTTCCCTCTGACATCAGGACCAACAGACCCAGGGAGAAGTTCGCCCGTGTTAGCTTTTCCCTGACTGCTCCTGCTTACGAAGAATGCTCCTTTGGCAAGTCAGGGCAGCCTTGTGGTCTGTCTGTGAGGCACTTTTCTTCTGGGTGGCAGATAATGTCTTCTATTCACCAACCGTTTGCTCTGCCTCCTTGGCGGCCTCTGGAAACTTCCAGGTGGCAATGTTTCAATCCCATTTTGTTGGGGGTGAAACTGAGGCACAAGAAGACACTGTCAGGACATACTACAGGAGCACAATGCCAGATGAAAGCTTCGTGGGTTATTTTTAAAAATGAAAGCGACTGCAACAAGAATGGAATCACACCTTTCAGACAGCACTGCCTTTCTTCACCACTTTCTTCACACCTCCTTCACCAGCCAACTGTGAAGTGAACCTCTGCTGAGGGGCAACACTGGCAAATTTAAGCTTTCAATGTTGTCATTCTGTGCTTTCTGGAGGAGGAGAGTGAGCTCGGAAATAGGTGATAGAGTGGGAGAGTGGAGACAGGGAAGTAAAGTGACAGGCTGGTATGATCCGGGCTGAGAAAATTAAACTAAGAAGAATCAACCTGGTGGAAGCTGCATGGAGACTCCAGAAATGACCCTCAGCTGTGTTCATAGCTCACTGCAAGACCACAGGAGTGACCTCGGGTCTAGCAGGTAGAAAACTCAGACTGTATAATTATATAAATATCCACACAGATACATAAACACATATACACATGTTTACATACATATACATAAAAATATATATACATTATTATATTTAATTATGTAATTATAATTGAGGTACAAGAACCTACTATGTTAGGATGTTTTCAAGATCAGACCTCATTATATGGGGGAACTGTTAGCCATAAAAATTGTTTCATCTTGCCCCCAAAGGGATATGGCACTCTGTCTTTCTTTTGCTAATTAAGAGTTGAAATTTGCTGAAATGTTTCTTGTTGGCTAAATTGGAGAGAAGGCAATAAAATCCAGTGGAGACTTTGAGAATTAGGATCCACTGAGGTTTATGTGGGAAGGAGAAAGGCTTTGTGGACTGTGGCCATGTTTACGACTCCATCAATTCTAGTCAGCCACAGCCTACCACCAGGGCATAGTCAAAATTGTGCAAATAACCAAATTTCCATCCCAAATGATAACGTTGGGTCATATTTTCAATAGACAGAATTCACCACTTAGCTCCATGGCAGTCTATATTCCAAAGCTTATCAGTGAAAATTATCTTCACATGGTATTAGTACTGGGCAGGTCCTTAAGGAAACCCCTTCATCTCAACTAGAGGCCATTGCATTCCAGAGAAGTGATTTGTCCAACGTTTTCTGGATGAGAAGCCACATCTTCTGAGTCTCAAGATCCCTGAGTCTTCTTCCCACCCTCATGTCTCTGTTGGCAGCGACCAACCCAGTCAATGCATTAACAGACAAAAAGCACTGCTGTTCCAGGCAGCACGCCAGCCTCCTGAGGAGGATCTGAGGGTCTTTGATATGCCCAACTCTTAACACGCACCAAGGGCTCCAAGATGAATGATGCACAGTTTCTTCCCGGCTGGAGCTCCCGGACTTGCAAGGGTAACATGGAACTAAACAGCAGACAAATACAGAGTGGGACAAAAACCATTCCAGAAGAATGTATGAGAAACTGTGGGAGCTCAGAGGAGGGGCCAAAACCTGCCTTGAGGATGGTGGGTAGGAACCTGAGCTGAAAAGGTTGAGAAGAGAGTCAGCACCATAGGTAGAGAAGGGGAACAAATGACATCCATCCTGCAGAGAACACTGCATGAGTGAGGGTGGGAGGCAGCCCAGATAAGCAGGTTCAGGCCAGACAACCCCAGGGAAGCCAGAGGAGCCAAATCCAGAAAGAAGCCAAACTACACAAAGACAAACATCTGTGACTGCAAGCAAGGCTGCAGTGAGTATCAGGTCCAAGCAGACCTGTGCTGGAGCTGAGGAATCCTGAGTGGGTGCTGGAACCAGATAGGAACCAACAGATAAGAAGAGAATGGAAGATGAAGAGGGCCTCCCCAGGAGCCCAGCCCAAGCCTGCAGAGGTAGACACAGAGTCACGAGATCACCCCCTTGGCTTGTCCTGTCCACTGGGGCCACGTGAGATCTGAGCACCAACCTGGCTGGAGTCACTGGCTGATGAGAGTCTGGCTTCCTTGAGTTGTGAGCCCTCCAGGACGGAACTGGACAAGTGGGGAGGTCAGAGTCTAAACTGAATCTCATTCCTGGCAAGGTTTCTTAATTCCTATCCTCTTTTCCCTCTCTCCCTCCATCTGGGCACCCTGACAGAAGTGGAGATAGGACAGCTTGGAGGTTAAGACTGGCAATGCAGGTTCTGCATTCAAACCCCACTGGCTATTAACTGGCTGACCCTTGACAAAGCTGTGTTAAGCTTCTTGATTCAGTTCCGTCATCTACACTCATAATTGTTAGATTAGAAGAGAACACATAGGAAGTCGTTTGACACCTAGGAAGTGTCCTGTAAATGGCAGGTGCTCTCATATTTAAAAGGCAAGTGGGCTACTATAAATAAAACAGGTGTGACAAGCAACAAGGATTTATAGTATAGTACAGGGAATTATATTCAATACCCTATAATAACCCATAACAGAATATAATCTGAAAAATAACTGAATCACTTTGGTGTACACCTGAAACACAGTACTGTACATGGACTATACTTCAATTTAAAACAACCAGGTAAGCTGGGCCATATTTTAAAGGAATTCCCATATCAGGCTAGACTTTGTGATAGATTCTATTTTTCAAAGATGACAGCAACAATGTGAATTGAATCGCCAGTCTATGTCTGACGCAGGATGCAGCATGCGTGGGGCTGGTGCTTGGGGATGACCCAGAAATATGTTATGGGGAGGGTGGTGGGTGGGGGGTTCATGTTTGGGAATGCATGTAAGAATTAAAGATTTTAAAATTTAAAAAAAAAAAAAAAAAAAAAGATGACAGCAACAAAATCACTCACATGCTTTTCTTATGATGTGATTCCCTCCTCCCACAAGATACGGGCTTCTACGCGCCCATCCCATGAATCCAGACAGGCTCATGGCCACAATGAAAGGGACAGTGTATGGCTTCTGAAGCTGGATCACACTCTGCCTCTCTTAGGAATGCATGCTCTTGGAACCCAGCCACCATACAGTAAGGACGCACAAGCAACCACATGGACAGACCACTATTCCAGCTGACAGCTCCAGCTGAGGTCCCAGCTGACAGCAGCATCAAATCACTGAAGATGTGACCAAGTAAGCCCTCAGACATCAAGTCACTCCAGCCTTTGAATCTTCCCAGCAGAGGCCCCAGACATCACACAGCAAAGACAAAGCCAACTCATTGAGCCCTTTCCAAATTTCTGACCCACAGAATCTACAAACCTAAAACAATGGTGGTTGTTTTATGCCACTTAGTTTGGGTTTGCTACACAGCAACAGATAATCACAACGATTGTTTTAAGGCAATAGGCGGCCATGGAAAATTTATGAGTGACGAAAAGGCAAGACAAAGGTTTCCAGAAAATTAACCTGACTGTAGTGAGTTGAGATTGGTGGCAGGGAGCCCTAGTAGGAAACCAATGACACAATATAGCAGGGTTTAAGGGCTTCCCTTAGAGAAGAGCCCAGTGGGTTAACCACTAAGCCATCACCCCTGGTGGCTCAGCGGTACAGAATCTGCCTGCAGTGCAGTAGATGTGGGTTCAATCCCTGAGTCGGGAGAAGGAAATGGCAATCCACTCTAGTATTTTTGCCTGGGACATCCCATGGGCAAGGAGCCTGGTGGGCTACAGTCCATGGGGTTGCAAAAAAGTAGAACACAACTTAGTGACTAAACAACATGATGCAAACCTGAATATTGGGGGCGGGGGGGTTTATAGGAAACAGATTAAATGTGAGGGTTCAAGGGAAGAGACTCCAAGGTTTGAACTAATGGTGGAACCTCTAACAGAATTAGGCTAATCCAGAAGGGGACTAACTTTTTTCCTGGTGGGCAATAGGGAAAGAGGTTGAGAAAATAAATTCTATTTAAAATATACCGAATCTGCATGATATTAGGATAATCCAAGAGGAAGCACCAAGCATGAAGTTAGAAATTTAGGGCTAGAAGCTGAACACTAGCTTTGGTGGAAACCTTGAAGAGGGATTGGTCTTATCCTTAGCCTGTGTTCAGAGGAGTGAGAGACGAGAGGGGTCAGGTTTGGTTAGTCACAGAGGGCAAGATCCTGGAGGTAGAACATCACAACCACACGGTGGAAAGGTGTGATGACTGTTGATGCCAGATGCAGAGAGGGAGTCAAAGGGACAAAAGAGTGAGGAAAAAAGCGGGAACTGAAAAGGAAATGAGGAAGGGACCCAGAGTCAGGGGAGAGCATCTCTGCTCCAGCCAGAAGTGGAATCAGGCGCACACAGTGAAGGCCGAAACGACACACGCTTGCTCAGCGCATCAGAGAGACAATCTCCTGTGAGTCTGCAAGGGAAATGGATGGGGACTGCCAAAATGGGACGGGGAGGTGCAAAGAGGGTATAAAGTGGGTACTGGAGCACCTCCACAACCTCACAAAGATGAAGCAGAGATTAGATTACCCTAACATGTTTTGAGTTCCCTGGCATCGCACATCTGACACCTGTCTTTCAGCCTTTCAGAGGGAACTGTTCTTGGCATTTGTTGAACTCCACAACATTCCTGCAAGGTAGATATTATCACTGGGTAAAGAAACAAAGGCCACACAGCAAGTCAAAAGCGGAGGCAAGATGAGAGCAGGACCTGCCTTCCGTGTGGGGAAGGCCAGTTGGCTGGCTTCCTTTTGTGTCAGTAATAGGCTCTTTGATCTGTAACACAGAAGATGCTTGTTTCTGGGGAGGTTGTAAAAGTAGATTCATTAACAACCATAAGGTACTCTGAAACTCACAGAGGGGGATATGAGGGAAAAAAAGTGCAGCCACCCAGATTCTAGAAACAATACAAGAAACTCCAGGGGCAATGGGGATTCTAAGAGCTTTGAGGGAGATCTGGGCACTGAGGAAGTCAGTGTGGCAGTAACCAGGAGGGAACGGCTGCACGGGGAGGAACCTTGGAGCGGTGGCCCTGCTCCAGCTGCTCCCCACACATCTTTCTTCTGCCTTTTCACTTCGGGCAGACATAGCATGAGAGTGACTGGACTGGACTGACACTCTTGGCCTCAAAGACAGAGTAGCTGGGAGACTCCCAGGCTGAGCTGTTGAACAAACAGGCAGGGTTTCCCCAGTGTCTCCGTGGTCAAGAATCTGCCTGCCCATGCAGGAGATGCAAGTTCAATCCCTGGGCTGGGAAGATCTCCTGGAGAAGGAAATGACTACCCACTCCAGCATCCTTGCCTGGGAAATCCTATGGACAGAGGAGGCTGGTGGGCTACAGTCCATGAGGTCACAAAAGAGCTGGACACAACTTAGCAACTCAACAACAACAACAACAAAAACATGGGGCAGAAGGGTTCTCCATCAGAGCACCCCAGGGGTCCATAGAAGCAGCAAAGAGGAGGGGTTACGGTTTTGTGAATTGTTACTTGAAATCTCTGGAGAAGCAGCAGCATCACAGCTCTTCCAGTACCACATCTAACTTTTCCTAAAAACTTGAGTTTCCTAATAAAAGTAAAAAAGCAATGACAACACGGTTTGACTAGTAGTTAAGTCCTTATTGTAAATGAACAGTGACGGAATTTAAGATAACTGAAGGGGAAGGTAAGAGATATTTACTGAGTGCCTACCATCAGCTATCTCACTTAATATTCACACCCCACAAGAGGTACTAGCAGCCCCATTTTACAGAGACGAAACAGAGGCTGAGAACGGTTCAATCCTTTGCCCAAGGCCATAGTGCGCGTTCATGAGAGAGCCGGCATTTGAGCCGATGCCTCATTGCAGAGCTCATGGTCTCCCCCGTGCATGGCTCTGTCTACCTCCCAACAGTTCAAGTTCACTGTTAGTCAGGTCTGAACTGAGATTTACTGTACTGCCCAGAGATGGTTGCACCTCAGAACAGGAGAATGTGTAAGGGGGGGGGGGCACTTACATAATGTGTGCCTGGACTAAGCTTGTGATTCACAAAGCCAAGAAGAGACCAGGACCGATTCCAGGGTATGAGACTTTGTGTCATTCCTTCCTGGCCCAAAGAACCCTCACTCAGAACCCTCTGCCTATGCTCTACCTTCCCTCCAGCTGTCTCAAGGACCCCTCACTGCTCCTGGACCTCCCCCACCGTCACTCCACCCAGCACCAACTATCCTTCTCCGCCCTTTCAGAGTCTTGACTAGTTGGCAAAGGAAGCCAATCTCTGCAAAGTTGTTGGTTAACACATTACCCCTCCTAGCATGCAGGTTTTCACTCAGATAATATGTACTTTACCACCATAAGGCTATAAAGGAGGAATTGCAATGGTGGCCATCTCAGGCATCCTGGAAGACTGACCAAGGAGACAATTTCTGCACAAACCTTGCCTCTATTTCCCCAGATAATCAACCTATTAACTAACTAGGTATTACATTTTACCAACACCCACCAACAGGTTAACTATTAGGCAGGTTACCCAATCTAATCAGGCTGGTACTATTATTACACCCATTTTACAGGGACCAAACAGTCACAGGCTCAGCATCCTCCCAAAGTCACACAGCTGAACAGCCACAGAAGCAGGACTCAAAGGCAGGCCATTGAGACCCTGTGCCATGCTCTTCACCACTAACTCATACAGTTCTCAAAGTGTGATTTGCAAAGACTCTTTCAGGGGCTCCACAAGGCTAAAACTCTTCCTAACAATACCAAGATGCCATTTGCCTTTTCGTTGTGTTAATATTTGCACAGATGGTGCAAAAGCAATTGTGGGTAAAGCTGAACCTTTAACACAAATCAAGGCAGTGGCACCAAACTGTACTAATAATCATTGTATTTTCACTGCTATGTACAATTATTTATATTAACATATGATTATTACTGCTATTTTAAAGGGAACTAATAAATACATTCAAACTTTCTTAAGTTTTAACTTCAGATATGGGAAATGTCAAAAGCTCTTCAGCATCCTCAATAATTAAAAAAAATTTTTTAAATTGGAGGATAATTGCTTTACAATGTTGTGTTGGTTTCTACCATACATCAAAATGAATCAACCATAGGCATACTTACGTTTCTTCCCTCTTGAACCTCCCTCCAACCCATCCCAGCCGCCTTTCTTCTGTCCTGGCAAACTCCTACTCTCCTTGAAGGAGTCATATAGCAGCCGGTACTCACCTCTGCTCTCCGCCTCCAAAGTGGGTTGTCACAGAGCACCAGGCTGAGCTCCCTGTTACACAGCAGCTTCTCATCAGCCTTCTCTTTTATACATGGTATATATACCAGTGCGACTCTCTCAATTCGTCCCCCCTTTCCTGCCCCCGCTGCATCGTATCTGCTCTCTACACTGGCGTCTCTATGACTGCCCTGCACATAGCTTCACCAGTACCATTTTTCTAGGCTCCATATATATGTGTTAATGCACGATATTTGTTTCTCTCTTCCTGACTTACTTCACTCTGGGTAACAGGCTCTAGGCTCATCCACCCTCAGCAGAACTGAGAGTCCTCAATAATTTGTAAGAGCACAAAGGGACCCAGAGACCAAACGTTTGAAAAATCACTGTTGTACAGCATGAGATCTAGCAGCAAAGAAGTAAAAAGAAGAGACCGTGCAGCAGCATCTCTCTTCAGGTGAAAGGGCCCCAGAGCTGCCATCATGAATGTCATGGACTTTTCAGCAAGTTTCAAGGATCCAATTTCTCATTAGGCTTTGTGGCTTAATGAGCATTAAAGATCGCTCTCAATTCCTTGTAGTTCCCAGAGTATACTTGTTGCCTCTCCTGTAATGGGAAATTCCTACTCTCCTTGAAGGAGTCATGTTGCAGTAGGTACTCACCTCTGCTCTCTGCCTCCAAGCACCCTCTATACCCTCTTCTAAGCACTAGGCTCGTGGTTCAGATGTTTGCTTATGTGGCTCTCTGAGGCCTTGAAAGCTAAACATTTGACTTAATTCCAGCACTCTACTCAGTACATGGCACACGGAGTGAAACTTAAAAAAAGATTTGTTCAATGAATGAAACCAATGAACTCCCCACCATGCACCAAGCAATCTTCCAAACGCAACCTGACTTTCTCAGGGGAAGGCAGCTGCTGGCCAGCCAAGAGGAATAATGCAGGTTTTCTGAGTGATTCTCAGTATGTTATTCAACTGACACTCTGACTCAATATTAAGTCCTCTGTTAGTTACGTCGCTGTAAATTGTACAACTGAGACGAAATCCAAGGAACGTTCCCCCTGCATCCTGCCCACACTGAAGGGCCCTTTCTCTGCAGACTCTGGCCTCCCTTTGTGATACCAGTGACACAGCTCTCTAAAACCGACAAAATGCTTTTAATCTGCCAGGTTTGAAGAAGCAACGTTTAGTAAAATGAAGAACATATAAAGCCAATTAGAAAATCATCACTGTAGCCTGAACTGCTACATGATCAGAGACTTCATAACTCAATTTGAGAAAAAGATTTTCCCCCCAAATTTTAATATAAGCAATGTGTGGGAATAAAGGAAGTTGAGTCAGATAATCCCCTGTGAGAATTACACACAATACAATGTGTATACGTTATGGAAAATGTCCGCACAGCTCAGGATGTTGCAGCCTCTCTCTGGAATGCAGCTACTGTCCTGTTAACCCCCCTCGCCACCTCCTCAACGCCCAGAGTTCTCTTATCCTGTTGTTCATCCTGCCTCTTCTCTCTCTTTTGCTCTCCCGAGTTCAGCTGCTTCCTCACTCTACTTACCTAGGAACTGAGGCTAAGACACAGCTCACAGACCCAAGACATGGCACAGCCTTCATAGGCTCTGCCAAATTAGGTGACCTCCTTACTTCATTATTCCTACAGTGCCAGAATCTTGGACATCACCTATTCTCATCCCCTTATTTTATATAAGGAGAAACTGAGAAGAACAATGTTAAAGGACTGACATGCCATACTTCCTCAATTTATGTATATATGTTTCAGGAAAGCTGATGCCAAGGAAAAGGGGAGTGCCCAAGGGTAAAAGGAGGAAAGGGACTGAGGCATGGTTAAGACTGTTAGCATCCATTCAACACTATTTATGGAGCATTTACTCTCTGTTGGGGTGCCAGAGGCTCTGTGTCAGCACAGGCAACAGAGAAAGCCCTAACTGTGTATTAAAAATTTAACAGATGTTAAATCAGACTCCTCCGTCCACGGGATTTCCCAGGCAAGACTACTGGAGTAGGGTGCCATTGCCTTCTCCAAATCAGAGGGAAAAAAGTAAACACAAATAGCACAAAGGAAAACAAAATAAATACAGTAACCCAGGAAAATAGAAAACCTAGGAAGGCTCTCCATGGATGGAATAGGAAAGAAAAGGAGGAAAGCATAATACATATATTCAGATTGGAGAAAAAAATTCTATCATCTTTTAATGCAAAGACAATTGAATAAAAGACTAAGCAATTCATTCACATTGCAATTTAACGATTTCCTGAGAAAGATTACATGCATTCACTACTAAGAATTTCTGGTGACAATTTTAAAAATCCCAAGATAATAAAATACAAGTACTTTTCATAAAACTCCCTTAACCCCCTCACGTCACCACAAGAGGGTGCACGATTCCTTATTAATACAGTAACGAAGGGAAACCCTCAAGTTCCTCCACAGAGCTGCCCACCTCTGCTCGGGGACCTCTCTTCCCTTCCCCTGAGCCTCAGGAGTAAAGAATATCTGTATGGACTTGCGTAGGTTAAACCCCTTTCGCCCACGTCATCTCATGTAATTCTAACACCATCTCTATCTGGGTGGGCAAAGCGAAAAGTACCAACCCCACTTTAAAGTCACTTTTAAGTCACTTAGAGGTAAAGTGACTTGGCCAAGGGCAGAGTAATAATAATCTCAGAGCCCAAACTCAAATTAATGTCCCTTGATTCCCAAATCCTATATACATGCCCCTTATTTCCCTATAAGAGCATAATCAAAATCCACGCCTCAATCATTTCATGTCTCTATCAACCCATTCTACTTTTTCTGAGCAAAGAATTATACACTAGGCAGATCAGGAAGTCTTGCTCACCTTTGCAGTCTTAAAGCTCTTTTTTTAAAAGTGTATGTTAACACCTGGCAATTACTTTTATGGGTTTCCAATGAGGTGAGAAGTGCGCTGACACTTGTCTACAGTATTCCAGGCAGCATTAACACGGACCAGAATAATTTTAAGTGTTGGTTACAACAGGAAAATTAACTATAATCTCAAATGTCTTTGGCCAGATATTAAGAGATTCAGACTAAATAATTCCAAAATGCGCTCTCTCATAAGAAACACTATATAGTGAAGGATCTGGGCTTGGCAGCCAGACTGAGTTCAAGTCCAAGTCCTGCCACTTACTCTGTGACCTTGGCCAAGTACTCCAATCCGATGTGTGTCAGTCTCCTCTCCATTCTGCAGGGAGCAGCACCCACGTTACAGTTTAATAGTGAAGGTGCAGCCACCACAAGGAATAGCACCCAACACGGTAAACTATAAAAGGCAGTCCTTGTTTCAAAAGGACAGATAAAATGATTAATTACAGTAATTATGAAAACATTAATTTTATGTGCTTTGTCACAGAACTATATTTTATGATAATATGTATACTCAAAATTGCATGTAAATCATAAATATGTATAATATATATTTTAGAAAATTTATGAATTTTTCCCTAACTAAAAAATTTGACAGTTTGATTCTACTTTTTTGACTTAGTATGAATAGAATGCTATTTCTAATTTATAAAGTAGATATGCAACAAGCAACAAAGGTTTATTGTATAATATACTGTATAGTCAATATCTTGTAATAACTAACTGGAAAAGGAAAATAATTTCAAAAATAATATGTGTATATATATATATAACTGAATCACTTTGCTGTGTACCTTAAACATGTTAAGTCAACTATAGTTCAATTAAAAATGTACATCAGGAAAAAAAATACATGTAAATCCCTTAATAATCTATGTGCACAGCGAATTATACCTTGAAGAATTCAGAGCATAAACGTAAGTTATTAAAGAGTACACAGCTTCCTACCTCTGCTTTTACGACACTGTGTATCATACCTGTGGTTAATTCAATGCCAAGTCTTTGGTCGAGAAAGAAAAGATAAACTACAGAGTTCCTCTGGGAGGAGAGGAAGATCACACAGCAGAGGCAGAGGAAACCTGAAGACTCAGGCTGCAGTCACACCTCTGCCACGGAGCAGCATCCTCCTAATTCTACACCCACAGCTCCTAAATACCTCAAAACATCCACCCTTTTCTCTTCATCCCTATTACTAAAAACAATAACTCACCCCTTATCATCATGAGCTCCTAACTGAACATGGGAGGGGGTCTCAAGAAGTTAGTTAAATAAGTGAATAAATGGGGCTGGGAAAAGTGACACTAAAGGAAAAGACTGCAAAAGAGGAGAGAGGGGGAACTAGTTCACAGACCGCATGCCTCCACTTTGTTTTTTATTTACTTTTAAAGTTTTTACTGAATTTGTTACAATATTGCTTCTGTTTTATGTTTTGGATTTTTTTTCTTTTTTTTTTGCCATAAGGCAGGTGGGATCTTAGCTCCCCAACCAGGGACTGAACTCATCCCCCCTAAACTGGAATCTTAACCACTGGACCACCAAGGAAGTCCCCAAAGCTCCACTTTGTTAATGCAAGTCTCAGCTCAGCTGACATGGTAAGACGCTGGCTACTCTCAGGTTTTCTTGGTGGTAATGTCACAGGACCCTCAGGGACCCCAGATCACCTTTTCCATTCCTGTTCAGTTTGCCAGATAAAATTCAGCAGAACATTAAGGCTGGTGGCTCCTCAGTTCAGTTCAGTCGCTCAGTTGGGTCCAAATCTTTGCGATCCCATGAACTGCAGCACGCCAGGCCTCCCTGTCCATCACCAACTCCAGGAGTTCACTCAGACTCACGTTCATCGAGTCTGTGATGCCATCCAGCCATCTCATCCTCAGTCGTCCCCTTCTCCTCCTGCCCCCAATCCCTCCCAGCATCAGAGTCTTTTCCAATGAGTCAACTCTTCGCATGAGGCAGTCAAAGTATTGGAGTTTCAGCTTCAACATCAGTCCTTCCAATGAACACCCAGGACTGATCTCCTTTAGGATGGACTGGTTGGATCTCCTTGCAGTCCAAGGGACTCTCAAGAGTCTTCTCCAACACCACAGTTCAAAAGCATCAATTCTTCGGCGCTCAGCTTTCTTCACAGTCCAACTCTCACATCCATACATGACCACAGGAAAAACCACAGCCTTGACTAGATGGACCTTTGTTGGCAAAGTAACGTCTCTGCTTTTGAATATGCTATCTAGGTGGCTCCTACACCTGGCTAAAGTCACTCTGGCCCCTCTAAGCCTAAGAAGGCACTGGGCCTAGCCTCGGTAGAGGTCATGTGGGCTTGCAGGTAGGGTGGCTCCTTTCAAGGGCCCCACATACCTCTGATCCACTCCCATTCCAAATATCACCCTCCTTCTTTAGGCTCTACCTCTAAATTCCTGTTTAGTTTGGATACCTCTCTTGCCTGACACCTGTGGGCAGAGATAATTCCATGGCTCAGTTCAGTTGCTTACTCAGTTGTGTCCGAATCTTTGCAACCCCATGGACTGCAAAATATCAGCCTTCCCTGTCCATCACCAACTCCTGGAGGTTGCTCAAACTCATGTCCATTGAGTTGGTGATGCCATCCAACCATCTCATCCTCCGTAGTCCCCTTCTCCTCCTGCCTTCAATCTTTCCCAGCATCAGGGTCTTTTCCAAGGAGTCAGTTCTTTGCATCAGGTGGCCAAAGCATTGGAGCTTCAGCTTCAGTATCAGTCCTTCCAATGAATATACAGGATTGATTGCCTTTTGGATGGACTGGTTTGATCTCCTTGCAGTCCAAGGGACTCTGAAGAGTCTTCTCCAACACCACAGTTCAAAAGCATTAATTCTTTGGTGCTCAGCTTTCTTTATGGTCCAACTCTCACATCCATACATGACTACTAGAAAAACCATAGCCTTGACTAGACGGATCTTTGTCGGCAAAGTAATGTCTCTGATTTGAATATTCTGTCTATGTTGGTCATAGCTTTTCTTCCGAGGAGCAAGCGTCTCGTAATTTCATGGCTGCAGTCACCATCTGCAGTGATTCTGGAGCCCCCCAAAATAAAGTCTGTCACTGTTTCCATTGTTTCTCCATCTATTTGCCAAGAATTAATGGGGACAGATGCCATGATCTTAGTTTTTTGAATGCTGAGTTTTAAGCCAGCTTTTTCACTACCATAACACCAATTCCATGGCTACATCCCAATGAAAGGTGACTACCTTTTATGCTTTGACCTGGGATTCTATTTGATGTCCCATGGGCTCCTGCACCCTTGTGGGGGACACGACTTCATACACACACACAAAATACATGCAGGATCATTCTCCATCTGTGTAATGGCAATGTCTTACTGCATTTGCAGACAAAGGACTGCCCTACCTCCTAGGCCCCCTCAAGAATGTTCTTGCTTGCTTACTCAACAAGGCTATTAATTTTATAGTAGAGAGGCACCTCTGTCTATCTTGCTCACAACCTGCAGGGGGCACCATGGAGGGAGGAATCAGTCACCTGACAGCAGAGTTAATCAGCTAAACTCTGGGTTTTAATTTAGGCTGCAGGCACAGTCTCTACAGGGTTGGACTGCATGATGTTGGGGATGTGCCTGAATTTGGCTTCTACAAGACTGTAACAAGACTCTTTCTTTTGACCCCGATATGCAAAACTGCGCAATCAGAACTGGGTAACAAATCCATGCTAGGAAGGGCCATGATCTCAGCCATCAAAATTAGAACTGGAAAAGCCCTTTCTAAATGTAGGCAGGATAGCTCAGTCATAAATGCCTCCTATACAAGGGCTTTAGATACTTCTCTTGGATTCAAATTTACAAGCTAACAAGTCTTTCCATGAAAACAGCATTTTGTGATGTTTAGCATTAATTTTTATTTCTTTTTATATACTGCTTTGATTGGTTCTAAATACATTTTCTCTTTCCATGATGTTTACATCCTTCACATTCTTAGAGACTGTTATCATATCCCCTTTAATCATCCTCTGGCCAAGCTATACATATTTAGCTCCTTTCATCTCTCCCATGTCCTTTCCAACAGTGTTGGCTCCTCTTTAAATTCCTTCTAATCTGTCAACATCTTTCTGGAACTGAGGCACACTCTCCCTTAATAAACATTCTAGGTACTTCTGGTTTCCTAAGAGTTCTCCAAAAGCTCCTACGACATACAGAATATTGGAGCAGAAGTAGTGGTAGCACTAATCCTGGTTCCCCTCCAATCTTCAGTAGTCCTTTCAATAAAATAAATGAGAGTAAGACCTCTTCTGGTTTCATCAAAAGAACTCAAAATATAAAATCACTTTGCAGATTTTAAATTACTGTGCATGAAGAATATGTGCATGTATTATTTGCATAATTTAAAAAGCACAAAGAAAAATAAATCGGCTTGGAGACAAGGGTGTCAAATAAATCTGGTGGTATCAGGGTAAGGCTACATTATTCAATGTATGTGGTGCTTTTTGTTTCAATTTAAGAAATTCATTTATTCACTAAAGTATTTACTGAACATCCACTATATGCAAGCCAACAGCCTGCATGATTTGGGAGAAAATAACATGAGGACTTTAAGAAATTATCATTATCATCCCAAGTTCTTAGGAACTCAGTTCTTGGTTTGGATCACATAAAATCTGAAAGTGGTTGCTGCTGTATCTTCTTTTTTTTTTTTTGGAAAACGTAATTGACATATAACCTCTGTAACTTTAATTACACTTAATGTTTCAGTGTTGGGGTGATTTCTTCATTATTTCTTTAGAATACATTATAAGGAACAGAATTACTAGGTCAAAGTGTGTGCCCATATTTAAGCCTCAAATTTCCAAATGGTGTGCCAGAAACAGTGTGCCAATTATACTCTCATCAGCAACGTATGAGTGTCTCTTACCACACCATTGCCAACACTGGGTGTTACCTTTTTTGCCCAATCTAATGGGCTGCTTTTACAAATTCGAAACAAAAACATAAGAAAATCTACACTGCATTTCTGCCAAAACAAAATATCTCTACTTGGCATATATTCTGGTGTTGCCTTATAGTACTTAAGGGTTCAGTAGAATCTTTGAGTGCTTATTACTTTCCAGGCAATATTGGGGGTTAGACAAAGGTAAAACAGACCTGGATCCTGCCCTCAGAGGTCTCATCGTCCAGTGAAAAAGATGAACACCAACAATTACAGACACTGTGAGAAGCGTGGCTTTCTTGCCAAGTATGGGTAAAGTACAAAAGCAACCCAGAAAAGGAAACCAGAAGCAGCAGAGAAGAGTCAGGGAGATGTCAAAAGAAGTGGTGACGTCTCAGTTGGGGTTTTGAAGGATGAGGAGGTCTGGACCACAGAAGGAAAAACAAAGGACAGTAATTCACACAGAGGAGTCTACTGTTGGCCTTTGCACCCATTATGATCTCCCAGAAAATGTTTTATTATATAAAGGTTTACCAATTCAGATTTAAGACTCATGGGTAGTCTCTTTTTCCATCTATGTCATCTGCAGCTATATTTTTGTCCATGGAAAAAGCAATCAGCAATCTTCCTGCTACTTCATCTAACAACAGAGGGTTTAAGATTACCATATTTCCTTCACAGATGACTTTATTTTATTAAAAATGGATAGAAAACCATTTTGCTGAATACAAACTTTAAAAATTAGACTGTTTGATTTGGGAGAATGGCATTGAAACATGTATACTACCATGTAAGAATCGAATCACCAGTCTATGCCCGATGCAGGATACAGCATGCTTGGGGCTGGTGCATGGTGATGACCCAGAGAGATGTTATGGGGAGGGAGGTGGGAGGGGGGTTCATGTTTGGGAACGCATATACACCTGTGGTGGATTCATGTCAATGTATGGCAAAACCAATACAGTATTGTAAAGTAAAGTAAAAATTAAAATTAAAAAAAAATAGACTGTTAACGATAAGACATTAATGAAAGAAACTGAAGAAGACACAAATAAATGGGAAGATATTCCACGCTCATGGATTGAAAAACTTAGTATCGTTAAAATGTCCATACTACCTGAAGCAATATACAGATTCAATGCAATCTAAATCAAAATTCCAGTGGCACTGCATTGCAACTAAAGATTCCACACGTTGTAATGAAGATCAAAGATCCCACATGCTGCAGTTAAGACCCAGTGCAGCCAAATAAGCAGAAACATTTTTTAAAATTCCAATGGCACTTTTCACAGAAATAGAACAAACAACCCTGAAATTCATATGGAATCACAAAAGAACCTGAATAGTCAAAGTAATCTTTTTTTTAAATTTCATAAATATAAGAAAACTTATTCTGAATAACCATTTTATACAGTAATTACTGAAGAAATCTTAAAGAAGAACAAAGCTGGAGGCATCACATTCCTGATTTCAAATTATATTACAAAGCCATAGAAATCAAAACAGTACAGTACTGGCATAAAAACAGAGGCATACACCAATGGAACAGAATAGAGAGCCTAGAAATAAGTCTACACAGGTATGGTCAATTACTTTACAACAAAGAAGCCAAGAATATATAATAGGGAACAAACAGTCTCTGCAAGTCCCTTCAATAAATCAAGTTGGCGAAACTGGATGATCAAATGCAGAATGAAACAACCATATCTTATATCACACACAAAAATTAACTCAAAACAGATGAAAGACTTGAATGTAAAACCTGAAACCATAAAACTCCTAGAAGAAAACATGGGCAGTATGCTCTTTGACATTGGTCCTGTTGATAACTTTAGATCTCACATCAAAATAAAAAATAAACAAGGGGGACTACATCAAACTAAAGAGCTTCTGCACAGCAAATGAATCCATCAACATAATGAAAAGGCAACCAAATGAATGGGAGAAAATATCTGCAAATTGTACATGTGAAGAGGGATTAATCTACAAAATATATAAAGAACTCATATAACTCAGTAACAAAGAATCCAAACAATTCTACTAAAAAATGGGACAGAAGATCTGAACATTTTTCCAAAAATATACAGATCATCAACAGGTACACAAACAGAACATCTTTTCTGTTAATGATGTTAATGATAAATCCAACATCTATCATTATAGAAATCCAGATCAAAACCATAATGAGATATCACCTCTTACTTGTTTGAATGTCTATTATCTAAAGACAAGAAGCAAATGCTGGAAAAAGGAACCCTCAAGCTCTGTTGGTTGGTGCAACCACTATGGAAAATGTGAAGTATATATGATCTAGGAATTTCATTTCTGTGTGTCTGCCTAAAGAAAATAAAAATATTAATTTGAAAAGTCATCTGAATCCCTATATTCACCCCTATGTTCAAATCTTGACTACGTACGATAGTCAAGATACGGAAACAACCTAGGTGTCTACCAACAGATGCACAGATCAAGACAATATGGTATAAACACACACACACACACAATGGAGTATTACTCAGCCATAGAGAAGAAAGAAACCTTCCCATTTGCAATAATATGGATGGAACCTGAGGGCATCACGCTAAGTAAACTTAGTCAGACAAAGACAAATACCATATGATTTCATTTATATGTGGCATTTAAAAAAACAAAACAGAAAACCAAGATCATAGATACAAGGAACAGACTGGTGGTTACCGAAGCGGGGAGGTGAGCAAAATGGGTGAAAGGGATCAAAAGCTATGAATTTCCACACATAAAATAAGTAAGTCATGGGGATGTAATGTATATAGCATGGTGACCACCAATTCATAATATTGTATTACATATTTGAAATTTGCCAAGAAAGTAAATCTTAAAAGTTTTCATCACAAGATTTTAAAAAATTTTGTAATTACATATGGTGCTGGACATTAACTATACTTGTGGTGATCATTTCACAGTACACTGCTACTGCAGATGGTGACTGCAGCCATGAAATTAAAAGACGCTTACTCCTTGGAAGGAAAGTTATGGCCAACCTAGACAGCATATTCAAAAGCAGAGACATTACTTTGTCAACAAAGGTCCGTCTAGTCAAGGCTATGATTTTTCCAGTGGTCATGTATGGATGTGAGAGTTAGACTATAAAGAAAGCTGAGCGCTGAAGAATTGATGCTTTTGAACTGTGGTGTTGGAGAAGACTCTTGAGAGTCCCTTGGACTGTAAGGCGATCCAACCAGTCCATCCTAAAAGAGGTCAGTCCTGGGTGTTCACTGGAAGGACGGATGTTGAAGCTGAAACTCTGATACTTTGGCCACCTGATGCAAAAGGCTGACTGATTTGAAAAGACCCTGATGCTGGGAAAGATTGAGGGCAGGAGGAGGAGGGGACGACAGAGGATGAGATGGTTGGATGGGATCACCGACTCAATGGACATGGGTTTGGGTAAACTCCGAGAGTTGGTGATGGACAGGGAGGCCTTGCGTGCTGCAGTTCACGGGGTTGCAGAGTCAGATACGACTGAGCGACTGAACTGAACCCCTACATACGAACCTTCAAGTTGTGAACTTTCAAAGAGGCAAACATGCTTCTGCACATCCAATCACATGAGGCATGAGTGAAACCGCAGCTTGCTCTCCATTCACTATCGCTGATGACCCCTCAGCTCTACCATCTCCCACCTCCTCTCTCTCCTCCAGTCTCTCTCCTCCTCCTTGCCTGTTCACTTGATGCCAGTCCCTGTATGTCAGCTCTTGTACTGTACTACTGTACTTTTCAAGGTACTGAAAGATTAAAAATGTTTTATTCTTTGTGTCTGCTTTCTATTTGTGTGAAAAGTATGTTATGAACCTATGACGATACAGTACTATATAGCCAACTGTGTTAGCTGAATACCTAGGTTAACTCTGTTGGACTTATGAACAAATTGGACTGACGAACACACTCTCAGAATGGAACTCATTAGTATGTAGGGGACTTACTGTATGTATAAATATCAAATCATCATTATACAAATATCATTGTGTACTTGAAATTAATATAATGCTGTGTCAGTTATACCACAATTTAAAATTAAATGTAAGATTTAAGAGGATCTTTAATCCTTTGCTGCTGTTGTTCAGTCACTGAGCTGTATCCAACTCTCCACCTCATGGACTATAGCATGCCAGGGTCCTCTGTCCTCCACTAACTCCCAGAATTTGCTCAGATTCATGTCCATTGAGTCAGTGACCCTATCTAATCATCGTATCCTCTGTCACCCCCTTCTGCTCTCAATCTTTCCCAGCATTAGGGTCTTTTCCAATGAGTCAGCTCTTTGCATCAGGTGGCCAAAGTATTGGAGCTTCATCTTCAGCAGCAGCCCTTTCAATGAATATTCTGGGTAGATTTCCTTTAGGCTTGACTGATTTGATCTTCTTGCAGTCCAAGGGACTCTCAAGAGTCTTCTCCAGTATCACATTTCAAAAGCATCAGTTCTTCAGCCCTTGGATCAATTCTCACATCCATACATGACTACTGGAAAAACCATAGCTTTGACTATACAGACCTTTGTCTGCAAAGTGATGTCTCTGCTTTTTAATACACTGTTTAGGTTTGTCATAGCTTTCCTTTCAAGGAGCAAGCGTCTTTAATTTCATGGCTGCAGTCACCACAGTGATTTTGGAGCCCAAGAAAATAAAATCTGTCACCACTTCCACTTTTTCTCTTTATATTTGCCCTGACATGATGGGATTGAATGCCATGATCTTAATTTTTTAATGTTGGGCTTCAAACCAGCTGTTTCACTCTTCTCTTTTACCCTCATCAAGAGGCCCTTTAATTTCTCTTCACTTTCTGCCATTAGAATGGTGTCATCTGCATATCTAAAGTTGTTGCTATTTCTCCCAGCAATCCTGATTCTAGCTTGTGATGCATCTAGCCTGGCATTTTGCATGATGTACTCTGCATGTGAGTTAAATAAGCAGGGTGACAATATACAGCCTTGTTGTACTCCTTCCTAATTTGAAACCAGTCTGCTGTTCCATGTCTATTTCTAACTGTTGCTTCTTGATCCTCATACAAGTTTCTCTTTAATCCTTAAAGGTCCTTAAATAGTTTATCAAGTAAGGTGGGAAGGTATACAAATGAGATAAATAACTTTCTTTTCTATTCCCACAAAAGCAAATCAACTGGATCTACACAAAATCCAGCTTAAAAACAGTGTAAGAATTTATTAATGGCATCAAATCATTTTCAAATAATTTAAAAAACACATAAAGCTGTCCTTTAATGTGCTTTCACATGTCATTAATGGCAGATATACTCATGTCTGGGATTTAACGGTTCTGAAAAACATACTTATGTGGAATATGGATTTCAGCAGTGCACTTTTCAGCAGTGCACTTTAAAGTGGGGGCAGGGGAAATTGAAACTGTACTATTTAAAAGCCTCTGCTGCTGCTGCTAAGTCGCTTCAGTCATGTCCAACTCTGTGCAACCCCATAGACGGCAGCCCACCAGGCTCCCCCGTCCCTGGGATTCTCCAGGCAAGAATACTGGAGTGGGTTGCCATTTCCTTCTCCAAAGCCTGTAAGTTATACCAAAATTTTCAAAGCCCAAAACATATCTCCAGGTCACTAATCATCTGTTGTTTAAATTACACAGCAGGGAAGCACATACAAAGGGGACCCTAGTCCCTTATAACTTACAGAAAATGCCTTACAAATTACTTCATGATTATTTTCTTTTACATTCAAGCCTTTCAAATTGTGCTTATGGCTCAAATATCTTCCTAAAAGGTTTTATTATCAAAGACAAACAGATCTTTCCCTGAATCTAAACGACAGCCTGGCTTTCTCCACCACCTGCTGGAATGCACCTGAGCTTGGCTTAATCTCTGATGCCGCGCCCGTGATGGACACAGATTCTCCAGCCAGGGAGCTGTAGGGGAAGGCTCCAACCCGAGCCCAGGTAAGCAACCACATGGAGCTTCAGTTTCTGTCCAGCCCCACACTGTAGCCCAAATCCCAGCTGAGGTGCCAGGCCATCTGCCACTGAGCCCAGGATTCACAGGTCAAACCTATGTTCAGACACGGAAAATGACCAGTTGTCCCATCTTTATTAAAAATAGATACCACCAAATTTGTGTTTGGCTTTTCTCTACCTTTTTCTCCCCCCAGTTGTAGGAATCAAATGGGATAGTCACACACAAATAACCACATATGCCTGCACTGTTTCTACTGACTTAAAAAATAGACCTCTTAGGTTTTTTTTTTGTAAATTTAGAAGGATAAAAGTCACATGAGGTAAAAAAATATGTACCTATTAATAAGTTCACAGTTTAATCAACAAGCACCTACTATATGCTGATCTAAGACTACAGAAATGAATGACACATAGCTACTGTTTCAAAACACAGTCCAGTACAGACTAGCACCATTTTCTTCTTTGTATATAATTTCTATCTGTTCGGTTTCCAATAGAACTAGACTAGGCTATTTATTTGGAGAAGGCAATGGCACCCCACTCCAGCACTCTTGCCTGGAAAATCCCATGGATGGAGGAGCCTGGTGGGCTGCAGTCCATGGGGTCGCTAAGAGTCGGACATGACTGAGCGACTTCACTTTCACTTTTCACTTTCATGCATTGGAGAAGGAAATGGCAACCCACTCCAGTGTTCTTGCCTGGAGAATCCCAGGGACGGGGGAGCCTCATGGGCTGCCGTCTATGGGGTCGCACAGAGTCGGACACGACTGAAGCGACTTAGCAGCAGCAGCAGCGGACTATTTATTAATCTGATAATTTATTTCCTATCAGAGTTATTCATCTTTTAATTACAAACATAGTCATTTGAAGTCTTTTTTTTTTTTTAAGTTACATACTAATAAGCATAATAGGTTAAAATTGAATACCTGGTCTGTGTCAAACATCAAACTAAACCGTTTCCTGTATATTATTAAGAACAATTCTTTGAGCTAGCTGATTTTAGCATCATCTCTTCACAGGGGACGAAAGCAAGCTCAGAGCTTTAGGTGACCCCCCACCCCAGTCCTACTAAGAGGCAGCGTGTGTTAGTCACTCAGTCGTGTCCGACTCTGCGACCCCATGGCCTAAAGCTCACCAGGCTCCTCCTCCCCTCCAGGGGCTCTTCCTGATCAGGGATGGAACCCACATCTTTTATGTCTCCTGCACTGACAGGCCGGTTCTTTACCACTAGCGCCACCTGGGAAGGTCAGTAAGAGGCAGAGCAGATATAAACTCAGGTCTGCCTCACCAGAGCTCAGGCTCTTAAGTGGCAGATTTTGTGGTCTCCACTTACTATCTGTCAAGATAAGTTACAAATACATCTTGTATTTGTATTCAATAAAAATATTCAAAAATATTGGATATTTTGATTATTTTCTGAGGAAATGTTCTATCAAAGGCAAAAGGGCAAAATACTCCAATTGCCTCTTGGAGATAAGTTCAGAAAACTGTTGGTTTGCAAACATCTTACCAGCCCACTGAGTTTATAAACCTAACAGTAACATATGCCAACAGAAATACAATTGTGAATGTACTAATTATAAATTTCATTTATTAAACTTAAATCACAAAATCCTGGACTTATTTTTTTAAACTGAAGTATATAATTGATTTATAGTGTTGAGGCAATCTCTGCTGTACAGCAACGTGACTCAGTTCCAAGATCCTGGACTCAAAGACTCAACTTCAATTCCTTCCTATTCAGGCTCCATGGGCTAATATGTCTGATAAACCCATAATGAAAGGATGAACTGGTATCAATAGCGAGCGGCATGTTAC
Source organism: Ovis canadensis (assembly GCF_042477335.2). Taxonomy (NCBI): domain Eukaryota; kingdom Metazoa; phylum Chordata; class Mammalia; order Artiodactyla; family Bovidae; genus Ovis; species Ovis canadensis. Next base: position 204,681,477 of record NC_091245.1, on the reverse strand, counting down.
ACCATGAATAACTGTTATTTGTTTGAGCTAGAATTCACCCTGGACAGAATCCTGGGCCCCATGAAACTGCAGATAAGGAGGACTCATAACCTAGAATAGAAAGCTATGGGAAGATTTTCAAGAACCCAATCATTAGGATTACAAAGATAACAATCATTAGGTCTGGCTTTATGGGATGCTACCTACACAGTCACACAGGTCCTAGGCTCAGAAGGGCCCCCCCCCAATACTTCATTTAATGCTCTCCTGTTACCATGCAGAAATTCTTAATATCTTGTCTTCGAATCTGCATTTTGTAAGTAAAGTCAATGAACAATGGAGCACATGTGAGCAGAAGGGATACATGTAATGTGTGTGTTGCCATTCCTTGTGCCCCTCTTTACACTGACCATTTGTGATGCCCTTCAAGCAGAGAATTCGTGGGCCCACCACATGTGGGAGTTAGGCAAGACTCAGAGCAAGTACAAGGCAAGCACACGATGTCTACAACTGAGTAGTAGATGTGAAGCCTCAAGAAGTCACATTTTCCATTGCAACCAGAACTCGCTTGGAACACAGAAAGAAGGCAATGGCATTTTAAGAAACACAAATGACCAGTGGATCCTACGGTATTATTTTCTTATGCAAATCAAGCACTTACACTGAAAGTATGCGTCTGATGTAAAAAGAAAAGAAAAGATAGGGCAATCCATAGTCCCTTTTCTATTAATCCCACTATCAGTTAGCCAAAGGAAGAGTACTGGTAGAATGCAAAATAAACACAGCTGCAGCTGCATTAGTTTGGTGCAGCACTTCCACTGTTCTAGTGAGAACAATGTACGAGCTACAAAATACAAATTGTGCAATTCTGGTGATTTCACATATGAGTTGAATGCTCTTAAATTTGCATTTTAAACCTGCATTGCATGATATTAGAGTGAACAGTAAAATTCATAATAATTATGAAAATCTTTAATTTTCCTTTACTTAGAATGACATTAAGAGGCAAATAAAATATACCATGACAAGCCAAGATAGAGAACATGGAAGAAAGGATAAAGCTTTATATTTTTGTACTTTTAACAACACTTTTTTCCTTTTTTTTTTTAATCAGGAGATCCTATACTTTCATTCTGCACTTGGCTCTACAAATTATATAGCAGCCGTGACAACAGTTAACAGGTGGAAGGATTAAATTATCATTAATTCATTGCCTGCTTCCAACTGAACTTCAAGAGGTGAAAGACTAGATAATTCAATAATAAAGCTAAAAAAAAAAATAGAGTAAGTATTACTGCCTGGAATTTTGAGTTTGGTGAAATCAACTCATCAACACATACACACAACCTCCTTTCACCATATGCAGCAACCCAGAGTATTCAGCCTGGAACGGAGGAAAGAGGTTTTTACATTAAGTCACCAGTACTTCTCCCAGTGCCCAAGACGGTGCCTCGGGGCATTCTGGCAAGGGAAAAGCATGTAGACAGGACAAGCAGTATAGATGACACATTTTCAGTGCAAATCTCTGTATGACACAAGCAGCCTCAGACCTCAGCAATGACTTACTGCTCATGTGCACCTGTCATACTTGGCACCTCAGAGGAGAGAGAGAACCCCTTATGCTCGATGGATGTTTTAAGATTTTAAGTGCACAAGCACTTTCATACATAGTCTTATTTTATTCTTATCATAGCCATGTGAAGAACTCAGGAAAAGTAGATTTTTAATGACATTTTTATTGTCAGTGTTTCAATGACAAAAGTAATGTTGCTTTTAATGTTCCTGACCTGGGTACCGATGACACGGGTATATTCACTTTAGACTCATTCTTTAAACTTATTTTTTGTGTTTTATGTACTTTTGGGTATGATAAGAGTCTTCAACAACAACTGAAAGGTAATAAATATTCAGTGTAGGAAATTAGAAAAGAAGGCTAAAAATCTCCCACAATCCCATCAAAGGAAACTATTAACAATTTGATGCTTTCCTTTGTTTTTATAAAATTGAAATCCTGTTTTTCCCTGATGTCTCTTTTTCAATATACCGTATCTTCACACAGCATTAATGATTCCACATAGTATTTCTTAGCAAAGATAAACCCTATATATTTAACCAATTTCCTACTTGGATTTTCAGGTTGTATCTAACTTATTTCCAGAATTACTGGAGGGCACTCATCTCTCTCTCAGGGAAAAGGAACAGCTTGTGGAGACTGACAACCTTACCGCCGCTGTGTGCAAGGGCAGGAGGAGCTCACCAGGTCAGAGTCTTGCTCCTCTCCACAAGCTGCTATGCACATCCTCTGATCAGGGGGTTTAGCTTGACAAACCAAAGCGGGTAACAGTGAAAGGCAATCAGTTTGACCCTTTCCCATGAACTCTCTTCCACTAAAATGGGGCTCAGTCCACCAAGCTGAGGGTTAAGATCATGAGGGGTGCATTTCTGTGGTGTCTGGTCTGAGATGAAGGGCCCCATCACTGTCCCTCTGAGGTGTACTGCTCAGGTCCAAACAGTTCCTTGGGAGGCCAGGCAGGGAGAATAAACTTTTCAAAGGTACAAGGTTGCAGGGTTCGAGGTTAGTAGGGAGGTTCTATAAATATTTACTGAACAAAACTCTGCCTGTTAACTGGTGACACAGAGCAAGGTGTGGTTTTCCTTCCCACCCCCGGAGGCGGCTGGGAAAGCTGGTCTGACAAACCAGTGGGAAGCACTGCCCGGCCACGATGGAACCAAGAGACACAAGAATGCTGAATATGACTCAGGAAATGAAGTGAGCCCAACCATCTTCAGCCTGCCTTCTCCTCTGAGCCCCCACAACTCCCACTCCTAGTCACTGAAGCCGGAAACCATAGAGGAGAAGACACTCATAAACAAAACACTGGCCACAAAAATGAGAGCCTGGAGGAGCTGACCAAACAAATAGCTCTGGTTGCAGTACACAGTTTAGCTGTTTCCCAACAGGTTGAAATATCACTGGTACCATTTAATACTGCAAATGCCACTGGGTGGCAATAAAAATCATGAGCTGTGGGAGGCTGCACATAGAAAAAAAGTTTTAGCCTACCTCCGGTTTGGTGGGTGGTCCGAAAGTTTTCTTTTTGGCAAAGCCATGTCCATTCCTTTAGAATCCTAGCTAGCTGAAGCAGCCAAGAACTGAGGTTTAGGAAGATGACCTTCCTTCAGGTAGAACCACAACTAGATTGTCTAAACCTAAGACAATCTTTCCTATCACCTAGGGATTCCTGAGACAGTGATTCCAGAATCTACTCAAAAACACAAAGCTGTTTAGCTACAGTTTCCTAGGAAATCCACCTATCACCCCCAGTCAATTTTAATCTACTCCTTGGTTCTAAAAGAAAATTAGCCCTTTTTTCACATAACATAAAATGTAGTCTATGTGGCACAATAAATTTTGCTTGGGGACATCCTGAGGCAGTGAGGGCCTTCAAAAGGATAGGAAGCTATCTTCCTGATCTGTTGAAGCCAATGTGCACACATTACTCACAGCAACTGTGGACATACAACCTGCTGGCTCCAGATATCAGTGAACTCAAAGTAAGTGCTCCCAGTGGCAGAGCAGTGCTCTGCTGTGGGGCTGCTTCTCACATGAGCAACTCCACATCCCCCAGCATTAGCAGAGAGTGATCAGAGTAGTGATGACTCTTATTGTCCTGAACTTCTGGGAAGTTCAGCTAGAGTGTAATTCAGAAGGATTAGCCTTTTTAGCACTGAAACCCAAGGTCAAACTGAATGTCTCTCTCTTCTGGACCAAAAAAAGAGCCAGCTCTCACAAACATGGGTACGAGGCATGATTTGATTTATAAGCTTTGTGGGCCTCTATACACGCTTCCTGGGTGGCTCAGTGGTAAAGAATTCACCTGCCGATGCAGGAGACATGGGTTCAGTCCCTGGGTCGGGAAGATCCCCTGGTGCAAGAAATGGCCACCTACTCCAGTATTCTTGCCTGGGAAATCCCACGGACAGAGACTGGTGGGCTGCAGTCCATGGGACTGCAGAGAGTCAGACATGACTGAGCACGCGTGCGTGCACACGTGGTGTCTATGAGGAAGACTGTATATGGCACTGGAGTAGAAGTGGGATACAGCCAGCAAAAAGCATGCAGCATGTCATGCAAGTGGGACTTCCCTGGCGGTCCAGTGGCTAAGGTTCTGTGCTGCCAAAGTAGGGGGCCTAGGTTCGATCCCTGCTCGGGGAACTAGATCCCACATGCCCCAGCTAAGATCCTGAATGTCACAACTAAAGATCTCGAATGTTGCAGTTAACTACCCAGGGCAGCCAAATAAATATACAAACATTTTTTAAAACATTCTGCAAGCAAGACACCTATTTGTTGATAACTCTTCTTTAGATTTTCACTTAATGATAGATTCTCAAACTAGGGACTCCTGTAGAAATTATCTAAAATATTTTGAGAGAAGAGAAAATACTCTGATGTTTGGAAGCAGGGCCAGAAAAAGAATCTCTTTGATGCTTTAAGTTGAAAAGTTAGGTCCATAAAGATCTAGGTATCCAAATGTGGTCAGGCTAAATTTGAGTGTGGGCTGTTTCTCATTCCTGGCCTGCCTTCTTTTGGACATGTGATTGGGCAAAGAGCAAAATCAAAAATAAACAAAAGCAAAAAACAGGTAAAACACAGAAATAAGTCAGAGACCTAGAAAACTCCAACATTAATAATTTCCAAATCACTAGGAGTTAGGGATAATTATCCAGCTATGTATCAATGGGATCACTATGTTTTAACATTCTATGATTCTCATGCTTCCAAAATTATCTGCTTACTCGTAGCTTTTAAATTACTATTTATAAATAGGTACCCTTTTTCTGCTTTGAAGAAATTTAAAGATGCTAACATTTATGTTTTGGTACAGTCATCATCTTAAGAGATCTCTGGTATTTACAGCCTAGGTGCTCTGTTCTTTCAAATTGAAAAAAAATCTATGGCCAACTTTAGTTTAACAGGTTGGGAGTATTCCAAACGTAATCATGAAAGTTTCCTTCTTGTCACTGTCTCAGGGAGTCCTACTCAGCCTGCTCTCAGCAGCAGCAAAAAAGGCAGAGGAAGGAACAATGGGCTGGCATAATGGAGACGCTGTTAAATGCATGATGTCCTGCCTGCCTGTCTCAGGGTGTCTGTAAACTACAACTGTTGCGCTTTAACACAAGAGGCAGCAACTGACAAATAGAAAAATACACCACAAAGCCTGCTGCTCTTACTATTATGGGCAAACAGCAACCTTGTCAAGGATCAGTTTTCTACCCTGCTCCCCTCAATAATAGGTTATATAGAAGCTCTCTTCCAAGTTATAGAATTTATTTCTAAAAATTCCCAACCAGAAAATTCTAGATGGGCAGTAGGAACTGGAAAGGCATAATATGTAACAATCATGAGAGGCAGAACTCCCCAGCTCTTGATTTAGGGCATACGACCATCACCCCACCCCAACGTCCACACACAGCTTGCCCTGTGACAACCCTGTTCCAAAAGTGCTGCTGTCTCCATACACTTCAAAATTCAGCCCCATGGGTCCCCCTGTCCCCTAAGTTCTTGACACACAGAATTCCAATGTCATTGATAACCTTGGAAATTCAAACACTTCTCTCTCTTCATGAAAATTTTCCATGAAAATTATTTTAAAATATGTATAGTAATTCAAGAACTTCTCCCTTTTCCTGCCTGACTATACTGAGAAAGGTATTTAACCTAAACACATACATACCAAGGCTGTGTTGTAAAGGCTAATCACCTATTAGTTTATTTATTAGACTCTTGGCATTAAAAATAAATGTTCAGTTCAGTTTAGTCACTCAGTTGTGTCTGAATCTTTGGAGTGGAAAAAAAAAAAAAGAAATTGGGGTCAATACGTGAAGACTCAACCCAGAGAAATAAAGACATATTCTCAATTACTGATTAGATACTAATGATAATAATGCATGCTATAGTCCATACTTCAAATAAGCAATTATTATTGATGTAAGAAGTGTAAACAGTTAATGAATGGGCTAATTACTTTTCTGATTGGAGAATGGCCTCTGTTTCTCACACAGACTCTCTGACAATCTATCTAAAATCTCTACGGGTAACTCCTGGGCCACTTCCTCCCAGGCATATTGAAAATCTCTGAAAATTAGTTAAAACTCCCTCTGGTAACTCTGAGAAAAGGCTTCAAGATGTTTTACTAACCAGTGTGAAAAAAAAAAAATTGAATTTACAATTGGGCTTGGAATTAGGCAGGATATGATCTCTCATTGAAAAGCAAAGGCACTACAACAATTAGCAAAGTTGCAGCATGTTAGAAAGGTCCCTGACATCAAGCCAAGAGCATGAATTAGCTTGGCTCAGAGAGAAAAGAGCCTGTTCCTGAGATAAATCGGCAAGCACACATCTTTAACAAAAATTCAAAGGACACCAAAACCACAATGGCATCTTGGCTTTTATCCCTCTTGCTGATTTAATAGGTGACTATAAACTCTTCAAAAGAGGGGACTACATCTTAGCTCTGTTCCTGCGTCAGAATCCCCAGGAGAACTTGTTAACACGGGACCCACTTACAGAGTTTCTGAAGCAATAGATCTGAGGTGGGCCTAAGAATCTGTAGTTCCAACAAAGTTCCTAGTTGACAGTAAGGGGGCTACACTTTGAGAAGCATGTCCTGGCTTCTGTATTACATGGGTTAGAGAAAGGAGAGAAGATGTTTACCATTCTGTGGAGAACATCCCCTCAATAGCACTGGAGGGCTGCACTGTGAAAGGGTCCTTCAGGAAATGCCACATAGGCCCACACTCTGCCTTTTATATTGGGAATGTATTACCTGTTGGTCTTTAGTCTATGTATTATAAGCCTCTCTGTACTTAGAGACCTTCCAAAGCAAAGGAGAGCAACTCCCACAGCCTAGGAACCATCTCACCTGGGATGACATGCAGCCTATCCCCTGACTAAGGGGCACCTGGGTTCAAAACCTGGCTCTTTCACTTACTACAGTGTGAGCCCTTGAGCAAGGTAATTAAATCTTCGAGCCACTGCCACCTTATCTATAAAATGGAAATCAAAACAACAATACCTACAACTCAGAGCAAAGCTGGAAGATTGTGATGAAATAATACAGTAAAAAAAGATCTTCATGACCCAGATAACCACGATGGTGTGATCACTTACTTAGAGCCAGACATCCTTGAATGTGAAGTCAAGTGGGCCTTAGGAAGCATCACTACAAACAAAGCTAGTGGAGGTGACAGAATTCCAGTTGAGCTATTTCAAATCCTGAAAGATGATGCTGTGAAAGTGCTCCACTCAATATGCTAGCAAATTTGGAAAACTCAGCAGTGGCCACAGGACTGAAAAAGGTCAGTTTTCATTCCAATCCCAAAGAAAGGCAATGCCAAAGAATGCTCCAACTACCGCACAATTGCACTCATCTCACCTGGAGAATCCCAGGGACGGGGGAGCCTCATGGGCTGCCGTCTATGGGGTCGCACAGAGTCGGACACGACTGAAGCGACTTAGCAGCAGCAGCAGCACATGACGTAAAGTGATGCTCAGAATTCTCCAAGCCAGGCTTCAGCAACACATGAACTGTGAACTCCCTGATGTTCAGCTGGTTTTAGAAAAGGCAGAGGAACCAGAGATCAAACTGCCAACATCCGCTGGGTCATCGAAAAAGCAAGAGAGTTCTAGAAAAACATCTATTTCTGTTTTATTGACTATGCCAAAGCCTCTGACTATGTGGATCACAATAAACTGTGGAAAATTCTTAGAGATGAGAATACCAGACCACCTGACCTGCCCCTTGAGAAATCTGTATGCAGGTCAGGAAGCAACAGTTAGAACTGGACGTGCAACAACAGCCTGGTTCCAAACAGGAACGTACTTGTAACGTACTCCTGTACGTCAAGGCTGTATATTGTCACCCTACTTATTTAACTTATATGCAGAGTACATCATGAGAAACGCTAGGCTGGAGGAAGCACAAGCTGGAATCAAGATTGCTGGGAGAAATATCAATAACCTCAGATATGCAGATGACACCACCCTTATGGCAGAAAGTGAAGAAGAACTAAAGAGCCTCTTGATGAAAGTGAAAGAGGAAAGTGAAAAAGTTGGCTTAAAGCTCAACATTCAGAAAACGAAGATCATGGCATCTGGTCCCATCACTTCATGGCAAATGGATGGGGAAACAGTGGCTGACTTTATTTTTGGGGGCTCCAAAATCACTGTGGATGGTGATTGCAGCCATGAAATTAAAAGACGCTTACTCCTTGGAAGGAAAGTTATGACCAACCTAGACAGCATATTAAAAAGCAGAGACATCACTTTGTCAACAAAGGTCCATCTAGTCAAAGCTATAGTTTTTCCAGTGGTCATGTATGGATGTGAGAGTTGGACTATAAAGAAAGCTGAGCACAGATTTGATGCTTTTGAACTGTAGTGTTGGAGAAGACTCTTGAGAGTCCCTTGGACTGCAAAGAGATCCAACCAGTCCATCCTAAAGGAGGTCAGTCCTGGGTGTTCACTGGAAGGACGGATGTTGAAGCTGAAACTCCAATACTTTGGCCACCTAGTGCAAAGAGCTGACTCATTGGAAAAGACCCTGATGTTGGGAAAAATTGAGGGCAGGAGAAGGGGACAACAGAGGATGAGATGGCTGGATGGCATCACCGACTCAATGGACATGGATTTGGGTGGACTCCAGGAGTTGGTGATGGACAGGGAGGCCTGGCGTGCTGCAGTTCATGGGGTCACAAAGAGTCAGACATGACTGAGAGAGTGAACTGAACTGAACTAAAGCTCTTAGACAAAAGACTAAGGCAGAGAAAACTCAGTGTCAATGCTATCACGCCTAGTTTTACTGAGGATGTCTAGAGTTCTCTACCCAGATCACTGTAACCTAGGAATTGTTCTTCTACTGACAACTGCCACCTACCCAGACCTTTCAACATGATGCCAAGACAGGAGAGAGATCTTTTTCCCGAGAAAACATCACGCACAGTCCTTTTGGGTCCCTTGGTCCTCCTGCCAAACTTGTATCTTTGTTCCAACCCAGACCCTCCGTAAATGCCAGTGTAAGAAGTCTATCTGGAGTACTTTTATCTGAAGTCCGCTAGGTGCCCTAAATGAATTCACTGCTCTTCAAAAACCAGGCTTTCTGAATAAAAGAAAGGTGTGGGCCATAATTAGCCAATCAAAGATAAATCACCAGAGCATCTGAACACATGCACTTCCTTTAAAAATTATGGAATTCAGTGCACAATCTCTTTTAAAAACTTTGTTTCATTTTTCAAACATTTTTACTATAAAAGCAATAAAAATAAAAAAGAAATTGGAAAATTAAGACTAGTGATTTTATCACAAGATAACCACAACTGATGCATGTTACTACAGTTATGTATTTATGAAAATAGGATCATACTATTTGTTATTGTTATGTGATCTTTCTCACTATGTTGTATGTTTTTAAATTATATGATTTTCATTTTTTATTGAAGTATAGTTGATTTACAATGTTGTGTTAGTTTATGATGCACAGCAATGTGATTCAGCTACATATATATTTTTCCTCTCTCAGATTATATTCCATTATAGGTCATTACCAGATACTGAGTATAGCTCCCTGTGCTACACATTAGCACCATGATGCTTTTCTATTTTATAGATACAAGTTTGTATCTGTTAATTCCAAACTCCTAAGGTATCCTTCTCCCCCATTCTCTCCCCTTTGGTAATCTTAAATTCGGTTTCTAAGTCTGTGAATCTGTTTGTTTTGTACAAGATGTTTTTAAATATTCTTCTATAACAGTTCTAACGGCTGCAAAGGGTGTCATGACGTGGTTCGGCAATAACTTACTTAACCTCTTGGCGTCTTTTCTCCCACAAAGGCCTTGTCTGTGCTGAGGGCCCAGCAGGGGGAACGTACATACTCACTGCCCCCCATCACTGGGCCTTGAACTGAACTGCTGGACTCATAAAGCTAAAGGAATCCTGCAAATGGACTTAATCAAAGAAAACCATTTAAATTAAAAATACTTCTATTAGTTTTCTACACATTCTAATATGGGAGAGCCGGTAGCCCACAAATTCCTTCCCTTTTTATACTCCAGTGTAGCTCATTTTCCCCCATTTTTGTTTTAATGAGAAATTTTGTCAATGAAATTAAATCAGAATATACTTTATATATATTCCCCAGGGTCTGAGCAGTTAAACTTTTTTTTTTTTAATTAAAAAGAGGGGAAATCAAGACATGTAAACTATTTACTATGCTTCAATCCTATATTCACTAGAGGGAGAATGCAGGGGGCCAAGACTGGTGGGGCAGATAAATTTAAGTCTTACACTGTACATTCTAACTAATTAATGCTGTTAAAGAATCAAAGATTCTGATTCTTTGATTCAGGGAAGTCCAACTCTTGCTGTTTACACTGTGCCTCTCAAAGGGTTCCATAAAACTGATGACTGTGAGTGTAGGGCTCACGTAGCAGTCACCTCAGGAAACCCCTATAGCCGTGGCCTCCACGATGTCACTCCCGAGGACTGCCAAGTACCTGCAGAAGTGAACTCTGTGCCCCCTGCCCCCAGCCCTCCAAGTCTGTGCCTCTTGCTTCTTATTTCTCACTGATTCCTTCAAAGAATATGTCTTCCTTCCCATTTGGAAAGGACTAACATTACCAGGAAAGATAGACGATTACACACACACATATTATCTAGAAAGATCAACTCAACTCAAATATCCCTTATAAAAGTTAAATTATTTCTCACTTCCCATAGTAAGTCATGCCTGGGAGCACCTGAGGGTCTATCATGGTGTCACATGCAGATGAGGCAACTGCCCCATGAGAAGAGAGAGCAGGGCGCAGCCATTCCATCCCACTGCTAAGCAGACATTTCCTCTTAATGCACCAGTGCCTCACCAGCATCTCCTCACACCCACCGCCCTCCTCTGACTTCCATATCACATCTAATAAACCAAAGCGGCCCTTCTCCCAAGATCCCCAGTTCAGGATCCCTGGGCCATCTTTGAGGACTCCTCTTCCTTATCTTCACATCCAGACACTAACTCTGCTTCTTCCCACAATGCCTTCCATCTGCCTCGTTCCTTCAGCTTCCTCAGCCAAGACCCTAGTTCAGGATTTATTATCCACACACCTAAACAAATCCGCCTCTTAACTGGCCTCCTCACCCATCACTCCACCCCATACTTGTTTTGATCAACCCTCTCTGCCAATCAGACACTCAGGGAGTTACAGAATAGAATTTAAACGTCTTTGTCCAGCACTCAAGATACTCTGATTCCAGCCATATCTCTGGCCTAGCAAAACTGGTCTATTCTATTCCAGGGACACATTTATATATGCACTCTTTTATTTCCAAACTATACTTGACATCTTTTTCCTGCATTTGGAATGTCCTTCCCACTTTTCCACTCTTCTTTTCCTTAGATTTTACTCATATTTGAGTGTCCAGCTCAAATTTAACTTCTTCTAAGAAGCCATCAAAACATCAATAGCTATTAATCTCTCTCCTCTGCATTTTCATTCATTCAAAAAACATTTATTAAGTTCTAACAGCATGGCAGGCACTAAGCTAGTTATTGAGTAAAAGGAGATGAAAAATAAAAACCTGTACACAGACATGGTTCTTATTTTTATATTTCTCTCCCTCCATGAGTCACATCTGCACCAGTTAGACATAAACCTTTGAGAGGCTGTATCTCACATGTCTTTATTTTTTTACTCCTTTAACACTCCTGTCATAGTGTCAGGTATGTCACCAAATGCTCAGTAAATCTTTGCTGATTGATTTTTGACTAGTACTTATAGATGGCAATCTACCTACACACATACCCCTTGACCTGCCTGTGACAGCAGTCATTTATACATCCAAGCTAAAAGGGTCATATCTGGAGAAGCTAATCTTTGTTAACACTACGCTCCAAAACCAACAGGGCTAACTGGTCACTTGACCAAAAACAGTAATTTTCCTTCCCATAGAGAATGCAAGCAATTTGCCTTAGGCATTGAGTGCACTTTGTAAAACCCTGATGCAACAGCAAAAGGCACCCTTTTGAATGGGACAGGAGACGGTACAGGTGGTCTCTGCCTTTGCGTGTCTAGGCAACAGAACACAGGTTTGGTCAAAGATTCTCATTCACAGATGCCTTTGATAGTCCTGACAGACTCATAACCATTTCATCTCATATAAATTTAGGAGATATGCAAAAGATCTGTCAAGCATCCAAAATATGCATCAATTCAGCCAATATTTACCAAACACCAAGAAGAGGCAACACACTTTACAGGGAAAAGCATGGGCTTTAGAATTAAGAAAACCTGGTTTTGATTCCTAGATTTACCACTAACTAGTCATGTAGAAAAACAACTGACCTTGCTCAGCTTCAGTCTCCGTCTCTGTAAAACAAGGTTAAGGTCACCTACCTCACAGGGTTGCTATGAGGATTAAATGAGATAATGCATGCAAAGTACTTGGCACCAATAGGTTCATAGGTAGAAAGTTGTTGGTACGGTCAAAGGAGAAAAATAGAGCAATAGTGGCATTTAAAGCACTGGGCTTCGTGCTTAATTTGCACTGCTGTATATTCAACAAGACAAGCTCAAAGACAACCTGACTTGGTGACATAAATAAGATAAATACAAATAAATGTATCTTATACCTTGGGACTACGGGTCTGTCTTTAAAGTCTTTTCTTTGAAAAAAAATTTTTTTTTTAACTTTTCATTTATTTTTGGCTGTGCTGGCCCTTCATTGCTGTGCAGGCTTTTCTCTAGCAGCAGCAACTGGGGGCTATTCTATAGCTGTGGTATGCAAACTTCTCAGTACAGTAGCTTCTCTTGCCATAGAGCTTGGGCTCTAGAGAGTGCAGGCTTCAGGAGCTGCAGCATGTGGGCTCAGTAGCTATGGTTCCTGGGCTCTAGAGCACAGGCTCAATAGTCTTGGCACAGGGCTCAGTTGCTCCACAGCATGTGGGATCTTCCTGGACCAGGGATCGAACCCATGTCTCCTGCACTGGCCGGCAGAATCTTCACCACTGAGCCATCAGGGAAGCCCCGTCTTTAAAGTCTCAAGTAATGTGCAATTCAGGTGTTTCATGGATATCAAAAGCAACATCATGCCGAAGTACTTAATGAAGCGAAACACTCTCCAACTACTATCATGGCATAATCACTTAGTGCTTTCAATTCAAACTGTTTTGGGGGATGTAAGTCAGTCGTGGAACACTCGTGTGTGTGCTCATTCAGTCATTTCTGACTCTTTGTGATCCCTTAAACTGTGGCCAGCCAGGCTCCTCTGTCCATGGAATTTTCCCAGCAAGAATACCAGAGTGGGTTGCCCATTTCCTCCTCCAGGGGAATCTTCCTGACCCAAGGATCAAACCCACATCTCTTGCGTCTCCTGCACTGGCCGGCAGATTCTTTACCACTGCGCCACCTGGGAAGCCAGGTAGAGGATTTGACTGCACTTCCAAGTTCTTTCACCTACTTTACCTTGGGCTAAATGGCTTGTACACTCCTAGAAAGTCACATTGGGTCCAAAAACCAAAGTTGGCTCTTTAGGGAAGATAACACTAGGGATCCAAAACTAGTCTAAGAACTCAACTTCAGGGCTGCTGCTGCTAAGTCGCTTCAGTCGTGTCTGACTCTGTGAAACCCCATAGATGGCAGCCCACGAGGCTCCCCCATCCCTGGGATTCTCCAGGCAAGAACACTGGAGTGAGTTGCCATTTCCTTCTCCAATGCATGAAAGTGAAAAGTGAAAGTAAAGTCACTCAGTCGTGTCCGACTCTTTGCGACCCCATGGACTGCAGCCCACCAGGCTCCTCTGTCCATGGATTTTCCAGGCAAGAGTACTGGAGTGGGGTGCCACTGCCTTCTCCTCAACTTCAGGGCAGGCTCCCGCAAAGAGGACACACCTACCTACCATACAGTAGCCGCACAAATGTTTGCTGAACATAAGAATGAGTTTCAGTTACAGTGAACCTGTACCTCCGTGTAATGTAACACCTGAGATACCAATGCAGTAAATGTTTCTACAAAAAAGAATTCCAATTTTGAGAATCAGAGAAGGAAATACAAATGCCCAGTTTCAATCTCCCCCGAGAATAGAGTACTTGGGGAAAAAAAGTACTGAAAGAGAAGCTGGTGTTCATTCACAAACATGTGCCACTGTTAATGTGACCCCCTTTACACACCCCTTTTTCAGTCTCAGAGATGAGTTTGTACATGGTTTCATCTGTGGGTTTCCAGTTCATACAGGAAGTCAAGGATAAATGTTATTTTTTAGCATCTTGCTAAAAAACTTAGCTCTCTACCTAAGAAGATATTACATCAAGTACTTTTGCACTCAAATCCCAAATTAGAAGACAAAGAAATCTGAAAGGAGAAACTACCCTTTAGAGAAAAGAAAGAGAGTTCTCCTCCACCTTTCTGCAGAGTGGCAGCTATTCCTTCCACCACTCCACATAGCAGTATCTGAGAAGCACAGGGAAGGCTGAAAAAGCTGTGGATGACCTTACTAGAATTTCATGCTTACTTATACGTGTGACTTCAAGCCAGTGCCCAAGCTTCCAATCTCTCAGAAGTCACCCATAAATCAGCAAATGAGACAAGTGCTGCAAATAGCATAATTTCTCATGAGCAAGAATTGTGGCTACGTTGCTAGGTTGGTTTTTTTTTTTCGTAGTTAACAGAGAATGGTAAAACTGTTTCAAATTTCATATGAGAAAATCTGAAATTTACACAAGAGTAAAGAGATAGTATAATGCATCCAGCTTTAACAGTTATCAATATATAGCCATTCTTGTTTTAACTACAGCCTATCCAATGGATTTTTAAGCCAGAATTCATAGCATTTTTTAGAAATACTTCAGTATGTATCTCTAAAAGATAGACTTTAAAAAATCACTACTATGTCATTATCATACATAATTCCTTTACAGCATCAAATATGTTCAAATACACTCCAATTATCCCATAATCTCATTATCTTTTTTACAGTTGATCAAAAACTGAATGTTCACAATGGGAAGAAAGTTAGAGATTGCACTGACCAATTCTACCCAACATGATCCCACTCCCCACCCACCCTTAAAGCAGTATCTCAGCTGTGACACTGCCCTGGAGAAGAAATGTGTGCATTTTGCAGAAGACATGACTCTTAAACTCATGAGCTGATTTGTTTTCCCCCAGCATGTTATTCTATCATCTTTTATCACTTCAATTTTAAAAATTTAGAAGAATAGCTTTGTTGAGATATAATTCACATACCACAAAATTTACCCATTTGAAGTGTACAGTTCAATGGTTTTGAATATATTCACAGGGTTACACAAGTATTACCACTATCTTTAGAACATTTCCACTACTCTAAAAAGAAACCCCACACCGTTTAGTGGTCATTTGCCATCTCCCCTTCCCCAGTCCCTGGAAACCACCAGTCTGCTTTCTGTTTCTGTGGATTCTGCCTTTTCTGCACATTTTTACTCTATACTATGCTGTTTTAAAATTGCTTGGGGGTCTGCCTGCCCCTCAACCAAGGCAAGAACTGTTCTGGAAGGTACTTGGGGTACCTGACACTCATGGAAACAAGATTCCATAGCTGGGGGCTCTCCCTTTTCCCCCTAATTTGGGATCTGAGGATCAGCTGTTTCTTTTCATTTTAGATGTCAGAAAGCCCAGAGGTGAATTTGTTGCCCAACTTTTAAAACATGCAGCATATTATCATAAACATTTCTCTGAACAATCTTTCCCTCCAACCTGAATTTTCCTTTTGTTTTGTTCATATGTTTTTGCTTATATTTCAAGAATTCTTGTACTTTATCTCAAATACACCTTTGAAACAAGGAAAGATTTAAATGCATTACATTTCTTTTCAGATATTCTGATAATATTCTATCATATCTTAAAAGTCTAGGAAAATCTCTCCCATTTGGCTATGATTATTTTCTTTTGATGACAGATGCTTCGGCTGGCATTTTCCAAAAATACTGTCCTAGAACTCCTAATAAAGGAGAAAAAAGGCAGAAAAGGTAATGTGAGTGAGGAAAGTTTAATCCTGTACATACAAAAAGAGGTGTAGGGTGTGGGGGCAGTTCTATAAAGAAAAAGTTGGTGATTAAATGGTTTAGAGAACTAAACTAACAGTATAATGGTCGGGGAAACAGAAAGAAAAAAAGAGACATGGCAGGTATCACCCACTCCTGGGATTATAGCATTTACCAAGAGGAAGGGGTGTGTCTCTGTACTCAAGAGACCAAGAACCGAAGCTTTACCGCTAGACATATGATGCACTCATCCCAATTTCAAGTGCTGGATATTCAGCACATTTTACTCGGTGATATTCATTGTTTTGCTCTTGCCAAAAGAAAAATATTCCGGACCAAGTTAACATTAAAATCCAGGCTTTCTGGGACTTGCCTGGTGGTCCAGTGGTTAAGAATCGGCCTTGCAATGCTGGGGAAGTGGGTTCGATCCCAGGTCTAGGAGCTTGGATCCCACATGTGGTGGAGCAACTAAGCCTGAGTGTTTGCAATGAAGATCCCATGTGCTGCAACTAAGACCCAGACAAGAAATACTAATAAAAAAAGAAAATTCAGGTTTTCCCAAGGAAAAGTTGCCTGGAAGTATCTCTCAGGCAAAAGACATTAATCCTTCCCTTCATGGAGTTCAACAAAATCCTTTCTGCACCCAGGAATGCAATGATTAATCAACTAATTTCGACCCCAGTTTTGTTTATATGTTTCAACCATAAACATTAATTGAAATATTTCCACTGCAGCAGTATCATGCTGGTTTAAACACTGCTGCATAACAAAATGCAAGCATGTTTCAGAACATGAAAGGACAACCTGGCAAAGCAACGCTGCCTGTATTAAATCCCAGGGGACACATAATGGAAAATGTGTTATTCTAGGCTGCACAGCTACTTGACAGCTAGAGCAAGGGTCTAGGACTTCCTTTTCCATGTGAGAAACTACAATAGATATTCCACCTCACTTTGCAGCTTTAGAACAGTTTGCATGAAGACAAATTTGCTTGTTGGTGTCTCTCTGCTGTGTGGGAATGTAGGTTTAACATGTGAAACAGAGACACGCATGTGAAAAATACCACGTCTAAGAGTTACACATGTTTTTGATAGTATTTAAATAGGGGTCAAGTCCTTTGAAGAAGCTTTGCTATAGTAACGGAGGTGAGCATGATAACACATCTAATATGGGCTGTATTCTATTTCAGTTACTGCTCTAGGGGAAAGCAGCCTTTACGTGGGGAAAAAATGACTGGGCAATTTGAGATGTACAAAGGCTATTTTTAAAATAAAAGCTAACAGGTAAAGTTTATCCAAATGTTTTAAAGTACGTATAGCACAGACTGATTTGCACTGGTTCTCATCAGCAGAACTCTCCCATCTTTAATGATGACAACCTCCTGGTTTCTTCAACAATGTTATAGCAAGAAATGTATAATTTCTAAAGAAAGGCTAAGAAATTTCTTAGCCTAGATTGTGGATTCTCAATCCTAGATGCACACTGGAATCACCTAGATGGCATTTTCAAACAGCTAACCTACCCACCCCCACCACCCAAATTATATTTTTTTCTCTTTCTTATTTTTTAAATTATGAAAGCATAACACATTTATGGGAGACTAAAAAAATACAGAACAAAGTTACATACATTTATACTATATATTACAATTATTTTTTAAATAGCTAAATTAAGATTTTTAGTTGGAGTTTCAATATCAAACTCTCAAAAATAGAATGAATATACAGAAAAATAGAAGGATATAATAGACCTGAGACACACCACAAACCAATTCAACATAATTAATATTTATACAATTTTCACACAACAGTAGGATACAAATTCTATTCAATTTCCTAGAGTCTATAAACTAGAAGACACTAGAACATAAACAGGGACAGAAAGCAAGGTGCAAAAATGTCATGATCTAAAGGTACTGAAATCACGCAGAATCTAGTGTCACTGCAGAATTCTGTTAGAAAACAGTATCAAGATATTTGAAAATAACCCACATATTTTCAAGCGCAATTTGACATTTACCAATAGAGATCTTTGACTAAGCCACTGAAAGCCTCAATAAAGTTAGAAGACTGAAAAAACACAGAGGTGACTGCAGAGAAGAAAACATTTAAATGAGAAACTAATATCAAAGATACTTAAACCCCACATACTTGGAAATTAAATGCCCACCTTTAAATGATGGGTGTACCTAAGAAGCCATAAGAAGGGAAATTAGAAAATATTTGTAGAAGAATAAAAATGAAAAGAGAATTCACCAGAATTTGTTGCATGCAGCTGAAGCTTCTCAGTGCAATTAAATACAATGTGGAACCAAGATTCTAATTTAAATGGTTTGGGATTGAGCCCAGGCATTTGTATTTTTTAAAAGTTCCCCAGTGATTCCAAAGTGAGCCAGCACTGAAAGTCAATGGTCTACAGAGATGCTTCAAATAAGCTTTTGCTTCCTTCAAGGCTGAATTTTCTCCCTGCAATATACCTAAAAGGTTTTACTTCAGTAGGACCCTAGTCATTTCATCATTCTAGATATACCTTCAATATTAGGGCTTTTGCATTTTTCCTGCAACCTAGTTATTTATGGGTATATGTGGTTATGTTACTACATTATCATATTTATTACTATGTTACATGCTTAAGCTCCATGGTTGTATTTCTCTCCCTCATTTATTAGGTGATATTAGACAGCTTGAGTCACTGTGCTCAAAGCCTGTGGAAGCTGCAAAGATAAAAAGTCACTCTTGTAGCTATACCTGCAGTCAAGGAACTTAAAACCCAGAATGGAGATAAGACAGGTGTGAGTAACAATATGAGTTAGAATATAAAGTCTATAACAGACATCCAAGATGTGCTAGACTATGCTTGCTCAACTGCAGAACTCAAAAATATTTCTGAAAGATGTATATGAAAATGATAACTGAAGTCATCTCTAGGAAGTGACATAAGGCTTTTGTTGTTTGTGGTTTTCTGTTTTTCCAAGACTTTTACAAGATCACTTGATGAAAAATACAATCCATAGGGTCACAAAGAGACACGACTGAGCATGCATGCACGCACAGACACTCTCTAAAGGTGAAATCAGTTTGAAGAATGGAAAATCCATAGGTAGAAAGGGGCATAAGAAAGACAAAGTGCCAGATGCATTTGGTAACATGAGTGGCTCTGCTATAACATGGAGTGTAGGGCAGAAAGAAGAGGAGGTAAGATGGGAGAGATTGGAGTAACATCACAAAAGCCTTGAATGTCAGGGTGAGGGAATTTATTAGCAACTGGGAGCCACGGAAGGTTTTTAAATGGTACTTTTTATCATCATAAAAATAACATTTTCTTAAAAAAAAACAGTATTATACCTTTTTTCTCTTTTTAAATTATTTTTTAATTGAAAGATAATTGTTTTACAGAATTTTGTTGTTTTCTGTCAAACCTCAACATGAATCAGCCATAGGTATACATATATGCCTGCCCTTTTGAATCACCCTCCCATTTCCCTCCCCATCCCACTCCTCTAGGTTGATACAGAACCCCTGTTTGAGTTTCCTGAGTCATACAGCAAATTCCCATTGGCTCTCTATTTTACATATGATAATGTAAGTTTCCATGTTACTCAAACTCATCACTGACAGATGAATGGATAAAGAAGTTGCGGTAAATATACTCAATGGGATATTCAGTTCAGTTCAGTCACTCAGTCGTGTCCAACTCTTTGCGACCCTATGAATCACAGCATGCCAGGCCTCCCTGTCCATCACCAACTCCCAGAGTTCACTCAAACTCATGTCCATCGAGTTGGTGATGCCATATTACTCAGCCATAAAAAGGAACACATTTGAGTCAGTTCTAACAAGGTGGATGAACCTAGAGCCTATTATATAGGGTGAAGTAAGTCAGAAAGATACATATCATATTCTAATGCATACATATGGAATCTAGAAAAACGGTACTAAAGAATTTATTTTCAGGGCAGCAATGGAGAAATGGACATAGGAACAGACTTATGGACATGGGGAGAGGGGAGGAGAGGGTGAGATGTATGGAAACAGTATTATACCTTTATTGTAAAAATGACTGGCTAAGACCCCCAAAGTAAATAAAAATCACCAGGAAGCAGCTCATCACCAGGAGAAAACCACTGTTAATATTTTGGAACACTTCCTTTCAACCTTTTCACTATGTATATAGCTCTGGAACATCTGTGAGCAGGAATGTGACATCAGCAGGGCTGTGCTTTAGGGAGGCTGGGTTACCAGGTAGCTTACATACCACGTGCACTTTCTGGGAATGCAAGTGACCAGCTGAGGCTTGCAAGCACACATTCTCTGTTTTCCCTTACTTATATTTCCGTACCCACACAAGTCAGAAGAGAGTCTGGCTATTTAGGGCAGACCCACAAACACGTCCTGTAGAGCGGCTTCCCGAGAGGGAAGCCCAGGGTGAAAACCTAGGGGTGAGCACCTATAACAGCATTCAGCAAAGCAGCAAAGACCTCAACGGGGATGGAGAGAATGTTCTTCAAAGTATCCTCAGGTTTCCAGGAAAGGAGGTCCTTATCACAGGAAGAACGAAGAGAACTTTCCTAGAGACCATCCTCACCATGCACGCTACCCAGTAGGGAAATGCCTAAAAATAGGTGATTACTGCATCTAGTGTGTGATAATCATATTACGATAAAACAGCTCATGGTGTGACAGCTACTGCCTATTAGTCAGAATTCATGTCGACTCTGAGATCACAGCTTCCAGAAGAAGCTGACCTATGTCAAAATTCACTGACAGGCGTAATTGGCCAAGCCAGTTCTCACAGCTCTCAGCCTTGCCCCCTCCTCAGAGACAACAGGGCTCCGTGCAGCAGCAGAGGCCAGAAACGGGAAGGAAATTTGCATGCCACTTCTACCCCTCTGAGGTGCTATTATTTTGCTTCCAAAAAGGCCGTGTCCAATGTTTTATTCCTCCCCCTTCTTCCCTTCGCTAATTTTAACTCAATTTCAAATTAATATTTTTCAAGCGATAACTTACTAAATTCCCAGTCCCTCCCACCCCTGTTTACGACTGAGGGATGAACGTAAGCACAAAACATCTTGTGATGGCCTCAAAATAGAAGGCAGGTTTAAAGTTTTATTTTTCTGTCCCAAAGCTGCCAAAGCTCTGGGTGTTTTAACTTCTGCTCCACACCACTGTTTTCTCCCTCTCTCCCACCCAGCTATATTTAGTAAAGCCCAAATAAAAGGGATACAGGCAAAGCAAAATTAAATATAGTTTCTTTGAATCAGTAAACCCCACAGTTAGTCTATATGGCCACAGCTAAGAAAGCAAGGCTCATATCAACACACGCATACTCATGATGTGCACCGTCCCTTCAAAGGTGACCACAGTCTCACCCGTTTCACCAAGTGGCAGGTGCACCCAGGAAGGTAAACACACCTCCCTGCCTTGATCTCCAACCGCTCCCTTCCCTTCCTCCCTGCCATCTCCCTACCCCCACCTTCACTGCCACCCCCATCAACATATCTGCACCACCCTCTACTTTCTTCTGCCCACACCTAGAAGGAAAGGAGAAAAATCGAGAAGGGTACATTTAAATGAATGAAAGCCCAGAGAAGTACTTGAGGGACCAAGAACTTCTAAACGAAGCTGGCTCAGACACCCACTGCTGTAACTGTTGCAACACTGTGCATTTTTACCTCATTTGATTTACTTAAAAACCATCTCAGGTTTTTGTTGATTTAAGGAAATTCTACGGGACTTGTGAACAAGGGCAACATTCTGTTCCCCAATACAAAGAACGAGCCTATAAGAACAGTAAGATTTGGGGAGGTAACTTCCCATCCACAAAGAAGCAAACCTAAAAATCTAAATATACAATATTTCACAGAAGGGAAGAGGATGGGTTTGAGGAGCACAGTCTGTGGAATGGAAGGGTAATGGCACCAAATGCAACTTTCGCTTTTTCCATAAAAGTACCTAACTGCCCTCTGCCTTTCCCCAAACCAAAGGCACAGGACAAGAGAGAAGTGCAGAGATTCTAAAAGACACCTGATGGCTGAGTAGCAAATTCACCTTCACAATGTTCCCACTTTCCAAGTCCAATCTGAAAAGCAATAAAGATAGTACACTATCTAGACAACATCATCAGAGAAAGTCTGTATTTATTTGCTACTATATTAAGGGGAAAAACCCCACAACCGTACATTTTAAAATATTTTAAGGGACTTCCCTGGCGGTCAGTGGTTCAGACCCTGTGCTCATCACTGCAGGGGGCATGGGTTTGTTCCCTGTTCAAGGAATGAATATCTTGCATGCCACATGGTGGCAAAATACATATATTGGTTGTTCAGTCGCTGAGTTGTGTCTGACTCCTTGTGACCGCATGAACTGCAGCACGCCAGACTTCCCTGTCCTTCACTATCTCCTGGAGTTTGCTCAAGTTTGTTGTCCATTGAGTCGGTGATACCATTCAACCATCTCATCCTCTGTCACCCTCTTCTCCTCCAGTCCTCAATCTTTTTCCAGGGTCAGAGTCCTTTCCAGGAAGTCGGTTCTTCACATCAGGTGGCCAAAGCATTGGAGCTTCAGCTTCAGTCCTTCCAGTGAATAGGCAGGGTTGATTTCCTTTAGGACTGACTGGTTTGATTTCCTTGCTGTCATACTGTTGCTAAGTCATGTCTGACTCTTTGTGACCCCATGGACTGCAGCACACCAGGCTCCTATGTTCTCTGCTATCTCCTGGAGTTTGCTCAAATTCACGTCCATTGAGTAGTGATGCTATCTCACCATCTCCCACCCTCTGTCACCCTCTTCTCCTACTGCCTTCAATCTTTCCCAGCATCAGGGTCTTTCCAATAAGTTGGCACTTCCCATCATGTGGCCAGAGTATAGGAGCTTCAGCTTCATATTATTCTTAAAATATGTATTTATATTTTAAGTATAAAATCACAGAACAAGAGTTAGCAAATTATGGCCCATAGGCCAAATTCAGCCTGCTATCTGTTTTTATACAGCCTGTAAGCTAAGAATGTTTTTCATTTTTTAAATGGTTGAAAAAAATCAAAAGAATATCATTCTATGACATGTGAAAATTATATGAAATTCAAATTTCAGTCCACAAATAATGTTTTACTGCAACGCAGCCACATTCATTCACTTACATATGGCCTGTGGCTACTTTTGCCGAGTTAGACAGGTATGAGACTATATAGCCTATAAGCCAAAAACATTTACTATCTTTGTTGTTGTTCAGTTGCTAAGTCACATCTGACTTTGCAACCCCATGGACTGCAGCAGGCCAGCCTTCCCTGTCCTTCACTATCTCCCGGAGTTTGCTCAAACTTATGTTCATTGAGTCAGTGATGGCATATAACCATCTCATCCTCTGTCGACCCCTTCTCCTGCCCTCAGTCTTTTCCAGCATCAGGGTCTTTTCCAATGAGTCAAGTCTTTTACTATCTTGCCCTTTCTATAAAAATTTTGCCAGCCACTGGTCTAAAGATATATCTGGGGTGTGAAAATACCTTTCACTTATTTCATAGTTGATAGTTTTTCCAGGTACATTCACACCCATTACTTTTATCCTTACTCCAAGCCTTTGAGCTGAATAAGCAGGAATTACTATCTCCTCTCTAAAGATGAGAACACACAAGTTTGAATTTACCCAAGGTCATATTGCTGGTAAGTGGCTAGGCCAGAGCTAGACTCCAATTTTCTGACCCTCGTCCAGAGGTGTTCACATTACACAACTCTGTCCTCTTGGATGTAGGCCAACCGTGGCTAACCAAACTCTTTTAAAACATTCTCTCCATATTTGAGAGTTCACCATAGTGTAAAATCCTTCCTTCCTAAAATAGGATCCCAAACACTACACTTCTTAGCACCACTTCCTGCTAGGGTAGAGACATATGAGCGTGAACTCAGCGGTTTCCCGTCTTGGCGGAGGCAGCTCTGGAGGAAGGATAGCGATGGTGGCAGCAGATCCTGTGGCAGACCAATTCAGTGGGATTCCCGGAAGCTCAACCTGGAGTGTGTTTCTTCATCTTGCCCAACGATTCCATGTTCTACTTACATACCTCAGTACATTCTTTTATGCCTAATCAAGCTCCTACAGTTTCTATTTTCCAGAACTAAGATCATGAGCCAATACAATTTAGAAGAAATCTTTATAATACTATTGGTGATGTTGTTCAGTTGCTAAGTCATGTCCAACTCTTTTGTGACCCTATGGACTGTAGCCTACCAGGCTCTTCTGTCCATGGGATTCTCCAGGCAAGAATCCCGGAGTAAGCTGCCATTTCCTTCTACAGGGGATCTTCCCAACCCAGGGATTGAACCCACGTCTCCTGCATTGGCAGGTAGATTCTTCAATGCTGAGCCACCGGGGAAGCACTTATAATACTACAGCGAGTCCTAAAAACTTCTGGGACAACGTCCATCTTCACCAACTTCCAAAATACAGTCTTATTTCTATACTATTACCAAATGTAACTCTTAAAAGCGGGTTATGTGGTGGTCTTCTCCGGTGATCCAGTGGTTGAGAATTCACTTCGCGATGCAGAGAATGTGGGTTTGATTCCTGGTCAGCAATCTAAGACCCCACATGCCGCGGAGAAAGCACTGAGCCCACACACCCTGGGGCCTGTGTGCCACAACTAGAGAATTCATGCACTGCAGTGAAGATCCCGCACACCACAACCACGACCCGACACGGCCAAATAAATTAAAAAAGGGTTCTTCAGTTAAATAAATAAAATCGGAAAACACCAATTAACACAGATTTCTTTTTCTAATTTTTATTATTAAAAATTTTTTACACACTTTTTATTCCTATGTGTACATGCTCAGTCGCTAAGTCATGTCCAACTCTTTGTGACCCCATGGGCTGTAGCCTGCCAGACTCCTCTGTCTGTGGGATTTCCCAGGCAAAAAATACTGAAGTGGGTTGCCATTTCCGTCTCCATAAACTGATTTATTGCAGGACTTCTCAGAGCCTTGATATACATGTACATTTCACAAATCTCCAAGAAAGAGACAAGTATACAACATTTGAAAAATTTATTGGACCACTGAACTATTTTAAAATATAATACCTCACCTTTGATAGTAATACATTTTGGGAAATACTAGTCAATTGTTATCCTCTACCTAGAAAAAAAATTATAGTTCTAAAATATAAAAAATAAGCCCTCTGAAATCAGAAATCCAGCTCCAAATGGTGTTAAGAGTAAAAAAAATACTTTCATACACTGCTGGGGGCTGGTATGTATTAGCATAACATTTTTAGAGAGCAATTTTATAATAACTAGCAACAGTCCCAATATTTATACTTTCAACTCAGTCATTTCACTTCTATAACTTATCCTAAAAAAATAACCTGAAAGGCGGACAAATCTCAGGTCCTCAGTTCTTATGGATGCCTCTGATACTTTATGAAAAAGAAAAACATGCTCTGATTTGAAAAAACACAAAAGAGGGCTGCTTCACTTTTCTATTCAGGTGATAGAAAAAAGGATTTCCTCCTTATAATTGAGGGAAGAGACAAAAGTGCTTTTATATTCTTAGTTGCATTATGACACTATATAAACATTTATTTAGCCTCTACCTTCTGCAGAAAAAGGAAGAAGTTGAAAGTTTAAAACTTTCCCAAGAATATCTCTATTGTTAATTAAAACATCCAAACCAGATGGATACACAGCATCGCCATAAATGGGGCAGGAAGAAGAAACCTGGGTGACATAGACATGTCACCCATAGTTAACATATGCTAAGATGCTGAGCTAACCTTAAGGTTGATGACAAACCACAAATCTTTGGGACAGATGTTTTTACTCTAGGATTCAGGTTAACTTGGTAAAGATCAAGAAAATGACAATGTTAAATATTTGTTTGTTATGTTAATCTAAATACTCTTTCAAAGATTAATGTTATTTAATGGGCTTCCCAGGTGGCTCAGGGGTTAAGAATCCACCTGTCAAGCAGGAGACTCGGGTTCGATCCCTGGGTTGGGAAGAATCCCCTGGAAGGAAATGGCAACTCGCTCCAGTATTCTTGCCTGGAAAATTCCATGGACAGAGGAGCCTGGAGGGCTGCAGTCCATGGGGTCGCAGAGTTAGACACAACTTCCCAACTAAATAACAACGTTACTTAATTCATTCATTAATTATATTTTGTATTATTGTTTATATTAACATATAAATATATTACCACCAATTTTATTTATTATTATTTTTAATATTTATTTGGCTGCATGAGGGATCTCCATTGTGTGATGTGGAATCTCGCATTCCAAAGCATGGATGCAAAGCTATGGCACAAGCTCGGGAGCTGTGGCACGTGGGCTCCCTGGCTGCAGCAAGCAGGCTGCTGTGTGTGGGCTTAACTGCTCCATGGCATGTGGTATCTTAGTTCCCAAACCAGGGATCGAACCAATGTCTCCTGCATTGCAAGGTGGATTCTTAACCACTGGACCACCAGGGAAGTACCAGAACTAGAAATTTTAAGTGGAGGATTAAAAAACCTCAAATTCAGCAATTTGCAGGTTCAGATCATGTGACTAAGGCAGCAATGCCCCCTAGTGGTGGAGCACCACACTTTCACTTTGAGGCTTTTGACAGATGAATAAGCATCTTTAAAAGGTCAAATCCACAAAAATAAAGGCGTGAGGACCCAGCAAACATTTCTAAGAACTGGTAACTCCTAACTGGTGAATGCCATGACCAAACAAGGGTATATTCAGTTTTAAAGCCACTCCTTGACTTGCTCTAAAGTCCATTTTACAGATAGAGAAACCATGGCCTCGAAAGATTAGGAGTGACTGTTTCAATCACAAAACCACACGAACCAAGATCGCTACGTACGTCTCTGCCATGCTTACTGCCTATTAGGCAAAACCCACAAAGTAAGGATGAATGAACCAGCTTTTCTTATTTTATCTTTAACAAAATGTCAGTAGCAGCTGCTATATTTTTCTTTCCAAATTCAGCCCCTGTGAGCCTACACAAACTGCCTAAGGTCCAGGTACCCCCAGAAGGAAAGTTATCCCCTTTCTCCACGTCCTTCAGTAAGTTCAAAAGGGAGGCTGTCTCCTGCTTAGGCTCAGATGCCACGGGAAGCTGTGTCTCACAAGAGGGGAGGCAGTGGTAGGTATATAATTGCTATCAGAAAAGGAAGCCTGTATCTTCATTCTGCAGGAATACAACCATAGGTTAGAAGTCAGGACTGGTCAAGGAGGGCCAGCCAACCCCAGGAACATATCTGGTAATTTATGGGAAACTCTCTAGTTCTCTCAGAGAAAGTGGGATGTGTAAGAGAGGCAAAACCAGGGAACAGAGACCATCATGATGGCCTGTGAAGTAGTAGTGGTCTGTATTTGCAGAGTACTTAATATGTTCCAAAGTATTTTCACAAGTATCTCATTTGTTCCTTCAGTTATGACCCTGTAGAGAAAGTCCCATTTATTCAAAGGCTACAGATTAAGAAGAGATGACTCTGAGAAGCTGAGTGGCTTGTTTGTATAACCTGGCAAGTTAGCAAACTCAAGACTCACCCTGAGGTCTACTGTTTCCCACAGCACCGGTCACATCCAAGTGAAGGTGGCTTAATTAGCAATGAATATAAATTATGAGAGGAGGGGAGCTCCAACAGGCTGTCACAGAGCAGGAAAAAGACACTGGTGACACATGATATTGTGGAAAGGTTTTCAAAGTCCAAGTAATAGTCACAGAAATTAAAAAGCAAGGAAGCCAGAGACCATTTGGAATAGGGAAAAACAAACCTCTGTAAGTTGAAAAGAGACTAAGGTAACCACTATATTACAATTAAAATACATTCCTTATACTCTCTGTAATAAGCAGAAAAATGAGAAATCCATTTTTAGAAAGACTGCTATCCGAAACTGCTAAAACATTTCCTTAAGGAGGCAAACTTTCCCCTTTCCAAAAACCTTCTGGATGACCAAGGTTCGGGCTAAAATCTCAATAATCTCAACCAATGGGTTAATCTCTTTCTGTTCTTCCTGAGCTCCCATTTTTCCTTCCATTTACTTACGTTTGAAGCAGTCTTGTATTTGGAGTTTTTAAGATGGCATATTTCAAATCTTATGAGCTAATTTGCATGGCAAACCCCACTCTTCACAATGAAAGAAAACAATGGAACTGAAAAGTAGCCTATAATAGATACATAATAGTCTATGGTAGTTTCTGAGACACTCAGCAGCTCACACTGCACCCCACACCTTCAGGAACTGCTTCTTCATCTCAGGGGTGGGCTCTTGGAGGCCAACCTTATATCCTGGAACCCTGTTTCTGTGACCATACCCAACTGATTAGGAGGAGACCTCTGTCCCAAACAGCCAATCAGAAACATCTCCAGAACAATTCCTTTTGCTTAGGCTAGCCTGATTCTGTTCCTATGACTTGGAACCAAATGGTTCTAAATTACACATTTCGTGGATTTACTTTCTGCTTCCTCGTGTTGAACTGTTTGCTCAGTGTCTAAAATAATGCTTGCTGTGCTGTACTTAGTCGCTCACTCTTTGCAACCCCATGGACCTTAGCCCATACTAAATACTCAAAAGGTTTGCAAAGCAATATCTATTGTGAAACCTTCTTGGTTTTTCCCATTCTAAGTTTTATTCAGTGTACACTCTATTTGCTTAAGGGAAGTCTCAGTCCTGCCAAGTCTGGTCTTTACATTTACGCACAGTATCTGAAAGATTTTCTATTTCATCCTTTCCCAAGTATCTATTTTCCCTGCTTCTGTTGCTGAGTCTCATCTTCCCTTTGTACATCATCACTTTACTACTATCTCTGTTGTATAGAGTGTACTCTGTTACTATCATCATAACAAGATAATCTCTTCATTTCTCTTTCTTCCCTTCTCTTTTATCCTTCCAAATGTCTGCTCTCAATAATGTCACTGCCCAGGCCGTCTATTAATGAATGGGCAGAAGACCTTGTTCCTGCTTCACTAGCTCCAGGATTTAAATGATGTCAGCAAGGGAATAAAGAGGTGCTCCGGGAAGCCTGATGACTCCATTATGGACCAACTACCTTCCCAAGAGCAGTAAAGCATGTGAGTGCTACCCAGGAGGCCAAGCAATGTCATACACCTCCAAATCCCTTTACAGAAATTAAAAGGCAAAGATCAGAGACGCATACAAACTGCAAAAAGACAGCTGACCAAATCTTTATGCATCCTAGATACCGCTTCAGCTCCTGTAACTGAGCCATTTAACCGCTCTGTGTGGAGATCAGTAAAAAACCATTGGTCCTACATCTCCATATTGTTAAGGGAGAACAATCACTACTATAACACCTAGATTATAGAGGTGGAGTTTCTGGTTAAGATACAATGATCTATTCGACTTTTAAGTGACTTAAAAATGCTAATACCAATTATTCCTAAATAAAATCCAAGTCCAAATCACAGATTTAAATGGAAACATGATTTTTTAAAAAAGATAATTTTTTTGAAGTAGAACATTTTCCCAAATATATGGCACTATGATTCAGTGTTTATGTCTAAAACTACTTAGTTTTTTTAAAAAAGAATAAAACAAAATAGACTTTAAATAAATTTACATTCCCAACATAAAAACTAAGTTTGGGAAGCCAAGGAGAAGCTTATTTATAAGGTGGAAAGAACTACCATCACAAGTAGATAAATGAGCACCTGGCCTTGTCTCTATGGTTTCTTACAATTCCTTTTATCACCTCTTCTTTTCATGCCAACTTCTCTTTCTTGGTTTAATTTCTCAGTGTAATTCCTTAGGCTTAAATACTTAAACTTTTTTTTTTGTATTGTGGAACTGTTAGCTTAATCTTACTCTCCTGCAGTCTGAATAGCATTTCTAAAAAGTGCTCCACAAGTCCTCATGTCACAGTTTTAACGTGTTGAGCACACTCAGGTAGGTGATCTAACAAAGGCAAATGCTTTTCGGCTCTCATTCACCAGCTCGGAATTCTCACTCTGGTCCTCCCTTCCAGGAAGTCCTGACTCTGCTGATTAAGGGGAGAAGCAAATCTCTCTGGATGGGCTGGGGTGAGAGCTGCCTGCCACACTCTACCTCTCCTTAATACAGTGCTAAACAATTTCCTGGAGGAGCTCCAGAATGTGTGTTTTCTAAAAGAGTAAAGAACTGTAGCAGCATCTTTATTCCAGTTCTCATAGCTGGAAGAGTGTGGAGGGTTCAGAGCAGAAGGGAGGGAGCCTGTGATACAGAGCTTACACGATACCACTGACATTCAGCAGGTTTCAAATGTCCTCTTGTTTTCCTCCACCTCTGCAAAATCACAGACTAAGACAGTAAAAGTGACTTCAAGAAATAACTCCTGGGCAAAGCTCTGCCTTCCCACAGATAAACAAGTAAGTCTCACAGACAGTGTTATGTGATGATGAAGAGAGAGTCTGGGTTTAAAGCTTGGCTTCACCACTTACCGGGAAACTCTAGAAGTTACTTAAGCTCTGTGCCTCAGTTTCTTCATTTGTAAAACAAGGATAATGACAGAACTGACTGTACAGGATTATGCAGATGTTTCATGAGATAAAACACATAAAGCATCGAGAACAGTCCCTGGCACGTAAAAGCTCACGTAAATGATGGCAGTAATAGCTGTTGACGTGATCACTATCACTGCTGTTGTTTTCTAAAAGAATTCCAAGAATTGCAATGCCTTCATTCAGCAAACATTTTAATGAGAACCTACCATGTGTGCCACGTATATGGTGCTCAGTACTGGAGAATGAGACTCGAAAGGTGCCGATCCAGATCTTCAAACAGCATTCAATCAAACGTGACAATACATTACAAAGTGCTTATGACAGATAGCAGTACAGGATCTTAAGAAGAAAGAAGCCTGGAGAGGTTTGAGAAAGGCAGGAGGAACCAAACCTGAAGAGGCAGACTGGAGGGCACCAAATGAATTGGAGAGGGAAGATCATTCTGGGTGATGGCAAAACACAGGACTATTAAGCTTAGCAAAGGCAAGTGTATGAAAGGCAAGTGTATGAAAGGTAACCTGAACCTTAGCCTGAAGATAAATGTGGATCCTTGACTTTAGGACAAAGGATCGGCTGGAATGGGATGAATAAGTGGGGAAGGAGACTGAGTGGCAATTACTCCAAAAATAAAAGCCCTTAAGTGGGCAAGGATATATTTAAAAAACTCAAAGTATCTTACAGAAAGGATGGAGCAGAGAGAGTAAACTCCCCAAACATTTAGCAGTTAAAACGGCTGATCTTACTGATTAGATGTGGAGGATTCGAGAGTGGGAAGAGTTAAAGATCAACCAGCACAAAATTATTGATTGGGGTATTGGGGGAATGGTGGTGCAACCGGAATCCAGGCAGAGAGGGTTTTGGGGAGATTATGCCGAGCTTAATCTCAGCAAAAGACTGAAGGCAGAGGAGAAGGGGGTGACAGAGGCTGACTGGTTGGAAGGCATTACCGATTCAATGGACATGAACTTGGGCAAACTCTGGGAGATGGTGAGGGACAAGGAAGCCTGGCATGCTGCAGTCCACGGGGATGCAGAGTCAGACAAGACTTGATGACTGAACAACAGCAATGCCAAGCTTGTTTTTGAAGATGCTGAGTTGAGGTACTCGTGGAACAGTCAAGTGGTGCCATGTGGTATGAGGGAAGTCAGAAACACAGAGTCCATCTGTGGAACCGGGTAAGGGTGGAGATAGAGATGAGCCACTACTGCTCAGGGTGCAGCCAAAGCCACAGAGAAAGGGAGAGGGGTGGAGGTGGCCCAGATGGATGGGTCAGGAAGATGAGAGGACAGGGGAGAAAGAAAGAGCAGAAACAGACTCAAAAGCTGCAATCCAGACCTTCAAACAGCATCCAATCAAATGTGATGATGTATCACCAACATTTTCTCAGAACCGCTGCACTATTTTCATCCTCATCAATCTTGTCAATAACAACTTTTTCAAACATTCCAGTGTTCTTTATTGATATACCATCTGTTTCACAAATATTTGAGGCAACTTAAGGTAAAGACATACAATAAAATAGTGAAATAAAAATGAAACAAATCAAAGCAAGGAAATACGGTATTAGATTAGAAGATTCTACAGAGGCAGGTTGGGGGAGAAAATGGAAAAGGAATACAATTATGCAAGCTAATGGTGACTACAGAGTTGTTACAGTAAAGGTGCAAGGTTGGCTCTGAGCTTTCTAGTGGCCAAAGTAAGAAAAGAAACAGTTACCTTCGTAAGAAGAAACTATACCCTTCCTCAAGAATACCTGATTTGCCCGACTGCCCAGTTAAAAGGAAAATGGCTCCTACTCCACCAAGTTGTTCCAACAGGCAAACACTCGTCCACATAGTTAGATTCTCATTATCAGGGTGGAAAGATATTGGGTTGTCCAAAAAGTTCGTCTGGGTTTTCCCATATTAGTGGAAATCATATTTCCATTAATATAAATCATATTTCCATACGATTTAATATCTTATGGAAAAACCTAAATGAACCCTTTGGCCAACCCAATAGAAAGGGGACTGGACTAGAAATCAGGATACCCAATTATTTATAATACTAGTTATTCTGTTAATCGCCAATCCAAGGCAGATCATTTAAATTCCCTGTGCCTCTTTTCTCAGCCTCTTTTCACTGAGCTAGGGTCAACCAACATTATAGCTTTTGTGTTATCATTCTCCAAGCCAGCATATCTCGACAGACATCACTAATTGATCACAGCACTTTTTTCTCCTGAAGCCTCAACAGACCTCAAAAATCCTGCTCAACAGTGTTCCAAGTACCCACCAATGAATCAACATGGGCATTCTGACCCAAGAGCTGCTTTGAAGTGCCTTCAGTGCCGTTATGACATCAGACACACTACCATGTAATAAGCACGATCTCTATCATATTTCGCGGCATCCTCTCTGAATGGGAAAGGCTAAGGGCAGGGGGTTGACTGCAGCTGCTAAGGTAGGCAGATATGGAACAAAACTCTTTTTGGAGCTATTTTTAAACTTCTAAAAATACTCTGATATATTAAAATTAAAACTCACACAAGTCAAAATACACCACTGATTAAAGTAAAATACTTCCAAGTGATTCACCAAAGGAAATCTAGGAAAGGTGTAACAGCATGTACTAAAATGAAAATGTTTAGAAGCAGCTCAAATTTCAAAGAATCTTTATTTTGTTCTCTTTCAGAATTTGTATAATGGGCATTTCTGCAAAATGCTCTACAGAAAAGGAGAGCAAATAGTACAATAAATCTGGGTGGAGCACCACTCCGTTTCTACAACCATCAACATTTTGCCATAGGATTTAACTTTAAAAGTCAAGCTTGGGTTTCCCTGGTGGCTCAGTGGTAAAGAATCCACCCGCCAATGCAGGAGACAGTTTCAATCCCTGATCCAGGAAAATGCCACAGGCCATGGAGCAACTAAGCCCGTGCACCCCAACTACAGAGCCCACGTGCCGAAACTACAGAAGCAGGTGTGCCCTAGAGACTATGCTGCACAAGAGAAGCCACCACAATGGAAAGCCCACACACTGCAGTGAAGAGGCGCCCCTGCTGCTGCAACTAGAAAGAAGCCTGCGCCACAACGAAGACCCAGCATGGCCAACAATACATAAATAAGTTTTAAGGCAAGCCTTCTGGGACTACAATTCACATTCTGATGGCAAAAGACTGCTTCCTCCAGAAACATACCCAGGTATATGCATTCTGAACACACACATTCATTACAAACAGCAGCTTTCAGACAATATGGGGAAACATACTAGAGTGATATCTGTCCTCTGATTCCTGCTACTCAGAGTGTGGTCCCTGATCAGCAACATCAATATCATCTGAGAGTTAGTTAGAAATGCAGAACCTCAGACCACATTTCAAATTTACTGAGTCATAGTTTGCATTTTAATAAAACCCCCAGGTAATCTGTACAATATGGCTTAAGAAGCACTGGTCTACTCTAGACCACCATAACTGTCCTCTGCAAAGCTTTTCTTAATTAAGTGACTTCAGAGGAGCTGGGCAAGAAACCAAACCATGAAAAATAGTGTCCATTTCACTTGGGAGGGCAATTTGCCATTAACTACTCAAATTTAAAGGTATAGCCTATCCTAAAGGAGATCAGTCCTGGGTGTTCATTGGAAGGACTGAGCTGAAGCTGAAACTCCAATACTTTGGCCACCTCATGAGAAGAGTTGACTCACTGGAAAAGACCCTGATGCTGGGAGGGATTGGGGGCAGGAGGAGAAGGGGACAACCGAGGATGAGATGGCTGGATGGCATCACCGACTCGATGGACATGAGTTTGAGTGAACTCCGGGAGTTGGTGATGGACAGGGAGGCCTGGCGTGCTGCGATTCATGGGGTCGCAAACAGTCGGACACGACTGAGCAGCTGAACTGAACTGAATTTATAACCTAGTAATTCCAATTCTCAATACCTTTACTAGAGAACAGTCACCCATATGGTTAATTCTATCACAGCATTTTGAGGGGATTGAAAACAACCTAACTGCCCACTAGGTGAATGGTCAAACAAATCAGTACAGAACAGTCAGCAGAGGTTCAAGTGAATGAACCAGACCACAGAAAATTCTCCCTAGTCATGTTGAGTGAAAAAAGTAAGTTGCGGAATATACCACTTAGCATAACAACATTTGTTTAAAACAACAGAAAAACAAATGTTTCATTATGTGTTTTCTCTGGATACATATATGCAGATGTAAAGGAAGAGAAAAAATCTGGAACGACAGATAACAAAAGGAAACAGAGGCTACATCTGCAAAGAGATGAAGAGAAGTGGGATGAGGGGCGGAAAGCTAAAGGAGGATTATAATATTTTACGTATTTTCTTATTTTCTTAAAGAGAATGCATTCATGTAACTATCTACTTGTGGGACAAATATTTTATAAGTGGCTATGTGATTTCTTACACCAAATGAGTTTATGTAGAGAAAATGCGGTCACATAGGGTATAGAAAGATGGATAGAAAGTATAAAGACATCTGACAAACTGCAGGTTTTTAGAAATGAGTTTTGTTTGCATGGGCCATTTTCTCTGTTTTCTACAATACACGCATACAGCTGGTATTGAGCTTAGTTTGCACTATTCAAAAATGTCTTCAAAAGTGGTATGTTCATTTTTCTCTGTATTTTTGTATTTCCTTCCTTTGTCTATGATCTATTTGAGAAAAAGTTATATATGTGATTCTTTCTATGGATGCACATTCCAGGTTCCTCGTTCAACAGACAATGATGCACACCAGCTAAATGAATAACTTACAAGCCTATGAATAAAACCTGGTTTAAAAAAATCCTAAGAAGTAGGCAAAGCACATATTGTCCTGAACTTACAGCTCAAGAAACAGGCTCAGAAAGGTTGGGTGATGTGCCCAAGGACCCTCTAGCTAGTAGGAGGCAAAGCTGAGCCTTGGCTCCCACTTGGTGATTCCAAGTCCTCTGTCCTTTCAACTGTACCATATCTGTCATGTCACCGTCCTTAAATATGATACTTAGGTACACTTCTAAGTGTTTTTTAGATAACTTCATATTGAAAATTCTCCTGAGAAATATTAGAATTCAGTATGTACACTTTGGGGATCTCATATCTGATTATTTGAGTTTCTTTTCTAATATCTTGCCTTGACAAGCCCAAGGAGATAAGACTGAAAAATGTACTACCATACTATTCCCATCATGAAGTAGAAAAAGGATGAATTCTAACTACTCTGAGTTTAAAAACCCATCTGTTCTAATTTATAAGGGGAAAAAATAGTATAAAAGTAGACAGATACTATACACCCACCATCTTTAAAGATTATCATAGTCCATGAGGAAAATCCTAAAGAGAGTGTAAACAGTGTTACAGAGTAGAAGGTAAAGGGGGAAATCCAGTTTTCTATCCTTAACAAAGTGAAAGTTGCTCAGTCGTGTCCAACTCTTTGTGACCCCATGGACTATACTATACAGTCTGTGGAATTCTCCATGGAGTGGGTAGCCTTTCCCTTTTCCAGGGAATCTTCCCAACCCAGGGACTGAACCCAGGTCTCCCACATTGCAGGCTGATTCTTTACCAGCAGAGCCACCAGGGAAACCCAAGAATACTGGAGTGGGTAGCCTATCCCTTCTCCAGGGTATCTTCCTGACCCAGGAATCAAACTGGGGTCTCCTGCAATTCTTTACCAACTGAGCTATTAGGGAAACCCCTCCTTAATAAAGGAAAGTGACCAAATACCTGAAAGCTTTTCATGGGAAATAGTTGCAATCTGACTAATTGGCTTTGTGAAGTTAATTTTTTTTTTTTTAAAGTGTAAAGTTAACAAGGTTAAAAGCTCATACTGGACTTTAGATAACAAGATAATACAACTGACTTCTTGATCCTCTTAAGCACTGTGGCTAGAGAGGAGCTACTCTGGACACACATGCATGCCTCTATTTATAGCTGCGAGCACGAAGTCTGATGGGAAAAGCTCCTAAACCATTTAAAAATCAAACTATTTTAAGTATCTCACAACTTTCTAAGAATTTATTTTTGTTTGTCTTAATATTGTTCCCAAAAGTTGGATCATAAATTGTATGTGTGCGCTTCTGCACGATTGTGTATGTTGACTTTTGAGAAATGTGCAAAATGAGTGGGTTTGAAGCATTAAAGGGTCTATGGAAAGGCTCTAACCAGAGCTCTGTTTGTGGGATAAGGTCCTGGGGGCTCATGGTATGACTAAGAAGTGAATTCACTGCCTAAAAAGTACTTTAAAAAAAAAAAAAAAAGAATCAGGCAGAATTTAAATATTGTTAAAAAACATGAATCAAGTACAGCTCATTTCAAATATTAGGCATATTTCCCATAACCATTTAAAACATATACATACTGACTCTGGGAACTTGCTAAATTTAAACCCTGACTCAGTAGAGAAAGACAAGTCCTGCTTTTTTCTTTTGCGGAGGGAAGAATGGGAGATTGCCCCAGTAGAGAGGACTTTTAAAATCACCCTCTATGTGCCAAGAACTTCACATGCCAGGAACTTTTTAATTACGTAGAGAATTACTAGCCCTACCCACTTTCTTTTGAACACGTAAAAACCAGTTGAAGACATTTAAGACCTGCTTGGGATCACAACTAATTTCCCACATTGGTCTGTTTGACTATCCCTTCTTTCTATCACACTGACACTCCACTAGGCCAGTGGCACCACTTGTTTGCACTGGACAGCCCTAAAAGGGGTTTTACTGAGGATCTCGTCTCTGCTTGGAATTAATCTTTTGATCATGTCTTTCTCTAATGTGCCATGTTTTTAAAGGTCACACTCATTTATACAGAAAGTTATATTACCACCCACTAATTTTGAAAAAGAACCCTTGAAAAGGGCTTTCCACCCCACCATGGCACTTACAAGGTGGTCATCAAAAAATGGTTATTCCTAGTAATTTTATTCCATCACTGGGAGC
Source organism: Ovis canadensis (assembly GCF_042477335.2). Taxonomy (NCBI): domain Eukaryota; kingdom Metazoa; phylum Chordata; class Mammalia; order Artiodactyla; family Bovidae; genus Ovis; species Ovis canadensis. The sequence goes on along the minus strand of NC_091245.1, from coordinate 204,644,030 downwards.
TCAGAATGTAAATTAATGGGCACAGCTACACTGGTCTTGTCTGAAAATAGCTACATGACTAACTGTGTCCACACAGTGACTAGAGTAAGTTAAAATACAAGACTCATGGGTTGCAGAAACTCTGTAGAGGGAACCTTCATAAAGGTTGACCAGGACCCCAGGCTGAGGGCTGGGAGGTAGAGGTCACTGGCTTTCTAGTTCGGTCACCAATAGCACCCATTTGAGATTTCTACCACCAATCTTATTGTGATTATTGTTTTAAATTCTATCTTAAGGAACACATATGAAGAAGTTATGCAGTAGGAATTAACCACCTGTCAGCTGTGGGCCTTGTGTTATCAAACTGGCAGGCTTGACTCAATTAGTAATTGTAATTAATTATATAACTTTTAGTTCACCTTTAATTCCACTAAAATGCATGGTGAAACTAGGCCATTTATGAAGGTTTATGCATAAAAGGACAATGATCAGGTTAAAGGTTATCATACATTTGATTCAGATTTGAGATACACAAGACACTTATAATAAACTAAGAGTGGACCTTCTTGCTCCATGAACAGCAATAAAAATTAAGCGTGCCCTTCACATATATAGGTTTAGAACATTTGGATTCTTACTGAAAACAGACTGATGCCTTTGCTCTGGGAAGGCCATGAAAGGCCTAATTCCACCCCAGCCTCAGCAGGGAGAATGTGATGGTTTTTTCCAGGACTACAGGGAGCCCTGTGGAGGTGAAGGGCTTACAGTGGTGGGAAGCCTCAGGGCCGCTGAGATTGCCACCGTCAGCAAGTGGAGTTCTCATCCTTGAGGGCAGGACAGAAGGTTCTCAGAGAGCCCAAGCTAGCCATTGGTTACAAACTCAGGGACATGAACCAGGGCTGTCACTTTGTCACTATAACCACAGGCCACTACCTCTGCACCTGGTTCTTGGTTTACATCACTTTATGCGGAAATATCTCAATTTTCAAGATCTGATTGGCCAAAGTGGCTAACACCTGTCTGTGCAACAGCTCTCCATCTATGATATAAGTCATCCCAGCAAATCAGAGTAGTGGGCTCAGGGTACAGGATGAATGTAGTTCATTCTTGTGGAATGTCAATTCCATGTAAAGTTTTAAAACACTTTTGATATGTTTATACTAAAGCAAACTCATATATAGTGGGGTCACATCACCAGAAACAGAAATGTTTAAAAAAAAATACAAGAAGGGACAAGTTTTATGCTCACAGAGATGACTTTGGTGGCTACCACCTCATTACCCTGGGGAATGTTGGTAGAGACAACCAACACTGTTGAGGAACACTGGCCGGCTGGATCTCTACACTGCTTCTTCAGGGTCTAGGCTGGAATGGAAGCTCCCTCTCCCCAGACACTTTCCGCTCCCAGCCCAGCAGAAGGCATGAATCCTTGGCACTGCCTCTTTCATTATCCTCCACCACACTATGCTCTAAGTCAACCACAGGGCTGGGCATGACTACATCAGTACTGGCTAGGTTGTGAAGACTGTCCAGGACACCGAATGCTGTATAAACAGCCTCTTGTTATCGATCATCATCAAACCTTGCAACAGCGGTAGAAAAACAAAGTGGTACTGGGGATCAAGGTGGGACATGGGGAACTGTATCTACAGGAATGAGTGTGTGAGCGAGAACAGCTGGGATGAGGAAAACTAACAGAAAAAACTAACAGAAAAAAATGAGGCATGTGCAGAAATAGCAGTGGTACAGCCAGCACCAGAAACACAGTCACTAAGCACCCCATCACATGCCAGGCACTGGAGACACAGGATACATAAGTCGCAGCCCTTGCCTGTGAGGTAAAATCAGGATGACTTAAGTCTGAATTTCAGTGGCTGTTGTCAAAATCTGTATATTATAAGTCCAACTTTATTTTTCAGGTAATATAATGATGTGTCTGTGCTTTCTTTCCAATTTAGAGCTGGCTTAATGGTAAGGAGCCCATCCCCATGGAGATGGGGATTAGAGGTCTTTATACTGCAACACCTACATTCATTTTATTGTGTCAATAACAAACATTAAGAAAAAATAAGAATTTTAGTCTAATACGCAAGAAGCATCTGTCTGCTATGAGAGATTAATCATTTGACAAACTTCTTAAAGGTTAAAAAGAGTTTTCTTTTTGATTTCCAGTGCTGTAGGGTTTGCCATGAATGCAACTTCTGGACCGAATGGGTCACTGAACTGGATCAGAAGTTTCATTCATTCAACTATGCTGTAACAAGTTTAACGGCTTGAAGAAAATGTTCTAGATCCTCGGCTAAACACTAGAATACTCAGAGGCTAGTAAGCCATATGTCCCGTCTTCCAGAATTTAGTCTCAGGCAGTGCTTCACAAACCTTTTTTCATTACTGTTCCTTTAATGAGCCTAACTGTGTTGACATTTGTTCTCGCTGCTCCTCCCTGCCTCCCAGCCCCCAAGAAATGTTAATGTTAGAGATACACTATACATCTGTTTATATATTGTGGTTCTTTGAAAAGCTGCAAAATATACAGTATCTGAGATTTCTCACCTTCCAAAGACCAATATCACCCCAATTAGGAGCAACATAGCCCGATTCAGAATTCCTGATCTAGGGTAGATGTTTATATACCCCCCATAAGATATGTGAAAGGGTATGTACACACACACAAACATTTTAAAATGAAACTATTGAAGGACTCCATGATTTAAAAAAAAGGATATGGGATCTAAAACAGGGGTCAAAAAACTTGTTCTATTAGGACCAGACTGTAAATATGTATTTTAGTTTTGGGGGGGCTAAATACTGTCTTTGTGGCATATTCTTCATTTTGTTTTTGTTTGATTTGATTTTATAACCCTTTAGAAATATAAAAACCTTGCTTAATTCAAGGACCCTACCAAAACAGGCTACCGGCCAAATCTGGCCTGTGGGCTAGAGTTGCTGACTCCTGATGTACAGGGATAACAGCTAACATTTTTTGAGATCCTACCATTTATTAAAAAGTAACTGTCTGTAGTATGGTGGCTGCCAGGAGCTAGAAGGAGAGGGAACTGGGGAGTTATTGTTAATGGGTATAGAGTTTCAGTTTTGCAAGATGAAAAGAGTTCTGGAGATGGATGGTGATGATTGGTTGCACAATACTATGGATGTATTTAATACCACTGAATTGTACACTTAAAAATGGTTAAGAGAATAAATTTTACATTGTGTTTATTTTACCACAATTTAAAAAAAACGGTAATTTTTTTCCTTAAAAAGTTTAACTTTCATGTAATACTCACCCTAAAACCATATAAAGTAGATATCTTCATTTTATAGCTAACAAATATGAGGCTAAAAGAGCTCTGACAAGTTGCCCAAGTTACAAAGCTGGCCACTGGAGCGCTGAGGTTTGAATCCTTGCCTGTCAGTTTAAAAGACTGAGCTCTTAGTCATTCTCACCATCAAGTACTCCTTTTATTTATTTTCTCCAACAGATGCCATATTTCAAAAGGTTTTATCTGCTAAACAAACATCATTTACTAATACTTTTTGTTTCTTAAACAGTTCTCCTAAAATACATATCTGACAATCAGCGCTTTAGATCCATTTATGAATCAGTCCATTCTTAAAAGCTCTGAAGTGATATGATTTTATCCAAAACTAAAAGAAATTTGTTGCTCTAGTTAGCCTGCCTAGATTTTCCCTTAAATTATAAGTATAAAGTTCATGAGGGGATTTTCCTCCTCTCTCTGTTTCATGCCACCATCCTCAGTTCCTGAGACTGGGCGCAATACCTACAAATTCAAAGAAATGCTCACACTTCCTTACATCTGGGTCCTTTGCATTTAGGAGACCTCATGATGTACACGAAACAACAGAAGGCAGATGGAATCGAGAATCCCTTTCAGTGCTCACGTTTTATGATTCTATGCCTCAATATACATATATTGTCGGTATTCATTTAGTCAGTCAACCATAATTCTTGAGAACACACTATAGCACACAGTGCTAATCTGTGAAAACACAGAATAAAATGGAAGAGAAACTTAAAGTTCGTTTGGGTATAAAGTCTAGAACTGGACAAAAACAACAGAAGAAAGACTTTAAAAGATTTTCAGTGAATTATGGAAAGAATTTTCCCAGTTGTTGAAACTGAGTCCCACACGAACTGAAAAAGCAAAACACTGCTATGGCTGCCTGTTTGTAACAATTCTCTCACGCCGGTGTCTGCGCGACCTCCCTGGGCAAGTGACACAAGCCTACCTTGTCTGTACTCTTGGCTGGCTGAGCTGTCCCGGACACATAATCTATGTCAGGACAATCAGAAATCTTCCCTGGGGGGAAGGGATTCTGTTTCTTCCCAATCCTAGGCTGTAAAGACATCTATAGACTGGCCTTGACCAGGGTACCTCCTTCCATGCAGAGGAAGCCCGTCTGCAGTAAGAAAAAGATGAAGCCGACATTAAAGACAGGGACAAAAGGCGGAGAGAAAGCATGCAGGAGCCAGATACTCAGCTGTGTTCAAGTCCCTGGTTCTCCGGGTCCTTAAAACCCACTTTATCCAGCTCATCCTGCACTGTGGTTAAGCAGGCAAAACACTTCTCTTCGTCTAGCTTAAGCAAGTTTCTGTTACCTGCAACCAGGAATCTTAACGCACAGGCTGAGGAGGCTGCCTGACCTGGAAGGACCAAGTGCGTCATCCCAGAGAAAGTAGGCTAAAGGTAACCAGCTCCTTGGCCACCCTGAGCTGTTCCTCATCCTTCCTGGAGTTTTCAGCTGAGAAACTAGGTTAAACCTCTTTGCTTACCAGGTGTGCACAAATCTCTTAAACAGGCAGATCTGACATAATGTACTGTAAGTATTTTTGTTTTTAGACAGAAATGAGTAACCCAAAAATCCTCAAACAGAATTATTTTTATCTTGAAAGCCCCTTTACATTTTATAGAGCATCCAGAAACAAGTGTGAAAAAAGGCTTCAGGCTATACATAATAAAGAGCTTTCAGGGAACTGTTAAGAACATAATCCCTCCAAATAGCTCATGTAAATTATATAATCTGTGGAAAGAAATCTTGCACCACAAAGAGAATGACAAGAAAAGTTTCATTTTCTTCCAACCCAGCCACCAGCCCAATCACCCTTTATTTTGCTGATTTTATAGTATAATCATTTTCCATACCTTTCCTTCTCACAACTTTTTGTCCCCATGTGAAACTAGATGAAATTACTCACTAGTAAATACTCTCAATTTTACCTAAGACTGGGGAGCTATGAATAAAAACAATATGCAACTAAATTAATCACCAGGCACAAGGAAAAGCGATCTGTCACCCTAATAGAAAACTGAGAAATAATTTATTAGTAGAATATTCGGAAAAGGTCTTTTTTAGTATCTCAGATTACTACTTTAAGAGTTTAATAGAAGGTAACTAAGAATCACTCTCTAATCAAAGACTATGTAAAAGAAAACTGCCCACATCATGTTTTTCACTAGTTTAAGAACAATTCTGAATAACTGTAAAAGCTGACTTTTTCATCACTGATATTCAGTGTAAGAAAAGAGATTTTGCCACCAGAAACATACGCTATTCCAAAGTTAGTCTACATATTGCTAGAATAGCAGCAGTTTACAGAAAATAGTCCCATTAGACCTAGTGAAGTGGCCTTCTGACAATGGTCAGATTATAAGCTGTGAAACTGCAGTGGTCCACTGCTCTGGTAGCACCTGGCACATAGCAGGTGGTCAACACATGTTTAGTGAATAAGTAAATAAAGGGATCAGTAAGTAAATTCAGCGCTAATAAAGAGCTCAATATAAGAAAGTTGTTAAGCAACTGACAAAGATGAAAACAGAATGTAAAAGTTTCTCTCCTAAATTCAACCTAATTCATCAAGTACTGAGCGGCAGGTCCTCTGTGCCAGGCACTGGACTAGCAACTGCCGACACACAGATAAAGAACTGAGCCAATGCATGTCAGAGTGAGCTGACATCACGAAAAGGCCCAACTTTCACAGGACCTATCAGCTTACGAGGAGGTTCACCTTTAGTGACACTGTCAAGGTGGGAAGAAGGGAGAAAATACCATGAGAAACTGACGTGATCTTTAAATAAACCTAAGTATCCTAACTAGCCATTACAATGTAAGCCCTAAAAGCATACAGTATCACACAACCTTTTCCCATAACATCATTTCTATAGAATGATACATTTCAACAGGGATACTATAACAGGGATAACAAGTTCCACGTTCCTAATTCTTCTCCTTTCCTACCACTAGAGCTTTGCTCAGGCAGAGGTGCAGGGAAAGAGAAGGAATAAAGGGAAGCTTTAACAATGAGTTTTTCTAAAAGGGGAAAATGAAAGAAGGAAAGATGGGGGAGGTGGTAATATTCCTATATATGTATAAATAATATTGCTCATCTGTGTGTCTAAAGATGGGAGTGGCTACAGCTTTAATTCTGAATCTCACGATACCCAGGCGAACTTTTTCACACTGAATTCCACCTACTAAATTTATTACCATTATTACCATCTGTGTGAATGAATGATCACATGGACAAAATCACTCATAAATTATTACAAATCCTGTTAAAAAGCAGATTATCACTTTATTGGTTTCAGTTCACCTCAGTCGCTCAGTCGCGTCCGACTCTTTGTGACACCATGAATCACAGCACGCCAGGCCTCCCTGTCCATCACCAACTCCAGGAGTTCACTCAGACTCACGTCCATCGAGTCTGTGATGCCATCCAGCCATCTCATCCTCTGTCGTCCCCTTCTCCTCCTGCCCCCAATCCCTCCCAGCATCAGGGTCTTTTCCAATGAGTCAACTCTTCGCATGAGGTAGCCAAAGTATTGGAGTTTCAGCATCAGTACCAGTCCTTCCAATGAACACCTAGGGCTGATCTCCTTTAGAATGGACTGGTTGGATCTCCTTGCAGTCCAAGGGACTCTCAAGAGTCTTCTCCAACACCACAGTTCAAAAGCATCAATTCTTCAGCACTCAGCTTTCTTCACAGTCCAACTCTCACATCCATACACAACCACAGGAAAAACCATAGCCTTGACTAGACGGACCTTTGTTGGCAAAGTAATGTCTCTGCTTTTGAATATGCTATCTAGGTTGATCATAACTTTCCTTCCAAGGAGTAAGCGTCTTTTAATTTCATGGCTGCAGTCACCATCTGCAGTGATTTTGGAGCCCCCCAAAATAAAATCTGACACTGTTTCCACTGTTTCCCCATCCATTTCCCATGAAGTGATGGGACCAGATGCCATGATCTTTGTTTTCTGAATGTTGAGCTTTAAGCCAACTTTTTCACTCTCCTCTTTCATTTCCATCAAGAGGCTTTTCAGTTGCTCTTCACTTTCTGCCATAAGGGTGGTGTCATCTGCGTATCTGAGGTTATTGAGATTTCTCCTGGCAGTCTTGATTCCAGCTTGTGCTTCTTCCAGCCCAGTGTTTCTCACGATGTACTCTGCACAGAAGTTAAATAAGCAGGGTGACAATATACAGCCTTGACATACTCCTTTTCCTATTTGGAACCAGTCTGTTGTTCCATGCCCAGTTCTAACTGTTGCTTCCTGACCTGTACACAGATTTCTCAAGAGGCAGGTAAGGTGGTCTGGTATTCCCATCTCTTTCAGAATTTTCCACAGTTTACTGTGATCCACACAGTCAAAGGCTTTGGCATAGTCAATAAAGCAGAAATAGATGTTTTTCTGGAACCCTCTTGCCTTTTCGATGATCCAACGGACGTTGGCAATTTGATCTCTGGCTCCTCTGCCTTTTCTAAAACCAGCTTGAATATCTGAAGTTCATGGTTCATGTACTGTTGAAGCCTGGCTTTTTTTGAGCATTACTTTACTAGCATGTGAAATGAGTGCAATTGTTTGGTAGTTTGAGCATTCTTTGGCATTGCCTTTCTTTGGGATTGGAATGAAAACTGACCTTTTCCAGTCCTGTGGCCACTGCTGAGTTTTCCAAATTTGCTGGCATATTGAGTGCAGCACTTCACAGCATCATCTTTTAGGGTTTGAAATAGCTCAACTGGAATTCCATCACCTCCACTAGCTTTGATGCTTCCTAAGGCCCACTTGACTTCACACTCCAGGATGTCTGGCTCTAGGTGAGTGAGCACATGATCAAGGTTATCTGGGTTGTGAAGATCTTTTTTGCACAGTTCTTCTGTGTATGGTTTTCTGCCACCTTTTCTTAATATCTTCTGCTTCTGTGAGGTCCATACCATTTCTGTCCTTTATTGTTCCCATCTTTGCATGAAATGTTCCCTTGGTATCTCTAATTTCCCAATAGAACTATTAGGTTGGTGCAAAAGTAATTGCAGTTTCACATTGTTGATCTTTGCCATCTGATATTGGAATACAACAGTCCATGGGGTTGCAGAGAGTAAGACACAACTGAGTGACTAACACTTTCCCTTTTTCACTGGAATACATTCTTAAATAAACATGGTTATGTTATACATCATTTTAATGTGCATTTCTCACTTTATGCTTTTTTGCTGACTTATTACTTGCTGTTTATATTTACTTTAGACTATAGAAATTATTCTCTCCCCCCCCCCAAAAAAAAAGAAAACAGTGACAGACTTTATTTTCTTGGGCTCCAAAATCACTGTGAATGGTGACTGTAGCCATGAAATTAAAAGACACTTGTTCCTGGGAAGAAAAGCTACCACAAACCTAGACAGTGTATTAAAAAACAGAGACATCACTTTGCTGACAAAGGTCCGTCTAGTCAAAACTATGGTTTTTCCAGCAGTCATGTATGGATGTGAGAGTTGGACCATAAAGAAGGCTGAGCACTGAGGAACTGATGCTTTCAAAGATGGAGAAGACTCCTGAGAGTCCCTTGGATAGCAAGGAGATCAAACCAGTCATTCCTAAAGGAAATTAACCCTGAATATTCATTGGAAGTACTGATGCTGAAGCTGAAGCTCCAATACTTTTGGCTACTTGATGCAAAGAGCCAACTCACTGGAAAAGACCCTGACACTGGGAAAAATTGAGGGCAGGAGGAGACGGGGTCAACAGAGGATGAGACAGTTGGATGGCATATCTAGTTGGACTGACTCAATGGACATGAGTTTGAGCAAACTAGGAGATAGTGAAGGACAGGGAAGCCTGGTGTGCTGCAGTCCACGGGGTCATAAAGAGTCAGACACGACTTAGCAACTGAACAGTAACAACAAAGAAATGATGCTAGACAAAAAGCAAATTCAAGTGATATTTTTATTCGAGTTCAAAATAAGTCATAAAGCAGAGGTGACACCTCGCAACATCAACAACGCATTTGGCCCAGGAATTGCTAATGAACGTACAGTGCATTAGTGGTTCAGGAAGTTTTGCAAAGGAGACGAGAGCCTTGAAGATAAGGAGCATCAGTCAGTTCAGTCACTCAGTTGTGTCTGACTCTTTGCAACCCCATGGACTGCAGTACACCAGGCTTCCCTGTCTATCACCAACTCCCGGAGCTTGCTCAAACTCATGTCCATCGAGTCAGTGATGCCATCTCATCCTCTGTCGTCCCCTTCTCCTCCTGCCTTCAATCCTTCCCAGCATCAGGGTCTTTTCCAATGAGTCAGTTCTTCACATCAAGTGGCCAAAGCATTGGAGCTTCAGCATAGTAGCTGACTATTGGATGTTGACAAAGACCAACTGAGAGCAATTATCAAAGCCGATCCTCTTTCAACCATACAAGAAGCTGCTGAAGAACTTAACATCGACCATTCTAGCATCATTCAGCATTTGAGGAAAACTGGAAAGGTGAAAAGGCTCGATAAGTAAATGCCTCATAAGCTTACCTCTAATCAAAAAAAAATGTTTTGAAGTGTCTTCTCTTATTCTATGTAACAACAATGAACCATTTCTCAATTGGATTGTGACATGTGACAAAAAGTGCATTTTATACAACTGGTGATGGCCAGCCCAGTGGTTAGACCTAGAAGAAGCGCCAAAGCGCTTCCTAAAGGCAAACATGCATCCAAAAAAGGGCATGGTCACCGTTCGGTGGTCTGCTGCCTATCTGGTCCACTACATCTTTCTCAATCTGGCAAAATCATCGCATCTGAAAAGTACACTCAGCAAATAAAGGAGATGCACTGAAACCTGCAGTGCCTGAAGCTGGTACTGGTCGACAGAAAGGGCCTACCTCTTCTCCACAGCAACACCCAATCACACAGCACACAACCAACGCTGCGAAAGCTCAACCAATTGAGCTATGAAGTTTTGCCTCATCTGCCATACTCAACCTGACCTCTCACCAACCAACTATCACTTCTTCAAGCATCTTGACAACTTTTTGCAGAGAAAACAGCAAACAGCTCCTTCCACAACCAGCAGGAGGCAGAAAATGCTTTCCAAGAGTTCACTGAATCCTGAAGAAGAGATTTTTATGCTACGGGAATAAATAAACATTTCTTGTTGGAAAAAATGTGTTGCTTGCAATGGTTCCTTTTTTTCTTAAAAAGATGTGTTTTGAGTCTCGTTATATGATTTAAAATTCACAATCTGAAACCACAATTACTTTTGTATCGACCTAATAGTAGTATTAGACTCTTGTGATAGTTCCTGAACCACCTAAGACCGTCTTACAACCAGCCTATCGCTCTTCCTCCTCTATCCCAGCTAGAATGCTCTACTGTTCTAACACATAAAGCCACTGAGGAATTGTTCTACCCTTTGTAATGGTTGTCACAAACATGGCTCAATCATCACAAAACTGTTCAGATCTCAGCTTTACAGAGAGGAAAATTACAAACAGCGCCAGCGAGTGGTTCTACTACTGCCTTCTTGAGTTGGAGATAATCTTTCAGTCTAAGTTACTAAGTAGCACAGTTATATGCCCTCCTGTATTAAGAAGTATGGTACAGCAGAAAGTCTATAGGCTTTACAGTCAGATCTAAGTTCAGATCTAAGGTTTCTTGCTGGTGGCCTTGGGGGAGAGTGACAATCTCCCTGAAGCCCAGTCTCCTCTTCTGAGGAATAAAGTTGCCATCACTTGCTCCACCACATAATGGAAAGATGAACAATAATTCACATAAGCAAGTAGCCCAGTTCATCACCTCTATTTTTCATGCCAGGCTATCTACACCTCCACTCACTCAACACATCCATGAGCTGCACACACATGGCACTCAGAAAGTGTTAAAGGTAAGTTTCAGCCCATCATTTAGTCTGTGTGTGCTTGATAAAAGCAAAGCTCCAGTCTATGTAAAACCTAAGAGGGAAGATTAACTTGGTACCAAACTATATACTCCAAAGCCAAAAAGAAACAACTCAGCCTCTGACCAATACCATTCTACCTTCTGTGCCTACAGATCTGACTGCTCTAAGTGCCTCGTGTAAGTGGAATCACACAGCATTTGTCCTTTTGTGACTGGCTTATTTCAGTCACATAATGTTTTTAAAGCTCATCCATGTTGTAGCATGTTTCTGAATTTCCTTCTTTTTAAGGCTAAATAATATTCCACTGTATGGATATACCACATTTTGTTTACCCAGTCATACGTCAATGGACACTCAAGTAGGAGAGAACCTTTTCCACAGATTACTGAAAATAAAGACAGATTGGACGGAATGGCCCCCATCTTGAAGGCAGTGGTGAAGAAATTGATTTCTGATGCCACAAGTGCTTAGTCAAAAGAGAAACAGCCCTAAACTCAGGGCTGATGTCAAAGCAAGTACAGGACCCCAAGATATAGCTCTGGAATCTGACAGTCTGTGGAGTTCTGGTCCTGATTATAGAACACTGAGGCAAAATGGACCGATTAAAATGTTTACTGTATTTTCAAACATGCCTAAGACAAGGGTTGGCCAGAACGAGCTCTGGAGAACTGGTCTGCCCTCATACTGCAGGTGTACCAGGCTCCTTATCTTCATAAGCAATTGTTCCTAAACAAGCATTTCTTTGCTAAGGACCTGAGCACTCACAGAATTCCAGAGCAGGCAAGAAGGCTGGAGATGGACCAGCCTACAGCCTCACTTTACTAATGAGAAAACTAATGGCCAGATGAGAAGGTCACAGAGCTGAGTAACAACAGACAGAGAACTAGACAGAACCCAGTTCAGTGTTCCTCCCACCAGACTCATCTCATTCAGGTATCAGTGAACAGCCAGAGTTCCCTTCCTATCAATGTCTGCTTGTTTTTAAAGCTTTTCAAAGGCTTGACTTTGTTTAGAAGTCACCTCCTTTTTTTTTTTCCCCAGCCCATTTTTATTGTGATAAAATACCCATAACATAAAACTTACCATTTTAACCATTTTTAAATGACACAATTCAGCAATATTACAACTGTAATACAATCACATTGCTGTGTACCCACCATCATCACCATCCATCTCCAGAACTTCCCCTTTTCCCAAACTGAAACTCTATATCCATTAAACAGTAATTCCTCAGCCTATGGAAACTACCATTCTATTTTCTGTCTCTATGAATCTGACTACTCTAGGTGCCTCACATAAGTGGAATCATACAGGATTTGTCCTTCGGGGTTGGCTTCCTTCACTCAGTGTATCTTCATTCATTCATGTTGTAGCCTATGTCAGGACTTCTTTCCTTTTTAAGGCTGAATAATATTCCATTATATAGCAACACATTGTACATACAGATGCACATTTTATCTTTTAATCTGTTAATGGAGACCTGAGTGGCTTCCAGCTCTTGACATTTGTGAATATTGATTGCTGTTATGAGCGTGAGTATAAATCTCTATTCAAATCCCTGATTTCACTTATTTGGAGCATATACCCAGTAGTGAAATTCCGGATCATACGGCACATTGGTCCTATTTTGAAATGTGGTCTCTCTCAAAGGAGACCAAATAGAGACTAAATCATCTTGGTTGGTGAATTTCTTTAAGAAAATGAAAAATTATTGAATATTTTGTTCCTGAACTTAGCTTTACTTAAAAAAAAAATTTATGAGAAAACTTTTGAAGATTATGTGAGCTAGAGGAAAAAGCACAGCAATGATAGTGAGGCGAATGTCCAATGTAACATTTTAGACCTTTCTGAGCATGAATTTCCACAAAGGAAAGAGTGGTCTAGATAATCCCCAAGGCCTATGGATTCTGTGATGAATCCATGGAAAAACTTACTTAGAGGATTACCATATTTCTTAATCATTTTTAAGTTTTCCTTCAGTTTGCTTTGAATTCCTAAGTGTATTAGAGCTTAAAGAACTGTTTCGAGTTCAGAACTTAGTGTATTCTTGAGACAAGAGTTTCAAGGGCAGTGAGCAAAACAATTCAGAGCTACAAAAAAAAAAAAAGGGAGAGATTTAATTTAATATAATAGGCAATAATTTTCTCTAGTAGTACATTTATTTGATAATTGCCTTAGAATTTCTAGAGTACACTAGGTGTATAACGTGCGTCAGTGTGACTTAATTTGAGTCACTGTGAACCTGCAGTTATTTTATAGTAATTGATATAAAACTATCAACGCATACCAAGTTCAGTATCAATAGGGCACACCTGCCAAGAAATGTTTGCTGCAATAGTTTGGTCAAAACAACAGTTCAGTTACTGAGCAACCTACCATTACCAAGATATCCCTAATTCACAATGCATTAAATGTATTCTGAGTCAAAATGTAGACGCGGCTGCAGGTAGGACACCACCACCATGCTTCAAATCCCATCCATTCTTGGTTCTTGCCTAATGACCCAGACTGCAAACTTCTTCTTTCCCTGGGAAAGACTTGCAGAGTGAGAAATGTATTCTGCCACCACTTTCCCCAGACTCCCAGAACGATCTGCTTGAGCATTCACCATGAAGCAGGCTTTCTATTCCAGTGGCAAGAAGGCAAGATGCAGATAGGATTCCTCATGGCTGTTTCATCAATGTTTCAACTACTTAAAATAACTTTCATGGAAAGCTTACTGGGTACAATTACTATATTAACCTATTCAATCCTTCCAATACTGTGAGTTAGGTGTGTTCATGTCACAATGCAGGAAAAGGAGATGGCAGCTCAGCCAAGTACCCTGTTGAGAGCCACAGGGGCAATAAGGAGCCAGCCAGGTTGGACTGGGACTTCTGGCACCAAGTTCAGTACTATTTTCCACCAAACGTCTGCCCAGACTCTCACAAACCTGTGCCAACCGGCCAACCCAAAGAGAACATCTGAAGTGCCTCTCTTAAAAAGCAGGCCCTAATGACTGAACAATGAATTTGCAGCTTTTTGGTCAAATGTGGAGTATACTGATCACATCATTTACTCTCTTCCCCACACTTCTGCTAACAGCAGAACTGTGAGGGAACTGAGGTCAAGAGGAGAAGTCCTGAATCAGTCCTTTCATGAAAAAATGCTTTTTGGGGATAGAAACATTCAGGTTCTCACTACCTGCAGCAGCAGCACACACTGCTGACTCCAGGGAAGGCTACTGGAGGAAAAGGCATCCATTCAAGACTTCCTGGGACATCTTTAGAGGCAAGTTATCCAAATCTTTCCTCCCTAAATTCTAAATGCACACACAAACAGTGTTCATATTTACTACATAATAGTCAGGAAATTGCAAGTCTTACAATCCTATGCATTTTTCTGTAGCACCAAGATCCCAGGGGTGATGCTAGGTTGTGTACTGATGCTGATTTTATTGGTCTTGGAGCATAATTTTATTATTTTAAATGACCATAGAGGCTTATAATTATTGTATTGTTGATTTTATGACACATTATTGGTCCCATCTATGATTTATTTATGCCAGGGCTTTAATCAGGAAGTTAACACCCAAATATGACATTGTTCCTGTGGGAAAACACCACTGGCTTTAAAACAACTGCTTGAATGAGGGAGTTTTTACTAATGCCATGCTATGAAAAGTGGGGACTACCTGCTCAATAAAACCCTGAGAAAGCAAAATATAAGTTTTTCTTTATCCAACTTTTAGAAGAAAGAAGCATTACTTTGGATTTATGTTTTAAGCAAGCTGCAGAGGCTAATATGGGCTTCCCAGGAGGCACAGTGGTGAAGAATCAGCCTGCCAACGCAGGAGATGCAAGAGACACGGGTTCAATCCCTGGGTCGGGAAGATCCCCTGGAGAAGGAAATGGTAATCTACCCAGTATTCTTGCCTGGAAAATCCCATGGACAGAGAAGCCTGGCAGGCTACCATCCATGAGGTCACAAAGAGTTGGACACAACTGAGCATGCACATTCTCAGAGGCTAATGAGGAGTAAATTCCCAATTTCTGCTCTATGCCCTGCACCAGTAGTTCTCACCTCTGGCTACACATCAGTATCACATGGGAGCACTTAAAAAAAAATTATGCTAGTGCCCACAACAGACCAACTGAATCAAAATTTCTGGAGGTGGGCTAAGGTACTATATTGTTAATATAGAGTGTCCAGAGTTCAGAACAGCTGCCCTATATACCAGTGGCTCTCAAACTTGAAAAGGCATCACAATCACCTAACAGCCTTATTAAATCACAGGTTGTTGGGCTCCACCTCGGAACTTCTGATTCAGCAGGTCTGGAGTGGGATGGAAACTGTGCATTTCTAACAAGTCCAAGGACTGGACTGAGAATCACTAGCCTATACTTTCTCCAGTTGAACAATATGAACAGTTATTCTAAATTGACTTTATTATAAAGATAGAAAATTTTAGAAAGATTTTCAACAGTACAAGCCAAAGAAAATGATTTTCTGTTTAACCATCAAATAAAACAGGTAACAGATCATCAGAATTCACTGTTACCTGAGAATTTCAGTTACTGAAGTTAAACCAGGATAAAATCAGACCCAGTTCCATTCGACCATGTGTAAGCACCTTCCATGTGGTGACTGGGTACACACCATGAGTAAGTAAATCATTCCTTCCTGGAGCAGTGAACAGACTATCAAACAGGACTGCTGTGCACAAAGCTATACACTCACACACTAACAGCTGAAGTGACAGCGAGACGGATCGTTTCACAATGGCTTGGGGGAGCTATAGCCAGAAGGGGGCCTTTCAAAAAGCTGTATCTTCAAGGGGATCACCCACCTGCCAGTTTTCCACTGCCCATAACACATTTTACATGACTGGGGCACTGAACTCCCTGCCCTAAAAGAGAGAATTTGGACTTTGTCCCCAGGCATTATAGGAGTGATTAGGAACTAAAGGCTAATTTTACTTTCAAGCTAAAGGCAGGTTCTGTGGTTTATCTACCTTTGTACATTTTAACGATTAGCCTAGCATCACATACATAGGTGTTACTGAATACCTGAGAGTAAGTGACTTAAAAAATGTAATCTGGAAAGCAAACCTAAAGATCCCCAGGGGTGCATAAAGGTAGAGAGGGGAGGAGGTTCAGACCACCAGTCTCTAATTAGCATCCTCATTCCAGGCTTAACACATCACAGGCATTTAAAAAGTCTTAACCAAAAATACTGTTTTATGTTAATGTATCAACATACATTAAGCTAGCATTAGAATGGTTTGTTTCTATAGATTTGGAAAGAATAAGAGGAGAAGACTTCTCAGAGTATAACTCACTAATGAAGGGACTGAGGGCTGGCTTCTTTTGCACCCCACGCTCTACGTGCTGCATACTGACTAAAATACATAGCTTTTTAAGTTCAAGTGAAGCTCTTCCAAGATGAAAAAATTTGTTGAATTCCTAGTGAGACTCAAAAACATTTTTTAAATTAGCCAGACATTGTTTGATGATCAGCAGTTGATTCAGCTGAGGTAACTGAGAGCTGAAAGGCAGTCAGTTTCAAAACCTATATGCAATCTCACCAACTAGGCACAGAATCTAACCTATATACCCACCAACCAGACAAGCACTATCAATAAAGTTTAAGTCTCTAAAGACCCCTGACAGAGAAAATCTCCAGAAACAGAAGCTTCTCTCAAGATAAAAACACTTTTTTGTTGTTGTTGTAAGAAAAACTGAAATAAGTGAAATTAAATGCTGAAAGTAACAACAAACCTAGATGCAGTATTAAAAAGCAGTCACATTAGTTTGCCTACAAAGGTCCATATAGTCAAACCTATAGTTCTTCCAGCAGTCATGTACAGATATGAGAGCTGGACAATAAAAAAGGCTGAGTGCTGAAGAACTGATGTCTTTGAACTCTGGTGCTGGAGAAAACTCTTGAGAGTTCCTTGGACAGCAAGGAGATCAAACCAGTCATTCCAAAAGGAAATCGACCCTGAATATTCACTGGGAAGGACTGAGGCTGAAGCTGAAGCTCCAATAATTTGGCCACTTGATATGAAGAGGCGACTCACTGGAAAAAGACTCTGATGCTGGGGAAGACTAAAAGCAGGAGGAGTAGGGGAAGACAGAGGATGAGATGGTTGGATGGCATCACCAATTCAATGGACATGAGTTTGAGCAAACTCCAGGAGATGGTGAAGGACAGGAAGCCTGGCATGCTGCAGTCCATGGGGTGACAGAGACTCAGACACAACTGACTGACTAAACAACAATATGTTGAAAGTACCCTTTGGAATGCCAATGTAGTAGGGGTTAGCAGACCCAGGCTGTCTATCTCCCACTAGAACACAGCTCCCAGGCAGCCTCTTCCACTAACAGCTGAATACTGCAGGCTATCACTCTATTTCAGACAAATGGAGCTTGATAGCCTCAACCTTAGAACTCTTCCACAATACCTTAAAAAAAAAAAAAAAAACTAAAATGTATTTACATTTTACCTTTAAAGGACAGTTCAGAATCAAATGGCAAATGATCAAATGTAAAATAGCCCCCAGTTAAGTACCACTGGTTATTGAATTCTTATTGGAGAATATTTCCCAAATGAAAAAAATCCAAAAAGAGGTACTTCCTTCAATTTTTCTAATACTGGATTGCTATGATTCAAACTGAATGCTTTCTCTTGAATGGATAGATTTTCAGCTACTTTCTATTATGTGAAAGTTATGAAGGCATCATCCTAAATTCTTCCAGAATAGGGTAATACCCACATATTAACTATCTGCATCCCAAGGGCATTGAAAACCTAAAAAAAAAACAAGATTTCAGCTCATTGAATAGTGAAATATTATTACTGCTCATCAAATAGTGAAATATCATTACTTCTAATTGTAACAGGACAGAACTAGAATTTATCTTTTCTTTAAAAAATAATAAAAGACTAAAAAAAAAATAAAAAAGAAAGGAGTGCTTCCTTAACAAAAGAATCAATGTAAAAAAAAAAAACACAGAATCAATGTAAACAAAATCATAACAGGTAAATTTAAACTATTCAAGAGAATAAGCTGTTTAAACACATTTTTGAAAGTATTTATATACAACTTATATCATGAATATAATTTTCCCTATTCAATAAGAAGGTCTAGTAGGATTGCTCTTCAGCAACATTTTGTTAATTTACTCAGGTTACAATTCTTAATTGAAAGTAATATAATTTTTTAAAATCTGCCTATTCTGACATTGTATGAATTTCATTCATCTTTCCTTTACCTGAATGAGTCTGAATTGATAGGGCCTCAATACATTTAATTCTAACCATAACCTCAGGTCAAGAATTGAACAGCATCAACCATATTCAGAACAACTGATACTGCTGATGTTTTCAGAAAGGGGGATCTGATGTGTTTAGTTATGGGAAATGCCCAACCACATTCATGCTACATTGCATGGCTCCATGGCTCCAGGCTGTAAGATACATCCATGAATGTCTAAGGTCAAATGCCTACTGTACTGGTCCATAAGCATTTCTGAAAATCTAGGAAACGTGTATGTTTCCATCCTCAAAAGCCTCTCCATGCACCCAGGTCCACTCAGAGGAGTGGGGTCCTAACTGAACTCTGGACAACTCCTGTGGTGAGACGTTCTGTAAGCAGCGACCCCTGTGTATCTCTGTGAAATGGCATCACCAAACAGGACCATCTTTCCCAAATGCTGCTTTTCTTGACTTGAAAAACAAATCAACCGGAAGGCAAATTAAGAAGGAAAAGCCAAGATTATCTGAGACCTGAGTGAGTCACCTGAGGGGGAAGGGGTTCAGCCTGCTGGATGGCTTCTGCTCCCTGTCCCCCAGGATGGGATTATAATAAGTCACTGAGGAAGAATGAGGAAAAAATACATTTCTTTGGGTACGTATCCACAGAAGTCAAAATATTAAGAAAATCAACAATAATAGGAAAGAGTGTAGATTTACATGTCATAGTTGCTCCTCTGAGCTCACAGAATTCATGTTCATGCTCACCTTTAACCTTCTAACACTTGAAAATGATAAAAATATGAAATAAATCTTAAACTTGGTTTCTCCACTGAGGATAGTTGGGGTGTTCTCTCTTAGCTCTTTAAAGAAAAAAAAAAAAATTAACACTAAAATCATGTGACTATTTTATAGAAAAAAAAAATGTATCAAGATTTTTAACTATGAAGAGGAAAACAATTCAGAGCATAAAAAAGGGAGCGAAGTAGGCAAAGGATAATAATAAATTTTGATGGAGTAGTATATATACCCTGTGTAGAAAATTTTGTATTATATTTACCACTAGCGGTTCTTTAAAACAACATAGAAAGCACCTATTTTTCCTAAAGAGCAGATATTCCCAAAGGACTGTGATATTCCATAAGCCTCAGTTTGTCCACGTTCATAAGGAAGCAACCAACATAACTTTTCTTTTTTATTCCAAATTAATTCTATCAAGTTTTGAACGTTCTGAGATTTGGCATTGTTAAATACGATTTTTTGTTTTTTCAAAAACAGAATTAAAAATTTGTATTCCCATATTGTTGATTTACAATATTGAGTTGGTATCAGGTAAACAGCAAAGTGATTCAGCTGTATATATATATTTTTTCTGATTATTTTCCATTATAGGTTACTGAATATTTTCCTTTTTTAAATACAATAAATCCTCAAAATAAATTTTCACTTCACATTAACTATCATGTTATCAAGACCTTTAAAAGAAAAGACTGAATGTTTTACGGGAAGTATATGCAAGTAAAGTAAGTATACGGAAGTAAAGCAAGCACTGAGATTCAATAAAAATTTAAAGACATGACTATTCAAATTTCTTCAAGAAATAAATGTATAACAAAGGCAGGTACCAAAGATCAGAGGGCCTGCTGTTTTGCATTTTTAGTAGGGAAGAGAACTAGCTTGTCTGGTATCAAAGTGACCACTGCATTTTGCCTGAGAAAGATTTTCTCAGATTTGGTATAGTAAATAGCATATTTCTTAGAAAACCAACGATTTTAAAGAAGGGTAAATATATTTTCCTCTTGTAGACCATGGCTAACCACAGCATGGCACAATTTTGGAGAAATAAGACCTCACCCAGTTACAAAAATAGCAAAAAGGATTCTTGCTTCTGGCAGAAAAGTGACATCTTTATTGATACTACAAGAGGAGTGTTTTAAACTTCTCAATTTGGCTTTTTTTTTTTAATCAACTCTTTTAGATTAAACTGAAAGGGAAATTAAATTGTGTTTTATAAAATGTAAGTAACTGAAATCATTCTTCAGGAGAAAGAACAGAAAGATCTACAAAACAAAAAGAAAAGGAAACAACTCAAGTTAAATACTGAATAAGTGACCCTGCCTTAAGTACTCTGAACAATCTGGGCCTCAGTTTTCTAATCTAAGAAATTAATATAGTAGTAGTATCCGCCTTTCTCATCCTACAAGGTGTTGTGAAAATTAAATAAGGAGTATAAAAGACATCAATAAACTGTAACTGTTATTACTGCTGTTTTATAAGGAATTCCAGTTTTACTCCAAAAGGAGTTAATCATAAATATTAATACAAGGGGATTATTCTTTTCAGTATAAGTGCCAAAGCAACCAAGTCTCTGAGTTGCTGACTTTTCCTGATTGACTTAATTCAACCCTAAATGATCCCTGATGATCTCTAATTCTTGGTATTCACCTTTTGAGTAATCCCTTCCCTTTGAGTGTGGACAGAACTACAGTCTTGTATCTAACAAACAAATAAGGCAGAAGTGACAACGTGCAATGCAGTGACTAGGCCATAAAAGGCTGTGTGGTGTCACTCTTTCTCGGATTACTCACTCAGGGAAGCCTGCTGTCGTGCTGTGCACAGACCCACGGAGAAGCCCATGTTGTGGAGAACAGAGCCCTCCAGCCCACAGGCAGAAAGACACTGAGGCCTGCCAACAGCCTCAGGAGTGAGCCTCGCAGCAGATCTTCCAGGCCAGCTGAGTCTTCGGATAACTACAGACCCGGGTGGCAACTTGACTGCTATTCCATGAGAGACGCTGAGCTAGAACAACCCAGCTAAAATGCTGCACGTTTCTGACCCTCAGAAAACAAATGAGATGATAAACATTGGTTGTTTCAAATTGCTAAATTTGGGGGTCATTTGTATGTAGCAACAGGTTACTAATACAGAGCATTTGACAGCATCTTGCTTTGCAATTAACATTTAAGATCAGTCACTACCTTGGCTATGGATTATCTTACCCATTGGTAAATCCTGTCATTTTTGTACTTGTCAGTTTATTCCACAATAACTTTCGAGGCTGATGGCTTAAACTGGTATTTGATTTACTACAAAAAAAAACATACCTTAAGTTTGATTCTTGTATCCACTTATTATCTTGCAATAGAAGGACAACTGCTTCTGTTTTTATCAAATAGGTTTTTCTGTGAGTCTCAGCAGATTTTTAATACAATTTGGGTTATACAGAGAAATATCTACAGGGAAAATTGTATTTTCATGTAATCATACTGAATTTAAGATTAACCTATTTTTTTTAAACTGATATGCAAAACTTATCCTGGTTCCACCAAATTTAAGTCTTTGCTTTCCAATATTCATTCTGTATCTTTGTGCAAGTGCTCTTTTACAGCTCAACTCAGTTTAAAAAGATTTCATACCTAAAATACCCATGAAGGTTTCATTCTAATTAAGCCAAAGAGTAAGTCAAAAGTTTGAAAATCCCACTCACAAAAAAGCAAAATCTCTGAACTACTATTTTCCCCACCCTGTTTGAAAATAAAGAAGGGGGAAAAAGGAGGGGGAAAAAAAGTAAATTATTAATGATCTTATTATGACTTTAATTTTAATTAATTCATTCAAAAATAATTAATGAGCAGCTGTTTCCAATATTCAAGGCATTCAAGATGCAACAGTGGAAATAAAAAAATAAGACCAGACCTCATGGTACTTCAAATTTTTAAAATTCAAAAGACCAGCCCCCAAAATATACTTAGCTATTTTTTGGAAACTGATGACTGTTTAGATCCATCACAAACAAGGAGAGTCACTTAAAACCCTGAATTCCCAGATCCTGTATGGGTTACACAGATGACTTGCTAACTTTTTTTTGGAGTGAGGCATTTATTTCCAGTACAAATTTAAGGTGAATAAATGGAGAGATGCAATATTTGTAACTTTTTTCTGTGTCAGGCATGTTAATACATTGCTATATAAACTACATAGTAACATTAATTATTTAGTATTAGAATCCCATTTGACAACTGAAATTTAGGCTCTAAGATAAGATACTAGTAAGCAACATGGTTGGGGTCTAAATTCAGTCGATTTTGATTCCAAAGTCCATGTTCCACCCACCCCTTGATGAGCTGCGTTTTAAGCTCCAATAAATCCTAAGATCAAGAGCGTCTACAAAATTGCCTATAAGGGAAAAAAAATCTATTGAAACTATACTTTAACTCTAACAAGTACTTCTAACTTAAATTTCAGTCTTGCATCAAGTAGCTGCTTTCAGAGTATCTCCACTTGCATATCTCATATGACATCAAACTCAATACATCCAAAACTTGATTTCCCTCTTAAAAGCTATTCTCCCCTCAAGATTCTTTTTACCACGGCATCACTTTTTCTATCACCTCACAATTCAATCAACTGACCTGTTACCAAGCTGTCCACTCCACTATGAGATGCGCATGCTCAGTAGCTTCAGTCGTGCCCCACTCTATGTGACCCTGTGGACCGCAGCCAGCCAGGCTCTTCTGTCCATGGGATTCTCCAGGCAACAATACTGCAGTGGGTTGCCATGCCCTTCTCCAGGGGATCTTCCTGACCCAGGGATTGAACCGGCATCTCTTAACGTCTACTTGCACTGGTGGACAGGTTCTTTACCACTAGCGCCACTTGGAAGCCCTCGCTCCATTATGCCTGACCATAAATGACTTGCTTAAAACGTTCTCCAAAACAAGTGCTTTACCTAACTTGGTGATCACTAAAGAGCTATTTCATTATGCACGTAAATTACAGAATAAAAAGACATATTTGAAAAATGCTAATTCCAATTGTCAGAGTAGTTTTTGTTCTTCATTTTTTTTAACAGGCCCCTTAGGCAATTGGCAGTTTTCGTTTAGTCTGGCCTTAATGAGTATTTACCATACCTAGGGCCCAGAAACAGAATCCATACGGCCTTCAATTTCCCCAACTTAAATACCAGAAAGTGCAAGAGTCACCAAAACATTTCTCAAACATATTTAAAAACAAATTTTTTTCACCACCAAATTTTCCTACCAAGTACACTCTATGCTTTTAAAACTACATGTCTTATATCAGATGTTGGCTTATAAGCAGAACTCAAGTTCTTATTTTTAAAAAAGTTTGCTGGACATACAAGAACCGTATTTTCTTAGGAAATGGTTTAAACCATTATCTATAGTTTGCCTAGTGTTTAACTGGAGAAGAATTCTGACTGATGTGAAAACATGTTCCTCCAATTACATGAGAAAATAGAGGTTTATTTTTTTTCTAATGAATATGTACTCCGAAATACTATACAAACTTATGAGTGTCACATATTCAGCATATGGACATTCTGTATTTACCAAATGATTTTAGATGGCTAAATATAACAGAAACAAAATAAGATCACTACATAAACACTATAGGGTACTCCATACAATGGAGAAAATATTTATTCCAGAAAAATAAACAGGATGGTTGCTCTGAGACCTAATTTTAGTTTTGAGCTTTCAAACAGCTATCTTCATTAGATAAGAGACATACAAGTTTATCCAGTTTATCAAGAGAAGTACTTTTCCCTCTCACTCACAGAGAACTTTAAGGGTAGGAGATACTAAACATAATGAAGTGTCCTCAACAATACTTTTGCAGAAGATGCAGATTTTCATGTGGCAGAAACTGCAAACTGGCAACCCACGAGCCAGATTAACCTGCTCTCTTCTCTGACTCTCACAGTGTCTCCACAATTTTTTCAATGGTTGAAAGTTTTAAATATTTAAAATAAGAACTCTGACTTTTGACTGTAGCTGACTAAAGCTATGCCTCCTATACCCCATTAGGCCTCTTATACTCCACAGAACCCCTCCATGCCACCACTTATGTCATTTACAGATATCTGAATGTGGACCCTCATAAATACAGTCTTAGAACAGTCTTACTATAAAACTTGAGTGCATAATATGGAATCATCAGTCTCTGAAGACCAGTCTATAGGAAGCCAGAGTGATAAAGCACAGGGGCATGGAGAAGAGCTCAGAGGGCAGTGTCCACTCCTTCCTTCAAGACTGTGAGTACTGGGCCCAAGGGTCTTTGGCCACAGGTTAAGAAATCACTAAAATATATATATATATATATATATATATATATTTTTTTTTTTTTTAAGTAATACCTTGTATCTGAACAAGAATCCTACATGCTGGACTGACACTGAAGTGTGTGTGTGTGTTAGAATATAATGGCTCATGGCCCTTCTGATTTGCTGGGCATCCATTCTGAAAAGTGAAAGTGTTATTCTCTCAGTCCCGTCTGACTCTTACTACTCTATGGATTGTAGCCCACCGGGTTCCTCTGTCCACAGACTTCTCCAGGCAAGAATACGGGAGTGGGTAGCCAATTCCTTCCCTGGGGGATCTCCCCAACTCAGGGATCAAATCCGGGTCTCCCTCATTGTAGGTAGATTCTTTATTGTCTGAGCCACCAGGGAAGTCCAATTCTAATCAGGTGAAAGTATTCTGATGATCACCTCTGTGTTCATGGAACCCAAACATATAACAGATAGAAGTAGAACTGCTCTGCTTGAAAAAGGGATAGAAAGGCCATCCTGTTTGGACCTCCCAAAGTAGAAACTTGTTCTTGATGAATGAGTGGGTCCCATGTCACCAGACCCTTCACTCTTCAAAAGTCATTTGACACTAATGACTCTGCCAAGAGCTAGAGTACAACCATCGCCCAAGGAGCTCCCTGCAAAGTTCCTGAAGGGCAAACAATCTGTGCTGTTGATTGTAGAAAAATCCATAGATTTAGTAGTCTGGCATGCAGTTGGCAAAGCAAACATTTGTTACTAAAGCGAAAGTGACAGGAGATGGAAGGCCATGCCACAGGATTCAGAAGTAACGGAGGCAGAGTCCAAACTTCCTCAGGAGAGAGCTTTGCATCTGCTAGACCACCTGATCCAGGAATGAATGGACTCAAGGCCCAGAATTACACACTTATAGGGCAGATATTTCTGCAGCAAACCCCTCTTCTAAGCCAAATTTCAGACCAAACTCGAATATGTAACACAGCAATGAACGCAGCTGTCTCCTGACTGAAAGGTGGGTAAGAAGCCAGAATCCCCCAGGTACATATGCCTACCCCCTCTTCCCATAAATTGGGCATCTCCTCAGAATCCTAAGGCTCTGTGGAACATACAGTTAAAAGCACTACTGTGGGGAATAAAATTTGTGGCTTGGGCCTGGAAATTTTTAAGGCAGGTATTAACACCTTGGGGCTTCCCTGATGGCTCAGTGGTAAAGAAACTGCCTGCCAACACAGGAGATGTGGGTTTGAGCCCTGGGCCGGGAAGATTCCCCCTGGAGGAAGAAATGGCAACCCACACCAGTATTCTTACCTGAAAAAAATCCCATGGACAGAGGAGCCTGGCAGGCTACACAGTCCACAGGGTGGCAAAGAGTGGGACGCAACGGAGCACACATGCACACATTAACACCTTGACCGTGATTATAATAAGTGAACCAAAGCCACAAATCACTTTCAGTATCAAGATGACTGTTTTGAAATCACTATTGAAACAGATACATACAGCAAATCATTAACACAAAAATCAATGAACCAAAGAGATAATTCTTCCCTGGCAAACCTCTTAAGATGTATAAAGAATTACATAAGAACCAGCCACCTGTGCTCAGTCCTTTATAACTCTTAACAGAATCCCTTTTAACTCATCTACTTCATACACCTAAATCCCAGTCTTCTTTTCAAATAATGGAGCCACCAGCACCTTTGTCATTTCAAATCTTTTGTGAAGGAAAAAAAAAAATCTAAATTTAAAAAAATAAATTAGGCAACCAAAAAAAAAAAAAAGAGAATATTAACCAATAGCAGTTTGTTCTTTACTCCTTAAAAGGAGATTAAATCCAACATTAAGAAAAAAAATCTGAATTTAAAATCTAGTTTCTAAAGACCCTTGATTTTCATCATCTTTAGCAGTGACACAATTCAGGGAGTTTTAAAGCAGTTAGTTTATAAATTCAGTGTCCACAATTTGAAGACATCACTATCAGTTTGAAGAGAAAAGGAAAAAGAGTGCAAAGACCATTTATGGTCTTTACAGTTATTTATGCATCCATATGTTTTTTCTTTCTGTTCTTCAGTGGTTGTTTTTGTTAATCTTTTTCTTTACAAAGAATAAATACAAATACACCTGGGGGAGGGGGAAGTAGCCTAAACGTTCAGCACTGAGAAATCCCTTTCCAAGTTTTCAACCCCTCACAAAAGCCTACAAGGACTGACCCCCACGACCACTGAGACCCCGGAGGAGCCGGTCTGTGGCACACTCCCAGGAAGCATGAGCCACAGAGCCCATACATTCCAGCATTTTGAGCAAGCACGCACACGCCTCCCCACTTCCAGTGAGGGGCACCAGGCTGGAGGCGGGCCGCACACCAGGCACCTTCCAGCCCTGGCCCAGCCATCCCCAAGGGCTCGGCCATCCCCAAGGAAATGTAAAAGGGAAGGAGAATTTGAGAGAGGGAGGAAGTGGCCAGTACAGGGCCTCAAAGAAAGACATGTAAAACCTTTTGTGGGTCAGACCAAACACATGCTCTGAGAGGTTTTAAAACGTCAAAGATCAACTTGTGTGAGACTCAGCCCTGCTACCACCCAGTGGAATCACTTAGCGTCCTACCCACCATCAGTACTAGTCTTTGCCACGTGCTCTGAAATTCCAGAAAGAGTGTACAAGCTGCACGACAAAGTTCTGTCATCTATGTTTCCATGGCTGCCTGTATACTTTCTCCCTTCCTCCTCTCTCCCCCTTCCTCATCCCACTTTCCCTCCTTCCTTTCCCTCTTTCCTTCTTCCATCCCTCTCTTCTTTCTCTCTTAATAATTGAAGAAGTTAAACTCTGTTTTTTTCACTGTCAAACTGTTTCATCATCTACCTCCAACTCTCATATAAAGATGCACAAACACTTTTACTCCAAAACCTTATCCACACAATGATGAGACAAAACATCCATTTTTCAAATATTCATTGTTAAAATCACAAAGGTCAGGAGGGACTAAAGTAAACAGTTTCCACATTAACAAAAACGATAAAGCCTATCCTCACATGAACTTTTTTGAAATATCCTCTATTTCATGAGTTGGTTTAAGGTTAAACCGTCCATGGAACCACCCCTCAGTGAAATATATTTTGCTTTATTTTCTAAGAGAAAGCACAAAAGTGAAGATATAAACATGGTATTGAAAATTTTTCTGATAATACTCGATTGATAAAAGCCATTATTTTTTCACCTCGTAATAAATTTTTTTCATAAAATTACATTCTTATCAAAAAAGCACCACCTGTATATCTAGAAAGCAGAATTCTTGTGTATCTCATTGCATTGGTAGTATAATTGTATTTCAAGTCCTATATACTTAAAAGTCACAAATGCATAACATATTTAAATCGTGTATCAAAAAGAACATACAACTCTTTCTACTCCCTGTGCTTCCACTGACTTTTTCATTGTCAAAAAGGTTTAAAATTTTTCCATGTTAGTAAGATGAAAACTTTATAGAAGACAATCTGCAAGAATACTGTATTTCCTTCTCCAAATCATAGATACTTTTAAAATATACAGATGAAAAATGAAAGCAGGCCACACTTTATGTAACACTCTAGGTCCTACACTGAAGAGTCTGAGTGTTTTTTTTCAGGATTTAAAAAAGGTATCTGAGTCAAAGGATATAAATACAGACCCTCTTTCCCCCTCCTCCCCACTGCACACACAGTATGCTTTTTGCACTTAACTTTCAGCCACAATGATTTTTTTAAAAAAATGTTTTTAATCTTTATGTAATGACTGATGCCTCTACTATAGGACTACCTCAGGAAAGTTTCTTCAAATTATGACCTAATACTTTTAGTTGCTTTTCAGTTACATTAAATTAAAACTATACTAAAGATAAGTCCTTTATCTTCCTCAGCATATCTGTTGTATACATGTAAATTCTGTCTCTAATTCTGATTTAGGAAATACATACAAAGTTACTCTATAACCTATACACACATGACAACTTCCTACTTCATTGCTAGGCTATTGTTACTGTATACAAATTAGATAAAGGTGAGCAAGGGAAAGACAGCCACTGCTTCTTTGAAGCAGGTTTGGGTGGGTAGAAAGAGGAGTTGCTGGGGAGTTAAAGTTTTACAGCCCTATCTGTAAAAGGTATGAAAATCAGACCTCTCTTCGCTGTATACAGTAAGATACGAAGAAGGCCTAGTCCAATGCCTAGCGCACCAACTACTCAGTATTAGTTACCTTCTTCCTTTTCCCCATCTTCTGAGTCAGGACTCCACATAACATGCAACACCCCACTCTGGACTCTACTAAGTTAAAGAAATGAAAAGCCTGAGGAGTTGGAAATCATCTTCCTTCATTTACTTTTTTCTTGGTAATTCCTTCCTCCCTCCACCACCACCACAAATACAATCGTGCACAAAAGTTAAAGGCAGCAAGAGGATAAACGCAGGTAAAGGTTACTGCTAAGGGGAAATGAACTGTTCTTCATATGTTAGTTATTTAGTATGTTTTTGAGTGATATATCATTAATGAGGAACTCAGGGACTTTACAGATGCTATTCTATTAACATTCATTTCACCCGCACAGGAAAGGCCAAAGGCCACAGTCTGTACAGAAAGAAAAGCAGAGAGAGACACCAAATATCAGGAAAGACTTGGCAGCTACCAGGAAAACACTTCAACCAAAAGCAGTCCTGCCCTCTAGCAATGGGTTGGCTGAAACCTGGGAAGAACCCACCCAAGTGATTCCTTGAGCCTGACTCTCCTTTACCATGTGGCACAGAGTCTTGACCAGACTGTATGGCTCAGCTGCTGAAATCTCTTTCTCAGCAATGTCCTGTTTCATAACACAAGGAATGCAACCACTGAAAAAAGCAATGTAACAACGACATCAAAATTCAACCTGCTTGGTTAGGCATATCCCACTTCTGTCTACGGGCAAGCATGGTGATGCTGCTAATAATGTTAAAATGACTTCTGTTTCTAATTTTTCCTACAAACTGTAACAAAGTACAGATCATTTTGGATTGAAAGAATAAGATCATCACAAAGGGTGATTCACAGACAAAATCTATATTTATATCTTTCCTTCACTCTTGAATGGCAACCTCTGAACTGATCAATAATAACACTTTCAGACAACTTTAATTAAACAACGTGAATGGAGATGAAGCACACTGGACTGAGAATCAGAAGTTCTAACCCTAGCTTTACTATTTAATAGCCATGTGACTTTAGGCAAATTATTAAATTTCTCTGTGACTGTTTTCTGATCTAAAAAATGGAATAATATTAACTGCTCTTCTTCAGATAATTATTCTTTAGAATAAATGAAATAATGTTTTGAAGAGCCTGGGATAATGTCAGTATTAAATGAATGGAAGATACAGGCACATAAATAAACATCTATCTAGTATTATTTACATGTCCATACATGGAATCATGAAATTACCTTTCTGATCACATTTAAAACAAAAATTAAAGTCTAAGCATTCCCCCCTAAGGCAAATCCTCACATACTGGTACATATTAATTATATAATAAGAAAAACCAAAAATATTCACATTGCAATGGTCCCAACAGATTTCCCTGGTCATTAGGTATAACATTTTCTTATAACATAGATAGATAAAAGAAAGTCTAAAACATGCATCAGAACTCTGAATTTTCATTTACTGGACTTACTGAAATACCTAGTTTATAAAATACTCCTGATAATAAGCAGAATGGGAAAATTCTAACCAGATCTTCACATTTTAAGAAATGAAGCATAGAATAAACAACCAAGAAATCCAAGAATAAACAAATAAAATGTATCTCCAAAATGTAAGCTTATTATTTAGTGAGAACCAGAGACTTGGAGAAGAAGCGTATCTATTAAATAGTAGTTATCACTTTGGACTTGACCGCCTGCTATTAATGCAAAAGTACCCATTTTCTCTGGATTATTCAACACCTCAACATGCCATCAAATGGTAAACCAAATTAAGGAGACAGTAATTACATTCTCCCTTCTCTTTGGAAGCCAAAGTAACAAAATCTGAATTTTCCTTTAAGAGAAAATAATTTTTCTTCACTGTTTTATGGAAATACCAGACTAAAGTACATTATCAAAACAGGAAAAGAAAAACCTTAAAAATAATGCTCTGAGCACTCTGCAATTTTGCTGCCCAAAATAGAACCCATACAGTCTATGCCACCAAATGAAAATTACAAGTTTGTAAGCATGAAGTCAAATTATAAAGTAAAAGGTCTTTAAAAATATTTTAATAATGATAACTGAAATACTGTTATATTTACTGGTAGGTGTTTGCTCTTTATTTGCTATTATGTTTTCTTCAATGACAGTGTTTTGAATGACTTTCCAAACTAATTTGAGCTTGAATTTGAGCGTAAAAAGGAAAAATCTTGAATAATAAATTATTTGGACATGTTTTGTTAAACAGAACTGTCCCATTCTTCAAATTAAGAAGCTAATCATAACTTTTAAGAAATTATGCTTCTGACTAAAATTTTTAGAAAATTAGTTTAAAAACTGGCTTAGCCAACCCCAACCCTCTCTTCTCCAATACCAAATGACACTGAAGACATTTTGGTGATATTTAAATTGAATTTTTAAAAACATAATTTTGAAATCTACAATTCAACTTTTTAAAAGCCTCCAAAGAAACCAGTTCAATACCATGCTTCTTCTAATGAAACTGATTCTCTCAGAGTACTTTTGTTACACAAAAAAATACATTGCCTTCCACAGTATAGAATTTCTAAATGAAAATACATATTCAAATCTTAAATTTTCTACAGAATATCAAAGCCTACACAGAATCACTTGCTAACTCTCTTACTGAGATGGGACGTCTGAGCAAAAGTGAAGGGGAGAATATTTTGCAGCATGCTCACTGAAGAA
This sequence comes from Ovis canadensis, assembly GCF_042477335.2. Taxonomy (NCBI): domain Eukaryota; kingdom Metazoa; phylum Chordata; class Mammalia; order Artiodactyla; family Bovidae; genus Ovis; species Ovis canadensis. The sequence continues at coordinate 204,612,676 of NC_091245.1, read as the reverse complement.
GCCACTACAGGTGACTGTGCCCTGGCTTCCACAAGGTTAACCCCCTGCAAGAGCTATGGATCATGCAAGCACACAGCACTGCACTTGACTACATTTACCACAAGGTTCAAACACCTAAGCATTTTCCTGTGCCTTGTCAGGAATGAAGAGCAGAACATTTGTTGCTCAATTAAAGATTTCTTCTTCTTCCCTCTTGATACCATCTCTGTCTGAAACTACTGTCTCCCATAAAACACACACACACACCCATGTGCACACACCCCACTGAATCACAGAGATGATACACTTAAACTCAAATAATGTCCTGTGACAATGCTGATCAATTGCTCATCTACTTTTGAGGATTTCACTAGCAGACTTAGAAGAGCGATTCAGCAATAAACAGCAAATATGTAGAAAGTTTAAAGTATCAAATATGTATAAATAGTTCTTACAGAAATCTGATTTTCATAGCTTTATTAACTTTTAATAAATGTGCTCAAATTACCATCCTGTATGTACATTTCAATGTAATTTACATTCACCCATTAAAAATTGGAACAACCGCACAAAATAAAAACACTTACTCAAAATAATAGTGAAATGTTGATTTTGATATCTATTGGTTCTAAATCTTCAGTGTCCTTTAAAATTTTTCTTTCTAAAGAAAATATATTGTACCTTAGATCATTACATATAAAAGGTGTTATACAAATATTAATCTTCTCTCATCTTCTCTATGTAAATGATAATCTCAGGTTAACATAACAAGAAAACAAAATTCTGAGACCATCCCTTACCAGTCTCTTATATCCAGTCATAAGTACAAAGAAACACTATTATTTAAGAAAACACAATTTGGCAAATGTATTACATATCACAAAATCGTCTTTTAGAACTAATGTTTATGTCTTTAGCTATTTAGCACTTTTATAAATCAGTACAATATAATTTAAAATTGATATAAATTTGGCAAATTGGAAAATCAAGCAGTATATAAATCTGTTTTGATTTGTAGTTTTCAATGGTTTTTAATATTTAACCAAATAATGTAAAAATATTAAATGACCAGTCTTTTAAAAACACAAACTAGAATTTTAAACCTGAATTATCAAGTAATTTTTTCTTTATTGCTTCTATTTTAATTTCAATACTTATCTCACAAAGGTCACAGAAATGCATAATTTTATATGGCATGACCTAGAACTGTATGAAAAAATTACTAGCCTTTTTTTAAAATGAGAAGCTAAATGTCGAACTCAAAAACAAATCACAAGTAACCTTTGCGTCTTATATGTATATATAAAATATATATTTTTTATATACATTACACACATGTAATCTATACAATTAAATCCAGGCATTAACTTCTAATTCAACAAATTTTTGAAATGAAATAGGGTAACATGTGATTTTAACCTAATGAAGTCTTTTCTATTGCTACAAAATTAAAAATTGATCCATCAAAAGCCTTTGTTGCAGGGAGGGCTTGAGGTTGGGTGGTTGGTTTTTTTTTCTTTTTGGTATTTAATTCAACTAAACACAATGTAGTACATACAAGCAAAATACAATTGAGATACTGTTTTCTTTAACATTCCTATAGGAGACCAAATTCATTTGCATTGGAGAGAACACAATTACTGATTTTTAACTCATGAAAGACAAATTCATAGCTTTTTCCTACACTACCTCATAGTATTCTCACCATCTCAGTGAAAGCATGTCTAGCACCACTTAGTTACTTCCTAGAAGTGGGCAGAAATTGCATTTTTAAAAGTTTTGTTTCTCACAGAATCATTCAACTTTAGTTACAAAGCACATTCAGGTTAGCATAAGTCTTAGCTCAAAACAATTTATGTAATATGTGTGTGTGTTTGTGTGCATGTGTTTAGATACAAACAGCATATAAATTTTTTTAAACTAAACTCTCGTCAACATCAAAAATGAAATTTCTTGGAGAAGGAAATGGCAACCCACTCCAGTATTCTTGCCTGGAGAATCCCATGGACAGAGGAGCCTGGTGGGCAACAGTCCACGGGGTGAGTGACTTTAAAAAAAAAAAAAAAAAATGAAATTTCTATCAAGGAAATTTCCACAACTTTTAAAACCCTTTGCAGTTTTTTTCTTCTTTAAGAAATCTTTGATTCCTATATACTACCAAGAAATATGAACAGACAAAACAGAATCGAAGATTTTTATTCAACAGAGCCCGAAGCCAACTTAGAAAGTTAAGAAAAATAGATGGTTTGTACATGGTTTACTTTACAGTAATTTACATTTAATAAGAATGAAGCACATGTGGCAAAAGAAAAGAGTTTTCTACTTCTGAGTGACCCTGAGAAAATAATAGTATCTAGTCTGTCCACAATAACAGCTCATATAAAATGATGCTAGAATGATATTTAACAAAAGATCCAACTGGTAAGCAAATGGCATGCCAATATTTTCATAACTTAAGATAAAAAACATCCCCTCCCAAGTATCATTAGCTTTAAAAAACTCTATCTGGAATGTAGATATTAAAAGTGATTCTTGAGAACAGAAAGAAATCAGAACAATATAAAGAAAAGGAGCACTCAATTGCAGAATGGTTCTTTAAGTAAGCAAGCAATGAGGATGAACTGTTTTCTTCACATTTTCACTTCTACCAACACAAAAACCACATATAGAACTGACCTGACGCCGACAAATGTACTTTTAACTTGTTAATTTTCATGGAAGTGCAACAAAAAAACACCAAAATAGTCACCATATAACATAAAAGCTTTGGTTTCAAATGTCACAGTACCCTGTTTTTGAGAGTCCCCACCGTGGTGGAGCCCTGTACATGAGCACACACAGCTGCCTCCTCCCAGGAGTCTGAGCTCAGTACACAATACCAGTCATTAGTTATCTCTCCTTTAGCCTGCAGTACCAGTAACTAATTTCTGCATTTTAAACTAATAAAGGAAAGGAAAAAAAGATTCGAGCCATCCAATCAGAAATGAAGCAACCCTCTACAGCAGCAGCTTATGCATACATTTGGTATGTCAGACATCTTCAGTGTAGTGAATCACACACAGCGCATTTTAATCTACCTCCTAGGTATTTCATATCACCCACAATGTTCAAAGAAATCATGTCCCAATAGAGCTGTAAAAGTCCTAGATTGCTCTTTAATTAATACTAAAAATTTGGGACAAGCTTTTAATTCTAAACTCTTATATAAACACAACAAAATCATTTAAATAACCCTCCAGCTAACAGCAAATAACCTCTGCGTTTTGAAAGAAAAGTTAAAAAGTAGTATACTTGTGACAAGTTTCAAGAGATGTTAATAACTTTAGATAAACTAGTATTTCACTTACATTGCCACATTAAATAATGTTCTTTGCAACATGAAATGAGACGCCAACTAACCAAAGTTAAAATTCTACTGATTTTTCACTAACTATAACCCTAAAAGAGAACTCAAAACTATACAGTCAATAGAATTAGATATTTACAGAAATACAACCCATCAAATATTTTGGGTGGTTCTTTTAAACCTTGTTCAATATATTCATCCAATATTCAAATGTTATGAGTAATTCTAACTTACAATAAATAGTTAATGTATCAGAAAGCTTGAAGTTAGATTTATCAAGCCAAAAAAAATTTTTTTTAAGTATACAAATTTAAAATTCTTAATTGAAAAACCTATCAGTTGCGCATTACATCTCTTCCTAGCGAGAAGTAGCTTAATGTTACACATGAAACTGCAAATCATAACTTTTGTGTCTTTTTTTAAAGGTATTAAGTATAGTTTTCTGATATGCCACTGGAATCATTGGTAAACAAAAGATATTTTGTTGCCTAGTTAAAACATACCTGGAAATTTGCACACATTTTTAGAAACCCCTCAACAAAACATCTATGTGTTTAAAAATTAGGATAGTTTGTTTTAAAATCTATTCAATTCTGGCAAAAATCAAGTAAATGGTTACACTGTTGAGAATTACAAATTGTAAAGGTGGTAAGTCACAGACTTCACTTAGAGTCTCCAATTCAGCTACTTAATGACTAATGGTGAAGAAATGTATGTGAATGGGATATAAACTAAGTTACGACACATAGGAGAAAAAAATTCTAGAATGAGTAATAAAGGGCCCAAATTTAAAGCCCACAATAAGCTTTAAACAAAGATGTTCTCCCTCAATCTCTCCTCATAGACATTCTCATGTAAGCAAATCACTGTGGAGAAAACCAACCTCCACAAAACTTCTTACTTCTTCATTAATAACAGTGCACTTAAATATAATTATAAATTTCACAGTTGTATTTGTTTAGCCTCAAATGTATCTTAAAAGCAACAACAACAACAAAACGCTCAGAAGCAATATCCAGTAGTCTCAGTGACTTAAAAAGTCTGGCTTTTAACCGCCATCCAATCCAAACAACCTTCTTGTTTAAAGCGCTATGTAAAATATCGACCTTTAACTGAATTATTTTATTATTCAACATTTAAGCTATCTAAAAAAGAAAACTAATTAATCGCGGAGTTTAGTTAAGCAATTTAGCTGACACAGTAAATATTTACTCTTAACATCTCACAGGAAGTCTTGACAAGCATTTGCTGCCATTGTGCTGGGGGTTAGGGTGGGAGTGGGGGGGGGGGAGGCAAGTTTTCATAAACAACTTAAATGGTCCCAGCAAATTTAACACAGCTAGTGTTCGTCACCCCCATCCCCAATAGGCACCAGATATTTTTCCAAGTACAGTAAACACCTTATATAATGAAAGTAAAAAATGTAACTTTCTAAACTATTTTATCTCCACTGACAAAACAAACAAAAGCCTCTTAAAAACTATACAAGCACATTAAAAATAAAACTGAATGTATTTTTATTTATATGTGAGACCAATCACAAAAAAACTAAGCAAAATATACTTACCTGAGCTTTTTGGAGACTGAGTAATCAACTTCCATGATTTTCCCATGCAATTCCACTTTACCTTTAAAACAGAAATTAAAGCACTCAGAACCTTGCTGTGATCAAATCCGCGGGGGTCTAGGAGGGGCACGCACAGAACTCCATGCTCCGGTTCCGCCTTCGGGCGCCCTCCAGGGGTCTCCTACCCGGCTCGAACTGGGCAAACTTGCTTCCCAGTGGGAAAAAAAGGTGGGCGCCGCATTTCGCCTCCTTCCTCAGGGACGAGGTGGGAAGGGTGCAAGCCCGGATCCCGACCCCAGGTAGAGCTGTGGGTGGCATTACCGGAAAAACAAATTTAATAAAGAGCGGCGCCAATTTGAAAGGATGAGCTCATTTGAAACTCAAGCTGCAGGGCTGGCGCGGCCCCGCTCCTCTCCGGGCCCCCACCTCTCCATTCCGCTAACCCGGGCCCCAAAGGCCCCGCTGCGCTCCCCTCCCTGCCCTCTTCTCCCGGTGGCCCCGGAGAGATGCGCCGAAGCCCCCCGGGGTCCGCTTCGGCGAGAGTCGGGTCCCCGCCGGCTTCTGAGCACCTTGGCCTCGCCGCTGCCCCGCCCCCACCCCGCGCGCCGGTGGGGAAGGGGCCGCGGCCCCGGGCTGAGGCTCGGGGGGCGCAGGCTCGTGGCCTGGGGGCGAGCGCGGCTCCGAGCGGTGCGTGTGCGAGAGGAGAGTTGGTGAGTGCGCGCGCGCGCGAGTGTGTGTGTGTGTCGCTCTCCGTCTCCCGTCTGGGCTCCAGCGCTCTCGCGGGCCCCCCGGTCGCCTCTTTCTCGGTCCTCAGCCCGGGCCCCCACCGAGTTGAGACAGGGCACCTCGTAAAAAGGTGCTTCTGGCCGAGCGGGAGGCGGGGGGACAGGCGGCGGAAAGCCCCTAGCCCCGAGTTCTTCTCAATAAAATCGGACAAAAAATTCAGAGAAAAATAGGAGCGCTTGAGACGAGCGAGAAGGGAGTGAGGTTCGGGAGAGGACCGAGAGAGATGTGCCGTCGTGCAAGGGCTGGGGTCGGGGGACTCCCCGAAATCTCGAAGGGGATCGTCAGGGTGGCGCCGAGGGGGTGCCGAAAGTGGGGGGCCGCGGGGCGACCTGGGGCGGGGGGCTTGAAAGGAGAGTGCGGCTCAGGGGACGCCAGAGGGCGAGAAGTCCTGGGCACGAGGCACGGGAAGGGGTAAGGTCCGGTCAAGGGAGGAGATGGAGGGGTTTATTTTTTGGGGGGGGTCCCTGACAAAGGGGGTGACGGGAAGGTCAGGGAAGAAGGGGAGACGGGGGGGCTCTCTAAAGATGGGGGTGGGGGAACTCTGGAGAGCAGCTCGGGGAGCCGGGAAACTGGGGGTCCCCGGGAGAGCCAGCGAGCCTCGGGAACCCTCGAGGCGGCACGGGGGTCGCCCCAGGGCTGCGGCTGGGAGGGCAAGGGGTGAGTGCGGAGCTGGGGGGGGAGGGGAGCGGGCCGTCCCAGGAGCGGGCCGGCGGTGAGAGTTGAAGGTCTGGTGCGTGGAAGTGAACGTGAACGCCGGAGCCCCCGCCGGGCGCCGCCCGCAGGGCTCGGCCTCCCTCCGGGCGCCGTCCCGGCCTGAGCAGGGCGAGGCGGGGGGAGGGGGACAGCGCCGACTGCTCACCCGAAAGGGTCTCGATGGCGCGGATGGCCCAGTTCTGGTCGGGGTAGTCCACGAAGGCGTAGCCGGACTTGAGCAGGACCTGTCCCGCCAGGGGCAGCTTCCTGTCCCCGAAGAGCTGCCGGAGGTCGTCGGCGGTGACGGCGGGGCTCAGGTTCCCGATGTAAAGCTTGTTCATCATACGTCTCTTCCCCGAGAGCCCGCGGCTCCCCCGGCCCGGTACCCGGCGCTCCTCGCCTCCTCCGCTGCCCTCGTCTCCCCTGCTCCTCCTCCGCCCCCCCTCCCCGCCCTCCGCCCGCCCGCCACCCACCCCCACCCTCAGCCTGGCTCCCCCCACCGCGGCCGGCCGGGCCCGCCCGGGGGCAGAGGCGGAGGCGGGGACTCCGTGCGGCTGCCTCCTCGGGGCAGAGTCCCGGGCCGGGCGGCGGCGCGCGGACAAAGCGCTCTCTCTGCCTCCCTCTCTCTCCCTCTCTCTCCCTCTCAAGGCGGTGGCGGGAGGAGGAGCAGCGGCGGGCGGCGGCAGCGCACCCCGCGTGTGTCTGTGTGAGAGTTTGTACGGGCGTGTGCGCAGCCTAGAGTGAGCGAGCGAGCGAGCGCCCCCTCCCCGCCCCGCGCCGCTGCGCCCCTCGCCTCGCGCCCCCCGCGCTCCGAGCGCTGCGCGCTGGCTACCCCGGCTTCTGCCCCGCGCCGGGCGGGCGGAAGCGGGTTGCGGCCCGGGGCTGGGGCTCCCGGACGCCAGAACCCCGGGGCGGGCGCGGCGCGGAGGCCGGGCGAGCGGCGGGGCGGGGAAGGCGCGCCGCGGGCGCGGGTGGGAGTGCGCGACGGGGAGCGGCTGGAGCCGCAGGGCGTGGGAGGGCGAGGGGCTGCGGGAGAGAGTGGAAGGGGGTGTGCGCAAGGTGGACCGGATGTGAGGGCGCGGCTGCCGGGCCGGCGGGAAGGTGTGTCTCGGAGGTGAGAAGCGAGGGCAGGCTGGGAGACCACAACTTTCGCGGCGAGTTGGCCGAGTCCGGTTCCCCGCGCGTTCTCCGGCAGAGCGCTCGCTCGGAGACCCGCTCCCCGCCCGGCTCTCCAGGGCGACCGGGCGGCGCGTGTGGTCGAGGGAGCGCGGACGGGAGTCTGGACGCTTGGGGGCCCGGGAGTGGCCGGGCCCATACGAACCTTGCACCCCGGGAAGTTGCTCCAGCCCCGGGCCTCAGTTTCCCAGACGGCGAGGGGAGAAGGCAGGCCAAAGCGGAGCCACGTCCCCTCCGCCCGCACCCGGTGCGCCCGGAACCCCGCGGCCGGCGGCAGCCTGACGTTGGCAGCTGCTCTCTATTCTGGGAAGTGCCTAGGGCTTCCCGAGCGGCCGCTGCGAAGCCAGGTGGCGGGTGGGGAGGGGGCAGGGGCTGCAGCCGGGAGGACCGACGCTCGCTGCCATGCTTCGAGGCCGGGTTCAGTCCCCCTCAACTCCCGCTGGGATGGTGGGAGGCGAGGGTGACTGGAAGCGGAGGCACTCAGGCGGTGGAGGAGTTCCCCAAGCTTTGGGAAGGGCCGGGAAAGAGGTCCTTCCAAGCGGAGGAAACAACGTGACCGACGGAAGAGGCTGGGTTGGGATGAGAGCAGCCCGAGTCGAGGGGCTACGGAAGGAGCCAGACAGACTAGAGACCGTTTGCTCGTTCCGGGGCCCGCCTGGAAGTCTGATGGTTAGAACCTGGTCCCAGTCAGGAAATGAAATTCTACAGAAAAGAAAAAAAAAATTGGCAGGATTCGGAGGCGAAGGGGCGAATAGACGATTCCAAGATCGGCATTACTGGGGGCCTTGGGAGAGGCGATGGTTTGACCAAAGAAATGTGCATTTTTAAAAATTTATGTTGAGAACGTTAAGGGTTTCCTGATGGAGAAACCACAAATGTAGGGATAGTCTCCTGGCTGGGTCGTAAAGTACTGTCTTTCTCAAGATCTCCTGTTGACCAAGTGGATGGGAAGGCAGCACGGCTTCTTAAAAACAAAACCAAAAAAACACGTTCCCTGGACCCTTCCTTTGAAGACTGACTGTGAGCCTGAATTTTGTGTTTTCCTTAAGTAATCCCAGGTGATTGTTGTCTGGGAAACACCGCCGGTGAAGGCCTTTTTGGATTAGGATGCAGACCTCAGCTGTGTGACCCCTATGCAAGTGTTCCAGCAAGTCTGAGCCTAGATTTCTTCAACCGTGAAGAGAGGATGCAGGGACCAACTCTTGGCTGTTGTGAAGGCTACACAAAGGATAACTGAATAGTGTGAAGACAGTGGACACACACTTAATGCTTGTTTCTTTTCTTTCCCCTGGAACTCCCAAGCTTTAAAATACTTCCTTGTGGGGAAACATCTCTTTAAATAGTTGTCTAGAGGAGAAAATGTAGTCTTTCTCACCTAGGTATCTGCAGTTATTTGAATTCTGGCTTTGGTCTCAAATATTTATATATTTCCTCTTTCTAGAAAAGGAACTGGATTTTACCGCTCCTGGAGTTAGGAATGGACTTTGCTATTGTTTCTCAAACTAATAGATAAGTTAGGTATGGATGCTTCCCTACTAAAATGTAGTGGAGAATCACAAATGAAAACTCCCGTGTGTGTAGAAATCTCAGCAGACTAGAAATTAATGATCATCTGATTAGTTACACAAATATCCCTAATTGGTATCATCACCTTCATGCTATTTGCTTTATTTTACTTCCAGTATTTCAAAACTGCCCTTTCTAAAAGAGAAACAAGAGTGGCAGGGATAATTGGTCTCTTAAAGGTTAGTAAAACTTTTGTTGTATAATATTTTCAGACATTGTGAATTCCTTGGACCTACTGCAAACCTGCAAACAATGTAGCATGGATTCTATAGTGGGTAGCAAGTATCTAAAGATTCTTCTGCATTTTGTTATTTTCCGTAAGTGCTCTCAGGTGATTCTTGTCTAGGACCCACTGGCAGGTAGAAGGACTTTTCCTATTAGGATTAGGACCTCTCAGCTGCATGTCCTGTAGTGTTCCAGCATCTCTGAGCCTAAGTTTCATTATCCACAAAGACAGGATAAAGCAACCAACTCTTGGCTGTTGTGAAGGCTACACAAAGGATAATAGCAAGTATCTATAGAGGTGGCTTCTGATGAACTTTTTTACCCTGTTTCATGAGATCACTTTCATTTTTTTTTCTGGAAAATAACTGGTCTTTGCTATAATTTGTGTGTTCTGTCCTGCTGGTGATTTGTAGACATGGTGCTAGAGAAGAGCTTGAATGGTAAGGGTGGTGATTTGTAGCACCTGCAGTTCGTTATCCTACAAGGTAGAGTTGCTTTTTCATATGATGGAGAAGGGAACAGCCTCTGAATGCAAAACGGAAATCCAAAAGTCATTGCGAACAAAATTCGTTTTCTACCTGTTTTCTCCGAGTTCCCGTAGCTCCTCCCTTCCCAGAGAGATGAACTGGAGACTGATCCGGGCTGAATTTAAGCTTAATAAGCAAAGATTTTATGAATGTTTCACTGAGGTCAGAAGTTCGGAGAAATTCTTATATTAGGCATATTACTTCTAAGAGCATGTATTGAACTTTTCCTCAAGAATTTCAAAACAGTAACAGATCCCCGTGGTTTTCCAGTAGTTCTTTTGGGCAGGATGGTGGTAAGGTGGTTGGGACAAGATTTCTTAAATGTCACTTTGCAGGCAGGAAAACTGAGGCCTACAAAAATAGACTTTTTATTCATCGTCATACTGAGAGCTTGAAACATGATTAGCAAACACATATTAGCCTAACAAAGAGCTCATGAAGTATTAAGGTTTCGCCTGGACTTTCATGACAAATATTTTGTTCATGGATAGAGCATCTTCTTATAGCATCACTGTGATGGTCTTGACCTTTGAAGTCTTTAAAAAAAAAAGCCACAGTGGAAATGTGTTTGTTCAACTAATGTTGGAGATGACTATGGCCAATGGTTCTAGGTAATCCAAGGATTTGGAAGAGAAAAGGAAGCCTCTTGGCTGGAAGGCTGGTGGATTGCTGGAGGAAATTCAGTGTTTGATAATACAGTTTTGGTGGGGTCAGCACCTGCCTGCTTGTTGGGAATGGTTTGGTGATGGGGAAACATTGTTTAGATACTTTCTGCTGAGTTGGCAGAAGAGAAATTGTTTGACCTTAGTTGAGTTAATCCACCTCTCTGAACTTCAAATTCCTCATTTGTAAAATAGCCCAGCCTACTTTTTCACCATAAACTCTAGCTCCCCTGTCCTTTTCATAGTTTCCAAATCCTGGGCCATTTCAAAGCTCTGCTCCTTTGTGCATACTGCTCCCTTTCCCTGGACTGTGTTTCTTCCCTTGATTTTCTCCTCTGCCTTGACCCCAGGATACACATAACACTGCCTTTATACAGATAAAAAAGTCTAGCGGTGATACCCCTGAGGTGTACATTTTAAACAGGTGGATTTTATGGTTCATGAATTACATATCAACTGTAAAAAATTGTATGAGAAAAAAAGTCTTTATGAGATCTTAGTTTTTCATCCTATCACTGGGATCAAACCTGGCACATAATAGGAACCTAAAAGGTAATATTTGTTGCATAAACAGTTATCTGAGATTTGCTGTAAGGATTAAGTAAAAATGCATTAACATGGTACCTATCTTGCACAGCACTTGACATATAGCAGGGAGAAATGTTCACTTTCACCTCTTATTGAATTCATTCATTTATTCATGGCGTTACACAGTCTTAGGCACTAAGAATCCAGAAATGGATAAATATCCTGCTCAAGGAGTTTATCATCATGGAAGAAGCAGATGTATAAACAGATTACAGTCTGGCATTAGAGATGCCCTAGAAGACTGTGAGCATAGAGGAGAGACCATCTCATTCAGCCTAAGGTCAGAGAGGGAATCACCATGGAAGAATGGAAGTTGGAAATATATTTTGAAGGATAAGTAGGGATTTTCGAGGAATGGGAGAGGAATTGTGTTCTAGATAGAAGGAATAACATATGCAAGGCACAGAGACAGAAAAGCATCTGCTCCTCACCTAAAGTCAAATACTGATTTAGAAGAAGTTTGAGAAAAGAACAGAGAAAATAATGCCAGAAAAACAACAGAAATTAGAAACTTCCAGAATTAACTACATGGAACTCCAGATTGAAGGGGTTTACTGAAGTCCCACCACAAAAGATCCAGAACAAAATCACGCTGTAAAACTTAGGACCCACTCAAATTATGAAAGCATCTGTGAGTAAAGAGGTCACATAAAAAGGATTTGGAAAGAGAATGGAAATGTATTTCTAAAACAAAGGACTCTAGGAGGCAGTAGAGCAATGCCTTCAAAACCTAACTGAAATGATTTCCAGTCTAGAATTCTAAACCTAGTTAGACCATCAGTTGAAAAGACATGCAAAGATTCAGACATGCCTCCATTTGAGGGGAAGCTACTGAAGGTTAAGTGCCAGCAACACCGTGAAAGAGGAAGACATGGGGTTTGGGAAATAAGGAATCCAACCCAAGAGACTGAAGAGAAAATCCAGAATGCCAGCAATGCTGCAATCAGAGAGCAATCAACATAGGCTGGAGCAAGAAAACTGGTGGATTGGAAAGTGAGGACTTCAAGGAACAAAGAATGGAACTCATGTATGAAAGAAAGTGTGTTAGTAACTCTTTTGTGACCCATGGACTATAGCCTCTGTCCATGAAATTCTCTGGGCAAGAATACTAGAGTGGGTTGCCATTTCCATCTCCAGTGAGTACATAGTAATAATTTCTGATAGAATGGCAGGCACATTGGAGTATTTGGAAAAAATCACAGGTATATGGAAAACTAGGTAAATGGAAAAACAAGGAAATCATTAACTCTAGGAAAATGCATGGTCATACTAGAAAGGATCAGTGGTCATAGGCTCAACAATGAAAATATTTGTACAGTCATAATTTAAACACACTGTATTATCCAGACTGCAAAAGAGAACTTAAGAATCAATCAGAAAAAGACAGCCATTAAGAAAATAGGAAGGAACATGAATGAGCTAATTCAAAGAAGCTCAAATGAACAGTAAGCTCAACTCATGAGTAACTGGGAGAAATTAAAACTTTTCACAAATAACAAACTGACAAAAGATGTAAAATGATGAGACAAGGTGAAGGTTAGGAGCAGCAGAAACAACCATCCACTGCTGGCAAGAGTATACATTGATACAATTACTCAGAAGAACAGTTTGTCAATATCTAGTAAAACTGAAGATATAGGCCCTTGGCACTCCCTGGCAATCATTCTTCTAGATGGCTTTCTCTTATATCATCTCTCTTCACACTCCAGTGCTCTTCATCTGCTATAGATCTCAGCAGGTAACCTTGCTTTTTACTTCACTGAGAAAATAGAAATAATCAGAAGAGCACTTCAACAAATCCCCAGTATGTCTGTCTACATACCTGCACCCATGCCCATAGATTCTGCCTTCTCTCCTGTTACCATGGATGACTGTACACAAAGAGGGAAAGACTGATGACTTCCAAGAAAATGAACAAATGTGCATGTCCTTTGACCAAGCAATTTCTCCTCTGAAGAACCATGTGCCAACAAGGAAATATGCAAGGTTTGTTGTAGCACTGGGATAGTGAAAACTCAAATGTCCGGCAGAAGGAGATGGATTTTTTAACAAACGTGTGTATAGGGACTTCCCTGGTGGTCCAGTGGCTAAGACTCTTGGCTCCCAATGCAGGGGGCCTAGGTTCGATCCCTGGTCAGGGAACTAGATCCCACATGCTACAACAAAGATCATACATGAGGCAATGAAGACCTCCAGTGCCACAACTGAGACATAGTGCAGCCAAATAAATTTTTATATTAAAAAAAAAAGTGTGTATAGTCATAAATCAAGCCAAAGGGTATGCATGTGATTTGTTTCCCCTGGAATCACTGGTTTTCCCCTCTCTCCTGGATGAAATACATGAAACAGGCTACCTATATCAGTTAAAACCCACTCCAAAAAAAAAAAAAAAAAACCCACTCCAGTCTTCTTGCATGGAGAAAGGAGCCTGGCAGGCTACAGTCCTTGGGATTACAAAGAGTTGGACCCGACTGAGTGACTAGCATACACACACCTCAGTTAAAAACCAAAACATATCATGCTGAATGAAACATTTTTGCAGAAGGAAGTATTTATGATACCATTTCTAAAGTCTGAAAATGTGATAAACCAATTCATAGTTGATATGGATATATTTGTATAGTATAAATGTATAAAGTATGCACGAGAATGACAAAGTTTAAATATGATGTAATGATTATCTTTGGGGAAGCTCCAGACTTGGAATAATAATCACTTCTTGGAGGATAAAAAGGGGACTAGGAGATGGAGGGGCACACATGGAATTTTCATTATAACTGGTTTTTGTTTTTTAAAGCTGGGTGTTAGGTAAATGGATGTTTATCATTTTTTGCCTCTTCAGTAACAAAATTTTTGTTACTCTATCTGGCCTAGAATGATTCTCAAACAAAATTAAGCATGATAATCATCAGAAGAACTTTTAAAATACAGATTCCCAAGAGACACCACTCGGACTCCAAAATGAAAATTTCAAAGCTGGAATCCAGGGATCTACATTTTTTTAAAGCTGAAAGTTTTTTTGGTTTATACCTACATATACTTATGTTTTTGTGTACACACATATATAGATTTATATTAGGTTGGTGCAAAAATAATCGTGGTTTTTCATTGTTGAACTTTACCATTTGATACTGGAATACATCCTTAAATAAATGTGGTTATATTATACATCATTTTGATGCACATTTCTCTCTTTGTATTTTTGCTAGTAACCTATTACTTCCTGTTTGTTTTGTATGTATTTTAGACTATAGAAATTATGTTAGAAAAAAAGCAAATTTGAGCGATTTTTAAACTTGAGTTTAAAATGGGTCATAAAGCAGCAGAGACAACTCATAACATCAACGACACATTTGTCCCAGGAACTGCTATGAACAGTGCAGTGGTGGTTCAGTAAGTTTTGCAAAGGAGACGAGAGCCTTCAATATGAGGAGTGTAGTGGCCGGCCATTAGAAGTTGACAAAGACCAGTGGAGAGCCATCATTGAAGCTAATCCTCTTACAATTTCATCAGAAGTTGCTAAAGAACTCACTGTCAACCATTATATGGTCATTTGGCATTTGAAGCAAATTGGAAAGTGAAAAAGCTCAATAAATGGGTGGCTCATGAGCTAACCACAAATCAAAAAAAAAAATTTGTTTTGAAGTGTCTTATTCTACACAACAACAAGCCATTTCTTGATCAGGTTGTGATGTGTGGTAAAAAGTGGATTTTACATGACAACCGGTGCTGACTTGCTCAGTGGTTGGACCAAGAAGGAGCTCCAAAGCACTTTCCAAAGCCAAATTTCTCCCAGAAAAAGGTCATGGTCACTATTTGGTGGTGTGCTGCCTATCTGATCCACTACAACGTTCTGAGTCCCAGCAAAACCATTACATCTGAGAAGCCTGCTCAGCAAATCGATGAAATGGGCTGAAAACTGCAGCGTCTGCAGCCGGCAGTGGTTAAAAGAAAGGGCCCAATTCTCACACGTCACGCAACCAACACTTCAGAAGTGGAAGGAATTGGGCTATGAAGCTTTGCCTCATCCCCATGTTCACCTGACCTCTCACCAACTGACTACCACTTCTTCAAGCATATCAACAACAGTTTGCAGGGAAAACACTTCCACAACCAGCAGGAGGCAGAAAATGCTTTCCAAGAGTTCATTGAATCCTGAAGCACAGATTTTTATACCCTACAGAAATGAACTTATTATAATGGTTCCTGTTTTGATTAATAAAAAATATATTTGAGCCTAAGGCTTCCCTGGTAGCTCAGATGGTAAAGAATCCACCTGCAAGGTGGGAGACCTGGGTTTGATCCCTGGGTTGGGAAGATTCCCTGGAGGAGGGCATGGCAACCCACTCCAGTATTATTGCCTGTAGAATCCCCATGGACAGAGGAGCCTGGTGGGCTATAGTCCATGAGTTTGCAAAGAGTTGGGTGTGACCAAGCAACTAAGCATAGCATAGCACTTTTGAGCATAGTTATAATGATTTAAAATTCACGGTCTGAAGCCACAATTACTTTTGTACCAACCTAATATATAAACATATATGTAATGTTGAACTTATAGAAAATTTGCAAGAATAGTACAAAGTTGTCCTGTAAAGCATTTATGCAGATTTCTCAAATGTTAATGTTTTACTATATTTCTTTAATCCTTTTCTGTGTTTCTCTGAACCATTTGGGAGTAAACTGCAGACAGAATGTCCCTTTTTGTCTAAGTAACTTCAGTTTATATCTACTTAAAGAACAGTCTTTATATAACCCCAGTGTAATGATCAAAACCAGGAAATAATAATCTTATCTACAAACGTTATGCAGATTTCACCAGTTGTATCAATAATGTCTGTTACAGCAAAAGAAAATCCCAAATTGTTGCATTTGGCTGTTTTGTCTTTTTACTCTCCTTTAATGTGCACAGTTCCTCAGTCATTCCTTGTTTTTCATAACATTGACTTTGTTGATAGAAACAGGCTACTTATTTTGTAGTCAGTCAATGTTAGTGACATAGTCGTGTCCAACTCTTTGCACCCCATGGACTGTAGCCCATCAGGCTCCTCTGTCCATGGGATGTCCCATGCAAGAATACTGAAGTGGGTTGCCATTCCCTTCTCCAGGGGATCCTCCCACCCCAGGAATCAAACCCGGGTCTCCCACATTACTGGTGGATTCTTTACCACCTGAGCCTCCAGGGAAGCTGGAGCGTCTTCCTCAATTTGAGTTTTTCTGATATTTCCTCGTGATTAGATTCAATAGGTTTTCTTGCAGGAATACAGAAGTGATACTGTGTATTGTATCAGGAGGTGCACAATGCTGATTTGTCCCATTATTAACTTTGGTGATGCTAACTTTGCTCATTTGCTGAAGGTAGTGTGTGTATGTTCCCTGTTACATAGTAATTAAGTATCTCTTGGGACAATACCTTGAAACTACACAAATACTCTGTTACTTAAAGTTTTCTATTGCTGATTCTTGACTGGTTAAGGATTTTTATTATGGTTGCCAAATGGTGATTCTAATATCATTCCTTTTTATTAGTTGGCTTTCTACTGTAAGGAAGAGCTTTTCTTTTCCCTCTTCCACCCCAAACTAATGGATTCTTATTTTATTCAAGGTGTTGTAAACTTACTGTAATAACAGATGTATTTTGTATTATTTGTAAGTATTTTGGTGCTTAGACTGTCCCAGATTTGGCCAGTGAGAGCCTCTTCAAGCTGGCTCATGGCAACTTCTGACATTGTTCCATGTTTGTACTTTCTCTGTTCAGTCTTATAATCAGCCACTTACCAAGGAGCTTTGTATTCCTCTAGCAAAGCACCCACTCCAGTGTTGTTACCTGGAGAATCCCAGGGACAGGGGAGCCTGGTGGGCTGCCATCTATGGGATCGCACAGAGTCGGACACGATTGAAGCAACTTAGCAACATAGCAACAACAGCAAAGAACAATGGCACCCCACTCCAATACTCTTGCCTGGAAAACTCAATGGATGGAGGAGCCTGGTAGGCTACAGTCCATGGGGTCTCGAAGAGTCGGACACGACTGAGCGACTTCACTTTCACTTTTCACTTTCATGCATTGGAGAAGGAAATGGCAACCCACTCCAGTGTTCTTGCCTGGAGAATCCCAGGGACGGGCGAGCCTGGTGGGCTGCCATCTATGGGGTCGCACAGAGTCGGACATGACTGAAGCGACTTAGCAGCAGCAGCAGCAGCAAAGAACAAGGTTGAGAAACCAAGATCTGCATGCCAGATACACTCGTCGCTACTAGAATATTGGTGATTTTAGACCCTGACAGCCAAAAAAGCTGGGAAGTAGATTATGTATGTAAATACGCACACAGGTTGATCTATACCTGCCTATATTCACCTGTTTATATTTACCTATCTATCACTGTATGTATTAAAAAATCACAAGTTCACACTAATACCTCTGATTCCAGTGAAACACTGCAGAGCTCACTTTTTCCTCCTTCCCAATTTTCTTGTTTGTAGCTCTTCTTTAACTGTGAGAAACCTGGCTCCCATTATCCACAATATATTTACTTACTTGATCAATCCTAGAATAAACAGAATTGCTAACCCACAATTCTGAAGGGGGTGGGGGGAAAGGCTATTAACTAGGCTTCTAACTATTATCTAGTATTAGTTTAGAGTTCTTTTCTGTTTAGCCTGAGAATATGCAGTCCAAATACAGTGTTCAAAAGTCACTTGAATTTTATTTCCCCCTTCAGTGTTGATTATCTTATTCATTTGAAATTTTGTTAGTCTGTACAGTTTAGTTTTTCCCTCCATCTTTGTTGATTTTTTTCTCATTTTGTTGTTGAATATGTAAAAATTAGCATGGTCCCAGAACACAGAAATTACAGTCAAATGATTTCCATCCCTTCCCCTTCCTTATATTCTATCCAGCCCATCCCTACACAGTCCCTGAAGGTACCCATTCTTTTTGGTCTTTAGTTTATCTTTCCTGTGTTTCTTTTTGCGCAAATGAACATATACACATATGTTTTCTTATTCCCACTTTTTACCAAAAAAAAAAAAAAATAGAATATTGCGATGTTCTCTTTCTCTTTGATATCTTCACTTAATGTATCGTGGAAATCATATCAGTTCATGGGGATCTTTCTCATTCTTTTCTTTTTTTTTGCTTTTAGCAACCCCATAGTACTCATTTACCTCATATATATGCATATCAGTGACCTCTAGTATTTTTTAATTTTATAAAGTGATGTGAATAACCTTCATGTGTGTATTTTTGTATTGTTGGAAGTTTGTCTACAGAGTAAATTCTTAGAAATGGGATTGCTAAGTGTAAAGAGTATATGTGTGCATACATGTGTATTTTAAAGACATTTTGTGAAACTCCTCTGTAAAGATCATAGCAGTTTGTATTCACAATAGCACTGTGTAAGAGTGCAATATATACAGCTTGCCAACAAGGTGTGTGATTATATTCTTAACTTTTGGCCACTCTGATTGGTGAGAAATGGTGTATGAGTGCAATTTTAATTTGTTTTTATCTTGTCATAAATGAGAAGGAACTTTTCATGTGTTTAAGGGTTGTCTTTATTTCCTTTCTGGTATGTTTTCTGCTTATCTTTTGTCCATTCTTCTATTGGGTTTTAATCTACTTTTTGCCTTAATTTTTATGAATTACTTAAATATTGAGAATATAAGCCCTTTATCTGTGATAAATGTTATAAATATTCTCTCTCACATTTTAATTGTCTTTTAACTTTGTTTATGGTGTTTCTTTCCCCTGCAGTGTTTTATGCAATCAAATTTATTAATATTTTCTTTATTCCATTTAATTTTGAATTAAGAGCAAGCCTTCTCAACACCTATGTTAAAGAGGAATTCACTCATTTTTAAAATAGGACTTGTGTGGTTTAATTTTTTTTTTTTTTTAGATTCCTGATGCATTTGGGGTTTATTCTTGTGTACAGTATGAGGTGTGAGTCTAATTTTACCTTTTTTCCCCCCAAATAGCTAACTAGTTGCTCCAGTACTATTTATTTAAAAATCCTTCAGCCCAGGCATTTTGAGATGCTACCTTTAGCACAGACTAAAGTTTCCTATATATTTCATTCTATTTTTGGACTTTTTTTTCCTACTGGTCTATCTATTCATGTGTCCATACCCCACTGTTTAATTATGAAAGCTTTATGGTATGTCTCACATCTGGTATGGTTAGTCCCCCTTATAGCTTTTTCTTCCTTCCTTCCTTTCTTTCTTTAGTTTTTTTTGTTTTGGCTTGTTTTGTTTCACTGTTTTCCTGTCTGTTCTTGTTTGTTTTTCCATATGAAGTTTAGTACCAACTTGTCAAGCTGTGTAAAAAGTTGTTGGTATTTTATTCAGATCAAATTACATTATAAATTAACTTAGGAATAACACGAATCTTTATGATGCTGAATCATCCTATCTAAGAACAAAGGCTGTCTTTCCACTCACTAGTCTCATTTAATAAAAAACACTGGGTTCTAACTGTGTTGGAAAGAGGAGTTGTGGAAGAGCCGAAGATCACTGGCCTCAATAGGAAGTCAATAGATAATGGCTAAAACTGGTAAGTTAATGAATGGTACAGGCAAATTAGTTAGAAATACACAGATAAATGCCACAGGAAAGAGCTACAAGAATGAGAGGATTTTTTTTTTTTTTTAATGAGGCTTTTAATAATAAGTCAGGATCCTGGTAGGAAACAGATGGCATGCCCAATCAGGGTGATTGAGAATCTTAGTAGAAGTACTGTTTAGAGGTGTGGGTGGGATTAAAGGACACAAACACAGCCTCGTGCAGCACTCTGCCTCTAGCAGCAACAGGGAACCATCTCCACTTGGCCTAAAGAGTGATGGGAGGGAGGGACAGCTTAATGGAACCTAGAGAGCTATTGGAGAGGACTGCCCAATAGAAACCTTGGACTCGCGGTGAACACAGTCACTGCTCCTGCAGCATGAAAGGGTGACAGCGTAACAGGGAAGGAGTAATTATCAGCTCACTCATCTCCCACTCTTCACAGTGTCCTCCAGGGCAGAAGGCAGGGGGCAAAGGAGCCCATTGGTGCTGTTGGTAATGGGCAGCCTCCAGGACACAGTAGGAAAGGGAAGGATGAAGTGTGGATTTGGAGGGGCACATGGAAGGTATCCAACGAAAACTGCCATATATTTTCCCAGGTGGCATACAATAAAATAACAATGAAAACATTAGTCAATGAATCAAAGGTCTAAGGGAACATGAATCAAATATTCATAATAAAGTTTGAAAAGGAATAAATGCCTGAAGAGGGGTCAAGAGTATTCCCAGGGAGGGAACCCAGAAGATTCTCTAGAGGAGGACATAAACAGTTCAAAACAGTCATGTCAGCAGAAACACCACGAGCCTCTTGTTTTACAATTGAATGTCCACTGTTGGTACAGTAGCCTCTCAAACTCGTTCTGTAAGTAAACACTTCCTTCCTGCTCACCGGCCACGAAGTCTTCAGTTCGTGGTTTCTAATTGATACTGCGTTTGGCTTCCTTGATGTTATACATTGTCTACACTTTTTGTCTCCTCCCACTTTATCCTGCTTCTCTGAACGCTTTGTGAGAAGTGCTGTATTGAAGTCAGTAGACCTAGAATTGAATTTCATTACTAGCTGTGTGACCTTAATAAAGTTACTTAGCCTCTCCAAGCCTCAATTCCTCTTTGTAAAAGGAGAATAATACCTCTCATGGAATTGCTGTGAGAGTTAAAGATGCTGTATGCCAAGGACCTGGCACTAGGCCTGTCGCTCAGCAGATAACAGGTGAGGATGTTAACTGCCCCATTGCAGGCTATGCTTCCTCATGCTAGTTTCTTGACTTTGCCGTTTAGATTCACTCCAATGGGAGTTGCTCTCCTGGCAACTACTTGAAAAAAAAGTTTCTGAACAGAAAGGATCTTAGCAGTAATCTGGGCCATCGTGTCATTGTGTCAGGGAATTTCGCCTCAGGCTTCCTGATGGATGACCACCCTGACTGTGCCTGCACCAGCAGAGAAGTCAACAGCTGAGCTCGGAAGCTGCCTGTTACCAGAAGATTGGTTGATTAGAAGAAAGCTTTTCTTCAAATTAAGCTGAAATCATTTTTCCCACTACTTAGAGACTCAAGAGAAGCTAGAGCTAAAAGAAATCTTCAAGTGCACCAGCTTATTTTATGAACGAAGAATCTGAGGCTCAGGAAGGCAGGGCAAGGCGCTGTTCTTTGTGGTGCTACACAGAATAGGCTCCTCCCCTGCCATTCAGTGTTATCAACCCAGTTGCTTCCCAGTTCTTTTAGATCCTGGCCCCCAACCCCTGCTGCCAACTCACTCAGTGTGCCCCTGTTTCATCACTCCCATCACCCGCCTTTGCATATGCAGGTTTGTGATGCCCAGAACTAAATTTGATTATTGTGATCTGGTCTAGCCAAGTAAAATGAGGCTATCTGAAATCCTGGGCAAAGAATGACCATTAGACCTAGAAAGTCCAAGAACTTGAGTTAGACAAAACCAGCAAGACACTTACAAAGATGGAGTTGGTTGGGTTGCTCAGTCCTATTAGGTCTTCATTGCACACTTAGAGTTTGCCTACATGCTTCTGAAACATCTGTGTCAGCTCCAAAGAAGGTGCTCAGGAATACTAATATCTACTTATTTATTCTTATTTTATCAAAAGGAGAATGACTTTATTGTTTATCATTATTATCAAGGAAAAATATTTTGATTAACATTTCTTGTGACCATCTCCATATACACATGCACATAAGTCATAAATATACTGGAAACAGGCATAATTTTATACAAACCAATTTTATACAACATACATGCCTGTTATTTTGTAACATCCTTTTTGGTAACATCTTTTTTCTTAATATTTTGTAGACATCTTTATCAAAGAACATAAGTTCATTAAAAAAAATTTATTGGAGTATAGTTGATTTATAATGTCTTAGTTTCAAGTATACAGCAATGTAATTCAGTTTTATATATATATATCCATTTTTTAGGTTCTTTTCCTATATAGGTTATTACAGATGATACAGACTATTGATAGATTTCCCTTGCTATACAGTAGATCCTTATTGGTTATTTATTTTTATGTATAATAGTGTGTGTATGTTAGTGCCAAGTTCCTAATTTATCTCTTTCCCCCACACTTCCCCTTTTGTAACCATAAGTTTGTTTTTTAAATCTGTGAGTCTGTTTTGTAAATAAGTTAATTTATATCATTTTAAGTTACATTCCACATGAGTGATGTCATATGATATTTGTTTTCGTGTGATAGTCCCCAGGCCCATCTATGTTACTGCAAATGTCATTATTTTATTCTTTATGTGGCTAAGTAATATTCCATAGTGTATGTATGTGTGTGTGTATATATATATCACATCTTCTGTATCCATTCTTCTATTGATGGACATTTAAGTTCCTTTTGTGTGCTGGCTACTGTGAATAGTACTGCTATGAACATAGGGGTGCGTGAAGCTTTCTGAGTTATGGTTTTCTCCAGATATGTGCCCACAAGTGGGATTGCTGGATTATATGGTAATTCTGTTTTGAGTTTATTTGGGCACCTCCATACTGTTCTCCATAGTGGTTGTATCAATATAGACTTAATTTTTTTTCTACCAAATACACAAAAAAGAAGGGGAGAATGGAGATAGGGGAAGTGTCAAAAATACAGGTTATCCCCAAACCAGAGTTGTTAATTAGCCACTTTGCCCAAATAAAGTATTAATCACATGACTTTCAAATAAACCTAAGCAGAATTTCTCGAAATCCAGCATTGTTGGTATTTTCTGGTAATGTTGATAGAGGCACAATAAAGAACTGCCTAGTACATAGTAAGTAAAACTGGTGAGTCCTTTTGTTCAAAGCCAGAGAAATTACCTCTGGTTCTTCACCATTTCTAAGAAGAGGCAGGAGGAAGCATGGCTGAAAACACTACTGTATTGTCCAACTGAATAATCCTCAGAGAAATTCTATGTTTTTATGAAATTGCTGTAGTCACCGCCACATTGAACATGATGTCATTTGCCTCAGCAATTTACTTTAAGGTCAGTACCACATCTGGCCATTGGTTTTTGAGATTTTCTTTTCTAAATCTTAAAACACCGGTGACCACTGATGTTAGAATGGCTAGGATAAATTCTAGTTTTAATGGGAGATAGCTATTTTTATATACCTCAGGCACTTCTTTTTTTTTTAATTCACCTATATAATCTTTTCTCTGTTTTAGACAAATTGGATATATACCCTCCTGAATAATTTAAAAAAAAAATTACCCTCCTGGGACTTCCCTGGTGGACCAATAATAAAAACTGTGCTGCTAATGCAGGGGGCATCGGTTTGATCCCTGATTGGAAAACTAAGATTCCCACATGCCGGACAGTGCTACCAAAAGAGTGAAAAATCACCCTCCTTTATGTGAAAGATGTCTTTAACAAGACAAGACGTGGTCTTCAGAAACTGATTTGATTAGCTAATTACTGTCAAAAAGAACAGCTACCTAAGTACCACACCAAAACAAAAATTGTTGTTTTTGTCAGAAGTTTGCCATTATTCAGATGGACAGTTTTAAATAACATACATGCAGTTGCTTATAAGAAAGTTTTTTTACATTTGCTGCTATTTTTAAAAGAATGATTAATAGCTATTAGCAGCCTTCACCAGGTCAGTGAAATAAGCAAATAGCTAATTCCTGCCACACTCTCTAAGGTAATTTGTCCAGGACTCATGCTGGATTCAAGTGACTGAATGCAACAGGCAGGGCACCAAGGAGCATCTTTTCACTGTGCTCCAGTCTGAGGAGGGGGATTTTTGTGCATTTCTGTAAAATACCAATTTTGTTTTGGTTCAGCAAAGTAACTGTACTTTGTGGCTTAGTTTGACTTGTTTCTTAAAGACTAGTTTATAAAATCTTATTGCTATCATAAATATTATTTATCTTAGAAGCAAAACTTTTTTCTGTGATAAGACATCCTCAGGTTAATCATGGAAGTCAGTGGGAAATATGATTCTGTTTTAAAATTAGCATTATGCCCAATTCTATTTAAGCTTTTCATCTGGTCTGACAATCTCTTCTGAAAGAAGGGAAGAGGGTGAGGTTGAGGGGGTAGTTACTCTATCTATGAGGTTAATGATACTATTCACTTTAACAGTTCTCTGACTTTCTGAATCCAGCAGTAAAGAATTCTGAATTGTCCAACTCAGTTATTCCTAAAGACTATTGCCAAAAACAAAAGGTGCAATGAATGGTGACCAAGATACTGCTTTTGATGAGTGGCCAAAGCTGGTTTTCGGAAGTAAGTTATTAACTCATATCAGAAACAAAGGAATAGCCACCACTGCAGGTAAACATTAATTTGATATGGAAAAGGCATAGCTTTAGAAATAGAAAACCTGGAGTCTAGTCCTCACCTCTTCTTCACTTTAATGAATTTGGGGCAATTCACTTAATCTCTGATTCTCAGTTACCTGCTGAAGGCAGAATGCTGGATCTAATCACCTTGTAAGAGTGTCTTTCAGCAGTAAGATCTATCAGCAGAATTCTTCTTGAGAAAGTAGCTGTCTTTGTTTCAGGAAATACCATCATAAGCCCCTAGGGTATAAGGGCTGGCTAGGGCTCAGGCAACCAAAAAGAACAAAAAGTCTACACTTACAGAAGCAGGAAATTAATTTTTCTTGGTGGCTGAGTTGGGAAGAAGGTGCTCCCTTATAGGTTGGAGTAGTGAGAAGAGGAGGGGGCTAGGAGATTGATGGAGTAAGGGCCCTGCATGGGATAAAAGCCAGTGAGAAACTTCCAGTAGGGAATGATCAAAAGGACAGTTATGAACCAGGAAGCCTAAAATGTCATTTTAAGTGCTTTGTGGCATAATGGGCAATGTGACCCTTCCTCGAGACCCCCACATCTTAACAAACTTGAACACACTAATGGTTTGTGTGAGTGGGGGCTTGTTGAAAGCAGAGTAAGGAGCCATGTAGACACACTGGGAAACAGAAATGGTCTCAGAAAAGCCAGAGCTGGGAGGCAGAAAGGCCCTCCAAAACACATACCCTCATGACTCAGCAGAAGGCTTGGCAGAACTATAGACCTGTGCTAGGCACAGTGGGGCTCAAGCCCACCTGATCTAGAAGCAATGAGGTCACAGAGCCCAGCTGACTTTTGGGTCTCCCTAATGATAGGGAGGGTGTTTGTATACTACCCTCTGAGTTCCACTGCTAGTTTCATCTTCAGTGTTTTCACCCTCTACATCAAGAGGGTGAAATTTTAAGGGGTGATTTCAGTCTCATAAGATCACCTCTGTGTGTCTCCAGTATTTTAATTAGAACACAGGCATTTTGTCCTAATATTTTCCCCATCAATACGTTTCTTAAACCTCTCTTATATTATTCTTATGTTACTTTCTAGCTTGAACTCATTTCATCATCTTGTTTCTTTTCCTCTCTTTCTTAGAAATGAATTGGCACAAATTCTGGTTTATTTCCTATTCCTCTCTTCCATTTGTCATTCGATTTTTCTTTACCTGAATATCTTTGAAGATCATTTGCAAGCCTTCCTTAGCTTTGCATATGGCTTTCTATAAGTGCTATTCTATAGGACATCAACTTTAGCATGTTGATCTAATTTTCATTAAAATTAGATCATCTTTCATATCCAAAAATTTTATTGCTTACTCCAGCTTCACTTTTTAAAAGAAATTTATTTTTAAATGTTCCACATTTGTTCTGTGACACTTCCACATTCTCACTCTAAGTGAAAACAATCACTTTGGAGTTTCATCTAAAAGCATTAACTCCGAAAGACTATGCTAGTGCGAGAATAAATTAGTATAACCTTTCTGTCAAGCAGTTTGGCAATGTACTACTTGTCAAGAGCCTTCAAAATGTTTATACTCTTTGCTTCAGGGATCACATTTCTAGGAATCTTTCCACTGGAAATAATCATAAATGTGGTCAAAGATTTATGCATGTTTATTGCAACATTCTTTATTTGAGATAGTGACAGATGGAAAACAACCTGAATGCCCAGCAAAAGGAAAATAGAAACACCCATATGATAAAAATTATGCAGCAATTTAAAAATTATTCTTTTCCTTGAACTGGCAGTCAGTTTCAAACATTTGGATAACTACTCTGAGTGTCCATGATTTCCAAGATGGAAAGCCAGAATGGCTTGAGTCCCTTTAGGAATTTAACCCTCTCCATTGCCTGTGAAAATCAGCCCATTCTGAATGAGGAAGATTTCTACCCAGAGGACCAGCTCCAAGGGCTTGGTCTTTGAAAGCCTGAGGGCCTTCAGAATCCATGTTTTTACTAAGGTTTCCATGTGGTTGGTTGGTTGGTTTGTTTGTGTTTGGCTCTCCTGGGTCTTCGTTGCTTTGCGTGGGCTTTCTCTAGTTGTGTTAAAGGGGGCTACCCTATTGTGGCTTGCAGGCTTCTCATTGCGGTGGTGTCTCTTACGGAGCATGGGCTGTTGGTGCACAGGCTCAGTAGTGTGGCTCTCGGGTTCTAGACTGCAGGCTCAGTAGTTGTGGCGCGCTGGCTTCATTGCTCCCCGGTATGTGGGATCTTCCCAGACCAGAGATGGAACCTGTGTCCTCTGCATCCGTAGGCAGATTCCTATTGACTGTGCCACCAGGAAGTCCTCAATGTGATTCTGACATGAGGAGTCTGAGACACCTCCTCTTCTGCCACCATAAGGGCCTGAACTCTGAAAGGGATTGAGGAGGAGAGGAGAAAGAATTGTTCTTTCAAAAAAACTTTATGATCTGGCAAAACATTTTTGATGTAGAATTTTTTTAAACATTGTGTTATTCCAAATTTGTGGGGAAATTAATATATGCTTAGAAAAAAACACACCAAAATATTTATAGAGTTTAAATCTGGGTGATGAAATTGTGGATAATTTGTGGGGAATCATGATTCAGAGAGACGAAGTCATTTTCTCAGGTTCTTATAGCCAGTAAAGTGCTGGGGTAAAGATTCAAACCCAAATCTACTTGCTTGTGAAGTCTACTCTAATCGCTGATCACTGCTACTTAGACTGGAAAACCATGTGTAAAAAAACGCACATACAAATATGGTACCTTAAGTGTGGTGGATTCAATTATTTGTCCCAATTATTCACTGTCCTGTAGGAGTATTTTACATTTACACTCTTGCTGTATGGCCTTATGATGGATAGAATGTATTCTGCATACCTGGATTTTGGGCTTAAACATGTGACTTGCTTTGGCCAATGGATTGATGGTAAAGATCTTGAAAGGGAAGGCTTAAAATATGCCAGTACAGTTGAGCCTTTGTCTTATGCGCCTGTCTGTTGCTTTGTGAATAGTATGTTTCAGGTAAGCTGTGGTCCAAGGAGAATGAGAAATAGTAGACAAACACAGTAGACAAATAGTAGACCCAACCTTTCCTTAAAGCTTTGCTGAAGACACACAGTGAAAATAAATGTTTATGGTTTTAGGTTGTTGGGTTGTAGAATTTTATTATTTTATATAGAATTATTATGGCTGATGGATATGAAATATGCAGATGTTTATATTAAGTTGCAAAGCTGAATCCCTTGATATGTCAGTTTAAGTCCAAATTTGGTTATGTAAATATACGTTCTACAGGGTCTCACCATCTAGGAAAAGGGTATAACAAGACCCTTTATATTTTATTTAATGCAAACTACCTCATCATTTGATATGAGAACTGTCTCTAATAAGGAGGGAGAAGTTCGTATAGAAATGCATGACATTCTGAGGAAAAAAGGAACACAAACCCCAAACTTCTCAACTCTAGGATTGGGAAAAGCAATCAATATGAGCCAGGACAGAGTAGGGATGAACAAGGTGGAAAAGAGAAGAAATAGAATTCAGAAGGAAATTCTTTTCTTTTGGGACATATAAACACATTCTGCATGTCACAAGGCCACAACAAAGGTATGGATATAAAGGGTAGAAGGGTCTAGGCTCAACAACCTTTGAGGTCAGAGCTGGAAGGCTCTGAGCCCGAGTCACTGTGGGCGCCTTGTATGAGCCTTAGAGAACCATGGCTTAGCCTGTGAACTGTGGCTGTGGAGTCCAGCCACTGATCCCACATTTATGCCCTCCCCACTTTTTTTTTTCTAACAAAAATAAGATCATGCTTCTTTTAGTCAACTGTATTTTGTAGTATATAATGAACTATTTTCCAAATCACTAAATTTGTTGTTGTTCTTCAGTCACTATATCATGTCCAACTCATTACAGTCCCACGGACTGCAGCCTGCCAGGCTCCTCTGTCCATGGGATTTCTCAAGCAACAATACCAGAGTGGGTTGCCTTGTCCTTCTGCAGGCGATCTTCCCAGATAAGGATCGAACCCATGTCTCCTGAATTGGCAGGTGGATTCTTTACCACTGAGCCACCTGGGAAGCCCCAAATCACTAACTGTTCTTCTATGATTTAGTTCTTAATAGGTATAAAATATTCTTTTATGACACAGCATCCTAGGGTGTACTTAGGACAAGAATTAAGACAGATAGAAATAATATCTCCCATATTCTGTCCTCTATAATTAAAAAAAAATGTTAACACTATGTCTTTTTTAAAATATGAATTTTTATTTAAAGCAAACAGATGCTAAATGAAATTTCCAGAAAGTAAATTTATTGTAGGAGAGAAAAATCAAAGAAAATAAACATTTCAATCAAAGCAATGAAATAAATAAAAAAGTTAAAGGAGATTCTCTATTAATATTTAATAAGAAATATTTATTAAAAAATGAAGCATGAAAATTTTATGCATTGTTTATGTCAATCCTGAAAATTAGCCTAAGCTTATGATTCAAAATAAGAATAGTCAATATATATACAATGGAATATTACTGAGCCATAAAAAAGAATGAATTTGAGTAAGTTCTAGTTAGATAGATGAACCTAGAACTTGTTATACAGAGTGAAGTAAGTCAAAAAGAGAAAGACAAATATTGTATATTAATGCATATATATGGACTCTAGGGGGCTTCCCTTGTGGATCACCTGGTAAAGAATCCACCTGCAATGCAGGAGACCTGGGTTTGATCCCTGGGTTGGGAAGATCCCCTGGAGAAAGGAAAGGCTACCTACTCCAGTATTCTGGCCTGGAATATATATTCTCATATAGTCTATGAGGTCGCAAAGAGTCAGACACAACTGAGCGACCTTCACTTCACTTCATGGAATCTAGAAAAATGGTACTGATGAACCTATTTGTAGGGCAACAATAGAGCTGCAGACATAGAGAACAGAATTGTGGACCCAGTGGGGGAAGGGGAGGATGGGACAAATTGGGAGAGTAGTATTGAAACATGCATTACTATATGTGAAATAGATAGCCAGTGGGAATTTGCTGTATGATGCAGAGAACTCAACACAGTGCTGTGTGACAACCTAAGGGGGATGGGATGGGGTCGGGGGTGGGAGGGAGGTTTAAGAGGGAGCAGACATAGGTATACCTATGGCTGATTCATGTTGATGTATTGCAGAAACCAACACAACATTGTAAAGCAATGTTTTTTATTCTCCAATAAAGAAAGAATGGTCCATAAGTGTGTGGCTGAGTAACTCCTAATAGAGTCAGTCTTCCACAGATCACTATAAACTGGACAAAATACAAAAGCACAGTGATTTTGGAGAGGAGTCAACAGTCAGGGGAAGGGAGCATCAGGATAAGTTCTCCATTTTCAAAGCTTTTTGCCATAAGAGAAGCCACAGTTAGCACTGCATGGGGTAACTAAAACAGAGAGAACATTTGCTGTCTTTCTAGTTTAAAGCACCACAGGATGAAACTTAAGGAAATCCCAGGTGCTGCAGAGGGGGGAGTGGAATCTCAGGAAAGGGAGAGTCACAGAGGGAGTACTCTTAATTCTGTGTATAAACTCTGGCCAAATCTCTGGTTGACTCCTGAACCACATGCATATGCGCTGGACAGACTTGAGCTCAGAACAAAAGAAAAAGAACTGAATTGACATTTGAGCGACCGTTCAAAAGATAGAGTTTACAGTTCAAGTTCAATCAAATTAGCTGCTGGTTAAAATACACACCCATACATTCTCTTTCTCTCTCTCAAAATACAACAAAATCCAGAAACTTTACAACGTAACTTTTGCAAAGTTCAGGATACAGTCTGAAGATTCGTTCTCAAGAGAAAAGGCAATCAACAGAGACTAATGGTGAGAAGACTCAGATGTTGAAATTAGCATGTGTGTGTGTGTGTGTGTGCTTAGTCACCCAGTTGTGTCTGACTCTTTGTGCCCCCATGGACTGTAGCTCTCCAGGCTCCTCTGTCCATGGGGTTTCTCCAGGCAAGAACATTGGAATGGATTGCCATGCCCTCCTCCAAGGGACCTTCCCAACTCAGAGAGTGAACCCCGGTCTCCCACATTGTGGGCGGATTCTTTACCCTCTGAGCCACCAGGGAAGCACAAGAAAACTGGAGAGGGTAGTCTAGCCTTTCTCCAGGGGAATTGCCTGACCTAGGAATCGGACTGGGGTCTCCTGCATTGCAGGCAGATTCTTTACCAGCTGAGCTACCGAGGAAGCCCTGAAATTAGCACTGTTGTTGTATAGTCGCTCAGTCGTGTCTGACTCTTTGCGACCCCATGGACTGCAGCACGCCAGGCTTCCCTGTCCTTCACCATCTCCCAGGGCTTGCTCAAACTCTTGTCCGTGAGTCAGTGATGCCAACCGTCTCATCCTCTGTCATCCCCTTGTCCTCCTGCTTTCAGTCTTTCCCAGCATCAGGGTCTTTTCCAGTGAGTCAACTCTTCTCAACAGGTGGCCAAAGTATTGGAGCTTCAGCTTCAGCATCAGTCCTTCTAATGAATATTCAGCTTAAAAAGTATTCAAATACTTAGAAGAAAAGGAGAAACAGAGAAACATCAAATTGAAAGAATTAACAAAAAGTAGACCCCTCCTTAGTTTCCCTTTGCCATGATACCTCCATGGCCTAGATGTGCCAACTTTGCTAGATTAATTTTTCCAGCCCACTGTGTGTACTGTGTGCTAAGTCACTTTAGTCGTGTCCAACTCTTTGCAACTTCATGGGCTGTAGCCCATCAGGCTCTTCTGTCCAAGGGATTCTCCAGGCAAGAATACTAGACTGGGGTGCCATGACCTTCTCCAGGGGGTCTTCCTGAACCAGGGATTGAATCTATGTCTCTTACGTCTCCTGCATTGGCAAGCAAGATCTTTACCACTAGCACCACCTGAGAAGCCCTCTCCAGCCCACTAGCATTCTCCATATTTAGTTTTCTCCTCCTTCCTCCCTGGAGAAGGAAATGGCAACCCACTCCAGTACTCTTGCCTGGAAAATCCCATGGATGGAGGATCCTGGTAGGCTACAGTCCATGGAGTTGCAAAGAGTTGGACATAACTGAGCAATTTCACTTTCCTTCCTCCTGGCTCCCTCTCTTGCTATCTCCCTCTCTTCTCATCTGCCAGGGACACCTTTCCCAGAGTCCTTCACCAGGCTAAGTCCTGATTTTTCAGGTCTTAGCAAGGGGATACTTCCTTCAGAAAGCCTTTCTGGGCCAAGTTCTCCCTCCTGTGTGTCGGTCCCTTGCACCACAAACATCCTGTATTATTCACTTACCTAGCTTCTCTGATGGAGAAGGCAATGGCACCCCACTCCAGTACTCTTGCCTGGAAAATCCCAGGGACAGAGGAGCCTGGTAGGCTGTGGTCCATGGGGTCGCGAAGAATCGGACACGACTGAGTGACTTCCCTTTCACTTTTCACTTTCATGCATTGGAGAAGGAAATGGCAACCCACTCCAGTGTTCTTGCCTGGAGAATCCCAGGGACGGGGGAGCCTGGTGGGCTGCCATCTGTGGGGTCACACAGAGTCAGACACGAATGAAGTGACTTAGCAGCAGCAGCAGCAGCTTCTCTGAAACATCTGGTCCAGTATTTCTGTTTCCCTAGGCTGAACTCCATGGAGGCAGGGGCATGACCTATCTTACTTACCGTTCCATCCATGGCCTGTCTTAGTGCCCAGCATAGAGTAAATGCTCAGTAAACATTTAGCAAGTGACTGAAAGAGTGACTATATGAATGAGTAGAGAAGGAAGATACTGATTTTTCTGCCAGGGAAAGAGTCCCTATACTGGAGAGATGCGGTCACAAAAAAATAGGAACAAGGAGAGCTGAGGGAACAGACCTGTCCGAAGCACTTAAGCAGTGCATGCTGGCATGAAAGAAGACCGAGGTATATTATTGAATGGAAAAGGCACACGACAGTGTGGGGATTACGCTGCCTTGGTGTCGTGTTCGCATAGTGTAGTTCTTGAAGGAAGTACAAGAAGTTTGCAACAGTGGCTTTCATTGTGGAGGAAGGAAAATCTTTTCAGTTTATACAATGTTCATGTGTTGCTCATAAAATTAAAAAACCAAAATAGATTATGGCATAAAGACTTTGTATGTAGTACTAGCCACATTTGGAAAAAATAAAAAAGAATCTACATGCTTCTGTTGGAGTGCTCCAGAGAAATAGAACTGAGTGGGGAGAAAGGGAGAGGGGGAGTATGTGTGTGTATGTATGTAAAGAGATTTATTATAAGGAATTGGCTCATGCAATTATGGAAGCTGACAAGTCCCCAGATCTGCAGAGTGAGTTGGCAAGCTAGAGACCCAGGAAAAGCTGAAGTTTCAGTTTGAGTCTGAAGGCAGGAAAAAGGCAATGTCTTAGTTCAAAGGCAGTCAGGCAGATGGAATTCTCTCTTACTTAGAGTAGGGTCTGTTTTTTTTATCCTGAAGTAGGGTCTTCAGCAGATTGGATGAGGCCCACCCACATTAGAGAGGACAATCTGTTTTTGTCTGTTGATCAGTTGATATATTAATCGCATTTAAGTGCATTAAGACTCAAAGTAATATTTGAGCAAATATCTGGGCACGCCATGGCCCCGTGAAGCTGACACATAAAGTTAACCATCACAATGTCCTACAATGGGTAATGGAGTATAATGCAGGAATTAACGTGTCAATTTTGAAGGCTAGTGAATGAGAGTATGGTAGGAAGCTAAGTGGAAGAATAAGGCAAAGAATACTAGATTGTACTTAAAACTGCAACGGTAATAAACGTGCACACAAGTATTAAAAATGGGAGCAAATAGGAAGAAACAAAAGTAGCTTTTGTACTCTGGTGAGATTATGGGAAACTGTTTCCCTTAAATGTTTCCTTTAATTTTTTAGTAATTGTTAAAATTCAAGAAACCAGGAATCCTAGGTGTAGCAGTTTACAGGAGAATGGAGTAGTAATAAGAAACAGTGCCTGACACATTGTCAGTAACGAATGAATAAGTGAATAATAGTGACCATTGTTTTGGTTCCCCAGAAGTAGATCATGAGACAAGGATTTGAGTGCCAAGTAGTTTACTTGGGACGTAATCACTGGAAGGGTATAGAGAAGTGAGGCTGAGAAGGGAAAGAAACCAGTACCAGATGCTTTGATGAGAAGGTACCACTGACAACAGCTAAGCCACAAACCGCTGGGGACCTCTAGGAGAATATGTAAAATAGGCTTCAGTTTGTTTTAGAGAGCAAGGAATTTTTAATATATCAGCTCACATTGATCATTGGTTGAAAGGCCTACATCTAGGGGCATGAACTTCTTGGCATTTCCAGCCTGCCCCAAGCAGGAGTGGCTAGAGAAGGTACCCAGGTAGAGAGTCACAGGTGCTTGCTGTGAGAAGCTGTTGATTGAATGGGAACAATGAGTACAAAGGGCACTCAGCTGCGGCCAACTGCAAAGTTGGCTATTATTGAAGACTTAGTATGATTTGGCGGAGAAGGCAATGGCAACCCACTCCAGTACTCTTGCCTGGAGAATTGCGTGGACGGAGGAGCCTGGTAGGCTGCAGTCCGTGGGGTCGCGAAGAGTGGGACATGACTGAGCAACTTCACTTCCACTTTTCACTTCCATGCATTGGAGAAGGAAATGGCAACCCACTCCAGTGTTCTTGCCTGGAGAATCCCAGGGACAGGGGAGCCTGGTGGGCTGCCGTCTATGGGGTCGCACAGTCGGACACAACTGAAGTGACTTAGTAGCAGCAGCAGCAGCAGCAGCAGCAGCAGCAGCAGCAGCAGTATAATTCGGGCACTTAGGGAACATTTTCTCTAATCCTCACAACAATTTTACATGGGGATTATTATTAGTTCCATGTTTCAGGTGAAGAAACAAGGTCAGAGAGGTTGTGGCTTAAAATCATGCAGGCCTTTATGCTCTTGAATCTGGGGAGGGCTTGTGAGTTCTTTAGGCACAGAGTCTGACAGAAGTGAGACTGTGTAACTTCTAAGGCTAGGTCATGAAACTGGCAGAGGTCATTCTAGAATGCTCACTCTCAAGGCACCCTCTCTCAGAGCCCAGTCACACACTGTGAGGAACCCATGCTACATGGAGAGGCCACAAATGATTACTTTAGTTGACAGACCCCACAGAGCCTAGATTCAAGTCATGGGCTGGCACCAGACATACCAGGGCAGAAACCCACAGAAGATCCATCTCTCAACCAGATGAGTCTCCGCTCACTGAGGCCCCAGACCTTGTGGAGCAGAGACAAGCCATCTCTGCTGGGCTGTCTCTGGATTCCTGACCCACAGAATCCATAAGCAATAATAAAATGACTGCAGTTTCATACAGCAATTGAATAATCATAACAATACCCATCCACACCTTTTCAAAATTATCTGTTTGGCAGGTGTTTAAATTAAAAAAAAAAAAAAAAGGTAGGATTTTATGAGCTACAAATAGAAAAGGAGAAATAACTTTTAGAGACCCAGTGAGAAGAATAACTTTAAGACCTGTCCCTGAGATGCTGAATAAGAAGAAATCTAACAGAGCTGAGTTGTTGCCTATTCATGTTGACTTATCTCTTTGAAGGAAGAAAACCATGTCATGATCTACAAAATCACCCACACTCAGAGTTTCCATCTTATCCCTAAGCTGTAAAGATCACTGTAAAAGCAGTGGCCGTCAGAGACCACATATTGGAGAATAAAGGCAAAGATGTAGAGACACAAGTGTTAACTGAATTTAAACATTAAGAAGTGGAGTGAGGGGACTTTAATATGGTAAATATAACCCAGCCTAGGGCAGTGTTTTTCAAATCACAGGCCACAATCCATTAGTAGGTCATGAAATCAAGTTAGTGACTCTCAACCAGTTGTTTTTTTTTTTTTTTTCTAAATGAAATAGAGTATACTGGACTATAATGAGATAGAAAATGCCAGAGTTCCTCATAAGGGGGCTTAGCAAAAACTGTGCTTATTGTACCAGCCTTCTGCCCAATTGCAATGAGTGGGCATAGAGAGAGGGGTGTGATAATGTGCTTTTTTGTTCCATGGTATATGATGGTCAATTGACTGTCATCATAAAGGGAAGATTATCATATAGTTGCAGGTAAAGTTGAAGCAAAGTTTAGTGTAGTTTTATTTATACTATTGGCAAAATTGTTGATACTTTCTAGTGAATTTTAGATAAAACTTTTGTCTGTTTTTCAGAAACATTTCAATGCAACATATTTTATTCATGACAATTGTAAAATTTTAACTGAACTTCTATAAAATGCTTTAAAATTGATTATTTAATAGTAAAAAAATGGTGAAATGGAATATACAGAGGCAAGTTCAGACATAATGCTAGACATAATGGTTAATGGATCATAATTATTTGGACTAATTTTTCCATAGCTCATCCACATCATCAACGTTGGAGGCTTGGAGTTGGTGAGAGACCTACACAGGTTCCCTTGAGACACAGACATGGGCTCCAGCTTGTTTTTGTTCTTCCTGATTGTCAGCCTCCCTGACTTCAGGCCCAGCACCAGATGCAGGGGCGATTGACTTACATGGAGTGCTTAACCAGCCCTTCCAGTTCTGTCGGGTCCAAGTCCTATCACAAATCCCTTATATCACACAATGTGGTTTTGATTACCTGACTGTACCCTAACAAATACCCCTCCCTTGTTTCTTTTCTGTTCTTTTCTCCTCTAGCAGTTCAGTTATCCTGCAGAGTTTTCCACAGTCTGGATTTTGGATTTTGTTCCTTGGGCCCCTTAGTGGTGTTTGCCATGGTTCTCTGTCCCCTTTGGAAGCAAAAAAGTGTTGGTCTGTCAGTCGTGTCTGACTCTTTGTGACCCTAGGGACTGTAGCCCTCTAGGCTCCTCTGTCCATGGAATTCTCCAGGCAATAATAGTAGAGTGGATAACCCTTCCCTTCTCCAGGGGATCTTCCTGACCCAGGGATCAAACGCTTTATTTCCCATAAACTGGTGGTTAGATCTGAAGGTCTGATCAGATTAAGGTTCTTTTTTTTCTTTTTTAAAGGGAGAGTCAAGATGTAAATAGCAGTTGTATATTCTATCAGAAGGTATATGATATCTGGTTATCTCTCTTCATGCAATCTTAGCAGTCATTGATGATCAACATCAAGACCTATATCATTGTTTGCAAAATAGCAATATTTTATCAGTCTTACTTATTAGCTGGAGTACATCCATAAAGAAATTTATTGACTATTTATTTACACTGAGGTATAATTTGTATAGGACATGGAGGCATAAATGGTTTTCTTTTTTCCCCCTTTTATTTACCACATTTAAAAATAATGGCATGGTTCCCTAGCATCATCCAAAGGTGACCAACCAGTTTTGTTTTGCTTTTTAAGGATTATTATGAACTCATGAAGATATTTGCGGAATTTCAAATAATTGCACATATTATTCTCCTGGACATTTTTGAGCAGTTGGAAAACTTGAGACAGTGGTGCCTTTGATGGCTAATTTCCTGACATGTTTTGAGCTCAATTAGCATATTTCCTTTTCCAGATATAGAATCAATCGTTTCTCCAAAAAGTTCTGGTTTCTTAAGTGCAAAATGGGTTTTGGATATCACAGTCTGGTTAGGGTGCTCACTGATGCTTGACTGGGGCTTTTTTTTTTTTTTTAAATTAGTTGTTTTCAGGCCTCGCTCTTACGGCATTTGAGTTCTTAGTTCCTTGACCAGGGGTCACACCTGTGCCCCCTGCACTGGGAGCACAGAGTCATAGCCATTGGTTAGTTAGTATTAGTCTCTCGGCCGTGTCCACCTCTTTGTGACGCCATGGACTGTAGCCCTCCAAGTGCCTCTATCCAGGGGATTTCCCAGGCAAGAATACTGGAGTGGGTAGCCATTGCCTTCTCCAGGGGATCTTCCCAACCAGGGATCACACCCAGGCACCCTGCATTGCAAGCAGATTCTTTACCATTTGAGCCACCAGGGAAGCCCCTTATGCACTGGACCACCAGAGAAGTCTTGATTGGGCCCTGTTTTAGGTCGGCTTTACCAAGTTCAGACTCAAATTGAAGAAAGTAGGGAAGACCGCTAGACCATTCGGGGATGACCTAAATCAAATCCCTTATGATTATACAGTGGAAGTGAGAAATAGATTTAAGGGCCTAGATCTGATAGATAGAGTGCCTGATGAACTATGGAATGAGGTTCGTGACATTGTACAGGAGACAGGGAAGACCATCCCCATGGAAAAGAAATGCAAAAAGGCAAAATGGCTGTCTGGGGAGGCCTTACAAATAGCTGTGAAAAGACGAGAGGTGAAAAGCAAAGGAGAAAAGGAAAGATATAAGCATCTGAATGCAGAGTTCCAAAGAATAGCAAGAAGAGATAAAAAAGCCTACTTCAGCGATCAATGTAAAGAAATAGAGGAAAACAACAGAATGGGAAAGACTAGAGATCTCTTCAAGAAAATTAGAGATACCAGGGAACATTTCATGCAAAGATGGGCTCGATAAAGGACAGAAATGGTATGGACCTAACAGAAGCAGAAGATATTAAGAAGAGGTGGCAAGAATACACGGAAGAACTATACGAAAAAGATCTTCACAACCCAGATAATCATGATGATGTGATCACTAATCTAGAGCCAGACATCTTGGAATGTGAAGTCAAGTGGGCCTTAGAAAGCATCACTACGAACAAAGCTAGTGGAGGTGATGGAATTCCAGTTCAGCTGTTTCAAATCCTGAAAGATGATGCTGTGAAAGTGCTGCACTCAATATGCCAGCAAATTTGGAAAACTCAGCCGTGGCCACAGGACTGGAAAAGGTCAGTTTTCATCCCAGTTCCAAAGAAAGGCAATGCCAAAGAATGCTCAAACTGCCGCACAATTGCACTCATCTCACATGCTAGTAAAGTAATGCTCAAAATTCTCCAAGCCAGGCTTCACCAATACGTGAACCGTGAACTCCCTGATGTTGAAGCTGGTTTTAGAAAAGGCAGAAGAACCAGAGATCAAATTGCCAACATCCGCTGGATCATGGAAAAAGCAAGAGAGTTCTAGAAAAACATCTATTTCTGCTTTATTGACTATGCCAAAGCCTTTGACTGTGTGGATCACAACAAACTGTGGAAAATTCTGAAAGAGATGGGAATACCAGACCACCTGACCTGCCTCTTGGGAAATCTGTATGCAGGTCAGGAAGCAACAGTTAGAACTGGACATGGAACAACAGACTGGTTCCAAATAGGAAAAGGAGTACGTCAAGGCTGTATATTGTCACCCTGCTTATTTAACTTCTATGCAGAGTACATCATGAGAAATGCTGGGCTGGAAGAAACACAAGCTGGAATCAAGATTGCCGGGAGAAATATCAATAACCTCAGATATGCAGATGACACCACCCTTATGGCAGAAAGTGAAGAGGAACTAAAAAGCCTCATGATGAAAGTGAAAGAGGAGAGTGAAAAAGTTGGCTTAAAGCTCAACATTCAGAAAACGAAGATCATGGCATCTGGTCCCATCACTTCATGGCAAATAGATGGGGAAACAGTGGGAACAGTGTCAGACGTTTTTGGGGGGGGCTCCAAAATCACTGCAGATGGTGACTGCAGCCATGAAATTAAGAGGCTTACTCCTTGGAAGAAAAGTTATGACCAACCTAGATAGTATATTCAAAAGCAGAGACATTACTTTGCTGACTAAGGTCTGTCTAGTCAAGGCTATGGTTTTTCCTGTGGTCATGTATGGATGTGAGAGTTGGACTGTGAAGAAGGCTGAGTGCTGAAGAATTGATGCTTTTGAACTGCGGTGTTGGAGAAGACTCTTGAGAGTCCCTTGGACTGCAAGGAGATCCAACCAGTCCATTCTGAAGGAGATCAGCCCTGGGATTTCTTTGGAAGGACTGATTCTAAAGCTGAAGCTCCAGTACTTCCGCCACCTCATGAGAAGAGTTGACTCATTGGAAAAGACTCTAATGCTGGGAGGGATAGGGGGCAGGAGGAGAAGGGGACGACCGAGGATGAAGTGGCTGGATGGCATCACGGACTCAATGGACGTGAGTCTGAGTGAACTCCGGGAGATGGTGATGGACAGGGAGGCCTGGCGTGCTGCGATTCATGGGGTCGCAAAGAGTCGGACACGACTGAGCGACTGAACTGAACTGAACGGAACTTCCAATGGATATAGCTCGGAGGTTACTTTTTTTGGTCTGCACTACCAGGGAATTCCTAAGCACTGTTTTGTTTTTTTTTAAATGATAAAATATATCATGAGTTCATATTGATATTTCCAATTCAAATTTAGGACTACAGGAGTTTTATATAATCTCAACTACCTTAATCTATTTCTCCTTTTTTCCTCACATTGAAAAACCAACATAATCACTTCTTTGCTTTAGCCCACAACACACACACTACTGTCTTAGAATAACAGTACTGACACTAACACAAAAATTGTGATTACCAAAAACAGTTTGAGATTTTTTTCTTTCTTCTCTTTTCTTTTTGTCCTAAGGGTATAGCCCACTAAGAATATACACTCAAATTTTATCATCTTAAACTCATTTGAAATAATTCATATTTGTGTGGTTGTACCACCAACTCAATATACAGTTAGGTTTATGTATTTCATTTTGCTTTTGACTTTTAGGGTTTGCTTTTTGAAATTACATATTTTCTAGTTATGTAAAATGTTTACATGATCTCACAGTCACATGTATCAAACAAGATGTTCAGAAGAGTTTAGCTTCTATCCCTGTTTCCTCTATCCTTCCCTTCCCTCTAGAATACCATGCACACTTTTAAAACACTTTTTATTTTATATTGGAGTAGAGTTGATTAACAATGTTATGATAGTTTTAGGTGTATAGCAAAGTGATCTAATTATACATATACACATATATATTCTTTTTAAAATTCTCTTCCCATTTAGGTTGTTACAGATTATTGAGCAGAGTTCCCTATGCTGTAGAGTAGGTCCTTGGTTATCTGTTTAAATGTAGCAATGTGTACAGGTCAGTCTCAAACTCCAAAACTGTCTCTTCCCCCTGGTAACCATTAGTTAGTTCTCTAAAGTCTGTAAATCTTTCTGTTTCATAAATAAATTCACTTGTATCATTTCTTTTAAGATTCCAAATTCTCTTTGTCTGACTTCACTCAGTAAGACAATCTCTAGGTCCATCCATGTTGCTGCAGATGGCACTATTTCATCCTTTTTAATGACTGAGTAATATCCCATTGTATATGTGTAGCACATCTTATTTATCCATTCCTCTATTGTAGGCATTTAGGTTGCTTTTGTGTTGTGTGTTGGCTATTGTAAACAGATATGCAGACTTTTTCTGATTGCTTTTTGCTTACTAATATGTCTTGGTTGTTACTCTGTAGCAGTATGTAAATACAGTCCTCATTTTTTTTTTTTGGTACATTTGCATGGTGTTCCATTATATGTATATACTCTAGGTAATCCCACCAGTTCCCTCTTAATGGATATCTGAGTTATCTCTAGTTTTTTTTTTGTTGTTGTTATTATAAGTAATTAAATAACTGACTTTTAGAATACTCCCAAGCTTGTTGGTTGTCATCAGGGAAAGTACTGAACAGATTATACAAACCTATAAATGAGATTTACATTTTTCAAGTCCTACTCTTTCCCAATTTTTGTTTTCATATTAATTTGGCACATCTCTGTATTTTATGTATTATATTAATAACATCATTATTATTTTTTATTATTACTGGTACTAATAATTAGTATTAGTAATTAATAATTACTAGCAAATAATAGTAATGATTAATATTAGAGTTATTAATGATTAATACATCAATATGTTGTATATTAATAACAATTTATATAAACTTTGTTATACTTTTTTCTTTATCATCCATAGCAAGAATATGTGAAAATTTTCTTTCTTGCATATATTTGTCTTAGGTCACGGTGTAAAAATGTATTTCTTACTGTGGTGGTGGGGCTGCTCAGTCACTAAGTCATGTCTGATTCTTTGCAACCCCATGGACTGCAGCAAGCTCATCTGTCCTTTACTATCTCTCAGAGTTTGCTCAGATCATGTCCATTGAGTCAGTGATGCTATCTAACCATCTCATCCTCTGTCACTGCCTTCTCCTTTGTCTTCAATCTTTCTCAGCAACAGGATCTTTTCCAATAAGTCAGCTCTTCATGTCAGTGACCAAAGTAACAGAACTTCTTCAGCAACAGTCCTTCCAATGAATATTCAGGGTTTATTTCCTCAAGGATTGACTGGTTTGATCTCCTTGCAGTCCAGGGGACTCTCCAGAGACTTCTCCAGCACCACAATTTGAAAACATTAGTTCTTCGGCACTCAGCCTTCTTTATGGTCCAGCACACACACTCATACATGACTACTGGACTATATGGACCTTTGTCTGCAAAGTGATGTCTCTGCTTTTTAATACACTGTCTAGGTTACTCATAGCTTTCCTTCCAGTGAGCAAA
Source organism: Ovis canadensis (assembly GCF_042477335.2). Classification (NCBI taxonomy): domain Eukaryota; kingdom Metazoa; phylum Chordata; class Mammalia; order Artiodactyla; family Bovidae; genus Ovis; species Ovis canadensis. The sequence goes on along the minus strand of NC_091245.1, from coordinate 204,570,826 downwards.
TGTCTTTTAATTTCATAGCTGCAGTCACCATCTGTGATGATTTTGGAACCCAAGAAAATAAAATCTGTCACTGCTTCCACTTTTTCTTCTTCTTTTTGAAGTGATGGAACTGGATGATATGCTCTTAGTTTTTTGAATGTTGAATTTTAAGCTAGCTGTTTTACTCTTCTCTTTCACCATCATCAAGAGGCTCTTTAGTTCCTCTTCATTTTCTGCCATTAAGGTGGTATCATCTTCATATCTGAGGTTGTTGATATTTCTCCCAGCAATCTTGATTCCAGCTTGTTATTCATCCAGCCGGGCATTTGACATGATGTATTCTGCATATAAGTTAAATAAGCAGGGTAACAGTATACAGCCTTGTCATACTCCTTCCGCAGTTTTGAACCAGTCCACTGTTCCATGTCTGGTTCTAACTATTGCCTCTTGACCTACATACAGGTTTCTCAAGAGACAGGTAAGGTGGGCTGGTATTCCCATCTCTTTAAGAATTTTCTACAGTTTGTTGTGATCGACACAGTCAAAGACTTTAGCATAGTCAATGAAGCAGAAGTAGCTATCTTTTAAGAATTCCTTTGCTTTCTCCTTGATCCAATGAATGTTGACAATTTGATCTCTGAATCAGTCAAAAGGCACATAATCAAAAGAGGATGGAATATCCATAAGTATGAAGTATTGATAATTGAGGATTTTTTAAAAAAGAAATTTTCAGCCCTAGGTTTTCTGAAGCTAGAGATGCCAACCTTACTACTGTAAGAGATCTTATCCTCTGTTCTGGCTCCAGGCTGGATATGCTGATATCAGCCCTTCCAGGTTCATGCCCTTCTCCCTACCTTGGGCTCTGATAGCCTAGCTATTGCACCCTCTTAACATGATTGTTCTTGTCACCCATGTCATCTTGTCATCTGGGTAGCTGATGAAATAGAGAAAGGCCTGTCCCACAAGGTTTAAAACCTTTTGAAGGGATGATAAGACCCCACAGCCTCACACCTTTGCTTCTGATGGTAACAACTCTTTATTAAACCATTCACTCCTACCCTTTAAAATGTTCTCTGAGAGATCTCCACTAGCTATCATTGAATCTTTTTTTTTTTTTGCCCTTCACAGCCAAATGTTATTATCTCCACCTCTTTATGCTCCATGCATTTGACAGCCTATTGCAATTGCTTGTGCTTCTACCATTCTGCCCAAACGAACACTTGCCATAGTCACCAAAGACTTCATAGCTGGCAAACCCTATGTTGCTTTCCCATTGTCTTCCAACCTGAATGCTCTCTGCAGCATTTGGCATTGTTAAGTTTTATATATGTTTATTTTACCTAAGTTCTTAAAAAAGTTTTTTCTTCTAATTTTATTGAGCTATAATTGACATATAGCACTGTATAAGTTTAAGTGATACAGCATAATGATTTGACGCACATCATGAAATGATTATCACAGTAAGTTTAGTGAACATCCATCATCTCATATAGAAACAAAAATGTAAAAATACATGGCGAGGTGTTACTATAGGACTTTTGCTTCAGACTTGACATACTCCAGGTCCTACCTTCTAGTATAAGGAGGATGAGAGAGATGCAGAAGACCTGTCAACCTAAAGTAGGAAGCAAACCCAACTAAGTCCAGACTAGATCAGTCAACTCCCAGCCACAGAAAAAAAGAAAAAATAATTTTTTTCCTTGTAATGAAAATGCTTAGGATTTACTCTCTTAAATTCATTCATAACGTACAGCAGTGTTCCTTATATTCATCATGCTGTACGATATATCCCAGGTACTTATAACTGGAAGTCTGTACTTTTTGACCACCTTCATCCAATTCCCCCTCACCTTACAACTCATCTCCAGTAACCAAAAATCTGACGTCTTTTTTTGAGTTTGTTAGTTCTTGAAGTATAATGGACCTACAACAGTATGTTAGTTTCTGTTACACAACACTGATTTGGCATTTCTGTAAATTTAAAAATGATCGTCTTGTTAAGTCTAGTTATGATGTCACCATACAAAGATTTGCATAGTTATTAATTATATTCCTCACACTATACTTAGTGCTATATATATATATGCTTATTTTAAGATACTGATTTCTTTTTTAAGATACTGATCTCTTAAGTTCACACAAATTTTAACAACTTTGCAGTTTTACTCCTTGCCCGTGTTTACTGTTGTTGCATCATAGTTTACATCTTTTTGTTTTGTTTATCCCTTAACTACTTATTGCAAATATAAATGATTGTACTACTTTTTAAAAAGATGGATGCTTTTATTCATACCTTTCCTCCAGTCTACTTATTGGATTATTATTCACCTTTTTTAAAAATCAAAGTAGAGTTGATTTACAATGTTTTGGTAGTTTCAGATGTACAGCAAAGTGATTTATATATATATATATATATATATTCTTTCTCAGGTTCTTTTTCAATATCAGTTCAGTTCAGTCGCTCAGTCATGTCCGACTCTTTGCGACCCCATGAATTACAGCACGCCAGGCCTCCCTGTCCATCACCAACTCCCGGAGTTCACTCAAACTCACATCCATCGAGTCAGTAATGCCATCCAGCCATCTCATCCTCTGTTGTCCCCTTCTCCTCCTGCCCCCAATCCCTCCCAGCCTCAGAGTCTTTTCCAATGAGTCAACTCTTTGCATGAGGTAGCCAAAGTACTGGAGTTTTAGCTTTAGCATCATTCCTTCCAAAGAACACCCAGGACTGATCTCCTTTAGAATGGACTGGTTGGATCTCCTTGCAGTCCAAGGCACTCTCAAGAGTCTTCTCCAACACCACACTGAAACCATAGTCACAGAAAACTAGTCAATCTAATCACATGACCACAGCCTTGTCTAACTGAATGAAACTAAGCCATGCCCTGTGGGTTCATCCAAGACGGGCGGGTCATGGTGGAGACGTCTGACAGAATGTGGTCCACTGGAGAAGGGAATGGCAAACCACTTCAGTATTCTTGCCTTGAGAACCCCATGAACACTATGAAAAGGCAAAAGGATAGGATACTGAAAGAGGAACTCCCCAGGTCGGTAGCTGCCCAATATGCTACTGGAGATCAGTGGAGAAATAACTCCAGAAAGAATGAAGGGAAGGAGCCAAAGCAAAAACAATACCCAGTTGTGAATGTGACTGGTGATAGAAGCAAGGTCCAATGCTGTAAAGAGCAATATTGCATAGGAACCTGGAATGTTAGGTCCATGAATCAAGGCAAATTGGAAGTGGTCAAACAGGAGATGGCAAGAGTCAACATTGACATTCTAGGAATCAGCGAACTAAAATGGACTGGAATGGGTGAATTTAACTCAGATGACCATTATATCTACTACTGCGGGCAGGAACCCCTTAGACGAAATGGAGTAGCCATCATGGTCAACAAAAGAGTCCAAAATGCAGTACTTGGATGCAATCTCAAAAATGACAGAATGATCTCTGCTCGTTTCCAACACAAACCATTCAATATCACAGTAATCCAAGTCTATGTCCCAACCAGTAATGCTGAAGAAGCTGAAGTTGAATGGTTCTATGAAGACCTACAAGACCTTTTAGAACTAACACCCAAAAAAGATGTCCCTTTTCATTATAGGGGACTGGAATGCAAAAGTAGAAGTCAAGACACACCTGGAGTAACAGGCAAATTTGGCCTTGGAATGCGGAATGAAGCAGGGCAAAGGCTAATAGAGTTTTGCCAAAAGAACACACTGGCCATAGCAAACACCCTCTTCCAACAACACAAAAGAAGACTCTACACATGGACATCACCAGATGGTCAACACCGAAATCAGATTGATTATATTCTTTGCAGCCAAAGATGGAGAAGCTCTATACAGTCAACAAAAACAAGACCGGGAGCTGACTGTGGCTCAGATTATGAACTCCTTATTGCCAAATTCAGACTTAAATTGAAGAAAGTGGGGAAAACCACTAGACCATTCAGGTATGACCTTTTTCAGTATAGGTTATTATAAAATGTTGTGTATAATTCCCTGTTCTATACATTAGGTCCTTGTTGTTTATCTATTTTATATATAGCAGTGTATATTTATTACTCCCAAATTCCTAGTTTACCCCTCCTCCTTGATGTTACTCCTCTTGTTGTTTAATCTTCCTACTAGCTTTATGTTCTTGTTTAGTTGCTAAGTTGTATCTGACACTTTGCAACCCCATGGACTGCAGCATGCCAGGTTTCCCTGTCCTTCACCATCTCCCAGAGTTTGCTCAAACTCATATCCATTGACTCAGTGATGCCTTCCAACCATCTCATCCTTTGTCATCCCCTTCTCCTCCTGCTTTCAATCTTTCCCAGCATCAGGGTCTTTTCTAGTGAGTCACCTTTTCGTATCAGGTGGCCAAAGTATTGGAGCTTCAGCTTCAATGTTAGTCCTTCCAATGATTATTCAAGGTTGATTCCCTTTATATCTAGCTCATTTACTGCCTTTACAGTATATTTGCCTTAACTAATAAAAATTTTCACTGGTTCTACCTAAGTTTCTTTTTGAAATTTTCCTGTTTGTAGTTGTGGCATTTTCTTTTTCACTGAGAGAAATCCTTTCTATTTCTTGTAAAATAGGTTTGTTGGTGCTGAACCGTTTTGCTTGTCTGCGAAACTTTGAATCTCTCCATCAAATCTGAATGAAAGTCTTGCTGGATTGTGTATTCTCAGTTGTAGGTTTCTCGTTTTTGTCTCTGGCCTGCAGAGTTTCTGCTGAGAAGTCAATTTATAGCCTTCTGGGCATTCCCTTGGATGTAAGTTTTTGCTTTTCATTTGCTGTTTTTTAATATTCTCTCATTTAAAAACACCAATACAGTAACGCATATATATGGAATTTAGAAAGATGGTAACGATAACCCTGTATGCGAGACAGCAAAAGAGACACAGATGTATAGAACAGTCTTTTGGACTCTGTGGGGGAGGGAGAGGGTGGGATGATTTGGGAGAATGGCATTGAAACATGTATAATATCATATAAGAAACGAATCGCCAGTCTAGGTTCGATGCAAGATACAGGATGCTTGGGGCTGATGCACTGGGATGACCCAGAGGGATGGTATGGGGAAGGAGGTGGGTAGGGGGTTCAGGATTGGGAACACGTGTACACCCATGGCAGATTCATGTTGAAGTATGGCAAAACCAATACAATATTGTAAAGTAAAATAAATAAATTTTTTAAAAAAAGAAATAACTACACGATAAAAAAAAATCTCTCTTTTGCCATTTTAATGACAATGTGTCTTGGTGTGGTCCTCTTTGAACTGATCTTGTTTGGGACGCTCTGTGCTTCTTGGAACTAGGATGTCTGTTTCCTTTCCCAGGATAGGAAAGTTTTAGCTGTTATGTCTTCAAATATGTTCTCTGCCTGTTTCTTTCTCTTCCCCTTCCAAGTCCCCTATAATGCAAATGTTAACTTGATGTTGCCCCAAAGGTCTCTTAAACTGTTCTCACTTCTTTTTATTGTTTTGTTTCTTTCTCCCTAAAGTAAGCCCCACTGACCTTCAAAGCCAAGCAATTTGGGGATTCATCCTCTCAGTCCTAGACCCCTGTGTTGAGGAGCCTAATGTGTGGCTCAGACCCCTTGCTCCTTGGGGAAAACTTCTGCCATTGTAATTATCCTCCCGTTTGTGAGTTGCCTACCCAGGGGTATGCTGCTGCTGCTGCTGAGTCACTTCAGCCGTAGGTCTTGATTAGAGCAGAGCTCCATCCCTCCTACCCAGCTTGTTGTGCTTCCTTCTTTATATCTTTAGTTGCAGATCTTTTCTTCTAGTCTGATTTTTTTCTCATCAATTGTTGTGGTGTGTTGTTTTTAGTCCCTCAGTTGTGTCTGACTCTTTGCGACCTCATAACTGTAGCCCACCAGGCTCATCTGCCTATGGAATTCTCCAGGCAAGAATACTGGAATGGGTTGCCATTCCCTTCTCCAGGGGAAGTTCCCAACCCAGGGATCGAACCTGGGTCGCCTGCGTTGCAGGCAGATTCTTTACTGGCTGAGCCACCAGGGAAGTGTCAAAACCTTTGAAACACTGTTCGTCACTCAGTCATGTCTGACTCGGAGCAGAAGGAGTCACTCTGTACATAGCTGTAATTTTGCTGTGCGCATGGGAGGAGGATCTTCCCACTCCGCCATCTTGGCCACTTCTTGGCATTGCTAACCACCCCTCATCTTTGAACCTCTCTTGCGTTGGCTTCCGTAACATTCTCCTTTGCTCTGGCAATTCTTCCATAGTCTCTGATCCCCATTTAATATACCTTATTGGATCTTCCGTTCAAATTACAATAGGAATTTACGCTCATTATGCATGTGATCTAAGTCACTTCAGTTGTATCTGACTCTTTGCTACCCTAGGGACTGTTGCTCACCAGGCTTTTCTGTCCATGGGATCATCCAGGCAAGAATACTGGAATAGGTTACCATTCCCTTCTTCAAGGGATCGTCCCAATCCAGAAATTGAACCTGCTTCTCTGTCTCCTGCATTGCGGGTGGGTTCCTTACCACTGGTGCCACCTGAGAAACACATATGCTCATGAAACAAGTCAATTAATATAGAAGTGTACAAAGAAAAAGTGAACTATAATATTTTCTGTATTTAGAGCTAATTTAGGATACTAAAACTACTAAAACTTGTAATGTTTTTAAATTTAAAGATTTATCTGCAAATGGCAATAAACAAATACTCTGGACAGAAAACAAAAAAAAGACTGATCTATGTTGAAATAAGTAAGCCCTAATTCTATGACCCAAATGAAAGTGTGTCTATATTGCAAAGAAGGCTGAAGGCAATGAAACCAATTAAGAGATTTGTTACTTTATATCAAGGTAAGCAGTACAAAGAAATAGAGGAAATCAATAGAATGGGAAAGACTAGAGATCTCTTCAAGAAAATTAGAGATAGCAAGGGAACACTTCATGCAAAGATGGGCACTGTAAAGGACAGAAACGGTATGGACCGAATAGAAGTAGAAGATATTAAGAAGAGGTAGCAAGAATATACAGAAGAGCTATATGAAAAAGATCTTCACCACCCAGATAACCACAATGGTGTGATCACTGACTTAGAGCCAGACATCCTGGTGTATGAAGTCATGTGGGCCTTAGGAAGCATCACTACGAACAAAGCTAGTGGAGGTGATAGAATTCCAGTTGAGCTATTTCGAACCCTAAAAGATGATGCTGTGAAAGTGCTGCACTCAATATGCCAGCAAATTTGGAAGACTCAGCAGTGGCCACAGGACTGGAAAGGTCAGTTTTCATTCCAATCCCAAAGAAAGGCAATGCCAAAGAATGCTCAAACTACCGCACAATTGTATTCATCTCACATGCTAGCAAAGTAATGCTCAAAATTCTCCAAGCCAGGCTTCAACAGTACATGAATCGAGAAATTCCAGATGTTCAAGCTGGATTTTAAAAAGTGGAGGAGCCAGAGATCAAATTGCCAACATCCGCTGGATCATGGAAAAAGCAAGAGAGTTGCAGATAAACATCTATTTCTGCTTCATTGACTACACTAAAGCCTTTGACTGTGTGGATCACAGCAAACTGTGGAAAATTCTGAAAGAGATGGGAATATCAGACCACCTGACCTGCCTCCTGAGAAATCTATATGCAGGTCAGGAAACAACAGTTACAACCGAACATGGAACAACGGACTGATTCCAAATTGGGAAAGGAGTATGTCAAGGCTATGTGTTGTCACCTTGCTTATTTAACTTAAATGCAGAGTACATCATGTGAAGTGCCAGGCTGGATGAAGCACAAGCTGGAATCAAGTTTTTGCAGGGAGAAATATCAATAACCTCAGATATGAGATGACACCACCCGAATGGCAGAAAGTGAGGAGAAACTAAAGAGCTTCTTGATGAAAGTAAAAGAGGAAAGTGAAAAAGTTGGCTTAAAACTCAACATTCAAAGAACTAAGGTCGTGGCATCTGGCCTCATCACTTCATGGCAAATAGATGGGGAAACAATGGAAACTGTGACAGACGTTGTTTTCTTGGGCTCCAAAATCACTGCAGATGGTGACTACAGCCATGAAATTAAAAGACACTTGCTCCTTGGAAGAAAAGCTATGACCAACCTAGACAGCAGATGAAAAAGCAGAGACATTACTTTACCAACAAAGGTCTGTCTAGTCAAGGCTATGGTTTTTCCAGTGGTCATGTATAGATGTGAGGGTTGGACTATAAAGAAAGCTGAGCGCTGAAGAATGATGCTTTTGAACTGTGGTGTTGGAGAAGACTCTTGAGAGTCCCTTGGACTGCAAGGAGATCCAACCAGTCCATCCTAAAGGAAATCAGTCCTGAATATTCATTGAAAGGACTGATGCTGAAGCTGAAGCTCCAATACTTTGGCCACCTGATGGGAAGAGCTGACTCATTGGAAAAGATCCTGATGCTGGGAAAGATTGAAGGCAGGAGGAGAAGGGGACAAGAGAGGATGAGATGGCTGGATGGCATCACCAAGTCAATGGACATGAATTTGAGCAAGCTCCGGAAGATGGTGAAGGAGAGGGAAGCCTGGTGTGCTGCAGTCCATGGGGTCACAAAGAGTCGGACGTGACTGAGCGACTGAACTAAACTGAACTGACCCAGGTAAGAGGGGATAATGGTTTGCACAGGGGATTGGCAGTGGAACTGATAAAACAGACCCATTCAGTGGATATTTAGAAGATGACGCGATAGAGCTAAATGATTGATGGCACAAGGTGGGTGAGGGAGAGAAGGAATCAAGGATGTCCTCCAGGTTTCTGGGTAAAACATGAGGGAGGATGACAGTGACCCAAACTGAACCAGAATGTGGGAGGAAAAGCCAGTTTGGGGAAGAAATTAGTATTTCAGTTTGAGCATGCCGAGTTTTAAACACCAGGGAGAAATCCAGGGATATATGTCCTGTGATCACATGGACCTGGAATAGGGGATACAGAGAAGGGATTTATCTGCTTATTATGACAATGGGAGCTCTGGTCACACACATGCTTGTGTCAGGGAAGAGTGTACAGTGAGAAGGGAAAATGGCCCCAGATAGAACCCCAAGGGGCCTTGCACATACGAGTGAACAGAAGCAGAATCCTGATGGAGCATCCATCATTACTCCCTCTTGTCACTGTTAATTTCCATCCCAGCTACCTGGTTCTGACTGTTTATAATGAACCAGAATGACTGTGCTAAGTGTTGAAGATAGTACGACAAACTAATTATCATTAAAATGTTTTTCCCCTGCAGACCAGCAGAGGAAAATGAAATGTCAGTAAACAAACGCATGCTTCGGTCGAGTTCTGAAACTTGGCCTGTAGAGTGTATTGATCATGCCTTTTTCTTTTTCGTATTTCTGGCTCTTTGACATCTAGGGTCTTGTTGACCCTGGTGAGACTGCTCTTTCCAGGGCTAGTCAGGTTCCTGGAGATAAGAAAGGGCTTGAGGCAGTAGACCAGGTCCCATTGCTGTCTGCCAGCCTGTGCCCCCCACAAGGAACCAGGTATTAGAATCTGCATCACAAGGAATGTAGGGTCTAACTCATGTAATACTTAGAGCCACCGTTTAGGGTCAGTGGAGTTGGTTTCTGAGTGTGGAAAGGAGGTGGTATCTTCAAGGGCTGGGCAGAGAAGGAACTGGAAGAAGTTAGGAGCAGACACGCCCAGAGGAGCAGTAGGCATCTGAAAGTTTATGTGATTTTGTATCATGGGGTGAAGGGTTAGAATCCAGGAAGTAATCCTGTAGGCAATTTAGGATTTCTGACTTATTTATAGGGCAGTCCTTGAGGTCCTCCAGGAACTGAGACCACATGGTTAGGTTTCTTTCCATTCCAACTCCCAACAAGAAGCAAAAATAGTGTGTAGTGGTCTGTGGCTGACCCCCATTCCCCCACCACACCCACACATAGAGGCTGCAGGGGTCACCCAAGACTGCTACTTGGCAGGCGGAACCACTAAACAGGTAGGAACCAAAGTAGTTCCTACACCCAGTGTCCCTTATCCCCTCACCATCCACCTAGAAACCAAAAATGTAATTTCTTACATTTCTCCAGAAATCTTCTTATATTTCTACAAACAGCCAAATCTTGAGAGGAAAAAAAACACAGAGCCAGCCATCTAGAGGAACCTCCAGTTAGCTGTCTGGCAGGGGTAGATGGACCATTTGCAAGAAGAGTATCTCTAGCTACACTTCCATTGCCACCAGCCATAGAGAAGGTGCTGACAGCTGACTCCCGACCTATCCTTGCTGGCAGGAAGTCCTGACTGGTCCCAAGAATTTCGCCAGATTCTTCTCCGAATTAGGTTCTCATTCTTTGTAAGGGAATCTAAGGTAGATTTTGGGTATGGTTTTCCTGAATACAAAAAAAAAAAAGAAAGAAAGAAAGGGAGAGAGCAAATAAAATGGATCTCACAGTGAAAACTACTCATGAAAAAGAGCTGTTTGTATTTTTTAACATATGGAAGAATAAGCCATAACATGTTTGAAAGTTTATCTGTAGAAGGAAGGAGGAATAGAGTGGAGAGGAGAGGAATAGAAGGTAGTGTTTGTAGATTTGATTTAGCAACTACGTAAATATTTTACATAATTATAAAACAATTAAGATTTAAAAACAGTCTCTTAAAAATTGAAAGAAAAGTAAAACAAATGAACCTAACTATAAATCAAGTAGTGGGGAAGACACACAGAGGGGACCTATTCCTAGTGAGTTTAAAACAGTGATTTGATTGCTTATGCTGCTGCTGCTGCTGCTAAGTCGCTTCAGTCACGTCCAACTCTGTGCGACCGCATAGACGGCAGCCCACCAGGCTCCCCCGTCCCTGGGATTCTCCAGGCAAGAACACTGGAGTGGGTTGCCATTTCCTTCTCCAATGCAGGAAAGTGAAAAGTGAAAGTGAAGTCGCTAAGTCGTGACTCTTAGCAACCCCATGGACTGCAGCCTACCAGTCTCTATCCATGGAATTCTTCAGGCAAGAGTACTGGAGTGGGTTGCCATTGCCTTCTCCTTGATTGCTTATACCAGTAAGATATACCCTTAGGGCAAAAAGAACTGCTTAAAGAGATTTAAACTGTTTATAGCAATCATATTGTTGGTAGTAGTGTTGGTACTATCATTCTGAGACTCTGGGATGTCTGTTGTGGGGTGAAGAAAATGAGTAATTATGTGATGTTCTAGTATCATTCCCAGTGTTGCTGAGAACTGGGATTTTTAGCACGGGAAAAAGAAAATACAGATTAAGATCAAAGTTAAGTATAAATCCTGAATTTGAATTGGAAATATCACTAAACATTCACAATGAATTTATCTTAGGAAAAAAAAATGTTCTGGGGAGTTCTGGAGCAGTCAAATAGTTAGGATTTCACACTTTTACTGCTGAGGATGCTGGTTTAATCCCTGTAGGGGAACTAGGATCCCACAAGTTGCAGGCGGTACCAAAAAAAAAAAAAAAGAGCATTTTCTAGTTCTTTCTATTTCAAAGTCCTAAAAACAATGACCAAGAAGTAAAAATGAGCAGGCTGATACCCATATTGTGATTTTAAAAAATTATTTCCAAATAGAAAATAATAGTTATCAAAGACAGCTAAGGTCTTGTCAAAAGGGCTTAGAAATCAATTTAAGGGGCCTCCCACTGACCAAAGATGTGGTAATTTGGACATCCCATCAGTATGTTTGTCAACCCCAGTTTAGGATAATACTAAAAATTAATTAGTCACCATGGGAAGATTTAAGTGCACAGTTTATTATTTTGAGAACTGCTAAATAAAGGGAAACACTTATTATTTTCATTGTTTTTCCTTTATGAACTATACCACTGGGTAGCCAAATAATACAGAAAATGTCCAGCTAATGAATGAAAAAGGCATGCTAGAGTTTGAATATCACCAACTGGAAGTCCTAAGGAATTAATGGAGGACTTCCCTGGTGGTGAAGTGGTTAAGAATCTGCCTTCCAATGCAGGGAACACCAGTTCAATCCCTGGCTGGGGAACTAAAATCCCACATGCTGCTAGCATCAGAAATGGAGGCATGCAGACATGCTTCCTAATGGAAGATCACAATACACCCATGAAGTTGTTGTGCCGAAAAAATTTAACTTGAACATGATCAGGGCTCTACATCCAATTACTAACTTACAGGGGAAAGAGAAAAAAAAGTCAGGCTAGAGAAACATATTCAATGGCACCATGGGAATACAGTCAGCAAAATACAGATAGTGGACAAATGAGTAATTTCCTTTCTTTTTTTTTTGTTTTTTTGGCCCTGCCGCAGAACTTGAGGGATCTTAGTCCCCTGACCAGGGATCCAACCCATGCCCCCTGCCGTGAAAGTGTGGAATCATAAACAGTGGGCCGTCAGGGAAGTTCCTAGCCATTCTCCGTTTTAAAATATTTATTTACTTTTATTTTTGCTTGCACTTGGTCTTCGTTGCTGAGGTCCGGCTTTCTCTAGTCCTGGAGAGCAGGGCCCGCTCTTCATTGCGGTGCGTGGGTTTCTCATTGCAGTGGCTTCTCTTCTTATGGTGCATGGGCTTCAGTAGTTGCACACAGGGATCGGAAGTTGTGGCAAACAGGCTTAGTTGCTTCACCCATGTGGAATCTTCCTGGACCAGGGTTTTAACCGGCACTGGCAGGTGGATTCTTATCCATTGTGCCACAAGGGAAGTCCCCCAGCCATTTTCTTAATTAAAATTCCAAGAGAAAAGAGAAATAGAGGTAGAACTCCTAGGGTAAATGAAAATTAAGAGATTAATCAACGAAACACAAGTAGATCTCTCTCTTTTTTTTAAATGATTTGTTGACTCCTCCGGGTCTTAGGTGCATCATTCAGGATCTTTGTTGATGCATGTGGGACCTAGTTCCCTATCCAGGGATTGAACCCAAGTCCCCTGAATTGGGACCATGGAGTCCCAGCCACTGGATCATCAGGAAAGTTCCATATAGGTCTTTTTTTGATCATCACTTCAGTTTAGTTCAGTCAATCAGTCGTGTCTGACTCTTTGTGACTTCATGGACTGCAGCACACCAGGCTTCCCTGTCCTTCCATCTTCCACATCTTCCACTGTGTGATCCACACAGTCAAAGGTTTTAGTGTAGTCAATAAAGCAGCAGTAGATGTTTTTCTAGAATTCTCTTGCTTTTTCTATGATCCAACGGATGTTGGCAATTTGATCTCTGGCTCCTCCACCTTTTCTAAATCCAGCTTGAACATCTGGAAGTTCTCAGTTCACGTACTGTTGAAGCCTGGCTTGAAGAATTTTGAGCATTACTTTGCTAGCATGTGAGATAAATGTAATTGTGGGGTAGTTTGAACATTCTTTGGCATTGCCTTTCTTTGGGATTGGAACGAAAACTGACCTTTTCCAGTCCTGTGGCCACTGCTGAGTTTTCCAAATTTGCTGGCATATTGAGTGCAATGCTTCAACAGCATCATCTTTTAGGGTTAGAAATAGCTCACCTCCACTAGCTTTGTTAGTAATGATGCTTCCTAAGGCCCACGTGACTTCACACACCAGGATGTCTGGCTCTAGGTGAGTGATCACACCATTGTGGTTATCTGGGTCATGAAGATCTTTTTTGTATAGTTCTTCTGTGTATTCTTGCCACCTGTTAATATCTTCTGCTTCTGTTAGGTTCATACATTTTCTGTCCTTTATTGTGCCCATCTTTGCATGAAGTGTTCCCTTGGTATCTCTAATTTTCTTGAAGAGATCTCTAGTCTTTCCCATTCTATTGTTTTCCTCCATTTCTTTGCATTGATCACTTCAGAAAGCTTTCTTCTCTGTTCTTGCTATTCTTTGGAAGTCTGCATTCAAATGGATTTATCTTTCCTTTTCTCTTTTGCCTTTTGCTTCTCTTCTTTTCACAGCTATTTGTAAGACCTCCTCAGACAACCATTTTGCCTTTTTACATTTCTTCTTCTTGGGAATGATTTTAATCACCACCTCCTGTACGATGTTACGAACCTCCATCTGCAGTTCTTCAGGTAGTCACTCTATCAGATCTAATCCCTTGAATCTATTTGTCACTTCTACTGTATAATCACAAGAGATTTAATTTAGATCATACGTGAATGGTCTAGTGGTTTTCTCTACTTTCTTCAATTTAAGTCTGAGTTTTGCAATAAGGAGTTCACGATCTGAACCATGGTCAGCTCCTTGTCTTTTTTTTTTTTTTTTTGCTGACTGTATGGAGCTTTTCCATCTTCGGCTGCAAAGAATATAATCAGTTTGATTTCAATATTGACCATCTGGTGATGTCCATGTTTAGAGTTGTGGTATTGGAAGAGGGTGTTTGCTATGACCAGTGCGTTCTCTTGGCAAAACTCTGGTAGACTTCGCACTGCTTCATTTTGTACTCCAAGGCCAAACTTGCCTGTTACTCCAGGTATCTCTTGACTTCCTACTTTCGCATTTCAGTCCTCTGTGGTGAAAAGGACATCTTTTTTTGGTGTTAGTTATAGAAGGTCTTGTAAGTCTTCATAGAACCACTCAACTTCAGTTTCTTCAGCATTACTGATTGGTGCATAGGCTTGGATTACTGTGATATTGAATGGTTTGCCTTGGAAACAAACAGAGATCATTCTGTCATTTTTGAGATTGTGCCCAAGTACTGCATTTCAGACTCTTGTTGATTATGAGGGCTATTCCATTTCTTCTAAGGGATTCTTGTCCACAGTAGTAGATATAATGGTAATCTGAATTAAATTCGCCCATTCCAGGCCATTTTAGTTCCCTGACTCCTAAATTGTCAATGTTTTCTCTTGCCATCTCCTGTTTAACCATTTCCAATTTACCTTGATTCATGGACCTAACGTTCCAGGTTCCTGTGCAATAATTATTCTTTACAGCATCAGACATTTTTGATCATGGTTGAAGCAAATTATAAAGTATACACATACACAGGACGTAACATTTGAGATGACTGCAAATGAACACTGATTGAATATTTGATAGAATTAAGGAATTATTGTTTATATTCCTTGCTATTTTGCTTTTTACTTTAAAAAAACATAGCATTGTTCACAGCCTGAATGGGAGGGGGGTTTGGGGATACATGTATATGTATGGCTGAGTCCCCTCCCTATTCACCTGAAACTGTCATAACATTATTAACGAACTATGTTGTTGCTGTTGCTTAGTAACTTAATTGTGTCCAGCTCTTTTGTGACCTCATGGATTGTAGCCCTCCAGGTTCCTTCGTATCTGGAATTTTCCGGCCTAAGATACTGGAGTTCATTCCCATTTCCTTCTCCAGGGGATCTTCTTCACCCAGGGACTGAGCCTGTGCCTCCTGCATTGTAGGCAGATTCTTTACCACTGAGCCACCAGGGAAGCCCTAATTGACTATCAGTTCAGTTCAGTCGCTCAGTTGTGTCCGACTCTTTGTGACCCCATGGACTGCAGTACTCCGGGCTTCCCTGTCCATCACCAACTCCTGGAGCTTGCTCAAACTCATGTCTGTCAAGTCGGTGATGCCATCCAGCCATGTCCAATACAAAATAAGAAGTTTAAGAAAAAAAAAACATAGTATAGTTTAAAAATATTTTAAAAAACAAGTCCTCCAAATTTAGTAATGTATACTAGTTATAAATGTTTTGGATTTTCTTTAAAATAATATGTGAAAAGAGCAAGTACCTAGAAGAACAGATACCATAAGCATGGCTGTGCCTGCATGCTGCCACTTCAGTCACATCAGACTGTGACCCTATGGACCCTAGCCTGCCAGACTCCTCTGTCCATGGGATTCTCCAGGCAAGAATACTGGAGTGGATTACATATCCTCCTCCAAGGAATCGAACCTGCATCTCTTGCAAAAATTATTTCACTTGCACATAATCCAAGGTTCATTTTCTACTTGGTAAGGATCTTTTTCTAATTAACATAAAACCATTAGCATACCTAACAAAATTAAAAATAATTTAAGGAAGCAAGATATAAAAAGTACAAATCGCAAAGAACAAGTTTTTTTATTTTCTTAACATTTAAGATTTTAAAAATTCTGCTTAACAAAGATCATCACAAAAAAGGGAAAAAAATAGACTGAAAAAAATATAAATACATAATAGACAAAGATTAAAGAACTGCAACAAATCAATAAGAAAAAGGCAAACAATCCAATAGGAATATGGTCAAGGAATAACAGATAACTTACAGAGGAGAAAATTTAATGTACCATCAGACATACAAGAAATTGTTCACTTTCCCAATAATTAGGAACAAGCAAATTAAAACTAAATGAGATACCATTTTATATCTTTCATATAGACAAAATCTAATGTGATAAAACCATAGTTGAGAAAGATATAGACAAATGAGAATTCTCAGATACTGCTAGTGGGAGTGTAAATCAGTTGTTGAAGAGAAATTTGGATATATGTACCAAAGCTGACCAGCCTCAGATATGCAGATGATACCACTTTAATGGCAGAAAGCAAAGAGAAACTAAAGAGCCTGTTGATGAAGGTGAAAGATGGGAGTGAAAAAGATAGCTTAAAACTCAACATTCAGAAAACTAAGATCATGGCATCTGGTCTCATCAATGCATGGCAAATAGTTTGGGAAAAAGTGGAAATTTCATTTTCTTGGGCTCTAAAATCACTGCAGGTGGTGACTGCAGCCTAGAAATTAAAAGACACTTGCTCCTTAGAAGAAAAGCTATGACTACTCTAGACAGAGTCCAGGAGTTGGTGGTAGACAGGGAAGCCTGGCATGTTGCAGTCCACTCTTTGCATTGCAAAGAGTTGGATACAACTGAGTGACTGAACTGAACAGAGACAGCATATTAAAAAGCAGAGACATCACTGTGACGACAAAAGTCCTTTTAGTCAAAGCTATGGTTTTTCCAGTAGTTATGTATGGACGTGAGAGTTGGACCATAAAGAAGGCTGAGTGTTGAAGAATTGATGCTTTTGAACTGTGGTACTGGAGAAGACTCTTAAGAGTACCTTGAACAGCAAGGAGGTCAAACCAGTCAATCCTAAAGGAAATCAACCTTGAATATTCAATGGAAGAACTGATGCTGAAGCGGAAGCTCCAATATTTTGGCCACCTGATACGAAGAACTGACTCACCGGAAAAGACCCTGGTGCTAGGAAAGCTTGAGGGCACGAAGAGAAGTGAGTGACAGAGGATGAGATTGTCGGATGGCATCACAGACTCAATGGACATGAGTTTGAGCAAGCACTGGGAGATGGTGAAGGACAGGGAAGCCTGGTGTGCTGCAGACCATAGGACTGCAAAGAGTTAGACATGACTTAGTGACTGAACAACAACAACAACCAAAGCTGAAAATTAGTACATATTCCATGGCCTAGTAACTCCCCCTCTAGGTGTATATGTGTTTCTCTCTCAGTCATGTCCAACTCTTTGTGACCCCATGGACTGTAACCCGGGAGCCTCCTCTGTCCATGGGATTTGCCAGGCAAGAATACTAGAGTGGGTTGCTATTTCCTTCTCCAGGGGATTCTCCCAACCCATGGATCAAACCCTGGTCTCCCACATTGCAGGCAGATTCTTTACCGTCTGAGCCACCAGGAAAGCCCATAAAAACCTTGTATATTTGCATAAAGAAAGAGGTATAAGAGTGGTTTTCAACACTGCTTACAATAGGAAAAAAAAATAGGAACAACCTCAAAGTCCAAAATAGGAGGATAGATAAATAAATTGTTCTTTCTTCATATAATGACTTCCCTGGTGGCTCAGATGGTAAAGAATCCTCTGGCAATGCAAGAGACCTGGGTTCGATCCCTGGATTGGAAAGATCCCCTGGCAAAGCATTTGGCAACTGAGTCCAGTGTTCTTGCTGGAGGACCGCCATGGACAGAGGAGCCTAGCAGGCTACAGTCCATGGGCTGGCAAAGAGCTGCACATGACTGAGTGACTAAGCACAGCACATGTCAGTTCAGTTCAGTTCAGTCGCTCAGTCATGTCCGAATCTTTGTGACCCCATGAACTGCAGCACGCCAGGCCTCCCTGTCTATCACCAACTCCCAGAGTTCATTCAAACTCATGTCCATCGAGTCGGTGAAGCCATCCAGCCATTTCATCCTCTGTCATCCCATTCTCCTCCTGCCCCCAATCCCTCCCAGCATCAGGGTCTTTTCCAAGGAGTCAACTCTTCGCATGAGGTGGCCAAAGTATTGGAGTTTCAGCTTCAGCATCATTGCTTCCAAAGAATACCCAGGACTGATCTCCTTTAGAATGGACTGGTTGGATCTTGCAGTCCAAGGGACTCTCAAGAGGCTTCTCCAACACCACAGTTCAAAAGCATCAATTCTTCGGCACTCAGCTTTCTTCACAGTCCAACTCTCACATCCATACATGACCACTAGAAAAACCATAGCCTTGACTAGACGGACGTTTGTTGGCAAAGTAATGTCTCTGCTTTTGAATATGCTATCTAGGTTGGTCATAACTTTTCTTCCAAGGAGTAAGCGTCTTTTAATTTCATGGCTGCATTTTGGAGCCCGCAAAAATAAAGTCTGACACTATTTCCACTGTTTCCCCATCTGTTTCCCATGAAGTGATGGGACCGGATGCCATGATCTTTGTTTTCTGAATGTTGAGCTTTAGGCCAACTTTTTCACTCTCCTCTTTCACTTTCAAGAGGCTTTTTAGTTCCTCTTCACTTTCTGCCATAAGGGTGGTATCATCTGCATATCTGAGGTTATTGATATTTCTCCCGGCAATCTTGATTCCATCTTGTGCTTCTTCCAGCCCAGTGTTTCTCATGATGTACTCTGCATATAAGTTAAATAAGCAGGGTGACAATATACAGCCTTGACGTACTCCTTTTCCTGTTTGGAACCAGTCCGTTGTTCCATGTCCAGTTCCAACTGTTGCTTCCTGACCTGCGTACAGGTTTCTCAAGAGGCAGGTCAGGTGGTCTGATATTCCCATCTCTTTCAGAATTTTCCACAGTTTGTTGTGATCCACACAGTCAAAGGCTTTGGCATAGTCAATAAAGCAGAAGTAGATGTTTTTCTGGAACTCTCTTGCTTTTTCCATGATCCAGCGGATGTTAGCAATTTGATCTCTGGTTCCTCTGCCTTTTCTAAAACCAGCTTGAACATCTGGAAGTTCACGGTTCATGTATTGCTGAAGCCTGGCTTGGAGAATTTTGAGCATTACTTTACTAGCGTGTGAGATGAGTGCAATTGTGTGGTAGTTTGAGCATGCTTTGGCATTGCCTTTGGGATTGGAATGAAAACTGACCTTTTCCAGTCCTGTGACCACTGCTGAGTCTTCCAAATTTGCTGGCATATTGAGTGCAGCACTTTCACAGCATCATCTTTCAGGATTTGAAACAGCTCAACTGGAATTCCATCACCTCCACTAGCTTTGTTCATAGTGATGCTTTCTAAGGCCCACTTGACTTCCCATTCCAGGATGTCTGGCTCTAAGTGAGTGATCATACCATTGTGATTATCTTGGTCGTGAGGATCTCTTTTGTACAGTTCTTCTGTGTATTCTTGCCACCTCTTCTTAATATCTTCTGCTTCTGTTAGGTCCATACCATTTCTGTCCTTTATCAAGCCCATCTTTGCATGAAATGTTTCCTTGGTATCTCTAATTTTCTTGAGGAGATCTCTAGTCTTTCCCATTCTGTTGTTTTCCTCTATTTCTTTGCATTGATCGCTGAGGAATTATCCCTCCTTGCTATTCTTTGGAACTCTGCATTCAGATGCTTATATCTTTCCTTTTCTCCTTTGCTTTTCACTTGTCTTCTTTTCACAGCTATTTGTAAGGCCTCCCCAGATGGCTGTTTTGCTTTTTTTCATTTCTTTTCCACGGGGATGGTCTTGATCCCTGTTTCCTGTCCAATGTCACGAACCTCCGTCCATAGTTCATCAGGCACTCTATCTATCAAATCTAGTCCCTTAAATCTATTTCTCACTTCCACTGTATAATCATAAGGGATTTTATTTAGGTCATACCTGAATGATCTAATGGTTTTCCCTACTTTCTTCAATTTAAGTCTGAATTTGGCAATAAGGAATTCATGATTTGAGCCACAGTCAGCTCCTGGTCTTATTTTTGCTGACTGTATAGAGCTTCTCCATCTTTGGCTGCAAAGAACATATAATGGAACACAAAATTGAAGTTACAGTGTGAATCAATTCACAAAACATGTTGCATTAAAATACAAAATACAAGAGAAAATATAAAATATCACATCATTTATATAAAGTTTGTGAAATGTATGCATTTTTGTGAATATGTATACATGTAAAATAATAGTATATAGATATGTGTGGAAATGGTGAATGCCAACTTCAGGATACCAGTTACTCTGTAAGAAAAGAAGTGAACACCTTATCTTCAACAAAGAAGGCAAGAATATACAATGGATTAAAGACAATCTCTTTAACAAGTGGTGCTGGGAAAACTGGACGCTTTCTAACACCATACACAAAAAGAAACTCAAAATGGATTAAAGATCTAAACATTAAGACCAGAAACTATAAAACTCCTAGAGGAGAACATAGGCAAAACACTCTCCAACATAAATCACAGCAGGATCCTCTATGACCCACCTCCCAGAATACTGGAAATAAAAGCAAAAATAAACAAATGGGACCTAATTAAAATTAAAAGCTTCTGCACAACAAAGGAAACTATAAGCAAGGTGAAAAGACAGCCTTCGGAATGGGAAAAAATAATAGCAAATGAAGCAACTGACAAAGAACTAATCTCAAAAATATACAATAAACTCCTGCAGCTCAATTCCAGAAAAATAAACGACCCAATCAAAAAATGGGCCAAAGAACTAAATAGACATTTCTCCAGAGAAGACATACAGATGGCTAACAAACACATGAAAAGATGCTCAACATCACTCATTATCAGAGAAATGCAAATCAAAACCACAATGAGGTACCATTTCACGCCAGTCAGAATGGCTGCGATCCAAAAGTCTACAAGCAATAAATCCTGGAGAGGGTGTGGAGGAAAGGGAACCATCTTACACTGTTGGTGGGAATGCAAACTAGTACAGCCACTATGGAGAACAGTGTGGAGATTCCTTAAAAAACTGGAAATAGAACTGCCTTATGACCCAGCAGTCCCACTGCTGGGCATACACACCAAGGAAATGAGAATTGAAAGAGACATGTGTACCCCAATATTCATCGGAGCACTGTTTACAATAGCCAGGACATGGAAGCAACCTAGATGTCCATCAGCAGATGAATGGATAAGAAAGCTGTGGTACATATACACAATGGAGTATTACTCAGCTATTAAAAGGAATACATTTGAATCAGTTCTAATGAGGTGGATGAAACTGAAATCAATTATACAGAGTGAAGTAAGCCAGAAAGAAAAACACCAATACAGTATACTAACACATATATATGGAATTTAGAAAGATGGTAACAATAACCCTGTATGCGAGACAGCAAAAGAGACACAGATGTATAGAACAGTCTTTTGGACTCTGTGGGGGAGGGAGAGGGTGGGATGATTTGGGAGAATGGCATTGAAACATGTATAATATCATTAAGAAATGAATCGCCAGTCTAGGTTCGATGCAGGGTGCAGGATACTTGGGGCTGGTGCACTGGGATGACCTGGAGGGATGGTGTTGGGGGGAGGGAGGTGGGTGGGGGGTTCAGGATTGGGAACACATGTAAAAGAGAAAGGGAATAAAAAAAAGAAAAGAAGTGAACAAAAGGGGCTTCAAATGCATATGTCATATTTTATTTTGTTTAAAGAACTACTAAGATTAAAACCTAAAAATCTAAAAGATTAAGAGGTAACTGGGCACACAAATGTTTATTAGAGTTTTCTGTATACTTTCTGCCTGCTTGAAATTTTGCTAAAAAGAAAAAATAATAAATTTTGGAGATGGGAAAGTGGACACAGTAAGGATCATGGCTCTGAAGTCAAAGAGGCTAGTAGCTAGAAAAGGAAGAAGGGCCAAACTCCTAATGGAGCCACAAGTTTTGAAATGCTGGCAGGTTAAAGGCCAAGCCATGCCTTTTCATTTTTTATTATCCCCCTCCAGCTTGACAAATAATACTTGGCAAATAAGTAAGCATTCTATGACTTTTGCTGAATGGATGAATGGAGTTGACAGCCAGAACTGCTTCCAAAGTAAGAGTTGGCATCCATAAGATACATAGTTGAACATTCCTTTTTAACAAGGTGGCTCAGAATTTCCTGAATAGATTACTCTGGGGACAATTGCTTCCCTCTCTAAAAAGCCATATCCTCTGACTAAATGGGGATTTCTGCCATGGTAGCTAGCACTGATTACAATTCAGCATCCTTTCTTGATTAAAACCCTAACATAATTAGATATCTAGGTGTGGTTTTTTTTAAAAACAGTTTTATTGAAGTTTAATTTACAGCCTTAGAATTCAACTCTTATAAAGGTATAATTCTATGACTTTTAATAAATTGAATTGTACAACTATCATCACACTCCAGTTTTAGAATATTTCTATTATACCAAAAAATAACTTCATGCTGATCTGCAGTTAATCTCTCCTCCCACCCCTAGTCTCAGGCTACCATTGATTTTCCATCTGTTTCTATAAATTTGCCACTTCTGGACATTTCATTTAAGTGGAATCCTATCATACATAGTGTTTGTAGCTGGCTTAGCATAATGTTTCTGAGGTTCATCTATGCTGAAGCATGTTTTAGAATTATGTTTCTTTTTTGCCAAAATTTATTTGATTGTATGGATATTTGCTTATCCATTTATCGTGTGATGAACATTTAGGTGGTTACCAGCTTCTGGGCTAGTATGAAAAATGCCGCTGCGATGATTTGTATACATGGTTTTTACATGTGAGTGTAAGTTTTCATTTCTCTCTGTCTTTTTTTTTTAAACACTGACTCTGTTTTATTTTATTTTGTTTCTTTTTTTTGGCCATGCTGAGCAGTTTGTGAGATCTTAGTTCCCCTGCTAGGGTTTGAGCCTGGGGCCATGGCAGTGAACGTGCCAAGTCCTAACCAGTGGACCACCAGAAAGCTCCCTGTTTTCATTTCTTTTGGGTAGATTCTTAGGAGGGGAATGCCTGAGTTGTACGGCAAATTTATCTTTTTAAGAAACTGTTCAACTGTTTTCCAAAGTGGCTGTTACCATTTTACAATCCTTACAGCAATGTACAAAGGTTCTAGTTTTTCCACTTCCTTACTAACATTTGATATTCTCTGTCTTCATAATTATAACCATTCTAGTGGGTGTGAAGTAGTATCTCACTGTGGTTTTAATTTGAATTTCCCTGATGACTCATGGTGTTGCATGTATTTTCATGTGCCTATTAGCATTTTACATGCCTTTTTTTGAGATTTTTTATTCACGTCTTTAGCTCACTTTTCAAATAGAATGTATTTTTATATTGAGAAGTAACAACTCTTTATATATTCTAGGTACAAGTCATTTATCAAATATATGATTTGCAAATATTTTCTCCCATTCCATATCTTGTTGTTTTTCATTTTCTTAGTGATATTTTTAACAATCAACATAGTATGTTTCTCTATTTATTTAGGTTTTCTTTTTATTAACATTTTGTATTAATTGTTATTAATTTTTATTTAATCTCATTATAGTCAGAAAGGGCTTCCCTGGTGGCTCATCTGGTAAAGAATCAGCCTGCAATGCGGGAGACCTGGGTTCGATCCCTGGGTTGGGAAGATCCCATGGAGACGGGAACGGCTACCCACTCCAGTATTCTGGCCTGGAGAATTCCATGGATGATATAGTTCAGCTCAGTTCAGTTGCTCAGTCATGTCTGACTCTTTGTGACCCCCCATGGACTGCAGCACGCCAGGCTCCCTGTCCATCAGCAACTCCCAAGTTTACTCAAATTCATGTCCATTGATTCGGTGATAACATCCAACCACCTCATCCTCTGTCGTCCCCTTCTCCTCCTGCCTTCGATCTTTCCCAGCATCAGGATCTTTTTCAATGAGTCACCTCTTTGCATCAGGAGTTTCAGCTTCAGCATCAGTCCTTCCATGAATTCACGAATATTCAGTCCTTCCATGAATATTCACGACTGATTTCCTTTAGGATGGACTGGTTGGAACTCCTTGCAGTCCAAGGGACTCTCAAGAGTCTTCTCCAACACCACAGTTCAAAAGCATCATTCTTCATTGCTCAGCTTTCTTCACAGTCCAATTCTCACATCCATACATGACTACTGGAAAAACCATAGCCTTGACTAGATGGACCTTTGTTGACAAAGTAATGTCTCTGCTTTTTAATATGCTGTCTAGGTTGGTCATAACTTTTCTTCCAGGGAGCAAGTGTCTTTTAATTTCATGGCTGCAGTCACCATCTGCAGTGATCTTGGAGCCTAAAAAAATCAAGTTTGCCACTGTTAACACTGTTTCCCCATCTTTTTGCCTTGAAGTGATGAGACTGGATACCATGATCTTAGTTCTTTGAATGTTGAGCTTTAAGGCAGCTTTTTCACTCTCCTCTTCCACTTTCATCAAGAGGCTCTTCAGCTCTTCACTTTCTGTCATAAGGGTAGTGTCATCTGTATATCTGAGGTTATTGATATTTCTCCCAGCAATCTTGATTCCAGCTTGTGTTTCATCCAGCCCAGTGTTTCTCATGATATACTCTGCATATAAGTTAAATAAGCACAGTTTCTTGACATACTCCTTTTCCTATCTGGAACCAGTCCATTGTTCCGTGTCCAGTTCTAACTGTTGCTTTCTGACCTGCATACAGATTTCTCAAGAGGCAGGTCAGGTGCCTCTGATATTCCCATCTCTTTCAGAATTTTCCACAGTTGATTGTGATCCACACAGTCAAAGGCTTTGGCATAGTCAATAAAGCAGAAGTAGATGTTTTTCTGGAACTCTCTTGCTTTTTCCATGATCCAGAGGATGTTGGCAATTTGATCTCTGGTTTCTCTGCCTTTTCTAAAACCAGCTTGAACATCTGGAAGTTCACGGTTCCCGTATTGCTGAAGCCTGGCTTGGAGAATTTTGAGCATTACTTTACTAGCGTGTGAGATGAGTGCAATTGTGTGGTAGTTTGAGCATGCTTTGGGATTGGAATGAAAACTGACCTTTTCCAGTCCTGTGGCCATGGCTGAGTTTTCCAAATTTGCTGGCATATTGAGTGCAGCACTTTCACAGCATCATCTTTCAGAATTTGAAATAGCTCAATTGGAATTCTATCACCTCCACTAGCTTTGTTCATAGTGATGCTTTCTAAGGCCCAGTTGACTTCCCATTCCAGGATGTCTGGCTCTAAGTGAGTGATCACACTATTGTGGTTATCTGGGTCATGAAGACCTTTTTTGTATAATTCTTCTGTGTATTCCTGCCATCTCTTCTTAATATCTTCTGCTTCTGTTAGGTCCATACCATTTCTGTCCTTTATTGAGCCCATCCTTGCATGAAATGTTCCCTTGGCATCTCTAATTTTCTTGAAGAGATCTCTAGTCTTTCCCATTCTGTTGTTTTCCTCTGTTTCTTTGCACTGATCACTGAGGAAGGCTTTCTTATCTCTCCTCGCTATTCTTTGGAACTCTGCATTCAAATGAATACAGCTTTCCTTTTCTCCTTTGAGTCCGTGGACTATATAGTCTTCTTTGGACTACAGTCTCCTTTCGACTGTATAGTCCATGGATTGCAAAGAGTCGGACACAGCTGAGTGCCTCTCACTCATGCACTCACTCATAGTCAGAAAACATCTTCTCTATGATTTCAGTTCTTTGGAAATCATGGTACTTGAGGGTCTTTGTTAAGTTACGTATTTTTGCCAGTTTTCTATTCGTTCTACTGGTTACTGGGAGAAGAATGCTGAAGGCTTCAACTCTAGCTGTGGATTTGCCCAAATCTTCCTTCAATTTCATCGATTATAGCTTCTTTTATTTGAAACTCTATTGTTAAGTACATACCGCCTTTAGGATTGCTTTGTCTTCTCAGTGTATTGACTCTTTTATTATTATATAAAAAACCCCCCTTGCTTTGAAATCTATTTTGTTGGCTATTGATAAGGCTTCTCCAGCTTTCTTTTGACTATGTTAGCATCATAAATCTTTTTTCCATCTTTTACTTTTTACCTACCCATATCATTTTACTTAAAGTAAGTTTCTTACGGACAGTATATAGTTAAATTTTGTTATTTTATTCAATCTGACAATTCTGTCTTTTAATGACTGTGCTTAGACTATTTACATATAGTATAGTTTATTGATATATTCGATTTTAGGTCTACAGTTTTACTACTAATTTTCTTTTTGTGCCCACTTTTTGTTCCACTTTTGATTTATCTCTCCTACCTTTTCTTTTTTGATTTTTATTTTTTAGGATTCTACTTTAATTAAATTCATTGGATGTTTGGTTAAATTTCTTTATAGTCTTTTTAGTAGTTATTCTAGGGATTAACACAACATATCCCTAATTTTTCACAATATTGTTAGAATTAATATTTACTACTTCAAGTAGAATGGAGAAACTTTACCATCATATAAATCTCTACCCTTCCCACTTTATGATGTAGTTGTATATAATGCATTTATATGCACTGAAAACCCCACTCAACAATACTATAATTTTTGCTTCCAACTATCATGTGTACTTTAACAAAGTTAAGGGGAGAAAATACTCTACCAAGTTTATCCAGATTTACCATGTGTTTCATTCTTTCTCCATTCCTGAAATTTCAAATTTTCATCTAGTATCATCTCCTTACACCTAAAGAATGTCCTTTAGCATTTATTTTCTTTCTTTTTAGTTCTGCCTGTTTATTTATACCAATCCATCTCCTTCCACCCCTACTCCTGCTTGCAGGCTCAGTTTTGTGACCCCCATGGACTGCATCCCACCAGGCTCTTCTGTCCATGGACTTGTCCAGGCGAGAATCTTGGAGCGGGTTGCCATTTTTCCCTCCTCCTTTAGCATTTCTTTTCGAGAAAGTCTGATGGCAGCAGATTTCAATTTTCTTTCACTAGTGAATTTCACCTTTATTCCTAAAGGGAATTTCTACTGGATATAGAATTTTAGTTTGATAGTTCTTTCCTTTCAGCACAGTAAAATCTTTGTATCAGCAACTTCTGGCCTCCATAGCTTTTGATAAGAAATCTGAAGTAATTCAAATCATTTTGTTTTCCTATATGTAATTCATTGTGTGTTTTTTTTTTTAAGAAGTATTGTTATTTTTTGACTGCACTGGGTCTTTGTTGCTGTGTGTGGGATTTCTCTTTCAAGAGGGAGGGCCTGTATGCCCATGGGCGATTCTTATTGGTTTATGGCACAGACCATCAAAAAAAATCTGTTTTAGTAAAAGTCATTTAATTTTAAAATTTCCTCCTAATCACTGCTTTAGCTGAATACTACAAATTTTACATGATGTATCATCAAGTTTGAAGTTTTCTAACTTTTGTTATAATTTTTATTTTGATCCATGTTAATTAAACATGTTGTTTAATTTCTGAATACTTGGAGATCTTCCAGATGCCTTTTGTTTGATTCTATTTTAGTTAAATTATAGTCAAGGAACATAGTCTATATCATTACTACTTTTTATTTATTTGTACCTTTATTTATTGTGCCTTATTCTATGGATCACTTGTGATGAATGGTCCATGTGCACATGGAAAGAGTGTATTCTGCAGTTGTTCAATGCAGTGTTCTATAAATGTGAAAAGATTGAGTTGATTGACAGTATTGTTCAAATATCTTATTTTTGCTGATTTTCTATTTGTTTTGTTCATTCTTGAGAGAGGAATGTTAATCCCCAAATATAATTAAGAATCTTAATTTTTTCTTTTGGTTCTACTGGTGTTTTTGTATGTGTATGTTGAAGCTGTTATTAATTGCACACACATTATGATTATATGTCTTCTTGATGAAGTGATCTTTTTTAAAATTAGTGTAATTTTGGCTGCGCTGGGTCTTCATTGCTGTGCAGCAGCTTTCTTTAGTTGTGGTGAGCAGGAGCTACTCTTCTTTGTGGTGTGCAGGCTTCTCATTGCAGCGTACAGGCTTCTCAGCGTGGTGACTTCTCTTGTTGTGGAGCACAGGTTCTGGGTGCATGGGATTCAATAGTTGCAGCATGTGGGCTCAGTAGTTGTAACTCACAGGCTCCAGAGCATGGGCTCAGGAGATGTGGAACGTGGGCTTAGTTGGTCTGTGGCAAGTGGAATCTTCCTGGACCAAGGGTTGAACCTGGGTCCCCTGCATTGGCAGCCAGATTCTTATCAACTGTGCCACCAGGGAAGTCTATTGATCCTATTATCATAAAATATAACTTTTATCTCTGGTAATCTCCCCCTGAAGTCTATTGTTTGATATTAACATAGACATTTCAATTTTCATAAGAATAAGAATCTGCATGCCAATTAGGAGATGCAAGAGACACAGCTTCAATCCCTAGGTTGGGAAGATCCCCTGGAGTAGGAAGTGGCAACTGGTTCCAGTATTCTTGCCTGGAAAAATTCATGAACGGGGGAGCTTGGAGGGCTACAGCCCATGGGGTCACAAAGAGTCAGACATGACTGAGCAGCTAGCTCTAGATAACTACATAACTAAATTTTCATAAGATTAGTCTTTGCATGGTATATATGTTTCTGTCATACTTTTAATCTCTCTCAGTCATTTATTTATTCGGAATCTCTTAGATGGCATAAGTTTGTTCTTGTTTTTTAAACTCTAGTTTGACAACCTCTGTTATTTAATTAGAATATTTTATCATTTACAATTAATGTAAGTTTAGCTATGGCTTGTTTTAAACACACCATCTTGCTATGTTTTTCTATTTCTTTTTTATGTTCTTTGTTTTTGTCCTCCTCCATCCTTGCCTTTTCTGGATTATTATTTATTAGTGTTTTCCAGTATTCAACTTTGTCTCTATTATTTGATTATTTGCTATACATATTCTTTATCTTCTATTGTTAATGGTTCCTCTAGAATGTACATTGTTCATCGTTGAGTCATTATACTCTACCTTCAAATATTACAAATTCATATATAATTTTAAAAATTGTAATAGTTTATTTTCACTCCCCTGTATCCTTTCTGCTGCTGTTCACATTCATTTTACATCTACATGCATCATAAACCTTGCAGTACATTGTTATTTTGTTTCTTCAAACAATTATTTTTTAGAAAATTAAAAAATAAGGAAGACAGTCTTTTACATTTGCTTCCATATTTACCATTTCTAGTACTCTTCATTTTTTAGCCCTTCATTTATTCATTTATATTACCACCTGACATCATTTCTTTCAGCCTCAGTTCAGTTTGGTTGTTCAGTCGTGTCCGAGTCTTTGCAACCCCATGAATTGCAGCACGCCAGGCCTTCCTGTACATCACCAACTCCCAGAGTTCACTCAAACTCATGTCCATCAAGTCGGTGATGCCATCCAACCGTCTCATCTTCTGTCGTCCCCTTCTCCTCCTGCCCCCAATCCCTCCCAGCATCAGAGTCTTTTCCAACGAGTCAACTCTTCACATGAGGTGGCCAAAGTACTGGAGTTTCAGCTGGAGTAGCATCATTCCTTCCAATCAACACCCAGGACTGATCTCCTTTAGAATGGACAGGTTGGATCTCCTTGCAGTCCAAGGGACTCTCAAGAGTCTTCTCCAACACCGCAGTTCAAAAGCATCAATTATTTGGTGCTCAGCTTTCTTCACAGTCCAACTCTCACATCCATACATGACCATTAGAAAAACAAAAAGCTTTGACTAGATGGACCTTTGTTGGCCAAGTAATGTCTCTGCTTTTGAATATGCTATCTAGGTTGGTCATAACTTTTCTTCCAAGGAGTAAGCGTCTTTTAATTTCATGGCTGCAGTCACCATCTGCAGTGATCTTGGAGCCCCCCAAAATAAAGTCTGACACTGTTTCCACTGTTTCCTCATCTATTTCCCATGAAGTGATGGGACCAGATGCCATGATCTTCGTTTTCTGAATGTTGAGCTTTAAGCCAACTTTTTCACTCTCCTCTTTCACTTTCATCAAGAGGCTTTTTAGTTCCTCTTCACTTTCTGCCATAAGGGTGGTGTCATCTGCATATCTGAGGTTATTGATATTTCTCCCGGCAATCTTGATTCCATCTTGTGCTTCTTCCAGCCCAGCATTTCTCATGATGAACTCTGCAAGGAAGTTAAATATGCAGGGTGACAGTATATAGCCTTGACTTACTCCTTTTCCTATTTGGAACCAGTCCGTTGTTCCATGTCCAGTTCCAACTGTTGCTTCCTGACCTGCATATAGGTTTCTCAAGAGGCAGGTCAGGTGGTCTGATATTCCCATCTCTTTCATAATTTTCCAGTTTCTTGTGATCCACACAGTCAAAGGCTTTGGCATAGTCAATAAAGCAGAAGTAGATGTTTTTCTGGAACTCTCTTGCTTTCTCCGTGATCCAACAGATGTTGGCAATTTGATCTCTGGTTCCTCTGCCTTTTCTAAAACCAGTTTGAACATCTGGAAGTTCACAGTTCACGTATTGCTGAAGCCTGGCTTGGAGAATTTTGAGCATTACTTTAGTAGCAGGTGAGATGAGTGCAATTGTGTGGTAGTTTGAGCATTCTTTGGTATTGCCTTTCTTTGGGATTGGAATGAAAACTGACCTTTTCCAGTCCTGTGGCCACTGCTGAGTTTTCCAAATTTGCTGGCATATTGAGTGCAGCACTTTCACAGCATCATCTTTCAGGATTTGAAATAGCTCAACTGGAATTCCATCACCTCCACTAGCTTTGTTCATAGTGATGCTTCCTAAGGCCCACGTGACTTCACATTCCAGGATGTCTGGCTCTTAGTGAATGATCACACCATTGTAATTATCTTGGTCGTGAAGATCTCTTTTGTACAGTTCTTCTTCTTCTATTCTTGCCACCTGTCCTTAATATCTTCTGCTTCTGTTAGGTCCATACCATTTCTGTCCTTTATCAAGCCCGTCTTTGCATGAAATGTTCCCTTGGCATCTCTAATTTTCTTGAAGACATCTCTAGTCTTTCCCATTCTGTTGTTTGCCTCTATTTGCACTGATCGCTGAGGAAGGCTTTCTTATCTCTCCTTGCTATTCTTTGGAACTCTGCATTCAGCTGCTTATATCTTTACATTTCTCCTTTGCTTTTCACTTCTCGTCTTTTCACAGCTATTTGTAAGGCCTCCCCAGACAGCCTTTTTGCTTTTTTTCATTTCTTTTCCATGGGGATGGTCTTCATCCCTGTCTCCTCCGACCATAGTTCATC
Source organism: Ovis canadensis (assembly GCF_042477335.2). Classification (NCBI taxonomy): domain Eukaryota; kingdom Metazoa; phylum Chordata; class Mammalia; order Artiodactyla; family Bovidae; genus Ovis; species Ovis canadensis. Next base: position 204,539,686 of record NC_091245.1, on the reverse strand, counting down.
AGGCACTCTATCAGATAATTTCTTTTGCCATGTCTTCAAGTTCACTGGTCTTTCTTCTCTGTATCCCTGTCTGCTGTTAAATCTGTGCTAAGTGCTAGGTTGCTTGGGTGATGTCTAACTCTTTGCAACCTTATGGACTGTAGCCCAGCAGGCTCCTATGTCCATGGGATTCTTCAGGCAAGAATACTGGAGTGGATTGCCATGCCATCCTCCAGGGGATCTTCCCCACCCAGGGATGGAACCTGCATCTTTTTGTCTTCTGCCTTAGCAGGTGGGTTCTTCACCACTAGTGCCACCTGGGGAAGCCCACTATTAAATGTACCCAGTGAAATTTTTAATTCATATTTGTTTTTGGATCCCAGGATTTTTATTTGGTCCTGTTTGCAGTTTCCATTTTTTAAATTAAGATTTCCTAACTTTGCTTTGTTGTGTTGACCTGTTTCTTAATCTAGTTGACACGTTATAATAATTTAATAAATATAATACAACAGTTTATAATACTGTTTTAAATTCCTTGTTGATGTAACATCGTTTCCATCATTTTGGCGTGTATTTCTATTGATTAATTTTTCTTTGGGTTATAGATCATACTTTCCTTCTTCTTTCACATATCTAGCAATTTTTTATTATCTGATGGACATATAATGGGCACCTAGATTTTTATTTAACTTCTATGAAAGAGTTTTAGATTTTTTTCCATTTTGTCATGGAGTTAATTTGCTTAGGAATTAGCTTATTGCTTTGAGACTTTGAAGTTTTGTAGCATGAGTCTAGAGAAACTTTTACTCTAGGGCTAAATTACTCCTTCTCCAAAGATGAAATCTTTCTGAATCCTCTATCAAGGCATCACTTTTTGTAAAGTGTTTTAACTCTGATCTCTCCTGGTCGCTCAGATGGTAAATAATCTGCCTGCAATGCAGGAGACCCAAGTTCTGTCCCTGAGTCAGGAAGACACCCTGGAGAAGGGAATGGCTTATTCTTGCCTGGAGAGTTCAATCTTAGTTTGCATTTGGACTTCTCCCATGGCCCAGATGGCAAAAAATCTGCCTGTAATACAGGAGACCCAGGCTCAATCCCTGGGTTAGGACAATCCCCTCGAGAAGGGCATGGTAACCCACTCCGGTATTGTTGCCTAGAGAATCCCATGGACAGAGGAGTCTGTCACAGAGAATCAGACATGACTTGACTATCTCCTAGTCCTGGATGAGTTCAGTAATCACTTAGCTTACAGTTGACTGATATCTGTTGATTCCCTGATAACTGCTCTCTGCCTGTCCTCTTGGAGTCTTGTCCCATGCGTGCATAGTTTAGTATTGGGCCAAAGACTCAAGAGAGTCCTGTGCAGACTTCTAGAGAAGCTTTTGGCTTCACTCCTTTATTTTTGGTACTTTTCCCCCATACATTCCAGGTAACTAAGTATTTCCGAGCTCTGATTTCTGTCTTGTAAAGTCAGGGAGACAGCTGTGCTCTTTTTAGACTACCGTTCCTTACACCACAGTCCAGAAATTAACTCCAGATAGAAAGAGAGACCATATGGGGCTCACCTTAATATTTTTCCTTCTCTCTAGCAATATCACAGTCTTGTATTTCCTGTTATGCAATATCTGAAAACAGTTATTTCATGTATTTTTTCAGTTTTTTAGTTGTTTACAGCAGGGGACTGGCTGAATATCAGTTCCTGTCATAAATCCTTGAAATATAATAAACATAATATATAGAAACATTAATCTTTGGCTCTCAGTTGATTTTATATTTAAGTTTGAGAGGTAATAGAAATATTTTGCAATGATTTATATACAAAAAATGGTAAATTTTATTGTGTGTAAATAAAATTCAGAGAAAAGACAAAACAAAGACTTCTCAGTTAAAGTTATATTAGTAAGTATTTCAGGCACACAAAAATAGAGAATTATATAGGAAATGCCCCTATGGCTATCATTCTGATTATAAAATAAGACAACACAAATACCAGAAATTCCCTCTTTATCCTTTTCTCCCCTGCAAGGTTAATCACTATATTGAACATTGTGTTTATTATCATAATAATGCTTGTTTTTATCATTTTGCTTCATATACATATATATAAATGTGGGTTTCCCTACTGGCTCAGTGATAAAGAATCTGCCTGCCAATGCAGGAGACGTGAGTTTGATCCCTGGGTTGGGAAGATCCCCTGGAGATGGAAATGACTACCCACTCTACTGTTCTTGCGTGGGAAATCCCATGGACAGAGGAGGTTGGCGGACTACAGTTCATGGGGTCACAAAAGTGTCAGACACGACTTAGTGACTAAATAACAGCTGTGTGTATATATATATATATATACACACACACATATATATACACACGCATAATTACATTATATAAATATAATTATGTTATATAAAATATTATATAAATATAAATATGTATACATGCATACATGTGTGTCTGTGTGCATATACATATGTGTACCTATGTGTATGTATGTATAAGTGTGTGTGCACACGTATATATATATATATAATTTTACTTTGTATCTTAACAAATATGTTATTGTTTTCACTACTTTTAAACTTGACTAAATTTCATCCATCTAGCTGTTTTTAAATGATGTGATACTATATAGGCAAACCCACAGACATAATTATATTTATATAACATCTAACATTGGGGCTATACAGAAATGCACAGAGTTTACCAGACTCTACATTTGAACTAACTACTCTTCCCTCAAGAGAGAAAGCCAAGAAAATCACTGTCATTTATTCCTCTGTCCAGGGGTAGAAGATTAGTGAACACTCGCTCTTGGCAAATAGCATGAAAGGCAGTTTGCAAGGCTGGCCTTTTTCCAACAGCTGTAGTAAAGACTCATGTGTCGAGGGGTGATGAGAGTTTGGCCGCTCCCATTGCCCTGAGTCAGCAGGCCTACTGGTGCCTGGTGTCAGCATTTACTGGTTAGAGAGTGGCTGCTGGACACTCTGCTGCTTTCTGCTGGATGGTGTCCAGCAGAAAGTGAGTGTCTCAAGAAAACTGATTCTAGTGTTCAAATCCAGGCTGGACCATTACCTCTGTGAATATTATTAATTCCTTAATGATGGTCAGAAATACCTGTGATTCCTTCCCATATGACTCCTTTTTATGAGGTTCAGCCCACATCCTACCCATCCTTTGAGGCACAGGCACAAATGGCATCTTTCCTCATCCCAGACCCCATTCCCCAGTTCAAAATGATGGCTGCTGCTTTGGGCATTTATCTGTGCCTTTTTTATTGTTTTCTACATGTGCTGTATTTATTTCGGTATCTGTTTTGTTTCCTCTGTGAGTCACCAACCTGCATATGCCAATTTCTCTTTATATCCGTCCATTTCCCTCTGACTCTTACTCTCACTCCCGAGTGAAAATTTTAACACAACTGTTTATTGAATGAATGACTTCAACAGATACTAATTTTTTGTTTCATTTTCTCACCATTAAAACTACAGAAATACACGGAAGCACTCTGTATACAACCACACGTTTGTATTCTCTAGTTTAATCTATAATTCCACACTTTAGGCTCAAGTAACTCCCCCCAAATAAGTCAATTCCTGCAATCACTAGCAAGACCACAGCTCATAAACACAGCCAGATTTTCCAGAATGAGTTTTATTTTCTCATAACCTTTGCTTATTCTAAGTAGAGTTTCGGTTCCTTTCTCATTATTCTTTTCAGCTATAACAACTCCCTCCTCTGTCCATTTCTTGATTTCCCAGCAGGTCAGTTTTGATCACTAGTGAAAGAAAGAAAGTGAAGTTGCTCAGTCGTGCCCGACTCTTTGCGACCCCATGGACTGTAGCCTACCAGGCTCCTCTCTCCATGGGATTTTCCAGGCAAGAACACTGGAGTGGGCTGCCATTTCCTTTTCCAATCACTAGTAGACTGGTTAAATTTCCTGAAATGCCACACGCTGAGCCAGAAGTTCTAAACAGAAACAAGAGGGACATCAAACAGAAGAGCCTGTTTTCAAAGTTCCCAGACCACATGAAATTCAGAAGCACTAACTTCTTTGCAGGTTAAGGAAAAATTCAATCAGAAAAAGTGATGGAAAGCATGTCTGCATTAGCACACAACCACACACAGTCATGCTCACACATTTTTGCACATATATTTTTCTTTTTACTTAAAGCCAAGGATAATAAATTTCTGAATCATTCATGAAATCATTTCCTTCAGTTGGAATGTGTGGAATTCCCATTAATAAGTAAATAAGGAAGTAACATAATTTATTTATAATTGTTACTTTATAAAATAGATCTTGTCAAAATCCTTTTAAAATCACATAAAACTAAAATACGTATAAATAAAAACTCAGGAGTGTCTCCCTCTCTTCCTCTCTCAGTTGTTTTCCTCAGAGACAACCACCAACACCCCTTCTGATTTTTATTCAACTATTTCTTCTAGTTCCTACCTCTATTCTAAATATTAAACTTTTATTTTTATTTTCTACTTTCTCAGTTTCAGACATTATCCATTTCTTTTTGTATGGAAGTTGAGAACTTGGCGCGTTTATGCACATGCCGCTTTTCTTCCTCCGTATCCTCTCCGTATGCGTGTATCACAGATTTCAGTGTATTAATTTGCAGTCTTTGTCTTACTGTCAGCACTAGGTCAGTATTGTTCACTTCTGAGTCAAGTACTGTTTTATGAATGAGTTTATTTGCTGTCCTAACTTTTTCCAGCTTATGTGATGTAAAATTGACAAATTAAGTGCTGTATATATTTAAGATGTACAACAAGATGCTTTGGTATATGTATTCATTTTGAAATGATTACCACAGTCTAGCTAGTTAATATACCAATTATCTCATATAGTTACCTTTATTTATTTATTTTTGGTGAGAGCCCCTGAGATCTATTTGTTGCTGTTCAGCCGCTAAGTCATGTCTGACTCTTTGCAACCCCATGGACTGTAGCATGCCAGGCTTCCCAGTCCTTCACCATCTCCCAGAGTTTGTTCAACTCTTGTCCATTGAGTCAGTGATGCCTTCCAACCATCTCATCCTCTGTCGCCCCTTTCTCCTCCTGCCCTCAATCTTTCCCAGCATCAGGGTCTTTTCAAATGAGTTGAATTTTCACATCAGGTGGCCAAAGTATTGTAGCTTCAGCATCAGTCCTTCCAATGAATATCTAGGACTGATTTCCCTTATGATTGACTAGTTTGATCTCCTTGCAGTCCAAGGGACTCCCAAGCGTCTTCTCCAGCACCACAATTTGAAAACATCAGTTCTTTGATGCTCAACCTTCTTTATGGTTCAACACTCACATCTTTACATGGCTACTGGAAAAACCATAGCTTTGACTATATGAACATTTGTTAGCAAAGTGATGTGTCTGCTTTTTAATACATTTTCTAGGTTTGTCATAGCTTTTCTTCCAAGGAGCAAGCATCTTTTAGTTAGCTTGGTGCAAAGGTAATTGTGGTTTTGGACCCTAAACTTTAAATCCTTATAACTAGGCTCAAACACATCTCTATTAAGCAAAATAGGAACCATTACAATCAATAGATTTTTGCCAATGAGAAATGTATATTTATTCCTATAGCATAAAAATCCTTGCTTTGGGATTCAATATACTCTTAGAAAGTATTTTCTGCATCCTGCTGGTTGTGGAAGCGTTTTCCCTGCAAAAAGTTGTTGAGATGCTTCAAGAAGTGGTAGTCAGTCAGTGAGAGGTCGGATGAATAGGGCAGATAAGGCAAAACTTCACACCCCAATTCCTTCAACTTTTGAAGCTTTGGTTGTACAAGGTGTGAGAAGAATTGAGTCCTTTCTGATGACCAGTGCCAGCTGTAGGTGTTGCTGTTTTCAGTGCATCTCATTGATTTGCTGAGCATACTTCTCAGATGAGATAGTTTTGCTGGGATTCAGAAAGCTGTAGTGGGTCAGGCGGGTAGCAGACCACCAAATAGTGACTGTGATCTTTTTCTGGTGCAAGTTTGGCTTTGGGAAGTGCTTTGGGGCTTCTTCTTGGTCCAACCACTGTGCTGGTATTGCTGATTGATGTGTAAAATCCACTTTTCATCATATATCACAATCCAATCAAGAAATGATTTGTTATTGTTGCATAGAATAAGACAAGACTTCAAAACAATTTTTTTGATTTGTGGTCAGCTCATGAGGCACCTGCTTATCGAGCTTTTTCACCCTTCCAATTTTCCTCAAATGCCTAATGAACATAGAATGGTCAGCGCTGAGTTCTTTGGCAGTTTCTCATGTAGGTGTCAGAGGATCAGCTTTGATTATTGCTATCCACTGGTCATTTGTTAACTTCTGATGGCTGGCCACTATGTTCCTCATATACAAGGCTCTCAACTGCTTTGCAAAACTTCTTGAACCACCAGTGCACTGTACGTTTATTAGCAGTTCCTGGGCCTAATGTGTTGTTGATGTTGCAAATTGTCCCTGCTGCTTTACGACCCATTTTAAATATGAATACGAAAATCACTCCGACTTACTTTTTGGCTTACATCATTTCCCTAGTCTAAAATAAATTTTAAATAAACAGCAAAAAATATAAAGTGAGAAATGGGAATTAAAATGATGTATAACATAACCACATTTATTTAAGAATGTATTCCAGTATCAAACGGCAAATATCAACAATGCAAAAACTGCTATTACATTTGCACAAAACTCATACTCTCTTAGCAAATTTCAAGTATTTACTACATTTTTAGCAGTAGTTACCATGCTGTACATTAGGTCTCCAGAACTTGTTCATCTTATGTTTGAAAGTTTATACCCTTTGAGCAACATCTCCCCTTCCCTCACCCACTTGTAATTACCATTTTATTCTCTATTACCATGTTATTGCAAGTTGAGCATTTTAAGATTTCATGTATAAGTGATGCCATACAGTGTTTGTCTTCCTGTGTCTAGTTTATTTCACTTATCATGGTGTGCCCTGGGCTTATCCACGTTGTTACAAATGGCAGGATTTCTTTTTTATGGGTGGATAATATTCCATTATACACACACACACATATACATGCATATTACATTATATTTATTCATTCATTCATTAATGGACACGTGGATTGTTTCCAATCTTGGCTACTGTGAATAATGCTTCAGTGAACATGGGTGTGAAGATATCTCCTTTAGATGGTGATTTTATATCCTTTTAATAAATACCCAGGAGTAGGATTTGCTGGATCATAATTTTTTTGAGGAACCTCTACTCTGTTTTTCATAGTGCTTGTACCAATTTACATTCTCACCATTGGTGAATAGGGTTCCCTGTTCTCCACATCCTAACTGATACATGTTACTTCTTGACTTTTTGATAATAGCTATCTTAACAGATATGATATCTTATTATGATTTTGATTTTGATTTTCCTGATATTTAGAAATATTGAGCACCTTTTCATGAACCTTTTTGTTATTTGTATTCTTCTTTGAAGAAATGTCTGTTCAAGTCCTTTGCCCATTTTAAAATCAGGTTATTTTTCTATTAATTTGTATGAATTCCTTATATATTTTAGACATTAATACCTTATGGAATATATGACTTGCGAATATTCTCTCCTATTCTGTAGTCTGCCTTTTCACTTTTTTATTCTATCTTTTGCTGTGCACAAGCTTTTTGCCTAGATGTAGGCCTGCTTGTTTATTTTTGCTTTTGTTACCCAAGCTTTTGTTGTCAAATCCAAAAAGATCACTGCCAAGACCAATATTAAGGAGCTTCTTCCCTATGTTTTCTTCCAGGAGTTTTATATCAGGTATTATGTTTCTGTCTTTACTCCATTTTGAGTTAATTTTTGTGAGCAGTGTAAGACTGGGGTCCAAGTTTTCTGCATATGGTCATCCAACTTACCTAGCACCATTAGTTGACAAGGTTATTCTTTCCCCATTGAGTGTTCTTGGCTCCCTTGTCAAATATTAACTGTTCATATATGCAGGGGCTTATTTCTGTTTATTCTGTCATTGGTCTATGTTTTTATATTTATGCCAGTATCATATTGTTGTAATTACTACAGCTTTGTACTATGCAGGGGCTTCCCTGGTGGCTCAGTGGTAAAGAATCTGCCTGCAGTGCAGGTGAGGCAGGTTCGATCCCTGGGTCAGGAAGATCCCTGAAGAATGAAATGGCAGCTCACCCCAGTATTCTTGCCTGGAGAATCCCATGGACAGAGGAGCCCAGTGGGCTACCATCCACAGGGTCTCACAGTCAGACACGACTGAAGCAACTGAGGACACTGAGGGTCTCTGACTTATAATTTTTCAAGTTTATGACAGTGCAAAAGCAATACTCATTCAGTAAAAACCACACTTCACATTTTGAATGTTTATATTTTCTAAGGCTAGGAATACGCAGTTCAATGCTTTCTCATAGTGCCAGGTATCAGTAAGCCACAGCTCCTATTCAGCCAGACAGTCTTGAGAGTAAACAAATGATATATTTGCAATCATTCTGTATTCATACAACCATTTTTTTCACTTTCAGTATAGTATATAATAAATTACATGAGGTGTTCAACACTTTATTATGAAATAGACTTTGTGTTTGATGATTTTGCCCAACTATAGGCTAATGTGGGTTTCACTGGTGACTCAGACAGTAAAGAATCTGCCCACATTGAGGGAGACCTGGGTTCAATCCCTGGGTCGGGAAGATCCCCTGGAAGAGAGAATGGCTACGCACTCCAGTATTCTTGCCTGGAGAATCCCATGGACAGAGGAGCTTGGCAGGCTTCACTCTATAGGGTTTCAAAGAGTTGGACACAACTGAGTGACTAACACACACACAGGCTACTTAAGTGTTCTGAGTATGTTTAAAGTAGGCTAGGCAAAGCTGTGATGTTCAGTAGGTTAGATGTATTAAATGCATTTTTGACTTATGATATTTTCTACTTACAGTGGGTTTATTGGAATGTGACCCATCATAAGTTGGGGAAGATCTGTAGTTTAAAACCAGAAACTGATGCGTCTGGTTTCATTCTTCTTCTTCATGATTGCTTTGACTATATTCAGGGTCTTTTATGACCCCATAAAAATCTTAGGATCATTTCTTCTATTTCTGTTAAAGATGCCATTGGAATTTTCATAGAGAATATGTTGAATTTGCAGTCCAGTTTGGGTAGTTTGGACATTTTTTACAATATTCTTCTCATCCATGAACATATCTTGCCATTTGTTTGTGTCTTCTTCAATTTTTTTATGAAAGTCTTGTACAGTCATTGTACAGATCTTTCACTTTCTTGATTAAATTTATTCTTAAGTATATATATATTTTTGAAGCTATTGTTAATGAGATGGTTTCCTTATTTCTTTTTCAGATAGTTTGTTTTGGTGTATAGAAGCACAACAGGTTTTGTATGTTGATTTTACACCTTCAAGTTTATTGCATTTGTTGATTGGTTACAATAGGTTTTTGGTTGAGTCTTTAGGATTTTTTAACGTAGAGTTATGTCACTGCAAATAATAGCAATTTTACTTTATTGTCTCCAATTTGTATGCTGTTGATTTATTTTTAGTGCCCATTTACTTTGGCTGTGGCTTTCAGTATGGTGTTGAATAAGAGTGCTGAGAATGAGGGATCTTAGAGCAGAAGCTTTCAATTTTTCACCATTAAGTGTAATGTTAGCTGTGGGTTTGTCATATATGGCCTTTATTGTGTTGAGATATATTCCTTTCAAACCCAGTTTGTTGAGACTTTTTATTATGAAAGGCTTTTTCTGTATCTGTTGAGATGATACTGTGATTTTTATCTTTCATTCTATTTAATATGGTGAATCACATTTACTGACTTGAGTATGTTGTACCATACTTGTTGTTATGTTGAGTCTCTCAGTCCATGTCTGATTCTTCATAGCCCCATGGATGGTAGCCTGCCAGGCACCTCTGTCCATGGAATTTTTTAAGAGAGAATACTGATGTGGGCTCCCATTTCCCTCTCCACAGGGATCCAGCCTGTGTTTCTTAAATCTCCTGCACTGGCAGGTGGATTGTTTACCACTAGTGCCACCTGATATCAAGATAAATCCCATTGGTCACGGTGTGTAATCCTTTAAATGTATTATTGAATTTGATTTGCTAATATTTTGTTGAGAATTTTTTTTGCAGTTTTTTTAAAATTTATTTAACTGGAGGCTAATTACAGTATTGTGGTGGTTTTTACCATACATTGACATGAATTTTTGCACCCATGATCATCAGGGAGAGTGGCCTACAGTTTTCTTTTTATCTAATGGCCTTTTCTGGCTTTGGTGTTAAGATGATGCTTATCTCAAATTGACTTTGGGAATGTTCCCTCCTCTTCAGCTTTTTCGAAGATTTTCAGAAGGATTGGCATTAATTCTTCTTTAAATATCTGGTAGAATTCACCAGTGAAGCCATCGACCCTGGGCTTTTCTTTGATTACTGATTCAGTCTCCTTATCCTTTCTACTTATGGTTTGTTCAGGTTTTCTTTCTTCATGATTCAGTCTTGGTAGATTGAATGTTTCTAGAAATTTATGGATTCCTTCTAGGTTATCTAGAAATTTATCCATTTCTTTTAGGCTATTATGAGCAATTATATGCTCATAATATTTTATGAAATTATGCCCATAAAATTTTATGATTCTTTGTATTTCCATGGTATCAGTTCTTAATATCTCCTCTTTCATTTTGGATATTATTTTGGTCTTCTCTCTTTTTCCCTTAGGTAATCTAGCTAAAGACTTGCAAATTTTGTTTATCTCTTCAAAGTGCCTTCTGTCTTAGTTTATTGATCTTATCTATTGTTTTTGTAGTCCATGTTTATTTTTGCTCTGATCATTCTTTCTGCTCACTTTGAGTTTTCTTCTTCCTTTTCTAGTTCCATGAGATGTAAAATTGCTGTTTTAATTACTCTGGGAGTAATTACTCTAAAGTTTCCTTTTAGAACTACTTATGCTGCATTCCAGAAGTTTTGGTATATTGTTTCCCTTTTCATTTGTGTCAATATTTTTAAAAATCCCCTTTTGACTTCTTATTGAATCCATTGATTGTTCAGGAGTGTATTAATTTTTACATATTTTCAAAAGTTTGTTTTGTTCCTGTTATTTATTTCTAGTTTCACATATAATATTGCACATTGTGGTTGGAAAACTTACTTGATATAATTTCCAGTCTTCTTAAATTTGTTCAGATTTGTATGTGTCTTAACATATTATATATATATATATATATATATATATATATATGATATACTAGAGAATGTGCTGTGTGCAATTTAGAATATGTATTCCAGTGCTGTTGCATGTATGTCTATTATGTTCATTTGGTCTAAAGAATAGTTCAAGTCTAATTTTTCCATATTGATTTTCTGTCTGCATACTATACCTATTGTTGAAAGTAGGTTATTGACCTCCCTTTTGTTGTATTGCTGTCTGTTTCTTCCTGCAGACCTGTTAATACCTGCTTTGTATATTTAGATGCATTAATGTTGTTGTTCACTCACTCAGTCACGACTGACTCTTTGTGACCCCCTGGACTGTAGCACACTGAGCTTCCCTGTCCTTCACTATCTCCTGGAGTTTGTTCAAACTCATGTCCATTGAGTCGATGATGCCATCTAAACATCTCATCCTCTGTCATCCCCTTCTCCTGCCCTCAATCTTTCCCAGCATCAGGGTCTTTTCCAATGAGTCAGCTCTCTGCATCAGGTGGCCAAAGTATTGGAGCTTCAGCTTCAACACCAGTCCTTCCAATGAATATTCAGGACTGATTTCCTTTAGGATTGACAGGTTTGATCTTCTAGCAGTTCAAGGGACCCTCTCGAGTCTTCTCCAGTACTGCAGTTCGAAAGCATCAATTCTTCAGCACTCAGCCTTCTTTATGGTCCAACTCTCACATCCATACATGACTACTGGAAAAACCACAGCTTTGACTATAGGGACCCTTGTCGGCAAAGTGATGTCTCTTCTTTTTAATACACTGTCTTGGTTTGTTATAGCTTTTCTTCCAAGGAGCAAGTGTCTTTTAATTTCATGTCTGCAGTCACCATCCACAGTGGTTTTGGACCCCAAGAAAATAAAGTCTATCACTGTTTCCATTTTTTCCCCACCTATTTGCCATGAGGTGGCTCAGATGGTGAAGAATCCACCTGTAATGTGGGAGAACTGGGTTTGATCCCTGGGTTTGGATGATCCCCTGGAGGAGGGCATGGCAACCCATTCTGGTATTCTTGCCTGGAATCCCCAGAAAGAGAAGAGCCTGGTGGGCTACAGTCCATGGGGTCACAAAGAGTAGGACACTACTGAGCGACTAAGCACAGCAATGGGACCAGATGCCGTGATGTTATTTTTGGAATGTTGAGTTTTAAGCCAGCTTTTTCCAATCTCCTCATTCACCTTCTTTGAGAGGCTTTTTTGTTCCTCTTCACTTTCTGCCATTAGGATCGTGTCATCTGCATATCTGGGGTTATTGATATTTCTCCTGGCAATCTTGATTCCAGTTTGTGATTCATCCAGCCTGGTATTTCATATGATGTACTTTGCATACAAGTTAAATAAGCAGGGTAACAATATACAGCCTTGAGGTACTCCTTTCCCAATTTTAAACCAGTTCATTGTTCCATGTCTGGTTTTAACAGTTGCTTCTTTATTGCCTACAGCTTTCCCAGGAGGCAGGTCAAGTGGTCTGGTATTCCTGTCTCCAAAAATTTTCCAGTTTGTTGTGTATTGTTGTGTGCACTTATTTACACTGTTATACCCACTTGATGAATTCAATGAATGGCTTTTTTTAGTCAGTCCAGTTCAGTTCAGTTCAGTTGCTCAGTTGTGTCTGACTCATGGACTGCAGTATGCCAGGTTTTCCTGTCCATCACCAACTCCCAGAGTTTACTCAAACTCATGTCCATTGAGTCAGAGATGCCATCCAACCATCTCATCCTCTATCATCCCCTTTTCCTCCCACCTTTAATCATTCTCAGCATCATGGTCTTTTCAAATGAGTCAGTTCTTCACATCAGATGTCCAAAGTACTGGAGTTTCAGCTTTAGCATCATTCCTTCCAAAGAAATCCCAGGGCTGATCTCCTTCAGAAAGGACTGGTTGGATCTCCTTGCAGTCCAAGGGACTCTCAAGAGTCTTCTCCAACACCGCGGTTCAAAAGCATCAATTCTTCGGGGCTCAGCTTTCTTCACAGTCCAACTCTTACATCCATACGTGACCACAGGAAAAACCATAGCCTTGACTAGACGGACCTTTGTTGGCAAAGTAAGGTCTCTGCTTTTGAATATGCTGTCTAGGTTGGTCATAACTTTTCTTCCAAGGAGTAAACGTTTTTTAATTTCATGGCTGCAGTCACCATCTGCAGTGATTTTGGAGCCCCCAAATAAAAATCTGACACTGTTTCCACTGTTTCCCCATCTATTTGCCATGAAGTGATGGGACCAGATGCCATGATCTTCGTTTTCTGAATGTTGAGCTTTAAGCCAACTTTTTCACTCTCCTCTTTCACTTTCAGCAGTTGTTAATTATTTTTATGGCTATATAGTACCATATTATATAAATATATCATGACTTAATTATTCATTTCTTACTGACCTTTTGAATTGTTTCCAAGTTTATATCGTTATGAATAAAGCTATTATAAAAATTATAATAGATGTAAGCACTGAAGCACTCAGTTCTATGGAGTACATATTTAGGAGTGAAATGTAGATTATATAGTTTATGAAGGTTTAGCTTTAAAATATATTTTCAAATTGGCTATATCAATTTATACTCCTGCCAGCAATGTATGAAAGTTCCATTTGATCTGCAGCCTCATCAACACTTGTTACTGTCAATTTAAAATTTTTAGTCATTCTAGTGGGTATGTAGCAATATTTCATTGCAGTTTTTTTTAATAAATTTATTTTTTATTGAAGGATAATTGCTTTACAGAATTTTGCTGTTTTCTCTCAAAACTCAACATGAATCAGCCACAGATATACATACTCATTGCAGTTTTAATTTGAATTCCCTTGCTAAGCTTATTCCGGAGAAGGCAATGACAACCCACTCCAGTACTCTTGCCTGGAAAATCCCATGGGCAGAGGAGCCTGGTAGACTGCAGTCCATGGGGTTGCTAAAAGTCGGACACGACTGAGCAACTTCACTTTCACTTTTCACTTTCATGCATTGGAGAAGGAAATGGCAACCCCACTCCAGTGACACAACTGAAGCGACTTAGCAGCAGCAGCAGCTAAGCTTATTGTGCATGCTCAGTTGCTTCAGTTGTGTCCAACTCTTTGCAACCCCATGGACTAGAAGCCCTCCAGGCTGCTCTGTTTATGGGAATCCTCCAGGCAAGAATACTGGAGTGGGTTACCATTTCCTTCTGCAGGGAATCTTCCTGACCCAGTGAGGATTGAACCCACATCTCTTATTTCTCCTGCATTGGCAGACATGTTCTTACCACTAGTGCTACCTGGAAGCTAAGCTTATTAGCTATTTGCATATCCTTTTTGTGCATGAAACCCTGTTTAACACTTGGCTCACTTTTAGAAAATTTGGTTATGTATTTTTTCTCTATTTTGAGTAACAAATTACCTCAAGACATACTGGTTGAAAACACCAGTAAACATATATTATCTCAAGCTCTATGAGTCAGAAATTCTGCTTATACTGGTGGTTCTGGCTTAGGAATTTTTCATGAAGTTAGCATCAAGAGGTTAACTGGGGCTGTAGTCATCTGCAGGCTTGAGTATAGTTGGAGGATCCATTTCCAAGATGGTGTATGAGGCTGACAAGTTAGTAGCAGCTGTTGGCAGGAAGCTGTAGTTCCTTGCCACATGGATCCTTCATGGGATGTTTTGACTTTCTTCACAGCCATATTGCTGGCCTTGCCCAAGGCAAGTAGCTCAATAGAGAGCAAGGCAGAAGCATCTACGTACCTTTAGCACATTCACAAAGTTACGTAATCATCACCACAGTCAGTGTTAGAATATTTTCATCATCCTTAAAGGAAATCCCACACCTATCACTAGTCACTACTCATTACTTCTGCAAACTCCCAGCCCTAGAAAGCCACCAGTCTACCTTCTCTGGATATAAAATTGCCTGTTCTACAAATTTCATATGAATTAAATTCTATTCTTTTTTTGGATTCACTTCTTTCATTCAGCAAAATGTACTGAAGGATTATCAATGTTATAGCATGTGATAGTACTAGATTCCTTTTAATCTGTTATAAGGATATATCATTTTATTTACTCATTCAACAGTTGGAGGGTCATTTCAGATACTTCTACTATTTGGATATTATAAATAATGCTACTATGAATATCCATGTATAAATTTTTGTATGAACATGTTTTCAGTTATCTTGGATAAATACCTAGGAGTGGAATTGCTGGGATGTGTAACTCTATGTTTAACTTTAAAAAGTCTGTATTCTTTCAGAGCAGTTTTATGTTCATAGTAAAACTGAGACCAATGTACACAGATTTCTCATGTACCTCCTGTCCCTCACACGCATAGGCTCTCTCATTGTTCACATCCCCCAGCAAAGTGATGCATTTGTTACAATTAATGAATTTACATTGCCATATCATATCACTCAAGGTCCACAGTTTATATTACAGTTTACCCTTGGTACTGTATTGATACTTACTAAGGATTTCGAAAAATGTATAATGATGTGCATTTATTATTGTAGTATCATATAGAGTACTTTCGTTGTCCTAAAACTCCTCTGTGCTTAGCCTATTCATCCCTGTCCTTTGCCCACAACCCCTGGGAACTACTATATTTTTACTATCTTCATAGTTTTGCCTTTTCCAGAGTATCATATAGTAAGAATCATGCAGTATATAGCCTTTTCAAATTGGCTTCTTTCACTTAGTAATATGCATTTAAGCTTGCTCCATGCCTTTTCATGACTTGGTAACTCTTTAGTGGTAAACAGTATTGGGCTTCCTCAGTGGCTCAGCAATGCAAGAGATGCGGGTTGAATCATGGGTCGGGAAGATCCCCTAGCAACCCACTCCCGTATTTGTGCCTATAAAATCCCATGAACAGAGGGGCCTGGAGGGCTTCAGTGAGGTCGCAAAAGATTTGGGTGTGACTTAGCAACTAAATAATATTCCATCGCGTGGATGGACCACAGTTTGTTTATCTGTTCATCCACTGAAAGATATCTTGGTTGCTTCCCAGAGTGGGAAATCATGAACAAAACTGCCATAAACAAGGATTTGTGTGGACCTAAGTTTTCAGCTTCATTAGATAAATATCAAGGAGTGTGATTGCTGGATTATATAAGAGTTTGTTTAGTTTAGTGTGATGCCTGGCGTGCTGCAGTCTATAGGGTTGCAAAGAGTCAGACACAACTGAGCAACTGAACTGACTGAACTGATGTTTAGTTTTCTAAGAAGCTGCCAAACGGCCTTCCAAAGAGGCTGTACATTTTGCATTCTTACCAGCAGTTCCTATTATTTTACATTCTCACCAGCATCTCATGTTATTGGTGTTCTGGATTTTAGTCATTCTAACAGATGTGTACTGACATCTTGTTTTAATTTGCATTCCCTGGTGACATATGATATGAGCATTTTTTCATTTCTTTATTTACCTTGTGTCTATTTTCCTTTTGGCAAGGCTGTCAAAGTCTTTGGCCCATTTTTTCATTGAGTTGTTCATTTTCTTATTGCTGAGTTTTAAGAGTTCTTTGTATGTTTCAGATAAGTCCTTTATGTCTTTTACTGGAGAAGGGAATGGCAAACCAAATAGGAAACCAAATAGGAAAAGGAGTGTGTCAGAGCTGTGTATTGTCACCCTGCTTATTTAACTTATATGCAGAGTACATCATGAGAAACGCGGGGCTGGAAGAAGCACAAGCTGGAATCAACATTGCTGGGAGAAATATCAGTAACCTCAGATATGCAGATGACACCACCCTTATGGCAGAAAGTGAAGAGGAACTAAAAAGCCTCTTGATGAAAGTGAAAGAGGAGAGTGAAAAAGTTGGCCTAAAGCTCAACATTCAGAAAACTAAGATCATGGCATCCGGTCCCATCACTTCATGGCAAATAGATGGGGAAACAGTGGAAACAGTGTCAGACTTTATTTTGGGGGGCTCCAAAATCACTGCAGATGGTGACTGCAGCCATGAAATTAAAAGA
Organism: Ovis canadensis; assembly: GCF_042477335.2. Lineage (NCBI taxonomy): Eukaryota > Metazoa > Chordata > Mammalia > Artiodactyla > Bovidae > Ovis > Ovis canadensis. Next base: position 204,522,591 of record NC_091245.1, on the reverse strand, counting down.
CGCTTACTCCTTGGAAGGAAAGCTATGACCAACCTAGATAGCATATTCAAAAGCAGAGACATTACTTTGCCAACAAAGGTCCATCTAGTCAAGGCTGTGGTTTTTCCTGTGGTCATGTATGGATGTGAGAGTTGGACTATGAAGAAAGTTGAGCCCCGAAGAATTGATGCTTTTGAACTGCGGTGTTGGAGAAGACTCTTGAGAGTCCCTTGGACTGCAAGGAGATCCAACCAATCCATTCTGAAGGAAATCAGTCCTGGGTGTTCATTGGAAGGACTGATGCTAAAGCTGAAACTTTAATACTTTGGCCACCTCATGTGAAGAGTTGACTCCTTGGAAAAGACTCTGATGCTGGGAGGGATTGGGGGCAGGAGGAGAAGGGGACGACAGAGGATGAGATGGTTGGATGGCATCACCGACTCGATGGACATGAGTTTCAGTGAACTCCGGGAGTTGGTGATGGACATGGAGGCCTGGCGTGCTGCGATTCATGGGGTCGCATAGAGTCGGACACGACTGAGCAACTGAACGCCTTTTGCAAATATTTTCTCTCAAGGTGTGGCATGTCTTCTCATTCTCTTGACATTATCTTTCACAAAGTAGTTTTAAATTTTTAAAGAGTCCAGATTATTGAAATCTTTCATGGATTATTTCTTTACTGTTATATTTAAAGAGTGACACTCATATCCAAGGTCATCTAAATTTTCCACTATGCTACCTTCTTTTTTCCACTATGCTACCTTCTAGAAGTCTTATAGCTTTGTGTTTTACATTTAGGTGCATGATCCATTGAGTTAATTTTTGTAAAAGGTGTAACATCCATGTCTACATTTTTTTTTTTTTTGCATGTGAATGTCCAGTTGTTTCAGCACTATTTGTTGAAAATACTATATTTTCTCCATTGTATTACCTTTGTTCCTTTGCTGGAAACCAGTTGACTATATTTATATTGGTCTGTTTTCTGGATTCTCTGTTCTACTGATCTCTGTCTATTCTTTCTCTAATATGACAGTGTCTTTATTACTATAGCTTTTAGTAAGTCTTGAAGGCACATGGTATCAGTCCCTCAAATTTATTCTTTTCCTTTTGTGTTGTGTTGATCATTGTGTTAATCATTCTGGGTCATTTGCCTCTTCATATAAAGTTTAGAATCACTTTGTCAATGTCCACAAAATAGCTTACTGGGATTTTGATTGGAATTGCATTGAATCTATAGATCAGTTTGGAAAGAAATTACATCTTGACAATATTGAATCTCCTTTTCCATGAACATGGAACACCTCTTCACTTATTTTTTCTTGGGTTTGGTTCATAAGAGTTTTGTAGTTTTCCTCATATAGTTCTTACACATATTTTTTTAGATTTTACTTATTTCAATTTTGGGGGTGGTATGTAAATAGCATTGTTTTTTAATTTAAAATTCAACTTGTTAATTGCTGGTATATAGGAATGTGTTGGCCTCTGTATCCTGCAACCTTGCTATAATTGCTTATTAGTTCCAGGAAAGTTTTTTGGTCAATTCTTTCAGATTTTCTACATAGAAAATCATACCATCTGTGAGTACAAAGTTTGATTCCTTCCTTCTCAATCTGTATACCCTTTTCTTTTCTTTTCTTAATTTAATTTCCTTTTCTTCTGTGATTGCCCTAGCTAGGACTCTGAGTGTAATATTTATTGAAAAGGAGTCGTGGGAGGAGACATCCTTGTCTTAAGCTTGGTGGGGAAGTTTCTAGTTTCTCTAGTAAAGTATTAGCTATAACTTACTTTATAGATTTTTTTAAAAGCATGCTGAAGAAGTTCCCTTCTATTTTTAGTTGGGAGTTTATCATGGATAAATGTTCCGATTTTATCAAACGCCTTTTCTGAATGTATTGATATGATCATATGATTTTTTTTCTCTCCTTTACCCTGTGAATGTAATGGTTTACATTAATTGATTTTTGAATTCTGAACCATTGTTGCATAACTGGAATAAATCTCACATTATCATGGTGTATATTTCTTTTTTACAGTGTTGGATTTGATTTACTAATATTTTGTTGAAGACTTTTGCATGTGTTTTCATGAGAGATATTGGTCTATAGTTTTCTTGTATTTGTCTGGTTTAGAACTGGATATGGAACAATAGACTGGTTCCAAATTGGGAAAGGAGTACATCCAGGCTGTATATTGTCACCCTGCTTATTTTACTTATATGCAGAGTACATCTTGCAACATGCCGGGTGGGATGAAGCACAAGCTGGAATCAAGATTGGTGGGAGAAATATCAACCTCAGATATGAAGATGATACCACCCTAATGTCGGAAAGTGAAGAGGAACTAAAGAGTCTCTTGATAAAGGTGAAAGAGGAGAGTGAAAAAGCTGGCTTCAAACTCAACATTCAAAGAATGAAGATCATGGCATCTGCATGCATCACTTCATGGTAAATAGATGGGGGAAAATGGGAACTGTGGCACACTCTTTTTCCTTGGGCTCCAAAATCACTGCAGACAGTGACTGCAGCCACAAAATTAAAAGATGTTTACCCCATGGAAGAAAAGCTATGACCAACCTAGGCAGCATATTAAAAAGCAGAGGCATCACTTTGCCGACAAGTTCCGTCTAGTCAAAGCTAAGGTTTTTCCAGTGGTCATGTACGGATATGAGAGTTGGACCATAAAGAAGACTGAGTACAGGAGAACTGATGCTTTTGAACTGTGGTGATGGAGAAGACTCTTGAGAGTCCCTTGGACAGCAAGATCAAACCAGTCAATCCTAAAGGAAATCAACTGTGAATATTCACTGGAAGGACTGATGCTGAAGCTGAAGCTCCAATACTTTGGCCATCTGATGTGAAGAGCCAACTCATTGGAAAAGACCCTGAGGTTTGGAAAGATTGAAAACAGAAGGAGAAGGTAAAGAAAAAGAAGATGACAGAGGATGAGATGGTTGAATAGCATCATCGACTCAATGGACATGAGTTCTAGCAAACTCCTGGAGATAGTGAAGGATAGGGAAGCCTGGCATACTGCAGTCCATGGGGTCTCAAAGAATCAGACATGACTTAGGGAATGAACAACAACATTAGGGTAATGCTGTTGTAGAATAAGTTAGGCAGCATTGCTTTTGCTTCTGTCTTCTGAAAAAGACTAAAGAGAATGGATATAATCTCTTCCCTCAACGTTTAGTAGAATTCACCAGTGAATTCATCTGAGTCTGGTGCTGTTTTGGAAGGTTATTCATTAGCAATTCAAATTCTTTAAGAAGTATTAGTTCAGTTCAGTTCATTCGCTCAGTCGTGTCTGACTCTTTGCCACCCCATGAATCACAGCATGCCAGGCCTCCCTGTCCATCACCAACTCCTGGAGTTCACTCAAACTCTCATCCATCGAGTCAGTGAGGCCATCCAGCCATCTCATCCTCCGTCATCCCCTTTCCCTCCTGCCCCCAATCCCTCCCAGCATCAAAGTCTTTTCCAATGAGTCAACTCTTCGCATGAGGTAGCCAAAGTATTGGAGTTTCAGCTTTAGCATCATTCCTTCCAAAGAACACCCAGGGCTGATCTCCTTTAGAATGGACTGGTTAGATCTCCTTGCAGTCCAAGGGACTCTCAATAGTCTTCTCCAACACCACAGTTCAAAAGCATCAATTCTTCGGCACTCAGCTTTCTTCACAGTCCAATTCTCAGATCCATACATGACCGCTGGAAAAACCATATCTTGACTAGATGGACCTTTGTTGGCAAAGTAATATCTCTGGTTTTGAATATGCTATCTAGGTTGGTCATAACTTTCCTTCCAAGGAGTAAGCATCTTTTAATTTCATGACCTTCAGTCACCATCTGCAGTGATTTTGGAGCCCAAGAAAATAAAGTCTGACACTGTTTCCCCATCTATTTGCCATGAAGTGATGGACCAGATGCCATGATCTTAGTTTTCTGAATGTTGAGCTTTAAGCCAACTTTTTCACTCTCCTCTTTCACTTTCATCAAGAGGCTTTTTAGTTCCTCTTCACTTTCGGCCATATGGGTGGTATCATAGGCCTATTCAAATAGTCTCTTTTTTCTTTTGTGGGTTTTGGCAGATTGTGTCTTTTAGAAATTGGTCCATTGCATCTAGGTTATCAAATATGTGGGGATAGAGTTGTTTATAGTATTCCTTAATTATCCTTTTTTAATGCCCATGGGTCTGAGATGATGTTCCTTTTTTTCATTTATGATATTAGTGATTTGTGTCCCCTCTTTTTTTAAAGTTTGCCTTGCTAGAGGTTTCTCAATTTTACTGAACTTTTCAAAGAACAAGCTTTTTGTTCTTTATTGATTTCCTATTTTCAATTGGTTTCTTCTCTAATTTTTCTTTTCTTCTGCTTACTTTGGATTTAATTTGCTCTCCTTTTTCTAATTTCCTAAGATGTCCTTTTCATTATAGGGGACTGGAATGCAAAAGTAGGAAGTCAAGAAATACCTGGAGTAACAGACAAATTTGGCCTCGGAATATGGAATGAAGCAGGGCAAAGACTAATAGAGTTTTGCCAAGAAAATGCACTGGTAATAGCAAACACCCTCTTCCAACAACACAAGGGAAGACTCTACCCATGAACATCACCAGATGGTCAACACCAAAATCAGACTGATTATATTCTATGCAGACAAAGATGGAGAAGCTCTATACAGTCAACAAAAAAAAGACCAGGAGCTGACTGTGGCTCAGATCATGAACTCCTTATTGCCAAATTCAGACTTAAGTTGAAGAAAGTAGGGAAAACCGCTAGACCATTCAGGTATGACCTAAATCAAATCCCTTATGATTATACAGTGGAAGTGAGAAATAGATTTAAGGGCCTAGATCTGATAGATAGAGCGCCTGGTGAACTATGGAATGAGGTTCATGACACTTTACAGGAGACAGGGATCAAGACCATCCCCATGGAAAAGAAATGAAAAAAAGCAAAATGGCTGTCTAGGGAGGCCTAACAAATAGCTGTGAAAAGAAGACAAGTGAAAAGCAAAGGAGAAAAGGAAAGATATAAGTATCTGAATGCAGAGTTCCAAAGAATAGCAAGAAGAGATAAGAAAGCCTTCTTCAGCGATCAATGCAAAGAAACAGAGGAAAACAACAGAATGGGAAAGACTAGAGATCTCTTCAAGAAACTTAGAGATACCAAGGGAACATTTCATGCAAAGATGGCCTCGATAAAGGACAGAAATGGTATGGACTTAATAGAAGCAGAAGATATTAAGAAGAGGTAGCAAGAATACACAGAAGAACTGTACATAAAAGATCTTCACGACCCAGATAATCATGATGATGTGATCACTAATCTAGAGCCAGACATCTTGGAATGTGAAGTCAAGTGGGCCTTAGAAAGCATCACTACGAACAAAGCTAGTGGAGGTGATGGAATTCCAGTTGAGCTGTTTCAAATTCTGAAAGATGATTCTGTGAAAGTGCTGCACTCAATATGCCAGCAAATTTGGAAAACTCAGCCGTGGCCACAGGACTGGAAAAAGTCAGTTTTCATTCCAATCCCAAAGAAAGGCAATGCCAAAGAATGCTCAAACTACCGCACAATTGCACTCATCTCACACGCTAGTAAAGTAATGCTCAAAATTCTCCAAGCCAGGCTTCAGCAATATGGGAACCGTGAACTTCCAGATGTTCAAGCTGGTTTTAGAAAAGGCAGAAGAACCAGAGATCAAATTGCCAACATCCACTGGATCATGGATAAAGCAAGAGAGTTCCAGAAAAACATCTATTTCTGCTTTATTGACTATGCCAAAGCCTTTGACTGTGTGGATCACAATCAACTGTGGAAAATTCTGAAAGAGATGGGAATATCAGACCACCTGACCTGCCTCTTGAGAAATCTGTATGCAGGTCAGGAAACAACAGTTAAAACTGGACATGGAACAACAGACTGGTTCCAAATAGGAAAAGGAGTGCGTCAAGGCTGTATATTGTCACCCTGCTTATTTAACTTCTATGCAGAGTATATCATGAGAAATGCTGGGCTGGAAGAAACACAAGCTGGAATCAAGATTGCCAGGAGAAATCTCAATAACCTCAGATATGCAGATGACACCACCCTTATGGCAGAAAGTGAAGAGGAACTAAAAAGCCGCTTGATGAAAGTGAAAGAGGAGAGCAAAAAAGTTGGCTTAAAGCTCAACATTCAGAAAATGCTCGTGGCATCTGGTCCCATCACTTCATGGGAAATAGATGGGGAAACAGTGGAAACTGTCAGATTTTATTTTGGGGGGCTCCAAATCACTGCAGATGGTGATTGCAGCATTCTTACTCCTTGGAAGAAAAGTTATGACTAACCTAGATAGTATATTCAAAAGTAGAGACCTTATTTTGCCGACTAACGTCTGTCTAGTCAAGGCTATGGTTTTTCCTGTGGTCATGTATGGATGTGCGAGTTGGACTGTGAAGAAGGCTGAGTGCCAAAGAATTGATGCTTTTGAACTGTGGTGTTGGAGAAGACTCTTGAGAAGTCCCTTGGACTGCAAGGAGATCCAACCAGTCCATTCTGAAGGAGATCAACCCTGGGATTTCTTTGGAAGGAATGATGCTAAAGCTGAAGCTCCAGTACTTTGGCCACCTCATGTGAAGAGTTGACTCATTGGAAAAGACTGATGCTGGGAGGGACTGGGGGCAGGAGGAAAAGGGGACGACAGAGGATGAGATGGCCAGATGGCATCACGGACTCGATGGACATGAGTCTGAGTCAACTCCGGGAGATGGTGATGGACAGGGAGGCCTTGCGTGCTGCGATTCATGCGGTCTCAAAGAGTTGGACAAGACTGAGCGACTGAACTGAACTGAAGGTCGAAGCTTAGTGGACTGATTTTAGACCTTTCTTCTTTTCAAAAAAAATTTTGGTTTCACCACACAGCATATGGGATCTTAATTCTCTGACCAGGGATCGAACCCGTGCCCCTGCACTAGAAGTGCAGAGTCCTAACCACTGGCCCACTAGGGAAGTCCTCTGACCTTTCTTCTTTTCCAATATTTGCACTCTATGCTATGCATTTGCCTCTCAAAGTTTCTAAAATATTTTCAATTAAAAATTGTGAGTTGCTGTGTAAACAGTGCTTAGATTTTCTCAATGACCCATGTGTTATTTAGAAGTGTACTGTTTAATCTTCAATTAGTTGGAGATTTTTCCAGTTGTTCTTTTGTCATTGACTTCTAGTTTATTTCTATTTTGACCTAAGAGGAGGCATTGAACAGTTTCTATTTTTTAAGAAATTACTTTTAATTGGAGGTTCAGTTCAGTTCATTTCAGTTGGTCTGTTGTGTCTGACTCTTTGCAACCCCATGGACTGCAGTGTGCCAAGCTTTCCTGTCCATTACCAACACCTGGAGCTTGCTCAAACTCATGTCCATCAAGTTGGTGATGCCATCCAACTATCTAATCCTCTGTCATCCCCTTCTCCTCCTGCTTTCAATCTTTCCCAGCCTCAAGGTCTTTTCCAATAAGCCAGTTTTTCGAGCCAGGTTGCCAAAGTATTGGAGTTTCAGCATCAGTCCTTCCAATGAATATTCATTCATAGAGGATAATTGCTTTACAATATTGTGTTTCCTGCTATATATCAACACGAATCAGCCAAAGGTATACATACGTCCCCTCCCTCTTGAACTTTTTCACCTCCCACTGCTCTAAGTTTTTACAGAGCATCTGATTTGAGCTCTGTGTATCATACAGCAAATTTCTGCTGGCTATTATTGATTTCTAGTTTAATTCCATTTTGGTCTGAGAACAAGCTTTGGATGTTTTTAAAATTTTAGTTTTTTAAAAATTTGCTTCCCTGGTGGCTCAGATGGTAAAGAATCTGCCTATAGTGCAGGAGACTTGGGTTTGATCCCTGGGTTGGGAAGATCCCCTGGAGGTCATGGCAACCCACTCCAGTATTCTTGCCTGGAGAACCCCCATGGATGGAGAGTCTGGTTGGCTACAGTCCATGGTGCGGCAAAGACTCGGACTCTTTAAAATTAGTTTTATGGCCAGAATGTATCTTTCTAGGTGAACTTGAGAAAAATTTATATTCTGATGTTGGCATGCATCAATCTATAGATGTCCACTTACATCCAGTTGATTGTTGGTGCTGTTGAGTTCAGTCGTCCTTACTGATTTTCTGCCTGTTGGATTTTGTTCATTTCTGAAAGGGGAGTTGAAGTTTCTATCCAAACAAGTGGATTTATCTGTTTCTTCCTGCAGTTAGGTTTGTGCTACACGTATTTCGATGCTCTGTTGTTAGGTGCAAATTCTTGTCTTCTTGAAGAACTGACCCCTTTATCATTATGCATTGCCTCTTTTTAAGCCTGGTAATTTTCCTTGCTCTGAAGTCTGCTCTGTCTGAAATTATTTAAGAGTACTCCTGCTGTTTTTCCATTAGTACTGGCATGGTGTATCTTTGTTATTTTTTTGTATTTGATTGTGCTGGATCTTAGACGTGGCACACGGGATCATGGAATGTTAGATCTTCACTGTGGCATGTGAACTCTAGTTGCAGCTTGTGGGATCCAGTTCCCTCACCAGGGACTGAATCTGTGCCCCCAACACTGGGAGCTCGGAGGCCTAGCCACTAAACCACCCGGGAAGGCCCCATCCATTTACTTTTAATCTATGTATGTGTTTAGGGTAGATAATATTTGGGTTATGATCCACTTTGACATTTTCTGTCTTTTAATGTGTGTATTCGTACCACTGGTCTTCCCTGGTGGCTCAGCGGCCTGTGGGATTATAGAATCAATCCCTGGGTGGGGGGATCCCCTGGAGGAGGGCACAATAACCCACTCCAGTATTCTTGCCTAGAGAATCTCAAGGCCAGAGGAGCCTGGTGGGCCACAGTCCATGCAGTTGCAAAGAGACACAACTGATATAGTTCAATTAATACCTTCCATATTTGTTACTATTTTTTGTTATACTTGTTCTTTGTTCCTATTTTTGTTTTCTGTGGCTTTGAGACTTTTTATATTTGCATTCTTTCCTTTCTTAGCATACCAGTTATACTTGTTATTCTTGTTTGCAATATACATTTACAACAAATCTAAGTCCACTTGAAAATACCACTACTGTTCCACCAGTACTGTGAGCACTTTACTTTTTAATAAAGTAATTCTAATTACTATAGCACCGCTTATCATTCCTGTCATTCCATTTTTATAAGCATATGTAAATATATGACATATATAAGCATACATAATCACATTACTGTTAGTCAAACAGTACTATTGCTATTATTTTCAACAAAATGTTGTGTTCACTCAGTAAAAGAAAAAAAAATTTACCTTTCCTTAATCCTTCTTTGATGCTTTTCCTTTATGTAGATCTGAGTTTCTAATCTATCTTCCTTTTCTCTCTGGAGCTTATCTTGCTAGGCAGGTGTACTAACAACAAATTTGCTCTATTTTGATAGTCTTTATTGTTCACTTTTGCAAGATAATTTCATGAGGCAGAGAATTCTAAGTTGGGGGGGTTCTCTCAACATTTTAAATGTTACACCACTCTCTTCTTGCTTTCATGGTTTCTGAGAAGTCAGATTAATTCTTACCTGTGCTCCTTTATAGGTAAGATGTATTTTTCCTCTGGCTCCTTTCTGGATTTTTAATCTTCAGTTATCTGTGCTTTAAAAATGACATGCCTTGGTGTAGTTGGGGGCATTTACCGTTTGTTGTTGAGTTTCTCAGATCTGTGGTCTGGCATCCAGCCTGTTCTAGCCAGAGTATCATAAACTCGGTGGCTTATCAACAACAGGAATTTATTTCTCACAATTCTGGAGGTTGGGAAATTCAAGATGCAGCCACTGGCAGACTGATGAGGATCTACTTCCTGATTCAGTCATCTTTTCACTGTGTGCTTACATGGTGCAGAGGGGGAGCTCTCTGGTGTCTATTCCATATGACTCCTCCCATTTATGAAGGCCCCATTATCATGGCCTGATTACCTCCCAGAGGCCCAACACTCCAAGTAACATTACATCAGGGATTAAGCTTCAATTTACTGAAGGCACACAAACATTCAGTCACAGCAGTCTGTTCACAGACATTAACACGGGGGAAACTGTCACTACCGTTTCAAACATTTCTTCTGCTCTCCATCTAGTACTGCCATGACATGAGCCATGCCTTTTCCAATTACCGCATATATATATATATATATATATATATATATTTTGTTTGTTTGTTTGGCAGTTTCTATAAATTCCTTACGCTCAGTGATTATTTCCTCAGCTATGTCCTGTGAGACTGGTAAGGGCATTCTTTATTTCTAATGTTTTTTCTCTTAGCATTTTTTGGATTTCTTAGAATTTCCATGTCTCTGCTTGCATTGCCCATCTGTTCCTGCATGCTGTTTACTTTTACCCATCACAGTTCTTTGCATGCTGATCACAGTTAAATTCCCAGTCTGTTAATTCCAGCATCCCTGCCATATCCCTGTCTGGTTCTAATGCTTATTGTCTTCAAACTGTCAATTTTGCTTTTAATATGCCTTGTTATTTTTTCTTGGTGTTAGCTGGACAGAATACACTCAGAAATTACTGTTAAGCTTTTAGTAATGTGCGCATCAGCTATGGGTAAGGTCTATATTCAAACTTTTTAAGTGCTTCTGGGCATCATCCTCCCCCCGTCAACTCCTTCCCTTTAGGTGGGACAGGATGGCTAGTAAGCTAGAGTTGAGTATTTCCCTGTTCCAGGTCAGTGAGACTCTGATAAAATCCTAGCATGTTGGGCACTGGTTAGTTTCTCCAGGGACCGGATCTTATGAGGTACAGCTCTGGTGGACTCTCATGGTGGTTCCTTTTACTCTCCTTCTGACAGCACAAGAGGACTTCTCAACATTCACTGAAAAATTAGTTGAGCTGGCAAAGCTCACGGAACTGTGAGAATTCCCTTATGGCCATAGTACTTTTTTCTTTCCCCCAGATTTGTACTTGTGGGTTTCTGCTCCAGAATGTTGAGATTTTATTTACCTGTCTCCAGTCTGGGGGACAGCAGTTTGCCCCATGACCTTACCTCTCTCTTATGAATCTAAAAACAGCTGTTGACTTTTTGTTGTTTAGCCTTTTGTTAGGATGGAAAGGTACCCTCCAAGCTCCTATGTGCTAAACTAAAAAACCAGAAATCATTTGATAACCTTTCAATTCAAATAGCACATTTAGACTGAAGCAGAGAGCTTTTTTTTTTTTTTTAACAATTATCAGATAATTATTACCTAAAGGGACAATGTTCTGCAGGGAGAGAATCTTACGAACTTGGTGACTTCTAGTTTTAATAACCTATATATCCATTGTATTGAAAAAGTAAATCAACTTGAAGTAAGTGGCTTTACTTTACAAAATTTAAAATATTTTTGAATGAAGAATTTTAAGGTGCTGACATTTTAAAGCAAGCTTTAAATTGTATCATGATTACAATAGTCAAGCAGGCAATAAGCCAAATAAAAATTAGGGGAATTAGCCCCAAGTCTGACAAGTAACATAATAGGTACTTAGTTCCAAGTTTTGTCTTCATCTTGCCTCCTCCTTTTTCCTCTCTTCAGTGTTTATTGTTGGAACTTCTATTCCAATTTACTAAAGCTGAGGAAGTTCCTGTTTCTAGTATGGAAAAGAAAAACAGGGAGATGCGGTTGCAGACCCAGTGGGTTGTGTGGTTACACAGTGAAGGTCTTTGCGGGTCACTAAAAAGTTTGAATTTATATCTAAATCCAAAATGAAGGATTTTAAAGCAAAAGGATTGTGTGATCTTATTAACCTGTTAAAAACATTCACTTTCACTGCATAAGTGAAGAATGTATTGGGAATATGAATTGAGACTACAGAGATGGTACCAATTAGGCATCACAAATGACAAGGAGTGTTTGTCAAGACTTGACTGTAAACAAAAAATGCCAGATGACCAGCAGACAATTTTGGGGGGTCCATTTTTAAGAACATTTGAAGCTTGTAGACTGTAGGAGCAAAGAACCGAGCTATAAAGGAAGTTTAACAGCCAAAGCCACACCAGAAGTCAGTTCAGTGAGATTACCACCACTGTCAAACCCTGGACACCAGCCTATTTCACTGCTATCAACACTAGTCAAGTAATCTCAGCTAGAGACAGAACCACCTCTCCACTCCTCAGGTCTACCCCTGCACCCATTTCACACATTGCTGACATCTTTATGCACTCTTTATCACCTACCCACTCAATTTGCTACTGCCCCTGCTTCTTGGGGTTAAGGGTTACCGATTAAAGTGTTGTACAAGCACTTTTTGCTGAAATACTAATGCAAAGGATGGCTAAAGAAGTATTTGGGATTTAGGCCATCTATGTTATGTCATGTAGTTGCTAAATTGTGTCCAACTCTTTTGCAACCCCATGGACTGGGGCCTGCTAGGCTCCTCTGTCCATAGGATTTCCCAGGTAAAAATACTGGAGTGGGTTGCCATTTCCTTCTCCAGGGGATCTTCCCAACCCAGGGATTGAAACTGCATTGAATGATTCTTTACCACTGAGCCACCAGGGAAGCCTCAATATTCACTGGAAAGACTGATGCTGATCCCAGTACTTGGACCACCTGATGCAAGAACCAGCTCATTGCAAAAGACCTTGTTGATGGTAAAGACTAAAGACAAAAGGACAGGGGGGCTCCACGGACATGAATTTGCACACGCTCGAGTTAGTGGAGGACAGAGAAGTCTGGATTGCTGCAGTCCACCAGGTCTAGGTCTCAGGTGGATACAACTCAGCAATGAACAACGCTAGGTGGGCTCTACCTCTCGGCAGGACTCTCTGCAGAATATCCTGCTGCCGAATATCCTTCTGCCGCTGGGATATATTCGCAGCATGTCTGTGTGCTGGGAAGCTGAGAAACGTGACACATATACCAGTATGGCAAATTGCTTTTGCCTATAGGATGTTAATACAAAAGCTTGAAAGGTACTTGATTTTTGTGTTTCCACATCATAGTGGGAGGAACATGTTGTGGTTTGTCTACTTCAAGGAGGCTAAGCCATGTGAAACAGATCCACAAATCAGCAGTGTGAAGCGAACCTGTCTCTGCAGTCCATCAGTCAACCTCAGCTGTCCTACAGATGAGAGCGAGCCTAGCTGAGAACAGCAGCGAAGTCCTTGTAGCATACCTGAGTCTTAATGATTATGCAGCAATAGCTTTTCAGATAACAGCTATTGTTTCTGACACTTGGAAAGTATTCTGAGGAGCTCCAAAGGGGACAAAAGGTTGGCAATTAAGTGCAAAAGTTTTAATTATAGGAACAAAACTTACATGTTGTAAATAGTTTAAGTCTTAAAGAGATGTGTCTGTACTAAATTCTGTGACTATCTGGCTTCCATGTGCAGTCTTCACATGCTTATACAGTTTTATGGCTTTTATAAAACTTTTTGCAAACAAGATGACCACCATAATACACCAAGATTTACTACTTGCTATCCCAGAACAGGATTCTCACCACTCTTCAGCCCATCTCACCCTGCACCAATATTTTTCATCTGGTTACCCAGATTAAATGACATGATTAACAGCACAGACTACAGATTGAGACTGGTCAAGTTCAGATCCTGGCATTGGTATTTTAATTGCTGTCTGACCTAAGGTAATTTACTACACATTATGATTGATGCAGCCTAAGCATATTGTGCTTAGTCACTTTAGTCGTGTCTAGACTCTTTGCTATCCCATGGACTGTCGTCTTCCAAGCTTCTCTGTACATGGGATTCTCCAGGCAAGAATACTGGAGTGGGTTGCCATGCCCTTCAAGTACACGGGACAGAGTATTTACAAATAGAAGGGTCAGCAGGCTAACAAACTTATTTACTTGCCTAGAATTGACCATGAAAATATCCTAGAAAAATATTCATTTCGGGCACCTTCAGGGCAAGTGTGGAGAATATTTTAATATAATATCATCCCCAAGTAGAGATGTTCATTCCAAGACCTGGTTACTTACTTTAAATGTATTTTCCAGGAATACAAAATTTACCTATTTAAAACAATTTTAACAACAGAATACATTTCAGTCCAAGGAATACTGTATAAAGGACTAAAAACTATAAAAGAACTGTATGTAGCAAGGTTAAAACAAAATCTCTATAAACTTTTTACCAGCCTTTTTACTCTTTTCATTTGCGTTTATTTAAACACAGTTCTCAAAACATTTGAGTGAAATTGGGCCTCCTTTGGTAAGCAAAGGACCTGAAAGTAATATTTAAAAAATGAACAGGCAAAGTCTTCAGATCATCCACAACACAGGTGTAGTGTTCCCTTCTTTTTTCTCAAAACTCTGAAGCACCCAGTTTTTCCATATAGTCTTAAAAGCTAGAAGAACAAGAGTACATTTGTGGTGGAATGTTATTGTCACTTGCTGATAACTAATTGAAATACCATTATCCCCGTCTAACAGCTTTAAGAAATAGCCTTTTTAAGGCATACATTGTGTAACTCATCTTATTCCCTGCTATATATAATACAGATTACATAAAGGCTGACAAATTCACATTTATATAAGCATTAAGCATTTGCTGTATTGAAAGATCTTTAGTTTTTAACACTAGCAGTATAGAGTTACAGAGCGTAATTTTTATCACTTAACTGCAGGTATATTAAGTATGGTATGTTTCATGGACTCAAGGAAAACGGGCATTTTTGTCTTTAATTTACTACTGACAATCTAATCTGAACAGTTCTGCTAAGCATTGATATGTTAGAAAGAAAAGTAAAAACCAAACTTTATTGTTGCTTTTTGCCATTTGGTAGCATTTTACACACAGGCTTCGATCTTCAGAATACCCTGGATTCAGTAGAAAAACCATTTAAATGAAGTTCTGTACAATAGAAACTTCTCAGCAGTCAAAATTTTAGACTGTAAAAAAATACATGCAAAACATACTTTTCTGAAAACACTTAACTTTGAACAAAGCACCGAACTACACAAATGCAGAATGAAAACAGCATTTCAACTCCACCAAAAGTAGTCATCATAAAAGGTGTAAAAGTCACCTAACTTCACTAGGCACTGTTCACTTTTTAAACAGGAGACAATAAAAAATATTGTCCACAAACAATATCCCAACTCTAGGGCAGGTTTCAGAAAGTCTTCAACTTCATGCTTTAATAGCGACCTAGAAAAAAAGGAAATAAATACACTTCAATACTCAAGTGCATACATTTAACGTTGAGAATTTTAAACTTTTTTCTGTCATCTGGAAATTCCTATGTACCAGATTCTCTTGTGAAAACCTTCACATAGTGCAGAACCAATGTTAAACAGAAATAGCTGGGAGTTTATCTAACTCAATCTGAAAGCTAAGGTTTATTAAGTCACTCAAAAATGTTTCTAAGCTGTAAAAAATTTTTTAACAATTCCTAAAAAAAAAAAAAAAAAAAAAAAAAAGCCACAAATGGTGACAGAACACACATTGTTTTAATTAGCAACAAGAGTAAGATCCAAGGGTTGTTTCCATATACTTCCTTGAACCCTACAGAAAAATTGAGGAAATACTAATTAAATCAACCCGTTATCTGCTGTGGTTTCCATAAGTCATAGCAAGTCACACTATTATAACAAAATTATGTCAAAATAAAAACTTACGAGGTGAGTACGATCGAGATCTGGAACGTGATCTGTATCCTCCACGACTATAGTAGGGAGAAGGTGACCGTCTTCTGTAAAAAAATATCAAGACCATCTAAGACTCCATAGATCACAGATTAAAGTGACTGATCCCTTTATCAGTTTCCAAAACTAAAAGACCCTCAGCTGACCTTGAAAAACACTGCAGTAATAAGGTCTGTTTTAGTCCTGAGAATGAAACACATTATCAGGCCCAGTACCAAAAATCCCTAACTATCAAAGAGGTTGAATCTGATCATCTGCTAGTTAACATTATATCTAAAAAATTTAAACTGGGTTAGAGAAGAAAAAAATCATTACCACTAATTTTAACCACACCCTATGAATGAACACCCAAAATTTCATTCATAGTGCTTCAGTGATTTAGTTTTGTGTTAAGATAAACTTAAATAATTACTTGCTTATTCTGAAATGCCTATAACAAGCTAATGAAACCATTAAGGATAAATAAGATTAAAATATTATGGATTCTTAGTTTATGCCATCATCTCTCATATTAAGGTATAAAATGGAACCACTGAGTGATAAGTATAAGCCCAATCTCTATAAACACAAATTAAGCCATGTACATTGTCATTTGAGTTCAGTTACAGTATTTTTAAATTTCTCATGTATAAAATTTTGTGAATGCCATTTATAATTTATCAAAATATGAGTAACAAATACCTTTATGTGAGCCATTCTACTATTGTACAGATTTAAATCTTTCCCTGGCCAGTGCATACATTTAATGTTGAGAATTTTAAACTTTTCTGTCGTCAGGAAATTCCTATGTACCAGATTCTCCTGTGAAAACTTTCATATAGTGCAGAACCCAATGTTAAACAGAAATCTTTTCCTGTACCTGTATATCTGATCCCTGTCTTGGGCAGCTCTCCATCCTCCTCCTCCTCCTCCTCCTCCTCTGTGAAGGCAGAAAACAAACATTATAAATAGTTTTAAAAATGCACAATTCATACAATAAAATTAAAACAGAAGTGAAAGCTCGTTTCCTTTAAGCAATAAAGAGTTGCTTTTGCCACCCCTTTACAAACTGACATAGAGCTCTCCCTGGTGGTTAAAATGAGTATCATATTAAGGACTCAAGACTAATCTTTGCAGCTTGCACAAATAGAATCCCCTACACGTCAGTATAGAAATGCCACTTACGAAAGTTTATTAGTGCTAAATGTCAGAGGACTGTCAACTTTCTATATTTACTACACAATTTACATTTTGACAAGATCTAGATTACCTGCTGTTGCTTAAATAGAGAACTTTACTTCATTTTTACTTTCCAAAGTATTCCTAGTATCATGAGCATTTCCCTATCAACCCCCGAAAAATGTTCAATATTGTTAGTATAATAATAAATATCTTACCATTGTTATAGCAAACTAATCCTTAAATAATTATTTCTTTGGATTTTTCCAAGAATCAATTTGCCCTGCCCTTCAACACAATTTCTCAGCTACCAAAAAATTGCTTTATAAAGCAATTATATTCAAAATCAGTTCATGAAACTCACTTTAAAAAACAAAAAGGGGGGGTTCATATATAATTTTATTGTCCGATTGGTTTACAACTTGGTGCTTGCAATCCACATGCTGAGAGTTGCCCCCAGAGGAGTGCATGGCAACCTACTCCAGTATTCTTGCCTGGAGAATCCCAAGGACAGAGGAGCATGGCAGGCTATAGTGCATAGGGTTGCAAAGAGTTATAAACAACTGAAGCATCTTAGCATGCCTTGAGTTGCAGCCAAAAAAAAAAAAAATCCAGTTTAATCTCTGTATCTCCAATTTATTAAAGGTAAATACCTTTATCAAAGGCTAAAACAGTACTGCTTTATGTTGCAACTGAACCATAAGAGCTGATTTGTCTTTCAACAACTTAAAACTTTTTATTTTGGTTAACATACCTGTACGATCTGCTGTAATAGTCCCGATCATCATAGCCTCGATCATATCCTCTGTCATAGTAATCTCGACGGCGTGAGCTGCCACTGTGAATAAGATTTATACAAACTTGGTTTTACCTACATTAATACTTAATAGTTACCAGCGTGGGAAAACTGGTCTGGTGAGAATCATTTAATTACCCAGCAATGTCAAATATATGGCATTTCTTTATGATAAAGGTAGGATGTGATTAATCTATTACATGTCATCAGAATTTATGGTACTAACCGAATGCTTCTACTGAATATATTTATATTGAATTTAACTTTGAGTCAGCTGCCAAAAGCCTCCCTGTGCCCTGAAGTGAACTGTCAATATTTTGAGAACCTTGAAAACAAACTTACTAGGTAGGTCTCCCCATGTAAATTCCTGGTGTTGGAGTATGTGGTCTTTTCGTTATGGAGAAGTCAACTCTGATCCTACGTCCATCAAGCTCCATTCCATTGGCACGCTCTTTTGCCTTCAAAAGATATGTGAGTTGTTATATACATCATGAACGAAGTCCCAAATTAACTATTATCTATAAATAAAACCCAACTACATGTTTCAGTTAGGCCAGAGCATTATATCTGACAATTAGTAAGTTTTTCTGCCTATAAATCTTTACTTACAAAAGATAGCCTAGAAAACTTCATTAAAAAAAAAAGGCCACCCATGAGCGCCAACTTAAGCCATGAAATATTTTAAATTACTGTACCAACTATAGATTTGACAGTACCTGTAGGTCTATAAAATAGTACACAGTTGGCAAACTATACCCATGAGCTAAGAATTTGAACAGGTGTGTGTGGGGGGGATGAAAGTAGTATTTCATCAGAAATGAAACTCAAAATTAAGTGACCATGACTGAAACAAAGCCCCACTCATTAATTTGCCTTTTATATGGCTTTTACATTACAGTGGCAAGGTTGAAAAGCTGTCATTGAGCTCTGATGGCTCCCAAAGCCCAAAATATTTACTGTCTAATCCTTTACACAAATTTGAGGACCCCTGCTATGGAAGCAAAGAGCTAGGATGAAAGCTTGAATTACATATAGTTTCAAACATTAAAATGAAAATATACTGTACCTAAGAAAAATAATACCCCATCCCAAAGACATAGCCATTTATTCACAATTTAAAGAAACACCTCTCTATCTAAATAGAATTTAGATTTCTAATTGCAATTATGCCATTTTCTAGTTTGATTGTTTTAAGCCTCAAGGCAGTTTTTGGCATTACTGATTTAGATACAAAATATACTGTCTTTCAGAAAGGGAACTGCGGTTCTGTGGAACACACACACAAAAAGTAGAGAAACGAAGAAGCCGATCCCATAAGTAACCTTGGACAAATATTGTTAACATTTTCCACATCAATTATTACCAAAATGAAGTTGAATGACATCTTAAAGCATTTCTTAAATCTCTTAAATTATAACCACTTGCATTTAGCTTTTAATTCTTCCTTTAGCAGACTGGCTTACTCTATTCATTTAATTTTATTTAGAGCTCAAAATTATTAATCTCAATATTAACCTCAGATGGCTTGAAATTAAGTTTCTCAAGATTCTCCCCTCCTTATACTGTCCTTGGAGATGACTTCAGCTATCATCCCCATGTATCTGAAGTTCAAATTTCTTAAATGGGCCAGGAGTCACACATTGAATTTTTATTTTTGTCTCTGTAAAAAAAATTTTTAGGGAGGTCCCGGGAGGTCCAATATTTAGGACTTGGTGCTTTCACTGCCGTGGCCCAGGTTCAATCCCTGGTTGGAAAACCAAGATCCCATAAGCCTCAAGGCCAAAAAAAAAGTTTCTTCCTATGTTTTACCTCAACATCCAAAACATAAAGTCACTTGCCAGTATACAATCAAAACCAGTTCCTTTCTCTTGAATCATAGCTTTTATCACTTTTTAATATTTTCTTTCATTTTAGAAAGTAACCTGATGTAAACACTCATTAAATATTCCAAACTGGACTATTAATATTCTATTTTAGAAATATGTGTATCTAGGCACACATCTGGAAACAGTTGACTATATTTGAATTTACTTCAAATAAAATGGTGGAAGAGACTGAGTTGGAATTTAGAACCCAACTGTCACTTTGCTGTTAGGCTACAAATCTTTGAAATTTCCACAGTAAAAGATTTTTAAGTTCCAATTATAGACTTTAGTATATATTCCCAGAAGAATGCATTCATTCAGATCAAGCTATATATAGATACTAAAAAGGCTTCCCTAGTAGCTCTCCAGCTCGTCAAGAACCCATCTGCAATGCAGGAGACCCCAGTTCGATTCCTGGGTCCCCTGGAGAAGGGAACAGCTACTCACTTCAATATTCTGGCCTGGAGAATTCCAGGGACTGCATAGTCCATGGGACTGCAAAGAGTCTGACATGACTGATCGACTTACTAAAGCCAAAGTCATCCAAGGAAGAATAGTTAAAAGACTCTGTGTGTGTGTGTGTAAAAGTGAAAGCGTGTGCATATACTTTTTTTTACACAAAGGTACAAGACTTTTACTTACTTCCTTGGCATCATCTACATTTTCAAAGTACACAAAGGCAAATCCTCTTGAACGTCTAGACTGCTGGTCATATACAATAGATACATCAGCAATTGGGCCATATTTAGAGAACACTTCTCTTAGATCTCTTTCTGTAGTGTACAAGCTCAATCCAAATACTCCAAGACAACAGTTAGGATCAGGATTTGCCTAGAAATAGAAAAATAGATTAAAAAAAAAAACTTTTAAAAAGCATCACAGATCAATCTTCCCCCCAAAGAACTGTCACTAATATGAAAAGATAACAATGAAATAAAAGTATTTTAAAAGTAATGTTACATTAGCACCACAAGCACGTATGCAGAGAACTACTGTCTCTATAAGCCGGGGCAAGAGGAGAGGTAAAACTTCAAGATGGTGAACTAAGATATACCATGCACACAATAGGAGGCTCTAAACTGCCGACGAGATACAGAAGTACATTTAGCTTCATTTCTATAGAAAAATCATAAGTGTTCAAATATACGTACTAGTGAAGCCACAGATGGATACCAAACTTTTTAAAAACATATTAAGCAGCGTTAACTATTATAAACTGAATACATTTTATTTATAAACTAAATGTTGCTGACATCCCAGTTGCCGTTGAGTTTGCTTAAAGGTTTCACTACTTCACACATACATTTTATAGTTAAATTCCACCCCACTTTCAAAAACATACACTCCCTATATATAGGTCTACTTGTATATTATTCAATAAACCCACAATAGGAACACACTAAATGCCATCTCATTTGTAACTTCTCATGGAAGACAAGCAAAGCTTTAAAACTGGAAAGAAACTTGCTTAAAACTAAATGGGAAAATCATAGCGTATTTTAAAGCATATTAAACCCAGATAACTTGAACAATAGTATGGAACATAGATATATGATCTAACTATATTAACCGTAATGCAAAGAATTTATTTGATGTGCTGTTAATGTGACAGTATCTCAAATGTGATCAACAGCTCAAATGTAGACCATATGTGGGAAATAACTTTTAAAAAGAAAAAAATCTCCCAACACTGAAAAGGCTCTAGAGAAAAATCAGGCTAAAGCTCCACCATCAAAAGTTATCAGTTTTAGATTATTACAGAACAAAACACCAAAAGCAGAGGGGAATATATTATGCGTTAATTATAAAGTGGCTTCATACAGTGTTCACTGCTTCAGAAACAAGTGTTTTCATCTTACCCGATTCCCAACATGACGCCGGCGAGTAGACATGGGAGAATGACTGTGGCTATGCCGTCTTCGATAATCTCTGCTGTAAGATCTGCTGCGAGATCTTCTATGGGACCGGGACCGAGATCGTGACCTTGTATAATGCCTCCGAGAACTTCTTCTGGATCTAGACCTGAAAGACAAAGGCTTCAAGGTTATGACTGAATAGCTGACAGCAGGATATGGCTTTTGATTCTTTCAATACTTTATTCTAAAGTTAAGCTTCCAAAGGTAAAACACACAATCCAGGTATATAGTGGGATCAATACCTTTCTTTTGTATATTGTCATTTCTTTGCTAGGAAGAGTTCCAAAACCACCACTAACTAAAGCTCCCTTCCATCATATCTTAAATAATTAAGAGATTAAACAGCAGTATCTATTAAAAATCATAAAACATGCAACATTCCATACTAGCCTGATTTGTGCCCACCTTTACCCTTCACAATACCATCCTTCATTTTTAAGCTTCTTACATTATGCCCATTATTGACTTATGATAACATCATCATTACAAGCAGTATTCTCCAGCAGTGTTTTAAAATCAACCAGTTGCTCTTAACTACAGTGATCATATGAACTATCATCTAACCCAGGAAGAATACAGTGTGAGAGAGAAAAGGGGCACTGTTAATTATGCCTGACAGTAGGCATCGAGCTGGGGCTGACCTGGGCAAACCAGGATATATAGCCTACACTTGAACATTTAAAAAAAAAAAAAAAGTGCTGTGTTAAGGTTTTTTAATAGTACATCTGTCATACTAGACTACACCTATTTATCAGGAATTGCAGTTACTAAAAGCCAATGCTCTGCAGTTTTTGCCATGCTAATAAGGAGTTCACGTAAACTCTGAATCCTCACAACAATTCTGAAGAACTGATACTATTGCTAATTCATCTTTTATAGATAAGGAAGTTAAGATTGAAAAGGTTAAGTAATCTGCCCAAGCCAGAAAAAAACAGAGGTAAGATATGAACCCTAACACCAAAAGCCCAGGCTCTTAGCCACTTCGTCTTCTATCTCCCAGAACTTAACAATTAAGTTCATTTCTAGTACCAATATTAAATAAGCCAACAAATGATCTAACCCTCTCTATCTTCCTAGTTTACAAAAGCACACACCAGTTTGAAAGCTAAGAGTAACAAGAAAATCCCAAGACAGTCTTTCTTACCTAGATTCAGATCTGGACCTGGACTTTGATCTGGAACGCCTGGAATCTTCCTTGGAGCGAGACCTTGCAGGGGTATGCCTTGCAGATTTCCCAGATCCATGAGCACTTCCACTTCTGGAAGCAGAACGGGATTCCTACACGTAGATGTCAAAAGTTTAATTTGTATACTTTCTGGGCAACTTTAAAAACAAATAAGCTGTGGTGAGATAAATGGTGAGGGAAAGCAATCCCCTTCCAAGATAAGAAAACATAGGTAAGGGCAGAACTGAATATACCTGGTATAATAGTTACGTTGCTCCAATTGACATAAGCCAATTAACTTGAACTTCCACCTTTCTTGGGGAGCAGGGATAAGAGTTAACTGACCCCACTCTCTTCAGAAATGGGTGCCAAAGCCAAGCAGTTAAGGGAACTGCCCAAGGATTGTTTTGGGAATGTTACTCCGTAAAGACTGGGGTGAGAAAGAACCTTATTAACTATGACACCTATACTTCATACCTATTATTTCAGTCAAACTGCCATCAATTAAAAAAAAAAAAACCCTATGAAATTTGTAAAATTTACTTTATTTTCAACATTTATTGCTGAGTGGAGGAAAAAGGACAGTACTGTTTCAAGTCATAGAGGAAGACAGAAACCTAGAGAACAAGGAGCAGCTTGAAGGAGACTAGATCTGTAGACCCTGTCCATCCAACTATGTAGGAAGCCCTTATGGATCTCAAAGCAACCAGATGAAGCTACAGTCGAAAGACGGTGAATGAACTGCAGAGGTAAGAATTAAGAGGGTACCAGAGATTTTCCTCAGCTAAGTGTAGATGAGCCAGGGCCAATCGATGGGAAACTGGGAATAAGCAGTTAGAAAAGTTACGTACAAAAAGGACATATTAAAACTGAAACAGTTTAGATCACAAGCTCTTAATCTAGGTTCAGGAAGGGAAGTTCAGGAACTGTATGTAAAAAACAAAATCTAGATATATACTTTATACCTAAGCTTTCTCCTATCCTAACTGTGACTAGCTGGTAGGTAGGCTGTACAAAAACAAAATCTCTCAAAGGAAATAGCAAAGAAATGGGTAAACAGGATAACTAGTTTGGTGAACCAAAGACATATAATTAGAGAAAAAAACTAAAGGAATGCTCTGCCAAGACACCAAAATAGAAATGGTGGAAAAAACAACAATTAGCTCTGACAGCTAACCAAGATATCAAACAAAACAACATTTCAGGTTATCCACCTTCATCAAATTTAAAAACATTAATCTCATGAATCTTCCTGCCCAAAACAGAATTAAAAATGCTAGACTCAAAAGGAATCAACATTACAGTTAAGTCACTGTAGGGGTAACAATCAATGTTGAAGTGGCATAAAACTTTATCACAAGAGACCTCCCTTTGTGGCAGATTTTCAGAATAAAACACTCCAGCCATTCTTAAAAAGATAAAGGTAGAAAATTCATCTAAAACACAGCCCAAAACATTTTGGAATACGTTCTGTGACTTAAGAGAACAGTGGAGAAAATTTGGAAGATCTTTCCTATGATGCTTAAAGACAAAACTTACATGCAATACAGAAGAAACAAGGCTTAAAGTAACTCAGCAAAATGAATTCTGGTCTCTATACCCCAAATGACTAAATTTCAAAGTCACACATGGTATGAACTGGCATGAAACATGGCTACTCTCCCTTCCTGCTGTGAGTTAATAAAGAGAGTCAAAGTAAAAGATGACACCCGTAATTATTAGTGAAAATAGCTACTTTTATCCTCAAGGAATGATGAAAGCACTATGGCTTTGCTTTGAGGACCCCAACTAACAATCCCTTGACTTTCTCTGGCAAATATTCTGGACATTTAAAAGCACAATTCTCTTCTCCTGGGATAAAGAGGTTCTCAAATTGGGGATGCAGTTTCTGCAATCATTCAACAGGCAAAAACTAATCTAGAAGATAAGGTAGAAAGAGGGATTCTAACACCTTTGTTTATTCCAATGCTAGAAAGATGACTTTATGGAAAGACTATGACCTTTAGTGGAAACAAAAGAAAGCAATCTGCTCTAGCAGGGAGAGAATATGGGTGCCTCACAGTAAGAGTTAAAAGATTACCAATAAAATAACTATAGTTATCAGAAATCAGTTCCGTCTAGGGATCTGGAAAAAAAAGAGTAGAAAGTCAAGATCCTCTTTTAAGCCTCTTGCTTCAGTAAAACAGAAAAATCTTATTCTAAGCTAAGGTGCTTTACCAATCTGTTTACCAAGAAGGTAAAGAAAGTCCTTATAGCCTCAGAATAAACTTTAATGAGGTTTCTAGCAGATCAAGGGTCAAAAATAACAGTATTTGTGAAATTATAAGACTTTTCACTCAACCTCTAAAACTAATTGGCTATATGCAGATGTATTTTATGAACAATCATTTCTCAGAACAGTAATGAGAAACCACTGGAACACTAAGTCTTCTGTACTGACAGCTGTTAGGCTAACACAGAAACACTATCTCTACCGCCTACCTTTCATATCAGAGATAGTCTTAAAGTTAGATAAACCCTTTTGCAATTATGTTGGCTATTAATTGGTTTGGAAATATATGCAAGGCTATTTAGCCTGTCTAGAAGACCAAATCTAAAAGCATAAAGTTAGCTTTAAACCTTGGTCCATGGTTACATCTGTAAAATCAGCTAGAAAAGCCCCTAAACACGAAAAAAATTCAAAGACCACTTTCAGGGCTCACAACTCTTCAATGCTAACACATTAAAACCCTACCAATACCTCAAGGGAAAGGATCATAAATGTAAAGTTAGCATGACCAACACAACCAAAAATTCCCTGAAAACCACACAGGGAATCATTCTTACAAACTGAATCTTAGTCATGTACTAATCAATGGGGAACACATCAGGTAGAAACAAACTCAGCCTTCCAACATAATACCAGCCAGTATCTCCCTATTCTGAGAATGACAGAATCTTAAAAAAAACTTTTTGAAAGAGATGAAAGAAGTAGGAATAACCATCCAATTGCTAGGTTTCTCACATATTTTAAAAACTAGATGCAATAAAGTAGATCTTCAACAAAGGCTCTTACAGATATATATTAAGTCTACTGAGCATTTAAAAACAGATCCCCAACTAGAGCTTATTTTAGTAGGTCTGGAGTTGGGCATCTGCATTTCTTAAAAAACACCATACATATTTGTGATGCTTATTTAAGTCTCACTGACTAATTTCAAGTTTTATGCTTATTTGTTTCTTTCAACATTTTCCTGAAACCCTGTTTTCTGTCACCTTCTCTGCCCCCACCTCCCCACCCTGTCATTTATTAGCCATCCTGAGGGCATGTATCTTACGCTTGCCCCAGGACAAGAGGTCTGTTTCCGGCTACTATGCAGGCAGGAGGTGGAGAGAGGCACACTCATACTCAAAGATGCTTTGGCCAAAGGGGGGGCAGAAACCGGAATGGATGAGATGGGCCACTAGCATCAATGTTTACTTTTGCTTTACACCTTTCCAGCTTTTGCCATATAAACAAACTCCAAAATGCTTCTTCCCCTTACAAGACTAACAAATACTTTGTCTTTCAGACGCCAAGGACTTTTCAGGTCTCCTGATAAAGAATCGATGAGCTTGAATAAAGACACAATATCCATTCACATCACTTGTCTCCGCCTAATCTGTAAGTAATTCAGAATGCAAAACTAACACTACCAATTTGGTGTTACTAGTTTATACGTGGCATATTCTACAAAGCAATTATCAGGGCAAATGATGGAAACTATAAATGGGTGTAATCTTCTGCTTGCAAGATACAGAATTGAAAAAGCACAAATTTGACACAAATAGGCCCTGAAGTATCAGAAAATGAATCCCTCTAAAAAGTCATTTAAGACGCTGCCCCAAGAGTTATGAGGTTCAAAAACTCTCTAATTTTAGGCTATCTTAATTTCAGGGAAAAGTGATAGCCTTAGTTTTCCTGATAGAGTAGAAGCTATCTGTTGGTTGCCTACTACTGGGTATTATTTTGACACATGAACTTTCCCCATCCAACTGAAAGTAACAACACTGCACCAATCATTT
Source organism: Ovis canadensis (assembly GCF_042477335.2). Lineage (NCBI taxonomy): Eukaryota > Metazoa > Chordata > Mammalia > Artiodactyla > Bovidae > Ovis > Ovis canadensis. Next base: position 204,496,045 of record NC_091245.1, on the reverse strand, counting down.
GACTCTTCAGTTAAAACAAGCATACAGAAAAGGGAAATGACAGAACTTTTGGGTCTATTTTTCCAGTAAGTGGTAGGAGTAGAGAACCAGAAACAAAGCTACTTTATGATCTGTTATCTCTCACACCATTTTAACAGTTAAGTTAATAGCAGAAATTGAGAAAAGGGAATAAGGCACTTACTGTTACTGCCACTGTTGAGTTAGGTATCCTGTTCACTTATATGACCTGTCTCATTCTAAGGGAAGCCCCTACAACTTTTTAGCAGTAACCCCAGTCATTCAGCTGGAATAAGCATTAAACAAAGAATTAAGAATCATCTTGTGAATTTAGCACACATGCATCTTAAAGTTAGGGCCTAAATGGTCATAGTTTTCCACTATTGCCATATAAAAAGAAATTCATTTTTTCATAAATGCCAAAAGGATCCTGTCCAATGGATTTTGGGGGTTTGGTTCTATAACCATCCTGGTAACATTCTTTAGGAAAACTTTGACAAACTTACAACATTCTCCTTATACTGAGCTGTACTGAAGGATAGGGGTCAGTACACTGAGTCCAGAGAGGGTGGCCTAGACCACCTACTTCAATTCTGGAAGTACTCACGCCCCAGGACCAGCAATGTCAGAGATGAAAAATCCAGGAGACAACATGAAGCCGGCTGTTACCCAAATCGGAGAGCTCATTCCTGCCTCCTATTTGACTACAAAGGGTTATTTTTTTAAAAGTTGCATTTCAGTCAGTTCACTAAGAAGTTAAAATTAGAATTACCTAATTTAAACGTCTCCCCTGGAAGGCACTTCTTTACCCTGTATATATTTCTTCTATTAAACAAATAATGCATGCATGTTTAGCAAAATATACAGGGACACATAAACAGACTAGTAATTACTTAGCGTAGTGCTTTCTGATTCCAGATTACTTCTTATCTTAACTTCATTTTTATTTCTTTTCTTCATTCTTCCGTTTCAAATTCTGACTTCTTTCATCTTCCCCACTTCACACAAATTGCTCAATATTCTACAAGTGGGACTTCTGGTCTGATAATTAGCATGCATTCTTTCTTTTATTTTTTCAAATTTCAGCTTCACTTATTCCTGAGCTTCAAATACTCATTTATAAAACTTGTCAAATGACGACTTCCGCATTTTCCTTCTTCAACATTAACCTTAATAGAAAAAGAACAGGATGAAGAATATTTTAAAACTCCAGGATAAAAGCCAGTGCCAAAACTGAAACTAGAAAAAAAAAATCCCTCTTGCTTTGGATTTTTTAGAAAAACTAAAATATGCAGCTCAAAAATCTGAAACTAGTTTCCTGCTGGTTCTAAAATATAGTCAATCTCATTTGTGTACTCCATGTAGATTTATCATGCTTAAGCTGAAATGTGAAGTGCGCAACTGAACATTTACTGTTCATCTAACATTAAGAACTATAATTACATTTCACACTTCTTACTCATTGTATTCATCAATAGAAAGTATGTTAAGTGTCAAAAGCACATCTCTAGTCAAAAAATGACACATTAATACAAAAGTGCAAGAAAGGAAAAGCACGGACAATTCATTTGCACACTTATGACAAGGCTCAGGGTTGAAGAGGTCTACAAACTGTGACTAAGGTCAAGATATGTATTTAATGTCACACTTTTTAACTGAAAAAGTAGCCTGTAGAAAAATAATGTCAGGGAATTTGAAAATTTGGACTAATGTTTAACCCACCCCTAGAAAGCTGCCCTAGTGAGATTTTAATATGAATGGCCCAACTTACTAACTTAAAATTAAAGCATAAAAAGACCAAATCAAGTCAACCAACTATTCTATGCAAGGAGCTGTGAAGGAAGCAGAGCAAACTTGAATCCAACTGCGGAGTTTTCGAAGAATTTTTGGTAAATGCAGCCCCCCAATGATTATTAAAATCTTCCGCAGTCTGAAGGAGCAACTCTACTTTTAAAGGTGGCAATGTTGTGGATAAAACTGCAGCTCACCTCCTGAAATTATTAAAAAGACTCAGTATCACTTAAAAGATCAATAAGTTGAAGTGTCTGTTGAACATCTTAAACAAAATAACGCTCTACTGAAACATCCTAGTTTTCTTGTACTTCACACTTTATGATCCTTCACTGTCAACTTCCTCTCCTAGTTTTTTCCTGAAAATAAAACTTTCCTTAGGAAAAGAAAAAAAAAAGAGAGAAGTCCTTTATACCTATCTGATCACAAAGACAACCATGCATGGCTGTGATGGAAGTGTTATGATGTCTTTTTTAAGAGGGTAAGCATAATCTTCAGTCTCGTTTTTCAAAGTCAATTATTGCTTATTTAATCCAGGAAAAAAAACATTTTTTAAGCTTTTTACTTAAGGGAGTTACAGTAATTGTTTTCTCTTAATATCCATCACTAAAATGTAATGGGAAATGTTTACTGGCAGCACAATTGTAATCGTGGAATCAGAATGCCCAAGCAGGTTTCCTTTAAGGCCTCCTAAACTTTAAATATATATACAGGGCTTAGGTTCAGAAAATGCTGAAGAGGCCAAAGCTCTAGATATGACAATTTTTCAATATGAATGCCTTCCTGCTGTTATTTCACTACCCCTTCCCAATCTTCTTTATATTTGAAGAACAAAATAAGTTGCTAGATAATACAAGCATTAGATTTCTTCAAACTCAGCTAAGTTGAGGTGGCCACTCAATAAAACCAGAAGACCAACTACTGGGCTAATGTTAAACACATATTAAGAGGTCCTACTTAGAAATAAGCAGAAATTTGTCTCACCACCAACACAATTTTTGTTAAAATCATTCTAATGGTTATAACTGGAATTTATGCAACATTAATAAGTGCAAACTCATTAGGTTGACTAGATAGTATTTTAATAACTGGGATGGGCTAAGGAAAACTCATGATTATGCCATAAAAAAAAAAAATCAATGCTCATATCAACATTAAGGACTATTTTCTTTCTGCAGCTAAACTCTCCAGAAGTTTGGAGAGAAAAATCCTCAAAGACTGAGAATATGTTCTGAAAAAACTATCATGACAAGCCTAAATCAGCTCTAACCCCATGCTTTTAAAAGATCCCTTGCAAAAACAGTAGGCTCTGAATTTACATTCATAAATGTTCAGTACTTTCCAGCAGAAATGCCAAGTATGTTTTATTACTACTTTTAAGTCTATTATCTCAGCACAAAAATCATTGCCAAAAAAAAGGGTCCTCATCCATGCTGTCATATTCAGCAATTGTATTGATAAAAATCAGAATATAACCTCCAAAACCCAATTCAAAGCAAAGATTTTTGAGAATCTGAAAACTAATTTTCTGTAATGAAGAATTCCTCCCCCGCTTAAAAACAAGACTAAATGACAATACCTAATTCTGTTCTGTGTGACTCACCCCCCTCAAAAAAGCAAAACACTTAAAATTACCCAACTTCAACCACCACCTCATCACTGTATTTTATGAGGAAATAAAGCAATTATGTGTTAAAAAAAAAAAGACAAATATAACACACATGCTAAGGCTCAAAAGATATACACAGCTGTAGCCCTGTCCTCTTGGGCGAAATGTAAAAAAAAATGTAAAAAAACTATGAAAGTACTAGTATTTCTCATTTAGGTTTGGGATTTTATTGGAGATAAAGAATGGACAAGGCTGTACAAAGCAAATTCCATTTAACATTATCTTTCATCATCTGATTTCTTGTTCAATCTCGACAAAACCAGTACTTACCTTGCAACCACTTGTATTTTCAGTTTCAAAGTGCCACCTTCTAATTCTGGACCATATCCACAATATTAAATCATTCTTAATTAAAACCACCAAAAATATTCTTCAACTTGGTTTCAAGAGACTTGTTGCCTTACCAGACTCAAACTGAAACAAAACTATTTCCTCCCACTCAACATTAATTCTCTATTTAAGGAACTTGGTGCAATGGCTACAACCCTTTGGGAAGAAAAAGGCTGAGTTGTTTCAGCTTTAAAAATTACTAAAAATTCAAAAAGACAACCCCAAGATTAAGCAGAAGAGGAGAAACTGCAGAGTATGAAAGGCAGTTTGATGGGATGGTATACAAATGCCATTCATCTCTACAAAGACGACTAAAAGTAATATACCTACATTGTAAACCCATTATTTCCCCCAAAATAAGCAATACTCTACCAGTGTATGTATCATAATCTTGACAGGCAGCAAGACAAATTAAAAAAACTCGGTCTTTTAAGTATTTACAATACTTACAATTTTTTTTTTACCAATTTACAATATTTACAATACTGCTTCCTCAATTACTGGTTTCTGTAGGTAAAGACCCAATTGTAGAAAAAAAAGAAGTTACAGTTATGAGGGTAGAGCATCAAACCAGTGCCAAGGCCAAACTTCACCACACCCTAAACTGTGAACACAATTAAGCCATAGGATTTATCACCTCCCTTCCCATTACCATACACCTCTACACTTGGCTACAGGACCCTATCATGTTCTTATTCTCCCAAATCTTGACAGAACAGATCTAAGACCATCTCTTCTTTCCAAAGGTGCTAGCCAACTTCTCTGCAAAAAAACATGAGAAATTTTGGGGAATTACTGGAAAGAACTTGCATTCGAATGAGTAATATCTTACTTTAACGTGGCTTTGGCCAGATCAGGGAAGTCAGCTCTAACCAGAAACATTTTAATTGAAGTCTACTAACCAAGACATGAAAAATCCCGATACGGATAAAAGATATAGTCTGCAGTAACCGAAAGTGTTCAACAAACCACAAAAATTCAGGAATGCACCCTAGCTGCACATTTCAAACAAAGAAACACACAAAAAAGTGTCACTATTCACCCAATAAGTAAACATGCTATAAACAACCGAACTGAAGGTGATTTATTGCTTTCACCTCCTCTACTCCGGTCTGGTTAGGACTAAAAGAGAGGAGAAAAAACATTTCTAAAGTGGCAGCAAGGCCACGAGGAGGTGTTGGTGATGAGTGACCTCAGCTGGTAAGATTTTAATATTACATTATCACTAACTGATTAGATTAATAGGTGTTAGTGATTTACACTAATAATTTGTAAGGTCTGAAAAAAAAGTGTCACTCAATCGTATCCGACTCTCTGCAACCCCAAGGACTGTGTAGTCTCCCAGACTCCTCTGTCCATGGTGGGTTGCCATTCCCTTTTTTAGGGCATCTTTCCAACCCAGGGATCGAACCGAGTCTCCCGCATGGCAGAAAGTTTAGAGTGGAATCAAAGTAATTTTTCAGGCTCTTGATAAGCTATTCATAGCAGCCAAGTACAAGATCACTACCCTGCACGCAACAATTTTCCCGCTGTTTTCAGGCACTTCCAAAAGAAGTTTTTAGCCAATCAGACCTGACTGGTCTACCTAATGCTTTTTGTGGCACTGTATTTAAACTATTTCATTGAGCTTTACGGTTTTGCCAAGCATTCTTTGGGAGTCCCAGTGTTTGTTTTAGGTCTAGTCTAACCACTTCAGGTTCCAATAAACCAACTGGAAAGCAATCTACGGACAAAACAAAGGCCAAAGAAAACAATGTGGAAGTACTCCACATCGTCGAAGGTCAGAGATCTCTTCCAAGTCAAGACGCTTAAGTAAGACATAACATCAATCTGTAACATGTACCTTTATTATTTCTCTTCCTCCGTAAGAGTGTGTTGAATAACCCTATGTAACAACATTGTGAGGTTAACTAGGATGTATATTCTACTAACAGAAAGAAAATACCAATTCAAAAGCTTGGTTAGTGGGACGATAATGTCTCTTGAGCTGTCTCAAACCAGGACCCAATCCCTGCAATAGTTTCCTCTCACGAACTTCCACAACTCACTCAGGCTTATTTAACTGAGAGCTCCTCCACCAAAACCAGCCAATTTTTATTCTCAAAACGTACCCAATAATTGTTTAAATACCTGAAGACTGAAATTACACTTGCCTTCCAGTCCAAACACGGACACCTAGTTTCCACAGTTATTTTCAACTGGCGGAAACCATAACCCACATTTTTAACAACTTGGGAGCTTGATCCAAGCTTTCTCACCAAAGAGCTTAAAACGATAGTCACACACATACTGCTGACTGGAAATTAATCGTCTTTAGAATAAAAAAGCCAATATTCATCTGCATAGGTAAAGGCGAGAACTGATTGGTTCAAATCAATCAGATTTGGCCCCAAAGTTACACCATAAATTAAGATTCCAAGAGCTAAGATCTTTCCTTTCAAAAACGCCCTAATGAAATCAGCTAGAATTTGTTTCATAAGTTTGCAAAAATATTCGAATAGGTTTACCTAATAAAAAGATTCTGGCAAGACTGACATTTCTGCGTCTTAGTACTCATGGACCCGCGACCAAGCTTTATATTATGCTTTTTCTAAGCCCGGGAACTTTATTTCTGCAGTTTATTCAGTCCTCACCAAATTCCACATTTTGGGGTGGAAACTTTAAAAAGCGCACAAACACAATTCGTGGTTCACAAAATAGGTATGGTTCAAAACAAAGAAAACAACGGCGCCAAAAATTGTTGCCCGCCAATTTCTCCTTCACCATCCCGTGGGAAAAAGATCTACTCGATCCGCAAGAAAACCTCAGCGACCTCGTAATCTACTCGGTTACCGATAACTATTTGCGGTTTAACAGCCCTTTTGGCATCCAAGTAAAGCACGCCATTTAGGCCGAACACAAAGCTCGCGCGCAATCGCCTCTAACGGGGCCAGAACTTAAAGTCTACGTCAGACTAGCTTGCCATCTTTAAAGAAGCCAAAAACACCTCAGATGCACATCTTTTCGGGGTCCAAAATGATCCTGTCTTAACCTAAATGCTGAGCATAAACCCTGAAGAACACTGCTCTTTGCGCCCCCCGTCCCCCGCCCGCGGCCTGGAAGCTGTCGCGCGGCGCCTCCGCCATTTTGTGCCTCTGGCAGTGCGCCCAGCCCGCCAGCCCAAGATGGCTGCGGCGAGGCTTCGCAGGAGAGCAACGGCGAAACGCGATACCGCTCCCCTCCCCCACCACCGAGGGGACGCAGCGGCCATTTTTAATCTTTCCCTCCCGATAACGGAAAAAACCGCCGTTTCGAGTACCGGACAACCTAAACCCGTCGGCGGCCTCCTTCATGGATAAGGGTAATACTACCAGAGCTTCTTAACCCGACTCGCATCCCCTCTCGGTCTCAGACTTCAGAGGCAAAAATCGCCCCAGTCTCCCGGCCCGAGGCCGATGGGCCTGGAAAGAGATGCAAGAAGCTGGGACCACACAGCCGCCCCCTGCACCACCGATACCTACCCGCTCGCCGTAGTTCTGCTCGCCGCTGTCGCTCATGACTTCCACTGCTGTCGCCGCTCGATGTGCTTCAATCGAAGCTGCCAACCTCTCGCGCCTTCAGTGTAGAGGCTCCGCCGCAGCCTCACACCACACACCGGTTCCCCAGCCGCTGAGAACCGAAACGCTCCGCGCCGCCTCCGCTCGGGCTCTAAGTCTCCCGGACGTGACGCGGCGCTCTTTTACCCGGCCCCACCCCCTCCCAGAGGGCGCGCTTTCTTGGCTCCGCCCCTCGGCGTTAGGCCTTCGCTTTCCAGCTGTGGCGCGTCCCCAGCCGGATGTGACGTAAGCCCCACCCCTCGCGCGGCGCTAAACCCATCTCAAGTCTCTTTGAGGCGGGAAAGTGAGCGCAGTGGGTCGTTTCTGTGGTGGTGGCCGCGGGGGTTAGTGATGTCACTCTCCACGCCTGACTCCTTTCTGTAATTTCACAGGAAAACTGTCGTGGAAGGTGGGGAATGGAGAGAGGAGATTGCCCACCTTTTCTCCCATCCTTCTTGCTTCCGCTCTATTCATTCTTTGTGTCTTTATTTGGTTGCGGAGGGCAGATATTCGTATACAGGGTTCTGTGCATTACTTAGGTTTTTTGTAACTTCAATTGTGGATCATTCCTACCTGAAATTCATTCATGTGAGCATCTGTCAAATAGCAAATCACGTTACCAGATCCTGATGCACTGAAATCAAGCACGATCCGTAACCCGAGGAAGTCAGTGGTTTAATAAGGGAGAACTGTTAAACAGACATTTGAAAGCTGATTTGGTTAGACGTACAACTGTAGTGGTGTCTCGGGGTAAACATTAATTATGCCATCATTCAACAGCGTGATAAAGAGCTCAAACTTGGAAGTTCAGACATCTCTCTGTGCCTGCTGTTTCCCTTAAAAAAAATGTGTGTGTGTGGTACCCGGCTGGTGAGGTACACATATAAAGGGCCGTTTGACTTTTTAAAACAGTTTTCTTGAGATATAATTCACATACCATGCAATACTCTTATTTAAAATGTACAATTCGTTTTTGTATTTGCAGAGTTGTGCAACCTTCACAGTTTTAGGACCAATTCATCCTCCCCCAAAAGAAACCTGTCATTAATAGTTACGTTTCCTCTTCTCTCCAGCTTCCCCCCACCAATTCTCCTAGTTCTAAGGAATTTAAAATCTATTTTATCTGTAGTTTTTCAAATTCTGAATATTTCTTATAAATGGAATCACATGTAATATGGAGTCTTTTGTGACTGGCTTCAGTTTTCAAGGTTCATCCATCCTGTAGCATGCATCAGTTATTTCATTCCTTTTTATTGATGAATAATATTCCATTGTATAAATGTATCACATTTTAATTATCCATTCATCAATTGGTAGACTTTTGGGTGATTTTCACCTTTTAGCTATTATGAATAATGCTAATATGAACATTCTGATACTGGTTTTTGTATGAACATGTTTTCAGTTCTTTGGGGAATATAGCTAGTAATGTAATTGCTGGGTCATGAAGGTAATGCTGTTTAACTTTTTAAGGAACTGCCATTTAATTATAGATACCCTAGTGGATGTGAAGTGGTATGCTATTGTGGTTTTGATTTGCCTATTCCTAAGAATAACGATGAGCATCTTTTCATGTGTTTATTGGCCATTTGTAGATTTTCTTTGGGAAAATATTCAGATAATTTGCCCACTATTACTTTTTATCATTGAGTTGTAAGAACTGGCAATTTGATTCTTGCTTGATTTAAAATAGTCATCTGGAACAGCATTAGAACTTAAGGTACCTGAGATCCAGAGATTTTGTGATGACGCAAGGTAACAATTGTCCTCTCTTTTTACATGTTCTTCAGAGTCAACTTCATTGCTTTCATAGCTTAAGTCAGGAACCTATATGATTATGGATTCCAAATCTATATTTACTTCAACACCCATCCCCTACAGTTCCATGTTTAAATTCTAGGTGCTTACTGGAATATTTACCTGGATATTTCAGAGGCTTATAAAAATTAGCATAACCATTTTAATAATATGCCCTAGAAACATCTCTGATAAAATTTTCTTCTCTCTTTCCCTCATTTAATTAGTTAATACTTCTCATTAATTCTACTTTTCATATATTTTTAAAATTTATCTTTTTTTTTCCCCATTCCTCTTGCCACCATTTGTCGGCTTCATCAACTCACTTATCTGATGAAGTGCAAATTATCTTAGACACTTTAGTGGAGTTTTTACCTTTTGTGGCGTTTTTACCTCTTTAAACACTATATCTCAAGTTCTAATAAGAGAAAATCATGTTATAAAAAATTCAAAAATATTACCTTATCATTTCAAAATTAAAATGATACAGCATGTACCTGAAAAAACAACTCTAATACACTTTTTCCCAATAATTGTGCTTGGAGTTTTGTGACGATCCCTTGTGCTTTTCTGTATTTAATGATTTCTAATCACTGTATCAGGGAGGCTCCTGGTGGCTCAGCCTTAAATAATCCACCAGCAATGCAGGAGACTTGAGAGACATGGGTTTGATCCCTGGGTCAGGAAGATCTCCTACAGGAGGAAATGGATACTCCAGTATCCTTGCCTGGGAAATTTCATGGACAGAGGAACTTGGCTGACTACAGTCCATTGGGTTGCAAAAAGTCAGATATAACTGAGCACCACACCAAATCATTGTATCAGCTAGACTGTACTGTTTCTAAACTTTTTTCTATTCTCCCTGTTGCTGCTGCTGCTAAGTCGCTTCAGTCGTGTCCGACTCTGCGACCCCATAGACGGCTTCCTGTCCCTGGGATTCTCCAGGCAAGAACACTGGAGTGGGTTGCCGTTTCCTTCTCCAATGCATGAAAGTAAAAAGCGAAAGTGAAGTCGCTCAGTCGTGTCCTATTCTCCCTAGGATGAAGAAATTAAATTTATTTCCTCCTTTTTAACACCTGCATACCTTTCTGTGTGATGTAATTTAAAAATTTAAGTCAGGAGTAAAATGTTAGTAGTAAAATCTTTGTAAGTCAACAATATGGGTGTTCACTGTACAGTCCTCTCCTCTCTAAATATTTTCATAATAAACTGTTGAGAGAAAGAAAAATGTAAGTCAGGCCATGGTATCGCATGCTTTGAAACCTTCAGTGGCTTCTCATAACTTTTAGAAGAAGTTCAAAAACCTTAATACAATCTGCAAGTCTCTGCATGGTTTGTTCCTTACCTGCCACTGTTTTCCTTATTTTCTATGCAGTAGGCACACAGCTTCTCACACTCCATGTATCATCAAAGCTATACCTTTGAATGAACTGTTCCCTCTTCCTGGGGCATTTAACAACTACCTTCCTCCCAACACACATCTAAACCTGGGCTCCAACTCAGATCTCTGGTCTTGTCTTGCTTTAGAATAGATTAGATACCTTGTTTATATACTCTTATAAGCACCCCTCATATCATTCATAATAAATGTAACTAAGCAATAGTACTTATGGACTTCCCTGGTGGTCCAGTGCTAAGACTCCAAGCTTCCACTGCAGGGGGCACAGGTGTGATCTCTGGTTGGGGAATTAAGACTCTGCATGCTATACTGCATGGGCCCCCAAACCAAATAATAATAATTATTATTATATAATTATATAATTATTCCTGTGATTTTGGCTTTTATGTCTGTCTTCCCCACTTTAGCCATAGTACCAGTGCCTGGCACATAGTAACCCTTCAGTAACATTTGTTGAGTAAGTGAAAGAAAGCAAAGTATGAATTTAAAATTTACTGAGTAGGCAACAACATGCCATTATAGGTTCCTGAGAAGGGAACTGACTTGCTGAAAGCAGGAAAGATTGTCCTCGCAAAGACATGGACATCAGGCTGGAAGGTTTATATATCCGTTCATGTCTGTATCTTCAGCACCTTGCATAGTGCCGGGCTGTTGAATGAGTGGCCTTGTGGAACATGGTCCCTGTACTATGTTCCATATACCCATGAGGTGAGGAGGACTGGACCCTCATGACAGCAAGAATGAAGAGTAAACAGTGGGTGAGAAGACTCTGGAAGGGTGGGCCTGACTGGTCTTGATGATGGGAATATGAGGATACAGTGAAAAAAAGATGGTAAAAAATGACCATAAAAAGTTTATACCTTGGTAGGGGAGATATATAGGGGCTTCCCTGGTGGCTCAGTGGTAAAAAATCTGCTTGCCAATGCAGGAGACATGGGTTTGATCCCTGGGTTGGGAAGATCCCCTGGAGAAGGAAAAAGCAACCCATTCCAATATTCTTGCCTGGGAAATCCCCTGGACAGAGGTGACTGGTGGGCTATAGTTCATGGCATTGCAAAAGAGTCAGACATGATTTAGTGACTAAACAACAACAGGGGAGATATATATATATATATATATATATGTATATGTCCACACACACACAGAGACACACGTACATGAGTAAATAATGTTCCCACTTGGTGTACTCTCTAAATGAGGCTTATTCTATCACTTATGGGAAAGATTGAAGGCAGCAGGAGAAGGGGCAGAGGATGAGTTGGTTGGATGGCATCACCAACTCAATGGACATGAGTTTGAATAAGCTCCAGGAGTTGGTGATGGACAGGGAAGCCTGGCAAAGAGTTGGACACAACTGAGCAACTGAACTGAACTACAGGAAAATCAGAGGCTGGCCCCAAATTTAATTATTATATCTCTTTATAGAACTGAGGCCCTCTCCCCCAATATATTTTTATATTAAACTTTCTCTATTCATATTACTTGGATTAGGAAATGGTAACCCACTCTAGTATTCTTGCCTGGAAAATTCCATGAACAGAAGAACATGGCAGTCTACTCTCCATGGGGTTGCAAAGAGTTGGACATGACTGTGAAACTGAGCATGCACTTACTCTTATTACTGTGTGATTGGACTTTAACTGGTTCAGAATTGTTCTCAGGAGAGGTCTCCCAAGATACTACAGAGATGTGAAAGTGAAGGAAAGAGAATAACTAGACCAACTTCTGGGTTCTGGCTTGGGTGACCAGGTGAAGGACAATGGTACCATGAACTAAGGGGAAATGAGGGAAGGTGGGGCAGAAAGATGACTTCAATTTAGGACATCCAAATGAAGGTGTCTAGTGAGTACTGGTTATAACAGTCTGGGGCTTAGGGAAGGTGTGAGTGGAATATACATCCTGAACTAGAATTACCCGGTATAGAGATGGTCAGGAAAACCTTTCACTGAATAAACAAGATGCTCAAAGGAGTGATGTCCTCATGTAACAGAAAACAGCAAATGTGAGTCCATACTGAGTTTATTCTCTTAGTTCTAACCTTTGTGCTCTGTTGCTTGTGCTTTGTCATGCTGGCTTTGTACCTTAATTTTTTCTTTTTTTTCAGATTTATTGAATTTAATGAAAAATATTTCTCAGAACAATGTACCCTAATTTAAAAGAATGTTGCCTAGAGCCTGAAATACACATGATAGCCCTTTCTCAAGGCTCTGCCTCCCAGGCTTGACCTTTAGAGCCATTAACACTTTTCATTCACATGAAGATAAAAAGTTGTAGATCATTCGTACAGAGATAAAAAGTTGTAGTACAGGAAATAACATTTGTCCTTTTGGAGGTGTACAGGAACATAGTGACAGGACCTACATGGACACCTACAAGATTAAAGCATTGTCACATGCTCTCTGGAGTCTGGTCGGCACCAGGAAGTCTGTGACAACCAGTCACACCCCCTTCCCTTTTAGTATCAGTTCAGTTCAGTTCACTTGCTCAGTAGTGCCTGACTTTGTGACCCCGTGGACTGCAGCATTCTAGGCTTCCCTGTCCATCACCAACTCTCAGAGCTTGTTCAAACTCATGTCCATCAAGTTGGTGATGCCATCCAACCATCTCATGCTCTGTTATCCCTTTCTCCTCCTGCCTTCAATCTTTCCCAGCATCAGGGTCTTTTTAATAAGTCAGCTCTTCCCATCAGGTGGCCAAAGTATTGGAGCTTCAGCTTCAGCATCAGTCCTTCCAATGAATATTCAGGACTCAGCTTTCTTTATGGTCCAACTCTCACATCCATACGTGACTACTAGAAAAACCATAGCTTTAACTATATAGACCTTTGTCGGCAAAGTACTGTCTCTGCTTTCTAATATGCTGTCTAGGTTGGTCATAGCTTTTCTTCCAAGGAGCATGTGTCTTTTAATTTCATGGCTGCAGAACAGTTCTATGAAGACCTACAAGATCTTCTAGAATTAACGCCCCCCCCACCCCCCCCAAAAAAGATGTCCCTTTTCATATAAAAGAAGCCTAAATTCTGATTTGGGTAAGATGATTCTTTGCGATACTAGTCTGCCATCTTCTCTGTCTGCTGGATTTCTGAATAAAGTTGCTATTTCTTGCCTCAACACTTTGTGTCTTGATTTATTGGCCTGTCATGCATTGATCAGTATGAGCTTGGACTCAGTAACACTCAGAGAACCAATAGCAGATAAAGTGACTGAATGGACATGAGTTTGAGCAAGCTCCAGGAGATGGGGAAGGACAGGAAAGCCTGGTATGCTACAGCCCATGGGGTCACAAAGAATCGGACAGGCCTGAGCAACTGAACAACAACAACAAAGTGGCTGAACACTTGATCATTGCTTGGAAACATGAGCATGGAAATCAAAAGTTGGCGACTTAGTTAAGGCTGATTTTCATGAACCAGCTTAGAGCTCAGAGGCAATTAGGAAAACATTTAGTTAATAATAATGGCTATGGCTGCATAATGTAAATAATTGTGGTGAAACAGCCAATCATTTTGAAGTATCGTGAACACTAAAGAAAAGCTCAGCCTATAAAAAAATTAAAGAATTAAATTAGGCATCTTTTCTAGCTACCTAGAGAAAACTGGGAAAGGGATAAAAGTAGCAAAAATTAGAATACCAGATGACAAAATTTAGCAATCAGACATTTACATATAAAGAAAATATTTGCCTTAGAATTATTATTATATTACTAATGTAGTCTGGGAATAAAAATATTCAAACAAGAACTGTACAATGTAGAAAGTGAAAGTCCTTTTTCTTACTCTTTTTTTTCCATCTCACTCCTCAGAGGTAACCTCAGTTAAAAATTTAATGTCTGAACCTTTAGACTTTTGATAGGTAGACAAATTTATTAATATGCTATACATATTCTTTTATTTTAATATACTATCCTATAGGTTGGCTTTTTTTCACTTAGCAATCTAAAATGCACTAAATTCCATATTAGTACATATACATTCAGTTCATATTTTAAAACTAGTTGCATGGTATTCCACTGTAAGTATGTGCCATCATCTATTTTATTATTCCTCTTTTACACAGATGAGAAGCAGCAGCTATTTAAAGAGAAGTAGAAACCGTGTCTCTGGGAGGGTCAGGCCAGGGCACAAATGCATTAATATAAGGACAGTTGGTCAGTCTCCAGGAGCCTAGTGACCAGACCACGGGATCCCCGTGAGCACAGCTAAGAATTGGAGGGGGCTAGTGGTGCTAAGAGCAGGGTCTAGACCACCTGGGGTTGAACTCTGTTTCCACCATTACTGAGAGCCCTTAGGCAAATTTAACCTCTGTGCCTCATTTGCCTTGTCTGTAAATTAGAAATTACGAGAACGCCTACTTCACAGGCTTTGTTAAAATTCCTTGAGTTAGTAAATATAAAACATTTAGGATAATTGTCTAGCCCATGCTGCTGCTACTAAGTCGCTTCAGTCGTGTCCGACTCTGTGCGACCCCATAGACGGCAGCCCACCAGGCTCCCCTGTCCCTGGGATTCTCCAGGCAAGAACACTGGAGTGGGTTGCCATTTCCTTCTCCAATGCATGAAAGTGAAAAGTGAAAGTGAAGTCTCTCAGCCGTGTCTGACTCTTAGCGACCCCTAGCCCATAATAAGTTATCAATTATTATGTAGGTCATAGAAGGGTGTTGAATGTTATGTAAATACAGCGGAAAGCCATTGGAATGTTTTCAGTAGGGGAAGAGTTGACTCAGTTTTTATTTTTATATGATCACATTCTCCATTGGATAGAGAATGAGTTGGAGGGAGGTGGAAACTTGACCACTCACTTATGAAGCTATTGCATTGGTCCAGGAGAGAGAGACCATTGCTATACAGTGGTGACAAAGGAGACAGAGAGACATGAGCAGATCTTAGATCTATTTTGAAGACAGAATTGAATGGACTTGGAGAAGGGTGAGGGGATGGAGACATCAAGAAGCTCTCAAAAAAGGCTGTGGTGTGCCAGACTGGGGAAGCCTGAAAGGGAAAGAGTTAAAAACTGGGAGGGGATTAGGGTTTGATTTTGAACTCAGTAAGTTTGAGATGTTATGAAATATGGAAGCAGACGTTGTCAAGTAGGCAGTTCCATCTACAAATACAAAATTAGATATATGTTAAAATCTTATGATGCATCTAGGCTTCATTAATCTTATTTGTTGTCAATCATGAATTTGTATTCAACAAGTAGTTATTAAGCAACAAATTATGCATTGAATGCTAACATATTTTATTGGCAGTGGAACATTTTAATTGGATTCTTTCCTCTAACTAGAAAAGCACTATATCTTGCACGTGCACTGTTGGCTGTATACTATTCTACCATATGGCTATACATAATTTAATCATTTTCTTTGTTTTTTCTAATTTTTTGACATTTGAAATAATACTTCACTGAATATTTTTTTGTTCATAAATTTACATCTGAGCTTTTAAAGTAATTTTTGAGGGGGTTTAGCATAGGTTTGTAGAAACAATTCTTTGTCAACAAACATGATCTTTTTTAGGATTCTTTTTTTAGTAGTAAAATATTATTGTCTATATTCATTATACTGTGTACTAGATCTCTTTTTTAGGACTTTGGAAACATACTGTCAACTCAGTTTCCAAAAAAGTTGTATTAATTTACACTCTTGGTCACAATCTATGGATGTTCACCATACCATGGGGGTCAAAATTAAAAACTTTTGCTAATCTAAAGTGAAGTGAAGTGAAGTCACTCAGTCGTGTCCGACTCTTTGCGACGCCATGGACTGTAGCCTATCAGGCTCCTCAGTCCGTGGGATTTTCCAGGCAAGAGTACTGGAGTGGGTTGCCATTTCCCTCTCCAGAGGATCTTCCCCACCCAGGGATCAAACCCGGTTTCCCACAGTGTAGGCAGACCCTTTACCCTCTGAGCCAGGAATCTAATAGAAAAGGTTGAAAGTGAAAGTGAAGTCACTCAGCCGTGTCCGACTCTTTGCGACCCCAGGGACTGTAGCCTACCAGGCTCCTCTGTCCATGGGATTTTCCAGGCAATAGTACTGGAGTGGGGTGCCATTTCCTTCTGCAGGGGATCTTCCCCACCCAGTGATCTAACCCAGGTCTCCTGCATTGTAGGCAGACGCTTTACCATCTGAGTCACCAGGGAAGTCCAATAAAAGGTTAGTTGTTTAATTTGCATTTCTTTAACAACCAGTGATAGGATTATCTCTGCTAATCTCCTATTGCTCTTAGCACTGACAGAAGGTGTGGTTCTCCTTACCTGCAGTCTTCTCTCTGCCCTCATTATCCCTTTCACCTGGTTTGTGTTTAGTCGCTCAGTCATGTCTAACTCTTTGTGACCCCATGTACTGTAGCCTGCCAGGCCCCTCCGTCCATATGATTTTTCAGCAAGAATACTGAAGTGGGTTGCCATTTCCTCCTCCAGGGGATCTTCCCAACCCAGGGCTCCGATCCCATCTACTCTGTCTCCTGCATTGCAGGCAGATTCTTTACCCACTGAGGCATTGGGGAAGTCCCAATGGTTTATTTGACCCAATGCTTCACCTTTCATCTCCAGTGACACTCCTTCCATCCTCACTGCGCTCCTCCCTACTTCTCAGTTCAGTTCAATCACTCAGTCGTGTCCGACTCTTTGCAACTCCATGAATTGCAGCACGCCAGGCCTCCCTGTCCATCACCAACTCCTGGAGTTCACTCAGACTCACGTCCATTGAGTCGGTGATGCCATCCAGCCATCTCATACTCTGTCATCCCCTTCTCCTCCTGGCCCCAATCCCTCCCAGCATCAGGGTCTTTTTCAATGAGTCAACTCTTCACGTGAGGTGGCCAAAGTACTGGAGTTTCAGCTTTAGCATCATTCCTTCCAAAGAAATCCCAGGGCTGATCATCAGAATGGACGGGTTGGATCTCCTTGCAATCCAAGGGACTCTCAAGAGTCTTCTCCAACACCACAGTTCAAATGCATCAATTCTTCAGCGCTCAGCCTTCTTCACAGTCCAACTCTCACATCCATACATGACCACAGGAAAAA
This sequence comes from Ovis canadensis, assembly GCF_042477335.2. Lineage (NCBI taxonomy): Eukaryota > Metazoa > Chordata > Mammalia > Artiodactyla > Bovidae > Ovis > Ovis canadensis. The sequence continues at coordinate 204,478,466 of NC_091245.1, read as the reverse complement.
CCATAGCCTTGACTAGACGGACTTTAGTCAGCAAAGTAATGTCTCTGCTTTTGAATATGCTATCTAGGTTGGCAATAACTTTTCTTCCAAGGAGTAAGCATCTTTTAATTTCATGGCTGCAGTCACCATCTGCTATGATTTTGGAGCCCAAAAAATAAAGTCTGACACTGTTTCCACTGTTTCCCCATCCATTTCCCATGAAGTGATGGGACCGGATGCCGTGATCTTCGGAATGTTGAGCTTTAAGCCAACTTTTTCACTCTCTTCTTTCACTTTCATCAAGAGGCTTTTTAGTTCCTCTTCACTTTCTGCCATACGGGTGGTGTCATCTGCATATCTGAGGTTATTGAGATTTCTCCCGGCAATCTTGATTCCATCTTGTGCTTCTTCCAGTCCAGCATTTCTCATGATGTACTCTGCATATAAGTTAAACAAGCACGGTGACAATATACAGCCTTGACGTACTCCTTTTCCTATTTGGAACCAGTCTGTTGTTCCATGTCCAGTTTTAAGTGTTGCTTCCTGACCTGCATACAGATTTCTCAAGACACAGGTCAGGTGGTCTGGTATTCCCATCTCTTTCAGAACTTTCCACAGTTGATTGTGATCCACACAGTCAAAGGCTTTGGCATAGTCAGTAAAGCAGAAATAGATGCTTTTCTGGAACTCTCTTGCTTTTTCGATGATCCAGCGGATGTTGGCAATTCAGGAATCCCTCAGAAGAAATGGAGTAGCCATCATGGACAACAAAAGAGTCCGAAATGCAGTACTTGGATCCAATCTCAAAAACGACAGAATGATCTCTGTTCATTTCCAAGGCAAACCATTCAATATCACAGTAATCCAAGTCTATGCCCCAACCAGTAACGCTGAAGAAGCTGAAGTTGAATGGTTCTATGAAGACCTACAAGACCTTCTAGAACTAACACCCAAAAAAGATGTCCTTTTCATTATAAGGGACTGGAATGCAAAAGTAGGAAGTCAAGAAACACCTGGAGTAACAGGCAAATTTGGCCTTGGAATATGGAATGAAGCAGGGCAAAGACTAATAGAGTTTTGCCAAGAACATGCACTGGTCATAGCAAACACCCTCTTCCAACAACACAAGAGAAGACTCTACACATGGACATCACCAGATGGTCAACACCGAAATCAGATTGATTATATTCTTTGCAGCCAAAGATGGAGAAGCTCTATACAGTCAACAAAAACAAGACCAGGAGCTGACTGTGGCTCAGATTATGAACTTCTTATTACCAAATTCAGACTTAAATTGAAGAAAGTAGGGAAAACCGCTAGACCATTCAGGTATGACCTAAATCAATCCCTTATGATTATACAGTGGAAGTGAGAAATAGATTTAAGGGCCTAGATCTGATAGACAGAGTGCCTGATGAACTATGGAATGAGGTTCGTGACATTGTACAGGAGACAGGGATCAAGACCATCCCCATGGAAAAGCAAAAAAGCAAAATGGCTGTCTGGAGAGGCCTTACAAATTTCTGTTTATAATTATGTGTTTATTAGCATAAGTGTTTGATTAATGCTTATTTCTCCCTAAATCCAAAGCTTCAAGAAAATACCAGAATATTTTGTTCATCACTGAATCCTCACTCCAGAAACAGTTATGGAATGAATTAATAGACAAAAAAATGAATAGGAAGTGGGAACAGAGAGACACTATAATTGGCTAGCCTAGGTTACATGCCTCTGCTGGGAGGCAGGTCTATTACCGAGAAAAGAAGCAATGGAACAAAAATGGTCAATGGGAAATTAGTATGAGCTGGGCAGCTATCCCAGTTTGTATCGACCACAAGACACTCTAAATTTTCATGTAGACAGAGCTGCAGATTTTCTTTGTTAGGAATTTCTTTATCACATATAGACTGAAAAAGTCCTCATCCTGAGTGAAATTAATGTATCTTTACATTTTCCTCTAGGTGTTTTCTTTTTATTGTTTCCTTTAATCATTTGCTAGTAGTTGGACAGGTGTCATTGTGAAAATGTAGAAGAAGACACAGAAAACAAAGTGTGGCATACAGGAAGACATCTTCTGAACTGGACAGATGTGAAAGAAAGGAAAACTTTGTCTTCTGATACACATCACATCAGACTTTCTTTGGGGGGTGCTGTGTGTCTCAGGAGAGTTAGTTCCCTAAATAAGGGTTAGAACCAGAGCCCTCTGCTTGGAAGCACAGAGTCCTAACCACAGGACCACCAGAGAATTTTCTGATATGATTTTCTTTTGCTGGTTTGGTAGGGTAAAATGGAATATCTTAATGTTAATATTGTCCTCATCAGAATATTCATAGGGCCAGCATCATTAAAAGAAGACTCAATGAGTCGGACACAACTAAGCAACTAACACACACACACACAGAGTGGACTGAGTTTTCTGATATGGATTGAAAGACACCTGTAGATTACATTTGGTAGTATGGCCATTTTAACTTTATTAATTCTTCCAGTTTGAGAGCATGGACTATCTTTCCATTTCTTTGAGTCATCTTCAGTTTCCTCTATTAAATGTTTAGTAGTTCTCGGCATAAAAGTCTTTTACCTCTTTGATCAGGTTTATTCCTAAGTATTTTTTAATGCAATTTAAAAAGGGATTTTATTTTTGTTTTGACATTTCCTTTCTGATATTTCATTGTTAGTATAAAGAAATGCAACGCATTTCTGTATGTTGATCTTGTATGCTGCTACCTTGCTGAATGACTGAGCTTTTTAAGTGTAACACAGATCTTCTCAGACCATATCAGCATGCCAAAGTGAGAAGCTGAATGAGCGATTACAAAACAGTATTTGATGCTCAACCAGCTAAATTTCCCGAATCCTCTTCCCATGCCCAGCCAGCCCCAATTCCTCCTGATAATCCAAGAATTTCTCTAAGGAGGTGTCCTCACTTGCTTCCTCTTTATGGTATTTGTCTACCACCCCCAGTCAGGACCATGGGAGCTGGGGCCTCTGGCTTAGACTGCATGGCTTGGCTTTCAGTTTGTTTGGTTTTTTTGGCCCCATGGCATGCAGGATCTTAGTTCCCCAGCAATGGAAGTGTGGAGTCTTAACTACTGAACCACCTGGGAAGACTAAGTAGTTTAATTTCATGTAATCCTCACCACATCTGTAAGAGGGAGATACTACAATCACTGCCCCCACCCCCCATTTTATAAATGAAGAAACTGAAGTTTAGGGAAATTTTACAAAGTGTCCAAGAGGGAGGATTGGGATGGTCATACTCTAAAGCTTTTGTCACGTGTTGCACAGCTTTCTAGTTGTGGATTTACTGGGTTGAGTTAATTACACTTGGAAGTAAGAAGCAAACATAGGCAAGGGAGTGCAGAGCTGAACGTTGAGAGCAGAGTCCTGCCCATTCTCTCATTCTCTTGGCTGGGCAGACCGAAAAAGCAAACTCTTCCTATCAAGAGGACCCTAAATAAATGTTGAGGCATCAGCTTAGAATGCCTTCCAATTACAAAGAAAACGGCATCACTGACTTCTGTTTGAACACCTAGTCTCTTAATGGGTTGCTACTTGCCCTGGTAGGGATTAGCTTAGTTAAAAAGCTAACTTTTTTTTTTTTTCCCCCACAGGATGAGATGGTTGGATGGCATCACTGACTCAATGGACCTGAGTCTGAGCAAGTTCTGGGAGATGGTGAAGGACATGGAAGCCTGGTGTGCTGCAGTCCATGGGTCCCAGAGAGTCCGACATGACTGAGTGACTGAAAAACAAAGAAGTGGGCATTTAGATCATCTCCAGGTGTTTTTTTAAATACAAATAATGCCATGGATAAACTTCCTTGAATATAAATCTTTTTAATGGCATTGAGAACTCTCCATATGGCTAGGGTAAAACTATATGTAGTGTAGGATAGCAGAGGTGTCATATATCTTTCTTGTGACATGAAATGGAAAAATGTGAATTATCAACTCTTCCAGTCTGTAGCAATTCCAGAATTTACCTCTCTGTTTCCTTGTGGGTTATACCATACAGGAGGGTGGGTGGGAGAACTGCTTCCTCTCACAAGGATGAACAGGCAGGAGTAGGTGATAGGAGCAGGAGGGTGGAGGGAAAGGCAAGGGGCAGACAGGCTGCAGGCAAGGGGCAGGTTACTCCCTATTTTGGATCCATCTTCACAGCCTTTTGGCAGAGGGCTCCAGGTAATCCTGTGGTATCTGCTATTTTCAGCTCCTCTTCATTTGTGATGCAGAATTTGTGCCCTACAGCTTTCCCAGTGACCTAACGCTACCAATTATTCTTTCATTCATTCAACAAATATTTAACCTCCACCTGCCATGTGCCAGATATAGTTGTAGGCACTGGAGATATATGCAAGTGAATAGAACAAAAACAGCCTAGCTGTGGGGAGCAGGGAGCAGAAATAAACATATGAGCAAATAAACATGCCTGTAACACGTCAGGTCATAAATGTTATCAAGAAAAATAAAGCAGAATATGGGGGGAAGGAGAGAGCCACCTTCAATCCACAAATGTGTTCAAGTCTTTCCTACTGAAAACTTTATTGAGCCTTATAACCACAGTCCACTCTTACTTCCTTTATAGCAAGTTTCCTTAAAGGGGACACCTACACTTGCATTTGTCATTCCCTCAGCTCCCAGTTTCTCAACCAGCTGCAGCCCCAAACCCAAAGATCCAGTTCTGAGCTCATTTCCCCCTGAGCCCCACTACTGTTCCTCCACTGCCAACCCCTCCAGTTGGCAGAGCCATTTTTAGTCCTTTCTCACTTTCCCTTCCCCCATCCAATCAATCATACAGGCCTTCTTACTTTTACTTCCTGAATATCTCTCTCTTCACCCTCATTGTCACTGCCTCTGTTGGCTTGCTAGGGTCGCTGCACCAAAGTACCATAAAGTGGGTTGATCAAACTACAGAACTTTATCATCTCATGGTTCTGGAGGCTGGAAATCCAGCTTTTGGTAGGTCTGATTCCTTCTGCAGGCTGTGAGGGAAGGATCTACTCTAGATCTCTCTCTTAGGCCCTTGGATGGCCACCTTAACGTTCACATGGCATTCTCCTTGTATTTTCACATTGTCTTCCTTCTGTGTTCAAATTTCCCACTTTCTCTTGATTGATTGATTGGCCATGTTGTACAGTATGTGGGATCTTAGTTCCCTGACCAGGGATGGAACCCATACCCTTTGCAATGGAAGCACACTCTTAACCACTGGACCACCAGAGAAATCTCCAAATTTCCCCTTTTTATAAGTAGATCAGTCATATTGGATTAGGTACATTCTAATGATCCACTTTACCTTGACTGGACCTCTGTATATACTCTCTCTCCAAATAAGATCACATCCTGAGGTGTTGGGAGGTAGGACTTCAACCCAGGAATCTTGGAGGGGCACAATTTAATCCAAAACATCGCCTCCATTCAAGGTTTTGTCACTTCTCAACTGTATCATTTCTTATTTGTCTCCTTAGGGGAGTCCCTGCTCCCAGCATTATCTTCTTTCAATCCATCCTCCACTCTGCTGCCAGAGGATCACCTAAAACCTGCTATGGCTGCCAGGATAAATCCACAAACCGGCCCTTTGTCCTCTGCCTTCTGCCATCCTTCCCAGTCTTACTTCTCACCATTCAAGTAGCATTTTTGCAGCCATCTTGAGCCCTTTGTCATGATTACCCTGCCTGTGAACTTGACTATGTGTGGCTCCTCCTGCCTGGGATGGTCTCTCTCCCTGCTCTCACTAACTGAACGGTTCATGGGGTCTTCAGGCCAGCTCCAGTGACATCTTCCCTCAAAAGCCTTCCCTAACACCCCCATTCTGGGTTTTGTGTTTTCCCTCCAGGACCTACATTCCCTCTCCCTTTCTCTCTGCTTTTCTTTTACTTACTAGCCTGTCTTCCTTACCAGAGCCTCTAGTTCAGTGCCTAATATACCAAAAGTACTCACTACACATTTGCTGAACACATGAGTAAGTGAATAAATGAAACCTCCTTTAGAAAATTGCAGTGTCAGAGTGAGTTAGTTAGGTGGTGATAACAAAAGTTTTTACAAGGCAGGGACAAAGTCAGCGGTGGGTATGGTAATCAGAAAGGTTTTAAATTCTAAAAGGCAGACAGAAACTGCATTTCAGCTGCTGTCGTTGTGCTGTTCGGAGGAAAGTACTGCTACTGCATTGACTGTTTAGTAACATGACCAGCAAGAAAATAATTGCAGTGTTTGGAGCAACAGGTAAAAAACTTCTTACGTTAAAAGTGTGTGCTGACTTGGCTTACTTTCTTGTTTTCCTGTTTTTAACTTCAGAGCCTGCAAGCATAGACTGAACAAAGAGCCCTTTGGAGAAATTTGAAAAAGTTTATCATTTGCTTGCATATCTGATGTGGTAAAGGGGCAGGGTGATTTGACTTGATTTGTTCAGAAATGATCTCAAGAGGCACAAGGACATCTGACATATTCTCTTGTTCTTGATCATGGGCTGATTTGTTGGTGTAAGTCTCATTTCAGCACAAGTTATCCGCTACAGACTTTTCTCCACTCACTTCCTGACAAACACAAGGAGCAAATGTGAGAAGGCCATGGGCATGTAGAAGATAGCTGCATCCTGACCAGAACAGGAAGGACTCTGAAAGGACGGAGAGGGTGGGGATTAGGAGAACGCACGCCCGGACTCCTCTCATGCACAGCTGCCCGAGCCTTGAAACAGGCATTTCTGCTTCCACTCTGCCTCCCTCACAATCTGTGCTCCAACAGCTAGACCTATCTTTGCAGATCTTTCCAATCAGCTCACTCTCTGTCTGTCAGTTCTCATTTCTGCCTTTTGCTGATCTATTTGAAACTGTTGGATCATGGCAGGTCTCGACTGAAAACCCCCCCCCCGCAACAGCGCCCCCTACCTCACTCAAGTGAAACGAAAGCCCAAATATTGGCCTGCAAGACCCTTCTCGCACTTCCTCCTCTGCCATTCTCCCTCTCCCACTCTGCCTGTTCCCCAAACACACTCCCAACTTAAGGCCTTTGCACTGGCTGCTCCCTCAGCCTAGAATAATCTTCCTTCCTTCGTCACCCACGATGATTTCTCTCTCATGTCTTCCAAGCCCATAACTGCTCTCCAGACTTTCCTTTTTTAAAATGGCAACTTCACTCCACCCTGCCACTGTCTGACTCCCCTTCCCGCTTGATTTCTTCCTTTACCATCTTCTCTCCACACTAGGATAGAAGCTCTATGAGGACAGGGGTTTTATCTGAAGGGAGGCAAGTGCTAAAGTGGGGAGAAAAAGAGAAGTAAATTCTCAAAAACCCAAAAGCCATGGGCTTCCCAGGTGGCTCAGTGGTAAAGAATCTGCCTGCCAATGCAGGAGACACCAACCAGTTTGATCCCTGGTTTAGGAAGATCCCACATGCTGCAGAGCAACTAAGTCCGGCAGCTGCTGAAGCATGTACCCTCTTCAGCCTGTCTTCCACAACAACAGAGGCCGCCAAAATGAGAAGCCCTCGTACTGCAACTAGAAAGTAGCTCTCACTAGCCTGGACTAGAGAAAGCCCGTATAGCAGTTCCCCACATTGCCCCCTAAACAACTCCAAGAGCCAGGTATGACACTGACTTTAAAAGGAAGAAAAAGGCAATCAGATGAGGGGATGGCTGTATATTGTATTAGGGCAATAGTGAAGCTGTTGGTTTTTCCTGAAAGTCACTGAAGGGTTTTGAGCAGAGTTGTGACATGATAAGACTTGGTGCTAAAGCTTCATGTTGGTTTCTGTTTGGTGAAGAAGCTGTAGGGGGCAAGGGCTGAAGCAGGGAGACTTAGGAGGCTGTTGCCCTAAATCAGGCATGATTGACAATGGCTTAGGCTAGGGAGTGGTCAGATTCCCAATATGTTTTAAGGAGCATTGACGTGGTTCCCTGATGGGTCAGATATCAGAGGTAAAGAATGACTCCTAAGTGTTCTGGCTTGAGCAAATGAAAGAATAAAGTTGTGAAATGGGGAGGACCTGGAGGGAGCAGGTCAAGACAGGTCAGGAGCCCTGTTTCAGTCTCTTTAAACTTGAGTTGCTGCCTAGGCATTCAGAATAGAAGGATGGTAAGAGCCTTGGGAGTGGCTCCTAAAGGAATCAGGTTAGATGTGTTAAAGTTGAAGAAAGTTGGCTTGCAGTTGGCTGAGGAGGTGTGCTGATTGCTTTACTGCCCAGTTTTAATCCTTTGTTCAATAACCTTGGATTTCTGGGTGTGTGTTTGGGGATTTGGGAAAGGGTTACTAGATTTGGCAGATAAAAATACAAGATGCCTAATTAAATGTGATAGGGAAAGTGTTAACCCTTACTTGTGGATGCGTTTGCATGTCAAACGCTTGAGCATCATCTCCAGTGTCTGCCATTAAAATGCTGCTCTCTTCATGGACTCACCTGCAAGGGAGCACAGCCAATATGGCTGAATTTGTCCCCTGGTTTGAGTCTTAATGAGACATTAAAGTGGGTGTGATTAGGAGAGCCAGTTCTGGTTTTGATTCAACTCCTCTTATTTTTTCATATTTGTCCATATTGCTTGCTTCTCCATTTTATATGGGTCCAGGCAAAGACTGTCCATCTGAAAGCTGAGAATGCAGAGCACAGAGGTTTCATTATTTGTACTTCCTTCATTCACTCATTCTTTCATTCAATAAACAGATATTGAAAGCTTGCAAGGTTCCAGGCACTAATCTCAAAACATGAATGGCAAACGGGGATAAAGAGTAAAGAGTTTGTCTTCAAGGTGAACTTTGTTACAGTACAGTCCTAAGGAAATAATTACAACAGTTAGTGTTTTGAGTTGCACCTGTCCCTCCCCTAGTTCATATGTTGAAACCGTAATCTCTAGTACTTCTGAATGTGACAGTATTTGCATATATACAATGTGTTATTGTATTGTTAAAGAGGTCATTTAAAGAGGCAGTTCAGTTAAAGTGAGGCCACAAGAGAGGGCCACGGTCCAATCTGACTGCTGTTCTCTTGAGAAGAAGGAAGTTTGACACAGAGACACGAGGGGCTCAAGGGCACACAGGAAGGACCGCATGAACACACAGTGAGCTGCCTCTCTTTTTACAATCCGAGGAGAGCGGCTTCAGGAGAAATCAAGCCAGACGAGGACATCTTGTTCATGGCCTTCTGGCCTCCAGGGGTGTGAAAAATATGGGTTGTTTAAGCCACCATTCTGTAGAATCTGGTTATGGCAGCTCTAGCAAACTAATAAGGTCAACAGATTTTTTTTAATTGAATTTTAATTTTTATAGATGTAGCATTTCAGAAATAGTCTTCTCAATGTAATATCTTCTCCAATCTCTGAGGATATTAATCCTTTAAAAATTTTCTTCTGTTCCCTGCCTTTTTTTTTACCTTTTCTTTTTTTTTATCAGTTTGTTTATTTTGGTTTTACCTTTCATGTTGGTGGCTTTCCTCGAACATTTGATGAACTTTGGCTATCCGTTCATATTCAGTACAAGAGTACAAAACTGGCTAAGAGTCCAAAGGCAAATTCCCCAACGGCAGGATTATCAGTGGTCTATCATTTGGGGTACCCCCCAAAAGAAGTGCCACACTCTCTCAGAGAAGTTGAGAAAATTTAGTAAAGATGGGAAAGAACAGAAAGACTAAGCAAGCAACACGAAAGGACCAAAGGACAAGAGAGAGGACCAAACCCTGGGAAGAGCAGCAATGTGAAGGGTCCACCACTGCTCCAACCCCTGGGTCCCCTGTTGATGCCCTCCGCTGGCCAGACCCAGACTGAAGGCAAAAGAGCCCACTGATGGATTTCATACAGGGCAGCCTCTCAAGGAGCTAGGCAGGAGAGAGAACGGAAGGTGTATTTTGAACCACACACACACGAAATTCAGGACAGATGTGGGACCAGTTTGATGGAGGATCCCAAATATCAGTGAATGTGTAGAGTATATGGTATCCCCCAGAGGACATTCAGTAAATATTTGTAAAGTGGGTAAATCAGGTGAGTGATGACCATATCATGAACAGTCTTGAACATCACAAAAAGAAATTTCTGCAAGTTTTCAACCTTTAAAAAAAAAAAAAAGAATAGGAACTTCTTTTGAAAGTAAAATTCTACGAAGAACCTAAAAAATGAAACCTCTGACCAGTTAAGGCTTCTCTTGTGGCTCAGATGGTAAAGAATCTGCCTGCAAGGTAGGAGACCCAGGTTTGATCCCCAGGTTGAAAAGACCCCCTGGAGAAGGGAATGGTAACCCATTCCAGTATTCTTGCCTGCAAAATTCCATGGACAGAGGAGCCTGACCAGTTAAAAGTAGAATTGCTTAGTGGACTCTGGGGTGGAGGCTCTGGTCCCCTGCTCTCCTGGCCTCCCTGTTGCCTCCAGGCTCCCCCATTCTTTCTCTCCTCCACGGCTTCTGCTAAGCTACCTCTGAGAGTGCTGTGAGAAACCTAATTTGAAAACCGCTCTTGCAAGCCATGGGAATGCCTCCTGAAGTAGTTCCAGCAGCAGTTTTACTCTGAGTAACTGGATTCCTTGACCAGCTTCTTTTAGTGAACTTTCTTCCTGATCCTTTCTGTGTTTTTTCTTCCCCAATTCCACAGGAGCTCAGGGCGGCTCTGTGGCCAGGGCCATGTTGGAGGGCAAAAAATATGTGGTGAGAGCGCTGACCCGATGTGACCCGCACGAAGGCGCAGGTGCTCTGGGACCTTGGGGCCAAGGTGGTTGAAGGGGACCTGAATGACAAAGCATCGGTGGAGGCTGCCTTGAAAGGAGCCTATGGGGCCTTCCTGGTAACCAACTTCTGGGACCATTTCAGCAAAGAGAAAGAAGTGTGTCAGGTGGGAACCAAGTTCAAGCCCTTTCTTTTTTCCTGCCTGGCCATGCTGCCCTCCCTGGATGGGGTTGGGCCTCACCCCATCACTTCTCTCTGGCATTTATGAAATCCATGTACTTCAGGTGGATTATTAGGTGACTGTAAAATCAGTGTCATGTGACATCTGTCCAGAGGTGACCTTGGAGATCTGAGAGTGGTCATGTAGTGAAGCCAGTTATTAGAGCCTCTGATGTTTACCATTTGTAGTAGATGGCACGTGAGGGTTGGCAGCAAGGACATCCCATGAATTAAGGTTACTCTGAGAGTGAAATGGGAAGAACAAAATGGAAGGACTGTGTTTAGACTTCTGGCAGAGAATCTGGAAATGAATTAACAATGCATACATAAGAAAGGAAGTAAGCAAACAAGCAAATGAGCCACAAGGATGAACTCCAGGGAAAATGAAAATTTGTCGAAAAAGTGAGTGTGACCGTAAAATATCGCGGGGCTCTGCTTCACCTGTGTTAGCACCGATGAATGATGTAGCCCCAAATACATATTCTGAGGATGAAAGAAGGGCAGCCGTGTATGTATGTGATGGTTGTGGTGGTGGTGGGCTGTATGTGTGAGAATGCTGTTGTGCTGTTGTTAAGATGTGTCCAACACTTTGCGACCCAATGGACTGTAGCCCACCAGGCTCCTTTATCCAGAGGATTTTCCCAGGCAAGGATACTGCTGTTTTCTTCTCCAGGGTGTTCCCTGACCCAAAGATCAAACTCGCTTCTCCTGATGCATCTCCTGCTTTGCAGGCAGGTACTTTACCACTGAGCCACCAGGGAAGCCCATGAGAGAGAGAGAGAGAGAGAGAGAGGGGGGGGGGAGCGAGAGGGGGGGAGCGAGGGGGGGGGAGCGAGAGGGGGGGAGGGGGGAAGGGGAGGGGGGAGGGGGGAAGGGGAGGGGGGAGGTGGGGAGGGGGGAGGTGGGGAGGGGGGAAGGGGAGGGGGGAGGTGGGGAGGGGGGAAGGGGAGGGGGGAGGTGGGGAGGGGGGAAGGGGAGGGGGGAGGGGGGAGGGGGGAAGGGGAGGGGGGAGGGGGGAGGGGGGAAGGGGAGGGGGGAGGTGGGGAGGGGGGAAGGGGAGGGGGGAGGTGGGGAGGGGGGAAGGGGAGGGGGGAGGGGGGAGGGGGGAGGGGGGCGAGGGAGAGAGAGCGAGGGGGAGAGAGAGTGAGCACGCGCGCGTGGGAGAGAGAGTGAGCACGCGCGTGCGAGAGAGCGCGAGCTGAAGATGGGGCTTCTCTGTTATAGTAGAAATTTAGTAGATGATTTCTTAAACTGAGAAAAACCAAGGATTAGCAGTATTAAACATGTTATTTAGAAATAAAGAAGCAGCTAAAAGAGATGAAAATGAGCACGTAGAATATCAGGAATGAGCCCACAGAATTTTTGGAAAGTAGTTATCACCATGAGGGGTACAGCGAACTTTTCTGTCGTTATAAGATTTACTTTCCCCTCCTCTATGCCAGTACTATTTGCAATTTATACATAAGTTTAAATAGAAAATATGAAGATTAGATTTTTAAAATGTAATGGATGGGGTCAGACTTTTTCAGAAATGGTAAAATTCAAAAAAAATTAAGAGCAGGATTGAACCATTTTAGGAACGTCTGTTAATTGCGTCACTTACAGCTTGTCTTTAAGTGATAAATTTCGGAAAGGCTTATTTTAGAAACTCTGAGTTCTAATTCTGATATTCACTCACTGTGGAATGTAGGGGTACAAGTCATTTCTCTGTCTCACTTTCTAAACCTAAGCCAGATTAGTTATGTCCTCTCTGTCTGGTATGGGGTTTTGTGAGGAAAAGAAGGAAAAAAGAGAGAAGGAGAGGAAGGATGAAGGAGCTTTGAAAAAATTGGAACTAAAACTACAAAAAAGAAAATATATGTACATCCATGCATGCTTGTATGTGTGTGTGTATTTATAAAAAACAATTATATATAAATATCCCTCCATCTTTCCCTCAGTATCCAAATGGTGAACAGATATAATCTATTATCAGAAAACATTACACACTGCTTTCTCAGGTATCCCTGAGCTTCTTATATATATATGTGGTAGTGGATCACAGAGTTGCTGACAGCCCAGAGGCAGGGGCCGGGTTCCTTACTGTTTGCACCAGAAGATGCGTTCAGCATTTTGACACAGTGGAGCCTCTGCTCCTGGATCCTGGTGGCCTCTCCTATGATCTGAGGCTGGGAAAACTCTCCTCCAAGGAGGACTATAAGAGAAAGAGGGGGTGGGTAGAGGACCCAGAACCAGCCCCCCAGTCTGCATGCAAATTCAACCTTCTCTATAAGGCGTCTACCTTTGTCCCTCAGGGAAAGGTGGTGGCTGATGTTGCCAAGAGCCAGGGTCTGAAGCACGTGGTGTACAGCGGCCTGGAGAACGTCAAGCGCCTGACAAATGGCAAGCTGGAGGTGCTGCACTTTGACAGGAAGGGAGAGGTGGAGGAGTATTTCTGGTCCATTGGCGTTCCCATGACCAGTGTCCGAGTGGCAGCTTACTTTGAAAATTTTCTTGGCCCATTGAAGCCAGTGAAGGCCTCTGATGGAGATTACTACACCCTGGGTACGTGGAGGGTTGTAGTGAAACTGCCCGGACACCAGCTTTCCCCCTGCCCAGCCCCCTATTCCCCTCCTTCCTCTCTCTGCATGCCGTCCGAGTGCTCGCTGTGTGGTTGGCTCTGGGTGAAGTGCTGACAGGGGCCCAATGTTGTCCTAGATTTCCCGGGGAGCTGGATCTTGGGCTGGAAACACCAAGGATTACACTTCCTGTCTCATCCAGCTGACACTCCTCATATAAGCAGTGAGCCATGTGGCCTCAGGCCTCAGTTTCCTCATGTCTAAGAGGAAAGTTGGACAAGATGACTTTCCCTTCTAGCTCATCTCCCTGCCCTTCTGTGGCTACAGGGAACACATTCTTCTCTTGACCTGGATCTCAGGGTCAGAATCCTGAGAGGGTCCATGGCCATACCATCCTGAGTGCACCTGAGCTTGTCTGATCTCAGAAGCTAAGCAGGGTCGGGCTGGTTAGTACTTGGATGGGAGAATCCTGAGAGAGACAGTGACTCCCTGGGAATGGGTTTCCAGCCCTGCCTGCAGAGTCTGGTTCCATAAGTCTGGTCTGGGGCCTGCAAGACTATAGTTCTAACCAGGATTCCTGGTAATTCCAGTGCTGCCAGTCCACTGGCCAGCACTCCCCTGCCCTTTGGGGACATTTTCTTTGCCCATAGTCCAGGGTGGTTCTGTAGAATGGAGGGAGTGTGAGAGAATCAGTGACTGCAAGTCAGTCATTCTTCCCTGGCACATAATTAAGACTTGTCAGGGACGTAACTAGTGGCAAAGCAGAACTGAGCTGGAGCCTGGAGCACCTGCCGCATGTCACAGATGACTTGGGTAATAGTTCAGCAAGTGACCAGATAAGTGTGTAGATGTGATACATCTCCTCACCGCCCTTCCCTTCTTCCTATGCCTCTACCAGATTTCAGAAGCCTGCACATATGACATTTCCCAGGTTCTAAGCTAGGATATTATAATCTATGAATTAGATTGGCCCTAGGTGAAGACGTGATGCTTTAAACTTCTGCTGGTACCCAGTCCCATCTGAGCTCCCCACGTTTGTAAAAGGAAATGGCACCCCACTCCAGTACTCTTGCCTGGAGAATCCCATGGATGGAGGAGCCTGGTGGGCTACAGTCCATGGAGTCTCAAAGAGTCGGACAGGACAGCGACTTCACTTTCACTTTCATTTTCTTTCACGTTTGTAAAACCCAGCCTCAGGTATCCCTGAGCCTCATCCTCTCCCTTCCGTCAAGCGCTGCCCCCTCCATAGGGAATAGCTCCCTGCCACCACCCCCCGCCTGCCCACACACACACCATCGGGCATATCGAACATTTACTGAGGACTTACTGGGTATTTGGTGTCTGTTTCATAGATGGGGAAACTGAGGCACAGATGGATTAGATTAACTTTGCCAAGATCAATAGTAAGGTAGAACCAGAACTTGAACTCTGGTAATCTGACTCCAGAACCATACTCTTTTCATGAAAAAAAAAAAAAAAAATCTTTTTTTTTTTGGTCACACCATGAGGCAAGTGGGATCTTAGTTCCCCAACCAGGGATTGAAATCATGCCCCCTGCGGTGGAATTGTAGAGTCTTAACCACTGTACCACCAGAGAATTCCAGAACTATATATATATATATTTTTCAGTCAATAAGAAATTTACTTGTTTTAAAAAAATCCAAATGCCAGCATTGTCCAGAAAAATTTAACAGATTTATAATTGTTATAAAGTTGAACTGCTAAAACTTGTTCACTGAAACATTCTGACATTCATTAATACTTTATGTCCTGCATTTATATAAAAAATTCACACACAAATGAAAATGGAAAAACTGCCAGTACCTGATTTCTGTCCCCTATTTTTCCACTTGCAATCATATACTTAGGTACCTTTTGACCCCATGGAAAAAAAATATCTAACGTTCAGAATTACCAATAGCAGGAAGAAGATAATTTTTTTTTTTTTTTAAAGAATGAAATGTTTACCATCTTAGTGGATTCTTAAGCACGTTCTCCACATATGCGGCGTGCTAGCTCATGTCTTATGGCATAACTGTGAAACGTTTGGCATAGATAGCACACAGGTTCAGTTCAGTTCAGTCGCTCAGTCGTGTCCGACTCTTTGTGACCCCATGAATCGCAGTACGCCAGGCCTCCCTGTCCATCACCATCTCCCGGAGTTCACTCAGACTCACGTCCATCCAGCCATCTCATCCTCGGTCGTCCCCTTCTCCTCCTGCCCCCAATCCCTCCCAGCATCAGAGTCTTTTCCAATGAGTCAACTCTTCACATGAGGTGGCCAAAGTACTGGAGTTTCAGCTTTAGCATCATTCCTTCCAAAGAAATCCCAGGCTTGATCTCCTTCAGAATGGACGCGTTGAATCTCCTTGCAGTCCAAGGGACCCTCAAGAGTCTCCTCCAACACCACAGTTCAAAAGCATCAATTCTTCGGCGCTCAGCCTTCTTCACAGTCCAACTCTCACATCCATACGTGACCACAGGAAAAACCATAGCCTTGACTAGATGGACCTTAGTCGGCAAAGTAATGTCTCTGCTTTTGAATATACTATCTAGGCTGGTCGCAACTTTTCTTCCGACTTTTAATTTCATGGCTGCAGTCACCATCTGCAGTGATCTTGGAGCCCCCCAAAATAAAGTCTGACACTGTTTCCACTGTTTCCCCATCTATTTGCCATGAAGTGATGGGACCGGATGCCATGATCTTCGTTTTCTGAATGTAGAGCTTTAAGCCAACTTTTTCACTCTCCTCTTTGACTTTCATCAAGAGGGTTTTTAGTTCCTCTTCACTTTCTGCCATAAGGGTGGTGTCATTTGCAGTTCTGAGGTTATTGAGATTTCTCCTGGCAATCTTGATTCCAGCTTGTGTTTCTTCTAGTCCAGTGTTTCTCATGATGTACTCTACATATAAGTTAAATAAGCAGGGTGACAATATACAGCCTTGACGCACTCCTTTTCCATGGAACCAGTCTGTTGTTCCATGTCCAGTTCTAACTGTTGCTTCTTGACCTGCATACAGATTTCTCAAGAGACAGGTCAGGTGGTCTGGTATTCCCATCTCTTTCAGAATTTTCCACAGTTGATTGTGATCCAGACAGTCAAAGGCTTTGGCATAGTCAATAAAGCAGAAATAGATGTTTTTCTGGAACTCTCTTGCTTTTTCGATGATCCAGCGGATGTTGGCAATTTGATTTCTGGTTCCTCTGCCTTTTCTAAAACTAGCTTGAACATCAGGAAGTTCACGGTTCATGTATTGCTGAAGCCTGGCTTGGAGAATTTTGAGCATTACTTTACCAGCATGTGAGGTGAGCACACAGGTTAGTGTCTTCAAAAAGGCCAACAAGATAGGCCTCAGTTGCCTTCTGCAAAGCACCAATAACTGCACTCTGGAAGCGCAGATCTGTTTTGAAGTCCTGAGCGATTTCCCACACCAGATGCTGGAAGGGGAGTTTGCGAAGTTCAGTGGACTTCTGATGACGTCTAATTTCACGGAGGCCTGTAAAGATGAGGTTTCTTCACCCCTCCAGTAGAGGGCGCATTCTTGGGAGCAGCTTTTGTAGTGAGTTGCTTCCTCGGTCGGAGAAGGCAATGGCACCCCACTCCAGTACTCTTGCCTGGAAAATCCATGGACGGAGGAGCCTGGTAGGCTGCAGTTCATGGGGTTGCTAAGAGTCGGACATGACTGAGCGACTTCACTTTCACTTTTCTCTCTCGTGCATTGGAGAAGGAAATGGCAACCCACTCCAGTGTTCTTGCCTGGAGAATCCCAGGGACAGCGGAGCCTCGTGGGCTGCCGTCTCTGGGGTCACACAGAGTTGGACACGACTGGAGTGACTTAGCAGCAGCAGCAGCTTCCTCACTGCTTTACCGCTGGTTGATTTGCCTACATACGAGCCATGGTATAGAGACCTCCTTACTTAACCCTTTCTCCTTTGGCTGGAGCTAAGTGAGCTAGAGGTGACGCTGGCCGGCTGCGAACAGAATTCTTTTTGGTAAAGAACCATATTTTTACCACTGTCCCTTAGCACCTTTTAAACTCAGCCCAAGAACTTCAATCTTCAAATAAAAGCAAACCTCAGAGTCAGAATAGACTTCATTCTGAATGCCTCAAAAACAGAGACTGCTTTTTTACAATTATAATGTATAATTTAGAATATAATTTATTTATAAACTTATATATCTTATTATAATTTGTTTATAATTTATTTACATTCATACATTTATATATTTTATAATTATAATTTGTTTATAATTTATTCATATTTATAAATTTATATATAATTATAACATATGCAGAGGAATGAGCAGACATTTTGCCTACCCAGATATCAGGTAGGAGGTTAATTTTGTTGCAAAAAGACAAACTGTGACATTTAGTTCCTGGCTGGTAAACCTTAAGTCACTTTTACACTGGACTGGAATTCAGAGACCTTGACTCTTGTTCTGGCCTGTTGTTTCCTAACTGTAAAGCACTGGGTGAGTCAATAGACTTAGATTCTTCAGTTTAAAAAATGGCAGTGCTGGGGCTAGATCGCGTCCACATTGGGTTCCAGTCTCAGGAGTGTGGGCTTCCGGGAATCTGTGAGAGGCTATGCCCACCTGTAGGAAGGGCACAGAATTCGGAGTGATGGATGAGGGCTTGAGTTCCCTTCTGCTGCTTGCTGGCTGAGTAACTCAGGCAACTCCCTGATTTTGCTATGTTTCAAGGCTGTTTTGAGGATTAAACCAGCCAATATGTTTGCTAACTGATTCATTCAATAAATATTTGAAGGCCTCCTACGTGCCAGTGACTTAGTTCACTTTACTGGGGATTCAGTAATAAACCACTCAAAGCAGACAAAGGTCTGCCCTCATTAAGCTCATATTCTGGTCGAGGAGGTGGATGACAGAGAAGCATAATAGAGAAGTAAAACATATTATATGTTAGAAAGCGATAACTGCTCTAAAAAAATAAGGCTGAGTAAAGTGTATGTGGAGTGGTAGCAGTAAGCGAGGTATGTGGAATTTAAATTAGGTGATTGGTGGGCTTTGAGAAGGTGACATCTGAGCAACTTCTGATAGAAGTAACTAACTGGCTTTGTGAATATTCAGGGGAAGACATTTTCAGGCAGACAGAACAGACAGTGTGTTTGGATCAGAGCAGGTTGGGGGGTTAGGGAGAGGGGAGTAGGAGGTGAGGCTGGAGCTAGTAAAGGGTCTGGTCCTGTAAGTCAAGGTTTTTCTCCAGAGAGACACACAGAGCCATTGAAGGGGTCTGGGCAGATATGACATGAGCTAACTTTAGTTTTTACAGAATCACTCTGACTTTTGTGTTGAAAAGAGCCTGTGGAAGGGCAAGAGTGGAATTGGAAATAAGGGGCCCAACTTTGCAATAATCCAAGTCAGAGATGGTGGTGTCTTTGTTGTTCAGCCGCTGAGTTGTGTCTGATTCTGCGACCCCATAGACTACAGCACACCAAGCTTCCCTGTCCTTTGCTGTCTCCCAGAGTTTGCTCAGATTCATGTGCATTGAATTGGTGATGCCATCTAACCATCTCACCCTCTGCCGCCTTCTTCTTCTCCTGCCCTCAATCTTCCCCAACATCAGAGTCTTTTACGAGTTAGCTCTTCTCAGATGGTGGCTTAGACTAGGGTAATGCCAGTGAGGATGGTGAGAAGTCTTCAAATTCTGGACACTGTGAATACGACTACAAAAAAAAATGGATCTGGGGTGGGAGACAAATGTCAAGGTTGACTCTAAGATTTTTAACTTGAGCAACTAGAATCAGAGTTGCCATTAACTGAGAAGGAAGTCTGTAGCAGAAGCAGGTTGTCCAGGAATTCATTTTGGGGCACAGTGAGTTTCTAATGTCTATTAAACATTCAAGTAAGGATATTGAGTAGGACATGGGGCAAATGCATCTGGAGCTGAACAGAGATATTGGGCTTTTTGCACAGAAGATGCTTAGTAAATGGTAGTGTTTTTTTTTTAATCAATATGCAGGTATTATGATATTTTCTCAAACAAACCTTATAACTGTGTAGATGGTAGCGACTCAGTGTTACATGGTGCTCCCATACCTTTTGTTTAACTGGTTGATTAATTCAGATTGATGGGACCTACCAAGGATGTGATGTAATTAGCTCTTTTTATCTTTTTATTTTTTAAACTAGCACTACCTATGGGGGATGTACCAATGGATGGTATCTCGGTTGCAGATATTGGAGCTGCTGTCTGCAGCATCTTTAATTCTCCAGAGGAGTTTGTGGGCAAGGCCGTGGGTCTCAGTGCAGAAGCGCTGACTATACAGCAGTATGCTGATGTTCTGTCCAAGAGTTTGGGGAAAGAAGTCCGAGACGCGAAGGTGAGTTTCTAAGAAACATAAACATGATCACAAGAGGTCACATCCCACTAACTTACAAATTCTGGGAGATTTTTCACAGATTTGGGCAGGGTTGAGCTGAGGCTGTTGGAAGAAATTGGAGAGGATTCCTGTTCTATGAATCTGTCTTCATCTGTTGGTGCATCTGAATCCTACCCTTAAGACTTTATTGCTTTGGCTTCAGGTTAATCAGCTTATTAAAGTACAATTCCTTTTGGGTGGAAAGAACTTAGACTTTGAAGACCAAGGTACAACATTCTCATATACACCATCCTCCCCTCCCCTCCCAGGGACTCATTGCTGATCAGGCCAGTGTGCCAGAGTTGGCCAGCCTCAGGCAAGGCACTTAGCCTTTCTGAGCTGTGGCCTCCTCATTTAAAAAGTGGATGAGAGCATCTATCTGGGGAGTTTTGTGAAAATTAGGATATATTTAGAGAGCTTAGCTTAGTGTTTGGCATATAACAAGCATAACTCAAGGACCTGTTATATACCTGGTGCTACCTTTGAGGACGTCACAGCAGAGTTGGGGTGAAAATTCTCACTCACATGAAGTCACAGTGATCAAACAAGAGCAGAGCGCTGTGGTGCTTGACTGTGTTGCCCACACTCTCTGCTCTATGGGCGGTCAGAGAGGGTAGGAGAAGGCTTCACCGAAGAAGTAGCTTTGAGGTGGTCCTTGAGTCTGGGCAAGACTGCGAATGGGTGGAGGGAGCAATAGAGCTGGCCTAAGTTCTAGAATCAACAGGAATGAACCGGAGGCAGTCTGGGGAAGTGAGCAAGTCCCGGCTCTGCCCTTATCCCTCTGGGGACTCTTGGAAAGTTACTTAACTTCTCCATGGTTGTGTGTGCGTGTTCAGTCATGTCTGACTCTTTGCGACCCCCTGGACTGTAGCCCGCTAGGTTCCTCTGTCCATGGGGATTCCCCAGGCAAGAATATTGGAGTGGGTTGCCTTTCCCTTCTCCAGGGGATTTTCCTGACCCAGGGATGGAACCCATGTCTCCTGAGTTTCCTGCATTGGCAGGTGGATTCTTTACCACTGAGCCACCTGGGAAGCAGACTTAACCTCTCCAGCCTCCCTTTGTTCATATGTTAAAGAAGATTATTACACCTGCCATAGGCTTGTCGCGAGGATGTGGTGAGTCCCATGTGGGAAAGGCTAGCATTGGGTCTGGCATTTAGTAAGCCCTCGATAACTAACTGGGTTGGAATGGCCTGGGCTTGAGTGTGGCCACAATAGACCTTTTATAGAGAAGTGAGGGCAATGGTTCAGCCTGAGTGCTTCCAGATATTTCTCCAAGCAGCTCTTGTCAGAGGACGGAGAGAGAAGAGTGTTTGTGAGAAGGAAGTGTGCGTCTGTGTGTGCCTGGCCTGGACACTGTTGCAGCTGAAAGGAGGACCCTCCCTCCCCTCAAGCTGGCACCAACTAGCGCGGCTCTCTGCCCCTCCTGACTGCTGCTCTCCCCTCTGTGAAAGGAGAGTGTGGTCTGGGCGGTTTCTCAGGCTCTGCCCAGCACTGACATTTCTCCAGAGTAGAGAGAGTCCCTTCCTCTTTACAGAGTTGAGTCTGCTTTTGCAAATTAGGATTGATTGGAACACACGCACACTTTTGTGTATTGCCTCTGGCTGGTTTCAGGATACACTGGTAGATCTGAGTAGCTGTGACAGAGACCATATGGCCCGAAAGCCTTAAATATTTATATCTGGCCCTTCAAGAGTAAGTTTGGTGAACCTGCTCTAGAATGTTTCCTAGAGTTAGGGGCAGAGGGTTGATTCTCATTTTCATCTGCAGCTCTTGGGCCAGTGAATCTTGGGAGGCTCTCTAGACTCCCAGTTCACCTCAGGTACTGGCTCTGTGTGGAGGCTGACAGATATTTTGAGGAGAAAACTATTGTAGGTATCAATCCAGCTATAAAACCACATTTGGGGATCTCACTGAAAACCACTCAAATTTCATGGAGAAAATGTTACTCCCAAGCCCAAGAAG
This sequence comes from Ovis canadensis, assembly GCF_042477335.2. Classification (NCBI taxonomy): domain Eukaryota; kingdom Metazoa; phylum Chordata; class Mammalia; order Artiodactyla; family Bovidae; genus Ovis; species Ovis canadensis. The sequence goes on along the minus strand of NC_091245.1, from coordinate 204,456,724 downwards.
TCACCACTCATTCAAAAGATGGACTTATGAGAACATCTGCAAAGTCATCTATCCCTGGGTCCAAATTTACTATTTAGTGACTGACCCCTCTCCCAGTGCTTTGCGTTTGGGTCTTGTATTCGTTTTGTCTGTGGGGTCTGAACTCTGTAAAGAAGGGGCTGCTGCTGCTAAGTCGCTTCAGTCGTGTCCGACTCTGTGCGACCCCATAGATGGCAGCCCATCAGGCTCCCCCGTCCCTGGGATTCTGCAGGCAAGAACACTGGAGTGGGTTGCCATTTCCTTCTCCAATACATGAAAGTGAAACGTGAAAGTGAAGTCGCTCAGTTGTGTCTGACTCTTCTCGACCCCATGGTCTGCAGCCCACCAGGCTCCTCCATCCATGGGATTTTCCAGGCAAGAGTACTGGAGTGGATTGCCATTGTCTTCTCTGAAAGAAGAAGGGGAGGAAGGTGACCAGTGTGGGCGTATGGTGTGTGTGCATTCATTTCAGAGTACTGGGTAGACATTGTTTGGGATGGCTCAGGATTGTCCAAGCATCTCTCAGTCACATAATAGGTTTCTGACGGCTCTGGATACAAGAAGTTGTTTCACAATGCAGCAGAAACTTCTCTGGCACGCAGAATTTTATGGGATTAGAAACTGGAAGTTTTACAGAATGGTTAATGCTGTTCTTAGAAACTAGTGTGACTTAAAGCCACTGGTGCTGGTCTGGAGTAGAAAAAGGCCTGCAGGCTGCGGTACTCTGGGGAAGGATGCATGTGGCCACAAGGTGGCGCTCCAGCCCTGGCAGTCTGACTTTCCCTGTCTGTTCAGAAGGTCGCTGTTTGCTTAATTACTTCATGACTACCCCCTCACCCCCCGACCCCACTCCTGAACTCCCCAGAATAAACTCCCATCAGAAACTCTGATCTGGCTGAAGCTGCCCGTCTAACTCCAAAAGGGACACTGTTTTCTCAGAAAAGTGAGACACAACAGAGCAAATCTCTTTTCTTCAAAAACCTGCAGAAAAGAATCCCTTATTTTCCTGAGGAATATTAGTTACCAAAGTTACAGGATGAGACAGTAACCCAAGGAGACAGACATTTTAGAAGTCATCTTCCATGCTTCTTTGATAGTGTTCTATTTTCAAACTCACTAAAATTTAAAAATGTTTTCTGATTTCAAAAATTATAAATGCTTACAGCAGAAAATACAGAAAATTATTTTTAAAAAGAATATAAAAGTCACATTGTTTAATCTATCAGAGATAGTAACGGTTAAGATTTGTACATTTTCTTCTAGTCTTTTTCCAATATATATGTAATAAAATTACAACAACATGCTAAGTACCATTTTGGATCTGGCTTTTTCACTTGACATTAAATTATGAGCATATATTTCTATTCAACTTTTTAAAAAATATTGACTGCATGATATTTCTAGTGTAGATGTACCATAGTTACCATAGTTTATTTTACCATTCCTCTATTTTTTGGATATGCAGATTGTTCTTGATTTTTCATTATTATAAATGGCATGACAGTCATTGTTTGATATGAGTTTGCACCTGTTTCATTATTCTAAGACCAGATAGAGGTTAGAGTTTTCTGAGCGAGGTTAGAGTTTATTGCTGGAGGCTAAAGACTGATTATATTGGATCCAATAGTTAGAAATGTTCTTAATGGGAATCCCATGGTGGTCCAGTGGTTAGGGCTCTGAGCTTCTCCTGAAGTGGGCAAGATTTTGATCCCTGGTCAGGGAACTAAGATTCTACATACCATGTGGTGTGGCCAAAAAAAAGAAGAAAGAAAGAAAGAAATGGTCTTAGTTGATGCAGATGGCGTCACTATAGATCCACTTAATGTCAGAAGGGTTTTGCAGAGGGTGACAGAGGGTGGCTCAGTGGGTATGTGATGAGCAGTGTTTGTTGGGCCTGGCTCTGGCAGAGGCTGCATGGCTGAAATTCAGATGTTTGTTTCCCATCAGGAGGGAAGGATGGAGAATCTAGTGCCTTGATGCTTCATGGAGGGCTTGATGGGTTGAAGATCTCAAAGGAATGCTGAGGAATCCCAGGAGGAAATGTATATAAAAACCAGTCAGATAAAGGGGCTATACACCCATGGTACCTTATCCCAAGTGCTTGTGGCCAGAAACAATTCAGCTTTCAGAATCTTTCAGCTTTTAGATGGGTTATGTCTACACACACTATGTAACATCACCATCAGGGGCTGGGGCAGGACCCTATAAGCAAACATATCAATATCTCTGCAGAGAAAGACAGGGAAATTTCCACTAAACAGGATGAAGACTATAAATAACTTCTCATAAGTTTAGATAAGGTTTTGCCCCTAAATTAGTTCAGAAAAGTCAGTATGTTGCCAAATTGCCCATGAAAAAAACTTCAGTGTTTCTTGGGCCTTGGGATTAGGCGAAAGAATTGTGAATTTGTATCATCATGAAGGTGAACAAGTTCTTCTCCAACTGTTTTAAAAGAGGGCTATAACATTTCCTGTTGTTTCTTTTCTTTCTTTCTTTTTTAACTTGTTCTTAAAAGATCACCCCAGAGGCTTACGAGAAGCTGTAATTTCCTGGAGCAAAGGAAATGGCCGACATGGGTCGTTTCTATCAAATGAAGCCAGACCGTGACATCAAGCTCACCCACCGACTGAATCCCAAAGTCAAAAGCTTCAGCCAGTTCATCTCAGAGAACCAGGCAGCCTTGAAGAGCTCCTAAACTGTTCACACAGGCCTCTGAGAACACAGAGTCCTTCCTCCCAGATCCTGGTCTTCTCTTGAGCACTAAATCTATGTTTATAGAACAGATAACTTAGAATACAGTTGTTATACCCTGAAGGCTTCCCTGGGTTGGGAGTGGGGCGGGGGCGGGGGCGGCGGTAGGACGCTGCAGAGCTGATTGAGGAAGTAATTGACCCACATGTAACGTTCCAGCTGCTCATAAACATGGCACACCTGTCAGGTTAAGTGAGACGCTCCCAGCCTGCCACCCTTTGTAGTTCTCTCTTCCCAACAGCCAGGCTGCCTTGGAAGTCTCTGGCCTGAGCAACTTGGAGCTCCTTCCCTTTCACAAATCAGTGGGGATGGGGAGACCCTCAGCTCTTTCCTTCATAAGTGACCTTGAGGCCTGTCTCTGAAACTCCCCTAGACAACTCCGGTTTTTTCAAGCGCGTTGTCACTTCTCCATGAGGTTGTAAGTGATTTTAATTTTCTTAAAAATCTTTGTAGAGGGTTTTCTGGGGAACTCGGTGTTCAGGGAACAAGTGTTGGAAATTCAGTTTTGCTTGAAGGTTGGAAGCTCGTCTCTGATTCAGTCATTGAATCAGCTGTTGAATCATCACTCAGTTACTCGTCTTTTCATTCACCCACCCCTCGTTTATCCATCCCACAGTTTTCTTTTCAGCGCCGGCACCAACGTTACGTCTGTGGGCCTTGCTCCCCTCCTGTTTTCTTATTGGCGTGGTCCACTCTCCAAAGGCTGCCACGGCCCCTTTTCAGTTTGTGCTTGGGTTTATGTCATGCCAGGGCAAGAGCGGGGCTATGTCACCTCTTAGCGACAGGTGAAGCCCAGAGCCTCTGCAGTGCATAAAGTCCAGGAGCTTGAGACGATGTCTGGCAGAAGGTGGTAAAGTGGAAAAAGAGGTGATGAAAGTGCCCCCAGGGCGTCCTTTCCTGTTTCTGGCTTAGCATTTTTCTATCCCATATTGTAATTGTCTTACTCAATAGCCTTCCTCTTGGCTGTGAGAGACTTGGACCCCTTTTTACCCCAGCACCTGGCACATGGTAGGCGATCAATAAATGTTGATTGACTAAATGTGTGAATAAAGTTAACTGATCATACCGTTACAAGAAAAGGGAAATAAATAGGTGCATGGGTTGGAGAGTGGTGAGAACCAGCAACTGATACTTAAAGCGCAAGAGGCTGTCCACGTCCGGGAGAGGGCCTGACCCCTACTACTCTGCGGCAAGTAGTGGATGGGGCCGAGCAAGGGCAGGGTGGCGGTGCCTGTGTGAAAGGACACAGTGGCCTGGGACCTGGCTCAGAAGAGGACGCTCAGCAATGCCAAACGTCAGCCTATTTGTCTCTTAAGGCATCCAGTGGTGTTTGTTGAAAATGATGGAGGTTATTGCAGACAAATTTTGATTCCTAAGGGGAAATCAGTCAGCTTGAGGACCATGCTCCTTTCTGAAGGGCACTCTCCTTATTCCCCAAGTGATCAACTCGATTTGGCCTAAGCTATCAACCCTGAGAAACGGGTCTGGATAAATTTCTGAAACAGGAAAAGAAAAACAAAGCCCTCAACTAAAAGTAGGTGGCTTATTACTCGTCTGCTGGGCCAGGCAGGAAGAATGGCCACTGCTTCCTAAATAAACCTCAGCATCCCCTGAATGGAAGGGTCTGTAGGCCAGTGGACCCCCTGGGTCCCCTGTGTGTTCACTGGGGTGGCAGGTTGGTTCTTTTAGCCCTTGGGACAAGGCTAGGGTAACTCTGGGTCAGCCCCACTCTTGATCCTGGAAAGCCCAAGAAACCCATTCTGGGTTTAAAGTATTTATTTATTTATTTGGCTGTACAGTTGCAGTACGTAGGATCTTTGATCTTTTTTGCAGCATGTGGGATCTTTAGTTGCGACATGCGAGCTCTTAGTTGCAGCATGTGGGATTTAGTGCCATGACCAATGATAGAACCTGGGTCCCCTGCATTGGGAGTGTGGAGTTTTAGCCACTGGACCACCAGGGAAGTCCCGCTTTGTGGATTTAGAAGCAAACTTTACAGTGGCTGATCTGAAACAAGTCTGCCTTTTAGAGATCTTGTTTGCGTCTCCATCTCACACAATCAATAAAGGGAAAGAGCTGTTAATGTTGGTCTAAAACATTTTAACATTTGTGGATAGTAGATGAGGAACTCTACCACCACCCCTGCCCCATTCCTGCTACGATCTCCAAGCCTATGGAGAGAAAAGCTTCCCTTCCAAGTTTCTCAGAGGAGAGACTTGGGGACCCACAAGAGGCACAGCAGGTGGAAATGAGCTATGCACCACAGGAAATGCAACCACTCTCTGTGGTCCAAGGAATGGGGTGGGTGGGGGTGAGGGTGGAGGTGCAGGAACAGAAGGGGTGCAGGGGGCGGTATCTCTCTGTGATTCTATAAATGTTCCTAGAAACGTTGGCTATAAAGTCACACAATGCTGGGTTTGACTCCTGTCTGTGCCACTGACTAGTTGTGTGGATTTGGCTTCAGCTTCCCCATCCTCACAGGTGCTGCTGGACTCTGGCTACAAGATTAAAAGTGGAAAAAGCACTTTGGATAGTCTTTGGCAGATAGTCAGTGCTCAATAGTTATTATTGAGAAAAATTCCTGCCCTCATCCCCTTTGGGCTTCCCTGGTGGCTCAGATGGTAAAGAATCTGCCTGCAATGCGGGAGATCCAGGTTTGATCCTTGGGTCTGGAAGATGCCCTGGGGAAGGAAATGGCAACCCACTCCAGCATTCTTATCTGGAGAATTCCATGGACAGAGGAGGCTGGCGGGCTACAGTCCACGGGGTTGCAGAGTTGGACATGACTGAGTGACTAACACTCAACCTTCTTCATATAGCACTCTGAGTTCTGAGGTACCTATGGGATACTCTGGGTCATGCCCTAACCTGCCAGGCACTCGTGGCCTGCCGGAGTGCAGATTCATCTCGCTCTCCCAGCCGGTCTGGTCCCTGCTGCCATCTCCCTTTATCCACCACTAGATGGCAGGATGAGTCTAGCATCTAGCATGGGAAAGGTTTCTGCAATCTCATCCAAACTGGCTTCTTCACCAGCATCCATTCTCCTGCCCAGGGGACACTTCCAACTCTGATGTCCCATCAAACTGCACAAGGGGCAGAGACAATTCCCCGAAAGGAATTCAGGACACTGTTAGGAAAAGGAAGTGTCTACTGGGCCAAACACTGTGCACTCTCCAAAGCAGCTGTTCCCTGGCAAGAGTCAGCTCCTGGAGTCCTCGCAGAAGTGAGCAGGAAGGCAAGAGCATAGACTTTAAAACACCCCCGAGTATAAGCTGTTAGAATATTCCTGAAGGGTTATTGAGCTAACGGTTGCAAGAGGACTAAAAATGTGCACACCCTTTGACTTGGCAATGCTTCTAGGAAACTATTTTAGGTAAATAAACACAAATACAGATAACAATTAAATTTCCAGGCTTTTATATGAAACTGTTGCTCATGAGTGAAAAAATGGAAATAAGCTAAATGTTCAGCATTAAAGGAATGGATAATTACTGAATAGTTTTAAAGTTCCCTTAAATTTTAAATTCCTAAAAGCTAGAATTTGTAAATAATTTTATGTTTCAAGTGAAAACTGTTGGACTTCCCTGGTGGCCCAATGGTTAAGACTCTGTTTCTAATGCAGGGGGTCCCAGGTTTGATCCCTTTTTGGCAAATTACGATCCCATATCTGCACAGTGTGGCAAAAAAAAGAGAAAATACTGTATGTAAAATAATGTTATACCTAGCTTAATTCCCTTTGTGTAAAGTATGCAAGTATATGGTAAAATATTGAGAGGAAAACCACCAGGACATTAAAAGTGGTTTTCATTGAACAGTGAGATTTTGGTTGGTTTCTGCTTTCTCCTTTTAAGTTTTCCCTTTTTTCCAGGTTTCTGTAATTAAAATGTTAATTAGACATTAAAATTTTATGTAAAAAAGTTCCTTTTAAAGTTTAACAAATATCATAGATGATCTTAATTCTTCCTTATGTTATGACAACTATAATAATTGTTATTTACTATGTACTAGCCACTCGGAGAAGGCAATGGCACCCCACTCCAGTACTCTTGCCTGGAAAATCCCATGGATGGAGGAGCCTGGTAGGCTGCAGTCCATGGGGTCTCGAAGAGTCTGACACGACTCAGCGACTTCACTTTCACTTTTCGCTTTCCTGCATTGGAGAAGGAAATGGCAACCCACTCTGGTGTTCTTGCCTGGAGAATCCCAGGGATGGGGGAGCCTGGTGGACTGCTGCCTATGGGGTCGCACAGAGTTGGACACGACTGAAGTGACTTAACAGCAGCAGCAGCCCCTGTGATAGGAGCTGTATGAACATTCTTGCACTAAATCTTTACACAAACACTATAAACAAGATTATCTTCTCATTTTACAGACAAAGAAACATATTTTGAAGAGTTTAGGTAATTTGCCCAAAGTGACACATTGCTAGGTGGCAGAGCCAGGATTTAAATTGAGGTTTGTATGTATGCAAAGTCTGTGAGCTGTCCTGCATATCAGGACTTTGATCAATGCAATTCTCAACTTAAGAAATAACTGGAAAAAAAAAAAAGAAATAACTGGGTCATCAAATTCATTCAGAATTTAGTTGTTTGGAATTTGGGGCATATTTTTCTCTTAGAAATACTGTCAATGCTAACCCACAACACTGTATAAAGACCAACCTCCAAAACTGATGAAACCACATTTACTCGTTTACTGTTGAACTGTGGTGTTGGAGAAGACTCTTGAGAGTCCCTTGGACTGCAAGGAGATCCACCAGTCCATTCTGAAGGAGATCAGCCCTGGGTGTTCTTTGGAAGGACTGATGCTAAAGCTGAAACTCCAGTACTTTGGCCACCTCATGCGAAGAGTTGACTCATTGGAAAAGACTCTGATGCTGGGAGGGATTGGGGGCAGGAGGAGAAGGGGACGACCCAGGATGAGATGGCTGGATGGCATCACAGACTCGATGGACGTGAGTCTGAGTGAACTCCGGGAGTTGGTGATGGACAGGGAGGCCTGGCGTGCTGTGATTCATGGGGTCGCAAAGAGTTGGACACGACTGAGCGACTGAACTGAACTGAACTGTGAAACCACAACTTTTGATAAGGTGTTTCTTGCTAACTCTTTCTCCCAGATGTACAAGCAAGTGAGTATTGAAACTAATATTGGGGTGAAGACGAGGCAGTACTTGGGGATGTCATGAAAAGGCTGTCTCAAACTGTATGTGTGAAATAAGAGAAAGCAGACTCAAGGTGTGACCCAGGGTACAGCAAAAGCCATCACGTCTGGATGGCTGACTGTGTGAAGGCATCCAGGAGAGGAGGGGTGGGCCTAAGGGCCAAAGCCCAGCCTAGAAGCCTGGGAACCCTCAGGAGGGCTGGCTGTGTCAAATCCAAATGTTTCCTGGAGCCAGGCAGGTAAATTTATGAAGCAGCCAGATGTAACACAATAAAGGACACGAAACCACAGCAGTGAGAGCTTGGGTGACCCAACTACAGGGGTTAAGAATAGAATTTAGGAGAAACACAGTGCCACCAAGCATCATTGCTTCAACTGTTCCTAACATGATGGTTTTCTGACTTTAGGGCTTAATAGCTAAATCTTCCTATTTTGTGGAAGGAGAGGTACCTGGTGAGGCTGTAAGGACAGACAGGAAGCAAGGAGCAGGAACAAGACTCTGGGGTCCCCGGTTTGTCAATGGGGAAAATGTCAAAGGCAAGGACTGTGGGCATCAGGGAGGAGCTTGTTGGCAGCAACTGCTCCTGTTTGTATGTCATTACAAATGAAGCTTTCTCTCATTGCTTCCAGCAAAATTTGGCCGTGGGGGAAGAGAAAGAAGAAAGGAATTAACATTTGTTGAGAGCCACACAGTTTCATAATCATCTCATTTAAGTCTTATTATCTCCCTGAAAAGTTGGTGTATGTGGCAAGTCTAGCTAGATGTTTACCAAACCTGTTTCCTCATCTTCCTGGGCACGCGCAGCTGGACCTCATTTCTAAGTGTTCTCTGCAATTCATTGCAGTGATGAATGGATGCTAGCCTGCAAGTGGAAGGGATGCGGTGTGTTTCTAGGCCCAGCAGAAAGCCTTCCACTGCCATAGTCCTACATTGTCTCCCACCTACCTTTGGCTGGACATCTACAAGGCTGGTGACTTGAAAGCCATGCTTAGAAAACGGTGAAGTCAGATAAAGAAAGGATGCAGGCACCTATCTCCTCTCTCTCGAAGAGCAGCCCAGAGACTAGGAAAACCTTTTGTGGACTTTATGAGCATCAGAAATCAGTTTCTATAATGTTAGAGCCAATGAACTCTAACTCTGTGTGTGTGTGTGTGTTTGTGTATCACAGCCATTAGCATTGCTTTAACCAATACAGCATTTTAAACACCCATTTTACAGAGAAGTAAAATGAAGGTCAGAGAAGTCAACTAATTTGCCTAAGGTCACACTGAAAATGAAAGAAGTTGAACCCAGGTTTATCCTGTTCCCGAGCCCAGATTCTTTCTATAAAAACATACTGTTTCCAAGAGAAACGATAAATGCCACAGTCATAATTTGTGATTTTGTATCTTATTTTAACCAGCACTCCCACCCCCCAAATCTGATGGGTGCCTCCAAAATGCAAGCGAGTGGGAAGAAATCATGTATGACTCACCAAGATCTCGCTCTCCCATCAAGTTGTAGAAGGGGCAAGGCACAGGCAGCTCCCGGGTCTTTCTCCTGAAAGCCAGGCCGGCAGCTGGCAGAGCAGCGTGGGGCCTGACAATCCCAGGGAGGTTTTTCCATTCCCAATAGTGCTCTCGCTTGGTCCTCTTGTTCATTAACATCTGTGTCCCCTCCAATCTGGGCTCTGGCTTGAACTCTGTGAACTGCTCAAAGAGGCTCTTGCTACCTCTTTGTTCAGACAGACAATGGTTGCAGTAACAAAGAGGAAAATCAGATGCAGGTGAAAGTTTATTTTTAACGTTTCCAAGGCCAAATGGGGATTTCACATGAAAATCAGAACCCTCACTTCCGCCTGCTCTCTCTGAAAGTGGCTGGGGTGCTTTGGGCTGGCCAGGACTCCAACATGCTTAGATCTTTTCCAAGCAAGTGCACCATGGATGAGGTAGATGGTTCAGTCTTTCTGGGGCCTTCGTTTGGCTAGAAATAGACATTTTGTTTGAAGATGGTGTTCAGCTTTGGCTGACAGAATGTGATAAGCCTAGGAAAGCAGGCATGCTGCTCTGGCCACCCAAATACGTGAGGTTTCTTTACATTTTAGTCAAGTCAGAAGGCTGAAAAAAATGTGTAAGAACGTGAAAATTCTTGGAAATCACTAGATGAAAAGCTCCGTTCGGAGTGGGCCCCTAACTCATCCCTCCTCTGTGGCTCCCCTAGAGGCCTGCAGGGAGCAGAGGCTGGGAGGCTCCTGGGAGAAACATGAAGGGCCATCAGAAGTAGCTCTTTAGGGCACACCCACATTGTGCAAAGAACTCGACTGTGTTGCCTCCTCATGTCATCTCAGGAGGTAAGAGTCATCGTCAGCTGTGCTTGATCAATGAGGGGACTGGCTCTGAGCGGTGATGAGTCAGACCAGTAGTTGCAGAGCACACCTAGGATTATATGACTCCAAACTCACATCTTTGGGCAATTGTCTACAGCAAAGGAGGCAAGAATATAGAATGACTGCAAAAACAATCTCTTCAGCAAGTGACGTTGGGAAAGCTGGATAGCCGTGTGTTAATCAATGAAATTAGAACACACCCTCACACCATCTACACAAATAAACTCAAAATGGTTTAAAGGCCAAAATATAAGACGTGACAACATAGAAGAGAATGTAGGCAAAACATTCCCTGACGTAAATCTTAGCAATATTTTCTTAGATGGGTCTCCCAAGGCAAAAAAATAAAAGCAAAAATAAACAAATGGGACTCCTACTCAAAAGCTTTTGCACAGCAAAGAAATCATCAATAAGTTGAAAAGATGACCTACAGATTGGGAGAAAACCTTTGCAGACAATGCAAACGATAGGGGTTAATATTCAAAACATACGAACAGCTCATACAACTCAATATAGAAAACAAACAAACACAAACACAAAAACAAGTCCCAACAACCCAATCAAAAAGTATGCCAAAGACTTAAATAGACTTTTTCCAAAGAAGACATACAAGTGGCCAATAGGCACATGAAAAGATGTTCAACATGGCTAATTATTAGAGAAATATAAAGTAAAACCACAATGAGGTGTCACCTCACACCAGTCAGAATGGCCATCATCAAAAAGTCTACAAATAATAAATGCTGGAAAGGGTGTGGAGAAGAGGGAACCCTTCTACATTATTGGTGGGAATGTAAATTGGTGCAGCCACTATGGAGAACAATATGCAGTTTCCTTAAAAAACTCAACATAGAGTTACCATATGATCCTGGGTATATATCAAAAAAAACCCCAAAACACTAATTCAAAAAGATACAGGCACACCCATGTTAACAGCAGCACTATTTACAATAGCCAAGACATGGAAGCAACCCAACTGCTTATCAACAGATGACTGGCTTAAGAAGTACGCTGTGTATACGTGTGTTTATATGTGTATGTATGCATACATGTGTGTGCATGCTCAGTCGTGTCCGACTCTTTGTGACCCTATGGACTGTAGCCTGCCACGGTCCTCTGTCCATGGGATTTTCCAGGCACAAACACTGGAGCGGGTTGCCATTTCCTTCTCCAGGGGATCTTCCCGACCACCCAGGGATTGAACCTGCTTCTCTTGTATCTCCTGCATTGGCAGGTGGATTCTTTACCAACTGCACCACCTATTGTGTGTGTGTGTATAGATATGTATGTATACTGTGTATACACACACAATGGCATATTACTCAGTCGTTAAAAAAAGAATGAAATATTATCACTTGCAGCAACATGGGTGGACCTAGAGAGTATCATACTAAGTGAAGTCAGAGAAAGACAAGTACCAAATGACATCACTCATATATGGAATCCAAAGAATAATACCAGTGAATCTATGCACAAAACAGAAACAGACTCACAGACATAGAGAAGAAATTTATGATTACCAAAGGAAAGAGGGAGGGAGCGGAGGGATAAATTAGTAGCATGGGATTAATAGATACAAACAACTATACATACAATAGATAAGCAACGAGGATCTACTGTATAGCACAGGGAACTATAACGTATACTTTATAATAGACTATAATGGAAAATAATCTGAAAAAATATATAACTGAATCACTCTGCTATATACTTGAAACACACTACTGTAAATCAACTATACTTCAATAAAAAAAGATTATTTGACTCCAAAGTAAATTTCCCCCATTGTACCATAGTGAGGACAAGCATTAGCTTTTTTTTTTTTTTCTTTAAAATTCTTTATTCAACTTGTTACAATATTGCTTCTGTTGTTTTTTATGTTTTTGTGTTTGGGCTGTGAGGCATGTGGGATTTTAGTTCCCCAACCAGAGATCAAACCTGAGTCCCGAGCACGTGAAGGCAAAGTCTTAACTGCTGGACTACCAGGAAAGTCCCACTTTATTTTCTTTACCCTGATTTTTCTACCTACCAGAAAAACATGCAGAAATGGCTCTGTGCTTGCACTCTCTGGAGCCCCAGCGGTTATAGTTTTCTTGCAAAAATGAGGTAAACAGAAGTTGTGAGTTCATAGTAACCATGACTGTAATAGAGTGTTTCAAGAAAACGAAACAAACGTGAAACGGCTTGGTCTTCTTTTTCAGTAAATTCACTTTCCATTAAATTGGCTTTCTGGTACAAAGTGGCTTTCCTTTCGGATGTCATTCTTTCACTGGCACGTATTGTGTGGAGTGTGGATTGAGGAAGAAAGGAAGAGGAGAACAAGCAGTCCCAAGAGCTAAGAGTTGCCTTCTTTTAGGACACCTGATGAATGTGCCTTCTTCTTGCTTGTATTCTTTGTTTTTCTTTGTGAAGCAGGGGAAAGGTGGGGTGACCACCCAAGGAAAGGGAAGAGCAAGGATGGGCATCATGAGAAGGCAGGGTGAAAGTCCAAGTTTGGGGAGGGCCAAGTGCGTGTGTGTGTGCTAAGTATCTTCAGTCATATCCAACTCTATGTGACCGTATGATTTCCCTTTGGTAATCATAAGGACTGTAGCCCGCCAGGCTCCTCTGTCTGTAGGATTCTCCAGGCAAGAATACTGGAATGGGTTGCCATGTCCTCCTCCAGGGGATCTTCCTGACCCAGGGATTGAACCCATGTCTCCTGCAGATCCTGCATTGTAGGCAGATTCTTTGCCACTGAGCCACCAGGGAAGGCTGGGTAGGGGCAAGTGTTGCCTGTAAAGCCAGCTCCATGAAGTGGATGGGGCTGCCTGAGGCAAAGCTGACAGCCGGGGAACACTGTTACATCCAAGGGGGTTATTGCCATCTACCTGCTTCCTCTCTGGTCTAAGCAACCCTGCCTGTCAGTCCCAGCTGCCTCCTGGTGCTTGCTCCTTTCCCAGGGAAGAAGCACTCACTGGAGGTCACCAAACTTGTTCTTCCCAAATCCCCAATTCCAGCCAGTACTTTTTATCCCATCAGTTCAGTTTAGTCGCTCAGTCGTGTCCAACTCTTTGTGACTCCATGAATCACAGCACGCCAGGCCTCCCTGTCCATCACCAACTCCCGGAGTTCACTCAAATTCATGTCCATCAAGTCAGTGATGCCATCCAGCCATCTCATCCTCGGTCGTCCCCTTCTCCTCCTGCCCCCAATCCCTCCCAGCATCAGAGTCTTTTCCAATGAGTCAACTCTTCACATGAAGTGGCCAAAGTATTGGAGTTTCAGCTTTAGCATCATTCCTTCCAAAGAAATCCCAGGGCTGATCTCCTTCAGAATGGATTAGTTGGATCTCCTTGCAGTCCAAGGAACTCTCAAGAGTCTTCTCCAACACCACAGTTCAAAAGCATCAGTCAGTTCAGTTGCTCAGTCGTGTCCGACTCTTTGCGACCCCGTGAATCTCATAGTGCCCCCATTATACCATTTTCCTCACTAGCAAATTTTGTGAAGCTCAGCAAGGGCAAAGTCACTGCTAAATCTTCTCTTACAAGCTAATTTCTCCTTCTTTTTTCCCGTTTTTAAAAAGGCTATTGCCAGTGACCAGGAACCCTGGAATGGAGTCAACATTGACCCTTCCTTTCCCTGGAACTCCCATAGTCTCATTCACAAAATCCTATCAATCAGTCCTTTCTCCCCCATGCCTCCTGCATTTCTTACTGCTTTTTACTCTTTCTGCCTCCATCCCGAGTCAGCATCTTGTATCTGACTCTTGCATCTGCTCCTTGGCTGGTCTCTCTATAGACTCTTTCCTCTTCAGACTATCATCCCATATCCATTTATTATTCATTCATTGAAAGTATATTTATTGAGCACTCATGAAGTGCCAGGTAATGTATTGGACACAAAATATACCAGTGAGTAAGACAAATACGGTCCAGTTGCAATTGTCAGGCAATTACAGTGCCTGAGGGTGAGTGTGTTGATGGAGGAGGTACAAGCTGCTAGGGAATGCCTCAGCGAGTCCAAGTCCAGGTGGGGAGAAGTGTTAGGGAGGTCTGCACACTCCTGCCAGACTAATTTTCATAAAATAACAATTTTATCCTGTTTTAACCACAATGGGCCTCCAGTTACTTTTGCTCCTTCAGGTCTGCAAAGGGATGAATGTCTCCTACACCCTCAGATTCATATGTGGAAACTCTAGCCCTCAATGTGATATTATTAGGAGGTTAGGGCCTTTGGGAAGTGATTGGTCATGAGGGTGGAGCACTCAGGAAAGGGATTAGTGCCTTTATAAGAGAGACCCCCAAAAGCTCTTTTGCCCTATTTCTGTCGTGTGAAGACACAATGAGAAGTCAGCAGTCTGCAACCCAGAAGAGGGCTCTCAGCTGAAGCTGACCCCATGGGCATGCCAATCTCAGACTTCCAGCTTCCGGAATGGGGAGAAATAGATTTCGGTTGTTTATAAGCCACTCAGTCTTTGGTACTTTATTGGAGCTGCATGAAAAAACAAGGTTCAAACTTTGCACACTGAGATCCTAAGCCCTCCGTCTTCAGCCCAGCCTTATCCCCAGGACTCTGCTGGCAGAAGTAGTAGTAGTAGCAATCCTAGCCATAACAGAATGGCGAAGCTTCCTTGTGGCCGCATATGCCTCAGGGCCGCTTCTAAGTGCTTCTCCCACGCTTGCTTTCACAGCATTCTCTTGGAGGGTGACGCAGTTCCCATCACTAGCGTCGCCTCATTTACAGGTGAGGAGACGGAGACACGGACAGGGGGCTAAATGGCAGAATCTGGGTTCAAATCCTGGCCATGTGGCTCCAGGTCTGACACACGACCACAGTGCCCCTGCCTGTGTAACTCGGCCCCATGGATCTTAGAATTTCTATCAGTTCAGTTCACTCGCTCAGTTGTGTCGACTCTTTGTGACCTCATGGACTGCAGCACGCCAGGCCTCCCTATCCATCACCAACTCCCAGAATTTGCTCAAACTCACATCCATCGAGTTGGTGATACCATCCAACCATCTCGTCCTCTGTCATCCCCTTCTCCTCCTGCCTTCAATCTTTCCTGGCATCAGGGTCTTTTCCAATGAATCAGTTCTTTGCATGAGATGCTAAAGTATTGGAGCCTCGACTTCAGCATCAGTCCTTCCAAAGAATATTCAGGACTAATTTCCTTTAGGATTTACTGGTCTGATCTCCTTTCAGTCCAAGGGACTCTCAAGAGTCTTCAACACCACAGTTCAAAATCATCAATTCTTCAGTGCTCAGCTTTCTTTAAGGTCCACCTCTCACATCCATACATGACTAATGGAAAAACCATAGCTTTGACTAGATGAACCTTTGTTGGCAAAGTAATATCTCTGCTTTTTAATACGCTGTCTAGGTTGGTCGTAGCTTCTCTTCCAAGGAGCAAGCATACTTTAATTTCATGGCTGCAGTCACCATCTGCAGTGATTTTGGAGCCCAAGAAAATAAAGTCTATCACTGTTTCCATTGCTTTCCCATCTATTTGCCATGAAGTGATGGGACTGGATGCCATGATCTTAGTTTTTTGAATGTTGAGTTTCAAGCCAGCTTTTTCACTATCCTCTTTCACTTTCATCAAGAGGCTTTTAGTTCTTCTTCACTTTCTGCCATAAGGGTGGTGTCGTCTGCATATCTGAGGTTATTGATATTTCTCCTGGCAATCTTGATTCCAGCTTGTGCTTCTATGATACACCCTAAATTCCCCTTGGGGGCTTTTCCCCTGGTCCTCTCTCTCCCAGGAAAGCCCTTCTCTCTCTTAGCAACCCCCCTGGCTTTTTCAGAACCACCCTCTATAGAAAAAGAGCAAAGTCTGGACTCAGTTCTGTGTTCAAGTCCCAGTTCCAGCCATCAAACCCCTTCTTCTCCCTGACTCTTGGTTCCCCCTTCTCTACAAGTGGGATATTACTGTCCTCCACCTAGGGCCTTTCTGAGTATGATGTAAGAATAACATATGTGAGTGTGCTTTGCAAACTCTCAGCCCTATGCAAATGTAAGGGAGTTGACAGCATTTTTACCTCATGTTTCGCAAGGTAAGAATATTTTTGTACAGCCTGTACTTCATTATAATGACATTTGATTATATATTCCCTTGGGCACATGCCTTCATCCTTATGAACTTCAGGTGCTTCATCTGTGAAATGGGCATAATATCTTCAGTCATATTGGATGATTGTGGGAATTAAATGCAACAGTGTTTTTAAAGGATTAGACACCCAAGAATGTGCAATGTTTTTCTCCCAAACCTTGACTTTTCTCCAGCTGTTGGGGCTAAATTGTTTTTGTCTCTAACTAGAAGAAGGCTGTCCAAAATCATCCCTTCTCTTTCTCTCCACAATTTTTTTTTTAAATAAAGGAGAGGCACCTGTCTCCTTGGAGCTTCTGATTTAATTCAGCATCAACACTGGAATATTTATTTACCAAAGAAAAATACTTTCCATGCTCCTTTTGACCACATCGCCCAGATGCACCACCACCGGCCGCCCAAAGCCCATTCTGAAGCAAGAGCATTTTGTGAGCACAGCAGCTCTCTGTGACCCTCCAAGTGCTTGTTCAGCTGAAATCACTCGTGTCTGGCACAGACCTTCTCTTTTCATCTTGGCAGAACTTCAGGGAGTGAAAAGCTGGGTTAGTGTTAGGGCTGGGATTAGAAATTGAGACTCAACAGATCATACTGTTAACACTTCTCCTCTTTGCTAACTTTATGAAGTTCGAGAAAAGCTTTCTGGGGAACGCGACACCAGCTTATTTGCCAAAAGCTGACATGGGCCAAGGAAGATGTAGTCAGCATTTGGAATCTCCTTGCCTTAGAATGTAACAGCCAAGGAGGGAAGAAGGATGCTGGGGAGCTGGGAGCCGGGGGCTGAGGGGGTAGGTGTGTGGAAAGGAACTGGAAGGATTCAGGATGCTGAGCGGGCTTGGCTCCTTGTGATTCCACCCCCACAACACAACATCTCTTAAGCCATTCCTTCCTCTCCTTCTCTAGCTCAGCCCCTGTCCTGGTCCTCATCACCCTTACCAGCAACAGCGATACTTTCTAATCCACCTCCTTGTCCCTCTTGTTCACCCTAAACACGGCCGCCAGTTTTTATTCCTCTGCTTAAAAACATTCAAGGCTCCCCCAGTGCTTATTAAACAAAAGCCTCACTTTTAGGTGAGTGCTCAAGCTCCCCCGTACCCCCACCTCCAAGCAGGCCCCAAACTATCCCCTGACCTCATCTCATCCCTCATCCTCCACAGAGCCTCAGACAACAGCTAGGTAGACATGGTGGTTATCCACTGACTTGCCAGTACAGTACCTTCCAACCTTTGAGCTTTTCCCCAGGCTGGTCCTTCTGCCTGGATAGCTCAATCCTAGTTCCCACCTTCACCTGGATTCCTCTGCAGGCTCTAAGACTCACTTCAAGGATGGCTCCTTCTACAAAGCCTGTCTCAGCTTCTCCAAGCAGAGCTGACACCACCTCCTCTCTGCTCCATGGGACAGTGTACCTCTGCGGGGCCTTGAAACTGGACCAGACCTTGTCTATGTCTCCCCCACCCTCACCTAGTGCCTTGTTCAGCTTATACTCTGTTACTTGGATTTATGAAAACTGATGAGACACATTCCCACGATGCCAAGGAGAAGCCAGAGAAGCACGCTGAGTTTTTGGCTGTGTCAGGCTCATGGGCTCTGCCTGTCCTAATCTCCAGAGCAGCGCAGTGTGCTGGGGAAATGCCTTCTCATTTACTCTGGGTTACTGCTCCCTGAGAACATGTCTCCAAGACAGTGTCCCAACTGGCAACTACTCCAGCCCAGTTAAGCTCCTGGAAGTGATCCCTAGTATGTGGCAGACCCTGTGTTTGACTCTGGGGACACACAAGTGAGTGTGATTCTGTGTCTGCCATGGGGGTTCTCACAGATAAGACACATACATAATTTCAAGACAAGACAGAAGCTTGATGGTAAAAGAATGTACAGGATTTCGACAGGCAAAGACAGTGAGTCTAAACAACACAGCCTCAAGCTACCATGAGCATTCAGGACTGAAGGCTTATTGGTGGGGTGGGAAAGAGGGTGAGAGGCAGAGAGAGATAGTGATAGAGAAGATGATGGCATTTGAGCTGAACTTAGAAAGATGAGAGTTTTGAATGTATAGAGATCTAAATAGGATAGAGGTTGAAGGACAGTCTGGGCAGAGGAACAGCTTGAGCCAAAGCATGGAGCACTGATGTAACTTGCTTTAAATGGTCAACTCCAAGAAAGTTATCACTGGAAAAGACAAAAGCTCTAATTTGAAAAGATACATGCACCCCAATGTTCACAGCAACATTATTTACAGTAGCCAAGACATAGAATGAACCTATTAGTCTATAAACAGTTGAATGGAAAAAGAAAATGTGATGTGTATGTGTATATATAATGGAATACTACTCAGCCATAAAAAGAAAGAAAAAATGCCATTTGCAGCAACATGGATGGACATAGAGATTATCATACTAAGAGAAGTAAGTCAGACAGAGAAAGACAGATGTTATATGATATCATTTATGTGGAATCTAAAAAATAGCACAAATGAACTTACTGGGTGGAGAGCAGATAAGGGCTTCCCCGGTGACTCAGGGGTAAAGAATCCATCTGCAATGCCAGAGATGCAGGAGATATAGCTTCAGTGCCTGAGTTGGGAAGATCCCCTGGAGGAAGGCATGGCAACCCGTTCCAGTATTCTTGCCTGGAGAATTCCATGGACAGAGGAGCCTGGCAGGCTATAGTCCGTAGGGTCACAAAGAGTCGGACATGACTGAAGTGACTTAGCACAATAGCAGATATATTATACATATATATACTTTACATTATATTCATCTTCATTATTTATAAGAAGCCAGATAAATTTGTCATAACTTATCTAACCAATCTCCTATTATTAGACACTTGGGTTGTTTTCAATTTCTTCTATGATAAACATCTCTGGGTATGAAGTACTTTCGCCTACATTTTGAGTTACTTCCTTAGAATAAATTTCCAGAAGTGGAATTACAGGGTCACAGGATACAAACTCTTTTATGGTTCTTAATACATTTTGCCAAATTTCTTTCAAAAGATTTGTACCAATTTACACTGCCACCAGCAATGTGTGAGGATGCCAGTTTTCCCACATGTTTGGCAGCTTTGGGCATTTTAATTTAAAAAAATTTTTTGCCAGTTTAATAGAGGAAGGACTTTACATTGCTTTAATTTGCATTTTTATTGCTTTACCCAACATTACTTAATAAATGTTTCCCATGTTGCTTCAATGGTCTTAATAAGCTCTTTTATGATCACAAAACTTTTTGATGTTTGGGATTTGATGACTGAATATAAGAATAGGGCATTCCAGTTTAGTGACCACCATGAGCCAGAGCAGGTTAGAAGAGCTCCCAGATAGGGAGTCCAGAGCTAAATTCAGTGTTTTCAACACTCTCTTTCTTCTGGGCTCTTCATCTTGGTGAATAGCACCAACAGCCATCATGTCATTCAAGCCAAAGCCTTCGTGTCTTGTTGACCTCTCCCTGTTACTGAACCACACTTGGGTCCACTCTCTTGTATGCAGTCACGCCAATCTACCGACCCCACTATGTAGTGAAGTAAAATGCAGTGTTTATTGCAGGGCACCAAGAAGGAAGTCCAGGGCGGCTAGTGCTCAAAATGCTCAAAACTCTCCAACTGGTTTCAGCAAAGCAGTTTTAAAGGCAAGACGAGAGAGGGCTCTGTGATCACTTGTGCATAAGTATCTGATTGGCTGATGGTGAGGTAACAGGGTAGTGTCACAGGGGTTAACACTATCAATCCTCAGGTCCCTACAGGCTTGAGTGTTTGTGCTCATGGTCATCAGATAGTTACTGTCTTTCTTTTGGTGGGGGTTTTTGAAGCTGTAAAACAACTCAGGAAATGGTGGAGGGATTTCCCCTCCCCAAGGCCCCATGGGGTACTGCTCAGTTTTACTTGCCCTTCATCACCTACATTTAATCAATAACCAAGTCCTCTAAATCACTCCTGAAGCACTACTGCTATAGATACTGAGTTCAAGTCATATCATCTCTATCCAAAACAATTGCGGAAGCCTCCTAATTGATCTTGTTTCCCTCTAAACCATGTTCCACATTGCAGGCAAAACTATCTTTCTTACACCCAAATATGACTCAAGTGTGTTAATAATTCCCGTTACTTTTGATGAGGTCTCCAAATTATATGCTACTTAAAACTATTTTGCAGGATTCGCAAGTGGTGCTAGTGGTAAAGAACTCCCCTGCCAATGCAGGAGACATAAGAGATGCGGGTTCAATCCCTGGGTCGAGGAGATCTCCTGGAGGAGGGCATGGCAACCCACTCTAGTACTCTTGCCTGGAGAATCCCACGGACAGAGGAGCCTGCTGGGCTACAGTCCATAGTGTCACAAAGAGTTGGACACGACTGAAGCGACTTAGCACAACACAACACAGTCCCTTTTGCTAGCCTGCCATGATCTGAACCCTGCCCTTTCTCAGGTGGTGCAAAGAAGCTTGTACTTGTCTTTCCCCTGGAGCTGTATGGAGACCATGATCCAGACCTTTGAGGACCACAATCACATCCTCAGAATGGCTGGGGCTGGGGTTAAAAGACGGGAAGCAGGACCTGGTTCAGATGAGCAGTGTTACTGACATGCCCTATATCTGGACCAACCACCAGGGTGGTGCTTTACCTGGATCTTCTTAAAGTAGCTCCAAAATTGGTCCATGAAATATTTGTAACAGGTTCATGATGGAATGAGTATAGGAAAGAAAGTATGCATCTAGAAATTGTTATGGAAATTTGATATAGTAATTCTATGTTTGGTCTTCCCTTGGTTTGGCATCTAATCATAAAAAAATTGCGTTTTGTTAGTCTTTTAAAAATTTCTCTTGTCTATTAATTGAATTTATTGTATTTTAAAATTACTGGCCTACAATGTGGTGAATTGGAAATTTAAAAATAAAAGCCCTTTGACTACAGACTGTGGACTTGAATTCTCTTGGAAAAGTTCAGTCTGAAACAATCTTCGCATAAGTTTGTAAATGAACTTTTTGGAGTAAAGAGATATTTGCATGCCCAGCTGGGAGAGTATGTTTCAAAGATGGAAGAAAATTCACAAAGAGAAAGAAATCACAACTTTAACTTATATCTTAATTTCGTGATTTTCATAGAGAAACTGTTTAAAAATAGAAAGTTCTGGCTTTTACCAAGTCAAGTTGTAACAGTCCTGGACATATTGAACAGGATGGTAACTTGGAACGCTTAAGAACGAGAACTGGTTTCAAGCAACTCCTCATTTCCCTGGTCTATAAGATGAGGGGGTGGGATGAAAAAACACCTTTAGTGTTTCAGCTCTAAGACCTTGTGCTTTCATGATTCTATGCTTGACTATTTAGTTTAAAACTTTGCTAATAAAGGTAACCACTGGTGTGTAGCATGGAGTAACAAGAGGGCTTGATAAAAAGAAGCAGATGGGTAGTAGTTATTTAATCTTCATTGACTGTCTACAAATTCACCACTTTTTTAATGGAAGAAACTGCCAAATACCAAGGCATTTAACAGAGACCTGGATTCTCAACCACTAACTGTGTGACTGAGGACCAGGTGGCTTCACTTCTATGTACCCTCTGCTTTGTAATGAAGAAACTGGATTGTAGCCAGCTTTCCTAAAGTGTTAAGAGGTCTCCCAGGGGTACAGAGGAGAAGGAGCCAAGCACGTTGGGCACTTCTTGGGGTTTTCCCCACTCTTGGCCGGAATAGCTCCTGTTTAGAGATCAGGCAGGTCTTTGTGTAAGACTTTGTTAGAAGCAATACTTCACTGCTCTAAAGAGTTTGGAAAAACAATCAGGTGATACAATTGCTACTGCCTGTTTCAGTTTTCTGTCTGCCGATAGGCATTGTACCATTTAGTGGCCAAGACTGACTTGCTGTCATGATGTCTAGATGGAGGGACTGGAAACAGAAATGCACAGCAGGCAAGCTATGGAAATGAAAGAAGAAGGCTTGACGGCAGCTCAGTAGGGAACCATAGAGAGTATGGTGAGCTGGAAAGTGCACGCCTTGTCTAAATGCAACCTCAGAAATTCAGCTCCTTCCCACTGTTGCCTTCTGGGGATGTGGGCACCTCTCTAAGCATCCAATACATATTCTGGGAGCTAAATGTGACTCATGTGCCTCCACATTGTGGCTAACCTGAATTTCCTAGAATTTTTTAAATACTTATTTTTATTTATTTATTTGGTTGTGCTATGTCTTCGTTGCAGCATGCAGGAATCTTTCAGTTGCATCATGCAAACTCCTAATTGCAACACGTGGGATCTGGTTCCCTGACCAGGTATTGAGCCCATGCTCTGTGCACTGGGAGTGTGGAGTCTTAGTCACTGGACCACCAGGGAAGGTCCTCCTAGAATTTTTTTTATGCTAAATAGTGGCACATATGAACAATCGGTCTGGTAGGCCTAATTATCTTCCCAATTGTTTGGCACTGTATCTGGCACTTGGTCACCAGACTATGGATGTTAGCTATCATTATTATCAACATCATCATTATTACCTAATGATGATGTAGCAGACTTGGATCTGTTAATAATTGCAATTGAATTTTAACATAATTATACAATTTTGTGCTATTCAAGTTTAATTCCTTTAAAAGCCGTATCATGAAACTGCAGTGTTTTGGAGAATTACTGACAAGAAGAAAAAGGAAATAAATGATGCTTCTCTGTGAACCTGAGTCCTGTCCAAGGTGGTTCTATGCTACCCTGCCAAGTGTGGGCCCTTCAACCTCACCAAGGCTCACAGTAAAGTGTGTGGGTGTCCCGCCCTACTGCACACTTAGACATATGTGCTCTGTGTGTCTGAAAGTCAGACCTATTCCAGTGAAGATACAACCAGTCACACTCAGAGAACCCAGATTGTTGACTTCTTTATCAGTTCCATAATCATTATAGCTTTAAAGGAAGTTGTCATCTCTACAGAAATAGGCCCAATTCCTTAATTTTTTTTCCAAAAATGTCTTGGATTGTTTATCAATTTATTTTTCCAGATAAGCTTGCTTGCTCATGTGGGATAGAAATGTCTAGAGGCTGATTTCTGATAGCACAGTGAAACCTTGCCCAGGTAATTGGGATTCTATCTAAAAAAATAATAATTGTAAAACAAAACACAAAAGAAAGAAAAATTTAAATGCTCAGTTCTACTGGCCTAACAAAATGATTGTCATTTCTCTGCATTCTCCCTCATACATATTTGTACATTGTTAAGTAAATTAGATAATCATGACTTGATTGAATTTGTTGGCGGCTGGTGAAGGGGTAGGTGGTTACAAAAATATAGGGTATATAGGATATAGTTTTTTCCCTCAAAGGGAGGGAGATGGAGAGGTAAAAAGAATCTTAAAATGGAATAAATCAAGCAGGGGATGACAAGAGTGGGAGGTGGCTAAGGAAGAAAGAAACATAAAAGAGAAGGGCGCATTAACTCTGACTATGAAATTATCTGTCTGAATGTTCCCTAAACCATTTTGAAACCTGTTTTAGCTGAGGGTTTTTCCATTGTGACTTCTTTATTTTTTTAATTTAAAAAAATTTGTATTGAGGTGTAATTGTTTTACAAGGTTGCATTAGTTCCTGCTGTACAATGAAGTGAGCCAGCTGTGTGTATTCGTATATCCCTTCCCTCTTGGACCTCCCTCCCAGTTGAGGGTTTTTAATGCTGGAGTCCTAGCTGGGTCTGGAGGCTAGAGTTATATTTGTTATTATGTACAATGTTGTGTTTTTCTTTTATTAAATTTTATATTAAGAAGAAAACCATTTCTCATGTTATGACAGAGCCTTTATAATTATTTTTTGTACTCTACTAAAACATTCCTCTTGTATTAGGTATCTATGTTATATCCAGTTTATCCCTAATGTAAATAACAGTGACAGTAATATGTAATAACAATAGAAGTTACAGTGGCAAACATCTTTATGCATACAGCTTTTTTCCTTCATTACAATTATTTTCTCAGGATAAATTCTGTGGAATTGAGAAGCTTGGTTTTAAAAATATGATATTTTGGGGGAGGGCACACCACACAGCCTGTGGAATCTTAGTTCCCTGATCAGGGAACCCCAAACGCCCTTTACTGGAAGCATAGAGTCTTAACCACTGGACCACCAGGAAAGTCCCTTAGAATATAATTATTATTTTGACTTGTGTCATATTGCCCACTGTTTTCCTAGAGGTTTGCATACATTTATGTTGCTACTGGATTAAGTGAAATTTCAAATTTTCTGTAGACTTCTGTGAATTGGATTTTATTCATTTTTCTTTTTATTGTTTTGATTTTTGTATCTTTGAAGACCATTAAAGCAAAGGATCTTTTAAAACTCCTGTTTATTTACTTTTGTTGTTATTGTGTTAATTACCCTACTTTGGTCTGGTCTCACTTGTCTAATGGGGTTGAGGTGATGTTCTTATATGTATTTTATCCATTTTTATACGGTGTAAATGATAGCTCTTGGAGAATTATTTTTACAAATGGTTACACTGGCCAGCTGTTTTCCTTTTTAAATCTTAGTTTAACTGAGCTTGTGCCAAATTTACCCCGGGCTTCCATGTACTTTGTTTCCATTTCATTCTTGTGCCTACCGAGCTCTCCTGAAATTACTGGCTTATATGTCACTCTTCTGTTGATCCATCGGTTCCTTTCTATACCCCCAACACCTTACATAGGATTTATTGTATGATATTTGCTCAAAATTGCTTGTTGAGGTTTGGAAGAAAACGAATGCTTGAGTGAAGGAATTAAGTGAGGGAATGCTCTGGAGTGATACTGTCCTTTTGAATTTCTGGAACTAGAGGGAGTCCCGAGTCTTTCTCCTTCAATCAGGAAGCCAGCAGGAGACCTCTGGCTGACCCAGTGCGGAGGCCTATAAGTTGGAGTTCAGGTTTTCCTCTTTTCCTTGGGGCCTTACCCAAGACTCAGGTCCTACATGGTGAGTCCCTGGGGGTCTGGTTGGGGAGCTGCTTTCCTTTGGCATCACTTTCTGGGCAAAAAGTTCCAGTGTTTGGATTTTATTAGCCAATAAAATTAAGGGGAAAACGCTGGAAAAAAAATCACAGCACACTGTTGTTACTCTTGTGAATGAATCACATAACTTGCAGCTAGACTATTAAGGTCTAAATGGATTTTCTGTGCTCTAAGCCAAAACATATTTCATAAAGTTACACAGAGGTGGACAGAATCCCAGTTAATAAAAACAGTTGTGGGTGAAAGATGCATGGTCTGATGGAAGGGGAGGTGATGGATGCTAGGTTGCTGGGATTGTTATGTTTAACTATGATTTTATTTATTTTTAAAGTAAAATTTTATTACTTTAAAAATTTATTTTTAAAGTAAAACATTTTATTAAATAGTTGAACTTCAACATTATTACCAAACCCTAATCAGTAAAGGGAATTTATTGAGTGTTTGGAGATACAAATATGATGATGGAATTTTATGAGGTGTTTTGAGTAATTTTCAATATTGTATTATTAACCAGTTTAATTCAATCCTAGTTTGTCTCTAGTCATAGTAGGAAAGTTTCTTTTCCATCCACATTTATTTGTTGATGTAATATCCCCCCCAGAATTGATGCAAAGTCCTAGAAGTTTGGTCAATACTTGAAAACAAAATAAATAAACCTATAGATTCTGACAGCTATGGATACCTTAGCTCAAAAAATTATTTCTGTGATCCTTTCCCTCCACAATATTTTGTGATGATGTATTTCAGAGCTTAATTTCTTCAGAGCCTCCCTCACAGCCAGAGGAGAAAAGAAAAAATGCAAGTCATTGTTCTGAAAGCTTAAAAAACCTAGGACTTTGATCTGAAAAAGGTAACTTTTCATTCTATTGTTAGAAATCTTCCCCTGCTCCAACAAATCTCCTTATTGGTGATCCTTGGCTGCTGGCTGGTGGCTGGATTTCACCTGAAATTACAACCACCTCTTCCAACAAGGCTATTTGTAACAATGGCTAGGAAATTTGCGGCATGGACACAGACTGCATGGCCAAAGTAGTTACAGCCTATGTATAACATATATCATTTTCCTTTTCTCATATGTATAGTGCAGATATAATGTAGAAAAGGGAAAAATATGCAAAACAAGTTTGATGTATATGCAGAAATGTACCAGACGTGAACAGTGGGTTACTTCTGGGTTGCAGATTGTTTGCTTGTATTTTTTTCCTGCAATAAGCCTGCACTTTTTAATAGTAGGGAGAAAAGAAGCTATTTTTCCTTTTATATTTTAATTTTGGAAAATTTTAAACAAATATAAAAATAGCAAAACTAGGTTAGCAAACCTAGACCATTACTTAGACTTGTGCATTGGGTTTCAGACTTGCTTGTGACTGGTGAGCCGCTTTTTCCCCTTCCTCTTTCTCCTTTTTGGACTGGAACTATCCATACCAGGCCTGTCCTGTCCCACCATTGTGTTTTGGAAGGACATACTTGTTTTCTGGTTTCATGGGTTCACAGATTAGAGAGGAATTTTGCTCCAGGAGGTACAATATCCATAGTCGTAAATGATTTAGATGATGACATTTTTGAATTGATGATGTTTAGATGAGATTTTGGACTTAGAGTTGATGCTGGAATGACTTTGGGGGGTGCTGGGATCAGGTGAATATATTTTGTATGTGCGACAGATATGAATTTTAGGGGGCCAGAGGGCAGATTATACTGGATTGGCTAGTGTCCCCCAAAATTCATGTCTTTCCTGGAATTTCAGAATTTGAACTTATTTGGAAATAAGGTTGTTGCATATACAGTTAAAATATAAGATAAGTTCATGTTGGAGTCGGGTGGGCCCATAATCTAGTATAAGTGGCGTCCTTATAAGAAAAGATGGACACAGAGACACACAGGGAAAAGACCATGTGACGAAGGAAGCAGAGATTGGAGGGATGTGTTTAGAAGCCAAAGAATGCCAAAGACCAGACACCAGAAGACACCAAAGTCACAAACTGGGTTCTCCCCTAGAGCCTTTAAAGGGCTTCCCTGGTGACTCAGAGGGTAAAGAACCCACCTGCAGTTTTTAATTATTTTGGGTTACATTGCACTGCATTGCAGGAACTTGGTTCCCCAACCAGGACTCAACCTTATACCCCCTGCCATGGCAGCCCAGAGTCTTAACCACTGGACCACCAGGGAAGTCCCCAGTTTTTTTTTTTTTTTTTTGGGCCACACCATGTGCCATGAGGAATAGTTCCCCTACCAGGAATCAAACCCATGCCCACCACAGTAGAAGCTCAGAGACTTTTTTTTTTTTTGAAGCTCAGAGACTTTGCCACTGGACTGCAAGGGAAGATTCCCCTCTCCTCCAACTCCAATATTCTCGCTTGGAGAATCCCAGACAGGAGCATGGTAGATTACAGTCCATAGGGTTGCAAAGAGCTGGATGCAACTGAGCAACTAAGCACGCATGCATTAGAGACGTTAGAGAGAACATG
The DNA here is from genome assembly GCF_042477335.2 of Ovis canadensis. NCBI lineage: Eukaryota > Metazoa > Chordata > Mammalia > Artiodactyla > Bovidae > Ovis > Ovis canadensis. The sequence continues at coordinate 204,428,938 of NC_091245.1, read as the reverse complement.
CCTCTGTCCACACCTTGACTCCACACCTCTAGCATTCAGAACAGACAATAAATTTCTATTGTTTTAGGCTATGCAGTTTGTGGTGCTTTGTTACAGCAACTCCAATAAACTAATACAACTCAGATATGTATTGGGATATTATGCATATTATAAAATATATATAGAAATAGGCATTTAAAATGTGTAAAAATAAAAAAACTAATATTTAAAATATTTTATCTTGTTTATTGCATGCAAAGAGTTTGAGTGTAACAATATTGAGTATTTTCTGTTTGAAAATTAATTTATTTTGGAATGATTTTACAGAAAAATTGCAAAGATGGTGCACAGAGTTCTCCAGAATCTTGCCTGGTGTGGGCCAGGTAGGAAGCGCAGTGCCTCCCAGATCAACAGGTAGCCTGACACCTCAGAGCACTGACCTTGGAGTAGGAGACCAATGTGAATGGTTAATGCTGCTGTCCACCAGCCTCCTGCCTCCGTTTGTTTCCTCATCTGAAAACAGAGATGATAATACTTTCCTCATAAAGTTGTGAGATGAAGTAAATCCTAGCTTGTCCTTGCTAAATGACCCTGGAGAAGACATCTGACTCTTTAAGGCACAGCTTCCTCTTCTGTAAAGTGGGGCGAGTCACACCCTCCCTATAAGGTTACAACGGGGTGTGAAATCGGTCAACCCTAGGCCACCAGGTCTTTGTTCTTCCCTTTCTTTACCCCTCAGACATGTTTTTCTCGGCGTTTCCTTTAACAGAGTACTTGGTTACAGCTGCAAACATGCCAAAAGGAAGATCAAATAACTACATGGTCTGTTAGGACCTGCAACGAAAACTCACTGTGAAACTTAATAGCCTGTGGCACTATCAGTATTGAGGTGCGTGCATGTCGGGGCGGGGTGGGGTCGGGGGGAGAATAGCACCCCTTTAAGGACCTTCCAGTCTTGAGATTCTTTGTACCAAGATAAGCCAAAAATCTAGGCTTGATGCTTTTATGCTGGGAGTAGTCCTCAGCTCTGTCTGGAAAATTCCAAGAGGAGGCTTCTTCAGTACATATGTCTGAGAAGAGCTGATTTGTTCTAAAAGGAGCAAGTGCGTGGGCTGCTACGCAGGGCTGCTTCTCGGCGCCTCCCCTCGCCCCCACTTCTGTCAGCGCCAGCCTTGCTTTCAGCTGAGGAACCTCTGCATCCCTGCTCCTTTACCCCTGAGACTCCCTCAGCGGGAGGGCGCGCTCCCCAGTGTCTGGACTCCAACCCTTTTCTCCTTTGCCATGATGACTAAGATCACAGGGTACTCATTTTAGAGCAGGTTGTTCTTAGATCATTTGGTAAACGTTTCTGCAGGTTGTTCTTAGATCATTTAGTAAACGTTTCTCCATCCTGATTATATTTTTGAATCTCTTGGGGAGCTTTTAAAGCATACATACTCCTGGGTCACACCATCAAAGAGGCTGGAGAGAGCCAAGGGATTGATATTAAAAAAAAAAAAAAAAAAGTCTCCCCAGGTGAGTCTAAAGTCCAGCCTGGATTGAGAACCAGGCAAGAGTTTCAGACCATTGCTTACTGAAGGCAGAGGTCTTGTTTCTCTTGTTTACCACTGTATCCCCTGGCAACACAAATATTTGTTGAAAGAATAATTAGACTTACTCTTACTTGGAGTCCTGGGCAGTCTGTTGGATGCCACTGATGGTTGGGGAGATGAGGGCCAATTTACTGGGCCTCATTTTTATCCGTTAATTTTTAAATATATACTTCCAGGTAGGATATGGAAGCTTGTCATATACTGGTCAAGTCTGGTTGTTTTAGACAAGTGTGCTGTGGTGAGTTGTGCCTACTCTTTGTGACCCCATGGACTGTAACCCCCCAGGTTCTTCTGTCCATGGAATTTTCCAGGCAAGAATATTGGAGCGGGTTGCCACACAAAAGAACAGGGAAAATTTCTCCTGATGCAGCAAGATGGCCTAAGAACAAGTATCCTCATGATAAAATTCCAACACATATTCATTAAGAGGAATAATTTAATTATACATTTATGGAGTTCAACACTAGAACTAAGGAGTAGAACACTAGAGCCATTTTTCCTTCTAGACTTTATTTTTTAGAACAGTTTTGTATTTACAGAAAAGTTGTTAAGACAGTACAGAGTTTCCCACATACCCTGTACCCAATTTTCCCCTTCTATTAATTTCTTATATATTTGCTATAATTAGTGAACCAATATTGCTACATTATCATTAACTAAAGTTCATACTGTATTCAGATTTCCTTAGTTCTGACCTAACGCCTTTTTCTGTTTCAGGATCCCAACTAGGACACCACATTACATTAGTTGTCATGTATCCTTAACACTCTCTGTGGTTGTGACAATTTCTCGAATTTTCGTTCTTTTGGAGACTTTGACCAATACTTTGAGGAGTACTGGCCAGCTCTTCTAGGAGGCCCCTCTATTGGAATTAGTTGTTTCTCTCATGGTTAGACTGGGGTTATGAGTTTGGGGGACAAAGACCACAGAGGAAAAGTGCTGTTCTCCTCACGTCATATGTAGGGTGTGTGCTGTCAACACTGCTCATCACCGCTGATGCTAACCTTAATCATCTGGCTGTAGCAGTCTGTTCTCTTAACACTTCCCTTTCCTACTGTACTCTTTGGAAGGGAATTACTATCAGGAGCCCACCCTTAAGGGATGGGGAATTAGGTAACCTTGCTTGAGGGAGTGATAACTACATAAATTATTTGGAATTCTTCGACTTAGAAGATTTTTCTCTCCTTTCTGCTTTCCTTTCTTCCTCCCACCTCCTTTTTTTCCTTCCCTCCCCCTTCCCTTCCTTACTACTTATTCAATCATTTATTTATATCAGTGTGGACTCTGGATATTTATACTTTGGGTTATAACCCAATGTGTTTAATTTAGTTTTTTTTTTTTTTACTTTTTTGGCCATACCACAAGACGTGTGGGATCTTACTTAGTTCCCCAACCAGAGATTGAACCCATGCCCCCTGCATTGGAAGCACAGAGTCTTAACCACTGTACTGCCAGGGAAGTCCCATATAATCCAATACTTCTTTATTTTTGTTGCTCAGCTTATTCCAGCTTTGGCCATTGGTAGCTTTTCTGGTTAGCTCCTGTGTCCCTCTGACAGATAAACATCCTTTTTTTTTTTTAGTATGTCTTTACTCTCTGGCATAACAGCATGCTACAGGCTGATCGTGCATATTTCCCGCTCCAGACTGTAGCCATTTAAGATGTGTTTGAATTGTTCTTGTGTACTCAATTTCAGATTAATGTATGTTTTTCTCAAAATAACTTAAATTTTTTTTAAAAAATTAGAGAAATGTGTCAGACAGGTATGGATTTTGTGATGTTGTTTGGCTCTTAAGATTTGTAACTTGTGATTTCATTCCATGGTCAAAATAAACATAATTTTTATAACTATTTCATATTCATGATTTTGTATATTTTTCTTTTAAAAAGTTCCCCTAATTATAAAAGTTTTAGGCCCTGGTGAGCCCATGGTATTCCCTGACTGCCTAAGTGAGCCAAGACACTTAGGAGCATAGGGCTTCAATAGTCACGATCAAGAGAAAGAATGACAAAGTATGCACGTGGGAAAAGCTGGCCGGTCCTGTGGGCCAGGACAGCTGAACCTTCCCTTAAACAGATTGCTGACCAAGGCTCTTGCTAAGAAAAGAGGCCTGCTTTCCAATAATGTAACTTTAATTGTTTATATGTTATTGTACTAAGCACATGGTACTAGTGATCCATTCAATAAACTTTCAGTGATGACACCTTCTCCAGGTTAGGCATCTTGTGGGCTTAGCTGGAAATAATACAACAAAGTTTTAAACTCCAAGGAATCTACACTGCTGAGAAAGAGATAAGATAGAAAGGTATATGGATAATTACAAATGGAATGGGACAGGTGCTCTGGGCCATAAAAAAGACTTATTCTTTCTTGAGGGGTTGGAGAAGTCTCCAGAGAGCAAGGGATATTTGGACTGGGTCTTGACCTATGAGTAGAAACCTATATATAGCATCATATTTAATAATACAAATCTCAAAAGAATCTAAATTTCCAACCATGGTGGATTGTTTAGACAAAGTGTGTATATTCATTAGTACAATAGAACTTTATATAATGATTAATAACAATAACATTATATTTGTGAATATGAAACAGTACTCATAGTATATTACTGAATAGGGATAGGAGATTAGAAACTAAACAATAAACTAAACAATATGAGCCCAGTTTTGTAAATTATGTTTGTGTTTGTGTGTATACACATACATTCATGAATGTTTATATGAAAAATTTGGAAGACTTTTTATAAATTTTAGATTATTTCAATTTTCTCCTTTTTCTTCCCAATTTCTCTATATTGCATATACATTAAATATATAAAGAGAAAAATGTTTTTAGAAAGCTTACATTTTGCAAAAAATGTTTTTGAAAAACCATAAAATAGCAATGAAAAGAGTTCCCTATTAGAATGCTGATATTTATGCATGCATGGGTGTATATATGTGTGTGTGTATGGTGTCAATATTTTAACATTTTGTTGTCTTGTATTGAATGGTCTTTTCCTAACCATTGCCTCATTTAATCTTTAAAAGACGCTTACTCCTTGGAAGGAAAGTTATGACCAAACTAGATAGCATATTAAAAAGCAGGGACATTATTTTGCCAACAAAGGTCTGTCTAGTTAAGGCTATGGTTTTTCCAGTGGAAATGTATGGATGTGAGAGTTGGACTATAAAGAAAGCTGAGCACAGAAGAATTGATGCTTTTGAACTGTGGTGTTGGAGAAGACTCTTGAGAGTCCCTTGGACTGCAAGGAGATCAAACCAGTCCATCCTAAAGGAGATCAGTCCTGGGTGTTGATTGGAAGGACTGATGTTGAAGCTGAAACTCTAATACTTTGGCCACCTCATGTGAAGAGCTGACTCATTTGAAAAGACCCTGATGCTGGGAGGGATTGAGGGCAGGAGGAGAAGGGGATGACAGAGGATGAGATGGTTGGATGGCATCACTGACTCGATGGACATGGGTTTGGGTAGACTCCAGGAGTTGGTGATGGACAGGGAGACCTGGCGTGCTGCGGTTCACGGGGTCACAAAGAGTTGGACATGACTGAGCGACTGAACTGAACTGAACAGTCCTGGGTTAGAGGCTAGACTGACAGTATTGTGGGTGAAAGGCATAAATATTCATTGATGCTCATACCCTCAGTGTTACCTGTGTGCACACAGCTGGTAACTGGTTGAGTCAGAACTCACCCATAAGCCTCTTGACTACAGGAGCCAGAGCATTCTTCCCTATTATTCCAGAGATTATCCTGCGCGTGCCTGCTAAGTTGTTTCAGTTGTGCCTGACTCTTTGCGACCCCATGGACTGGAGCCCACCAGGCTCCTCCGTTCTCGGGATTCTCCAGGCAAGACTACTGGAATAGGTTGCCATGCCCTCGTCCAGGCGATCTTCCCAACCCAGGGATGGAACCTGGGTCTCTTTTGTTTCCTGCACTGGCAGGTGGGTTCCTTACCCCTAGCACCACCTGGGATGGGAGGCAAAAAACAGCCACATTAGTATCCAAGAGCTTTTTCCTGATGTCATAGCCCTTAAAAATCATGCTGTAGAATACATTTACATTAAAAAAATTCCTAAATGAAAAAAAAAAGTTACAAAAGTATGATCCTATTTTAGTAAAAAACTAGAATGTTTGCATAAACACATGGAAAAAACCTGAACTAGGATATATTGTCAAGTGCAAAACACTAGATGCAGTACATGTAATATGCTGCTTTTTATAGGAAGGAAAGTGTAAGATAAGACTTTATGTTTGTACTTGTATCTGCCTTAAGAAACATGGGAAGGATACACAAACGATCAAAAAGAGTTCACCTAAGAGAGTGGGAGTCAGCTTCCTTGGTAGCTCAGGCAGTAAAGAGTCTGCCTGCAATCAGGAGATGCAGGTTCAATCCCTGGGTCAGGAAGATCCCCTACAGAAGGTAATGGCCACCCACTCCAGTATTCTTGCCTGGAAAATTCCATGGGCAGTGTGATCCTGGTGGGCTATAGTCCATAAGACTAATGACTAACACTTCAAAAGGGTGGGAGTGCACAAGAAACATGATAGATGGAGGTAGGTTGGGGACAACACTTCTTAAGGAATATCTTTTTTATACCACTGACTTTGACCTATTCAAAAAAACTAAAATTGAAAAAGATTCTAATAAAACAAAACGCTTATTTTTTTGAGTGGTGGAGAAACAGGTATTTCCTTTTCTTGGTACATCTGTATTTTATATGTGTAAGAAAAGGAGTTACTTTTTAAAGTTTTTTATAAATTTATTAAAAGTCTTTGCACCCTTGGTTAAAAGAGGAATTGAATTTCTAAAGGATTTTGTGGAAAGGACATTCTGTAGGATACTGTAAATGAGAATCCTTTTATCACCTGAAATTGTTTATGACTCCAGGCCACCAAGATACATTCTGAGCTTGGTGTCCAGTATAAGAAAAGCAGTAGTCCCAGAACTCCTCTGGAAGTGTTCAAAACAAGGCTCCAACTGAAAGATGAAATGCGTATTTCCCACCAAAGGCCAGTCCTCCCCACCCTCCTCCCCCACATGTTGATTCAGGTAATGCTTTAAAAAGAAGCCCACACCACCTACTCTCGGGGAAATGGAAGACGTCTCATCCAAAGATACTCTTTGAGCTGTTAGCGTTTTTGATTGATTGTGAAGTTAATATATTTTTAACTCAATTTAAGTGCTTCTCTCTCAAGAGACTGCTCCTCTGTTTCTGGTCTGTGGTGCCTGAGTTGTAGGCAGTGAAGTTTGGCTGGGTGTTCGTGGACACGTTTTCTGGGCAAGGCAATTTGAGAAATACTGACATTTCCCCTAGCTTCCTCCTTAGGCATCAACCCAGTTTGTCTTCCCATCCCTGTTGAGTATCCTGTCTCTTTCTTGGAAGACCAGACTCTGCTTTCGTCTTCACAATCTCTCTCAGATTTTTTTTCTTTCTCTTCTCCAGACTTGTCTCTATTCCACAGCTTGGTCCTCTGCCCAGCCAGCTTCTGAACAGTGCTGTCTTCCCAAGCATAGAGGCCTCTGCTTCAAATTCGGGAAGGACCTCAGAGATCTTTTTAGTTTGCGAATCAGGAATTTACCACATCTTTGCCAGACAGTTCTGCAATATCTTCTTAAACACCCTCAGTGACAGAGAGTTCACTACCTTTCAAATCAGTTGGCCGTCTATTGTTCATGTCAGAAAACTGTTTCGTAAGGAAGCTGAGAGCAGGCTTGAGGTCATTTTGTTTGTTCTTAAGTTGATTTCTGATTCAAGTGAAAGGAGTGGTCTGAGAGAAGGAGGATGGGAAAGAGAAGGTATTACCCAGCCTGACCAAAGGGAGCAAGTTCGAGACTGGCACTTGTCCACAAGGCAATGGGGGACAGTGTGAGGGGACCTGAAAAAAGCTGTGAATTTGATTTCAGGAGACATGGCTTCAACTCAGCTCCATCTTTCAACTGTGGGTGTGTGTTAGTTGCTCAGTCGTGTCTGACTCTTTGCGACCCCAATGGACTGTAGCCCACCAGGCTCCTCTGTCCATGGGGATTCTCCAGGCCAGAGTATTGAAGTGGGTAGCCTATCCCTTCTCCAGGGTATCTTTCAAACCTGGGGATCGAACACAGGTCTCCCATGCTGCAGGCAGATTCTTTACCATCTGAACCACCAGGGAAGCCCCATCTTTCAACTACTGACCCATTTACTGGGGCAGGTCATTTATACTCTGAACCTAGTCTCTCTCTCTTCAATTATAAAACTGGACTTGTAGGTAGTAATGATTTCACAAGGTTAATGGGAAGATTGAATGAAATAACACACATGAAAAGGTTTTGTAACTACAAAGAGTTTTACAAACAAGAGAACAGTTACCATCTAAGATGCTAGATGCCTAGCTTAGTGAATCTGTGAACCAGCCCAGCCCAAGGAGGTTACAAAGTGGAGGATTTGGGGACTTAGGAATATTCTGCCTGCACCTGTGTGTCATTGGCAGAATCAGCCCCATCACCACTGTTGGCCTTCTCTGAGGGGCCAACCCCATGTGAGGACAAATCAAAGACTGAAGGGATGTGAGTTTCCTTCTGCTATAAAATGCTCATTGTGAAGATGGATGAGAAGGACGGGTGACTTGCCCAGTCACATAGCTCGATACTGGTGGCCTGAACCTTGACTCCAGAAGTCTGATTTCTAGGCACAACTCCTGGAAGGTTTCCTGACAGAGGGGCGGTCGGTGTTTTGGACAGTGCTCTTTTCGTTGTGCACATCTTCCGGCTGCTGTAGCAAGTTTAACATCAGTTCCCCATCCACTAAACGGCAGCAGCATCCCCTTGTCTTACGACAGTCAAAAAGGTTCCCACACACTCCATGGCATCAAGGGTACAGTACCTCCCCTGTTGACAAATTCCATGATGTGCTACTGCTAAATCGCTTCAGTTGTGTCTGACTCCTTGTGACACTATGGACTATTGGGGGTTAGCAAATGATGTTTGCCATTAACTACCTTTGGATCTAAAGAACGTAATTTCATGTCCCCAAGCACTCGTTTCCGAATCTAAGCAATGAGGGAGCAGGTTCAGAGGTCCTCTCTGGTCTCCTCCATTCCTCTGTGCTTCCAGCCTCCTGGCTTGCCTGCTCCTGAAATGCCTCCATCAGTGAACCTTGGTGCTTAGCTCTTGACGTCATGGTTTGTATTCTGTCACAGAAGCCCTTTTGCAGTCTACATGTATTCCACACATATTGTTTTTCACGGTCACAGCCATTGCCTCATCGTTCATTCGGTCTTGCCCTGTCTTGCTCCCTTGCTCTCTCTTCCCCTGGCACCAGCATCTTCCTGTTGGTATTTGCCCCTGGCACCAGCATCTTCCTGTTGTTATTTAAGTGTGCTCAAGTTTCTCTCCTTCAGAAAACCGAAAAAAAAAAAAAAAGAAACCAAACAAACTCCAAACTTTGATCAACTTATCTCTCCCCTTATCACAATCAAATCTGTTTAAAAATCACAAAAATAGTACAGAGAATTCCCACATAATCTTTACCCAGATTTCCCAAATGCTTGCATTTTATAATATTTGCTTTCTCTAATATAAATGCATAAACATGTTTATATGTATATATTTTTCCCTTTATTTCCTTCATTATATCTTTGACTTCTTATTTCTACTATTTTCCCCCGGTGTTTTCTAACACATGGATTTATTTATATATATGTTTTACTGAGCTGTTGCATGTAGAGTGCTCCTTTACCCTTAAATATTAATACTTCATTTTTTATAAATGTGATATAATTATCAAAATAAGAAAATATTAACATAGTATTATTTAATCTGCAGATCTTATTCAGATTGACCCACTGTCCCAATAATGTCCTTTATAGCAAAGGAAAATTCTGGATCATGCATGCTTTGCATTCATTTGTCATGTTCCTTTAGAAATTATTTTGGTTTTTATTGTTTTTTTTAAAAATCTGGAACAGTCTTCAGTTTTTCCTTTGTGTTTCAAGACACTGACATTTTAAAAACTGTGGAGGGACTTCTCTGGTGGTCCAGTGGCTAAGACTCTGCACTGCCAGTACAGATGATCTGGGTTGGATCTCTGGTCAGGGAACTAGATGCAACTAAGAGTTTGCTAAAGATTCGGCATGCCTCAATGAAGATCGAAGATCCCTCAAGCTGTAACTAAGACCCAGTACAGCCAAATAAATAAATGCGTAAAGAAAAAAAAAAAAGTAGAGGCCAGGTTTTTGTTGTTTTTGTTGGGTTTTTTTTCTTCTTCTTTGTAGAAAATTCCTCAGTTTAAGTTTGTCTGACGTTCTCTCATGATCAGATTAAGGTTATACTCCTTTGGCAGGAATACTACAGAAGTGGTATTGTGTTTTCTGCGTGCATCATACCAAGAGGCACATGATGTTGATTTGTCTTATTATCCGTCATATTAAAGTTCATTACTTCATGGTGTTAACCACGTCTTTCCACGTTTTTCCATTGCAGTTATCTTTGGGGAAATACACTAAGACTTTGCAAGTATCCCGTTAGTCCTCAAACATTTCATGTACTAATTTTAGCAGTCTTGATGATTCTTAGCTTGAATTAATTATATTACCCTAATGATTCCCAAATGATGATTTTTGAATTTCATTCCTTTTACATTTATTATGATTTAATTGCATGCTCTTTTACTTTTGTCAAATACCTTTTCAGTGTCTATGGAAATGATATTATTTTTCCATTTAGGTCTATTAATATAAATTATACTGATAGAATTAATATAAATTATACTGACAGAATGTGGTCCACTGGAGAAGGGAATGGCAAACCACTTCAGTATTCTTGCCTTGAGAACCCCATGAACAGTATGAAAAGGCAAAATGATAGGATACCGAAAGAGAAACTCCCCAGGTCAGTAGGTGCCCAATATGCTACTGGAGATCACTGGAGAAATAACTCCAGAAAGAAAGAAGGGACGGAGCCAAAGCAAAAACAATACTCAGTTGTGGATGTGACTGGTGATAGAAGCAAGGTCCAATGCTGTAAAGAGCAATATTGCACAGGAACCTGGAATGTTAGGTCCATGAATCAAGGCAAATTGGAAGTGGCCAAACAGGAGATGGCAAGAGTGAATGTCGACATTCTAGGAATCAGTGAACTAAAACGGACTGGAATGGGTGAATTTAATTCAGATGACCATTATATCTACTACTGCGGGCAGGAATCCCTCAGAAGAAATGGAGTAGCCATCACGATCAAGAAAAGACTCCGAAATGCAGTACTTGAATGCCATCTCAAAAACGAAAGAATGATCTCTGTTCGTTTCCAAGGAAAACAATTGAATATCACAGTAATCCAAGTCTATGCCCCAACCAGTAATGCTGAAAAAGCTGAAGTTGAACAGTTCTATGAAGACCTTCAAGACCTTTTAGAACTAACACCCCCAAAAGATGTCCTTTTCATTATAGGAGACTGGAATGCAAAAGTAGGAAGTCAAGAAACACCTGGAGTAACAGGCAAATTTGGCCTTGGAACACGGAATGAAGCAGGGCAAAGACTAATAGAGTTTTGCCAAGAGAACACATTGGTCATAGCAAACACCCTCTTCCAACAACACAAGAGAAGACTCTACACATGGACATCACCAGATGGTCAACACCGAAATCAGATTGATTATATTCTATGCAGCCAAAGATGGAGAAGCTCTATACAGTCAGCAAAAACAAGACCGGGAGCTGACTGTGGCTCAGACCATGAACTCCTTATTACCAAATTCAGACTTAAATTGAAGAAAGTAGGGAAAACCACTAGACCATTCAAGTATGACCTAAATTAAATCCCTTACGATTACACAGTGGAAGTGAGAAATAGATTTAAGGGACTAGATCTGATAGAGTGCCTGATGAACTATGGAATGAGGTTTGTGATATTGTACAGGAGACAGGGATCAAGACCATCCCCATGGAAAAAAAATGCAAAAAAAGAAAAATGGCTGTCTGGGGAGGCCTTACAAATAGCTGTGAAAAGAAGAGAAGCAAAAAGCAAAGGAGAAAAGGAAAGATATAAGCATCTGAATGCAGAGTTCCAAAGAATAGCAAGAAGAGATAAGAAAGCCTTCTTTAGCGATCAATGCAAATAAATAGAGGAAAACAACAGAATGGGAAAGACTAGAGATCTCTTCAAGAAACTTAGAGATACCAAGGGAACATTTCATGCAAAGATGGGCTCGATAAAGGACAGAAATGGTGTGGACCTAACAGAAGCAGAAGATATTAAGAAGAGGTGGCAAGAATACACAGAAGAACTGTACAAAAGAGATCTTCATGATCAAGATAATCACGATGGTGTGATCTCTCATCTAGAGCCAGACATCCTGGAATGTGAAGTCAAGTGGGCCTTGGAAAGCATCACTACGAACAAAGCTAGTGGAGGTGATGGAATTCAGATGAGCTGTTTCAAATCCTGAAAGATGATGCTGTGAAAGTGCTGCACTCAATATGCCAGCAAATTTGGAAAACTCCGCAGTGGCCATAGGACTGAAAAAGGTCAGTTTTCATTACAATCCCAAAGAAAGGCAATGCCAAAGAATGCTCAAACTACCACACAATTGCACTCATCTCACACACTAGTAAAGAAATGCTCAAAATTCTCCAAGCCAGGCTTCAGCAGTATGTGAACTGTGAACATCCAGATGTTCAAGCTGGTTTTAGAAAAGGCAGAGGAATCAGAGATCAAATTGCCAACATCCGCTGGGTCATCGAAAAAGCAAGAGAGTTCCAGAAAAACATCTATTTCTGCTTTATTGACTATGCCAAAGCCTTTGACTGTGTGGATCACAATCAACTGTGGAAAATTCTGAAAGAGATGGGAATACCAGACCACTTGACCTGCCTCCTGAGAAATCTGTATGCAGGTCAGGAAGCAACAGTTAGAACTGGACATGGAACAACAGACTGGTTCCAAATAGGAAAAGGAGGACATCAAGGATGTATACTGTCACCCTGCTTATTTAACTTATATGTAGAGTACATCATGAGAAACGCTGGGCTGGAAGAAGCACAAGATGGAATCAAGATTGCCGGGAGAAATATCAATAAACTCAGATATGCAGATGACACCACCCTTATGGCAGAAAGTGAAGAGGAACTAAAAACCCCCTTGATGAAAGTCAAAGAGGAGAGTGAAAAAGTTGGCTTAAAGCTCAACATTCAGAAAACGAAGATCATGGCATCTGGTCCCATCACTTCATGGCAAATAGATGGAGAAACAGTGGAAACTGTGACAGACTTCATTTTTTGGGGCTCCAAAATCACTGCAGATGGTGATTGCAGCCATGAAATTAAAAGACGCTTACTGCTTGGAAGAAAAGTTATGACCAACCTAGATAGCATATTCAAAAGCAGAGACATTAGTTTGTCAACAAAAGTCCGTCTAGTCAAGGCTATGGTTTCCCAGTGGTCATGTATGGATGTGAGAGTTGGACTGTGGAGAAAGCTGAGCCCCGAAGAATTGATGCTTTTGAACTGTGATGTTGGAGAAGACTCTTGAGAGTCCCTTGGACTGCAAGGTGATCCAACCAGTCCATTCTAAAGGAAATCAGTCCTGGGTGTTCTTTGGAAGGACTGATGCTGAAGCTGAAACTCCAATACTTTGACCACCTCATGTGAAGTGTTGTTTCATTGGAAAAGACTCTGATGCTGGAAGGGATTGGGGGCAGGAGGAGAAGGATGAGATGGATGGATGGTATCACCGACTCGATGGACACGACTTTGAGTGAACTCCAGGAGTTGGTGATGGACAGGGAGGCCTGGCATGCTGCGATTCATGGGGTCACAAAGAGTCAGACATGACTGAGCGACTAAAGTGAAGTGAAGTGATACTGATAGGTCTGCTAGTATTGAACCATCTGTGTGTTCACAGATTAAAACTCACATAGGCTTTATTATTATTTTTTTTAATGCTGCTGGGTCTGTTTGTTAATATTTATGTATTTTGCATTCATATTTATTAATTAGATTTCTTTCTCTTGCACATTCTGTCTTGGTGTATTGATATTATATTTTTATTATGAAAACATTTACAAGTTTTCTTTTTTTCCCCTAAGCTGTGGAATAGTTTAAATAACACTGGCAGTATCAATTTGAATGGCTGGTAAAAAGTCCCTATGAAATTCTCTGCGTGTGCTGCTTTTTGAGCACATAGCTCACTGATAAATTTCTCAGCTCTTTTTTGTGGAAACTGGTCTATTTTTATTTTCTACCTGTTCTGGGGTTGACTTTAGAGAATTGTATTCTCCTAGAAATGTATTCATTTCATTCACATTTTCAAAGTTATCTGCATAGAATTAACAAATCAGTTTCATGACTTTTAAATTTTCTCTAATGCCAGGTTAATTTCTCCCTTGTCATTTCTTATTTTGTGAAGTTTCACTTTCTCATTGAATTAGTTTTATTGTTGATGTTACTGCTGCTTTTCTGCTGTAACAAATTACCACAAGCATAGTAGCTCATTGTCTAAATTTCAGTAGGTCAGAAGTCCAACTTGGTCATCACCAGCCTAAAAATCAGGGTGTCCACAGGGCTGTGTCTCTTTCCGGAGGCTCTAGAAGAGAAGCCGATTGTTTGCCTTTTCCAGTTTCTAGCAACCACCTGTGTTCCTTGGCTTCTGGTCTCCTCTTTCCATCTTCAAAAACCAGTAATGGCAGGACAAAGTCTCACATGTCTCTGACCCATCACCTCTCTCTCTGGTCACAACCAGGAAAAGTCCTCTGATTTTAAGGACTCGTAGAGTAGGTTTAATCCACCTGGATAATCCAGAAAACTCTCTGCATCTCCAGGTCCTTCATCCTAATCACATCTGCAAAGTCCCTTTTGCCACGTAAGGTAACATAGTCACAGGTTTTAGGGGTTAGAGTGTGAGCATCTTTGGAAGGTCATTATTCTGTCTGCCATGTTCTTTTTTTTTTTCTTAATAAGATTGGTTAAATTTTAAGCATTTATTTTTTTCTTTCATTTCATCTTGACTTATTCTTATTTTTACTATTTTCAATTTCCTAACACATTGATTTGGGCTTCCCAGCTGGTGCTAGTGGTAAAGAGCCCACCTGGCCAATGCAGAAGACATAAGAGATGCAGGTTCGATCCCTGGGTCGGGAAGATCCCCTGGAGGAGGGCAGGCAACCCGCTCCAGTATTCTTGCCTGGAGAATTCTACGGAGAGAGGAGTCTGGTGGCTACAGTCCATAGGGTCGCAAAGAGTTGGATACGACCGAGGCCACTTAGCACGCATGGAACACATTGATTTATTCTTCTTTTTACTCTTCTGTTCTTTATCTTGTGTTTTTATAATTTTGGGGTCATATACTTAAATTGGTTTCTATTCTATCTTCTCTATCAGTACAAATAAAGATATGGAATTTCCTTTGCACCTTGCTTAATTCTAGGTTCCGATATGCTGTTTTTATTATTATTGTTTCTAGACAGAGTGCACTTTTAGTTGTTATTCTCCCTTAAGCCCAAGAAATGTTAAAGATAGAATTTTAACATTTTTTTTGAAGGTGGAAGGATTTTTAGTTTCTGATTTTCTTATTGTTGCTGTAGTTTTTTTTTTTTTTTTTTGTGTATTGATCTGAGTATGCTTTCTTATAGCCTAACACTTCATGGAATTTTGTGAATGTTTCATGGGCCCTTAGGGGAGGGAGAAAGTATTCTTTTTTTCAGGGTGCAGAGTTGAAATTTTGTCTATCAGACTTCCTTACTAATACTTACATATATAAAGGATCTTATCCATCTTTGTTTAGCCTCTTGACCTGTCATGGACTGAGAGAGGTAAATTAAAATTTCCTACTAATATGTTTGTGTTTATTTCTTATATCTTTTATAATTTATGGTATATAATGGCTGTTGTTACATTACATTGTTTATAGATTTTCATAACTATTATACCTTCATTGTGAATCTTATCTCATTCAGTATACTTCTGATGTACAAAAGCTTTTAAGGTTTTTTGTGGTCAACTTTTACCAGTATCATCCTCTATAGTTTCTGTGTTTTGTGTCATGCTTTAATAGACTGTCTTTACTCTCAGCTTTTAAAATTAGTCATGTATTTCTGTGATTTTTCTTTTTACATAGAAATTTTAAAATCATCTGGAATTTATTTTGATGTAAAGAATAAGTAGGTGCCTCTCTTCACTCTGCAGTCCCCAACCTTGGTCTTTTCAGATGGCTTATCAGATGTCTAAACATCTTTATTGAATAATCAGTTTATGGGAAACATCTGTTGTTTTTGCCTCCTGCCCAGAATCCTTTGCCTCTTTTTTTAATAGCAGCCCCTTGAGTTTCCTTGGGGAACCTCCTCTTAGTCCATATGGCTTGTTTGGAACTGACACTAGCTCCTGCTCCAGGGTTGGGTATGTAAATCAACCTTAGTATCGTCACCCTGGCCCACAGATATTGGTTCAGGGCTGGGGCATGACCCAAGCTAAGACGATCAGAGTCAAGATGATTCAGCGTTAAGACTTTCATTGGTATTATTTCAGAAGAGATAGTTTTTTTCTGTTGGACTTGAAGCTGTAAAAGTGTAAGCCTGGGTTTTCAGGGACTTCCACCATGTGTAGCCCAAGGATGAAACTAATAAAATGAAAAAGCAGAGTCTTTGTGATGGAAAGAGACTAGATACTGATGAAAATATCCTAGCCTATGGATCCAACTGTGTCTTACCCCTGGACTTTTCAGTGACCTGAGCCAATTTATACATACACTGTTATAGTTTTCACTTGCCAACAAAAGACCCCTAACTGAAAAAATCCACTGACTTGAAATGTTTTTATCATATATAAAATTATGAGTGTATCTCTCTAATCTTTTTCACTGACCTATTTATCTGTTCCAAGTTTCATTAATTAGAGGAAATTTATTTTCAGGTAACTTTTGCTTAGTTGGCTCAATGTTTTAAACATTTTGAATTTGAATGTGCTGTGAGTGTTGGCTGGTAATAATTTTTAGCTGCCCTCTTCTTTGGAGAATTGCTCTTGGTCACACAGAAGAGCCCTCCTACCAGGAAGGCTATGCCCCCTGGGCCCCCCAGACTCTGCTAGTGACTGACTGTCATGTAATTGAAAAAGGGCAATTTTCTTTTCTCAGAGTAAGACTATGTTCTAGAGCAGCAGTCTCCAACCTTTTTTACAGTAGGGATGGTTTCGTGGAAGATAATTTTTCTATGGACCAGGACGGGGGGTGGAGGGGGCTGATGATTTTGGGATGATGCAAGCACATCGTTGGTGGCTCAGCGGTAAAGAATCTACCTGCATTGCAGGAGACATGGGTTTGATCTTGGGTCGGGAATATCCCTTGGAGGAGGAAACGGCAACCCATTCCAGATTCTTGCTGGGAAAATTCCATGGAGAGAGGAGCCTGGCGATTCCATAGGGTTGCAAAGAGTCCATAGCGTTGCAATGAGTCAGACACAACTGAGCAACTGAGCATGCACTCAAGCACATTGCATTTACGGTGCACTTTATTTCTGTTATTATTACATCAGTTCCACTTCAGATCATCAAGCATTAGATCCCAGAGGTTGGGGACCGCTGTTCTAGAGCATTCTTGCCTAGCCTGCCCCCTTGCCCTTTTCGACTGCCTTTACTTCTCTCCTGAGAATACTTCCCAATAAATCATTTGCACAGAATCCCAGTCTCAGGCTCTTCTTCTGGAGGACCTGACGTAAGAGAGAGGGAATTCTTTTCAGATGTCCTCAACTCTCATTCCTAGGATCAATTACTATCTGGAAAGAGTTGCCTCTCTAACAACTGAAACAATGCAGACTAAGGATATTAATTTTTTAAATGTATCTGCAAAGTTTTCTGGATATACTCACCTTTCAAGACACACCAGAAAATCAACATTAGGCAAAAACCAGTGTATATATTTATTTATTCAGCCAGGTTATCAGAGGATAATAAAATCATTAGGTGAAATTTAGTTGAGGAACAGGCTGCTTATTAATTATAAGTAGGGTACCAACTACTTTTATTAGTACCTTTTGTTTTGGCATCTGTACATTAACCAAGTGACAAAACTCAGCATCAGTTACATCAGGGTAAATTGACGTCATGTGTCTGTTGAGGTGATGTAGTAGGAAACATAATAACACGTAAGCAGCAGTCCTGCCAAAAATGTTTAACGTGAATGCAACCATGAGAAAACATCAGATTCAGCTTGTGGGACAATCTGCTAGACAACAGGCTCAGAAAATGTCCATTCACTTAAGAGCTTGCACTTCATACACTTTTCACTGAAAAGTATGTAAGTAGGTAAAAGGATAGATGAATTTAAATGAAGTATGTTCTTACGTTCATTGTATTATTTTTACAACTTTTCATAGACTTGAAATAAGACAAATTTGCAAAGAAAATATCTCATATAAGCCCACAAAATACATTCTTATGAAAAATCTCACATGTTTGCAAATTTGGTGTGTATCATTCAATTAAATAGTTAAAACCTATTTTGTCAAATCATATTGTGAAATGTGCATTACGATTATAGTCAATACTCATCTTATTTCAGCTTATAATAAGATTTGCCAGCTGCTATTAACTAAAAATAAAATTATATGCTAGCTGCCAGGCCAATTAGTTTTAGCAATATATACCTTTCTTTTTAATTAAATACATGGGAAATTTAATCATATTGTCTAATGAAGTAAATGGAGCTATTTTGGCTTTTTAATGCATTATTTGATTGCATTATCCCCAAAAACTGTCCACTAGAGTTCAACATTCACATGAACACACATTTACTGAAAGAGCACGTTGCTGTCAGTAACACTCATCCCATTAATAATAACTGATAACTTTAGCCACATATTACACTAGATAATTAGAAGATAATGAATACTACTATTATCATCCTGCTTTGATAACTCTGATATGATTAATTATATTAGCTCTGCATCAATTTGATCTTGACCTTGATCTTTTAGTAATCTTTCTTACATTATGTGCTATAAAACATATTCCAAGCTTTTTATATTGTTTATTTATTGACACATTGATTTGAAAAATGACATCATACTGTTTCTACTAGAAAGTAGTACGTAGTCATGTTTGGCTGATGGGTTTGATCATGAGTTCCAGCTCTGCCAAAGATGTTCTATTAAACATTTTTCAGAATGTCTAGTATTGAATGATCTAAATCAAGAGTCTCCAACCTTCGAGATCTAATGCCTGATCATCAGAGGTGGAGCTAAGTAATAATAATAGAAACAAAGTGTACAATAGATGTAAGGCCCTTGAATCATCCCCCAAACCACCCATGGCTTATAGAAAAAATTTTCAATTAAATCAAATTAGTCAATTAAATTAAAAGAAATAAAAGCTGCCAACAACCACATGAATTTAGTAGTTGATCCTGTCCCCAGTGTGCCCCAGAGAAGACTGCTGTCCCAGTTGACACCTTGATTGCAGCCGTGTGAGACCCTGAAGTACATGACCTGGTTCAGTCGTTCCAGGACTCCTGATTCACAGGAATTAGGAGAAAATGAATGTGTGCTGTTTGAAGCAACTGTGTTTGTGGTAATACTGTTGTGTGCTAATGGATATCTGACACAAACGGTAAAGATTCATTTGAGGTTCATATTTCAATATTTGAACCCTGTTGGAAACTGTCAGATTAAATACGAGTCCAGGTGAAAGAATCATAGACATAAGGGGCAGCTTGCATCAGAAACACCTAGAGGGCTTGTTGGTAAAACACAAGATTGCTGGTCTTACCTCCAGAGTTTCTGATTCAGCAGGCCTGGGGTGGGGCCTGAAACTGCATTTCTAATAAACTGCCAGATGATGCTAATATAGCTCATCTGAAATCCACATTTTTGAGAACCACTGATGTGGAAGCATTTGGTAAAACCTTTTTGGTATACTTATAAAAAATTGAAAAAATGATTAGATTATAATAACTGGTAACTTTTACTTTTGTCAAGTTAAATTGTTTTCAATCTTTTATTTTCAACAATTGAAGGAGAGCCTAATAGAGCTGTTAGTTGATAGGTAATTTCTGATGAAAGATCAGTGTGTGAATTTTGGCATAGAATTTGGAAAGACTTCCAAGAATGGCAACCCACTCCAGTAATCTTGCCTGGAAAATTCCATGGACGGAGGAGCCTGGTAGGCTACAATCTATGGGGTTGCAAGGAGTCGGACACGACTGAGTGACTTCACCGTCACCTCCCAGCAGCAACACATACACATAACCCCTTCCATTCCTCAGTACTTGTTTAAGTGACCAAGGTGTATTAATTAGGGTAAGTTAAACTGCTATTACAAATAGACTCAAACATGGTTCAAACATCATCACTGCTATTTTTTAGTTGGCAGGAGTTCTGCAGGTGGTGAATCAGAGACCCTGGCTTCTCCCACCTTGTGCCTCCATCATCCTACAGTATCTTGTCATCATCTACATCCAACTGGAATAGAGCATGGAGGAAGCACACATGCTTTCTTAATAGCCCTAGTCCAGAAATTGTTGTTTAGTCACTAAATCATGTCCCACTCTTTGAGACCCCATGCATTGTAGCCCGCCAGGCTCCTCTATCAGTGGGATTTCCCAGACAAGAATACTGAAGTGAGTTGCCATTTCCTCCTCTAGGGGTATCTTCCTGACCTAGGAATCAAACCTGCATCTCCTGCATTGCAGATGGATTCTTGATTGCTAAGCCACTAGGGAAGCCCAGTCCAGAAATAGCACACATTATTCCCCCTGAGAGAGAATGAAGTAACATGACCACCGTATCTATCTGAGTCCACTCAAGAGAGAAGCCACAAAGTAATTTGAATAGGAAGAGTTTATTAAAACTGTGACAGGAGATTGAAATAACGAGATTGGTCATTCAGAAGTAAAGAAATAGCAGATAAAGAGCAGATACTATTTATAGAGCTGAGATGGAGTGCCCAAGGAAGGGACCCTCCTTTCTACCCTCTGGGCTGAGTCACACTCGTTGGAGAAGTGTATTTGAAAGCACACTCAGGTTCAATGATTTGTGAGAAGGACTCAAAGAACTCAGAAAGGCTACTGTACTCTGGGTTATGGTTTATGAGAATAAAAGAATATAGATTAAAATCAGCAAGGAAAAAGGCACCAGGCAGGATCTAGGGGAGACCCTGTTGCAAGCTTCCACTTGTCCTATTCCAGGGGAGTCATATGGACAGCATTTAATTCTCCCAGCAGTGATGTGTGAATATATTTATGAAGTACTGCCAATAACAGAAGATCACCTGAGCCTTGCTGCCTAAGGCTTACTGCCCACACAGGTGACCTTGGTTACTGAGTCTCCAGAGGCCGATTGATACTGTGTGGTCCAAGGCCTCCCCCTACCGCCCCACCATAAGTCACATTGTTAGCACAGACCACCAGTAAGGCCCAAGGTCCTAGGTAAACAGAGTCACCCGTCTCAAGCAGAATATTCTAAGGGCTTAGACGTTATCTTCCAGAAGCCAAGCAAAAGTGAAACTTTTTTTTGGAATGTGCAGGGTTCAAGCAATGTAAAACTGCAATAGAGGTCATGGCTATGGCTCACCAAAAGCCAGAGAAATGCCTGACTGGTGGAACTTGTTGGAAATCTGCCTTTGCACTATGCTATCTAACTGCTTGGGAGGGAATGATGCCAAAGGAGCTGCTGGTTTCTGGGTACTGCTGGCTACTGTGTGTTGCAGGAACCATCACAGGCACTGGAGAAGCTCTGAGCATGGCAGGAGTCAGAGGCACTCTGCTGCAAAATCACCCAAGATAAGTGGTGCCATAGAAAGCTGCTGGAAGCTAGCTACTGTGCCCTGCAGCAGCTGGACAATGGGGAAGCTTGATCATGTCAAGAGACTGCACATAGGAACTAGGAATTAAACCCTCTTCCCCTTTAATGTCACACCAGTGCCCTCTGTCGACAGAGATTCAGTGCCAGCTAAGAAAGGTAAGATGTTTAAAGGGCCCAGATCTGTTTCACAGAGCAAACAAAAAGGATAAATTTGAGCTGAGAGGTAATACATTGATAACTGGCCTAGCCCACTACAAGGGATACTGGGAAATGTAGTCCAGCCACTTGTCTGCCTGCAATCTTCTTACCAAGGAAGAAGAAAACTTGTTTTGGTGGACAGCTAGCACTTTCTGTCACATGATATTTCTTAGCATTTACTTTAAATTGAAAATTAGGAACAGAACCGATGTTAAACCCTGTCTCATTCTTGAAGTGAAGAAATGGAAAAAGCAATAACACTTCTATCCCAATAAGATCACTGAGAGTTTTTCTTTTCTGACAAATTTTTACTTTTCATGTTTCATAATTACATATCAGATTTGGCTATATATTTATGCTGTTTTGATCAGTTATGAACTAGTACTTGTAAAGGCTTACCGCCAAAGGGAATTATTTAGTGTGTCGTATACAAGGTATGAAATGTGTGCTCAGTTGTTCAGTTTTGTCCAACTTTTCATGACCCCCTGGACTGTAGGCTACCAGGCTCCTCTGCCCATAGGACTTCCCAGGCAAGAATACTAGAGTGGGTTGCCATTTCCTTCTCCAGGTGATCGGATCTTCCTGACCAAGGGATTGACCCTGTGCTCAGTTCCATTGGTCAGTCATGTCTGACTCATTGCGTCCCCATGACTGCAGCACACCAGGCCTCCCTGTCCATCAACAACTTCTGGAGTTCACTCAAACTCATGTCCATTGAGTCAGTGATGCCATCCAACCATCTCATCCTCTGTCATCCCCTTCTCCTCCTGCCCCCAATCCCTCTCAGCATCAGGGTCTTTTACAATGAGTCAACTCTTTGCATGAGGTGGCCAAAGTATTAGAGTTTCAGCTTTAGCATCAGTCCTTCCAACGAACACCCAGTACTGATCTCCTTGCAGTCCAAGGGACCCTTAAGAGTCTTCTCCAACACCACAGTTCAAAAGCATCAATTCTTCGGGGCTCAGCTTTCTTTATAGTCCAACTCTCACATCCATACATGACCACTGGAAAAACCATAGCCTTAAGTAGATAGACCTTTGTTGGCAAAGTAATGTCACTGCTTTTTAATATGCTGTCTAGATTGGTCAAACTTTTCTTCCAAGGAGTAGGCGTCTTTTAATTTCATGGCTGCAGTCACCATCTGCAGTGATTTTTGGAGCCCAGAAAAATAAAGTTTGCCACTGTTTCCACTGTTTCTCCATCTATTTGCTATGAAGTGATGGGACTGGATGCCATGATCTTTGTTTCTGAATGTTGAGCTTTAAGCCAACCTTTTCACTCTCCACTTTCACTTTCATCAAGAGACTCTTTAGTTCTTCTTCACTTTCTGCCATAAGGGTGGTGTCATCTGCATATCTGAGATTATTGATATTTCTCCCGGCAATCTTGATTCCAATTTGTGCTTCATCCAGCCCAGCATTTCTCATGATGTACTCTGCATATAAGTTAAATAAGCACAGTGACAATATGCACCCTTGACATACTCTTCCTATTTGGAACCAATTTGTTGTTCCATGTCCAGTTCTAACTGTTGCTTCCTGACTTGCATCTTTCTCAAGAGGCAGGTCAAGTGGTCTGGTAGGCCCATCTGTTTCAGAATTTTCCACAGTTTATTGTGATCCACACAGTCAAAGGCTTTGGCATAGTCAATAAAGCAGAAATAGATGTTTTTCTGGAACTCTCTTGCTTTTTCGATGATCCAGCGGATGTTGGCAATTTGATCTCTGATTCCTCTGCCTTTTCTAAAACCAGCTTGAACATCTGGAAGTTCATGGTTCACATACTGTTGAAGCCTGGCTTGGAGAATTTTGAGCGTTACTTTGCTAGCATGTGAGATGAGTACAGTTGTGCGGTAGTTAGAGCATTCTTTAGCATTCCCTTTCTTTGGGATTGGAATGAAAACTGACCTTTCCAGTCCTGTGGCCACTGCTGAGTCTTCTAAATTTGCTGGCATATTGAGTGCGGCACTTTCACAGCATCATCTTTCAGGAATTGAAATAGCTCAACTGAATTCCATCACCTCCACTAGCTTTGTTTGTAGTGATGCTTCCTAAGGCCCACTTGACTTCACATTTCAGGATGTCTGGCTCTAGGTGAGTGATCGCACCATCGTGCGTGATTAGCTGGGTTGTGAAGGTCTTATTTGTACAGTTCTTCTGTGTATTCTTTCCACCTTTTCTTAACATCTTCTGCTTCTGTTAGGTCCATACCATTTCTGTCCTTTATTGTGCTCATCTTTGCATAAAATGTTCCCTTAGTGTCTCTAATGTTCTTGAAGAGATCTCTAGTCTTTCCCATTTTATTGTTTTCCTCTATTTCTTTGCATTGATGGCTGAGGAAGGCTTTCTCATCTCTCCTTGCTATTCTTTGGAACTCTACATTCAGATGCTTATATCTTTCCTTTTCTCCTTTGCTTTTTGCTTCTCTTCTTTTCACAGCTATTTGTAAGGCCTCCCCAGACAGCTATTTTGCATTTCTTTTTCTTGGAGATGGTCTTGCTCCCTGTCTCCCGTACAATGTCACGAACCTCTGTCCATAGTTCATCAGGCACCCTGTCTATCAGATCTAGTCCCTTAAATCTGTTTATCACTTCCACTGTATAATTGTTTAGGGATTTGTTAGGTCATACCTGAATGGTCTATTGGTTTTCCCTACTTTCTTCAATTTCAGTCTGGATTTGGCAATAAGGAGTTCATGATCTGAGCCACAGTCAGCTCCTGGTCTTGTTTTAGCTGACTGTATAGAGCTTCTCCATCTTTGGCTGCAAAGTGATGCCCATGTGTAGAGTCTTCCCTTGTGTTGTTAGAAGAGGGTGTTTGCTATGACCAGTGCGTTCTCTTGGCAGAACTCTATTAGCCTTTGCCTTGCTTCATTCTGTACTCCAAGGCCAAATTTGTCTGTTACTCCAGGTATTTTTTGACTTCCTGCATTTGTATTCCAATCCCCTATAATGCAAAGGATATCTTTTTTGGGTGTTAATTCTAGAAGGTCTTGTAGGTCTTCCTAGAACCGTTCAACTTCAGCTTCTTCAGCATTGCTGGTTGGGGCATAGACTTGGATTACTGTGATATTCAATGGTTTGCCTTAGAAATGAACGGAGATCATTCTGTCGTTTTTGAGACTGCATCCAAGTACTGCATTTCAGAATCTTTTCTTGACTATGATGGCTACTCCATTTCTAAGAGATTCTTGCCCACAGTAGTAGATATAATGGTCATCTGAGTTAAATTCACCCATTCCAGTCCATTTTAGTTCGCTGATTCCTAGAATGTCAACGTTCACTCTTGCCATCTCCTGTTTGATCACTTCCAGTTTGCCTTGATTCATGGACCTGACATTCCAGGTTCCTATGCAATATTGCTCTTTACAGCATCGGACCTTGCTTCTATCACCAGTCACATCCACAACTGGGTATTGTTTTTGTTTTGGCTCCATTCCTTCATTCTTTCTGGAGTTATTTCTCCACTGATCTCCAGTAGCATATTGGGCACCTACTGACCTGGGGAGTTCCTCTTTCAGTGTCATATCTTCTTGCCTTTTCATACTGTTCATGGTGTTCTCAAGGCAGGAATACTGAAGTGGTTTGCCATTCCCTTCTGCAGTGGACCACATTCTGTCAGATGTCTCCACCATGACCTGACTTGGGTGGCCCTACACAGCATGGCTCATAGTTTCATTGAGTTAGGCAAGGCTGTGGTTAAATGCAAATAATTACACTTCAAAATGTCAGAACTTACAATATACTGGAAATTATGTATTTTCAACTTGTAATAATATGATGGAAATTTTAAATGTTAACTTAAAATAATGCTAAAGGCTACCTTGCTTTTCAAAATTCTTTTATAGGATGTATAAACAAAAAATATAAAAACTACTGATCTAATTCACTCAGCTTGGTACCTGATATGTAATAGGTACTCAATAAATAATATTTGAATAAATAATGAACAGATAGGAATGGCAAATAGACGTGTAAATGTAAATAATGCCCAGTGTGGACAAAGGTTGTGAGAACCAAGTAGTCTCCTACTGATACAGATACAAATTAATAATTTTTTTTTGGTGAGCCTTTTGCAGTACATATGAAAATCCTTCAACTGTCTCTACCCTTTGCCCAAACAATCCATCTAAGAAATTATCCTGAAAGTCATAAATGAATAAATATACACCTTACAGTGCTTACTTGTTTAACAGATGTTTTAAAATCACCTATGTTGGAGAGAAAGCAGCAAAACTGTATGGTCCTGCCTTCATGAAATTTACAGCCTATTAGGGAAGATTAACTAATTTTTCAAATAAGTGAATAATTAAGAATTGTGAGATGTGCTGTGAAAAAAAGATAATGAGTGCTGGAAAGTATATAATAGGAGAAAAGAATACATCTAGGAAGGCAAGGAAATTAAACTTATTTACTTGTTTGCAGGATTAGCCGATTGTCTGCCTCTGGGGAGACCTCGGAAGTGAGATTAAAGTATGTGTGGAGATTGAGCTAGGTGGAGGTTAGGGATGGATGCAGAGGCAGTGTGGCTTCCCAGGTGTCTCAGTGGTAAAGAATCTGCCTGCTAATGCAGGAAACGTGGGCTTGATCCTGAGGTCAGGAAAATACCCTTGAGGAGGAAATGTAGCTTGGCAGGCTACAGTCCATGGGGTCGCAAAGGACTGAGCATGCAGAGGTAGTGTAATTTCAGGTCCAGGGAACAGTTTGTATCAAGGCTGGAGCAAGAAGCAGCAAGGTACAGAAGAAGGCCGGGGCACTGGAGCATAGAGCATAAGGGAGTGAATGGTGTAGGGTGGAGCTGAAGAGACAGGCAAGGACTTGTCTTGTAAGGCCAAGTTAAGGATTTTGGTTTTATCCCAAGAAATGACTACAGATATTTTTTTGGGGGGGGAAATTAGCATAAAATAAAATGCCCACCCATCCCTTGCTACCACTTATCCCTTGCTACCTTGCTACAACTAAGAATATCATGGTTCATTCTTTCTAATTGTTGAGTAGTATTTTGTGGTATGGATATGGATACCACTCCTGTTGGTGGACATTTGGGTTATTTTGATAGCTATTGGGAATAAAGCTTACACAGATGTTCTTGCAAAGGTCTTTTTGTGAACACATATTTATCTCTCTCTTGCATAAATACTTTAGGTTGAAATTGCTGGATCATAGAGTAGATGCATGTTTATTTTGATAAGAAATTGCCAAACATTGAAGTGCTGCCACATCACGCCATGCCACGCGGTTTTTGAGGAGGCATTAAATCTTTCTGTACCTCGACTTCCCCTTCTGTAGAATGGGGTCAATACTACTTACCGCACAGGGGTGTGTTGTGAAGACGTAGAAGAACAATGTCAAATGTTTTTAATACTTAGGTAAGAGAGGTGGTATAGAGGAAACCAAGCTGCAGGAGTTGCACAAAGATGGATATTTGGTTCTCTGTCCCAGATACCAGAAATGTGTGTTCAAAAAAGCACTTTACCAACTCAAAATATTACTTGTTTCTAGAAAAAAAGGAATTATCAAACAGATATTCAGAGTGGCTGTACCATTTTACAGTCCTACCAGCACTGCATACTTGCCAACATTTTATATGGTTAGTCTTTTTAAATTTTAGGTATTCCAGTGGGTGTCATTAAAGTCTCAAGAAAGGGAATGAGTTGGGCTAAAAAAAAAAATCACTGACTATAATATGAAGAGTGGGAATGGGATAGGAGTAGATGTGGTAAGACCTGTTAAGTGGTGCCGGCAAAAGTGCAGGTGAGAGGTGATGGTGGATTGATTATGACAGTGACGATGGAGATGGACTTGAGAAATATTTATTAATAGAAGATAAAATTAATAGGAGTTTGCTGCTAATTGGGAACACTAGGAAAAGCTCAAATTATTATTTTTTGTTAATTTGATTTTGAGGGATGGACATCACTTGGCTTGCTTTTGGATATATATTTGTGGCACCTTAATCTCCAGTGAAGGGGATTGCTTACATATGTCGTAAGACTTGTGAACTTAGGGATAGGATGTGGTCAGGAATTATAAGAGAATATTTCATGATATGGAAGGATGTTTAAAATATATGGTTAAAAATAAATTTCAAAACTATGTATAATATATGGTATAGCCACATTTTCCATTTGAATAACATTACAGAGAAAAGCCTTCTGAAAAGATGTAAAGTGTTAGCTATGGTCTCCATGTTGAGTTTTCAGAGTAGTTTTAAATTTGGGCTATGTTTTTTTTCTGTTTTTCTACAAGGAACATATGCTAATTGTGTAATATGAAAAGTTATTTAAAAAAACACTTAACATTTCAGAAAAAGAAATTTAAGAGCACAAAACAAGAATAGAGTCCCATTGGGATGGGAAAGGTGTTGGTAACAGCATCTTCATCTCTTCTCTTTTATCCTCAAATGGCTCACCCTATACCTTCTGGGCAGGATACTGGCCAGGATTCCTAAGCCTCTCAGATTTTGAGAGTTTGAGAATGGAAGGGCTTAGTGAGAGAGACTGGAGAAGGAAATGGCAACCCACTCCAGTGTTCTTGCCTGGAGAATCCCAGGGACGGGGGAGCCTGGTGGGCTGCCATCTATGGGGTCGCAGAGAGTCGGACACGACTGAAGCGACTTAGCAGCAGCAGCAGTGAGAGAGACTGGGCTGAACTCAAACCCAGGATTTTGGAATCAACGGAGCTTTTTTAGATCTCTACCCCCAACTGAGACTAAATGCAAGCCTCCTTTGGCTCTCTAGTAGCATCAATCAGCTCTCTCTATTCTCTCTCTTACTCCATAGAAAAGGCCTGTGCAAGTGACCCATGACCTCCGTGTTGTCAACTCAGTCCCCATCCTCACCGTGCCTGACACATCAGAAGCACCTGCTGTAGCTGATCTCCTGCCTCCTGGAAATACCCTCCTGGTTATCCCTACTTCACCAGCCACTCTTTTGCAGTCTCTTCTGATGGTTCATTTCCCCAACCTCTTAATCTTGGAGTGTCTCCGGGCTTTCTTTTTTCTATCTAGACTTATTGCCTTAGTGATCTCATCCAGTCTCAGTTTTAAATACCCTGTCCACAATGATGGCACTTAATTTCTCTTTCCAGTCTGGATCTCTCCCCTGGGCTCCAGACTTGTATATCCAAGTCGACATTCCCATTTGGATTTCTAATAGGCATCTCAAAAGTTATGTCCCAAACAGAGTGCCTCTCCTCCCCCTATCCCACCCTGCATTTGTCCTCCTCAGGTTTTCCTATCTCAGTGAACGGCGCCTCACACTTCCTTGTGCTCAGGCCCAGAGCTTTGGAGTCGTAACTGACTCCATTCTTCTCACTCTACACATTCAAAACCTATTGGCTCTATCTTAAAAATAAATCCAGATTATGACCTCCATGTGCTGTGATCCAGAACATCATCTCGCCCCACCTGGATTATTGCAACAGCCTATTCCTTGGTCTTGCTTATTTCTTCACTCTCCTGCAATTGATTTCAACTCAGCAGCCAGTGATCCTTTTAAATATAAGTCAGATCATGTCACTTCTCTGCTTAAAATTTCTAACAGCTAAACATTAACAGAGTAAATGCCAGAGTCCTTAAAAAAACCAACAGGACCCCAGATGATACTCACCACCCCCAGTTACTTTTTCAGCTTTCTTACTGTGCCTTGTCTCACCCCTTCTGACCCTGTTTCACAGGCCTTGCTATTCCATAAATAGTCCAAGAATGTTTAAAGTTTCAGGGTTTTGCTCTTCCCTCTGTCTACATGCTTTTCCTTCAGATAACCATCTGGCTCTATCTATTGTCAAGTCTTTGCTCAACTGTGAGGTCTTCCATGATCTTCCTATTTAAAACTGCAACACCCCCATCCCCACCACTCAATCACATCCCCTCTCTGCTTAATTTCTCTCCATAAGTTACTCAACATTATCTAAAAAATGCTATCATTTATTTGTTTCATTTTTTTTGCTCCCTTCCCCAGATATAAGATCCTTGAGAGCACAGATTTCTATTTTCCCCCCTCCAGTAATCCTAGAGCAGTACCTGGCATAGAATAGGCACTATGTATTGAATGGTGGTGGTTTGGTCACTAAGTTGTGTCTGACTCTTGTGACCCCATGGACTGTAGGGCTCCTCTGTCCCTGGGATTCTCCAGGCAAGAACACTGGAGTGGGTTGCCATTTCCTTCTCCAATGCATGAAAGTGAAAACTGAAAGTGAAGTCACTGAGTCGTGTCCAACTCTCAGCGATCCCATGGACTGTAGCCTACTAGGCTCTCCTCTGTCCATGGGATTTTCCAGGCAAGAGTACTGGAGTGGGGTGCCATTGCCTTAGGGAATGAACAAATATATGCCTTTAATGGTGGGGCTGAGCAACTTTCAGGGTTTGTTCAAATATGAGATATCTGTTAAATCTGCCAACACACACACACCCATCCCCCCAACCCCCAACCCCCGCTTTGAATTCCCAAGGAACTCCTTTCCCTCCTAAGGGATCTGGGAAATAACAATTCACCAGTGGGTTCATTGATGTAGGAGGTTAGGCCAGGATGGCCCTCTGAGATCATCTTGTCAAATCCAATCAATCTCTGAGCTGGAACCAGAACCCCTATGTTCCGCCTCCCAGTGTCTAGCTCTCTTTCCATAGTAGCCACTGAGAACATTCCAAGATCATAATTTTGGAGGCTAACAGCCATGGATATTTTCAGATTTAATTTCAGCAAAGTGTTACCATTTAAGAAAGCCTGCCAGAAAGATAATGCAGATGAAAACGTACTGTGTAAACTGTGAAGTGCTATCCAAAGGTTAGTTATCTGAGGTCCACTGCCAAGGTCAACAAGACCTGGGTGTAGGGCCAGTTCTTAAATCAGAGGAGTGAAACCAAAGTTGGTCATTCAAGGGCCCCTTCCAAACGGGACACTGGTGTCTTTGCTGGGACCAGAAGGACACAGGGGCTTGTCTCTCACCCCCACCCCAAGTATAATATACTCTTGCTGAGTAAGATAGATGGATGCTTACATTATGTATGTGTTAAAACAGATGATTTTAACACATGATGATGACTTTCTTTTTCCCTTTTTCTTGTGTTTTAGAAGCCATACACTAAGCTCCAGCCACCTGTACCACTGGGCATGGACCGGCTCTCCAAGATTTCCGACTGTCTGTGTGCGTGAGTGTTTTTCTGCCACATTAGTTTACATCGGTCCCAGCTGCACTAGAATTTAGATTCTGTGCAAACCCTGGCTCTCAAAACCACATTCTTTTGCCCTCACACTACTTCTCTGTCATCTAACCACTGAAAAAGCATTGTTTTACTGGCCTGGCTCAAGAAAGGGGATCTCAGTGAAGAGTAAACTTCCT
The DNA here is from genome assembly GCF_042477335.2 of Ovis canadensis. NCBI lineage: Eukaryota > Metazoa > Chordata > Mammalia > Artiodactyla > Bovidae > Ovis > Ovis canadensis. The sequence goes on along the minus strand of NC_091245.1, from coordinate 204,398,070 downwards.
GTTTTCTAGGCTTTCTTATCCTAGCACTCTACAGAAGGGCTGCCCAGTGTTTGGTGACCTTCTGCATTAGGTTAACAATCGGGATCTGGGCCCAGGGGGATCATGATCCCGTGAAGAATGGGGAGCTGACTGTTAAGGTCTAATCGTAGTGAAGCTGAATGGCAGGGCTTACTTTGTCCTGGCTCCCCAGCCTTCTCCCCAAGCATCTCTTAAGCTGTTGAAGCCAATGGGTTTATGTGGCAGGCATTCATTCCTCATGAGCTCCGATTCAAGCGGCTGTGCACTGATTCAGGCTCAGATGTTTCTACACTTAGGGCTTGTAAAACAGTGAAAGAAAGATACAGATAACTCACAGAAAGCCTTCTGTTGTAGACTAGGAAAAAGGATCTACTTGTTTCTCTACTGTAATAGGAGCCTTGAAAAGCCCAAATTAAGGTGCAGAAAAAAGGGTGAAATAAGAGCACTGAAAGCTTAATACTGCACGGAGTCCTGCAAACTTTTTCCAAGTGATAGATATGCACCTAAAATTGTGGGTTAAATTCATTTCACCTGCCTTCCCTAATCAAGGTTGTTTAAAGACCTCAATGTCCCCGAGCAGCATGTGGCTTAAACGTTTGCTCTCCCACTGGGCATGAGCAAGTGGGTGACCTTTTGACTTCAGAAGGCTGCAAACTCCACCCTCACAATGTGCCTATATCCTGGTTACACCTGTGCACAATTTCCATCCCGCATCTTTCCCCAATCACCTTTCCCCAGGTGCCCCAAATCTCACTCCACCCTGATGTTTTATTCCTAAGCCTTCCAGGAGGCAGTTTTCAGGCTTGTTTTCCTATCTCCTCTTTTTGCTGCATTTCAGCATTTTAGCTTGCTGAGCGTCAGGCAAAATGAACCTAGTTTGGTAACAGCGTTCAAACTCAGAAGAAAGGTTTTTGCTTCTCTATGGCTGGAAAAAACAAAAGAGGCACGACCTTCCTAAGCTGTCATTTTTGAGGGAACTACTAGTAAAATTTTACTTAAGGTCAAAATCTGGGGAGAAACTAGGAAAAGAGGTAGTCGTCTTTTGTCTGGTTTTCCAAGAATTCATCTAAGGGGCTGAGCCAGATATCCTGGAACTCAATAGTCCTAGCCTAGTGATCTTCTCACAATGAACCTAGGGCCTATGGAAAGTAAGCTATGCTTTAAAAAAAAAAAAAAATTGAGTTGGTGAGTAGGTGGGCTCGACAGGAGGGATAGGATGGTGTCAACTCCCCACTGGCTGGGAAAACCTGTTTTCTACTTTCCTTCTACTCTTTTGGATCAAATGTTTAGCCAGAGTTTGAGAGATGAGATTAGAAGAGAGAAGCTGTGCGCAAGTTGACTCTCAACTCTAGAGTCATAAGGCTTGATAGCTAAGAGGGGGAGAGACAGAGGGAGAGGAAGGTACCAGGTGACTTCTGCTTACTTTAAGATGGGGGTAAGAAAGATGCGGGTTTCAGGCACTTGGTAAACTGAAAGCAAACTTTATTGTACACAGTACAGAATATAACGCAGCTTGGCAGGATGCAAACAGCCCTGCGCAGGGGAAAAGTATTTCAAATCAACTGGCAGGTTAAAGCCTTTCTGCACTGTAGATTTTCCACACTCTGGAAAAGAAGCAAAAACAAAAAACCGAAAAACCCCAAATCATCAGGGAGGTGCATGAGTCCGATGGGAATGCAACGGTGACGCCGCCATCCTGTGTCCCGAGACCGCACCGGGCACATGGCCGTAGCGGGGGAGGGGAGCTCAGGCTACAGACGATTCTTTTCATACTTGCTAAGACAGCATAAATCCATCAAAAAAAAAAAATCCCAACAAAACCCAAACCCAGATAAGAAAGGAAAAAAAAATCCTATACAGCATTTACAACAAATTAACCTCTAGCCAGCTTGGGGTAAAATATGCATCTATGTATAGACTATGTGTAGGTTAGAAAGCTATAAATACCATTTGGAAAGAGTCCTTTGATTAGAATACAATGCTAATTAAGGCCCAAGCTACAGGTGCAATACCTTTGTGGGCTAATTAGCTTCCAAGAGGGAATCCTTGTATTTCCACAGCTATGAAATGCACCCCTTATCTGTGACCCTCTTCACAAATGTGTTCCTGGTCACCTGGGGGACTGTTTGAGACTGCAGAGCGTTCCATCAATAGAAAAACAAAGCACTGTCCTTTGTGTATGAAGAGTAGCATCATCATTGTTTCTGTGCTCAGTGTCAGGGGAAGCACAGAACTCTCTCAACAGCAGGCACCAAGGTGCTACCTTTTCCTCTACTTTGAGCTTTCATGTAGCTTTAGCTGGGTTGTTGAAAACTTTTCCAATAAAATTCAGCGATCAGAGAACTCTTTTGAAAAGTGGCAGGAAACTAAGGCGCTAGCACACTTTTACCTGTTGGTGTCGCGCATACGTCTCAAACCCTATTGAATCATATGCAGGGTTTAAAGTCCGAGGATTTAAAGAAAAAGGAAAAACAAAAATGGATGAAATGGAAATTGTCATCAGTCATGCCCAGGGAAGACTCCCTAGGGTTTCCATCAGGTGACCAGGTTTCAAATGGACATGACATGTATTATGTACATATGCTTTCCAGAGAGGGCATGGGAGGGAACATTGGGGACTATACACATAGAATCTAAACGGTGTGTCCAGGCTGCCCTGCACACCTCAAAAATGTACAACTCAGGTGCAAATGTTCCGTCAGGCTGTCTGGTGCAGAAAGCACAAAGCAGGCAATAAAGAGGGCTTGCACTCAGCCAAGGGGACGCCCCCAGCAAAGCCCCTTTCAAGCTGCAGCGTCTTCAGAAGTCGGCACTGTCCTGTTTATAGGGCACAGTGCTCAGTTACCAAAAGGTTTGTTTTTTTTTGCTTTAAATACCAAAACTACAAAAATCAGTTTATAAACTGGTTTTCCAAAACAAAACAATCCCCCGAATCAAAGCAAAACAAAATACTGTCAAAAGTGTTAATCACCTTCTCCTAAAATTAAAGCCATCCACACACAGCCATGTGACTGGGAAGAGAGAGGGGGCTTGCTCTACTTGGTGACCACATGGCCAGAAGGTTCCCAAGAGTAGCAATGGTTTATTTGAGAACCGTGGAGTGGGTAACAGCTATTCATCCTTTTCCCCTTCTTTGTAGACCAAGGGGAAACATTTCAGCGAGCTGCAAGAGCTGTCCAAGTTTTAAGGTAATACTTGGCAACCCTTCGTGGTTTGAGCCTCCCCAACTTAGCCTACCTCCTGTTCTATGGGTTTTGTGACTCACTTTTTCAACAAATTGTGCAAATCAGAGCCCTTCTATGTAAAGGCATTTAGTAGTCCTTGATCAATGCAGATTGTCACATACTCTGTCCTGGTTTGCGGGTACCAACCTGAACAAGGTATTGCTTTGCATATATATTGTCCATGGGAAGGAGGCTCCATTTCAATCGCTTCCCAGAAAACTTGTCAGGATCAAGAGCTGAGGCACCAGCTTTTGGGTGGTTTTTCTACCCCTCCCTGTTCCCACTCCCCCGCCAAAGTTTCTGTCCTTAAGGGTGCCAATCCAGAGACAGATTGGATTCTCTATCTCCGGAGACAGATAATACTCAAAGGGCAAGCTTTAGGAACAGCCAGAAACACAAACAAAACCACTGTTCTCGTTTGCCTGAATGGGAACTGCTAGCTCTAAGGTTTGGCCGCTCAACTGCTCAGAAACTTAGTAAGCAAAGCCTTCGGCATAGGGGAGGCTGCCGCAGCGGTCCACATCCAGAAGATAAGCAGGGTTGTCCTCAAAGTGGGTCAGTGGCAGGGTGTCCTCCTCGCTGAGGTGGCACTCAGACTCTGCTTTCAGGAACGGACGCTGGTTGTCAGGGAAGGCCATGGAGAAAAGGGCATCAGGGTCGCAAACGAACTTGTAGACATATCGTTCCCCGGCCACCTAGAGAGAAAATGCACCTTATGAGGCCCAGTTGGATCAGGGCATGGGGTGTGGGCACCAAGGGAAGAAAGGGTTATCTGTTAAGCCACCATGCTCTTGGGCAGCCTGGGACCAAGAGGCTCAATGGTAGTTGATTATCCATATCCTTCGATTTATTTTGATAAACCATGGGGACCTGTTACCTGCTGAATGTTTTGACACCACAGCTTAACAGCTGAAAAGAATATATGAATATCAAACTCAGGTTCTTCTTAAAAGAACATCCTCACTGTTAAAAATCAGTCTAGAAACAACGGTTATGCTGAGGCTGGTGTTATAAGGATTGAAAGATGCAGGAGTCAGCCCATGTGTTCAGTTACCTCAAGTTTACAGTCTTCACAGGACAGCTTTGTTGTCCCACAGGGCTAGGAATTCAGAAGCTATGTGGGATTTTATAAGCTTGTTCCAAAACCAAAAAGAACTGCTTTTTGGCTTACCTGCAGTTGAAAATGACTAATGTCATGGTTTTGCTACACTGAACGAACTGCAAACTACCTTTATATGAATTTTATGCATTATAACATTACTTGAACCAACCAGCCTTGATTAAGGGTGGCAGGTGTATACAATCACTCATTCCTATTTGGGTTTTTTAAAAGGCAGTTTACTGTTAAATCTCTGGTTCCCCAGCCAGAGTCAGCTCACATGTGGAAGAGCTAGGCAGGAGTATACAGTGATGATAATACTAGCTCCGAAAGTTGAGCGAATGGCTTCCGGCCCTGGCTTGGTCACTAGCAAGTCCCAATCTCTATGAATCTCAGTTTTCCCTTTCGTAAACCTGAGGGTATGGAACTAATGCTTTTCTGAGTCCCTGCCCGGATCAGTTATGCTACCACTCCTCTTTCATTTAATTTTCATTTACTCATAGGTCACATAATAACGCAAGGATCTCTTACACTGGAAAACATGTTACTATTTCTAGGACATTTTCACATATATATTACCCCTTTGAGATTAGATCAAGAATTATTAGCTACACTTTCATTGGAAACAGGCTTTGAAAAGTTGACTTTCCTTAAAGCATAATTAAATGGCAGTGTTAGGATCTGAGCCCACCCAAGTCTCATTCCTATGCCTTCCTCTGTACTATTTTATGCTTAATTCTCAGAGTTCTCTTCTTTCTTAGAAAACCTAGGAACAACATGGGTGAAATCCCTGATCTGGGAAGATCCCCTGAGGAGGGAAATGGCAACCCACTCCAGTATTCTTGCCTGGAAAACCATATGGACAGAGGAGCCTGGTGGGCTACATACAGTCCATGGGGTTGCAGAGTCAGACACGACTTAGCAACTGAACAACAAAATGTTCTAAAACTGGTTTTGAGTGACAGTTGTACTACTCTGCATACATATTAAAACCCCACTGAATTGTACCTTTAAAAAAAGGGGGGGAGGGAATAGGTAGGGTGGGGTGATAACCCATTTTAGAGTATCTATTAACTATGCCAAGCACTGAAGTCAAGTTCTCATTTTGCCCCAAAGAAGCTGATATTCCTGTGGCAGATACTGACAAGCCAGGGAGATTTACAATATCGAGAGTAGGGAGACAGAGTGATGGAGATGAACGCAGGTGCTCTCAGAAGCAGATGAGACCACGTAACTCAGCTTGAGAACTTCAGATTCTTGGAGTAAACAGGTTATTGAGAAACAAGCAGGAGCTGGCCAGGTAATGAAGGTGTTAGGAATGTTCTTAAGTAGGATGGTAGTTTAATAGGTGTTTTTTCATTTTATAATATGCTTGATAACTTACATGACTGATAGTGTTTGTTTACAAACAATACATATTAAGAGACAGATGGCTGTGGTAGTGGAAGCAGACAAGTGCAAGTGAGGAAATGAGGGTTAGATGGTGCCTTAGAGCCTGTATGAAGGGTTAAAGTCTGAGTTTTATCCAGAAGACCATCCATGAAAAGTTTTAATAATTTAAGGAGATGAGAGGAATATGGGGTCATATGACCACCTGCCTATGAGAAGATAAGCCTGGTTTTAGCACAAGTTCTCAGCAACAATGACCATATAATTCTGAGTGCATCTACCATGTAAAGACTGCCTAAATGTATAAATGCTAGAATCTGGGTAACAGTACAGTATAAAATCTGGTTAAGAAAAACCAAAGATTAGCCATCTTCATCTTCTGCTTATTCACGGCTTTTAAGATTTTGGTCTTTCACCACCTATCACAATAAGGATTTTGTTCTGGCTTCCTCAAAATATGCTTCATCCTTTATTCTGCAACTTGTTATCAGGCTATTCTGCTCCCATTTTGCAAATCTTGGCTTTTTAACTTGTAGTTTCCAGTTTTTGAAAAAGATTTTCTTCGTCCTAACACTTAAGAGTATTAGACCAACATATTTGGAGGTCTTGGTGTCTTAACAACTAAAGACTTCAACTAAGCTCTTGTGGGAGCAGAGACCTTTAAGTTGATTCTCTCCCTGGCTCCTTTATGGATATAATAGTTGGCCTAAGTATCTGGACAATTTAAAAAATTTTTTCTTTGGCTGCATTGGGTCTCTGTTGCTGTGTGCAGGTTTTTTCTAGTTGTGGCAGGGTCGGTGGCGGGGGGGGGGGGGGGTGCTACTCATTGTGGTGGCTTCTCATTGCTGAAGAGCACGGGCTATAGGTGGAAGGGCTTAGTTGCCCCACAGCATGTGGAATCTTCCTGAATCAGGGATCGAGCCCTTGTCCCCTGCATTGGCAGGTGGATTCTTAACCACTGGACCATCAGGGAAGTCCTATCTGGACATTTCTGTAAGTAGAGACAGTTTCTTTATTTCTCTAAAGCAGAGGAGGCTAATTTTCCTACAGAATCTTCCACAACCTCTGGTTTTGAGGTACCTGAGAGTATTAAAGGTGCTCTTTGTATCTCATTTTAACTCATTTTTCCAAGATTTTTTCCTACCACAGAATCACGAAGCTAACATTTCCTCGAAGCCATTAGTCTTAGTACAGAAGCCTTGGACAGTTTCTCTGAGAGTAATCTTAATTGTCTCTCATAATTGTTCACCTTCTGCATGATGCCCTTTTCGTAGTAATAGCGTAGAGATCGGCTGAGCTTGTCATAGTTCATGGCTGGCCGGTTCTTCTGAATGCCCCAACGCCGAGCAACCTGAAGAGACAGGAGAGCAATGGAAACTCATTCCTTGGGTCTAGCGGGTTTCTTCCCAATCCCAGGAGAGCGTTCTAGAACCCAATTGCTCTGGTCACTGATCCATTTCTCTGACCTGAATGGAAAAGCACTTAATTCCCTTAAGACCAACATTCAACAAAGGTGATGATTTAGTCATTGATGCTAAGAGGTGAGACCTGGAGGTGGAAGAATCCTAGCATTTTAAGATTGCAGAGGGCTTGGCTAGCATCCCAGAGGAAGCAGGCTCTCTACTGTTTCTCCACATATGAATTATTGACCAATACCCATAGACCATTAACATGTTGCCATTAAGTGCTATGGTTTCTGTAGCAGTCAATAAGGAATAATTAGAATGGTCATTCCTGAAACATTAGAAACACACTAGTGAGTTGCTAATGGGCCAGCAGAGCAAAAGTTCAATTCTAATAAGATTGGAGAGGGGCTGGGAGATGTTTACGTATTGCAGCTCATGGAGTAAAAGGGAATCAGATCATTTCAGCCTGCTGCCATCCAATCCCCTGTTCCCAGTGGACTTGCAGAATGGACATTAAAACATGTAGCACCATTATCCATTTAATGAAAAATTAACATGGCTTCCCAAACAGTTGTGAAGTGCATTATATCTAAACCCGATCCACCTGAGGTGCAGTGATGGGGGGATGTAATTGGAACTCTGGGCAAAGAAGCCTTAAAGCAAGAACACTTACTAGTGGAGTTCAGCAAGACAGTCAAGCAATTCTGCTCAAGTATCTCAATATCCCGAACCCTATGTATAAGGATGACTGTCAAGGTAGATTAACCTTGGAAATATGAGGCCTTTAAATGCATGCAAACCAGCGATCATATTTGGAACATTCTGGGTCAGTTTTGGAAACTTAACCAAAACAACTACATTCGTTTAAAAAAAAAAATAAACATGGAATGAGAAGTAGGGAGACTGCAGGTGGAAAAGTGGATCATAGAGCCACGTTTCACTTAACGTATTATTCAAAAGTATTTGGGGCAGAATGAAAGCAACCTCTCAACTCGGGATTCGAGATGACCTTTAATAAATATCAGAAATGATCTGATAAGGAAGAAATGCATCTGTCCTAATCATATTACAGAAATTCAACAGTCATGATTCCATTTTCCCTTGTAAGAAACCATGTGAACGTTAAATTTCCATTCATTTGCTTTGTGCCCGAGAGCACACGATACCCTGGTTCTCTGCCTTTCTCCATATTGCACACATTCAACTCTTTGCAATGACCAAAAAGGCAAAATTAAGCAAAAACACATCCCCTGTTTAGAGAAAAACAGTTTAAGCCAATAGAAATAGTGGTAAGAAAGAAAAGCTGGTAAATCAATACGTGTCCTTTTTTTTTTTTTTAAAGAAATAACACCGTGAAGGTATTATTGAACTGCTGCTGGCCACAAGTAATGCAAGAACCCTTAAAAGAGGTCCAGCTTCATCATTTGACTGTACTGCACTGGTGGAAAACAATTCTTGACTACTTAACTTCAGCCATGACCTTTCTTTGCTGTCACTTGCATATGCAGTAGCTGTACTGGAGAGAGGTTTTATGTATGCGTAGACTTCAAAGCAGCTCTGGTAGCCATAGTTACTGACTCATCCTCTTGGGCCAGGGCCCCGTGATTCAGTAGCCCTCACTGGGGCTGCTCTTAATGCAGTAATCACGATGCGCCACAACTGCAAAGCAGCTGGGAATAACGGCTGCCCCATTTTTTTGGGGGGTGGAGGGAGCAGGCAATAGCTCGCTGCCAGCTCCTTCTTTCCTTCATCTTTCACATTTGTTACTCTGATATAGCATCTTAAGGATGGAGGCCGAAGGAGTTAAAAACAAAACAAAAACCAAAACTCCCATCTCTCTTCCTCTCTTTGTAAGAGCACAGCCACAGCACAGGGAGCGGCTCTTTCTCAGCAGCACGTCCTTTTAAACCTCCCCATGGCATCAGTTATCTGCCACATGTTCAACAAACAACCCTACCCCCCAAAATATTCATTAATGCAGATTCACAGTTAAAATGGCTCCAGATTAAAGCCGAGTCAGTCATAATTGAGAGGGTGCTAAGCTGGATGACTATCAAAAGACATTTGATTAGGGGGCCTGCCAAAACGCAGTTCTAAAACCACAATTTCCATGCACAGTGTAATGGATATTATGGATAATTACCCAGAGTGCACTACTCAGCCACACAGCTGCCTACAATTACGTCCCAAACAGCTTCCTCCTCCGCTTCACCCTTCAAGCTCCCCCCATGACAACTTCTTACAACATTTTTCGAGGAGTTGGTATCTTCCTGACACCACCAAGAGGAGGGCCTGCCAAGTTATACAAGGATTAGAGAGTGGGGAAAAAAGTGTTGCATGTCCTGGGGCCAAAGTGCACACTGGAGCAGAGCTGATCCTGGGGTTAAGGGAATGGAACATTTCAGAGTTCATGGAATGCTCAGGGATTTCAAGCTGCGGTGGCAAGAAGCACTTTCTGAAGAAACAGAGCTGTTTAATCAGCTGAGAGAGGTGCAAGTCCACGAGGAGACTCCCCTGTGACTGGGCAGCTTGGCATTTATGTCAGCATTCTGGATTAGCATTAGTTTCTTTAAGAAAGCTGGGGTCCTTTGCCATCTGTTCATCATTTTCTTTACCGTTGGTTGGAGAGCAACAGATTCAATAACGGCTTTACAAAGGGTCATAACCAGGTTTACCTGCAGCTGTACAGCCTCTGCTTAGGCCCGAGGCAGTGGCAAAAAAGTCGTAAAAGCTCCTTTTTGTGAAATGAGATAAATCAAAAAGGGCTGCTCACATGACAGACTTGACTTTCAAAAAGCCTCAGTGAGTCTGGGCAACATGCTTTCCTCAAGCCTCATACAAACCAGGCCACATTATGAGGAAAAGAATGTGGGGTAGATGCTTTGCAGTGTGGCTGGAAACATGGCTCCATTTCTACATGACTTAGCCAAAAGACACAGTCAGGAGAACACAGCAGTACCAAACTTTGGCTTTGAAGGTAGAACAAGTCTTAACAGAAATCGTATATGTATGGTGATGGACAGGGAGGCCTGGCGTGCTGCGATTCATGGGGTCGCAAAGAGTCGGACACGACTGAGCGACTGAACTGTGACTGATAACTATATCTTCTCTAAAGGCCTTTAAGGAAACCTGCCTTCCTCTACCAGTCAGGATTCTCCTTAAGCCTCCAATTCACACATTTTTCTTTGCTCGTCTTAACTTTCAGGCCATTTTCTTCCTCCAATTTCCTGCCGTCAACCCCTGTGCCCACCTGCCCCTTGGGTGTACTAAAGTGAGCCCTCCGACTGATTAAATAACGTCGAAAACTGCAGCTCCTATTCAGAGGCTTTCGAGAGCATTGTTCTCATTCTAATCACACCAACCCAAAGATACCTTTTTGTTCTGCTGGCTTAATGTGTAACGCTCAAGTATACGCTCCCCAAAGAAGCATATGTCAGACTTTCAGGGAAGTTATTTCTTTTCCATTTCTAACCTCTAGATTCTAAATCAAACAAAAATCAACCCCTTTGAAATCATGGCAAGCCCAGAGCCTGACTTAATTTGCTTTGTGATATTTAGGAAAGGAGAGATTCTGTGATGTGTCCTCTCCTCTGAAGAAATGGCATTGGTTCTGTCCACTGGCCTTTCTGTCAATTTGGCCAAAAAGATGGTAACAATGTTTTTTTCTATTAACAAAATAAGGGAGGTTTGCTATCGTTGTGGTACTTTAAAAAAGAGATAGTAAGAGCGTGATTACATTAACTTTTTTGTTTTTGCTGTGCAGGGTCTTCATTGCTGTGCCAGTTTTGCTCTAGTTGAGGTGAGCAGGGGCTACTCTAGTTACAGTGCTTGGGCCTCTCACTGTGGTCTTTTGCGGAGCACAGGCTCTAGACTGTTCGGGCATCAGTAGTTTCAGCCTGTGGGCTCAGCAGTCATGGCTGACTCTCGAGTACAGGCTCAGGACTTGTGGTGCACAGAGCTTAGTTGCTCTGTGGCATGTGGGGCTTTCCCAGACCAGGTATCGAACCTGTGTCTCCTGCATTGGCAGGTAGATTCTTTAGCACCGAGCCAGGGAAGCTCCTGTGATATTACATTAAAACAACACAAAACACTAGGTTTCTGAGATTGAGACTGACTCATCTCTGATAATGTTATTTCTCTAGAGCCATTTTAAATACACCATAGGACAGTTGCAACCTATATTACTAAAAATGTCTTACAATCTGTTCACATACTCTCTGATACAGGCTATGACATATGAGGGCTTACACCAAAAAAGAGTTGGTATCACTGAAAGAACACTTGAAAGACTTTCTAAGGGAGAAAGCAGACCCTTTTAGAATGTAAGTCTTCGTGGTCTCCCTCCCCAGAATTTGCAGAAGGGTTACTAATACTTTTTACATATTTTGCAGTGGAGAACTTTGCCTGTCCCATTAATAGAAAAGGCACTGTCAAGCCCATTGGCCAGGCCAGAATCTGAATGAGAAGCGCGTATCTGACACAGTAAGAAGGCCTTTTTACTAGATGGAGAACTAAATAGGAACAAACATCAAATCAAAAATCAGAACCCAGTGCTTACCTCTTCGGGTTCTATCAGCTTGAATTCCATGCCTCGGCCTGTCCAGGCAATGAAGTGGGCGTTGGCTGGGTCGTCAAGAAGGGTAACCAGGAACTGCCACAGCTGAAGGGAACCTCGCCTCTGGTAAGGGGGCCCTTCCCGATACATGGTGGGCTCTTGTTTCACTTTGCCTGTTCCGGATAAAGATACATATGCGGTACTTTAGTCTCAATTTTCTCACCTGGTTTGGGCAAATGTCGCCAATCTGCCATCAAGACGACTGACGAAGGTGCTCTGACATGGTAAGAATTCCAGCTTTGCACCAAACCAGATGGGGCTACTTACCTTCCAGTCTCTCAGGAACGACACAAGTGTCGTCAAAGTACAACCGGGGATCCTTCTCATATGAAAAACCTGAAGGAGAATTTAGAAAGAACATGTTGCTTAACATGGATCTCTTCTAAGAAAACTCTGAAGGACTAAAACAGAATTTTCTACCATTTCAGGTCCTCAGTCCAATGAACTGCTGTATCTATGCCAGATTGAATTTGGGAGAGAACTTCACAAGAACCTGGGTGTTTGTGTTCTGATGCAACTGCCCGCTCTGCAGTCAGAACGGCATCAATTCCTGCTGTTAGAGCCGAGACTGCAGGGAGGCACTGAATCACCAGAACGTTCCTGCACATCTTACTCCTGAGGTCTGCATGGATCAGTGACTAAGCCTTTATATCTGAAATGACATCTCATCTATTTCAGCTGGCCTCACTGGGGAGGATCTAATTGATCTGTACACGGTCTTGCCATTTCCCTTTTAGCAAATATTAACTTCACTCTTTCATACAGCTTGTCCATGCTGCCCACACACTTCATTCAATTATGAAAGAGCTTGGAAGGTAGAAAACAATGCCAAATGAGTAAAGACCATGACAAACAATAATCTGAAAGGTAAGTTGGAGGTATCATCATCTCCAGACACTGTGGAAGGAATATGAAGAGAGATTCCAGCAGTAACACTTATTGCAGTGTTAAGAAAACAGGGGGACTGACTGGGCCAACAACATATGTAAGTGGAAATGAAAGGAAGGCAGGGCAAAAAGTAGAAGGTGTCCAGGAGAGGGAAGGATGATGGCTTGGCATTCTAAACCCACTAATCTGGGACTTTCCTGGTGGTCCTGTGGTTAGGACTCCAGGCTCCCAATGTAGGGGGCACCGGTTCAATCTCATTGGGAAACTATGCCACATGATAGGGCCAAAAAAGTAAACCCACTAACCCCTAATAAAGGTTCAGTGCTGACTACCAGGTCAGCAGGCACCCTGATGAGGCCCGCAGCTCAAAGCAAAGCCAGTTAATTAATAGACAGGCATGGTGGGACCACACCCTTGCTTGGGGTCCAGCCTATTTCAGGGGTGAGCATCCCTGTGTACTCTCTTCTAACCACATGCTTTCTCCAGAGGAAGCACCAGAAGCTCCTGTTTGCATAGCGGTACTCCCCACGCTCAGTTCTCTGGTCAACTCGTCTGGCATGTGGACCAGGCTTATGAGTGTCAAGTATGTGGTCCCGGCAGGCAGGGGAGGTCATTTGCAGTGAAGAATGAGCACTAGATTTTTGAGAGGGATTTTCTATGACTTAAACTCTCTGGGTAAAGGCTCCAAGAAATAATCTGTTCATTACAATCAGCTTGGATCAAGTTCTTCTTGGCAGGATCAGCACAATTTTAAAAGAGGCCTGGGGTTGGGAAAACACTGCCCAACTTGGAAACAGATTGTTTTCAGGTTTCGTATTATTCATTTTGTTTTCTCAGCCCCAAGCATTTTTTTCTCTGCTTAATTACAAAGAAGTATATTTTTCTGTAATCCATTAGATATTTATGCTGGGCACATGTTTGTGCTAGAGAAGAGGGTAGACTCGGTGCTTGCTCTAATGGAGCTTGCATCCCAAGTGGTGGAGACAGATGACAAAGTAGGCAAAAAAAGAAAAAAAAAAAAACAACCCAAAAACATGGTGTAATGTGAAGAGCATGGGCCCTGAAGCCAGACTGATTGGACCTAGGTTAACTGTGTGACCTAGAACAAATTAATCTCTCAGTGCTCCATTTTTCTCATCTAAGGATTGTGGAAGATAATTCCTACCTTACAGGCTTGTTAGTGAGAATTTAATGAGTTGATATATATTCTGTTCATTGACTGATTTATCCTTACAACAGACAGCTTAAGAATAGCTCCCAGTACATAGGTGTGCAATGCAGGATAGTTAAAAGGAATCAAGACAGTAAGGACTTGCACATTATGATAAATCTCTCCAGTTACTCTCTTAACAGCACTCACCTTATTCTGTCATGGAGTTCTAAGTTTCTAGAGGGTAAGGACCATATTCTGAATACCTTAGCATCCTTATAGCACCTACTACATAAGTTGCTCTATAACTATTGAAATAAATATGAAGGAATCTACAGTTTTCCATTAAAAGATTTAAGAATGCAATGCTAACTTCTCAGGGACTCCTATAATTTTCCTATATTTTTGGTACTAGGAAACTGACTTACAACAAACTGTCATAATTTATATTAAGAACTGCATAATCCATCATGCTTCATATTTTCTGCCTTGGCTGTTGGGAAGCTATGTATTTCTCGACTTTCTACATGAATTTTGCTACTCTGATGTTTTAACAGCCTTAATATAAAGTCAAAAGTAAACTATACAGTTTACACACCTGCCAAAATTGCTATGTTATATTTAGAGCTTTTTTTTTTGAGCATAATACACTCACAGAATATAGGGGGAAAAAATGTAAACCTAGATTAAATTCTAGGTTTAGTTTTCAAACTAATCAGATGAAGCCCTGCCCATGAGTATCGTTCTGGTATATTTTGTGGTTTCTAGTCATTGCCACATGTGGTTCTCTAAAACATCTGGAAGATGCTGTTGGTTTAAGTGAATTTGTCAGTTGAATTTGCACAGCAGTTGCATCAGTTGTGGTCACAACCATCTAATCACTCAAAGGTGGCAGGAAGGAAGAACCTGTTTGAGGGGCAAAGTGGAAATGAAAGATTCAAAATAGTATGTAAAGATTCCAGGTGAATGCTAAGGCAGGATGGCTATCTTAGTAATCACAGATGCCAATCAGAAACACTTGTCTCACTAACTCACGGGCATCTGTGGTCAAGCCTGTATAAGGAGAGAAAAACTGTGTCAGGGTAATTTAGAGCAATTAAGAATGCAGATAACTTTGAAACTAACTTCTTCGATGTGTGTGGGGTCAGGGAAGAAGTGGGGGGAAACACAAGCTCGCCAGATACTGTGTGTAGTAAGCAGCCCCAATGCTTTACTAAAAGTATTTCCTTTAAGAGCATGCGGCTCTTTAAATGTTGTAATTATGCAAAGTGTTTTCCTCTTTCCTAGTTCACCTGCTGCAGACATCAACTGCTGCAGAAACATTTGGGAACCTGGAAGAGAGCCCTACTACACATGTGTGCCCATCACAGAGGTCCAGTAGACAGCCCTTCCTTCCCAGGGCTGGACACCCACTCAGAATATCCCTGGGTGCCCATGGCAGCCACACTTGGTCTCCCTTCCAAACAAGTCACTGGGAGGCAGCCACCCATAGAAATCACTCTTGTGAACCAAATCAGTCATAATAACCAGCCAGTGCTGATTTACCAGCTCTTTCAAAACTCTAGAACAGTGGTTGTCATCCCTGGACACAACAGAATTGCCCAGGGAGCTTCACAAATTACTAATGCCCAAGCTCCATCCTAGAATTTCTGATTTAGTTGCTCTGGGTGAAGCCTGGACACCAGAAGTTTTAACAGCTCCCCAGGTGATTCTAGGGATTCTCAGGTAGTGCAGCGGTAAAGAACCCGCCTATCAAAGTAGAAGATGTAAGACACGTGGGTTTGATCCCTGGCTCAGGAAGATCCCCTAAAGGAGGAAATAGCAACCCACTCCAGTATTCTTGCCTGGAGAATTCGTTGGACAGAGGAGTCTGGCGGGCTAGAGTCCATGGGGTTGCAGAGTCGGACACAACTGAGGGACCGAGCGCACATGCACGCAGGTGACCCTAACGTGCAGCCAAACCTAAGCCTTACAGCTCTAGCAGCTGTCTCATGAAACTAAAAGGCGCTTACTCCTGGAGGGAAGGTTATGACCAACCTAGACAGCATGTTAGAAAGCAGAGACATCACTTTGCCAACAAAGGTCTGTCTAGTCAAGGCTATGGTTTTTCCAGTGGTCATGTATGGTTGTGAGAGTTGGACTGTGAAGAAGGCTGAGCGCCGAAGAATTGATGGCTTTTGAACTGTGGTGTTGGAGAAGACTCTTGAGAGTCCCTTGGACTGCAAGGAGATCCAACCAGTCCATCCTAAAGGAGATCAGCCCTGGGTGTTCTTTGGAAGGAATGATGCTGAAGCCGAAGCTCCAGCACTTTGGCCACCTCATGCGAAGAGTTGACTCATTTGAAAAGACCCTGATGCTGGGAGGGATTGGGGGCAGGAGGAGAAAGGGACGATAGAGGATGAGGTGGCTGGATGGCATCACCAACTCGATGGACATGAGTTTGCGTAAACTCCGGGAGTTGGTGATGGACAGGGAGGCCTGGCATGCTGCGATTCATGGGGTCGCAAAGAGTCGGACACGACTGAGTGACTGAACTGAACTGAATGTGAGGGTGCATCATGGTTGCCTGGAGGGCCTGTTGGAATACAGAGCTGGGCCCTACCCCTGGAGACTGATTCAGCAGGTCTGGAGTGGGGCCTGAAAATCTGTATGTCTAGCAAGTCTCAGGTGAAGCTGATGCTGCAGGTTTGGAGAATCACACTGCTCTAGACACTTACAGAGATGTGCATGACAGAAAATAGGACATACTTCTGAGGAACCGTTCTAAGAAAGAAATCCTTCCCTGTTTCAATGTTTAAAAGAAGTCCTGAAGATCATGACGTGGTTCCTAAGTTCCAGTTTAGATAGTGTTATCTACAGCTGTATGGCCTCCTTGCATGGAAAAGTAGAAACCAGGCAGTTCACTTTCTTTCTCAAAAGTTAGGGTCATTACTACTGAAAAGGATGGCAGCCCTCACAGGTCAGGAGTGTGCCTCAAACTCTGTGTGCAAGATGACTGGGGATCACAATCAGTGAGCGCTCATGTTCATGAGCTAAGGAAGGTTTGAACTATGATCTCAAATCTTAGCTTGGAAACTGAGCCACTTTGGGCTTCCTTGAATATTATAATCTCTTAAAGAGCTACTTACCTTCATGGCTACCGGAGAAGTAGCCTCCTCTCATGTAGGACTGGCAGTTAGGCACTTCTGAAAGAGAAACACACTCCTGTCAATGGTCTCTGCAGCTGAAAGTGGCAGAGGGAAAGCCCTTAAACCTCCAGCTCCAAGATCATGTCTTTCTGGCCTTGTCTTGGGAAAGGGGTACCATCCCTGTTTTGTGCCCCCAACTAAAAAAAATCTAAAATAAGGGGAAATAAAGAAAAGGAAGCAGAGACATTACTTTGCCAACAAAGGTCCATCTAGTCAAGGATATGGTTTTTCCAGTGGTCATGTATGGATGTGAAAGTTGGACTGTGAAGAAAGCTGAGCACCGAAGAATTGATGCTTTTGAACTGTGGTGTTGGAGAAGACTCTTGAGAGTCCCTTGGACTGCAAGGAGATCCAACCAGTCCATTCTGAAGGAGATCAGCCCTGGGTATTCTTTGGAAGGAATGATGCTAAAGCTGAAACTCCAATACTTAGGCCAGCTCATGTGAAGAGTTGACTGCTGGGAGGGGTTGGGGGCAGGAGGAGAAGGGGATGACAGAGAATGAGATGGCTGGATGGCATCACCAACTCGATGGACATGAGTTTGAGTGAACTCTGGGAGCTGGTGATGGACAGGGAGGCCTGGCATGCTGCAATTCATGGGGTCACAAAGAGTCAGACATGACTGAGCGACTGAACTGAAAGAAGAGGAAAGTTTCTAAAAATGCAAGCTGCAAAATTCCCACTCTTTCCATTAATGATCTCATTTGATAAGCTTGACCTACAAGATGGGTAATCAGTGAATGTGTGAGTGGGGGTAAAAAGGACCCCCAAAGATAGCTGGAACTTTGTGTTTAACTTTCTAGACAAGAAGCCCAAAAGCAAACAATAGGTGTTTCAAGATGTTACATCTCTCCCTGTGTACACTGGCAGCTGAAGGACACAGGAATTTTCCCAAATGAAAGTACTGCCAACAGAGTAGTGACTCCTATGAAGCAACCAACAGGACAAACTTTTCCATGGCATACCCAGATCCCACACAGCCGTGACAAACCAGACACTTTCTCAGATCACTATTCAACAATAGAGTCCCGTCCTACGTGTGGACTCTCCTATACTTACATTGGGAGGTCAATGGGTCATTGTATTCAAAAAAGGTCACAAAACTAGAGGCAGGACTAACATGCAGAAATATCCTTTGTCCAGTGACTTTAAGTTAACAGGCCTTAAAGGGCATCGTGAGAAACGCTGGGCTGGAGGAAGCACAAGCTGGAATCAAGATTGCTGGGAGAAATATCAATAGCCTCAGATATGCAGATGACATCACCCTTATGGCAGAAAGTGAAGAGGAGCTAAAAAGCCTCTTGATGAAAGTGAAAGAGGAGAGTGAAAAAGTTGGCTTAAAGCTCAACATTCAGAAAACTAAGATCATGGCATCCGGTCCCATCACTTCATGGGAAATAGATGGGGAAACAGTGGCTGACTTTATTTTTCTGGGCTCCAAAATCACTGGAGGTGGTGATTGCAGCCATGAAATTAAAAGACGCTTACTCCTTGGAAGGAAAGTTATGACCAACCTAGACAACATATTAAAAAGCAGAGACATTACTTTGCCAACAAAGGTCCATCTAGTCAAGGCTATGGTTTTTCCAGTGGTCATGTATGGATGTGAGAGTTGGACTATAAAGAAAGCTGAGCACAGAAGAATTGATGCTTTTGAACTGTGGTGTTGGAGAAGACTCTTGAGAGTCCCTTGGGCTGAAAAGAGATCCAACCAGTCCATCCTAAAGGAGATCAGTCCTGGGTGTTCATTGGAAGGACTGATGTTGAAGCTGAAACTCCAATACTTTGGCCACCTGATGCAAAGAGCTGACTCATTGGAAAAGACCCTGAAGCTGGGAAAGATTGAGGGCAGGAGGAGAAGGGGACGACAGAGGATGAGATGGTCGGATGGCATCACCAATTCAATGGACATGGGTTTGGGTGGACTCCGGGAGTTGACGATGGATAGGGAGGCCTGGCGTGCTGCAGTTCATGGGGTCGCAAAGAGTCGGACACGACTGAGTGACTGAACTGAAGGCTGGGTGCCAGCAATCTCCAGGTATGGACTCAGGTATACTCTGCATGACATCTGAATGTCTACTGTGCTTCCTACCATTTGCATGACTTTTCTGTTTTGTATTAAGTTGTGCATAAACATATTTGCTTTAGTAGCTCCTAACTTCTTTGAGGGCAAATTTTAGAAAACTAGTCCCCAAAGCCCTGCACACAGAAGTCACTCAGTAACAACCAGACAAATGAATGAAATGATGAAGAAAGGAATCGTATGATGTTATGCTCACCTGAATCAACGCAGTAATCCCGGGGCTCCTGCTTGATTCCCATTGGTGACTGGAACCCGTGTGCTGGGGGACCAGGCATGCCTGGGACCCCATGTTCATAGAGTGGGTCATGGTATTCTTGTTTGAATCCCTGAGGGGGTGGGGGAGCTGCAGGAACAATAGGTTCTGACATTTGCCGGTGGTAATTAGGGCGATTATCTCCAGGAACTCCTGACTGAGGAGGGAAGGGGTGGCAGGGTTCAGACAGCTGTCTCTGAAATCTGCAAGAAGAAAGAAGTTGCACTGTTTAAGGAAGAATAGGATGAATACCTACTATGATTTTAGCATTGAGGATTACAAATTCAAAGTACTCATTAATGCTTATTTCTGGATATTTCATCCTTTTCCCCAAAATTATATCACACATTTTAAACCTCGTGAGTCAGGGACCAGCAAAAAAAAAAAAAAAAAGGTACATCATGGTTTATTTTCTGTGCGTGTTTACTTCATGCATAGTCTGTGTATAGTTGAGCCAAATTATGTATCTGAATATATAAAGCAACTATTTGCAAATATCACTAACATTAGATTATGTTTGTTCATTGATTCATTCACTCATCTGTAGACAGAATTAATTTTTAAAGACCAAAGAACATTTAACCAGAAATATCCAGTTAGAAAACATAGTTCTAAAAAAAAAAAAAAAGCCATATGTAATAGCAATCAAAAACAAAATCCCTAAGAAAAATCACAAAATGTGTAGGCTATTCAATAAAACTTAAAACTTTTCTGAGCAACAGATCTAATTAAAGATAAAATGTTTTGGACTTGGAAAGTTTTCACTCATTGAAAATTATTCTATAAAAGCAATGCCTTCCCAACCAATTCAACAAAATGATTCTAATTTTATTTAAATGATTGTGAAATAATGCTCTACTAGATATGGACAAATATTAAGCCACAACAATTGGAATACAAAGAATGAAATGTATGTCAAAGGATTGACTAAGTCACAAACTTAGAATAAGTCAAGAATATTCCAAAATTTTCTACTTGTCAAGGTTAGCATTTCAAATAAGTATGGGGAAAGATCCCTGTTTTATACCATATGCCAAAATAAATTTTATATAAAGATTTCAATGTGAAACCATGATAGTAAATATATATGAAGAAAAAATAATCTTGGGGTAGAGGAAAAACCTTTCTAGATATCATACCAATAACAGAAATCAAGATAAACATGGGTTTAACATCCTTGCATAAATTTCTGTAAGTCAAACACCAGAAACAAAACCTGAAGAAAAACAAACTGTGGGAATAATTCTGTAATAGAAAATACAAGAAATAAGACCCCAAATTAAACAGAAAATCTCTAGCAGCTATAGCAATGTTCATATGGTTTGATATAAGGGCCATGCTTTGTATTCTTAGTAGCCTATAGAAAGAAAACCTACCCCCAATTCAAGAATGTTGCAAAGCGAGAGAATAAAAGAATACAGATTGCAGTGGGGGAAATTAATAAAAGATGGACATTCCAACAGAAAAAAATGGATAAAGAACACAAATAGGGAAATCACTAAAGAAATGCAAATGGTCATAAACAAAGTTCAACTTCATCAGTAATCAAGATAAGTCTAAAAATTAACAATGTAAGCCTATAAGGTCTTACTCTCTACTTTTAGTTTGAATCCTATCAATAGCTTGAAGCAAATACCTTGATCTGAATCAATTTGTGACATCTAAGGGCCTCTGACTGTGTGGATCACAATAAACTGTGGAAAATTCTGAAAGAGATGGAAATAGCAGACCACCTGACCTGCCTCTTGAGAAACCTGTATGCAGGTCAGGAAGCAACAGTTGGAACTGGACATGGAACAACAGACTGGTTCCAAGTAGGAAAAAGAGTATGTCGAGGCTGTATATTGTCACCCGGCTTATTTAACTTCTATGCAGAGTACATCATGAGAAACGCTGGGCTGGAAGAAGCACAAGCTGGAATCAAGATTGCCGGGAGAAATATCGATAACCTCAGATATGCAGATGACACTGCCCTATGGCAGAAAGTGAAGAGGAACTAAAAAGCCTCTTGATGAAAGTGGAAGAGGAGAGTGAAAAAGTTGGCTTAAAGTTCAATATTCAGAAAACGAAGATCATGGCATCTGGTCCTATCACTTCATGGGAAATAGATGGGGAAACAGCGGAAAACAGTGTCAGACTTTATTTTTGGGGCTCCAAAAAAATGGTGACTGCAGCCATGAAATTAAAAGATGCTTACTCCTTGGAAGGAAAGTTATGAGCAACCTAGAGAGCATATTAAAAAGCAGAGACATTACTTTGCCAAGGCTTTTTCCAGTGGTCATGTATGGATGCGAGAGTTGAACTGTGAAGAAAGCCGAGTGACAAATAATTGACGCTTTTGAACTGCGGTGTTGGAGAAGACTCTTGAGAGTCCCTGGGACAGCAAGGAGATCCAACCAGTCCATTCTGAAGGAGATCAGCCCTGGGTGTTCTTTGGAAGGACTGATGCTAAAGCTGAAACTCCAGTACTTTGGCCACCTCATGCGAAGAGTTGACTCATTGGAAAAGACCCTGATGCTGGGAGGGATTGGGGGCAGGAGGAAAAGGGGATGACAGAGGATGAGATGGCTGGATGGCATCACTGACTCAATGGACATGAGTCTGAGTGAACTCCGGGAGATGGTGGTGGACAGGGAGGCCTGGTGTGCTGTAATTCATGGGGTCGCAAAGAGTCAGACACCACTGAGCGACTGAACTGAACTGAAGGGCCAACAGATTTTTAGAACATCAAGATTCAAAATTTTAGTGAAGAGATTTGTGTGCAGAATAAAACATTTTAAACCAGGGTGTGCTCTCTGAGTCTTTACTATCTTACCAGTAGCAGTACCACAAGATCCTTTATAACAGGAAGATCCCCAAACTATTTCACATACATTTATCCTTTTATACCAAAAGCATCAGGATCTGCCTGATGAAATTACTGAAACAAGTTTTATGAACTCTAAGGATCAGGGGGTACTGAATGCTGTGACAGTGGACTGTCAATCAGGAATGCTGAGTTTCAAGGTTACTATTCCTTGCACATGGTCTTTGAAGTATAAATCTGAAACTTTTGTGTTTAGGCTTGATATTTAGAATACAGGCACCAGCAATAGGCTGCAAACCTGATTTTGTAAAGAAAATTCTGAAGTGGGCAGGAAAGTAAAGATACTCCTTAGGCTTATTTTCATTGAAGTACCCAGAGCTTATGCCAGCAGGAACAGTAACAAGGGCACCCACTGTCCATGTTTTCTCCCCTCCTGCCTCTGCAGCCTTCCTAGCACCTTCCAAGGTGACCTCCCCAAATCGCTTCCTTGATGGCTCTGAGATGGCACGGAACCAACTCCGCTCTGTAACCAGAGCCAGTGCAGCTGGCGGCCCATCACTTCACTTCCGCTCAGTGCTCATCTTCTCACTTTCCAGAATGAAACTCTAGAGTTGGCCTAGTCTGATGCCCTCAGGAAAAGGTGCTTCCATGTGGGTACCAGCCAGCAATCTTCATCCCCTCCCTGCAGCATAACTTTAAGGATGTATGAAGCTTACAGGCCTGGGATCTGTGGCACACATTCTACAACTGGGATTGGCTTGTCCTGGTTTGTTTTGAGAGAGCAGGAGTGGCAAAGGGCAGCTTAAGGGTAGGTCATAAAACCAGCATATTTGGAAGAAAGATTTCTCTCCGAGCTTGCTGCCGATAACAGCTTTTATTTGCAGAAATTAGTAAAGTAATTCAGTTCTTGTCCTCAAAATACACTCTGTGCACTTCAACCACTGACCTTCATTTGAACCCCCTTCCCACAATCCTTTTGAAGTAGCTGAGAATGTGTTGTATACATAGTACAGCTATGACAGAGATGCCTGTTGTTTACTGAGGCAGGCAATCATTTTCCAAGGAGGGAAGGCTTGGTTCCTAACAGACCTCTTCCTCCCCTGACTAGCCACCCCACCCTCCACCCCCATCCGTTATCCCAACAGAGCTCAGGCCATCATGAACTCACAGTTGGTGAGCAAAAGGACACTTCTGACTACTGAGCAAGCCTATATTCAATAGGTTACAGATTAAGGCTTTCTCAGTGCCGGTTTATTTAAAGAACCAGTTATTTATTTATTTGTCAGATTTATATAGCGCCTTTCCTCCCAAGAGCTCACCCACGCTACCAACATTTGGTTTACATTATGAAAACCGTTAGATGCTTTTTCTGCATTTCCTTTTTGGTTTCTGCTGCCAACACAGAGTAAACACAATACTTAGAGAAAAAAAGGAGAAAAGTGTGGATTCAACGAAGGCTACACAGTGGCTCTGGGTGCCCGGTGAAGGAGTGAGCGGTTCAGAGGCCAGCTGAAATGATATGGAAAACTGGCCAAGAAACAACCACCACGTACTTAATATTCCCATTAGAGCAAAGAAAAAATCGAAAATAGCGAAGCAGCACAGCTCGGTAAAAGAGGCTCTGGCTGCGAAGTTGGCGCATCCTGGGCTGAAATCCAATCTTTATCACTTACTGACCCAAGGTCACAGAGCTAGTTATATAACTGCTCTGAGCCTCAGTTTCCTCATCAGGAAAGTAAGAACAATCAGGTTACTTGTCCCAAAGATCTGTTGTAAAGGTTACATAAGACAACCCATGTAAAAGGTCCCGGCACACTGCTAGGTTCTTAGATACCATTACCCTCAAACATCAACTATCCAGCCTCTTCTCCACAGCCTGCCACAAGCTATTTTCAGAAATTATGCAAAATGGTAGAGAAGATCTTAAGGAACTGGGAGACCTTCAAACACACAAGCGTTCCCTTGCTACCTAGACAGCCTCTAGTCTACTTTCTCAGAAAGAGAACGCTGATTTTTATTCCAGGTGGCATCGTGCCACCCAATTTCAATTAATATTTATTTTCCTGCCATATACCAAGAGCCAGGCACTGTTGCAAAAGAAAACTCAAACGCTGTCCCTAAAAGCCCACCAAAGAGCTCTGAAACAGCTCTCAGAACTTTGTGTGAGGCCTGTCGGCAATTAAACTCGAATTGGCCCATCCAAACTGTGATAGAACACAGAGATGAGGAAGCAAGTATGCCTTTTAAAGGCCTAGATATTTGATTTTCCAAGATCAAATATGGAAGGTGATGTAAACACAAGATCTTCGCAGGAGATTAGATAGTAAAGTATTAGTTTTTATGTATACAACATTAATGAGTCTAAAGATGAAAAGATTAGGGGTAGAGAACTTAACATTTTTAAAACTTTAAACAAAGAGCTAAAAGTTTCTAGGTAATAGTATCTATATCATTTTAGGAAGAGTCCTTTAGTAGTTTTCTTTATGGAACATAAAAGTGATTTTTCAAACAAGATTGTCATGGAAGCTAACATTTGAGTACTTTCCCTATGCCAGTGTGATTAAGTCACCCAATGATTCTATGTGGTTAAGTATCTAGTAGTCTCCCATTTTCAGATAAAGAAACCAAAGCTTGGGAAAGTTAAATGCCTCCCTGAGGTCATACAGATAGGAAGCAGCAGAGTTGGGATTCAATTCCAGATCTGTTAATCCGTTCAACTCCAGAGCCTATATTATTCATACAAATGTTTCTATAATTGCTTTTAAATACCTTCTTGATGACATTTAAATATCATACAGTCCAGGCAGCTAGAAAACTTAAGTTTGGAAATTCAGAAATATACATTTGAAGAACTCTAGGACTGAAGAAATAATAAATACTTGAAACTGAATTTTTAAAATACCAGAGGCCAGAACTTGTGGGGTATAGCTAAAGCAGGACTTGGGTAGGGAGATCAAATAATCGATTACTTGTAACCAGGGTATTTTGGGGAGTAAAAAGAAAAGCTATCAGGAATTACTTTCACAAGCTATGTGACCCAGGAAAAACTGAAGGTATGGTCACCCCAGCCTTAGGAGAAATCTTATGTGGTCATGTATTTAGAATATAAAGGAGCTACAAGTTAGCCAACCAAAGAAGCTAAAACAGAATAAATTAAAAATATAGAAAATTTCAGTAGGAGCAGAAACCAATGAAATAGAAAATATCCAATAGAACAAGCAAATCTAGAGTTGATTTACTGAAAAGACAAATGATATAACCTGCTAAGACTAACAGTCTAGATAAATAGAATAAAAAATGAAAAACGGATAAAGAGACGATGCTATAGAGGTTGTTAAAAGGGCACTTTCGTTCAGTTGCTCAGTCACATCTGATTCTTTGTGACCCCATGGATGGCAGCATGCTGACATTAGGAACAGCTTTACGCCGATTTTTACTTCTTTATTTTTAATGCACATGGTCTTAGTTGCTCTGTGGCATGTGGGATCTTCCCAGATCAGGGATCGAACCCATGTCTCCTGCACTGGCAGGTGGATTCTTTACCAGTGAGCCACCAGGGAACACCATATACCAATTTCTAAAACTTGTGAAACAAATTCCTAGAAAAATTTGTTAAATTCACTCAACTAAACAGAAATCCAGAGTAAGACCATAAAAGGTGAGGATACTGAACCAGTAATTAAAAATCTTCCCACAAAGAAAATATCAGGCCCCAATGGCTGTGCTGGTAAATTCTTCCAAAATTTCAAGTAGTAAAAAACCCCAATTTCGCACAAGCTATTTTGGAATATATAGAAAGGAAAATATCACTACTCATCTGGTGAGAATAACCTCAATGCTAAAACCCAACAGGGATAATATAAGAAAGGGAAATTATATATCATTCTCAATCATAAATACAGATGCAGGAGTCCTAAATACATGTTGGAAAACCTAGCCCAGCAATGTATAAGTAATTATACATAACAAAGTTTAGTTTATCACAAGAATATAAGATTGGTTTCATATAAAATCAGTATAATTCACCACATAGAAAAATTAAAGGAGAGCTATTCATTTGATCTCAATAGAGGCAGAAGAAGCATTTGATAAGATTCAACATGTATTCATATTAAAAAAGAAAAACAACAAAACCCAGCATACTATGGATAGAAGGAAATTTTCTTCAGCTTGATAAAAGGTAAAACAAAAACAACCCTATTTTAAACGTAAGGAAATGCAGAAAATGAGCCCTCTTAAGATGCAGAACCCAAAAAACCTCTCATACTTGAACCGTTGCTAAGTCATGTCTGACTAGAAGTACACAGCTCAGTCTGATGAACGTTCCATTAAGCGTCTATGAAACTCGGTTTCGGACAGTGAAGTGGGTCTGTGCTGTCACACAGAACACGCTGTTAACAGGAGTGCATGGGAAGGCATGTGTCTGACAGGCTGCAAGTGTGACTCACTGTCAGGCTCTGCCCTGTTTAAAAACTACAAACTGTGGAGGACAAAAATGAACAATTAGGGGTAGACTTGAGAGGAAGGAGAAGACAAAAACCTATATTATGTCTCTTTAGCATCTTTAGTGAATAAGTCGTTTTCTATTAAATCACAGTTCTAGAAAACGTAAGCTCATCCTCTAAGCTCTAAAGTTTTGATCACAGTCACAGAGAGAACCTTCTCAAATAGGCCATTCACACAACAGACCCTTTCTTGATGACTCTGGGGACTGGGTTCTGACTATCAATTTCAGTGTGATAGCCTATTGCAACACTAATGCCCGCAGGGAACATCAAGAAGTAGAGGATTTTTTAAAAGGGAGTTAAAAAAAAATTATTGTTGTGCGAGAACCTTCTCCAGTTGTACGTGAGCAGGGGCATGGGCTTCTTGTTTCAGTGGTTTTTCTCACTGCAGAGCACAGGCTTCTAGGCACGTGGGCTTCAGTAGTTGTGCTGCACGGGGCTGAGCTGCTCCGAGCCATGTGGGACCTCCCCAGGACCAGGGATCGAATCCATGTCCCCTGCACTGGCAGTTGAATTCTTCCCCATTGAGCCACCATGGAAGTCCGAAGCAGACGATTTCCCCATCAGGGGTATCTTCTTAAATTTTGCTTTTTGATTTTTTGCTTCTTGCTGTCACGTGAGTGTGCAGTGGATTTCAAAATTCCTGTTAAATCGCTAAGTCGTGTCTAACTTTTTGCAATCCCATGGACTACAGTACACCAGGCTTCTCTGTTCACTATCTCCTGAAGTTTGCTCAAACCCATGTCCATTGAGTTGGTGATGCTATCCAACCATCTCATCCTCTGTTTCCCCGTCCTCCTCCTGCCTTCAATCTTTCCCAAAATTTCTAGATGCTGCATTTCTTAGTGGAGTCTCTGCAGTTGAACTGTGGGGAACTCAACATGAGATGGAATAACAGTTTTTCTTTATTGCATATCTGGCCAGTACTATGGGCATAACATAGGAAGATTTTTGTACACATTATAAACAGCACAATAAACTCCTATGAGAGTGGGAAGGTTGAATGAGAAGCAGTGCTCCTTTTCAAGAAGCAGCTGGTCTTTAAGGGTAAATGAAACATGTCTGAACATGCCAAATTACATGGTAGTTTTTTCCTCTTTGGGGGGAGGAAATCATGAATATAAATCATGGCTTTTTAGTATTTATCTCCTAAAACAAATTTTGAGTTGTAAAGAATTATATACTGATCATATAAAACATTAAGAATACAACTGACTATATAGTCTTAGCAAACAATCACTGGCAATAAACACATTGAAGACAAGATATCGAGTGAAATATGGTCTAAAGAAAGGGGTATACATCATGGTTTTTAAACCTCAAAAGAGCTTGTTCTACTCAACTGAAGGAATAAGGTACTCAGCAAAACAAAAAATAAAGGTGTGACAACATGGGTTTAGATAAATGATGTAGGAATTAAGTAGGATTTTGTAGTTTTAAGAGAAAGTCCCGCTAGTTTAAAGAAACAGATGGATAAAATTCAAGGTTGAAATGGATTTTTCAAGGTCTCTTACTTAGCTTTTAGTACATTGTCAGCAACCCCTCTCCTGTAAGCATAACCAGAGTTGGGGTACTTATGTTTTTGGTTTCTAAAGGTAGGACCTGGTATTTGGCTATGTGACTTTTAGGAAGTCCTTTAGATGCTCTGAGGTCTGATTTTTTTTTTTTTTAACATGTAAGATAGGGTTTTTTGTTTGTTTATTTTGTTTTTATCTTGCCTTTGTTACAGAGGTATTTAGAAAATCTCAGATAAGACTGATTTCCTTCTCTCCTGCAAAATACCACATTTTTGTTATGAGGCTAATTTTGAAGTCCCTCTAACTTAAAAGCACAAGAAAAACTCCAGTTTCTAACTAGTCTACTCCACTTTTAAGCAGGCATAAGTTATTAAATGTATAGTTACTAAGTTTATCATACCTGACTGCAATTTCTATCGTGTTGTTAGTGGCTCAGTTGTGCCCGACTCTTTGTGACCCTATGGATTATAGACTGCCAGGCTCCTCTGTCCATGGAATTCCCTAGGCCAGAGTACTGGAGTAGGTAGCCATGCCCTCCTCCAGGGGGTCTTCCCAGCCCAGGGACTGAACCTGCGTCTCCCACACCGCAGGCAGATTCTTTACTGTATGAGCCAGAATCGGACTAGGGATTTTAGTTTGTCTCATTTTCTGTGCAATCCTATATCTACAAGCATAATCGCTTGTCATGTTTTTGGTGTATTTTGCATCACACAGATATCATTATCTCAATAATAGACAAGCACAGTAAGAACAAAATTGAGTACTGGGCACTTGATTCTTAGGGGAAAAAGAAAAATGTTGAATAGGTGTGGGCGTAGAGGACAGGGGTGCACCATGATTTCTCAAAGTACAACAGTAATATTTCCAGGTCCTGCCCCAGACCCACAGCTCCATCTCTGGAGTAGAGCAAGAAGCCTACACTACTAATAATCCCCCATTGAGGACTCCTGTAGTACACCTTCAGATTTGATAATACAGTGCTCTGGTACAGAAGCCCAAGAGCCCATGATTGTTTGTGTTTTATCTATGCAGGCACCTGCCCTTCACCTCAGTTCTCTCAAGGATCTCAGTATCACTCTGTGTGTGGGTGAGGTCTTGATTTCAGACCCACCACTCCTAAAGGCGGAGGGTAAGGGGAGGTGAGTGCAGATTTCAGGGAAGAATCGCCCCCTAAAAGAAATGTCTGCTTTCTGGCTCCTGCCTTTGGATACCTGAGGACAGACACTCAAATCACAGGGATCAAATGTCCTCTTTTTGGGAGGAGGCCGGGTAGCCTGGAGACAAACCTACTTCATCACTGAGACTAAGGCATCCTATCTTCCAGGGCTGTAGGAAGATGAATAACTACCAGCAGCATTAGTAACAGGAGATTCTCCCCCAGTTCAGTGAGCCATTGACACAACCTGTTTACACAGGCTCCCTAGACATGAAACGGATTAAGGGAAAATATGAATAAGAGATTTAACACAAAGTGATTTTCCTTTACATATGGTATAACAAATTAAAGTTGGCTAATTATTTCAAATACAAAATATATACCCCACCCCAACCCACCTCTTCAATTACTAATCTCTGCATACAATCAGAAAAGAGAGTTTAAAAACACAAAACCAAAATTATTGAAATAAAAATGGTATCCAGGCCTGAGTTTACAAACTGGCAGGCCTCGGGGGTGATTCTGCCCACAGATTTTGTTTAGTCTGCAAAGTATTACTGCTGTTTTAAACTTGAATTAGTTGCCAGCTTTAAAAAACAAAACCCCTGGAATTTCTACACTAAAATTCCAAATTTCCAAATTCTCTTAAAGAAGTACAACTGTTATTACAAGCTAGTGACTAGCAAAACTTTGAGGTACCTGCCTCCTTCAGATGAAGTGACTTCCTGTGGCAACTGAGGCCCACCACCGAGCCAGCCCACAGTTAACACTCTCTCCCCTCAGGCCCCATATACCATTGGTGTTCATGGCCCCTGGATCAGTAGGGGGATAAACACTAACCAGACAAATTACGTGGTTCTTTACAGTGACTTTCACCGCAAAGGGGGAAGGGAACTGGAACCAGACAAGAGTACTTGCTTTTTTCTGCATTTCATCTAGAAATAGTGACCTCCAATTAAATACCAGCAGGCATCTGGGTTGGACCAGGCCAGAGGAAGATAACTTATATATTCTTCCTCTCCCCCAAGCAGAGCAATGAAGGACAAACAACGGTCACCACCTTGCAGCCATTGGTAACCACAGATAACTACCTGCCTACATTATCACTTCATTCCAGAGGGACCGAAATAAAAAAGGCCCCCAGAATATCTTGTATTAAGGGAAGGCCACAAGCACGCAAAGTTCTAGAATACCACAGATAATGAACTTCAAAGGCTGGGACCTAAGAGGTTAAGTTTAGTGCTTGCAGAGTAGAGTCCTTTTACATCTTAGTTTTTCTGAGAATGAATCACTTTGGACAAGTTATTCTGATGCCTCTATTTCCTTATTAAGAATGCAGAAATACCTGGAGTGAAATCAAGATCTCTATCTCAAAAGTAGAAAATTAAAAATACAGTCCTAAAAAAAAAAAAAAATACAGTCCTCAGGTAATCCCCTACTGTGAAAATGTATTAAAATCAAATGAGTAATAACACCTCTGATAACTCAGCAATCTTCCCTAATACGTAAGTAAAATGGTAATAAAGTATTAATGGGTCGCATAAACCAAGGTATGATTCTAGCAGGCTATATCCAATGAGGAGCCAGCGAAGCTGCCCTCAACCAAGGCCGACAGACAGGGTCAACATCCCGAGCAGGTCCGTCTTCCTCTGCTTCTACAGTGGGGAAGAGTACCAGCCACCTCTCCCTTTCCTACTTCATAAGGGTGTTGCAAGGCCTATACCCCTCTGCAGTACCTTAGGAGCAGGCTGATACATTGTTTAGTTGCTCAGTCATGTCTGACTCTGTGCGACCCCATCAGGCTCCTCTGTCTATGGACTTCTCCAGGCAAGAATACTGAAGTGAGTTGCCATGCCCTCGTCCGGGGGATCTTCCTGACCCAGGGATCGAACCTAGTCTCCTGCATTGCACGGGGATTCTTTACCACTGAGCCACCAGAGAAGCCCCAGGGTGATAATATAAACAGGTCATGTTCATATTATTAGTAATCCTACCTCAAAAGATGCCTCAGTGGAATGAGAACTTTATAGGTACCTGGTAAGTGACTACCACTTCCCTTCTCCCTGGGAGTTAGAGAGGTGGGAGGAGGTGGTAAAGGAAGCCCAGATCAGCACCCACCTCTGTTCTGATGGATACTGGTTTTCAGGCATCATCTTTGGCATCTGCAAGGGCTGATGTGGCGGCCGGGGGACCGCAAAGGTTTGCTGCTGTGGTCCAGGTTCCGGAAGCGAATGAGGGGTGGGGGTGGGGCCCACACCTGGGACTGGGCCAGCTGCAGGGGCATGTGCCGCCGAGGTGGGCAGAGTTGCCTGAGGTGGGGGAAATAGGGAATTCTGATGGGTGGGAGACAGGGGGGTGGTAGGAGGGGTTAATGGCTTGAACCCAGAGGGAGGCTTCCTATCATAGGCACTGTAAACAGAAAAAGAGAAGGAACCATTTAGCCGCAATGAAGCCATTAGCGTGGTCACCAGGTCCAACAGAACTCGAGGTTGCATCCCACGGTTGCCAGGAAATGACAGCATTAACATAGTTAAATTGCTGGCAGCCCCGAGGGAATATTTGTACCTCTGAAAAGTGACAAACACACTGCGTCACAGGGACTTGTTTAACACTTCTAGTGATTCTTCTCAAAGATAATTTTAGCCTCAGCTTCCGGTTTCCTTTTTCCCCTTTTCTAAAAGAATTCTCCATGTATGCATGTGCAGGGGTGGATGGATGAGGGGAGAAATTAGGTCCTGGGGGAGTTTTCTGGCCCCCTCTCCCAAGAATTCCAGGGTTCCCAGGAACAAGAACCTTTGAAAGACAAATTTCTGCTGTAACATCACTTAACAAAGCTTCTCCTCCCCTTTTCAGGCAGATCTATGTTTATCTTCTAGAGCAAAGAATGATTTAAAATTAAAGCTTCATTCCTGGGGCGTGGATATTCTTAAGTAAAGGGCACTGGCATGGGGATTTTCTTCATATATTCTGATGTGAAGATTACTTCTTTGGTGCTCAAAGTTCACATTAACATATGATAGACACAAAGGAGCATATAGTCCCTCCCTTGAAGCCACAGATCAAATAGCCCAGCATTCAGGGTTCTTTCCCTTGGGAGGGCTCAGGGCCCCATGAAATCAGTCCCCTGAAGGGCTGATTTAACAGTTCTGCACGTTACATGCAGACAAAGCCCATTTGGACTGGCTACAGCTAGAGGATCATTATACTGCCGCCAGAGACGGGTGCGCTACACTGAGCGTCTGCTGAATAATACTGGAAACAATCAACGTGCTGGCCACTTCCTGGCCAGCCTTGCTCTGGCTCCACTTACCAATAGTTGTAGAGGCACTTTTCTCCATAATTAGCACCGAGAGCCTGCTCGTGGCTACAGGATGACAGCTCAGAGGAGGGGCTGTGCAGCTCCCGTTTGATCTTGGTTGGAGGTGGGGCATGAAGCACCACTGAAATCAGAAGAGGGATGAGGGGAGGACAGAGAGGACAGTGATTAACAGGGAGCACAATGCTTCCTTCTGCAAACCCTATACTAGCTGATTGTTCTTGGAACTCATGTCCAGTCACACGCCAGAGGAAGCCAAACACTTAACACAGAGCCTTCCATCTAAAACCAATGAAAAGTTCTTTAAAGTCAGAAATCATCATCTGATGCTTTAAATTAGCCAAGGTTCCCCCCCCACCCCCACCCCCACCCCCGCAAGCTTTTTCTGTGTTGGGTCCACTGCCTGGAGGCTCTGAAGCCCTTAAAGATCCTGTAGGTGATGGTGCTTCAAGAAAAACAAAGGTGTGATAAGAATACTAAGGATTGCAGACAAGAACAATTCTGTTTCTGAAAAGGACAAAACACCCAAAAATATACTGGTAGACATTACATTACATGTCAGCTTATCTAAGGCTTAAAATTGCCATGGCAAAAAAAAAAAAGAGTATATACAAATTAAATATGACTTAAAAACTATGATTTTAAAGTCCTTCCTCAAGCAACTCTAAATATTAGCTCTGAGTAAGAAATACCCAATCTTTAGGGGCACTTCAAAAACTTTTAAACTTTATATTGGAGTACAGCAGATTCACAATGTTGTGATCATTTCAAGTGCACAGCAAAGGGACTCAGCCATACATATACATTCATCCATTCTCCCCCAAACTTCCCTCCCATCCAGACTGCCACATAACATTGAGCAGACTTCCCTGTGCTACACAGTAGGTCCTTATTGGTTATCCACTTTAAATACAGAAGTGTGTATATGTCAATCTCAAATTTTCAAAAGCAAAGGAATACAACAATGGACCCCAAACCACAAATGAGAGGCTAGCTGCATATGGGAGGCCTGGAAAACCTCCATGCTTGTGCCTGCTTCATGCCTTTCCAGTGTCCTACCAGGAAGGGCAGGTGCTCATAACCAATCCTTTGAATGGTGCCAATTACTCTTCCTAAATTGATAGTATACAGAGCTGCTGCTTTGTCTGGAAGTCGATCAAACATTCCATATGTGATGCTGAGATGGCAGAGGAGTTAAGAGTTTTTCAAATGTATCTAGGGGCTAACTCATTTTAAAGAAGGTGCTTTACCCAAAGTAGAAGAGCAAACTCTTAGAAGACGCTGTGCTGTAAGGACTGTCTTCTGGCTATGGGCTAGAATTGCTACTTTCTGCTGGGAGTCTGGGAGGGAGAGGGAGAGGAACGAGTTAAGCTTCTCTACCCGCTGTCACCCACTGGATCGAAGTTCTCATTAAACGGCTAACAGTGCTTAGTGCTCTGGTGACCCACCGAGCTTTTCTGTTGCACTCAGTGTTTACTCCTGAGCCATCTTCCAGAAGCTTGGTTTTCTTAGTGATTTATATTAGGCAGAATTAGTGAAATGACAATTCTTTTCTACGACTGAACAATCTTCCTGCCAACTGGTTTCTCAGGTGCTTCCTCCAACCCTGAATTCTGGACTCAGAAGTGAACAAATAAGCCTGGAGACTTGATCACAGACGACAAGTTTATAAAGCAAAGTCCTGCCAGTGACTGACTGGCAAGGGCAGGTTTTCATAATTCCTTTCCTACAAAACGCCAACTGCTTTTCCCAAACACACAAAATAAGTTCGGAACTGGCAGATTATATTTAGAAGTCATTAGAGTCTCTCTCGTGATTTTTTTGATGGTGACATCATGGCAGCCAACCCTCAATTGCTATCAAATGTTTTCAGACATTCAGACACAGAAAATGGCTAAGCTTGCTCTTGTTAGAATGTTGCTGGTAAACGAGAAGGGAGAGTCGGGTATGCAGGGGACGTTCTGGTTCTCAGCACTGCTCCTGGGTCATTGCTTCTCCTCTTACCCGTTTTCTGCCATAAAAGTTTTAGACTGGTGATGATGCCCCAACGTAAGCAGCAGTTACATGTCCTAGAAAGTACTTTTCTGACCCTATTTAAAGAAAATCATTTATAATCACTGTTTCTCCTAAGTTTGGAGAGTAAACAGTAATGGCATTGTTCAGTTTTCTCATTTCAGGCTTCAGAAACGTTTTGACATTTTCACGGTATTATAAAAGTTATCAGTTCTACTGATAAGATTAATACCAGAGGGTAAACCAAAGTTTTCCAGAAAGCAAACTTTTATAATGTATTCAGAAATACCATATACCCATTTTGAAAGTTGTAAGTTTTGGCTAATTCTGATATCTGTGGGTGCTCAGTTGTGTCTGACTCTTTGAGGCCCCATGGACTATATAAGCCCATGAGGTGCCTCAGCCCATGGAATTCTCCAGGCAAGAATATTGGAGTGGGTTGTCACTCTCTTCTCCAGAGGATCTTCCCAACCCAGGGAAGAAACCCATGTTTCTTACATTTCCTGCACTGGCAGGTGGATTTTTACCACTAGTACCACCTGGGAAGCCCAATTCTGATGTCTTAATTTCCTTAAATCTACATGGTATTCCTAGTGTATACCACACCATTTTGGCTCCACATTATCTGGTACCTTCTATCATACCATAACTGTCCTATACCTGGAATCTTATGTTCTCTATCCAAAGGAGGAGTTCAAGAAGTAACTGAGCGCTGTGGTTTGAACTGTTGTAACCTCCCAAATTCATATGTTGAAATTCTAATGTCCTATGTGATATTAGGGGGAGGGGCCTTTGGAAGATGATTAGATCACGAGGGCAGAGGTATCTGAGGACACAAGTCTATGAAGGGGAGCCCTCGGTACCATGATCTCAAACTTCTAGCTTCCAGAACAGTGAGAAATAAATTTGTTGTTTATTAGCTCCCCAGTTTGTAGTATCATTGTTTAGTCACTAAGTTGCATCTGACTCTGCAACCCCATGGACTGTAGCACACCAGGTTTCCCTGACCTTCATTACCTGCTGGAGTTTGCTCAAACTCATGTCTATTGAGTCAGTGATGCTATCCAACCATCTCATCCTCATTCTCCTTTTGCCTTCAATTTTTCCCTTCAAGCTCTACTAAGATTCAGGGGTTATATTTCCAATTAATTTTTAAAATTTGATGGCAGGGTCCACATTTACCTTTCAAGGCTAAACATGATGTTAGTCATAGTCCCCCCCACCCCTTGGGAGTCAACCATTCGAAGGAAGGAGAAGAGAGTGGAATGTGGCAGGAAGGAGATTTGGAAGTTTCACAGATAATGGACAGGAAAGCCAGGAGGGGGCCATGTGAGGGGTAAGGAAGGAGGCTCAGTCTCCACAGAGAGGTTGCTGGGTCAGAGGATGTATGAAAGAGGCTGACAGTCATATGCGTGTGTTTTAAGCAGGAAAGCAGAAGCCAAGGAATGCTCGTAACTTTTAACCTGTACCCTTTTGGTAAAATGAGATATATCATGCTGCCTTGAGAAATAAGATGGCACAGCACCTTGCAGATGGTGCTATGATGTTGTATAATCATACACTATGGTTTCAAAAATAGAGTACTTACCTTCACACAGGTGACTTACTAAACCATGACAGAGACTGAGGACTATAAACCATGGCAATGAATCGCAATTAAAAGAGGAACATGAACTCCTGAAGAAGTTTAAGGAAAAAAAAAGCTGTTTGACTATTTGAATTGATAAACATTTTCTACAACAGAAAACTTGAGTTTAACTAAGCTCAGTTACAGAAGACGGACCCATAAAGCCAACGATGTCCTATGAACAATTTCTGGCAAATATGGGCCACCTTCCTTATTGTAAAGATTTCTTTCATTCAATCATCCATTGATTCATTTGTTGAGCATCTTCCATGGGTCACGTTCCTGAAGGTGCTAGGGATACGCTGGTAAACAAAATAGACACAGTGGTCCTTTTCCTCATGGCATGCATAATTTAGTGAGGGATCTGACTTTTAGCATCTTCCAATAAATGTAATTAGAGTTGGACTAGAGTCTGTCTGATAGTCCACTTAATTTAGGCCTTTACAGTTATGGATAAGGACCCTGAGGCCCAGAGGAGTTAAAGGAATGGCTTAAGGTCTTGAAGCTGCTGATGCTGGGGAGGAAAGGAAGAAAGAGCGCCCCCACCTGTCATCTACCCCATCTCAGTCATCTACCACACTGACAGAAATGGGCGATAATCCACTCACCCACTATGTTCATCAAAAAATCAAAAAGAGGACATAAACCCTGTTTTCAATGAAAACAAAAATACCACATTACACCTGATTAAGAGAGAGTGTTCTAGAACAAAAGAACAATGGATAACTAATACCTCTGGAAAAGAACCAGGTGGACCAAGAAAGAGGCAACCAGACGATCCCTTATTGGCCGTGGCTAGTTTACTTAAAATTATTTTATCCAATCTTCCGAACCCAGTGAGAAAGCTGCTTTCATTGTCTCCATTTTAGAGATGAGAAAAATCAAGGCTCAGAAGGTAATCTGGCAAAGTCTCTAGCTCTAAGTGGTCAGTATACCAATCAGTTGTCAGTCATTCCATTATATTGCCGCCCAAATGGAATCTGAGCAAAAAGGACTAAATCAAAAAGGGATTAAAACAAATAGGGAAAGAGACGGAGAAAGAAGACAACCGCAGAGAAGCAGAGGAATGCTACTTGCCAGTTCTTGGGGTCTGTATCCTCGAGTACTCTGTACTCTCTAGCTGCTGACGTGCCTGGCACATCTGAAGCCACTCAAGGACTTACACTTTCTCCTGTTTCTAGGTCCCCCAAACGCTCAGGTTCCCTCCCTCACTCCTACTGGCAACAAACATCTCTTGATTCTAGTGGTTTCTACTACTTAGTCCTTGCCTCCCATCCTAGTATTCCATCTAATAAGGTCTCATTCCCCCTTCTATTGTCCAGCTAATCAAAATCTTTTCAGATAGCTGAAGGCACTCTGGAAGAGCTGATCTACAGCCAGTCACTGACCAGTTAGATGCCACACTGTTGCTGTGGATACCCTCGTGCACCCCCAAATGCCCCGCCCCTCCTGAAGCTGCTGCTTGACAATTCCCTCCTAAATGCTACCTCTGAGACAAGAACACTGAGTGAGCTCTCTGGACCTCTACTTGACTATCAGAACTCTGTTAAGGATCCATACACAAATGAGAGTCTCCACTTGTCAGGGGCAGGAAAGATGGGTTGGCTGGCTGATAAGATATGTCTATATCCGTGGGCATGCACTACAAAGTACAATGTGTTGCTCTGTAGACCACCATAACAGCTTTAAAAATTTAGATAGGATGTTCACAAATCAACCAACTTAATTTCATAGTTTCTTTTCTTACTAGGAAACTCCTTGGAAGATTTTTCTATCTGACACCATGATCAAAAATCAAGCCTGATCCTAGCCAGTGCAGAAAGTTAAGAAAAATGAATAAAAGGAAAAACGAGAAGGAAAAACAACTCAATCACTTATTGCCAAGGTGGGTACATAGAAAATATGAAAGTATCCACCAAGTATGAGAATCAATGAGCTAACTTACCAAGATCACTGGCTACAAGGCAAGTACATAAAAAGAATGACTTGCATACACAGTAACCTAAACAATGTGAAATTAAAATAGCAACAGATAGCATCAAATACCCAGGAACACATCCAATAAAAGACATGCAAGGCAGCTAAACTGAACCATAAAACCCGGAGGAAAATCAAAGAAGTCTAAATAAACAGAAGAATACATCAGTTCACAGGCTGGAAGGCTTGATACTACAAAGGTATTAATTCTTCTCAAATTTATCTATAGACTCAACATAATCCCAAACAAAATCTCAGTACTCAGAAACGAGAAGGAAGAAATTACAATCAAGCTTTAACAGGAGTCTCACAAAAATAAAAAAAGCCAGATACTACATGACCCCATTTACAATAACATTCAAAAGGAAACAGAATTATTCTATGGTGTTTCAAGTCAGGATGGTGGTTACTCCTGTCTCTAGGGGTGGTGCCTCTTTAGGGGGCACGTAGAGTCTCCTCGGAGAAGGCAACGGCACCCCACTCCAGTACTCTTGCCTGGAAAATCCCATGGATGGAGGAGCCTGGTAGGCTGCAGTCCATGGGGTTGCGAAGTCAGACACAACTGAGCGACTTCCCTTTCACTTTTCACTTTCATGCATTGGAGAAGGAAATGGCAACCCACTCCGGTGTTCTTGCCTGGAGAATCCCAGGGATGGGGGAGCCTGGTGGGCTGCTGTCTATGGGTCGCACAGAGTCAGACACGACTGAAGCGACTTAGCAGTAGCAGTAGCAGTAGCAGAGTCTCCTCACTCTCATAAATTCTAGGTCTTGATCTAAATGCCTGTACCATTTGTGAAAATTTATCAAGCTACTTTTGTTATGCATTATTTCAGTTGCTTCTATTTAAACAAACAGCCCTGGGACTTCCCTGTGGCCCAGTGGTCAGGACTCCACGCTACATTTGATCCCTAGTTGCGGACCTAGGATCCTACATGCCTTGGGGCCCGGTCCTCAAAAAAGGCAACTCCTGTCCTGATCAAACAGCACCACTGAGTTAACACTAAGATTTCTTCAAGCTTTAGAAAATCTTTCGTCTGTGATGGTGCAGAAGCAGCCTTTCAAGAAATAACCCAATTGTTTCAAAATAGAAAAAAGTAGACAAACTAACCCATTCAAGAGAAATAATAATTCCGTCTGACAAAATCTGTTTCCTGCCCACAAGTACAGGCCTGTGGATTCTGTCCAAGGCAGCTACGATGCCAGTGCTGGCAGTGAACTTCACTATTTCAGCGCAGAGGAGCAAAACAAAGGAAAACACTTTTGTTGAATGTTACGATAAATGACAGTTGGCGTCAAAAGGAATTTTTTCAGAAAGACAAAACCCACCTTGTCTATTAAGCCTTTCCTTTGGTGCCTCATGATCGTCAAAGTTTCAATGCACCACAGCCTTTGTCGTGAATACATACATTTATGTAATACAGCATTTATGTAATAGACACTGAGTGTTAAAGAAACTGCCAATCAGTTACAGTGCGGTCTGACTGGGGAGAGACGAAGCCAGTCCTGCGTCTTTGGCTTCACACAGAGGCTCTGCGTGCTTCTCTTAGGTGTGGTGTTAAGGTTTTGTTTTGGGGTTTTCCTCTCCACTTTCTTCAGTTTCATTTTCATTACCTTCCTCTAGAGCAGACTCATCTGCCCCAAATCAGTGAGCAGGCCTGACCTCAGGGCAGACCTTATTTGGTTAGGCCTGACAGCCATGATCTTACTGTACATAGAAGGTTGTGTCTCATGATGCAAGTTGACCAGAACACTAACATCTGCCTCCACGTGGCACATCCTTGTGGCTATGTCCCAGTGCCAGCCCATGTCTCTAGAGCCTCTCATAGCACTTGTAAACAAATGTGGTGCGGACGTACACAGCCATGATTGAGAGACTTTTCAGGATTCCCAGAGCCATAATCCTACAAAGAAGCGTCGTCCCTCAGCTTACTGCTCTCTCTGCCACCAACATTGGGTCGCTGTTCCTTTCTCAGACCACTACTACCTCACCTCCTTTTCCTCCGGAGGAAGGGATACATACTGTGTAGTTCCAAGAATGGTGGCAGGGGGAGCCTGAGACACCTGCCTGTTCTGCTCTTTGGTTGTGGTGGAGAGTAGAATACCAGGAAAGAAGACAGAGGGACATGTCAATTTAAAAATGATGTTGGCAAAATAGAGCACGTGTGGTCTCTACTCCCCTGATTACTCCTAACTGGTCAGGGTGCCCACTGGCAAAGACCAGAGGGGGCTTTAAGTCACTAGATGTGGTGTCCCTTGAGTTCTGCACACAAAGAAACCCCAAAAGACCTACTTTCCAACATACTGCTGACTTTCCTTAGTACTGGCCTTCCTTGGACAAACTCTGAGACAAAGCATAGTCAGCCAGTTAGTAAGAAAAGGATAGACAGGCTGAGGTTTATTTAAGTTCTACCATATTACTGGAAGTTGGAAATAAGTCTTTATTTTAGTTTACTACTACTTTGAGCAGATTAGAAACCATTTCAAACATAAAACATATTCCTAATCTTGGTATTTCTTATAATTGCTATAGCAAATGACAAGGACAGGCTATAATTCCCTGTTCTGGGAACCAAAAGAGGTTCAAGGGAGATTAAGTGGACAGGTTCTGGCATTTAAAGAATATCTGGAAAAATATCTGGATGCCTTTTGGATTTCTAAACCAAATAAGAGACGTGCTCAAACCCGTTTGAATGGATGGTTAGCACTGTTTCTGCCTGGCAACAGTGTCTAAAAATAAAAATTTGAAATGTTATCAAATTTAGGGGCACAAGTTCTAAAAGTAGAATTGGTGGAGATACAGGGGACTGCCATTTTCTCTAATATCTGACAGTGCTAACCTTTGTTAAGCATAAATTTAAAAATTGAATGTAGCAAAAATCATCCATAAATAGTAAAAAATCAACTATTTAGTAAGCTGTGCTAAAAACTGTAAGTCCCTCAAAACCCTTCTCTTCAAACATGCACAAACCTCTCCATTTGACTCACTCTGTTCTTTCACCAGTGTTTTAAGGTCAACAAAATAACATGGATATGAGGTGAGAAAACCCACAACATAGGGAATTTCCATGCCTAAGGTCAGCATTTCTGTATGTTTGTGTTTCTACATATCCTTTAATATGTACCCTAAAAAGTCAACTACAAAACCCCTGGCCAGGACTCTTCAAAAAAAAAAAAAAGTAAGTGTTACTGGGGGGAGGAGGGCAAGGTGGGCAGATTCTTGTCTGAGATAAGAGATGTAACAATAAGCTTGATGTACGATTCTTAAATCCTAGATCAAAAACAATACTGATATCAGTTATAAAAGACAGCTGGGGAATTCTGAGTATTACTGAATAAAAGTTAATTTTCTTAGACTATGTAGAAGAATGTCCTCAGTCTTTTGAGATGCACACTGAAGTATCTGGGGGCGAAATGTGATAAAGCTTGCAACTTTCCAATAACTTGGAAAGAATATATAGAGAAATGAAGTAAATGTAGCAATATGTCTTGAAAAAAAAATCAATAAAATGGCTATTATATCATCTCCTCTGAGATACTTGGAGAAAAAAAATCTATCTTATGGTTGACTAAACAGGTCAGCAGATGTGCTAACAACTTCAAAACCATGCCCTTACACATGAAGGAAGTCACCCCTGGCCTATTACCAAACCTGAAGAAGACTGTCCTGTTTATCTGTACCTTTTACCATGTTTGGATAGTACAGCCCCAGGAATCTAAAATTACACAAGGACAAATGTTGTCACACTCTAACATCTAAGCCAGTGGTTCTCAAATATTTTTTTGGCCCTGGCCCACTTAGAAAGGAGAAGGGAACACCCGAGAGGGAAAAATAAACTGCCACTGTTATCACCATGACGACAGTCCATGCCACCTCTACAGCTGCTGGGTAAAAAGGCCGCAATTACACAAGTACAAAATAGCAACAAAAGTAAAATCGACCAGTAGTTCCGTATACACATTAATAACACATTCAACAGGAAGTAAAACAGCTCAACTCAAGATCACAAAGCATTTTTGGAAAAAATAAAATGGAGAATGTCCACTCCTTGTGAATGAATGTATGTGCATAACAGGTTTAGAACACAACCAGAAGACAGGACAACTCAGACTTCATCCCCTGAGTCCTCAGGAGGGCACCCTGCAGCCATCACCAACCTGTGCTGGTGACAGAAGGAATGGAAGTTCTCTTCCCCAATGCTCTCCTTCATGCTTCCCTCTAAACAGCTGGTTTGGCTCCTTCTGCCCCAAGAGGTTAAGCACGGCCAGGGCCCAGAGAGGAGGCTGGAAACGGGTGACCTGGTCTTTTGGGGCCCTGAGTGCTTGGGGGTGGGGAGAAAGGCACGAGAGTTTATGGGGGCTCCAACTGGCCCAACCTAGCTTACTTTAGGATAAGGGATCAGAAAAGAGTGGAGCTTAAGACCTAAATTGTGTTAAGTCTGTTGGCTTGGAGAATCCTCTGTGCATTTGTCTTGGGAATCAAGAATGGCAGTAGGACTCTGGGCTGGAAACAAGGCTCTCCATATAACTCATGGGAAATATGACAAACGTCTGGTGCAGCCAACATCTGGGTGAGCAGACCACATCTAGGGGCTGAGGTTTCCGGGTAGGTTCATTCTGAATCTCAAACAGCAAGAACAGCTCTATTTGTCCTGGGCAAAGTCCTACATGGAGAAAGCAAGGTTTCTGTTCTGGGATAGAATTTAGTATCAGTAGGTATAGGAAAAGATCTCTTCATGATTGTCACAGCAATGGTATTCAAGATTTTAAGTAATCTGTTTTCCATCATACTAATAAATTTACATAGTTTAAGAAATCAAACAGAACTACAAGGTTTATGGTAAGTAGCAGTAATAGTCAGGGTTTTAGACTAGAGATTAATCATGGTGGTAGGAATTATGGTGTTGATTATTTCAGCTTATTACTTCCTTGTTTCTCAGTGAGGACCAAAAGACTGGATATTAATTACCCTGGTGGTATATCTCGGGACCCTAGGGTAAAGAATCAACCCCAAAGTAGCAGAATTCATCAATTAACAACTATGGAAGTCCTCCCTATATGGCCAATACCATCTTCGGTACAATAAATAACACAGCCAAATTAGAAACTGATAAAGCTAGTTCCTAGAACATCTGGTGCCAGGAATCAGATTTCTTCCATGCTGCGGGAAAAACCTACAGTCAGCATAAGACTGGCTTCGGGAATTGGGGTGTGGACAAAAAAAAAAAAAACCCACTCTACTTTTCATGATTTAGAGCTAGAAATTTGGAGTAATATGGTCAGCTTGAGAAAAACGTCTTTGAACTTATCATCGTGGTATGAACATCGGGAAAAGGCTATCAGATCCCAACAAATAGGGTTAGAATTACACAGTATTGGAACAGGAACAACCCAAGAGTAAGATTTGAATCTTGACAACTCTGCATGAAGATGGCTAGGGAATACCAGAGTGAAATAATAACCTGCAGAAGAAGAGCTAGGTTTTGCTACAGTGGAAAAAGAGGTGAGGGAAGAAGACAATTCTCTTACTCATAAGAGTAAGTGAGGTTATACCAAGTATCAATACTTGGAAATTCTAGGGCAGGAATCTTTGGGGGAATGTAAGTCCAGGAATACTTTGTTGGTGAGTTTATATAAAAAATGATAGGCACTTACTTGAAAGATGGTATGCACTGGGAATTTGGGATTAATGCATGTGTGTGTGCACGCTTAGTCGTGTCCGACTCTTTGCGACCCCATGGGACTGTAGCTGCCAGGCTCCTCTGTCCATGGGTTTCTCCATGCAAGAATACTGAAGTGGCTTGCCATTTCCACCTCCAGGGAAATCTTCTCAACCCAGGGAACAAACCTGAGTCTCCTGTGTCTCCTGCATTGCGGGCAGATTCTTTACCTGCTAAGCCACTGGGGAACCCGAGGATTGGATGTGTATATACCGCTATATTTAATACAGATAACCAACAAAAACCTACCGTATAGCACAGGGAACTCTGCTCAGTATTCTGTAATAAACTAAATGGGAAAATAACTTTAAAAAGAATAGATACATGTATATGTATAACGGAATCCCTCTGCTGTACACCTGAAACTAACATTACATTGTTAGTCAATTATGCTCCAATATAAAATAAAGTTTTTAACAAAGGTATGGAGACTGTCTCCAGAGAGACCCCTGTCAGTTCACAAATGGGATGGGCAGAAAAACAGGGCTAGCAGGGACATGAGATTACTTCAGAATTCTGAAAATGGAAACCTAGAGGTCTTGAATACAAGTTTAGAAATGAAAGGGAGGAAA
Source organism: Ovis canadensis (assembly GCF_042477335.2). NCBI lineage: Eukaryota > Metazoa > Chordata > Mammalia > Artiodactyla > Bovidae > Ovis > Ovis canadensis. The sequence continues at coordinate 204,353,551 of NC_091245.1, read as the reverse complement.
AGGAGCTCAAAAAGAAAAAAATGGCCCAACTTTGAAAAGGTATAAATAGCATCAGTAGAGAGCGGTATCTGAAACTCCTGAGAGGTCACCTGCAAAGGCAGTGGAATTTCTCCTGGGAGACAGGAATTAAGGGTTATTGATAGAATGTCTCCCACCTGGGTTTTAAATTAGACAACAGAATTGATATCACGAAGAAGTTAAAACCATGCTCTGTAAGCCCCTCTTCCACTTTGTTTACCAGGGATGACCCTAAATCTCTGCTATGGATTCAAGCTGACAAGAGCGATATGGGTCTAGGTTGTGTCCTAGACAAGTACTGGGCTTGCCAAACGCTGCTGTCTCTCAGGGAAAGGCTTCACATGGGGTTGGTGCTTCAGTGACAAGAAGCTGCGATGCTCATACTGGCTCTGGAGAGTACTGCTACTGCTAAGTCACTTCAGTCGTGTCCGACTCTGTGCGACCCCATAGACAGCAGCCCACCAGGCTCCCCCATCCCTGGGATTCTCCAGGCAAGAACACTGGAGTGAGTTGCCATTTCCTTCTCCAATGCATGAAAGTGAAAAGTGAAAGGGAAGTCGCTCAGTCGTGTCCGACTCTTAGAGACCTCATGGTCTGCAGCCTACCAGGCTCCTACACCCATGGGATTTTCCAGGCAAGAGTACTGGAGTGGGGTGCCATTGCCTTCTATGGAGAGTAACGTGGTGCTAAATTGTGTTTGGGCGGGACTAGTGTTATGATATTTTACACTCTTACTGTTCCCTGGAATGTGAAATATATGACACAAGATATTAACATCTTGGGGATATTAGATATTAATATATTGGAGTTCTCAATGGAGAACTCCAGCTCTGAAGATACCAAAGCTCCAGCTTCAGGGGCCCCCAGGTTGTAGCTTCTGTTAGACCTCCAAACAAAGCCCTGAGGCTAGGGTAAAAGTAGGAAGAGATAAGTGGCAGTTTTACTTATAAAGGGATTTTAATTTCTCTGTGGAAAAGAGGAACTGACTGAACAAGGGGGTTATACTTTATATTGGGGGCATTTTTATTAGGTTGGGATCTTATTTGAACTAGAATGTTTATATTTTCTAGAGGCTTCCCAGGTGGCGCTAGTGGTAAAGAACTCGCCTGCCAATGCAGGAGACATAAGAGACATGGGTTGGGTCTGGAAGATTCCCCAGAGGAGAGCATGGCAACCCACTCCAGTATTCTTGCCTGGAGAATCCCATGGACACAGGAGTCTGGTGGGCCACAGTTCAAGGAGTTGCAAAGAGTCAGACATGACTGAAGCGACTTAGCATGCACGCACGTTTATGTTTTCTAGTAAATTCATATAATGGGGAGGAGAGGTGGGTGATTTGGAGGTTTGCTTCTGTTAGGCCCAGCTCGATGACTAATTACATCATCCCACCAAGTTTCCTTCCTCTTCCACTGCCTCTTCCAGCAACAACAGCCGCTGGCTGAAATACCATTGGGCAAAGATGAGAAACTAAATGTCACCCATGGAAGTCAGTTTGGCAGGTATTAATGTATACTTGCAACCCAAAAGGTAGCATTGCACCACCCAGGCTGACCACTCAAAATGTGTGTGGGGTCCTCTAGTCTCCAGGGGGTGCTCCAGGTTCCCCCTACCTCTTTATTCCCCCCTCCAGAGAGGAAAAATCATGACCTAAGTCAAGGAAGATGCCCAAGTCCTTAAGGGTGGGCAGGGGGCATAGCTTTGGCTAGGAAGAGAAGGGGGCCTCAAGGCCGTCCATTTACCTCTTCTTCTGCAAAGGGGCTGAAAACACTGGGAGAGGCTGGGAAGAGGTCAAAGTGGGCTAAGCACAGGGAAGCCTGAATGGCCAAGGAGTCCTCAAGGGGGACCTGTGGGCCAGGGGTGAGTCTGCCAGAGTAAAGAGGTTACTGCTCATGTCCTTGGTTATTGACTAGGAGGACAAGTTTCTAACTGGAATTTAGGATATTGGCCTTATCCTTTCTTCACCTCTACTAGTACTAACAGTAATGACAGGTGATTTTTTTTTTTAAGGGTTTTTATTCTAAGTCTGGCTAAAATAGATGGAAAAAGACTCTAATACTTTTTTCTCCTCCCCAAAGAAGTGGTCATGTTAGTAAGAGGAACCCACCTTGGATGAATGTACTAAGTCAGGAATGTCCTGACTCACAGAAGGGAACTGCAGGTCAGAAAGAGGACCTATTACTGAACAGTTACATGTCCTCAGCACAAAACTGCATCTTTCAAATCGTCATTTCCAAACAGAAAACGGGTGTTCTCAAATAGGGAAGATAATCTAATGCCAATGGTAGTAGACAGGCTGATTTTTTTGACCCAGATGAACTAGTTTCAGATGGACTGCCTTCAAGTTCACACTCTTGCCACACTTCAGCATTATTCTTGAAACAGCTTGGATTTGTGCAGTTTCTTTTCTTCCAGCGACTCATTTATCCTAACAATTTAGGGCTGTTATTTTAGAATTCTGAAAATGGAAACCCAGAGGCCTTGAAGAGTTCGAAATGAAAGGGAGAAAAAGGAGCTTAGAAAAGAAGAGGCCCAACTCTGACTGAAGTAGGGCTTGCCTGTTAGTAGATTCGGGGCTCTGCCATCAGAGAAGGTTGCACGGTGCGTGTATTCTGATTGCCTCAGTGTCACACCCCTACACTCTGGGCGGTGGAGAAACCAATATGATAGACAACTTCTTTATCTTTCACCATCAACAGAGAGGCTGAGAAGAGAGCCCTGTTCTCCCAGCTCTGTTGGAGGCGCAGGGCTGGCCTCCCCCACTGTAGGCTTTCCATCAGCCACAGCAGACTCTACCACGAGGGGCTGCTCACGATGGAGCACACCGTCAGGAAAGGGGGAAACAGGGCAATCCTCCTGAATAGAGAAAAAATGCAAAACAAGCCTTCTTTAACAGCCCTTCTATAATTTATTCCCAATTCATTTGATTCTCATCCAAACTGGCATTAAAGCAGCAACAATACTTGAAGTGGGATTTAATCACTGTGGAAAATTTTACCTTCAAGTTAAAAATTCATCTTAAAAATGTAACAGGAGGAAACTCAAACCCTCCTAAGGAAAGTGGCTTCCCCTCCGAGAGAATCATTCCCCTCTATCTACAGCTTTGCTGCTCCTAAAGGCAGAAACGCGTCAAGTGTGTGAAGAGTGCCTACACTGTGACTTGACCTCTTGCACAGAGTCTTACTGGGCTACAGCGTTAGCTGCACAAAACCAAGAGGCACCCTGGGAAGGCTTGGGTAGAGTTTGCATTTTAAAAGAAGAATCAGAAAATGAAAAATGGCCCTAGCTCATTTTTTTTCTATTCACTCCTAAGGTCACCCCAAGGACTCTTAGAACTAGTATTACAGACTTACCTCCCTGCAGGCTGGAGGCTGGTGTTGGGGGCTGCTGAACAACAGTGTAGGGAGGGAACAGAACAGAGTGGTGGTGTGCAAAGAGAAGGCCGCTGTGGCTCAGGCAGAGGTGAAGAAACAAAAGACGGGGGTTCTCTGCTTTTGGACACTGACAGCCTAAGAGAAACTGGTTGCTTCTTGCTTCAACAGGAATGGAAATTGAGAAGCAGGGACTATGTTTAATTTGTCAAAATACAGACTACATTAAAGCCCTATGCTGCTATGTCCTTATTCCCCAAGAAATAAAGATTTCAAGGCTGGTGGGGAAGGAAAGAAAAGGAAGCTGGGGAGGAGCAGAAATGTTCTGACTCTGAAGTACCCCCAGCACAGTGACATGATCACCACTGAGTTATTCTCTACTAAAACTCAGATTAGGAAACGTGGGGGAAGGCCTTCCAGGATCTGGTCTTTACTGTGGGCAGCTGAGTAGAGGAGACATCCCTCCTCTCCTTCTATTCTACCTTTTCTATGGGAAAAGTATAAAAGACCCTCATTAAGTGCCCTTTCAGGCAATTACAAAGCATTTCCAGGCACTCGGCTGAAAAGTGTTTATGTAAGCTAAGTCCTCCTCAGCCCCTCTGGAGAAGCAGCACAAACATCAGCATCCTCTTACACAGCAGATATCTAGGGTTACCTCCTGAGAGGTTTCAAACTCTCACAAAAGGACAATCTGCCCAGGCCTGTTCTTTTTTTTAATAGGGAAAGGAAGACATCCTTGGAAAACCAATTTATAGCAAGGGAAATATTTCAGAAAAAAAAATACAGCAAAACACAAATGCAAATAGCCTTGTTAGGTTGTGAGGATGAAGAGCAGGAACTAAGAGATCTTAGTTGAAAACCCTGAGAAAATGGCACTGGATCATTACTATCAAGTTTTGTTTTGGTTTTTAATGGACTGTCCTTTATGCTTATCAAGACAGCCATGGTCTAGCCCACACAGACCTTTTGGGGTTGGGGGTTGTCTGTGAGCTGTTAGCCAAGAGCCCAGGAGATGTTTAGGGTGGGCAATACTGAGGCAAGTGTACCCCCAGAAGCTGGCCTAGTTTTGGAGTGAGGAGGCCACTCTGATTTGGGGGTTCATCAGAGGCTGGGTTCATTCTAGCACTTCTTGAGATGTTCATTTGATGAGGTAAGGCATTTGAGTGCCCAGTGGGAGTGTTTACCTGAGGAGCAGTCTGGGAAGGGTCACTTTAAAATGATATGTTTCTGGCCACAGTGGGAAACTAAATGGGAGAGAGACTGCCAAGGAGTAGAGAAGTTGTAGCTGGGTCCTCCCATGTTAAAAGGTATATGTGAGTGCTGTGGCAGGCAAACACCCCACCAGTTCTTCAGGACTGGAATAAAGACTGGAGAAGAAGAGGCAGGAATCTTCAGTGGAGAGATAAAGCCACAGCCCCAAGGGAACCAAGAGATAAAAGGGTAATATCCTCAGATCAAGTCTCAACACCTCTCTCTCCAGGGAAGCTAAACCACCCTCTCCTATTATCACTCCCCCTAGACAGCTTCAGTCTAAAATGAGAGACAAAGGGGTGGGGGCAGATCGGAGGGTCGGTAGCAGCCCTTCGGCCTAAGCCACCAGCCTGGTAGTTGGAGGGTTAAAAATCAGCACTTAAAAGAAAACTCAAACCCTATTAAGCCCAGGCTTGGAGAACAGGGAGCAGCAGGGAAGCCAAAGGAAACTAATTTTGGAGGTTCTCCAAACTGCCAATCACAAGCATATTTCTAACAGTCCCAGTGTTGTTTGAGTTGGTTGTTTTTCCACAGGCTGCACAATGGGGTCTGGTTATTCATTGAAAAAGTCTGCAAGGGAGCCCCGCCCTCCATTCACAACCAATTTGGAATGCTCCATTCAGGCAAGGGGGGTGGGGAACTCAGCAGCTCAGCTCGCTGGGGCAGACGGAGCAGAGCCCAGCTGTCGCTGCAGGGACGCTTGCTCGCCCAGCGCGCAGTGTTTATGTAAGAAATTCAGACACTGCAGGCGCCTGCCTGCTCCACACTCTCCCTAAGACTCAGATGGCCGAGACCCTGGCTGAAATCTGCAAGGGTGTGCAAGTCAGCTCTAAGTGAGGTCGGCAAGTGCCCTCTGGCAAAAGGAATCTATCTTGCGCTGCCCACTTCAGAAACTGATTGTAGCTACCAGCTGAAACAGACTTCAGTGGTATTTCTCCTGCCCCCAGGGGTGAGCTGGTTTGCATTAGAGGACAGCTCTCCATGGAAGCTCAGCCTTTCCAAACTCCTAGCTTTTCCATTCCAATAACAGTATTGGGAGCCACCTGGTTTCCTCCCCAAGGGAGTGGGTCTCTGGAGACACTACAGGAGTCTGGCTGCAAAGGGGGAGGGGTCAAGCTACCTATTATGAACAGTTTCACAGTTCCTTTTCCTGGATTTGCATCCGGCCTGAAAGGTTTATAATACTCCCCCTGAATGCTCATGAGACATCAAAAGAGAAGAGATCTATAGTCTGTGAGTGAAACCTACTCCAAGGGCAACACAAAGTACAAGGCTAAAAACTGGTTGGGTTTCTATTCTTTTCAAACCTTCAATAATCACCCTAAGGAAGATGTTATGAAGCCAGTCTAGTGTAGACTTCATTTCAAGGGAAGAATATGCTGCTTCAGGAAAATCAGATCCAGGGGATAAATGTTAGCACCACGTGGGTTTTCCCTCTTTTTCAAAACATATTTGACTATTTTCAAATGTCTTATGTGGACCACTTCTCACTGCCTGCCCCCACTGCCACAAGCCAGTGAACTCAGATGGTTGACCGTTGGAAGCATTTCTCTGAATCTAACTAACCAGACTCTCCATTCAGCGCCTTGGCTGCTCTGCAGAACAGCCTGAAACTCCTGGCTAGATCTTATCCTGCTCCCTGGAATCTTCACCCTCAGCTGCAGCTTTCGTCTAGATGCTCCTCCTGTTAGGCAGGGGTGCCTCTTTGCTAGGCAGGGCCCCTTTATGAAGGGACTCTTCTCAACTGTAACATCCGAGTTTCTGAGTGGCTAGTCCACTGTCATTTACCTGCCAAACTCAAGGGTGGACAACCTTTTGGTTACATACCCGCACACTCGTGTGCACCCACCCAGACACACTAGGGGCCTAGTGTCTTTGTGTCTCCTTTATTTTAAGCTGAGTCTTTTACAGGAATGGGACAATGATAAAAACTGACGACCAAAGCCTCTGTCAAATGAGCTTGATGAGTTCACAAAATGAATTTTTAAAAAAGAAACCTAATCCGGTACTGGCATCAGCATGCCTGGCACTTGTCCAAGAGCTGGGAGCTGCAACATGACAAGACTCCGAGCTCCTTGGACTGCAAGTGGAGAAGCGCTATGTGCCAGGGCACAGATGGGGCCCAGGCTGCCTCAAGGGCAGCCATGTGCCCGAGGGGGGGCTGTCAGCCTCTGAGCCCAGATGAGTTTTATCACAATCAAGACCCCAGAAACATGTGGAGGAACAGTCTCTGGGTAGAGGATTACACATCAGACCCTACCCCACCCCACCAGTGGTAATGTTTTTTCTAGGACTGAAGTTAAAACAGTGATACTAGATGGGTGAAATGGCAGATAATAGAAATTCTCAGCTTTATCAGACTACCCACATCTTAATCTTAAGGCAGAAGAATGCTGAAAAACAGGGGACAGACTGTAATTTCGTGATGCTGGGATTTTGTTACCTCTGGAATCTACAAAAGTGATCTGCCCAGCAGACACAGGTGTAATTTTCTATCCCAAGTCTTTTGCACCAAACATGGAAGACTGGAAGGGTTACTGGGTTTTATTAGAGGATTGAGAGCGGAGAGACATAGCAGAGGAAGAGAAAAAGTCTGTTGTTTTTAATAAGCCTAACTGAATTAAAGTTAGATGAAAACAGATTTTGTGTAAACACATGGCTCTGTTCAATAAATGGGAATGTTAGGGCTTTGGTTCTTAGGAGTCCTGCATTATAAGGATTTTGGATGCTATCAAGGATAGGATTTCAAATCATGTAGCCCTTTCTCAGTGGTAAGGTAGGGAGACACTGAAAGGTTTGTAAAAATTGGAGTCAAATAACCTCTAGCTTTCCTGCTCTTGCTTTAGCTCTCTTGTTTCTTCTCTCTACCTTCAGAGCTATAGGCTCTGGAAAAGGATTAAATAAGAGCCTCAACTCCCTCAAGCCTCTTATTTTTAAAGTGCCTACTGTTGTCTTTTTCACCTTGTGTTAAGAAAGACTTTAGGATGCTCCTTTCATATAGAAATGGCCCAAGAACAGAAAGCAAGTAAACGGAGAGTTTGCTACAGTATTTCTGGGGCCAAAATAACTGCCCTCTCCCAGAGGAAGTCACTCCTTCCCCCACCATATCAACCTCCTGAGCAGTTAAAAAAAAAATCCAGATGAATAATCTCATATTGAAATGGGATTAAGATCAATATACTTTAGGTTCAAGGGCTGCCATAACAGTTAATCCTATTTCCCAGCCATCTATTGCAAATGTCTTTATGAAAAGTTGATTTTATCAGTTAATTAGCCAGTCTTAGGAAATTACCCTTACTTCCTCCAGTCAGTCCATTCTTTTTGAAGCACAGATCTAAGAAGAACACTTCAAGGGGAAAACACGGCCATTTGGATTTTAAAACCATTCTTTAAACTATATTTGTTTAGAGATCATGTTTTAAAATAAGATTTTACCGTGTCTTTTCCTCAATGTAAAATATTTTATTTCTTCAAAATGCTGCCAGGTATAACAGTCACAATATCACAGTGAAATGAGTGAAATTTTAAAAAATCAAAACTTAAATCTGCATTTAAAAACGCTATGTATATATGCTAAAACCTAGTAATACCCTAGGTTTCCCTGAGGGCTCAGCGGTAAAGAATCCACCTGCAATGCAGGAGACACGGGTTCAATCCCTGGGTCAGGAGACTCCCTGGAGGAGGAAATGGCCACCCACTTCAGTATTTTTGCCTGGGAAATCCTAGAGACAGAGGAGACTGGTGGGCTACAGTCCATGGTTCCCAAAGAATCAGACTGAGAAAAGACAGTAATACCCTAAGATGCCCAAACAATCAGTTCAGAAAATTGAATATTAAGGTGTCCAAACAGTTCAGAAAACTGAATTATCAACTCCCACCCCTAACCCAACACTAAGCCCTTTGATTGTTATCCTCAGTTTCGATTTGCAGCTGATTCTGTAAAATGTAGTACATACTTATTTACTGGCCCAGATTCCGTGGCTTGGTAGCTCTGTGTGTTACTGCACATGTAGCTAAACACGTTTATAACACATAGGATACACAGTGTGTACACGCACAAACGTCTTTTGGAAAACATACCAGTTTTCTGATTTTTCTGTTTTATCATTTCTCTTTCTTCCAAATCCTATGCACAAAACTCAAAGCACCAAGGTACTTAATAAGTTTCTTGGGACTGTAGAATGAAGAGAACTATGGGTTAGACTGGGCAGCCCACTCTCAACCAGGCTTTCCTAAGGGCCAGCTCCAGGCATCTGAAATCATGAGGAAACCTCTGAGTATGACAGTGCCCTTGGTTCTGCAGCTTTGTGAGAGCTTCTTTAAGGATAGGATTTTATATACTTTTCCTCCCTCATTTCACTTAACCCCTCCCATTTGCCCCTAATCACCGGTGTGTCTCCAGCTGTCTGGACCTTATATTATCCCCTTAATAAAATGAAAGGGTTAGGCAAGACCATCTCTAAAAGGGACTTGTAGCTCAAACAGTCTGGGATCTTCAGGGTTATTTATCAGGATCAAGGGACAATGGGTGGCAAAGGCAGAACCCCTATGTCTATAGGTGGCACTTTTTATTCCCTTGAACATGACCTGTAAGAGATTCTAGGGGGGATACTTAACTAACTTCTGTATTTGTGAAGTAAGGGGAAATCTATACAACTAGAAGTAGGCTGGGCATTTCTATAAGACTTAAGAAATGTCTCACCTCTCTTTTAACTCTTAAGAACAGCGGTTTCATTTATTTAAAAAAAATTTATGAATGGATGCCTATGGGTAGGAACCCAAATCTGGAAAATATAAAAAACCTCTTTAGAAGCTGAGCTGACAGCGTTTACCAAAAAAAGTAAGCCATCATCTTCAAACCTGACCTTCTAAAATAAGTTACCCACATTACTTGGTATTTCTTTTTCTCTACATACATACCAAAACTCTCACATACAACATGGAAAACTAGTCAAGTCAACAGTAACAGGAAAGGTAGACTACTGCTCATGGCAGGTCACATAAGAGTATTTGTTACAAATGTTTCAGCCACCTTCGGGGAGGGATTTGCCTTACCGGGCAAGTGCAAGTTTGGTTTCCAATTCATTGATCCAGTGATTTAAACTGGTTCGAAAGATTTTATTAAAGTTGCATGAGCTTCTCCTACTTCCCTGGAAGTCAGGGCTCTTCCAGAAGGAGGCTGGAGTGGAAGCTGATCCTCAATAGGAGATTGTGAAATGTACTTACAGAGAAAGGGTCTCTGCCCAGCCCTGGGCTCTGCCAGCTCCCGTGAGTCTATACTGCCTGTCTCAACTGCAGTGAAAAGTCACACATATAACAGCAAGGAGACATAGTTCAAGAATACACCTCCCCACATCTGTGTTCCTGCCTAACCTCTGTCTGAATCTATCCTTCTTTTGGCTTCATCTCTAGAAAGAAAAGTAAGAGAAGAGGGGAAAATTCTCAAAGACTCTCTGAGGCTACTCAAACATCTGCTTTATCCTTAAAGACAGAAAACCCCAACCTTAAGAAGTTAAAGCAAAAAGCAAACAAAGAAACACATCACACTTGGTAAGCAGAAACATCTCCCAAAGCAGCTCCATTTTAGGTATGGCACTTTAAAGAACTTCGCACATTCTATTTGCTGAGCAGGAATTATTTCTAAGGAGCCAGAACACATTTATTGATTCCTTTACTGAAGCCTCTTCCTGCAGATAAATATCTATCCAAATATCCTGTCTGCTGACATCTTTCTCTAAGGAACCTACCTCTGCTTCAGCACATGAAATCTATCTGAATGCAGTTATCTCACCTCCCTTCTAACTCTTCTGGGTTATAGAGAAACAAACAAAAGTGTCATAAAAGCATTTCAAAGAAACTCTGCCAAGAAAGCCTCCCAAACAGACTGCAGTTTATGCTGCTCTGAGCAAGGACTGGAAAGGCTGGGCCAGACTGTCAACACAGAACAAAGTCGAATTATAATCCTGTCTTTTATCTTGCGCGCGCGTGTACACACACACGTACACACATACACTCTCTCTCTCTCTCTCTCTCTCTCTCTCTCTCTCTTTAGGTTATCTTTCTTTAGCCCTTCAGTGGCAAGTTTCCCAATCATTTGAAAGCAATCAGAGGGCAATAATTAACATGCATTTACTTTCCTATAGAAAACATCCACACCAAGCTGTGACAAAGCTAAGGTAACCCTGCATCTGTGAGTTACAGTTTGTTCCCTTTTCACATTTCCTAGCATCTCCCCAGGAATATGAGGCCTATCATTAAACAATGTTTAGCTAGTACCTCTGGCCTTTCATGTATTGATTTCGAATATGCAGCTTTTACTTAGATCCAAAGATATCCTCTCTCCCAGTGGCATTTTTACACACACACACACACACACACAAGATAAGACAAAGCTGGGAAAAATGTGTTGGTGCAAAATGAGAAATCAAATCCTTGCCTGGCTCAGGTGCTTGCTATTGTAAACTATGACTAAGACACAAATTTTTCTATGATGCAACTCTCAAGAGGCAGCATTTTCTCCAGGCCTATCTTCTAAACCTGCTCATTCGCCAGTGACTAATGCTCTCTAGAGCTGCCCTGTGCTGCTCAAATTTCATCAGCCAGCTTTGTCCTTGATAGCTCTGCCTGGACCATGAAAGCTCCCAGACCTGTTGAGGACAGCCCCCAAAAGATCAGTGCAAAGCTAACTGTGCCCTTGCCAGCACCCTAGAGCCGTCTTCTGAGCTTCCATGGCATTTGTTATCTCAGTGATATGAGCACTTAAAGACCATTTTAAGTAAAGGTTTTTACTCTTCTCTGAATGATAGTCTTGACAACTACATGAAAAATAAGTGTAAATCAGGTCACCCTGTGACCATTTTTTGGTCAACTTTGAGCTAGAAAAGAAACTGACAACATGTTGGGTGAAGCCACAATTAACTGAAATCTTTCATTAACTATTTTCTGCACCTTTAAAAGAAAAAAAAAAGTCAGGCTCATGATTTCTATCAAGGACTTAATTTATAAAAGCCCCAAAAAACCACTGGAAGAGAATGTCTGATTAATGGATGCTTGGTCCAGTAACTTATATATAACTTTAGTTAACTTAAGAATTAGGATTTTTTGAGCTTGAAGTTTTGCAAAATTCTTTAGGCAAAAATTTTAAGATAATCATATTTGGTAAACCTTACCTGTAATAAAAGTACTTTAAAATAACTTCAGTGAGGAACGAAATGAGAGTTTGGGAAGGGGGTTAATTTTGAATTATTAAAAGAAACCAAACACATACCAGGTCCAAAGAGGCTGGCTACAGCTGAAAAGTATTCTAGACACGGATGATCGAGGACCAAACACTCCCAGAACACATGTGCCACCACCAGAAAGGTACTTACAGTTATCAGACTGAAAATCTGGGACAAACTGTTCGTCATCAGGAACTTGTGCTAGAAAAGAGATTTTTATTTTAGATCTTTAAGTTTTATTAAAAAGCACAGTAAAATGTTTTCTGTGGAAAACAGAACAGCCAAGAAACTTGCCTTCAGCTAACCAAGCCTCTTGAAGTTGACTGAGATCCTGAAACAACTCTGGAATTGAAAACAGAAGACACCAGAATGAGGAGAATTCTCCTAGGGGGAAGAGGGAAGAAGCTGGCTGTGTGCGGCAGTTTTCACAGGGAGCCATATGAACAAGCCACAACAGAAGGGAGAGCTGCACTACCTTCAGAATCATGAGCCAGATCTGTGTCCAAAAACTTCCTCTTTCTGTCAATCACAGGCCGCCCTCTACTCTCCTCTGACCGAGATTTCTGAAAGAGGCCAATAGACAGTTAAGACGCAAGTGTAGTAAAGGGGTCCAAAGGGGGCTGTGCCATAAGACTCACATTTGAAGAAGGAAGACAAACCAAAAGCCACATAAACTTACCCCTGGGACCATAAAAGGGACTTGTTGATCATAAAACCCATCCATGGTGCTTCCAACGTCTCTAATATCACTTTGGAAGGTTTCAGCATTGAGCAATTTCTGGGGGGAAGGGGTCCTCCTGTAATAGGAATTTGGGACATTTTAGCCCAGGTGAGGGGAAAGAAATGAAGTGATTTTATATTGCTAGTTCTTTTAGCAATGTTCTTTTCTGTTGGAAATCACTCACTCACTCTGAGGTACTTAAAGACCACCATTCAAGGTGTAAGCTTTATAGACTAACCTGGGCTTGATTAAGGGCATCAAAGATTCATGGTACACTTAGTGCCAAATCCATTCACCTAGTCATTCTTTTAATCTTTTTTATTTAATCATTAAGATTATAGGTTTACTACCATCTGTCTCCTACCAAAAAAATAAATAAATAAATAAAAAGGACCTTATTTTCATCTAAAAAGATGATTTCAAGATTCTTTCTGTAAGAAGATTCCCCAGGGTGTTTGTAGTGTTAGGGTTTTTTTGTTTTTGTTTTTTTAAGACAATTTAATTTTTGATAGTACAGTGACAGGAAGTAGAGAAACTGGGTTTAAGCATTCCAAATTATTTGCAATTAAGAATCTGACATACATAGTGCTTCTAAAAGTATTTTGTAGGTCAGTGGTAAAAAACTATATATAGCTCCAAGAATATAAGTATCCAGAGATATACTTATCTTCAGACACAACTCTTCATTAAAACTTAAATCTTTTGTCCAAACAGGTATAGTGTTGGTAATGTCACAGATATCTTCATGGCAACTCACAGAGAAAGCTATAACATTTCCAAAACTAATGCATAAAGTTAACTAAATTCCATTACACATATTTTAAATGCATCTCTACCACAGATCTTTAAAAATCATTAAAAGGAAAAGTTTCACGGAAAGAAAAATCTATTATAGTGAAATCAATTTTTCTTACATGATTTAGAAAATTAAACTGTTTCAGCACTGTCAAGTATTGGGTTTTGGAAAGAGAGGCTGGGGATCCAAATGGACAGGAGGGAACTGTTTCTAATTTGGGAGGTATAAAGTAACAATGTCAGGAAGGTACCATTCTTCAAATAAAAATTCAGTTAGGTCAATAAAATGGGAGAAATATTAATTTCACTCACCCCAGCTCTAAGCAATTCAAAATAATTAAGGATAAATCTTTTTAAGTAGTATACAAATTTTAAATAGGGAACCTTTTCTCAGTGGGCAATGGCATCCAATTTGTTTTTCATACTGTGTGAAGCATATCAAATTTTTGTATGTTAGTATACAAGGAAACCCTTCACCGCCAGCCTCCCCTCCGCACCTTAGTCCAAGTAATAAAATATTTTCAAAGTCAGGGGGAGAGGAGCAAAACTACACACTTCGTAACTTCCTAGAAAAACACTCCAGGTAGCTTGCCTGCATGCCTTCCAAACAAGCGCTAAAAAGTTCAACATAAAGTTTTCTTCCCAAATGTCACCAACCCGTAAACAAAATCAGAGAGGGCATCAGCAGCGAGTTGAAGGGCAAGAAAACGAGTTCTCTGTAGCCTTCAAAAATTTGTCAATTTAAATAAGTCATGGTCTTAGAAAGTCTGTAAACGTCTATAGGAGAAGTGGACAACGGGTAGGAGATCGGAGGGGTAGATATTTTCAGAGATTCACAATGAAATACGACGCAAAAATACTTCACCATGAAAAGCAAAAATAGTTTTTAAAAAATTAAAGAAGCTGTTATAAGCAAACCCAAAAGAAGAGGTAACAAAAGTTCTTTAAAGCAGCTCTCAAAGTTCAAGGGCTAGAAAAATCGCGTTCAAAGTATACATATTTTTTTAAGCTTGAAGGGAAAGCTCGAATTCATCCAGGAGTTTAGACCACTTCCTTTGTGCCCCCCCCCAACCCCCACCTCCCGGTACCCCCAGGAAAAACTTTAACACTGCTTAGCGGCGCGATCGAGGCCCCTCCCCCGCGGCGCGCAGCGGGCCCGGTTTTATGAATGAGAGAGCGAGCCGCAGCCGCCACATCAGGTAAAGGCTGTAACTGGATCCCTCGCACTGGGCCCCATTCACAAAACAAGACACACTTCCACCCAATTCCCAGCCTTCTCCATTCATGAAAACTCCTTCAGATGAGCCCCCGCCCCCACTCCCAACGCAAGCCCTGCCTCCGACGCAGGCCCCTCACCCCAGCGTTTTAGAAGAAAGCTCAATGCTTCATTCACAAAAAAAAGGAAAGGAAAAAAAAAAGCCGCAGGGAGCAGCGAGCCAACGAAAGAAACCCGCTTCATTCATAAAGTCACCCACATTCATAAAAACGAGCTGCGGCGCCGGGAGCTACCAACCGCCTCCAATCCTTCCCCCACCCCAAAACCCTTCCAAACATCTCTCTTTGGCACCCCTCTTCAATCAGGAGTTCGGCTCCCCCCTAGAGGTCCCCTCCCCTCTGAAAATTCGGTCAGATCCCAAATCCAGCTCGAAGCTCCAACGTCTCTCCATCCCCCTCCGCACCCATCTTTTTCTTTTCCACCATCCCCAGGCCGCGGTTCTTATGTTCCCCGATTTCTCCAGAATCGCCGGCAACCTGACGCCCTCAGTCTGCTGGGGGTGGGATGGGGGGGATTGGGTGTCCGCTTTCCACAACCTGAAACTTGCAAGGCCTGCATAAGTTCCTGGCCGACCCCCAACGCCACACGCTGCACATGCCTATGTCACTTTACCCCTCCTGGTACTGGGGTGGGGGCGCATCACCTCTCAAACATTCTCCCCAAGCTGCTTTCTGCCGCCTCCTCCCCACTGCAAAGATCGGCGGAGTGCCTCTTCTCGCGAGCCTCCAAGAACCCTCGAGGTTCTCAGATCTCCAGAGACTGTAAAGACCGCAACTCCGCACCCTTCCATCCCCACCCGGGAGCCCCCGCACCTCGCGTTCCCGCCGGCCTCCCCCGCGACGTGCGGAAACCCGTTCTCCTCGCGCTCCGGAACCGTTAGCCGCCCCCGTCCGACGCCTCCCAGGAACCGAACCGGACCGGGCCCCGGGAGGAGAGGAGGGCGGTGAGCTCCGCGAGGGAGGGGGGCCCAACCTCGATTTAAAAAGTGCACCCCGACTTTGAGGATTCTGAATCAGCCAGTGAACTCTAGCCAGCTGGGCCCTTCCTGGACACCCCACTCAGAAGCCCCCGCTGTCCACTTGACGCCCCCTCACCTGAGGCGGTGGCTCTCCTCCCCTTGCAGCGGCCCCGGGGCGCAGGCGCGCTCACGCACGCGCGCACCGGGCCCGGGAGCCTAGGCTAATGGCTGGGCCGAACCGCTCCGAGAACACTGAACCGCTCCGCGCACCAGCGGCTGGACTCTGCGCCGCAGCTGCCAACCAGGCTGGAGCGCTGGCCCGGCCCCCAGCGGCCTGCCGCTCCGCCCTCTGCTATTGGCCCGCGGCTGTAGCCCAGCCGCGTTTCCATTGGCCCGAGGCCGCTCCAGCGGCTGTCCATCGCTTCTTGTTTACCCTGTCTGCGGGCAAATCCAACCAAGCCGCCCCATCAACTCCGATTCCCATTGGTCAACAGCGCGTCCCTCCCTACCTCTCAGGGGTCTGTTTTGCATAATTTATGCAGTGGGGGACCATTGACCAATCAGCTCAGGCTTGTTTATATAATGAATATAAGGACGTTTTTCATTCATAAAAAACGCGACCTGAGGGGGAAGCTTAGCTGAGTCAGTGAAGCACTTAAAGGGGCAGAGAGCCTCGAGGAGCTGCCGTTCCTTCCTCGCAGCTCTCTCAACTTTTTACCGAGGTTTGGCTCTTTCCCCTTTCCCATTCACTCCTGCTTCTCTCCCCCCCAAACCCCCCACTCCCAGCAACACCCCCGCCAGGATAGGGCTACTGGGCGCCAGTCGTTCGCAGCTGCAGAACCAAAAGAAGCTATCATTTTAGGATTCAGACGAGAGGAATCCGTCATTCCACCCAGAAAGAAACTCGCTGACCGACCTGGGCGTTCGGCCCACAGAAACACAGAAAACGGAAACCGAGCTCTCTAATCTTAGTTACCTTTAAGAGAGGCCTTAATTTCCTTTAACTAGGTTTCCAGTGAGGGAAGAATAAGCAGTATCTTCCTTTTAAAATCTGAGCTCTCAAACAGATTTTAGTTACTATTTTATACTGGCAGGCCAAGGCCCAACCAAATCTCCATTTCTCCCCACGTTTAATTGCAGTTTATAACCGCCAGAGTGGGTTTTAGGACCCGAGATGAGAGAGGGTTGGCGCTCAAAGAAATCCTCTCCAGAGACGACGCCAGTCAGTCAGCCGACCTAGAAACATAAATCCCTCCGAAAGGGGCTTACAGAGGTAGATCGCCTGCCTCCCTCCTGGGACTGCTGTTTTCCATTTAAGTGTTGAATGCAAGATGGTGTATTTGCGAATTAGATCCCGTGCAGCTGGGAACGATGAGAAGCTACTCTGCTTGCCAAACGACCGGGCACTAACTGCAATTGCTGAGATTCTTAACACAGTGTTCCAGGAAACAAATAAGCAGTCCTCTCCCCTCTCCGCCCCCTCTGTCCCCTCCTGTGAAGGCCGTGGGGCGGCTCTCTACTCTCCCAGCATCCTGGGGCTTGTGAGGGAGTTCTTCTGTTCTCGTTTGTGTGCCCTGCCATTCACCCCATGTGCCAGGGGTGGAGAGGGAAGAAACCAAATGTCAAGAGAGAGCCCCTAATAAAAGGGGGCCCTAGCCAACTCTGGGGCTGCCTCCTACCACCATGGGCCTGGAGTGTGGATTTTAGAGAAAAAAAATTTTTTTTAAGTCAAAATTTTCCCACTTTCTTTTCTGCTTCCACTTAAGGTTCTTGTTAGTCACTCAGTCATGTCCCATTCTTTGAGGTCCTGTGGACTGTAGCAGGCCAGGCTCTGCTGTCCATGGGATTCTCCACATAAGAACACTGGAGTGGGTTGCCATGCTTTCCTCCAGGGGATCTTCCTGACCCAGGGACCGAACCCCAGTCTCCTGCGTTGCAGGCAGATTCTTTACCATCTGAACCACCAGGGAAGCCTTGGTCTGTCATTTATAGCCAAGAAAGACCAGAATTCACCAAAGGAAACCTGTAATTCCTAGGCCCAGTGCTGCCAAGCAAGAACCTTTGCAAAAGAATGGGATGGACATGGGTGGGTGGGTGGGAAAGTGCTCTGAACTTTTAGCAAGCAGTTCCATGGTATCTAGGGATTCCCTGATAGCTTGGTTTGTAAAGAATCCACCTGCAATGCAGGAGACCCTGGTTTGATTCCTGGATCGGGAAGATCTGCTGGAAGATTCCTGGGTTGGGAAGAAGAGATAGGCTACCCACTCTAGTATTCTTGGGCTTTCCTTGTGGCTCAGTTGGTAAAGAATCTGCCTGCAATGCGGAAGACCTGAGTTCAACCCCTAGGTTGGAAAGATCCCCTGGAGAAGGGAAAGGCTACCCACTCTAGTATTCTGGCCTGGAGAATTCCATGGACTGTATAGTCCATGGGGTTGCAAAGAGTTGGACACCACTGAGCGACTTTCACTTCACTTCACTTCACTTCCATGATATCTAGTGTCCTAGGAGAGCAATCTGAGAAGGCAATGGCACCGCACTGCAGTACTCTTGTCGGGAAAATCCTATGAACAAAGGAGCCTGGTAGGCTGCAGTCCATGGGGTCGCTAAGAGTCAGACATGACTGAGTGACTTCCCTTTTACTTTTCACTTTCATGCATTGGAGAAGGAAATGGCAACCCACTCCAGTGTTCTTGCCTGGAGAGTCCCAGAGACGGGGGAGCCTGGTGGGCTGCCGTCTATGGGGTTGCACCGAGTCAGACATGACTGAAGTGACTTAGCAGTAGTCGGACAGCAATATGCTCCCCACCCCAGCTGCAGTGAAGTTTTCCCCTAGAGAGCACAGCCCTAGAGCAATTGTGCTCCCTATGTTTTGCCGAGGGCTGTCTCCCTCCCTAGACTCAAGGCCCAGATAGTTCCAGGTTCTAGTCCTCCTCCTCCCCAGCTTGTCTGCCCTTCTCCTACCCCATTTCATCCCACCTTGTACTGCCCTTTGATCTAGTTTCTCCAGAAGAGCTTCAGAACTCCTCGTCAATCTGTCTTCAGGCCCCAACCTTTGGGTAGGCCTGCAGCCCATGGGGCCACATGTCCTTTACCATATAAGCCTTGGCACATCAATCACACTGGCTACAGGGAAACTATACAGGACACTTCAGTGAATTCCTCCATGGGGTTGGACTTGAAGCCTAAAGTATACCTTGGATGACCTATGCCTCAAGCCAAGGCTCTCCATCCCACCTTGGGAAGAAAAGCTGGGTATTTAAGTGGTAATGATGCATGCGAGCTTAGTCATGTCTAACTCTTTGTGACCCCCATGGACCGTAGCCCATCCTGGCAGAAATACTGGAGTGGGTTGCCGTTTCCTCCTTCAGGGGATCTGAGTCTCCTTCTTTGGCAGGTGGCTTCTTTACCACTGTACCATCTGGGAAGCCCAAATGGTAATAGCAGCTAGATTGGGGGCAGGGAAGGAGTTGGAAGATGGATTTTTAGGAGAAGATTGTCATTGACAGAAGATCATGGAGGGATTTGCACCAGAGCAGAGCTCTTGCCAACTAATGAGTCATTCAGTAAACATTTATTTTGTACCCAATACTCAGCCAAACCCTGTGTGCAGCAAAAATGTTAGCAATGAGTAAGATCCAGTGCTTGTCTTGGAGGAGCCCACCATCTATTGTACCATTCAACAACTTGAGTTTACCTAATGTGAAACCTGAACATGCCATGTACAATTCTCTATAGATTCTCTCATTTAATCCCCGTAAGAATAGAATTGGTCTCTGTAAAGTACAGATATTAACAATAGACAACAAACAAAGGCACAGATTAACTAATCTGCCAGTAGTTGCACAGTTTGTAGGTTTGTGAACCTGGATAGCACTAAGGCAAGTAGGCTTCAGACCCCATGTGCGGGAGACATAGCATGTGTCTCTGCTCAGAAAACCACCAGGAAATATAATTTGAACCCCAAATCGTAGAGGGCAGAACTGGTTGAAGTCATAAGGAGTCAGATTTTTAACTCAGTATAGGGTTAGGAAGGACTTTGGAATGTGTGCAGTGGCTCCCAAAGGAATGCTGCTGCTAGTAATGCTAGAATGCCTCACCAGAGGCATTAGGGCAGAAAGATTCAGTGCAGAGGGACTATTACACTGGGTGGGCTAGATGAACTTGGAGGATTGCTCCAGATCAAAGAATATGACTCTGAGGATTAGGCGCTTGTGTTAGATGGGGATCAGGCCCTGGGCTCAGGCATCTTGGCTCTGCTGTGAAATGTGAGGGTGTAACTCGTGATGCACTTCCCCAACTGACTCCTGGGCCCAGAGTCGGTTCCTCACTGATAAGTGTTTATCATGTCTCTTGTCTTCACCTCTTTCTCCTGATTCTCCGTCTTAATGACTCCCATCCCCATCCCACCCCCATCTGCTTGAATGAACTTTGCTTTAAAAACAGCTGTGTGCACACTCAGATGTGTCTGACTCTATGGACTGTAGCCCACCAGGCTACCCTGTCCATGAGATTTCCCAGAAGAACAATGGAATGGGTTGCCATCTCCTACTCTGGGGGGATCTCCTAGACCCAGGGATCGAACCTGTGTCACTTGGCATCTCCTGCATTGGCAGGTGGATTCTTTAACACTGTGCCACCTGGGAAGCCCTTTGAAAGAGTGAATATGGGTCAATATTTTGAAGTTATTTGTTTAGTACACTGAGTGTGTCTTCCTAAGAACATCACTTACATTGGAGGATTTTTCTAGCCTGTGTTCTGATGTAGCATAGTCTCTCTTCAGGAGAGAAACAGGACTGGGAACGATAACAAAAAGAGACCAGCCCTCAGAAACATCCATGTCGTGTCAATCTAGCCTTTGTTCTCTGGCAGCAGCAAAACTCAGTCGCAGTGGGATAGCTAGCCCCTTGTTCTTCAATTTGCAGTATGTCTTCAGAGAAACAACACGGAAGGATAGAAAAACGAGTCCCTTGCCCCCAGCCTGAAAGCTTCTGTTTCCCGTTAGAGGACTGGTTTTAAAGTCTTCCTCTAACCCCCTCAAAGCATGTTTAAGTATAAGGCAGGTAACCCTGCCTTGAGCTGATCACCAAGATGGCAGTGGGAAATATGTGTCCCCTCACAGGGGACGATGCCTCCCTTTCCTCTCTTGGAAGTCGCATCAAGGGACTTCCCAGGTGGTCCAGTGCTTAAGAATCCACCTTCCAGTGCAGAGGGGAAGGGTTTGATCTCTGGTGGGGGAACTAAGATCTCACACGCCTTGTGGCCAAAAAACCAAAGCATAAAACAGAAACAATATTACAATACATTCAATAAAGACTGTAAATATGGTCCACATGGGAAAAAAAAAAACCTTAAAAAAAATGCTGTGAGGAGGGTAACCCTGTCTGAATGTAACGGTGTGGGCTTCACGACCCTGGGTTGTGGGGAGTCCTTTTCCATTTTTGTTCAGGATGATCTAAGGAACTTGAGGACTACATCTGAAGGGTACAGCAATGTGTTTCTTGTCCTCATGGCATAAAGAATTCTATCTGGCTGGCACACCTTCCTCTGTAGAATTCAGATATAAATACCCTAAAAACTGAGGCAAGAAAAGAAAATCTTTTAGATTTTTAATGTCTCTTTAAACAGCTAGGTGCCATATTGTCTTCAGGGTTCTTTGTAGTCAGGGAATAATAATAGCTGACATTTACTGAGTGCTTCATATGAGCCAGACACTTTTCTAAACACTTCACACGTATTAGCACATTTAGTCCCAACAACAACCTTCTGAGGGAGGTACTATTATTATCACCTCCACTTTTCACAGAGGAGGAAGGTTAGGTACAGGGAGGTTACATAAATTGCTATGTGGCTAGCACATGTTCAGAGGGTGAGGGTACCCACTGGGCCCCCTCTGGAGCCCGGCCAGTAACCATTCTGCTGGGCCATCTCAGCTCCAGGGATGGCATGTGTGCTTAGTGACAATAGCTGACACAGAAAGATCTTTTTCTGTGCCAGGCCATTTAGAGGCTTTGCCTATACTTACCACCTAACCACCCTGTGATGTAAATAACCATTATTGTCCTTATTTCATACATGACAAAGCACAGAGAGGTAACTTGCTGAAGATCACACAGCCAGGAAGAGTTGGAGTCAGGAGCCCTATTCAGATCGTGAGCAGCCCTTGCTAGGAGCCACTTTACCATACGGTCTTCACTCTAGCCATCTCCCACTCTGTCGGTTTTCCTCCTCTTGCCTTTGGGGCTCTGGCTGCTTCCTGGCCTCTCCCATGAGAGGTGCTCTGCTTCCTTGGGAACGTGCTCCAGCAATCCCAGGCAGACTTCTGCATTATTATTCTGGGCCAGCTAGAATTTGTCTTTATCAGTCACAGAAGAAAGACTGGAAATCCCCTGTACTAAGGATGCCCTAGATGCCAGGCTCTGGACCGAGACCCTTCACATACGTGGTCACTTAGTGTTCCCGTTCCTCCTCACAGGTGGTGATCGTACCCAATTTGCAGATGTGAAAACAAAGCGAGAAGTTAAAAGCTGATGTCTGAGTCTTCACACTTAGGAGCAATCAGGGTCTCTGACCCAACAGGCTGACCCTGTGACTCATGGCCTAGTGGCACCTCTTTCCTCTCCTGGCTCATTTTCTGAGCTCAAGGACACCCTCTCTCCTAACTCCTTCTCCCAACTGTCAATTCTTGGACTTTATAAAACATCCACTATCAAGAAAACCTGGGGGCACATGTCATATTTAGATTGTCTGATGACTGGGGAATTTCTCCCTTAAGCCTCAAACCTTCTCAGAACAGTGGGTGTCAATCTTTGGAAGCTTTCCTGTGGCTTCCTGTTGCCTTCAGAAAGGAGTCCAGCCCAGCAGCAGGATCTTTACTGCACCCTGGGGGCCTTGCAGTCACTCCTGAGGCTCCTGGGCCCTTGGGTCTGGCCATGCAGGACACAGCTGCCAGACTCCTGTCAGCACGCTACTGTACCTCTGAGGCCTGTGAAGGGTTCCTGTGTGAAGCAGCTTCAGGTTGATGGGCTTCTGGGGAAACCCGTGTCTGATCTTTAGTGTCTTCCTGCTCCTTTTCCATGATAGGTTGTCAATCAGAACTTGTCAGTACCTTAAGAACATCCTTTTCCAGCAACTCTTCATATTTGCCAGGATTTTCAGCCTCAAATGGACCATGACCTTGGAAACCCGCAACCCAAGGGAGTTGGAAACTGCGCCCGTGGGTTCTGAGTGAGAGCAAAAGGGCCCCTCCAGTGAGGAAGCGAATGAACTTGAATGTGTAGACTTGACAAAAACGATTTTGACCTTTCGGAGTCTGCCTTTTGCTTCTTTCTCCTTAATGGAGAGTTTCCTTTGGCCTAAGGCTAACCCTTGCTTGGGCAGGCTCGGGCTTTAGGCTCTGAGGTCTGCTCCGGCCGTGCTGGGTGAGCAGGCTGAGCGAATGGTGGGCTGAGAGGCACATCCTCTCATGGATCTGCTTCACCATGGCAGCGGAGAGCGGGTGGTGAGGAGGGCAGTTTTTTTCAGCTCTTGGCTTGTTTTGTGAGTGCCCGCCCTGGCTCTGTCAGGCCTGTGGAGGGAGGGGTTGTATTTATTTTGAGTTGGACGAAGAGATCAACTGTGCCTGACTGGTAATAGAGCCTGCAGGTGAAATAATCCCCCAGTGTGGATTTCATCCCAAGGCTTCAAATCAGGCGTCCAGCAGTCTTCCTGCCTGTTGTCACCTGAAGCCAAACAGAGTGTTTAAAAACACGTAGGTGGCCTCTCAGGCTTCCCAGGTGGCTCAGTGGTAAAGACTCCTCCTGCAATGTAGGAGACATGGGTTCAATCCCTGGGTCAGGAAGATCCCCTGAAAGAGAAAATGGAAACCCACTCCAGTGTTCTTGCCTGGGAAATCCAATGGACACAGGAGCCTGGCAGGATAGAGTCCATGGGCTCTGGATTTGTAAAAGATTCAGGCACGATTTAGTGACTGCACAACTAACAGATGGCCTCTGCTAATGTTTCCCCATCTTGATTCTTACTGTCTGTCTCTGACACCTTCCATTTAAACCAGAGCCCACCTGAACACCTCTCTTTACCCCTGCTCCTCTCCCTTTTGGCCCATCAAAAACCCTGTGCTTGCATGCTAAGTCACTTGGGTCTTCTCTTCCCGGCCCAGGGATTGAACCTCTGCCTCTTGAGTCTCCTGCACTGGCAGGCGGGTTCTTTACCACTAGTGCAGCCTGGGAAGCCCTTAAAAAGCCAAACTACTGGGTTAGAAAGGCGAAGTATGAGAACAGCATCTCCTTCCAGGAAACTCGGGCTGCTGTGTGTCTTGGAGGTGCTCAGGTGCTCTGCACTCAGGCTTTCCCTTGCGTGGTGCACAGGTGCTCATAAAACCATTAGGGAACCACGGCTTAGATCCCACTTCCCACTGCTATGCCATCAGCTGGCCATCTAGGAAGCTGGAAGTTCAGCGTCTGACTCTCAAGGGGGCTGTCAGCTTGGTGTAATGGAATGCTCAGGCATCTCATTTGCGGCCTATTTCATGTGTTTGTTTGCTTTTCACCAATGTATAATGTACATATAGGAAAGTACACAGATCGTAAGTGTGGAACTTAATGAATTTTCACAAAGCAAACACTTCTGTGCATCTAGGACCTAGACTACAAAACATTTCAGCTCACCCCTCCCAAAGGGCCCCCTCAATCCCCCTTCTAGTCACTAACTTAACCCTGCCCCCGACAAGGGTAGCTACTGTCCTGGCTTCCAGCATCACAGATCAATTTTGCCTGGTTTTGTACATTATATAAGTGGAATCCTACAGTACATACTCTTTTGTATCTGGCTTCTTCAACATGATGTTTGGAAAAGTCATCCATTTCGTAGTGTGTACCTGTGCTTTGCTCATTCTCTTTGCTGTATAGTATTCCATTGTATGAATACATTATAACTGATTTTTCGAGTTAACTGTTAATGGACCCTTGAATGGTTTCCAGATTTTTTTTTTTTTTTTTTTTTTTTGCTATTAATGACATTGCTGTGAACACTCTGTGTGTTAGTCACTCAGCTGTTTAACTCTTTGCAACCCCATGGACTGTATAGCCTGCCAGGATTTTCTATCTGTGGAATTCTCCAGGCAAGAATACTGGAGTGGATTGCCATTCTTTTTTTCCAGGGGATCTTTCTGATCCAGGGATCAAACCCAGGTCTCCTGCATTGCAGGCAGATTTTTTTTTTTTCTTTTAACCATCTGAGCCACCAGGGAAGCCCATGAACACTCCAGTGAGACTCTAGTGTATGTTCTTTGGTAAACCGCCACCTAAGTTTCATTGCTCATTTAAGGTATAGTCATAGGATTCATTTTCATGTCTTATTTGTTTGAAAAGTGACAGAGACTCATGACAAATCTCAAATCACAGAAAGGTACAGAGTGGAAAACTCCCCACGTCATCTCCTAGCCTGTCCTCCTCCAAAATCCTACACTAGTAACACTTTCTGGATATGCTCTGTTGCCTAGACAATCATACCTAAGTATACGCATTTTAGCCTTTAAAAAACACAGGTTGGACTTTACCACCCTGTATTTCTGCCCCCTGCCCTTTCCCTCCCCACTATACCCTCCCCCTGACCCCAGCAATACGGAGGCTCAGCAATAAGGAGGTCAGAGTGTTTGGCCGTGGAAGGTGAACGGCACTTCCCATCTGTCAGACAAGGCTGGGCTATCACTTTTAATAGGCCCTTACCTTATTAAGGTAAGACACACGGGGGTTTACCCAGCCGTAAACTTCATTTCCACGTCCATAAACATTTATTGACTGACCGGTGTCCTCCGCGTGGGGCTTGTCTGCTGAGAAGAGCTCCCAGTCTGGTGGGAGGTGGGTGAAAGGCGCAGGAACAAATAGCCATTATACAGTGTTTACAGGCGTCATAACTGAGGCCTGTAAATGGGTTCTGGGAGTACAAACGAAGGAGGAGCGAGTACTTCCTGTTAGGGTCAAGGAAGAACCAGAGGGCTTGACATATGGACCAACCCTTGAGTGATTAATTACTAGAACTTTGCTGGGCTGAGCGAGGAGGGAAGAGCCTTCCAGGCAGAGAGAACAGTGCACAGACACGGAGGCCTGGTGGTCTCTGGGGAGTGTGGCTAAACTGTAGACGGTCGGTCCGGGAGGAGATGTGACTGGGAGGGGAGCTAGTTGGGTACTTGGGGACAGGGCATCAGGGATCCTATATAGTCATTAAAGAGGGATCATTCACATTTTGAAACCACAGGATACACACAGGTGCTTTCAGCCATCCACCGAAAGGCACACAAAGACGACTTCTCCTGTGTTGTCCTTCAGGAGAGTGTGTATCAATCACATTGTCTGTGTGGCTGTGTTGCCCAAAGGAGAAATTCCTCTAATAGGGACCCTCCTGGATGCCTGTGAATTACCCAGCCCCAAACACAGCACCTGTGTCTTAGCAGGCGGTCACTAAAAATGAATGAACAGGTGAAGGTGCGAGTGACTTCTTGTGTAAGTGTGCTCAGCCATGCCCGACTCTTTGCGACCCCCTGGACTGTAGCCTGCCAGACTCCTCTGTCCATACATATTCTAGGCAAGATTACTGGAGTAGGTTGCCATTTCCTTCTCCAGGGGATCTTCCCAACTCAGGGATCAAACCTGCAGCTCCTGAGTTGGCAGGTGGATTCTTTTTTTTAATCAATTAACTTTTTAATGGAAGGATAATTGCTTTACAGAATTTCGTTGTTTTCTGTCAAACCTCAACATGAATCAGCCATAGGTATACATATATTCTCTCTCTCTTGAATCTCCCTCCCATCTTCCACCTCTCTAGGTTGATGTGGAGTCCCTGTTTGAGTTTCCTGAAACATACAGCAAATTCCTGTTGGCTATCTCTTTTATATATGGTAAGTTTCCATGTTACTCTCTCCATACATCTCACACTCTCTACCCCTCTCCCCATGTCCATAAGTCTGTTCTCTCTGTTTTTCTCCATTGCTGCCCTGCAAATACATTCTTTGGTACCATCTTTCATATATTTTGTATATATGTGTTAGTATATGATATTTGTTTTTCTCTTTCTGACTTACTTCACTCTGTATAATAGGCTCTAGGTTCATCCACCTCATTAGAACTGACTCGAATGTGTTCCTTTTTATGGCTGAGTAACATTCTGTTGTGTATATGTACCACAACTTCTTTATCCATTCATCTGTCGATGGACAGCTAGGTTTCTTCCATGTTCTAGCTATTGTAAATAGTGCTGGCAGTTGGATTCTTTACCGCTGAGCCACCTCTACTGCAGAGCAAAACCCTGTGCTCAAGAAAGGGGGTGCCTGAGTTACCCTCTCTTCATGGATTTTTTCCATGCATGGCCAGCTTCAGCCTGCCCACTTGGTGGCGAGGAACAAGGAGTGGATGACCTGGGCTCTGTGATAGCTCAGGGTGTGGGCTGAGGGAGGCGCTGCATTTTCTTAGCAGCAGCACCTGGGCCTGGGACACTGGGTTCCCTTTTATCCAGATCTGGGGTGGCATGGAGCGTGGTGGGAACCTTATCTTGGCCCTTAGCAACCCAGAGCAAATCATGTTCCTGAATGCCCCAATCTCCCATTTGTATTTTGAAAGTCCAGACCTTGTTTAGGAGGGGAATCGGCATCCTTATCAACTTATTCAACCCAGATGCTCCCCGACAGGCGCCCCCTTGCCCACTGGGCGGGCAATCTTGAACAGCTTGGAAGAACCACATTCCTTTTCTCCTTGGGCCTCAGGTGGCCAGCTTCCTGGGATAAACCCCCAGGGCACCTTGTCTGTCTCCTTTAGGCAGCCAAGAATGATAAACGTTTCAGCCTGACCACTGAGGAATTTCCTTTACCAGGTAGCATCCTGGTTGGGAGGATTTCATGTACCCTTTGACTTGAACTGCTTTTGAAATCTTTCCTCACTCTCCTTGCTCCTTTCTCCATAACCTAATTGCTTTGGATATTTATCTGGGTTTCATCTGGACTTTCCCACCTAGGAATATTCATCTTAAACTGGAAACTGACCTCAGGGCCTGTCCTGACAAGGTAGTCTCAGCCACAGCAGAATATCAAAACTAAATATGGTTTTCCTCTTCCTCCCTGTATGTTAAATTTCCTTCAAAGATAAGATGTAATTTCTCCTTATGGAATCCATGTTTTACCCTTTCCAACCCACGCATCCTGACTGGAATGCGGGCAGCATTCATTTACAACTGTGTGTACACCTTGCAAATGTAAATGGTAACTAGGTAATCCATATGGTAATAGCTCTACAGACTCCTGTCTGGAAGCAGTTTTTGATTTATTCAAAGATTTTCAGTGGGTTAATTAGCTCCCCCTGCTCCCCAGATTCATTGCCTTCACTTGCAGTTACTAAGTTATACCTGTACTCTTTGCCTGGTGAATCAAGGGTGGACATGAAGTTAAATGCCCATTTCCTAGCTCACCTCCATCATTGCTAACTGACACAGGCTGGGACCCAGGACCCTTTGCTGCCATGCTTGCACTTGGACAAATGTCTTCTACAGCAACAACATACAAAGAAACCATAAGGGATAAAAAATAATTACGTGCATGCGAGGTTGGGGCAAATTTTGGACAGCAAGATACAAAAAGACCACCTCCCTGCCCCACTTGCCACTTCTGAAGAGCTGGGAGCAAAAACAGGATGTTGGGAGCAAAAAAGCAGGGTGCTGTGCATGCCCCCTGCACTCAATATCACCAAAGTGAAGTGAAGTCGCTTAGTCGTGTCCGGCTCTTTGTGACCCCATGGACTGTAGCCTACCAGGCTCCTCCATCCATGGGATTCTCCAGGCAAGAATATTGGAGTGGGTTGCCATTTCCTTCTCCAGGGGATCTTCCCGACCCAGGGATTGAACCCAGGTCTCCCGCAATGCAAGCAGAGGCTTTATGGACAAAACACCTAGGCCACACCTCTGGCCTGACCCCTGAATCCACCCCTACCCTCACCCCATGTAAGGAAACAGCTTGCCTCTGTTAGGGAACGAGCAAGGGAACCTTCTACTTGTTTTTGCTCCTCTTCTCTGCAGCAGGGGCCCCACTCAAGCCTCGTCTGAATTTCTTGTCTGACCTCTAGTAGAAGTAATATTAGTTGCTCAGTTGTGTCTGACTCTTTGGAACCCCATGGACTTTAGCCCACCAGGGATTCTGTCCATGGGATTCCCCGGGAAAATATACTGGAGTGGGTTGCCATTTCCTTCTCCATGTCTGACTGCTAGTCAATTTCTGTTGATTAGGAAAGGCCAAGAACCCTGGTCGCCATCATAACTACGTGACTGTCATCAGACCATTTCAATTCTCTGTACTCTAGTCTCCTTGAAAAAATGGGAATCACAACTCCTGACTCACAGAGCTGTTGGATTGTTCAGGGAGAGCATGAGTGAATATCCAGTGCCTAGTAGATGTGGGCAGTGGACCTGGGTGTCCCTCCCGGCTCTGCCACTTGCTAAGTGGGTGACTTCAAGCAACCTCAGCCTTGCTGAGACACAGTCATATCATTTGCAGAATAAAGAGGATCATGCAAATCTTAAGATTTCTGAGGAGGGATAAATATTCAAAAAGCACCTAACAATGTCTGGCATAGAGTGAAAACATACTACATCTTCTCCCTCCCCTCTTCTCTGTATGAATGCAGGCACTAGGTGCTAACCTTTCGTGACCATTACTGATGCTTTTAGTATCTGCCCCCCTACACCACAACCTCAGTAAATTAAAGAGTTCCCAACATTTTGCTTCTCAGTATTATTTCCTCTTTTGTAGATTTCACTTAGTATTTTCTTAACTACTTTTCTCTGATGTCTAGTGTTTTTTCTTCATAGATTTCTAGAGGAACTAAAGGAGTTCTGTTGGATCTCAGGACAGGGCAGAAAGCCTTCATGAAGGCTGCGCAATGAGACCTTGCAGAATGCAGAGGGGTTCAAAGATCATAGATGACAAAGGCACAAATGTGTCTGTGTGTGTGATATGTTGGAAAAGGGGCATTGTGTGTTCAAAGCAGTGGTTTGTAAAATCACCCAGTGTCCTGGCTCACAGCAAACATAATTTTCTTAGCAGACCATGAAGATTAAAAAAAAAAAAGACCATCATAAAAGCATGTGAGACATAATTCTATAACATGAACCAATGACAATTTTATTAGCAGAAAATGGAAATTTATTTTATGTGTACATATAAAACCACAAGCGTGAGCACATGTCTGTGAAATAAACAAGCTGTTAAAGACACGTGATGGGCTGTTCCTAAGGCTTTTCCATGAATTTTCACCAGGGACTTGTTTTTTCATTTTGCCATCTGTAGGCTCTCACTAGCGCTAGGCAGAGCTGCTGGTGCCAAAGGTTTAACAGAAGTTGATGGGAGAAAACTTAACATTGGAGAAAATTGTATCTTTGAGCACAGTTTGGACAAGACTCCATTATTCTATTTTAGTAAAGGAACATTTCTTTCCACTGGATGGGACTTGGGAAGGCCATTGACGTGCAGCCTGCCAGATGGGAGGGCTGGGCTGGATGCTAAGGTGGGTGGTAGGGTGGATGGGGGAGGTGGAGGTCAGAGGAAGATGGGTTTGGAGAGGGTTGAGTAGGGATTGTGTCTTGGAGATCTGAGGAGTCTGGATCTGATTCCTTGAGCAAGAGAGAACCAGGGGAAGTTCTGGAGTAAGGGAGGGACAAGTGGAAAGAGCTGCAGAAGATCAATGAAAATGGGTGTAGGGTGGCTTCAAGTGCCTCAGAGCAGAGAGGTGAGAGAAAAACTGCGGCTTCCAGATGAAAAGAAAAGGTCAGCAAAGCATCTGTTAGGTGCCTTCTCATCCTAGGTCAGATCACCCCAAAGCGCAAATAAACAGGACCGAGTCCACAGGCAGGATGGCGAAGGCTGTCTATGAGCTGCTAGTGTTCCGAGAGCTTCGGAAGGATTGGCGTCAACCCAGCATGTCCTGCTGCTGCTGCTGCTGCTGCTGCTGCGGCTTTCTGCCTCTGCTGGCTGGCAGAGAAGGGGGAGAACCGGTCTAAATTCTTTCAGTGAGTGAGTGACTAAGCTCACAGTAGGCTGGGGAGGAGGTGCAGGCTTGCTTGCCCCTGCCTCCTTTCTACCCCCCACACACCAGGGATTTCTTCCAGGGGCCCTTCATCAAGCCTGACCACGAATGGTAGAGGTCAGTTCAAGCTATTTTCCACCCAAGTCCATGGTTGACAAGTAACAGAATCCTGCACGTTGTTACATTTGTTATTTTAAAAGACTTGGTACATTTTTACTTGTAAGGGAGTAGGATCGGAAGTAGAAGTTGTTCTTTTTAACAGGCAAGCATTCATATCTATCTTGATACTCAAAAATTTTTCTAAATTTATGGCCTAATTCCAATCAGAATTTTCAGATATTTAATACATTTTTGCAGTTTCCCCCAAGTTTTTAATTTTTAAAATCAGACTTCTTAAAATTTTAAAAATATTTCAGATTATAAAATCATTATATATGCATAGTGTACAATTGCATGCGTGTGTGCTAAGTCACTTCAGTCGTGTCTGAATCTTCATGACCGCATGGACTGTAGCCCTCCAGGCTCCGCTGTCCGTGGGACTCTCCAGGCAAGAGTACTGGAGTGGGTTGCCCTTTCCTTCTCCAATAGTGTACAATTAGGAAATACAAAAACCAAAAATGAACAGGCACCTATAATTCTATAAATGAATACTGTTGACATTTAAACATATTTCTTCCCTGTCTTTTTTTGGGGGGGAGGGAGGTCTGTTTTGTATATTAGAGATATTTTTTAAACATAACTTTTCATTTGCCTAGCATTATATCATAGACATGTCCCCCTAGGGCATTAAACACTCTCCATGAGTTCCATTTTTAAGGTTTGTCTAATACACCTTCTTACAGCTATAACACTTACTTAATTCCCTGCTGTTGGAAATTAGGCTGTTTCCAGTTTTTTGAAGTTAAGAACAGCACTACCATGAACAATGTGTGTGTGTGCATTAGTGTAGATCAGACTGTTGGAGATCTGGCTAGACTTCGTTGCTTATTTCAGATAAGGGTCAAAGGCTCCCTTTCATTGTGAATGACAGCTGTCAGGCAAAGGGAGGACTGCGTCAGAGGCATCCATCTGGCTCCTGGGAGAGGCAGTAGGACTCAGAGCATTGGGGTGTTGTCAACACATCACTTTGTAATGGGGGAATGTAAAAGGCAGTTTTCAAAAGAAATATAGAGATTTTTTAAAAAGTCTGAATTTTTGAAATTCAGTTTGAATTGATCAGGTTATTATTGTGTACCTTTTAAATTGCATTACATATATTAAAAGACAGAATTTAATGAGCAGAGAATAACAGTTGCTTTGAAAAACAACTGGTAGGAATAGGCAGACCTTGGCTTTTGTGCAGACTGGCTCCCTTGGTGAAGTGATCCCCTGGGAAGGAGCTTTAAAGTCAGCAAACTGGACTTCTGTCTTGAGCTGGGCTATCTCAGGCAAGTTGCTTGACCTCTCTGAGTCTCAGATTCTCCACTTACAAAATGAGGTTGATGAGGACACCATCAAGGCTCACCTGCAGTTTGTTGAGAGGATTTGAACACCAAGTGAGGGGAGGGAAATGGTGGCTGAGTTGTGCCCTAAGGAGGGGCTGAGGCGTGATCAGCCCAGAATTCTAAATAGATATGCCTGTCCCCCCAGGATAGCCCAATCTAGAAGGTTCACACTTACAAGACATGGAAATGAAGTGGGCATCCTGGGTTATAGTTTCAGAGTCCACTGCAGGGATCTTAAATGATCTCTCTTCAGGTGTTTAATAAATGGTTTAATTTGCACACACTGGGTTTCCATAACTGTTAGTTCAATGCTGTGCTTCCCCACCCCCACCTCCCAGCCTGTAATAGGGACAGGGCTGGCTAAACACTGAAACATCGCATTCCTTGGTCAGACACTTTAAAACCCTGCAATCAAACCTGAGGCTGTATTCGGAAACAACTGTATCCTATGACAGCTTATTATGGAAGGTTCTGAACTTCTAAGAATTCCTTAGTAGGAAACAAACAAACTACAAAGATCTCTTTCGAATTTTCTGCCAGGAGGAATTTTTTCTTTTTCTGATGTTTCCAACTGTGCTCCATCTTTGCTAAAATATAGGTACACAGATACAGGGCGCATGATGCTTGGGTGGGCAGAAGGATAGTTCCAGGAGACCGGAGAGCTGGAGAGAGTTTTGGTCAACTCCCACACATTCCTGGGAGGTAGATTTCTCCATTAGCTCACCATGGACATCAAGTAGAGGTTTCTGGTGTGAGCATGTTGGTGTGGTTTCAGATCACAGGCACTTCTGAATCTGTAGAATGATAGGAAAGAAAATGTTGATCACTGGTTGTGTCTAGGATGCTGATATCCCGCACCCCTCCAGAGGTTTCACTGAGAGCTATTCCAAGGGGAATTTATCACCCTGGCTTCATCTTCTCTTCTCTCTGGGGAGGAAAGGGTTACACTCTTCCTGTTCCCTGCCTGGACATTTTATTTTCACAGTTCTTTGAAGTGCCCTCAGAAAGCTAAGTGTCAGACTGAAGGCTCTGTGTATCTTTGCAACAGATTAGAACATATTCACATTTTATGTGTTCCCAGGGCAAATATTTCCTTTGGAATGAAACTGAGGCAGCGGAACAGGATCAGGCAGGACTGGCCACCAAAAACAGAACCCCCGGCCCCCAGGGCCTACATGGTGGTTCTCCCCTATCTGCTCACTTAGGCCAGAGAGACCCACACTGATTCACTGATTCATTCAGAAATAATCACTGAGTCTCAGCCATGAACCAAGCACTGTGCAGTTTTCAGAAATAAACAGAGAAACAGATCCTGTCCTCAAGGGTCATAGTCAAGTAGGGGAGATAAGAGGTGTTTGCGTATGAATGACACTTAAGTCTTCAGAATTGGGGAGATCAAACATTCTGAGGTGGGTCATTATTCTGTGTGTGTGTGTAAGGGTGGGGGGACTAGCAGAAGGTGTGTGGTACAGTCAGTTGTGATGCGTACGTGCCTCTATGTGCGGGGGTGGTGGTGTTCAGTTGCTTAGTCAAGTTCGGCTCTTTGCAACCCTGAGTGTGTGCATGTTAACAGGAGTAAGCATATTAAGTGGTGGTGGTAAATGTGGGTGTGGGTGTGAGTGTGATTGTGGAGGGGGTGTGTTTGTGATAGCGGCAGAGTGAGTGTGTGTATTGATCATGGTGGTGGTGGAAATGAGGTAGGGAAGACTTGGGCAAAGGGGGACGGGTAGGAAAAAGAAGGGGTGTATACGTGTGTGTGTGTGTGCGTGTGTGTGCGCACACATATGTACACAGGGCTCCCTGTGGAGGGTGGTTGTAGGAGAGGGAGAGCGAAGGCCTACACAAGTGCAGATGGAGGAGGGGGCACAGCAGGCAGGGACTGTGCCAGCAAGGCATGCAGGTGGGACACCTCTGGGTGGGTGGGGCGGGAGGCACGTACAAGGGGAGGCTGGGTGGTAGGAGTTAAGCTAAGATGGCGTGTTTAACTTTGATAAGTGTTTTCGGATCAAGACAAAGGCCGTTTGGCATTCACCAGCTGTCCCTCTTCCTAGGTTCCTGCTGGGACCTTGGGTAAAGGAGCTTTTTCTTTCCCTGAGGGGCAGACCCAGCAAGAAGTCGGGCCTCCTGCCCTACTCTCTCAGTGTTGACTGGGCCCCCTCTCTACCTGTGCTGCTTCTCAGTTTCCAGCCTCCTGAGGTCTCAGGGTGGTGAAGGTGGATTCCACTGGGCAAATGCTAGAGGAAGGACACGCTGTGTGTAAGCTACCCGCCAGCAGAGCATGGGGCTCTCCAGCACTCTCACAGGTCAGGGCTGCCCTGGCTGGGTCTGCATTTTGTGGCGCTCTTTAAAGAACAAACAAGGAGGCAGATGGTAGGAGCTGGCTCCCTTTCTCAAATTTTGGTTTGCTTTTCATTACTTTCCCCTCTCTAGATAGGGTCAAAGCTGCTGCGTGATTAAACCTTGGCCAGATAAGAATGTTTTATTTCCATTTAATCAGACAAGGAAAAGAAACTAACATTGAGAGAGAGTCTAATGTTTGCAAGATACATGTCCTCTTCACAGTTCTCTGAGAGGTAAATATTATCATCTTATTTTACAGGTAAGGAAATTAAGGCTAAGAGAAGCAGGGTAACTAACACAAAATTGCTCTGATAACCTCTGTAGTGAGTTCCCCATTACTGGTCTCCTCGCTGAAGCTTGAATGCAATTCTATTTGGCATTAAAGACCATGCTTTTTTCATAACACTTCCTGAAGTTTAGGAGGTAGCATGATATAGTGAAGGGATGGTATATTTTATCATCAGATGGACATAGTTTCAAACCCAAGCTCTTCCCTGTACTGACTGGGTATGACAGCTTGGATTCCTCTCTTCGTTGCTTTCTTGGCAAATATTCGTCAGGGTATATTTTATTCGCGCCAAGCACTGAGCTGGGAGTGTATCAGTGAACTGCACTGCCTCTGGCATCCCAGAGCTCCAGTCTGGTGGCTCGTGCAGACCATGAAGCAGGCAGCTGTGCTGGAGAAGTGCTGTGATGGGGAAGCACCAGACACTGTGGGAGCTTCTCTGTCTGATATGGTGGCCACTTAGCCCAGGCTAGTTGCTGATGTAAATTAAATACTGGTTTTGAAGACTTAGTATGAAAAAATAATGTTAAGTAACTCATTTTTATATGAGTACAGGTTGAAATTATAGCATTTGAAATATGCTGAGTTAAATATTTGATTAAAGTTCATTTCACCTGTTCCTTTTTATTCCTTTTGTGTGCCTACTAGGAAATTTAAACTTACATAGGTGGCTCACATTATAATTCTATTGAACAGCTCTACTCTGGAAGAATAAAGACATGGATGATGTTTCCTATCTTAATGCAACGAGCTAAGAACATTTATCATGTGACTGCCCTAGAAAGGCACGCAAGAGTTGCTTAACTAGTAAGGGTTTCCTTTCCCACATCATCTAAGTGGTCACGGTGGAAGGGTTGTTCTTTGTGGGGCCCTTAGTACCCTGTGAAGAGGGTGTCAGGTGACAGCTGCAGAGCCTCTTGTTTAGACTCCTTGAGGATTCCTTAATCTTGGGGTCCTGCTTCTTGAGAGGTAGCTGTTGTAATCCTTTTCTCCTCCTCCCCCCACAAAACTCGGGACTGGAAATCAGGTGAAATAAACATTGTTTATTGCCATAACCCCTAGCCATATTTGCTTTTCTTTATTTTAGCAAAAGAAATTCATGTGCAATATCTGATGTTCAATATCTTCATTGAGTTGAAATAAAAGAACTGTTGAATTAACAATAAAGTCTTTTCAACCTGGGCTTCACCTGTCAAACATGAGACTTGGGTTCAATCCTTGGGTCAGGAAGATCCCCTGGAGAAGGAAATGGCAACCCATTCTAGTATTCTTGCCTGGAAAATTCCATGGACAGAGGAGCCTGGTGGGCTACAGTCCATGGGGTTGCAAAGAGTCAGACATAACTTTTCTACTTATTAGATTCACAGAACTGAGAAAGTTCTTGGAAATGGACTAGTCTCACTGAGATGCCCGCCCCTCAAAGTGAGACTCTGATAGGCTGGGGGCTTGCCTTGGTGTCAGGACCAGACAAGGTGAATGGGACATGGAACGCACTGCTACAAACCCCCTGTGGAGCACACACATGCCACCTCACATTGCCCATTCTGAGGCTTTCTTCCAGCTCTGCCCTCCCAAAGGCTCTCTCTGGCAAGTTGTCCTTTTCTGCTGTCTTTCCTCTCTGATGCGGTGTCTTCCTTTTAAGCTGAGGGGCAGTAGAAATGGGAGTCAAAAGATGGAGATAAGGTGAAGGTGGGAAGAAATTAACAAGACAAAATGGAACATAAAAGATGATTTTGAATAGACACTAACAGATGATGTCAGGGAGACTTTCTTGGGCTTAACAGAGGTTCAAGTGAAAAGACAAACATGGGTGTGTTTGGAGGAGCATGGATTTGGCTTGAGCCTGGCAATGTGGCCTTGGAAAAACCTTAGTTTCTTCATCTTTAATCAACTTCACTGGCTTGTAGTGAAGAGTAAAAGAGACCGTGTTTCTGAAAGGACTTTGTGATCTGTGAAGCACCGCACTAGTGGTCATTATTAGCACACGTTAGAGGCTAGGAGAGGTTGGCTGTGAGGGCCAGATGAATTAGCAGGGTGGCACAGGTGCCAAAGAAAGCTAGCGTGGCATCCAGAGCAAGGATGCGGCTCTGCATTTGTCCACCCAATCCTGTGCTGTGCTCAGTTCTGGGAACCGCAGTTTAGGAGGGATGTGGACAAACTGCTGTCATTCCAGAGAAAGCTGCAAGAATAGATTAGGGTCTGAGAGTCATGATCCTATATAAGGGATGATCCTATCTAAGGGTATGACCCATATAAGGGATGACTTAAGGATTTAGAGAATGTTGTTCGGAGGGGGGAAAAAAATTAGGACAGATGTTTCCAAACATCTGAAAGCTGTCCTGCAGAAGGGAGGAGAGATTTATTTTGTGTTTCTAGTGACCAAGTCAGGGCCCACCAATGGGAGTGAATGGCAGGCAGATGTGGGTGCAAGGGGGCACCTAAGGCTCAGAAAACCACTCTTCCTGGGAAGGTGGTGGGCCGCGCATCAGCAGAAGTCCTCAAGCAGAGGTGGCCACATACAGAGGGGTATGGTCCTGGGGAGTCCAGCTCTGGCTGGAGGGTAGGCTAAGTGTTCTCTGAGAGTACTCTGATGCTGAGACCGTGACCACATCCGTACGCTCTCACTGATCTTTCCTAGCTGCTCCTATCACCGCTTCTTGCTGCTTTCTGACTTTTTATAATTTTATTTATTTTTGGCTGTGCTGGGTCTCTGTTGCTGTGCGGGCTTTTCTCTGGTTGGGGTGAGCAGGGGCTACTGTCTAGTTGCGGTGCTTGGGCTTCTCATTGCAGTGGCTTCTCTTGTGGAGCACGGGCTCTAGGGTGTGTGGGCTTCAGTAGTGACGGCACGTGAGCTCAATAATCGCAGCTCCCGGGCTCTAGAGCACAGACTCAACACTTATGATGCACAGGCTTAGTTTCGCTGTTGCATGTGGGATCTTCTTGGACCAGGCGAACCTGTGTCTCCTGGACTGGCAGACAGATTCTTTACTACTGAACCACCAGGGAAGCCCTGCTTTCTGACTTTTTCTCCCATTGTGAATGGCTTTAGGATTTTAGATTCAGAAATATATCTGTAATTGATAGTTTGGGTTAATGAAAAGTGGGAGGGAAGAACATTTAAAAACAAAGGCAGTTTTGTTCCTTTACAGGGCACACAGTAACCTGTTGCATGGTGGGAGGAGTAGGAACTTGGTCCCCTGAGTTAGAAAATCTTGTCAATATTACAGCAAATGGCTCATTCTTTGCTATTGTTGCAAACACAAACACAATTGCTAAAAGCCTTTGTTCTTGAAAGGACCAGCATTTTCTTTGTTTACCCAATTCTTTTGTTAGCTACAGAGATTCAAGAAAACTCTACGATAAGAGTTCAGTATTATAAATGACTTTCCATATTCATAATTTCAGTGTTTTGCTGATTTGGTAACTTCAGATTCTGTACCAGAGGGGTTTTCTTGAATTCTTGAGGAAAATATTTTCTTGAGGAAAATATTTTTCATGCATAGTTAGTGTTTCAACGGGGAGGGTGAGAGCTAAATCTCCCCAAAGTTGAGTGGGCAGCTGAGCTATTTCCAGAACTTTCTTCTGCCCTCAAGTAGCAATTACACATCTGTCTCAGTGGCCCCACCTCAAACATCCCAACCAACGTTTCAGAAACCTCTACCTAGACTGAGGCACAAAATAGAACTCGGCAGATCCAGGTGGACGGGGAAGGGAATGGGTAGGAGTGAGTAACATTTTGGGAAGGTTCCCTGAGGTTAGAGTCCTTGCCCAGCTCTGAGGATGATGGCAGGGACGTGGAGAAGACTTGAGAGGTCCAGGAGTGAGTTCTGGGGCTGTTGGAACCTTGTTGGTCAGTTGTGACAGAAAGAGCCTGGAGAGTAGACACTGATGACTTTTTAAATACCAAGGAGAGGCCAGTCAGGCTGGGCTGGGCCACGAGGTGGGGCTGAGAAGGCCGCAGGAGCCCGACAGCAGTGGCCAAGTGCCCGG
The DNA here is from genome assembly GCF_042477335.2 of Ovis canadensis. Lineage (NCBI taxonomy): Eukaryota > Metazoa > Chordata > Mammalia > Artiodactyla > Bovidae > Ovis > Ovis canadensis. Next base: position 204,314,788 of record NC_091245.1, on the reverse strand, counting down.
GGCCCCACCCTCTGGGGATGCTGCCCCACAGCTCTGCAGGGCCCGGCCCCAGGGCTCCTGTGTTGGAACCACACCTCCTTGCCCAGCCCCACCCCGGTGTGACCTTGGACCCTGTGGCTCAGGACAGCCTCCACCTAGAGCCTAGCTGAAGATCTTGTTTTTAGGGTCTAAATTCTGGGGTGAGGGGCAGCCTACCCTGATGTGAAGTCCGGGGCCTCACTTCTTTTCGCCCTGTCAGTGCAGACCGGCTTTCTCTCTAGGACTCTTCTGTCTAAGGATGTTCTTCTTCAATCTCCGCCTAGAGCGGCCCTGCCCTCTAGCAGGTGTGGTACGGTGGTTCTCAAGCTTTCGGGGGCACAAGGATCTATCAATAGTCCCAGGTTATATGATGAAAACACATTGGAACTAGAAGTGGTGGTTGTACAACATCATCATTATACCAAATTCCACCAAAAAACACTTAAAATGGCTCACTTTATGTCATGCAAATTTCACTTCAATAAAAATATTTCTCAAACAAACAGACAAATGATCCCAGGTTATAAATATCAGATCTCAGGGTCTCAGCCTCAGAGATCATGATTCAGGAGAATGTTCTTGCTGTAAGCAGTCCATGGTCCATACTTGGAGAAACACTAGAGAAGAGAACATGAATCTGGGGGTCTGCAAGAGACAGAACCAGGATACTTATGTGTTAATTATTGAGCAAGCTCATTCCTTTTTCTGTGCCTTTGTTTCCTTATCTACAAAATGCTAACCAATTCATAAGGGACTCTTCAGATGTCAGTGAGCTTGTTTACATGAAACATTTAACAGGTGCTTATTTAACAAAATTTTTGGCTTCCTCTTTCTCTCCTTCAGTATCAGGAAAGTGGCACCTGGAATTTCTATTCTTCCTGGTCCTGGCATTTCAGTGGTACCCACCTCCCCCTGGCAATGGGTAACTGGGGAGAGGCTACAGAGTAGTCTAGAGAACATGCGCATCTCCAGTGCTCTTCACTGACCAGACAATCCTGATTTCTCAAGCCATGGCATGGAAAAAACCTACCAGCAGGTCAGAGGCCAGCCAGCTGTCATTTTTATTTACAGTAAACCACAGAATCAGACACACATACACACGGTAAGCTACAGAACAAGTCCACAAGGCACTCTGGGCTGGCAGACAGGTGGGCTGGAGCAGGCACTGCCACGGCAGAACAGCATACCTATGGGTGGAGGAGGAGGGGGAGGTGGAGAGCCAGGAGGGAGGGATCTGGGCCCTGGCACTGCCTAGCTGGTTGCTGCCCCAGTCTCCGCTGGTAGAGTCTGCATTTAGGGGCTGCAGTTGAGGGGTGTTAGAACAGCAGTTGAGGGGTGTTAGAACATTTAGCTTCATTCAGCCTGAGCCCAGGGTTACCCCCAAACATGGAGGTTTGGCTAAGTTCCATAAGAGGAAGAAGTGCTTTTTGTTGGTGGGACTGAACTCTCTCCTAACACACTGGCAATTAGAAAAAGTAATACAGACTTGGTAGAAAGAAGGGAAAATGTTTACACTTCAGGGTTTGAATATGTGTGTCTGTATATATGTGTGTGTGTGTGTGTATGTGTGTGTGTGTGAATGTGTGTACAGGTGGAGGGATTATCAAAGAATTGTAGTGTTTTTTTTTTTTTCATTTTGGCCCCCCAAATCAGCTGATTTCTGAGCACTATCAATCCTCCACAAGGAAGGAAGGTAGACTCTTGGCTGAGAGGCTAAGAGTAGCCCTGTGAGGTTGGCAGGGCAGGGGGGTACCTTGGGGCTTGTGGAAGACCCACGAGAATAAGCAAAGCAACGTTTGTCCCGGGTGAAGGTAAGATTGGTAAAGTGAGAAGGTCTCCAGAGACCCCTTGTGTGATACACAGAGAAAGTTCAGTTCAGTTCAGTCATTCAGTTGTGTCTGACTCTTTGCCACCCCATGGACTGCAGCATGCCAGGCCTCCCTGTCCATCACCAACTCCCGGAGTTTACTCAAGAGGACTCCCAAAAGGCTAAAGGACATGTCCAAGGCCACAAGGCCTCCCCAGTTTGCTCTTGTTTCCCAGGCAGAGCTTCTTTCTTCACACCATCATGGGACAGGGCATGGCTTCCTTCCTCAGCAGCCTTGATGGAACATTTGCCAGATTTTTCTAAGAGAGAAGGGTCTTGTTTTCTGCAGAAAGAGAAAAATATCCATCCTTAAAAGAACCATCCTTAGCAGGTTGTTTCTTGGAGTTACAGTTCCTTGCCATCAACAGTCCTTCCCCTGGGATCTCTCTCGAACACTGAGGATGATGGTATGGAAAGGCACACCAGGGGATTTCTTCCCGTTCTATGGGAGAGGGCAGCTGTCCTGTAGGCTAGGTTGGTGACTTGTTGTCAGGCACTCTTTTCTTCAGTTGGGTCTCCTGGCTCTTGTCATTTGGGGAAGAAAGAGAAAAGATGCCACAGGTTTTGAAATCTGCCTCTTTGTCCGGTGACCTGCTCACTAGATCACACTGCCTCTATCAAGACCATAAGCCACCTTGGCAGGTTCACATGGACCAAAAGGGGCACATTCTGGAGCATCGGGTCTTATTCAAGTGTAGATCTGGCCTGCTCCCTCTCTGAGGGCCTGCGAAAATGGCTTTGGAGAGGATTTCTATTTATGGTGACACAGGAACTAAGGCTGAATGACCACCATCCATCGTTCAACTACCATCAACAGAGCACAAACATTACGCCATGCAGGCGACCAACTCAGTGTGAAAGGTTGGACTTGATGACTTCTATGCAAGGGCTTTCCAACAGGAGGGGCCTAGGATTCCAGAACTCCCTGTTCAATGACATTTCAGATCAGTTGAGATCGTATATCAAATTGTGACTCCAGAGGGTTAGGCTTATTTGTTCTGTTTTTGTTGATAGAAGCCAAACCCTCTTAACTGTCACGGTCTCTAGTGCCTTCTTTGTTCCTGATTCTGTTGTTTTTACACTGAAACTAATATTTTTATGTTCTGGGATGTTGAACAATGTCATTTTGTGCTAAATGTCCCAACAGTTCTGTACCCAGAAAGGTGCTGTAGGCTGAGAAGTGACTCAAAATGTAAAGAGAAAGAGGAGTGTAGCATTGTGTATAAGTGAGACTGAGGACAAGTTCTTGATGGGAGAAGCTGAGACGTTGGAATGCATCCTGAGACAGGGCTCTGGACTATGTCCTCGGATCTTTTGAGCACAGAATTGCCTGGAGATAACAAAGTAGGGAGATATCCCCTTATAATCCCTCTGATCCTCTGATTTTATGTAAAAACACTAAAAATAGAATCATGGGAATGAAGAGAAATATCATGAGGCTAAAAAGAGGAAGAAAAAGCAGAAGCAACAGGCTCTGGGGGTGGAGGTTGAGACAAGCAGAATATGAGAAAAAGTAAGATTATTGCATTGCAACATGTTAGGTTAAGGTACATACTTAGCAAATAGACATTGGTTAATCACAAAATACTCTGAGTACATGAATAAAGGCATTAACCATCCTCTCCAGCCCCATTTCACAGGTGGAAAGCTTGAGATATAACATGAGTTGCCCAAGTCCTTCCTATGAACTGGTGTCAGGGTAGGACAGGGCGTTGGCCCATGAGAGGAGCACCACAGCGCTAAGCAGAGTGCTTGTTCCCAGTGATGCTGCATGGAGAGGAGGTGCCCTTGGGTCAGCAGGAGGCAGGCTGAGACCCCAGTCTTCTCCGGCCTTGCCTCCAGCTGCCCAGGCCTGGAGTAACCAAGGCCACGGCATGGAACTCATTACTGCCAAGGGTCCTCCCCACTCCTTTCTTTTCCTTGAAAGAAAGAAATGGCAGCAAAAACACCAAGCCCTGACCTAACATCTTCCGCCCTCCTCTTGGGAGCCGTGTGAAACACCTGCTGGATGTGGAGGTTGGGCTCTCAGCCTTCCCTTGTTTTCTCTGACTCCTCACTTCTTTTTGAGCCTCCTGGGTACAGTTCCCAAAAGTTTCTTTCCTACTTCAAGAAAACAGGGTCTGGACAAGGATGGGAATTCTTCCCAAGTCAAGTGGAGGCAGGATCAATTTCCTGCAGATAGCCTGCTTCTGAGAACATCTGACAGATCTCCATAAACCCCCCTACTTTTCTTCCCTTTTGGGGGAAGATAGAATTCCCATCCATGTTGTCTCTCCCTCTGGCCTCGACCCTGCTCACCAGCATCTCAGAAGGAACATTTGAACTGGCATCCTTAGAGTCACCAAGAAGTCCTGTCCTCTGATTCTGTTTGTTTTTTTAAACTATTTCCTATTGGAGTATAGCTGATTAACAATATTGTGATAGTTTCAGGTGAACAGCAAAGGGACTCAGCCATACATATACACACGTATCCATTCTCCCCCAAACTCCCCTCCCACTGATTCCATTTTCTTTCTTTTCTTGCTCCTCTGTCCACATACTAAGCAGTACAGGCTGATAATGGAAAAGAGCCAAGCAAAGGGCAGTGCCACCATGAAGAAGGCTCAACAGCTGCAAGTGAACTTTCTCTGTTATTCTCCACCCGCCCCCCCACCCCACCCCAGGAAACTGTGTCAATTTTGATCCCTGGGATATAGGAGGTGATGCTGTCCTTCCTCCTTCCTGCTACCAAAACCACTCATGAGCAGCAGTATAGCCAGGTCTCTGGTTCAGAGAAGACGGGGGAAAGGAAAGTCATGTGGCCCAGAGGAGGCAGCACGGGTGAGCAAACGCAGCCCACCATTGTCTGCAAGAAGGTCTGCCAAGAACTCTTCTCTAAGCCCTAGGGAGCTCATATGTTTTCACGTCCATCACCGGATCCTGGGCTTTCGGGTGCCAGGGGTTAGGCTGGAGGAGGGAGCTCAGAAGAGATGGTGTTCTTCTAAAGAGGGGGTGCTCTGAGAAGAAAACATACTCCCACTGGCAGGATGATGCAAACAATTTTCATTCCCATCCTAGTCAACACTGGCTCTCATTTCTCATGGCAGCTATGTCAGTAAAGGTGGTGGTGGTGGTCTTATGAGCCCCATGGTTTTGGGGCATGGGGTGATGGGCTGGGGTGTTTAATAAGTGAGAGGTCTGCAAGAGTGCGCTGGGACTGTGGCTAAGAGTGCTCCCTCCTGATGGGTGGGGAAGTCAGATGGGCGCTCAGGTCCACTGGCCACAGGCTGGGAATTGCACCTTGGTGAATATCAGGCCTTGCTTTCCAAGTGTTGCTGCACCTAGGCTGTTCTTGAATAACAAACTCATTTCACTCATTGGTGGGCTGAGTATTCAGGAACCTGCTGTCACTCACTCTATCCTCGTCCCTTTGGTTGGGCAGAGTCACTTTTGAGAGCAAGCCAGCCTACTATATTGCCCACCCTCTTGTCCAGAACATCTACGGTCAGTCCACCCTGACACCAGCAGCCCAACACAGAGCATATGGAATGCTACCTGCTCCCCTTACCCTTTGCTCATTGAAAATGATAAATTGCCCTGCCAACTAGGCCTCCCAGATGGTTTCTCAGGGCCTGACACACCCCCAGTTCAGTTGCCCCAGTGTGTGTGTGGTGGGGAGGATCTGTCTGTACAACTCAGCAGCTGCCCTCTCCCTCAGTCTAGCTTCCTCTTTTCATGTGGCGGGGCAATAACTAGAATTGGTTCTTATGCGATCAAATGAATCTGCAGGTATGATGTTTCACTGTTTTATTTGTCCCAGCTAATGCTGTGCCCTGTCTTCCTGTAACTCCTAATGTTTTAAACAATGTTTATTTCAAAAATAAGGATACACATCCTTCAGGTACATTCCCAAGTCCTCCAAGTGCTTTCTTTGCCTTTTCCCTGACATCATTAATGCTTTAATACTCCCCAGTTTAGTGTCTTTTGAGAATTTAGTTAATGTGTTTATCTTCCTCTTTTCCTCTTTCCAAATCAATCAGGTATGCTTTGAATGCAGCTAAGATCTTCCTTGGTTTCCACCCCCAAACTTTCTCCTATCAGTGACAAAATGATGTCCTGGTTAACTTCGACTTGTGCAACTGGATTCAATTCAGTTGAGAAATGACTGAGCTCATATGTACAATACCCTGAAATCTCCCTCCAGCAACATGGATGATACCCACAAAGTTGAACACTTAAAGGAACCCTCACCATGATGAATATGTAGTATTTTGGTGTGAGGTGTCATGACACCTATTATTTAAAGTATTCCAGTGGGAAAAAAGATGAAGCAAATATGGCAAAATGATAACAACTGTTGAATCTAAATGATGGGTCTATGGGTTCTTGTTATATGTATGGCTCTAGTTTTGTGTATGGTTGAAAATTGTCATAATGGAAAGAAATTATTCCCAGATGTTCTAATTTCAAGACATATATAACTGGGATGGGAGCTTCAGGAGGCTAAAGGGGGGGGCATGGGATTGGGAACTGCTTAATCCTCTTAAGTTTATGATCATTACCTTAATGCCTGGTAGTAGTACAGTGTGATGTGTTTGACCCCAAACAGCAATACAATGACATCTTCTATCATTGACGCCTTCCATGCATGGATGTTTCTCTAAATTAAAGGCTCTAGTTCTCAATCTTTTTACCTCAAGGTTGTGGGGGAGAGAGGAAATATTCAACAGGAAATTTTTTTTTCTTGAAGGTCATGCCATTTTCTGGTAACCAACTGGTACTAGTTTTCTTAAAAAAAAAATAAATAAAATAAAGTTCATGACTTTGAAAGTACTGTTGTTTAGTACCTCAGCAGCAAAGGCAGACTCTCTGGAATCTTTTTCTGGATTGCCACTTAGATTGTGACATTTATAAATTCTTTTTTTTTTTTTTGGTATTATCTAACATAAAAAGAAATTACCATTTTTATTACCCCTCACTTGTAATTCTTGCAAAGATTCCATTTTAAAAATAATATTTTTGGAAAGGAAAATTTTTTTGCATTATTTTAGAAGCAGTCTTTTTACTCCAAATTATGATTCACTCAACACATTTTTAAAAGGACACTTCAAGTCTCCATCCCACCTTTAGGTATCAGGTACTGAATTTTGATGTTTGACTAACCAACCTCATTTCACTGGACCTTTTGATGTGGTTTCTTGGTGTGTTTTTTTAATATGATCTTTAATATCCTGCAAGTACTCTGATCTGGCTGAGTTCTTCACCAGGTGTTCACGTTGGCACTCTGTTCTCTGAGTGGTGTTTGAGGAGGTTCCCCTCATGCCTGGGAGCAAGGGCCTAGGAAAGGAGGTGGGCAAGGCATGTGTGGACTTGCTGAGTCCAGACCTGCTCTTCCAAGCATGCCATTGAACCCAAGCCAATGCTGAATGCCGTTTCCCACTCCAGCTCTGTGGAAGGGGAGGGGACATGGATTTCAAGTTTGAGATGTAGGTGACCATGCACACGGGGTGGGTTTGGGAATAGTAAATCCCTGTCACCATGCTTGAAGCTCAGTGGCCTCAGCCAGGGCACTGCAGCCACGAACACGGACCCTGAAAGGCAGATTCTGACAGACCTGCATCCCAGATCTGCCTCATGGGATTTGCTCTCTTTCTGAGTTTCTTCGTTTGTCTAGTTCTCAATCTTTTTACCTCAGTGTTCTGGGGGAGAGAGGAAGTAGTCACCAGGAAAGTTTTTTTCTTGCAGGTCATGTCATGCCATTTTCTGGTAACCAACTGGTACCAGTTTGTGTGTGTGTGTGTGTGTGCGCGTGTGTGTGTGTGTGCGCGCGTGCGTGTGTGTAGTAGAGTTTTATTAAAGTAAGAAAAGGGACAGAGAAAGCTTCTGACATAGACATCAGAAGGGGGAACAGAGAATGAATGCCCCACTAGCTAGTCTTATCAAGGCCTTATATACTTTTTTCAGACCCACTCCCACAATCTTAAATTAACAACATTAGAACAAACAATAGAAAGATCTTACCAGACCCACTCCCATAATATACATTAAAAAAAAGGCAAAAATTATAAAGTTCATGACTTTGAAAGTATTGTTGTTTAGTCCTTCAACAGCAAAGGCGGACTGTCTGGAATCTGGGGAACTGGAAGTGGGGAACCATATAGCCCTCACCTCAAAAGGTTCTTGTGAAGTTTGAAAGTGGTCACAAAAGCTATAGGTCTTGGACTGGACAATAAATGATCGTTGTTATTTAATAGATGTCAATGCCTGGACGTTTCTGCTTTACCATGAACTCAATGTTAAGCTTTTTTAATTTCTCAGTTCTTTCTTCCATTTTGTCCAGGCTCATGTCCCTTGCCCAGATAAACCTGCTAAAAATCCATCTCTTCTCTATCCTATGAATTCTCTCTTTTCATCTCATGAGTCTGTATCTTATCATGCTGATCTCTTACTCTATTGTAATTCCACTTCTGCGCTGTCTTTTTGGTTTTGTCAGTTCAGACCTGATCTCTAAGAAATAGATTGCAAACAGTTCTTTTTGTCCAAGTTGAATTTTATATTTTCTGAATCATGAAGCTGCCCTCCATGTGACCTAGAAAGCCCTTTGATGATCCATATTTAGCTGTATCCATCATTCAACAGATGTCTGAGTAGTTAAAGGCCCCTATGAGCTCCCTCTACATCCTGTGGTTTCAAGTTCCCGAGTTGTTAGTTAAGAAGCTTTCATCCCCTCTACCCCAATCCCTCCTCCCCTACCCATTCCAGGGTAGAAGGACAGATACCACTTTGGCTATTCATTCATTTAGTAAATATTTGCTTATTACCTGTTACATGCTTGATACAGGATTAGATGTTATCCTCTTTGCTTCCAAACTGCATTTTCTAATTTGACCTATTTAGACAAGTCCTCCAAATTTTCTGATTATTCCCCTAGAATCTGCATTGAGCATCCAGTTAAATGGTCTCTTCTACCTATAGTGTTTCCTGAGCCCTGGGAGACTTGGAGGCTTAATTCCAAATCCTGGTGCCTTGCTATAATGCATCTGCCATTGCACCTACAGATTCTAGGATAATAGGTTCAGCTTGGGATCCATGTAAGGGAGTTAACTTAGCAGATGAGACTGGGAGTCTCCCTGTCCTGCACCATGGACACGAAGGGTGAAGTGGTAGCAAAGGCAAAATGCCCTGCAATTAAGCTGCTAGTTTCCAAAACCCCTTGGTTTTCTGTGTGTCCCTGGTTTCCCACAGAGAGGCCCAGGAGGAAAATGCCTCTCTGCTTTTTGAGCTCCCTGGATCTTGCCATTAGATAGCATCATTTGGCATCTGAAAGGCAGTCTGCCATTCTGTTCTCCTGTGGAACACAGATGGCCCAGCCCACGCCTATCACTAATGATGATCACATGCAGAGCCTTCTTGCTGGAGGCTCCCTTCCACAACCCTAGCTCTCCTTCCCTGTGCAGGCCAGTCATTGCTGACCATAGCATTTGAGTCTGAGAAGGCTGCTTGCTGCTCTCTCACTCAGTGCTGAATAGAAAAATCTATTAGGCGGGCCTTGGGAAACAATTCTCATTCAGCTGGAATTTGAAACACTGAGGATTAAGGGATAGCTGCCAGTTTGATTGCAAGGGTGAGGCTTTGGGTTCTAGCTGCCCACGGAGGCTGCTGAGTTTCAATATGAGCAAGTGTTGGAAGCTCTTCAGTAGAAATATGAGCAGATGGCCATGCAGAGGTTGACCAGATAGAACATCAACTATCTGTGTAATCTCACCCAGGATGAGTTGGAAATAGATATAAAGGTTAAAGACACTAAAATACAGTAGAAAAAGCACCAACATTGATATAAGTCAGACCCATGTCAAGTCTTTGCTCTACCACTTGTATCTGTTTGACCTTGAACAAGGTACTTCATCTTTCTATGTACTAACTCCTTTATCTGTGAAAGAAGCAAAATGCCCAGATCATGGGCTGTTCTGAGGATTAAATAGGATAGCACATGAAAAGGCCTTGACATAGTGCCTCATCCCTGGTGACTCAGATGGTTCCTATAGAAAGAATCTGCCTGCAATGCAAGGGACTCAGGTTCAATCCCTGGGTTGTGAAGATTCCCTGGAGAAGGGAATGGCTACCCACTCCAGTATTCTTGCCTGGAGAATTCCACGGACAGATGGGCTACAGTCCATAGGGTTGCAAAGAGTCAGACACAACTGAGTGACTAACACTTCCACTTTCACCAAGCAAGCCAGAAATGAGAATTCCCTTTCTTGTTTTCTCCCTATAGTAGAAAGTTAAAAGATGTATTTGAATATGGTGGAACATTAAAGTGAGCTAAAAACCATGGTCTCATGTGAAATTCTACACAATTCTATTCACCTGTTTTATGCAAAACTGGATTGGTATTCGAGATGGGATAGTTTCTTTTTTCTTGCTATTTATTCCAAGTTGGATGCAGGTCTGGTATTCATGACTAAGAGAAGATTTCCAAACTGCTAATATGAACACCAACAGAAATCCAAGCTCTCTTTTGGGCGTAACACTGTAACTCTTTCCTTTAACTCAGAACAGCTGAGGAAAGATCACCACCACCACTAGTTGCCCTTGACGGCACCAACAATTTTGGTCAGTCTCGCCATGTACCAGTGTGGTCTAACTGGTCAGTACCCACTGATCCGGAACCCCTCTGGGAGTCATTTTTCACTCTTTCAGAAAATGATGGACGCTGAGGTTTGCTCCTCAAAAGGAAGTAGCAGATTTAACTATTGATTTAACACTGATGCCTATGAAAATAGTTTCAATAGCTTTTCAACAAGGTAGATCAATCACTACTTGTTCCTCCCCAACTAGGTCAAGGTTCTTTCTATAAGAACAGGTGGTTGTTCAACTTCTCACAAAACAGCTCTTTCCATGTTTTGCCAGCTAGCTTCAAAAGTGGTCATTAAATTGAATAAACATTGACTCTTCCCACAACTGTGTTCTTCAGACCTGGTTCACTCCTCTGGACCAACATAGTCTGACCTTTATCATGGTTTTCCCTTAATTTCCCCCCAATCCTTTCTCCATTCAGGAAACAAGGAGGCCAGATCCTTGATTCTTGCTTGAAGACATGTAGATCAGAACAATAAAAGTAGTTAAACAATCACAGAAGAAACTAGAAAGAGTGTCTTAAGAGTAGAGACTCCTTGTCCTGGAAAAGTACTTTATGGAATATTGCAGAGGATGGTAACTTACATGTTCCCATATCCCTAGAGAACAAAAAGAAATGGTGGGGTTAGGGCAAGTTTCTAACTTACTGATGTTGCCAAATAAATCCCCTTCTCTCTTCTAGAAGGGGATCTAGTACTTGATCACAGAACTGTTATTGTGCATGGAGCATAGATACCAGTATTGCGTGAAACACATTTTAGGAAATTATGGTTTCAGATGTGCTGCAGAAACTTAGACTAGATTTTGGAGTAACTTCCTAATTGATGGTCAGATCCTGGAACTGGTGGCCAAGGAACACGGTTTCCTTCCTTGGATGGTTGGTAGATTCTTCCTCTCTCTCCTCACCTCTCCCTTTAATATCAGCACTAGGCATCCGCCTACCTGGGAACATCGATACAGGGGATCTGGGGGTCTAGATCCATCCCATCCCCAGAATCTATTTTTATGGATCCCAGTCATGGTAGTATTCCATGGTAGGTGCAGCCTAGCTAGGACAGGAGGTAGCTAAGGGTTTTGGCCAAGAGGAGAGGGGGCTAGAGATGGGAAAAGTTGATGCAATTATTTTTGGCAGGAGTTGGAACCAAAGCAGCAGGAGAGAGTAAGTTTTAAGACTCTCTGGCAAGGCAACTTCCTAATCTGTCACTGGGTATGTGTAAAAAGTGATTAGTGGGTCTCTATATTTATCATGATTACTCACAAATATGTAATTTACATAATATATACAGCACATTAAGTACTATGTCACCTTATATAATGTGCATATGTATAATGTATATGCATGTTATGTAACGCCAGTCTGGAGGCTCTTCCAGATTCTGCCAAGTATTTCCTAATTTATTTGGCAATTTCAACATATCTTTTCCATCTGTGGAAAGAACTCTCTTGAGAGGAGCTGGTCTCTGACCTGAAATAAAATCGTTCTACCAAATCTATCTCCATTCTCAACTCACTGGAGGAAACCTACAAAGACCAACTTATAATAAGATGCAACACCTCATCCATTAGTCCAGAGACACAGAATGTATTGAAGATTTCCTGTTTCATTTTTATTGCCAGAGGGGTAGAAGTGTGTGGGGGCAGGTGAGAACATGTCTGTGCATGGTCAGAATCAGATAAGATGAGGAATAAGGGAGGATTTTCCCCTGACTGCCTAATTTTGAGAAGTCACTAAGTTATATTAAGCCTTGTTTTCCTCATTATTTAGATGGGGTTAATAATACCTTCTCCAGTCTCAGGGGTTGCTGTGAGGAGCACTATGATGAGGTACTCCACAGTTGGAAACTACAGTCCCACTAGTTAAAAGATGAGTTGCAAAGTCAGATTAAACAACATCACTAGACTCAGGTTACAAAACTGTAAGTACAATTCCACCAACATTTGTTATACTCTGTGGTTTTAAGGAGGAGGACATGGGACGTGTCTTTTAAGCAACATTGCCAGTCCTGTGCACCCGAGTGGGCAGGCAGGGTCCAGTCTCTGATGGGTGAATCTCTGAGGATCAGTCTCATCTGTTGACAGTAGTGCAGTGTCTCAACAGCCCCAATCTTGGGGGGTTGGGGCGGAAGCACATGCAATAACTTCTATAAATGTCTTACAATCAGTGACTTCCAAACTGAACCTGCCTTCATTTCAGAAGCAAGCGGCTTCCAAGAGTATCTGCTATCATTCTGGAGCTTGTTGGTCCCATCGCAAGGAGCCCATCATTCAGGACATTCTTCAGGGGTTTCCCTTCGTCTGGTGTTCCTCGCTGTTAGGTTGAACGGGATGGTTCTAGATCTCTTATCTGAGGTGGTCCCAGATGACTGCTTCCTTCAGAGTTATGAACAGTTTGTACATACAATCTTAACTTTCCCTTCTTTGCACAAAGTTCCTGACCCAGTACGAGGAGATGAGAGGGAGTTTAGTGGGGTGATGCCAAGTGGGTACAGGTTTGCTTTTCAGAAATCTCAGAGGGGATAGGGGACAAGGTGAATGTTTCTTTCTACCAACGAAGCTCTCCACACACAGGCTTGCCCTTGGGGAAGGCAGTGATGCTCGTGCCAGTGGAATGAAGCCCACTGAGCTCTGCCAAGACCCCTCTGGCTGGCAGTTCCTTGCTGACGGTGCCTTTGTCCTCCTTGTGCCTCTCTGCTGAGGTCATTCCTGCAGCCAGGAGTGTTTCCAGATTTAAGAGACTATGATGATGTGACATGTGGAGAGTTTAACCTGTCTACTGACCAGGTTAGGGCTTCCCCCGTGTCTCAGCAGTACAGAATCTGCCTGCCAGTGCAGGAGATGCGGGAGATGTGGGTTTGAACCCTGGGTCAGGAAGGTCCCCTAGAAGAGGGCATGGCAACCTGCTCCAGAATTCTTGCCTGGAAAATCCCACGGACAGCAGACCCTGGCGGGCTATAGTCCACGGGGTCACAAAGAGTCTGACACGACGGAGCACGCATGCACACACTGACCCGCTCAGACCTGAGAGAGTCTCCACAAGCATGGGGGAGGCCCTTATTTTCTCACATGGGCTTGTCCCGTCCACATGTGTACCACATGCTCATTCCTCCCTGGCAACCTGGATCTAAATGGAATCACTTCTCAGTGACCAGAAATGACCCTATTCCAAGATGTGTAGGCTCTTTTCTCTACTAAGTATCTTTTTAGTGGCACCGAGTCCCAAACCACTTTAGCCAAGATACCATGGACAAGTCTCTTAACTTCCCTAGGACTCAGTTTCCTTATTTGACAAATGAGAAAGTAAATCCTGCCCCTCATAGCTTTCATAGTTGTTCTGAGAATAGAAATTCTCAGTCTCTTTATAAGAAGATACTTCAATTTCCCTTGAATCCTATGATCACCAGGGAGAAATGTGTCTTGACAATGAAATGGCAGAAACAAGCATTTCTTTTTCTTTCCCACTTTCAATTCTTATACTGCATTTTTTTTCAATTAGGAAAAATCCATAAGTAAATAAATATTTATATATATATAAATATATATATATATATATGCTACATATATGTACACACACTGAAGACCTGCAGAAGGGTCTTCAGGTCGTTCTTTGGGAGTGGCAAGTACAAAGAGGCAGGAGGGAACAGCCTGAAGGCTTGTCTCCTGGTCTCCTCAGCGAAAGGCCCTTCCCTCCCATCTTCTTTGCCTTCAGGAATAGTCTGCCACCAGGCCCTGGAACTCAAACAGGAAACACGCTTTGGCTTGAAAAAGAAAGAAGCTGGGGGTGTTTTTTTTTTCCCTCTTCCCTTTTTACACAATATTATGACACCGATTTAAAACATAAATCCCAGTTTCTCTGCTTTCCCTCCCAGGTGTTCACAGACCTAAGAAAATAAATACCACATCTAAGGTGTGCTGTGCACGCAGCTCTGGGGGATCTTGGAGCTGGCTCTAAACAAGCACACAGTCACCAGAAGGCTTCAGGAGAACCACTAGTGCCCACTGACAACGTGCAGAACCAAGAAGGGAAACACAGCTTTCCACAGCCTTTCTGCCTCCTCAGCTAGTTCAGGGAGAAGCTTGAAGGACAACTGAGAGACCAGCATGCGGGTACCAAGCCCTGCCAAGGGCTGCGCTCTGAGAGTCCGAGGCCGTCCTGTCTCCGCACAGAGGGATCTTTGTGCGAGTTTTCTGGAACACAGACTCTTTTTCTTGGCCACATCCGACCTCAGCATAGGCAGGAAACCTGCAGCCTGCTCCTTGCAAGCAGCCGTGAGGAAACTTGCAGGGCTGGTGGAAAAAAGGGGGATTTCTCCTTCAGTCTCAGAAAGTCCCACTCAAGGCCTTCTGGGAAAGTGAAGGTTGCTGCACGAGCCAGCCACACCCTGGAGAATCCCAAGTCCACTCAAAACGTCCTGGCGGCACTGGCTCTGGTGGGGATGCATCCATGGTTGAAACAGTGGATGAAACTTTCTTCCTGAAGGGTGGCTTGGCTTCCGTTGGTTGGAGAAGAGTATGGCGTTTGTGTGTGTGCATGTGGGTGTGTGCGTGTGTTTCAGCTTCCTGTCTTCTCTCTTGGTTGAACTGGCGTTGGGCACAGTGTCTAGTCCTTTGAACGGCTTTTCCTCCTCAGCGAAAAGAAGCTGCTCTTGTGAGGGGGCCCCATCATCATAGGCGCTTGGTTCTTATGAGTAATTTTAATCTAAAAGTAAAGACGGAGAAATGAATTAGTGGCCTGCAAACCCCAGGAGCCTATGGGAGAGTGACTTGCAGAGAGAGGAAGGGAGGCCAGCTTCGAGCTGGAAGGAGCCCCACGCAGAAGGACGACTGTCCTTGAACAGCTTCACAATTGGCAACTGGACCCTGAATGGTGCTGGAAGCAAGGGGCGGAAACGCTGGGGAGAGACAGGTGTGAGCTTCCCACGTGGTGATCAGCTCGCACCTGTCTTGTGTCCTTGCTATTCATAGACTCAGAATGTCACAACCGGAGGAGACCTCGGGACCATCTCAGTCAAGCCCTCTGTAGGACAGATAAAGGAATGGAGACCCCCAAGGCTCTGCTGAGCCTCAGGTTAGCCTAAGGTTGCACAGAGAGGGGCAGAACAGCCAGAGTCCCACTCTTCCCTGTTCCTGGCCATTCCTGCCCAAGCATAGAGACATAAACCAGGAGCTCCAAACTGACCTAGGACCTTGAATCTGACCTCTGAACCAATCGCCACTCATGTGGATAGTTTAAAAGTGAGTCTTAGGCATTTCCTCTTTTGTTAGTCTTCCAGGGGAGATCCAACTTTCTTATAAAAGCTTTCTTTCTTTCTTTCTTTTTTTTTTTTTACTTTTAGGTTTAATGAGTGTTTTCTCCTTCAAACATGAAGTTTGCAATTGGAAGTGAAAGACACTGGTGAAGTCTTTTTTCCTCTTTCTTGCCAACCTTACCTTCAGGGCGTGGGTTCAAAATGCTTGTTATCTATTTGAATGTGGCCTAGTGACCCTGATACATTGATAATCTGCACTCTCAGTCTTATCAACATTTATCAAATAGGAAGATGAAGTGGGAACAAGAGGCATTTAGGATTCAAAGACCTGGATTTGGGTCTTAGAACTCCCCCTTCTTTGCTGTGGACTTTTGGACAAATCATTTAGCCTTCATAATCAGTGCTTGCTGAACTGTAAAATGATAGTAACATTTGTTCTAGTTTCCTCACAAAGTTGTGAAGATGAAATGACAGTCAATGAAAACCCAGTGTAAACAATGGAATGCACCAGTTAAAAACTTACCCTATACTGGAGAAGGAGAAAGATGTATGTCAAACAGAATCTGGACACCAAGAGGGGAAAGGGAGGGGTGGGATGAATTGGGAGTTTGGGACTGACATATACATACACTACTATGCAGCCATGAAATTAACAGACGCTTACTCCTTGGAAGAAAAGTTATGACCAACCTAGATAGCATATTCAAAAGCAGAGATATTACTTTGCTGACTAAGGTCTGTCTAGTCAAGGCTATGGTTTTTCCTATGGTCATGTATGGATGTGAGAATTGGACTGTGAAGAAGGCTGAGCGCCGAAGAATTGATGCTTTTGAACCATGGTGTTGGAGAAGACTCTTGAGAGTCCCTTGGACTGCAAGGAGATCCAACCAGTCCATTCTGAAGGAGATCAGCCCTGGGATTTCTTTGGAAGGAATGATGCTAAAGCTGAAACTCCAATACTTTGGCCACCTCATGCGAAGAGTTGACTCATTGGCAAAGACTCTGATGCTGGGAGGGATTGAGGGCAGGAGGAGAAGGGGACGACAGAGGATGAGATGGCTGGATGGCATCAGGGACTCGATGGACGTGAGTCTGAGTGAACTCCGGGAGTTGGTGATGGACAGGGAGGCCTGGCATGCTGCGATTCATGGGGTCGCAAAGATCGGACACGACTGAGCGACTGAACTGAACTGAACTATGTGTAAAACAGATAACTAATGAGAACCTACTGTGTAGCACAGCGAACTCTACTAAGTGCTCCGTGGTGACCTAAATGGGAAGGAAATCCAAAAATTGGGGCTGTGTGTATACACACAGCTGATTCACTTTGCTGTACAACACTGGAAAGCTATACTGTACTCTAATACAAATTAATTTAAAAAACTATCAAAAAGAAACAGTCTATGAACCCGCTCTCATGGCTTTTGCCACCTATTCAAATGACAGTGTGATCCCAGAGAACAACGGAAGAGCTCTTGAAGAGCCAGACTCATCAACATGTTTAAATTAACGTAGGATAAACCAAGTGGTGTCAGAAAGAAGGTTCAGTAAGGAATGAGAAGAATCTGAATGGAGCAACTGAGGAAGCATTTTAAGATCTGAAAGGAAGGGAAGAAAATGTATTGGTGAGAGAGAAAGGGAAGGCACTAGCTTAAGGGGCCACATACCAACTGGTTGAGTGTGGACCGCAGGATGAGAAGGGAAATCAGGGACACCAGAGGGGAAGGTGGTGAAGGGCTTTAAAGGGGAGGTGGCAGAGATTGGGTTTAATATGAGGTAATGGGAACCATGACAACTTTTTAAGCTGGAGAATTCACTAGGAAAAAAAAGCTTGAAAGGAATTATTCAATAGCTGTTGTCAGGATGAGCTGGAGTAGGGGAGTGTCTGGCTAAGAAGTTCTATTGCAACCTGGATTTAAATTTATAAGGCTGCAGGTTGTGAAAAGCAAAAGATGGGACCAAAAGACACTGTGGAAGAATGAGCTTAACCTGGGGGAAGAAAGCTTTAAATGACTGTTAGGTTGGTTTCCACCAGCCTGGAGATATAGGAGGTGAATAGTAAGTCTCTGTGCTTTGGGGTGGTCCCCAGAGGAGTACACCAAGGACACTTCAAGCACCATTTTGCCTGATTATGGCATCATCTTTATCTCAGAATTCAGGGAAGTGAGGCGCAGATGACAGGGGGCCCTGATACTACTCATCTGTGGCATGCAATTTAGCCCCAGCTGATGGCAGTGATTTGTGGCAAGAAATTCATCCTATTCACCTTGGTATTTCCTGAGAAAGCACAGAACTGGTACCTGCTATGGAAGTACTGACTAGTTAGCCCAGCCAAGAAGAACGAGGGATATCCTGTCAGTGGAGCTGGACGTGCTTGGGGCAGAGTGGCAGCTGGTGCACTGCTTACATTTCCCGCTGATGGAGCCCATTTTTTTTAGACCATAGAAGACCTTTGCTTCTCCTTTTTCTCCCCCTAGCTGACCAACTTATTTGCTTGTTAGCACCTCCTGGGCAAAGAGGAGGAAGTGAAACTCAAATCCCTCCCATTTGGGTTTTCAGCAGTTTTGAGAAATGTCTTGATAAGGTAGGAGTTTGGAGATGCTGGGCAATGTGAGGTTTTGTGGTTTGTGGATTCTAGTACTACAAGCATGAGAGGTTAGTATATAGTCATCCCTTGGTATCCATAAGGAATTGTTTCCAGGACCCCTGGGGCTACCAAAATCCATGGATGCTGGTTTTATACAAGCCCCTTATGTAAGATGGTATAGTATTTGTGAATAACCTATGCATATCCTGTATCCTTTAAGTCATCTCTAGATTACTTACTGCAATGTAAATACCTAATGTAATGTAAATGCTATGTAAATAGTTGTAAATACAATGTTAATGTTATTTAAATAGTTCCCAGCACAGAGCAAATTCTAGTTTTGCTTTTTGGAACTTTCTGGAATTTTTTTTCCTGAATATTTTCTATTCAAGGTCGGTTGACTCCAAGGATGTGAAGCCCATGGATGTGGAGGTCTAATTGTATAATGGCATTTTCCCAAACAGGCAATTTCTTGGATACCATATGTTAAACAGTCCATTACTTTCAAATTAATTTATGATCTTTCTTTTTTCCTTCACTACCTTTTATATACACTAGAGTTTCTTAGGGCTCTCTTCTGTATCATTGATTTACCTATCCAATATTGGGCCAATTATTGTAGCTATATAACTATTTTAATATCTTGTGGGAAGTTCTTCACAGCTCTTTTATAAAATGCCTTAGCTATGGCATTGTTTTGTCAAGTTAAAAAATTGCATTGGAATTTTGTTTGGGGGTCCCTTTTAGAAACATGGGATGTGTCTAAATTCAAATCTTTTAAAAAATATTAACTAAGTCTTGCTTGCAGTCTTCTTCATCTATTTTTCACAGTTCGGCTTGGTATTTTGTTTTTATTTGTTGCCATATAATATTTCAGCTTTTTTCTATTATGTTCTTCCGATTGGTTATTGCTGGTATGTACAAAAGCTGTTAACTTTTGTCTCTTTCTATATAGCTTCACTGAAATAATTTAACCTATGAGGTTTTCAGTTGATTTTATTAGATTTCTTTTACATATATTACCTGCAAATAATGAGTTTTGATTCTTTTCCAAATAGTTATATCTCTTTTCTGCTTCATGCGTTTTGCGCTGGTTAGAATTTCCAAACAACATTAGCATACGTCTTATCCACAATTTTAATGAAAATTGTACTACTGTTTTACATTAAGTATTAGTTATTGGTTTAATAACGAATTATTTTATTTTGAGGAAGTGTCTTCCTAATCTGAGTTTTGCAAGAGTTTCTAATCTTTAAAAATCAGAAATGTTCAATGTGTTTGAGTATTTTGGGTCATCTATTCATATTACTGGAGAAGGCAATGGCAACCCACTCCAGTACTCTTGCCTGGAAACTCCCATGGACGGAGGAGCCTGGTAGGCTGCAGTCCATGGGGTCGCTAAGAGTCAGACACGATTGAGCAACTTCAGTTTCACGCATTGGCGAAGGAAATGGCAACCCACTCCAGCGTTCTTGCCTGGAGAATCCCAAGGACAGAGGAGCCTGGTAGGCTGCAGTCTATGGGGTCGCACAGAGTTGGACACGACTGAAGCGACTTCGCAGCAGCAGCAGCAGCATTCATATTACCATGTAATTTTTCTATCTAAACTTCTATTAAGGAGACTTCCTTAGGGAAGGGAATTAACATATCCTGCTACACACCAAGCCTATTAATATAAAAGTTTTTATCCTTTGTATCTAATAACTTTGTGCTGTGCTTAGTCACTCAGTCCTGTCTGACTCTTTGTGACCCCATAGACTGTAGCCCACCAGGCTCCCCTGTCCATGGGGATTCGCCAGGCAAGAATACTGGAGTGGGTTGCCATGTCCTCCTCCAGGGGATCTTCCCGACCCAGGGATTGAAGCCAGGTCTCCTGCATGGTAGGTGGATTCTTTACCATCTGAGCCATCAGGGAAGCCCAATCTTTATTTATTTGGCTGAGTTAGGTCTTAGTTACAGTATGTAGGATCTAGTTCCCTGACCAGGGATAGAACCTAGGCCCCTGCATCAGGAGCTCAGAGTCATCCACTGGACCACTGGGGTGGGAAATGCTTTTTATGTTAAATAAGGCAATTGGTTTTGTTAAAAACAAAAAACTTTAAAACAGACTTTCTTGCACATTTCTTTGATATATTCTTGAGGAGTGACTGATTCTTTTAATATGTTGTTCAATTCTATCTACCAATACTTTGACAATTTTTATATCATTCATATTTGAGATTGGTCTGTAGCTTTCTTTCTTTTTTTTTTCCCCAGCTGCACCATGCAGCAGGCAGGATTTTCTTTCCCCAACCAGGGATTGAACCCATGTCCTCTGCATTGGGAGCACAGAGTTTTAACCATTGGATCACAAAGGAAGTCCCAGTAGCTTTCTAATTTTAAGCACAGCTTTTGTTAGATTTTTCTATCTGTCTTAATTCTATGAAATGGATTGGATAGCTTTCTATCTTTGTCTATTCTATGGAACAAAGACTTCAAATAAATATTTATTCCATAACAGTATGGAAGAACTCACCGGTAAGATCAAATATTTTTCATTTCATTAAGGGTTACCTAAAATTTTTTAAAAACTTTTTATTTTACACTGGAGCATAGCCAGTTAACAATGTCATAGTTTCAGGTGGACAGCAAAGTAACTCATCCATAACATACATGTATCCACCCTCTCCCAGTTTTCTCTCCCATCCAGGCTGCCATGCAACATTGAGCAGAGTTCTCTGTGCTATAAAGTAGGTCCTTGTTGGTTATCTATTTTAAATGGAGCAGTATGTACAGGTCCATCCCAAACTCCCTAACTAGCCCTTCCTCCCACTCTTCCCCCAATGGTTACCTAGGATTTTTATCAGATGTTCAAGTTTATTAGAATCAAGAAAACTATAAATGTCACATAATGTCTTATAATTAAATAAAACCATTACCACATTTATATTTATATATATTTTAAATATATATCTCTAATCTCTTCTTAAAATTATGTTTTCAAACATTTCACATTTAAAGAACTAGTTCTGTATTTTCCTGTTTTTTTAATTATTTAATTTCTAATTATATCTTTTGTTTTCTTTTTTCTGCTTCTCCTAACTTTGTTTTATTATTGTTCTTTTAATTTGGGGATTATATATTACATTTTTTCCCTTTTCAAATGATGGTAATATATGAGACTTTGAATTTATTTCCAAATATGCTGCTGCTGCTGCTAAGTCGCTTCAGTCGTGCCCGACTCTGTGCGACCCCAGAGACAGCAGCCCACCAGGTTTCCAAATATAGTTTAGGCTATATTCTAAAACTTTTGAATGAGAGCCTTCTAATTTTATTATTTTTTAAATAGTCAATAATACTGGCTTTGATCCCCTCTTAAATCTATTCTTTAGGAGAATGTAATAATCTGATTGGATTTCATTTATCATTTAATCTATTATTTATAGTTTTATTGCTTTGTGGTCAAATAAAACAACCTTTATAATATCTGTTATTGGATTCTGTTTTTTTCTTCATGAACTGGTTTATAGTCTATTTTAGTAAACATCCTGTGGACCTTGAAGAAATTAGATTTGTTTAAGGCATAGTTATTTCATCCAAGTTTAATTCTTGAATGAATGTCATATAATTGACATATGACATTATATTAGTTTCAGGTGTACAGGTTAATGATTTGATATTTGTATATAATGTGAAATGACCACCACAATAAGTCTAGTTAACATCTGACACCATAGTTACAAAATTACTTTTTCTTGTGATAGGAAATTTTAAGATTTACTCACTTGAGTTCAGTTCAGTTCAGTCACTCAGTTGTGTCTGACTCTTTGCGACCCCATGAATCGCAGCACGCCAGGCCTCCCTGTCCATCACCAACTCCCAGAGTTCACCCAGACTCATGTGCGAGTCAGTGATGCCATCCAGCCATCTCATCCTCGGTCGTCCCCTTCTCCTCCTGCCCCCAATCCCTCCCAGCATCAGGGTCTTTTCCCATAGTCAACTCTTCACATGAGGTGGCCAGAGTTAGAAACTTCTAAATATGCAATACAGTATGATCAACTCTAGTCACTCTGCTGTATATTACATCTTCAGGACTCCTTTATTTTATAACTGGAAGTTTGTACATTTTTACCCCATCCACCCATTTCACTTACCTTGCCCTCCCTGCTCCCACCTCTGAAAACCCATCAGTCTACTCTTTGTATCTCTGAACTTGTGTTTTAAAAACAGAAGTTTTATGTCATCTATGTTTTTTTTTTTTTTTTACAACTTGACCTCAAAGACAGAAACAAATATTTTAAAGTCTCTCAATAACTGTCTTTTCGTAAGTTTCTTATGTATCTTTATTCTCAGAATATACTACATCTATACAGTTTTTCACCGGCTGTTCACTGATGGCTCAGTCGGTAAAGAATCTTCCTGCAGTGCAGGGAGACCCGGGTTTGATCCCTGTGTTGGATAGACTCCCTGGAGAAGGGAATGGTGGCCCACTCCAGTATCCTTGCCTGGAGAATCCCATGGACAGAGGGGCCTGGTGGGCTGGTCCATGGGGTCGCAAAGAGTCGGGCACAACTGAGCGACTAACACTACTACTACTAAGAACACTATACAGTTTTTCACAGTATAAATGTTGATTCTATTATCAGACAAATAAATTTTTATGACCATTAGATCTCAAAACTGAGTGTACTTTTTACTAAATAAAAAGTGACCTTCTTTATTCCACTTTATGCTTTTGGCATGTTGGAAGGTTAGTTTGCCCCAAGTTATCATATCTTACTTTTAATTTCTCTATGCTCGATAAAGGATACGATAAAAATTTATGTTTTGTTGCTTTAGATGTATCTCTTTACAAGAAATGTATTGACGCATTTTAACCCAATGTGGGAGTTTTGTTTTTCTAATAGGGAACATAAGCACGTTTATGGTATTTTGTCATTATTGATATATTTAGTCCTAACTTCTTTTATCTTAAAGCATTTAAAATGTTTGCTTGTTTTTCTCTTTTTTGTGTTACACTGATAGGGTTCATAAAATTTAAGTGCTCCCAGATTCAGAAGGTGTCTACCCTGTTTTTAGTTTCACTAGTAATTATCTAGTTACTAAATTTTTCTTCAGATTTACATTTTTAAATTACCAACGTGAAGTGAATTATCAATTACCAAATTTAACATACTTTTACTATTCCTTCAACAAGGTCTCCCACGTGCTTTCAGTCTCGGTGAATATCACTTTAGGTTTGGGATCCAAGTTACGAATGTTTACACTATCTTCTCTTTCAAAAAATGATTTCTGCCATTTGGATTTAGTTGCATAGCCATATTCAACAGTTTGTTTCTTCATTCTAATTTGCTGCTGTTGTTCCGTCGCTCAATCATGTCTGAGTCTTTACAGCCCCATTAGGCTGCAGCATGACAGACTTCCCTGTCCTTCACCATCTCCTGAAGTTTGTACAAACTCATGTCCGTTGAGTCAGTGATGCTATCTAACCATCTCATCCTCTGTCACCCCATTCTCCTTTTACCTTCGGTCTTTCTCAGAATCAGGGTCTTATTTCCAATGAGTTGGCTCTTCATATCAGGTGGCCAAAGTATTGGAGCTTCAGCTTCTGCGTCAGTCCTTCCAATAAATATTCAGGGTTGATTTCCTTCAGAATGGACTGGTTGGATCTCCTTGCAGTCCAAGGGACTCTCAAGAGTCTTCTCCAACACCACAGTTCAAAAGCATCAGT
This sequence comes from Ovis canadensis, assembly GCF_042477335.2. Lineage (NCBI taxonomy): Eukaryota > Metazoa > Chordata > Mammalia > Artiodactyla > Bovidae > Ovis > Ovis canadensis. The sequence goes on along the minus strand of NC_091245.1, from coordinate 204,290,744 downwards.
TGAACACTCAGCCTTCTTCATGGTCCAACTCTCACATCCATACATGACTACTGGAAAAACCGTAGCTTTGACTATATGGACCTTTGTCAGCAAAGTGATGTCTCTGCTTTTTAATACTGTCTAGATTTGTCATAGCTTTCTTTCTAATTTAACTGGTTTTAATTTTCATCAAACATTCTTTTGTTGCTGTGATGTCCTATCATTAAGCCTTCAATTCTGAATCACTTCACAGTTAGTGAGTGCCTTCACTCAGGAAAATGTTTCATAAAGGGTGTTTTAACTTTTGGAAGTTTAAGAAGGACTTCTGTTACCTTCTGCTATGGACTAAACTGTGTTCCCTACCAAATTCATGTGTTGAAGCCCTAATCCCCAGGGTGACTACATTTGGAGATACGGCCTTTAAGGAGGTGCTTGCATGCTCAGGCATATCTGACTGTAGCCCGCCAGGCTTCTCTGTCCATGGGATTCTCCAGGCAAGCATACTGGAGTGGGTCACCATTTCCTTCTCCAAGGGATCTTCCCAACCCAAGGATCAAAACCATACCTCCAGCATTGTCAGGTGAGCTCTCTACCACTAAGCCAACAGGGAAGCCCGTTAAGGAGGTAAATAAGGTTAAATGGAATCATAAAGGTGGGGCCCTAGTCCAATAGGACTGGTGTCTGTACGAGAATAGGAAGAGACATCAGTAGTAAATGCACACATAGAAAAGGCCATGTGAAGACATGGTGAAAGAGCTTCTATCTGCAAATCAGGAAGACAGGCCTCACCAGAAAGCAACCCTGCTGACACCTCAGTGTTGGACTTGGAGGCTCTAGATCTATGAGAAACTATGCTGTTTATGCCACCCAGTCTGTAGTATTTTGTTAGGGCAGCCTGAGCTGACTAACATACCTTCACATATGACTGTATACCATAAAATCACTGGGTTTTATTATTATTATTATTTTTCATAGTAAGTAGTAATGTCTGAAGGGTGGCATGGAGAGAGAGCAGGGATTGGAGGAATGTTTGGCTACTTTAAAACCAGTACTTGGATCTGGAGGGATGGCAGTTCAGTTTCTAGATATCACTGAGCTGGGTAGCCAAGGGTTTGCTTTCTTCCAGCTTTTTCTTTTTTCCTTTTAGGAGACAGGAGGACTTTGGATAGAGTTTTCTTAATTCAATTCTATCAAAATTAAAAATAGTACAAATTCCCTCCATTCTTCCCAACTAGGGTAAGATATTATTAGATTTTGCTATAGTGTATTCATCCTTTCCTTAGACTTCATAGAAGCCAAAAGATTGAGGTAAGATTTTACAGAAAAAGTTATACTTTTGATATCTTCTATAAAAGATGCCATTTTAAAAAGTCTTTGTCTCTAGGGACTAACTTGGCAATTTGTAGAAGTTACACAGAGCAAAGAGTTATAGAAATAAACCTACAGTTCATGCCCAGTAGCTATCTCGTGAAAATCCTTTCTCTAGTAGAGGACGAATTGATGTTCTGAAGGGCTCCAAATAGCAGGTTCTTGAGGTATCTGAATACTCCACTAGAGTGAGGAAGCTCAGAAACATAAGTTCTGTCTTTTGAAATTTGCACACTTACAACAGTATCAAAGATGTTGCTAACATCATATTCCAGTTAATACCCTGGGCTCTAAATACCAGGACAGTGGTTTCTCTTCGCCATAGAGAGTCTAGTTGGGTTTCTGAGAACAAACTGCCAACGAACTGGTAAGGCAGAGAATGGGATTGTTCCCTTTATTTTTGTTTGTTCATTTGTTCAATTCTTTATTCACCTTTCAACAAATATTGTGCAACTATTGCAAAACAGGCACAGTCCTAGGGGATGGGTAACATGGGTCACAGAAATGCCATAAAGGCAATAGATAACCTATGAGGTTACACTTTCAGGGGAGTTTTCAGGCAGTTCCTCGGGGTTGTGGGTGCATCTGGGGTGCAGCGTGCCTGTGCATTGTGGGAATTCTTCCCCAGGAGCCCGAGTGGTCATAGTAACTAGGTGGAATTCTAAGGTCAAGTGTGCAGATTTTGCTCCACATAAAGAAGCATTTTCTAGTAATTAGGCTTGCTCATTATTGTAACAGTCTTCCTTTTGGGTCGTAAGTTCCTTGCCACTAAAGCAATTCAAGTGGAGGCTCTCAAGGATAGAGAAGAAGCCTCAGATGAAGCAAGAAAATAAGGCCTCAGAGTAGATGAAGCCTCAGAGTTCACCTAGAACTATAAGCTCCTTGAAGACAGGTCTATGTCTCCTTTGGTTTTGGAACTGGTGCCTCCCAGTGCTTGGCTCATAGCACCTAATCAATAAAAGCTCAGCAGATAAATGAATGGATGGATGAACTAAGTGGAAGAGAAGCTGTGCTGGATGATCTCCCAAAGCCCCTGTAATTCAGAGACTCAGAATTTCATGTTAAGTCAGTGCCCCAAAGGGATCCCACATAAAACTTCTCACCCTCATCTCAAAGATTGGTATAACTCACCGAGCATGGCGGCTGCATCCAGGGCTCGCCATCCACTTGCATTGGCAGCAGCTTGTTTGTCCTGGAGACCGGAGAACAGAGAGAGCACAGTGGGCTTCTTAGAGTTGGAGAATGAAGGCTGTCCTTTCCAGGGAAACAGAAGTTGAAAGTGGAGCCACCTAGGAGTGGTTCTGAAGACTCCTGGGGGGCTTGTTGAAAACAGATTTCTGAGCTCACCTCAGGGGGTCCCAATGTGGCAGGTCTGAGTCAGGCCTAGGGGTCTGTGTTTTCATAAGCACTATGGACAACTCTGTTGCTCTGGTCCTCAGACTATTTTGAGAAACATGGCCCTGAATGAGCAGTGAAATCCACAGGCGTCTGGGGAGAAGTGGCCAACAAGTATGGCAGCACCATATCTAAGGGGACCCCTAGTCAAACAACCAGCCAGAGGGCTTGCCCATGGTGCCAAAAACTCCACTGTGAAATGGGAAAGGTTATGAAATAGGGAAAGGCATGGGTTCTATGTTGAGTGAGCAGTTGCATAATGTCAGTGAGGTAATGTCTCCTACTTATACGAGGTACAGCTCAGGTCTGAGTATGTCTTGCCTTGCCCCCAATCCTCAACCATCCCCTCTTTTATCTCCTGAACAACCGTAGACATTATGGTTGCATGGACTGTGGACCTGGCTTAGCTGGGGAAGCAGGGTCATTGGGAATGTGATCCCTACGGGTAGGCAGAGGGGAGAGGAGAAAGCCTTATTTCCTTGCTTGGGTCAAGGCTTCTTTGGCTTATGGACTGTTAAGGCTGAGGGACAATGGAGAAAAGGTAGGTCCTTTTGGAGGTCTCCGGTCTGGGCCAGCCAGGAGCAGTTGCCAGGCACTGGCCAGAAAGCCCTCACCTGGGTCTGGCATCTGCCCTGTTTCTGAAATTATAAAATGAGGGAGGCAAGCTGTTTTGATGTAGATGATTCCCCAACTGACCCTGAGGATATTTAATAACAAAAACCAATAAACCTAATAATAAAACAAATAATAAAAGGAAAGAGTAGAATTTTGCTTTTGTGGCGTGAGGAGATTATGTAGGGAATGCCCAGGGGGCTAGGGCTCCTGACTCAACCCCTGTTTTTATGTGGAAACAGAAAATATCCTCTCTCTTACACATTTTTTTTTCCCCAAATTCTTCAGGAATCAAAATTCTCTGGTCCACATAAGTTATGGCTTAGATGTTCTAACAGACTGGATCTACTTGGTGTTAAGAGTCATGGAGAAAGGAATTAAAGAGATGAACTTGGAAAACAGGTCCCAGCAACACAATAGCCCAAAAGGAAAGAGAAGCAAAGATCTGGGGAATAATAGAAAGGACAGGAGACACAGAGGGAATGAAGAAAGGGGGTTAGTGGGATAGATCAGGGAACAGCTCCGGGGACCTCTATGAAGGATGCAGGGTGGCACTAAGAACAGATATTCCCCCAAAGAACTCTGAGGACATTTCACCCAGGATAAGGGGTAAAAGGGTTCTGTGTTTAAACAACTTTGGGAAACCTGCACATGGGAGTCCCCTCTAGGACATCCCCAAGACACACTATAGAAATTAAATGGGAAATGGAAAGGAATAAGGACCCTGGAAATAATAATGCGGAGAAAAATCTGTGACTAGTTGCATTTATTAAACAGAAGCAACCAAAAATCAGAAGATCCCCTCCATTAGACCCCATCTGGTAAGGAGTCTGTATTGGCTGACCTATGTGGTTCATACTCTAAAAAACTGTCATCCTCTTTGTCAATTATGACGGGTTTGCTGACGTCAGTTTAGCTCTACAAAGGTATATGCGACTGTTTAATAAAAGTGTTTCTGAGACCACTATCCAAGAATGAGCAGTGTAGAGCAGAGAGTCTCAGTTCAGTTCAGTCGCTCAGTCGTGTCCAACTCTGCGACCCCATGAATCACAGCACGCCAGGCCTCCCTGTCCAACACCAACTCTTGGAGTTCACTCAAACTCATGTCCATCGAGTCGGTGATGCCATCCAGAGCAGAGAGCCTGGTTTTTGTTAAAGCTGCCCTCTGGCATGTGTTGAGCATTTCAATATGGAGATAAGGAAGGCAAGGAGTTGGATCTCTGGTTCTCTGGACCTCATCTTACAATCCTATTTCTAGAGTTTCATCCATTTTAAGAGAACGGCAAACTGGTTGTGGTGGGACCCTCCAGTTGATGTCCTGGATGGTTGTAATACCTGGTTTGGAAAGTGGTCTCCAAAAACATTCTTTATAAACGTTATTGAACTTCTACCCCCACCCTGCCCCCACACTCGCTGCACTGAAATCTAAAGAGGGCTTTCAAGGTGTTATCTGTAGGAATCCGGGTGGGGGTGGGGGGTGGGGGGCACGGCCTGCTGGGTGACGAGGAAACGTACCTGATGGAGACCGAGGAGCACTGGGCTAGCCTCCTGCCTGCACTCTTCAGGCCAGTGTAGATCTGCCCCATTTCCATGGCTCCCTCTAGCCCCACCACTTCAAGAAGCTGGTCACTGAGGTCTGTGGAGTGAGACAAGCAGAACCAGTGTGTACACATGTCTCTGTTCCCCAGTGTGGTTTGGGCCAGAAGGTGTAGTCCCCAGATGGCCTACCTAGAACTGTCAGTGTCTTTTAGCTCCCACCAAACAGCATTTCACCCTCATTCTGAATAGGGCATTTCCCCAGAAGTCAATAAATGTACCTTTTCATAAACAGAAACCTGGTTCCAGTGAAAAAAGGTTTTGCTCCAGATTGCATGATCATGCATGCACTGAATAGAGTGACATATCCAGAAGTTTCTTCAAAGGCAGAGTAATGTAAAGGATGAACCATCTGTTTCTGAAATACCCCGCCCCCCGCCCCCACCTTGCAGCTAAAGACACACTGGTTTGGGATTAGGATAGGAAGGAATGCTGATGAAGGTCATTATCCAGAGCTGGATCAGGTTTCTCTTCCCTGAATGCCTGAATAACATCTTGGCCCTACTGATGATGACTGATGCTTAATTAACTTCAAATTTGGCCTGCGGTAAGCCAGTGGTGAGCCAACCTCCTTGGACATCCTTGGGGGAAGTCAGTGACCTCTTTCAGGACACCAGGTGCCTAATCTGAGCCAAGGAAAAGAATATTTCACCTACATCAGATTATCCTGGGTCCAAAGTACAAAAAGAGGGACAGAAAATATGAGTCTCAGGCTCAGAGTCGCATAGGATCCATGGCCTCCTACAGTGGGAGTTACTTCTGATTCAGCACCTAGAAGAGATCCTTTCTTTCCAAAGTTCCTGGGACTCGGACTGTGCCTGTCCAACTTCTGGGGAAAGCAACGGCAGGATTAAGGTTTGATGTTGGCCCAAAGACTCATTTTTACAACACAACTTTTATTTACTTAAAACAGAAGCAAAATAAAAAGGCAGATTCTTTAAAAGCTTCCATTCCTCCTCTGCCTACCAAAGCAAGTGTAATTCTCTCATAGTTTGTGGCTAATCACTAACATCCTATTAATATTCACAAAGTAGAAAACTGCTCTATGTTAATGTTTTGCTTCTTTGGCAGATGGCTTCTGTCTTCTAAGGTACCCATGCTCAGTTGGTTCAGTTGTGTCTGACTCTTTGTGACCCCATGGACTACAGCCCGCTAGGCTCCTCTGTCCTCCAGGCAAGAATACTGCAGTGGGTTGCCATGCCCTCCTCCAGAGAATCTTCGCCACCCAGGGATCAAACCCACATCTCCTGTGTCTCCTGCATTCCAGACGGATTCCTTACCGCTGAGCCACTGGGGAAGCCCATCTTCTATGGTGTCTCCTGGCATAACGCGATACTGTTTATTAAGACTGGCAAGGGGATATTTGGGTTTGTCTTTCTTGTTCAGAACACTATTGATTAAAAAACATTCTCTTGACAAATATACTTCTATTTTACATTCACTTCATTCTTTCTACCAATTTTTATTGAATACAAATTGTGTGCAGGACACTTTTCTATGTCTTTGGAACTCAGCTTGTAAGAGGTGTAGGATCTAATATGGGAGGTAAGACATATATACAAATAGTCATGTACATAAATTTAAAATTATAAACAGATCATAGGAGAAATGTTCTGTTAGAATGGAAGCTTGAGTGGAAGGAGCTAAATATATCTTTCCCAAAGTTAATGAAATCCTGTATATGACTTTATGGATATTCTTCTAACGAAGACAGGTAAACTATTGGGCTGCCCACAAATGTGTAAACATTGCTAAAGTTTGCTAACCTACTGAGGATCACCGATGAACACCAGCTGCCAACAGCTACCCAAACTGTTAGTCTCTCTGTGATGGCACATAGGTTGCCTCCTTTATACCCACTGACACTCCCATTTTTCTTCTCTGGTACTCCTTTTTTTCACATGTGTGAAAAGATACAGTCTCCTTAAACCCTCCATCTCATTTGGACTTTAACAAGTCCAAAGAAGCCACAAAAGGGCAAAGTTTGTTTAGGAGAATGCTTCAGGCTCTTTTAAGGAGTTTAGATCCAATAAACAGTGAACGTCTAAGCCTCTAGTCACTTAATTAATTCCCTTCTTACCCAAGCGTGTTGAATAACCATTGGATAGTTTGGCTTACTGTGTCATTTTACAGTGTCTGTGATATCCATAAGGGTTGTGAATGAGAGAAGGAGGAGAAGAAGGGGGAGGGGAGGAAGAACTGGAGGGGGAGAAGGGAGGAGGGAGTTGTACTGGGGTGGGAAAAAGGAGGAGAAAAGAGAGGCAGAAGTTTCTCTGTTGGCAGAGAGACAGATGTCTTTTAAAATGTTGCTCTCTGTACCAGGCTTTGGTGTCTAACAGTGCTGTGATAGTTCAATGTTTTCCCTCCTTGAAACATTCCCTCGTAACAAAATGTTCTAAGAAGCAGGGGACTGAACAGACTCAAGTTCAGCTTTTACAATGTCTTGGTCTTTTAACAAATTTCCCTGTTGAATGGCTTTAACTCGAAAAGTTGTTATCACTTCCCACACATTACCTTGCAGCTATCACTTCCCACACATTACCTTGCTTCCTGGCTCTAGAAGAGATGTAATCCAGGCTGATCTCATCAGTGTGGTGGGTGGTTGGGCGGGGGGCAGGGGGTTTACACAGATGTGGGACTGGGGGGCAGAGAGGGGATAAGTGCAGGAGAATGGCAAGGATCTTGTTATACTTTTGGCCACTCTGCCTTTGACTCTGAATCTCTCCTGGCATTAAGAGGCTCGGATGACTCCTGACTGCTACTGCAGGAAGGCTGACTGCTCTTCTGTCTCTCTACCCTTGCCCGACTGATCTTTCAGCTTAAAGTGCCTACCAGGAAGTTCTGAGGTAAAGAAATATATTTAACTCTGCTTCCCAAACCTGCTGGACCATGAGACTCTTCTTTTGTGTGACATCTATAAAACAGTTTTGTAGGTATCTATGGTCGTTTTCTTTGGAACACATTTTGGGAAATTCTGGCATCACTTAATTCCCTGTGCTTCCTTTAGCACACAGATACTTATGCAGAAACTAAATCTGGAGTTAAAATGAAACAGAAACAGAGTTACAAGTCAATGACCAGGTACACAGACCACTTAATGTTCAGAACATAGAATCCAGGATCAGGACATCTGCTATACCAGGTGTCCTGTTTTACCTTGCTGTGCTGTGCTTAGTCGCTCAGTCAAGTCCGACTCTTTGCGACCCCATGGACTGTAGCCCCCCAGGCTCCTCTGTCCATGGGGTTTCTCCAGGCAAGAATACTGGAGAGGGTTGTTGCCATGAGCTCCTCCAGGGGATCTTCCCAGCCCAGGGATCAAACCTGGGTCTCCCACATTGCAGGTGGATTCTTTACCATCTGAGCCACCAGGGAAGCCCAAGAATATTGGAGTGGGTAGCTGATCCCTTCTCCAGGGGAACTTCCCATCCCAGGAATCGAACCGGGGTCTCCAGCACTGCAGGCAGATTCTTTACCCACTGAGCTACCGGGCAAGCCCCCTGTTTTACCTCAGGTATGAATGACTCAGAGAGTGGTTTTCGGCAATTCATATCATCTCCATATTGTTTCTATACTCAAGTCACTTGTATTTAAGATGGAATGTCCGTGTACCTTAGTAAAACAGGAATGCGTTAATTCACTCATTCAACAGTTACTGAGTGACAACCATGTGCCAGACACTGTGTTAAGAACTGGGAATACAAAATGTTCTACTCCTCAAGGACTCTTAGCCAAGAGGGAGAAAGTGTTAGGTATAGAAAATGTTGTGAGTAAACTACTAGAAGAAGGATGCCTGAGTAACTGATTCTGGGCAAGGTATGGAAGGAAGGTGCCACAGACTTAAGCAAGGTCTTGAAGGATGAATGTCAAGATAATTTGCTGGGTTAAGAGGAAAGAAGGACATTTCAGGGACAGGGATTGTTACGTGTAGGACTGGATAGTCACTGGATGCACAAGGAAACTAATTTAGCAATAAACTCACTTGGAAGTGTCACTGGAAAATATAAAAAGGTATTTCTACCTAGTTAGAATTACTATTTAGAGATTTGTTTTCTATAAAACTATCAAAAGAGGGTCTCTGGGCTGGGCATCAACTTACTGCAACCATAGAGCTAGGTCTTTCAGCACTTTTCTTGGTAACAAAGCATTATTCCCGGCTCTATGTGAAGCAAACACTTACTATATGCTCTCCAAGAAAGAATAAAGATGAAGAATGGGAACACGGGATTAGGAAAAAGTGGAAGCAAAGACGGAACACCATGGGCAGCCATAGTTGTTCCAACCTGGTGCATCTGATTCAGCCTCCAGTATAGGATTTTATAAATGCACAGCTGCTGATGTCACGCCCATGGCAAAAACTCTTCAGGGGCACCAGCCATGATACCGGGTGCTGGAAAGGGAAGATGAAATGTGCATTCTTTGACACCTATGATCAGAGTGTAAACTGGAAGAGAAGTTTTTAGAAGTTTGGTAATGAGTCTAAAACGTTCATACTGTTGATTCATATCTCTCTTGATATTGATCACAAGAACATTGCAAAACCTAAGTTCATACAGATATGAATATTGTGGCATCAGTTATTATAGTGAAACGTCTCCCTCTCCCATTTCTAGGTTTATGAAAATGGTAAATTATATGGTATCATACTATAGAACTATTATAATGCTTACATTTAAATAACACTAAATATGTATATGTTATAATTTTAAGTGTGAAGGCAGAATGTAAACTTTTACAGCATGTTCTCAACTATGTAAGAACGTGCATAGAAGACAACAAATTCCCCCAAAATCTTAACAGTTGTGGGTTCTGGGTCATTAGATTAAAAATGATTATTTTCTACTTGATGCTTTCCTAGTTATTCTGCATTTTCTAAGTATATATTACTATTTCAATTTAAAAGTCATTTTAAAATGCCTATCAACTACCATTTATACTTGGAAAGATGTAAGTTTCCTCACCTGATGCCCAAGACCCACCCCCATCTGGCGAAAGGCTGCCTCCACAGTGTTTTCCTGACATCACAGGGCAAGTTCCTGCTGCAGACACACACAGCAACATGAAGCTCCCCCAGGAACCTCACTGTTCCCCTCTCTTCTGTGCTTCTACCTCTGCTGTATCCCTGCTTGAAACACTCTCTTTCATTTTTACCTGCCCATCCAGACTTGGCTCGAGTGCCATCCACTTCAAGAAGCCTCCTGGACCTCCATGCCTGCAGTCAGATTTAGATATTCCTCCTCAGATTTTCCCAGGTAGACATATATGGTCAAAGGAAGAACAGGGTGCTTGTTGTATTGCTGTGGGCAAGAGATGGCTGCAGTGATCAGATTTATGTTGAACAGAGAAGGAGATGATGGACTAGGCAAAAAGGGAAAAGGCACGTGAGAGACTGGATGAGCTCCAGGGGCGGGAGTTCTAAGATGGCTGGGAGGACGTGTTGCAAGTGGGGCTAGTATGACACGTTCAGTGGTGGCAGCTGAGGGACAGGGTTCTGATGGAGATCAGAGTCAAGGAGAAAAGAGGCTAGGTCAGTGGCTCCTCAACTTTGCTGCATGTGAGAATTACCTGGGGGGTGGTGGTATTTAAAAATAATGATGCCGAGGTTGCCCCTATACCAGTTAAATCAAAATGTGTGGACCTCCTACTGTATAGCACAGGGAACTATATTCAGTATCTTGTAATAACCTCTAATGGAAAAGAATCTGAATATATCTGTATACGTATATAATGAATAACGGAATCACTCTGCTGTATACCTGAAACATGGTGAATCAACTAAACTTCAATGAAAAATAAAGTGTGAGCCTGGAGCCAGGCATCAGTATTTCCTTTTAAAGATCCTCAGGTGATTCCAAAATGCAAACAGTTTGGGAATCCCTGGGCCAGGTTACTGGGTAGATCATTCCCATGGGCCAGTGATTCTCAGAGTGTGGTTGTTTCCAGGGGAGGCCGAGCGGCAGCACCAGCCTCACCTGGAAACTTGTTAGAAGCGGAAATCCTCAGGCCTCACCCAGACCGACTGAATCAGAAACTCAAGGGGCTGGGCTGGGCGGTCTGTGTTCTAACAAGCCCTCTGGAAGAGTCTGAGGCACACTCAAGTTGGAGAACTCGAGCCTCAGGCAATAAAACTGCCCCAAACATACGCTGGAGTTGGCATGAAGAAAAATGTAAACAAGTTACTTCCTGACTGCTTTGATCCACAGCTTCCTCACCCTGAAAAGAAGTTAGGAATAATAATACTGACCTCAAAGAGTGGTTATGAGATTCAGTGGCAGGGGTGTAGGTGAAAGCGCCTGGCACAGAGCGGGCTCCAAAAATATTATCAGTTTTGCTTTCCTTTATGTCACATTCACCCTCCCAACTCCCAACTCTGTGTACCTCAGAGCTGTGTACGAGAGTCTACACCATCATGTTCAGGGTAAAACACATTTAACAATCTGCAGGGTTCCTCATGGTTTCACACGTCCACACAAATGCCATAATTCCAGTTGAGCTTTAGATGAACTGGGAGTCCTGCTCCAGCTGTATTTCCTCCTTTAAACTCTTCCCTGACTCTGCTCCTTTTCCCACTTCGTCGATCTCAACAGTCCCATTTTGCTTTTCTATCTTGAGACCTGCGTGCAGGTGGGAGGAGGGGCTGGAGCTCAGTACTGACAGGCAGAGGCTAGGAGGGTGCTCATATTTGAGGAGCACATCTTCTTTCTTCAAACTCTCTGGAAGCCCAAGGGACAACGTCTTAGTTCTCAGTGAGGTGTGCGAGGTCCCCCGCTATCTGTCCCTGTTCCCAGCACAGGAATGCCTCTGCCTGGAGAACTCATACTTACCCTCCTGTGTTACCCCAGGCAGCGTGCCTTTTCCCCTCTCCTGTGCTCAGTGGATCTCGCCCAACAACAACTGTCTCTGTACACATCACTCTCCCAAGCCCACTGAGAGACGAAGGCTGGGAGATAATATTCTTATTTTGTTTATGTTTGAATCCTTAGCAGCCATCCCAGGCCTTGGCATACAGAAGTGAAGTCGCTCAGTCATGTCCGACTCTTTGCGACCCCATGGACTGTAGCCTACCAGGCTCCTCCATCCATGGGATTTTCCAGGCAACAGTACTGGAGTGGGTCACCATTTCCTTCTCCAGGAGATCGTCCCGACCCAGGGATTGAACCCGGGTCTCCTGCATTGTAGGCAGACGCTTTACCATCTGAGCCACCCCCTCTAAATGCTTGTTAAATAAATTGAATAAACGACATGCTTTGGTGCCAAAGACTTTGACATGTTTAGCTTGAAACAGGAAAAAGATGGTGATTAATGATAATGATAAAACAATTTGCCTGGATGGAAACTGGGTAACATGCTCTCCATGCATCAACCCATTTAATCTGCATACAGTGATGGCCCAGTCTGGTTTTCACCTCTCTTCTTTAATGAATAATTTTTATGTTCATTCTCATCTTGGCTGCTGGTTCACACTGATGAAAATTTCGTCCTTTAAGATGTGAGGGATATGTGGGTGTCATGATCTGGGCTCCTTGCTTGTGGGGCCCTGGAGAAGCATGGGAGATCTAGCAAGGCTTAGCAGGATGCCTTGCTACTGTCAATCCCACTGCCAACCCACTTTCCCCTTCCATCAGCACGAAGGTCTGAGGACTGCCATGGACCACCCTGGGAATCAAGCAATCCTCAGTGGAGGTGCTGAAACTCTGAGTATGTGATGGCACCCAGAGGATTTCTGAAACATCGCATCCCGGTGGTGGGGAAGGCTGCCCATACCCTGTGGTGGCTGTGTGATGTAATAAACTGGTGGGCTCTGCCCCCTTACGTAGGTTCCAGCAGCACCGGTGGACTGAGTTGCTAGGGCTCCAGCCCAAAGTAAGGATGGACACGGGTCGATTCAGTGGGCAACATGCATCAGCTAACGCGGATCTGAAGCTCTGACGGACAGATCTGTGTGTCTGATTAATTCAAAATGCAGAAATGCGTCACTACTACGTGTGTGGCCTCTGACAGACAAATATGAAGTCTCAGGATAAAGGCTGAGACACAAGTTCTTGAGTTCGGGGCTAACAGCCTGATGGCTGTGTCCATATAGGGCAGGGTGTTTGTTTTCTGAGTCTGTTCTTTTGCTTGGGGTGCCGCAGGCTGAATGGCTTAAACAACACACATCTAGTCTTTCATGGTTCTAGAGGCTGGAAGGTCAAGGTGAAGTTACACCTTGCAAGGTTGGCTTCTTCTGAAGCCCCTGTCCTTGATTTGCACATGGCCAGCCCCCACCCCTGGCTGCCTCTTCATGTGGCCCTTCCTCTGTGCACCCCCAGGGCCTCTCTCTGTGCCCAAATGTTGTCTTCTTATAAGGACACCAATCAGATGGGAGTAGGGCCCTAACTGCCCATTTAAACTGAATCACCTTTTTAAACTATCTCCAAATACAACCATGTTCCAGGGTACTGGGAATCAGGGCTTCAACATATGAACAAAATTCCCCCCACGATGTCCCTGCCCATAAGAGGGACAATAATAAAACCTGTATCATGGGTTATTTTGAAGACTAGAGAAAGAAAGAATGTGCAGGTGTGCAGTAAAACAGCAACTAGAAATGTCCCTTATCACTTGGTTACTGAGACACCCATGTGCATGGGGAGGGCGGGTGTGCTATCTTCTCACTCTCCCTAGAAGGAAGGGATGTAACCCTGCCCTGCCTTGCGGTTCAGCCCCCACCGTCTAGAAGGTGAGTGGTAGCTGGCAAGCTCCACCCACCAAGACTGTGTCCCCTCCCCCTTGGGCTCCCCTCCTGCTACCAAATTTCCATGGAGATAGGCCACACACCCTAGGAAGCTCAGGAACACTGAGCCCCGCAGACCTGGGCACAGATCAGCCCACCTAAGCTGCCCACTGGCTCTGGTCTGTGAAGAAGAAAGGCTGCTTCCAACTAGAGAGCTTCAAAGCTGGCTTTGAAGCATGGCAGCCTGAAAATGGCCTGGGGGTGGGGAGACGAAGATGGAGGGGACTTTAAGGCTTCCCTGGTCACACAAAGGTGAGTAAGTAAAGAAGGCTGTCAGTTACCTGCCATGTTCCCACTTGGTCTTTCACAGCACCAGGCCTCAGGTATCCCAATCATAATTTATCTGAAGAGTAATCTGTGACCTGTGCTTTCCCTAGAGATTCTAAGTCAGACCCAGCATAAAGGAAGAGGGGCCCCATGCCGGCAAATGGAATAGGTAAGGGGCTCACCCCTTGGCCTAGAGAAGGAAATGGCAACCCATTGCGGCATTCTTGCCTGGAGAATCCCATGGACAGAAGAGCCTGGTGGGCTACAGTCCATGAGTCTTAAGAGTCGGACACAACTGAGTGACTCTATGTCATGTCACCCCGGCCTTCTATACACCCAGGGTGAAGAACATGCCACTGGGCCAAAGTGTGGCACGCAGAGCGTGGGCTTGAGGCAGATTCGGCGCTCACTAGTTCTATCACTTTGGGATAAGTCACTTAGCTCCTCCAAGTCTTCTTATCAGGAAAATGTAGATCTAATAACCACTTTGGCAGGACTGCTGTAAGGTTTAGACGTGATGCCATCCAGGGCCTGCACAGAGAGCATGAAGAAGGCCCTCAGAAAACAGGGGCTCATTACTGTGACTTTAGGTTTCTTTAGAAATGGATGTCCTGGAAACTGCCTTTGCTGCGTAGTAAGTGTGTGGCCTTTTGCAGATGGTAATTAATGTAACCCAGAGAAGATAGTTCAGGAGGAGATGGAGGGGGAGGAGGGGAGCCAGAGGAGGAGATGGGAGGGTAGGAAAAGGAGGAGAAGGGTGCTGAGGGAGAGAGGTGCAGAAATACTGTGACCTTGAGATTTTAGGGTGACTATCCTTCTGGCAAGAGAAGCATCCCTATTTCAACTTCTTTTATTTTAAGACAGGGAGGTTTTTACTTGTAAATGAGTTTCTAACTTCCTTTCCTTCCCCGTGCGTGCGTGCGTGTGCGTGCGTGCGTGCGTGCGTGTGTGTGTGTGTGTGAGTGAGTGAGAGAGATACAATTTCACAACGGTTCAGGTGACTGTCCCTTGCTTCTGGGCTGAGCAATTGGATGCAGAGCCTTTCAGTCACGGCTCTGTAACGCCTGGTGCAGCCAGGCACCCCTCCTGATGAGCATTTCCTTGATGCCCTCGTCACACTGGCTGGCAGGTGTCGTCCACTCCCAGAAGTCTGTAAAGCACCATCAGGAGCAGGGCTGCAAGGTGGAAGGGAGAGGAGATGCCCTGCAGGCAGGGCTGGTTTTCTGCCTCAGCTCTGGCTGTCTAGTTGTGTGACCTTGGGCCAGTCACTTTTCTTCTCTGGGCCTCTGTTCCCTTGATCAGAGGCAAGGATATTCTATCCTGAGTGTTAGTTTGAGCTCTTCTAACAAAGGTGGAGGCTGGGGTTTCTGGTCGGCTGGGTCAAGAGCAGGCCGGCAGCAGGCCTTGCTATTTCTCACACTGTGCAGAAGACAGAACATTCTGTGCAGCTCTACACGGAGACAAGAGGAAGAGCGAGTGTGGACCCACAGTGGCCTTTGTCACTGGCTCCTAAAAGCCTGTTTGTGCGGTGGGGCGGGGCGGGGGGACAGGGCCTCCATTCTGCGTGGCGTTCCCTTCTCGGGTTTAGCTGGGCTCTGATGAAGGCTCTGTACATTGGGGGAGGGGGCTCCTTATACCCTCCATGCCTCTGGGCAGGTGCTTCAGAAGGGGAGGGCAGAGTGCTGGTGGAGTTGTGTGGTGGGAGATTTCTCCAGAAGAAAGGGTCTCCCCACGTGGCTCTGAGGTGAGGGTCTGACATCATCGTGGCGGCAAGAAAGACCAAGAGTGAGATGTCTTTTAAGGCTTGGGAGGTGGTCAAACTACAGGAATCTTGAGCTGGTGCTTCCAATGACAACAGGAAGGAAAGGACCAGTACTGGCTACAGACTCTAAAGCAGGCCTAGAGCTTTATAAACATTACTGTTTTTAATCCTTGTGGCAACTCTGTTGGGTAGAAACTATTATCCCAACATTAAAAAAATAAAAACTTGAGGCTCAGAGAGGTTGAAAAACTCACCTAATGTCACAGAGCTGGCATATGGTAAAGCTGGAATTCAAACCAAGGCCTGTCTGACATAAAAAACAAGCTTCTAAATAAAGGATGCAAAGCAGAGACCAAATGTCTTGGCAGGCTGGAGTGTCTGATGGCAGGGAAGGGGGTGTGTAGTGGGGTAAGCCCCTCCCTGGCTGCTCTCGGGGGAGATTTCTTGGCAACACAGTCTTGTTAAACAGAATGCCGAAGCTGAAATCCTAATTGGTGTGTGACCTGGCATTACTATGCCCATTGAGCTCAAGAAGCTTCAACTCCACATTCAGTGTCTGTAACAGAATAAATCAGTTAGTGGAGATTTTCCAGTTCAAGCCCGAGGCATGACACACACAAGGTGCATTACAGAGAACAACACCTACTGAACTAATCACAGCTCAGAGGGACTCACGTACCTAGAAGGGCAGAGCTAGAGGAGAGCTGTGACTCTCTGGCTGTTGGGTCAAGACCAACCAGAAATGTGGATGGTGGGAGAGGGTATTGTGGCATGGAAGGAAAGAATACCAGGTTTGGTATACTTGGACGTGGCTCTAGTCCCAGATTCACCAATTAGTGAGGCCTTGGACAGGTCAATTAATCTCGCTGGGCCTCATTTTTCTAATTATAAAGTGTCTCTCAGGGGTGCTGTAAGGGATGAAAAAGAGACGATGAATGCAGAATATTTCTAGTAGCATTGAGTGCTGATTTCAAGTAGGTGCTTAACAAGTGTTGGATGAACTGTCCTGAAAATGGGAAGAACTGGGTGCTGGCTGCAGGTGGAAGACACAGGGCCCTGCTTAAGACATCCATTCTACCAACAGCAGCCACTGGGAATGGGGAGGGCTCTGAAGTGGAGGAAGACAGGAGAAGGCTGAGTTTGTGGGCAGAAGAGGCTGGGACTCTGTTGGGTAGTGTTCCCTTTGTTTGTCTCTCAGTTCCTGTTGACTTTTATCCATTTTTCCTCTCGTGCCACTGACTCTCATTCAAGGCCTTAGACCTGTGAGCCTGTGCTCAGCACCAGCCTCCTAACTGAACCTCTTGCTGCCAGTTCCGTTCCCTTTCTTCCAGTATTTAATGCGTGCTGCTCTCTCATCCTATTGCTCCTGGCTTAGAATGCTTCATCTCTTCCCGTTAGTCAAAGGATCACATATTCAAGGGCACATTATTCAAAGGCCTTTACCAGTCTTCCCTTTGCTATTTCTAGGTGCTAGGTGCTAATGCCCTAGCTCATGTGCCTCTTCTCTCATTCCATCTTTTCAAATCCATTCCAGCTTCAAGTATTGGCACACATACCTTCTACCTTGTTCATTCATTCAGTCCTACATCAAATATTTATTGATTGCCTCCAAGGTCCCTGGCACAGTGCTGGGCAGCTGGGGACTGAGTTCCTAAGGAATGTTGCTCCTATTCTTACCCACCCCCACTCCAATGATACTGTTTCAGCCGATCATGCCAGTGGTAACTTGATGGTTCTACATGCATTTTTTTACATTAGATTGGGAAGTATTGGAAGTCAGGTCCACGTCATCATGCTGACACCCTCTACGGCATCTGGAGCATTCAGTACTTGAAGGCAGGTTGGCATCTGGTTCTATTGGGTATTGTCTTCATTCTTGGGACAGTCACTTAACCTCATTAGCTTCAGCCATAAAATGGATTAAGAAATTAAACAGGCAACAGCTTGGCTCATAAATATGTGCTCAGTAAATAACAGCCTAATACACATATTTATTGATTAATGAAGAAGATAAAGAACTTCTCACATGCCTTAGACATAGATCAAGAAGCATAGGTTATGCAAAATGTGTGGCCAGCATGGAGTCTTGCTGTGGGTTGAGTCTTAGGAGGTGCCAGGTATTAAAGCTGCTACAGGGGAACAGGAGCTGGTATGTGGGTCAAGATGGGGCAAGCAGAAGAGGGAAAAATCTACAATGTCTAGGCCTGCCAGAGAGCCGGTCTAGAAATTTCTTCTGCAAGTGAAAAATGAAAGGTTCTTTCGTTCTATTTTGAGCCGCAAATCTCCAAAGGCAGGAATTCAGTTGGAGTTTAACTCCAACTTGAACCTGTGTGAGCAAGTTTCCCTCTGGAGAAGGGGAACAGCCTCTGGAGGCCCAATTCTGCCTCCCCTGCCCCTCCCAGTCTTGGCAGGGAGTGGGTGGGAGGAGACACAGCTGGAGGCAGAGTTCTCTTGATTCACAAGTCAGCTGGGAAAGAAAGAGGAATTGCTTCACTCGAATTTCTAGTAAATGCGGGTTGGGTCAGGGACTGGCAGAAGTGGGGAGGATGGGATGGGTTCTCTGGTGTGTGTAGAAGCAATTCCATGTTTGAAAGACTAGAACTTGGGCTCTAGTCCCTGGTCCACCAACTTGTGTCACCCTGAATGGGCCAAGTAACCTCCCTGGGCCGTATTTTTCTACTCTGGAAATTTCTTCTTGGCATTCTCAGCGGGGGCAGCCGGGCCCACCAGTGCAGTACTTCTCAATCTGGAGCAAGCAAACACCACCAGGGGATCTTGCTGACAGGCAGACTTGGCTTCGGGAGGTCTGGCCTATATTCTGACACTCTCAGGTGATGCCTTTGATGCTGGCTGTGGACCACATGAGGTCCCAGTGCAGGGCTGGGCAAACCACAGTTGGAGGGCCAGACCCAGCCCGCTGCTTGTTTGTGTAAATAAAGTTGGACTGGAACCCAGCCACGCCCGTTCGCCTGCGTGTTGTCTATGACCACTTTCCTGCTAAGTGGTTGGAGGAAAGCAGTTGTACCTGAGATGGTATGGCCCACAAGACCTAACTATTTTAATAGTTACTATGTGGTCTTTTATAGGAGAAATTTGCAACCTCTGCTCTAGAGCACAGAAGGCAGGCCTGTGTGAACTAAAAGACTGGCATTTCAGTCCGGGTTTGGTCAAGCCAGCTACTTCACCTTGCTGGTTCTCACTCTCTTTCTAGAGGAAAGGACCTCTAAATTTCTAAAGAGACCTGTGATTCTGGGATTTCAATACTACATAGGAAACATTATAGCTTCTACGGGCATCTGAGAATCAGGTTGTATGGCTTTTATTTGGAAGCTGTGAAAACACACCTGGATAACCCGCAGAGTCCAGCAGACAGCCTTGACAGGAGCAGAGGGGCTGCGCAACATAGAGGCAGCTGAAAATACACAGGGGCTCAGAGAGAGGACCAGTAAAGATGGAAGGGGACCTCCTGGCCTCCTGTACAGGCTGACGCCAGCACACAGGCCCTGGAACACTGCTCACGAGCATCACACACACGTGTTCCATCCCATCAAACACAATTCCCTATCTTACCACTCCGGGTGCTCCTGGCCCTGGGAGCTCCTGGTCAACCAATGTTAATTAGCTCTTTCGAGGTCTCAGAGACCATGCCAGGCATAGGCAAGTAGAAGGAACTATGACATCTAGAACTGTGAGCTCACAGTTGGGTGGGAGAGACACCATCTGAGTTAATAATTACAGGACAGTTTCATGAGCAAACCACAGGGGAAATGCTTGACTCTGGGTCCCTACCTTGGGCAACAGGTGACGCTGTCAGCACGGCAGGGAACGTGGGGGTGGGTAGTGGGCGATAGGAGAGGAGGGAGGATATGTAAAGAGGGCGAAGACAATGCCTTGGGCTTTGTTGATTCCAATGTGGGTGCCTGAAGGACTGAGTGACAAAGCTGATTTTCTGTGGAAAGCAGAGCAGGGTCACTCTGCAGGCCTGCCACTGTCACAAGGAATGACTAGTATGTTGCCATGGTTACTTCCCAGCACTGAGGGACATCCCAGTGCACATCTAAGTATCTCCAGGCTCTTAGGGGGTCACTCTCCTTGCTCTGTCTCAGCCCTGAGGTGAGACCTTGGCCAGAGAGACCTCTGCAAAATGCATGCTTTTTAGGAACATTTCTATTTTTCAACTTGAATGAGCATTAAGAAGCTGGTGATTGCTCACTATGACTGTCTTTCTGGTCAGGTCTCCACCAAATAGGAAAATTGGGAACCTACAGCCCTGGACAGCTCTTGAACCCAACTGGCTACTTTCTGTTCTGGGGTCATACAAGTGAGGAAGGAGCCCCAAGAAGCAATGAACTCATGTGCTCGTGATTATCGTGTTGTCTCACTGAACTGTGGCTCTCCACCTGGGATGGTGGATCTGTCATGTCTAGTTGGGGTCCCTTTCCCTTGTTTTGGGATTAAGGGTATGACCCATACAACTAGTGAAGATCTATGCGGGCACTGCGTGGGCAGACTGAATGACCTGTGCCTGCATAGTGGTGTCAACTGAGTGTGAGGCGGCGGGTTTTCCTCTTCCCAGGCAAGGCCTGGGCATCTGGGCGGCATATTTGATGACTATATGCTTTTGCCAGGAGGCTGCCTCTGTAAGTGCCTGCTAGTCGGTTTGAGTACCAAGCTAGTGAGGCATATCTGCAGCCACACCCGGCTGGCCGACTGGCATACTGGGTAGTCGTGATACTCCTTCTTAGTACTTATGACAGATTCTAATTATATACCTGTCAGTGGGACTATTTAACTGAGGCCTGGCTCCCGCAATCCCTAATGGCTGCAGGCGTTAGGCCTGGTTTTGCTCGTCACTGTGCCTGGCATTTGGCCGGTGCTTCGTATGTGTGTGTTGAATAAATGACAGAAAGCCTGTCCCCAATGCTGGGAAACTGACTCAAACTGTATATCCTACCAATGGTGTCTGTCTCCCTGTCTTTACAAGGAATTGAAAAAATTATTACCTAATGAGACTCCAGGCAGATTTATGCCCTCACTGCTTAGAAACTCGTCTAGGACACTCTGGTGGCAGTTCAAATGGGATTGACTAAGAAATCACTGAGGGGAAGGTGACCTTAATATTGAATAACCAGAGGGGCCAGCTGTGGTTGACATAGCCTCAAGGCTACTACTGGCTCCAGACTGAAGGCTGGACGGGGACAGATATGAAGCTCAGAGAAGAGTCTGAGAACATGTGTAGGAAGTCTCTGCATTCACATCCAGGGTGGTGCCAGACAGAAGCAGTGGCAGTTTCCAGGGCTTTACTCTCTAGCCTCTAGCCTGATAAGGACTGATGCAATCTTGTGCCGTGCATACCCTTGGTGCTTCAAGATTTGGCACGGTTCCCCTTACCTTGCTTCAGCAGACAGCTTGCTCAGGTGGAACCCCCACACTGGCAGCAACAGCCAAACACATTAGGTACAGTGCCAACAAGTAACCTTTGTTAGAGTTATGGGTTGCTCTAGACCAAATTTCTGAAGCAGAGATCAAGAGAGTGAAATTCTAAATTTGGTCATTTTCTTACATACCAAATACTTATCATTTAATTCTTCTGATCACTATTGATCAAGTGCTTACTATGTTCTAGGCATTCTGATAAGTATTCTAAGTGGATGATCTCATTTAACCCTCAAAACAAGGTGGCTATGCTGAGGGAGAGAGATTATACCAGGTTCCATTTTGCAAGGGTTGACATGGAGGCTTGGAGAGGTTCAATGACTCAACCAACGTCACATGGCTGGTGGTGGGGAGGCCTAGGTCTTTCAAGTTCTAGTTAAATGGTTAGGCTCTTACTCCACACTGACTCTCAGCTATAAGTCCTCTAGGCTACGGGTCGGGAAGATCCCCTGGAGAAGGAAATGGCAACCCACTCCAGTATTGCCTGGAAAATCCCATGGACAGAGGAGCCTGGTGGGCTACAGACGATGGGGTCGCAAAGAGTTGGATACGACTGAGTGACTTCACTTTCACTTTTTCAGGCATATCTTACCAACTGAGTTTCTAATGGTTTCATAAAATGAAATTCTCAGTTTCACAAATACTTGCATTAAACAGTTTATAAGACGATTTTTCTCTAACATTTTTCATGGAGGGTCTGTTCCTGTCCAGCTCCAGAATCTACTGCCCACTGTGCTCACAGACCAAAGGCAAGATTCCTTTCTCTCTCTCTACCTCCTTCTGACAAGCATTTCTATAGAAATGGGCCAGGTAGAATGTTAGTCTTTGAAGGGGACACAAAGGTGAAGAACACGTGCTCCCTATTTTCCAGGTGCTGGCAAGAGAAAGATACGATGAGGATACACATGCCTACGAGAAAAGGCCACCTATAACCAGTGTGCTGTCAAGACAAAAGGCAAAATTAAGTGCTCTAGGAACTCAGAGGCCAGATTCACTTCTGGGGGTGCCACTATAGGCACCAGGAAGCAGATGGCCCTTGCGGTAGGTCTTGCAGGAGGAGCAGAATTTCAACCAAGTGTTTGTTTGGATTGGATCATAAATACTTCCTGTTTCCTGAGTGTCTCTGGCTTGTGCAGTGCACATAGTAGGTTCTCAAATAAATGTTCTAGGTGGACACTAACCACTTGGGGCCAGGCTAGGAATCATGAACTTTGTTCTGCTGCAACCACTGGACATAAATTGTGTAGGTCCTGCCACTTCTCTGGGCCTCTGTTTTTCTCAACTATGAAATAGTGACATGGTGGGGAGTGGGTATACCCTTACTCATGGGTTTCTGGTTAGGACTAGATTAAGTCAATATATGCAAAACTAGCTACAAAATACCATCTGTCACTATTCTTATTGGTATTACAAACACTAAAAAGGATGAATGCTGTGGACTGCTCAATTATCCAACAACTTTTTTTCTTTTCTTTTGACTAACTCTATTGGGTCAGGCACTGGGGATACAAAAATTAAAATCATCTAGCCTCCATCCTTGAAAAGTCTGGAAAAGAGGCAGTAGGTACAATTGATGGTATGAGTTTAATGTACTAGGGCAAAGGGGAGGCTGGAGTTTGGCAGGATCTCTACTGTTTCTTAGTGACAGTATGGGTAGGTGGCAAGGCTAGAGATAAGAACTTCACAATCAGAAATTTGGCTGTTAGTACCAATTTAAAACAGAAAGATGAGGAGAAAATTTTCTTACAGCTTGAGGTTATACTATGTTCCAGGTACTCTGACATCCATCAGGATAACAAGCTAGATGTTATTATGCCAATTTTACAGATAAGGAAGCTGAGACTCAGAAAGGTTGGGTGACTTTCCAAGGTTTATAAGATTATAAAGTATAAAGCCTAAATTTAAACCCAGGTCATTCAACTTCAAGCTTGGTGCTTTTCCCAGGACCCCTTCTTGCTTTCTAATCAGCCAACGGTTGTATAGAACTCATTCCATGCTAATCTTTTTTTTTTTTAATTGAAAAACATTTTTTGGGGGGCTACACTGCAGGGCATATGTGATCTTAGTTCCCCAACCAGGGATCAAACCTGAAACCCCCGCACTGGAAACACAGAATCTTAACCAGTGGACCACCAGGGACATCCCCACCAGGGACATCCCCATGTTAATCCTGATTGATCTTTTTTGGATTGCTTTTCCTAGAAGAAAGACTGACCCATGATGAGATTTGACAGTAACCTTTTCTGTTGTCATTTCCTTTAACATTTCCTATGATAAACCCCTTCCCTCCCACTAATTTCTCCTGTCTCCTCCTTGACCCTAAAGCCCAGTAAAATTGCCAAAGAGTAACAAATCCCGACAAATGATGAACGGTGCAGAGAGAGAGATCCCTACCTTCTCAGCCACTGGCCTGTAAGGTGTGAGACAAAACACACTGGAAAAAGAAACCTGCCATATAATTCTGTTCAAGGAATCCATTGGACCAAAACCTGGCCATGCCATAATTCTGCAGCTGCAGCTCTGTAAGGAACCTGTGCGCTACGGGAACCCATACAACTGTCAGATTTGCCTGTGTTATACAGATAATGAAAATTGAAACCCAAGAAGGTGAGTGAACTTGCCAGCATCACACACTAGTGAGAGGCAGAGACTGCACAGGAACCCAGAATTCTCAACATCAGGCCAGTGCTTTTCCACTAAAATGGGTCACCTCCTTAGCTTTTCCTCAGTAACATCTCATCTTTTTTTAAAAAATTTATTTATTTTAATTGGAGGTTAATTACTTTACAATATTGTATTGGTTTTGCCATACATCAACATGAATCCGCCTTAAAGGAGATTATGGCCCTTTAAGAGAGCTCACTGTTGGTTGGTTCTCTGCAAAGCTAAGAAGCCAAGGCTCCCTCTTCAGCCTCTGCTCTGATCAGCTCATGACCTCATCTAAAGAACAGGAAGTAGCTTCATTTTTAGCTCTGAAAGCATATTCTTGGGGTGAGAAAGGGGGATTTGAGGAAGAGAGTTCCTGTACATGATGGTCATGAGCGATCAGCAGATATTCTTGCTTGAAGAAGGGGAAGATAAATGGTAAGACATGTAAGGAACTGACAGTTGTCCTTGAGTTCTAACCAGAACACATCCTCAGCAAGGGTGTCCCCAAGTCTCTGCCTGATATGGGTGGTGGGGTCCTGCCCTGATTCTGTTCTGCTGAGATGACAGAGTGGGGGCTGGGATGAAAGCTCCAGGGTGGGAAAGTTTGCAGGAACTTTCTACAACCTCCAATGCTTCCCCCACCCTCTGCTAGTACCCACAACTTCCCCTGCCAAGGGAGGAAGGAGGAACACATTACTCAGTTTAATAATTTATACAAATTGAAAAATTTACTGTGTGAAGGAAAAGGGACTTAAGAGGGCAGCAGAGAAAAAAAAAAATTCCCCAGTTCTCTCTTAAAAAGGACAGGTGTGACGGTGACGCCTCTTGATGACCTTGGAATATGACAATCTGATTGTCTAACAGGTAGGTCTGAAATAAGCCAGTAACCACTTTCTTGGATGGTCAGCCAAGTTTTGTTTCCTTCTACTGGAGGGATCACATCCAGTCTTAGGACTAACAGCCTCAGACATCAAAGAACCCAGACTCCGATTCCTGGACACTTGTCTGTGTCAGTGTTTCTCAAACCTGGCAGCCCATCAGATCATCTGGGGAGGCCCAGAGTCCCAGGAACCAACCCAGAGATTGATCAGGGAGACCTAGGCTGGGGCCCAGGACTTCATTTGCTATAGACAGGTGTGGTTTAGAAACCAATGATCAATCCCATCCATTCTGTTATCAAAACTTCTACATCAGATGTGGGGTTTACAGCAAAGAAACCCGAGGTGCCAAGAAGTAGGTGAATGCCAGCACCTGGATCTGAATCCATTCTCCTGCCTCCTCACCGGGGGATCTTTGCCATAGCCCTCCTCACATACGGCTTCTCCCCCAGCCCCTGGTCACCAAGTCCACTGGGGATCCCTGGGGGTGAGTGAGGCCTGTTTGTCCAATCCACAGAGGAGTCAGAGATGCCAGGAACTTTGAGTCCCATTCGGTGCATTGGTGGAAATGGCTG
The DNA here is from genome assembly GCF_042477335.2 of Ovis canadensis. NCBI lineage: Eukaryota > Metazoa > Chordata > Mammalia > Artiodactyla > Bovidae > Ovis > Ovis canadensis. The sequence continues at coordinate 204,265,457 of NC_091245.1, read as the reverse complement.
GTAAGGCGTAGGGCTGAAAGTAATTTTAAGGGCATTCTCAGAGACCTATGTTCTGTATCCTGGTGGGTAGGATGGCCTACCTGATGGCCTCTAAGGTACACTACCAAGTTGTTCCAGGCAGAAAGAAGAGTCGGCTCATGGAGGCGGCCTGCCATGTTAGAGGTGCCAGGGTGGCAGAGGCAGAGGGAGCTGAGGGGGAGTAAAAGAAGACATCTAGACCTAATGAGAGGCCAGAACATTTAGGGTCCTCGAGGCCACGTGAAGACCTTTAGATTGTAATCTTAGCCACTGCAGAATTTAGAGAAGAGTGGCACCGTCAGACATATTTGCCCATGGGCATTCTGATGAGGTGGTGAGAACAGACTGTAGAGGGTGGGGGTACAAGCAGGGAATTCAGCTGGGAGGATGTGCAGGAATCCAGGGGACAGAGGATGGTGGCTCAGACCAAGGTGGTAGGAACGCAGTGGTGAGAAGTGGGTGACTCTTAGATGTTTTTAAAAAGTAGAGCTAACAGATTTTCTGATGGGTTGGATATGAAATGTGAGATAAAAGGGAATCGAGGATGCTGCCAAGTGTTTTGGCTTAAGCAATGGGCAGGTTGGAGTTATCGTCAACTGAGATGGAGAAGGCTGTGGGTGGAGAAGGTTTGAGGGAGGGACGCTGGAGTTCAGTTTTGGACTTGCTGAATCACTCGCCCTCACGTGGTACTTAAATAAAGTCTCACTACTCAATGAGGTCATCAAGGGAGTGAGAGCAGACAGGGAGGAGAGGGTTGAGGGCCCTGCCTAGGGACCCTCCAGCATCAAGAGGTTAGAAAGAAGATGAGTAATCAGCAAAAGAGACTAATGAGAAGTAACTAGTGGGAAGAAGGGAAACCAGGAAGGTGTGGAGTCCTGGAAGGAGTGATCAGTTAGGGTCAAATGCTGCTGACAGATGAAGCAAGATCAAGGTTGAAAATTGACTACTGGATTTAGTTACTGAAGGACTGGTAATCCTGACACAAGTAGCATTTGACTCCTAACCTCATGGAGTTTCAAGGTTTGATTACTGACTGCCATTTAGGGATCGATCCCTTACTATACATTTTCTCTTCTCAATTAGGTTATAAATGATGACGCATCAGGGATGAGTCAGTGTATTGCTGGGTTCTTGTAAAGCTGCAGAACCTTCTAGAGCCTGCTGTAGACCCTAATACGGTTTGCTCACAGACCCACCTGAATATGGCTCCCACTGGGGCACTGACCCAGCACTATTTTTCTCATGCCTGGCTTACCTTGGACACAGAATTTCAGTTCCTTGGGGTCAGTGACGACCTTCCTGCTTTCCCAGATCACAGCCCGGTTCTTCTTGGTTTCTCCCCAGAGATTGGTGCCACCATACATGCTGGGAATGTTGAGAATAGCAATGCCTTCGAGGAAGATGCTGCTCAGGTCCACCCCAACCCCGTCACACTGGGGGACAGAGAAAAAAAGGTCATCTGTTAATGTCCTCATTGTATCCCAACTCAAGGTGCGGTGAGTGTGGTGGGGGCTCTCATCAAGAATGTGACAGACCCTTAGCCACCAGCCAGCCTTGGCTAAAGTTGCTCAGGTCTAATGCCTTATCCACTGCAGTGAGATGAGGGAGGTGATTTCCTGTCAGCTCTGAGGGTACAGTACAAAGCTTCAGGAACCATCTCTAGCAGGGGTCCCCAACCTCTGGGATCTAATGCTTAATGATCTGAGGCGGAGCTGAAGTAATAATAACAGAAATAAAGTACTCAATGAATGTAATGTGCTTGAATCATCCTGAAGCCACTCCTTCCTCTGTGGAAAAACTGTCTTCCACAAAACCTGTCCTTGGTGCCAAAAATGTTGGGGACCACTGATGTATAGATTTAGAAGGGCTGGTTCAGAAGACAACTGCAAACTGAGCTCCAGTCTAACTTCATTATCATCAATCCTGTCTCTCCTGCACCACTGTGAAGATATGGTGGGACATGGAGTCCAGATTCGAACAAATGACAGGAGAGTTTCATCTTACCCCTTCTCATTTAATCCCTCTTGTGAGAAGTATAAGACTTTAAGATCTGGCCGGCTTTCAGACTTTTTCTGTCTCCTGTATCTCTATCCTAAGTGCAGTTTTGGCATATGTGCTTGCTGATGTAGCAGAGTTTCTTTATCCAGTCTCCACCACCCGCATCCCGCCAGGTACAAAAGGCCAGAAGGCTTGACTCTCTCTGTCTCAGGTATCTTAATAGAAGTCAGCCTACCTTGGCATAATGCTCACCAACACAGCAAGAAATATATTAGCTCTGATCCTTGTTCTTCAGAACTGGAGGTAATTTACTTCATTTACAGAAGAGAACACTACCCAGAGAGGTAAGCTAAGTTGTCCAAGATTGCACAGTTGATAAATAACAGAGCAGGGATTCAAAGTTGGGGAACTGGACTACAAAGCCCTCTTTATCTTGCTTATTATGAGGTAGGAAAAAAGTTAGAAGCATGCAACAAAAATCTCTCTTTGAGGTTACCTACAAATCCAAACTTATAGAGATTTCTCAAAAGAGGAAGAATACAAAGGTAAGGCTTGTTGCCATTCATCCGGGCATCCTGATTTCTTTGCAGCTCCTAATTTATGGTATCTTGTCATCCCCATGACTTGTTTCCCCAGCTACAAAATGGAATAGAGTAGGCTTCTCTTGTGACCAGGAACTCCTTTCTTTATTAGGAAGTTCTGATTATTTGACAGGTCTTTTAATGTTGACCTGCTCCTTCTGTTCCTTCCTGCTTCCACCCATTGGTCCTTTTCTCCCTTCTGAAGTCAGAATGAGCTTCCTTCCTCCTCCATGGGAGCACCCACCAGGTACATGATGATATGTACACTTCATCACCATGCATATGTACTAAAACATTGCCATTGACCAGTAAGCTTTTATACACATCTCCGTTATTGCCTTCATAATAGGCATGATAATAATCTTATAAATTAGTTAATAATCTTACCAATTAGTTACTTTATAATAATCTTATAGATTAGTTACTTATTATAAATCTTATTATAGATTTATAATAATCTTATAAATTAGTTGCTAAGATTACCCTCATTTTACATTTGGGGAAACTTGCCCAAGTCACACAACTTATAAACAGAAGTTCATGGATTGACGGCAGGCTGTGGAGCCTCAGTCTTAGCCACTCCTCTCTCTCCTCTCTCTCACACCACCATCTAGTTGTGCCTCCTCTGGGTGAGTGCTCTCAGCCCTCTGGCCCCTCCTGTGGACTTGACCTGATCTACACAGACTATGCTTTGTTACTCTCCTACTCTACGAGGTCCTGGCACTAAAAACACCACCTGTGGCAGGGTCTGCTGGCACAAGCGGCAAAGGCATCAGCCCTTCCTGGGGCTGGAACCCCCCAGTACTATCATGGCCCAGAAATGAGACTATGGGGAGCCCATGTACGGGCTCAATATGTCCGCCATGATCAATATCCTTACTGTCATGTATGATCAAAGTTGCATTAGCTCTTTTGTGAGCAGCTACATGATGGCTGAATCACTTCACCTTGAATGGGAGGTCATCTCAGGCACTCAGATCCTGATTCCATCATCTACTTCTCAGCCTACTCGTCTTCATCCTGAACTCGTGTACGTATTTTTAAATAACTTAGACATAGGGTTTTATACTTATTTCATCTGGCTTTCAGCCCAAGCTTCCTCCAGTCCATCTAGTTTATATTAAATCTTCATTCTATGACCGTATGCCATGGCTCTCTTCTCATTTGGAGACTGTCTTTAATACATGTATATAATGGGCAAAACAGGGAACAAGCCCTTTCCTTGGTCAGTTTAACACACCAGATATTGTACATTAAATGGTCCTTGGGGTATGGTTGCCTTATTAGGGATGCATTCTCTGTGTACGACTGTCACCTAGCCCACTTTTCATTACAGTGGGGAATCATGGAACTTAGAGATGACAGGGACCTAAGAGAACACGTCCTATCTTTCATCAATGAGGCCAGAGAGGTTAAGGTCACCCAACTCATAATTGTGGAGCTGGGCTAGTATCCCGGTCTGCAGACCTCAAATTTGTGCTCTTTCCACTGAAACATAAGACATTGTGCTGAGATCAAATAATATTTCCTAAATGACCACCTTACGACCTCTATCAGAAAAGGAATAAGAGAACTCATATAAAGCCAAAAATGTCTGTAAAGGGCAAATACTTAGTTAATACTTGATTCCAGAATTTTCCCAGGGATTGGGATAAAGTTTGTCAGTCTGTGCCTTCCAGAATGTATCCCTAATTTAAAAAAAAAACTGGGACATTTGTCTGTTTGCCTCTCATTGGCTGGAACCTACTCTGCTTTGTAGATTTGTCGAAGTGGTCACCAAACGACATCTATATAGGTTTGTCCAGCAACTTCGATTTAAATGTGTATGCTTTCCAAGGTCAATTAGTTCTCTATTGATCAATCTTGGGTTCTGATACCCACCTTTATCATCTATTCTTCTATTTTTTTTGTTAAAGCTACTCTCTCTCCCTCTGGAAAAGATAAAAAAGCTCTCTTGGAATGGCAAAATCCTAATGAGGTATGCTTTCCATGTTCTTTTTTTGCTTCAAACACTGTCTAAGATTCTGCTTGGCCTTCAGCTTGTCCAAAGCCAGGATCCCAGGTCTGAGTTGCCTTTGTATATTCACACTTGGGTGCATACTCACACCTTATCTGCGAGTATGTCTGATGGTGGTGCTTTAGTGACTAAGTCATGTCCTACTTTTGTGATCTCATGGACTGTAGCCTGGCAGGCTCCTCTGTCCATGGGATTTCCCATGGACAAGAATACTGGAATGGACTGCCATTCCCTTCTCCAGGGGATCTTCTCCACCCAGAGATGAAACTCCCGTCTCCTGCATAGCAGGCAGATTCTTTACCGCTGAGCCACCAGGGAAGCCCCTATGAGTATGTGTACAACCCTCCAAAAGCATGGACTCAACCCAGACCTCCTTATTGCTGTCATGGTGATTATTATTGTTTTTTTAATTAAAAACTTTTTGCTGTTTTCTTCCTGAAAGAATTAATGAACTGTTAAGAAATTTACTTTGGGATGTTTTTCATCTTTTTGTCCTTTAAACACATATTCTTATTTAGGGACTTGGGCTAGAATCCCACTGGATCAGACTTTTCACCAAACTCTCTGAAATTATCTTTGTTCAACCCAGTGCCCAGCACTGAATTCTTGCACCCTTATTGCCTCCTAGACCACTCAGACACTCTTTCTTTTGGTTGTAGTTACTTCTGCATGAGCTCAATTTAATCAATGTTGGCCAAAATCCCTCCTCCCTTCTAGAGGTAATAATAATAATATTACCAGTTATCTGATGAGAGCTTCCTTGTGCACTGTCCTGGTCCTGCCCTTACACTCTCTTGGGATGCGTACATGAACACCATGAGGGAGGAACTATTGGTACCTCCAAGTGACAGAGTCTCAGAGAGGTTAGGGTGCTGGTGTAAGGCTACACAACTTCCACTCTACAGGCTGGCAGAGCTCAGTTGCAAACCTAGGCAAGTCAGATGCCAGATTCTACTGGAGATGAAAGTCAGTGCAGCAACGTGGGACTTTTGCTGATGCTAGACTTTTCACAAAATTAAACTTCCAGCTGTTTGAATAACTGAAATCGCCCACCACTGCTCTGTCTTATAGATACTAAGAGGAGTGCCCAGCACGCCAGTGTTGGTATCAGTATTATACTTGCCTCTGTGCCAGCTTGGTGTTTTTTTTTTTTGTTTAAGTAAACTAGTTGCACAGCTCAGTCCTTGGTACCTAGTATTCCACAATGTCCCCTTTCTTCCAACTGCCGTTTTAAGTGTGCCCTATCCCCTCCACTTCTGGTCATAACAAGCTCAGAGTGTTAGTTATTAACTTGGTAAGCTATTAACCTCTCTGGAAGAGCAAACAGTCCTCACTTTGCTTTATGATAGGATGTCCCCTCCCCCACCATCTCACTGAGTCATAGGTGGACTGGGGAGAGTGGAGGAGGTGGGGGGAGCTCCGGGACTGCTGGCTATAGATGCCCCCACCTTCGGAATGCACCTATTTGAAAACTGAGAGGCAGTGCCTTGTCTTGGAAGGAGCATGCCTGAGCTTGGAGACAGAGATATGGGTTTAAATCTTGGCTCTGTCACTTGCCAGCTGTATGATCCTGGATCCTCCTTGGTTCCTTAACTCTTCCAGCTTTAATCTGTCATCTGTAAAATGGGGTGGGGGTAGGGAAATTGCATCTACTTAAACAGTCTGATTGGTCTCTGGAAGGCAGTAGCATTCCATAATTGTCTGCACTGTTATTACTGTTAATAATAATAATAATACCTGTGCTATGAGGCATTTTTCAGCCTGAAATCATTCTCCCACTGTCTGAGGCCTTGCTAGAAGCATTTTAATGGCCTTTTGGCCCAACTCATGCTAGTGGGAGCCTTGCCAGACCATACCTGCATGCCCATTCTCCACGCTTCTTGGCCTAGACACCACTCACTGATTTCTTTCAGAACCCCAGGGCTGCTTAGGGCTCGGGAAAGGTGGAAAGCTGCCGTGCTGGATTTGGAAACGTGGAGCCGTGGAGAGAAGTACACTGGAGGCTTAAATGGTACATAGCCCCCGGCGGGTTCCTGAGCTATATCCTCCTGCAGTTCCATGACGTCATGGGGCCCCTCCCCCTGCTCCCACGGGGGAGGGGAGAGGGGGGCTCCTGGGGAGAGCGCAGGGAGGGCGGCAGTCCCTGCGCGCACCGTTGGCCATCCCTAACCTAGCTTTGGGCCGGCAGGCTCGCCTCCGAGTCGAGGCTGCGTGCAGTGAAACCCAGGTAGTTATAGCCGGGTATGGGTTGAAACAGAGACAGTTCTTGTCCCCAGCCCCCCGGCAGCATGCACGCACACGCCCCGAGCCGTACTCCCGGCCGGCGAGGGCGGTGAGGTGCCGGACACCGGTCTGAGGCAGCGGCGCTGCCGGCGCATGGGGTGGGTGGGTGCAGCCCGGCCCAGCCCGGCTCCTGGCCGCCTGGAAGACGTTCAGGAATCTGCCGGAGCGCGGGCCCGGAGCCGCCCGCACCCGCCTGCTCCAGGCCCCACTGTGCAGGCCCGCAGCTGTCGGCGAGTTCAAACTTCGTGACCCCTGGCGAAGACAATCTCAAGTTCTAGTTTCTGAGCCGAGGGACGGTGGAGAGTCAGTGGGTAGTCCTATTCATTCCCATCCTCCCATCCCCTTCCACCCATCTCATAATTATGGGCAGAGCTAGGACCTGCCAAGTTCACCGTGCTGCCTGAGAGGGACAGAGCCGAGGACGTGAGAGGGCACTGGTGCTTCCCTGTCCGGGCTCTGGGCTTTTCCGCGCCCCGGGTGCCTGGCGGCCTCGGTGACCTGAAAAAGGCGGCGGATGGGGAATGAGGCCGCCTCCATTTTAGCCTTGTGGATCCTATTTTTGAAGGTCCTTAGAGAAGGAGATCCCATAATTTATTTGATGACCTGTTTCAGTTTATAGCAACTAGGAAATTCTCTCGTCTTCTAACCTCGATTCAAGGTGCCACCGATTGCACTGATTTTCTCCAGTTTAGAACTCAAGTGTTTGGTTTCATCCTCCCTGCCATCTGGCAGTGTTCGCTGTCTGGAATGACCTCTTCATTATAAGGTGGAACAACCCTCACCCACCATGACTCTGGGGGCATTTGTCCCCTTTCTGCTTGACATTTTCTATCTTGGGTTCCCCGTCACTGCCTTCTCTTGATGGACGCTCTCATCTTTGATAACTCCTTCTTGGACTTAAAACAAGCAAATTTTTATTAGGGATATTTTCAAATATACAGGACAATAAAATAATAAATCCCATGAATCCCAAATCTAAGCTTCAGCAGTTAGCAACTCATGGCTAATCTTGTTTGAACTCTAACTCAGTTCATTTTCCCCACCACCATGTTGAACTATTATTTTATAGCAAATCTCAGATATTCTATCATGTCATCTACAAATACTTCTAAAAGTAAACTGCTCAGTCATGTCCAGCTCTTTGAGACCCCATGGACTGTGGCCTGTCAGGCTTCTCTGTCCATGGAATTCTCTAGGCAAGAATACTAGAATGGATTGCTATTCCTTTCTCCAAGGGATCTTCCTGACCCAAGGATTGAACCCGGGTCTCCTGCATTGCAGGCAGATTCTTTACATATCTTTAAATGATAAGATTCTTTAAAAGGAATTACCCCAATTCTCTGATCACTTTTTAAATGTAACAATAATTTTTTAATATTGATAAATATCCAGTAGTTGTTCAAATTTCCTCAAGAGTCTCATTTAAAAAAATAACTGGTTTGTCTGAAAGGTCTACAGGTTGAACTTGGCTGATATGTCTTTTAGGTTTCTTCAGATCTATAAACTCCTTGTTCTTTTTTTTTTCCCTTGCCTTGTAATATTTACTGGGGGAAATGGGTCTTTTGTCCCATACAGCAGTGCTTCTCAAACTTTAATGTGCATACAAATCACTTCAGGATGATTTAAATGCAGATTTTGATTCAGGACATCTGAGGTGGCCTGAGACTGCATTTCTGCATCATTATCTGGTGATAATGATGCTGGGTGTGGTGGACCACACTTTGAGACAGAAGGCTGTGTAGTGTTTCCAGATTTTGGATTTTGCCTATTGCACCTCTGAGGTATCTTTTAAACATATTCCAGCCTATCTGCAGGGCTGATCAAATTCAGGATGGACGTTTTAGCAAGATTACTCTATCAGTGTAGTTCCTATTGCATCTCATCAACAGGCACATAATTTGCTGGTCTCACTTTTTGGTGATGTTCGTGTTAGTTAGTGGGTTCAGGTGTTGTCAGCTTGAATCTTTCGTTCTAGAGTTCTTGATCAGTGGGTAGAGGAGGGCACGACAACCCACCCCAGTATTCTTGCTTGGAGAATCCCATGGACAGAGGAGCCTGGCAGGCTATATAGTCCATAGGGTGGCAGAGGTGGACATGACTGAAGCGACTTAGCACAGCACAGTCAGTGGATGACGATCCTTGTCTGGACCCATATCACGGTCCCTCAGTGGTAGGATATCCTTGTGGACACCCAGCACCCTTTCTACACTCTTCGTCTAAGTCTACAAATGCCGTAACAGGATCTCTCTCTCTCTCGTCTCTGCATCTGTGTTCTCACGGAATCAAAGATCTGAAGTGTTTTGAGAGATCATTCAGTCTAATTACCTCATTTTATAGATGAGAAAAATGGAGGTTAAGGAGGTAAAAGGAATGGTCCAACGTCACATAGCTAATCAGGAGTGAGCAGATCTGGAATCAGACCTTCGGTCATGTGGTCTGGCAACTAAGGGGTCAGGAGTGACTTTGTAAAGAGTAATTTTAGCAGCTGAAAGAGGGCCAACGCACAGAATCTTAGAATGGTAAAGCCAGATGGAACATTTGGTTTGTTAATATCTTATCACCATGATGAGAACAATCAGCCCTAGAGTTGGTAAGTAACTTTCCTAGATCACACAGCTGTCTCTTGCAAGAGCTAGGGCTCAACTAGGGCCATATATGTGGGTCACAGAGTTGAGCCTACTTGCTTTTTCTGTTGTACTCACTGTCTGAACTGCCATGCAGCTCTTTTATGCCTGTGAAAATCCTACCCTTTCAAAACTAAACTCCTCCTATGAGGCCTTTCCTATAGAGGCAGCTGCTCTAGATAGAAGTTGATCTTCCCCTCCTCTGAATTTTCCTTGCTTTTTCTGTTGTATATTGAATATGTATTCTGCCATGCATCAGACATACGTACCTATCCCCAGGAGATGTTAAGCTCCCAGAGGGGAGGGGCCACATGCTACCTGGCTCTGTGTTCTCCATAGTTCTGGCATGTATTACCCATTTCCGAAGTCCAATATAACTTTTTTAAACTGGAAGAATTCATTTGTGGAGAGATCCCCAAATGAAAACCAAGGTGTTAAAGAAACCTGGCAAAGGGTCTTTCCTTCCAGATGAGTTTCTACAACTTCCCAGGATGAATATATTGACCAGTGAAAGTGGATTGAGTATCCATATTAGGGAGAAATCTGGAAGCTTAATCCAAGACTTCAAGAAGTGGTCCTCTGATCACAGCTAAGAGAAACCTATATCTAACAGCTAGTAGTAAGCATAGGACACATGGGGCACGATGTATGTGAGAGTAATGTTAAGAGACAGAAGACAAGAATGATGGGGCCCTACTTACTCAGTGCTAGACCCTGGGGAAGGAGTGGAAATGGGTCCTCAAGGGATCTCTCCAGTCAGTGCTAGAGGCAGTGGTGTGCTGCTAAATGTTTAACAGGATCTCCAGGATAAAAAAAAGCTGTGATTGTGGTGTTTCATGGTGTAAATTCTCCCACAATGGCCAATTTGAAGCTACCAACATGCCATCCCTAAAGGCAGAGCTAAGGAGAGATGTGCCAGCAGGCAAGCTGGCCTCAGCACACCACTGAGAAGGCAGTAGACATCTGCATATCTGTAGGGCCTATGGCCAGAACAGAGAAATTTATTGAGAGTGAAAGAAGAGCAGTCAGGGCAACCATGCTGTCTTTTTCCCCTAGAGAAGAACTAGAGAGAATGTTTTTAGTGCCCATAATCTGATGTGGGTCCTGAGGGAAGAAAAGGAAAGAAATTGAGTGGTGTTGATGAGAGGTGACAACATTACTAGAGAGACAGTCCAGTAATATCTACATTAAAAAAATTTAGCCTGGCATGTAGCTGGAGTGGCTTCCCCTGCAATCCAGAGGAACTGTTTTAATTTATTTATTTCATTCATTTTAGAACCTAAGATCTGTTGTGGGCAGTTAGATACTAATATATACATGTTATGTGATAATATTGATAGATAATCATTTATTGAGTAATTCTTATGAACCAGGCACTTCATATATTTTATGTCTAATCCTTAGAGCCCTGCAAGGTTGGTGTTTGTATCTTTTTTTTTTTTTTTTTTTTTTTACAGATGAGGAAACACTCAGTGACGTTTCCCATTTTAATCAGGTTTGTGGTGGGCTTCATGAACCTACAGGTTTCCTGCGAAGATGCAAATGACGAGATCAAAAAGACAGTCTAGCTTACGGAGCATGTACCTGAGGCCTGTTAATTTCATGCTTTGTTACCTATGAGATTACTTTTGGGAAGGATATATAAAATATAAGGGATTTGATTCTTCATTTTAAGGAGACTGGAAAAAATGGATTCTATCAAGAGAAGGCAGGTCAGGATAGTCAGGGACCTATACATCGAGCCATAAAAGGAACTGGGGATATTTAGCTCAGTGAAGAGCAACAGGAGACATGGAAGATAGATTGCACCCTATGAAGGGCAGCCATGTGGAGGAGCAGGAAGGTATGTTCTGTATGCCCCCAGAGAGTGGAACAGGCCCAGAGGATGGGGAATTCAGTCATGCATCCCACAAACACTTATTGTGCACCTATTTTGTTCCAAGAACTGTGCTGAGGGCTGATGAGGGAAGGATATGGCAATGAAAGGGACATTCATCCTTGTTCAACATCGGGAAGAAAACTTTCTGAAAGCGATTTCCAGCAATGGACAGGTTTCTGGCACAGTAGTAAGCTTCCTTTCCTTGGAGTATTCAGGAAAAGGCTAGATGTGTACTTATCAGAATGTGCCAGAATGGATCTTTTTGTTGAGCAGTACACGGGACCAAATCCCTTTCCAGTTCAGAGATTCAGTCTCTGCTCAGCCTTGCTTTGGCAGGCTACAATGCTGTGCTGATAAAGTGGCATCGTGGTCCCCCTCTTGCTGCCCGTGTCCATCTAGCTGCCTGCCCTGCCTTCTCTGACGGGGAGCGGTGGCAGGCCAGTTAGACTGGAAAGTGCCTGCCATCTGTGACGGGGACGATGGTGTTTTGGCGGGTCTGTGTGGGCTCCAGGAATGCAGCATTGAAGCCATGTACACACAACCTGCTTAAGAACATCCCATGGGCAGAAAATGTTTGCTTCCTCTTCAGCCCTCCTCTGTTGCTGTGCCAGGCAGGCACAATGGTGCCTTTGAGAGGGGCAGCTGGAAGGGGGTGTTGGCAGGGAGGCTGGAAGTAGAACACTGCAGCTGAGGGGAGAACCAAATTCATTTCCAGGAGCAAGCCTGCCCTGGGTGCCAGTTTCCAAAACAAAACTGCTGTTTCTCAGAGCTCACAGTGGTGGGTTGCCTCAGATTTGGATAGAGGGCAAAGCTATTTCCTACCCACTGCTCCACCCTCCCCAAGTTTAAAAAAAAAAAAAAAGGAAAGAAAAAAACAACCTAGTGTGTTGAGGCATTCTTGCTCTGGATGCAGTTTAATAGGTCTGAGGTCTGTCTGGGGCGCTCAGACCAACCTGGGGTGGATGGGGCTTTCTGAAGGGTCAGACTCGCCTGCAGACAGAACAGGGCTTATAGCTATAGGGGCTGGCAAGGCTCAGGGCAGGTAGACTTCTGGGCCACCAGAGTGGGCTCAGGGTGGAGACGCCTTCTTCTGCCTTTTGGAGTCACTTCCTCTGACCCCCGAGCAGCCCTGTACCCTTGCTGCCATGTGGGCTCTGCCCACTCACTGTCTTCACTCTCCTTGGTGGGAAAGAGGTGGGAGAACTCTGGCATTTCCTGTCCTGGGTTCACAGTTGTCCCAGACCCTCAGTTACTTTCAAAGGTCCCAGCAACAGCTCAAAGATGGGCGTGGGAGGTCTTCCCACTCACCCAATGGTTAGAAGAAGGCCTGAGTGCCAGGCTGCAAGCCCATTCTGTCTTAAAGACGGAGCGAAGTGGGTCCCTTTTACTTTGGGGACGTCCAACACAAAGGTATCACTTGAGTCTTGTCAAGTAGTAATCTGTTAGTGTTCACATTCATTATGGGATTTTTTTTCACACTGTGGTTGAAATTGTGCAATCAAAAACTAGAGAGCAATGATTTCATTTCAGGTATTGGGGATACAGGGTGAATAAGATGAGTCTTTGCCTAATAGATAGGCCAAGTCCTGAAGGGGAGCCATACCACCAACTCAGCTGATATATACCTGAGGGGGAAAGCAGAGGTAGATTCGACAGGGAGTGCTGTGCTTGGGGCACATGGGCTTGGAACTCATCTGATCTTGGAGTACTTATCTTAAGGAGACTTAGTTTCCTTGTGTACATAATGCACACCATGCAGAGTTGTTATGAGGATTAAACAAGCCAGTGTAGGAAAGTGCCAGGATATAGAGCTTGTTGCAAGGTGAGTGCTTAGTAAAGTGGCTGCTGCTATTAATTTGTGGATTCCAATGAACTTGCATGTAATGTATATGTGTACACAGTATTTAACTGGTCCTTTGTTAGATTATATATCCTTCCTGAGTCATTTCTTCTCTTTTCTTAATTCCTCTTCTGTAGAATACTAGGATCAGCATGTTTATGACCTCACTAAGACAGATAACCAGACTAGTCCACTAAAGCCAAGGAGACATATGTATGTGTAATATTCTGTTTCATAACCCAGTGGTAGAAGCTGGAAAAGATTGAATGCTTTTCATCCAAGCTCCCTGAATGTGCTGAGTGTGGAGATGAAGATCATGAGTTCTTTTCAATGTTCTAAAAAGTCTAAGAGAAATAACACATTTCCCACAGACAGGGCCTCACAGGTTGTTATTATTTAAAAGATGCATTTGTTTGTAGACATAGCTTGGGGAAAGTTATTCTTTCACTAGGGGACCTTGGCGGGTAGAAAAGTTAAGCTTGCTGGGGCAGAGGTTAGCCTTGAGGTCTCTCAGGAACCTGAGTGGAGGTCCTTCTAGCCCAACATGCTGAGTCACGCATGGGACCCCAAGCTTGGTCCCCTGAGACACCCCCAGGCCTCGTCTATCCACTATGCTGCATATATCCCTCCCCCACCATCTGCTTTGTGAAATTGTAAGCATGAGAATTCACCCCTAAAAGTTATTCCAAAGTACTTGGGAGACACAAAGTGTATGAAGGCAGGAATCTGAAGACAAAGAAAATCAAAGCAATTCACAAAGAACAAAAGAAATGGGAAAGAATAAGAAAATAAAAGCACATGGATGAATGGAGGCTTGAAGTGAAATAGAGGGTATGCATGTGTAGGGAATAAAAAAGAGGGTCATTTAAGAGAAAAAGTTATGTGTCAAACTGTAGGCAAGCAATGGGATTTTTAGAGAGAAAGCTGCCAATTTCTTCTCAGTAGGCTGAAAGATTTTGAGGATCTGTGAAGGAAACTTGTAGTCAGTGCATGGCTGAAAGACGAAGAGAGATAGAAAGGATGGAGCTGTGTTTAAAAATGGATAAAGATTAAGGCAAAGAGTCAAAGAGGTCCTCCAGAGGCCTGCTCTTAAAGATACAAGGGCTGACATTATTACAGGACTGAAACAAGGCCAACATTAGAACAGCACTGATCCCTGATTGCTGAGATTGTGGGTTACTTTTCCTTTCCACCTCTCTATGGTTTAACATGTTCTATCATGGATTTGGGGCTTCCCTGGCAACTCAGACAGTAAAGAATCCGCCTGCAATGCAGGAGACCCAGGTTCCATCCCTGGGTCAGGAAGTCCCCCTGGAGAAGGAAATGGCAACCCATTCCAGTATCCTTGCCTAGAGAATTCCATGGACAGAGGAGCCTGGCAGGTTAAAGTCCACAGGGTTGCATAGATTTGGATTACTTTTCTAATCAAAAGAATTTAGCACCTGTCTTAAGAGGGAGCAGGCAGAAACTGAGGCTTGGGTACCTGGAGCAGTGAGAACTGCAGGATAGGGAAGAAGAAATTTGAAGTGGCAAGTGCGGGCCTTGGGTGGTCTCACAGTGAGGATGCTCCTGGAAAGATGGAACCCCTGGACTTGATGGAAGAAGAGAATGGACTCCACAAATGGGAGAGGATGTCTGTGTCCATTCCAGCCTCTGACTTCAAGGTTTGGTGCATGATCAGGTTGCCCTCTTTTGTTTTCTGAGATCTCAACATTTCTACTCTTCTCCATGAATCTTTCTTTCCCTTCCCCATGAATATGTTTTCATTTCATCTCCCTTGGAATCACTGTGGCTGGGTTGATGAGCTGAGCTTTTGGCTAGTTCCCACTTCATTACTCCAAGCTCTGGAAGGTTCCACTTGCCCAAGCACAGATGGTATATATAGATGATGCCAGAAAAGGTGCTTGAAGGTTTATCCTCTAATTTAGGAGTGTGCAACATTGCCAGTGGATATCAAGGCAGCCATGGGCTCTCTTTTGCCACTTACTGGCCGGGTGAAGTTGGCCAACCGACTCAACCTGTAAAGTCCTTGACTTCTCTCTTCTGAGCAAATGGCACCTGGCTGGATTGGAGTAGGTAAAGCTATCTGCTCAATCTTAAAGTAATCTGATTCATTATTTATTCTGCTTCTTTACATACACATAGCTGTGCTAAAGGTTAGTTTTAGAGTTTAGGATTCTCATGGACAGGGCCCATCTCATGATATGGCTTCATGTTGAAAAAAATTAGGATGAAATTCACCTGACACAAAATTAGCCATTTTAAAGAATATAATTCAATGGCCTTCACTCTCTCTCTTTGAAGTGTTGGAATAATATGGTCTCTGGGGTTGGTTCCATTTTGTTGTAATAATAAAGGATTGCACTGTATCTCTGTGCTCATCACCCTGTGAACTTCTGTGCGGGAAACTCTCTAGGTCTAGGATGTGAAGAACCTACTGGGTCATTCGTCCTAAAAGATAATTTTCAGTTCAGTGTTTGTTGTCAGACTGCTCTCCAAAGTGGTTCACCACTCATGTCCCCCGAGAGGGTCTGAGGGTCCCCATTTCTGCTCCTGCTCCCATCACAGGGTGGGGGTATTCCTGGAGCCCCACGGCACAGAGTAGGTAAAAGTAATGAGCTAGCTCCAGCAACATCACCACAGAGAGATCTTGAGAACTAATGGTGAGTGAAAAAGGCAAGTTGCAGAGCACAAAATGGTTGTGGGGAACGCAGTTCCATCCATAAATTTTTATTTCTTTGGTTAAAAAGATACTTGAAGGGAATAAAACAAAATAGTGATAAATATCAATTCTAAGTGAGGGAGAAATGGGAATATCTGATACACTGTTCTCAAAACTTTGTTGTATTAAAAAAACATCCTCAATTAAAAGGGGAAAATTGATGTGCAGAGTTTCCCAAAATACACCGGGTAACAGATTTTTTTTTTTGAAGCAGCCTCCACATTTAGACTCACTTTTCCCCAGGCAGAGGTTCATATTAGGGAAGCTGGCTAGCCTTCCCTTGTGAACATTGTTTAAAAGTAGATATGATATCAAGGAATTTTGGAAGTTCATATTTTTAACCAGTACAATTTCCACAGCATGTAAAATAAGTGCTCAAGTCGATGCCTGCCTGGTTTGCTCCACCTAACCATAACTAAGGCAAAACCTGTGCAAGCCTCTTTTGGGCCTGGGGTGGGGGAGATGACTCACTATGTTCTTCCCTCTCCTCCCCACTCCTTATTCAGGTACAATCAGATCAGAAAAAACATCAAGGACGGCTTTGGAAGGGAAGGGAAGTCAGAGACTTGGAGACCCTGAGAGACTGCTTTTGTTCCACCAGGGCTGATGACAACTATGTGGGTGACAGGCTGCCTTCTTAATTAGAGGCAACCCCAATTGGCTCAGTGGTAAAGAATCTGCCTGCCAATGCAGGAGATGCAGGTTTGATCCCTGGTCTAGGAAGATCCTTGAAAAGGAAGTGGCAACCCACTCCAGTATTCTTGCCTGGAAAAACTCCACAGACAGAGGAGTCTGGCAGGCTATAGTCCATGGATCACAAAGAGTTGAATATGACTTAAGCCTGAACAACAACCAAATTAAAAGCACCCATTTCCCAGGAAGGGTACTCACTCTCATAGCTTGCTTTATGTGCTTGCAGAGGAAGCATTTAGAGCATGCTTTTTTTTTTTTTTTTTTTTTTTAGCTTTTCTTCTTGATAAATGTAAAAGTCTCATACTTGCTTTTCAGTTCAGTTCAGTCGTTCAGTCATGTCCGACTCTTTGAGACCCCATGAATCGCAGCATGCCAGTATCCCTGTCCATCACCAACTCCCGGAGTTTACTGAAACTCATGTCCATTGAGTTGGTGATGCCATCCAGCCATCTCATCCTCGGTCGTCCCCTTTTCCTCCTGCCCCCAATCCCTCCCAGCATCAGAGTCTTTTCCAATGAGTCAACTCTTCGCATGAGATGGCCAAAGTACTGGAGTTTCAGCTTCAGCATCAGTCCTTCCAAAGAATACCCAGGGCTGATCTCCTTCAGAATGGACTGGCTGGATCTCCTTGCAGTCCAAGGGACTCTCAAGAGTCTTCTCCAACACCACAGTTCAAAAGCATCAATTCTTGCTTTTAGTGTTACCCAAAATATTAAAATAAAGTGTATGACTAAAGAGAAGATCAGATATACCTCATACCGGTGAGAATCTCTGCTCTAGAATGATGTGCCAGTACTGCCCTGAAACTCCTGGGTTTTGGGCAAATCTGAATTTGAAGCCTGACCTGACCACTCAGAGTCATGCACCTCAGGTGAACTTTTTCTCAGCTTCTATCCCCATCTCCGGAAAGGGGATGTGACATCTGCCACTTGGGGCTGCTCTGTGGATTCAGTGAGGCACTTGGCACCATTGCCAGTTACTTTAAAAAAAAAAATCTGAAAATGTTAATCAATAGCCTTGGGAAGTAGACTAACCCCTTTCCCCCATTTTATAGACGAGAACACTGAAGCCCAGACAACAGTTCCATGAAGAGGGCTGATGCCTGTCCAAGCCAAGCCCCTTTCACTGAGCAACCCCGCCCCACCACACTGGCCTTGACCAAGTGTCTGCAGGTGACCAGTAGATCTGCAATCATCTTCTCTCTGGCCTTAGTCTCTGACCCCAAAACAGTGTCCAGGGTGATTGCTCACATGGGTCCTCAAGGTCCCAGGATCAAGTTTTCTTAGCACTAGTTAAGTGAGTATTATATTAACCAGCTCATGTTTGTTCTCTCAACTGGGCTGTAAACTATTTCAGAGAAGGGACCAAATTCTCCTAGTTTCCAATACGCTACAAGTCTCTGAAAAACAGGCTGTATTCCTTGCGAGAGACTTTCAGTGCAGAACTTCCGCATAAAACTCATTTTAGCTTTAAATTTCACCATCCAAATGTTACCGAGGTGACACATAGACACAGAATGAAATAGACTTTCTAATCTGTTCTCCTGAACTGCTAACCTTTGTGCCCTTTCACAAGTTGCTGAACTTCTGAGCCTCAGTTTCCTCACCCAGAAAGTAAGGATATTCATGTCTTCCCTGCATACTCTGTGGATCAAAATGAGATGCTGCATGGGAAGACCTCTGGTAAACTTTAAGGCGGTTTTCCTCCCTGACTCCTCCTGTCCATGCCTTCTTCCTCAAATGAGCAAGCAGTAGGACTGTGCCCTCTGTTCTCCTAAAGCGTTTCCCAGCAGCCCTGCCCTTCTGCTGCAGCTGAGACAGAACCAAGCAGCCGTACATTCAGAAAAGGAGGAAGAAACAGTGTATCCGAGCTGAAAAATTCAGCAAGCTCCTAGCACTTGTTAGGTCAATCTGTTTATTGGGTTCCAAGCTAAAGTCCTTTCCAGGAGGTCTAGGAAGGCCTAGACTCTTACACGTTTCCAGCAATGAAACCTTGGTCAAATTACTTAGTGTGTCTGAGCCTCAGTTTCCTCATTTAAAAAAATGTGATCATACTTGCTTTGCTGGGTGATGGAATCAAATGAGGACATGCTACAGTAGGCAGTCAGAGTGTGATTTTCTCCTCTCCCCTTGTTACTTCTCTCTCCGTTCTGCTTATCTTTCTAGCCCTCTGTGCCTTAGCTTGCTTTCTGTGATGTGGGGATAAGAATACCGGGCCTACTTAGCTCACTGGTTGTTGTGTGACTCTGCAATAAAGGCTGTGGTGGGGCTTTGAAAATGGTGGCACATAGTATAAATACCTGTGTATTCTCAGGCTCACTGACCTTGAACTGATGAGCGTGCTGGTCCTCCCAGGCCTGGGCTGTTGTGTGCAGCCGCCACTTGGAGAAGGTCACTTAACATACCTTCTGTTATTGTCCTTCCCGAGGCCCCTGATGCACTCACATCTACCTGGCTGCCCCACAGCCTCCTAACATCTGTTATTCACACGCCTCCCCCTCTGTCTCTCTGGTCTCCTCTGTATCATAAGACCCAGGACTGTCTCCCCTCCGCTCCCTGGATACAAAAGGATGCCTGCCACAATCTTGCAGGCTGTCAGAACAGAAGCTGCCTGTCAGATGCACCCCCACCCCCCATCCTTAGCCTGAGGAATAAATACTAAAAAGACTCATGATGGGGAGCTAAGGAAAACAAGAAGTGCTGCTGAAAGCCCCCAACAACCCACAGTGCGAACACCCCCACCTCCTCCAGAGGCCACCCTCTGCAGGCCACCCTCTGCAATTGAGGACGAGCCGCTGTGCACTGGACTCAGAGGGGCCCATGATGCTGTGGGCTGGAAGCTGGGAGTTGGGAGCTGGGAGGGCGGAGCCCACCGAGGCAGGGGAGCTGAGCTGCTCTATTCTGGGCACAGTTTCAAGGCCAGCTGCAGGGAGAACAAGCAGTCGCTGTGTGTCTGCAGCTGGCAGTGGTTAGGCCAGGGCTGTCCCTCACTTGGGGTATATTTAAAGACACCCCAGATGATCATGCCAACAGGAAAAATGCACACAGAGCTCCAGCCATGTCCAGTTTCCAGCCCAGTCCAGCCCACCCCCACACCCCCACCCCCGCCCCCTTTGCTGTAGAGTTTCTGGCCATGGATTTACGTGTCCATAGAGGAAGGCAGGCTTCTCAGACTTTCCCAGGTGGAGGTGGTACCACCTGGGGACACGTGTCCCACATTCCTGGGCCTCTCTGCCCTCTGACTGAGCTGGCTAGAAGTTCAGGGGATTAGCTGGGCTGGCTCCTCCCAGCCTGGGGTTGGTAACCCAGCAACCGCTGGGGAGAGGCAGGCAGATGAGTTAAAGAGAAGCACAGAATCTCTGGCTTTGCGTTTTGATTGTGAAAACTCCCCGTGAGTGCAGGCTCTCTTCCGCAGGGAGTGGTGGGGCTTTCCCACACTGCTTCAGGCCAAATGCTCCTCCTCCAAGGGATGCCTGGGCCCCACTTGACCACTGCTGCAAGCTCAGGGACAACGCTGGTGGCCCAGCAAGAGCCCATCCAGGCCCAACTCTGACTGCCTTTCACTTGTTTTTCTCAAGTGAAAACAAGACCACTGGCCTGAATTCCATGGGAAGGGGTATGGGGGTTGGTAACAGAACTATGGGCAAGGGGCCCCAAGGGCCTGAGGTCCCGCAGAGCAGAGACAGCAGATGTGCATAGAAGTTTGGGCTTGCAGGTGGATCTTTTCTTAGAAGTGAGAAGACCTCAGGAGAGCAGCCCAGCAGAAGCAGGGTGGGGAATGAGAAGTGGGCAGCTTATCAACCAGTAAGTGAAGCCCACAGGCTGTGTCTGAGGCAGGCTGCTGCAAGTCCTGGGAGAGTTAAAATGCAAGTGCACCAACAGGATCAGCTATGTAATTTGAGTGTTCAAAATGCACATAAAGGGCCCTTTGCTAAAAAAAAAATTACCAAGAATTTTAAGACAGTCACAGAAGAGCATTAAATGAGGAACCTTCTGAGTGACTGTGCAGGTCGCACACTTGGGAAGCTGGCCCTGAGTGCCTGAACTGGCTCCTTGAAAGTTGAGGCAGGTGAGCTGAGGATGTCTGGTCACCTCTGGCCTCAACCGCAGACCCCTCAGCCCTGTGGTCTTCAGTTCCCAGACTTTTACCAGGCTTGGGACATTGCCTCTATCCCCATAGCAGCTTCTTTCCCTGAATGGGTAGCACCTGTCTTCATTTCTTGAAAAAGAAGAAACTGAAAGGTGATGGTGGAGAGAGGGCTGAGGGCAGGAAAGGACTGCAGCCCTGAGTCCACTGGGCCTCTAGGTCTCAGACCCCAGGACTCCCTGGCCGGGCTGAGAAAGGCAGACCCCGAGATTAGAGCCTACAGGGAGTGAGGCTGTGGGCATGTTGGGAACAGGATGGAGGCAAGAAGGATTACACTTGGGACCACCGTGAACCTAGGGGACATGTTCTGAGGGTCTGTGACAGTCCAGGACCAGAACCGACATGCAGTAAGCTTTGGGAACTCACCTCCAACTCTATGTGGTCGTGGAGTTTCTTGCAGGTGGCCGCGAAGGTCTCCGAGGTGCCAAATTCAAAGTACCACAGCTTGTTCTTCATCCTGGGCCAGGAGTCAAAAAGATGGTTCAGTGTTCTGTGTTTGCAATGCCTGTGTACAACAGCTATGCTACTGGGCCAGGACACTCAAGCCCTCAGCTGCCCCCAGTCTTATGTTTTCATCACTTCTTAATTGGATGATCAGAGATGGAAGACTTTTTTAACCAACTGTTCTTGCCACCAACTTAAAGAAAAACCTATTTGTTTCTTAGATATCATGGCTACTCTGGGTGAACAGCCAATGGCTCTCTGATCTTCCTGGTCAGAGCCAGAGAAAGGCCTGCTTGCCTCCGGATCTGGATCAAGGGAGGAGTTCCATGAAAGTCAACCAGGTGGCACCTGAGAGTGTCCTTTCTACCATGAATGCAGAGGAGCTTCAAAAGTTGGGGTACAAAGGGAGGGCGATCAGTTAGCCAGTTGAGACTCGACAGAGGTAGAGCCTCGGGACAGAGGAGGCATAGCCCCACATCAAACCAGCTAAATGTGCGCTGCTTGGTCTGCGCGCTGACTGGGAGAAGCATGATGGAGACATTTAGACACAGATTTGCAGGCAAGGAGGAAAGAGAAAAAAAAAAAGTGAGTTGTTTTGGTAGCAATAGTTTCCCCCCACTTCTTTCCCAATTGTATTTGCTGAGGCTATGACAATCCTTCATTGAGGGGTAGGCCTTGTCCTATTTGCTTCAAAGTAAGAGCTCACTGTTTTGCACTTTAAAGACGTTCAACATTTTCCTGATGGGCGGGGTGGGGGTGGGGAGCCGGAAACAATGGTGTTCCCATGTAGCCAGGAGCTCTGCAAAGTCAGATGGTTGTGTCCTGACACTTGGTCATTTTGATCAGATGGTCTCACCAGGAAGTGTTTCTGAAGGTATTCCATTCCTCCCGTCCCAACTGTCATCCTATTCTCAGGGGCTGGCTAAGAGAAGGGACACCTGTCCAGTTTATAAGCTGGCAGATTTTGCTGAGGAAGGATTAAACAGAATCACAATCTTCTTGGCACGTCTTCAGGAGAGAGGATGCGCCTTGCGTATTGCTGATCCTCCATCCTAAGAGCTGTGGATTAAGAGAAAGGAGCATTCTTCAAAGGAAAGGCTTTCTTCCTAGTATTTCTTAGGCCATAGAAGGTGATGCTTTCAAACAAGAGGCACAACTTTTCTCTCTACGTTTCTCAAAGAGTCCACCCACAGCTTAAAGATGAGTCTGCGTTCTCCCACTGCATGAAGATTTCTAAGATCTAGTTGGGAAGTAGCCTTTCTGACTCTTGGTAAGCAGGAAAAGAAATGATAAACAATGAAGGGAATAAGCAGTATTTATGGAGTTACACTTATGAAGAAACTTAGAAGGGTTGGGTGTTCTTTAAGTAGACCTTCTCAGCCAGTGTACTAGGCCCAGGTGTGCCTGAGATGCCAATCTCCTCAGCTTTGGGTGGCCAGGTTGGGGTCTGGGGCAGGCTGAGCCCCTGATGCCACAGCTGGGGTTCTTTTTGTATGAGATAAACACCAAGCAATTGCTTTTGTTTTCTATGCCTGCCATGATGTGCAGAGGAAACACTGCTCTGATCAGTTCTCGGTATGCACAGAAATGTGAATACAAGTTACCCAGGGATTTCATTAAAATGCAAATTCTGATTCAGTCATTCAGGATTTGGGCAGAAGAATTCCTTGTTTTCTAACATGCTGCTAGTACTGGTCCAGCAATCACACTTGGAGCTGTGAGGATTTGGGGACTCCTTTTGTGGCTCTGAAACATTAGTATTCATAAGAATCACTTGTGAATGTGATTAAAATGCTAGTTCCTGGGCTCTAATTTGTAGAGATTCTATGTGGCCTGTGTCTGACAGGGCCCAGGAATATGCATTTTATGAGTGCCCAGGTGATCACTATTCAGGTGGTCAGCTGTCAGGATTTTCCGAAGCATTGCTCTAGATCCCAGTGAAGTGACAACCAAGGAAGAAGACAGACCGATTAGCCCTGAAAGAGAGGATTCCTCAGGGAAGACAGAATGAGGGTCAGCGCCTTTCAACAGACAATGACAGCAAAAGACCCAGTAACAGGAAAAGCGCAGATTGTCATAAATGCCAAAGTTGAGGATGCCTCACAAGCAGCGAGAGCATCTCTGTAGCCAGGAGACCCGCATTATGATTCCATTTTCAAATATCACTGCTGGTCTGAATCATGACTTTTGAAAGTTATTGCCAGGAGATTTAGAGTTTTAATAAAAATTTCCGGAAGCCGCAAGCTATTTTTACCCAGAAGTGGTGCTTCTGATGATCTAATAAGGTTAAGAGGTCATGGTTAGGTCAGTATTGCAGAAAGACGGAGAAGATCAAACAGACGGCTCTTTTGTTGCTGGTTAGATGTCCATTGCTGGCTGTGAACCCTAAGCCTCAGTTTCCTGATCTGTAAAATGGAGGTAATAAAAAGATCTGCTTAAAAGGGTAGTTGTAAAGATTAAATGGGATGACCGCAAAGCACTTCTTATAATGCTTGCTGCATAATAATCTCACTGATAATGTTAGCTACTTACTTATCAGTTATTATTTCAATGTCTTGGCATGTTTGGATACCATAATAAGGTTATGGTATCAGGTTGGGCAGCCGTAGACACCGTTGTTGTTGTTTAGTCACTAAGTTATGTCCAACTCTTCACAACCCCATGGACTGCAACACGCCAGGCTTCCCTGTCCTTCACCAACTCCTGGAGCTTGCTTAAACTCATGTCTATTGAGTCGGTCATACCATCCAACCATCTCATCCTCTGTTGCCCCCTTCTCCTCCTGCCCTCAATCTTTCCCAGCATCAGGGTCATTTCCAATGAGTTGGCTCTTTGCCTCAGGTAACCAGTGTTGGAGCTTCAGCATTAGTCCTTCCAATGAATATTCAGGGTTGATTTCCTTTAGGATTGACTAATTTGATCTCCTTGCAGTCCAGAGGGACTCTCAAGAGTCTTCTCCAGCACCACAATTCAAAAGCATCAATTCTTCAGTGCTCAGACTTCTTTATGGTCCAATTCTCACATCTGTTCATGACTACCATAGCTTTGACTATATAGACTTTTGTAGACATTATATGTCCAAAATTTTCTGGGACAGAAAAACATGTGATCATACTAGTCAGAGCATGTGTCTTGACTTTTGGCTAAAAATATATGTTCCCTCCATGTCTAATCTAACAGTTTTTTTTTTTTTTTTTCCACAGTCAGACCACACCCTAATCCTTGGTTAATTATCTTGACTGGTCACATGATTGTCCAAAGATATCATATTTGCAAATATGCTTCTGAGAAAGTACACATTTGGTGTGAGACAAAGTATTTATTGACTTAAGAAATATTCAGTGTGCCAGGACTAGATAGGGTGTACTTAGGTGCAGGGGAGAACAAAACACAGAACTCCATGAGCCAGACACCTGGGAAAGGCAGCCGAGGAAACAGACTGGAAACAGTCATGTGCCAAGTACTAAGCCTTGGGTATACCTAGGAAGAGGGACATCCAATTCTTAGTGAGGCCACCACTCATCCTAAGTGAGTGATGAGTTCTGAAGAATGTGGAAGGGAATAAGGAAAGTGGAGGAAGATCACTCCAGGCAGAGGAAAAAGCCCAAGCAATGGCCCAGGGTAAGAGAGAGCACAGTCCTGCTGGAGAGGATCTGGAATTCAAGGAGGGATAGATTGGCCAGATAAGGGGGGGTGCAGTGCTTAGGTGTTTGAGCTTTATCTTAAAGTCTGTACTGTGTTGTGGACCATCCTCAAGTGAGAGTAGTGGTGAGGGGCTGGTGGTAGCGAGCTGACAGATTTTTGTGCTTTTTAAAGATCACTCTGTTCCAAGTCTGGAGAGTCGATTGGAAGGGGTGGGTACAGACCTGAGGCCTGGAGGATGGTGTGTAGGTGGTGTAGAAACCCAGGAGAGAACTGGGAAGGACCTGAACAAAGGTAGTGACAGTAGAGCTCAGGCTAAGGAAAGGGATCCGCAAGCTAAAATTTAGGAGGTGGAACTGACAGGGCTGGTTTGTTGTAAGGAGTGAGTGAGAAAGAATAGTCAACGACACCCAAGTGTTTAGGTTGCATGATAGATGGCGGGTGCTGTTCACTGAGTGAGAAGCACAGGAGTTCAGTTCTCCAGCGACAGTCCTCTTTGTAACTGAAGGACAGCACTTGTGTGTTTTGGCATGTCTACCCATCTATCCATAGATCATCTATTGAGCCATACTATGGACTAG
The DNA here is from genome assembly GCF_042477335.2 of Ovis canadensis. Taxonomy (NCBI): domain Eukaryota; kingdom Metazoa; phylum Chordata; class Mammalia; order Artiodactyla; family Bovidae; genus Ovis; species Ovis canadensis. The sequence goes on along the minus strand of NC_091245.1, from coordinate 204,239,989 downwards.
GCACTGCATATGACCTGGAGATGAGTGATAAATAAGAAGGCAGGATCTTTGCCTCACACGTTTCCATACTTTTAACAGCTTCACCAAGATGCTAATATTCAACCTCTGACTGACAGGACTTTTGTTCAGAAATCTGAGAGCTTTTCTTTCTCCTCTTTTAACTCAGGCATACTTTAGTTAGAAGTAAATACAATCTGGAAAATTCCATGGATGGAGGAGCCTGGTGGGCTACGGTCCATGGGGTTGCAAAGAGTTGGACATGACTGAGCAACTTCACTTTCACTTTCAAATACAATATATTCCTATGGTTCTTTGGTTTTTCATTTTGCAAACCATTTCACATGCACTATCTCTTTCCCTTGCTTACAAGTAAGGGAAGACTTGAGGAAAGGTAAATTGTCAAGGTTGTGGAGCAAGTAAGTGTGGAAGTGGCCCCCTCCCTGACTGTCAGGCCCCAGAGCCTGTGTTTTGCTGATTGCCACACTATCTTCTCATGTCTTTGCATGCGGTGTGGTGCTGTGTGCTCTGATCACAGACTAGGCCACTGTAAACCAGGCTATGAAATGCAAGCGGTTGCAGGCCTGGGGTGTAAGTGGTTGCATCACAAGCTGGGAAATGCTGTCTGATGAAGAGTGTACCCTCCCCCCGACCTAAGTCCCAGTGGCCAGGGGCAGGGTCTAGATGAGTCTCAATTGGATTTGTCACAGGAACCTCCTGGTCTTGAATCTAAACAACCTCAGAAAGTTGGGGAAACCAGAATAGATCCCTAGAAAAGCCAGAGGCCCCCAGGACACCCTGGACCTTTTTCTCTCAGCTCACCCAGAAATGAGGCATAGGCAGTGCCCATGAGGCATCTCCTACACAGAAGGAGACGGGGAAAGCTGGGAGACAGATGTAAATTTCACCTCGGGTGCCTCCCATTTCAGCTCTAATGTGGGCCACTTCTGGCCACACATAATAAGAGAGGGCCAAGACCCCAGGATGGAATCTAGGAGCCCTGCTTTCAAATGCTGACTCTGCCCTTTACAGGTTGTATAACTTTGAACTTTTTATTTTTTTTTTTTACTTTTCTGAGCCTCTTTACTCATAAAATGGGTAAATACCTAATTCACAGAGTGTTATCAATACTAAATGAGACATGTAAAGTCATTTAGAACAGGCCTTGGTCTACAGGCCTTCATCCCCTGTATACATTAAAAGTTTGATTATTGGCAAGCCATTAGCAACATTCAATATTAAAAAACAAAGTACCCTCTTCCTAATGAAGGTCATGTCTCTGGTTTCTCAGAAAAAATTGCCAGTAGCCTTATATTAGATAATATAAAGGGGGATTATTCTGATTGCCTCTGCCCTAGCTGCCAAAATGGTTGCAAGTCCAAAGGCTGGAGCCAGGAGGGTACGGACAAAGGAAGGAAGAGACTCCTCTTGGGATGAAGCTTGATCAGGTAGAGATGGCCCCCAGCACCCTGCATGACTGAGGTCAGACATTAATGGTGGGCCTGAGGTGGAGGCTGGCATTGGGCCAAGTAACATATAGGACAGACTCTCTCTTTGTATATGTTGGGGTGTTGTCACCAAGGACTGCACTGGCAGGCCCATCTGAGGCAGGGCTTCCTAAAGGTTTCTCAGCTGCTATGGGGCTTCCCTGATAGCTCAGTTGGTAAAGAATCTGCCTGCAATGCAGGAGATCCCAGTTTGATTCCTGGGTCAGGAAGATCCGCTGGAGAAGGGATAGGCTACCCAAACCAGTATTCTTGGGCTTCCCTTGTAGCTCAGCTGGTAAAGAATCTGCCTGCAACGCGGGACACCTGGGTTTGATGCCTGGGTTGAGAAGATCTCCTGGAGAAGGGAAAGGCTACCCACTCCAGTGCTCTGGCCTGGAGAATTCCATGGACTGTATAGTCCGTGGGGTTGCAAAGAGTCAGACACGACTGAGCGACTTTCACTTTCATGAGAACAGGAAGGAAGCCAAACCCCCAGCCTTCTACCACTGCATATCACAACACCAGGGAGGAGTAACCTAGATTCTCTGGTTCTGTCTACACTGGCAGAGCAGATGTGGATAGTGCTGAGTGCTGACAGGTTCTTTGTTGATCTGGAAGTAGAGAAAGCCTTTCATCAGGGAGGCTTTAGACTTTAGGCTTTACATTTTCCCTGGTGGCTCAGACAGTAAAGAATCTGCCTGCAATGTGGGAGACTTGGGTTTGATCCCTGGGTTGGGAAGATCCCCTGGAGAAAGGAATGGCTCCAGTATTCTTACCTGGAGAATTCCATGAACAGAGGAGCCTGGTGGGATACAGTCTATGGGGTCGTAGAGTCAGACAAGACTAAATGACTAACATTTTCATTTTTTCAAACATTTTATGTATATTATCTCTTTCCATTCTTAGAAGAATCCTATGAGGAGGTGCTCTTGATAAATTCACAGAGTGAAGCAAATTCTTCTCAGCCTCATCTTTTCTCTTTCCCCTTTTGCATCATCACACTAAGCCCCTTTCCAAAGAAAGAGGTAATAAGACTCTCCAACAATTTGACAAAGCCCTCATTCTCCCTGCTGAGTAGACAGCCTGACCGCCAGCGTTCTCTGGTCTTTTGAAGATGTCTTTCCTGCCATTACTTTTAGCCCTGGTTGGAGGCTTGCTGCTGCTGCGTGTGGTACTAGTTTTTGTCTGTTTCATTTTCAGCTGTATAAGAGCTTGGCATTTAGAGTCCGAGAGGCTAGGGTTCACGCCTGGTTCTGCCATTTCCTGGTTAGACAAGTTACTTCAGTCCTTTGACCCTTCATTTCTTCTCCTACAAAACGGGAGTATGATTTTCTACCCAGCAAAGTTGTGAAGCTCATATGGCAAATCCAAAGCAGCAAGCAGGTGTTTCACCCATGGGAAGTACCCCCTCACTGTTCTCTCTTGTTGCTAAGAGACCCACCCCCTGGGAGATTTGTTCCCCAAAGGCTGCAGGGGTAGGGACAGGAGCCTGTGGGGTTTTATCCCAGGCAGCCAATATTTTTTGAAGAAAATAAAGCTAACAATGTTTTAATGACTTTTGGATTGCTTTTTCTGCATCCGTCTTCCTGAGTTGTTTTTGGCCCAGCATTTCTTTCCTTCTCATAATCACCTTTCAGCTGGAGATGACTAATCTGTAACCAGTTGTCCTGAGGCTGGTTTCCAGGTCCAAGAAACTCCTGGGTTCACTGTCAGGCTCTAAGCTACCCTGGTGAACCCGTTCTTGAGGCAGAAGCCCCTCATCTGAGGCAGAAGCTCTCAGGGACTCTGAGGCACGTGGAGGAGTGGTAAACAGCAGCAGTGACACCGTGGGTTGACTCTATTTCTGGGCTTTCTTAATTTCCCCCTGCTTTATAAGAAAATAACATTGATTGCACACTAGTTAGTTGAATCTTTTCATTTGACAGATGAGGGAAAAATGAGACTAATTAAAAATGTTCTTTTATATTTGTCAGCAATTTAGGACTGGATTCAGTCACCATCCTGACAGCCTATGAATAGCCTGTTTTCAAGGATGTCCACAAGTGAAACCAAGCTCACTGCTGGTCATTTTCACCAGCAAAGGCAATGAGCTTCTGATGGCCCTTTTCTGATCATCTAGGAAGTTTTAAAGGCAGTAGACTTTTGAAGTCATCAAAACATGAAAACATTTCTTTGGACGTAGAAGGCTACAAAGAGGACACTATAGCTATTTCTAGAAATAGGAGCCCTTGAACTGAAGGTGTTCCTCTTTGTGGTTTGGACTTTGATAATCAGATTCCCTGAGTGGGTCAGGACTCGGTCAGTCAGTTGGCCTCTGTCAGCCCAGTGAAGCAGATGCTGCTCCCAAGATATGCTCTGTGTTGGGTTGAGGGAGCCAAATGATGTGGTGATCATGCTGGGCCAGCGGGCAGGAGACCTCCAGCCCCACTTCTCATACACACTAGAATGTCGACCCCACGAGAGTTTCGCAGGGTCTCCTGGACTCAGTTTCCTCATCCTACAATGAAGGGTGGAGGACGACAAATTTCAGAGGTTTCTCCAAGCTCCCTGAAGACCCTGAGATGACAAGATATAGGATAGGGCGGGAGGGCCCCCTTGCTCCACAGTCAGAACCATGGAGGAGTGTGGGCCCGAGTATTGCCAGAGCTGCCTTTTTTTTTTTTTTTAACAAAGATGCCACAAAAATGTATTTTAAAGTAAACTCTCTTAATTATTAAAGTTGGCAACTAGTTCAACTCTTTAAAAGAACACCATATGGGCCCCAAACTGCACACCTGGGGAAAACTCCACCTAGCCAATAGGCTACTTTGGTACATTAATTATATATTTTCATAAGGCTCATCTCAATTAAAAAACAGAAACAAATGATCTCAGTACCATGAGTCTGCTGGGTTATTGGTGCTGTTACTGCTTTGACTACTAAAGTTAGACTAGTGTCAGGTTATGAAGGAAAATAGGAATCTAGCACAACCAGAGAGGTATGATAGCAACCTAGGAAGAGCAAGTGCAACTCAAGCTGAATAACAACTGTTATAATATTGAGACCATTTATTTGTTGACATTTTACATTATTTAAGTCCCGAGTGCTTTTGGATGTTCAGTGATTATGTTAACCAGAGTTTAGATCAAAATTTTAAAAAAGAAAAAATAAAAGCCAAGGTAGGTAAGGCTTAGTTCCAAGGCCAGGGTGTCAAGTCCTATAAGGGGCCAGTGAGTGTCGTCTCACAGGTGCTGCAGAGGCCATCTGTGTAACCCGCACACCCAGCTGTCCTGGCCCATCAGAGAGCTTGTCACCACGTCTAATCCACCCTGCGTGCTATCCCCTGCCCTCGCTGCTCATTGGAATGGCACTTGGTGACCTGCTGGCACAGAGCTATGGATGGAAGGATCTTTTCCAAGGGGAGGCAGTGGCCCTGTTGGTCCAAGGGCAAGTGAGCCCCCAGCAATCAGGAAGCGGACTTTATAAATAGCTGTTTTTGTTCTCTGAGTTTGACTCTTGTGCCCGCTGCTCCTGCCAACAGATTTGCCTTGGCTCAGCTCAAGGGGCAAGGTATTCCCTGGCTTTTTTCCATACTAGCGACAAGACTGGTGTTCATGGTGCTCAGAAAAATATAGGGTGGTGAAAGGACAGGTGGACTGCAGACCAAGACCAGAGACCAGAACGGGGTGGGCAACAAGACCAGAAGCGTGTGAGGAACAGGAAAGGGGAAGAGCTCAAGAAGGGGCTAAAGGAAACCGAAAAGGCCAAGAAAGGAGGGAGGAACCTGCCTAGTGTGCACTTTAGAGTATAAAGACAAAATCCTTTTAATAATCTATGAAGACACTTCTTAAGTCATTTTCATGTGGGAAAAATTACCTGCAAAATCACAGGTGACAGATCATTTGCACTTAGGGGAACTCTGGGGTCCAGGGATTCCCAGCTGGGAGATCAGATTCCAAGGACTATTCCAAAGTATGGAAGGAGTTCATGAGTTGCTGTCAGTGTTTCTTAATATGTAACAGTATTTGGGCATTTACTCATAACAAAGACTGTACAGGCTAACTAGCGGGTTAAAAATTTTTTTTTATGTGGAATGGAATAAAATCAATTACATTGGTTACTCTTAGCAACCTGCTCTGATTGAATGGCAAATGGATTCTGTTGAATCCTAAAGATAGAAAATGAATGGTTACTTAGAACAGCCTTTCTGGGCAACAGAAATCTTATTCAGTAGGGCATCCATGGTGGACGGTGGTGAGGAATAAATAAGAGTAGTGCTCCATTTGATAGTATGTGAGTGCAAGCAGAACCACACCAGCTCTGCACAGTGGTTCTCTTCTAAGCCATACCAGCCTTCTCAGGGTACAGATTAGAAGACTGACATCAGCCTTAGGAAGCTGAGATTGAGGATGCCCCAGCTGGGATTCAACTCCCAGCTTCCACCTTCCACCTTCCCATCCTTATTCCTTACCTTGCCATCTACCCCCACTCCCCCTCCTGCGGCTTTACCCCAGAGGCATCTGAGAGAAGTGGAAAGGTCAGCCCAAACCACAAGAGCTGGTGACGGCAAAACTGCGGGCCATTCCCATTCGTGCCTGTGGGCTGGCTTTGATCACAAGCCACGGTAAGACCACAAGCTACAGCTCCAGGTTGGCGGACTCAGGCTACTCCAGCCCTTGTGTTGCTCTTCCCCACGGAGTCGGCCGTCTGGGTCTCCCTATGGGTCTCCATTTCCACTCTCGTCCCCAGAGAAAAGAAGGGCCAAAGCCACTGGCCTCCTCTAGAGCAGCCATTCTGCCCCTCCCTCCCAGGGTAATTTTGAGCCTCGGAGAACCTGCTCCTGTTAAGCAGCGATCCTCCTGCTGCACACAAGACGGTTGCTTTCTGGGGACTAGGGGCAGAGTCTCCTTCGCTGGGCACTCTGGAATTCTGTCTCACACGGAACAGTTTCTCCTCCAAAGGGCGGGACTCGTTGTGGGCACGAAGCCAGTCAGAGTCTGAAACGGGATCCTCCCCCAGGATAGCACCTCCGGGGACACACCCCTGTGCCCAAGCGGGAGGTTTCTCTCAGACCCTCTGTCCCTGGGTACCCAGCACCCTCACAGACTCTGCGGCCCTGAGGCAGAGTCTCTCCCAAGAGACAGAAGTGTGACTTGAGAACTGCCACCGTGATGGGAATGCTACCACATGGTCCTGCCACTTTGGGGGTGACCCTCAGGATAGGCAGCTGGTGAGGCAGCTAAAGTTTTCCTCTATTGAGGGCCCGAGTCTCTGGAGTGTTTTTCCAGTCAGTATCTGTCCTTGCCAAGGGAAAACAGTTCCCTTCCCCCATCCAAAATAATAAAATAAAATAAAAATCTCACCAAGTTTGGCTGCTTTTAGCAATCCTTTCTCTCTTTGAAGATTTATTTGTGGAACGAAAATCCCCTTCAGGCAGATTTGGCTGAGGCTAGAGGCCTCTGAGTAAGCACAACCTCACAGCTCTCAGACAGCAAAGTCAAATACGAGGACAGAGAGCAGCCTGGCTCCCAGAGACAGGGAAAGGGGAGAACGCAGATGGGCACGTGGGGCTCTAAGGCTCTGTAATGATTACTTAGTTGTTGTGTGGCTTTTTGATCCTGATCTGAGCTTTATTAGCATTCACACATCCATCAGGCCAGCAAACTGGTACCTGAAGGCAGTTGGGAACAGTTAAGGCCAAGGTGGGGAGGATGGCTGATTAGAACAGAGTTTGGGATTGACATATTCACACTGCTGTATTTAAAATGGGATAGTCAACAAGGCCCCACTGTATAGCACATGGAACTCTGCTCACTGTTATGTGGCAGTCTTGATGGGAGGAGAATTTGGAGGAAAATGGTTATATATATTTGTATGGCTGAGTCCTTTTGCTGTCCACCTGAAACTATCATAACATTGTTCATTGGCTATATGAAAGTGAAAGTTACTTAGTCGTGTCCAGCTCTTTGCAACCCCATGGACTATACAGTTCAGGGAATTCTCCAGGCCAGAATACTGGAGTGGGTAGCCATTCCCTTCTCCAGGGTATCGAACCCAGGGTATTGATTCCCAACCCAGGGATCGAACCCAGGTCTCTTGCATTGCAAGTGGATTCTTTAACAGCTGAGCCACCAGGAAAGCTCAAGAACACTGGAGTGAGTAGCCTATTCCTTCTCCAGCAGAACTTCCTGACCCAGGAATCAAACCGGGTCTCCTGCATTGCAGGTGGATTCTTTACCAGCTGAGCTACCCCAATAAAAATAAAAAGCTTTTTACAAAATAAGGAAATGAAAGATAAATAAATAAAAAGAGATTTTTGTTCTCCAACCAACCAACCAAATATAGCCCTGAACACCGGGAGAAGGTAGGCTGAGGAAGCTCTCAGAAGCTCTTGCTGAGGAAGACCATTTCCTGGGTTCTGACCAACCAAAGCTAGAAACTAGGAACCGTTTAGTGGAGAAGGAGGCAAACCCCCAAAGCAGGTCCACAACCCCACCCTACAGTAATTCACCCTACGTTATTCCCAGGGAGCCCCGAGAGAGACAGCAGAGCTCCTCCTCTGTCTCTACCCCCTCCACTCCCAGCTCACCCCCAGCTGTTGGGAATTGTCTTGGTCTCTACTTATCCGGTGTCTATTGTGTGCTGGACCTGCATTAGCTGCTTTAGAAACCAAAGGGTCCCCTCCTGTGGTCCTCACATCTGTCTTCTGTGGTGGGTGCTATGTGGTTATTTTACAGATACCTTTGAGGCTGCTGTTTCTGGGCAAACACAAAGCTGGCTTGAAATGGTATCGCGGTGTCTGAGGGGTTGCTGGCTGAATAAGCCTGGTCTCCTCTCTCCCTCCCACAGCCAGCCTTTCTGAGCTTGAGGTGGTGCCCAATTTGTGACAGGTCAGGTTACAAAAGTTCCTTGCTTAAGCCAGTTGTTTGTCACTTCGAGCACATTTTCCCATAGAAACAATGTCATGTTGAGATTGGGTTCTCAGAGTAACCACCAAAGCCAATTATCCCACTAGATATCCAATGTCTAGCTTTGCAGACAGTGTGGTAAGGCTGAAAAAGCCCTGGTCAGAAGCCAGAAAGGCCTGGGTTTCAGCCGCAGATCAGTCACTTACTTGCTACGTGGCCTTGGGCAAGTCATTTAGTCCCTAGCCCTTAGTTTCTTCATCTTTGAATTGGGATGGTATTCCCTACCTTGCAAGGTATTAGTTGAGAAGGTATACATGGGTCCTCTGATATACACTCAGATAATGAAGCAACAGAACTCCATTGCCATGTATAAAACTGGCTTTGTGGCCTCATGGATTCTGAGTCACAACTTGAAATACAAGCGGCACATCTTTCTTGCTGAATTTGGATTGGGGAATCTTTGTTCTCCTTAACTTCCTGGAAAAGAAACATGGGGACTATTAATAAAACCCACCCTAAAATCCCTGGTGGCTACCCTAAAGTTGGGCTGGAGTTCTGCTTAGACTGGGACCAGGGGTGGCAGAGGGAAGTAAGAAGCAAAAGAGGTAAGAAGGGGGAGGAAAGGGCACAACTAAAGGATGCCTCATATTTCTTTGGCTTTCATAAAACTGCACGACGGCCTGGCTGCTTCCTCTGAAGTTTCTGTGCCTCCACACCCTGAGCCAGTTGGATGCTTCCTGGTCAGAACTAAGTACAGAGTAAGGGAGTTCCCGCCTAGGTTTCTCTTTTATATCATGAAATTGTTAGCAAGGCAACAATTCATAAAATGGGGCAGATGCTTGAATAAATACCCTCTTCCCATCTTGATTCCATCTTCTTCCTATGCTACTTAGGAAAAAAGTCTTAAATAGGAAAGCACCAGCCAGGGCCTGTCTCTGCCTGAGAAGACTATAGTGCACACACTGCCAGCAAAATCCTATTTCGCCCTTTTGAAAATCTCATCCATATGCTCTCGGCTTTGCTTCCACTCTCATGTTTGTGACTGCTACTTGTGCGTACACTCCTAACGCCCATTTCAGCGCCTGCAATCACGTGACCTTGTCACCCTGGCCTAGCATGGCGTCCCGGCTGTGTGTCCTAGCCAGCTCACCTCTATTGTCTCGGAGGTCGTGCTTGCCTCCCCCGTTCACTTGGCCCCCTCACCATGCAGCTGGTGAGCGCGTCCCCAGTGTGGATGTGACCCTGCGCCAGTTCCTCAGAGAACTGCTTGGCACCCCCTCTGCCAGGCCTCTTATTTCTAGCTCACACCTGCTGCCCCTCCGTGGGCTGCGATTTTAGAGTTTCATTTGAACATTCCACTTCATCCCCTTTAAATCTCCTTTTACAGCTCTCCTGTTTGGTCTTCAAGTCTCTGGCCAAAAATGCTTTCCTTGGTTTATGTGACAAGCTCCCGATTCCTTGCCAAGGGGCCTGTCATTCCAGCATCCAAATCTGTGGTCCAGGGGAACAGGCGTCCTCGGCTCAGTTACAGAGCAGCTCACGCTCCCCATGCCTGTGTGCCTGTTTCTTCTAAAATCCTGACTCACGGCTCTGGAAGAGACTGGAGCATCAACTCTGCCTCTTGGTTTCCTACCCAAGACACCAGAGTCACCAGAGATACTAACCAGGATCCCTCTGGATGTGTGACTTGTCCCCACATCCATGGCTCGAAGGGAGAAATAGCCTACGGGTTATTTGAGCACGTTTGCTCCTGTTTGTCTCTAATGCACGTTTGTCATCAGCATGAACTCAGCAGAATACTAGTCTCACAAGATGCTCCGGGGTAGGGGGATTATGTGGTCAGCTAAATTAGGGAAACTAAAGACTTTATCCTGGGACATCTCTGGTGGTCCAGTGGTTAAGAATCCACCTTGTAATGCAGGGGGATGCTGGTTGGATCCCTGGTCAGGGAATAAAGATCCCACTTGTAGCAGAGCAACTAAGATCCTGTGTGCCACACAAAAGATCCCATATGATGACCAAAGGTCCCGAAGGCTACAGCTAAGACCTTGCAGCCCAATAAATAAACAGATAGATAAATATTAAAAAATAAATACTTTATCCTGCTTTGGCATGGTCTCAGTAGACTTGAATCGATGGACCGCACAGAAGTGTGCCAGCTGCGACGGACCACGCAGAAGTGTGGCCGAAAGGAGCTACCCCTTGCCCAAGGTCAGGGGTGGCGGCCGAGAAGAGCTTCCCCACGCCCGAGGTCAGGGGCGGTCACCAAGAGAAGCAACCCCACGTCCAAGGAGCAGCAGCTGCGCAGGTGCAGGAGGGCCGAGAGGAGCTACTCCACGTTGAGAATCAGGAGGGGCGGCCGTGAGGAGATACCCTTCATCCAAGGTAAGGAGCAGTGGCTGTGCTTTGCTGGAGCAGCCATGAAGAGACACCCCACGTCCAAGGTAAGAGAAACCTAAGTAAGTTGGTAGTTGCGAGAGGGCATCAGAGGGCAGACACACTGAAACCATAATCACAGAAAACTAGTCAATCTGATCACACGGACCACAGCCTTGTCTAACTCAATGAAACTAAGCCATGCTGTGTGGGGCCACCCAAGATGGGTGGGTCATGCTGGAGAAGTCTGACAGAATGTGGTCCACTGGAGAAGGGAATGGCAAACCACTTCAGTATTCTTGCCTTGAGAACCCCATGAACAGCATTAAAAGGCAAAAGGATAGGATACTGAAAGGGGAACTCCCCAGGTCGGTAGGTGCCCAATATGCTACTGGAGATCAGTGGAGAAATAACTCCAGAAAGAATGAAGGGATGGAACCAAAGCAAAAACAATACCCAGTTGTGGATGTGACTGGTGATAGAAGCAAGATCCGATGCTGTAAAGAGCAATATTGCATAGGAACCTGGAATGTCAGGCCCATGAATCAAGGCAAATTGGAAGTAGTCAAACAGGAGATGGCAAGAGTGAATGTCGACATTCTAGGAATTAGTGAACTAAAATGGACTGGAATGGGTGAATTTAACTCAGATGGCCATTATATCTACTACTGCGGGCAGGAATCCCTTAGAAGAAATGGAGTACCTATCATGGTCAACAAAAGAGTCCAAAATGCAGTACTTGGGTGCAATCTCAGAAATGAAAGAATGATCTCTGTTCATTTCCAAGGCAAACCATTCAATAGCACTGTAATCCAAGCCTATGCCCCAACCAGTAACGCTGAAGAAGCTGAAGTTGAACGGTTCTATGAAGACCTACAAGACCTTCTAGAACTAACACCCAAAAAAGATGTCCTTTTCATTATAGGGGACTGGAATGCAAAAGTAGAAAGTCAAGAAACACCTGGAGTAACAGGCAAATTTGGCCTTGGAATACGGAATGAAGCAGGGCAAAGCCTAATAGAGTTTTGCCAAGAGAACACACTGGTCATAGCAAACACCCTCTTCCAACAACACAAGAGAAGACTCTACACATGGACATCACCAGATGGTCAACACCAAAATCAGATTGATTATATTCTTTGCAGCCAAAGATGGAGAAGCTCTATACAGTCAGCAAAAACAAGACCGGGAGCTGACTGTGGCTCAGATCATGAACTCCTTATTGCCAAATTCAGACTTAAATTGAAGAAAATGGGGAAAACCACTAGGCCATTCAGATATGACCTAAATCAAATCCCTTATGATTATACAGTGGAAGTCACAAATAGATTTAAGGGACTAGATCTGATAGATAGAGTGCCTGATGAACTATGGATAGAGGTTCATGACATTGTATAGGAGCCAGGGATCAACACCATCCCCATGGGAAAGAAATGCAAAAAAGCAAAATGGCTGTCTGGGGAGGCCTTGCAAATAGCTGTGAAAAGAAGAGAAGCAAAAAGCAAAGGAGAAAAGGAAAGATATAAGCATCTGAATGCAGAGTTCCAAAGAATAGCAAGGAGAGATAAGAAAGGCTTCCTCAGTGATCAATGCAAAGAAAGAGGAAAAGAACAGAATGGGAAAGACTAGAGATCTCTTCAAGAAAATTAAAGATACCAAGGGAACATTTCATGCAAAGATGGGCTCGATAAAGGACAGAAATGGTATGGACCTAACAGAAGCAGAAGATATTAAGACGAGGTGGCAAGAATACATGGAAGAACTGTACAAAAAAGATCTTCACAACCCAGATAATCACGATGGTGTAATCACTCACTTAGAGCCTGACATCCTGGAATGTGAAGTCAAGTGGGTCTTAGAAAGCATCACTATGAACAAAGATAGTGGAGGTGATGGAGTTCCAGTTGAGCTATTTCAAATCCTGAAAGATGATGCTGTGAAAGTGCTGCACTCAATATGCCAGCAAATTTGGAAAACTCAGCAGTGGCCACAGGACTGGAAAAGGTTGGTTTTCATTCCAATCCCAAAGAAAGGCAATGCCAAAGAATGCTCAAAGTACCGCACAATTGCACTCATCTCACACGCTACTAATGCTCAAAATTCTCCAAGCCAGGCTTCAGCAATACATGAACTGTAAACTTCCAGATGTTCAAGCTGGTTTTAGAAAAGGCAGAGGAACCAGAGATCAAATTGCCAATATCTGCTGGATCATGGAAAAAGCAAGAGAGTTCCAGAAAAACATCTATTTCTGCTTTATTGACTATGCCAAAGCCTTTGACTATGTGGATCATAATAAACTGTGGAAAATTCTTCAAGAGATGGGAATACCAGACCATCCAACCTGCCTCTTGAGAAATCTGTATGCAGATCAGGAAGCAACAGTTAGAACTGGACATGGAACAACAGACTGGTTCCAAATAGGAAAAGGAGTACATCAAGGCTGTATATTGTCACCCTGCTTATTTAACTTATATGCAGAGTACATCATGAGAAACGTGGGGCTGGAAGAAGCACAAGCTGGAATCAAGATTGCCAGGAGAAATATCAATCACCTCAGATATGCAGATGACACCACCCTTATGGCAGAAAGTGAAGAGGAACTAAAAACCCTCTTGATGAAGGTGAAAGAGGAGAGTGAAAAAGTTGGCTTAAAGCTCAACATTCAGAAAACGAAGATCATGGCATCTGGTCCCATCACTTCATGGCAAATAAATGGGGAAACTGTGGAAACAGTGTCAGACTTTATTTCTTGGGGCTCCAAAATCACTGCAGATGGTGATTGCAGCCATGATATTAAAAGACGCTTACTCCTTGGAAGGAAAGTTATGACCAACCTAGATAGCATATTAAAAAGCAGAGATATTACTTTGCCAACAAAGGTCCGTCTAGTCAAGGCTATGGTTTTTCCAGTGGTCATGTGTGGATGTGAGAGTTGGACTATGAAGAAAGCTGAGTGCCGAAGAATTGATGCTTTTGAACTGTGGTGCTGGAGAAGATTCTTGCAAGTCCCTTGGACTGCAAGGAGATCTAACCAGTCCATCCTAAAGGAGACCAGTCCTGGGCGTTCATTGGAAGGACTGATGCTGAGGCTGAAACTCCAATACTTTGGCCACCTCACGTGAAGAGTTGACTGATTGGAAAAGACCCTGATGCTGGGAGGGATTGGGGGCAGGAGGAGAAGGGGACAACAGAGGGTGAGATGGCTGGATGGCATCACTGAGTGGCATCACTCAGTGGATGGATGATGGCTGGATTATATCACTCATCTATGCACATGAGTTTGGGTGAACTCCGGGAGTTGGTGATGGACAGGGAGGCCTGGCATGCTGCGATTCATGGGGTTGCAAAGAGTCAGACCCGACTGAGTTACTGAACTGATACTAAAGGCTCTACATTATAACACAGAAAAAAATAGATTTAACTTGGAGTTTTCTAACGATTGAGCTCCTGTCTTCCTGGGAATCTCCTTTTAACATCTCACGGAATGTACTTTAGCCAATGCTAATTTTATAGCTTGAAGAAGACAAGCTTGTAGTGACCTCCATAGACTCTTATCAAACTCATGATGATCTCATTGGCTGTTCTTTCCTTTCTCCAGAAGTGCCAAATCTGTCTCCTTTGGGTACAGTTCCATACTTTAATTTTTTTTTCTCCCCATCAAGGGACTGGGCCTTTAATCTTTATCCCCACGTTATATCTACTTAGTTATCACACTCTTGACTTTGCTTTATGTTCTCTTTGAGCTTCTGAGTGCCTTTTCTTTCTGGATCATTTCTTTTAGGACATCTCAGAACCCCTCATCAATGCAAAGACCCTGGCCTCTGAGGTCTTCTGAGGCCCATTCACTCTCTCCTTTGGGAGGAGACCAAATTACATCTGGAAGACCAATAATTTGTGACCATGATCAAGCATAAAAAAAAAGTACTGGCCCCCATAATGGCCCTCATTTTATATTTTCTGGGCACCAGTGTGATAACTTGGAGGCCCACAGATCTTATGAAGCTTGGAAATCTGACTTGCACAGTGGTTTTTAAAATTGGAAGAATTTTAAAATAAACACCTGGAGCCCAACTTCTCTTGAGAAATCAGATCTGTTAATACCGGATTGCTTAATAATGGGTTGCTTTCCAACTTGGCAGCAATTGGCTAGAGCTGAGTACTGGCTACTCCTATCACACAGGGCATATGCTCTCTACCTTACCAGAGTCCTCATCACTCCTTAAAGCCTTACATCCTTGCACCCATTCACATTAACTTGGGTCTCTGCTGGCATTCGGATTTGTGACCCCTCATATGGACCTTTGTTGGAGAAGGCAATGGCACCCCGCTCCAGTACTCTTGCCTGGAGAATCCCATGGACGGAGGAGCCTGGTGGGCTGCCGTCTATGGGGTCGCACAGAGTCGGACATGACTGAAGTGACTTAGCAGCAGCAGCAGCAGCATATGGACCTTTGTAGTTTTCTCCTGGGAATTTTCCTAGAAGCTACTTCAAGAGTATCTCCCACTTTCTTCCCAATCGGATCCTTCCCATCTGAACCCTGGTACCTTTGGTGATGGGTCCTAATGTGCGTCTGGTTTCAAGGGCTGGCCAGCTGCAGCAGAGTAAAAGCTGAAGCTGTTGGAATTTGCAAAGATCATGTGAACAAGAATAAAGTCCACCTTTTCTGGGGAAAAAATATTTTCAGTTTCTCTGTGTTTATAAATCAGGTGCAATCTGGTAGGTTTATTTGACAATCATGGAATACCAAGTAATGAATTTGTCCTTTAACCCTCCAGAAGTAGCTCGCTTTATTTACCACTTTGCACAAATGGATGGTTATTACAAACATTAACATTACACTGAGGAGTCTTGATAATTAAGGGACAAGTTATCCAGTTCTCAAAGCTCTTCTACTTTTCTAACCCATTGACTTATTGTTGGTCATTTAATTTTTCTTTAGTACATTCATCTCTAGTTGGGTGGGGGAGAAGGTTATAAGTACAAATCCTGAACCAGGCCATCAGCTCAAGTCAGAGGGCATCCTGCTTTATTATCTTCACCCAACCTTGTACATGTCTACAGAAATCCTGACGATAAGCAGCCTCCATTATTCTCTCTGCCCAAGTTCCATTACCAGGTGGTACAGAAGACAAAAGGGAGAACCTGATTAATTAGAACACTCTGTGTTGACAGCTTCAGTAAAAGTTTCACTAAGACTAACACTTTTGGGGTTTTCATTTATCCATGACATTCCTACCACCTCTTGCCCTCTGGTAACCCAAAGCTGGAGATTACAGGCACACTTTCAGCTCCTTGAGTTCAAAGGCAAGATAGAGTACTTGGCTTGATTGGCATTTTGGAATGCTCTCCAAAAAGGCTCACTTTCAAGATTAAAGGGACTCTTCATTCAAAAGAATAGAAAACATTTTGTTACTAGACAATGAGGAATTTCAATCTAAGTGTAGGTTAAGTAAACAAGAATATTCAGCAATTATGTAAGTCTCTGATGCTTTGGCAATTTGAGGGTATAAGTGCACTCTTGGAACGAGGAGAGCCCCTCATTCACTGGAGAGCATTAGAAGATTGGGAAAATGCTTTTTTGTAAAATGTGAAGTAGTAAGGCCAAAAAAAGTTAAAAAAAACCAAAACAAAACAGTCCTACAATCTTCAAAGTAGAGATCTATAATCTTCAAAGTAGAGCCCTGAAGACCTCTCTCAGGAGATGTTTATAGAAGGGATACTTATACTGGGAAGGGGGTTAAAACAACCTAAAATCCAGTCTGAAGCTAAGAGTCTATATACAATGTTATAATAGTTAAGGATCACAACAGTATGCACTTAACTGAGAGATTCTGTGGGGTACTCACATATAAACTGCTGAATGTTCTCCTTACAAATTCCTGTAGTAGCCAAAAGCATCATACCAGCACCCAAGATATTTTAAATCTATTTATTTATTCCAAATCTCACGAGCATCTTGTGAGATCATTGTAGTTTCCATTTACACCCCAGAAAATTAGGAATCAGAGAAGTGACTAATTCACAAGGGATTAACATCTACATTTCACATAAGGGTGACACAGCCTGAGATATGGAGTTGTAAAGCCATTTGCCCAGGGTTTCTTGACAGATAATTCACTTATTTCACTAAAGAGAATTACTGAGTTTCCTGATTAGTATAGCAAAACGCTGCTTTCAGAAATTCCTTTGTCCAAGTAATAAATGCAGTAAAATTTTCTTGAATAAATGTTGATTTAAATGAAGAATTAAAATTAATCACTCAAATCTTTCTTGAATATATATTACTCTTCAACCTTGTTTTTCAAACTCTAATAAAACATGTGCAAGTATGAAGAGTTTAAGGAAAATATATGGAAAGGAACATGCTAATCTCATCAGTTCTAAACATAAAGATGTACTGTGTATCACAGAAATGTCCCTATGTAAAAGGACAGTAATTCTCTAACATTTTAATTAGTAAAGTACAATAGAATGTTAATAAGATATTCTTTTCTCTGTAGCTAAAAACAAACAATAAAACACGTTATGCTAAGTTTAAAAGCCACCTAAATCAACTTCTGAAATTGTAGTGGTAGGAAATAGAGACTGACTTACGGAATTAATTTTTTTTCCGAAATGGATTTCTACTTCCACAACCAAAGAGCACACATCAAGGTTCAGGGTCTACAAGATTGTTTTCCATAGTTTTTCTGGTCCTGTGTGCTGTGCGTGCTTAGTCACTGAGTTGTGTCCGACTCTTTTTGACCCCATGGACTGTAGCCTGCCAGGCTCCAGGGTGATTCTCCAGGAAAGAATACTGGGGTGGGTTGTCATGCCCTCCTCCAGGAGATCTTCTCAATCCAGGGGTCGAACCATGTCTCCCATGCTGCAGGTAGATTCTTTACTGTCTGAGACACCAGGGAAGCCCAAGAATGCTGGAGTGGGTAGTCTATCCCTTCTCCAGGGGAATTGCCCTGATATGTGCTAACTCCCCAGGTGAGCAGAGCTGCTGCTGCTGCTGCTGCTGCTAAGCCAGTTCAGTCATGTCCAAATCTGTGACCCCATAGACCATAGCCTGCCAGGCTCCTCTGTCCATGATATTTTTCCTGGCAAGGTAATAGGAAGGGTTACCATTTCCTCCTCCAGGAGATCTTCCTGACCCAGGGATTGAACCTGCATCTCCTGCGTGCACAGCAGGCAGACTGTTTATGCCTGAGCCACCAGGGAAGCCTGTGAGCAGAGCTGGTTCCCCTTATTTCCATCCTGTTCTTTCGGTTTCCTCCTGGGGTTACCTCTCCTCCTTTCTCCTCAGGTATCTGTCTGATCTAATAGCCTGTGCTAGGCTAACCCTTCAGCAAGGCTCAGCATGTAAATGTTTCCGAAGCCCTGACATTTTGGCTCGGGAAATACTGGAAAGAATAATTTATTCCTTCATTGATATTTTCAAAAAGCATTTGTTGACTCATCCACTCACTCACCTATAGGATAAAGTACAAACTCCTGGGCAGAGCACTGAGATCCTGCCATAACAGCCTCCCTCCTGCCCTCCCACCTGCCCTCAGAGCCACTCTCCTTTCCTCTCATGTCTTGTCTTCTTACACTCCTGCCCTTTTCCCAGCCTGCTTCCTGACTCCTTGTAGGCACCCAGCTCCTGTCCTTGTAAATTCCGATTTCTCTCTCAAGCTCACACTCAAACGTAACCTTCTTTGTGTGTGTGTGTGTGAAGTCACTTCAGCCGTGTCTGACTCTTTGTGACCCCATGGATGGTAGCCCACCAGGCTCCTCTGTCCTTGGGGATTCTCCAGGCGGGAATACTGGAGTGGGGTGCCATGCCCTCCTCCAGGGGATCTGCCTGATCTAGGGACTGAACCCATGTCTGTCTCCTGCATTGACAGGCAGGTTCTTTATCACTATTGCCACATGGGAAGTAATAACTTTCTGAAGTCTAACCACACTTTCTCAGTTAGGTCTTTGCACTCGTTATTCATGTCCCCTTGTTAAAGTGAAGCTCAACCATATTATATTGTGTTTCCATCCTTTGTGAGGGTTTGAGGGAGGGATGGTACTGGGAGTTAAATTGTGTTCTCCAGAAGACTTGTTGAAGTCCTGGCCCCCAGCGCCTCAGCATAGGACCTTATACGACCTTTGACATTCTAGATGTCGTCAGGTTAAGAGGAGCTGTGCTAGATCAGGGTGGACCACATCCAGTGACTGGTGTCCTTAAGAGGGAAATGTGGACAGAGAGACACGGACACACAGGGAGAACATCAGGTGAAGACAGGCAGAGATTGGAGTGGGGCAGCTACAAGTCAAGAAATAACAAGACTCGCTGGCAACCACCAGAAGCAAGAGAAGCGGCAAGGAGCAGATTCTTCCTCAGAGCCTGGGAAGGAACCCACATTGCCAACATCTTGATTTCAGACTTCCAGCCTCCAAAGCTGTGAGAGAGAAATTTCTGTTGCTTTAGGCTACCAGGTTTGTGGTACTTTGTCACAGCACCCTTAGGAAACAAATACAGTTGCTAAGAGCCTCTGAATATGCTCATCTTTCCGACTAGACCCACAGACTCTGGCAGGTAGGGGCTGTGGTAACCTCTCTTTGCTTTCGGCCCCAGCATCATGCTACTAGACAGATGTTCAACACGTTTTGGCTGAATGAGGGCACATGCTCAGCACCACCTTTCTGGTTTTAAGTCAGTGGATCCCCAAAGAGTTCAGACCCCGCTCTGAGGGAGGAAGCTTGTGAACAAGGCAGAGAGCATTTGTGCCAAAATGAGGACTTATAAAAAATGAAGAGGAAAAAAAAAATCAAAGTAGGAAAAATATGTGTCAAAAACCTTGTAGAGGACTTCCCTGGTGGCTCAGTGGATAAGAATCCAGCTGCCGATACCGCGGACACAGGTTTTATCCCTGGTCCGGGAAGATCCCGTATGCCACTGAACAACTAAGTCCCCTGTGCCACAACTACTAAGCCTGAGCACTAGAGTCCATGCTCCACAAGAAAAGCCACTTCAATGAAAAGGCTGTGCACCGCAAGAACTAGGCAAAGCCCTTTCACAGCAACAAACACCCAGCACAGCCATAGATAAATTAATGACTGTTAAAACCTTATAGATGGATTCTAAGAAAAGGCAGAGGCCAGGACTCGGGGTGGACAGGGCAGGACTATTGTAGGGTGCATTTTGAGACAATAAGTGACGATTAGGTTCCAGAGGAGATATTATCCTAGACTAAGGAGTTAAGGGCACGTGTGGGCAAGGTGAGAGTAACAGCAACCAAGCACTAAGGCTAGACTGGTGTTTGGGAAGGAGAACTGTATAAAGGGCCCTGAAGGTAAGGCAGATGCATTGAAATTCTATAAAGTGGGACGCTGGTTGTGGCAGCAGGTTCTCATGGGGCAGAAACAGGACAAAAACCATGAGCAGCTCCAGGTAGGGTGGGCCTGAGAGGGAAGAGCATCAGCATGGGCCAGCGGGCTACTGAGGACGTGCTGAGGAAGAGCCAGCATGGGGTCCAAGAAGGAACTGAGGAATAAAGTGGGTGAGAGGTCGCTTGGGGACCACCCATCATGGTGAAGTGGGAAGCAGAGGGTCCCATTTGGTAGCACAATGACTCACTCCTGGGCTCAGAGAAGATGCTGCGCTTGTCAGGCCAGATGAATGAGGCTGCCTTCTGTTTTTAGAAACTTCTGCAAGACATTCCACAATACTTCCCTTGATAACTCACTTTAGCCTTTAATATGTCTCCAAGTCAGGAGATTCTTCCTCCCGTTCCAAAGGCGATTCTTCACTTTATAAGCACATGCTTCCCCCTCGCATTCTTTCCAGAGCTGGGATGAAGAGTTAAGAGGTGTGGTCACTATTTCCTGGTGTGAATCCTTCTCACTCTACTCCCAACACATTCTCTGATTTTCCTCTCCAGGAAAAATAATTTTTTTAAAAAGTTTTCTCATAGGTTCTTTTAACCGTCTCTGTGACTCTTCTTTTGTCTCTTTCCTAAGTGCTTCTTTGTCTTGGGGCACCAAACTGGGCATTCAGGGAGGCAGGAAGTGTAGCAGGCTGAGGGGAAGCTGTAGAGTCAGACAGACTAGATTTGAACAGCCACTCCCCTAACTAGTTGTACGCTCCTAAACTGCATAATCTCTGTGAGCCTCAATGTTCTCCTCTGTAAAATGGAGCAATAATACTTATGGCTACTTGGATAGCTGTGCCAGTTAAAACTAATATACATGAAATTCTTTTTTTTTAACCTGAAATTCTTGAAAGCATTCAACAAATGATGGCTCCTATTGTTAGTATGAGTTGGAGCAATGCTGATTATATTGGGCTTACTACTTTTATAAGCACTTCAATATACCCTGAGAGTCACACATGCTTAGAAAACTATACCACTGCAGAGTCCAGATGGCAGTTTTTGCTACATCTGATGGCCACATAAAACACAAACTAGTCTCTTTCAGATAGAGCAAAACTATGTACAATACTGGGAACTGTGTTAAGATAATTATATCCTTTTTATTTGATCTCCATGAAGTAGAACTCCATAACATATCAAGTAGCTATTTCATTTGCAAAGAGACTTGAATAATAACATCTTTAAAACTTTCACATTAACTGAACAAAATCATTGGAATTTTTTTAATTGGAAGAGAATAATAAAACTCCCACTGCAGATAAACTTACTCCAATCAGTTCTTTTATATCATTTTTCTTTCATAACCTATAAGTGCTACTGGGTTAATAATGTTTTAACTCAGTGTATACCAGTGAGCTTAATTAAATTGTGTGGCAAAGTGTTGAAGGAAAATACATTAAAATGCTAATAATGTTTTTTTGGGGAAGGGGACAATATGATTTACTTTTCTACAATACGCCTTTACTTGTATAAGGAAAAGTTGTTTAAAAAACAGTACATACAACTTTATAAGGACATATTCTAATTATTTTAAAATACATATATGTATACATATATACATAATTATTTTAAAATACAAAGTAAACCTGCCGGAATGCACCAAAATAGCAATATTATGTTTTTGAGTGATGGGAATATGAGTGATTGGCTTTTTCATACTTTAACTTTTCTGAACTTTACAAATTATTTATGATTTTGAAATAAACTATGATCTCATACTATATATTATTAAATTATATAATGACATGCATTGTTATTTTATTGAAAATATTTTGTCAAGATAAATGAAGAAAAAAATGCCGTGTGTTTTTGATGACTCATACCCTATGACCAATAAATATTTACCATTCCTCTTAGAGAATCTCCAAATCTCAGAGTTTTAAGGGCTTTACTGAGTCATTTAACATGACTATTACCTGATGTGGGCTCTGTGTTTGTAATAAGAAAAATGTTAATAATAATAGCTGGCATTGATGGGCCATACCTCTGTAGTAAGCATTTTAAATGCACTGTTTCACTAGACCTTCAAAATAATGCTATGAGGTAAGGCACTTGTGGTGGGTGGAATAATGTCCTAAAGATATCCATGTTCTAATCCCTGGACCCTGTGAATATGAATATGTTAGGTTATATGGCAAAAGGCAATTGAGGTTGCAGCTGGAATTTAAACTGGCAGTCAGTCAGCTGACCCTGAAGGGGAAGATTATCCTGGGTTATTGGAGTCAATCCAAAGAAATCACAAGAACCCTTTTAAGTGGAAGAGGGAGGCAGAAGAGAGATTGTCAGAGGGATTCGCTGTGACAAAGACTTGACTGGCCTTTGCCACCAGGGAAGCCCAGTTCGCTCAGATGGTAAAGAATCTGCCTGCAATGCAGGAGATCTGGGTTCTATCCCTGGGTCAGGAAGATCACCTGGAGAAGGAAGTGGCTACCCACCCCAATATTCTTGCCTGGAGAATTTGAAGAATTGTTGCCTGCCCTTGTGGGTGGCCCTCGTTGGTGGAATTGATGTCCTTATATGGGGCTCAAATTGGTTTACCCAGTCACTTTCCCCATTGATTTATCATTCAAAACAACCTAATTCCTCCTATATGAGAAGCACTTTTAAAATATTTGAGGCCAATAATCACTTTCCCCTAGGTCTTCTCTTCTTTTGGTGAAATAATCCCCTATTCGGCCCTTCCTTATAAGACATGGTTTCAGAGTCCAGTATTTTTCTGACCTCTTCCTTCTGGAAAGCATCCAGACTATCAACACCCATTTGAGGACCTGGCCAGTTCCTACCTTACTCTGAATTTTTGTACTTTGATTTTCTTCCAAGAGGTTATCATGCTGACCATAACCCTTCTGAACTTCATTATATACTGTGTCTTGTGCTCTTTGATGGAAATATTTCTAGAGAGGAATCAACAAATAAGTACTGATAACTTTTGGATTATCTGGCCTATAGACTTGAAAACAGCTGGCTTTCAAGTTCCTTTCTGGTATTATCACAAACTGATTCTACTCTTTGTTGACATGAATCATACCTTTTTTTTTTGTTTTAGTCTGGAAGGGGCTAGAGGGAAAGGCCTGTTAAGCTACAGCAAGGAAATGTTCTGATGAACAAGCAACTTTGTAAGAAGTCTTGAGATATCATAGGCTGCTTGTGTGTACCAGTCTGAGAAGTTGTGCTGTCCATTGCAACGTGGACTGGGGAGCCAGGGGGAAAATGGAAATGTTAAAAGAGTCCGTATAGTTTCATCATATCATTTAGAATATTCTGAATCTTTACAGCAGAGACCTGCACACAAAGATTAATCACAGCCTCCTAAAATCTCTGACCATCCACAGCTTTAAATGATCTGTGTTGCTGTTCCCTCGTTTCTGCAAATAATCAAGGGCTGACTGTAAACAAACAAGGCAGCCAAAAAATCCCTGGTCTTGAGCAGTTGCGTAATGATGAAGGCCTGGTGGAAAAAACACGAACCCATATTTCATTCATTTCACTGCTGTGTCTCTGTTGAGGTGGGGTGAAGAGGGTGGGGGATAAAACATTTTTGTGGGCCAGTATAGAAACATTCAACTAATTAAATAAGTGGGTCTGTCAGACTTGACTTGAAGACTTGAAAGTACTTGAACACAAAGCATAAGGTTTGCATTTCCTTTATAAATACCTACAGGAGTAAGAATAAAAACAGAAAATGCCATAATCAGCTTCATTTGGGAGTTTTCTGAATCCTACATGTTTGACAAAAAAAAATCATTTGATATATTGAGGGAAACAGGTGCAGACAGTTTGGCCCTCTGAATACCTAGGGCAGGTTTTCTTGGGCTCCTGAGTATTAGATAAGGAGATGCAAACCCAATTCAGGCACAGAATATAAACATTTTATTCCTGATGTATCTGCTGCTGTTATACATTGATGCTTTGGAAAAGTCAAACATCTGGGCTGTAACACTGGGCTGCTTCACAGGGCTCCTGGAAAGAATAGCTTAGGCCAGTTTCATTTTTCTAGATGAAAAAGAATATCTTAAGTAAATGGAGATAAGCTTATGTTTGTGACTGCAGACAATGCTATAAGTATTCAAGAGAGGAGGCCTCTTTCCTTCCAGAATTGCGTGACTTGAGCTTTGCTGGCTTCTATTCTGCCTCCCACTGAACATCTCTGGGCTCATCTAAAGTGGGAGAAGAGATGCTCAGTGGGAGAGGCAAGAGCGAGCATCAACGAAGGAAGGGGAGTCACACCTCCAGTGTCTGTCCACCGTGGGTCACCCACCTACCCTGCAGTCGTGCGCTCCATGGCCCCAGCTGGTAAGCCCAAAGTTCCCATGGAGACCAAGGCACCTGTCCTGTAACCACCCCCACCGCCTTTTCACTCCCTTCTATTTCCTCCTGTTACCATTCCTCAGCAGTTGGTGATCACTATCTTGATCTTGCTGGTAGCCTGAACTCGGCATCTGGACTTACAATCTATGGCCTTCAGACCCCAAACCTCTGCCTCTTAGACACCCATGGAGCCAATAAAGGGACTTTTTTTTCTATAGCTCCAATCTGTAGAATTCAATCCTGGTTAATTGGTGCCATCCTTCCATCCTCTGGGGCTTCCCTGGTAGCTCAGATGGTAAAGAATCCGTCTGCAATGCAGGAGACCCGGGTTTGATCCCTGGCTCCAATCCCTGGGTCAGGAAGATCCCCTAGAGAAAGGAATGGATACCTACTCCAGTGTTCTTGCCTGGAGAATTCCACAGGCAGAGGAGCCTGGCAGACTACAGTCCACGTGGTTGCAAAGAATCAGACACTGAGCGACTAACACTTTTGCTTTTTTTTCCTATCCCCCAAGAGAAGATTTGGACAGATTCAATATATCACAGCTGGAGTCTCCTCCAACTTTTAGGTGTCCTCTAACTTTTCAGTCCAAGGGCCATGTCAGTGAGGCAAAGACTCTAGAATTGCATCCCACTTGCCACTCCATCAGAAAAGCCTTTTATTATCAATGCTTTATTGTCAAGTTTAAGGAAATGCTTTCCTCATGCTTGTCATTCAATAATATTCAACAACAAATATTTACTAAGGACCTACTATGTGTCAGGCACTTATGCATTAACTCATTAAGCACTTTTAGCAACCTTGTAAGATTCAGTAGGAAGCAAAGGATTAAACAGATTAAGTAACTTGCCCAAGGTCACATAGCTAGTAAGTGGCAGAGCCAAGTTCTGATGCCAACTTGGGCTATACCCTGCTGCCTCATTCTATAAATAACTATTAAGGGCTTAGTTATTTGTGAGATGTATTTCCAACCTCTTAAGGACTCAGGCTTCGTTAGAGCTTCTGGGGAACCCCTCATCAGCTACTCCTGGTTCTAAGAAAGTGAACATTCCTGAGCCTGTTCACGACCCAAGGGCTTTTGAGAAAGATGGTCAGCTTCTGGTAGGAATGAAGCATTGTTTTCGGTCCCTTTCAAGGACCTAACAGGAAATATCTTGCTTCAGCTTAAACCGCTGAGGGACATATTCAAGTGGATGGCACTCAGCAGGCTTGGAATAACACATTCTTCAAGTGCTCTGAGTTTCTGACCAACAGTGAAAGAGCTCCATAGCTCGACTTCTCTTCCTGGATACTCACTGACAGTGACATTGGAATTAGGTACTTATTCCAATTAGGAACCTCCATCTGTTCCATACAAACACAACGCTTCACAGAGAATTACTCCAGAAACTTCAAGGTCTGCTGGCTCTTGAACACCTGGAAGACACAGCTGGCATCTTTGGCTCATCTGCTAGTACTAACTGCTGCCTGTGTGAGGGACTGAGGATCCTTCCTCCTCCTCCCCTGATTGGAGCCCTGTTTCCTCCACTCTTTTACCTACCTTTATTGCTAACCCCCTTTCTGTGAGCCCTGGCAAATGTGTCTTTGCATCTTAATCTACTCTCTCCTTGTTGTTGACAGAGGAGCCTTGTAGGCTACAGTCCATGGGGTTGCAAAGAGTTGGACACAACTGAGTGGCTAACATAACTTCTTGCCAGGGCCAGCTCATGAATATGAGTTCTGTATAGTCACATGGGGCCTCATATGAGGAGGGCCTTGCGCTTGGTTTAACTCTGCTGTCACTGACTTGAAATTCTTAATGATTTTTGAGCAAGGGACCCACACTTCCACTTCGCACTCGGCCACACAATCACGTAGTCAGTCCTACTCCTTGCTGTGGACGCTGACAGTGGGGGAAGAGTCCTACCACACAACATAAGCATGGTGGGGTAACCCTACCACACAACATAGGCATGGTGGGGTCACTGCAGTCCTCCTTCAGAACTCAGTGGCCTTTCCCCCACAGAGACCATTCATAAAGGCGGATCAAGCTGATAATAGCTCTACCTTCATTAGCCTCAATTTCTTCATCTCTAAAATGGAGCAGCAGCACTTGCCCTTGAATGTCATTGTGAGCACTGGGTGGGATCATGTATAAAGTACCCATCAGAGTGTTTGACATACAACTGGCATTTGCTAGATGCAATCCATGGAAGGTAACAGGTGCAGGAAACAAGAGATTGAACTCTGGAGTTAGAAGCTAGCTCAAATCTTATCATCCCCACTGCTTAAACAAGATGTATGATATGGGCCAGGTGACTTAGCTTCTCTCAGCCTCAGTTCCATTATCTGCAAAATGGGAATGTTAGTATTTACCTTGTAGGGCAGTTTTGGGATTCAAATATTCTAATGAATTTAAAATATCTATTTTACCACCTGGCATGTAGCAGGAGCTCGAAATATAACAGTTCTTAGTTTGGTTTCCTTTTAATATCATTTCTGTACTCTACACAATTCATTTATAAGTGATGTTGGGATACAACCATTAACAAGTGTCTTATTCAATACAACTTCCTATACACTCTATGACCTATAACATATAGCCTCCCTGTATGTGAAAATCATTTGGTAAAAAAAAATGTGAGGCCTGTATTTCCTTCTTTGCTAGACTATGAATTCCTTGAAGGCAGGAACCAAGTCTTATTTACCCTTTTATCCTAGAACACCTTCTAACACATATAATCCCAAGAGAATTAAATCTCTCTTTTGTTGTTCATGCCAACAATGAGATGATAAATTTCATAATATTCCTAAGTCAGCAATTAATAATTAGCCTGTTAATGATTAGGAAGTAGCACACGTGCATGCTAAGTCGTTTCAGCAGTGTCTGACTCTTTGCAGCCCTATGCACTAGAGACTGCCAGGCTCCTCTGTCCATGGGATTCTTCATGCAAGAATACTAGAGTAGGTTGCCATGCCCTTCTCCAGAGGATCTTTCTGACCCAGGGATCAAACCCGTGTCTCTTACATCTCCTACTCCGGCAGGCAGGCTCTTTACCACTAGCACCACCTGGGAAGCCCTAGGAAGTAGGAGCTCCAAATAGTCCCATCTTTGCCATTAAAGGCCTTCTAATCCTTGTCCATCACATCTGGCTCATCACCCAGCATCCTTGGGTCTGGTTCTTGCTTCATTAATAAAGCGATTCCACTGGGAACATAACTTAGTTTTGTGTAACCAACTACCTTCCCTGGCAACAACCTGCGTCCAGAGGCCACTGGGGAAAGAATTTCATGAAATCCCAATAGTTGAGTCATAATTTGATACCTCTTAGGACTCAAAGAGGGCTCAGAACTGTGACTTAAACCACTGAAGGGTAATGGGTCTCTTCAAGAACCTTCTGATAGTTAATGGACATTCTCTCAAGAAAAATATATTCAATATCTTACATACAGTTTCAAGGTGCCTGCAGAACTCCCGCAGCCCTTGTACCTAGGTTAGCAATTCTTGTTAAAATAGCCCAGAAAACTGAAGAGCAATGCAAAAGATTCAGTTTTTCTGATAAACTCTAGCCCTGACAAGTCACATTCCCTTGTTCAAAACAGAACAGAACAAAACAGTTACAACTCCCTAGATTTAACCTCAGAGTTATCCCTGAGGGCCTAGTCCTAGGTATTAACAGTAAGGGCATCCAGCCAAGCAGTGACTACTCTTTGGAAAACCTAAGTTCAGCTGAATAAAACGAAGCTGTGTTTGATAATATCGTTTACATTTCCAAATCCCGGGTATCAAGCTTTCTTCCTATCCCTTGTGGCCCTCCCTAAATTTAGCCGCTGGTGTAATGGGGTAACCATGGCAACAACCACCTGCCTATTTAAAACCATCTCCAAAGCTAAATAAGGAAGCCTGGAAAAAATGGCTGCTCGTCTGCCTCTCCATGGACAAATTGGGCATTCCTGGACATTTTCAATAGGAGTAAGCAGGCAGGGTAGAAGCAGCATGGACTCAAGTTTTTAACAGGAAGTGTTCTGAGACCTTGTGAAATAGGGTCTACCTTGAAGCCACTATGTTTGCACTTATTAGCAGGCACCTGGACTTATACGCAAATCTCCAGGATTGTCTTTCTAGATGATCGCACTACCCTTGACCTCAACCAGGTGAAGGGTGAGGTGCTCACCTCACTGCAAAGGAGAGTCTTGCTGATAGAAACTGGGAAGTGGGGAGGACAAACGTTCATTCAGACCAGTGAGATTGTTCATACTCTGCGCTGAAATGCACAGCCACAACTTTCTCCTGACAGAGGTATCTTTCTAACTATACCTGATCATGTGGATAACTGATGATTGCTTTTTATGTCATATGTTCACCTGTCTATTGATTTTTGGATAATGGAGAAATTCTTCCCGCCTTCTGCTTCCTTGCTGTCTACAGAGGCTTTGCTTCTTTCCATGAAAGGAGACCACCCAACAGACCACACCGAAGAGCTTGCTTTCCCCCAGGCAGGCTGTTTTCCACTGCTCATATGGATGTTTTTGTACATTTGGTTCCTTCTCCCTGGGTTGCCCTTCTTTTCCCTGTCAACCTGAAAAGCAATACTTAACTTGTTTTGTGTCTTGGCCCAGGCAGCTCTCTAGTTGGAAGACCCTCCACATCAAATTCCATGCCCCTGCTTTGTGGATTCATATCGCCTAAAACAAATCACTATGCACCTCTGCATTCTAGTCCTCCATCCCTGGACTGTGAGCCTCCTACACACAGCTATCCAAAACACCTATACAGCAGTGCCTGGTGCTGTGTTCAAAAGATAGATTCACTGAACGAACGAATGAATGAACAGAACCCCCGCGGATTTCACAAACATTTGGCATCTTAAGAAACGTGTGCATGAGTATGCATAATGGTATCTGTGTAAAAAGGGGACCTTAAAAGTCTGGAATGGCTGGAAGAGGAGGAGTATTTTTTAAAAAGTGATTTTTTGTGCGTGTGTATATATCAGAGGGAAAAAGTTCACAAGAAAAGCATCAGTTGATTTGTAAGTTTGTGACTATTGTAGGAACAGGAGTTGAAAATATACATATTAATAGTATTTTGTGAGTTGACTTGGTGTGTTTGAGAGAGAAAATACAGTCTAATAAGGTTAGCTCAGCTACGATTAGATCCCACAGATCCCTCTTCCTGAAGTCGAAGTGGCTTCATTATGTTGAGTTTCTGATCCCTAAAAAGATTTCCGTAATCTTGGTTAAACTCTCAGGCAAGGGGTCAGGGGAAAGAAGAGGAATGAAAATGATAGAGCTCTGAGGAAGTGTATGGGTTTAAACGAAGGTGTGTGGGTAACACTGGACTTCTGCTTGGTGGGCTAAATAAAGTTCCTTAGACTCAATTTGAGCCCAAATCAATACCACTCTCCTTCCCACCTGCTTGAGGGTCCAACCATAAGAAAAGAGAAAGGATGCAAATTAACCAAGAAGAGAAAAAGAAGGGAGAAAGGTAATTGAACCATCCCAGGGGTAGTTCTATGGACCCGCCTGCAGAATGGTATGACTCTGCAAATGATCTGGTTTCCTTTTTTCTATTCCATTTTTGGACCAAGCTTTCGGCCTTCACAAGGTGCGCGCGGGCTGAGGCTGGGCTCTGGTGGGCTCCCGGCCTCAGCAGGGCCGCTCTCTGCTGCCCTCTGCCGGCAGGGGAGAGAGAAGCGCCGCCATCTCGGCCCCTCAGCCAAGGCCAGAGCTGCCACCCGCGCCCCTTTGTGAGGAAGGGAAGCCGAGGCCTCTGCCCTCTGCCTGCTCCTCCCCCGGGGAATCGAGGGGCTCAGGATGGGGACGCTGTAGGTTTTGAGAAAGCGACCGTACCCCAGAGGGGGAATCCAAGTTAGCCAAGCTCAGACCCCTACTCCCCAAGGCGGAACACCACACCCTCCCTCCTGGCCCCAGGCCCTCCCATGCAACATCACCCCCTGGCAGGGGACGGGCTGCCAGACCATGGTGGGTTTCTGACATTGTTTTCTTCTTGGAAATGGAAGCCCTCCTTCCGGCAACGTGGCAGGAAAGCCCTGGGCCGCGGAGCTGAGAACATTTTGGAGGTGGAGGCCTGGGACCCGCGGCCGCGTGGGTGGGGCAGGCAGGCAGGCACGCAGGCAGTGCAGTCCCGGCTACCCCCGCAGGGCCCTCTTACCTGCTGTTGAATTTTTCAGGGTGTTTCTCTCTCATCACATGGAACCTGTGTGCAATGGAAGCATCCTGAAAGGGAAAGGGACAGAAAGCAGATTCCTGGTTAGTGGTCCTGACCCTGTGCAATGTGGAAGGAAGGGAAGGGACACACACTTTCATTGAACTTCCCAGATGTCAGGGGGAGACCAGGGAGGCCCCCTGCAGAGGCTGGACACCAGGTCCAAGGTTAGGGGCGCGGGCCCTCATGCCTTTAGAGCTGATGCCAGACGACTCCTCCTAATGCTCACTCTCTACCCTTTCTAGCTCAGGGTGAGTTAAGGGGATGATGCTGCCCTTTGGGGGAGAGGGAGTGTGTCTGAGTCTGTGAGCAGTGAGGATGCAGAAGCCCACATGGGGCTGAATGTGTTTGGAAATGCCTCACCCTATTCACTCTTTAAAGAAATACTTTGTATTCTGGAATATTTTAAGACTCATAAGTAGTTGCAAAAATAGTACAGAGAGTGCCTGTGGCCCTTTCACCCAGCTCCCCCCAATGATAACATCTTATGTAACTATACATGGTCGAAACCAGAAAACTGATGTTGGTAGAGGCTGTTATATATTAACTCTTAGTCATCCATATCAGTAGACAGAATTGGTAGCACTGGATAACAGGCTTAGCAGATAATATATTTAATATATTGGATAACAGGCTTAGCAGATAATTAAAAATATATTTAAACTTCTGGCTTTTGCCTGGTGATTACTCCATGGAAACGACTCTCCCCAAGGTCAGTAAGAGTCTCATTACCACATGCTATGGATACTTTGCTATCCTACTGTTACCACATTCCTTTGCTCTACTTTGGCCACCTGCTCCTCAGTTAGGGTGGCTCTCACGTCACCATGCTTCCGGGCTCTCCATGCTCAGAGCAGAACCTCTCAGCCTTGAATCCATTCTGCAGCCTGCATTCCTTGCCATGGGCTATATCCAGGTGTCTTAGTTGTTACTAGCATGTAGCTGCTGCTGTCTCTACAATGTATCGCTGGAGAACCAACCCTGACCTTCAGACCTAAAACTGAACTCATCTTTCCTCCTCAGATTTGGTCCTCTGCTCTTGTTACTGGTCTCCTTTTCCAGCAGAAGAATGTGTAAAAGCCTCTTCACGGCTCAGGCCTCCTGCCAGCATGTCAGCTGCAGGTGGCGGGTTTTAGAAATAAACAGGCTAATTGAGCTGGGGGCAGGAGGGGTTGGGGTGGGGGTGGGTTGGTGACAGAACAAGGAAGCTGATTCAGATTTGTGCAGGGAAGAGATACAGAAACTCATTTACTGGAATGTGTAACTAAAAGAAATCTTGAAGTCCATACAGTGAGTTTTTAGCTATATCAATTTCATTTCTTGATACGGAAATTCTACAAATTTTCTGGAAAAAAATGTTAAACATCAGAAGGTATAGTTCAATGAAGCAACTTTCTTTCTTTTTTTTTTTTGAGCATGTGCTGTGAGTGGTGAGTAAAGAATACGGGCTAAGGGTGGGGATAGAAAATCCAGAAGCAAGATAGGGGCCAAAGGGGAACTTTCGTAACATTTTTACTTGGCAGAAGAATAAACCCAGTGAGCAGCCCCCTGTTGAAAGGCAGACAGGGCAAGTCAAGGATATGGGTTTATTTTATGGTTGGCTAACACTCTGCTGAAACAATGTCTTGGGAATTTAACATTTACACTCCAGTTACTGATTCATTATTTATTTAAGATACATCAGGAGTTGAAATTGAAGCACCCCTGTAGACAATGGGAGGAGAGGGGCAACATCAGAGGAGGGTGGTGGGGGGCTGGTCTCTGTCCTCTTGGTGGATCCAGCCTGCACAGCTTCTCCAGGCAGGAGCGTTTCCTGCCCTCAGAGTGCGCCCACCTCCCTCCTAGGCAAGTTTTGTGAGCTTGCTGAATAAGATTCATGTGACATCTGTCAAATGCTTCTCTAGAATTCAAGAAACATTCCGTCTACTTGTGTTCCTTTGAAGCACTGATTTTCTTCTGTCAGGGGAAAAAAAAACCCAGAAGAAAAAGAAAGAAAAGAAAAAAGCAATCACATGTTGCCTGGCACGATTTGTACTTCACTCTCCTCCACCCCCAATGCTGCTGTGACTGGCTCCTGGCTTTT
The DNA here is from genome assembly GCF_042477335.2 of Ovis canadensis. NCBI lineage: Eukaryota > Metazoa > Chordata > Mammalia > Artiodactyla > Bovidae > Ovis > Ovis canadensis. The sequence goes on along the minus strand of NC_091245.1, from coordinate 204,207,252 downwards.
TAATTCCCTAGGATATGTGAATAGGTCCCTGCCCTCTGTGTCATTCCCATTATCCTTGGTTTTTTTTATAACTAGGTTTTGCAAAGTTTCTTTTTACAAAGACCAGGCTTTGCAATATTACTAGCTAAGCATGTGGTTCTGAATTTGACAGTGTGACCCCATGATAAATACACAAAGTGGTAAGAGAGAGATGAGCAGGTCCACTGTTCAGGTTTGGAAAGGCAATGCTGGTAAAGACTAACCGTGTTTCTCTACCTGGGGATTAAGAAGAGAGGCAAGATTCATCTCCACCCTCTGCCGGGCTTCTCTGTGCCAGGCATTAAGCTGGCTGTACTTACATTCAGAGGTGAGTTCATTTAAATTTTAGAAACCAGTGCTATAGTGGTTCCAAACCTTCCCTGTAACACTCACAGCAAAATGAGTCTTCCATTTGGAAGGCTGGGGTGGAGGTGGGATTGCACACTCATGGACATGCCGCACACTCATTTCTGATGGCCTCATTCTCTGGGGTTCTTTCTATGAAGTGTGGGGTAAAAAGGAGATAAAAAGCAGTGTGGACATATGTCTACTCTTTCCTGAACTAAAACTCCCAAGTGCAGAGTTGGACAAAAGAATTTTGTGCCCCTTCCACATATAAGTGGTAATCATTTGGACTCTGAGCTATTTGGATGTCTAAGCCAGTCATGTCCAATAGGAATAAAAGAATTTTTGTAACCACATTAAAAAACTGAAAAGGAACAAATGGAGTTAATTTTAATAATAATAATATATTTCAATGAATATTATTGCTACAATATTAGTTAATATAAAAATTGAGATATTGAAAATTCTTTCATACTACATTTTTGAAATTTGGTGTGCATTTTACATCTCTCAACTTAGAGTAGCCCCATGTCAAGTATACAATAGCCACATGTGGCTAATGGCTACCATATTGGACAATGTAGGTCTAAGTCACTTTGGCAACTTATGGAGATTAAAAAAAACAGAAAGGAGACAATAAAACAGATTATTTGGTATTTGGATTGTTCTGAAGAATTATGGCTGATTGGGAAAGGACAAAGAGTGTAGACCCCTTGTCCAAGACACCTCTCAGTTAGTCCCATTGTTCCTGTAACTTCTTGATTCTCATAGGTGACAGATAAGAAGAACCTGTGGCTGAAGGAACTGAAAAGTTTGCAGGGAAATGATGACTTTCTGATAAATTCCTTAATGGGTTTGCCATTGCGGAAACTTAGCTGGTGAAGTCTAGTAAGTACAGAATATGAGGTGAAAAATGGTACGTGAGTTAGTGTGATGGGCTGTGGCCCGTCCTTGGCCCCTGGGTTCCCCTCGCATCAGAAATAGATTTCATTGACTCAAGGGATTAGCTGTTCACCCATCCTGTTAAGGCTCAGTGAAAGCAGAGCCTTTTCAGTGTTCAGAATTACACATACCCCAGGAATGATTTTTCAGTTCCAAACTTCCTGTCATTGATACCTGGCCATCCTGACATGTCTGCAAATCCAAAAATAAAGAGCAGGGATGAAGAGGCCAGAGAAGTCAGAGGAAGTAGTGTCCTGAATGCCTGGGTTGGAAAATCTCCTGCCAATGGATGTTATCAGATGGAGGGAGTGAGAAGGTCAAGGGTCTTAGCTCTTCACTGGCGGGGAGCTGGGGAGTCTGTGGTGGATGGGAATGTAGAGGCAACGAGGCCCACATCCCTCTCTACATAGGCCAGGAGACCCTGCCCTCGCTACCCCTCCATCTATGAGTGGGCTCTGTTGGCACCAACGGGAGTGTGTGAACTCATCAGAGTGAATTCCCTACTGCCCAGGGACAGCTCAGCGGGGGTCATTGTCACCTCCCTTATAAATGCAGAGCAGCGGACATTTGATATCAGATATTCCAGGTCCTTCAAAAGAGGCGAAGACTTTGCAGTACTCTCTTTGCCAAAGGAGTCTGACTCTAATCGTCTTAAGGAAGTAAAGCCAGGGGGTTGGTTTACATACTGTTTCTCCTCTTACAGAGTTTGGGAAGTCAAATAGGGAGCAAGAGCTTCTGCAAATGTCAGCCCCAGATTCTCTCAGGGTTACATGTTGGCTACTTGTTTTCTCAAGAATTTCCCTTTCCAGCTTTTAAAGAGTGAGCACACAAACCCTGCAAGCATTTTATTGAGAGAAGGCTAAGGTTACACCAGTGAGAGAAAAACAAGCCTGCTTCTTCTCTGATTTGCAATAAAATATTAAACATGGACAAGCTAAAGGTATATGCAAAAAAACCATGAGGAAGATTTTAAGTTCTTCTTCACTTGAAAGATGAGCGGATTGGATTACTGTAGGTCAGCCCGGGTAGATAAATATCTTGACCGCTGAGGGAAATGGAGAATCTTATTCCTATGCTTTTCCTTGGGGGGCGGTTAGTTTATATTTGTCCTTGTTTCCCTCCCTCCTGCCCATCCCCCCACTCACGTCCTTCTTATTTGTAAGAATATATTAAAAGCACGCTCAGTCTTGGCTCGTGGGATTGGGGCTTGGTTATCTAGCTGAGGGAAGGTTGTCTCTTCCTTTTTGGCGTGATTGTCCATTTGGTCAGCAGTACTAAGTGAACGTCATTTTTTTGCATATGGCGCTTTGTAGAGATGGACAGGGAGGCCTTGGGAATACTGTTGTTTCTGGCAGCCAGAGCTGGGCGTGAGAAGAGAAGACTTGGGGTTGAGGACTCTGCCGGTGGCCAAGGACGTAACCTGCCCTCTAGAAGCTCCCAGGCAGATCACCCAGTCTTGTGGATTGGCTTTCACTTCTGGCCCATTGCCCGCAGCTGCTGGTTTCCCCTCCTTTCTGTCTTTCCTCTCCTGTATCTACTTCAGATCTGGTTTCTGTTCCTGTGAAGAACCACTTCCTCTGACCATCCTTCTCAGTTCTAACGGGTTGTCTTCACTCACTGAGGACTTGATTGGGACCGTCTGCATTAAAATGATCTCAGGGGCTTATTAAAGGTGCACATTTCTAGACTTGCCCAGACCAACTGATTCAGAATATGAATGAGGATCTGTCATGTGGGTGGAATCTGCATTTCTGACCAAGGGTACAGGTAGGGTATGGGTGAGCCATCACACTGTAAATTCTGAGGATGCCCCTCTAATGCTGCTGCATTTGGCAGCATGGAGATGACGGCCTGTGCAGGATCTGCCTGGCTCAGGGCCCACAGCAAGGTGGGCTATGCACACTAGGGATTCCCGGCTTGGGCAGGTCACTATCTGTCTAAGCTACAGTTCCTTCTTGCAAAATGCAAAAGGGGAAAGGCTATACCCTCCAAAGGGACACTGTGCCTGGTATGCATTAGGTACTCACTACATGTCAGCAAGTTATTCTCTGGTTACTACAGGAAAAACGACATGTGTTTCAGTCATACTGTAATGGAGGGAAGCTGCATGCTCCAGAATCGCCCTGGCCTCCAACACCAGACTTGTCAGCCAAGTCTCATTTGCAGGAGCTGAAGGCTGCATGTTCCCCTCGTATGAAGTGGAGCCTGAGCAGGTGGCTCCAAAGGAGGAGCTTTTGAGTCAAAAAGAGGAAGGAGGGGTCTCTTCTGTCTACGACACAGGAGGATGAGCTGGTAGGTCCTAGGCAAAGGTATCTCCCCCTTCTGAGGAGGGCGCAGGGGAGCTGAGGAGATCAACCAGATCAGGGCAGCTGAGACCCCGAATATTCTCACCAGCACCTCTATCCTTTCAGAGCCCATTCACGGGTTGAGCAATGCTTCTCGCTTTTGTTTTAGTTAACAGAAAAAGAGTTGGGGACTGGGAGTCAGAGAATGAAAGCAAATCCCTTACTCTGATCCTCTATTTCCTCACTCACCAAACGGAGGGAATACTGCCCTCCACTGTAACCATAAGAACCAAGAAAATATCTGTAAATATGGTAAGTTTTAAATCCCATAAATATAAGGGATTATTATTCTTCCTTTTTGCTTCCATGGCTCTCCTTTTAGTTTTCTTATTAAGAAAACAAAAAACCCTGTCCTTAACCCTGTTCTTCCCTCAGACTACCTATCATTTCTCCTTTTCTCTCCTTTTTTAAAAACCACCAACATTTGCAAAAGAGGCATAGGTGATGACTGAGAGGGTCACAGTCTTGGTCTGGAGAGATTCATGTGCATTTGAAACTGGGCAGCAAAGTTCCCAAGACAGCAGAGAAAAGGGCCTGGTTTCAGAGTGAGGCACAGTGTGTGTGCCCCAGTTCCAACACTTCCACGTTCTGTGTCCCTGAATCTCCTCTGTAACATGCAGATGGTGGGGATGATAATACCTGCAGGATTGCTGTGAGGACTAGAATAAAGTCTAGCACGGTGGGGAACACCCGGCAGGTGCTCAATAAATGCTAATGTCTATGTTTCACCTTCCTCCCAACCCCCACATCTATTTATGGAAAAGACCGACACCTTTTCCCCTCAGTCATGTCTCCAACAATTTGGGAAGCAATGTCCAACCTATGCACTTTGGACCAGAAGCTGAGTTTAGCAAAACAAACTAACTTAGCTGTGCTACATGTGATGGGAGCTGGGGGAGAAAGAGGAATGTGCTGCTGTCCTTATAGTGTGTGTGTTTGTATGTACGTGTGTATGTACATGTATATGTATGTATTTATGCGTACGTGTGTGCATTGCAAGGGGGCTAAGTCAGGCACATGGAAACAAACCCTTTAGTCCAAGGCAGAGGTGACCACAGAGGAGCTTAGGGGTAACACAGAGCTCAGCCTAAGGGGTCAGTGAGGAGGAGATGCCCCAGAGGATTAGGTGCACTTGGAGTGTGGGGAGTGGGGTTGGGAGGAGGAGAGAATTCTGAGAACTAATCCAGGGAGCCAGCTTAAGACCACAACGTCTTCCCTGGAGCATCAGCATTTCCATCTCTGGAAGCTCACCTGAGAATCTCCTCCTGACCTCATCTTTGGTTATTTTTTGGTGTTGCTTTTCCTTAACTATTTCAAATTATCCAAAGAGTAATAGGTCTTTTGAAAAATGTGCTGTTTTTTTCTTGTGTTAGGTAAAATGACAGGGGCAGGAACTTCCTGCATAAACAGGACAGGACTGGGTACAGTAAGGATGTCCACATCCAGGCTGGATGTGAGGATGCCTGGACCCAAGTTGAGGCAGGGGGAAGCTGGGACAAATAAAGAGCAGGGACCCAGAGTGGACCGTGAAAGACTAGAAACCTTCCTGCCCACCGGGGCACTTCTCTTCCATGCAAAAAGCCATTCCTGGCCAACTCACCACACCGATGGAGAAATAGTTGTTCATGATGTTGTATGGGACCTGGTCTCCATTCTCCACCTCCTCTCTGGGGATGACTTCCAGATGCCAGCGGTCCAGCATCACCAAGGGGCTCTGCTCGATGTCCTTCAGGATTTTTGTCAGGCTGCCCCCTTCATAACCTGCGGAGTGCAGCCCTGCATTTGCCCCAGAGCAGAAAGGCTTGGTTGCTGCGCATGCAGCTGTGGGGTGGGGCACCCCTGGGACACTCCCAGTGTGTCCAGGCCAGAGTCACTCAGGTTCCCTGGGCCACAGGGAAGGAGAGGACAATCTGGAGTAATTAGAAAGAAGCCGGGGCAATCTGGAAGCCAGAATAGCAGGGGTAGGGCCGGGTGCTGGCCAAAGATGGGTAGGCCTGTGTAGCTGAAGCGAGCCCTGGAGAATCAGTGTGCTGGATGGTTGGTAAGCTGCACATGGGAGAACTAGGGATCTGTTCCAGGACTGTGTCATGATGTGGAACAACAGTGCTGTAGGCAGAATTTTAGGATGGTCCCCACATTTCTTGCCCTTGAGGGATTATATACCCAGCAAACTCCAGGACCTGTGGATAAGATGGGCTAGTCAGTTGTGATTTGGTATATTATATGGCACAGCTGACCTTAAGAAAGCAAAATTATCCTAAGTGGATCTGACCTAATCAGGTGAGTCTTTAGAAAGACTGAGCTCTTCCTTAAGAAATAGGTCCGAAGCTTCAGAGGGATTAGAACTGAGGGAGAGTTTCTTTTGCCAGCTTTGAAGATGGAGCGATCCATCACACAAGGAACGAGGAAGGCCTCTAGGATATGAGAGTGAATCCCAGCTGACCACCAGCAAAGAGACAGAGACCTCAGATCTACAAAGAATGGAATTCAGCCAACAACCTGAAAGAGTTTTAGAAGGAAATTCTTCCCTTAGAGTCTTCGGAGAGGAGCACAGCCTGTTCAGTGCCCTGATTCTATCTGCTGAGGCCTAGTCACATTGTTCTAGAATTTTTTTTCTTAAAGCATTTATTTGGGTGCACTGGGTCTGAACTGCAGTACATGGGATCTTGTTCCCTGACCAGGGATTGATACCAAGCCCTCCACATTGGGAGTGCAGAGTCTTAGCCACTGGACCACCAGGGAAGTCGCTGTTCTGGGACCTCTGACCTACAGAGGATACAAGGATATTTTAAGCCTCTATGTTTATAATTATTAGCTGTTACATAGTTTGTGGTTGTTCAGTGGCTAAGTCATGTCTGATGCTTTGCAACCCCATGGACTGTAGCCCTCCAGGCTCTGCTGTCCATGGGATTTCCCAAGCAAGAATACTGGAGTGGATTGCCATTTCCTTCTGGGATGGACTCCTGGGATCTGCCCCACCCAGAAGTCAAACCCTCCTCTCTGTGTCTCCTGCGTTGGCATGCAGATTCTTAACCACTGAGCCACCAGGGAAGCCCTTGTTTGTACATAGTAGCAATGGAAAACCAATGTAGCAAGTGAACTGTAAGTAAGAAGTTAGTGGGAGAGAGAGACTTTTCTTTCAAACAACACTTCCATGTTCCTGCTTACCTCTGGGACAAGCTTGAAGAGCATTTTCAAGTTGTCAGGCGTCTGGTCAGCACCTCAGGGGATGCATCATGAGATAGCAATGAAAGTAATGAGGTAGCTGAGGGCCTTGATGCTAACTGGGAGCACGGAGCTGCAGGAAATTGGTGCCTCGCTCTGCTGCCTAGATGCCCAGAGTCTGAGGCCACAGTCCGCTGTCCCTCTTGAGTAGAGGGTCTTTCCCAAGCCCAGTGTGTGGCTGAGGACCCTGGCAGCTCTTCCCATGCCTGCCAGCTTCCTTCTAGGGCTAGCTTCTGCTTGCTCTGACCCCGCCCTCCAAGCAGGCACACTGACCGCTACGGGCCTGGTCTTGGATCACTCCCAGAATTGATCAGCCATCTGGAGTCTCATCCCAATTCTGCCTGCCACCCTGATCTGTCTACTTCAAGTGCTGCCCTGAACCTCTCCACTCTCTGGAGCGTGCTCAGCTCCGTGGGGGCTATTGCAGTTTGCAGAGTTCTTAGCTCCTGCCCATTGCCCTATATGCTGGTTACTACTCTGAGGTCCCCCTTAGGGGAATTTCAGAATGAGAGGCCCTGGCCCTGGGATGATCTGAAATGCCCCTGGTAACTGGTTAATTGGACTTTTCAGTCTACATTCTGAGTCTCAGTTCAGAAGAAGGTCAGTAATTTGGAGAGGGGGAATTTCAGGCAGAAAAATTCCTATGTGAGCCCTGACTGGGATGAATCCTGGAGAGGAGACAAAGGAATTGACTTGTTCTGCAGAAGGAGACGGAGCTTCCCCAGTGGCTCAGTGGTAAAGAATCTGCCTGCGGTGAAGGAGCCCTGGGTCAGGGAGATCCCCTGGAGAAGGGCATGGCAACCCACTCCAGTATTCTTGCCTGGAGAATCCCATGGATAGAGGAGCCTAGTGGGCTACAGTTTGTGGGGTCGCACAGAGTTGGCCACGACTGAAGTGACTTAGCACACAGCACACACACTGAGGGAGAAAGGTTCAAAGTTGAGAGTTTCAGGCTGATAGTAAATCTTGTGAAGGGCAGACACAGGCCTTGGCATCAGGGAAAAGGCATGGATTAGACACGATCCCAGAGGTATTTCTCCATGGAATGTAATCCTTAAGAGGGGAGCTCAGCCTAGCTCTGCAGAGCCTCCCTGTAGACTGGGGTGCTTGTCCCTAGGATAGGGCCCCTCCCATGCAGACTCACCTCCTCCCCAGCGGAGACAGCGGGCCAGGTCATTTCCTGTTCCAAGAGGCAGGACAGCCACAGGTGGATGCTTTGCAAAGTTGGCCTTATCTGTAACCCATGAAGAGGAAGAGAGAACCATATGCCACATGATTACAGAAGGTTTAAGTTGTTCAGTTACCCCTTATCTAATGCTTGAAAGCCTCTATGGCATTCTTTGTCTGAATACTTCTGTTGGGGAACTCACTACTTCCTTAAAGCCATCTCTTCCATCTGCAGTAGCTAACCACTGCAAAGGAGCCTTCATACTGAGCTAAATCTGTCTCCCAGTAACTTACACCTGGTTCATCCTTATTTCATCCTAATTCTTTCCAAGGGGTGACAGTGGTACACCTCAAAAACATTGGTTTGCATAGTTTTAATCTTCAATGATAACAAGCATTTATCCCACTTATCCCTTAGACAGATCCTGCAAGATATTATCGTTCACGTGGATGAAGAAATGGAGGTTCATGGAGGGAAAGTCATTCTACAGCCAGCATCCAATCCCAGATTTCTGCCCCTCCACGTCCGTACTCCTCCTTTCTTCAGAGCCTAAGCAGCTGCATAAATAGTAAAACAGGTGGGTCTGAGGCATTGGAAACTGAAGATGCCTCACCTCAAGTCATTCAGGTTCAAAAGCTTAAAAATAACATTGTGTCTAACAAGCCAAACCCTGAGATGTTATCTGGCACCTAGGGAACAGTTTGCCACTTCCACCACTTCCCAGACTTGTAAACACACAGAGTCCTGATCCTATCTCCCACGATGGTTGTGCTGGAGCATCAGGCCAAACCATTAGAGAAAGAATAGCATAACATGTATGTTTTCATCTGACTGCATATCTACAGCAGCATGTTGACTGAGCTGGGAAAGCTGAAGGAGGCCAGACACCCACTGGGCTCCAGGGGATATCACTTATATAAAGCTCAGAGCATCTGACGCAGGGAAGGATGAGGGTGATGTGACTGGGGAGTACAGCTGGGGATTGAGTAGGGGGCAATACAAGAATCATCATCTTGCATGAAATTCATGCCAGGGCTGCCCCAGCAGAACAGGTGACCACTCCCCACCTCCCCCACCCAGGTTGTCACACTCATGCCGGAAATGGCTGAGGCAAGACTCAGGGCTGAGGTTACTGCCAGGAGGGTTGAGATGGAGTAAGCTGGTGGACTTTCCCATTCCCCAGAACAATGCATTTACGCCTCCGGCCTTTGCTGGGACTTCCTTTGCCTGGAAGACCCTTGTTTGCTTAAGTCTGCCCCTTCTTCTGTGGTTCCCTTTGCGGCAGATCAACCATCCTCACAGTGCTGAGGCTAGACACCTGGATATAATTCTAGATTTTTCCTTCTCCCTCACCACACATCCGTTCACACATCAATTTCTACATGCTGTCTCCATAGCTTTCCAGCCACTCTCTCCTCTCCCTCCCTTGGTGATGGCTGAGTTCTGACACAGCACGAGTCCTTCCCACTGCTACTGCTGCAGCTGCCCCTCTCTGTCCTCTTCGCCTCCAGTTTCACCCCCTGGTATGTTCTCCACAGGGCCACCCGGGCAGGCAATCCTCGAACCACAAGCCTGATCACCCTAGCTCACTGCCTTGCCTTCTGCCATGACTCCCATCGCCCCTTAGCCTGGCAGCAAGGCCCTTCTCAGCGCTGCCTTACTCTCTAGCCTCATCCTCCTCACGTCCTGCTTCCCATTCACCAAGTCAACACACGGTTCACTGGAGAGGCCCTTCCTGGTTGGCCTAGTCTGGACCTCGTGGCTCTCCAGAGTGCTTCTCCAGTGCCAGGGATGGTCTCATTCACACTATCTTTGTGAATGACTACTGTTTTGTTCCCAGATGTACTGTGGCCTTGCTGGGTGCCCTGTGTCTCATTTGCTGGAGCATCTCCACACCTTTACTGGAGGCCTACATGCTGTGTTAGGTGCTCTAGCTCTAACAGCAGTTAAAAAAAAAAAAAAAAAAGACATGGCTCTGGCTCCCACGGTGCCTGCCATTGAGAGGGAGAGAGAGCTATTAATGAGGTAATTGGCGCATAATTTCAAATGCATGCTGGGAAGGAGGGGACTGTGGTCCTGTAATGAGTGATCAGGGAAGGCTTCCCCAAGGAAGGCCGAGGTCTGAAGTAGAAGCCGACCGAGCAAAGGCCAGGGGAGCAGAACAGACAGGCCCTGTGGTGGAAGGGACACTGGTGTCTTCAAGGGTCGGAAAGGGATTGAGTGTTTGAGGGGGAGGAAGGGGGTAGGAAACGAGGCTGGAAGGGTGGGCAGCTGCTAGGCACCACTTTGGGCCCCTGAAGCATTGGTTTTATCGTTATCTAAGAGTCCTGGGAAGCCACTGACGTGCTTCACACACATCAAAACCCCGCTGACATTCAGGAAGGACCACTCTGGCTATTGCATGAGAACAGATCAGAGACAGAGCTGAAATGGGGTGGCAGAGAGCACTGAACAAGGGCCTCAGTCTCTTGAATGGATGAATGAATGAATACTGTCCAGTTATTCCTTTCACTCTTGTTTTTTAATCTCTGTTTTTTAACCTGTGAAAAAACAGATCACCTCACAGGCTCTTTCTGTTCTGGGCAGCATATATCACCTGTGTCCTCTGCAGATGAATTTTATAAAGCTTGTCCGCAAACCCTACTTTCTCCTTCCCGATGGAGAGGGAACCCTACAAGCAGCTCCTAGCACTGCAGCCATCCACCCTCTGCTGATCAGCTTTTTCTTCCCTGGCTCCCATAGGATGCCTCCCTCCTCCCACAAACAACTCCAGAGCCCTGGGTGACAAGAGACCGTGGGTGGCTGCTTGGCAGGGCTGTGTCCATGGAAACCAGAGTGCCTGTGAGGGAGCAGATGTGGCGGGTGTGGGGGATGCATGTCCCAACCCAGGTGGTTTGCTTATGACCCCTGGGGGCCCAGCCTTCTCCACCCTGTCCAGGGTCTATCCTGGCCCATCCTCCACTCCCCTCGTCCCAGAGGAAGTAGTTGTCTCCCACGGGAAGTCAGCAAATCCTGTGGGCTCCATCTTCCAGACCCTGACTCCTCCACACCACCTCCTCTGTCTCTACTGTGGTTCACGGCCCAGGTCCCCTCATTGGATCTCTGCAGGAGCCTCCTAACTGGTCTCCCAGCTCCCACCCTTTTCAGTTTCTGTAATCTGTTGTGCCCCTGCCTTGCTCAAAAGAATCTAGCATCTTGGGACCCTCACGGTATGACAGCCGCATTCCGTATCACGTCGCCTATGTCCTAGTGACTTGGCCCTGCTTTGTCTCTGCTCTATCTTCTGCCCCTCTCGCCTCACAGACTCCACCCTAGGCACGCTCTGCAGCCTCCTCACTGGCCTTCTCCTGCTCCTGCCTCAGGGCCTTTGTATCTGCTGTTCCTTCTGCCTGAACTACTCTTTCCTTGGGCATCTGCGAAGCTCTCCTCTTCCAGGTCTCCATGCAAATGTCATCTGCTCCTCAGGGCCTTCAAAACCACCCTGTCTTAGTTTGCAACTCCACCCCCACTGCTGGGTTCCCTTTGCCCATTTTCTGCTGTTCTCTCTTTCTCTTTTTTAATCACCTTCTGTCACGCTGTATATTTCAGTTATTTCTTTGTTTACTGCCTGTCTCTTCCCTCTAGAAGGAAGCTCCATGAGGGTGAGATGGTGTCCTTTTTGAACTGATGCATCGCCAGGGCTTCCATGGGAGCTGAGCACCTGGGGGTACACAGGAGGATCTGGGGACCAAAGGATGAAGACAGCCAAGCAGCCCAGGCTCAATGCTCTGGACCATCTCAGCAATTCCCTTGGTTGCTTTCCTGAGTTTATGTTCTATATCTCAGTGTTTATCTGGGCTCTCCAGGGTTAGATCTTGAATGTATCCCTCGTCCCAGAATCTCAGAGTCATTCTCCATCATTTACTGGTGGTGCTGTGTCCAAGGACCCACAAATCCAGGCAGGCCTTCTGATTCCCAGCCTGGCCCCTCCCCACCATCCCCATCACCCTTTCGATCAAAGCATATTGGACATACCCCATCGCAGCTTTTCTTTGCTTGAACTGATCTGAGCTTTCTAGATGTGCTTTGTGGGCTCTGGGCTCTTGGCGTTCATCTCAAGGTGGCTTGCCCTGCACTATGCATCTATCCTTAGTTCCCTTGCCTTTATCCAGCACCCTGGACCTGCCTGGAGTCCCAGGCCTGCTGCCTTCCCCCCAGTCTCCCCATCTGGCCTGTCCTGCAACTGCCCAAATCCTGCCCATGACAGATATTTTTGAAGCAAGGCCTGAGACTAAGCTGTTAACATCTGTACATGTGGAAATCCTTCCATTGTGTTTGCTTTCTTTTGTCCACCCGAAGTAGGTATTTAGTGAAGCATTGGTCCAAGAGTAGAAACAAAGATAAACAAGGCATGGTTCCATTTCTCTTTTTTATTACCTTCCTCTGACTTTAAATATGGGCTTCCCAGGTGGTACTAGTGGTAAAGAACCCGACTGCCAAAGCAGGAGATGTGGGTTCCATCCCTGGGTCAGCAAGATCCCTTGGAGGAGGGCATGGCAACCCACTCCAATATTCTTGCCTGGAGAATCCCATGGACAGAAGAGCCTGGAGGGCTATAGTCCATGGGGTCGCAAAGAGACACGACTGACGCAACTTAGCACTCACATGCACAACTTTAAATACACTTGTTGTAAATCAACTACAAAGGTCCTTCCAGCCCATTCTTACCAATGCAATCCAAAATCCAGCCAACTGTCCCATCACCTCCACAGGCCAAAACACGGAAGTCTGGAGTATCACGGAAAAAGTTAAGTCTGGGAAGTAGAAAGGCCAAAATGGTTTTGTTTACAGGCTGAACTTTGACACTCTTTGAGGTAAAGTCCCCCCACCCCACCCCAACACCCTGCTTCCTTCCCTGGAAGCATATTATGACCTTGGCTCCTTTAAGGGTTGAAAGGGTCACTTAGTGTTCTGAGACCAGAACATACTAAGCAATGCCATTGAGTATGAACCCCATGGCGCCACCTTTGTCTAAGGAGATTCTGACTCAATATTCAACACAGAAAATGGTTTTCTAGAAACTGTCTATGATTTATGCATAGGAATCCACAGTTTGCTTATTTGGATGCCAATACAATTAACCCCCAACATCTGCCTCCTTTCTGGCTCTCACCTACTCTGCCCTCACAGCTCCTGAGATGCACCGAACTAGCTGAATCTTCATCCCACCCCAGACCTAAATGGAGTGAGCACCATCTCCCCTCAGGGGCCTTAACCCTGTACAGCAGGGCTGTTAACTTGGGGTGCATACCTAAGGGGTCTGTGGGTAGAATCCAAAGGGCCTTGAACTTGAAAAAAAAGTTACACTATTATCTTCCCTAAACTCTAACTGAAAATTAGCATTTCCTTCAACAATACCTGTGACTTTGTTAAGCAGCCGAAATGACAGGTATTTCAATGTTTTACTACAGTTGTGGCAGGCATTTTCTATTATCACTTCTGCTCATTACTGTTTTAATTTACAGTAGCTATTAGACCCGCCTCTGGAACTTGCTATGTAACGTCTTAATAAATCATGTGTGCTTTCCTGTCACAGATTTGTTGTCTAACCTTTAGTAACTGTTTTTTCAATAAAGTTTCCCTGGGTATTCCTATGTATTTCATTTTATACATTAAAAAATATTATCTTAATATTAAGAAGGGGTCCATGGGCTCCATAAGACTGCCAAATGGGTTCCTGGTACAAAAAAGGTTAAGAACCTCTGCTGTAGCACACACAGGATCTGGGGAGGCCTCGGGGTGGGGCTTGAGAAGCTGAAGCCCAGGATTTCCTCTTTGCCCTGCTTGGTGATCTGAGGAGACCCCTGGGGTCTTCTGCCAATGCAAGTGTGGGCAAATTAACATCTCCTCCCCACCTTTCTCTTGCAGAACTGGATTCTGAATGAAGGCTCCCTTCAGCTAGACAGCCTCTCTGATTATAGGCTGACACATACAGCAGAGAGAGATACTCAGGGCACAGTGGCCCCAGAAGCAGCCACCAGGCTTGTCATCCTGGGCAAAACCAATTTAGGATGGATGCGGTTAAGGGACAGTACTGTCTGTCTTCAAGTATCAAAATGCCCTAGAAGAGAGCAGGCTGGTAAAGGCATCCGTGGGCTGCTGCCCAATCACAAGTCACAGATGGAGCAGTCATCGGCTATCACGGGGGCCGTGATGGCACGTGCAGCAGCACAGGTGGGCTTTATTTTGAAATTAATTTTATAGGTAAGTCACGGCGGAGGTGCTGAATTGGCACTCATGTTTCTTTCCCCTTCAGGGGTCTTATATCATCACTGCTATAAATAATAGCTGTGTGTCAAACAGCTGAAGACACAGTCTCTTCTTACTTATTTTTAAAAATGAAAAATACTTAAAAAAATTTGTGGCTATGCTGCATGGGATCTGGGATCTTAGTTTCCTCACCAGGAATTGAACCCACACCCCTTGCAGTGGAAGTACAAAGTCCTAACCACTGGGACCACCAGGGAGGGTCTCAGAGTCCCTTTTTAGAGTCCTTACCCAGACCCTCTTAAGGTCTTGGTGAGCCAAGCACAGTGATGCAAGTCTGGGTGCTGGAAACCCCAGCCCGGGAGGCACAGAGCTGAGGACTGGCACTGAGGTGGCCTCGGGCTGGCCAGTGTCTCTGGTGCCCTGGCTCCGGCTGGTAGGATGGTCACAGTCTTCAGGTACCTTCCAGCCCCAGTGCTGGAGGAGCCTCTGATTACAGCGCCCATCATGTCATGGCTCCTCCCACAGACCTTGGGGAGAGCTGCAGAGGGGCTGCCTCACCTCCTTTTGTTGCTCCCCATCTCCTCAACACAGGGAAAGAGCCAATAGGCAAATGACAGGAGACGGGCCAGTGGGGGTGCGGAAGGGGTGCACCGAACCACCTCTAAACTGGATGATTCAGGAAAAAATGTGATTTCATTGAACAACTAATTGTCTTGATCCTAAAATGCCTCGACAACAGAACATGCTGTGGAACTCTGAGTCAGCTGTATAGATTTCTGAAATACCGACAGTGCTAAGAAAACTCTTTTTTTCTCCCTGATGATTCAGTATGAAGATGCCAGCTAATACAGCCTTGCGAATAAGTTAATTTACCAGCCTGCCCTTCTTGTCAATCCCACAAATGACATTTGCAATTTTTCCCTCTTACAAAATCAATAGCTTTTTCTGGGATAAAGTAGAGTAGGCTGCTTCCCAGAGTCAGCTGTAACGGGTGTTCCTGAGTATCTCCAGGAGGAAGTAAGAGTAGATAACGAAGAAAAAGAAGAGAAAAGGAGTGAATTGGTAGGAAGGACAAGTCTACGGATGAAAGAGATTTAAAAAAAACCAAACCATTCAGAAAGCTATCCTCTTTAGAGATTACAGGGGACGGGGGAGAAATAAGAAGTAAAGATTGTGTCTCCATACCCTGGAGTAGGCCCCCCATTGTCCAGGTTGAAAACTTGTTTGGGGTTGAGCAGATAGTGGAATTTCCGAAGAATTCTATGGAAAAAAAAGAAAGAGAGAGAGAGAGAGAGAGACCAAGACAGAGAAGGGGAATGTCATTGTGAGAAGTCATAGGAGGGCAAGTACCTCTCCAGCCCAGTGATGGTGGGAACGTGGGTCTCTTTAAACCCAAGGTGGGGAAGACTGCACACAGGTCCTGCAGACCCTGAACTCCCAGGTCCAGCTGGCTTCACCCAGGCCCTCACCCTGGTTCAAAGTATCCCCACCATCCAAGATTCTAGTCTCCAACCCCAGGAGTAGTATGCCTTGCACAGAGGACAGTGCAGAGCAACCTAGAGAACAGAACTTCCATTCTCCTGAGGCCTTCTCCTTCATGGAGAACTTCTCCCAAATGTTCTGCATGTTCTAGGCAGTATGATTCTGCTCTTTGTGGACTAGACAAAGGTCCCCCAAGTCCTGGGGTCAGGAGGACTTGCAGGAGGTGGCGCTGGGGCAGAGGAGCACTGGGGGCAGTAGCCACATCTAGGCTTGGTTTCAAGGCTTCAGCTTGAGGCTGATTAGGTCAGTTCAGAAAGGGTGCTTGGCCCCTAGGATTGGGGGTGGGGCCTCATAATTCTTGTTTAAGATCTGCTTATTATTTTTTAAAACGTGGATTCCAGATCACCGTGTCAACAATTCATTGCCTCAGAGCTGAACACAGGGAGGCAGAGCTGCTCCACCCATCTGTCACCCTCTGCAGACTGGGCACTTCCTTCACTGATGAGATGGGTGCCCTGCTTTCTCAGAGTGGAATAGGCCGAGAAGTCTCAACCAGGTGCCTCTGCCATGTCTCTTAAGTCAACAAAAGGCTTGAGAGCCCGGGAACTTAACAGGCATCTCAGAACTTAGCCTGATTCTGGGAAACAGAATAATGGCCCATGTGACAATCCCTAGGATAAGTCTATGTCTACCTTAATACTCGCAAAACCCCCATGGGAGAAGAAATGATTATTATCTCCATTTTACGGAGGATGAAACCAAGGCACAGGGACGTTCAGTCACTTGGACCAGGTCATCAAGTGATGTGCGGTAGGGCTGGGACTGGACCACAGGTCTGCCACCTCCATAGCCCACTCGGTTGTGGCTGAGGGGAAGAAAGGACCCACATGAAGTTGTTCGAGCCTCTCCATCTCAAAAAAGAAGAGAACATACCTTTCTCCTTGTCTCCCTCCACTCTTGGGGTTCACCAAGACCAGCAGGGGGTGGGTACCCGGAGTGGGGATGATCTTATACTTCAAAGGCAAAAGAAAAAGAAGTTAGCTGTGTTTCAGCCCATAGGACTAGGAATGTGATGAGAGTGGATACTGAGACAGATCCCGGGAGAGGCAGCTGGGAAGCAGATCCAGGCATGGGGTAGAGGAGGTCAGGAGGCAGTAGGTGCTGCTCCATTGGCTTAATCTGAGGGATTAAGCAGTTAAGTGTCTCCAGCCTTAAGTGGTTTTTTAAGTAGCATTAATGGTGACAAGGGTTTGAGGTGGGGATCAGAGATGGGGCTTCAAATTATTCAGCAATGGTGTGGCTTTGTGCCCACAGCACAAGATTAGCTTGTGTAAAGATACAACTGAAATGATCTTAGAAAATATGACCATCCGGTCCTACACCTAAATAGAATGGAGCTAATCATCACTTCCACCCCCAGCATCTTTCAAATCCACATTTGCAGCCCCAGTTCTCCTCCCGAGCTCTGGTTCTACCTTCCTCGCTGTCAAAGGGGGTGTCTTCAGCCAGTGGAATGTGCCCCAGATCTGACTCACCTTCTTTCACCCCAAAACTGGTCGTCTCCTGGTTACTATTATTACTCATCCAGTCTCCCAGGGAAGACCCTGTCCTGCCAGCTCTTCCCCTGGAAAGTCTCACTATCTCCAGCAGCTGCCACAATGCCCACACTGCTCAGGCCTTTCTCACTTCAGGTGAAGCCCTGTAAGCTGCCCCCATGCAGTTCTTTCCCAGGCATCACTAGTCATACCACTCCTGCTCAAAATCCTTTAATGACATCTCATTACCCAGAGGATAAAATCCAAACCTACTAACCTGGCCTGCAAGGTATTTCTGTGTAGCCCTGTTCTATCAGTTCTCCCTTAATCACTTTAACCTTCACTGCAGCTCCAGCCAAGTCTGGCTCTTACCCTCTATGAGTGAATTCCCACCCTGTGGGGCTGCTCACACTGGTTTCTTCTCCTCCTTAATGCCCTGAAATGTCTATTTCCTTCATAGAAACCTCAAGAAAAACTTCTCATCCTCAAGGCCCAATTCAAGACCTACTTTGTCTATGAAGTTTTGCTTGATCATTGCAATGGAAACTATTGCATTTGAAGCATATAATATCTTCTGCATTTTGTTTGGTATTATTTGCACGATTTCATGTTTTATTTCCTTGGGTGAAGCGAAAGTGAAAGTGTTAGCCACTTAGTCTTGTCTGATGCTTTGTGACCACATAGAGTGTACCACACCAGGCTCCCCTGTCCATGTGATTCTCTAGGCGAGAATACTGGAGTGGGTAGCCATTCCCTTCTCCAGGGTATCTTCCTGGCCCAGGGATCGAACCTGGGTCTCCTGCATTGCAGGCAGATTCTTTATCATCTAAGCACCAGGGAAGCCCAAATGTCTCAAAACATCAACTGGATATTAAATGTCTCAAGAGCAGGGTGGGAGTGTGTATAACCCTCCTACCAAGTATCCCGTTGCCCCAGAGACAAGTATACTCAGTAAATACTTGTAGCTTCAGCAGAAAGATACACTGATACAGAGGAGCAGCGCTGCTCCATAGTCACTGTCTTATGCCTACTTTTCTATATCTCAAGCTAAAAATTCAGCAAACCCAGTGCCAGATAAGTTGAAATGGACAGCAACATTCTTTACAAATTTTAGGAATTTTTCATCTGCCAAGGGTGATTATTTGTGTGGTACCCAGAAGCATCTTGGAGACTGAGAAGTAAGTCTTTACCTCTGGGGGTGATATTCAGAATGCTGAACAACCTGCATAGCATGGACACTGTCCAATCAGAACAGATACAGGACAAGCAGATAGATGCCAGCTGTGAACTGACATAGCTGCGCTGTGCAAGTGCTCCATCTGACTTTCTCCCCTTCAAGGTGTCTAGAGCTTTCCCGCATCAAGCTTCTGGCATCACTGTGCCTTATGTTTTATACTCATCTACAAGTTCTCATTGAATCTTGGAGCATCTCTGGGAGGTGGGCAATGCAGGGATATGCTATGTGCCTTTTCAAACAAGGAAACTTAAGGGTCAGAGGGAGAGGAAGAGGCCCCAGTGTTCTTTCTTTTCCTGTTTCTCATTCCACCTCACCAGGCTGCCTTTTCTGCATTCCCTGGCTCTTCGTGAAAGGCACAGAGAGAAGTTCACTGGTGAATCCAACTTTAAAAAAAAAACAAAAAAACACTGAGTTCTTAAATACACATTTAAGGATGAAGGAGAACTTTTGGATCTATTTAACTCTTTTGGCAGATCACATTCTGGAGACAGCTTGGCAGTCTTGGAAAACCCAATTGTCTATTTTTAGGCCACATTCTTGTTATTATTCAGGGGGTATGCACACTGAAGTTTCATGCAATGTGTTCCTTAAAAGGTGATAAAGCCAGTGTGGCCAGCTACAGGATCAACCAACCTCCCTTTGCACCTCTTGCCTACAGCGTGGCGGCCAAAGGTAACCCCAGAGACTGGAAATCCAGTGTCTTCTGCGATATAATCAATCAGATAAGAAGGCAGATGTTAAGATGTGTTTCTCTAGAACTCAAATCCTGTCCTCCCCTCCACAACCTTGGACCAGCTTAGAAGGAATGAACAGACTCAGGGTTCGCTGAGGTACCTGCATGACAAGTTCACCCTTGGCTGACACGCTGCCATCAGACTTCCCATCTGGCCTGTCCTGTGAAAAGAGGAAAGACAAGCATCCTTTGAAAAAAATATGCCTCCTGCAAAAAAAGAAATCAAAAGAAAAACAAATGGTTAATATAAAGAAAGAGAATAGGAAACCAGTATAGCATAGGATGGAGTCTTCAAAGTGGGGCTTTGAACCAAAACAAAGAAATGCTCCCTTTGGGTTCCTCAAAGACTCTCCAGGCCTTTGTCATCACTTGCCCTGACTTTGACTTCGAGACACTAGAAAGAACACAGTGTTTCAGAGGAAACACTGAAATGGGCAGAAATCTACTCTGTTGATTTAGAAGCTTGATCTCTGAGAAGCAAGGCCTGAGATCTGGTTTCTATGCTTAGCACTACTAAATGATACGACACTAAGTCATCTTTCAGGTTTTGTTTTTTCTTCAATGTTTATTATTCATCTTATTGAAGTTTATGTCACATACAGTAAGATGCTCAAATCTAAACCTACAGTTCTATGAATTTCTGCATATGTACCTGCCCTTGTCATACTGCATCTTTTGGTATCATTCTGTCGTGACTCCTGATGCCACACTGACTTTGCCTGGCTTTTGAGTCTCATATAGATGGAATCATATACCATGTCTTTTGAGTCCAACTTCTTTTGTTCAGCATTATATTTTGGGGATTACCCATATTTTTGCATCAAAGCATGGCTCTTTTCCATTGCGATACAGTATTATTGAATCTGCCTCAACTTATTAATCTGTTCTTGTCAGTGGTCATTAAGCTTGTTTCCAGTGCTTAACTGTTATGAATAAAGTTGATAGGAACATTCTTGTGCATGTCTTATGGTGGAATAAATGCTTGTATTTCTCAGATAGACAGGAGGGGACTTGTTGAGTCATAAAGTTTGTGTAACTCCAACTTAGTAGATACTGCCAAATGGTTTTTGAAAGTGTTTTTTTTTTTTTTTCCCATCAATTTTTAATGAGAAAGAAGATGCTCAAGTAAAGGGTGAAATGTGAGGAGTCAGTGATCCTCAGCCACATCTCTAAGATGAAAAGAGAACAATTTAAGGTCTTTGGTACTTGATTTGAAAAAAGGGTCTTCAACACAGGAGACAGAAAGAATTTCAGATGGGGACAACTGGAGTTTAATTTTGCAGCTTTCATTTCCAGGATGAGGCTGTGACACCCTTGGAAATCTTCAAGACACTGGGAAGTCCATGTTTGGACACAGCAGAGAGGGAGACAGAGATAAGGGAGGCCTGGGAAGCCTCGCTGTGCACGGGTGGTGACTGGGGTTCCTTGAGCTATGATCTGCCTGCAAGGTGCTGGGAACGAAGAATGTGCTTTTCTTGCTGGGCCATGTCAGAGCATTTTGGGTGGTGGTGGTCGGGACTGCTTCAGCCTGGGAAGTTTTCTCTGACAACCTGACTGTGCAGCACTGACCTCTCTTCAACTTGTGCTGAAAACACAAATCCTAAGAGTTGTTGAGGGAGCCCGCAGAGGGATGTAAATGTCTAAATGCTCCTGCATCTGAAATGTGAGCTGGGGTTGCCCGGGGCGGGGGGTGGTGGAGGTGGGTCGGGGGTGGAGACAGAGCCCTGTGGTTGGGAGGCAACACTTACCCGGGTAATGGGGCATATTGATGTGGGCAGCAAAATATGGTCTCGGAGCTCTCCACCATCACATAGGGTTGACAATTCACACTTGCGGTGAAACTGGAGGGGAAAAATGAAGATGAGAGTGAGTGAAAGTGTTCAAGGAAATGTCAAGTATGAGAGGCTAGAAGCTTCCTAGGGAGGCAAGTTGTCTAGGGCGCCTTCCAACCCTGATGCACTGCCGCTTTGGCAGTATAGCTTAGACAGTGTGTGTGTTCCCATGTGCGGTGTGTGCTTAGGGATGCCAAGTCTGCTGTGGGCAGAGAAAGGAGGCCCAGTGCTGCCCGTGGCAGCGGGAGCGAAATGGTCCCAGGCAGACTTGTGGGCCGTCAGTGTGGCAGCCGCATGGGGATGCCCGAGGCCCCCTTGGTTGTTTGCTCCCTAGGCACTGAGACACTGGTAGGAAGGAGATCTTGTTGAAGACACTCATGAGACGCTGGAAGTAAACCCCATGGCTCGACCTCTGTTTTCAGGGTTCTGCAATCTGATCTGGAGGTATGTCCTTTTCATGACACCTGGGGGTAAAGGGGACAAGATGCAGCACCGAGTCCGCTGTGGAAGGCAGGCCAGGCAGCTCTGGGTGTCCAGGATGGACGTGGACGTTTGCTGCGGCTGGGGGGCACAGGTCTCTGGCCCAGGCAGTGGGGCTGCTATCAGCACTGCGGCTTCCTCTGACACAGTGATTCTGGTGTCTGATTCTTCTCTCACTCTGTCAATGCCCGTGGCCCAGCCAATACCCAGGAGAAGGAAGCTAATGGTCCAGCCTGCTGTTCTCAGCTGCCTGGTCACAGACAGCAGACTGGCCAGCATCATCTTAAGCAGACCTGGGTGGGGGTGGGGGGACACCCTCTCTCTGCACAGTTTGATGATTTAGTGGAGGCAATTAGACTTTGGGCACTGGCAGCGGCTCTGGGTGCCCCCTCCAGCCTTGCCCATGGAGCTCTGCTCACGCCCCCTGGCAAGATGTCCACTGCTGCCTGGCTGCAGCTTGAGCAAAAAAAAAAAAAAAACCAAAACCACACTGAAAAGAAGCAGGGCTGCTCTGGGCGCCAACCCACCGTCATCCGGCACCACACGCAATGCCGCGCGGTGACACTCTGGTAGCACTTGATACTTTTGTGGCACCGGTCACACTTGACGGAGGAGTTCCCTTCCACCCATGCGTGCTGCATCACCTGCAGGAGGGAAGGGAAGGATACCAGGGAAGGCTGCAGACCCATGGCCCAGCGCCCTGGGCCTGAGGAGGTCTGGGGAGGGAACAGGGATGGGGAGGCCAGAGGGCTGGTTCCTGTTTAGTGGGCACTGGGCAGCTTAGCTGAATTGCACAGGGTGGTCTCTCCCTACCTAATCACTATCACTCTAATCAAGCTGGATGAAAGCCACTTTGCCTGCTTTTTGAACAGTCCATCTCCCGGCATTTAAGCCTCTGAGCAGTGCCTCGTCTGGCAGTCCATCTGCCTGTCTTGCAGACCTCTTTGCAAAGGGATGTGCTTGCGAGCGCTCTCTTTTGGAAGGCTGCTCTGTGCAGGGAAACACAGGAGGGTGTGGTCTGCAGACCAAGCTGGTGAGAGTCACTGATCTTCCACTTTATAGCAGGGTGACCTTTGCCCAGTTCCTGGACCTCTCTGAGTCTCAGGTCCTTCATCTGTAGAAATTGGCATAATAAGCCCTACCCCTGGGCTTGCGGGGAGAATTAAAGGAGCCAGCCTATTTGGAAGGGCCTTCCTAGTACAGCCCTGGGCCTTGGGAGGTACTCTGATCAGGAACTCCCTTTGCCCTTCTTGCTTCTATGGGCTGGTGTGTCTCAACCTTAGCAGCCCCTTAAGACCACCTGGGGAGTTTCTAGAAGTCCTAATGCCCAGCCCTCACTCCAAGTCAAGTAAATTAAAGTCCCTGAGGATAAGGCCCATCATTAGTTTGTTTTAAAGCCCCCTGAGTGCAGCCCAGGGTGAGAAGCACTCTGTAAGGAAGTTAGAGAGAAAGCCCAGAGGAATTAGTGTGGGTCATCAGCTAGTGGCTTTCACATCTTTTTCCTGCAGAGCTGGTTGTTACCTGCTTCTTGGCCAGGACCTGCTTCTAGAGCAGCCCAGGAACCTGGGAAACAGGCGGGCACGTATGTGTATGCATGCGACTGTGAGTGCAAAGTAACCATGATGCCAAATTCTGGGGGGGCTGAGCACTCAGTTAAGCACCCCAGGAATTCTACAGAACTTCTAAAAACTGTTCTCTACTAAGGCACCCTGAATAGCAGAAGGGGTGGCTATGGACTCTGGGGAAATGTGGGGGCATAGCCTGAAGTGCCAACAACAAGCACAATATTAAAAATACATGGACTATTTGCCTGACACCGTCCATGTTTGTATTAGGTAAAAGTTTTAAATTACTTATCAGTTAAGTTACTGTGTCCTCCTCCCAAAAGGTTTTTGGTAAAACTGTTGCTCTAAGCGTCCCGTTTACTTTGTGGTTTCTCACCTGCTGTTCACCCCTGAGGATGTAAAGAACTCGGTTTCCTAATCAGCCTGTCACCAACATGGTCACAATTAATTTGCTCCAAGATTATTATTATTTCCATTATATATAGAAAAAAAAATGAGGCTTCAGAGAGGTTAAGTGACTGGTCCTAGGTTCCAAGGCTGAGAAGTGGCCAAGCAGGGACTCAGGGCCAGGTCTCCTGACTCCAAGTCCATGGGACGTTCCCAACACCACGTTGCCTTCTCCCTCCTCTTCTGGGATCAGAAGAGATAGTGAAGGACTTGGGTTGCCCCTGGAGTCTCAGAAAGCCAGGAATGTGCCCTAGTGGTCTCCGTCTATTCCGAGTGTGGCAGTGCAGAGTGCAGGCTCAGGGCCTGAGCCCAGGAGGCGCATCGTATGTCCTGGTGAAAGGCGTGGGCATGGAAAGGCGTGTGCATGGGCATGGTGCGGGAGGAGCAGACAAGAGGCCACGTGGTGCCTCGCAGGCATGCATGCGTGTCCCTGGAGGCACCCTTCTCTCTCAGACTCCTTCTGCGGATGGCTGGAGACTACTCCCGCCTGCTCATCATCTCCTGACTCAGATTCCTTAATGGGCTCTTCCCTCTGCAATAACTGAGTGTCCTTCCCCTGCTAATTTGAAGAAGTGTCTATTTCCAGACTCAGTGAATGGCACCCCTACATGGCCACCTTAGAAACATGGTAGCCACTGCCAACCTCCTTTCCTCGCTCATTCCCTACACCACTGCCACCAAGTCCTGGTGGTAGGACCTCCAAATTATCTCTCAAACTCTCCGCTCTCCCTTTAAGTCCTTTTTCTCTGCCAGTAAGACAGTCAGAACACTCAACAGCTGGCATGACTGGGGGGCAGTCACTCAGCACAGACACAGCAGAGAAGGCGAGCACAGACCCAACCCAGGCAGGCCCTCGGCAGCCCTATCTTGCCTGAACTGTTGGACGGGTTTGCCCCTCTTGGATCTGATCTCTTTCCGGAACCACAGTCAGAGCGTGTGTGCATGCTCAGTTATTTTAGTCATGTCCAGCTCGGTGACCCCTTAGACTGTAGCCCGCCAGGCTCCTCTGTCCATGGGGTTCTTCAGGCAAGAATACCGGAGTGGGTTGCTATGACCTCCTCCAGGGGATATTCCTGACCCAGGGATCAAACCTGCATCTCTTACATCTACCTGCATTGGCAGGTGGGTTCTTTATCCCGAGTACCAGCAGTGACCCTAATTTGCAAACCCAATCATCTCTTCACATGCTCAAAATTCTTTAGCAGTCCCTTAGCTACTTATGAACCTCCTTCCCAGCTCCTCAGCCTGGATCTCTCCAGTCCAGAGCACATCGCCTGCCTTTCCCTCTGACCCTCCTCTATGCCAGTCACACTAAACCAGCTACAGACCCCAGAATAAGTCACGTATCCATGCCTTCACTCTTGAGGTTTCTCCAGCCCAGAGCGCCTTGTCCTCCTCGATTCCTTGTGAAATCCTACTGACTTGGGTTCAAGACACAACTCAAATGCCACTTGTTTTTTTTTGGTGAAAGCTTCCTTGTTCGTCTCTTCTCCCTTCCCTCCGCCCCCATGCCTCAACTGTAAGTCCCACACAGTGCGATCACTACCACGCTGCTCGATACATTATGCTCTGCTTATGTGTCTGCCTCCTCCCACTAGACTGCATGGCTCCCCAGGCTGAGGACCACCTTATGACCCTCATATCCCCTGGAACAGGGCCTGGCAAAGGGTGGGTGGGTACTAGGGAGATGCTGAATGGATTGATGGATGGAAAAGATGGTTTCAGCGTGGTCCTCGAGGCAGAGAAGGGACAGGATAAAGCTCCCAAAGTCCCTTCCTGTCCAGGAATCTGTGGAGATGGATATGTTGCCCGGGACACAGCATGCAGTAGAACAAGGCAACTGGTATCACCAACCTCGCCCCTTTTGGTTTTGGAGTTCGTTTTGATACACGCAGGAATGTTTTTGGATACACAGCGTTCGTGGACAGTGTATTTACAGTCTGCAAAATAAATGAATAAATAAATAAGAATAGTGCCTGTGAGTGACCACCTAGGGAAGGTCAGCCATCCTCTTCCCCACTAGCTGAGGCCCAGGCCTCCCTCCATGGGGCAGGGGACACGTGGAGCTGGCCTTGCCAACTGGAAATTCAAGTCCCCAGTTACTCACTGACAGGAATCCATGGTTATCTCCCAGACATGCTTCTACACCCTCCACCCCGCCCACTGGCTTTCACTGGTGAACACAGCAGGAAAACATCCCTTAAAGGGAATGTGAGGTGTCACCCTGGCTATGCCAACAACACAGTATTGAATGTTGGGATGTTGGGGAGTGGAGAGCAAGGCCAGGGTCTCTCTAACTGCAGACAGGCAGACCTGGGCCTGAATTCTGGCTCTGCCCTTTGTAACTACCCACATGATCTAGGGTATGTGCCTTCACAGCTCTGAAATTCAGAGTGTTCTACAAGATGGGAATAAAATTAGCTTTTACTTTGGGGAGCTTTTGCAGCATTAAATGATTTGTATAAAGCACCACTTGTGCAAGTCAGAATAGCTATTCCACAAATTTATTGTTGTTACTACTTACTATTATGCCACAGGCCTAGAACCTGCTAGGAATGAGGCTGGGTCTATGAAAACTGCGTGAGAGCCAGATATGAGAGGGTGCTGGAAAGACAGGAGGCCCCTTCTTATGCCTGCTGATGCTTGTTCAAGGGACACTGGGCCCAGCTCTGCTACAATGTCTTTTGTGGTGGAGGTTGCCTGCTGCCTGGCTCCCACGTACATGGCAGATGAAACAGTTTGGTGACCCACACCATACCCAAGGGCCCTCCCCACAGCATCAGGTCCCCGGCCCCTGGAGGGTTCAGGCTGAGTCCTTGCTGTCTGCATCCTGAGGTTGGGGTGGGGGCAGGCAGGATTCTGCACCCATACACCCAGGGCCTTGCAAAGCCTTCCTGTTGCAGCCCTGCCCCTCTCTTCCTGTCCCCCAAATTCACATGCATTCCACTATCACCCCTTCTCCCTTCCTTCCCCTCCATCTTTTTCTTCTGCTCTCTTTTCCAGGCTCCCTCCCTCCTTTCTCATGTTTTTTTAACTCCTTTCAAGTCTGACTTCACTAAGTGGATTATAAAGTAAAACAAATGGATAATTTTAATTTCCATTGTATTTATGAATATTAATTAAATTTAAAAAACCCTCAGGTTCTTCTGACCATGCAAACATTCACTAGCAAAACGCAACTCAAATTAATATGAGATGTTTTTTAGTTACTTGCGAATTTTAATAACTTTTTTCTAGGGAGTCAGTGGCTCATGACATAACTCCAGCAGACTAATATTCGTCCATTTGATATGGGTTGAATAAGAATAGGACATGGAGGTCTTGTTAAATTTCCTGCTGTGGGAAGAATATGGCAGGTCCCTCAAGCTAGGAAGGAGAGATGCCTAAACCTTCCTGGGACTGGCTCAACCATGTGCAGAGCAAGCCAGTTCCTGGCAAAAAAGGGTTTGAAGGAAGTTTACTCACAAATGCAGCAGAGGCCTTGCTTCCGAACACCCATGAGCATGACGTGGCAGAAGTTGCAGTAGGTTGGTTTCTTGAAGTGCTTCAGGGTCCAGGCGTGCTTCCCATCCCCCTTGGAGTCCTGAGGGGACAGCAATTTCAGAATGCGATGCTCAGCAGGAAGCCCCACTTTCTCTAAAAAGAGTTTCTTCTCATATTTGGAAGATGAATTATTTAATTTACTGATATAAATACTCTGAATAGAAATGCAAATAAAAACAAAATCCTTTGTGTGTGTATGTGTGTATGTTCTAAAATAAGCAAAAATTAAAAATTAGGACTGAATGGAGTATGTGTGTGGGAGATAAAATTAGCCCTCTCCTGCATGGCTGGTGGAGTAGAAATCAGAACAAACTAACTTAGTTATTTTTCTCTTAACTTCGTCCTTTCTTTTTTCAATCATTTATCTATTATCTGTCAAGCATCTATTTATTATGTCAATCACCTATTATTTATCAATTGTCTATTATCCATCAATCACCTATCATTTATCAACCATCTTATCTATCCATCTATCCATTCATCCATCCATTTCTCTATCTAAAGGTCCTTTAAATGTTTATAACTTTCTACTTACAAATTTCCTTTCCTGGATTCTATCCTAAATAGATTTTTGAAAGATATATGAGCATTTTTGTGCTCTATCAGATGTTGAGCCCAGAATTACTTAAAATAACGAAAAACTGAAAATATCCTGAAGCCCTCAAAAATGACCAAAAGGTTTGCGGTACACCTCTATGATTTAATGTTAAGTGGCCATCAAAAAGATACTGATAAGAACCTTGGATGGCTTGGGAATGTGCTCATGATATTAAGTGCTAAGACAAAAAAGCAGAACACAAATTTGATGACATATTATGATCTTGGTTTTATATGATACATTGGATGGGAAAAAAAAAGTGACCAAATTGTTAACAGAGGTTAGCTATAGCTAACAACACTACAGATTTATTTTATTCTCTAATTTCTACTTTCTCTGTATTTATCAAGTTTTTTACAGTCAGGAGGTACTAGTTTTATAATCAGGAAAAATTTAGCTTAGTAAGAATACTGTACTCCTCTCCTCAAACTTTCTGTACGTAGGAAAAAATAACAAAGAGACAGAGAGGGTTAAATCCTTTCCCCCTGGCTTGGCTCAGAAGCAAATTCATCCTTATCCACCAGGCAAGCCAAGCTTGACAAAATCACAACACCTTCTAGCCCCTGGGAGCACAGCCTCACTGGAGACTGTGGTTTCAGGAGCATCCCTCCACATACAGTGTCCTTGGACTTTTGTCATAGACTCCATCAAAAAAGTAACGCTCTTGGGCTGATCTTAAGGGTAGTAAAAAAAAAAAAAGTACTGTAAGCTCATAACGATCGAGAGTCAGGTACACGGAGTCCAGCGTGCTGGACTTACTTACTTCTGGCCCCTCTGGTTTGGGCTGGCCATAGCGGCCAGCCCTATTCCTGTGCTCGACTCCTCTGTTAATGGTCTCCAGAGAAGCCCACGTGCCTTTTCAAATGCTGGTCTCCTCCTGGGGCCAGAATATGCTTTTTTCTTCTTACCACCTCAGAACCCTGCTTCTTCCAAAACCCGAGTTTTATAGAATTAAAGCCTTTTCATCTAATGGTTTCTACTTTAGTAAATGGGTTCATTAATTGATTAAATGATTCATTAAAAGACAGATTCATTCGTTCTTTTGACAAACATTGACCACAAGGCATTATTATAAAAACGAAATGAAATATAAATGAAGCTCCTAATCCAGTGCCTGACACATTGTGAATGAACACTTTTATTCTTACTCTGCACTAGGAGTAGGGAACATAAAAGTAAAGAGTGTTTTCCTACATGAGAGGAGGTAGATTTATACCTATTCTAGAAACGATGAAGCAGAGACTCATGGAAGTCAGATAAACAGCCCAAGACCACACAAATATTAAGTGACTGAGCCAAGCCAGGGGTCATAATGGCTTCCAAATCCATGTTTCTTCTTGTATCTCCATCAACCAGGGTTTTCCTTCACGGACAAAAGGGAAATTACAGTATTCTTAGCAGACCCAGCCCGAAGGACTGTCACCTGACCTAAAAATGCCTTCATGAGCAAAATTAATTAGCTGACTCTCCCTTTCTCAGATACTGTTTTCACAGATACAGGGTAAGAATCAAAAGGACCTTGACTTGGAAAAAGTAACATTTCTGCTTGGGTTATAGCGCCATCATGTGGCTCTTTCATTTTTGCACATTGGAGGCTGCAGTGTTTGGGAGTCCTGCACACCAGGTTTTATGCTGCGCCTACAGCTCCTTGGAGACAGACTGTTTCTCATTTATCCCATTCAGAGATCTCCAGACTTTTCAGTGGCAATAAGCGGGTTTTGATAAAAGCCAAACAAGCACTGTGACTTACAAGACATCGAGGAATGTTTTCCCTAGAACCCCTATTATTAAGTGTGAAAACATACAACGTAGTGCGTATTTTCAAATGAACACATAAAACTTTTGGTTCATGAAAACCAAATGCACTTTTGCTTTTTGTTTGCATTATTCCTGATATAAAGTATGGTTTTCTACAAGGTTCATTTGGCATCGGGGGGAGACCCTGGGGAGAACGTTGGAGAAATGATGTCTCTCCCTCTTCCAGCCATAAAAAGTGGAACCCCTCTAAACAAAGAGTTGGTGGCACCTTGGGCTCAGCAAGTCCCATCTAAGAAATAGAACTAGAAATGGGTTCTTTGTGATTAAAATGTCCCATCTCTATTCTTATGTTTTAGAGAAAAGGAGGAGAAGGCAATGGCACCCCACTCCAGTACTCTTGCCTGGAAAATCCCATGGGCAGAGGAGCCTGGTAGGCTGCAGTCCACGGGGTCGCTAAGAGTCGGACACGACTGAGCGACTTCACTTTCACTTTCCACTTTCATGCATTGGAGAAGGAAATGGCAACCCACTCCAGTGTTCTTGCCTGGAGAATCCCAGGGACGGGGGAGCCTGGTGGGCTGCCGTCTATGGGGTCGCACAGAGTCGGACACAACTGAAGCGACTTAGCAGTAGTAGCAGCAGAGAAAAGGAAAAAAACAAAACAAAACAAAAACCCAAAATTGGTGTGTTAGAACAATACTCAAGCAGAACTCCTACTTTGATTCAGGTATCATCTTGAACCTTAACAGCAGAAAGTATACCATACATATCTGGGCTCCCCCAGGTCCTAGCTCACGTGGGTTCGTGCACACAGTAGAGGCTCATCACTGCATGAGAAATGTCCTGTTACTGAATATGGAAGATGGGCTCTGGTACTAATTAGGTGTGTGACCGACCGCAAGCGCCTTTACTTCTCTAGTCCTCAGTATAAAAAACAAAAGGGATGGACCAGGGATCACCAAATTCTCTTCTAGCTCTGACCTTCCAGGGTTCTAAGGATAAAGGAGTTCCTGGTTCATTGATTTCTATTAGTACACGGAAAGACCTAAACATGCTGTGAGATAATTGCAGGATTCTTAGTCCTGAACTGCAGAACTGTCAGATGAACATTTCACAGGCCACAATGTCAGCTAGAGGCCAACCTAGCTGAACCTTCTCTTCTGTCCCCTCTATGCCATTTCAGTAATCTCAAACAGGTGTTGATTACAGCCCATGTGGCTGCACTGGTAAATGCTAATGCTGCCATTTTCACTCCTGGTTCTAACCTTCCCTACCTCATGTATGGAAGCTACTTTTCATGGTAAATAAGCAGACCAGGTCAGATGCCAGTGCTTCACATAAATATTGGGAGGTTCCTCTAACACACCCTGAACTTTCTTTCGCGTCGGTTTTTGATCAAGCTCTTCTGCCTGTAAACTCTCTTCCACCAGCCAAACCATACCCATTATTGAGAACCAGATCAAATATCATTTCACTTGATCTTTATCTCAAGAATGGGGTATCAAAATCCCATGCATCCCTCAGAGTCAGGGCAAAGTTTCTTCCACTGGCCTCACTCTTAAGTGTGGGGTGTTCAAAAGTGCAGGTTCTTTAGAGTCAGGTATCCCATGGACGGCAGCCCACCAGGCTCCCTCGTCCCTGGGACTCTCCAGGCAAGAACACTGGAGTGGGTTGCCATTTCCTTCTCCAGCACATAAATGCTGGCTCCTCTTTTTCATCTTCAGACTCAGAATCTCCAATTTTCCATCTGTATAAATGGGTAAAAAAATATCTACCTTATCTGGTTATTCTGATTGCTAAATATTATCATTGAACACTCTTTGCCTCACAACAGATCAGTATTTTTCCTCTCCTTTCCTTCCCTCCCTCCCTGCTTCCCTTCTTTCCCAAACTCTCTCAGCATTTTTACAGCTAATTTTGAGAAAAGATGGAATTCTTCCCTAAAAATTTTTTGTTCTTTGCGTGGCTGAACATAAGTTTCGGGTGGGTGAATATGATATCTGTGTCTCCTCTCAGTCCTCAGGACAGTATCTTTATTTAGTAATAATTCAGTAAATGTCTGTCAAATGAATGAACATATTTCAGGCACTAACAGGTAAAAAAGAGAGGACTTCGGGGCTGGCCTGGAGCATATGAGGTATCCACTGGCAAATCCAGAACAGAAACCAAGGATATTAACTTCCACATGGAACCTGCTGTTTCTGAAAGGCGAGGGGTCTTGGACCTCACGTGTGCAACTTACAGAGTCGTCCATGCCCAGGAGGACTAGCAGTGGGATGGTGGTCATCCCTCCGTGGACCCACTCCTCAAGAGACACAAAGCCATCCCGGTCGTAGTCCATGCCTTGTAACATCTCCTTCAGTATCTGTGAATCCGTAGGGCAACAATTGTCCACTTTCACCCTCGGCTTCTCTGCCCACCCCCGCCCTTTGCTTTCTCTTTTGTTCTGAGTTTTCTTGTGTTTTACCCCTTTCTCTCCGATTCAGAGTGAGTAGAGGGCAGTGACAGGAACTGGGGTGAGGGGAACAGAGGTCCCAGCCTGGCTCTTCCTAGACCTGTGTGCCCTTAAGCAAGCCACCTGGACTCTCTGGGCTCTGTTTTTCTGATTTGCCCGTCTGCAAAACAGAACTAGCATTGCTGTGCTTGCAGCCTGGTAGCAAAGATTAGAGAAAATGTACACAAAATGCCAAACATAATATTGGTCTCATGGGAGCCTCCAATGTAATAATTATTATTATCTGATGACTGAGAAAAATCTTTGAATTTCTTTCTAGCACTAAATTCTCTGACCTATGAACTCCTGTTATAAAAATTCAGCTAGGGGGTATTATTAGGTATTATTAGTCTACGCTCTTCCCTGTTGCCTCTAATTTTTCCTATCAGAGAAGTGGGAGGTCAAGGAGGTGTAGGACCCCAAAGGAGACACCTCTGAGAAGATGAGTCTGGGAGACACTCTACTGTAAACAAATGTGTTTCTTCAAGTCCCACTCTTATCTTAGAAGCTCACTGGGAAGTCACCCCAGGCTGCTGGAAACTCACAGGCCTTAGCTCCGTGGGATCCCACTCGAGATACTGGGCAATGTGCAGCATCTGGCTGACAATACGATCCATCTCCTAGAAAACACCAAGGAGAGAAACCAACTGAAGATGTGTTTCCAAGAGCAAGAGTCAAAATCAAACCCCGTGGGAAGATGGGCAGGGTGTCGTCTGAGAAGCGGCTGGTACAAAACACTGGCATTTCATCATGAGCTCACTGTTTATTTCTACTCTTTATTTCTGCCTTGACCACAAAGCTCACAAGAAGCATAGACCGTGGATAAGCCAGAGGTATGCAGAAAGCTCACTGAACACTGACCTTCTCCTAAATCCACCTTCCTTCCCCTATTCTGCACTTTGACTCAGCACAGAAAGCACTCCTGTTTCCTCCTTCTTTGTGATCACAGCTCCTAAAAATACTTACAAACCAAGGCACTTCTTCCCTCCCCCTTTTCCCACACCTCATTCCCACAGCTTTAGCAACTTGGGATTCATCTATACCCCTTGGGGGTCAGTTTCAGTTGGATGTAGGGCCACTGGGTTGGTCCTTTCTCAGGCACTATGATTCAGATTCTTTTTGGCATCTCCTTTGTATCCTTTGTATCAAGTCCAGCCCTGGGTCTGGGACTCCTGAAACAGGAAATTCATGAAGGCTACGCTTCTCTAATGAGTGAGCCTTTTGTTTGGTACCAAGGTCAGGCTCCATCTAAAGCCTCACAGAATTGCTGGATGCTAATGAATCAGTGCCCTGAGAGTCCCACGGAAACACACTGGACTGAGGCAGCATTTGCACAGTTAGGGTACCATCTAGGATATTCATAATGAAGTTATTTGGGGACGCGTGTTGGAGAACTAAAGCAAGGGTTAAAGGTGTTACTTTCACCTGACAGAATGCTGGGTGGGTCAACATAAGCAAGCTAAAACCCAACAGGGATTTTTAACATTGTATTTAAATTAGAAAATAGCCCACTGCGAAACTGCAGATGAGGCAGTCGGTGGGGAAAAGGAAGTGGGCAGTAAGGTGGGAACAGAGCCCAGCAGATGTTCCAGTGGCACATCTTGTGAATCTAGCAGGGCTCAAGATTCAATGTGAGCAAACAATGTGATTGTGAACTGGAGAATTAGACTTGATCTAGAGCTGTGTAAATGGGTGGGCATTTTCAGGAAGCAGAGTGGGCAGATTTCAGGAAGAACGAGTTCTCCTGATATGGATACTTAAGGAATCCTGGAGCGGCAGGTTCAATTCTATGCCATATTTTAAGAATGGCATTGCCAAACTAGAGCTTGACTAGAGTGGGTATTTAAATTTGCTTTACCAGAAATACTGTAGAAATTAGGAAATTGGAGCTTGGAGAAGATTTTAGGGAAGATGTGGTCAGATGTTCAAATACTTGAAGGCCTACTGGGTACAACTGGTACTATGCTGGTCAGCTAGAGAGAGCAGAAATAAGCTGAGGGACAGAGGGAGGGAGGAGTTGAAGGTTGGCCTATTTTGACCTCACCATTGGGCTGGGGGAGGGGAGAGAAGGGCAGAATCGAGTTTTGTACTGAAAATTTCCCTGGTGGACTAGAGGTGGCTTTGATGCCGGAAAGATGCCCTCTCTACCATCATCCTCAGCAATGGACTGGCTGTTTTAAGGTAATAGGTGAATTCTCCATTACTGGGAGTGTTCACAAAGAGGCTGGATATCCAACTGCCAAGGGGTCTTGGTGGGAAGTTGAGGGACAGAACTATTTTGAGACTTGCTTCAGTCCACCAATGGTACCTTCCAAACAGATGCAGAATTTAACCGCTTCTCACCACCTGCAATGCGGCTACCCTAAGGCAAGCCACCTTCATTTGTCTTGCTTATTTTTACAGCCTCCCAACTGGTATCCCTGCCTACGTCCCTACAGTCTAGACTCAACACAGCAGCTAGAGAGACTCTGTGAGGACCTAAGTCAATCATGTCACTCGTCTGCTCAGAAACTGCAATGGTTCTCCACTTCTCCAGAGAAAACCCTTGTAATCACCTTTAAGGCTTGAGAATGCTTTGCAAATATCGTGTCCCTTCTCATTACTTCTCTGACCTCATCTGTTCACCCCTCCTGCTCCACTCATTCTTGCCTCCTCCTTAATCTGCTGATATTCCAGGCACCCCTCAAGGACCTGTGCCCTTGTTGCTCCCTCTGCCTGGGAGGTGATTCCTCATGATTCACTGCCTTCAAATCCTTCAAGTATCTTCTCAGATGTCTTTCCCTCAGGGAGTCCTTCCTTAGCTCCTCCTGCTAAAACTGAAGCTCATCCAATACTTTCTTTCCCTTCTTTATCCTTCTCTGGTACACATGTGTATTGAACACATAGTTGACTACACTTTGCAGTGTGTGTGTTTTTGTTAAAATGAAAGCAATATGAGGACCTGCATCTCTGTCCATTGGCTCACTGATACATCCCCAGGGCTTAGACCAGCGCCTGACATATACGAGATAATCAATGGGCATTAAACAAATGTTTAAGAGTCCACGATTCTCCAGCGGTCCCCTTGCATGATCCAACCCACAGCACTGAAATAGGGATCCCATTAAGACCATCTGGGGTTGAGAGGGAACCAGATGATGCAGGCGGTCTAGTGGACTGCTTCCCTTTCTTCCTCCCTCTGGGCTGTCTCAGCTCCATGTACTTCAACCTCAGAGCCTTTCTGGAAATGCATCCCATCTCTGACCCTGCCAGTCATGAGAACAGGACCTGTCTGATTCTGTCTGCCCTCTCCACTCTCTGCCTTCTTCCTTTTCTGCCCTTCTTCTCACCCTGTGATCCCCACCCTATTCCTGCCTCTTCCTGAGAGAAGGT
Source organism: Ovis canadensis (assembly GCF_042477335.2). NCBI lineage: Eukaryota > Metazoa > Chordata > Mammalia > Artiodactyla > Bovidae > Ovis > Ovis canadensis. The sequence goes on along the minus strand of NC_091245.1, from coordinate 204,171,884 downwards.
GAGGGCAAGACTCAGGCTTCCCAGGTTTGATGGGATGGGATGATGTGCTTGGAGAAGATAGAGTGAGACTCCTAGTGTTAGTGCCTAGGATATGAGAAGAAGGCAAGGGTGATGGCCAAGCTCACCAGAAATTACCTGCCTTCCTCCTGTCTTCCTGCCCTGGTCTCGCTGCCTCTCCCCACCGCCTTTCCTCCATGCTTGAACTTCAGTAGGAAACTGAAGGGGGAATTTCTGAACCAACTGGGAAGTTAACTACATTTTACATCCCCTCAATCTTGAGATTTTGCAATTTGGGCTCCTGGAATGAAAAGGCAAGCTGGCATTCACTCTCCTCTGGCCCGGCTCTTTGGATGTTAGAAGGAGGGGGCTTCTATTCATCTCTGCAGCTCATATTGAGACACAGCTATTCTGATGATGGTGGAACTGGGAGTTTTTGAACTCTCCCTTCACCTGCTCCCCTCTCCCCTAGCCTTTCTTGGATCTTGGAGGAATATTTGGAGAGCTTACCGCTTGGTCCAGGAGACCGTTCTCATCCGAATCATAGAGGCGAAACATGACTGCAAGAAACACAAAGGTGAGGCTTGAGGAGGTCTTCCAGGCACCAAGGATGGGCTGAGACTTTGGTGCCAGTTTTCAGGTCAGTTCTAACCATCACTGGGGAGAAGTCTGTTGCAGCCAACTAACCCACCCTTCAAGGCACAGTCTGTTTCCTTACAAAGAGGGTGGGAAGAGGGAGGAGAACCAAGCCACCTGGCTTCTAGGACTGTCTAAGCAATAACTCTTTGGCTGATGAGATCTGGATCATGAGTGTGATTCCCTATGGAGCATTCACACCTCTCAGCATCATGGGAACACAACGCAAAGCAGATGCCTTGCTGGTGGTGGGCAGACACTGGAGTGATAGATGGGGCACTGCTTCCACTGCATGTAAGAAGGGTGTGAAGTTAGACGGTTTCAGACCACGGCCCTGTCCTACCACCTCTAGCACATCAGATAAGGCATTCATCTTCTTTAGATTCAATTTCTTCATCTGTAAGATGGTGATTAGAATAGTTTCTTTATCCTAAGTCTTTTTTCAAATGAAGACTAATACGTGATACACCAAAATCTATAGTGCTTGGAGTGTAGGAAACACTCAACAGATGTTATTTCTATTTTCTTTCATTAATGAATACTTATATATGGCATTTAATATGTATAATATACCATCTTATGGACCTATCATTATTACTATTTAATGCTCAATAATATTATGAAGTAGCTACTATTATAGATAGTAGTTACTATCTCTTTTTCTAAAATGTCAACATGTGATTCAGAAACATCCTCTGCCGTATTCTAACTGTAGAGAATCGATGGAGGATAAGAAAGATTTGGGAATGAATTTTGGGGAAAGGACTAGATGTTCATTTATGAGATTTGGAAACTTGCTGTTTAATTAATCTCAAGGTAGAGATTCTGTCTGTGGTCTCAGAAGCAAGCAGGGTGGGGAGCAGAGCTGAAAATGTCTTCACTTCCTTCCTATCCTTTGAAGTGTTCCCTCGTGCCAGCACTCTCCGCGGAGCCTCCCCTGACTGACCCTTCGCTCATGTAACTACTCTGGACCTCTCGGGATGTACCCACAGTGTCACAGCACTCCTGTTAATTTGTTAATCTGCCCTTGCGTTGTCACTTCCTTCTACATGTTTTATGTCTCTGGACCTTGTGTATATAGTGATGTGTCTCTGGCTGGAGTTTAAGTTGTTTAAAAGTAGGGTCATGGGCTTCCAATTCTTTGGGGCTCCTCTGAATGTCTCGGTCAGAGACACTCTGGGCCCAGGTGGCTCTAATGTGGAGCCCACTTCAGTCCTACTGTGAGGAGCAGAACAAGGAAGTATGAGCAAGCATTTTTCTTTTCAGAAGCATGGTCTTGGGCAAGTCATTTAACTTTTCCATGCTTTCTTATATATAAATGACAAAATTATATATATAAATAAAATGACAAAAATCGTGTCACTTTTCTAGGGTTACTGCGAGGTTAATAGTGCATTTAAAGAGTTTCACAAAAATGAGATGTTCGATGTTGAGTCTTTTTTATTACATTGATAATAGGTGAAATTTCAGCCTATCACTTCGTACACACACACACACACACACACACACACACACACACCCTTTTTTTTTTAAGGTTTAACTTGGTTTCAATCACTAAAATCTGAGATGATTTGAATTTATTTGACTCAATTAAAGAAAACTTTAAGGAAGGACAAATGACCAAGTTTCTGCAACAAAAAATTTGAGGGAAAAAAATAAGCAAAAGGTCAACATAGTAACCAATGGCAGTGTATGGACTTTACTTGGACCCCAATTCAAATACACAATGTTTGAATTGTTTCCCATGATGGGAAAACAATGAATACTGAAAATAATGAAAACAAGGTTTGAAAATAGTAAGGAATCATTTTCTTTAGATGTGATAACAGTGCTGGGATTATATTTAAGGAAAAGTCATATATCAGAGGTACATACTGAGATATTTACAAATGAAATTATATGATGTTCGAAATTGGCTTCAAAATAATCTGGTGCAGGAGAAATGAGTAGGAGCTATAAATAAAACACAACTGACCAGAAGCTGGTAATTACTGAAGGTGGTTGATGGATATAGGGAAGTTCTTTGCATTCTCTACTTTTATCTGTATTTAAAATTTTCTATAAGAAAAAGCTTTTAAAATCAGTTTATTTTTATTGCCATTACAGGATTCAGTCTGAGAGGCACTCATATGAAGACTGCCATATCCTCTTTGGTAGTTATGAACAAATACAATGCCCCAAATCCAACCGAATGTGGGAAATAATCTGACATTTCCCTTTTAACATTAGTACAAACAGAAATCTGGTACATTTGCTTCCAAATTATTATTTAAGACTGGCAGTTATTAATACTTCAAACCTGTGGGGTAGATTCTAAGCTCAGTTAATGAGCAAATGTTTCATTTTGTTTTTGGCAAGGGTTAACCTCTGCCAGACTTCTTGCTAATGTTTATTTCATTGACAATTCTGATTATTGGCTGGAATTCTAAGTTTTGCTATAATGTGTATGCTCTTCCCTTAAGTCTCCTAAGATCCTAAGAGAAACCAAAGTAATGTATATTTTTAAACAAGACCCACCTATAACCTGTTGTAAAATTTGCCTGTAGGCTCGCAGAGGCCAGCGAGACCGTCTCCAGAGTGATTGTCTGCGAGACTGCACTTTGTGGGCTTTCCTTTCTGCTATTATTTTCTTTCTGAAGACTTGTTTTTAAAACCAAGCTCAACTCCCTTAATTAACTAGCCTTCTTTCTGTAGAGGCCAAAACACTTGGGGTTGGGATGTGTGAAGACATAGAAATAAGCTTTAACAAGGTAGAGGGTGATTAGGTCTCAAGAAAAAAAAGGATTCCTCATAGTTAAAGAATTGCTTGGGCATGGAACAGGGGAAGGTAGACAGATGTTGCAAATCTTCCCTTGAAAAATCTTCTAAGGGGAAGCAGCAGCTTTCTGATTAGAGGCTTTCAGGAAATCCTGCCAGCAAAGAAAGGGAGTCTTCACCCCTTTTAAAGACCTCTTCCCTTTCTAGATCTTGATTCTCAACCCCAAGGTGTCAAATGCACCCCCCACCCTATACAACTGGTACTATGTTCCAGGGTAGATTCTAGGAAATGTTTATGTCACTACTGGTGACAGGGCAGAGACCTCCCTCAAGGAGGCAGTACCCACCCCCAGGATCCCAGATCAACCTCAGCCTGTTTAGAAGGACGGAGAGACACTAGGTCTTCCCCTAGGAAAAAGTCAAAGCCCCTTGACAGGGTACGTACTTACACTCTAGCTTATCCTGAGGTCTCCCCGACTCGAGTAGGGACAGGTAACACACGACATCCTTCAGGTAGACTATGGGGGGTTCTGAGCCTGAAGACTGAGCAACAAGGTTCCCCACAGGGGTTGCAGCTGTTTGGTTGTTAGCAGGCACTTGCTTCTCTGTGATCTTTGTTTCTGCATCATGCAAAATGAAAGCATCCAAAGACACAAGGTTTAGTAAATATGAAACCCTTGTTGCCCCATTCTTTTCATGGAAGAGGCAAGAGTTTTATATAAATGTCTTCAAAGGCATGGATGATGCTTTTGATCAAATAGAAAAGATATGATTAAATCAGAGGTCTTAGAAATCCAGTTTGTAAGCTTCATACTTTTTGAAAGAACTGCATAGACCCTTTAAAGAGTCTATAGCCATATAAGAAAGTCCCTTATGCTATGTGAATTTTTAGAAAAGATGACAGTGAATTTTAGTAATATCAATCAGGTAAATGTCATTTAGCTTAATTTTGGGGGGAATACATCAAAGAGGTAATTTTAGCTAGGACTCCAAAAATCCAGACTATTGGTTATGTACCAACATGCTGCTGCTAAGTCGCTTCAGTCGTGTCCGACTCTGTGCGACCCCAGAGACGGCAGCCCAACAGGCTTCCCTGTCCCTGGGATTCTCCAGGCAAGAACACTGGAATGAGTTGCCATTTCCTTCTCCATGTACCAACATACCCCTTCACAGTTTTCTTCTCAAGTGCATTTAAAGATAAATGAAAAAGATAAAAGTTCAAAAGAGAAAACTGGGATCAACAATCAGCTAACTTCCAGAGACTAGGAAGAGTTTTCACTTACTGAAAGCCTAATCAGTAGCATAAAGAAAGTGCAGAAAGTGACTCAATATACCACAGGAGTAGAGTAAGTTTTCCCTCTGAAAATTTCCTTCTTTTCATTCTTATAGGTAGGAAAGGCCTTCCCTGGTGGTTCATATGGTAAAGAATATGCCTGGAATGCAGGAGACCTGGGTTCAATCCCTGGGTTGGGAAGATTCCCTGGAGGAGGGAATGGCAACCCACTCCAATATTCTTGCCTGCAAAATTCCATAGACAGAGGAGCCTGGGGTCTACAGTCCATGGGGTCGCAGAGTCAGACAAGACCAAGTGACTGGACTAGAAATAGGAGAACCATTTCTTTGTCCCCTGGTTAAGAAATCTGATGTTATTAACATTAATACTAACCAGAAAACCAGATACCTATATTTTACTGTGTGGATTATATTTTTTTGAGGTACTTTAAGGGCCATCTCTCTTTCCCCACCCTCTTCACATCCATGATCTTAATATTGAATAAAGGACAATAATTGAATAAACAACTCACAAAAACCACAGGAAACAGTAAAAGGAAGACTGGTACTGGAAAATGCAACCGAAGTGTTGTACTACCAAGTAACAGGGTCTTGAAGGCATAAGCAGAGGGAGTGACAACCTCGATAGTAATGCCTGCTGGGGAAAGCAATGTCACCAGCACACTATTTAGAGAAGCAAAATGCCAAGCAATGGCAAACAGTTCATCTCAGGCCAACAGAGCTGTGCTACACGAAAGCCTTCCAGGTCCTAGAGGTTAGCTGTGGCTTGAGAAGGGAATTACCCATCACCCAGATGGACAGTGGGGAGACCAAAGGTCGCCGACATACTCTGTATGGCACAAAGGGCCCTGTGAAGAGACCATGATGGAATCCATGAAACAGAGCTGCAAAACAAGGAAAGGAAGTTTTATCCTGAAATCTCAGAGGACCATATCTCCGGAAATGATTTCTTACAGGGCAGGACACTCAGTAGATTGAAGAAGGTGCAACCTCTATTAAACAGGAGTAGAAAGCCTCAGGGGTGAGCAAATTGAGACGAAAGCACAATAGGATGAAATAAAAACAAGGACGGTGAGATGGAGGAAATTGCTATGAAATTACATATGCAACAGAAGTACTAAAATCCCACGAGTTAAAGTTACAGAAAAACTTAAATATATAAGACAAATGTGAAAAATTCTTTGTATTAGGTAGCTCAAGTTATTGTTATATCCTCCAATTATTCATTCAATAAAACACTATTTTAGTGACTTCCATGCCAACTATGTTGGAATAAGAGGGACCAGTTTTACCCTCCTACTGATGCAACTAAAAAATTGGACAAAAGATACAAAATAATGGTTCATAGGACATTCACTATGGCCAGCACCAATGAGTGATCCCAAGAGATGGGAAACAATTGAGGTGATCCCTGCAAATGCCACATCTTACTGACTGGAAAGTTTCTAGACTGAGGCACAAGGAGGGAAGCCAAGGAACGTTCTGGAAATCTCTGTGAGTTGCAGAGATGGAGCTGGGAGTCTGGGGAGCTCACGGTGGGTGGAATTCACAGAGCAGAGCACTGGATGGGAGGCAGCTGCACAGAGAGAACTCCAGCAGTCTCTGCAGAAGGGCCTTTTGAGTAACTGGCTGAGAGTTCCCTCAATTACTCATCCGAGTAATGATCAGCACACATGTGTAAGGAAACTACCTGAGGCTGGGGAAGGAATCCAGATGAGAGGGAACAATCCCTGGACTGCACAGAGAACCAGGCATACTGTCTATTTCCAGCAATCAAAGTAGAAAGCTCCTACAATTAATGAACCACTAAGTAGAGTACTCAGAAGAGTTTTGCCTTGATAACTGGGAAAACTAGCCCTAGAGAAAAGGCCTCCCTGGTCTGATTTGACAAAGCTTTAAAAGCTTGACCCCTAAAGGTCAAACTATTTCTAAGTAAACCTAAATGTATCCCAAAACAAACAGCAAGAATATTTATAAGAGCACAAAAATTTCTAGGACCAACACTGTAAAATTTTCAAAGTCTGGCATTCAATAAGATATTGCCATGTATACAAAGCAAGTATGAATAATAATAATGAGAAAAATCTATTGAAATGGATTCAGAATGATACAGATGATATAGTAGACAAAAACTTTAAAACAGTTATTATAACTACATTCGACATATCCAAGAAGCTGGAGGAAAGACTGAATATGTTAAGTAGAGACATGAAAGATATTTTATGATGTTCACCTCAAGTGTCTAGATATGATGTTAAATGAAAAATACAAATATACTGAGCAGTGTTAACAGCAGATTAGATATTGCAGAAGGAAAGATTAGTGAATTTGAAGCATTGCAACAGAAACTAGCCAAAAAGACTATATTAAAAAAAAAGTATCATACCAGTGAGCCGTTGGACAACTTCAAGTAGTCAAATAAACATGTAATTGGAATACTTAAAGAAGAGTCAGGAGCAGAAAAGTATTAAATAATGGTTGATATTTTCCCAGATTTGTTATTTGATACAAACTAGAGGACCTCAGATACAAGATGCTCAATGAAACCCAAACATAAGAAATATATATAAAACTACACCAAGGAACACCAAAATCAAATTGATTAAAATCAGTGATAGAAAATCATAAAAGAAACTAGAGAAAAAACATCTGATAAGGAGAGAAGCAAAGATAAGAATGACTATAATTTTCTTACTGGAAACAAAACATGCTGGTAGCCAGTGGAACAACATCTTTAAAAAAGTACTAAAAGAAAAAAACCTGTCAAATTAGACTTCTTGATTCTGCAAAATATCTTTAGGAAAAAAAGGCTAAATAAAGAACTTTTCAAATGTACAAGCTATATAGACCTACATTACAAGAAATGGTAAAGGAAATCTTTTTACTAGAATTACAATCTATGGAAACCTGGATTTACACACAAGAATGATGAGCATTAAAACTAGTAAACCAGGTAGATAAATATTAAGAATATTTTTCCTATTAACTAAATCTTTTAAAAAGATAGCTAACTATGACAATAACAACATGTTGTGTGGTTTACAACATGTTGAAGTAAAAAAACACAAAGACCTGGGGAAATAGAAGTATGTTGTTGTAAATTTCTTATAGTATATGCAAAATGAAATACTACTACTTGAAGGTACACTGTCATAGTTAAAACTAAGATAAAAAAGGAGATAAAGTAAAATCATAAAAAATTCAATTAATTTAAAAGTATTCAGAAAAAAGAGCAAATGGGAATAAAAGAAAAGATTGGAAAAAAGAAAACAGCAATATAGTAGTTGTAAACCTAATTACATCAATTACCACAGTAAATGTAAATGTTCTAAAACTTTAAATGGCAGATATTGTCAGAATGGATTAAAAAATAAGACCCCAAAACATACTTCCTAAAAGAAAGTCAATTTAAATATAAAGACACAAATCCATTAAAAGAATGAAATAAGATATACTCTGGTAACACTAGTTGACTAAGGTGGTTTTATCAGTTATGAGGAGCCTGGTGGGTTCATTGGGTTACAAAGAGTCAGACACGACTGAGCAACTCACACTTATCACACAAATTTCAAAACCAAGACTATTACTAGGGATAAAGAGAGTCATTTCATAATGGTAAAGAGGTCAAGTCATTAAGACCACATAATACTCCTAAACATTCTACTTCCAGCTCTTTACTCAAAAGGAATGAAAGCTGTCTGTATGAAGACTTGTATATGAATATTCATTTTATTTTTAATAGCCCAAAGCTGGAAATAACCCAAATGTCCATTGATAAATGAACGGATAAATAAATTGTGGAATATCTACCTGTATACTAAAATACTAGTCAACAGTAAAAATATGCTAATTATTGATATACCGAGCAACATGGATGAATTTTTAAATTATGCTGAATGGAAGAAGCCAGATGGGAAAAAGTACATACATTATCAATCTATTCATATAAAATCTAGAAAATGCACTCTAGTCTATAGTGACCACAAGCAGATCAGTGGCTGTATAGAAATGGAAGTGTACACATAAGGAGGGTGGGAAAAAGAGACTATAAAGGAAATTTTTGAGGCTGATGAATAATTTCATTATATTGGTATATGCTGATTTTATTGATGAATACAGACATAAAACCTTACTAACTGTACATTTTAAATGTGTATAATTCATTTTATGCCAATTGTACCTCAACAAAGCTGTTTTAAAACAAAATTATGTGGAGATAATGTAATACTTTATTACACTGTTGTTGTTTAGCCACTCAGTCATGTCCAACCCTTTTGCAGCCCCATGGACTGAAGCCTTCCAGGCTCCTCTGTTCATGGGATTTCCCAGGCAAGAATACTGGAGTGGGTTGCCATTTCCTTCTCCAGGGGATCTTCCTGACCCAGGGATCAAACCCATGTCTCCTGAGCCTCATGTATTGGCAGGCAGATTCTTTACTGAGCCACCTGGGAAGCCCAATACTTTACATACTGCTACTGCTAAGTCACTTCAGTCGTGTCCGACTCTGTGCAACCCCATAGACGGCAGCCCACCAGGTTCCCCTGTCCCTGGGATTCTCCTGGCAAGAACACTGGAGTGGGTGAAAGTGAAGTCGCTCAGTCGTGTCCGACTGTTCGCAACCCCATGGACATAGAGCACACTAAAGGCTTCATGCAAAACCTATAAGAACTAATACATGAATTTGGTAAAGTAGCAGGACACAAAATTAATACACAGAAATTTGTTGCATTTTTTTACACTAAAAATGAAATATCAGCAAGAGAAAAAATTTTAAAAATCCCATTTGAAATTTCAATTAAAAACCTAGGAATAAACCTAACGAAGGAGGTAAGGACTATAAAACATTGATGAGTGAAGTCGCTCAGTCAAGTCCGACTCTTTGCGACCCCATGGACTGTAGCCTACCAGGCTTTTCCATCCATGGGATTTCCCAGGCAAGAATACTGGAGTGGGTTACCATTTCCTTCTTCAGGGGATCTTCCTGACCCAGGGATCGAACCCGGGTCTTCCGCATTGGAGGCAGGCACTTTAACCTCTGAGCCACCAGGGAAGCCCAAAGGAAACCAAAGATGATTCAAAGAAATGGAAAGATACCCCATGCTCTTGGATTGGAAGAATTAATATTGTTAAAATCACCACACTACCCAAAACAATCTATAGATTTAATGTGATCCTTAACAAATTACCCATGACATTTTCTATAGAACTAGAACAAATAATACTGAAACTTAGATGGAACCACAAAAGACCCAGAATCGTCAAAGCAATCCTGAGGAAACAGAGCAAAGCTGGAGGCATGACCCTCCAGGACTTCAGAGGTACAGTAATCTAAACATCACGGTATTGGCACAAGAACAGACATACAGATCAATGGAACAGAATAGAGAGCCCTCAGATAAACCCATATACTTGAGGACTTCCCTGGTGGCTCAGACGGTAAAGCGTCTGCCTACAATGAGGAAGACCCAGGTTCAATCTCTGGGTCGGGAAGATCTCCTGGAGAAGGAAATGGCAACCCACTCCAGTATTTTTGCCTGGAAAACCCCATGGACTGAGGAGCCTGGTAGGCTACTGTCCATGGGGTCTCAAAGAGTTGGACATGACTGAGCAACTTCACTTCACTTCATTTCACTTGAAGCTAATTAATCTTCAATAAGGGACAGAAGAATATACAGTGGAGAAAAGATAGTCTCTTTAGCAAGTGCTGTTGGGAAAGCTGGAGAGCCCGACGTAAATCAGTGAAGTTAGAATACACCCTCACACCATACACAAAAGTAAACTCAAAATGGTTTAAAGACCTAAATATAAAGTAGGACACCATAAAAACTCTTAGAAGAGAACATAGGCAAAACATTATCTGACATAAATCATAGCAGTATTTTCTTAGATCATTTTTCCAAGGCAAAAGAAAAACTTAAATAATAATCAACTTAAAGTTTTTGCACAGCAAAGGCATCAACAAAATGAAAAGATGACTTACAGAACAGGAGAAAATACTGACAGATGATGCCACTAGCAAGAGGTTAATATTTTAAGTATTTGACAAATGTGTGTTAGTCACTCAGTCCGTGTCCAAGTTTTTGTGACCCCATGGATTGTAGCCCACCAGGCTCCTCTGTCCATGGGATTCTCCAGGCACGAATACTGGAGTGCGTTGTCATTTTCTTCTCCAGGGGATCTTCCTGACCCAAGGATCAAACCTGGCTCTCCTGCATTGCAAGCAGATTCTTTACTGTCTGAGCCACCAGAGAAGCTCAAAATATACAAATGGCTCATACAATTTAACATGAAAAGAACCTAATCAAAAATTGGACAGAAGACCTAAATAGACATTTCTCCAAAGAAAACATATAGATGACCAATAGGCACAAGAAATAAAGCTCAGCATCACTACTGCTACTGCTAAGTCACTTCTCGTGTCCGACTCTGTGTGACCCCAGAGACGGCAGCCCACCAGGCTCCCCCGTCCCTGGGATTCTCCAGGCAAGAACACTGGAGTGGGTTGCCATATCCTTCTCCAATGCATGAAAGTGAAAAGTGAAAGTGAAGTCACTCAGTCGTGTCCGACTCTTAGCGACCCCATGGACTACAGCCCACCTGGCTCCTCCGCCCATGGGATTTTCCAGGCAAGAGTACTGGAGTGGGGTGCCATTGCCTTCTCTGTCAACATCACTAATTACTAGAGAAATGAAATCAAAGTCACAATGAGATATCACCTCACACTGGTCAGAAGAGCCATCATTAAAAATTGTACAAATAATAAATGCTGGAGAATATATGGGAAAAAAGGAACCTTTCTACGCTGTCGGTGGGAATGGAAATTGCTCCACTATGGAAACCAGCATGGAGGTTGCTTAAAAACTAAAACTAGAACTACCACATGACACAGCAATCCCACTTCTGGGAAAAGACCAAAACTCTAATTCCAAATGACACACACACCCCAATGTTCATAGCAACACTATTTACAATAGCCAAGATGTGGAAGCAACCTAAGTGTCCATCAACAGATGAACGGATAAAGAGGATGTGGTTTGTACATATACAATGGAATATTATTCAGCCATTTAAAAAGAATGAAATAATACTATTTGCAGCAACATGGGTGGACCTAGAGAATATCATACTAAGTGAAGTCAGTCAGTCAGAGAAGGAGAAATATTATATGATATCACTCATCTGTGGAATCTAAAAAATAATACGGGGAGTGGGAGGAGGGATAAATAGGAGATGGGATGAAGAGATACACACTACCACATGTAAAAGAGGTAAGCAATGATGATTTACTGTACAGTACAGAAAACTATGAGTAAAGAACCCGCCTGCCAGTGCAGGAGACCTAAGAGATGTGGTTTCCATCCCTGGGTTGGGAAGATCCCCTGGACGAGGGCATGGCAATCCACTCCAGTATTCTTGCTTGAAGAATCCCAGGGACATAGGAGCCTGGTGGGTTACAGTCCATAAGGTTGCAAGGAGTTGGACACGACTGAAGTGTCTTAGCACACATGCACTCACAGGAAACTATAGCCAGTATCTTGCAACAACCTATAATGGAAAATAATCTGAAAAAATATACATCTGAATCACTTTATACACCTGAATACACCTGAAACTAACACAGTATTATAAATCAACCATACTTCAGTTAAAAACACTAACATTATCCTTTTGCAAAGACATTTTGGTTACCAGAGCTGTGACTGGATCTTGAGCCACTGTTTAAGTCCTCAGTTTGGCCTACTGTTCAGTCCAGCAGTGGAAATGCTGGGGTGCAGAAGGATTGAGTGGCATACGGTCCCAGTGGTGTCGCACCTGCTCATGCTACCTTACATGAAATACCCCTGACCCACAGCCATTGAGCACATCCCTCAGGGACTACCCTCTTCAGAGCACAGAGGTTCCATCCAGATGCCACATCACACTCCCTTCTTAGTGATGGTTCTTGGGCAGAGCTGACTTGTTCCACCTTCTTTCTAAGTCTCCCCATTACTTCATGCCTTCCAGCTGGGCAATGTGGAAAGGATACCAGACTAAGCAGAAACCTGGGTTTGTGCTAAATGATGTGCGATCTTGTAAAAGTAGGCTTACTCCCCACACCCAACCTCAGTCTTCTCATCTGTTAAAAGACAGACTTGTATTAAAACTGATGTTTAACAAAAGTTGTGAATGACATGAAAAGTGATTTTGAATATAATGCTAAGTAAAAAATCTGGATCCAAAATCATATATATACAATCTAATTCCAGTTCTATAAAAAATTTATGGAAAAAAAAGACCCCTACAAGGATAGAGGTGTAGTGGGGGGCGGGGTTGGGTGGGTGTGGGTGTGTGTGGGGTATGTGTGTGTGTTTAGCACTGGAAGATTTAGATGATTTTGTTGTTTCTTTCATTTCCCATACTCTTAAAAAAATTTTTTTTACATTATGTTACTTCTAAATTAAAAAATGGATGGATTTTCCTTGAGACTCTAATAGTCCAAGCTGCTGAACCATCTCAACTGCCTGAGGAAGCAAATAAAAACCAGGAGAATGAAGTTTAGGCTGTTTATCCCATTTTTCCTGGGCACTTAGGGAGGGGTGAGATCGGCCTTTCCTGAGCTGACACTCTTGAGAAGGACAGGCTGCTTGAGGCCCTGAGCTGACCTCTGGACTCAGTGAAAGGCCCTCTCTGCTATGCTTATGGATCCAGCCATGCCCCCACCTGGCTCCAGGAATGAATAATTAAAGTGGGTGGTTGTAGAACTGAGCCTGGAGCTTGATCAGGTAGGTCTACACAGGCCACATCAAAAGAGAATTAAGTTTCTTTGGCTTCTGCTGGGGCACCAGGAAAAGGGTGAAATTTTCAACAGATGGCCTGATCTAAAGTGACTCCAGAACTTGGCTCTTTCTTGTTGGCAGAGGCCCCTCTCTGTGGTGTCCACCTGTCCCTACATTCTTGTTTCTGCTGAACAGGGGCATCTAATTAAGACATTTGTGGAAGGTGGCCCAACCGGAAAAGAATTTGCTACTTAAAATCTCAAGTCTCAAAAGATGAAAAAATGTTGTACACTGCCCTGGGCCAGCAGTCAGATAACTGCCCTTTCATGACTGAACCACAGGAGGCTAGTATTCTCGCAGAGGAAAGCAGTACCTGACAAATCACTTCTCCAGGAGAAGAACTTCCTCTGGAAGTTACTCTGAGACTCAAAATGATACAAATATAGCAAATAAGCATGGTGGTCAAATAAGCCAGCCACCCTCTGTTATCATCATTGGTTATATTTACTCAGATATCACATAATGACAGCCCTCACTAAGTTCTTGGAAACTTCAGCCACAGAAACAAAACCCTGTCCAGACAATCTGGAACCTCAGGGAATGAATGTAACTTCTCTCAGGCTCCTCTTGAAGTTCCTGATACTTGGACTAAGAAAATCTCTGGACAAAGTGTCCGGGTAAAGAAGAAGACAGCTTTCTTAGCTGATTTTCTTGCTGAGAGTTTAGAATCTCAAAGCTTCCAGTTTGAAGCTTTTCTTTCTACCATAGAATAGAATGATTTATATCATAATATGATCTCTCTATTCCACATAAGATTTAAGATTTACTCATGACCTATCCATTCTGACCAGTGGGCCCTGGACCTAGCACGCCTGAGTGAGATGCTGGGCAGAGGAGTGGGTGAGCTAAACTTGGCAGTCTTGCCCTGCTGCTGGCCGCGAAGACCTCAGAAGGCAGCGATGCTCTTAATTTCGCTTTCTGAAGCTCTAGGAGAAGCCTGGAATTTGATTAGTTTATGGTCCAGAGGCAAGTCTCCTTTCCCAACCATGTTCTGCTTTCCATCTGGAGTGAGTGTTTGATCTCATTAGTCCTTCAGTGACACACTGAAACTTCTATAATCCTCTAGCTGCCCTTTTTGCCATGACTAGAGAAAAAGATCAGACCTACATCTAGCATCTGCTTAAAGAAATTCTCTCATCCTAGGTCCCTGTTACAGACAGTTCTCATTCTGTGTTATCTTTTATCTATCCTGCCAGGTATGTATGTATTTAGATAGATAGATATCTAGGTAGGTTTGCAAGTACTAGTTGCTCAGTTGTGTCTGACTCTTTGTGACTCCATGGACTATAGCTAGGTAGGTAGGTAAGTAGATAGATACATTAAAACTGCATTCTTTATCCGTTGGGCACATCTTAAGAGCTGGAGTTCACCAATGTGTATCAATCTTTTCCAAACAATAATGCAAAGGAAAAAAGGTCTGTCTCCCTTATTCCAAGAGCAACCTGGGAAGGAGACAGTCCCTAAGGGTCCTTCCATGCAAAGGGGATGCCCAGTGGATACATTTGGAGACTGAGGGTATACACTGAAAGAGGTTCTGGCAGACACAATGAATTGAGAATAGCGTGACTTTCTGGAGAGTGGCCTGAATGATAATTGCTGAACATTTACTCTGTTGCAGGCACTACTGTAAGCATCTTATACACATAACTCACTTAACCTCGGTAGTAACACTTACTGTCATCTCATGTTACAGATGGGGAAACTGAGGCCCAGAGACATGATCCAAACATACCCAAGGTTATAGAGATAGATATTGTCAGACCTTGGCCTCAAACCCAAGAACTCTACCTCTAAAGTCCAGATTCTTAGCCAACAGTCTTACTGTCTGACCCAGCTTGAATTGATTGTACCCAGGAAATTTGTATTATATCTTAGAACAGAGGTCAAGGAGGATAATATTTTCTTTCCTAGGAGCTTCTGCCCTTGGGACGGTGCCTGTTAACGGAGGAACGGCCTCCCTTTGATAAATGTGCCAGGGAAGGTTCTCCATCAATCATGACCCAAGAGCCGGTACACAGCCAGCCAGGCATGAGGGCAGTGGCCCCACGGGGAGTGCAGCCTTGATCATTCCCTTAGGACCTAAGCAGACTGGTGCCTCTATGTGGAGACAAACCTTAGTCTAGGCATCTCAGGAGAGACCACTGCTTCCTCTCTCAGTGTAGGAAAGAGCAGCAGCTTGGGGTCTGAACAATCCTGGGTTGAATCTCTAGATCCACAGTCACACAGTGGTATGGAATCTCTTAACGCCTCAGTTCAGTGTGTGAAGTGGCGTGATTACAGAGGCTGAGGTGAGACATGCAATAAAAGCAGATGCCTGGCAAACGGATCATCAAAACAATGTTAGCCGGCTTCCTCTTGCTTCCCTCCACTTTTCAAACGCATGCATGTGGATATTGCTGGAAATCAACCAAGCCTCTTCTCGCCTTCTCGCCCTGCCCCCTCTTAGCCATTCCACGATAGCCCTAGAGCCACTTCTTCACATACACTCTCTGACTCTGGCTCTCTCTCTCTGCTCCCCTTCTCCCAAACTCCCATTGTACACATTCTCCTTCGCCCTCAACCCTTTGGCTAGGCAGATCCATCAGAAGTAAACGTCTAATGAGCTGTCGGAAGTCCTGACCTGCCCTTCTGAGTAGATGAGACCTTTACAAGGGTATACTGTTACAAGGAGACAAAATTGCTAGTCAGATTTCCCCGTGCCCCCCAGGAATGAGGTTCTGCCCTCTCCTCCTCCAAAGACTCACCCATATCAGGGGCACAAGCCTCGTCTGCTTTGGCACCATTATCTGCATTCTGTATGTTGGAATCTGGGGAATAAAAAGAAGATATCATGACCGGCCCCTGTCCTCTAGGTTTTTTGGGAGGTAGGAGACCCCACAAAGTCTGGATCTCAGTGCCTCTGGTGTCTGCTGGGTTCATGCTCACTTACTGGAGTTGGCTGAGTCTTCCCTGCTACAGCCCAAACTCCAGAAAGGCAGTAACCACACCTTCCCCTGCGCTAACACCCTCAGGGCACACAAGCTGACTGTGCTCCCCAGGAACTGGCAACTTTTGTGGAAGACCCACCCCCACTGCCATACATTACCTTATGCCTCCTCTTCCCCATCCTCTTCTCTGATTCTGAGTGGCAGGCATTATGAGAGATGTGTCAGACAGGACTTCCTGAGAGGGCAGGAGTCCTGGTTCCTTGATCCCCATTCCCTCCTCCTCCCCATAGGGAAGTTACCATGCACAAGGGATCCTCCACAAGTGCAGCCTGAGCTTGTGGCAAGTGGGTCAGAGCCGCAAAACCTCCCCTCCGTCTCGGGGATGCTGGTCCAGGTACCTGCGCCACTGGCCTCACTGTTGCTGGCTCCCTCCTTTGGGTGCTCAGGGGTCTCCTGTCGGGGCTTCTGGCTGAAAGCCAGGAAGAGGTGTGTGCTCAGTGGCTGAGGAAGGTCCACCTCCAGGTATGCCTTCATGAACAGCTTGAAGACATCATAGCTGATTGGCTGAGAAGGGATAAAGAGGGAAATGTCAGTGGAGAGACATGAAAAGACAGAGAAGTGAGTGGGGAGAGAAGAAGGAGGAACTGGGGAGCTGGCAGTGGAAAGGCAAGTTGGAGGGAGTGGAGTGATTGTTGGGGGCAGGAATAAAAAGGCTCAGCGTGTGATAGAGAGACAGGTACAGGGAGTAGGGGTAGGATGTAAGAAAGAGAAAAAACTGGTGGTTATATGTTGGGGCTTGGTAGGACACGAATCCACAGCAGGCTTTTGTAACAAGACTTGTCTAAGTTTAGGCCGAAAAGGGGGCAATGGAGAGTGAGTCCTGGGAATGAGGGCCCTGTTTGAGTCCAGCCCCACATGAGGGTCTTGACTCTAATGAGCAGGACTAGGTCAGTGCCCTGGAATCCTAGTTAAGATGAAGACAAGGAGAGAGGGGAGAGGAAAGTGAGGAGGGCAAGACAGGGGCATGGGATTAAGAGGTTCAAACTACTATGTATAAAATAAATAAGCAACAAGGATATAGTGTAGAGCACAGGGAAACACAACCATTATTCTGTAATAACTTTAAATGGAGCATAACCTGTAAAAATATTGAATCACTATGCTGCACACATGACAATAATATAATGTCATGAATCAGATGTACTTCAATTAAAAAAAGATGAAGAAGGATATAGTTGAAAACACAATGGAGAGCAATTGCTCTTCTGTGGTATGTCAATTTTCTGCTTACACTGTGAGGGATGTGATTCCTGAGGATTCAGGTCCCAGAAAATAAAAAGGGGACAGGCTCCATCTTTCATTACTTTCATAATTGACCTTCTTTGGAGAAACCTCAAGATAACAGGGGAGGGTGTGTGTCTGGCTCATTTGTTCTCAAAACATGTCCTTGTGAAGGTTTCAGGCTCCAGGAGAGAAGAACAGGATGCCAAGGACAGAAGGTAGAACCAAGAAACATGCCCCAAACTAGCACCTCTCCTTGCTGTATGTTGCCCAGTGCTGCCTGGCTTCTGGTCCCAGGTTGGGAGGACTGCCAGAAAGAGCTGCTGCTCTCAGCAAACGCCCGACAACAACAGCGCGCAGTGAGTCATCACTGGCTTGGGTTTTGATGGCATCAGATTTTTCATCAAATCGGCAGATGCTCCTGGAAATCATCTGAGGAAGCGCTGCTCCAAGATCCGCTGTGCAGGCTTTTGTGAACAATAGCAATAAAAATCCCTTTTTGGGAGGCTACTTGGCTCTCCCTGAAAATGTGAATAGCTTTTAACCCCTTGTCTCTTCTGGAAGATCTGAGAGTCTTCCCAGAACCAGGAGCTGGCTGGCACATGCACCATCAGGTTTGCGATACCGAGTCTTGGTCCTTAAAACAAGCAGCGCTCTCTGGACCACACTGGGAGGGCGCTTGCAAGGTGGCTTCTCTTTAGCCTCAGGGTGGGCAGTTCAAATATCTCCCTGGCAGAGCGGAGGAAGCCTGATTTGGTTGGACAGAAGATAATGAAGGCTCTTACCAGAGGAAGGATCTCCATGCAAGTGGTGGACTCACATTTCTGGGATAGCTCTCAGCCTCCGTCTCTCTCTTTGCCTTTCCTGAATTTTGTGGTCTTTCTGTCCTGTCTCCACTACCTCAGCACTTCAGAATGTCTCTTCCTTGCACATCCTCTGCCGTTTTCCCAGTTCACAATGGCAAAATCTTCTCCTACTTTTCAAGTGGAACCCACCCAATGTGACCCTGGATTTTACCTTCTCTGTCTCTTATGGCATATCCCAGCACCTGCTTCTCTACCTGTGAACACGTTCAGACCACTCTTCCAAAGAAATTATTGATGGCTTGAGCTACTAGCCTGTGCTTCTTCCCATCCCCTTCACACTTCTCCTCCCCTCCTTAATCCACTCAACTTGGATTCCAGTGCATTACCTCTGAATCTCCTCTCTTGAGGGTTACAAATTCAATGATCTATTTTTAGATTTTCTCATCTTTATTATTAATTTATTTTAAAAGGCTCTTTTTTTTTTTTTTGCATTGTCCTTCTTTTACACATTTTAATCAACAAGTACCGTTTAACAATATAGTTTTGAGCTCCAAAATGTTCTGTTAACTTTTTCTGGGTTGGCCTCAAATTGAAAACTATCAGCATAAAATATTTCTGGAAAATAGAGTGTACTAAATGATTTAATAAAAATGAAATTCAGTTAAAGTCTTACATAATGCTCTTAAAAAACCAAAGCTGGAAGATCTTCAAACAAGACCAGTGTAAGATTCAGGAGACCTTGTGACTAATATAAGGTCCACCACATTTTCCTCCTTGGGTTTTTCCTCAGCAAACTATGTAGGGCTGGACCAGAAGATCTCAAGCTGTAAACTACCATTAGATTCTTTCTTAAACTGGCTCCTCTTCCTGACTGTGCTGCTGTGCTGTGCTTAGTTGCTGAGGCGTGTCTGACTCTTTGCGACCCTGTGGACCCTAGCCCATCAGGCTCCTCTGTCCATGGGGATTCTCCATGCAAGAATACTGGAGTGGGTTGCTATGCCCTCCTCCAGGGGATCTTCCCAACCCAGGGATTGAACCTAGGTCTCCTGTATTGCAGGCGGATTCTTTACCATCTGTGCCACAAGGGAAGGCCTTCTAACTGTGCAGTTTCTGTTAATGCCAGTGGCAGCATTTCTCTCAATATTCCAGGCTCAGCTTTGAACTCCCAGTTGTCTGAGATCAATTCTTGTCTCTTCCTTCTTTCCACTGTTCTTTTGCAACTTCTGTCATATCCAGGTCTTTTTTGTGTCCATGGCCCATCAGCCACCATCCTGACAAGGAATGTTGAAGGCCCTCACATACCTGGTTTCAGACTCCTGTTTCATGTATCCCATCTGGGCCACGGTAATGCCCCTCCAAGCCTTCTCTGCCTCCACCTCCATCTGTGAGTCCTCTCATCTTTCCCATCCTTGCCAGGTTGATCTTCCCAAAGCTCAATTCTGATCAGATTGCTTCTCAACACAAAAACTTTCCTCAGCCTCTAATTACCCATGGGAGAGTCGAGATCACTTGTCTCCAAACTTTTAAAATCATGTGCCCTTCTGTTAAGATTTTCAAACACACACTCTCGTTTATCTTCATGTACACATTGTATACATGTGTTACTGTGCTGCTCTACTATACATTATAAAAGACAAAGAAATTAGAAAAAAATAGATGTAAATAGAAGATCTAATATGCAGCATTGCTGCAGTCCGGTGGATCATCCTGTTCATTCCTTGAGTCCTTTGGGATTCAAAGCCCTATTATACTCCCACTCCAACCTAGGTTTGTAGCTGCTTCAAGCTCGGAAACCACTCTGGTCTTTTCTCCTCTGATTCTCTGTGTGTACCTCTACACTGATCTCTGTTCTTTCCTGGCCAGGCTTTCATGTACTTACATGAACTACTTTCTTGGCCCAACTCAGATGCCACCTCCTCCAGAAAGCCTAGTATGATCTCTTGTGCCTGAATTGCTCTACTTTTCCACCTTGGTTCCTGACTTGGGATGCCCACATTGCTACCCTCTCAATATATAGTTGATCATGACACACACACTAAAACGTAGGGATTTGTCTTATATCATCTTTGTATCCCCCACACCGCCTATCATGGTATTTCCTGATAGTATTTTAATGGATGTTTGGTTTCTAGTTGGTATACTTGCTGTCATCAGTTACTGTGGGGTCTCTTCAATCAATGTACTGAGTCTCCTAGGTACAAGACACAGTGCTAGGCACCAGTGGGGAACTCACTGGTGAATTAGGCATGAGTCCATACTTTTAAGAGACTCAGTGGCAAAGGTACTGAAATAATTCTAATACAGGGTCAACAGTGGTGAGTGCCGTAGAAGAAAAACTGACAAACTGTTAGAACTTAGAAAGCAGTTGTGACTGAGCACATGTTCAATCACTCTGGCCCTGTCCTGGGGAACAAAGTGGTAAAAATAAGCCCAGAAACACAGAGCATTCACATCAGAAGAGCTCAGAGTGAACTTGATCGCCTTATATCACCAAGACTCTGGAAGTTAGTCTGTCTCAGCCAGTTCACAGCAAAGTGAAACCAGAAGCATCATCTCCCGACTCCTGGTCCAGTGCTCCTGCCATTTTATTTGTCCAGGCCCCAGTGCTGACACTGTGCTCCCTGCCAGCCCCTCTAAGCACTCCAAGTTCAACAGGCAAGGAGATGTGACTAGGGCCCACTGTTAGTGACATCTGGGTTGCAAAAGAATACGTTTTTTTATGAGTACAGAACAAGTTCAGGGTAGCTGCCTGGTTATTGTGTGATGGGTAGGAAGTGGTTGCCCAAAGCAGATAACCAACCGCTATGCAGCACACTGGCAGTTCTCAGAACCCTGAGTAATATCTTAGACACTGCCATTGTTCAGACTTTTTTTTTTCTTTTTCCCCAGAAAGTGTGACTTTCATGTGGAAACTAGCTAGGCAATTGTTAATTCTTCCACAGGCTAAAAAGGAAGGAGATGAAGAGTCTGTTGATCACTGTCTTGCTTAAGTCTTAAAACAACAATGTGAGATGGTACTGTTACTGTCATGTGGTGGATGAAGAAATAATTCTGGAAACATAACCTGCTCAAAGTCATAAAGCAGGAGGCAGAGCTGTGCTTTGTGTGGAGATGCTACCAGGTGCCCCTGCCTTTTTGGCTTCACTGTTTCTGTCTACTTTCTTCAGTCTTCAGCGGCACTCTGTTCTCCAGAGAATCACGCGGTGCCAGCGGGCAAGAGTACGCTTATCATGGCCACCCTACAAACTTTTCTTTCTGGCCTTGCTTTCCTAAGCAACCTGCCCCTTCCAACAGCTAACTCACTGTTCGCTGAGACATTTTAGCAGCAGTAAGCCATCAAGCTCAAGAGAATTTAAACCCTTGTTTCTGAACCCCGTGCTGGCACATAATACCTACTTGAAGCCAGCCACACTGTGAGAGAGAATGAAATCAGAGTGATGGAGCTCCCCTGGGACACAGGAATGCCAGGGTATAAAGAGCGGCGGGGGTGGCAGCAAGCTCATAGCAGCCAAGCTGCTCCCTGCTTCTGTAAGCTCCTGTGGCCTTCACACCCTCTGCAGCCCTGACCAAACTGTTCCCTCCTACTCGTCAGCCTCAGGGCGGACAGGCTGATTAGCAGCCCCACCCCGTTGGTCTTTATTCCTGTTTTTGGAGGTGGGCATGGCAATTGGGGGGCTGCAAGGTCTTTGCTGCCTTTGGCATCCTTACTACATAGTTTGTCCTCAGGAATGTTCTTTGAAAAGTGTGTTTTCAGTCTGGTCCCTGTTTTGTCAATCTTCTTTCTGCTTTACTCTCAGGTGATTGGTGCATTTTATCTAAAGCACCTCTCAGGTGTATCCCTAGGGTATGGGCTCTGTTGGTTCTCTCCTAGGACCCAGCAGAGAAGGAACTGACTCAAGGTCTACTGAAAGGATGACAACATGAATAAGTAAGCGGCCAGCCTCCTCCCAAGTTTGTCCTTATGATCAGTAGCTTTTCTGCAATTAGCTCTCATAAAAAGACCCAGGACCAGGGAAGAAGGAGTTGAGTTTAAGACATTCTGGGGAAAGGGAACAGAAGGGGAATAATAATAGGCACTATTTTCAGTGTCCTTAAAGTCTTAGACATTTTTCAGAATCATCTTATGTAGTTCACTCATTTGTAAGCTTCAAGGTCTTTCTTTTTGGTTGTTATTATCTTCAGTTCACAGATGAAGAAACTGAGGCTCAAACTGAGGTTCACAGATGAAGAAATATTCAAGGTCACAGTGCTGGTTTGCAGCAAAGGTAGGAGTCTAAACTAAGATCCTGTGACTCCAGGGTCATGGTTCTCAAACTTGGCCCTGCCAGTAGGAAGTAAGTTCTGGAGGGAGGCCGGGAACTGTGCTTCCTCATCTTTATGTCTTCTACAGTGTCCAGCACAGTGCTGGACTCTCAGAAAACTTTACATAAGCTGAATTTGAAAGTAAGCAAAGTCTGGCATACATTTATTCATTCAACAAATGTTTGTTGGGTGCCTGCTATGAGCCAGATACTCTTCTGGGCACTGAGGACATAGCAGTGAACAAAAATATTCCAACGGAAGAGATAGACAATTAAATAATTAAGTTATATAGTATGACAGATGGTGAGAAGTACTAAGGAGGAACATAAGGCAGAGCGGGAAGATATGAAGCGCTAGAAAAGTAGGGCCTAACATTTAGATAGAGAATGTGACATCCACTGAGAAGGTGATTTGAGCAAACACTTGCAGGAGGTGATGGAATGAATGATATGAATAGCTAGGGGAGGAACACGGCAGGAAGAAGCCGGAGCAAAGGCACGGATATTACGGTTAAAGCGACCTTGACTTGTTTGATGGCATCAAAGAGGCTAATGAGGCTGGGAAAAAATGAGAAGAAGATTAGCAGGAGATGAGGTCTGAGAGTAGGGTGGGGGTGCAGATTGTAATGACCTTGATTTTTGACTCTAGTACCAGGTGGGCAGACCATAAGAGATTGTGGAACAGGGCAGTGATATGATCTGACTTCAGTTTTAACAGACTGCTCAGTATGTGTATGAAGAATAGATTTTCAAGGTCAAGAGCAAAAACAGGGAGCCCAGTGAGGAGACTGCTGCAGTGATCTGGGCAAAGCATGGTGGCGATGCAGGTCAGGGAGGTAGCAGAGCATGTAGCGGGATGTGTCTGGAATTTGGGTGTATTTTGAAGGTAGCAGTGATGGAGGTTGCTGGTAAATTATCCACGAGATGTGAGGAAAGCAGGAAAGAGAAAAGTCAATGATGACTCCATAGTTTTAGGCTGAATAACTTGAAATGCGGAGCTGTCGTTTACTGAAATGGGAAAGACTGCTGGAAAAACAAGTTTTATAGAGGAAGATGAAAAAGCTCAGTTAGCTTATGTTAAGTTTCATATTCCTATTTGATTTTCAAGTGGAAATGTCAAGTAAAGGGGTAAGAGAAAAATCAGGAGAGTGTAGTGTCCTGAAAATCAAGTGCAGAAAGTGGAGGAGGATTTGACCAATCATGTCCAATGCTGTTGAGTAAAATGACTTGAGTATAGCCACATGGAGGTTCTTGGCTGTCTCAACTAGTGGTTTTAGTGGAGGAGTGGGGGCTACATGCCGACTGAAGAACTTTCAGAAAAGTGGGAAAAAGAGAAATTGGAAGCAATAAGTATAGACACATCTTTTGAACAGCTTACTTGCGATAAAGGATAGGAGAGAGACGAAGTGGTAGCTGGAGGGAGAAGTGGAGTCAGAGGATTTTTTTTTAAATATAGGAGAAATAGCAGCATGTTTATTTGTTGATGAGATAGATCTAATATATAGAGAAAACTGGTGGGAAGAGACAGAGGGAGAGAAAGAGAGAAATATGTTGCTGAAGCAAGGCCTGTCAGTGGACCAAAGAGGATGGGATTGAGTGTACAAGCAGGGGGCTGAAATGAGATCAGAGCACGGAGAGTTGACCCAGTTACAGGAGAAGCAGTATAGCTAGGTGGGTATATAAGATGAGTATTTTGGGGACGAGTTCTTCTGATTGTTTCTATTTTCTCAGTGACGTAGAAAATAGTCGATGACTGGGAATCGAGGAGGGGAGGAGGATAAGAGACCTGAGGAGAGAAGAGACGCTGAAAGGGTGAATGAACTTGTGAGGTTGTGAGAGAGTGAAGTTGCTCAGTCGTGTCCAACTCTTTATGACCCCATGGACTGTAGCCTACCAGGCTCCTCCGTCCATGGGATTTTCTAGGCAAGAGCACTGGAGTGGGGTGCCATTTCCTTCTCCAGGGGATCTTCCTGACCCAGGGACTGAACACAGGTCTCCTGAATTGTAGGCAGATGCTTTACCATCTGAACCACCAGGATATGGACTTGGGGAACATATAACTCCAGGTAGCACCAATGGCTTACTTGAAACTTGGGAGAAAATGTGTTGAGAAACAAATTCTTCGCAGTGAGCTAAACTTCGAGCAAGTTATGGAAAGGCTAGAACATGGGGTTTTTAAAGGCTTGAAATGAAAATGTTCTTACCTCATGTGGGCCATATTGTTTGAGGCTCCCACCCTCATTAAATTCAGCCAAGACATACTTTATCTTCTTGGAAGAATCTGGAAAGACATAACCCATATGTGAAACATTGGTAAACAGCAAATGGGAGCTAGGCCAAGTCAATCCTTCATGTGTAATGCTGGTTATGATGGAGCAGCCCCTCATTTCCAGAACCACATGGAAGAATGTCACCTTTATCTGCCTTTCTGTCCTCTCAGTTCTTTTTCTTTTTTTTTTAGTACATTTTCACTCTTGCTATATGAACTGTCTTTCTAAAACACAAATCTGATTAGATCATGTCTCTGCTCAAAACCTTTAAACAGTTCTTAATTTTCTAGGATAAAGCTTAACTCCCTTTGCCGGTATACAAGTACGTGGTGATCTGATCCAGCCTACTCCTTATCTCTTACTTTAACCATTCATTCACTCCATTTTTCAGCCATGTCAAATCACATTTCTAGAAATTTCTAAACACACTGTGTACTCTTCCATGGAGTCTCTTTTCTGCATAGCAAACTTCACTCAATTCTCAGTAGTCAGCTGAAATGCTGACTCCCTTGAAAAGCCTTATTTTACTAATCAGTTAAGCACTCTCTCCTCTGGCTTCCACATGACTTGTACATAACTCTGTAACAGCACTTGTCATATAGTGTTATAGTTATTAACTTGCCCATCTTCTGCCTGGTTCTACCTTCAGAGCTATAAGTCTTTATATATCATACCAAGTATTGACACATTCAGAAAATGAAGATCATGGCATCTGGTCCCATCACTTCATGGGGAATAGATGGGGAAACAGTGGAAACAGTGTCAGACTTTATTTTTGGGGACTCCAAAATCACTGCAGATGGTGATTACAGCCATGAAATTAAAAGACGCTTATTCCTTGGAAGGAAAGTTATGGCCAACCTAGATAGCATATTCAAAAGCAGAGACATTACTTTGCCAACAAAGGTCCATCTAGTCAAGGCTATGGTTTTTCCAGTGGTCATGTATGGATGTGAGAGTTGGACTGTGAAGAAAGCTGAGTGCTGAAGAATTGATGTTTTTGAACTGTGGTGTTGGAGAAGACTCTTGAGAGTCCCTTGGACTGCAAGGAGATCCAGCCAGTCCATTCTGAAGGAGATCAGCCCCGGAATTTCTCTGGAGGGAATGATGCTGAAGCTGAAATTCCAGTACTTTGGCCACCTCATGCGAAGAGTTGACTCATTGGAAAAGACTCTGATGCTGGGAGGGATTGGGGGCAGGAGGAGAAGGGGACGACAGAGGATGAGATGGCTGGATGGCATCACTGATTCGATGGACGTGAATCTGAGTGAACTCTGGGAGTTGGCAATGGACAGGGAGGCCTGGCATGCTGCGATTCATGGGGTTGCAGAGTTGGACATGACTGAGCGACTGAACTGAACTGACACATTATTAGTGCTCAGAAGAATAATACATTAGATGATCAAATAAACATCTGAGCAGAAATTTTAAAGCATTTAAAATGTTAATTAAATGGATGGGTGGGCATCAAGCCTGGCAAGGTTCTGTCCTTGGTGCTGAAACAGAGGCAGGCTTCATATGCATGTAGTTTGGAAAAATTCTGCTTTCCATAAGAAGTCATTTAGAAACTACAAGAGAAAAAATGGTGGCTTTTATTTTATAAGGGACTTTGGAGTCAAGAAAAGACAATCAATAATTGTCACATCCTGAGTGCATCCTGTGTAGTTACCAGTGCTCTAGACATCAAAGAAAACCAGAATTTCTGGATTCTCCCTATCTCACAGTATTGTGAATAAGTAACAGCTTCTCAAGCTCCATTACTGCTACAATTTAAGCATCTAAACAAAGGGCAATGTCATTAAATGCTGACGTGGGATTCCTTGGTATTTGGGCTCTTTGTACAGAGGGTTATGCTTTCTTAGGCCCATGGAAAGTAGATATGCCTGTGCTGGGCTGTTCTTCATGACTTTGCTGACTTGGATTCAATCAAGCACAAGTTATAATCATTTCAGGATTGAGACAAATTGAAATGCCACAGGAAAATGCTGCTTTTGCCTAAAAATGGACATTTCTCTCTGAAATTCAAAACAGATGTTGGAAAACTAATAGCTCAGTGAGATCCAGGCAACAGATGCCATCAGTTTGGGTTGCTTCCACTCAATTCAGAAAATACTATGGAGGGTAAGACACTGTTAGGTACTGTTGATGAACTAGTTGGGGACAGGATCTGAATAACTGTGGTAATAATAGTAATTCCTTATTAAGGACCTTTACTACACATTCTCATATACTCTCCCCTACCAATCTGTGCAAATTTGGTAATATTTTCTTCAGTTGACAGAAGAAGAAAACTGAAATTCAGAAAAGTTAAGTGACTTACCTAAGAGTCAGGGTTTTGACTCAGGTCTAGTCTGGGTCAAAAGTCTACATTGCTTTTCCTTAAGCACTATTTACTAGTACTTCCCAAACACTTGCTAACACAAGGCACTATGTAATTAATGCTGCGATAATGATACGAAGCTCAAGGAAGCATCGAGTGGGTAAGAAGTAAAATGAACAGGGAAGAAGTGAAACTAGGGTGGAGTAGGGTTAGGGTGGGGACTGGGGGTGGCCTACGAAGGAGGTGGCATCTGAGATGGGCTATAAAAAATAAGTAAGGCTTTGAAAGGCAGACATTCTTAGGGTATTCTTAGAAGAGACAGGGTGAACCAAGATATGGAGATAGATGAGCATCACAGGACCTTTAGGCAAAGTTAGAACGAGAGAGTAGTCAGAGCCAGATTTGTGGGGGTACTGAATGCCTACTTAAGGACACTGATTTCAAATTGTTAAAAACTTTTTCAGAAGTAGAGCAGAACCAGGTCTGTTTTTTAAAAGTCACTCAGGCAAAAGAATGGAAGAGAGGTTAGTATTAGGTCAGATTTCAGTTAAGGGCACATATACATTATACTCAAATTACTCTAGGAGTAGCTTAAATATTTGGGGAAAACACTATATTTAGGAATCAATTTCAATGGGAGATTTTCAGCTCAGCCAGAGTAGCCAGATTTTTTTTAAAATGAAAAATTTGGAGCCTGAGTCTTCCTGGTGTGGGTTCTGCAAAAGTAACATAAAGACAGCATTTTGATTAAGAACCAAGGGAGTGATTTCACTTAAATTTTTCCTGTTATTGCCACACTTGAGAGATTCACCAGTTCATTCTCGCAGAAATTGTTTGGTTCTCAAGTGCTATTGAGCTAATCCTGGTTCATCCTTAAATGTATGATATGCAAATTTATATATGCATGTGGTGGTGGTGGTTTAGTTGCTAAGTTGTGTATGGCTCTTGTGACCCCTGGACTGTAGCCTGCCAGGCTCCTCTGTCCATGGGGATTATCCAGCCAAGAATACTAGAGTGGGTTGCCATTTCCTTCTCCAGGGGATCTTCCTGACCCCGGAATTGAACCCAGGTCTCCTGCATTACAGGCAGATTCTTTACTGACAGCTACAAGGGAAGCCCCTATATATGCATAGGTGTATATATTTATCTTACATAAAAACATATACACACATGTATTCATCATATGTACACATTCAAGTAAACAGATAGAAAGTGAGGAAAGTGAAAGTGAGGTCGCTCAGTCGTGTCCAACTCTTTGCGGCCCCATGGACTATAGCCTACCAGGCTCCTCTGTCCATGGGATTTTCCAGGCAATAGTACTGGAGTGGATTGCCATTTCCTTCTCCAGGGGATCTTCCCGACCCAGGGATTGAACCCGGGTCTCCCGCACTGTAAACAGATGTTTTGCCGTCTGAGCCACCAGGGAAGTAAACAGATAGAAGCATGTTTATTCTTTGAATACTAGCCTCAAATTAAATAGAAAAAAGCAGTCCAAGAGATTGCTGGCTCCTGGATTTCCAGGAGAGGTGTTTTTCACCACACATTTACATCAATCTCCTTTATAGGTTTTTATGAGTTCAGAGCATCAAATAATTCTTTTTTTTTTTTTTTTGAAAGGGAAACAATTCCATTTCAAAAAAAAAAAAAACCAAAAAAGGGAAAAAATCTAATTCTCAAACTTGAGACCCATTACTTTCTCCTTGGCAGTCCTTTGATACTTTATCTGTTTTCTTCTCAACCGATTTCAGGGCTGGGTTTCCCTTTCCCTGAGGAATAAGTGGGCACTGTGCCATCTTTGAAGACAGTTAAGAACAATGAGGGGCTTCTTCAGAGCATTCCTTGATCTTACTTCAGGGGCCACGTGTGCCTGAGGGTGTGAGAGCACAGCCTCAGTAGAGACCGCCCCATCCACGTCTGTGCTGTAAGACCCCCTCCAGACGCAGGAGACAGAGCTCCATTTCTGAGTGTGCAAAGCAGGGCCATGTCCACAGTTCTTTGCTGTAACAACTCCTATTCTGAGTACCTGCTATGTGCTAAGCACTGTCCTGGCCCCTAATGCATTTTATTTAAATCTCCACAATATAACCCTTCAGATAAGTCACTCCTATTTTAGAGAAGAAGAAACTGAGGTGTATGGAAATTAAATGATTCTTTCAAAGACACAGAGCTAGTAAGTGAGTCACTCTTATTTTTAACACATCTAATAGTGTAACACAGTTGTCAGAGTCATTGGATACACGAATACAAGTAAATCAGAAGATAATGCCCTTTCTCCATGAAAATAGCTCTCAAATCAGGCTGCATGTTAAAATCTCCTAAGGATCCCTAAGCACACTGAATCCCAGGCCTCACCCCAGACCAATTAAGTCAACATCTCTGGGGGAACTCAAGAATCAGTATAAGTTAAAAGCTTCTGCAGTTTCAAACATATATATATAGTCAAAGTTGAGAAACCGTGTTCTATAATGTGGTTTTATTAGTAGTAATAATAATAAATTAGAATGCTGCTGAAAATGTTGGATAACCATTGCAAAAAAGTGGTAGAGAGAAAAAAAATCTGAAAATGTGCTTGGCTAATATTCCTTATTGTTTAAGTGGACAACACTAAAGAGCTCCACCCAAGTCAACTTACTCAGCTGTTGGCAACGTATGGACACATTTTATATTAACTCACTAAGGCAGGACCATCAGTACACAGTTTTACCTGAAATCAGAAGTTTAGAAGGCTCTTTGGTGTGATCAAGGTTGCTAGCCGTAACAACTGCTTTAGGAAGTTTCAGTCCAAAGTTGTTTCTTAATGCCAAGAATTCTGAGATTTTTAACCAAATTGTTCCTATTGTTTGAGCAAATTCAAAGCCTGTTTAAGGAGAGAATCTGTCCCTACTCATAGGCATCTCTGATGCCATGTTTGCATGGGACAGGGATGTCCTCTGTCTGAACAAACAGACACATCTGGAGCTTCGGTGTTCACAGCAGAATGTGAGCTGTGCTGCCTGAACCGGGACCCAATGTTTATGGGCCATCTTCTAGTTAGGAGCCCTGCTGACATTAATCAGACACTGATCAAGTATCCATTAAACTTGGAAATAACTACAAAGCAAAATTTTAAAAAGAGAAACTGAAAACCCGTAGAAGAGAGTGAAAATCTAAAGTACATGATAACTTTCCATTCTTTGAAGTTCCCAATCCATACAAGTGGACTGCCTGGGGATAAGGTTAGCTGAAGCTCCAATACTTTGGCCATCTGATGTGAAGAGCCAACTCACTGGAAAAGACCCTGATTCTGAGAAAGATTGAGGACAGGAGGAGAAGGGGGTGGCAGAGGATAAGAACACTGGATAGCATCATTGATTCAATGGACAGGAGTTTGAGCAAACTCTGGGAGATAGTGAAGGTCAGGGAAGCCTGGCGTGCTGCAGTCCATGGGGTTGCAAAGAGTCGGACATGACTGAGAGACTGAACAACAAGAAGGTTTAAATGCAGATTCTGATTCAGTAGGTCTGGATCATTGCCTGAGATTCTGCATTTCAAGGACTTGGGAGACACCAATTATGCAGGCCCAAGGATCTCAGTTTGCAAGAGCAGACCTGAAGCAACCTGTACATTTGCATCTGACTAGTAAGGCTTGTCTGTCACAACACACACACGAAAACATGATGCTGAGCCTAGAGGAACATATTCCACACACCGGGAAGATAATAAATGACTCTAAACCCAGGGAAGAACAGACACAAAGAGGGAGAAGGGAAAGTGGAAGAACGAAGGGGGAAAACCCTAGATTTTCCTTCTTCCAGTGAGGCCTGGGATGCATGAGGAAGTTTTATAAGTACCCAGAAAGTCAGGAACACAGTAAGATGCACAAAAGCAAGAGTAGGGTTTTCCAAGAGTCCTAGAAAGGAGGAAGATGATGTCAGAACAGAGATTCCAGGTCAGCAGCACTGCTTCAAAAGGCCCACCTTTGCAGCCAGGACGAGTCAGGCCCTGGGGTGGAATGTGGGAAGCATGTGTAGGAAGTGCGGCATTATAAGCACAGGCCCATTCTCCCAGTTATGCTTCTTTTCCTGTCCTGCTTCTCCTCAGAATGTAGCCCACTGCCTGATACAAAATTGATGTTCAATAAAAATTTATGGAATAAATGAGATCATGGCATCTGGTCCCATCACTTCATGGGAAATAGATGGGGAAACAGTGTCAGACTTTATTTTGGGGGGCTCCAAAATCACTGCAGATGGTGACTGCAGCCATGAAATTAAAAGACTCATTGGAAGGAAAGTTATGACCAACCTAGATAGCATATTGAAAAGCAGAGACATTACTTTGCCAACAAAGGTCCGTCTAGTCAAGGTTATGGTTTTATCAGTGGTCATGTATGGATGTGAGGGTTGGACTGTGAAGAAAGCTGAGCGCCGAAGTATTGATGCTTTTGGACTGTGGTGTTGGAGAAGACTGGAGAAGGCGAAGGCTCCCCACTCCAGTACTCTTGCCTGGAAAATCCCATGGGTGGAGGGGCCTGGTAGGCTGCAGTCCATGGGGTCACAAAGAGTCAGACACGACTGAGTGACTTCACTTTCACTTTTCACTTTCATGCATTGGAGAAGGAAATGGCAACCCACTCCAGTGTTCTTGCCTGGAGAATCCCAGGGACGGGGGAGCCTGGTGGGCTGCCGTCTACGGGGTCACACAGAGTCGGACACGACTGAAGCGACTTAGCAGCAGCAGCAGCAGTTGGAGAAGACTCTTGAGAGTCCTTTGCACTGCAAGGAGATCCAACCAGTCCATCCTAAAGGAGATCAGTTCTGGGTGTTCTTTGGAAGGAATGATGCTAAAGCTGAAACTCCAGTACTTTGGCCACCTCATGCGAAGAGTTGACTCATTGGAAAAGACTCTGATGCTGGGAGGGATTGGGGGCAGGAGGAGGAGAAGGGGATGACAGAGGATGAGATGGCTGGATAGCATCACCGACTTGATGGACGTGAGTTTAAGTGAACTCCGGGAGTTGGTGATGGACAGGGAGGCCTGGTGTGCTGCAATTCATGGGGTCGCAAAGAGTCAGACACGACTGAGCGACTGAACTGAACTGAAAAAAGGAATTGGGCTTGTCACGCTTGTTCCATATGTCCTATATTCCCAGAGGCATAGGGAGAAAAGGTAGACCAGTGGTTCTCAATCCTGGCTGCATGTTGAAATGACCAGGGGAGCTTCAAACATCCCTGATGCCTGGGTTTCACACATACAGGTGATAATTAAACAGTCCAGAGACAGGGGAGTGTGTGGGCAGGACATCACAATCGTTTAAAGCCTCCCAGGTATTTCCAATTTGCAGCTAAGGCTGAGGACCACTGGGGCCCACCAAGCTAACTACTTGGGGAAACCCATGGAAGTGAATGTTCTGCTGCACTTCTGAAGGTTATATATAGAATAAAAGAAAAATACTTTATCAGCCAAAATTCCCACTGCTTCGATGTAAAGAAAACCCTCCTCAGGATATTAAGACTTTCTGATTTATCATAAATGACCTGAATGACTGGTATGGCTTTTTATACAAGTAGAATTTGCATTGCTAGCAAGATTTCCCACTTTTTCTCCAAATAATTTGGTCTCATCAGTCATAGGTGGAGGAATACAAGAATAGTTACCTTCTTGCAACTTAAAGTGTGGTCCCTGGACCAGCAGTATCAGCATCACCTGGGAGCTTGTTCGAAAGACAGAATCTCAGAACAAGCCCAGACCTACTGATTTAGAACCAGCATTTTAACAGAATCCAAGGGCTCCACAATCACTGTGGATGGTGACTACAGCCATGGAATTAAAAGACGCTTGCTCCTTGGAAGAAAAGCTATGACAAACCTACACAGCATGTTAAAAAGCAGAGACATCACTTTGCCAACAAAGGTCCATATAGTCAAAGCTATGGTTTTTTCAGTAGTCATGTATGGATGTGAGATTGGACCATAAAGAAGGCTGAGCACTGAAGAATTGATGCTTTCAAACTGTGGTGCTAGAGAAGACTCTTGAGAGTCCCATGGACAGCAAGGAGATCCAACCAGTCCATCCTAAAGGAAATCAATTCTGAATATTCACTGGAAGGACTGAAGCTGAAACTCCAATACTTTGGCCACCAAATGTGAAGAGCTGACTCATTAGAAAAGACCCTGGGATGCTGGGAAAGATTGAAGGCAGGAGGAAAAGGGGGCAACAGAGGATGATGGTTGGCTGGCATCATTGATTCAATGGACATGAGTTTGAGCAACCTCTGGGAGACAGAGAAGGACAGGGAAGCCTGGTGTCCATGGGGTGGCAAAGAGTTAGACACGACTTAGCAACTGAAAAACAACAAAGATTTATGTGCACATTCAAATTTGAGAGCCACTGTTTCAATGAAGTCCCTCCCTATCCATAGCTTCTGTGACTGCTTGTGGGCAGAATTCCAGTCATTACTAATGAAAAGAAGGCCAGCTGTACCAAAAGAGATGTGTGTGAGAAATAGCTGTGATTATCCCTTTCAAGATGGAAGCACCTAGACACGATCCTTTACGGGCCCAGGGTTCCATGAACATTTGATTAAATCTCACTCTACTGGCACATATAAATAGCAAAGTTTCAAGAAAGCTTACTTACAGCCTTCCACAGTTCTACAAATTAGCCCTAAACATTTTCTCTGACTCCTATGTTACACTGACAGGTTTGAATTTTGAGCTATAAATTCCCTACATGTTAAAGTAAAAAAAAAAAAAAAAACCTGCCTTAATTTGATTCTACTGAAATACACTTCTGAATAGCACAAGTTACTGATTCAATCTTTTTAAAATGTATTGAAAATTTTTGTTCAGGAAGGAAGAGTCTATCAGGGCTACCCAACATCAAGTACCCTGATTATCTGTTGGAATTCAGCACCTGGGAAGCAGCATGGGGGTTAAGCTTTCCTGCCCAGGAACCCTGCCTGGGGATCCCTTTCTTCTCATTTACTCCCATTATCCTGAGGTTATGGAAGGAAGAATATAGGAAGAAAAGACCTTCAGATTCTTCTGTCAAGACCTAAATAGAATAGAAACATAAAGTTGGGGCCTTAGAAGGGCACTGAAGTGAATCCCAGTTTTGTCTCTATTTCTTTGTATGACACTATTATTTTTAAAATTCCCTAAAACGCAGAAATAAGAAAAATAAGTAGGCAACACATCTTTTCAATGTCCTATGGAACAAAGGCTATCTAAGGACTGCCTATTGAAGGTAGTTAGCTTCCTCACTGTTTACTATTGATTAAAACATATTAAATGTCCCAGACTTAGTGAAGTTATATGTTAACTTACAGATTTTTTTTTTCCAGCAGAGATGTACAGAACTTCTGTGAAACAGATAACCCGAAAGATTAGGGTTTGTTGTCCTATAACCAGTTTTGTATCTAACCAAGCAATCTTAATTGGAAAAGACCCTGATGCTGGGAGAGATTTTGAACAGGAGGAGAAGGGGACGACAGAGGATGAGATGGTCGGATGGCATCACCAACTCAACGGACGTGAGTTTGAGCAGACTCTGGGAGATAGTGAAGGACAGGGAAGTCTAGCATGCTGCAGTCCACGGGGTCACAAAGAGTCGGACGTGACTGAGCGACTGAACAACAACAAAGCAATCTTATCCTTGCATTTATTTATGAAACTGCCTAACTAGGAATTTATGGATTTCATCTGTATCCATCCAGGGACCATATCTTACTTCTCAACTTTAATGTCTTACTGGCCCCTCCACTAACTGAGCTAAATAAAATCTTCAGCAAAAGTTTATTAAAAGTTTTGTTCTATTGAATATACATACACACATACATACATATATATATGTGTATATATATGTGTATATATATATATATATATATATATATATATATATATATATATAAAATCAATGCATGGTTGAAAGTTGAGCTCCAATGGGTAGATTCTGTTTAATTTGTTGGAACTGAAGTGGAACAAATTAAACTTGACCTCAAATTGAAAACATTGGTTCTAATTCTTATTCTGCCACTGATTTTCTGTGTGACCTTCGGGAATCACTGAGCTCTTCTGAATTTAGTGTTCTCATTTGTAAAATGGATGGTAGTTGGATTTGATCATGGCTAAGAGAGGATGAGATGGCTGGATGGCATCACCAACTTGATGGACGTGAGTCTGAGTGAACTCTAGGAGTTGGTGATGGACAGGGAGGCCTGGCGTGCTGCGATTCATGGGGTCACAAAGAGTCGGACATGACTGAGCGACTGAACTGAACTGAACTGAAGATCTCTCCTAGCTTTAAAAAGTCTACAAAATCAAGCAACCACTAACTGATGTGGGAAATGTTTGGCTTCATTTCTTAGAGAATTAGAGGTGAAAATGGATGTTTTATCAGGATTTTTTTCCTTTTTTGCTTTATGAATAAGAGGATAATTTCTGTCCTTGGTAAATCATGGGGAAAAAACCCTCTCCCCAAATAACAGGATCAGGACAATAAGCCAATTATATTTCTGAAGCTGTTAGGAGGAGGTGGGTCAGTAGAAGGCATTTCCATATGCTCATGCTCTCCAAAGTTGAAAGAGAAACCCGTTGAAACATAGAAACTAAGTATTGAAAGGGCTAATGAAGGTCATTTAATCAACCAGACATCTAATGCTCCAATCTCTCTTAATGTCTCAGCCGACTCTGCTCAGACAGTTCTAGCAAAAGGAAACAGTGGTTTTGAGTCCATGCTGTTCCATCTTAGACAGGTTTCATCATTAGGAAGCAACGTATCCCTTAAAGTCTTTCTTCTGATGATTTCTTCCAATTTGTCCTAAAGCTACTTCTTAAAGCTATTCACCATTAACTTTACACCCTTTTCCCACAATAGTACTGTGGCTATTTTTAATACAACTAGTGCTCCCTCACTCTTCCCTGAGTCTCCCCCTTTCCAGCAAATATACATAGTGTTTTCATCTATTTCTTCATAACGAGGCCCTGAGGCCCCTCACCATGCTATGGGCACTTCCCAACAAGTTCTGCTTTGTCCATTGTAAACTGTAGTAAACTGTGGTGCCCAGAAATAAATCCAGTTCTTTAGAGAGGCCTGATTAGCGTAGGAGAGAATGTAGATATTTATTTGCCTTACTAGAAATTATGAGTCTATTAATACATCCTATGATCACAGTTGGGCTTCTCCAGAGGCTCAGTGGTAAAGAATCTACTTGCCAAGGCAGGAGATGCAGGAGACATGGGTTCAATCCCTGCGTCCAGAAGATCCCCTGGAGTAGGAAATGGCAACCCACTTCAGCATTCTTGTCTGGAGAATCCCATGGACAGTGGAGCATCATGGGCTACAGTCCATGGGGTTGCAAAGAGTCAGACACGACTGGAGTGACTGATCACACAGGCAGGATCACAACTAGTAACTTGGTTAAATAACACAATGTATATGCACTCAAAAGAAATCTCTATAACCACTAAAAGCCATGCTTCTGAAAAGTACTGGGTGATTCAGAAATGCACCCTGACATGCTGTGCGCTAGGCAGTGTCCAGAGATGGCTCTGTCAGTTTTCCTCCACTATGTGAGCTGCTGTCCCATGAGATGTGGAGTCCATTCCTCTACCCCATCAAGTCTGGCCCAGGCCTGTGACTGCTTTGACCAATGGAATGTGGAGAGAGTTATGGTCTAGCACTCAGCCCAAGTATTGAAAAGGTCTGCTGCTGTTTTTATAGCTTGGAGCTCTGAGCCACATGTACAAAGTCCAAACTACCCTGCTGGCAAGAGATGCCACGTGGAGAGGCCCTGAAAAATAGTTGAAGTATTAGTTGCTCAGTCATGTCCAACTCTTTGTGACCTGGACTGTAGCCCATCAAGCCCTTCTGTTCATAGACGTCTCCAGGCAAGAATACTAGAGTGGGTTGCCATTTCCTTCTCCAGTGGATCTTCCCTACCCAGGGACTGAACCTGGATCTCCCACACTGCAGGCAGATTCTTTACCTTCTGAGCCACCAGGGAAGAAGAGAAAGTGCTTGGAGGAACAGGCCCCATGGAGGAGCACTGAGGTACCTGCAAGTGAGTGAACAGGCCATACGGGGTCACGTGAGGCATCCCAGCTGCTACCCCAAACACTGTGGAGCAGGAACAAGTCTTCTTGCTGGGCCCAGGCCAGGTGCCCAAGCCACAGGATCATGGGAACAAAACCAAAACTATCAAGTTTTGAGCCTGTTTTGACACGGCAATGGATAACTGAAACATATTGTTAGAGTGAAGAAAACAGCACACAAAATAGTCTAGATGTTTGTTTTAAAAAATATATGTATATGTGTGTAATATGTATTTTAATATTTATATTTATGCATAAACATATGGGTTGTGGTTATCACTGAGAGAGAGAGGATCGTGTGTGTGTGCCTGCGCGCATGCGCTCGGTCGTGTTCAACTCTTTGTGACCCCATGGACTGTAGCCCGCCAAGCCCCTCTGTCCATGGAATTCTCCAGGCCAAGAATACTGGAGTGGGTTGTCACTTCCTCCTCCAGGGGCTCTTTCCAACCCAGGGATCAAACTAGCGCCACCTGCATTGCAGGTGGAATTTTTTTACCCACTGAGTCATCAGAGAAGTGTGACAGGATCATGAGTAGCTTTAAATTTCATCTTTTCACTTTCAAAATTTTTACACTTGTTTTTATTTGGTAACAAAAAAAGCTTCCTAAACTGTCATATTCTTTTGACAAGCACTCTTAATTCACATTGTACAGTGGTAAAGAATATACCTGCTGATGTAGGAGATGCAGAAGACCTGGGTACTATTCCATCCCTGGGTCAGGAAGATCCCCTGGAGTAGGGAAAAGAAACCCACTCTAGTATTCTTGCCTGAGGAATTCCATGGACAGAGGAGCCTGGTGGGCTATAGTCCATAGGGTCACAAAGAGCTGGACATGACTAAGCACGCATGCACGCCATGTCACTGTCAATTATATAATATATAATACCCAAGGGTAGTTTAACACAGCTTCCCCCCTGACTGAAGCACACCAGCGAATGCAGGGTTTATGCTCTTGAAACAGCATACTGAAAACCTCTTGTCCTGAAATTCTTGGCCTCTCCTACCTAGAACTCCACTGGAGAAAGTTCTCAATTTTCAGCCTGTATACTTCAGCTATTTCGCTGTTGTAAAGCTCCTGTTTTTATGGTTATGAAAGAGCAGTTGCTATGGCAATGCAATATGACTAAATGCCAGAATGTGTCTAAAATTGGTAGAAGTGCCTTGTTCAGGGTTTCCTCTGAGGATTAATCATTTTCTAAGAATCGTATCATTTCTTTCTTTTCTGTTAAAACAATGGTGCTAGAGCCCCTTGTCCTGTCCTGGGACACAGACAAAATGAGGATGCATCCAAGAAGGATAAAGCTGATGGTTGAAAAAAGAGACTGCAGAGGAGCCACTTCCTACCAAACACTTGAGTTTCTTTTCACCTCCTGCCTCCACAATGGCTCTGCCACATCCTCTGTCCCGTATTGTGCACAGATTCACAGGCTTTGAGGTATCTCTGCCAGCCTCCTTTTGTTCCACAAGTTTTGAGGATACTTCGTCAGTAATTTCCCACGAATTAGCATCTGTTCATTGCCACATTTCCCATTTCAGCTCTGTGCCTCAGCTCAGATGAGAAACGTCATCCTTCATCCAAAGGACTTGTCCGCCCTCCCTGACCTGGCAGTTTTCTCATCCAGATCACCCTGCACGCAGCCATCAGATCCATGGCTCTGCATTTTGCCGCTTGGTCCAAAGGCCACGCCTTGACAGGCAGGGCCCCAGGCCTCCTGCTACCCCCTTCCGCCCCTGTCTGCCTCCCCACCCTCCTGCTCCTTTTCCTCACCTGGCCCAGAAGCTCTTCTTACCTCCGCACAGACAACCTCCCCCTTTGCTCCCCTTCACCTTTGCTCTCCCTGTTTCAACTCCTCCCCCCACCATCTACTACTCACGTCTTAAACTCTTTTCTCCACAGACTTCACCCTGATGAATTCTCTGTTACAAGTTAAGTTGTCTCCCCTGCAAATTGATATGTTGAAGTCCCAATTCCTCAGTACCTCAGAATGTGACCTTATTTGGAAACAGGGTCATGGCAGAGGTCATTAGTTACGATGAGGTCTTGCTAGAGTAGGGTGGGTTCAATCCAAAATGACTCTATCCAGACGCAGAGAACAGACTTGTGGTGCCAAGGTGAGGTGCGGGAGGGATGGACTGGGAGTTTAGGATTAGCAGATGCAAGCTGTTACATACAGGATGATAAACAGAATCCTATCATATAGCATGGAGAGTTGTATTCAATACCCTTTGATAAATCATTATGGAAAAGAAAATAAAAATGAATGTGTATATATGTATAACTGAGTCACTTTGCTGTACAGTGGAAATTAACACAACATTGTAAATCAACTACATACTTCAATAAAAAACAAATTTAAAAAGTAAGGATTAAAAAAAAGGCTTTCCACATAAAGAGGGAAATTTGGACACTGAGACACGTGCATAGTGAGAGTACCAGGTGAAAACTAAAGGGAGAAGACAGTCATCCGTAAGCCAAGGAAACAGACCCTTCCCTCACAGCCCTCAGGAGGAGCCTGGAGTTTGGACTTCTGCCCCTAAGAACTGTGAGAGACCTTCTGTCATCCTGTGTGTGCTGTGCTTAATTGCTCAGTCATGTCCGACTCTTTGCAACCCCGTGGACTGTAGTCCACCAGGATCCTCTGTCCATGGGGATTCTCCAGGCAAGAATACTGGAGTGGGTTGCCATGCCCTCCTCCAGGGGATCTTCCTGACCAATGGATGGAACCCAGGTCTCCCACATAGCAGGTGGATTCTTTACTGACTGAGCCACATCCTAAGCTACTTCCCTCAGTCTCCAGCTCTAAACTTCCTTCTCCTTTGTGTATGGTTTCCCTGCTGCCTTGAGTCTGTTCTCTGCTTGTGTCAAAGTACATTTCTGATGCCCTAACAAGATTCCGATTCCTCGGGCAAAGCCTTATCTCTCTGCTTCTTCTTCCTGACAGGGCCTGATATTTTGTTGACCCACAGAGTGGGCAGAATTAGATGAGTTTACCCTGGAGGGTGATTCCTTGCTCCTTATCAATTCATTTCAGAGGTCTCTAAATCTACCGTGGTCATACAAGAGGACACGGGCTCCAGAGTACCAGAGAGAGACAGACTTTGCGACCCATGAACTTTGCAACCCCGTGAAACCCTGCCAGGCTCCACTGTCCATGGGACTCTCCAGGCAACAACACTGGAGTGGGTAGCCATTCCCTTCTCCAGGGGATCTTCCCAAACCAGAGGAACCTGGGTCCTCCTGCATTGTGGGCAGATTCTTTACCATCTGAGCCATCAAGGAAGCCCATGACTAACACTTACCCTGGAGGGTGATTCCTTGCTCCTTGCCAATACATTTCAGACTTCTCTAAATCTACTGTGGTCATACAAGAGGCCACGGGCTCCAGGGTACCGGGGAGAGACAGACCAGTAGTCCTACAGGTGGCTCACATGGAATCACGGGGTGTTAGGCCTGGAGGGACCACAGGGAAAGATCCTCTGGTCCAGCCCTCTCAGTCTGCATAAGAGGACACTAAGGCTGGGGGTGTGGGGAGGGGATCTAAGGGGTGGGGTGGGTGCTAAGGGCTGTCACATCACAGAGACAATGCCAGAGCTGGCACTGAGCCTGGCTCCCTGACTCCCAGACCAGTGCCCTGTGGAAGCGGGGCAGGCTGCCCTACTTCAGAGGATGATCTGCCTGGGCGAGCGCTGTAGGGCAGGTCAAGGAGCGACAGATCGAATGACCTACAAAAACACCAGCGCAATTAATGCGAAGGGAGAGGAGTCAGAAAAATGGGGGTGGAGTTAGGAGTGCTGCTGAGGGCTCTGAGAGACAAAGGGCTCTGTAAAAATTAGTGCCGTTGCAGTCAGGACGGGCACTGTGTGTGCAGAGTGAAGCGGTCAGCCCGGACCAACTCCTGTCAACAGTCAGGACTAGGAGTGGCCTGTGGGGGGCACAACTGTGGGGCTGTGTGTGTACGTAGGCCTTGCCACGACTGTGTGTTGGTGCACTGACATTGCTCCTGGGTGCAGCTAGTGAAACCGACAGCCCCATATGAAAGCCCAGGCTTTCAATACAAAGTGAAGGAAGTGACATGCATCAGAATTTTGTATCTTACTGAAAGAAGGCCTTGGGTCCAAACACAAGAGTATATTAAAGCAAATGACTGAGTAACATAGTAACCAAGCAGCCTGCAGCCTTTCAAAAGGTAGGCTAGAAAGAGGTTTTGACAAGCTGAGAAAACATAATCTTACATTACTAAAAAAAAAATGAACACCGAAAAGGAAAAAGGTATATTCAGGAACTCGACCAAGTAAAGCAATATACACAGGACGAGAGTGTGACAAAATGCTCATAGCATTTAGCTGTGGTTTTTTAACCTACTTTTTATTTTTCTTCCCTGGATATTCCAGATTTCTCCGGTGAGAATGTATCATTTATAGAGTATAAAGATAATTGCATTTTTATGTTTAAAGACACAAATTCTATTTTTATAAGGAGATAATAAGTTGATCTCATTCTCTTTGCTTTGCTACTCTGCTCTCCAAAAATGCTCTCCCCAACCAAGAGGAAATCCCACCTGAGATGGGTCCATCCGTTTACTCACATTCTGCATATTTCTGGAGTTGGCCAAATTCTTCTGGAGTGAGGGACACCCACCGATCTTCACTCATCTTCCCTGGGTGTGAGCGCTTGAGGCTTGGTAGAGAGTTTTGTTCACCAGGCTGTAGCCGTGGCCCAGCTTAGGGCCTGGCTCATTGCAGGTACG
Organism: Ovis canadensis; assembly: GCF_042477335.2. Taxonomy (NCBI): domain Eukaryota; kingdom Metazoa; phylum Chordata; class Mammalia; order Artiodactyla; family Bovidae; genus Ovis; species Ovis canadensis. The sequence goes on along the minus strand of NC_091245.1, from coordinate 204,129,658 downwards.
CAACAGACAAGCCCTTCAGGAAATTTCTCAAGGACCCGAGTGTCTATGGCACCAGCAGGTTATTGTTGAGCAGATGAGAGAAGACCTCTGCTATTCCTCAGGCAACAATATCCTTCTATCTGTAGTCAAGGTATATTCAGAAATCCTTGCTCTTCCTAGGGTGAGTAGAAAAGATATTGTGAATGAGAATGTTAGAATACATGTCATCTTTTCTTTAAAAAAAAAAAAATCTCCAAATGTTCTTTGCTGAAAGCTCTATTGGAGACAGTGGTTTTCAAGCAGTGGGGGAACGCCACCCCAGGGAAGTCAGAAGAGGATACACAGACCAGACAAGTACAAGTCCAGACAGCTGGATGGCTGGGGTGGCAGTTGGGTAGCCCGTATAAAGAGGCAGCCATACTCCTAAACTCTGGGAAATTTTAAACATCCCTCATCAGAGGTGGTAGTAAGGCCACCTAAGAGCATCCTCCAGGCATGAAAATACTCCAGGCTGTCTCATGAGAAAGTACAGGGACAGTAGCCCACAGGGCGTGATTTGAAAGGTAAGCCAATCTCTTCTCCACTGATTTCTAAATTCCACCATTAGAGCTGCTTACCTTCCTCTGATGAGTCACTAAGCCACTCTGGAAATTCAAATACCAACCCTCCCCCTCAAGGCTGGCTGGCATCTTAGTGACTCTTTCCTCTTAGAACCACAAAAATATAATTAGAGGGAAGGCCTGCCTTCCTGGTGCAGATGAGCCTAAGAGAGGAGGGAGTGGATTTAGACAAATACTTAATATTTTTTCTTTTGAGCCCCTTCTGGCTCCATCAGTTCTAAATCAGTTTAATGGGTTGTGAAATTAATGTGGCAGGCTAAGACCAGCCTCTAAAAACATGATATAGAATAGCACAGAATGGAATGGAATGATGGAATTGAAAATGAGAGTGCATCTCCTTTCAGTTATACATACATGCATCCACCTATCACAGTGCAAAATGTATCTCTTATTCTGAGTTGAGGTTTAAAAATGTTGAAAAGTCATCGGCCTAATAGGACAAGAAATAAAGACTGATGTTACCAAAAATCAAGCCCAGTTTTGATAAAAGAGAATCCACTGTAGAGAGTCAGGGTTGAAGGCAAGTCTGTGAGTCTGGGGATCTGAGGAATGGTGAAGGGGCTGGAGGAGATGATGGAGTGAGCAGGCAGACTGGACAGTTCTCTGGGGTGGCACATATTCTTGGTTGGTATGGACCTGGAGGGCTGAGCTAGAGCCGAGGGAAAGTGCAGGCAGAAGATAGATGTTCTGTAAGAAGAGCCTCTGTAAGCCCTTCCATTAGTCGGAGCTCGCCAATAGTGGGAAGAAATACATGGCAAGGGAGTGAGCATGCTTGTATATCAGGGAGCATCCAAACTCTAGTTTCTCTCCTTAAAAAGTTTAATTTTCTTCTTAATCCACTGGCCAACTGAATTCTGTTTCCGGGCACCTGGTCTTGCCTAGTTTCCAGTCATGAAACTTAATAAAGGGAAAGCTCACTAAAATGGAGCGGGGAGGCCAGAAGGGGGAGCTCTCATGCAATTATCACAGAGGTCAATTACAGGAGCAATTGTCAATCGTAGACCGCAGCAGTTCAGTTCAGTTCGGTCGCTCAGTCGTGTCCGACTCTTTGCAACCCCATGGACTGCAGCACGCCAGGCCTCCCTGTCCATCACCAACTCCCCAAGCCTGCTTAAACTGATGTCCATTGAATCAGTGATGCCATCCAACCATCTCATCCTGTCATCCCCTTCTCCTCCTGCCTTCAATCTTTCCCAGCATCAGGGTCTTTCCAAATACGTCAGTTCTTTGCACTGGGTGGCCAAAGTATTGGAGTTTCAGCTTCAGCATCAGTCCTTCCAATGAATATTCAGGATTGATTTCCTTTAGGATGGACTGGTTGAATCTCCTTGCTGTCCAAGGGACTTTCAAGAGTCTTCTTCAACACCACAGTTCAAAAGCATCAATTCTTCTGTGCTCAGCTTTCTTTATAGTCCAACTCTCACATCCATACATGACCACTGGAAAAACCATAGCCTTGACTAGACGGACCTTTGTTGGCAAAGTAATGTGTCTGCTTTTTAATATGCTGTCTAGGTTGGTCATAACTTTTCTTCCAAGGAGCAAGCATCTTTTAATTTCATGGCTGCAGTCACTGTCTGCAGTGATTTTGGACCCCAACAGAAGAAGTATTAATGGGAAAGAACCATCAAGCACAGGCCCAACAGGAAAAGATATACATTGCATTTCCTACAAAAAATTGACTACCCCAGGGACTTCCCTGGTGGTCCAGTAGCTAAGACTCTGTGCTCTGAATGCAGGGGGCCTGGGTTCAATCCCTAGTCAGGGAACTAGATCCTACGTGCAGTAACTAAGACACAGAGCAGAAAAATAAATAAATGAAAAATAAATAGTTTCTTTGGAAAAAAAAAAAAAAAAGGAAATGGACTACCGAAGAAACTCAACAACCAATGAGTAACGGTCATCACCATGAACTCTCACTTTTCTCCCATGGACTTTTGTTCAAAACACCCCCTTCTCAACTTCCTCCTTTTTTTTGATAAAATAACATTCCTCTCTTTTATATGTTGGACTTGCCTGTGGCTTTTGCCACAGCTCACTTGTTCCAAAGTGCAATTCCTCTGCTATGCCTGAATAAATCCATTTGCTGTTAAAATAACTGGCTGTTTTATTTTTAAGGTCAAAACCACTGACCCAATCGCCAAATCCAACAGGCACGTTCAAGCCTTCCTTGCGTTCTTTGCACTCTCTGCAGCCTTATCCTCAGCCAAAAACAACCCCCTGGAAACTCTTTCATCTTTCTAAGTGTTCCTCCTCAGTCTCCTTCCACTTCTTTTGCCACTGTTAAATACTGTGTGTTGAATACTACCCCATCCTCACCCTACATCCCTTCCCGGGGGACTTCATCCACCTCCATAACCTCAATAACTCCCAGGCCCGCTGCTCGTTGCCTCAATCACGTCCAACTCTTTGTGACCCCGTGGACCGTAGCCCATCAGGCTCCTCTGTCCATGGGATTCTCCAGGCAAGAGCACTGGAGTGGGTTGCCATGTCCTCCTCCAGGGGATCTTCCTGACCCAAAGATCTTCATTGCAGGCGGATTCTTTACCACTAGCGCCACCTCCAGGCCTGCAAGCTCCCATCACTCCAGATCTGCATATTCAACTATCCACTGTGACTTCCTTGTTTGTCCCAGACTACCCTGAATGAGCACCTTTCCATGCCTCCAACCTGCCCCTCCTTTGCAGTCTGATCATGCGCAAGAAAAACCAATACCCAGGCCAGAGGTCTGAGGCTGAGCTCCTCGTTCTTTTTTGCCTGCAAACCCAGGCACCAGTCTGAGACTGTGACTGTCCACTGTGTTCCACATCAGCCCCCCTCCCCCATCATGCCAGCTGGTCTGTTAACTCAGACCCTCATCTGCCTGGTCTCTGACTACAGCCCCCTGCCAGTCTGCTGGCCTTGGCTTCTGCTTTCTTCCCCTCGATCGGCTCTAAATTGCCAACCAAATCACATCTTCCCAAGTCATAAAATTCTTCAGTGGTTTCTATTGCCTGTAGAATAAAACGTAGTCTTCTTTTCATGATACATACAGCTCTTTACGATCTGGCCTCTGATTATCAACTCAGTCCAAAAGTGAGGCCTTTAGAAAAATTTTCCATCATACAAGGGAATTCAGCATTGCAACTGCTATAAACACTGATGCTGGATGCTTACTTTACATTGTGCTCTTTGCTTTATATATGTCATCTAATTTCATCCTCATAACAACCATGGAAATTAAGCTTTGCCTTCCCTATTTTTAGATAAGGAAAATGAGGCAAGACGTTTAGTAAATTCGGTGAGAAGAAAGAAGGAATCCCCTGGTGCTTTTGTTTAAAAATGCCTCTTTGATCTTGCCGTTCTGCATACTTTCAGAAATGCAGAGCTCTAAGAGGACCCAGAGACACACTGCATGATAGAACACCAAGGAACCTGAACTCAAAAGGCAGGGGATTTGAGTCCTGTTTCTGCCTCTTATCAACTATTGGACTTTAGACAAATTTTCCATTTCCTGAACCTTGGGCTCTTCATCTTAAAAACAAGAATAACTAATAAAAAAATCTCACTGAATTAGTATTAGGATTGAGTTAATATATGCAAGGAACAAACATACCCCACCCCCCCAAACTGCACCTAGTATAATGCCTATCACATACTGGAGCCTAAATAAATCTTTATTGTTACCATCCTATTGCAAATACAACGCTGAGCAATGTAACAAGCCATCGGGTGCCAGCAGCTGGGTGCCTTGTGTTGTGTTGGAGATTTCTGAGCTTGATATCCTGCTCCAGGTTGTAGTAATTTTGTAACTGCTCATCAAACTTTTATCCACTGATGGTTTTAGCACCCACTGATGGTTCTTTCCTGGATTAATTATTACCATGATAGTGAATTTCTAATTCCACCCTCGCTTCTATATTTATTAGCTGATTATACTGTAAGAGAGAGCTTTCTCCTCATTTTTTATACTAGACTATACTTTCTTTATACTATAAATATGGCATATACCATAGATATATAAAATATGTTTATATAAATATACATAAATATATAAGTAAAATATGCTCATTGCATTTCCACATAATGTATATTTACTTATATTCATGGATTCTTACTTTATTCAATGGGTTATGATCCATTACCATCATTATTTGATTCCAAATTGTCCCAGATCTGGCCAGAGCAAGGTCATTCAAAGTGATTCCTTGTTCTTCACACATATTCCTATCATTCTTTGATCACATCTTTATTTTCTGGTATTACAAAATATTTCAGGCTCATCTTGTACTTCCTCAGTACTGGTCCTAAAATCAGTCATTTTTTTAGAGAGCCCTGATTCCTTTGAGTGGAGAATGGTTTTTGAAACCAAGGTTTGGGTACTAGGTATGCTCTCTGCTACTAAGGTGTCACTGCTTCTAGGCTCTATCGGTTACAGAGCTAGGAAATAGATGCATGTATACACACATAGCTCATCTCTGGCTATTTATCTTTTCAACCATCCTTCCATCCACCTATCCATGTTAAAAACCCCAAATGCATACTCATACACTACACAAAGTCAATTGTAGCCTCCTCTCATTCCATACCATTAAACTCTTTTCTCTAACAAACTGTTTCCATTATCTACAATGTACTTTTCTCACTTCTAAAATATACATAAAGTTATTTCGGAAGTGCTAGCCACACCTCTGTGAAAAACAGAGTTCAAGATTTATTTACAGCTCCATTGTCCTTAGCCAACAGCATGCCCTCAAAGTACTATTTTCAAAAGTTACTTAGGTAGTTCTTTCCCACTTCCATTCATTCTTGTTTGTATTTCACTGTAGAGATTTTTCTCCATTCCCATAGATTCTTTTTTAGCATGGTTTCAAAAGTCAGGACTATATTAAAAAAAGTGTCTTGGATTCCCGTTTCCTTTACTCTGTTCCCACCTGCCTCCTTTCCATCTTTCCTCCCACCCAATCCTTTTGTTTTCTAGCTTATTCTTCCTGTTTATTTTCATATCAGTGAGCAGATATATGGATATTTTCTTATTTCCCCTTTTCTATCACATAAAAGGTAGCACACTGTGGACTGTTTTTTGTATACTGTTGGTTTCACTTAATATATCCTGTGAATCTCTTCATATCTGTGCGTAGATAACCCCTGCATTTAAAACCAAATTTGATTCTAGCATTTACCTGCTTAAACCCTTTACAGGCCTCCTTTGGCTTCCAGGGTTAAAGGCAGGTTCTTCAGCCAGTTCAAGAAGATCCTTTATCTGTGGTGCAGCCCATCTCTCCATCCTTACTCCAATGACCTCCTGCTCCACATACTCCTTGTTGCAGCCAAATCAACCTACCATGTACCCCTGCTGCTGCTGCTACTGCTAAGTCGCTTCAGTCGTGTCCGACTCTGTGCGACCCCAGAGATGGCAGCCCACCAGGCTCCTGCGTCCCTGAGATTCTAAAGGCAAGAACACTGGAGTGGGTTGCCATTGCCTTCTCCAATGCATGAAAGTGAAAAGTCAAAGTGAAGTTGTTCAGTCATGTCTTACTCTTAGTGATCCCATGGACTGCAGCCTACCAGGCTCCTCCATCCATGGGATTCTCCAGGCAAGAGTACTGGAGTGGGGTGCCATTGCCTTCTCCGACCATGTACTCCTAGCGCCTGGCAAAGCACCTGACATGTGGCAGGACATTAGTCAATGGACCAACAAACACACCATGCCTTTAATCTACCTGGAGTTCCTTTCACTCCTTCCTTCTCATAACAAACCAGTACTCATATATCTGGCTCTAGATACAAAGGTCATTTCTTTCAATAGCTTTTCAAAAACTTTTTGAGCAAATCAAGCTATTCTCCTAGCTGTATTCCTACAGAACACATAAATCATCTATATTTTCTTGTTGTAGTAGTTGATGGTCCCAGGTGGGAGACAGATATCTGAACAGATGATGAACACACAGGCTGGTAAGAGGAGTGATACAGATACGGACAGGGAGCTATGAGGCCAGCACATGTGTCTGTAGCAGGCACAGGGCAGATGGGAAGATTTCTGAGGAAGTTGAGAAGGGGTAACAAGGTAAAGAGGTACCTGTTGCAATAACTCAACGAATACTTCTGTTATTATAACTGCTGTTCCACTGCAGCTCAGTGCTGCTTCATAGTGGAAGACACTGGAACATTTTTAAAAAGTGTTACTTTATATTAGAGTTGATTTACAGTGTTGTGTTAGTCTCAGGTATACGGCAAAGTGATTCATTTATACATATACACATATCCATTCTTTTTCAGATTCTTTTCTCATATAGGTTATTACAGAATATTGAGTAGAGTTCTCTGTGCTATTCATTAGGTCCTTGTTGATTATTTATTTTATATATAGCAGGAGGAAATGGCAACCCACTCTAGTGTTCTTGCCTGGAGAATCCCAGGGATAGGGGAGCCTGGTGGGCTGCCATCTATGGGGTCACACAGAGTCGGACACGACTGAAGTAACTTAGCAGCAGCAGCAGCAGTATATATTTGTTAATCCCAAACTCCTAATTTATCCCTCCCCCTCCATATCTTCCCCTTTGGTAACTATAAGTTTGTTTTTGAAGTCTGAGTCTCTTTCTATTTTGTAAATAAGTTCATTTGTACCATTTTTTTAGATTCAACATATAAGTGATATCACGTGGTATTTGTCTTTGCCTGACTTATTTCACTTAGTATGATAATTTCTAGGTCCATCCATGTCACTACTAATGGTATTATTTCATCCTTTTTATTGCTGAGTAATATTCCATTGTATATATATCACATCTTTATCCATTCATTTGTTGATGGACATATAGGTTGTTTCCCTGTCTTAGCTACTGTAAACAGGGCTGCAATGAACATTGGGGTGGATATATCTTTTTGAATTATGGTTTTCTCCATACATAAGCCCAGGACTGGGATTGCTGAATTATGTGGTAGCTCTATTTTTAGTAAAGCTGCACCATTCTTTATTTCCATCAGCAAACACTGCCTGACTCTCCAGATAGTCACTGCTGACCAGGCTCCCACATGCTAGTCCCCTCTGGTTGTCTGCCTTTTGACAGAGATGATGGCTACCACACAAGAGGGCTTGCTCCAGCTGACCTCTCTCAGCATTTCCCAAGAGCAGCCTGCCCTATCACTCCCCTCTTGGGGACTCTTTACAATATGAACAATCTTCTTATTACTACCCTCAACATCTTTGCTGACAGAAACAAAAATGTAATAGGATCTTCTAAATAGCACTCAAATTAGATATTGTCAGGCTTGGGTAGAAGAAGAGTGTTTTATGTTCCTACAACTAAGCCACTCTGAGCACTCGCTTGAGCTCCCCTGGCCTCCGTTGCTTGTCTAAAAATGAGGGGGTGGGATAATGCTTTCGAACACATTTTCTAGCTCTGCAATTTCGCATAGTGGATCAAACCCTATTTGTTCTATACAGATGTCAGCCTGGAAATCACAAGTCAGAAGGAAGATGGCAAATTCAATGGGTATTGAATTGCACCCCAGGTCTCTCTATTCATTTGAATGAATCAGCCACAGACAATTATCCAAGAACAAACACCTCTTCATCTCCTCTTTGCTCTCATAATAACATTAATTCATGAATACAGCATCAGATTGGGGGAGCTTATTTATATGTGTCTGATGACTTATAACAAACTGTAATGAGTATATTTTTTAAAGGGAAGACTCACTAAAAACTAGTGATTTTTTTGAAAGATATGAACCCCTCTCTTTTCCCAGAAGGGTTCATATCTTTCCAAAAAATCACTAGTCAGATCTTGATAACTGTACCATCTCTGGGCTTTTGCTCTTGCTGATCCTTCTTCAACTTTGCAACTCCTACACAGCCTCTGGAGTTCAGTTCAAGTACCACATTCTCTAAGAAGCTCCCTTTAACTTGCTCACACTGGGCTGGACATACCATCTCTGCTCTCCAGTAACTCCTTGGGCTTTTCCACCGTGGCACTCACCACTCTGCAGCTTCTTTACCTACTCTTCCTTGCAAAACTCCGGGCCCCTGCAGGGTTGAAACAGGGCCTTGCCCACTGTACATCTCTAGTTATTAGAAGATTTCTAAGGGTTCATTTCTTGACCACTAGAAAAGTGGTTTTCAACTTTTTTTTTTGACTGAGACCATTTGCCTGGAGCAATCAGGTGTTCTGTAACAACCTAGAGGGGCAGCAGGGGGTGGGAGGTGGGAGGGAGGTTCACGAGGGAGGAGACATATGTATACCTATGGCTGATTCATGTTGATGTATGGCAGAGACCAACACAATATTGTAAAGCAATTATCCTCCAATTAAAAATAAATAAATTAAAAAGAACTACGTGCTAACCAAGAAATGGAGAGGGATGAAAGGCACTAGTTGATGTAAAACTGGTAATATTAGTTCTGAGTCACTTATACTTAAAAAAAAAACATGAATCAGTGTATATATTTTAATATTAATGACTCATATAAAGAGACCCTGATGCTGGGAAAGACTGAAGGCAAAAGGAGAAGGAGGCAGTGGAGGATGAGATGGTTCGATAGCATCACCAACTCAATGGATATGAATTTGAGCCAACTCCAGGAGATACTGGAGGACAGCGGAGCCTGGCAGTCTACAGTCCACAGAGTTATATGACGTAGTGACTGAACAACCACAACAAATTACCCATAAATTTATAACTATAATCTATAAACTTATAATATCACCTTAATATGCTTAAAATATAGGATGTTAGGGGTTACTTAACTTGCTTGAATTAATCAATGTCACTTGTGTCACAGTCACTTGTGTCAATGTCACTTGTGTCACTGATGGTTCACACCTCCTGAGATTCACGGTCTTTTTATTCTCTGCCCCTTGAATCTGGGCTGCACCTGTGACTTGCTTTAACGTGCAGTAGAAGTGATGTTGTGCCAGTGTTGGGCATAAGCTTCAAGGCCTGGCAGCTTCCACTTCTGTGTTCTTGGAAGCACCGAGTTGCCATGTCAGGAGTTGAGCCATCTTACTGGAGAGATCACAGAGAAACCATGTGGACAGAGGGAGGAGAACCCAGAAACCCAGCTGATGACGGCAAGTGAAACTCCTGCAGTAAGGTCCCTGCCAAACCATCCAGTCACTGCAGTCACGTAAGCCACCCTAGCTGCGAGGAAGCACCTGAAACCACTTCACATGTCACAGCTTTAGTAGACATGATGTAGAGTGGTCATGACTGTCCCTGCTGAGCCCTGTCTGAGTTCTTGATGCATGGAATCATGCAGAATAATAAAACAACAGTTGAGCCACTCCATTTTAGGGTAGTTATGCAATCATATATAATCCAAACAACTTAAAGAGGCACGTTTAGGTTTGGATTACATATGTATCTGTTTAGCAAGAGAATACCATGATTCATGCTTGAACTGAAGCTTGTTCATGTCTTAAAATCTAGTAATTGGAAAATTACAGGCCTAAAATATGTTTGATGCAAATATGTATCACTGCCTGCTATCAGGTTAACCAAATGTCCTCCACAAACTAATGTGATAATGATGAAGTTAAATGAACTACCATTTCTAATTAAAAAGCAAGAATAGTGGTAGCTGAACACCAAAACTGACTCAAAGCAAGTCTGACATTGCAATGGTAACAGCATGACTTTACTCCATGTCACAGGAATCCAACCATCTGGCTGAGTGAGGAGGCAGTCATTGCTGAGCATTTAGAGGCAGCCTGACTTCAAAGATAACTGAATTAGAGCCCCTGGGGAACTTGGTAATGATCTAATTTAAGTTCATGAATAGCAAGTATGAGTAATCCCTAATAACTCACTTAGTAAATTATCAGCACATAGTTCTTACACATACACAAAAATAAAAGTCTCAAATTTGCATGCTACCCAAAAGAATTCAGAGAGGACTTGCATTTGAGGACTTCGTATCTCTTAGTGGCCTCAGAGTGAATATAAGAAGCCCTGCTCTCGGGGAGGTGTGAAAATGTCAGGCTGAACAGAGATGTCTAGGTGCAGGGGGCTAGTACCCAGGAGAGGCATGCAGTCTCCTGGGAGAAGCCGAGACCTGCTACTTGAGGGGCTGCCTGTGCTATCAGACTGGGGAGTGTTTACATCCCAAGGTGTTCACAGCTCAAGTGGGCTCATTCATTCATTTATTTGTTCTCCCATTCTAAACAGTCATTAAAATATAAGCCACGGTGGCAACCTTCCCTTATAGACTATCACACATCTGGTGCTTTGCACACTGCATCTGTAATACTCACCAAACCCTGAGGGGAAGACATTTTATAGCTGTAAGAAACAGCCCCAGCATGATTTTCCCAAGTTCATCCACCAGTAAGTGACAGAACTGGTATTCAGACTCAAGTCTGTTTAGTCCTAAAGCTCATGATCTTTCTTTCACCATAACACCTCTGGATGAATACCTACTGAGTACCTAAGTGCTAGGCTCTGTGCTAAGTGCTGATACCATCAATAAACCCACACAGAGAGCCTATACCCTCAGCCTCAAATTGGAAGGTAAATTAGAAGCCAGAGGAAAAATGAAGACACGCACCCAGAAAGCTAATACTATTTGAGGAGGGAAGAAATCTATATGAAACTTGAACAGAGAATGTGATAGAGTGCAAAATATGTAGGAAGTTTGAGGTAAAACATGAGACTTCAAAAAAAAAAATTGTTTTTGCCCTGGCTGCTCCTGCTAAGTCGCTTCAGTCGTGTCTGACTCTGTGCGACCTCAGAGACGGCAACCCATCAGGCTCCCTCGTCCCTGGGACTCTCTAGGCAAGAACACTGGAGTGGGTTGCCATTTCCTTCTCCAATGCATGAAAGTGAAAAGTCAAAGTGAAGTCGCTTAGTCGTGTCTGACTCTTAGCGACCCCATGGACTGCAGCCCACCAGGCTCCTCCATCCATGGGATTTTCCAGGCAAGAGTACTGGAGTGGGGTGCCATTGCCCTGGGGCTACCTTTAACTTTTCTCAAAATTGTGGGAGAGCATTCACTTGGCTCTGCCAGTAGGTGTGCACTACAGCAAAAATGCTAAACAAATGGGCCTGTAAACAGCAAGACCAAGGTCCAATTCTGGACTTCAGAGCTAAGGGGATGATGTAGGGATAAGAGCACAGAGGAGGCCTCCTTCACAAAACTACCACCTGGGGAAAATGACTTATATCCCATGTTAGGGAGCCTTCTTCCCAAAGCACCAAGCACAAGTCTGGAAACGGAATTAGAACAGAATTCAAATCTTGGCTCTACCACTTACAACTATGTGACATTAAACCAGTGTTCTTCATTTCTAAATGGGAATAACAGAAGCAGTAGTACATCTTTCCAGGGTTGTTCTGAGAATTATTCGGATAATGTTTTATGAAAGTCACAGCATGAAAAATTTCCTATCAGTGGTTCTTAAAATGTGGTCCTCACACCAGCAGTACCAGCATCAACTGGTATATTCACAGACCCCGTAGCAGATCTATAGAAATTCAAGGTGGTCCAAAAATTTGTGTTTTGTAGAGCCCTAGGGATTCTGATACATGCCAGTGTTTTTAAGCACTGCTTTACACTAACGTCTCTGCTTTTGAATATACTATCTAGATTGGTCATAACTTTTCTTTCAAGGAGTAAGCGTCTTTTAATTTCATGGCTGCAGTCACCATCTGCAGTGATTTTGGAGCCCAGAAAAATAAAGTCTGACACTGTTTCCCCATCTATTTCCCATAAGTGATGGGACCAGATGCCATGATCTTCGTTTTCTGAATGTTGAGCTTTAAGCCAACTTTGTCACTCTCCTCTTTCACTTTCATCAAGAGGCTTTTTAGCTCCTCTTCACTTTCTGCCATAAGGGTGGTGTCATCTGCATATCTGAGGTTATTGATATTTCTCTCGGCAATCTTGATTCCAGCTTGTGTTTCTTCCAACCCAGCATTTCTCATGATGTACTCTGCATATAAGTTAAATAAGCAGGGTGACAATGTACAGCCTTGACCTACTCCTTTTCCTATTCGGTGAGCGCCGAAGAATTGATACTTTTGAACTGTGTTGTTGGAGAAGACTCTTGAGAGTCCCTTGGACTGCAAGGAGATCCAACCAGTCCATTCTGAAGGAGATCAACCCTGGGATTTCTTTGGAAAGAATGATGCTAAAGCTGAAACTCCAGTACTTTGGCCACCTCATGCGAAGAGTTGACTCATTGGAAAAGACTCTGATGCTGGGAGGGATTGGGGGCAGGAGGAGAAGGGGACAACAGAGGATGAGATGGCTGTATGGCATCACGGACTCGATGGAGATGAGTCTGAGTGAACTCTGGGAGATGGTGATGGACAGGGAGGCCTGGCGTGCTGTGATTCATGGGGTCGCAAAGAGTTGGACACGACTGAGCGACTGAATTGAACTGAACTTACACTAATGTAAGGCACAGGACATCTTTTTTGGGTGTTAGTTCTCCAAGGTCTTGTAGGTCTTCATACAACCATTCAACTTCAGCTTCTTTAGCATTACTGGTTGGGGCATAGGCTTGGATTACTGTGAATGGTTTGGCTTGGAAATGAACAGAGATCATTCTGTCGTTTTTGAGACTGCATCCAAGTATTGCATTTCGGACTCTTTTGTTGACCATAATGCATACTCCATTTCTTCTAAGGGGTTCCTGCCCACAGTAGTAGACACAATGGTCATCCGAGTTAAATTCACCCATTCCAGTCCATCTTAGTTTGCTGATTCCTAGAATGTCGACGTTCACTCTGGCCATCTCCTGTTTGACCACTTCCAATTTGCCTTGATTCATGGACCTAACGTTCCAGGTTCCTATGGAACATTGCTCTTTATAGCATCAGACCTTGCTTCTATCACCAGTCATATCCACAGCTGGGTATTGTTTTTGCTTTGGCTCCATCCCTTCATTCTTTCTGGAGTTATTTCTCCACTGATTTCCAGTAGCATATTGGGCACCTGCCGACCTGGGGAATTCCTCTTTCAGTATCCTATCATTTTGCCTTTTCATACTGTTCATGGGGTTCAAACAACAGAATGGGAAAGATCTCTTCAAGAAAATTAGAGATACCAAGGGAATATTTCATGCAAAGATGGGCTCGATAAAGGACAGAAATGGTATGGACTTAACAGAAGCAGAAGATATTAAGAAGAGGTGGCAAGAATACACAGAGAACTGTACAAAAAAGATCTTCACGACCAAGATAATCACAATGGTGTGATCACTCACCTAGAGCCTGACATCTTGGAATGTGAAGTCAAGTGGGCCTTAGAAAGCATCACTACGAACAAAGCTAGTGGAGGTGATGGAATTCCAGTAGAGCTGTTTCAAATCCTGAAAGATGATGCTGTGAAAGTGCTACACTCAATATGCCAGCAAATTTGGAAAACTCAGCAGTGGCCACAGGACTGGAAAAGGTCAGTTTTCATTCCAATCCCAAAGAAAGGCAATGCCAAAGAATGCTCAAACTACTGCACAATTGCACTCATCTCACATGCTAGTAAAGTAATACTCAAAATTCTCTAAGCCAGGCTTCAGCAATACATAAACTGTGAACTTCCAGATGTTCAAGCTGGTTTTAGAAAAGGCAGAGGAACCAGAGATCAAATTGCCAACATCTGCTGGATCATGGAAAAAGCAAGAGAGTTCCAGAAAAACATCTATTTCTGCTTTATTGACTATTTCAAAGCCTTTGACTGCGTGGATCATAAGAAACTGTGGAAAATTCTTCAAGAGATGAGAATACCAGATCACCTGACCTGCCTCTTGAGAAACCTATATGCAGGTCAGGAAGCAACAGTTAGAACTGGACTTGGAACAACAGACTGGTTCCAAATAGGAAAAGGAGTATGTCAAGGCTGTATAATGTCACCCTGCTTATTTAACTTCTATGCAGAGTACATCATGAGAAACGCTGGGCTGGAAGAAGCACAAGCTGGAATCAAGATTGCCAGGAGGAATATGAATAACCTCAGATATGCAGATGACACCACCCTTATGGCAGAAAGTGAAGAGAAACTAAAAAGCCTCTAGATGAAAGTGAAAGAGGAGAGTGAAAAAGCTGGCTTGAAGCTCAACATTCAGAAAACGAAGATCATGGCATCCGGTCCCATCACTTCATGGCAAATAGATGGGGAAACAGTGGAAACAGTGTCAGACTTTATTTTGGGGGGGTCCAAAATCACTGCAGATGGTGACTGCAGCCATGAAATTAAAAGACGCTTACCCCTTGGAAGGAAAGTTATGACCAACCTAGACAGCATATTCAAAAGCAGACACATTACTTTGCCAACAAAGGTCCGTCTAGTCAAGGCTATGGTTTTTCCTGTGGTCATGTATGGATGTGAGAGTTGGACTGTGAAGAAATCTGAGCGCTGAAGAATTGATGCTTTTGAACTGTGGTGTTGGAGAAGACTCTTGAGAGTCCCTTGGACTGCAAGGAGATACAACCAGTCCATTTTAAAGGAAATCAGTCCTGAGTGTTCACTGTAAGGACTGATGCTGACGCTGAAACTCCAATACTTTGTCCACCTGATACGAAAAGTTGACTCATTGGAAAAGACCCTGATGCTGGGAGGGATTGGGGGCAGGAGGAGAAGGGGACGACAGAGGATGAGATGGCTGGATGGCATCACTGACTCGATGGACATGAGTCTGAGTGAACTCCGGGAGTTGGTGATGGACAGGGAGGCCTGGCGTGCTGTGATTCATGGGGTCGCAAAGAGTCGGACACGACTGAGCAACTGAACTGAACTGAAGGGACAGGATGGAGAAGAGAAGCTTGGACTATGTGGAGCCATTCCTTCTCCTTCCGGGGGCCCGAAAGCAGACAGATTCTGAAAGTCTCAGGCAGTTCTACTTTCTCAAGGCAGGAAAATGTAACAGAGTTATGCCAGAGTCCCCTGACTGCCAGATGGCTGTCATCGTGCTGAGCTCCTAAAATTCTCATGTTATGATATATTCCCTGTGGAATTTCCCTTTCTTTACAAGCTGGATCTATTTTTCATACTCCTACTGTGACATTTTGTGCCAAATATATAATCCAGAGAGGGTACAGAACAGATAATAGAAGCATCCCACCATCAAGTGAAGGGTGAAACTCAGCAAACAGAAAAGCCTGAGAGGGCGGGAAAATGACAGTCCATTCACACCACAGAGCACCCATGTGTCAGGAATGGAACAGTCACAGAAGAGACATCCCAAGCACAAGTATGAGTCTCTGGCAGGACTAGAAAGACAGTGCTCTAAAAACACCAGGTATTGTGGAGGCTGTGGTGTTGTGGTGTGCTGTGTGCTTATGTGTGTGTTAACAATAACCAAAACAAGACCACACCAAAGAGGCAACACTCAAGTTTGGAAGTATACGAAACCACATTCAGCTTGGACAGTTCCTGTGGGCCAGGAGGAACTTGTGCTAAGCCAGCTCAGGAATATTCTCAGATTCACGAACCCCCCTGTTCCTCCTCTGCAACCTGGCCAACTCCATTCTCTAATTGTCCTCTCCATTTCCTTCTTCCCACTTCCTCCTTCCCAGAACAATCTAAACAATAGCTGCTATTTATTGAGAATATACTGCCTTCTTCACATTAATACAATCTTTTGAGGTATGTATTATTATGCCACTGTATCTAAGGTCAGACTCCTTGTAGGCAGCTTGAGCCATTATTATTCAAACTCATGTACGCCTCAGGCAAAGCCCATACTTTCTCCAGTACCGGTGCTGGATTTCAGATCTAGGAAAATTATTAATACTATCTTTAGATTGTAGACCGCCTGAGGATCAATTTTCTGGCTCATTTCAGGAAACCAGGATTCAGTTTACAGAAGACTCCATCCATAAAGCAGTAACATCCTTTGGGCAATTACACAACAATGATTCAGTACCATGGACAACAGCACCTAGGGATGGCTACACATTATACTCACCCATGACAATATGTCCCTAGATGGCCTCCTCCCACCTCAGAGGTGTTCAGTCTCCAATTTGAAAAACACCTTATTAATAACAGTTAACCTTTACAACGTTCTGGAGAGTCCTAAGCAATTTATGTGAATTATCTGGTTGACTACTCTGAATAACCCTATGAGGTAGATACAAATATACCTATTTTAAAGATAAGGAAACTACAGAATGGAGGTTTAATTTGTCCTAATTCATGTAGCTATGAATTCATAAATACAGGATTAAAATCCAGATAATCTGATGCTGGGGATGGTTCTTCACCATCTTATGCCACATGATATAACAAGGGCACTGAAGTCATATGGGAATACTTGGCATTAGATTGGTCATCAAGAAAATACAAAAATATTTATAACAATTTAAAAATATTCTGATTTGAGTAAAAATACAAAATCTAGAACATTTCATAGGTGGCTCATCATTTCCAGATTCAGAAACACCACAGTTTGATGGAGTTTTGGAAACTGAGAAAGAAAGGTACGTTCGTTTCCCAGGCAAATCAGAGAATGTGAGATGTGTGACTTGGAACCCTTGCGTGAAACCCTGGTTCTGATATTTAGGAATAGGTGACCTTGAGCAAGTCAATTCTGCTCTCTAGACCTCAAATTCCTCATCTGATAATTGCAGACAGTGGAATAAGTAATATTTAAGGTTCACTCTAAAAGTCAAAGCTATGGCTTTTCTAGTAGTCATGTATGGATGTGA
This sequence comes from Ovis canadensis, assembly GCF_042477335.2. Classification (NCBI taxonomy): domain Eukaryota; kingdom Metazoa; phylum Chordata; class Mammalia; order Artiodactyla; family Bovidae; genus Ovis; species Ovis canadensis. The sequence goes on along the minus strand of NC_091245.1, from coordinate 204,112,430 downwards.
GAGTTGGACCATAAAACAGGCTGAGTGCTGAAGAATTGATGGTTTTGAACTGTAGTGTTGGAGAAGACTCTTGAGAGTCCCTTGGACCGCAAGGAGATCAAACCAGTCAATCCTAAAGGAAATCAACCTTGAATATTCATTGGAAGGACTGATGCTGAAGCTGAAGCTCCAATACTTTGGCCACCTAGTGAGAAGAGATGACTCATTGGAAGAGATCCTGATGCTAGGAATGATAGAAGGCAGGAAGACAAGGGGATGACAGAGGATGAAATGGTTGGGTGGCATCACTGACTCAATGGACATGAGTTCGAGCAAGCTCCAGGAGATGGTGAAGGACCGGGAAGCCTTGTGTGCTGCAGTCCATGGGGTTGCAAAGAGCTGGATAGGACTCGGTGACTGAACAAAAACAACTAAAAGTAACTACATTTTCCTTCTGGAAATGTTAGACATCAAGTCTTTGCTCTTGCCACATGGTATCTGGTGCCAATATTTTAGGATGGGAAATCTCATTTGTTTTTATACTCATTTAAAGCATACTTCATTGAATAGAAACAATAATAAGACATTATTGCTACTGTATCAAATTGTCAACAATTTTAAAATAAGGAACATCCTTGTTGGTAAGAAAGCAAGGAGACAGAAACTCTCCAACACTGCTCATACTGAAGCATATTAGCCAAAACAGCACTATATACCAACAGCCTTAAAATGTACATTCCTGTGTAATTTTACTTCCATACATATGTCTTAAAGTAACTATGGATTTTAGAGGTAGTGGCCAAGATGGTAGAGTAGAAAGACCCTGAGCACATCTCCTCCCATGGACACCCCAAAATTACAATTATTCACAGAGCAACTATTGATAAGAAAAGCCAAGAGACTAGCAGAAAAGATCTTCTGCAACTAAATAAAGAGGGAGCCACAAGAGAGTAAAAGGAACAGAGATGTGATATAGGCAAGATTCATACCCCTGGGTGTGTGACCCACAAACAAGAGGATAGTCAGAATTGCAGAGGTTCTCCCCAAGGAGTGAGTGAGCTGAGCCCCACATCAGGGAGGCTCAGGGGAGGGGTCCTGCACTGGGAAGATAAGCCATCAGAACATTTGGCTTTGAAAGCTAATGGGCCTTACTTTTGGGAGATCCAGAGGACTGTGGGAAATAGAGACTCTACTCTTAAAGAGTGCACACAAAATCTCACATGCTCTGGGACCCAGAGCAGAAGCAGTAATTTGAAAGAAACCTGGGTAAGACCCACTGACTGATCTTGGAAGGCCTCCTGGAGAGGCAGGAGGCAAGCGGCACTCACCCTGAGGGCACAAACACGGGCAGGAGCCATTTGGGGGGTTTGTTCTACCACATGGACACTGGTGCTGGCAAGGGCCGTGTTGGAATCCTCCCAGTCCTGCCCACCAGCCTTGCAGCACTAGTAATGGGATACAACCAGCTGCGGAGAGACACAGCCCCAGACACAAGCAGGGCTGCTGCCCTGAGACCACTTAGTGCACTGCTGCCCCAGGAGAGGGCCCAAGACCTGTCTCTGAACACCAGTGGGCAGGCACCAGCCCCAGGATCAGCACAGCCCTGCAGCCTGCCATATCAGCATACAGCCCACCCACGAGGTCAGCACTGGGCCTACGGGGCCCCAGCCCTGCCTAACTGCAAGTGAAGTAAGCCAGCACCCGCTCTGGGACACCTTGGGCCCCTCAGCCAGTCACCCTGGGAACTGGCCCAAACTACCAGCATACTGACATCCATTTGAGACACCTCAGTTAGCCACGTCAAGAACTGGCCATGCCCACCAATAGGCCAACACTGGATCTGGGACCCCTGGCCCCACAACCACCTACTCCAGAACTCAGTTCCATTTACCAGTAGGCCAGCTCTAGTTCTGGGAACCCCCAGGGCCCCAGAGCCAGCAGCTTCCTAACCAGGCCCCTCTCACCATTGAATAGCATCCTCTGCACAAGGGAAGGCCTGGTAAGCAACTGGAAGGGGGCTAGCCATGCAGTCAGCCCACCGCAACAGAACGACCCACACAGTCTAAACGGGGGCCCCACCTAGAGCATACAGCTCTAGTGATGAGCAGGGAGTGAGACATACAAGATGTCTCCTACAAAAAAGCCACTTCTCCAAGATCAGGAAACATAACCAACCTACCAGATACCTTGAAATAAAAACAGCAAATTAGGCAAAACGAGGCAACAGAGGATTATGTTCAAAACAAAGGAACAAGTTAAAACCTCAGAAGACGAACTAAATGGAGCAGAGAAAGTCAGTCTACCCAAAAGAGAGTTCAAGGCAATGACTGTAAAGATGTTCAAAGAACTTGGGAGAAGAATGAACAGAGTAGGAGGTTTTTTAACAAAAGTTGGAAAATATAAAGACAAATCAGAGGTGAAGAACACAATAACTGAAATCAACAGATTAGATAAGAGACAGGAACAAGATCAGTGAGCTGGAAGACAGAGTAGTGGAAATCACTGAAGCTGCAGAGAAAAAGGAATAAAAAGAAATGAGTGCAGTTTAAGAGACTTCGGGGACAACATCAAACGTATAACATTCACATTATTAGGGTTGCAGAAGAAGAGAGAAAGAAAGTGGCAGAAAACTTAATTACAGACATAATAGCTGAAAACTTCGCTAACCTTGAAAGGCAAACAGATATCCAAGTCCAGGCAGCACAGAATCCCAAACAAGGACAACACCAAAGAGGACACACAAGATCAACCCAAAGAGGACAACACCAAGACACATTGCAATTAAAATGGCAAAAATTAAAGATAAAGAGAGAATATTAAAAACAACAAGGGAAAGGCAATACGTTCTATACAAAAGAACTTCCCTAAGGCTATCAGTTGACTTTTTAGCAGAAACTGCAGACAGAAAGAAGTGGCATGATATATTCAAAGTGGTGAAAGGGGAACACCTACAACCAGGAATACTCTACCCCGCAAGGCTTTCATTCACAATTGATGGAGAGATCTAAAGCTTTACGGATAAGCAAAAGCTAAAAAAGCTCAGCACCACTAAATCAACTTTACAAGAAATGTTAGACTTCTTTAAGCGAAAGAGGAAAAGGCCACAACTAGAAACATGAGGAGTGTGAAAGGAAAAACTCGTCAGCAAAGGCAAATATACAGAAGGCAGGAAATCAGTGTGCTGATCGCTGTGAAATACACAGAAATGCCAAGTTGTGTAACAAGAATGAACACAGTGTTGTTGGTCTGTTATACTTCAAAAACAAACAAACAAAGTCATAGAAAAAGAGATCAGATTTGTGGCTACCAGAGTTGGGGGTGGGGGGTGGGGGGCGGAAATTAGATGAGGGTGGTCAAAAGGTAGAAACTTCCAGTAAGAAAATAAATGAATATAATGTACAACATAAATATAATTAAAGCTGTTGTATGTTATACATGAAAGTTGTTGAGAGTAAAACCTAAGAGTTCTCATCACAAGAAAAAAATATTTCTCTCTCTTTTATTTTGTGTCTATATGAGATGGTGGATGCTCATGGAATTTACTGCGACAATCATTTCATAATGTATGTAAGTCAAATCACCATGCTATCCACCCCAAACTTATACATTGCTGTATGTCAATTATATCTCAAATTTAAAGAAAAAACAAAGTAAAACAAACAAAAAAAATGACGTATTTCTCATGAACCATTATAGACAACTTATCAGGATTTATTACTAAGAGAGAAGTTAAAGTTGTAGAATAGTGAACATAGCATAAAAAGGTGAGAAGGAATAAATAAATAAATATATGATAAAAAATAAAGTAACTACAGAGAAAAATAACAGCACTACCTCTGAGACTACTGTCAGTACTTCTCTAAGATTTCAACTCCAAGGCTATCTTTGGCAGCATTGTTTATAATAGAAAATAATCCCAAGCAATTTAAATGTCTCACAATATGGGACTGCTAACTACATTTTAGCAAGTGCATCTGATTAAATACTCTGAAAGTCGCTGAAACTCAGTGTATGTGTCTATATAGAAGTAAAGTGAAGTCGCTCAGTCGTGTTCGACTCTTTGCGACTCCATGGACTGTAGCCTACCAGGCTCTTAGGAGCCTCTCAGTCCATGGAATTTTCCAGGCAAGAGTACTGGAGTGGGTTGCCATTTCTTTCTCCAGGGGATCTTCCCAACCCAGGGATCGAACCCGGGTCTCCCGCATTGCAGGCAGACGCTTTACTGTCTGAGCCGCCAGCGAAGCCTTCATATATATATATATATATGGATCCGTGGGGAAATGTCTTATACAGATTAAATGTCAAAGGCCAAAAGTTAGTTAAAATATTAAACTATAAATATTTGTAGTAGGTGCTGAACTGTGCCAACCAGATCCTCTTTTGAAAAGGATCGATTTCCCCAGCTGCTTGGTAGTGCCGCTGGCAGATGATTCGCAGCTCTCAACCCTTTTCAGGAGCTGCTTTAGCTGGAAAGATCTGCCTTGACCAAAGTCATGCCCCTTTCCTGGGCAACCCACTTCCAATTACTGAATGATATACATGGGAGAGGGCATAAAGGCCTGGTCCCCTTACCCCAACAGGGCATAACTCAGCAGGGCCATCCTTGTCCAAATCCTTTGCCAAATCCTGCCCTGTTCCATCCCTTCCACAAGAAGTGATCCTCAAAGCATTCCCTTTAAAATTAAAAATATTCCTGCACTGCAGTCTCATCTCAGAATCTGTTTTCTGGGAAGTCAATCTGCAATAATGTGGCAGTGAGGGTTTCATCACTGTCAGTTGTGTTCAACCCTTGCAACCCCAAGGACTGTAGCCGACCAGGCTCCTCTATCTGTGGGATTTTCCAGGCAAGAATACAGGAGTGTGTTGTCATTTCTTTCTCCAGGGGATCTTCCCAACGCAGGGATGGAACCTGGGTTTCCTGCATTGCAGGTGGATTCTTTGCTGATTGAGCCTCCAAAAAACATGCAACAATATGGCAAGTAAAAAAACCCATATATTCTTAAGTAACTTCTTGTTACTTCTTTTTAAAAAGAAAATGAAAATATGGAAGAGTTGAAAATATGGAAGATTGATATATATCAATCTTGGGCTTCCCTTGTGGCTCAGTTGGTAAAGAATCTGCCTGCAATGCAGGAGACCTGGGTTTGATCTCTGGGTTGGGAAGATCCCCTGGAGAAGGGAATGGCTACTCACTCCAGCATTCTGGCCTGGAAAATTCCATGGACCATATAGTCCATGGGGTCACAAAGAGTCGGACATAACTGAGCCACTTTCACTTTTCACATGTCAATCTAGTAAATATGCAATTTGGTTATAGGACACTTTAAGCCTCAAATAAATTTCTTAGAAAACAAAGAAGATGAAAACTAAATAAGCCAACCAAGTCTCCAACTCAAGAAGCTGGAGAAGGAACAAAAGAAAGCTAAATTAAGCTAAAGAGGACAGCATTGGTATGAAGACTAGAGCCCACAACAGAGCAAACAACTGGACAGCTAGTAAATGCAATCAAAAGCTCTTTGCTGTTGTTGGAACAAAATCAATAAAACAGATGATTCTTTGGGGGAGTGGTGAGGAGGAGGAGGCCTAGGAGAAAGGGAGGAGGAAGGGGGAGGGGTAGGAGGAACCCACAGATATTAGGAATGAAAAGGGGACACCACTATAATAAAAGAGATTTTATTAAATTATAAGAGAATAAAATATTCAACTTTACAGCACCACATTTGAAAGCCTAGATGAAATGGGAAAATTTTGAGAACGTACTAATTCTCAAAAAGGAATCAAGAAGTAGAAAAGTCTGGAACTTCCCTGGTGGTCCAATGGCTAAGACTCTATGCTCCCGATGGAGGGGACGTGGGTTTCATCCCTGGTCAGGGAGCTAGATCTCACATGCGAGATCCTAAATACAACTAAAAAATCTTCCAGATGCTACAACTAAAAGATTCCACATGCTGCAACTAAGACCCATTGCAGCCAAAGAAGGAGAAAAAGAAGTAGAAAAGTCTGATAAAAACAGCAACCACATATGAAATTAAGTCAGTGTTCAAAATTAGACTTGCCCTGTCCTCCTGGGCCAAACAGTATTACAGGCAAGTTTTAAGAATCATCTAGGAACAGATAATTCTCCTCTTACAGAAGTTGTTCTGGAGCATAGAAAAAGATGTTAAGTATAATTTATGAGGTCAGCATAACCCAATTGCAAAAGCTGAACAAGGAGATCACAAATAAAAACAAATTATAGATCAATCTCTTTACTAAACTAACCAAAGCCCCCACAAAACAGCAAAATCCCAGAACAGGTTTAAAAGAATAATATGTGGAGTTATTCCAGGAAAGCAAAATGCGTCAACATTGCAAATATCAGTATAATTTACTATATTAACAGAATAAAAGAACAATTCATATTTTAATATTTCCATCTCAACAGTCAGAAAAAAAATTAACACTGACAGAAAAAACAAACATTCTCTTAAGCACATTAGAAGGTAAGCAGAACATCCTTTACTTCATAAATAGTTATCCACCAAAACCCCACAGAAAACTTTACATTTAAATGACAAAATAGTACTTGGGATGTAATGTACTACAAAATGACTATATTAACACTGCTGTATGGTATATTTAAAGTTGTTAACATTGTAGATACCAAAAGTTTTCATTGAAGGAAAAAAACGTTTGTTTTTCTTTTTCTTTTTTGTATCTATATGAGATGATTGGTGCCAACTAATCTTTTTGCAGTAATTGTTTCATTGTTTTGTAAATTAACCCAATATGCTGAACATATTAAACTTATTCAGTGTTGTATGTTAATTATATCTGAACAAAACTGGAAAATAAACTAAAGATAAAAAAGATACTCTAATGGGAAATAATAAACGTATACTTTTTAATTGAGGTTAGTCGATTTACCATATTATATAAGTTTCAGGTATACAATATAATGATTCACAATTTTAAAAGATTATACTCCATTTATAGTTATTATAAAACATGGCTATATTCCCTGTGTTGTACAATATATCCTTGTAGCTTATGGCTCAGAGGATAAAGTGTCTGCCGGCAATGCAGGAGACCCGGGTTCGATCCCTGAGTTGGGAAGATCCCCTGGAGAAGGAAATGGTAACCCACTCCAGTATTCTTGCCTGGAGAATCCCATGGACAGAGGAGCCTGGTGGGCTACAGTCCACGGGGTCGCAAAGAGTCGTCGGACACGACTGAGCGACTTCACTTTCACTTTAGATGTTTGTACCTCTTAATCCCCTATGCCTATCTTGCCCCTCCCCATCTCTCTCCCCCTTGGAAATCACTAGTTTGTTTTCTGCATCTGTATATCTATATGCTAACAATGTAGGAAAGCAACTCATTTTTAAGTATTGACTTTATATGCAGTCACTGTGAAATTCCTTAATAGTCTTTGTTATTTTATTCTCTTGGTTTTTCTAGATATAATATCATATCATTGAAAAATTGTGATAGAGAAATTAAGGAAATAATTCCATTTATAATCATATCCAAAAGAATAAAAAACCAAGGAATAAACTTATTTAACAAGGTAAAATACCTAAAGTCAGAAAACTATAATACATTGATAAATAAACTAAAGATGACACAAACAGATGGAAAGATATACCCTATTTATGGATTAGAAGAATATCATTAAAATGACCATAAATGTACACTTATTTTTAAACTGCAAAATATGAGAAGAATTACATCAAAATCAAGGACAAGATAAGGATATATGTTAATTCCTCTATTATTTGATAATCTACTCAAGGTCCTAGGCAATGCAATTAAATGAGAAGAAATAAGAGGTATTTATATTAGAAAAGGTAAAACTGTCAGTTTTTCAATGATATGATAGTACATCTAGAAAAACCAAGAGAATAAAATAACACAAGCTATTAAGAAATTTCACGAAGTGACTTCATATAAAGTCAATATTAAACAGTGAATTGCTTTCCTTTATAAAAGTAATAGCCCATTAGAAAATATAGCATAATAGAAAAAGATCTCTTTCAAAATTTCTTTAAAAAGTAGAATGTACCCTGGAATAAACCCAATAAGAAAGATATAAGACCTTAATGGAGAAATCTATAAAAATTTACTGAAGGACAAAGGGAAAAGCTGAAAAAATGGAGAAGCATTTTACACTCAGAAAGGAAGACTCAGTCTAGTTCTGGTACTTACTAGCTATGTGACCTTGGGGAAATTTTAAATCTTTATCTGAATCTCAGTGTCCTCATTTGTAAAATGAAAATAATGGAATCTCCCTTATATAGTTATTGTGATATTAGAACCAATAGAATTAAATGGCATTAAAAAAAACCTTATATGCAATACTTATATGCAATTATAAATGCAATTTTAAATTGTGCAAGTACATGTAACTGCAAAAAGAGAAATATGAAAGGATGCATAGAAAATATCATAATAGTTACCTCTAAGGAACACACAGAAATTAGAAGTTGAGATTTCATCATCTGTTATGTTATAATTTTCTTTTTAAAAAGGTAGTACATTGTTTATAGAATTTAGAAATAAATTCCTTATTTTCACTATCTTTCTATTTTCTCTGGAACAACTCAAATCAGTCTTCTCAAAGTTTACCTACATTAGTTAGAGACTGAGCCTTAAAGCACATTGACTTGGGGGTAGATATCCAAGCAGTTGTATGGAGCATAAGTCTATGTTTATTACATATGAACATGTGTATTGTGTATGGGCTTTCAGTATGAACTATGTGCATCTATGTCCTTTTGAGTACATGTATATATGTGAATTTCAGTTATTAGTGAGCTATACATAAATGTATACTGTGATTAAATAAACGAATAACCTACAACAGAACTGCTATTTTGTACCTCATAGTGGATATTCCTCTACCTTAAAATCCTACTCTATCTTCTATTTGTCATATTTTTTCCTATCAGTCCAGTTCACTTCAGTCACTCAGTTATGTCCGACTCTTTGCGACCCCATGAATCACAGCACGCCAGGCCTCCTTGTCCATCACCAACTCCTGGAGATCAGACTCACATCAACAGAGTCAGTGATGCCATCCAGCCATCTCATCCTCTGTCGTCCCCTTCTCCTCCTGCTCCCAATCCCGCTCAGCATCAGACTCTTTTCCAGTGAGTCAACTCTTCACATGAGGTGGCCAAAGCACTTGAGTATCAGCTTTAGCATCATTCCTTCCAAAGAAATCCCAGGGCTGATCTCCTTCAGAATGGATTGGTTGGATCTCCTTGCAGTCCAAGGGACTCTCAAGAGTCTTCTCCAATGCCACAGTTCAAAAGCATCAATTCTTTGGCACTCAGCCTTCTTCACAGTGCAACTCTCACATCCATGCATGACCACTGGAAAAACCATAGCCTTGACTAGACGGACCTTAGTCAGCAAAGTAATGTCTCTGCTTTTTAATATGCTATCTAGGTTGGTCATAACTTTTCTTCCAAGGAGTAAGTGTCTTTTAATTTCATGGCTGCAATCACCATCTGCAGTGATTTTGGAGCCCCCCAAAATAAAGTCTGACACTGTTTCCACTGTTTCCCCATCTATTTCCCATGAAGTGATGAGACCAGATGCCATGATCTTCGTTTTCTGAATGTTGAACTTTAAGCCAACTTTTTCACTCTCCACTTTCACTTTCATCAAGAGGCTTTTTAGTTTCTCTTCACTTTCTGCTATAAGGGTGGTGTCATCTGCATATCTGAGGTTGTTGGTATTTCTCCCGGCAATCTTGATTCCAGCTTGTGTTTCTTCCAGTCCAGCGTTTCTCATGATGTACTCTGCATAGAAGTTAAATAAGCAGGGTGACAATATATAGCCTTGACGTACTCCTTTTCCTATTTGAAACCAGTCTGTTGTTCCATGTCCAGTTCTAACTGTTGCTTCTTGACCTGCATACAGATTTCTCAAGAGGCAGGTCAGGTGGTCTGGTATTCCCATCTCTTTCAGAATTTTCCACAGTTTATTGTGAAAAATTTGGTTAAAATAATGATGTTCCAAAGGCAATTATACTTGTACATTTACCTACCTCTTAGTATGGCAGAAAGTGAAGAAGAACTAAAGAGCCTCTTTATGAAAGTGAAAGAGGAGAGTGAAAAAGTTGGCTTAAAGCTCAACATTCAGAAAACGAAAATCATGGCATCCAGTCCCATCACTTCATGGCAAATAGATGGGGAAACAGTGGAAACAGTGTCAGACTTTATTTTTCTGGGCTCCAAAATCACTGCAGACGGTGATTGCAGCCATGAAATTAAAAGACGCTTACTCCTTGGAAGGAAAGTTATGACCAACCTAGATAGCATATTAAAAAGCAGAGACATTACTTGGCCAACAAAGATCCGTCTAGTCAAAGCTACGGTTTTTCCAGTGGTCATGTATAGATGTGAGAGTTGGACTATAAAGCTGAGTGCTGAAGAATTGATGCCTTTGAACTGTGGTGTTGGAGAAGACTTTTGAGAGTCCCTTGGACCATAAAGAGATCCAACCAGTCCATCCTAAAGGAGATCAGTCCTGAGTGTTCATTGGAAGGACTGATGCTGAAGCTGAAATTCCAATACTTTGGCCAACCGATGTGAAGAACTGACTCATTGGAAAAGACCTTGATGCTGGAAAAGATTGAAGGCGGGAGGAGAAGGGGATGACAGAGGATGAGATGGCTGGATGGCATCACTGACTCAATGGACATGAGTTTGAGTAAACTCCGGGGGTTGGAGATGGACAGGGAGGCCTGGCGTGCTGCAGTCCATGGGGTCACAGAGAGTCGGACATGACTGAGCGACTGAACTGAACTGAACTAGTATGTGTAAAATACTCTGCTAGGAGCTGTGGGGGTTGCTGGGATGAATTAGGACTTTCCTCAGCCCTCAGTGAACTGACAGTCCACTAGGGATACAGAGCTTCCCTAAAAACTGTTACACAGGGCAGTGTGCACTAAGCACCATGCAGTTCAGAGACAGGAGAGCTCAGCTCAGAATGATGCTCACATGCTGATGCTGATGCTGATGCGAAAGGGCAGTGGAGAGAAAAGACTCTGGTTTACTAAGGGTACCTGATATACTTGCACTGGAGGGAGGAACCACTGAAATCAAAACATCAAGACTCCTAAATTGGGTCTAATTTAAAAGAGTTCCTTCATTCTCTAAGATAATTTCTTTAATTTTCAATTTCAATACAAAGTTAGGTAATGGATTTCTCAGTTCAAACTGATTAGGAGTAAAGCCATTTCATTTCCCCCAAATCTTCCAAACCCATGGGCTCTGTACATTCAACAGTGTGTATGGATGATGGGTGTGGGTGAAATGTCAGGAGATCTATACACCAGGTTCTGTGAGGTATAAGGCACTTCTCAACTGTTCCTGTGCTCCACTGGTGTCTGGTGCAGAGAATAGTATACCAACAATACTCTATACCTGAACAGCAAGATCGGTCTTAAAGCAGAGAAGAGTATGACCCAGGAATCTGAAACTCTGTGTCTGCCTCTCATCCATGACAGTTCCTAGATTTGTGGTCTTGAGCACGTTACTTATTCTCACTTCATCTCTGAGTCCAAGTTTCTTCAGCTGGAAAGTGGGAATAGTGGTATTACCTTGCAGAACAGGATTGAACAAAATGAATGCAAATTTCCTAGCATAGTGCCTAGCACACAGGGCTCAGTGGTTGCTAACTGCCTTCCCATCTTCTTTATCAGACTCACGTAAATGTGCTCCTGATCCCTTGCATGGCCTCATATAAAGGAGAAAGGGATTTAAGATGAGAAAAGATAGGAACTTAGGGGTGAAAAATCTTAGGTTTCAATTTAAGGAAGAGGATTTATGGGCTCAACAAAGGACAGAAATGGTAGGGACCTAACAGGAGCAGAAGATATTAAGAAGAGGTGTCAAGAATACACAGAAGAACTGTACAAAAAAGATCTTCACGACCAAGATAATCACAATGGTGTGATCACTCACCTAGAGCCTGACATCCTGGAATGTGAAGTCAATTGGGCCTTAGAAAGCACCATTATGAACAAAGCTAGTGGAGGTGATGAAATTCCAGTTGAGCTGTTTCAAATCCTGAAAGATGATGCTGTGAAAGTGCTACACTCAATATGCCAGCAAATTTGGAAAACTCAGCAGTGGCCACAGGACTGGAAAAGGTCAGTTTTCATTCCAATCCCAAAGAAAGGCAATGCCAAAGAATGCTCAAACTACTGCACAATTGCACTCATCTCACACGCTAGCAAAGTAATGCTCAAAATTCTCCAAGCCAGGCTTCAGCAATACGTGAACCGTGAACTTCCAGATGTTCAAGCTGGTTTTAGAAAAGGCAGAGGAACCAGAGATCAAATTGCCAACATCCACTGGATCGTGGAAAAAGCAAGAGAGTTCCAGAAAAACATCTATTTCTGCTTTATTGACGATGCCAAAGCCTTTGACTGTGTGGATCACAAGAAACTGTGGAAAATTCTTCAAGAGATAAGAATACCAGACCACCTGACCTGCCTCTTGAGAAACCTATATGCAGGTCAGGAAGCAACAGTTAGAACTGGACATGGAACAACAGATTGGTTCCAAATAGGAAAAGGAGTACGTCAAGGCTGTATAATGTCACCCTGCTTATTTAACTTCTATGCAGAGTACATCATGAGAAACGCTGGGCTGGAAGAAGCACAAGCTGGAATCAAGATTGCTGGGAGAAATATCAATAACCTCAGATATGCAGATGACACCACCCTTATGGCAGAAAGTGAAGAGGAGCTAAAAAAGCCTCTTGATAAAAATGAAAGTGGATAGCGAAAAAGTTGGCTTAAAGCTCAACATTCAGAAAACTAAGATCACGGCATCTGGTCTCATCACTTCATGGGAAATAGATGGGGAAACAGTGGAAACAGTGTCAGACTTTAGTTTTTGGGGGTCCAAAATCACTGCAGATGGTGATTGCAGCCATGAAATTAAAAGACGCTTACTCCTTGGAAGGAAAGTTATGACTAACCTAGATAGCATATTAAAAAGCAGAGACATTACTTTGCCAACAAAGGTCCATTTAGTCAAGGCTATGGTTTTTCCAATGGACTGTGAAGAAAGCTGAGCGCCAGAGAATTGATGCTTTCGAACTGTGGTGTTGGAGAACACTCTTGAGAGTCCCTTGGACTGCAAGGAGATACAACCAGTCCATTCTGAAGGAGATCAGCCCTGGGATTTCTTTGGAAGGAATGATGCTAAAGCTGAAACTCCAGTACTTTGGCCACCTCATGTGAAGAGTTGACTCATTGGAAAAGAGTCTGATGCTGGGAGGGATTGGGGGCAGGAAGAGAAGGGGACGACAGAGGATGAGATGGCTGGATGGCATCACTGACTCGATGGACGTGAGTTTGAGTGAACTAAAGGAATTTGTGATGGACAAGGAGGCCTGGCGTGCTGCAATTCATGGGGTCACAAGGAGTAGGACACGACTGAGCGACTGAACTGACTGACTCACTCACTCATGGAAGAGAATCATGATGCTTTTCAGAACCAGCTATAAAAAAACAAATAAAATAGTGTAAATTTTCATCTTCACTCCTCAGAAGCAATTAATGAATAAAGCAAACAAACAAAACAGCTATGACGTGGGAACTGTGTGGCAACATCTGCCTGCAGGGATTAGGAGTGGCTGGGTACATGACCTAGATTAGAACACTGGAGGGTTTGGGAGATGAGCACAGTTAGTCATTTGGCTGAATGTGTTTAATAAATTAGAATTCAATTGGAGGAACTGTCCTCCCTGGGTGAATTACTTTGAGCTAGACAAAAATAGCCACAGAAAGCAGCCTCCACTGAAGAAGAAGTAGTAGAAAGAAAAAATTGATTTGGTTGACTACTATTTTGATCAGAGTGTGAAATCCTATACTGACTTAGCTTGGTCAGAAAGACATCCTACTGCTGATGGAATCACAGACATTTATACAGTCCTTCAGCCATTTAGGAAGGAAATGGCAACCCATTCCACTATTCTTGCCTGGAGAATCCCATGGACGGAGGAGCTTGGTGGGCTACAGAGTTGGGTCGCAAAGAGTTGGACACGACTGAGAGACTTCACTTTCACTTTCAGCCATTTATAAGGTGTGACTTTCAAATATATAAATAGATCTATTCTCAAACTTATCTTTCCCCATCTCTAGCTCAAAAACTAAGCAGCATAGATTTTCCTAACTTTTTTAATGGGAGGTTCATTATCCATATTCAGGGGGTTGATTGGCGTTCTTTACTTTCAATCTTCTTCCTTCTCGCAAAACTTCAATACCAAATCAGAAACCAACTTACCACGTTTTGTTTGGCATCATCTCTTAGCTCCATCCTTGCATTACATGCCTTGCGACAGCACCCCCCAATTTCTGAGTAACAGCCTGCTTATTGCCCTCAGCATTTGCCTCTTCTCTTTAAAACTGCCTTAACCCATTTCAGCCTGCTGCGCATATGAATTCTAGACACTAGGAAAACCATTAGTTTCATTTATATCCATTTTCAAGAACCAAGAATTAATTAATTCTTATTGACGATCATTTTGTGTCCAATTCCTTTTCCAGGCATTTAAATTTCTTTATCATCTAATCTGACCTGATGTCCCACTAGTCTTGAGCAAGACAGTGAAAAATCTGGAAATAAGGTTGGTGTTGTCATCCATTCTTTCTGCTGACAGTTGGATTCTAAGATGAAATGGAAGCAAACAGTGTCGGTACTGGATGTAGCTTTCTGGGTCATGATTCACTATGTGATGAAAGGGCGGAGTTCATATCTAGTAATCAAAGACTTGTATCTTATGAGCATGGTGTGAGAGGGGAGTGTATTTGCCTAGAGATGGATGGGAAAATGATCAAAGAGCTGGAATAACAAGAATCGATCCAAAGTGTAGCACTGCTGATAAAACCACCAGGAGAGATGAGGTGCCAGGTAACACATACAGATAGACACAGGTGTATACATGATTACAATGGGTACTAAAAACTGTATTTAAGGACTTCCCTGGTGATCCAAGGGTTAAGAATCCACCTGCCATTGCAAAAACAAGATCAGGAGCTGTCTGTGGCTCGGATCATTAACTCCTTATTGCCAAATTTAGACTTAAATTGAAGAAAGTAGGGAAAACCACTAGGCCATTCAGGTAAGACCTAAATCAAATCCCTTAAGATTATACAGTGGAAGTGACAAATAGATTCAAGGGATTATATCTGATAGAGTGCCTGAAGAACTATGGACAAAGATTCATAACACTGTACAGGAGGTGGTGACCAAAACCATCTCCAAGAAAAAGAAATATGAAAAGGCAAAATGGTTTTCTGAGGAGGCCTTACAAATAGCTGAGAAAAGAAGGGAAGCAAAAGGCATAGGAGAAAAGAAAAGATACACCCATCTGAATGCAGAGTTCAAACGAATAGCAAGGAGAGATAAGAAAGCCTTCACTTAAGTGAGCAATGCAAAGAAATAGAGGAAAACAGTAGAATTAGAGAGACTAAGATCTCTTCAAGAAAATTAGAGATACCAAGGGACATTTCACGAAAAGATGGGCACAATAAAGGACAAAAATGGTATGGATCTAAAGAAGCAGAAAAGATTAAGAAGAGGTGGCAAGAATACACAGATGAACTGTATAAAAAAGGTCTTAGTGACCTGGTTAACCACAATGGTGTGATCACTTACCTAGAGCCAGACATCCTGGAGTATGAACCCAAGTAGGCCTTAGGAAGCATTACTACGAACAAAGCTAGTGGAAGTGATGGAATTTCAGCTGAGCTATTTCAAATCCTAAAAGATGGTGATATTAAAGTGTTGCACTCAATATGCCAGCAAATTTGGAAAACTCAGCAGTGGCCACAGCACTGGAAAAGGTGCTTTCATTCCAACACCAAAGAAGGGCAATGCCACAGAATGTTCAAACTACCTTACAATTGGGCTCATTTCACATGCTACCAAGGTAATGCTCAAAATTCTTCAAGCTAGGCTTCATTAGTATATGAACCAAGCACTTCCAGATGTACAAGCTGGATTTAGAAAAGGCAGAGGAACAAGAGATCAAACTGCAATATCCATTGGATCACAGAAAAAGCAAGGGAATTCCAGAAGAGCAGCTACTTTTGCTTCATTGACTATGCTAAAGCCTTTGACTATGTAGATCACAACAAACTCTGGAAAATTTTTAAAGAGACAGGTATACCAGACCACTTAACCTGCCTCCTGAGAAACCTATATACAGGTCAAGAAGCAACAGTTAGAACCAGACATGGAACAATGGACAGGTTCAAAATTGGGAAAGGAGTACGTCTGGCCTGTATATTATCACCCTGCTTATTTAACTTCTATGGAGAGTACAACGTGTGAAATGCTGGGCTGGGTGAAGCACAGGTGGGAATCAAGATAATCAGGAGAAATATTAAAAATCTCAGATATGCAGATGATACCACCCTAATGGCAGAAAGCAAAGAGGAACTAAGAAAGCAAAGAGCCCCTTGATGAAGTTAAAAGAGGAGAATGAAAAAGCTGACTTAAAACTCAACGTTCAAAAAACTAAGATGATGGCATCCAGTCCCATCACTTCATAGCAAATATATGGGGAAACAATGGAAATGGTGATAGACTTTATCTTCTTGGGCTCCAAAATCACTGCAGACGGTGACAGCAACCATGAAATTAAATGACACTGGCTCCTTAGAAGAAAAGCTATGGTAAACTTAGACAGTGTATTAAAAAGAAGAGATATCACTTTGCTGACAAAGGTTTGTATAGTCAAAGCTATGGTTTTCCAGTAGTCATGTATGGCTGTGAGAGCTGGACCATAGAGAAGGCTGAGCGCCAAGGAATTGATGCTTTCAAACTGTGTGATGCTTGAGAAGACTCTTGAGAGTCCTTTGGATAGCAAGGAGATCAAGTCAGTCAATCCTAAAGGAAATCAACCCTGAATATTCAATGGAAGGACTGATGCTGAAGCTCTAATACTTTGGCCATCTGTTGAGAAAAGTCAACTCACTGGAAAAGACCCTGATGCTGGGAAAGACTGAGGGCAGGAAAAGAAGGGTGTGACAGAGGATGAGCTGGTTGGATGGCATCATTGGCTCAATGGATATGAGTTTGAACAAACTCCAGGAGACGGTGAAGGACAGGGAAATCTGTTATGCTACAGTCCATGGGGGCACAAAGAGTCAGACATGACTGAACAGCAACAACTGTCGATGCAAGGAATATGGGTCCAATTCCTGATCTGGGAAGAGTCCACATGCTATGGAGCAACTAAGATCATGGCATCCAGTCCCATCACTTCATAGCAAATAGATGGGGAAACAATGGAAACAGTGGCAGACTTTATTTTCTTGGGCTCCAAAATCACTGCAGACGGTGAGTGCAACCATGAAATTAAAAAGACACTGGCTCCTTGGAAGAAAAGCTATGATAAACCTAGACAGTATATTAAAAAGAACAGATATCACTTTGCTGACAAAGGTTTGCATAGTCAAACTATAGTCAAACTATACACTACTGAGCTCGTGTTCTGTGACAAGAGAAGCCATAGCAATGAGAAGCCGGTGAACCACAACTAGAGAGTAGCCCCTACTCACTGAAGCTAGAGAAAGCCCATGAGCAGCAGGGAAGAGCTGGAGTGGCTCTCCAGCACAGCCAAACAAACCAGCTGTATTTAAGGGCTGGTGGTGCAGCGGTAAAGAAAATGCCTGACAATGCAGGAGACCCAAGAGACACAGGTTTGATTCCTGGATTGAGAAAATCCCTTGGAATAAGAAAGGGCCACCTGGTCCAGTATTCTTGCCTGGAAAACTTCATGGACAGAGGAGCCTGGTGGGCTACAGTCCATGGGGTTGTAAACAGTCAGACACAACAGCACTTAGCATACACACACGTCTACGTGGCAACGTAGCTTTGGACTAAAAATTGGTTTATGATGGATATTCATGACTGTAAAGATAGAGCACCTAAAATATCTCATGAGTGAGCAGAAGAGGGTGAGGAACAGTATGATATCATCGTGAACACTTCTACCAACCTCTTGACCACAAGGGGGAAATAAACAGTGTAGTCCTAGTCCCTGCTCTTCTGGCACAAGGGAAGTTAGATGAATGAAAGGGAACTTGTACTGGTTAAACATTTGCAGAAAGCCTCATTTGGCTAAAAGAACATCGGACAAGTGTTTCTATTTCCCTTGTTGAAATGGAATAAAGAAGTTTAACTGGATGAACTCCTAGACCTCACTTTGACCAACAGAAAGACCCTGCTTGCAGAAGGGTGAAGCCAGCATAAAAGACATTTTAGGAGAAAGAAGTCACTCCAACTCAGAGGTCCTGACTGTCAAAGAGAAGCCTGGCTGTAATAAACAGTCAGGACCTCTAGACTTATTCAGACATAAGAAGGTAAAGGAATAGTTCTTTTAAAAAACATGCCTGCAGGACTAATCCACAGGTTCATAACTAAAAAGGACATTTAGAAATTTAAAAAAGGGAAGGTACACAAGCAAATGATATACAGGAAGATGGTAAAAAATGCATATGAATTACATAATGAAAAAGTAGCTCAGAATGATCTGAAAATATTAAGAGACAAACAGAAAGAAAGAAACTAACTAACCCCAAACAATATCGACCAAACCATAGTTGAGAGACGTTTACAGAGCAGACTGGTTAATTCTAAAACAAGAAGAGCAAAGAATAGCTTGGTCAACTGCTTGGGACAAGGATGACCAGGTTACTTAACCACTTTTATTGATCTCTGAAGAATTTTGGAAAACAACAACAGCAAAAACAAAAAGTCAAAGGTCTAGAAACTAGCAAACTAATCTGTTATAAAAACAATTGGAAAAATATGGATTCTACAAAATATAAACTGTGTGAGCATAATATTAATCTTAGCCAAGAATCCAAATCATATTTTAATTAAAATCATATTTTAATTTGATTTTGAAATAAAAATCACATGCAACCTCACCATCAGTTATAACCACACTTAGCATTTTGCTGTGAATTATTTCTAAAATTTCCCCACATATAAATGCATACACTCTCTTTAAATTTCTTTTGACCATTTTCAGACATTTTTCACTCTTTTATGGTGACCATTATTTGGTGTAAATAAATATCCTTCTACATACAATATTGTCTTCCATGGCTACATAGTACTTTATTATATAAACAGACCATAATTTATTGCTTATCCCCCATACTGTTATTTATTATTATTCATTTCTAATGATTAGAGACTATGATCTTTATTATTTCTGCTTTAATAATGCATAACTTATAGATATTTTATTTTAGAGCTAATAGAAAATACATTTTTGTAAATGTTCATGAGCCCTGGAAAAGAAATTTTATTCTCTACATTTTGGGTATTATACAGCATGTATTTTGAAAATCATATTTGCAATATTACATAATTCTTCTATTTATTTTTGTTTCTTTACTTGATATATGAAAGCCCTATAGTGACATTTTGAAATCTTTAAACAGGATTATGTTTTGGATGCAA
Organism: Ovis canadensis; assembly: GCF_042477335.2. NCBI lineage: Eukaryota > Metazoa > Chordata > Mammalia > Artiodactyla > Bovidae > Ovis > Ovis canadensis. The sequence continues at coordinate 204,092,961 of NC_091245.1, read as the reverse complement.
CATTAGTTTTTCTTCTATCAGTGTTAATTGATGCATATATTTCTATAGCAGTGTACCTTCACTGTGAATTGGACTATTTGTTTATATAAAACCACCCTCATTGTCTTAAAGTATTTGTCTTTGCTGGAGAGGGTATGGAGAAAAGGGAACCCTCCTATGTTGTTGGTGGGAATGTAGTTGGTGTAGCCACTGTGGAAAACATTATGAAGGTTCCTCAAAAAAATAAAAATAGAATTACCATATGATCCAGCAATCCCACTACTGGGCATATATCCAGACAATACTATATATAATTCAAAAAGATACACGCACCCCCTATGTTCATAGCAGAACTATTCACGATAGCCAAGACATGGAAACAATCTAAAAGTCCTTGACAGATGAATGGAACAAGAAGTGGTGGCGCATGTATACAGTGGAAAACTACACCGCCATAAAAAAGAATTAAATAATACCGCGTGCGGCAACATGGATGCAATTAGAGATGACCCTTCTAAGTCAAGTCAGAAAGAGTAAGACAAATACCGTGTGATATCACTTATATGAGGAATCTAAAATAGGACACAGATGAAGCTATCTATGAAACAGAAGCAGAATCCCAGACATAGGAAATAGGACGGTGGTTGTCAAGGTTGGGAGGCGGGTAGGGGAGGGATGGGCTGGGAGTTTACTGGATGCAAACTAGTCTATACAAAATGGATAAACAAGATCCAACTGTATAGCGCAGGGAACTATAGTCAATATCCTAGGATAAACTATAACGGAAAAGAATATGAAAAAGAATGGATATGTATACAAAACTGAGTCACTTTGCTGTACAGCAGGAAGTAACACAACTCTGTAATTTAACTATACTTCAATTAAAATAAATACATAAATATCTTAAAAAAACAAAGTATTTGTATTGAGTTGCATTTTGTCTTACATTAATATCATGACTTCTGCTTTAGTGTTTGTTGCACCTTCCTGCTATATCTTTTCTCAGCATTTCTTTAAATCTTTGTACATTGTTTTGTTTTAGGGATGACTATGGCAAATAACATATGGTTGAATTTTAGTTTTGGTCCCAATACAAAAACCTTTATTAAAAACAGATCATTTAGTCCATTTATGTCAGTTGTTAATAACTGAAGTATTTGACCTTATCATTTTCATGCTGCTTTTTTTTTTCTTTTTTTCTCCCCCAAACTCCCCCTCCCATCCAGGTTGCAAAAGAACATTGAGAAGAATTCCATGTGCTATACAATAGATCCTTGTTGGTTATCCATTTTAAATATAGCAGTGTGTACATGCCCATCCCAAACTCCTTTTTAATTTTTTTAAAAGCTTCCTTGCCATCTCCTTTCTTTTTTGTCCTTTGCCATATGAAATATGTTTTCTTGGATCCCTTAGTTTAGAAGATAGAATAATGGGGATAAAGATTCTATTTCTATTTTTAAACTTTTTTTTTGGCCTCACTGCATAGCATGTGGGATCTTAGTTCCCCAACCAGGGATCCAACCCACATCCCTTGCAGTGGAAGGGTGGAGTCTTAGCCACTGGACCACCAGGGAAATCTCAATAACTATTATTTTCTAAACTTTAAATGTCAGGAATACAATGAGTCTCTCATAGTTGAACCAAGGGTTTCAGAACATTCTATTTTCATTGTCTCATCCTGTCCTATATTCTCCAGAGAAATACTAGCCTTTCAGACTTAAAAATGCTTTTTGGTGTCTAAAATCTTCACTTGTTGTTTTATAACGTTGTGTAGCAATACATATCTTCTCTTTGAAAGTATCTTACTTTTGCATACTATTTAAAAACTGGATTTATAATAATTACGTAGACATCTCTTTTTAAATTGGCTTCAGTACTGATTGCCTATCCTTTATAACATTACTTCCTCCACAGGCTTGATTTGCTTAGCTATAGTTTAAATTCTGCTAGTTAGTTTCACCTAATAGACTTTAATTCTGTTGCTGTGTTTGAGTTTCTTCACCACCTTTCCATATCTCATTCCTATCTTTGCAAACCATATTTCATTATCACCTCGGCCTTTTCTCCTTGTCTTCTGATTTATAAAGACCATGGCTTCTTGCCCTCTTAAGAGGATTCTGGTCTCCTAAAACAATCTTTCAGGTCCAGCTGGAGGAGCCCATTTATTTTAATTCTGTATGCTATTCTTTTGTTTTACATTTTCCTTCGTTCCTCTCTGTTTTACTCTTCATTCATTCTTAAGGAAGAAAGCACTCTATAGACCTGGTGCTTGTCAAAGAACAGGTCTTGGGTCTTGTTCTCTCTGAAGGCTGAATTAACAGTGGCTGGTGGGTATGCACAGAGCTGAGGCAACATCAAGTCCTAGAATATATTATTCTAGAGTAACTTTTTAATTTTTCTTATTGCCAGAATAAGTTCTACTGTTTGGAATGTATCACAATTTTCTTAACAATGTGACCAAAATTTCTTAAGTGTTTAAATAGACACATTTTCATTCTTGAATGGGAAGGAGTACATGTCCATTGCATCAACTTTCTTACACCCTTAAAATTCTTTACTTACTCCTTTGTTTTGTCACTCAGCATGTTGAAGATTGATAGAAATATGTTGTTTTCCTCTGTAATTGAGTTTTGTCAAGATTATTTTATATATTTTAATATTTTATATTATTCAGAATAAAAATATTCAATGATGGTAAGTCTTCTAATGGATTATGTCTTTTAGCCACATTTAATGCATCAATTAACATTTCCTGCATTTATGTCTACTTTGTCTAATTCTGCTTTCCCTTCTTTCTTTGTTTTACATTTTCCTGGTGTACCTATACTCTTTTTTTCCCTCCTTTCTGCCCCATTTTGTATAAAACAGCATGCATTTAGAATCAGAATTTTGCCCATTCAACTTTCTTCATTTTTTAATAGAATGATCAAACCATTCATATGAATGGAATCACAGTATTTGTCCTATTGTAACTAGCTTATTTCACTTAGTGTAACGTCTTCAAAGTTCATCCATGTTGGAGCATGTGTCAGAACTTCCTCCCTTTTAAAGGCTGAGTAATATTTCACTGCATACACACATTAAGTTAAGTTGCTCAGTTGTGTCTGACTCTTTGCAACCCCATGGACTGTAGCCCACCAGGCTCCTCCATCCATGGGATTCTCCAGGCAAGAATCCTGGAGTGGGTTGCCATTTCCTTCTCCAGGGGATCTTCCTGACCCAGGGATCAAACCCAGGTCTCTCGCATTAGAGGCAGACGCTTTAACCTCTGAGTCACCACAACAACCACCATTACATTTTATTTATTCATCGATGACACTTGGGTGACTTCCACCTTTTGTCTACTGTGAATGATGTTCCTCTGATCATGGGTATGCAAATATTTTTTGTATACTGTCTTTCAATTCCTTTGAGTATATAACCATAGTGGAATTGATGGATCATATGGTATTCTATTTTTAATTTTTTGAGGAACTGAGCTATTGTTTTCCATAGTGGTTGCACCATTTTACAATCATACCAACAATGCACAATGGTTTTAATTTCTCTATAACCTCAGTACCATGTTATTTTGTTATTTTTTTTGACAATAGATATCCTAAAGGATATGAAGTGCTATCTCATTATGATTTTGACTTTCACTTTATTAATGATTAGTGACGTTGATCATCTGCTCATGTGCTTATTTGTCTATTTGCATATTGTCTTTGGAGAAAAGTTTTTCAAATCCCTTGCTCATTTTTGAACTGGATTTTTGTCTTATTGTTGAATTTGGAGAATTCTCTACATATTCTGAATAATAATCCCCTTTCAGATATGTGATTTGCAAATATTTTGTCCCATTCTTTGCTGCCTCTGCTCTCTTAACTTAGAAATGATAGTGAATTTCTGGGCTCCCACTCTACACCTCTGGGTCTAGGTCCCCACCTACACCTCCTAATCAGAATCTCAGAGGAGGAAAGTCTCCAGGCAATTTGAATGTAAATAAAAATTCATTCAAGAACTGCTGCCTTGTAAGCATTTAGAAGAGAAAGCAAGGATCCCTTGGAACTAACCGAGTTTCACTCAGAAGTCATGATGGGTGGTTCCTAAGTCTTTTTAACAGGTCTATCAGTTATATAACCCAGAAAGTGGTAAACAGAGGCTGGAAGCACAGAATGTTGGACAGAATTTCCCATGAGCCTTACAGGCACAAGGGAGAAATGTGTGTTGAATGCAAAGGTAAGGACAATATGCCCAAAGCCACCGTTGAAGTGCAGTGTGTAGTGTAGGGTCTGACACATTGAAGTGATTTTTAGAGAAACTGTAATAGAACCATATGCCAGAATTGCCAGAGGAGGTAAAGAATTAAAAACCCTGTAGTTTGGGAAATCACTGAAGGAACTTCTTGTTCTTAACTTTGCTGAACACCACTGTCACTTGGAGACCTTTAAAAAAAATACTCAGGCTCAGGCCCTGACCCTAGACCAATTAAATCAGCATCTCCTGGATTGGGACCCACAAGTGGTGTTACTGCAAAGCTCCCCAGGTGATTTTAATGTTTAACCAGCATCGAGGGCCACTGGTCTAGAGAAAAGGACCATGTTGACAATGTGTGAGGCTCTAACATAGAAGAGGAATACAATAGTTTCTATAAAAACCTCCATGCTTGACCACTCAGTTGGCAGAAGTGGGTACTGGTCTAGCTGGTCAGCAGATGGCTATTGGCATAGCTTGCCTTTCAAGCCCAGACTCTCAGTGCTGTGAAAAGCCTCCTCCCTTTGTTAAAAAGGCATGAATCTCCTTGATGTGGATCTTTTGAATACTGGCAATGGATGTATTAATATCAAGATAAGTGAAAATTGATCTCCCATGATCTCCTCAGCTCTTGTGGTTACAGCCACCCCTTAGACTCATCCCTTTCCAATCTGGGTCTCTAGCCACAGAGTTCATCTATCAACTACCTCTCCATCTGGATCTCTCACTAATACTGCAAATTCAGCAGGCCTCGAACTGAACTCATCAATAATCCTGCTACAGCTCCTTGAGCCTCTTGGTCGATGGAACCGCTATCCTCCCAGATGCACCAGGTAGAAGCCTCAGAGCTGCCCTAGGTTTCCCTGCCCCCCTCACTATCCTGACATCCACCTAATTACCAGTTCTTTCCTGATTCTGTCCTTCCTTCCATCTGAACTACCTTGTTCAGCCCTCATAGTTCTTAAGCTCTCAGAAAAGCCTCCCTTGGGTAGCCCTGCTTCCTGTCTTCTTTCCTCCCAACCCTGCAATTAGAGGGGCTGCTCTAATGTTAAAATCTGATCTGATCAAATTTTAAGTTCTCACTTAAAATTTCTCAGTGACCCCTCACTGTCTACCAGAACAGATCCACACTATTTAACTTGGGAGACAAGGCCCTCCTGTCCACATATCTAGACTCATCTCCTACCTCAACTCATCTCCATTTCTCAGCTCAGTTTTTGCTCCATCCACACTGTACCCAAGAGCTACCTCTGAGCCTTCACTTATGCTGTTCCCTTTACTAGAATGTATTACCCACACTTGTCTCTTCACTTAGCCTCTAGCCAGCTTTTACACTTTGGCCGGGGCCCATCTACTCCAGAGAGTATTACCTGACCTCTTGGTGACCTTGCTCTGACTCTCATCTAAAGATGATGCTGCGGTTTGTCTGTCTCTGTCTCTCGTCTACCCAGTTCTACCCAGCTCCCCTTGAACCGGCTGGTCCTATGCCCAGCAACTCATCCTGTGTCTAGCACAGAGTGCATTCTCAATATTTATTGACTGGTTTAATGTTGATCAGATGATTGAGTGAATGTCCTCAGGAGTGCATTTTCCAGGATATTCATGATTTAGGGCTTAGGAACCATGGGGGCTTTGGGGCAGCATGGGAATTGCCCCAGCTATAGAAAAATATGGCTACTGACTTCCTGTTGGGAAAGATAATTTTTTGTGAGATCATGTTCTCATCCTGGCATGAGAAAAGGGCAAGGACAGTCTCCTACCAGTGGGTGACCTGGGGTCAGGTTCTGTGGGCCGTGGATATCCTTGTTGATGAGACCTTGGGACAGGGAGGGTGGGGGACTGGGTTAATGGCACCCATTTAGCATGACTATCAAGGATCCTGGAAGGAACACTATGGCCCTGGGGGACTGAGAGAGCCTTCTCCAGCTCCTTCACATTATCTGAAAGGCAGGGGAACTGAGGCAGCAGGTATAGTGCTATAGGCTGCTGTCCCAGAGCAGAGAGGTGAAAAAATGCAGCCAGGAATGAAAACATTTGGGCAAAAACATTTCAAGAATTTCAGCATCAAGGGTCAAGTGGCCTTGCTGACCTCTGGCCACTTGGCACTTTCACACCAGGTCAGAAAACAGGAACGTGAAAACTTGGTGCCTGGGCAGATGACACCATCTATGCCTTAAACAAAGAGAAAACTTTCCAGACTCACATAGAAAGGAGGGATGGGCCCAAATGGCCAGCTGCTGCTTGGTCACTGAGTTTTATCCTTCATCCCTTTTCTTGCCATAGTAGACTCTTCTACTCTTCACAGCCTCTGCTTCGGTGAACTCTACTGAAATGAGGCCGATGACATCCAAGCTACCTGCCTCACACTTATGACTGGAATCAGGAAAGACCATAAACACAAATACACTGTTACCTTCCAAGTGTGGTACATGTCTAAAGGATAGTTATTATTATTGTGATTTCATCATCAAAAAGTGTACAAACACAAATACTATATATTAACTCACATAAATGGAATCTAGAAAGATGGTACCAATGATCCTACATGCAGGGCAGCAAAGGAGATATGGACATAAAGAATAGACTTTTGGACTCAGTGGGAGAAGGAGAGGGTGAAATGATTTGTGAGAATAGCATTGAAACATATATATTACCATATGCAAAATAGATAAAAAGCGCAAGTTCGATGTATGACGCAGGGCGCCCAAAGCCAGTGCCCTGTGACAACCTGGACGGATAGGGTGTGGAAGGAGGCAGGAAGGGGCTTCAGGACGAATGGGACACATGTATACCTATGGCTGATTCATACTGATGTATGGCAAAAAAAAATCACAATATTGTAAAGCAGTTATCCTCCAATTAAAATAAATAAATAAATAAATTTAAGAAGTCTACAAACAATACATGTTGGAGATGGTGTGCAGAAAAGGGAAACTTTCTACACTATTGGTGGGAATGTAAATTGGTATAGCCACTATGGAGAACAGTTTGGAGATTCCTTTAAAAGCTAATATAGAGCTACTATATGATCCAGGAATCCCACTCCTGGGCATATATCTGGAGAAAACCATAATTGGAAAAGATGCATGCACCCCAATGTTCACTGTGGCACTACTTACAACAGCCAGGACATGGAAGCAACCTAAATATCCATGGACAGAGAAATGGAAATAGAAGTTGTATGCACATACAATGGAATGTTACTTAGCCATAAAAAATGAAATAATGCCTTTGCAGTAAGCTGGATGGATCCAGAAATTATCAAACTAAGTGAAGTAAGTCAGATAGAGAAAGACAAATATCATATGATATCACTTATATGCAGAATCTTAAAAAAATGATACAAATGAAATTATTTATAAAACAGAAACAGATTCACAGACTTAGAAAACAAACGTATGGCTGCCAAAGGGGAAACATGATGGGGAGGGATAAATTAGTAGTTTGGGATGAGCATATACACACTACTATATATAAAACAGATAATCAACCAAGATGTACTATATAGCAATATTTTGGAATAACCTAGATGGGAGGAGAATTTGAAAAACAATGGAGATATATATATATATATACACACATACATATGGCTCCCATGGTAAAGCATCTGCCTGCAATGCAGGAGACCTGGGTTTGATTCCTGGGTCAGGAAGATCCCCTGGAGAAGGAAACAGCAATCCACTCCAGCACTCTTGCCTACAAAATTCCATGGACGGAGAAGCCTGATAGTCTACAGTCCATGGGGTTGCAAAGAGTTGGACACGACTGAGCGACTTCTCTTTCACATATATATACACAAATGAATCACTTTGCTGTAGCTGAAACTAACAGAACATTGTAAATCAACTATACTACAACATAAAAATAAAATACAAAAATTTTTTAAAGTCTTCTCTTACTTGGACCTTTTTTCTCTGTGTTCCATGTCTTGCCATGGAGACCTTTCAGCTCCATTTCCCACTTGAACAATAAGCTTGCTCCTCCTTTCTCCTATTAAACCATGATACCAGGAAAGACTCTTTAATTTTCACTGAGACATCAATGATTAAGAGGTTAATTCCAAGAGAACAAAAGAACATTTCTGCAGAAAACAAAGCCTTAGGCTTCTTCAGAATCAAAGATGGAGAGAAGAAGTATACCCTGGAGAAAGCATTCAGGAACAGTTATGTGACCTTGGCCTGTCTTGAAGGTGTGAGCCCATGCAGGGCCCTTTCCTTTAGATGGAGGATTCCTCATATTGAAGAGGAAGGCCTGGGACCAACTGCTTCTCTGGCTCCTTCTCTGATCTCATGTTCAGTAATGCTAGAGACTATTAGATCTGCCTCAAATTAATACAATCTCTTGGCCTAACAATAATATTCCAGGGTGTCAAGACAATATACAGTTGAGATTATTAAATCACTCTCCTTAATCTGTACAGAATCACAGAATGAGGAACCTACTAATACTACAGCTACCATCATCATTCCCATGAACCACAACTCCACCACTACCATCAATCCCATGAACCACCACTCCACCACTACCATCATTACCATGAACCACCACTACTACTGCTACCACATCATCACAATCACCATGAATCACACCATGCCAGGCCTCCTTGTTCAACACCAACTCCCGGAGTTCACCCAAACTCATGTCCATCGAGTCAGTGATGCCATCCAGCCATCTCATCCTCTGTCGTCCCCTTCTCCTCCTGCCCCCTATCCCTCCCAGTATCAGGGTCTTTTCCAATGAGTCAACTCTTTGCATGAGGTAGCCAAAGTACTGGAGTTTCAGCTTTAGCATCAGTCCTTCCAATGGACACCTAGGACTGATCTTATTTAGGATGGACTGGTTGGATCTCCTTGCAGTCCAAGGGACTCTCAAGAGTATTCTCCAACACCACAGTTCAAAAGCATCAATTCTTTGGCACTCAGCCTTCTTCACAGTCCAACTCTCACACCCATACACGACCACTGGAAAAACCATAGCCTTCACTAGATAGACCTTTGTTGACAAAGTAATGTCTCCGCTTTTTAGTATGCTATCTAGGTTGGTCATAACTTTCCTTCCAAGGAGTAAGCGTCTTTTAATTTCATGGCTGCAATCACCATCTGCAGTGATTCTGGAGCCCCCAAAAATAAAGTCTGACACTGTTTCCACTGTTTTCCCATCTATTTCCCATAAAGTGATGGGACCAGATGCCATGATCTTCGTTTTCTGAATGTTGAGCTTTAAGCCAACATTTTCACTCTCCTCTTTCACTTTCTTCAAGAGGCTTTTTAGTTCCTCTTCACTTTCTGCCGTAAGGGTGGTGTCATCTGCATATCTGAGGTTATTGATGTTTCTCCCAGCAATCTCGATTTCAGCTTGTGCTTCTTCCAGCCCAGCTGATGTACTCTGATGTACTCTGCATAGAAGTTAAATAAGCAGGGTGACAATATACAGCCTTGACATACTCCTTTTCCTGTTTGGAACCAGTCTGTTTTTCCATGTCCAGTTCTAACTGTTGCTTCCTGACCTGCATATAGGTTTCTCAAGAGGCAGGTCAGGTGGTCTGGTATTCCCATCTCTTTCGGAATTTTCCACAGTTTATTGTGATCCACACAGTCAAAGGCTTTGAAATAGTCAATAAAGCAGAAATAGATGTTTTTCTGGAACTCTCTTGCTTTTTCGATGATCGAGCAGATGTTGGCAATTTGATCTCTGGTTCCTCTGCCTTTTCTAAAACCAGCTTGAACATCTGGAGTTTTGTGGTTCATGTATTGCTGAAGCCTAGCTTAGAGAATTTTGAGCATTACTTTACTAGTGTGTGAGATGAGTGCAATTGTGCGGTAGTTTGAGCATTCTTTGGCATTACAGAAGAGGATTTGGAATGAGCTTTTAGGACTGAAGTTTTGATCTTAAGAAATCAACATGGGTTAACTGCTAGCAGTTTATGTCAAAGTAACAAATTTGTTTCTTTGACAACCTTAGGCAGGGAGATGGGGGAAATACCAGTGAGAAGGAGTATCTGGACTTTATCAAGGCCTTTGATAAGATTCCTCTGATAATCTTCTGAAGAAGGATAATTAGGGTTGAGTGATAATACAAGAAGATAAATTATCTTAAAAAGTGCCATGTATTTATTGAATTGACATCTATCAGGAGCATATATTGGAATGCTCCAGAATGCTGTAATGTTTATAATTTTTTATTAATGACTTAGTTGAAGAGGTCATACTCATGTCTGGGGACAATAGGAAGCCAGATGGAAGGGACAGGATATATTCTGGGTGACAGGATCAAAGCCAGAAATATCTGGGCAAGCTGGAAAGACAGATTGAATTAAGCAAGACAAAACTGGGAATAAATGCAAGGGCTCTGTATTTGGGTCCCAGGTAGCATCTCTACAAATATGGGATGGGAGGACAGCAGCAGGCAGGGGATACAGTTCAAGAGCAAGTTTAAAAGAAAGTTGGTTTTTTTCAAAGGATATAAAACTCAACAGCTATAACTTGTATAGAAGCTGGTGCACTGAGATGACCCAGACGGATGGTACGGGGAGGGAAGAGGGAGGGGGGTTCAGGATGGGGAACACGTGAATACCTGCGGCGGATTCATGTTGATGTATGGCAAAACCAATACAATATTTTAAAGTAATTAACCTCCAATTAAAATAAATAAGTTTATATTAAAAAAAAAAAAAAGCTAGTTCAGCCTGACAGGGTTTTAACAGAAACCTGAGTGTAGAATAAAGGAAGCGATCATCTCATGCCACGTGGTGCTGATTAAGCCTTCTTTGAAATGTTATGCTTTATTCATTAAGAATAAAATTAAGAAAAACTGGGGCAAGAGAGTGAGGACGATCCTGGAGCCAGTGACCTATGGGCCCAGATAGAGCAGCGGGGCGGGCACAGGCCATGGAGTTGGAGCCCAGTTTTATCAATAGCTGGCTGTGATTGGATACTGTAGATTCTAACCAAGCCAGTATTTCTATCCAGAATGATGATCAGCTTCCCTGAGAAGCACAGATGGTGGTGGTTGGCTGGCCTGCTCTCCTAGGTTTTGGTCCTCTGGTCAGATCACATTATAGGTGGGTTCCTTTCTCCTGACCTCACCCATCCAGGGACAGTCTCTTATGCCCCCAAGCAAATTTTCACACTTTTGAAATGCGAATGTGTGCATTCTCCAATATGGCAGCCGGAAGCTATATATGGCATTTCAGCACTGGAAATATGACTGAGAAACTGAAATTTTTATTTTAATTTTAATGAAGTGAAAATGGCAAGTCACATGCGTAAATACACTGCACAGCTCTAAACAGCTTTCAGATGCATTTCTGAGACTGATCAATCTGAGCAGAATCAAGATGCATCAAAAGAGAAATGCACATGGAGTACCCAGCACAGTACCTGGAAAATTCTCTTGCTCAGTCAGCTCACTGAATTGTCTACTCTGTGAAAGTACTAGTTCAGGTGCTGGGCACAGCACTAGCTATACCTCTAGGAGTTTACAGTTTAGTGGGGGATGGGCAGATAAGTGATGTCACCACAGAGAGCTAAGTGTATGCACAGCTATAGCAGAGAGATAGCTAACCTAGATGAACAGTTGAGGAAGGATTACTAGAAAATTTTAAGACCTGAGCTGAGTCTTAAACAAGTAGACCTCATGCTAGAGGCTCAATGGATATTTATTCCACTTATGAGATTATATTCCAAGGCTGCCAAGCCCACTGCTGGTGGCAGAGGTGGCTGTGGGGCAAACATAGCCCTAGAGAAAATTCATAGCTAGGGGCAATTAGTTTTATTTGAAAATCCCCCCTTTTGTATTGCCTAATTTCTCTTCTGTGGCCACATTTTCTTCGCGTGAGGACATTTTTTGCTGATGTGTATAACCTTAATTTTTACAGCATAATTAGTAGTCCCTAACCATGAGTGGGTGGAGGCAGTCGGTAGTTGAACAGGTGAATTTTGTTACATATAAAGATAACTCACTATGGTTTGGTTGTGGAATTCTATTACTACTTGGTGTAAACAAACAGCTTGGTGAAAATAGCCAGTGTGTGAAGAAGCTATCACTGACTGGCTGGGCTGGCTGAATTGGGCTCTGATAGTGATGTACCTTCTAAGAGTGGGGGCTAATCTATTAATTTGTGTGGAGAAGTAGGATGTTATGCTACTTATATTTTACACAGTTGTCTGTTCAAAGGTAGTAAATGATGTCTAGCCAGAGAATTTTGCAATTGATACTTGTGCACACACAAAAAACAGGCACGGCCATATAGTATGTGGTTTTCACAATCACACTTGTGTGTATACATCAGGGAAATATGTGTAATCCCTCCCCCATGAGGCCAAGTGAATGCCCATGAGGGCTGGATTGGTCGTGTGAGGAGACCCTCCTATGCTTTGACTGTGGCAGAGTTGCCTCATGGGGATGGAAGTATAAACTGGTATATCCTTTTTGCAAACCAGCTTGTCATATATACTAGGAACTTTAAAACATTCATGCCCTTTGGCCTAGCGATTTAACTTCTGGGCATCTATACACAGGAAGTATTTGGAAATGCCTGCAGGAAGACTGCACAGAGATGTTGTGCAGAGTTATGTCATTGCTAAACACAGGAAACAATTTAAATAACTAACAAAATAATAATACGCAGCCATGTGAAGGACTTTCACTACAGTACTATTTAGGAGAAAAAGTAGAGAAGTAATAGCTACAGAGGCTAAGCAACCCCTCAGTTGTTGAACAACCTGGGTTTGAATCCTGACCCTGCTGCTTACAAGTGGTGGGGCTTGGGAAGTCCCCTGCACTCTCTGGGGTTAATAATACTGCCTCAGGACTTTTGAGGATTACATGGCACAGAATTTAAAATACTTAACACTTGCAAGGTACATTGCCAAGCCATGATAAAGTCTCTTCAGTTGTGTCCGATTCTTTGCGACCCTATGGATTGTAGCCTGCTTGGGCTCCTCTGTCCATGGGATTCTCCAGGCAAGAATACTGGAGTGGGTTGCTCTGCCCTCATCCAGGCGATCTTCCCCACCCAGGGATCGAACCCATGTCTCCTGTAGCTCCTGTATTATAGGTAGATTATTTACCGCTGAGCCACCAGGGAAGCCTGCAAGGTACATTAGGTATCCACTAAATGCTTACTCCTTGGAAGGAAAGTTATGACCAACCTAGACAGCATACTAAAAAGCAGATACATTGCTTTGCCAACAAAGGTCCGTCTAGTGAAGGCTATGGTTTTCCAGTGGTCATGTATGGGTGTGAGAGTTGGACTGTGAAGAAGGTTGAGCACCAAAGAACTGATGCTTTTGAAGTGTGGTGTTGGAGAACACTCTTGAGAGTCCCTTGGACTGCAAGGAGATCCAACCAGTCCATCCTAAAGGAGATCAGCCCTAGGTGTTAAGGACTGATGCTAAAGCTGAAACTCCAGTACTTTGGCCACCTCATGTGAAGAGTTGACTCACTGGAAAAGACTCTGATGCTGGGAGGGATAGGGGGCAGGAGGAGAAGGGGACGACAGAGGATGAGATGGCTGGATGGCATCACCGACTCGATGGACATGAGTTTGGGTGAACTCCGGGAGTTGGTGATGGACAGGGAGGCCTGGTGTGCTGCGGTTCATGGGGTCGCAAAGAGTCGGACACAACTGAGCGACTGAACTGAACTGAAATGTTGGCTCCCCCTGGACTGTACAATTTCAAGACATAAAAATAGCTGGAAAGGAAATATGCTAATATATTAGCCTTGTGGAAATGTCTGTAGTTTGATTATTTGTACACTTTTCAACTTGCCAACATTCAATGTGAATTATTTTTATACTAAAAATGTATATCATAATGTTGCAATACAATAAGATTTGTTTTTTTTAGGTTTTACCACAACAAAAATAGTGCTTCTCTGCCAGAGAAGATGGATGGAAGTGCTTCTCTTCCAGAGGATGAGCTAGGGATCAGCAGTAGAGGAAAGAGCTACTGTTTTATGGGTACTTCCTGGAGCAGAGCCTCAGGCATGCACAGCTGGGACCTCTAGGAGTGCAACGCTGGTGGCATCCACCCCCACCTGTTGAAGGTGCTCTGGGAGATCTGAGGGGGAGCTGGAACAGATGGCCTTAGTAGTTTTTCCTGTCTCTGAAAGTCTAAGCATCTTAGATTCCAAGATGCTTTGATTGTTCATCATTACCTCCCCATGTCTTGGTTGATCTGAACCAAACACTGACACGAAACTGTAAGACAGGGAAGACTCATCTGCTTGCTCCCCATTTCCACCCCTCCCCCCGCCAAATGCTTGTAATAACGTCTACCAGCGCTATTCATAAACGTTAAGGGTGATCCCTAAAGACACGAATGGAAGGTATAGTAGGAAGGTTAGATTAATGGCAGCCTTTTATTTGATGACTATAATTTGCCTTCAGAACCGAGGCAAACACAGTCCTTTTAAACTAAACTAAGTCCCCTCCCACCCTAGGACAAAGCTCTGAAATGAGAGGAGCACAAAGCATGTGTGCGTGGGTGACCAAATACTGGTGACCTTTGCCCCCTGTGATCTAATACCTTTCGTTGACAACGAGGGGTACCCTGTGCTCTAGCAAGTGACTTTTGGGGGCTGTTTTTTAAGCAAAAACTCCCAGGCACCGAAGTAACGGCGTCGTCTTCCCGCTTTCGAACCCGAGCCCTGTATTCTGACCGCTGCCCCTCATCAGTGATGTTTTCTGGTCCACACCTCCCAAACCAAAGCGCATTACCCTAAGTCCCGAAAACAGAAAGGACGAACAGCCCTCTCAGGGCCCCCTCCGGACCGCGAGGTCATCGTTTGCTAATGAAGCAGCAGGAGACAGTCGCCCCGAGCCCGCCTGCGAGCGCGCCCGCGGGTTCGCAGCTCTCCCGCGCGCCACTGCGGCGCAGCCACGAATCGCCGCGCGTGCCGCAGACCCTCCTGCCCTTCCGCGGGGAAAGAAGGGGCATGCGGAAAGGTCTCCCCGCCACTCTGAGTCCCGCACCCGGATGGCTCACACCTGGGAGCTGCCTCTTCCCTCCTGCCTCGTGCTTCCCGCTGCAGCGATGGCGCGGATGAGGGCAGCGCATCGGAATCACCTGTAGGGCTTTTTCGAACTCCACAGCCCCCCGCCCCCTCAAATTCTAGTCCACTTGTCCAGAGGAAGGAAATCTCTGAATGTGCAGGATGAGTGGACTGGTGGAGTTTTCGAAAGCCCCACAGGTGATACTAAATGCACGCACATGCACAAACATCTTTTGAGTCCGAAACTAAGCAGGTCAACCCGACCTCCCTGACCCTCCTCTCCTTCCGTAGCTTCTATTTGTCAAGGTCTCCGCGTTCTCTTCAGCTTCCCTTTACGCTCCCCCAGCACGGGGGCTTTGTGGAGTCCCCCCAAAGTCCCAGAACCCTGCGGGACGGTCAGAGGTTTGGCGGCCAGGCGTCAGAAAAAGTGTCCCCGCTCTTTGCTGCCCTTGCGCACTCTGGGGGCGCGAACTGGATACCAAAGGTAAGCCTAGAAGGGGCAAAATCTGACCAGTTGTTTCAGCACCCTGCGTGGAGCCAGGCCACCTCCCGCCCGCACACCTTTGAGGTTCGGAAGGTCCTCCCAATCAAAGAGGAAGCCGGTGCCCCGCCCTCGGCGCCTCCCCGTGCCCTCACACTGCCAGGGGGCATCTCCTCCTGCAGGGGCTGTGCGGCAGGTGGCATCGTCAGGAGGAGGGCGCCGTGGCCTTGGCTGCAGCTCCCTCCCCTGGCCATGGGACCAGCACCCGCTTTGGCCCCCTTTTCCAACTTGCTGCAGCTCGCGCCCCCAGCCCGAGCCCCCTCCGCCGCGCGGGCCGCGTCTTACCTCTGCGAGCAACACTTGGTTGCGCGGTTCCTCGGCGCGCTCCTTCCTCGGGGCTTATTCCCTTACTTGGGAGGAAAGAGGAACCGAGAGACTGAAAGGGGACCGAGGCTGGCGTCTGGGCGTCTGCCCGCCCGCGCAGCCCTCCCAGGGAGGGGGATGGAGCTCGGGTGGGCGCCCCAGGAGCTCCGGCGGCCCGGTTGGGATTAGGCGGCGCTGGGGTCTCTGCCCGCCCAGGTACCCGCGGCTCCGGAGCGGTGCGTCTCGGCGGCCCGCTACTACGGCACTGCGGCGCCCTGCCACTAGCAGCGGGCAAGTCCGGCTGCCACTCTCACGGCGGAGCCCTGCCCCCGGGCGCAGAGCCCGCCCCCGCCACACACCCGCGTGCGCGCGCACACGCGCAACACACCGGCGCGTGCACACACGCGTGAATGCGGTGGGCTCAGAGCGAACCTGCGCCTCTTTGGTGGTTCGGGCACTTCTCACTGGTAGGGCTTCGGTCTGGGAGGAGGAGTTGGAGGCTGAGGGATTTAGAAAGGCTGCAGCAGCGGTGGGCTGCGCAG
The DNA here is from genome assembly GCF_042477335.2 of Ovis canadensis. Classification (NCBI taxonomy): domain Eukaryota; kingdom Metazoa; phylum Chordata; class Mammalia; order Artiodactyla; family Bovidae; genus Ovis; species Ovis canadensis. The sequence continues at coordinate 204,076,362 of NC_091245.1, read as the reverse complement.
AGAGGCCCAAGGCCGGGTGACGCAGGGGACAGGGACAACTGTTTGACAAATACCTACAGCTCAGCCAGGGCCTCGGCTGCCTCACTATCTCGACCAAGTCAAAGAAAAACAAAAAATGCAAAGTCAACACATTTTCTCCGTTTCCTAGGCACTCAATGTCTCTAGCATCTAAATCATTACCCCTTCCCAAGGGCGCATTTCAGAGGCAGGGGACTGGTGACTGTTCCATCTGAAAAAATTTCTCCCATGGAAGATGTAGGGGCACCATCGCAGCCCACCGAAGTTGGGCTCTGATCGCTGATCAGGTCTTAAGACTGAGGCTTAATTTTCTTTCTCCTTTACTTTTAGGTGACCACGGGTTGTTTTCCTCCACAGCAAATAGATCACTTCTTACTTTAAAAACGTAGAAAAGCACAGAAAAGGGGCTGGAAGGGAGGGGTAAGGAATGAAGGCCAGCGTTGGCCAAGACACTGCTCTTTCCATGACGTGCAGGTCTGTATGTGGTGATGGTGGTGGAGAGGACACTGTCTCAGGCATGTCACACCAGCAGGGTGTGTCTGTCCATTTCACACCACATTTAAAGCCATCCAGAGTTTGGCCTCTCATCTGTAAAATATGTAGAGTTTTCCAGTTTCCACAACTGAGAATTCTTTTCTGCCAGCAGGCAGTGAAGGTCCCGGGTCAGGACTGCAGCCAAGAAGCTTTCTGATGATGCTAAGGCACCAAGGGGCCCTGGGTGTCTGGGCATTTGGGGAAGAAGCCTCAAGCATGAGTGCCAGACAGCACTGAAGACCCTGATGGTCAGTGTCCATATCGGGCCATCTGCAGGCAAGCCAATGGTGTACATGAGAAACTGAAGCTCAGAGATTTCCCCAGGTTTCACGTGGTAGGGAAGGCAGCGCTTGTGTTCATAATTCATCTGACCATTCACCTATCATCTATTATCTCTATTCTCTCTCATCCTGGCTTGGTTCTTTGAGCTCCCTTCAGTTAGAATGAAATAATCCTAGTGAGGGGGCTCTCAAAGGTCTTTTATCTTTTCTTGTTTCCCTTTTAGTCCCTGATGCATTCATTTCCCTGTCTATTAAGCTCCTGCTGTGTCGTCAGGCACTTTCCCTTGACTCTAGTCCTGAGCCTTACTTGGGAAGAAAGAGGACCCAAGAGACAGAAAGGGCTTAGAACTGTCCATCTCAGGCTTACTGTGTATATTTTCAGTCTGCTAGGTTGGGTGGATATGGAAGACAAAATCCTTGGCTTCTGAACCACATTATCTGTGGAGGAAAACACATATGTGTGCACACACTTGTCACAAGATAACATTCTTGTTCTCTCTAATCTGGATTCCTTCCAAAGAAGGGGAAACTGAGAGAGGACTTGTATTTGGGCGTCATGGTGGATCTAGGAGGGGTGCATGCATATAGGTAGGGGTTGGGGCAATGTTGAGTTGTTCTGCCTATTTGAACAGGAAGGAAATAAGCTGGGTGGGAGGAATGGGGAAGACATGCAGAGACAGAATGCAGACACTTGGCTGGGAGTGCACTGAGGAAGAGTAATAAGAGAGAAACTCCCAGAACAGGGCTGCCAAGCAAGGATTTGGAGAACAGGACTGCTTGCAAAGATGAGTAAGTACTTTGCTAGGAGGGAGGGTGTTCACTATAAGGTCCCTGTTCTCTACCCTTCCGATGAGATAAATCATTTGTAAAGGCAGTTGTCCCCTATTTTGTGAGTGGATTCCTCTGGGGAAGGCAGGCTGGTGCTGAGTTCAGCATCTGGGTTGATACAGGGTGAGTACAGAGAAGCCTGTGTGGGCAGAAGACTTAAAGACAGCTGGCTCCTGGGTTCCATGCAAATAACATGGAGGAAAAGTGTTGTAGAAGAGATTGAAGCAATGTGGAAGGCATGGGGCCGGAGGTGGGAAGAAGCGCAGACAAGAACAGTTACAGTGATTGAGGCATCACAGGGGAGGGGAGGTTTGGGCTGGGATATGAGAGGAGAGTAGGGGTCTGACACGCAGGTAAGCAAGACAAGCACAATCTAGGCGGAAGGAAAGCAAAAGCACAGAAGGAGGACTGCTCATGGTGAGTTTGGGGCCTTCAATAGAAAAAAGAAAGTTCTTTGTCCATGTTGGAAAGACTCCCTAAGTGTAGACTTCAGGACATGAGTATCAAGGAGCTATGGAAGATGTGCGCTTCTTGGTTTGGTTTTGATGGGGAAGAGGCTGGGATCCTTTGATGCCAGCTTCCCCAAATAAGGTTTTTTCATCAGAATGGAGAGTCAGGGAGGGTCAGGTGGCAGAGACATTGTGGTGTTGCTGTCCCCATGAGGAATCAGTTGCCCAGGGGGCCCCATGAGGGGCTGAAGCCCAGGCCCCACCAGCCTAGCTGCGCAGTTCAGCAGAGCCACATGTCCTGCCTTTTCTCTAATTTGCAAAGAGGCTTGGTGTGGACTGACAGAGGCCCTGGCTGCTGAGCTCATCCGTCTCTGAAGAGACTAAAGCCCCAGTAAAACAAGTGAGGGTTCCTTGAGCGTTTGCTGGAAGTGCAAATGCAGGTGAAGTAGAAAGAGACTGAAGTCAGGAGTAGCTGTGAGCCTGAGCATGTCTCTGCTCTTGGGCTACCAGGTGCAGAGGAGGAGGCTTACTTCCTCCCCTCAGAGCATTTGCAACCCATGTAGGCTATAAAACAAACACGCAAAGCGATTAAGAGGCAATGAAAGACAGTGTAAAATTAAGTGTCAAGTTGTGTAGAGCAGATTTTCAGGGCATGAGAAGGGAGACCTCCTCCACGCTTTAAGAATCCAGGGAGGTTTCCGGGAGGGGAAGATGGGGCTTCCCAGTGGAGATGAGAACTCAGGGCTGGAGGCTGGACAGCAGGAGGCCTCTGAGTGTGAGCTTGGCCACTCTAATGCCGTTCCTATTCATGGCCAGGCACTGTGATGAGTCACCTTTGTTTCTGAGAGACGGGGCATTTTTGGATGTTTAACTGGCTCAACACTTTACATTCTCTGAGACTTCAGTGTTGGCAGCTCACACTCGCCATGTTGCTCTGGGAACACATCATCCAAGCCGGCAGCTGACGCCTGATCTCTATTGCCAAGGCAAAGCTGGGGCTGAGTCAGGTACCTGTGTCTGGAAATTTTTAAGTTGGACTGTCTCTGACAAGCTGAGTGAACTGCACGTGACGCTGTGCATAGCTGAGGCCATGGAGGTAGGGTCAGAGAATCTAGCTAGGCCCCCTGGTTTCAATCAAGTCCCTGCTTGGGGAGCTCAGTTTACTTCATTTTTCTCGGCCTCACTTTTCTCACCTATAAAATAAAAAAATTATGCTAGATTCTCTCCAAGCTGCCTTCCACCCAGTATTTCGTAATTTCATAATTAGTAGGCTCTTTCCATTTTATCAAATAGGTACAAGATGGGAACAGATATTTACCAAGCCCTGACTTCGCTTTTCTCTCTGCTTTGGCTGTGAAGGGTATGCTTGGGAGAAATTGTGATGCTGTGGATGGGGACAGAGGTTTTGCCAGGAACAGGTTAGGTGGATCCAGCCCTGGGAATGTAGGCAGGTCACCCTATCTGCAAGCCTCCATTTTCTTATTGGTAAGAGAAGGAGGTTGGAAATGGTGTCTACAACTTTTTCTGGCTCTGATACTGTGTTAAGGAAGTATTGTCAACTGAACAACTTATATGTCCTGCTTCTTAACTGGGGTGAACCACCTTCTCAAGGCTGGCTTGGAAAATAACCATAATAACAACTGATAAGCTTGGGGGAAAGCATAGGAGAGAAACCATGAGGTTAAGAGTAATAAGCAGACCATCCAGATGGAGCTGGAAGACCTGGGTCTGTGTCTCTAGCCTCAGTTTCCTTTTCTGTAGGGTAATGATTAAATGAAGAATTAATCATTAAATCAAATGAAGAATATGTGGAAATGCTTTGTGTATTTAGAATTGCTATGCAAAAAATGAATAGTTATTAAAGATAGTCAGTTACTGTAACACAGACTATTTAAAAAACACATACACAAAACAACAACAACAAAACCCCCAGTTATATTATTTACTCGTCTGCTTCCTAGGAAGCAACAATTTGGGTCAGCAACTGTCTCCATGCTGCTAAGGATGGTAATATTTTAACACAGAAACTTAATAAAGGAGTTGGCTGGACTTTGCCCCCTGCCTAGAATTCTGCAGTGTCACAGTGGATTTCCGAGGAATTTTGATTGGATTTATTTGGAATAGGAGGAGAAACCCCCATCCAAGATCCTGCTTTGATTGTTGCCTGTCATGAGAGGGCCGGTGGGAGGAAGAGAGGAGAAGCATGAGGACACAGAGACAAAGCGAGAAGCCTGTTCGCTTCCTGTTGTATTTTGGGCAATGGATGCTTCACTTCATGCTTTTTAATGAGCTTGTAAAGAGGCTAATTTTGGTTCACCCACATTACTCTGGATCTGTTTTCTGCTGTGTCTGGTCAGAAGACACTGCTGTGGAATTCTTCACTGCTGTCCCAAAAGGGGAAGCTTTTCTGGGGACCCCTGGGAAGAACCAGAGGGAGGAAAAGCTTCCAATTCCATAAATGACCATGTGCTTCAAAGCCTGTCCAACTCACACAATTTTTGAGAGAATCAGTCCATTTTTAGAAGGACTAGTCACCTCTTTATCTCTTGTTAACCAGTTTAGGGGGACAAAATGGCACAATATGTTAGAAATTAGGGGGGTCCTAAGTGCTGGCCCCTCTCACCCATTCTCTAAACCTGCTGATGCCGGAATTACTTTCCAAAAGCAGACACCCCAAAGCCCTCCCTCTGCTTGAAAGCTTTCAAGGCCTCAGATTCCTCTTTCATAAAAGGACATCATAACACAGTGCATAGGTTTTAACAGAGTTTAGAAGAAACATCTATTAAAAAATTAACACAATGTCAACCACATAAGTTCTCAGTGAATTACTGTGGTTACTGCTTTAGAATATTCCCTAAAATGGCATGTGAGATTCTCCATGAAATGGTCCCAGCTTACTCACCCACTTCCGCTTCTGGTAGGCCATTCAAGGACTCGGTCCACACACTGACTGGCTTCATCATCCCAACACACCCTTTTCTGTATCCTACTCAGGCTCCTCGCTCGGCAGGAAGATCTGCCTTTTTTTCCCTCTCTACCGTGTGTGTGCTCAGTTACTCATTTGTGTCCAATTCTGTGACCCCATGGACTGTAGCCCGCCAGGCTTCTCTGTCCATGGGATTTCCCAGGCATACTGGAGTGGGTTGCCATGCCTTCCTCCCAGGGATTGAACCAGTGTCTCCTGCTCGGCGGGTGGATTCTTTACCACTGAGCCACCTGGTGCCACCTCTTAAATGCACACTGCTGAAGTTACTTTTTCTCTCTCCTCTACTCCCATTGAGCTTTAGATAACATTTACCCTGGTACTTAGCATCAGGCTGCCTCCTATAATGGTTACCTGCATGTGCTTCACACCCACTGCCCTGCCTCATCCTTGGGATGGCAATTGATCCTCCTTAGACTCATCTTAATCATCTTCCTATCACTCAGGGAAAGTATTGTGCATAGTAGGGGATCGATAATATTCGACTGAGTTTAATGAAGACAGATTTAAAGAAGACCTCCTTGTTGGCCCTGAGATTCCATCACTGAAGGAAGGTTGATCCCCACTTTCAAATCTTCTACAGAGCTACCAGTCACTGAGCACTTATTGTGTGACAGACACTGTGTGGACTCATATGTTAACCCTCCTGAGAGCCACGTGAGAGTGCCTTCAGCATCACTTTACACTGGAGACTTGATTGCTTGAGGTCGCCCAGGCAGTAAGCCATGGAGCCTGTACCAGAAACCAGAACCCCTGGTGAGCTTCCTTGGAGTGTCTCTCCCACACTGTACTTGCCTGAATGTTCATCCTCTAGCACTTGTGAACAAAGTGAACTATATGATGTAAAACTGATTTTTTGTTGCCTTGTTGTATTTTTTGATATTGTTCTGCTTCTCCAAGTATCAGTAGTTGTAGAGCACTATGACAATACGAATAAATAACCACTTGTTAAACACTTATGTATCTAGCACTTTATACAGATACACACACACATTAATTCTATAAAGAAGATGTTATTAATCCCAATCTACAGGGAGTTTAATTGGGGACTTCCCAGGTGGTTCAGTGGTAAAGAATCCATCTGTCAATGTGGGAGAAGAGGGTTTGATCCCTGGATGGAGAAGATCCCCTGGAGTAGGAAATAACCCACTCCAGTATTCTTGCCTGGGAAATCCCAAGGACAGAGGAGCCTGGAAGGCTACAGTCCATGAGGTCACAAACAGTCAGGCATGACTGAGCAGCAACTTTGTTTTGTTTGTATTGGCAGAGAAGCACTGATCATTTCTTTCATCTCTCTGACATATTCTCTTAACCCTAAACCCTTACATGTCTTGTCAAGTGACAGGTAGTCCCTGGTTGCCTTATTCTACCAATGAACGGAAACAGGAAGAGAAAGAAGGGGCAAGGGGCTGTACCAGAGAGATAGTCTCAGGAGACAGACCTAAGTCAGCTAAGGTGATGTTCCTTCCCCTCCATCTGGCAGTCCTCTGGGTATGGTCCTCAGATCACCCAGTTTAGACTCTCCCGTGTGCTTGTTAAAATGTATATTACTGGGCTCTACCTCCCTGGTGGCTCAGACGGTAAAGAATCCACCTTCAGGGTGGGAGACCTGGGTTCAATCCCTGGGTTGGGAAGATCCCCTGGAGGAGGGCATGCCAACCCACTCCAGTATTCTTGCCTGGAGAATCCCCATGGACAGAGGAGCCTGGCTGACTACAGTCCATGGGAATCCAAACAGCTAGGCTCTACCTCAGACCCAGCCAATCTGCCTCTCTGGGGACAGAAGCCAGAAATTTGCACTTCAAACACATTCTGCAGGTGACTCACCCGGACTCTGAAATCTGAGCACAACAGCCTGGCTCCTGTCAGGGATCCCTTTCAACTGCAGCTGTTCCCAACGAAACTGCCATTTTCTCAAATTATTAGCATCCATAATAAAGAGAAACCAGTCAAATTTTCCTTTTATTGTTTCTCAGTATTGCCCCTGGTCCAAAGGCTATTATGTAGTTTGACACATTGCCTATGTCTATTTCATAATGTTTAAAAGACAAAGTTCCCTTCCCAGAATAGCTTTATTCCTTCTTATTATTTTTCTTTACAAATACCATCAGTTATAACTACATTGTCAGTTACTTTTCTTAACATAATTCCATGAAAAACTGTATTCTGAATTTCAAACAACAATTTCATAAATAGACTTTCAGAACACAACATGTTCCTAAGTAGGGAACTGACTGTATTTTACGATTTTTGTAGTTATTTGTCTCCGAGAAAGATTTTTACAGTTAGCCCTAGAAGGATGCGAATTGGGAGACTCTGTGTTTTCCCAGATTGCCTTCTCTCGGAACTCTGGCTAGCCTCATAGCTTTCTTGATCTGCAGATTGTTTCTAGGTGTTCCTGGGAGCTTTGCCAATCTGGGATATACAAACTACAGGTGTAGGAAATGGACATTTTTTTCTCATTTGTGCTTTTCTTCATTGAACAAATGCTTCTTGGGCACATCAGTGTACAGATGTTTTGCTAGGCCAAGACTCAGACAGGAGTCTTGCTGTCTGTCCTCATGGGGCTGAGTCTAGTAGTGGAGCAAAAATTGCCAACTGCCCAGGGAAGGAATGGGCTTCCCCAGGGGCTCAGCAGTAAGGAATCCACCTGGGATGCAGGAGACACAGGAGATGTGGGTTCGACCCCTGGGTCAGGGAGATCCCCTGGAGGAGGAAATGGCAACCAGCTCCAGTATTCTTGCCAGAACAGTCCATGGGGTCACAAATCGGAGACAGTGGAGCACGCATGCAGGAAAGGAGTTGGTGGTGAGAAGGGTGCTGCGGAGTTAAGGTCTAAAGGGAAGAGAGTCAAGCAGTTAGTGGCAGAAGGATGAGAAAAATTCCATGCACCCACCAGAAGTTCTTCTTCTCCTTCTGTATACCGGGAGGAGCTATTCCATTGCTTTGAGTGATCCCTATCTATGCTGGCCAAGCCACGCACACCAGCAGATGTTCCCTTGATATCTGTGACAACAGTAAAAACTCTGTGCCAGGGTGTCAGGGCAGGCTGGAGGCAGAGGGAATAGACTAGGGCCATTTTTCAAGTGGGTGAAGGGCAGGAGATGCTAGCTGAGAGGGGGAGGGCCAGAAGGACCCTGCATTCTGGGGCTTTATAGGGTCTGGGAGCTCTGATTATTTTTTCAGAGGGACTCTAAACACGTATTCTTGCCACTTCCTCTTGGTCCCAATTTTGCCCTGGTATCCACAAGAATAAAATGTATCCCTTTTTTATAGAGCATCTCTGCTGATGCTTGATGGAAGTTTCTGTGTCCCTCCTCCTTTCCTCCCCAGTACATTCACGGATCATTCATTCTGGTGTCCATCCAATACATATTTAGTTGCCGAACGCTCTTTACAAGCCTTTTTCCAGGGACTCTGCTAGGTGCTGGGGGTATTGGAAATGAAGAATGGGCCTGTATTTATTGAGAGGACTGGTATGCAGACAGCTGATGACACCACAACCTCACAAATAATCTGGGAGAGAGAGGCACAGGGCATTCAGCTGAGGTCTTTGGGTGGAGGAGGACAATAAGGAGACTTCTCTGACGTAGGTGATGATGCCTTACCTGTGTCTTCAAAGCTAGCCAGGGCACTCCATCTGTCCTTCTGTGACCCATGGAACCTATTGACAATGCAAGCAGGGCTGGTCCCAGGGCCCTAACCAGTAGTGTGCTTGAGACAACGGTATACATCTCTTCCCAGTTCTCTGTTCAGTGACATCTTGTTGGTAGTTTGAAAACAGTCACAGTGGGGGTATTTATGCCACTGCAATCTGCAGATGCTGTTAGTCAGGCACCCTTGCCTCACTGCCACCAGCCCTGGTTGTCAAACATTTCCTAGCACGGAGCTGGTCCTCCGATACGTCACACATTGCAGAAACTAACACGGGTGAGGAAGAGACTCAGCTCAGTTTCTGGTTCTACCATGTGGATGGTATGCCCACCTTCCTACCCTTAGCTCTCCGGGCTCCTGGGTAAATACTCCCTGTGGACCCTCAGAGTGACCCCTGCCCTCCGTTGGGTCTCTCAACAGAAGCCCAAGCAAGCCTCTGGGAGTGATGGGCTGTGCCACTGTGTTGAGAACCAAGAAGCTGGTTTCTGATGGTGGGTCTCCTAAGGGTGGTGAGGCTAAAAAGGCAGAGACTGCTGCTCATACAGCTTTTCTCAGATATTTTCGCCCCCAGAAATATCATGTCAATGCAGGGCAAACTTGTGTCTTCCTTTTTAGGTCTCAAGGCAGAGCTTGAAGCGCATCCTGTGAGCTTGGATCTCTTGACTGTCTTATGCTTGATCGTTAACATTGACGGAAATTCAGACTTCAGCTCTGTGGTCTTTTCGTGATCGCTTAGTAAATAAACAGCAGAAATGTGCTATTTGCACGTGTGCCCTGTCACTCAGTCATGCCCAGCTCTTTGCAACTGCGTGGACCATAGCCCACCAGGCTCCTCTGTCCGTGGAATTTTTCAGGCAAGAATACTGGAGTGGATTGCCATTTCCTCCTCCCAGGGATCTTCCTGACCCAGGGGTCCAACCTGCGTCTCTTGCACTGGCAGGCAGATTCCTTACCACTGAGCCACCTGGGAAGCCCTGTATGGTATTTCCTTTTGCTTTTGAGTGGTGAGTGGGGATGGAGAAACGTTCCCAAAGTGAGCTCCAAAGCTTGAGTTGCTGCATAAGCATCACTGTGCTGCCTTGTTCTAGGTGACTATCTGCTTCTTGTATTAAACTCAAAACATAAGTATATTTGGAGATTTTCTTTCTCAGCCTGGGTATTGGTGTTACCTCATCTCTGCAGCATCAAAAAAAGAGGTGGTGAGAATAGGAGCTCAGCCAGTTCTCCATCCATCCACAAAGTCAGAGTCAGCTTATTTTGTTGGATTCTGGATGCTGGTTTTTCTGTTCTCTTCTGCTGACAATTACATTTAATAGTCATTTAATAGATTGATTTATATCTTTTAGCCCTATGCAGTTATATATTTAATTTCTGGCCTTGTCTAGAGTCTCAAAGATATTGAGAAGAAAGGAAGGGAGAGAAGGAAACCCACGTCGTGTGCCAGCATTCTCCCATGGGTTGCGTCATTTCATCCTCATGGCAGCCTTTCGGGGGGCGCCAGGACCCAGCTGCTCTGGGAGTTAAATGAGGTGCCCAAGGTCACAGAGCTGGAGTGGTGGTGGGCAGGAGGCAGGTACGCTTCTCTCAGACATGGGGACCCAGGCTCCTTTCACCTCATTGCTTGTGTCCTACTCTTTGTGACCCAGTGGACTGTAGCCCACCAGGCTGCTCTCTCTGTCCATGGGGATTTTCCAGGCAAGAATACTGGAGTGGGTTGCCATCCCCTCCTCCAGGGGATCTTCCAGACCCAGGAATTGAACCAGGGGCTCCTGCATTTCAGGTGGATTCTTCACAAGCTGAACTACCAGGGAAGTCCTCATGATCACCAGATGCCTTCAAACTCCAGGGAAGATGAGTTAGAAGATGAGTTTTTCACAAATCAAGAGGGGTGTCTTGATCTTGTTCAGTGAAGATGTGCCCAGGGGATGTCTTGCAGTCAGTGTCCTCCTGGGCTGTGGTCAGAGAGGGTCCCTCAGGTCTGGGTCCCTACAGGAATGCAGAGTTGTCCCTGTGGTTGTGAAGCAGAGAGAAACAGCCCACGCACAGCTGGAAGGAGAGTGATTTAGGCAATCACAGTGGTAATAGCTGAAACAAACCCACTGCCTTCCCTATACCACTCCCCTTGCTGGGCCGTGCAAAGTAATTATTATTCTACCATACATTTTACGGCTGAAGAAACAGCTTCAGAGAGCCTGCATGACTCAGTCAGTGTCCCACAGCCACGCTTACACCTGGGGTTTGACCCTGAGCCTGTGAGTCTCTAAAACCTGTGCTTTTTCCATCACATGACCCATCTTCTGAGGTCCATTTTCTTTTTCTCTCCTATCCATTTATTCATTTATTGTTTTCCCACTTGAATTTATTTTTAGTTTATTATTTATTTTTATTTTTAGATTCTCATTAATTATCTGTTTTACATATACTAGCGACTTCACTTTCGCTTTTCACTTTCATGCATTGGAGAAGGAAATGGCAACCCACTCCAGTGTTCTTGCCTGGAGAATCCCAGGGACGGGGGAGCCTGGTGGGCTGCTGTCTGTGGGGTCGCACAGAGTTGGACACGACTGAAGTGACTTGGCAGCAGCAGCAGCAGCAGTGTATATATATATTAGTCCCAATCTCCCAGTTCATCCCACCCCACTTTTCCCCTCTTGGTGGCCATACCTTTGTTCTCTATGTCTGTGTCTTCTGCTTTGCCAGGTTCATCTGTACCATTTTTCTGGATTCCACATACATGTAGGCCTATCCCTTCTCCAGCAGATCTTCCCGATCCAGGAATCGAATTGGAGTCTCCTGCACTGCAGGCAGATTCTTTACCAACTAAACTACCAGGGCAGCCTGTTAATATACTATATTTGTTTTTCTCTTTCTGACTTACCTTACTGTGTGTGACAGTCTCTAGGTTCAACCACATCTCTGAAAATGGCACGATTTTGTTCCTTTTTATGGCTGAGTAATATTCCATTGTATGTATGTGCCACGTCTTCCATATCTGTTCCTCGGTTGATGGACATTTAGGTTGTTTTCATGTCCTGGCTATTGTAATACTGCTGCTATGAACCTTGGGATGTATGTATCGTTGGGAATTATGGTTTTCTCCAGGAATATGCCGACAAGTGGGACTGCCGGGTCATATGATAGTTCTATTTTTAGTTTTTAAAGGAACCGCCACACTGTTCCCCACAGTGTGCACCAGTCCACATTCCCACCAACATATTTCCGTCCATCCCATGTTACTGTACAGTATTCACTTTTCATCACCCATCACAATTTGTTTTTTAAAACAGAACATTTCATTACGTTTAAGTACAGAATTGCATGTGGCTGCTCATCTCCCTAAAAATAGAGCCTGGGAGGTGATCTTTTTAGACAGGGTCTAATTGTGTACCCCTAAATATCGGATTCTATGGCATTAAATGGAAAATTCAGACTATTAACTCCAACTCAGCATGTCTCAGACTCAGCTTGTCTCTTTGTGTTCCATAATTTTGCTTTTCCATTTGCAGTCCTTTCCGTAGAGATTGGCTCCCACTCTCTGCAAAGCCACCCAAGCCGGAAACCTCAGGGTCAGTTGGACTTTTCCTTTCCAGTGCCCCCTCCCATCTTCACTTCCTCAGCAATGACTGTTTGTCTTGCTTTCTCACTGATTTCTAAACCTGCTGCCAGAGAGCAGATTCCTTATGACTCCACTCCCTGCCTTTAGACTCCCATCCTCTCTTCTAGGATGACTGTCCCAGCCATCTTCCCGCTACCCATCTAGTACCAATCCAGTCCATACCTACTGCCCTGAAGCCAGAGAGAGCTTCCCAAAATGCAGATCTAATCATGTCACTTTCCTGTGATTTTTCTTTTCTTTTTTTTTTTTTTTTTTTTAACAATTTCCCCAATACTTTGAACATAAGATTGTAAATTCCTTTCCCCATTCTTTAAGACCTTTTGTGACTTGGTTCCTACTTAGCTTGTTCTGACTCATTTCTCACCTCTGCCCACTCCTGTCTACACTCCAGATGTTCTGAATTAGGAGCTGCATTAGGAGCTTTAAGTAGTTACTGGTCCTTGCAATGCCCCTAAAAATATATTTTATACCTTTCTTTCTCAGGTGAAGAATCTGAGCCTCGAATCTCACAGCTAATAAATAGCAAAATCTAACTTTAGAGACAAGTCTCACTGTCACTGAAGACCTGGGTGTTTTTGACAGACTTTGGGGAGCCTGGCATACTCTGTGGAGTTTGCCAGGCCTGCAGTGTGGGAGAGAGGGGATACTGAATCCCTCCTGCATGCAAAGTCCTGACATTATCTGGCCGTAGCCCTTTCCTTTCTTGCTGACCCATATGATTTTGCAGATATGGGGGGTGACTGAGCCCCAAGATTAATAATCACTTCAAAATTCACCGTGGCCAAGGAGAAGACACACTATTCATCATGTGAGCTGTAGCCAGTTCCCATTGCTTGAGTTTAATCAGACTAATGAACCAGCTGGCTTCCTTTCTGAAGTGATTTCTGCTGTTTCCAGTACTGAACAATAGCACAGCGGGATTGGAAAGGGAGAAGGAAGAACATTCAGCTGGGGAGAAGGGACATCCTCCAAGTTAGCCAGCTGATGGGTTGGCTGTACTGGAAGGTAGGACAGGGTGGGTGGGAACTTGGTGGGGTCCAGTCTAGGCCTGTCACCTCCAGGGAAATGTTCCCAAGGACGGGGAGGGTGTTTCTAAAGTGTGGAAGATGACAGGTCCAGGTAACTCAGAGGACAGTGTCTTCAGAGGAGAGCGGGTAGTAAAGGAACTTGATCCAAATAATGTATTCATTTGTCTAGCATTTATTGATGCCACTGTATGCATGGTCTATTGTAAACACTGATGATAGAACAATGAACCCAACATGGATTCTGCTTGAAAAGTCAGGGCAGTCATCTTCAAATATTTTAAAACTGTAGAATCTTTTGTTCAAAGGAAACCTTACAGAGAAGCCCAACAGTAAAGGAAAAGCAAAGCTCTAGGTGGCTTCTGATGGGCTCTTCTGAACTCTAGGGATGCATGGAGTGCAGTGGATTGTGCTGTGCTGCCGAGCAGGAATGACCCAGGGGCAGGGGACCCAGGAGTTGTCTTCCAACATGTGATGTAGGTCTTGGGGAAGAAGGGTCTGACCTATCCATGGTGGTTCCACATAGTCAAGAGTCTGTTATGAAATGACAGAAAACCAACCCGAACCTCTAAATCACCAAACTGAAGAAAGAACAGGGAAATGGATGGCCTTCACGAACAGCTGGAACCAGGGATTCGAAGCTCCCCGATCTTGGTCCCGTCTCTTCCTCCTCTTCCTCTTCTCTCTCTTCTCCCCAGGCACTTCTAAGGAAGTCCCCATCCACAGGCCTGGCTGCAGTGAGTGGCCATGTGCCATGCCCTGAGGCAACACCCACTGACATCCCTGATGAGACCATCCTGGTTCCCTGACTTAAGGGTAGTCAACCAGTCTGGAGGGAGAAGGCAATGGCACCCCACTCCAGTACTCTTGCCTGGAAAATCCCATGGATGGAGGAGCCTGGTAGGCTGCAGTCCATGGGGTCGCAAAGAGTCAGACACGACTGGGCGACTTCACTTTGACTTTTCACTTTCATGCATTGGAGAAGGAAATGGCAACCCACTCCAGTGTTCTTGCCTGGAGAATCCCAGGGACGAGGGAGCCTGGTGGGCTGCCGTCTATGGGGTCACACAGAGTTGGACACGACTGAAGCGACTTAGCAGTAGCAGCAACCAGTCTGGAGGCTGGTCAGGGCCTGTAACTTAGGCTTGGATTACAAAGAAGAGCTGGGAGCCAAGGGACACAGAGAAGTTGCCCATTCGCTCTGGAGAAGAGAGAAAAATTTATGTAGATTTGGCATCTGAGATGGCCATTATGGGTTGGATGACCAAATGTATCAGTTCATCCTGGGGAATCCCAGTGTGCCTCAGGTCAATTATGACTAGGGCCTCTCTTCACTTTCATAGGTACTCTGGTTTGGATGTGTTACGCGAGTGTATGTTCCTCGATTCTTTGTCTCATCACAACAAAGATTTGGAGTGACAGATGAAACACTATTCAGTCACTCGAATTATGGACCATATTAGGTGGTGGAGTGGGAGATGAAAAAGGATGAGAGAGAAGACGGGATCAGACCTGGAAGAGCATTGCAGGCCAGGCAGAAGAGTTTGGATTTTTATCCTGAAGACAATGGGGACTTTTAACATGGAACGTACAAGATCAACTTTTGCCGTTACAAAGATCACTCTGATAAAGTGTGGGCAGCAGATGAGAGACAGGCTGAAGAGCTGAAGGTGATCAGCTGACTGAACACTCCAGGTAAGAGGCAGGGTGGTGTGAATTAAACAAGTGACTGTAGAGATGAGAAAAGCAGCTGTATTCAAGGGATATCCAGGAGGAAGATTTGAAAGGATTTGGGAGACTGATTAAATTTGGGGATGAGGGAGAGAAAGGTGTTAAGGGTGAATTTTTCTGTATTTCACCAGTAAACGGCTGCTGGTGGCAGAAATAGTGAGTGTGGCTTTGAATGTGCTGGTTTTGAAGGTCATCAGAGTGGTCACTGAGTGATCAGGGTGTAATTAGGGAGGTGCTGGATGGGAAGTGGTTGTTGGGGGTGGTGGGGGGCAGGGAGCTTCATTTGCGGGAGTGGAGGGAGCCACAGAGAGGATGGGCAGGCTGAGGAGCAGGAGGTGGGAAGGAGGACAGGTGAGGCTCACACCCAGAGCTATCTGCTCTGTGTCTCATGCTTTGCTTGGCATTCTGCTCATTTTTCTTCTCACCATTCCCCACCACAGACTGTATACTCTGTTTGAGGCCTGGCACCTTTTTAAACCTTGAATCATCTCCCACGGTGCCTTTGTGTAGCAGCTTGTTTGTATATATTTGGTACTACATGATGGAAAAAAAAATTTTAAAGCCCCGTAAGATCGACCACCAGATCTCTGATGACCTTGGGAGAGTGTTTCCCATGGTCTGTTGGGGCAGATGTCAGACTCCAGTAGTACATGGAACGGGGGATGGAGGAAAAGCAAACCAGGAACTGAAGCCACGATCCGGGCTGCCTCACTTCCCACTAGCCCATCTTCTCCTTCATTTGGAAGGCAGTGTCTTTGAAAGAACGGCTTGAGATACTTAGTCACTGGGAGCATTGAATGCAAATGAGGGAATTAGCATGTCTGGTATGTCTTCCCTTTAAGTCCAATGCCCCTAGAAAAATGACAGTAACAGGAAGAACTGTACTGTGTTTGAATCCTAGCTTTGTGCTTGGGAAGGGCACCAATTTAGATAGCTTAAAATAATTGGGAATTTGAAATCAGATCAGATTTCAGATTGGAACCAATATCTGACTCTGATTTTTACCTATCTAATAGTTTTGGAAACTTTGTAAAATATCAACATTTCTGAATCTTGATTTGCTCAACAGAAATGTGGGGATATTAATGACTGTCTCTCAGGCTGCAGATCAGATTCAATGGGTGGGGGAAACTGAAACTCATAGAGGTTTTATATAACATTCCCAAGTTATTTCACTAGTAAGTGATGGTGCTGGGATTCCAACCGAGGGCTCACAAATTGTGATGCTTTTGTACTGATACTTTCTAGTGTACTCTGCTGCCTGGCACATGACCTCAGCTCTTCTTTGTATGGAAGCAAGTCATAAATAACTAGATAAATGCCTGGACCAAGAATATGCAAAGTTCCCTTCCCTACTCTCATTGTCCTTGGGATCTTAAGAAACCACCCTCAACTCCATGCTATTGCTGAAGCTTCTCATTAAATGGGGGGAAAAAGGTATGACCTACTGCACAGTCTAATTGTAAGGGTCACACTTGTTAATGTCAGCAAAGGTACCCAAAGGAGTATTCACATAATAGGTGTGAATTAAATGGTAACTAAAGCTGATTCCAACTTTGAGACTGGAGCTAACTTTTCCAACAAGCTTTACTGGTAGTGACAATAATTGTAGTGATAGAGGCAGTTGTAGTCAGAGCAGCATTAGGTAATATTTGTAGAATACTGGGAAATCTTCAAATGCCAGAAAATAACTCTCATTTAAATTCCCAACAACTCTCTAACAGATATCATTATTTATTACTATTTTTACAGATTAAGGTAGAAAGGCATAAAGAAAGAGGATAAGTCACTTCCCCAAAGTCATTTAGCCTTATGTGGCAGAGTAGAGGTCAAGTCCCAGGCTCAGGGTTTTAGTGAAGACTCCACTTCCATTGAATGCCAACACATGGACCCCAAAATTTGGTTGGAGTTTATTCCCATGAGGGTTCTGTAAGCTAAGAAGAAAATAAAAATGTTCTTTCCAGGAAGCACCATGACTGGAGAAGATGCAGACCCAACTGGCTCTCTGGCTTAGCTTCTGGGAGCTGACCCTGGGCTTTCGAGGACAGTGCCAGCAGCTGGGACAGAGGTGAGGTCACTGTCACCAAGCCATTATCTCTCAAGAACTCCCCAGCCCCATCCCAAGCTTACACGGCCCCCTGACCTCCCAGCCCTTATTGCTGAGGCAAAGGGGAAGGAGAGAGAGAGAGACCTGGGCTAAAGGCTGGTGGGAGACGCAGTCAGAAGGGAGAGAAGTAGAGCAACAAAACCCGCCGAGGGGGCCTGGCAGGGAGGCTGTCAGCCTGTTCATCTGTATGCTCGGGGGTGAGGCTGTGGCGGAAGGCACCACCCAGGCAGTCATTTGGACAAATGCATCTGTCAAACCCTGCAGGCACCGGTTCTGGCTTTCAGGGGCTCTGATCCCATTCCCTGCTGGCCCTTGTCCTCTGCCCCCACAGTGAGATTGGCCTGTGTGTGTGTGGTGTGTGATGGTCCCACATTAAAGGGGCAGGAAGACGGAAGCCCTGGTGTCCATCTGCAGCAGGAGCTCAGCCCAGGACTGTGTCCTCTCTCTCTCTCCCTGTAGCTGCTCTGAAGTCCTCTCCCCCAGACTGCTGGCAAAGCTGCAGAGCTTCTGACTCAGTGACATTTTATAGGATCACTGTGTTCTTTCTTCAGAGCCATTTGAGATGGAAGTGGGAACAGGGAGCCCACTATCTCAGAGGACAGGACCAAGGATGGTGCTCCCCAAGTGACAGAGGGCTGCAGGGGGTCAGAGCAGTGGGGGAGTGATGGGAGGAGCCAACACCCTTGTGTTCCAGCCTGGCATCAGCTACTATCACGTGTTGTCTTTTCTTTTAACCCCCTCAATAATACCAGGACGTGGGTAAAATTACCCCCATTTACAGGGAGAGGAAGTTGAAGCTGAGAGAGAGAAAAGTGGTTTACCTAAGGTCATTCAGTGACTAGGAGGCCTCAATAATCTTTAACACCAGTCTTTTCTAATTCTCCATGTTGACTCTTCCTGTATGCCTTGCAGCCCCCAAGCTTTCCCACGAACCAGAGTTCCCAGGACACATCACTGGTTTATAAGGCAGTATCAAATGGCATGAACTTAGTGGGGCTTACACATGTATGGTGGTCATCATGCCTGTCTTCTGGTACAGACTCTAAATCTAGGCTCTGTCAGAAATTTTCCTGGAAAGATGCATGCATATCAGGCTGAATTGGCCGCCTCCATGCCTATGGGCATGGATGAGTCTTACACACATAATCAGACAGACACACACCTACCAAAGCATCTTGGAGCTGGAAAAGAATTGGTTGGTCATTTAATCCAAATCCCTGACTCATCAGAGTTCTAGCCACTAGACATTTTCTAGTCTGTGCTTGGAGGTTTATAGGATGCTAGAATAGTAACAAGTGGGGTGTGGCCCCAACAGTGCACAGGCTTACCCTGTGAACCCCCAGACTATATGGTGTCGTGGTCACGAAGTGGTTTGGTTTGGGTAAGGGTGGTGACAGTGCTGGTGATCCTGATGGCAGTGGCGGGGATGATGGTGACAACAGCAGTAGAGGAGGCGGTGGCTTGCTGGTGACAATGACGGTGGTAGTGATGGTGGGGGTAGAGGAGGGGCAAATGGTACCGATGGTGGCAGAGGAAGTGGTGGTGGTGGCTGGAGGTGAGTGCTGGTGGAGGTGATAGGGTGGCGGGAGTAGCAGTCACGGTAGCTAAAGGTGGAGGGGAGCCGATTTCAGAGGAGGAGGCAGGAATGAAGGTAGAAGTAGTGGTAGCCTCCTAGGGATGGCGGTTTACCCTCCAAGTTTAGGGTAAGTTGAACTTCTCAAAGTATGAGGAGCCAGCGCCCACAGGGGAGGCTCCAGGCCCATCACTGGTAGAGGGTACATTTCTTCCCAGAACACCAAACCCCTATCCACATGGTCTCAGGGTGGCCCACTGCCATGAGAAAAAGGAAAAGGCCATAGCTCCCTCCTGGCCTGTCCAGTCCAGGGTGCCTCTTGGCTCTGGTGGCCACCCAGGCCAGAATTCTGCCAGACACAGCCAGTGTCCACCATTTCTAGGTGACGAGGTCGCAGGGCCCTGAGGCCCCACATTAATTTTCGAAGCTTTGATAGAAATGGTTTTGACAGAAACATTGCAGGTCCACAAAATGTAGCACATTTTCTCTGATAGGTGAACACCTCCCCCCAACCCCAACATACACACTTACACAGTTTCTACAGAAGTTCATGCTATTTGTTTTTAAAAACCAGCGTGCACAGAATGGAGCATGTACTTAACATGCCGCGTGCCCACCCCCACCATCCTGATCTAGACTGCTTCGTGGTGCTGGCAGCCCTGCTGCTGACCCAGCCACTGAGGCGCCACTCCAGAGGAAAATCGATGTGTTGTTTGCCTCTCTGAAATGAGAGCACGCCCCATGAAGAGTCGCAAAGAGAGGCCTTGACAGCAGCTCTCATGGTCCCCCAGTCAACACTGGGCTTCCCTTCTGATGAGTCTGAGCAGCCCTCTCACCTGGAATACTTGTAGAGGAAACCTCTACTCTGCACTACCTATATTAACTAGTATGACACGTAGGCTTCCCTTGGTGAGTAGCCATTTTCAAGGCTGTTTTAGGGTAGCCTCTGACCCAGAATGACTCCTGTCATTTATTATCCTCCACAGAACCCTTTCCCCACAGAAGTGTGTGCAGCTCACACTCCATGCATTCCTCTATCCATTACCTCACTGCTCCTAGCAGTAACTCCCACATCAAAGATTCACAAAAGTATCTGCCTTTGATATGGCCCCCTTACTTCCTTGCATGGGGTTAGTGATAATTTCTGGAGCAAGAAGATAGAAGAGCATGCAAGTATCATTCCTTCTTGGTGCCTGGTTCTTGAGAGGTACTCAGAAAATGAGCATTTAATGAAGGGAATGAGGGCTGGGGTTCCAGATATGAAATCTCTTTAGTTTTATTAAGGCCCTATTAACTGCAGTGCAGGGAAAGAGTCAGGAAGCAAAGGGCCCAACTCGACACTGACAGACCATGAATATAGCTTCTTAGAACCATAGGCTATAAAGCCTCTATCTGGACAGGTTTGCATAAGATAGTGGCATGTGTTGGTATCTAGAAGTTCCCCCAGATACTATTTTAAGGGTTTCTTCTGTATTCTAGTTGCCTCCACAAGGACGGGGTCAGCCCTTGGCAGCTGCAGCCCCTTGAAACTCTGGACAGTGACTCAGAGATTAGCCATAAACAGAATGTCATCTGTGGCATGAGGCCCGGGCTCTGTGTATATCTGGCAGCAGTGTACCTGCAACCCCATCCTGCTCTCAGTCTTGGTATGAGGAGCGTGCTGCATGCTCAGTCACTCAGTTGTGTCTGACTCTGTGATCCCATGGACTGTAGCCCACTCGGCTCTCTATCCGTGGGATTTTCCAGGCTAGAATACAGGAGTAGGTTGCCATTTCCTCTCCTACTCCACTCAATATAAGGAAAGGCCCCTAAATTCTAGCAAACCACAGAAGCAAAGGCCAGTTTTAAGGAAACTGCCACTTCCTATGATAAAATATAGGAAGTGCCACTAGACATGGAACAACAGACTGGTTCCAAACAGGAAAAGGAGAACGTCAAGGCTGTGTATTGTCACCCTGCTTATTTAACTTCTATGCAGAGTACATCATGAGAAACGCTGGGCTGGAAGAAGCACAAGCTGGAATCAAAATTGCCAGGAGAAATATCAATAACCTCAGATATGCAGATGACACCACCCTTATGGCAGAAAGTGAAGAAGAACTAAAGAGCCTCTTGATGAAAGTAAAAGAGGAGAGTGAAAAAGTTGGCTTAAAGCTCAACATTCAGAAAACGAAGATCATGGTATCTGGTCCCAACACTTCATGGCAAATAGATGGGAAAACAGTGGAAATGGTGGCTGACTTTATTTTTGGGGGGTCCAAAATCACTGCAGATGGTGATTGCAGCCATGAAATTAAAAGACAATTGCTCCTCGAAAGAAAAGTTATGACCAATCTAGACAGCATATTAAAAAGCAGAGACATTACATCAACAAAGGTCCTTCTAGTCAAGGCTATGGTTTTTCCAGTGGTCATGTATGGATGTGAGAGTTGGACTATAAAGAAAGCTGAGTGCCAAAGAATTGATGCTTTTGAACTGTGGTGTTGGAGAAGACTCTTGAAAGTCCCTTGGACAGCAAGGAGATTCAACCAGTCCACCCTAAAGGAAATCAGTCCTGAATATTCATTGGAAGGACTGATGTTGAAGCTGAAACTCTAATACTTTGGCCACCTGATGTGAAGAACTGACTCATTTGAAAAGACCCTGATGTTGGGAAAGATTGAAGGCAGGAGGAGAAGGGGATGGCTGAGGATAAGATGGTTGGATGGCATCATTGACTCAATGGACATGAGTTTGGGTAAACTCTGGGAGTTGGTGATGGACAGGGAGGCCTGGTGTGCTGTAGTCCATGGGGTCTCAAAGAGTTGGACAGGACTGACAACTGAACTGAACTGAACTGAACCGCTCAGCCAGTTTCCCACTTTCTCTTATAACTTCTTTTAGCAATTCCCAACTACGTCTTGGCAGCTCATTTCTTCTATTCCGTTTCCATGTCACTCTCAGATTGGGCACACCACTGACTCTTTCCTGAGCCACAGTATTGGTAGTACAGTAAGTCCCCTACATACTTGTTTGTAAATCCAACAGAGTTATCCTAGTTACCCAACTAACAGAATATATAGTACTGTACTATAATAGGCTTATAGTATTTTTACACAAAGAATACATAACAACAAACAAAAAATAAAACATTTTTAATCTTACAGCACAGTACCTTGCAAAGTACAGTAGCATAGTACAACATCTGGCATGCAGGGGCATGTTCACATCTTTGAAAGTTCACAACTTGAAGGTTCGTATGTAGGGAGCTAGCTCACTGTACTCCATCCTGATGATGTCCTGTGGAACAGCTTCTGGCATTTCCAGGCCCCAGGACTCTTCCTGTCCAGATGTGACTCCTTGGGCTGCACTCCCAGCCATCACGTCCAGACGGGACCAACCATGAAACCTTTGAAAGACTCTGGTTGTAACCAGAGGAGACTGTCCCCAGGGAAAATGAGCCCATGAGACACCCCCTTGGCAGTATTGGAGAGCTGCATGAGCCTTCAGTTGAGCCTTCATCATTTCAACAGTATGACAGCATTGAGTGGCAAACTGCCCCAGCTTGGGCAGGAAGCAAGTCTGGGCACTGCCAGCATAGTAAACAGTTTGATCTCTCTAAATAAGGCCCGTCTGTGTGGAGTGGACCAGAGACGACAGAATCTCCTGGGGCTCTGAGAGCCAGATGCCTTTCAACGGGTTTTGCCATTGATCTTAATAAATACAAGGAGGCAGCAACTGGCATGATATATTCAAAACAATCCTTGCCTGAGAGGCTTGTGCTCAGAAACCCTTACTCGTTCAAATCAATTCAGCAAATACTTACAAGGCATCTCCCTGAGCCAGTCACTGTACTAGGCCCTGGAAGGACAAAGACGAGTAAGACTGCCACTGTCCTGGAGAGGCTAAGAGCCAGACAGTGGTGAGGAGTAGGGCAGGTGGGGGCTAAGAGGGTAAAGAAAAACGTATTATAGGTTCTAACAAAAGGGCACAAACAGGGGATAAGCGGTATACTAGGTGGGGGGTGGTCACTTCTCCTGGGAGTAAGAGGTCAGGAAAGTCTTCACAGGGGAAATGACTCAGATATCATTTCACTGAATATCTATTGACTGTTAGCTGGCAACAATTTCTGTACTAGAGGATTTCACAGGCATTATCTCATTTATGCTTCACCAAACCCCTGTGAAGTAGATATTATTATCCCTGTGATGTTCAAAGATGAGGAAACATAAGTCCAAAGGTCACATGGCTAATGAATGATTCTTTGGTAGAATTAGAGCCCTCAGTCTGATCACCCAAATAACAGAGGTCCTAACTTTGGGGTTCTCTTGTGCTCATACACATGAGCCTTAGCCTAGCATTTTTATAAGTAGATGCCCAGATATTGTCTCATCATTCTGCTACCAGGAGAATTCATGCAATGAAACCCACAAACAGAGAAGCTAAGGTGAACCTCCCTTCCTCACGTCCCCACTTCCTTCCTCATTATCTCTCTCAGTTTTAGAGGCCTTAAACTTGACCCCACACACACACAAATTAAAAAAAAAAAATTCTTTGCCTCCAGAAGCCACTGTGCTTCTGTTTCATCATATTTGCCTTAAAGTTGAAAAAAGCCTACTGCCAAGGACACTGGAGTAGGGTGGGCTGTGGGCTGAGAAGGGAAGGATAATGGTGGAGAGGGGAGGAAATCCTTCCAGGGCTGCAAGGACCTAATGCCACGGAACAAGAAGAGAGAGTGAGTGTGGAGGCAGAGACGTAAGCAAATGGGGAGAAGAAGATACGGAAGGTGAAAAGAAGATGGTCCACTAACCCAGAGAAGAGAGACAGGGAGAGCCATGCTGCTGCTGCTGCTAAGTCGCTTCAGTCGTGTCTGACTCTGTGCGACCCCAGAGACAGCAGCCCACCAGGCTCCCCCGTCCCTGGGATTCTCCAAGCAAGAACACTGGAGTGGGTTGCCATTTCCTTCTCCAATGCGTGAAAGTGAAAAGTGAAAGTGAAGTCCCTCAGTTGTGTCCGATTCTTTGCAACCCCATGGATTGCAGCCTACCAGGTTCCTCTGCCCATGGAATTTTCCAGGCAAGAGTACTGGAGTGGGGTGCCATTGCCTTCTCCGAGGAAAAGCCATAGCCAGGCTCAAAGAGGACCAACAAAGATGTTTTCACATTTCAGTCAATCCTGGTTACTCCTGCCTTGATCCTTGTGTCCCAGATTGGAAGTCTCTTTGGGGGGATACTGTGATGGCCCCTAAAAGTCCAGATTCAAGTTTTGGAAGTACTGGTTGCTGAGAGAAGGGACTCAGCAAACCTGGTTTCACCCAGACCTCAGGCTCTCCATCAATAGAGGAGAGGAGCAAAGATTAGCCCAGGTCATCTTTCCAGCTCTGACATGCCAAGACATCAGGGACAGCCATCCCCTGAATTTGGTTTCTCTGGATTTGGTTGGATAGAGAGGACACAAAGAGCCTGGGAACTTGAGTCAGCACTGTAGAACCATGTGAAGAAGTGGCAGATTTACAACAGAATCAATAAACAAGTTGCTACCTAAGGAAGGCAGTCTTAGGCCTGCTCTCATCCATATAGTTTTCCCCAAATCCTGTTGTTTTCATACCATATTTCCCTTCCCCCATGCAGAGTCAGCTTTAACTGAACAGTTACAAACTAAAGAGGTTGTGAGTGCCAGACCCTAGCCCAGGGCGGTAGAAGACAGAATGATGTCCCCTGGATGTCAGGTCCAATCTCTGGCACTATTGAGGTTACCGTATTTGGAAGAAGGGGCTTTGCAGGTGTGTTTAAGTTAAATGTTTTGAGGTGAGATGATATTCTGGGTTATTCAGGTGTGCCCTAAATGCAGTTGTATGTCTCTTTCTAAGTGGGAAGCGGGAGATTTGACACAGACAGAGAAGACCATTTGAATAACAGTGGCCTTTAAGAATGGGCTTCTCTGGTGGCTCAGTTGGTAAAGAATCTGCCCATAATGCAGGAGACCCTGGGTGGGAAGATCCCCTAGGCGTAAGTGATGCAGCCACAAGCCAAGAAATGCCAGAGGCTGGAAGAGGTAAGGATTAGATACTTCCCTAGAGCCCCCAGATGGAAAACAGCCCTGTGACACATTGATTACAGGAGATGCAAGAGACACGGGTTCGATCCCTGGGTGGCGAAGATCCCCTGGAGGAGGAAATGGCAACCCATTCCAGTATTCTTGCCTGGAGAACCCCCATGGACAGAGGAGCCTGACGGCTATAGTCCGTAGGGTTTCTAAGAGTTGGACATGGCTGAAGCGACTTAGCATGCATGCACAGAGTGCTTTCAGGCTTCTGGCCTCCAAAACTGTGAGAGGATACATTTCTATTGTTCTTAAGGCACTAAGTTTACAGTGATTTGTTACAGCAGCTATAGATAGTGAATACGCCCAGCCTCATCCTACCCCTGACTCATGCCTGCATATTCTGCACACATGTCCTGCAGCCTGAATATGTCATGGGCTTGCTGTGTCCTTTGCGATGATGGGGTCATCTAGACTCTCTGGATGAGCTGTAATGAGAAAACCATGGACGGACCTGGAGGTGTGGAGAGGACCTGAACTGGAGATCCAGTTCATTCCTTTTTTGTGGTGGGCAGAAGACTTAACCTTTCCAAGCTGATTTTCTCATAAGATGGGACTGGTAATCCTTCACTATCTTACTGCTGTCGTGTTAGGACCACATAATATGATGGACTTAAAGGCAGTTTGCTGCCTTTTCAGCTCCATGTACACATTATTTTTCCTGAAATCCTGCTTTCTGGGCACAATCCTGGGCAGACCCCTTGTGAAGTGCAAGTAAGAGTCAAGTTGGGAGAATCTGCCATGACTCTTGATAGCCCTGACATTTCTCTGATTCTGTGAGCAGGGAGCAGTGGCACAAGGTATGAATGATTCTCAGTTCAGTTCAGTTGCTCAGTTGTGTCCAACTCTTTGCAACCCCATGAATCACAGCACACCAGGCCTCCCTGTCCATCACCAACTCCTGAAGTTCACTCAGACTCACGTCCATCGAGTCAGTGATGCCATCCAGCCATCTCATCCTCTGTCGTCCCTTTCTCCTCCTTGCCCCAATCCCTCCCAGCATCAGAGTCTTTTCCAATGAGTCAACTCTTCGGGAGGGTCTATATCCGTGAACCCTTTCCCAGCCCACCTAAACTGCAGTCACTATGTACTTTATCCACAGATTGATCAAGATCATAAACATCCTAGATGTGTTCAGGACCTCAGCATCACCAAGGTGAAAGGACCTGGTGTGAATCTGATAGCTTGTTGACAATGTCTTATTTGCTTTGTGTCTCCAGCAGCTAGCATGGAAGCCCAATAAATGTTTATTGGATGAATGAAGGGATGGATGGATATATGAATGAACGAACAATGAATTAGTGGATGAAAAGAAATGAGCCCTGAACATCCACAAAACCTCATAACTCACAACCTATCCTCAAGTATCAGTCGCTCAGTCTGGGTTTTACCTTAACTTCTCCAGTCGCACACTATCTACCTGATCCCTCTTCTGAGCTTAGTTGGAATAAATTCTTTCAGGGCTCCATCAAAGGATCACTTCCAATACCATTAAGCACTGCCCATGGTCCCCCCTTGAATATACTGGTTACCTGGAATCACCATCCATATGATTTCCAGGACTGCACTGAACCCCAGGGGTGCAGCAGCACCAGCTAGCCTTGTCTGAGGACAGAACCCTGTCTGTTCTGTATTATGTCAGATGGTCAGGCTGCACCTCAGGATCAGCAGCAGCAGAATTAGAGTCCCCCAACTTCCATCCCATCATGTCTTACTTCCTTACCCCTTTCACCTGGGATGCTAGGGTCCAAGCATGGTTACCCCAGATTCTATTAGAGACATACTTAGGAGAAGAAGAAGGACCAAAAATTTCTATAGATCCAATTGAATTTTTAGAAGCCTAGTTTACTTTCTTTTGCATTGTTATATAGCATATATTCATTGTATAGAGCTCTGAAAGTACATAAAAACATAAATTATTAGATAAAATCATCACTAGATAGCACAAACAAATGGAAAGATTTCTGGCTCATAGACTGGAAGAATTAATATTGTTAAAATGGCCATACTACTCAAAGCAATCTACAGATTCAGTGCAATCCCTATCAAAATACCAATGGCATTTTTCACAGAAATGGAAGCAAATAATCCTAAAATTTGTGTGAAACTGCAAAAGATCCTGGATAGCCAAAACAATCTTAGAGAAGAACAAAACTGGAGGTATTATCCTCCCTAATTTCAAACTGTACTGTAAAGTTACAGTAATGAAAATGGTGCGGCACTGGCACAGAACAGACACGTGGATCAATGGAACAGAAAGGCGAGCCCAGAAATAAGCCCACACTTCAGTGGTCAATTAACTTACGACAAAGGGGACAGAATATACAGGGGGGAAAAGACAGTCTCCTCAATAAATGCGGTTGGGGAAACTGGACCACTTTCTTACACCATACAAAAAATTAAACTCAAAATGGACTTAGACTTAAATTTGAGACCTAAAACCATAAAACTTCTAGAAGAAACATAAGCAATATGCTCTTTGACATCAGTCTTAGCAATACATTTTTGGATTTGTCTCCTCAGGCAAGGGCAACAAAAGCAAAAATAAACAAATGGTACTACATCAAGCTAGAAAGCTTTTGCACAGTGAAGGAAACCATCAACAAAATGAAAAGGCCATCTACTGAATGGGAAAAAAAATATTTACAAATGATATACTCGATAAGGGGTTAATATCCAAAGGATACACACATGTCAGTAAAAAAGAAACAATTCAATTAAAAATGGGCAGAGGACCCGAATTGACATTTTCCCAGAGAAGATATACAGATGGCCAATAGGCACATGAAAAGATGCTCAACATCATCAGTCATCAGGGAAATACAAATCAGAACCACAGTGGGATATTACTTCACAACTATCAGAATGGATATTACTTCACAACTATCAGAATGGCTATTACCCCAAACCAATAAATGACAAGTGTTTGTGAGGATGTAGAGAAAAGGGGACCTTTGTGCACTGTTAGTGGAGATGTAAATTGGCACGGCCACTTTGGAACACAGTATAGAGTTTCCTCAAAAAATTAAACAGGACTACCATATAATCTAGCAATTCCACTTCTGGGTACCCACCCAAAGAAAATAAAAACATGCATTTGAAGAGAATATGTACCCCTATGTTCATTACAGCATTATTCACAACTGTCAAGCTATGGAAGCAACCCAAGTGTCCATTGATAGATGAATGGATAAAGAGGCATATTATATATATATATTATGTATATGTATGTATATATATATGAAAAAGAATGAAGTCTTGCCATTTGTAACAACATGAATGGACCTAGAGGGTCTTATCTAAGTGAAATAAGCCAGACATAGAAAGAAAATACTAAATGAATTAACTTATATGTGGAATCTGAAAAACAAAACAAATAACTACAACAGAGCAGAAACAGATTCACAGATACAGAGAACAAACAAGTGGTTGCCAGAGGGGAGGGGAGTGATGGAGGAGTGAAACAGATGAGTGAGATGAAGAGGCACACACTTCCAGTTATGAAATAAATGAGTCATAGGGATAAAATGTACAGTGTGGGTAATATAGTCAGTGATATCATAATAAATTTGTATGGTTACAGACGGTAACTAGATGTATCATGATCATTTTGCGATATGTAGAAATATTGAATCACTATGTTGTGGATCTGAAACAAATGTAATATATTGTATGTCAGCTATATTTCAACAAAAAAGAAAAGAAAAGGTCATCGTAATTTTACTGTCTAGGGTCAATGACTATTAACATTTTGGTATATTTCCTTTCCAGTAATATTTCTATAATTTTTACAAAATTGAGATTATAGAATATATACAATTTAAATTTTGCCTTCTAAATGTAACATTTAGCATAAACCATCTATATCATAAAATGCTCCATAAATATCATCATTATATATTAGATGTATTAGTTGCTGCATGCTGCTGCTACTGCTGCTAAGTCGCTTCAGTCATGTCTGACTCTGTGCAACTCCATAGACGGCAGCCCACCAGGCTCTCTGTCCCTGGGATTCTCCAGGCAGGAATATTGGAGTGGGTTGCCATTTCCTTCTCCAATGCATGAAAGTGAAAAGTGAAAGTGAAGTCGCTCAGTCGTGTCCAACTCTTTGAGTTGGATTGTAGCCTACTAGGCCCTTCCATTCGTGGGATTTTCCAGGCAAGAGTACTGGAGTGGGTTGCCATATCCTTCTCCAAGTTGCTGCATACTATTTTTCAATTTAATATTAACAGTGATTTTTAGACATAATTTTCAGTAAGCTCTCCCTTAGTACTCCAACCAAGGAGCACTATATTCTTTTTTCCCTATACAATCCATTTGCAGAACTCTGAGCTAAGAAGAATTCATTCATTCCAAAACAACAATGAGCAATGAAGAATGTAGGCTTGTGATGAAGATTTGATAGGAAAGATAGAAGAAAGGTGTTTTTCTGGAACTCTCTTGCTTTTTTGATGATCCAACGGATGTTGGCAATTTGATCTCTGGTTCCTCTGCCTTTTCTAAATCCAGCTTGAACATCTGGAAGTTCATGGTTCATGTACTGTTGAAGCCTGGCTTGGAGAATTTTGAGCATTACTTTACCAGCATGTGAGATGAGTGCAATTGTGCAGTAGTTTGAGCATTCTTTGGCATTGCCTTTCTTTGGGATTGGAATGAAAACTGACCTTTTCCAGTCCTGTGGCCACTGCTGAGTTTTCCAAATTTGTTGGCATATTGAGTGCAGCACTTTCACAGCATTATCTTTTAGGATTTGAAATAGCTCCACTGGAATTCCATCACCTCCACTAGCTTTGTCCGTAGTGATGCTTCCTAAGGCCCACTTGGCTTCACATTCCAGGATGTCTGGCTCCAAGTGAGTGATCACACCACTGTGATTACTGTCATTACAGCATGAGAGGTCCTGGCTTCACAGACTTACCCTCATCTTAGGAAACAGACTTCACAGATTTCCACTCATTAGGAAAACAAAGGGTCTTTGAATACCTGGACCCAGGTACCTTCTGTAGAAAGAATTTAATGACAATCACTTGATAATTGACTAGGCCTTAACAATAACAAATCCATCCTCCTATCCCCACTGACCTCATTTATCATCATCAAGTATTTCTTCCAGACACATAAAATGCCTTCCCTAAGAGTAAATGACTTTCTCAATTTCATTAATCTGGTGTATAATAAAATCTCCTTAATTTGTTTTTCATTGGATCAACTCTTTATTAGGGTCTGAATAAGAAAAACTTGTTTTAAGAAAGTGAAAAACTGTGCGTACAAATATGAAACGTGTATATGTGAATTCCACAGATACCCAGAAAATGGTCATATCTACCAACTCTAATCAAGGGATGTTTGGTTAGGGGGAGAAGGGAACAGTGATAATTTAAATAAAATCTATCCAGTAGAAAGCAAGCATTGGACAAGTGAAGAAGTCTAAAACTGAGGTCCAGGAAGTTGTATTTTGTTTTCTGGGAAGGTCACTGTCGCTGTCAACAGAAAACCTGTCTGTGCAAGGAGGGTCCTGCCTCGAATGCTGGGTCCAGGGGTGTGCAGCTCATTTCCGAAAACCACAGCAAGTTGGAGGGTGTTCAAAGGGAAGTACAATAACCATTTGAAGGGCTATAAGAAAAGCCTGAAAGAAGGAAACAGTGGCTCCTTGTTAAGCATCTGGAGGAAGTAAACAGAGCGGGGGTGATTCCCACTTTCAACCTGGCAAAGACGGCTCTGACTTGGTGAATCCTGAGAGACTCTAAATAACAGAAGATGCAGGGGATCCTAGAGAAGAAAGCTCCAAGGCAGAGATTGAAGCAACTCCCCCCTGCTCTATGAGCTGAGCAAAAGCACTGCCTCCTCACAGCTTTTGCTTGTGAACAAGAAAGTAAAGTGCACTACTGTGAGTGATGTAGCTAAAGAACCACTCTGAGGAGCACCCCCTTCTTGGAACCTGGGGACTCTGCAGAACTTGGAGGTGGTTCCTGCCCCTGCTCCACCCATTAAGTGTCCTCTCTGTTACCCGAGCCTCTCAGAGTGAGGAGCTGCAGATAAGAGTGGGCTGGGGTTGCAGGTTTGGGAGAAGGCAATGGCACCCCACTCCAGTACTCTTGCCTAGAAAATCCCATGGACAGAGGAGCCTGGTGGGCTGTAGTCCACGCAGTCGCTAAGAGTTGGACACGACTTCACTTTCACTTTCACTTTTATGCATTGGAGAAGGAAATGGCAACCCACTCCAGTGTTCTTGCCTGGAGAATCCCAGGGATGGGGGAGCCTAGTGGGCTGCCGTCTATGGGGTCACACAGAGTTGGACACGACTGAAGCAACTTAGCAGCAGCAGCAGCAGCAGGGTTGCAGGTTTAGCACAATCTCTCCCACCAAACACACACCCATATACACAAATCCAGGATCTCCAGTTAAATTTGAATTTCAGACAAGTAAATTTTTTGGTCTAAATATGTTCTAAATATTGCACGGCAATGCTAAGATGACAATGAAATTAATGACTGTCCAAGTTTCCTCTTAATAGAACAGAAAAAGAGGAAGTTAGAGAAATAGGGAACTGAGTTGTTGGAGAAGCAGTCTATGTGTTTGCATGTGTGTGTGTGTGAGAGAGAGAGAGATTAAACTGTCAGCATGGTCACTGGTTGAAGACAGATGCTTAGAGAATTCACAAGAAGATAAAAATGATTTTTAAAAGCCTAGGTTCTATGGTAAACATTAGACAAATCATTTATGTGAATTTTGCACCACTTCTTTTTTTTTGTAACGATCCTATGCTTTTTCCCCCTCATAAAGACCTTTTGAACTTATCACCATCAGAATTGATTTGAAAGCTTGCTGATGCTCTCCACAGAGCCTCAGCATGAAATCACACCTATTTGTTGGCAGAGGCTTTGACATCTGTGGATCCCTGATGAGGTCCAGCTGTCTTCTCTCCTGCCGTCATGAACTAACTGTGAAGCTACTTGAAAGTTTTTTCCCCAAGTTCCCTTTCCCTCACACCGTGCTCACATCACCATCACAGCCTCCTTATTGGTTGGAATTTGGTCTAGAAAAGTTTATCTACTACTTCCTGTACTCCCTGAGAGATAAAATAGTTAGCAAGGCAAATTCTGAATGTGTCAGATGCTCTGCTTTTAGCCAAGTGACGTTCCATGTATCTGAACAGTGTAAGTTCCCAGCTTACTCTGTTCTTCCAGGGGCAAGTTTTATGATCTGTATCAGAAACCCCACCCCACTCCCCATCTCCTCTCTCTGACCAGCTTCTATCATGCCTGTTCCCCTCTTGCTTCTTTGCCTGGCGTTCCTCTTGGGAGCATTGTCCATTTCTGGGTAGCCTAAACTTTCTTGACTTTCATCTCTGCTCTGGCCTGTTAGTGAGGGTATTTGCTTTATGGGACTTCCCTGGTAGCTCAGTGGTAAAGAATCCGCCTGCCAATGCAGGAGATATGGGTTCCATCCCTGTGTCAGGAAGATTTCCTGGAGGAGGAAATGGCAACCCACTCCAGCAGTTTTGCCTAGGAAATCCCATGGACAGAGGAGGCTGGTGGGCTGTAGTCCATGAGGTCGCAAAAGAGCCAGACACAACTTAGCCACTAAACAACAATAATGTGCTTTATGAATGACGTCTATCCTTTAGTTGTCCTATTTCAGCCCTGAGGCCCATATTTCTGTGACCCAGAGAGCCATAGCAGAGCATATGGGCTGTACCATGGATCATCTGTTTCACCTTGCTCAAGACACAGACATTTTGGATATCCTGGAGAATCCCAGGGATGGTGGAGCCTGGTGGGCTGCCATCTATGGGGTTGCACAGAGTTGGACATGACTGAAGCGACTTAGCAGCAATGAGACATACTGTCTTAGACACTGCAGGGAAGCATCCCAGGTTCTCTTACTCATCTTATGGTGGTGGTCTATTCAGGGTTCCTTTCCTTTTCCTGCTTCTGATGATAACAACTTCCCTGTTCTTCTGGAACTGCCTCTGCACATCCTCTCATGTCTCTGCTGAAACATCCTACCTTCTGGCCAAGGGGAGGTTCCATCAACCCCTGGATGAATCTTCCCAGGCAGTTTCATTCCATCTTTCTATCACAGAGACAAGCTCATGAGACAGCGCATGTGTCGATTTGGATCTGTCTTCCCCTGAGAGCACCTACAAGGTCATTAGTGGGCTGATATAGACCTGAATGGGCTTCCCTGGTAGCTCAATGGTAAAGAATCTGCCTGCAATGCCGCAGGAGACAGGTTCGATCCCTGGGTTAGGACGATCTCCTGGAGAAGGGCATGGCAACCCACTCCAGTATTCTTGTCTGAAGAATCCCATAGGCACGTTATAGTCCATATGGTTGCAAAGAGTTGAACATGACTGAAGTGACTTAGCACACATTGACCTGAATGGTGGGTAGCAATGATCCCCTCTCTTCCCCATCCGTAAAGGCAAGTAGAACTGAGTGATAGAGGGAAGGACAGATCTCGTGACATCATTTGAGTTCCTTCATCCAGTTATGACTATGGCCACCCCACTCCTGGATTTCCATGTTTTGCTTTAGCGGATTTGCGTTGGGCTTAACATTTGCAGCTAAAGAATCCTGAACAACACACACTTGGTATTTACCTTTCTCCCTGGACTTAATTGACGCTAAGTCCCAGCACATTTGCTCCCACAATTCTTGACATTGGTTCCATCTCTAGGCTGATCATCTCTATTGTAAACATAAAGGGAACAAGGCCGAAAGAGTACACAGCTAGTAAAGAGCTCTGTTGGAATCTCAATACAGATTTTGACTCCAAATCCAATAGTGGTTTTAAAATTTTCACTATGATTCACAGAAAAATTTTTTTACATATTCCAAAAATGCACACAGCCTGTGAAAGTGAACCATATGAAACTACAGATATTGGACCTTTTGATCTTAAAAATGGTAATTTCATATAGTTCAATCTCTATGTATAATGTAACAGAAACAAAAAATAATGAAACAAACTTACCTCTACTATGTATAATACACTGCATTACTTATATTTTTATCCTACTTTACTTCATATATTTTCTCTCTTTTATTTATTTATTTTTTTGTTTTTATTTTACTTTAAAATACTGTATTGGTTTTGCCATACATTGACATGAATCCACCATGGGTGTACATGCGTTCCCAAACATGAACCCCCTCCCACCTCCCTCCCCATAACATATCTCTGGGTTATCCCCGTGCACCAGCCCCAAGCATGCTGTATCCTGCATCGGACATAGACTGGCGATTCGATTCTTACATGATAGTATACATGTTTCAGTGCCATTCTCCCAAATCATCCCACCCTCTCCCTCTCCCACAGAGTCCAAAAGTCCGCTATACACATCTGTGTCTTTTTTGCTGTCTTGCATACAGGGTCATCATTGCCATCTTTCTGAATTCCTATTTTCTCTTTTAAATTGAAGCATAATTTATAATGCAGTGTTGTGTTAGTTTCAGGTGTACAACAAAGTGATTCAGTCAAATATATATATTTTTTATAAGACATTGAATATAGTTCCCTGTTCTATACAGTAGGTCCTTGTTGTTTATCAATTTTATACATAGTATATATATTTGGGCTTCCCTAGTGGCCCAGCGGTAAAGAATCTAACTGCAGTACATGAGACTCAGGTTTGATCCTTGGTTTGGAAAGATCCCCTGGAGGAGGAGATTTCAACCCACTCCAGCACTCTTGCCTAGGAAATCCTGTGGACAGAGGAATTTGGTAGGCTACATTTGGGGAGGGCTACCATGGGGTCGAAAGAGTTGGATATGACTTAGTGACTAAACTACCACCACCAGTGTATATGTGTTCATCTTAAACTCCTAATTTACATGTATATTCTTTTTCAGACTCTTTTTCGTTATAGTTTACAACAAGATATTGAATATAGTTCTCTGTGCTATACAGGAGGTCTTTGTTGGTTATCTGTTTTATATATAGTAGTGTGTGTGTCTGTTAATACCAAACTCCTGATTTATCCCTCCCTATCCTACTTTATCTGGTCACAACCCACTAAACTGATTTTATGACACCCTAATGAGGTGTGACATGAAGTTTGAGAAACTGTGACCTACACGAAACCATTCTGGTAACCATGCTTCTCTGGAATATTAATCCCACTCCCTTTAAATATCACTTTAAATCTCTCGGGTAAATTTTCTGACACAGTGGCCTTCTCACCACCATTTTGGTCAGAGCTCATTTGCCTGGATTATCTTTAGAAGCATCTAGAAGTTATCCTGAGTCACACCAGGATTACGGGACATGGCAAGTCCACCATCAGGATCGCTCTAGCTAAATTCCAGAATCAAACCTAGAAATTCTCATACTAAGTGAATAAACCAGACAGGGAAGGATAAATATCATGTGATATCACTTACATGTGGGATTCAAAAAAAAAATACAAGTGAACTTATATACAAAACAGAAACAGACCAACAGACATAGAAAACACTTACAGTTACCAAAGGGAAAAGAGGGGAAGGGATAAATTAGGAGTTTGGGATTAACATATGCACACTTCTATATATAAAATAGATAACCAACAAAGACCTGCTATATAGCATAGGGAACTCTAGTTAACATTTTGTAATAACCTATAAGATAAAAGAGGAGAAGGCAATGGCACCCCACTCCAGTACTCTTGCCTGGAAAATCCCATGGACAGAGAAGCCTGGTAGGCTGCAGTCCATGGGGTCACTAAGAGTCGGACACGACTGAGTGACTTCACTTTCACTTTTTACTTTCATGCATTGGAGAAGGAAATGGCACTTCACTCCAGTGTTCTTGCCTGGAGAATCCCAGGGACGGGGAGCCTGGTGGGCTGCCGTCCATGGGGTCGCACAGAGTCAGACATGACTGAAGCAACTTAGCAGCAGCAGCAGCAGCACAAGGTAAAAGAATCTGGAAAAAGGATATATACATATGTATAACTGAAACACTTTGCTGTATACCTGAAAGTAACACAATATTGAAAATCAACTATACTTCAATAAAAATGAATAAAATTTTAAAATAACAAATTCAAGAACTGCAGATGAGTGTATCAGTTTGGTTCAGTTGCTCAGTCATGTCTGACACTTTGTGACCCCATGGACTGCAGAACACCAGACCTCCCTGTCCATCACCAACTCACTCAATCTCATGTCCGTTGAGTCAGCGATGCCATTCAACCATCTCATCCTCTGTCATCCCCTTCTCCTCCTGCCCTCAATCTTTCCCAGCATCAGGGTCTTTTCAAATGAGTCAGCTGTTCACATCAGGTGGCCAAAGTATTGGAGCTTGCGCATCAGTCCTTCCAATGAATATTCAGGACTGATTTGCTTTAGGATGGACTGGTTGGATCTCCTTGCAATCCAAGGGACTCTCAAGAGTCTTCTCCAACACCATAGTTCAAAAGCATCAATTCTTTGGCACTCAGCTTTCTTTATAGTCCAATTCTCACATCCATACATGACTACTGGAAAAACCATAGCCTTGACTAGACAAACCTTTGTTAACAAAGTAATGCCTCTGCTTTTTAATATGCTGTCTAGGTTGGTCATAACTTTCTTTCCAAGGAGCAAGGGTCTTTTAATTTCATGGCTGCAGTTACCATCTGCAGTGATTTTGGAGCCCCGAAACATAAAGTATCCCACTATTTCCACTGTTTCCCCATCTATTTGCCAAGAAGTGATGGGACCAGATGATGCCATGATCTTCGTTTTCTGAACTTGAGTTTTAAGCCAGCTTTTTCACTCTCCTCTTTTACTTTCATCAAGAGGCTCTTTAGTTCTTCTTCGCTTTCTGCCATAAGGGTAATGTCATCTGCATATCTGCCACAATCTTGATCCCAGCTTGTACTTGATCCAGTCCAGCATTTCTCATGATGTACTCTGCATCTAAATTACATAAGTAGAGTGACAATATACAGCCGTGATGTACTCCTTTCCCAATTTGGAACCAGTCTGTTGTTCCATGTCCGGTTCTAACTGTTGCTTCTTGACCTGCATACATATTTCTCAGGAGGCAGGTTAGGTGGTCTGGTATTCCCATCTCTCTCAGAATTTTCCACAGTTTGTTGTGATCCACACAGTCAAAGGCTTTGGCATAGTCAATAAAGCTGAAATAGATGTGTTTTTGGAACTCTCTTGCTTTTTCAATGATCCACTGGATGTTGGCAATTTGATCTCTGGTTCCTCTGCCTTTTCTAAATCCAGCTTGAACATCTGGAAGTTCATGGTTCATGTACTGTTGAAGCCTGGCTTGGAGAATTTTGAGCATTGCTTTACCATCATGTGAGATGAGTACAACTGTGCATTAGTTTGAGCATTCTTTGGCACTGTCTTTCTTTGGGATTGGAATGAAAACTGACCTTTTCCAGTCCTGTAGCCAATGCTGAGTTTTCCAAATTTGTTGGCATATTGAGTGCAGCCCTTAACAGCATCATCCTTTACAATTTAAAATAGCTCAATTGGAATTCCATCACCTCCACTAGCTTTGTTCATAGTGATGCTTCCTAAGGCCTACTTGACTTCACATTTCAGGATGTCTGGCTTTAGGTGAGTGATCACACCATCGTGATTATCTGGCTTGTGAAGATCTTTTTGTACAGTTCTTCTGTGTATTCTTGCCACCTCTTCTTAACATCTTCTGCCTCTGTTAGGTCCATACCATTCCTGTCCTTTATTGAACCCATCTTTGCATGAAATATTCCCTTGGTATCTCTAATTTTCTTGAAGAGATCTCTGGCCTTTCCCATTCTATTGGTTCCCTTTAATTGCATTGATCACTGAAGAAGGCTTTCTTATCTCTGCTTGCTATTGTTTGGAACTCTGCATTCAGATGGGCATATCTTTTCTTTTCTCCTTTGCCT
Organism: Ovis canadensis; assembly: GCF_042477335.2. Classification (NCBI taxonomy): domain Eukaryota; kingdom Metazoa; phylum Chordata; class Mammalia; order Artiodactyla; family Bovidae; genus Ovis; species Ovis canadensis. Next base: position 204,038,620 of record NC_091245.1, on the reverse strand, counting down.
TTTGCTTCTCTTCTTTTCACAGCTATTTTTAAGGCCTCCTCAGACAACCATTTTACCTTTTTGCATTTCTTTTTCTTGGGAGTGGTCTTGATCCCTGCCTCCTATACAATGTCATGAACCTCTGTCCATTACTCTTCAGGCACTGTGTTTATCTGATCTAATCCCTTGGATCTATTTCTCACTTCCACTGTATAATAAGGGATTTGATTTAGGTCATACCTGAATGGTCTAGTAGTTTTCCCCATTTTCTTCCATTTAAGTCTGAATTTGGTCATAAGGAGTTCATGATCTGAGCCACAGTCAGCTGCTGGTCTTGTTTTTGTTGACTGTATAGAGCTTCTCCATCTTTGGCTGCAAAGAATATAGTCAATCTGATTTCGGTGTTGACCATCTGGTGATGTCCATGTGTAGAGTCTTCTCTTGTGTTGTTGGAAGAGGGTGTTTGCTATGACCAGTGTGTTCTCATGGCGAAACTCTATTAGCCTTTGCCCTGCTTCATTCTGTACTCCAAGGCCAAATCTGCCTGTTACTCCAGGTGTTTCTTGACTTCCAACTTTTGCATTCCAGTCCCCTATAACAAAAAGGACATCTTTTTTGGGTGTTAGTTCTAGAAGGTCTTGTAGGTCTTCATAGAACCATTCAACTTCAGCTTCTTCAGCATTACTGGTTGGGGCATAGACTTGGATTACTGTGATATTGAATGGTTTGCCTTCGGAAACAAACAGAGATCATTTTGTTGTTTTTGAGATTACATCCAAGTACTGCATTTTGGACTCTTTTGTTGACTATGATGGCTACTCCATTTCATCTAAGGGATTCTTGCCCACAGTAGTAGATATAATGGTCATCTGAGTTAAATTCACCCATTCCAGTCCATTTTAGTTTGCTGATTCCTAAAATGTTGATGTTCACTCTTGCCATCTCCTGTTTGACCACTTCCAATTTGCCTTGATTTCATGGACCTAACGTTCCAGATTCCTGTGCAATATTGCTCTTTACAGCATCAGGCTTTACTTCTATCACCAGTCACATCCACAACTGGATGCATAGCTACTTGCTATAATGGAAATGGTGATTCATAATAAATATTATTGCAGCAAGCATACCATCATTAGCCCAAAGCAAGATCCAAATTTCTCCTGACGTGTCTGGTTAACTTGTGGTCTGGTTAACCCATACCAGTTAATTTCGTGTGCGTCTCTGGAAGAATTAATTTCTGTGAAATTAACTTGCCCAAGGCCTTTGGTTTTGTCTGGATTAAAAGGAAGGATTATATTGAAAAACCTGTTTGAAGAGAGAAGTGATGAACAGGGCAGATGGCGTCTGTTCCCTGCCTGGCCCCCGGGGGTTGGGGGTGTCCAAGCCCCAAATAGAAAGGGACTCCAGGAGCAGTTTCTGTGCAGGGCTCTTTTGTATCTAAGAGACACCGTGTGACTTGGAGTGTGGTCACAGAGGAGGTTCTCAGCCATTGGCAGCATGCCCACAGGGCCAGCTCTAGAGCAGGAGAAACTGAGGTACAGGAGCTGTGCCTGCGGTATCAGATTGTGTGGGTGCCTGGTGGATGTCCCCAGGAAGTGTGCCAAGTCCTCAGGGGGGACTTTATAGGGCCCAGCTTGCACCACAAGGGTGGCAGCCAGTGAAGTATGGATGGTCACTGCTATTGGCACCTACTGCTACTGGCTGGTAGGTCTGGTGAAATTCAGGTTACATTAAGCAAACACAGTCACATTACAGAACATCGTGTTTGGAGAGTACATTACACAAATTGCTTTCATTTTGCAAAGCTCACAACTCTAGGAGGTGGGCAGGGACTACTCAGGAGCCCTAATTTGCAGGAAGCAGAGGTTATAGAGGAAATGTGGTGCGCATGACATACCACAGCCAAGATAATATGGCCAGAAAACAACAGAGTCAGGATTCAAACCCAAGGCTAGTCCTCAGACCGCTCTGTTCTTTCTGTTGTGCAGATTGTTCCCATGGCAACGCTGTGAAACTGCCCAAACAGCGGTGAGCAGGAGAGAGAGAAAACCAGGATGGCAAATGTGGGTGCCAGCTCCCCCAACCCTCTCCTGTCTCCCCAGTGTCTTGTGGTCATGGTGAGTCATCCAGCGGCACCCTCCTTCCTTGAACACCCATTTGAAACCCCTACTTGGCAACACCACCTCAACGTGGACTGCAAAGCCAGATTTTGTGGGCATCTCTCTGCAGGGTTGGGAGCACCAGACTCAGGAGGTTGCTGCAGCCAAATCCTAGTATCTGTCCTGCCCCATCCCCCTCCTCGAAATCCCCCATCCAGCAATCAACTTTAGGGTAGGTGGCACTGGATCTTCCAAGTGAAAGTCCCTGAGAGCAGCTTCCAGGCCTCCACTTTTCTTTGGAGGTTAAGGCCATGCATTGGGAGAAGGCAATGGCACCCCACTCCAGTACTCTTGCCTCGAAAATCCCATGGACAGAGGAACCTGGTAGGCTGCAGTCCATGGGATCGCTAAGAGTCAGACACGACTGAACGACTTCAATTTCACTTTTCACTTTCATGCATTGAAGAAGGAAATGGCAACCCACTCCAATGTTCTTGCTTGGAGAATCCCAGAGATGGGGGAGCCTGGTGGGCTGCTGTCTCTGGGGTCGCACAGAGTCAGACACGACTGAAGCGACGCAGCAGCAGCAGCAGCAGCAGCAGCAGCAGCAGCAGCAGCCATGCATTGAGCACTTGCTATGGGCCAGGTTTTGTGTTTGGTGTTTTACATACATTTATTTGGGCTTCCCAGGTGGCACTAGTGGTAAAGAACCTGCCAATGCAGGAGACATATGAGACTTGAGTTTGATCCCTGGGTCAGGAAGATCCCCTGGAGGGAGTGTACAGCACCCCACTTCAATATTCTTGCCTGGGAAATCCCGTGGACAGAGGAGACGGGTGGGCTACAGTCCACTTGGTCACAAAGAGTCAGACACAACTAAAGCGACTTAGCGTGCATGCATGCATTTATTTGATTTTCACTGTTTCTCTATTAAGAGAGCAGGACCGTCCCATTTTATGAGTGAGGAAATTAATACACCCCATGTCACACAGGTGGTAGGAAGTAAAGCCCAGATTAGGACCAGATGTCTTGCTACCCTCTCTGGACAGCTTTTAACCACACCATATTGTTTGGGGGCTCGTTTTGCCCACTCTGGATGGAGAGGGCATGGGTGTGTGAGAAATGAAGCAATGAGAACCACCGGATAATGTTCTTGCAGATGAACAAGCTCACCTGTGCCCAGTATACAGCAGATACACACTGGTAAGGCTGAGCTGGCTGCTTAAACATTGAAGTGAGTGAAAGTGAAAGTGTTAAGTCGTTCAGTTGTGTCCAACTCTTTGCGACTGCATGAACTGTAACCTGCCAGGCTCCTCTGTCCATGGAATGCTCTAGGCAAGAATATTGGAGTGGGTAGCCATGTCCTCCTCCAGGGGATCTTTCCTGACCCAGAGACTGAACCCAAGCCTCCTGCATTGCAGGCAGAACTGACCAGGTGGTAAATTGCCATCTGAGGGACTTTGCAGCATCCTGGCCAAGCTGGCCAGTTGTCCCAGGACTTCCTCACAAGTCAGCAAAGAAAGCGCTATTACCAGGGCCTCAGGAGCCTTAGGACCATGACCGTTCCGGGACCATGGTCACCGTTCACCCTGACTGGCTGTGCCTGTGCTATTCCTGTTGTTATATGTTTTGGCATCACTCCTGCCTGACCTAATGAGTGATGTGGGATGGACGCTCTTGGATGCTGAGCAATCTCTGAAATGTTTTGTTGAATTCTGGCTTAGGAAACATTCTGCTTTCAGAGACAACTTGTAGGTGATGAGGTGTGTTCCCGGAGTCAAGGGTCATGGGCGCTGGTAGGATTGGTTCAAAGATCCCTACCATTCAAGAAAGATGCATGCCTATGAAAGCAGGATAGAATGTGATTCTCCAAATGAGCCCTATTGTCTTATTGATTCTAATGATAAAAATCAGTTATAGTTGAGTGGTTAGCTCATTACTGATGGACAGGGACTCGTTTCTGACCAGGCAGGGCTTGAGAAGAGTTTTGTGCATGAGGCCTGCTAGCTGTTCGTTTACAGGATTGCTTCTGAAGAACTCTGCAAACTTGCCACATTTTACTGACCTGGAGATCTCTTGACTGCTGACACCTCTGAACCCTTCTCAGAATAAAGGAAATTCTCTAATCCCTGAAGATACTGGCCCCACACTCAGAACTTCTGGAAATTGACCTGCCTTCCTTCCATTTCTGCTGGGAAATAATCATAATATCTCCCATTTAATGAACAACTCTGATATATCACCCTCTGGGCTAAGCAGTTAACATACTTCATATCATTCACACAGTGCAGTTTTACTATACCCATTTTATAGACAAGGAAACTGAGGCTTAGAGACATTTAAAAACATTATTCATGTTAACCCAGCTGGCAAGTAGGAAAACCAGTTGTCAAACTCAAGTCTGTTGGACCTTAAATCCCATATTCCTTGCTTGATAGTCTGGGATGCCAAGGCATCTACTTGTGCTCCAAGGCCCTTATACGGTTTGGCTGCTGCCTCCTAAGCAATCTCCCCCTGTAGTCTACTCCCCACCTGCCCCTGTCACTATGATCTACCCTCTTTCTGTTCCACAAAGGCACCCAGATTGTTTCTGGCAGTGCACTTTTGTTATTGTGGCCTGCTGTGCCTGGGATGCAGAAACTTTGCAAGTTCTAGAGATGCAAAGATATGTAAGACAGCTCCTGCCCTTAAGAAATCTATAATCCAGTGATGGGAGGCAGACAAATAGGTAAGAGAATTATAATGTAGTCTACTAAATTCATTAATGGAGATCTTGAATGACTTAACAGAAATACAGAGAAGTAAAGCTGACTCGTGTGTGTGTGTGCGCGCGTGTGTGTGTGTGTGTGCGTGTGTGTGTGCATGTGCGTGTGTAGGAGGACAGCCAGGAAAGACTAAGGGTGAGTCTTAAAGAATAAGCAGGAGTGAACAAGACGCAGCGCGTAGGAGAAGGCTGATTGTGATAGATTCCTGGTGGAGAAGACAATGGGAGCAAAAGCCCAAAGATGAGGAACAGTGGCATATATGATATGGGTGATGTGTGGTGCTGGAACATAAAATGGTGAGAGATGCAGCTGGGAGGTAGGCAAGACTGGACTGGGGACAGTCCTATGGTTAGGAAGCCCAAATGATTTCCTAAAGGATACTATGGGAGTGAGAGCAAGCTAGGACCTCAAGACAGTAGAAACAGTCTGGAGCTGTCCTGGAGATGCTGCAGTGTCACGTCACTCTCACCTAGAGTCTACACTAAGAAATTTGAACCTCGGTGTATGCACAGTGGGGAGACACTGAAGGTTTCAAGAGGGAGGCGGCAAACCAGACTTAATTGTTAAGGGTTATTCAGGCACCAGTGTGGAGGGTGGATTGGAGGGCTGCCAGGCTGAAGTGGAGGCCCACTTGGCATAAGAGAGAGTGGGAATGGGTTGGAGGTGATGCTGTGGTGAAAGGTATAAAGAAAACAGGTGGTTTTTTGTTTGCTTGTTTGTTTTCAAGAAATGAAGGAGTACTGAGGAGGCGAGATCTTCAGGGTTTTAGCATTGGTGAAGAGAAGGAGGAGAGAAGAATAGACTCCCCCCCTCAGGTTCCTCATAAGGAAGCTGGGTACAGATGGTGGTACCACCTGCAGCAATAGAACAGGCTTTGGAGTGTTGGGTTTCTCCTTGCACAGGTTGATTGGTGGGACCCATAGGATGTCTGGAGGGAGGAGTCTAGTAGATGGTTGTGGGTCTGGACCTATGTATAAAGGGCTGGAGACTTACCTGGAGCTTATAAGAATATAGACTATCAAGAGACTGAAACACATTCATACAGAGAGTATGTTCAGTGAGAAGAATGGTGGCTTAACACTATTCCCCTTCTCCTCTTGGCAATTTTCTTTCAAAAAATAAACTTTGTGTCATTGACAGGATATTTAATTAACACTCTAATAACTTGTGAAAATGACTGAGCTTATTATTTTCCCCTTGTAAAAATCTGCCTTGGGTTCTCCGAATTCTTAATTATGTTGTTATTTTCTACAAACTTAATTTATTTCTGTTGGTTGTGTGTGACATGGCTTATTGCCCACTGTTTGCAGGGGTCAGTATTTTGTTCACTAGGTTGCCACTGGAGACTGGCGATAATGACAGAGCTGTAGGAACTGAGCGGCGGTGAGGCTTCTATTTTTTAACTTCTTAATTTATCTTTTCTAATCTTATTTTTGAGTATATAATACATTCAAATGGTTTGTAAATAAAATATATAAAAATATATGCAGCAAATAGTCTCTCACCTATCCCTATCCCTCATCCAATTCCCACCATTGTTCCAGGTAGCTATGGCCATCAATTTCACGCATGGCTTTCCAGAGTTTCATTAGCATACATGAGCAGATACAAATATATATATTCTATCTCTGCCCACTCCCCATCAGTTTTTACACAAAAGGTTTTAGGTGATCCTTATAGTTCTGACTTTTCTGTTTACACCTAGTATGTCTTGAGTATTGTTCCATGTCAAAACATAGAACAGTTCATCATTCTCTTTAAACCATCACTGACTTAGCTAGTCTCCTTTGTTGTTGTTCAGTCCCTTGGTCGTGTCTGACTCTTTGCAACCCCATGGACTGCAGCACACCAGGCTTCCCTGTCCTTCACTATCCCCTAAAGTTTGCTCAAACTCATGCCCATTGAGTCAGTGATGCCATCCAACCATCTCGTCCTCTGTCGCCCCTTTCTCCTCCTGACCTCAGTCTTTCCCAGCATCAGGGTCTTTTCTAATGAGTCAGTTCTTCTCATCAGATGGCCAAAGTATTGGAGCTTCAGCATCAGTCCTTCCAATGAATAGTCAGGATTGATTTCCTTTAAGATTGACTGGTTTGATCTCTTTTCAGTCCAAGGGACTCTCAAGAGTCTTTTCCAACACCACAGTTGAAAAGCATCAAGTCTTTGGCATTCAACTTTCTTATGGACCAGCTCTCTCATCCATATGTGACTACTGGAAAAAGCATAGCTTTGACTATACAGACCTTTGTTGGACATTTGGATTGTTTCATATATCTGCTATTACAAATATCAATGCCATGAATAACCTTGTACCTGTGTTATTTTATACTTGTGTAAATGTATCTCTATAAGATGCATTTGTAGGTGTGAAATTGCTGGCTTCAATATTTTATTTGGGGGGATTACAAAAACTGACGCTTTTCAATTGCCATGCTGGAGAAGACTGCTGAGAGTCCCCTGGACTGCAGGGAGCTCAAACCAGTCAATGCTAAAGGAAATCAACTGTGAATATTCATTGGAAGGACTGGTGCTGATGCTGAAATTCCAATACTTTGGCCATCTAATGCGAAGAGCTGACTCGTTGGAAAAGACCCTGATGCTGGGAAACAATAAGGGAAGGAGAAGAAAGGGGTGACAGAGGATGAGATGGTTGGATGGCATCACCAACTCAGTGGACATGAGTTTGAACAAACTTTGGGAGATAGTGAAGGACAAAGAAGCCTGGTGTACTGCAGTCCATGGGGTTGCAAAGAGTCAGACATGACTTAGTGACTGAACAACAACTGTCGAATTATCTTCCGTAGTGGCCATACCAACTTCCATTCCTGTCATTTGATATATGAGAGTTACCCTTTCCCTACAGCCTCACTGATAGAATGAAGTATCAAACGGATTCTGGGGAAAATGGAAGTGACTCAGTGCGGTTTAAATTTGCTTTTCTCTCAGTTTGACTAAAGGTATACATATTTTTATTTGTTTACCTATATATAAACTATGTGTCTATAACTTAGCTTATTTTTCTGTTAAATTTTGGTCTTTATCGATTTTAAGAGAATTTGAACTTTGTCTAGGATCTTTGTCTGCTGCTGCTGCTGCTGCTAAGTCGCTTCAGTCGTGTCTGACTCTGCGCGATCCCATAGACCGCAGCCCATCAGGCTCCCCTGTCACAGGGATTCTCCAGGCAAGAGTGCTGGAGTGGGGTGCCATTGCCTTCTCCAATGCGTGAAAGTGAAAAGTGAAAGTGAAGTCGCTCAGTCGTGTCCGACTCTTAGCGGCTTCTCCGTCCACGGGATTTCCCAGGCAAGAGTGCTGGAGTGGGGTGCCATCGCCTTCTCCAGATCTTTGTCTAGCATGGCTCAGTCTTTGTTTGTGATATTAGCTGCATTTACTTCTAGTTTGCCATTTCTAGTCTTGGGTATTTTATTTGCCCTGCAGAGGTTTTTTACTTTTTTAAGGCAATTAATGTATCATTCTATTCTTTTATAGCTTCTGGGTTTTGAACCCTTTTAAAGACCTTCACCATTCCAGTTTTAAAGAATTTTTTTCCAGATTTCCTCTAGTATTTGAATTTTAAACTGAAAATCCATGATCCACTTAGAATTTATTCTGGTGTACACAGTTTAGTGTGAATCCAACTGAATCTTTTTCTAGATGGCTGAGAAGCAGTGGTACCAATATCATTGACTCACTAGTTCCTACTTTCCCAACTAATTTGAGAGGCTACTTTTGTCATGTTCTAGATTTCCATACATACTTGGGTCTATTTCTTGACATCCTTGCTCTTTGTTTATGGGATAATTTCATACTATTTTAATCATTGACATTTTATTATTTGTTTTAAAGTTTGATAAGGATATTCCTATCCTCATTACTTTTTACCTCATATTTAATTTTTTATTAAATTAGATGCATTTTTCTGGTATTTAAATTTTTTCCATGTAAACTTTACATTCAGTTTTTTTTACAAAAACAAACAACCCAACTATTGGTATTTGTACTGAGATCATCTTAAAGCTGTTAAGACTTCCTATCTCAGACTTGAAATATCTCACCATTTTTTTTCCAAATCTTCTTTCATGACTTTCAGGAGCTTTCTTTTAAAAAAATAAAGGTCTTGCATATTTCTTATTAAGATTATTCCTAAGTGTTTTATCTTTTTGGTTGTTTTTATATGTGAAGTTTTTCATTTCATTACATTTCCAACTGGTTGTTATTTTTATGTTGCTAAGTTATGTCTGACTCTTTTGTGACCCCATGGACTGTAGCCTGCCAGGCTCCTCTGTCCATGGGATTTCCCAGGCAAGAATACTGGAGTGAGTTACCATTTCCTTCTCCAGGGGATCTTCTCGATCCAGGGATTGAATCCTTGTCTTCTGCATTGGCAGGTGGATTTTTTTTTTTTTAATCACTGAGCCACCATGCCCTGCTCCTTAACAGAATTCTTTGTTTCCTTTTGATTCTCTTGATTTCCTGAGTATAAATTCATTATTATCTCCAAGTGGCAATAGTTGTTTTACCCTTTGCAATTTGCTTAGTTTTAAACTTCTTTTTATTTTCTCATTACTTAGTTTAGTACAATATTTTAAAAATTAATAGTAAATGTGGATTTGTCTTCTTCCCAGCTTTAGGGGAAATTTCTAATATTTGCTTTTTAGGCATGCAGCTGGCTCTTGGGCTGAAAGTGATGTATTTCATCACATCAGGGAAGCATGTAGTTACTCATAATTTACTGAGTGATCTAATTCAAGAAAGGGTAGTGTTATTATAGAAAGATCTTTAGAATACATTAAGGGGGAAAAGCAAGATGGAGAATAGAAAAGTATGCATTATACTACTGTTTATTTGAGAAGAAAAATATGAATGTATTAGGTGAAACCAAATGAAATTAACAATTTGGACTGTTTTTGACTTATAAAGATGGCAGTATCATATGGCTCAACCCAATGTATTTATAACTGGACATATTAAAAATATGGATGGATAAGCCATTAAAATAATAGCAATAATAATAAAGGTTTTCTATGGTATGAGGGAAGGAACAGAGATACAATCTACATTTCTCTGAACCTATCTTGTTTTGTAGATTTGACTTCGAAGCTATGTAAATATTTTATACAATGATACAATAAAGAAAAATTTTAAAAGGTATTCCCCCCAATCAAAAGCTAAAACACAATTATTTAAAGCTATTAAAGACTACTGAGGTTGTATCAAAAGGATCAGGAGTCAAACTGAAGCAACAAACAAAAGATGAAACCAATTTGGACATCAGTAGGACATGTGTAATGAGTCTAATCCAACCCTTTGAGACCCCATGGACTGTAGCCTGCTAGGTTCCTCAGTCCATAGGATTATCCCAGCAAGGATCCTGGAGCAGGTAGTGATTTCCTTCTCCAAGGGATCTCTCCGACCCAGAGATTGAACCCAAGTCTCCTGTGGTTCCTGCACTGGCAGGCGATGCTTTACCACTGAGCCACCTGGGAAGCACTATCAATAAGGATACTGACTACAGCGGATTAACATGTAGCATCATGACACCACAGGCAAACCAAGCAAACTCTAGACTATAGAAACTCTGCCAGATTCTCCCACAAATAGGTTGACAGAAGAAAAAAACAAAAACAAGAAAAGAAGAGGGTAAGGGAGGGGAAAAAACTCTGCAAATTAAAAGAAACTTAAGAGATAGCAACTAATTGCCATGTATGAACTTCATTTGGATCTTGGTTCAAACAATGCAAAATGTAAAGTTGCAATCATTTGCTACCTTCATTTTAAGGCAAAGAAAAAGTAATTTATTTACCTGACAAACATCAATAAATGGGGAGAAGGAGTCCTTGTGTAAGAACAGCCTAGAACTAAAATCAGTCCCCAGGGCTCCCATCCCAGCAAACACGAGCTCAGACAGGGCAATATGATCACAAAGCAAGAATGGTAGCATACTCAGTAATAAACTTTTATCCACCAGAGGCCTTTGCTTGTGTAAACCATATTTCTGTCACTGGTAAGTCAGCCAGCCTAAGAGTTCCGCTCCATCACCAGGGCCAGTAGAGTAAGTGGTAAGTTGGCCCTTTAAATCACAGTTGTCACCAGGTTCATCAGCTCTGAAGCACTTGACTCCTTTCAGGCCAGTCTGGGGCAAACTATCCACCCTGTGCCGTAACATCTGAGCAAGGATTCTTAGCTGCTACTGGAAAAAATTAGCTAAAATGCCACCTCCCATCCAGCTAAAGGGCAGGTCCGAGGGAAGGACTGAGTTGGGATTTGTATGTTTCTGAAAGAAAAGGGCCCCTTGCCGATAAACCAGCTGGTTTCTTCATGACTGCACTGTAGTGGATAGAGTCTGAAAAAAAGAAAAAAGAAAAAATTGTCCTCTGCTCCTTGCTGATAAGACAGGTTCCTCTACTTATCTTATTTAGTCAAAAGCAGATAACTGCATCTCTCCTTGTCAAAATAAGGCCATCCCTTATTGCATGAACCTGTTTAGATGCAACTGAATACACATGCATCTAACTGAAGGCCTGGATGTTATTCCCTGAAATGGTAACTGTGATTATTTCTGGGTGATGGGGTTTGGGATGCTTTACACTCTTCATAATGCATGTAAATTATTTTTAAACTTGGAGTATAAAGCCACTTCCATTTTTGGAAAGAAAAATAAACTATGTAACCCAAGAAATATTGTCCCCTCTGGCCAAATGCTAAGCATTTCTGAGTATTCTGTTACCCCCGACACTTGATGAGGGAGCTCTGATTCTCAGAAATGTCTAATTCCATCAGCTCCAGGACTTCATCATTCTTGATGGCTATTTCTAAGAGTGAGACTAGGTGAAAAGAAACCAGGAATCAGGTCCCTGCTTGGCTGGTTTTGTGGGGACCGTGGGTTATGGCCAGCTACCCCCAACACCAAACCGCATTCTAGCCAATGCTGAACGTCTCTGACCTAAGTCTGGCGTCTGACCCATTTGGGTTTCAATCCCATTTGCTTATGTTTGGTCTTTCCCCCAGTTTTCATGGTGACCCGACTCAAAAGCAAAGTAGCTTCTTTTATTTGAATTAAAAGTACGTGTGCACAAAAAAGAAAAAAAAAAAGTAAGAAATTAAAAAAAAAAAAAAAACAAAAAAAAAACAAACAAACAAACAAAAAAAAAAGTACGTGTGACATCCTGGATTTGTATCTGGGAGCCAAGATCCTAAATGAGACATTTCCACATGACTTTGGTCCTTAGGTTAATGAGAATTCTTAGGGTAACAAATAATGAGTGATTCTTCATAACAAGTGGGACCTATATATAGATGCATTAATTAGCTAAATGTTGCTCTGTTCTCTTGTGTCTGAAGCCCAGAGAGGCAGGACAGTGGTCCTGACAGCAAAGTGCGTTGCAAAACATAAAAGATGCTGAGCAGCTGAAGGTTGGGGCCGGTGAGCAAGGAGCTAGAACAGAGGTTAGGCTGTCACCAATCAACTCCTCTTCACAAAAACAGTGAGAAGGACCAGGAGACTTTGCCATATGCCAGGGGATTACTCTGTGAAAAAGCACAAGGTTGGCTGCCCACCAAGACACAAGGTTCCCAAATAGAGCCTGAGTCCTGGAGGGAGAGAAGAACCAGCTAAAAATAGCTGTGACGTCCCAACGTCGATTTTCTTCTTCTTCTTTTTTTTTCCCTTTGGTGAGTTCACCTAAAATAGCCTGGCAGCAGATTTTTTTTGCCCTTTAAGTGGAAAAGAAAAACAGAAAGGTCAAGAACTGAAGTTAAGCTTCTAAGAAGCCTGAAGTTTTTGCCCAAACAGATGAAGTGTCCCTCTGGGGTGATGGCCGTGTCCACTCCTGTGTGAGGGCTGCATCCCTGAAGACAAAGGCCAAGGCCTGGGGATTGTCAGGGGACAGTGCGAACTCCTCTGGGCCTGTGGGCATGTCAAGGAGCTGACCAGAGGCTGGGCAAGTATCTAGGCTTAGGAGAAGGTGCCAGGTTCTGAGATCAGAGTTTCAGGAAGCATAGGAAAGTGTTTGGGAAACAGCAACCCAGGTCTCTGATTGAGCCAGTAACTGCAGGTCAGAGTCAGGAAGGCCTGTGACTCTAGCAGAAAAAGTCCTGGGAATTACCTGGTGGTCCAGTTTAGGACTCTGCGTTTTCACTGCCAAGAGTCCAGATTTGATCCCCTGGTCAGGGAACTAGGATCCCACAGCTTGCACATCTCAGCCAAAAAAAAAGTCCTGTCACAGGGAAGTGAGCTTACCTGGAGGTAAGGCCAGGCGAAAGAGAGGCCCCCATGGACAGTCAACTACTTAGCGAATTCCCTCCTCTCAGAGGGTTTTTCATTCCTCCTCCCCTGCCTCAGAAGGAGGATGACCATCTTCCTTGCCTCTCTGTTCCTGGCCTCCCAGGGTCCTGACCTCTGCGGGGCAGCCTGGCTTGGATCCCTTGTAGAGTCCTCACTGAGACGGGCCACCATCCTGGGCACACTTTTGAAAACCAACCCTGAGTCAGAGTTCGGAGTACAGAAAAAGGAGGCAGCACTGTTACTTGGGAACCAAAGCAATCCCAACGACTCAAGGCTGCATAATTGTAATCCCAGTGAATACTGAGAATTTTACAGTTGAATAAACTCAGGTTCAAAGAAGCTGGGTGACTTGCTCAAGGCTAGTGTGTGCTGTTGTTAAGTTACATCTAACTCTTCGTGACCCCGTGGACTGTAGCCTGCCAGGCTCCTTTGTTCATGGGATTCTCCAGGCAAGTATACTGGGGCAGGTTACCATTTTCTTCTCCAGGGGATCTTCCCGACCCAGGGATCAAACACCCTGTCTCCTGCACTGGCAGGTGGATTCCTTACCACTGAGTCACCAGGGAAGCTCAAAGCTAGAGAGTCAGCAAACTTTAGGCAGAAAGGTCAAATCCAGGGCCTTGTCTCCAGGCTACACTCATTCACTAACTAGCAGAAGTTTTAAGTGAGGGGCTGGCTGCAGACCAACCTAGATAGCATATTGAAAAGCAGAGATATTACTTTGCCAACAAAGGTCTGTCTAGTCAACGCTATGGTTTTTCCAGTAGTCATGTATGGATGTGAGAGTTGGTCTATGAAGAAAACTGAGTGCCGAAGAATTGATGCTTTTAAACTGTGGTACTGGAGAAGACTCTTGAGAGTCCCTTGGACTGCAAGGAGATCCAACCAGTCCATTCTGAAGGAGATCAGCCCTGGGTGTTCTTGGGAAGGAATGATGCTAAAGCTGAAACTCCAGTACTTTGGCCACCTCATGCGAAGAGCTGACTTATTGGAAAAGACTCTGATGATGGGAGGGATTGGGGGCAGGAGGAGAAGGGGACAACAGAGGATGAGATGGCTGGATGGCATCACTGACTCGATGGATGTGAGTCTGAGTGAACTACGGGAGTTGGTGATGGACAGGGAGGCCTGGCATGCTGTGATTCATGGGGTCGCAAAGAGTCAGACACGACTGAGAGATTGAACTGACTGGCTGGCTGCAGAGGTGGTGTCACTGGTGGGATTCAAAACAGATGGTGAGAAGATAGGGGGCTGAAATCTGCAAGGGTAAGTGTATCCTACTGCTGCTGCTGCTAAGTCACTTCAATCGTGTCCGACTCTTTGTGACCCCATAGACGGGAGCCCACCAGGCTCTGCTGTCCCTGGGATTCTCCAGGCAAGAACACTGGAGTGGGTTGCCATTTCCTTCTCCGATGCATGAAAGTGAAAAGTGAAAGTGAAGTCGCTCAGTCGTGTCTGACTCTTTGCGACCCCATGGACCGCAGCCCGCCAGGCTCCTCTGTCCATGGGATTTTCCAGGCAGGAGTACTGGAGTTGGGTGCCATTGCCTTCTCCAGTGTATCCTACTAACAGCTGTCAAACATTGCCACTTAGCTCAGAACATTGCCCCCCACTGGGCAGTCAGTACTAAATCAGATAATATATGTTAAGCCTGGTATAGAATAACCACTCAATAATTTTAGCTGCTTTATTACTATTATTTTTGTAGTGTTCACAGTCCAGAGCCTAGTATAAACCTGGCAGACTTGGAAGCCTGGTTTTGGCAAAACACCAAGAATGAATTCGTCTCCAAGATTGATTACTTAAAGTCAGAAGACATGTACAGTTTCCAAGGCAATGTGTGACCATCCTTGTCATCTGGAGGGTGTGTTCTGCACCACTATGACTTCTCTCCCCTTGGGTAGGTTCAAAGGTGCTTGTGAGCTGAGCAGGTTCTCCTGGTCAGAATCCCAAGGTTAATGACACCAGGCCAGGTCTGGTTCATCCATCTTCACAGTATGGATAACTGTCACCCATATGCTCACACACTCATTCATTCCCAGATGTTTTTTGATCTCCTATTATGTGCTGGCACTGCTCTGGTACAGGAAATAAGACAGACAGGCTCCTGCCCTCATGGACCTTACTTTCTAGGACCAAGTAAGATAAGCTCACCTTTGCCTCCATCATTGGTGCTGGGCACGAACAGGGCCAGCATTCGCTCCTCTCATTCTTGCTGATGCCAGTGCCAGCAGCCCTCCTTCTAGAGACACAGATGTTTTCTTTGGGGATGTTAATACCTTATTTCTCTGAGAGTGAAGTGCTGGGTGTCAATACATCATCTGTCTTGCTGGCCGTGGGCAGCATCACCTTACCCCGGTCCAGTCCCAAGGAGATAACCTTGTAGCCCCTTGTTGTGGGATGCATATCCCCTACTGATGTCCCAACACTTCACCTGCCCACGTCAGCCCCATCTGACTCCTCCTCAGCTCTTTCCTCTCTGCAGCCCCTTCCTTAACACCCATGATATGCCATTCTGGCCCTTGACTTCCCCCTATACTCCATCTTATCCTCTTCCTGTAAACCCCAAGCCTCCCAGAATCTCTGCCTCCCACTCTGCCTCCTCTGAGAGGCCTTGGCTGTCCGATAGACCTGCTTCTTCTGAGCCCTGTGCTTCCCGCAGTCTCTGGGGTTCTTTCTGGCCTATCTCTTCCCCATCCTGTCTTCCTCATTGACTTTCCAGTAAGCGGGTCCCACCCTCCCCCTGCAATGCCACTGGGGTTCTTTCTCTCTCTCCAGGCCTTACCGCTCCCTGCCCTGTTCCCTCTCTCCTCCACCAGCTGCAGGTTCTCCCTGTTCTTGGTCTTACAACCCTTGCCCTCTCACTCTGGGGGGTCACTTTCTTTTTGGATCCAGAATCTATGCTAGTTTTCATATTGTCTTCCCTATATAGACGTTTCCTCGTCAATATTTTCAATTTTTTTAAATATGTGGGCTATTGTCAATTTAAAGGGAAATACTGCACAATAGGGCTTCTCCAATGGCCCAGTGGGTAAGGAATCTGCCTGCAATGCAGGAGACGCAGGAGAAGCTGGTTCGATCTCTGGGTGGGGAAGAACCCCTGGAGGAGGGCATGGCGATCCACTCCAGCATTCTTGCCTGGAGAATCCCATGGACAGAGGAGCCTGGTGAGTGACACTCCATGGGGTTGCAAAGAGTCAGACACTCCTGAAGTGACTGAGCATGCATGCATTACATAATAGTGGAATAGATGGTAGACAGTAATTCCAAGAAGTGAGTGGATGAGACAGGGGTGGAAGCCTGGGAAAATGAATATACTCTCAATCAGCAGATGAATGGATAAGAAAGCTGTGGTACATATACACAACGGAGTATTACTCAGCCGTTAAAAAGAATACATTTGAATCAGTTCTGATGAGATGGATGAAACTGGAGCCAATTATACAGAGTGAAGTAAGCCAGAAAGAAAAACACCAATACAGTATACTAACACATATATATGAAATTTAGAAAGATGGCAATGACGACCCTGTATGCAAGACAGCAAAAAAGACACAGATGTGTATAACGGACTTTTGGACTCAGAGGGAGAGGGAGAGGGTGGGATGATTTGGGAGAATGGCATTCTAACATGTATACTATCATGTAAGAATTGAATCGCCAGTCTATGTCCGACGCAGGATACAGCATGCCTGGGGCTGGTGCACGGTGATGACCCAGAGAGATGTTATGGGGAAGGAGATGGGAGGGGGTTCATGTTTGGGAACGTATGTACACCTGTGGTGGATTCATGTCAATGTATGGCAAAACCAATACAGTATTGTAAAGTAAAATAAAGTAAAAATAAAAATTAAAAAAAAGAAAAGAAAAGAAAATGAATACACTCAGCTGGATACGGGTTACATTTTCTAGACCCAATTGTTCCTTAAGATTGCACTTTGCTGTCACCCATCAGCTCGTCTTTTCTGATTCGAGAATGACCGCTTAGCACTTGTGTACGTGCTTAGTCACTCAGTCGTGTCCAACTCTTTGTGGCCCTGTGGACTGTAGCCTGCCAGGCTCCTCTGTCCATGACCACTTAAGACCACTTAGAAGTCCTTGAGGAAAGCCTCACACTAGTCCCCAGGTCCCAACAACTACACCTTGCTCATGAGCATAGGCAGTGTCTCCTTGAGTGAGTTTTATTTCCAAAGCTAGCTTGTAAGTAACCTGGAGCTCATTTTCCCATCAGTTCAGTTCAGTTCACTTTCCCATAGAAATACTTAAGTATAAGATGGTTAAACTCCAGACAAACATGCAGAGAGTTGGACACGACTGAGTGACTGAACAACAATAACACCATGCAGAATGCTTTATCACCCACGAAGTACTTGCCCAGAATCTGAATGGTAGTCTGAGGCCCTTGGCTCCAAGAGTCTTGCCTGTGGAGTCCTGATAGCCACCCCGGGTTTGTTGGCAGGAGACTGAGAACTGGGGCTGAGAGGAGGCATCAGAGAAGCATCCTAATGTCTCATCTGTGTGTGAGCCTCTTGCCTTGAGATCATGAGAAAGGCTTATAACAAAGTCCCCAGGGAATTTTTATGTATCCTAGAAATTGAAGACCATTGCCTCCGTGGCTTGGCAACCCCCAGAGCAGCTGGGAAATGAGTATGGGAGTGTGGCCAGGCCATGGATGGCAAAGGTCACTAGGTCATCAACAAGCCAAGTGTCTGCAATGTATAAATTTGATCCACCTATAAATTCTACTCTTTTGATCTTGCCTACTCTTGGGCTGTCCTGAAAGACTCAGAGAACACCCTTCCCTTGCTCCATTATCTTCCAGAGCAAATGAGGAATTACAATTAAACCACATTTATTCATCTATGAGTTCTGAGCATCTGGCGTAGTACCCAGCAGTATTTCTCATAGTATATGACACCTAGCAGGCGTCCCCCAAGTATTAGAAGATACCTGGATGGATACCCTGTCGCCTGGGTGCACATGCCAGGCCTGGAAGGCCCCTGGGGGAAAGAGCTGGAGCTGTGGGCAATGGGACTTCCTTGACAGCCAAGTGAGATGGTTAATTTAGAGCACATCAGTGTGGCATTACATTTCTTTGGAAATGCAACTCAAAATCCTCTTCCTCCAGGAGGAATGCCAAGTGGCACCCTAGAACAGGACAAGTTGTACCTTCACAGGAGGCTGGGGAGCTGGAGGGTGGAAATGCCACTGCTAATCCATCCATAAGCAGCATAGGGTGGGGGTGCTGGCCTCCACCAGGAATGGCAGGAAAAATAAACAGGGATCCCCCTGTCCCCACGCCTGTGAAGGACTAGGAGGGCAGCAGAAACCGGTCCAGTTCTTTTACAAGCCTTGGGCTATTTTTAGCTCATTAATCCCTGGGGGCCTTGCAGGGATCATGGTTAGAGACACAAGCTAGAAAAAGCTTTATAATTCTTTTCATAGAGCAGGTACTCCCTTCACCACTCATCTACTGGCCTCCAGAGACCTAATTGCTTTTCTGAGGACAGGAAGGAGAGCTTTAGAGCCTGTGAAAGGAGGGGAGTAAAATGAGAAGGAGAAGCTGAGACAGAGCAAGAGGCTGTGAAGCCCGGTGCCTAAAATTGGGTCAGAAGGAGCAGCCTTTTGAATGCAAATCAGGAAACTTGAATTGCAGCCTCAGCAGGGCCAGGTGGCTGCCTCCTGTCCAACCTGGCAGGGAGGGTGGGAGAGCACACCTCCTGTGGGTCTGGAGAACCAGCCTGATGGCCATCCCAAGCCCCCTGCTTTTTCTTCCTTTCCCCATGCCCTGAGGTCATTTTATTTCCTATTATCACTCCCTGCACCCTGCTCCCAAAAAAAGGTAAGAGAAAAAGGAGAAACAGCTCAAATTAAAGCAGCTTCTCATCATTTCTAATTTAAAATCTAAATGGAAGAGATGAAAACCATTGTTTAGA
This sequence comes from Ovis canadensis, assembly GCF_042477335.2. NCBI lineage: Eukaryota > Metazoa > Chordata > Mammalia > Artiodactyla > Bovidae > Ovis > Ovis canadensis. Next base: position 204,019,563 of record NC_091245.1, on the reverse strand, counting down.
AAGGGATCACCTGTGGATTTTTACTGATGGCTTCTATTTTCCCTACCCTGTTTCTGATTGACATAGATAATAAAAAACTGGCCTCTCCCACCACCACCTCTGCCTTTCTGGAAATAAGGAAAAATTATTGTCTGACTTTTCCCCTCCTCTAACTGTGGGCTGCTTAATTTAAGACACTTTGCCAAATTGCCTTTGTTCCAGTTCTAAGCAAATAAGTGAGTCATGGTAGTAACTCAATACTTGCTGAGTTGATTTGTTACCAAGAAATTGAGGGCATATTTAATTTTTGTATTTTTGTAGGTTGAATCATTTAAATATTCTGGACAGCTCCACAGTTATGGGATGCCTCTGGTGAATGCTCTGCTACTGCTGCTAAGTCACTTCAGTCATGTCCGACTCTGTGTGACCCCATAGACGGCAGCCCACCAGGCTCCCCTGTCCCTGGGATTTTCCAGGCAAAAGTACTGGAGTGGGGTGCCATTGCCTTCTCCCGGTGAATGCTCTAGAGAAACTTTTCGATTGAATCACTAGGCAGAATTGGATGCACTTGTCCACAGCCTCCTTCCTGAAATGTTCCCCTAAAACTGGGTTCACCTCTTGGTGGTTGTTGAGTCAGAAAACACAATCAAGCCAAACAGTGGGAAAAGGAAGGATTTATTATTACTTTCAGCAAGTAAAGAGAACACCAGGGATCTTCCTAAAATAGGGCTTCTCCAAACAGCAAAATTGGGGAAGTTTTAAGTCTTGGTACTCCATAGAAGGAAAGTTATGACCAACCTAGATAGCATATTCAAAAGCAGAGACATTACTTTGCCAACAAAGGTCCATCTAGTCAAGGCTATGGTTTTTCCAGTGGTCATGTATGGTGTGAGAGTTGGACTGTGAAGAAAGCTGAGCACCGAAGAACTGATGCTTTTGAACTGCGGTGTTGGAGAAGACTCTTGAGGGTCCCTTGGACTGTAAAGAGATCCAACCAGTCCATCCTAAAGAAGACCAGTCCTGGGTGCTCATTGGAAGGACTGATACTGAGGCTGAAACTCCAATATTTTGGCCACCTCATGCGAAGAGTTGATTCACTGTAAAAGACTCTGATGCTGGGAGGGATTGGGGGCAGGAGGAGAAGGAGACGACAGAGGATGAGATGGTTGGATGGCATCACTGACTTGATGGACATGGGTTTGGGTGAACTCCTGGAGTTGGTGATGGACAAGGAGGCCTGGTGTGCTGCAGTTCATGAGGTCACAAAGAGTTGGACACGACTGAGCGACTGAACTGAAACTGAAACATGCATATTCATGAAGGGGCTTGGGTAGAGAAGAACTGAGCATTGAACTGGGGCAAAGGTTGACAGAGTCCAAGTTTTAGTTGATTGAAATCAGGGGGATCAACATCATCATTCTGTCTTCCATCTGTGTGGGGAACTCATGGAAGTTTATGTTTAGCCCTTAAAGAGAAACTGTGTGTGGGCTCAGCTGCTAAGTCATGTCTGACTCTGTGACCCCCAAGGACTGTAGTCCACCAGATTCCTCTGTCCATGAAATTTTCCAGGCAAGAATACTGGAGTGGGTTGTCATTTCCTACTCCAGCAGATCTTCTTAACTCAAGAATCGAAATTACTTCTCTTGTGTCTCCTGCATTGGCAGGCGGATTTCTTTACCACGGAGCCACCTGGGAAGCCCCGCTTTATCACTGCAGTGCTGCTTAGCCATCTATTCTCTGTTCCTGAATTCCTTTATTCCCTTGAGATTATTACTGAGACCTGTTCAAAAGCAAGCACTGTGGCCAGGCTTAGACCACAAAACGGCTTAGTCCAAAATGTCTTCTCCTATGTCAAGAAGCCAGTTTCTGGTTCTTTTCCTTTGGAGACCCCCTAACCTACCTGCCTACAGAAACAGGTGGGATTCCTTGACCCCCACCCTCACCTGGCTTCCCGCCTGGTTCTCTGGCTGTGCCTTCTCAGTGTCCTCTGCTGTCCTCCCTGCCTCTGCCCTAGACCTTGGGGTACTAGACGGTTCCTGGGTCCTCCTTTGGCCCTCTGTCTTCATTTCTTTCCTCCTAGGTAATCTGGAGGATGCCCATCCCTGTGCTCCGATGACACCCACATTTCTATCTATAGCTGGACCTCTCTGGGAGTTTGTTGTGCAAAGACCATTCCTGCTTGATGGCCCAACCGTATACCTGATAGGTGTCACAAATTTAACCCGTGCAAAACTCAACTACTGCTCTTTTGCCCTTGGAAATACTTCTCTCCTAGGGTTCCCCATCTCAGTATACGGAGCATTATTGACCCAGTAGCTAAAGCAAAAACCCAGAAATTATCCTCAATTCCTCTCTTTCCTTCATTCGCCAATTCAATTAATTCAGTCTTTCTGGTTCTAATTCAGTATGTACTCAGAATCTGAGTACTTTTCAACACCTCTGCTGCTCTGATTTTACTGACCCTTATTTCTCCCTGAACTGTTTCAGCAACCTCTTTCCCATGTCCCTGTTTCCACCCTTGCTTCCCCAGTCCATCCTCCAGTGAAAAGAGGAAGTCTTTGAAAGTGTCAGTGAGAGCCTATCATTCCCCTGCTTGAAACACACTGAAAATAAAGCCCAGGTTCCTCATCTAGGCCTTCAAGAGTCTAAATCAAGAGTAGACATACTATTGCCCTTGGGCCAAATAAGCACCCCCACCTCCCGCCTGTTTTTGTCAATGGCATTGTATCTGAACACACCTGTATCCATTTATCTCTGAATTATCTATGGCTGCTTCGCCATTACAAAGGCAGGATCGTGGAGTTACCACAGAGGTTGTATGGCCTGTAAGGCTTAAAATAGTCACTGTGTGGCCCTTTAAAAAAACACTATTGTCTTCTCTGCTTTAAGTGACCTGGCTCTTGCCCTCTTCTCCCATCAAGTCTCTTTATTTCCTGCCTCGTTCACAACATTCTAGTAACTCTGGCTCGCGTTCTCTTCCTCACCCAAGACTGGCCTTGCCGTAGCATTTTTACACTTGTGGTTCTTGCCCAGTTTGTCCTCCACCCCAGATCTTTCAGTAGCTACTTCCTCAACATTTCTGTCTTGTCTCAAATGTCACCTCTTAGAAGTTACCATTCTAGCTATATCATCACTACACCAGTTATCTCCCACAGGATTATCTTATTTCATCTTTATAGTACCTGTTACCACGGTCATGCTATGTCCCTATCTAGATAGCTGTAAGGATGAACGTATGAGTTAATCTTCTGTCTTCCCCATCACCATGTAAGAACCTTGAGGGCAAAGACTGACTTATTCATCTGTATACATCCCAAACTTGGTACTGTGCCTGGCACACACTTATAGCTACCTGGAACATATTTATAGGTACGTACTTATAGGTACTTTATAGGTACCTGTAGACTTACTGAGTCTTTGTGAAACCAATTTTTCTTTATGATATAAAAAATCAGGTCTTACTTTATTATGTGAGTTCAGATATTCATATATCAAATTTTCTTGAGCTTCTATATACTTGTCCACTAGCCAAATCCTTTTCAGAATTATTGTTGTTTTTCTTGTTTTATAATTAACATTGACCACTGAGTGCTCAGCACATTACAAACATTGTCCCATTTAAATTCTTTAGACAATCCTATGAGGGAGGTAGTCTATCTCCCTTTACCAGTGAGGAAATGGGCACCCAGTTGCTAACAACTTGAACTGGGTCACACAGATGGAAATTTACAAAGTCAGAATTTCAGCCCATGTTTCTACTGTTATGTCAAGCTGTGGGTGAGTCCTTCCCCAGGGCTTTCCTTCCATGATCAGCAAATCTTACTGCACCAGTGGATTAGCTTACATCATCCTTTCAGCTCTATGAGAAACTTGGATACTTCTACATCCATCTTACCAAAGGTATGAGATGTTCCCATTATCTTCAGATTCTTTTCAACCAGTGGGTTGACACCGTAGATAGTTCTGAGAAATCCCAAACAGCCCAAGTATTCTGCCATTAGTGACTAATTTGGGGGTATATGGAGATTATTCTGCTTTAAGAGTTTCTTGTAAAAGGCAAACAACTCTGGGCAGGGTAGCACTTTATCAGAGATGAGCTGACAGGTGCCTGAGTGTGGAGCCCTGGAGAGCAGGAGCCAGATAGACACAGTAAAGAAAAGATTTGGAAGAGCTGAAGGCATCACTTGCCCATTTGTCCAACCTTAGCAAACTGGAACATTTAATGATGGAGAAGGATGTTCTCCCTGTGATTAAGCAAGTGCAGGTTATGCAAGTGGTCTGTTATGTCCAGTATGTACAGCATGATCCACTTTTCCACATATATAAGAAGGTCAGAAGACCCTACACCTATTAATACACTTATGTCTAAATGTTGAAGTTATGCATGATTTTTCTTTTCCACTTTTGCTTTTATGTAGTTTTTAGATTTTTGTTAATGAATATGTACTACATTTTGCATAACACAAAGGCAATAAAGGTAAAGAAATCTCTCCCAGAAGCCCCTTCCCTTCTTAGCTCAGTCTTCCACTGGGTAAACCTTTAACTGGACTGTTCCATGACTGCCGAAGGGGCCTGTTCCTAGAAACCCTCTTGGCTCCAGTGAGTCCTACACAGAGTTGCTAGATTAAAGCATAGCTCGGATCACGTACCTGCTCAAGCTAGTCCCTGCCAAAGCAGTTATTCTCCTGGGCCACAATGCTGGGCAGAAGTCTCAGGTAGAGAGAGATCAGGACCCCTGAGAGGCAGGTGTGTAATGCTGGGTGCTTTCCACAGTCACTGCCAGATCCAGCTTTGAGGACCAAGGAGCCCCACGGCCTGGGTTAGCCTTGGGGTGTGGCATCTTTATAAATTGTTTCCTTTAGCCTACAGTCAGCTGAGCCAAAGTCTTCCCAGTGGCTCAGACCAGGTAAAGAATCTGCCTGCAATGAAGGAGACTTGGGTTCGATTCCTGGGTCAAGAAGATTCCCTGGAGAAGGGAATGGCTACTCACTCCAGTATTCTTGTCTGGAGAATCCCATGGACAGAGGAGCCTGGCAGGTTACAGTCCATGGCTTCGCAAGGAGTCAGACACAACTGAGCAACTAACCACGCACATAGCTGAGTCAAACACATTGCCTGAGGGCCTCAGAAGTGAGTTCTGGATCTAGCCAAGAACTGCCTCAGAGCACTTAATGAAGGAAGCTTCCTCAACTTGGCTCCCGAGTGCCCTCAATCTTGCAACTGCTGGGCTTCTGTATGAAACAAAGCCCTGTGTATGCAGAGGGCTACATGGAGGAGAGAGCTCATCCCTCCCCAGCACACACACACACACGCACGCACGCACGCACACACACAAACATGCCTCTGGGGAGCCTTAATGATACTCTGGGAGGACATGATAGGGGCAGCATTTATCTCAATTACACATGTTTCTTAAATTAGGCTAGAAAACTTTCACTGGCCGAAGACAGCCTGCTTAGTGTGCAGGCTCCTTATCAAATCAGGCTGCCGCAGTAAACATTAGTCTCCTGCAGCCAGTCCATTTCAGTGGGGACTCTGAGATAATGAAATATCAGTAAGTAGAGAAGGGCTTATTGTAAAGTAGGGTGAGTCTATGTTTGTAAAAGAATGTGGGAAATATTTGTATCCTCTGCATTGAGAAAACGGATAGCACTTGGCATGACAAAAGTTGAAAGTGGTGATATTTATTTATCTGTGTAAGTGTGCCCACACGTACTTTTCAGTATTTGCAAATATTTCCTATGACTGATGTGCATTATTTTTGAAAATAGATAAAAACATTTATGCTTTTAGAAAATTGAAAGTAATCAAAGGCACCAAAACAAAAATCGCTGTGGTTTTTCTCATAAATTAATGTTAAGCTGGACTAATACACCTTATTTTTAGAAGGGTAAAGAGCATTCAGGAGACAGGGATCAAGACCATCCCCATGGAAAAGAAATGCAAAAAAGCAAAATGGCTGTCTGGGGAGGCCTTACAAATAGCTGTGAAGAGAAGAGAGGCGAAAAGCAAAGGAGAAAAGGAAAGATATAGGCATCTAAATGCAGAGTTCCAAAGAATAGCAAGAAGAGATAAGAAAGCCTTCTTCAGCGACCAATGCAAAGAAATAGAGGGAAACAACATATTGGGAAAGACTAGAGATCTCTTCAAGAAAATTAGAGACACCAAGGGAACATTTCATGCAAAGATGGGCTCGATAAAGGACAGAAATGGTATGGGCCTAACAGAAGCAGAAGATATTAAGAAGAGGTGGCAAGAATACACGGAAGAACTGTACAAAAAAGATCTTCACAACCCAGATAGTCATGATGATGTGATCACTCATCTAGAACCAGACATCTTGGAATGTGAAGTCAAGTGGGCCTTAGAAAGCATCACTACGAACAAAGCTAGTGGAGGTGATGGAATTCCAGTTGAGCTGTTTCAAATCCTGAAAGATGATGCTGTGAAAGTGCTACACTCAATATGCCAGCAAATTTGGAAAACTCAGCAGTGGCCACAGGACTGGAAAAGGTCAGTTTTCATTCCAATCCCAAAGAAAGGCAATGCCAAAGAATGCTCAAACTACTGCACAATTGCACTCATCTCACATGCTAGTAAAGTAATGCTCAAAATCCTCCAAGCCAGGATTCAGCAATACATGAACCGTGAACTCCCTGATGTTCAAGCTGGATTTAGAAAAGGCAGAGGAACCAGAGATTAAATTGCCAACATCCCCTGGATCATGGAAAAAGCAAGAGAGTTCCAGAAAAACATCTATTTCTGCTTTATTGACTATGCCAAAGCCTTTGACTGTGTGGATCACAATAAACTATGGAAAATTCTGAAAGAGATGGGAATCCCAGACCACCTGATCTGCCTCTTGAGAAATTTGTGTGCAGGTCAGGAAGCAACAGTTAGAACTGGACATGGAACAACAGACTGGTTCCAAATAGGAAAAGGAGTACGTCAAGGCTGTATATTGTCACCCTGCTTATTTAACTTCTAGAAACGCTGGGCTGGAAGAAACACAAGCTGGAATCAAGATTGCCGGGAGAAACATCAGTCACCTCAGATATGCAGATGACACCACCCTTATGGCAGAAAGTGAAGAGAAATTAAAAAGCCTCTTGATGAAAGTGAAAGAGGAGAGCGAAAAAGTTGGCCTAAAGCTCAACATTCAGAAAATGAAGATCATGGCATCCGGTCCCATCCCTTCATGGGAAATAGATGGGGAAACAGTGGAAACAGTGTCAGACTTTATTTTTTTGGGCTCCAGAATCACTGCAGATGGTGACTGAAGCCATGAAATTAAGACGCTTACTTCTTGGAAGGAAAGTTATGACCAACCTAGATAGCATATTCAAAAGCAGAGATATTACTTTGCCGACTAAGGTCCGTCTAGTCAAGGCTATGGTTTTTCCTGTGGTCATGTATGGATGTGAGAGTAGGACTGTGAAGAAGGCTGAGCACTGAAGAATTGATGCTTTTGAACTGTGGTATTGGAGAAGACTCTTGAGAGTCCCTTGGACTGCAAGGAGATCCAACCAGTCCATTCTCAAGGAGATCAGCCCTGGGATTTCTTTGGAAGGAATGATGCTAAAGCTGAAACTCCAATACTTTGGCCACCTCATGCAAACAGTTGACTCACTGTAAAAGACTCTGATGCTGGGAGGGATTGGGGGCAGGAGGAGAAGGGGACGACCAAGGATGAGATGGCTGGATGGCATCACGGACTCTATGGACGTGAATCTGAGTCAACTCCAGGAGATGGTGATGAACAGGGAGGCCTGGCGTGCTGTGATTCATGGGGTCGCAAAGAGTCGGACACGACTGAGTGACTGAACTGAGCTGAACTGAACTGAAAGAGCATTCATGAGAAAATGAATTAGGCATCACTGATAACAAGATTCTGTGCAAAATTTATTGCAGTGCTTTTCCCTTTTCAGTGATAAATCAGTTTCCCCCTCATTATGTCCAGGGACATACCTAAGAGATAAGATGTAAAAGGTATGAAAAAGGATTTTTCCACATGATTACCTAGAAAGACCAGGTATCCAAGTAAGGGACTGGGCTTAGTTAACATTTTTATGTGTAACATGGAAAAGAATAAAATTGATGTTAAACATCTCTGATTTGTGAATGTCAGTTCAAGGGAAAAAACTCTTGTGTAATCTTATAGAGCTGGGTATTTTAGGTAAATGAAAATTATATTTACAAGGTGATTGGCAGCCAAGGAACCAGGTGAAGACCAAGGGCGATGATCTTGGTAGTCCCCAAATGTAATAATCTCTAGAGTCTAAAAGCTTGTATGGTCAAAAAGAATAAAACAGGCTGGACAACATCACTTACCCCTAATGGGATGTGGATTATCTCCAAATGAAATATGGATCAGAAAAATTATCCTTTTATTATAAAGCCATGGGGGCCTTTAGACCAGGAAACCGTGAGTCATACCCTGATTACTTAGTGTTAAGGAAGACATAATTGGGTGGAAGGATTTACCTAGTGGATGGAAATCTACAGGAAGCCAGATTGAAAAAAAAAAGGAAACTCAACTTAGAAATAAAAAGGCTTGACCTGGAATATAACCAGCAATAAAATATTGACATTCTGAAGAGAATGCATTGATGTTTGTTTGCAAAAATGCCAGAATGTAGAGGAAGACCCAATGAAGCTTAAAAAAGCATACATAATAGATCCTAAAGTTATGAATCACATTACCCCAAGAAGAGATCAAGAGCAGCAATTTCAACCATTTCATGTGTGAATTAGCCAATAACCTTTTGGGCTCAATCATCCATTGATTTAAAGGAATCAAATGCTTTCAGGATAATACCATGGAAAAACTGTTTGCCATCTTGAGCTCAGGAAGCTACTAGCTAAATTTTCCTTCACATTCTACCAGATCATAAAAAGCAGTCATTTTTATGTTGAGTTCTGAAGAATCTCATGCTGTCATTTGTCAAGTCTAAAATTTACACTTGGTGGTAACGGCTTTCCGCAGATTAACTTTTCTCATGCCAGAGCTTTAGTACTGCTCCTAACAAAATGAGAAATCAGCTCCCAGAGCGATATCCTCCCCTTGCAAAGGCGGTTCTGGCTTTCCATACTGAGAAAGGAAATCCCAAGTGTCCTATTTATTAGCTGGACATTCTGTGTTAATAACCCTCTTGACCCCACTGAGATATTTAGATAGCAGCTTTGGTGAGCACTCAGGTGAATTACTACAGTCTCACTCAGAATCTAAAAGAATATCAGTCTTCAGACAACTAATGATAAAAGTAAAACTTGAAATTTCACTGTGAAAAACACTGTGAGGGAATTATAAGGCTACATGAACAACAGATGATACTGATGGAAACAGTTTGGTGGCTTAATCACTTGAAACTTACAAAAAAAGATAACCCATTGCATATTTAGAACACTGCAATGTAATTGTGATTGATGTGGTTAAGTGTTCAAAATAATCCTTCTTCAGAATCTTTTTGAGAAAGTCTTGATGGTTCCAGAAGGGCTTAAGGGATTGGTGGGTGGGCAGTACTTGGTCAGCGGTGGAAGTGGCTGCAAAGAAGGAAGTAGAACTTAGTCTCGGGTGGGTCACATCTCTGTAGTTCTGCTAAGCTGGTTTTCTGCAGTGCTACACCTGAACACATGGCTATCCTGAGAGCTATCTCTGTGTAACTTATAGCTCTAGAAATGGAGTTTCTGAAAGCAAAGCGTGTTTCTCCAGTGTGTCTTTATCCTTGATCTGTGCTAAGGGCAAGAAGTACGTATGAAATAACAGACCAAGGTCTGCCCTTACCATCATATTGTAACTCCAAGCCTCAGCTGGCTACTTACATTCCCAGAAAAGAGAAGGAAAAGGCAAGGATCAACACAGACAGGAAGAAAGAAAAGACAACCTGAGCTCAGCTAGAGGAGACACAAGGAGAGTTGACATAACTTTGGGGGCCAACTGCAGAGCATAGAATGGTTGCTGTGATCCTCTTTGGTGGGAAAACATGTAGATTCCTTTTAATTTGCTCACAATCTGCATAAATCCCGCAGACCAACTGAGTGAATTACTTTTGTTCTCACTCAAGAGATATCTACTAAGAATTCCAGGTTTTATTCTTTGGCAGGGCTGATATTCAGCCAACACACACAGGCAAAACTGCCCCAGTGGTTAAAAAATACTGAAAATACTTCTGTACCTCTTGGAAACAAATTGCAGCCTGAGCAATCTTGAGCACTGCTAGCTACCCCATTTGTACTGGCTCCTCCACTGAGACCACAGACCTTTGCCTACTCTAGCAACTACAGGGTGAGTGTTTAGCTCTGAAGGATCTTATTAGTGTCCATTCTCTACTGATTGTTGAATATTTCGATTCTCCTATCTGTTCTCAGATAATGATCATAAGTGACACTGGTTATCCAACCAGGAAGTTGTTAAAAAGTAACCCAGTACAGGATGACAAGTGAGATGGATAGAGATGAAAGAAGAAAAATAAAATAAAATAAAACATAAGGGGAAAAAAAAACCCAAAGATAAATATGTGTTAATTTTGGAACATTGATTTGAGAAACCGGAAAGCAAAATAAAAAATAAAAGTAAAAAAAAAAAAAAAGAAACTACCCAAAGGTTACTTGGGATGGTGAGCAAGAGGGCCTTAGATCAGAGGGATCTTGGGTGGAGTATATGAAGAAGGATTCTCCTCGGTCCTGAGTGGTACAGCAGTCCTCATTGGCTGCCTCTAAGAGATGCTGGCAAGAAAAACAGATCACAGCTGAAAAGCAATAGGAACCCCGGAGGAGGAAAGTCCTATGTAAAATATGCAAGAGGATTAAAAATAGAGAAAGAAAATTAATCCAAACCACAAGTGTATTTTCAGACTGCCAAGGTCCTGAACTCCTGCTTCTTACGCACCTCTATGTGAATGGTGCTCTTACCAAAGTTAGAGGGAACTTAACTCAACTGAGGGACATATAAGGGAGGTTCAGGGAACAGTTCTAGATGGGTAGTGTAAAAATGCGAAAACAGCATATAATTCCTTTAAAGAATAAATGCCACCAAAGGCTCCAATTTAGCACATGCCCACGTGCCCTCGGAGCTGACTGCACTGACAGTATGCCCTCCTGAATATGATATAAAATTTGGCCATGCAGTAAGATTTCACTATTCAACATATATTTATTGTGTTTACACATTTGGTCTCAGTTGTAACTGAAGAATGCAGGAGTAGACCACTCCATCACTGATCCCCATCCCCACAAAACTTTCAAACAAATAATCTATTCATTGTGATCACTTCATCCATCCCCACTTCCACCCCTGTGTATTCTCCTGAGAACTATTCTCAACCCTTTTGAGGACAAGCATTTTTTGTATAAGCAGTAGGAATGAGGACATTCACACTCCACTCAGGACCAGAGGAGTGAATCTCTACCTGCAGGCTTTCAGGACCTATCCTGAGGGCTGAGATAAGAGAGATAAGAAGAGGCCAGAGAAACACTCAGAAAGTGTGTTTCTGAGTGTTCTGAGTGTTCGGCTGACTATAATTCACTTTTCCTAGGTTTGGCAAGAAGGGTCCCTGAGTCAGTGGGCACTTTACATTTCAGGATTGTGGTTGTTATTGTTCATGCAGCCAGGATGTCTCTGTTCCTCATAGCCAAGCACCAGCATATGAGATTTGCCTTAGTTTGGGCTGCTATAACAAAAAGTGCCATAGACAGGGGGCTTCAATGAGAAACATTTACTTCTCACAGTTCTAGAGGCTGAAGTCTAAGATTGGGGCACCCGCATAGTTGGGTTCTTGGTGAGGGCCTTCTTGCTAGTGAAAGGTAGCTGCCTTCTTGCTGTGTCCCCACATGGTAGAGAGAGAGATAAGGTTCTCTGGCCTCTTCTTATCAGGGCACTAATCTCATCATGAGGGCCCCGCCCTCATGACCTCAGCAAAACATAATTACCTTCGGAAGGCCCCCACTTCCAAGTATTATCGTATTGAGGATTAGGGCTTCAACTCATAAAGTTTGGAGGGACATATTCAGTCCACATCAGGATTTGAGGAATGTCTTGATTTCCCAGTCATTATTACTGTGAGCTGGGTCATGATGGGTATGGCAAAAGGGTCACCAGTGGAAGGGAAGTACGAGGGGGGAACCATTGAAAGCATTTACCACTGACAGTAGAATTGCTGACCTGTGATAACTGTATTGATAAAAAAGCAGATAACTTTAAGTCATTTTCATGATGGATTCTACATTCACTACAGACAATGTATGCCTTTATTTACTGCACCCGAGTGGGTCACCCCCACAGGTAGAACAGCCACCCCACTCTCCAGCAGATCCCTGCACCAGAGGGTGTGGTTCTGTTTCAAGTTTCTGAACTCCTATCATGTTTGTCCTGGGAACCAAACTCTGGGAAGTTTTCTCAGAATAAATTGACGAAGGCCAAGTCAGGAAAAGAGATGGGGGAGGGGAGGCAGCTTGAGTCTTGACGTACTCTAAGGGCATTGCTCCCAGCAGGAGGGGAGAGGAACAGGCTCCTCCACCACCCTCCCACTCAGTCTCTGGTGACTGCAACATCACAGGAGGCCCAGCCTGTCCTCCGGTTGCCAGGGCAATTTAAAAATAGCTTGTGCAGCCAGAGAAGAGGGGGGCAGGGAAATAAGGAAGATTAGTGGCCTTTTGCAGGAAAACTACAGGCAATGAATCCTGCCTAGGGTTAATCTGGAGTGGAGGGTCTCTTGTGTTTACTGTATTTCTCATCTTGAGGAAATCCTTCCTGGCCAGGGTCTGCTGTGGGCTCTTTCTGGGAAGAACTCAGCTGCCGCTGGAGAACGCCCTGTTTACTCCTTGGACAAGCAGCCAGGAGGACACTGGCAGGCTCTGTGGAGGAAGGAGTAACACTCCGTGCTCAGGTTCAGAATGACTGTTCTGCCTGTACAAGGAGGGCTGTGCGGTGCTCAGTCACTCGGTCTTGTCCGACTCTTTGCAACCCCAAGGACTGTGGCCTGCCAGGCTCCTCTTCCTATGGAATTTTCCAAGCAAGAATACTGGAGTGGGTTGCCATTTCCTTCTCCAGGGGATCTTCCTGGATTGTACCGGCATCTCTTGCATCTCCTGCATTGGCAGACAGAGTTTACCAACTGTACCACGTGGGAGTTGGTAGAGACTGATGGGAACCATGTGTATATGCCATGTGTGCTGTGCTGTGCTTAGTCGTTCAGTCATGTCCAACTCTTTGCGACCCCATGGACTGTAGCCCGCCAGGCTCCTCTGTCCATGGGGATTCTCCAGGCAAGAATACTGGAGTGGGTTGCCATGCCTTCCTCCAGGGGATCTTCCCAACCCAGGGATCGAACCCAGGTCTCCCACATTATAGGTGGATTCTTTACTGTCTGAACCACCAGGAAGGCCCAAGAATACTGAAGTAGGTAGCCTATCCCTTTTCCAAGTGATCTTCCCAACTCAACAATCAAACCGGGGTCTCCTGCATTGCAGGCAGATTCTTTACCAGTTGAGCTACCAGGGAAGTAAAATATAATTATGATGTTAGATTATTTCTGGATAGTTCACTTATAGTAATTTTTTCTTTCATATGCCTTTAAAAATATTTTGTATTTTTTATAAGGGGCATTTAAAAAATCTTAATGTGATTTTTAAAAAGGCATGCTATTAAGGGGAAAGTTATGTGTTTGTCCCTTCAGTTCAGTCAATTCAGTCACTCAGTCATGTCCGACTCTTTGTGACCCCATGGATCACAGCACGCCAGGCCTCCCTGTCCATCACCAACTCCCGGAGTTCACTCAGACTCACGTCCATCGAGTCAGTGATGCCATCCAGCCATCTCATCCTTGGTCGTCCCCTTCTCCTCCTGCCCCCAATCCCTCCCAGCATCAGAGTCTTTTCCAATGAGTCAACTCTTTGCATGAGGTGGCCAAAGTATTGGAGTTTCAGCTTTAGCATCATTCCTTCCAAAGAAATCCCAGGGCTGATCTCCTTCAGAATGGACTGGTTGGATCTCCTCGCAGTCCAAGGGACTCTCAAGAGTCTTCTCCAGCACCACAGTTCAAAAGCATCAATTCTTTGGCACTCAGCTTTCTTCACAGTCCAACTCTCACATCCATACATGACCACAGGAAAAACCATAGCCTTGACTAAACGGACCTTTGTTGGCAAAGTAATGTCTTTGTTTTTTAATAATGCTATCTAGGTTGGTCATAACTTTCCTTCCAAGGAGTAAGCGTCTTTTAATTTCATGGCTGCAATCACCATCTGCAGTGATTTTGGAGCCCAAAAAAGTAAAGTCTGACACTGTTTCCACTGTTTCCCCATCTATTTCCCATGAAGTGATGGGACCGGATGCCATGATCTTAGTTTTCTGAATGTTGAGCTTTAAGCCAACTTTTTTGCTCTCCTCTTTCACTTTCATCAAGAGGCTTTTTAATTTCTCTTCACTTTCTGCCATAAGGGTGGTGTCATCTGCATATTTGAGGTTATTGATATTTCTCCTGGCAATCTTGATTCCAGCTTGTGCTTCTTCCAGCCCAGCGTTTCTCATGATGTTCTCTGCAGATAAGTTAAATAAGCAGGGTGACAATATACAGCCTTAATGGACTCCTTTTCCTATTTGGAACTAGTCTGTTGTTCCATGTCCAGTTCTAACTGTTGCTTCCTGACCTGCATACAAGTTTCTCAAGAGGCAGGTCAGGTGGTCTGGTATTCCCATCTCTTTCAGAATTTTCCACAGTTTCTTGTGATCCACACAGTCGAAGTCTTTGGCATAGTCAATAAAGCAGAAATAGATGTTTTTCTGGAACTGTCTTGCTTGGACAAGTCTATTTGAAGGCAGAACAGTAGTCTGGTGGCAGAAGTGGTCTTCTCTTATCTTGTAAACTCTCAATGAATGTAAAGCAAAGCCAAGGTTCCTTGGGGGCAAAGGGATACACTAGATGACCTTCTGACCTCCTACATTCAAATCACTACTGAGTGCTGCTGCTGCTGAGTCACTTTAGTCGTGTCCGACTCTGTGCGACCCGAGAGACGGCAGCCCTCCAGGCTCCCCTGTCCCTGCGATTCTCCAGGCAACTTTCCAGAGCGAAGTATTCAGAATCCTCTCCAAGGTCCAGCATAGTCATCAATCAAAGTGTTCTTCCAAACCCCTCTGCATTGGCCTGCAAAACATTCCTAATGGATTCAGAAAAGAGTGAGGACCCCAGGACCTGCAGAAATGGTTTGTTTGGCTCTCAGGCACAGAATATATATTTTAAAATTAATTTACTTACCAATGTTAAAGTAAGCATGTAAAAATCTCTATTTCTGGATTCTCTTGGAAGAATCATAAAATCAGTCCTCACGGCAATAAACTGCTGGAGCTGGGTGGTGGCTTCCCCTTTTAAAGTATGTGGTCTTTCTAGTGCCCATGGTCCCCATTAGTCCCTACCAACTCAGGAGTCTGAGGCTGGATGGTAATTTCCATCCTCACTTTTCTTATATTGGGTTTTCTTCATTTAGTCACGCTACCTGTCAGCCCTTATAAGCCTCTGAGTTTGCAATTTCTAATATAATAAAAGCTCCATAGGGACAGAGACCACTTTGTATCTTCCACAAAACTTAGTAAAAACACATGGAGGTCCTCAATAAATGTTTGTTGAATGCAGGTATTATATTGTTTCTAGATCCCTAAAATGAAAGTTTGGTAGGAAAGCCATTACCCCTGTGTTGTGGGTTTACCATGTTCCTTCATGAACCTCTCTTCTTCCCTACGAAGGTAAAACAATTTGCTCTTAGGACTGAACCCCTGGCTACCAGTAGCCCTCCTCTTGTGCAGCCTATTCCTAGTCCTGATATTTCCTCAGACTGTGTCTGAGAAGGTTTATCTTAGTCCAACTTCTCACTTAGGAGAGGACTTGGCAGATATCTCCATGGAGACAGAAAAGGGATTCCGGGTTCCCCTCTCATGTCACTTTTGACACTTAGTTTTGTACACAAGAGCTTATTTTTCATGTGCCATCCAAAGACAGAATCATCATCTTGCTTATTTACATAGTTGGTTTGAATGAGCTGCCAATAAATAGAGAGGTGGCAGTTTCTAAAGATCTGTAGTTGGGGGTGGTGATGGTGAGAAGAGTCTTCTTGTCTCCTCCTTATCTCTGCTCTCAGCGGGGCCTCTTTATCCTCAAGCCTCTTCTCCAATATTTCTGTTCCTCTGATGATCCTATCTTTGGTCAAAGAGAAAACATGCTGTAGGGTAAGACGCTGCTGCATGCACGCTTAGTCATGTCCAACTCTTGCAACCCCATGGACTATAACCTGCCAGGCTCCTCTGTCCATGGGATTTTCAAGGCAAGAATACTGGGGTGGGTTGCCATTTCCTACACCAGGGGATTTTCCCCACCTGAGGATTGAATCTGAGTCTCCTGCATTGCAGGCAGATTCTTTACCTGCTAAGCTAAAGTAAGTCAAGAACAGTCAATTAACAAAAGTGATTCACTTGAGGGAAATAATAAGCTACACATATTTTATTTGGAAATAGGATAGCCAGACATAGCGGAAGAGGGAAGAGAGGAGGAGCAAGATAAAGGTAGAGGATTAAGATTATATTTAAAATAAATAAACTATAAGGATACATAATACAATACAAAGAATATAGCCAATGTTTTATAATAACTATCAATGGACTATAACTTTAAAAAGTTGTGAATCACTATGTTGTACACCTGAAACTTATATAATATTGTACATCAACTACATCAACTATACCTCAATGAAAAAAAGAAATAGGATAACCATATAATTCATCATTCTAACCAGGACACTTTGGAGAGTGAGGAGGGGTGCTAACTAGATGGGATCCTGTGACTACAGGCACAAACTGGAACTGTCCCAGGAAAATTGGTTTTCAAAATCAGATGTGTTCATTAGAATAGCCTTGAACAATGATTTTCATTCAAGGCAAGGCTGGATGCTTTACAGAAAAAGTGTTTGAGCTACTTACAGCAAAACCTGCTGTGATAGGGAGAGAGAGGTTATAGACAATCATGAAAAATTTCTAAGTGACTTCAGGTAGTCCTCCACTTTTTATTGTTTTTATTGTACGTTTATCTGTTCATTTGAGGCTTTGTATGAAAAATCATCTCTCTCTTAGCTCTCCTGTCTGCTCCCTTATTTGGGCCTTTATATCCCCAAATGTCAAACAGGTTCAAGTAGTCAAAGTACCTATAATGCTGGTGTGTGTGCATGCGTGCTCAGTCACTTCAGTCATGTCCGACTCTTCATGAAGCTGTGGACTACGGTCCACCAGGCTCCTCTGTCTGCTGCAGGCAGATTCTTTACCCACAGAGCCCCCTGGGAAGCCCGTAATGCCTGTACTTGGCAGTATCTCAGGAAGAGAGCAACAGGCTGGGGAGAAGGAGGAAGCTCTCAAGGATACTTGTAGAAGTAATAATCACTTATCACACGAGCCCCTATTATGTCCTGCTGCTGCTGCTGCTGCTGCTAAGTCACTTCAGTCGTGTCCGAATCTGTGTGACCCCATAGACGGCAGCCCACCAGGCTCTGCCATCCCTGGGATTCTCCAGGCAAGAACACTGGAGTGGGTTGCCATTTCCTTCTCCAATGCATGAAAGGGAAAAGGGAAAGTGAAGTCGCTCAGTCGTGTCCGACTCTTAGTGACCCCGTGGACTGCAGCCTACCAGGCTCCTCCGTCCATGGGATTTTCCAGGCAAGAGTACTGGAGTGGGTTGCCATTATGTCCTGGACCCCATTTAAAGACAGCGGAAACTAATGCACAAGACAGATACACCATAAACAATCCTATCTCTAGCACTGTATGATAAGTTAACCATTATGCTAACTGCTATAACAAATAAACCCCAAATCTCAGTGACTTCACACAACTAAAGTTTAACTCTTGCTCAGACCGCACACCACCATAAGTCAAGAGGCTCTCCTGAGCAGCTTTTCACTGGATAGTGACTCAGATTTAGGCTTGTTCTATCATATGGCTCTACCATCTCAAAAACCTTCCCTTCCAGCCATGTGATCAGGGGAGAAAGAATATGGATGATCACACTGAACTGACAACCAGGCCTGAAGTTGGTAGTCATCATATCCACCCACTAGCCAGGCTAGTTATACAGCCCTGAACTAACTATAAAGGAAACTGGGAAATGGAATCTTCCTTATGCCAGGAAGAGACTGGTGAGCATCTGGCCAGCCTCTGACAAATTGCTGTACTCACCCCTTTACCAACAAATCAAGTTCAAAGAGGTTAATAACTTATGAAGGATCAAACATCTAACGTAGCAGCAGTTGGAATTTTAACTTAGGTGTGCTGAACTTCAAAGTTCATGTTCTTTCCATTGCAATTCAACCTATACAATCAACTCATATGCTTCCCCTATAAGCAGCAATATAGAAGGGAGAGACATATCAAGATCATTCTCCAAGGCTTTGTCTGTCTACTTTGCCTGGTTTATGACAGACTGACTGGCTCTAGTTTCCATCTGGCTATTTATGCAAGCCTCATGGAGGCCAGGACACACTAATTACCAGTAGAGTCAGGCTTCTCCTGTGGAGGTGCTCTCTTCTTTAATTTCTCCCCACAATATTTTGTGGTTTTCAGTGTAAAAGTATTGCATATTTTTAATGAGTCATTCATTCCTAAATGTCTCATAGATTGTTGAGTGGTGTTGAGTGGTGTTTTTGAGTGCTGTTGTTAGTGGTGTTTTTAATTTTCAATGTCTTGAATTTCATTGCTAAAATATAGAAATATATTTGGTTTTGGTATATCAAGCTTGTATCCTGCAATATTGCTAAATTCGTTTATTAGTTATAGTATTTTTCCATCATTTGTACATGGATTATCACATCTGCAAATAAAGTTTTACTTTTCCCTTTTCACTCTGGATATCTTTATTTTTCTTTTGTGCCTGATTGCCCCAGCTAAAACCCCCAATACAATGCTGATTAGGTGTGGGGAGAGTCAATGTCTTTGTC
This sequence comes from Ovis canadensis, assembly GCF_042477335.2. Taxonomy (NCBI): domain Eukaryota; kingdom Metazoa; phylum Chordata; class Mammalia; order Artiodactyla; family Bovidae; genus Ovis; species Ovis canadensis. The sequence continues at coordinate 204,000,618 of NC_091245.1, read as the reverse complement.
TTGTCCCTAGTATTAGGGAAAAAAAGTGCAGTGTAACGTTAGTTATAGGTTCTTTATTCATATTCTTCATTAGATGGAGGAAATTTCCCTCTATTCCTAGTTTTCTAATAGTTTACTTTTTAAAATTAGGAATAGATGTTGCAATTATTTCTTGGCCTTTTGGCTAAGATCAGGTGTAGGAATAGGTGTTGGATTTTTTCAAGCGGCTGTTCAGCATATGTTGAAATGATCATATGTGTCACTGTTGTTGATTTGTTAATATGGTGAATTACATTGACTGATTTTTTTTTTTTTTAAAGTTAAACCAACCTAGCACTACCCCAGGGGCTAAAAGTCACTTGGTCATGATATATTATCTTTTTAATATATCATTGGTGATTTGATAAAATTTAATTATGAAATTTTGCATCAATTTTCATGAAGGACATTGGTCTACTTTTCTTTTCTTCTGGTTTGTCTGGTTTTGTGTCAGGAAAATGGTGGCCTCCTAGAAAGAGTTGGGATTTACTCCTCTTCCATATGTTACCAACTAGGGTTCTTGGATTGTTTAATCAATAGAAATTGACAAGAGGCCAGACAGGGAATTCAGGCAAAGTTTTATTGGGGCTCAAGTGTAGCACAAGGGGGTGAAGACATGTAACAGGAAAGTGGGCTGGTTCCTTAAATAGGGTGTAGCATGTGTGGATAGATGGGTTGAGCTGGAGGGGTAGCTTAGGTGGTCTGCCCATCCCTTTGGTGAAGCTGTGTGCAGTGATCATGCTTGGTACCCTGCTTTTGCTGCCAAAAGCCTGGAAGTGGCAATTGACTTCTGGCCTGTTCTATCTTATTGTGTGTAATTGCCCCCAACTCCTCTGCATGCAGTTTTTTAGTCCCTTATACTGTCTTTGTATTTTGGTGCTTGAGAAGATGTTTGTTTAGGTGCAAAGGGTCCTGCCTCAAAGGGTCTCAGGCCCCAGGTTCTAGCCTGTCTTTAAAATTGTGAAAGAAGCTGTGTCGAATTGGTATTATTTCTATTTTAAATATTTAGCAGAGGTCTCATCTTGAGTACTATTCTATAATCTGAATTTTGAAACTTGAAGGAGCAGATCTCTTCTGCCTAACTTTGTCCTTAATACCAGCCTGGTTGGCCAGGCTTTGTGGAACACCCTTCTGAAGTTTTTCCTTCTCTTCTTCCTGAAGACAGAATGCTATTTCCTCCTCTGAAAGGGAAAAGGTAATGTGGAGGTGAAAGATGAAGGATAGGAGTAGGAGTATCTCAGTATGACATCTCAATGAATACAATGAAACGGAAGTGAAATTCACATAAAATTAACCTTTTAAGATATAATTCAGTGTCATTTATTCTGTTCATCATATTGGACAACCACCGCTTCTAAGATTTTCATTGCCTCAAAAGAAAATCCCATACGCATTAAGTCCTCACTCCCTCATCTCCCCTTCCCCTGACCCCTAGTAACCTCCAGTCTGCTTTCTGTCTCTCTGGAGTTACCTCTTCAGGATATTTCATATAAATGGAGTCATGTAATATGTGACCTTTTATGTTATCTGGCTTTTTTCACTTACCATATTTTCAAGGCCTGCCTACAACGTAATATGTACCAGTACCTCATTCTTTTCTACAGCTAAGTAATATATATATAATCACAGTTTGCTTATTCACTCATCAGTTATTGGACATTTGGGATGTTTTTACTTTTTGCCTATTGTAAATAGTACTACTATGAACATTCGTGTATAAGTTTTTGCATGAGTACATGCATGCTCAGTTGCTTCAGTCATGTCTGACTCTTTGTGACCCCATGGACTGTAGCTGCCAGGGTCCTCTGTCCATGGGATTTTCCCAGCAAGAATACTAGAGTGGGTTGCTATTTCCTTCTCCAAGGGATCCTCCCAATCCAGGGGTTGAACCTGCATCTCCTGCATTGGCAGAAGATTCTTTAACACTGCACCACCTGGGAAGCCCCTTTTGTGTGAGTATCTTGTTTCAATTATTTTGGATATATATTTAGGAGAATACTGCTGGATTGTATGATAATTCTTTTTAACTTTTTGAAAAATGGCCAAACTCTTTTCCATGGCATTTGCACCATTTTACATTCTCATCAGCAACGTATGAGGTTTTTGATTTCTCCATACCAACACGCTATTTTCCATTTTATGGCTATCCTAGTGGAAAATCCCATGGATGGAGGAGCCTGGTGGGCTGCAGTCCCTGGGGTTGCTGGAAGTCAGACACGACTGAGCGACTTCACTTTCCCTTTTCCCTTTCATGCATTGGAGAAGGAAATGGCAGCCCACTCCAGTGTTCTTGCCTGGAGAATCCCAGGGATGGGGGAGCCTGGTGGGCTGCCGTCTATGGGGTCGCACAGAGTTGGACATGACTGAAGTGACTTAGCAGCAGCAGCAGCAGTGGCTGTCAAGTGATGTCTCATTGTGGTTTTCAGTTGCGTTCCCTAATGACTTATGATGTTGAGTATCTCTTTATGTGCTTGTTGGCTATTTGTATATAGTTTAGGAAGATATCTAGGTTTTTTGTCCATTTTTAAAATGGGTTATTTATCTTTTTGTTATTGACTGGTGAGTTCTTTAGATATTCTGGATCCTAGAACTTTGCGAGACATATAATGTGCAAGTGTTTTCTCCCATTCTGTAGGTAATCTTTTCACTTTCTTTTCAGTGTTGGTAGTTTCTATTGAGAACTCCTCAAGGTCAAAATTTCTTTCTTCAGCTATGTCCCATTTATTAATAAATCTATCAAAGGCATTCTTAATTTCTATTATAGTGGTTTTGATCTGTAACATTTCTCTCTAGTTCTTTTTTAGAATTTCCATCTCTTTGCTTATATTGCCCATCTGTTCTTACATTCTGTATATTAGAACTCTTAGTTGTATTAAATTCTATTAGAACCCTCAGTGTATTAGACATTGACAATTAAATGGACATTGACATTGAAATTGTAAATAGTTTTATTTGTGTAAACTAATAATAATATTTAATTAAAATTTAAAATTAAGGTTGTTTCAGCTTTAAGTATTTTGTTAAGTATTTAAAGTATATTTTAAAAATATTTAAAACACACATCCTATTCATTATAATTTTGATTTTATCTTTTTAAATAATTTTGAATATTTTAAGAAAAATAGCATTGAATTTTTATATAGAAAGTAATTTTTGTTTTTTTCTTTTACATTTACTTTAATTATATTTTATTAAATATACTTAATTTTGAACAATTCCAATATAATTATATTTCAAGTTTTAATCTTTTAAAAAGTTACATCTAATAACATTTTATGCAATGATGGAAATGCTTTTTATTTGTACTGTTTAATATGGCAACCACTAATGTTACTTGACTGTTGAGCACCTGAATTGTGACTGATGCAGCAAGGAATTTATTTTTAAATTTTCTATAATTTAAAAAATAATGTTTAGTTATTAATTTTGGCTGCGCTGGTCTTCGTTGCTGCAGGGACAGGTTTTTCTGTAGCTGTGGCAAGCGGAAGCTACTCCAGTTGTGGTGCGTGGCTTTTCACGGCGGTGCTTCTCTTGTCACAGAGCACAGGCTGTGGGGCGCTAGGGCTTCAGCTGTTGCAGCTCCCAGGCTCTAAAGCACAAGCTCAATGCTTGTGGCACAGGGGCTTGGTTGCTCCGCAGCATGTGGGATCTTCCAGGACCAGGGGTTGAACCTGTGTTTCCTGCATTGGCAGGCATATTCTTTATCACTGAGCTGCCAGGGAAGCGCTAATTTTTGATTTTATATAATTTGTATCAATTTAAATTTTAATAACCATGTTTAGCTGGTGGCCAACATACTGAACTTGTTTTCCTAGAACAAAAATTATGTGAGTATAAGTATATAATTAATGACTGCTGGAATAAAGACAAAAAATGAATTCTATTAAAAGTAACACTTTATGAATTATGAATTTATTTTTATTACTTACCCAAATGTGGTGCTAGTGGTGAAGAACCTGCCTGCCAATGCAGGAAACGTAAGGGACACAGAGTTCAGTCCTTGGGCTGGGAAGATCTCCTGGAGGAGAGCATGGGAACCCACTCCAGTGGGTTCTCTTGCCTGGAGAATTCCATGGACAGAGGAGCCTGGCAGGCTACAGTCCAGGGTGTCACAAAGAGCTGGACATGACTGAAGCAACTTAGCACACACGCAAATGCCACAGCTCACCAACAGAGTATCTTGTATATGCAGTATTAATTATGTCTGGTCACCTCTGATACGTTGTCAACTTTCAGTCAATGAGAAACCTTCAACTTTCCACATAGTTTTTCTTTTCAATCATTCTGGAGATATATTTGTCAAAGAAAGAGGATAGAAATATGTCATTCAACTGTTCATGATTTATAAACGTTAAATGTAGGCTATGGTATGTAGGTCTCTGTTTGACCTCATGTCCTCGCTCTCACAAATGTTGGGGCTGGGCCTGTCCACACTGGAGTTGTCCCTCTGTGAGAGCAGCAATACTATGCACTGATTACTGCTCTCCAGCCCCTGGAATGCCACCCACTTCTCCTTCCCCATCGTCCCATCTCCAACTCCGCCAAAGCCCATTGTTGACAGTGAGTTGTGCTTCAAATCTTGAGGGGCTCTTCCTATCAACCTAATCCTTGCTGTTAGTGATGAAGAATAACCCTCAGAGCACTGTCAGGCAGTATCCTGACCCACAAAATAGCTGCAGGCCACCAGATCTTTCAACAGCAACCTTTAATTTTCTCCTCTTTGTCACTTGGGTAGCATGGGCACCCATTCCAGATGGTGAAAAATTCTCATGGACTCCTGGCATTGAGTTAAATTATTTTATTATAATTTCACATAAATATACAAGTTAAAAAGTATAAACTGCTATAGTGGAATGAGGTTTATTCCACTCTAAACCTCAAATAAGCTGTTTAAGTACAAACAAACCTGGAAAATCAATCAAAACAAAACTAACAACACTAAATTAATGTGAAAATGTTTTATGGAAAGTAAGTTGCCAATGTTGAGTTTAATAGTAAAATATTATATGTTAGTGTCACGTCTCTTTATACTTATTCCTCTGTATTTCAAATTTAACAATACAGAGGATGTTCTATATAGAATCATATTAAAACAATCTTTATTTCTTAGTTCTGGAGAATCAAGACTCATATTTAGTCAAAACTCTGCCCTAGAACACCAGGTTTCTTTAAAACTTCAATTTATTTAAACTAAAAACCCCCAAACAGGTTACCCATTTCTTCCATCTCCTCAGTCTCATCTCTTCCCCAACCACTAATCTGTTCTTCTATACAGATTACTTCTATGAGCTTGCTTTCTCTGTTTGTTTGTTTTCTGGGTTTTTTGGATTCCACATATAAAAGAGATCATACAATATTTGTCTTCCTCTGTCTGACATTTCATTTAGCATAGTGCCCTTGAAGTCCCCCATGTTGCAAATGACAAGATTTTCTTTCTGTTTTATGGCTGGATAATATTGACATATGGGCTTTCCTGGTAGCTCAGCTGGTAGAGAATCTGCCTGGAATGTGGGAGACCTGGGTTTGATCCCTGGGTTGGGAAGATCCCCTGGAGAAGGGAACAGCTACCCACTCCAGTATTCTGGCCTGACGAATTCCATGGACTGTATAGTCCAAGGGGTCGCAGAGAGTCGGACACAACTGACCGACTTTCATTTTCACTTTTCACTTTCAATATTGATACACACACACGTGTGTGTAATTTCTTTATTCATTCATCCATCAATAGACCCTCAGGTTGTTTCTATATCTTGCCTTTGTAAATAATAATACAATGAATAGAGTGCATACATATTTTCAAATTAGCATTTTATCTTCTTCAGGTAAATACATGAAAGTGAAATTGCTGGATCATATGGTAGTTCTAATTTAAATTTTTTGATGGACTTCCATACTGTTTTCCACAGTGGCTACAGCAATTTACATTTCCACCAACAGTGCACAAGGGTTCCTTTTCTCACATCCTTGCAATTTTCTGTCTTTTTGATAATAGCCATTCTTACTGGTGTGAGGTGATATATCATTGTGAGTTTGATTTGCATTTCTCTGATGATTAGTGATGTTGAGCATCTTTTCATGTACTGGTTGGTCATCTGTATGTCTGAAAAAAGGTCTATTCAGATTGGCTGCCTGTTTTTTAATCAGATTGGATTTGTTTTTGCTATTGAGTTGTGAGTTCTTTATATATTTTGGATATTAGCTCCTTATCAGATATATGATTTGTAATTATTTTCTCTCATTCACTAGGTCGACTTTTCATTTTGTCGATGGTTTCCTCTGATGTGCAGAAGCTTTTTAGTTTGATGTAGTACCGCTTATTTAGTTTTTCTTTTGTTGTCTTCGTTTTTGGTGTCAGAGTCAAAAAATAACCAGAGACCTTTGTCAAGGAACTTACTACCTATGATTTCTTCTTGGCGTTTTATGGTTTTAGGTTTTATGTTCAAGTCTTTAAACCATTTTGCCTTAGTTTTGGTGTATGGTGTAAGATCATGGTCCAATTTCATTCTTTTGCATGTGGCTATCCAATTTTCCCAACAACAATTATTGAAGAGAATGTCCTTTCCCTGTTGTATATTCTTTGCTCCTTTGTCATAAACTAATTGACCGTATATGCATGTATTTACTTCTGGACTCTCTATTCTGTTCTGTTGATCTATATGCCTGTTTTTATGCCAATGCGCTACAGTTTTAATTACTAAAGCTTTGCGGGTTTGAAAGCCAAGACTGTGATGCCTCCAGCTTTGTTCTTTCTTGAGACTGCTTTGGCTATTCAGGGTCTGTTGTGGTTCCAGTTCCTTAGAAGTCTTAGAATTGTTCTGTTTCTGTGAGAAATGCCATTGGTATTTTGAATGACATTGAATCTGTATATTGCTTTGGGAAGTATGGACATTTTAATGATATTAATTCTTCCAATCCATGAGCATGAAATGTTTTTTCATTTATTTTCATTTATTTCTTTTTCAATTTCATTAAGTCCTATAGTTTTTAACACATAGTCTTTCATTTCCTTGGTTAAATTTATTCGTGAATATTTAACTGATTATTTTTGATGCAATTGTAAATGGGGTTATTCTCAATAATTTTTGTAGTTCATTATTATTATAAAGGAATGTAAGATTTTTGTGTATTGATTTATATCCTGTGACTTTACTGAATTCACTTATTACTTCTGACAATTTTTTTGATGGAGTGTTTAGGGTTTTCTATATATAATATTATGTTATCCTCAAAGAGTGACAGTTTTACTTCTTTGAGCATCAGTTTTAATGAGATGCTTCTTGCTAACTCCATTAGCTATCTGGCTATATGACGGTAAGGGCTACTACATTATAGCGTTATTGATATCTGAAATAGACATCTAAATCCATTAGATTTCTGGACTTGTAAATGGAAATTATTTTCAACTATTTTCAACTATCCTTTCTGCTAATAAATTAGGGTCCATGCAGTAAGTTCCCTCTCTGCCACAAATGTGGTCCAGACTGCCTTGGCCCACCTTCCCGTAAGTCCTGCCTCCCTGAATCCCATGCCATCTCCAGTCACACTAACTTATTTGAACTGCTTCAAAATATGATGCTAACATATCTGGACACAATGTAAATGTGGGCCTGAGGTATGTGGTTCTGTTCTAACTTTAAGGTGACCTTCCTAAAGATCTGGTGTGTATTTGTATATATGTGTTCAGTTTATATAAATTTGAATAAATAAAATTTATAAATCCTCAGAGGTACTTTAGGAAGCCCCAAACTGTACTTAGATGAATAATTCTCAAAAGTATGATCTGAGGATCCCTTGGGGTCCCTGAGATGTGTTATGAGGATCCACAAAGTAGAAATTATATTCACAATTCTTTCTACTATAGGAAATATCAATAGGTGTAATCCATATAAACAAAAACTCTGGCCAGATAAGCAAGCATTAAAGTCAACATTAGTTGTCAGCATTAGGGCTTTAAAATCAACTCATTCCTACTATGTAGTCACTCTACCTTGATCGTATGATTGTTATGCCCAGGTCGACATACCCACCCCCGGAATTTAGTGATCTCTTTCTCTCTTGACAGTTCTGCAATGAATTTTGAATGAATTTTTCTCTCTTGTGACCTGGAGTTTACACAACATCCAAGATGAATCTCTCCTTTGTAGTCATAAGTTACACCTTATATTGGGGTGGGTTGCTATATCCCATGGCAATGGGAAGCATGCTGAGGAGTTATCTAAAGTAACTCTAATTCTGCTGGGAATCTTCTAATCCTTGGGCCACTAAAGACTCCCCAGATGTGAAACAATTCTGTTTTCAAAATTCCCATGTTTGCCAATGGGGGCCGTAAGAGTAACCACAGATACTTGTGTCTAAATATTCAGTTTCCGCCTAAGTTCTGAATTTAATCAGTTTCTGATCTCATTCTGCAACTGTCTACAAGAAGACAAATCACAACGAAATAATACTTATTGTACGGGGCCAGTTTCTTTACTCAGCTGAGACCAGAGTCAGTCCCATTCCCAACTGAAGTTCAGTTCAGTCACTCAGTCGTGTCCGACTCTTTGCAACCCCATGAATCGCAGCACGCCAGGCCTCCCTGTCCATCACCAACTCCCGGAGTTCACACAGACTCACGTCCATTGAGTCAGTGATGCCATTCAGCCATCTCATCCTCAGTCGTCCCCTTCTCCTCCTGCCCCCAATCCCTCCCAGCATCAGGGTCTTTTCCAATGAGTCAGCTCTTCGCATGAGGTGGCCAAAGTACTGGAGTTTCAGCTTTAGCATCATTCCTTCCAAAGAAATCCCTGGGTTGATCTCCTTCAGAATGGACTGGTTGGACCTCCTTGCAGTCCAAGGGACTCTCAAGAGTCTTCTCCAATACCGCAGTTCAAAAGCATCAATTCTTCAGCACTCAGCCTTCTTCACAGTCCAACTCTCACATCCATACATGACTACTGGAAAAACCATATCCTTGACTAGATGGACCTTAGTCGGCAAAGTAATGTCTCTGCTTTTGAATATGCTATCTAGGTTGGTCATAACTTTTCTTCCAAGGAGTAAGCGTCTTATAATTTCATGGCTTCAGTCACCATCTGCAGTGATTTTGGAGCCCCCCAAAATAAAGTCTGACACTGTTTCCACTGTTTCTCCATCTATTACCCATGAAGTGATGGGACCGGATGCCATGATTTTCGTTTTCTGAATGTTGAGCTTTAAGCCAACTTTTTCACTCTCCTCTTTTACTTTCATCAAGAGGCTTTTTAGTTCCTCTTCACTTTCTGCCTTAAGGGTGGTGTTATCTGCATATCTGAGGTTATTGATATTTCTCCCAGCAATCTTGATTCCAGCTTGTGTTTCTTCCAGTCCAGCATTTCTCATGATGCACTCTGCATATAAGTTAAATAAGCAGGGTGACAATATACAGCCTTGATGTACTCCTTTTCCTATTTGGAACCAGTCAGTTGTTCCATGTCCAGTTCTAACTGTTGCTTCCTGACCTGCATACAGATTTCTCAAGAAGCAGGTTAGGTGGTCTGGTATTCCCATCTCTTTCAGAATTTTCCACAGTTTCTTGTGATCCACACAGTCAAAGGCTTTGGCATAGTCAATAAAGCAGAAATAGATGTTTTTCTGGAACTCTCTTGCTTTTTCCATGATCCAGCGGATGTTGGCAATTTGATTTCTGGTTCCTCTGCCTTTTCTAAAACCAGCTTGAACATCAGGAAGTTCACGGTTCACGTATTGCTGAAGCCTAGCGTGGAGAATTTTGAGCATTACTTTACTAGCATGTGAGATGAGTGCAATTGTGAGGTAGTTTGAGCATTCTTTGGCATTGCCTTTCTTTGGGATTGGAATGAAAACTGACCTTTTACTCTTAGCCATTAGAAGCAGCCTGTCTGTCCTTCTCCATAACCTGTGAAATATTGTCATTGCTCTAAAGCCTCATCTTTGGTGAGCACCTCACTTGGATCTTGAGACCAAAATAAGAGAGTGTAATTAACCTCATACTGCTGTAAACCAAGAACCTATTAGCTTTCTACCCCAAGATGTGGATACTCTCATTTTCTTCTACCCAGTAGTATTTTAACCCAGTTTAATCTTGTTTAATTCTTCTGTTTAGGGACCTTTCACAGCTCCACTCTTAATACTGATTTCTCTATCAGTCAGGTTTTTGTGTGATTGCAAAGATTCTGTTGGTATGGGGAACTTATACAGAGATGCACAAGATTAGTAGAGCACCCAAGTCATCTTCCTGGTTGCTCAGTCACTCTGGGTCCAGGTGTTATGAAGAGTGAGTAACGCAACAGGCCTAATGGGGACCCAGAACCAAAGCTCAGGTTTGTCTGGGTTGCTACCTTAGTTTGAGAGATCTGCCCTGGTATTTATACTTCCAAAATAGAGAATTTCACTGAGTCAGGTGGCCACCATCCAAGGGAAGTGCCTCTAGTGGGAAGTGATTCATGCCAACCTCTCCATAGCAGTTAGCCCTTCCTGATATTTGGTCAGTTCCTGCTCCCATTGTTTCAGATGAGGTCAGCAGGATTGTGCCACAATTCACTTGCCAAGAGCACAGCAGCTGATGAGGATGAAGCCTGTTCAAGTCCCTTTTGCTGAAGGGACCAATCAGTTAGGCATGCACAGAGACTTCTTGAACGAACTCCTCAACCAGTCCAGTACAACTATTTTCAGGGGGTATTTTTAAAAATCCTTACAGCTAAAGTGGTGGTCAGTCTAACTCTTTAAAACAATGACTCTGACTTTGGGGCAGTTTGTAGTTCAGTGAAGCCATTTTTCCGTTTTTCTGTCACTGAGAAGTTGCACTGAGAGCAAACTTAGGTTCCAGCTCGAACTTCCTTGAAGTTTTTATATGTGACTTATGAAAAGCACCCTCAAAGCCATGGTAAGTTTTAAAGATGCCAGATAGAATGACTCCTAATTAAGCGTCTGTAAATGTAGACTGCTGTTTCCCAAAGTATGCCCTGTAAGGAAGTGCCTCTAGGAAATGCTCATAGGTGCACATCAAAGGGAAAGAGAGAGAGAAGAAGAAGAAGGGAGAGGGGAGAAGAAGGGAGAGGAAAGGAAGGAAAGAATTTGAACTCATGGTTTAAAAACTTTGGGAAGAATTTTACCACAGGGCCCCTCCCTTGGGGTTTCATTCTCCAAAATTTAAAACCCCAAGTAGTTTCATTGCGAAGAAATTTGTTTTAACTTTAGTTCATGAAGCATTTCCCAAATGTACTCGAACACATAAAAGCTTTTGATTTTGCCTTATACTTCCCCAGATACCACTGTGTACCACGTGTATCCATTTGCTTTGTACAGTAAGTTCTGGAAACACCTCCTCCAGGATTCTGACTGGTCGCTTTTCCTGGGGAAACTTACAAGAGAAAGGAAATGGAGCAACAACGCAGCTCATATAGAAATTGCCACTGATAGGCCTTGTTTCCTTCCTCGACTACCGTTCCAGACTCCCCTCTTCCACGGCAGGCAACTCTGTTGCTCTAGGTGGCTTACCTGATGTAGTGACCAGACATTTTTTTCCTTAAAGAGTCTGAGCCACATGGCCATTTCTGCTGCACTTCTATTTATTATCAAAATTAGACGCTGAACATTTTCTTCTTGCTCCCGTTGGCTAACAGCAGCCCTGCCTCCTCCAGTGGTGATTCCTTTCCTTGCGTCCTCTGCTCTTGGCTTTGGGAATCACAAGTGGCCCCCTGCCAGCCACAGTTAAAAATTTAATGCGAATCTTGCCGAGTCCTCTGTTGGAAACACTTCTCTCTGAAAACCAGAACCCTTAGGCCAATAAAGCTTAGAGTTATTGGAGGAGAAACACAGATTCCAACAAGTGGGTGGCTAGGAGTGATGATGAGTGGGCAATTCCCAGTTCTGCCCCTTGGTTCCAATACCCCCGTATTCTACCTACTGAGGACACAGCACCATGTTATGGCATTGGTTTACAGCTTTCAAATTTTTAGTCTCAGGACCCCTTTATACTCCTAAAAGTTACTGAGGACCTCCACAGAGCTTTTGTTTATGTAGGTGGAACTATTAATGCTGTATTAGAATTTAAAACAGAGACCATTTCAAAGTTTAGCAATGAGGAACACACTGCACGTTAACAGAAATAACAGCATAATTGTTATGAGATTACTTTTGACCTCATGGAACTCTGATTTCCATCCTAAAATGTCAGATTGTTTCAGAATATGAAGGAGAATCATAACAGACAGAATGTGGTAAGTGAATTTTACTTGTTTTGGCTGGTAACACTTGCGTCTTAAAAGAAACTATGAAATGTGTTAAAATATTGGTAAAGTTTGGTCCCCTCTAATGGGCTGGCCTCCTTGATTAACTGACTAATGTGTTTGCCAACAATATGAAGGGTTATTCTTCACTTTCTGTATAATCTACCTACATAGCAAAACTTTTTTATGTTAACTGTGTTATTTCCTTGATTACTTAGGAAAAAAGAATCTCAGTTATGAAAGAAGTTAGATATACTTTACAATCATGTTACTTTCTATTTTTAAAATAAAAGTATTATTGCTATTTTGATTAAGTAGATACCTAAATATCATTTTCAGGCACCTGTGATCCCACCTTAATCAAATGTCCAAATCTCCCCTAACAACTTTTTTATTTTTGCCTTCCCCAGTCAGACCCAAATATAGAAACACAGGAAGAAAAAAGGAAAACAAAAGAGAATGTTTCAAGATATCACTTACACTGAAATCTATCTTGAGATTTCCCAGAGGGTCCCTGAAAGAATCACAAAGTTTGTGTTCTGTCATCTTATAAAAAGAAAGATTCTAGAAATAATTAGGGTGTTTTTTTTTTTGTTTTTTTTTGTTTGTTTGTTTTTTTAGTATGTTACTGTTTTGTAAAGTTTCTTGGGAAAAATCGTCAAATCAGAAGAGACACTCATCCTTCCCTAGGTTAAGTTTGGTAAGGTAAAATATTGTTAATATAAATATTTCAGACAGTATATGATTCATGGGAAGTCCCTAGATGTTTGTCAATGTCCTCGCTTTCAATAATATATTTTAACTTCAGAGGAAACATTGAGTAGACGCTGTCCAGTTTTCCTGTGTTTGTCAGAATCCTAGTGGTGCTTTGTCTGGTGTTAGACAGCAACCATAGTATAGTGCTAGCCATCATTTTAATGACTGTTTAAAGGGTTAACTTTGTCACATCTTTTTAAATTTGAATCTAGTGTCTTCCATGACACTGGTTTTCAATTGGAGATGCACGTCAAACTTATCTATTGAGTTTTATAAAAATACAGCCATCTAGGTCCTATGCCAGATTTGCTGAATCTCTTCATATTCCTGATACAGTCTTACAATATGCTTGGTTTAATGCTGGTATATTTTATATATTATGTTTCACGGTTATTGTGCTATATATCAAGCTTTTTCCTCCATTAAATTGTTTAGCCTTTTAAAAAATCAAATATTCTCTGACGTCTCTGAAAATAGGTTTCATCATTATTCTTAGAGACATATTGTCTAAAACTTGTTTTGAAATTGCTTTATCATCTTATTATGCCTGCCACAGAAGCAATCACATTTTCTTGTCAGTTACATTATTCTAATTATGAATTCTCATTAGACTTTCACATTTGAAAGTTATCACTAATAAATGAACCTCAGCCATTTTCTCTGTGATTTAAAGCAGTTTTTATTTCTCTGATGCTTATCTGAAGGTTCTGCTATCAGCTATAGACCTGAGTTTTTATCTTCAACAAAGATACACAATGTCAGAGCTCCATGGAAAAGTACTATATCAGACACTAGGAACTATTGACACTTCCAGGTAGACTTTTGGGTCCAGGCTTTTGATGTATCACTTGGACAATTTTCAGGCCATAACAGTAAATTTAGTCAGGATTTCCATCTCTTTTCCGTTAAAAAGTGCATATGGGCTCATGAGAATGCTAACTCAAAATCCAGTAGAATAGGAATTAATTATGCAGGACTGAATGAATTGATCAGTAGTTGTGGTGTATGGGCTTTGAGAACATTCTTATATTGATTATTTATTTAGAATATTGTTGATATTTAAATTTCTATTTTCCAGCTATAAAATCAAACACTTTTGTCCTTCTCAAATTCTCTGTAATCCATACAATTTAGTGGAATCTACTTTTATATACTGAAATATAACACTTAAATTTTATCTAATTCTCACTTTTCCCTCTTGAAATCAGAAGTTCTTATTGCTTCCTTACTTTTCATGCCAATATAATTACTTATACAGGCTCTATGAAAATCTGTCTTTAAAAAAAAAAACAAACAAGAATATAGTTGGGAAAAGTCAATCATGTAACCAGAGCTTCACCTGGAATGTTATATCTGAGAATGGTGCTCATTTAATGGAACTTAGGGGGCCAGTGCTTATAAAATCATTCTAGGAAAACTGGCCTGGTACCTGTTTCTCAGGATCTCCACCTGAGATCAAAAGACCACTGCAAGATGGTTCACTCAAGTGTGCTGGCAGCTTCTCCCTGGCTGTTGGCCAGAGATCATACCACCTGGCTTCTCCATTAGCAGCCAGAGCCTCCTTATGACATGGCAGCTGATTCACCCAGACCTAGTCATCCAAGGGCGAGAGAGGGAAACAGAAAGAGAGAAAGAGAGAGAGAACAAGGAGAAAGTCCCAATGCTTTTTATGACCTAGTCTCAGAGTCACACTGTCACTTCTGCCTTATTCCATTTGTTAAAAAGAGAGTCACTAGGTCCAGGCCAGACTCAAAGCAATGGGAATAAAGCTCCACCTCTTGAAGAAAGGTGTATCAAAAAATTTAGGGACACATTTTGGCCAGTGGAGGTTTGGTGTCTTCCAAAGCCCTGGCCTTTATCATTCTAGGCTCTCTCCGCACCTTTGGGTAATTGTAAAAGTTAGTGGATAAGACAGTCTTGTAAACAAGTAGCACTAAAACAAGGCAAGCTGTAAGTATGTGCTATGCTAGAGGCACAAAAGGCGTCAACAAAGGATATTAAACCCAACTGGGACAATTCATGAAGGAAGTAGCATTTGATGTGAGATTGGAAGAATGAGAGGATTTTAATGGTCTAAGATTCAGAGCCAGAAGGAGTGAACGGCCAGTGAGCAAGGCAAATGTTGGTACGGATGGAGGCAAGAGGCATACAAATGTTGGCTCTGGGGAGCTGAAAACAACATTGTGTCGCTAAAAACTATCAAAATAAAATGATGAATGTTTAAAGAAGAGTATAGTAATTAAGTAACTGTGGCTTTGGAGAAGACTCTTGAGAGTCCCTTGGACTGCAAGAAGATCAAACCAGTCCATCCTAAAGGAAATCAACCCTGAATATTCATTGGAAGGACTGATGCTGAAGCTGAAGCTCCAATACTTTGGCCACCTGCTGCAAACAACTAGTTCATTAGAAAAAAACCTGATGGTGGGAAAGATTGAAGGCAGGAGGAGAAGGGGATGACAGAGGACGAGATGGTTGAATGGCATCACCGACTCAATGGACATGAGTTTGAGCAAGCTGCAGGAGAAAATGAAGGACAGGGAAGCCTGGCGGGCTTCAGTCCATGGGGTCGAAAAGAGCTGGACATGACTGAGCGACTGAACAATAAAGTGTTAGCCCCTCAGTCATATCCAACTCTTTGCAACCCCGTGGACTGTAGCCCGCCAGGCTTCTCTGTCCATGGGATTCTCTGGGCAAAAATACCAGAGTGGGTTGCCATTCTCTTCTCCAGGGATGCCATTCTCTTCTCCAGAGAAAAGAAGAGAATGGTTGCCGGGAGCCAGCGTGAGGAACTCCGCCCATGGCAAAGGTCATGAGGAAGGAGGCTTGGCATACGCAAAGGCGTGATCAAGCCTCAGGAAACCCCCTGTTCCCGAGCATCTAACCCCCAAACCAGAGTCTGTTTTATGCTCTCACCTGCACCTCTGACTTTACGGGGGGCTCTCCCCCATAACCGTTTCTCTTGGAGGAGTAAACGCGCAGCTCCAAGGCAATAAAAATTCCTGGGCGTGACAAGAGTGTTTCAGCTTACGGACTCCTCTGAAGGTTATCTAGCCCACCTGTATAGGTTCGTCCAGCCACATGTGATTGTTTACAGCCTCCCAACCTGAGAGGCATGAGATGTTTTAGACTTACTAAAGGCAAATTCTTTTGGGGAGTTAGAAATTGTTAGTATAGTGTGTTGGTTAGGAATTATATTGGTGAAGGGTTTTTCATTTGTTGTGTCAATAATTGCTGCTAATACCCTGCTCTGGGTGGGACAAGGATGTCTCAGGTCAAACCTCTCTGCTGACAGACTAACTTGTGTGACAGGATTATCCATACTCCTGCCACATGATTGTTTACTACCTCTTAACCATAAACAGCACAGAGAGTTTTGGAGTATTTTGAGAGTCTTAATTAGCATAGAGCTTTTTCTTCTTATTGAGTCAATGATTGCCGCCAGGCCTCCATATCCTTAGGCACCTGGGAATATATTAATCAATGTATTTGGAATATAGCAAAGGAAATATAGTAGTTTTTGATGTTAGCAATACTAGACTTTTTGAGTTAATGGATTTTCTCTTTTGTAATAGATCACTGTACTTTGTTATAAATCACTGTGTCCTTGCTATGTAAAAATGTAACTTTATCACATCTTAAGACTAAATAGATCTTAAGGGGAGCATTGGTGAAAGGATTTTCATTTGTTGGGCTGATGTTTGCTGCTAAATCTCCATGTTCCCTACCCTTATAAATGAATATAACTAACATATAGGAGAAATAAGTATTAACCTTTAAGCATATAGGAGAAATAAGTATTAACCTTTAAGCATATAGGAGAAACAAGTATTAACCTTTAAGATTAATCCTGTTAACCTTGGGTTAAATAAATTCCTTTCTTGATTGTAACTCACTACACCCTCACCCTATAGGAATGTAACTTTATTTGGAGGGTGGTGCCTGGTTTAAGAAAAAACACCCTTGGAAGAAATAAGTTTTTTGGTTATCAGAAAGAAAGGATCATAAAATGTCAGCAGGTCTCACTCATGGCCAGAAGATGATGTAATATCCCTAAGACCTTTTTTATACATTTATGTGAAGCACCTGATTTTGATAAAGGTCAGGACTGCTGACTCCCACGTGACTCTGTATTCATCCCTATGTGTAACAAAAGGTATATAAGCAAACCCCAAAATAAAGAAATCGGATCAGTTTCCGGAAAGACTGATTCCCCCATGTCGCTTCTTTCTTGCTCCCGTTTTTCTGGCTAAATTCCCATCTGGAGCATGGATGCTATTCCACGTAATCCAAGTTATTCAGCCTCTTTTTCTTCACTGATCTTCCTATTACACTATCCATTTCTAATCTCTCTATATCTGTGATTAAATATGTATTTTTCCAAAGACGCCGACTCCGTCCCCCCACCTTCGAATCACCCTGGATCCACTGGGGCTGGACCCTGGCAAATGGTGTGGTATTAGGCATCAGGGAGAATGTAGGGGAGTGGAGACTGGTTGGCTAGACAGTGGGAAGTCTTGTATGTCAGAGTTAAGACATGAAAAATTAGGAAAGATTTCTGGATGGGCAACTGGCATGGTTACATCTGGGCTTCAGAAGATCAGCTTGGTAACCATGTGAAAACTGGGGCCAAAAGTGGACACGCTAGAGGTGAGACGAGCACACAGCAGGCTCAACAAGTATCCTGCTTACCCTACAGTGCAGCTCAGAGGTGCTCCATCCAGGCTGCACGTTGGAGTCACCTGTGGGGCTTCTTAGACCTGGTGCCCAGGCCTCACCCTCCAGAGGGTCTGATTTAATTATTTAAAAGTGGGTTCAGGCACTCTAGGTGGCCCTGATGTGCACCCACACTGAGAAGAACAGCATGATGCAGAGAAAAGGGAGTGAAGGTGAGAAGGGAAGTCTCAAATCCAATCAAAACTGGACTGTTGTCTCTTTCTGCCTCTTTTTCTGAAATTTTCTTCTATCTCCTTGGGTCCTTGTCCCTCAGTTCTCTATGTTTTTATTCACATTTCTCTTGAAAATGCCTCTATTTTATCTGACTCTATTCCCTAAAGTGTTTCAAGTTATCAAACTGCCTATCTCCTCCATGACTCAGTAAACTTCCATTTCCTCAGGGCAGCAGATATCAGCTAGGTATCAAAAGGAGAGCAAACCACATAGACTAATTCACACTAAGATGTGAATGACTGATGAGCACATAACCCACCTAAGGGTTTTTGAATTTCAATTTTTTCTAACCTTTAAAAAATAATTTCACACTTATAGAAAAGTTACAAGGAAAAATAAAAGATTTCCCATATACTGTGTTTAGAAATGCATTTATTTTATTCTCTCTCTCTGCACACACATACACATTTGTTTTGTTTTTCTGAACCTGGAGTAAATTTCCAGCTAATGTCCAAATGCTTCAGTGTAAATCTCCTAAGAATATTCTCCTACACAGTTTCAAAACACTAGCCAAAATCAGTACATTAATGTCAATCCAATCTATCCTCTAATCTACAGTCTCAGCTTTATTGAATATCTCAAGAATCTTTTTTAGAAACACAACTATGACAATGACAGAAAGAACATTTTTACCCTCTTTTCTTTCTGGTCCAAAATAGGACACTTGATTATTCCTTGCATTCAGTCATTATGACTCTTAGGTCTCTTCCAATCTGGAACATTTCCCCAGGCTTTCCGTGCTTTCCATATCTTGATATTTTTGAGGCGCACAGAGAAATCATTTTGCAGGCTTTCCCTCACTTGGGGTTTGTCTGATGCTTCCTCATAATTAGATTCAGGTTTTGTACCTTTGGCAGGAACAGCCCTGAAGTCAGGCTTTGTTTGCCAAGCATCCTATCAGGGGCCACACAGTGTCCACTTATTGCAGTAATTGTCCTGTTGCTTCTACCATTCAGTTAGCATAGTTTCTGTCAGGTTTCCCTGTAAAGTTAGTAAGTGTTTTTTGTTAGTGCTCAGTTGCTAAATCCTATCTGACTCTTTTGCAACCCTGTGTACTGTAACCCACCAGACTCCTCTGTGCATGGGATTTCCCAAGCAAGAATACTAGAGTGGGTTGCCATTTCCTTCTCCAGGGTATCTACCTGGCCCAGGGATCCAAACCTGCGTCTCCTTCGTTGACAGGTGGGTTCTTTACCGCTGAGCTACCAAAGAAGCCCATTTTGTTAGTAATTAGTAACAATTTTGTGGGATTATACTATGAGGCCATCCTGTTCCTCAGCAAACTTTCACCCATTGGATGCAAACTGGCATCCATTGATGACTGATCCTTGCCTCAATTTATCATTACTATGATGGTTGCCAAATGGTGCTTTTCTAATTTTATCATTTCTTCTATACTTATTAGTTGGTTTCTACTATAAAGAAGAGCTTTTCCCTTCTCTTCCATTTATCTGTTTATTTATATAAACATTGTGCTTTCCTGGTGGTTCAGATGGTATAGAGTCTGCCTGCAATACTGGAGACCCAGGTTCAATCGCTGGGTCAGGAAGATCCCCTGGAGAAGAGAATGGCTACCCACTCCAGTATTCTTGCCTGGCAAATTATCTGTTTATTTATATAAACATGGACTGGTGAATGTCTATCATATTCAATAGGGTATTTATTTTGATGTCCAAATTGGCTCAGATTTGACTGAAGAGAACTGTGTCAAACTGGCTGGATTATTTGATTTTTAAATGAGGTCAATTTTCCATTCAAATATGTCTCCAAAGAGTACAAGTAAGGTCTTAAGAGCAAATGAAGTGGAAAGATTGGGCAGCATGCCAGAGGGTGATGGTGAGCAGATGAACCATTACTGGATCAGCACATCCCAAACGGTTCCAGCTTCTCAGAGATTCTTCTTTCTTCCCTGTCCTAAAATGGCATTAAATGCTGGAGCCTGGAGGGACCTCAAAGATCATCAGGTCTGTGGTTCCCAAACGCTGGCTTGTGCCAAAGGCTATGACTACAAACCCCGGAGAGTTGGCTCAGCAGAACAGGCGCTCCCTGCAACAGAGATTGTGACTCAAAGGTCAGGCCCACGTGGGTGGGTATTTTGTGTGTTTATAGAGCTCCCCAGGTGACTCCTATGTGAACCCACCCCCATCCCCCTTGCACACACACCCTCCTCTTACAGGTGACTCAGAGAGGGACTTCCCTGGTGGCTCAGATGGTAAAGCGTCTGCTTACAATTTGGGAGATCTGGGTTCAATCCCTGGGTCAGGAAGATCTCCTGGAGAAGGAAATGGCAACCCACTCCAGTATTCTTGCCTGGAAAATCCCATGGATGGAGGAGCCTGGTGGGCTACAGTTCATGGGGTCAAAAAGAGTCGGACACGACTGAGCGACTTCACTCACTCACTCACTCACTCACTCACTCACTCACTCACAGAGAGGGATATCCTCGTGCTCCCAATCACACAACCAGAACCAGGAGGAAACTTGAGGCTCCTTGGGCTGGTCAAGACCTGCTCTTTGCCTCCACTGTGCTGCCCCCTGCTATGTCTTTGAAAGCTCCTATGTTTACAACTCTCACTTCAGGAAGAATGAGGCATTTATGGGCAGGACCGGCAGTGCATATGTTAGGTGTTTGTAAACAGGGGGGCACCTCTGCTTATTTACTTGATAATTATTTGCAGTATAGTTGTGTATTTTAAACTGATCACTAGAGTTTTATTGTCATACATTGAAAATAATAATATCCACTTCATACCGTTGTTATGAACATTAATTTTAGAGGTATTGTATAGAAAGGCCTGGCATTTTTACTAGCTTTTGCTGACACTTTTGCTAGAAAATACATTGACCATCCCCCTGCCCCCAAATGCTTGAACATACACACTGCCCTGATGTCATTTAAGGAAGCACTTTCTGTTACTACTTCTTCCTTTACTGACTATCTGCTGAGAAGAGCAGTATGCCCTTTCATTGAATAGAGAAAGACAGCTGTAAGGTAAATAGATTCCACTGCATTGCACACCCGTGTCCACCTTGGGACCACTGTGAGCTTCTGGCCCCAGGAATTTGACTATTAAATAAAATTAACCTTTAAACAGCTTTAAACCTGATAATCCAGGATCTCCATCCAAGATAGCTTAACCACTGACATTACAAATCTAGAAACAATCTAGTGTTTTAAAGGCGTTGTGGACTACAGTGAAGGAGGGAGAACATGTTACCAACATGCTCGTGAATATGGATAACTGTGGCAAGGTGCCAGTGTGCTCAAGACGTCAGGTGGTTCACAGTTTATCTTTTTCATTAGGTACACCGTTTATTAAGCTTCAGCCCCCTCCACTACCTTCCATCCCTTCTCGTCTTTAAGGGGATCTGTAGGGCAGACCTACACCAGGGGTTAGGGCCTCTGAGCACCTAGCAGGGTTGCGTTGCTCCATTTTTCCACTGTCTCCTACCTTGGTCTCCAGAAGAGAATGGGTTCCCCTGATGTTACAAGAGAAGGTGAAGCTAAGAAGTGGTTTGGAGTGGTGACATCCAGGCCTTTGAGACAGAGGCTGTGATGAGACTGTGTTGTCCTGGACAAGATACACCTGCTTAAATTACTCCCCGGAGATGGAGCAAGGCAGTGACTCCTCCTGTGTTTTTGAGTAAATTTAGAAAACGAACTTATCATCACTGCTAGTTATAAACCTCTGGCCTAGTAATAACATAAGCAATCACAGTAATTTAGCGCTTAAGTGGCTTGCAGTGGTTCTAAAATAAGTCCACAAACTGTAAATCTCCTCCCTTCAGAGCACCCTATTTCCTCTCTTGAGTGTGCCTATATACTTTAATCAGTACAATGTAGCAGAAATGATAGACTTCCCTGGTGGTCCAGTGGGTAAAACTCCATGTTCTCAATGCAGGGGGTCCTGGTTTGGTTTCTGGTGGGGGGACTAGGATTCTGTATGCCTCAGAGCACCTGAGCCCATGTAACACAATTAGAGAATATGTGTGCTGCAACTGAAGATCCCATGTGTTGCAATTAAGACCAGTGTACAGCCAAATAAATATTAAAAAATAAATTAAAAAAGAGGGTTTCCCTGATGGTTCAGTGGTTAAGACTCTGTCTTGCAATGCAGAGGACACTGGTTCCATCCCTGGTCTGGGAAGATCCCACATGCTGTGGGACAACTAAGTCCATGGGCCGCAACTATTGGGCCTGCGCTCTGGAGCCTGCATGCTGCAACTACTGAAACCCATGTGCCCTAGAGCCCATGCTCTGCAACCAGGGAAGCCTGCACACCAAAACTAGAGAAAGCCCTGGTGCAGCAACAAAGACTCACCATAGCCAAATATAAATAAGTAAATAAATATTTTTTAAAGAAAGAATGGTAGAATATGATGTCCAAAGGTAGACTATAAAAGACATTGCACTTCTGTTGCTCTCTTTCTTTGGGATTGTGTATTCTGCAGAAAGTCAGCTGCCATGTCGGGAGGACACATAAGCATTCCTCTGGCGAAGCTCACAGAGCCGGGAACCGAGCCCTCTGTCCTAGAGATGTGTGAGTGAGCCATCTGGGGAGCAGATCCTCAGGTCTCACTGCAGCTAACAGATGAGCACAGCTCAGGCCTGTGGGCTGCAGCCCTGTGGGAGGCCTAGAATCCTCCCCTCTTCCATGTGATTGCCCTTTGGAGCCACCTAGTTAAGCTGCCTCCTAATCCCTGACCCACAAACAAGAGCAGGTAATAAAAGTGTTCTATAAGCCACTAAGTTATGTGGTATTTGTTGCATAGCAGTGTACAACTAATTTTGTTGTTGTTCAGTTGCTAAGTCATGTCTGACTCTTTGTGACCTCATGGACTACAGCCCACCAGGCTCCTCTGTCCCCCACTATCTACCAGAGTTTGCTCAAATTCATGTCCATTGAATTGGTGATGTTCACAGGGCTCTTAGTTTTTTCCATAGCAACCGTGACAGCAGTTGATCTAGGCTTGGCTTGAATGCTCCCACTGACAGAGGGCTTTCTTCCTTCCAGGCAGCAAGCTGACCACTCTGGGTGCTACCAAGCGCTGCTCTCACTGGGCTGGTTCTGGTTTCTCCATAACTTCCATCCCTGGTTCAAGGTGTACACTCTGAAGCCAAGGTGAAGCTTCTCCTTTTCCATGTGATTGCCCTTCAGATATATTAAGTCCATGATTGTGCCTGCCCCCATACCCTCTTCCACTGGCTAAAGGAACCAAGAGAGGAAGCAGTACATTTTGAGGGGCCTGGGAAAAGAGATATTGCCTGGAATCTTTCATGCACTAACCCAAGAGGAGCTGGATTTTGAAAGGCGTGAGGAAATGAGTGGCACCTATCCTAACCTGCCAGGTAATAATTATAGCAGTAGCACTGATAATAATTATCAGCACTAATCTAGCACTTATGGTATGGTAGGCTCACTTCTGTGTGTGCTACGTGTGCTAAGTCATCTAATACTCACAGCAGCTTATTATTATTGCTACTTTTCACAGATGAAATAACTATAGTGGTTACAATTTGCCCAAGGTCCCACAGCTAGTGAATGGCAGAACAGGAGTTATATAGCCATTGTATCCTCATCATGACTCAGTACTGCCTTCCCTGCTGGATCTAGCTCATCTCAGAGCTGCTTTAAAAACTGTATGGAAACAAAAGTACTAGCTACCATTCATTAAGCATCTGCTATGTCTCAGGGCCTGGGCTGAGTGCTTTGCATGCATGAGGAAAGTAAATACTCACAGTCAGTGATTTGTTAAACATTTATTTATGATGCCCTGCCACTCTCCATATGGGATCATAGCATAGCACTCATAGCACTCAGTTCAGGCTTGAGTCCTACTCTCAGGAGTTTTTCAGTTCTGGATGAATAAATAACTATACTTTCAGGTGGTAGTGAGTTGCTCTAGATAGACCAATGACATACAGATAGGGAGATGTGGGTATGGAGCCTTTTGTAGGTAGCATTTGAGCTAGTTTTTGAAGGATGATACCATTGTGGAAGATAGGGAGGGGAGAAGGACATTCTGGGAGGAGAATCAACATAAGAATTAAGATGAGGAAAATGAGGTTGTGCTTTACCTGAAAACAAAATGAATGTATGGGATGATGGAGATGTACTGGGGGTGTTTTTAGCCTAATCCCATGTCTACCAGGTGAACTGATGAGGACTTATGGTCTTGAGGCTGCCATTCATTTGTGATTACAGAAAACCATTCCAGGCTGTAAAAGCCAAGGTTCTATGAGGGCTTCTGCAAGCACATGAAATCTGTCAGATCCTCTGAGCTCCCGGGCACTCATTTATCATGGTGAGAAATGTTGATATTAATAAACCCTTCCACCTGGTACAATTTCCTGTCATCACCCCCCACCACCAGTTTCTATTTGGAGAATGAAACTGGGAGCAAATAGAACTTCACACTTCTTGCAGACCTGTTGGATAAACACAGGCAAACACTCACAGCAACCATTTCACACCTAATGAATGGGAGGTAAAAGTGTCGGACTGCACGGCAGGAGGCTGAGAGCTGCTTTTGCATGGATTCTCTCTCCCCTGGGCCTTGCAGCAATGGGCAAGACATGACCCTCCCTCACTTCCTTCAGGTGAAGTGCCCAAATGCCCTGGGGCAAACTTGGGACTAGGGTACCCAAGTCAGGGAAAGGCTGCTCCAAGGGATTGGGCATGCTTTTAAAACCTATCTTTTTTGAGATCTGAGGGAAGAGGCAGATTTAGATTTTTGTGAGGCCTGAAGCCTGTACCATGTGGGAGCCCTCTTTAAGAAAAAAGAATACTGCATTATGGATACAAAGTGAGATTTGAAAATCATTATTTATTTAGAATGAGAAAAGAAATCATAACAAAATTCAAAGCTTAAAAAATGCTGACCAATACCATCAGTTCAGTTCAGTTCAGTCGCTCAGTCATGTCCGACACTTTGTGACCCCATAGACTGTAGCATGCCAGACTTCCCTGTCCGTCACCAACTCGCCAAGCCTACCCAAACTCATGTCCATCGAGTTGGTGATGCCATCCAACCATCATCTTCTGTCATCCCCTTCTCTTCCCGCCTTCAATCTTTCCCAGCATCAGGATCTTTTCCAGTGAGTCAGTTCTTCTCATTAGGTGGCCAAAGCATTGGAGTTTCAACTCAGCATCAGTCCTTCCAATGAATATTCAGGACTGATTTCCCAACTGCCTGTCATATGACTGAAATATTTTTTCCTGCCTTTTTTGTCACGGTTTTTTCAACATTGAGTCACATATTCTTTAGATCGCATCTTCAAATGGCACCAATTTAGTAATGGCTCTGCCAAGAGGAGACAAATCAGTCTTATCTCTATTAATAGCATGTTTGATCAACATTTGTTCCTTATTGATTGCTTCAAAAAATTTCTTCCAGCTTCACAGCTCATTATTGGAAATGCCGTGTAATTGATGAGGATTGTTGTCAATTTGGGGGAAATTTCCAACAAAATCTCTTTCCTATATGATTATAAGACTTCAGAGCATGTAAAATTTTTTTCAGCAGTGGCTAATCTTAAACACTCCTTCACTTGAGAATTACTCATTGATACATTAATCAGTTGGTCGTCCATGTCATGAGATACACATCCTCATAGGTGTCAGTTTATCAGTGAGGAATGTAAATCTTTCTCCAGTGTGTTCATATTATTCACTCTTCTTCATTAATTGGGTTATTAAACAATCCAAGAATCTATTATTATTCTATTGGAAAGTTATCTTTTCTACTTATTGAATTATTGCTTTTGATATGATTAAACTTTTTTTCATCATAGTTCTATCTTTGATGTTAGAAATAATTTCCATTTATTTCATTGGTCTTCTTTTTTCACTGATTTGTTTTTGAAATTCCTCTCAGTTCTTGAAAAATGTACCTAAAGATGACAAATGAATTTCACATTCATATATGCCAACATTGGGAGTCTATATTCTCTTGTTCTCTTTATTGAAATGTTCCAAAATCTTTCCAAATTGAATAAAATGACATATTGAGCTTTATGATCTTTTAGGGAAATACCCTACTTCTTATTTGTACTTGAGTTTCTCTTCTTAGTCTTCAAAAATGTATTTTAGAGTCTTAGAAGTTGTTGCATCCATGTAGTGAGACTAGAGCAGATTTATAATGGCAGACCAGTCATTATGAACATAATTTCAGGGCTGAGTGCTGTAGGACACATTCACATTGAAATAAAACCTCTGGTCCTGCACAATTTGGACAGTAGAAATATTCCTGGAAGCCTCTCCTACACCAGATAGCCAACAATAACTCAGCTGTACATGGAAGTAATATTTCAAGTGGATTTCAAACCACATAATTATATCCCACTAAATGGAATAACTAAATTAACTGAATCTCCAACTCAACTTCCCCTTAGCCAAATATCCAAAATGCCCACAAGTACCACAACATTACCTGGGATGAGGGAGCATATGATGGAAAAGAAGTTGCAGTGGAAAGAGACATTTACTCAAAGTAAACAGTGTTTACTTATAAGGATATGCTTAACTCAAAAGCATCCCAATGGCTAACTCTGGGATAACTTGAGCAAAAAAAAAAAAAAGATGATAGTGATGAATTGTAACCTATAGAAAAAGCTCATATCCATGAATTTATAGTGATATAAACAAATAACTGATTAAATGAAGAAATGAGGGAGAAGGGATAGCTCTTCCTTATAGAAGATTTTCAATTAATAAAAGTGGAAGGGAATATAGAAATAGAAAAGTACCATTTGACAATTCCTGGTGGCTCAGTGATAAGGCATCTGCCTGTAATGCAAGAGACACAGGTTCAATCCCTGTGTCGGGAAGATCCCCTGGAAGAGGAAATGACAAACCACTCCAGTATTCTTGCCTGGGAAGTCCCATGGACAGAGGAGCTTGGCAGGCTACAGTCCATGGGGGTGCAAAGAGACCTGACTGAGCACACAAGCACTGTCTTACACTGCAATAATTGTCACAGGCAAGAACCAAGAACCACAGGCACAAAAGTGGAAGTGTTAGTCACTCAGATGTGTCCAACTCTTTGTAAACCCATGGACTGTAGCCCACCAGGCTCCTCTGTCCATGGGATTCCCCAGGCAAGAATGCTGGGATGGGTTGCCATTTCCTTCTCCAGAAGATCTTCCTGACCCAGGAATTGAACCTGGGTCTCCTGCATTGCAGGCAGATTCTTTACCATCTGAACCACCAGGGAGGAACCATTAATAGATGCTAAAATCAGGGGGTGAAAGTATGATGTTTAATAGGACATTGACAGAGTATTAATCTGTCTCATCATATACTTTCTAATTGTTTTTGTTGTTCAGTCACTAAGTTGTGCCTGACTCTTTGTGACCCCATGGATTACAGCATGCCAAGCTTCCCTGTTCTTCACTACGTCCCAGAATTTGCTCAAATTCATGTCCTTTGAGTTAGTGGTGCTATTCAACCATTTCATCCTCTGCCGCCCTCTTCTCTTTTTGCCTTCAATCCTTCCCAGTGTCAGGGTCTTTTTTAATGAATTGGCTCTTCATATCAGTTGGCCAAAGTATTGGAGCTTCAGCTTCAGCATCAGTCCTTCTAATGAATATTCAGAACTGATTTCCTTTAGAGTTGACTGGTTTGATTTATTTTCTGTCCAAGGGACTCTGAAGAGTCTTCTCCAGCACCACAATTTGAAAACATCAATTCTTGAACACTCAGCCTTCTTTATGGTCCAACTCTCACATTTGTACATGACTACTGGAAAAACCATAGCTTTGACTATATGCACCTTTGTCGGCAAAGTGATGTCTATGCTATTTAATATGCTGTCAAGGTTTGTCATAACTTTTCTTCTAAGGAGAATGTACCTTTTAATCTCATGGCTGCAGTTACCATCAGCACTGTTTTGATTTTTGGAACCCAAGAAAATAAAATTTGTCACTGCTTCCACTTTTCCCCTTCTATTTGCCATGAAGTGAATGGACTGGTTGCTATGATCTTAGTTTTTGAATGCCAAGTTTTAAGCCAACTTTTCCACTCTCCTCTTTCACTCTCATATAGAATCTCTTTAGTTCCTCTTCACTTTCTGCAATTAGAATGGCATCATCTGCATATCTGAGGTCGTTTATGTTTCTCCTGGCTATCTTGATTCCAGCCTGTGATTCATCCAGCCCAGCATTTCACATGATGCATTTAAGTTATATATGCGTATAAGTTAAATAAGCAAGGGGACAATATACAGCCTTGTCTTACTCCTTTCCCAGTATTGAATCAGTCAGTTGTTTCATGCAAGGTTCTAACTTACTCAGGAGAAAAAAAAATCAAATGTACAGAGGAGAAACCCCAGCAGCAGCACCTTAACCAAGTAGTCGAAGTTAACATTACCAGTCATGAGACATATCAGTATCATGTACCACCTGATATAATGTCTGAGAAAAATAGAACATCACTATCACATCAGTGAACTCTTTAGGGGTCCAGTGGCTTGGAGTTTGCAAGGACATCTTTTGAAAATAAAGGACAGACTATTATTGCCTCTCATACCTCCTGCAAGGAAGAAGCCAATGCCTGGTAGAACTCTTTGGCATCTGGAGGCCACTTAGTGATGTTACTCTGACCCATTTACAAGGCAACATGGAAGGCTGCCAGCTTTGAGTCATAACAAGTCTAGGATTCAATGCAAAAGCCATATGGCTTGAGTCAAATGACTGAGCAGATCCTATTGACATTAGAGTTATCTGTGATGGGGGAAAAAAACCTTATGGACCATTAATGGCATGCTCCAATAGGAGAATCATGATGTAGACCCCTAGGGTCCCGGAGCAAGGCCATGCCATCTGTAGAGGAGAGAGACACGCCATTTGAAAAATAGCTCCTGGCATGCCACTGGCCTTGATAGAGACAGAGCATCTGACAAGTGACCACGTGGCCAAAGTTACCCATCATGAGCTAGAAGGTGTCCAGCCTGCCCAGTCATCAAGTTGGCAGGTCAATAGCAATCTGTGTATAATGTATGTGGTACACCTGGGATTGGGCATGAGCAAGGCCGGAAGGCAAAGATAAGCTGCACTAGTAGATGACCCAGATCCCCATGTCTTACACCATTGTTGTACCAATGTCTCATCCTCATAATATTTATGACCATGTGGGGTAATGTCTTACAGCCAAGCTGACAGAAAAAGAAAAAGGCTGAGATTGTTTCAAGGATGTGTTGGCTTGATTTGGAGATGCTAGCCACAAACAGACTGCTGGGTAGTGCATTCCACTCAGGGCCATCCTGAAAAACAAGGATAAATCCCCTCATTGGGCAGAACAAATGGTCATTTACTTTGTATGAAGTAGGAATCGAGGCAGGAATATGCAGCTCATGGCTATGGAAGATGACTAGGGTGGTTAGCCAGGGAGCCTGGAAGGAGAAAGACTAAAGGCCTAGGGCCTGGGGAAGAGCATGTAGATGGCCCTATGGGAGTGGGCATTAAAGACCTTTGCATTGCATGTTGATGCTCAGAGAACATCTACCATAAAGGAGATGCTAAACTCTTCAAAAGTGGGGTGCTATCCTCTACAATGTGGCTAACACCCTAAATCACAAACTATTGTATGATTTGGTAAAGCCAAAAGGTGGAAAACAGGTGTCTAGGAACAAAGGGGTAAAAGCAGGAAAGGCACTCTGTAAGATCATTCCCTGTGTCCACCTGAGAAATCAATGCCTCTCGTTACTATGACATTAGGCTCTATAAGTCTAGGGGTCCTGATTCCCAGAAGGAACTATTTGCCTCATTAAACTTTAAGCCTCAGCTGCTGTCTGATCACCTTAAACTCCTTGTGCCAGACAAAGAATCCCCTTACTGCTGCCAAGTTGCTTCAGTCGTGTCCGACTCTGTGCAACCCCATAGACGGCAGCCCACCAGGCTCCCCTGTCCCTGGGATTCTCCAGGCAAGAACACTGGAGTGGGTTGCCATTTCCTTCTCCAATGCATGAAAGTGAAAAGTGAAAGGGAAGTTGCTCAGTTGTGTCCGACCCTTAGCATGGACTGCAGCCTACCAGGCTCCTCCGTCCATGGGATTTTCCAGGCAAGAGTACTGGAGTGGAGTGCCACTGCCCTCTACTAGTAGGGCTAATTGAGCCTGATTGTCAGAAGGATATAGGGCTGCTATTACACAGGGAGGGCAAGGAAGAAAATACCAGTGGTGTACTGGGGCTTTTCTTGGTACTCCCCTGCCTCTTCTGATGGTACATTGACAAGTGCAGCAGCCACGAACAGAGAACAGCATACTGCACATCGGCTCAGGGGTGATGTTTGGGAGATCCCATCAGGTTAAACACCTTAACAAGAAAAGTTAGCAGTGAGAGGAGTAGAAAATGGGTAATTGTGGTCTTGAGGCCAACTGCAGCATCTTGGGTTATAGATCATTTCCGTAATCTTTCTCTGGCAAGTAGCAGAGTGGACCAACCAGAATCCCAGAAGAGCTGTTCCCAGATGGACTGAACTTACTAAATAAAGCTGGTGGATTTGATCAGTGCCAGCAGTGGACCGTACTGGATGCCCAGATCCTTCTATTTTGGGCCAAAGCTCCCATTCCCTGAGCCCCCAAGAGTGTTAGCTGCTGACTCTTCACATCTAAGCTGTCTAAGAATTGCCCTCCACTAAAGGGAGCTGTAGGAAGCTCAAGCTGGGGCCACCTTGCCTGCATTTGGAGCAACTCAGAAGATCTCTCCCAGTGCTAGAGCTCCCCATAGAATTGGCTGAGGTCTCTGTGTGGTCACTGTGTTACAGTTCAGCTCCTGGGTTCATTCCTGCTTCCTCCCTCCTTTATAGGAGTTGTTTCCAGGAAGTTATCCTGCACACAAATGACTGTAACAGTCTTTTTCTCCAGAATTTTCTCCCTGCCTTTGACATGAGTGGGAGGGTTTGCCTCTACACCAAGGTGTCTCTTCTGCCATAGACAAGGGAGGAGAATGTGAAGCTGAGCTCCCACTATCCCTACAGGGATATACAAATGAGCAAGAAGTCCAAATTGTGGTTTTAATTCACTGAGATTTGATCATTGTTTGTTACCACAGTATAATCTAACCCATCTTAGTTGATACAGAATCAATACTTTTGACTTTAAAATCTTACAGACTTTGGTCCCAGAGGTGATTAGAGAGGTGGCCAAGGCCAAACCTCACTTTATGCGGCAGGTGCAGGTCTGAGCTTATTGGGGCCAAGTTAGAGTCAAGCTAGAAAGAGAGAAATTGAATCTAAAAGGCTAAGTGCCATCTCACTGGAGATTTTCCTGGGTCTGGCTGAGAGCTACAGGGTAGAATGCACTCAGAGTTTTTTGCAGCGGTCGTTGGATGAGTCTGGAATATGAGGATGAATAACTAGTCAGCAGGTCATGGTTAAAGTTGGTTGGCCAGCTGTCCATGTGGTTTCAGGTCACTGCCAAGAGCTTCTGTGGATAATCCAGAAGAGTTCAGACTCAAGTTAGAAGTGAGTTGTTGTCTGTATCTATGAGAAAAATGAAGGCTAATAATTCAGGGTTGTGTTCCATGTCTTTGTTCAGTGGGAGGCATGGAGCCAAGACAAAGGCCTTGGCACTAGATAGTACATTCACACACAACAGAACTTGTTAAAGCCCTTTCCAAGGAGCCTTAAGCAATAGTTTCTGCTGATGAAACTTGATCAGGCATAAGGCTTTACACCATGGCCCTGTCTATCTAGGTGAGTGGTAGTATTTCTTGAGCCTATGAATGATACTCTAGTAAATGCCTGGAATATAGCACAAGGTTATCTGGCTTAGGAATGGTCTCTTGGTCTAGCTGCTGAGGAATAAACCAGAATGTCACTCATTACTAATTCATGAGAATAAATTTTGGGGAATTTGTGTGTTGTAGACTAATCAACCTAGAGCCACAGGCAATGCACCTGGACTCTTCCATTCAGTTTCTGCACAAATCTTGACCAGTGTATTATTTTCAATCTCATTTAGACATTTCATTTCTTCTGTTGATTGCAGGCAATGTGAGCTTCAACAGCATTCATGATACTGTAGGCTTTACAACTGTAAGACCTGACTTGTCAAACATATTATATGTCCCTATAGTTGTAGGGCAGCTGCGACCGGCACACTAAGCACGGCCAAGAGGAGCTACCCACATCCGAGGTCAGGGGCAGAAGCCGGGAGGACCCCATGCCTGAAGGGCAGTGGCCAAGAGGAGTTACCCCACGTCTGAGGTCAGGGACAGTGGCCGAGAGTACCAGGCTGCG
The DNA here is from genome assembly GCF_042477335.2 of Ovis canadensis. Taxonomy (NCBI): domain Eukaryota; kingdom Metazoa; phylum Chordata; class Mammalia; order Artiodactyla; family Bovidae; genus Ovis; species Ovis canadensis. Next base: position 203,968,431 of record NC_091245.1, on the reverse strand, counting down.
ACGGTGCAGGAATGGCCAAGAGGAGCTACCCCGCATCCGAGGTCAAAGGCGGCGGCCGGGAGGAGGCACCCTGTACCCAAGGCCAGGGGCAGTGGCCTAGAGGAGCTATCCCACATTGAAGGTCAGGAAGGGCGGTGGTGAGGAAATACCCTTTATCCAAGGTAAGGAGCAGCGGCTGAGCTTTGCTGGAGCAGCCGTGAAGAGATACCCCATGCCCAAGGTAAGAGAAACCCAAGTAAGATGGTAGGTGTTGCAAGAGGGCATCAGAGGGCAGACACACTGAAACCATACTCACAGAAAACTAGTCAATCTAATCACACTAGGACCACAGCCTTGTCTAACTCAATGACACTAAGCCACGCCCATGGGGCAGCCCAAGACTGGCGGGTCATGGTGAAGAGGTCTGACAGAATGTGGTCCACTGGAGAAGGGAATGGCAAACCACTTCAGTATTCTTGCCTTGGGAACCCCATGAACAGTATGAAAAGGCAAAATGATAGGATACTGAAAGAGGAACTCCACAGGTCAGTAGGTGCCCAACACGCTACTGGAGATCAGTGGAGAAATAACTCCAGAAAGAATGAAGGGATTGGAGCCAAAGCAAAAACAATACCCAGCTGTGGATGTGACTGGTGATGGAAGCAAGGTTCGATGCTGTAAAGAGCAATATTGCATAGGAACCTGGAATGTTAGGTCCATGAATCAAGGCAAATTGGAAGTGGTCAAACAGGAGATGGCAAGAGTGAACGTCGACATTCTAGGAATCAGTGAACTAAAATGGACTGGAATGGGTGAATTTAATTCAGATGACCATTATATCTACTACTGTGGGCAGGAATCCGTCAGAAGAAATGGAGTAGCCATCATGGTCAACAAAAGAGTCCAAAATGCAGTACTTGGATGCAATCTCAAAAATGACAGAATGATCTCTGTTTGTTTCCAAGGCAAACCATTCAATATGACAGTAATCCAAGTCTATGCCCCAACCAGTAATGCTGAAGAAGCTGAAGTTGAATGGTTCTATGAAGACCTACAAGACCTTTTAGAACTAACACCCAAAAAAGATGTCCTTTTCATTATAGGGGCTGCTGCTGCTGCTAAGTCACTTCAGTCGTGTCCGACTCTGTGTGACCCCATAGACAGCAGCCCACCAGGCTCCCCCGTCCCTGGGATTCTCCAGGCAAGAACACTGGAGTGGGTTGCCATTTCCTTCTCCAATGCATGAAGGTGAAAAGTGAAAGTGAAGTCATTCAGTCATGCCCGACTCTTAGTGACCCCATGGACTGCAGCCCACCATGGATGTTCCAGGCAAGAGTACTGGAGTGGGGTGCCTGGAGTAACAGGCAAATTTGGCCTTGGAATGAGGAACGAAGCAGGGCAAAGACTAATAGAGTTTTGCCAAGAAAATGCACTGGTCATAGCAAACACCCTCTTCCAACAACACAAGAGAAGACTCTACACATGAACATCACCAGATGATCAACACCGAAATCAGATTGATTATATTCTTTGCAACCAAAGATGGAGAAATTCTATACAGTTAACAAAAACAAGACCAGGAGCTGACTATGGCTCAGATCATGAACTCCTTATTACCAAATTCAGACTTAGATTGAAGAAAGTAGGGAAAACCGTTAGACCATTCAGGTATGACCTAAATCAAATCCCTTATGATTATACAGTGGAAGTGAGAAATAGATTTAAGGGCCTAGATCTGATAGAGTGCCTGATGAACTATGGAATGAGGTTTGTGACATTGTACAGGAGACAGGGATCAAGATCATCTCCATGGAAAAGAAATGCAAAAAAGCAAAATGGCTGTCTGAGGAGGTCTTACAAATAGCTTTGAAAAGAAGAGAGGCAAAAAGCAAAGGAGAAAAGGAAAGATATAAGCATCTGAATGCAGAGTTCCAAAGAATAGCAAGAAGAGATAAGAAAGGCTTCTTCAGCAATCAATGCAAAGAAATAGAGGAAAACAACAGAATGGGAAAGACTAGAGATCTCTTCAAGAAAATTAGAGATACCAAGGGAATATTTCATGCAAAGATGGGCTCTATAAAGGACAGAAATAGTATGGACCTAACAGAAGCAGAAGATATTAAGAAGAGGTGGCAAGAATACACAGAACTGTACAAAAAAGATCTTCACGACCCAGATAACCACAATGGTGTGATCACTAATCTAGAGCAAGACATCTTGGAATGTGAAGTCAAGTGGGCCTTAGAAAGCATCACTATGAACAAAGCTAGTGGAGGTGATGGAATTCCAGTTGAGCTATTTCAAATCCTGAAAGATGATGCTGTGAAAGTGCTGCACTCAATATACCAGCCAATTTGGAAAACTCAGCAGTGGCCACAGGACTGGAAAAGGTCAGTTTTCATTCCAATCCCAAAGAAAGGCAATGCCAAAGAATGCTCAAACTACCACACAATTGCACTCGTCTCACGTGCTAGTAAAGTAATGCTCAAAATTCTCCAAGCCAGGCTGCAGCAATACGTGAACCATGAACTTCCTGATGTTCAAGCTGATTTTAGAAAAGGCAGAGGAACCAGAGATCAAATTGCCAACATCCCCTGGATCATGGAAAAAGCAAGAGAGTTCCAGAAAAACATCTATTTCTTCTTTATTGACTATGCCAAAGCCTTTGACTGTGTGGATCCCAATAAACTGTGGAAAATTCTGAAAGAGATAGGAATACCAGACCACCTGACCTCTTGAGAAATCTGTATTCAGGTCAGGAAGCAACAGTTAGAACTGGACATGGAAAAACAGACTGGTTCCAAATAGAAAAAGGAGTATGTCAAGGCTGTATATTGTCACCTTCTACTTACTTAACTTCTATGCAGAGTACATCAGGAGAAATACTGGAATGGAAGAAACACAAGCTGGAATCAAGACTGCTGGGACAAATATCAATTACCTCAGATATGCAGATGACATCACCCTTCTGGCAGAAAGTGAAGAAGAACTAAAGAGCCTCTTGATGAAAGTGAAACTGGATAGTGAAAAAGTTGGCTTAAAGCTCAACATTCAGAAAATGAAGATCATGGCATCTGGTCCTATCGCTTCATGGGAAATAGATGGGGAAACAGTGGAAACAGTGTCAGACTTTATTTTTTGGGGGTCCAAAATCACTGCAGATGGTGACTGCAGCCATGAAATTAAAAGACGCTTACTCCTTGGAAGAAAAGTTATGACCAACCTAGATAGTACATTCAAAAGCAGAGACATACTTTGCCAACTAAGTTCGTCTAGTCAAGGATATGGTTTTTCCTGTGGTCATGTATGGATGTGAGAGTTGGACTGTGAAGAAGGCTGAGTGCTGAAGAATTGATGCTTTTGAACTGTGGTGTTAGAGAAGACTCTTGAGAGTCCCTTGGACTGCAAGGAGGTCCAACCAGTCCATTCTGAAGGAGATCAACCCAGGGATTTCTTTGGAAGGAATGATGCTAAAGCTGAAACTCCAGTACTTTGGCCACCTCATGCGAAGAGTTGACTCACTGGAAAAGACCCTGATGCTGGGAGGGATTGGGTGCAGGAGGAGAAGGGGACGACTGAGAATGAGATGGCTGGATGGCATCACTCAGACTCAATGGACGTGAGTCTGAGTGAACTACAGGAGTTGGTGATGGACAGGGAGCCCTGGCGTGCTGCGATTCATGGGGTCACAAAGAGTCAGACACGACTGACTGACTGAACTGAACTGAACTGAACTGATAGTTGTACAGTATTTCAAGCCTGGGAATGAGAGTATGTAGAGTCTTTTGTTGATCATCAGTGTACCAACCTGGGCACACATACATGCTCCTACCCATCTTGAAGAGACACATATGTTACTAAAACATGTCCATATGGATAGTTTTTTCTTTATCTGCATAAATTTAGCTGGAATATTAATTACAAATAGCCTCCAAAGAAGAAAATAAGCTGCTGTTTTGGGAAAGTTGCCCTACTTTCCTTCTTCAGTTGTGAGCCTGATAAACAGGACAGCTCTTAGTATCCTGTTTAGCCAGACTAGAACATTTTGGACATCCTGGTCAAGCCTCATGTTTCCCAACAGCCCCACTTTATTCCCCTGGTCAGGTCATGGGCTTTGTAAGCAAGGTAAGGAGGTAGTGATTACTTTTGTGCCAAGAAAGATATGGGTGCAAAAGCTGTCTGTCCATTTGTGAAGGTCCTGTCTGAATGTGAGGCTCATTCCAATGTGCAGTAAAGAGTGCTCAGCTGGGAAGGCGGGTAAAATGATGCAATCCTAGAGTAGTCAATGGCCAAGAATCTGATATTAGCTGAAACAAACATCACTGAGACACTAGACATTTTAATTCCTCCACATGTTCTTCCATTGTCATAAATTGCCCAAGGCATAGAAAGTCAGCCTTTAAAGTCACCTGTACCCGGCCCAGGTGAGGGCAGCAGGTTTGCTCCCCAGGAGGTAAAGCAGGGCTGTGATTCCCTGTGAAGAACATATTGCATCCCAGAAACTAATCCTGTTCTGTTCATTTTCCTTCTTAAACCTATGACGGCCTTATATTGTACTAGGCATTGCTAAGCAAACCTAACACAGTAACCCTGTGAGACAATCTTATCTCCATTTTGTAGATGAGAGAAATCATAGAGTTCAAGAGGCTAAGTGACTTGCCTTGGCAGAGCCTGGATTTGAGCCCAGGTCCCTCTGTGACCAAAGCCCTTGAACTTCACTTCTGCTACAGCCCTTCCCTTCTGTGCAAAACAGTCGCTTGTTTGCAGTACAAGTCCTAGCAGGAGCCTTTCTCTGATGAGCCCGTGTGAGAACGCAGCAATAGGAAAGAAATCTATTTTATTAATTGGTTGGCTTATTCTTCCAACTATCACTTCTTCCATCCATTCACTTAACAAATATTTATTGAGCTGTTACTTTGTCCTCGGTACTCAGCTAGGTGCTGAAATAGACAGGTAAACAAGACAGATGGTCCACTGAGGAAATCAGACACTAAATAAGTAAACACAGAAATACATACACAATTACAAACTGTGATAAGTGCTTTTTTTCCAGCCCATTACCATCTGCAGCAGTAATATTGGGAAAGCAATTTCGGTTGTGTGATTTGTGAATCAGAACTGAAAGAAGGTACTGCTCAAAAGAAATATCACAAATCACACAAATCACACACCTGAGTGTAAATTTTCTAGCAGCCACATTCAGGCATGTGAGAACAGACAGGTGAACTGATTTTAATAATACTGTACGTCATTTAATCTGAGATATACAAAATAGCTCTTCCACAAGCATCTCACTATTAACGAAATATTTTACTTTTTTTTTTTTTTCAAGCTGTCTTCAACATCTGGTGTGTGCTTTAGGCTTATGGCATATCTTGATTCAAACTGGTCTCATTTCAAATGCTCAATAGACAAGGTTGACCATGGGGGCTATGGTGCAGAGCACATCTTTATTGGATATGAGGAGAAGCCACTCTTGTCTGTACATCAGCAGTTTTCAGCCTTGACTACCATGGGACACCCCTGGAGAATCATGGATGCTCATTTCACTGGAGCGGGGTCAGTTGGTTTCAGGGAGAGGGACAAGGGCTTGCCCTGCTACGGGTGAATGTAACGCTCCCAGGTGATTTTAAGGTGTGATGAGGGCTGAGAAGCACTGCTCTAAACTGTGCTAGTTTTGCACCCAAATTCTTCAGATCATGAAGGATGTCAGGCCTGAAGCCCCTCCACCCAATTCAGACTGCTAACCTCCCCCAAGCCCTCGCCTCTCCTGCAGGTTCAGTGCTGATTCCAGGCTCTGGGCCAGTGATCTCAATCTGTAAAGCTAGGCTGAGGTGCTCTAGGGCAGCTGAGATGGCCCAGCATTCACACCTGGGCTACTGGTCCCACCCAACCCTTGTGGCCCTGGCTCTGACAAATCTGATTCCACCATCATTGTTGGAATACCTACTGTGTCTAAGTCATTCTTGTCCTGTGAATATGCCTGGTGTCTCTAGCCCTGGACCTGCCTCAGTTTTGTCTGTTCCCTTTCCTCTCCCCCTACTGTCCTGTCCCCCTGCCTCCTCTGAGAGTCCCTACTGTGGGGACTCTACTCTTTCTCCCACCCACTGGGACATCTGCCACCCCTTACTAAGTACTCCTGAGGTATCAAACTCACTGCCCATTCCCTTTCCCGGTCCTAGGTTCTCCAGATCCCTGGTCCCACCAGCCTGGCTGCTCTCTGCTCATCCCCTCCCACCTCCACCCAGTGCCTGACCCACCTTTCCTCCCTTGGTGCTGAACCTTCCCTGCCTAATCCATATCAGAGGGCCTCAAGCCCGAGCTCCCTTAACATAATGAGGTTATGGGCTCATTCCTCCAGGTATTCATCTTTGCATCCAGGTACTTCAACATGCCCAGGAAAGAGGAATGTCTGCTTATTTCTATTTGCGTCCCTCTCTTTTTATCTATATTTTTCATTTTACTTTCTTTTCTTTAGTCTCCCATTTCTTCTTCTGCTCCAGGCTTGCCATTCCCAGAGGAGAGAATAGAAAGTCTGATAAATAGCAGAGCAAATGCCCCCCTAAACCACTACAAGGGGTGTTTACTTCACTGCCCGTGACTGCTTCTGGGAGTGTAGACAGGACTGCAAAGTCAGGGCAGAAAACTTCTCCAGGATGTTTGATTTCAAGTTCAGGTTGCCCCTGCTGTGTCTTGTGCAGAGCTTGCATGAAGTTTTTGTGATTGCTGTTTTTCCAAAAGTCCTGAGGTCAGCCTTGTTACAGTCAGCCCTGGAATCCTGTTAGGAGGGTTGGCAGAACCCTTGGCTGAAAAGCTAATAATTTCCATGCTGTTTTGTATAAGCTTACAGCTACTGTCTCCAGAGTTAAATTTGTCAGATAAATAATATTAAGGCTGTGAAGCTGTTACCTAAATCCTACCATAATTCTATTCCCACCAGGGATTTAGGGAAAGATGAGATGAAGAAGAGAAGAATTTTTTAACCAGATCATCACACATTTAGAGGCCAGGACTTCAGCAAGCAGCTCTTCTAGTGTGTGGGGAATTCATACTTTCCCCAACTGTGGTGAATTCCCAGGGCACCAAGACACTAGGTGAGATTTCTGGGGGTGATGACCCACTAGCCCTCTCGTTGGCCCTCTCCTACTACTGTGTCATTGGGGAAATGACACGAAGGAGGAAGACTGGTGTTGGAATCCTGTGTGTTGAAATCTAAGTTTATCTCTAGATCACTCAGTAGTGTTCATTAACCTGAAATGTTAGAGTTTAACAGCATTTACTGGTGGGGGTGAACATTGCAGAATGGTAACATGAGGCTTGTGAGGTCTGAGATGGATGGGTTGCTCCATGGATGGTTGGAAGAATGGATGGATGTGCACCCTGACAACCATGAATAGAATTTGTGTTTTTCTCTTCTATGGCATGGGATAATATTTAGAAATGTCAATGGATATACTTTTTGTTCCTGACAATATATTTTTATGTTTTGGCTTTTCCACTGTTAAAAAGTAAGAGGTAAAACCAGTATCTTCTCCACTGGATTATTGTGAGGATTAAATGGGATTATCCAGAAAGCTGTTTAGTCAGAGTATTAACTCACAGTAAGAGATCAATTGGGCTTCCCTTGTAGCTCAGTTGGTAAAGAATCTGCCTGCAGTGCAGGAGACCTGGGTTCAATCCCTGAATTGGAAAGATCCCCTGGAGAAGGAAATGGCAACCCACTCCAGTATCCTTGCCTGGAAAATCTCACGGACAGAGGAGTCTGATGAGCTGCATTCCATGGGGTCGCAAAGAGTCGGGCATGACTGAGCAACTAACACTAAAGAGATCAATACCTGTCTCAGTTGTTGTTATTATTCTTCTCTTTTATATTAGCACCTTGCTCAAGACACAGCTGATAAGTGTATAGCCCAGATCTGTCCTGCCCCCTTGGAAAGCAGCTGGTGGGTTAGATTTCTGCAGAGCCTCACTTTTCCCCCTTAGAGGAAGAACAGCACCACTGAGGCTTCTCAATACCAGTGTAGACCAGTCCTTCCCTTTTTCAACTGGTCACTCTGTGTGTGCTGGAAGGGAAAAAAGAGGTGTGTGTGTGTGTGTGTGTGTGTGTGTGTGTGTGTGTGTGTGTGTTGGGGGCAAGGGTAGAGAAGAGGTCTGCTCTCCCATTTGGAAAATTATGATACATGGGAGGGCACGGGTGTGATTTCTTAAAAAAATCTTTTAGGAATAGAAATCTCAGTTTTTATCTTGGGAGTCCAACGCCCGTGGCTCTGATGGCCCCTCAGGTAGGAGGAAAAGGCAGAATCAAGCAGGTGCTGAAGAGGAGCTAGAGGTTTGACTGTCCCTCTGCTCCTACTTTGCACTTTAAATAAGCACACCAGCATCGAGATTCTATGCAAATCAGGGGCCTCCCTGGTCCCTTTCACCCCCAGGCTGTCTCTAAAATCCCTGCTCACCTTGGATGTCAAGTATGGACTCGAAGGAGGAAGACTGATGTTGGAATCTCTGTGTTGAAATCTATGTCTCAAATTAATTCTCCCCTGGGAGCCTCTGAGTTGAAGGAGAAGAAAGAACAAGTCAGTGTCTAGGAGGTGGTGCTATTTGAGTTGCTTAGAAAGTTCCTGGGAAAATCAGCCTTTTCAACCAAAGATAGACTATAACTCCACATTGGTGTCTAAACTTGACCTTAGGCCCTCCAGGGTCCTTCTAAGTCTGAGGCTCCACAGGGAGCAGGGACTGAGGCCCTCAGAGCTGCTCAGCAGCTGTATAGATGGAGAGAGCTTGGTGAGATGCGAGCCCGTCCACCTAGGTATCACTATCCTGTAGGTGTGGATGGCAAAGCGTGGACCTGGACACAGAAATGACTTGTTAAATGGACAGCCTCCAGACTGCCTGAGGCTCAGATTTGTCTTCAAAGAGTACCAACGGGCTGTTGTCGAGAGCAGAACTGCCATTGCATCTTCTCTGTGAAGACTTCCCCTCTAACTCCTAATTTCTGTTTTCCTGGTGCTAAGCAACAACAGCAAAATTGTCATCAGAAACCACAGTTAATTTGAACATTTTTAATGCTATATTTCCCCTTCTCCAGGGGATCTTCCCAACCCAGGGATTGAACCCAGGTATCCTGCTTTGTGGGCAGATTCTTTACCAGCTGAGCCACAAGGGAAGTTCAAGAATACTGGAGTTGGTAGCTTATCTCTTCTCCAGGGGGTCTTCCCAACCCAGGAACTGAACCAGGGTCTCCTCCATTGCAGGTGGATTCTGTTCCAGAAAAACATCTGCTTCTGCTTTATTGACTATGCCAAAGCCTTCGACTGTGTGAATCGTAGCAAACTGTGGAAAATTCTGAAAGAGATGGGAATACCAGACCACCTGACCTGCCTCCTGAGAAACCTATATGCAGGTCAGGAAGCAACAGTTAAAACTGGACATGGAACAACAGACTGGTTCCATATCAGGAAAGAAGTACATCAAGGCTTTATATTGTCAGCCTGCTTATTTAACTTACATGCAAAGTATATCACGTGAAATGTTGGGCTGGATGAAGCACACACTGGAATCAAGATTGCTGGGAGAAACATCAAGAACCTCAGATATGCAGATGACACCACCCTTCTGGCAGAAAGTGAAGAAGAACGAAAGAGCCTCTTGATGAAAGTGAAAGAGGAGACTGAAAAAGTTGGCTTAAAACTCAACATTCAGAAAACCAAGATCATGGCATTGGTCCCATCACTTCATGGCAAATAGATGGGGAAACAATGGAAACAGTGACAGACTTTCTTTTGTTGGGCTCCAAAATCACTGCAGATCATGACTGCAGCCATGAAATTAAAAGACACTTGCTCCTTGGAAGAAAAGCTATGACCAACCTAGATAGCATATTAAAAAGCAGAGACATTACCTTGCCAACAAAGGTCTGTCTAGTCAAAGCTATGGTTTTTCCAGTGGTCATGTGTGGATGTGAGAGTTGGACTATAAAGAAAACTGAGTATCGAAGAACTTATGCTTTTGAACTGTGGTGTTGGAGAAGACTCTTGAGAGTCTCGTGGACAGCAAGGAGATCCAACCAGTTTATCCTAAAGGAAATCAGTCCTGAATATTCATTGGAAAGACTGATGCTGAAGTTGAAACCCCAATACTTTGGCCACCTGGTACGAAGAACTGACTCATTTGAAAAGACCCTGATGCTGGGAAAGATTGAGGGCAGGAGGAGAAGAGGATGACAGAGGATGAGATGGTTGGATGGTATCACTGACTCAATGGACATGAGTTTGAGTAAGCTCTGGGAGTTGGTGATGGACAGGGAAGCCTAGTGTGCTGCAATCCATGGGGTCTCAAAGAGTCAGACACAACTGAGCGACTGAACTGAAAGCTGTATTACAGAATGGGCCTTGAACCTTTAAACACAGCATTGAAAACATTGGTTTTCCATAAATACCTAAATAAGATAGTTGGCGCATGCAGCTTGGATGAGATCCACGGATCTTGGACATACAGTGGAAAGTCTTGCTGAGCAGCCAAGGAAGCACTCAGGTGGCAGAGAATCCGTGTGCCACCTAAAGGACACCCGCCCACGAAAATTCAGCTCTGGGAAGCAATGACATTCATACAGGTAAGTTTTTCATTATGCAAGACTTGTTCTCAGGATTCCTTTTGATGAAGAGTTGTTCTGGGAAAAAAAAAAGAGTTGTTCTGGATCCCTTGCAATGTAGTCTGATTTACAAAAACCCCATCTGTTCACAACATTCAGTGTTTGTAAAAGCAAAATAGGTGTGTCTGTCTCCTCAAAGGAGGATCTACTGCTCATATGATAGTGACAAAGGCAACATCCAATTGACTCAGGGGAGCACCCTTCCTAGAATTTTCAGGAGAGCCTATTTTCTCAAAGACTGTCCCAGTTATTCAAGACTATGAGCAGCGCAGCTGAGAAGGTTGTGCAGCTTGTATGGAAAATGATGAGGAAGGAACAGAAGCTGTTTTGTCACACCCTCATCAAAGATGGTAAAGGATGTTGAGGTGAACCAGGACAATGAAGGCAGGCTTGTGTTACAAAGGAAATGAGCTTGAGCCTGGAGAGATATTATAGGCCAGAAATCAGGCAGTTAAGAACCAGGGGATTCATGGATGCCAAAGAATAAAATAGAGCAATGGTGGGACTTCCCTGGTGGTCCAGTGGCTAAGAATTTTTGCTCCCAATGCAGGGGGCATGGGTTCCATCTCTGGTCAGTGAGCTAGATCCTGCATGCCACAACTAAGGTCAAAGATACAGTGTGCTGCAATTAAGACCTGGCACCATCAATAAATAAATATTAACAATAAATAGATAAATACAAATAATTTTAAAACCCCACAAAGTTATGGTGCTGAGATTGGTGAAATACTAGGGGATTCATGGGTTCTGAGGCTTCAGCCAGGCAAAGGTTCAGAAAATAAAGTTACAGGTAACTAATAAATTGGAGGGGTTCTCAGCTCCTACCAGGGAATCCCAGACCCATATGTGCAGAATAGTTGACCCTGAACACAGAGGTATGGGATCACTTGCCTGGAAGGTAGAGGTCGAGGTCAAGCTGGAAACAAGGACTCAGATATTATGGTTTATAGTTAGAAGAGGCAGCAGTACAGTGTCCAAGTTCGGTTCAGTCAGTTGCTCAGTTGTGTCCAATTCTTTGTGAGCCCATGGACTGCAGCACACCAGGCTTCCCTGTCCATCACCAATTTTGGAGCTTACTCAAATTCATGTACATTGAGTCAGTGAGGCCATCCAACTATCTCATCCTCTGTCGTCCCCTTCTCCTCCCACCTTCAATCTTTCCCAGCAGCAGGATCTTTTCCAATGAGTTAGTTCTTCACATCAGGTGGCCAAAGTTTCAGCTTCAGCATCAGTCCTTCCAATGAATATTCAGGACTGATTTCCTTTAGGATGGACTGGTTGGATCTCATTGCAGTCCAAGGGACTCTCAAGAGTCTTCTCCAACACCACAGTTCAAAAGCATCAATTCTTTGGCACTCAGCTTTCTTCACAGTCCAACTCTCACATCCACATGTGACCACTGGAAAAACCATAGTCTTGACTAGATGGACCTTTGTTGGCAAAGTAATGTCTCTGCTTTTTAATATGCTATCTAGGTTGGTCATAGCTTTTCTTCTAAGGAGCAAGCATCTTTTAATTTCATGGTTGCAGTCACCATTTGCAGTGATTTTTGAGCCCCAAAATATAAAGTCTGTCACTGTTTACAGTCATTGTCATTGTTTCCCCATCTATTTGCCATGAAGTGATGGGACCAATGCCATGATCTTGGTTTTCTAAATGTTGAGTTTTAAGCCAGCTTTTTCATTCTCCTCTTTTACCTTCATCAAGAGGCTCTTTAGTTCTTCTTCACTTTCTGCCATAAGTGTGGTGTCATCTGCATATCTGAGGTTATTGATATTTCTTCTGACAATCTTGATTCCAGTGTGTGCTTCATCCAGTCCAGCATTTCTCATGATGTACTCTGCATATAAGTTAAATAAGCAGGGTGACAATGTACAGCCTTGATGTACTCCTTTCCTGATTTGGAGTCAGTCCGTTATTCCATGTCCAGTTCTAACTGCATCAAAGTGAGGTTGTGACAGTGCCTTTTAAGGCTGGCATTTTGCACATAAGACAGCTCAAAATGAACCCTGCTCTTGTCTTTTCCTTCTCCTGCCCTGGGTGCTCCTTTTCCTGGATTTCTTACACTGAAATTTCTTACATTTCGAAGCACTGGAGTGACTTTGAGGAGAAACTCCATGTTCAAGGGCAGGGAAGCCCCAGCACAGTGGTAGGCACTGGAGTGGTGGCTGCATGGCACTGGATCGGCAGCTACATAGCGCTGCAGCAAATTTGAGAAGATACCCCACATCCAAGGGCAAAAGAGAAGCCCCAGCAAGACAGTAGGAGGGGCAAAATCACATTTACAGTCAAACCCCATACCTACCAGAGATGCTCAGAGGGCTTAAACAAACCTTGTGTGCACCAGGATCCAGAGCCCCCACAGAGACTGAGACAGAACTGTGTTTGAGTGTCTCCTGCAGAGTTACCGGTCAGCAGTGCACAGCTGCAGGGGCAGGGGCTCTGGGTGCAATAGACCTGTTTATGGCATAACCCCTCTTGGAGGAGGTCACCATTAACCCCACCATAGAGCCGGCAGAACTTACACAGGACTGAGGAAACAGCCTCTTGGAGGGCACAAACAAAACCTTGTGTGCACCAGGACCCAGGAGAAAGGAGCACTGACCCCACAAGAGACTGACCCAGACTTGCCCGTGAGTGTCCAGGAGTCTCTGGCAGAGGCGTGGGTTGGTGGTGGCCTGCTGCAGGGTTAGGGGCACTGGGTGCAGCAGTGCGTGCATGGGACCTTTCGAAGGAGGTCACCATTATCTTCATTAGGGAAAGTGAAGTCGCTCAGTCGTGTCCGACTCTTTGCGACCCCATGGACTGTAGCCTACCAGGCTGCTCCATCCATGGGATTTTCCAGGCAAGAATACTGGAGTGGGTTGCCATTTCCTTCTCCAGGAGATCTTCCCAACCCAGGGATTGAATCCAGGTCTCCTGTATTGTAGGCAAAGACTTTATCGTCTGAGCCAGGGATTATCTTCATTACCTTCACCATAGTTTGGCCTCAGATCAAATAACAGGGAGGGAACATCAGTCCATCAACAGAAAATTGGATTCGAGATTTACTGAGCAATGGCACCCCACTCCAGTACTCTTGCCTGGAAAATCCCATGGACGGAGGAGCCTGGTAGGCTGCAGTCCATGGGGTCGCTAAGAGTCAGACATGACTCAGTGACTTCACTTTCACTTTTCACTTTCATGCATTGGAGAAGGAAATGGCAACCCACTCCAGTGTTCTTGCCTGGAGAATCCCAGGGACGGGGGAGCCTGGTGGGCTGCTGTCTATGGGGTCACACAGAGTTGGACACAACTGAAGCTACTTAGCAGTGGCGCGTGGCCTCGCCCGTCAGAACAAGACCCAGTTTCCTCCCCTCCCTCCCCCCCTACCCCACCCCCAAGTCAGTCTCTCCCATCAGGAAAATTCCATAAGCCTTTTATCCTTCTCAGAGGGCAGATGGACTGAAAACCACAATCATAGAAAACTAGCTGGTCTGATCACATGGACCACAGCCTTGTCTAACTCAGTGGGAACTATGAGCCACGCTGTGTAGGCCCACCTAAGATGGACAGTTCATGGTGGAGAGTTCTGACAAAATGTGGTCCACTGGAGAAGGGAATGGCAAACCACTTCAGTATTCTTCCCTTGAGAACCCCATGAACAGTCAGTCAGTTCAGTGGCTCAGTCGGTTCTGACTCTTTGCAATCCCATGAATCGCAGCATGCCAGACCTCTCTGTCCATCACCAACTCCCGGAGTTCACTCAGACTAACGTCCATGGGGTCAGTGATGCCATCCAGCCATCTCATCCTCTGTCGTCCCCTTCTCCTGCCCCCCCAGTCCCTCCCAGCCTTAGGGTCTTTTCCAATGACTCAACTCTTCGCATGAAGTAGCCAAAGTATTGGAGTTTCAGCCTCAGCATCAGTCCTTCCAATGAGCACCCAGGACTGGTCTCCTTTAGGATGGACTGGTTGGAACTCCTTTCAGTCCAAGGGACTCTCAAGAGTCTTTTCCAACACCACAGTTCAAAAGCATCAATTCTTTGGCACTCAGCTTTCTTCACAGTCCAACTCTCACATCCATACATGACCACAGGAAAAACCATAGCCTTGACTAGACGGATCTTTGTTGGCAAAGTAACATCTCTGCTTTTGAATATGCGATCTAGGTTAGTCATAAATTTCCTTCCAAGGAATAAGCGCCTTTTAATTTCGTGGCTGCTATCACCATCTGCCGTCATTTTGGACCCCCCAAAAATAGTCTGACACTATTTCCACTGTTTCCCCATCTATTTCCCATGAAGTGATAGGACCAGATGCCATGATCTTCGTTTTCTGAATGTTGAGCTTTAAGCCAACTTTGTCACTCTCCTCTTTCAGTTTCATCAAGAGCCTTTTTAGCTCCTCTTCACTTTCTGCCATAAGGGTGGTGTCATCTGCATATCTGAGGTTATTGCTATTTCTCCCGGCAATCTTGATTCCAGCTTGTGCTTCTTCCAGCCCAGCGTTTCTCATGATGTACTCTGCATATAAGTTAAATAAGCAGGGCGACAATATACAGCCTTGACGTACTCCTTTTCCTATTTGGAACCACTCTGTTTTTCCATGTCCAGTTCTAACTGTTGCTTCCTGACCTGCACACAAATTTCTCAAGAGGCAGGTCAGGTGGTCTGGTATTCCCATCTCTTTCAGAATTTTCCACAGTTTCTTGTGATCCACACAGTCAAAGGCTTTGGCATAGTCAATAAAGCAGAAATAGATGTTTTCCTGGAACTCTCTTGCTTTTTTGATGATCCAGGGGATGTTGGCAATTTAATCTCTGCTTCCTCCGCTTTTTCTAAAACCAGCTTGAACATCTGGAAGTTCACGGTTCACGTATTGCTGAATCCTGGCTTGGAGGATTCTGAGCATAACTTTACTAGCATGTGAGATGAGTGCAATTGTGCAATAGTTTGAGCATTCTTTGGTATTGCCTTTCTTTGGGATTGGAATGAAAACTGACCTTCTCCAGTCCTGTGGCCACTGCTGAGTTTTCCAAATTTGCTGGCATATTGAGTGCAGCACTTTCACAAGATGATTTCTTTCAGTATTTGAAACAGCTCCACTGGAATTCCATCACCTCCACTAGCTTTGTTCATAGTGATGCTTTCTAAGACCCACTTGACTTCACATTCCAGGATGTCTGGCTCTAGGTGAGTGATCACACCATCGTGATTATCTTGGTCATGAAGATCTTGTTTGTACAGTTCTTCTGTGTATTCTTACCACCTCTTCTAATATCTTCTGCTTCTGTTAGGTCCATACCATTTCTGTCCTTTACTGAGCCCGTCTTTGCATGAAATGAGATTTTCAAGAAGAGATCGCTAGTCTTTCCCATTCTGTTGTTTTCCTCTATTTCTTTGCACTGATCTCTGAGGAAGGCTTTCTTGTCTCTCCTTGCTATTCTTTGGAACTCTGCATTCAAATGGGAATATCCTTCCTTTTCTCCTTTGCTTTTTGCTTCCCTTCTTTTTAAAGCTATTTGTAAGGCCTCCCAGACAGCCATTTTGCTTTTTGCATTTCTTTTCCATGGGGATGGTCTTGATCCCTGTCTCCTGTATAGTGTCACAAACCTCCATCCCTAGTTATTCAGGCACTCTGTCTATCAGATCTAGTCCCTGAAATCTATTTCTCACTTCCACTGTATAGTCATAAGGGATTTGACTTAGGTCATACCTAATGGTCTAGCGGTTTTCCTTACTTTATTCAATTTAAGTCTGAATTTGGAAATAAGGAGTTCATGATTTGAGCCACAGTCAGCTCCTGGTCTTGTTTTTGCTGGCTGTATAGAGCTTCTCCATCTTTGGTTGCAAAGAGTATAATCAATCTGATTTCGGTGTTGACCATCTGGTGATGTCCATGTGTAGAGTCTTCTCTTGTGTGAAGAGAAACAAACAGAGATCATTCTGTCATTTTTGAGATTGCATCCAAGTACTGCATTTTGGACTCTTTTGTTGACCATGATGGCTATTCCATTTCTTCTTCTTTCTGGATTCCTGCCCACAGTAGTAGATATAATGGTCATTTGAGTTGAATTCACCCATTCCAGTCCATTTTAGTTTGATGAATCCTAGAATGTCGACGTTCACTCTTGCCATCTCCTGTTTGACCACTTCCAATTTGCCTTGATTCATGGACCTAACATTCCAGGTTCCTATGCAATATTGCTCTTTACAGCATTGGACCTTGCTTCTATCACCAGTCACATCCACAACTGGGTATTGTTTTTGCTTTGGCTCCATCACTTCATTCTTTCTGGAGTTATTTCTCCACTGATCTCCAGTAGCATATTGGGCACCTACCAACCTGGGGAGTTCCTCTTTCAGTATCTTATCATTTTGCCTTTTCATACTGTTCATGGGGTTTTCAAGGCAGGAATACTGAAGTGGTTTGCCATTCCCTTCTCCAGTGGGCCACATGGACAGTATGAAAAGGCCAAAAACAGTGTCCAAAGAGATAGGAAATTAAATCTTACTCTCTACTGCCTCCCTGTCTATCTATAGTCCCAGGCTCTCTCCCTTTGTAACTTGTTACCTGAATGAGGACAATAACCAGCTTGTCAGAGATCAGTAAGAGGGATAAGAGGGTCTTCTGCACAGTGTTATTGGATCGAAGGAAGTTCTTCCAAGAGGGAAATTAAATCCCGAGAACCTCAGCATTTGACTTGCCTTTTTTCCCTGCTGTTGCAAAGCTGACTTGGTAAGTGGTACCTCAGCCTGGCAAAGACCCTGGCTGCCTCCAACAGTGAGGAACAGCAGACAAGGGAAGCAGGAAGAGAGAGAGCTTTGCATATTTCACCACTTTACCCAGAACTGTGCCTGAGGGCAGGCATCACAGTGGAATGCCTAATAGGGGGAAGATTGAGGAAAGATAAGACTTCCAAGAGGTATCATGCCCATTTGGGTTAGTGAGGGTAGGAGCTCGAGAAAGAGAAAGGAAGAACGAGAGGCAAAGGGCCCCAGCCAAGTTAAAGCCTTGCAGGTGCTGCTTTCTCCTGTATTAGAGAATACCGCCAGCAGTTTCAATTTTATTAGTGGCAGAGATGAGAACAGAGGAGGCATAGTGATCATGGAGCTGTTTACAAAAAGCTAAAGCATTAGAGAGCAGAATCAGGGTCTAAAATCATCCGAACAAGATGAGAAAATTTGGAAGTTGACCGGGTAAATGGAAAAGATCTTCACTAGGTCCCAAAAAGCAGGCCCACACATGTAGAATGGGTGAGGAATAGCTTAACAGCAAGCAGGGAGGGGGGAATCTAAACTTTTCAGTGACAGCAAAATTAGGGGGAGCCAGCAGTGAGAGAATGCTGCCAGCATCCTTCTGTGGCCTCCTGCTGCCTCAAGGGAAGCCCGGCTCCTGCGGTTGTGAGTTAGAAGTCGGGCATCTTCTCCATGCCCGCCAGGGTGCCCCGGGGTCTGCAAGCAGTTGTTTTGTTTTTTTAAAGATTGATTGATTTATTTACTTTTTGGCTGTGGTGGGTCTTTGTTGCAGAGCGTGAGTTTTCTCTAGTTACAGGAAGCAGGGGCTGCTCTCTCGTAGTGCACAGCCTTCTCATCCCGGTGGTTTCTCTCACGGAGCGCAGGCTCCAGGTGCAAGGGATTCAGTACTTTCGGCTCACAGGCTCAGTAGCTGTGGCACACAGACTTAGGTGCCACACAGCATGTGGGATCTTCCTGGGCCAGGAATCGAACCAGTGTCCCTTGCATTGCAAGGCAGACTCTTAACCACTAGACCACCAAGGAAGCCCTGCAAGCAGTCTTTCGGAAGGACTTCCACTAAAGAGAGATAGCAAGTATGAAAGTGGCAGCAGGATTCAAAACTATCCCTCATAAAGGAAAACCCAAAGACCTGGCGGGGAAGAAGGCTGTGGGCAGGGTGGTCTACATAGTCTGTAGGGCCTGACGTGAAGTGAAAATGCAGCACCACTTGTTCAAAAAGTGGGGGGAAAGGGCTATTAATGGTACTAAAAGCTTCTTCCTCAAAATTTTGTTTACTGGAACTTTCCTAGTGGTCCAGTGGTTAAGGCTCTGTGCTCCCAACATAGGGAGCATATGTACCATCCCTGGTCAGGGAACTAAGATCCAGCATACCCTGTGGTGTGGCCAAAAAAATAAAAATAAATAATATTTTCCTAAAGATAATTGGCAAAATGATTGAATTTTTTAAAAATTGTGTAATAAAAATTTTTGTTTACTTATAAAACATAATAAGGGTAATGCATAGCAATGTATGAGTAGCAACATAAATTTACAAGTTGCAAAAGAACAGCATCTATAGTGCCATAATTTTATATAATAAATAATAATACTTTATTGATGTGATAGATTGGTCATAAGTTTTTTCTGCAAATTCACTTTTACTTTCAGCAATTTCATTTTCAATCAGTGTGATTAAAGGCAGTAGGAATCGCTTTTGGCAAATGCAGGCCAACAAGCTGATGACTGATCTTTTTCATTTTGAGAATAATCTTTCTGCTGATGCAAGTGTTACTGAACTATTAAGAGTGTTTTATAGGCTGTGGCAATATTGGGACAAATTTCTGATAAATTATTTTGAAATATATATTATAGTACATCTAGAGCTGATGATTCTTACGAAACAATTTTTCTAAAAAGATTTAACTCTTCTTACAAACCAGTTTCATGTAGTCTGAGTTTAATTTTAAAGGAATTTTATACAATGGCATTTTAAAGTTTCCACTTGCATTTCCTATAACTTGTGAAAGTCATACATGAGACTCAAAGTGGCAGGCCTCGTGATTTTGTATAATTCAGAACATCTGTTTATGTATTCTATTACTGTATCTTTAATTACAAGGAAGATTAATTTTATAATTGTCTTCCCCATTTAAAATTGGTTCATCTAAAGCTTCATTTGAAAATAGTGTTCTTTTCCATTGACTGCAATAATCTCTAAATATAATTTCTACTCTTGTTCAGTTGCTAAGCTGTGTCCAACTCTTTGCAACCCCATGAACTGACACCCCACTCCAGTACTTTTGTCTGGAAAAATCACATGGACGGAGGAGCCTAGTAGGCCGCAGTCCATGGGGTTGCTAAGAGTCGGACCCAGCTGAGCAACTTAACTTTCACTTTTCACTTTCATGCATTGGAGAAGGAAATGGCAACCCACTCCAGTGTTCTTGCCTGGAGAATCCCAGGGATGGGGGAGCCTGGTGGGCTGCCATCTATGGGGTCGCACAGAGTCAGACACGACTGAAGCGACTTAGCAGCAGCAACAGAACTCCAGCATGCCAGGCTTCCCTGTCCTTCACTATCTCCAGGAGTTGTCTCAGACTCATGTCCATTGAGTCAGTGATGTTATCTAACCATACTCTAAGGCTGTGCATATTTGCCTTGCAATTTTGCAGCAGTTTTCAAAACCAGAATCCAAGCTCTAAAGAACACTATAACTCCCTGATACGCTTTATTGCCATGTGAATGCTTTTATTTTGTAAAAATTTACTAACAAAGCTTCCTCTCTGAGCTTTGGCTGCTCCTATTTTGGTGTTTGGGCCATGGAGTTATTATTTGTGCAGAAGCTGTAGGGATGGGTTCCGAGGACAGTCAGGCAAGCTGACCTCCCTCCAGTGGCCCTGCTGTTGCTGCTCTCATGCAGAACCCCCCTTTCCCCTAGGGCCTGGCTGCTAGGGCCACCACTGCTGCTTCTGCTGCTACAGGCACAGTCATCGCTACCAGTCTTGGCCCAGCTCCCGCCCCAGCCAGCCGCTGCCCACTGCCCACTGTGGCAGTAGGGACCATTCCTCTCTGGCCTCACTGTAGGGTATCTCTCTTCCCCACAGTCACGTGCTCCACTGTCCCATCAGATTTCATTTATAAAGCATGAGCTCTAAGATAAAGTGATTAAGAATTCATGACAGCAGCAGCAGAGCATTAAACCAAGCACAGAGCCCCTTGTGAGGAAGGGCCCAGTGTGACGGCTCAGGTGGCACACCCTGCCTGCGGGGAAGGGTCAGGTGTGTGATAGGGGTCCTGTGTTAGACTTAGACATGTATGGGCACGCAGAACTGAGAAGTAGAGAGGACCCTGCACATGGACTTGCTTGGTTTTTCCTGTGTGAAATACACAAAGAAGCTTGTGCCTCACAGGGGAGAGGGCTGGGAGAACAAGAGGGCTCAGTTTCTGGACCCTGGCCCAGCTCTAGGGTCAGACACCCAACTGAGCCCTTTGCAGAGAGGGGTTGCAGGCAGAACTGAAGGAGCCATTTTTCTCAGGGACCCTGTGATATGTGAGAACCCCACTGGACTGCTCGGGGGCGCGGGCAGGGGGTGCTCAGGTGACTGCATGGCACAGAGAGAGCCCTTCACAACTCTGAAGGGAAATCAGCCAATCAGCCAGTTGTTGGACCACCAAGAAGATCTGGTTCCTCTGTCCCCTGGGGCTGCGGCTCTTCCCTGCAGACAACAGTGACCATAAATATGGGACGATCCTGACTCCAAGGAGGCGTCCTGTTTTGAGCTGAAGGGGCAGGGCAGGAGAGGAGAGACCTGCTGGAAGCTGGCAGAGTGGAAGATGATGTGTGAGCTGGTGTGGGACTCTCCAGGAAAAGGAGCAAGACCCCTTACTGTTGGACTGGAATCATTACCAGACTCTGTAACCACAGGCTGCTGAGGTCTGGGGGAATGGGTTACAGATAAGATCATGGTTTGGAGTATTTGAAAGCCCATGAGATGGTGGGGTGGGCGGAGGGAGATCAGCTCTCTAAAGAATATCAGTGTGTGTAAACACTAGTTAGAGTGTGAACCATTCTAACGTCAAAGCCTTCAGAGCAGGAAGAGGCTACCTTGAGTCAGTTCCAACAATACTGTGTGACTCTGGGTCCAAAATCTTATGTAGAGGATATAAGAAGGGAGGGGGATTAGGGGAGGGGAGGGAGTATTTTTCAAAGTGCTGCTGGAGGACCACCAGCAAGATATCAGGTATATCTTGGAGGGAGGGTGTTGAAATGCAGATTCCCAGTCCCCTCAGAAATTCTTGCTCAGTAGGTCTGGGAGTGGCCTAGGCATCTGTATGTGTAACACATGCCCCCTACAACCTCAACATGCACTAGAGTTTGAGAACCATGGGAGGAAACTCTTCAGAGCTGTGAGACTTGACAGCTCTTCATCCCAGCATGTTCACTGTGCCCTCAAAATGCCGACAACAACTACAGCAGAGGGAATCTGCGTCTACAACCCACACAAGTCCCCTGAGCCTGAACATTAAATATTAGAGAAATGAACGGGGAAAGGAATACACTTCCTATTCATTTCTTTAGCCTGAATGAAATCTTTTTTTTTCATAAAAACACTTCAAAGGTTTTTAACATCTCTCTTTGCACTGAAACGTGTAGGCAGCCTTCCCCATGGCATTTGAAAGTCCATCTGTAAAGGGGACACTTGACGCCCAAGAACTGGCCTACCACTAGCCCCATTCAGCACGGAACTCACACTTGCCCATCAAATACCTCCTCGCTCCACTTTTACTCTGTTGTGTCCAGTCCGCACAGAGACCCAACAGAAGAGGTGGTACCACGAACAACTTGCAGATGAGCAAACTAAGGCTCAGACAGAACTGCTTAAAATCCCACAGTAAGTATGGAGCCAGGATTCAAGCCAAGGAAGATGGGTTCAAATCCTGGGCTATTCCCAGGGCTCCCTGTGGGAACGCACTGCCCTCTCTCTGGGTTCAGCAGAGCTTTGTGAAACAGTGGCTCCCTCCTTGCCCTGAAGAGGAAGAAGAAAACTGCTGAGCTTCGTGTGCCTTGTCAGGAAGATGCTATAGATACAAGTACAAATGTAAACTTCTGTAAGGTTCAGGCAGACCTTGGAAACGAATGAATTGGATTCACTTGGCATATTAAGCATATAAAAACAATTTTTATTTCACAAAGAAATACTTTCTAGTATTTTTAAGTACATGGCCTCCTCTGTCTAGCTTTCATTTTTATCACCTTTATGGAGGCATGAGAATATGAGAAAAGGAGAATATTTCACTTTCATAAAAGGTAGCATTTACAATTGTTTGATAATAGGAGGATGATAATAACAGGCAAGCAGTAGGCAATTCCAGTGCTGAGGAGGTAATAAATACCGTAGGGATAATATGGAACTAAAAAGTCCTTGTCTAAAGGGTAACATGGAATACAAGATTCATAATTCAAAATTAGTGTTTTTTGTGTATCAAGAATATGAATGCTGGAGGATATATTCACCAGGCATGACTGGACAGCTTCTCTACCCCACTTCCCTAATACAGCACAATTACAGGTTTTATGCAGTACTTGGATGCAGTCTCAAAAATGACAGAATGATCTCTGTTCATTTCCAAGGCAAACCATTCAATATACATGGTAATCCAAGTCTATGCCCCAACCAGTAATGCTGAAGAAGCTGAAGCTGAACAGTTCTATGAAGACCTACAAGACATTTTAGAACTAACACCCCAAAAAGATGTCCTTTTCATTATTGGGGACTGGAATGCAAAAGTAGAAGGTCAAGAAACACCTGGAGTAACAGGCAAATTTGGCCTTGGAGTACAGAATGAAGCAGGGCAAAGGCTAATAGAGTTCTGTCAAGAGAATGCACTGGTCATAGCAAACTCCAACAACACAAGAGAAGACTCTACACGTGGACATCACCAGATGGTCAACACCAAAATCAAATTGATTATATTCTTTGCAGCCAAAGATGGAGAAGCTCTATACAGTCAGCAAAAACAAGACCAGGAGCTGACTATGGCTCAGCTCATGTACTCCTTATTGCAAAATTCAGACTTAAATTGAAGAAAGTAGGGAAAACCACTAGACCATTAAGGTATGACATAAATCAAATCCCTTATGACTATACTGTGGAAGTGAGAAATAGATTTCAGGGACTAGATCTGATAGACAGAGTGCCTGAATAACTAGGGATGGAGGTTTGTGACATTATACAGGAGACAGGGATCAAAACCATCCCCATGGAAAAGAAATGCAAAAAAAGCAAAATGGCTGTCTAGGGAGGCCTTACAAATAGCTGTGAGAAGAAGGGAAGTGAAAAGCAAAGGAGAAATGGAAAGATATAAGCATCTGAATGCAGAGTTCCAAAGAATAGCAAGGAGAGACAAGAAAGCCTTCCTCAGAGATCAGTGCAAAGAAATAGAGGAAAACAACAGAATGGGAAAGACTAGAGATCTCTTCAAGAAAATTAGAGATACCAAGGGAACATTTTATGCAAAGATGGGCTCAATAAAGGACAGAAATGGTAGGGACCTAACAGAAGCAGAAGATATTAAGAAGAAGTGGCAAGAATACACAGAAGAACTGTACGAACAAGATCTTCATGACCCAGATAATTACGAAGGTGTGATCACTCACCTAGAGCCAGACATCCTGGAATGTGAAGTCAAGTGGGTCTTAGAAAGCATCACTATGAACAAAGCTAGTGGAGGTGATGGAATTCCAGTTGAGCTATTTCAAATCTTGAAAGATGATGCTGTGAAAGTGCTGCACTCAATATGGTAGCCAATTTGGAAAACTCAGCAGTGACCACAGGACTGGAAAAGGTCAGTTTTCATTCCAATCCCAAAGAAAGGCAATGCCAAAGAATGCTCAAACTACCGCACAATTGCACTCATTTCACATGCTAGTAAAGTTATGCTTAAAATTCTCCAAGCCAGGCTTCAGTAATATGTGAACCGTGAAACTCCAGATGTTCAAGCTGGTTTTAGAAAAGGCAGAGGAACCAGAGATCAAACTGCCAACATCCCCTGGATCATCAAAAAAGCAAGAGAGTTCCAGGAAAACATCTATTTCTGTTTTATTGACTATGCCAAAGCCTTTGATTGTGTGGATCACAATAAACTGTGGAAAATTCTGAAAGAGATGGGAACACCAGACCACGTGACCTGCCTCTTGAGAAATCTGTGTACAGGTCAGGAAGCAACAGTTAGAACTGGACATGGAACAACAGACTGGTTCCAAATAGAAAAAGTAGTATGTCAAGGCTGTATATTGTCACCCTACTTATTTAACTTATACACAGAGTACATCACGAGAAGCCCTGGGCTGGAGGAAGCACAAGCTGGAATCAAGATTGCCGGGAGAAATATCAATAACCTCAGATATTCAGATGACACCACCCTTCTGGCAGAAAGTGAAGAAGAACTAAAGAGCCTCTTGATGAAGGTGAAAGAGGAGAGTGAAAAAGTTGGCTTAAAGCTCAACATTCAGAAAACGAAGATCATGGCATCTGGTCCCATCACTTCATGGGAAATAAATGGGGAAACAGTGGAAACAGTGTCAGACTTTATTTTTTAGGGGTCCAAAATCACTGCAGATGGTGACTGCAGCCATGAAATTAAAAGATGCTTACTCCTTGGAAGGAAAGTTATGACAAACCTAGACTGCATATTAAAAAGCAGAGACATTACTTTGCCAACAAAGGTCCATCTAGTCAAGGCTACGGTTTTTCTAGTGGTCATGTATGGATTGAGAATTGAACTATAAAGAAAGCTGAGCACAGAAGAATTGATGCTTTTGAACTGTGGTGTTGGAGAAGACTCTTGAGAGTCCCTTGGACTGCAATGATATCGAACCAGTCCATCCTAAAGGAGATCAGTCCTAGGTGTTCATTGGAAGGACTGATGTTGAAGCTGAGACTCCAGTACTTTGGCTACCTGATGTGAAGAGCTGACTCATTTGAAAAGACCCTGATACTGGGAAAGATTGACAGCAGAAGGAGAAGGGGATGACAGAGGATGAGATGGTTGGATGGCATCACCGACTCAATGGACATGGGTTTGCATGGACTCCAGGAGTTGGTGATGGATGGGGAGGCCTGGCATGCTGCAGTTCATGGAGTCTCAAGGAGTTGGACACAACTGAGCAACTGAACTGAACTGAACAGGTATTATTTTATCAAGCTCCTAGGTGGCTCAGTGGTAAAGAATCTGCCTGCCAATGCAGGAGACACAGGAGATGCACATTTGATCCCTGATCAGGAAGATCCCTTGGAGGAGGTAATGATAATCTACTCCATTATTCTTACCTGGAGAATCCCATGGACAGAGGATCCTGGCTGGCTACAGTCCATGGGATCACAAAGAGTAACAAAGACAAATTGTGATCCCTTCTAAGAATCACCTGGTGATCATCTGTGGGGAATAGCATCCTGACACTCAGGTTAGAAAACCCAAGCAGGGCCTTAGAATTAAAGAGTGGTGAACTTTATAAAGGGTTTGAAACAGCTAATCATAAAATGAATTTGAAAAGGGTGACAAAATTTACCCCATCAGATGTTAAGGTCCTATCCGCTGGGTGGACCTAACTTCCTTTCCTGCACTCCTGACAGGCAGTGCTGTGGTTTGTGGATGAGCTATTTCCTCATCAGGTGGGGGAAGCTGCTCTTAGCTCCAGTTCAAGAAAGGCCCAATGTTGCAGAGTTCCCTATGTTTTAAAGAGAAACTTGAGATCAATATTCTTATACGAAACTTTCAAATTTTTTAAAAGTTGCCTTGAATTAAAAATAAACTAATAAAACCCCACATGGACCAAACACAGCAGGTCTGGCAGTCACCCTCAAGCCTACTATTTTGCAGCCTCCATGTGGAGAGGGCAGTACACAGAGCGGTATCAGTATTGGGGTCTGGAGATCCCAGGGCAGCAGGTGGTTGGAATGAGACCTGCCACCCTTCCCCTCAAGGTTCTGTTAGGGGAAGCACACTGATTGAAACTGCCCACCCTGGCCAGGCACCACAGTAACCGTTTGCATGAGTTGTTTTATGACAGGAGATCCTGATAAGGAATATGGAACTAATAAGCCACCACCAACAGGAAGAGTTCAGGAAAGGTTGAAAGGAGACACCACGTGTCCGTCCACTTCCCAGAATCCCTCTCGCTAGCATCCATCTTGGCTGAGTGATGCGTGTGCCACCAAGAAAGACTCTGAAGTAGAATGATTGGCCAAAGACCACCCGGAAACTAATCCCATCACCATAAAACCCAAGACTGCAAGCCACGCGGCAGAGCAGTTCTCCTGGGTGCCCTTACCCTACTGCCACCGGTAGCTCTCCACCCCGGGTGCCCTTTCCCAATAAAACCTCTTGCTTTGTCAGCACATGTGTCTCCTTGGACAATTCATTTCCAAGTGTTAGACAAGAGCCCAGTTTCTGGCCCTGGAAGGGGTCCCCCTTCCTGCAACAAATGGCGACTCTGGTGGGACTCTTCGTCTCTGAGACTGACATCCTGACCACTTGGGGTACTCAGGGGCCAGCTTGCCTGCCAATGGACCAGACCCAGGGCCACAACTGGGACGCTTTTGTCCCTGGTCTCCTCCTGACGTGGACAACTGGCCAGGGTGCCCCAACCCGGTAAGGAACAAGACACTTTATTGACCTCTCTCCCATTTTTCTAGTCCCCCAGTCCTGGATGCAGGAATCTGGTCGAAGGGCCCTCAGCGTGAGCTGAGGTTTGGAGACTGATCACCTCCTCTAGGCAGAGAACTCGAATTCTGGTTCTGGTCTGGTCTGATTTCTGGTAGGGCCGAGTTCCAGTCCTCCCTTCTCTGGAGGCCCAGGATAAAGTCCCATAATGCCTGGGTATCTGTAGGTGGCAGGAGACATCTGTAAGGCCATCCCTTTTGACCCCCTCTCCCGCCTCCTTCCTCTTCTTCTTTCAACCTGGCAGGCTTACTTTCTTCCCTTTGAAATCTTTCATCTGAAGTTCTGTGTCTCTATAGGAGGTTTTCTGAGAGACTGTGTTCTTGTATATAAGAGAGTGTCTGATGAGGACTGGCAGGTTTATATGTGTGTGTTTTAACTCTGTGTTCTGTGTTGTTATTTTTGATGGCCATTTTGCTTTGTCTGGCCACCATTTGGTTTAGACCTGCTGCCATTTTGTTAGAACTTGATTTTCTTTCCCTGTGCTTTGAGACCAGGGTGCTCAGGAACACTTATCTAGACCGTCTCTAACTCCTGTTCAGTTCAGTTCAGTCGCTCAGTCATGTCCGACTCTTTGAGACCCCATGAATCGCAGCACGCTAGGCCTCCCTGTCCATCGCCAACTCCCAGAGTTCACTCAGACTCACATCCATCAAGTCAGTGATGCCATCCAGCCATCTCATCCTCTGTCATCCCATTCTTCTCCTGTCCCCAGTCCCTCCCAGCATCAAAGTCTTTTCCAATGAGTCAATTCTTCACATGAGGTGGCCAAAGTACTGGAGTTTCAGCTTTAGCATCATTCCTTCCAAAGAAATCCCAGAGACTGAGGGAAAAGAGGAAAAAGACTTTAAAATTTTTATTTATTTCAACTGTTTTTTTTTATAAACTAGTAAATTTTATATTGTAATATCTAATTCATGACTAAACTTAGAAAATTAAGCTAGATCTTGCACTGTGTCTGTCTAAATATGTCTTGGTATGTCTTTGTCTCTGGGTAATATTCTTGAGGTTAATTTATAAATGAGCTCTATTTATTTGGCTTAAAAAAGGGTAAGTGCTTACAAATCAAATAATTCTAAATTAAACAATAAATTCCAGGTTCATGTGAACTGGGAAATATTCAGTATTAAATACCTGATATTAATGTTTGTTTGTTGACCTATCTAATATAACATGTCTTAGAGTAATTAACATTAAGTAGAATATTTTCATTGTACCTAGGCTTAATATAAATTAAATATTATATCTGTTACAAGTTTGCCAACAACGAAATTACCTCGAGTGAAGAAATTTCTAAAAAATAATGTAAATGAGATATGAGCTTTTATATAAACCCTATTGAGAATAATTATTCTTTAGAAATATCTGTCTAAAATAGTCTCTCCAGATTGGTGTAACTTAAATTTCTAAGGGTTGTGCCAAGTGTGCTAAATGTTGGAAGTCTATTAAATAGTTAGGTCATTTCCAAATAAGATTTTAAAACATTTACTACTAAACACTAATTTCCTTTTACAGAGTAACTCAAGAGATTTGGGACTATAAATGAATAATATTTGGTGCCATCCTAAAATGTTCTAAGAAAGCAAGGGTTTTAGATTATCACTGGTATTTATGCTCACCAATCTATAAAATGCTAATATAAAAATTAGTTCTTGGTTGCTAAAGGAAAGTAGGAAGTGTGTTTTCAGTAAAAAAAAAAAAAAAAAAAGAAGAAGAAGAAAAAGATATGAAAAAATACTAGAAAGAGTTATGCATAATCAGGACTTTCTAAAACTGGATGGATTACAATTAGTTAGATAAATGGATTTTGTTAGAAATGACACAGCCATAGGAAAACTGGTTAGAGCCAACTAGATCCAAGATGGCGGAGCTGACTTTCACTAGACCTCGAGCCTTGGTATTTGGGCCTCTTGTGACATATCAACAAGCTAAATGATACACCCATCAACATTGACTAAATCTGACCAAATGTTCTAAACCCTTTTAATTAATCTTTTCAATAAAACTTCCTAAATAGAATTCTTTTGAAGTTCCTTTGACCTCTAGCTAACTTTGGGGTGCTTCAGAGGGCCCCTGAAACATCCCAAAGAGCGATATTAAACTGTGTTTATTTGGTTGGTTAAATTACCTGAAAAAGATTATCAAATGAGTAATAAATCCACTCATGTTATAATGTATGGTAAAATTACTAATACAGATATCCTAGAAATTATATGGAGTTCTTAACATTCTGATATATCCTGGTATTCTAATGGAAAACCTGATGACTTCACAAAAGTTAACAAAAGGACTGAATGAACCTGCAAATATGCTTATAACTTTTATGGTTTCTATCTGAAAAATTATGGGTTTTCAGGGAGTAGGCTCCCTGAAAACCTTCTTCTGAAACTAATTATGACAACACTTTGGTAAAATTAAACGTTGTAAACAAAACAATTATATTTTCTCTCTATCTGACTCCTCCAGAAATTTGAAATTCTTAGGTTTCCAGTAAGTTTATCAAATGAGTTAGGAAGGTTATCTCACGGGTAAAAAAATCTCAAGAAATTTTTGAGACCTTAAAAAGGGAAGAATTCATCTAGATTTGTTAGGAAAAATCTGTGATAAGCCTTTGGTGTGAGTTTCCCAGCCCTCTTTAATTTTAAAAGTTCAGTCTGAGACTCTATAAATGTTTCAGCAAAATAAAAATTATATAATCAATTATGGTTATATAAATCATCAAATCAAAATTAGTGAGAACAGACCTATTTTGCAAACAAACTAGCCTTAATTTGGTTATATTTGATAAAAAATGAAGGTAACTTTAGGGAGAAAAAGATATTTCAAAAAATGCTAAATCCCAGTTTGTTAATGGAGGTCTGCATCTAGTAAGATTCATCTCTCAGATAGTTCTTTGCTGTTATGTGATATTAATGTAAAATTTAATTGAATTCTTGAAGAACACCCTGAGTTTGTTTCTGAAGCTTATCTCAGTAATCTATCTTTGGATGAAGATCAGATGCCTCACGACCTGCAACCAAGACTGGAAAAAGACATAATTTAAGGGACTGTTTCCAGCCTGGTTGGAAGGACTTTTTTACCAGGTACTCTTAACTAACTCATGCACAATGAAACTGAAGGGAAATTAACTCTTAGATTAATTCCCACTTCCAAAGGCCCCTACACTGGATTGGTCTATAGAGAAGACAGCTGACCTGATCTCACCTTAAAATGATGCTCAAGCAGGAGAAACTACACTACACCAGGATGAGAAGACGACAACATCAGAGGTAAACAGCTTGCCCAAGATGCTGGACCTGATTCGTATGATCATTTATGTTTTCTTGACTTCTTAGACCTTTGCATATAAATCAAATGCATTTATATCGTAGGCCTGATTCTATGCTAGTTTTAGAAATCAATTCAGTTGTTGGGTTTGTGGCCAATTACTTGTGTCTAGTTCTGGGTTACCTTGTTAAATTTCTCTACTACAAAACTCTAACTGGTTGGCCCTGAGAAAATTTACTTTAAAAAAAATTATAGTCATATTCAGGTTACTGTGATATTACTAGATGGGATCCCCGCACCAGACCAATTAATAATGCCGGCTCTGACTCTGGCTATAAATTTGAGCTTTTTTCTATTACTCAAGCTCAATCAGAGCAACAAGAAAAGTTTCAGCAAAGGAGGAAAAAAATCTCCCAGAATTATGGGATGGATTTATATAGATAACACCAGGCTATGGTAATTTAGGTTTAAAGTCTCCTCTGTGTTGGAAACAATTAAATCATACTAAGGATAACCAGGCTAGTAACACTAGAAAACTGGACTATGTGCCTTATAGACGATGGTGCCAATATATAATTTCCCTGGAAGATAAAGATTCTACAGAGCTGACTAAGTCAGATGACCTGAGATGTACGGGGCTACATCTAATGGAAGCTCTTAAGTCTTACTTGCGACTTTACTAATACTGCTGGCTATGTTATTTGTATTTCCCCTGTCTTACAAACTTACTGTTTCTTACACCATCAAATGTGTGTGTGAGGCCTCTAATAGAATAATATATAGTCCCATATGAGATCGATGATGGTAACAGAGTAACTCTAGATATGGGAGGAAGCAACAAGAGGGAATATTTTCCTGGACCAAGAGGTTAGTAAGACAGGTGGTTCAGAGAATTTTGGATACTGTTTTATGGCCTGGTCCAGTAACAGCACATTGAGTGGCCTGTCAACAAAATCTTTGCCAAACCTGAGAATGGACATTCTCAGCACCATGGGATAAAATGGTCATGAAATGCCCCCCTCAAAATCATGGTCAAGTTTATGAGCAAAAAGGGGCTCTGCCAACTGAAGACTGACACTTGCCATCTACATCTATAAAGATTAAATCATGGCCACTGCAACTGCTGACTTTCAATGCCCCTGAAAGGAGTTCAGGGTGAGAATCAGGAATGAGGCACTCTTGCTAGGGGAAAAACTGGCAGAACAGGCCTTCAGATAGTTAGATCTTTTCAGGAGAAGGTTTTATGAGTCCCAATTCTTGCATCTTCTCATACCTAGAGAAACACTGACGTCATTAACTGTGAAATCTGCTTTGGCTATTAAGGAAAAGTTTACAATTAAAAGTCAAAATAGAGTAGCTATGGTTCAGATATCCTGGGAAATAACTAGGTGATGCTATGGGTATACTTTCAGATTAGACCTGGTATTGCTAAATACTTGAGTTTTCTGAGTCGTGTGAGGCTTGGATGCCACCATTCTCAAAACAATGTCTGTTGGAAGCTAGTAAGCTTACTTTTTATAAAACTAGACAACTGGCTACCTGGCTACAAGTCTCCCTGAAGTGCCAGGTCCAGACTGGGTTTCAGGCCTATTCTTCTAAAAAGAAATTAGATTTATTTTGTCTACTAAATTCCAGTTATCACTCCTCCAACTGCTTCTAATTGGGTCTGTTATACAAAAATGGCAGATCAAGGGATTGAGATTTTAATCATACAAGACTCAGGTCTAGAACTTGGAACTCAGAAATACTTCCAATTCAGCATCTCTACTCCAAGCTGAGGCAGTCCTATGATCCATTTTGACAGGAAATTATCACAGTCATAGTTGCCTGGTTCCCTAAATTAAAACTGAGTAGAACTCTGGGGCTCTGGAGTAGAGATCTGTTCTGTGTTCTCCAGTTTTTGTCTGTAGGATATAGGCTTCATTCAGCCTCCTTGACCTTCCCTGAGTTCCAAAGGGTAGATTCAAACCATTGCTAATCAGGGAAGGGAGGGGATACAGAAACAGGAGAAACAATCAAAGGTTGGTGCAGCCTCCAGACAGAGTCCTGGTTCCTACTCAAAGAAATATGCATAACAATGTCTTTGAGTTCTTCTACAGAACTGGAGCCCCCACCCAGGTGGAGGATGGTAACTTCACACTGGACACAAGATTCCTGGAGCACAGCTCTGTTGCCTCACCACCAACCAACCAAAAAGGGTCACAAACCCTGCAACCCTTACCCCAAATGTTGCCTTCTGTTTCCGGGGACCAGAGATGACCATCCTGTTAGGTCTCCTGTTTGGTCCCTGTCTATTTCATCTCTGAGAGGGGCCAACAGTTTCAAACTAAATTGCTGTTATTATAAGGGTGAATGCTGGTTTCAGGCAAAAAAAATACCTTGCCTTAGATCTGCTAGAGAGAGACATCTGCTCTGCTAGGCAGGCCTATGTCCATGCACAGCAGGAAGAAGTTATAGAAGAAAGAGACCTCCACCCCAATTCCCAAGAAGTATCTTGAGTGTGAAGTCTCTCAGGGGGGAGTTGTTATGGGAAGCACACTGATTGAAATTGCCCACCCTGCCCAGGCACCATAATAACCATTTGCATCAGTTGTTTTATGACAGGAGATCCTGATAAGGAATATGGAACTAATAAGCCATCACCAACAGGAAGAGTTCAGGAAAGGTTGAAAGGAGACACCACGTGTCCGTCCACTTCCCAGAATCCCTCTCGCCAGCATCCATCTTGGCTGAGCGATGCATGTGCCACCAAGACAGACTCTGAATTAGAATGATTGGCCAAAGACCACCCGGAAACTAATCCCATCACCATAAAACCAGAGACTCTGAGCCACGAGGCAGAGCAGTTCTCCTGGGTTCTCTTACCCTACTGCTCTCCACCTGGGTGCCCTTTCCCAATAAAACCTCTTGCTTTGTCAGCACATGTGTCTCCTCGGACAATTCATTTCCAAGTGTTAGACAAGAGCCCAGTTTCTGGCCCTGGAAGGGGTCCCCCTTCCTGCAACAGTTCCATCCCTGGCAAGAGGGGCCGGAATAAATCAGCTGGATAGGATCAGGTGAGGGCAGGTCAGGGGCTGTGCCTACTTTGTGAGGGGAACACCTTCATCCAGCTCTGTTGCTCCCCATCTGAGCGGGAAGAGTGAACCCTAAAACTCCTTGTTTCAAGACTTTTTTCCAGCTGGCTGTGGGGTCTGAGAAGTCCCCTCTCCCCTCCAGGGTGATGTGTCCTCATCACAGAGGGTCAGGAGGTATGAGCTCTAGGATCCTTCCCAAGCTTTGTGGCTTTCTGACCTTCAAGAGACAGATGATTTTCAAGCACCCCTCTGGAGTTCTCTCAGGGCTTCTTACCAGCTGCTTCCCACCCGCCTCATCAAAGACCTGCACCATTTGTTCCGCCCTCAACCTGGTTATCTGGTTCTCTCCTGCTGCTCCAGCTGGGTCCCCACAGGGTGTGAAACCACCTACTTTGAGGTGCAAAGTTTCCAAAACCAACCAATTGTCAGGAAGGAAGCAGTTATTGCATGTGTCTTCTCCTCCTACCCCTGCATGGTGCTCAAAAAGCCTCTTCTAACTTTTTCTCTTCTGAAACAGCTTTTCAGAGATTTTATTTAAAAGCTGATTGTTTAGCTTCCCACTGGATTGGCTCCCCAAGCCCGGCTTTCTTCTCTTTTTTATTTAATAAGAAGCACAACATACTCCACACTACCATGTGCCTGGCACTCTCTTCCCCCCGCCCCCTCCAGCGGGTCCGTTCATTATCTCACTTCACTCTGGCTACCTTGCAAAGAGGGCATGGGGAGTCCTACGTTACATACGGAAACACTGAAAGAGCCTTGGGATAGCCAGCACATGCCTAAGGTTCCCCTGCCACACACACACACACACACACACACTATGTTGGGACCTGGGTTAGAATGGGTTCTCTTGTTTCTAAAGCCTGTGTTGCACCCTAAGTGCCTGTGGGTGCAGCATGAGAAGGCAAGTTTCATCAAGGCGGGATCTTTGTCTGCTTAATTCAGCTCTCAGTTTCCAGGACCTAAGGAAAAAAAACAAAAAAACAAACCCTGGCATGTAGTAGACATTCAATGAATATCTTCTATATGAATGAATGGAAAGTGAAAGTCAAGACCAGTGGTTCTCAACCCAGGCTGTACACTACAATTATTGGGGACCTTTAAAAAATTTTGCCTGGGCCTTCCATGGAGAAATTTTTCATTTAACTGACCCTGTAGATCCAGAAATCAATATTTTTAAAGGTTTCCCAGGTGATTCCAGTGTACACACAAAGCAGGATTCTCCACCATAGGCATGTAGCAGGGAGACAGATGACCACCAAGGACTTGGGCCTCTCACCCACAGCCCCTGAGCAGCTCTCCTCCCTTTCTTCCTGTCCTCCTCTCCTGTCATCCCAGTAAGAGGTTGTGAATTGGAAGCTTTCTGGGCTGTAGTGTAATTTCCACTGGGAAACATTTAGGAACTAGATTTTAGATAGAAAATAGACCTTGGTTACTACCAAGGAAGGCAAATTCTAAACGGCATTAAATCCATCCAGTCACAAACCATACAACACTGATTAAGAACTTACCGTGTTCTAGACACTATATTTTTCCCTAGAAGTGCCCAGAGCTTACCCCAAAGTCCTCTGTGATGTGGCCTGATATTTGAGAAATTTGTCTGAGAATGTTTCAGAGGAATAGCCTGACCTTGGTGTCAGAAGCCAATTAACTCCTAAAATTATAGTGAAGCATTGCCTTTCTGTCTAGTGGTCAAAGAGTGACTTTTATTCAAAGATTTTCCATGCCACATAAGAAAGTACTTTATTAAACACTGCTGAACTGATTCCTAATTGTCCTCTTGCTTGCATCTTGCACCAGTAATTTTATACTTTTTAATTTTTATTGAAGTGTAACAGTGGCAGATTTTATTTCCTTGGTCTCCAAAATCACTGCTAATGGTGACTACAACCATGAAATTAAAAGACGCTGGCTCCTTGGAAGAAAAGCTATAACAAACTTAGGCAGTGTGTTAAAAAGCAGAAACATTGCTTTGCCAACAAAGTCCATATATAAAGGTCCAAAACTATAGTTTTTCCAGTAGCCATGTATGGGATGTGAGAGTTGGACCATAAAGAAGGCTGAGCGCCGAAGAATCAATGGTTTTGAACTGTGGTTCTGGACACTTCTGAGAGTCCCTTGGACTGCAAGGAGACCAAAGCAGTCAATCCTAAAGGAAATCAACCCTGAATATTCATTGGAAAGACTGATGCTGAAGCTCCAATACTTTGACCACCTGATGTGAAGAGCTGACTCATTGGAAAAGACCCTAATGCTGCCAAAGATTGAGGGCAGGAGGAGAAGGGGGCAACAGAGAATGAGTTGGTTGGATGGCATCACTCACTCAATGGACATGAGTTTGAGCAAACTCTGGGAGATAGTGAAGGACAGGGAACCTTGATGTGCTGCAGTCTGTGAGGTGGCAAAGAGTCAGACAGGACTTAGCTACCAAACAAAAACAACATAGTTGATTTACAATGTTGTGTTAGTTTCAAGTGTACAGCAAAGTGACTCAGTTGTACATATATTCGTATATACTGTTTTAAAACTTTTTATTTTATATTGGAGCTTAACTGATTAATAGAAGCAGAAGATATTAAGAAGAGGTGGCAAGAATACACAGAAGAACTGTACAAAAAAGATCTTCATGACCAAGATAATCACGATGGTGTGATCATTCACCTAGAGCCAGACATACTAGAATGTGAAGTCAAGTGGGCCTTAGGAAGCATCACTATGAACAAAGCTAGAGGAGGTGATGGAATTCCAGTTGAGCTATTTCAAATCTTGAAAGATGATGCTGTGAAAGTGCTACACTCAATATGCCAGCAAATTTGGAAAACTCAGCAGTGGCCACAGGACTGGAAAAGGTCAGTTTTCATTCCAATCCCAAAGAAAGGCAATGCCAAAGAATGCTCAAACTACCGCACAATTGCACTCGTCTCACATGCTAGTAAAGTAATGTTCAAAATTCTCCAAGCCAGGCTTCAGCAATACGTGAACCGTGAACTTCCAGATGTTCAAGCTGATTTTAGAAAAGGCAGAGGAACCAGAAATCAAATTGCCAACATCCCCTGCATCATCAAAAAAGCAAAAGCATTCTAGAAAAACATCTATTTCTGCTTTATTGACTAGGACAAAGCCTTTGACTGTGTGGATCACAATAAACTGTGGAAAATTCTGAAAGAGATGGGAATACCAGACCACCTGACCTGCCTCTTGAGAAATCTGTGTGCAGGTCAGGAGCAACAATTAGAACTGGACATGGAACAACAGACTGGTTCCACATAGGAAAAAGAGTACGTCAAGGCTATATATTGTCACCCTGCTTTTTTAACCTATATGCAGAGTACATCATGAGAAACGCTGGACTGGATGAAACACAAGCTGGAATCAAGATTTCTGGGAGAAATATCAATAACCTTAGATATGCAGATGACACCACCCTTATGGCAGAAAGTGAAGAAGAACTAAAGACCCTCTTGATGAAAGTGAAAGAGGAGAGTGAAAAAGTTGGCTTAAAGCTCAACATTCAGAAAACGAAGATCATGGCATCTGGTCCCATCACTTCATGGCAAATAGATGAGTAAACAGTGGAAATAGTGACAGACTTTATTTTGGGGGGTTCCAAAATCACTGCAGATGGTGACTGCAGCCATGAAATTAAAAGATGCTTACTCCTTGGAAGGAAAGTTATGACCAACCTAGATAGCATATTAAAAAGCAGAGACATTACTTTGCCAACAAAGTTCCATCTACTCAAGGCTATGGTTTTTCCAGTGGTCATGTATGGATGTGAGAGTTGAACTATAAAGAAAGCTGAGTCCCCAAGTATTGATGCTTTTGAACTGCAGTGTTGGAGAAGACTCTTGAGAGTTCCTTGGACTGCAAGGAGATCCAACCAGTCCATCCTAAAGGAGACCAATTCTGAGTGTTCATTGGAAGGACTGATGTTGAAGCAGAAACTCCAATACTTTGGTCACCTGATGCAAAGTGCTGACTCATTTGAAAAAAACCCTGATACTGTATAAGATTGAGGGCAGGAGGAGAAGGGGATGACAGAGGATGAGATGGTTGGATGGCATCACCAACTCGATGGACATGAATTTGGGTAAACTCCGGGAGTTGGTAATGGACAGGGAGGCCTGGTGTGTTGTGGTACACGGGGTCGCGGACGTGACTGAGCGACTGAACTGAACTGATTAGCAATGTGTTTGTTTCAGGAGTACAGCAAAGTGATTCAGTTACACATAACCATGTATCTATTCTTTTTAAAATTCTTTTCCCTTTTAAGTTGTTGCATGTTCTTTTTCAGATTCTTTTGCATTATAGGTTTTTGTGCGTATATGTAATTTTAAAACCTTTGAAAGCAGGATGTATAAATGATATTGATTTTATTCTAGCCCCCAGATCCCTTCAATGCCTGACCATGAGGATCACAGGAACAGTGACTAGACATTTTTAACAAAGGAAGAAATCTCAGGTAGAGGATCTCAGCTAACTATGAAGATGGATTATAATGGAGAAAGAAAGCAACCCCTCACCAAAGGGCATACCCCAAGCACATCACTGGACTTGCTGTCTGGGCTCTATTGTTTCCTAGGCTTTTAGTTCTATGGGCATATTAGTTGAACTCATTGAGAATTAGTTTATTATTTAACCCAAGATAGGCTTATTTTAAAGGGCTTCCCTGGTGGCTCAGTGGTAAAGAATCCACCTGTAATGCAGGAGGTGCTGGAGACGTGGGTTCAATCCCTGGGTGGGGAAGAGTCCTGGAGGAGGAAACGGCAACCCACTCCAATATTCTTGCCTGGATAATCCCATGGACAGAGGAGTCCAGCAGGCTACAGTCTATAGTGTCGCAAAGAGTCCATAGGATCACAAAGAGTGGAACACGACTGAAGGGTTTGAGCACACAGGCTTATTTTAAAAGGTTGTGGTTTTCTTTTGGAGGTCTTAAAAGAATGAAAAATTCTCTCCTGTATGAAATGGTTTAAATATGGTGTGGTGTAAGAGCTGAGTGTCGAAGAATTGATGCTTTTAAACTGTGATGTTGGAGAAGACCCTTAAGAGTCCCTTGGACTGCTAGGAGATCAAACCAGTTAATCCTAAAGGAAATCAACCCTGAATATTCGTTGGAAGGACTGATGCTGAAGCTGAAACTCCAATACTTTGGCCACCTGATTTGAAGAACGGATTCGTTGGAAAAGACCCTGATGCTGGGAAAGATTGAGGTTAGGAGGAGAAGGGGACAATAAAGGATGAGATGGTTGGATGGAATCACCAACTCGATGGACATGAGTTTTAGTAAGCTCTGGGTGTTGGTGATGGACAGGGAAGCCTGGTGTGCTGCAGTCCGTGGGGTCACAAAGAGTTGGACACAACTGAGCTACTGAACTGAAATGGTGTATGAGCAGCTCTTAGTTCTTCACCAGTTTTCTTGCCTCAAATGATTTGAATAAACAAGCCAATCTTTTTGTACTGCTCCTTCTTGGTAGGGACCCAATCATTATTTTATTTAACCCTCACAATAACCCTGCATGGTATTATTTTTCCCACTGTACAGATAATGAAATTGAAGCTCAAAGAAGTTAACTGTCTCATTCCTTCTTTAAATTGCACTAATTTTTGACAAGGTACAGAAGGTCAAAAAGGGTAGAAAATAAGAATGTATGTTACCTAAACCCCTGGTGTTATGTCAAACCACCATCGACAGTTTGGTTGTGATTGTTTGCTGGGTCTCTCTCAAACTTGAACCCTCTGAATGCAGCTCACAGTATCTCTTATATAAGAAATCTTTCTAGGATTCCTTAGTTTTCTTTTAGGTATATTCTCGTAGACTCTTACAGCGCTCACTTACATAGCAAAAAATTTATCTGGGGTCACTGTGTCCCAATAGATTGCATGTTGCCTAGGAGCAGAAGCCTTGTCTGTTTTGCCTACCATTATAATCTCTAGCTCTTAGTGCTTTGCACTCGTTATTTGTTAATTAATGCAATAGATATCCTGGTGCATGTAAATTTAGACTCCTAGATGCAAGGAGCACCTAGAGGTCCAAATGCCAGATCAAAAGTATGCACATTTTCATTTTCAATAGGGATCTTCCCAACCCAGGGATCGAACCCTGGTCTCCAGCACTGCAGGCAGATTCTTAACTATCTGAGCCACCAGGGAGGCCCCCAGATACTGGCAAATTGTCCTTTAAAAAGATGCATTAATTTACATCCCTACCAATATTGTATAAGAATGTTGTTTCTCCCCACACCTGCCAAACCAGTTTGATCTTAGCAATCTAAGTGAAGATGGAATCTCCAAATATTTAGTCTATGTTTCTTTCCCTTTCTTATACATGTTAAGAGATAGTTCTTGCAGCTAGTATATGATTTGATTCATGGCATTTTCTTTTTCATGCAAGTGGAAAAAATATATAGTTGAAACCTCAGAACTTTAAGCTTTCTAGCTATGATTTCATCATTAGAAAAAGAAATCCTCCACTCTAAAGTGAAAGAGGAGGGTGAAAAAATTGGCTTAAAGCTCAACATTCAGAAAATGGAGATCATGGCATCTGGTCCCATCACTTCATGGGAAATAGATGGGGAAACAGTGAAAACAGCGTCAGACTTTATTTTTGGGGGCTCCAAAATCACTGCAGATGGTGACTGCAGCCATGAAATTAAAAGACGCTTACTCCTTGGAAGAAAGGTTATGACCAACCTAGATAGCATATTCAAAAGCAGAGACATTACTTTGCCAACAAAGGTCTGTCTACTCAAGGCTATGGTTTTACCAGTGGTCACGTATGGATGTGAGAGTTGGACTGTGAAGAAAGCTGAGTGCCGAGGAATTGATGCTTTTGAATTGTGGTGTTGGAGAAGACTCTTGAGAATCCCTTGGACTGCAAGGAGATCCAACCAGTCCATTCTGAAGGAGATCAGCCCTGGGACTTCTTTGAAAGGAATGTTGCTAAAGCTGAAACTCCAGTACTTTGGCCACCTCATGCAAAGAGTTGACTCGTTGGAAAAGACTCTGATGCTGGGAGGGATTGGGTACAGGAGGAAAACGGGACGACAGAGGATGACATGGCTGGATGGCATCATCGACTCGATGGATGTGAGTCTGAGTGATCTCGGGAGTTGATGATGGACAGGGAGGCCTGGTGTGCTGCGATTCATGGGATTGCAGAGTCGGACACGAATGAGTGACTGAACTGAACTGAACTGAACATATAATATTCTTGCATATTTTCTTCTAGTTTTTATGTTTCTTTCTCTCTTTTTAAATTAAGTCTTTGACCCATCAGAAATTCATTTTGGAGTAAGAAATGACTACATCATGTCTTATTTTATTTATCGAGCAAGGTCCTTAGAGCTGACTCTGCAGGCCAGATTGGGGCTGAACTCCACTCTAGAACAGCCCCGTGATTGAAAGCTCTTTTAGGCACCCCCTCTAGATGACTCCTGAAATTCAATCATTCATTTGCTCATTCATTGATTCATTTATTCAATACCATGCCTATTATGTGCAAAGTTCATTGTTAGGTGATAGAGATTCAGAGATCAAGGTGCAGTATTTTCTCCTAGAGAACCCCAGACTAGGGAGCACATAGTAAACAGATAATATTTAAACACATGCACACAGCAAGTGTAAATATTGGAGGCACTGGTTTTTGCAAAAGTTTAACAAGGAGAACCTCGCCCAGGGATAGAGGTGGTGGTGGGATTTTCTGAGGGTAGTGCGTAATGTCTGAGCATCTTAGAGAATGATCATGCATTAAACAGGCAAGGAGAATCCCAGGCTGATGGGAAAACATGAGCAGAATTGGGTAAGGAAAAACTACAGGGATTCATGGCAGGAAGTGGAGAAAGATGAGGCTGGAGAGGCAAACAGGGGCCAGGGAACAGAAGGCCTTTTATGTCAAGGGAGCAACTTGACCCTCATCCTGAGGGCAATGAGAGCCCATAAAGGATTTTAAACAAGAGAGGACATAACCGTATGGACAATGAATTTATGGGAGCCAGGAGTGTAAGGAGGTATGCCATTGTACCCTCGGGAGTACATTGGGAGACCACTGTTAACGGTCCAGCTGAAGGACAATGTAAGTATCAATTAAGACAGTGATGCTACGAATGGAAGATAGGAGAGATAAAGGAATAAAGTATGGCTTCCCTTGTAGCTCAGTTAGCAAAGAATCTGCCCACAATGCGGGAGACCCAGGTTTAATTCCTGGATCGGGAAGACCCCCTGGAGAAGGAAATGGCAACCCTCTCTGGTTTTCTTGCCCGGAGAATCCCATGGACAGAGGAGCCTGGCAGGCTACAGTCCTTTGGGTCACAAGAGTCAGACATGACTTAGCAACTAAACCACCACCATCACCAAGGAATAAAGTAGCACTGAACTCTTTGTTCCTCTCATCTCCTCTAGTCTGTGTAATCTCTCTTTGCTTTCTTAACTCCCTTCCTTTTAATGCCTTGCAACATTTTATTTCTACCACCTCTCCCTTCCCAACCTCTTCACTTGTCAATATAGCAGGATATGTCTTTTAGTTGCCAAATTCTACCCACTCATAGCTTTTGGTCTAAAGAAATTATTTTCCTGAAAAATAAGTAGACAAATTTGTGTAGGTGGCAAGGAGCTTTCTAGAAGAAAGAAATCAAGCCCCTAATTGCTTTTGTTTTCGAGGCTCAGTGTTTTCAGAACTTCTGTGATGAGTTTCAGTATTAAAATGCCGATTGGCCACAAGCATTCATTTCTTGCCCTAACAAAATTTTCTGAAGTATTTGTTTATTTATTGAGGTCCTCTGGGTCTTAGTTGCAGCATATGAATCCTTAGTTTTGACATGTGGGATCTAGTTCCCTGACCAGGGATTGAACTTGGGCTCCTTGCATTGGAAGCTTGGAGTCTGAGCCACTGGACCACCAGGGAAATCCCTGCCCTACCAGATTTTTGCCAAAATGATAATAAAGGAGGAAAAAATGGACACAAGAACATAGAGAACAAGAAAGCAAACAGCAGATATGACATTTAAATGAATTTTTGGAGGATGGAAAGCAGATAGAATAGTGGTCATTGACTTAGCAGAGAGGAGCAAATGATAACTTAAGGGTCTGTCACAGAAAATTCTTTTATCTTTTAGAATGAAAAATCCGCATGCTCTTCCATCCAATGGTCTCTTCTTCTTGGAATCTATCTGATAGAAGCAAGAGTCTATGGGGATATAATCATGATTATATTTAATGAATTTTTCCAAGTGGCCAATCAAAACCAAAATTAAAATCCAAACAAAAGGAAAATAAATTTAAAAACAGCAACAAAACAGCAGGGACTAAACCAGTAAAAGGAGATAGATCTGTATAAGAAGACTTGGTGCATTTTTTCATATTTTTCTCCTGCCTCCCTGGTCTCTGGTCTGCAAAGTAGTTACCTGCAATGCAAATGGGTTGATGGTGGTGGAGGGGAATGTAAGCTATGCAGAAGGAGAGCAGAGAATTAGGGAGCAAAAGAC
The DNA here is from genome assembly GCF_042477335.2 of Ovis canadensis. Taxonomy (NCBI): domain Eukaryota; kingdom Metazoa; phylum Chordata; class Mammalia; order Artiodactyla; family Bovidae; genus Ovis; species Ovis canadensis. Next base: position 203,925,543 of record NC_091245.1, on the reverse strand, counting down.
TGCAGTTAAAAAGGTATGTCCCAGAATAAAGATAGCATGCATGAAACCCTCATTCATGTCGAATGACACATGCATATATACAACATTTATGTTTATGCAAAATACTGTCAACAAATTGTTAATGGGACCTTTTTGGGGTGATGAGATTTTCAGTGATTTTTTAAAAGTTCTTCCTTCCACTTCTACACATTGTTCAAATTATTCCAAAAAACATGTGTTAATTATACAAACCAAAACAGCAGTTACTCTGTTTTCACAGTGAGGGAAACAAAACAAAACAAAAGTTTGCCTAGTATCCATCATCTACCTGATGCTTTCTTTAAAACAAAATCATAACCAACTCTGTCCTGGAGCAGACATGTTGTTTCATTTTATCATGTGATGTAGGAGGTGGTATTTCTTTTATGTATTTGAATGCTCCCTCTCTCTCTTGCCGTGAGGAGGGTTCCTTGGCATTCTGAGACAATTATCCTTGCCTCGTTTCTAACCCCAGGATCATTTTGCAGATTTGGTTATTGTCTGCTCCATTGATTGTGCTATTCCCCGACTGCAGAACAGAGCAGAACACCAGGGCTCAGAGGATCAAAGCCCCAGCCCAGCACCACAGAACTGAGAGCACTTCAGACACAGCCCCCAAGACCTTGAGATAAGCTGGAATGACAATTCTGGACCTGCTCGGTCTCGGAGGCCAACTTCATCCTGCTGCCCGGTAAGCATCCATGCAAATCCCCCCTCCCCATCCACCCTTCTCTGGAGGAGAGCTGCAAGGGGCCCAGCCCCTCTGCAGATGCTGAGTCCAGAACTAGTATAGTTCTCCTTTCACCGGTCCACGCAAAGTCAACACAGCAAGCTTTCGAGAGGGATGATGTTAGCTGCTTTCAGACCCCAATCACTGCTGGCTTTCCCTTTTCATCATAAGCCACTGAAAATGAGTTATTTAAGCCAGCAAAACTCCCACAACAGAGACCAGCTGGAGGAGTGCCAGGCAGGGGCCCTGACATCCGTGTTCCGGGCCTTGGGAAGGATGACACCAAGGCCAGCGCAGCCACCGAGCAGTGCCCAGCTCCTCCAGCTGCACACAGCTGCTGCCCTAGGGCTCACTCTGCACTCAACTAAGATAACAGGCTCTTAGAATAATACAATCAGGGCATCTTTGAACACAGAACCATTGATTCTTGGAATCAAACTCTTAAGAGCAAGAATCAGAGAATGTCACACTGGTAGGTACCCGGAGGTCACCTGGTCCTGTCTTCCCTCTGAGGTGACAGGTGTTTCTTCTGGGAAATTTGAGTGAAATTAGGGGGTGGCCACAGAGCCTCATGATATGGAGACATGCCCAAGGAAGCAAAAGTAAGGATTTCTGTGGCTCTAGCTTCTGAAATGGTACATGAAGCCAAAAAATGATCCTCCTTCTTGGTTGCTACCTGAGCTACCCCATCCCAGAAGTCTCTGACACTCTTGTACTCTCTAGAGACAATTTGAGGAGGAAAGTTTAAGGAGGAAGAGGAGAATTTGGAAACTCTTTAATATGCCTTTGTCCAAGAAGCTAGTCTTTCAGACCATCCCTGAGAAAAACAAGAGAAAATGGGAAATTCTTATATCTCTCCACTTCAGAACTATGGACTATTTTCGTTGACAATTTTGCCCTTCCCCACCTTTTTTGGCTCTTATATCTAAAAACAAACAAGCAAAAACAGCCTGTTCTGTGAACGATATAGAATGTGAGCTAATTTGGTCCCCTCCATTGCAGGCTTTGGCCACAGCCCCTGAGCATTAGAAAATAGCTTGTCACCCACTTGACTCCCCGTCTCATTCTTAAAGGAAAATATTTATATTATGCCACAGAGAGAGTTTCCATGGTAGTGACGATGGGAACACAGTTGCCCTGGCAACCACATGAGTCCTTCTTGAATGATCTGAAATCCCCTTCAAATACAAATAAGGAAAGTCTGTCAAAAGAGTTGTTTGGCTGGTAGGGGGCAGGGCCTGAAAGATGGCTTTCTCTCCCCTCAAGTTTTTCTTCTGGTGCTTTCTCCTTGGTCTCTAGCTCACTTCCTCTTGTACACTCTCGAGGGAACTTTTCCTATTTCTTGCTCTTCCAGGGCTGCCTTGTCCTTTTCCTGATCCACTGTGGAGACCCTTCCCAGAGCTCCACAAAGGGTTAAGGACTGGCATGCAAAGCCACGCCAAAGATAACAGGAGGCAGAATCAACACACAGATTGTCCTTTTTATAGAGTTTGCTGCCTGCCCCCTGGGGACTGGGGGCACGTTCTTCTCTGTCAGCCCAAAGCAGCTCTGATGGAGAGTTTTACAGGGAAAACAGACCAAGCATCCCTGAGGCCCCACTTCCGGTCATCACACGTTGGCAAGTCACCTTTCTGGGTCTTGTCTGTGAAATAAAGGACTTGCATGGAGCATCTTCTGGCTCCTACATTCTAGGAATTTTTATGACTCAAGAATGTACCATCCTCCAGCTCCCATAGGCACCAGAGATCCCTCTTGGCGAGCCTGCTGGGAACTCAGACAGGAGGCTGGGACAGAGTGCTGCAGGGGGAAGCAGCATGCCCACATTGCACATGTCAGTGCCATTTAAACCAGAAAATGCAGTGTGCACACATATGGAAGCATCATCATCATTATCAACCTCAGTATTAATTAGCACCTGCGTGCACGCTCAGTTGCTAAGTCATGTCTGACTCTTTGCAATCCCATGGACTATAGCCCACTAGGCTCCTCTGTCTGTGGGATTTCCCAGGCAAGAATACTGGAGTGGGTTGCCATTTCCTTCTTCAGGGGATCTTCCCGACCCAGGGATCAAAACCACGTCTTCTGTGTCTCCAGCAGTGGCAGGCAGATTCTTTACCACTAAGCCACCTGGGAAGCCCAGAAGGCACTAAACTCTAGAGCCCTATTCTCAGGGCCACCCTAACTCAGTATCTTTTTCCTAGAGCAGGTGCGTCATCAAGCCAAGAAAATAGTTAAATGAGCCCTCTGCTGGAGGCGATCTCTTCAGCACAATTCATGCCTGAGATAGGGGCTTTCTTTGCCTCTTTGCTTATTGAAAAGCAGCTTGAGAAGCTAGAAATGCTGACTTGTTTTCTTTCGTTCTTCCTGCTGCTCCCAACTGATGGGAAGAAAAGCTTTTTCAAGAGAGGAAGAAAGCAGTTGAAATCATATTTATCATTCCACTAGTAGGCAAGGACACTACTCTCCCAGTTTGGTATGGAGGCTGGGAGAAATGCAAGGAAAAAGAAAAAAGAGAAAAAGGAGAAGTAAATGCCATCATATGGTTGTTGTTGTTCAGTTGCTCAGTCATGTCTGACTGTTCTGCAACACCATGGACTGTAGCCCACAAGGCTCCTCTGTCCATGGGATCTTCCAGACAAGAATACTGGAGTGGGTTGCATTTCCTTCTTCAGGGGATCTTCTTAACCCAGGGATCAAACCCATGGCTCCTTCATTGCAAGTGGATTCCGTATCACTGAGCCACTGCTGCTGCTGCTGCTGCTAAGTCGCTTCAGTCGTGTCCGACTCTGTGCAACCCCAGAGACGGCAGCCCACCAGGCTCCCATATCCCTGGGATTCTCCAGGCAAGAACACTGGAGTGGGTTGCTGTTTCCTTCTCCAATGCATTAAAGTGAAAAGTGAAAGTGAAGTTGCTCAGTCGTGTCTGAGTCTTAGCGACCCCATGGACTGCAGCCCACCAGGCTCCCCCATCCATGGGATTTTCCAGGCAAGAGTACTGGAGTGGGGTGCCATTGCCTTCTCTGCACTGAGCCACTAGGGAAGCCCAAATGCCATCATGAAGGAAACTGAAATACCTCTTCCCCAAAGCCTTTCTTGGAGAGCAGAAAGTCCACAAAGCCCGCTCAGACTCATTCTGGCTTCAGACTTAACTGAGAGGCAAGAGGTGCAGGAGTTAGAGGGTGGGCTTTAGGGGGAGTCATTCAGAGCCAGGTGCAGTAAACCACCCTTCAGACCATAACCTTTCTAAGTCTTGGTTTTTTCATCTCTAAAATGAGAGAAATAATATCTACCTCATGGGTCTATATGATGGTTAGTGTTTTTGTATCAATCTGGCTAGATTCCAGGGCCCATTTATCTAATCAAGCATTCAGGTGTCTCTATGAAGGCTATGCGTAGATGTGGTTAACATCTATAATCATTTGACATTAGGAGAAAGGGATGACAGAGGATGAGATAGTCAGATGGCATCACCAACTCAACGGACATGAGTTTGAGCAAACTCTGGGGGATGGTAAAGGACAGGGAAGCCTGGCGTGCTGCAATCCATGGGGACACAAATAGTCAGACACAACTGAGAGATGAACAACAAAAGTCAAAGAGGTTGCTCTCAATAATGTGCGCAGGCCTCATCCGATCAATTGAAGGCCTTAACCACGAAACCTGAGGCTTCCTGGAGAAGAAATTCTGCCTCAAAACTGCAACATTAACTCCTGCCTGAGTTCCCAGTCTGCCCTGTGGATTTCAGACTCAAGATGGCAATATTAGCTCCTGCCTCAGCTTCCAGTCTGCTGGCCTGCCCAGGGATCTGGGAATTTCCAGTCCCCACAATTGTATGAGCCAATTCTTTAAAATAAATCTATCTGTGTGTGTGTATTCACACATATATATATATACTTACATAATATGAATATATATTATATGTAATATGAATACATATATACTTATAGAATATAAATACACTGGCATACCTTGTTTTATAGCACTTTGCTTTATTGGGCCTGACAGATAGTGTGTTTTTTACAAATTGAAGGTTTGTGGCAACCTGTGTCAAGCAAGTCTACTGATGCCGTTTTTCCAACATTTGCTCACTTCTTATCTCTGTGTTGCATTCTGGTAATGCTGGTGATATTTCGAACTTTTTTAATATTATTTTACTTGTGATGATGACCTGTGATCAGTGACCTTGCAAGTTACTACTGCAAAAAGATTACAACTTGCTGGAGCTAGATGATGGTTAGCATTTCTTAGCAATAAAGTATTTTAAAATTAAAGTAGGCGCATTGTTTTATACATAATGCTATTACACACTTGATAGACTACAGTTCAGTTCAGTATAGTCACTCAGTTGTGTCCAACTCTTTGCGACCCCATGAACTGCAGCACACCAGTCCTCCCTGTCCATCACCATCTCCCGGAATCTACCCAAACCCATTTCCATTGAGTCGGTGATGCCATCCAACCATCTCATCCTCTGTTGTCCCCTTCTCCTCCTGCCCGCAATCTTTCCCAGCATCAGGGTCTTTTCTTTTTTTTTTCCTTATAAATTTATTTATTTTAATTGGAAGCTAATTACTTCACAATATTGTATTGGTTTTGCGATACATCAACATGAATCTGCCAAGGGTGTACACGTGTTCCCCATCCTGAGCCCCTCTCCCACTTCCCTTCCCTTACCATCCCTCTGGCTCATCCCAGTGCATCAGCCCCAAGTGTCCCTTATCATGCATCGAACCTGGACTGGCGACTCGTTTCATATCTGATATTATACATGTTTCAATGCCATTCTCCCAAATCATCCCACCCTCGCCCTCTCCCACAGAGTCCAAAAGACTGTTCTGTGTTTCTTTTGCTGTCTCACATACAAGGTTATCATTACCATCTTTCTAAATTCCATATATATGCGTTAGTATACTGTATTGGTGTTTTACTTTCCGGCTTACTTCACTCTGTATAATAGGCTCCAGTTTCATCCATCTCATTATAACTGATTCAAATGTATTCTTTTTTAATGGCTGAGTAATACTCCATTGTGTATATATACCACAGCTTTCTTATCCATTCATCTGCTGATGGACATCTAGGTTGTTTCCATGTCCTGGCTATTATAAACAGTGCTGCAATGAACATTGGGATACATGTGTCTTTTTCAGGGTCTTTTCAAATAAGTCAGCTCTTCGCATCAGGTGGCCAAAGTATTGGAGTTTCAGCTTCAAACATCAGTCCTTCCAATGAACACCCTGGACTGATATCCTTTAGGATGGACTGGTTGGATCTCCTTGCAGTCCAAGGGATCCTCAAGAGTCTTCTCCAACACCACAGTTCAAAAGCATCAATTCTTTGGTGCTCAGCTTTCTTTATAGTCCAACTCTCACATCCATACATGACCACAGGAAAAACCATAGCCTTGACTAGACAGACCTTTGTTGACGAAGTAACGTCTCTGCTTTTTAATATGCAGTCTAGGTTGGTCATAACTTTCTTTCCAAGGAGTAATTTCATGGCTGTAATCACCATCTGCAGTGATTTTGGAGCCCCTCAAAATAAAGTCTGACATTGTTTCCCCATCTATATGCCATGAAGTGATGGGACCAGATGCCATGATCTTCGTTTTCTGAATGTTGAGCTTTAAGCCAACTTTGTCACTCTCCTCTTTCACTTTCATCAAGAGGCTCTTTAGTTCTTCTTCACTTTCTGCCAGAAGGGTGGTGTCATCTGCACATCCAAGGTTATTGATATTTCTCCCGGCAATCTTGATTCCAGCTTGTGCTTCATCCAGCCTAGCGTTTCTCATGATGTACTCTGCATATAAGTTAAATAAGTAGGGTGACAATATATAGCCTTGACGTACTCCTTTTCCAATTTGAAACCAGTCTGTTGTTCCATGTCCAGTTCTAACTGTTGCTTCCTGACCTGCATACAGATTTCTCAAGAGGCAGGTCAGGTGGTCTGGTATTCCAATCTCTTTCAGAATTTTCCACAGTTTATTGGGATCCACACAGTCAAAGGCTTTGTCCTAGTCAATAAAGCAGAAATAGATGTTTTTCTGGAACTCTTTTGCTTTTTCCATGATTCAGCAGATGTTGGCAATTTGATCTCTGGTTCCTCTGCTTTTTCTAAAACCAGCTTGAACATCTGGAAGTTCATGGTTCATGTATTGCTGCAGCCTGGCTTGGAGAATTTTGAGCATTACTTTACTAGCGTGTGAGATGAGTGCAATTGTGCGATAGTTTGAGCATTCTTTGGCATTGCCTTTCTTTGGGATTGGAATGAAATCTGACTTTTTCCAGTCTTGTGGCCACTGCTGAGTTTTCCAAATTTGCTGGCATATTGAGTGGAGCACTTTCACAACATATCTTTCAGGATTTGAAATAGCTCAACTGGAATTCCATCACCTCCACTAGCTTTGTTCATAGTGATGCTTCCTAAGGCCCACTTGACTTCACATTCCAGGATGTCTGGCTCTAGGTGAGTGTACTTTTATATGTTTAGGGAAACTGAAAAAGCTCACATGACTGAGTCTACTGTGATATGTGCTTTATTGTGGTGGATTGCAACCAAACTTCCACTATCTCCAAGATATGCCTGTGTGTGTGTATATATATGTGTGTGTGTGTGTGTGTGTGTGTACATATATATATATTCTGCTTATTGTTCTGTTTTTCTGGAGAATGCCGACAGATACAGGCTGTTTGGAGACTGAGATAGCAGCTGTGGACTAGACATGTTTGCAGGGCCCACCCAACTGTAACTGTTCTGGTTTAGAGCACATCTTGCCCCCCACCCCTTGGTGCCTGCTGACCAAAGCTGATTGCACTAGACAGGAGGAATAGGCACCTGACCTGAAGGCAACCAGCCAGTCATGGTCTGGCCTGATCTGATCCAAAAGAAAGAGCCAAGCCAATTAGTTTTCTTGTTTTAGAAACCTAAATAGGAACTAAAGAAAGAATTCACCAGCTGGTAGAGGACAAGCAATTGAAAGAGAGAATAACTGGGAGTCAGAGAAGAAGACTGTCATGGGATGTGATCTCATGATGGTCTGCATTTTTGTGAGTCTGTTACCAATCTTTAAAATTTGGGAGATTTTACATTAAAATCCAGCCAGAAGTAACACAGGGCTGCAGTCTGATGGAGCTGGGGTGCTGCCTCTTTACATGGGCCTTGTGTTTTCCCATCCAGCCCTCACCATACTCCACTTGGCTCTATCTAGCCAGCCTCACATTTATGTTACCTGCCTGGCACATGTGAGTACTGCTGCTTGCAACCCCTAAATTGGAGGATAGGTTCTTAGAATTACTTCTCAGAAACTAGAGTTGTTTTGAATACAGAGCCTTCAGAATTCTGGAAGCAAAACCCTAATGTGTTTCCTGTGCCCAAATTTCCTTGAGATGCCCTTCAGTCTTTGACATGGAGCCTTATAATAAGTCTTCTTTACTCAGACTAGGGTGAATGGGTCTCCATTCCTTGCACTGGCAAAAGTCCTGTGCACACAAAGGGAACAATGAAAACTCCCCCTTTCTCTGCCCAGGCCTCTCAGAGGCTGCAGTTTGCACAATGGGCTGCTCTCTTAGGAGGACTCTAGAGAACACTGGCTGGTGATGGGGACCTGTAGCCTTGGGACTCAACTGGGCACCAGTAACTGGGGTTGGGCTTATTTTTGCCAGAAGAGATAAAGGTGGTAGGAGTTGCCACAGGCTGGCTCATGGGCCAACAGTGTGGTGACTACCAAATGAACTCCCACAAGGTTCCCTGGAGGTTCCCTGGGGCCAGGTGTCAGCAAGGCACAGATTGGTCCTCCGGATGCCAGGGGAAACCAAAGGTGGGGTCCAGTGGAACCTTGGGGAAGCTGACCCAGGCCAGGAAGGAGAATGAACTTTAGCCCTAGGACAGGAGCTGGGATGTGGAGAGCCCAGCTAGACTGTGGAAGGGGCACAGCATTGGTGCCTTTGTGGGGCACTGCTGGCTTAGCCCTGAAAGTCTTCCCATCTCTGCACAGCCACCTCCAGCAGCTCTGCTTTGGCAAGGATTTCGAGTCAGAGACATGCAAGCTCCAGGGGATTGCACTTGGCTCTCACTAACTCCCAGGTACCCTGGACATGAGCCACCAACCTTAGTGCACAGTAAGGTTTTTTTTTCTGCCTTCTAGAGTCAGAGGCTGCAGCTGAGACTCATGGGGGTCTGACCTGCAGCCTGGGCCCTGGAGTAAGCACAGGATCCCTATTCTGAGACCTTAATGCCTTTGACAGTAGGAAGCTCCTCCACGTCAGGCTTTCAGTCAATAGTGGGAGCAACTAGCATGGTCATCTGAGAAAGGAGAGAAGCAGAGCAGTTTTCTTGACATCGTCCATGACTGGCTGAATGGTGAACCACTCTCTGAACTTGACTTGGGTCTCTCTCATTTGAAACAGGCTTTTAAAATTACATTATTTCCTGAATCTAAAATAACACCATTCAAGGTAGTGAATTTGGAGAAGACAGAAAAGAATAAGAAAGAATGTAAATACTAATGTTGCACAGTGTCAAGCATACTTACTGATTCCTCTTGGGGCAGCCTCAGAGCTGAGGAAGTAGCACTGGGGATGTGGTCTGGTCTGAGTTGAAACCCACCATGAGTTTTCCCCCTGTGGAGCCAACTCAGACTCTGTGGAACACCCAGCAGCAGCCATCATGTGCCAGGGGCTGCTCTAAGCTCTGGAACAATAACTCCCATTCCTAAAGGCAATCATTATCTTCTCTTAGAAAGCTCCAGAACTGGCTCAGTAGACAGATAAATCCCTAAATTCCTTTCAACAGGGCTTTGAGTCAAGTGTAACCTTCCAGGAAGCCTTCTCTACCTACTCCAAAGCAGCTGTAATTATTTCCATATAGCCACGCACAATATACCACCCAAAACCAATGGCTCTTTTTAACGCAAAATGACCCTAGTGTGTGTCTCCAAGCCAGCCCACCACACTCAGGTCTGTGTCTAGAAGGCCTCTGCCTTCCTCCGAGCTCACACCTCTGCCTGGTGGATGTCCCTACACTCCCTGGTCTGGCTTCAACAGCTTGTTTTCCGTCGGCTAGTTCAGCACGTGTTCCTCCAGGGCCGTGTGACACATGATTAAAAACAAGTTCTGAGTTCTGAGACATCACTTTAAATATGTTGCTCATGTAATAAATCTCCCAGGAGAACATCTTTTCTTTCCTACATGTCAACAGCCCCGAGTCAATCTCTAACCAAAACATACTCCCACAAATCCTGCTTAAACATCCAAATTAATTTGACAATAAACCTCTACTAAGCACCTATCATATTCAAGGTCCTCTATGGGTGCAGGGGACACCAGCCAATTAAGACGTGTTCACCATCAATGAGTCATGAGACTCCAGAATGTGAATGAGAAAGGAAAGGGCCCACAACCATGGGGAGCAACCTCCCCATGCTGGGGAGGAAAATGAGGCCCAGCGTGCGGACAAGTCTTATTTCTCTAGTGTCCCATGGTTATTGTCAGAGCCAGGCCTAGAGGCAGGTCTTTGAACTCCTGGGCCAGGTCATTGCTATTTCACCATGAAGGGGCAAACTTGAGCTTTCCAGGCAGGTGACATAAAGGAGAGAAGTGGACTGAACACAGACCTCTCTAAAAGCAACCTCTTCTCAACCTCTCCTACCTCATCCAGCCTGCTTATCCCACAGACAGGACTCTCCCTCCAACATAGTAACTGCAGGTGGGGCCACAGGAGTGTGGATAAAGTCAAGTTAGGTCCATCCCTTAGCTCTGCTGGTTTAAAACATTAATCATTGATGTTTAACTTTACTTGTGTGAACCAGACAAAGGGCTCAATTTAATGTGCAAAACAATCGCCTCAGCGGTGTTTTAAATGTGGATTCCTGGGCCCTCCCTTGTGATGCTGAACCAGAACCAATGATTCTGATGTGGCTGATTCCCTCACTGAAACATAGGGAAGAGTAGTGCACTCCATCTCACCTACCTTCAGTAGTCAGGGTCATTTTAAAAATTTCATGTCCTCCAAGAGGCATGTCTAACAGTAAGATATCTACCCAAGTTATTTCCCAGGAACTTGGAGTCAGTTGTCTGGTTCAGCTGAGCTGAAAGTCAGTTACGCGTGTCTAGTTCTAGCTGAGCTGGTAAAGACTACCAGCTGGATAGGATCGTCGACCCTCCAACTGGGCACACGTTCGTGTCTGGCTTGGTGATGTTTTGACATCAGAAGGCTGAAAACTCCACCCTCAGAGGCCTGTAGCCTAGTTACGTCTGCATAGAACTTCAGTTCCTGCACCTTTTTCCAATCACCTTTCCCCATGCTCCCCGTGCCTTACTCTACACTGACGCCTTATTCCTAAGCCTATAAATAGCCCTGTCCCTTTGCCTTTGGGGAGATGGAGTTGAGACTTGTCCTCCTGTCTCCTTGCTTGACTGCCTTGAGAAAAAAATTTTTTTTTTTTTTTTTGCTGCAAACCTCATCATCTCAGCATTTGGCTTGTTGTGGGTGGGCAAATGGAACCTGCATCAGTGGCACGGGCTGGAGCAAGCTATGAGGAGAGGGAAGAGGCTGGGGAGGCTGGTTATCTGGAGCTGGCTGGCGAGCTAGCTGTATGACTTCACTCCCAAGAGTGTTGTTAAATGAGGAGCTCGGGTGGGATAACCCAGTAGACCCTGCAGCTCTAACATTCCAGGTTGGGTCAAGGGCTGCATCCCTGATGCTCAGGCCCCTTGGCTTGGCCCAGTGGACACGCACAGAGTGACTGAGGGCATCAGCCACACTGAAATCCACTCGCACGGGGTTCCTTGGACAAAACTCTCTCCTGCAGATGAACCTGGAGATGAGTCCCTGGCCCCATTGGAAGATCTTAGGCCTATTGACTATTTCCCAAGGTGTGTGTCCTTCCCAGGGGCCCTGAGAACAGCGCCCGGCCGAGGGGCCTGTCTAGGTGGGACAGGTCCTCCTGACTCAGACATCTTCTTTTTTCTTTCTTCCACTGATGTGTTTACTTCTGAAGTGCTCATACATGCAGGAGGGGATGAGCTCACAGACACAAAACACATGATCCTCCAAAGGGAGAGGAAAGCGGGGTCCTGTGGACAGTCAACTATGGGCCAGAGAGCCTGGAGGCACCATGGAGGCAAGACAGGGTCAGACTCGATTTCCAATGCCGACTCTGCCACTTACCAGCTGGGGGTAATCCAAGTGACTCAACTTCTCTGAGCCTCATCTGAGGAAAAACAAGCGGGACTAATCAACTTTATCTGCAGGGTAGTGGTGACAATGAAATCTGATTACCCACACGGAGTACCTGACACTTAACTGGGGCTCAGCCATCCAGCCTTCCCCGCCTCCTACAGCTTTCTCTGGCCCCCACCCTCTGCTGGGGGAGGCTATTGCTGCCTGTCTCCCCAGCTTTGGAGTCATCAGAATAGAACAGAAGTGGAGGCAGGACGCCTTCTTGCTTTAGTGTTATTGAAAAAGAAACGTTTACCCTAAAAGCAAACTCTGAGGAAACAAAGGGAAATGAATAAAGCAAATATAAATCCATAAAATGAAATGCAGATTACAGCTCCCACAAAAGCCATGATAACCGCACTACCACCACCACCCCCACCACCACCCCGCCCCAGCTTCCAGGGACAATGGGGCCGGTTGGAAGCTGCAGCTTCTCCCCTACTGAAAATTGAAGCCCTGTCCCTCCCCTGGGGCTTCCTCTGCCTCCAGACTGTTTTGTCAGCCCAGGAGGGTGGGAGGTGCCTAAACTGGAGACATAGAACGCACACTCCTCTGTGGCTCTTGACCCAACCCACACAACCCTTTCCCGCATCCCCATCCCCGCTGGCGGCCCCTAAAAGGACAAGAACTACAGCCCGCCCCCGCAAAGCTGCATGAAGCCTGTCACGACTCTGGGCTCAGGGGGACGGCTCCTGAGTGGTGGGTGTAGGACAAACGGCAGGAGGCTGACAGCCCTGCCTTTTCTGCATCTGGACCAGGCGTGCAGTGCGGCTGGCTGTTGGGCAAAGGGGGACTGAGAACAACAGCAGCGGGGACGCAGTCCTGGAATGCACGTCTCACCACCTGGACTCAGCCTGGAGGGGTCAGGGTGGGGTCGCTTAGAGGGCTGGCCTAGTGCGGCAGGCACCTCAAGGGCAGGGCTGGTTGAACCAAGGCTCTGAGGAGTTGGGACAACTGAGAGGAGCCCCACCCCCAGCTCACTAAGACTGAAGGTGGAGACCCTCAGCTGCCAGCGCTCCCTGGGGGAGTGGCAGGAGTAACCACCACCACACAAGCTGCCTTTGCTGTGAGAGTTAAGTGAGGCTTCCTGGGCCCGGGCCTGAAGATGAAACTGGGATCTCATCAGGAGGAATCCAGAAAACTGTACAACGAGAGATTTAGGGAGCGGAGGGTGCTTAGCAGGGAGAAAGAAGCCTGGGGCACTTGAGTTCACATTAGTGAGGGTCCACCTGTGGAAGAGGAATTTGCCATATTTAAGGATACCTCAAGGCTTTGCCAGTGGCGCTGGTGGTATAGAACACGCCTGCCAATGCAGGAGACCTAGAGATTCAGGTTCTATCTCCGGGTGGGGAGGATACCCTGGAGGAGGGGATGGCAACCCACTGCAGTATTCTCGCCTGGAGAATTCCCTGGACAGAGGAGCCTTGTGGGCTATTGTCCATGGAGTTGCAAAGAGTCCGACAACTGAAGCACACTCACAGGGACACCTCAAGGCAAAACCCAAGGGTAGAAGGTGCAGAGAGAACTTGCCACCACTCAGAGCTATTAACAAGGGAGCATTGCGGCCTTTAGAGGAAGGGTCTATTTTGAAGTTGGAAGAGACATGCCCCAAGTGAGAGATGTCAATGGGCATACCAGTTACAAATCCAATAACAGGCTCAGAGAGCCCTCTGTGATACTTTGAGCAGGCTAGTGGTGCACAAGAATGAACACATGCGTGTGAGCTTCCCAGCCAGATAGACAAACCAGCATCTCCGGGAGTACTTCCAACCCTCCCCTTGAACATCACCAACTCCGGACTCTCAGAGCTGCTCCTGAAGAAGTCCAGCCCTCAGCTCCAAGGTGTCTGAAGCCAATGCCTGCTAATCGGAAGCTCTGCCTATGTCCTTCAGGAGCCTGGGGATCATGCTACTGGACCCTAGGAGTGCACATCCCTGTCAACAGGGGCACAAGCAGACTCTGCCAGAAAGAAGGGATGGTGTGTCATTCACCATGGAAAACTTCCCCGGGGACACATTCTTTTTGCATCAGGCCCCAGTCCAGTGGGTCCAGTTGCCCATCCAACCCAACCTACAGCCTGTCTGAATGCCCATTGTTTATAGCACCCTAGCTATGAGGCCTTATGGTCTGTAAACAGAGGGAATCCCACAGAGGGACCCTCCAAATGGCTATGCCTATCCATTCCCTATGGACTATCATTGCTTTTCCTCATCTCTTGGCTGGAGAGATCTCTTTCTATAATCCCGAATAAGGACATCTCCTATCAGAATATATTTTAGGCCAGACATGGGGAGAGAAGCAATTTCTCTCTTGGAAACACAACAGTGAATAGGCAGAATCAAACATTTACTGCATTCAGAGCTGTACATCCTCTAATATGGCCCTCATGGAAATTCTTTCAGATGAAATACTTTCCACAAGCCTTTTGGATCAAGGAACTGTAGAAGGGAATGGTTCTTCCATTTGTTTTGATAAAACAGCTCATTTTGTTTGGACTTTTGGCTGCATCTGGGAGTATCATCTACCTTTCTCCGGGATGGGATGAAACATCTTTCAGTCCCTCCAGGAAGGGAAGACAGGATGGCTGTGTTCTCCATGCCCACCCTCTGTGCCTTCAAAGAAGGAGGATCCTAATTTTTCCTTCTTTTATTTTTAATTACTAATGATGTGAGCCCTAGTTTTTATGGATGGGGTAGGCATTTGTGGTTTTGTGCATCACCTTCGCTATCCAGAGTTCTTTTCCTAAAAATACCTAGGTTCCTTTTGGGGGCTCACCTCTCCCCATTATGGGCAGGTTGGTGTGTGGTGTGTGAGTGTTTTTTCCCCTCAGTATAGCAGCCAAGGAGCTCCAGGAGACTCCCTTCATCAAACTCCTTCTGTCACCTCAACACAGCCAAGGAGGTGGGTCTGTGATCTAAGTCCAACCCATCAGACTCTTCTCCCTACTCCCCGGGATTTGAGAAGATTAATGCAAAGACAGGACATGCTGACTGTCAAGTACGAACTGTCCTGGCTCCTATTCTGCTTCCAGGCTGCCTTCAGAATTCCCATCACTTCCATCTGCTCCCTGACAACTTCCCAATACATTTCCTTTTTGCTTAGATCTTGTTTTAGGACTTGGCCAAAATCAAGGATGACTCCCTTCCTTGGCATTATTTTGATCCTGTATAATAAACAATAGGATGGAAGAATCAAGTCACCAAGAGATTAAAAAGTCAACGTACTTTCTGCTGCCCCCTTCCTTCCCCCTCTGAGATGTTTTTTAGTGAACAGGCTGAGAGAAGAACAGCTTCGATGGAAACATTCATGTAAGCACTCAGGAGCCAGGTCAACAGCTTGCCATTCAGCCTCACTGTTCCCATGAGTAACACCTTCACATTGCCTTCAAGGAGCTCAAGGCCGTCTCCTACACAGCCTTCAGGTGAGGGGAGCTCTCCTTCCAGTGCCACTCAACCACTACCTTGGGGTGGCACCTGGTCCCTACTATGAGCCTCCGTTTTGCCCTCATTTGGCCTCCCCTAATGAGGGTATCCTGTATTGGGCCCCAGGTCAACTGGAAGCTCAGAAAGGGCAAGGACTCCAAGGGTGGTCTAGAAGCTCTTGCACACAGGCTCAGGAGCTGAACTGAGCCCTCTGAAGAAGCAACTGCTGGGGCAGTGAGTGGAGCCCCTGACTCACAATCAACTGCACAAGCACGGGCTGGGGCCCACGTGTCTCACTGTGGCCCACAAAGAATCACCTGGAAGTTTTAAATGACTCAGGAGACAATGGAGTGATGCGATCCCAGTGAGAACATCCAATCTAGAGATTCACTCAATGATGCCTGGGATGTTGGGCAGCTCTGTGCCCTCCACTGAAACACCTCCACACCAGAAGATGGGGGACATGGGAACCTGAGAGAAGGTGGACGGAAGGTGGGTGTAGGCAGCTAGCTTCTTCACATTGAAGAAGGGTTGGAGTTTTTCTAAATTAAAACCAGGTGGGTCAGAGTTCCAGGGCAGCAGACTCAGGCTGCTGCTGCTGCTGCTGCTGCTAAGTTGCTTCAGTCGTGTCCGACTCTGTGCGACCCCATAGACGGCAGCCAACCAGGCTCCCCCGTCCCTGGGATTCTCCAGGCAAGAACGCTGGAACGGGTCGCCATTTCCTTCTCCAATGCATGCAAGTGAAAAGTGAAAGTGAAGTCACTCAGTCGTGTCTGACTCTTAGCGACCCCATGGACTACAGCTACCAGGCTCCCCCGTCCCTGGGATTCTCCAGGCAAGAACACTGGAGTGGGTTGCCATTGCCTTCTCCAATGCATGAAAGTGAAAAGTGAAAGTGCAGTTGCTCAGTCGTGTCTGACTCTTAGCGACCCCATGGACTACAGCCTACCAGGCGGCTCCATCCATGGGATTTTCCAGGTAAGAGTACTAGAGTGGGTGCCACTGCCTTCTCCGGACTCAGACTAGAATAGGGAGAATCTTTTAAGCAGAGGAGCACTGCAGCCAAGTGGGCTGCCGGAGGGAAGCTCTCAGGAACGTGGACAAGAATGCAGTCTCAGGGACTTCCCTGATGGTCCCGTGGTTCAGACTGCACTTCCATCCCTGGCTGGGGAACGAAGATCCTGCATACCTCACAGTGTGGCCAAAAAATAAAAAAGAACAGAGTCTCAGGGGCAGCCACCTCAGGTTCAGCTCTAGCACAGAGCTGTTATGTGGCCATGGCAAATTTCTTAACCTCTCTGTTCTCATCTGTAAAGTGAAGGAAATAATGGTGGCTACCTCCCAGGGCTATCGTGAGTGATAGGAGGCAATGTTGGTAACAGTGTTGAACAGTGTCTGACACACATGTGCGAGGAGTTTACTAGGACTGTTATTTCAAGGCTGTGAGACCTCATTGCTGGAAGCAGTGGAACCTGGGCCAGCAGGAGACCACCCCTGCCTTGGGTGGGAGACTGGACCAGACTTTGGCACAAAGAGTGGAGTGTGGGCTTGGGTGACAAATGGCACGAAGTGAGCGCTGTGACTTTGGGCAGACCACAACAACTCCAGGTCTCAGTTTTCATGGCCGTCAGTGAGACTGATGGCTCTCACTCCACAGCACGGTCACAAGGATTAAGTAGCCACATGGACAGATTCTGTCTTACTACTTGTATGATTGCGTGTTTTTGAAAGTAGTGATAATGGAAAGTATTTAAAGAATGCTCCTCTATGGATGGTCCCTGGCAGACAATGGACGCAAAGCTGGTGTGATCCCTTCCCTCCCCTGCTCCCACGTGCCCTGTGGCTCCCGGCACCAGATCTGGTCTTCAGCCACCTTCTGGCGGGTCTTTTGTCCTTTTACAAAGAGTGCTCTCTCCTCTCAGACGGCTTTGTGTGATTCACACTCCTTTGCAGTGAGTATCCTGCTGGAGGCTCCCATTACAGAGAACGAGCAGAACAAGCGCATTGGTCTAAAGAGGGTTTGATGGGCAGGGTGTTTCACATTGAGCTTTACTACCCAAAAGACAGAAGATAGGCCCCTGGATGGGTGACAGTTGGCCTGACTCTCCTGTCCAACTTTGTCCCCTGACCTGTGTCCACAGTATATTCAGTCCCAAGGACCAGGCCTACTCACTCACACACGCTCACCTGCACCTGGCTGGCTGGCAGCAGCCAGGAAGCTTTGCTGGCAAGGAGAGAAATGATACTTCTCAGAGCTTGTCTCTCACTTCATGTGGGATGCTTTAATTGAACACCTACTCCATTCAGGATTCCTCACTCCCTATAAACTTAGACTGTATCAGGAGGTGAAGGCAGATCCATGAACACCTCCGAGTCTTTCTGACAGCACCGTGCGTTGCACTCAGGTGCCCAGTTGTGTCCTTGTGCCCCACTCTTTGCGACCCATGGGCGCAGCCCACCAGGCTCCTGTGTCCATGGCATTCTCCAGGCAAGAATACTGGAGTGGGTTGCCCTTTCCTAATCCAGGGGATCTTTCCAACCCAAGGATCTCCTGCATTACAAGTGGGTTCTTTACCACTGAACCACTGGGGAGTCCCATGACAGCACAGAGAAAGTGCTATAAAGTATAGAGAAGAAAGAGACTTTCCAGTCAGAGGGGCCCAAGAAAAGCTTTACAGTTGCCAAGAAAAGCTTACTACACCGTGTAGGTACTTTCTTTATCTCATTTAACCAACACAATCTGTGCGGAATGAGATTATTACCACTCCCATTGTATAGATGAAGAAACTGAGGTTCCAAAAGGTGAAATAACATTCCTCAAATTATTCAGCCAGTAAAAGGCAGAACAAGGACAAAATTTGTGAGTCTAAAGCATGTGTTCTTCCAGAAGACCAGGCTGTCGACCTCTTAGAGAAGGCTGAATTTGACCTGAGCCTGAAAACAGGTTGATATTTTAGGCAGCTCTGGAGGTAGGGGATAAGGCATTCCTTCTGTTTCCCAGCTTCTAGACGGGCACCAACTGCCTGCTCTGAGACAAAGCTAATGGTCTTCCCTTTTCTTCCCACAGGTGGCTGATGAACCTCGTGGCAGGCTTGGGGAAAGGCCCTCCTCTAGCCCCTGTGATTCAGCCCTAAATAAATAACTACACTGTCCAAATATTAATAGCACTGCCTGCCCACTAGAACCAATAACCCAGATTGATTTAGCACTTTCTGGGAGTTATTACTTGGTTATGCACCATTAATGCCTCATTCAACTTTAACTAGCTGAGCAGACAGCACATCCTTAATGCTGCTGCTGCTGCTGCTAAGTTGCTTCAGTCGTGTCTGACTCTGTGCGACCCCATAAACGGCTGCCCACCAGGCTTCCCCATCCCTGGGATTCTCCAGGCAAGAACACTGGAGTGGGTTGCCATTTCCTTCTCCAATGCATGCAAGTGAAAAGTGAAAGTGAAGTCGTTCAGTCGTGTCTGACTCTTAGCGACCCCATGGACTGCAGCCCGCCAGGCTCCTCCATCCATGGGATTTTCCTTAATGCTACCTCAAGGCAAGTTTGTTCTTGTCTTAGTCATAGAATTGTGCACTATCAGAGCTGCAAGATGATGACTGAGTTTACTTGCCTCTTCTGACAGATCCCATACTGGAGTTCAGAGAGGGGAAGCAGCTGAACCAAGGGCTCCAACAAAGGACCACAAGAAGAGACACTGCTTTTCCACACTCCACATCCACTGAGGGGCAGAACCAAGATGTCTTGAGCACATCTTCTGCAGATATTTGTCCCCGGAGTTCTTACAGTTCATCCTCACCACAGCCCTGATTAGAGGGCCTTGCACCTCATTTTCAGATGATAAATTGGATGAGTTGAGGGGCCATGGACTATGCCCATGGTCATATGAGAAGAAGCACAGCCAAGGTGGTGGACGTTGGCTGTCTTCAAAATCCCACCAGAGAATGGAAGGAGACAGGTGTTTTCCCCCACCCATTTTGGGGCTTACCAAACAGGCTAAGGTTTGGCATGGACCCAGGAGGTACATGCCTCAGTCTCTCCAGCACTGGACCTTTCCACAGAAGGGAATCCGAGCTGCCTGAAGTAACAACCAGCCCTGGGAAGCCACAGAGGGACACCCTGGGGCTGTGTGAAGTGTATTTACATCTCTAGCTTTGTTCCTGGATGACTCATGCGGCCCACATAACAAAATCAACGTCTCCTCCAGCTCTGGCAAACTGCGCTGCTTTCTTTAAACAAATCACAGTCAGCCTGTAAATGGCCCTGGCTTATTCTGGGGACATGGAGCCATCCTGTGGCCACTTCCCTGGACATGCTGGAAGCTGCAGTCAGGACCCCAGGAGTGGGAGGCCTCCCCGAGGAAGTCTCCGAGTCCTGCACTTGCTTTGGGCCAGACCTGCTCCATGCCAGCAATGTTACAGCCCAGTCTCCTCCAAACTGATGTACTACATACAGGCCAGTGCTCTGGAAGTTCCATGACCACTGCTCTTGTACGGCCCCTTTCCCCTGGGTGGCCACGGTACTCACTTCTAATGTTTCAGCTCTAGGCCCTGCTCTGTGAGCTTTCCCTGCCTCCACCCATGCCCCCACCCCCGGGTGGCATTGCCCCTCCTCGCCTTGTGGTCTCACTATCTCCATGTACACAGCCACTACTTACATAGTATTTTCAATGCACCAATCACATAGTTCTAGGAAATACATATATATATATATATATATACACACACACACATTTTACATATGTGTGTGTGTGTGTATACATATACTTTAATCACTAAGTCATGTTGAAATCTTTTGAGATCCCATGGACTGTAGCCTGCCATGCTTCTCTGTCCATGGGCTTTTCCAGGCAAGAATACTGAAATGGGCCATTTCCTCCTACAGGGGACCTTCTTGAGTCCCTCCTCTCCACCCAGGGATTGAACCCACATCTCCTGCATTGCAGGTCTTAGACTTCTTATTGTCTCCTCACATGCTGGAAGGGGCCAGGGGGTCCTGGGGGATCTCTTTTATAAGAATACTAATCCCACCACGAGGGCTCCACCTCTTAATACCATCCGACTGAAGTGTGTTAGTCGCTTGGTCTTGTCTGACTCTTTGCGCCCCCGTGGATTATAGCCCACCAGGTTCCTCTGTCCATGGGGTGTCTCAGTCAGACACGGCTTTCTCAGCTAGAAGATCAGATGGCTTCTGGAGGAAGCAGCATGTGTCCGTGACCCGAGAACAAGCAGGAGGTGGCCAGGAAATCAGGGGTTGCAGGCAAGAAAACCACACATGTGAGCAGAGGTGCTCCTGTATTGATGGGTTTGCCTGCATCCGCATCCTTTCACCCGCCTCTCCTTCAGTTTCTACCCTGCCCGCTCAGCACTAGCCAGACCTGGGTCAGTGCTAGTCTGCTGCTGAACATTGCTGGCGAAGTTCGCCAGCAGTGGTTCCAACACAAATTACACTCTCATCCCAGCGGGACCCTCGGTCACTCAGTGCTTCTTTCCTTGATAATTAGCTGCTTGCTACGTTCCTCACTGCACGTATTCCAGACATTCTTTGTCTGTCTCCTCTTGCTGAGGGTGACCTGACCTCAGACTATAACGTGACCTCCTCTCCTCTCTTCTGATCTTCACTTCCTAGAAGGTTTGTATTTTCAACCCTCATCTCCCTCAAACAGTCTCAGAAAAAGATATCATCATTTTTCTTGATTAACCATTTATCTTGCCTTGCCTGGGTGGATTGTAGTTCAGGGTAACCGACTAGCCCAGATGAATAAGAGAAAGTTCTTTTTAAATAGAATTCCAGCTTAAAAATGTGAACGGAATGCAGAACTGCAAAAATCCTCCTTTTGCAATCCTGTTTGGTTCAATGGATGATCCAATCCAATGGTCTGTTAATGGGAACTGTGCCTGGAGTGGTATGCATCCCACCACCTGAACCCACTGTTTCGTCTTAACGAGATCACTAAGGATGGGATAACCAACAAATAAATGGGCCTTTGGATGAGATGAAACAGTAGTGGATAGTGCACATTGAAATCACCTGGGGACCTTTAAAAAGTACTGATGCCTGAGACCCATCCCCACCAATTATGATTTAAAAGGTCTCGGGTACCAAAAAAAGAGATTTTTTTGAAGTGTTCCAACAGATTGTAATGTGTAGCCAAGGTTAAGACTCACACCTGGCACACGAACCACAGCCATGGACAGTGCTTGCCCTCACAAAACTTGATCCCATCAAGCCTTTTAAATTAATCTCTATATAAAGAAACTTCTAGAGCAGCAGGAGCAGGAGGGTGTACGCTAGACCTTGGACTGGCAAATAGAGGCCTGGAGTGGGAGGTCAGTGTACCTCCGTTTCCTCCCCAGTGACAATGGAATTTTTATAATAACTGAGGGGACTTCTCTGGTGGCTCAGACAGTAAAGAAGCCACCTGTAATGCAGGGAACATGAGTTTGATCCCTGGGTTGGGCAGATTCCCTGGAGAAGGAAATGGTACTCTTGCCTGGAGAATCCCTGAGACAGAGGGGCCTGGTGGCCTACAGTCATGGGGTCACAGAGTTGGACACGACTGAGTGACTGACACACACACAAAGAAATTTCAAGGCTTAAAGGAACAAGTGAAACTGTGAGGAACTGACAACATAAACGCCCCAGTGACTTACTCTGCCAAGCAACTGACTCACGTCATTCTTTAAGAATTCAGTGGCATAAAAGAGGAGGAGGGCTATTTCAGACTAAGAAATATTAAAGACATGTGAACCAAATGAAGCACCTTGGACAAACCATTTTTTACACAACTGGGGAGACTTGATTATGGCTTGGACATTAGATACTACCAAAGAGTGTGAAA
The DNA here is from genome assembly GCF_042477335.2 of Ovis canadensis. Lineage (NCBI taxonomy): Eukaryota > Metazoa > Chordata > Mammalia > Artiodactyla > Bovidae > Ovis > Ovis canadensis. The sequence continues at coordinate 203,903,309 of NC_091245.1, read as the reverse complement.
CCATTGGTTCGGTATGTAACTATGATGATGAAAGAGCAATGCTGAAAAAAGCATAGGTTTTTAGGGGTAAAAGAGTGAAATGATAGTTCTGGAATTTGTTTTAAAATGTTTTAGCAACAAGAAAAATTGAAGCTAGTGTGACAAAATTTAAGAGTGATTAAATCTTGGTGAGAGTATTTGGATGCTCATTATGTTAGCCTAATTTTGTTTATGTTTGGAATTTGTATAATATGTTTTAAAAAATGTGAACCCTTTGGCTTTTGCAGTACCAGATATCATTATTATTTGTGTCGTTACATCTGTTCCCTCCTTTCATCCTCCCAACCAGCTGCAGAGGCAGTACTAGCTCCACTTGAGTGAGACCAGGGATTCTGCTGAGCACTGCAATTCCCACCACGAATCAGTAGGGTGGATGCTGTTATCCTTGTTGTAACAGATGAAAAACTGAAGTTCAGAGAGATGGAATTACTTGCTCAAGGTCACATAAATGGTAAGAAGCAATTAGGACTACAAGCCAGATACAGAAGCCCCTGGTCTCTATCACTAAGCTCTCCCTCCCTCTCGCCTTCTCTCTGTCCCTCCCCTTCGGCCTGGAGGGATGCTCCCCTCAGCCCTGCTGTGACTCAGTCATTTCTTTCTCCTTTTCTTCCCTTTTCCACACTGCCGGGAAGAGTAATCGACACTTGCCTGCCTCTATTCTCACCCCTGTTCCCTCCTTAATTTCTTATGCTCTGATTTCTACTCCCTCAAGGCCACAGGAGCCCTCCAGAGTGAAACCTGGTGGCTGTTCTCAGTTGACCACCCTGCAGCATCTGAGTGACTTGCCTGCTCCTTCCTCCCTGAGGCCCACACTCCTGCTGACCTGGCAAAGGCAAGACCGATTCTCTTGATAACTGCCCTCACTCCTCTGGCTCCCTGCCCTCCATTTACAAACTCAATGCCCACCCTTCCCAATGTTCTAAGCACTATGATCTTTGTTATCTATACATTTCTCAAAATAGGGTTCTAGGACCAACATCACAATCACTTGGGGTATATGTTAAAAATGCAGGTCGCGGGGCCCAACCCAGACCTGCCGAATCAGACTCTCAAAGTCATGTCTTCACTTTAATCAGTTCTCCAGGAGCTCCTCTGTCCCTAGTGTAAGAACGCTTTCCCAGCGTCACAGCCCTCCCAAGGCCTCTGCATGCGGCTTGCAGGATGACGATTCTGAATTCTGCAGATTCATTTCAGCTTTCAGTCTTCTTTCCTACCCATCACCTGATCTCAAAATCCATTTTTCATCTTCTCCTTCATCTTCTTCCTCATTTTCCACACGTGATCAATTGCTCCACCTTGTTCATTTTGTTTCGGAACCTTTCCCTGCATTCATCCTTTTCCTTTGTCCCCCTGAGCCCCACACCCCTGCTTTTGGTGAAACTCTCAGCCTCTCTCGCCTGGCCTGCTGCATTCATTGTCTAAGGGGTCCCTTAGCCTCCAGGATCAGTTGTCTTTCAAATTGTCCTCTACCTTGCTGCAAGGGAGTTCAAAACAGAACTCTGGGGACCTCCCTGGGGGTCCACTGGTTAAGACTCTGCAGTTCCACTGCAGGATTGCAGGTTTAATCCCTGATCAGGAAATGGGGATCTCACATACTGTGAGGCATGACCAAATAAATAAAACTACTTGTCAATCACAGATGGGAAGTCACTAGAAAGACCGGAAACATTCAAGGATGGAAACATAGACAGGAAGTCACTGGAAAGACAGGAAACATTCAAGGATGGAAATGCATCCCCTTCAACCTGGTCACTGTGCATAGGAGTCTTTGCAGATGAGCTCCAGGGTCCTTAAAACACAAATAAAAAGAGAAGCTCTGATCTAATTATGTGAATTTTCCAACCCTGCAACACACAGTGCTTCCCTATTGACTACAGAATAAAATCCACCTTCTTCCTTCTTCCACCTTCTGACCTCCACCTATTTTTCCAGTCTTAACTTCTGTTTAGATCTTTAAATGATGAAAACTAAAACAACTTCTCTTCTCCACATATACCTGTGCCCTGCTCATGAGCTCTCTTCTGCCAAGCACACTTCCCTCCTCCAATCTTGGATTTGGATGTTGAAATCCTACCCTCAGAAATTCTCTGGCAGTCCAGTAGTTAGGACTCGGCACTTTGACTCACGGGGCCCAGGTTTGATCCCTGGTTGGGGAACTAAGATCCCCCAAGATGTGAAGGGAAGGAAAGAAGAAAGAAAGAAATCCCCAGCGAACCACATTTCCTAGTCATCATGCCCTTGTGTAATTTCCTCCCACTCAGATCTGGCCTGCCCAGTAAGATGCAGTTGAAGTGATGTTGCCTAACTCCCAAGGTTAGACCATGAAAAGCCTTGCAGCTTCCACCCTCTTGGTCTTGTGGAATTATGCTCTGAGGAAAGTCAACTGCCATATAAGAAGTTCGACTGCCCTGAGTTTTACATGCTGTGGGGAAGCACAGCTAACCACACTGGAGAAACCATATACAGCCCAGGCCACTCCAGCTTACCCAAACTAGGTACCAGATGTGAGTGGTGCCATTTTGGATGTCAAGCCCAATCAAGCCTTTGGATGACTCCAGCTGCAACCTGACTGCAACCCTACAGGAGACTCTCCCAGGGAGCCTAATCAACCCACAGAGCAATGAGAGAGTGCAACCAATTGCTGTTGGAAGTCACTACACTTGTTACACAATGATGGATTCTTTTTTTAAAATTAGTTTATTTGGCTGCCTTTGTCTTAGTTGCAGCACTCAGGACCTTCACTGGGTCGTGAGGAAGCTTTGATGTACCACTTGGACCCTCTAGTTGTGGCTCACTGACTCAGTTGCTCTGAAGCATGTGTTCCCCAACCAGGGATCGAACCCTGCATTGCGAGATTACCACTGAGCCACCAGGGAAATCCCCACAATGATAGATTCTAGAACATCTTCATTCTAAGTACGGCTCAAACAGCCCCTCTTGAGTGCAGAGAGTCCTGAGTGCTTGGACAAAATGGACTATCCTTTCTCATGTGCTCCTGTAGCTCTGTGTCCAGCAGAGGTTCAGGGTAGCCTGACACACAATTTAGGTGGGAAGGGTGAGGATCTGACCTCATCATTTCCATGACTCTGCCTGTCACTGTTCATGGCAGAGCAGATGTACTGAATTGACTTCCTCTCCCTTTGTCCGGTCCCTTGAGGGAGTCAGGCAGCCTCAGGAAGATACAGGCACAGGGCATCAAGGAAATCCCAGGGTATGCAGTGTCAACCAGCGAGCTTAAATGTGCTGAAACAGTCTCAGACAAGGTTTCCAACCAGAGGGAAGAAGAACTTTTGAGGCCATTTTAAAAAGCTGAGCTGAAGAGAGAGATGGAAGAGACAGAGGTGACTGCTTCCTCCCTGACTGACAACAGACAAGGACCTGTGGGCTGGAGCATCCTGTGCCAAGAGCACACCTCCCCAGCAACCTAGAAGCTTCCCACAGGTTCCGGGCTGTGAGGGAGAGCCAGGGGCAGCCGCCACAGGCCAGCTGGGATGAACGCTGCACATAGGTTCCCTGGACAATGCCACCGAGGCCTCTTAACTATTGCTGAGCTCAGAATCAGAAATCCACTGAAGCCCTCATGTGGACAGGAATAACTCTTCTATATCATACTCCCCCCCTCACCCCCCCCGCCCCCGCCGCCTCCCATTCAAAGCATGCTCCCAGATCTCCCTCTGATCACCTTAATTCCTGGTCCATTAAACAACCCTCCCAGTATTCTTGGGCTTCTTGGGCTTCCCATGTGATACTAGAACTCACCTGCCAGTACAGGATAACTAAAATATGGGGGTTCGATCCCTGGGTTGGGAAGATCCCCTGGAGAGGGAAATGGCAACTGACTCCAGTGTTCTTGCCTGGAGAATCCCAGGGACAGGGGAGCCTGGCAGACTACAGTCCATAAAGCTGCAAAGAGTCAGGCATGACTTAGCACCCAGTATTCTTAGCCATATCCTGCCAAACAATTTTAAGTATGTTTTTAAATTGCAGCTGTCACACTCTGCAGATGGCAAAAGTCTTTACTATAGGACAGAATTCTAATTAAAAAAAATTTTTTTTTTTTACTGTGCTGTGCAGCATGGGGAACCTTAGTTCCCTGACCCAGGGATTGAACCCTTGCCCCTTTCATTGGAAGTGCAGAGTCTTAACCACTGGACCACCGAGAAAGCCCCTATCATAAGACAGAACTCTAACTGATCTGCCCTTATCCTCTATGTGCCACATGGTGAGGACCTTTCTAAGGACTCAGTCTGTTACACTGGTGGTTCTCCATCTCGGCTGCACATTAGGATCCTTTGAAGAAGGATCCTAGGAAAGCTTTGGAAAATGTATTAGTACTTCTGCCGGGGTTCCATCCCCAAACAACGAAATTGGAATCTCTGGGCACAAGGTCTAGGCATAAATATTTAAAAAAATTTCCCCAAGTGATTCTAATGTGCAGATGAGCTGAGAACCATTGTCCTAACAGAACATAAACATTGATCATGTCTGGGATTTCAGGCAAAAACAGGCAGTTTCTCACCCTGTCCTATTTCTCATTTTGGTTACAAATGATCTTTCCGTAAAATATTATCTAGGACAGGAGGGACACCAGAAAAACACTTAGTTGTCAAATTTATAACTAAATTCAGACCAGGCATGTTTCGTGAGTCCAACTCTGTCATTGAACATCGATTTGTGGGTTTTGCTTTTTTTTTTTGATGATAACCCTGAAACCTGCAGCATGAGGAAATATCATGCTATTGAGTAAGAATTTTCTCTTGTGTATGAGTGCAACTGCATAAAAAAAAAGTGTGTCTTTAAAGGCCTGGAAATGAAAGAACAAAATGATCAAAATTATAGCATTGGATGATTTCTTTTCTTTCAAACTTTGTGTTGACTATCACACTTGGAAAACTTAAAAAATAGAAGCAAGATATATGTTTAAATACTTGGGTTTACTTTTGGAGAGACTGCCTTTGGCCGTCAACAAAAAGACAGGTCACTATGCAACTCAGACAAGTGTACCCCACCTGGACCTCGGTCTCCTGTCTGCAGATGGCACCAGGAGAGCAGCAAGGCCTCTGGCAGCACCACGTGCTGATTCCAGGCTCCCACAACACTGTTTCTATGAGACGAGTTTAACAAATGTTATCCAATATGCTTCCCTTGGCGATGAGTCGGGGCCAAGCGGGCTCTGAGCCGAGCTGTTTCACCTCCTCACCTCCAGAACGCGGTCGCCCACAGTTCTGCCTTTGCCTCCGCCTACAGGGTGCCTTGCACTTGCCAACTTCCTCCCTGTGGTCCCCTTCGCCCACTCACAACTGCAGGCCTCCTTCCAGGCCGCCTCTACATGATGAGCGGTTTGCCAGTTAATATACATCAATCTGCCACCTCCAAACAGCTTGGAGAGCCCCATCTGTTCTCTGGAGCATTCTAGCTAGAGGGACCACCCACCACCCACCACCAGCAGCTCTTAGGCCAGCTCAAGAGGGTTTCTATGAGTGCTGGGCAGGGGGCCCTCCTCTGAGCCCAGTGAGGCTTGGCTGGGAAGAATGAGAGGCAAGCACATCCCTTCACCTGGCTGGGCTTCACGGCCCAACACTGCACCTGATGAGGATCTCCTTCTCATTGTTGGAGTCTAGGTCCACCCCGAGCCACCCTCCCCTGGAGAGATCTGAGGGCTGAGGACCACATGGCCCTGGATGCCAGCCCAGGGTTCAAGGAAGAGTCATCCAGCATGGATCTGGGTTTCTTGGCCCTTACATAGAGTCACATGGTAACTGCTGCCCCTCGTTGTCCCTGCTCCAAACTCCCTATCCCATGGAATGTCTCAATAACCCTGAATGTAGGAACTGTTATTATAACCATGTTTTTAGATAAGGAAGTTGAAGCTATTCAAGGTAAGTAACTTCCTCCAAACACGTAGTTAAGTGATAAGACTGTGTGAGGTATTGGCTCTGAACTCAAAATGCATGGGTTTGAATTCTGGCTCTGTCACTTGTAAAGTATGTAACTTTGGGTGAATTGCTCTGAATATCAGCTTGTGCTTCTATTACGTGACATAGTTAGCCCCCCTTTATCAGGTCTAATGAAAAGAGCTTAGCTCATAGTTTGGGCTCAAGAAATGAAAATTATATCATTTTTAGCTGGATCTGAACCCTGATTCCTCTTCCAGGTGCTCAAAACTGACCTCCCCGTAGGTGTTGAGCTTGTCTGATTTGCCCCTGCAAACAGGCTCTGGAGACCTGGACTCCACGTGCCACCATTGCCCTTCAAAGCCCAGCCTTGAGAAAATGAATAACTGAACAGGCATTACTGAGCAAATCTTATTTTAAAGGCCACCAGCTCCACAGCCTTGTACTTCTAGATACACCAACTCTCTTCTGCTATCAGAGATCAATTGCCCTGGGTCAAAGGGATGAGGTGGGATGGGGAAAGTAAATGGAACATTTAGAAGAAATACAATGAGACCACCCAGCCAAACACACCTCAGTGAGAGAGCCTCTTGAAATAGGCAGTCGTACATCCCACCCCTTCTGCCCCCTGCTACCCAATCAAATAGAGATGGGGAGAATGCTTACAAAGCAAATACAAGACCGCTTAATCTATAACATATATAGTGTGTGAACACCCAGTTGACCCCTCTGCCTCTGAGACTGAATAATCTAAAGGACAGATTTTGGCTGCAATTCTCCTGCCCCAGCATTCAGGTAGGAATGGATAGCAGCAGTGGCCACAGGGAGTACTCCTGACTTCTTGAACTTGTAAATTTGCTCTGCCCAATTATAGAAAACCACCCAGAAGGACTGAAGGGTGTGTGTGTTTTCTGTGACTTCAGCATCCAGGCCACAAATAAATTGAAATATTGGTGACATCCCTGTGGAAGGAACCTCAGAGGTACACCCTCCCGTCATGTCCTTCTGCAGGCCACTGGCTTATTGAATCCAGAGAAGAGGCAAGTTTATTTCTTTGTCACTAAGCACTGCTGTGCACACAGTTTGCAGCCACTTGGGAGCTGGTGGTGAGTGAGCTCCCACACGACAGCGCTGGGGGACCACTTAGGAAACCCTTCCCATTAACCTTTGACTGCTGTGCCCACAGCCTGGGGCTTCTGGAAAGCAAGGCTGTATGGGTGTAAAACTCACACTGAAAGGACTTCCTTCTTCTTTTCTGCCACACTTCATTCTGAGCAAGGCTCACTGGCGTGTGACTAGTAGGTGCCCTAGAGGGATACAGGACTTCTGCTGCTTTTTATCCCTCTGGTGGAAGGCCATCCTTTTCTTCTCAGCTCTCTGGACATTTCTTCCACCAGGTGGCCCCTCAGGCGAGAATCCCCCCTCTCAGAGGTCGGGCGGTTTTCCCTTCTTGCTCCTTTGGATTAACTGGCCCTCTCTTGGCAGTGGCCGACCTCACTCGCTTTCTGGGAAGGCTTGTGAGTCCAGCCTGGCTGCCACGAGGTTCCAGGCCCTGTGTGGAATGCTAGGCTGTTCCGTTAGCCTCTGTCCACCTCCCCGTCCCATTCTCCCACTCAGCCTTCAAGCCCTTCCACCTGCCATGCTCCCACATGTGGATCGGGAAAGCTGCTCTGTGGGGGAGAGGCGGTTGGCAAGAGTGAGAGACAGAGAGAACTGAAGACAAAAGACACAGAACGTGTGCTCCTGCCTGGCCTGCCTTTGGTCCTCCAGGTCTTCATTCCAGGTTTTCCAGAACGCTGCTATAATCGTATGGTGCCTTTTTTTTTTTTTTAAAGGAGTTAGCTAAGTTTGCTTTCTATTTATTGTCCCCCAAAGAGTTCTAATATATATCTCAAGCCCCCCACCCCACTTCACGAATCTTCTGCACATCTGTGCCTCTCTTCTCTGAAAGCTCCCCACGGGCAGGGTAAGTTGACCCCACCCCCTTCCCAAGGCATCTGTAGACAACCTGCTGTACACAACTTGTGTGGGTTAAACATCTCAGCAGCCCTCTGCCCATTTCCTTTCCCCAGGTTCTCAAGGCAGGGACTGAGTCTCTTATCAGACCAGGGACCCAGGTATCCTGCATTCATCCAGGTATCTTCAGATGCCCGGAACACTGCCTGGCATAAGGCACATGCTTATTAATGTTGGAGGAAAGAGTGAATCAGTGAAAGAATGATGTGTCAGTGCACCAAAATGTATGTTGTATAAAACTCTCTAAAATAGCTCTGGAAATTTCCATTCTAACTTAAGTCTTAGGCATGCCATTTGGTCCAAGAAACATTGGACTGGCAGGGATGCCGCCCAGAAGGGTGACTGCCAGAAGCCCATTAAATAGGGCTTAGTAACTGTTCTGTTTTGAGAACGTTCCCATGCCCCTTCTCCTGGAAATAGACACCATCTCCCTGGACAAAAAGGTGAGCACATGCCCCTGTTCTGGCCAATAGGTATCCTTGCCTGACCTGTAGTACCCTTGTTCCCCCCTAAAATGCAAAGGGTCTGGCTGAGACTGATGTCTGGGGCCCAGGTGACCAAAACAAAAAGACTCTGGGTTAGGTTTAAACATATCCTTTATTATTAATCTCCTAGAATCAGGATTAAGAGAAAAAAGCAATGTATAGGAAAGTGTGTAAAATAATGATTGATGTACTGAAGCTGGGGTGGACGTGGTTATAAAAGCAAAGAAAGCACATACAAGGGGCTTCCCAGGTGGCCCTAATGGTAAAGAATCTGCCTGCCAATGCAGGAGATGGCAGAGACATGGGTTTGATCCCTGGGTCAGGAAGATCCCCTCGAGTAGGAAATGGCAACCCACTCTAGTGTTCTTGCCTGGAAAATTCCATGGACAGAGGAGCTTGTATGGCTGCAGTCCATGGAGTTGCAAAGAATCAGGCACATCTGAGCACGCATAAGCCCTGCTGCACATACAAAGGTCAGAAGTACCATCTGTACGTAAGCTCTGTAAGGACAGGAATTTTCTACTTCTTAGTCACTGCTCTCTCCCCAGTACCTAGAACAGACTCTCAATGAGTATATCTTAATTGAGCAAGTAGGACAAAATGAAAGGAATATCCCTGAGGGCAGAAATGAGAACATGGAGTGGTAGTTGCCTGTTGGTGGGGAGAGCAGGGGTGTCAGGATAGAGGAGGGCTGCGAAGGAGACAGAACATTGTTCTGTACTGTGTACAGCTTTTACACACGTGGACTGCCTTAACAGCAAATGTAAAGGGGTAAGACCAGGAAGACAGGACACCGTGGAGCTAAAAACAGACTGGAAAAAACGTGGAATCTGGATGAGCATCTCTTACCGTCCTCCATGACAGCAGAGGAAGAAAGCTAACTGGAGGATTAGCAGTCCACTCTCTTCACACAGCAGCCCTGTGGGGCTGATCTGCACTGGTTATAAAGATGGCAGCCTTGAGTGTTCTCTTACATAAGCAAATTAGGCTCCCATAAATAGCAAAGCCAAGTCCTTTGAACACTGAGGTGACAGCCCTTCATTTTGACAGCCAGCCCTTGACATCTTGTCAACCTCATGGGAAGTCATGGCTGCCTGTTCTCTGCTAAGCTGGTTATACTGACACCTTTGGAAACAGTAGGCACTCTTGGATAAAGAAAAGTTTTCTTTGTTTAATTTGGGCCAATTCCTATTACAATCAACATTTCTTCTATTTCTAGAAGAATATTCCCAAAAGTTTGATTTCAGGGCTCCCTCTGAAAGGTGGGCAGCATATGAAAGACAGAATTAATATCCTTTATCTTTGATGGAGAATTTAGTAGTTAATATTTTGACAGAGAAGTATAAATTTACATAAAGCATCTCATTTATATCTTATTTCAGCTTAGAAAGGTGAAAAATTCAAGAGATGGATGCAGGTGAGAGTTGTACAACAATGTGAATATCCTTAGTGCCACTGAACTGTGTGGTTAAACATGGTTAAAATAATATGTTTCATATCAAGTGACTTTTGCCATAATAATAAAAACATTGGCCTACAGAAAATGTCTCTCGGATACTTCATAAATTTTAACCTGAAAAAAAAAGTCAATGAAAACATCTTAAAAAGGGGGACAAACATGCATCTTTGAAGGTAAAAAAAAAAAGTCAATTATAAAAGAAGCAACTGACAAACAACTAATCTCAAAAATATACAAGCAACTTCTGCAGCTCAACTCCAGAAAAATAAACGACCCAATCAAAAAATGGGCCAAAGAACTAAATAGACATTTCTCCAAAGAAGACATACGGATGGCTAACAAACACATGAAAAGATGCTCAACATCACTCATTATTAGAGAAATGCAAATCAAAACCACAATGAGGTACCACTTCACACCAGTCAGAATGGCTGCGATCCAAAAATCTGCAAGCAATAAATGCTGGAGAGGGTGTGGAGAAAAGGGAACCCTCCTACACTGTTGGTGGGAATGCAAACTAGTACAGCCACTATGGAGAACAGTGTGGATATTCCTTAAAAAATTGCAAATAGAACTACCTTATGACCCAGCAATCCCACTTCTGGGCATACACACCGAGGAAACCAGAATTGAAAGAGACACATGTACCCCAATGTTCATTGCAGCACTGTTTATAATAGCCAGGACATGGAAACAACCTAGATGTCCATCAGCAGATGAATGGATAAGAAAGCTGTGGTACATATACACAATGGAGTATTACTCAGCCGTTAAAAAGAATTCATTTGAATCAGTTCTGTTGAGATGGATGAAACTGGAGCCGATTATACAGAGTGAAGTAAGCCAGAAAGAAAAACACCAATACAGTATACTAACACATATATATGGAATTTAGGAAGATGGCAATGACGACCCTGTATGCAAGACAGGGAAAGAGACACAGATGTGTATAACGGACTTTTGGACTCAGAGGGAGAGGGAGAGGGTGGGATGATTTGGGAGAATGCCATTCTAACATGTATACTATCATGTGAATTGAATCGCCAGTCTATGTCTGACGCAGGATGCAGCATGCTTGGGGCTGGTGCATGGGGATGACCCAGAAGGATGTTATGGGGAGGGAGGTGGGAGGGGGGTTCATGTTTGGGAATGCATGTAAGAATTAAAGATTTTAAAATTAAAAAAAATAAATAAATAAAATAAAATGTTAATACTCATAAAGAAAAAAAAATAAACAAATACTAATAGAAAAAAAAATAAAGAATAGGTAATGGAAAAAAAAAATAAAATACATCACTTGATGGATAGCCTGAAAACAAAAAAAAAAAATTAAAAAAAAAATAAAAATAACAGCTTTACGCAGAAGATGGGATCACCCCATTTTATAGAAATTGGGATTTAGAGAAGCAAGTGGGAAGCAAGGGTTCCAACCAGGCCAGCCTCTAAAACACACGTGTGTTCCCACCACTGCGTACCCACACCTGATAGTACCTGCAATTGACAGAGCAACTCTCAGAAACTATCCCATTTAATTCTCTCAACAATCCAAGAATTATTTTAAATTTCCATTTGCTTTGGACTGAACGTCTGTGTGTCCCCTGTAAATTCATATATTGAAGTCTAATCTCCAACGTGGTGGTATTCGAAGATAGGGCCTTTGGGATATATTTAGGTTGTGAGGGTTCAATATAAAAAAAAAAAAAACCCAATCAAAAAATAGACAGAAGACCTAAGTAGACATTTCTCCAAAGAAGACATACAGAATCTCCAAGTCACTAATCATTAGAGAAATGCAAATCAAAACCACAATCAATTATCACTTCACACTGGTCAGAATGACCATACCATTATATATATATATATAACTGAAAAAAAGAAAGTTTCTCTTTCATGTGTCTCCAAAGACCCCAGGTTCTTTTCCAAGAATTACACAAAGTCTTGTTAAAATCTGCAAGCTAAGTCACTTCATTCGTGTCTCGCTGTTTGCGACTCTTGGACCACAGCCTGCCAGGCTCCTCTGTGCATGGGATCATCCCAGCAAGAATGCTGGAGTAGGTTGCCATGCCCTCCTCTGGGGGATTTTCCCAACCCAGGGATTCAATCTGTATCTCTTATGTCTCCTGCATTGGCAGGTGGGTTCTTTAACACTAGTACCACCTGGGAAGCCCAACCTAGAAATGTTTAATTACCTGTGGCTTATACAAATTACTAAGATTTCAACTGAGTCAAGGCTTAAGATATTATTAAAATGATCTGTCAGGACAAACTATAAAACACAAAATTAGGTTGTGAGGGTAGAGCCCTCAGGAACAGGATTGCAGACTTCCTCTCTGCTCTCTGCCTGTGAAGACACAAGACGGCCACCTGCATCCCGGGAAGCAAGCTCTCACCAGACACCAAATCTGCCCATGCCTTGACCTTGGAATTCCCAGCTTCCAGAACTGTGAGAAATAAATGTCTGCTACTTAGGCTACCCAGTCTATGGTTATTTGTTACAGCAGCCCCAACTGACTAGAACACCATTTTACAGAGGGAAAAAATGGAGCTTAGAGAGGGGAATACAGAGGTGGTGTGGTATAAGACAGAGGGTGCTGGTCTGGGGAAAAAGACCTGGATCCTACTCCCAGCTGTGCCCTGTTGAACTTGGTGACCTTGGGCAAGGCATGCATCCTCTCTGGCCCTGTGTCCTCCTCTGCCAGGCAGGGCGATGGACTAGAAGCTCTAGCATCTGCAGCAGCTCAGATAGTCTTTGATCCCAGGAAACCTCTTGGTGTTCCTTGTGAAGAAACTAGAACTTGAGTTGCGAAGGGGGAGCCAACCAAAACTGACATACACAACTGGCTCTGGTGGGATGTTGGCATTTGTTCCTATGCTGCAGTTCACACTTCTAAGTTTCTACAGTTGCAATGTCTTAATCATAACGACACTGCTTCTAGACTGCCATTAGTATTCCCATCAGAATTGGAAATGCCAAATTGTTAACAGCACCCTGGGGGCTTTGAATCACATGCTATCATCACTTTAGATAATTTTTTATCATATTTATTAAAATATCAACCTTTTTTTTTCCCCCTAGTTAGAAACAGGGAAGTCTATGCCAATGTTTATATAAGGGCAGGAAAAAAAATTCTGTCCACCTGAAAGAAGACAGCCCACAGCTCCACTGAGAGGATAAAAACATCTGGAAAACCCACCTCTGCCTGTCTGCCTGAGGCTTCCCTTTGCTAGTGGGTATTGCCAGCAGCAGTGGCAGGTCAGTGCTCAGTTAAAGCAGCAGGTAGAACCAGTGCAAGCAGAGGCCCAGGGCCCCTATCTGTGGTTCAAAAATGGAAGCTATGGTGTCTTGCCTGGTAAGGAAGTGGATAGGACAGAAAGGGAACGGGCAGCCTGGGTTTGAATCTGGGCTCCATCGCTTGTGGCTCTGTGAGCCTGGAACAGTTACTTTAACCCTCTGAGCTTTAGCTTGCTCATCTGTAACTTCTCATTTAGCATTTCTGGCTGAGAATCAGTGCAATGATGGAACAGGCTTAAGATGCAGAGAAAAGCAATGGTGGAACAGACCTAAGATGTAGAGAAGACAATGACAGCCAGGTAGGCAGTTTCACTATTCCCATTTAGTAGATGAGGAAATGGGGGCACAGCAACAGTAAATAATTTACCAGAATTTGAATCTGTGTCATCTGTTCCTAGAGCCGACAGTTAGCCATTATACTTGGCCATATGTCTAAATTCAAAAAGTTCTCATTCGTAGCTACATAGCTCCACTGACATGTCACCTCCTGGGAATGCTGCTGTGTCCTAAGGTTTTTTTCACAGAATACCTTTCATCACTTTGGTAAGGTTGTCCTGGTGCAAGATTTGGTCTTCAGCATTGTAAGTCCAGAAACGAACTTGTATCAGTGCAATAAAGATGGGACAGTAATTTATGAGTAATAACAACTGGAGGACACAGAACTCTTAGCCCTTATGCCCAACCCACAGTCACATTAGTCAGAAGCCAGGTCAGAATCAAGAGTCGAGTTTGAAAAACAGGGACTCAGACGAGGATAGCTGCAGGCCTCATGTCTGACAGCTGTCAGCTAGAGAATCCAGCCATTGAAAGCCTGCCTCCTCCACCTCCTGTCCTTGGGAAGGTACCCCCAGGCTTCCTCTTCCAAAGTCAGCGCTAGGACATTCTCACCTACTCACCCAACGTTGTCCCTGAGACTCGACTTTTCTTGGATTCCATGGCTCACCAAACCCGCCCTGTTTATTAACTCATCCTTGCTCATAAAGGGGCTTCCCAGGTGACACTAGTGGTAAAGAACCTGCCTGCCAATGCAGGAGACATAAGAAATGCGGGTTGGATCCCTGGGTTGGGAAAATCCCCTGGAGGAGAGCATGGCAACCCACTCCAGTATTCTTCCCTGGAGAATCCCATGGACAGAGGAGCCTGAGGGGCTACAGCCCTTAGGGTTGCAAAGAGTAGGACACGCTAAGTGAAGCAACTTAGCATGCACACCTGCAATTAAAATTTCCATTAGGATACAATAAAACTCGGAGGGTGAGGAGGCTTTCTGTTGTCCAAAGATGGCTTTGAACATCCTGCTGTTATTCTTAGTAAATTATGCCTAAGTTTAGGTCTTCAGGAGAAATCTTTCTTCCTAGCCCAGCAGTATGGGCAATGTACACAAAACACCTGACACATAGTAGGTGCACAGTAAATGTCCATGTTACAACAGACATCCACCCTGGTGATACATGGATGAGAGACAGCCTCCGACCTCAAGGAGTTCATGGTCTAAGGAGGAGAGAAATGTGGAGAGACAGCTGTGACTGAGGATACAGAGGACTGGGGTACTGGTGAGGGTGGAGAGTGGCAGGAGCTCAGATGAGAGCGTGTAGCCAGATGGGAAGAGGTGATGTCAGCAGAGGAGACGCTCCCTGCCCTCCCCCAGCTCGTTCCCACACCCTTACCCCTACCCCAGGAAACATCTGAGCTGATAGCCAGGATGAGGAGGAGACTTACCTGGGAAAGGTAGGGAGGATGATTCCTGGCGGGAAACAGCAGGCTGCCTTTGAAGGATTATCAGTGATTTACCGATTCACTGTGAGTGCTGTGGGTTGGAGGTGGGGGTGAGGGAGCCTGGGAGAGTGGAAAGAGATGAGGCCTGTGAACCCCTCTGTGGGCCTGCGGTTTTCCCAAGCCCCTTTCTCCGCGTGGCTGGGTGGCCCTGCACAGTCACTGCACAACAGCACCCCAGGCCAGTGGCACAGGGTGCTACCTCGTGGGGGATGTGGGCCAAGGCCTGGGAAGTCTGGATTTAGCTCAGTTCAGTCGCTCAATTGTGTCCAGCTCTTTGCAACCCCATGAATTGCAGCATGCCAGGCCTCCCTGTCCATCACCAACTCCCGGAGTTCACTCAGACTCATGTCCATTGAGTCGGTGATGCCATCCAGCCATCTCATCCTCTGTCGTCCCCTTCTCCTCCTGCCCCCAACTTTTCCCAGCATCAGAGTCCTTTTCAGTGAGTCAACTCTTTGCATGAGGTAGCCAAAGTACTGGAGTTTCAGCTTCAGCATCATTCCCTCCAAAGAAATCCCAGGGCTGATCTCTTTCAGAATGAACTGGTTGAATCTCCTTGCAGTCCAAGGGACTCTCAAGAGTCTTCTCCAACACCACAGTTCAAAAGCACCAATTCTTCGGCGCTCAGCCTTCTTCACAGTCCAACTCTCACATCCATACATGACCACTGGAAAAACCATAGCCTTGACTAGACGGACCTTTGTTGGCCAAGAAATGTCTCTGCTTTTGAATATGCTGTCTAGGGCTGGTCATAACTTTCCTCCCAAGGAGTAAGTGTCTTTTAATTTCATGGCTGCAATCACCATCTGCAGTGATTTTGGAACCCCAAAAAATAAAGTCTGACACTGTTTCCCCATCTATTTCCCATGAAGCGATGGGACCTGATGCCATGATCTTCGTTTTCTGAATGTTGAACTTTAAGCCAACTTTTTCATCCTCCTCTTTCACTTTCATCAAGAGGCTTTTTAGTTCCTCTTCACTTTCTGCCATACGGGTGGTGTCATCTGCATATCTGAGGTTATTCATATTCCTCTTGGCAATCTTGATTCCAGCTTGTGCTTCTTCCAGCCCAGTGTTTCTCATGATGTACTCTGCATATGAGTTAAATAAGCAGAGTGACAATATACAGCCTTGACATACTCCTTTTCCTATTTGGAACCAATCTGTTGTTCCATGTCCAGTTCTAACTGTTGCTTCCTGACCTGCATATAGGTTTCTCAAGAGGCAGGTCAGGTGGTCTGGTATTCCCATCTCTTTCAGAATTTTCCGCAGTTTATTGGGATCCACACAAAGGCTTTGGCATAGTCAATAAAGCTGAAATAGATGTTTTTCTGGAACTCTCTTGCTTTTTCCATAATCCAGAAGATGTTGGCAATTTGATCTTTGGTTCCTCTGCCTTTTTCTAAAACCAGCTTGAACATCTAGAAGTTAATGGTTCACGTATTGCTGAAGCTTGGCTTGGAGAATTTTGAGCATTACTTTACTAGCATGTGAGGTGAGTGCAACTGTGTGGTAGTTTGAGCATTCTTTGGCATTGCCTTTCTTTGGGATTAGAATGAAAACTGACCTTTTCCAATCCTGTGGCCACTGCTGAGTTTTCCAAATTTGCTGGCATATTGAGTGTAGCACTTTCTCAGCATCGTTCAGGATTTGAAATAGCTCCACTGGAATTCCATTACCTCCACTAACTTTGTTCATAGTGATGCTTTCTAAGGCCCACTTGACTTCACATTCCAGGATGTCTGGCTCTAGGTGAGTGATCACACCATTGTGACTATCTTGGTCATGAAGATCTTTTTTGTACAGTTCTTCTGTGTATTCTTGTCACCTCTTCTTAATATCTTCTGCTTCTGTTAGGTCCATACCATTTCTGTCCTTTATTGAGCCCATCTTTGCATGAAATGTTCCCTTGGTATCTCTAATTTTCTTGAAGAGATCTCTAGTCTTTCCCATTCTGTTATTTTTCTCTATTTCTTTGCATTGATTTGGTTCAGAACACTCCAAACCTGAGAAATTCACTAGAAGGGTTTAAATCAAGGAAGTGACACAATCACAACTGTGGTTTTGAAAGAACACTCTGAACACAAGAAGGCTGATGGATGGGCGAGGAGTGAGAGAAGCCTGGAGGCCTGGGGTGGGGAGAGGGGAGATTGAGCAGAGGCACAAGAGTGGGTGCCTGGGGGGCGGGGGGGCAGGGTCAGAGAGGGAGCCTTGGAGGAATCCACAGAAGGTAGGATTTTGTGATCGAGTAGAAGTGGGAGGAGACAAGGACACGATGAAAGCTGGAGCCTGTGGCTCAGGAAACTTAGATACGGGAGTCTTTATGAGGAGAGAGAGGAAGGTGGATCCACCCTTGACCAGAACAAAATGTCAGGGACCCCTGATGTTTTGGAGACAGGAAGAATCCTGTGGGGAGCAGGGAAGGGGCTGAGTAAGCCTGGTCCTGCGGTCTTTCTTGTTCCCACCGAGTAGGAGGTGGAGGTATCTGGAGAGACCGGGTGTGTGGGGAGCCTGGAGGGTGGTGAGGAGGAAACAGCTGCTGTGGGGGGTGAGCGAGGCAGTCGATCAGGACGCCGGGGAGGACTGCCAAGCACGGGTTGTTTTCTCTTGGCCGGACAGCTGCCGTCAGTCAGGGGACCAGATGGAACAATGAGGTAAGATCCTCCAGGCACAGGAGCTATGCTCTGGAGGCAGAGCAGGTGCTTTTAGACATGGAATTGTGTCCTCTGTGCCACTAGAGGGCCACCAGTGCAGAGACAACATTTGCTGATGAGGAGGCCCCAGGCCAGCCTCCCCAGCTACCAATGGGAGCAGGCCTAGAGCAAGGGTGAAAACAGAGGCCCATACATCCAGATGGCTAAAATTGGAGACACTGCACAAAGCTACTCCCTCAATGGGCCTGGGACCTCGCAACCTATTCCCCAGCACCACCCTTGCCCCCCAGAGACTAAAAGCGGTGAGCTCTCCCCTGGGTCAGCCTGGCCACCTGTGAACCTGTGAGCCAGGATAGGGCATTAGCTGGACCTGGGCCCAGGACTACCAGTTGGCGACTAGACCCTCAGAACCGATAGGGACAGACCTAATCAAGGTCGCCAGGGAGTTGAGATAAACAGGTTCCTCTCTCTGAGTCTGAGTGTCATTTTGCCAAACCAGGAATTCCAGGCAATTCTAAGTACCTCCCTAAACCACATCACCCAAGTACAGAGAAGAGAAAGAGTTATCTTATAGAAAATGCTTTGGCTAAATGCCTTCTTTGTGTGATAGGAAGTGACTGTCAACAAGGCAGGCCTTCTGGAAGCAACCCAATTTCCTTCAGCTGGTAAGTGATAAAGCAAAATGTGGTATATCCATACAGTAGAACACCACTCAGTAACTTAAAAAAATAGACTACTAATATGCAACAAGTCAGATATATCTCAAAAGCATCATGTTAAGAGAAGAATCCAGGCACGGAAGGCTCCAGGCTGCATGATCCACCTTCATGGCGTTCTAGAAGGGGGGCTATGGGGAGACAAGACAGAGCAGTGGTTCCAGAGAAAGAAGGGTGGAAAGGATTGGCTGCAAGAGGGTAGAGGGGAATTTAACTGGGTGATAAAAGTGGTCTAGACCTTGATCGTGCAGGTGGTTACACAACTGTAGACACTTATCAAAACTCATCAAGGCAAATACTTTAAAGGGTGAATTTAATGAAGCATGTTGTTTCTAAGTCCTGTCTGACTCTGTGCTCTCTGTGACTCCATGGAATGCAGCGTGCCAGGCTACCCTGTCACTATCTCCTGGAGTTTGCTCAAATTCACGTCCTTTGCATCAGTGATGCTATGTAACCATCTCTCCAGGCAAGAATACTGGAGTGGGTAACCATTCCTTTCTCCAGGGGGTCTTCTTGACTCAGGGATCAAATCTGCATCTTCCACATTGCAGGCAGATTCTTTACCATCTGAGCCACCAGGAAGCTAATGAAGCTACCCTTCCCAAACAAGTAAATAAAAACCTGAATCAGACCCCGTTTCTCTGGCTTCCCAGGACAGAGACTGTGATTTTCTCCCTCTTCCCTGGTCTAGTGGATCCATTTCAGCCTAAGTGACCCTCTCCTGGATAATTACCGTTATCGAATTGGTTACCAAACCAGAGAAAGACAGACAGAGACAGAGATTTAGACAGAAATGCAGAAAACACTTTGTATTTTGGGGTTTGTGATATGTAGGATCCTTCTGAGGCTTCCCAGGTAGAACTAGTGGTAAAGAACCCTCCTGGCAATGCAGGAGACATAAGAGATGCTGGTTCGATCCCTGGGTCAGGAAGATTCCTTGGAGAAGGGCACAGCAACCCACTCCACTATTTTTGCCTGGAGAAGTCCATGGACAGAGGAACCTGGTGGGCTACAGTCCATGGGGTCACACAGGATCGGACACAGCTGAAATGACTTAGCACACACAGGATACTCTAAAGTGTGGGCCCCAAGGCAGAGAAAGGGTCCTCTTTTCAGGGTGTGAGGACAGGAAGAGACTGTCACAGACTCAGAGCATCTCCTTTGATAAGTCTGGGTACCTCAGCTTTATCTACCACGTGATAGATTCTCACTCAATACACAACTCTTTGATAGTAAGCCTTCCATGCGCATTGCATTTTGCTGAAATTTTCAATGTAAACTTTTAAAAGACTCCTGTAAGTAGCCACTTTAAAGTTAATATTCTCCCCCTAATTTACTTGTTTTGTACATTTGAAACTTTTCATGAACTGGGTTTGCTTAAAAGGATAAGCCTGAAGGATAACCCATCAAACCTCCACTTGGCTTGACAGATCTGTCAGATTGTCCTGTTGTGGCAGGGCCCAATCAGAAACCAGAAAAATGAAAGGCAGAAAGGAAGAAGATAACACAAAACACGGCCTAAACAGAAAGCATCTCTACGTGTCTTTCTGATGCATGCTTCCTGACACTCACATGTCCCTCCCCAGCCCAGCAGTCCTATGCTCACCTGGATTTCACTCAGTCACAGAAGCCACCTACTCAGAAAGTATGCGTCCTTCTTAAGATGATCTTTACAAAGTTGTCATATGGGAGAGACTTTTGGCATGAGCACCTGTTATACCAAAGGGCTGCTGCTGACCATGGGGACCCAAGAGGTCTATAATGACCCCTACAGTCACATAGTCCTTCAGTGACTCAGTGTATTCACAAGTAAAGTGGGAATAAAATATTGTCTTTTTTTCTCATAACCATGATGAGGGGTACATATGGAGTTGCATATGAAAGGGCCCTATCAACTCTGGAACAGCACCTATATAGCACCTGTATGACTCTGAGCCTGAGACACAGCCAGCTTCCTCTCCACGGCAAAGACCCCTGGGTTTTAGAGGAGGCCTCCAAAGATTGTTAGTGGTTGAGATGCTTTTGTTTCTAGTTTATAACCAACCTGCAGAAAGCCCCCTGCCCCTCCCCGGCTCACCGGAACACATGGTCTAAAGATTTCTCTTGGTGTCCTGAGTGCTGGACCCTGCAGAACTAGTCAGGGTCATCAAGTTCCCCATGAGCTCCACGCAGCACGCGGTGTGTGCTGAGAAGCGCGGAGGTCAGCACCCCAGACAGACCCCCATTGTCCGGGCCCACGGGTCAGCGCGCGGGCTAATGTGGCCTGTTCAGGGAGGTGGGGCGTGAACAATGGGAACAAATCTCTGCCCAGTGTCCTCCCAGGGGACAAAGTGCTGGCAGGCTTTCCTTTGGAGCTCATCAATTCCAGAACCATTCAACCAGGTTGCTGAGCCCCGGAGGCTGCTGACTCACAAAGGGCCACCGGGGTACTGGGGAAACAGGAAGCCATTTCACCAAAGAGAAAGCAAATGAGATGGTTTACAGAGGTAAGAGAAAACCAAGGGGGCATCCCAAGGCCTGGAAGAAATAGATCACCTTCCCCTTTCTGTGCAAGCAGCTGCTCCCCTCAAGGGCAGGAGTTCTCTGCTCCCCTGCAATCCTCCCCAGCCTCCATAAACCACCCCCTTCCTTCCTCCTCCATACCTGTTCACCAGACACCGTCTCCCAGACACTCACGGATCATTAAAGTGGGGAGGGACTGAAGAGACCACCAGCCCACGGGCTCCAAGCTTTTCAGCACCAAGCACTCCTCTCACGTCTGCTCCTGCAGGGATTCCCTCTTTGGGAGGATTTTAGAATAACTGCCCTTACCGAGTACCTGCTCCTTTGGATCATTCACTGAATTAAGAATTTCCCTTTATTATCACTTCTAGTGCCAGCAAAACCCCTGGGAAGTGGGTGTAATTATCTTTATTTTACATACAAGAAAACAGAGACTAAGAGATTTGTTTTTGCCTGAAATCCTATAGCTAGGAAGTAGGAGAGTTTTGAACCAAGGTCTGTGTGGCTTCAAGTCCCCGTAGGCTTCCAGCATTTAAGAAGAAACAGCTTAGGCTCCCTGACCTATTTGCCCTGCTGGGTGTATACTCAGGCAAAATGAAACCATGTGTCCACATAAAAATTTGTGCAGGAACGTTTATAGCAACTCGATTCAAATGTTCATCGGCTGGTGAATGGATCAACAAAGTGTGGGATATCCACACGATGGAATATTATCTGGTCATAAAAAGAATGAAGGAGATTGGTGATTGCCAGGGCTGAAGGCTGGGGGTGGGGGTGGGCAATGGCAGTGATCCCCAAAGAGTGCAGGTTTCTTTCTGAGGTGACAAAAATGCTGTAAATTGACTGTGGAGATGGTTGCTTATGGCTGCGAATACACTAAAAATCACTGAGTTGTACATTTTCAACAGATGAATTGTATGGTGTGGATTATATCTCTATAAAGCTATTTAAAAAGAAATAGCTCATGTTATGACCGGAAGGTACCCTGGTTCTATGTTGTGAAGGTTGAGAGGCAGAAGTTGCATGGTGCAGAGGAAAGAACCAGAACTTGCGAACTGGTAACCTTGGACAAGTTGTTCATCCTCCCTGAGCCCGAGTTCCTTGTCTGTAAACTGGGATTAAAAAGCCTCTCTCTCCCTTGTTATAGTGTACGCAAGACCCCCAGCCCCTCCGGGCACACAGTTCTCTGATTTTGAAGTTTGAGGCTTGAGTGAAAGAGGCAGAGGGAGGAGGTGCCCGTGGACACAGTGGCTTCCCCTGCATAGAGGGATCCTTCTCTCCGGATACTAAGGGCAAGTCAGGCAAAGGGCTGGAAAGAAAGCTTGGTGATTCACTGTTCTCTGTTGCCTAAGAGACCCCAAACAAGACAGACTGAGGAGAAAGTGAGAAAACAGAGTATGTGTGTGTGAGCTCTCTGGACGACCCTGCTGGCCAGGGGACTGGTGGGACTCAGAACCAGGTGGGAGGCGGGTGTGAGAACTAAGGGACAGCCAGACTCCTGTGGTGGGTGGCTGCTTTTCAAGGCAACAGGGTGGGTTGGATGATTCTGATATGTTTCTTCCCAACTAGGAAGCATCTGCCAAAATGCCGAGATGCTTTTCTGAAAACAACTGGGGTATTAGAGTTATGAAAAAGCTACACAAGTAAAATAACAAAACCCAGAAAACAGAGAAACTTGACAACAGAGGTCTAATACTTAATGTCTTGGGGAAAGGTACCAGGTCAAGCACCAAGGTGGGAAAGGTACTCGATCTTCGTCATTCACAGATTCCGTACTCGTGAATTTGCCCGCTCACTTCAGCGCATGTGTAATTCCCAAATCACGGCTCATGGTGCTTTTGAGGTCATTCTCAGACACAGCAGTGAAAAATTTGTCACCCAGCGTGCACATTCTCAGTTGAGGTGGAATAAACGCTCTGCCTTCTTGTTTCAGCTCTTGTACTGTAAACAGAAGTTCTTTTTGCAGTGTTTCTATGTTTTTTGCATTATTTCCTTCTTGGTTCATGATTTTGCTATATATAACCACCCCAAAGGCAGTGCTAAGGTCCTGTCCAGTGTTCCCTAGCATAAGAAAGCTGTGATGTGCCTTACAGAGAAAATAACGAATCAATAATATATATTACAAGAAGCACATATTTTAAAAGGTTATATATTGATTAGTTGACAAGAATGTTGTGACCAGAGGCTCACAGGAACCCAATCCTGTATTTCCTTTAGGAAAAAGTAGTTCAGTGTTTGCTATTCCGGGTTCACACTCTTTATAGAATAGAGCTACTATAAATAACGGATGCTACGTATTTTTCACATATTATCTCATTTTAATGCCCACAAACTCTTATATCTTACAAATAAGGAAATTGAGGTTATGCATATTAGACTGTGTGACTTACAGTTAACACTTGCCAGTGGAAGGATTGGAATCCGTTTCTGACTCTTCCGCGAGGAAAGGCATTTTCAGTGAGGAATGTTCAGGACGGAAGCAGAGCTGAAATAGTCTAAGAATGCTTGTGTCCAGTTTTCTTGAAATCCCCCATTTCAGAGCAGCAAAATAATAAAAGGTAGAGGGAGATAATAATTCTAAATGTCGGTGCTCTTCTGGGTGTGCTTGAACTGGGTGGTGGGGGGGTGCGTTGGGGGGAAAGGGAGACATTAGCTTCCCACTCTAATGCCAAAATATTGTGCCAGAACTGAGATTGATTGATAAGAACGTAAAGTGTTCTTGACCTCTAATATCAATTGCTAGTAAAATTCCTTTTAAGTGCAAGTTGATTGATGTCTCTACAGCTGGGGAGAATGGTTGCAATTGCTTTCTGGATTAGGGAATGAACCAAAAGGCATCTAACATCTAGAAATGATAATTCAGTTTCATCTGTCAAAAGCCATCTTCTTCTCTGAGGCTGTGGTTAGTCATCCTGACACTTGTTTTCCTATCTTGCTGCCAGAGCTGCTTTTCTGGCTGTTTTGAACAGACTGCGGCCGACTCACCATGGAATGGAACGTGGCAGCAGTTGATATGAGAGGAGAGACTGGCCCTAACTCACTGTTACCACCGCTCCAGTTTCCTGGGCAGAAAAGGAGGAGCGGTATCTCTGAACCACTTCCTGAAAGTATGCCTCTAAAAATGAGTGTCAGCGGTCCTTAGCCATCAGCTAGTCCTCAGCCTCCAGAGAATGTTGATGTTTGACAGGACCTGAGCAAGTCTTTGGTTCAGCTAGCTGGTTTTGGAGATCAGAAAAGTTAGCTTCAGGTAGGGAGGCCCAGAGCTCTCTGTAGCTCAGTGCTCATCCTCCCATTCCTTTACCCCAGTTTATCATAACCCCTCACTCAAAACAGACAAAATTACAAAGGGCAAGGGAAGTTAACAAAATGAATACTGTTTGAGAGAATTACCACACAGGGCTTCCCAAGTGGCTCAGTGATAAAGAACCTGCCGGCCAATGCAGGAGACAAAGGAGATGCAGGTTTGATTCCTGGGTCAGGAATATCCCCTGGAGGAGGAAACAGCAGCCCACTCCAGCATTCTTGCATAGACAAGAGGAGTCTGGTGGGCTATTGTCCATAGGGCTGCAAAGAGTTGGACGCGACTGAGTGACTCACACACACACACACACACACAGACGCACGTGTGCAGGCGCACACAGTTCTTTTTTTTTCAAGTAACAGCACTGTTTTCACTGCCTATTTTTGATAGGTGTGCTGGTTCAAGCAAAACGTTGGGAGGCCCTGTCCTTCCTAGCTTTTCAGTTTCTTGTGGTCTTACATTACACACAGAGATCCCCAGCCAATGTGTTGAAAGAGTTAGAAATAAAAAGGACAAGGGCTTTGGAAATATAAATGTCCTGTACCAAATCCAGGTTCCTCCATTCACCAGATGGTAAATTTGGGCAACTTTTGAACTTCCCTAGGCCTCAATTTATTTGTGAAATGCAAACAGACACTGCCTCCTACCCCCTCACTTATAGGGCTATTGTGAAGAGAAATGGGAACATGAAGGCACACAAGAAACGGCAGCTCTGATGACTGTACCTTAAGCAACAAGGGCCACCATGTGGCAGTATGATTTTCTATCCTTTTAATGCAATCCTGTTTTGTTTGGCACAAAGATACAGAAGGGTAACCTGAAGGGTGAGTTGCTTTATGTAACTGCGTGCTGTGGCGGGCACTACTTGACTGGTCCCTGTTTAAGGTGTTTAAGGAGAGGCGTCACAGTAAACAGTGGAATGCATGCCAATTGTTTTATTTATAAGGCTTGTTTGGATGACAAGGCCAGCCAGCGTTTGTGTGCGTCTGTGTCATCACTCCACAATGCGGCGGAAAGACTGGACAGCTGGGGAAGCTGCACCCCAGTCGACGGGCTTCCGGTACTCCTTCCTGTCCAGCAGGTACTGCCTGCCGCGGTAGTTGGGCAGCTCGTAGAAGATCCAGGCGCCCTCCAGCACCTTGCAGGAGTGGACCTCCCGCATGTGGAACTGCTCCATGATGGAAGGGCAGTCTTCCGTGGCCTCATACATCTGACCATTAAAGTCCCCTTTCTCAAAGATCTGAATCTTATACTGGCCTCCACTAGACTGAAAAAAAACAAACAAACAGAAAACAAGGGGAAAAGAACAGCAACTGTTACGGGAATGAACAGCAGGCTAGGAACTCAGAGAAGAGGGCAGTTCAGGACCCACCATCTTGAAAGCGAGATGATCTAAACTCCCATCCCTACTGTGTACTGACTAAAACAGCTGATGTTCAATAAGGAAAACTTTATTCCTTAAAATACATAAGGGGTAAAGAAAGTGGAAAAAAGCGTATAGTCTTATGATGAACTGATCTAACATTTGACTGAAGCCTCAGCAGCCAACAAGAGATAACCAACCATTAAGAAGTAGGCAAATCTTAAGAAAACTCCTCTGCATAAAAGCCTGAAGGAGTGGAAGGGGAAGGAGAGGGAGTCCACCACCTCCAGACTCACCAAGTGAACAGCCCTGCAGGAGCTGAGGCGGTCGTTGAGGCCCATCCAGTGCTGGTACTCGGGATACTCGCCCCGGGGTAGGATGTACATGTACCCAGCAAAATTGGGCCTTTCATACACAGCCCAGGTGCCTCCTTCCACTCTGATGGAGTTGCAGCGGCTCAGGTACATGTGGAAGTCCGTACAGTCACAGTCGCTGTCATAGTGGCGGCCTTGAAAGTTTTTGTCTTCAAAGAAAGTAATCTGGAGTACGGGGCAAACAAAGAAAGGACTGAGGGGTGAGGTGGCTACGCTTACAGAAGAGTGAGAATTAGGGCATCTTTCCCACTCTAAGAATTCCTTTTTCCTCCATTTTGAGGAGAGAAGTATATAGTTCTACTGTACCTCACATTTGCCTTCTGGCAGACAACTTTAGTTGTCAGCAACAGGAATGAGGACTTTATGAGGGCTCTACTATAAGCCATCATTTTCAGACTCAGGTTCATGGCTTCCTCCTCACTCTACTTACCACATTCTGTAATACGTTTTTCACTTTTTTATCTCTCTCTCCCACCGAGACTTCTTTCAAGGGCAAGGATCAAGCCTTATTTAAGCTATGGATTCCTATGCCCAGAACTGGACAAAACCCTCAACAAAGGCTGGAAGATGAGTGAGTGAAGTCGCTGTCGTGTCTGACTCTTTGCGACCCCATGGACTATAGTCTACCAGGCTCCTCTGTCCATGGGATTTTCCAGGCTAGAGTACTGGAGTGGGTTGCCATTTCCTTCTCCAGGAGATATTCCCGAACCAGGAATCGAACCCAGGTCTCCCACATGGTAGGCAGAAGCTTTAAGGTCTGAGCCACCAAGATGAGTGAGTTCCAAATACAGAAATTCATTTTAGATGATAAGGAAGAAATATAAAAAGAAAAACAAAACATAAACTTTAGCTTAAGAACTTTAGATAATATAGAATATGAAGATATAAATTCTGTACTATTATTTTGTTGCCAATAGAATCATTGCAAAGTAACAAAATGACAAGGCAAGAATGTTCTTTGCTTCAAGCTCTTATTAAGTTGCACCACAATCCTCAGGGTAATCCTCCAAGGCCTGTGACAGCACTGGGAAATATGCAGCCCTGGGAAACAGGGAAATACTACGCCTGGCTGGAGAGCTGCAGCTCTACAATCAGCCCTGCTATTTTAATCAAGCCATCGCTCCAGGCTGCAGCTTCTCATTGGTCAAATAAAAGGATTGGACTGGAGTTGAAGTCCTGCCTGTAAAATAACACTTCTCTCTTTGCACGAGGCAGCCGAGTTCCCAGGAAGTCCCAGGGCTTCATGACGCAGTTTCTGAAAACCACTAGACCAAATGGACCACAGAGTTTGTCCCTTCTTCTATGATTCCACACCCATGATCATTGCCAGGTTATAATTCCAACTGAAATCACAGGTGTCATTCCCTGATGCTGTGCCGCCACCTGGTGGCTAACGTGCTTTATCAGTTTGGAAGGAGGAAAAACCAGGTCAGCCATTTTAGACGACAGCGGCAGAGCCAGTTACGATCTGGAGAGGACTTTTGAAGAGAGGATCTCTGGGGTGAGGGTTGAAGGATAAGGAGGGGTTTTCTAGAGGCAAAGGGAAAAGGACAGCTTGTTTAAAGAAATAAAGGAGTGAAAGAACATGGCCCACCATAGAGTAGGGACAAGTAGTTCACTAAGCCTGGTGCAGACTGAGCGCGTGGTGAAGAGTTAGGAAACAAAGCTAGCAGTGACCCAGAAGCCATGCTAGAACAATGTAGCGGCTTGTGCCTAGACAGAGCTGACTGCTATGGTGGCGTTGAGAGCTGCTGAGGACCAGCCAAAGGCAAGAGCAACACGAACAGCACTGAGGATGAGGATCTGGTGACTAGTCAGATGCAGGGAGTGAAGGAGAGGGAGAAACCAAGAATGACTTGCACCTGAGCATATCACCTCATTCTTTTCTACCCCAGGTGAGTCTTTCTAGATGGTAACCAACTAATAGTTTCTTCCTTCCACTGTAAACTTTCCCCTCCCGGCCCCTTCTGTTTCTCTCTTCTCTTTCCTGTTCCCTAAAAGCTTCCTTACCCTTCCCACCCCTAAATCATATACTCCACCCCCTTTTGCCCCTTCCCACATTCATCTCTTCCTGCTCCCTTTTCCATTTTAGCATAAGACAGGTTTAGAGATATGTGGTACCTGTTTACAGATGAGAAAACAAAATTGCACCACCACTAGTTAAATCTAGGTAACACTGTCCACTGGAGATGTTCTGAGGGTCTGATGGCACAGTGCCAGTAAAGCAATTTTAATAGCTGCCTCGTGACTGCCAATAAACTTTTTCTACATCGGTGACAGACAAAGAAGTTAAATGACTTGCCTAAGGTCACTAGCTAGTTACAACTTGGTTGTGGACAGCAGTGCAAACTTCTGGCCGGTAGTCAGTGGTCACTTCATCTCCCTCTGTTGTCTTCCTACCTGCCCAGCTAGCTCTGTTCAACATATGCCACTTACTCTTGGAAATGGAGCGAGACTGATCCTTCTGACAGGATTTTCCCAAAATCGGTGGTGAGATCTTTAGGAAAATCAAGGTAACCTCTGTAAGAATGGATAGATTTTAAACTCCTTCATTCAACTGACCTTTGGTTTTTGGCCAACTATTCACCAAGTAAGATGTTCTACAAGGGATATGCCATGGGAAATTAATATCTTTCTTCCTTCATTGTTTCTCATACTTACTACCTTCTGCACGTTTACCTGACTGACTTCAGTATACGAACAGTAGAAATCTGTATAATTTTTTGCTTGCTGTTCACCTTCCCAGCAGACCAGCCAACCACCCCAAGGTTGAAACAAAGCACTAGCATTGCCATAGTACCATTACTGAGCTCCAGGGCCAAGCTGTTCTTTTAGTTGGAGACCTTCCAAATCTTAGGACCCAGGTGCACCTCTACTCAATTTCAGTTTGTAGAAGGACCATGAAATCCACCTTATAGTCAGCTGAGAGGCTGGACAAACAAAGATGTTGAGAAGGCTAAGAAATGTGCAGATTTTCCTAAAAGTTATTACAAAATCCCTCCAATTGTCAATTAAAAAAGCCTACTAATCCAATACAGAAGAGGGGAAAATTTCTTGAGTATTCTACAGATAACAAAAACAGAAAAATTGCTTTTGCCTAGCCCATAACTCCTCTGATTAAACTGCTAGCAAGATAGTGAGAAAGGAAGAAGCAATAAGAGTAAGAGATGAATTACTATCTCCTTTGATCTAGCAAGTAAGTTTTAACTAAGTGAATAAACCAGCTACAAGGAATAAGAGCACTCCCACGCTGGAAATCACTGAAAGTGGGAGTTACTCTATAACAGTCTTCCTTCCATGCATGTGGATAGCCCTCTGAAGATTTCAGATTCTCTTTAGTGGATTTTCATGGCATATTTTTCAAAAATCTCAGAGCGCTAAAGACATTGTCTCACTTTTCTCCCCAAACCTTCTGGATGCAAATATGATTATTAGTTCTATTTTCCAAATTGGGGAAAAAAAAAATCAGGCACTAACCAATTATGGAAAAAGTTAACAGGTGTCTCCT
Source organism: Ovis canadensis (assembly GCF_042477335.2). NCBI lineage: Eukaryota > Metazoa > Chordata > Mammalia > Artiodactyla > Bovidae > Ovis > Ovis canadensis. The sequence goes on along the minus strand of NC_091245.1, from coordinate 203,873,933 downwards.
GAAAAAATACAATGGGAAGTGCCTGACATGGCCTATGTAGCTTTCATGCCAAGGTGGTAGTCTAAATCTAAACATGAGAAAACAATTAGAAAAATTCAGATTTCAGTACTTTTTATAAGGCATCTGGGTTTGGAGTTTGAAAAATGTCAAAATCTCAAAGGACAACAATAAAAATAGGGGGGACTATATTAAAGAGGCTAAAAAATGTTACAGAAACTTGACAACCAAATGAAATGCATGTTCCTTGACTGGATCCCACATCAGCCAGCCATGAAGCATTTTTGCAGGGAGCACTTGGAGAAAATGTGAATATAGTCTGAATATTAGGTATTATGTTTTGCTAAGGATATCCTGTTTATACAGGGAATGCCCTTATTTTTAGGATATGCCTAAACACTTAAGGCAAAGTATAATGAAGTCTGCTATTTATTTTCAAATGGTTTAGTAAAAAGAGAGACACAGAGAGAAACTAGATATGGCAAAATGTAAACAATTGGAAATTTAAGTAAAGGACAAACACGTATTCTTTAACCATTTCTTTCTTATTAAGATTCAATGGGCTTGAACATTTTCAAAGTAAAACATTGGAGGGAAAACCAGGTACCAGAGGCTTTGCTTTAGACCTATAGTCAGTGAAGAATTAAAAAGAGAAGGAAGATATATTCCCTCATTCCCAAAGAGAATCAATTTCCAGTCCAACAATTATGGATCAAATATTTGAGAAGCAATTTTCCTGATCTAAGTCAGTAATTTATTTAGGGAACAGGATAAGAGTAGCTGCTGAATGAAGGGGAGATGTAGGATTTAATTCACCTGATCGGTCTACCCACTTTGGCCACTTAGAATATTAATGATTGAGGCTACACTTCACAAAATTTTAATTGAATACTGAAAGTTTTCTGCTCCACATAATCCTCTTATCTGCACGTCTTATTCCTGTGGAAATTCAAAGATCAGTTGCTAGAAGGCAGAAATCATGATGATACTTACACATTACCTACCTGTATTCAACATAGCACCACACATGAAGATAAAACCCTTAATAAATTATTTGGTAATTGCTGGAATTGAAAATATAATAAGCATTCCTTCATCTTTTCTTCAATCATCCCAGCCTTCTAACTATCACACTCACCTCCAGGTAAAGAAGCAAAAATGTTTCTTTCAATGTATCATTAGGTGAAAAGAAAGTGGGTAGGCTAGAAATCAGTGTGACCATTTACTTACTTTGGTTCCAGCTTTAGACATGTTTGGTGCATAGATTGGTTTCCCCAGTGCTGAAATCCAGGAATGGCTAGAGAGTTACAGGCACAGAGACATTTATACTGGGCTGGTTTCAAATCAAACATTTGCTTAGTCATGAGAATAGGATCCAAAAATTGAGTCAGTCATTTAGAGGCTATTGATGGTTTCTAGAAAAACAATCGGGATTATGAAATAAAGGAAAGCTTCAGTACCCTCTTTAATGCTTACCAAGCCTTGCTGCATTATAGACTCTGCTGAGTCAAGACACCAAAACCCAGCCAAATTTTTCAAAATTAAAAACAAAGAAGATCCTCCTACCTGGGCAATTTGGTTTTTTAGCAAGCAGCCACCTTGAAATCCCCAATATCTTTTTTTTTTTTTTCACTTCAACAGAGCTTGTAGGAAAGGAGTTGGAAAACCACACTCTAATTCTGAACAGAAGTAAAACATGTTCCAAAGCAATAAAACTGACATGTCAACTAATGGCAGTACATGATATTGTGTTTGGGGGGAAAAGTCAACACAAGTGACATTTTAGGAATGACTAGAAAAATTGTAATACAGACTATATATTAGGTACTACTATCGTGCCATCGTTAAAACTTCCTGAATTTAATTATATGTACTATGATTATGTAAAAGAATGTCTGGTTTTAATAAATACATACTAATGTATTTAGGAGTTAAGGTCCTAGATGTGGGCAACCTATCCTTAAACTGTTGAGCAAAAATAGAATAGTAACACTATGTAGCAGGTGGTAAAGTGAATATGTGTCTGTTAAGTCACTTGGTCGTGTCCGATTCTTTGCGACGCCATGGACTCCGCTGTCCATAGGATTCTCAAGGCAAGAATACTGGAGTGGATTGCTATTTCCTTCTCCAAAAGTGAATGTGGCAAAACGTTAACAATTGGTCAACCCAGACACGGCATGTGGGAATGCACACTCCCGCAACTGTCCTTTAAGTCTGAAATTTTTTTCAACCCACACACATATATACAAAATTCTAGTCCATAAGAAAGGGTGCTACTATATGCAGCCCAAGAAGCAAAAGTTACTGCGGAAATCCTGCATCACAAAGGTTTAGCTAAGCCTGACCTGCCGCCTGCTAGGTGACATTCCTCTGCCATGCTATCATCTTAGAACCCGTGTAGAGAATAGTTTTCGGCATTTAATATAAGTCTGATTTTATGAATAAGATTACATCTCATGATGCTGGGAGGGATTGGGGGCAGGAGGAGAAGGGGACGACAGAGGATGAGACAGCTGGATGGCATCACTGACTCGATGGACGTGAGTCTGAGTGAACTCTGGGAGTTGGTGATGGACAGGGAGGCCTGACGTGCTGCGATTCATGGGGTCGCAAAGAGTCGGACACGACTGAGCGACTGAACTGAACTGAAACTCAAACAACAAATCAAGTCTTCTCCATTTTAATTTTCCTGGTCAAATATACTCTTCTTAAAAGTTCTACTTCCTCATCTTTCCACTAACAAAGACTCCAGCAAATTTTTTATAAATGGGATGATCCCAGATATATTATGGTTAGTTCATAAAATGACAAATGTGCCTTGATATGAAGCTTGTTGGGTTATAAAGTATTAAGTTATGTGCTTAGTATTCTGAATTTTATAAACTTTAAAGAAAGTATCTAATTAATACCATTAATTTTATTAACAATAGCAATTTCCAAAACACACTCCTACTACTCCAGTGTTTATTTGATAATGCTCTGCTTGGTTAAATTTCATCTTAAAATAAAAACTGTAAGAACTCCAATTAAAACATTCTGAGGGTTAATTTTCACTTTAGAAATAAGAGATATTCCTTAACTCTTCATAAGAGATATAATTTTGATATAATTACTAATTAACTGACCACAGAGCATATGAAACAACATTTATCAGCAATCAGATTATTTATTAAACTTTTCCTTTATCTTAAAGAACACAACTCTCCTATCAAATGTAAACTTTATTTTGATATAACAGCACAGAATGACTTTGGAAACCTTTCCTAAAGTTAAAACTTTATTTTTTAATCAAAAGGAGAAAATTACTTTTTAGAGTTTTATTGAAAATTTGAGCAGAAAATGAAAAATAAAAATTCTACACAATTTCATTGTTGTATACTTTAAGGACTAAAATATCTTTGTATAAAAGCTTTTCTGCTATATTTATACTCCAACAAGTCATACTTTTTAAAAAGGCATAGCAATTTCAATTTAAATACTTACAAAGAACTATAAAACTCTTATTTAACTCTGAAAGGATGAAACCCTTTCATTACACAACTTAAAATGTAAGGTTTACTAAATCAATACTCAAGTCATTTTAATATTAACATAATATCTTCATCAACTTTTTCATTTTAGCATCATAAAATGAGCCTTCTGATATTCTATAAACAATATGTTTACATAATATAAGTTTAGACTAAAATTCAATGTAAACAGTAACAAATGAAATTGGAAGGAAACATAAAGAAAGGTCTTAAATAGGAAGAAAAATCTCCAAAGTCTCAAGCAGCAAAAGCACCTTCCCAGTTTAGTTTCAACATGTGCACAATTTTCTGTTCATCCACATGTTGCCAGGACCCTGAAAATGACTGAAAAAAAAAACAAAACAAAACTATAATCACTTAATTTTCTGTCACCTTCAAGGAAAAACAGGAAAAAATCCTTTTCGCAACATCACATAAATCAATCACATGATAATTTAGAGTGATAAAACTTGAGTTAAAAGTTAACTACATTCCTTTTTTCTTAGGTTCACATATAGACATAAAGAAAAGAAACTCACATATAGACAAAGTAGTAGGCAGTGGGGATTAGTCTAAAGTAAAGTTTTATCCTCTTATAGTTCCCATTTCTTTTGTATAATCTTCATCAGATTTTCAATTCTTAATCTCACTATTTATTAATTAAGTATTTTAAGTGACAGACTTTATTTTCTTGGGCTCCAAAATCACTGCAGATGGTGATTGCAGCCATGAAATTAAAAGACGTTTGGTCCTTGGAAGAAAAACTATGACAAACCTAGACAGAATATTAAAAAGCAGAGACATTACTTTGCTGACAAAGGTCCGTCTAGTCAAAAGTATGGTTTTTCCAGCGGTCATGTATGGATGTGAGAGTTGGACTATAAAGAAAGCTGCGCATAAAGACTCTTGAGAGTCCCCTGGACTACAAGGAGATCTAACCAGTCAATCCTAAAGGAAATCGGTCCTAAATATTCATTGGAAAGATTGATGCTGAAGCTGAAGCTCCAATACTTTGGCCACCTGATGTGAAGAACTGACTCACTGGAAAAGACCCTGATGCTAGAAAAGATTGAAGGCAGGAGGAGAAGGGGACAACAGAGGATGAGATGGTTAGATGGCATCACCGACTCAATGGATGTGAGTTTGAGCGAGCTCTGGGAGTTGGTGATGGATAGGGAAGCCTAGTGTGCTGTAGTCCATGGGGTTGCAAAGAGTCAGACATGACTGAGCGATTGAAGTATTGTAAAATTCTTTTTTCATAAAAAGTAATACATACTGAAGATATAAACAATGTATAAACAGTAAAGAATATGCTATCCAGCTTTGGAATACAATTCAGCAGTTCCTCAAAAAATTAAACATATGGCCTTTCAATTCTACTCCTCTGTACTGTATACTGAAGATAAATAAAAACATATCTCTACACAAAAATTTGTACATGAAAGTACATATAGCAGCATTATTCACAACAGCTAACAAGTGGAAGCAACTCAAATGTCTATCGACTGATGAACAGATAAAGTGTGGTATATCCATATAATGGAATATTAATAGTAGTTGTTTAGTTGCTAAGTTGTGTCCGACTCTTCGCGACCCCATGGACTACAGCCCACCAGGCTCCTCCATCCATGGGATTTTCCAGGCAAGAGTACTGGAGTGGGGTGCCATCGCCTTCTCCAAATGGAACACTATCCAACCATAAAAAAGAATACTGACACATGCTATAACATAGATAAACCTTAAAAACATTATGCTAAGTGAAAGAAGCCAGACACAAACGCCATATGTTGCATGATTCCACTTATCAATATATGAAATGTCCAAAACTGACAAGTCAAGTGACAAACAGCAGGTTAGAGATTGCCTGGGAACAGGGGGCAGAGGAGATATCAGAGTTGGAGGATTTGGGCTTGACTATCAATGTATATGGGCTTTATTTCTAGGGTGATGAAAATGTTCTGGATTTGTTCATGGTGATGGCTGTACAAACTTGCTAATATAATCAAAGCTGCTAAATTCTTCACTTTAAAAAGTGAGTTTTATGGTATGTGAATTATATCTCAATAAAAATTAAGAATAAGTTTTCTCCTACCCTAGACATCTAGTCTCATTCCTCAGGTAAACACTCTAACAATTTCTTTATAACTTTTCAGAAATTTTAAAAGCATATAATTAGTATATAAATATGTGGGATTATCCCTCCTTTTTTTCTCAAACACACAAGGCAACACTTTACTCCCCTTCTCACCTTTTACTTTCACTCCACTATAGATCATTCAAGGTGAACACCTGTAGATATACTCCACTCTTTTTAAAGATGCATTCCAAGCATGAATGAACTGGTTCATAGGCACCAGTCCTCTGCTGAGAAACATTTGGCTTGTTTCCAGCCTACAGCTATTTCAAATAATGCTACAGATCTTTACAGATCTTTAAACAGATCTTTGCATATCTGTAAGCTAAATCTAAGATGTGAAATTACAAAGTCAAAGAATGTGTGCATTTTTAATTCTGATTTTGTCAAACTATCCTCCAAAAAGGTTGCACAAATTTACTTTGCTCAGTGGTAAGTGAAATGTCTTAATGTTGTAAATTACATTTTTGACCTTTGCCAATGTGATAGATGAAAAATAGTATCTTACATTTCTAATTTTAGGTGAAAGTGAGGATCTTGGTATCTTTCTGTGAACTACCTATTTATGTCCTTTGTGTTTTTCTGTTGTGAGTCTTTAAAGACACTTTCAAATAGCAAAATAAGCTAATTTCTATTAAAAAAAAATATGTATTTGGATTAAACAACTTCCAGTAAATGTGTCTGTATCTATGTCCTCTCCTATTGAATGCAGGTTTCCTAAAGATTAGTATTCAAATCTTCATTTGGATTAATTCTAGTTATGTATTAAGGCACAATTAACAAAGACTAGCTAAATTAAATGACTAGTATGTGGATTTACAGGATAGAGGTGAAATGTATTAGAAAGAGTAAACCTTAAAGCCATATACAGGGAAGTACAGAACAGCTTTGGACTGTGTCAGGCGAGAGACAAAAAAGACAAATTTGGCTATTATATTTGCTGATAACGTTATAGGTGCTGTTTGAATATTCTGGTTGGTCTTCTCAGTATAAAATGTTGTAAATATGGGCATTTAAAATTCTGTATATGCTGGTGGGAGCAGTGGAAAAAAATAGCAATGGTTGGTAACATCATAAGTCTGTGTGGTTTTTTTGGGGGGGTGGGACACACTTGTAAGATTTCCCACAAATAATTTACATGGTCGCCATTGTAAATACCTACCAGTGTTTCGAAGAGGAAGTCTTATCCTGCTGCTTGTTTGGAGCCTGCTGCAGGAGGCACAAGACTGTCCAGCTGCTGACGGTGTCCTGTATTAATCAACCACTCATAAAACTTGTTTTCCACAAGTACCTGAAACTGCTTTCTTTGATCCCTAAAATTGCAAAAAGAATGCACTCATATTAATTTTATACCAAGTGGTTACAAAATGCTTTAATAGGATAAATTTTAAATTATTTCTAGTTATTCATTTGTTCTCTCTGAATGACTGCTTTGTTCAGTGCTACATACTACATCACCACCACCACCAAAAAAAAAAAAAGATTGGTCAAATACAATTCTCTCTTTGTAAAGACTTGTCAGTAATTATATATTTTCTACTGTGATTATTCACTCAACAGATATTTACTGAGGACCAGTGATGCTGAGTAGTGTTCTGACTGATAAGACATGTAAAGAAAAGAGAAGTGGCCTCTGTCCAGGCAGGTTTGCACCACACGACTCCAGAGGGAGTGGTTCCCATTGTGATCTATGTAGTCTGTGCTCCTTGTGAACTGCATATTCTAGTAGGGAATATAGGTAATAAATAACGTGTGTGTGTGTGTATGAACCTAAGTAGTTAGCAAAACAGAGCAGAGTAGGGAAATTGAGAGTATTGGGAATGCTAATTTAGAAAGGACGGACAGGAAACACCTAAGATCACACTTAAGCAGAAATCTGAATGAAGTGGTGGAGTAAGAAAAATAAATATCTGGAGAAGAACATTCCAGGCAGAGGAAAAAAAACTGCAAAGGCTCAAAAGTGAAAGAATATTTAACATGTTGAGGATAAGCAAGAGAAGAGAAGCTCCTGATAGCCAGGAGTTGGCTTAGCACCTAGGCTTAGCTAGGCCTAGGTGTAGTCTGGATCTGGCCTGGTTGTGGGGCTCTTCTGTTAAACATAAATAATCCCGCAGCACACCAACAGCAGACAAGATCATTGTGGGATGATGTTAGATCAACACAAAAACAAAACCACTCCATAATCATATCTCAGGTCTGGATGAAAAACAAAAGCATTTTGTGATCCAAACCATAAAAATGACTGAGCATTACCCTTTCCTGGCTAATGAGTGACTGCTGTTTCTTTACAATCACATTTTTATCCCCTTCATTCCTCTCTTCTTTAATATAAAAATTATTACAATACCAAATCACAGAATTACCCTCATTTCCAGATTGCATTCAGCTCACAACAGGACCCTCCCCCAAATCATCTATCACAGCCAAAATGCAATGACCAGTTCTTTTAAACATGCTTTTATGGAGATGTAACTAATTCTCTCCCTCCTTGCAATACGTGATGATACCCAACTTTATTCTACAGACACATTCCTGGTGGTGTATGGCTGGATGGCAATGAGTAAGTAAGATCATATTATGGTGGGAGGACAGTGAATAAGGAAAAGAATGGCAGAAAAATGAGGCAGAAAGGGCCTGGTAGGTACCATGAAGGTTTTATATTGCATTTTGTTTCAAGTATGATGGGGACTCATGAGAGGCGCCACAGTAAGGAAATGATATAACCTAATCACTTTAAAAGGATGATGTTGGGAGTTTCACTTCAACTTAGCAAATAATTCCTCTGTCTTTCCATGTTCCCAAGGTGAAATTGTGTGCTTTTCCTTGTTTCTATTGTTATCAAGGATCTTACCACTTGAAGACACTCTAACTCACAGTTAACATGTGTTAAGTGCCTTATCACATTCCAGATTCTGCATGTGTATAAGCTTTCTGTACATGGGAGAAAATCTAGGCATCTAAATACCAGCAGCATCCAAACAACAGAATTGCTTTAAAAGAATGTTTTTCCAATGATCCACTTTTATATCACATCATTATAATGATTATATTATATATGATAATAGTTCACAGAAAACAGTAGAGACACTAAGAACCTAGGTTCTGGAACCAGGCTGACTAGATGCAAATCCTGACTCCTGTGTGACTTTGGGTAAGTTACTTATATTTCTCTGTTCCTTAATTTCCTCATCCGTGATAAGCAATTGTTCAGTTCAGTTCACTCAGTCATGTCCGACTCTTTGTGATCCCATGAACCAGGCCTCCCTGTCCATCACCAACTCCCAAAGTTTACCCAAACTCATGTGCATTGAGTTGGTGATGCCATCTAACCATCTCATCTTCTGTCGTCCCCTTCTCCTCCTGTCTTCAATCTTCAGCATTAGGGTGTTTTCAAACGAGTCAGCTCTTTACATCAGGTGACCAAAATATTGGAGTTTCAGCTTCAGCATCAGTCCTTCCAATGAACACCCTGGACTGATTTCCTTTAGGATGGACTGGCTGTATCTCCTTGTAGTCCAAGGGACTCTCAAGAGTCTTCTACAACACCACAGTTCAAAATATCAATTCTTCTACACTCAGCTTTCTTTATAGTCCAACTCTCACATCCACACATGACCACTGGAAAAACCATAGCCTTGACTAGACGGACCTTTGTTGACAAAATGATGTCTCTGCTTTTTAATATGCTGTATAGGTTGGTCATAACTTTTCTTCCAAGGAGCGAGCGTCTTTTAATTTCATGGCTGCAATCACCATCTGCAGTGATCTTGGAGCCACCTAAAAAGTCAGCCACTGTTTCCACTGTTTCCCCATCTATTTCCCATGAAGTGATGGGACTGGATGCCATGATCTTAGTTTTCTAAATGCTGAGCTTAAAGCCAACTTTTTCACTCCCCTCTTTCACTTTCATCAAGAGGCTCTTTAATTCTTGTTCTCTTTCTGCCATAAGGGTGGTATCATCTGCATATCTGAGGTTATTGATATTTCTCCCAGCAATCTTGATTCCAGTTTGTGCTTCATCCAGCCCAGCATTTCTCATGATGTACTCTGCATATAAGTTAAATAAGCAGGGTGACAATATACAGCCTTGACGTTAGGAAGAAGAAATGAGTTAATACATAGAAGGCGCTTAGAACAGTACAGGGCACATAGTAAGTGCTCAGTACGTCTCACTTACTTTTATGGTCATCAGCATTGTTTTGCTAAGCTGAACATGACTGATCTGTATTATTAGTATCTTGGTGTCTCAATCCATGAGATACAAACCAAGTGGAATGTTTGTTACAGATAACAGCAGTATTTTTACAGTGGATTCCCAGATAAAGCATGAGTTGTGACTATTACCGATGTTTATATTTTTGGTAGCCAGCAACTATTTTGAAGAAGCTAAATGCAAACTTACTTACAAAACAAAAAGAGCCTCAAAGACTTAGAACTAACAAACTTATGGTTGCCAGTAGGAGGGATGAGGGGAAGGGACAGTTAGGGAATCTGGGATGGACATGTACACACTGTTATATTTAAAATGAAATAACCAACAAGGACCTACTGTATAGCACGTGGAACTCTGCTCAGTTTTATGTGGCAGCCTGGATGAGAGAGGAGTTTGGAGAATGGATACATGTATATGTATGACTAAGTCCCTTTGCTGTCCATCTGAAACTATCACAACATTGTTAATTTGCTATACCTCAATACAAAACAAAAAGATTTTTAAGAATCTAAATGCAAGTGTGTAAGTATATCTTATATACTTCCTTCCTTAATCCATATGCCACAAAAATGCATCCAGAAAACTAGATGGCTGGATCGAGTCTTTTTTCAACAGTTTCTCTTAGAATGAAGTTAATTCTAACAGGTCACGTCTCAGACATTGAGTAAACAATCTCACCTAGAAGATGTGTCTCTCAAACTCATCATTAAGCAGGGTGTCTTACACTCACACTACTACACATGGTACAGGACACACCACTACAGTGTCTTATACATGCATCATTACTATACGTTATCTTTATTAATGAACCTTTATATCAGTCGTATCAGGTAGAAAATACACTATATATATATGTGATATAGCCAAGAGATAGATCAGATGACACCTTCAATGTCATATAGTAAGTGGCATGGTCTGTACTAATTCCTGAGTCAGAGTACTTTCCACTACAATACAGACATGCTGTCCAAAGAACAACACTAATTTTAACATCCAATAAAATCAAGAGATCTAATTAAAATAGGCACTCCTACTTACACATCAAATCACAGCTCTGGATCATGAGAAACAGAAACATTTTTAGAATGGCTGCTATTTTCCAAGATAATGATAATCAGGAAAAATAATAACAAAAAACTAATACCAAGCAAATGGAATCCAATTATTAAAGTAAGAGTTTTTCTAAGTCTTAAGGATCAAGACACTATTAGGATATAGGACATTTCATGTAAACAGCCTCCAAAAGAACTTGATACCCTCTTCTCAAACTAGCTCCAGCTCCCAAATGGACAATGTTGTAGAAGCACCCCTCCATCTTGTGGTACCATAATGTTTCCTACTTATCTTTCCTAACATCTCTAACAAAATTAAACACCAAAATATTGTACAGACAATGATTACTTAATTATTAAATAATTACTTCATAATTATTCTGAGCACCAACTACGTTTTAAGTTGTACATGCTATTCTGTCCAGAAGAAAAGTGATCAAAGGTGTCTAAACTGGAGTGCAAGTTTTGAAGTCATCTTTGTCTTTTTTAGAAAATCTTGTACCAAGTTCAGCCTCCTGTCAAAATATTTCTGGTTGCCACACCCTTTATCTCCACTCTAGTCCAGTTTCTTAGTCTAGAATATTGTAATACCACCCTGACTTCCCTCTTTCAGATCTAGTCAGAGCATCTTCATATGTGCCAATCACATTTACCTGCCACACCATCTAATAAGGTGGTTTGCATATTGCAGGCATTCTATAAATGTTCCTGAATAAATGAAATGGCTTTCTGAACTTCATTCCATTGTTTAAAACCCTTTTATGCCCTCTATTATTTAATTCCACATAAATCTAACTCTTATTGACTGATATGCAAGATTCTACATGATCTGGCTTGATCTACTCATACAAGTTTAAATATCATTATCCACACCCTGAATCTTGTTTAAGCAACTGATTTCCAGGACACCTTACGTCTGCTTCTGCTTCCACATCTGTTCCTCTAATGCTGTTTCAAGTATTCTGCCTAACCCTCAATTCCTATCTGCTCATTTTTTCAATGTCCAACACAAATTCTTTCCATCAATCTTCTCCAACTACCCACATTCATGTTTTCTGAATCTTTATATATGCTTTATACATAATGTGTCCCTGGCTCCTAGAGTTTAAAGACAAGTACCCTTGAAATAAAATTTTGTGATGGACATAATAAACCATAAGCATCTATTATATCAAGCATGTTATTAAAAACAAGATACTTCAGTACCTACAAAGTAAGAAAGAAACAATTTCAGAATAAAAGACAGTATTCTAAGTTGACTAAATTTAGCACTACTTAAAAACACTGTACTTATTTTTCACAATTTACTATTAATTAGGAACTTTGACAAAAACTGGCATGAGTCCATGGACCAGCATTAGGAACCCACTTTTGGGAAGTCTATCTGTAGAGTAGAGGAGCCAGGACCTGTATTTTTAACAAGCTCTTTAGATGATCCTGATACACAACCATTTGAAACCCACCAATATAGTGCAGAGGAGAAAATTAAAAACTAAAAGTAATCCATTTATGATTGACCTTATATACGGTCCTTCATTTAAGTCTTATATCTGCCAGTTAAACTGAAGCTTCTTAAAAGGAGAGAGTCTATTTGGGAAGGTCATGTACATACTGCTATATTTTAAATGGATAACTAACAAAAACCTATTGTATAGCACATGGAACTCTGCTCAGTGTTATGTGGCAGCCTGGGTAGGAGGGAATTTTAGGGGGAGAATGGATACATGTATTATGTATGGCTGAGTCCCTTTGCTGTTCCCCTGGAACTATCACAACATTGTTAACTGGCTATACCCCAATACAAAGTGTTTTTTTGTGTATAAAAAAAAAAAAATTTACTATACCAAAAAAAAAGGAGGGAGTCTAATACTTGAGTATGCACTTGCTCCCATCCCCCAACCAAACAGTACCTGGAATACTGACCTTAACAAAAGACACACTTTGTCTTTTTTGTTTGTTTAGCACAATCATAAACATGTGCAGATTAATTTGGGGGGCTTCCCAGATGGTGCAGTCATAAAGAATCTACTTGCCAATGCAGGAGACGCAGGTCTGGGGATTGGGAAGATCCCCTGGAGTAGGAAAAGGCAACCCACTCCAGTAGTCTTGCCTGGAGAATTCCATGGACAGAGGAGCCTGGCGGGCTTCAGTCTATGGGGTCACAAAAGAGCCAAACACGACTGAGAGACTGAGCATGCATGCAGATTAATTTGCCTTCCCGTGGAGTTTTACATAAGACAAGTTACTACTTACTTCTAGAAACTACTCACTTTGTTAAACGAGCTTCCTTCACAGTTTTCTGCCAGACCTGTATCTTTTTTTCCCTTTGGCTCAGTGCTTTCTGATATGCAGATGGAAGACCCCCAGGTATCTCTGTTGTGTCCCCTTCCATTTCAAATGGAATAATAAACACATAGAATTCACATGGTGGTAGGAGTCGGAAGACACTTGGGCTGCTGTTCTCTCTGCACACAATCATGGGATTATCCCAATAGTTAGGCACTGTAGCAAGGCCGGTCCTGGCCATGTGGTCCTCCAGCATCGGGTAATGGGTATGAAAAGGGGCAAAAGTTACTCTCTGGTTCCCAGAGAGAATAAGGGGGCGTGTAGGTGTCAGAATGTGAAAGATGCAACCTGTCGTCGATGAGATGGACAGACGATGGCAAACAGCAATGACTTTAACGTTGTCACAGCTATGGAGGTGAAGAGCAGTCTGTATAGGGCCCAGGACAAAGGTGCTATTTCTGCACTTCTCAATTGTCACGGATCTGAAAAATGAGGTAAATTCCTTTGAACAAGATTAAAAAATGTTTGACTATGATATTATTCTGTGATGACAAATAAAAGGACCAAACCCATTCTAAAGAAGATGTAACAATGTCAGAACACTATGAAGACTGCTTACCGTAAGGGAGAGAGCAGATATATAAAAGACTCGTTGCAACGATGGATCTTTACATGTGCCCCCACCAGAGTATCTGAGCTCTTGGCCAACGTCTGCTTGTAAACCTGGCTCATCACCACCATGCGGTGCATCCTTGGGGCCACGTGAGTATTACAGGCAATCTTTGCTCTCTTGGTTGTCCCTTCAACTATTTAAGAAAAATACAAACGAGATAGTTTCAAAGGAAACCCATCATCCAAATGAGCTTATACATATCTACATGTCTAAAATTAGATACATAACAGGTTTAAAAAGTATTAGATCTGGGTGTCAGGTAAAGAGGTGTATGCTATACTACTCTCTGTGCTTTTCTGTATGTTGCCAAATTTTAAATTTTTTGTCTTTTTAATAAAAGGTGAAATCTACAATAATCCATTCAAGATTGCCTATAGATCTAAGATTTTTTTCATGTCTACTCTTCAAGTTAAGTAACGTGCCTAAGGCCATATGGCTAGTAAGTGGTAGAGCTGATGCAATTCAAATATCTTCCCCAACTCACCTTAATTTATCATCCCAACTCTGAAATATTCTTTTTAAATTGCCATAATACAAACTCTGAACTTCTTCTAAGTTACTTACCACATCCTTCCATGCATTCTATTTAGGTTCATGTCTTTACTCTCAGGATCATTTCTGAGAGTACATCTTCCTCTCAGACATGCTGCCTTGCACAAACTCACACTCAAAAACTCTGTGCAGGCTGCCCTCCTAACACAGTCTCACCATGACATCATTGCTTTCTCAGGCTGTACTTCCCTGCAAGCCATCAGGACCACTCTTGTAAAGAAAACTGCCAGATGTGGAGAGGTCACATAGTACACTATTCTTCTTTTAAAACAATTCTTATTGTTTTCTTTTATTGGAAAATTAATATATGGCTACTGTAGAAAACTTTTAAATACTATAAGTAAAATAAGATAAAAATTACTTGTAATCCTACTATCTATACATTTTATAATCCTAAGAGGTCAGATGTCCTTTTTCCTCCTAGTACTTACCCTAACAATGTTTAAAACTTACTTGCACCTATATTTCTTTTATCAACATCAACAATTATATAGTGTCTCCTGTTTATAGGAGCCATACATACCTGAGAGTCTGACCTCATGCTAGAGCAATAACTTGGTTGCATGCAAAATACTTGGATCATTATAGATGTTGCTCAACCGTTTTCTGAATTTTAGCATTACAAAAATTTGATACAAAACTGCTTTTTTTTTTTTTACATTTGCATGGAAACTATTTTCTCTTTATCTCTGAAACTCAGAGATTTTGAAAGTATATTCTAGTTTTTTCCTATTAATTCTGCCTGGCATTTGCCTTACTGTAGCACCTACATCTGAGGCCCTCTTCTCTTAAAACTTATACCTGGGCCCGAAGAAGTCATACAGTACCTGAACCTATCCTGTTAGCCATCACTGGACAATCAGAAGTAGATACCTTTGCAACCAAAGCCAAATTCTCTCTACTATGAATTTAAATTTCTAATTCAGAAATAGCTAGTCTGCCTGTGTCTGTATAGCTAAAAGAACTTCATTTTTGCAACAACTCTATGAGGGTATAACTGCGGAATAGCCAATTTCTGCTAAGCGGCACAGAAAATGGGAAAGCTTCAAGGAAATCAGCATGAGAGTGAGAGGGAAAACAAGCCAGAAAAGACGAAAGTAGAGCACAGAAAGGACTAACTGAAGCTGGAGTTTCTGTTAGTTGCAACCAAAGCAAGTTGGACTAATGAGTCAACTGAGATTGTTGCTGCCTTGAGAAAAAGTCATTTACAATAGAGATGTTCCCCTTTTTCCCTTTTATAGTAGCAATATACTTGAGGTCTTCCACAAAAGATGTGTGATCACTAATATACCAGAAAATACTAGGTTCCATAACCTGTCAGTCAATTTAATATAGATTAAGATATTAATAAATACCTTGGTGAGCCCAAGCCAATTTCTTCCCAGACTTGAGGCAAGCAGATGTACCAAATGGATTCCCAGTCAAGCAGGTTCTCAACCAGGCTTCCAGCTTGTAGAAAGAAAAGGTCTTAGAGGTCTTTGAGAAGCCAGTTTCCGCATGCAGTGGTTGCCACAGTGCAAGTTCATAAAGCGGATATATCTTCCTAGCTCCACTCACTGTACCTTCGATTAGAAAGCTGAGTGCCACAACAGCTTCCCGAGAGACTAGACTACTGTGGGTTGAATGAAATGATGCAGTAAGTTGCTCTGGGTCTAAAAGCAGCTCAAGGAGATCTGACAGATGATCACAGACAAAAGCCTGATGACTGTAATCATTCCAGTTCTAAAAAATATCAAAAGAAAGCACTCTCAACAAAACAAAGAGACTCAGTGAGATCTGAAACTTTTATATTTTAATTGTTTTATGTTTACACTTTGCCTCATCCCCCCAAAAGCATTCAAGGTGACTATACAAAACTTATAAAGATTTTCTGCGCATGTGATAGATATAAAGAGATTCTATCCTACCTAAGAATCCAAAAGTAACACTAATAGCTAAGCTTCAGTGTGTGCCAAGCACTGTTAAAGAAACTTTATCATTATTTAGTCCTAGCAACAGTCTTAAATTAGATGCCATTACCATGCCCATTTCACAGATGAAGAAATGGAGATACAAAAAGAAACTTGCCCAAGGTCACACAGCTAGTAAATATTCTAAAACATTTCATGAAGCACTAGGTTTTTTTAATTTACCTTCTCAAATCACAGAACTAATTTCAAAATCCGATGAAAAAAGGCAACTGATCTTACAGTAGTCAGATTTAAAAGAAGTTATTACTTTGGGAATAAGTTTTGAGTTGGCGGACGTTCCAATAACTTGGCTCATTCATTTGACAGATATTTTTTGAATACCTCTATGTGATATGACCCGTGTTACGTGATGAATTATACAAACTACTAGACATAGTTCCTGTGCTCAAGGAATTCAGCATCTGTGTAGTGAAATGACAACATAAAGTAAAACACAATGAGATAAGACCTATAGCAGAGATCTGAAAGATGTTCTACGGGCAGGAGAGGAACAAGAACGTCATTTGGGGAAAACATCTTAGTGTAGTGCTGTTTGAATAGATTCTTGATTGACATTGGTAGTTTTGCAAACAGATCGGGAAAAAAGGCATTCTAGCCTTAGGAAACTGCATCCAAATGCTCATAGGAGTAAAATTACGTGCTATGTTGAGAGAAGTGAAAATTCTGGGTGGGGTGTAGGGAGCATGCTGGGGAAGTGGCAGGGGAAGGTTAAATGGTAGGTAGGTAGCTTTTGCATTCAGCAAAAGCCTTGCATAAAATACTAAGGTCTCTGGGCTTCATTGTGTGTGCCAGAGATTTTCAAACTATTTTGTAAACAGCTATACCATTTTCTCTTTTGAATAAACCCTCTTTTGGATGTTAGAGAACACTTCAAAGCAGAGCTGCCCACAACCTCACCTGCTCTTCCTCCCTCTTGCTGCATCTCCCTCCCCCACAGTAAGCAGGCTGGAGAGGACTCCAAAGAGTACAAGGGTGCAAACAACAATGACAGTGAGAATTCACTGATGGAGTTCTGACAGGAGATGGATACAACTGATCTGTGTTCTGGAAACTCCAGTGTAGGAGGTGGGCTATAGATTAAAAGCACGATGATCAAGTAGGATCTAATACCAGAAATAAAAGCAAAAAAAAAGACACTAGGACCTATAGAAGAAGAAGAAGAAAGACAACTTTTTAAAGTTATTTTGGAATCAGAATCAGTAAGGCTTGACAACTAAGTAGGTAAGGGTGGTGATAAAGAGAGCATGGGTGGCTGGCTGGTAGTAACTTTCACCGGCAGAGGGAATATAAGTTAATTTAAGTGAAGGGAGATTTACTGCAGGGACACATAGTCATCTCCCAAATGGAATTGTAGGGAGGCCTCATCAGAACCGGAACTGGAAAGCCAGTTTGAACCTCTTCCTCTCCCAGGACACTCTGCATATCTGTTCCATTCTCTTCTTTTTCTCTGACTCCCTCAGAGTTTCTAATCCATCATAACTCCAGGTGACTCACAAATGTGGTAGCTGCACTGGTCTCAATGCCACATGAGCTACCAGCTCAAATACCCATCACCAATTGGTAATTTCTTCAACTCCTTGGGGTATTGTTTGGGCCACGGTCACCATTTCAAATTAGACCAATTTCAAATTCATGCCAAGGCATGGGTTACTCTAGTCAAGTGTCCATCCCTGGTCCAGTCAGTTGCTGTGAGATGCCATACACAAACTAAAGTCACCATATACCGGTGCTTACTGTGCAACAAGTCATGTGCTATGTATTACTGAATTCTCACAGCCACTCAGAAATAGGCATTATCATCACCATGTAGAGAAAAGAAGCCAAGCAAGAGAAGTTAACTGACTTGTCTACAATCATGTGAAATCGAATTCATCAACATTTGCAAAAATGTGAACACTAATTAAGAGTCAAGTAAATGATTTGCCAGAAAATTATCTAAGTGATTTTTGTGTCATTGAAGGAACTGAAATCACTTCTCTATGTTGATTAAGACTGCACATGTTGATTTTGTTTTATAAATAGGAAAAAAAGTAAAAAGCAAAACAAAACAAGCCAGTAAATCTGTCTTATATAAGTTACTCAAAGTAATTTTTAATGAAGGCAATATATCTCCCTCGAAAATTGTCCCTTTCAGAGAAAGAGACCATAATTTAAACAGTACCTTATTATGACAACTGGATTTTTCAGTCAGGTCAGGAGACTGAGATCTGTGTCTGGGACTAGGCCACTCTTCCCCAATCAAAGATGTCCTCAGGGAGACCTTGTTTAACTGCTGTATATGTAAGAAGAGCAGAAACTGCAGGGTGTCCACTGAAAGCTGTCCAAGAAGAAAATAAATGATGAACCCATGTCCTCTAATGACGTCAACCACTAGTCTACAACTAAGCAGATACAGTAAAAGAAATTCTCAGTGTTCTGATCCTAAAAGGACAAATGCAAAAATGTTTCTAGCATTGGATACATATGTCTCTGGTACTCAGATGTAGGAGTGTCTAAAACTAATTAAACTGGAGTCACTTATCTTCTCAGAAAGCTATGTAGCATGTATGGCCATTGATATTCTCTCCCAAAAGTCATGAAGCACGTTATTTTATGAAGTAGATTATTTCAAAAGTTTAAAATTATATTTAAAAAACCTTAGTAATTTGAATTAAAAAGTAGAAAGGCAGGAAATTTAATCAAGACATAGAAGTTAACATAATCATAAACTAATCAACAAAGTTTAGGATATCAGGGCAACATCTGAAATTGTATGTAATTTTTTGGTGTATGGTATTCTGTGGAGGAGTAGGCCTCAGGTTTTCATCAAATTCTTTGAAAGTGCTTGACTGAAAAAAAAATACTACTGGCCTGACAAATGTTTCTAAATCATTTCTTATTTGAAGAGGATATGGTTTGAAGCTCATGATTATCCTCATATACCCATTCCCATACACATACAATAGAGGCAAAAAAGTGAAGTAATACCTCTAGGACTACAGCTATATTCACCCTGATTGCCAACACAGCTCAAAATCATGAAGTCTAAGGAACTTAAAAATATGGATTCTCAGAACCACCTAAACCTAGCTGTTCAAATCAGCAGTCAACATGGAACCTCATGAATCTATGTCTTTTTTTTTTTTTAGTTTTTTTCTTAACTAAACCTTTTGAGGTAACTGTAGTTTCACATGCAGCTGCAAGAACAAAGATCTGATGTACTCTTCACTCAGTTTCCCATCTTGCCAAACTATTGTGCAATAGTATTGACACGGTATTGACATGGATGCAGTCAGGGTAGAGAACACTTCCATCCACACACGGATCCTTCATGTTGCCTTTTTATAGCCACACTGACTTCCTACCTTCCCTCACCCCTTCTTCAGCCCCTGGCCACTTTTCTGTTCTCTATTTCCATAATTTTGTCATTTCAAGAATGTTACATAAATGGAATCACAGTATGTCATCTTTTGGGACTGACTTTTTTCACTCAACACAATTTCCTGATTTTATGCATATTAGTACTTCCATTTAATAATTATTATACTGCCATTACTTCTCCATATACCTGCCTCTCCATGAGACTATGAGATCTCTTTTTCATTTTTATGTTCCTAGTAACTAGCACACATAGTAAGCACTCAAAAAACACTGGGGCTTCTTGAAGGTTTTATTCATCTCTGTATCCACAGCACTCACTACTGCACATAGTAGGCACTCAATAAATGTTTAAGGGCTGATGCTGAAGCTGAAGCTCCGGCACCTTGGCCAATTGATGCCAAGAGCGGACTCCTGGAAAAGACCCTGATGCTGGGAAAGATTGAGGGCAGGAGGAGAAGGGGGCAACAGAGGATGAGATGGTTGGATGGCACCACTGATGCAATGGACGTGAACCTGGGCAAACTCTGAGAGATAGCAAAGGAGAGGGAAGCCTGGAGTGCTGAAGTTCATGGGGTCATAAAGAGTTGAACATGATTTAGCGACAGAACAACTAATTATAATGCCCTTATCCTCCTGGTTGTTTGCCAAACTTTTTTTCAATTTCCAAAACCTTGTTTAGATATTATTTCATGTGGCAGAGTCTCGCTAGATGCTAACTAAATACCTTTCCCTCCTTGAGCACACCATTAGATGGCATTTCCCAGCCTCCTTTGAAACTGGATATGGCATAACTGGGTTACAATCAATGGAATATGGGTGGATTTACATATAGCACTTTCAAGCCTCCCAAAGAATAGAACTGAAGGACTCAGGCCCTAGTGGGCATGGCCGTAGAAAACTGTATTTTATTTGCAATTGTTTACTTCCTCATCTTCCAAGGGGCTTACATGGCTCTACCCGTGGCCACAGGATTTCCCTACTTCCTATGAGGCAGATTCCCTCCCATCTTAATAATATCAGGCATGGACATATGACAAGGCTTTAGCCAATGGAACAAAAGTAGGTGCTGTTTATGTCACATCTGAGCAAAAGTTTAAAGAGGTGTCAAAACTTTTCTCCTATTCCTTTGCTCTTCCCTTCTATCATAAGACAGGTATGACCTTCACAGAAGCTGCTTCTTCAGCCTGAGTCCCCAGATGGGCAGAAACAGAGCCAGACCCTGGAAAAGAGCCTTCACTAAAGTGCAAACTAAAAGTCAAATAAGCAAGAAATAAACTCCAGTTACTGTAAGCCACTGGAATTTCACTGTTGTTTGTTTTTAACTGCAGCAAAGCAGACTAGTACAATAGTGGCTCCAAAAGACAGAAGATGCCTAGACCCCTGAGTCATTGCTTAGACAACAGCAGCCTAGAGCCTCATCCGACCAGATGCCTTATGTTGGACTGCCGCATGAATAAGAAATAAAATGTTATTGCACTAAGCCACTGAAATGCTGGACTCACTTGTTACTGTAACAAGCTTACTCTGATTAATATACTTTCCCTGTGAAGTCTTTCCTCATCACCAGAATTAATTATTCTCTTCTCTATTCTGTTTCTGTACTCTATGTATACTTTTACTGTACATTCTATTATATTAAATAGTGCTTTTTAAACTGAATTATAGTTGATTTATAATACTGTGTTAAATTTCATGTGTACAGCAAAGTGATTCGGTTACACACATACACACACACACTTGATTCTTTTCCATTATATATACACATACATTTGATTCTTTTCCATTATATATACACACATTTGATTCTTTTCCATTATATATACACACATTTGATTCTTTTCCATTATATATATACACATTGATTCTTTTCCATTATAGTGTATTATACGATACTGAATATAGTTCCCTATGGCATACAGCAGATCCTTGTTGTTTATCTATTTTATATATGGTAGTGTGCATCTGTTAATCCCATACTCCTAATTTATCTCCCCTCTTCACAAGTTTGTTTTCTATGAGTCTATTTCAGTTTTGCAAATAAGTTCATTTGTACTATTTTCTATATCCACATAGAAGTGGTATTGTATTTGTTTTTCTCTGTCTTACTTCATTTAGTATGATAATCTCTAGGATCATCCATGTTGCTGCAAATGGCATGATTTCATTCTTTTCTATGATGAGTAATTAATATATGTATCTTCCTTATCCATTCATCTGTTGACAGACACTTAGGTTGCCTCCAAGTGTTAGCTACTGTAAACATGCTGCTATGAACACTGGGGTACACGCATCTTTTCAAATTAGAGTTTTCTTTGGATGTAGGTCCAAGAGTGGGGTTGCTGGATCATATGGTAGCTTTATTTTTACTTTAAGGAACCTCCATACTGTTTTCCATAGTGGCTGTACCAAATCACATTCCCGTCAACAGTTTGGAAGGTAGTCTTTTCTTCACACCCTCCCCAGCATTTATTATTTGTAGATTTTTTGATGATAGCCATTCTGAATGGTGTGAGGTAATACCTCAAAGTGGTTTTTATTAAACAATTTTTATTAGAGTATAGTTGATTTGGGCTTCCCTAGTGGCTCAGATGGAAAAGAACCTGCCTGCAATGCTGGAGACCCAGATTCCCACCCTAGGTTGGGAAGATCCCCTGGAGAAGGGAATGGCAACCCACTCCAGTATTCTTGCCTGGAGAATCCCATGAACAGAGGAGCCTGGTGGGCTATAGTCCATGGGGTCACAAAGAGTTAGACACGACTGAGTGAGTAATACAGTAACAGTTGATTTACAAGGTCTGTTAGTTTGAGGTGCATAGCAAAGTGAATCAGTTACACATATATCCACTCTTTTTTTAGATTCTTTTCCCATACTGGTCATTTCAGAGTACTGAGTAGAATTCAACGTGGTTTTTGATTTGCACTTCTCTAATAATTAGCATCGTTGGTCATCTGCATGTCTTCTTTGAAGAAATGTTTATTAAATAGCACCTTTTTACACACACCAGCTTCCCCTACTAGTGTATAAGCTCCATGAGAGCAGAGCTGCTAGTCTAATCATCTTTGAATCCCAGCACATAGCAGATGTACACTTAAAAATAGGCAGGTGCTCTTACTGTAACAGGTCAACAGTTCATAAGCACCCACATACCTCAATATTAGTTTTAATGTCAATGAAAATATCTCCCTCTTCCAATTACAGGGTTTCTGTATCATTATCACTTTGAAAGTAGATGGGTATGGATTGCTAAGTAAGGACTAATTCACTAAATACTGCCAAACTGGAAATGCTAAAACTTAAATGGTGCTTTGGGAACACATGGTCATTAAAATCTAAAACTTGCACACTCTATAGTTAGTACAAAAATTTTAAATAGTTTATTTCCCAAAGTAACTAAACACACACACATATACATATAAATTCATACCTGATTTCTTTGCTTTTCTACTTCATCCTCAGACATGCAGTTGGACAGAATCTCAGACCATTCCAGGCGCTCCTCTGGTGTCTTCATTGCAAGACTATCAAACATTTCAAAGTAAAGCCATGCCAGATCCTTAGCTAACTGCAGCTTCCCACATGCAATGTGCCTCCATGTAGACCAAGACAGGCGTGGGTAACCTCCCTCTATGGTCCGTGTTCGCACATAGGTGGATATCTTCCTGAGATAGTGAAGACTGAATTTGGAAGGAGGGGGAATCTGCAAGGCACCCACTATAAAGGGTTCTGCTTTCACCCAGAGGAGAACTCCGGACTGATCCATATTATCTCTAAGGACATCTGCATGAAAAGGCTTCTTTGCATACCTAGGAAACAAAGTTTCTTTACAAACTAATTTGAAACAAAACTCATTTACACATTTTCTTGTAAGGTGACCTCTCCCTTAACTGTTTTTAAATGTACTGCTGCTGCTGCTGCTAAGTCACTTCAGTTGTATCTAACTCTGTGCGACCCCACAGACAGCAGCCCACCAGGCTGCCCCATCCCTGGGGTTCTCCAGGCAAGAACACTGGAGTGGGTTGCCATTTCCTTCTCCAATGCTTGAAAGTGAAAAGTGAAAGTGAAGTCGCTCAGTTGTGTGCGACTCTTAGCGACCTCATGGACTGCAGCCCACCAGGCTCCTCCATCCATGGGATTTTCCAGGCAAGAGTGCTGGAGTGGGGTGCCACTGCCTTCTCCATTTAAATGTACTAGGTCAGTTTAAAAAGTGAATAGATTTTTTGGTCAGATCTCATCATAATCTATTTGAGCAAGAAAAAAATGTGATAAAACCATCTGACTTGTTCAAAGTGGTTGTTCTAGGAAGAGTATAAATGCATGAGGTATGAGATAGATGCCTGCTCAGGATAAAGAAAAGAAGAAATGGAAAAAGAGAGCCATCCTATCACCAGAAATCTTGCTCTACCCTGAGGGCAAACACTAATCAAAATAAGAGGAATAACATTCCAAAGTCTAATCACTTACATATAGAGGATGAGATTGATTAAAGATTGGGTGTGTTAGTTGCCCATATGAGTGCAACATCAAGCACTAGCACGAGGTGGCACACAAGAACGCTCATGCAAACATAAACCGAAAAAACTGACCAAGGAAATTAAAGCACCTTTACTCTCCGTAACAGTTAACCTGCTCTGGCATATTCTATTGTCCTTAGTTCAGGAGCAATATTTTTAGATTTTGTTGGTTTATTGCTTGTTGTAACAACAAGACACCATTTTAATGGAATATTTATTAAATATCTAAAAATGGAAGGGGAGCAAAGTATCCATAGGCCTACCACCAAAGGGAAACTGGTTAATATTTTACTGTACTTCCTTCCTTTTTCTACACAGGTTTTTGAATGTTCATAGTTGTGGTAACACTGTATATTTTGCATTGTATAATACAATTCTGTATTATTTTAAAAGCTGAAAAAATATACTCCAGTTTACTCAACTGTTCTATTTTCAGACACCTTGTAAATTTAATTTTTTTCACAAAAACAAGACAGACAAAATAGTGATCATTGTTGAAGCTGGATGATGAGCACATGGGGGTTCACTTACCTATTCTACTTTTATATATGAGAAATTTTTCCGCGATAAAAAGTTTAACGTTTTCACTTTTATAAATAATGCTATAATTACCACCTTTCTGCATATATTCTGGCTTGTGATTAATTCCCAGAGAAAATTTTCAAATGTGCATTTGTGAAATGAAGTAATTGACATTTCTCAAGTTCCTGCCATATATGTCCACTGCTTTCCAAAATGATTATATAAAATTTTCCATCAGTTGACCAAGCAATGGTTTTCATCGAGCACGCCTCAGCATTAACCTTACTTTAAAAACCTTCATTTTATGACTGGATGAAAAAAAGTGTTACTGCTATTTTTGTTTGGCACTTGATTCTAAGAAAGCTGTGCTTCTTCGGGGAATTCTCTGTTCAAAAAATAACGGACATAAATTACGTGCATATTATGCGCCAGGTAGCATTCTAAGTATTTCATGTTCTTCACCTTCTTTCATGCTTACAATCACCTAGAGATACATATATTATCCCCATTTTCAGATGAGAAAACGGGGGCTTAGAAAAGTTAAGTGAGTTACTTACCTAGAGTCACATACTTGAGTTGGCAGAGAACCCTGGATTAGAATTCAAGTCACTCTGACTTCAGAACTGAGCTACTTACAAATATATATATTAATACTTTAGGAACCCAGTTTTAGGAGAATCTGGAAAGTGGGAGTGAATCCAGAAGAGAATTACCAGAATGAGTGGTCTTAAACGGAGGGCCACGTAAGGGCCAGGTGAAGAATCATGGAAGCATGAACCCCAGAAAGGGTGTGAGAGGGTGGATGACAGCTATCTTTGAACTCTCTGAGTAAAATCAGACGATGCAGGTTCTGTGAGGAAGATCTTGGTCCACTCCAGTATAGTCCACCTGTCTCTATAGCGAGCAATCAAAAGCTCAATGGAGACGAACCCTCTATTCTAACCACGAAATTCCGGACGGCTAAATTCATAAACATAAACGGAAGCTCCTTTCCGCTTCAAAAGCTTCCCTGGGATGCCCTGGGATCCTGGTTTTTCAGGAAGGGAGACCAGCGTGAGGCCCAAGGCCGTCCTCCCGAGGCTTCGCCGCCACCTCATCCGCTGTCCAGGGTAGGACGCGGTCCAGGTTGGGAGGCGGGATGTGCAGCCCGAGGGCGCCCCGATCAGACTTCGGGAACAGAGAAGCCCCAGGTAACAGGGTCTGTAGAGGACCCAAAACCTGGCGAGCGCAAAGGCTGCCTTCCCAGCCGGAGCCTGAAGCGAGATGGTCCCTCTCCTCCCTCCCTGGCGTGGGCCCGCGAGCGGTTACCTGCGAAGGCAACTGGCCGTTCCCCCGGACCTCTCAGGGCGCGGCCGTGCCTTGCGCGCCAGACCGGCCCAGCGCTCGTCGCCCAGCTTCTGCGCAAGCGCGAGGTCTCGCACCACCGAGACCTGGCGCACGACATTGCTAGAGCGGCCCAGTACTTCTTTCGCGATCTGCGAAACACTTGGCTGGCGCCAAGAGTCCTTGATGCTGGAACCTGGAACCAGACCTGGCTGCTTTCTGGAGTCGAGCTTTTCTACTCAGGGTAGTAGGAAGTTTTCTATGCCTCCACAGAGCTGTGGTCAGCGACTAGCTGCTGGTAAGGTCAGCACGCTTTCATCAGTAATAATAATGAAAGTGACAGTTTACTTTTGTAGAATACTATGAACTGGGCACTGATTAAAGCACCTTAACTTATCTGTCTTCCTAAGAGCACTCTAAGTACACTTGTTTTACAGATGAAGAAACTAGGGCTTAGAGAGGTGAAAGTACCACAGCGACCGAGCAAAGATACAAACCCAGGCTATCTGAAGCGAGAGCGACCAGGGTGAGCTCATGTCAACCATGTTACTGCTTTTAAGTTTTTTTTTTTTTTTTTGGATTTCACCTAGTATAAGAACATCACTCTTTTCTCTAAACTTTCATTTTATGATTTTTGGCCATTTTCTGTTTTCTTAGTTCGTTTATGGCCTCTAGGTGTGGGAGATACAAAGGTAAAAAAGACCGTAAAATGCAATTTAGCTCCTCTTGCATGTGGCCTCTCTCCCTTAGTAGGCATCTTCCTGAAAGCAGTAACCTGGCCTCCCTCTTAGCTCTGCACTGTATCTGGCACAGTGTTAGCCACTTGAATTACAGTAGTGAACAAAACATAAAGCCCTTGTTTTCTTGGAGTGTATATTTTGATAGGGAGAATGGGTGAATGCCAAATCTGAGCTGAGGCCTGAAGAATAAGAAGCCAGCACACGAAGATCACAGTTAAAGCGACTTTTACGCAGTGGCAGACTCTGTTCTAAGCTGCTGCCTTAAACAGCTGTTAAGAGAACAGTCCATATTCATGCTCTCATGAAACTGGCATTCCAGTATGTGTGTGTGAGGGCAGGGATGAAAATAATAGAGCAGTATAAAAACAGAGATTCAATAGTTGCTAATTTTGGTTGCTCCGTCAAGAAGTCTTCTATAAAGTGGTGAATTTAAGCTGTTATCTGAGTTTAAAAAGGAGTCACCCCTGTTAGGATCTGAGGGAAGAGTGTTTCAGGCAGAAAAAAAACTAGAATAAAGGCCTTAACTAGGAATGAGCTTGATGTATTCAAAAAAGATAAAGGAAACTGTTTTGCTGGAAAACGTGGTAAGGAGTATACTAGGTGAAGGTACAGATCATGTACGTTTTTTGTTCTTTTTTTCCAAGCTTTATTAAAAAATAATGTTTCTTACTGGCCACATGTGGCTATAGAGCACTTGAAACTTGGCTAGTTGCACACTGGAATGATGCTGAGAGTCAAGGTGCATTCATTTATACATTCCTTCCTATGTCCTGCTTCCTGATTCTGACTTTTGCCTGCCACCTGCTGTGATCACTTGATCACCATAGCTGCATTGCCAATCATGGCTCAAATATTTATCTGTGAGGTTTGCTTTTTCTATTTAAGTTCCCATAAATTTTTATTTCATTATATTTATTCTGCAGATGATCACTGGCATGTTTGAACAGTATCATTCTCCCATTTCCCCAGCTCTTTATATTCTAGACTGAGAGATTTTAGATTATCATCTTAATCTGACTTTATACACATTCCTTATTTTTTGAGATGTAACAGTACAGACTTTTAGGATTGTACAGGAAGAGACTCTCGCCTTTGGGATGTTACTAGATTTTAGAACTAAGATATTTTCTAGGATTAACATTATTCTGAAAATTTGGGTGACTGCTTCAATTTCTTTCGTCTCATCCTCAGTCACCCCTTCTCTTCCTGAGGATGAGATAGGTGGATAGTATGATCGATTCAATGGACATGAGTTTGAGCAAACTACTGGAGATAGTGAAGGACAGGAAAGCCTGGCCTGCTGCTTTGCATGGGGTCGCAAAGAGTCAGATACAAACATGACTGAGCAACTGAACAAATCTGGTTCTTTATATTATCAATGTTTTAACATTGACTCAGCTAGGCCAGTATTCCTCTTTAAACTTTTTAGGCACTAGAGAATAATTAGGTAGATGGTTTATTTAAAGTTATATATTTAAAGTTATATATTTGTCTTTCCCTGCCTATTAATATTTTTAATGTGTATGATACCCAAGTGATATACATATATATAATTGATAAATTTTAAATCTCTTTAGACATTTCTTATGGGGCTTCCCTGGTGACTCAGTGGTAAAGAATCCGCCTGCCAATGCAGGAGACATGGTTTGATCCCCGGGTCAGGAAGATCCCCTGGAGAAGGAAATAGCGACCCACTCTAGTATTCTTGCCTGGAGAATCCCATGGACAGAGGAGCCTGGCAGGCTACAGTCCATGGGGTGACAAAGGGTTGGACACGACTTAGTGGCTAAACAAGTAAACATTATTATATTATCTAATAGCTAGTATACAGGCTGGGGATCTTATTGTTAAGTGCAACGGAAAGTCATTCGAGGCTTTTAAGCAGAGAAATTATATGATCTGACATGTGTGTAAAAAATCATGGCAGGGAAAAGGGTCGGGGTGAGAAAGAGATCCTAAGATATTAGGAGTGGAGGCAGGGAGACGAGTTAGGAAGCCCTTGCCTGGTGGGAGATGATGTGACTTGGCCAAGAGGTGGTGGAGATATATAATAGTGGACAGATTCAAGAAATGGTTTAAAGGTAAAGATT